>NC_136063.1:1768022739-1772822739 GCF_964261635.1 Lissotriton helveticus
ACTCTAAAATTGCTTGCCTCAAATGTCTGCTTTTCTATCAAAGTCTTTAAGCCTAGGATTAGCACAGAGCCATCCACACCGAGATACAAAGGGACAATTGCCAGACTATAATTTCTTTATAATCGGCAACTTATGATGCACCCAGTCGCACATTATGAAAACATCAGAACTCGACTATTATAAGTTATTGCAGTCGAGTTCTGACATCACAATGACTCCTGCCAGAGCAAGCAGCTGATATGAATGGCAGGTCAGGTCACAGAGCATAATTGAATCATCTGTTAAAGGCAACAAAAAAGGAATGTTGACTTCTTTCCTCTGCTCTTTTGTTTTCTACTTTACATTGACAAGCAGAGAGAACGTGTTTATTGTTTGCACTGCTTAGATAGAGAAATGCTAGAATCCTTCGGCATGTTTCCACACAATCTGAGCTACTGCAGCTTTTAAGTTTATAAAAAAACTGACTCCTATTGAACGGTTTATATTTGTTTGCAACAAATATCTAACAGGGTTTAGATGTGTTTACTTTTTCATTAGAGGTTTTTATTTTTATTCTTCATGTTTGCAAACATGCTGCCTTTTTCAAATGAAAGTGCTACACATCAAGGTTTTAAGTGGTTTGCGGGAAAGGTGATGTGACCATGTATTACATATGGGATAAATTACCCTTTGGATTACAGCGTGGCGAAGCTTCAGGGTGGTTGGGTGTTTGGGGTGTTACACCCCCCCAGGAAATGTATTATTTAATAGATGGCTGTGATGGTTGTGTACAGGAGCTTTCAGTCAGGCATGATAAGGTGTCTGTCAGATTTTACCAGGGATTTTTAAATACTCACTCAGACAAAAACAGACACACACACTCTTGTCTCCGTTTGAATGTCTTAAAACATGGTTATTTTACAAAGTAATATGATTTAAGTAGCCCTCACAATCCGCACTCTGTTCCATTTTCACTGGCCTTAAGCCCCTCTTATGTGCTACTTGTCATATAATGATTAGATTGATGTGCTACCATGATTGTCGGAAATTCTGAAGCTCACACCCACCCAGTCTTATTGACCAAGCTATGCCCCTGGCCACACATGATAAGGATATTGCAAGTCATTCGTAGTTCCATACCCTTTTAAAAGAAAATCAGCGTTCAGCCTCATTCTGCTGTCTAGTTATGGAACTCCTCTGCGACTTGCAATACACTTATAATGTATGTTTTGGAAAGTGGCTTATAAGTAGTGGCAAATGTGCATCGACCACTGGCAATCAGGCCACTAACACAGTGTAGGGCCTAGAATATGTCTAAATAAATGATTCCCAGGCTCATCCTTTTTAGTAGACTGCAAGAAATAAGGCTTAACTTAAGAGACAGATATATAAAGCATTTAAAACACAAATTCAATGAATAAGTAAGACACAACACAAAATAAAAATCCAATACTAATTTATAAAAATAGGAAATATTACTATCTTTAAAGTGACATAAAACACGTACAGTGCTACATTGGGACATCTGGCCGTGCTTTACAGGGATAAAGTCAAAGTTTACCCCTCGTGGTAGGCTTCAGTTGAGATTTTACATTTGGACTTAAAACTTTTCCGGAGCTTTTTCTTCCGAGGTCCCTCGATGCTTTTCACCAGTCCAAGTTTGGTGATGGTTTGCCGGCTTGTTTTCCAGTGAGCGCCCGGTCAAAGTCTGAAAGTCTGACCTACGGAGATTTTCAGCCAGACGAACCAGCAGGGCAGCCGGCTTGTGGTTGAACGCATCAGCTTAGGTCTCGCGGTTGAGTTAGATGCTCTATGGAACTATTTTCCAAAGTTGTATCAAACTTTTCTTGGTCTGGAATCTCCAAGACGGTCCTTGAATATTTGGAATTACAGTTCCCACAATCCACTAGGACAAAACCCTTACAAATCCCCTAGATGCACTTCAGGATGGGTATTCTTGGTGGTGATGGTCCAGGTGAGCTTTGTTCACCTGGTCCTTGCAGGGAGTCTGCTCTTTATTCCTTTTGAAGCAAGGTTCATCCAAAGGGATGTAGTTCCAGATAATGCAGCAGGCGCAGTCATTCAGAATGCAAGGCATGGTGGTGCAAATCAAGGTTCCAGCTTGACAAGCCTTCTCCTTCTCTTAGTTTCAAGCAGCTGATCTATTCAGTGGTTTCTGAGGTCTCTGAGGTCAAGCAGGAGAGCACTCTTGTCCAATGAAGTTCTGGAAAACACTCCAGTGCATGATCCCTTCCTCCATAGTGTGGCCTGAACCTCTCCCGGAAAGCACTATGTCTTCCAAATTCAACATGGCTGAATTTGCAGCAGAGGAGCAAGAATTAGTTAAACCAACCTCCAGTATGGCTCATTTCCATTGTTCTCATCCCAATACCATCTGCAAATTCCTGATTTAAGCCTCACATTTGGTGGAGTCAGTGGGTAGATGGACCTGGTATTCTTTGCCTGTCCTATCCCCCTTTGAGCATTAATGGTTTACAACCCCTCCCCTGTGCTCTGGCAATCCTGCTTAGCAGAGCTCTCTCTAAGAAATAGCCTCTCCTTGGGTGTTCCACTTATCACTTCATCAAAGCAGCCTGGCTAATCATCTTTACTCTGACCAATCAGGGGAGACCACAGGAAGGCTGAATTTCAGCTTACTGACAAGAACATCTTATAATTTCTTTTCTGCATACTTTTTAAAAGTTTTGTTTATTCAGCATTTGGTCAGTCTAAGTACACATATTCATCAATACAGTCTTGACACAGTTATGCACATTCTAATGCAATGCACACCCACCCATCTTGGGTCATTTATATTAGGTTTTGCCCCTGAAACATACATAATGGATCTATTTATGACACAGTGCAGGTAAACACGAAAAGTTCTGTTCACATTGCATTCTAGTATGCCCCACGTTTGATTAATACCCACAATAAGCCTCCCAAATGCCCCATACTTTTTCCAACTTTTTGGACTGCCTCGGCTCTGGTACACACATTTTTAGCTCGGTCACTCTTGGCAGGAGGTTTTCCCCAGGCCTTAGCTTTGTTCTTTTTTGGCTACCACCGCCAACACCATTGGCAACATTTTGTGAATCTTGGGCTAGGTCCCCTCTCCCGTTATGTAAAGGATATGCATTCTGGCCTCCAGCGGGACCTCCATGCCAGTGGCCTCAGACATGACCCTTGTAACCTCTCCAAATACTTCTGAATGGCAGGGCAGCTCCACAGTATATGAAAAAGAAGCCAACCACTCTATAACCCTGTGGCCGCGTGGGCTGCTGCGAGGTTATGGGGCACTAACATTTTTTAAAAAACAAGGGGATAGGTGGTTTCTTAGCTTCTTTAGCTTTTTATTGTTCAGGCTATGAGGTGTGTACCAACTATTTGGTTACGATTGCTATATTTCTCTCTGTGTTAAGTTCAAGTTCACAATCAAAGAAAACAATAAATCAGGCTTCTTCTTCAGGGACTGTTCGAGTCTTCTGTGGCTCTCCTGGAGTCTGCTTTTCACTCAGGCCGTCAGGTAAGGAAGGGAGAAAGAATAAACAAAGGTCGGGTAAATGTCCACTCCGTGTATCGGGATTTTTTCTTTGTGCTACCGTTACCAGTTTTATTTGGGTGTGATAGGGGAGGAGTGTAGGGACGTTTCTTTTCCTAGTACACCCAAGTGCCCTATTTCCCCAAACCTCCCCACCACCCCACCAAAAGGACCCCCTAAACGGTACTCGCCTCAGGCCACAACCCGTCTCCAGGGCCACCGCAGCGTCAGGACCCCGGGGGGGACTTCTCCCTTCGCCGGCCCTCGGGGTATGGTCGCAGTGTATAACACTCCTCCACCTCGGGTAGCGTCTGTCTCCTCCTTGCTCCGCTCCTTTTCCGTCTCCCGCACGCCTTCTCCTGAACCGCTCCACTCCTGGTCCGTCTCCCGCACGCTGTCTCCTGAACCGCTCCACTCATGGTCCATCTCCCGCACGCTGTCTCCTCCGAAGCTGCTGCTACTGCCGCTGCCAGAGAAGTCGTAGTCCGTCCTCCCTTTTTGGTAGTCCTCCGTAGACGTTGACGCTGACGTCACAGGACCCTCCTCTTCCTGCCCAGACACTAGACCGCTATCTGTAGCTGTCGAGGGTGTCGGCTTGACATCCCTCTTCCGGTCCGCCCCTGGCGAGTCCTCCTCACAAACCCATAGCACACTTATTAGTATTGCATCACCCCAACCTGTGCATATGTGACCTGGAAGAGTAAGAACTATGTAATGTTTTCAAATGTACCAGGTGGAAACAAGATTGAATGGTCACTTCCCTCAGAATCTGGAGTGCCTCAGCTCAATCATCATCCTCTAGCAGGTCAATATCAGTTTCCTAGGCCTACCGCATGGCCCGCAAGGGGGCAGGGGAGTTGTTCCTTATCTTCCTGTATGTAAGGGAGGTACCATTGGACTCCATCGGATCTAGTGAGAGTCTATCTTCTAGGGGTGTTTATTCTACTAATTGTTCTCCCTCTGTCATGTGTCTTCGTAGTGCATAGCTCAATTGCAAGTAATGAAATATTTGGGTGTCTGCAATGTTGTATTCGACCTTCACGTCCTCGAATCATATCCTGGTTCCTCCAAATGTCTTCCATTTTTGCTATTTCCAAAGGCTCCCATTTATGGAATGCCTTCAGGTTTCAGACCTCACCCAATAGGTTGCTGTCCCATAAGGTTTTTTTTTTTTTCTGTGAACGAACCCTCACAGTGTAAGAAAAAATTTACATCATGCCATATTTGTACAATCACCAGGGTATGTAGTGCCAACTGTCACAACATCCTTCTGCGATAGAGCACAGCCAGATACTCTTGCTTGCCCACTGAAAAGCATGTTACTCCCTATCCGCGTACATCCATGCTTTCACTGTGATCACCTGCACTATGCAGTAATAGGTCCTAATGTTGGGGACAGCCAAACCCCGTCATAGATACCTCTCTGTAACTTACATGACGCAGAGCTTCCCCCGTCCCAGAGAAGTTTGCGCAGCTACCAATCCGCTTTCCAAAAAA
Organism: Lissotriton helveticus; assembly: GCF_964261635.1. Lineage (NCBI taxonomy): Eukaryota > Metazoa > Chordata > Amphibia > Caudata > Salamandridae > Lissotriton > Lissotriton helveticus. The sequence goes on from NC_136063.1 coordinate 1,768,027,757, forward strand.
AGTTAAGAGGGATTTTGTATGGCATATTTTGTATTACATAGAGGAGGCGAGGCAAGGCCATCATTTTAAACAGGACCACCTTGCCAATCAGATACATTGGCAGGCATCTGTAGTGCAACATATCGCAGCTATGACTCTCAATCTGTGGGAGGAGATTGTCTGCCATTAAGTCGTCTGATGTCATTGAGATAAGAATGCCAAGGTACTTAAATTTGGTCTCTCACCATTAAAGGTGTGTCCCTAGCCAGTCTGGGGGGCACTCCCAGATAAAGGAAGCAATAAAGACTTATCCCAGTTAATCTGGTAACCAGAATAGCTACCAAACAGCCAAAACAGATGGAGCCGCCTAGCCACAGACCGGTATGGTCGGGTGGCTAATAGTAGTATGTCATTGGCGTAGAGCGATATTCTCTCCCCCCAACCACCTGTCCCCTTGAGACCTAATTTTAGGAGGTCTTGCTGAATACATACTGCTAAGGGCTTGATCACCAGTGCAAAGCTCATTGCGGGCAACAGGCATCCCTGCGTGTGCCCCTGCACAATGTAAACAATCAAGATACAATACCATTGACTCAAACTCATGTCAGTGGATCTCAATAAAGACGTTTAACCCATTCTATGAAGTCTGGGCCAAAGCCCATCATCTCCAGCACCGAGAAAATGCATGGCCACTACATGCTGTCAAATGCCACACATATGTCTACCAACAGCAGGCCAGTCTCCTCTCCCTGTCTGTCCCGGACCTATGTGCAGTACCCCATACAGTTGTCTGATATTCAGCCGGGTACTTCTATGGGGCATGAAGCCTCAGTGATCCGAGTGTATCACCGAGGAGATTACTGTACAGAGACTGGATGCCAGGGCCTTAAGCAGGACCTCTGCCTCCAGATTGAGCAACGATACAGGCTGAAAACAGCTACAAATCATCTGGGGTTTGCCCTGTTGCGTATGGCCACTATGGTAGCCATGCATTGATCCTCGGGCAGGCACCTTTCATCCCTGCCCATCTAAAATATTTTTTGCCTATGGGGGGCCAAGGTGCCCACTACTCCCTTGTATAGTTCTTTGAGGAGACCATTAGGGCCCACCGCCTTACCAGACTGTAGGTCTCTGATGGCCCCCGTAATTTCCTCCACTGATAAAGCTTGGTCCAATACTGTCCTATCTTTGTTTGACAGTACAGGGAGAAAGATGTCTTGCAGGAGCTCAGCGCAGTCCTTGGCAGACCTCACTGAGACTGTTGTGTATAACTGTTCGTAATCATCAGTGAATGCTCCTGCTATCACCCTCCAGTCATGTGCACTGTCCTGTCTGGCTACTGTAGTACCCAGACCTAATTTCTACCCTTGTCTCTTGGCTCCAGCCATGATATCATTTTACTAGCCTTGTCTCCTACTTTGTAAAGTCTTCTTTGCATCACCAATGTCTGCGCCCGGGCCCTGTCCAAGTTTCTCAATTCCTGCTGCTTTAGACAAATTTGATGGGAGAAAGAAAAGGGAGGGGTTTCTGCAGCCAATGCTTCACCCTCTAATTGACCTTCAACCTCCAGTCAAGTGCACTGTCCTGTCTGGCTGCTGTATCACACAGACCCTGGGGAATATTATCAAGGCATGCAAATACTTTAACAGAGGGTCCTAGGGAAATTTTTAACGACCAGGTAGTGTTTAATCCCCAATCTTCAACCGAAAAAAACACGCAAAAAACCTACCGGTCTAAGAACCATGAGACATAGTATAACAGAGACACTGAGACGCCCAGGTCAAGAAGAAAAGAAAACATACATTAAGTAGAAAAGAATCCCATCTGCCCACATACGTGGCTACACATCTTCATCTGGGATTTTGTAGTTGGTTATACCCAACTACAAAATCCCAGATGACGATGTGTAGCCACGTATGTGGGCTGATGGGATTTTTTTCTACTTTATGTATGTTTTCTTTTCTTCTGGACATCTCAGTGTCTCTGTTATACGATGTCTCAAGGTTCCTAGACCGGTAGGTTTTTTGTTTGGTTTTATCCGCATATTATCAAGTGCCATTTCGCCGTTTTTTGGCTTTAAAAGCCAAAAAAACAGCAAAAATTACTTCGCCCTATTAACTAGGCAGCGCTAACATGCAGTAGCGCATGTTAGCAGCCATTTTGGTATTGTCTTGCTTTGCATCGCTAATGAGATGCAAAGTAGGCGTACCTTCAAGAAACAACATGAAAATGCTCGCTAACTGCACATCGCGGTATTAACAAGCCGACCAAGACAACCCGTAGCCATGGAAAAAGCCGCGCTAACTGCTGACATCGCCAGATACTAACGTCTGAAAAATTGTCGACTAAGCTTTGTGCATAATGGGAGGTGGATTGTAAGGTTACATCCACTTCTCCCTATCATCAACATTTTCAACAATGCAGTCCAGATATCACTGGTTTTCAGGCGATATTGATGGAAATCGTCGTATAACGCCGGATTCACATTTGCCTGTTGGTAAATCATTGCAAATACGCCGCTAAACAGGTGATATGATCTAGCGATATTGAGAAATGCACTAGACGCGTTTGGCGATATTTATCGCCCGTTGTTGATGATATGCCCCTCAATTTCTATCCTTGTCTCTCAGCTTCAGCCATGCTATCATTTTACTAGCCTTGTCTCCTATGTTCTACAGTCTTCTCTGCTTCACTCATGTCTGTGCCCCGTTCCAATCCAAGTATCTCAATTCCTGCTGCTTCAGTCGAATTTGTTGTCAGAAATAAAAGGAAGGGGTCTCAGCAGCCAATGGTTCAACCTCTCAGTGACCTATTTCCAACTTGTTGTACATCAATCTTCGCTCCTTCCATCTGCCCCGGATCATTGCTCGAGCGTATCCCAGTATGACCTCTCATAGGCCTCCCATAGTTAGCATGTCAAGGACACTGTCCTCTAATTCTCTTTAAAATATAGGTCTGTCCATTCCCTGATATTGCATGGAAAACTAGGAGTCTAATGCAGGGGGGAGAGTGTCAAACTGTAGAGGGCCTCTTAGCAGTACCTCCACTGGAGAATGGTCTGAAATGAGTCTTGCCTAGTGGGCTGTGGAACTGAATAGATCTCCATGAGATATGATCCAGTCAGGAATAGCTTCTGGGTTTAGCGGAGTAGTATGTGAATTGTCAGATCTCAGGGTTGTAGTCCCGCCACAGGTCAAGCATTTCCCATTGCCTCCACAAATTCTCCTAATCATTCTGTCCCATCCCGTCTCGGGATTTCAAGACTCTATCTCTCTCTGGGTCATTGACTGCATTGATGTTTCCTCCTAGTATTGATCTGCCCCTTGGCAGGTCTAGTAGGAAAGTGCTCAGTGACGGAAATGCGTAACAATGAAGCCTTAGGGGGACATAGACAAAGCACAAATGTACTGTCATTCCATCCCATGTTCCTGTCACAGTGACATGTCTGCCCAAAGGGATAGTGGCTTGGACAAGGATGCCCTCTCCTCTAGAGCCAGTCTTATAGTCTGCATGTGCAAATAGCTTGCACCCATAGTGGGCCAGTGCTTTATAATGATGGTCTTACAGATGGGTTTCCTGCAGGAGGATTATATCCTGTGCATGCCTTTTAATATATTGTAGGACTATTGTGAGTTTAATTCTGTCCCTCAAATCATTGATGTTCCAGTCCATGATCTTAAGTATGCACTTCCTACAGGGTCCTGGAGAGTATGTGTTGAATGGTTCCTCAATCTTCAGTATGTGTATGTGGTATCCTAGGAACTGATGTATTATGACCCATAGGCTTATGGGCGAGCAGGAAAAAGCACCCTCCCTTTCCAAACTGGTATGGGTATCTGTCTTTGTGCTTTTGGATCTTCTCAGCTGATGAGAACTTATAGGGTAAAATAGACTAACCTGGCTAAAACTATCTCAACATCATAACTCCCCCCTCCCAGCTACTCTGCTCAGTGGGTTTAAAACGACCCAAACAAGCAGAGTGTGGCACCCCAATGTTAACATTGTCGCTGGGTGGGATGCCCCTACCAATAGTCCTCATTCACATCTTGCTCCACTGCAGTTTACAATGGAGCCTGTGTCTTTCCTGCTTGAGCCTTTTTTAGTTTACCCCCACCCTCGCCCCATGTTCTACTTCCTCCCACACCATGCCACATTCATAAAAGAACACAACTTGTGCTCAGTGACTAAGTCTTCCTCGTACATTCAACTCAGCCATTGATGCCATTGATCACTAGCCATCTTGTGTCCCCTTTTCTTATACTTTAGAAAACATTCTATAATAGCATATTGTTGGAATTATCAATACCATTCTCCTAAGTCCTTGAAAAGATATTTTCTTTGATTCCTACCAAAAGTTATGCATTAACAAACTATTTCCATTTTAACCTATGTGGCTTGCGATCTGCGATTGAGCAAATGAAATGTGCAATTTATCCAAAACCAGGTTCTATAAAACATCTTTTATAAGGACCCTGCTTATAGCTACATGAATCCCCCACCCCAGGGGCACCTGGGGGGGGGGGGCTTTAGGGGTCCTTAATATGCAATCGATTTTGGGACGCACTTTACTACAAGGGGGGTAAGTCAAATGTGCAATGTTACTATCCCAAGGGCATATAAAACCTCTTTTGTAAGGTTCCTCGTTATCCGTACTTGACCCCCCACCCCAGGGACACCTAAGGGAAACCCTGGGGGTACATAATATGCTATAATATTGTAGTTTATCACTTTTTAAGTGCCCCTACCTCCAAAGTCCAGTGTGTGCATAATTTACATTTAAAATCAGTGCTGCAACACAGGGCTGCTTTTAAACTGACCTCAGTCTCCCAGCAGTGCACCTAAGCAAGTGCAGAAAAGGCTGCTGGCCTCTAAACTGCCAAGCCCGATTATATGCCAAGGTCATAAATTTAGTTTTAATCCACCTGCCCTATTATGTGTTTGGGACGTTTAGGGTAGGTCATGCCAATTATAAGTGTACCCTAATACATAGTGTACCCTCAGGTATTTGTGTGATTTCACTGTGTTTACACCATAGCACTGGTCCTGGTCAGGCAGAGCCCAGGGACAGTCAGACTCAATTGACACCAGCCAGCAACAAATGGGGGTGCCCTGGGCACCTGAAGGAGTTTGCAACAGTATGGCAGGAGGTACTTTATACCATATATCATTTACTATCAGTGTAATAAAGAAGATGAACAATTAGCTGGAATGTAACCATTTCTGGCAACTTAGATCATTAAAAAAATGTAATTTATGTAGTTTGTCTGCTTGTGAGTGAGAGTGTGTTTATTTGAGACAAGACTTGTTTAATTGTGTTTACGCATGTGTATGTGAGTGAAAGTGAGTGAGAGTCAGTGACAGGTAGTGAATGATAATGTGTGAGATTGAGTTTCTGTAAGTGAATAGGAGTAAGTGATACTGAGCGAGTGAATGCGAATGAATGAGAATGAAGGAGTGTTAGAAAATATGAGTATCTCTGTGAGTGAGAATGATTGACAGTGACAGTGAGTGATAAAACAGTAGGAGTGACTACAAGTGAGTGTGAGAAACAGAATATGATTGAGTCAGACTAAGAGTGAATTTGAGTGAATGTGAGTGTGTGTGAGTCAGAGAGATGATAATAATAGTGAGTGAGAGTTAGGAATTTACAGATTGAGAGTAAAAATAAGTGCAAGAAAGTGAGTGAGAAGAGTAAAAGTTGGTGAAAATGAATAAGGGAAAGTGAGTGAGAATGGTGTGAGCTAATGATTGTAGTTAATGAGTGTATGTAAGCATGAGTGAGACTGTAGCATTATGTCTGTGAGTCTGTCACTTTCTCTGCCTTAGTGGTGGTAATTCTTCTCTTATGATGAAACACATGGCAAAATACTGGCACTGGCAATCCTTAGCTTGGATGGCATCTGTGACAAAATACTGGCAGATTGGAGGTAATTTTTGGGACACTAGAGGAATCTAGTACTGTAGGCATTTCTTGGAATAATGGTAAAATATTGGTACTGTCATGCTATTTGATTATTGGACCATAGGGTACCTGTCGAAAAATGTTGGAATTGGCATATTTGCAGAAAATTCTGTGTACTGGGGCACTCGTGTTAAAATGCTGGCACTATCACATTGGAGGTAATTATTGTCATGAGGGAAGTCATCTGTGGCATATTAAAGAGGGGCAACTAAGGGAAAATGCTGGGCCTAACACAGTGAGGACATTTCTGACACAGGATCATCTATGGTATATTGACAGCATTAATGGCAAAGTTCAGGATTTGGGGCTAGATGTAGGTAATTCCGATTTACCTACTCTTAAATGCCGAATTTTACCGATTCGGTATTTAAGACTAGGTAAATAGGAAGGAGGCAGATGTAGGTAATTTTAAATTCAGAATTACCGAATCTGTAACATTCGGTATTTACCGATTCTGTAAATACAGAATCGGTATTTCCCATTGATTCCTATGGGCTTTGAAGCCCATAGGAATCAATGCGAAATACCGATTCTGTATTTACAGATTCGTTCAAATACCGAATCCTGCAAGGGTGCAGGGGGTGTCACTTTGACACCCTCTAGCACCCCAAGTACAGGCTTGTGTGACATGTGGCACACATACATGCCCTAAGGGCATGTGTATGTGTGTCACATTGCACAGGTGTGCATGCACAGATGTGCATGCACACCTGAATTCGGTATTTTACCACACAATAGGATTGTGTGGTAAAATACCGACTCTTAAGGGCCTGTGGCACTGTAAACTGTGCCACCTACATTTGGAATTACAGAATCGGTATATTTACAGATTCGGTAATTTACCGAATCGGTAATTTTACCGAATCGGTAAATATACCGATTCTGTAATTTTCAGCCCCCTACATCTGAAAACCCTAATACCGGTCGGAAACGGCCAAAATCGGCCGTTTCCGACCGGTATTAGGGCTCCTACATCTGGCCCCTAGTATATTGTATGCAATATTTGGCTTAAGAGGGCACCCACGTCGAAATGCAGTCCCTGGCACAATAGAGGTCAATTTTACTATATGAGGGCACCCATAGAATATATTCAAAAAATGGGGCCAACTCCTTTGGAAGTGTCAGATTTGACTGGCTTGGCACAACATGAACTGGCTAAAAGGTTTGAGAAGAGTCATTTCAGAGCTATGTCTTCTTTTAAACTGAACGTTTTGCTTTAAATGCACTATTCAACCCCATGTAATCATCTTAGAAGAAGCATGTTTCACTTCCTACACTCACGTGCCCCAAATTCAGGGAGGCCTAGTATTACATGCACAGAACTTTCAAATATCATGTCAGCACCCTAGTATAACTGACATTCAAAAAAGACATGTGCCTGTATTGTATTATATTATTAATTCCGTTATTATAGAACTTCAGCGACGTCACTTATTGTGATGTCATGGGGGAAAGGTCATGTGACATGACCTTCTTGGAAAATTCCGGGTCAAAGGTCCTATGATGTCACTACCAGTAGTGTAATTAAAGGTTCTTGCAGCATGTCCTTAGGTCCTAATCAATCAATCAATCAGCGGGTTTAAAGTGTGCTACTCACCCGTGAGGGTGTTAAGGTGCTGGGGGGTGGAGGTGAGGCTCCAGTTCAGCGAACACTTACGCTACTACTGACATGTTGACATCTATTCAGAAACCGAGATTTATTCATGAATTTAAAATGCGAACAGTAAATTGAATGAATGTAATTGGCACCAGTACAAGCCCCTTTATTATGTTTTTTAAATACATCAATGTTCATGGTGCCACTGCACCTGCTGCAGTATTGATACCATTCCTCTTGAAATAAAATGAAATATTTTGAGGAGTTAACAGCATGTACATTAAACGCTTTCTACAAAGTGTACGGTAATTCACAGACTTGGATGTGCATCGGTCTAATGTTAATGAGTTTAAAGGAAACATTTGCCTGATAACACTTGTAAGTAATTGGTGTATGTTTATGAAACTACACTGCTGGGTTGATTTTAATTGGAATACTGTCAGGCATCATCTTAGCTGTGTTTGTACAAGAAGAAGTGACCTGCTTTACCAAGCAGGTTTGATATAATTGAACATCTGAACAATTGAGCATTCAAATCCTCGAGAGTAGGTGTAAACACACTACCTTCCCTCTTTTCCCGACGTGATCCTTAAAGGCCCACTTGCTCTGATAAAGTTACTTATTAAATGACTATCTTCACATGTCTTAGTAGGAGATGAGTTTATTTCATGACTGGAAATTAAACCCTGTTAATCCAAACCATGTTTGAGCTTTAGCGTAAATAGCTATATAAAATGTACTATATATTTCATATCATCATGCTTTTTTATTATTGTCAGTAATAGATGGGTTGGGCTGCTAGGATGACACCAGTGCCTCGGAAAGAATGGATTTATGCACCCAGGAACTGTCTGCATTACAGCAGGGCCAAAAGGTGACAATACGGGCCCTTCTATAATACACACATTTTGGGCACATATTTTGCACATGATCGATATGAAGGGGCCTTGCTATGGGGGTTGGGATCTAAACTAGAGAATTCTTTAGTTCAGGTACATGCATCACATTAGAGATAAAGGGACTTGCGGAATGAGGTGTTCAGGGATGGGCTAACTGTATCCCTATAGGTGTGTGCATATAATGTCCCAATTGAGGATAGGCATTAGAACGGGACAGGGATGATCCCAGGCAGGCCAATGCAGTCATTCTGAGTCCTACGGTGGAGGGATAATGGATTCCTCCAAAGGATCTCACCAGTGCATGTATTTACTGTAGAGCGAGCACCTTTTATGCGGTGAGGTGAATATTCCTGGTCTTCACTGTGCACACCTAAGCAGTGTTTGTACTGGTACAAAACAAGACCGTGCATCCAGTTACGTAAATGTTCCTTAATGATCATCAGTACTGAAACAGCCTTGGAGTAACATTAGAACAAAATCAATAAAATGTTTTGAATATCTGAGCACAGGTAAATAATGGGGATGTTATTTTCGTCATTCAAGGCATTATGCTCAGTTCATTTATGCATTGTAATAGTATCAGCTTGTAAACGCCAATCAATGTTATCAAATTAACATATCTCTTCTCCTCGTAAATCTATAACCCATCCAGTTTGTCAGCTTTTATGTTATCCCTAGCAGCATCAGTGAACTAGTTTGAATCTGTTGGATGGACACGCGTGGTCCTATGTCCTACATGTATTGAGTAGGTCTCTTTTGTAATTTGAATTTTATCTGTGAAAGGAGTACAGAAAAAATAGGATGTGCCGCAACAGATTTATGGAAACAGTTTGCTTTTAGCTCTAATAGAACCGCTTTACTGTGTGAAACTGTCTTGAAATGAAATACCAGTGTTTGTAAAGAGCACATCTACCTCCGAAGTGGTGTCCTGGCGCTGGGGGCCGTTGGGAAGATTAAGTGAGCTCTTGCCCAGAGTCAAATGCTGCGGGGCTAACCTGCCTCCGGCATCGGCGATAGAACAGTGAACCCCGTAGTCTGGAGTCAGGCACCCTGCCCGCTGCGCCCTACCTCTTCCATGACACAAGGATGGCACCAGAACAACACATAGACTAGTTAAATAAGGCTTACGCTCGACAATGGGTTGAGACCCAAATCTAATTTCGTACCTATCTCCCACAATGACAGTGCTATTGAGATCTTCCATCGTCTTGTCACAAATGATTAATATGAGTGGGAGGATAGGAACATGGGCCGACGAGACATCTTTAGGGACAACCTCACCTAATCAGAAAGAGTTGCCGTGAACACATATGCAGAATCACCTCAGGTTACAATAAAGGAAGCGGACAAGGGAGGAAATGCGGTCCTAAGGGACACACAGGGCCATATAAAGGAACTAGAAAGGCAATTATTGGACACCACAGCCTATGTTCGGTTGGCTTCCAACCCTCTACCACGTATTAAGTTTCTGATTAAAAAGAAGCTTAGGAACTGGCTTGACTTGTGTTTTATTAATGATCTGGAATTTAGATAATTGTTTGAGCTCCATCGACGAGTCCCTTGCATCCAAATGCCCTTGCCAAAATACGTAAACTATCCCCTTTTCCACCTGGGAGGCAGATCATCTCAGGGATCGGTTTCCCAACAGAGCATACATCAGAATATATTGACATCTTCTTGCAACCTCTAATCAGGAATCTCCCTTCTTTTATTCATGACACTAAACATCTTTTGAATCAACTGATTGACTTTACTTGGTCTAGTGAATGTTGCTTTTTAACACTGGATATATCATCCCTTTACACCTCAATACCTCAAGAAGAGGGAATTCTGGTGTGCAAATATTTCTTGGCATCCAGAGCTGCGAGCATGTGGGAACACACTCAAATGTTACTTGAAATGATGAGGTTAATTCTAGATAGCAATGTTTTTCTGCATAATAGAGGATAATATTGCCAATGCCAGGTAGTGGCTGTGGGCTCAAAATGTTCCCCCTCATTTGCAAATGTGTTCATGGGGGAGTTAGAGAAGCTCTACATTTGGAAAAAAAGCCCAGAGGATCTCCTGAACCATATAGTGTACGGGGGTCAATACATTGACGATGTGTTGATGACCTAAACAGGCAGACAGACTTTACTGGAAAGAGTCTGTGAATTTTTAAATGACTATCATTGTAATATAGTGTTTACTCATGTGTACAATCCAAGTGAAATTGCCTTTTTAGACTTGAAACTCGATATTGTTGGCAACACCATAGCTTCTACACTTCACAGAAAAAACATGGCCTGCAACTCAGTGCTGCACGCAAACTCCTCACATCCAAGGTCCCTAATTCTGTCCATCCTTTATGGGAAAATAGTAAGAATATGGCGTAATTGTAGGGAGGATAGGGAATTCTCCTCAGAACTCGATAAGGCGGTAAAGAGATTTCAAGACAGGGGCTATCCACTCGATTCTGTGATTGATGTCTAACATAAAGTGAAAAGGTGTGAGGGCAAACACACACTGGTAGATACAAAGAGAGATGTAAATAATAAAAGAGATGCAAGAATCTCCCTTATCACCCAGTTGCACACACAAAGCCATACCTTTCATAGCATTGTCAGGAAGCATTGGCACATTCTAAAGACAGACACTGATTTGAACAGCCTGTTCCCCTCCAAACTGAGCTTTACTTATAAGAGGGGCACACGTTTGAGCAACAGACTGTGTCCTCGTTTTCTTGATGCCAAGAAAACTAGATGGGGCATGCAATGGTTGCCCTCTCTCCCAAAAGACTTTCACAAATGTGGGCTCTGTAATATGTGTCCCTTTTCCCTGGACAGGTTTAAAAGCTTTCAGTATAACACACCTCAGGAACACCAGATTTATGCTTTCATTTAATTGCAATCCAAATGTTGGTGTTTATTGTATTATCTGGGTGTGTGAAAAAATAAGCACTATACGCCCTTCGAAGGAGATGCTGCAGGAACACTTTAGAACCAAATCGCCATGCAGACAAAAACGATCCATTAGCAGTCGTTTCAAAGCTAACCATGGCTCGGTTGAGCTACCCTCCGTTAGATTTCATGGACTTGATCATACAAGAGGGGGGGATAGAGTCAAGTTGTTACGGCAACTAGAAACCAAGTGGATTACCCAACTAAGGGGCACATTAGGATCGCGGTTTTCCCGCATCCACCGGGCTGCCGGAAGCGACCGCTGGCCTGGAGGATGCGGGAAAACCGCCGGGGAGGCACAAAAGACCCACCGCCAAATTAGGATGGCGGTGGGTCTCAAATTCGGTCCGCAGCTTTTCCGCCCCGGTCGCCTTCCGACCGCGGCGGAAAAGCTCTAATATGGCTGGCGGTGTCTATCAGACACCGCCAGCCATATTAGGATGGCGGAAAACAGATGCCTTTCCACGGCAGATTGGGCGGGTGGGGGTGCACATGGGGGGTACCTATGGTACCCCCCTGCATTTGCGTGCACGAAGCGGCAGGCACCGTGTGGTGCCTGCCGCTTTGTGCATGCAAATGCTAAGCATGCATATTTAACCTTGCGGCGGGTGCTGCTTCAAGCAGCACCCGCCGCAATGTTAAATATTGAGGATGTGACCGCCAGGCTGCCGGTCACATCCTAATTGCACTGGAGGGACCGCCGCGGCCCCTGCGGACGGTCCCTCCTCCTCTAGGGTGGCGGACGGTCGCAAGTCCGTCCGCCATCCTAATGAGCCCCCTAAGAGTGGTTGATCAAGGTTTGAACATGGATGGAAAGCTACATGTTTCTTTGAGAGATTATCCACACAAAGTCCGTAGCTCTCCATATAAGAATTTAGAAACAGTTCGACTGGTCTCTAAGTTTTACCCAAAGAGTAATGTCCTGTCTATACACACATGAAAGGATATTGAAATATGTAGCTAACACGTAGGGCTGCCACCTAAAGGCCAACCCATATAGGAGATCAACCGCACTTACTGTACTTTTGAAATGCTGTTTTTTGCTGAGGCTGTACCATGCTTCTCACTGTTGTAACTGCTTACTGTTGAAGCAACTGGCTTACTATTTACCTTGTTTGTTTGCTCGGATAACCTGTGAACGACTTCATCAAGGGACTTTGAATGCTTCACCATCAAGGAAGGAGGAATTTATATTGTAACACCACATGTTTTGAACTAACTTGTTGCATTCTACTTGATGCTTTGTCTATTGACTGCAATCTCTTTGACCTGTCTGATGCTGTCACTTTGGACTTCACCTGTTATCACTATGAGCTCACCTCTGAATATTTGTCATGGCAAAGAAGTAAACTGACAACATGACTCTAGCTTGTTTAGGGAGACTAGTCAATATTGGAATTTAACCTGGCATTACTGTGTTCAGATGCTATTTTTGTGGCTGTTATCTTGTCGGACCTCGAAAGCTTAGTCAGAGTTCAAAAATGTTTCAGGGATTTTTTTAAACTGATATATGAAATTTACATTATGGAACTGAAGATGTCTTGTTAAGGACTACCTTATATTATTTCACACAATTGTATACATCTAAGTAGAAACTTTAAATGATGATGAGGTTTGGATCTTCTTATAATATGTTTGGATTATTTAAATTTGGCAACTTGTACGAGTCGGGTTGGGTTGATCTAGCTGCCTTTATGGAGCGTTTCTAACAATACATCCGTACATACACTATTGTAATATGGCGCATTGAGCTACATTGAGCTTTCAAGGTACTGATAAAGACGATTCAGACATTGTCTTTTGTATCGAGTCAATCTGAATGTGATCCGCTAGGCTATATTTAGGGGGTTTGCCTGATTAGCGTGAGCACACAGAGACACGCATCATCAAAGTGGTCATAGTCTGGCGACACTGGGGTGAGATTTCGTTAAAAAAATGGTTAGGACCAGTGCATATTGAGACTCGGGGAAGTTTGTGTTTCTAGAACTTTGGGGCATATTACCAACGTTAAGCGATATTTATCGCTAACGATGCTTAGCAACGAATTTTTTACCGCTAAGCATCGTCAGAAATTATCGCAGATAAACCTTGCTATTATCAAGGTTTATCGCATATGCGATAAAAAACGGCCGCAATGCATGAATATCGCTGAAAAGTCAGCGATATTCATGCATTACCGAGCTAATGCTCTTAGCCATGTTATCCACCTCCCATTGGATAACATGGCTAAGAACTGCTAAGGGCAGGTGTTAGTTTTTGGAGATATTCGCGCTTAGCGCGAATATCTCCAAAAGTTGGTAATAGGAGATAGCGATGTTAGCGACTGTTTCCAGTCGCTAACATCTTGGCATGCCCACTTTGAATGTCATTAGTGATAAATATCACTGACATGCAAAGTGGGGCCCAAGATGGTCGCTATCTCCTACTAGCGGTCGTTAACTGGTGTTAGCGACAGCTAGGTAATAGGGAGATAATTTTATCTCCGCTTTCTTGGCTTTTAAAGCCAAAAAAGCGGAGATAAACCCCCTTGATAATATGCCCCTTTGTTTTTTACTTTCCCGTGTTGTTGCTGATACTGATTGGCTGACAATGGCTGTTTAATTGTTATTTTTGCTGTGCTCCTGACTTATCAGGGTCCTGACTACTTTTATACTTTTGGCATCACAGACTTCAAACGACCTATATTTGGTCTGAGGTATGACCTATGTTATGTCTTTTAATTGGCTTATGAACAGTGAATGGGAATTTGAATGACATAGTGGGATAGGGATGTTTTATAATTAATATCTTTCAAAAACCAAACGGGTCTACCATGGCCACACATTTTAGCTTAAATTACTGTGATAAAGTAATATTCAACGTATATGACGGGGTCTTTAGCCCCAACCATACACAGCTGCAAAGAGCCCTAAGGGGGTGCTTGTATGAATTTTACTCTTGCATTTTCATATTAGGGAGTTTTTAAATAATTAATTTCAGGTTCTTGATCTCAGTTGCCACCGTGACTTGGGCAGGGATGGGGACTTGAACTATTTCAGTATGAATTTATATAGAATGGTGTCCTTTGTTGATTGGGTAGTCTGTTATTGTGTTTGTCTACACTCGTTTTGGAATTTATGACTGATGTTTGAACTATGCTCATAGAATCATCTACTTCTTCAGTCTCGCTGTCTGTGGGTGCTATTATTTGGATTGAGTAACTGCTACCGTTTGATAACTCTTTGTGACGGACTATTTGCAAGGTAGCCTCCCTGCTCATCTCATTATGAGCATTTTTTGTGTTATTTCTTTTTACTTGACTCAATAATCAGGGGCTCTAGAGAATATTCCTTTTCTGCCTTTTTGTGTCACAGGAGTGGGTTTCACCGCGTGACTCACTGTAAAATAATCTGCCAGTTTACATTTTTGCTTCTTTTGAAACAGAAGCAAATTTTTCCGTTGTCTTCTTTCTTTCTGTGACCTTCCATCACATAGGTTATCCCTTTATTTTTTTTACTGGGATTTTCTTGTTTTTCTTCTATATGAATTGTTAACATGCACATTGGTGTATGCTTGTATCTGTACTTTTGTGACTCGGATTGTGTGTGCAGACTGTAGTCTGCTAATAGGAAAAAATATTTTGTTTGGATCAATTGTTCAGGTGTTGTTGAGACAGGATTCTCAATGTTCACGAGTTTCATCTTGATTTACAGCCTTGAAAAATTTGTTGCAAATGATGAAACGTGTTGGCTGTCTTTAATCGGTTATTTGGAATAAAAACGAAAGGAACCAACCATCTGTCTGTGTGTACCTTTTTCCGATCATTGCTGAACATACCTGAACGGACCCACTAGAGTGACAGACCTTCGTATTTTTCTTGTGGTGGTGCTCTGGACATTCTTAAACTAATTAAATAAGGCAGTGGCTTCTGTGTAATGGAGTGCATCTTGGTACATAAGGGTCCTTTTTGAAACTCTAAGTGTAGAATCTATTTTTTTTCAACATCTTGGCTTATAGTCACTACGTGTAAACACTTGTCTCTTTCAATTAAACCTGTCACTTACTTTCCCTACTACTTTCAAGTATGTTGGTTAATATGAGCTAAAACTTTTAATCGCTGAACTTGATGTATAGACTATATTTTGTTTATTAGAACTAGAGTGAAAATATGAGAAATATATTCTTTTGCTGCGGCTTCAAACACCTAATTTACTCCTCTCCCATGAAGCAATTTCAGGTTACAGCTATTCATACTCTTCCTAAAAGATATTTAAATCTTTTCTCCACAAGGCATCTGCTCCATGTCCGTAAAGAGGTGTGAGGGACCACCTGGAATCAATGGCTCAATATTTGTGAATAAGTAGGGCAGATCACATTTGGCTGTACTCATAAGAAAATGTTTCCCAGACATATCGACTCTTCTGCACAGCAATTCATTAGGATGTAAAGTGGACATATTGTGGAGTGAGCCAAATAGAAGTTGCTGGCAGTGGACGAAGTAGGGAGTCGCCAAAGTAGGGCTCTCTTGTGGCATATTCAGCTTAAGAACACAAGGCAGAAGAAGTCTGGGTTTCATTAGGCCCAGTGAGTTTATCACTGTGAAGTAATTGTGACATATGACAGGCCGTTGAATGGTCCACTGTATCAGTGGACAGGGCAACCTTTAGCGCTGGCGGTGCCCGTTATGACATTGTTTGTTGGCACCCCCAATAACCTCCTTCCCCAGAGATTTCCTCATCATCACCCTTTAACAGTGCCCCTCAAGTCTCAATACCAACTCTCTCTCATGCATTTCTTTTGTTTTATAGCTCTACTCATACCAGTGTAGGGCTCAGAGCACTTAACATACACAAATACATTCTACAGAGGGAATTAATCGTATTTGTGTAAACAGTGCATAGGAAATGTTACATAAGACAGAGGACTACAATGTGTAGGAGTCACATGTCATTCATTTAGGTAGGCAGTAAGTATTATTTAGGAGTGCTTGGCCTGGAGAAGCACAAACTCAGAATGTAATCTGCACTGCTTATTGATGAGTCAAAAAATACACTATACAAAACTCCCGCTCTCTCTAGCAGCTTTGTTAATCACAAGTTATCTTGCCATTTCCACTATAGCCTGAAAATTGCCGGAGGCAAGAAATGCGGCAGCAGGTGCTTTTAAAAACCATAATATACTTGAAAACACGATACCCCTCCTCCCCCCGAAGTCAGGGTCTGTTGCAGTGCCACATGTCACACCACCCTACTGCGATCTTGACTATAGAACTTGCTTTGACAATTGAAAAAATTGAAAAAAACAAAGAAAGACATGATGTTGCCCCTTTGAGTAACATTGAACTATTGCATTATTCAGTGGCTTGATTCTCTGTGTCTAGAACTTGTGTGATGAGTGTTATTCAAATTATATTAAAACTGAGACACAGCCCTTCCATTTTTTTAAGCATCATTTCTTTAACTGGCCTTGAACATTTCGATTTCACCACTGCCCCTTTTCGAGCTTTTTTCACTAAAGAAACTGTTTGTCTTTTTTGCTTCAACCTTTCATCACTTTATTTCATTTGAGTCCTTTATTTCACATTTGAATTTTGAACTGGGTATGCTATTACAGAGAACATTTAATTTATTTTCTCTGAGGTTAGCCTTGACACTCAGGCCAAGAAACCAATGGTGAGTAGTTATTACCCGCTCTAAAACCAGTTTATTTTTTTGTGCTGGACTGCTGGTCACTATTGGATGCTTTTCTTGGAGACAGTATGTAATTGCTTCCACGGTGAATACATTAGCACTATATCTCACTAAAAGAAGTGTGGCAATGTTTGCACTGACCCCCAGAAATGACTAATGGAAAAGAATGGCCAGGAAAATGTTCAGATTTGGTAGACTTAAATGCTATGTAGCCCACCTCATCATAGGCCTGAATTTACTGATCACTCCACCCAACTTCGGTTGTCATTTTATTGTCTTCAGTAAAACCCCTTGCAATGTTTAATATTCATGAACAAAGTCCTTTAAAGCCAAGCACCATCCTACCTCACCTATTTACTTTTAAAATACAGGCTGATTATCTTCCTAAAATCGACTACTGAAAACCGAACATTTATGTTCTAGGCTCATTCCTAGAGAATTCATTTTCTAGGCTAATTTCCAGAGAAATTGCTTCCATTAGTTCAGAACTTAAAAGACAATATTCTAAAATTGAGAATATCTTTGAAGACAGTGCTCTCAAAATAAATGCATTTGAGTACCTGTTTTAGTAATCCTTGTTGATGCAATTTACTTGTCCCTAAAGACAGGGTGTAATGTATTTAAAAGGTCAGACATGTCCGGGTGTGTTTTACATGTCCGAATACTAAAATACTGCTAATTTAGTTTTACACTGTTGCAAGGACTATCTAGCCTATAGAGTATCAAGGGGAGTTCCTTAAAGTATCTTTTCAGTGTAATTTCCCAATGGGAGCAGATAGATATATGGTGTTTGTGGTCTCTGAACACACAAAACACACCTTTTGGTGAAATTGGTTTTTCAAATATGTGTTTGAAAAAGGCACATTTAGAAAGTGGACATCTTCTTATTTAACCATTCTGTTCCTCTGCCTGTTCGTCGTAGAATCTACATCTGGGTTAGGATGACAGTGGCCTCTTGTACATTAACTCTAGACAGTCATACTAAGGGAGCTGATGTGTGCCTTGCATACCTTGATGGGCCATCACCAGGCTGATGGGCCTTCCTGAGCTCGAGTGGTGGGATGAGTTGTTACTGGCACCTGAATAGGGCTGTGGCTGTCCTCAAAAAAAGCTGTCTCCACCCTCCAGTAGTGTGTCTGGAACCAGTCAGGGAAAGGCAGGCTCTTGTGCACTGCAAAGACTTTCCTTTGAAGTTTTCCTACTTCAAAGGTTGAACCTGATATTAGCACAGGGGCTGTGACATCATAACTTCAGTACACTTGTGGACTAAAGGACATTCTGCCAGGAAGAAGAGCTGGATGCTGTAGGAGGGACTGACATTATATTTGCTGCTCTGTTGTGCTGGCCTTCTGCTTGCTGTTTATGTCCTGGGAGTGAAAAGAATGGATGTTGCTTCCTATATCCTAATTCCAAGGTTCTGCAAGGGCTTGTGCATGTTTGCCTCATGTTAAGAAGTCTCAGGACCATCACAGACTTTGCCTACCAGTGCCTGGGCTCTTCTGCTGAGAGCCCCCACTTTCCAAGAGGTGCCAAATCCAGTTCCTGAGCTCTTGCAGATAGAATCTGGTAAACCTAAGAAGAAAATTCGCTCATTGACTTAGTGCCTGTTTTTCTGACACAGGACTGCTGTGCGGTTGAAAAATCAACGCTTAGCTGCTATGTGGCGAAAGCATCAATTCAGCGCCTGCCATGCAGCTGAAAGATCATCACAGCCCAAGTCCAGAGCACCTTTGTCTACGACATCTTTGACACCAGCTCAGACTCTGATGCAGGCTCAGCTGTGCGGCTGAAGAATTGATACATCACCTGCTTCACTGCTGTGAAATCGATGAAACGCCTACTCCACCGCCGCCGCATCAACACAGCACCTCTGGATTTTCAACACATCATCCTTGGCCTCTGAGTTCCTCATTGACATTGCTCAGCAGTAAGGAACTGAGACCTCATGTCTGGATATTGACGATCACCTCCCCTCACAGTACAGAACCAACGCATCACCTAAGCCGACAGTAAGGAACTGACACATCATCTCCTCTGTGCTCCAGTAAGGAAACAACGCATCACCTTCGCAGGCACGAAAGAACAAATACACCCCCCCCCTGGCAGGAAGGAACAGATGCATCACCTCCCCTGGAAGTAGGTAACCAACAAATCGCTTTGCTTTTCTGGTGCCTCACCTCCCTGCTTTGATTTTGACACATTCCAGGCACTTTGTGCTAAAAGTGATGCATCCGTAGATTCCTATGAACTGAACAGTTTTTAACCTTTTAAAAATGACATCTTTACCTATGTATGTTAGATTTTTGTTGTTTCGGTCTGGTATTATTCAGATAAATGTTGGTTATTTTTCTAAACAGGTGTGGTGTCCGTTTGTAGTGGTTTCACTGTGTTACTGTGTATGTATGTACTAATGTTTTACACATTACCTCTGAGATAAGCCTGACTGCTCAGGACAAGCTACAAAGGGGTGAGCATGAGTTATCCTAGCTGTGTAATCACCTTACCCTGTCTAGAGTGAGGGTCCCTACTTGGACAGGATGCAAACCACTGTCAATGAGAGACCCCATTTCTAACAGGTAGGAATAACTACAATAGAGTACAGCCACTATGACCCTCAAGCTCACTAGACAGCGCCTGAGAGTTAGACCTCAGTAAACTATCAGCCTGTTCCAGTGTAAGTATAACCAATCATTGTTGGCACCAGCCTCTGCCATCATTCAACACAGTACCCTAGAAAAGCCTGGGAATTTTCATTGGGCACATACATTTAGACTCCCCTTTATGCACCTTGTAAGGTTTCTTGATGAGTAGGCAATGTTCAACATAAGTTCTTAGACATTTTGTTTTACTGTCGAAATGTTCCTTTGCACATCTCTGACAAGCCAGCACTGAATTTAAACTTTATTATGTAATATCTTATCAAACTCTGTGTAATCCTTAGAATTTAACCAATTGAGGCATACATTTGACCTGGGAATGCGTTTCCTCAGAGGTTTAAAAAACTCCAGTAGTGCTGTGTGGTGTGACAGAAAGCGCCCATAGGTTTTTTCTTAAAAACTCTTCCAGTTCCTGGCTACTAGCTAAGGCAGTTTGGATGCCTTCTTTTAGAAACATATTAACTCTTTCCACCAAACCATTTGAAGTCGGCGAATAAAGGGATATATGCAAATGAGTAATGTGATTGACATCAATGAAATGTTTCACAGAAATGGAAGTGAAGTGCAAGGGACAACCTCAATTTGAAAAATATTTCTCATAAACCTTATTACAAACATCATTTTAGGGGATGCTGTGAAGTCAAAGTATACCCATTTAGAGCAGTAATCAATTAAGAGCAATAGAAACAGTTTGTCTGATAGAAATGTATCAAATGACCATGCAAAATCCAAAGCAACTTTATCTTAAGGATTCTCCAGTAGTGGAATAACATACAAAGGTGACTTAAAGCGCTTCCAATGCATATTCAAGTGGAGAGAAGTACTGTATGAATTTATAGCATTGACTATTTAAGAATCCATGAAAGGTCACCAATAACAGTGCTTTAAATTATTGGAAGTACCACTATTATCCATGTGACCCTCATGGGCCAATTTAATCAATAAAACTCTAATGGTAGCTGGAGAAATGATCACATCTTGATGCATAGGAAGACCATTAGTAATTAATAACACTTCAAAAACCTTTGTAGAGGGGTTGAGCTCAGAATCCAAATTTCTTTATGCTATCCAATGCTTTTTGATAAATTCAAGTACTTGTTTTAACACCAAGACAGACTCCTTTGCCTTAAGCCAGTCTGCTTTAGATACTGCTCCTTTGTCATTCAACATATCATCAACAAGGGCAGCCATACATTCAACATCTTCTTCCACATCAGTGGCAGCATCCAACTTCAAAGTTACCCCTGGCAAATGGATTTCTCCCCTGTCTTCCCACCAATAATGCATTTAACAGTAAACAAAACCTTCATGAAAGCATGCCAAGAGTCTGACTTACTTAGAAAAAGCCTTATTTGTGCCACTCCTATCTAGCATGTAAATTAAAAGCTTGTGATCAGTAAAAACCTCAAATTTTGACCCCCCACAAAAATGTTTTAAACTTTTCTATTACCCACCAGCAAGCAAGAGCTTCAAGTTCAATGGTGGAGTATTTAATCTACAACTGTTTCAAACAGCAGGATGCAAATGCCACCATGCCCTGTCCCATTGTGACAGGACAGCACCCAAACCAATCTGACTGGCATCTCTCATCAAGAAACATTATCATCTGAGTCAAAAGATCCAAGAGCAGAAGAGGAACTAATCATTCCTTTGATTCTGGAAAAAGCCTCATCAGCAACATCATCCCAGACACATGTCGTAACTTTCTTTAGCAGAGTATGTAAAGAGTGTATGATAAGAGCATACCCCTCAATTAGCATCAAGTAGTACTCACTGAGTCCCAAAGAGGACCAAAGTGAGTCTTTATCTTGGAGTGGTTTGGAATCCCTAATGGCTTGAACCAAAGAAAATTTGGGTTTCAAATATGTTGTCCTAAGTAGTCTAATTCCTGTACTAGAAATTTGCATTTGTCATATCTGTGTGTGACTTCAATCTCTTTGACCATCCGTAACATTTTCTACAAAATTTGGTTATGTTTCTCAACAATATCTACAAACATCAACACGTCATCCTGGACAGCCTAAACAACAGTCATACAACCAGAAATAATATCTATACCTTTCTGCAATATACTGGCCGCTGATGCCAGGTCAAATGGAATTATAAAAAGGTGAATGCCGCAAAAGGTTTATCAAATGTGGTCAGAGCTTGGGATTCTTCTGACAGGGGAATCTGGTGATGAGATGGGCACACATGAATCAAAGTAAAGAATTTTGTCTGCCCTATATTGGATAATTAATCATGAACTTTTGGAAAAGGGTGGTAATCAACCACAACATTCTTATTCAAAGTACGTAGATCCTCACAAAGTCGAATCTCCATAGATTTATTTTGCACAATGACTAAAGGACTTACCCATTATGCAGATTCCAGGGGAGCAATAACTTTTTCAAAAGTCATCTTTTTTAGTAACTTTTTAAGATCTTCCCTCACACTTAACGGAACGGGCACACTTTATGTACAATTGGGGCAGTAGTAAATTTGAGTTTGATCTTATGTTCAAAATTCGTAATAGACTCAATCTAATCCTTAAATACCTCTAGAAATGTACTGACAGTTGTGGAGATATTGATAGACCCATGAACAGTATGTGCAGACTCAAAAAGAGCTTCAACAAATGACAAAAATGCAGTGCACAAACTATCATTCGAACAGCTCAACTTTGAAGATTAGTAAAAAAGGTATCAATTGCTACTATAGGTATAGCTGCAACAGGAATTAACAGAAGGCCCAGTCTTTTTTTTAAATAAAATGTTAGTCCTCATTCGCCTTAGATAAAAACAGAGATATTCTGGATGGATGTATGACGTTACAACGCATACTTTTACATCGCATGCCTTTACAACGCGGTATTTACAACGAATACCTTTACAACGCATAATGCTTTTGGGCGCTGGATAGTGAATAGTTTAATTTACTATTCCAACTCCAGTCCCCGTGGATAGTAGGGAAGGTGTTGGATAGTACATTAAACCTATTCCCTATCCTAGAGCGCCCCCCAGCGCAATGCGTTGTAATGGTTTGTGTTGTAAAAGTTGCGTCGTAAAGGCACTGCGTGGTAAAAGTTGCGTTGTAAAGGTTGTTCACCATTCTGGATTTGTTTGGGCCCACCCCCTTAATTGGAACCGACCAGAGAACTCTGTTACAAGGTGGTGCACTTTACACAGAACCTCTCCTTTCATGGTTGATTCCGGCCCTCTCTCAGAGCCATCCGGAGGGCAACTGGAGTGGTGAAATATCTCAGTGTAGAGTCATAGTCATAGGACTGAATTCACCTCAGCTTCCAGCCAACTCACAAATGGTAACCAAAAATCTCTCTTTTTATTTGGTGATGACCTATCCGACTTGATTATATATTTCAAAGAATTATTCAAATCTCTTACAGTCGGGGAACGTTTTTTATCCAGTTTTTACAAATTTTCCTCTGGGTAAGTAAAATTAAGTAAAACATTAAATTGTTTTTATCAAGAGATAAAGATTTGTGCTGTGCAGGAACCCCAAAAAAGGCCAACTCTGGGCTTACCTGAGGTTCCTGTCTGAGTATTGTAGAGATAATATTACTTACATCTGCCCAGAAGTGTTGCAATATTATACAATACAGGAGCATATGAATGTCATGTACATCTTCTTGGGAGCACTCAGGGCATTTCGGAGTGGCACCTTTCCCAAATTTAGAGAGCCTTAAGGGTGTCCAAAAACTCTATGGAGAAAACAAATGTGGTTTCTCTTTAAATTTGCAGCCTGCATCATGGAATGCAAGATGTTATAAGATACTTGCCATAATTCTTCTAGCTAGATCCCGGACAAACTCTTTTCCCACAGCTCCATCGGCCGTTTGAAATACCCCTATGAAAAATTGATCAGGAGCCAAGATTGGTTTGCCACCTCTTTCTTTCTTGCCACTTTCCTCATTAATGCAGTTCCAGCTCACTAGATGTGCTGAAGTCTGCTCCAACTGCTTGGGGCCACTTTTTCAATTGCAGATATTTGAATCTGGATAGCTCATTATGTGTGATTTCTGACAAATTTTCCGAGGAAAGTAGAGTACCATCTTCGACTAGCTGTTTCCAGCATGGTTTCCGCTTTCCTCAAATGTGCTACCAGAGAATCCTTTGTCCATTCCGGGGAGCATCCGAATAGGAGCTAACGCACTGTAGTAGTTGATTTTTAGCTCTTTTCTGATTTTATACCAAGGAGTGGCAAATCCATGCAGGATCTTGAGGGGCATATTTTTTAAGTATCTAAGAATTTATGGATAAAACATTGCTCTTCTCGCTTCACATCTAAAATTAAAACCTTCAACATGCTCCCAATATCTGAACCATCCTATTAATTCAATAGCATTTTCTCATTCCTCGTAAGGAAAACTCATGCATAATAGACTAAATGGTCCCTTAATTTTCCTCCTACAAAGCTCTTTCCACAAGATTCATATACCTTTGGAGGCCCAGATAAAGCTACTTGTCTTAGACTACAATTTCTTAAGCCAGACTTCTCTAAAAACCAAAGTGATGTTCTGGAATATAAAGATGAGTTATGTAAAGATCATCATTTATATTAGGTTTACCCTTCCAATAATAGTCAATAATAGATGTGAGCAGCTTGCTAATGACTTGCAGATCTCTTTACTGAAGTTTTTAAAAACAATGTTTTTAATTAATTTCTGGAATTCTCTCAATGTTCAGTGAGACCATGATACCCAGATATCTTATCTCCATGTTGATGCTCTCTCGTTGCTTGTTCATTTTCCAGTCAATAAAGTATGTTTTTGTTGTGTTTTACTTCATAACCTGAAATATGACCAAATTGGGAAGTCAAGTGGAACAATACTTGTCTGATTTTTACAGGGGCTCAATGTATAAATTAAAAAGTAAAGGAGATTAAGGACACCTCTGTCTGGTCCCCCTCTGGACAGTAAAAGTGGCAGATAGTTTTCCATTCACCAAAATCTTTGCAGTGGACGTTTGATATATTAGACTCACGGTCCTACATATATTTCCTCTCAAGTTGCACAGCCTCAAAATCTTTTGCAGATAAGGCTGGTTCACCATGCCAAACGCTTTTGTAGCATGTAAGGTAATAATGGCCATAGGAGTTTTATGAAGTGTAGCTAAATCTAGTGCCCCAAATAAGTTGTAGGTCAGGTCCTGAATCCCTCTCCCTCGGACAAAGCCTTTTTGATCCTCATTTAGAAGGACCCCAACACAATCCTAGCCGAAGATTTTGTAATCACAGTTAAGCAAAGAGATGGCCCTATATGGGTCACAAGAATTAGGTGGTTTTGCTGGCGTAAGGATCAGTGTGACTATGGCCTCATTCCAAGATGGTGGCATGTCCCAACTTTCCGCGAAGATATGTAAAAATAACTTCTCTATTATGGGGTGAGAACCCCATCTGGGCCTGCCGCTTTCCCGGATTTCCCAGCCAAGATGGCCCTCCTAATCTCATTCCCTATAATGGGACTATTAAGTGTACCACCCTCTCTTTCATTCATTTTACCCGAAACATCCTGACTAAACCAGGCCTTGATATCCTCTTCCATGACTTTGAATCACTCCTGATATACCTTTTCAAAGTGGTTATGGAGGCCTTTTCTATTTCTTTGCTGGTTGTAAGATTGTTTCCTGATACCTCTTTCTAAGTTCTTTTATAAACTTTTTTGCCTGGTCATTTTGAGTTTCCCAGGCTAGGAGTTTTCCACACCCTTTCCCTTATTCAAAAGGTGCGAGTTTGCTCACTTGCTACCTTTTTCCTAATCTCTCTTCAATCACCCCAGCTAGTTCTAACATGAGAGTCTGAAGAGATGCTTGTATATAAGTCCTGTTTCCTGTTTGACCCCCGAGACTAATAACTGTTGTTACATCCGCTGGATGTTCCGTTCTATTTCCCCTACTTCATCTCTGTACATCTTCTGTTTGAATATCTTTACGTATGTTACATACCCGCTTAAAAAAGTTTTCTAAGAGTCCATACAACCCCCCAAGGGATACTATCAAAATTAGTCACAAAGAACTCCTGGATCTCGATACTCAACTTCTCAATCACCGACTCATCTAATAATACAACATGACCCATTGTCCACCTCATTTGTAGTAACTTAACTGGCAGATACAAGACTAATGATATTGCCAAGTGATCAGATAAATGTGCAACTACACAACACTACATTGAAGTCCCTGCTAAGATTATAGGGTCAGGAAAGCTTAATAACTCCATGAGTAATCCCCTAGGAGAACTGGGATCATGTATGTTAGGTCCAAAATACCCAACCAAAGTGAATTTATAATGATAAGGGAGTATTCTGGAGACACTTCATCGACTGACTAGTGACGCCTTCAAATGCAGTTCCTGAGAACAAATCTAGACCTGAAGAAGAACAGAGAAAGACTGGACCTGGTGTCTGTGACCTGTGTGGATACGTAACATGTCTGGTCCTGTTCCCACTTGTAACAAGGAATGATAAATTAACTCCAATGGTAAGTTGCTGAACTCCTATGTAGCTACAGGGTCGAAACACAGCATACTGCAACATGTCTTTTTCCTGGAGTGCCCAGCTGACTAATAGCACCTGGACCTGGAATGGCCCTGTTTGTGACCTCTGTTGGAGTGAGTTTGAGCCCCTAAGGTCTCTGATGTCCTGGGAGCCTTAAAGTAGACCAAGAGGAATTGCTAAAGGAAGTTTCAAATTGGGATTTAAAAAATCTTCCAAGGCTTCCAGATCACCATCAAGACCTCATGGCAAAACTATCCGGTTTTAAAAAGACTTTGCTGGATACAGCTTTAGGCTGCCCTGCTGGAGGATTATGAGCTCCATAAAAAAGACATAGGCCTGATTTAGGACTTGGAGGATAGGATGCTCTGTCATAGATTTCTATCTGTACTAATGTCAGTGTAGTATATTCTATGACACTTATAATAGGGAGGATGCAATAACCATAGTACCATGGCTTTGGTAAATTGAGGACATCTTTGTAATCTGGAATGGGAGCATGAACAAAGCGTAGGAGTTTAGTCACAATCTCAAAAGGAATTAACTTAATTTCAAGTTGCAATTTGTAATAGATAGGCACTGTGCAACATTTTTGGATGTTATTGTAAAAGGTGAGAATGGTGTCTTACCAACAAAGCTATTTCGATAGCTGTCAGCAGGCAAAAGGTTTTGCATGCCACACGTTATCACCCTTAGAGTACAAAATGGAGCACTCCCTATTGTGAGCTGTTTAGGATCCACTGTATTTGCAGCTTAAAAACAGATTTTGAGCAGGAGGCAGCCCTTATGAGATTTAGAGATAAAGGCTGTCCAGAACAGATACATGCAAAAAGGAAATCAGTCAGACCAGAAGAGAGGAAATGTTGACCCCTAGAACTAGAATAGAAGACTCGCTATTTATTAGACTCATTAACAAATATAGCTCACTGATACCCAGTGTTAGGAATATTTTAGGGAGACACTGGTGACTGCTTTGTTTAGAAGTTAAACTATCAGATGTTATTGGGCCATTACCAACTGTAACATGCAAGAGGGCAAGAAATATTTGAGATACTTTGGTACAGAGCTATCTCTTGCCTGAGAAAGTACATGAATCAATCCAAAGTTTAAAGGGCTTTTGAAAATGCAGACCTTGTAAAGCTTGTAAAAATGGGAAGAAAAGGGATCAATATGCAGTTTGAGATACTAATCAGAAGATGGATACATTGTTCACTTATACAACCTCATATGGAAATTATGTGCTAGAATGTCCTTGTCAAAAGAATTCTCTTGTATGAAGAAAGTTTTTTTCGATGTAAAAAAGAGTTTAGAACATAGAAGAGCCATACAGTAAAAGGACAGATCATATCTAGTGGTTAGACATTTCCTGCAGGTTAATGTTGCCAGTTGTGAAGCAGCATGTTTTGTGGGCATCGATACAGTAATGCATAATCCTAGAGGAGGGACTTGTTAGTTTAAACTAAGGCAACATGAGTCCCAATATATCATTGATTTAATTACCTGTAGAAAGAAAAGTTTGAATACTGATAAAGAATTGGTAATGCATTTGAAATGAATTAGGTTCTTGGCCACTGTGACTATACATACATGGTTGATATTTGTATAGTGTCTAATAGACAGGGATTCATCTTTAATAATTTTCTTTTTATTTTCAGACTCAGTACTTTATGGATATTTACTTTCACGAATTAACACAAATGAAAGCCCACTTAGGCCAAATAATGATTGGAGTTGGAAATTTTGAAACCAACTGTAAAATACAAGAGAGCAAGTACTCTTTGATATACTTTAGTACAGAGCTATCTCTCGGCCGATAAAGTACATGCATCCATCTACAGTTTAAAGGGTTTTTGAAAATGCAGATCTTGTAAAGCTTGTAGAAATGGGAAGGAAAGGGATCAATATGCAGTTGGAGATACTAATTTCGCATTCACGGACATCTTTAGTTTAATCTCATCCTGAGGAAGGAAATTAGAGTTGAACCCATGTGGAACTCCTTGAAGAGTCCATTACGTAAATGCGTGAAACGAGGGCTGCTGCTAGGTCTCTTATGGTGGTGAGATTTGGATTTACAAAGTGAATTGACTAGATAATCTGCACCTGGCTGATGAAGACAACACTATAGCAGAAAAAGTCGAAACAGTAGTTTTACTCTGAGAAAAGTACTTTTGACAGTATGTTACTGTTTCATGAAATCATGCAAACTAAAGTCTGAAAGTAGGACCGAAGAGCACACAAAATTATGCAATGTAAACACAGCTGCAGTGCTTTAACTTCTACTTTGCATGATGCTTACAGTAGCTGAGAGAAGAGAATGTAACCTAAAACTAGGTAACTAGTTACTGCTTCCAAACACAGATATCTGAAACCTTATAAGATAAAGCCCAGATAAGCACAAAGCTGAAGATGGGAAAGTGTACGTTGTACAAAGTTAGTAGTGTTTGAAGTTGGGTGTTAGAAAGCTGCAACATTTTACATCTATGGACATCTTTAGTTTCATCTCTTACATGCAGAGAAAGGCATTTGAGTTGAAGCTCCATGGAACTCTTTGAAGACAGTCTTCATAAAACAGTTGAAATTTGGGCTACAGTTACAACTACTGAAGTGGTGGGATTAAAGGTTACAAAGTAAAGTGAATCATTAATTAGCACCTTACTCATGCCGTCAAAACAAGTAAGATGCAAAATTGCTATTTCTGAAGTAGTAGACACAGTGATTTAAGTCTGGGAAAAGTATGTGGATTGTCTGCCACTATGTTATAAAAACTATGTGAAATTAAGTCTGTGCGTAGGCCGGAAAAATATACAAAATTACGTAATTCCTAAACAGCTGCAGTGTTTTAACCTGCTATGGTTTGTGTGATGCTTGCTGTAGGTGAAAGAAGACCAAGTAGTTTAGAAGTGAAGTCACTCAACCCAGCTTTCAAACAACATAGGTGTGTGAAACCTCATAATCAAACATACCAGATGAGCACAGAGTTGAAACTGAGAAAGTGTGAATTGCACTAAGTTACCATGCTTTGGGGTGGAGTGTTAGGTAGCTCCAACATTTCTCATAGAGAAACA
Source organism: Lissotriton helveticus (assembly GCF_964261635.1). Taxonomy (NCBI): domain Eukaryota; kingdom Metazoa; phylum Chordata; class Amphibia; order Caudata; family Salamandridae; genus Lissotriton; species Lissotriton helveticus. The sequence goes on from NC_136063.1 coordinate 1,768,057,014, forward strand.
TCTTTATTTCCCTCTTCTACTTGAGAAAGAATTTCAAGTTGTACCAAAGTAGAACCTGTTTGGAGACACTGTTAAGAAACTGACTGAAAAGTGGGTTGGTGCTGTGGCTCCTGTAGTGGAGAAATTTTGGTTTAGACAAGCAAGTGAACTGTTATTTTGCACCTTACTTATCCACTCATTTTGAGTAATGTATACAGCTGCTTTTCTTGAAGAACTAGAAACAGTAGTTATATACTTGAGAAACATATGTGGGCTAGTCTGGTGGTTTCTTCTGAAATCATGTAAACTGAAGTCTGAAAGCAGGCCTGAAAACTGTACAAAATGTGTAAACTCAGTTTTAGGTTGGGCTTTTAATTCTGGAGCAGACGTTTAATTGCCAGTATAGCCCACTAAGGTGCGCTTTAAGGTTATAGTAAAACATTTGAATGTTAGGAGCTACATCGAAGACAGTGAAATGGATCAGGGATAATAATAGGTGGAATAAGCTTACTGCTGTAATATTGTAATTTTTTCTTTCTGTTTCTCCTTCTTTTAGTGAGAACATTCTACCCTCAGTGTGTGGGATGCTTCTAATAACCATATAGCCCTTCCACATCAGACTATATCGGTTGGTAAAGCACTCTCCCTTGTTATAAACCAAATCACCTTGACTATGGCCTGTAACTAGGGCTAAGGGCATTTTACAATCTGTGTAAGCCACAGTAGCAAGCTGCACAGACATATTAGAATATTGCAGTGTTTAGAGGTGCTTTGAATTCAATGTCACATAAGCAGACTATAAACTATGGTATAGGCCTGCTGCTGTTATTACAATCTCCTAATTTAGATTTTCTTTCCTTTGCCTCTTCAGAATATTTGGATTGGACATGTGGAAGAGAGAGGTAGATGCTGTGGACCAGGGCTGACCACAAGCCTTCCCCCCTCCCTCCCTTCACTTCTTTTTGGTACTGATTCATTAGAAGGAGAGAGCGTGAATTCTGCTTAGCTCTGTGCCATTCCTCTCTGCAAAATGATGACAACCAGTTTGGCTGAGCCCAAGGAGAAAGTTACTGACTGTTCGCCACTTGCACAGCTATTATTGTGTGAACATGCGCTAATATCTGTCAGGCACACACAACAAAAGCATTCACACCTTTGTGGCATGAGGGGCTGTAAACCTCCTGCACCTCCCTGGAGGCTTTTTTTGTCGCTAAGGAGTGGAAGGTCCTAATAGCCTGCCATAGCATTCTAGACCAGAGGCCCAATCTCTTGTTATAACCCCTTGTTTTCGGCTACAACCATTTACTCTGGACGGGCCCTTAATGGCTGGTACAGACTGCTATGGTGGGATTTAAGCATATATAAAAGATATCCTATAATCAAAAAACAAACTGTTCTTATAGCATTATAGTCTAATGTAGCAGGCTATTGTAGCCATTAGAGTCCCACTTGCTTGTTATAGATCTTGGCCTTTAGCTTGGATCTATAATAGTAGAGTTGACCTTTAATGGCAACTGTAGCATGCTCTTGTAGGATATGAGGATATATTAACATTAATAGGCATGACAAACAACATACATTCTTTTTCTATATTTTAACAATGAAAGGTTGTTCTAACCAGAAATTATAAAAAAGGGCAATCCATGATGCCATCAATGATGTTGTTTAACATGTCATAAGTGATGTGAGGTGAAGTCATAAGGAGTTCATGGTGGGGGTACAAGGTAAAGTTAGCTCACTGATCAGTATCTGGCAATTTTCTGCGAATTTTCTAATTTAATACTTTATTTTATGTGTGACATTGTCACCAAACTATAAAGTCCCTTTAGCCTTTGCTTTTTTCCGTGAATATCTATATCTACTGAAAAAGATCAAAGGTTAAAAACACAGGTTAAAATGACATTCCAGTTAGATGTTGAAATGAGATAATAAATAACATTTCAAAACCAAACAAACTTGAAATTTACGTGTTATAGTTCACTGCACTAAATATTACTGATGGTCCCGCTATGCACTCCTTTTGTTGGGTAGTGATTATATGTAAAATATTCTCTGCATCAACAGGAGGGTAGGCCAGGAGAGCTTAAACAAGACATCCAGTTAAGTTCTAGCCTCGGTAAAAAGGGCAGCATGTAACTTCGCAATTAAGAAGCACCTCAGCCAGGGCAACCAGTGTGAGTTAGTTCAGTTCTTCCCTGAGCTGGAGTGGACCTCTGCTTTATATTTCCCATTGATAATTGAAACACCAGAGCAATTAATCCAAACAGTCGAAATCCACAGTTTCTCCCCATATCAATTAAACCTTTAGAGATATGCATGTTTTGCGAGACATAAATCTTTACAGTCATGAATATGAATAAAGCAACACAACAACGAAAAGAATTGTAGCGTCAATTCAAGCGTTCTCATTCCCTTTCAACCTGTGCTCCAAAATGCGAGCTCATTTGAGCAGGTCGCAAGAAATAGCTATTATGTGAAGAACTAGAAGGTAACTCTCAGTTACTTAGCAAATTGTTTTAAAAGACAGCTGCATGTATAGCAGAGGAGCGATAGCAAGAATACCAAAAGGATATTCCATTGAGGGGAGCTTTTGCTTCCATGAAAGACTATAAACTTCTGAATGTAAATAGACATCCAGAGAACCGGGTAGATTCCCTTACCCTTTCAATAACCCTCTGAATCCAGTTCTTAACAGAATATATTTTTGTGTGTCAAAAAAGGATCTCATTACACGCAGAAGTTCACTTTTCACTAGAGTCACAGAAATGATCAAACATGACTTCCTCCTTGCTCATGGATCTTCTTGTTTTCTGCTTTCCAGATCCTCAAAGAGAACGCTATTCGTTAAATGTTCCATTTCATTATTCAGATTTCCACATTTGAACAAGATTTCAGTAAAGAACTCCCTTTCTGAGACGAAAAATTGGCACTTCCCAGCTGACACCAACTCCTGTTTCTTTTGTCTGCATAGATTCATGCTGGCTTTTCATGTCCTTCTTTCCTCTTGCTTGTAGAGTGTTAACAGTTACAGCTCTGGTTCACACTGGTAGTTCTTCAGCTCCTGTACCACAGTGTGGGCCTGATATTTCCTAGCCGGTGACAATATTCAGTATGTGGTTGTTCATGAAGCAATATCTATGATTTAAATGTATTTAGAGAGGTGGGCTTGTGAATATATCCAATTGTTTGTACTTTTTGATACAAATGTTCTCTCTCCATGCACACCCCGGTGGAATGTAATAATCCAGGCATGTTCAATGTATTTAAATAACCTGATGGCCCTCTAGATGGGGGTTTGTGTTTTCAAATTCTTTCCCTATGACTGAGCTTGTAAGTGGTTGTCTAGCATGGGGAAGTACTTAGTAATTGCCATGCTACATAGTATGAGGCGAAATTCCAACTCACCGTCTCCATGAAGTGGGTGCACATTTCTTGAACCAGGTTCATTTCGTGTTTAAAATAACCTGATGCCCGATGCGTTGGTACATTATATTTCGAAGACTGTATTTGGCTTTTCATTTTCTAAGTACTACATTTATAAAATTAAATGATGACTACAAATGTGCTTACCTACCTTTCATGATCAGGCACAAGCATGTCGAACAATGGAAAAAATACCAGTCACCTTGAAAAAAATAAAACTATCGAATTGTTTAGCTAACGATGTTCATTACAATAATTGTATCATTCATTTTGTTTTGAAGCTTATCGTCCAATAAATCATAACAATGCACAGTATCTAAGTTAGGTGTTGCCCATCCCTTTAAAATAAAACTCGTGGATTGTTTTCAAAATTAAATTCAATACACTTTTCTTGTTAACAACAGCAATACATTGAAAGCACTGCACATGCGTAATATCTTAATTAGGACAGCATCGATTTGGGCATGCTGCCCACATATATTTTGCAAAAGAATATGGATGGCGGTCATTTAACAAAATAAAGGTTTCATGGTTTCAGGCTGTGGGCGTTCCATAGCCTAACAAAAAAGACGAAATATTCAGTTGCTAGACGAAATGTTCAGCTTCTACCTTGACAGAAAATCATGTACATACTACTTGACCTCCACACCTCTATCTTTTAAAGCGCATTACAATTGCAAATTAAATTAAGGGAGCATTTTATGTGTGTTTTTTTAACAGAATGCGTGGAGAATTATAGTGAAATGTGATTGCAAGTGTTCAATCAAAAAAGGAGGTGATCAGGCATTATGTTTCTATTGTGGATTATACTGCTAACTTGTGTGGACTGAGTTCCTGATTGCCAGGCCAAGTGTTGAAATACATTTGCATAAATTATATGCCATCAATGGATTTTTTGAAGTTTTCAGCAGCTGAGCGCTGAAACATAGCTTGCAAACCAATGAATTTCTGTTCCAGTTCAGCTTGAAATGCTATTTATTCTTTTTGATAGTTCTGTATCGACTATTCAGTGGGCATGCCTGTTTCAAATTCGAAATCGCGTATCCATTCAGTTTCCATTTCTTAATTGAAATGTTATAACACTACCACTTAATGATGCAAAAACACATCATTCAGTGTACATAGTATTTTAAAAATCAAAAATTACAAGCTCTAATCGAAGATACGTAAAGCCAATGTAATACAAATGTATATTTTCATCCAGCCAGCCGCGGCCCCTGGAGGGAGTTGCGGTGTGGCAGAGGGGCGGGGAAGGAGCGGGGGGGGGGGTGCTAAAAAACGGCACGTGGATAATTGGAGGTAAGTAAACAATTGTATTAATAAAATGAATTTCGTGGCGTGCCCTGCATCGCAAAATGCGATGCAGCGTGCGCTACAAAATTTGTTTCATTAATTAAATGCACCATGTTGCATGTGTCCCTGCCAAGCCCCCTCATGCACCCATCCTGCGTGCATCGGAAGCAGGCATTGCTCCTGCTCAGTGGGAACAGCTGCTCTTGCATGCTTCCATATATGGGCACAATCTGAGAAACAACTACCTGTTTCCACCTGGCTGGACCATTTTATGGTCCCTCTCATGTGGGACAGCAGACAAGTGTTCCATGCCAGTGCTCTTGCGAGCAAGGAAATAGTATCCCAGGAGTAGGCTCCCTGGGATACCACAGTGTAACCAGCCCCACTACTCTCTAAGCATAATGCCCAGCCGGGGGCATGGGGTCCCTGGGCCCTTGATCAACTCTGAGAGGGGTTGCTTCCCTATCCTCACCCCTTTCAATATCGCACCAGGCCCCGGGGATGGAATCGCCGGTGCCATGATCAGCTCAGGGACAGGAGTTGCATGCCCCTTTCCAATCAATAGAGAGCCTGCCCCTGGGGATGGATCCCCAGGGACTTGATTGGCTCTGGGAGTGTGGGGGGAAATGCATTCCAAAAATTTTAACTCGAAGGTATTCAAGTTACTAAGATTTATGACCAGACGCCGCCAGCCTGCCTCTCGTTGCTGGTGCCAGCCGTGTCGGCCAAACCACAAACATGCATCACAATCCTTTCCGGTATGAAAGAGGGCGGCACACCAAGAATCTGCACCAGAAGGTTTATTGTGCACAAAGAACGACGCGTTTCAGCCTGTCTGCTTTTGTCAGGATCAAAGGTTGGGCTGCAGTGTTGCCATTTTGAAAGACATAACACATTACAATCATGGAAACAGAAGACATACTCATTGAGTCCGCCACCCAACTGGAAAACCAATATCACAACTGATTATAAATAAAGTTTTGAATTCAATGCATAAATAATCAATGTGTTTCCCAGAAAATATTCATGATAATACGAAAAACTAATATACCTCATAATATAAAGTGGCGGAAAGAATTTCGACAATGTCCAATTCATAGCAAATGCATGTCATAAGGGCAAAGAGAGTATAAGGGAAGTCATTGTATACAAAATCATACCTATATATACACATTTCTGTCTATCCACATATGTACAATTGCATCCGGCTATAATACAAAATTGCTGTATTGAAAGTCACGAGATCGCACCATCAGTAATTATAAGCAAGTGCAGTAATCACAAACACAGGTGCCCAATGTTAATGTAAGCCCTATTAACATATATATAAATCATATTATGCCGCAAATGGCCTGATTGGTTCATCTGAGGTTAAGGATCTCAGACAATTTCCCAATCCATGGGGACTACCGGCAATTAATGCAAAGCCAAATTGATGGATGTCCTCAACATATTGCTCGCCATGACATGGGATATGTTTGCCCTAGTTCCACTTGATTTCCCAGATTTCGTTAACTTCAATTTATGCAGGGCAGTAGCACACAGACCAAATTCCTAGTGTATCGGAGTGGTAAAAAGGTAATACAAGTGAAAATAAGTGAATTGGACAAAAGTACAAAATTAATAGTGTAACAAGAAAATTGATCAATGCAAAATGTTAGAAATCTACCATGGAACAGAGGGACCAGCCAGTCCCACCCTCCCTAAACTTAAAGGCACCTAAGGTCTTTAATCTATCCCTAGTAGGAAATTATCGGCCACCGTGAAAATTGTGCCTGAGCCTTTCATGCCCCAGGGAAACCACCAAAGAGATTCACGGAGCGAGTGCTCCAACTGGTGCCGGTAGTGCCAAGTAAAATAAATTATATAAATTACAAGCACCTAATAACCCTATTCCCAATACTAAAATACATTCTAATATATATACATATACACAAAGACGGGGATAGCTAAGCTCATGCAGAGAATGTACATGACAGATCAGTGGAATATCAGATCATACCCCTATATGTGTGGCTAGTTCCTCTTCACTATTCATCCCAAAGGGGGCCATTGTATTGAGGTCAATTATGTACCTTGACTCAAGAATACATAATTGCTTCTCTCTGTCAACCCCTCTGATATTTTTCATCACACGATCCAGCCCTACATAGCTCAGGAGCCGGTTGTTGCTGCTGTGTGCATCGTAAAAGAGTCTTGCAACAGGATTGTTAAAATTCTGATTTTTTCATGGCTCTTAGGTGTTCCAAGATGCGCTTCTTAACTGGTAACTTCGTACTTCCTATGTAGCGAGAGCCACATGGACACTGTAAACAGAAAATGCCATACTCAGTTGTACAGTTAATAAATTTGAATATCTGTCTTTCTTTGCCATTTGAGATCGTGAAGGTTTTACAGTTTTGGCTGTTGGAACACGCTTCACAAGCATTACATTTTAAAAAGCCCTTACTGCTTTTAAAGCGATACAAAAGGGGATGATGGACGGAGCGTTTGAGCAAATCCAACACTCACCCCCAGTCCACTGATCTGGGTTTAATCCATCACCATTCTTTAGCTCACTCAGCCACCCCAGTTCAGACATGGCCCTTATGCAAATCAGTCTGACCCTGTGCCTCATGGGAACAGTCCAGCCCGAACTGCCAAGCCATGTCTTCCCTGAACCGGAAACAAGCATCCTGGAACCGATTTTGGATTCATAATCCTCATCAGAACGGTGATGGATTAAACCCAGATCTGTTGACTGGGTGTGAGTGTTTGATTGGTTCAGATGCTCCGTCCATCACCACCCACTTTTGTACCGCTTTGTTCGCCATAAATTGGCAAGGTATGCTCAGACGTGAGTCCCTTGCTCACTTTGCCACTGGATTCAAGCAAGCCTGGCTGAAGACGGCTGAAATGCCAGAAACCGGTCCTAGGAAGCTTGTTTTCCGGTCCAGGGAAGGCATGGCTTGGCAGTTCAGGCTGGACTGTTCCCATGTGGCAGTCAGACTGATTTGCATATGGCCATGTCTGAACTGGGGTGGCAGAGTGGGCTAAAGAACGGTGATGGATTAAACCCAGATCTGTTGACTGGGTGTGAGTGTTTGAATGGTTCAGATGCTCCGTCCATCACCACCCCCTTTTGTACCGCTTACTGCTTTTAAGCCAGTTGTCAGGAGCCTCTGTGTGGTAAATAAATAATTAATTACCGGTTCTATTTTTCAGGATACTCATATAAACAGATAGCTCAATAAATAAGAGTCAGGATTCGAGGTAGCTGGAGTCTACAGGCTTTAATCAGACATAAAGGACAGGAACAGGACAGCCTGCATGGAAATAGGATGGCAGCTGCCGGGGGCAGGATCTGGGAATAAGGCCGGGGGCTTTTAATATGGGTGCACAATATATATACTCAAACAAATACATTACATTCAATACAGTAGGCGTAGCAGTAGGCGTGGTTCGTAGCAGTCGCGAAAGATAAGGGCAAAATGATGTAACAAGAAGGCGTGTACAGGGCGTATACATAGACATGTGATGTAAACGTAACAGAATATGTCATAAACGGGGCGGAAACATGGAGGGGGCTACCTGAGCAGCTGGGACCTCTAACCTAGTGGTGCGCGCAAACTGGCAATGACGTGTTACCAGGGAGAACTGGGGGCTATGACTTCTGCGCTAGAAGAGGAGACTAAAGTCTGGAGTGTCAGAGCGACACGTACCCAGGCATATCTAGTATCTGGTGTTTAGAGTACATGTTGATAGAATCCAAAAGTTATCAGGGCAAAGGCTAATAGATACTAAGACTGGTGCATGCATAATTCTACATGTATTGGGTGTGCGAGGAATATTCTATGATCATTAATACAGTATTTCTCTTACATGGAGACATAAAGGCTAGACCATGACGGAAACTATTGATGCGATTCAGTAGCTTAGGAATGCAGAGAAGGAGGGCTGGACTGATAACTAGAAGCATAACATACTCTTGGCAGACTGGGAGGCAGAGCCAGGCCAGGCCGGGCACTGCGAGGCAGGAAGTAAGCTAAGGGTCAGGGATGCAGGTGGGGGCTGTATCGCTCCTCGGAGAGGGTTCAGGAGACAGGAGCTGAATCTGAGTCCGGGCCCTTTTGAGGCCTAGAAACGGGGACAATTCAATGAATTAACGTGCACACTGTAAAATGTGGCAACGTAGGTTTACATAGGTCTAATATTCGTTGTTTTTATGATGACTGGAAACTGGCATACTAGAGATGGACACAACTGTAATTGCGTCTTTAATCGATCATAGGGGAATACATGCATATCGATCATGCACATATAACATAAGATGGGGAACACGTAGGCACATACAACATGGCAAAATTTACTTTTCCACATTCCCTCCTTGTGCCCTACGTTTCCATCAGGAAACATCAATATTCATGATACCATCTATCATTTCATATAGCATCATTTGCTCGTCTCGAATTGTCTTGGAACGGGATTTAGGACTAGGAATACAAGAGGTAGCACACATGCCGCAAATCGCAGGGCCACATTGTATACAGAGGCAGCAACTGAATATGATCATTACTGTAATACCTAGGAATGACAATACTTTCCATCCCCAGGCAGATATAATACTCCAGAGCCAACCGGACCATGTCCAGGTGCCTGGATTCTGGTGTAACTGATGGGCAATTTTATGAAGTCTGGTTATAGCTGAATAAACAGACGGCGCGTTATTAGGAATGAAAATGCAGCAACTAGATCCGATGACTCTACATGCTCCTCCTCTATCGGCCAGTATGACGTCAAGAACGAGACGATTTTGGAGCACGACAAATCTCATAGCAGATTGCTCTTCAGTTAAGTTACCTAGAGCAGAAGTAGTCTCATTCACTACTGCTTCAAGGGTTCTGGTTAACCTACGGATTAACTTACTATTCTGGACAGGTCCTATAAAGAAGAAGAAACCTTTATTGAAGTCTTGATATTGTTCTAGAGTAGTTTCAGTTTGATCGACAATTGGGGACTCGATCTCCCTTCTATGTCTGACGTGAACTAGATGTGTGTTTCTATGATAATCAGATGGGGCTAGAAAAACTGGTGGCAGTAGGAAGGCAATGTAACATGTTCCATCCCAATCGAGGGGCAGACGAACATATGCGGTCTGACCACAAACAAAATAAGAATGACGTGAGGCTTTGAAAATAGATTTCCCACTGTCACTATACTCGACAGTAGTAGTACAATCACTATGTCCTACATGTGCGGAACCATTCTTTCTGACACATAATTCGCCTTTGACTGGCAGTACTGAAATAGCAGGCAAATCTGGAGTAGTATCAGACTGAACATTCAGGACCATGAAATTCGAAGAATAATTACCTAAATCATATACTTCATTTTCTAGATCTAACCCTGTTCTATGGGAAAGACCTTGCTTGTCTGGGAAACATGTTCTATTCAGAAGGGACATGTCTTTGGAGGATGACGTTAACGTGGACCATGCTCCACACGAACCATTGTGTGAAAACGGATAAGGAAAGAGTGGCAGAACTCCCTTCGGTGTCTGGAAAGGGGGGAGTCGACCACACACCCAACAATTAGTGGCATTGCTGGTCTGGTGTGAATAGTGTAACATTCTAATAAATGTATTATTTCGCATAGCAAGACGATAGGATAGCTCGTGAGGAGGCAAATCACTAAATGTGTGCTCTACTGTAGCATTAGAAAACATATTTACATGTGAAACTGGAAAACATAAATGTAAAGCATAACTTGTGCAGGTAACCATAAGACTCACATATAATAAAAAACTTAGAATGATGATACATCTGATAGAGTTTTGACTAACTCTCTCACTATGGGGGTCTATCTCATACATGTCAGAAACCTGTCTAACCGTTTCACCCGAGAGGGACTTAGACAATTAAACTGGCTGACTTATTTTACTAGACCGGAGTTTCAATTTATACTCCTGTTGCGGAGTTTTCTCTAACAGGGGAGGCTTGAGTTCAGAGTCTGTTTTTAGGCAGTCTTTAGAAAAAGTCTTTTCCTTAACAAATGTCTTTTCTGGTAGTCCATGGAACTTCTTGATGTGGGACAGGTGGACCCATCCCTTCCTGCCCTCTAGTTTGGCCGCGGTCCTTGTTGTTAATAATACCAGGCGGGGCTCCTTCCAGCGGGGCTCCAGCGGACTTGAACTATCAAAATTCCGTACCAACACGAGGCTTCCTGGAATGACTTTATGCGGTTTCACCTCGGTGTTGTCTGGAAATGCGGCGGCAACCTGTGAACGACAAGAGTGTAGGGCAGACATCAAGGAAGCTAGGTAATCTGTCAGCATATTACTGGAAACATCTGTAATACTGCGGGGTCTAGGTGTACCCCACATGTTTGGGGGGCGGCCGAATACGACCTCATACGGGGACAGACCTGATCTGGAATGTGCAACCATTCGCATGTAGAATAGAGCAACTGGCAGAGCTACTAGCCAGTCTACACCTTTCTCTTTACATATTTTGGCAAGGCGGATTTTCAGAGTCTGATTATGTCTCTCTACGAGACCGGCTGCTTCAGGATGGCGCACACAATGGAACTTCCACTGGTACCCTAACAGAAGGGAAACACGTTTCATAAGTTCAGATGAGAATGGCTGGCCGTTATCAGAATACACGACCCTAGGGAGTCCATAGCGGGGAAAGAATTCACGAACCAACTGCCTGGCAGTGGTCGCGGCTGTGTAATCTGGGACTGGATATGCTTCTGTCCACCTGGACAAAGCGCATACAACTACGAGGACATACTTGAAACCTCGACATCGCTCCATCTGAATATAATCCATCTGGAGGACTTCAAAAGGGTGGTCAGGAGGTTGGAATCCACCTTGTTCCACCGGGACACTTTTACCTGGATTGAACTGGCAACATATCATACAGGTACGCACTTTCTGCTTGGCTGCAGCTCGTAAATGCTTGTTGAACCAAAGGTTCTGGATACTGTCTAACATAGCTTTTTCTCCTAGATGTGCTGGACTATGTGCGGTATTAATAATGACTTGAACCATAGAGTCTGGGAGAAACCATGTGGCTTTTCCCTTCGTCACCCATCCTTGATCTGTCTGGACCCCTCCTTGTTCGGACCATTTCTTGATTTCTTCGGGAGTAGCATGTGACTGTATGTCTATGACATCTTGTGTAGGGTCCTTAACTGTCATACAAGTAGTCGGATCTGAAGTGAATGTTTGTGTCATGTTGACTGGACTGTCTGGGGTCTGAGCCGTGAGCTTGGCTGTTCGATCTGCTAGATCGTTACCTTGGGAAATAATGTCAGTAACTTTCGTATGTGCCTTGCACTTCATGATAGCGATAGCTGTCGGTAAATGTATTGCATCTAACAGAGCTTGAATGAGGAGACCATGCTGAATCTTGGTTCCATGAGAAGTCATGAAACCTCTCTCCTGCCAGAGCACTCCGAAGTCGTGTACAACTCCGAATGCGTAACGTGAATCTGTATAAATGTTTACTTTCAGGTTCTTGGCACGTATGCAGGCTTGGGTCAGAGCAACTAGCTCTGCTGCTTGAGCAGACAGGGTGTCAATACGGTGTGTTTCTATAACTTCAGTTTCAGTAGTTACTGGATACGCGGCTACTAGTTCTCCTGTACTTGTTCTCATACATGAACCATCCACATAAAGTGTCAGGTCGGGATTAGGTAATGCAATGTCTGTCAGGTCTTGTCTTGGCTTGGTCATAGTGTTAACAACTTCCACACAGTCATGTGTGGCAGGATTTGAAGTAACTGACGGTAACAGTGTAGCGGGATTTAGAATGTTGCAGCGTCTGATTTCTATGTGTGGCTGGAACAGTGTCAGTTCATAACCTGTTAAACGTGCAATTGTCAAGTGCTGAGTCTGTGTTCGGTTTAAAAGAACTTCCACGGAATGTGGAACTTGTACTGTCAGTGAGTGTCCTAACACTATGGAATCACTTTGTCTGATAGCTAGAGCTGTGGCTGCAACTGACTTGAGGCACGCAGGCAGAGCCTGGGCCACTGGATCTAATGTGCTCGAAAAATAAGCACAGGGCTTGTACTGTCCCGCTTGATCTTGTGTGAGAACAGATAATGCAGTACCATCACGTTCTGTGACAAAAAGTGTAAAAGGCTTACTATAGTTCGGTGTAGCTAGAACAGGTGCTTGGCATAAGGCTTTCTTTAATTCATTAAAAACAAGTGTATGTTCAGATGTCCAAGGGAGGACAGTCGATACGGCTGCCTCCTGTGTCGTTAACTGTATCAGTGGCTTGGCTAGAAATGCATACTGAGGAATCCATTGTCTGCAATAAGAAGTGAGGCCAATAAAAGCTCGTACTTCCTTCTGTGTCTTGGGCTGTGGAAGACTCGCTATTAACTGGATACGGTCTGGTGTCAACTGCCTACCCCACTTGGACAGTAAGTGGCCTAAGTAGATCACTTGCTGGACACAGAATTGTAATTTGGAAGGGGACACCTTGTGCCCCTGCTCGGCCAGGAAATACAGAACTGTAAGTGACGCACGCTCGCAGTCACGTTCAGAACGGGCTGTGATCAGTAGATCATCGACATACTGGAGCAGGGCAGTGTCAGTTGGCATGTGAATATTGTCTAGTTGTCTCTTAAGTGCTTGACTGTAAATACTAGGACTTTCTGTGAAACCTTGAGGAGCTCGTGTGAATTTATAGCTCCTTCCATTTAAACAAAAACCAAAAAGGTACTGGCTGTCTGGATGAATGGGGACACTGAAAAATGCATTCTTGAGATCGATGACTGTGAAAAACGTAGCTTCAGAATCAATGGCTGTCAAGAGGGATGAAATATCTGGGACTGCTGGATACTGAGGTATGATACATTTATTAAGTTCTCGAAGGTCAATCACTAATCGATATACTGGAGGTGCATTTGGATCAGTACGTTTCAAGACTGGAATGATAGGAGAATTACATACATTGGAGTCAGTTTCCACAACCACTCCTTGAGCAATAAGCTTGTCAATAATTTTGGATAAGGCTGCTACAGCCTCGGGTGGCAATCTGTACTGTCTGATTCGTGGCAAAACTATACCTTGTTTGAGAGTCACACGATGGGGTGTGATGTGCATACATCCTACATCAGTTGGACCTTGCGCCCATAAATGCTGTGGAACATTCAATAATCTTGGATCAAAATCACGTAATACATAGTGACCTTTAAAGTCGCGTAAAAACAATCGGACTCCTTCTGGGGAACAGCAAATTACTGCACCTAATTTTTTTAACGTCTTGATGCCTAATAAATTTTCGGGACATGCTTTCGTAAGTAATAAATCAGTAGTTCGGGACAATGGACCTACTTCTAGAGTTACTGGTTTTGAAATTTCATTAACAATCGGTTTTCCTGAAAATCCAAGGGAAACATTTCTAGAGCCTGAGAGCGGAGCCCCTGGAACCTCGTCATGACTGATAGTAGTCCTACTTGCCCCTGTATCAATCAGAAACTTTCTGTCTTTCCCTAATACTTGACTGTGTACATAGGGACCCTCTTGATCTACAGGTATCTCGATGAGAGGCAAGCCTAACTCCCTCTCTAGGCTGTTTCATGAATACTGTTGATACTCTGGATACTCTGTCTGAGCATACTGGTACATCTGCTGTGTAACATGCTGTGTTGCAGCGATAGGCTGCAGTGCTGGAACTGTCTGTTGTGCATTCTGTGGTGACTGAGAAGTCTGTGAAACTTGTTCTTGTCTAGGCGGACGTGGTCTTTCTTTAGTCTTACCAGTAGCTATGTTGTGTTTCAGAACTGCACACTCGTTTATAAAATGACCTGGCTGTTTACAGTAATTGCAAGTCCCTTTAACGGGAGCTGCAGGATGACTGGCTTGATTCGGACCCCTCTTCTGACTGTCTTGTGGAACAGATTGTGCAACTAATACTTTCATTTTCGTATCTTTCATACGTCTCCTTTCGTGTTCTTGCTCTTCCCTGATTCTATTCTGGTGATACTGGAGCATCTGTAACATTTGGGACGGAGTATTAGCTTGCCAACTACTTTCGACTTTCAAAACTCGATTTTTAACTTGTGGACTTGAATTCTCGACTAGTTTGGTAACAAAAAGATGAGGGTACGATTCGCTACTTGTCCTCAGACCACTGTTAATAATAAAACATTTTTCAAATCTAGAATAAAAATCACTAGTGTCTTCATCCTGTTTCTGTTTACAAGCTGAGATTGCATCCCAATCTTCCTTTTTCGTGGCTAGTAATCTTGGCAAAACCTGTATCAATAACTCGGGCAGTTCTTTAACTTTAGCCCCTAGACCGGTACCTGGTACTCGTGAATTATCTTCAGCTTCTAGAGCTGTCCAATCTATCTTTTTCTCTCCCACCTCCCATTCTTTTTCCTTGAGTTTTTCATATACCCCTGCGGGCAACAGGACCTTTAACATTTTAATAATATCAGGATACGTGTATTCTCCCATACGGAGCATGTCTTTTAATTCTTGATGGAACCCTGCTGGATCTTTGTCGTGACAGGGAATTAACTTTTTCATCTCTAAGAGTTCCATCTTTGTGATAGGGGTGTAAACAAATACTCGTTCTAGATCACCCCCCGTTGTCCTAACTGGGTGTACTTCTCGTAACGGATGCTGTCTATCTATGTAAAATGATTTACTTTCTGGAGGTGAGACATGAACAAAATGCGGATTCAGAAACGTTCGGTATTTGTGGCGCTGTTCTAGAATGACACTAATTAAATCGGTACCTAAACCTCTCCATCTATACTGGAGTAACTCGTTCAGAACATCATGTAACGGACCTGGATCAGAATGCTGTACCTCATACAGTGTAATGAGGTGCTGGATCATATACATACCTACCAGTCGCTGCTCGGCGGGGGGCAATTTCAGAAACATTTGTGCCACTATTTCGTCTGGAAAAGTGGTAGAATCAGTAGTCCATCGGACTGCTGACCGGGCTAGTTCTTGTTCATGCATGGTACTAAGTTCACTATAACCGATTCGTGATTTCAGAATGTGATCGGTAGCTTGAAATACTTGCTCAAGAGAACCTTGTTCTGGTGCTGGAGGAGGAAAAACTTTCTTGTGTTCTAGGCGTGAATGTCGGTCGGGAAGTCTAGTTCTACCTACATACGCTATTCTGGTAGGATTCTCGTCGTCTACCTCTTCAGTAGAAGAGTTGTCTTCTTTCTCGCTTACTTGTACTGCTTTCCGTTTCTCGTGTAACTTTATTATTTCCCTACGGATCTTCTTGTACATACTCTCTATACAGTTCTGGGTCTTGTGTCTTCCCTCGGCTATATGGTCACTCCACCTGGTCAGGACCTTCATTTCTTCCGGATAATCTTGTTCTCTTATCAAACAATTAATTAGAAACTTCAAAAGCATGAGCTGAATCTCGACTTTTCTTTGAGCCATGGCTTCGCCAATACTTCCTGGATCTGCTCCTGTACGGATGAAACGATATATTCTGTCTAGATAACCTTTCATATTCGGCAGGGTGTCCAAATATTCGGTCACCCGTCTTACACGCAATGAATATATAACCATATCATCATCGCCTGGGACTGGATCATAACGACATTCGGTAAGGGCTCGCTTGATATCGGCAACTGACTGATGTTTGGGCGAACGCTGTAACGCTCGGGCATGTAGCTCGAGTAATGTCACACGTCTGTGTTGAGGCGGGGTTCCAGGAGGACTTACCCCCGCGGCTCCTAGACTAGAATCATCGACGGGTATTGTACGTGCTGGGAGGGTGACTGATGTAGCGGGTACATGTACTGTAGGCTGGACCGGGGGTACCGTAACAGGTGCAGTAACGGGTGCCCCGGTGGCTGGAGGAACAGGAATTACATTATTTACGGGAACTGGCGGAGCAGGATTTGCATATTCTGGGACTGTGTCGTCCAAATAGGACGAGAGAAAAATATCAGCTGTGGTCGGTTTGTGACGTAGCTTAATCGGAACTAAGGGCGGCGGAAAATTACATGGTGCTTCCGGGGTTGCTTTCGGCAAGCCCTCGGCAAGAAGAGGATACATACCCTTAATAAGGGCATTTCTCTGTCTGTCTGACTGTACTGCTTTAACTCGTTCACCTACTTCGATTAATTACCTTTCTTGGGCTCTTTCTGAGGATTCCCTACTTAATTCTGTTTTTCTGATTTCTTTTTCTGTTCTTCTATGAGATTCTTTGCGCCATAACTCGATGGCATCTTTCTGGGACTGTCTGGCCTTCTTTTTCCATAATGCTTCTTCTACTCGCATGATACACTCGGCATCCCATGTACCTGACACGGGCCATCTATATTTCTCTTCTAATTCCTTGGTGTACTCCACCCATAAGTCTAGATATAATATGGCACTTAAGCCATGCTTATGATACATAAAATGACCTGGACTGTCCCTAGGCGGGACAGGAACTGCTTCCTCGAGCAGACCTTTTCTGGTTTTTAACTGACGTAATTTCGAGAATAGAGGCATGACTTAGACTGGAATCTGGACACAAATACAATACACGATAAACACAATAATAACTAAGAAAACAAATCACTCATACCACGACATTGAAAACACATGAAATAACATTTAAAATAACAGTTCGGACAAAATACTACCTGGAATACTGAGAACAGAACACATGAATTTCTCGAGAACAGAACTTACTAGAATGACTAGATGCACTGCTAAAACAGCACGAAACTTACCGGTCCCATAAAGAGACACGTCAGGACCCGCGTCCACCTAGGTGAACACTTCGTGTTGGATCTGTGTACCCAAACCCACGGACCAGAGACAAATTAATTGACCCTGTCTAGATACTACCCCAGCAACGGTACTCACCGGGCAGCAAGAACGGAAGGCCTCGGACTGGACTGGACTGCTACGACGACGGACTACGAACTTCGGACTTCAGTTACAGGTGGGCCTCCGGATACCTCGGACCTTGGACTCTCGGCTTGGGCTCTGGTCGGGACTCGCCGCGTTCCTCCACCGCCTCGTCTGGACGCTGGACCGCAACCTCCGTCTCCTCCGTCGGCCTGAGGGATACTTGAAGCAGAAATATCTGCACGTGCACGGTATGGTTCCGTCACGGCTGCAGAGGATCAGGGGGCCTGCGTGGCTTCTCCGGCGCGTGGGGAAAGGGCAAGTCCCTATTCGGGCGCCATTATGTGGTAAATAAATAATTAATTACCGGTTCTATTTTTCAGGATACTCATATAAACAGATAGCTCAATAAATAAGAGTCAGGATTTGAGGTAGCTGGAGTCTACAGGCTTTAATCAGACATAAAGGACAGGAACAGGACAGCCTGCATGGGAATAGGATGGCAGCTGCCGGGGGCAGGATCTGGGAATAAGGCCGGGGGCTTTTAATATGGGTGCACAATATATATACTCAAACAAATACATTACATTCAATACAGTAGGCGTAGCAGTAGGCGTGGTTCGTAGCAGTCGCGAAAGATAAGGGCAAAATGATGTAACAAGAAGGCGTGTACAGGGCGTATACATAGACATGTGATGTAAACGTAACAGAATATGTCATAAACGGGGCGGAAACATGGAGGGGGCTACCTGAGCAGCTGGGACCTCTAACCTAGTGGTGCGCGCAAACTGGCAATGACGTGTTACCAGGGAGAACTGGGGGCTATGACTTCTGCGCTAGAAGAGGAGACTAAAGTCTGGAGTGTCAGAGCGACACGTACCCAGGCATATCTAGTATCTGGTGTTTAGAGTACATGTTGATAGAATCCAAAAGTTATCAGGGCAAAGGCTAATAGATACTAAGACTGGTGCATGCATAATTCTACATGTATTGGGTGTGCGAGGAATATTCTATGATCATTAATACAGTATTTCTCTTACATGGAGACATAAAGGCTAGACCATGACGGAAACTATTGATGCGATTCAGTAGCTTAGGAATGCAGAGAAGGAGGGCTGGACTGATAACTAGAAGCATAACATACTCTTGGCAGACTGGGAGGCAGAGCCAGGCCAGGCCGGGCACTGCGAGGCAGGAAGTAAGCTAAGGGTCAGGGATGCAGGTGGGGGCTGTATCGCTCCTCGGAGAGGGTTCAGGAGACAGGAGCTGAATCTGAGTCCGGGCCCTTTTGAGGCCTAGAAACAGGGACAATTCAATGAATTAACGTGCACACTGTAAAATGTGGCAACGTAGGTTTACATAGGTCTAATATTCGTTGTTTTTATGATGACTGGAAACTGGCATACTAGAGATGGACACAACTGTAATTGCGTCTTTAATCGATCATAGGGGAATACATGCATATCGATCATGCACATATAACATAAGATGGGGAACACGTAGGCACATACAACATGGCAAAATTTACTTTTCCACAGTAACTACTCACTAATTTATCCCTAAGAGAGGATGCTCCCTTATATGTGATGGTGGGTGAGTTACCAACTACACTGCCGATTACAGGATCTGATTTTATGAGACCCCAGTGCTTTCTCATAATCGATTTCACTTTGTTCGATCTAGTATTGTACATTGTAATCATTCTGGGAGTAGAAGCTGATTTATTTTTATTAGGGACATTCTCAGGTTTGAATAGGATATCTTTCTGACTGGTGTCCTTCAATTTAGTTATAGCGCCACTCAACACCTTATCTGAATAGCCCCTAACTCTAAATCTATCCAGCATCACATCACGTTCATTCTTGAAGGCTGAGTTGGTGCTACAGTTCCAACGAGCTCGTAATAGCTCCCCATAGGGTATGCTATTCAACAGAGTTTTAGGATGGTGGCTACGTGCGTGAACTGTGCCGTTACCTGCTGTTTGTTTGATAAACAGGTTAGTGAACAATTGGCCCTCCTGGATGGCTACATGGACATCAAGAAAGTCACACTCTGCCTCACTGATTGTATGTGTGAATGTAAGATTTCAATTTTTATTGTTAATGGACAGACTTTGAATACATCTTACAGCTTTCTCTTCCATGCCAGATAAGGAAAAGATTGTCTATATAATGCAACTATAATGGTATGGTAGTTATAGTTAGGACCTATTATCCATAGGAAATCTGCAACATTCTATTACCAATAACTTTGGCGTCGATTGATGAATATTCTTGAAATTTCCCAAACTTTTGGCCAGCTCAGTTCCGCTCCTTCCCTGAAAGCTTGGGGGTGATTGGTGAAGTGGGGGCCGAGAAAAAAGGGGGGTCCCAAAATATTGTTTTCCCCATACAATTTCCCATAGGACCTTTAGCCACGGCTACAGCTCGAACGGCTGAACGGAATTAATCCAAATTTGGCAGAGAGGTAGTCCTCAGTTCCGACTTGTGCCTTTCACATATCTGGTGTCAATCTGTTCAGTAGTTTCTTCGAAAATTACGGTTAAAGTCATTTAGATATCTATGGGCGCGGAGGATCCGCTGATTGTGCGAGAATTGGCCTCGTAGGATAAGCGCACCGTCCCGCTCACGCGCTCAATTCTAATTGGCTGTCAAGCGGTTGTAAACATTCGAAATCAGGAACTGTTGGCAGCAATTTTGTGCCTCGGTAGAAGCGAGGCTGAGGAAGTCATTGAAATATGTGTGCAACGTGTGAAAAGGGGTAGACACACCCTGACTCCCCAGGCCTGCTCAGGGGTCACATAAGGACCCGTAGGGACAAAAAAGTAAGATAGTATTTTTCTTAATAAATAAACCTCGCGGGATGCACGTAGGATCCGCGCATTTCTCCGCCAAAAAAAAATCATGTATTTTTGAGATATACATCAAGCTTATGTGTATAGATGTTGGGTGGCTCTAAAAAGAGCCCTTGTGTTTATGAGAAAGACTCTGTTCCCTTCATCTGTAAAATGTACAACGTCTCTCCTATAGATGCCATGCATATTGAAACCCAGATTTTTGTGGTATATGGACACCATTCTATAGTCTTGGAGAAAAGTAGAAACAGATTTATTCACATTTTTTCCTAGTTTTCTCAATCTGTGGACAAAATAGATTAGAGTAGTTCCATTTCCGCCTTTGGCATATGTTAGAATAGACAAAGGGAGTTTGGGGAAAAAGTGAAATTAAAACAGAAAAGAAATGATTGGTTGTTTCACAACATTCCACACAGAAAACTAGGGTGCATGTTTTTGTTTTTTAAAAGCATGATTCTTATTGGTTATCAGAACGTGATTGCAAATAACATTACGTTGGATAAGGTAGTATATTGAGAAGTGGAGCACACTTACTGTTTTTTTTAGCAACATTGTGTGATGAACTTTTGCGTTCTTCGGGAGCCAGTATTGCTTTTTTGCATGGGTAGATGCTAATTTGTATATGGAAATGCAATCTGCTTTGGATTTTGAAAGTGAGAATAAATTTCACTGCTCTGTCTTTCAAAATGCAAACTATGTCTGCTATGGGAGGGAGCGGAGTCGTGAGAGTCCCGCTGTATCAAAGCAAACAGCAGTATACCGGGGGTAGGCACCCAGGAACACTGCAGGAGCCGGTCCTAGTAGTTTCCAGGGCCCTCGAGGGCACCAGGCGGAGGGCTACGCAGTCTGCCTCCCATAATACACAAATTCCCGGAGCTTGAGGGTGGTCGTTGAGGCCCACCTACTTTTGTAGGTGGGGGTTGGATGCAAAAGTGTTGCAAGGGGGTTGTAAATCTGGTACACAGTGTTTTGTTTTACTTTGCTTTCTTTTCTGTTATGTAGATGATCCAGGGTAAATATAACAGATTCTGTACAGCCAGTAACTTTTAACCCTACCCCCAAACGGCTTTCTGCCTGTTACTATAGTAACAATTCATGGAACACTTACGTGAGTACAGAGGTTATAAGTTCACCACACTATGTTGCTAATGGCGTTGTACTTTTTATTCTTTTGAATTGGAAACGTAAGTTGTAGCTATACACTCTGATAAAGATCTGGTGAAGAGCTAGCCTCAGAATTATTCTTCAAATTACAAATATAATTTCTATTGTGGACTGCTACCCCCACAAAAAAAAGACACATGTATTTTTTTCATTCACTTTTATTAAAACAATAAATAACTGTAAATATAACTAAATGATAACAATACATTAAATAACTAGAACCATAACTTTAACAAAATAATATAACAAACAACAAATACGATGGAGTCCAATAGAAGTACTGTAGTTAATCTGCAAAACTAAAAAGAAAATTACTGTTTAAAATTAGATCGATGTGACTAAGTAACACTTGACGATATTTTCTATTTTCTTAATGTGTGCAGGGCACCTGATAGATTTCACTTATCTTATAAGCTTGCATTCAAACGGTGTTTGTATATAAGTGCCTACTGCATCATATTTATGTTACAGATGAACAGGTCTTTTAAATGATTCACAGATGAGACAGAATTAGTTGAGAGATGAAGTCATTATGCAGGACAATATTTTTCAGGGCTTATTTACAAAACTCTTGTGCCACTTTTGTGTTAGTTTTCTCATGTTGAAAGTGATGCAAAAGTGGTGCAAGGGGATGGTAAATAAGCTCTTTTATTTCTAATGCATTTATTTGGAGGTATTGTATATCTAGGCCGCTCTGCTTACCTTGTGTAAACGCTGTGGCAAACAGAGTTCACAACTTGAACTCCGCTTTGGTTGGTTTCTTGCCAGACATGCAAGACTGCTTTCAACAGGAGACCCCAATAAAGAATACTGGTGTGGAACTGCAAGTATGCGGAAGGACTTGCAGACTAAGAATCCGGTCAACTTTGGAAGTTAGGAGTTAAGGATATTGAGAGAGGCTCCTTCTGTTTCATGAGAAGGCCCAAGTACCAGTGGAGCAACACCGTCAACCTCTACTGCACAGCCTAATATTCGTCCCCAATTTGGAGCCCTTTAAGAGAAAAAGTAAGAAGGTTGGGAGCTTTGTATACCATCCTAAAACCTAATCATCCATTAGTTATACAGAGATCCGCCCTGTATCAGACTAATTCGTAGAAGTGTGAATTGGACATTATCTGACACCAAAAACCCCTCAAGTACTTATATCTGTTACTTTTTAACTTCGTCGACTACTCATATTGAGAGTATTTACCTTAATGTTGTCCGTTAAAAATTTGTGAATGTGCATGGCTTCGGACAACTAGTAAATGCCATATTTGAGACATCGGTGTAATCAGCTGGAACAGGAGGATATCGTTTTCTTCAACCTCGGCAACAAACATACCGCAAACTGAAAAAATAGTTAAAAATGTATATGTTGTACATATGTCCAAGATTAATGTATTTATTTTTTTATTGAGAATTTTTTCCCCTATTTTGTTATAACATGAGCAGGGCACAATGGATACATTACATTAAAACATAGGATTATACATACAAATTCAGACAATCAAACAAGGTTTAGACAATTTCTTGGTCTATTAAGGGTCTACACCAGCCTTCCATCGAATGAAAGGTTCCCAGATTTGCATACCCAACTTCTTCCCCTTTTTTCCCTTCCTAGCGTATATGGCTGTTTCTAATTTTTGTATTGACATTACTTTTCCTAACCATTGGTGATATGATGGTGGATTAGGGTCTAACCAGACAGAAGACACTAACAGTCTCAAAATCACCATTGACACAAATACAAAATTTTTACAACTCGTCTGTTCCACACTTATCTCCAATAACATAGTGGCTGGTGTTAACTCTATTGTTGTTGACATTGCCATTTGAAAAAAGTTCACAATATCCCGTTTCAGTTTATCTAGATGGGGACAAATTGCGAAGATATGTATCAGACCAGCGTCTGTACTTCCGCATCTAAAACAGGTAGTACCTGATGTACCGCCCCACTGAGCAATCTTCGCAGGCGTATAATATAGATGGTATAACATCTTATAATGCTGGGCCTGGAGGGACGACGAACATAACATTTTTCTACCCATTTCCAGTGACTCAGTGAAAATGTCCCCACCCATTTCCAAGTCTAAGGACCATCTGTCAGCCCATTTCTCTAGATCGTCTTTCTTTAAAATTGTCATTTCTAAATAGTATCTTTTAATAGTGCAGTCAGAACCACTCTCTATAAGGTCCAACAATATGCTTCTTCCGAAGCCCAAAGTACCCCCTTGTTTTTTCGAAAGACAACTTCTTATTTGGAGATATTTAAAAAAGTGTTTTGTGTCTAACGTAAAAGTGTTTTGCAAGTCCACAAATTGTAGCATACCTTGAGGACCCATCATATCACCCACTTTTCTTATCCCCCGACTATTCCACTCTTTAAAAACAGCTCCCGAGAAAACCTCGCTAGGTAAGGAAGGGTTATCCTTTAATCTGGTGTATAAATTAAACTTCCCAATTCCCACCTTCTTTGAGATCCCTTTCCAAATATTATATGCGGCTATTACTGTCTTAAACCGTGTTCTTTTGAAATAACTGCCCTCCGTGAATCTTAAAAATACATTTTCAGCATTCGTGCCAAGAGCCAAGCCATAGATTGCAAGTGACCCAAGCTTATCCCAACCCTCCATTTCAGCCCCTCCAATCAAACCTACCATATATTGCAATGCTGCTGCCCAATGGTATAACTTTAAGTCTGGTAATGACCAACCTCCTCTTTCCCGTGGAAGCGACATGAATCTCAACGTCCTCCGCGTCTTGCCTTTTGCCCAAATAAAACAATTGATCATTTGTTCACAAATTTTAAACCACTTATTATCTGTTGCTAATGGAATTGCTCTAAATATGTACAAGAATTTCGGCAAAACCAGCATTTTAATGATATTGACACGTCCTACTAGTGATAAATGGTGGTTCTCATATCGGTCAAAATCTTTTTTTACCCTATCTATTATAGGAGCTATGTTTTTTTCCACGAGGTTATCAAGGTCAGCTGAGATATTAATACCTAGATAAGGCCCTTCCTGGACCACTCGATTATCACCACAGACTGTCATGGAGTTTTTAATAATCTGTGTCTTTGTAGTGTTCAGGGCATAGCCCGAAACATGCCCAAATTTAAGAGCTTCCGCCTCTAACAACCCTATCGCCTCCGTGGGGTTTGGTGTTATCACCGCCACGTCATCGGCGTAAGCTAGTATCTTACAGGGACCCAGTAATGTATTTAGTGGGGAAATATCTGGGCATAGCTCTATCCTGCGGATTAGTGGATCCATATACATGGCAAATAAGAGGGGCGAGCAAGGGCACCCCTGTCGTGTACCTCTCTTAATATGAAATTGATCCGTAGTCCCTCCATTAACTCTTAAAGCTGCGACCGGATCCCTATACAGAGTCTGTAGGGCTTTCACAAAACCCCCCTTTATGCCCGCTCTTATTAAGATGTGCCACAGATAGTCCCAGGAGACCCGATCGAACGCCTTCTCTGCATCTAACAACATTACAGCCATCGGGTCTCCTGTGACCTCGGCAGCATCGAACAGGGTTATAACTTTCCTGGTGTGATGTGTCGTCCCTCTACCGGGGATGAAGCCATGTTGGTTGCTACTAACTAAGGCACCAATTACCCCTGCAAATCTTATTGCGAGTATTTTCGAGTATATTTTGGTATCATTGTTTATCAGTGTGATTGGTCTGTAAGACCCTGGCTCAGTCGCCCTTTTTCCCTTTTTTAGTATTAAAACAATATCTGCAGCGCCCCAAGATTTGGGAATAGACTCCCCAGTTTGTGCAACTTGGAACGTTCTAATTAGATCCTGACCTAAGCTTCCCCAAAAAGTTTTATAAAACTCTAGAGGGAGTTGATCCGGGCCAGCAGCCTTTCCAGAGGGGAGATTGGCCATAGCTTCTTGAATTTCAGTTTTATCCAACTGCTTCTCCAGCCCTTCTGCGTCTTCGATAGTGACCCTTTCAACCGGGATATTCTGGAGATATTCGCTTATCTCTTCCAGATTACAGAGATATTGGTGATCATATAATTTCTGATAGAATTTCCTAAAGACTTCCCTTATTTCATCCGAGTCTGAGTGTATCCTTCCATATTCATCCCGGATCTCCCTAACGGTGCCAGATGCTGCTATCTGTCTAGTCCGCATGGCGAAAACATGTCCAACTTTTTCGCTATTCTCGTAGCATCTTTCCCTTTTTATAGTGTAATACTGTGCTGCCCGATTCGCCAATTCCTCCTCAGCTTCACTTTTTACCTTCATCAGTTCTATACTTGATTGTTCAGTCGATTCGCCCCTTGTTACACATTTATGAAACTGTTCCTCCGTCTCAAATACGGCCCTCTCTAAATTACTATCTCTAAGTCGTGCTACTTTTCGTTTATATGCGCTAAAGCTACATGTCTCTCCACGGGCACCAGCCTTGAATGCGTCCCATACAATCCCTACTGGGGCGCTCCCTCTATTATTCTCGAAAAACTCGCTAATCCATTTGGACATATGTTGTATATAATTATCGTCTAAGAGAAGTGCTCTTTCAAAAGTCCAGGTCCTACTTAATCTAATTCTCCCTCCTGCCTTCATCGTTAAGAGTAAAGGATTGTGATCACTGAAAATTCGTGGTAGCCTTTCAATTTCTACTCTGGTCAATAGATCATTAGATATTAAAAAATAATCTAATCGAACACAGATACAATGCGGTGCAGAATAGTATGTAAATCCTGTTTGGTCAGATCTAATACTGCCCCAGACATCTTGCAAAATATTATTCTCTAAGAGTTTAATCAATGCCTTATGCACTCTTTTCTTTCTACCTTTATAAGCCCCTATCCCCAACCCATCTGCCCCATTAATGTTTAAGTCGCCTCCTATAACAACCTGAGGTGGCCATCCTGCTAATTCTGCATCTAGAAACTGGAAAATTTCTGGGTCGTCCTGGGTCGAACCATATGCTGCCACCAAAGTTGTCCATACTCCATCTATTAAGACCTCGACTATTGCCCATCTGCCCCATTTATCTTCTAATTTTCTTCCAACTACCACATTTTTACTTCTTGAGAGAATAGCTACCCCTCTATTTTTAGCCCCAAGCTTAGATCTTGCTATTAAATGAAACCCTAACTGATTGAGGCAAAACTCCTGAGTACTCATTACATGGGTTTCCTGTAAGAATATATAGTCTACATTCATCTGACGCAGTCGAATAGCTATCTTTTGCCTTTTTTGGACATCATTTAAACCACACACATTCCATGTTACAAATCTAAGTGTCATAGCTGGCTTTAATGAAACTGACCACTGAATGCCAACTAATAATGACTAACTTAACAAATGTATTCTTCCCTGCTTTACTTTCAAGTACTATCTTGACACTCTTATACCTTATACCTTTCAGTCCAAAACATAAAACATAAAACATATACTCAAAAGTCCAGCCTATGTCAAATTTTTCTTCTCCAATACTCATGTGCCCTGCCCCTTTTCCCCCCTCCCCCACCCCTGACTACCCACCCACAGAAACCCACCCCCCCTACGGGCAATTAGGTCAGAAGGACCTATGTCTGAACGACGATGCCAACAGGATGTCCCACCCTCCCTCCCCCTGATGATCACATACCAAAAGCTTCTCGCATGGTGCTTCCCCTGCGGTACTAATAAACTAATAAATCTCAAAGCTCTCTCCCCAATGACCCCTAAACCAATCAATGACCCCCAATATACACCCCTTACCACCAGTACCAACGCAGTGCAATATATACCATTGCTCCGATATATATCCTTGGTCCATCAATTTATAAAAGTGAGAGAAAGAAACATCGAAGTTTTTTGCTTACAAGGTGTACAAGAAAAGTAACTAAATGGCTCAAGAAAGGCAAAGAAGAAGTGAGGAAACAGTGAACAGTGCTGTTGCCTAATATAATATTGTCTCTTCCCTTACTATTTCTTCCGAGAAATGTCTCGGGTAGCCACCACTTGTGAGTCATACTCTACCAACTCTTTATCTTGTGCCTTATGATTACTCCTGGTCTCACGCAGGAAGCTTAAGTACTCCTGAGCCATAATTTCAGAGTGAAAGACCCTGAAATTTCCGTTTAACCCAACCTTCAGTCGTGCTGGAAATAGAAGGTAGACCTCACACCCAATGTTCTGGAAGGGAGTAATCATTTGTCTCATCCTCCATCGCCTTTCCACTGTGGTGTGACAGAAGTCAGGACGGACGAAGAAAACAATATCCTTATAGGTACGTCTAGCATGTGGTTTTGCCTTGGCCATAATCTCTTCACGAAGTAAGAAATTCCCTACATAGATCAATATTGCGCGTGGCTTGCCCTGTGGTTCTTTCCGTGTCATCGGGAACCGGTGTGCCCGCTGAACCTCATGCTCCCAATATAAAAAACGTCTTCACTGGGAGAGGCCAAGGTTGATCCCAATAAAGCTGGTGTATTTTTGCCAGGGTTGTGAGTTACACTCGCATTAAAGATTTCATTTGCGGTTTTCTCCCCCCCTGCACTCACCAAATCAAAGTTTATATCCTTGTCTCCATCCCGCTGGGTCAGCTCTAGTGTTGATTCTGGATTAACAACTATATGCCCACACTTATCTGTTCGTTGCAGGTCAACACGGGTATCCTTATTAACTTGCTCAGTGACAGACGATATAACAGGCTCTGTCTCTTTAAGTAGACCTTCAATCACCATATCTCCCGCCTTTGAGCTCTCCGCCCCGCCCCCGGCCAGATCCGTAGAAGAGCCTATCAATCTCGAGGGCTCTGTAACTTCCACACCGCTCCCGGGCTCAGTCGGGAAAGACGTCTCCACAGCAGTGCTCACCATACTACCCAGCCGGTTCTCCCCAGCCATGCCGCAGAGGGAGACCAGAGATGGGACCACAAATCCTCGAAGCAGAACCGGCTCCAATACCGGCTGGGCACTCGGTAAGAGCAAGGGTGAAAATGTTTCCACTATGGTAGTTTGGCGAAGTAGAGTCTCTCTCCCCACTGTCTCGCCAGCGGGAAGTTGCGTCTCATTACATTTTTTTGGAATGGTCATCATTTTTTTTTTCTCCGCTTCTTTTTCACGAAGCTTACGCATTTTGTTTTCTTTAGCTGCCTCCCGCCTCTGCTGCGCTTTTGTTCGTGCTTTTCCTCTCAAATTAGAGGCAGGAGCCCCAGAGCCATCTGTGAGCACTTCCTCGTCTTCTTCATTCCCCCATCTATCTTGGGGGTCACGAGCTTTCTTAGGTGAGCGCAAAAGTTTAGGCGCCATTAATCTTAGCAACTCCTTCCAGTCAAGCCGTCCTGCCTGAGCTGCTGCAGTGAGAAAAGAGCTAAGTTTAAAAAAAGTATCTTCCTTGAACTGGGAGACAAACTCTGATCGTGAAAGCCACAACGAGAAAGATCCGATCATTGCCTCCAGCAGTTGCTCTCATATGTTCTCTTGTATTTCTCTTCCGTGCTCCTTAATTTCACCTGTCTTTCTTTTCACCACATAACCATCCAGAATCAGTCTATTGGTAGTGGGTTACCCCGAAAAAGACATCAATTCTAAGGGGATAAGCGTCTAGAAGAGGGCACCAGATGCTGCATACGACATCAACAGGAGGGAGGTCAGATGCGACTCTCCTCTACGGCGTCTCGGCGGCCATCTTGCCCCCCAGATTTCCGTCCAAGATTAATTTAAATGTACATCAAAACATTTGTTCTCAATAGGATTGGGGATGAAAAGCAATTTGCAGAGGTTATATTTGGCAAGCAAAATAGCAAACAGCATTGCATTATACAAATGTTAGGCTGAGATTGGTCACTCACTTTATTTACAAAGTCTTAGCCTTGATCTGATAGAACCCTTTTTGGTCTTCCATGATCTAGAAATTGACAAATAAACATCAAGAAAAATTGAAAGACACGTCTTCAAATAAAAAAAAATCAAAACAACATTTTCACTTTGTATCTCAAGTGCAGGCTGAAAACGTGTAACGAGCATTTAAATGAGAAACATATGGGTTTTAGAAACAAACGTCTATAAGACTATCACAATGGAAGTTTACATTTTATTAAAAATATATATAGAAGCAAGAACAATTATAACACACATTGTTCAATTTCAAATCACATATTTGGCAAATAAAATCGCAAGGACATGTTTTTATTTGTTTTCTTTGCTACCAGAATGCCCACTAATTCTACCAAAACATGAGAACAGCACACTTATCTGTCTGCAAAAACATGAAATACACAAATGCTTATTTCAGAATGCTTTTCAATCATGAAATGTTAAAGTCAAACCTGATAACTAATAAGCAATTTTTGGCTGATAGCATAGGGAGAGTAGCCAGTGGATCTGGTATGTCGAGTGGTTGTCTACCATTGGTATAGTGCATGGGCAGGAATAAACAGCTTGTGGCGACCACTACCTCCCATGGTTGAGATATATGTATAATGAGATAGAACAGGGGACAAAACAAAGTTTAAGGTTATTAAAAAAATTGGAGAGCGTGGTAAAGTACAACATTGGCTAATCGATTACATGTGCAATGCATGGGGAGGAAGTATTACGTGGTGCACTACTTTAAAAAATTGAAGGCGGCAGGATTAAGTGATTTGCCTAGAAACATCGCCTACCAAGGTAACATATTAGAGGTATAAGAGCTGGAAACCGTGCTAAAATACAGCATTGCCGAAAACATTACTTTTGCCATGCATGGGGCACGTGACGCAGTACATACACGAGAAAAACTACATCGCTTTAAGTTGAACAGCACGTAGCACACTGTTGCGGGAACGGCCACGTGGCGCCTGGCAAATTAAATAAATGTGGCAGGATTAAGAGATTTGCACAGAACAAAGGATAGCAAATCAAGTTTAACGTTATTAAAAAACATGGAGAGCGTGCTAAAATTCAACATTGGTCAAGTGATTACATGTGCATTGCATGAGGAGGAAGCAGCACGTGACACACTACTTACAAAATTAAAGGCGGCAGGATTAAGGAATTCTCTCAGAACCAAAAGTAACAAAGTCAACTTTAACGAGATAAAAAAGTCGGAAAGCGTGCTTAAAAACAACATTGTCAAATCGAAAAAAAAATTGTATAAATGCGGTATTTAAAGATCATTCACATTAATTAATGTAATTATTCTTAAAAAGAAGAGCTCACCTACGAAGAAGTGGATACAAACACTATCAATGGCTGTGACTGCGGAATAGGAAAAGTTCGAGAACATTGGCAGGTTATAAATGCTTTGCTGAAGAATGATTGGTTGAGCATAATGTCACTGGGTGTGAGAACTGTGATTGGGCATGTTGTAATTGAGCATGTTCAAATAAAATGAAATACTTTAGGGGTACATAGCCAGACGATGGGACGTATTGTGCGCATACGTAATATTAACACGCATGCGCTACCACAAACGTGCATGCGCAAAGTGAAGGCAACTCCTAGGTGGTACATACACAGATGGACTTCGGATGTCGATAGAACACTGGCTTCCGCAGGAAGGTGGGAGCTGGCGGGACAGTGGGGGAATTGAAGACCCACGGTCCCCAATGGGACGGTCATAATAAATAAAAAAAGTCCATCCCCGGGAATGGGGTCCCCGGGGCCTTGAAGTGGCTTCAGTAGGGGGGCTATACAGCTCTCCTCAATAAAATAATAATATATAGTTAGCCATGCCCCGGGGGGTGGGGACCTCAGTGCCCGGAACTGACCACGGAAGGGGGGGCTATGCGGCTCCCTTCCCATAAAAAAATTGAATACGGAAACTCCGCTTATTGTCATTGTAGCATAAGCGCAGCCTTCTGATCATGCACTGAATGCTAATTGGCTGTCAAGTGCTTGTCAACATTCGAAACTTGAAACTGTTGGCAGCCATTTAATGCCTTAGTAAAAGGGAGGGTGAAGAAGCCTGTGAAATGTGAGTTTAAAACGTGAAAAGGGGGAGGGTAGACACACCCTGACCCTCTAGGTCTGCTCAGGTGGTTCCACAAGGACCCCCTGGGCCCCATTTTTGTTTTTTTTTGGTAAAATTTCGTGGTGCGCCTATGATCAATGCATTCTAGCGATATTAAAAAAACAAAAAAGAGACGTGGGCTTCCACGCATCTTTGGTAATTTGTATTCTTTCAACTGTTTAGAGGTGATGCCGCAGTGCTGGATTCACGATCCACCCCTGAGTAAGAAAAAGTAATAATAACAATATTTACCTGCTAAGTTAATTTCTTTTCATAGGCTGACATTGACTGGTTTAATTTAATTTAATTTAATTTAATTTAAAAAAGAACTTATAAAGCGCACGTACACTGAGTCAGTTTCATGGCGCTGGTGAGGTCCCTAAAAGAAAAAAAAAATAAAATAAAAGAGCTAGAGATGATAGGATAGCTAAGTGCCAAAAGCCTGCTGGAATAAAAATGTTTTTAGTGACCTCCGGAACTCCATGTAGGAGGAAGAGAGTCTTAAGGACAGTGGGAGGCCATTCCAGAAGGTGGGAGCGAGCACAGCAAACTTCTGCCCTCCTGCCCGCTTCTTTTTGAACCGGGGCGTTGTTAGTAAGGCTAAGCTAGAGGAGCGGAGGTCTCTAGAAGGAACATAGAGAGAAATAGCCGAATTAATGAAGGCTGGGGCTGTACCCGCTCGTGCTTGAAAAGTCAAACACCCCAGCTTAAACCTGGCTCGTTCTTTTATAGGGAGCCAATGTAAGCTCTTGAGTAGGGGAGTCGAGTGATGGGACTTAGACAGGCCAAAAACCAGGCGGGCCGCCTGGTTTTGTATTAACTGTAGGCGCTGCAAGGCATATGCAGGGGCTCCATTGTAAATGATGTTTCCATAGTCAATCTTTGACAGGACCATGGCCATCAGAATTAGCTTTAGAGCAGAAGTGGAAAAAAACCTGGCAATTTTCCGGATGAGTCGAAGTGTAAAGAAACAAGAAGAAACCACCGAATTAATGTGTGAATGAAGGGTTAATTGGTTGTTGAGAATGATCCCAAGGGTTTTAACTGAACAAGAAGGGGAAGGAGGGGGTCCAAGTGAGGAGGGCCAGAAAGAAGAGGACCAGGGATTGGCAGCGCCGCCCGTCGCCACAAGTTCCGTTTTATCCGGATTAAGTTTTAACTGGTTGGTGTTCATCCAGTCTCGGATAAATAGCATGACGGACTGGAAACTGCCAACCCCTGAGGGGGAGGAAAGGTCAAAAATAAGTTGGAGATCATCTGCATAGTTATATACAGTGACCTCCATATTCTGTAAAGCAAAAACCAGGGGGAAAATGTAAAGATTAAAAAGTAAAGGGGAGAGAGCAGAACCCTGAGGAACACCACAGGTGACAGTACGTGGAGAAGCCGAGAAGGTGCCGAGATGGACTGTCTGATTACGATCCTTCAGGAACGACTCGACCCAGGCAAATGCAAGCCCCCCGATCCCCGCCGCCCTGACCCGTGACAACAAGATGTTATGGTCCACGGTGTCAAAGGCGGCGGAGAGGTCCAAAAGGACCAGAATCTTGGGGGTGTTTGCGTCGAGTCCTTCCCTAAGTTGGTCCATGACCGAAATCACCACCTTCTCGGTGGAGTGTCGAGGTCGGAAACCAGCTTGACATGGGGCCAGGTAATTACTGTCCTCAACAAAGGTGCTCAGGATTTGAGACACATGCGTCTCCGCCACCTTGCCTAAGTAGGGAAGCAGGGATATGGGGCGATAGTTGACCAGGGAGGCAGGGTCAGCCCCAGGTTTCTTTAAAATGGGGATGATGGTAGCCGATTTAAAAGCAGTAGGGACAAGACCTAGGATGAAGGTATTGTTTAAAACGGTGAGAGCGGGGACAGGACAGGCCAAGAACACCTGGGCCAATATACGGGCCGGGCACGTATCAGAAGGAGACCCCGATTTTACACGCTTAAGTAGCGGAGAGAGGGACTCACTGGTTAATATCGGAATAGAAGTCAGGCACTGGGTGTTCTGTGGCGGAGAGCAATCTGGTAAAGAGTTAGATGCAGGAGGAATGCGAGCTTTTATTTGCGCAACTTTCTCAATAAAAAACTCGTTCAGTGAATTGCACAGTGACTGAGAAGGTATAATCGAAGGTGAAGGCCTATCTGATAGGGCTAACTCGTGGACTGTAGCAAAGATTTCACGTGGCTGGCAATCTGCTTGCAGAATGCGTTGGGAGAAGTAGTCTTTCTTGGCCGCTAAGATAGCTTTTTTGTATTCTGCTAGCAGGGTAGTGTAGTGATTTTTGCTAGTAGGGCAATATTTCAGCCTCCAAGCCCGTTCAGCTTGGCGAACAGTTAGCTTAAATGCTTTAAGGGCAGGAGTGAACCACTTGTTAGCATGATGGTGGTGATTTATAGTAACCTTCTTTAACGGGGCCTTTTTATCCCGAAGGTGGATTATCCAGCTGTCTAAGGTGGCCAGCTGTTGTTGGGGGGAAATGTCAATAAGATCAGGGCAGGTGGCAGTTAGGGCCTCACAGAAAGTGGGGGTATCCACACGATTCCAGCTTCGAACCCACAGGGTTTTAGAGCCACGGGGGACATTTTGAGCGCGGAGGTCCAAAGAAAAGGACAATAAGTAATGATCGGACCACACGCAAGGAGCAATGGACAAGTTAGTAGTAGGTAGATTAAGAGTCCATACTTGGTCTAAGGTATGGCCCCGGACGTGCGTTGGGGCACGAACATGCTGGACAAAATTCAAACTAAGTAATAAGGAGGTGAAATCCTTAGATATGGGGTCTTCTGAGGGGTCGTTGGGCCAGAAATTAAAATCACCAAGTACAACAACAGAAGTATTATTAACTACAAGAGGGGCTAGTAGCTCTTGAAAAGCAGAAATAAACTGGGAGTGGGTATGAGGGGGTCGATATACTAGTACGCAGGTCACAGGGGACTTAGGTACAGTAGAGCGTGCAATCAGGCAGTCCGTTGTAGGTAAGGAGGGGGATGCTAATATTTGAAACCGGAGGTTGTCGCGAAAAATTAGGGCAACACCACCACCGGTTTTGCCATCCGGTCGATCAGCTCGTAAGATGGAATAAGAATGGGGAAGTGCCGCCAAAACACTAGGTTGAGAGTCAGGACGGTACCATGTCTCGGTTAAACATAGTATGTCGGGGCTGTCGCTATCGAGGAGATTGAAAATCTCCTGCTGGTGCGCGACTGCCGATCTAGTGTTTAGTAGGGTGACGGAAATGCCTGAGTGCGTGGAAGTGCCAGGGAATGGGGATAAAGGGTTGGGTATCTCCGGTGTAGGGGGGGAACGAGCAATACCCAGGGCCGAGATGTGAGAGGCGGTAGTAGTGTCTATGGGGTAGGTTTTACACAGAGATGATAGATACCTGGATGAATAGCCAATGGAGGATCGGGAATGAAGGCAGGCCCCGGGTCCCGTGCGGTCACGGACGGGCACAGACGGGCTTTCCTTTGGCGCGCCTTCGGCGCGCTGCCGGCGCGCCCGCTTCGCCCGTCCGCTGCGCTCCCGGAAGCACATTGCCTTATGTGCCCTGTCCCACCCGAGCACTGGACCGCTAACTCCGGCCAGGCTCGTGGAACTCCCCCTCCTAAGATGGCGGCCGCCCTCTACTCTCTCGACACCGAGGCCGGTGAGTGTCAGCAAGGGAAGACCGTGAGGAGTATGGAAGCGCCGGGGCCCTGGACAACAAAAAGGGTTAGTGCAGCAAACAAGCAGTAATGCAATATAACAGGTTTAAAAAAATTGTTGGTTTTAAAAATTATCGGTAAGCGGCACAATTAGCATCACAATTATCCTTCAGCTCTCAGGGAAGTATCTCTCCCTGCAGGGGACCTCAAGCGCGCCCCAAGCTCTGCCACCGCTTGAAGAACGCCAAATTCTTGCAAATTCTTTTAAGTGTGCAGTTTTTGAACTTTAAAATATTCACCTTAAGTCATGTGAACAACGAATTCCAATTTCTTCATTGGTTATCAGGAGAGAACCCAGTGCTGCATCTTTTAGCCCAGCACTGACCATGAAAAGTAGTTACCAGCATACTGACAAGAAACTTGTATTTCCTTCCATAGGAATCCCATTCCTATAAAAAAAATTAATACATTTAGATTTGCGGGCCAGGCTCTAGGGCATGGGGTCCAGGGCCCAAAAAATATAAAAAGAAGGGGGGCCACACAATGTAATGTCATTTAAAAAATAAAATATCTAAAAAAAATTGTAAATCAGTATCAAAAAAATAAATATAAGAATAAATATATTTAAAAATTGTCATTTACAAAACCTTTGAAATTCACTGAAAAAACCATAGGTTTCAGACATGTTAAAGTTAGGAATTAGCATTTAAAAAACCTTTGAAATTCACTGAGAAAACCATAGGTTTCAGACATGTTATAGTTAGGAATTAGCATTTGAAAAACCTTAAAAATTCACTGAAAAAACCATTGGTTTCAGAGGTGTTATAGTTAGTTGGACATTTCACTCATACAAAACCATTGAAATTCCCCCGTTATAGTTAGTTGTACTAACTATAACGCGCATGCCCGCAATCCATTCCTGATGATGTCACATATTTCAACATTCATGACATGGTCAGTGACATCACTGATAACATCACTGATGGCATTTCAAATGACATCACTGATGACATCACTGATAAGATCATCCAGTGAATGTTGTTTGGTTGGATGTTTAAATAAGTATTATGTTTTTAAAGCATCTGTTGATTTAGGGATTGCCTTGGATTAAATGTTCAATTTTTCTGCAAAGTGTTAAAATATTTTGGTGGGGTAATTTTTTAAGCCTTCTTAGTTGTTTATTGTTGGTGAATTTTTAAAGTTGACAGATCATTTATTATGAATTTTGACATTGCTGGATTAATGGTAGTGGTTTCTCCTTCGTTTGTCATGCCTGCTTTCTTTGTTAGTGGACATTTGTTTGTGTGGACATTGTGCGTGTGTGTTTTCCATTGGCCACCATTTTGTTTATAGTTAGTGTGCTTTGATGTTCCATAGGCCTGCATAAGTTCTTTGCTGTCCATTCTTTTGCCTTTAGTGGGCAATGCCCATATGGCTGGTGGCCATTTAGTAGTCAGTGTCCTCTGCTATTGCCAAAGGCCTTCACATGTTTTAATTTGTTGTACATACCTTTGCCCTTAGTGGCCATGTGCCAGTGCTGCCATTTTGTGTAGCTAGTGTGTTCCTTTTCTTCTTCCACTTTTCAAATCCATTTTCTAGGGATATTGAGAGAAGAGGCCTATCCTTTTTTTTGTGTTTCGTTTCTTTATTCTTTTTTCACTGATGTGAGTTTAATGTGCTTGAGGATGATTGCAGAATATATGTACAGTGTTTTAGTACATTTACTTTTCTATCCCCGAGTGCCTCCTTCACTCCCATGAGATTTCTCAGAGAGACCTGTCCTGCCCCAGCTCCCTGCCATATGCAATAGGCGCACACCATCAACAATGTTTTTAAGGGGTCTTGCACAATATGGAGACGATTAGGAAAAACATGGCGGCAGCTAGCTAGCTGGCCGCGGTGCTCCGGACCAAGCTCCCGGTAGGATCGTCCCCTCCGCGTAAAATGAGCAAGTAGATAGAGAACCAACCGTCTAAATACAACGGCTTTCTGGGGACACTTGTTCTGAGTAAAACTTGCCTGAAACTTCGCTTTTTTCTGTATCAATTTGATTCTTGGCAGGGAGATGCGATACTCCACTCTGAGCAACGAACATTCTTGCGGAGTCCTCTTTCTTTTTCCACGGATTTCGAACGAGGACGAGGACGGAGCACGCCAAACGTTATCGAAGGTAGGGGGGATCCCGAGCGGGGCTCCGCGGTCTCTGTGGGC
Organism: Lissotriton helveticus; assembly: GCF_964261635.1. NCBI lineage: Eukaryota > Metazoa > Chordata > Amphibia > Caudata > Salamandridae > Lissotriton > Lissotriton helveticus. The sequence goes on from NC_136063.1 coordinate 1,768,094,347, forward strand.
TGTTTCCTGGTGGTTGTGCTGTGCAGGGCTCTCGGATCGGCTGCGAGAGTTTTGGGGTCGTCACAAAGTTTTCCAAACCGCGCTGGGAGCTGCTCCTGCCCCAGGAGTGTGGGGTCTGCTCTGAGCACAGATTGAGGATTTGCTCAGCCGTGCTGGAGCTGAGGAGAGGCAGAAAGCTGAGAAGCTTGGTCCCCCCTTTTCGGGGGTCAGCAAATGCGGAGAACCTTCGGCGTACAAACAAAGTCCCCTGCTGCAAGGAAGAACTACAAGGTCAGCTACAGCGTTCTGGGTTAACTGCTACAGTGGAGGGGTCCCCGGTTTCTGAAGCTGGTAAGGGAGACTTAGTATGTCTTACGTCTGCGGAGGGTGTGCTTCAAACGGTAACTAATCATACTCCTTCTGATCACACTCCTTCTGCTGAGGTTACCTCACAGATCTCCCTTACTATAAATACTCCCAATACCTCTAACATCCAGAGGGGGTGCCAAACGTGGCCGAGGGCGAAAAAAGAAAGCTGGAGTAAATAAGGCGGGTGTCTCTGGGGGGGCCGGGGAGGTCAGAGAAGGTGTCAAACCTGCTCTTAACACACCAGTTAAGACAAAATCTTTGTCTTTCTTGAGCACAGAAGTCAAGTCTAAACATATTAATTTGAGAGGTAAATCTAAGGCTAAAGATCCCAAAACGGTGCTCTCCATATGGTCGAGGATTACTCCTTCACTTCTTTCCTATTTCAAGGTCGTCCCTCAGATACTGCATCTTTCAGACGAAATTGATATGGCGTCCGTTTCAGATGCCCATTCCTCCCTTCCTAGTCAACCTTTGGAGCCAGTAGTTACACCGTCGCTGGAGGAGAGTGATGCAGCTGAGAAGAGGTCCCTTCTTAGTCAAAATACTGAACACTTAGTATCTACCGGGCTCCCTGGAGACTCTCAGGGCTTTCAGGACATTGGGAGAGAACCACAGCCCCCGCAACCTTTGTCGCAATTTTATTCTATGACAACACAGAGCTTACCCCTAACCTTAACTACAGAGTTGGCCGAAGAGGCCGAAGAGATAAACTTTCTTGAACTAGGGGGGGTGTCTGGGGGGGGCAGATATAGAAATTTCTTTTGCTCCTGCTCTAGTCGATCCAAAGTCACTTCTGGCTCCTCCTGCTTCTCCGATGACGGCCACGTCTTTTTTGGGAATGTTCTCTGCCCTTACTCTGGAGATAAGGAAAGGTTTTGCTGAATCATCTGCTAATCAGCGCTTAGAGACCCCTGTGGTTATAACGCGCTATACAAATTAAATAAATAAATAAATAAATAAAATAAATAAATAAATAAATAAATAATCAAGTAGAGTTTAGAAACTACTGTGAAACATTGGATAATAAAATTGATGGGCTCACTATAAGAACTGGTGTGCTTGAAGAGACAGTAGGATCACATTCAATCTATTTGGATCAAGCGAAAGTTGACATACAGAAACTTACAAGGGAAGACTTGGCTCTTAGCGAGAGGATGGAAACTCTTGAAAACAATGCAAGACGGGGGAACATCCGTATCCTTAATGTACCTGAAGGATCGGAGGGGTCGGATATCAAGCAATATATTGTTGCTCTACTTAAAGAATCCCTAGGTTTAGAACATTCTCTTGAGGAATTGTCGGCTGACATTCAAAGAATTCATAGGGATCCCTTTAGACGAAACCCCCAGAGATCCAAACCTCGCATAATTTTCATACTTATGTTTTGAAAGAGCGGATTCTTAATATGGCTTTGAAACAGAAGACTTTGGCTGGGAAGGGATTTACTTTTCTTATAAAATCAGACCTTTCTAGAGTTACACTCAAAAAACAATGGGAATTTGGGAGGCGCCGGTATGCCTTTAGGAGGTTAGGTGCAACAGCTCAGTTCATGTTCCCGGCAGCTCTTAAAGTTATGCATAACAACAAGATGTTTAACATCAGGTCTGTACAAGCAGCCGATGAACTATTAATGGAGTTGGGTAAGGGGGGTACTTAAGGTATGAATGTATGTATCTACAATCTACCTTATTTCCTTAATGATACTTTCCACTTACCATTTACCTTCTAAATTTTGACGCAGGTTCCTCACTCGCCTATTTTGCAAATATGCAGTGCTTGATATGCTCACAGCTTCATTTGTTCTTTTTTTGACTTTCTTGCTCTTTATATCTTCTTCTTAATATATAGTAGGAGATCTTTCTTGCCGGGAGTCAATGGAGGGGCACTATCTACTGGACATTGTTCCGGTTAGATATTGCAAGGGTTTTTCATGGGGGGAGGGTTAGACACTCTGGGGGGGTAGGTGGAGGGGGGTGGCAAAAATATAAAAAAGTCCTCAATAACCTAAATAGTAATATAAGGAATGGTAACAGTCATATTTTGAGTAAGGAAGTTATGGACGATAACGTACAACTGCAGCTTTTGTTACAGTATTTTTGGTCTTCTTGGATGAGGGATGAGTAGCGTGAGGTTTATCTCCTGGAATGTCAACAGCCTCCGCACCAAGCCCCGAGCTAATAGAATTTTACAATATCTGAAGGACTTGGATGTGCAGGTCGTGGTGTTGCAGGAGACCCATTTGACTCATAGTGAAATGCTCGCCCTCATCATGAAGAATCGCTGGATTGATTTTGCGGTTTCTACCACTCAAACATCGCATACCAGGGGTGTATCGATTATCTTTAAAAAAGGAGCTAAAGCCAGCCTGGTCTCACAAGCTGTGGATCCTTCTGGTAGATGGGCCATTGCGTCAGTCATTATAGCAGGGTCTCAAGTTACAGTTATGGGAAATTACGGCCCGAACCAGGATGACCCTTCTTGTCTGGAATCCGTTGTCTCGCAGGTACTTTCCTTCTCAGGCCCCACAATACTGGCCGGCGATTTTAACATTGTGCTGGACCCTGCCTTGGACAGATCTCCTAATAGTCGTTCCCTTGTTTTGTCCAAAACTAGATCCTTCCTACTGGATGCTATGAGGCAATATGGGTATGTGGATGTTTGGCGACAGAGGTCGGGGCAACAACAAGGGGTCTCTTTCCGTAATCTCAAATATCATCACAAGTCAAGGATTGACTTTATTTTAATCAGTCAAAAACTGGTAGATTCCGTTAAATCCATAGACTATCTGCCGTCTCACCTTTCAGACCATTCTGCGGTTGAGGTGGAATTGGGCCTCCGTATTAAGAAACCCCCTAGTACGTGGTCCTTTGATCGCTCTCTCCTTTCCAATATTGAGGACATCCTATATTTAAAGTCGAAGACCCATAATTTTTTTATATCAAACAACGGCACCGCCACAAATAGAATTATTCGGGACTCATTTAAGGCTACCTTGAGGGGGCTCATTACAGGTAAAATTGCCTATCGTAGGAAGCAATATAAGGAGAAGATCTCTTCCATTGAAGCAGATATGGCTCGTATTCAACAGGACATAGACGCCAACTGTACAGTTTCAGGGTCTATTTTAGATCCTCTTCAGAATCAACTGCTGATTTTAAAAGGTAGCCTGGCTTCGGTTCTAAATCTGAGGGTCCAACAAAGATGGGAGGCCAGCAAGTTGGCACACTTCGAATATAGTGAGGGTGCTGGGAAATTACTAGCATGGAAGACGAATATAGATCAGGTCCGTAACAATATAGCGGCTATAAAAGTAGGAAATAACAACTTTACATCGGATGAGGAAATTAGGAGAGTTTTTAGGGAATTCTTCCAAAATATATATCAAGAAGATAAGGTAATTACACCCGAGTCTATTGAAGGCTGGTTGAGTAATATTGCTCTGCCCTCTTTTTCCTTTGAGCAGTCTCAATATTTGGACAGCACCATTACAGAGGATGAGGTGAGATCAGCCATCAGGAAGGGTAAGAGGGGGAAGGCGTCCGGACCCGATGGGTTGCCAGCTGAGTTATATAAGGTCTTGGAGTTAGAAATTGTTCTCTTCCTCACTATCCTTTTCAATCAAATCCTTCTTGAAGGACTGCCACCTCCGGTATCGTGGGATATTGCCTCTATTACCCTTATTTTAAAACCTGGTAAACCTAAGGAGGCCTGTGGATCGTATAGGCCGATCTCAATATTAAATGTGGATTATAAAATCTTCACCACAGTTTTATCAACTAGATTGGCCTCAATTGCCCCCTCGGTTCTACATTCGGATCAGAAGGGCTTCCTGAAAGGGAGACAACTTTATGAACTCACTTATGATTTAATTGGCGCTATGGATATGGCAATAACCAATAATCTCCCATTGGCCGCCCTCACGCTGGATGCAACCAAGGCCTTCGACAGAGTTAATTGGGTGTACCTGTCAGAGGCCTTGGCCAAATTCGGCGTGGGCGAGGGGTTCCGTAGGGTGATAAGCCTGCTGTACAATAATCCATCTGCGTGCCTCCTTGTTAATGGAGACCTGTTGAACCCTTTTTCTATCTCTAGGGGGACCCGGCAGGGATGCCCGCTTTCTCCCTTGCTTTTTGATTTTTACATTGAGCCCTTCGCGCAACATCTAAGGGAGGAGATGACCATCAAACCTTTTTCCTATCAAGGTTGGATGAGAAAGGTAGCATTATATGCCGATGATGTGCTTATTTTGACATCAGAGGTCACCACTGCACTCCCGGCTATCTTGAGATTGGCTCATGCATTCGGACAAGTGTCGGGATATGAGATCAATGCAGCCAAGACTGAAATGCTGGTATGGAATGATGAGGACTCTGTAACAGAGTTTCAAGCGGGCACCTCAATGCGATACTTAGGATTGACGATTGTGAAGGACATTAATAAACTTGTCCAAGTCAACTTATCAGCAGTCGTCAAAGAATGCTGTAAGCTTCTCCAATCATGGTCGCACCTGCCCCTCTCATTATTAGGTAGAGCTAACCTCATTAAAATGTCAATCCTGCCCAAAATTCCTTTTTTATTTAATACCATTCCTTTATATTTTGATCAAACTGTTTTAGCCAAGTTTCAGTCCAATATTTCATCTTTTATCTGGATTAACCATCTTCCACGAATTGCATGGAAAAAACTAAGACGGCGAAGGGATAAAGGTGGCCTGGCGGCTCCAGACCTAAAGATCTACGCATGGGCCTTCCAATTATCCCATTCCCGAAAGTTGTTGAAAGTGCCCTCAGCTTCTGGGGTGGGCCCGATGTTTGCAGCTATGTTGGATGGGGAAAGAGTTAATCGTTCAGGCTTTCTTTTTAAATTCGGCAATCCTAAGTTTAAAAAAAAAATCAAACTGAAGACTCTACAGGTCTTGCAAGAACATGAACCGAAGTTATGAAATCTGTAAAACAAAATTATCTTTGTGAAAAAACACCGCTGTGGGGGTTGCCTGAAAATCCTGTTTGGCTTGAAGACAGTCTAGCTATCCCTTTGAGAGGGGCAGGCCTGGAAGTTTGGGGAGACCTCTTTTATGAGGGGGATCTACTTTCGTGGGAGCATCTGCAGGTTAAGGTTGGCCCCAATCTTTCACGATTTAAATACTTACAGATTGTTAGCTGGACTTTAGCTTACAAAACTTCTTCCGCCAACAGAAGTAAGTTCAGACTTTGAGGACACAGCCCATTGGTATCTAATTTAGTAAACCTTGGTCCAGTTAAAAAAGAAGTATCCAAGTGGTATAATCTCATACTGGATGAGTCGGATGGCGACTTCGTTTTGCCGGAGTCGCTAGGGGGCTCTGTACTTATGGACCACAATCTACAAGATCTTTGGCTGGATTCTTTTGAACTCCTGTGGAACATTGTCAAGCCCTCCTGGTTACGCAGGAATCACATCTTTACCCTGCATGGGGCATACTATTCCCCTCTTAGGTTGTCTAAATTTTCAGGAGGAGAATCAGTGTCTTGCGCTAAATGTGGGCTGGTTGCTGCATCAGATGCACATATGTTTTTCGAATGCCCTCAATTATTCACATTCTGGGAGGAGATCAGCAACTCCCTCACAGCGTCATTGGGAAGACTTGTCACTATAGATTTGCCCCTTGTGATATTTGGTGTCCTAGAGGGTGTACAGAGTTCAGCCAAATGCCTAGCATTTTATGCAATGCTGCTTGCAAGAAGGGAGATCTGCAGGAAATGGAAAGATTTTTCACCTCCTACCTTCAGAGAATGGCAAACTTCAGTCCTGCAGACCTCACGTACCGATCTGGTCAGATCTGGTAATCAGAGTAAAAGGGCTTTTTGACATTTATTATCATGGCTTCATTGATTTAACTGGTTTTTTTTCCCGGGTCCAATGATTGATCTCCTATGGTGCCTCTAAAGTTTGCACCAGTGGAACAGCCGCTACCCGGTTCATGCCCAGCCCCAATTGGCTGTCACTTACCCCAAGGTTTGCCGTAGATAGGTAAATCGTGGATTTTGTGCCTCTTTGGAACGCAGTCGACAGCTGAGGGATGGATGGCCCCCACTATACTTGTGTCCCCTCCAGTTTTTCAGATAAACTGAGACAGCTGACCTCTGTCAATTCCTTTTGGCACTTTGTCTACATGGTATTTATGAGGACAAAAAATAAAAAGACAAACAAAAAAAAAGTTTTTAAGGGTCATTGTTCTATTTTCCCAAGGCCTGCCCTCCACCTGCTGACTGCCATAGGTGCAAACCAGCAACAATATTTTAAAGGATTATTCAATTTTACTCTGGCCAAGCCTGCACCCACTATCTGCCATAGGTGCACATCAGCAATACACTTTCTAAGGATCATTATTCCATCTATTTTCCCCATGACTGGCCTACACTCACCGCCTGCTACGGCTGCACACCGAGCAAGACATGTTTAAGGATTATTATATTTTCCCCCTGTCTGCCTGCCACTGGCATCTAATTGGCCTTGGAGGCACATAACATAAACTTTTCAATCTTTATGTTCTTGGAATATTATGCTATTAACAGTTTGGAATGGATGCACTATTGGTAAATTTCCGTGATGTGACCTCACTTGTAGGTGCAGAAGAGATATTATCACACACAGTACAACCATATACAAGGCCGTCAGGGACACACACCAGTGTTCTCCTACCCTGCTTCCACTCGTGCAGCTAGATGACAACTAACCGAGCTTAGAAAGAGCTGGATGGCCCCAAAGAAGGGTGTTCCTGGCAAGAAAGTGTCCATTGAGGAAAAAAATAAAAAGGATGTTGCTCCCACTAGTGTGCCACCTCCCGCCTTTTTCAAGTAATGTGGTGTACCTGCAGCACAATCCTCTGGGCAGCAAAAGGCTGGGAGCAGCACTCCTGCATCAACAACAGCACCACCACAACCTTAGGTTAAGCCCAAGCCCATGTCTCCCACCGATGAAGCCACTCAAGTCATGGCAACGAGCAGTGAGTTCAAAGTACATTTATCTCAGCTGCAAACTAGTACTGAATAATCGCCGGTAAGTGGATAAAAGGAATCACAGTCAGCAAAAGTTCTTCTTAAAGTAGTATCAGTACAGGAGGCTGAGCTTCCTGCTGAGTAAGATGTTGGTCTTCAATCATTGGCTTCATGATCTCCAGCAAGAAAAATAAAGCATACTACATCATCTTCTTCAAGTCCTGCTTCCGATGATCGGGACATTAATGTGAACCCTGCAGAGTCTGAGACCAGCTTCAAGAGACAAGGGAAAAAGAAAGTTCCTAAAAGACATTAGAATTATGGAAAGTGACAGTGATATGGATGAGACAGTGATTGTCAGCACGGAGGGGGGCTCCGAAGACATTGAGATGACCCCCCTATTCAACCTGCTCAGAGTGATGTGGTTCCACCACCACTGGTTTCTATATTTGTAAGACCCCTGGAAAGACCTGCTACCACAGTTGAAGTACAGCCTACAGAGAGGCAAATGACACGACAACCTACCTTCAATTCTTCAGGGATCGGAAGTTGCACAGTAAAAAGGTTCTCCTCCCCAGTTTGGGACTTTCTTTACAATTAGCAAGCTGGAGCATAACATTGCAATATACTCCATTTGACAATTGAGTTTTCATCGAGCCAGGTATGCACTTCAGTACTGAAGGCCAAGCGTCCCTTCTGAGAAAATATCACACAATCTGGTGGAAGGACCAACTTGAAAAGATAGCAGGTGGTGGTGATGAAGGCAGTGATACTATTGTTGAAGAATGAGGTGGTCATGAAGAAGAGGTGAATGACTGCAGTACACAGAACATCCCTGCCATATTGTGCGCCAGCATCAGCAACCTCCAAATGGCACAAGACTCAGATGTAGACACCTCCCCCACATACAATGAGTCCCCCATGATGCACATTGATTATTCCACTTCCTGGTTCTCTCCGAATGTTGCCGGTGTCAGTGGCATCACATAATAAATAAATCCAAGCTACTATTATGGGCATGTTTAGGCAGGAGGGGCCCTTTAGATGCAATCATCCAACAGTACTTTTGTTCAATGGGAAGCTGGGAAAAATGTTAGCACCGGACCTCCTCACTTTTATTTTTGTTGAAGGAGTGGGACTTTTAGAATTTGTGGCAGACATCTGCCTGAAATGGAAGGGTCCCAACCAGACCAATTTTGTCAGAGTTGTCGTTCCAAATCTCCATTATAATATGCTGCAATTGGTTGGCCAAGCTATGCAGCAGATGGCTGTGCACACTATCCACCTGATGACAGACATTAGTTTTCAAGCAACTGATTTCATGTGTGTAAATGCATACTGGATCTCTTTTGTGCAGGTTGGTGAACAGCTATTTGGAGGTCTTAGTACTGAAGAACGTTTCAAGGGCATTCAGTGGGCGGTAACAGTGGAGATGTTCTCCATGGAGAAATACCATAGAGCTGAAAACATCTTGGAAGAGTTTAACAGCAAGGTGTTTGAATGGCTTCAACCCAGAGGTCTCGGAATTCGATTTGTTGCCATAGACCATGGCAGTAATGTAGTTAACTATGTCCCTGAAATAAGAGGGCATTCAAAAGGGAAAAACATGACAATGGCGATGAAAAATTAGAGCTATTCAAATACCAGACACAAATATGATTTTCTTTGAGGTTTTCACATGAGAATTCAGTAGGGAGGACAGTGTGATGAGCCAAGCAATCCCGCTACAGGACCAGTTGAAAAAGGGATTGCACAGGTTCGCCGGTGTAAACAATGAAAAAATTGAGTTGGTTGGCTAATCTTTCACTTGGCTGTTAATAGAAGGCCACAAAGAGAGATTGCAACCTCCAAAGAGTACATCATTGCCAAAACACTTGGTCCATGGTACAAACAAATATTGGACATGATAAAAATGAACCAACACTTCATACCACAGGATTACACTGTTCCTGGAGCACCACAGAAGAAGGATGGCAGTGATTGGTAAGACACACATGTGTTAGCTGATATCGAAGAACATTTATATATTTGGTGTCTGATTTATGCAACCGCATTATTCACATGTATGTATTAGAATGGGGAGTGGACTGTGTGTACAAAAGAAGGCTCTTCAAATCAGTTAAAAGACCTGAAGACAATGTCTCCCGTCCCTATCCTTCTTTTTTCATTCTCTAGCTGGGATGCTTGCCATCATTAAAACTCAATAATGATACAAGACTGCCATTGTTATCAACTTCCATGGGAAAACAGAAGATACAACAGACAAATGTGCAGTGCCCCACATTTGAAACAGGTAACTATGCACCAATGAGTGAAATATAGTTGAGTGACTGATGGAACGTGTGGTGGCTGGCAGAGTGTTGTAACTAATTTGTAAACTGTTTGGGGCCCAATGGATGAGTCTGCCTGAAAGATTGCCTTGGTTTCACATTTCAGTATATTTAATTACATGGTCCACCCCAGTTCTTTACTGTATTACTTTGGTTAAGGTTCTTCGGAGACCAGTACGTTTAGTTCAGAAAACTACACAAAATGCTCTAATTCTTTTGCTCTTCGTGTTCATCAAAACTATAGACAGGTCTATCTCTTTCGGGTCAGTCAGAGAGTGGGACTATGCCAACAGCCAGAAGGAAGACGTTCAGAGTGATGTCTATGGGAAAGAAGCAATAAGAATAAAAGAGGCCTTCTCCTATGGACTGGACAAGGGTACATTGATTTGAAAAATGGAGAGTAGTGTGCTGGCTCGAATGTCAATCAAACACTAATTAAGTGGTTGTAGTGGTCTGAGGGGACTGCCACTAGACATATAGAGAGGAGAGGTAAATGAGGAGATAACAAGCATTAGATAGGGGAGTTGATGAAAAAAGTAAGCAGTATCACTACACAAGGCCGCATAGAGGAAATAGTAAAAGTAGGAAATAATAATAAGCATGACTTACTGGGGCCAGCAGAACCATAGGCTGCAGCCGTGGTGGCGGTGGTGGTCCCACTCACCACTGGGCAAGAGGTGGTGCCAGCTGCTTGCCTTGGTGCCCTTTGGCTCTTAGGTGCTTATGTAAGACATAAAAAGTAAAAAAAATATATTGATTAGCAGCACTAGCCACAAAAAAACAACAAAATGTTGGCAGACACAACATTGAATATTTAAAATCAGATGGTCTTTTCTCAGTTTCCTAGGCTTAAATTACATTTTGAACTATTCAGTCATTCCAGGAGATGATCTTTGCTTCTCTGTCCTCTTTTGATGGGTCAAGTCGTGACTGCCTTTGCACACTGCACATCAGGGAGATTGTGCCTTGTCGGCTACATAAACCCACAGACAGAAGAACTTTAACCCCCATGATATACTACAATTATAATAGTGAAAAACCTTAAATCAGCCCAAGCAAGCAAACACCTGGCTGGCTCACACTGGAACAGAATTGTGGCAGTATCATTCATATTCACCTGACGTCCACTACACTCCTAAAGTCCTACAGCGAATACTACTCTGGATCAAGAGTGTGTGCTGCCTTGCACCATGCAAGGTGGCACAAGGGCAAAACAAACCCTTAAGTTTTCGTATATAGTTACCAAGACATGCAAACCCACCTTGCACGGCCCTGCATGGCTTGGTAATTCTGGAGTAATGTAATAAGGCAATGCAGCACAAGTTGCTTCCTTTTCTTTTACTGTGCTCCGGTAAGACATTCTGCATTACATTGGTGGAAGCTAAGCATGGATGCTTCTGTTCTCATGCAGCTACCCCGTACACTATTTTGGGTCATTTCCAGGAGCGTACAACAAGGAGAACTATGTTAGTTTCTTACTTCTATTCATATTTTCCTCCAAGTGGGATTGGGAAAGTTGGTGACTAGAAGGGGATGGATTGGGTTGGGTTAAAACTTTGGAGCTGCACTGAGAAAGCTAGGAAGCAGGAGCAGGCAAAACCAAAATAGTAGTTTTGATTTTGAAGCCTGTGGTGCAGTTTGCGCTGATTTTTCAATGCAAGATGGTCTACATGTGCTAAAGCACAGCTTAACACACATTTTCTGCCCATCCATGGAACTCTGCACAATCTTGTGGAGTTTTTATGTAATACTGAGTTAAATTCCACACATTCTGCCCACCTCCAGAAAACACTGGACATAAGATGGAGCAAATATAAGCAACCCATGAAGCATTAGGAAATCATTTTACAACACTTTATGTAGGCCTGTATCAGTGCAGTTTAGGGATGAAAGATGGGTTCTTTTCAATCTTGCTTTTGCCAATAATTGAGACAGAAAAAGAAACACTCTGAGATGATGGTTACACGCATACATTTCTCTCCCTCAAATCATCCCTTGTTTTACCAGAAACCATCGAATAGGGAAAGATAAGTGTGCATTTTGTATGGTGTTCACCTTCCTGTATTATCAAGGTCAAGAAACTAAAATAGCATGCACTTTGAGTGTTAATTATCAGACTCATCCTCAGCTTTCATAAGCTGGCCATTGCCTTCTTGGCAGAACTTGGCAAAATGGTAACCTGCTTGACACCATTGTTAGCTGAAGGGCAAATCTACTTTTGTTTCCTCCAATTTTTGCATTAGAGTCTTACTACTCGTTGTGGTTAGTACTGATCTTATATCCTAGCATTAGGAGTAAAGAGGATGTTAGAGGCAGGGAGATTGTTCAATATCCAGCATCCAATAGAGGTGAATCACAAGTCTGTTTGCATCTGAATAAGTAGTGACCAAGCCATTCAACCTGATCCCAAAAAGACAACATTCTGAGAAATGCATATCTTAATATTGAAAGTGCAGAAATTCTTCATGATGTTAAGCATGATGTTTGGATACATGCTCTAAACAAGGTGTAGTGGTGTCACTACATACCTGCCTGAAGTGATATCATGCTTCAGACTGTTAGACACATTTAGTGAATATACTATATAAGGTGGCCCAGGCTAAATAGAAACCCAACCTTCATGTGTCCAACTAAGCAAATTATGAATATACCACACAGAGCCACCTAAGTGCAATGAAAGACCAATCTTTGGAAGCACTGCTAAGCAATAAGTGAATACTATATGTAGGCAGAAGACCAGTATCTTCTAGTACTGTTAAGCAAACAATTGGAGGTGACGGAAGATGAATCTGTCTTATTGGGAATATATCTGAGAATGCCATGTGGAGTCCACTCAGGAATGCCAAGCTGATGCGCTGGAAGCAGAGTATAGCAACCAGCAAGCCAGCACACATTGAACATTATATATGGATCAAACAAACCCCAATCACTGGATGCATTATTAATCAACCAATGACTACCTCATGGAGTTGCCTAAGTGGGACTGAAGCCCAGACACTGGTAGAAATTTTAAACATCCAGGTTACACCCGGTATGGACTCACCTAGTAATGGCATGGATCATTTGGGGTATTTTTAGGTGTTCAATGACTATACGGGGTCTAACCTGAAAGCACTGAGGCACTGGAAACTCTTTTAAATAACCAGAGAATTAACAAGCAACACATACCTAATCCTTGATGGTCTAACATATTTGAGCAGGCTAGCAGCAGTGTTGCTTTGTTTTGCAGAATGTAATAGCTAGCTACTACAGAAATGTCAATATTTTTAGAATGTTATTTAGCTTACCATCACTCATTACCTATTTGATCTGTTTTGAATCAAGATGAACAAATTGTTCTTCCCTCATCATCGACTGACCTGCAAAGCCTAAAGTATGGATTTCAAATGCCAGAAAGTACTTGGTTCATCCCTTTTAGACTTGGCCATTTTGGCAGGTTCACCCCTGAACTTTATGCCTTTTAATATGACATGATGTTAGTTGATTTCTGGTCTCTGCGCACTTAAGCACTGTGGCCCAGTGTAAAGTGCGTGTGCTCTCTGAGTGTGTCTGGTGAGATTGGCCTGCCCTACCGTAGGAATGCATGGGGGATATGAGTGTCCATGGTAGTTCCTGATGTGTGGGAAGTTCAGGGTCGAGTTTGGTATGTGCGAACTCGTGAGATTAAATGCTGCGCGACGGTGGGCACAGATTTTATGTGTCTAGTGAAGAAGTGCCACTTTTAGAAGTTGGCATTTCTGTGTGCAGTGAATTTGAATTGATTTTCTGGCTTGTGATTGACAGGAACTAGCTGGTGTGCTTGGCTCCAGGAGTCAGGATGGGTCTTCCCGGTGGTGAATGGGGAGATATGCAAGTAGATGGGAGGGAGGGGTTGCACCTGGGACCTGAATAGGGCTGGGCCTTCCCTCCACAATGCTGGCTCCACCCACTGTGGTGCCTCCTCTGATGTCCCTGACCCATCCTGTGAATAGGAGAAGAGAAGCTGAGCAAAACAAAGTGCTCAAGTGCTCCCAAACCAGTTGCATCTGGTTTTCCGTAAACTCTGTGCTAGGTGACAAAGGAAATTGCTGTATAAATAAGGGGCTGTGATCCCATTAATTTGTTCTTGTTTCAACTCGAATCTACCAGGGGTGTGCTCCTGCTGGGGCCAAGGGGAAGGCTGGCCTCCCTGGACCCTGCCCTGCCCTGCCCCTGGATGCCTGGAGGACATCTTGAGGGCCCTTCTACTTTTGGATCCTGACAGAGGGGGGGGGGGCTTGCCTCTGGTGGGGCCCAGGAGGGACCGCCATGGGGGCTGTCTCCTTGCTGGAGTGCCCTGTGTGCTGGCCCCTGGGCCCTACACTGCCCTCCCTGATGTCCTAGGACTATTTTTGCTCTGTTTTGCCCATTGCGGCTGGGTGCCTGTACCTTCAGCGCCTAGGGCGCTTTATCTCCATTATTGTCACTTATTTAATTGTGCCCAATGCCCACCCTGTGTCTACGTTTTATTTTACAAAATTCATGAGGGTGCCCACCCCGCTTATGTGAGCCCTAGCGGGTGCCTACCCTGCATGATAGCGTTCGTTTTGTCCCCGAGGGAGCCTACCCCTCATTTTCCGCTCTTGCAATCACCGTGGCGGCCTGAGTCGCAGACAGGGCGCAAGTCAGGCAGCAAGGTGCCTGACGGCAGACGGGACTTTCGGTTTTAGGCAGGAAGTTCTGCGCACGCCGCCGCCGGAGATGTCGCCCAGAAGAAGGATGCTGGCGCGAGGGACTTGGGGCTTCATTTGTTCGGATGTGGTGCCAGTAAGGGCACCAAGTGAGAGCGGCCCGTGAGCCCAATGGGCCGCTCCAACAGTAATGGGGTTTTTATTTCAAGAGCCAGATGGCTCCAAATGTTGCCTAAGTGATTCCCAGAGCTAGCGCACACCAACATGGGTTATACTTATTTAAGGGGCCAGAGGGGCCCGTGAGCCTTCTGCTAGTACCCTCCAGAGTGGGGGCAAGTTCTTTTTCAGCTAAAGTGGGGCATAATTATTTCAGGAGCCAGTGTGCTCCAGGGGCACATGGGTATTTTCAGGGCCTAAAGGGCTCCAACCTGTGTAGCATTTGTTTCAGGGGCCAGTGAGGGCCCATGCCGCATTTTAACTTCTCCAGCTGGCCAGCAAGTAGTGGGCAGCTGCACCGTTTAGGCTCAATTCTTCAGAGAGTCCCTGAGAGGGACAGAAGTGGCACAGAGGTGCCAGGCCTATAACAGCTGCGCAGCACTTAGTGCCAGCTGCATTGTTTAGGCCCCATGTTGTTGTTTTCAGCTGCCCAGCAAGTAGTGGGCAGCTGCAACGTTTAGGTTTGGCGCAGTGGCGCAACCCTGACTTTCGCTTCTTAGGCAGCAGCCCTGACTCAATGGACATAGGGCGTTTGCGCCCCTTTTCTTAGATGGCCAGTGGCCAGGGGGATGGTTACATTGATAGGGCACCAGGCCTTTACGTGATTTGTGCGCTAACTATGTTTTGGTGCTAGGAAATGTATTGTGTATTGTGTATTGTAGTATGTTTTACACACCCTGTTTTGATACCTCTAAAATATGGTTTATGACTATGAGGTTGTTTTACCTATCTTGGTTTGTGTTAGGGAGATTATAATTCCCTGTGTGATTTACTCCCCTAGTGTGATTTTTACTTAGGTGGTTAGGGTCTATTGTATATAGACTTGTGGGATACTGTGCCTGTTATGATTTATATTACAGGTTGACGTTGGGTATAGTGTCTTCCAATAAATACTGGCTGTGTTCTAAGTTCATATATATTATTGTACTATTTTCTTACCAAGTGCTAATTCTGGGCCCACGTGGCCCTGTCATGTGTGAATAATAATCCCTAGTAAATATTGCCCGTGCCAGTTGGCACAATGTATTTGTGTGATTACTATCTGATGTGTTTTGAGAATACAAAGGCTATTTTTGATATAACCTTGTGTGGGAGGCCTGGGATGTTGTTGCTGGTGGGTGCGTGCGCAATTGCTTTACACATTGCCTCCGGGATAAGCCTTACTGCTCGTGCCATGCTACCAAGGTAGTGAGCAGGGGTTATCTTTGGAATGTAACTCCCTTGCCCTTACTAGAGTGGTGGACTCTGCCTGGTTTTGGCGCAAGACTCAGCTAACCAGAGATCCCATTTCAACAATCCCTGACTGTGCAATATCTAGACTTTGATGTGGTGTGACATCTGATGCAGTTTAATAATCTTTTACCTCTCTTTGTGCACTACCATATTTGTTCCTCTGGCTCACCCTCTGCCATTTTGACTCTCACACTCACTCTTTTTCTTTCACGCTTTCTCGCACTCATGCTCTCACATTCACTGTCTTTCACAAGCCCATTTCACAATTACAGCCAAAACTCTCAGACTTCTTTATGGTTTGCTTTTCATACAGGTTCACAGGGATGTAATGCATGCTTGTTGTTATTTATTTCTCTCTCTGACTTTCTCAGTGATACTCTTTTCTTTCTCCCTCTTTCTCTAGCCTGTAACTTGATCTATTTCTGTCTCATATGGTCTCTTCTCTCTCTCTCTCTCTCTCTCTCTCTCTAACACACACACACACATAGTAAGTTATTATATTGCTGTTTGCTGATGGATGTAATTTTCAATGGAGCAGAGATGTCATGCTATCTGTTGCGAGAGATGCTTTCAATTCAGCCTCCTCATCAAATGGTTGCTGTTAATGCCATTCAATACATCTACAATCAGTCTCACCTTTTTGTAAGTGTCCTTCTTCACATGGATCTAAGCATTCATTTCATTGAGATGAGTCAACATAGAGAGGGCCCTCTTTTGCATTGTACAGCTTTTTGATGTCTTAGGAAAACAACATAACTAGCATATGAAACAGCAGTTATTACAAACCTTACACATTTTATATATTTTTTTCCTGACATGGATCCTGTCCAGAACCCACTCTTTGAGGAAAGTTATCTAACTTTTGACAAAATGCATCAACAGGGTAAGGGAAAACAGCACCATAGGGCCTCATTACGATGGCAGTGCGATTGCCACCACCAGCCCGTCAACGGCTGTTCCACATCCATCGGACCCAGCATTAACGCCCGCAGCAATATGATGGTGGGCGAATGCTTAACAGTCAGAGGGACCAACCATCACAGATCCAATGGGCTCAAGAAGCCCGTTGGTCCATCGCAGGGTCCTGTATCACTACAACAGTGGCAGTGCATGCTCAGGCACAGCCCTACGGATTACAATGCCCCTTTCCACTGACTATTTCATGGCGGTTAACCCTCCATTAAGAGGCAGACAGAAAGGGACATTGAGGGCCCGTAGGGCTCCACTGGCCCTCCAACATGGGCCCTGGGGAACACCCATGGTACCCCCAACATATCGCTGCACCATGTGGCAGGCACTGCACTGTGCCTGCCACAAGGTGCAGAGATATGTACAGAGTGGGTTTTTTGTACTGTGGCGTGTGCTGCTGGCCACAGCACATGCAGTAATACAGGAGATACACATTGCGACCGCTGTGAAGGTGGTCGCATCGTGATTCCGGTTGCGGGACCACCGACAGCTAGTCGGGCGGTCTAATTTCCGAACATAATTCTGACTGACATCCTAATCAAGCCCATGTTTTTCTCTCCTCCCGCACTGGCTCACTTTTTGCTGCTAGGCACCAATGCACATGCCCTTGCACCATAATGTAATGGTATGTACGCTCTGTCAAGCAGAGGTTTTGCACTGGAGGGGTGCCCTTCCACTACAAAACATATGCCTTAATAGTTTTCCCACTTTGCATGTGTGCTGTACAGTGTAGCACAACTGCAGATTTGGAAATATGTGGAGACTTTTTAAACTTGCTCCACTGTTACTTCTGCCTCAAAGAGACTTACTGTTGTGGTGCAAATTCTTGTCTTCAAATGTTAGTGGACGGGGATTTGTGTCAAAACCTATGATTGGATGAATGGGAATACCTATGTACCACTGATAGACCACCCTTTCACACAAAGCAGTGCAAAATAGTGCTTAGCACTTCTTCTCGTTACTTTAGCCAACATTCCAGTGCAAACCAGAATTTGAGCTGGAAAGTAAATCCCAATGCAAAACTTTGGGCCGGGTTTGCGTCACTTTTTGGACGCAAACCTGGTGCAAAGTATTAGTAAAGGTCCCCATTATTTTTCTATATTGGTGTTATAGGCATGTGATCTAGCCTGATTTGTGAGCATTTACCTTTTAACAGTCACTGTGCCGTTACTCTTGCACGTTTAGTACTTCTCCACTTTGCAGTGACCTGTCCAAGACTTCAGTTACCTTGTTATGTGGTATACTGAGTTCTCTTGGGTTGAAGGTGGAGACAAGCTGTCCGTCCCCTTTCAGACTAAAAGCTAGGTGTTGGCCGTGTTTAGAGCCTCACCTTAACACACTACTCAGTGCTATCTTTCATAGTGCTCTAGCTGCCATAGAGTGGTAACAATATCTAGCTCGCCCATTTAATGGGCACCGGGACACAGACACTTCCCTTTTGAATAAAATCAGGATCTGCTACACATAAGAACAACTTCACGCACCGAATAACACTGAAAATAAGCCGTGCTATCATGTTATCAACCTTTGCTCTGATGATTTTAAAGGTGAGATGTGTAATTTAACCACAAATAAATGAATGAAGACAAATGCAGCCCTAAATAAATAATGGCTAACAACAAACATTGCAAGATGTGTATGCTTAATTGCAGATCACTACCTAAATATAGCCGGGACTTTTCTGGAAAATGAACAACAAGAGACTGGTCTTACTGAAACCTACCTCAAAGAAGATTCTTTGCCTGACATCACACTGACTCTGCCTTGTGGCTTCGCTATAGCCAGATGTGACAGGGATGGAAACAAAAGGGGCGGGTGTGTAGTCATAATCTATACAGAGGAGTACAAAATAAAATGGGACCCAGTACCACTACTCTACTGTGTTTCGCAATGGAACTGTCTCCAACCTTCACCACCAGTCATTTTTCTTGAACTCTTCCTGATATTGCTGATAAACATAGATTATAAATTGCCAATTTAACAGTCTTAGGGGTCTGTGAAGTATCCAAAAACCTTACTACATATCTAGAGGTACTCCAGCTAATGCAACAGGTTAAAGGTCCCACCCCTAAACAGGGCCACTGACTGGATCTCATATTTTCAAACATACTTTAATTGACTGCAGGAGATCCTGTTGAAATCACTTGGTCAGACCAACCTTTTCTATTAGGTAACAAAAGCACTAAAGCCCCCATATCTCTACCGCCCAGACTCAAACGGAACTGGACCAAACTGAACACTGCAGCCTGGCAGGACTCACCAACTAACTCCATTTTGGTAATTGAAGGAGGCACTGCTAGTAGTTATAAGGACTTTCAGGCCTGGATGCTTAAGTCCCTCAACAATTTAGTACCTGTCAAACAGCAAATAATTAAACACCTAGGAGATAAGGCTCCCTGGTTTTAACCTGAATTCTCAGAGTTAAAAAAGGAGTAAAAAAAAAGACTACAGAGAAAAACATAAATAATAACTGACAGGGGAATTTAGAAAAAGCCAACAAAAATATCACAATGCTTTCAGGAAGGCAACACCTAAGTACTTTGCCTCCAAGATTGATAATGCAGTCAATTCCACCAAGGAAATATTTAATCTATTGAGCAGCATGACTAATCCAACAAAAAACAAATCAAGCCCCCTCCATCAGACAGTTGCTGCAATATGATAGTCAACTCCTTCCTTGAAAAAGTTGAGAACATACGCTTGTCAATGAAAGGAGATAAGGAAGTCAGGAATTTCAAGATATGGCAACACAAAAAATCATATAAAAATCATATCAAGTCAGGTTCACCTCTAGACTAAGTCATGGACATTAAACTAAATGGAGGGGAGGCAGCTAGTAGAAGGCTGACCGAGAATTTAAATATTTCCCTGACGTCAGAGATGATTCCAGCAGCATGGAGCATGCCATTGTGAAGTCACTGCTACAAAACACTTCAGCAGACCCATCCAAATGCAAAAACTATACTCCCATCTCGCGTTTACCTGGGGCAAGTAAAATACTAGAAAAATGTATTAATAAAAATCTCTCCTTGTATTTAGAAGCCAAAAACATTCTACACTGCTCTCAGACATTTTTTTGACCTGAAAGTATCACTGAAACTGCCCTATTGGCAGCCACAGAGTGTTGCCCATTGTTGTATTTCTTATATTATCCAAATATGTACGTTGTCAGCCACTTTTGGTTGGCACACATTACTAAATATCACGCTTCACTGTTTATTCTTTTCCTGGGATTTATTCTGAACAGCCTAGGTAGGGTCATACAACATCGTTCCTTGTTATTCTCTCTGGACAGACACTAGTACCTAGACATAATAAAAGAATGCAGCTGATATTTTGTATACACATATCTTGTCATATAAGTAAAGACTGGTGTTCTGAAAAAACACACTCAGAGTGAAGGAACTGAGACAAGACTGTTGCTTCAGCTGAGATGTAGAATATCCAGTGTGTATGCTAAGGTATGGGGTTTGCCATTAAACTTATATGGTTTATTAACCATGCTGATGAAATTACTGACAGGTATTTGTTTTCTAATTGTGTTGCAAATATTGCATTTTAGAGCACAATAGTTCAAATAAACATTGTGAACTTCCTTTGTGTCTCTTTTTTATTCTATTGTGGACAAGTACAAGGGACAGAATGAAAGGGTGCATCCTGTTGCCGCAATTGCTGAGAGTGTCAGGAGTGTTATGATCTGGGATGCAAAATCACTTGTCTCTCTGGAAAGGTTAGGAGGGCAAGTGAAGCACTATAGCTAGTCGGACTCAGGCTCATAGATACTGATATGGTATGGTGACTCAGTCCTCAACATACTGATGTTCTATGGTCCCAAGTATAGTTCTGTTCCTGAGCAGAATCCCTGCAACCTAAGAGTAGCACTGAAACTGCCCTAATGGCAGCCACAGAGGAACTAAAATCCATCTTGGATCAGGGAGCAACTGCAACTCTGAACCTGATGGATTTGAGCACAGCATTTGATATGGTCTCTCATACTCTGCTAGCAAGAAGGCTGGAGGAAGAAGAAATAGCCAGATCTGCCCTGAATTGGGTTACTTTTTTCCTCCAATACAGAACTTTTCAATTGTGTCAGGGAACTACAAAATCAGCAACTTATCACCTAAACGGTGGTGTCCCTCAGGGATGTATGACGTTATAACGCATACTTTTACTCCGCAGACCATTACAACGCGATTTTTACTCCGCATACCGTTACAACGCATAGCGCCTTGGGGCGCTGGATAGTGGTAAGTATAATTTACTATTCTAACTCCAGTCCCCGTGGACCCTAGGGAAAGTGTTGGATAGTAAATTATACTTATCCCCTATCCTAGAGCGCCCCCCAGCGCAATGCGTTGTAATGGTATGCGGAGTAATGGTCGCGTTGTAATGGGTCTGCGGAGTAAAAGATCCGTTGTAACGGGTGTATACCGTCCCTCAGGGCTCCTCACTAATCCTGACACTATTCTACCTCTATTTACCCTCACTAACAAAGATCATAAAGGACTAAAGTTTTTACTTTATATCTTACACGGATGGTATGCAGATCTTCATTTTGCTTTTTTCCCAAACAGACAAGGACCCCACCCAACTTAGTCAATGTCTCGAACATGTGGTAGAGTGGATGACAGCAAGTGGCCTAAGATTAAATGGTGACAAAACTGAGGTGAAGGTAGTGGGAAATATTCAAAACTGATGAGTGGAAGTCAACTGGCCTAAGTGTTTTGGCACTTAACCAATGCCAAAAACAGACGTTAAAGGTCTGTATACTTGGCTTGGCGGTAAGCGTTTTTTGAGTACTTGAGCAAAAAAACTAGCAGCCACTTGCTTTGGGCTACCTAGAACTGTGCAAAAACTTCTGAGATGGCTTTGCGAACCTCCGCATAAAATCGTGGTGCAAGGTGTAGTCATGTCATGTCTGAACTCTTGAAACTCCCATTATTTGGGAAGTTCAAAGACTGTCATCGAAATATTACAGGTGGTCCGAAAGGCCGCCACACACATACTCCTCAAAATCCCTAAATTTCACTCTGCCACTGTGGCTTTGGTTAGGCTACATTAGCTACCTGTTACTAAAATATTTAAGTTTAAAGCCGTGTGAGTAGCACATCTGACTGTGTATAAAAAAGGGCCCATTGCCAAATAAAAAACTTCTTGCTCCTTACAACACCGCAAGAATGCTGGTCTCCACCAATCAGCAGCTGTTTGCTGTGCCCAAAGTGAAAAGAACTGGGAAGCTATTTTGGCTTTTATCTCCCAAGCTTTAGAATGCACAGACCTGATAGGAAAACAGAATCTGAACTTAAATTCAGGAACCAGCTAAAAGATCATCACTTCAACTAACTCAAGTCTTTCAGCATCTTCTGTTGCTAATTGAGCGCTAATAAGCCCTTCTTGGTAGCTATGTACTCTATAAAACCCCTATGAATAGAATAGAATTGGCAGCTTGCAAAGTAACGTGCAGTTTTACTATTCCTTTCATAATGTTACATGTTCACACGTTTATACAGTATCATCTCAATATCTTAGGAGAGATGTTTTTTTGGGACCATCTTCAGAGCAACTTTGTATTTATTAACCACTTCTAGCTAATTCAAGACCTTAATATTGAGTGAAAGATTAAACATTCATAAATGGGGACCTACACAAATAGTCAAATACTAAATCCATCCAAAACCCACCAACAAAATAGTACCAAAAGAAAACTTGAACAAGTGTTGTTAAAGCAATTTCTTCTTGTGCTTTGATTTTTGGTCTTGCAAAACTATATTTAAGGTGGAAGTTAGTGTTTAACTAGCCTGTCATTTTAGAGAAGATATGGTAAGAGCGATTTGTGCACTGATTGATGATATTCAAATATCAAATATGCACATAGCACTTAAAATTGTACTTTGATTATAGTATATTCATAAGTACAAATGAAGAACCCTTCAGAACTGGCATTCCCATGGAAACTGAAACCACAGCCCTGCTCTGAGGATAGTCATCATTCTATTGGATGACCTCCAATCATTTTCTCCCTAATTCTCTTCCCCTTTTCCTTCTTTTTGAACACTTCCCTGGATAGACAGTGACCTCTGACTTTGTTGAAATAGAGAAATGGTAGTGCGTGTGACACGGGAGAAGAGTCAAGGGGTAAAGAGACCAGTGTATTAAAATATGTGGGCTACAGCAAATAAATGGTGAGATACATTGAGAGTTGCGATTTTGAAACAGACAAAACGCGTGTAAGGTACTCAGAAAAACATGACAGAGAAAAATGAATTAAAGAGAGTAATTAGGTAGAGAGAGAAGGGGCAGAGTATGGTAAGGTGGAGAAAGATGCAGCATAGAAAGGTTGAACGTGAGATCATGCGGTAAAGGGAGGCAACTTGAAAGAGAGGTAAAGTAGACAGAGGAGAGATACAGAGAGGTCAGTTCAAAACAGAGCAGGGAGGTACAGAGGAATGTGTATTGTAGAGTTATAGTTGATGTAGAGAGGGGGTGGGAAGGTAAAGATGGAAATGTAGATATGTAGAGATGGAGACAGAGTTTTAGAAGGAGGTGTGGGAGTGAGCAAGCAGTAGATGGATAAAAGCAAGTGTCTTGAGAGCAGTGACATAGACAAAGCTGAGGCAGAGAGAAATGAGATAGAGAGATGGTTGTTAGATATGATGAAATGCAAAGAAAACAGAGAGATGCTGCCAACTGCCTGAGAGCATAAGAGGTAAAGACATGGCCAGCAGCCAAACTAAAAAAGAATCAGTTGTTTTAATAAACACACCACTATCACTTTACAATAGAAAACTACCAACTTTGTCCGTGCCTTAATATGGCTCTGTGGTTATATGGCAGGCTGGAGTCACTGACACAGGCAGTCTCTATTTATGCCTTAGTTCAAAAGTTGGAACCAACTTGTCCTTCCAGTGCCATTAATATGCTTTCCCTCCTTAGTCAACAACAGGATTCAATGGACTTTCCATCAGCAAGCTAATAAAAAGGGTACATGAATTTGTGTTCTAGCAAAATATAGTCAACCATGCATTTTTGACAACAAATTCGAGTATCACTAAAATGAGTAATAGAAAAAAGGTACTTTAACCGGTTGGGTGCAATTAACACGACCTCCACATCTCCAGCATTCTTACCCAGTTGTTGTTAACGAGGAGGTCATGTCAAGCACCCAGTGGCAGAAACCTGTCTGGAAATGGCACTGGAACTAGAGGGAGTCCCTTTGTTTGATTTCAGGTCTAGTTGCTGGGGAGTTTAGGAAGGGTATGAGAGGGTGTTTCAGTAACACCAAATCTATCATGCATTTTTGACTTAGACAACGAGTATCACTAAAATGAGTAATAGAACACCTGTACTTTAACCGTTTTGGTGCTATTGACGTGACCTCCAGGCCAACAGCGTTCCCAACTGGGTGTTGTTTATGAGGAGGTCACGTCAAAGCACCCAGAGTGGGGAATCCCTCTGGTCCTGGCACTAGAGGGAGTTCCTTTTTTAAAACATTTAGGTTGAGCCCAAGGCTGTTTTTTTTTCTTCATTGATGATCAGCACACATTGCGTGCTGATGCCTTTACTGTAAATGTGAAAGTAAAATGAGCTGATTGGCTCATTTTACTTACATTCGCATCAGTGCTCTGAGCATATCTCTGTACTTGGGCACTGATTTTGATGAAAGTGGTATAGCTGTAAAGGGGAGAATCTCCCCTTTCCAATGATATAACACTCTAGAAGATCCCTGCTTGGGAATTGCTGAAGAAGGGCAGTACACTTCTCTCATCACTAACCAGAAGAGCTATTAAAAGTGGAAATGTGTACAAACATCACTCAGAATTCAGTGCAATGAGTTATACTTGGCCTCCTTAGAGTGCCCCCCTGACTTTTTGCCTGTTTTGTTGACTTCATTTTTGATGGCTTTAGAATTCTGAGTACTTTACAACTGCTAACCAGTGTTACAGTGCATATGCTCTGTACTCAAAATATGGTAACATTGGCTTTTCCCCATCTGGCATATTTAATTTACTTATAATTCCTTAATCAAGTTGCTAGAAATGATGGTCTCTAGTTGGCAGAGGTAGGTAACAATGTCCAAATAGGGACCCTTGCTTCTAGTCAGGGTAAGGGGGATACATTCTTTGGATAACCCCTGCTCACCCCCTTGGTAGCTTGGCACAAGCAGACAGACTTATCCCAAAGGCAATGTGTAAAGTATATGTACCAACACTCACAGTAACACAGTGAAAACACCACAATTGAACACCACATGAGGTTAGAAAAAAATAATATCTTTATCAAAACTAAACAAGACCAAAACGATAAAAATGCAACATACACAGTTAAAAATATGACTTTCAAGAACGTGCACCATAGAATTCTATGGCTGCATGACTTTTACACATTACTGAAGATACGTCAAAATGCACCCACCCAAACAGCCGTAGGGAAAAGAAGCATTTGAAAACACAGTGATGCGTCAGTTCCTGAGTCCTTGGGGAGGCGAGGCGATAGTTCTGCTGAACACAGGAGAAGTGATGCGTCAAATCCAGGCTGTAGGGGGAAGTGAGGCGTCGAAATCCAACACTGTTCTGGTCTGCGAATGTTGCGTAGAAAACTTGGTGCACAGGTACGATGCGTGACACACCGGAGGTGATGTGTCACTTTGCGAGGCTTCGCGCCATCCAGTGTTGGTGCTGGGTGCTGTGTGGCAAGGATTTGCGTCGCCCAGCAAGACTCGCCGAGGCTTCGCGTCATCCGGCACCAGTTCCGAGAAACTTTGCACGGCTTTGCGATGCTTTGCGCTGGTTCTAGCAGAGATTAGCTTGAAAACCCACCTCTGAGGTCCTGTAACTGGAAGTAGGCACCTCAGGCAAGGGTAGGACTCACAGATGGCAGAGTCCAGCAGCACCATCAGATTTTGCAGGAAGTCTTTTGTGTCCCTGAGACTTCAGAACAGGACTCCAGCACACTTCAGGCCTTGGAAATCTCCTTCAAGCAGGGTACACAGCACACAGCAAAGTCCTTCTCCTTTCCTTGGCAGACTGCAACTGTAGTCCAACCCGAGACACACAGCAAGGGCAGTACTTCTCCTCAGTCTCTCCAGCTCCTCTCCTTGGCAAAGGTTCCTCTTGAATTCCAGGAATGATCTAAAGTCTGTGGTTTTGGGTCTGATACTTATACCCCAAAATGTCTTTGTTCTCTTTGCACAAGGGTCTCTGAGCCCAGTTCAAACCAGTTCTGGGGACACTATGCAAGTGCAAAACAACATCCATTGTCAGTGTGAGCCTTGGCTCCAGCCATACCACACGGGGGCGGACCAGCATTGTGGAAGGCAGGCACAGCCCTATTCAGGTACGAGTGCTACTCCTCCCACCACTCCAAATGCCTATTCAGCCTAGTGCTGACTCATCCAGATAACTGGAGCCACTGCACCTCCGCAGCCCCTGTCACTCCAAAGCCAGACAGTCAATCCACAAACAGGCAGAGGCATACAGGATGGTTGAACATGAAAATAGCCACTTTCTAAAAAGTGCTATTTTCAAACACGATTTAAAAAACATCTTTACTAAAAGATGTGTTATTCATTCGTGAGTTCAGGGATACTAAATTACATTTTTCTATCTTATCCCTATGAGAAGATATGCTTGTAAAATGTTACAAAGCAATCCCCATTCTGTCCTTTGGGGCAAGTTAGCCTTTCAATAGTGAAAAACAAAATTGGCAGTACATCACTATCAGGACATGTTAGACACACCAGTACATGTCCTACCTTCCATATTTACTGCACCCTGCCCAGGGGGGTACCTTGGGCCTACCATAGGGGTGTCCTATGTGTAAGAAAAGGGAAGGGTAAGGCATGGCAAGTGGGTGCACTTGCCAAGTCAACATGGCAGTTTACCAACTGCGCACACGATCAGCGGTGGCAGGCCTGAGACCTCTTTTCAGGTCTACTCATGTGGGTGGCACAATTAGTGCTGCAAGCTCACTAGTAGCATTTGATTTACCAGCCCTGGCACCCAGTGCACTTTACTAGGGACCTACTGGTAAACAAATATGCAATCATGGAGAACCAATCATGATAACAATGTACACAAAAAGCATATGCACTTTAGCACTGATCAGCAGTGGTAAAGTGCCCAGAGTCCTAAATCCAATGACAGCAGGTCAGAAAAAAATAGGAGGAAGATGCAAAACGTTTGGGGATAGCCGTGCAAAAAAGGGCCATTTCGAACACAAGTGCACTATATTTGCTCAAAGCTTGTAAATTAACTGCTACTAGTGGGCCTGCATCAATGAGTGTGACACACACTTGCCTAGCCCTTTTAACATGTCTCAGGCCTGCCTCCTGCAGATCCTGTGTGTGCTGTTTTAAAATGCTATTTTGACCTGGCACGTTCAACTACTTGCCTAGCCCAAACCTCCCTTTTTATGACAAGTTTCCCCCCTTATTAGACCCTAGACAGCCCTGCGGGCAGGGCACAGTATACTTAAAAATTAGACATGTACTTTTAAGTTTTACATGTCCTGGTAGTGAAATACTCTTAAATTAGTTTTCAATACTGCAAGGCCCATCTCTCCCACAGTTTAGCATTGGAATAACCTTAAAAAATCTTTTAAGTGTAATTTCCAATTGGGAAAAGATCAACATTTGGAGTTTGGTGTCTTTGAACTCCAATTTAAAATCACAACTTATGGTGAAGTTGGATTTTAAATTGTAAGTCTGAAAATGCCCGTTTTACAAAGTTCCATTCTTCTTACTTTAACCATTCTATGCCTCTGCCTGTTTCATAATACATGTCTGAGTTTGGTGACATCTGGGATTTGTGGAATCGCTCTAGGAGGTGACACAAAGGGAGCTGGGTTGTGAAATGTATATTCTGATGGCAATCACTACCCTCTAGACATCCACAAAAACAGAAAGGTTAGGTGAGGCTGACCACACATCAGTATTCTGATGGCCCTTCCTGGAGGGTAAGAGAAGGACGGGCTGTACCGCATCTTAAGTAGACCTGGGCCGCAATTTCCGTTCCGCTCAAGGAATTTGGGTAATTTTGCGTTCTGCGGAGTACCCGAAATTGCCCAGAATTCTGCTTTTGCTTGTTCGCATTCTCAAAATGCGGGTTTGCAAGATATTTCCCCCTGGGCACGCAAACAGCAATTTCGAACAGGCAAAAAGCATCGCGTACAAGCAATTCCGTGTATTGGCGGAATTTCTGCATGTTCGCGGAGATTTTTTACCGTTTCGCGGAGATTTGTGTAACGCAATTACGCAAATGCCACCCACCCCTAGTCTTAAGCCAGGGAAGGAGACACATGCCTCTTTGAAGTCTCCCCCACTTCAAAGGCCCAACTTGAAGGAAGTGGCCCACTAGGGTCACCAGGGTCACTCTCGCCCTCCAATTGCCTTCCAAACAATGAAGAGACGCAGTAGATAATACAAGTAAACAAGTTTATTCACAAACTACACTGCAGAGGAGTCCAGTCTGACCAGCCTCCTATGATGGATGATGGAGAACTGACTCTAACAAGCATAAAGTTACATTATGTAGGTTGCGTAGCCCACAAAGACCCGCCTATTATGGAAAAGCAATGGTAGCTGTCGTAATACAATGGGGGAAAAAACATAAGTTTCAATTCCTCAGGCTGGTACAAGCAATCTACTATCTACTATCCATGGTTGTCTGGCCTATCCACCCTTCTAAGCAGGTGGAAGAAGGCCACTATGTAACAGAAAAGAAATGTGCTAATTAGCAAGTATCAGCATTGGAGAAACAAAACTTACCAATGACCATTTATCTTACATAAGCAAAGCACAGTTTCAATGGAAAAGAAAATGGCCTCTTCGAGAGCTAAAATGGTGGCACTGATGTCAACCTAACTCACCCAACTTCTGTATTTACTGGTTGTGTCTAAACACAATATGGAAACATAACGTATTAGCCATATACATACTAACATAAATTTGGGTAAAACACGAGTAAAATGACCATATTATGTTTCAATTCTATCAAACTGGGTATAAGTACTGGACCCCTGACACCACCAATTCAGTACACTTCTGGATCTGATGGCAATCTGCCTCTTGTCTGGGAGTGAGAAGGACTGGACTTGAATCTCTGGATCCTCCAAGAACTTTAGTGACTCCAGGGCTTGCTGGATTGCCATCAGTTTTGAAGTCACAGTGCCATCAAAGACTTTCTTCAACTCTGCTTCTGCTTCAGCTTCTGGACTCTGCCTACTGTGAGTCCTGCCCTGCAAATAGGTGCCAATTAACTCCTGGACCATGAAAGTGATTTCTGAAGCTATTTTTTGGGGCAAAAATGAAGCCTTTGACGCTGATGCTTGCTCCATCCAAGGTACTTTTGAAGCAGGTCGTGCATGAGTCCTGTAGCCAGCATGCCCTCCATTCCGGTCAGCCTGAACTTTGGATTTACCTTGGTCCAGTGTGACCTCAAGTAACCCCTAAGCACTATTTGCTATAAAGCACTATATTGCAATTTATTCTTTCAAAAATATCTATTTCAAGTTCTATCCATTGGATTTTTTTAGTTTTGATCTTAGTTTACTCAGAAACGTATTCTTCATTTTCCTAAACTGGTATGGAGTATTTTTGTGGTATTGTCACTATGTTATTGTAATTTAAGTGTTTCACAAATACTCTACACATTGCCTCTTAAGTTTAGCCTCAATTAATCAATCAATCATCATAGCATTTGTAAAGAGCACTACTTACCCGTGAGGGTTTCAAGGCGCTAAGGGGTGGGGAGGCTGCTACTGTTCGAAAAGCCAGGTCTTGAGGAGTTTTCTGAAGTCCAGTCGGTCTTGGATCTGTCCTAGGCAGATGGGGAGGATGTTCCATGTCTTGGCGGCGAGGTTGGTGAATGATCTGCCGCTGGCGGTCACTCTTCAGATGCAGGGATAGTGGCGAGGGTGAGGTCGGCGGAGCGGAACTGGCGGGTGGGGATGTAGAAGCTGAGTTGGCTGTTGAGGTACGCTGGTCCGTGTTGTGGAGTGCCTTGCGTGCATGGGTGAGGAGCTTGAAGGTTATCCACTTATTGATGGGGAGCCAGTGCATGTCTCTCAGGTGGGGTGTGATGTGGTAGCGGCGAGGGATGTCGAGGATCAGGTGTGCGGAGGTGTTCTGGATGCGTTGGAGCCGTTTCAGGAGTTTGGCCGAGGCTCCTGCCTAGAGGGCGTTTCCGTAGTCTAGTCTGCTGCTGACGAGGGCCTGGGTGACCATTCTTCTTGTTTCCGTGGGGATCCACTTGTTGATCCTGTGGAGAATGCGGAGGGTGTTGAAGCAGGTGGAAGAGACAGCGTTGACCTGCTTCGTCATGGAGAGGGTGGAGTCGAGGATGGCCCCTAGGTTGCGTGCGTTGTCGGTGGGTGTTGGAGCTGTTCCCAGTGCGGTCGGTCACCAGGAGTCGTCCCAGGCCGAGGGGGTGGATCCGAGAATGAGGACCTCCATCTTGTCCAAGTTTAGTTTCAGTCGGTCGTTCCTCATCCAGTCAGCTATGGCCTTCATTCCTTCGTGGAGGTTGGATTTAGCGGTGTGGGGGTCCTTGGTGAGGGAGAGGATCAGCTCCGGCGTAGGAGATGATGTTGAGGTCGTGCAGTCGGGAGACGTAGGCGAGCTGTGCCATGTAGATGTTGAACAGCATTGCGCTGAGGGAAGAACCCTGGGAAACGTTGAAGATGATCTTGGTGGCTTTGGAGTTGGAGGGGGGGAGACGGACGCTCTGTGTTCTGCCAGAGAGGAAGGAGGTTGTCCAGTCCAGGACCTTCTCTTGGATCCCGGCGTCATGGAGGCGTGTTCGTAGTGTGTGGTGGCAGAACGTTTCGAAGGCAGGTGACAGGTCCAGGAGGATGAGGGCTGTGGTTTCTCCGTTGTCCTGATGTCCTAGGTGGCAGAAATGAGGGCAGTTTCTGTGCTGTGGGTGCTGAGGAACACGGACTGGGATGGGTCCAGGATGTTGTTCCCCTCGAGGTAGCTGGTCAGTTGTTTGTTGACAGCCCTCTCAATGATCTTCGCCGGGAACGGGAGCAGGGAGATGGGTCGGAGGTTCTTGAGGTCCTTGGGGTCTGCCTTGGGTTTCTTAAGTAAGGCGTTGATCTTGGCATGCTTCCAGCTCTCCGGGAAGGTTGCTGTCTCGAAGGAGATGTTGATGGCTTTTCGGAGATGGGGTGCGATGGTGGTAATTGCTTTGTTGAAGATGTGGTGTGGGCATGGGTCTGACGGGGATCCGGAGTGAACGGTGTTCATGATCTTGGTACAGAGCCTAACTGCTTTATGCCATTCTACTAGAGGGCGAGCACAAATTAATTTAGGTTGTGTATCTGACTTACCCTGATTAGGATTGTGGTCCCTACTTGGACAGGGTGCAAACCTCAGCCAAATAGAGACTCAATTTCTAACACTGTGGAATACAAAATATTTTTTTCACCACCATACAATGATCTGTGTAAAATATACACCAGCACATTTCACCCCAAGTTCCATGGCATCTGGCTGTCAGATGCAAAAGTGGACATTATTCCATAGAATATAGGTTACAAAGGTTTCTTGGTATGGGATCTATATAGCCGATACAGTATGCAAGGAAAGATTTGTTGGGCAAAACTTGCAGAAAAGTGAAGCATGTGGAGTTTTGGTGTAAATGTCTCCTGTGTTCTGCTATAGATCATTCATGTTACATAATGTAGCAATTCAGAAAAAGGATACTATTATTTAGTAATTTTAGAAGCATCTTTTGTTTTATTATTGGATGTTTATCTTTTCTCTCTTTTCAGTAAGGGCATTAAGTATGCTTTGAATAACCTCATTGAGGCATATTATCAAGGACCGGTGTTAAAATGATCGCCGTTCTAAAGGCAGGAAACTGCTGATAAAACAGCGATAATGGGCTTGATAATACGCCCTTGTTAATTCCCATGGAAGCCCATGTTCTGATGTTAACATGGGCTTCTATGGGAATTAACAAGGGCGTATTATCAAGCCCATTATCGCCGTTTTATTGGCAGTTTCCTGCCTTTAAAACGGCGATCATTTTAACACCGGTCCTTGATAATATGCCCCATTGTTCTTAAATGTATATATTTGGCTCTGCATTGCTGGTGGTATACTTGAGGAATTAACTACTGTGTGTAAATCGGTTTACTACACTTCATGTAATGTATTTGTCAAGCATAAACTACACAATGAATGATCGTTAATGTGCACGTGTGCTTGTAGTGTTGTGTGAATGATAATATCTGCCTATCGGTACAGCGAGGACATTGTGGTTGCACGTGGGCACTAACGCGAGAATGAGTGTCTGGATGTATAAATGACTGTAATCGTGCCTGTTTTCCTGGATGTATAAATGACTGCAATCGTGCCTGTTTTCCTAGATGTATAAATGACTGCAATCGTGTCTGTTTTCCTAAACTGCAACAACGCTAAAACCTACAGTTACCATTACTTCTGTACTTTTGAGTTTATCTGATAGCGACATTGTCGAATTTAGGATTACTGTTTTCAAAGTTTATTTTACTAGACTGTCCAGAATTAGTCAGGAAAAATGTAAAATGCATGTACTTGAGGTTAAAAGACGGTCATTCTAAACATAGCAATAGCTTGACCAATTGAAAAGCTGCTGGCCTTAGGCATTCACGCCGTAAATAATATTCTTTACATCCTTCCAATATTGTCAGTGTCATTTAAAAAGGTACCTAACTAAATAATGATCCCTGTCTATAAGAATATGTTTTCTATCATAGGATTTGGTATCAAGAAATACAGACGATTTTAATAGTGTTTAGTGCTTTAGAAATAGAGGGAATTTAAATTTGGTATTGTGGTTTTAATTTTATATATATTGCAGTAAGTGAAAAAAACTAATGAGATGCAAGCAATGAAAATGAGAGTGAACAATGAGACGGGTTTTAACGGCCGCATAAAAGAAGCGTGCAGCTTCCAATAAGTAGTAATTGATATTTTATTTTTTATGCAAGAATATTTACTAATCTCTTTAGCATTGGTGTTAGCAGCCATGCGATCTTTCTTTAGACGTAGAAGTGTTAGTCAACCATGGTTTGTTCCACATCTCCGGGGACACGAGTTTAATGTAACTCAACCTGCAGTAAAAAACACCTGCAGCCAATAACGCTGAAGCCATTTGAAAGTCAGCAATCTGTGACCACTATTTGCCATGGACTACTGTGCAAGAATTCCGTTGCCATCAGATTTAACAGCAGGCCGGCTCTTGTCGAGCTAGCAGCCATGCTTCTGCCGGGTCTGAGTTGTCCCCAAGCATAGAGGAATAATGTATGTGCGGTTCCAGCTCAGCTACATGGTAAGGCGGCGCCCCCAGGACTGAACGAGGCGCTTGTTGGACGCCAGGGATCATTTGCATAAATAGCATTCCGGAGTCATTCGCTGCTCCCTACACGTGTCTTTCTCTCGAGAGACCCGGGATATGGTCAACTGTTGTAACACGTTTCAGGATCTGCCGGCAATGTATTTCATTTCATCTCTTCTTTTAATTTCTTGACATTTTCTGTAGGATTGAGGGCATTGTTAACCTTGCAGACTTTAAAACCACCGTCGCTTCCTAATGGAATACTGCAGGAGAAAATGCAGCAGGCATGGTTACAAAGGATGGTTCTGAAGCAATCTTGAAATACCTTTAATTTTACTCCTGTAACATTTGGAACTTTTCTAAAAACATTTCCAAAACTTTTATAAACAACGTCTTGATTTTTCGACTTGTGTTTTGAAAAAGTAGCTCAATTAATATACCGGGTTTGTCAACAGTGCATTCCCACATTTCAAGTCCAGTTTTCAAACACATAATCTTGAAAGTGTATAGATTCTCATTGTTAATCTGATTAGAAATCACGTTTGTGTTATATAAAAGTAGCATTGTTGATAAACATGTTACGTTAATAATAACAACAATAATAATAATGATAATCGTAATCATCATTTATTTACTTGAATTTTATATAGCGCTGGCTAGACCCGGAGGTATCAGAGCGCTTTACATGGGGAGAGTAACATAGGTTACAAGTTACAACATTGTTACATAAAAGGTACATCAATTACAAGTTACATCCGTTGGTTCATGGCGTGTAGAAGGGTAAGGGGGTAATGTAAAAGGACGACGGGGAGGGAGATTAAGCGGAGCATAATCACAAGGATAAACAAAGCAGACAGGGGGAGAGAGATTCAGGGGAGAGAGGAAAGGAATAGGGGAGACATGCCAGAATGAAGGAGGGAAGAGGTGGGGGAGGAGGTAGGAGACACAGCGAGGAGACGGGAAAGAAACTGTGCCTGAAGTCCGGCTGGGTGGGATGTAATTCTCATAATTGTTATTTTACTGAATGGATTCAAATAAAGTGATGAAGACTGTTGGAAATGGCCCTTTTTGCAGGGTTATCCCCAAACTTTTTGCTTCTTGCACCTTTATTTTTCCTGACCTGTGGTTGTTGGCAATAGGGCTCTGGGCACTTTACCTCTGCTGATCAGTGTTAAAGCGCATATGCTCTCTGTATAAATTGTTATTGTGATTGGCCATCCATGATTGGCATATTTGTTTTACCAGTAAGCCCCTAGTAGAGTGCACTGAGTGTGCCAGGGTTGGTGATTCAAATGCTACTAGTGGGCCTGCAGCACTGGTTGTGCCACCCACACAACTCTAAAATGGTGTCTCAGGCCTGCCACAGCTAACTGCCATGCTGACCTGACCAGTGTCCACACTGGACAGGGCTAACCCTTCCCTTTCTGTACACATTGGACACCCCTATGGAAGGCCCAAGGTACCCCCCTGGGCAGGGTGCGGTGTATGTGAAAGGCAGGGCATGTCCTGATGGAGGTGACATGCCCTGATAGTGATATACTGCCAATTTCGTTTTTCACTATTGAGAGGGCTATCTTGCCCGTAGGCTATAATAGGGAATGCTGTGTATAATGTTTACCTGCATACCTTCCCATAGTAGCAAGATAGAAAATTAAAGTCTGGTATCCCCGAACTCAGAATTTAATAACCTATATTTTAGGAAGGATGGTTTTTAAATCCTGTGTTTGAGAACAGCACTTTTAGAAAGTGGCTGTTTTCTTGTCTGATCTTTCTGTGTGCCTTGGCTTGTTTGTGAATTGACTGTCTGGTTTGTAAGTGAGAGGGGCTGGGAAGTCCCAGGAGGCTGGATGAGTCAGCCCGAGGCTGAATAGCTGCATCTGCATCTAGAGTGGTGGGAGGGGATAGCACCTGGGCCTGAATAGGGCTGTGCCTGCCTTCCACAATGCTGGCTCCACCTGCAGGGAGCCAGCATTTTCTGGGCGGCTGAAAACCCTGCCCCTCTCTCTGAAAGGAAAGAAGAAGTCAGGAAAACAAAGTGCTCCAGGACTGACCAGAAATGGTTTGGACTAAGCCAAGGCATCTCTGCCTCCAGATAACAAAGAAAAGACTGGTATAAAAAGGGCTACCCAGACTACAGAAAATTAGATCATCCTGGAATCAAGAAGGAACCTCTGCCAAGGAGAAAGCTGGAAGACTGAAGAGGAAGGACTGTCCTGCTATGTGTTTGTGGGCTGACCTGCAGTTGCTTTGCTGCCAAGGAGAGGGGAAGGACTTTGCTGTTGATGTGTCCCCTTGCTTGAAGAGATCTCCAAGGGCCTGAGGAGAGCTGGCCTCCTGTTAAGAAGTCCCAGGAACAAAATGACTTCACCTCCAGCTTCCCCCTGAACTCTACTGTATGAGTTCTGCCCTTCCTAGAGTGCTTGATCCAATTGTGGGGCCTCTGGAAGTTGTGCCTGCTATCTGGGGAGCTGGACAATTAGAAAAGAAGATCTACAATTTTCACACATCGCTCACTTGCGGAGTGCATCCCCGACAGTGCAAGGAAATTCCTGCCGCCGCAAAGATCGAGAACATCTCATCGGCTGTTGCCGCTGCAAGAACGGACGCATTGTTCGCTTGCAGAATGCATCACCCCGGTGCGGGCAAATTCCTGTCGCTGCAAGTATCGTTGCAGAGCCTGTCGTCGCTGGGTGAGATCGTCGCACCGCTTGCTTGCTGACTGCATCAAGTCGCTGCGAACATCGTCGCAGAGCCATCGCATCGTGGGGCCGCGAGTGGAAAAGATCGACCATCGCGGCCGCACCTGAGATCGTCGCCGTCCCCAAGATCGTCGCATCATGCCTGTGTGAGACGCTTCCTACCAAACCTGCGCACTGGAATCCATACAAGGTATCGCATCCCTCCCCATACAGACCGGATTCATTGCAACACACCCGCTGTGTCCAGCTCGGCTGTTGCATCACCTCCCCAGGGGCTCAGGAGACTGATCGCTTGTTTTTCAACGCTGCAGCTTCCACTTGGAACTTTTGTCGCATCCACAGGTACTTTGGGCTAAAAGTGACGCAACTGTGGATTATTTTGACGCAAACCCTAGAACTCTTTTAAAATCATAGTCTTGAACTGTGTATGTTGGATTTTTGTTGTTTTGGTCTTGTTGAGTTTAGGTAAAGATACTTTATTTTTCTAAAGTCCATTTGTGGTGTTTTTACTGTGTTACTGTGAGTGTTGGTACAAATAATTTACACATTGCCTTTGATAAGCCTGTCTGCTCGTGCCAAGATACCAAGGTGGTGAGCAGGGGTTATCCAAAGAGTGTATCCCCCTTACCCTGACTAGAAGCAAGGGTCCCTATTTTCACATTGGTACCTACCTCTGCCAACTAGAGACCTCCAGATCTAACAAACACCCGTGAAGAACAACAGACCCGTCCCTTTATCCATGCTTGCAAAATCACATTTGTTTTTGTTATTTTCGTCCTCTCCTCTTACAAGACAATAAAAACTAACAATTGTCATGAGGCATGGTACATCAAAAAGAGCTGCTAGTGGTGTCCTTAAATGCAGCCCACATTAATAAAGTGGAAGTTGTGCCTCAAAGTCTGGTTCCTCTTTGCTAAATAAGACCATCTCCTTTCCGTGGTCGGTATCCCATAATTGCATTTTGACCTCTGCTGTGAGTTGCAAAGAAGGTTGATCAAACCTTTTGCACACTCTTTTGCTTGAGAGATGCAAAGGGCCCAATTCACAAATGTAAAGTGAGATGAAAGTCTAACTTAACAATTTTCAGTATTCAAAAAGGGCATTCACGAGTAGTAAAGTTTGACTTTTGTCTCAGTTAAACTTAAGTTTACTCGAGAGCAAAAGTCCTTAGGCTTTAGTCTCAGTTAAAGTTCAGACCAAAACTTAAGTTTAACTGAAACAAAAGTCTAACTTTACTACTTGTAAATGCCTTTTGTGAATACCGAAAGTCGTAAAGTTAGACTATTGTCTCAGTTTACCTTTGTGAATCTGGTCCAAAGAATCTCAAGGTGGACTGTGCAAGCAACAAACCATTTGGTCTCGCAACTTTGCTTTAGTACCATGCCACTTTGGTTGTTGCACTCAAAAAACATGCAAATGTGCATAAAACTGGCATTGAGAGCGCAAAGAAACTTCTCAAAGTGTTTGTGAAGATTGATAATCATCAAGAAGGTATGTGAAGCAATGGGCCTACCAGGTGATCTAGGATTGTAGCATATAAATGAGGTTAGGCTATTGATAATTGATCTATTCATAAATGAATCACTGTTATATTCTTTAAGTTTAATACATGCAACTCACATTTCCAAGTCTCCTGCTTCCATTATGCATTAAAGGGCCTTTCTTTGCAATACATAGTTGCAAACTATTGTTGTTGCTAATAATCATCGAAAGATTATGTAAATTATTAAATTATTCTAACACAAGTATATATTGTATTGGCTAGTACTCTTCATTGTTATGTCGATACATTTATTTTATTTAGTTAATACTCCCAAAAAACGAATATGACATAACCTGTCCGATTTTTTCATTTGCATTGTGCCACTTCTGTTTTGTATGCTTTTTTGACAATGAAACGCAACTACATTTTCTAAAGCTAATAGGTGGTTAGCTGTGATAAACACATTGCTAATAAGCAGACATACTGATCTGTAGCCCTTTCTTTTTCTTGTTTTGAAGAGAAAGGTCTGCCTGTTGTACGCAAATAGAACATGCCAGAGGTTCACCGCCTCCACCACACTGCAAAACATTGTGACTATATTCATAATGAGCTTCTTTTTATTAATTTCCTGTGTTATTTCATTGGGTGCTGGCAGATATGATGATTCTTGCAGAGCTCACACTGACAGTGATATATGGCTGTATGTGTGCTATGTGCAGAAAGCCTGAGAGTGCCAATTTACACAAGATGCTGTGAAGATAGCCTGCAGTTCCTTATAGGGGTGTGAAACTTCTATCTTAACTTTACTGCACAGTAATGAAGAAGAGACTTTTTATGTGAATTCATCTGAGAGTAACATTGATACTAACTCTCAATGTGAGGTGCAGTTCTCTGTCAGGTAATACTAATGATATTTAAAGTGGTGAGATATGTTCTTCTCGTATTTATCCTTATTTAGATAAGGAAGTAAAAGTGTGGTACATTGTGACAGTGTGTTTGCTGAGACTGGTCTGTCTTATGCTGTTGTATAGAGGTGTGTTTGCCTGCTCTTCATTTAAATATGTTCATTCATGAAGGATTGCTGAGTTAAGGATAGAATTCTTGAGATCAGCAGGTGGTAAACTGATGTAGGAGGATTACCATGGACTCCGTGCTCCTCTTAGGGATAGAAGCGTTCCTACATACTGCACTGTGACTGAAAAAAATAAAAACGTTACTCAACAATGCCATGTGTACTTCATCAAAGTCATTAAAAACTAGATTTAAAAATAAATACATATTAAGCAGCAATTGCATAGCCATATTGCCGATTCATCAATGTTCCAACTCTTCCTTGCATGGTAGTCCTTAGAAGTTGCAAAGTGCAGAGCATCCGTAAGAAAAAGAGTGGTGTTTCCTGTAAACATGTCTGCTGGGGGATTGTTTTTTAAAAACCACACCAGGGAGTATAAAGAGCAGTGCTTCTGAATCCAGATGGATAATTGTGGGATAAGAGCTGCTCGCTTTCATAGCAGCTGCAAAGGGTGCAGTGTGTTGACTGGCTCTTGCCATTTTCTTTTCTACCAGTGCAAAAACCTGTACCAGCCTGCAGTTGAGCTGTGAATCCTCTGGCTTGAAGCAGGCCAGCACTGCCTGTCTCAGTTTGCGGATTCCTCTTCAGTTGAACTAACTATTGAGCAGTTGGATCCTTTCTCCCTTCAATTCATTACAGATGCACAGCAATTGCGGCAGGTCTTCGGTGCCTGTGCCACATAATCGGCAGCAGATTGAGGATTGCTCACTCTGCCAAGGTGGAAGGTGTGAAGCAGAAGGAAGTGTACCCTGACGGTTTTTCAAAAAGGTTTTTTTTGAGTTTCTATGGTAACCTATGCTGGAATTTATTTAAGTCACAAATGTGCAGTAGCCGATGATTGCCCTCTAGGCATGACTTCGGCCTGAGGATTTAGCCTTGTCTTCCACCAGCTAGAGTCTTTGAATTGATTTCCAAACCTGTTTTTTGAAGACTGCATGACTGGTTATAAAGTCCCAAAGCTGGGACAGACCAGTGTTTATGAGGGATTCCTGTAGTGAGCTTCTGGCA
The DNA here is from genome assembly GCF_964261635.1 of Lissotriton helveticus. Taxonomy (NCBI): domain Eukaryota; kingdom Metazoa; phylum Chordata; class Amphibia; order Caudata; family Salamandridae; genus Lissotriton; species Lissotriton helveticus. The sequence goes on from NC_136063.1 coordinate 1,768,133,653, forward strand.
GGCGATGTGCTCCGGTGCAGCAGCTCTTGCCAAAGAATGTGTTTCCAGGTGTTAGAAGCAGGGTATCTGATCTTATACCAGCAGATAATCAATGCTCCTTGTCAGGGATTGTTTTATTAGACAGAACTCCAGCTGGAGCTGTGCTGTCGAGGAGTAGTTTGGGATGTTAGACATGAGTTTGGAAGCCTTGACTAGTATACTGTTCAGAATCTTAGAGTCTCTGCCACTCGGGGCTTCTGTAGATGATTGCTGATAGTATTTTAGATGAACTACCTCGAGGAGAGGTAGCAGCATCAGACCTCTCAGTTTCGATTTGAGGTTCCTCAGCATCACTGCCAAGGCCTTTCCTTTTGATCACCTAATTCTGCATTGCAAATTCCCCCCATGTCAATTATAATGCCTAGTACTTGTAGTTTGCTGCAGTTTGGATCAGTGTACTCACCAGACACCAGGCTGTCTTATTTTTCTGCCACTATTGATGGTCATTGTTTTTGTTTTCTCAATATATACTTCCAGTAAATTCTCAGCTGCAGATGCCTACAAGGACCACATTGTCCGCATAAAGACAGCTGGATATCACTGAGCCCCTAGTCTGGAGGCATGTGAATTGCAGAAGTATGTGCATCAAATCCACCATATAAAGGCTGCATAGTGTGTGGGTGAGCAAACATCCCTGTTTTAGCACTTTGGTGGTTGGGATATGCATGGAGAAGTGTGTGCCCTCATCCAACTACACCTGCACCTAGGTGTCTGTGCGAAGTTGGATTAGCATGTCCAGCAGTGACCTCAAGATGTTCCAGTTGGCCAATTTCTTCCAGAGCCTAGCCCGGTCTATGTTATTGAATGCTGCCCTGAAATCTATGGGTCAAAGAGGGAGAGTTTGCTGAGAGGACCTTGCCGTGTCGATGAGCCCATTGCCATGGCCATAACATTGGTAGTTTTGCCCTTAGATTTAGAGAAATCAGTTTGGTTAAGTTGAATGATTGTGTTCGCCGATGCCCAGGCTTGGAGTTCCTCTAACAGAGTGCCTGCAACGTATTTTGTCTCAATGTCAATCGAAGTGACAAGGTGGTGGTTCTTTGGTGTGGACTTATCTCCAATTTTATGCATTGGAGAGATGACTGACCTTTCCAGGGGGTTGGTAGTTTCCACAGTGATCTAATTTCTTATAAAAGAGGGTCCAGCTGCTCTTTCCAGTACTCCGCATCCTTAATGAAAAGGGCCAGTGTGATCTTTTTGGGTCCCAGAGCCCTTTCTCATATGCCTTTGGCGATTTGGGGCTGAACCTTCACCTCATCACCAATCTCCTGACACATTAGTGAAGGAGATTTCACATTCCCTTTGCTAATGCAAAACATATCCAAACTAATATTGAGTCCTTTTTTTATAAGCAGTCCGGATCACAATGCTAAGATATGTCTTTGTTGAATGAGAGGACAAGCAGCACACAAGTAATTTATGGGTATCATTAGTGAAGTGGAGGTCTTTAGGTATAACACGCAATATAACAACTTGCCTATTACAAACAATCTAGCACAGCTGACCAGGAAATGGTTGATTATTGACTACAAACCTGATGCAACCCCCCACATATTTTCAGTGCGCCCTAGCTCCTTAACAGCACTACTAAGTATTTGAGCATACTTATTCTTCAAACAGAAACATACTGCTTCACCGTATTTTCTAATCCCCGGTTTATGAAACTCTGTTGCAACAATCTTCTTTTTTCACCTCATAGATTTTTTACCTCAGTAGGTTATGTGAATATAGGTTTTATTGTTATTGCTGCACAGTGTACATTTTTCTGACTGCAACTTATATGTTGCACAGAACTTCTAAGTTTGTAGATTAGAAGTTCCAGAAAACATTTCTTAAATATTGTGTTTATTGGTCTTTTTCACTGACTGCGATAATTAACACTGCATATCAGGACTCTGTTATGAATGTATTGCCCAGTGAACCTTCTTTTTCTGTTCAAACTTTTTCCTGTTTCGAGTTCTTTATCTTAACTTAAGTTGAGATTATATGTTTGAAGCTATGAAGAAGTCCTCATCTTGCCAGTCCCCCCATTCTCAAATCTCTTATGGTCGTAGTTAGCCACTGCATCCATGGATTTAGTCTAGAACATTCTTTCCAGGAATTATTTTCAAACACAAAACCTTTCAGTCATCCTTTTATTGTGTTCCAAATCCTATAGCAGATTTATTTTCAAATAAACAGCCTTTCAAGCCAAATCATGCCTTGCCAGACCAAATTCTAACATATTGTGGCTCTGACTAGGATATTTAGAAATTCTGAATATTCTCTTACATGCAGCGCATTGTATCACAATGAGACATGAGAGAAAGTCTTTTGAATATAAGTCAAAGAGGGAATCAGCTGGGCCTCATTGTGCTAATAAGTGGATCTGCCAATAAATGTAGTCAAACCAATGTAAATGTTAATGATGATGTATTCTCTTTTATTACAGATACTTGTAATGAAGGAGCCCATGAGTCTGTGATCCTTACGCACTAATAAGTTTTAAGATGTAGCGCACACTATGGGAAGATCGACCATACACTAGTTTAATCACCACCAAACTATATCAGAAGAGTCTTAATTATATTGATGCTAAGCTTATTCATTTTTTTATATGTTTTTAAGATTTGAAGAGAACGGGCTAGACCTATATGCACTGTATCTGCTAGAGCACTCTGGCCCCTTGTCCAGAAGTCGCAGCTACTGGGCTTTCTAGGTGCCTGAAGAATAGAGAGGAGTTAGCACCAGCCACAAATTCGATTTTCAGTGTCACCCATTTTGCCACACAGTGAGGCCCCAAAGTCGGGAGATGGGATTAAGTATAGAGTTGTCACAAATTCAAAGCCAAACTGATATACACTAGAAATAAGAATTATGTTGTACAAATACAGAATCACTACTGGCAGACCAAACTGTCTGAAATAATGAAGCCATAACAAAAAGAAACAAACAAGAAATTCAGTGATGGCAAATCAGAAGATTAATAACAGAATTTGATGATCATAATGTGATTTGCGTTCCCCTTGCCTATGCATGAGTAAAGTCAGATTACCTAACTAAGCCTAACTTAGTACCACTGGGCAAATTCTAATTTGAGCCAATAATGCAGAAAGGTGTCAGCATCGTGGAGAGCTTCTGTAGAAGTTCTCTCAACTCAAAGGTATTTCATAGCATAAAGCCACACAACAGAGAAATGGCAAAGAGGTCTGTACCACTTGAAGTAAAAAAAAAATCCTACTCAAGCTAACGTGTGATCACGAGTTAGACCCACAAAGAACATTTAAGTATTTCAAATTATGTATCTCATGGTTTGTCCACCTTCTCATGAAAAAACTTTGGAAACTACACTTGAAACTCTTGTGCTCTGATCCGCACTTTAGAACGTCCATGGATTTCTTCCATCTCCAGATACAGCACAGACTGTGGTCCTCCATTTGTTCCTTAGCGCTTCTCATCCTTGCCAATGATACTGCTTTTGAGCATCACTTTCTGTAACCATGAGATCATATGAATGCACCTGCAGAGAAATGAAAAACTTTGCAACCAAGCAAGCTTTCTCGTTGAAGGTTAAACATTAAAATCCAAATGATTAAGGCCTTTAGGCAGGTTAGCGTGGCAATGATTTGTTGCATGTTTAAATACATCAATATGGATGCACGTACAGTTATAAGGTAAATGCTGATTACCATTTAAATGAATATATAATTACACAGAAATTAGCAATATTATTCAAACTACAATAATGCAGCTATATATGAGAAATACAATTTGGTGACACTGTACGGAAAATGTTAATATGCACACTCATATAAATGTTGATATTATGCAGCAAATGCATTTTCTGTATCTGTTCAAGTGTGCCATATTACGTTGATGATAATAAATTATACAAATACATGATGCCATGAGTACGTATATATCCCATGGTCAAAATATAAAAGGGTGGAACCAAAATTACACCTGGTAAAACCTGGTCTTAAACAGGCAAAAGGAGGAGAAATGCTTTATTTCTCCTCATTGTTGTTGTGTCCATGGATGGTGCGTTGTGCAGCACACATAGAAACAGCAATTGCCATTGATTGTTTTTGTGCAGGAAGGTGTCCCTTCCCGTGCATTAACAATCAAAAATAAGAAATTTCCTTTTGCAATGTCTATGTGTGCTGCCAAGAAGGCTAACGCCACACTCCGTCACTTCATTGCAAACATGCCCCTCTGTGCCTTCTTGCTCCAGTCCAATTTGTCTCTACACATTCTGAAACAAGTTGGCCAATAAGAATGGTGAAGTGTTAGTTCCGCAATGCAGATAAAGGCCATTTCTGTTCTATTTCTGCATTCCTGCTTCCTATATTCCAGCCATGCACCTGTCCACGACTGCAGAAGGGAAAAGGGAGGCGTCTGAGGTGCAGATTGCATTGACTTCCGCTAAGAGTGATAATTGTCCTAGACTCAACATGACGTTGCATTAATCACATTTTTCATATCCAATTTTTTTTTCGAATTGTCAAATGAGCATAACACACGTTTGTCCCAATCTGCTCTTACATACATTTGTAAAAAAAACCTTTGCAAATGGTGCCTTATGTACTTATATAGACATCTGTTATTTTAATTTGATTAGAGAAGATGGTCTCTTCTTTTATCAAACAGCGGGGCATATTAGCAAAAACCTCGTTAAAATTATCGCAGTTTTAGCGGCAGGAAACTGCCGCTAAAACGGCAATAATGGGCTTTCTAGTATGTGTTATAGAATTTCAATAGAGGGCCAGGTTAGATGTGCAGGACATCTAACCTGTGCTTCTATTGGAACCCTATAACGCATATTAGCAAGCCCATTATCGCCGTTTTAGCGGCAGTTTCCTGTCGCTAAAACGGCGATAATTTTAACGAGGTTCTTGCTAATATGTGCCAGAATTCATAGAGTCTTCTATTAACATTACCGAATGTCAGGTTCTTTCGTGATACAAATGTAAAAACGCTGCAACTCCTTTTTCGCACCGATAAAACCAATAGTGCAATAAAATAAATCTTAAAATAAGCATCTCGTCATATATCTCTGCACTCATCATTGCAATGATGATGGACGGGCACCCTGCCAAAAGTGCTGATTGCTCGATTCCCTTCTCGCCGTTAAACCTGCTTTATAAATTGATGCAACTTGGAGCATAATGTATGCCCTTAACTGGAAATCCTCATAGAAAGCAAAGTACCTGCCCTTCACTGATTTCATCATGAAAGGAAACTTTAAAGGAACAGCAGGACAAGACAGATATTTCAAGTAAAGCAGAGGAGGCTTTTGAAACCTTTTGATTTTGCACTTGGGGAATTTGTCTTCATCTTGCTCTTCAAAGTTACCAGAGACTTCATTTACAATAGCCCGTGGCAAAGAAATGGAAACAAAGGCATTCAACTTAGCACACTTCAGGAAAACAAAATAATTCAATTAAGCTATTTCACTTGGCAATTCTTCATGAAGGTTGGAAGGACACCTACTGTCTGATGTTCAGGGAGCCGAACTCAAACCTGGAAGGAAAACAAAGGCCGGGTATTACAAAAGTGGAAAAGTTCCCTTAGCCTGGAGCTTAAAGACATTAAAACGAGGGTTTGTGGAGCGGAGTCGTGGAAGGCTTGTCAGGCACAGAGATAATGAATCTTCGGATGACAAATTGTTAATTGAAGGCTAGGTGACTGCCTTTTCCAAACAAGTAGCCATCTGATCAGGCGACCGTTGCCTTTAATGATAATGCAGTTGTGTCTCTGTTTCTTAAACCCTAGACATCTACCTTTGGTGAGCAATTTGTCTTCTATTTATTTACATTGTCATTTATAGTGGCACCTTTTCTGGGACTTTTTGAGAGCTCGTTCATTGGTGAACTTCTGATAGTAAGTAAAGTATCTAAGATTAGTGGCTTTTCCTATGCACTGTAGTTTCTTTAATTAAGACTCTCGAGACCAAGATGTTACTAAAATCTCTTCAGGACTGCGGAGGGTGGGGAGGGGGTAAACTAGTGCATATAGGGTATTTGTTCAGCTGACATTGAGCTTTCAATAGTTCCTTTCCTGAGATAATTGAAGCAACGAGATAACATCAGTGTATTTTCTTTACCAAAGTTACAGCCCAATCTCCGTGCAAGTTCAATGCGAGAGGCGATACCTGTATGTCATACCTCAAAAATAAGTATGTGTAAAATACCCAGCGACAACACAAAGATAACACAGGCATTAGTTGCAATATTTATGAGATGCATGCTCTATTTTCAGTCTGTTAAATTATTTTAAAATGAGATGCAAGAAGGTGTTCACTATCTTTGAGTAGCCAGATACTATAGTCTAAAGTCACTATTTGTCCACTGGTAGGGTGTGCAATTCACTATTCTGATATGAAAACATTGTCATCTATTATAACAGCTGCCCCTTTTCCTAGTACTGTCTTAATTTGCAATGCAATGTATATCACCCTGTGGATTTGCTACAACTCATGATTTTTCGGAAAATGTGACCTGAATGTAAGAGGGGGGTATTTTAATTATGATTATGAATATTAGTATTTACAACGCATTTTCTTTGAGTATGTGTGCCAGGTTCCCATCTTATTTGTGACTTCCTACAGAGTTTCCAATGTATTGCACCCTTTTCCATGGTAATTAGCTTTGCATAGGACACCCTCGGGAAATAGACACGGAATGCAGTACAACAGTTTGGTAATAGTGTGTTTTGATCCTACAGTGGTGCACTATGCAGCGGCTGAGATTATGTTCAACAGGGGACTGAATTAGTTTTCTTGCCACAGCGCCTTTGCAGAGATATATAGAGCCTTAAAGCCCTGTACAGTGGGCTATACAGGTTGTTAAATGCCCTGAACCCGAGCCGGAGCCAAAGGTCCAAGTCACAGACGAGGGTCTAAAGTGATGCTTTGGGCCTTTAACAACAGGCCAAGCCAGAGGCAGAAGGGCTGTAAGGCTATTAGAACAGTCCACCCACTGGTTGTAAAATGTTCCAATTTCAAAAAACGGAAAAGCTTAAAAAGACATTGTGGAATGTTGGAGCAGAAGACTCATAGCAGCCTTTATAAGGCCGAAGCCACTCTGTTGTCTTCAATGTTCCAATAAGGAGCACAAAGAAATTGAGAATCTTTCCAGCTGCAAGTAGTCAGTTGATATCTCATGTGGACACATTCATGTCACTGGACACACACTTTCAAATTGCAAGTTAATTCTATTAGCAGTCCAAAGCTGTGTTGTACATTTTGTAAGAGCACTGTGGTGTTCAGAGCCGTTGAGACATCAAATGCATCACCAATTCCCAATTATGAGCAGATTCTAACCTCTCTTCCTTGGAAACTTAACAAATAGCTCGAGCAATGGAATTTCAGTACAAGAACTCCAGTCTTTCTAAGTAGAAGTAGAGCACCTCATTAAGCACAATGCAGCTGTAACTTGACTGAATAAATATAGCCTGGATGGACGTGGGTTTGTTGGGGCTTAAACCTATTGCCGTAGTGCTTTTGGTATAGCAAAGTTCCTGGAAGGGCAACATAAACCATACACATTCATGAAACCTGTTAAATTAGTACATTTTTCAAATGTTTTATAGTTGGAGAACAAAGTCCTCTAAGTGCTTACTGTAATATAACGTTAGCATATGGGGCATACATTTCACTTTCATCAACTTGAATTTTGTTATTATATATGTGATGCAATTATTTAAGAAACTAGAAACGTTGTTACAGTACAGTATCTCTGCAAAAAGAAAGCTAGGAATGCTCACATAAGTGACAACGGTTGAGTGACCTCTTTCAAGCGAGGACACAGAGTGTTGTGCAGGATATAGTTTGCTTCCTGGATGCTCTTTCTAATAGTTATGGGGGCTAAGATTTTGATGTGTCATTTTTATTTTCATGACAGGATTCTCCTGTGGTAGATGTCTTGAGATGGACCACATACCCAAGCTGTAAATATTCCCCCAACACAATAACTTCAATAAAACAAAGATTTAAAGGTTTCCTTAAACACAATTTTCAAGACACAAAAAAAGACTCAACCTCCCAACATAAAACCACAAAGAAACCAAATCAAAGGATATTTCCTAAAGAAATTAGGACTCTGATAGGTCACGTATGAAAAAAACGGACTGTAGGATATGCAGTCAAATGAAAAACGTGGAAAAAAAAGTGTTATCAAATAATTTGACCTGATCTATAATAATGATATAGAAAATAAGCCTACCAAAAAGACCCAAAGGTTAGCTTAAAAGATAGCAATAGGTTCATTAACCTCTATCTATATGGTCTTTCTGATTTACAGAAGGAGACACCAAATGCAAATATTTTTCAACTGTCTTAAAAAAAAAATTGGATATCCACCAGAAACAAAACGCACATTTTTCAACAGCCCCACAATGTTCTCTCAAAGCCACATGAAATCCCAAGGCATAATAAAGGGATTCTTCAAATACATGCACACCATCGAGCTCTCAGAACACCATGGAAGGAAAATATGTCATAGCTGTGAGACCAACCCCAATGCCAGTTCTGGTTTCGGTGCAACAGCTGGGCCGCTCTGCACCGAGATCTGCTTAATGCCCTTCTTGTGTTACACTCTGCTGAAGGTCTTGCCAAAAACTACTCCAAAATGGCCCACCTGCTGACATTCAGGGCTGCTTTATTCATCCTGGTAAAGGTGCATGGATGTATGGAGGAAGTTACCCACCCACCCCCTTTAGAGCACAATACATGTATGGAAACCTTACGGTCAAAACCAGCTACACAACATTACACTTAACCATCAAAACAGTTTCTTAGCGCTTAAACCAGATATTTCTGTTTACTGTACAGCGCTAATTTTATTGTCCTCAGGCAGATGAAAGGCTGAGTGGATGTGTCTCAATTTGAACCCGTGAATACACATTTAAGCACAGGACCCTGGACTTTATGCCTTCATCCACAGAGTCCCCAGATTGCTTTGAGGGGACCTAAGGGGGCCTGGAGGGCCACAGGGGAGAAGGCAGGCTGGAGGATGGATACATAATCCCTTTTCAATGTACCATAACACTTTCCACCACAGAGAAAGTAAAAAAGGAAACAATAATGAAAATATTCATATTGGTACAAAAATAACAATAGTGGCTTATAAAGGGTGGCGGCAGCCTCCTTCTTGGCACTACCAAGTGAAGATTTATGCATGACTAAGCCGGCATCTGGAAGTTTTCACGTTCTGTATGTCTTTAAGACACTCCTCCAATCCTCCCCAACTATTTAAAAAACATCGAGAATTCCATGCCCTGGAGAATTCCAATAGAAGCCCATGTTCACACCAGAACATGGACTTCTATTGGAATTCTCCAGGGCATATTATCAAGCCCATTATCGCTGCTTTAGCGGCAGTTTTCTGGCGCTAAACCGGCGATCATTTTTAATGCCGTTCTTGAAAATATGCCCCTTAATACCTACCATCCTGGCATCTTCCCTTCCCCTTCCCCTACCTCCCTCTGGTTTCTCCCTCTTCCAGCGCTAAAGGCCATAGTCTTCATCTGAGTGAGAAAGCAGAGAATAGGGCTTGTTTTTTTAAATTTTTATATTTTATTTTCAAGAGTTTTATATAGCGCTGGCTAGACCCGGAGGTATCAGAGCGCTTTACATGTGCATCAGATCATAGTTACAGGTTACATCATAAGGAAGGTTACATAGTTCCTAGAGCATGGCCACAGTTACTGGTAAGGTCGAGATAAACAATAAGCACAAATACATAAGGGGAGAAGCAGGCAAGGTGAGAGATTCAGGGGAGGTGGGGTTGGAGCAGGGGAAGTAGACAGATAATGAAGGCGGGGAAGAGTAGGTTAGGGTGAGAGACACAGCATGGGAAGAGGAGGGGAAGGGTGACTGGTACACAAACCGGTAGACGAGTCAAGGCAAACGTCCAAAGTCCAGTAAGCTGTGATCCCAGGGGAAGTGGTATCACTTCCCTATCTCTGTTGCGAGATGCTCCCTTTGCACAGTGGACTCTCTCAGAGAGGTCTCTGAGACTCCAAGACCTACACACTGGATCCTTTCCCAGAAAGGGGAGAGGGAGTGCTTTGGCAAGGGGTGCCATACCATGCCTCAAGTGTGAGTGGCTCCCTTGGCGCAGTGGACTCACTCAGCGGGTTCGCTGAGACTCCAGAGTATAAATATTGGATCTTTGCCCAACAAGGGGAGAAGGAGTGCTTAGTCAAAGGGCACAACGGACAGGGGGTAGGCAGAGTAGCTGGCAAGGGGAGAGAATTCGGGGGAGAGGGGATAGGAGCTAGGGACGAGACAATGAGAGACGAAAAGAAGTCTGTCTAAAGACCGACTGGGTAGGTGACGACCAAGGAGGGAATCCACGGCCCATCTCCCCTATAACTAAACTAAGTAGCTCCATCGGGCGTCAGACAAAATAGTTCAGTCTCAATACATTAAGAGAGGAGGGACGGAGAGACATAAATGTAGGGCGGATGCGGTAGGAGACTGCAGGAGAGACGAAAGGAAGTGCAACAATGTGGTTCAACAATATATAGGAAAAGATCAAACACGAAAACATTATATCAAACAGTCAGCAATACATTAGGGGAGGAGAGAGAGGAGCGAGAAAGCAGTGGGGGGAGAGGGGGAAGGGGGGAGGGCTAGCAGATAAGACGGGCCACACAGGCGTACACGGGTAGATGGAGGATCGCCATAAATCAGGAGGAAGAAAGGGCAGGTCAAATGAACAGGGCTAAGGGAGGGAAAGTGAGGTTGGCTAGACCCAAAGGTATCAGAGCACTATACATGAGGATCAACAATGTATCAGACAAGATCAACAATTACACAATACATCAAAAATAATAGGCAATACATTAGGAGAGGAGAGAAAGGAGAGAGAAAAGCATTGGAGGGGGCGGGGGAGGTGGGAAAGGGAGGAAAGAGAGAAAAGACAACAAGGAGAGACAAGAGGAAGTCTGTCTAAAGACCGACTGGGTAGGTGACGACCAAGGAGGGAATCCACGGTCCATCTCCCCTATAGCTAAGCCATGTAGCTCCATCGGGCATCCGACAAAATAGTTCAGTCTCAATACTTAGAGAGAGGGGGGAAGGAGAGACATAATAAAAATAAAATAAAATAAAAATAAATGGAGGGAGGATGTGGGAAGAGACGACAGGAGAGATGCAAGGAAGTCTGGCTAAAAACCGACTGGGTAGGTGACGTCCAAGGAGGGAATTCCCCGACCTGTCTCCCCTATAGCTAAACTAGGTAGCTCCATCGGGCATCAGAACAAAATAGCTAGATCTCAATTGACGAGGGAAAATTCACAGATAGACAGGGTGGGGGCTAGGACAGGTGAGGGCAGAGGTCATTAGCAGGAAAGTGGAGAAGAGTAGAGCGGGGAGGGGTAGCGGACAGGACGGGCCACACAGGCGCACACGGGTAGATGGAGGATCGCCATAAATCAGGAGGAAGAAGAGGGCAGGTCAAATGAACAGGGCTAAGCGAATTACAGTTGCGGGAGTCCAACCGGGGAAATAGGTAGTAGAGCCCCCAGAAAAAGCTGCTAGTTGTGTAAGTTTCCATGGATCAGCTTTGAATCAATCTAAAAGTGTGTCCGTTCCTTCTCAGGCGCCCTATAAGATCCAGCCGGCTAGGGGGTCAGCGCAGTCCCACTCCTGTGCATAAGGGCTCCAGCGACGAGTAGTTCTATTCCGCGGAGGGCCGCCTTAAGTCCCCCAGGCCGCAACACACAAGAGGATGGGGGCCCTAGCCTGGGCGCAGGTCGCTGGGGGGCAAGAACACTCAGGAGCCAGTGCCACCAGACCGCCCAGCACAGGGGGACATCACCACTGTGGCGCCCTGTCTAGTCGAAAATACCGCCGTGGTCCGTCTGCCGTGAGAAGGTGCCCATTCAGCAGGGGCAGAGAGAACAGCCCGGGTAGATATGTAGCAGTGGGGTAGGCGCCCAGCGGATGAGGAGGGGTGTCCCACGGGTGGTGGTTGGGGAGGTCAATACTGTTGATCCCCATTGTTGTACTGCCTGGTGGGAGCCCTGTGCAAAGCTAGGCTTGTAATTGCAGAGGCTCTGTGAGACTCAGCGCCTGAAGTGCTGAGAAGTCTCCTGTTAGCCGAGGCTCTGCACTGCATGCGGGAAGCAGAGAAGATTGTTCTCTATACCAAGGTGGGGGATATTGTGTCCTATCGTCAATTATTCCACCATCTCCGACAGGTCTCCAGAGACCAGGGATAAAAGAGGTTTAACCATCACCATTGAACTGTGCAAAATGTATTTACTCACAGCTTGTACATCAGAACAGTGAATACCTGGGTGTTGAATTGGGTATTATGAAATGGAAGCCACATATCTTGCAGAACATTATGAAAAATGATGTTGCACCCAATAAAGCAAAACATACGTGATGCAATGAGCATGTAAAGAATCTCCCACCTAGATGAAGTCGGAAAATCATGTGAAAACGCAGATACTAAGTGAAAATCAGATAGAGCATGCGTGATGTTACTTGGCCTTAACAGAAAGTTAGAGGACGACAGTGTACAGTAGACTCCAGGGTTCAGTAAGGTGGAAGATTTGAAAATTGTGAAGTTTTACAAATTTGGAACCATTGCATTTGGGCACGATTAAAACATCAGTCCACTCAAGCAATTCTCTCAAGCAAATTTAACCTGTACTTTACAGAATTTCAAGGCCAATGCAGATAAAAACAAGCATTTGCAATGTAATATGTCTCGCATTAGAAACGTTTGAGCTATTGGTATTGTAAATGAATTTTTTTTTATTTATGTGTTGGCTTTGAAAACAGCGAAATTAATAGCTTTGTCATTTACAAGGGCAATAGTTTTAACTTTCTCAAATGTGACACCTATAGCATTTGTAATGCAATATGTGTTGTATTTACGTGACTAAGATGTTACAAATAACAATGGCTTTAAATTGTTTTAATAATTAATACTTAAATACAAGTTATTGTAATTTATAATGGCAATAGCCTACACTTTTGTAAATAACTTTTGTGAAGATTATGTTCAGTGTATTTTATTGTGACGAAAATACAAGAACAGAAGTGAAATATTAACATCTTTTTGTGACATTTGTAATAAAGGTTAAAACATTGAGAGAACATATTTGAACCAGTTGTTGTTGAATGGTTGCACAGATTGATGCTGTGGTGGCGCTGAGTGATGTTGTGGTGGCGACGAGTGAGGCTGGTGCATTCAGTGATGCTGTGGTAGCGCATAGTGATGTTTTGGTCCCCCATGGTGATGCTGTGGTAGTGCTGAGTGATGCTGTGGTGATGCGATACATAGAGTGAGGGCGATAGATAGATAGATAGATAGAGTGAGGGCGATGGATAGATAGATAGATAGAGTGAGGGCGATAGATAGACAGATAGATAGAGTGAGGACGATCGATAGATAGATAGACAGAGCGAGTGCGATCGATAGATAGATAGACAGATAGATAGAGTGAGGAGGATAGATAGACAGATAGAGAGATAGATAGATAGATAGATAGATAGATAGATAGATAGATGGATAGATAGATAGATAGATAGATAGATAGATAGATAGATAGATAGATAGATAGATAGATAGATAGATAGATAGATAGATAGATAGATAGATAGATAGATAGATAGATAGATAGATAGATAGATAGATAGATAGATAGATAGATAGATAGATAGATAGATAGATAGATAGATAGATAGATAGATAGATAGATAGATAGATAGATAGATAGATAGATAGATAGATAGAGGGCGATAGATAGAGGGCGCTGGATGATAGATAGATAGAGGGCGATTGAAAGATAGATAGATAGATAGATAGATAGATAGATAGATAGATAGATAGATAGATAGATAGATAGATAGATAGATAGATAGATAGATAGATAGATAGATAGATAGATAGATAGAGTGAGGTTGATAGATAGATAGAGTGAGGGCAAGACCTCACTCCAAGCACACTGAAAGGGAGTGGGTGGAGGAGGGTAATTCTGCAGGGGGGAGTGACAAGCCCCTGCGCCTAAATGGGTTTAATAAAAAAAAAGTCTGTTATTCCTCGACAATGGATGAAGATAGTATAAAATGATCATGCCAACAAGGTTCTAAGTGCCGCAATCCACAGACCTAGGGCATAGGGGCTGTAGTGGGTTTGTGAAATCAAATGTTAGCCAGCAAGTGAAAGACTGTCCAACCCCATGACCACCCTACAGACGGCGCTGGAAATTAGACTGCATCTGTGCAGCACGCAGATAATAACCATAGGCAGCCGCATAATTTGAAAATTCCGATTGTAGTACTGCAGGCGGCGATATTCCAACGGCAGTGAACGGCTGTATGCAACCTGCGTTTCTGCTAAACGGCGGTATTCAGTTTCAGTATAACGGCGATCAGACCCAAAACTGGTCAAGACAAAAGGAATATTACATAAATGGGGGAAAAAAATACCAGGTAACAATTTTAGTTCCACCTTTGCAAATCAGAAGCTGGATCTATGACATGAACCAATCAAGCAGAATAGTATTCTAAGCTATCATGTGGGAAATTAGGAGCCAAGAGTCTCTTGGCTAAGGGATAACCTGTAGCGCAAGGGGTAACCGCATAACGCCCAAGGCAAGACAAACATCGTAGTTACATCAGTGTATGCCACAATAAGGTGATCAATCAAGTCAAAATGCATTTGTCCCGAATTAGTATATCGTTTTTCTAAATACAACAATGATCGGGAGACCAGAAAGTGTACTTGCGTGAAAGACATTGCAAGACAGGGTAAAAGGATTGAATCGCAGTACATTGCAGATGCCTTTGGAGCTAAATAGGGTCCGACCAATCCAAGGACTAAACGGGGGAGATGGCAGAAACGATCCGAATGAAAGATGACAGAAACAGTAAAATGTATGTTGATAGTTTGGTGGTTGTTTTACGTACACATCTCAACATAATGTTCAACAGATTCTCAAAATTTTAAACGGCAGTGCCAATACTTTAAAAGGGAAAATATATTCAAAGTTTTGGATCATAATACTAAGACCTCCCCGGGCATCTCTAATTCAGATGAATTTGTGATTTTTGCATAGGAAACAAGTAATGTCCGATAATCGGATTGAACACGTGTTTTAACCAAAATTGAGAAAAGAATTGCATGGTGGCTTGAGAAGTGGTGTGTGTGTATGTGTGTGTTTTGGAAAGGGGGTCAACTTCACAGTCAAGGTTAAGAACACTTGGAAAGCGTCCCATTGTAGAGCTACAAAAAATGTATAAACTTGAAACTTGAATTACATCGCTAGGCTCTAAACAGGGATTGGGGAAGCACTGTGCAGGCCGTAAAGCACCTTCCGAGATTCCATTCAATTCAGCAGCCTCAGTTTTCACGAAAAGTAAAAGCATGTTGAGCTTTGTCACATTAGAAGCCAACAACGTTTAACATTTACACGTTTTTATGTATGCATAAACAGACTGAATAGCCTGCGAATGATGGCACAATAAGCAAAGAATTTACCTAACACATTCAAGTTAACAGAAACCATCTTACCAAGGTAAAGGGAAATATGAACACAGGCATGTTGCTTGCTCGCATTTAAAATGTCCATCAGAAAAATGGATCTGCAAGCAACCAAAGGTAACTGTAGGGAGAGCAGATAACACCACCTTATTTACATACCTAGTTTTTAGGCGTGAGGAAGAAAAGGTGGTCAGATACAGTCACCTGAAGTAAAACATTAACATGTGGAAGAGACAGGGATTTGCTACCATGGCGGACACTTGTCCACCTCTGGGAACAAAGGGTGGTGAGACAAAAATCCTGCTAGAAACTGGCCTCCGTCCGGCAGAAGCAGCATTCTACATTGTTACTTTTAAACGTTTGCTGGTGAAAGTAAACAGGTCTCAACTATCCATGTTACTTGGATGCATACTGAAATGTTTGCTTGGTATACAAATTATCTTATTTTATAAATAAATTCAAAATCTATTAACAATATGTTAACAGCCGATGTACATCTTTGTGGGCCACCAAGATTAAATTGGGCAGTGAAAGCAAAAGCACTGAAATGTAGATAGATTTGCTTTTAAGTTAAGCGAATAACGTAGTAAGCAACATGTGTGAGTTTTAGGCAAAGGCGAAGCTGAAGAGCCCCCCGCTGCCTTGGTTTAAAAAAACAAGCAAAGCAGTAAAGTGAGGGCTTCGGATGGCAAATGGGGATCATTTTCGCGGCCACTTTGATGTTCTTAGTGGCCCGCGGCTCACTTAGAACATCAAAGTGGTCGCAAAAGTGATCAGCAGGCGGACAAATGGTGCGCCCGACCGGCACACATGCACTGTACCCAATCCGCCTGCTTTGGGAGCATTTTTGAAAGCCCAACTAAATATCTTGCCAAAGCATTGCTAACGCAATGCCTTAGGCTCAACCTAAAAATATGTAAAGCAATCTCACACAGTAAGCAAGGGCACACTGAATGAATCAAATATTTCAGTGATTTCATTTTTTTCTGCCCTTCTGTCTGCTACTGTAACCCTTCACACAGCAGTCCGTTTTTAGCCCATGAATAATAAATTAACGCAATCCCAGTCTGATCTTCGTTTCCATTCTTTGTGCCTTCACCTGCGGCAGCCCGGGCGCCGTAGCCTTTAACCCACTGCTGCATCCATAACTCCTGCTTGGGCTGTCACAGAAGAGATGACGGATTGCCGAGGTGCCTGACATCTGTCCCTTGCACTGCAGTATATTGAGGTCTGGTGTCCCTCCCCATGCCTCTACCCCCATTCATGACGTTACTGCTATCCCTGTGGAATATCTGAGGGCCAGAAACTGCATATTTGTTTCATGGGTCCAGGAATCGAAAATGTATTTTAATTAATGCCTGCCTGGGCCTTACCTGGGTTGCCTGGTGAACTGCAGTGCAGACTCCTGACTAACTGGACTGTCTCAGGACACGAGTGAGAGTCGACTCGTCTCTGCAGCCTGCTGGAGTTGATGACGCAGTAATGGCTTCCTTCATCCAAATTCCACCACGGAATGCAAACACATGCCATGCGGGAAGCAGTTTGAGGGTGAGTCTGCACAGACTAAAATCCTTGACTTCCAGTCTGACACACCCCTTTCCCAACTTGTCACAGGGTGGGTCCTACCACACCCTGTAATAAGGTGGGAAAGGGCTGGGTGACAGTCTCCACTCCCTGATTGACGTAGAGGGTTAGCGCTTCCGGGCTTGGAGTTAAACCCCCCCGGGGCTAACTTTGCCTCCATGCCATCAGGGGGTTGAGACTATGCCCTGAAGTTAGGTCTTTGCCGAGCTGATGGCATCACAATGTTCTCAGCCGGCAAACACTGCAAGGAGCGTCAGTCACCTCACATGACATCCAGACTCCACCTCGCCCTCTGTCACGGTGGCAATACAGTATGTGGGGCTGCTGGGGCAGACAGTGGGCTGTGTTCACTAATGATTATATTTAGAAGAGAAGACATAAAGGGTATTTTTTTTATTAATTAGTAGAATTTGAGCAGTGAGCACTTTTGTTCCATGCAACAGTGGCGCAGCCCCGACGCCCTTGGTGAGAAACCACCACTTAAGGGTGAATAATGGCGGTAATGATAGAAGGACCTTTCCCTCCTTGAGCCTTATGGGCAACACAGAGGGCTTTAAAGTTAATTCTCTCCTGCACCGGTAACCAGTGGAGGGCGCGTAGTGTTGGCTTTCCAAGGGCAGCAATTGTGGGTTCTCATAAGCAGTCTTGCAGCAGAGATTTGTACAATTTGCAATTTTGTGGTGACTGCCTTTGGGACTACAATAATTGGAGATGATAAGCTCATGGACCAACATTTCTTTTGCTTGTAGGAGGGGTAGCACTTTGCGGATCGTTCTTAGCATGCCATAACACGAAGTATCGGTCTTCCTGGCTGGGACTTTAAATGTAAGATCTTGGTCCAACCAAACACCCAGGCTTTTATTTCAGTTTTAGGAGTAGCTCATAAGCGCTGGCCACATGGTGTTAGATTTGAAATTTA
This sequence comes from Lissotriton helveticus, assembly GCF_964261635.1. Lineage (NCBI taxonomy): Eukaryota > Metazoa > Chordata > Amphibia > Caudata > Salamandridae > Lissotriton > Lissotriton helveticus. The sequence continues at coordinate 1,768,151,683 of NC_136063.1, forward strand.
ACTGGCTGCCGAGCATCATGAGCTCCGTTTTATCACCATTAAGTTTTAAATGGGACAGGCTCATCCACTTGGTAACTTCCTCCAGACAGGCATGGCGATCGAAGGATGTATGGTAGGCCTGGGTTAACGACACAACTAACTAAGTGTCATTGGCATATGTTACTATATGAATCCCAAATGGGGAAATGATATACGCCAGTGGAGACATATAGACATTAAAGAGGGTTTGGCTCAAAGATGAGCCCTGTCGGACTCCACACCTTAGGGGGATAGGTTTAGAGGAGGTGTCACCTTCAAAAACCTGGAAGCATCTATCCTTCAAAAAGCATTGGAACCACGATAACGCCTTGCCGGATACTCCTATGCTCCTAAGACGGTGAACCAGGGTACAGTGATTCACTGTATCAAAGGCTTCACTTAAATCGATAAGTATGATGGCCGACATACTTTCAGTGTCCAGGATTTTTCTTGTTTCTTCCACCAACGCTAGTAAAGCAGTCTCAGTGCCTTGGTGAGGGCGTAAGCCAGTTTGTAAGGGGTGAGGCAGGTTATTAGACTCAAGAAATGTGGAAAGAGTATGGTTAACATGTTTTTCTGCAATTTTGTTACTAACCGGAAGGAGCGAGATAGGACGGTAGTTGCCCAAATCTGCGAGATCCAGGTTGTTGTTTTTTGGCAAAGCTTATACCCCAGCTCTTATCCATTTGGGGGCAACTGTACCTAATGCAAGGGTAACATTAATAAGGCTGGTCATGATGGGGGCAACTCTGGGTGCTACCAGTTTTAGATTGTTGGGTGGTGCATGGTCCAGTGGTGATTTGATTTGACAGAGGTTAAGATGGCTAAAAATGACTCCTGAGTCATCGGGATGTAGGTCTCCAGATGGTGGAAATTTCCAAGCTGGCCCGCGGCAGTTGGTTCAGGTGTATCAACATCTCTTTGTGGGAGCTGCTTGAGAATATTATGTACCTTGGAGGCAAAGTATTCCACAAGTTCGTTGCAGCGGTATTCCGAATGGTCAGGTGTCACTGGTGGGTCAGGGACTTTGAAAAGCTTTTTGGCTATAAGAAAGTTCTCTCTGGTGGAGTTGGCTGCAGAAGAAATCTTTTCCTGATAGTAAGTGGCCTGGGCTTGTTTTATTTCAGGCTTGTGGGTTCTGATGGCTGTCCTATGTTTCTTAACCGCATCGCTGCGGCGGCTTTTCCCGCTGTGTGCGGCAATTTACGAATTACCGCGTTACATGACGAGCTCAGCTCGCCATCCGCGTACGGCAGGTTACGCTGATGACGAGCTGAGCTCGTCATCAGCATGGAAGGGGTTAATGTGTGAGAAATCTTTCCTCCATGTCCTCTTCAATCTTTTGCAGTGTTGTTTTAAAACATGCAGTTTAGGGGAGAACCATGCAGATTTGTTAGGACCCGCTTTCTTCTGGATTGATTTATTTGTGAGCACTGTGTTTAGTGACCCTTCAATCCAGTGTGTGAAGTTTTGATAGGCCGTGACTGGATTACATTCCAAATTTGTTTTGGAATTTTCCAGTTCCTATATCTACCCTTCTACAGGGAGTTTAGGCCAAGGACGGATAAGTATTCGTGTGGATTGGGTGTGCACAACCGGGTTCAATGGAGCCCATGCAAATGGAATTAAAAAATATCTGACCATGGCATGGGTCTGGGAGCTTTCCCTTTTAGTTCCGCCAGGTTTGAAAAAATAGGGTAAAGAAACCCACCTTTAATGTGGGTTGCTTGGAAAACGTTCTGGTGAAGTTTGCATGCCCTCAGGTCTTGCGCTAGTTCGATCGCCATGATGGCCGAAGGGTCATCAAAATGAAGTTTAAAATCTCCAAGGAGACTGAAATTCGCCGAGGAGCGAGCCTGAGCCATAACTGTTTCCAGAAGAGATTTAACAAATTGGCCCATTGATCCAGGCGGTCTGTAGATCAGTATACGTGAGAATGAATTCAATTGAGAATTGGACATTCTCACAGTCTAGTAGCGGACTCCCATCTAGTAGTGGACTGATGCATGTCGCTGCTATGCTCCCTGTGTCGCCTGACTGATCTTTGCCTCAAGTCGACCACCCCTGGGATGCCTACACCCCTCTCATCTTGTTTAGTCAGCGCAAGGCACCCTTTTGCCCCCACCCTTGAACCCGCTCCGTTTCCAATGTGATCTGACGCAATGAGGGAGTCGGCACTGGTTGTTTGTGTTTACTTGATCCCAACCGGTTTGCTGACTCTTTAACTCTGTCTTTTTTCAGTGTTTCCCCTGAAGGACTATCTTCCGCTGGCTAACTGACAGACCTGATCAATTTTCCAGCCCCCTGATTCTCCCCCACTACCTTCTATTCTCCATGGACTTGTTTATGTGTTATGCTATGGTTAAGTAATTGATAAAATTTATGTAACTCTGTTTTTATTTTATTTTTGTAATGTTAACCTCATGTAAAGCGCTCTGATACCTCTGGGTCTAGCCAGCTCTAAATAAAACTCTTCAAATAAATAAATAAAATAAATACATAAGTGCGCAGTCAAATATGAGCATTTATGCAACAAATTTATTGTATGAAATAGGCAACAGTCTGCTGTCCTTTGCTCAAATGAGAAGCTAAATTGGTCTGTCTTGGGAAGATTCTCAATATATACTATTTTAGATTCAACTCTTAGATAATGGTACAGAACATTACATTGTTTTATGCACTGCTTTCTCAGTTAAAGGACACTCTGCCAGGGGATGCTACTTTATTAGGGCGAAGGAGCATTGCCCCACTGATTTCTCGCAGTGCGAGAAGCAGGAACATAATATGGTGAAACTACCATTTAATGTTTCGGCTTCTCACTCTGCAAGAAAGCAGAATGGTTTAGTTGGAGGGGACGGGTGGGCAGGTCTGCTCGAGGGCTGGGGAGGAGTGGCTTGCTCAATGGTGCGGACTCTGACTGTTTAGTCGGCCCTTAGGGGCTGACCAAAGCAGTCATATGCACTCTCCCTTTTCTCCATGTAGGCTGCATGCAGCCTACATGGAGTAAATGGCCTCCCCATAAACACCTGGCTGGTCAGAATCTCCACCAATCACAACACTGAAATTGCAGCATTGTGATTGGCTTAGGAAAGGGGAGGGAGGCTGCCTACTTACTGTTCCAAGGCACCAGGCCAGGAGCAGAGACGGCACGGGACCTGGAAAGGTAATTTTATTTTTTTTTTCAATTAATGACCCCCCACCCGACCCCGCAAGTCATGCTGGCCACGAGTGCATTCTGTTTCAGTCGCTTCAATGGTCATTACTCGAATAGATCTGAGGAGGTTCCTGACAAGTGTGTAGAGTTGTACCAGTTCATGAAAGTATTCAGGCCATTTTTCCAAACAAGCCTTATGAGTGAAAGTGTGAGTTATACATTTGACTTTATTCCTTACGTTGACAAGGAGCGATGAGAGGAGAGGAGCTATGAGAGGAGAGGAGCTTAATTTCTTTGAGATACATGTTCTGTCTTTTTGTATCTATTTATTAGTTTCATAACAGTCCAATATGATTACAAAGGTCACTCAGGGTAACTCAGATGAGTAAAAAAGGAAATATGACATATGGCCCAGGTTTACAAATATTTGGCTATGTGTTGCAGCAACTAAAATTACTATGCTGCCTTAGGTAGGGATATATAGTGCTTTTTTCACTCCCCCCAGCACTGAAGCACTTTTGGCTGTGCACCAAGCAGAAAATGTAAGATAAAAAAGTGTCACCAATGATGAACCGTCTGCTAAAAATCGCAGCCATTTGAGAGATGTGAGGTGTTAACGGATCGTGAAGTTTCCCAGAGATCCCCAAATGCTTTGGTGATTCGGGTGAAAGCAGGACACAAGAACACAGCCTGTGCAGTGTACTCACTTTCTGTCATCTATAAACTCTTCCTATTCCTGGCTCCTAGAGGTGTAGAACACGCTAATAATGATCTGTAGCTCCCAGCGTTGATCTGACTAGTCATCGGCGCTATCCGGCGGCGGCGCGCCTAGGCCAGGCCATGTGCTGGGGGTTCATTAAAGAGTGAGTGTGAAGGTCAGAGTTTCGGAGCTCCCTCTGGAGGCCTCCCTTGGGTGTCATCTTTTCGCCTCATCCTGTGAGGTGTGACTGCCTTTAGCCACTGCCAAAACACATGCGTGCACATTTGGAAGGGGACAGCAGCAGGCACAAACCAGCAGAGACACAAAGCACAATGAGCCGAGTTCACTGGTGCGGCGTGCAATGCAGGTGTGCATAAGCGATGCTGCAGGCTGGGAGAGGGTGTGGGGGCTGTGTGGCGAGGCCCCCAGCCCTGAAGACACCCATGGAGAAGTGGACACCACTGGCCCGGGACTTGTGCAGCTGTCACGACAGAGAAGCTTTCGGCCTGCTACACACAGGGCTCAGCCAGCCCCCCTACAAACTGTACATAGTGTCGCCTGTGAAGTACACTGTGTGCGTGGTGCTATCCGGCGGCGGCGCGCCTAGGCCAGGCCATGTGCTGGGGGTTCATTAAAGAGTGAGTGTGAAGGTGTCGCCTGTGAAGTACACTGTGTGCGTGGTAGAGGGACAATATGTATCGTGGTTTGAGAATTGTGCTTTGTCATGGCGCACTCTGCATGCGGTTATTTGGCATCTTTCGCAACCTTGCTCCGGGACAGACATATTACATGAGAGTCAATCACACACAATACAGAACAAACCAACACAGTAATACCTGCTGCCCGGTTCACCTTCAGTCTACTCCTTTCAAAGACACTATCACCAGAGGCAGCTGAAACAGCATCGCGATCTACCCATGTGAAGGGGACCGCAGCCTCTAGCTTTAATGTTGCCCCTCTACCGCTCTCAGCAGCCGGACACAGGGTAGACTTATGGCAAAGACAGGCACCCGGCCTGATTACACGTCAGGAAAGCGTTGCTTCCTGTAGCTCACAACTCCAGCCCTGATGGCAGTGAAGGCTGTGATGGGTTGAGAGTGAAAGCATGCTTGCGCCCATTGGTTACTGCAAAAAAAAAGAAAAAACAGACTAACACAGTATTTCCCTTGCGGGAGCAAGCAGGGGCACCATCTTGCTGGAAGATAATTATAAAGCTCGCTCACGCAAGGGAAATGCCAAACGTGCATGTGTTGCAATGCAAAGCGTGCACGTTTTGAGGCAAAAAAGCTTATTGATTCCAAGAGGTTTCCTCCTATGCAGCGAATGCGTGCTGCGTAGGCGGGACCTAAAAAACAAGGAGAAACAAAAAACATTTCTCCTCATTATACCTGTGTGAGGGAGTGGATTATTAGTTGATGTGGATGGTATTCCACTACAAGTAATAATGGTACTATTCATTTTAGGTCCAGTAAAGGTTTCAGTAATTTAAACCTGAGCTTAACCCCTGGTAGGAATGGGACAGAGTAGACAATGTGTAAGGCATTAAAGCATACCAAAACAGCTAAAAAGTCAAAATCATAAAACAATATGAATCCCATTCCCATTTATCAAAACAGAGAATAACAAAAAGACACCAAAATGACAAAAATCCAGTTTGAGGAACCAGACATATACATTTTTAAAATCTTAACTAAAAATAGCACCAAAAGTGCAAAGCACAAACTGCGGCCAATTGGTTGTTCTGGACCAGGTTAAAGTCAAAAGTTAAAGTTGATAGTGATGGATTGCTGGTCATATATAGCGCCCAGGTTCGTCTCGGGCGAAAATTTTGCTTTAGACTTAAAATCTTTAATGTGGAAAAAGTGGTCAACGATGAGCCATCCTTGGGGCAAATTGCAAGCAGGAACTGTAGTGGGGCTTGGTGATGGTGGGTTGCTGAAGAGCGGGTTCCCAGTGAGGTAAAAAATGAAGACAGGAAAGCTCCAAGAAGGAGATGTCTGAAGTCTGTGCACAGGAAGACCTCAAGTTGTTTGCATGCTGCGTGGCATCGGTCCAAGCAATGCCTCAATTTTCAGACCTAGACACTTTTCTAGAAGTCAGATTTCCTTCATATGGGCAAGCCAGAAAGTCGCTGTCGATGGTTGCATCTATGATAACAACCCAGGTCATTGGCAGTTCTCCAGGGAGGAAGTCTGAAAACATTTATGAATCCCAGCTTTTTCAGTTTGGTCAGGAGAAGTACACTACTGCATTATAACCAGTCAACCCTATCCGTATAGAAAAATGGCCCATAAAGGGTCCGCAGATTTAAATACGCAACATTGAGCTCACCAACATGCGACGGGTAGATTCAACTCCAGATAATAAGTGTACAAAATCTTTATTTTCTTTTTTATATTTTCTTAGCACACATTAAGTCAAGATAATTGATACAGTGATCCATAGATTCATCAGTTCATTTAAACAGTACATAAATCAATAAATACATTTCATATAAAAACCCCACATCAACCTCTCATCATACACATTCATCTTCTCATCCAATCACACACAAGCATCCACTTCAACATAAGACACGATATACACATTCCTCAACGTAATCCCCAGAGTGACACATGAATAGGATCCTGCGGAGTCTTCTCAGCAGATTGCCGGAGAGTCCAGATCGATGTAGCAGGACCCCAAAAGGTAACGCCAACACGCGTTTCGGTGCTAGGCCCAGATCTACGGCCGCACCTTCATCAGGGCTCTCACGCGGAGGGAGTGGGGAAAACACAGCACATTTGAACCACACCCGTGACCAATCTGTTGTAAACAAAAAAACTATTTTAGAATCTAAGGCTTCATATGATGTTATGTGACTTTCTTATTTCAGTTGATACAAGGGAGGTACATATTCCGAACATAGTTATTCTCATAAAGTTAAAAAGATCAAAACACATTTTGCGCAGATGTCATCAAAATAGATAAACATATACAGTTCACTGTTCAATTCTTTATAAATTACATCTGCTCTTCAATCGTCGCCCCATAAATAGTGAGCTCAACTGTTGCTCGGAGAGTAATTTAATGGTCAACTAAAAAAAACGCAAAAGGACACATACTGGAATCCCTGGTAGAACCAAATATATCACATTCCATTCACAAGTGTCCGTTTAGACCCCATTTTCTCCATTCGTGTTCGAACGGTCATCAGGACGTGGCAGTTCACCCAGGAGAACACTTCTCAACTTCAAAGCGAGATGGAAAAATTTGACCATTTTTAAGGAAGTCCATTCCCTCGGACAAACACTCAATCTTTAGAACATCCTGCTCAGGGTTTTACCTATGTCCCGGGTTTAAGAGTCCAAGATACTCTCAGCTGTCTCAGGGATCACAATCACGGGCCCAGAGGAAGTGGCTCCAGAGCAAGCAATCATCAGGTTTGAGTCTGTTTTAAATTCAAGAGAAATAGAAAGGTCTCGATAGAGTTTGTATAGGGAATATTAACTCAGCCCAGGGGAAACCCCACTGTTCGGAGTTAGAGCTAACAGTAAACAGCCCCTCAACGATCTTACCCGTTGTAATATTCTTTTGCGAAGAACAGGTTTCTTCGTATCGGGGGAGTCACCACTTCCTACACCGGACGGCAAGAAATCAGCTTGCCTGGGCAGAGTAAATACAAATAAATCAAAAACAAACATCCTCGGATAGCACGATGACAGATTAATTCAAAGTGATAGCACTAATAGAGCATCAATTTACGGGCCAAGTAATACCTGACTCTTTCACTTTAAGGCAATCACGTGGGTCGGAAAAAACTCGACCCAGGCATAGCAATTTTTTGAAGTTCCTAAAAGGGGGACTCAATAAATATTCAAGATATAACATACCGTCAAACAACGGATAAGGTGTGTTACACAATTTCAGGTGCTCGGTCGGGGAAGTCAGCCGGGGTATCCGCGCATAAGCTGCAGATCCTCAGTATTCTGGAAAGGATCGAAAAAAACATTACAGACGATGAGAGCTAAAGGACGAAAGAACATTTCCAAAGGCTAATACGCATTAATCCTTTCACGGATCTACATGTAGATGGCTCATTAATCTAAACTGCCTTTCTGAAACAGAAAAACGCGCACTACAATAAACGGGACCATCATTTGGTAACATGAACGCGGATAAGAAGTAAAAGGTTCTTCGACGAGAGAGTGAGAGAGCAACGGCAAATAAGCGCTCACTCTTCCAGTCCTATTGTCCCCCTTACCTCAAATAGAATAATCTAGATGCGACTTTCCTCTCGTACCGAGTCCTCACAAGTAGCCAGAGGGTTTCAACCGAACCCAGCGTAAGAGTTCTCGTCGTTTAAATAGGCCCGAGACCCGCCTCTCACACACGAGTGAGAGCACCTGGAGTCAACCCTTCACGGCATCCCAGGGATAGATGTAAAACCTGGGGCGGATTCGGGTCCAGAAGCTCACACAAGAGCACAGTATGCTGATCGATACCGCTGTCAAGTGAAAGTCAGACCAATTACGTCCGGGTCATAATCCTTGGACTCGTCGCAACATGTAAGGCGGTTCAAAAAGAACGCAGGATTTGACGATCTTTACAAAACGGTGGGTATAGGGGGGGAAAGAAAGGGGGGGCGGCTGGTCTGGGGAGGGTAAGGGAAAGAAAAAGTAAAAGGAAAGAAGGGGAGAGAAGGGAGGGGAGGGGAGAAGGGGAAGGGGTTCAATATTCTCCAGCGAATCCTATTTAAGATTAACAGGGTCGCAAGTCTCATGTAGGGGGGGAAAAAGGATTATAGAAACAGATTTCGCAGAAAGGATCCCTCCAAGCGAAGAAATATATGGTACAATCTCACGCAAATTCACAGAATTGCGTTCTCCCATGGGCATTAATCGTTCAAGCCAGTTTTCGAGGCATCCAGAAGGAAAATCCATAAGACCTCCCTTTTTTCCTTACAGCGGAGACATCTTTTCCAGGGATACTGTGAATTTGTTCAAGAACCGACCATTTCAGGCCAGTGTCACAGTGCTTAGCTGTGTTCCAATGGGCTACGAGTGGGGCCCCACTCTTGCGATTGCGAATATTGGATTTGTGCTCACCAATCCTGGTTCTACACTCACGTCCGGTCTCTACCACATAGGGAAGCCCACAGGGGCATACGATAACATAAATAATGTTCGAAGTCCGGCAATTACTCATACTGTTAAGTTTGATAGTCCGGTTACCAATTTGCAAGGTGCTGCCAATAAGGGCTTGCGGATAGGCATGACAATTCCCACAACGGTGGTTGCCCACCACGGGGGGGGAGGCCAAACACTCCCATTTGCTTGGGTTCTCTCGTGGTTTCCACTGTCCCTTTCACCAAGTGGTTGCGCAGATTCTTATTGCGGCAAAAAGCGAAGATAGGTCTAGGTATCTGTTCTTCAGAGTCATTCGCATTTAGAATATGCCAAAGAGAGTTGACCACTTGTCGGAGTTTATTGTTCACCACACAATGTTTGGTAATGCATACAAGGCATTCAGGATTTGTACGATCTCGCTCAAGGATGCTGTCTGTCCCTGTTGAAATACGTTGCTCTCTTAAACGAGTCCCTGATTAGGCGCCGAGGATATCCCCTTTGTTTAAGCTTCTCCTTCAAGATATCAGACTGAAGGAGAATATCACTCATCAGGGAGCAGTTTCTCCTTAGTCTGAGAAATTGACTGAAGGGAATAGAGTCGCGTTGACTACGCGGATGGAAACTTCCATACTCCAGGAGCGTGTTTTTGGCAGTGGCTTTCGTGTACAGAGAAACGTAGAGTATTCTATCCGCGTGCCTCACCCACACGTCAAGAAACTCCACTTGCACACAGCTGGCATTTGCAGTAAAATGGAGATTTGGGTCAGCAGCATTAACCCATGCAACGAACTCATCCAAGGAGACCTGGTCGCCGCTCCAGATGAAAAAAATATCATCAATGAAGCGCGACCAGGCTCGTATGTTCTCAAAAAATAGCGCCATCTCGTTATAGATGTTAAGTTCTTCGAAGTGGCCAATATATAAACAGGCCACGCTGGGGGAACACGAGGCCCCCATGCTTACTTCCTTAACTTGATGGAAATACTGTCCATTGAACTCAAAGTAGTTTTCTCCAAGGACGATCCTAAGGAAGCTCATTATGGTGGCCGCATTGGAGAGATTTGCTTGCCAGGTTACGATCTCCTCTACAACAGCAAGGGCTCCTTCCTGGGGTATGTTGGAGTATAATGACTCTAGGTCCATAGTTACTAACAACTCCGTATCGGGATCAAAGGGAAGACTCTCAATTTTTTAAATAAAATGACCTGTGTCCCTTACAAAGGACCGCAATTCACTTACTAGAGGTTTCAAAAATGTGTCGATATATTTCGACAGAGGTTCCGTGGCAGCTCCAATTGTGGAAACAATAGGGCGCATAGGTGGTTCCTTACTGTCCTTGTGGACTTTTGGCAACCCATAAATAATGGGCATTCTCGTATAGGATGGAGTTAGATATTCAGCTTCTTTAGTACAGATGTGACCCCCATCGACAGCCTTCGTCACTAGATGGAGGATGCGTTGTTTAAGAGATTCCTCAGGGTTTCTCAAGATTCCTCGGTAGTGGGCATCTGAGGATAAAAGGGAGTTCATTTTATTGATGTATGTAGAGGTCTTAAATACTACAATCCCCCCTCCTTTGTCACAAGGCTTGATGGTGAGTTTGGAGCAATCACCCAGTTCTCTCAAGGCCGTGTTTTCATCGCCAGGAAGATTGCTGGCGGGATGCGGGACAAACTTCAACAGTTTCCTTATTCTGTTGATCACAGCTTTCTCGAACACCCCAACCTCAGGGCCTATTACATCTAGGCTTGGGGTGAAATTGGAAGGACGTTTTAAACCCGAGGCATTGTCAGACTCATCGAGTGAGGGTCGAGAGAGAAAGACCTTCTTTAGGCGGATCTTTCTAAAAAATGTATGGACATCTTTCATCAATTCAAATCGGTCAAAGTTGGTGGTAGGGACAAAAGACAGGCCATGGGAGAGGAGAGCCATCGATTCTGGGGAGATGTCAGTTCCAGATAAGTTAAATACTGGGATATTGCTCACCTTCTCCAATATTGGGTATTCCTGGTGTGGATATATCTTTGAGGACGGCCCTGGCCTTGGTTGAATTGTGGCACTTGAGGTGTCCGGTTCCGTGGTCTGTGGGTGCCCCCTCGGTTGGATAAAAAATGGTCCCGGCCATTAGATATTTCAAAATGATCTGGGGGTTGCTGGAAACCACCATTATAATGGGGGTCCTGGTTGGGACCACTCTCGCCATCCGAGTCAGTCGTATCGGAGAAGGTCTGTACTCTCCTGTTGTTTCCTCTGGGGTGGGTCTGATATCTACCTCCATTTTCTGAGTTAGTGTAAAATTGGGGAGTTAAATAGGGGTAGGCCTTCTCCTGAGAAAATAGTCGTACGTCCTTCCTGAACTTCTCCATTTTCATTTTAAGAAGGTATTCAGCAAAGGAGTCGATTTCTAGACTGATTTCTTCTAGCCTCTTCTTACCCAAATCCACAGCATTCTCTTTCTTGAGTTTCTCCTCAAGCTCATCTATTTCTTTAGCTAAAGTAGCCAATACCTCGCGTGCCGTCTCTACAATGAGCATCATGTAGTCGCGTGAGCACCTATTGGAGATCAGCGCCCATTTCTCAAGGAAGTGGCGTAGCTGCACAAATAGTCCTGGGATGTTCCTAACTCTAAGGCCACTGGGAATGGTCCCGGCCTTTAGGTAATCGAGCATGAATTTGGCATGTGCCTCAGTGCGGAGGGATTTTTTTCTGAGATTGAGCAGCTTATCCCACTCGCCCTCTATACTTTTCGAAAGGGTGAAATGACTACCTGTTCCTTCGGTAGCGCCAATAATCCGCGAAAAATCCTCATCCGAGAATCCAAAGGTTTTGATGCTTTCCATGCTGAAAAACCGTTTCAACCTGAGCGCTAGAGAAAAGCGCCAAGGATTAGTTCTTCGTTTAAGGTTGCCACAATGACCATTCAAACAAACATCCCACCAAGACAATTCATTCCATACATACCAATCCAATCAAAAATCCAGGGTTCCAAACTAACACACACATACACACCCCACAGCACAGGGCTGGGAATATAGACCAATACAAAAGGGGCCCCCTGAAAAGGATATAGGGCAGATGACAGGGGAAAATTACACTACTGCATTAGAACAAGTCAACCCTATCAGTATAGAAAAATGGCCCATAAAGGGTCCGCAGATTTAAATACGCAACATTGAGCTCACCAACATGCGACGGGTAGGCCACAGGGTAGATTCAACTCCAGATAATAAGTGTACAAAATCTTTATTTTTTTTTTTATATTTTCTTAGCACACATTAAGTCAAGATAATTAATACAGTGATCCATAGATTCATCAGTTCATTTAAACAGTACATAAATCAATAAATACATTTCATATAAAAACCCCACATCAACCTCTCATCATACACATTCATCTTCTCATCCAATCACACACAAGCATCCACTTCAACATAAGACACGATATACACATTCCTCAACGTAATCCCCAGAGTGACACATGAATAGGATCCTGCGGAGTTTTCTCAGCAGATTGCCGGAGAGTCCAGATCGATGTAGCAGGACCCCAAAAGGTAACGCCAACGCGCGTTTCGGTGCTAGGCCCAGATCTACGGCCGCACCTTCATCAGGGCTCTCACGCCGAGGGAGTGGGGAAAACACAGCACATTTCAACCACACCCGCGACCAATCTGTTGTAAACAAAAAAACTATTTTAGAATCTAAGGCTTCATATGATGTTATGTGACTTTCTTATTTCAGTTGATACAAGGGAGGTACATATTCCGAACATAGTTATTCTCATAAAGTTAAAAAGATCAAAACACATTTTGTGCAGATGTCATCAAAATAGATAAACATATACAGTTCACTGTTCAATTCTTTATAAATGACATCTGCTCTTCAATCGTCGCCTTATAAATAGTGAGCTCAACTGTTGCTCGGAGAGTAATTTAATGGTAAACTTAAACAAAACGCATAAGGACACATACTGGAATCCCTGGTAGATCCAAATATATCACATTCCATTCACAAGTGTATGTTTAGACCCCATTTTCTCCATTTGTGTTCGAACAGTCATCAGGACGTGGCAGTTCACCTAGGAGAACACTTCTCAACTTCAAAGCGAGATGGAAAAATTCGACTATTTTTAAGGAATTCCATTCCCTCGGACAAACACTCAATCTTTAGAACATCCTGCTCAGGGTTTTACCTATGTCCCGGGTTTAAGAGTCCAAGATACTCTCAGCTGTCTCAGGGATCGTAATCACGGGCCCAGAGGAAGTGGCTCCGGATCAAGCAATCATCAGGTTCAAGTCTGTTTTAAATTCAAGAGAAATAGAAAGGTCTCGATAGAGTTCATATAGGGAATATTAACTCAGCCCAGGGGAAACCCCACTGTTCGGAGTTAGAGCTAACAGTAAACAGTCCCTCAACGAACTTACCCGTTGTAATATTCTTTCGCGAAGAACAGGTTTCTTCGTATCGGGGGAGTCACCACTTCCTACACCGGACGGCAAGAAATCAGCTTGCCTGGGCAGAGTAAATACAAATAAATCAAAAACAAACATCCTCGGATAGCACGATGACAGATTGATTCAAAGTGATTCCCCTGTAGTCTGCCCTATATCCTTTTCAGGGGGCCCCTTTTGTATTGGTCAGGAGAAGTAAACTCTAACACTAGCCAAAGGTTCCAGGATCTAAAGAAAAGCACTTGCGACTCAGGCCTCTCCCCAACAGAAACGACCAGCATGGTCAAAGGCAGGTCAGATTTCATCACAGGTGAAATCAGAAGGTGCAGTACTTCTTCTGGCTTCCACAAGTCCAGAAGTGTTCTGACGAGGGTGTCCATAGGAGCCACATTTATGCCTGACATTACCCTTTGGGTTGGGGTCATATAGATCTCCATTTGTGGATAAAGGGATCATCCTCACGACATTAGATTCATGCCTGATTAACATTGCATTATTGACTACGGCTGGGACTTAGTAGCCGTGCTAACTTGAAAAGCCTAGGCGAATGAAAGTGCACCTAGTGACTATCTTCGCATAAAATACGAGCGGGTGTTCAAGTTATGGGCTCATTTCGGATCACGAACACTACGGGTCTGTAATGAGAAAGGATTACAGGTAGACTGGCGGCAGTTCCCGACCGTGTACTACGTCAATAGGAACCAAAAATGGGGTTCTGTGCAAGCAGTTTGAGACGATCCTTGGGGTGACAGTCAATAATGCGATGTTAATCAGGCATGAATCTAATGTCCTGAGGATGATCCCTTTATCCACAAACGGAGATCGAAACGCCGTCGACACTGCACACGCTATATGCATATGATTATACTATAGAATATATTGCAATAGTGTGTTTTTGCTTTATCAGTTTTCAAATAATTCTATTGTATGCAGACCTCATGATGCCCTTGCCTGAAACCCCCCCTTTTTTTGTATAACCAATAGTTCTATGTGCGATAGTAGGACACATTCTGTGTCCCACTAGAATCTGTATGAATAATTGACTACAAAACCTATATATCATTTATATTACATTCTGTCCGGCTGGACAAAGAACATAGAAACTATTTAGTCTATATTTATTTTCAACGTATAACTTGCTATGTCTAGGGACCACTGTCTTTAGAAAAGACTATAAGTTCCCAATGTCCCTGACCAATTGCTAAATTGGGTTTGCCTTGTACATTTGTAACACTCTATAGACTCTGGGCACAATTTACTACACTAGGGACTTATAGGTAAGTTAATTGTGCCAATCAGGAGGACATGCTTTAAGGGTTAGAGCACATGCACATGGCTTAGCAGAGTCCCAGTGCACAGAGCCAAAAAATCAGCAACATCAGTTCAAAGAAATGGTGAATATGATATGTTGGCACAAATCCCTGTCTGTGAATGATAGTAGATTGCAATTGCAATTTGCATAATCACCTATGGGAACTCCTGTGTACCACCCATTGACACCTCCTTGATGTAAAGTAGTGCATAGAACAATTTTGCATTATTTTGGAGTACTTTCATATGCAAATCCTAAATTTGCATTGGATGGTAAATCCCACCCCCAACACATTGTGCCAGGTTTGTATCACATTTGTAAAGCAAACCAGGTACAAGGAGGTAGTCAACTGGGGCCTAAGTGTTTATGCATTTACAGTTTGGTGTGGATTCATAATTTGCATTAGAAGCTGATCATATCTGCCTTTAAATGAGAAGTTTCTCAAACACAGGATGTTATGTTCTGATCTCAGATATTGGTGTGCAGCACTCCACATTTTTGTACATCGTAATCTCGGTGAACAGACACTTTGCTTTAGGAGTTTCAAAGGTTATTGCAGGAATAGTTCAAGGGGGATTTCTGGCAAGTTAGTAGAGTAATGCCATTCCTTCAATTTTTCCCCCTGGACCTTCTAGATTAAGTAGGTTTGGTTCTCCCACACCTAAAGAAAAAAGTGTGAGAAACTAACCAA
This sequence comes from Lissotriton helveticus, assembly GCF_964261635.1. Lineage (NCBI taxonomy): Eukaryota > Metazoa > Chordata > Amphibia > Caudata > Salamandridae > Lissotriton > Lissotriton helveticus. The sequence continues at coordinate 1,768,167,114 of NC_136063.1, forward strand.
ACCAGAATCAGGCTGAGGGAAATTCCATGCAGTAACTTCACTCCTTCTGAGACTGAATCAGAGTCTAAGTGTGGACTCTGAGAGAGCTACTACAATGTACTGGGGTCTGAATGGATATACGTGTACTTTATGAATCACACTTTCCAACTCAGTAACTAGTGGATTCACTGAATATTTTTTTCTCTATTATGCATATCAAGAATATACACGTCCAGTTCGCATAGGACAATAGGGCTTAGAACCATGCCACCTTTCCCTGAACCATAATTTGAGCCAACATGGTGACCTTCTGTCATATGAGCAGAATGGGAATCTATACCCCTTACTAGCCTCCAGACCTAACACAACTTCAATTGATTATCCTGAGAGCACGGAAACTTGGAGTCTGGTTTGATTGTGAGCATTTCTACTTCACATAAAATTGAGTGGTCATGAACATTAAAATGCCAGTCTCTTTTCTAGGTAAAATTCTCTTGCTCCTCCAAACTAATAATTGTGTGGAGCTAACAAGGATTATCAATGTAAGCGAATAGGACTCCCTGAAAACAAATACAGTTCTCAGGTCAGGGAAAACAGTAATGTATAAACAAATTCCCTGGGTGACTATGAATAATGACACACTATGTATATGGGTGAACAGACTAAAGACTTGAATTTAATTTTAAATCTTTTATTATAAACTCATTATCTTATTGTATAAATGTATCTTGCCAAACAAGTAGTGACAAATGTATAGTATAGTATCAAATTACAAGACCACAAATAATATTCATTTAGTAACTCTAGCATACAACATGACATCATCGATAGACAGTGATTTAGACATTAACGACAATCAGTTACATGATCAGAGAGATATATTTTAGATGCAAACTAATATCACACGATCACCAAGAGACAGAAATACAAGGCTTTGGGATTTTGATGAATCTTGATCTATGCGTGTTCATCAGAAAAGCCACAATAGGAACTGCAAGATACCTAAAATGTTATAATATTAGTCTAGACCCATAATATATAACTGTGAGATGACTAGAGGAAGAAGATAAAGAAATGTACTCAGGTTGCTTTACTCAAATACCAGACGTCACCTTAAAATACAGACATTAAGCAATTGTCTATTCACTTGTGATACATATAGCTATTAGGAAGTGTTTGAGAAAAGAAACAATTACCCAACATAGTGATACTCCATTTCAGATGTGATATATTACATCTAAATCACCAAAATCCAGAAGGAAAAAATACCCATAGTGAAAAGTGTTCAGAACATTAAAACGGCAACACCCATTTGAGGAATACGGAAACTTTGGTACCTTGTCTCTACTTATGTAAGAAACTGAAATACACTTTGGAAGTGTTACAAACTGGGCTATGTCCCACAGTACACATCCAAAATAACAACTATGGGGTCAAATGATAATGACAAAGCAAATGTTCATTATTTAATAAGAAAGGGGCATACATTAGAACATTGATACATAAAATATAGTAGATTCAATTCTTAGCAAGGGCTTGTGGGGACCACTAGCAGTTTGCCCAAAATAAATATGGTACACTTCAGTGTTTTGGAGTTCTAAATAGAAAGATAGACATAAAGTTTCAATTAATACAAACGTCGATGGCAAAACATGAGAAATAGGTTTGCACAACTAGCAAAGTTCTGAATACCACTAGAAAGTATCCAACATAAGAGAATCAGACTGGCAAGTATATTTGCATAATGAGAATAAGATTGGAGACATGTCTGCAATCTCTCAGACGTTAAGACAATAAATTGAGCGACTAGCAGGCTAATAGATGTAACTTGTAAAAAAGAAGAAGAAATTACCCCCAGTCACTCCTGAATTGTTTTAGTGAGCATGATAATGAATATGTGCCTGTATCCCAGACTAAAGTGGAGCACATGGCAAGATTTAATTGATAATGAACTCAGAAGAAAAAATTAAACAATTTATAGGTCAAGCAGGTTCAGTTCCCTCAATAGTCATTGGCAGTGGCTATGTTATGAACAAACATAACACAAACAAGTCCTAAGATAGATGTTGACTATACTGTACAGCCCTCAAGCATGATGATTGCAACATTGTTTATACAGTGTTCCCAAAGAAAATTCATTGTCATGGTGTATGGATGAGATAAGGGTAAAGTACCAAGTGCTGCACAAAAGGTATATAGGGGCAATGTCTGGGTTATCTGATTTAACTAGCACTATACAACATGATGAGCTTTTAATTGGCTCTTGGAAACTGTGTATTTTATCATGAGAGGGACCTTCAAAACAATTAAGCTTGGGGCAGGACACTTATTTGAGAAGTCCACGCAGTAGAGTGCACTGAAACAGACCATTAGGCAGTATTGAGCTACATACCTTCCAGGGGTAGCCTTACTACCAAAGTGGTTAGCTCATGTAGATGTGAATGACAAATAAATGGGGATCAAGAATAAAGAATATTGGATTGCTACCTTTCCTCCCTTGAGTAAATTCCCACATCTCCCACCATACAAACTCTGGAATAACATCAGCTATTTCAAGTGATTGAATGGATAACAGTCAATTGTCTATAAAACTGAACAATAAACATGTCAGTAGATTATTGAATAATAATATTCCTATTTGAAATCTGGCACTTAAATCAATGCTTTCAAGTAGCCCAATACTCGTTTATTGGTCGGTGACTAGACCTGGTCCATCCTATGAAATCTACTATGCATCAACAATTTTGATTGACAAATGTATGCAACAAGGGCAGCAAACACATTAGACGTGAAAAATTGAAATTGTGAAGGGGATTTTCCAAGGAAAATTATTGTTTGTTTGGAAATTTCAAAGCAAACATCCATTACTTGTCCTGCAACTATTCTCCTGAAGATTACCAATTCAATGGGCTCTAGGAAAAATAACTCCTTGAATGAAATCTCAGCTACACTGATAAGCTTGCCACTCTTTAAACAAAGTAACAAGATCATGGTCTTCAAGAGAGAACATGAATTTTCAATACCTCAAATGCCTATGAGGCAAGATAGATGAGCATGGCATCTGATGCAAAAGACTCTGGATAAACTATCACAAAGCATTTACAAGAGACATTAAGTTAACCAGGAAATTTCTCAAATCAAATCAAGATCTATCAGTTTTGTTATAATGCAATACTGACCAATTGTGTCCAACAAGTATTGCACACCTTTACAGTTATTAAAATCAGAAATCACCACAACCCAAGGCTCTATTTCCATCACCTCTAAGCCATCACTGTACCATGCCTTCACTTCAATTCATTGCCTACACATTCCACTTATAGACCAAGGAAAGCTTGTCAATCCTTGATAAAATTCTAAGATACTTGTAATACCTTTTGCATCTGAGTGCATGAAGCAATTCCTTCTCTTACGTTGGTGATAAAATCACATTTCATGAAAATGAATTGAGTGTGCCTCTGAAATACTGTATTACCATGCGTCACCCGATGTATTTATTAGATGACCTAAAGATCCTGAGCACCTACCGGCAATTTTCTAACCTACCTTTTCCCAAAATATTATAGAAAGGGATCTGTCAAGACAGATCCAAGATATCCTGCAGCAAAATCACATCCTGCATGAACAGCTGTTAGGGTTCTAACCTGATGGGGACAAAAAGTTGATCATAGCTAATATTGGAGAACAATGCATGCTTTAAATGAACATAAATAAAAGAAATCAGGCTGCATATTTCTTACTGCCATCAAATTCACTTGCAACTTGGAATAGATATCCTTTACCACAGATATGGGCCATATTTGCCACGGATTGAAAGAAAATTACATCTATTTGAAAAGAGTCAAAACTGAGACAGAGGTGCCAGGAGCTGGTTAGCAAAAAACACAATTTGTGACTCATTGAGTGGACTATGACCCTAGGGGCTCTACTGTCAACATCACTGAAAGTATTTGTAAAGGAATCATAATTTGTTCCATTTTCTACGGATTTTTGTAACAGTTGACTTTGGTATTTGTAACCTGTTGGTTGTTTTGGCCTCTGAAAAACAGATTCCTACTGCATGTACATACCTACGTGTGGTGTGCCTTTCTTCAAAATCAATTTACTATTTTATTTTCCTATTTAACATTATTATGTCAGCTCTGAATTAAAGTCAAAAGGAGCACACTGCACAAATGTTCATTTCCAAATATGAGTACTCAAAAAGTTTATGTATGCTGATATTTGAAGCAAACCTTGTGACTTTGACTGTAAAATTAACACGTAGCCTTCCAGGCTAATTTGGGGGTTTAACGTAATAGTTGAACCCATTTTCTAAGTAGACAGCTACATGTTACTTTGTGTAGGTCAACTATAACTTTATTGTACCAATGATCAATGCTAAGATCACCTGCATAGTATTTGAGTTTAAAATGTAAGTTTTAGGTCCAAAGTGGATATGAGGATTTAGGCTTGTCCAAGGGCTGAATGTCTTTTTTAGAGCTTCTTTCTCTGTGTCTGGAAAAGTATGGAAGAAGAATGAAACAGAAGGAGTAGGGTCTGGCAAAAATCACAACTACTGATGAATAAATGTTTGACTGACAGTGGTGAAAGGCATTTTTCCTACTTGAATTCGTGACCTAGTTCTCTGTGCCACTGGAACCAAGCTGAACACAATTGACGAGCCCCAATCAGGGTGAAACTGGTCTTGGGTTGCTTGTGTTTCAGTTGAGAGAGGACCTGGTTTAGCAGTTTTGGCTGGACTGTTCCTATTGGAGAAGGTTGAAGGCTGCTTTGTATGTGGCGAGGTCAAATCTGACGTGTCATGGTGTGCAAACCAATGATGGGTTAGAATGCTAACCTGAGTGATTGCCAGTGGTTTGACAAATCTCAAACTTTCCTCCCGTAAGCTTTTGTGTGTTTGATCTAGTCTCCAAATAGTCTTCTCTCAAAGTTAGGGAACTGGAGGAGCCTCAGAGAAAATGTCACAAAACCAATATTAGAGGGGAAAATCTTTTTGTAACTACTTTTTAAATAAAAACATTTGCTGCTACGGAGTGGTGTGTCGTATTAAATGAAAATATTTTCCGAAAAACTATTCAAAATGTACAAAGCAGCTTTTTATGCTCCAAAATTTTACACATTACCCAACTTCCACCCCAATATTTAGCCTGTAGTTAGATCAAAATCTTATGTAACTCCAGATCTGGGCATTTGTATTTTATTTTAATCCAGTGAAATGTATACAAACAGGATAGTTTGGAGTTAAAAACAGACATTTCGGTGGTGGGAGCTTTTGTTAGTGAGATTTTAACCAGTATTATACTCCAAATCTGGGCGTTTTCTTTTCTTTTAGTCCAATGAAATGTAAACAACCAGGATCGTTTAGAGTTAAAAAACAGACATATTGAAGATGGGTACTTTTGTAATTGTGATTTTAATCAGCATTATAGTTTGTCAGTTTTTATCAATGGCAAAAAACATCACCTTGTCTTTTTTATGTTTAAGTTTTAAAGCAAATATTCTCTTTTGATATATTTTTATAGGCCTCACATATCCGTTGAGATGAGAATCAGAAATGCCTACGTTCACTTAGTAACAGTCTTACCTTTCACCCACTCCAAACACACCTACGTAAGACAGTAAATATGACAGGCAATACAATCTAATCAGCTGGCCTGGGAGAAAGGCATCATATTTATATCATGTCAAGTGATATATTTTAATGAGTGCACTTTCTCCTCTAAAGGTATCTCTGTGCCAAGGGAATATCAATGGAACACTGCAGGTAAGAACTGGAAAATGTAATGTGCTTTTATAGAGAAAATACATGTTATGCTAATGATAGAGATATATAGCGTTAGCAAAGGTAAAAAAATAAATAATGCAGTGCAAAAAATAATTAAAATATCGCAGCACAATGCTTCTTAGTGAGAGGCAGGAGAAAAAAAAATACTTACATAGTTTACGATGCGGGTTTATTTCCACCATATTTTACCTAAATAAGTGAAGTGTCTGCCTTTTTTTACTAATCCTGCAGCGTGTTTTCTTCACTCACACCAAGTTAGCGTATTTAGAATGTTAGTAGCTACTGTGCTTTTTACTTGAATTCAGGTATAGTACAGAAAAGGTATTATTATCAAACTTTGAATGCAATGTACACTGGATAAGTCTTAACTACATTATTACACCGAGTTTTTCCTCTTAAAGCGCCAAATTCACAAAGGTAAACTTACAATTTTCAGCAAGTTTACGTTTGTTTTGGTTGTACAGAACCACGGAGTTAATAGTACTTTTACGTCTGCGCACACTCCACAGTCAGGGCGGAGAAACTCGGCACTTAAAAAGAAATGCATATCCTACCGTATTATTTACAGAATTCTCTTCCCAACTGCGCAGTGTCCGCAGTCGCAAACTTACTATTAAGTCTGTGATTGTGAATACCAAAACAAACGTAAACTTACACAAAAGGCACATTGTCTGAAAGATGGAAGGATTTCATCAATTTCAAAATAAAAATAAAACCTATGTTAAGTGGATTTATTTCTGTGGTAGAATGCTCCTATTTCCAATAATCGCCTTATTCACAAACGCACTGCCCTCACTCGTAAATTGCCTACTGGGAGTGAATTTCTTCCTCTGCCTCGTTTTAAAACTTCTGTCACTTTAAAGTGGTAACCAAGGAACTGTTTCTACATTTTTATAGATTCTGAAAATACCACAAGCTGGTAATAAAATCAACTTTTCTGACACTAAATTCGTGCATAAATGTCCTTGTCACTTGCAATGGGAAGCAATGATGCATGCCTGTAAAGAAATGTGTTTGCCTCTCCGTGGCAATATTTCTGCCAGGCAGATAACACCGGATAAATAATGTTTTAATCTTCCTCGAAAAAGGCACGAGTCGTTTGAGGTCTAGTGCATAATAGTTTCAAATAGATGAATGGCTGCTTTTTAAAGCGTGAACAAATCACATTGTTTTATTAGGAAAGTCAATGTGGTGGCTGTTTATTGGCCAGGTATTAATACAGTAAAAGATATGTCTTAAACAGCCTTATGACATCTGATTGGAACATCAAGTAGGCAGAAGGCACTTCATTTAAACACACAGGTTGACTTCACTAAACCATGAAGTGCTAAACTCAGGTTCTCAAACCAACTTTCATATGCACGAGTTAATAATAACTGCGCCTTTACAAAGCACTCACGAATACAAGGGTAAGGCAAACTCTTCATCTGACTAACTTGCCGCATAAAGCAAGCTAATGAATGAATTCTAAAAAATTACTCTAGAAAAGTGTTCAAATTACACCCACATATTTCAGTATAGCCGTGCAGTGTTGATTCGTTCGTGATACTCAAGTCATCCACAAAAGAAGAGACTCACCTCATCTATATATAATGCATTCGGCTGTTTTAAAAAGCAGCAGCTGAGTTACAAGCATTGGGTCCTTCTGGGACAGACTTCTTTGAAGCCGGGTGGCTGGACTTAAGTTTAAAGGAAAGAATGTTAAAGCAAAGCACTTCCAGTTTGGATGTTAGGTGCATAAAAGCGGTCAAATGTGAGCCAAATATGAAATGTGCCCAAGGGGCAGTCTGAATGCAGACCAAAGTAAACAAAAAAAATGCTGTAAAATAACTTAAATAATGCAATATAGCCACCGGGAAATGTAAAAGAATCACTCATACTTTTTGAACTATAAAAATGTGGTCGTTCTTGCATACATATGATATATATATATATATATATATATATATATATATATATATATATTCACTGAAAAAACCATAGGTTATAGACCATATATAGTTAGGAATTAGCATTTACAAAACCTTGAAAATTCACTGAAAAAACCATAGGTTATAGACCATATATAGTTAGGAATTAGCATTTATAAAACCTTATTTTACTCACACAAAACCATTGAAATTCGCATATATAGTTAGTTGCACTAACTATATATTTCGCGCACCCGCAATCCACTGCTGATGATGTCACATATTACATCATTCATGACATGGTCAGTGACATCACTGATGACATCACTGATGACATCTCAAATGACATCACTGATGACATCACTGATGACATCTCATTTAACATGACTGATCACATCACTGATGACATCATTCATGTGATAATTCGATGAACTTCTTCAGACTCTAATATAACCTTATATACACTCAGTGTAAACAGACACTCACAGACTGTCACTCATCCATGGAGTTACTCACACACCTAGTCAGTCATGCAAAGAATCAATCACACCTCCATTTCCTCAACTATACAGTTATACACACCTTACTTATTCAAACAGATACTAACACATATTTACTCTCTTATACAATCCCTGATACAATTTCAGAATGATCCATACAGCCACTCACACATTCACTGGCTCTTATGCACAATTATTTATATATGTCAACTCTCACATATACTGTGTTTTACATATGTTCTTACTTTGACATGTAGCACTGAGATATCCATTCACTCACCAATACACTCATGCACACAGTCAACCGCCCATACAGCTGTTTCCACATGCACTTTTGAACCCATACATCTAGTGAATCAACTGCTCACACATCTATGCACTGAGTCATACACCTCCCAACCACCCACATACACACTCAGTCTCCCATACAAATACTTGGGCAACCAATCAATAACCCATATAGTTACTCATATAGCTACTGATCAACACATGCAGCAGTTTACAGAACAACAGACATAATGATGCACAAATTAAGACAGTTTAGTCACTAACCCATGCACTCAGTGAGACACATTTAATCACTCACTCATACAGTCAGTCATTCACCTACTAAATCCTTCATCCAGACACTTATACATCCACTCATTCTTCAATATGTAAGACATATTTAAACTTTACAGAAACATACAGTCACTGGATGTTGTTATCAGTGATGTCATCAGTGATGTCATTTGAGATGTCATCAGTGATGTCATCAGTGATGTCACTGACCATGTCATGAATGATGTAATATGTGACGTCATCAGCAGTGGATTGCGGGTGCGCGAAATATATAGTAAGTGCAACTAACTATATATGCGAATTTCAATGGTTTTGTGTGAGTAAAATAAGGTTTTATAAATGCTAATTCCTAACTATATATGGTCTATAACCTATGGTTTTTTCAGTGAATTTTCAAGGTTTTGTAAATGCTAATTCCTAACTATATATGGTCTATAACATATGGTTTTTTCAGTGAATTTGAATGTTTTTTTAATAGCAAATATTAAAAGCTGTTAAATGTATTCTTCTTTTAAAGGAAAAATATATTTTATATGTATTTAATATAATTTTTTTATGTATATAATTAATTTATTTTTTTTTTAGTTTCGCTACCGGTCCGCGCACCGGGTAGCTTCCCGTTAGCTCAATTTGGTGCTGCGACCCGATCCGCGCACCGGGAAACGTTCCGTTTGCACAACTGCCGCGTTCGAGAACAACATTGTGACGCGTCGCGTAAGCGCGACGTATCGCGTTGCCGCGTAATGCGTCTTATGACGCGCCGCGTTAGCGCACTCGGAAGTGCTCCGGAGCGCGAATGAGGCGCGAAGCGCAGCACCCCGGAAGCGCTCCGGGCACGGAGCGGGACACGTAACGTAAGCGTGACAGGTCATGTGACCTGTAAATAACACTTTTCATTGGTTTAGAACTATTTTTTTTCCCAAATGATGAAAACCCCTCCTTTTTTCCTCACTCTGACTTTCATCTTTGTGAGAGGAAGACCTGTTTCTGCTTGTTCAGTCATGGCATCTGTAGTAGCTGCAGCTGGTGGACCCCCACCACCACCACAACCACCTAGGAAGGAAGGACCACCTGCACAGTTCCTTCCAAACCCAGAGGAAGTGGAAGAAGAAGAGGAAGAGGACGTAGAGCCGAGGCAGTTCTTGCGTGAAGAGCCCCGGAAATCCCACCACATAGACCATTTTATATGGCAATTTTTTTCTTACCCTCGAGACCAAAAAAAGGTCAATGCCCGATACGTGACATGCCTCATTTGCAAAGATGTTTTGTCTAGAGGTACAGACAAAAAGTATAGTTTTGGAAACTATACTATGCACCGCCACATGCAGAGGTGGCATCCAATCAATTATAGCGTTGCTGAGCTGCGTCACCTCCAGGATAACCCACCAACTCCTGTGGCCAGTATATCGTCACAGGAAACTCTATCGGGACCAGAGGCGAGGGAGACGGTCCCAAGTATTCAAAAGAATTTTGTGCACATGAAGCTAGTGTGCATTTATTGTGGTGAACTAATTTCCTATGGGAATATGAGTATCATTTTAATTAATAGAGCATTTGAAAACCACAAGTGCTCAAAACGCCCCAAGAAGTACATTTTTTATTTTTTTGCTCCTGTTGAGCCCTTTCTAATGCCTGTTTTTCGTTGTTCCCCCCAATAAAAACCCCCAAAAATATAAAATTGTTAAAAAAAAAAAAAAAAAAATTGTTCAGAAAAATAAAAAAAATATAAACCACAAAAACATTAAAAAAAAGTTCTTTTCAGAACTACCTCCCATTTTTAAAAAATTACTAAAATTTTTAGCACTCTTGACTTCATTTTTCTCATGGGTGCGCTTCCCGGTGCGCGCACCGGCGAGCGCCCCGTTAGCGCAATAAAAAAATAAATAAAAAAAAAACAAGAGAAGGAGAGCATAAGAGAAAGAGAAAGAGAGAGTAATGTTAAGAGACAGACAGCAAGAGGGAGCAACACAGAGGTACTGTGTAATACATAGTAAAACAGTGTAAAAGATATAAGAAAGTGTAAGAGAGAAAATGAAAAAAATATAAGGCTTTGAAACAAAGAAAGAGAGAAGAAGAATACTAAAGCAGAGGCACATGAAGAATGTGAGTGGCTGTAAAGAGTAAAAGTAAAGAGAAAAAATATGTACAAATAAAAGGTAATAGCGGAACCAGATTTAAATAACACTGGTGAGGGAGAGAGAGAAAAAAGTAGTGTGCATAACTAAAGAGGGATGAAATAAGATGGATAAAATCGACTAAAGTTAAAACATGTGGATTGACAGAGAGAAAAAACTGAAAGAAGAAAAGAAGAAGTAACAGAAAGGGAATAATTGAAGCAGCAAAGAAATATAAATAACGTAGTGTGCTTGAACTTCAGGGAGAAAGCATAATGAATAAGTAGTGAAGAAGTGAAGAGACAGAGACAATTACAGAAAGAGAGACCGACTGAGTGAACGGGAGTGAGGACCTGTGAGAACAGAGGGACTGAGAAAAGGAGTGGAAGGAGTGCAGTAAGTAAATCACCCACACAACACAACAGCTACCCTACCTCAAAGCACTCTAAAATATTATTTTACTGTTTCTCTTGGTTTTCCCCTTGTTACGCTCCCTGGTGCGCTACCCATAGTATAAGTAAAGACGGGTGAAAGAGGGAGAAAAATTGAATTAGGATAGCACATGGAGAGTGACAAAGAGAGAGGACATAGAGAGTAAAGGAAACAGTACCTGAATGGGCTTGAGTAAAACAGCAAAAAAAGATAAGTAATGCAGTGTGTGTGACTTACAGGGAGTCAGTGGGTGTAGTTCGGAGTGTGGGTGTGTAAGATGTGTCTGTGGGTGTGGTTGTGTGGAGTGTTTTGGTGTGGGTAGAGGTGAGGGTTTGTGAAATATGTGTGAGAAGTGTATGAGTGTGGGGTGTATATGTGTTCGATGTATGTGTGTGTATGGAAAATGTTCTCCATTTATCTACATCACCTTTTAATAAGGTAAGTTGTTAATTTGTAAGGGGCACTTTAAGTTATTTTTTAAAAACATGTTCTGATAGTTATTTACTGTCCCTCTGCTATAGTTATAGATAGAGATAGGCTCCTCTGTTATATTTATAGATTGACTTAGGCTTCTCTGCTATAATTATGAATTTACTTACGCTTCTTCACAGGCACTTTTTTAATATTTCTACTTCCTGCCTGTTACCATACATTGCCCAAAGTTAACTTCACTATTAAAAAATCAAAACTACCTGTCTGAACTTAAACCCAACAGTGCCATATTTCTACAGATTTTTTTAATGCAAATTTCAGCACAAAAATGGAAGGAGAACAGAACTTTTCCTTTGAAATTGTCCTAGAGATGAACAATGAGGAAATCATTGAACCCATTGACTTGGAATTCATGGATGAATCACGGGACCATGAACTTCTACAATGTGTAGAATCTGTGGATTTGTTAATTCAATATGAGGACGTTTCTGACAGTCAAATGTTGGAAGGTATGTTCACTCAACAAGAGAACATTTCGGACAGTCAAATGTTAGACGTTCTATTAAATTTTGAAAAAGAATCAGAAAAATAAATGTATATTTAATAATCAAAAATTGTTCGAGACATTATTCATTATTATATGTAATTCATAAACTAGTACCAAATTGATTATAATATAAAGTCAGACTTATAGTATACTGTGCAACGTATTTGTGTTACATAGTAATTTTGCTCATAGTTACTTCCTTTCTCCCACTATATTATCTCCAATGTGTATTTGACATCTCTTTTTCATCTCCTGCCTCCATGTTGTTTCTGCTTCCCTGACAGACTATGGTATAGATTCCATATACCACAATAACTTCAGTAATAACATGCAAATTATCTACAGAGGAGACGGTGTACATTGACTTTAAGACTCAGCATTGGTACCTACATGTTGGTACTTAAAACACCCAAACAACACAACAACTCTATTCAGAGATACCCTACCTCTAAGCACTTTAAATTATTATTTTAGTGTTTCACTGAGTTTTCCCCATGTGTAGGCGTGGGGGAGGTGTGTGTGGGGGATGTGCGGGGGGTGTCTGTGAGGTGTGTATGTGTGTGTGTGTGTGTCTGGGGGAATGAGGTGTATAGGTGTGTGGGGTATGTGGATGTGGGTGGGGATATGGGTATGTAAGGTGTGTGTGTGGGTGTGAGTGTGTGGGGTGTTTGGGTGTAGGTGGGAGTGTGGGTGAGTGAGGTGTGTGTGGGGTGTGTGTGGGTGTGGGAGGTATGTGTGTAGGATGTGTATGTATGTGTGGGATGTGTGGATGTGTCTGTGAGTTGTCTCTGTGTGTGTGGGGGGGAGATGTGTGTGTGGGATGTGTGGGGTATGTCTGTGAGATATCTGTCTGTGTGTGCATGTGTGTGTGTGTGTGGTGGAAGGGGGGTGAGGTGTGTGTTTGAGTGTGGGTGTGTGGGATGTGGCTGTGGGTGTGGGTGTGGATGTGTAAGGTGTCGATGTGGGGGTGTGGGGTGTTTGAGTGTGGGTGGAGGTGTGCGTGTGTGAAGTGTGTGTGGGGAGTGTGTGGGTGTGTGGGTATGGGGTTGTGTGCATGTGGGTGTGTGTGGGACACACTTGTAGGTACCTAAAACAGCCACAGAACCCTAAAGCTCTTTTCAGAGCTACCCTACCTGTAATCACACAAAATGATTAATTTACACTATTATTTTCACTATTTTTCACCTAAGTACGCTCCCTGGTACGCTCCCCGGTGCCCCCTTTTGCTCATTTCCCCCTTTGATTTTTGCCACCTCTTGTATCTCAATCCTACCGAGACACAAGATGGCGGCCGCTGCTGACTGTTTCGAATGTTTACAGACACCCGAGAACCAATCAGCTTGCCGTGCGCAAGTCGCGTGGCACGCCCGGAGCGCTCCCCAGTACGCGTTCCGGGGCGCGCTGACAGATATATACATTTTTTTAAACCTAAATTACTCAAAATCCTCTGGAGCACATATCTTGAGACATAGCAAAGGCACATCGGACTACCACTCCCTGCAATTTTGCCAAGTTTGGTGAAAATCCATTCAGCCGTTCGAGCTAAAAGTGCGACAGACCGCCCTATGGAAATTAACATGGGGAAAACACATTTTGGGACCCCCCTTTTATCTCAGCCCCCGCTTTACGAATCCCCCCCAAACTTTCAGGGAAGGAGCGGAGCGCCGCGAGGCAAAGTTGCTGAAAAGTTCAGCCTGATTGCTCAACCGGCGCCAAAGTTATTCCAAATAGAATGTTGCGATTTCCCTATGGAAATCAATCCTAACTATATATACCTACTGGCGACCGCCAGTAGGTAATATATATATATATGTATATATATATATATTCACTGAAAAAACCATAGGTTATAGACCATATATAGTTAGGAATTAGCATTTACAAAACCTTGAAAATTCACTGAAAAAAACATAGGTTATACACCATATATAGTTAGGAATTAGCATTTACAAAACCTTATTTTACTCACACAAAACCATTGAAATTCCATATATAGTTAGTTGCACTAACTATATATCGCGCACACGCAATCCACTGCTGATGATGTCACATATTACATCATTCATGACATGGTCAGTGACATCACTGATGACATCACTGATGACATCTCAAATGACATCACTGATGACATCATCCATTGACTGTGTGTTTCTGTAAAGTTTAAATATGTCTTACATATTGAAGAATGAGTAGATGTATAAGTGTCTGGACGAAGGATTTAGTAGGTGCGTGACTGACTGTATGAGTGAGTGATTAAATGTGTCTCACTGAGTGCATGGGTTAGTGACTAAACTGCCTTAATTTGTGCATCATTATGTCTGTTGTTCTGTAAACTGCTGCATGTGTTGATCAGTAGCTATATGAGTAACTATATGGGTTATTGATTGATTGCCCAAGTATTTGTATGGGAGACTGAGTGTGTGTGTGGCTGGCTGGGAGGTGTGTGACTCTGTGCAGATCAATGTGTACTTGTATCAATGATTGTATAAGAGAGTAAGTATGTGTTAGTATATGTTTGAAAATGTAAGGTGCTCTATGTTTAACTGTATAGATTAGAAAATGGAAGTGTGATTGATTCTTTACATGACTGACTAGGTGTGTGAGTAACTCCATGGATGAGTGGCAGAGTGTGAGTGTCTGTATAGGTGTATGAGTGCATATGATAGTGTTGTAAAGATGAGTGATTGTATGTATGAATGATTGTATGGGTGAATGAGTGAATGTGTGTGTAGACGTAGGAATCAGTGAGTGCGTATGTAGTAACTAGTATTGGTGTGTCAATGGTTTAAAAAATTATACTCTGTATTTAACACTGGGTGTAACAGAGTTTATATTAAAGTGTGAGGAGATGCATTGTATTGTCACATGAATGATATCATCAGTGATGTGACCATTGATGTCAAATGAGATGTCATCAGTTATGTCATCAGTGATGTCATTTGAGATGTCATCAGTGATGTCATCAGTGATGTCATTTGAGATGTTATCAGTGATGTCATTTGAGATGTCATCGGTGATGTCATCAGTGATGTCATTTGAGATGTCATCAGTGATGTCATCAGTGATGTCACTGACCATGTCATGAATGATGTAATATGTGACATCATCAGCAGTGGATTGCGGGTGCGCGATATATAGTTAGTGCAACTAACTATATATGGAATTTCAATGGTTTTGTGTGAGTAAAATAAGGTTTTGTAAATGCTAATTCCTAACTATATATGGTGTATAACCTATGGTTTTTTCAGTGAATTTTCAAGGTTTTGTAAATGCTAATTCCTAACTATATATGGTCTATAACCTATGGTTTTTTCAGTGAATTTCAATGGTTTTTTAATAGCAAATATCAAAAGCTTTAAAATGTATTCTTCTTTAAATCGAAAAATATATTTTATATGTTTTTAATACAATTTTGTAATGTATTTTTTTTAATAGTTTTTTTTGATTCGCTCCCGGTCCGCGAACCGGGCAGCTTCCCGTCTGCTCAGTTTGGTGCCGCGACCCGGTCCGCGAACCGGTAAACGTTCCGTTAGCGCAACTGCCGCGTTAGAAAACAACATCGTGACGCGTCGCGTCAGCGCGACCTATCGCGTTGCCGCGTAATGCGTCGTATGATGCGCCGCGTTAGCGCACCCGGAAGTGTTCCGGAGCGCGAACCGAGGCGCGAAGCGCAGCTCCCCGGAAGCGATCCGGGGCGCGTCGCGTAAGCGCGACGTATCGCGTTGCCGCGTAATGCGTCTTATGACGCGCCGCGTTAGCGCACCCGGAAGTGCTCCGGAGCGCGAACCGAGGCGCGAAGCGCAGCTTTCCGGAAGCGATCCGGGGCGCGGCCCGCAGCGCGTAACGTAAGCGTAACAGGTCATGTGACCTGTAAATAAAACTTTTCATTGGTTCATTTCACTTTTGGTTTCCTAATGATGTAAGGCTAGGTCATGTGACCTAAAAATAACACTTTTCATTGGTTTAGAACTACTTTTTTTTCCAAAATGATGAAAGCCCCCACCTTTTTTCTCACTCTGACTTTCAACTTTGTGAGATGAAGACCTATTTTGCTTACTAAAAAATGGCTTCAGTAGTAGCTGCAGCTGGTGGACCCCCACCACCACCACAACCACCTAGGAAAGAAGGACCACCTCCACAGTTCCTTCCCAACCCAGAGGAGGAAGAGGATGAAGAAGAGGAAGAGGAAGTACAGCCAAAACAGTTTTTACGTGAGGAGCCCAGGATATCTCACCGCAAAGATAGTTTTATTTGGCAGTTTTTTTCTTTTCCTCAAGGCAAAAAAAAAGTGAATGCTCGCCACGTGACATGCCTCATATGTAAAGATGTTTTATCTAGAGGCACAGATAAGAAGTATAGTTACGGCAACTATACTATGCACCGTCATATGCAGAGGTGGCATCCACTGAATTACAGTGTTGCAGAGATGCGTCACCTCCAAGACAACCCACCAACTCCTGTGGCCAGTACATCGGCACAGGTAACTCTATCGGGGCCAGAGGCACGGGAAATAGTGCAAAACATTCAACAGAATTTTGTGCACATGAAGATAGTGTGCCTTTATTGTGGTAACCTACTCTCATGTGCAAATATGAGTATCAATTTGATAAACAGAGCATTTGAAAACCACAAGTGCTCAAAACGTCCCAAAAAATAAAATAAAAATGTGCTCCTGTTGAGCCCTTTCTAATGCCTGTTTTTCGTTGTTCCCCCTCAAAAAAAACAAAAAAAATATAAAACCGTTCAAAAAATACAAAAAAAGTAAAAAAATGTTCAGAAAAATAATACAAAAAATATAAAACAACAAAAATAATTTTTAAAAAAGTTCTTTTCAAAACTAGCTCCCCTTTATAAAAAAATTGCTAGAATGTTTAGCACTCTGGCAACCTCTATTTCTTTTGGTTCGCTTCCCGGTTCGCTCGCCGGTACGCGAACCGGGAGCGAACCAAAAAAAAAAAAAAAAAAAAAGAAGAGTAAGTATAGGGAAAGTAAACAGAGAGTAATGTTAAAAGAATGACAGCTATAGGGACTAAACCAGAGATACTGTTTAATAGATCTATTTACCGAAGAAAAGATGGAAGAGGGTATAATTGTGAAAAACAAAATAGATAAGGAAGTGAAAGAAAAAAAGGAGAGTAGAAGAATAACAAACAAGAGTTTCTTAGAGAATGTGACTGAATGATCAAATTAAGATTAAAACATTGGAATAACAGAGAGAAAAACAGAATGCAGAAAAGAATAAGTAACAGAAAAGGAATGATTGAAACAGCAAAGAAATGTAAATAACATAGGGGCATATTATCAACATAGGCGATAAAAGTTTTGCAGCTTTTATCGGCAGAAATGTGCCGCTAAAGCCGCTTTTGCAGCAGTTTTCTGCCGATAAAAGCAGCGATAATTTTATTGGCTGTGTTGATAATATTCCCCTTAGTGTGCTTCAACTACACAGAGAAAGCATAATGAACAAGTAGTGAAAGAGTGATCAGTCAGAGACAGTGAGAGTAATAGAGACGGAGTGAGTGAACAAGAGTGAGGAACTATGAGAAGAGAGGGACTGAGAAAAAGAGTGGAAGCAGTAGAGTAAGTAAGTATTAGAGAAAGGAATGAGGGAAGTAGCAAAGGCAGGAAAGTGAGGGTTAAAGAAATGAAGCAGTGGAACTAATAGAAGTTAAATGTGATAGAAATGTAACAAAAAGAGTACAAAACATTTACCTCATAATTGTCGTTAACTTAGTCACTTGTTATTTTTATACTTTCAATCTGTGAAAGAGAGAACAAACATTTGAAAAATATTAAAACATGTATTTAAAAATTAGAAAAGACAAGGGAAAAGATTGAAGGACAAACAGTTTTTCAACAACTTTGACACTTACAGAAGCCTCTGCTTCTCCAGGCCCCCTACACAGTCCTAAAAATATACATTTTAAGCTAACAGTATCTTGATGCATATGAAGTGAGGCCTATCTTGGAACATGGTGCATCTTTTGCACTGCTGCTCTCTCACAAAAGTGACACAATGGCAGCGCAAAAGAGGTGCACAGCCATCATAAAACTGTCCCTAACATTTTAAATGATTGTTTCAGGATGCCAATAAGGTGTGTCCTATCCAGAGGTTTGTTTGAGGTGAGGCTTACTCAGGGTTGCAGATGAAATTTAGGCTTGTTGAAGACTACAGAGGAGATAATACATGTGCAGGCCTACCAACGAAGTGAGTCGTGTGCACTGCACTCTTGAACAAATGTCAGACCTCTTCTGTCTCTTGGAACAGGCCTAAACTTCATCTGCACAATGTGATTCGTAATATTAGGAAACACAGGTAATGTATTTGAAAAACGTGCAATTTCTTTTGCTCATTTCACAATCACATCACTTGTGTTTCCTTTGGTTAGGTATCTCATTGTGCAGATGTAGTCCACCATATGAAAGAGTACGCAGAAGTGCAGCACTGCATGCAACAACTTTGACACTTACTGAAGCCTCAGCTTCTGCATGCCCCCTACACAGTCCTAATTATATACATTTTAAACTGACAGTATCTTGCTGGAGATGAAGTGAGGCCTATCTTGCAACATGGTGCATCTTTTGCACTGCTGCTGTCTCACAAAAGTGACGCAATGGCAGCGCAAAAGAGGTGCACAGTCATCATAAAACTGTCCCTAACATTTTAAATGATTGTTTCAGGATGTCAATAAGGTGTGTACTATCCAGAGGTTTGTTTGAGGTGAGGCTTACTCAGGGTTGCAGATGAAATTTCGGCTTGTTGAAGACTACAGAGGAGATAATACATGTGCAGGCCTACCAACGAAGTGAGTCGTGTGCACTGCACTCTTGAACAAATGTCAGACCTCTTCTGTCTCCTGGAACAGGCCTAAACTTCATCTGCACAATGTGATTCGTAATGTTAGGAAACACAGGTAATGTATTTGAAAAACGTGCAATTTCTTTTGCTCATTCCACAATCACATCACTTGTGTTTCCTTTGGTTAGGTATCTCATTGTGCAGATGTAGTCCACCATATGAAAGAGTACGCAGAAGTGCAGCACTGCATGCAACAACTTTGACACTTACTGAAGCCTCAGCTTGTGCATGCCCCCTACATAGTCCTAATTATATACATTTTAAACTGACAGTATCTTGCTGGAGATGAAGTGAGGCCTATCTTGCAACATGGTGCATCTTTTGCACTGCTGCTGTCTCACAAAAGTGACGCAATGGCAGCGCAAAAGAGGTGCACAGCCATCATAAAACTGTCCCTAACATTTTAAATGATTGTTTCAGGATGCCAATAAGGTGTGTCCTATCCAGAGGTTTGTTTGAGGTGAGGCTTACTCAGGGTTGCAGATGAAACTTAGGCTTGTTGAAGACTACAGAGGAGATAATACATGTGCAGGCCTACCAATGAAGTGAGTCATGTCCACTTCACTCATCAACAAAGTTCAGACCTCCTCTGTTTCCCTGGACAGGCCTAAACTTCATCTGCACAATGTGATTCGTAATGTTAGGATACACAGGTAATGTATTTGAAAAACGTGCAATTTCTTTTGCTCATTTCACAATCACATCACTTGTGTTTCCTTTGGTTAGGTATCTCATTGTGCAGATGTAGTCCACCATATGAAAGAGTACGCAGAAGTGCAGCACTGCATGCAACAACTTTGACACTTACTGAAGCCTCAGCTTCTGCATGCCCCCTACACAGTCCTAATTATATACATTTTAAACTGACAGTATCTTGCTGGAGATGAAGTGAGGCCTATCTTGCAACATGGTGCATCTTTTGCACTGCTGCTGTCTCACAAAAGTGACGCAATGGCAGCGCAAAAGAGGTGCACAGCCATCATAAAACTGTCCCTAACATTTTAAATGATTGTTTCAGGATGCCAATAAGGTGTGTCCTATCCAAAGGTTTGTTTGAGGTGAGGCTTACTCAGGGTTGCAGATGAAATTTAGGCTTGTTGAAGACTACAGAGGAGATAATACATGTGCAGGCCTCCCAATGAAGTGAGTCATGTCCACTTCACTCTTCAACAAAGTTCAGACCTCCTCTGTTTCCCTGGACAGGCCTAAACTTCATCTGCACAATGTGATTCGTAATGTTAGGAAACACAGGTAATGTATTTGAAAAACGTGCAATTTCTTTTGCTCATTTCACAATCACATCACGTGTGTTTCCTTTGGTTAGGTATCTCATTGTGCAGATGTAGTCCACCATATGAAAGAGTACGCAGAAGTGCAGCACTGCATGCAACAACTTTGACACTTACTGAAGCCTCAGCTTCTGCATGCCCCCTACACAGTCCTAATTATATACATTTTAAACTGACAGTATCTTGCTGGAGATGAAGTGAGGCCTATCTTGCAACATGGTGTATCTTTTGCACTGCTGCTGTCTCACAAAAGTGATGCAATGACAGCGCAAAAGAGGTGCACAGCCATCATAAAACTGTCCCTAACATTTTAAACGATTGTTTCAGGATGCCAATAAGGTGTGTCCTATCCAGAGGTTTGTTTGAGGTGAGGCTTACTCAGGGTTGCAGATGAAATTTAGGCTTGTTGAAGACATTTTAGAGGAGATAATACATGTGCAGGCCTACCAACGAAGTGAGTCATGTGCACTGCACTCTTGAACAAATGTCAGACCTCTTCTGTCTCCTGGAACAGGCCTAAACCTTATCTACACAATGTGATTCGTAATGTTAGGAAACACAGGTAATGTATTTGAAAAACGTGCAATTTCTTTTGCTCATTTCACAATCACATCACTTGTGTTTCCTTTGGTTAGGTATCTCATTGTGCAGATGTAGTCCACCATATGAAAGAGTACGCAGAAGTGCAGCACTGCATGCAACAACTTTGACACTTACTGAAGCCTCAGCTTCTGCATGCCCCCTACACAGTCCTAATTATATACATTTTAAACTGACAGTATCTTGCTGGAGATGAAGTGAGGCCTATCTTGCAACATGGTGCATCTTTTGCACTGCTGCTGTCTCACAAAAGTGATGCAATGACAGCGCAAAAGAGGTGCACAGCCATCATAAAACTGTCCCTAACATTTTAAACGATTGTTTCAGGATGCCAATAAGGTGTGTCCTATCCAGAAGTTTGTTTGAGGTGAGGCTTACTCAGGGTTGCAGATGAAATTTAGGCTTGTTGAAGACTACAGAGGAGATAATACATGTGCAGGCCTACCAACGAAGTGAGTCATGTGCACTGCACTCTTGAACAAATGTCAGACCTCTTCTGTCTCCTGGAACAGGCCTAAACCTTATCTACACAATGTGATGTGTAATGTTAGGAAACACAGGTAATGTATTTGAAAAACGTGCAATTTGTTTACCTCATTCCACAATCACATCACCTGTGTTTCCTTTGCTTAGGTATCTCATTGTGCAGATGTAGTCTATCATATGAAAGACTACGTAGAATGTGAGCACTGTATGCAACAACTTTGACACTTACAGAAGCCTCAGCTTCTCCATGCCTACTACACAGTTCTAAATGTATATCATAAATACAAAAAGTACAGAATTAATTATACATGTTAAATGGTTTATTTTTGCTGTTCTCAGAATTTATCAAATTTCACTAAAAACAGTGACTTGAAGGTATTCATCATATAACAGCGGGGAAAAAAACACAATCAAAATGATTGTGTTTAAAAAACCCATATAACATAACCAATCAGAAATCAGAACTCCTCAAAAGTAACTTACTTTCCATGACGTCGAAGGATATCCTATGAACAGCTTACACTCTGTTGTGCTGTTATTATTTTCAGCCCGCCACTTTCTGAAAAAAAAGCTCCATCGTTTTGACAAATATGTTACATACAATAAATTACTTCTCGCTCTCTACCGCACTTTTCCACAAGGCCAAATCGTGTAAGAGCCATTTATAACTCTTGGAATTCTACTAAGCAAATCCCGTCATTTTGTATTTCCGCAACTTTCAGAAAGAAAACGTACAAGATCACTTTCACAATCATGTACTAGTAATATCTTACCCTTCTTGCTGACTCATGTTCTACATTTCCTATGACACTGATACTGCTTACTATGAAGCAGACTTACACTACCTCTATGACTACTACAATTATTTAATTCTCTACATCACTTTTAATCACAAATCAATTTAAAACAGTAGATTAAATTATATCAACCCCTAGAATCATTATAGGCCAGTTACCTACCCTAAATTCTCTTTTCTGAAAACAGAAAGTAAGAATATTTTTAAGTAAAAAGGCAACATTGTATCGTAGTCAAATGGGAATCATTTCCGAAACAGCAGCTTTTTTTACATTTTCAATAAGCTGTGTAATAAGCGGATCTTGTCAAAGGACTATCATGTCATATAATAGCTGCAGTTACAAATGTTCTTCCTAAAATCAACGACTGTGTAGCCACAACATTTGTAATTAAAGTTGAAGACTTACTTTCATCAGGTTTATATAGTTGGAATTTTAAAATGACATCATAACCAAAAGTTTGGACAAATAATCTAGACAGCATTGCAGACTTACATTACCTCTACTCCATGTTTTGATTGGCTGCTTGAATTAGCTTAGTAAAAGAAACAGTTTTTCTGAACTCATTCAAAGTGCAGTTATTTTTCCATGACGTAAAGTGTTATGGTAAGAACACCGTTTGCTTTGGGAAATACTCTGTTGTCCTTTAACTAATCCGTGCCCACCACTTTCTGTAAGAAAACCTTCTTTTTTTCCAGGAACTATTTAAAACTCAAAAATAACTTTTGACTCTGTACTACACTTATCCTCAAGGCCAAATTGTGTAGGAGCCATTAGAACCTCTTGAAATTCATCAGAGCAAATCCCGAGATTCCTTCCCTAAAATTTTGGTTTTAAAAACACCAGGTAAGAATTTTTAAGGTCAAAAGGCAATTTTTTTTTGAAAGTTAGAACAGAATCATTGCAGAATGACCAGCCATTTCTAGACTTTAAATAAGCTGTGTAATGTCCTGATGTTATTGAAGGACCGTCATGATATATAATTGCTGCAGTTACAAAAGTCCTTCCTGATATTGACAACTGCGAAGCCACAAAATTTTTAATTAAAGTTGTCAATTTTGTTCCATCAGGCCTACATCGTTGGAACATTAAAATGACTGGCCATATGTTTGTATAAATAATGTTGACAACATTTCAGATTTACATTGGCTACACTCCATGTTGTGATCAGCTGCTTTTACTAGCTTATTAAAGGACACTGATTTACTGTCTGGCAAAGTTAAATATATAAATCTTTCTGAGTCTACACTAGTAGTACTTGATACCCTACAGTTCTCGCAGTCATGCTGCCATTGATAAGAAAGCCCAAACAGGTGATCTACATCTACACCTTCAGCATGCAATACATCAAGCATATACATTAAAAACTCCTGACAATCTTGCTGAATATTTTGAGAGAATTGTGTTTGACCTGAACATCTGTCTAACAGATTTCGAATTTCAGACACACTTTCTATTTTTGTTCTATCAGTGCTACATTTCTCTAACACAGAATTTAACAAACTGCAAAATCTTTGATCCGAATTGACCACAATCTCTTCTTTTACATTTTCTAGAGAAAACAAAACATTAACCACTACATTAGCATAGCAGTTGACACCAAAACTGTTTTCAAATTGAAAACCAACAACATCTTCAACAGAATCCATTTTCTTTCTGCTTATTATTTCAGGTTCATCGACTTTTCGTCTTTTTGCTACAACCTCCCTACTATTGGTCACATTTCTTCGTTTCCGGCCTACCACACGTTTCTCAAACAAAGGATATTGAGGCAAATGTGGCGCATACTCTCTTCTTAACCTATTGTATTCCTTAACACAATCTAGATCCGCACAAATGTTTGTGACATCACACTCAATCAAGTACAATCCCGATAAAGTTCTGACTCGTGACAATGCCACATATGCCATACCCTCCTTGAACACAGAACTGCCAATATTCACTAATGCACTGTCTACACTTAAACCTTGCGATTTATGGATTGTCACCGCATATGCCAAGCAAACAGGAAACTGCTTACAGCGAACATATAAGTCTTTTACAAGCAAAAACCTAGCAGAACAACGACCAATTAGCTGTACTTCCTCAATGCCATCAAATTTAATTTTTAAAAATTCAATTCCATCTCTATTTCTGTATTTCACAAAATCAACAACATTACCCATTGATCCATTTACCAGACCTCTTTCAACATGTAAATTCCTTCTTAAAATTATACGGCAATTTAAGCACACATTCAGAGACTTTTCAAAACCTGCAGTTTTAGATATAGTCTTCTCTAATGAATCCAATTTTGATTTCAAATTCTCAGACAAAATAATTGTTGATCCCATATGCTCTACTCTGTCAATAGCTTCCAGTTTCACAATCTCTTGGTTTTCTAAATGCAACATTTTGTTGTTGAAGATGGCACATTCTGCAAGAGTTGGCATCAAACATATTCCAGATTTCTTCTCAGTAATTTTCTGAAAAATATTCTCAGGCACAACGTCTTGTTCTGGATACAAATTTGACAGTAATCGTGCATGTAAAGCTTCTTTCCCATGCTCGGTGACTTTTCCGATTCTAACATCTTGTAGAATATTCTTGTAATCTTCATCCTTCGCCTGACGCATATTTTCACGCAGTTCAGCATAATTGAAGTTTAACCATATATTAACGTTGCCAATGCTCCCTAGGCACTTCCTGGTATCTTCATGCGTGAGCATTTTGAACACAGGTTGTCCTTTTACTGGTGTCAGCTGCAGAAGATCACCGAAAACAATGATGTGTTTGCCACCAAATAACACATCATACTCTGTTTTGAGAACTTCTTGCATTCTCAAATGCACAAAGGCAAGCATGAGATTGGAAACCATGCTTACTTCGTCAATGATAAGAAGTTTCATTTTCTTCAAGACTCTTGAAACTTCACAACAAGCATCTCCAGATAACTTGTGGTATTGTAATTTGTTATCATGCTCCACTGGCAGCATCAGTAGACGATGCAAAGTAATACCTTTAATGTTATGTGCTGCCAGTCCAGTTGGAGCGGTGACAACACAAGACAGCGATGACTCAGTCCTTTCCTGCAAATAACATGAAATTGCTTTAATGAGGAAACTTTTTCCAGTTCCCGCTTCTCCACTCACGTACAGTCGGACAGGCTTCAACGACGTACATGAGCACTCTTTCTTCTCATGACTTAATCCATGATCAATTTGGTTGGTAACTTCGTCATATATTTTCCTCTGCTCAACGTTGAGTTGTCTTTCCAAGTCTTCTAAGTTAACGGCATCCTCCTGAGCATGTGCCATGGCTCTTTCCACTTCATTCATGGCAGTGGCAGCTTCATTTTCGATAACAGGTCCTCCTAGTGGATCCTGACTCAATGAAACAGAACTCTGACTGTCCTGAGAACTGTCTCTAGCAATCTCGGCTGCAATCGTTGCTTCCTGCTCGATTTCCGCATTCAACATTTCTAGATATTTGGGAAAAACAGGACATTCTATGGTCTCCTTGGCGGCAGTGAAAGAGTCTTCGTAACAGAGGAAATCTCCAAGCAGTTCCTCTTCTGCACCCCAAGGCTTGAAAAGTTGCAAAAGTGCTAAATAGAAAAACTCCTTTTTTTCAGGAGATTCGCCACTCAATTTTCGATGGTTTACCAAGTGGCATTTTCTTTGCTTGACCAGACATCCCTCACTTCCAATTACAGCATACACTCCTTTATCAATATCTTCTTTGATGTTCCTCTTGAATATGTAATTTTGTAGAACCTCATACAAACAAACATTCTCGAGGTGACTGCTTCTATTTGGATAATATGTATCCAACATGTTGGTCTTCAAAATATCGGTACTGTTTGGCTCCTTTTCCGCCAAATACTCAATTTCCCGCACATGTTTCAGAACTCGATTACGCGTTGCAGCAAGACCAAGACTCGCCCAAACGATACTCCTGGATTTGGCATAGAGACTTGCTGAAGACAACCGGTCAGAACATTCGTAAGCTCCGATTTCTCGATGTGACAACATCTTCAGACTGAAACTGTGCAACTTCTTACTGAGGCTCTTTTCATGGGAAATGTCCTCCCACATATCCTTCAATTCTGTCTTTTCATTTTTGGTGATGTAAGATGTCACATACCGAGCCACAGCCATACAGTTATCAGCCACAAACTGTATATCCATGTTAGCATTCCACATGGACAAAATCACTGGGTTGTAGTCGTTGATGTACTTGGACTCTTCGTTCCTTTTCAAATTGTATGTGTTTTTAGGTGATTTCTTCATCACATTGTGTCGCAGCGAAGACATCAAACTGTTTACTCTACCTTTAGGAATCGCCGGTCGTGGAAAGGCGAAACGACATTTGGTGTAGAACTTGTCCTTGTTTCTGAATTTACGACGACAGTACTTTCCACAACGATGGCTTTGAAAACGTAGAACTTGTTCTCTTAGGCTTTTGTTCTCCTTTGCGTTTGGAACAGCACATGTAGAATACTGTTCTATGAAACTCATCACTAAGTCTTCTGGATCTGTTCCAAATTTAGGTGCATCCTTGATCCACAGCAGCATATGTATATGAGGAGCGCCTCTTGCGTGGTACTCCTTTCTCCAGAAGAAATCCAACACCTCTCCAAGAGGTGGATTCTTCTTATTCATGATGAAAGACATCATAGCTTCAAATCTATGATTGAAGTACCTGCATACATTCACTGGATACAAAGAGCACAGTTCTCCGGGTGTCTTGAATTCGATATTTTCAATGTTTCCATTTGCCTCTCGTAGAAATTCAAGTAAGTCTTCCCAGCCATACTCGGCACAGCTGAGAGTGAGGAACCATGTGGGAGTTCCTAAGTTCCTCAGCATACATTTTAAATCACCATGACGACGGTACCAGTACTCATTAGTACCACGCTGACACGCCATGAGATTAATCAGGTGAGAATCCAAAATACTGTCTTGCACATTAACTTTATCCATAAAGTCACTTGCCGAGATGTTTTGCATCTGTATACCACTTTTCAAGATGTGGTTCACTGCATATGACAGTCCAGACAGATCGCTTTCAAACAGGAGATGAAACAAATAAGGAATGCATTGTCGAAACCTAGGATCTTCTGCATACAATCGTAAAGTCCGGTATTCAGAAGCAGGAATTTGATGAGGTCGCTCATCATATCTTCCTCCTTGACCTGTTGGAAATAGCTGTGGGAAACACCGAGCTTTCAAACTTTCCTCCCTAACACTAATGGGACTCCCTTTGGCTTGTTTCATTTGAAACAACTCAATAGCATTCCCCATGACTTCCTTGGAATGCAAAGGATGAACACTATAATGTTCATATATTTCTTCACTTTTAGAGGGTTCTACTTTCTCAATTTGACCAGCACACAAATCGTTATCCTCTTCTTCACTTACTTCCTCTTCTGCAACATATACATTCTTATAGTACTTATTATTTTTTTTCAAATACAATGTTGCCTTTTTGACTTTCCTAACATCCACTAAATCTTGCCATATTTTCTTACTCTTTGTCGGAACCCCATTAACTAAGATAACCAGAGGTTCCTCTTCCACTTTTTCTACTCCAATTGTATTAATGTTTTTCTTCAAATCTAGAGGCAAATAAACAACTCTTCCCTTTAATCCTCTCTGTAAATCTGATGGAGGCAATTTCCCTGTCTTTGGCTCCATTCTTACAATAGCCTGAAAGGGATGGATACTTTGAATCAAAATAGATTCATAAGTATTTAAATCCTTCAATTCAGAAGGAATCTCAACCAATTCCAGATTATTTTGAACCGCTCTAGCAGGCATCTGGTTTTGATTTAATTTGTTACAACAATAAGTACACACACGTTGATCCGATCCCAAATCAAAACAATTTTCTACCATCAAGTATGTTGCGAAATCCTTCCATTCACTATTATTTTCCCTTTCACTTTTTGCATATAAATCCACTAACTTAGTCTGATTCTTATAATAAGTGCGTCGACAACACACACAAGTGAAATTAGGCCTCTCACTTGATTTCACCTGAAACGTGGCAATTTCCTTCTGAAAATTATCTGTACTGGAAACCTGTACACTATCTTCCACATTTCCTTCTTCTTCTGGGTCAATTTCAACATTCTCCTCTTTACTTCCAAAGTAACAAAACTCAATTTCTTCACAAATATTCTTCACATCTATTTCAGAACCATGCAAAAGAGCAGTGCATAATTGTTTAAGCATAATTGCTGGACTCTTAGCATAATACAACATTCTAACTAATTTCCTCACTTTATTATGATGCACTGCTAGCATCCTGAAATGATGAAAAACACTCTGGCATACTCTCCTGGAAAGACAAGCCAGTGAATGACCATGCAAACCTGTCACTTCTCTCACTCTGCAAGGATCTAATTCTTGCAACAACATCATTTTCTGCTTCAAACTTTTCTTATTAAATGTCCGTACAAAATCGCAAAGCAAATTGATGGAATCCTGTCGCACACTGCAAATACTACTACACTTCCAGGTGTACACAGGTCCCTTAGGACGTCTTCCTAAAACCTCATTACCTAACACCTCTTCTGCCTCTGTTGTCACAAGTTTTTCTTTTTCAACTGGACAACCAACTTTCACCTCATAAGCTCGACCACTGGTGTCAACTGCATGCACCAAATAATTATCCTGGAAATAACTCTCCTCATTAAAAATGCCTCACAACTTGAACTATGCATCCATTCTCCTGAAAAAACTTCACAAAAATTACTACGATTAACTATTCTCTTCCATCTACTATTTCTTTTGAAATCATAAATTGCCTTGTTTAGCTTCCTAATTCTATTGATTATCAAAATAAATAACTTTCGCTTAATTTCAAATGCCTGATCAATAACTTTCTCAACTTTTTTTTTTCTCATATAAAAAAACACTTTCTGTTGACCTTTCTTAATATTTTTTAACAAATTGCCAATTATCCTGTTGCGGAACATTCGTCTACGAATGTCCCTAAACTGTTGTTTCCTTCTACTATCATGCACAGAGTTATATCCTGATCTAGCAGTAACATTTTTGATTGGCCTTTCCTTTCCGTTTAAATTGCTTCTCTTTTTCTGGACTAAAACATTTTCTGTAGTACTACTTTTTTTTCTACAAATGTTTCTTATGAATGATTTCGTTGTCTTACCCGGAGCTTTCTTGGTGACTTGACAAGTTTTTTTTGTAGAGGACTGCTGCAATAATCTATGAAGCTGCTGTCTTTGACGTGTTGTAGCCTTTCGGATTCTATCCTTAGACGGCATTCTCTAATTTCGAAATGATCTGCAGTTGAATCTGTGGTAAAATATAATAAAAAATGTTATTAACCACTATTACCAAACAGTAAATCAATAACAGTCGTCAACAATTTAACACACTACTTGTCATTTTTACATAGAATAATTTTTAGTGCATTGGCAAATTTAGTATTCACAAATAGTAGGAAAGAAATGGAATGCTTCTACATTTTACCTGTGCTGTTTTATATGTGAATCTGATCTAATTGTATGAGCATATTATACTATTTTATTAAAGACACTACACATAACCTGTTTTTGAAGTTGTGTTTAATTTTAAATGAAACGGTTTACATTTTTACTTTTTATTTCCAGTAAATTTTAAAAATAAATGTTTATAGTTCCATAGGCTCAAGCAGGTCAGCTTCCCACCCTATGTCATACAATTCTGACAAATCGGCATCCTCATCATGTTCTTCATCATCCTCAGGATTTAAATCATCTAAGGGATCTACTTCCACTGACGTTTCAATGACAAGTTCAACGATAAGATCGAGATCAACGGATTGCTCATTATCACTCATGGTTGATGTTGTCGTTATCTTTAAAGAAAGAGAACAACAATGAGATGTTGCAGAGTAAGAGACAAATCTCAGAGACTATAATAGTAAAATTGTTTAACAAGAGTAACATTTTGCAGCTATTATTTAGCCATGTCCAGCGATGCTGAGGAGGTGAGGCCTATGTCCAATTTTTCAGTGAACAGGACTCATCTCTTCTTAACCTTGGATAAGCCTCACCGACTCTGTGTCCCCTGCTCATACTTAAATGTAAAGGGGCAGATTTATGTTAACTGGCGCATCCCCAGGGATGCACCAGTTAATGTGCACCGCTGCTTTGCCACCCATGGTGTGCCGCATTTACAATGTGGAGCACCATTGAGTAAAAACAGCACAGATGCGTCACGCATCTGTGCCGCAAAAGCAGCACATTGCAGGAATCACGTCGTAAGTGCGACATGTCTACTGCAATGCACAGGAGCAAGCCACACATTGCATGGTGCATCACTCCTTATGCCTGTTTCAAACAGGCGTAAGGATTTGATTCAGCAATGCCATAAATCTGACTCAGTGAAATCTTCTAAATTTCACTGTGTTAGTTTTACAGGGCTTTCATGCAAATAAATGCCCACCCTGCAACAAAACACCTATGTGAAACCTGACGCATGTTTCATGTGGCACAGGACTTTACAGCATTACACATCTGCCTAGATGCATCAAGTTGTAAATATGTCGCAACATAGCGCATCTTTTGCGCCGCTGCTACGTCACAAAAGTTACTCACAGCGGCGCAAAAGAGGCACACGGCTATCATAAATCTGTCCCTAACATTTTAAATGATTGATTCAGGATGGAATAAGGTGTGGCCTATCCAGAGGTTTGTTTGAGGTGAGGCCTACTCATGGTTGCAGATGAAATTTAGGCTTGTTGAAGAGTACAGAGGAGATAATACATGTGCAGGCCTACCAATGAAGTGAGTCATGTCCACTGCACTCTTGAACAAAGGTCAGACCTCTTCTGTGTCCGTGAACAGGCCTAAACCTCATCTGCACAATGTGATTCGTAAAGTTACGAAACACAGGTGATGTAATTGAAAAATGTGGAATTTCTTTTCCTCATTTCACAATCACATCACCTGTGTTTCCTTTGCTTAGTTATCTCATTGTGCTGATGGAGTCTAGCATATCAAAGAGTACACAGAAGTTGAGCACTGTATACAACAATTTTGACATTTACAGAAGATTCAGCTTCTCCATGCCCCCTACACAGTCCTAAATGTTTACAGTTTAAACTGACGGTATCTTGTTGGAGATGAAGTGAGGCCTGCCTTGCAACATGGTGCATCTTTTGCCTCACTGCTGCATCGGTTTCATGTGGCACAGGACTTTACAGCATGACACATCTGCCTAGATGCATCAAGTTGTAAATATGTCGCCACATAGCAAATCTTTTGCACCGCCGCTGCGTCACAAAAGTGATGCACAGTGGCGCAAAAGAGGCACACGGCTATCATAAATCTGTCCCTAACATTTTAAATGATTGATTCAGGATGACGATAAGGTGTGGCCTATTCAGAGGTTTGTTTGAGGTGAGGCCTACTCAGGGTTGCAGATGAAATTTAAGCTTGTTGAAGAGTACAGAGGAGATAATACATGTGCAGGCCTACCATTGAAGCAAGTCATGTCCACTTCACTCTTGAACAAAGGCCAGACCTCTTCTGTGTCTGTGTACAGGCCTAAACCTCATCTGCACAATGTTATTCGTAAAGTTAGGAAACACAGGTGATGTAATTGAAAAATGTGGAATTTCTTTTCCTCATTTCACAATCACATCACCTGTGTTTCCTTTGCTTAGGTATCTCATTGTGCAGATGGAGTCTAGCATATCAAAGACTACGCAGAAGGTGAGCACTGTATGGAACATGGCTATATAACTCAAAGAATCAAAATCTAAATTTGCCAAGCACACATGGGGGTGTATTTACAAGGACCTTCCACCACGGGGAAATGTCTTAAATTAAAACGGGAAAAATAACATCAAAGGGACTCAAATGCTTTTTAAATATACCCCAAGCAACCTATGAAACTCTATCACTACATATCAAGAAACCTAATTGATTTCAAAAAACGTTTTTAAACACATCATTTAAATCAATCATATACCTACATTCAAGGGGAAATTATTTAAAATGCCCTAAGACACATGAAAGCGTTTTTTTACAGCATGACACATCTGCCTAGATGCATCAAGTTGTAAATATGTCGCCACATAGCAAATCTTTTGCACCGCCGCTGCGTCACAAAAGTGACGCACAGTGGCGCAAAAGAGGCACACGGCTATCATAAATCTGTCCCTAACATTTTAAATGATTGATTCAGGATGACGATAAGGTGTGGCCTATTCAGAGGTTTGTTTGAGGTGAGGCCTACTCAGGGTTGCAGATGAAATTTAAGCTTGTTGAAGAGTACAGAGGAGATAATACATGTGCAGGCCTACCATTGAAGCAAGTCATGTCCACTTCACTCTTGAAAAAAGGCCAGACCTCTTCTGTGTCTGTGTACAGGCCTAAACCTCATCTGCACAATGTTATTCGTAAAGTTAGGAAACACAGGTGATGTAATTGAAAAATGTGGGATTTCTTTTCCTCATTTCACAATCACATCACCTGTGTTTCCTTTGCTTAGGTATCTCATTGTGCAGATGGAGTCTAGTATATCAAAGACTACGCAGAAGGTGAGCACTGTATGGAACATGGCTATATAACTCAAAGAATCAAAATCTAAATTTGCCAAGCACACATGGGGGTGTATTTACAAAGACCTTCCACCACGGGGAAATGTCTTAAATTGAAATGGGAAAATAACATCAAAGGGACTCAAATGCTTTTTAAATATACCCCAAGCAACCTATGAAACTCTATCACTACATATCAAGAAATCTAATTGATTTCAAAAAACGTTTTTAAACACATCATTTAAATCAATCATATACCTACATTCAAGGGGAAATGACTTAAAATGCCCTAAGACACATGAAAGCGTTTTTTTACAGCATGACACATCTGCCTAGATGCATCAAGTTGTATATATGTGGCCACATAGCAAATCTTTTGCACCGCCGCTGCGTCACAAAAGTGACGCACAGTGGCGCAAAAGAGGCACACGGCTATCATAAATCTGTCCCTAACATTTTAAATGATTGATTCAGGATGACGATAAGGTGTGGCCTATTCAGAGGTTTGTTTGAGGTGAGGCCTACTCAGGGTTGCAGATGAAATTTAAGCTTGTTGAAGAGTACAGAGGAGATAATACATGTGTAGGCCTACCATTGAAGCAAGTCATGTCCACTTCACTCTTGAACAAAGGCCAGACCTCTTCTGTGTCTGTGTACAGGCCTAAACCTCATCTGCACAATGTTATTCGTAAAGTTAGGAAACACAGGTGATGTAATTGAAAAATGTGGAATTTCTTTTCCTCATGTCACAATCACATCACCTGTGTTTCCTTTGCTTAGGTATCTCATTGTGCAGATGGAGTCTAGCATATCAAAGACTACGCAGAAGGTGAGCACTGTATGGAACATGGCTATATAACTCAAAGAATCAAAATCTAAATTTGCCAAGCACACATGGGGGTGTATTTACAAGGACCTTCCACCACGGGGAAATGTCTTAAATTAAAATGGGAAAAATAACATCAAAGGGACTCAAATGCTTTTTAAATATACCCCAAGCAACCTATGAAACTCTATCACTACATATCAAGAAACCTAATTGATTTCAAAAAACGTTTTTAAACACATCATTTAAATCAATCATATACCTACATTCAAGGGGAAATGACTTAAAATGCCCTAAGACACATGAAAGCGTTTTTTTAAGGCCCTTGCTCCATTTTTGGGTCACTTTTAACATGGCTATGTAACTCAAAGAATCAAAATCTAAATTTGCGAAGCACAGATGGGGGCGTATTTACAAGGACCTTGCACCACGGGGAAAGGTCTTAAATTTAAATGGGAAAAATAACATCAGAGACACTCAAAGGCCTTATAAATATGCCCCAAGCAACCTATGAAACTCTAGCACTACATATCCAGAAACCTAATTGATTTCAAAAAACGTTTTTAAACACATCATCTAAATCAATTATATACCTACATTCATCGGGAAATGACTTAAAATGCTCTATGACACATGAAATCGTTTTTTTAAGGCCCTTGCATCATTTTTGCGTTACTTTTAACATGGCTATGTAACTCAAAGAATCAAAATCTAAATTTGCCAAGCACACATGGGGACGTATTTACAAGGACCTTGCACCACAAGTAAATGTCTTAAAATAAAATGAGAATAATTTACATCAAAAGAACTCAAAAGCCTTGTAAATATGCCCCAAGCAACCTATGAAACTCTAGCAGTACATATCAAGAAACCTAATTGATTTCAAAAAACGTTTTTAAACACATCTTATAAAACAAATATATTCCTACATTCATAGGGAACTGAGTTAAAATGCCCTAAGACACATGAAAGTATTTTTGTAAGACCCTTGCACTATTTTTGCATCACTTTTAACATGGCTATGTAACTCAAAGAAACAAAATCTATTTGTAAAACACTTGACTAAAAGCAACATTTTAAATACACAACTTTCTTCATAATTTTCTCCCTAAAGCATACTATTCTCTATCTAAATTAAATGAATCTTTTCTCACCTTAGCAAATACTTTATGATTTTCAAAACAGTCTCAAACACACACCAATTTGTCTTTAGCAGAGCAAAAGGTATGCACTCCAGAGGATGCAGCCATAAAAAGCACAGAAATGCTGTAATTCATCACACATATCTCTCATGTCACCCAATCAAAACTCTTCCCTCACTTTTTTCAAATCAACACCCTTCCCCCCTCTGCCCTTTCTGCCTTTTTTGCATAGCAACCACCTCCTGAAAGACCTCTGATGTTTGCAAGTTCACACAACAATGTTTCAATTAAACTCTGAACTCTCAGTACACCTGCATATCCAGTGCAATGTTTCATTAAATGATTTTTTCTTGACCATTCAAATTACATCTTTCAAAGAACTCATCCATGCACCCTAACTTTCTGTTTTCAGCAATCAAAATCCACCAATCACTGCTACTGCTTCATTAAGACAGAAACTCCACAGTTTTTTTCATTTTAAACTCTTAATTTTTCAACTGCCATTTCATTGCCAGACTTCATCTGACTGCAGCAGAACCTTCTCTCACCATGTTTTCTGTCTGGATTGTTGGACATAGTTACATCTACTGGGCTCAAAGGTATGCTGATAACAACATTTTACCTAACCTCAATTTACAAAATGTGGAAATTAAGTGGATTGACCACAGAGGATTAAAAGGTCACCAATTGATACCATTGGTGAAAACCTTTTTGCATTTGCCAAAACCTGACCTGATAATTGTGCACTGTGGAGGTAATGACTTGGGCACTTTGACTGGGGTAGGTCTGGAATGCTTTTAAAGGACACCTTTGAGCAATTGATGGCACTTTTTCCTCAAACTGCCTTGGTATATTCAAATATATGCCAAAGACAGAAATGGAGGTGGTCAAACCAATTTTGTCCACAAATTGAGAAATCGATGAAGCATGTAAATAAGTCTGTTTCAGCTTACATGAGAGACCATGGAATGGGCTCCATCTACAACAATAACTTGCGTTACTACATGCAAGATATCTACAGAGGAGATGGAGTTCACTTCTCAGATGAGGGGAACAGAATTTTCATTCTGAATTTAAGTCTGTGCATTGGTACCTACTTATAAGTACCTAAATCTACCATAAACCCAAAAGCTCTTCTCAGAGCTACCCTAACTATGATCACCATAAACAAATTTTAAATGTAACTTTTTTTTACTAATTTTCACCAAAGTACACTCCCCGGAGCGCTACCCGGTACGCACATATGGACCTCCTCAGCCACCCTCAGAAAACCTAAGGGGTCAGGATACGTCTACCGTGCCCCCTTCTACCCATTCTGAACATTTTTCGCCCTCCATCTTGTATCTCAATTCTACCGTAATACAAAATGGAGGACTCCCGTAACGCTGCCGGTTCGCGTACCGGGGCGCTCACCGGGAAGCGCTCCATTAAAAAAGGTGGGAAAGTAATTTACAGAAAAACGACTGGAGACACTTTCACCAAATATAGATTAGCTCATACTACATACCAATCCCTACCATTTTCACAAATTTGATTCAAATTCCATTTAGCCATTTAGCCTGTAGACCTCTCTAAATACCCTGAGGTAAATTACTTCACAAAACACATCTGAAGTGTTGGAATTGACAACCAATTAAATTGTTACTTTAATTTTCTACTTTTTTTACCTGACATTTGATTGGTTATGTACCTGAATATATATAAAAAAAGAGAGAGAAACACAGCCATTTTGACTACTACTTCCTGAACTACATTGCAAGATCATTTTCACTCACAACTTAAACTTGTTTTTAAAAGGTAAGATGTTATTTTATAAATTTGAAAACATTTTCAGATAGTTATATACTATCCCTCTGTAAGAGTTAGACATTGAGAAAGGCTTCTTTATTATAATTATGGATTGATTTAGGTTTTCTGTGGTATAATTATGAATTTACTTAGGCTTTTTCACAAGCACTTTTTAATAGTACTACTTCACGCCAGAAAAAAGTACCCGTCTGAACTTAAACCCAACAGTGCCCTATCTCTACTGATATATTTATTTTTTATGCAAATTTCAGCACAAAAATGGAAGGAGAACAGAACGTTTCCTTTGAAATTGTCCTAGACATGAACAATGAGGAAATCATTGAACCCATTGACTTGGAATTCATGGATGAATCACGAGACCATGAACTTCTACAATGTGTAGAATCTGTGGATTTCTTACTTCAATATGAGGACGGTCAAATGTGGGAAGTTATGTTCAGTCAAAAAGAAGACATATTGGACAGTCAAATGTTAGACGTTCTATTAAATTTTGAAAAAGAATCAGAAAAATAAAATTATATTTAATATTAAAAAATTGTTTGAGTCTTTAATCATTTTTATATGTAATTCATAAACTAGTACCAAATTGATTATAATGTAAAGTCAGACTTATAGTATACTGTGCACAATCCCAAAAATAAATTTATATTTAATAATCATAAATACTGCTACTTAAATAAAAAAAAACAACAAAAAAAAACAACTAAAAGAACAATCAATAAACATACAATATTTCAAAATATCATAGTCTAGCATTCTTTTTTCCATATAGTACGCTCCCCAGACCGCTTCCCGGTGCGCGTACCGGGCGCTTCCCACGCAAAAAAACCAAAATTTTTTTTTGCCCCGCGGGGCCCTTTTAAAGCCTCCACATCAAACCTAGGGGGTCAGGGAGGATCTACTATGCCCCCTTATGGTCATTTCCCCCTTTGTTTTGGCCTCCTCTTGTCTCTCGATCCTACCGAGAGACAAGATGGCGGCCGCTCCGGACTGTTTAGAATGTTGACAGACACCGGAGAGCCAATCAGCTTCGCTTCGCGAAGTTCCGTTACGCGTCAGGTACGCGAACCGGGGCGCTGCCCGGAGCGCGCTTACAGATATATATATTTTTTTGAACCTTAATTTCTCAAAACTCACTGGAGCACATATATTGAGACCTAGCAAAGGCACATCGGGCTAACAGTCCCTATAATTTTGACAAGTTTTGTGCAAATCCATTCAGCCGTTCGGGCTAAAAGTGAGGCCAACCGCCCTATGGAAATTAACATGGGAAAAACGCGTTTTGGGACCCCCCTTTTTTCTCGGCCCCCCCTTGACAAACCCCCCCAAATTTTCAGGGGATGCTCAAAAACAAAATGTTCCATTTTCCTGTAAATTTCAGCCAATTCCGTCCACAAACGCCAAAGTTATTAGACATAGAATTTTCAAAAATCCCATAGAGAAAAAATCCTAACTATATATACCTACTGGCGACCGCCAGTAGGTAATGTATATATATATATATTCACTGAAAAAACCATAGGTTATAGACCATATATAGTTAGGAATTAGCATTTTAAAAACCTTATTTTACTCACACAAAACCATTGAAATTCCATATATAGTTAGTTGCACTAACTATATATCGCGCACCCGCAATCCACTGCTGATGATGTCACATATTACATCATTCATGACATGGTCAGTGACATCACTGATGACATCACTGATGACAACATCCAGTGATTATGTGTTTCTGTAAAGTTTAAATATGTTTTACATATTGAATAATGAGTGGATGTATAAGTGTCTGAATGAAGGTTTTAGTAGGTGCGTGATTGACTGTATGAGTGAGTGATTAAATGCGTCTTACTGAATGCACGGGTTAGTGACTAAACTGTCTGAAAGTGTCCATCAGTATGTCTGTTGTTGTGCAAGCTGCTGCATGTGTTGATCAGTAGCTATATAAGTAGCTATATGGGTTATTGATTGGTTGCACAAGTATTTGTATGGGAGACTGAGTGTGTGTATGGCTGGCTGGGAGGTGTGTGACTCTGTGCAGATCAATGTGTACTTGTATCAGTGATTCTATAAGAGAGTAACTATGTGTTAGTATATGTTTCAAAAATGTAAGGTGTTCTGTGTTTAACTGTATAGATGAGAAAATGGAAGTGTGATTGATTCTTTTCAGGACTGACTAGGTGTGTGAGTAACTCCATGGATGAGTGGCAGAGTGTGAGTGTCTGTATAGGTGTATGAGTGCATATGATAGTGTTGTAAAGATGAGTGATTGTATGTATGAATGATTGTATGAGTGAATGTGTGTGTAGACATAGGAATCAGTGAGTGCGTATGTAGTAACTAGTATTGGTGTGTCAATGGTTTCAAAAATGATACTCTCTATTTAACACTGGGTGTAACGGAGGTTATATTACAGTGTGAGGAGATGCATTGTATTATCACATGAATGATATCATCAGTGATGTGATCATTGATGTCAAGTGAGATGTCATCAGTGATGTCATTTGAGATGTCATCAGTGATGTCATCAGTGATGTCACTGACCATGTCATGAATGATGTAATATGTGACATCATCAGCAGTGGATTGCGGGTGCGCGATATATAGTTAGTGCAACTAACTATATATGGAATTTCAATGGTTTTGTGTGAGTAAAATAAGGTTTTTTAAATGCTAATTCCTAACTATATATGGTCTATAACCTATGGTTTTTTCAGTGAATTTTCAAGGTTTTGTAAATGCTAATTCCTAACTATATATGGTCTATAACCTATGGTTTTTTCAGTGAATTTCAATGGTTTTTTAATAGCAAATATCATAAGCTGTCGAATGTCAAGTACGTGGTAAGTAAAAACATTTTCGTGTTTATGCACACTGATCTGCTTTGAATGCTGCCCCCCACCCCTCATTTCTATTAGGAGTACTCTCTCTTTGCAGATAGTGAAGGGTAGTTAACGCAGCCCTTTGCCCCCTTTGTAATCCGTCGTGCCTGCTTCTCTCTCCATTTGATTGATTGTTCTCTTTGGTTCATTCTCTATTTACAAACAAGCACAGAGTCAAAATACTCTGTTTAGTCTTTGCAGATAGCGAAAAACCGTGTAAAAAAACTAAAGGAATCGAGCAAAATCAGTAGGCCACTAATGGGATCTCTTTTTGACCTCGCTAAAATAGAAACATTAGGAACAACCTGTTGAAAATAGCAATGCGTATGTACATAAGCGGCGTTCATTTGTGTTCAC
Source organism: Lissotriton helveticus (assembly GCF_964261635.1). Classification (NCBI taxonomy): domain Eukaryota; kingdom Metazoa; phylum Chordata; class Amphibia; order Caudata; family Salamandridae; genus Lissotriton; species Lissotriton helveticus. Next base: position 1,768,206,960 of record NC_136063.1, read on the forward strand.
AGTACCCCTTGTTGATTGTTTGAATCGAGCATTGAATTGTTCGAAGTTGGTTCTCTTAAGGATCTTCTCTGCCTGCAAACGAGGAAGAATAGGAATATTCTCTCTCCCTTTGCAGATAGTGAAGGGTAGGTAACGCAAGCCTTTAACACGTCGTACCTATTTCATTCCTCATTGATTGATTGATTGTCCGAACATTGACTGTTTGGGAATTAGTTCTTTTTGGAGGTATTCCCTGTTTGCAAATAAACGTAGAAAAATCTTTGCAAGTAGTGAAAGGGTACGTAATGCGGACCTTTCTCCCCCGTTGTAATCTGTCATGCCTATCTACTCCCCACTGATTGATGCACCTGTTTCACCCGGACCATTTACTAGACATACGTCATCTGGCCCGACCAGAGAGCACCCCTAGTGAAAAGGACATATGCAATAATAACAAAGTGATCACTGTATCCTGTTAACAGAAACTTTAGCATGAAACAACCTGGAAAGAAAAGAATAGGAAATCGAAAATCAGTAGGCCACTGATGAACATGAACTTTTATTAAACAACGAACAAAGAAACGATAACATAACGTAATGATAAAACCTATTAATGTCCTAGAAACAAGAAAACGTTAGAAATATGCCAGTGGTGAGAGACCAGAAAAACAGTAAGAGAAACCAAATCACCCCTCGCTGTCCCACCGCCTGCCACGCCAAAAAAATCGATAGACTAGGGAAAATGCAAGTCAGTAGAACATCCGCCCCCACTCTGGAAACTTCCAAGGTGCGGCAGGGTTGCGGCTACGCCCAGCCGGGAGCAGCCCATATAAGGCAGGTCCTGCTGCCACGCCTCGGCCAGGAGATCCTAACGTAGGGTGTAGCCGGAGGAGAGGCCGAGACCAGCGGGACCCGGCCAGGGGATTGCCTTTACAACGCTGAACAGTTGCAGGGGGGGGGGAATGTCTCCTCGACCCTCCCCTCTCTCTCCCAGTCCGGCCGCGGTGGCCCTTGAGAGTTGCAGGTAGTCCCGCCACATGCTCTTCCGGTCCGGCCACCAACGGTCGGGGGGCCGAGGCCGACGGGATCCGGCTGCAGCCAATAAACCAAGAAACCCGTTCATGGGGCCAGAGCCAGGGGCGTCCGGCCGACATCTACCGGAAGCCCGGCCCGAAGACGGACGGGACACTTCTTCTTTCTTGTATAATTGCTGCAACAACCCTGGGGGGGGATGTCTTGCACATGCCTCCGACCCCCCCCCCCTCGTCCTCATCGCCTGGTCCGGCCATAACAAATCTCAAGCGAGACGCCGTGGGGTGCACTGGGAGGGAGAGACGGTGCGAACAGGCCTCTCCCGCCTCCCCAGGTGGAGGCTTCCCAGCTGCACCCTCAGCGCTCCAGGCGCCCGGAAAAGGGTTCTTCCACTGTGGCCATGCTGCAACGTCTCGCCCGGCAGGGTGGAGCCCGTCCGCTCATTTGACCCCGCGATCGCCAGTAGCTACCGAACTCTCAAAATGGCAGTCGACCTGGCAAGAGCGGGCCCAGCATAAAGAAATGGCCCGGTCACTGGTTGACTCCACCACCGTAGTCCTCCACGACCTTGAAGATTCTAGAGGAGCCGCGGGAGTCTCCGACCCCCGATGGGGAATGACTGCCATGATCACCCGTGGAGTGACGAAACTGTATCCGCGGGACGTCGGCGCCAGCCTCACTTTGAATTACTAGAATCCTGCAGACCTCACTTCCGGTGAAAGCACAGTGTGACCCGGTAGGAAAAATTGTTGCACCCCCTCCCCTTTTTGACTGATAGTTCAAACCACCGATCCTTTCCTTTGCCCTTTTAACGGAACTTTGGACTGCCTCCCCCTCTTTTACATTTTCTAGAGAAAACAAAACATTAACCACTACAATAACATAGCAGTTGACACCAGAACTGTTTTCAAATTGAAAACCAACAACATCTTCAACAGAATCCTTTTTGTTTCTGCTGTGACCCTGCTACAGCACAGGCATTGTCCCCAGTAGTAATTCTGCAATGCCGGTAAGAATAGCTGTGGTGCCTACTGGACTCACTCACCCCCGCGGCGCCCCACGCCGTTATTTGCTGGGCGGCAACTTGCTAGACATCACTTTCGTGCCATCTAGATTTCAGCGCGTTCTGCTGCCTTGGAACTATTCGCACAACAGACCGCTACTGACAAGAATATTTCATTATTGGTGCTGTCAATTTCAATAAATCTATTGGATAATTCAAAAGAAATTGCCACGGTCTCTTCGTTGTTTAAATGTTTTTACTGTTTTTGTTTTGTTGTATATATTTATATGTTATTAAAGTTTTATATTCCTACTACTTTGTTGGAGTGCTATATATTTTTAATGTGACACATAATTGTAAAAACTTTGATGTACAAAGAGTGATTCCTGGAATCTTCCGCTTCAGGCTCGGTCACCTCCCCAATCACAATACAGGATAGTTTTCAGATAGTAGGAACACGTGTGGTGTGACGGATCTCATCGGGTGTGGGCCTTGATCTACTATAACTCCTTTGAAGAGGGGTGATTCTTTACAGCTGGGGCCATAAACTACATCTGCAGGGCTAGCTGATAGCCTGGACAATCGGACACAGAGGAAGAGGAGTGTCAGAGGGTGCGGTAGTGAATAGGGCGAAAGGGAGGTGTCGGGCGGGCACAGTGTGATTCTCAGGGAAGAGCAGCGCAGATGGGGGGAGGTTTATTGCCCATGCATAAGACAGAGAGCGGGGGTGACCAGTGCCTGGGGAAGATGCTTGCGAGGGTGAGGAGCCATGCTACGAATCGACAGCGTGCAGAGAGTGGGTCTGGTCAAGACATCTAAAATGGCTGCCGTGCACGACAAAAGTGTGGCATTTCAAAAAAGGCAAGATGGCGCAGACAATGTTTTTCAACACTTCCTCATTTCCTTCGAATCGAACGTTAACAGACGTTGGGGCATATTACCAAAATTAAGCGATATTTATCGCTAACGATGCTTACCAACGAATTTTTTACCGCTAAGCATCATCAGAAATTATCGAAGATAAACCTTGCTATTATCAAGGTTTATCACAAATGCGATAATAAACGGCCGCAATGCATGAATATCGCTAAAAACTCAGCGATATTCATACATTACCGAGCTAATGCTCTTAGCCATGTTATCCACCTCCCATTGGATAACATGGCTAAGAACTGCTCAGGGCAGGTGTTACTTTTTGGAGATATTCGCGCTTAGCGCGAATATCTCCAAAAGTTGGTAATAGGAGATAGATATCTTGCATTTTGTAATGCAAGTTATTGTGGTATATGGAACTCATACCATAATCTCTCAGGAAAGCAGAAACTGATCCTTTTGGGACCGCCTAAAAAGGCCTAGGGGGTGAGGAGTACTCTACTTTGCCCCCTTTTCACGTTCCGAACTATTTTATTTTACTCTCTTCTGTAATTACACAAAATAGCAGCGATAAGATGCATCGGAGACACACAGTGAGAGAAAGGAGGCCGGAGATGAAGAAGAGATGTCAAATACACATTGGAGATAATATAGTGGCAGAAGGGAAGTAAATATGAGTAAACTTACCATGTAACATAAAAATGTTGCACTCTATACTATAAGTCTCATTTTATACTACAATCACTTCGCTACAACCTCATAAATTAAAAATAAAAATGAATAATGTCTCAAACAATTTTTGATTTCTAAATATAAATTTATTCTTCAGAATTTTCTAAATTTGAAAGAACTAGTAACATGTCCTCATCAGCAATGTCCTCATGAAAAGTCTCCAATAATGATTCTTGTAACTCTATGGTCTCCAAACACTCGATAAATTCGCCATCAAGAGATTGATCAAAAAAATCATTCAAGTCATCTCCTCCTTCTGACAATATTTCATTATTGGTGCTGTCAATTTCAATCAATGTAGTGGAATCATTCAAGTCATCTCCTCGTGACAATATTTCATTATTGGTGCTCTCAATTTCAATCAATGTAGTGGAATCATTCAAGTCATCTCCTCCTTGTGACAATATTTCATTATTGGTGCTGTCCATTTCAATCAATCTAATGGAATCATACAAGTCATCTCCTCCTTGTGACAATATTTCATTATTGCTGCTCTCAATTTCAATCAACGTAGTGGAATCATTCAAGTCATCTCCTTGTGACAATATTTCATTCTTGGTGCTGTCCATTTCAATCAATCTAATGGAATCATACAAGTCATGTCCTCCTTGTGACAATATTTCATTATTGGTGCTCTCAATTTCAATCAATGTAGTGGACAATTCAAAAGAAATTGCCACGGTCTCTTCATTGTGAGCCATTTTATTTTGAAATTGCTTGCTGTAAATTGCAGAAAAAAATAATCACTTTCATTTATCGTTTTTAGTAATACATAATATAAAACTAACTTTATCAAGTATTTAGTATAACAGAAGGACTGCAAATAAATAACAGAAAACATTTTTCAAATTATCTTCAAGTGTACAACATAGTTCCCCTTACAAATTAACAACTCACCTTTTTAAAAGTAGGAAAAGTGTTAGTACTGTGTAAATCAAACACCAGAAATTCACCACCAAAAATTCCTCACAAATGTACCTCAGACAGTAGTATCACAAAATGGCTGTGGTTTCCTCTCATTTGACATATATACATAACCAATTAACTTTCATCACACACAAATACAAAACCAAAGTAACATTTTAATTGGTTCTAAATTTCAACACTTTCAAATGTGTTTTCCCCATGCAATTTTCCATAGGACATTTACATACGTCTACAGCCTGAATGGCTGAACGGAATTACACCAAACTTGGCAAAATGGTACATCAAACCTAAGAGGTCAGGAAGGATCTACTATGCCCCCTTATGGTCATTTCCCCCTTCGCTTTGACCTCCTCTTGTCTCTCAATCCTACCGAGAGACAAGATGGCGGCCGCTACGGACTGTTTGGAATGTTGACAGATGCCGGAGAACCAATCAGCTTCGCAAAGCTCCGTAACGCGAAAAGTACGCGAAGCGGAGCGCTGTTACAGATATATATCTTTTTTTGAACGTTAATTTCTCAAAATCCACTGGAGCACATATATTGAGACCTAGCAAAGGCACATCGGGCTACCAGTCCCTAATATTTTACCAAGTTTCGTGCAAATCCATTCAGCCGTTCGATTATTATTATTATATTTTTTTTTTGCCCCGCGGGGCCCTTTTAAAACCTCCACATCAAACCTAGGGGGTCAGCGAGGATCTACTATTCCCCCTTATGGTCATTTGCCCCTTTGCTTTGGCCTCCTCTTGTCTCTCGATCCTACCGAGAGACAAGATGGCGGCCGCTACGGACTGTTTGGAATGTTGACAGACGCCAGAGAACCAATCAGCTTCGCTTCACAAAGCTCCGTTGCGCGAAAAGTACGCGTAGCGGAGCGCTGCCCAGTCCGCTGTTACAGATATATATCTTTTTTTGAACATTAATTTCTCAAAATCCACTGAAGCACATATATTGAGACCTACAAAAGGCACATCGGGCTACCAGTCCCTACAATTTTGCCAAGTTTCGTGCAAATCCATTCAGCCGTTCGGGCTAAAAGTGAGGCCAACCGCCCTATGGAAATTAACATGGGAAAAACGCGTTTTGGGACCCCCCTTTTTTCTCGGCCCCCCCTTGACGAACCCCCCCAAAATTTTCAGGGGCTGCTCAGAAACAAAATGTGCCATTTTCCTGAAAATTTCAGCCAATTCCGTCCACAAACGCCAAAGTTATTAGACATAGAATTTTAAAAAAACCCATAGAGAAAAAATCCTAACTATATATACCTACTGGCGACCGCCAGTAGGTAATATATATATATATTCACTGGAAAAAAAAAAGAAGAGGTCTGGCTTTTGTTCAAGAGTGAAGTGGACATGACTTACTTCATTGGTAGGTCTTCACATGTATTATCTCCTCTGTACTCTTCAACAAGCGTAAATTTAATCTGCAACCCTGAGTAGGCCTCACCTTAAACAAACCTCTGGATAGGCCACACCTTAATGTCATCCTGAATCAATCATTTAACATGTTAGGGACAGATTTATGATAGGTGTATGTGTCATGCTGTAAAGTCCCGTGCCACATGAAACCGATGCAGCAGTGATGTAAAACATGCACCATGTTGCAAGACAGGCCTCATTTCATCTCCAACAAGATAAGAAGCTGAATCTTCTGTAAATGTCAAAATTGTTGTATACACTGCTCAACTTATGTGTAGTCTTTCATATGCTAGAGTTCATCTGCACTATGAGATACCTAAGCAAAGGAAATACAGGTGATGTGATTGTGAAATGAGGAAAAGAAACTCCACATTTTTCAATTACATCACCTGTGTTTCCTAAGTTTACGAATGACATTGTGCAGATGAGGTTTAGGTATAGAGGAGATAATACATGTGAAGACCTACCAATGAAGTAAGTCATGTCCACTTCACTCTTGAACAAAGGCCAGACCTCTTTATGGATAATCATCCTGAATTAATCATTTAAAATGTTAGGGACAGATTTATGATAGGTGTATGCCTCTTTTGCGCCACTGTGCGTCACTTTTGTGACGCAGCGGCGGTGCAAAAGATTTGCTATGTTGTGATATATTTACAACTTGATGCATCTAGGCAGATGTGTCATGCTGTAAAGTCCCGTGCCACATGAAACCTGCGTCAGGTTTCATATAGGTGTTTTGTTGCAGGGTGGGCATTCATTTGCATGAAAGCCCTGTAAAACTAACACAGTGAAATTTAGAAGATTTCACTGAGTCAGCTTTATAGCATTGCTGAATCAAATCCTTATGGCTGTTTGAAACAGGCATAAGGAGTGAAGCACCATGCAATGTGTGGCTTCCTCCTGTGCATTGCAGTAGACATGTCGTGTTTACGACGTGACTCGTGCAATGTGTTGCTTTTGCGGCACAGATGCGTGACGCATCTGTGCTGTTTTTACTCAATGGTGCTCCACATTGTAAATGCGGCACACCATGGGTGGCAGAGCAGCAGTGCACGTTAACTGGTGCATCCCTGGGGATGTGCCAGTTAACATAAATCTGCCCCTTTACATTTAAGTATGTGCAGGGGACACAGAGTCGGTGAGGCTTATCCAAGGTTAAGAAGAGATGAGTCCTGTTTACTGAAAACTTGGACATAGGCCTCACCTCTTCAGCATCGCTGGACATGGCTAAATAATAGCTGCAAAATGATACTCTTGTTAAACAATTTTACTATTATAGTCTCTGAGATTTGTGTCTTACTCTGCAACATCTCATTGTTGTTCTCTTTTTTTAAAGATAACGACAACATCAAGCATGAGTGATAATGAGCAATCAGTTGATCTCGATCTTATCGTTGAAATTGTGATTGAAACGTCAGTGGAAGTAGATCCCTTAGATGATTTAAATCCTGAGGATGATGAAGAGCATGATGAGGATGCCGATTTGTCAGAATTGTATGACATAGGGTGGGAAGCTGACCTGCTTGAGCCTATGGAACTATAAACATTTATTTTTAAAATTTAACGGAAATAAAAAGTAAAAATGTAAACCGTTTAATTTAAAATTAAACACAACTTCAAAAACAGGTTATGTGCAGTATCTTTAATAAAATAGTATAATATGCTCATAAAATTAGATCAGATTCACATATAAAACAGCACAGGTAAAATGTAGAAGCATTCAATTTCTTTGGTACTATTTATGAATACTGAATTTGCCTATGCACTAAAAATTATTCTAAGTGAAAATGACAAGAAGTGTGTTAAGTTTTTGATGACTGTTATTGATTTACTGTTTGGTAATAGTGGTTAATAACATTTTTTATTATATTTTAACACAGATTCAACTGCAGATCATTTCAAAAGTAGAGAATGCCAAGTAAGGATAGATTCAGAAAGGCTACAAAACGTCAAAGACAGCAGGTTCACAGATGTTTGCAGCAGTCCTCTACAAAAAAAAATCGTCAAGTCACCAAGAAAGCACCGGGTAAGACAACTAAATCATTCATAAGAAACATTTGTAGAACAAAAAGTATTACTACAGAAAATGTTTCAGTCCAGAAAAAGAGAAGCATTTTAAACGGAAAGGAAAGGCCAATCAAAAATGTTACTGCTAGAGCAAGAGATAACTCTGTGCATGATAGTAGAAGGAAACAACAGTTTAGGGACATTCGTAAACGAATGTTCCGCAACAGGATAATTGGCAATTTGTTAAAAAATATTAAGAAAGGTCAACAGAAAGTGGTTTTTTATAAGAGAAAAAAAAAAGTTGAGAAAGTTATTGATCAGGCATTTCAAATTAAGCGAAAGTTATTTATTTTGATAATCAATAGAATTAGGAAGCTAAACAAGGCAATTTATGATTTCAAAAGAAATAGTAGATGGAAGAGAATAGTTAATCGTAGTAATTTTTGTGAAGTTTTTTCCGGAGAATGGATGCATCATTCAAGTTGTGAGGCATTTTTTAATGAGGAGAGTTATTTCCAGGATAATGATTTGGTGCATGCAGTTGACTCCAGTGGTCGAGCTTATGAGGTGAAAGATGGTTGTCCAGTTGAAAAAGAAAAACTTGTGACAACAGAGACAGAAGAGGTGTTAGGTAATGAGGTTTTAGGAAGACGTCCTAAGGGTCCTGTGTACACCTGGAAGTGTAGTAGTATTTGAAGTGTACGACAGGATTCCATCAATTTGCTTTGTGATTTTGTACGGACATTTAATAAGAAAAGTTTGAAGCAGAAAATGAAGTTGTTGCAAGAATTAGATCCTTGCAGAGTGAGCGAAGTGACAGGTTTGCATGGTCATTCACTGGCTTGTCTTTCCAGGAGAGTATGCCAGAGTGTTTTTCATCATTTCAGGATGCTAGCAGTGCATCATAATAAAGTGAGGAAATTAGTTAGAATGATGTATTATGCTAAGAGTCCAGCAATTATGCTTAAACAATTATGCGCTGCTCTTTTGCATGGTTCTGAAATAGATGTGAAGAATATTTGTGAAGAAATTGAGTATTGTTACTTTGGAAGTAAAGAGGAGAATGTTGAAATTGACCAAGAAGAAGAGGGTAATGTGGAAGACAGTGTACAGGTTTCCAGTACAGATAATTTTCAGAAGGAAATTGCGACGTTTCAGGTGAAATCAAGTGAGAGGCCTAATTTCACTTGTGTGTGTTGTCGACGCACTTATTATAAGAATCAGACTAAGTTAGTGGATTTATATGCAAAAAGTGAAAGGGAAAATATTAGTGAATGGAAGGATTTCGCAACATACTTGATGGTAGAAAATTGTTTTGATTTGGGATCGGATCAACGTGTGTGTACTTATTGTTGTAACAAATTAAATCAAAACCAGATGCCTGCTAGAGCGGTTCATAATAATCTGGAATTGGTTGAGATTCCTTCTGAATTGAAGGATTTAAATACTTATGAATCTATTTTGATTCAAAGTATCCATCCCTTTCAGGCTATTGTAAGAATGGAGCCAAAGACAGGGAAATTGCCTCCATCAGATTTACAGAGAGGATTAAAGGGAAGAGTTGTTTATTTGCCTCTAGATTTGAAGAAAAACATTAACACAATTGGAGTAGAAAAAGTGGAAGAGGAACCTCTGGTTATCTTAGTTAATGGGGTTCCGACAAAGAATAAGAAAATATGGCAAGATTTAGTGGATGTTAGGAAAGTCAAAAAGGCAACATTGTATTTGAAAAAAAATAATAAGTACTATAAGAATGTATATGTTGCAGAAGAGGGAGTAAGTGAGGAAGAGGATAGCGATTTGTGTGCTGGTCAAATTGAGAAAGTAGAACCCTCTAAAAGTGAAGAAATATATGAACATTATAGTGTTCATCCTTTGCATTCCAAGGAAGTCATGGGGAATGCTATTGAGTTGTTTCAAATGAAACAAGCCAAAGGGAGTCCCATTAGTGTTTGGGAGGAAAGTTTGGAAGCTCGGTGTTTCCCACAGCTATTTCCAACAGGTCAAGGAGGAAGATATGATGAGCGACCTCATCAAATTCCTGCTTCTGAATACTGGACTTTACGATTGTATGCAGAAGATGCTAGGTTTCGACAATGTATTCCCTATTTGTTTCATCTCCTGTTTGAAAGCGATCTGTCTGGACTGTCATATGCAGTGAACCACATCTTGAAAAGTGGTATACAGATGCAAAACATTTTGGCAAGTGACTTTATGGATAAAGTCAATGTCCAAGACAGTATTTTGGATTGTCACCTGATTAATCTCATGGCGTGTCAGCGTGGTACTAATGAGTACTGGTACCGTCGTCATGGTGATTTAAAATGTATGCTGAGGAACTTAGGAACTCCCACATGGTTCCTCACTCTGAGCTGTGCCGAGTATGGCTGGGAAGACTTACTTGAATTTCTACGAGAGGCAAATGGAAACATTGAAAACATCGAATTCAAGACACCCGGAGAACTGTGCTCTTTGGATCCAGTCAATGTATGCAGGTACTTCAATCATAGATTTGAAGCTATGATGTCTTTCATCATGAATAAGAAGAATCCACCTCTTGGAGAGGTGTTGGATTTCTTCTGGAGAAAGGAGTACCAAGCAAGAGGTGCTCCTCATATACATATGCTGCTGTGGATCAAGGATGCACCTAAATTTGGAACAGATCCAGAAGACTTAGTGATGAGTTTCATACAACAGTATTCTACATGTGCTGTTCCAAACGCAAAGGAGAAGAAAAGCCTAAGAGAAAAAGTTCTACGTTTCCAAAGCCATCGTTGTGGAAAGTACTGTCGTCGTAAATTCAGAAACAAGGACAAGTTCTACACCAAATGTCGTTTCAGCTTTCCACGACCGGTGATTTCTAAAGGAAGAGTAAACAGTTTGATGTCTTCGCTGCGACATAATGTGATGAAGAAATCACCTAAAAACACATACAATTTGAAGAGGAACGAGGAGTCCAAGTACATCAACGACTACAACCCAGTGATTTTGTCCATGTGGAATGCTAACATGGATATACAGTTTGTGGCTGATAACTGTATGGCTGTGGCTCGGTATGTGACATCTTACATCACCAAAAAAGAAAAGACAGAATTGAAGGATATGTGGGAGGACATTTCCCATGAAAAGAGCCTCAGTAAGAAGTTGTACAGTTTCAGTCTGAAGATGTTGTCACATCGAGAAATCGGAGCTTACGAATGTTCTGACCGGTTGTCTTCAGCAAGTCTCTATGCCAAATCCAGGAGTATCGTTTGGGCGAGTCTTGGTCTTGCTGCAACGCGTAATCGAGTTCTGAAACCTGTGCGGGAAATTGAGTATTTGGCGGAAAAGGAGGCAAACAGTACCGACATTTTGAAGACCAACATGTTGGATACATATTATCCAAATCGAAGCAGTCACCTCGAGAATGTTTGTCTGTATGAGGTTCTACAAAATTACATATTCAAGAGGAACATCAAAGAAGATATTGAGAAAGGAGTGTATGCTGTAATTGGAAGTGAGGGATGTCTGGTCAAGCAAAGAAAATGCCACTTGGTAAACCATCGAAAATTGAGTGGCGAATCTCCTGAAAAAAAGGAGTTTTTCTATTTAGCACTTTTGCAACTTTTCAAGCCTTGGCGTGCAGAAGAGGAACTGCTTGGAGATTTCCTCTGTTACGAAGACTCTTTCACTGCCGCCAAGGAGACCATAGAATGTCCTGCTTTTCCCAAATATCTAGAAATGTTGAATGCGGAAATCGAGCAGGAAGCAACGATTGCAGCCGAGATTGCCAGAGACAGTTCTCAGGACAGCCAGAGTTCTGTTTGATTGAGTCAGGATCCACTAGGGGGACCTGTTATCGAAAATGAAGCTGCCACTGCCATGAATGAAGTGGAAAGAGCCATGGCACATGCTCAGGAGGATGCGGTAAACTTAGAAGACTTGGAAAGACAACTCAACGTTGAGCAGAGGAAAATATATAACGAAGTTACCAAGCAAATTGATCATGGATTTAGTCATGAGAAGAAAGAGTGCTCATGTACGTCGTTGAAGCCTGTCCAACTGTACGTGAGTGGAGAAGCGGGAACTGGAAAAAGTTTCCTCATTAAAGCAATTTCATGTTATTTGAAGGAAAGGACTGAGTCATCGCTGTCTTGTGTTGTCACCGCTCCAACTGGACTGGCAGCACATAACATTAAAGGTATTACTTTGCATCGTCTACTGATGCTGCCAGTGGAGCATGATAACAAATTACAATACCACAAGTTATCTGGAGATGCTTGTTGTGAAGTTTCAAGAGTCTTGAGGAAAATGAAACTTCTTATCATTGACGAAGTAAGCATGGTTTCCAATGTCATGCTTGCCTTTGTGCATTTGAGAATGCAAGAAGTTCTTAAAACAGAGTATGATGTGTTATTTGGTGGCAAACACATCATTGTTTCCGGAGATCTTCTGCAGCTGACACCAGTGAAAGGACAACCTGTGTTCAAAATGCTCACGCATGAAGATACCAGGAAGTGCCTAGGGAGTATTGGCAACGTCAATATTTGGTTAAACTTCAATTATGCTGAACTGCATGAAAATATGCGTCAGGCGAAGGATGAAGATTACAAGAATATTCTACAAGATGTTAGAATTGGAAAAGTGACCGAGCATGGGAAAGAAGCTTTACATGTACGATTACTGTCAAATTTATATCCAGAACAAGACGTTGTGCCTGAGAATATTTTTCAGAAAATTACTGAGAAGAAATCTGGAATATGTTTGATGCCAACTCTTGCAGAATGTGCCATCTTCAACAACAAAATGTTGCATTTAGAAAACCAAGAGATTGTGAAACTGGAAGCTATTGACAGAGTAGAGCATATGGGATCAACAATTATTTTGTCTGAGAATTTGAAAACAAAATTGGATTCATTAGAGAAGACTATATCTAAAACTGCAGGTTTTGAAAAGACTCTGAATGTGTGCTTAAACTGCCGTATAATTTTAAGAAGGAATTTACATGTTGAAAGAGGTCTGGTAAATGGATCAATGGGTAATGTTGTTGATTTTGTGAAATACAGAAATAGAGATGGAATTGAATTTTTAAAAATTACATTTAATGGCATTGAGGAAGTACAGCTAATTGGTTGTTGTTCTGCAAGATTTTTGCTTGTAAAAGACTTATATGTTCGCCGTAAGCAGTTTCCTGTTTGCTTGGCATATGCGGTGACAATCCATAAATCGCAAGGTTTAAGTGTAGACAGTGCATTGGTGAATATTGGCAGTTCTGTGTTCAAGGAGGGTATGGCATATGTGGCATTGTCAAGAGTTAGAACTTTATCGGGATTGTACTTGATTGAGTGTGATGTCACAAACATTTGTGCGGATCTAGATTGTGTTAAGGAATACAATAGGTTAAGAAGAGAGTATGCGCCACATTTGCCTCAATATCCTTTGTTTGAGAAACGTGTGGTAGGCCGGAAACGAAGAAATGTGACCAATACTAGGGAGGTTGTAGCAAAAAGACGAAAAGTCGATGAACCTGAAATTATAAGCAGAAACAAAAAGGATTCTGTAGAAGATGTTGTTGGTTTTCAATTTGAAAACAGTTCTGGTGTCAACTGCTATGCTAATGTAGTGGTTAACGTTTTGTTTTCTCTAGAAAATGTAAAAGAAGAGATTGTGGTCAATTCTGATCAAAGATTTTGCAGTTTGTTAAATTCTGTGTTAGAGAAATGTAGCACTGATAGAACAAAAATAGAAAGTGTGTCTGAAATTCGAAATCTGTTAGACAGATGTTCAGGTCAAACACAATTCTCTCAAAATATTCAGCAAGATTGTCAGGAGTTTTAATGTATATGCTTGATGTATTGCATGCTGAAGGTGTAGATGTAGATCACCTGTTTGGGCTTTCTTATCAATGGCAGCATGACTGCGAGAACTGTAGGGTATCAAATACTACTAGTGTAGACTCAGAAAGATTTATATATTTAACTTTGCCAGACAGTAAATCAGTCTCCTTTAATAAGCTAGTAAAAGCAGCTGATCACAACATGGAGTGTAGCCAATGTAAATCTGAAATGATGTCAACATTATTTATACGAACATATGGCCAGTATGTCATTTTAATGTTCCAACGATGTAGGCCTGATGGAACAAAATTGACAACTTTAAATAAAAATGTTGTTGCTTCGCAGTTGTCAATATCAGGAAGGACTTTTGTAACTGCAGCAATTATATATCATGATGGTCCTTCAATAACATCAGGACATTACACAGCTTATTTAAAGTCTAGAAATGGCTGGTCATTCTGCAACGATTCTGCTTTAATTTTCCCAAAAAAATTACCTTTTGACCTTAAAAATTCTTACCTGGTGTTTTTAAAACCAAAATTTTAGAGAAGGAATCTCGGGATTTGCTCTGAGGAATTTCAAGAGGTTCTAATGGCTCCTACACGATTTGGCCTTGAGGATAAGTGTAGTACAGAGTCAAAAGTTATTTTTGAGTTTTAAATAGTTCCTGGAAAAAAAGAAGATTTTCTTATAGAAAGTGGTGGGCAGAGATTAGTTGAAGGACAACAGAGTATTTCCCAAAGCAAACGGTGTTCTTACCATAACACTTGACATCATGGAAAAATAACTGCACTTTAAATGAGTTCAGAAAAACTGTTTCTTTTTATAAGCTAATTCAAGCAGCCAATCAAGACATGGAGTAGAGGGAATGTAAGTCTGCAATGCTGTCTAGATTATTTGTCCAAACTTTTGATTATAATGTCATTTTAAAAATCCAACTATATAAAGCTGATGAAAGTAAGTCTTCAACTTTAATTACAAATGTTGTGGCTACACAGTCGTTGATTTTAGGAAGAACATTTGTAACTGCAGCTATTATGTGGCATGATGGTCATTTGACAAGATCCGCTTATTACACAGCTTATTGAAAATGTAAAAAAATTTGCTGTTTCGGAAATGATTTCCCATTTGACTACGATACAATGTTGCCTTTTTATTTAAAAATATTCTTACTTTCTGTTTTCAGAAAAGAGAATTTAGGGTAGGTAACTGGCGTATAATGATTCTAGGGGTTGATATAATTTGATCTACTGTTTTATATTGCTTTGTGATTAAAAGTGATGTAGAGAATTAAATAATTGTAGTAGTCATAGAGGTAGTGTAAGTCTGCTTCATAGTAAGCAGTATCAGTGTCATAGGAAATGTAGAACATGAGTGAGCAAGAAGGGTAAGATATTACTAGTCCAGGATTGTGAAAGTGATCTTGAACGTTTTCTTTCTGAAAGTTGCGGAAATACAAAATGACGGGATTTACTTACAAGAATGCCAAGAGTTATAAATGGCTCTTACATGATTTGGCCTTGTGGAAACGTGTGGTAGAGAGCGAGAAGTCATTTATTGTATGTAACATATTTTTCAAAACGATGGAGGTTTTCTTTCAGAAAGTGGCGGGCTAAAAGTAATAACAGCACAACAGAGTGTAAGCTGTTCATAGGACATACTTCGACGTCATGGAAAGTAAGTTAATTTTAAGGAGTTCTGAATTCTGATTTGTTATGTTGTATGGGTTTTTTAAACACAATCATTTTGATTGTGTTTTTTTTTCCCGCTGTTATATGATGAATACCTTCAAGTCACTGTTTTTAGTGAAATTTGATACATTCTGAGAACAGCAAAAATAAACCATTTAACATGTATAATTAATTCTGTACTGTTTGTATTTATGATGTATATTTAGAACTGTGTAGGAGGCATGGAGAAGGTGAGGCTTCTGTAAGTGTCAAAGTTGTTGCATACAGTGCTCACATTCTACGTAGTCTTTCATATGATAGACTACATTTCCACAATGAGATAACTAAGCAAAGGAAACACAGGTGATGTGATTGTGGAATGAGCAAAAACAATTGCACGTTTTTCAATTACATTACCTGTGTTTCCTAACATTACGCATCACATTGTGTAGATGAGGTTTAGGCCTGTTCCAGGAGACAGAGGAGGTCTGACATTTGTTCAAGAGTGCAGTGGACATGACTCACTTCGTTGGTAGGCCTGCACATGTATTATCTCTTCTATACTCTTCAACATGCCTAAATTTCATCTGCAACCCTGAGTAGGACTTACCTGAAACAAATCTGTGGATCGGTTACACCTTATCAGCATCTAGAAACAATCATTTAAAATGTTAAGGGCAGTTTTATGAAGGCTGTGTGCCTCTTTTACGCCGCTGTTCCGTCACTTTTGTGTAAAAGATGCACCATGTTGCAAGATAGGCCTCAGTTCATTTCCAGCAAGATACCGTCAATTTAAAATGTATATAATTAGGACTGTGTAGGGGGTATGGAGAAGCTGAGGCTTCAGTAAGTGTCAAAGTTGTTGCATGCAGTGCGTACTCTTTCATATGCTGGACTACATCTGCACAATGAGATACCTAACCAAAGGAAACACAAGTGATGTGATTGTGAAATGAGCAAAAGATATTGCACGTTTTTCAAATATATTACCTGTGTTTCCTAACATTACGAATCACATTGTGCAGATGAAGTTTAGGCCTGTCCAGGGAAACAGAGGAAGTCTGAACTTTATTGGTTGGCCTGCACATGTATTATCTCCTCTGTACTCTTCAACAAGCCTAAATTTGATCTGCAACCCTGAGTAGGCCTCACCTGAAACAAACGTCTGGATAGGACACACCTTATTGCCATCCTGAAACAATCATTTAAAATGTTAGGAACAGTTTTATGATGATTGTGCACCTTTTTTGCGCTGCCATTGCGTCACTTTTGTGAGACAACAGCAGTGCAAAAGATGCACCATGTTCCAAGATAGGCCTTACTTCATCTGCATCAAGATACTGTTAGTTTAAAATGTATATCTTTAGGACTGTGTAGGGGGCCTGGAGAAGCAGAAGCTTCTGTAAGTGTCAAAGTTGTTGAAAAATTGTTTGTCCTTCAATCTTTTCCCTTGTCTTTTCTAATTTTTAAATACATGTTTTAATATTTTTCAAATGTTTGTTATCTCTTTCACAGATTGAAAGTATAAAAATAACAAGTGACTAAGTTAACGACAATTATAAGGTAAATGTTTTGTACTCTTTTCGTTTCATTTCTATCACATTTAACTACTATTAGTTCCACTGCTTCATTTCTTCAACCCTCACTTTCCTGCCTTTGCTACTTCCCTCATTCCTTTCTCTATTACTTACTTACTCTACTCCTTCCACTCCTTTTCTCAGTCTTTCTCTTCTCATAGTTCCTCACTCTTGTTCACTCACTCCGTCTCTACTACTCTTAGTGTCTCTGACTGATCACTCTTTCACTACTTGTTCATTATGCTTTCTCTGTGTAGTTGAAGCACAGTAAGGGGCATATTATCAACACAGCCAATTAAATTATTGCTGTTTTTATCGGCAGAAAACTGCTGCAAAAGCGGTTTTAGCGGCAGTTTTCTGCCGCAAAAGCAGCTTTAGCGACACATTTCTGCCGATAAAAGCTGCAAAACTTTTATTGCCTATGTTGATAATATGCCCCTATGTTATTTAGATTTCTTTGCTGTTTCAAATATTCTTTTTCTGTTACTTCTTCTTTTCTGCTTTCTGTTTTTTCTCTCTGTTATTCCACATGTTTTAATCTTATTTTGAACATTCACTCACATTCTCTAAGAAACTCTTCTTTGTTATTCTTCTACTGTCCTTTTTTCTTTCACTTCCTCATCTATTTTGTTTTTCACAATTATATCCTCTTCCATCTTTTCTTCGGTAAATAAATCTATTAAACAGTATCTCTGGTTTAGTCCCTATAGCTGTCTTTCTTTTAACATTACTCTCTGTTTACTTCCCTTATACTTACTCTTCTTTTTTTTTTTTTTAATTTTTTGGGTTCGCTCCCGGTTCGCGTGCCGGCGAGCGAACCGGGAAGCGAACCAAAAGAAATAGAGCTTGCCAGAGTGCTAAACATTCTAGCAATTTTTTTATAAAGGGGAGGCAGTTCTGAAAAGATCTTTTTATATATTTTTTTTATTTTTCTGAACATTTTTTGTTTTTTTTTGTATTTTTTGAACAATTTTATGTTTTTTTTGCTTTTTTTGGGGGGGAAACAACAAAAAACAGGCATTGGAAAGGGCTCAACAGGAGGAATTTATTTTTTATTTTTTGGGGCGTTTAGAGCACTTGTGATTTTCATATGCTCTGTTTATTAAATTAACACTCATATTGCCACATGAGAGTAAGGTACCACAATATATACAGACTATCTTCAAGTGGACAAAGTTTTCCTGAATGTTTGGCACTGTTTCCCGTGCCTCTGGCCCCGACAGAGATACCTGTGCCAATGTCCTGGCCACAGGAGTTGGTGGGTTGTCCTGGAGGTCACGCATCTCTGCCCGGCTGTAATTTAGTGGATGCCACCTCTGCATGTGACGGTGCATAGTATAGTTGCCGTAACTATACTTCTTATCTGTGCCTCTAGATAAGTCCTCTTTGCATATGAGGCACGTCACATACCGAGCATTAACTTTTTTCTGTCCTGCAGGAAAAGAAAAAAACTGCCAAATGAAACTATTTTTATGATGAGATACCCGGGGCTGCTCTTGTAAAAAATGTGGTGCCTGTATTTCCTCTTCCTCTTCTTGATCCTCTTCCTCCTCTGTGTTGGGAAGGAACTGTGGAGGTGGTCCTCTCTTCCTATGAGGAGGTGGTGGTGGTGGTGGGGGTGCACCAGCTGCAGCTACTAGTGAAGCCATTTTCCACTCATCTCCATTTGAGATGTCATCAGTGATGTCATCAGTGATGTCATTTGAGATGTCATCAGTGATGTCATCAGTGATGTCACTGACCATGTCATGAATGATGTAATATGTGACATGATCAGCAGTGGATTGCGGGTGCGCGATATATAGTTGGTACAACTAACTATATATGGAATTTCAATGGTTTTGTGTGAGTAAAAAAAGGTTTTTTAAATGCTAATTCCTAACTATATATGGTCTATAACCTATGGTTTTTTCAGTGAATTTTCAAGGTTTTGTAAATGCTAATTCCTAACTATATATGGTCTATAACCTATGGTTTTTTCAGTGAATATATATATATATATATATTCATTGAAAAAAACATAGGTTTAACACTCGTTATAGTTAGGAATTAGCATTTAAAATCCTTTGAAATTCACTGAAAAAACCATAGGTTTCACACCAGTTATAGTTAGCTGAACATTTTACTCATACAAAACCATTGAAATTCCCACGTTATAGTTAGTTGGACTCACTATAACTCGCGCGCCCGCAATCCACTGCTGATGATGTCACATATTACATCATTCATGACATGGTCAGTGACATCACTGATGACATCACTGATGACATCTCAAATGACATCACTGATAACATCACTGATGACATCTCAAATGACATCACTGATGACATCACTGATTACATCATCCAGTGTCTGGGTGTTTCTGTAAAGTTTAAATATGTTTTACATATTCAAGAATGAGTGGGTGTATAAGTGTCTGGATGAAGGATTTAGTTGGTGCGTGACTGACTGTATGAGTGAGTGATTAAATGTGTCTTACTGAATGCATTGGTTAGTGACTAAACTGTCTGAATGTGTGCATCAGTATGTCTGTTGTTGTGTAAGCTGCTGCATGTGTTGATCAGTAGCTATATGAGTGGCTATATAGGTTATTGATTGCTTGCCCAAGTATTTGTATGTGAGGCTGAGTGTGTGTGTGAGTAGCTGGGAGTTGTTTGACTCTGTGCATAGATGTGTGAGCAGTTGATTCACTTGGTGTATGGGTTCAAGAGTGCATGTGGAAACAGCTGAATGGGCGGTTGACTGTGTGCATGGGTGTGTTGGTGAGTGAATGGATATCTCAGTGCTACATGTCCAAGTAAGTACATATGTAAAACACAGTGCATGTGAGAGTTGGCATATATAAATGACTATACATGAGAGCCTGTGATTGCGTAAGTGGCTGTATGGATCAATGTGTACTTGTATCAGTGATTGTAAAAGAGAGTAATTATGTGTTAGTATATGTTTGAATAAGTAAGGTTTTGTGTGTATATCTGTATAGATGAGGAAATGGGAGTGTGATTGATTCTTTGCATGACTGACTAGGTGTGTGAGTAACTCCATGGATGAGTGGCAGTGTGTGAGTGTCTGTATAGGTGTATGAGTGCATATGATAGTGTTGTATTGATGAGTGACTGTATGTATGAGTGATTGTATGGGTGAATGAGTGGATGTGTGTGTAGACTTTGGAATCACTGAGTGCGTATGTAGTAACTGGTATTGGTGTGTCAATGGTTTCAAGAATGGTAGTCTGTATTTAACACTGGGTGTATCAAAGGTTAGATTAGAGTGTGAGGAGGTGCATCGTATTATCACATGAATGATGTCGTCAGTGATGTCATCAGTGATGTCATTTGAGATGTCATCAGTGACATTCCTCACCAGAAAGCAATTCTGGTATTTTACTGACCTCTACTGGTCATTTTCTATCAAGACAGTTAAATAGATGTAAGCAAGTGGAAGCAAACAAGTGCTAGGGCTGATCTCCAGAGCCTTCAAAGTACATACACATATTAGTGCATACTAAAGTATATGCAAGAGGTCTCAAATGATCAATCTAAAATCAAAATCAGCAGTATTTCACTATCAGGACATGTAAAACACACTAGTACATGCCCTACCTTTTAAATACACTGCACCCAGCTGATGGGGATATCTTGTGTCTTCCTTAAGAGTGCCTTGCGTGTGATAAAAGGGACGGTTTGGGCCTTGCAAGTGGGCGCACTTGCCAGGTCAACATGGCAGTTTAAAACTGCACTCACAAACATTGCAGTGGCAGGCCTGAGATATGGCTGCAGGGCTACTTATGTGGGTGGCATAATAAGTACTGCAGGCCCACTAGTAGCATTTGAATTACAGGCTATGAGCACACACAGTGCATTTGACATGGGTCTCAGCAGTAAATCAAATATGCTAATCATGTCTAACCAATCATAATCACATTTACAGAGACATGTAGATGTGTTCCCATTGATGCGTTCTAAGGTACTATATATGTTTTCTCACTATCTGTGTACTCAAAAAGCTCTATGAACAGTTCTTGAAGTACTGAATTAATACTTGAATGCTTATAGTGTGCTTATGAAGTGTCACCCTCTGATCATGGATGCAATGTAATGTAATATCCAAGCATGTATTCCACATGGGAATGTTCCTCCCCAATAGTACTGCTTGTTTGGTGCCCATTGTGCCTCCTCCATTTATCCTAAAATTTCCAGCTCACATCATAGTGTCTTTCCACATTGGCCAATAATTCTTGTTTCCAGCTTGTGATGAGTTTAATCATATGTTTATTGCCATCTGTACATAAAATGTACTAATATGTGCTCAATGTCCTCAAGGCATTTCGGTCCCCAATTAGTCCTTTGCCAATGTGTTTCTGTGACGGAGGTTTCATGGTTCCATCGAGGTTGACCTGAAGAAGTGGTTCTAAGTGCTTTGTATTATTTTAAGAAGATCTTATTGAAATTGAAAATTGAAAAGGAACTTGCTAGAGCGCACTGCGGCCAAGCGGCTTCCTGGCGCTGGAGAGTCGGAGTCTACAGTGCTATCGGAGGGCTAAGCTGGGAAGGCCTGGAGAAAAAGAAAAGTTTTTAAAGCTTTGCGGAAAGAGGAATAGTTGGGAACAGACCGAATGGATAATGGGAGACTGTTCCAAAACTGGGGGGCCAAAACCGAGAAACGGGTGCCACCGGTCCGAGATTTGCGAAACCGGGGAACTTGGAGAAGGAGAAGGGATGAGGAGCGAAGGGTACGAGTCGGAGTGTAAGGAGTGACTAGAGAAGCAATAAAGAGAGGAGCGGAGTGAGTGTAGGCCAGAAAGGCTAAGCAGGCTGGTTTGAAGAGAGAGCGGAGGTGCACCGGGAGCCAGTGAAGGGACTTGAGGACGGGCGTGATGTGAGAGAATTTGGGGAGATGGAAAATTAGACGGGCGGCTTGATTCTGAATAGCCTGTAGCCGTCGTGATTCGAAGGCCGGGATGCCAACATAGAGACAATTCCCATAATCAAGGCGGGAAGTGATGAGGGCCATAATGATCGATTTAAGGGCAGAGGTAGAAAAGAAGCGGGAAATTTTTCGGATAAGGCGAAGGGACAAGAAACCGGATGAAATAACGGAGCTGACTTGGGCGTGAATTGAAAGGTCATTGCTAACCTTAATGCCCAAGGTACGAACAGAAGGAACAGGTGAGGGGGAGGGGCCAAAGGAAGGGGGCCAGTAAGAAGGGGACCAAGGATTAGTGGGACCACCAGTGAGGACAAGCTCCGTCTTGTCCGGATTCAACTTGAGATGGTTGGTGATCATCCAATCCAAAATGAAAATTAGGGTGGAACTAAGGAAAGAGGGAGAATCAGGGGTGGACAAATCAAAGATGAGCTGAAGGTCATCAGCGTAGTTATACACGGAGACCCCCAGCTCCTGAAGAGAAAGAATAAGAGGATAGATATAGAGATTGAAAAGAAGAGGGGAGAGAGAGGAGCCTTGAGGGACTCCACACACAAGGGGGCGGGGAGGAGCGGAGAACCCTGCAAGATGGACTGCCTGGGTTCTGCCCTGGAGGAAAGATGCTATCCAGGAAAGTGCAGCACCTCTGATGCCGGCTGCGCGGACACGGTCGAGAAGAATGACATGGTCAACCGTGTCAAACGCAGCCGACAGGTCGTGGAGCACCAACGCCTGGGGTAGGCCGAGATCCGCCTTGCCCTTGAGCTCGTCCAAAACCGCAGGGACAACAGTCTCTGTGGAATGGCCAGGGCGGAAGCCTGCTTGGTGGGAAGCTAAGAGGCAGTGTTCCTCAATGTGGGAGGAGAGACAAGAGGTCACATGTCTTTCCAAGATCTTGCCCAGGTAGGGAAGAAGGGAAATGGGTCTAAAATTAGGGGGTGAAGAGGGATCCAAACCAGGTTTTTTTATGATAGGGAAGACTATTGCGGTTTTAAAGGAAGAGGGGACAGGTCCAAGGGCTAGGGAGGAGTTAAGCAAAGTGAGAGGGGGTGCAGGGCAGGAGGTGAAGAGGGTTTGAAGAATTCGAGCCGGGGCGCAGTCAGCTGGGGAGCCAGACTTGACCTTGGCAAGTAAGAGAAGAAATTGATCATGAGTGATAGGAAGAAAATGATCCAGTAGGACAGGCGGCGGAGGGGGGCAAAATGTGACTTGAATTTGGGAGACTGTGGGAATATTGTTTTTGATGGCAGTGATCTTATCGATAAAATAATTATTAAGGGTGAGGCAAAAAGACTGAGACGGAACGGAGCTGATATTTGTGCGGTCAGAGGTGGCAAGCTGCTTGACCAGGGAGAAGATCTCACGGGGCTTATTAGTAGAGAGAGCAATCTTCTCTGAAAAGTAAGCTGTTTTGGCTGACACAACAGCTTTCTTATAGTTGTTCAGTAAGAGTTTGTACCTGGAGCGGAGCTTGGGACAGTAATTGCGTCTCCAGTGGCGCTCCGAGCGCCTGAGACTGAGCTTGAGATCTTTAAGTTCGCTCGTGAACCATCTGTTGGCATCGTGAGGCTGAACAGATTTGACTTTCTTTAGGGGGGCGGCGGTGTCACAAGAGGAAGAAAGCCAAGAGCTGATGGCATTAGCTTGGGTTTCAAGAGGGAGATCCGTCAGATCAGGGGCTGTGGAGGCCAGGGAAGAAGAGAGAAGGACAAGGTCCGTCTTGCTCCAGCAGCGGACTGACGCATTCTTAGTGAAAGGGATTTTTACAGAGGAGGCAGAAAAAATATTAAAAGAAATCATAAAATGATCCGACCAGATGCAGGGAAGGATAGAGGGAGGAGAAATTTGGCGGCGCAGTGACCAGATGTGGTCTAGAATGTGACCTTTGTCATGGGTGGGAACGGTGATGTGAGGGAAAAAGTTCAGTGACTGAAGAGTGGCAGAGAAGTCCTTGGAAGCAGAACATTCTCTGGGGTCGTCGGGCCAATAATTAAAATCCCCAAGCAGGATAACAGAAGAGTTGTTTACCGCCAAGGTGGCAAGAAGGTCCTGTAGTAAGGGAACAAACTGAGGCATGGACTGGGGAGGACGATAAACAAGCACAAGAGTGAGAGGATCATTGAGATTGGTGGAACGAGCAACCAAAAAGTCCAAGTGAGGAATGGGAGGGTGGTCAAGGAGCTGAAATCTAAGCGTTGAGCGAATGATCATTGCCACTCCGCCACCAGCTTTGCCCGCCGGACGATCCATACGGAGAGCATAGTGAGTGTCTGGGAGGATAGCTAGGAGGTCAGGGAGTGAATCTGTCGTGAACCACGTTTCGGTAAGAAAGAGATAATCAAGGGAGTCTGAGGAAAGAAGATTGGAAAGTTCGATTTGGTGCTTGACTGCTGACCGAGTATTAAGCAGAAGAGCGGAGGCTGCGGATAGAAGTGGTGGCGAAGGGAGAGTGGTCGGTAGGGGAAGGGGTGGGGAAGTGGAGGGGGGGAGAAAGAAGGTGGGCAAGGGCAGTGAGCCGTGAGGACACCAAGTGAATCCAGACGAAGAGTGAGTGAGGGAGAGAGAAGGCTGGGGGTCTTAAGTGCAGATAGTTGGGCAGAGGAGTAGGTCAAGATTTGAGCAGGGTCTGTGGCCCCTGGTCCCGGCCGGTCGCGGACGGGCGCAGACGGGCTTGCCTTAGGCGCGCCTTCGGCGCGCCCGCTGCGCCCGTCCGCTGCTCGAACGGGGAAAACACATGGTTTATAGGACCGTTGAGGGCGTGGCCAAGGAGAGTGGGCGTGGCTGGGGGAGCGGCGAGCAAGGGATCCTGGGGCCGGTACAGCAAGAGTCTCGGCTGCGCGGGAAGTTGACAAGCAGGGAGAGGTCCCTGAGTGAGGGTGAGTTAAATTTAAAAAGCGCGAGGCGAGCGCTGCGTTAGGCAGGTATTAAAAAGGTCAGGGCTTCAGCAAATAGCTCCCGTGGAAGGCAGGGGAGACGTCCAACTACCTGAGCTCGTAATCAGCTCCTATATGTAGAGCACAAATGGGCGTGGCCAAGGAGAGTGGGCATGGCTGGGGGAGCGGCGAGCAAGGGATCCTGGGGCCGCTACAGCAAGAGTCTCGGCTGCGCGGGAAGTTGACAAGCAGGGAGAGGTCCCTGAGTGAGGGTGAGTTAAATTTAAAAAGCGCGAGGCGAGCGCTGCGTTAGGCAGGTATTAAAAAGGTCAGGGCTTCAGCAAATAGCTCCCGCGGAAGGCAGGGGAGACGTCCAACTACCTGAGCTCGTAATCAGCTCCTATATGTAGAGTCCAAATGGGCGTGGCCAAGGAGAGTGGGCGTGGCTGGGGGAGCGGCGAGCAAGGGATCCTGGGGCCGCTACAGCAAGAGTCTCAGCTGCGCGGGAAGTTGACAAGCAGGGAGAGGTCCCTGAGTGAGGGTGAGTTAAATTTAAAAAGCGCGAGGCGAGCGCTGCGTTAGGCAGGTATTAAAAAGGTCAGGGCTTCAGCAAATAGCTCCCGCGGAAGGCAGGGGAGACGTCCAACTACCTGAGCTCGTAATCAGCTCCTATATGTAGAGCCCAAATGGGCGTGGCCAAGGAGAGTGGGCGTGGCTGGGGGAGCGGCGAGCAAGGGATCCTGGGGCCACTACAGCAAGAGTCTCGGCTGCGCGGGAAGTTGACAAGCAGGGAGAGGTCCCTGAGTGAGGGTGAGTTAAATTTAAAAAGCGCGAGGCGAGCGCTGCGTTAGGCAGGTATTAAAAAGGTCAGGGCTTCAGCAAATAGCTCCCGCGGGCTTCAGCAAATAGCTCCCGCGGAAGGCAGGGGAGACGTATCATACAAGTATGTCCTAGGTTCCAATTGTGGCATGACACAACAGAGCAGATATTAATGCATGTACTGGCCATGGTAAATGGTCGTAATATATGGTTATTGGCCGCTTTGTGCTTTTGCTGCACCCTGACTTCCCTCAGTACATGTGCTGTATCATCCCTTTAAACCATTAGGTAAAACATTTGTGATGGTGTTGCAACGTAGCATCACATTCAAGAGCAGCCAATGTTCACACTTACGCATATCTGTAGTTAGAGAGGGAGCAGGGAGCTCGTACATAGATTCTAAAACATTGTAGCTCTTGTGAGCATTATATGAGGTATAGAAGAGCAGAGGAAATTTAGAGGCCTACCTTTGTCTCTCTAGAAATAACAAAGCAGCAACATGGATTAATGTGGCTCAAGTGTGCACGCTCTGTCCATTTCTTGGCAGTCTTATACAGGCATCAAGCTGCTCACAATCACTTGCTTCTCTGGTGGTGGCTATACACTCTCTATGTGAGAACACACCTACTGATATGTCATCACATTTCAGCCCAGTGCAAACTATAGGCTGTGGTCGGCCCCTGGTTAGGGCCAACTCAGATAAAAAAGTATTCCTGTCCACTGACCTATAAAACCTCAAAACTAATTTTGCACTCCTCTGGCCTACATCTGAGGTTCAGAAGAATGTCTCTGGGTACCATGATCAGAGGTATGTGGACCTTATTTCTAATTGTGTAGGTGGGACCATTGCAGTTCACTTCCTTCTTATCCCATCCCAATGGTAGCTTCAGCCATCAGCTTCATTTCTCCATGAGAACCCTTCTTTGTGGTAGGCACTGGTGTCTAATCTCAAATCATATCATTGCATTCACTCTCTCATAAAGTCACAAAAAGGGCATATCATTTTTAATCCATCCATTCATCTATTATGGATGGACATCTATGGAGATACAAGAGACGGATCCTGATGGTGTAAAGGTTTGGCGAGCATCAATCAGATTACCACCATAGCCATGCCTGACTCCTCTCTTTGTAATGCTTGATGTCCTACATTTTAACGTACCTCCCTATTCAAACATGAACTTATAAATTTACCCTTCTGTTTTGTTTCACTGTTGTATTTTTTAGCCATTTTTTCCTGAAATTCCAAAATGGGAATTCAGAATAAACACCATGCTGAACCCCCCAAAAATCTTTTTCAATATAGTTGAGAAGCACAGAATAAATGAGATGCAGCCTTTTTTACATGGATTCTGTAATTCTTCGTTTACATAGAGTTGAGTGCAACCTTTTACACATGATGTTTCACATTAGAATGGGATAGAGCGGATAATATTCATAAAGTTATGTCTCCATGCTTCAATGAAACAAAATCGAAAATAAAAAATGTTTCTTTAGCAAACAATACTTTCATAACAGCTGCAGAATATGTGTAGTTTTCATGCCCTTCAAGCCTCTATATATTATATTATGCTGGGCTCCACTTTTTATCAATACAATACAATCATTTCCCAAGAGTGTGCAGCTGTATCTGCTTTAACTTTATGCCTATAATTAGCTCTTTCCGTGCGCAATAATTTATTTAACCATGCCTAGTTGTTTAAATCATCTGTTCCAGCCTGAGCTAAAAAGAGTCTTCTTTTAAAATAAGCCCGGCACCAGACTACTACTTAGCCCTAGCAATCTATTTTGAAGCGTTGACTAATATATTACTCACAGTGCCTTCCACTCTGAATCTAAAAGTAGAAGCTCATTATGTATTATGGTTCACAAACATTGAAATCTCTTCCTTGAACGTGATACTGTATCAGTTATTTATGGACCTGAACCATTGACCAAAACAATTGGTGTTTAAATGCAGACTAGGGAACATGTTAGCATTAAATGTTCTCTTTATGTGTAGATACTCATTCACTCACTCACTCACTCACTGTGTTGTTATATGTACTATAGTTAATAGGCAGCCGCGGGCCGTGGAGGGAGTTACGGTGGGGCAGGGAGGCGGGGAGGGGGAGGGGTAGGGTGGAGGGACCTAAAAACCGGCATATGGATAATTGCAGGTAAGTACACAATTTAATTATTAAAACGAATTTCGTAGCGAGCACTGCATCGCAAAATGCGATGCTGTGCACGCTACGAATTTCGTTTTATTAATTAAATTATGTACTTACCTGCAATAATCCATATGCCGGTTTTTAGGTCCCTCCACCCTGCCCCTCCCCCTCCCCGCCTCCCTGCCCCACCGTAACTCCCTCCACGGCCCGCGGCTGTTAATAGGTCTACCTTAGTTTTACAAGCTTCAGTTTTTCTGCATAACTTGCCAGCATTATGTACTAAATCAGAGCCAGAAGAGCACGAGAGAAACAATATTAATGTTGATAAGTTAACTAAATTTGGCCTATGGGTCTCAAAGAATATTGTTTTTCTAAGTATTTAATATGTTTTACACAGTGTGTGTATATAATAATATATATAATACTGATTTTATATTTTGTGACGTTTTATGATTCTGTGGGTTTACCATAATAACATAAGGCCTCATCACACACGTGATGGCTATCCCATCCTCTGTATTAGGAGCTCCATTCCATTCCATTGGATATAATGGAACTCGTAATTTGGGGGACAGGATATCTGTCATGTTTCTGGTGGAGTAACCCGTCCTCTAAACTCGTAATCGGACCAATAATAATTTTGCTTGCAATTTTTTTGTAGTTTTATTGTTTTGGTAACATTTTAAAGTATTGTTATAAGTTTATTCGTATTTGTTTTAATTATTGGTGAGTTGTTGGATTTATAAAGTAGTAGGTTGAGAAGATACTTAAATATTTAATTTAATGTTTTAATGCGTTTTTGTAGAATTAAATACAATTAACTATTTATTATGCTGAAACAATATGCAAATTATTTATTTGTTACTTTATTTTATACCATTGAAGCTTGTTATTTAACTTTTTTAATTGGTTGATTGTATTTTTCATTATGACATTGTTTTAAATAATTAATAGTTTTGCAATTGTTATTCATCGTATTGTATTAGATAAGTATAAAATGAGTTATGTATTTAATTGATTACTCTAATTGTTTTCTTTTTTAATGTGTTATGTTTTTAAACATGCACTATTTTTGTACTTTTGATTAGCAAATAATGTTAAAAAAGTACATTTTTTATTAGACACATTTTATAAATGGCTGGAGTAATTTAGAAGAGATTTTGGATGTTTACAGAAACCGTTTTTTAAATAGGTATTTAACATTTTTATGAATATTCTTGAGTTGCTCTATTTACATGTAGGGATTTTTTTCAAATATCTTTTACAATAATTAAAATCGTTTTCAACACTTTCCCTACTCTTGTTAAGGGTGGAGTGGAAATATTAAATGTGACCCCTCCAAAGTCCAGCGCTTTACCTTCAGTGGTTTACATTGCAGTGCAAATTGTACATTTCACCCCTCCAGATTCCAGCACTTTCTATTATTATTGCGTTGGTTGCAGTCGGAATAGTAAACCTGACACCACCCTTAGACCAATACTTTCCCTACTGTTGGCAGGTTGGTGGAGAATGGTGAATTATAACTCCTACAAATCTAAAGCTTTCCTTACTTTTGCTTGGTTTGGACTAGAAATAGTAAATTTGCCCCCCAAGTCCAAAAGTCTAACTCCTTACCTTCTGTTCTACCAAGTAGTTTTCTTACTGTTGCTTAGGTTGGAGTGGGAATGGTAAATCTCTTCTGCCACTCCAAAGTCCAACACTTTCCCATCTATTGCTTAGCCTAGACATTGAAAAATGAATTGTATTTTTCTGAAGATTCCCTACGGTTTGTAGGTTGAAGACAGACTGTTACATTTTATTTTTCAAACATTCATTTTTTTAATAGTTTCTTTGGTGAATTTGGAAAGTTCATTTTTTTATTTAAATGTTTCATTTTAAATTTTTAATATTGAATTTCAATTCTTTGTTTTATGTTTACTGTAAATATTATGTTTATTCTTTTGAATTTGGCATTTTAAATATTTTCCTTTTATTAGAAACATTTATATTTTTATTAGTTGCTTTACTTACTTTATTTGTATTTTGGACTTTGCTCATGTTTTTCTTTTAACAGTGTTTGTTTTGTTATTTTTGTGTTTTTAATTTGTGTGCAATTGTATTTTACAATGTATTTTTATTGTATTTTATTTTTCATAGTCGTATTAATTTAAAAAATATGCTTTATCACGTGCCTTAATTTGGAATAAATATCTGTTTTGGCTTCAGCTGTGGGGTACATTTCCTGCTTCAGAAGTTAATCAGTTGTTAAAGTTATTATACATATAAATTCTTAGAAATATATATATATACTAACCTAAGTGTAATTATGCATATTTATCTCATTTGTATGTACAACAATATTTTGTAAACAATATTTTCGTTTTTTACATTGTAAGATTGCAAACGCCATAATTGTTTCCACAATATTATTGCAAAAACATTTGTGTATCACAATAATTTTAAAAACGATGTTAAGTCATAAAAGCATTGGCGCATCAGATTCTCAATAGGCAGCGCTATTTAATATGTTTCTTCTGAAAGGATATTGCTGTGAAGACACGTTTTTTCTCAAAGACTCCGAGGATGGATGGCACTGCCTACTTCCGATGATGTTTTCTCATCAGTGTATTTGCCAACTGCTAAATACAACTTTTTGTATTCTAATGCTCACAATTTTGGACTTGGTGATTGCTTATGAGGTATCGAGTAGCTGAGAATTATCTCTCTAAAATAAAAATATTTTTGTGAATGTGTGCTGCTTACTTGTAATTAAGTCAGTGTTTGTCTGGAAGGGTACTCTATTGCAAACATCATTAAGTACCCTGCGATCTTTTCTGAAAAACAAAACATTGTAAAACATTTGTTGGACGGCCATCAAAACTGATGGCAGCCATCACCAAACGTTTTGTACATTGCCAGGAACCACTGTGATAGCATTTCCGTTCAATATACAGAGATAACTGCTGGACCGGCAGTTATACTCTATATAACGTTGGCGAATGGTAGCCTATTAGTTTACAAAAATATTGCCTATGCCAGCCTCGTTGACTGTACTCCATATCAGTGTTTAACTTAAGTGGTTGGTTTCCAGTGCTCAGCACTGAATTGTCTTCACCGACATGTATGACAGTCTGCCACATGGGGCACTGTTTGTCGAATTTAGAGATGTGCACAACAACAGTTGTTTATTACTGCTAATGAATAAAGCCTGTCGCCAATGCCATTATTATAGTTTTGGGGCCTGGATACTCTGAATTGTCACAATCGTAGTAAGGGGATGGTTAGTATCTCTGTTGGCACTGCCATTGGCAGCGATGGCTGGAACAATGTGTAATGCAAGCTTCAATGGCCACCTGTCGAGAGTCCTGGCACCTATTTTATTTTCAAATTAAGCACTGCTCTGTACTACATCGTAATTCTGGCCTTTTCTTCTGTTTTACTGCTGAATTTCCAATACTAAGTAACAACTGCTCGTCGGAGAAGCTTTGTGAATTGGACCTCGTGAATCCCAGGTGTATTTAACGATTGACACTGAATGCCCCTGTCACTCCATGTTTCATGACAATATTGTGGCTTTCAAAATGCCAATAACCATTTGTGTTCGTGTGCACATTGAAGCCAGTGGTCCTGTCTCGGAATTAATCAACCACACATCATCAGAAGACTGTTATTGTGTGGTGAATCGAGGAATTTACGTTTTATGTGAATATGTGCCGAAGAAAACTTGGCATATTTTGTGATGTATAGTAGCGGCCAATTATATATGCAACAGCCAGATGATGTGTTTCTTCTAAAAGGGATAAGTTATTAAGCAATTTCGTCAAAACTGCATAAGTGCAATTAAAATGCCAACATGCGCATCTGCAAAAATGCACGTAAACTTCTATGAGTTTAAGATTCACAATGTAAATTCTTTTGGGGAATATCGCTATTACACGGAACAAAGCACATGTTCTTTTTAATGTTCGGTTTTGCCGTGGTTTTATCTTGGTTTCCAAGGACTCAGGTTCTGAAATATGTGAACATGTGTGTCTACAAACCCCAAGCAGATGCACAGTGGCAATGTTGTCTTCATACAGTTCTAGACAGATGGACCTCCTGTTTTCCTTAACTATTCCTCCCGCATGCAGATGTTTTTCGACATTAACATCTGCAGCTTCTAAGGGCACATCAATTAATTCATGTCCCCAAAAGACTATATAAAGCAACAATATGTAGCCTGGTTTATGGAGGAGGGTGACGGGATGCATACAGCCTCCAACAGCTCGTTGAAACAGGAGGTTAGGTGTGTCACTGCAGAAAGACAGGATGGAGAGATGGCAATTGCAAGGGGGTTTATTCTGCAGAGACTCTAGGTGCAGAAAAGGAATCACTACCTTGCAAACAATTGTGGCGGTCTAATTATTAGTGTTTGTACCACCACTTGAGGGCAAGTGAACAGAGAATAGGAGCCTCGTTAACAAGCAATGCCATTTATACGGAAGCATAGATGCTCAAATGATTTTCAGTGTAATTCATGTGGTGAATTGTTCGTTTCATTTGCATGGCTTCAAAACTGGTTCCTCCATTCCGGAATTGCATATTATTATGCTCCGTGTTCCAATTCCAAAAATGTGTAAAACCAGCGCTAAGAACTAGGGGCCTCATTTATGAAAGCCTTGCGCCACAGATGCGTCACTTTTTCCCATGTTAAAAGTGACGCACCGGCGGCGCAGGGCCTTCATAAATAAGGCCCTAGAAATTCTTATTCCATTTCCTCTTACTTATCAAAAGTTTCAAACGCGGTTCAGGTGGAAGTGGAAAAGTGGAGAAACTTTTTGAGATGTATGCTTGACTTTTAAGATCATGGGGCCATATTATAAAGAAAGGTCGATACATTATCGCCGCTTTTATCGGCAGGAAACTGCAGCTAAAGCGGCGATAATGGGCTTGATAATATGCCCTTGGGAATTCCCATAGAAGCCCAGGTTCTGGTGTTAACCTGGGCTTCTATGGATATTCACAAGGGCATATTATCGAGCCCATTATCGCCGCTTTGGCGGCAGTTTCCTGCCAATAAAAGCGGCGATAATGTATCGACCTTTTTTGATAATATGGCCCATGGATCTCAATTAATTCGGGAATAAATCTAAGATCTGCAAATTGTAATTTCGACGGGATAAGTTCATTACCAGTGTGTTAATTTACATTGGTTTCCGAGGAACACCCAGAACTGGTTCAGACCAGGCTAAGAGCCCTCCTGCACAAAGGGAACAAAGACTTTTAGGTCTATAAGTACAGGTCCCAAGACTACAGAAAATTAGATCATCCTGGAATCAAGACGGAACCTCTGCCAAGTAGAAAGCTGGAAGGCTGAAGAAGGAAGATTGTCCTGCTGTTGCTTTGCTGGACTGACCTGCAGTTGCTTTGCTGCCAAGGAGAGGGGAAGGACTTTGCTTTGTGCTGTGTCCCCTTGCTTGAAGAAATCTCCAAGGGCCTGAAGAAGAGCTGGCTCCCTGTTAAGAAATCCCAGGAACAAAAGAACTTCACCCCCAGCTTCTCTGAACTCTGCTGAGAGAGTTCTGTCTTTCCTAGAGTGCTTGGGCCAGTTGTTGTGAATCTGGAAGTTGTACCTGTGTTGGGAAGCTGGAAACCAAGATTTTAAAGACATTCTGCAAGTTTTAATGCATCTCTCACTTGTGGAGCGCATTCCCATCAGTGCGAGGAAATTCCTGCTGCCGCAAAACCCGGAATTGTCGCAGCACCTGTTGCCGCTGCCAGAGTCATTGCATCCTTCGTTTGCGAGACGCACCAGTCTGGTGCGGGAAGATTACCATCGCTGTGAGTATCGCAACAGAGCTTGACGTCATTGGGTGAGATCATCGCACCGCTTGCTTGTGGACCGTATCACGTCGCTGCTAGAGTCATCGCAGAGCCATCGCAACGAGGAGCCGTGCATCGTCACAGCACCTGAGATCGTCGCCGCCCCGAAGATCGTCGCATCGTACACTTTTCGAGCCGCTTCCACCAAAACCTGTGCACCAGAATCCACGCAAGGTATCGCATCCTTCCCCAAACAGACAGGAGTCACTGCAATACGCCCGCTACGTCCAGTGGGGTTGTCGCATCACCTCCCCAGGGTCTCAGGAGTAACGCATCGCTTGCTTTTCAACGCTACAGCTTTCACTTGGAAGTTTTGTTGCATCTAAAGGTACTGTTGGCTAAAACGTGACACACCTGTGGATTATTTTAAAGCAACCTTAAGAACTCATTTAAAACCATATTCTTGAACTGTGTATGTTGGATTTTTTTTTTTTGTCTTGTGTAGTTTAGATTAAAATACCTTTATTTTTCTAAACTGTTGTGGAGTCAGTTTGTGGTGTTTTCACTGTGTTACTGTGAGTGTTGGTACAAATACTTAGCACATTGCCTTTGATAAGCCTGACTGCTCATGCCAAGCTACCAAGGGGGTTAGCAGGAGTTATCTAAAAGTGCATCCTTCTTACACTGACTAGAGGCAAGGGTCCCTTTTTGGGCTTTGGTACCTACCTCTGCCAACTAGAGACCCCCAGTTCTAACAATTGGTAGCTAAGTAATGGGCTTTTATAGGAATCTAAAAAAGAAAAGAGGTGTTGACCTTTTGGGTTTTATAGAAGCAACATCCACAATCCTTGTATAGGTGAACCAGAAATGTACTAAATTAACCTTTTCTTAACCCTCAGCTAGCTTGACACAACAGTAGTCAGGCTTAGCTTAGAGGCGAGGCAATGTGTAAAATATTTAGGCAAAACAAAAATAATAAACAGAAAACACAAAAAAAGAAAAACCCCACTCCAATTTAGACAAATAGATACATTTAAATAAATGAAGACAAAAATCCAATCTGCAGAACCAGGTACATTAAATTTAAGTTTTAGTGAAAATAGCACCTAAAAACACATGGAGCAACTGACCATTGACACTGACACTGTCTGCCACCGCACCCTAGTACAGCGCCTCGGCAACATCGGAATCCAGGAGAAGGCACTGGAATGGATCACCTCCTTCCTCGACGGAAGAACACAGAGAGTCCGCCTACCACCGTACAAGTCAGAGGCCACCGAAGTCATCTGCGGCGTCCCCCAAGGATCCTCGCTGAGTCCCACCCTCTTCAACGTCTACATGAGCCCCCTCGCGGCCATCGCACGCAAACACAACCTCAGCATAATCTCCTACGCCGACGACACCCAGCGGATCCTCTCCCTGACCAACAACCCCGCCACCGCCAGAACCAACCTGCACGAAGGAATGAGAGACGTAGCCGAGTGGATGATGACCAGCCGCCTGAAACTGAACTCGGACAAGACGGAGGTCCTCATCCTGGGTTCCTCGCCCTCCGCCTGGGACGACTCCTGGTGGCCCCCCGCCCTGGGCACCGCACCCAAACCGACTGACCACGCACGTAACCTGGGCTTCATCCTGGACTCCTCCCTCTCCATGACCAGACAAGTCAACGCCGTCTCTTAATCATGCTTCAACATCCTACGCATGCTACGGAAGATCTTCTGGTGGATCCCCACCGAGACCAGGAAGACCGTCACCCAGGCCCTCGTCACCAGCCGACTGGACTACGGCAACGCTCTCTACGCCGGAACCACCGCCAAGCTCCAGAAGAGACTCCAGCGGGTCCAGAACGCCTCAGCCAGACTCATCCTCGACCTCCCACGAAACAGCCACATCTCCGGACATCTGAGAGACCTGCACTGGCTCCCCGTCAAGAAAAGAATCACATTCCGTCTCCTCACCCACGCACACAAATCCCTACATGACCAAGGCCCGAGCTACCTCAACAACCGAATCAACTTCTACGCTCCCAAGCGCCACCTCAGATCAACCAGCCTCGCCCTCGCCGCCGTCCCCCGCATCCGAAGAGCGACAACAGGAGGAAGGTCCTTCTCCCACCTGGCCGCCAAGACCTGGAACTCCCTCCCGACGGACCTGCGCCTGACCCAAGACCACTTCGCCTTCAGGAAGAAGCTCAAGACCTGGCTGTTCGAGCAGTAACGGCACCCCCCCCAGCGCCTTGAGACCCTACGGGTGAGTAGTGCGCTCTAAAAATGTCGTGATTGATTGATTGATTGATTGACCATCTTCTGGTCGCGCTAGACCTGGGAAAAATCTAAAGTTTAATCAAATTGTGATGGAGCATGGGTCAGATACAGGGACCAGGTTAGTCGCACTGAAAAGTTACCTTCTCAAGTCAAGCACGAAGAGTTACGTTCACATTGAAGGAGGCCCCGATGAGGAGGCCGCTGTAGCACAAAGATCTGGTCATCGCTGGAGCTTTGTGTTGGCGGTCATCATTGGCTGCTGTTGCTCTAGCTTGAAGTGCAGGTCTCGCATTGCTGGTCATTGCAGACGGTTACTATTGGTGCAAAGAGCAGATCTCACAGTAGCTATGCATTGGATGCCACCCGGGTTGTCAGAGTTTTGGTACAAATGGGCTCTTTACAAGTCACAGGAACCCATACTTCAAGATTTACTGCTTTTCTTCTTAAAGGAACTTCTACTTATTCCAGCTAAGTGCCAAAGACCTTAGGGATGCCTCTTGGGGATCAGTACTTACTCCAGTACAGGCCAGTATCAGGGTTCAGGTGGGTCCAGACAGGTCCAGCAGCAGCTTGTCAGCTAGGCAGTTGCAGGAAGGCCTTTGAATCTCATCGTGTCCCTGTAGCCTGCACAGGAGGCTGGCCCACTATCCCTTGGTGGTCACTCTGGTGGCCCTAGGTTCAAAATAGCAGGTCTAGTTCATTTTCCTCAGACAGCAGAGCAGCAAGGCTCTCTTTCCAGCAGCAGGGAAACAGTTCAGTCCTTCTGCCAGCAAGGGAGGAGGGTATTCCGTCTTCTGAATCGTCCACAGGTGTAGGGTTGTACTGCAGAGTAGCTCAGGTGTCTGGTGCCATCCTTTGGGGAAACTGATTATCCCACCCCTAATACTGTTTCTGGAAAATTTGTATCATTCCCCTGGCCAAGGCTCCAAACTGTCTCGGGTGACTCAAGGAAGGGCAAGGCCAGGACCAAGGTTCCTTTATGGACACAGCACACCTCTAGTAACTCCCAATCTAGGTTAGAACTTACTGAATGTAATGAGCTAACCCAATGTTAGTCAATGGGAGAGAAAGGCCTTAGAAAAGTGGAAAACACCTTTGGACGTTTTTCACAATCAGCACATGTAAAGCTTAAGTACTCATGTCCTGCTTATTAAATGCAAAGCACCCTGTCCTCTGAGCCCCTAGAGCCTACCTTAGGGTTGACATATAAGTATTAAAGGGGACGGTTTAGACCAGGCAAAAGGTTTATTTTCCACGCATCAACAGGTTTACAACGATCAATCTTTCTGAGCTTCAGGTCAGTGTTGCCAATATATGTTTGCGGCAGCACCACGCCTGCTTTTTTGTTACGAGTGTAATTGTATTATCGTTTTTTTGACAGAGCTTTAAACTTCAGAGGGCGTACGTCCCATGTTGTTAACAGGTACCTTTCATGTTTTTTACCTCACGCAGGGTGTATTCACAGATTCACGTTTATGCTTGGCTTTGACAGTCATTTTTGTTTTCAGATTTACTGTGTTTTGTATCTATGCAGCGTGGTTACCACCACGCTGGACCATAGCGTTAACTTCAGGTTAGTGCAGCTGGCATCAGTGCTCTAGTTGGATGCAGCACGTTTTTACTAACGAGACGCTGCACGTCAAATTGACCTCTTGCACTTTGTGGACGTACACTTTTGCATGTATCAGCACCGTTCACCAGCTCATTACACACTATCATCGTGCAATTCACGCTGCCTTATTTTTACAACAGCTTATTTTTCAAACCCTTTTCTACGTCATACCGGACTCCAACCGTTTTCTCATTACTCCTGTCATTTTGCATTTAATATCACTGATTATGTAGTATCAGTGAGGACATTTTTGGTTATTAGCACGCATTTTTTAGCACATTTAACACACAAGCAGCACACTTATGATAACTATTCTTGGCAATTCTAGGAAACCATAGAAAGCAAGGGAGTTATCACATTTCATAGTCTGCTGTTAAATGTGAATGCCTTGATCTTTTTAGTTGGCTACCTAATAGTATCATTCTAAATGTTTGACTGTGTTAAACATCAGGATTATAGAGCATGTACTGGTAATCAATGTGTTTTTTCATTGTTTCATTTACAGTGGCCCCAGAGGAAGGGACCCATTGTCCCGAAATGCATCGGGACAACAACCATCAATAGTCGTTAACCATGTGTCTGTGTCAACATGTTCAGTAATATGTGATGTATTGTTCATCAACTAAGTTATATATGTACTAAAAGAGTCGTGAAGTAATGACGCAATTGTACATCATATAACCAAACAAGATTCAATAGAAGAATTTATGATGAATGAAATAACAACTTCATTGATAAATAAATGATTATTTGTATTTGTGTTTATTTAGAAATAGAAGTTGATTCATTGAGAAAGAACAAATAGAATTAGTTTGATATAGAGAAGTCATGCTATGCTCTTGGTTTGGTCCAGACAGTGTGTGTCTTGCACCTATTTCATTTCATAAAGTCAGCCTAGGGACACTGAGTAGCACGTAACAGACAGAATACACACAATTTACCTTTTGATTAGTTTGAATACCATTTCAACTAGGTGTGCTTGTGACCAACACTTTGCTTTATAAGGTTTATTTTGCCAGACTGAAATGACAGTTAAAAACTGCACTACAGGTCCAGAGCAGATGCATCACCATATGGGCCCACTCAGCTGAGGCGGGAGAATAGATGAATCTCCGGCTGGCACTCTGCCACTCAGCCAGACTATCCTGGTATGCCAGAGAATCCCAGGAAGTCAAACAGTACTAATTCCTCCAGCAAGTAGTAAGAGACTTGATGAGACTTTGGGAGGTTGGGGTGAATGCATCTGTAAATCAACTATATTCATGCTAATCCTGTTGGCCCCATAGAGCAGGGGGGAGCCCCCAGAAGCTGGAGGGTTAAATATTTAACAAGGAAAGGAATAAGAAGGGAAAAGAAGAGGGCCAGCACTGATCCAGATTGTACCCAGTGACCCTAAGGGCCTGATTCACAGAGGTAAACGTGCATTTTTGTGTACATTTATGATTTGTGGGTATTCACAAAGGGATTTATGAGTAGTATCTTTATCAGTGCAGAGTCTCTGCACATAAAAAGTTAAGACTATCCTATCTCTTTATGTGCAGAAACTCCGCACTCATAAAGCTACTAATCATCAATCCATTTGTAAATACCAAAAGTGTAAGTTCACCTTTGTGAATCAGGCCACAGATCTTTTCTAATTATAGTAGTGTATAGTATTGCATTTCAGCCTCAGAAAATGGTGTAACATGATACATTTCAGGAATTTCACTTGCTATGCAAAATTGATTAAATTACACCAATACACCACTTTCTATAATTATGCTTCATTCATGAGAAAAATGTACCTCAAAGAATATAATTTGGGTAAAAATGTACTACCAACACATGGAAACAACAGAACGTGAGTGGCTGTTCATGTTCTTTTGTTTAAATCTGTCTTATAGCACCAAAAATTAAATTGAAGCATGGACACATTTTTAGCTAAAATATAGAGCAAAATAATGGATTCACATTTCACATAATCATGTGCAATTTTGCTTAGTTTTGCTGAAATGTTGCCTAATTACGGGAAAGCAAATTACGCAAATTTTGCACATGGTGTGGTGTTCTCTGTATGAAATGAAGCTCAGGAACCAGTGAAGTAAGTCAGGAGGTATTTATTAAACCTCATCCACAGGAGATAGCATAGTAACTGCTCAAGAGGGAACACAAGCAAGCTCAGGTTCCAGAACTACTACAGTAAAGATTCTTAGTATATTAAAGATACAGTAACAATAATAAATAAGTATCTTCACATATCTCCTACCAACAGAAAAAGAAGAACATTAATTAAAACAGATAAAACAAAATTTCAACAAGAATGAAAATGAAAGGTCATAATGCATAGTCTCTCAAATAGGAGGGTGGTCTACGTATTCTTTGACATCTAGAGGAAAGCATGGGTGAGTTTGGATGATAAAGGCAGTTAGGTCTTGAGAATGTTCATCCAATACAACCTGATGATAGGCTGAGGCAAGATCAAGTGTGGTGAAATATCTGGCACCTTCAAGTGTGCTAACCATTTCATCAATATTCGGAAGGGGAAATCTGTCCACAACTACCTCTTTATTTAATGCTCTTAAATCAACACAGAGCCTAATCTCACCTGTAGGCTTCTTAACTATGACAACGGGAGCCAACCACTCAGTAGCCTCCACTTGTTCAATGACATCATTCTTTAACAATTTCTCTATTTCTTCTTTCACCTTATCCTGTTCCATCAATGGTATTCTTCTAACTTTCGCTATGACAGGGACAGCATTCTCTCTTAATCTAATGTGATG
Source organism: Lissotriton helveticus (assembly GCF_964261635.1). Taxonomy (NCBI): domain Eukaryota; kingdom Metazoa; phylum Chordata; class Amphibia; order Caudata; family Salamandridae; genus Lissotriton; species Lissotriton helveticus. The sequence goes on from NC_136063.1 coordinate 1,768,247,194, forward strand.
TTTATAACCTTGTAAGCAACCTAAGTTTTCTCTAAATACTTTTGGGAATCTACTAGCTAAACTCTCCCCCAGCTCCTTATCTGACTCATTCCTCTCCACTATCTCTACCTGATGAATTTGTACTTGCGGATCTGCATTGGGATCTAAAGTTACGCCAAGTTGACCTTGATGTACCCAGCCTAACAATATATCACCCTTCTTTGCCACATATATTTTCCCTACAATAATTCTACTCCCAAGTTCAATCTCCGCCATGAAACATCCAACCATTTTAATTGGGTTATCTGAGTATCCAAGAGGCCTAACATCTGATCTCATTAGTTTTACTTTTCCTGCGAAATGTTTACTAAATAATTCTTCGTTAATTAAGGTGATACGAGAACATGAGTCGAATTTAAAATCTATCATTACATTTCCTACTTTTACAGGATGAATTGGATGATCTCCTTCCTCACATTTTATCTCAAATGTAACAGTCCTAACTTGTGGTTGGAACTGATTCCAACGTTTTCTAGACATGTCAGGTTTAAACATTCTTGATCTGCAACATTTACCATAGTGTCCCTTCTTGCCACATACATTGCATATAATTCTTAAAGCAGGACACAGTGGAGAATTAGCTAGATGGCCTATTTGGCCACATCTAAAACATGTAAATTTATTACTTTGTCCCGGAAAATTGCTTTGAAACCCAGGATTTGTAGAAAAATCATCTTTTCTTGAGGCAGATTGAGTTTCATTCTTATCTTGTTTCTTGATTTGACATATTACTTCTTCAACTTTTGTGTCTTCTTTCTTTTCAACAATAAATGTTTTATCTCTTTCTTTTTTTAATTCCCCAACGCACTTTGTCATGTGTTCCACTTGTTTAGCTATCACCAGAACTTCTTCAAGGGGCGGTTCATCTTTTAACCAGAGTTCTTTTCTTATTTCATCATGGACACATCTGAGGACAAATTGATCCCTAATCCTTTCATCAAGTGTTAAGCCAAAATTGCAAGAGGAAGCTAGTTTCCTCAATGAAGAAACATAGTCCTCTACAGTTTCATCTCTCTTTTGTTCCCTTAAGCCGAAGTGATAGCGTTCCATAATGGTACTAATCCTTGGAAGATAATGTTTATCCAGTTGTGCAATAGCAATTTCGTATTCATTTAAATTGCGTTGTTCCCCAGCAGATAGATCAGGGAGATGTTCCAGGACATCTTGTCCTTCTCCTCCTAAGCAATGTAAAAGGAGGGCTAGCTTCCTTTCAGCACTCAGGTTAGTTCCACAAACTCTTGCGTAATTGGCAAAAATCTTCTTCCATTTTTTCCACTTTATATTAGGTTCTCCTGGAGTATTTAAAAAAAATGCAGGTTGAGTTACATTCTGCATTTCAGAGGCCCTCTTTTAAAGTATTAATTATGTTGAATTCCCCCTTTTTTTTTTTAGAATGTTCACAATAAGAAGAGTTTGTTTTTGGAATCTTCCTTTCTCTCACTGTGTTCTCTTCCTCCAGGCTAAGCAATTGTTGAGTTAAAGAAGATCATAGAACCTTTCATAGAATCATTCAACAATGGAAGATTAGAATGATCTGTCTATCTTTCTTGCATGTGATAAGATTCTTTTGATGGTTGCGCAAGAAAAGAGAAACGTTCTTTTATTTCAGTGCAAAGAGGACAGCAGAGGGCGCTGTTACATCATAATTGAACCATCAGAGTAGCGCGAGCAAAAGAATTCATGCGCGCGTAACACTCGTGATGTCTATTTCATCAACACGAGCGAGTCAATTTAAAAACAAGCAGTGTAGCGCGAGTAAAGAAATCAATGCGCGTGTGACACTTGTGATGTTGATTCTTTGAGCGCGAGCAAGGCAATTCAAGCACGAGCGTTGTTCAGCGCGAGCTTGGTCCGTTTTATCTGTTCCAGTCAAAGACGGTCCCTTTCTTTTAATAAAATTATTCTCCTCGAGAAACCTCCCACCTTACTCCTCACCGTTTTTACTGATACCAGCCGCTGGGAAGACTCCGCTTCCTTTTCTTTATATTTAACTGCCGCTGGAGGAGAAGGGGAAATTCTCTTCTTTCTCAGTCCCTGTGTTGAGGCGAAAAGTGGTGTGGATTCACCCGATCGTCGCCATAAAATGTGGTGTTCTCTGTATGAAATGAAGCTCAGGAACCAGTGAAGTAAGTCAGGAGGTATTTATTAAACCTCATCCACAGGAGATAGCATAGTAACTGCTCAAGAGGGAACACAAGCAAGCTCAGGTTCCAGAACTACTACAGTAAAGATTCTTAGTATATTAAAGATACAGTAACAATAATAAATAAGTATCTTCACACATGGCTAATTACATTCTATTTTTAAATCAAGTACTACTTCGTCATTGACTGATAAGCTTTGAGAATGAGCACCTCACATAACCTTCTCGTGAGAAGCCAGTCACTTCTTGTAATCAGGCCACTGTATGTTAAGTGAAGAAGGTGTTATACTTCTCCCAGTTTACAGTCACACTAGGATGGATATCAGGACATCACAGCCAAACAAACATAAACCCTAAATTGAGATCCATTTGCCCCAGCTTGACCTGTGCACCCCCATGGGGTCTGAAAAGGACAGAGAAAGAATACTAGGAAAGTGCACATTATAATAAGCTGAGGCCTAGTCCCAGGGTGTCTAGAGCATCAGGGCAGAGGAATACTACGCAACTAGCCACGGCATGTGCTCTGAGCAGTTCACCCCGATTCCCAGAGTAGAAATCCATATGAATTGGATTTTTAGTCACAGTCAATGACCTTGTGGGTTTATGTTAGAGCAGCAGAGGAGCAACCCATAGTAGTGGGCATTCTACAGCCAGTGATGATCAATGCACTGGATAACCCTAATAGAGAGAAGAGCAGCCTCCAGGAATTTACTGGTGACAGCCAACATGAAGCAAATGCCCTCTAGAGTCCCATAAGAGTGGCATAAGAGCAAAAAGTAATCCTACAGATAATACAGGCATCTGAGGTAAGCGCTAAAATAACATTTGCTCTTTAGAGTGAACCCAGAAGTGATAGAGGAGGCAGATAACGTAAGCAAATGTTCAGTAGACTTAACCTGAAAGTGATATAGGAGACACTGACAGGCATCCAGAAATGCTGGCTAGTCTGTTACTGTCTGGAGTATCCAGGAGAGACTAAATGTAATTCCTTTTTTGCCCTGGTAATCAACCGTAGGGTAGTTGTATGAGTCATAAAGAAAAGGGGACAACCAAACTCTGGAACACTGTTAAACAACCAATCAATAGAGTAAATATAGCCAATAAGACACTCTTGAGCACTTTGCGAGCTACAAGGAGTCTTTCCAGTAGTTATAGAATTCCAATGCCTAGATGCACTGTAAAAACTAATAAGACATACTAGTAATACTCCAGGGTTAAGTTGGTCATGTAGTTGAGGAGTCCTGTCAGTTAGTGGGGTTCACAGTTTTTGGGTCCACCAAGAAGAGGCTGCCATGCATTCCAAGATAGTTTAAAGATGAACTTCGTGGGTCTATGGGTCCAAGTCTAAATGTTGGTTTGCCATAGCACAAATAAAAGCTCTGCAAAGTTAATAGTATTGGCTTGGACTCCGATTGGCTTTACCAGTGCTTTTTTTCCCGATGGCCACTATACATGGCAGCAATCTTGGAATGTTTGTATAAAATAAAAGTGAAAGATAGTCACTTTGCATTTTTACTAATATGATGCGGCCATTTTAGAATGTATTTTCTTTTGTTTTAATAAAAAATAAAAGATGTATACCATGCATGTGCATGAATATTCCGCTGCCAATGTTGAATACATTTTCTTAAGAACAAATGAAAAATAAGTGCAAGATATTCAGAACATAGACACATGCAAGGATGGTGACCATCCTCATATTTTTTTTTCTTTTAAGGAAAATCACCCAAAGATTGCCGCTGCTCATGCGTACATGAGTGCTGATAGATGACAATATAGAATATAATAAAATCCATTTGAAGATGTACGTCTGATACAGCACAGGAGGGTTTAGGAAACTAATCGACATTGGCTGGCTAATACCTTTTAAAGAGAGTGAGCTCTAAACAGAGGAGAGTAGCAGGATAAGATACACCAAGGGAGAAAAAGCTTCTCCTTATGCACTCCAATCTAAGGATATGGCATCAGCAGCGGAAGGATACAACCCAAACAAAAAACAGTGTGATAAAAATTCTCTTTGAATGCAAGAAACACAAGACATTAGAAAAACGTTAAAAAATCAGTAGAAAGGAACAGAGATAGACAGAGAAGCTATGGAGTCACGAGTAAGGGGCAGAGATAATGTCCACTCTAAGTGGTCGTTTAGGATGGTGGACGGACTTGCGTCCGTCCACCACCCCCGAGGTGGCGGGACCGACCGCAGGGTCCCTCCGTAGCAATTAGGATGTGACCGCCACCCTGGCGGTCACATCCCGTATATTTTACATTGCGGCGGCAGCTGCTTTGAGCAGCACCCGCCGCAATGTAAAATATGCATGTTTCACTTTGGCATGCACAACGTGGCAGGCACCGCGTGGTGCCTGCCACCTTGTGCATGCCTAAGCAGGGGGGTACCATAGGTGCACCCCTCACCCCCCAACACCCTGGGGGCCTGAAACGGGCCCCCAAACACAAAAGACCACATGCTTTTCCACGGCGGAAAAGCCGCTGTGGAAAAGCATGTTTCTGCCTGCAACCTGAACCATATTTACGTGCATACACCGCGGATCAGCGGCGGACGGACTTGCCGTCCGCCGATGATCCCACCGGCATCCTAATGTCGCGGTGGGTGTTTGCAATGTCCGTGGCGGTGAATCCGCATCCTCCGGGCCGGCGGTGGCTTCCACCGGCCCGGAGGATGTGGATTCACCGCCAACATAATCGACCCCTAAGTCTGTATTGGATACAGGAGTTCTATTTGCATGCAAACAACTGAAGGTATCGATAGGAGAGATCTAAAAATTACTGAAAAAACAATTGCCTAAAAATCGCCTAAAAGCACAGCAGAGAAGCAAGACAATGCACCATATCATTACGCCTAATTCAGCCCTAAATGAAAACGAAGAGCAAAAATTCCAAATAATGTCATTTATCCACACATTTAAAAATATCGCCTAAAACACAATAGAAACATAATACAGAAACAGAAATTATGCACAATACAATTAATGAAGATCTAAATGCCAAGGGAGGAGCAACAAACTCGAACAATTTGTTCTATCCGCAAATTACAAAGGATTGAGGGGCTTATTTGCAAGCCCCTTGCGCCTCTGTTGCCTCAGTTTTAACATGGTAAAGGCGCACGGGGCTTGTAAATCTGCCCCTGAATATTTTAATTGTGACGCAAACATTTTTCTGTGCTGCTCGAGTCATGAAGGGGCAAGCCCCAGATTTACAAGCCATTCGCGCCACATTTGCGGGATTTTTCCCACGTTAAGTATGACGCAAACGTGGTGCAAGGTGCTTGTAAATCTGCCCCAAGTCTTTAAAGACGCTCAAGAGTCTCACTAGACACCCAGCCTCAAGGTTTTGTCGAATAATACATTGATGTAGACAAATTAATACAAGGAAGCGTATTATTTGTCTTTTTTCAGATTAGTAACGCAACAGTGAATCGGTGTTAAAATGGAAGACATAAAAATCAATAAATCGCAGTTTTGCAGGCTGAAAAAAGTTATTTTAAGTAAACAGAAAAAGCGTACCACACATATAAATGCACACACCGTCTGTGTAAAATAGGATGAAACACCAATTACCAATAGATGTTGCTTTTTCTTGACAGTTAATATTGCAAACACTGGAAACATTTTAAAGTTGCGAAGAAGAAGACATATTTGCGGCTGTATTCACCCATAAAGGTAGTCCGTTTATTTGACTAATGCAACTAATGGGGTTCCGAGATGCATTCTTTCCTCTGACTGTACTGGGACTGTACCTAGATGCAGCTTCTCAGCCAGCTACGGGGAGCGGAAGCCCACACGTCTCTAGCTACTCCCTAGTGTGGGTGTCTCTCAAAAAGACAGAAGGATAATTTTCAACGCGGTTGACAGCAGGTACGGATTGGCTATCGCAGAGGGAAAACGTCTTTCATAGGTAAAGCTTTAGCAACAAATTCTCTGTGAAGACTGGCGGCTTCCCATCAGGAGGCCGAGCTCAAATGTTGAGGACTTGATGATAGCAAACCTCATGATCCAGAGACAGAATGGGAATGTTGCTTTAGAGTGTACTCACATTTTTTTTCAGGATAAAATGCTTCTTGTGGAATAAATGAAGGGGCATATTATCAAGGGGGTTTATCTCTGCTTTTTTGGCTTTAAAAGCCAAGAAAGCGGAGATAAAATTATCTCCCTATTACCTAGCTGTCGCTAACACCAGTTAGCGACACCTAGTAGGAGATAGCGACCATTTTGGGCCCCACTTTGCATGTCAGTGATATTTATCACTAATGACATGCAAAGTGGGCGTGCCAAGATGTTAGCGACTGGAAACAGTCGCTAACATCGCTATCTCCTATTACCAACTTTTGGAGATATTCGCGCTAAGCGCGAATATCTCCAAAAACTAACACCTGCCCTGAGCAGTTCTTAGCCATGTTATTAAATGGGAGGTGGATAACATGGCTAGGAGCATTAGCTCGGTAATGCATGAATATCGCGGACTTTTCAGCGATATTCATGCATTGCGGCCGTTTTTTATCGCATTTGCGATAAACCTTGATAATAGCAAGGTTTATCTGCGATAATTTCTGACGATGCTTAGCGTTAAAAATTCGTTGCTAAGCATCGTTAGCGATAAATATCGCTTAACGTTGGTAATATGCCCCGAAATCTGATATTTGCATTTCATCAAGAAAATCTTATATATGTTGGCACTGATGAAAACTTGAATAACGGTACACCATTACGTAATTTCATGGAAATTTCCCTCGGTTACTGTTCTCAGTTAAAAGTTGCTCGATTTGGTCTTTTTTTAATACAAGTTTGTCTCATTTGACTGATGTTTTTTTAATACATGCAATATATATCTTCAATGATACTGTCCACAGTTCATCAAATTTTAGTGTCCATGTGTATCTGGTGCAGAATCTTGGTATTAAGTAGCTCACAAATGTAAATAACAGTTATTTGGCTTTTCAGACGCCCTGTTCTTTGGTATACCTGAGCAGATGGCATATACATGGTTATGATACACGGGATTCTGAAATGCCTATAATGAAAGACTGTCTCTGATTTCTTTATAATCGGTGACTTGTGAAGCACCCAGTCACTGATTATAAAGAAGTGCCATTAAAACACAGCTGTAATAACTAACTAGAGCGGAGTTCTGTTGTCACAATTCCAGAGCCAGTAGCCAATGGGAAATCCAGTTCAGGCCACGGAGCATTATTAAAACCTCTGTTCCAAGAACAAAAAGAAACATTAATTTTCTTCGTATCTTTAAATTTAAACTATATAATGATGCCCAGAAAGTGGATATTTATTGTAACAAGTTTATGTTTTAGACGCGGTCGGAAATTATAGAAAAGTTAGAACCATTCTGCATATTTCTAAACATTACGAGATACTGTACTTAACAATACATTGACTTGTATTGAGCGGATTTTAATATCTCTGTGCAGCAAATATCCAGCAGCTTTTTTGATGTGTTTAATTTTTCACTATAAAGTCTAATTTTATTCTTCATGTTTGCAAACCTGCTCTCTCGTGCATATAAAAGAGCTATACACCAAGAATTCTAAGTGGTTTATGGGAACGGTGATGGTGTGGCCATGTGTTATAAGGGTAAATTCAGGCCTCTATTTGGTCATGGAACTCCTCTGTGACTTGCAACATCCTCATAATGTACAGTTGTGGTATTGTATGCCATATATATTAGTTTGTTGTCATTTGGATTATACAGCAATACATGTATATGTCCTCGTTTTCTTCTTAATTATATCCACTGACAGGATTGCTTATAAACGTTCATGCCATGCACTTATTACAGCTGTCAAAGAAAGAGTGCGTTCTTTGTTTAACTTTGCAGTTAACTGGCTAAAAGAAGAATCTACGAGTGCTTTCGTGTGCTTGTCTCCTGTTCTGAAGTCTCAGGATAACAAAGACTTCACCTGCACCCACTGAATACCACCTATACTCCTCTGTGGACTCCTGTATTTGAAAGGGCACCAATTCCAGTTTAAGGGCCCTAAACATTGTGTAGTTTGTGCTGCAAAGCAAGAAAAACAACACCCATGCCATTAGCGACCACATCAGTGACACCATGAACTGCACCGAGGCCGGAGGCACTGCTCATGAAGTACATGATGCACCGCCCCGCCCGCTCTGCAGTTCCGCCTCCCTTCAATGCTGCTGACACCTGCAGTTAACGGCCTTCCCGACTCCAGCGCTCGCTCCTACGCCATCACTACCAGCGCCAACATTACGTTATAGCGGAGCTGATAACCATCGAGGGTGACTTCACAAACTCTTCAAACTGACACCTTAGCGCCAATGATGCCACCTAACTTCCCTGTCCTGGACTCAATGCCTAGCCTCCTCACGGACTCGATGCCTCGCATCCCCTGTGGCAGAAGAAGAACCAGCTTTGCCACTGCACCTACGCCTCTCACCTCCACAATGCAATGCACCATCTGTTGAATTTCTGTCTAAGGTACTGTTGTTTGGGGGTCTGTGTAATTCTATGCCATGCCCACGCATCTTGTGGTCAGCACCATGGTTTAGATTTGTGCCTGTTACAGCGTCGTAATAGCCCCATAAGGAGCTAATTTATTTCTAATGTTCTATTTTTGGAAGTCCGCATTTCAAAAGTTATATCATGATACATGTTTGTTGGATATTTGTCATTTTGGTCTTGTTTGGTTTAGATAAAGCTACTTTATTTTAATAAACTGGTGTGGTGTTTTTACTGTGTTACTGTGTGTTTGAAGTACAAATACTTTACATATTGCCTTTGGGATAAGCCTGTCTGCTTGTGCCAAGCTACTAAAGGGGTGAGTAGGGGAAATCTAAGAGTGTGTAACTCCCTTATCCTGACTAGAAGGAAGGGCCCATACTTGGCCAAAGGAGCATACCTTTGACAATTAGAGACCCACATTTCTAACAGAAAGATGCACATGTATATAGAAAATAATTAAGAAATGTAAAATGTTATTGCATTAAGTTCCGTATGAGAAAGTAGGGATAGATAGCTAGAATTTCAGACTTTCAGGTGTTGCGGTACGTAAAAGCAAATTTATTTGTGCATTTTATTGGGATGTTTTCCTCAATATTTCAATAGTGAACCACTTATAGATACAATTGTTATGATCATTTCTGCATATGGTGATAGATAAATTAAATAAACGGAGACCCAGAGGCATCTAATCAAATAAATTATCTGAAAACTATGCAGTCACCTATGTATGTGTTGAGCATAAAATAACGTAATGTACACAAATATATTTATAGATATATACATTATTAACTACGAGTAATATATAGATTTGTTAAGCAGACTTAAAGAATATCTATATATTTTTAAGCCATAATTAGTATATATATATATATATATGTATATATATTTTTTTTTGTACAAAAAAATGCATATATCTAAATGCATACATATAATCAAATTATACATAGTTACATTCAGAGGCATATGCTGTACAATTGTGTTTAAGTGTAGTGGTCATGTAGGAAAGAGCAAACTCTTGAGTAGTCTCCTGAAGCTAAAATAATTATGCGTGGCTCCTATGTCCAGGGATGATGCATAAATATTTGGAAACATATGGAGAGATGATAGAGCCTTGAAGGCCCCTGCATTTATGAAGTACAATTTGGATGGAAAAGGGAGTATGGATGACATTTGTCCTGCTTGGAAGGTAGTATGTGATCTCATAGAGAGCAGGCCACGCTTATGCCACTTCGTAGAGTCTTTGGATTACAGTGTCATGGTCAACTGTGCCAAAGGCAGGTGAAAGGTCCAAAAGAAACAGTGCAGCAATCACGTTCCAGTCTACTGTGTTTTTGAAGATCATCCCAGATAGTGGTGTGGGCAGATTCTGGATGGAATCCTGTTCTGGAAGCCAGAAAGTATGGAGTTATCTTCAATGAGTTGTGACATTTGGGTGAAGACTGCTCTTTATATCAGTTTTCCCAGAAAATGTCCATTTGCAGCCGCGGGCCGTGGAGGGAGTTACGGTGGGGCAGGGAGGTGGGGAGGGGGAGGGGCAGGGTGGAGGGTGCTAAAAACCGGCATATGGATAATTGCAGGTAAGTAAACAATTTAACTAATAAAACGAATTTGGTAGTGCGCCTTGCATTTCAAAATGCGATGCAGTGCGCGCTACGAAATTCGTTTTAATAATTAAATTGTTTACTTACCTGCAATTATCCATATGCTGGTTTTTAGCACCCTCCACCCCGCCCCTCCCCCTCCCCGCCTCCCTGCCCCACCGTAACTCCCTCCACGGCCCGCGGCTGTCCATTTGTAATCAGTCTGTAGTTGTTTGGGTCATGCTAGTCGAGGTTTGTTTTCTTTAATAATGGGTGTATGTATACAATTTTTAAGTTTTCTGGAATAATTTTTGAAGTTTAAAAATTATTGATGATTTTTGTTACTTCTTTTTTTTGTGTGTGTTTTATAGAGCGCTAACTTTACCCGTTAGGGTATTAGAGCGTTTTACAGGAATCATAAAGTTGTACACAGGTTACGAGTTACAGAGTATATAATCTATGCGATTGGCTGGGGGTGCTGGATACATAAGGAGTACGGACACATATGTACAGTTTACCTTTACAATTTCTAATTTTCTTTTATGTGGCCGCAGAGGTAGTTAATAGAATGTTCTTGAAGATTTGTGGTGGACATGGGTTAGAAGGCAGACAGCTGGCCTGTTTGCTTTGACCTGTGTTTACATAGTTGTATATGTTTTTGTTCCGTGTTATTGGTCTTACTAATTAGGAGGGGTATACCTACTGTAGGGTCTTGAGATAGCTGTGCCAAAAGACTGACTTTGCACCTCTGTGAGAACTCATAAGGCCAAAGTATGACTGGCTTTGTTTGTGTTCCAGTTTAAAAGAGATATGGTATACTATTGAGAGCTGCATTGTCCCTGTCTAACAGGTTCAGAAACATACTGACAAGAAAAGCTGCACATTTGTGAGTACGTGCCCTCAAAAAAACTCCCACATTGTGTGAACACAATGGACCACAGCTGTAAACCATTAACTATCATTTGCTTGTGTGCAGAGGGATATTCTTAACTCACCTTGGGGAATTTAAACTGAGTAGCAAGGCAAACATCCATAGAAATACATTTGAGGTCACTTTTGTAACAATCAAACATTCAATATTACTGTTAAAAGTGAAAAGATCATATGCGTCAAACCATTTTGAAATAAAAGGAGAAAGAATATTAAAGAAAACCCATACCAATTGAAAAAGATATTAGGATATTACAATTCGCAGAATGTTCATGCAAGAAGAAAATCAGCACGTTATGTGAATCAATAAAAAAGTTGAAAGTACTCAAACTATTTTAAAGAAACCATTTGACTCTTGAACCTAGAAACATATTGCTATTAATGTACACTCTTCCATCTCCTAATTTACAATTCCTTTATATTACTAAAATATGTCTGTCTCTTGTAGTGATTCCTGTTTCTATTGCCCTAAACATTCCACTTGGATTTTTTCTCTTTCAGAGTGTCTCTTTCATCCTTTGGGTGATATTGTTTCTCTCCATCATGGGTTCACAATGAATGGATAATGGAGAAAACTGACTGCATCCAAAGGATGGGAGAGATGTCTTCCTCTTCCCTTATTTGGTTTAACTTCTTCTCACCATTGGCTGTATTTTATGTATTAAGCTATCTGCACTAACCTTTGCTATTACTTTTTAGTCTGTTACTCCATTCTATGAAGACTTAGGGCCTCATTTAGATTTTGGCAGATGGGTTACTCCATCACAACGGTTACCAATATCCTGTTTGCTGAAATATAAATCCTAGTGAGTATAATTGGATTTATTTTTCAGTGGATAGGATATCCATCACTGTTGTGATGGAGTAACCCATTAGCCAGGGATATAAATCAAGCCCTTAGATTCTACTTTGTCATGCATTCCTAACATCTTTTTTTTTATGCTTAATGTTTCAATTACATTTTCTTTAATGGTGCTCTTGAACTTCTTTCTTTGGTGCCTTCTCCTGACGTCATACATTGGACTGTGGTCCACATGCTTTTGTCTCTTCTATTGTCTCCCTTTCCCCAATCTAATTACTCTACTTCCATTTTCCTGACATTTTCCGTTTACTTCATAATTTCTTTTTTACTTTCAGCTTGTTTACATGTTTCAGCCTCATCTCTTTGCAATTTCTTTACAGGGATCTCCACATGATTTCCCAAGGCTAACTACTCTTTACCCTTTGTTTCTCTTGGTAATCCCTGGAGTCCCCTTTCCAATACTCTTTCCCATACCCTACACTAACTTGCTGTGCTCAAACCTTTTAAGCTTGCAGCTAAACCTCCTTAACTATGGTTTGTTCCTGAAGTATCGTCACTTTTAAATGTAAGAAATTGGTTTGTTGATTAACTGGGGATTGAGCCCTGGTCAAGCAATACCCACAATCCTTGTCAGGGTGATGGCCCTATTTGTGCAACACTTCAAACAGTAATAAAATGAAAACTTTCACACAAAAAGGATCCCACACCAAGTTAGAGAAATATAGTTATTTTCAATGGTTCAGTGACTAAATATCGAGGGACATAATACAGAATGCCCAAAATATTGACTCCAAAATATTGACGTACAGAATATAGAATCCCTATCTACAAACAGTTAAGTACTAAAATATCAAATCCAAAATATAGAATGCTAAAATATAACCAAAATATCGAATCTTTTCAAATGTATTAAAAATAATATAAAAGTAATTAAATATTAAAAACAATTAAATAAAACATACTTAAAATAATGTAAAAAAGCTTAAAAATGTAAAAATAATAAATATAAAAAAGTTAAGATTTTGTTGGATAGTGAGAGTGTAAAAATGACTATTCCCACTCCAGTGAGTGCAACAGTAGGGAAAGCTTTGGATAGCATAGGAGTAACAATTACTATTCCCACTCCAGTGAGTGTAACAGTAGGGAAAATGTTGGATAGCGTAGGGGTAAAAATTTCTATTGCTACTCCAAAGAGTGCAACAGTAGGGAAAGCGTTGGATTGCGGGAGGGTAAAAATAACTATTTCCACTCCAGTGAGTGCAACAGTAGGGAAACCGTTGGATAGCGGGAGGGTAAAAATTACTATTCCCACACCAGTGAGTGCAACAGTAGGGAAAACATTGGATAGTGTAGGTGTTAAAATAACTATGAACATAACAGGGATTGGAGGGTCCAAGGGAATATTTACCGACCACACACAGCTATAGCCCCCAAAAAATACATTATATAACGACAATGAATAGCGGTGGGTCAAAACAACAGAGAATGACTAACTATGCAACTAACTAACTGTGCTATTCGACTATGTTCAGTGACATGGCTTTACTCAAGTCAGTGGGGTACTTCATTCATGTTTGAAGAAAATACCCATCAGTACTCGACCTGTACCGCCCTTTTCATCATGTGGGTTCCCTCATACCACGAAGGAAGGTTGTCTACACCAGTACTTAGAATGTTAGACTGGAGAGGGGCCCAGTGATATATAACCAATTTGTATAGGCGGCAGGAGACTACTGTTAAGCAGTGCATGTGAAAAGTGTGATAAGTGAAAGTTTAAAATTAGATAGACAGGAGGAAAGGTATCTTTAATAGAGACCTCGCTGCTTCTAAATCAATAAAAAAGTAGTGCGACTCTAGTAGTTTTAACTAATAGCTACTAATATATTCTTAACTGGTCGACATGTTTCTGCAGGTTTAGGGACCCCAGTGGTGTCCACTGCTTTCTTCAGGACCGGTAACGCTACTGCTTAAAAAACAAAAAAGTGTTGAAAATATAATGAAAATGTATCACCTGGGTATTTTGAAAAGATCATTCTCCCAGCAATTTGTGTAGGAGAGAAAAGCCCCACCTCACCTGGCTACGGCTCAGGTAGTTGAAGCACCGCTCTCGCCGTCGGAACTCTGGGCGTCCCTCCGGGCCACCTCCCCAAACGGCCCGGAGGTTCATATTGAGGTTCAGATAGGTTTATTATACAAGATTTCTAACTCTCTCTGTCCTTATGGGGAATTGTATAATCTTCTTTAATTAGTTTAATTCAAATTAGACCACTTCCTGCTCATAAAAAATGAAAATAAAACTGTTAATTGTTTTATTTTAAATGCATCCTGTTTTCCTTTAAGAAAACAGGCTGCATTTGAAAAACAAACATTGCTTTATTTAAAAAGCAAACACAGACATGATGGTTTGCTGTTCCCAGAATGCCACCATCCCTGTAGTTGTAGCTCAATCCGAATAGGTTGCAAAATGTGACTTGCCTCATGAATAGTGATGAGGCAAGCCATCTGCGAACCCATTTTGAATCGTTAAAGTCTGACACTCGTTAGTACATTCCGTTTTGGGAGTCACCAATTGCGAGTCACAGAAAAACGCACTTTGCGACCCCAAAAAACGGAACGGTCTTACATCTGGCCCCTACTCCCTTGACTACTGTCTGCCCAGTAGAACACTCTCAACATTACCTTTATAAAAATGTATATCAAATATGCTTCCAAAACATGATAATGCCTTCTAGTATCTGTCCTACAAGAACATATTCCTTCCAAGGCTTGACCTCTAACTTTTTTTCTCCTGAGTGTGGGAGTAGCAGACAAGTATGGGTTTTCTAAGGGTTTAGAGGGCAACAAGACATAACATAGGTGCAGGATATTTTGAAGATTTTGAAAATAACTTCAAGCAAAATGCCAGTTTAGGCTACCTGTTGATTGGTCATAGATATCACCCCCTGAATAGCATGGTAAGCCACAACAACCATAAAATTTTAAACAACTATACATCCAAAGCTTTCTATCACTCACTGCCCTAACTTCCTCATCCAGGTTTGCTGGCTGGAAGATGAACATGATGTTTGACATTTTTTCCAAAACAATCAGTTTTGTTTTATGTTGCATACTGTAGCACTGCTGCCCAGTGACCACTATATGTGTTCTGGCCATACAATATGTAGAACCTTAGTGATCCCTGATTGGTGTACTTAACTCTCCTATAAGGCCATAGTATCTAGTTGAGAAACTAGACCTATTGCATGGATTGCATGGAACATTGAATGTCACCTGTGTACTGCAATAGTTATGTTGCCATCTACTAGCATGAAAAGGGAAACATGGCTACCATACCTACCACATTAGCATGACTGTTGCAGCTTAAACCTGCAGTGTGACTTGTTAAAATAAACCTTTTTTTACAAGTACAAAAATACGCTTCTAAATATTAGTAAGTCAGTCCTATGTAGGCCTTGCAGCACACAAGGTAGGGTGCGTGGTATGTAAAAGTAAAATGTTAGACCTGACATCCTTGCCATGCTATCCCTCAAAGCTTTTGCCTACACTACCTAATTTTGCTGAACTCAGTTGTGTTTGCAGTACGGCTCTGTAAAATTTACCAGTGCTAAAGTGCCTATATATGCTCCATAAAAAATAGTATAATTAGTCTACTTCTAATTTGCACATTTTAACTTACTTGTAAAAAAAAAAAAAGTCGAGACTTGTACCCAGGGCCTGTAAATTAAACTACTAGTGGGCAGCGGTACTCATGGTGTCCTCCACCCACTAAAGTAGGACTGAAAAACATGCCTCAGTCCTCTGCTGCAGCTTGTAGTGCTGTTTTACACTGCCATTTCAACCTTCCCTTTTAATACATTTAGGTCACCCTGAGGGTAGGCACTAAAAATTCTCAGGTTAGGGTGCATAGTATTTAATAAGTCCCGGCATTGGATAACTCCTAAAGTCATTTTCACTGTTAAGTTATGTTATGTTAAACGAGCTTGTATAGTGCATCGCTGTCTCAGCAACGGGGCATCCCAGCGCTCGCGGACAGAACCAGGAGGGAAAGACACAGTAGAAAGGACAGACAGGTATAGTCGCTTTCAAGAGCAGGCAAACGCATCCACCTCGCTAGATGGAAGCAAACAGCCAGGTTTTAATCTGTTTTCGAAACGTCCAGTGATCTTGTGCGCTGCACGCCTCGAATGGAATAGAATTCCATAGGGCAGGGGCC
The DNA here is from genome assembly GCF_964261635.1 of Lissotriton helveticus. Classification (NCBI taxonomy): domain Eukaryota; kingdom Metazoa; phylum Chordata; class Amphibia; order Caudata; family Salamandridae; genus Lissotriton; species Lissotriton helveticus. The sequence continues at coordinate 1,768,263,393 of NC_136063.1, forward strand.
AAAGTCCTAAAGGACTGGGGGTGCCCGCCAAATTCAGGTCTGCTGAGCGCAATGCTCATGTGGGAACATAAAAAGCACAGAGTCCCTGCTATATCTGGGGGCACTGGCCATGTAAGATCTTATGGGTCATACAGAGAGTCTTAAACTGAATTCTCTGTTCAATTGGCAGCCAGTGCTGGCGGTTCAGAAGATGGGAGGTGTGACAGTATTTAGGTAGGGCAAAAAGGGTGCAGGCAGCCGCATTTTGTGCCCGTTGAAGTCTCTTCCTGACAGTTGTATTAACGCCCACTAACAACCCGTTGCAATAGTCAAGATGTGACAGAACCACTGATTGAATAATTACTTGTCGGTGGTATCCTCGAAGAACCCCAGGATGGATTTCTGTCCACGTAGGCAGCCAAAGCAGGTGCCTGTCACACAAAAAGTGCAGGAGTAGGCCGATTTAAATATCTCAGCTAACCCACCTCCCCTGTCGCTAGGTCTATTCTGTGTGAGCATTGAATAGCCTGTCAGGAGGGCCAGGGCAGGAATAGCCACCGAATCATTGGTTAGCCACGTTTCTGTTAAAAAAAGTAAATCCGGTGAGCAGTCCAGTAGTAGATCAAATATTTCTTCATGGTGTCTCACTAGAGACCTACAGTTAAGGCTATAAATGTTGATAGTTGTAGAGCTTGAAGTCTCAAAAGGTGCCTCAATGTCAATCTTGACTCAAAACCCACATTTATTACATTGAATGTGGGGGGTATCTGGGTGCCAGGGATGGTCGGCTCAGGGCGCTTTAGCTTGGAGGGCGAGCAAGCGCTCCCGGGGGTAGATAGGTCTTTGTGGAGTCCTGGGACCAGGGGTCCTGGTGCCAGGCAGCGTACAGGTACGGACGGGCACAGACGGGCTTGCATTGGGCGCGTCAGCGGCGTGCCCGCTGAGCACGTCCGCTGAGCACGTCCGCTACGCGTCTGTACAGGCATACAGGCTATGTAGTGTTTGCAGGGAAGGCCCGCCTCCGCTGCCACCCGAAAGTATGTCACCCTCAAGGGACCGGACACTGGACTAAGAACAGCCTCCACTCAACCGACACAGGCCGTGGTGGACCGGGGCTAAGACTGAGATGTGGGTGCGGGAGTGCGGGGGAGTGAAGAATCACGGAGCCTCAGGGAGTGCAGGTAAGATCAGGTACATAGATTAAAAGCAGTGCAAAATAAAAGCAGGCTCAGCTCTTGCTGTGTAGCAAGCACCTTACTGAACTGGCGCGTCCGCTCCGCGTTTGTGCAGGCATGAAGGCCATGTAGTGTTTGTAGGGAAGGCCCGCCTCCGCTGCCACCTGGAAGTGTGTCACCCTCAGGGGGACGGACTCTGGTCTAAGAACGCCCTCCAGTCAACTGGCACAGGCCGTGGTGGACCGGGGCTAAGACCGAGATGTGGGTGCGGGAGTGCGGGGGAGTGAAGAATCACGGAGCCTCATGGAGTGCAGGTAAGATCAGGTACATAGATTAAAAGCAGTGCAAAATAAAAGCAGGCTCAGCTCTTGCCGCATATACAAAAAAGCAAAGGTGCACCACACAATTGAAAAACTACAATGTTAAATAAACATAGATGTAGGTTTTCTTAGATGTGATTTTTCTTTTATTCCAATATAAAGTGTACAGGCAAAACACAGTTGCAGCCGACGCGTTTCGTCCTCAAGGGACTTCTTCAGGGCAAGTTATTATGGGTATTTGCAATCGTCGTACTGGGTAATAAGTTCTTTATAGAAAATTGTTTCCAATGATCTTTTAGATGATGGCATAGCAAGGCCTATCTCTCTCATTGGGCTTCCACAGATTACCTTACTAGATTTAAAACGTGCTATCTTCAGATTGGGGCAAAAACAACAATTGATGGAAGGAATGCAGAACAATGTCATACATTCACCCCAGGACAGAGATCTGGGCCTAAATCCATCGTTTTTTTGCACTCCACACCACTCCAGGTCAGACATGGCCATATGCAAATCAGCCTTGACCATGTGCCTCATGGGAACAGTCCAGCCCGAACTGCCAAGCCATGTCTTTCCTGGAACGGAATCAAGCATCCAAGGACCGGTTTCTGGCTATCAGCCTGGATAGCTTGACTCCAGAGGTGTGGAGAGCATGGGACTCACGTCTGAGCATACCCATCCCACTCGTCATACATTCACCCCAGTACAGAGATCTGGGTCTAAATCCATTGTTTTTTTTTGTTTTTTTTGGGGAACAGATAGAGATATGCTATTTACCCTGAAAATAATTGTAATTTAAAACCCATTTATTGGTGAACTCAGATTTTAAGTTATAATTTTGAACATTCCACTTACAAAAACTGCCATTTTCTCATCCCAACCTACTGTGCTTTCTCCCAATGTGCTGAGCCACATGGCTGTGAATGGCTCTGCTGTTGGAGTTTGTGTATTGGTCTCACACAGTGAGACAAAGGAAACCAAGGAGTGAAGGGAGAGAATCTTCCTTACAGGATGGCTGGGAAGGTGCTGTCCCCTGTCCTGATTATATCTCAAAGGGCCCTGCCTGCAGAACACACAAAATACCCTGACATCAGGCCTGCCCTGCCATTTTGTCACCCTAGGCAGTTCAGAGCCAGGACCAGGGGAAGGGAATGAACTGACCAGAATTAACTATTGGGGTAGGTCAGGGAATTTCCTCACACAAAGACTGGCACCAGAAATAAGAATAGGACCTGTTGAGCCTACCATAACAACACTCCTGAACTTGTGGAAGATTCAGAAGGACTTTCCTGATGCCAAAAGGGCTGCATGTTGCTGGAAGGACTGCCTTGTTGTCTGAAAGAAGGATGATTGGACCTGCTTACTTTGAATCCAGGATTCCTAGAGTGACTTTCAAACATCAGTTGGCTGACATGCTGTGTAAGCTACAGGGACATGCAAGGGTCCACGCCCCCCCCTTGAACTACCCAGCTGACCAGCACCAGCTAGACCTTCCTGACCTTGCCTGAGCCTTGCTGTTGGCCTTTTCTGGAAGTGAGGTCTGATCCCAAGAGGTATGCCAGGTCCTGGACCCTTTGATAGTATCAGTGAGAGTTCCTCCTGAAGAAAAAGGTTAAAATCCTAAAGTATTGGATTGAGCCTGTTTGCCTCAAACCTCTGCAGCCCACAACAACCACCAACATGAAGCTCCAGCGGTATCTGCGGTTTGCACTGACTGCCACCTTAACAATGATAGGCAAGACAAGACCTGCACTTTGCACAGAAAACAACCATCAGTAATGTAGCACCAACAGGTACCTCCAGCAATAATCGTTCTTCGTGCTCCTCACAGACTTCTGCAACATGAACAGAACTCTTTCTGTCGGCCTTAAGAAAGTAACTATCAGCACGACTAACCTAGTCCCTGTATCCAACCTGCTCTCCATTGTGGTCAGTCAGAAACCGGGACTTTCCTCCAGTCTAGCACAACCAGATACCCGCAAGCGGCGCTTTGTTCTTCTTGGTGTTTATTTACCTAAAACCTTAAAAATGCATTTCTTCAGTTATACTGATTGGATTTTATTCATGTCATTTTATTTATAAATATTAACTAATTTTTCAAAATTGGTTTTAGGATTTTTCTTTTGTTGTGCTTTCACTTTATTACTGTTTGTGTGCAACACAACTACTTTACACATTGCCTCTAAGTTAAGCATGACTGTTTTTTTCAAGCTACCAGAGGGTTAAGCAGAAGTTAATTTTGTGACTTTTGTTGTTCACTCTGACAAGGATTGTGGTTGTTGCTTGAGTGGGGCCTCTGACCCTCTCAACCAATAACATATTTTCTTACATGGGACAAGTAGAAAAAGAATCTTAAAAAGTCCCTGCAGTGACTATTTTCACGGCAGCAGACTTACCTGTCCTATGCAGACAATCAGAGTACAGATTAAAATACTAATATTGTCTAGCAGTGATGAGACCAGGTAGAAATATAGTTAAACACCTATTTTTAATAGTTAATACCACTCTAATTCAATTGTGAAGTTTGATTTTTAATAAATAGTATGGAGTAATAACTTTTAGAAATTTATGTTTTCCCTGCCAGAAATTCCTTGAGGCTAATTTGCATTAACTCTCCAGCTTCTTGCTGCATGTGCTCAGCACAGAAATAGGTGTCAAAATGTGGTAATTTCCTCCCAAGAGCAAACAATTGTCTGATGTGAATGGGAAGAGATGACTGCTCTGAGATTAATAGAATATGTAGGCTGGATGCTGTGCCCCTCCTGTTGACACCCCAGTATCAAATCCTGCAAGTCCTGTCTGTCTGAAGCACCTGTTAACCCGTTGGCTGCTGCCGTCGGCCAATGGCCGCCACGACCGCGCCCGTTTTTTAAAACGCCGCATTGCCGCAAAAAAGCGGAAGCAGCCAACGGGTTAAAGAGAACAAACAGGATGCCAGGACAAATGTGGATCGCCTCTTTGGATGTTGGATGAGTCTGCTTTTACCCTACCATACTTCTTTCTCTGGGTTTGTTGTTGGTACAGAGCCTTCTTCAACTGGATCTTAATTTTAGATATGGGAGGACACTGAGAGTACCGCAGTACATGCCCCATTCACACCTCCAGCCTTGGATCCTGACTTTATTGTTGCCAAAACCACCTTTAATTTGCTGAGAAACATTGTAGTTCGGGCCTGCTTGCAGTAAAGCAAGCAGGATCTCCTGCAAAAGTAGGTAAGTCAACTTTACTTCCCTGGTCGGAGAAGAACAAGGAATGCCTTCGGATATCCCTCACTCACAGGCTGGTGAACCCTACAAAGCTAAACCCTGTTAGACTTGGCATCTTTGGCGTGGTATCCCCTGACTTTAAGCCTCTAGCTCCTGTATTTTTGATGCATTGCTGGATTTCATTTTTGCTGGCTTAGATGCTTTGGGCACTTTACCACTGCTGATCAGTGTCAAAGTGCAAGTTATCTCTGTGTAATAGTTATTACAATTGGTTCTCCCTGAATGGCATATTTGATTTACTGGAAAGTCCCTAATAAAGTGCACTGATTGTGCCAGGGCCTGTAAAATGAAATGCTAATAGTGGGCCTGAAGAGGCATCTCAGACCTGCCACTACAGTGTCTGTATGTAGTTTTAAACTGCCAGTGCACTGACATGCCAGGCTCTAACCTTCCCTTTTCTTACATGTAACGTACCTCTATGTTAGGGCCAAGGTACCACCATGGGCAGGGTGCAGTGTATGTGAAAGGTAGGACATGTACTGCTGTGTATGACATGCCCTGATAAGGAAATACTGCTAATTTCATGTTTCTCTATTGAAAGGCTATCTGTCACATTGGATAGCATTGGAGATACTTTGTATCATCTTACTAATATAACTTCCATTGGTACAAGACAGAGAAATAAAGTTTAGTTTCTCTGAACTCTGAATTTAATCACACATATTTTTGAAAAGATGTTTTTTAAATTGTGTGTTTGAAAATGCCACTTTTAGAAAGCAGGCATTTTATTCTTCAACTCTTCAGTTTGCCTGTTTGTGGATTTGGAGTGACTGGGGCTGGGAATTTGCATTCACTGTAGACAGCCACTGGGGGTGTTGAGGTGTGCCTGGCCCTTCCAGGATGACTCTGAAATGAATGGTCTTGACAGCATTTAGAGTAGTGGGAGGAGTTTCCTTTCACATGCATAGGGCCTGTCTCCCTTGCACAATGCTGTCTCCACCCCCTGTGGTCATACTACACCAGTGAGGACAGAACTGGTTTGGACTGGGTTCAAATATTTCTCTCACCCACAGGCTGGTGAAGCCTACAAAGCTATCCCTCATCCAGCCTTCTTCATAACATTGCTGGACTTGCGAAAGGATCCCCGGTTGACTCATCCTACTGAACTTGCCATCTGTTGATGTGAGAAGTACCTGAGGAGAATGGGCTCCCTTCCACTTAAAATCCACGAAGAGAAAGACCTCCAAGATTCATACGGCTAATCCTCTGGTGGCTCTAGAAACATAACAAAGGACATTCCTGTGATGAATCCCAGCTTACCTGTGGCAACTGGACCTGGACTAGAATGCACTCTGCCTGGCATGCTGAGATTCTCTAAATGCTTCCATTGAGGCCCTGGGTGATTTTTGCTCTAGAGCTTCAAGTGGACTGCAAACAAAAAAGTACCCACTTTCCTCTGCATCAGATTAAATTTTATGTTTGACCCACACGTAGAAGAGTTTTTTGTCAGAATAATAAGAAAGTCTCTTTTCAGATTGGGACTTAGGGGCCGATTATGATAGCGGTTTTTCCGCATCCTCTGGGCCGGCCAGCTTCAAGCTGCACCAGCCGCAATGTTAAAGATAGAGGATGTGACCGCCACCATGGTGGTCACATCCTAATCTGCTCGGAGGGAACGCCGCAGCCCATGCGGACGTTCCCTCCTCCTCAGGGGTCACGGACGGACTCAAGTCCGTCCGCGATCCTAATCGACCCCTAAATGTTTTTGAACTTCCCCATGTCCTGGCCCTAGCAAGGGCAATCTAATTGGTGTGTCCAACCTGCACTCCATCGTGGTCGATCTCAAATCACCCCTAGATATGAGTCTATTGAGACCATTGACTGTCATTGGCAGTGGTTTTTGACACTATTTTCACAAAAATCTTTAAAAATTCCTATCTCCATCTTCTACTTATTTGGATTTTTGTAGTTATGGGGCATTTTCCTTTGTATACTTTTTCTTTAAAAAGAAATTAAAAACCAGGATTTTCTATTGTGTTATATTTTTATTTTTATTACAGTTTTGGTACATATTTCATTTGAGTTAGGCCTATCTATTCTGTGCCATATCTTTCAGGGATCGGGCCCCGGTTCTAATAACCGAAACTTTTCACTGGAGCTAACAGGATAGGGACTTTGGGGCATATATACAAGGGCTTTATCTCAAAAAAGCGGAGATAAAACCAGCGCCCTATTTACAAGTGGGTGCTAACATGCATAATCGCATGTTAGCACCCTTTTTCCCAACGCTTCCCTTTGCATCTCCAATGAGATGCAAAGTGGGCGTTTCTGGGCGTACCCCAAATGGACTACCTTGCAAATATTGTTGATGTTTACATCGCGATATTTACAAGGCAGCCCACATGATTTTAGCACACATTAGATTTTGGCAAAAACACAAGTTTTCGCCAAAATCTAACGTCTGCTATAATCTCGATTTAGCCATCCCTAATATAGGGGGTGGGTTATGCTGATACGACCCTTTAGGTCTTATCAGCAAGGTTTTCGCCCTTTTGCACGGAACATCGCTGAAAAATCAGCGATGTTCCCTGCAAAAGGGCAATAACCTCGCTATCTCTGGAATTTGTATCGTCCTGGAGTAACGCGTTGTTAATTACGCACTACCAGGGAGATAATACCAGAGATAGCCTGCGATAATATAATTAGCTGGCCGTTGTGAATATGCACCTTTATTACTTGCAGTGAACTCACATACACCGGAATTAATAATATAATTTCTCTTTGTGATCATGCCACAGCAAGGAACAGTAAGGAACCAGATTCTATTTGCATTCTAACTTAGGCATGAAAAAGACATATGCTACTTGGATTTCTTTCATTGACATGAAAATATACTAGGAGTGCCTGTCGAGGGCACACACATATGTGTCTGAACCATACTCTGTGTGGATTTTCTTTTAGGATAAGAAAAAGACCCAAACATATCCAACTCCTCGCTGGGGTGCTGATGTTTGTGACTCTGACCGACAATGTTTGGATTTTTTCTTAGGCAAAGAAAAATCCCAACATCGTCCTGCTCCTTGCAGGGGTACAGATGTGTGTGTTTCTGTGCCACAGCTCGGAGCGAAGCATAGTTCAAATGTTTTCTTAGGCTAAGAACAATCCAACTACCTGTTCTGCTCCTCAGTGGAGTCTAAACATGTGTTTCTGTGTCCCAGTAAAAAGCAAGCCACTCTCCTGGCCCTGCACACCAGCTCAATCCTTGAATACTGTGGTAGCAGCAAGGTAACTTCTCTGAGGTCCACCAATATGTGCCCGACATCACTAGTGACATCACACCCATATTAATGTGGCAGCATGGCACCAGGTCACTTTATCCGATTTTTTTTTGGTGCTCTCAGTGATATGACATGGGTAAACGTGCAAAAAACATCACTAGCAACTGGGGAGTTTGTTCTCCTTCTAAGGGATACTTCTTTATTCTGATTGATAAACACTTGTTTGAAATACTGACGATTTGTGGCTTCATGTGTGTGTATTTATTTATTTGTCCTATCTATTTATTTATTATGTAACATTTTCCAGAAATAGACGTCAAACTGAAAAAATACAGAATAGAGTCCAACATCTAAAAAAAGACTTACACACTTGTATAATCTTAAAATATATCACAGAGGCAAAATAAGTTAAACATCTAAAATGGTTTAAAAGAAATTGTATAATTTGTAATAAACATTTACTGAGTGAGCGATACAAAAACACAGTTGATTCATTAATCATATTAATGTCGCATCGAAGAAACAGTGACAGTGTTTCCTGTACTACTCCCGAGCGGGACATTTGAACAATACATCACGCATAGAACCCAGGGGAATATTACCTAGCAATAGCGATATTTATCGCTAAGCAGGGTTGCCGGGAATAATTTTATCGCCGCACTACGACGATTTTTATCGCTAAGATACCTTGCTATCATCAAGGTTTATCTCAGAAACGATAAAAATCATTTGAAATGCGTGAATATTGCTGGAATTACAGCGATATTCACACATTATCGTGACAATGCTCTTAGCTATGTTATCCACCTCCCATTGGATAACATGGCTAAGAACTGCTCTGGGAAGGTGTTGGCTTTTGGAGATATTCGCGCTTAGCGTGAATATTTCCAAAACTACGCCTTTGTAGGTAATAGGAGATAGCGATGTTAGCGACTGTTTTCAGTCGCTAACATCTTGGCACACCCACTTTGCATGTCATTAGCAATAATTATCGCTGACATGCAAAGTGGGCCCCTAAATGCCCGCTATCGCCTACAAACTGTCGCTAACTGGTGTTAGCGACAGCTTGGTAATAGGGCGATGAAATTATCGCCACATTAGCGGGAAAAAGTCCCGCTAAAGCGGCGATAATGGCCCTTGGTAATATGCCCCCCAGTTGTTTCCCCAGCAGGGAGGCGCCCATTCTGACATTAGCACTGAAGACCAAACACGAGGGTCTGGATTGCCTCCATAATTAAAAGGCACCAGCCTAAGAGCATTGACACGACATAAGAAAGTAAGGGGCACATGCATCATTGTAAATTGCATTCGCAAATGGTGCGAATTGCAAATTTCGGCCGTTTGCGAATACAATTTCAACTTTTGGGATGCCTCATCATTTTTGTACTCTTTGCAATTTAAGAAATTGCAAAATTGCGATTTCTTAAATTGCGAATGCATTTAAGGAATCTCAAATTGAGATTTCTTAAATGCTTGATACAGTGAGTTATATTATGTCCATAATTAACAGTTCGTACGTTAGTTGAGTTTTAAAGGATTTTTTTCTTTGCAGCCTAACGCAGAACTAAGTTGACCTTCATGGTAATTTGCGAAAACTTTGAAAAATGCACTAAAGTGCCTTTTTCAAAGTTCCATTTTACACAAACAAGTGCAAGATGTACTTATAGGCAGATTTCAGGGGTGCAACAGGGTGTCCTTTGGACACCTCTGCACTCTTGAAATTGCATTCTCAATTTGCGATTCTCTAATGGAGAATCGCAAATTGAGAATGTCTTCCCATTCATTCCTATGGGCCTTCAGGCCCATAGGAATGAATGGGGAGGTATTCCTTAATTGCGATGATTCTCAGTTAGAGAATCGCAATTAAGGAATTTTAAGAAATCTCAATTTTTTAAGCGATTTCTTGATGCATTGCAGTTTGCAATTCCTTAATTGCGATTCCTTATTTTTGCAATTAAGGAATCTCAAAAAAGCAATATTGATGCATGTGCTCCTAATCCTCTTGAGCTTGATACAGTGAGTTATATTATGTCCATAATTAACAGTTCCTACGTTAGTTGAGTTTTAAAGGATTTTTTTCTTTGCAGCCTAACGCAGAACTAAGTTGACCTTCATGGTAACTTGCGAAAACTTTGAAAAATGCACTAAAGTGCCTTTTTCAAAGTTCCATTTTACACAAACAAGTGCAAGATGTACTTATAGGCAGACTTCAGGGGTGCAACAGGGTGTCCTTTGGACACCTCTGCACCCTTGAAATTGCATTCTCAATTTGCGATTCTCTAATGGAGAATCGCAAATTGAGAATGTCTTCCCATTCATTCCTATAAGCCTCCAGGCCCATAGGAATGAATGGGTACGTTAGTTGAGTTTTAAAGGTGTTTTTCTTTGCAGCCTAACGCAGAACTTCAGTTTTTTTGAGTATTTTATGAGCTGAAAACATTGAATGAACTCATATTTTCGTTCCATATCCAAGGTTACATAGACCAGTTGAAGTGTAATGCAGTGCAACCCTTTTGTGAACTATCTGCATATATCCATTACACATAATAAAATTAACCCCATGACCGGAGGATACTCTCGACTGAGGAATGATGTTTTAGGAGTAAGCACATTTTCTAATGGCGTCTTTCACGAGTGAGTTGCAGTCCATCACTTAGCAGAACCAGTAAAACAAGAATGTGTTTTCCAGAATGGGTTTTTGAGTTTTGGGGGGGCTGGTAATTGTAAAGCAGAGACACACCATTGATATGGGATGAGTTACAACAGAAAAGCAGGAATACCATCCACTTGAGTGAACACATCTGTTTTACAGAAATAGTTATGTATTGAGCATGCATTTTGGATACCCTAAAAAATGTGCAGAAGCCCCTGCCCCCCTCTTAAATTTGGGACTGTAAATGCCTAATAGCTGATGCTGAGAATGGTGTATGGCCATCAAATAGAAACTGGAGCCACCCAGATGAGTACCTAATGGTGCCATCCCATTTACAATGTTCTCTGCACACATCACCTTATGCACGGTTCTAGCTAGAAATCACATAATTACATTGAATAAATGCAAATGTGGTTTACCAGAAATTTTACTTTTTTCAAGTAGTACTTCACATAGATTGTGATAAAGCATTAGGTCAAATGTCTATGACTTACTGATGTTTACATATTTTATATTGCAGCTTGACCGGTGGTTAAGTGGTCAAATGTCTATGACTTACTGATGTTTACATATTTTATATTGCAGCTTGACCGGTGGTTAAGTTCAGTTTGACATATAATGCATATCAATAGGATATAATTTATACCTATTTTAGTCCCTAAAATGCTTTTGAAAATGTAGGTTTCCATTAACAGCTGGAGTCTGACAGCCTTTTCTTTGACATCCTCCAGCACAGACAAAAATAGCAATTTCAGTTGATGGTTATGATAGTTGCCATTGATAAGGTGCTAAGGTGAACATGCCCATCATTAAAAAGGGCTTAGTTAGGTACTGACTTTTTTATTGAAGAAGCGTAATCTTACCAGTCTAGACTACTTAGCTGCAGATTAACTGTAAGTCACTTTTTCATTATTAACAATAATCCTTTGACTTCATGACCAAGGGATTGACCATGATAATGAGGAGAGCTGAATAGAGCACGATTGCAGAAGCGCTTTTACTCAAAAACATAAATAGTATCTGACTCGCCCTTTGTCTTCAGTCTCCATCATTTTTTCAGCATTGTCCTTCGACACATTAAAATACTGTATACATAGAACAATAAATATTGAGAAATAGTTCAAAATTTTAAAAGGCAACACTCAGGGCCCTATTATTAGTTCCCTATTATAACCGCAAAGAGAGTACAGCGCTGTAATTTATGATAGTGGGCAATACCTTGCCGAAAGATAATGGAAATTACAAGTTGTTACCCCCAGAATTACATCGGGTATCAATAACACCTGTTCCAATTCCACATGCTTCTTCATTCCAGGGGAAACAACATGCCTAAATCTATGAACAGCTACCACCTGACAGGAGCAGGTGGTACATTCCTTAGGGGATTGTTCTCATGCTGAAGGGTGGGCAGAAGGGGGTAGAGGGGTGGGGGCAGAGGGGTAGTGGGAGAGAAGGAATGTTTATTTTCCTTGAGATGGGGGGAGCCTATTCTTCTCCTCCATGATGGTTTATGTTTATGTGTGTTTATGTTTATGGTTTGTAGAGTGCATGGCTGCCCAAAGGCTTCCCAGCACTGAGGAGAAGGTGCTGTTAGGGAGAAGGGAAGTTATCAGGGGAAGAGATATATATTTTTTAATTTTTTCCTAAAGTTTAGTCCATCTCTGAGCAGTCCCATTTCTTTGGGTAAGGAGTTCCACAGACTGGGGGCCAAGTGTGAAAAAAACCTCCTCCCCATCTTGATCTCTTTATTCTTGTCATCTTCATGAGTAGATCTGAGGAGAATCTCAGAGACCTACCAGGAACATATGGAGTGACAAGACTTCTCAGTAGGAATGGACCCTTGTTATTCATGGCTTTGTGGTCTATACACATAGATTTAAATTTGATCCTAGCTTGGATCGGGAGCCATTGCAGCATTTCCAGTGCAGCTTTTGCTGAGTCTTGTCTGGGAATGCCACGAAGTATCCTGGCTGCCGCGTTGAGGACCACCTGTAGTCTGTTCACTACCTATTAGTGGAGCCCAGATAGAGGGAGTTGCCATAGTCCAGCCGTGACAGTACTGAGGTCTGAACCAGGGTTCTTCAGGTCTGCTCAGGGATAAAAGCTAGGATCTTCCGGATCATGCGGAGTATCCCAAAAAAGGTGGCTGCCAATTGTTTGGCTTGTATATCCATAGAAAGAAAGACTGTGGTCTAGCCACAGTCCCAGGTTTTTTATGGACTTTTTAGGAATAGGGAGACTTCCTAGTTCTGGTGGCCAGCTAATGCTGTTTCTGGGCACAGAGTTACTTCCCAGGAACATCAGTTCTTTTTTGTCTCCATTCAATTTTAAGTGGCACCTGGTCATCCATTCTGCTACTTTTTTTAAGCAGGGGGACAATTGCTTGTGATTGGACTGAGGGCCCTCCGCCACCGATGGTACCCACTGGGTATCATCTGCATATGATGCGATGGATAGATCAAATTTCTGCACTATATTTGCCTAAAGGTTACATGTGAAGATTGAATATTATGGGACTCAGGGCAGATCCCTGTGTGACTCCACATGATACCTGTAGGACTTATGAAAAGTGTTCACCTTCCCTTATCGAAAGGATCGCTCTTCTAAGAATGAGGACAGCCAGTTTATAGCACTGTTTCTAATGCCTGCCTCCTTCAGCCTGAGGGTGAAGGTGTTATGAACAACAGAGTCAAAGGGCCGCACTAAGATCAAGTAGCAGGATTGCAGATACACCCCCTGATCAAGGATTCTCTTGAGTTCCTCCGTGACCACCAGCAGGGCAGACTAGTGCTCTGTTGTGGTCAGAAGCCCATTTGGGTGTGGTGCAACACCTCATTTTATCCAGAAACTGGGACAAGGTATTATTGACATGCTTTTCCACTATTTTTCCTAGCAAGAGTAATAGTGAGATTGGTCGGTAATTCCCTAGGTTTGAAGGTTCTAAATGAGGTTTCTTTAGTAGTGGTCGAACTATGGCGTGTTTCAAATTTTTAATAATTGTCCCTAGTATAAGAGATAGCGAGAGAGGTTCACATGTAGTGGTGAGTGTTACATTACCACCCTTCTGAAGTATGTGTGGGGGAACCGGGTCTTGGGGGGAGCCTGATTTAATGTTCTGCAAGATCATGGTCATGGATTCCTTACTTCACACCGGGAAATGATCTATGATTGGACCTGTAGCCATTCCCAAAGGATCATAGATTCCTGGTTGGGCGTCTGTGCTATCTGCATCAGTGGTCCCTTGTATGAGTGATATATGTTATCCACCTTGTTTTTGAAAAAGGTCGCAAGCTTGTCGCATCTCTCTTTGGAAGATGATTGTGAGAAGAAGTCTCCTGTTTGGAGGAGGTTAGGGATCGAACAACCTTAAAAAGTTCCCTAGAGGAGTTGAGAGCTGAGTTGATTTTATCCTCGATGTACTTGGCTTGGGCTTATTTGATCTCCTCGTTTTAGTGTCTCATGGCCTTCTTATATTGACTTTTTGGTAGTGGGGACATATGTTTTCCTCCAGTTTTGTTAGATTTTTTCACATGTTTTTTTCAGTGAGGCTAGGTGTGGGTTGAACCATGCAGGATTTTCTGTTAGGCTCGGGACCTGGGCTTTCATGGCGCTACCCGTAACATCTAGTATGGTTCTTGGCAGAACTTTATGGCAGCATATTATGGTCTCCCAGGGAGCAAAATAGAAAAGCTACATTAAGCACAAACAGAGCGATGTGAACTATTTATTTGATAATTAATATAGGTTTTTTATTAGCAATTTTTTGATCAGTGGGTTGTCAATGCTGTTACAGGGAAGGTATCAATGAGCGGCATAGGGTTTCATTAAAATACAATGAACCAGTAAGAGCAACTGCGCCACAAACATTATGCAGAAGTGTGTCTGAGACTCAGAGGAGGTTTCTTTAAAGTTGTTCTTAGTACCCCATTTGCCAAGTTAACCTGACTCCTGCTTCAATTGGAACAATAAATAATTCTTTGAATATCTATATTTGATTGACTCTGGTTTCTACAAATTAGCCTTGATGTTTTCTCTCAATGTTCGGTTCTATGTCCTGATGATGACCTAATGAGTTATCAAAGGTCGAAACACCATCTACACCTTCCTTATGAAAATTAAGATGAGGCATATATAACATTGTGCTCCTGTCACTTGACAGACTTCTTTTGGTATTAGTTTTACCTATGCCAATTATTATTGCTTATACTGTATGTTGAAGTATTGTATTATGTACATCTTGTGAAACTTTGTGAGCACCAGTTGATTATTGTTTTATTTTTGTGTTTTAGGAATATCTTTCAATATCAAATGTTTTTTTCATACTACTGCTGTGGGTACCTTATTTCATTTGTTCTATTTTCTCTTCAGCTTATTGTCTTAATTCTTACTTATGTGTTGGCTTTCCCATTGTTGCTGTAATATTGTTAATTGGCCCCAATTTCTGGGCAGTTGGGCTGCCCCTGTTTGTGTAATCTGTATTTTGCTTGTTGCACCATGCAGCTAGAATTCTTGTATTGGTGCACAATAAAGGCCTTATTAAGAGTTTTGCAGAGCGGGATTACCCCACTCTCACACAGGCAAAATCGTGTAGCAACGCCCGCCAGATGAGGAGTATTCGCCTGTTTGGAGGGTGGTTCTTTGGTGTTCTCAGGGTGGTGCCTATGAAATAGGAACCAAAATAGGAACATCAAAGGCAGTACCTGCATGGCATGGACTGCTGCAGTCCATGCCATGTAGGTACTGTTGTGCCACATTGTGTACATCTCCATGGCGTGAGCCACAAGGGGGCCCTGTAGGACCCCCTTTGTTTTCTTACTGCCACACTTTACATGGAAGTTGCACCACCATGAAAAGTGTGTGTTAGAACCAGGATTCCCTAGCTGGCTGAGTTAGGTACCTTAGGTAAAGTAGGGACCATCGCTTCCACGTGAGGGAAAGGAAGGACACCTTCTCAGATAACCCATACTCACCCCCTTATTAGCTTGGCACAAGCAGCCAGGCTTATCCTCAAGGCATATGTGTAAAGAATTTGCAACCCCGCTCCCAGTGACCCAATGGTGACACCACAAAAGGACTCCAAACGAGTTTCATATAAAAACAAGCATACATTTATATAAAAAGATATACGATGAGACCACGCGATAAAAATCCACCATATGCATATTTGTGATATATATCCTGGCCGGTTATTAGGTCAACCAGCTCTTGTAAGTTCTGGTGGTATTAATGAACACTTCTAGGTGATCCTATGCAGTTCTAATGCAAGGCTATGCAGTTCGTAATGCTAGAATCAGGACTTTACAATGTAAGAATAATGTGGTTTCTGATGCAAACTAATGCAATGCGTAATACAACCATCTGGCAGTTTGTTATGCAGAAATAATGCAATGCGTAATGCAACAATCAGGTAGTTCATTCTACAAACTAATGCAATGCGTACTACAACAATCAAGTAGTTCGTAATGCAAAAATAATGCAATGCGTAATGCACTCCAGCAATGATCTCGGGGCTGCAGACGGTCTCTCCGCCCCTCTTACTGACTCGCTGTCAGTTTCTGTCACCATATGCCCCCAACACAGTTCTGGTGGAAACCACAGTGCAGCTCCCCGCTCCAGCCCTGGTACCGCCACTCCTTGGTACGTACGGGCCGCGACATGAGCTGGGACAGAGGCTCAAACTACCAGAAGGGGAGAGGCCGAGAGCATCTCTCTCCGAGCCTGCACCCCGCCCCAGGCGCTGACACACGTTACCTGGGGGGTGCGACCTCGCTCTCCTCTCCGCCTCTCGTGACTTGGGCCTCTGATGCGACTGGGTTGATTCCGGGCCGATGACGATAACGCAGATCTCAGGCTGCAACAGTGAATACACACATCGTTGCTGAGACTTCCTTGAGCCTTGGGTGTGCACAGTCACACGGCAATCCTCACAAAGGTCTCAGGCTGCACAAAGCACACGCACACAGCATCGCTGAGACTACCTTGAGCCTAGGATGCGCACCGTCACAGGGCAATCCTCACAAAGGTCTCAGGCTGAACAAAGCACATGCACACAGCGTTTTTGAGATTCACTTGGACTCCTAGCACCCCACGATCACAGTCAATTCTTCCAAGTCCCAGGCTGCAAAAAGCACATGCACACAGCATCGCTGAGACACACTTGAACTTTTGGTGCCCACAATCACAGGGCAATTCTTCCGAGGTTCTCAGGCTGCAAAAAGCACACACACACAGCATCCCAAGGGTCTCAGGCTGCAAAAAGCACACACACACACAGCATCCCTGAGACACTCTTGAACTTCTGCTGCCCACGATCACAGGGTTTATCTTCAGAGGGTCTCAGGCTGCAAAAAGCACATGAACACAGCGTCGCTGAGACTCACTTGATCTTCTGGTACCCATGATCACAGGGGGATTCTTCCAAGGGTCTCATGCTGCAAAAAGCACATGCACCCAGTGTCGCTGTGACACACTTGAACTTCTGGTGCCCACGATCACAGGGCAATTCTTCCGAGGGTCTCATGCTGCAAAAAGCACACGCACACAGCATCACCGACACACTCTTTAACTTCTGGTGTGCATGGTCACAGGCCAATCTTCAAGAAGGTCTCAGGCTACATGAAGCACATAAACAGGGCATCGCTGAGACTCACTTGGACCCTAGGTGCACACGATCACAGGACAATCCTCACGAAGGGCTCAGGCTGCAAAAAGCACACACACACACAGAGTCACTGGGATTCGCTTGGACTCCCCGTGCCCACAATAACAGTGCACTGCTTACGAAGGTCTCAGGCTGCAAAAAGCAGACGCACACAGCGTCGCTGAGACACTTCTGGAAACTTTTGTGTTCCTGAGTTTCCACAACAGGCAGCCAGCTCACCTCGGGCCCTTGTGGTTAAGTTACTTCAGGACACAGCACAGCAAAGTCTTTTCAAGCACGGGGACACATCACACATCAAAGTCCCTGTGGCCTCTTCCTTGGTTAAAACAACAAACTACAGGCCTGCTCCAGAACACACAGCAAGGGTCAGTCCTTTACTTCAGTCTCTTCAGCTCTTTCTTCATTGGCAGAGGTTCCTCTTGACCATGAAGTAGTTTCAGTCCTGTTCAGTCTTGATCAGTTCCATTCCCACGTTGAGGGACTTCAGCACTCATAGTTATACCCCTAAATATCTTTGAAGTCTTTGTGTTCAGGGGGGCACTGACCCCTGTTCAAACCAGTTCTGGTTGCCTCCCTGACAGTGACACCTTCTTCCTTTGATTAGTGGGGGTCTGTATTCTCAATCACTCAACAGGAGATGGGACCATTGTTTTATGGCAGCAACCCAGGCCTCTTCACCTCCAGGGGCTACTCCTCCCCCTACACTCCAGATGCAGGTCAGCCTGTTGCTGTCTCACCTCCTCCTCTGGGTCAAGAAATTCCTCTGATCCTATCACTTTCAAATCCAAACAGTCAATCCACAACCAGGCAGAGCCACTAAGAAATGTTAGAGCACAAAAACCCAGCCACTTCTAAAATAGTGGTTTTTAAACACACAATGCAAAACCCACCTTCATAAAATGATGTGTCATTACATAGTGAGTTCAGGCATACTAAACTTCACCACTCCATCTTAAGCCTTTGAAAAGAGAGGCTGGAAAACATAGTACACAGCCTCCCCACGCTTTGCTATGGGCAGGATGGCCTTTCAAAAGTGAAAAACGTAATGGAGAGTATTTTACTGTCAGGTCATGGTACACACCTTAGTACATGTCCTACTTTTCACATACAGTGCACCCTGCCCAGGGGTACCTTGGACCCACCATAAGTTATCTAATGTGCATCAATAGGGACGGGTAAGGTCTGGCAAGTGGGTGCACTTGTCAGAACAACTTGGCAGTTTACCAAACTGTGCACAGGCACTGCAGTGGCAGGCCTGAGTTTCTCTCTTTAAGGTTACTTGTGTGGGCGGCACAATTAGTGCTGCAGGCCCACTATTAGCATTTGCATTACTAGCCCTGGTACACATAGTGCACTTTACAAGGGACTTTACTAGTAAGGCAAACATACCAATCATGGACAACCAATTACCATTATACTTGACACAGGGAGCATATGCACTTCAGCACTGATCAGCAGTAACAAAGTGCCCAAAGTTCTGAAACCAACAAAAACAGGTAAAAAACAATACAGGAGGAAGGCAAAAAGTTCCGGGATGACCCTGCAGAAAGGGCCAAGTACAACAGTGTGGTGGTGAGGAAAGTCGCCCACCAAACATATTGCAGGACCACCGCACAACCACCAGGGAATGGTGGTTCCCTAGCGGTTGCGGCAAATGCAGTGGTATCATTGCAGCCTGACCGCCCTAAGCATATTAAAGCAGTCAGGAAACAGCCACCGTGAATATGGCAGTCCATGAACCACCAGAATGATAATAAGGCCCTAAAACATTACACTCAGCTAAACTAAGGTAAACTAGATTAAACTGACCTGAAGTGTGAGAAAAAATAAGATTAGAAATGGACGTTTGCTAATGAGGTTAACACGTCAGAAACAATTTTTTAGAGGAATGACACAGTATTTATTAAAAATTACCTACTTCCAACATCAGTGGGATATGTAATTCAGTGGAATGTAGTTGGCAACCAAATAGTTAATCTGAAGTAGCCATTGGAAGATGACAGGAGGCACTTACCCCACACATCTATGAGAGATAGAGAATTGGGAAAGATAAAAAAAAATGGGATTGATGGCAGGGTGAGTACAGGCAGATAATGGAAGCTGTCATGGTACCTGAATATTACAACTGAAGAGTAACTGGACAGCAAGGAGATAGAAGCAGGATTAGGGATATAAATACAATATACAGCACACAACGTGACAGGTATAGGATGGGGAGAGGAGGTTTTGAAAAGGTAGAGAGGCGGGGTGACAAATGCGGTGAATAAGCAGAGGTTGTATTTACTGGAATGAATATGGCTGGGTCCAAACTGGGCTGTTGTGGTGAGCACAAGAACAATGGATTAAACCCAGATCTATGTGACTGGGGGTAAATGATTGCATTGTTGAGCATTCTGTCCATCATTTGTTCCTTTGGCCTTTGTCACACTAAGTGGGAAGGGTATGCCCAGGCATGAGTCCTGTGCTCACTACACCACTGGATTCAAGCTAGTCTGGTTTATGCTGGGTGATGGTTCGAAACTGGTCTCAGTATGCTTTTTTTCCGGTCCATGGAGGACTTGGCTTGGTAGTCCGGGCTGGATCGTTCCCATGAGTAGCAGGGTCAAGACTGAATTGCATATGTCTGGGTCCAAACTCGTGTGGCGTGGTGAACAAAAAAACAATGAATTAAACCCAGATCTTTGTGACTTTGGGTGAATGCTTGTAGTGTTCAGCATTCCATCCATCACTTGATCCTTTTGCTTTTGTCACCCTACGTGGGAAGGGTATGCACATACACGGGTCCAGTGCTCACTGTGCCACTGGATTCAAGTTAGTCTGGCAGATGAGGAGTGATGTCTCAAAATCGGCTCAGGATGTTTGTTTCTGCTTAAGGGAGGACTAGGCTTGGCATTTCGGGCTGGACTGTTCCTATGAGGAGCAGGGAGAAGACTTATTTACGTATGGCTGCGTCCAAACCGGGGTGGCGTGATGAGCAAAATAACAATGGAATAAACCCAGATCCTTGTTTCTGGTTTTGAATGTTTGCATTATTTAGCATTCCGCCCACCATTTTGTTCCTTTTGTGAATAAACAGAATGACACCCATGAACCCTTTCTTCCACCATGTAGTGGGAGCCATTTTCCACTAGACAATAAAATCAAAGGAGATTCCAACCAAAATTATCAGTCATGACCACAGCGTGAGAAATACTAATAATAAGTGACTGGAGTATTAGAGAAGCAGAAAATAATTTAAGGCAAGTTATCTAGAGCCTCTAGCCTAGTTTAATAATATCAAATTGGAAAGGTTGGCTAAACTGTGAAATGTGAAGAGTTGTGTTAGAAGCAGAAATCATCTTCATCGAAAGTGTAGCTTAGTACATGAGAAAATAGTTGGGATATCTAGCATTACATGGGATAAAAAATTAAGTGTTTAGAAGTTTGTTTCTGATTGTGACTTCTACCTGAAGATTCCTCACCTTAGAATATTCCCCAGACATAAGCTGGATCCAGAAAACCATGAACAGTACCTCTGCGGGCAGATTGGTGGCATCCATTAAATCTGTGTTGGGATAGTCTGCATTGGAAGTGACATTGCGGTGCTGATCTAAATGTCACCCCAACGCGCTGACATACCAACTTTCTGACCCAATGTTCTAGGGTCATGCCCCATGTAAAAGTACAAGGTTTAAATCTTGTGGGTAATGTCACAGAAAGATATGTGTGTCTGATACCCACCTGGCCTGTCTCTGGCACCTTGGGTTAGGGCACAACTTCAAGGTCTGCGTTGAGTGCAAGCTGATGCATCTCAAGGCAATTTGTGAATGGGCAATGAAGCGCCTGGCTGCGCAGCAGCAGAATGCTCAGCAATGTTCCTGTTCCCATTTCTGGGGTAGATCTCTTGGGGCCGTTCCCGTAGATGATTGTTTTTGTGTTCCAAACTTCATCCTCTAAGTCGGGTAAGTCCAGGAACTACAAGAAGAAGTTGACGTGTTTTTCAGCCTTCCCATCCAAATGCTGTGCTTCTAGACCCTACTCCTGAATGCAACCTGCAGAGTTGGTATTTGGGCATACTCCCTTAAGTTCCCAGGAGCCGGAGCAATATCTGCCCAGTTAAAACAGTTCTATGAGGCCCTATATGCCATCTTTGGGTCTCCCATTCCCTTAGGTGTTCCTCTGGGCTCTACAGAGCTAGGAGGTGCCTTAACTAGTTTACTGCCAGCAGGCTCACCTGTGATGCCGGCCGAGCCCTTTGGATCAGCCCCAGTATTCAGCTTTATACCAACTCAGGTGCCTATACATTCCTTGGCCACAGACCCTCCGGAGCAACACCCAAGACCTCTGGTGGCACTAGACAATGAACCGATATACAATTCTGACCCAGCATTGCCATGACTTTGAACCATCTCTACTTGCTCTGTTAGGAAGTGCAGCCTCTGTTGTTCATAGAAGCCATCAAGAGGGTGCAAGTACCAGAAGTAGGATGCTCTTGCTATTCATGCTACTTTATGGTGCCGAAAAAGGATGCATAATTCAATCATCTACTAGCTTTGCACCCTCTCCTAGCCTTTCAGAAATTGAAAGATGCTCACCTAGGCTCTGGTCTTGTCTGCCCTGGACCCTGGAGACTGCATTGCAGAATGCTTATTTTCACATCCTCAACTTGTAATCCCACAGACATTATATGAGGCTCACAGTGGACCTCAAGGATTTCAAGTTCGCTATGCTCACCTTTAGCCTCATCCAAGTGATGGCAGTGGTTGCTGCTCATTTTCAGTGGTCAGGTGTTCCAATCTTCCCCTACCTCCACTACTGGCTGCTGAAAGCAAGCTTCACAAATGTAGTTGTCGCCCACCTCCAGACTACAGCAAACCTTCTGCATTCAATATGGTTCATTAGCAACATGCAGAAGTCACACCTGACACTATCCCAGACACTATCTTTCATTGGAGCCATTCTGGATACAGTGCACTTCTCTACAGAGAATAGCTAATTCTGGATATGATCTAGGTGTTTCAATCTATGTCCTGGATTTTGGTAAGGCTGACTCTGAGTCTGCTGGACCTGATAGACTCCTGCATCCTGCTGGTGAAACACACCTGATGGGACTTGCACACTCTGCAGTGGGACCTCAGGTCCCAGTTGACACAGCATCTGGGGAACCTCTCAGAGATAGTCCAGATATCAATGGAGACTGCAAAAGATCTGCAGTGATAAATAATGAACCAGAACTGGCCCAGTAACAGACCTCTCGCCCTTCCCCATTGGAGCTGACAGTTTTAATCAAAGGATTACTTCTGGGGGATCACTGACACAATATATAGGCAAACAATAAAGTTTGTCACACATGTTGCGTAAAAAATATTGTTTACCAAAATATTGTGTCCCTATACTTATAAAGGTAGGTACAAAAATATCAGAAACAACATATCATTTACATTTAACACTAATATCGTCCAACAACATACACAAATATTATTAATAATAATGTTATATATATATATATATATATTACCTACTGGCGGTCGCCAGTAGGTATATATAGTTAGGATTTTTTCTCTATGGGATTTTTGAAAATTCTATGTCTAATAACTTTGGCGTTTGTGGACGGAATTGGCTGAAATTTTCAGGAAAATGGCACATTTTGTTTCTGAGCAGCCTTTGAAAATTTGGGGGGGGGTTCGTCAAGGGGGGGCCGAGAAAAAAGGGGGGTCCCAAAACGTGTTTTTAACATTGAGTTTTCCATAGGGCGGTTGGCCTCACTTTTAGCCCGAACGGCTGAATGGATTTGCACGAAACTTGGCAAAATTGTAGGGACTGGTAGCCCGATGTGCCTTTGCTAGGTCTCAATATATGTGCTCCAGTGGATTTTGAGAAATTAACGTTCAAAAAAAGATATATATCTGTAACAGCGGACCGGGAAGCGCTCCGGTTCGCGGACTTTTCGCGGTACGGAGCTTTGTGAAGCGAAGCTTATTGGTTCTCCGGCGTCTGTGAACATTCCAAACAGTCCGTAGCGGCCGCCATCTTGTCTCTCGGTAGGATCGAGAGACAAGAGGAGGCCAAAGCGAAGGGGCACATTACCATAAGGGGGCATAGTAGATTCTCGCTGACCCCCTAGGTTTGATGTGGAGGTTTTAAAAGGGCCCCGCGGGGCAAAAAAATAAATAATAATAATAATCGAACGGCTGAATGGATTTGCACGAAACTTGGCAAAATATTAGGGACTGGTAGCTCGATGTGCCTTTGCTAGGTCTCAATATATGTGCTTCAGTGGATTTTGAGAAATTAACGTTCAAAAACAAGATATATATCTGTAACAGCGCTCCGCTTCGCGGAGATAAAATTATATCTGTTTTACCTAGCTGTTGCTAACACCAGTTAGCGACGGCTAGTAGGAGATAGCGACCATCTTGGGCCCCACTTTGCATGTGAGTGATATTTATCACTAATGACATGCAAAGTGGGCATGCCAAGATGTTAGCGACTGGAAACAGTCGCTAACATCGCTATCTCCTATTATCAACTTTTGGAAATATTCGCGATAAGCGCGAATATCTCCAAAAGCTAGCACCTGCCCTGAGCAGTTCTTAGCCATGTTATCCAATGGGAGGTGGATAACATGGCTAAGAGCATTAGCTCGGTAATGCATGAATATCGCTGAGTTTTCAGCGATATTAATGCATTGCGGTCGTTTTTTATCGTATTTGCGATAAACCTTGATAATAGCAAGGTTTATCTGCGATAATTTCTGACGATGCTTAGCGGTAAAAAAATCGTTGCTAAGCATCGTTAGGGATAAATATCGCTTAACTTTGGTAATATGCCCCAACGTCTGTTAACGTTCGATTCGAAGGAAATCAGGAAGTGTTAAAAAACATTGTCTGCGCCATCTTGCCTTTTTTCAAATGCCACACTTTTGTCGTGCACGGCAGTCATTTTAGATGCCTTGACCAGACCCACTCTGTGCACGCTGTCGATCCTTAGCATGGCTCCCCACCCTCGCAAGCATCTCCCCCAGGCAGTGGTCACCCCCGCTCTCTGTCTTATGCATGGGTAATAAACCACCCCCCATCTGCGCTGCTCTTCCCTGAGAATCACACCCTGTGCCCTCCCGACACCTCCCTTTCGCCCTATTCACTACCGCACCCTCTGACACTCCTTTTCCTCTGTGTCCGATTGTCCAGGCCGGTCCTAGGGTATCAGCTAGCCCTGCAGATGTAGTTTATGGCCCCAGGTGTCAAGAATCACCCCTCTTCAAAGGAGTTATAGTAGATCAAGGCCCACACTCGATGAGATCCGTCACAGCAGACGCGTTCCTATTATCTGAAAACCATCCTGTATTGTGATTGGGGAGGGGACCGAGCCTGAAGCGGAAGATTCCAGGGATGACTCTTTGTACATCAAAGTTTTTACAATTATGTGTCACATTAAAAATATATAGCACTCCAACAAAGTAGTAAGATTATAAAACTTTAATAACTTATAAATATATACAAGAAAACAAAAACAGTAATAACATATAAACATTTTTAGGGAAAAACAACGAAGTAGCAGTCGGCTGTGCGAATAGTCCCAACGCAGCACAACGTCCAGATTTCTGGCGTGGGGCGTCGCGGGGGGTGGGTCATCAGTAGCAAACTGTTGTGCGAATAGTTCCAAGGCAGCAGAACGATGGCACCAAGGTGATGTCCAGTAAGTTGCCGCACTGGTTTTGGTATCCTACAATGCTGCTCCGAATAACGGCGTGGGGCGCCCCGGGGGAGGCGGCGTGAACGGGCCTCTCCAGGTGGAGTCTCGTCTGTTGTAGTGGGGCGCCCCTTTACCGTTTCAGTTGCCATTCCGTCCTCTTTTGGTCCACTGTGTCAAAAGACGCAATTCAGCTGAGTTGCGCCCACTCTTGCTGTGCAGCGATAGGCGGCTGTCACAGGACTCTCAAAATGGCGGCAGGCTGTTTCCTTTTTGGGCCTGGTCCACTGAAATGGCCCTGGGACACCTTGGAAATCGGACGCTTGTCTGCTAGGTCTTGGATCCCATTCTCGAAAGCGTCCCCTCCGCCTTGAGGATTCATCAAAAGTTATGGGGGCCCCCGACTCCTGTAGGCTTCTGGTGGGGAGCGGCTGCCATGACTGCTCGCGGAATGACCACGACGGAGCTACGAGATGGTGGTGCTCTCATGCTGACGCCAGCTTCAGTCTGAAACATCCAGAAACAAGGTGGGGCTTTCATCGTTTGGGAAAAAAAAAAAGTTTTCATCCAATGAAAAGTGTTGTTTTTAGGTCATATGATCAAGCCTTCCATCATTAGGAAACCAAAAGTAAAATGAACCAATGAAAAGTTTTATAAACAAGTCACATGACCTGTTATGCGGCATAGGGTATAAAATGCGGAGAAAATACGTTGGCACGTGAGGCGGCGTCAGTAGCGGACCGATGTGCGAATAGGCCGAAGGCAACACAACGCGCCAAGATCCGGATGGCACCGAGGTGGTGTCCAGCAAGTTGCAGCACTGGTGTGGCCATCCTACAATGTTGAAAGTCGGCGTGGGGCGCCTCGTTGGCCTGTGAGTTTGCGTCAGTAGCGGACCGATGTGCGAATAGGCCGAAGGCAGCACAACGCGCCAAGATCCGGATGGCACCGAGGTGGTGTTCAGTAAGTTGCCGCACTGGTGTGGCCATCCTACAATGTTGAAAGTCGGCATGGGGCGCCCCGTTGGCCTGTGAGATGGCGTCAGTAGCGGACCGATGTGCGAATGGGGCCAAAGGCAGCGCAACAATATTTTCTGACTAGAAGACACCACAAGGCGCTGAGATGCCAAGATTCGGATGGCACCGAGGTGGTGTCTAGCAAGTTGTGGTACTGGTGTGGCTATCCTACAATGGTAAAAGTCGGCGTGGGGCGCTCTGTTGGCCTGTGAGATGGTGTCAGTTGCGGACCGATGTGCGAATGGGGCCAAAGGCAGCGCAACAATATTTTCTGTATGGAAGATACCACTAGGCGTTGAGATGCCAAGATCCGGATGGCACCGAGGTGATGTCTAGCAAGTTGCTGTACTGGTGTGGTCATCCTACAATGCTGAAACTCGGCGTGGGGCGCCCCATTAGCCTGTGAGATGGTGTCAGTAGCGGACCGATGTGTGAATAGGCCGGAACCAGCACAAGGCGCCAAGATCCGGATGTCACCGTGGTGGTTTCATAGTTGAGAGGCACTTCATCTGCAGTGGGGCGCCGAGATCCGGATGGCACCGAGGTGATGTCTAGCAAGTTGCTGTACTGGTGTGGTCATCCTACAATGCTGAAACTCGGCGTGGGGCGCCCCATTAGCCTGTGAGATGGCGTCAGTAGCGGACCGATGTGTGAATGGGGCAAAGGTAGCGCAAGAATATTTTCTGAAGAGGAGACACCACAAGGCGCTGAGATTCGGTTACCACCGAGGTGATGTCTAGCAAGTTGCCGCACTGGTGTGGCCATCCTACAATACTGCTCCGAATAACGGCGTGGGGTGCCCGAAGGGGGGGGGAGGCGGCGTGAACGGGCCTTCCTAGGTGGAGGCTCGTCTGCTGTAGTGGGGCGCCCCTTTACCGTTTCAGTTGCCATTCAGCTGAGTTTCGGCTGCTCTTGATGCTACAGCGACAGGCGGCTGCAACAGGACTCTCAAAATGGCGGCCTGTTCTTTGGATTTGGGCCTGGTCCACTAAAATGGCCCTGGGACACCTTAGAACTCGGACGCTCGATTTTTTTTTCCTTTCCTGTACATGCAAAAAAAGGTAAATGCCCGGTACGTTACACGCTTCATCTGCCACGATGAACTCTCCAGAGGAACTGAAAAAAAATATAGTTATGGTAACTATACCATGCATCGTCATATGGAGAGGTGGCACCAATTAATTATAGTGCTGCATAAAAGAGAGATTTGGAGGAGAACCCCTGACCTGCTAGTACATTCATCAAAGAAGTGGCACTGACAGCATCAGAGGCAAGGGAAACGGTCCCAAATATTTAGAAGAACTTTGGAAAGATTAAAATGACATGTTTAGATTGTGGCAAATTAATTTCATGTGGACAGATGAGTGTTACTCTAATAAATACAGCATATGAACATCATCATAGTCGATGGTTGGTAGAGACATTTTGACTATATCCTGGACCTGCCCGTCCTCGCCCAAAATGGCGCCGGAATAAATGGGACTCGTAACTCCTTGTTGTGTACTGGTTGCAGAAGCTTGAAATCACGAGATACGTATGCAGTTTTGAAGCACATGGCGGGCGGGGACGAGAATTGATTGAATATTTCGACATCCCTATTGATATTAAGTTCTGATGTGTTATTGATTACTGTACTATTGAAAGTTCGAATTAACATCACCCATGGTACTTGCCCGCAAATGTATATCTAGATAATTTTATTGTAACTGGCCCTGTCGTATTTTAATTATAAAATGTACGTCCACCGATTCCGTAACTGTTAGACACCTTAGTTCTTGCAACCTAATGCCCGCCCGTTACGTTCCTCTACAGTGTAAATGTCTACTCATCATATACGATTACAGTTTGCTCCGTGGCCGGCCCACGTGGTTATAGGCTCGTATTTGTATAATGAAATTTTCACAATAAAGGTTTTTAAAAGAAAACATGGTAGTAGTATATACATTGGTAAAGTTTTTAATAATAGTCACTGTTTTAGAATCATTAAAAGGCAAGTGAAATAAAGCAGACCAATTACATGAAGGGTAAAAGGTATAATACGAAGGAACGCAGTAAAGATAAATGGTCAAGGGCTGTTGTGTTTTCTACTCCTGCAACATAAAGTGATCGATAAGAATCTTATATTCAGGCGTATCGGCGACTAAGACAGCAGGTCGACCCTCTTTTGCTCAACGGCTCCGTCATGGGACGAAGAAACGCTCTTTTTCTCGAAAAAAGAATATATTTTACTTGCAGGACAGTTGTAAATTTTCCGGGAAAGTACATTAGCCTGGAACATTATAACATATATTTAAGAAAAAATAATGTTCGGAAGTAATAAAAAGCGTAATTTTTAGGTCATATGACCAAGCCTTTCATCATTAGAATAAGAAAAGTAAAATGAACCAATGAAAAGTTTTATTAACAAGTCACATGACTTGTTATGCTTACGTTACGCGCTGCGCGCCCCGGATGACTTCCGGATGCGCTAACGCGGCGCGTCATATGACGCATTACGCGACAACGCAGGTCCAGAATATAGTCAAAATGTCTCCACCAACCAGCGGTCGGAACACAACCCCTTTCAGCAGGCTAAATAGTTCTGTTAAATGACAACAGAAGGGACAGGCAACAAGAACCATCAGTCAAAGAGGGGAGGG
Source organism: Lissotriton helveticus (assembly GCF_964261635.1). Taxonomy (NCBI): domain Eukaryota; kingdom Metazoa; phylum Chordata; class Amphibia; order Caudata; family Salamandridae; genus Lissotriton; species Lissotriton helveticus. The sequence continues at coordinate 1,768,291,991 of NC_136063.1, forward strand.
CTAGTTCTTCTCTACCGGGTTACATTGGGGCGCTACCGGAACTGATCGAATTGGTAGTCTACAGTGTTTCTGGATGTTTCAGACTGAAGCTGGGGTTAGCATGAGAGCAGCACCATTTCGTAGCTCCGTCGTGGCCATTCCGCAACCAATCATGGCAGCCGCTCTTTATCGTTATTTTGGGCGGGGTGGGTGGCGGAGCCGAGCTGTTTTGCAGCCATCATTGTGTGGAGTTCAGTTCATCTCACTAGTTTTGTATTTGTCATGAGGGGTTGTTCCTAATGTTTCTATTTTAGCGAGGTCAAAAAGAGATCCCATTAGTGGCCTACTGATTTTGCTCGATTCCTTTTCTTTATTTTTTACACGATTTTTCGTTATCTGCAAAGACTAAACAGAGTATTGCGACTCTGTGTTTGTTTGTAAATAGAGAATGAACCAAAGAGAACCAATTCTAAAACAGTAAATACTTGGATAACAATCAATCAAATGGAGAGAGAAGCAGGCACGACGTATTACAACGGGGGCAAAGGCCTGCGTTAACTACCCTTCACTATGTGCAAAGAGAGAGTACTCCTAAAAGAAATGAGGGGGGGGGGCACCATTCAAAGCAGATCAGTGTGCATAAACACGAAAATGTTTTCACTTACCACGTACTTGACATTCGACAGCTTATGATATTTGCTATTAAAAAACCATTGAAATTCACTGAAAAAACCATAGGTTATAGACCATATATAGTTAGGAATTAGCATTTACAAAACCTTGAAAATTCACTGAAAAAACCATAGGTTATAGACCATATATAGTTAGGAATTAGCATTTAAAAAACCTTATTTTACTCACACAAAACCATTGAAATTCCATATATAGTTAGTTGCACTAACTATATATCGCGCACCCGAAATCCACTGCTGATGATGTCTCATATTACATCATTCATGACATGGTCAGTGACATCACTGATGACATCACTGATGACATCTCAAATGACATCACTGATGACATCACTGATGACATCTCATTTGACATCAATGACCACATCACTGATGATATCATTCATGTGACAATACAATGCATCTCCTCACATTTTAATATAACCTCTGTTTCACCCAGTGTTAAATACAGAGTATAATTTTTGAAACCATTGACACACCAATACTAGTTACTACATACGTACTCACTGATTCCTACGTCTACACACACATTCACTCATTCACCCATACAATCATTCATACATACAATCACTCATCTTTACAACACTATCATATGCACTCATACACCTATACAGACACTCACTCTCTGCCACTCATCCATGGAGTTACTCACACACCTAGTCAGTCCTGTAAAGAATCAATCACACTTCCATTTTCTTGTCTATACAGTTAAACATAGAGCACCTTACATTTTCAAACATATACTAACGCATACTTACTTTCTTATACAATCATTGATACAAGTACACATTGATCTGCACAGAGTCACACACCTCCCAGCCAGCCACACACACACTCAGTCTCCCATACAAATACTTGGACAATCAATCAATAACCCATATAGTTACTCATATAGCTACTGATCAACACATGCAGCAGTTTACAGAACAACAGACATAATGATGCACAAATTAAGACAGTTTAGTCACTAACCCATGCACTCAGTGAGACACATTTAATCACTCACTCATACATTCAGTCATGCACCTACTAAATCCTTCGTCCAGACACTTATACATCTACTCATTCTTCAATATGTAAAACATATTTAAACTTTACAGAAACACACAGTCACTGGATGATGTCATCAGTGATGTCATCAGTGATGTCATTTGAGATGTCATCAGTGATGTCATCAGTGATGTCACTGACCATGTCATGAATGATGTAATATGTGACATCATCAGCAGTGGATTGCGGGTGCGCGATATATAGTTAGTGCAACTAACTATATATGGAATTTCAATGGTTTTGTGTGAGTAAAATAAGGTTTTTTAAATGCTAATTCCTAACTATATATGGTCTATAACCTATGGTTTTTTCAGTGAATATATATATAGATATATATATATATATATATATATATCTATATATATATTCACTGAAAAAACCATAGGTTATAGATCATATATAGTTAGGAATTAGCATATATATGGAATTTCAATGGTTTTGTGTGAGTAAAATAAGGTTTTTTAAATGCTAATTCCTAACTATATATGGTCTATAACCTATGGTTTTTTCAGTGAATATATATATATATATATTCACTGAAAAAACCATAGGTTATAGATCATATATAGTTAGGAATTAGCATTTAAAAAACCTTATTTTACTCACACAAACCATTGAAATTCCAAATATAGTTAGTTGCACTAACTATATATCGCGCACCCGCAATACACTGCTGATCATGTCAAATATTACATCATTCATGACATGGTCAGTGACATCACTGATGACATCACTGATGACATCTCAAATGACATCACTGATGACATCAATGATGACATCTCAAATGACATCACTGATGACATCACTGATGACTACACCCAGTGACTGTATTTTTCTGTAAAGTTAAAATATGTCTTACATATTGAAGAATGAGTGGATGTATAAGTGTCTGGATGAAGGATTTAGTAGGGGCATGACTGACTGTATGAGTGACTGATTAAATGTGTCTCACTGAGTGCATGGGTTAGTGACTAAACTGTCTTAATTTGTGCATCATTATGTCTGTTGTTCTGTAAACTGCTGCATGTGTTGATCAGTACCTATATGATTAACTATATGGGTTATTGATAGGTTGCCCAAGCATTTGTATGGGAGACTGAGTGTGTGTGTGGGTGGCTGGGAGGTGTATGACTCTCTGCATAGATGTGTGAGCAGTTGATTGACTAGATGTATGGGTTCAAAAGTGCATGTGGAAACAGCTGTATGGGCAGTTGACTGTGTGCATGAGTGTATTGGTGAGTGAATGGATATCTCAGTGCTACATGTCAAAGTAAGTACATATGTAAAATACAGTACATGTGAGAGTTGACATATATAAATAACTATGCATAAGAGCCAGTGAATGTGTGAGTGGCTGTATGGATCATTGTGAACTTGTATCCAGGATTGTATAAGTGAGTAAATATGTTTTAGTATATGTTTGAATAAGTAAGGTGTGTATAACTGTATAGTTGAGGAAATGGAGGTGTGATTGATTCTTTGCATGACTGACTAAGTGTCTGAGTAACTCCATGGATGAGTGACAGTCTATGAGTGTCTGTTTACACTGAGTGTATCTAAGGTTATATTAGAGTCTGAAGAGGTTCATCGTATTATCACATGAATGATGTCATCAATGATGTGATCAGTAATGTCAAATGAGATGTCATCAGTGATGTCATCAGTGATGTCATTTGAGATGTCATCAGTGATGTCATCAGTGATGTCATTTGAGATGTCATCAGTGATGTCATCAGTGATGTCATTTGAGATGTCATCAGTGATGTCATCAGTGATGTCACTGACCATGTCATGAATGATGTAATATTTGACATGATCAGCAGTGTATTGCGGGTGCGCGATATATAGTTAGTACAACTAACTATATATGGAATTTCAATGGTTTTGTGTGAGTAAAATAAGGTTTTGTAAATGCTAATTCCTAACTATATATGGTCTATAACCTATGGTTTTTTCAGTGAATTTCATTGGTTTTTTAAAAGCTAATATCTGTAGCTGTAAAATGTATTCTTCTTTAAATCCAAAAATATATTTTATATGTTTATTAATAAAATTAATTAATTGATTAATTAATTAATTAATTAATAAAATTAAAATATTAAATATTTTTTTTTCTTCGCTCCCGGTTTGCGAACCGGGAAGCTTCCCGTTAGCTCACCTTGATGCCGCGACCCAGTCCACGAACCGGTAAACGTTCCTTTTGCGCAACTGCTGCGTTAGAAAACAACATCGTGACGCGTCGCGTCCGCATGACGTTTCGCGTTGTCGCGTGATACGTCATATGACGTGCTACGTTAGCGTACCCGGAAGCGAACTGGTACGCGAAGCGAGGCGCAAAGCGCAGCTTCCCGGAAGCGAACCGGGACGCGGCGCAAAGCGCGTAACGTAAACACAGCAGGTCATGTGACTTGGTAATAACACTTTTCATTGGTTCATTTCACTTTTGGTTTCCTAATGATGTAAGACTAGGTAATGTGATCTAAAATTAACACTTTTCATTGGTTGAGAACTATTGTTTTTCCCAAATGATGAAAACCCCTCCTTCTTTCCTCACTCTGACTTTCATCTTTGTGAGAGAAAGACCCTTTGTTACCAGTGAGCAATGGCTTCTTTAGTAGCTTCAGCTGGTGCTTCCCCACCACCTCCACCACATCTAAGGAAGAGAGGACCACCTGCTGAAGTTATAATTCAGCAAGAAGAGGAAGAAGAGGAAGAGGAGGAAGAGCAGGAAGAGAGGCAGTTTTTGCCTGAGGAGCCCAGGAGGTCTCACCTGAAAGAAAATTTTATTTGGCAATTTTTTAAATTTCCCAAAGGCCAGAAAAAAGTAAATGCAAGATACGTAACTTGCCTTATATGTCAAGATAGACTGTCCAGAGGGACCGAGAAGAAATACAGTTACGGAAACTACACAATGCATCGCCATATGACTAGGTGGCATCCTAACAACTACAGTGCTGCACAGTTACGTAACGAACAAGATAATCCCCCTATTATGGCCAGAAGATCTGTTGTACTGGAAGTGAGGGGACCAGAGGGCAGGGAGATGGTGCCAAATATACAAATGAGATTCGGGGAAGTAAAACAAGTCTGCGTACTTTGCAATGGGTTCATTTGCTACAGAGAAAGTAGCATCACTCTGATCAACAGAGCTATCGAGAATCATGTTTGTCCGAAACGCCCCAGACAATAAATTCTTTTTTTTTTGTTGCTCCTGTTGAGCCCTTTACAATGAATCGTTTTTGTTTCCCCCCCCAAAAAAACCCCCCAAAAAATATAAAATCGTTGAGAAAAATTCAAAAAAAGTAAAAAAAATTCAGAAAAATAATAAAAAAAATATAAAGCAACAAAAACAATAAAAAAAAGTTCTTTTCAGAACTACCTCCCCGTTATAAAAAAATTGGTAGAATATTTGGAACTCTGCCAACCTCTATTTCTCTTGGTTCGCTTCCCAGTTGGCTCGCCGGTACGCGAACCGGGAGCGAACCAAAAAAATGTTTTTTAAAAAAAGAACAGTAAGTATAAGGGAAGGAAACAGACAGTTATGTTAAAAGAAAGACAGCTATAGGGGAGTAAACTAGAGATACTGTTACCCGCAATCCACTGCTGATGATGTCACATATTACATCATTCATGACATGGTCAGTGACATCATCAGCAGAGGATTGCGGGAAACAGTATCCCTAGTTTACTCCCTATAGCTGTCTTTCTTTTAACATAACTGTCTGTTTCCTTCCCTTATACTTACTGTTCTTTTAAAAAAAAAAATTTAGATCAGTCAGAAACAGTGACAGTAATAGAGACAGAGTGAGTGACCAAGAGTGAAGAAGTATGAGAAGAGAGGGACTAAGAAAAATAGTGAAGGAGTAGAGTAATTAAGTGATAGAGAAAGGAATGAGGGAAGTAGCAAAGGCAGGAAAGTGATGCTTAAAGAAATGAAGCAGTGGAACTAATAGAAGTTAAATATGATAGAAATATAACGAAAAGAGTACAAAACATTTACCTTATAATTGTCGTTAAGTTAGTCATTTGTTCTTTTTATACTTTCAATCTGTGAAAGAGAGAACAAACATTTGAAAAATATTAAAACATGTTTTTAATAAATTAGAAAAGACAAGGGAAAAGATTGAAGGACAAACAGTTTTTCAAGAACTTTGACACTTACAGAAGCCTCTGCTTCTCCATGCCCCTACACAGTCCTAAAAATATACATTTTAAACTAACAGTATCTTGATGCAGATGAAGTGAGTCCTATCTTGCAACATGGTGCATCTTTTGCATGACTGCTGCATCGGTTTCATGTGGCATTGTTTTTTTACAGCATGACACATCTGCCTAGATGCATCATTTTATAATTTTGTCGCCTCATAGCAAATCTTTTCAACCGCCACTGCGTCACAAAAGTGACGCACAGTGGCGCAAAAGAGGCATACACCTATCATAAATCTGTCCCTAACATGTTAAATGATTGATTCAGGATGACAATAAGGTGTGGCCTATCCAGAGGTTTGTTTAAGGTGAGGCCTACTCAGGGTTGCAGATCAAATTTACACTTGTTGAAGAATACAGAGGAGATAATACATGTGAAGGCCTACTAATGAAGTAAGTCATGTCCACTTCACTCTCCAGACCTCTTCTGTGTCCGTGTACAGACCTAAACTTCAGCTGCACAATGTCATTCGTAAACTTAGGAAACACAGGTGATGTAATTGAAAAATGTGGAGTTTATTTTCCTCATTTCACAATCACATCACCTGTGTTGCCTTTGCTTAGGTATCTCATAGTGCAGATGGAGTCTAGCATATCAAACAGTACACAGAAGTTGAGCAGTGTATACAACAATTTTGACACTTAGAAAAGCTTCAGCTTCTGCATGTCCCCTACACAGTGCTAATTATATACATTTCAAAGTGATGGTATCTTGCTGGAGATGAACTGAAACCTATCTTGCAACATAGTGCATCTTTTACACAAAAGTGACCCACAGCGGAGCAAAAGAGGCGCACGTCCATCATAAATCTGACCCTAACATTTTAAATCATTGTTTCAAGATGCCGATAAGGTGTAACCTATTCACAGATTTGTTTCAGGTAAGTCCTACTCAGAGTTGCAGATGAAATTTAGGTTTGTTGAAGAATACAGAGGAGAAAATACATGAGGAGGCATACCAACCAAGTGTGTCATGTCCACTGCACTCTTGAACAAATGTCAGACCTCCTCTGTCTCCAGGAACAGGCCTAAACCTCATCTACACAATGTGATGTGTAATGTTAGGAAACACAGGTAATATAATTGAAAAACGTGCAATTTTTTTTGCTCATTCCACAATCATATCACCTGTGTTTCCTTTGCTTAGGTATCTCATTGTGGAAATGTAGTCTATCATATGAAAGACTACGTAGAATATGAGCACTGTATGCAACAACTTTGACACTTACAGAAGCCTCACCTTCTCCATGCCTCCTACACAGTTCTACATGTACATCATAAATGCAAACAGAACAGAATTAATTATACATGTTAAATGGTTTATTTTTGCTGTTCTCAGAATGTATAAAATTTCACTAAAAACAGTGACTTGAAGGTATTCATCATATAACAGCGGGGAAAAAAAACACAATCAAAATGATTGTGTTTAAAAAACCCATACAACATAACAAATCAGAATTCAGAACTCCTTAAAGTTAACTTACTTTCCATGACGTCGAAGGATGTCCTATGAACAGCTTACACTCTGTTGTGCTGTTATTACTTTCAACCCGCCACTTTCTGAAAGAAAACCTCCATCGTTTTGAAAAACATGTTACATACAATAAATGACTTCTCGCTCTCTACCACACGTTTCCACAAGGCCAAATCGTGTCAGACCCATTTATAACTCTTGGAATTCTTGTAAGCCAATCCCGTCATGTTGTATTTCCGCAACTTTCAGAATTAAAATGTTGAAGATCATTTTCACAATCCTGGATTACTAATATCTTACCTTTCTTGCTCACTCATGTTCTACATTTCCTATGACACTGATACTGCTTACTATGAAGCAGACTTACACTATCTCTATGACTACTACAATTATTTAATTCTTTACATCACTTTTTTTTTTCTTTTCTTTTTTCTTTTTTCTTTTTCTTTTCATTTTATTGTTAGCAGGCTGACGAAGAGAACAACAAACAAAAAAGAAAAGAAAAAAAAAAAGAAAATAATAATAGTACATAAAACACAATACATATATATAATGTCTATCATACATGACGTATACACAATTAAGTCGGTGCTGCAATTGAAAGCTGAAGAAAGGCAAGAAAGGAGATAAGGGCGGAGACAATAAAGAAGAGAGCAATTTCATGTTAACAATCTCAAAACACAATAGTAGTTGTCTAATAACACAGATTTTCATAAGTATAACATCAGCGTTCTACAAAAGTTCCCCAATTTTTTTCATATTTTTTTATTGCCTTTACGCCCCTGATGTTTGCTAAAGCAAGCTCACTTGAATGTACTTCGATTACCAATGCCCACCAATCCCAGATTTTCGGTGTTTCTGAGCTGATCCAGGCTCTTGCCACAGTTAGTTTAGCACAAGATATTAATATTGTGATCAGGGCGGCATGTGGGAGTGGAGCTGGATAGATATCTAATAAAACAGCCACAGCTGTTAACGCTGGTATCTGTATCTGCTTCATATGCAAGATTTTTTCAATTTCGCACCAGAAAGTTTTCAAATTCGGGCATGAGAACAACATATGTATCAGATCTGCCGCTTCAGTAGAACATTTAGGGCATTTAGTACGATCGCTATAAGTGTTGTTGGGGGACCATTTAGAGATTTTTTCAGGGGTGTAATATAGCATACATGTTGTTCTGAATTGTTGGAGTCTTAAGCTGGATGATCGTACTCGCTTGTTAATATTCATCAGAGAGTTTGTTATCTGTTTAGAAGTTATATTTGATCCCAATATTCTGCTCCATTTATCAGCAAGCTTACTGCAATCGTTAGATTTGACAGCAATAAGAATTCTATATGTCTCACTTATAACAGATTTGTTTTTTGATGAGTGTAAGCAGGTCCAGATGTCACATTCTGGAGCTTTCAAAATTTGTTTTTTGTTAATCAGATAGTCATGTATCTGTAGGAATTTGTATCTCATATTTTCGGATAGATTGTATAGTTGCTTAAGGGTGTTGAAATCCATGAAGCCCTGTATATTGTATAAGTCCCCTAAGGTATTAATACCTAGTCTAGACCATCCGTGGCCAGTGTTATCATTAAAGATATTTGGTAGGCCTGGATTTCCCCATAGTGGTAAATTTGAATGAAAAATGTTAGTATCACAAAAAGATAAGATATTGCCCCATATCTTTGTTATATCTCTAGCTGTCTTAAATTTGACTCTTTTGTAATAATTGGGATCATTAGTTCTAAATAAAAATAGATTTGAATCAGATTTTAACATGAAATAATGGAAAAATAAAGCCCTTCCTTCATTAAGTAGGGAGCGTAAACGATTAGTGAAAGCAGACCAAAAATATAATTTAAAATCCGGAAAATTAAGCCCGCCTTCATGTATGTCATTTTTCATAAGGTTTAATGATCTTCTCGCCTTTTTATACCCCCATATAAAACTGCTAGATATTCCATCCAGTATCTTAAAAAATTGATTATTTAATGCTAATGGTATAGATCGAAATAGGTATATAAATTTAGGTAATACCTTCATTTTTATCAAATTAATTCTGCCAATTATATTGAGAGGTAGCCTATGCCATTTTTTTAATAGTAACCTAGTAGATTTAATTAATTCATCATAATTTATTTTATTGATGTCTTGTACTTTGGCTGTTATTCTTATTCCCAGATAAGTGGCTATTTTGCATATCTCAGGCACCATCACAGGTGGGGCATAGTTAACTATTATTTGCGTTTTTTGTAGGTTTAATTTATAGCCCGCTACCTTGCCATATTTCTCTGCTTCTAAAATTATTCCTTTTTGGGCCTCTACAACATCTTCCGTGTAGACCGCTATGTCGTCAGCGTAAGCTGTTATTTTTAATTCTTGGTGTCCTGAATTTAACGGTTTGATCTGGGTTTGAGATTGAAGGGCTAGTAAAAAAGGTTCTAAAGAGAGTGCAAATAAAAGAGGTGAGAGAGGGCAGCCCTGTCGAGTTCCTCGTAAAATCCTGAAATCTAAAGATACCAGTCCCCCATAGCTAGTAAATGCAGTTGGTTTGTCGTACAGTGATTTAATACATTTCAAGAATTCCCCCCCAAACCTTAATTTGGATAGTACGCACCAGAGAAAATCCCATCCCACTCGGTCAAAATCTTTTTCAGCATCTAACAAAATCATACCGAGTGGGGTGGCATCCGTCCCTGCAACGTCAAATGCTGTTAAGGCCGTATTGACATGTATAGTGGTGTCTCTCCCAATGATGAAGCCATGTTGCTGTGGGTGGGTAATCATGGGCATAATGGGGGCCAGTCTTAAAGCTAGAATTTTGGCAAAAATTTTCGCATCAGTATTTATCAGTGAAATGGGGCGATAAGACCCTCTTTCTTCTTTCGGTTTGTCCTTCTTCAGAAAAAATATTATTTTAGCCCTGTTCCAAGATTGTGGTATTTTTCCTTCAAGGCCTACAGATTGGATTGCTTTCAGCAAGGGTTGTTCAAGCTCTTTTAGGCATGTTTTATATATTTCTAATGGTATGGTGTCTTCCCCTGCTGCTTTTCCTGAGGGTAATGAAGCAATAGCTTGATATAGTTCTAGCATAGTTATCTCATCAGACAACGCGTCTATCTCTATGATGTTTTGAGTATCTATGGTATAGTTTTCAATATATTTCTGTATGTCATCTATGCTAGGGGTCATTTCTGGAGTGTATATATTCTTATAATAGTCAGCGAATTGTTCCAAGATGTCTTGAGGTTTATTGTAGATTTGGTTTCCTCTCCCCCGTATACTTGTGATTGTAGCATTTGCTCTATCTTCAGCAGTTTTATAGGCCAGAATTTTCCCAATTTTATCCCCACCTTCATATTGATTTATTTTAAATTGATGTAGGCTGTTTATGCTTTTTTTGATAAATTTGGATTTTGCTTCATTTTTCAGTGACGTGAGTTTAAGCCCTATTTCTATGCTCGATGGCAAGTTGGCCTGGAGAGATGATGACAAAAGTTCCTCTTGGATAGTTATTTTTGTCATCAAAGTGTCATTCTTTTTTTTTAATTCTATGTTTTGTCTAATCACGTAAGTCTGAGTATAGCCTCTAATACTAGCTTTACAAGCATCCCAAACTATTGCTGGTGATGCTGAATTTGAGTTTATATTTATAAATTCTGTGAGATGTAATTTTAGCTGTGTTATATAATCTATATCCGATATTAGATGTCTTGGGAAAGAAAAAGGCCTAGGCGTGATTCTATTATCTGTTGTTTTAAATGATAAAATTATAGCATTATGGTCAGAAGAGATGCGTGGACATAGGATCATAGAGCTGGTATTCAATAAGTTGTCGCTTATAAGTGCCATATCAAGCCTTGAGCACAATTTATGGGGTGCCGAGTAGTACGTATATCCTGGCCTACTGGCATATAAATTTCGCCAAGCATCTTTTAAATTATGTATACGACATATATCAAATATAGAAGCCCTTGTTTTATGCATTCTTTGATGTCCCCCAGATCTAGTTGTGTCTATTCTATAATCCATGCTGCAATTAAAATCACCCATAATAATAAGTTCTCCAGTCCAGTCTAATAGCTTAATGTTCAATTCGTCAAAAACAGTAGGGTCATCTATATTGCATGCGTATACCACACATAAAACATAGTTGACATTCTCAAACCGTATCTGGGCAATAGCCCATCTACCGTTTTTATCGCAAGATGTTTGTATTATCTCAGCCTTAAATCGTTTATCTTTAAGTATAGCAACTCCCCTAACAGGTTGGCCATAAGATGAGCTAATGATAACTTCGTATCCTAAATGGTTGAGAAGTTTTCTATCCTTCCCTGTGATATGTGTCTCAGATAGAAGGGCAACATGGGAGTTATGCACTTTTAATTCTTCTTTTATCAGCATTCGTTTATTCTTGCTATTTAGCCCGGCGACATTCCAGGCTAGACATTTTATTTCATACATCTATACATCAGTTTAACCAAAAAAAGGGACAAAATTAAAACTTTGCTCTCGAAGCTTATCTTATATTGATCAGAGTATTGCCTTGGTCTCATGTATTGTGTTCTAAGAGTTCGTTTGATATACACAAAAGTTCCAATATCGTTGTTTAGTTCCACCACCTCAGCCTGCAAACTATTTTTTTTATTTCTACCTCCCCCACCCTCAACCCCCCAGAGTGCGGAGAACACCCTCCCCCCTAGCTCTCACCCCAGCCGGGGTAGAGCCATCCCTCAGCATCTGCTGCCGCTGGATGGGCAGCTGGTTGGCAGGTCAGCACCGGAGCCCCCCACCCTCTCTTCACTTAGACAGTCCATAAATCCATAAGTCCACTGAAAAGAAGATACATTTGATATTAATCTAGAATGTTGCTATGCACATTACCTAGATAAGCTTATAGATTTAAACAGTTGAAACTAAATTTGTTTATGAATAAATTCTTAATAAAAAAAAGTTCTTTTTACAATGTCTCCGTTTATGTTAGTACCTAATTCTTGGTTTTGGAGTTAGTCTTGCTTGAGCCAGCTGCAGTGTCGGCTAAATATGCTTCTGCTTCTTTTATGTCCGTAAAAAAGTGGGTGCGACCCCCTTTTATTACCTTTAGACGTGCTGGTTCTTGAAGAAAGACTTGGGCGCCGCTTGATTTAATTGGGTCTATCAACTTACGTAGCAACCACCGTCTGTCCATAGTTTCTTTACTGAGATCAGAGCGGACAAAAATCGAGATCACACCAATAGTTACCGGGGTGTTAGGACGAGCTCTCTGCCAGATAGCCTGACGAAGTAAAAAATTGCCAAAAAAAACCAAGAAGGGGCGCGGGAACTGGCCCCCTCTGTTTCTCTGTATTAGGAGAAGGCGGTGTGCTCTCTGAATTTGTGAGTCCCAGTCCCAGTCCGCTAAATCAGGGAAGGCTTTCTGAAGTAGCCCCACTAAGTAGGCCCTCGGATCAGATCCTTCTGTTCCTTCCAGTATGCCAAAATTTTTTAGATTCGAGCGTCTCTGTCTATTTTCCAAATCTTCCACTTTTTGTTGTAGAGTTGCAATCTGTGTTTCATGTTTATCTGATGAGGATGCAGTTTTAGCACTTGTTTCTTCCACATCAGCAACTCTTTGCTGTAGTTCCGCGATATCTTGTGAAATTCCTCCAAACTTTCCAGTCAATTCTTGTAGGGCTGCCTGTACCTTGTTGTTATCTTCTCTCAGCTGTAGATAGTGTTCTTGAGCCTCGGCCCGTTGATTACTTAATAGCTGAAGTATTATATCCAGTGGGGAGACATCAGTTGAGTCTCGTGAGTTTGGTTCCTCTTCAGGGGTAGTTGTATGGGCAGTTATATGGCTATTATTCTCCAAGATATTATGAGGAGATAAAAGTTCATAAGAGGAATGCACAGGAGATGTAGGAAGAGCAGTATTCTCTGTTGTCTTTGCAGCTGTTGCAGCAGGGAGGAGTATTTGTGGCTCGGACGTCTCACCCTCTATTGCAGGAATATCTATGATAGAATCTTGCGGCTCATACAGCATTGATATTGGCATTTGTTCAGAGAGAGTATCTGATGCTGTGTTAGGTGGCGTGTTAGACAAATTAGGTGAAGTAGTAGAGGGATCACTTTTCCCATTATTGACATCATCCTTATTAACATCGCTAGTATTTCTTTGTGTAGTTTTGTTAGAAAATAATTCTGTTGGGCTTGCTCCAGACAGTCTTTGGGTCATATTTTTTACTAGCCCTTTTGTCACCATCCATCTTATTAACAGGCTTTTGTCCTGTAAGGCTTTTGTCGAAGTCTGACTGTTATTTATCATAGAACTATTTGTCAGTAAGCCCGGTTTACTGCTTTTTTTTTTGCCTTGGATTTGTTTCTTTGTGCACGTCCCTTCTTAGTTTTTGATTTTATGTTTATGCCGACATTATTCTCCTTCTCCCCTGGCTCGTCTTCTGTTTCAGCGTCACAATCTTCAAAAGAGCTTTGTTCAGTAAAGTCTGTCAGCTCTATTACCAGATCTCCCACTAGCCCGCCTTCAGCTAAGTCTGCTATAGGAACCATAGCCATAGTTCCTTGATCAGTACTGGTTGCTAAGCCTGTTAAATCGGCGTCTACCCCACCAAAAATGTTTTGAATATCTGTACATGGACTAGAGCTTGGCTTTCTTAGTGTTTCTGTTTCTGTTGCTGTTTCTGTTGCTACTGTTATGTCTATATCTTGGACCCCATTTAGGATATTTGCCGAATCTTCCTCATCTGCCCTTTCTTTTGTCATTATGTTATTTTTGGCATCATTTTTAGTAGTGGTTTTAGCTGCTGTCTCCCCCGTATGCCCAGTTTTTTTCCCAATTGCTACTGAAGAAATGTTAATCTTTTTCAGTACCTGTTTTGCGATGCTGCTATCTTCCTGTCGTTGAGCTCCCATCGTGTCTGAGACTTCAATCGTCTCTGCGGATTCTGTAAGAGCGGGAAGTTTTATTTTCTTCTTTTTCTCCCCTTCCTTACTAGCAGCTGGGGCGTTTGGCACAGTTGAGGCTGCAAGAGCAGGCACTTCCCGAGGAGTATCCTCTGACATGCCCAAAGTCTGTGGAGTCAAAGGGGTAGCAGACGCCGCTGCTGTTGTCAGGTTAGACGAGCTTAGCTGTAACGGTATTTGCACAGGTAGATGAGGAGGAGGCGCCGGTTTGCTCGCTGTGTTTTTGCTGTTCCTCGTAGTTCTGGGAGGGTGCTTCGGGGACATTCTTCCTTGTCTCCAAAATTTCGAAGCCTGTCGGCTCAGGCGGCTCAGACGTGCAAGTCCAGGTGAGCGGAGCCCAGAGCCTTTGAGCAGACCAAAAATCGTCTGCCGAAAAAACTCAGTTGTAGCAGCAAGATAGAGCATTGATACTGAGTTACCGTCGCAAATCTTTTCCCGGCACAGTGAGGTTTCCTCACGTTAGCTTCAATCCACCGCTGACTCCTATCCCGGTGCGGCACGGCACAGTTCCCTACATCAGCGTCAAGATTCAAAACATCAGCATAGAGCTGTCGTCACCGATTTCCTCTCCCGGCATAGCTCGGCTTCCTCACATTCGTATCTGTTTTCAGAGTCCCGGTGCAAAGCTGCCGTCGCTGACTTTTTCCATCGGCACCCGGCACAGCGCAACGCAGCTCCCTCGCGTTGATATCGGCCTCAGTTCTTTTATTTTAATTTTGCTTTATTTTCGGTGGATATCGCATCTCGCATGTGAAGAGTGAGAGGAGAGACTCCGGGTGAGCTGCTGGCGTCGATCCTCACTCCGCCATCTTGGATCACTACTACAATTATTTAATTCTTTACATCACTTTTAATCACAAAGCAATATAAAACAGTAGACAGCATTGCAGACTTACATTCCCTCTACTCCATGTTTTGATTGGCTGCTTGAATTTGCTTATAAAAAGAAACAGTTTTTCTGAATTCATTCAAAGTGCAGTTATTTCAACATGATGTCCAGTGTTATGGTAAGAAGTTATGTCTCTGTACTACACTTATCCTCAAGGCCAAATCGTGTAGGAGCCATTAGAACTTCTTGAAATTCCTCAGAGCACATCCCGAGATTCTTTCCCTAAAATTTTGGTTTTAAAAACACCAGGTAAGAGTTTTTAAGGTCAAAAGGCAATTTTTTTTTTAAAGTTAAAACAGAATCGTTGCAGAATGACCAGCCATTTCTAGACTTTAAATAAGCTGTGTAATGTCCTGATGTTATTGAAGGACCGTCATGATATATAATTGCTGCAGTTACAAAAGTCCTTCCTGATATTGACAACTGTGAAGCCACAACATTTTTAATTAAAGTTGTCAATTTTGTTCCATCAGGCCTACATCGTTGGAACATTAAAATAACATACTGGCCATATGTTCATATAAATAATGTGGACATCATTTCAGACTTACATTGGCTACACTCCATGTTGTGATCAGCTGCTTATACTAGTTTATTAAAAGAGACTGATTTACTGTCTGGCAAAGTTAAATATATAAATCTTTCTGAGTCTACACTAGTAGTACTTGATACCCTACAGTTCTCGCAGTCATGCTGCCATTGATAAGAAAGCCCAAACAGGTGATCTACATCTATACCTTCAGCATGCAATACATCAAGTATATACATTAAAAACTCCTGACAATCTTGCTGAATATTTTGAGAGAATTGTGTTTGGCCTGAACATCTGTCTAACAGATTTCGAATTTCAGACACACTTTCTATTTTTGTTCTATCAGTGCCACATTTCTCTAACACAGAATTTAACAAACTGCAAAATCTTTGATCAGAATTGACCACAATCTCTTCTTTTACATTTTCTATAGAAAACAAAACATTAACCACTACATTAGCATAGCAGTTGACACCAGAACTGTTTTCAAATTGAAAACCAACAACATCTTCAACAGAATCCTTTTTGTTTCTGCTTATAATTTCAAGTTCATCGACTTTTCGTCTTTTTGCTACAACCTCCCCAGTATTGGTCACATTTCTTCGTTTCCGGCCTACCACACGTTTCTCAAACAAAGGATATTGAGGCAAATGTGGCGCATACTCTCTTCTTAACCTATTGTATTCCTTAACACAATCTAGATCCGCACAAATGTTTGTGACATCACACTCAATCAAGTACAATCCCGATAAAGTTCTAACTCTTGACAATGCCACATATGCCATACCCTCCTTGAACACAGAACTGCCAATATTCACCAATGCACTGTCTACGCTTAAACCTTGCGATTTATGGATTGTCACCGCATATGCCAAGCAAACAGGAAACTGCTTACGGCGAACATATAAGTCTTTTACAAGCATAAATCTAGCAGAACAACGACCAATTAGCTGTACTTCCTCAATGCCATCAAATTTAATTTTTAAAAATTCAATTCCATCTCTATTTCTGTATTTCACAAAATCAACAACATTACCCATTGATCCATTTACCAGACCTCTTTCAACATGTAAATTCCTTCTTAAAATTATACGGCAGTTCAAGCACACATTCAGAGTCTTTTCAAAACCTGCAGTTTTAGATATACTCTTCTCTAATGAATCCAATTTTGTTGTCAGATTCTCAGACAAAATAATTGTTGATCCCATATGCTCTACTCTGTCAATAGCTTCCACTTTCACAATCTCTTGCTTTTCTAAATGCAACATTTTGTTGTTGAATTTGGCACATTCTGCAAGAGTTGGCATCAAACATATTCCAGATTTCTTCTCAGTAATTTTCTGAAAAATATTCTCAGGCACAACATCTTGTTCTGGATATAAATTTGACAGTAATCGTGCATGTAAAGCTTCTTTCCCATGCTCGGTCACTTTTCCAATTCTAACATCTTGTAGAATAGTCTTGTAAACTTCATCCTTCGCCTGACGCATATTTTCATGCAGTTCAGCATAATTGAAGTTTAACCATATATTGACGTTGCCAATGCTCCCTAGGCACTTCCTGGTATCTTCATGCGTGAGCATTTTGAACACAGGTTGCCCTTTCACTGGTGTCAGCTGCAGAAGATCTCAGAAAACAATGATGTGTTTGCCACCAAATAACACATCATACTCTGTTTTGAGAACTTCTTGCATTCTCAAATGCACAAAGGCAAGCATGACATTGGAAACCATGCTTACTTCGTCAATGATAAGAAGTTTCATTTTCCTCAAGATTCTTGAAACTTCAAAACAAGCATCTCCAGATAGCTTGTGATATTGTAATTTGTTGTCATGCTCCACTGGCAGCATCAGTAAACGATGTAAAGTAATCCCTTTAATGTTATGTGCTGCCAGTCCAGTTGGAGCGGTGACAACACAAGACAGCGATGACTCTGTCCTTTCCTGCAAATAACATGAAATTGCTTTAATAAGGAAACTTTTTCCAGTTCCCGCTTCTCCACTCACGTACAGTCGGACAGGCTTCAACGACGTACATGAGCACTCTTTCTTGTCATGACTTAATCCATGATCAATTTGCATGGTAACTTCGTCATATATTTTCCTCTGCTCAACGTTGAGTTGTCTTTCCAACTCTTCTAAGTTAACCGCATCCTCCTGAGCATGTGCCATGGCTCTTTCCACTTCATTCATAGCAGTGGCAGCTTCATTTTCGATAACAGGTCCTCCTAGTGGATCCTGACTCAATGAAGCAGAACTCTGACTGTCCTGAGAACTGTCTCTGGCAATCTCGGCTGCAATCGTTGCTTCCTGCTCAATTTCCGCATTCAACATTTCTACATATTTGGGAAAAGCAGGACATTCTATGGTCTCCTTGGCAGCATTGAAAGAGTCTTCGTAACAGAGGAAATCTCCAAGCAGTTCCTCTTCTGCACGCCAAGGCTTGAAAAGTTGCAAAAGTGCTAAATAGAAAAACTCCTTTTTTTCAGGAGATTCGCCACTCAATTTTCGATGGTTTACCAAGTGGCATTTTCTTTGCTTGACCAGACATCCCTCACTTCCTATTACAGCATACTCTCCTTTCTCAGTATCTTCTTTGATGTTCCTCTTGAATATGTAATTTTGAAGAACCTCATACAGACAAACATTGTCGAGGTGACTGCTTCGATTTGGGTAATATGTATCCAACATGTTGGTCTTCAAAATGTCGGTACTGTTTGGCTCCTTTTCCGCCAAATACTCAATTTCCCGCACAGGTTTCAGAACTCGATTACGCGTTGCAGCAAGACCAAGACTCGCCCAAACGATACTCCTGGACTTGGCATAGAGACTTGCTGAAGACAACCGGTCAGAGCATTCGTAAGCTCCGATTTCTCGATGCGACAACATCTTCAGACTGAAACTGTACAACTTCTTGCTGAGGCTCTTTTCATGGGAAATGTCCTCCCACATATCCTTCAATTCTGTCTTCTCTTTTTTGGTGATGTAAGATGTCACATACCGAGCCACAGCCATACAGTTATCAGCCACAAACTGTATATCCATGTTAGCATTCCACATGGACAAAATCACCGGGTTGTAGTCGTTGATGTACTTGCACTCTTCGTTCCTCTTCAAATTGTATGTGTTTTTAGGTGATTTCTTCATCACATTATGTCGCAGCAAAGACATCAAACTGTTTACTCTTCCTTTAGAAATCACCGGTCGTGGAAAGCCGAAACGACATTTGGTGTAGAACTTGTCCTTGTTTCGGAATTTACGACGACAGTACTTTCCACATCGATGGCTTTGGAAACGTAGAACTTTTTCTCTTAGGCTTTTCTTCTCCTTTGCGTTTGGAACAGCACACGTAGAATACTGTTGTATGAAACTTATCACTGAGTCTTCTGGATCCGTTCCAAATTTAGGTGCATCCTTGATCCACAGCAGCATATGTATATGAGGAGCACCTCTTGCTTGGTACTCCTTTCTCCAGAAGAAATCCAACACCTCTCCAAGAGGTGGATTCTTCTTATTCATGATGAAAGACATCATAGCTTCAAACCTATGATTGAAGTACCTGCATACATTGACTGGATCCAAAGAGCACAGTTCTCCGGGTGTCTTGAATTCGATGTTTTCGATGTTTGCATTTGCCTCTCGTAGAAATTCAAGTAAGTCTTCCCAGCCATACTCGGCACAGCTCAGAGTGAGGAACCATGTGGGAGTTCCTAAGTTCCTCAGCATACATTTTAAATCACCATGACGACGGTACCAGTACTCATTAGTACCACGCTGACACGCCATGAGATTAATCAGGTGAGAATCCAAAATACTGTCTTGGACATTGACTTTATCCATAAAGTCACTTGCCGAGATGTTTTGCATGTGTATACCACTTTTCAAGATGTGGTTCACTGCATATGACAGTCCAGACAGATCGCTTTCAAACAGGAGATGAAACAAATAGGGAATGCATTGTCGAAACCTAGCATCTCCTGCATACAATCGCAAAGTCCGGTATTCAGAAGCAGGAATTTGATGAGGTCGCTCATCATATCTTCCTCCCTGACCTGTTGGAAAAAGCTGTGGGAAACACCGAGCTTCCAAACTTTCCTCCCAAACACTAATGGGACTCCCTTTGGCTTGTTTCATTTGAAACAACTCAATAGCATTCCCCATGACTTCCTTGTAATGCAAAGGATGAACACTATAATGTTCATATATTTCTTCACTAGTACAGGGTTCTACTTTCTCAATTTGACCAGCACACAAATCGCTATCCTCTTCCTCACTTACTTCCTCTTCTGCAACATATACATTTTTATAGTATTTATTATTTTTTTTCAAATACAATGTTGCCTTTTTAACTTTCCAAACATCCACTAAATCTTGCCATATTTTCTTATTCTTTGTCGGAACCCCATTAACTAAGATAACCAGAGGTTCCTCTTCCACTTTTTCTACTCCAATTGTGTTAATGTTTTTCTTCAAATCTAGAGGCAAATAAACAACTCTTCCCTTTAATCCTCTCTGTAAATCTGACGGAGGCAATTTCCCTGTCTTTGGCTCCATTCTTACAATAGCCTGAAAGGGATGGATACTTTGAATCAAAATAGATTCAAAAGTATTTAAATCCTTCAATTCAGAAGGAATCTCAAGCAATTCCAAATTATTATGAACTGCTCTAGCAGGCATCTGGTTTTGATTTAATTTGTTACAACAATAAGTACACACACGTTGATCCAATCCCAAATCAAAACAATTTTCTGCCATCAAGTATGTTGTAAAATCCTTCCATTCACTATTATTTTCCCTTTCACTTTTTGCATATAAATCCACTAACTTAGTCTGATACTTATAATAAGTGCGTCGACAACACACACAATTGAAATTTGGCCTCTCACTTGATTTCACCTCAAACGTCGCAATTTCCCTCTGGAAATTATCTGTACTGGAAACCTGTATACTATCTTCCACATTACTCTCTTCTTCTTGGTCAATTTCAACATTCTCCTCTTTACTTCCAAAGTAACAAAACTCAATTTCTTCACATATATTCTTCACATCTATTTCAGAACCATGCAAAAGAGCAGCGCATAATTGTTTAAGCATAATTGCTGGACTCTTAGCATAATACAACATTCTAACTAATTTCCTCACTTTATTATGATGTACTGCTAGCATCCTCAAATGATGAAAAACACTCTGGCATACTCTCCTGGAAAGACAAGCCAGTGAATGACCATGCAAACCTGTCACTTCTCTCACTCTGCAAGGATCTAATTCTTGCAACAACTTCATTTTCTGCTTCAAACTTTTCTTATTAAATGACCGTACAAAATCACAAAGCAAATTGATGGAATCCTGTCGCACACTGCAAATACTACTACACTTCCAGGTGTACACAGGACCCTTAGGACGTCTTCCTAAAACCTCATTACCTAACACCTCTTCTATCTCTGTTGTCACAAGTTTTTCTTTTTCAACTGGACAACCATCTTTCACTTCATAAGCTCGACCACTGGTGTCAACTGCATGCACCAAATCATTATCCTGGAAATAACTCTCCTCATTAAAAAATGCCTCACAGCTTGAACTATGCATCCATTCTCCAGAAAAAACTTCACAAAAATTACTACGATTAACTATTCTCTTCCATCTACTATTTCTTTTGAAATCATAAATTGCCTTGTTTAGCTTCCTAATTCTATTGATTATCAAAATAAATAACTTACGTTTAATTTCAAATGCCTGATCAATAACTTTCTCAACTATTTTTTTCTCTTATAAAAAACCACTTTCTGTTGACCTTTCTTAATATTTTTTAACAAATTGCCAATTATCCTGTTGCGGAACATTCGTTTACGAATGTCCCTAAACTGTTGTTTCCTTCTACTATCATGCACAGAGTTATCTCTTGCTCTAGCAGTAACATTTTTCATTGGCCTTTCCTTTCCGTTTGAATTGCTTCTCTTTTTCTGGACTGAAACATTTTCTGTAGTAATATTTTTTTTACTACAGATATTTCTTATGAATGTTTTTGTACTCTTACCCGGTGCTTTCTTGGTGACTTGACAAATCTTTTTGTTAGAGGACTGCTGCTTTTTTTCATTGACCTGCTGTCTTTGACGTTTTGCAGCCTTTCTCAGTCTTTCTTTGGTTGGCATGCTGAAATCTTGAAATGATCTGCAGTTGAATCTGTGGTAAAATATAATAAAAAATGTTATTAACCACTATTATCCAACAGTAAATCAATAACAGTCATCAAAAACTTAACACACTACTTGACATTTTTACATAGAAGATTTTTTAGTGCTTGGCAAATTTAGAATACAGAAATAGCAGAAAAGAAATGGAATTTATATTCATTTTACCTGTGCTGTTTTATATGTGAATCTGATCTAATTTTATGAGCATATTTTATTATTTTATTGAAGACACTACACATAACCTGTTTTTGAAGGTGTCTTTATTTTTAAATTAAACGGTTTACATTTTTACTTTTTATTTATTATAAATTTTTTTAATAAATGTTTATAGTTCCATAGGCTCAAGCACGTCAGCTTCCCATCCTATGTCATACAATTCTGACAAATCTGCATCCTCATCACGTTCTTCTTCATCCTCAGGATTTAAATCATCCAAGGGATCAACATCCACTGATGTTTCAATTACGAGTTCAATGATGAGGTCGAAATCAACTGATTGCTGATTGTCGCTCATGTTGATGTTGTCTTTATCTTTAAAGAAAGATAACAACAATGAGATGTTGCAGAGTAAGAGACAAATCTCAGAGATTATAATAGTAAAATTGTTTAACAAGAGTAACATTTTGCAGCTATTATTTAGCCATGTCCAGCGATGCTGAGGAGGTGAAGCCAATGTCCAAATTTTCAGTGAACAGGACTCATCTCTTCTTAACCTTGGATAAGCCTCACCGACTCTGTGTCCCCTGCACATACTAAAATGTAAAGGGGCAGATTTATGTTAACTAGCACATCCCCAGGGATGCACCAGTTAACGTGCACCGCTGCTCTGCCACCCATGGTGTGCCGCATTTACAATCAGATAGGACAAAGCTGCGTCAAAACCCTGCGCCTGCTTGAAGCAGGCATAGGTCTTGACGCAGCATTGTGGAGATGGGGCACCCCTGAGCCTTGCTGGAGCTGCATCGCACTTGCGATACAACTCCAGCAATGCGCCACCTTTACGGCACAGGTGCATCACGCATCTGTGCTGTTTTTGCCCCATGGTGCGCTGCATTGTAAATGCAGCACACCATGGGTGGCGGAACAGCTGCGCAGGATGACTGGCACATCCCTGGTGATGCGCCAGTCATCATAAATCTATCCCTAAGCTTCTTATCTTGTTAGAGATGAACCGCCATATGTATCATCAAACTATTTTGCATTTCCTAAATAGCGAACTTTAAGGAATAAATAGCAATTCTTTACCATTCCTAATTTGCGATGAGCAAATTGCTAATTGCAAATTACCCATTCATTTCCATGGGCCAGGAGGCCCATAGGAATGAAGGTGCAATTTGCGATTAGCAATTAGCTCATCGCAAATTAGGAATTTTTCCAAGGGTGCAGGGGTGTCTCAAGAACACCCTGCTGCACCCCTGAAAAAGAAATTTGGGGGCATATGGCGCACATACATGCCCTAAGGGCATGTATGGGCGTCATATGGCACCTTTTGTTTTTTGGAAAAAAAGCTTTTTGAAAAGAATTCGCAAATTACCACCAACTCGAAGTTGGTGGTAATTTGCAAATCCTTAATGGCATTTTTTGCATATTTTTTGTTTGATACATTGCATTTAAGGAATCGCAAAATTTGCAAATCCTTAAGTGCAATCGCAAAATAAGGAATAGCAAATTTTGCTATTCCTTATTTTGCATCAAACTTGTTTGATACATACCATTTATCTAATTAGCATTCGCAAAAGCCGAAATTCGCAGAATTTCGGCCTTTGCGAATGCTAATTAGCTTGATACATATGGCCCCAAGTGAGGCCTGTCTTGCAACATGGTGCATCTTTTGCATCACTGCTGCATCGGTTTCATGTGGCACAGTTTTTTTTACAGCATGACACATCTGCCTAAATGCATCAATTTGTAATTTTGTCGCCTCATAGCAAATCTTTTGCACCGCCGCTGCATCACAAAAGTGATGCACAGTGGCGCAAAAGAGGCATACACCTATCATAAATCTGTCCCTAGCATTTTAAATGATTAATTCAGGATGACGATAAGGTGTGGCCTATCCAGAGGTTTGTTTAAGGTGAGGCCTACTCAGGGTTGCAGATCAAAGTTACGCTTGTTGAAGAATACAGAGGAGATAATACATGTAAAGGCCTACCAATGAAGTAAGTGATGTCCACCTCATTGCGCCAGTCATCATAAATCTATCCCTAAGCTTCTTATCTTGTTAGAGATGAACCGCCATATGTATCATCAAACTATTTTGCATTTCCTAAATAGCGAACTTTAAGGAATAAATAGCAATTCTTTACCATTCCTAATTTGCGATGAGCAAATTGCTAATTGCAAATTACCCATTCATTTCCATGGGCCAGGAGGCCCATAGGAATGAAGGTGCAATTTGCGATTAGCAATTAGCTCATCGCAAATTAGGAATTTTTCCAAGGGTGCAGGGGTGTCTCAAGAACACCCTGCTGCACCCCTGAAAAAGAAATTTGGGGGCATATGGCGCACATACATGCCCTAAGGGCATGTATGGGCGTCATATGGCACCTTTTGTTTTTTGGAAAAAAAGCTTTTTGAAAAGAATTCGCAAATTACCACCAACTCGAAGTTGGTGGTAATTTGCAAATCCTTAATGGCATTTTTTGCATATTTTTTGTTTGATACATTGCATTTAAGGAATCGCAAAATTTGCACATCCTTAAGTGCAATCGCAAAATAAGGAATAGCAAATTTTGCTATTCCTTATTTTGCATCAAACTTGTTTGATACATACCATTTATCTAATTAGCATTCGCAAAAGCCGAAATTCGCAGAATTTCGGCCTTTGCGAATGCTAATTAGCTTGATACATATGGCCCCAAGTGAGGCCTGTCTTGCAATATGGTGCATCTTTTGCATCACTGCTGCATCGGTTTCATGTGGCACAGTTTTTTTTACAGCATGACACATCTGCCTAAATGCATCAATTTGTAATTTTGTCGCCTCATAGCAAATCTTTTGCACCGCCGCTGCATCACAAAAGTGACGCACAGTGGCGCAAAAGAGGCATACACCTATCATAAATCTGTCCCTAGCATTTTAAATGATTAACTCAGGATGACGATAAGGTGTGGCCTATCCAGAGGTTTGTTTAAGGTGAGGCCTACTCAGGGTTGCAGATCAAAGTTACGCTTGTTGAAGAATACAGAGGAGATAATACATGTAAAGGCCTACCAATGAAGTAAGTGATGTCCACCTCATTGCGCCAGTCATCATAAATCTATCCCTAAGCTTCTTATCTTGTTAGAGATGAACCGCCATATGTATCATCAAACTATTTTGCATTTCCTAAATAGCGAATTTTAAGGAATAAATAGCGATTCTTTACCATTCCTAATTTGCGATGAGCAAATTGCTAATTGCAAATTACCCATTCATTTCCATGGGCCAGGAGGCCCATAGCAATGAAGGTGCAATTTGCGATTAGCAATTAGCTCATCACAAATTAGGAATTTTTCCAAGGGTGCAGGGGTGTCTCAGGAACACCCTGCTGCACCCCTGAAAAATAAATTTGGGGGCATATGGCGCACATAAATTTTAAAAACATTCCTTTACCTCAAAAACGATTTTAAAGTCATAATTTGAAAACACTGCCCACGGGGAAATGACTTAAAATGTCCTCAAGACACATAAAAGTGTTTTTTAAAGCCTTTGCAACTTTTTTGGGTCACTTTTAAGATGGCTATGTAACTTAAACAGTCAAAATCTAAATTTACCATGCACAGGTGGGAGCATATTTACAAGGAATTTGCTCCACGGGGAAAGGTCTTTTAATTTAATATAGCGAATTTTATGGAATAAATAGCGATTCTTTACCATTCCTAATTTGCGATGAGCAAATTGCTAATTGCAAATTACCCATTCATTTCCATGGGCCAGGAGGCCCATAGCAATGAAGGTGCAATTTGCGATTAGCAATTAGCTCATCACAAATTAGAAATTTTTCCAAGGGTGCAGGGGTGTCTCAAGAACACCCTGCTGCACCCCTGAAAAAGAAATTTGGGGGCATATGGCACACATAAATTTTAAAAACATTCCTTTACCTCAAAAACGATTTTCAAGTCATAATTTGAAAACACTGCCCACGGGGAAATGACTTAAAATGTCCTCAAGACACATGAAAGTGTTTTTTTAAAGCCTTTGCAACTTTTTTGGGTCACTTTTAACATGGCTATGTAACTCAAGCAGTCAAAATCTAAATTTACCATGCACAGGTGGGAGCATATTTACAAGGAATTTGCTCCACGGGGAAAGGTCTTTTAATTTAATATTGGAAAAATAACATCAGAGACACTGAAATGCCTTATAAAGAAGCATACACCATTATGTCCTTGTCATAAATTTTAAAAGCATTCCTTTTCCCCAAAAACGATTTTCAAGTCATAATTTAAAAACACTCCACATCGGGAAATGGCTTAAAATGTCCTTAAGACACATGAAAGCGTTTTTTGATTGCCTTTGCAGCATGTTTGGGTCACTTTTTACATGGCTATGTAATGCAAACAATCAACATCTAAATTTACCATGCACAGGTGGGAGCATATTTACAAGGAATGTGCTCCACGGGGAAAGTTATTTTAATTTAATATGGGAAAAATAACATCAGAAACACTGAAATGCCTTATAAAGAAGCAGACACCATTATGTCCTTGTCATAAATTTTAAAACCAATACTTTTCCTCAAAAACGATTTTCAAGTCATAATTTGAAAACACTCCACAGCTCCTATGCACAAAAACACCCTGTCAGTACTAATACTTCACATTTTCTCCAATTACATTTTCTCAAAGAAACAAAATCTATTTGTAAAACACTTGAGGCAAAGCAACATTTTAAAAACACAACTTTCTTCATAATATTCTCCTTAAAGCACACTATTCTCTATCTAAATTAAATAAATATTTTCTCACCTTAGCAAATACTTTATGATTTTCAAAACAGTCTCAGAAACACACCACTTTGTCTTTAGCAGAGCAAAAGGTATGCACCCCAGAGTCTGCAGCTATCAAAAGCACAGAAATGCTGTAATTCTTCACACATATCTCTCATGTCACCCAATCAAAACTCTTCCCTCACTTTTTTCAAATCAAAACCCTTCCCCCCTCTACCCTCTCTGCCTTTTTTGCATGGCAACCACCTCTTGGAAGACCTATGGTGTTTGCAAGTTCACACAACAATGTTTCAATTGAACTCTGAACTCTCAGTGCACCTGCATATCCAGTGCAATCTTTCATTTAATGATTTTTTATTGACCATTCAAAATACATCTTTCAAAGAACTCATCCATGCACCCTAACTTTCTGTTTTCAGCAATCAAAATCCACCAATCACTGTTACTGCTTCATTAACACAGAAACTCCACAGTTTTTTTCATTTTAAACTCTTATTTTTTCAACTGCCATTTCATTGCCACACTTCATCTGACTGCAGCAGAACCTTCTCTCACCATGTTTTCTGTCTGGATTGTTGGACATAGTTACATCCATTGGGCTCAAAGGTATGCTGAGAACAGAAATTTACCTAACCTCAATTTACAAGATGTGGAAATTAAGTGGTTTGGCCACAGAGGATTAAAATGTCACCAATTGATACCATTGGTGAAAACCTTTATGCATTTGCCAAAACCTGACCTGTTAATTGTGCACTGTGGAGGTAATGATTTGGGCACTTTGACTGGGGTAGGTCTGGAAATGCTTTTAAAGGACACCTTTGAGCAATTGATGGCACTTTTTCCTCAAACTGCCTTGGTATATTCAAATATATGCCAAAGACAGAAATGGAGGTGGTCAAACCAATTTTGTCCACAAATTGAGAAGTCGAGGAAGCATGTAAACAAATCTGTTTCAGCTTACATGAGAGACCATGGAATGGGCTCCATGTACCACAATAACTTGCGTTACTACATGCAAGATATCTACAGAGGAGATGGAGTACACTTCTCAGATGAGGGCAACAGAATTTTCATTCTGAATTTAAGACTATGCATTGGTACCTACTTATAAGTACCTAAATGTACCATAAACCCAAAAGCTCTTCTCAGAGCTACCCTACATCTGATCACTCACAATTATTATTTTACTCTAACTTTTTTCACTAATTTTCAACAAAGTACGCTCCCCGGGGCGCTACCCGGTACGCGAACTGGAAGCTAACCTCGCGAATTTTTTTTAAAAAATGTTTTTTTTTCGCACATATAAGCCTCCTCAGCCACCCTCAGAAAACCTAGGGGGTCAAGATAAGTCTACCGTGCCCCCTTCTACCCATTCTGAACATTATTTGCCCTCCATCTTGTATCTTAATTCGACCGAAACACAAAATGGTGGACTCCCGTAACGCTTCAGGTTCGCGTACCGCTCGCCAGTTCGCGTACCGGGTCGCTCCCTGGGAAGCGCACCATCAAAAAAGGTGGGAAAGTAATTTACAGAAAAGCGACTGGAGACAATTTCACCAAATATAGATTAGCTCATACTACATACCAATCCCTACCATTTTCACAAATTTGATTGAAATTCCATTTAGCCATTTAGCCTGTAGACCTCTCTAAATACCCTGAGGTAAATTACTTCATAAAACACATCTGAAGTGTTGGAATTGACAACCAATTAAAATGTTACTTTCATTTTCTACTTTTTTTACCTGACATTTGATTGGTTATGTACCTGAATATATATAAAGGAAGAGAGAGAAACACAGCCACTTTGACTACTACTTCCTGAACTACATTGCAAGATAATTTTCACTCACAACTTAAACTTGTTTTTAGAAGGTAAGATATTATTTTATAAATTTGAAAACATTTTCAGATAGTTATATACTATCCCTCTGTAAGAGTTAGACATTGAGAAAGGCTTCTTTATTATAAGTATGGATTGATTTAGGTTTCTGTGGTATAATTATGAATTTACTTAGGCTTTTTCACAAGCACTTTTTAATAGTCCTACTTCACGCCAGAAAAAAGTACCCGTCTGAACTTAAACCCAACAGTGCCCTATCTCTACTGATATATTTATTGTTTATGCAAATTACAGCAAGAAAATGGAAGGAGAACAGAACGTTTCCTTTGAAATTGTCCTAGACATGAACAATGAGGAAATCATTGAACCCATTGACTTGGAATTCATGGATGAATCACGAGACCATGAACTTCTACAATGTGTAGAATCTGTGGATCATTTACTTCATTATGATGACGGTCAAATGTGGGAAGTTATGTTCACTCAACAAGAGGACATATCGGACAGTCAAATTTTAGACGTTCTATTAAATTTTGAAAAACAATCCGAAAAATAAAATTATATGTAATATTAAAAAATTGTTTGAGTCTTTAATCATTTTTATAAGTAATTCATAAACTAGTTAAATGTTAGAAATGTTATTAAATTTTGAAACACAATCACAATAATAAATAATTGCTTAAAAAATAAAAAAATTAAAAAATAATCAACAAAACCAACAATCAATTAACATACAGTATTTGAAAAGTCTATCATTCTTTTTTCCTTATAGTACGCTCCCCAGAACGCTTCCCGGTTCGCGAACCGGACGCTCCCCACGCAAAAAAACAAAACATTTTTTTTTTTTTTTTGCCCTGCGGGGCCCTTTTAAAGCCTCCACATCAAACCTAGGGGGTCAGGGAGGATCTACTATGCCCCCTTATGGTCATTTGCCCCTTCGCTTTGGCCTCCTCTTGTCTCTCGATCCTACCGAGAGACAAGATGGCGGCCGCTACGGACTGTTTGGAATGTTTACAGACGCCGGAGAACCAATCAGCTTCGCTTCACAAAGCTCCGTAACGCGAAAAGTACGCGAAGCGGAGCGCTGCCCGGAGCGCTGTTACAGATATATATATTTTTTTAAACGTTAATTTCTCAAAATCCACTGGAGCACATATATTGAGACCTAGCAAAGGCACATCGGGCTACCAGTCCCTACAATTTTGCCAAGTTTCGTGCAAATCCATTCAGCCGTTCGGGCTAAAAGTGAGGCCAACCGCCCTATGGAAATTAACATTGGAAAAACACGTTTTGGGACCCCCCTTTTTTCTCTGCCCCCCCTTGACGAACCCCCCCAAATTTCCAGGAGCTGCTCAGAAACAAAATGTGCCATTTTCCTGAAAATTTCAGCCAATTCCGTCCACAAACGCCAAAGTTATTAGACATAGAATTTTCAAAAATCCCATAGAGAAAAAATCCTAACTATATATACCTACTGGCGACCGCCAGTAGGTAATATATATATATATATATATATATATATATTTCGTTTTACAAACAATGTTATAAATGTCAACACTCTAATTAATTTCTAGACGGTTAGTTTTTGCTAAATCAGGTATTTTACATTGATTTGTTTCAAGATACATAACTGCTGTACAAGCCTAGTATGTTGTTTATGTCCATACACAGCCCTTACATGTGATGTTAATTGACCTATCACTGCACTTTATAAGGGCCAACCATGCACTAGAACATTTTCATGTGAACAAGGCTCTTGGAGCCGAAACGTCATGAGACTACCCTGCACTAGAAAATAAACAACGAACTCACTTAATTGGTCCGTGTCCGCGTACTTTGTATCCTGGCTGGTGTGATTCCAGAGCGTGAGACAAGGGACGGAGTGTTGGATATATATATATATATATATATATATATATATATATATATATTTCCCAAAGGTGCCCTGAGCTCCAAGGACGCTACTCCACAGCTGACGATTTTCAAATCTTTTTATTTCCAACCAGCGCTAAAACTTGCAAATTTATACTTCTTCCCTCAGCTCAGGGCACCTTTGGGAAATATATATATATATATATATATATATATATATATATATATATATAAACAGTTTAAAGAAGCAAATCTTAAATATTTTACTAGATAATATTAAAATAATGTAAATTACATACATTCCATTACTACTTAATATAAATATACAATAGCATTAACGTGCACATGTATGTATATGCATATACATACATATATATATAGTGTAACACAATTATTAAAATATATATTTTACATGGCATTACATTTCTTTTCTCTAAATGCCTAATACCGGATTACCTGGAGGATTTCGCTGCTGCCAGATCTTCGATCTAAAGATAATTAGTATGCATATTTATTGTACTGCGATTTTCACTGTTGAAAAAATCTGAGAATGATGTGACATAACTGCTTAGCCTTGAGAAAGCCCTGGCGCTACTCACCACATAGGGTGAAACACGTGTCGACTTTCCTCTTTTCTCTGTTTAATAAAGTTATGAAAACCTATAACAAGAATGGATTCTTTAAGAAGATAAATGAATGCAACATGCAGCAACCGAGTTTGCCATTAAAATACAAAAGATAAAAAGGATTTACCCATAATATACTAAGAAATCAGTTATCTAAAAACAAGGAAAGTATGCTCATATTTAACCTCAATTTCTTTTTGAAGCTTCTATGGTCCGGAGCTTTGAGCAGGGTTCCCTCGCTGATTGAACTTTTAAAGTAGTAAGATATAGACCTGTGACTTCTGAACCTTTCAACCCGGTTGTAACAGTAAGGAAAGTGTAGGACTTTGGAGGGGTTAAGTTTACTATTCCCACTCCAAACAAAACAGCAGGAGGCAAAGTGTTGAGCTTTGGAGGGGTTAGATTAACAATTCCCATTCTAAACATCACAACAGTAAGAAAAGTGTCAAACTTCAGAGAAAACACATTTTCTGTTGATGCTCCAGTCAACGCCTCAAGGGAAGGGTGGGAAGGGTGGCGGGCTGGCCATTGTGCACAGAGACAGGTTTGTTTGTAGGACATCAGAGGGTGGCATCTCCGACTGTGAAAGCTTAAAGTTCAGCCTACAAATCACCCCGAACAAATCCGCCTCTGGCATCTTGGTATATCGTCCCCCGGGCAGTCCAGGTGAATTTGCGGATTCCGTAATAGAGACTACCATTCCTCTTGCATCAGCAGCCTCTAACTTTATCTTACTAGGGGACTTACATTTTCACTTTGACGATCCTAGTGATAAGATGGCAATGGAGATCAGGCTCGACCTCAAATCGCTTGAGCTGACCTAAAAAAATAAAGACGCCACTCACATTAAGGGACACCTTCTAGATCCTATATTCACAAATACTGCACACTTAGAATGTAGCACTCCCCTGCCGCTGCCCTGGTCCAACCACTTTTTGGTCCCGTTTATATGGCAAACTAATACGGAGTCTCCTTCTATCCCGACATCACGATCACTAGAGAGAGCTTGGTCCAAACTCTCGACAGAGAGCTGGACCCTTAGACTGGAGCAGACAGCCCCCCCCCGACCCAGACCCCATAGAGGCGGACAAAAACTTCTCCAAGTGGTTGACCAACTCCCTGGACGACCTCCTTCCCCGGGAAAGAATAGGAAAGAAGAGTAGTGTATTTAAATCACCTTGGTATACACCGGAACTCAGAGACTTAAGGAAAACCTGCAAAAAATTGGAACGCACGTGGAGGAAAGACTGGGCCTCCCACTCTAAAGCAGACTATCGGGCTGCGAAAAGGACCTATAAGGCCTCTCTGAAAATGGCCCAAGTTTCTTTTTATGAGGAGAAAATTAGAACCTCCTCTAACTCGTCCAGAGAAACTTTCCGGATAGTGAAACACCTCCTTAAAATACCTAATCCCCCGGTCGTGCAGGATGTGGCTGGAGTTAGATGTAACCAATTAGCGATCTTCTTTGACAAAATCCAAAACATATTAAACACCTTACCACAAAGCGATGTAGCTTCTGACCCCGTGCAATCGAATGCTCATAGCTTAGGCCCCCCTCCTTGATGGTTTTTCTTCGGTGTCTAGGGAGGAATTCCAAAAAACTCTTACTTCCTTAAAAAGTGGCTCCCCTTGCGATCCTGTGCCGATGCACATCCTGAAACGAGTTTCAACTGTTATCTCACCATTGGCTACGGACCTACTTAACGCCTCATTTGCTCAGGGAATAGTCCCCCCCAGCTGGAAGCAAGCCATGGTAAAAGCTCTATTAAAAAAATCAGAGCTGGATCCCTCAGAGCTGGCCAATCTCCTTGCTACCAGGCATTAGCAAGATCGCTGAGAAAATTGCTAACCAGCAGCTCTCCTCTCATCTGGAATCTAATGGGCTCTTACGTAACTCCCAAACGGGATTTCGCCCAGGTCAGGGCACTGAGTCCGCCCTGATAGATGTGGTCGAGGAGGCAAGGTGCATCTTGGATTCGGGATGATCAGCGCTGGTGATCCTCCTTGATCTGAGTGCAGCCTTCGATACGGTAGACCACAGAATCCTAATCCAATGCTTGACCAGTCTGGGAGTCACGGGAACGGCGCTGCTATGGCTGACATCCTTCTTGAGTAACCAAACTTTCCAGGTATGGGAAGGCAACGTACGCTCTAAAACAACGCCCCTCCACTGTGGGGTCCCTCAGGGCTCTTCGTTGAACCCTACTTTGTTCAACATGTATATGGCCCCTCTGGAGGAGGTGGTTACTCCGTTTGGAATTAGAGTTGTCACTTACGCAGACGACACCCAACTAGTAGTCTCACTATCCCAAGAGAAGCACTGTACGGAAAATCTTTACTTGTGCCTCTCAGAAATTCATTCATGGATGAGCAGATCGCGACTCAAACTGAAGGGAGCGAAGACAGAGCTTATGCTCCTAGGTCATCATATAAAATCCATACCCAGCGCCATCTGGCCTGCCTGCCTGGGGGACCATCCTACCCCTAAGAACGAACTAAAAAGTCTGGGGGTCTGGCTAGAGCAAGACCTGTCATTTAAGACCCATGCAAAAAAAACACCGGGCATCTGCTTTGGTCTACTTTGATCTGTCCAGAAGATTCTCCCTCTCCTACCAGCCCACTCAAGAAGGCTGCTTGTCCAAGGGATAATCTTTTCAAGATTAGATTTTAGCAATGCCCTCTTTCTAGCTGCCCCAGCAACCACCATTAACACCCTCCAACGGGTCCAGAATTCAGCGGACAGGCTGCTTACTGGCACTTCCCCTAGAACCTCTGCCAAACCCGCTCTCAGAGCTCTCCACTGGCTGCCAATTCGGGAGAGGATTACCTTCAAGTGCTATTGTATCGTTCACAAGGCATTACAGGGGAAGGGTCCCCCATTCTAGGGAGTCTTGTCTATTCTTACAAGGCCAACATTTTTCACTCTGCCTCACCTTTCTATTGAGGAGGAGAGACTCCATTGCCTGGACTTAAATAGGCCTCTCTCTTTTTACATAGGTTGTACCAAATATCATAGGGGGGACTATCAGCTCTTCATTAGGTTCACTCTAGTAAAAATTGCAAAGCTGGGCAGAAACGGACCATCTCTCAAAGGCTTGTACTCTATATCAAGACAGCAGGCTCCAGACTTGCATAACCCTTGAAAGACCCAGAATAAGGTTAAAGCCAGAAAACCAAGACGGATGAGAGCCATAGGCCTCACATATGGGGATGGGAAGCATGCACAACGCAAGGATACCTCAAATAGCCCTGAAGAAGGCCTAAGACAGGCTCATAGTGCAGGCCAAAACATGTTGGTGTTCTCATAGTAGGGTTAATTAAACAATTAGTTTCAATAAGAACCTTAAAACCCTTTCTATTCATACCCCAGGTACCCTATAAATAAAGGAACCCTTTGGGTATACCTGCAGGTATTTTTAACTTTATAATTTTCTTCTGGATCCCTGCCTATCCAGCCAGATTTAAACTAAGAACTCCCATTTTTTGGTTTAGTCCACCCTGGTAGCATTACCCTACCAGGGTGTGGATAGGTGTAGATGATGATGTATGTCATGATAAAGTGAGTGAGGCATCTACTCCAATATCTTTAGATACCCAAGAGTTACTAGGAAGTGGATTCTTTCTGGAAGAGGGTCCATGCTTTTCTTCTTTGTTTCTTTCCTTACTATTCCAGTTGCTCATGGGTGTGATTAGCAACTGGTGTCACAGTCTCTAGCTTTCCTTTCTTGTGAGAACAAAAAATAAACCATGCCAAACACCAATTTATTTGTAGTATTACTAAAAGTGAGCCAAGATAGTAAATTAATTAGAAGCAGTAAATAGAATAAAACATTACAATAATTAAATGAACATAGATTTAGTTTTTTTTAAACATACTTAACTGACAAAAAATAAAAGAAAA
Source organism: Lissotriton helveticus (assembly GCF_964261635.1). NCBI lineage: Eukaryota > Metazoa > Chordata > Amphibia > Caudata > Salamandridae > Lissotriton > Lissotriton helveticus. Next base: position 1,768,327,127 of record NC_136063.1, read on the forward strand.
TACAAAGCAGATTGATTGATTGAGCACGTAGATAAGAATTGAAAAGTAGAAATTAGATAAAAATGATCACGAAAATGGCAGTTGAAAATGGCCAAAATGTTATTCAAAACTGATGGCTTGAAAACTGAAATAAATAAATAAACACCACTAATTAATTAATACAGTACACTTTACTGTCTAAAAATTGTGATGGAGCAATTAAGGTAAACAACAAGAGCTTGAAGAGAGATTGGAAGGCACCCAAAAATACACAAAGGCAGTGGCAAATAAATGAAGACATGGACTAAAAAAAAACAATCATAATGAGAGTGACAGCAGCAATCGCAAAAGTTCTTAAGCATCAACAGCACCAGAGATCTGTACATCCTGACATCATTGGACAATATAAACAGATTTCTGGAGGAGTTGACCTTAGAGGCATAATGGGTTATGCATTATCTGTCTTCCCCTAAATTCGTATAACAACAGAGTACTCACATTTCACACATTCACACAGCATATCATGCACATCTAGTGCATAGCCTAGCCACAAACCATCCTGCAGAAGAGTGCCACATGGAACTTCCCCTATCTGCCAATCGTAAATACATATATAAAGACACTACTTGTTAACACCATCACTTGCAAAAAAAGTATTACCAGCCACGCACACCAACATGAACCATGACAAAATAACAGGCTTCTTAAACCAACAATGTTATCACAATCCAACAGAATATTTAGGGAAAAAAGCACATACACATTAAAGCGCAATATGACCAGTGTCCTCACCCAGATTAATTAACCTGCTTTGTCATCAGGCTGGGCCTTGCAATAGACATGTATTGTATGTCTGGAGCTGGCTCTTTTGAAAAAAGCTAAAAAGAAGTGAGAACATCTGTGGCCAGTAAAAATGGTGAATTTTGCAGATGTGGCACATTACCACTTGGGTAAGCAAAGTATGCCAGCAAGGTAGGCCAGCAAGTAAGGTTAAACAAGATGACTCACAGACACTCAAAATTCAGTAAACATTCCAAGACTCATGACTTTTCAAAAGAATCAGAAAACGTTAGTTTAATTCCTATGTTGAGTGTTTAAAAGCTGCAGATTCTTTTTAGTCTTACACTTAAGGAGCCTTTTGCTGGTTCTCTTTTTTGATATTCACTGCTCAAAACAGCTTTCACACACTTTTGACATTAAGATTATCTTTAAAATCTCGATTGATAACTGGGATGATGGGTTTGGCTGCTCTAAAATTCCATGGTATCTAGTGTAAAGGCCTGGCAATTAGGCCCCAATGTGATCACCTGGAGCAAGATCAAAGGGGAAAGGTATTTCTGGAAAGTTGTTAAACACAGATTTCCAGTGACACCTTTACTGCCACACCATTCTCTAAGAGCACAGAACTCCACACCCACAAGGAAGGGGAGTAGAAAATAAACACTTTACATTCTTCTTGTAAAACAAAGAATTCATATATCAAATTATAGGCCTATTTATAGTCTCTGGAATTAAGGTGTGCCTACAGAAAAAACAAGGACTGATTGGTGGGAGGCCAGCTTTTGGCTTTTGTTACCTCCCCCGACTACTTCGTCCTCCATAAGCTCTGGTGTCTTTTGTAAGCACCAGGAAACTGCATTCCATTGCCATCGCCTTGTGTTTCACACAATAGGAGGTGTGTCACTAGGATAGTGAAAGTCTCAATATTCCAGAAACACCTCTATCTTTCCAACAACACCCTTCTTGTGACATTATTCTCTGCGAGCGTGCAGAATGAGACTCTTTCTGCTCCGTCCTAATCTGTGTGGAAAGCACATACTAATTCCCTGGGGACTAGTTTTACACCTGATGTCAACATTTACTCCTTTACATCTGAGATGTGAATGTGTATGTTTCAGGATACTCCCACTCTCCTTGAATGGAATGAAAGACTCTGCTGCTCTTGTTGAGGTGGGAATAAGACAGAGTGAGCGTCAGAATTGTGAAAAGCGCCAGCTTTCCAAGGGATGGGCACTTTGACATGACCGCCCCATCAACACCACCTGATGAGTTGCGTAGTAGATAGGGAGATCATTTCAGTAGCCAGACACAGGTAAAGATGAGAAATGAAAGGAAAGCTTTATATATCTTAATCATATTGTTATAGTGTGCATTCTGTAATTAGTTGGATGTAGCACAACAAAGGTGTGTGATACATTCCAAAACTAGTTGTAAGGATTCAATCCTAGAAAAGAACCTGATTAGGTTTGAGTATAATTCATTGTGGTAAACTATTTCTACTTGTACCACTAACATATAGCCTTAGAGCCTGCTGTTGAGGGCTATATTGATTCTCAAAGGCCCTGAACCCGAGTAATAGGCCCAAGCCACAGGCAAAGGTTTACAAAGAGAGTAAGGACCTTTAACAACTTGTATAGCCTGAGGCAGAAGCGCCCATGGAGGATAGAATGTTCTAAACAAAAAAGGGAGGAACAGAAAGACAAACTTTGGGATGTTGGAGTAGATAGCCCATACCAGCTTATGTAAATCTTAGACCTACTTCCATATCCTCAATTATATTCTCCAAATTGCAATGTTCTAATATAGTTTTATAGGTCATCGAGGTGGGAAATACCAACAATTCAAGGCGTGGTCCAGTGTTAACTAGGGCACTAGCCTCTAATGGCCAGTAGATGGAATGTTCTAATTAGAAAACACAGCACTCTCAGAGAACGAGGTGGTTGCAATCCCACTTTGCTCTGAAGTCGTTGTTCACAGCTCTTACTGTGAACGTTCTACATTTAACAGACACGCACAGGGCCACAGTTGTTAGCTGTTGAACATTCACAGCAAGGGCTGAAAAAGGGGGCCAAAGTCAGCCCCTGGATCCCCCAGGTTGGCGGAACTACTTTTTGCTGTTTAGCCAAAGCAGGGATAGCCAGGAGCTTATCAGTATTCACCCTTTCCTCCTTATGAAACCCTAGTGACACGGAGGGAAGGGTGAAGGCTGCATGTGTCCTTCTGCAAGGCCTCTGCCTTTCCCTCTCCTCTGCATAATTAATGTACTTTTGAGAAGCAGGGGAAGGAGAAAGTGTAATACAACATTGAAATCTTGAGAGCAGCAGGCCTATACCAGTTCATTTAAGCCACTGCTGTTCCATTGTTTTTAATGGAGCTCACAACATTCTGATGTTCTAATATTATTTAGCACAATCATGTTGCAGATCAGTACGTATTTCTGAGGAGATAATGATAAGGTGAGCATGTCGATTGTTAAAAAGAAATTCATCTCTTCTGAAATTTTTCTTATTGAGGGAGCATGAGTTGTACAGTCTACAGTACTCATTTGAAGATCAGCTGTAAGTTACTCTTCCATTATTAACAGCAATTCGGCATTCAGACAGTAACCAACAGAACTGAAAAAAGCAAAAAAGCATGAAGCATTTTCTTACACACACAAATATTATATGAATCAATCATTACCCATAGACTTTGACATCATCTTCTTTTAAGCACTATCCTTCTAAAACACATAATACAATATTGTAATTATAAAAACACAATATAATATTTCTTCAAATTCTCAGGAGGCACCTTGGGGAAATGTCAATGCAATTCTTGCAGGATCAATAGGCATGAGAAACACAGCCAATACTGGAATTCCAAGGAAACACAGCAGACATATTTCAAACAGTCATAACTGACATGTTCATGAAACCTCAACTTTCATGAGCCATCACCCAGAACCGTCAGATGATCCTTTACTGCCATGATCACCCAAACACAAATGAAACAGTCCTTAAACTTACAAATAGCAAAGTCCATTGTGTTCCTACTGGCCAGAGCCACAAATGGCATGTGTTCCAGAGGTATGATTGGCACAAAGTATGCAACCACTACTGGCATGGTCATGCAGTTACAAATGTCATGATCCATGTAATCACAACAGAGCTGAATGGACTTTAGTTTAACTTCTAACAATGACACTTATGGTAAGAGAAAAATGATTTTAACAATAAGGGGGTTAGTTGTTCAAACAGCACAGCAGGAAATGAAAATTAGGTCAAACTCAGATCTTGCCCTTTCAGAAAGATGGAACTGCACTAAGCACCACATATGTCTAAGGTGAATGAGCCTTGCACCCCCTTTAATTTTGTATCAACCAATTGCACATCAAATGGACATGGGTGTGTAGTTAGACTGTGCATCAGGATACATCATGCAATGTTTTTAAGAGATGGCACTTTATACATAACACTGAAATTCAACCAACAATACATTGTCTGAACAATTGCTTTAGACAATGTAGAATAGATTAATTCATCAGCAAAAAGCATCTGAATTGTATATACATTGCATTGATCTCCTGGTGGTGGAGCTCCTGGTTTTATCCGTGGCATAACATTCATGTAACATGCATGGAGCATGAACATTAAAGCCAGATTCCATGAACCCCATCCAATCTGCCAGATATTGCAATTGCTTTCTAATAATATTTGCATCTAGAATCTTTTTTACTTCATATGCTTTTTCAGCATTCACCTGAACACACACTGGATTCAAAGAAAGGCATATTTCTGCAGAATTAGGTTTCAACAAAGATACTTTGAATGCAGGATGAGTTTTTATGGATGGGGCAATTATATATCAGTGCTGTGATTGGATCACTCTGATCCTCTGGGTACGTGGTTCTGAGTAGTTTCAGAGGAGCAGCAAATACCTAACACGAAGTCACTAGAACAATGAAGATTAACAGAATATTAATGGACCAAGGGTTTTATAATTGTGATATGTGTTGCAACATCCCTTTGCGGCTCTTAGTCTTGAGGTATCTGTGTCTATATGTTACATCTTCTTTCATTCAACCCTATGTACAGCGCTCTGATACCCCTGGGTTATATGAACTCTTTATAAAACACTCTAAAGAAATAAACAAATAAAGAAATACATATGTTTAATTGAAAGTGCAAACAAAAAATTGCTTTTGGATTAGAGTGTTTTTTTCAAATGCAAATTCTTAGTGAGTCACCATACTTTTTGACCCACAATAGTAGGTGCAGGGGTTCGACTATGAGCAGCATATAGCTTATATCTATGCTCTCAAACTCTCTTCCTCTCTCTCACACACAGACACACCCACACACCTTATACTAGCCATAATAGGTGACTTCAATAGGGTATAAGATGACAGTTTTCTACATACAAAGAGAAAGGTTTGCCGAGCATTGTTTATGTCTATGACACTTTGCACATTGATGCACTATATGTGGCGGTGGCAAGTTCCGCATAAAACAAATGTGACAAAGGCATATTGCCAAAACCCATTACTGTTGTCTTGTTCTGATTTTAAACACCTTATTACAGCTAGGGGTGCACTCGATGTTCTTTGCACTACGAGGAAAGTAGTGAAATATATAATATATGTATCATGTATGTTAATCAATCCCAAACTGCGAAGTGTCAAATAAACCTTTACATTAAAATTCATAGTTGTTTTGGTAAGAATTAGAGTTACATAATGTGAAAACAAATACAAACATTGCATAATATTATCAATAGCTAATTAAAATATCCAAACTCCCTGTTACCTAAAGCTATAGAAGGGACTCCCAAAAGAAATACACAAGCAAACACAGTCATGGAGAGGAGTGACCTATAAAGAAAATGAACATTTTGCTTTTAGCAAATTGCCAGAAATTGTACTATTGCATGCAGCACTGAACTGTCCTCTGCGCAGTGGAGCACACTCATAATCTCAGGGATAATTGAAATCCCCACTCCATGTCAGAGAAAGGGAAGCAGGTGTGAATTAAACAGGAGTATTTGTGGCAAAACAACAGGGAGTGGAAAATTGTTTCTTGCGCACCTGGTGCACACATAAGCTCACAGCCTCGCTCGTGAAGGTTTTATTTTTAACACGGAATAACTTTCTAGCAAAACCTTGCATACAATCACGTCACGGGGGCAGGTTGGGAGATAAATAAAATAACAGCTAAAGCTGGGAGTTGTCCTGTATAAGACATGCTGCACCGAAGCCCTGGTCTGCGAGAGTCTAATCCCGGCTAAAAATAGTTGCTGTCCAATTTACGCTATCGCTCAGAATTTAATTTTTTCCGTGCTCACACAACCATCTATTTCTCATTTAATTTCAAAATGAGTGTCTGCTCAGAACTATTGAAAGGACACAAACTCCCCCAGTGTCTTGGCTAACAAGACCGTGAAGTGCGGCATGGAAAGACAGGAGCCGCCACTGCATCACACCACTCGCTCTGTAGGAAAGTTGGCAGGTTCTTCTCAAGTAAAGATTGTATAGTATCAGCAAAAAGACACGGACATGGCCAACGCATGCTGCGAGCTACACAGAAAGGTGTTTAGTCAGTTGACTTTGCTGACTAAACCAAACTCTGCAATTTGTCCTATAAAGAGAAATTGCAGAAAATTGGAGATTTAGTTTCACTTTGCGCTTGTCTAGTGCACTGGTATGCTATGACAACACCCGAGTTAGGATGGTAACTAATTGCAAAGGGGAGGGGTTCCCCCAGGAACCCTTTCCTTTTGGCAATCATGTTGACAGCCTTAACTGCCTTAGGGGTTAGATGTTTTCAATAATGAAAACTGTTTTGTTTTTTAAACCAGCACAGGTTTTTTAAAGGAACCTATGCTGCTTTGAAAGGAAAAAAGGTTTAAGTTTAGAATGCAGTAACAGGGATGGTAGTGTGGTGTCCCTCGCAGGTCATCATCCCTCTGATTACAGCCGATCAAAGAGGGTCGCAAATTGGCACTTGCATACTGAATACTAATTGGGCAGGTTGATCTGCAACTTCTTGTAATGCAATATTTTGTGATTTGTCCAAACAACAGGTCAGTTTGCAAACTACTGTTTATTTGTCAATAAGTATGTACAGAATTTGCAACCACGTTTTACGAATGAAGTACAAATACATCTGAGCCCCAACTTTCATAAGGAGTCGGATGCCACTTGTGTTCGTTCGTTCCTTGTTTGCATTTCTACCAAATGGTACATACCTGCTGAAATCTGCATAAGGCAGAATAACACAAAGGTTAACCTGTTTAGACAGCAGGTGGGTAAATAGTGAAGTTCCTCTGCTATTTGGATGGCTACTGGCCAAGTTGTACATGCTGTCTGCTATTTATCCAGCCTCCAGGTGAACAATGAACTTTTCTTTCTATTTTGAAGGAAAACAGCCAAACAGTTCATCATTTATGCTATTTAGACAGTAGCCAGGTAAATATTGAAAACTCTTTGCTATTTGCGAGGCAACCGGTCATATATAGTTTCTGCTATTTAGCCAGTAGCCAGGTAAATAATATGGTTTATTTGGTATTTGCATGATTGCTAGCTAAATTGTGCTGTTTTGCCAGTAGCCGGGTAATGAGTGAAGTTTTCTTGCTCTTTGCTTGATTTCTGCCCGTATTGTACATACATTCTATTTTTTAGTCAGGGGACAGGTAAGTAGTGAGGTTTCCTTGTTATGCGCATGGCTGCCGACCAAATAGTGAAGAATGTCTACTATATAGCCCACAGCCAAGTAAATTGTGAAGTGCTTCTGCTATTTGCATTTCCCCTGTCAAACATTGCAGATTCTCTATTATTTAGCCAGTGTCCAGGTAAATTGTGAAATGTCTCTACTATTTTCAAGGCTCCTGAACACATAGTAAATACGTTCTCCTGTTTAGTCAGCGGCCAGGTACATAGTAGGTAGAAATCTCTACTTATCCTGAGGCCAGGTCAAGTCTTTACCAATAATATGATAGTATTAATAATAATAAATACATAATAGATCCGTATAGAGATAACCTAAATTATGTATTGCTTGCATGTGATTTCTTTTCTTTTAATACGAAAGGCTGAACATTTATTCTACATTGATCATTATGTACTACCATTTAACAAGTGCATTTCACAAAATACAACACCTATCTATTTAAATTACCTTTGTCCAAACAATACTTTCTATTTTAGAACTTTAGTGTTTAAATGTTCCAAAAATATATTTGTTTATTTAGTTGGCACATTTATTTGAGTCACAACATTTGGTAATGGGGCATTTTTATTTTTATTGTAACCCTAACGTCTAAGCCGTTCAGAAGCCTAATAAGGAAAATAAACACGTTATTGTGTCTGCAGTGTTTACTGCATCAGTAACTACATTATTATGTATAACATAGCCCTATGTTCCTAAACAAAATGATACCATAATAGTTATCCTTTGGAATGAACACTTAATATACTGTATTTAATAGAATATAATTAAAGCTATGAATTTCTTTTTGTTTAATTTTTGTGATTCAGATTCCCAAATGAAAGGAGCACAGTTTGCCATTCTTGCACATCAATAAATAACCTTATCATTATTGCAGTCATGTATTTGCATTTGTTAATTACTTTTGCTTCTGAAACTATAATAGGCATCACCTGGGCTTGTGCTATACTTGTTTTACTATAAATGCTCGTTAATTTAAAAAAAGGCTTTATGTTGCAAGCTGGATGTGTGTTCAAGTGAGGTGGGTAAAAAACATGTTCTCTAAATAAGCTGTTGGCTTTACAATTGGCATTGATCACTGAAGTACATAATATATTATTAGAAGCACAGACCCAGATTCTAAAAAGTTATTTTACCATGCGCATTACCCAAGATCAGAAAAGAAAATGTTCATTTGGCACAAGCGCACATTCACGAAAGGGTTTCCGCATGCTGCGATATGTGTGCATCAACTGGCTTGTGCACAGAATTTTGCTCTTGTGACAGTTATGTACTCAGTATACCTAGGAAGGTGGTATGAAAGGATTCCAGCATATCTTTCATATACAGATTGCATAACTTGTGTCCCCATGTGGCAGTGTTGATCTAGCATAGGGCTGTTGTAGTGGATGGTGCAATGCAAACAAAGGTTTGAACTGCCCCCCCCCCCGCGTCTGCACTGCAGACCTCAGAGTCCACGGGCCTCATTTATGAGGCCGTGCGTCACTTTTACGCCACCGGTGCGTCACTTTTTGTGACGCACCAGCAGCGTAAAAAATGTGCCTTGCTGCACCATATTTACAAAGTGACGCATCTAGGTAGGTGTGTCACTTTGTAAAACTCTGAGCTACATTAAACCTGCGCCAGGTATAATGTATGCAGGGGGCGTTCTGACGCAAGAAAAGGTCATAGAAGTGACGCAGTGAAATCTATAAGATTTCACTGCGCTACTTCTAGGACGCAAATGTGTCAATTTCTTACGCTTGCCTCACAGCAGGCGTAAGACGGACGCAGGCCCTTTCACATGTGGCTTGCCCCATGTGTAAGGACACATTACTGGAGTTGCATCACTTTTGTGACACACTCCAGCAATGCGTCACTTTTGCGCCATACAGATACGTCTGAAATACTGACGTATCTGTAACTCCTTGCGCAATGATGCGTCATACTGTAAATATGACGCATCATTGGTGTCGCAAGGAGGGCGCAATGAAAAGTGACGCATCGCTGTTTTCACGCAGCGGTGCGTCACTTTTCATAAATGAGGCCCCAAATGTTTTGAAATGCATGCAGTACATCTCAGTGCTGCCTCGTGGATGACGCAGGTATGTATGTGTGAGCCCATAATATTAGCAGGCCCATAATATTAGCACCATGTGCACGTAGCTTCAATAGACACATCCGTAACAGAACTTCTCGCTTTTACACACTGGGTGCTGGACTACAAATGCAAGTACCGATGCTGTGCTCATTGGATGACTCTGCCGCTGGCCGCATATCTCCATTCAATAGGGAGCTGTGAGCAACATAAAAAATAGACACAGCACATTTGCCGAGCAGATGTTTTGGGCCTAATTTACGTCAAGTGGGTCCGCAGACTAAATATAATAAGTATAACTCAACACTCTTTTTCATGGTCCTATGTACTGTTTCATATCTATGTATTCGTACATTGTATGTGGTTTTGAAGGCGTAGTAAACTTGTGATACTAAAATGTGATTACAATGGAGAGTGAATGCTAATGGGAAGTAATGTATGGGGGGTAAATTTTGAAGAGAGTGGTACCAGTTAGGTATGTGCAAAACGATTTAAACATTTGCAGAATAATAACCATCCGGAATTCCACCATGTGCTGAATGATTGCTACCTACTACATCGTTTTCCACACTGTGATGCTGTTTACTGTAATGCTGCTAATGAAAAAGCCGACTTTCAGCACATTGTCGTGTGGTGTTTCAGATGCGTATGTAAACTGGAGAAAATGATAGTCAAGTGGTTGGGGACATGCCATGGAAGCTGATTATGTTAAAACCAATAGTTGCAGTAAAGGCACATCAGTCTTCAGCATATCTTTTCTGATGCACGTTCGTACTTTTTGAGACTCTCACTCTAATGGTATGGCACTTTCTTGATAATTCCACAATAATTACCCGCAATTTTCTGCAATATATTCCTATCGGTTTGGACAGTCATGCTATTTTCACTTTTTTTCTATGTACAAGGGAGAATAAAACAGTATTTACTACAAATTAAGTTCAACACCATACCTAGGCGAAGATCAACAAAATCTATATTACAGTACATTTTTGTTAAAAGCTTGTCATCATATAATATTGCATGTCCGCATACTGTGGTATAGCTTAGAGACACTGCCTTAAAACCAAGCCAATGATTGTAGATTTGAATCATTTGGATGGTCATGTAGCTTTTTGGTGGTCTCAGATTTTAAACCTATCCATATCTTGACTTGATTCTTGTGCTCAAGAAATTTCTACAGATTATATGATCAGGTCTAAATCTAATTTCTGGTTTAGTGTGTTATGGTGCATTATTCTACGTTATTTTGGCTTTGATCGCTAAATGACAATGACTCCGTGTTGCAGATTAAGTGAATTAGAATTGGGCCTGCACATGGAAGCAAATGGGTTCTTGAGCCAGGAGGAAGAAACACACTTAAAGGTCATCGCCATGCCATCAAGCAGCCACGGCGGGTAGTAGGTGTAACTGCGGGGCGGTGACGTAGGGAGGGGGAGGGGCAGGGTGGGGGGTTGTAATGTATGGATTACGGACTTTAACAGGTAAGTAAACATATAAATAAATAAAACGAATTTCGTTGCGCGCACTGCACTTACTTACCTGTTAAAGTCCGTAATCCATACATTACAATCCCCCACCCTGCCCCTCCCCCTCCCTACGTCACGCCCTGCAGTTTCACCAACTACCGGCCGTGGCTGCCATCAAGCTGTGGATCTGACTATCAATCAAGGCAAACAAGGTGCTGGACACCTTCATAGCCCATTAATCTCAAGGAACTCTTATATGCAGCTTGATGATCATTTTTATGGCACACTGGCAAAGGGCAGTGCTGATGGCCACGTGCTCATGTAGAAAGTGCTTCTAGAAATAGTAAATTTGTCCTAAATTAAAAATAAATTGCAGTGATCATTAACTTGTTTCAACCAATCACAGGTGAAACCAAAGGAAACCTGCTCTTGTAGAGAACTATGCGTATCCCATTCAGTCGGAATAAGGCAGACTAGATGGAGCATGGGTTCATTTAGTTTTCTTTTCTGGGAGCAACATCTAACCTAATTTTTAAAAACTTTTATGGTTGATTTCACCTATTTGTATCCCTAAAACAGACACCCTCTAGGTCATTACAATTGCTCCTCCATCCACATTGATCCCAGTGTTTCTGATCAGTCTTCCATTTCCTATCATTCCGATGCTCCAGAAAGATATGTAGATAAATAACAAAAGGGCTTTCCTTTACCAAACATCATTTGATGAAATTCACTTCTTGCATGGACCCCCAGGTAGTATCAAAGAGAATTAAAATGAGAGGAACTATGGTCTTGAGAGATAGTGCACAGATCATAGGGGCATATTACCAAGGAATAGCGATATTTATCGCAAAATGCACTTAGCGCATTATTTGTATCGCTGGATATGTTAGCGGAGAAAAGATGCTATTAGCAACGTTTTTCTCCATTGTGCTAAAATATCCAGCGATAGCGGCGAAATGAGTGAATATCGCTGTATTCTCATTAGCATTAGCGACGAAATGCTCTTAGCCATGTTCTCCACCTCCCATTGGATATCATGGCTAAGAACTGGTCTGGGCAGGTGTTTTATTTGGACATATTCGCGCTTAGCGTGAATATTTCCATCACTACGCCTGCCTTGCTAATAGGCGAAAGCGACGTTAGCGACTGCTTTCAGTCGCTAACTAGTTGGGTACGCTTACTTTGTACGTCATTAGCGATAAACATCGCTGACATGCAAAGCGGGCCTCAAACCGCTCGCTATCGCCTAAAAGCTGTTGCTAACATCAGTTAGCGACAGCTTGCTAATAGGGCGACAGAATTATCGCCGCTTAGCGGCCGAAAATGGCCGCTAAATCGGCGATAATTGCCTATTGTCCCCCTTGGTAATATGCCCCATAGTTTGGGCCATTCCCTTATCAAACATAGCCTGAAGTGAATCCTTTGGAGTATTACTAAGCGGGAGTTCATGGGACAATGAAGCAATGATGCAAAATGACAGCTGTGAGTAACAGTTGCAAATCGAAAAATAGTTTTAGCTAACATATATGTTCCGCAGTTCAGGGACTGGGAGGCATTTCAATGGCGAGTGGCCTTTTTCAGTGACTCTAAACCAGTAAACAAAATCTTTTTTTACAGGTATTTGGACTTTAAAAAGAGCAAATATAATTCAAACATAGCATATTAGTTACTAATGGCAAGTTGTTAGAATTATATTTTTATTTCATATAAATAACTGACATGCTGCCCACAGCTATTTGTGAGATTAGCGAGCAATAATACAATTCTACTCACACTATTTGGGGACTCACGTTTACAAGAATCATTAATCCTGATACAATGCATCTACATGTTGAAAGCAGTAGCAAACGTATTTTTTTCAAATGGAATATGAACTATGTGGATGAAATGAGAAGAACGTACATAACAAAGACAGGGAATGAGGAGAGAAAGACAGAGAGGAAGAAAGAAAGAAAGGAAGGAAGAAAGAAATAAATAAAGAAAGAAAGAAAGAAAGAAAGAAAGAAAGAAAGAAAGAAAGAAAGAAAGAAAGAAGATGTACTGACTCAAATACAAATGTGCAAATGTGAATATGTTACATACAATTTCACTACACTACAAATGAAATACAGAGGTGAATACGTTCAAAGGACAGAAGTTGCTAGGCTGTAAATACAATTATTTTCCAATTAAATAGGCAGTAGGAGAATGGAATGAGAAGAAAGAAAGAAAGAAAGAAAGAAAGAAAGAAAGAAAGAAAGAAAGAAAGAAAGAAAGAAAAAAAGAAAGAAAGAAAGAAAAACACACTAACTCAAATACAAATGTGCAAATGTAGATATGTGCACAAATATACCACCACCCTGCACCTGAAATACAGAGATCGATACACATAAATAATACAAGAAACTGCTAAGCTGCAGATTACATCATTAAAATCCAGGCACAGAAGCATATTCATTTACATTTTGTTTTTTTCAATAGATATAAATGCATGTTGTGAATGGGAGCCAGTAGATTGACAGTGTCCAACATATTCAAAATTGTTCAAAGCCTGAAATATGAAAGCTAGACAGTTGATGGTACTGCATATTTTCCGCAATATGCTTCCTTGGTTTCTTGCTGTGCACTGGGTGTAGTGGCTGTGTGTCAGAAATGTGGAAAGGGGTAACTTCTACTAACTTAATAAACACATTATGGTTAGGTCAAAACAGAGTCCTGTGAAGTTCAATCAATCAATCTATCACACAATATTCTGAAAGCATGGCTAATCACTCCAGGGGTTATCCAGGCACTGAGGTCTTGTAGGTCTTAGTAGAAGAGCCAGATCTCGAGTCCCTTATTGAAATCCAAAAGTGAAGGTGAAGTTTAGAGCTAGAGGGAAGGTTCTATGCTTAACTCTGATAGCTCTGGCAGAAGTAGTGGGCAATCTCTAGAAAAGTGAATGCTAAGTTTATGCAGTGGCAAGTATTTTTAAGTAAAGCGAACAACACAATAAAAGTTGTGAATAATTTTAGTAAAATAGGAAATAAAAATTGCCAACAAGACACCAAGATCATCAACATTGGTTACGGGGAAGTGGAGATATGATTTTTGGAAACGTAAAGGCAAAACAAAAGCATCTGTTAAAAATAAACCATATTAAAAAACAACAGTTCCTGGTTGTAGGAAAAATTTCAGTCAGAATGTGATGTAGTGGAGATCAGATACCCCAAGTGGGTTGATCTCTTACTAAGTGACTGATTTAATGTTTGGTAGATGAACGTGGCTTAGTACCCAGTGAGCCAAATCCCCAGTTTGCTTGCTCTATTTAGAGTCTAGCAGACCATAATCTTTTGGACAGCAGTGCCCCCACTGGCTCAACCATTATAAGGCTACTGTAAGGGCTGATAGAGTAGGGTCCAAGAGAGTAAGGACATAAGGCCTCTCACCCTAATTTTAATGGAAGGTCTCATGCTATTTTGTGTATGTCACCGCCGCTGGCAGCGTAAATAGGGTGGATGGTAGTCGGTTAGGGTGGTGGACTTAATGTCCACCATCACCCTGCGAGATGGCAGTATGCCTTCCAAACTTTAAATTAAGCAATACAATTAAAACTCCCTCTTAAGCTATCGCTTTTGTTTCCAAAGTATTTCCGTGAGACAAATCTGGAATTTCATGACCACCAAGGGTGCTTCATTGGTCATGTACATGTGCTATTTCTCTGCGGTCTCAGATTTTAAGTTTGAACTTAGCAACTCTTTTGTAAGTCAAAATCCTCCGCAAGGGCAAGACACGAATTGGTATGTGGCAGCACATCACAAGGCTGGAAACCTACACCATGAGGCTGTGCAGACTTGATTTTATTGTTACAAAATGCACCACAAGGACGAATCTGGTGTCTTCCCTGGCGAAAACTTTACATTTCTGAGCATGCCCCAACAACTTGTCCCAGTTCACCAGATTTGGAAAAAAGTACTGAAGCCCACTTTTCTCTAACTGCTGGGAAAGTTCTATTTAGTCAATCTTGCAGCTGCTGCTCCTAAGGGCAAGCTTCTAGCCATCTGGTCTTTCTCCAGCTAGGTCACTGGCGGGCATCAGTCCTCTGTGGTCAACCCGGCCCTATGAAGTCAGTTTTTTCTGTCCCTTAAGGAGACTGTGAGGCCAAGCACTTGACCCATGCAGACGATTTCTAATCATCTCTGTTTTCTGAACGAGTCACTTCTTCCAGCAGGTATCAGGAGTCTTTTTGCTTCCGGAAGAGCCTTTCTTCTTCAAATGGCGTTTTCCAAGTTTCAGGAATCTTCTGAGGATGTGGGGTTTGAGGTGGAGAATGTATTATTTGCATTTAATTGTCACTGGAGATATTTTACAATACATTTCTAGCAATTTTTTTCGATCCCCCACCCTACCTTTGACACCACTTCCATCCTTCCTCTTTGCCTTCCTGTGCAATTATCAAGAAACCCCTGCTTTCAATATGGCAGCTTCTTTGCCAATCACATCTTTAAATGAGCTCTTCTACCACCCAATAGGGTCCAAAAATGTTCTCTCACCCACTGTGACTGCAGCCTGAAGATGCCCTTGCTGACATCTCCCTGTCAAAAGAGGTAGTACTTGACCTGTTCTTTGTATAGCTAGATGTCCCTCCCACTCCCACTCCCACATAGCTAATCCTTGCCAAGCGGTCAGCAGTTAACACTACTCTGGGCTTGGAGGCAGGTCATTATCTTCTGAAACCAGGGTTGTTATCCTTCCCAGTCAAGATGAGTATTCCGTCTCTGGAGGTTTGAAGAGTGGAAGAACTGGTTTTAAGCAAGTTCTAATTCAGACAGCCTGAAGTACATTTTTATAAAATTACTTTTCCATTCAAGGTATCAAACATTTGATTTCACCATAAAGTCACATTTTGAACATTAAGTGGGAAACAGTTTTGAGTTCCTTTTCTAGCATTTCCCAGTTTAAGATATAGAATTAAATATTTTAATCACATTCAGGACTGTTCTGTTGAAAATGTGGTTGAATCTACATGGTGAAGTAGCTTTTAGGCCCTCAGCCGACACAAGGACAAAATTTAAAAATATATTGCAATCCACTATTTTTATATATTAATCAGCCTGCCTTGTATGCTTGAAAGCACATTTTAGACATGATTTATTAATATATAAAATAGGTTTTCGTACAGGGCAAATACACTTTTCCTCGCCATGTGTTAATGTGGTGCCTGTAAACTGCAGCCCATACAGAACACAGTGACTACAAACGGTTCAAAACAACTACGAACTGCAGAATTTGTGGCGATTCAAAGAGGATATTCTCGACTTGCAGTGCAGCTGCAGAGGCCTAGACAAAGAGTGCAAACGGCTATTAAAACCATTCTGGAACCATAGAGGGATTCGAACACGCAGGCAAGCATTAAAAGCCTGTTTTGATGGAAGAGACATTCAGTTAGCATGCAGACTGGTCAAATTCATAAACATGGCAAAAGTTATGTTAAACTCAACTGTTATTTAACAGACTAAATATAGAGGGCCATATTCAAGAGGCAGTAGCTGCATAACCTGAACTGCTACATATTGTTTCTAAATAGATATCATAATCCAATATCCCCCCCCCCCCCGATCTGTTATATTTGAATAGAACATAGGGCATTGCACATTGGACATAGACTAAGCTGATAACAGTCAAATCAGGAGTTTCGGTCTTTCTGTTATATTCAATTTTATTATAATATAAGAGATGTTATATATTAACCAAACACTCGCAAAATAATGCTTACTGTAATGCATGTTGAAGTGTTTCTTTTATTGAATGTATTTGTACATGTTGCTTCATTTAAATGTGTTCTTTTGTAAAAGATTTTAATTAATCATGCAATAAAGTTTTACTTACTTACCTATTCAGTGATGTCCCGAGCACTCATATAATATTGTAATATATACATACACACTGCACTCCACATACAACTCACAGCCCACATTTGATGTATAACTCCCCCACCATTGGTGCATGTTCGGCACTATCTACCATGTCCTTACAATAAATGCAAATAGACCAAGTGGATTAAACCAATTTCACCAGTACCATATTAGGGCCAGAGCACACACAATGTGGCATTGAATAGGAATGTTACAGGGCACAATGCCCTAATACCAGCAAAAATAATGGTCGGAAAAGGCAAGAAATCTGGGGTGATAATGCAGATAAGGCAATTTTGTTACACTTGGAATGCAGCCAGGAAAATGAATACAAAAAGACACCAAATGAATTACATTTTACAATATAAAGTAAGTATGAAAGGATTGCAAAAAGAGTAAGCCTCATAATTACGTTGATATCGTTACTGCATCATATAGAACTCAGATGGGTTGCAAACTATTTGTTATATTTAAGGTCTTATCTCAAACTATAGCTACCTGTTTCGGGGCACCAGTTTTGTATGAAATTTGACGGATAACCCCTGTGCTGTCAAAAGACAACTAGGAGAAAATCATCTAAAATGACTACTTATAATATTATACCTCATGTGTTTGACATAGTGCTCTTAACTTCTAAGGGTGGATTGAGGGCACTTTTGTCTACCTTAGGGTCTTATTATGAATTTGGCAGAGTGGGCCGCCATGCCAGCGCCCACTCTGCCAAAGCCATATTTGGACCACCCGTCTAATTCCAACTGGGATCCAGGTTGGACAGTCCTCGGCGGCTGCCCCATGGTGGTGCCTGTTTAAAGGCTCATAGAAGAGCCCTTACAGGCACCTCAATGGGTATGCCACTGCAGGTTCCTGCAGGGTATGGACCATAAGTCCATTCCAAGCAGGAACTGGTGGTGTAGATAGACAGGGGGGCACATCATGTGCCCTCCTGCATGTATTCCCTGGTGCAGAGGCAGGAGGGGGCCTAGCAAGTTCCCCTTTATTTCCTCTCTGCCACACTTTTCATGGCAGACTCACTGTCATGAAATTCGTGGTAGAAAGGAAACTTGTAATATGCTTGGCGGGGCTACAGCTATCCTGCCAAGCATATTGTGGCCTTAAGACCGCAGCAACACCACCAGCGATCTCTGGTCCCTGGCAGTTGCACTGGTACCAATCTGGTCTGTCTGTTCAAGTCATAATGGGGCTGCCAAAATAATAATAAGGCCGTTATAATTGAGCACTACAACAAAACTGATTATGAAGCTTCAGAACAGGAAACAAAAAAAGAGAGAAATTCATGAGAAAATATAGCTTAAAGTAATCCTACCTGTCACTCACCTTAATGCCGCTAAATTGAGTATTTAGGGACACCCCTGATGCCAGGAAATGAGGCAAAAAAGAAAAAAATTAATCACAGGATTCAACTAGCTGTTAAAGTTCAATAACCAAAAGGGCTAGAACGTAGCACACAGTATGACACTGCTTACATATTTGTAGGAGCTACATAATCAATTTCTTATAGAAACTGTGTTTTATGTTACTTTATCATAATCAAAATTTTGATAGCTTCAGAGGCATACACTTCATCCCGCTGATTAGTAGGAAATACCCAGACACTTCAGTATCCTGAAAGTTTTAATGGCAAGAACAAATTTCGGCTTACGCCTTCATTATGGTCTACAAGAAATCAAAATTTCACTTCCATGTTAAAGTTAATTCACAAGATAGTATAAAGCGGACTGCACCAAAATTACGTGACTCTGACTAAATCATGGCGGCCATCTTGTCATTCGGCACTGTACTCGATTGTATCGAGTATACTCCCACATCAAGAACATTACTACAATATTGAAAATATCAATTCAAATTTAGTACATAAAATGATATTGTGAATACAAACATCAAAGTAAACTAATTTCTGATGGATGGAATGACACAACATATAATTAATTCTCATTTTATTAATTCATTCTGTTGTGATGCCCCAGTGGGCAATGAAAACATCCACATGTATAGAGTGTTTCCAGACAGTCACAATTCCATTTCAAAGTTTGTTAACAATAAAATAAAAATAAAAGGAGGACTGCATCCTAGCCTCGTGACTTTGGTAGTGAATGAAATCACCGCTGCCATCTTGTCACTCTGTATTATGCTCTAATTATCAAGAACGGTAATTGCAAACACAACAGTGATGGACAGAATGTGGATCAATGTCACACATTCACCCCAGTCCAAAGATCTGGGCCCAAATCCATCGTTTTTCCACTCCACACCACCCTGGGTTAGACAATGGCGATATGCAAATCAGCGCTGACCCTGTGCCCCATGGGAACAGTCCAGTCCGAACTACAAAAGCCATGTCCTTCCCAGAACGGAAACAAGCATCCGAGGACCGGCCCGGTTTCGAGGTAACACCTCTCATCAGCCCGGCTAGCTTGATTCCAGTGGTGTGGAGTGCCTGGGACTCACGTCTGAGCATCCCCAGTACACTTAGAGCGGTAATTGCAAACACAACAGTGATGGACAGAATGTGGATCAATGTCACACATTCACCCCAGTCCAAAGATCTGGGCCCAAATCCATCGTTTTTCCACTCCACACCACCCTGGGTTAGACAATGGCGATATGCAAATCAGCGCTGACCCTGTGCCCCATGGGAACAGTCCAGTCCGAACTACAAAAGCCATGTCCTTCCCAGAACGGAAACAAGCATCCGAGGACCGGCCCGGTTTCGAGGTAACACCTCTCATCAGCCCGGCTAGCTTGATTCCAGTGGTGTGGAGTGCCTGGGACTCACGTCTGAGCATCCCCAGTACACTTAGAGCGGTAATTGCAAACACAACAGTGATGGACAGAATGTGGATCAATGTCACACATTCACCCCAGTCCAAAGATCTGGGCCCAAATCCATCGTTTTTCCACTCCACACCACCCTGGGTTAGACAATGGCGATATGCAAATCAGCGCTGACCCTGTGCCCCATGGGAACAGTCCAGTCCGAACTACAAAAGCCATGTCCTTCCCAGAACGGAAACAAGCATCCGAGGACCGGCCCGGTTTCGAGGTAACACCTCTCATCAGCCCGGCTAGCTTGATTCCAGTGGTGTGGAGTGCCTGGGACTCACGTCTGAGCATCCCCAGTACACTTAGAGCGGTAATTGCAAACACAACAGTGATGGACAGAATGTGGATCAATGTCACACATTCACCCCAGTCCAAAGATCTGGGCCCAAATCCATCGTTTTTCCACTCCACACCACCCTGGGTTAGACAATGGCGATATGCAAATCAGCGCTGACCCTGTGCCCCATGGGAACAGTCCAGTCCGAACTACAAAAGCCATGTCCTTCCCAGAACGGAAACAAGCATCCGAGGACCGGCCCGGTTTCGAGGTAACACCTCTCATCAGCCCGGCTAGCTTGATTCCAGTGGTGTGGAGTGCCTGGGACTCACGTCTGAGCATCCCCAGTACACTTAGAGCGGTAATTGCAAACACAACAGTGATGGACAGAATGTGGATCAATGTCACACATTCACCCCAGTCCAAAGATCTGGGCCCAAATCCATCGTTTTTCCACTCCACACCACCCTGGGTTAGACAATGGCGATATGCAAATCAGCGCTGACCCTGTGCCCCATGGGAACAGTCCAGTCCGAACTACAAAAGCCATGTCCTTCCCAGAACGGAAACAAGCATCCGAGGACCGGCCCGGTTTCGAGGTAACACCTCTCATCAGCCCGGCTAGCTTGATTCCAGTGGTGTGGAGTGCCTGGGACTCACGTCTGAGCATCCCCAGTACACTTAGAGCGGTAATTGCAAACACAACAGTGATGGACAGAATGTGGATCAATGTCACACATTCACCCCAGTCCAAAGATCTGGGCCCAAATCCATCGTTTTTCCACTCCACACCACCCTGGGTTAGACAATGGCGATATGCAAATCAGCGCTGACCCTGTGCCCCATGGGAACAGTCCAGTCCGAACTACAAAAGCCATGTCCTTCCCAGAACGGAAACAAGCATCCGAGGACCGGCCCGGTTTCGAGGTAACACCTCTCATCAGCCCGGCTAGCTTGATTCCAGTGGTGTGGAGTGCCTGGGACTCACGTCTGAGCATCCCCAGTACACTTAGAGCGGTAATTGCAAACACAACAGTGATGGACAGAATGTGGATCAATGTCACACATTCACCCCAGTCCAAAGATCTGGGCCCAAATCCATCGTTTTTCCACTCCACACCACCCTGGGTTAGACAATGGCGATATGCAAATCAGCGCTGACCCTGTGCCCCATGGGAACAGTCCAGTCCGAACTACAAAAGCCATGTCCTTCCCAGAACGGAAACAAGCATCCGAGGACCGGCCCGGTTTCGAGGTAACACCTCTCATCAGCCCGGCTAGCTTGATTCCAGTGGTGTGGAGTGCCTGGGACTCACGTCTGAGCATCCCCAGTACACTTAGAGCGGTAATTGCAAACACAACAGTGATGGACAGAATGTGGATCAATGTCACACATTCACCCCAGTCCAAAGATCTGGGCCCAAATCCATCGTTTTTCCACTCCACACCACCCTGGGTTAGACAATGGCGATATGCAAATCAGCGCTGACCCTGTGCCCCATGGGAACAGTCCAGTCCGAACTACAAAAGCCATGTCCTTCCCAGAACGGAAACAAGCATCCGAGGACCGGCCCGGTTTCGAGGTAACACCTCTCATCAGCCCGGCTAGCTTGATTCCAGTGGTGTGGAGTGCCTGGGACTCACGTCTGAGCATCCCCAGTACACTTAGAGCGGTTACTGCAAAAACAACAATGTTATAGAGCACACGCTAGAATTGTTGGATCATTCTTCCAGCATATCCGGATCTGGATCTTCATACATTGGAATTGTGAATATTCTAAGCCCCCGTGGGACCCGCCCTACATCGATATATCTCTGGAGCTATTCCGCTTCCCACAATTGAGACAATTCCTTTTTATGCAGCTTCTCCAATTGCTGATAAAATGCTTGCATTTTAATTCCCTCCATTAGATTTTGTGTTCCAGTAGCTGCGCTACCACCACCACCACCCATCTGCGTAAAGAACAGCGCGTTAGCAGTTTCCTTACGTTTTGCTTCAAGACCTACTGCCATTTTAACTTTATAATATCCCACGCAAATGATGCTGACCTTGCGAGACCAATGAGTCCCGTAATCGAATCAGCTCCCTGACCCTTAACCTTTAGCTTTTCCCTCGCAATAATTGGAACCCCAGGCGCGAGCACACAAACTCACCACTGCGCCCTGATTGCAGACCATATACATAAATTCGTTTTTATACTTTTTTCAAAGAGGAAGAGTGGAAGGGAATCCATCTCTTATGTCATTTTCTTGAATTACATTGTCATTTCAATTTGTGAACAAGCGACTAGTGCAATCTAATATTTGCATGTATTGTTGTCGGATTCCTGCTAGGCATCAACATTTAAAGTCACAGCCACTGAGCAAATCTCATTTCATTAATCAAAAGAATTATTGGTGCAAACCCCAGTACTGGCACTCAATCACAATTCCACTTTCCATGAAATCTACCCTTTTCTTAGTCCAGGACACTACACTTTTCAGACAGACAAGCCTTAAAGGTGCTGATTTAAATAAGGACATTTGCCTATGTTATGCTCTAAATGGGTGATTTAGTATGGTGGTGATTTTAATTTAAAGCAACATTTGAAATACTTTCATGAAATAATTTTGCGGAAAAAAACTTATGTCTAAGTGGATTGTGAGAAGCGAAATCTCAGTGGATAGTCCAATTTTGTATAATTATATAATACACAACTAAAGACAAAAGGTTCTGACATATTTAATGGGAACTATCAGAGGTTATAATATTTTTAAATTATGGACAAGGTAATGTTTTTAAAATACTTTTTGGAAATGTATATGAATTGAGGTCACTCTTAGGATTAAAAGCAGCTTGGGTTGAGGGATCATTTTGAAGTTAGATTAGATAGGATTACAATTACACAACCAGGTTAAGCATGAAATTTAGGGGCATATTATCAATCCTTCTATCACCGCATTAACGGCACTTTCCTACTGCTAACGTTTTTTGTATTGCCTTATTATTAATTGCGGGGGTGTCTGGACGGCTGTGAGGTGGTAAACTCCATAAAGAACACTGGATTGTGCGTGGATGCAGGGATGGGTGTGTGAGCGTGTTTTGTTACAAATTTATTGAGGGAAGTCTTACCTCTAAGCCGGGTCCTGTGTCTTCGGAGCTCCTGCTCTCCTGCATCTGCATCCAGGAAGGAAGTAGGCAGCCAGGCTCCCGCCCCAGAGTCAATCACAATGCTGTGATGAGGTAGTGGGATTGTTAATTGGGACGGGATAAGTCATGCAGCAAGGGGCCGGAGGGCTGGGCATGTTCTCCATGAAGACTGTGATGCAGCCTGCATTGCGAGCAGAGAAGTGCGCATGTCTGCATTGGGCGGCCTCAGTGGGCAGATCAAACAGTCATTGCGCACTTGAGTGTGCATGCCAATCTGCACATTACCTGCTCCGTGTTTGGAGAAGTCCTACCGACCCAATTCACCCCCTGAGGATACATAGCATTATCACATCAGTTAATTATTCCTTGTTTTTCCCTTTTTTAACTGTTTTGTTGGCTTCTCTAAGCCCGCACTTCCTGCTTCCCACCGCTGCTCCTCCTGCGGCCCGCACCCCTGTCCTCGCACATTTCCGCCTGCCAGCTGATCGTTCCTGCACCCCCCCTACATAATGGCAGACTCTGCGCGATTGCACAGCTGACACACTCCGCTGGCACACAGAAGTGTTACAGCAAACAAATGATGTCAGTGCAAACTTTCTCCCCAGTCAAAATATCTGGGTTAAATCCATTATTCTTTTGCCCACTACGCCACCCCAGTTTGGACCCAGCAATATCCAAATCAGTCTTGACCCTGTGCCCCATGGGAACAGTCCAGACCGAACTTCCAGGCCAGGTCCTCCCTAGACCGGAACAAGCATCCTGGGACCGGTTTCAGGGTATGTCACCCTTCTTCAGCCAGGCTAGCTTGAATCTTGTGGCACAGTGAGCAAGAGACACGCATCTGGGCATACCCATCCCACCTAGGGCAAAAAGTGTTACAGCAAACAAATGATGGATGGAATGCTGACAATGTAAACATTCTCTCCCAGTCAAAGGATCTGGGTTAAATCCATCATTCTTTTGCCAACTACGCCACCCCAGTTTGGACCCAGCCATATGCATATCAGTCTTGACCCTGTGCCCCATGGGAACAGTCCAGACCGAACTGTCAGGCTAAGTCCTCCCTGGACCGGAAACAAGCATCCTTGGACTGGTTTCAGTGTATGTCACCTTCTTCAGCAAGGCTAGCTTGAATCCAGTGGCACAGTGAGAAGGTGACCATCGTCTGGGCATACCCATCCCACTTAGGGCGAAAAGTGTTACAGCAAACAAATGATGGACGAAATGCTGACAATGCAAACATTTTCCCCCAGTCAAAAGATCTGTGTTAAATAAATTGCTCTTTTGACCACTACGCCACCCTAGTTTGGACAAAGCCATATGAAGATCAGTCTTGACCCTATGCACATGGGAACGGTCCAGACCAAACTGCCAGGTTTGGTCCTCCCTGGACTGGAAACAAGCATCCTGGGACTGGTTTCAGGGTGTGTCACCCTTCTCCAACCAGACTAGCTTGATTCCAGTGGCACTGTGAGCAAGGGACCCACGTCTGGGCATACCCATCCTACTTAGGGCAAAAAGTGTTACAGCAAACAAATGACGGGCGGAATGCTGACAATGCAAACATTTTCCCCCAGTCAAAAGATCTGGGTTAAATATATTGTTCTTTTGCCCACTACGCCACCGCCGTTTGGACCCAGCCATAGGTAAACACTCTGAGGAACCCTCATCTACAGACACCCTGGGACCCGGACACACCAGCCAGCCCACCATCTCCACCTGTACGCCAGTCACAGCTGAAAACACAGCCTCACCCATGCCCTCCCACATCTACCACAGAGCCATGGACCCCACCACAACTGCAACGCACCATCAACACCACTTTCAAAACAGGCACCTACCCAGATGACTGAAAGCATGCAGAATTCTGGCCCCTTCTCAAAAAGACCACAGCTGACCCCACTGACCTCAAGACCTACGGGCCATCTCGCTCCTCCCCTTCACAGCCACAGTTGCAGAGTAAACAGTCAACAGTCAATCAGACATGATTTATTAATGACAAAGCCATCCTCAATCCGTCTCAATCCGGATTGCGAACCAACCACAGCAACGAGGCCAACCTTCTCACCGCCACAGATGACATCCGCACACTCCTGGACCAAAGCTACTCCACAGCCCTCATTGTACTCAACCCATCCCTCACCATGAACAGACAGGTCTACGCCGTCACCTCCAGCTGCTTCAACACCCTCCGCATCCTCCACAAGACCTTCAAATGGATACCCCCAGAGTCAAGGAAGACAGTCACCCATGCACTTATCACCAGCAGACTGCACTATGGAAGCATACTCTACACCGCCATTTACAAGTGCCTACTCCACAAACTACCAACATTTCAGTACACTGCCGCAAGACTCGTCCTCTGCATACCCCGGCACTAACACTTCAGCCGAACCCACTGTCTCCCTGTGGTGAAAAGAGTCACCTTCAAAATCATCACTGACGCCAACAAATGCCTACATAACAATGTAACCAAATACCTCAATGACAGAATCAACTTCCACGTACACAAATGAGACATCCGATCTTCCAACCTTTCACTGTCCGAACCCGGTGCATCCACAGAGCCAGAGCAGGCGGAAGATCCTTCTCCCACATTGCATCCAATACCTGGAACGAACTACCGGCAGACATCAGAGGTGCCCCCTCCCTGAACCACTTCAGGAAGACCCTCAAGACCTTCAGCTGACAGATCTGTGCCTGCGGCCCCCTACCTCTCAGTGCCTTGAGACCCTCATGAGTGAGTGGCATGCTTACAATTACCCTGAGTGATTGAGTTATCATCATGTGATTGATTGTTCCTCTTCTGCACTGCTTTAGGTGGAGGCTCAACGCTCTTATAACATAGTGGTAAAGCCACCACCAGGGGTGCGTCATCTACATGTGATAGGCATGAGTGACTCCTCCCCGGCCCTCCTGCGCTATGCATCCCACCTTCTCCTTACCTGGACATTGACCTAGTGGCGCAATCCATTGCACTCCCTCCAATTCTGTGACTCAACCAGCAGGACCCTGAGCTAGGTGTCCTTTCACCGGGCTGGTTATAGCAGTCAGCGCATAGTCCGCATGTGGACCCCCAATGCAGTTGGTGCAGCAGGGCTCCCTAAGGCATGTAATTGCAGCGCTCTGACCACACAAGTTGGGCGTAGCACAGAGGCCTCACCCTCCGGCGTGTCCGGCCAGTCCAACATCATCCATCCTGTAATGCAGAGAGTCGGCACCCACCATTGGTAATCCTCCCTGTGCACCCCGGTGTAGTGGTGGATCATAGTATGCGAAGCGGACCTCACTATGTTGGTGCACAGGATCAACTCTACCATTGACTGCACCAAGGTGGGCAAGGCGAGCTTCCCACACAGGTCAGCAACGTATCTCCATCACTACCAGGTACGGGCGATCGTCGCACATCAATGTCTCCCACCATGGCTCATCGACTCTACAGTTACTCCACGTCCCACTCCAGACCACAGACGCAGGTCCGGCGAAGGATCCAGGAACCAGACACCAGTCCAGCGAGGGATCCAGGAACCAGGCGAAGGCCCAGCTAGGGATCCAGGAAAAAGACGCAGGTCCAGCGAGGGATACAGGAACCAGACGCAGCTCCAGCAAGGGATCCAGGACCTAGGCACAGGTCCAGCGAGTGATTAAGGAACTAGACGCAGGTCCAGCGAGGGACCTAGGAACCAGGCGCAGGTCCAGCGAGGGATTCAGGAACCAGGTGCAGGTCCAGCGTGGGATCCAGGAACCAGACGCAGGTCCCACAAGGGATCCAGGAACCAGAAGCAGGTCCAGCAAGGGATCCAGGAACCAGACGTAGGTCCAGTGTGGGATCCACAAACCAGATGCAGGTCCAGCAAGGGATCCAGGAATCAGGCTCAGGTCCAGCGAGGGATCCAGAAACCAGACTCAGGTCCAGCGAGGGATCCAGGAACCAGATGCAGGTCCAACGAGGGATCCAGGAACCAGATGCAGGTCCAGCGAGGGATCCAGGAACCATACGCAGGTCCAGCGAGGGATCCAGGAGCCAGACACATGACATGCGTAGGAACCAGGATCTCATCCTGGTCCACAGGCATTTTGGGCGGCTTGAGGGGGTTGTTGATGTGTGCTACACTATGCGCTGGCTGCTCAAATCTGCATTTTTCTTGTGAAACTTTTTTATTGGAGGTGGACAAATAGGCTAAGTCGAAACTTGCGGGATAGTGTGCCTTTTTCTATCGCTAAGGGCTTATCGCTGGATTCCACCAGCTATCTCCTGTTTCATTAACGCAATTGCGCTAATTTTAGAGGCGGTTTTCGACGCTGATTCCTGGCGCTATCGCCTGTTAGCAAAACGTTGCTACTACATCGCTTACAGGGCGATAACTTGCTTGGATCGGTGGCAATAGGAAAACTAGCGCTAACCTAGGTTAGCGATAGTTATCGCCATTTCTTGGTAATATGCCCCTTAGTGTAAGCATGAGGGTGAAGTTTACTTTCAGAGCTTCTTTTCTGAAATCTAGTTATATTGGAAGTTAACAAATAAAATAATTCATAAACATAACTCCTTTTGCACATTAGTATTGTTCGAACATTAGACAATATTTTCATACTGTCTTTTACAACAAATATTAGTATTTCAAAACACTACAGAAAAATATTGATATGCTGCAAATAAGGAAATAGTAACTTTACAGAAACGTATAATTTTAAGTAATGGTGTTCGGCCTGTTCAACATGTGATAGCTGCTTGACAGCAGACAGCTCTCATTCTGAGGTACACGGTACCGCAGCGGCCTTGTTACATGATAAATTAACATTCAAATTGACCTATTACCATTCGGTAAATCCGACCTTACACATACAATTTATACCATTTGGTGAGTTATTATGTGAAACAATTTGTTCCAGTCAGTAATATCTAATTCTGGAGGGTTTAATGAATACATTTACCACCTGCTCTGAGGATGTGGTAAATGTATACCATGGCAATGGGTGGGGTGGAGGGTGAGGAAAGTGGTGAGGGGAGTAGGGGAGTGAAGGCTGTTTGTGGTATGGAGGAGCATTGTATGTTCAACCCTGTCAGAACACAAAATGGAACATGAGGTTTGGTTGCTGGTGCAGGCAAAGTCACATGAGATTTTTCAGTGCTGAATTATCATACAGTGAAATTGTGTCTTTTTCTCCCACACCCTGAAAAAATAGGTGCAGAAAAAACAACCTACTTGGAAACAGTCAGAAACGAATTCCATGAAGTAATACCTCTTTGCCAGGGATGCAATAAGGGCCAGTATATCTTTCAGCTGAGTTGCGGACTTGTTTTGGTGTATATAAAAAATGAACTTCTAATTGGTGGAATGTTTACATTCTGTTTGCATTTAACCCACAGAAATATGTTCATGCAAAAGCACAATTCTTTCTGGAAAGCATAACCTTTCAGTATGGTAAATATACTAGTAAGGAAGAATGCAGAAACTGGAGATTCCCAGTTGTAAAGTTCATCCTCTCCAAATCGTAATTGCATTTACCTTTTTATTTCCTGTGGGAAATATGAAAATCTGGATTGGGAGAGAGAATGTTAAATGAAGTAGCAGTAGCTGCTCCTGAAGATAATTGGCATGTTGGCCATTTGTGCCTACAGCCATTAAACCAGCCTGCATAGCTCCTAAATTGTGTAGTTTTGTGTAGTTTTGTTTCTTGGGTTGCAGTATGTACTGTACTATGCACACATTCATAAACCTTGAGAGAGCGCAATTTGGGAAAATTGTAGAAGTGCACCATATTTACAAGCACGTTGTATTAGTTTAGTAAAGATTCATAAGAGTGCCAACTTATAGAGAGAAAATATATAAGAGTGTTTAATTAAATTAGAATGCATATATCTGTGTGAGAAGCTAATGTAGAATTGTGTAGAAATGTTAGAATGATGTTGGAATTCTATGTTATGTGGCTGTTGGAGGGGAGAAATGTAATTCTGCTAAACGTAGAGATGTGTAGGACACATGGCAGTTCACAGAGAATACAAGAAGCTGATGCATTTCCACATAATATGGATTTTAATGTTATTATAGTTCAAAGTATTATTGATCATAGAACTGAAATATGTTTTATATAAGTTTATATAATCATTGTGTGTAATAAGTTAGAATACTGTTTAGACAAATAAGTTAAAGGTTTGCAGAGTGCATAGGCCCGTTTCATGTAATTCTAATAGGCCTGAATAGACAAAAATCGTTTCCTTTTGATCTGCATGTGCTCGTTAGAGAAAGGTTGTGTTAGGCACAAACTGTGGAGCCTGCTCGATGGTTTACGACTAGAAGATACGGTGGAGGTCGGAATTTGGGGCCCACAGTACAAGTGTCTGTTTGCAGGTGCGAGGGGGTTTTAATCAAGAGAGTGATGAATAGACTTTTGTTCAAGAGAGCCAGGCACAGGCCTGGAGGAGTCTTCAGGAATTTCCTGGGGGTACCGTCCTGCCGGAGAGGAGCCTGGGACGCAAGGTCAACTCTAACGAAGGGTCCAGAGGAGTATCGGCACGGAACATACCAGAACCAACACCACGTGAGGGGCGTCTCTAAGGGGCGTTTCTATTGTAAAATGTGATTTTGTATTAGGGACAGCACCCCTGGGTGGAGTTAAGGCAGATGGTCTGAGGAACCTAAGAGAGCGGATGGGTAGGCAGATAGGTTAACTGCGAAACCTCGATTCACAACGAAGGCTAAGGGAAGTGTGTGATCTTCTTTGGAAGTCACCACGGCTGACACCTTTTTAGGTTAAGAACTTGTTAAGTAGGGATGTCACTTAGTCTAGTGTAGGGACAGTCTAATCTAAATCTTCCTTTCTGTAAATGACTTCCAAGCTACAGCTTGTGTCTATTCTTGCAACTTTGGTGATTCTTGAATTGGTTTTGGTGATATTCTTCTGCCGACTAAGAACCTTTAGAAAATTCATGTTTGTATTGATACCCGTATATCTTTTGAACCTTATTTTGAGATGTTTGTATCTCCAGTTAACTTTGGCTTTGAAATAAACTTTTAAACCTTATTCTTTGTAAGTGGTTCTTTAGAGTGGTGTAAGTCATTAACTGATTGACCTAGTAGTGGATTGCCTTTTACTCTATGACAGGTACCAACGGTTCAGTCGACCTGAGTTGGGATCTAGATCTATAACTATAGACCAGAAATCCCGCGTTAACAGTTGGTAGCGGAGTGAGGATGGTTACCTTCTTGAGGAAGGTGATCTAGACTAGGTTAAGTTTACCCCAAGGTCCCTAGAGATCGAGAAGTGGCCTGCCGAAGAAGGTGCTGACGGTGCGAGAGAAAAGCAGCAGAATCGGACGAGAGTGAGTATAACAAGGGTCATGCGTTGACAGATTGCGGTGTTTTGTGTTGTATTTGTATTGTAATGTCATGCGGAGTTGAATGCCTGTAGAGTGATTGAGAGAGGGTTGTGAGCGCGCGCAACCTGGCAGACTGGTAAACTGGCAACCTGGGGAACGGGTGAACCGGTGAACTGGTGAAAATCTTAAATTCGGGGTAGAGCTTAAGTGGTTCGGGTGTATCGAACATCCAGAGTGGTTGTCGACCAGAGTAAGGGGGTCATGCGGTGCCATTGATCGCCCGCAGGACCGAGATAGGGGGAATGCAAGAGTGAGTGTGTGGGTAACGGACGCAGGTCGAAAGTTACCGTGTGCAAGTAACCTATCAGAGAAGGCGATTGTCTAGACGTACACGGAAAGACATTTCGTCGGTTAAGGTGACAATTACAGTTAGACTGTGGGCGTACAGTCAAGGAAAGTGATCGCTTGGTCGGAAGTAATCATTTTTCAGAGTATGAATGGGACGCATGCATGACCGCGGAGACGAGCTGAGAAAGGAGGGGAACTGCTGCGAAGGGGGAGAGTGACGTCAGCTAGAGCCGGGCTGTGATAGGGCGGTTGGTGAGACGTCAGCTAGAGCCGCGCTGGGATAGGGCGGTTGGTGAGATGTCAGCTAGAGCCGCGCTGGGATAGGGCGGTTGGTGTGACGTCAGTGAGAAGCCGCGCTCTGATAGGCCAGTTAGCGAGAACCGCGCTGAGATTGGTGGATTGTCATCAGGAAGTAAACGAACGCGGAGAAAATAGAAATTTTGTAGGTTTTGAACATGAAGTGTTTTAAATGTTTGAGAGGGATTTTTAAGAGAAAAAGGAGAGAATCTTATTACGGGGAAGAGGCACCGCCAGAGGGTTCACCAGCTCACTATATGGCAACGAATGTTGGGTTGCATACTATACTGTGGCTTGGTACCTGGAGTAAGGTTACAGAAGGGAATGAGGAACTGACTTTTCCGAAATACGGAACGTTTAGATTAGAAGTGTTGCATCAGCTGAAAGCAGTCATGTCCTCACTGAGACCTTTGCCTAGACCAACACAGTTTGAGGCCCTTAATGCGTGGATTAGGGCGGCGCACGACAGGAGTCAGAACAGACGCCAGGAAAGGGTAAGGCGATCAGTAAGGGCAGTGCAAGATGCTAAATGGGATGCGGAAGCCAAGAAATGGAGGGTACAGACGATTGAAGTGCATACGTTGTACCCCATGAGAGAGGTTACAGGAGGAAAGAAACCCAGAGAAGAGGTGATGAGAGCGAGTCGGAGGACGGCCTAATAAATAGGTTGTTGATAGATAGACCACCTCCGGACAATAGGGAGACGGAAGGCACGGAGCTCCCAAGGGAAGACAGGGTTGACTTAGAAGGGTATAGGCCACTCCCTATAGCGGATTGGGTACCTACCAAAGATGAAGTGTCACCTCAACATGGTACTGTACAGAAGGTAGTCGGAAGGGTTGCAGTGCAGAAGATGCCAGCAACCGAGAGGGTTGAGACTTATGAATTGCCAGATGCTCTTCAAGTACCCGTTACCATAGGTCCTATACGGTCGATTTATCACCCAGAAAAAGGGAAAGAGGAGGAACAGGTACAGCTAGACAGAGAAAGAGTAGAGATGGAAAGAAGGAATAACACGACAAATGCCTGGAGGCAATTGCCAGGACCAATAACGTGGAGCACCCCGTTGGATTCAGCAGTGGGTCCCGTAACAGAGCAGGGGGGTCAGAGAGGACCGATGGACCTGAGGGGACCACGGCCGAAATCCTATAAAGATTTGAGGGCTGACTTGAGAGAATGGGATAGGTCCATGGAAGCACCGAGCAACAGGTCAAGAGCAGAAGCTGAATGGGGAAGTCGAGGAAAAGGGACATTATCTCACTGCGGAGCTAGCGAAAGCAGTCAGGAGTGGGATGGTAAATGTCAGGAGAGTAGAGGAGTTACACGTCTTATAGACGGAGGGAATGGCCAGGAGCAAAGAGGCAGATGTACGGAGTGTGGAGAGACATCTCGTCTCATTCAAAGTGAGGGAGACCAAAGGACCCAAGAATACAGAGATAGGTTTAGGTGCACTCACCACGCACCTAATGATAACGTACAGCACTGGAATCCTGGGAACACTGGGAACAGTGAAGGATCTTGCCAGGTGTCGAGTGATCAGAGGCCACAGGCAAATTGCGAAGGGATGGGGAATAATGGAATGTCTTACCATGCACCTAGAGAAACCAGGCAGGATGGAAATTGTGGGACTATGGGAAATAGGAAAGTGTTTCACTATACACCCAGAGAGGATGGAACTGCATGGGACCTGGAGAGATGGGAGCATGGGAGGACTCCCCATAACTCGCCTGAGCCCAGACGTAGGACTCAAAGTTGTGATGGGAGAGATGTAAATGGACTCTCTAGAGATGGCATACTGAAAGCTGTGGTGAAAGCTAAAAGACTCGATGTGACCAGCTTAAAATCTGACCTGGATGATATAATAGATGGCTCGTTATCTTTAGAAAGGATTGACTTGTACGAACAAGATGAGCTACTGTTTATAGCAAAGGACATCACTCGAAAGGCAAGAGCAACTCATGAGAAACTGTCTGAACTGGCAGAAAAGTATATGGTAGATTTGTCCAGAACAAAGGCATTGCAGGGTAACCATAGGTTGTATTATTCAGATCAGGACTTAGATGAGAGAAGGACAACTGGATTAAAAACACACATAAGGGAACTGATCACAGGAATAAGAGCATGGAGAGATCTGGACAAATGGGAAGAAATGTGGTCCAAAAAGAGAACTGTTAGGTGGAGTGCGAATGTGATGTCTCCGGAGGGAAGGCTAATGCAGATGGAGGCATTCCCTTTGCGAGAAATAGCGATTGGGAGTTATGTACACGTGCCCTGGAGTAGGGGAGATTTAGCTGCATTTACCAACTCATTTCCGAAGTTAAGGGAAAATCCTGTAGAGTGGTACAAGCAGGTAGAGAGGTTTGTGAAGATCTCAAAGGTATTGTGGATTGATTTGAACACCCTATTTGACATTGTGGTCCCAGGAGACTTGTGGATAGCATGCAAGGTTAGTGTCGACTGGCCAACTGCAGAACCAGAAAGGGATACTCGTACTAATGGACCGTCAGAAAGTGTAATGTTAAAATATGAAAGGGTGATGACTTGGCTGAAAGAGAAGGTGCCACCACAGGATATAGATTGGGTAAAAATAGACCGAACAAGACAGGAACCCAAGGAGACCGTTCATGAGTTTTATGAGAGATTGCTGAAAACGTTCAAACAATACAGTGGACTAGATGTAATGGATCCCAAGGATATAGGACAGTTTGTATCAAAGTTCTTTTTGGGGTTGAGACCTGATATTTGTTTGATGATTCAGCAACATTTAATTTGTTGGCAAAACAAGCCATTGGATGAAATTTTGAGATACGCAAGGTATTGCAGTGATGAAATAGATTCCAAAGCAAAGAAATTAAAGGAGAAGCTGATGATGGTGCAGATGCAGTCAGCTGGAAAGGGCGGACAGCAGCAACAGGGAACAGGGACAATGGGACGGAAATCAAATAGTCAGAATAAGAACAACGAGGAAAGTCTGAGACCTAGAATAGATTTTGCTACATTGAAAAAAACGACAAAGTGCCACCAGTGTCACCAGGTGGGACATTGGAGACGCGAGTGTCCCTATAACCCTGAAAACGGAGAACTAGAAGTAGAGGAGGAAGTTCAAGAGGTTCCAGTTCAAGGGGTGACCATGACAAGATGTAATCTGGCCAAAGGGGGGACTTCGGCTCCACGAGCTCAGTTCCCCCAGCCACCAAGGATTACGACAGGGGGAAAGATTCATCGACAAATGCCTCTTTTTATAGACGAAGGAGAGTGTTACTACGTTGATCCATTGACGGGACAACATGTAAGTAGAGAAGAGGACTGTACCCTCGGGGCAGTTCTAGAGGTGGATCAAAGAGGACCGTTTGTTGAGGCTGAAGTGGCAGGGTGTCCTACAATATTCTTGGTGGATACCGGAGCTACTCGATCAACTTTGAGATCAGCAGTGGTTCCAGATTTACCAATGTCGGGGGAAACAATTCAAGTGGTAGGAGTAGCAAATAGGAGAATGACTAGCCCTTTGACGGAACCAGTGTCAGTGAAAATAGGAAACTACACCGATGAACACCAGTTTGTAGTATGTGATTCTAGTCCTGTGTGTCTGTTAGGAAGGGACTTATTGTGCAAACTGAACTGCACAATATACTGCACACCTCAGGGAGTGGAGATACAGACTACTGACGATGATGCTACCTTTAAAGTTACAAATTCGAGAACATGCATAGAACTGTATCCTACCCTGACTGTGGAGGACCTTCCTTGGGACTTACGAGATGCAGTGGCATCAGAGGAATGGGATTTTACTGGAGAAGAGATAGGATTGATCAAAGGGGTAGAACCAGTGAAGATCATGGTAAAACCAAATGTTGAATATCCTAGAACGCCCCAGTACAAACTGACCCCGGAGACGATTGCAGGAATAAAACCCGTGATTGACTCTATGATTCAACAGGGAATACTGAAGGAAATCGTGGGTAGTCCATGCAACTCCCCGATTATGGGTTTGCAGAAACCTAGTGGGAAATTTAGAATAGTACAGGATCTTCGAAAAATTAATAACATAGTTGTTTCATGTTGTCCAGTGGTACCGAATCCATCAGTGATATTGTTTCAGATACCATTCCAAGCTGAGTGGTTCACAGTGATAGATCTTTGTCAGGCTTTCTTTTCAATTCCATTAGATGAGGAGAGCCAGTACCTTTTTGCTTTTAAACTGGAAAATCGCGTTTTAACATGGTGTCGTATCCCACAAGGGTATACAGAGAGCCCATCGATTTTCAACCAGCTGTTGAAGAAAAATCTTGAAAGTTTGGTACTACCACAGAACTCGGTTCTGGTCCAGTACATAGACGACACAAGGTATCCCCGAACAAATTGCAGTACTGTCTGATAGAAGTACAGTACTTGGGTCACCGAATAGAAAAAGGAAAGCGCAAGGTGTCACCAGATAGGATAGAGGCGATAATGAAGATGAACGCGCCTACGACACAGAGAGAAGTCAGGATGTTCCTAGGAATGGTTGGTTATTGCCGACAGTGGATAGCTAACTTTTCACTGAAAGCAAAACCCTTACAAAAACTGACGCACAAGGAGGTGAGTGATCCGCTACCATGGGACAAGGATTGTTTGATGGCGTTCCTACAGCTTAGAGAGGATTTGTGCCGTGCTCCAGCCTTGGGAATGCCAGATTATGAGAAACCATTTTCACTTTACTGCAGCGAAAGGGAAGGTTGTGCTTTGTCAGTGTTAGTACAGACCCATGGGAATGCCCGTAGACCAGTTGCATATTTCTCGGCTACTTTAGATCCGGTAGCCGCAGCGTTGCCCGGATGTCTCAAATCCGTTGCTGCAACAGGTGTCAGCATTGAGAGGTGTGAGAACATTGTGATGGGACATCAATTAGTGGTGTATGTACCACATTCTGTAGAACTGTTAATGACCAGGACCAAGACACAGCACTTGACCAATAGTAGGCTCACGCGCTACGAGCAAGTTATTCTTGCTGCGGAGAACGTGACCCTTAAGAGGTGCTCTGTTTTGAATCCTGCTACATTGATGCCACTACCTAATGATATAGAAGGCGAAGAATGTGAAGATCACGATTGCCTTGATGTGACTGAACTATGCACGAAGCCAAGACCAGATATTGTGGATGAGCCGTTGCCTGACCCTGATGAAATTTTCTTTGTTGATGGCTCATGTTTAAGAGATGATACTGGTCGGTTGAGAGCAGCTTATGCTGTTTGCACCATTACTGGAGTTGTGGAAGCCGCTTGCCTGGAAGGAGTACACTCCGCTCAGGTAGCAGAAATCATTGCATTGACACGTGCCTGTATAGCAGGTAGCAAAATTAGTCACCATTTATACCGATAGCCAATATGGTTTCGGTGTAGTTCATGATTTTGGGCAATTGTGGTCTCAAAGGGGTTACATGACCTCCTCTGGTTCGCCTATTCGAAATGGAGAATTTGTGCGACTGCTGTTAGAAGCATTACAAGGTCCAGCTGCAATTGCAATTGTCAAATGTGTAGCCCACACCAAAAATACAGATTTTGTGTCACAGGGTAATAGATATGCGGATGAAGTTGCCCGCTACTGTGCGGAGCAAGGATATTCTTTCACGGAGGTGGAAGTAGGTGGGGCTCAGGAAAAGACCGAGTTAAACATGATGCTAGAAACAGTTGATACTTGGGAGGATTTAAAAGACATGCAAGAGAATGCACCTGATTCTGAGAAAAAGGCATGGGAAACAGCAGGTTGTGTGAAAAGTGAAATGGACTTCTGGGTTTCAGCAGATGGTAGGGCAGTATTACCTGAGGAATTAGTGAGTCCAATGGCACGACAGATACATGGTCCAGTACACTTAGGAAGAGATGCCATGCTGAGGGTATTTAGGCAGACTTGGTATTGCCCTCAGTTTAGGATTGCAGCAGAAGCAGTCTGTAGGAGATGCGTTACTTGTCAGCAATTGAACGTAGGGAAAAGAACACCAGTTACAATGAGTCACATTGGGAGGTCTGGGGGGCCTTTCAACAGAATGCAATTAGATTTTATAGAGATGCCAAAAAGCAACCGCCTCAGGTATGTTCTGGTGGTTGTATGCATATTTTCCAGATGGGTCGAAGCATACCCTACACGCAGGTGCGATACACTCACAGTAGCAAAGTTGTTGCTTAGAGAGTTGATCTCGCGCTTCGGGGTGCCGACCTCCCTGGAATCAGATCGAGGAACTCATTTTAACAGTGAAGTTGTGAAGATGCTTTGCTCTGCATTGAACATTGATCAGAAGTTGCACTGTAGCTATCGACCAGAGGCTTCAGGTATCGTGGAGCAGATCAATGGCACTTTGAAGTCCCGAATAGCCAAAGTATGTTCATCGACTTCCTTAAGTTGGCCTGATGCTCTGCCCTTGGTACTCATGAGTATGCGTAGCACACCAGACAGGAGGACAGGTCTCTCTCCACACGAAGTTTTAATGGGGAGGGCAATGAGACTTCCGTCTGTACCGATTACAGCTTTGTTGAATATTACAGATGACCTGATCCTGGATTACTGCAAGGGACTGTCTGACGCCATTCATTCTGTGTCTCTTCAGGTGCAGGCTGCTGAAGTTCCATCTTCAAGAGACCTATGTCACGACTTGTGCCCAGGTGACTGGATCCTATTGAAGAAGCACGTCCGGAAGAACTGCTTAGACGTGCGTTGGAAGGGGCCCTACCAGGTCATATTGACAACGAATACTGCCGTGAAGTGTGGAGGGCTGCCAAACTGGATCCACGCTTCCCATACTCGAGGAGTTCCAGCACCCCTGGAAGAAACAGCTCCTCTCGCAGATGAAAATCCAGCTGTGGACGGCGAACCACTAGAGGGGATCAGTCAAGCTGTGGGGGTGTCTGAAGAAGTTGGGAGCGCTACAGATCCAGAAGAAGAAAGACAGGACGACAGTGAAACTGAAGTTGCCACAGAAGGAGAAAGTTGCTGTGAATACGGCTCAGACTCAGATCAAGTCCAGAGTGATCAAGAACTGAGTGAGAGGACAAGATACAGGAGAACAAGGCATGGAGAAGCTAGTTGGCCTGAAAGAAGAAAGAGGCCGAGCTTGAAGTCAACTCCAGAGAGAACTCTTGCTCCTATATCTGAAGACTCGGATCTGGACGAAAGTGCACAAGGACAGGAACAGGAAGGTCCGAGAAGATCGAGGAGAGTGCGAGTGCCTTGCAGAAGATACGCTACTCCAGCTACTACGCTACTACGCTACTACCTAGCTGCAGATGTATAGTGTACAGGGATCTGGGAGGGTGAGGGAAGTGACCCTGACCAGTACTGACCCCATCCTAACGGTGGAAATAGTGTTGCTGATACCAGGAGTGGAGGTCGAAGGGTTGCTGACACTCAATATCCCCTATCCTCCTTATCTGAGCGGAATAAGAGACATGATTTTTAACAGAATAGATTTCCCGACTTGTTGTCCAAGGAGGTCAATACTTGGGGAGATCCTTCTTCGTTGGAAATATTAGAGTGCGTGACTAGAGTCGCTGGATCACGTATAATTATGGATTGCTAAAGGACTTTGTAAAGACTTTGAAAATAAACAGATTGAGAGATAACCTAGCGCCGAGTGGAAAAGGAGATTTAGGGACTTCCATATAGAGGACGGAGAAGGGCTAGGGTTGTCTATCGATATGGAACTCAAAGACTGATCTTGCAGAAGGGATTATCAGCTTCCAGGTGTGGTTCGAAAAG
Organism: Lissotriton helveticus; assembly: GCF_964261635.1. Taxonomy (NCBI): domain Eukaryota; kingdom Metazoa; phylum Chordata; class Amphibia; order Caudata; family Salamandridae; genus Lissotriton; species Lissotriton helveticus. Next base: position 1,768,365,948 of record NC_136063.1, read on the forward strand.
AGACATTGTGCAAAGAAAAGAGACATTGTGCAAAGAAAAGAGACATTGTGCTGTGAAAGAAAACCGGAACTACACTGTTTGAGATCATGGAAGTTGGCAACCCGAACCGCAGGACAAAATGCATAGTAGGCACACTTTTAGTGGGAGTGATTTTTCTTATAGTTTTAGTGGTTACTATTTCCTATGTAGTGGGACATGAAAATGAAGAAAAAGCAATAAAGGAAGCAAAAATTGTATCGATACAGAAACCTACAACTGCTGGTCAAAAGGGGAACAATACAGAGAAAGATAAAGCTTTACTAGCAGCTGAGACTCGTAGGTTACATGTAGATGCATCACAGGGGAACTTTAAATCAAATGAATATGCTAAATTGCTTTATGAATATGTTGATGCTATGGAGGCTAAAGATTGTTATGTGTGCATGAAATTGCCAGCCTCTGTAGATGAAGGTATTAGATATCATCATCTTCCATTGACTTATGGAATCACATGTAGTTTGTTGCTGAGCATATTTTATGAACGTGATGGTTTTGAATACTATTTTTCAAACTTTGATGCAGTGTTACCAGAAGTGCCAAACTACAAGCATTTAAATAAATGGGATTATTATAAGAGTGAAGACAGATTACAGAAATTTTTCCTTCCCTGGAAAACATTAGATACTTCACATGCCCGAAGAAATAATTTGACTTGTACAGTGTCAGAAATTGAGAAAAAGTTTGTAGGACAGGTGGATGCTCGGTATAGGAGACAGAAGATTTTAAAATCTTCAGGTCAATGGAAAACAGATTGGACCGAGGAAGAAAGGTCACACCAAAGAAAGGGTAGCAATGGTCCAATAGCTTTAGATCGAGAGAAAAAGGGGAAACTGTGTATACATAGGGGTGAAACCTATTACGAGAATGTGTTTGTGGGAGAAGTAAGTTGTGAACATGCTTTCCAACTAGAATATTATTCAAAAGATTTCTTGAAGGAAATGCAGGTGATCCCAAATGTATATTTTGTATGTGGAAGAAATGCATACGTGAAACTATCAGATAATTGGTATGGATCATGTTATTTGGCAATTGTCTTCCCCAAAATATACCATGCTAAGGATTTAGAAATCATAGAGGGAGGAACACGAGCTAGAAAAAGAAGAGATGTCAGCACTGAGGAGGTAGTTGGAGATGTATTTGGTGCTGCATTTCCTCTTTTGGGGATAATACTGAATGACATCAAGATTAGAAGATTGGCAACAGTTGTAGATAGGTTGTCCGCCAGTACTGCTAGATCACTAATGCTGGTGGAAGGAGAGATGCAATCGATAAGGGCAATGGTTCTTCAGAACCGACTTGCTCTAGACGTTCTGTTAGCCAAAGATGGAGGAGTCTGTAAGGCTTTGAAGGTCCAGGAATGTTGCACTTACATTCCAGACAATTCAAAACCTCTAGAGAAGTACATACGGAACATTACTGAAATTCATCATGAGATTGAGGATTTGACGCAGGTAAACGTGTGGGAAAAAGTAGGTAAAGGAATGGGTAAAGTTGGAGGTTGGTTTGCCAACCTAGGAAAGAGTTTCATTTGGTACATACTGAAACCCATCATCATAATAGTGATTTGTATAATCACCCTGTGGGGATTGGTGCGGCTGTACCAATGGTATAGATCAAACAGGTTGCAGAGATCCATGAGAGAGCAGGAGAGGAGATTAGCCACGATGCAGGATAATCAATACAGGAGTCTGAGAGCTCTAGAAATGATGAAACGAGGGGGTACTGCAACGACTTCAGTTTGACTCAAATTCATACCTCAGGGATGGTGTTGAGATGGTGATGACTACTAAAAGTCATCAAAGGGGGGACTGAGAGAGCGCAATTTGGGAAAAATTGTAGAAGTGCACCATATTTACAAGCACGTTGTATTAGTTTAGTATAGATTCGTAAGAGTGCCAACTTATAGAGAGAAAATATATAAGTGTGTTTAATTAAATTAGAATGCATATATCTGTGTGAGAAGCTAATGTAGAATTGTGTAGAAATGTTAGAATGATGTTGGAATCCTATGTTATGTGGCTGTTGGAGGGGAGAAATGTAATTCTGCTAAACGTAGAGATGTGTAGGACACATGGCAGTTCACAGAGAATACAAGAAGCTGATGCATTTCCACATAATATGGATTTTAATGTTATTATAGTTCAAAGTATTATTGATCATAGAACTGAAATATGTTTTATATAAGTTTATGTAATCATTGTGTGTAATAAGTTAGAATACTGTTTAGACAAATAAGTTAAAGGTTTGCAGAGTGCATAGGCCCGTTTCATGTAATTCTAATAGGCCTGAATAGACAAAAATCGTTTCCTTTTGATCTGCATGTGCTCGTTAGAGAAAGGTCGTGTTAGGCACAAACTGTGGAGCCTGCTCGATGGTTTACGACTAGAAGATACGGTGGAGGTCGGAATTTGGGGCCCACAGTACAAGTGTCTGTTTGCAGGTGCGAGGGGGTTTTAATCAAGAGAGTGATGAATAGACTTTTGTTCAAGAGAGCCAGGCACAGGCCTGGAGGAGTCTTCAGGAATTTCCTGGGGGTACCGTCCTGCCGGAGAGGAGCCTGGGACGCAAGGTCAACTCTAACGAAGGGTCCAGAGGAGTATCGGCACGGAACATACCAGAACCAACACCACGTGAGGGGCGTCTCTAAGGGGCATTTCTATTGTAAAATGTGATTTTGTATTAGGGACAGCACCCCTGGGTGGAGTTAAGGCAGATGGTCTGAGGAACCTAAGAGAACGGATGGGTAGGCAGATAGGTTAACTGCGAAACCTCGATTCACAACGAAGGCTAAGGGAAGTGTGTGATCTTCTTTGGAAGTCACCACGGCTGACACCTTTTTAGGTTAAGAACTTGTTAAGTAGGGATGTCACTTAGTCTAGTGTAGGGACAGTCTAATCTAAATCTTCCTTTCTGTAAATGACTTCCAAGCTACAGCTTGTGTCTATTCTTGCAACTTTGGTGATTCTTGAATTGGTTTTGGTGATATTCTTCTGCCGACTAAGAACTTTTAGAAAATTCATGTTTGTATTGATACCCGTATATCTTTTGAACCTTATTTTGAGATGTTTGTATCTCCAGTTAACTTTGGCTTTGAAATAAACTTTTAAACCTTATTCTTAGTAAGTGGTTCTTTAGAGTGGTGTAAGTCATTAACTGATTGACCTAGTAGTGGATTGCCTTTTACTCTATGACAGGTTCCAACGGTTCAGTCGACCTGAGTGGGGATCTAGATCTATAACTATAGACCAGAAATCCCGCGTTAACACCTTTATTCTGTCCTATTATTCTATGCCTACATGAAAGAAGGTAGCATTCAGCCCCAACTTATACTAAATTGGACTGTTGTAATAAGGGAGAAAACACACGTTTTACCGATTCACTAATGTGTTTAAAGCCGGTAACCAATCTAGCTTAATATACGTTTTCTTCATGTGACGAGTGACATTGCACCCTGTCAGCCCTCTTTAACACTGGTGCTTTTGCTTGAAAGTTGTGTGCCCCAATAATTGTAGAACTTAGAATACGTGTTATTCAAGACGTTTATGGATAGTGTGATGTTTGCATGTTTTGCATGTGCAGGTTCATTTGGTGTGGTACCAGGTAACGCTGTCGGAATAACATCTGACTTGAACAGTGTCCTAAATATATTTTACACAAACATTGCTAATTAGAGTTAATAATTGGAATTCTTCACTGAATTGAACAATATTTTTTTTTACAATATTTAGGACACTATATTTAAGTGAGACCACATTTTTGTAAACAATATTGTGACTTACAAATGGTTCCCTCCAGTGCCGTCAAATGTGAATTGAATCCAACTGACCTCTGAATCATATTTGATAATATTGTTATGAAAAGTATGAAGTGCAGAATCCCTTCTTCAGAGGGTTTTCCCCATCCAAAAGTCTGCACTTAACACATATGCACTCTTAGTCCAAACTTTGCAGAGGTTAAGTACATAATAAAGTAAATCTGGTCTGAGAGCACAACACACGTTCACTCGAATAAAAAGAATATTCATTAGAATCAATCTACTAGTATTAGTAGAATTTCTATTTAATGCTTACAAACATCACCATTAATGCAAAACCACTGGATGAAACATTGGTTTTGGGAACAGTCCCCAACCCTCCCACAAATGCTGAACATAACTGGCCTCTTTCGGCATGCTCCTTTCCTCGTTCTCACACCTCGCTTGAAGAATGGACTTCATCACATCAGCTCTATTCCAGCTTAGTGACACTCTGTCTTCTCGTCACTCTTCCTCTCATCACCACTTGCGGACCCTTCTCCCACACCCATCCAGCAAACCAAGAGACAGCCACCTCCCAGACCCGAATGGACACTACCACTCCTAGACAAAGCTGACCTACTCCCTCTCCTAAAGAGATTATCAGGTTCCAATTATGCTACCCACTCCTCCCATCTTCCAGGAAGGGGCTGTCCAATTTCCACCATCATCTCTGACTGGATTAAAACACACACACCCCATCCCAGTGCACGCTCATCGACTCTTGATACAAATGCCAACTACCCTCCCTGAACGGTGCAAAATATCGAGTTGCAAATATATCAAGGTATTAATAGCGTGGGTCAGGAATAACAACAGCAAGAATATCGTGGTCAAGAATATCCACTTGAGGTGAAACATATTGTTAAAAAACATATTGAAGTGTTAAATATTATTTGCTAAAACGTTGTTAAAATATTGTTTTTTAATATTATGTATTTTAGTATATATTTAATATGTATGTGATGTATGTTTTTTAATAAGATTTGATGGTATTTTTAATATATGTGTTACATTTTTAGTAGCTATTTTAATTTTAATTTTGCGCTTTTAGTCCCACAGAAAGTTGTGGGTTTATAGGGGAATAGGGTGGAAAGTAATTTAATTATATTACATTTAATAATTTTATTTATTTGAATTTTGCGTTTTTAGTTCTGTAGCGGATTGTAGGTTTATACGGGAACAGGATGGGAAGTAATTTAATTATATTAAATGCATTAATGTATTTTTATTTTATTTTTGCATTTTTTGTTCCGTAGCGGGATGTGGGTCTATAAGAGAATAGTATGGGAAAGTTTTTTAATTAAATTACATTTTGATAAATTTGTATTTCTTAATATTTGTTTAATTGAGATGGTATGGTGTTAAATGTGTACATTAATTTATTATTAAACAATTATGAATTGGTTGTTAATTCATTTTAATTATTAATTCATTGGTGATGAATTATGGTAATTGTGTAATTAATTTTAGGTTTAGGTTGTAGTGTTTATAGGTATAAATGGTGGGAAGGAATGTATTTTTAATTTATGAATTAACAATTGGTTGTTAATTAATTTGTAATTCATTTTGATAATTGTGTAATTAATTATATGTGTGTGTTGTGGTGTTAATAGGAGTAAAGGGTGGGATGTAATTTGTGCTTAATTATTTAGCATTTAGTTGTTAATTAATGATTAATATTTGATATTTATTTTGGTACATGTTTATTTGTTGTTTTTTTTTTACTTTTAAAGGGATAAAGGGTAGGTATTAAATAACATTTTGCTATTTAATTGTTATGTTATGTTATGTTAAAATTATTTGTACCGCGCTCGGTCACCAGAAGGTTTCATGGCGCTCATAACAAATGCGGAAGGCAGGAACAGGGGTTACTGGAACGCTAACTGAAATTATTAGTTGTTATTAGTAATAGCTTTTCTTTAAAAAAAATAATATGTACTTGTGTTTTATTATTGTATAGTGTCATTTAGCTGTGCGTTGTGGATATTATAGTGTTGAAGCTTGTGTGCTCAATGTTTTTAGGACATGTTTTCATTAATAAGAAGTTTTTTAAAATGTATTATTAATTATGTTAAATATGGAAATAAATGCAATCAAAAATGTTGAAGTGTTTTGTTATTGGTGTGGTGTTATAGGGTATGAAATAAAATAAATACATTTATGTTTTAAATAAAAATTAATTGTTAACATCTGCTGCTTTTAAATAGTTATTGTTTATAAATGTATTTATTAATTTATTGTATATATTATTTTTAGCTTTTTGTTAATGTAATTGATATTATAATATGTGATCTTTTTATATGTTTAATAGAGTTAAATGTTTATTGTTTAAATATTATTTCTTTCATTTTCATGATTTTTCAATATTTATTATTATTTTTTGTTCTTTTTCAACTGTCATGCGTTATTGGTAATTTTTGTTTCTGTGCTATCCAACACTTTCCCTAATGTTGCATTCACTGGAGTGGAACTAGTCATTTGTACCCCTCCACTATACAGCACTTTCTCTAATGTTGCACTCACTGGAGTGGGAGCAGTAATTTTTACCCCTCCACTATCCAACATTTTCTATACTGTTGCCCTCACTGGAGGTGGAATAAAAATGTTTACACCTCTGCTATCCAGCACTTATCCTACTGTTGTATTCAGTGGAGTGGGAAATAGTAATTTTTACCCCTCCGCTATACAACACTTTCTCTACTGTTGCATTCTTTGGAGTGGGAATAGTAATTTTTACCCCTCCACTAACTAATACTTGCCCTACTGCTGCACTCTTTCGAGTGGGATTAGTAATTTGTACCCCTTTGCTATTCAACACTTTCCCTACTGTTGCACTTACTGGAGTGGGAATAGTCATTTTAACCCCTTCGCTATCCAACATTTCCCCCCCGGTTGCACTTACTGGAGTTAGAATAGTAGATTTATTTCTTCCGCTATTCAACACTTACCCTACTTTTGCACTCACTGGTGTAGCAATTTTAATTTTTACCCCTCCGCTATCCAACCATTTCCCTACTGTTACATTCACTGGAGTTGAAATAGTAAATCTAATTATTCTGCCATCTAACACTTTCCCTACTATTGCACTCATTGTATTGGGATATTTTAGTTTATATTTGTTTTAATAGTTTAATGGTTTCCTTTATTTTCAAATGTTTTTATTTTATTTTTAATTATTGATATATAAATATATATATATTATTTCTATATAATTTAAAAGTTTAAAAGTTAAATAAAGGGAATAGTTAATAAAATATTTGTAAGTAAATATATGTATATGTAGAAATTATTATGTTTGTGTGTTTATATTTTTTATTATGTTTATTTGTTATATTTAGGTAAAATGTTTATTAAACTTACTTTATTTTGTTAAAAAATAATATTATTATTTAATATATTTAATATATATTATTTTATTTTATATATATTTAAAGCAATATTGTTTACATATACATTTTTTACCTTGATAGTTTTTGAGTTAATTTTTTTGTACTTACCTGTTAAGGTATGGGAGTCAATATTTTTGTAGTCAATATTTTTAACTCGATATTTAGAACATCGATGTTTGTGAGATCGATATTCTATCAGTGAACCCAATGAATAGTCAAGTCAGAAAAACAAAAGCTTCTCCCTGAACTGCATGCTATATAATAGTCGATCTACAGTAAAACACTGCCCAGAGTTATCAGACTCGTTCCTAACCCTTAATCCAGGCATCCTGATCCTCACAGAAACGTGGCTCAAAGTCTCATCTAGCCATGCTCTAGACCTTTTTCCTCCCAATTCCTCCATTTTGCTTCATGGCCATGAAGATTGACACAGTGGAGGTCTCGCACTCATTCACCGAAATTCTCTGAGATGCCGAATCCTACCAATGACTCACTTTCAGGCCTCCTTGGTGAGTTCAACATACACTGGGGAGACATGAGCAACAGTTATGTGGAAACTTTTACCTCCTTTCTAAATGCCAACGCTGCCATAAACCTGCACACCACATAGGTGCCATTCTGGATCTGATAATCTCCAACTCCCTTTACCTAAATATATATTACCCCATCCCAGTCTAGTCATCTGATCACATGCAGATCCCGTTCTCTCTAACTAGCTCTTATACAAGAACACATGGGCAAACCAAAAAAGAGAAAATATGGTTTAAGGACACAACCAACCTTGAGACAGAATCCATCGCAATCATAGTCTTTCCCACCCTAATTGTGATTACACCTCATCTTGACTTTAACAAGGCCACCGACAAATACAACTCCTGCATGAAATTCCTTATTGACAAATGTACAAACCTGAAGTGCCAATCATCTAGGCCAAACCCCTCTATGTACTGGTCCTCAAAACAGCTTTATGAAGAACAAAAGCTTATCAGAAAATGCGAGAAAGCACCATCTCACCTGAGAATGAGTAAGCTGCGCAAAGCAAGAAAACAATACAAATACCAAATCCTCAGAGTTTAATTCTCCTGTATTGGAGCCTTTGTGAATTCTGCAAAGAATAGACCAAAGCCACTGTTCAAGATTATTGCACAGTCTACTAACCCCTCTATCACTTCAACTCCTAAGTCATCCGTGACCCGTTGCAATGACTTCATGAATTTCTTTGATACAACCATTAGAGGCATCCATATTTTACTTCCCATCAATGACTGCCTTGAAAAGGTTGAGTCTCTACTATGCAAGGCACTACAATCATGGTCATCTTTCTCTCTAATCTCCGAGCAGGACCTACAATTAACTGTTTCCAAGTAAAACACTCAAACCATCATCAAGATATCATTCCAGACTCTATCAGCAAATATCTTGCCACACACCTACTCCCCATATGAACCACCATTGTCACCTCCTCTCTCACACAGGGCTTCTTCCCAGAACAACTAAAAATTGTTCAAATCTCTCCGCTCTTTAAAAAACAACCTCTTGATCCAGAACCTGAACAACTAACTCCCAGTCTCCACGCTCCCATTTGTAGGCAAATTCATCAAAAGTTGCTTAGCGTCCCACCTAGCCTCACACATTTGAACAAACCACCGCCTAGACACTCTCCAATCGGTTTCCGCCAGGGTACAAGTACATAAACTGTGATCCTACAAGTTGTTCATGACGTCCTTAGAATCCTTGACTACGGCAACTCCTGCATCCTATTTCTCCAGGATTTATCTGCTGCATTCAACACTGTCAACCATCTTGACCTCCTTCATATTCCTCAATTACACATGAGATGTGGAAGCAGAGTCCTCAACTGGTTCTCCTCTTACCTATACAACCATTCCCAAATTGTAAAAATGGCCAACTCATTCTCATGAGATGATTCAGTATTCACCATGGGGTCCTACTAAGTTTGATCCTTTCCCCAAACATCTTCAACCATTACCTATAACTACTATGTGTGATTCTCAAAAATCTCTGGGATTCTCTTCCACCTCTATGCTGATGATACGCAGATACACTTGAAAATGTCATCCCTGGAAGACGTTGTCCTACTTTCAAATATACTCTTAAAGATTCAAAACAGATGTCCATCCACCATTTACAACTCAACCCAACTCAAACTGAATTTCTTTTGATCTCACCTCCAAAAGCAAAAACTCCAATATAAGAATGGATTGCCCTGGATTGCTGCCACACCATTGTCATGAGTGCCAGATATTGCGGTATCATCCTTGATAATTGTCGCAGTCTTCACAGCCACATAGCAGACATGGCCACCATGCACGACATCAACTTAGGCAGATTTGGGGCATCATACAATTGATTTCAGAACAAGAACTCAAAACAGTGGTGCAGTCTCTCATTCTCCCTAGACTAGACTATGGAATTGTCATTCTCGCAGGCATTACCAAAGTCCACCTAGGCCTACTGAGAGCAACACTACATGCTGCAGCACGCTCCGTCTTAGGTCTCAATAAATTTGACTACATTTCTGCTGCTCCACTAACCCTCCAATGGCTCCCCATTGAACTGTGGGCCCCATCCAAAACAGCTTGCATAACCCAAAGAGTGCAGCGCTCCTCCTCCTCCAACTATCTAAACGAGAAACTGAAAATCTCTGCAGCAAGTAGGGTTTTCAGAAATGCCCAATCCCTCTATTTGGAACCTCCCACCTTCAGTCAAGAAAGATACAGGAACAAGTCTTTCTATAGTAGCACCACTAGGATCTGGAGCTCTCTGCCTCCCTCACTCAGTTTGACTACCTGCCCAGAAATTTTAAAAAAGGATCTCAGACACCTCTTATTTGACAGACACCTGTGTTAATTTACCCATGGCCAGACTTAAGTACTCTCTCCACTGCACCCCGATCTGCCATCGTTTAACTGTGTATGTCCTCTGGCCAATTGTTGTAACTGTGCTTGTGGTAACTCCTGTACACATCCACCGATGTAAATGTCCGAGTTGAACTACTAATACTGTAACCCGCTGTAACCCTTTATCCTCTGTGTTGTAAAGCGCTCTGATGTCCTCAGGCCATCTCCGCGCTAAATAAAAATGCAAAAATAAATAGTCAAGTTGAAGTGACTGTGTGAGCTATAGCTCATTAGTTCCAGAACACAAAACAACAGATCACAGTTGCTTTCAATGTAGGGTAATACAGACATGTTAATAGCAATGCCCTATTATCCAAACTGATTAACAAATAGATACTATTAACTCTGAGCTTACAGAAAGTTGTTTGTTGGTCTATCTGGAGAAAATGTAGCAGTGTCAATATTATACTTGCAAACCAGCTCTAAAGAAATCCCCCTTAAACAGTGGACTAAGGTAAACAAAATTCAGAATACTTTCATCAACAAGGACCAACTGGGATTTTTACTTTCACAAGACCTATCTTTGTAGACCATCCTGTTGCCGCCTACATTGACTCTGGTCTGCTGCATTAGCATATGGAATAGTGTGGCTAATTTACATCTAATATGGTGACATTTCGGAAGGCAATTACTGTGTATTTCGTTTAGAAGAAATGCATGTTCGTCTAGGTACTAAAGTTTGTTTTCTAATAATAATCTTAATCCTTGGCCAAAGGAGATGGATATGAATTATCAGTGTTGCACCAAGATGCAACATCGTTGCTCATTGCTCATGACTCTGAGGATTTCAAACTATTCTTGGAAACTTTGACTATTCCAAGAAATTATAAATGTATACAGGTGCAGATTCACAAATTGTTAGATTGAGTGGGTCAGTGGTACTGAGGCCGCTGAGGGCACTATTAAAAATAAAAAAAAGCCTAGTTGCCCTACTTACACAACTATAAATGTACACATTTTAGGAATTATCAACAAAATCCATAGGCACACTGGAAATCTACTGCACACAGGAGTACTCACAAGACAAGCAGTTACACTTGCTTTACTGTACATTGTGTAAAATTCCACATTCAATTGTTATCAGACTTCAGGTTTTTTTCTCCATGTGCAAATTCTTTTTCCGGGGCGAGAAACCTCCTATACCATTACCATTTCCCTCCCAATTTTGAAGATGGCTATAACCATTTCTCCCTGGAAAAAGATATACTCCTGTTCTTGACAGGAAATCTTCATTAATAATTGTTATGGCTGGAATGGGCTTAGAAATGTTTCGGAATAACCACAGACCCACTACATAGAAGCATATTTACCCCCACAACACATAATACCATGCTGCTCTAATATTATCCCAGAGTGAAAATATTTAAATGTGTAAATTCACATTTTGCAAATCATGAATTCCCACTAATTATTCAATGCATTTGAGTTTGTTAGTTGAACATACGCATGCACTCATCCACTCAAATGAAGGAATCAATGATAGTACATTCTAAGGGCCAGATGTGCAAAGCAGTTATTCAGTTGCAAACGCTCCGATTCAGGGTTTGCAACAGATAAAATATTTTTAGCAATGTACTAAACCCATTTTAGAAGGTGGTAACTATTTACTGACTCCTAAAATGGGTTTAGAAAAGGATAAATAATCACTATTTGGAAGGGTCATGTTGTAAGCATCCCTTCCAAATAACTCCAATCCATATGTATCTATGGTGTAGGACGGATGGAGTGGAAGAATGATTGCAAACCCTTGAAAAGCCACCGACCACCAAGAGGGGGTGGTAATGCATTGGCAAAAGAGAAGAGTTCCCCTTCATTGTGAATGTTAAAAAACATTTGTTTGGTAGTAGGCAGGACCAACTGCAAGTGAAACAAACAAAAAAAGTTAACTCTATTTTTTAAACACAGCCTGGTTTCCTTTAGGTAAAGTGGCTGCTTTTTCTTTTTTTAAATGTAGGCTTAGTGAAATGAGATCACAGACATGGTGGTCTGCTAATCCCAACAGGACACCATCCTTGTGTGGTATTCAGTGGTGGAGAGGCAATTTGTGACCTACTGCATTAACATGCATGAAGTACATTCGTACATACTACTGCCAATCAGCATTAGGAAGCGACCCGCTAAATACGCCCCTTCCAAATACGGATTCGCAATCCCAAACTGTGATTCGGTAACAGGTTTTTGAATCACAAGTTGTGCTTTTGAAACTGGAAAAATGTTTTTTTCGTTTGCAAACACGCTGATTCTGTGAATCGAGCTGTTTGCAAATGCAAAAAAGCTTCGTACATCTGTACCTTAATCTTTAAAGACTCTATAAACATTTAAACCAACAGCTGAAGTGTGCGAACTTTATAAATGTGAAGACAATTCAGGGACCGAGACACACAGACAAAAAGACTATGATGCATTGAGAACTAGTCAGTAGACTTTTAAACCAAAATATCAGATTATTGCTGTGCACCACAGCCTTAAGGAAGGCATTCAGTGGCAGGCTTCTTTGCCTCTATCGTTTTGGTTCTCTCCCACAGGGCAGTCATCTTCAGACAGGTCCTAGTTGGTAGGGCATCTCTATGGCCCACATGCATCAAGCATTTTTGTAGTCGCAAACGGTGCGATTCCTTAAAATCGGCCGTTTCCGAATGCAAAAGTGCTTGTTGGGATGCATCATGCCATTTTAGAAGTCGCATCTTTTTTACGATTTCTAAAATTGCGTTAGCATTTAAGAAATCGCAATTGTGCGATTTCTTAAATGCTATGCATCATTACAGAAAAATTTGCGTTTTTTAAAATTGGAAGTGCAAATTACCACGAAGTTCAACTTCGTGGTAAATTGCGAAATTGATTAAAAATGCACAAAAATGCATTTTTTAAACTGTAAAGTTACACACACACATGTCCTTAGGACATGTGTGTATGTAACTTATGTTGAAAAGTACATTTCATGGGTGCAGGGGGGGGGGGTCATTTTGACCCCCCTCTCCACCCTTGAAATGCATTGATGAATTGCAATTGCACATTGCAAATTCGCAATTCCCATTCATTCCTATGGGCATTTTGGCCCATAGGAATGAATGGGAATTGTGAATTCGCAATTTAAAATTCGCATTTTTTATGCATTTCGGTAAAAATAGCGATTTTTACCGATTTGCAAAAAAAATAAGAAAATATTCATGCATAGGCTTTTGCGAATTCTAAATTGCGAATTGTTATTTTTCGCAATTTAGAACTCGCAAAAGCCGATATTGATGCATGTGGGCCTAGGTCACCAACAGCACACTTCAACTGCATATCAAATCAAACGAACACACTCACGAGTGCCCCACAGCAAAGGTATCCAGTCTCTGAAACTATAACAGAATCATGCAAACGGCAATGATCCCTGTGAAAATGCACATCCGATTCCGAAACATATTGAGTGGATATGCTTGTATTTACAGTCCATGCATGTGTTGTTGCGCGGGTTTCCTGAAGTGTCTTCCATCTTAAGATAACACAGAAATACAAGGGGGGGCCAATAGGCCCCCACGCAAGCATGGCCCGGTCCCTCCCACAACCCGTCCCCTTCGGGGCCGCGTTCCCCGCCCCCTCGCCCCGGAGGTACTGGTGTGCTTCCGGGGCGGGGGGGCGGGGTCGCGGCGGCGAAGGGGTTAAGAGCCTGGGGAGCGCGGGAAGCGGCCTCCTTGTGCCCGCGCTCCCAGGCTCGCTCCTCGCCCCGCCGTGGGGCCGTGTAATTTTCTTTTCTTTCGCCCTTTGCAGGTACTGCGGCGCTGGCGTAGTTCACTGCGGGTGATCAACGGACCGGGAATTGCGGAGGCAAAAGAGCGGGTGACCAGCTGTGGCGATCTTCGGGGGCGCAGTGCAACCAGAGTCTTTTAGGTCACGTCAGCCTCGCTAGGAGGCTGTCCTTTAATGTTGTTTTTGTTTTCGCAGGCCGAAGCGGGAACGAGTTTGAAAGTCCATGCCCGAGGAAGAAATGGTGATTGCAGAGGTGCTCCGTCGGACTGGCAAGGAGCTGCGGATGTGCATGGGCGGTGCACGTGAGAGCACAATGCTCGGGGCAGCAACAGAGTACTCCCGAGGTCGTGCAAGCCAGGACTTCTGCTGTCGTCATGAGGGCCGGCTGGGGGTATTGGATCGGGACCGACGCCGAATTCTGCAGTCTTTCGTGATCGGCACCGGAAGGGTAAGTGTACAAGATGCCCCGGGACGGATTGTGGAGCATGCTGTTTCAGGGTGTGGCGTCGCGCACAGAATGCGCAGTGATGGTAATTGATGGATTTAGCTCAGAGGTTGGGCGCGTGATGTGAATCCATAGGGCCACGAGCTCAATAACTGGCATCGCCGAATCACTGTTTAATTTAAGACATTATGCCATAAATGACCGGTTTTGTTCGAGCCACAGGGTCGGCATGAGAGGGGTGCTTTCGGTGGCTAATTTTGGCACTGCTGTGCGGTGATACTACCCTGGCTCTGGTCCCCGTGAGGAATGCTCCCGGGGGCATGGTTGTTCGTGGGTTGCTCACTCTGATGCCCATTCATAATGTTAGACGGTCAAATGCATTGGCCATCTTGTTAATGAATATTATTGAGACTGTGTGGACTGAGGTCGGGTACGCAGTATTCGTTCAGCTATGGTTGCGTTATTGAGGATACGATGTTAAGGTGAGCTAACACATTGTGTGCAGGGAGCATAGGACTTTAGCGTCGGTTCTGGTCGGAGTTTTGATTCCGTTATGGGCACAATGGCATAATCACAGAATTATGTTTTCAGCACAGTGGGTGGCAATTACTGTTCAGCGCTCCTGTGTTTGTTATAAACAAAAGGTATGTTTGACAAGATAAAGAAAGACGAGGGTCCAGGCAGATGATGGATAACTTTACAAATACACGAATTTATAACGAAAAATGTCCTTAGGTAGTAGGATGCACAAGTTAATGTAATAGGGTAAATATGGGAAAGTATAACTTTACTTCCACGGCCAGGGGGGGGGCCCCGTACCCCCCCTTGACTTCCAAAGACCCCCATGTGTTGACTGGTTGAATTGGGTAATTCAGTCGGTGTTCAAGGGGGGAGGTGGCCGGCAGTCCAAGACCATGATACAAGGGGGGGCCAATAGGCCCCCACGCAAGCATGGCGGGGCCCGGTCCCTCCCACAACCCGTCCCCTTCGGGGCCGCGTTCCCCGCCCCCTCGCCCCGGAGGTACTGGTGTGCTTCCGGGGCGGGGGGGCGGGGTCGCGGCGGCGAAGGGGTTAAGAGCCTGGGGAGCGCGGGAAGCGGCCTCTTTGTGCCCGCGCTCCCAGGCTCGCTCCTCGCCCCGCCGTGGGGCCGTGTAATTTTCCCCACCCTCCATCCCTTGTTAGCAGACCTTGGGGCCTGGCAAATGGTGAGAATCAGGTTGGTCAATGTGCCAGACTATAGGTTTAGGGGGTTTGATCCAGTAGGCCTTGAAGTTCCCGTCTACGGGAAGGTAGAACAGAAGTAAATATTTTGTGCAGTGCCATGATATTTAACTAATTCTCTCCTTAGGCCTTTTTCCCCGCTTACAGGAGTATCTGTATATGTATATGTTTTGTGCTTTGCTGTGTATTAACAATTTTCTCCTTAGGCCTTTTTTCCTTTTAGAATAGCAATGTCGTATTTATTATGTGTGTCTGGCGGTAAGGTCATTAATCGGTGAGCAGCATTTTAAGGTCCTTACGGGGGGGGCGGACCCATTCACGAAAGGGGCCGCCCGCGGGAGGGGCCATTGGTCTCTCTCAGAACTTCAGGGGCAGGATATGATATCCCGTTGTAAAGGGTGCGGGGGAGGGAGTCTACGCTTTCCTCAGGCTGGTAGCCACCCCTCACAACACTATGACGTCACTAAGGTGCGCGAGTGTCTGGGCCCTCCTGTTATGGTTAAATGGAGTTCCGGGAGCGCACGTGGGTGAAACGTGCCCTGGGTTGCGCATGCGCATCTTCAACGTGAGAGCGCAGCTGTAAAAGGATCTGACACCGGTTGGCGACCTTGCCGTAGGCCTTTATTAAAGTTATTAAACGTTATTAAAAAGTATTGGAAATATTAGAATGCAGTTTAATTTTCAGGATGATTAGATTACGTTAGGAGACACGCTGTATTAGCTATTTGTTAAGGTTAGCCCATCATACCATGTCGAAACGGATGTCAATCTAATATTCTGAAAAGTGTGCATTTTAATAATTGTCAGAAATGTTTATTTGATTAAAATTTTTGATTTGTTTTTATATTTTAATAAATACGGCCAGGGGGGGGGCCCCGTACCCCCCCTTGACTTCCAAAGACCCCCATGTGTTGACTGGTTGAATTGGGTAATTCAGTCGGTGTTCAAGGGGGGAGGTGGCCGGCAGTCCAAGACCATGAGGAAGGCGTTTGTTTTCTACGGCGATCCGTTCAGCACAAATATGCAGATGAGCCCTGTATTATCAAAAGGTGGCCTTTGCTAATGGCTTCTTCAGGGTGACCTCTGTATTTCTAGAAACGTTTTTGCCTAGGTTCAGGCATTGTTGGGCATTAAGAAAGTGAAAGGCATGGCCTATTAAAAAGCCACGAAGACATTCGTGTTATCGCCATGACAACACAGTAATTGTTGGTCTAGTTTAATGAAGGCCTGGCCTCTTGTTTCACTAAAACACAAATTACCAAGGGACTTGTTGATCTGTGTTCTGAAAGTCCTAATTGGTATCTAACTGCCCTAACAAGAGTTAGACCTTAATCTGCTATCTGCACAGATACCAAATAGAAGAGCGCACGCAGGGCGCGCAGAGGGCCAAAGCAATTTTCGCTGCTTGCCGCCTATTGCAGGGCAGGATGTATGGAGATCGCGTTATGGACCCCAAGGAATATTGTGCATTAGAGAAAGGAGATGCACGGATCACGTCTTATTGAAAATGTTTATTGGATGAGTGGAAGAGAGTCATATCCATTCTCATTTTCATGCATCTGAGAACTTCTGCTTCATGAAGTGTTCTGTACTTGCACGATTCTTCAGGAAACATAAACAGGCTTCGGGTGTTCATAATGCCGTCAGCATGGCTGGCAAATGGCCTGGAGGAAAAGTGGCACAACTTGTCTTGTCTTTGATTCGGTCTTTTTGCCTTCAGCATAATGAGAGCTGGGGACATGCTGGCTGCCAGCATCTCAGAATGGAGCTGACTGGAAGGAAAGAAGTCTGAATTAACTTATATAATCTCCAACAGTCTCGGCGTGTTTTTTTGTCTTCTCAAGAACGTACAACTCACTGGGCAAGGAGGTTGTGCTGTGGATAACAAGATATATTACGAACAGTGGACATGCCGGTTTCGTTT
The DNA here is from genome assembly GCF_964261635.1 of Lissotriton helveticus. Classification (NCBI taxonomy): domain Eukaryota; kingdom Metazoa; phylum Chordata; class Amphibia; order Caudata; family Salamandridae; genus Lissotriton; species Lissotriton helveticus. The sequence continues at coordinate 1,768,383,415 of NC_136063.1, forward strand.
ATTTTAAGGACCTCAGAATTCTAAACGTCTAAAAGGGTTAGTACGTTTTTGAAAATGCACAGGTATCTAACTGCCCTAACAAGAGTTAGACCTTAATCTGCTAGGTGTCCTTCCTGGCCTTTCATTAATAAATAATATATTGTCTACATAACTTCAAAGCGCATTTAGAGACGGACATTCACACATTTACATTGTTTGGCCTTAGAATAAACGTTGCTACAAGTACTGTGGTGTTTCGCATTCATTTGCATTTTGTACCGGAATGTTCCACTCCATATGAACAATATTTGGTTTGCCTCTCCCAACCCCACTTTATCGTAAGATGCTGTTGTGTATCACCTCGAGGACATGTGTCCGACAGGTATTTCTTCTCATAGAGTACAGGAACCACAGTTGTAATAAAGATGTCTTCCTTAGAATATCGAGATATTCTTGACAACCAGGGATATTTGCATAACTGAATTGCAATTAGACTATAACATACCATCAGAAAAGGAAAAGAGAGCATTAGCGGACCGCTCCCCCCCAGCGCCTTGAGATCCTACCGGGTGAGTAGCGCGCTATACAAATGTCCATGATTGATTGATTTTTCACTGATTGCAAGTTGGACATTGTGACCTTACACTGTAGTCTTTCTTCTGACAAAGTAAACAAGACAATCATACAGATTATCATACAGAGACAATGGCAAGGATAACGATGGAATGCATAATGAACATTAGTGGTAAACATTTCATAGTCCAAAAAAAGACAAAACATGCAGCTTTTCATAAGACATTATCATCAATATTACAACCCAAAAAACTGAACTGGCCTTCTCCTCTTTATGCTATGCATACAAGTCTACTAATTAACATTTTCATTCTTATTTCAGTCATAGAAATCACGAAACATTAAAAGTACTACCTCTCTCTATAAATGGACCCTTTTCCTTGTACACTGGAGCAAAGACGACACAATTGAAAAGCTGAAGGATGCTAACCCAAACGAAAATCATCAACCGGAAAGTCTCTGAAAACATTAAATTGTTAAAAGAACTACTGGTCACATATGGGCATTGAAAAGATTAGCCAATAAGACACGAAATGAGTTTGCAACAATAAATATGTAGATGTTAAAAATTAGATGATAAGTTAATAATCTAAGGGCAGGGGCCAGTTACATACCTGTAAGTAAGAAACACCTTTAGAAAAGTCATTTCTATGTAAACAAAGAATGTATGATGTTACAACGCATACTTTTACAACGCCTACCTTTACAACGCATTTTTTACAACGCAACATCCATTACAACGCATTCCATTACAACGCATGCATTTACAACACATTTTTTAAAAATACCTTTACAACGCATTCCATTACATCGCATATTACCTTTACAACGCATACCATTTCAATGCATAACATTACTTTGCATGTAAGGTAAGTATTGGATAGTGTAGGGGTAATAATTACTATTCTAACTCCAGGGGGTGCAACAGTAGGGTAAGTGTTGGATAGTGTAGGGACACTATATGTTGTAATGCTATGCGTTGTAATGGTATGCGTTGTAATGACTGCGTTGTAATGACATGCTTTGTAGTGGTGTGCGTTGTAGTGTCATGCGTTGTAATGACTGCGTTGTAAATGCATGCGTTGTAATGGATGTTGCATTGTAAAAGTTACGTTGTAATGGTAGTGCGTTGTAAAAGTTGCATTGTAAAGGTTGTTAACAGTAAACAAATCATAAAGATAGCAAGGTGTTACCACTGCCACTCAGACAACGGAGGCGCTGCCAAAAAAGTAGCCTCAGCAAAATCCAAAGTGAATTCAATCTATCGCATGCACATGTCAAGATGTCCTTAAGCCAATTCTAAAAGTTTAAGGGATATATCGATTGGTTTATGAGTGCAGGTTCTCAATTTGTACTCAAACAATCAGTTTACTCACATGCAATATCAAGACCTGCAGTGCAATAATTCCTAAGAGTAAAATCCCTACCACAGGTGAGTAGTGGGTGTTGCAGGGCACCTATGCCTGTTTAACTCACTCATAAATGTTTATTTGGGAATTTTCATTCCATAAAACATACAAATATTCAATAAGCATTTCTGTTAAAATCAGTGATCAAGCATATATTAGTTAAAATGTGACAGTGATTTGTACAATCATATTAAATGGAAATGCAAGAAATAAACTATCATGAGCCAATTGTATCAACCATTCAAGAAGTTATATGTCATGTAAGGCGCTAGTACAATTGCTTTATTTCCTGTATGCTGACAGATTGTTCAGGCATTCTAGAGAGTCTGAAGGAGGGACAAAAATAGTACACAACAAGTGTTAGCTAGTAGAGTGTGCAAGTTTGAGTAGAAGAGCTGGCCAAAGTAAATTGAGTGTAACATTTGAGCAGCTGGAATAAATGACTAGTCTGATGTCTCATCCATGTCAAGCTACATTATCGGTGTGCAGATTTAAAGGCTAGATAAAATAATTCAAACATGAACTGTAGTGACCTCCGGCTCATCTAAGGTGTACTAAAGGTGCTAGTGCAGATGATGAGGTTCATTAGTAGTGTGCAGTTAATCAAGGTTCTCAAAAATCAATTAAAAGAGTTAAAGATAAAAAGGTGCACGTCCAGTGTTGTCAACTACAATATGCAGAGGATGCGGCTCTTTTCCCCGGGCCGGTGGAGAAAGAGGAAGTTGCTAAACTTAATATAAACTGACCTTTTAACAAGCCAAACGGATCATCCTGACTTACCATTTTTGGTGTTTTTCTTTCCTCAACATCCCTACCGGGAATAAGTATTTGCCTCGGGTAGCCTCAGTATGTCAATGTGTCTCCCTTCAACACCTTTAAGGCTTCATTATGACGTCTAATGCCACAATGGTTTCACTGTGGGCGAATCCATTTGCTTCTAGACTTAGTGTAGGCGGGACAAAAGAAGAAAACATGGCTTATATTTTCTTTATATGGCTGACTGCACATTGGAAAGATGTCACTAGGGTCAGGATTTATACCGGTGATCCACACCAACCTAAAGGACCCTATATCCAGAGTGCATAACAAAACATTAGATACAAGGATTTCGCCAGCTGCTGTTGAGATCTGCCTAGGAAAGCTTTGTACTTGGTGTAAGTGCTTAATTTGAGCAGGTGCTCTCAGGTGCTCAGCACCCGCACTTCTTTCACAGGCTACAATTTCTGAACCTGCAGGTGGTGGTCTCAATATTAATTGTTCAATTCAAAATAAAAACAATAACATAAATTGCATGGTGACTGCCTGGTAAATGTTCATAGGCAAGCCGGCATACGCCTGTCCAGGCAGGCATGATTGTGTATCACCACGTTAGTGATGATGTCATCATACTGATCACAAATCCAAGAAGTCATCGACAAACTATGGCTTGCATTCTATTCCCCTAGACTGCTGCACCCTGCCACTAACTGAGCCTAAACCTCCCATTGGATAATTGTAGCTGGTGGCTGGATCATGCCGGAGTTGAGGCAAGGAAGCTGCTAGAGTGCATTTGGCACTTGGGAGTGAGGGCTCTTGAGGAAGAATAAATGAAAGTAAGTGTGGATTTTCCAATTGTTACGTAGCCAGAGTAGCAGCGGCCCTGCATTGCTGCTATCCACAATATGCTCAATGCAGCTGTGGCCCAGAACAACTTTTGTGCGCCATGGCGTCACCTGTAGAATCTGTGCGCTGCACCCCAGCATGGTAATTGCTGAGCGTGAGTGAGTCCAGTAGGCACCACAGCCATACTTTCCGGCACTGGCAGCATTACTGCTGGGGACAATGCCTGTGCTGTAGCAGGCAGGGTCATAGCAAGCTGAGCAGTGGATGCCGATGCCGTCGCCATCCCTGGATCTACTAATTACAGGCAGCACTTGCAGTGACATGACCTGCTGTGCTCAAGCAGTCGCCTGTTCCGCAATAAACCTAGTCATACAACACTGATTAAAATATGCAAAAAAACCTTTTCATTTGGTGTCCATTTTGTTTTTGCACTCTGTGTAGGTAAGAAAGTAAAACACGTCATATTCTGCTTCTTTAGGAATGACAACAGGAAAACGCAGAGTTTAAAATAGCAGGGACATGTACAGGCTGACAACAGAGGTCACAGGCAGCAGCAGTGTTAAAGATGAGAGACAGCAAGAGTAAAGAGGAGAAGAAACAACAAGAGAGGAGAGAGATAAAACGGAGAAAAGTAGAAGAAAAGGAGGAGAGCAAATCAGATACAAAGAGAAAGCAGCCATGATGTAATGAAGAGAGCATTAAGAAGAGAGAAGATAGAATGAAAGGATGTGGAGGACAGGACAGAGGAAAAAAGCTGACAAATGACAAAATGGAGACACAGCTAATCATTGCTAGAGAGTGATAGTAAAAAGCCAAGATCAAGGGGAGAGAGAGCAGAGCATGGATAAAAGTGAAGAGAAAAAAGGGCAGGGCTAAAATTAATAGAGGGCAAATCAGAAATACAGGGTGTGACAAAGATGATAGAAAACAATTAGAGAGGTGAGAAAATAGACTCTTAGAGCAAAGACTTTGGGGACAGACAACAGATCAAGGTTAGAAGATAGAGACTGAGGCAGTGAGAGTGTTGAAAGTGGGGCTCACCGGAGGAAGATGTGAGCGGTGGCCTCCTTGGCAAAAATTTCAGCACCTGCACTTCTTTTTTTTACAAATTAAGCACTGCTGTCTCCACATCTACAAACCTATGTGTTTGTGGATATTTACAAATATTTTCTCTTCCCATTGCGTTCTGGACACGTTCAGAGATTTAATTATGACCTGGACAATCACAAATCAATTTCCTGGGTGGATAATGAAAGGAAACACCCTTATAATGATGAGGGAGTTAAGTAAGGGGTTTTCCCATGTTGAAATATATTTACCTCACTAAATAAAATTCAACCCGAAAAGGGGAGTCAGTCATCCACATGACAGTAGTGGTTCCTAACATACAAATACAAGAATCTTTACACCTTGATTTTGAGTTTCCTTTCAATATCAGATGCATTCAACTATTCTAAAGGTCTCATAACATTCAAACTTCTAATCTAAACACATTCAGCCTCATCTCAATCCCGCAGTGTCCATTAACAAACAATTCCAAGGCAAAAATTAATGAGTTTACAACAGCGGTTGTAAAAGGATAATGTGAGAACGGTGTTTTCAAAGATGATTTATCAAAATCTGAAGGGGCTGAGGCAAAAGGAAAAAAAAACAGCAGAGGATTTTGATTTCACCCCAATAAAAACAATTTTTAAAGGTACCGGATGACATGGAGTCGAGATTGTCATTACGAACTTTACACCAGACATACTATCTTGTAGCATGAAGGCTGTACAATTAGACTACCATGTAGAAATCCTGATTTTATAATAATTATAACCCTATCATTAAGGTTTTTTCTACAAGACACGGGGCTCTATGTTTTGTATTGAAAACAGCTAGCCCATGTGCTCTCCTACTCAGTGGTGTTTCCTATCCAATTTTAGTTCCTGATCTATGTGTGTCAACACATATTATGAGATGAAAGTCCTCACCCAAAATGTCTTTGCTCCAAGCATCTAGAGAAGGGATGGTCCACGTTTATCCAGCATCACCATTTGCAATTTTGGGTGGTAGTACACCAATGACATACCCTCCTGTTCCCCATTTCCCACTCCACAGATGGAATTACAGCATTATATTGGATCAGCTCATGTCTTGGCATACATATATGGGACAGGTGTTCTTATCAAGATCATTATGTCACTTAAGTTCATTGTGAATTTGTTCTGAATTCATCTGTATGACTTGGACATAAACACCTCTGTCCAGAACCTACATTTGGTACCACTATGAATGATTGCTTGTAGTGAGACCACATGAGTCTATCCAACTATTCCTTACCCACAATTTCATTGGGCAGATTCAAAACTGCCCACCACCCCAACACATGGGATGGTTGCCCCCCTGACATCAAAGTACAAATTTAAAGTAGTATCCCAACTGCCCTGAATGACCACCCTTTTCGGAGCGTGGGTAGGCCCACATCATGCACTTCATAAAAAAAGATGTGAGAGGCTAACTTTAGCCATTCAATAGCACTGTCCTCATTTCAAACACTCCTAAGCAACATATGTATTTCTCATGCGGGGTTCCTGGTCAAATCCTCTTCTTCCCATGTCTCTAATTTGTATGAATTAACTTAGTTCTCCTGTCTTTGTACACTTTGTCATGCATTGGTCAAGCTGCTAACCCTTCACTGATCATCTCTGCCTGCTCTAAGTCTCACATTGGGCCCACAGTAGTGAGTCTTTCCTCTATCATCCCCCATTATTTGCCTGGGGAGGTGAATTAGCATGATTTTCCCCTCTGTTATCACTCTCAGACTTGCATCATATATTTAATGTCGTTTTTTTTTAAACTCCCTTTGTATTCCATATCAGGATCAGTATAGCCATTGTTGCATCTGTTTCAAATACAGAAACTCAATTACACTTTCGTCCTCAAGTCTCTGGATATGTCTCCTTCTAGTGCTTGCAAAAGGGCATCTATTTACCTAATTTTAAGCTATGTGTCCTAACTTATCTCGTTAGACCATTTGGCTTTGGCTTGAGGACCTGTGGGATATGGGCCCTCTCACCTAAAAGCTTTGAGTGTCCCCTAGGTTGCAATTTATCCAGGATGAGAGATTCCATAAAACGTAATACCCTCTGCTCCTCTGTAAATGTTGGGACTTCCACAATGTAACTATTGTATCACATTGAGTAGTCCTTAGTATTTCCATGTATGAAGCTGTCATATAGTTATGCTTTGCCTATATACTGTGTTAAGTTAGCATGAGCTTATTAAGAGTTTAAATGCCATTTTACCTTTTCTGCTGCTTCTGCACACGACACAACTGTTATTGTAGCTTTGAGCTTAGTAGAGTGTTTTTGATTCACACACGAATAATATGTTATTACTCTGATATCAGCTTTGCTTAGTGAGCCGTGTCTGTACAGTGAGTCCTGAAGCCTTCAAGGATATCTCGACAGAGTTGTTGTGAGGTCTGATCTTCGCACCCTCCTAGACATAATATACATGCAGCTGCGGCCAAATTGAGGCGCAAGGCGCGTTTTATATTGCTTTGCACAGAGCATACACACACACTTGATGGTGCTTCGCATGCATAGAGGTGGTGGAAGATGATGTGATCCTTTACCACTAGGATCTTGAGGTATGGGGCCGCCCTGCTAAAACCCAATGAGACCTTCTTAGATATAATATAATATGCTAATTAGGGAGGGTGAGAATTAGGTGTTGTTAGACCCGATTCATTTCAACATTTTAGCATGTTGTCACCTTTCGCATTCTATGGACTAGTAACTATGCTGATTACTTTGCTTCTCATAATATGTTTGTTAGTATTATCTAAGATACTGCTTTTGAGAACCCTGCATTAGTAAATAAACATTTCAAATATGCTTGCGTCCCCATTTACTCCCTGTTTTGAATTGAAATGATTGTATAACGAAAGAGTGTCCATGTGTTCCACGTTACCTGAGGTAATCTAAGTCCATGTTCTGGTTTGTCTAAGTATTGGGAGTTTGTAATGACCAATGAGACACTGTAGCTTGTCAGGTAAGGGGATTTTGGTTACTAAGGTGAGTTTTGGCACACCCAAACTTACTGAGGATCCAAGTCTCTATGCACAGTTCTGTAGGAGAACAGGATCCCTGCTACAAAGCCAGGACCAATGTACCAATGTAAAATCATCCAAGAGACCTCATATCTTGTGTATGGATTGTGACTGTCTGCTCTATGATCTACACTCTGAGATGCTCTGTTCATATGAGGTTAACATTAATCACTAATGTTGTGTACTAACATTAATCTAGAATCATTTGCTGTAACTTTAAACTAGAATCTTTCACTGTAACTGGCACCACCCTCAGGGATTGCTTTGCCTTCTTCATGTTCTCTCCCGTTTTGGAGCTTTCATGTTTGTAAATTTTCATTATACGTGATGGCGCCCCCCCTGGCGAAAGGTCAATTTACCCAGCGTCTGACTTTGAGCTATCTGATTACTCTTTTTTTCACCCAACCTGGCCTTGTTGGATGGGCCCCATCCCGGCAAACTATCGTCCCATCTCTCTCTTACCCTTTTTCTCAAAAATCCTGGAAGCCCATGTCACTGCCTGCCTCTCGGGTTTCATCGAGAGTTCCATCTTTCTCGAGGCCAGCCAGGCCGGTTTCCGTCCTTGTCACTCTACGGAGGCTGTGATCCTGGCTGTCCTAGATACCTTGAGAGACGGAGCTGACAAGGGTACCTCCCAGGCCCTGGTATTATTAGATCTGTCAGCCGCCTTCGACACGGTGGACCACAACATCCTTCTCCACCGTGTCGAACAGGCCGGCATCCAGGGCCTGGCGCTGGCCTGGGTGAAATCTTTCCTTATGGGGAGGTCCCAGTCCCTCAGCCTAGGTACATTCAGGGCCCCTAGGGAACATCTGCCTTGCGGGGTCCCCCAGGGCTCCTCTCTATCCCCTCTTCTTTTCAATCTCTATCTTCACCCTCTTCTTTCTTCTTTGAGGCAGTGGGACGTCCGCGTCTTCAATTACGCGGACGACCTACAACTCATCTTCTCTTTAAACTCTCCCTCTGCTATTCCCACTTTTCAGGCAGTTATGTCCCATATCTTCCAGTGGATGTGTCAGAACCAGTTAAAATTGAACCCTGGTAAGACAGAGCTCCTCCTGCCGGGTAAGAGCACCGCCCACTGGGATCCACACTTCTGGCCGATTGAGCTTGGCTCTCCTCCCACCCCGGTAGCCTCGGTGAAAAGCCTTGGGGTCACTATTGACGCTGGGCTCTCTCTGGGGCCGCAGGTGGGGACAGTGGTTTCCTCCTGCATGTTCCAACTACGCAGGATTAGGAAGGTGGCCTACCTCCTCACTCCCGATGCCTTGTTACAAGTCATCATGGCCCTTGTTCTCTCCCGCCTGGATTTCTCAAATTCCATCTATTATGGCTTGCCCAAATGTTCCATCAACAGGCTGCAAGTCATCCAAAACCAGGCGGCGAGACTGGCCCTCGGGATTCCGAGGTGGCAGTCCGCCAAACCCCTTCTTATCAAGCTACATTGGCTCCCAGTCAACTTAAGGGCTGCCTTTAAGGTTGGCTGCCTCACCTTTAAATCTCTTTTTTGTCCTTGCCCCGCTTTTCTGAAATCCCTTATTCGACCCTACTGCCCCTCACGTAACCTCAGATCGCTTCACTTACATCTTCTGGTGATCCCCCCTTTCAAACTCTGTAGATCTGGGGGCCGAAGATTCGCCTTGCTCGGCCCCAAACTTTGGAATTCTCTCCCCCTCCCAGTTAGGACTTCTGGCACCCTCATTCAGTTTCGCAAATCACTAAAAACCTGGCTTTTCCCACAATCCTGCTAATTCCCCTCTGTTTCCTCAGCACCCTTTCAGCGCCATGATACCTCCGGTGATAGTGCGCTATACAAAATCCCCTTAACATAACATAACATAACATAACATAACATATTTGTAATCTATATGGAACTCTTTCAATTCAACTTCAGAGAACCTGCATTTTTCCGAAAAGACCCTCAACTAATCAGCTTTTTCTGAACTCTGTGGCCTTTGGTACCATGTCCATATTTCTCTGTGTCCTTTCCTGTCACTTCTTCAAAAGAAAGTACATTGCCTCCTGACTAGCTGGGAATTTCAGATGAATTTGCTATACCACATGTGTGTTGAGGCCAGCAGTTGTCCTCAGATTGTGGGGAGGAGGTTATGTAGTGTAGTTCCTATATTCCCAATAGGCTCTGCGCATTGGAATAATATATCCTGTAGTTTAGAAGTAGGACTGAGGTCGACTAGGTCTCTACCGAGTATATTAAACTTAATTGTGAGTGCCAGCTAGCTCAGAGGTCACTAGAAACTTTCTCGAATTCACAAGAAGGGATTAGTTTTTGACAACCGCATAAACATGACAACTTTGTTTCCCAAGAATAAGAAATCAATCTCTAGAGTCGCAGAAACAATAGATAGCTATTTTACTCAGTCAATCGTGCATGCTTCCTTTCACCAGAGGTGCTGCGAAAAATAGAGAGACAGGCGTTTTCAATAAAAAGTATTTATTGAACAATCTTCTTTCTCGAGCATAAGAAATGTACCGCTACAATTGTAATACTGGTTATAAAGTACAAGGCATATAATACGATAAGTATTATAAAGTAGTACTGTAAAAGCATGATATGGTTTCTAAGCCATAAAATACATAAAATATCTAAAATACATACAGTGATAAAATAATGACTAAAAGTACTCAACTGGTGCTCCTAAAATACGCCTACCCCGGTGTACCTAACCTAAGTCTAGTACAAGGGAAGAAGTAAGTGAGGTGTAGCTTAAGTTTAGTATTCTTTGCCAAGAATCTATTCCAAGAATTCTCTTAAGGGTCTAATCAGCTCCATACCTTGGTTTTAGAATGAAGGAGGTCTTGTATCTCTCTCCCAGAACTCGATTTCCCAGCAACCCGCAAGAGTAGCCTGGAAACACTGGAGCTGGATTTCTCGGCAGGAGAAAAGACAGCGTCTCTCATTGCGTCAGCTGAAGGGTCGGCTTCCTTCGGCACTTGCTGCTGCAGGGCATCGGGCAAGTAGATAGTCAAACTGCTCCAAACCACCGTGTGTTTGTCTGGGCAAATATAGGCATATTTATACCTTAAAGGTGCTGAGTTTGACGTATAATTGGACATAATAACGTCACTCAAAGACTCAGTTCTTTGAAAACTCCATGATTTCCTAGATAAATTAGTATTCAGGCGAAGGGAAGTCCCTAGCTGCTGAAGGCGGGTTTTTCTAAGAAATCGTTGTTGATTCTCGGAACTTAGTGGAAGTAGCCATGCCGTATTTGGGCTGCATAGGCTCAGTCTAAATATGGTAATGATTTCTATGCCTATATAAGGATGGTGTAATTTATACCTATATATGGGCATGAATTGGGAAAATTACACTAGGGTCCGAGATTCCTACACAACAGTTATGCACCACATGAGTGTCTCTTTGCCGAATTTGCATCAATGATGGGGAGCAGTCAATCATCATGTGAGGGAAAGGGGATCTTTTAAGGGAAGTGGAACCAGTCACCACCAGAGCAATAGCATTGTCCCCTGGCACTCCTTTGTCTTAATTAGTAAATAAAATTGTGCTGGAGCCCAAAACCCTCCTCTCGAACATGCGGCTGCTGCAATTAACTGTGCAAGCACAGAATACTGAGGGGATGTAATCCTAAAGCCATCTCAGGCATCTTTAATCCATTTAGAGCCACTCCATTTCCCTTCAGGTCACTCTTGCAGCTTTCTCCCTTTGTGACACTTTTCCGTCTTTCTCTTCCTGTGTCTTTCCCATATGTTTCTTTTGCTGGCATAACATTTCTGAAGCAGAAAAATAAGTGCCGGCCCCCAAAAATAATTGCTGGTGCCCCCAACCGGCAACCACCAGCTCACATTAAGCACTGCCCTCACCACAGCTCTCTTTAGAGGCACAGTTGAGTGTTACTGTCATACCCCTCCCTTCAAGCAGTGTCTTCAAAGAGTGGCCTTGTGTCCTGTGAGCCGGGGCTATATAGCTGATCCTCCCTATTCTATCCCTCTTCGACCCAAATGTTGCATGCCAGTCTCTGAGCCAAGTTCCTTCGCACTGGCTGCTGATATTGTGTTTTTGTTCTTAATTGCAGCAGCTCTCCGATTTATGCTGCTTATGGTGCCGGGGTATGAGTGCTCCTTGAGGCACTTTCACCAGAATGTGTAGCTGGCTCTGCCGTTCGTCAGCAGGAACTTTAAAAAGCTCCCTCACTTGTATTACATTTGACATATTTCTCTGTTTAGAATTGTGTCCAATATTATAAAATCATGCATGTATTTCTGTGTGCATGTTTAAGGCTCACAAGAAGATAGTGCACGTTTTCAGAGCGGTAATGCACACACTTTTCAGTAAACACTTTTTATGGAGAATGCACGTCACCGAGCGTTTAAGTCAGAACCATAGTTCAATCATCTAAGAAACTTCTTTAATTGCTTGTATTGAGCTTCCCCATTTTAAGGGTTACTATCAATTGAGTTAAAGACTAATCCTTGTACTCTGGCACCTAGGACTTGTCTCATCCATGTTCAACATAAATCCAATGTACACAGAAGGGAAATTCATCTTGTAAATAGAAGAGAATGGGAGAACAGAAAGAAATACAGGTTTTCTTTACGTATAAGCTTTGTGCGCCATGTGTACGCAGCAACTAAGAAAGCATGTGGGCAGGCAAAGCCGGACCACTGAGGGGCCCATGACAAACCCTTACCGGATAGGCGGGTCAATGAGAGGGCACCTGGCAAGCCCGGGGAATTCGAGGGCACGGATTGGGCCACATGGTTTGAACAGCCCAATAGGTGGGGACCCCACTAGGGGCGTATCAGGACTTAAGGGGGTGGGGGGGCCCACCACCTAGAACTTGTGCCTTCGCTGTTGACCCACCCTCCCACACCTGAAATGAGGGCATCACAACCGCATGCAGATGTAGGGCTCAGGCTAGGCAGAGACAGCACAGAGGGAAAGCAGTCGCAGCTAAATAACCAAACAGGAGCTGCTTAAACCTAAGTCCTTGGGATGCCTTACGGCAGGGGCACAGGGAGCAGGCAACGGGTCAGCATGGGTCATCAGAGGGCAGAAACAGGACGTGCAGACTGGGCCAGGCATGAGGGCCACCCACAACACTTGGCAGCAAGGTGTAGCCTAGAGGAAGCAAAAAAGACTAGATCCGCTGATAAGTGGCATTCCCTCAGGGCACTGTCGAAAAGGGTTGTGCTGTTTAAGGTTAAGCGAGGAGGCAGAAAATACATGATTGATTAAAATCAAATGACATGTTTGTGTATGACAGTATGTAAATAAAAGCTGCTGTCGTTTGCCCCATCATCAAAATGCATTATTTGTGGACATAAGTGAAGGTGACATGCATGGGTTGCATGCAGGGGCAGGAAGCTCAAGGGGCTTGCCCCTCCTGGGAGGGGTTATAACATTGAAAGGGAAGCTTATAAATCAGGGAACATTTTTAAGTTGACAATACTCATGCTAGACCAAACCACTTTTATTGTGCTAAATATATTCGAAAATTTAAAAAAACAAAATTTTTAAATAGTCATTAGTATATACCAAGACACATAGAATGTTAATGACTGGTAATACAATAAAATGCAACACACACAAAAACACACACATACACACGCCCAAGATAAGGACCTCTCTGAGAATCAGGAGTGTTAGACAAAACATGCTGTGGGAAAACTACTAACACAGTGCTGCAACTCAATAAAACAGCATATTTATACAACTGGCACGCGTCACTTAGAAATGAATATTACCCAGCAACAGTCTTTTCCTGACTACAATCACCAAGGTGAATGCTTCTCCAATTTCCTTTTGATATTGACCTCTTGCTTGGATAAAGAAGGATTCGTCCTGCCCAGGCAAAACAGATGAAAGTGTGTCTGCCAGTAGTGACAATATGATATCCATCTTGCTCTCATGCAATATATTGCTATAATGGATATCTGATCCCAAACTCACTAAGAATTACAAATTAAAATCAGCAATGAGATGCCTGCCAGTTGCTGAAGTCACACCCCTGATTGAGGACCTGTTTTCTATCTACTCGCATCGGGAAGCCATTCACAGGAAATCGTTTATGTGCAGCACACGTTATCATCTCTTGCAGTAAACCTGCCTGCCCATCATTAACTGCTCCCCTTTGAGAGAGGCACTCTTGCCAATTACTTCTAATTTGTATGCATAAATGTATTTAATAATTTATATGCATGATAGTAAAAAGAAATGGAAAATAACTGTGAGACTTGTCATCCTTGGTGGCCCTTTTAAAACATATATCTGGCCTGTCATTGCAGCCTGTAGTGCAGTTTCAAATTGTCAATTTGACCTGGCAAAGAACATTTTACTAGGCCAAACCTTCCTTTTTAAAACCTACAAGTCACCCCCAAGATAGACCCTAAACATCCCACTGAGCAAGGTTCATTGTATATAAAAGGTAGGACATGTGTTTTTGTGTTTTTAAGTTTTAACATGTCCTGGTAGTGACAACCTACTAAATTCGTTTTTCACCACTGCAAGGCCTATCTCTCCCATTGGGTTACATTTGGTTACCTTATTACATTTATTAAGTGCTAACATTTGATAGGGAACAGATAGGAAGCAAAGTTTGAACTTAAATGAATTGTAATTTGAAATCCTCATTCAATGTTGGACGTTAAGCCACAATTATGAAAATGCCACTTTAGGAAAGGGGCATTTTCTTAACCCAACCATTTCATGTCTGCAGTCATTATCCAGCCATGTGAACAAGTGTAGCTGGAAGTTGATCTTTGTGTATGTCTTCCAGAAAGTGAGATAAAGGAGTAGACATGTTTTGTGAGGATAGACCATCCTGCCATGATGGTGGGGAGTGGAGCTGTTTCCTGCCTCATTTACATTTTTAAGGGCTGTATCCAGCACACACTGAAAGGGACTTAATACCAGACTGTGTGGAGCCTTGGCAGACAAAGGGAAGAACTTTCCAGGACCAGATGTGTGGTTAGGCCTGATGTCACCCTCACTTCAATGTATGGCGTCAGGTATAAATATTGGACATCCTAACCCACCTCTTCAGTATGCTCCTGAACCTGCCGACATTAAAAGAGGAAGGGCTGCCTAGTCCTGCAGAGGACTGCCCTACTGCTTATAGTCTGCCTGGTTCCTCAGAGGACTGTACTGCTGCTTGATGCCTGTCCTGATATCTAAGAAGGAAGACTGGGTCTGCTGCCTTAATCCCAGGCTACCTGAGTGCCTCCAAGTGTCAGTAGGTTGACCTCCTGCTCTGAGCTACAGGGATACAACAAGCTTCAAAGACCTCCCTGCAGCTGCTGAAATGCAACACGATATGCCTGGACATGCCTGAGCCCAATTGGCCTCTGCTAGAAATAGTCCCTGATCCCCAAGAGGTGCTTCCCCAGGTCTTGTATGCTTGGAATTCATCAGTGTGCACTCCTATCCAAGAATAGGTAAAATCCTGAAGTTTTGGGCTCTTCAGGGCCATGAATAACCTGGTTTGTGCCTGGACTCAGCTGCCGGCGATGACTTATAACATGAAGCTCCTGTGAGACCAGCTGTTCCCGCAGACAGCCTCCCTCTCTCAGCCAATGGGTTTAGCTCCAAACTGTCTAGGGTGAAAAAGACAGGGCAGGCCTCGTGTCGGGTGTCTTTGTGTGTGCTGTGGGAAAGATCCTTTGAAATGAAATCAGGGCAGTGTCTGGCTCCTATTCAGCCACCCTGTCAGAAATATGCTCCCCCAGCAATCCCCAGGTCCTATTGTTGACTGTCTGGGCCCAATACACATTCTTGCTAGGGAATCCAGTAACAGTCTCAGACCGCTAGAAAGTAACAGGAAAAGGCTAACTGTCAAAAAGTGCTATTTTCACAAATATAATCTAAAACTTGACATTACGAATAAAGAGGATTTTAATTTACAATTCATTTGAATGCAATCATAATTTCTGTATCTATTCCAAGTCTGAAGGTAGCACTTATTAATTGAAATAAGGTAACACAGGCTTAACCTATGGGAGAGATAGGCCTTACAACAGTGATCATCTCACTTAGGAGTTTCTCACTTCCAGAAGATATAAAACTTAAGCACATGTGTTCTACTTTTTAAATACCACGCAACCTGCCCTATGATCCTTTAGGGCCTTCTTTAAGGGTAACTAATAAGTTGGGGTAGGCAGAATTTGTGGAGTTTGATTCCTCAGAATCACGAGGAAGTACATAAAAATTCCACCAGATTCCACGGAATTACGCAACGGAGTAGAGTGGGGATTTGGTGCTATTTTATTAGCGCAAATTCACCCTTGCATTCATAAATAGATGTAAGGATGCATTTTGACAAAGAAAATAGCACAGTCAAATACCTCTCAACATCCAGGCATATTCTTCAGTGATTACGGGGCATATTACCAAGATCGGCGTTAAAAATGATCACCGGTTTAGCGGCAGAAAACTGCAGCTAAAGCGGCAATAATGAGCTTGATAATAGGCTCTTGAGAATTCCCATAGAAGTCTATGTTCTGGTGTGAACATGGGCTTCTATTGGATTTCTCCAGGGCATATTATCAAGCCCATTATCGCCGCTTTAGCAGCAGTTTTCTGTGGGTAACCGGCGATAAATGTAATGCCTTTCTTGATAATATGCCCCATCGTCTTTTAATCATTGCAGAGTATGTAAAGGTGCTGAGTGGTATACAGTTGTTTCTCAAGTTTAGAAACCACTGCATACCACTTGATGCCCTTGCATACTCAACAGAAATTCCACCGGCAGAGAGGCGGAATTTAAATTTATCAGTAATTCTGCATTACAAGAGTAATTTGGAATTACCACAATAACTCCCATTCCACAGGTGGAATTTTCAACTCCTACCAAGCCTTATTATAAGTATTAAAAATGAAGGTTTAGACCTTCCAAAATATTATTATTAAAATGTTAAATAATAATAATAAAATATTATTAAAATATTTATTTTACAGGTCGAAATGGCAGTTTAAAACTGTACTGGCAGGAGTGAGACATGTTTTCAAAGGCTACTTTACTGGTTGGAGCAATGAGTGCTGTAGTTAAGTTGTAGCATTTATTTTACAGGCCCTGGGTACATGTAGTATCATTTACTAGTGGCTTACAACTTAATTAAATGTGCCAATTGGAAGGAGTCCAAGCTGTACTCCAATTTTCCTATGTTTTAAGGCAAGAGGACAAGCACTTCAGCACTGGTTAGCATAGAAAAAGTGTACAGAGCTCTAAAAGCAAACAAAAACGGGTTCAGCAAAGGAAGGAGAACATCTGACGTGACCATGCAGAAAGGGCCACTTCCAGCAGTAGCAACTCATGTTCACATAGTAAACATTTGCAGCACCATGTTGACCAGACAGAAAATCAGAAAGTTAACTATAAGAAAGCTCAACCTACTAGAGAAGTCTCTGTGTGGTCTTAGGTGACTTTAATTTCATGGTGCAATGATCCAGATGGTGCTGCAGCCACTAGTCTCTAGATAGCCATGTCAACACTTTTATTTACACAGCTGCTACACGTTAACCTCTATTCAAGAGAACATAAGCAATGCAAATAGTAGTAATAAGCTTTATTCGATAAAAATGTATCATAAAAGCATGTACATGATAAAAAAACAGTTAATGTAGACATGCAACATTTAAAAGCATCACAGTATACATAAAGTTCCAAACATTTAAAAAACACATATGTACAGGTTAACATAGATGTAAGATAAAATAGAAGGGAAATCCATTTACACAAAGCTAATAAAATGTAATAAAATTAAGCCATGATAGTTTTTACACTAGGCATTCTGCTTTTAAGACATTGGTTTTATCATAGCTATCGCCCATACATATCTCAGGTATTAGAACTTTTTACATTTTTCGCCTGGATCTTTGTTTGTGTCAGCCATGCGCATCATTCCAGGTATTTAGCTACACCACATATCAGTGTCAAAGAAGAGGTATCAGTTTTTAGGATGCGTAGCGCAGCACAATGATTCGTAGGGCCTAGCATTTTGCAGATTGGTTTGAGCCATTTTGCTCTAGCCGTCCCGTATGCAGAGCAGGCAAACAAAAAGTGAGCAATAGACTCATTGCGCTGTGTACAGCTTGGACAAGGAGCAGGTGTTGAATTAGGCCCCTTCCAAGATGCTATCACGTTATTAAGTGGCAGTGTCCCTAATCTCATCTCCAACCTGGATAAAGTCAAGGTAGGGTTCTAATCTGCAGATGTTTTGTGCTCAAAGAACCCTTCAGTAAGTTTCCCAGTTTTTGAACTAGATAGCTCGCTCGCACCCAATCCCAGTAAGCTTGTTTTAGAACCTGCTTAGTAGGTGGGGTCTGGCTGGCCCAAGCCTCACTAAATCCAATGTCAGATAAGAGTTGTCTAAGGTCCACCAACAATTTTTGGAGGCCACCCGGTGTCTTGGCTATCAGGAGGGTATTGTCGGCGAACAGGAGAGTTGGGATCTTCTCTCCCGCCCGGGTAGGAGCGTCTGTTGGTTCCTCATTAAGGTAGTCCACCACCCCATTAATGAATAGTGAGAACAGGGTGGGGGCCAACACACATCCCTGGAGTACTCCCCTGTTCACCACGCTCCTCTCTGTCAGCTGCCCCTGGGATCCCCACCTGACCTTTGCATAGTTGTCATTATGCAGCCCTTTTAAAAAGTCAAGGATCTGGAATGGGATACCCAGTTGTTGAAGGACCTGCCAGAGGTTGTCCCGGGGCACCAGGTCAAATGCAGTCTTCAGATTTATGAAGGCTAGGCACAGACTGGATTTCCCTAAGGTCATTATTTTCCAGTATATCCTTAAGAATATGAACACCTGGTCCATTGTTCCCACCTTCTGCCTAAACCCCGCTTGGTAGTGGGACAAGATGTTTCCATCCTCCATCCACCTTCTGATCCTCATAGGAGCACCCTGCCAGCCACCTTCTGGATCACGTCAATTAGACTGATCGGTCTGTAGTTGGCAGGGTCCTTCCTATTTCCTTTCTTAAATATTGGGACGACCTCCCACCTTTCCAGGAGTCCGGAACAGGAAATCCCCTTACTATCAGATTCCTTATGAGGAGGATAAATTGAGCCCAAGGCTTAGGATCGTACCGGAGCAAATCCCCGGGAAGACCGCCGGGACCCGCTGCATTTCCTGGAGCAATGCTATTTATAGCTAGCTCCACCTCTTGGAGCTCAAAACCGTCCAGTAACTCTGGAGCACCTGAGATAGTTGGGGAAATTGCCACACTAGGGGACGCAGAACATTCATCTCCCGAATATAGATTGCAGAAGTGTTCTTGGCATTGCTGGCCTGTAATATGATTAGGGATTGGATTGGATACTTTCCTATTCCTTCTATTAATTAGATCGCAAAATAGAGTTGTGTCCCTCTGGACTGAGGCCTGCTTGAGTTCCTGCCAATGGGCCTCGTCCCAGTTACGTTTTGCTTCCACTAGGGCCTTGGAATAATCTTTCCCGGCTATCTTAATTGTTGGTGAATCCTTCGTCCTGATGGCAATAGATAAGGATGCCTTCTTTTCCCTGCAATTGGAAGAGTACCATGGGTTAGTAGGCCTTACATGATCATATTTAGAAGCCAATTTCCCTTCTACAATAAAAAAGAGCTATGCTTATTAATTGAATCTTGATAAAAATGTTGAAAGTTAAGTTGATTCCCCATATCACTGGGGAGTACCATTAGTTCCCTGTTCATAAGTTCAACGACTGCCTTAATGCTTTGCATTTTATCTTCTTGTTGGGAAACTTTGTGCCATTTAAGACGTCGCTTACAACTAGAAGGAATTACCTCTCTAGTTGTCATTATGGGACGATTACATGCCTTAGCCCCAGAGGGACGCCAGATATTGTTTACTTGGAGGCAAAGAGGATTATGGTCACTGTCTATAGATGACGTAACTAACATGTCTTCCAAGTCCCCCCAGAGTCGGACATCAATAAGAATATAGTCTATTCTGGACGGGGAACTTATCCTATTAAAAGTATTTGCTCCGTTAGGATCGGAGCGCATTCTCCCATTCACAGCTCTTAGGCCATACTCCAAGGTGAGTGCATTAATTTGAATAGCTCTCTGGTACCACTTTTTAATAGGATCTAAATTAAGGGGTGGAATAGCCCATTTAGCATCTTCTTCAGCGTTTCCCAGGAGATCATCCTCACTCAGGGGTTCAAATGTAACATTGAAGTCCCCAGCTACTACTATACTGGAGTGCGGAGAGATGGAAGATAGCATACTTTCCAAGAAAGATATGGTCAATGATGTTTGGGCACCTGGAGAACCTCTTGCATAAATGTTAAATAATCCAGGGCTGTACCATTAGGTGTACCTCTAACAGTCAAATGCAGAATATCCAGCGATAGGGAGGTATGAGTAATATTCATCCAGTTAAGGGCAATGCTAATCCAAATTTGCAAACCCCCGGAGGGGCGCCCTTTACCTGAACTAGTTGCCGAGATACAATAAGAAGTGTATCCGGGTTTGTATAGCGGAGTTAGGCTCCATGTCTCCTGGAATAGACATACCTCAAACCTTTCAACAAAACTATTCCATTCGGGGAGCAATAATTTATTTTCTAGCCCCGCTATATTCCACGAAAGGATACTGAGAGTTGATGTATCAATCCTAGTGATCATGGTCTCAACTGCTACACTATTTAAATCACCAAGCACTGTCTGTACATCTTCTACAGCCAAACCCTGACCCTTGGGGCTCCCTGCAGCTGTAGAAATAGCTACGGCATTGGACTCCCTACACCTCGATGCGATTGAAGCAATAATGATATTATCGGAGTCCCTTAATTTCAGTCAATCTACCCGATTCAAGCCAGACCCCCGTCCCCCTCTCCCTACCTTATCTTGATCTTCCACCCCCGGTAATACCCAGACTGGGGATTGTCTAATCTGAATGGCAGAATGCTCAGGAGAGGAGGTTCGGAACTTCAAGGCCAACAGATTCTCAGCAAGAACCGCATCAGTTAGCATTAGCTCAATGCAATCTAGCTCAGAATTTCGCAAGGCAATCCTCCTCGCTTTAATGATGCCCTCGCGAATTATCGACCTGCAGCCCCTTACATGCAACAGCCAGTTTATTACCTTGTTGCGAAGGGACTCGCTGTATTCATACCCCTGGCTACCGAGGGGTT
Organism: Lissotriton helveticus; assembly: GCF_964261635.1. Classification (NCBI taxonomy): domain Eukaryota; kingdom Metazoa; phylum Chordata; class Amphibia; order Caudata; family Salamandridae; genus Lissotriton; species Lissotriton helveticus. Next base: position 1,768,404,195 of record NC_136063.1, read on the forward strand.
TTGGGACTTTCACCATATATACCATTGCCCGGGGGTTCTTGGGCAAAGCCATAGGAGGTTGTGCTTGATGCCTCAGAATGCTGGAGGATAGAGGGATGTACTGAGCCCCAGATACTATCGGTGGGTTAGTATAGACTTTTTTCCAACTTGGAACTGGGGCCGTAGGGGGAGTGATATTTCTTAGATCTTGCAGCGTAGAGGAGGACTCACCACCCCTCTCTGAAGGAACACCACTTGCCAGCCTATTCCAGTGGGGAGAACATGTGGAGGGGGGAACCTGGGACAGTGGGGTGGGAGCTGGAGTGGGAGCTGGAATGGAAAGATTAATCCTGCAATTTAAGGCTTCCACCATTTTCCTTCAAAGGTCCACCTCTTTTTGTAGTGAGTCCACTTTCTGCAGCAGCCCCGCATTAATATCCCTACAACCACATCTATTTGCCAGGTTTCCAGCAGAGTTGCATTCATTCCGTATAGTGGGTACAAATCCCTCTGGCAGGTGCTCTAGTACTGCAAATCTATTGGCAGAGGTAATTGGGGCAGGGTTCTCATCACCTTGGTTAACACTTGCGTCCCCTAGATTACTTCGATGTAATAGTGGTGAGGTGGATGGGGGTCGAGGAGATTTCTCAATACTCTCTACCGGAGGGCTGTGGGTGATTGGCTTTGTGTGTCGTTGGGTCTGTTTCCTAAACATAGATGGAATTGTACGTTGAGGATTACTATGTAATCCATTCTCCTGATGATCTGGGCCAATGTCAGATGCTTCATTGTTATTCCCTAAAATCTCTTCACATTCCGAAACTGTTACCTCTATTCTATCGAGAACGCAATTATTAGCCGCATGGCTCACTTTTTTAACCTTTTTTCCTTTCTTGTTCCCAGCTGCCCCACCACCCTCCATTGATTTCCTCTTGCCCATTTTGAGCGTGTTGATAACGGAAACAAATTATCACAATAAGGTGGTAATCCGGACACAACATTCACTACCAATAGTCCCCTCAACAATAGTAATTACAATGGCAGGTATCCCCTGGTAAGTTCCCAGATGAGTTCCACAAATGGTCCTACAAAAAGAAGCGTCAGAACAGTACCTTATGTCCCGTAGTTGAAATGACAGGGGGGGCCCAGCCTCTGCCTGCCACTGACGGGTGCAGACGGGCCCGCCCTTGGCCAGGGGAACACCCGTATGCGTCCCGCGCCGCGGGCGCCCATGGTGTTTTTATGACGCCTCCTGGCGCTTGGGCGCAGACGCGATGACAGGCGTGACAGGAGGACTATGGGAAATGTAGTCCCCTCCTGAGTCAATGGCGCAAAATCAAGACGCGATGATGGTGTGCAGCCCCTCCCGGGACCGCTAGGGTGGCAGGAACAAGCGTTGCAGTCTCCTCGAGACTGACGGCGAGGAGCAGGTAAAGCCTGCTGTGGTGAGGTTTTCCTCGGGCGAATATGTAAATATATTTATTAAATTCAAACATCTCATCAAAAAACCCATGATACCCAAACAATATTATCAACCACAGAGTGCAGGAAACAATGTACCTGGCTCGGAATTACTTTAGAAAGAGCTTCCAAAATAAATGGTATACCTGCACTCCTTGTTACCTATGAGTTAACTAATAGAAAAGTTAAATGGTGTGGATATAATCATTGATTGAAAATAACTGGTGCTGACCGTGTTGCCTTTATAGAATCATACCAGTTATTTATTAAAAACTGTGAGAGAATTTAGATCATATTAAAAATAAAACATATATAATGGTCCCCGTCAAGGGACAAATCTATTTCCAAGTGTTTATTTGAGTTTTGATCCTATAAAAACCCTTCCCTCTCTGTTAGCTGGATCAAATTATATTTTTCTCATTTACATTGGATCCTGAACCTAAGAGGGCCCATAAAAAAGGATTTGATGTTAATCCATCTCCATCTTGTTTCTCAAATGAAGCAAAATAATCAGTCTTTTTACATTTTCCTCTATTTGGTCTGGCATCATTGTAATGCCGTGACAGTCCCATGTCAGTCGGGCAACTTCACTGCCTTTTTGAGACACTTGTGAGTACTGGTATCTGAAATGTCTAAAGTTTAAAGGTTGTAAAAGATTTAACATTTTTAAGTAGCTGGGAGTGGATGAACCCTTCCTACTTCAAATTCCCTGTTAATTGGGAATCCAGATTTCAACAACCTTCTCAGATTAGCAAGTCTCGAACACTGATGCTGCTCCCCCTCGTTTCTGCCCTCCAAGTTAACTAAAAACGTTTATAGATTTAACACATTCCTTACAGTCGTACAACGGAATTCTAGTTGTGTTCAGTTTCGGTGAAATAATTTTGTCTTGTGGACTCTCACATTTAGAGCTTGTCAGAATTTGTTGATTCTACAATCACAGATTAAATCAGGTCTCCACGTGTTACTGTAGATTGCACCCGTTCTTTAGTAACAGCAAACTCATGTTTGCCTTTGTTAAGAGAGAGCAGCTCTGCAGAATCCACCACAGACTGCTGATCTTGATGTAATTTGTAGCACTGCATTCTCTCTGTCTTTCAACAAATCCCTTGAGCACAGTACCTCTTTTTTCTGCTTGTTAGTATCCCTCTGGAAAAGGAAGCAGGTTTAAAAAATGCATAGTGTGTTTGCATAGAATAGTTAGAAATGTGTTGTTACAGTCAGTCTTGGTTCAGCATCCTGTAAGGCATCTTTTAGAATGTGCACTTATGTTGATGGGTAATGGTTAGTTAGACTGTTTTTATCCACACAGAAGCTGAGTAAACTAGGATTATTTCAGCACTGGACACATTTCTCACATGAAATTATGCTATGCATTGCAAATTGCACTGGAAAGCCGAAGCCCAAGAGAAAGGTTTCAGCATCAGTAATCGCAATGCTGGAAACAATCGCATGAAGTGAGGCAAAAGAGCTTTAGGGGTCCGAACTCGTTATCCTTTATTGGTCGAAGCCATCTACCGAGCCTGTGAGTCCTAAGAGGAGGGGAGGGTGACATACAAAGGCCTCGCTGACCCTTCGGTGGACTCAGCAGGATGAATGGAGATATGTGATACCCACGCATTGCTTTGAAAAGTCAAAGACAATTGCAAATGCATTGGTAGCTTGTAAATCTAAGGCAATAATAACTGGAAGGCAATGGCAGAAGTAATTATTACAAATGTGAACAAACAGAGAATACCTGGCATTTTATTCAGAGCTATTTGAATATCTGCCGGTTTGTTAGAATCCCTTTTGCATCTGCTTAGGTCAGTAGCGATTAGTGCACCCTCGGTCGATCCGGTGAGGAGAGTTCATTGTAGGGCTTTCACCTACCTGACATAATGAGCCCTTGACATTTGAAGTCCTTTCACAGCAAACAGCACGCAAGGATTTTATACACATGTTATTGGAACATGCACAAATTATTTTATTCACCTGTCCCTCTCTGGCCATCAGAATTCAGCGTGGGAAGCTGCACGCATGTGGTAATGAGACAGCTGGTGTAGAGCTAGACACATGATTTAGTATAATAGTCCCTTTCATCATCCTCCTGAATATGAGCAATGAAATATAATTTTTAAGGTTAGGTTATACTCAAATATCGTGTTTGCAACAAAGTCACAATCATCATGGAACAATAGAAAATTCTCACTGAATAGATGTATTATTTCTCGGCCATTGTGTGAACAAAAAAAAAAAATATATATATATATATATATATATATATATATATATATATATATATATATATATATATATATATGTTATTGCGAGCAGCAATTTCCAATCAGGAAAAATCTCACGGACGCCTTGGTTGGGTTTGCAGGTTATTTATTCATACAAAGACTGCACAGCAACGCGTTTCGACTTGCGTCTTGATCACGCAGCGTGATCTCTCCTAAAAAAAAATATATATATATATATATATATCCAAACATATGTACCTTTACAATATATATTTATCGCAAGGCAGACTCTCTGAAAGACAGACTAAGCAAAAATGAAATCAATACTAGACAGAATAGAAAACCTGATATACAGGGATTCTTTACGTGCATGACATGCAAAGCATGCAAGTTTAGTCAAAATGTTAAGTCAGTCTATTTTCCGATTGAAGATAAAGAGAAGACCATCAAACAACATCTGACCTGTTTGTCTGAATACGTGGTTTATGTTCTCGTTTGCCCATGTTACAAAAAATACGTGGGGAGCACAATGTTTCCCGCTAAGAAGTGTATTTTGGAACATATGCGGGCAATAGATAATAAAGGCCAAAATTCACCAGTAGCCAGACATTTTGAGGAATTACATCGTAGCAATCGCAACCTGTTGAAGTTTTTTGTGATTGATAAAATACCACCAATGAAAAGAGGTGGAGACAGAATACGCAGGTTGCGACAGCTAGTGAGCAAGTACATCATGGATTTGGATACCCGTATCCCGGGTGGGCTGAATTCTGAAGAGGAACTGAAATGGCATTTGGGAGAGTAAACAGTTGGGGATATCAAAGTCCTTAGCATGTAAAATGTATAGTTGATCTCGCAGTCTCCTGCGTAGTGTTCAGGTTTTTAATCGCACAAAATTTGTCTATCACTTTGTAATTTGGTTTTTGTGATTATGCTGCACCTTTTCTTAAGAAATCGAGTAAATCGGCCTTAGAGAGTTGATAGCAGACACCTAGACTAAATGACTTGTTTTTTTATACACAGGTAAAATATGTGGGAGAAGATGGAGAATGCAGGACAAAATGTCAGCCCACTTGGGATCAAGAAACAATTAACAATTGAGCAACATATAAGGATACAATATGAGAAGCAAAATTTGGTTAAAAGTTATGAGATTTATTCCCACTTGGGATGTATCGAATGGTAGATACTTGTTTTCCACTATTTTTTAGGATCACTCCACTAGGAGTTTCATAATGAGTTGTTTATGAAAAGGATGACCTGTTTTCTACTATCTTTTCAGGATTACCCCACTAGGGTGTATATAATGAGTAGTGTATAAAAAGGATGACCTTTATTATATGCCAGTGAATATTGTTTCAACTGTTAATTGCGATATAATAATGACAATACTCCTACAACCTTTCATTTTCATGGGTATCCGCTATAATGGTATTGTTCCAATATGGCCGCAATATTGGACTTGGTTTCGTAGTCCTTTGTTTATGTTTGGCACAAGGAAGTGATACGTGTAACTTTATTTATTGTGTATGTGGGGAACACAAATCACCCGTGATCAAGCCGAGTGTTCGGTGAAACACGTTGGGCTGGTTCCATTGTTTGTCATGCTGGAAATAAATTATGGCATATGAAACATGAACTTCTGGTGATTTAAATGGTGAATGTGCTGGAGAAGAGTGCATTGCGCAACTTTGGAAGCGTTTTGTGAAATTTTATAATTGGCAGGGAACCCTCTGACTCTGCATTGCACCGCAGTTTGAAGTGTCCCGGTTTTTCGGAGGAAGGGAAACGGATATATATATGTATATATATATATACATATATATATATATCTCATGTTAGCAATAGGAAATCTATAATTACCTATTTGCACTTGCCTTCTGGATATTTTGGTAATCAAGATTTCAGTCACAATTTTCCATCAACACAATATTGTTGGTCAGCAATTCTGTAAGTTATCTGAATATAAACCAAAAATACTTATCTTTATTGCACCACTTCTATTCTTCAGTACAGGCAAATGTGCTTTTAATTAAACAATTCATATTTAAATCGCAACCAATCACTCCAAAAGAAAAGTAGAATGATTTAGACATTGTCAATCAGAAAAAAATGAGTCGGACTACAATAGTAGAAATCTTCCCTACAAAATAAGAACCTTTTGTTATTCCAGTATTCTCAAGAGTTAGAGGCATCATGTTTCATTTCCACTTAAGTCACAACCGGAGAGGTATTCGACAAAATATTGGGAAAAAAATATTGTGCAGCAGAACTTTCGAGTTTGAAATATCATGACGCACAAATATTATGTACAAAAACATGTTGATTTTAATATTGATGTTAAAATATCTATGTTCTTCATATCAATATTAAAATGATCTATGTTGTTAATATCATTTACAAAAATATCATTGTTACTAATATCGTTTTTTAAGAATTTTTGAGTATTTTAGTATATATTTTATTTGTATATGTTATAAATTGTCAGTATAATTGGTGCAGAGTCGGAATATCGAATCAAAAATATCGATTTACACAAATATTGAGTTAGAAATATCGTGAGTCAGAAATATCAATTGACAAATTCTCGTGATCTAGAATATCGAATTTAGGTAAGTAATATCGATGTTAAAAATATCGAAGTGTAAAGTATGATTTGCAAAATATAGTTTAAAAAAATAATTTGTTTATTAATTTTAGTATATATTTTATATGCATGTGATGTATGTGTTTTTGTATAAGATTTGTTTGTATTTTTAATATATGTGTTACATTTTTAGTAGTTATTAAATATTTTTTATTAGATTTTTAAGTTTTTAGTTTTAGGGGGTTGTGGGTTTATAGGGGAATAGGGTGGGAAGTAATTTAAGTAAATATAATTAATTGATTATTTTTAGTAGTTATTAATATCTTTTTATTTGAATTCTGCGTGTTTAGTTTTGTAGAGTGTTGTGGATTTATAGGGGAATAGGGTGGGAACTAATTTAATTCTATTAAATGTATTGATTTTTTTTATTTAATATTATTTGTTTAATTGAGATGTTATTGTGTTAAATGGGTAAAGTAATGTATTATTAATTAATTAATAATTGGTTGTTAATTTTGATTATTAATTGGGAATTAATTATGGTAATCATAATTAATTCTAGGTGTGCGTTGTGGGGTTTATAGGTGTAAATGGTGGGAAGTCATTTATTTTTAATTGATGAATTCATTGTTTGTAATTAATTTTAATTAGTTAATTATTTAGTAATTAATTATGGTAATTGTGTAATGAATTTTAGGTTTGTGTTGTGGTGTTTATAGGAGTAACGGTTGGAATGTACTGTGTGTTTTATTAATTATTATATAGTTGTTAATTATTGGTAATTATTTGATATTTATTTTGTGTAATTGTTTACTTTATTGTGTGATGTTTTCACCTTTAAAGGGGTAAAAGGTGGGTTTTAAAATATTTATTTTGTTGTTGTTTATAGTAATATATTTTCTTTTAAAAATATTATTTAATTGTGCTTTATTATGTTTGTAAATATTTGCTACTTTAAAATAATTATTGTTCATAAATTTATTTATTATATATATAATTTGTAGGTTTTTGTTATATGTAATTAAAATCATAATATGTGTTCTTTATATATGTTTACTATATTTAATTTAGTATTTATAATATATTGTTTTTTTTTAGATTAATATTTCTTTTTTTTGTTCAATTGTTTATGTGTTATTAGTAATTTTTGATTCCCTGCTATCCAACACTTTCACTAATGTTGCATTCACTGGAGTGGGAATGGTAATTTTTACCGCTCTGCTATTTAGCACTTTCCCTATTGTTGCACTCACTGAAGTGGGAATAGTAATTTTTACCCCTCCGCTATCCAACACTTACCCTACTTTTGCACTCACTGCAGTGGGAATAGTAATTTTTACCCCGCCGCTATCTAACACTTTCCCTACTGTTGCACTCTTTGGAGTGGGAATAGTAATTTTTGTCCCTCCGCTATCAAGCACTTTCCCTACTGTTGCACTCATTGGAGTGGGAATAGTAATTTTTAACCCTCTGCTATCCAACATTTTCCCTACTGTTGCACTCACAGGAGCGGAATAGTAAATGTATTTCCTCCGCTATTCAACACTTACCTCACTTTTGCACTCACTGGAGTGGGAATAGTAATTTTTACCCCTCCGCTATCCAACAGTCTCCCTACTGTTGCACTTACTGGAGCTGGAATAGTAAATTAAATTCCTCCGCCATCCAAAACTTACTCTACTTTTGCACTCACTGCAGTGGGAATAGTAGTTTTTAACCCTCCATTATCTAATACTTTACCTACTGTTGTACTCTTTGCAGTGAGAATAGTATTTTTTCCCCTACGCTATCCAAGACTTTCCCTATTGTACCACTCATTGGAGTGGGAATAGTCATTTTTACCCCTCTTCAACCCAACACTGTCCCTACTATTGCACTCTTTGGAGTGGGAATAGTAATTTGTATACCTCTGCTATGCAACACTTCCCCTACTGTTGTTATCACTGGAGGGGGAATAGTAATTTTTACCCCTCTGCTATCCAACACTTTCTCTACTGTTGCACTCTCTGGAGTTGGAATAGTGAATGTAATCATTTCACTATCCAACACTATCCCTACTGTTGCACTTAGTGTATTGGGAAACGTATTTTTAAAAATGTATTATAGAATTTTTTTATTGTAAATTATTGATATATAAATATATATATATATATATATATATATATATATATATATATATATATTCACTGAAAAAACCATAGGTTATAGACCATATATAGTTAGGAATTAGCATTTAAAAAACCTTATTTTACTCACACAAAACCATTGAAATTCCATATATAGTTAGTTGTACTAACTATATATCGCGCACCCGCAATCCACTGCTGATCATGTCACATATTACATCATTCATGACATGGTCAGTGACATCACTGATGACATCACTGATGACATCTCAAATGACATCACTGATGACATCACTGATGACATCTCAAATGACATCACTGATGACATCACTAATGACATCTCAAATGACATCACTGATGACATCACTGATGACATCTCATTTGACATTACTGATCACATCACTGATGACATCATTCATGTGATAATACGATGAACCTCTTCAGACTCTAGTATAACCTTAGATACACTCAGTGTAAACACAGACTCACAGATTGTCACTCATCCATGAAGTTACACACACACCTAGTCAGTCATGCAAACAATCAATCACACCTCCATTTTCCCAACTATACAGTTATACACACCTTACTTATTCAAACATATACTAAAACATATTTACTCTCTTATACAATCCTGGATACAAGTTCACAATGATGCATACAGCCACTCACACATTCACTGGCTCTTATGCACAGTTATTTATATATATGTCAAGTCTCACATGTACTGTGTTTTACATATGTACTTACTTTGACATGTAGCACTGAGATATCCATTCACTCACCAATACACTGATGCACACAGTCAACCGCCCATACAGCTGTTTCCACATGCACTTTTGAACCCATACATCTAGTGAATCAACTGCTCACACATCTATGCACAGAGTCATACACCTCCCAGCCACCCACACACACACTCAGTCTCCCATACAAATACTTGGGCAACCAATCAATAACCCATATATTTACTCATATAGCTACTGAACAACACATGCAGCAGTTTTCAGAACAACAGACATAATGATGCACAAATTAAGACAGTTTAGTCACTAACCCATGCACTCAGTGAGACACATTTAATCACTCACTCATACAGTCAGTCATGCACCTACTAAATCCTTCATCCAGACACTTATACATCCACTCATTCTTAAATATGTAAGACATATTTTAACTTTACAGAAAAATACAGTCACTGGATGTTGTCATCAGTGATGTCATCAGTGATGTCATTTGAGATGTCATCAGTGATGTCATCAGTGATGTCATTTGAGATGTCATCAGTGATGTCATCAGTGATGTCACTGACCATGTCATGAATGATGTAATATGTGACATGATCAGCAGTGGATTGCGGGTGCGCGATATATAGTTAGTACAACTAACTATATATGGAATTTCAATGGTTTTGTGTGAGTAAAATAAGGTTTTTTAAATGCTAATTCCTAACTATATATGGTCTATAACCTATGGTTTTTTCAGTGAATTTTCAAGGTTTTGTAAATGCTAATTCCTAACTATATATGGTCTATAACCTGTGTTTTTTTCAGTGAATTTCAATGGTTTTTTAATAGCAAATATCATAAGCTGTCGATTGTCAAGTACGTGGTAAGAAAAAACATTTTCGTGTTTATGCACACTGATCTGCTTTCAATGCTGCCCCCCCCCTCATTTCTATTAGGAGTACTCTCTCTTTGCAGATAGTGAAGGGTAATTAACGCAGGCCTTTGACCCCGTTGTAATCCGTCGTGCCTGCTTCTCTCTCCATTTGATTGATTGTTATCCAAGCATTTACTGTTTTAGAATTGGTTCTCTTTGGTTCATTCTCTATTTACAAACAAGCACAGAGTCGCAATACTCTGTTTAGTCTTTGCAGATAGCGAAAAATTGTGTAAAAAAACAAAAGGAATCGAGCAAAATCAGTAGGCCACTAATGGGATCTCTTTTTGACCTCGCTAAAATAGAAACATTATGAACAACCTGTTGAAAATAGCAATGTGTATGTACATAAGCGGCGTTCATTTGTGTTCACAGTACCCCTTGTTGTAAGCAGAACAGATATCGCTAAAACACTGACTGTGTTATCCCGCTAGCATAGACCCATGCACACACGTACACGACAGCCATTTTAGGTACATTGGTCTCTCTCCGTGCAATCGATCACCAGCGCCCCTTCCCTGACCCTGCAAGCTTCCCCCATGCACCCTGACTGCCCCCGCTCCCATATGCGCAAGTCATGAGCCCTCCCCTCCCGCATGACTCTGTCTCCGAGAATCGCACCCCGCGCCTGACCAACACCTCCTGTCCCTCCATGAATGCCCCTCCTTTGATGACCTCTTCCTCTGAACCTAATTGTCTACATGGACCGCTGGTCATCCCTTAGCCTGAGGATACAGTTCATCGCCCACTACTGCATGCACTCGCCTCTCTTGAAAGGAGCCACTATTGATCATGACCACCCCACCCCCTGAGATTCGATCAGGAGCACACATTCCAACGGAATCAACAGCACACTCAGCTGCGTGACAGCCCTTCCTATTGTATGGAGGATAAGGGCCCCTACTGTAGCCACGTGTTGGAATATCTTCGTACTTTACAATGTCTTGATTGTAATGAAGGATGTGTGTGTGCCATAAACCTGTGTATAAAAGACGAAGCCTCAGAGAAACTTGTTAGAGCACCTCCCGAAGACACTATGCGAGTGTCCCAAATGACAGGCTCTCCTCATGAGTAATAAACCTTTTTCCTTGTCCTCCTGCTTCCAGTGCCCGTCTCTTTATTTGGTAATTATTCAAGATGGAAACGAAGAGTCGCCCTGCACCAGCAGCCTGGGCATCGGGTGCGATCGGGGCTGACTTTTCTACAATTGGCGTCCCAACGCGGGGTCCATCAGCGACATAAGGTCCGGTAAGAGAGGTCCAGACGATGAGGTGAACATCTAAATGATTGGAGTATACCTGCCTTGAGAGGGCCCTCGTCCGGCTGCCGATTGAATGAACTTCACCGATTCCGAACGGACCTCTCTCAAGTGACCTATTGTCCTGACTGGAATCCCACAGGACTGCTGCGGTAAAAACATGGAGACAGAGAACGATCGGGCGCTGGAAAAAGGAGGGCGAGGAACTATCCACATGGTCCGGTCCGGGTAAGGTCGTGACACACGACAAATTGCGAAATTGATTGATTGATTGTTTGAAAATACTAGTATTACTTATTGATTGTTTCTGAGAGATTCTCTATTTGCAAACAAGCACAGAATCGCCATACTCTGTTTAGTCTTTGCAGATAGTGAAGGATAGGTAAATGCAGACTTTTGTCCCCATTGTAATCCGTCATACCTATTTTTCTCCCCATTGATTGATTGATTGAATCGAGCATTGAATTGTTCGAAGTTGGTTCTCTTAATGATCTTCTCTGCCTGCAAACGGGGAAGAATAGGAATATTCTCTCTCCCTTTGCAGATAGTGAAGGGTAGGTAACGCAAACCTTTAACACGTCGTGCCTATTTCATTCCTCATTGATTGATTGTTTGCCCGAACATTGACTGTTTGGGAATTGGTTCTTTTTGGAGGTATTCCCTGTTTGCAAATAAACGTAGGAAAATCTTTGCAAGTAGTGAAAGGGTAGGTAATGCGGACCTTTGTCCCCCGTTGTAATCTGTCATGCCTATCTACTCCCCACTGATTGATGCACCTGTTTCACCCGGACCATTTACTAGAGATAGGTCATCTGGCCCGACCAGAGAGCACCCCTAGTGAAAAGGACGTATGCAATAATAACAAAGTGATCACTGTATCCTGTTAACAGAAACTTTAGCATGAAACAACCTGGAAAGAAAGGAATAGGAAAACGAAAATCAGTAGGCCACTGATGAACTTTTTATTAAATAACAAACAAAGAAACGATAACAATACGTAATGATAAAACCTAATATTGTCCTAGAAACAAGAAACGTTAGAAGTAAGCCCGTAATAAGAAACCTGAAAACAGTAAGAGAAACCAAGTGTGACATTGCAACGGCCACAAGGCAACAAGGCTTCATCGCCCCTCACTGCCCCAAAACGTGTCTGTCCCACCGCCTGCCACGCCCAAATAACGGCAAACTGGGAAAGATACAAGTCAGCAGACATCCGCCCCATTCTGGAAACTTCCAAAGTGCAACAGGTTTGCGGCTACGCCCAGCCGGAAGCAACACATATAAGGCGGGTCCTGCTGCCAACCGTCGGCAGAAGATCATCACGTAGGGTGTAGCCGGAGGAAAGGCCGAGGCCAATGGGACCCGGCCAGGGGGATTGCTACGACAACCCTGGAGAGTTGCAAGGGGGGGAATGTCCGTGTCCTCGACCCTCCCCTCTCTCTCCCAGCCCGGCCACCATCAACCAGAGGCCGAGGCCAACGGGATCCGGCCGCGGTAACACTGGAGAGTTACAGGTTCGACCCCCCCCTCTCTCTCCCAGTCTGGACCAGCATCCATGGAGGGCCTGGGAGTGGAGAGGCCACTGCACGAAAGGCCCAGGAGAGGCGCCGCGCGCCACGCGCCAAGGTCTGTCCCAAGGATGGACTAAGGGACCCGTTCCTGGGGCCGTGGCAAGGAGCGTCCGGCCACCATCAACCAGAGGCCCACCCCAAAAGACGCACTGGACATTTCTTTTTTCTTCCATAATGGCTGCAACAACCCTGGGGGGGGGGTGTCTTGCACATGCCTCCGACCCCCCCTCGTCCTCATCGCCTGGTCCGGCCATAACAAATGTCAAGCGAAACGCCGTGGGGTGCACTGGGAGGGAGAGACGGTGCGAACAGGCCTCTCCCGCCTCCCCAGGTGGAGGCTTCCCAGCTGCACCCTCAGCGCTCCAGGCGCCCGGAAAAGGGTTCTTCCACTGTGGCGATGCTGCAACGTCTCGCCCGGCAGGGTGGAGCCCGTCCGCTCATTTGACCCCGCGATCGCCGGTAGCTGCCGAACTCTCAAAATGGCGATCGACCTGGCAAGAGCGGGCCCAGCATGAAGAAATGGCCCGGTCACTGGTTGACTCCACCACCGTAGTCCTCCACGACCTTGAAGATTCTAGAGGAGCCGCGGGAGTCCCCGACCCCCGCAGACACCCCCGATGGGGAATGACTGCCATGATCGCCCGTGGAGCAACAAAACTGTAGCCGCGGGACGTCGGCACTCCCATGCTGGCGCCAGCCTCAGTTTGAATGACTAGAATCCTGCAGACCACAGTTCGGATCAGTTCCGGTGAAAGCACAGTGTGACCCGGTAGGAAAAATTGTTGCACCCCCTCCCCTTTTTGACTGATGGTTCAAACCACCGATCCTTTCTTTTGCCCTTTTAACGGAACTTTGGACTGCCAAAGGAAGCTCTGGGCCAACCACGAGTTAATAGAGATTTAGACTATGCCTGGTTCTGCCTGACTGCACCCAAAATGGCGCCGATGCAAATGAAACCCTCAACTCCTTATTGTACCCCCATTGCTCAGCCTCGGTGTCATAGGATATGTATGAAGTTTTTAAACATATAGATTGATATAGGATGTGTACTGATTATGAGTTCGGACAATGGATTGATATAGGATGTATACTGTCAGCTCGGACAATGAATTGATATGAGATGGGTACTGATTAGGTGTTCGGACAATGAAGGACAATGAATTAGCATAAGATGGGTACCGATTGAACATTCGGACAATGAATAGTTGTTGAGTTTGGCGCATCATGATTATTGAAAGTTCGAAATTTCGATGCTTATGATATTCGCTCACACTAAAGATTCAATATGATTTTTATTGCACTTGGCGCACTTTTTATGAAATTAACGACCACTGACTCCATTAAGTTTTCCACTAATAAAGTATCCCCACATCTACAGTTCCAGCCTGCTCCGTGGCCGGCCCACGGGGTTGTAGGCCCGTATTTGTGCACCGACATTCTCATTAAAGATTGTTTTTGAGAAAGCAAATATAGTTGTCCGCGTAAATTGATAAGTTTCGAATAAATGATCCGATATAACTTAAGTACAGGTGAAACGACTCAGCTTGATTAAAAAAAAAAGGGTTAAAAGGGTATAGTACGCAGAAATACTGCAAACATGAACGGTCCAGGTGTTTGTTGTATGTACTTTGCACATTTTTGTACAGCCAAAGGCAACCGCTAAAGATCCTGGTATTTAGCCTATACTTTATATGCTGCCTGTATAAGAAAAATCACACTAACGGTCCACCTGGGCTTGAACGCCCAGTTGGCAGTGACTGCATCCCGTGGAGATAGGCCGAGTACGCAGTAAGTAAAAGCCTTTCTGGGTTTATGCGCGCTAGTGTGTCTATCAATGTAGCCCCTGCCTCCCTTCTTTTTCCCTCTCTCTGCAGGTCACATCGGAATGTCGACTAATGTACGAAAATGGTGATCTAACGAACGACGAGACGGGAAAAAGGCGTTTGATTATGGTGCCTGACCACGACAAACCCCGAATAGTGCAACGAAAAATAACATACAATAATGAATACATTCCTACTTTTAAGTAAAGTAGGGAAAAGTTTAGGGTATTTCGAGGTAAGGGTTACACAAGTATCCTCCGCCGAGAGGACTAGGGATATTGCCAATATTTGAAAACCTACTACCTCCTTTTTCGCATCCTCATAGGCATGTAACTCAAAGCTGCCCCATTGTTCTCCAACTGACACCGACTATTGTCTCAGCCTGGAAACACATTTGCTAAAATAACTCGAAAATACCACCGTGAGCACTAGCCCGATCAGGTTAGTTCATGACCAAGTGGCAGAGACGTAAGTGTGCGCAACCACAACCTCCAGTAAAGGCAGCCGACAATAAAGAGAGAAGAACAAGTAAAGAGAGCTTAAGATACTGAGAATGCGCAGCGTACCGGAGGAGATCATTGTCTACCGGTCCCCCTGGGCTTAAACGCCGAGATGGTAGGGACTGCATCCCGTGGGGATAGGCCGAGACGTCACTCAGCAGAAAAAAAAGAAAAAAAAAAGTCTATAAACATACAATAAGTTAAAAGTCAATCATTCTTGTTTCCTTGTAGTACGCTCCCCAGTCCGCTTCCCGTTACGCGAACCGGGCGCACCCCACGAAAAAAAACGATGTTTTTTTTTTTTTTTGCCCCGCGGGGCCCTTTTAAAGCCTCCACATCAAACCTAGGGGGTCAGGGAGGATCTACTATGCCCCCTTATGGTCATTTGCCCCTTCGCTTTGGCCTCCTCTTGTCTCTCGATCCTACCGAGAGACAAGATGGCGGCCACTCCGTACTGTTTAGAATGTTTACAGACACCGGAGAGCCAATCAGCTTCGCAAAGCTCCATAACGCAAAAAGTACGCGAAGCGGAGCGCTGCCCGGAGCGCTGTTACAGATATATATCTTTTTTTGAACGTTAATTTCTCAAAATCCACTGGAGCACATATATTGCGACCTAGCAAAGGCACATCGGGCTACCAGTCCCTACAATTTTGCCAAGTTTCGTGCAAATCCATTCAGCCGTTCGATTATTATTTTTTTTTTTTTGCCCCGCGGGGCCCTTTTAAAACCTCCACATCAAACCTAGGGGGTCAGGGAGGATCTACTATGCCCCCTTATGGTCATTAGCCCCTTCGCTTTGGCCTCCTCTTGTCTCTCGATCCTACCGAGAGACAAGATGGCGGCCGCTACGGACTGTTTGGAATGTTTACAGACGCCGGAGAACCAATCAGCTTCGCTTCACAAAGCTACGTAACGCGAAAAGTACGCGAAGCGGAGCGCTGCCCGGTGCGCTGTCACAGATATATATCTTTTTTTGAACGTTAATTTCTCAAAATCCACTGGAGCACATATATTGAGACCTAGCAAAGGCACATCGGGCTACCAGTCCCTACAATTTTGCCAAGTTTCGTGCAAATCCATTCAGCCGTTCGGGCTAAAAGTGAGGCTAACCGCCCTATGGAAATTAACATTGGAAAAACGCGTTTTGGGACCCCCCTTTTTTCTCGGCCCCCCCTTGACGAACCCCCCCCAAATTTTCAGGGGCTGCTCAGAAACAAAATGTTCCATTTTCCTGAAAATCTCAGCCAATTCCGTCCACAAACGCCAAAGTTATTAGACATAGAATTTTCAAAAATCCCATAGAGAAAAAATCCTAACTAGGTAGGTAATATATATATGTTTTATATAGTTTTGAAGTTTAAAAATTAAATAAAGATAATAATTAATTATTTATTTTGAAGTAAATAAATGTATATGTTTACATTTGTTAGTTTGTGTGTTTATAACTTTTTTAAATTAAGTTTATTTCTTATATTTAGTTAAAAAGTATATTAAATGTAATTTCTTTAATTTTAATCTATATATATTTGGAATTCGATATTTTTTACATCTATATTTTTTACCACGATATTTTTTATTCAATATGTTCGTACTTACCAGTTAAGGTATTGGAGTCGATATTTTTTTTCGATATTTTTTTTTTTATATTTAGAGCATCAATCTTTGTTACATCGATATTCTATCAGTGAACCATTTGAGTGCCATAGCAGGTTGCGGGGCTTATAGGGGTAGAGGGTGGAAAGTAATTTAATTATAATTAATAATGAATTATACATTTACATTAAATATTTAATTGATAATTATCTATTTTAATAGTGTAATTCATTAGTTATTTACGTTAAATTTTACTTGTGAGTTGTATAGTTAGTAGGGGTAAATGGTGTGAAGGAAATTAATTATGATAATTAATAAATATTGTTAATGATTAATAACTATTTAATTGAAAATTATTCACGTAAATTGTGTAATTCAAAAATATTAAAATGTATATATGAGGTGCGTGTTGTGTTTAAAGGGGTAAAGGGTGGGAAGTTCAATAAATATAATTAAATTATTATTAGCTATTGTTTCATTGCTAATTCATTATGTAAATTAAGTAATGGGTATCTAGAGATAAAGGATGGATAATTAATTATGTTAAATTTGTAATTATTACAATTTCAAGACATATTTTCTGTGTATGTTGTTTACTTTGTGGAGGTATAGGATATGAAGTTATCTAAGTAAAAACAAACATAAAAATAGTTATTTACTATTTGAAAAATGTGTTATTTATACTGTTGCGCGTTAATTGTGTTATGCTTTTTAATTTTAAATAACATTATATATGGTGGTTATTATAATTGTGAACATATAGGGCCCCACTACGATAGCGGGCGGACTTTGTCTGCCCGCCACCGTCACGGAAAACGGGACCGACCGCCAGAGGTCTTTTGCATTGTGGCATGCGGTGCTGCAAGCAGCACCCGCCGCAATGTAAAAGTGACATGTTGTGCATTGATATGCACAATGTGACAGGCACCGCACGTGCCGGCCACCTTGTGTATGCCAATGTAGGGGGGTACCATGGGTACCCCCCAAGTGCACCCCCCAACATCCCAGGGGCCCGTATCAGGCACCCAATGCAAAAGACTGCATGCCTTCGATGTCGCCATGGAAAGGCCCTAATCCGCCCACATCATAATATGGCGGTGCCTGCTAGGCACAGCCACCATATTATAGGCCAGGACCACATGGCTGGCAATCATAATGATTACCTGCCTGCAGTAAAGTGGCAGATGGTCTTTCAGTCCACCGCTGTACCCCGCCATTGTAATATGGTGGGGGAAATTGAAGGGGGGCAAAGATGTCAGGCAGATCACCACTACCAGTTGGGCGGTGACGATCCGCCCGACATCATAATGGCCCCCATAGTGTGTTATTCTAATTTAATTTTTTTTATTTTAATATTTATCAAATATGCAATTTTTTCACTCAGAAAACATGTACATGTATTTGAAATTTAAATATTCATATTTTTGTTTTTATGTGTAGTTGTTAAAATATTTTATTTGTTTGAAGTGAACTACTCTCTACTGTTGCACAGACTGAGTGGGAATAGTACATTTTACCCCTCCACTATCCAATACTTTCTGTACTGTTGCACGGAGTGAAGTCGGAAAAGAAAATTTTACCCCTCCTGAGTGCAACACTTTCTCTACTGTTGCACATACTGGCATCGAATAGTACATTTTACCCCTTGGCAATCCAACTCGTTCCCTAGTGTTGCACCGGCTCGAGTGGGTAAAGTAAATTGTTAGTCCTTCTCTTGAGCTCAACGAGTGGGAATAGTGTATTTGACCCCTTCACAATTCAACACTTTCCCTACTGTTGCACTGACTGGAGTGAGAATGGTAAAGTTTCCCCCTCTGCATTCAAACACTTTCCCTTCCGTTGCACCGACTGGAGTGGGAATAGTAATTTGTACCCCTCCTGAGTCCAATGCTTTCCCTACTGTTGCATAAACTCGAGTGGGAATAGTAAACAGACGATCTCCGCATGTACCAGGACAGCGGTTATTCTGTTGTCCTGGTGCTGCTGGATTTATCGGCAGCGTTCGATACTATTTCACACAACATCTTGATCGAACGTCTGACTGTGAAGGGAATCAGCGGTAGGGCGCTGGGATGGATCAAGAGCTTTCTTTCAGACCGGACCCAATGTGTCACCATGGGAGAGTTTAAGTCGGAAGAGGTAAAGATCACCAAGGGGGTCCCTCAGGGATCTTGTTTGAGCCCGACTCTTTCTTTTCAACGCTTATGTGGCCCCCTGGGCAGACCTAACCAGAGCCTTTGGTTTCCACCCAGTATCCTACGCTGATGATACTCAGCTGCTCTTCCCCTTTAAACAACTAACCTCGGAGGTTATACAATCTTTCTCCGAGGGGATGACAGCAGTATCTCAGTGGATGTCTGCAAACCTCCTTCAATGCAACGCTGGTAAGACCGAGGTGATGCTTTTCGGTGAAGCTAAGGTTCTTTGGTCCCCTGATTGGTGGCCTCTAGACCTGGGCCCAATCCCTGAACCAAAGCTAATAATCAAGAATTTGGGCGTACGGTTGGAACCGGAACTGACTTTGAAACAACACAGTAACAACGTTGTCGGTTCCTGTTTCCATATGATAGGTCTTCTTCGTAGGATTTTTCCTTTCCTCCCAAATTCCATCAGAAGAACCTTAGTCCAGGCACTCGTAATCAGCCGTCTTGATTATTGCAATGGTCTTCTTGCAGGTGCAAATGAAGAGGTATTGGATCGTCTGCAGGTTGTGCAGAATACAGCAGCCAGGCTTGTCCTTAATGCTCCCCCAAGATCGCCATCCAAACCTTTGTTAAACGAACTCCACTGGTTGTCTATACGGCAGCGAGTGAAGTTTAAGACCTGTTGTATTGTACACAAAGGTCTACATGATCTTGGTCCGGATTATTTGGCAAAAAAATGTTCACCATATGTCCCCATCCGTACCCTTAGGTCTAGTGAACAGCAATTTTTGAGAGTACCCAAAGTCAGCAGAGCCAGATTGGGAGGTAGAGCTCTGTCTGTGGTGGGCCCCATGCTGTGGAATGCACTCCCTCTGTTATTGAGGCAATGTTCTGACCATTTCCTTTTTAGGAAACAACTGAAAACTTTTTTGTTTAGTCAGAATTAATTAATGTTAGTTTTTATGGTTGAGAAACCCATTATCTGAAGAGAGGTCATACTCTTAATATTTCAATAACACTGTTTCTGTTTACTGTCAAGCTGTCTCAAGCGCGGAGATACTTCTACGGAAGTTTATTCCTAGCGCTATACAAGCCTGTAAATAAATAAATGAATGTTACAACACAAACAGGAATCCTGAGGACTGAAATGAACGATATACTCCTGAACTGTATATCAAAAAGAGAAGAATAGTTCTCTGTCGTTAGCAAAAGTATGTAAAATAGAGAAGGCTACAACATATAAAGTACAAATCATATTAGGATATGTGGTATCCCATCATTACACAGTCATGTGTCCAGTGTCATCATCTGGGAAACAAACAGTACCCACTCAGTCCCTCTTATCAATCAGAGGGAACAATGAGAAAGGGACTGTATCCTTCTTATGATTATTTCAGAAGCAACAAACACACAAACTCCAGACTGTGTATAGAAAAGGACCAGACAAACTCAAGTTGTCCTGATACTGTGCAGTGCAAATAAATGGTGAAAAAATTATAATAATGATGATGTGAATTAAAAGGGATAAACTGCTAGGTTAGTGTGTTCATTATTGCAGAGCACCACAAGTATCTACAGATTCCTGCAGTTGTCCTAATAAAAACAGTGTGAGCAAAGTGAAAACTCAGAACAGTTGAAAACTAATCACTGTCCAGAAAATAACCTGGTCGACATGTTTCTGCCAATGTGGGACATAGGATCCCTGGCTTTCTTCAGGACCAATCAATATTGCTGTCACTGCATCCAAAAAAGTGTTTAAAATGATCAGAAATTAGAAGTCATACATACAGTGTTTATGTTGCTTCTTTTACAAACCATGATGAGCAGGATGAGTAAGCTGCATCTAGGAAAGAAACAATATCTAATGACTTTTCATTTACATGTGAAAGCCTCCACACACATTACACATCTGATGATAACTTCTCAAATATATTATTTATCCAACGGAGAGCTTACCACTGCTCCTCAATGGGTAGACCTCACCTCACTCGGCACCAGCTCGTGTCTATGAGGCCCCGCTCTGTGAAAAAATGATTTTCAACCAATGAAAATCTTATTTTATAAA
The DNA here is from genome assembly GCF_964261635.1 of Lissotriton helveticus. Classification (NCBI taxonomy): domain Eukaryota; kingdom Metazoa; phylum Chordata; class Amphibia; order Caudata; family Salamandridae; genus Lissotriton; species Lissotriton helveticus. Next base: position 1,768,425,192 of record NC_136063.1, read on the forward strand.
CGACCTATGAGATCTGTATAGTTATCTGTGAATCATCATAAACAGACCTGTCAACTGTTAAAAACACTTCACAACCATGGAAGAAATACTAGGAGAGAATATTGTCAAGGTAGTCTGTCTATTGACTTTGAATACTCAATTGGACTTGTAGAACTTATTTACAAATTAGTCAAACTCATTCAAGTAGGAAAAAACTACACATATCGCTAGAGTCTGATTGGAGCGTCCTTACTAAACTGTCAATTGCTCCCTCTTTAGTTAAGGTGAGCTCATCTCTCTATGTAGCAATGGCCTCAGGACTGATATTTTCGTAGATCTAGATCTATACTTGTTGTATGTTATCTATCTCAAGTATGCCGCGAGGCCCAAGGACCTATTGTCTTTATCCATATTAACTATGTGGGTTACTACCGAGTGCCCTGACTGAGTGGCTTCTATTCGCTATGTCTGTTAAAAATAGCAAAATGTTTACCAGCACGTAGATACTAGTCTTACATAGCGTCACTCATGTCTCTCCCTCAGCATGTTAAATGTCCTATTAAGTGTGTTTACAACTAGCCCCTGAATCTGCAATGGTATATGATGTCCAACAATACAGTGAACAAAATAACAATGCCTCAAGCGGTATATATCAGCTTCATTCAGCATTGGTTACTATACGGGTATACAGTATCAGTTCCTACCAGTAAAAAAAGTAATTCAAACCCGATAGCAAAAAAGACTCGCATATTGCGCAAGTTTTCACTAACTGCAGGAACCTATATTAACCGAACCTACCTCTCCGTCGGTACCCCTCGGCACGACTGAAGCTGGGATGGAGGTAGTTTGGTCGGTGTTGTGCACGCCATTATAAACCCGACTCAACTCACTCGGGACGGCGCGCTCGTGACGTCAAATCGTGACGCCAAAACACGGCGGCCGCGCTAGTGCTGCTGGGATTTGTAGTTATTTTACAAAAAAGGGCGATTGCCTTAGTGTCTATCGTACTTGAATGGTCCGACCCTCAAGATGTGTTGTAACTTACGCTAGTGCTGCTGGGATTTGTAGTAGTTTTACAAAAAAGGGGGTCAATTGCCTTAGTGTCTATCAAACTTGAATGATCCGACCCTCAATATGTGTTGTAACTTATCGAAAAGGTTGAGGCAATTACGGACGGTATGTGTTGGTAAGTGAAATGCACAATCACCCGCTAATTTGTTAGACTACGGGCGCTGCATGAAAATGCATTGTCTAATAACACAAAACACAACGTCTATTGACAGTAGTGGTATACTAACAAGGGAAAACCACAATTATTCTCTCCATTATAATGTAATTAAATGGGAAAGCTGGTGGTATATTCACTCGCTCGTGTAAATGGTGGCATGTTAGACAGAGATATTCACCTGACAGCTAGTGCCAGCCATGGAATGGTGTCATTCAGCCCAGTTTCATCACTTGACAGTCTGTCTAAATACCCATCTTTGTTCATCATGGAATAATAATTTAGACACATCAGTGCAGTGTGGTGGGATAGCAGGTTTTTCAAGTACTGTCCATTCAAATTCGTCTGGTCTGTGAATTTTTTCAAGATAGTGTCTCGTTAGTTTGGTCATCGTTTTGTTGCACCTGAAGGTGCTTTTGTGCTCCATCATTCTGAGCTTGACCTTTCTCGTGGTCATCCCTACATAATTCTTACCGCAGGGGCATATTATCAGGTAGATTGAGTTGGAACTATTGCAGTTGGAAAAGAAACGCTGCTCCCAGGGTTTGTTTCCACGGATATCTATAGTTTTGGATGCTTTAGTTTGTGAACAAACCCCAGATGAACCACAGGGGAAATGCCCCTGAACCGAGTTTAGCGAATTTATATGTCAATGCCTTTGAACAAGTACTGCATTTGATGTTCCCATTGCAGTGCATATTTCATAGGCACCAGGCTGAGAGATCCTGCTCCGGCACCGCCATACACATTATGACACTGGTCAATGAAAACAGAAACGTTCTATATTTGCATTGTATTTTCTAGGTGCTTTTCATCTTAACAAATGTAAAAGTAATGTTTCTGCATCGAGTAATCCCACGTAGGTAATTTTGGTGTCTTTTGATCATTTAATTGCTTTGTATTTTCATAGCACGTTTTGGTATTGTATTCTTATGCTTTGTTGACTTTTAAATGGCTAGTACAATTTAAATTTAGCATGCATTTCTGCAGAGAAGTATTTGCCTTTCTTCACAGGTACCAGGTGTTGGGCAGGGTTCTTCTTAGAACTGGGTGGTGAGCTAACCAGCATATGTTAATTAGGTTGATACGAGTAACTCCTTCCCAAATTAATAACTTGCTTTCTGACAGAGCGTGCAGGATAATTCCTTGTTTTTCCTTTTTGCACCTGAGCTGCTTAAGAATAGACTACACATTTGTGAGTAAGCCATGTTTTCTGATGGAGATCCTTATGTAAAACTAATATTTATTTCATGCATGTATTCAACATTCATTTGACACTCAAAATTTCATGACAATACATAGATACCTAAACTCATGGGTAATTTTCTTGTTATAGGACACCAGAGAATTCATAGTCAAGAGGATTCTAAACCATGTCATACTATAAAAAGTAAGATTAGGCAAGTGGAAATTCATTTAAAAATGGAGATTGTAAAACTTCAAATCTATTTGTAGAGGCACCTATCTTCTCAGAATTCTTGTTGTTTCAAGCCAAATTAAAATCGGTCAAGTACCAATATATCAAACTCACTTGGCAACCAGGCATACTAGAAAAAGTGTACACATCATTGACAAGGCATGCAGGTCCTGATTCAGTTAGCCGAAGTCTAAGAATTACCAGTGCCCATTGCACTTTTGAAATCAGAATAATAGAGAAAATTGTAATGAGATACAAAGTTTTTGCGGTGGTGTTAAGGAGATCTCATGACAAAGTTTGAACAGTACCAACAACCAGTGCATCTAAATTGGTTACAAATAGTCGGTGATAATTCACAAAGATATTTCAGTGAAAGAGAGTTGAAGTATTTGCCCACCCCAATATTAAGCGGATTAAAGGAGCCACACGCTTTTCTCTCCACAGAATCACAGACCTCCCACGGTGCATTTACAAAATTCCTCTACTCTATCTCACATAATCAACCAGCTATTTTCAAGTGCTCGAAATATAAGGCTGGTTTGGTGGCTCAACCATGGGAGTCATTGCCAAACCAACTAAGATAACTAGTATCTGTGTTGTTCTGTAAAGCTCTGCTATGACAGTATGGGGAGGATGGGAGCCAGCTGGTTGGTTCAGGGTACCCCTTGTTACTAAATCTGAACTAATAAAAACTCCTTGGCCATTGCTGTTGTTGAGAGAAAAATGTTGGGGTGTTACTTAAAGCCCCCTATTGGCTGGCATGGTGAAAAGGGTTCAAGAACTATGTTTGGACGGGGAGCAATTTAGTCTAACAAAAATTGAATGACTGGCTAAATTCTTACGGCTAAGTCCTTTACAAAATTTGGGCATGGTCTGGAGTGAGGTAAATCAAGGCAAGGATTTTGGTGGAGTCTGCTTGTGCGGAAGTAAGGCTTCCATTAACAAGAGCTGTTTCGAAGGCAGGACTCCCTGGTCTGCCTGTCTGAGGGTGCATTACATTTGTTAAAATGTCTGCATCCAGTTCAACATTCTGGGCCTCTTTGGATACTTGTTTGGAATGAAAGACAAAACAGGGCTATGGAGAGCTAATCTCTTGAGAGGCATTGGTGGCATTGGTGGTTGGCTGTGAGAGCTTGGCTCTCTGCCCAATAGTCTGATGTAGTGTGTGATGGCGGGTTTTCATCTTCAGGTTGCTAAGTGCCCTTTACAACCAGTATGATTAAAGAGGACATTAATGGGACACTAACGGCTCTAATAACAATAGTGATAGCAATACAAAAACAAATAGCACCCTCTGTGCCTCGGTGCTTCTGTGCCACTAGGAGTAGTTATGAAAGAAAAAGGCGAAAAGGTGTCCTTACTGCTAATACTAATATCACTGTTTGGACTGCTCCCTCCAATCAAACTCAAAGTGCCCAAAACCAGAGCCTAAGTGTGGCAAAATCAGATCATATAGTAAGCCCAGTGGCTGGCCAAACGAGAGCTGGGAGCCAGGTAGCTACGATGCCAGGAAGCTATTGAGGTGGATGTGTGCAGACAGCAAACAGTGGATAATCAAGGTGGCTTAGCTGACTTAACCCCCCACTCAGAGACCTACAAGCTGCACCAAAGGCCGGCCCTTAACTGACAAGAAGTCTGAGGTTAACACAACCCACCACATCCCTCAGCCCTTGACCTCACTGCTCGACTGCTCTGCCACTCTCAAACCCCCAAACAACCACCACCACACAACCCACCCACTGTTTCCAGCCCCAGCTGACACATCACTCACTGTGCAGCCTCTGCTACATGGGGGAGCCTGTCGAGCTGCGGGTGACAAAGCAGGGCCGTGTTGGACTTTGCGGCTGTGCTTGAGGGCAAGAGATAGTTATAAAGGGGGAGAGAGTGAACGTGGTGGGGACCGACCAGATCCAGGGTGAAGGCAGGGAGCCAAAAGGCCAACAGAAAAATCAACAGGGCACAAGCACTACACACTTCCACAGGCTCTGGCAGCATTGGTTGCTCGAGCGCTCATGCTACACAAAAAGGGGAGATGTTGAATTTGCTAAGCTTCCACTAGGGTGACCGTGTGACCAGAAGATGGTTAATTCAGACAACAAGAATTGTGAAAGTAAGACTGTCAACGACTACATAAGACTATTTAATCCTATATTAGTTTAGGAAGGAAGCACAACTTAAACAAAAGAAGTTTTATTAGAGATTCATTTTGGATACCTTGCCAAAATTTAATTTCAGTAAGAAATGTATTAAAGAGATAGTTTAAATATATTTGTCCTACGTCATGATAATCAGTATGGTTTGGCTCAGGTCCCTTGGAGTAGTATGCTCGACTGGAGTATCTGCATTCATAGATTTTTCTTCTCCTTTCCCTGGAACCACTAAAGACTCGTACTAGAGGCACAACAACGTAGCCTTTTCTCTCTGAAAATCTGAATTCAAAGTAACTACCTATTTCGATAGTTTGGTAGGTTAAATATTACATTGTTCCCTAAAAATAGATATACGTAATATTCCCACTCCAAATACGTCGTTATCAACACTAAAGAAAGCTGTATTGCAAATTGACACCTACTCAGAAATAAAACACAGGATTCTAACTTGGATTCTTTCTGCTTTACCAAAATAGAAAAAGATTGATGGTAATGAATGATTTTGGACTGGTTCTAACTGGTCCTCTGAGGGTATCCTATCCACCAAACACCTTGGGGCAGATTTACAAGCCCCTTGCGCCACGTTTACGCCGCCTTGAGTCACGCAAAAGCGGCGTAAACGTGGCGCATCACTGAGAGGCATTTACAACGTGAAGCATCAAGGGAGATGCGTCACGTTATAAAGCCCAGCGCCACAATGGGGGCGTTCCCACGCAGGGTGGGCGTTCCGGCGCCTGTGTGCCTCGCAAAAGTGCCTGCGTGAAATCTACAAGATTTCACGTAGGCACTTCTGCGACGCTGCTACGTCAATTCCTTACGCCTGCTTGAAGCAGGCGTAAGAACTGACGCAGCATGTTAAGTATTGTGCGGCCCTGAGCATTGCTGGAGTTGCGTCGTGCTTTCGGCACGACTCCAGCAATGCGCCGCCCGTACACCACATGATGCGTCACGCATATGCCCTTCCTTGCACCATGGTGCGCCGCATTGTAAATGCGGCGCATCTGTGGTGGCGCAAGGAGGGAATTGCATGACGCATCGGTTCTGGCGCATCCCTGCTGATTTGCAGAGATGCACCAGAAGACGTAAATATGCCCCCTTGTTACTAAGACAATCCACTTACATTTGACAGCTTACAAGAAACTTATTATTGAAACTAAAAGCATGCATGAACAAACGTACAATTTTGGAAAAAGAGCTCACCATAACACAATTTACATATTAAACAGCAATTGGCGCATGATCTCAAAGACCAACAAATACTTGCAACCCAAATCAACAAAGCTTCTACAGAACAAAGTCTCTAAATAGGAAGCAGATATTGCAGATATAGATGAACAAAGCTATTGGCCGATCATCTGGTTATCCCCCTTTAAATATTAAGTCACTCCTCTACTAGTGCAAAACTAGGTTAATGCTCTTACACAGACTATTATGGGCTCCTCAATATTTGCATAAATTAAATCTAAGAGACAAACTATTATGCTGGACCTGCGGCAAAGCAAAAGGACAGGATATGTTAGTCTATTGTCTGTCAGCTAAACCATTTTGGACCAACATTTTTAAGCTTTTGATGACTTATTCAAAATTGATCCTAACGATGTATTTGAGTATTTATTAATCGGTCCATTAGACCCTAATATCAATCAGGTATCTTCTGGACTTACTTCTTATACTAAAATGTAAAATGGTTCTCAGCGACTGGAAAATTGAAAAAAGTAACATTCTGCCTTTGAAAATGTTTATTAAAGAAGCAGAAAATATCTCCCTACTGCACTCTCCTTGGAGACCTCCCCAAAAATCAATGTTGAACACTCTAGATAATTTCTTTGTTAATGTCAAAGGTTCGTTAATCAACATTCAACACCAACCTACCACTCTATACACAAATCCCGTAACACCATACATTTAGCCCCTATTGTAAACATATTCACACTTTATCCTCCCCCTGTGATTTCTGTCTCATCATGGTAGTTGCTACTTAAATCAAACATTTACCCGTCTTCCGTGCACACATATAATATTACAGCATAAGAAAAAAAAGTGTTATTTAGAGCAAAATAGAACAGAATTCTTGGTTGATGTCTTTCGTACTTTAATGCAGTAGGTACAGCGCAGATAGCCGACACTTGTTTCGTCAGGAAAACCAGTAGTTTCCTGACTCTTCAGGAGCTCAGGGTAGTCACTAAATCGGTGATAATTCCAACCCGGTAGGGTGCAAGCGAAGCTGTGGATAATTATTGGTGGTGCTGTACGAAGATTGATAGTAGAAACTGTCAGGTGAGTTAATCAAATGGAGTAATCGTAATGCTGGTGATAATTCCAACCCGTTACCACTGTGCAGGGTCACAACATATCTGATGAGACTGAGTCACTCTTATATTAAAAGTGGGTGTACAAATTATCACACCAGTACAAGCGCAAGTCGAGAGTTGGTTATGCAATAAAGTATGAGAAAAAATGTGGGTGTAAACTCAGACATGAGTATGTGTCTATCTGGTCAATTTTTATGAATAGAGTTGCTGGCGTCCTGGTGGCTCTGTCGGAACTGTGAGCTCACCACCAATAATGATATGTATTGTCTTATTTGGAAAAAGGAAACAAAGGATTGTTCATTGATGAGGTGCAAGTTTCAATCACCCCTTGATATTCAAGGTGATCTAAGATCTCCCTGACCTGTTTTTTAGCTTCTTGCTTAACTGGGTACTGCGTTTGTGCAGTTGGTTGTTTTTTTAACTGGAATATATGGCGAGGTGAATCCTCATCCCATCCTACATGAATTTTGTATAATGCTGGGGCTTGGGCGACTGCCCATTTCCTGGCATAAGTACATTTTAAATGTACAGGAATGTGATTGGAGAAGGCTGGCATAATGATGTCTTTGCCATGTGGGCACTCCTTGACAAATTCTAGTCGCCAGTCCTGCTTTGCTAGAAGTATATCATAACCCTTGGAAAGTCGCTCCCAAAAGAGTGATTTCACTTTTCTTGGTATGTCTCCCTCCAGCCGGAGTGTTATTTCATATAACCTATGTGGAGAGCTAACCCTGGTGTCTACTTTGGTATGTAAAAGAGAAATGGGTAAGGAGCTGATGAGTTGTTATGAACTGAATTGTTGATTTCTGTATACTTCTGTCCATAACATTGTTTGCTGACATTTATTTGCTCACCATATCCCCGTATATTATTTTGTTGATTTATTCAATACAATACTTTTCTAGATAATATTAGTTTTTTGTGTGCTTTTTCCCTTGTTCTACGTTTGTGATTAACTATCCTACTTTTTAAAGACTTTCTTTGTTGTCCTATGGACACACTGGAGTTAGATTTCTGACTCAACTCGCAAGATTGATAAAATTAAGAGACAAACGAAATCCCTTGTAGCTATTTCTGTATCTTAATCTACTTTGGTATGTGACACTCCAGCTCTATGTCTTTCTTTCATTACTTTCCTTTATGAGAAATGTTTACTAGAATGACAAATCTCAATATACATGCAATGAGTATTCAGATGACTTCAATGTGGCATAGAGATATCAGTACATGTTATATCATGCATAGTTCAGTCTTTAACTTGGGATGCTACAAAGACAGTTAAAGCACATAAAGGGCAAGAGTGGCTATATATCATTAAAACTATGTTTGCCATTTCTTTGTTGTAACAACCATGTTTACTGGAGTCAATACAAGAAGAGCAAAGCCAGACCAAACTTTGCTGTGTGTTTCAAGGACTTATCTTCATTGGATATGGTTAAGATTTCCATTTGTGAGAATACAGCCTGGGTTCCATTGTCAAATACGTCTGGTAATTTTGAAAGTTAGGTCACTGTCATTGTAATGGGCTAGGGTTATGATTTCATTACTAGTGATAAATATAATAATAATAATAATAATAATAATAATAATAATAATAATAATAATAATAATAATAATAATAATAATAATAATAATAATAATAATCTTTATTCAGCAGTAATCACAGCCATAAAAGTTAAAAAAGACAAAAAGTATAAAACAGCATCAATTGATTTGAGAGATCATATAAAATTTGCGCAAAATCTCAGAAGTCTTCACAGCCATCAATCACATCACGAATTTCTGGATCTTAGTGCTGCTCTCTAGAAATTTGTTACAGCAAAAATTGTGCGATCATTTGTCAGTAGCTCCAAATTCAGTAAAGCAACACGGGCATGTCTAAATCTCATGTCTTTTAAAAGAGGTTTAAGAAACAATCTCATTGGGTGGGAAAAATATTTGGATAAGAGAACAAAATGTAGGGTGTCGTGTGGAGACACATTGTCTCAGCCACAGGGCCCTCTATCCTCTGCATATAAAACAAAGCCACCCAGAGATGCCAAAAGGTGGTGCAACTGGCTGAATCTAAAATGTGTTATTAAGAATCGGTGGCACTAGTTAAAATAGAGAGAAATTTCTCCCTTCCCCAGACTGATTTAACTAAGACATTTCCTCTTACCGTGGATGTTCTAAGCTCAATCTCCTCACGGTAGGCCATGACATATCTAGAAAACAACTCTTTTACTATTTTCATATACCGGGGCTTCACTGAATCATGATTCTGATAAAATGTCTGCTCTTTAAAGGTCCATCAGAGTCTCCTTAACATATCGTAACTAGGGGATTTTTTGTGCGTGGTCTGGTGAGAGGCAGTCCCAGAACCTAAGCGATTGAAGCCGTCTCATCACTAGATCAAATCTTCATCCAGCACAACAAATGCTTTCCTGCCACCAGGTCAGTTATGTCCTTAAGTTCTAGTTCAATGGAGTACCCTAGGAGACTTTCAAGATTCATCTCATGTATTTGTTTTAGACGGTCTGTAATTTGTGGGCTGCCACGTATCTCCAGATCTAGCTAACATACAGGACCTTAGAAATGCAGAAAGACTAGTATAGTTTTAAAATCACCCCAGGTGACCAGGTGCCTAGTCTAAGGACATAGCTGACAATGGCTACCATTGATTATTTCATATGGAGAAGCTTACCTTCATGCAAGTGTTTCCAGTTCAAATTTGCATTAAATAAGATACCTAATTATGAAAAGGCTGGAACCTTGGGAAAAATGTGAGTGCCCACCTTAAAAGTCTTTGACCTAATCGCCCAAGTGCCTATTTCTATGACATATGTTTCTGAAAAATCGGGTGAAAAGTCCAACCCATTTATAAATTAAACAAACACATCTATCAAGGCCTGTAGGCCCATTGCTGTTCGTGCCATCAATACAGCACCATCCGCATAAAACAAAACCGGCACCGCTCTCCTGCCTATCCTAGGGATGTCAGTCTCTAATGATTCAGGGCGGATTCTAAACCATCAATATATATCATGAATAAAAAAGGGGCTGAAATTCACCCTTGGCAAACCCCCTAGTGCAGTTAAAAAAACAGTAAGACCCCCATCATTGAGAGTATCTGACTGGGGAAGTGGTGCGAGCATGAAGGGTCAGTAGCACAGTTATAATCAATGGTTCCACCCCTAAGGAACTGAGTAGGATCCAAAATTTCTTGCAGGTCACCCGGTTAAATGCTGAGGTGAGGTCCATGAAACCTAAAAAGAGTACTCCGGGCTGGGCGATCGTATATTTATGAATTAAAAAATAAAGATTTAGGCACTATTCTGTGATTGATTTACCTGTGAAAAATCCATATTGCACCTCCGATATAATTTGGTTTGTATCTGCCCAAGCGGAGAGCATATTTAATAAAACACGGCCCAAAACCTTGACTGTGGAGTCGAAGAGGGACATTGGATGATAACACTGAGGGATGTCCCTATCCCCCTTCTTAAAGAGCGGGACAATAATGGCAGCAGATCATGAGGATGAGTTCCTTACTTCAGCGTTTAGCAACCTGGTCAAAGCTGGAGGTCATACATTAATGTTGTCCTGGAAGAAGTCCTGAAAAATCCCGTTGGGTCCTCGGGGCTTATTCCGGGCCAGTCCCTCAAGTCCCAGCCTTACTTCACCCAGAAAAAAGGTAACAGGAGCATCACCAGGGGATAGCTCTAAATCATAAATTGATCCCTAACTTTGCCTAAAATTATACACTCCCTCAAAGTGGGCAACCCATTGTTCCGGGATAATATGGTGACAAAAGGCTGGTCTTAGCCGTTCTGAAGAGTAGTCGCTGCTTATAACATGCCAAAATAGAGTGCAATCCCTCTGCTCACTTGCTTCTGTTTTCTCAATCCATTCTTGCCTTTCAACAAGCACCTCCTTTCCTTAAGGGCCCTCTATATTTGCTACGGCAGCTTGCAACTCAAGTTCTATCATGGGGGGAGTGTTTCAGGGATTTCTCAAGGAGCCGCAGACCCCGGGAGCACTCCGCTTCGAACCTTCTAGAATTTCAGAAAGAGAAGTAACTTCTGATACTGTTACCAGACTGGCAACTGACTGGGCAATGGCAGTGAATGAATGTATAGTTTCCTCTCCGGGGACTGAGGGATCTAAGCATATTAAGATCTCTTCTTGCCGCATTTTAAAAGGGAAAGATTAAAAACCTTTTTATCTACCTGTGACCAAAGTAAATGCCTTCCCTGATCGGTTACAGATAATGTGGCCACATTTGTACTATGTGGAGCTGACCCACCCCTTCAAGCACCAAAGTCAGGGGGTTGTGGTCACTAAATGGGCTATGTAAAATGTTAAAAGAGAGTATAAACCAGCCTAAGGAAACTGAGACAAAAATATAGTAAATGATTATTGCACATCCCCAAGGAGGATGAGTGTTAGTGGATAAAAACATCTTGTCTGAAGTGAATATTAGACCATAATTATATAAGAGGCCATTCAATTTAAGACATTCTGGTAAGTGCTTCATATGTAGTCCCTCCATAATTGCTGTGTAGGGACCTCAGGATGAGTCGACTGTAGAGGCTTTAGCATGAGTGCAACTACCCAATGTGGGAAAGCGGAGTATGAATATGAGTCCGGGTTGAGCTTTTCGAGGCCAGCGCAATATATTCAAGGTGCCAGAATCCAGCCTGAGTAAAAGATATCAGGAGTGGATATCCGGGACAGCGAGTACGCTGTATATGCCGTGCCGCAGTATCGTGAATGGACCGGACTCATATTCGTACTCCACTTTCCAGCTTTGGGTAGTTGCACTCACGCTGAAGCCTCTACAGTCGGCTCATCTCGAGGTCCCTACACAGGACTGTTAACATTTTATGTTTATCGACCTCCCTTCACCAGCCGGGGCAGAAGTACAACCAGCAGAGAGAATCTCTTCTCATCTGGTTTTGCCAAAAGCCCTGAAGGAGTCATTGGGTATCTCCCCAGAGGAAACACGTGTTGGCTGGGCAACGATTCTGGAATAAAAGAAAAAGACAAATACAACTCTTGATTATTCATCTTTATAGTCACCGTATCCATGTAATGTTATAGTTTCACTCTGTGACCAGACACGACACAGAGAACTGAACTGTAGATACTGTTGTGCGTTGTCTTGCATGACCATGGGTCAATTAGTTTGGGGGTTCAGGGTTATCCCCAACCTGTGGCCCTATCCTATGTAGAACGAAGAATACAACACGCACACCCGATGTTGGCGCCCTTGCCTAACACATATGTTCAAACCCTTTTCTCTTGTGTTTACATCTTTAAAATAAGCTAAGAATCAGGAAAGGATATCCGCTGGGCGGTGACTACACAGATCTCTACTTGTCCAAGATGGAATTATATTTGTTTGTTGGCAATCAAATATGCACCATCTAGTTGTGGGGCACTCTGGTCTACTGATTTGCACTATTCAATACCATCTAGTGTTCACTATGTGAAATAATGCTCTATCTATAATTAGAGCTAGTCTTCATTTTTTGGGTGTTTCTCAATAGAAATGATTTGGTTGAAAGCCTGTGAGTGCTGCCTTCTTTCCAGACAGTTTTTAAGCTTCAGGAGATCATTTCGATCAAACCAACGATGTGTTGGAATGCTACCCTGAGCAATTGCCAATGGTTAGACTATTTATATAAAATAAAATAAATAAACCTTAAATCTGGTATTTGTAAAGCCTGAACTACTCACCCTTATGGGTCTCAAGGCACTAGGGGAAGTTGTGGAAATTAAGTGAGCTATTGCCCAGAGTCACATGGTGCTGAGCTGATCTGCCGCCAGAGCCGGGATCAAACAATGAGCCCTGTGCTCCAAGGTCAGCTGCACTGGCCGCTGCACCACACCTCTCCACAGATATTTGTAAGCATTTCTCCCTTCATCTGATCAGTTTTTGGGCTTCAACCACTTGACTGTTATAGCTTTCTTCCCTTGCTGCCAAGACCCTTTTGGATAGTTGGGAAGGTTTGGCTCAAGCCTTCATGACTTTTTTTCCGCAAAGGTTATACACAGGTCAAATTTGCATGCTTGCATCCTGAGGTTCCTAAAGGTGCCCAGGGTTTGTGGGTTCCCCTAGAGGAAACCAAGAAAACAGCCAAAATATAGCAACATTGTGGGTTTTTTGTTGAAAAATGGAAAAAAGTGCTTTGCAAGAATGTGTATGTTGTCCTCTAAAAGTGGGATCAGAAAAAGGCTTGCTGTGCTAAGATCACAATCACGAATTTAACAAGAGGGGGGAGAGAGAGAGTCAGTGGATTCGGCCTCCCTAGTTATATGAATAAACAAAGTAGAATCCACTCAGAGTGGTGGTGATCCCTAACAAGATGGGGAACACACAGTGTTGTATAAATGCCCCTCACACACCAACAGGCCCCTTGGTGTCATGCTTCATCATCGGGGCCTTCGCACCCCTCTACGGGATGCGGCGTGCTACGACTCGCGAATACGCAGGAGCACTTGAAAGTGAACTATGTGAGGGGGTGTGTCTACAAAAGTGTGAGTGAGGTGAGGTGAAAAAATGGTTAAAAAATACCTGGCGCGTGGGTGAAACAAATTTATTAAATCCCCGGCTGGTATTATTAAAAAAGTGCAAAGCGTGGTTGAAAAAATACAAATTAAGGTATTACAACCACTGTGAAAAGTGTCAACATGTTTCGGAACTCAGAGGCTCCTTCTTCAGGACAAGGATAGCACTTACCCTCCCCTTACTCACATGTAAATGTAAAAGTGTAAAATTTTATTACAACAATGTGTAATGTACCTAACAATGTTATATATGTAGGTGGGTGTCGTTGCGCCCAATTGGCGATGAAAACCTGTAAAGAGAAAGCATACATAAACACACTGGTCTAAGATGCACAGGCCCTAGGAGAAGAAAACAACTTCTCAAAATACAACAGGGTCAATCCAAAAATAGTGGAACCCTGTAAAGAATGAAAAATAAAAAATAAAAAATAAAGTACACACACAAGGACATAACACAACGCTCACGGATATGTATATGTATATATGTACAAACACAGAACACAGACTTAATCTCTACTCTGATGGAAATAGAGCACAAAAATTGATAATTTCACAGCTTACTTAAAGTTCTCAAAAATAAGACCTCATGAGCCTGTGCGTGTTATTGGGGGATCCTTCCTTTCTGTTCAGAAAATGACCTATGAAAACATTAATATATGGGATTCAATTTGTTGTAGGTACCAATGCACCAAAGCGCCAAACTCAAGCTCCTTTTTCTGACCCAAAACTCACGGTTACTGCAATGGCTAGTTGCCTGCCTTCCCTCAACGCGGCTCCGATGAAGTGAGCGTGCACCGCGTCAGTACCCTTCTTTATACTCTGCCATTAGGTCATTACCGATGGTTAATTGAATAATGAGGCCCGGGAAAAGCCCAAATAGGGACTTGGTAATCCGAGGAAGTCCGGTGTTGCGCGATCGGCCACCGCTATACCCTGCGCATGCGCCTCCCCAGCAGGACTAGTGTTAACTGCGCATGCGCGGAAAGGTGAAGTCACCGCGCATGCGCAAAGGAGCGGCACTGCCGCTAATGTCAGAACGCCTGCAAAAGAAACTTGGAGGTATTTCGAGCATGCGCGCTTCGGCGGAATATCTCAAAAAAAGAGCTTTCATTCCAATGTAACAGGAAGAGAGCGAAAAAAGGCTACGTGGGGATTAACAAAACAGTAATTAGCCATACATTCTGGAAGGGGCAATGGGTTTCTATGTCGGAACAGGAGACATACAAGAATGGGGTGTGTTTTCAAGAACCCAGACTGAGTTATAAATAGCCCCATCAGCTATGTATTGTTCTTAATTCACAGGGGTAATGGCAAAGAGAAAAGGAGGGTGAGATTATCCTATTAGTGATGATATAATTTGATACACCCCAACATAGGGATTCTCAGAGGTCATTTCGACAAAGTTTGAATGAAAGGGCCCAATGCAGTTCATCTCAAGAGGTTCCAAGGAATGGAATCATTAAGCCCAGTGATATCAGTGCCAAGACGGAACACCCATCTTTGTTCTTTTTCCAGGAGGCCCACATCTGAGGGCAGTTGTTCTATTACCGTCCACTGTAATTCGTTGACACAGTGTTGGTGTTCGATGAAGTGGGCAGACATTTTTGTTGTAAGTTTTTTGCACCTGATATTACTTTTGTGCTCATTGAGTCTTACTTTCACTTGTCTCGTAGTCATTCCCACATACATATGGCCGATCGCGCAACACCGGACTTCCTCGGATTACCAAGTCCCTATTTGGGCTTTTCCCGGGCCTCATTATTCAATTAACCATCGGTAATGACCTAATGGCAGAGTATAAAGAAGGGTACTGACGCGGTGCACGCTCACTTCATCGGAGCCGCGTTGAGGGAAGGCAGGCAACTAGCCATTGCAGTAACCGTGAGTTTTGGGTCAGAAAAAGGAGCTTGAGTTTGGCGCTTTGGTGCATTGGTACCTACAACAAATTGAATCCCATATATTAATGTTTTCATAGGTCATTTTCTGAACAGAAAGGAAGGATCCCCCAATAACACGCACAGGCTCATGAGGTCTTATTTTTGAGAACTTTAAGTAAGCTGTGAAATTATCAATTTTTGTGCTCTATTTCCATCAGAGTAGAGATTAAGTCTGTGTTCTGTGTTTGTACATATATACATATACATATCCGTGAGCGTTGTGTTATGTCCTTGTGTGTGTACTTTATTTTTTATTTTTTATTTTTCATTCTTTACAGGGTTCCACTATTTTTGGATTGACCCTGTTGTATTTTGAGAAGTTGTTTTCTTCTCCTAGGGCCTGTGCATCTTAGACCAGTGTGTTTATGTATGCTTTCTCTTTACAGGTTTTCATCGCCAATTGGGCGCAACGACACCCACCTACATATATAACATTGTTAGGTACATTACTCATTGTTGTAATTAAATTTTACACTTTTACATTTACATGTGAGTAAGGGGAGGGTAAGTGCTATCCTTGTCCTGAAGAAGGAGCCTCTGAGTTCCGAAACATGTTGACACTTTTCACAGTGGTTGTAATACCTTAATTTGTATTTTTTCAACCACGCTTTGCACTTTTTTAATAATACCAGCCGGGGATTTAATAAATTTGTTTCACCCACGCGCCAGGTATTTTTTAACCATTTTTTCACCTCACCTCACTCACACTTTTGTAGACACACCCCCTCACATAGTTCACTTTCAAGTGCTCCTGCGTATTCGCGAGTCGTAGCACGCCGCATCCCGTAGAGGGGTGCGAAGGCCCCGATGATGAAGCATGACACCAAGGGGCCTGTTGGTGTGTGAGGGGCATTTATACAACACTATGTGTTCCCCATCTTGTTAGGGATCACCACCACTCTGAGTGGATCCAAGATCACAATCACCCCAGCTTTTAGGAACAAGTAAAGTTGTAAAAGGAAACCATTTGTATAGATTTTTCTACCTGGTAGTCCATTTTTCTTTATTATTGTCATTTTCAACCTACTTGCAGTCTATGGTGGAAACAGGTGTGAAACCCATGGGTGAACCTGGACAACTATACATTTCTGGGAACTAGACAAAACTGAGAATACAGCAAGAGGTCATTTGTGTAGATAAATCAAGGTTTTCCGAAATAAATGAATTCCTAAAACATAATGAAAATAGGTATGAAAAAATAGCAATTGGTGACATTTTCACTGTAATGTTTTGCCCCGATTTACTGAAGTACCATTATATCTTGAGGACTTGTCTGGTCACTGGTATATATTGTGTTTGTTGGTTGTACAAATGCACATAATATTCACAGCCAACAACTTAGGTACAGCTGCAAATGAATTTTCATTGTGTACCAATCATTCAGCAATTTGTATGGTAAAATCTAATGAACAAAAAAAGGGTATGAATGAACCCTGTTTTTTTTTACATGCAAAAGATACTGAGTTTGAGGAATTCTGGGTATTTGTACGCCTCTGGATTGGATCTAAACATACTATCATGTGATATCAGTAATTTGCAAAATTTGATCTTTATTGCTCACCGGCCTACATTTGGAAATCAATAATTTAGTGAAATTCAATTAATAATAACAAACATTATACAATTTTGTGTAGCCAAATTTCTAATCAAAAACTCAATGCCAAATGTGTTTCTATGCCTAGCGTCTTCAACACCAAAAGCCACAAAATGAAACACAGAGATATTTCAGGTCAAACAAATGGCCATCTTTTGCAACATAGTAGCTGGATATTTGGGCCCGGGGTTAGCCGCGACCCCAGGAAACCTACCAAGCTCAAACATTTTTTTAAAGTAGACACATTCTATCATACAAGTGAGGTAGCATTTTTATCGGGAGGGAGAAGTGTGGGACTAGAGTGTGTTAAGAATTTTGTGGATGAATGCAGATTCTGGAGCTTTCATTTACAGAAATGTGTGATTGTAGGCAATATTTGAGGTTTGCAGTACACTGTGGGCAAGGAAACAATGTGGTACCCATACAAGGCACATCACCCTAGACTCCCATGAGTGTCTGGTTTTAAAAAATGTCTGCGTTTGGCAGGTTTTCGTGGTTGCTGGCTGACCCATTGCCTGAATACTGCAGGCATTTAATATGGCAAGTGAGATGAAAGTAGAATTTATCCCCACACTACTGGCCCACATGAAAAGCTACACCCAACTGAATCAAAATATCCTCTTGCTTTCATTTGGGAAAAGGCTCCTTTATTCCTCAGGGGTGACAGAAAGACTATTGAGGTATTCATGGTAGAGGTGTGGCATAATATGAGTGTGGACCATTCCCCACCTCATTATTAATTTAAAACATATCCTTGGCATCGAGTGCACTTTCCACTCCTCATAGGGGCAAATATGTGGCAAACCTTCCAATGTGCATCTGGGGTGGTTGGCAGAAAGAATGCATTGCCCCGTTTTAGGATAGGGACATTGCCAAAACACAGGATGGACTTCCCTCACAACTTATTTTGCCCCAAAGTAAAATCTCTGGCATTTAGCAGACTTACTACTTCCCTGTATGGCACCATATGAGGCAAACCCCTGTCAGGACACACTCTCTTCCCCGCAAGTGGGGTATAAACCCTGTGTTGCTCCTTTTATGGTGGATGCATGGTCTGATGCCAGGAGGAGGCTGGGTTGGGGTAATGGCCCCATGCATGGTTGGGTGGCTCGGTCCTTTCTTTTTATTTGGCATTTTTGTTCCTTTTGTCTAGTGGGCGTTCTGCTGCTTAGAGGGGCAGATGGGATGTAAAGACATCTTGTACATTTATAGGGTATAAAGACTATTGCACCCATTCTGTGGTGGACACAGTGGTATGCTTGAGTGGATCGACCCAAGAGGGGTCAGAAAGATCATTGTACCTGTTCAGGATAGGGACATGGCCTAAAGTTTGGGTGGACAGCCAAACCCCCTTTTTTTAGGGTGGTCTTTTTTTCTTGTGTCTAGTGACCTTTCTGCTCCAGGTGGCTGGAAGACTGTATGGCCATCCTAAGGTGAAGCCTCTGCCATTGCATGAGTGGGCTGTTCCACACCCATTTCTATTCATATATCTTTTCCTAGCGTCTATTAGTCTTTCTGTCACCATGTGAGATAGTATTTGGAACAGCCGAAAGACAGTTGTGTTCAGAATGAGGTATGGTCCTGTACTCAGAGTGGCGGTGGAAATCCCATTCAAAATTTTCCCTGGTGTCTAGTGGGCTATCTACCCCCTAGGGACAGATTTGGGGTAAATGTACTGCATCTGCCCCAAGAGGACACAAAGACGTTTGTGAATAGGGCAGGAGGAAAAACTCACCCATTGCCAGGGGACACATTCTCCCCTCAAAAGAAACTCTATCATCTAGAGAGTGGATGTTGGCTTGGGGATCACCCTCCTGTTGTGGTCACCAACCACAGTTCCACAAGGGAGAGATAATATTGAAAATGGAGATTGTCTCCTTTCCAACAATACCTTCCACTGAAGTCGGTGCTTGGGGGATAAGGCATGTCCCCGAGAACCAATGCAAGAGAAAGTAAAACATGCTGATTGATGCACTTTATTTTCACTTTCAAGGTAACGACAATCAGTGTGCCATGTAATTCCACAGCAACTCAATCTGAAATTAAATATAAGAATCCCTCCATTGCCAGCACCAGAGGGACTGCATGTACTGGGTGCTTCGATGTGACCTGCATGTCAACAGCACCTGGCAAAGAGTACTATTGAAATGCAGATCACGTCAAAAGCGTCTAAATGGTCTAGAGTACTGGAATTCTGTCCTGCTACATTCAATAGAAAAAGAGCACTAGGATGCTGCATGATGGTTTATCTAGTCAATAACATGGTTCATCCCTGTTCACTCCAATATTGGTGCATTTTTCTTACCCATATAGAGGTATGACTTTGACCCTCTCGGTTTATTTTTTTGCTGTCTTTATCGATGTTTCTTATACAGAATCAAAGTCTACGTTTCAATATCTATGCATCTCTGACTACCATCTGGGTGTATATCTTTTCATCATACACTTTGTTGTTTCTACTAAAAGTAAGCTATTTTCCATGAAGTAGCCATGAATTTTTTTAATCCACTTCCAGCAATTTCTCAGACACTGATATGCATTTGTTCTTTGTAACCATTGAGCTGCTATGCTCCAAATGTGTTCATCTCCGACCTGAAGTAGACCACTCATATGACATTCTGGGTTGAAACATCATCTTTTTTCCCCATCGATTTGTCCTGCACCTCTAATCAGAACTCGTACGACGCAGTTCTCAGGTTAATTCTTGGTTTCAACATAATCAGACACAGCTATTAGCTTTGTTTTTCTTTGCAGTTTTGATTCTAATCTTGGTTACCACAAATGCATATTTGACACACCCAAGAACAGCGCTGTCACTGCACCATTATATATAACACCTTTTGCCTTAATTGGATTTCATTGGATGAATATATACTTACTGCATATGCGTTTTTGGGGAAAAGTGTTGTATATTTTATATTGCTATTTTAATTTTACCACATAAAATATAGCAGAGTCACATATGGAACAATTTATATAGGGCACCACATTGTTATATAATGTCGAATTTTCCTAGAAATTAATATATATGATGCATGTTCCCTAGGAGTAAAGGGTTGCCCCCTATTTTTATTGGGAATGAAGTGGCATATATTTCTTCTACAACCTTACATTTTTCTACAACAAGCATAATTATTTCAGTGAATCTCTCTCACAAGCCATCTCAATTCTGAATAGTATATTTGCTAGAAAATACATTATTTCTTACTCATTCATCTCACTCCTTCTTGCAATCACATTATACCTCTTGTGTTGTCATCCTTCACAAAAATTTGACTTTAACTATTTGGCGGTTTCACCACTATTACTAAAATTTCTTACTTTATAAATTTTCCTTTGCGCTACATTGTTCCAGCTGCGTTAGAGATAATGCATGTTTTCTTTCTCTATTCATTCCTGTTCTTTCAACGACACCTAGGCTGACAAAAGAAATATTGCTCTAAAAGATCTATTTTAGAGTTCATTCAGTTTTCACCGGGTAACCAACAGTGTCTTTTTCAAACCAAGTCAAATAAGTTTTTAGAAAGAAATATATTTATTCTGAGTGATGTTTGTCAGCCAAGATGCTTAACTTTTTCTTTTGCAGATCGGTTTCTAATCTTCACCCCTTGTCCTCATAAATGTATTTCTCTAAAACGCGTTTGTACTGATAAATTCAGGTAAAAAAATATTCCCATATTCTCTCTGTTCCCAGCGTCATGTTCTATCGCACAATGTTGACCTGCCCATATGAGGGAACATCTTTGTTTTTTCACACATTAATTGCAAAGGATGATCCTTTAGTATTTCTCTCCCTTTGTTTCCATTAACACTTTTCCTATTTAGACTTCATTTTAAAACGTAATGATCTGACAAAACATAACCCAATTGCCTACCAGCCTGCAATAATAGCACCCTTCAACAATCTACTTTTTTACTCTTGCTCTTTGAATAACACCCGTGAAAATTAATGGAATACTTTTATCTCTGTACATCCCATCAATGTTTTGAGACTGCTATTGTTTGTGGTTTTGATTGAATGGCCATCACAGTCACACAATTATGGATGACTGAAATATGTGTGGTTGACTTCATGCATTTCCTCGTTCGGTTTATCTTGGGCTAGCAAGATGTTTCAGCCGAAGCAAAGGCTATGCGGAAATACAAATATTTCCTGGAGTACATATTGCTGTTTTGTTGTATAAGAGAATATAAAACTTTTCACAATGGAGATTAGTACTTATGATGGGCATTTCAGATAAATGCCCAGTAATTTAGGTGTTCCCTTTCCCCTCGGGAATAGGGAAAACTTGGAATTTTGCCCTTTAACCAGGCCTCCACTGATCATTACTTAATCGTACTAACTCCCATGCTATAAGTTAAATGTAGGTTATGGGCCATCTCAGACACATTGCATGTAGCTGGGTTATGTGGCTATTGAGTAGAAAACCTTTCCTCACAGCCAAGGTATGCCATGAGCTGAGGGGACTAGGCTGGATGGTCTAATTTATTTATTTATATAGAGCAACATTCATCCCGTCGGCATATCACGGCGTAGTTCAGCTGGAAGCCTGTTCCAGTGCAGTGCAGCAAAGTATGAAAAGGTACGTACCTCTGCCCTGGTCTTTTTGATCCTTTTTGTTTCGACTAGCAAGTGCTGATGTGACCGTAGGCATCTGGGAGGGATGTAGATTTTTATTTTATTCTGAAGAATCTTAGGGCCAGTGTGATGGAGCTCCTTGTGTGTATGTCCTAAGAGTTTGAATCGTGCTCTTTGACGCATGGGCAGCCAGTGAAGTTTCCTTAGGCAGTTAGTTGCTGAGCTGTATCATTCCTTGTTGCATACCAATATGGCCGCAGCGTTTTGCACTACCTGCTGGTCTTTGAAAAGGTAGTCTGGCATGAAAGGGCCTTTGCATAGTCCAGCCTGCTAACAATTAGGGCCTGTGTGACTGTCCTCCTGCTTTCCAGGGGGATCCAGGGAAAGAGCCTTTTTAGAAGCTTCAATGTGGCAAAGCTTTTTTCACATAATGTCCGTGCGTGATCCTGCATAGATAATTTGTTGTCAATGAGAACACTCAGATTTTTTGCATATTGCTTGGGCACGGGTGGTCTCCTAGTGAGTTGGGCCACCAAGATGAGTCCCAGATGTGATTGGCTCCTCCAAGAAGCAGGATTTCGGATTTCTCTGTGCCGAGCTTTAAACAGTGATCTGACATCCAGCTTTCCATTTTGGTGAGACAGTTATTGAGTTTGGTCCTGGTGTCCGTCTCCGATGGCCATTGTTAGTTGCTTGTCATACGCATATGAGCAAATGCCGAACCCCAGTTTGTGCCAATTTTTGCTAAGGATGAAATGTAGGCATTAAATAGAGTGGGGCTAAGGGATACTCCCTGCGGGACACCACAGCTTAGGATTTTTGTACTTGATGAGAGGATACCGAGTTGCACGGTTTGAGTTCTATTGCTCAAGAAAGAGCTAAGCCATTGAAGGGCTTTCGCGTGCATCCCTTTTTCGGGCAGATGTTTTAGTAAGAGTTGGTGGGAGACCGTGTCCAATGCAGCCCACAGGTCCAACAGGATCAGGGCAACTGCCTTACCATGGTCCAGTAATGCTCTTATGTTATCCAAGACAGCCAGGAGAGTTGCTTCTGTACTGTTGGTAGCCCTGAAACCCGTTTGGGAGGGGTAAAGCAGGTAATTCGTTTCTAGATAATTAGACAACTCTCTGTTGACCAACTTCTTCATTCCTTTGAAAGATAGGGGAGTTGTGAAATTGGCCTATAGTTAACTGGATTGGTCACATCTGAGCCTGCCTTCTTCAGAAAGGGGGTCTGTTGGACATGGGCCTTTTTGCAGGCTCATCTCTGAACTTTTTGCCTTCCTCCTCTTTTTTTTCTGACCTGTTGTTGGCTGGTTTTATGACTCTGGGCACTTTACCACTGCTGATCAGTGCTAAAGTGCATATGCTCTACTTATTGTAAATTGATGTCTGGATTAGTGATTCCATGATTGACTGATTTGGTGTACTGATCAGACCCTAGTACGATGCACTGAGTATGTCCAGGGCTTGCAAACCAAATGCTGCTTGTTTGGCTTGCAGCACTGGTTGTGCCACCCACAGAAGCAGCCTGTAAAAGTGTGTCTAAGGCATGCCATTGCAGAGCCTGTGTGCAATATGGTACTGCCATGCTGACTGGGCAAGTGCACCCACTTGCCAGTCCCTAAACCTTCCTTTTTCTTCATATCAGACACCCCTATGGTAGGCCCAAGAGCAGGGTGCATTGTAAGTATAAGGTAGGGCATGCCCTGGTGTGTGTGGCATGTCCTAATAGTGAATTACAGCCATTTTCGTTTTTCACTATTACAAGGCTACCTGTTCTCCATAGGCCAGAAAGGGCAGTTAGAATATTACATTTCATGATCCTAACTGACTCAGGGAACATGGTAGAAATTCAAGTATAGTATGCCTGAACTCAGAATGATAAAATACATCTTTTAGTGCAGTTGGTTTTAACATTCTGTGTTTGAAAATACCACTTTTAGAAAGTATGTTTTTCCTTGTCTAATTATCCAAGCCTGCCTGTGCTAGGTTGTGTATTCCTTGGCGTTTGAGTGACAGGGCTGGGGGATTGCAGGAGACAGGGTGAGTCCATCCAGTGGTGAATAGAGAGATCTGCATCTAGATGGGAGGGAGGAGCTGCACCTGGGACCTAAGTAGGACTGTGCCCACACCCCCACAGTGCTGAGGTGTCTGATATTTCTACCCTGCACTGTGAAAGGAAAGAAGGAGTCATGTAAACAGAGTGCTCCAGAACTGGTTTGGACTGGGCAAAGGCCCCTCTGCCCTCAGAGGACAAAAGATTTTGGGGTATACATATTGGCACCCTGATTCCAAGAAATTAGATCACTTTGGACTACAAGAAGAAACCTTTACTGAGGAGAGGAACCTCAAGAAACTGAGGAGAGACTCTTCCCAAGCTGAAGTGCTGCTTGGGGGATTGGCCTGCAGTGGTTGCCTTACTGCCAACGGAAGGAGAAAGGAACTTTGTGTACTTTGCTTTCAACTTGTGTAGGATCTCCAAGGGCTTGGAATAGAGCTTGCCTCTTGCTGAAGTCTCAGGGACAACAGACTTCACCGCCCCCCAGCTCCACAGAGTTCTTTGGAAGTGCCTGCTGCAGTTTTGGGCCTTCTGAGGAACTGTGTGTCGCAAGGAGCTGGAAGCGGGACTCATCGATAAGAAGCGTATTGCCGTCACTGTGTCTGCCGTCACAACTCCGAAGGAGGGTGTCGCCGCTGGAACTGTTGCACTGCACCGCATCGAGGGAAGCATGCTGCAACGAAGAGGAAGCTTGTCGCTGTCACTGCTGTTGCCGTCGCAACTCCGAAGGAGGGTGTTGCCACTGGAACTGTCACACTGCACAGCATCGAAGAAAAGCGCCTCGCATCCCCGAGAAGCGCGCCGCCGTCGGAGCTGTTGCTGTCGCATCGTTGATGTCGCCGCTGTAGTTGTAGCATTGCGCCGAGAAGAGTGTCGTAGTTGGAGCTGTTGCTGTCGCATCACTGAACAAGGGTGTCGCTGCTGCAGTCCACGCATCGAATCGAGAACTTCTCACATCCCCGGAGAAGCGTGCCACATCTGGAAGATATTCAATTATTTATTTATTTGTACTTGAACTTTGCCGCGTTTCCCTGGCTGCGACATTGCTTGTCGTGGAAGCGCAACACAACCTAAGGTACATTGAAGCAAAGTGTTGCATCTTTAGAACTGAACTTAACGAAGCTAAATCTACCATCTTAAAGTAATAGTATTGTGTATTTTTGTTGTTTATGGTCTTGTGGTAACTCTATATAAAGTATACTTATTTCTGATATAAAACCTTGTGTGGTGTCCATCTGTAGTGTTATCACTGGGTTACTGTATGTGGTCACAAATGCTTTATACACTGCCTCTGAGATAAGCCTGTCTGCTCGTGCCAAGCTGCCAAGGGGGTGAGCAGGGGTTATTTAGGAGTGTAATCCCCTTATCCTGACTAGAGGCAAGGGTCCGTATTTGTCACAAGTACCTACCTGTGCCAACTAGAGACCCCCAAATCTAACAGGGTCACTATGACCTGTTTCCAGATCTCTGGGAAAACTGCAGTCTCCAGAGATTTGTTAAACAGCTGTGTGATAAATGGGCTGAGGGTGTGTAAAGTAAAGTGTGGACAGAGGTCCAGGGGGGATCCTGATTTAACTTCCCCCATAGCCTTAGTGACATCCTTGACAGTGAAGGGGGCAAAACAGTCCAACTAAGTGGGGACATCGGAATGAGGGTCCATACTTTCCCAGTTGATGGGGCCTGCTCGGGCATTAATATTAAATGATGAGAAGATTGTGTTTATTTTGTCCATGAAGAAGTTACTGATCATTTCACAGCATTCTGCTGATGGAGGCAGGGTTTGTGACATGCAGGTCGGTTTGCATAATTCTCGTACTATTTTGTATAGCTCTTTTACTGAGTTGCTATTTTTGTTTATTTTTTGTGCAAAGTATGTTCTTTTCGCTTTTTTGATAGCATAATTATAGTTCCTGAGATCAGCTTTGTCCGTTAGCTTGTCAGTGTCTGATCTGGACATTCTCCAGTTATGTTCCAATGTTTTGCACTTCTTTTTCAGTCCCTTAAGTTCTGATGTGTTACACATTTCAGATATGGTTCTTTTTGTGGAGTTTAGGGGCACATTGATCCAGTGTGTTGGTGATCTCTGTCTTAAGATTCACTGCTCCCCTGTCAGAGGGAAGGGTTTCTAGAGCCTCAAGATTGTTGGAGATAAAATGGAGCTTGAATGAGTGTGGAGTGACTAGTTTCCTGGCTCTGTATGCTCCGTGCGTAAATATAGGTGCTTTAGTTGATATCGCAGGTTGGGTAAAAAAGTAGGTAATTAATGAGTGATCAGTCCAAGTGACAATTTTGATCTCCTCAACAATGGTGGACTCAATGTTTGTAAATAATAAGTCCAGTTTATATCCTGCATTGTTTAAGTTGAAGGATTTGCATATCGTTATCCAGAAGGAAAGCCACAGTGTTTTTCTGATTTTTCGAAGTCCACTTTAAAGTCTCCCACCAACACAAAATGTTTGTATTTTAGGCAAGCGGGAAATAGCTGTGTGAGTAGCTTGGCACTGAATTCTGGTTGGCATCCAGGGGGATTATAAATCATGGCTCCGTCCAGTAAGATGTGGTCTCCTTTGGATACTTGAAATTGTAGTAATTTGTGCTCTCCTAGCTGGGTTACTGTGATGGAGAGACATATAAGGTAGTCTTTGAATAGAATGGCGAAACCCCCGCCCTTCCGCCCTAGTCTGTCTTGTCTTAGTATTTTATATTCAGGGGTAAGGTAATTGCAATATCTGGACAGTTATTACCATCCAGCCAGGTTTCGGTGATAAAAACCAGGTCAGGATCTGCCTCCTTGATGGTATCCCAGATCTCAAACGAGTGCTTAGGTACTGATCTGGCATTGAAATATATGCACTTGAGTTTCACCTGGTCAATCACTTTTTTGTGCAACCGCTCAACCCGTGCTAAGCTGCACCGTTTACAGATTATGCAAGAGAATGGTCCTTCTATATGTTCTGGGGATGCTTCTATGCACGCTGTATGCTTGACAGTAGCATGTCTAGTTAATGCCAGAAGTGAGTCTCTTGAGTAAGATAGAGGGCTCTTAAGGTCTTTCTTGGGGGGAGCAGGGGTCCTGGACCCTGGTCCCTGCGGGTCGCGAACGGGCCCAGACGGGTTTGCCATAAGCGCCCCTATGGCGCACCAGCGATTAGCTGCGGGGACCGAGGCGGGAAACAGGGACCAGACGCTGTGCAAGTAAGCAAAGTGCAACTTTAAAAAGTGGGCAATTAAGTCAGTTTAAATGCACGCTAAATGATTAAAACAGAGTGCTTTGTATCAAAATGATCGCCGTAGCTTAAGAAGCAGTAGTTAGTGAAGTCAGGCAGCCGCCCACTCACCACAATCCTCTGTCCCACACGCTGGCACATCAGTCTAAGTAGGAGGGCAGGGGGGGGATGTACTTTTACCATATGTTAAGTCTGGGAGAGCCTAAACAGTTTCATATTATTAGCGTGCATTCAATTTAACACTGTGAAAGCTGAGAAAGAAATATAAATATTGCTTCTTATTTAGATATGTCAGGTGACATTTGATTATTGACCATACTGAGTCAACCAATACGTTTAGTAAAAATTCTAGAACACAAGGAAGCCCAATTGCTTCATGCCACAGGCCATGCTGTGGTCACTTGTCTCGGCCCAGCGGTATATTATTTCAAGCAATAATCATGAGATAAAAGGGAGGAAGGTAAATGCAAATGGTATTCCACTGCCTTTATCTTATGCACTGTGAGTCTCTACTACACCCAGAGGCTATCGTTCCCTGTGAGAGTTCCTGTTTGAGAAGTTGATGAAACGTTGGAATCATGGCCCGAATGGGAACAGAAACCATCCCTGGCATTTTCGCTCGACCTACCAGGGGAAGTTTACTGAGAGGTGTTTGTGTCAAACAACGCTGTCGCTTTTTTTTCAGGAGGGCAATATTACAGCACTGCTGCAAAACCGGCCCCAAGTAACAAAACCAGCCCCCACAGGTCAAAAAACTGCCTCCACCCTTCAGGCCCACACGGGAAAACGCCCGGTGCCCGGTACGGCCAGTCCAGCCCTGGTTGGAATGCCATTCCTTTGCTCATGGGCTGCTTTACTTGCCAACAGGTGAATATAGTGATAGACCTGTCTGCTGTATTTTGCCTCTAAGGAGTTCTGGAAAGGAGTCTTCTGCCACAATATCCTCCTGATTGGTCAGAAAATATATCATAATGGTAGGGAACTGAGCATGGAGAGAATTTAGTGCCAACTAGGGTTCGTCTGTACCTACAAATTACATACCAGATTCTCCCTTTTAAAAACATATCTCTCTTCAGAAAAGCCCTAAAAATGCAAGAGGAATAACATTTTCCTTCGTCTAGAGAAGAGATGGAATTCAATATTTGCTTGTTGGACAAGACTGTCACAATTGCCCTCAGCTTCTAGTTTGAATACATTTTTTGACATCTTGCTCGAAAAACTGTGCATGTAAGTTTCGTGAAAAGACCCCAGGGTCAGTGACACCTGGTGTGCTGTTTACCAGCAGATCTACAGGTTTGCCTCGAGGGGCCCTCTTCCTGAGGCCTGCTATAATTGGAGCACTAAGACCCCATGCAAATTGAGCAAGCTGCATACCTTAGGAGTTCTGGAAGAAATCAACAACAGGAACTTCAAAAACTTCTACTTTACCTAAAATGTTCTATTTTTCTGGATGTTTTGACTTTTACATGCTAAATATCTCTATAGGATTTAGAAATCTGAGGAAATGCACAAGCATTTTCCTGAACAAGTTAGAATCTAGGACTTAGGAAGTATCTTTTTCATTACAAACTTCCTCCACCCTGCAAAGAATAAAATCAATAAAAATCCATCTGACATTTCTCATTTTTGCAATAGGTGTGGGCACCTGGAAGCCCTTCTATACCATTCAGATAACTGTGGCTCTTCTAAGAGCCACTGCTCCGCATATATAATATTCTGGAGACCAGGTTAAGAACAGCTCTTAAGATTGCCTTAATTGTACATTCAGTTTTTTTGCAAAAATTGTTCAGACAGTACAAGTTCACCAGAAATTGTCCAAATAGTAAAATGGTTGGACAGGCCCTGGCAGTCACATTTTCTGCAGGCATTGTCCAGAGCGTAAGCAATTTGGCTAGCTCAAGCATCCACAGTGAAAATAATGCTGGATGGCAGGCGAGCTGTTGTGCCCCCAGAAACAAGCCTCCGGGCACTTTGTTGAACCATTTTACTGCGCGGCGCCCCACCGCGCTGGGGAGCACCATCTCAACGAACCTAAGAAGAGAAAGGCTGAGGTCTGAACTTGACAGACAAAAGAACAGCGCAGCAAGCCCTCAAGTTATGACATACATTCAATGTGTCTGGACCTTACGAAAGGAAGTAATTAAACAAAGAACATAACGCAGCACACCCACTTAGGGAATACTGTATTCTCGCTTTTGGACTACCAGTTCCAGCATGCCAAATAACAGGATAACCACGTGACTAATTAGACCCGTGAAGGGGCGTCAGCATGCAAACATAAAGAAGCCTAATAATTTGTAAAGCGAGATCGTGCTGTTGTGCTCTATGCTTTAGAAGCCCATGAGGTAGGGGATACGTCCTCGAAACGCGTCGGCGAAAATATAAATCTGGAGCACTGAATGTACTTTGAAAATAATGCTGGATGGCAGGCGAGCTGTTGTACCCCCATAAACAAGCCTCTGGGAGCTTTGTTGAACCATATATATATATATATATATATATATATATCACCTACTGGCAGTCGCCAGTAGGTAGTTATAGTTAGGACCTATTTTCCATAGGAAATCCACAACATTCTTTTTGGAATAACTTTGGCGCTGGAGGATGAATCTTTGCGAATTTCTCCAATAAAATGACCTGCTCTGCTCCGCCACTTCCCTGAAAGTTTGGGGGTGAATTGTCAAGTGGGGCCGAGAAAAAAGGGGTTCTCAAAACATATTTTCCCCATGCAATTTTCCATAGGGACCTTTAGCCAGGGCTACAGCCCGAACGGCTGAACGGAATTACACCAAATTTGGCAGAGAGGTAGAGTTCGGTTCGCAGATTGTGCTTTTTATTAAATGGTGTAAATCCTTTCAGTAGTTCCTGAGAAAATCAAAAGTAAAATCATAGTGATATCGATAGACGAAGTACTGCTCGTATACGGAAATCCGTTCATTTACGAGCACGAGCTGCATGCTGATTGGATGTCAACAGTCTGTCAACACTCCAAACCAGGAAGTGTTGGCAGCCACCTTGTGCCTCGGTAGAACAGAGTCACAAGAAAACAGTAGAACAAAGTTGAAAAATAAGGAAAGGGGGCAGGGTAGAAACATCCTGACCCACTAGATCTGCTCAGGGGGTCCCACATGGATCTTTAGGCCCAAAATTATTCATTTTTTTTAAAATAAGAAATCGCAGGGTACGTGTATCGTACGTGTACACGTACGCGGTGGAAAAGGAGAAAAAAACTAAAAGTCCGTTTTATTCTTAATTAGCGGGGGCCAAATAACGGGGGCAATTTTTTTCCATAATGGTGGCCTTGTAAGGCCTCCCGAGACCCGGGGAAAGCCATCCCCCAGGATTTGAAGTATGTGGGGGGGCTCATGGCCCCCCTCCCTACAGCCTCGGGGACCGGCACCCTGTCGCGGCTTTTTTAAATATATATTTTTTTTAAAGAATGTGTTCAGCTCCCCCTCCGTCTCCCCCATACACATCCCGGGGACCGCCACCTTCCTGGGGCAGTAATATGTAAAATGACCTTCCAGTCACGCAGATCCCCTCCTAGAGCCGTTGATGGCCCTGGGGACCACCCACCTCCCAGGGCCTGCTCTTGCAGTGTCTCGGGGTGCCTATATTTCACTGATAGTATGTAAAACCTTCAGGTTTTTTTTGTGCACCAGTTGTACTCTCAACGCATGCAGAGGCTCGTTTCCAAGCCCACATTTCTTTCTTTTTCTTCAAGTTTGCCAAGCAAACCTCTCCTCGTTTCAGGTATTAAATTTGCCGCTTTCTTTTCCCGGGCCATGTGTGTCATCCGCTGCTATACTTTTTTAATATATTAATAATTATATTCTATCTATATTTATTTGAAACGTATTGCCGAGGGGTCAAACGTTGATTACATACTCCGTCCACCGCCATTTTAGTAGTTTTCCTCCGTTATTTTTATTATACCTGTTACTTTCATTTTACCTTCCGCCTAGCTTCTCTGTGATCGAATAGATTTCCTGCCACAGACACCACGGTGTTTGTCCTTGGCCTCTGATGTTATCAGACTTGGTCACATGCATACCTAAAAACTAATTTGAAGCACGTAAGCCCAAACCATTACAATGCATGTCCGTCTACACAAAACCATTATCATGCTTATGGCTTTATCATGCGTGGTAAATGTACACTAGTTGTAAAAGCATGCATGGTAAAGGCATGCGTGGTAAAGCCACATATTTGCTAATGAATTTGTGGTGACGATCACGCCTGGTTTTGACAGCGTTGTAATGGCTGTTTTTCCCCAGGACACTGCAGGAACCAGGTCTGGGTGTGGCGGACTCCAAGGCATCAGGCGGTGGGCCACGCAGGCTCCCTCACACTATACAGAAATCTCCAGGGGTGGTCGTTTTCGTGGTTTGAGGGGCGTCATTGAGGCCCACATAGTTAATTTTGAAGAGGGGTAGGTTTGAACGTGAACATGTCACAAGAGGTTTGTAAATGTGGGACACATTGTTTTACTTTGATTTCCTTTCTATGTTGTAGTCCATCCAGAGGAAATAAAAGTTATTATACAGCCAGTACTTTTCAACCCTACTGTCAAACATCTTACTATAGTATTTCAAATTATAAATATTTTTGTTGTGGACCGTCCCCCCCCCCAAAAAACCCCCAAGTATACCGTTTTTTTTATTAACTTTTATTGAAACAACAATAACTGTAAACATAACTTAAAGATAATGTAATAAACAACTAGAAAAATAACTTTAATAAAACAGTATTATAAACAAATTGTGATGTGGACTCCAAAAGTACATTTCACTTCTGTTGTAGTCCCGCGTTCAAGTGGTGTCTATATGGAAGTGCCTACTGCGTTACTGACACAAAAGTGGCACAACGGGATTGTAAATACGCCGACTTATTTCTAATGCATTGCAATGGAGGCATTGTATATCTAGGCCGCTGTGCTTACCTTGTATAAACACTGCGGCAAAACACTGCGACCACCGGAGTTCACAACTTGAATACAACTCTGCTTTTACTCGTCAAAATAGACAGCAGTGTCTATAACTTTAAAAGAGAAAGAGAAATGATGTCACAGAGAGTGAGAGAGAGAAAGAGAGAGAAAACAACATTAAAACTGGCTCGCAGTGTCTGGAGTTGAGATTTTTTCTTGAAAAGTCAGACGCAGATTTACAAGCTGCTTGCGGCAATTTTCCCATGTTAAAAGTGACACAAAAGTGGCGCAATAAGCTTGTAGATCTGATTCACAGACTGTTGTAACCTATCTGTGGTCACTGCTCGGACATTTCTTCACAGTAAAGCTGCTGCATAGTACCCAGTCTCTCTTTTCACAAATAATTTGTTATTGTTTCGGAAACAAAATTCTTTGCTCACCTAGTGCTATTGGGGTGGTTGAAAGAGGGTGCTCTACGTGTCGAAGAAGCCTTCAGTGTAATCAAGAGAGTTCACCACTTCAACTCAGATACCATTCAGATAACTGTGGCTCTTCTAAGAGCCACTGCTCCGCATATATAATATTCTGGAGACCAGGTTAAGAACAGCTCTTAAGATTGCCTTAATTGTACATTCAGTTTTTTTGCAAAAATTGTTC
This sequence comes from Lissotriton helveticus, assembly GCF_964261635.1. Taxonomy (NCBI): domain Eukaryota; kingdom Metazoa; phylum Chordata; class Amphibia; order Caudata; family Salamandridae; genus Lissotriton; species Lissotriton helveticus. The sequence goes on from NC_136063.1 coordinate 1,768,457,809, forward strand.
AGACAGTACAAGTTCACCAGAAATTGTCCAAATAGTAAAATGGTTGGACAGGCCCTGGCAGTCACATTTTCTGCAGGCATTGTCCAGAGCGTAAGCAATTTGGCTAGCTCAAGCATCCACAGTGAAAATAATGCTGGATGGCAGGCGAGCTGTTGTGCCCCCAGAAACAAGCCTCCGGGCACTTTGTTGAACCATTTTACTGCGCGGCGCCCGACCGCGCTGGGGAGCACCATCTCAACGAACCTAAGAAGAGAAAGGCTGAGGTCTGAACTTGACAGACAAAAGAACAGCGCAGCAAGCCCTCAAGTTATGACATACATTCAATGTGTCTGGACCTTACGAAAGGAAGTAATTAAACAAAGAACATAACGCAGCACACCCACTTAGGGAATACTGTATTCTCGCTTTTGGACTACCAGTTCCAGCATGCCAAATAACAGGATAACCACGTGACTAATTAGACCCGTGAAGGGGCGTCAGCATGCAAACATAAAGAAGCCTAATTATTTGTAAAGCGAGATCGTGCTGTTGTGCTCTATGCTTTAGAAGCCCATTAGGTAGGGGATACGTCCTCGAAACGCGTCGGCGAAAATATAAATCTGGAGCACTGAATGTACTTTGAAAATAATGCTGGATGGCAGGCGAGCTGTTGTACCCCCAGAAACAAGCCTCTGGGAGCTTTGTTGAACCATATATATATATATATATATATATATATATATCACCTACTGGCAGTCGCCAGTAGGTAGTTATAGTTAGGACCTATTTTCCATAGGAAATCCACAACATTCTTTTTGGAATAACTTTGGCGCTGGAGGATGAATCTTTGCGAATTTCTCCAATAAAATGACCTGCTCTGCTCCGCCACTTCCCTGAAAGTTTGGGGGTGAATTGTCAAGTGGGGCCGAGAAAAAAGGGGTTCTCAAAACATATTTTCCCCATGCAATTTTCCATAGGGACCTTTAGCCAGGGCTACAGCCCGAACGGCTGAACGGAATTACACCAAATTTGGCAGAGAGGTAGAGTTCGGTTCGCAGATTGTGCTTTTTATTAAATGGTGTAAATCCTTTCAGTAGTTCCTGAGAAAATCAAAAGTAAAATCATAGTGATATCGATAGACGAAGTACTGCTCGTATACGGAAATCCGTTCATTTACGAGCACGAGCTGCATGCTGATTGGATGTCAACAGTCTGTCAACACTCCAAACCAGGAAGTGTTGGCAGCCATCTTGTGCCTCGGTAGAACAGAGTCACAAGAAAACAGTAGAACAAAGTTGAAAAATAAGGAAAGGGGGCAGGGTAGAAACATCCTGACCCACTAGATCTGCTCAGGGGGTCCCACATGGATCTTTAGGCCCAAAATTATTCATTTTTTTTAAAATAAGAAATCGCAGGGTACGTGTATCGTACGTGTACACGTACGCGGTGGAAAAGGAGAAAAAAAACTAAAAGTCCGTTTTATTCTTAATTAGCGGGGGCCAAATAACGGGGGCAATTTTTTTCCATAATGGTGGCCTTGTAAGGCCTCCCGAGACCCGGGGAAAGCCATCCCCCAGGATTTGAAGTATGTGGGGGGGCTCATGGCCCCCCTCCCTACAGCCTCGGGGACCGGCACCCTGTCGCGGCTTTTTTAAATATATATTTTTTTTAAAGAATGTGTTCAGCTCCCCCTCCGTCTCACCCATACACATCCCGGGGACCGCCACCTTCCTGGGGCAGTAATATGTAAAATGACCTTCCAGTCACGCAGATCCCCTCCTAGAGCCGTTGATGGCCCTGGGGACCACCCACCTCCCAGGGCCTGCTCTTGCAGTGTCTCGGGGTGCCTATATTTCACTGATAGTATGTAAAACCTTCAGGTTTTTTTTGTGCACCAGTTGTACTCTCAACGCATGCAGAGGCTCGTTTCCAAGCCCACATTTCTTTCTTTTTCTTCAAGTTTGCCAAGCAAACCTCTCCTCGTTTCAGGTATTAAATTTGCCGCTTTCTTTTCCCGGGCCATGTGTGTCATCCGCTGCTATACTTTTTTAATATATTAATAATTATATTCTATCTATATTTATTTGAAACGTATTGCCGAGGGGTCAAACGTTGATTACATACTCCGTCCACCGCCATTTTAGTAGTTTTCCTCCGTTATTTTTATTATACCTGTTACTTTCATTTTACCTTCCGCCTAGCTTCTCTGTGATCGAATAGATTTCCTGCCACAGACACCACGGTGTTTGTCCTTGGCCTCTGATGTTATCAGACTTGGTCACATGCATACCTAAAAACTAATTTGAAGCACGTAAGCCCAAACCATTACAATGCATGTCCGTCTACACAAAACCATTATCATGCTTATGGCTTTATCATGCGTGGTAAATGTACACTAGTTGTAAAAGCATGCATGGTAAAGGCATGCGTGGTAAAGCCACATATTTGCTAATGAATTTGTGGTGACGATCACGCCTGGTTTTGACAGCGTTGTAATGGCTGTTTTTCCCCAGGACACTGCAGGAACCAGGTCTGGGTGTGGCGGACTCCAAGGCATCAGGCGGTGGGCCACGCAGGCTCCCTCACACTATACAGAAATCTCCGGGGGTGGTCGTTTTCGTGGTTTGAGGGGCGTCATTGAGGCCCACATAGTTAATTTTGAAGAGGGGTAGGTTTGAACGTGAACATGTCACAAGAGGTTTGTAAATGTGGGACACATTGTTTTACTTTGATTTCCTTTCTATGTTGTAGTCCATCCAGAGGAAATAAAAGTTATTATACAGCCAGTACTTTTCAACCCTACTGTCAAACATCTTACTATAGTATTTCAAATTATAAATATTTTTGTTGTGGACCGTCCCCCCCCCAAAAAAACCCCAAGTATACCGTTTTTTTAATTAACTTTTATTGAAACAACAATAACTGTAAACATAACTTAAAGATAATGTAATAAACAACTAGAAAAATAACTTTAATAAAACAGTATTATAAACAAATTGTGATGTGGACTCCAAAAGTACATTTCACTTCTGTTGTAGTCCCGCGTTCAAGTGGTGTCTATATGGAAGTGCCTACTGCGTTACTGACACAAAAGTGGCACAACGGGATTGTAAATACGCCGACTTATTTCTAATGCATTGCAATGGAGGTATTGTATATCTAGGCCGCTGTGCTTACCTTGTATAAACACTGCGGCAAAACACTGCGACCACCGGAGTTCACAACTTGAATACAACTCTGCTTTTACTCGTCAAAATAGACAGCAGTGTCTATAACTTTAAAAGAGAAAGAGAAATGATGTCACAGAGAGTGAGAGAGAGAAAGAGAGAGAAAACAACATTAAAACTGGCTCGCAGTGTCTGGAGTTGAGATTTTTTCTTGAAAAGTCAGACGCAGATTTACAAGCTGCTTGCGGCAATTTTCCCATGTTAAAAGTGACACAAAAGTGGCGCAATAAGCTTGTAGATCTGATTCACAGACTGTTGTAACCTATCTGTGGTCACTGCTCGGACATTTCTTCACAGTAAAGCTGCTGCATAGTACCCAGTCTCTCTTTTCACAAATAATTTGTTATTGTTTCGGAAACAAAATTCTTTGCTCACCTAGTGCTATTGGGGTGGTTGAAAGAGGGTGCTCTACGTGTCGAAGAAGCCTTCAGTGTAATCAAGAGAGTTCACCACTTCAACTCAGATAAGGTTGTATATAGCAGACTAGAGATAGCAGCGTCCAAAACTTTAAAAAAGAAAGAGAAACGATATGAGAGATTAAGAAAGAGAAAGAGAGAAAAAAGGACATTAAAACGTGGGAGAGACACACACAACAGGGGGGGGCCTGAAGCCAGAGGCGCAACCACAGACAAAAATATCGGGGGGGCTAGAAAAAAAATTTGGGATGGCTTAACTTTAAGGAAAAAGAAGAGTGGAGCTGCAAGGGTTGTAAGGGGGGGACATCAAAGCCTCATTAACAAGCAAAATGTCTTTAAAAGACCGGTGAAGTACTCGGGTGTGACTGTGTGTGGTCCCAGGAAGCTATCTCATCCTAGCTGAAGCCCTGTTAGCCCAATGTGTGTTTTGCGCGCCTGCTGCCTACTTCACATTCTCTCCTTTCACAGATAACTTGTCGTTCTTTCGGAAACAACCTTCTTTGCTCACCTTGAGCCATTGCCGTCGTCCTTGTTACATAATCCATCGTGAAGCTCTACATCTAAAAGATATTAAAAGAAAGATGTTATGATTGGTAATTGTTACCATATTAATTTGGAGTTAGATAACATTGCGCTTTTATACACGTTCCTTTTCACATTTCTATGAACTGTTTGTATTGGTAATATTCCAGACATTTCAGCGATTATAAAAACGTTCCTGCTATTGGGAAAAAAAATTATACTTGTAAATTAATACACTATATAGGAGTGCGTTCGTCTAAAATACTAAGTCGCGTTTTTGTATCTAGTCTGCTACAAACCTGACTCCCTCCAATGCGTACTCAAGCCTCACTGCTCACCTTTTCATGGATAAGACACATTCTGCATGATGTAGTCCCAATCTACAACAAAGAAGTCTCATACGTGGTGCCGAGTTTTGATATCTGTATGGCTAACGACATACTTCTTCTCCCATCATCATCATCGCAGGTTCTTCATCCGCTCAGTGCTTCGGGCACCACTAACTCAGTGACCAAAGAGGCCACGCATGTAGTAGTGGGCCCCCTTGTTCGGTAGTTTGGGAACAACTCTAAAATGGCGTACAACACGTGTGCTCCATCTTTTTTATACATAGGGTCACGTGTGTAGTGACGGATGCGCTGAATGGGTGTGCTGTGGGTGTATACCAGCCATGAGGGAGTGTGTGTGTCGATCTGTCAACTGGACCTGCAACTAAGAAATCACTACAATGGAAATATGGGTCTTATACTGTTGTGTTTTCCTGGTAGCGTAAGAGTGGCGTGTACTAACGTATTCAGTATTATTTTACCATCTACCCCCGGGGCTTTTAAATGTTGGGAGAGGGGCCGTGCGGCTCCGTAACACTGCAGGAGCTGGCCGTGGGGATTGGCAGTCTCTAGATCCTTCGATGGCTCTGGGCATAGGGTAACGCACTCTACTTCATACAATACACTAAAAAAGAAGACAAAGTGATGAGAGATGATCTGTGGCGTGTTTAAGTTGAGAGCCTGGATAATCATTAAAAGGGGTCTGGCAGTGAAGTGCGTACTTTTTTTGGAACAGGCCTTTTGGGGTCTTGCGAAAGCAAGTCATCTTTAATCATTTTCTCTCGGATCGTGTACATGCCAAAATATCTGATTAACTCGTATGTTAAAAACAAAAACTTTTTACACCTGTTTTTGATTGGTTGTGAAGGATTATAAGAAAACGTATTAGCGACCAATCACTTTCCTTCCGCAGATTTTGAAAAAAATGTGATTGGCTGTTGTCTACTTACGTCTATGTTCTTCATGCTAATTTTGACTGGCTTTCTTTTTTTCTATGTGACGTTACGATACAGTCACCATGTATGTAGCCTATTTTGTGACGCATTTGCCTACCACACGCTGCCCTAGTCATTGGCGGTAACCGGCTCCTCCCACGGTCCCCAATGTTATATTTGAGTATTTAATCTCTGCACTTGACCATGGTCCTCCAACAGTACATGGCCCAGATTTCCATTGTAGTGATTTCTTAGTTCCAGGTTTAGTTGTCAGATCGGCACACACACTCCCTTATGGCTGGTATACACCCACACCACAGCCATCCAGTACATACGTCACTACACATGTGACTCTATCTACAAAAAAGACGGAGCGTACAATGCCCTCACGGTCCCACCGACTCCTCATGACCGTTATGTTCCATTAGAGCATACGCAAATGAAATGGAAAACATTAGGGGTACACGGACTGATGGTGGGCGCGGTGAGGCGTATTGTGCGCATGCCCACCATTAATACACATGCGCTGAGTGAAAAGGGTACACAGGTCAATGGGGTACACTCCTCTATAGAACACCGGCATTGCTTTTACACATGGGGAGATGCTAAGTTGCATGTTTGAATTTTGAAAGTGGGAACAGATTTCACTGTTGTGTCTTTCAAAGTTCAAAATAAGTTTGCCATGGGAGGGCGGGAGCCGCAAGACTTTTTATAGCAAACAGGAGTATCCTGGGGGTAGGTACCCCGAGACACTGCAGGAACCGGCTCTGGGCATGGAGGTCTCCAGGGCTCTCGAGGGCACCAGGCGGAGGGCCACCGAGCCTGTGTCACACAATACAGAAATCTCCGGGGGTGGTCCGGGTAAATATAACGGTTTTTGTACTGCCAGAACCTTTCTGCCTGTTACCATAGTAACAGTTCATGGAACACTTGCGTGAGCACAGAGGTTAGAAGTTCACCACAATATGTTGCTAATTGAAATAGTTGCTGTGCTGGAGATTTATAATTTTTTTCATAGGAACCTTTAGTCGTACAAGAAGTCAGTGGAAAAGTTTTGTTAGGGATTCCTTCCTGTTCGGGGAGTATTAGGGTAACGTGCTCCAAGCGGGACTTTACGAAGCTTAATGTTCATTGGCTGTGAAGTATTAAAAGTAGAAGGTTTGACAGTCATTGCTTGCTCGTCTGTGGAACAACATGGACATTTTATTGGCTAAAGTGTTCCGAACACAAGTTTACTCCTTATTGGGTGGGAACTGTACACTGTTGTCAGTGATATTGTGATGCATTTTCCAAAGGAGTATGGGGAAAGAAAGTAGTAGAGGGCAGGTTAGGAACACTATTAACTCTGTACAGTGCCCATAAGGTGGTGGAGAGGGATTATGAGGGAAACAATTTTTTTTATATGTTTCAAGGGCCATTTATATAATTGTCGTGTGGTGTATAAATTACGGCGGAAAAATGACAGTGTCATGCGCTGTTTTTTTTTATCAAGTTTGTACGTGACATACTTCTAGGAGTACTATTTACTTATAATGCAGTGTTTACTTTCCTGATAGGGAGGTGTGGTTGCGCAGCAAAAAATTCAGTCTAGGTTTGAAACAGGTTTTATTAAGCAAATACAAATAAACTTTCTTCAGAAACTGTTGCTGTATATATGAAAGGGGTGACAATTAAAAAAGGAATTTCATAAAATATCAGTTAAGCGTGGCTATATACATCTTTTTTGTGCTACAGTTTGTAAAAGTGTTGCCCCACATTCTTGATGATGTAAGAGGGCATCAGTTACCTTTAGATATAGTAGAATAGAAGTGCTACAACAAACACTCCCGTACTACATTATCTCAGATCAAGAGAACAAGTAAAAAACAGTTCAATGCAATTATTTCATATTACATAGAAATGCATGCATTATTATTTTTCAAATTTGTATTCTGTACAATTCAAGAACGTGCTGTCATAGTGCTTAGAGGTTGCAGACGGTTCCGCTAATAAATCACTTACTCACTAAAGAATATATAGGATAGTACTCTTATAATATAAAGTACAGGTCCTATATATTCTTTAGGGAGAAGGTGAATAGGAACCGCAAGTAAGAATAGAAATTAGAAAATAACATTCAGAAATGTAGGGTTTATTAAATATTTAAAGTAACAAAGTATGCCTGATAGCTATATTTATGGGTTCTGCTGTATAGTAAAATATCTGATCAAGTACGTTTTAATATTTGAAAGATATATTATAGATGGTGCTGAAAAATCTCCCATTCCTCTTCTGTAGCAATAGGACAATCTATTATAATATTACGATTGATACCATTGTTACAGCAAAAAGAAAAGGAAAATAAAGTTATGTATTTAACAGAACATCCATAATGAAATACTTTTCAGCGGTAATTATTTACTGAACTTCTTTTCTGCGGGAGGTGAAAAAAGTTTGATATTCGGGTTGCTGGGTCATAAACTCCTCTGAGATCATGATGGTGAGAATAATAATATGTATATATTCTCACTGCACATGATCACAAGGGGAAAAATAGATTGAAAACCGCAAGCCGGTAACGTTGCTTACTTATCGTTACTCTTTGTGACTACGAATCGTGAACTCCACTAAGATCACCAAGACTGTTAGGGTTATAATATACATATTAACAGTATGTGATCTCCAGGGGAAAACACATAAACAAGTGGAAGATGGTGACGTTGATTGTAAATGTTTAGGATTTGCGTCGACGGGTCACAAACACCTCTCAAGTGAAGTACAGTGTCAATATTATAATATAAAAAGTCACTATATATATAAGGTGAAAGGAGCCAGAAAAGGAGCAATGTTTGTTATAATCTATCTGTTTCTGAAAACAAGCTGCTGACGTTACAGAGAAAAAGTGAAAAACATGCAATAACATTTTTTTCTAGATATAAATGTTTAAATATTGACAAATAGCCGCAAATTATAACTAAGTACTATGACTATGCCATATTGAAACAACTTACAGCTCCGGAATATGTTTGTTGACACAAAAAGAGAATCCGATGCTAGAAAACGGAACCTGCGACATAGATTGGCGACTCAGAAATATCTTGCGAAAACGAAACTAATTGCAAAGTAGGTGTGGTTTATATAGTTTTTGGTTGTTTAGTAGTCTATGGAAGGAAGCTCTGGGTCCGCCTATTTAGATGTCACGTTTTGCAGTTTACATATGCTCACGTTTTAACTGTTTTTCTTCTGCACGTGTTCGGAAGAGTTACAAACTGTGAAGCTGTAAAGGTTTTGATTTCGATCGTAACACGTATAAGGTATTATTATCTACATACGTTGGAGAGTTTAAAAAGTTTTACTCTGTAAACTGTGTTATTTACATTTTCATGATTAAAAACATCTAAATAGAAGACATAAAAAAAACATATCGTTATCATTAGAAGAAAAAAAAGTATTAATATTTGTTATTATTATGCTTCTTAATTTAAAAAATGCTAGCATTTGTAAATCGTAAACCTATCCTCGGAAAGGTGTGCTGGCGCTTGGGGCATTGGGAAGATTAATAAATAATAAATGCCCTTTTCTATGCACCTGTAAACTTGGCTTTTAAACTTTCAATTGCCCAGTCTGTATCGTTACACTTCCACCAAACACTCTGTCACTGCAGTTTTAGTTTTGTAGTGACTCATTCATCGGTATGTAGTAATCCATTCACTACATTAAAACACTAATGGGCACATATACAATAACTGACATATCCCCAGGAATATGCCAGTTATTGTGCACCGTGACACCACCACCATGGATGCGCCATATTTACAATGCAGTGCACCATGGGATAAAAACGGCACCTGGCTTTGCGTACGCTTACGGTGTGCTTACGGTGCTCTTACGATGCAAGTACGTATGACGTCCCGCCGCGATTTGCGTAATTGCTTTTAAAAGTAATATATGCTTATTAAAAGTGGAAATTACTATTTTCATAATTATCTAGATAATGTCTTCTCTTAGTATGTACATTAAATACTTAAACAATTAAAAACTTTCGCGCCTTTCGCGTACGGGGCGCCCTATATGACGTCTCACGGAAGCATTGATGCGACGCGTAACGTCAAAGCGTATTCGTAACGTATGCACGGGTACGCACAGAGTACGATTTTCCGTACAATGTATGATGCGATCACCATACGCGTATGGTACGATTATCCCCCAAAAAAACAATGAAAAATGAATTAAATAGAATTTAATTTTAATATATTGAAAAAATTATTTTATTAATAAAACAAATATTTTTCAATTTGCTTTTGTTATTATTTTACATTAGGAATATGAAATATAACTTAAAAAATAAAATAAATATAAATATTTATAAGAAAAATGTAGGAAATTAGTATAAAAAGAAAGAAATATAAAAATGAATCCATTTAAAAATGATCATTTACAAAACCTTTGAAATTCACTGAAAAAAACATAGGTTTTACACACGTTATAGTTAGGAATTAGCATTTAAAAAACCTTGCAAATTCACTGAAAAAAACATAGGTTTCACATATTGGACATTTCACTCATACAAAACAATTGAAATTCCTCCGTTATAGTTAGTTTAGCTAACTATAACTTGCGCGCCCGCAATGCACTGCTGATGACGTCACATATTACATCACTCATGACATGGCCAGTGACATAACTCATGACATCACTGATGGCATCTCAAATAACGTCACTGATGACATCACTGATGACATCATGTGAAAGTGTGGTAGACTTTCTCTCACCCTAATATTACCTTTGATACACACATTCAAAAATAGAAATTAACATTTTCAAAAAAATGGAGATACCAATACCAGTTACAACAACCTATTCAGTAATTCCAACATCTACATACACATCCACTCATTCACCAATAGTTCTATATAGTCACTCATACATGTACTCACTCATCATATGTACTCATACACCTATACATCCTGTTACACACCGATACTCATCCATAGAGTTAGTCACACACATACTCACAGATGCAAATAAACTATCAAACATCAATTTACTTGAATATACAGCTATACACACACACCACTACACTAACTTCTGCAGAAACGTACACATACTAACTCTCTTAAACAATGACTTATAGAAACACATACTTATTTATACAGGAAATCTTTTAAACTCTCACTCTCATATATACTCACTTATATACATGAATACTCACATATAATAGTTTAAAACATATGTAGTTACTCATAAATATACTATTGAGACAGTCATTCACTCACTAACACACCCATACACACACTCATCCACCCATGCAGTCCTGCACATATGCTGTCTTCAAAACACATACAAACAGTGAGTCACTCATTCATGCATCTATGCGCTAAGTAATATCCCCCACCGAACCATACAGACACTCCTACTGATACTCAAAAAACAAACTAATAACCTATATACACACTTATGTAGCTACTCACCAACCCTTGCAGCCACTTATTCACAAAGTGAGACACTGATACAGATATTTAAATATTTAAACATTACTCGTTAATACATGTATTCACTAAGATACACTTAATGAGTCAGTTATACTATCAATTTTAGAAACAAAAACATCCATTTAGACACTTTTTTACCTTCTTCTAACGACCTTTAGATATACGTATAAAAAAATATTTATTTTTCAGAAAGACACACATTCACTGGATGATGTCATCAGTGATGTCATTTGAGATGTCATCAGTGATGTCATGAGTGATGTCACTGGCCATGTCATGAGTGATGTGATGTAATATGTGAGTTAAAGTTAGCTAAACTAACTATAACGGGGGAATTTCAATGGTTTTGTATGAGTGAAATGTCCAGCTAACTATAAAATGTGTGAAACCTATGGTTTTTTCAGTGAATATATATATATATATATATATATATATATATATATATATATATATATATATTTAAGGTACGTAGATATGGAATTAGGAACAGTAAATCTATACTTACCTCTTTACTTACCTTCTCCATATTTTTGTCCTCAATATTTTGGCATGATATTGTGTCTACACAATATTTGTTTCCTCGCTATTCTGTCAGACAGCCGGTGCTGCGACCCTAACATTTAGTCATCACTTTGTCATTTTTTTCTGTTTATTGAGGGAACTTTCACCATCCCTCCTGTGCATTGAAGGTCTTTTATAGGGGCTCACCTGAAATCCATGTCTTATTTTGAACTCCTCCACCATGGCTGTATGTGCCTCCTGTGCCCCCTGCATCGCCTTTCTGATCCTCCAATTATCTTCCTCGTGACTTTGCTTCTCTCCAACTTGCCTTTGTATCACTTCCTGCATGCTTTTAACATGCTTTGTCTTCCTACTTTAAGAGGCATTCAGGACTTATGTGAAAATTAAGTGGTGAAATGGGGCCCTTTCACTACATTGGATAACCTTCCATTATTTTCTGTCACTAGTGCATTGTTGTACTATGTTTTAGCACATCGTTCTTGAGTCCACAGTAGGTAATGGAAACAATTTAATTCTTTAGAAAGATGCTGATGGTGAATGGACATGCCCAATCATAGTGGGATCTAATCATATATATTTCTGTTTACTAGATGTTTCAAACTTCTCTCTCTCTCTGCGCAGACGGTGTAATCCTATAGGAAAAAATATCTATGTTAATAGGACAACCATGCCAGTTTACTTAGAGCCACATGTTTTAATTATTTTCTACTATTGGGATCAAGTCTGCATGCTGCACCAGTTGGCTGAAAATTCCATTATACAAGGGTCACAGTAACTGTTCTGCAATACTGCAAACCTCTTGGCATATTGGAGCTAATATGATGGCATTTTTGTCGCATAGTGTACAACCCAGAGTGGTGATAATACTTCAAAAGCTACAGTTAAATTACTAGATACATTTGAATTGTCTGCTGAAGAACAATCAGGAAGGATCCAGAATGGAAATGATGATGCATTGCAATATGGTTTATGACCACAAAGGCATGGGTGATATTTCTGCTGTGCATGTCTCACCAGGAAACTATGTATTAGAAATTATGCTTTTGGTCTTAATAAAATAATAGAATAGTGGTGCCACACTTGTGTGATTAGATTTAGTTATGGGATCACTGAGACTAGGAATACATAACCTTCTGATGTCCTCTCTTTATCATCCTCTAAAGTTTGCACTGTAACCATTCCTGCACTTTTGCCCCATAATGGATTCCATTCCATCAGTTGAATCCTTCTATTAACACAGGAATTCAAATTGCCGCCCATTGTGGGCACAGTGTATGCTATTCCTTTCAGCGAAACAGCCTTGAAACAACAATGCTTGGTTCCAACATGTACAGGCAGCCGCGGCCGGTGGTAGGAGTACCTGTCGGGGGTGACGTGGGGAGGGGGAGGGTGGGGGTAGTTATGTATGGATTACGGAGTTTAACAGGAAAGTAAACATATAAATAAATAAAACGAATTTCGTTTGATTTATTTATATGTTTACTTACCTGTTAAACTCCGTAATCCATACATTACTACCCCCACCATGCCCCTCCCCCTCCCCACGTCACCGCCCGGCAGGTACTCCCACCACCGACCGCGGCTGTGTACGGGATAAATGGAATAAATGCAGACTTGGCTAAAATGTAGGACAACAGTGGTATGCACATATTCAAAATATGTGTATATGAATGTCACTGTCAATACTTTTAATATAACCTTATAAAACAGTAATCACAAAGGCAAATTATTTTTCATGCATTAAGGCAAACGTAACTTAATCATATATATGCCCTTTAATATAAGTGAATCTACTCTGAATGAAAGTTTACCGTAAACTGTTCCAAAGATTTCTGATTAAAAAAAAGAGGCTACATTATTCAAAAGCACACTGGCTGATACAAACGATAGGGAAAAACAAAAATATGCCCCTGCAGGATAAGTCGAATTGAGTATATTTTTATTTCCTGGAGTCCTCCTGGGAGATTTACTCCTACTCATATGCAAATGATTCCAGGTGAAACTTGAACAATTATTAAACGTATCACTATTTATATACTTTATTAGATGCATAAAGAATACTCCAACACTTGTCATTACAATTTCTAATGAAGAAGTTTAACTGCATGGGTATGATTTCCATGTTTGCAAATCCCACTTGAGAGTTTGCCCTTTGATTTCTTTACATACCTAATGTGAATGTAGGTGTACAAATGATTTTATGAATCAGGTATACAGCTACCAGCCGGACTTTTCCATGGTTGAGCCTTTCATCTTTTGTTCACCAAATACGTAATCTTCAACTGCTCTTGCCTCAATGTTGTATTGGTGATCTGCTAAGGTTTCGACTCCCTTGCAATGAACACAACACCTTAAATTGATAATAGGTAGCACTCAGGCTGCCCTTGGAGCAGATCCAACCACAGTAGTTGAGTATCTGTCAAATCCACTTGCTGCCGAACACCTCTCAAGGTCTGTAGTCTCCTAATAAAACTTCAGTGTATCAAATTGTTTCTGCATTATTTATTCTGTGTCAAAATCAAACAGAATACGTAGAACTTGAAGGAGAAGATTCTACAAAAGTGTTTGAGGCACATAACAACACTGTCACTAGTTGTATGTTCCCTTTTCATTTTTTGGGATTTACAGAATAAAACAAAAATGTGTTCGTTATTTCAAACATGACAATACTTTGGGGGGCCGGCCACATTCAAGATGGTGCAGCACATTATCTTGATGTGGGCATTCTTCATTTAAGAGTCTTAACTGTTCACAGCTCTTGTCTATGTTAGTTTCTTCCTCTGGCATTCTTTCTAAGTTCCAAAATGTGCGTTCTTTGCGGTATCTATTGTATTATAAAGTATCATAGTGGTGACGTTTATGGAGGAGCACTTTCTATTCTTTATTATCTGTGTACACCACTTATAAATCAGAAATCTCGATCAAACCACAGGAGAATTAGTCAAAACGAGTGTGTGCCTGGCTTACTGCTCCCAAAAGTAGAATTATATGCGATATCATTGTGCACAAGAGGCCTTTAATTGGAATGTGCCTTGCACAAATATCATGCACACATCTTTGGTATATTATACTGGCCACAAATGGTACAATACTGCTCAGTTCTTAGCTGTTTATGTGCTATTTGCTACTTATTGTGTGTAGTGGAGCCATTACCTCATTAGGGGGCTGATTAGGATGGCGGATTTCCCGCATCCTCCGGGCCAGCGGAAGCCACCGCCGGCCCGGAGGATGCGGGAAATCCGCTGCGGATGCCTAAAAGACCCACCACCAAATTAGGATGGCGGTGGGTCTCAAAATCCGTCCGCTGCTTTTCCGCCGCAGTCGCCTTCCGACCGCGGCGGAAAAGCCCTAACATGGCTGGCGGTGTCTGTCAGACACCGCCAGGCATATTAGGATAGCGGAAAACATATGCTTTTCCACAGCGGCTTTTCCGCCGTGGAAAAGCATACGGAGATTGCCTTCGGGGGCCCGTTGCGGGCCCCCTTGGTGACGGGGGCTGGGGGGTGCACATGGGGGGTACCTATGGTACCCCCCTGCATTTGCGTGGACAAAGCGGCGGGCACCGCGCGGTGCCTGCTGCTTTGTGCACGCAAATGCCGTGCATGCTTTATTTCACATTGCGGCGGGTGCAGCTTGAAGCTGCACCCGCCGCAATGTTAAAGATTGAGGATGTGACCGCCACCCTGGCGGTCACATCCTAATCTGCACGGAGGGACCTCCGCAGCCCCTGCGGACGGTCCCTCCTACTCTGTGGTGGCGGACGGACTCAGGTCCGTCCGCCATCATAATCGGCCCCTAAGTACATGAAACTGAATTATAACAGAAAGTGCAAATGTCTATGCAAAAACAACACAAGTATAATAAATTAACATTTTATAATGAGTAATCATACTTAGGTAGTGCAAGCATACAAGTCAAGTAATGTAATGTACTGACATATTTCCATATTAACATTGTTTTATACATTAGCATTGAAAGGCCTGTTTTCATGTTGAACTGATGTTCAGCACAAGGGGGCATATTATCAAGAAAGGAGATAAAATTATCGCCGCTTTATCGCCAGAAAACTGCAGATAAATCGGCGATAATGTGCTTGATAATATGCTCTATGGAATTCCAATCGAAGCCCATGTTACATTTGAAGACATCTAACATGGGCTTCGATTGGAATTCTATAGAGCGTATTATCAAGCCCATTATCGCCATCATCAGTTTTCTGCTGATAAAGCGGCGATAATTTTATCTCCTGTCTTGATAA
Organism: Lissotriton helveticus; assembly: GCF_964261635.1. Classification (NCBI taxonomy): domain Eukaryota; kingdom Metazoa; phylum Chordata; class Amphibia; order Caudata; family Salamandridae; genus Lissotriton; species Lissotriton helveticus. Next base: position 1,768,473,465 of record NC_136063.1, read on the forward strand.
TATGCCCCTAGTTGTTTTTTCTTCAACTGCAGATGCTGTAACTTTCCAGAAGCCTTCTGTTAACCCCTTTGCCATGGCGCAAATCCAGCCGTGGCGCGGGGAGCTAGGGGCGGGCGTGGCGCTTCGGTTCTCATGACATGAGTTACGGGCAGCGTGTGCTCATGATGGCGTGGTGCCGTCATGTCCCCGCCCGCTCATTAATTCACCTGCACAGGCGGGGAATTAGTTCCGCGTGAGCGGAGCGGCAGCGGTATGACTGCTCCACGCCGTCATGAGCACACGTCTACTGTGACTCATGACGGCGTGGAGCCATCATGAGCACGCAAGGGGCTAATTAGTGAATAGGGTTTTGGTATGTATTAGGCAACTGATAGTGAGGTTCTCTCCGGGAGGAAAGGAGATGGTTAGAAACATGACTCACAGGAAGAATTGTCTGAACTGCAAGATGTGGAAAAAGTATATTTTCAAAGACTCTTTTCAGTGGCCTAGTGTGAAGATGCGAGAAACTAGGGAGTTTACCTGTTCGAAGGGATTTTTGAAATCGTATTCAATGCTGAGAATGATGAATGTGACAACTGTTTCTACTTCTGCTTCAGTACATTTATATTAGCATGCGTTCCTAGAGTTATTTAGGAGGTCTCTCTCTCTCTTCTGAGGACTGTCGTTCTGAGATTCTTAGGGTTACCTATCTTCAGGATAGATTACTATTCGAGCCCTTTCATTTTCGGAAGGTGCCTGTGGATTTATAGCTGAGACTACTTTCCAGTTTAAAATCTACTTTCTCACATAAGTGCAAAGGCTTTAAGCTTATGCATAGTCTTCTTTCATCGGAACTATTTATTGGGTTTCAGAACTTCCAACTTTTTTTGTTGGCTTGATTATGAAATTGCTATTCTATTCCTTATTTAGGATTCGGGGAATAAATGTATAGAACACGTTTCATGTATCATCGGTATTATATTTGTAATCTTCACTAATTTGGTATTTTAACTTGTTTTTGAAATACCGACTAATGAATTATTTGAATTTGTAATAATGATGCCTAATGTCTAATAATTATTGAATAAAACACATTCAGTATTATTAAAATTGTTACCAAAACAATTTAATTCACATGAACTCTCTTATTGGATTATTGAAAAGCTCCAAATAAACTTCACTGTTCATTATGTTTGATATTCATTATGCTAACTATTGCTAATTTGAAATTATCCTTGTCGATGAACAAAGGTCCACATGACCAGTTGTTGGGTATTTAATGATAATACCCAAAGAACTGTAAGTTAAATTCAAGTGCCAGCTGCACAAGCACGAGGTGTAAATGTGTACATATCTGTTTTTCCATTTCACTTATTTCAAAGATGAAACAAAAATGCGCCAAAAGTTTAAACTATAGCCGGCATGGCTAGGGCTGCATGGAGATTGCAGCATGAGAGCTGAGCTTCAGCACCTAAGTCTCATGAAAGATGGCATCCTGCGGACTTCGAGGCCCCCTATCACAGCAGACCAGGATGGGGCCCCCCAGAGAGCCAGAGCAGCTGTGGAATAGCTGTGGCACACTCTTCCTCACTCTCCTAAAGCCGTGCAGCTGACATGGACCTAGAACGGCAACAGGCAAGATGGTGGGTGCCATGCATCCTTGATGCCAATTGGCTGGCCAGCCGGAGGCCTGGAGAAAGGGGCAAAAATTGGCTAGGGGGGGTCGTAGCCTAGACCCAGCCTACCTGGGACCCTTGAACCCCTGCCAGCAGATGGTGGGGATCACCAAACTGATGGCAAAGTGCAGCTGATACATGGAGGGGTGGGTCCCAACCCCCAGCAACACCTCAGAGGGAGAGTGAATGGGGATCCCCAACCCCTCCTGTAATGCTGGGTAGAAAACCCGACACCCGATGGGGAACAAGAAAACCACACCCATTGATGGAGGAGGACCTGAAATGAAGTGGATGAGCCAATACTGCGAAGGGGGCAATATCTTTTATTTATTTATTTAAACGGTTTTATATAGCTCTGACTAGACCCACGGATATCAGAGCGCTTTATAGGGGATGTGAATGAACTCACTATGCAGTATTACATTTGTACAAAAATGGAAAAGCAAAATATATGAGCAAAATCTACAGAAAAATAAATACAAAGACAAAGAAATAAGACTTACCATTTAGTCCGTCAGCAGGCATTGGATATTAGAGCCAGTGTGGTTTGTCGGGGGGGAGTGGGGAGAGGTATGGGAATAGGGTGGAGCCAGGAAGGGAGAAGGGGGAGGAGGTGGCATGCAGGAATATGCAGTGAATATATGAGGGCTGGAAGAGGAGGATGGAGGTATGTGTGAAGAAGAGAGGAGGGGTAGAGGTCAGGCATAATGCGATGAAAAACATACCATCATAATGGGCAGGATGTGAGAAAACTGTAAGGTGACAGCATTAAGGACCCCAGTATTTGAGGTGAAGGTGCAGCTTGAGATCTCTTTTGAAGCTGAAGTATGAAGGGTTACAATGTAGATCTTTGGGGAGAGAGTTCCAGATTCTAGCCGCATTACCGGAGAAAGAGCATGATTGGGTAGATTTCTTATTAACCAAAGGAGGAACCAGCAAAAGAGCATTGGTGCTCCTCATTTCTCTAGAGCAGCCTGCTTTGTGAAGTCTTTGTGAGAGATACAGTGGGTTTGAAGATGTAAGGCTTTATGTGTAATGCACGCAGTCTTGTAGCTGGATCTGCTATTAATAGGAAGCCATTGGAGATCTTTGAGGATGGTGGAGATGTGATCGGACCTCTTGCAATCGGAAATAAGCCTGGCCGCGAGGTTCATGACAGATTTGATAGGGGATAAGTGTACTTTGGGTGTTCCTTAGAGCATGGCGTTACCAAAATCTAATCTGGAGAGAACTAATGATTGGACAACAGATTTAAAGTCATCCACAGGAATAAAGGGTTTGATTTTCTTGAGGTGATGTAGGGAGAAGAGGGGGCCTTTAGCTGCGTTTTTTATGTGGGGAGGAAGGCTGATGTTTTGGTCAATGCTTATACCGAGAAATTTAACTGAGTTCAAGGAGCCCAACGAGCAGTTGAGAGCTTTGAGGTCAGAGAGCCAGTGTAGAATGGGGAGCCAGTTGTTTTTGGGGCGAAGGGAATGACTTCAGTTTTATTGGGGTTGAGTTTCAGGTGGTTGTGATGGAACCATTGTTGAATCTTAGTCAGGGTATCATTTAGGTGCAGAATGCCGGCATAGGATTTGATTTTATAGTAAAGTTGGATATCATCCGCATAGAGATGGTAGTTGATACCTGCTTTCTTTAGTATGAGGGTGAAGGGCTTCATGAAGAGGTTAAATAGAGCAGGGGAGAGAAAAGACCCCTGAGGAACACCCAGGGAGACAGGCATAGGTTTAGAGAGGCAATTGCTGATTTTAATTTGCTGGGTGCTGTGCTGAAAGAAGGAGGAGAACCATTTGAGAACAGGAACATTGAAGCCAAACCGAACTTTGAGGGTGTTGAGTAAGGTAGAGTGGCTGACAGTATCGAAAGCAGCAGAGAGGTCAAGAAGGATGAGAAGGGAAGCCTCCCCCTTGTCGAGGGAGGGACGGATATCATCAACAATGTTGAGCATCGCAGTTTCTGTACACCAGCCCTGAGGGGTGCTTGTGCCAGAGGAGAAGGGAGCTGGGCCTACCAGTGTGGTATTTAGTGTGGGGTAAACACACAAACATGGGCCTGCCATACCTCACCCGAGGCTCGACCCGAGTCACCTGCTAGAGGTGGCCCCCAGAACCATACCCAGACTTATACACTCCGAGGACACAACCAAGAGGACTAAGAATACTGGACACCTAACTCTAGGGCCACAACAATGGTGCTGCCTAACTACTCCCGCGGAAGGAGACACCACACATGCAGGATGATAGACCCCCACTGGTGGTGGCTAGGGCTGGGTGGAATTTGCGTAATCGCGCTACGCAAAGCTCCTTAAAATGGTAAAAAACTCTCCATGAGCAAGTAGAGTTCCACGAACATGCGAAATTGCTTGTTCTGCCTGTTCGAAATGTTTTTTTCCTGTATGCGAACGCTATTTGCGTGCTCGGGGGGAAATATCTTGCGAACACGCATTTTGAAAGCGCGAACTAGCAAAAAACTCCGGGAAGCTGCTGATCGCGGAATTTTTAGCAATTCCATGTTCTCCGCGGATCGTGAAATTACCCAAATTCTGCAAATTATACGAGCGGAACAGAATTTACTGCCCAGGCCAAGTGGTGGCACCTGAGATGCAGGACCTTGGGGCTCATACACAATCCTACTGGTGGCCATACAGGATACAAAAATAGCCATGGAACACAAAATTGAGATGATTGTCCAATTGGTTGTGGTCTTATGAGCTGACCCAAAAAGTAGGCAGGGATGGTGACTGAAGCGAAGTCCATGTTGTGGTGGGCTGAGCCAGACCTCCTTGATCATGTCACCTGCAAACAGGCCCTGGAAAGGGAGATAAGCACACTGTGAGTTAAAATGGATGACACAGAAAGAAGACAATGCAGGAAAAATATTTGACCTGTGAGTCTCACAGAAGGGGCAGAAGACCCCAGCATGGAGATCTTACTGGAGGAATGGCTTGAGTCAGTGGTACTAGAAGTTAAAGCATCCCCGTGGTTTACGGTGGAATGAGCGCATAGAGTGTCAGGTATGCCACTAAGCCACGAGGGACCACCACGTGCCACTGTGATGCAACTACTCAACTTTCATGGCATAGATGAAATACTGCCGAGGGTGTGGATGAATGGCCCCTTGTGAGTTGAAGGGAATGAGGTACACATCTACTCAGATTACCCCACAATGGTTCAGAAACAACACAAAACATTAATCAGAGTCAAAACCCATCTGCTCAAGTTGGCCACATCATATGCCCTTCAATTCCTGGCAAACCTGAGAAAAATTGAGAAAGACTTCTCTCACTTCTTTGAGGTCGCACATGAGGCTATTGGGCTGGCTGGAAAGACAAGCCTACCCCCTGCCTGAGGAGAGGGAGACTCGCTTGGTGGAGAGATGGCAGGAGTGCAAGAGACGCCACAGACCTCGGAAACATATCATGGGGGGCACCCACCAAAGAGCAAGCCAAAACAGTGCGAGAGAATGTAGTTGTGAAGATCCAGAGAGATAACTCCCTGGACAATAATAATTGGTGGAAATCCCTTGACCAAGAACAGGAGACTCATATGAGGAGGACATACAATGTGGGAGACCAGTAAGATGACTAAGCACCGAGAGCAGATTAAATCATATGAAATTAGGCTATTCATAAGTGGACTGTGTGCATAGCACCAGACAGGCACCTCGGGAAATCCAGATGAGCTAGGGACCCTTCAATTGCAGGTCCACAACACTCCAGAGACACGAATCAGAGTATGAACTAGCAGCAATGAGGCAGAAATGATATATGTTGAGGTGAGGGACATACCGTGAATTGGGGAGGTGGTCAGTTCAAAGACTGCAACATGGTAAGCTAGGGTGAGATGGGAGTGGGGAATTATTTAGTACACAAGACACATAGCACAGGACTCAAATGGGAAAACATGACCTAGGGGAGGGCTGAGAGGTGGAAAGGGGAATAGCAGCAAAATATATGACGACCCATACACTAAGACATGGAATGTTACTGGCCTGGGAAGTAAAAATTAAGAGACGACTAGCAATGAGACACTAAATAGTCATGCAGCAGACATTGTCTTCACCCAAGAAACACGCATGAAGGGCACCAAGTGAGATGCACTGAACAGGGGGTAGTATGCAGTGGTGAGCCAAGTTGGCTACACTATGGCCTCCAGATTGTAGCCATCCTGGTAAGGAAAGTGGTGCCCTTCCATGTCACCAGAGCCTGAGTAGAAGACCTGGGCTGATACACAGTTACATTGGGAGAGTGGGCAGGGGGAACAGATGGTGCTGGTAAATTTGTACGCCCCGCCCAGTCTGCAAGTAAAAACATTGCCCAAGTTGGGCACCATGATCATTGAATTCCCTCATGCAATTACAATCCTAGCAGGGGGTTTAACCTGACACTGGATCTCAGAACTTGACAGCACCATGCATGGCCAGACGGGTAAGGCTACCCATGGCCGGAAATCTGTGCTTGTTCACATACGCTTTGCGCATGCAGGATATCTGGAAGATACTACATGAACAGCTGAGACCTCATACTACTTCAGGGCACACAACACTAATTCCTGCATATACTATGTATTCACACTGCAGACAACCATATACAGATTCACAGAGATTGAATACATGTCATGAGTGATCTCAGACCACTCCCCCCTCAGCAAACAGCATACATCTAGACACCCAGAAGCCCAAGGGGAAGGGGTATGGCGAATGTCCACATGCCACCTCAACCCAAAACAGGTAGAGTATTTGAGAGAGGCCATGAAACATTGTTTTGAAAACAACAGAAATACAGTGAGGGAGACAGGAAAACTATGGGAGGCCTCTAAAGCCACAACATGCGGCATGATAATATCAGCAGAGTTAGGCTAAAGATGGAAAATGCTGGCACCATGTACTGAAATTGAGGAGGAGCTTCTAGAACTATAGAAAGTTTATCTCCCACAGCCCTCAGTGGCATGGAAGACCCACCTCACAATGAAACAAGAATAATTTAGAACTCTGCTCATGGAGACAGTCAAACGTTCCTACATAGCACAATAAAAACGCATTAATGAGGCGATTGACAAGGTAGGCAAAATATTAGCACCAGAAAAAGAGAAAGGAACCCCATCCTATTGCTAATAGCCCCGGATGGAACACCAACCGGAGGCAGTGAGGCAATAGTTGATGCTATGCCGGTCTTTTTGCAAAACTTCTACTCTACGAAATGCATTCAGACAAAGAGGGCCGTGAGGGAATTCATTCATGAATGCCCTTGCAGGACACTTGTGGGACATACAGCAGAGAAGAAGATCTAACACAGGAGATCCAAATGCCCTCACATTTTTGTACCCAGGGAAAACCCTGGGCCCCAATGGACTCTCTGTGCAATTTCTTGTGAGAATGGCCAGTGAAATAGGGGTAATACTTTTTAACATGTTCACAGAGGCCCTCCAGTCGGGCACTCTGTCAGACAATATGGAAATGGCATTGAATCGTACACATATCCAAGGGAGGAAAACCCAGAGAGAGCTGGAAATCCTACAGGCCAATGTTGCTCCTGAATGCAGAAACGAAGATCCTAGCAAAGGTCTTGGCCAATTGTGGTTCTGTACTTGATACACTTGGACCAGAATGGCTTCATGCCCCACAGATCCACAAAGCCTAAAGTACAACGCCTATTTAATAATGTGGTGGAGGCAAGAGGCCTGAAAGAACCGCTTGCTATAACCTTTCTAGATGCAAAAAAAGAATTAGATTGCTTGGCCCATTCTATTCGAGACCCTCTGGAAAATTGGCTACGGACCCAAATTCATAAAATGGGTTCAGTTATTATACACAAACCGAGGGTCCGCATGAAGATGATAGGGGTCCTATCGCATGATTTCCGGATACGACGGGGCACATGGCAGGGCTGCCTCATGTTGCCGATGCTATTCATGCTGGTGAGAGAAGGGCTGACCGGATTGATAATAGTTGATGGCCAGATCTGGGGTTGGAGATGAGAACCTCCATGGGAGGAGCAGATCTCGCTTTATGTAGATGATGGCCTGCTGTACCTAATGGAACTGGAACTCTCCATGGTTCGGGTGGGTAAGATATTTACAATTGTATAGGAAATATTCAGGATTAACTATAAACTGGAACAAATACCTACTCTTTTTTAAAGGATAGCTGGATACCACCACACTCCCTCTCCATACCCCAGAAGATGATAGATAACCACTTTAAATATCTGGGGCTGTGGATATCCACTAAGGAGAAAACACTATGCAGACAGCTATTCCCTATTTCTCATTAAAATGGAAAAGACATAAAACACTGGAGAGCTATGCTGCTCTCGCTAATGGGCAGGACAGCCCTTTTAAGATGATTTTGATGCCCAGATTCACATACATACTACAGAAAAACCCACACAAGTTCTTTCAGACATTTGATTTTCAAACAATCACTTATCTCCGGCCGGCTGCCGCTGCCTCTCCTGCATCCTTTTCCTGGCATCTTGTGAGAAACAGAAAGCAGGAAGCACCTGGGCCCCCACGCTCCCCACAGCCAATCACAACACTGAAATGCAGTATTGTGATTGGCCTGAGCACCGTGACTCGCTGCTCAGCCACGGGTTGTAGGGGTGGCCATGTTCTCCATGCAGGTTGTAATGCAGATTGCATGGATAAGGGGGAAAAGTGTGCATGACTGGGTTGGGAGGCCCGAGACGGCCAACCAGACAGTCATTGTGCACTTAGGAAGGTTGTACCCTCCTCCCCTGCTCTTCAGCCCCACCCCCTCATGCATGCTGCTGCAGCAGGAGGACAAAATAAAATGATGATAACATTAGTCATTACCATTTTATTTTTTCCTTTCCTTTGTTGCTCTGAGGCAGTGGGGCAACACTTCTCCATTTTAGCGGAGGAGCCACCACTGAATGCTGGTGCACTTCTGGACGGGGTGCGGTCGAGGCTCGAGGGCACTGTTGGCACACAGATAGATGGGCAAACATCTCTAGCACTACTGGGAGTGTGGAGGGATTCAGAAATCATTCTGTACCAGAAGATACTGGTCAACCAGGGACAATTGTTGCAGCACTGGGTGATGGAAACAAACAGGTGTAGAGGAATGAAAAACAAATATATGAGGGCTGCAGATACACCAATAAATTTGGAAAAGTCTGGGCTAGCTGGGAGGTGGAGGAAGACTAGCCTGATTGCCACGGAGATGGGATGTTAACATCGAAGACCAATGGGGCACTGGACCACACTAAGGCCCCAAAAAACTGCAGGAGATCATAAAATTATCATGAATGGCAGTCAAATGCCTGGACCTGTAATCGGAGTGACAGAAGAGACACATCAGTAAGACTGTGTTAGGGAGGGTGAGGGGGGTATGGGTTGGATGAAACTTTGCATGGCTTTAAGTTGGTTTGCTTTAGATTAAACGGAATAGTAATGATTTCATGGTGAATTATATGGTTACTGATATTGTAATACCTACAAAATCAATAAATTATATATGTTTTTTAAAACCCTCCGCTATACCATGGTTTATGATCGGGGGAATAGGAAGGTGGAAACTCCCATTATTGAATGGGGTACGCTTCTGTATGCTTCAACCTTTTCATATTTCGGGTCCCATTCAACAAAGGTACCTGTTCATACCTTATGAAAATAAGGAAGTCCCATTTGGCGAGTGTATTTTAGCAATTTCTAGGTTTTCTGCTAAGTTGAGGTCAAAGCCTTTGGACACAAAGACTAACATCTATAAAGCAAGGTGCATTTATGTGGCTACTTATGTTGCAGATATATGGGGAATTAGTGATGCAACTCCTTTACAGGTGAGTGAAAATGACTTTTTGAAAAGTATTTTGGCTGTACCAACTACCTGCCCAACATATGTATGCCACTCTGAACTGGACATTTCGTACTAGAGGACAACTTACAGCGGTCCTTTGCTTTGCCTTGGCTTTCTATCTGGCCAACTGGGAAACTCATTTCAACTGACTTGTGATCTTTGACTGTCTGAGACATGATGTTGTTCTTTCGAACCTTGCTTGTCCTGCATTAATGAGTAACTTACGACTTTGGTAGATAAAAACTTTTGTTAGTTACCAGCCTTTACCGACCACCAGTTCTATGGAGCTATATCTGAGTTTTGCACAAAGTCCACCATAGATTTTATTTATTCAGGTTCCATTTTAATATGGCCCACTTTTTGGTGTACACAGAGACTCAGATCTTGACAGATGTCCCTTTGACGCAGAAACAGTTCAATCTATGTTACATTTATTTCTGTTCCCTAAGCTTATGTGATACCAAGAAAGTTGTTTATTAATATAAGGAAATGTAGACCTGCCGGTGTAATATTGAGAATCATAGTGGGCAAATGACATGATGTTATGATGAACTGGTAACATGAACTACTGTATTGCATTTTATCCTTTTACTAATGATCCCGATTGTTTGTTTATAATGTGTTTCTTTTTTTGATATAACATTTTCTGACTCTGACAAAAAATTGGAAATATCCTGAAATCTGTCGACATGCTGAAATTGACCAAAACTAAATACCTCTTTAAATTTCAAGCATCACATATAAACTTCAACTTTGTTTCTCTTGCAGCTTCCCGCTCCTGACTGCCTGCCTTCTACTACTCTCACTCTCTCTGTGAGTTTGATTTTATAAAATATTACTAGAACTGTTCTATTTTGTGTGTCACAAGTATTACGCTAGGCATGTTACTTCCACCCACCTCAACAAAACAATAAAAAGATGCAACATTTCATTTTATACCAAACGATATCGTATGACTGTGTTATTGGTAGACAGGTTGGCCACAATTGGATATGGCTGCAGGAGAACGTACTTGTTTACATTCACACTAGTGTGGTGTAGATAAGTGTTTAGTTTTTAATGAGTTATAAAATCGAATTCTATTTCCTATTATAACCTTATGCCCTTGCGTATATAAATGCACAGATTTGAATTCATCCTTGTCTGAACATTATTTCGCATCATGTGCAATGAGTACAAAAATGTGCAAGTCTGTTATCCTCTTTCTAAGTGTTAAAAATTGGAAACAGAACGTCATATGGTGGCGTTCTAATGAATTCCAACATTTGAAAGTTTGAATTTACTGATTTACATGTTCATCCACTGTACGCTGCTGTTGATGAGCATCAGACAAATGAATGACATCCGAATATTTTTCTGTAATCTCTTGTTGGGAAAAAACAAGTATTACTTTCAAAAAGACCCACTTCTAGTAAGCAAATGGCGCATTGACTTGGTTATTTTTTTTTGCCTAAGTTATTATGATTTTTAATGTGTTTCAACGGTGCATTCATTGATGGCTGTTGTTCTTCTACTGATTATGGTATTACATTTCTTTCTGTCACTGTCCTACTGTAGTTACTTACTCAACAAAGTAAATGAAAAAATATTTTAAGTACATTTTGCATATCCAGTGGAATCAAATTCCAAACACTCAAATCTGTCCTCTGAAATACGTAGAAAATATTTGGTGCTTCTCATCTTTTAGTAGTTTTGCGAATTGTATAAGACTTGCATAAGAGATTTGTATGTTCAAGACAGATTTTTTTTTTTTAATGGTTTGAAAAAGACTAGTGCCCCAATGTATAAAAGACAAGTGACCCGATGTATTGACAGATAGGTTGGAAAAATTGGTCACAAATTGTGCACTGATTTTTTGTGAACTGTTTCTGATTTTGAGATACGACTGTATACCAACAATTCTTAAACCAAAATCTCCAATTCTAGGAAGGGTGACAGAACTTCCTGCCTAATGTATGAATTAGGCAGGCAGCTATTAGTGAACCTCTGGAATTGGCTAAAAACAAAGGAATTGTGGCCTGCAAGGACTGGCAAGCCACCATCCGTGTGTATGTAATCCTAAGCAAGAGTTTTTTTTAAAGCAGCCAAATTCCTTTAAAGGAATCTGAACTGTTTCAAAAATGTGTATCACCTGACAGGACTCACAAATTAGGAGGTGTCACTTCCCTCTGTGAAGCAGTTAGAGGTATCAGGTACCAATAAATGGGGTGTGACTATAATTGCAGTTACATATAATTTATACATACCACTGCGACATACAATTAGAAGGGGATGACCCATTCACACCGCCACTTAATTGTGTTTTGAAATGGATCGTTAAAACCATTGTGAGTCAGAATGGCTATTCTGACTAGCAAAATGGGCTTAGAACATAAACCCTATGAGAGGTTACAATTTCAAATTAATTTCAAAGTTAGAGCTCCATGACTTACATTAGTACAACGCAAATAATAGTGTTAAATGTAAATGACAGGAACTACAAACAGATATATCCCATCCTTGACAATGATATGGTTCAGCTTTACTGTATTTAATTGCTTACTCAAGTAGGCCCTATTAATAAAGTTTCTTTAGGGAGAGGGCTCAACATTTTATCAAGCAACATCTTAGAAATGTTGTGAAAGGTGAAATTGTGTAAAGGCAGATGAGGCCTAGACATTGTATTCATAGGATTCACATCCGAGTCAAATGACATGACACAGTAAAACAACATTGCAAGTTAGGATTATTTCAAGAATGAATAAGCCCGAAATTAAGTTGGCCTTGGCACATGCTTGTGCTGATGATAGAACATATTTGGTGAAGACCCTGCATAGATAACAGGTATATAGAATTTATGAACGTAAAGAAGATTGTACTGTGTGAATGTCCTGTTTGAAGAAAGAGAAGTATTACTTCAAAACATTCTTCAATCACTAAGTTATCATCAAAACATCCTTCAATCACTACGTCATCATGGTATGTTAAACTTGCATGGCATGAACTTGGGGTGATGCTCTCTTTTAGTTTCATGGTATGTTTTGATCGATGATGCCAATTAACATATTAGCTCATCTGGGATAAAAAGAGCAAATTGAAAAGAAAAGCTAATAACTAAGAGGAGTCAAGATCCAACTCTTTATGACACTAACCAGCTGCTTTTATATAGCCCTAATCAGATTTATAGAGGACTGTTTTTTATCCATATGGGCATTTTCTAACTAAATTATTTTAAGTAATTCCTAAAAGAATGTAGTATTATAATAATAAAAACGTAATAATAAAAATTATAAGAATTATTATTATGATAATATGAGTATCAACCTTTAACATTAGAAAGTCTATGCTCTGTTCGAGAGACAATTCAGATTTTTTTATCTGAAAATCTCAATCATGGCATCTTCAATAGTCCATTCGACAATGGCATACTTAAGCAATATTATCCAAGAGGGAAGCCAATCTCTGGTCGTTTGTATCCGTGGTGAAGTGAAAGAGACTGATGGGAAGCCTATATTTGAGGTGTGAGAAAGAGCAAACAGAAAGGGTGATAATAGATTTTAGTCACAATATAAATGATTTGTAGAAGGTGTCTTATTCATTTCAAGAGTTTTGACAATTTTAAACTGTGCAAAAAAGCTGATCGTCTTCTAGAACTTGATGAATCATGTTTGACATAAAATGTTTTTCTCTCATTTTTTCATCATGGAAGTGATTACAGGTACTTAGGAACTTTTTTTGACGCAGACGCGATTCAAAGTTTACTAGTGGGATTTACAATCCAACGCAAATGATTTCTCTGGGATTGTAAACCCAAGTAACGCAATACAGCACAATAGGCTGCATTGCATTATGGTGCATTATGGGCATTCCATGGGTGGTACATGGGCATTCCCATGCAACCACCCATGGGTTTTGTCACAAATCCCTATCTATAAGGAATTAAAGTGAGGGATTTGCATCAAAATCTTGTGCCTCACTCAGGCAGGGGTAACGAGAAGAAATGTTTTAATTTCTCCTATTTTATCCACTTTGCTTGGTTGATGCACTCCACAGCACATATAGAAAGAGTAACATGCCTTCAAAATGAGGCTAATAATATGAAACACAGATAAACTACAATGTACTACCTAATTTGCACACACTGATGGCAATTACAATATGTAAGACAAACACATCGAAAAGAATGTTTTCTGGAACAAGTTTATTCGTGAAATCTGTGGCAGCGGAGAGCCAGAGACAAGAAACATTTTCATGTATATTATCAGCCTTCTGCTCAGGAAAGTGATGGATTTTAAAACTATCTTTTTCAGCAGTTTGTCTCTCAGTGAAGGTACATTATGTGAACTAGGTGAACAATTTAGTACGTTATTAGAACCCTGTGGTGTTCAAGGGCAGCTATTATGGGAAGAAGGTGTAGTGATATGTGTGTTGAAACTGAAATTAGGCTTGTATCAAGTGCTAAAGTTGTCTCTCCTGGGTAGAACCAACTAGGGACAAATCAAAATGCATCATATTTGACAGTGCAGTGCTGTCTCATTTGAAACACTCCATAGTCCCCTGTATGTTGTTTCCAGAAAATTATTTTGTCATTTTCCAGTAAATTTGCCAGTCATTTAGTTTGAGTGGGTATTCCTAAAAATATATTCTAATGTCTAGATAGTTGAAATCATTCTCATTGGATCTGGTAACCAAATTCCCTAAAATGTCTATTTATTTGAAACATTATAATATGTAATGAAAACCGTTGTTTATTTTATAATTATCCTTTACCAAATATTCCTTGAATCAGCCAGACCATTACAAAGAGATTTTAAGCAGGCAATAGTTATAATTCTTTCTGAATTATGGTTGGCATAGTCTTCTACAAGAAGTATACATATGAATTATTGCGCTCGTTGTAATGACATCTTCTCATGGCATTGATATAAAACTATACTCACATACACGTTCTTTTGTAATTGCATAAGTGATTCAGATAGTTATCTACATATTTTATCAACTAAAAAGGTACTCTAATACTTTGTATGTATTATTTTGACATATCAAAGTGTCATCAAACACTCCGCATCTGATGCTAAATGGATTTTGCCACTATTGCAATTAGTTATTACTTACAAGCTCTTGTTGTTCCGGTCGGCTTAGATCTGATATTACTTATTAAAGAAATGCCCATTGGGTTAGTAGAAAAACACCCATATCTTATGTGGTAACACTACATAGGTCCCACTAGAAAAAATACCACTATTGTCTCTTGCTCGCACAAAGAAAAACAACTCCGTTATGGAGCCGCAATATGCAATGGAATACGACACAATAAGAACCAAGCAGGTATCATGGACTTCATGAAAAGGGAATTATCTGGGTGAATATTTTTCTCAATGTCTGAGCAAGCACAGACAGAAAGGTTCATATTACTTTAAAGAAAAAGATGTCCATCCATAATTTGGAAGAGCCCACTCATGTACCACCCAGTAACTGATAAGAGACCAAAAATATATTGAATGTAGTCCTTACATTCTGAAAAGTGCTCTGTACAATTGAAAGTAAATAAGGGATTTACCGAAAAATATGTAACATAACGGGCAACTTATATTAAGAGACAAATGTTTGAGGAGGTGTGAGGATGTAAAAACTGTATTGTACAATAGTTTTACAACACATTATGCACTGAAATATAATTCAAAATGTTGTAGCTGTTATGCTCACAAGATACTAACAATAATATACCCAGCAATTCTTCAGTGCTTTGTTTATAATGCCGTTGTCTGGGTCAGTTGACATCATGGAGGAAGAGTAGAAGGAGCATGAAAGGTGTTTACAATAATCCTATTTTGTCTGTGATTGATAATAGCATATTTCTTTACAACTAATGTTACCAGCACAATTTCATATTAGGCCCACATTTTCCCTACAATATTTGTTAGGTTGAAAATTAAGGTGATTTAACTTTGTATTTTGGGAATTTCTGGAATGATCCAGTAAATGAAAATTAGTGATGTGTCGACTTTTTGAAGTGGAGGCATCCCAAATGCAATGCTACCGGTCTGTGTATACATGCAGGGGAGTCATGTGCTGGCATATTGATGACATTTTTGGCACATAAGGGTGTAATATGTTTAAAAAAATGATTCATTGCTAAAATGTTCTTCATTAATTTGAGACACTATAATTTACTGTCAGCAAACAGTACGACCAAATAGGGTAAATATGAATTACTCTTGTCAAACAGCCCATATTATGATGGAGTCACCAAATTAAAGATATTTTCTCATTACTTATTGCTTAGTAGCATTGGTAGACCCCTGTCAATGAAACAGTACTTCATTGCAAGCCAATGATCGTATTCTCCTAATTTTTGCTAGAACAAGATAATTATTGGCCACATGAAAATGTGTGAAATGTTGCAAACGATAATATCACAATTGGCAGTTAAAATCATTTATAAATTTAGTTTGTGATTTACTGTGTTATGTTATCTCATTGTTTTATAGATATGCTAATTATCTACATAATTCAATAAATCACTTGTACTATCTCTCTTTCAATTCATTGGTGTTGTAAACTGTTACACTGCTGAAAGTAAATTGAGAAAGCATTGTTTTGCAGTGTTTAATGCATTTTTAAAATAAGATAATTTTTTCTTTGTAGTACTCCATTCATGATGATGGTTGTCATAAACTGGGTGATTAACGTGGAAGGTGTGTACACCTAACAACCTACTAAACCTCTTCTCAGTATATTCCTACATAACCCCTGCCTTCCATGGCACAGGAAGCAGGGAATTCCCCAGGGAAATGTGGCTGCTTTTCAAGCAATTCAAAATAACATTAAACTTAAGATCCAATTGGATAAGGCAGGGTGCTTGAATATGTTTACATTGTAGTTAAGTTCCTGTTTAAGCCTTTAGTCTTGCTTCCAGAAATTATGAGTCAGACAAAGCTGGAATGTTTTTTTTGTGAACTGTTTCTTATTTTGAGATACGAATGTATACCAACAATTCTTAAACCAATATCTCCAATTCCAGGAAGGGTGCCAGAACTTCGTGCCTAATGTATGAATTAGGCAGGCAGCTATTAGTGAACCTCTGGAATTGGCTAAAAACAAAGGAATTGTGGCTGGCAAGGACTGGCAAGCCACCATCACTGTGCATGTAATCCTAAGCAAGAGTTTTTTTAAAGCAGCCAAATTCCCTTAAAGGAATCTGACTGTTTAAAACATTTTTATCACCTGGCAGGACTCACAAATTAGGAGGTGTCACTTCCCTGTGTGAAGCAGTTAGAGGTATCAGGTACCAATACATGGGGTGTGACTATAATTGCAGTTACATATAATTCATACATACCACTACAACATACAATTAGAAGGGGATGACCCTTTCACACCGCCACTTAATTGTGATTTGAAATGGATCGTTAAAACCATTGTGAGTCAGAATGGCTTTTCTGACTAGTAAAATGGGCTTAGAACATAAACCCTATGAGAGGTTGCAATTTCAAATTCATTTCAAAGTAAGAGCTCCATGACTTACATTAGTACAACGCAAATAATAGTGTTAAATGTAAATGACAGGAAATACAAACAGATATATCCCATCCTTGACAATGATATGGTTCAGCTTTACTGTATTTAATTGCTTACTCAAGTAGACCCTATTAATAAAGTTTCTTTAGGGAGAGGGCTCAACATTTTATCAAGCAACATCTTAGAAATGGTGTGAAAGGTGAAATTGTGTAAAGGCAGATGAGGCCTAGACATTGTATTCATAGAATTCACATCCCAGTCGAATGACATGACACAGTAAAACAACATTGCAAGTTAGGATTATTTCAAGAATGAATAAGCCCGGAATTAAGTTGGCCTTGGCACATGTTTGTGCTGATGATAGAACATATTTGGTGAAGACCCTGCATAGATAACAGGTATATAGAATTTATTAACATAAAGAAGATTGTACTTTGTGAATGTCCTGTTTGAAGAAAGAGAAGGATTACTTCAAAACATTCTTCAATCTCTAAGTTATCATCGAAACATCCTTCAATCACTACGTCATCATGGTATGTTAAACTTGCATGGCATGAACTTGGGGTGATGCTCACTTTTAGTTTCATGGTATGTTTTGATCCATGATGCCAATTAACATATTAGCTCATCTGGGATAAAAAGAGCAAATTGAAAAGAAAAGATAATAACTAAGAGGAGTCAAGATCCAACTATTTATGATACTAACCAGCTGCATTTATATAGCCCTAATCAGATTTAAAGAGGACATTTTTTTTTCCATAATGGCATTTTCTAAATAAATTATTTTAAGTAATTCCTAGAAAGATGTAGTATTATAGTAATAAAAACGTAATAATAAAAATGATAAGAATTATTATTATGATAATATGAGTAGCAACCTTTAACATTAGAAAGTCTATGCTCTGTTCGAGAGACAATTCAGATTAATTTATCTGAAAATCCCAATCATGGCATCTTCAATAGTCCATTCGACAATGGCATACTTAAGCAATATTATCCAAGCGGGAAGCCAATCTCTGGTTGTTTGTATCCATGGTGGAGTGAAAGGGACTGATGGGAAGCCTATATTTGAGGTGTGAAAAAGAGCAAATAGAAAGGGTGATAATAGATTTTAGTCACAATATAAATGATTTGTAGAAGGTGTCTTATTCATTTCAATAGTTTTGACAATTTTAAACTGTGCAAAAAAGCTGATCGTCTTCTAGAATTTGATGAATCATGTTTAACATAAAATGTTTTTCTCTCATGGTTTTATCATGGAAGTGATTGTAGGTACTAAGGAACTTTTTTTTGACGCAGACGCGATTCAAAGTTTACTAGTGGGATTTACAATCCTATGCAAATGATTTCTCTTGGATTGTAAACCCAAGTAACGCAATACAGCACAATAGGCTGCATTGCATTATGGTGCATTATGGGCATTCCATGGGTGGTACATGGGCATTCCCATGCAACCACCCATGAGTTTTGCCACAAATCCCTATCTATAAGGTTTAAAATAAGGGATTTGCACCAAAATCTTGTGCCTCACTCAGGCAGAGGTAACGAGAAGAAATATTTTAATTTCTCCTATTTTATCCACTTTGCTTGCTTGATGCACTCCACAGCACACATAGAAAGAGTAACATGCCTTCAAAATGAGGCTAATATTATGAAACACAGATAAACTACAATGTACTACCTAATTTGCACACACTCATGGCAATTACATATGTAACACAAACACATCGAAAAGAATGTTTTCTGGAACACGTTTATTCGTGAAATCTGTGGCAGCAGCGACAAGAAACATTTTCATATATATTATCAGCCTTCTGCTCAGGAAAGTGATGTATTTTAAAACTATCTTTTTCATCAGTTTGTCTCTCAGTGAAGGTACATTATGTGAACTAGGTGAACAATTTAGTACTTTATTAGAACCCTGTGGTGTTCAAGGGCAGCTATTATGGGAAGAAGGTGTAGTGATATGTGTGTTGAAACTGAAATTAGGCTTGTATCAAGTGCTAAAGTTGTCTCTCCTGGGTAGAATCAACTAGGAACAAATCAAAGTGCATCATATTTGACAGTGCAGTGCTGTCTCATTTGAAACACTCCATAGTCCCCTGTATGTTGTTTCCAGAAAATTATTTTGTCATTTTCCAGTAAATTTGCCAGTCATTTAGTTTGAGTGGGTGTTCCTAAAAATATAATCTAATGTCTAGTTAGTTGAAATTATTCTCATTGATCTGGTAACCAAATTCCCTAACATGTCTATTTTTATGAAACATTATAAAATGTAATAAAAACCGTTGTTGTTTTTATAATTATCCTTTACCAAATATTCATTGCATCAGCTAGATCTTTGCAAAGATATTTTAAGCAGGCAATAGTTATAATTCTTTCTGAATTATGGTTCGCATAGTCTTCTACAAGAAGTATACCCTATGAACTATTGTGCTCGTTGTAATCACATCTTCTCATGGCATTGATATAAAACTATATTCACATACACGTTCTTTTGAAATTGCATGAGTGATTCCAATAGTTTTCTACATATTTTATCAACTAAAAAGGTACTCTAATACTTTGTATGTATTATTTTGACATATCAAAGTGTCATCAGTCACTCCGCATCTGATGCTAAATTGATTTTGCCACTATTGCAATTAGTTATTACTTACAAGCTCTTGTTTTTCAGGTCGGCTTAGATCTGATATTACTTATTAAAGAAATGCACATTGGGTTAGTAGAAAAACACCCACATCTTATAATGATGTGGTAACACTACATAGGTCCCACTAGAAAAAAAAACCACTATTGTTTCTTGCTATCACAAAGAAAAACAACTCCATTATGAAGCCGCAATATGCAATGGAATACGACACAATAAGAACCAAGCAGGTATCATGGACTTCATGAAAAGGGAATTATCTGGGTGAATATTTTTCTCATTGTCTGAGCAAGCACAGACAGAACGGTTCATATTACTTTAAAGAAAAAGATGTCCATCCATGATTTGGAAGAGCCCACTCATGTACCACCCAGTAACTGATAAGATACCAAAAATTTATTGAATGTAGTCCTTAGATTCTGAAAAGTGCTCTGTACAATTGGAAGTAAATACGGGCTTTACATAAAAATATGTCACATTACGGGCAACTTATATTAAGAGACAAATGTTTGAGGAGGTGTGAGGATGAAAAAACGGTATTGTACAATAGTTTTACAACACATTCTGCACTGAAATATAATCCAAAATGTTGCAGCTGCTAGGCTCACATGATACTAACAATAATATACCCAGCAATTCTTCAGTGCTTTGTTCATAATGCCGCTGTCTGGGTCAGTTGACATTATGGAGGAAGAGTAAAAGGAGCATGAAAGGTGTTTCCAATAAACCTATTTTGTCTGTGATCTATAATAACATATTTCTTTACAACTAATGTTACTAGCACAATTTCATATTAGGCCCAAATTTGCCCTACAATATTTGTTAGGTTGGAAATTAAGGTGATTTAACTTTGTATTTGGGGAATTTCTGGAATGATCCAGTAAAGGAAAATTAGTGATGGGTCGACTTTTTGAAATGGAGGCATCCCAAATGCAATGCTGCCGGTCTGTGTATACATGCAGGGTAGTCATGTGCTGGCATATTGATTACATTTTTGGCACATAAGGGTGTAATATGTTAAAAAAATGATTAATTGCTAAAATGTTCTTCATAAAATTGAGACACTATAATTTAATGTCAGCAAACAGTACGACCAAATAGGGTATATATGAATTACTCTTGTCAAACAGCCCATATTGTGATGGAGTCACCAAATTAAAGATATTGTCTCATTACTTATTGCTTAGTAGCATTGGTAGACCCCTGTCAATGAAACAGTACTTCAATGCAAGCCAATGATCTTATTCTCCTAATTCTTGCTAGAACGAGATAATTATTGGCCACATGAAAATGTGTGAAATGTTGCAAACGATAATATCACAATTGGCAGTTAAAATCATTTATAAATTTTGTTTGTGATTTACTGTGTTATGTTTTCGCATTGTTTTATAGATATGCTAATTATCTATATAATTCAATAAATGACTTGTACTATCTCTTTCAATTCATTGGTGTTGTAAACTGTTACACTGCTGATAGCAAATTGAGCAAGCATTGTTTTGCAGTGTGTAAAGCATTTTTAAAATAAGATTATTGTTTCTTTGTAGTACTCCATTCATGATGATGGTTGTCATAACCTGGGTTATTAACTTGGAAGGTGTGTACACCTAACAACCTACTAAACCTCTTCTCAGTATATTCCTACATAACCCCTGCCAACAATGGCACAGGAAGCAGGGAATTCCCCAGGGAAATGTGGCTGCTTTTCAAGCAATTCAAAATAACATTAAACTTAAGATCCAATTGGATAAGGCAGGGTGCTTGAATATGTTTACATTGTAGTTAAGTTCCTGTTTAAGCCTTTAGTCTTGCTTCCAGAAATTATGAGTCAGACAAAGCTGGATTTTTTAGTCAGAAAGGTTTTTTCACTGTCGGGTTACTTTGTTGCCTCACCCTGGTCCTACGTTTTCTCTTAATTCAGTTTCTGAGAAGGCTGAGCGGTTTGGTCAGCCGTGCCCCACAATGTTTGATACCTTTGCTGCTGAAACATTTTTCTTTGCAGTGAAAGCTCTAAATAGGACAGACCTGGAAATCCACCCATCAAGGTTGCTTCCACCCGGGAAAATCTCAGTAACTTGTCCTGATACACAAAAGGTTGAACAAGGGATTAGTCCTTTTGCTGCTAGGCCTCCTCCCCCTCCGTGCTAAGCCTTTTTTGGCAATTTGTGGTGGTTCATGCTTACGCCCCTGTAACTGTTTGTCCACATAAGGTATCCATGCCAGATTTGCTACCTTTTCTTCCAACATCTTGAGAATTCTGGAGGTACTCAGGCTTTGTGGATTCCCCTGTGGGGACCCAGAAATTAGCCAAAATACAGCCACATTTTTTATTTTATTTTTTAAAATGGAAAGAAAGTGCTGCAGAAGAAAGTGTCAGATTTTTTCCCTACAAATGGTTTGAAAAAAGGATTTGTGGTGCTGAAATCTCTATCTTCTCAGATTTCAGAGCTTTCAGGGACAGGCAAACTTTTTTCAGAAAACCAAACTTTTTTACACAGTTTTGGCATTTTACTGGGACATAGCTTATTTCTGCTATTTGTTGTGCTTTCAACCTCCTTCCAGTTAGTGGTAGAAATGGGTATAAAAGCAATAATGGATCTCAGAAAGCTATACATTTCTGGAAACTAGACAACATTCTGAATTTATCAAGGTGTCATTTGTGTAGATCCTTTAAGGTGTTTTTATAAAAACTAACAGCTGAAAAAAAGAATATTGAAATTCAGTTGAAAAAACAGCCATTTGTGCCACTGTTTTCACCTGTATCTTCTACTAAGTATGACCGATTTTCAAAATCAATATACTGTTACATCTGCTGGATCCTTCAGGTTATGGTGAGATATAGGACTTGTAGGTTCACCCAGAACCAGAGTAACCCAGAGCCAATACCTGAGCTGGGTCTAGCAATGGTTTTTCATTGTATACCGTGTATATAGCAATTCATTTAGTAAAATATAAAGAGTGAAAAATAGGTACCAAGAAAACCTATATATTTCCAAAATGGGAACGACATGTAGATTTTAGAAGCAGTGGTTATTTGCACATCGACAAAATTGTGGGTACCCATACAAGCATGTGAATTAGAGGTCATTTTTCAAAATGACTGCCTTTTTACAAATGTTTTTACATTTGGAAGGAAGAAATGCAAGGGAAGTCAATTGATAATAACACTTTTTCTACTATTATGTGTTCCCCATAGTCTCTCAATAAAAATGCTACCTCTCTTGTATGGGTAGACCTTGCGCCTACCTCAGGAAACGGCCCAACACGCAACGTGGACACATCACATTTTTCCAGTGAAAACTGACCCTTTTGTTGCAATGTGCCTAGCTGTGGCATTTTGGACCCTAGCTCAGCCAGCACTTAGGAAATCCTAGTGAACCTACACATTTTTGTAAACTAGATACCCGGTGGAAATCCAGGATGGGTGACTTGCGTGGCTCCCACCAGGTTCTGTTACCCAGGATCCTTTGCAAACCTCAAACTTTGATCAACAAACTTAATTTTCCTCAACTTTCTATGATGGAAAGTTATGGAATCTGCGAGGAGGCACAGACTTACACCCACCCGGCATTCACAAAGGCTCCTGATAAAAATGGTGCCTCACTTGTGTGGTTAGGCATAGTACTAGTACCCGCGACAGGAAATGGCCCAAGATGCAACGTGGACACAACACATTTTTCCAGTGAAAACTGACTTTTTTTGCAATGTGCTTAGCTGTGGATTTGGGACCCTAGCTCTGCCAGCACCTAAGGAAACACTGCAAACATATACATTTTTTTAAAACTAGACATCTAGGGGAATCTACAGGGACTTGTGTGGTTCCCACTAGATTCTGTTACCCAACATCCCTTGTCAACCGCAAACTTTATAAAAAAAAATCCTTATATCTCTGTGATGGAAAGTTCTAGAATCTGTGGGGAGCCACAAATTTCCAGACACAGAGGGCCCGATTCACAGAATGAACTTAAGACTAAATCCTAAACTTACTACTATTTGGTATTCACAGAATGCACTTACTACTTTCGGGATTCACAGAGTGAACTTACTACTTTCGGGATTCACAGAATAAACTTACTACTTTCGGTATTCACAGAATAGATTTAAGACTACTAACTCTAAGTCCGAAATCGGGGAGTAAATTCCGGCCCAGAGGTGGAGCTTCCGGCTTGGGGGCGGAGCTTGCGGCCCGGAGGCGGGGTTTCCGGCCCGGAGGCGGAGCTTGCGGCTTGGAGGCGGAGCTTCCGGCTCGGAGGTGGGGATTTTTGCCATGCTGAAATCTCCAACTCTGGGCCGCAAGCTCCGACTCCGGGCCGGAAGCTCCGCCTCCGGGCTGGAAGCTCCACCTCCGGGTTGCAAGCTCCGCCCCCAAGCCGGAAGCTCCGCCTCCGGGCCGGAATTTACTCCCCGATTTCGGACTTAGAGTTAGTAGTCTTAAATGTATTCTGTGAATACCGAAAGTAGTAAGTTTATACTGTGAATCCCGAAAGTAGTAAGTGCATTCTGTGAATACCAAATAGTAGTAAGTTTAGGATTTAGTCTTAGGTTCATTCTGTGAATCGGGCCCCCAGTGTTCCCCAGTGTTCGTCAAAGTCTTCTGATAAAAATGGTACTTCACTTGCGTGAGTAGGCCTAGTACCCGCAACAGGAAACAGCCCAAAATACGGACACATCACATTTTTCCAGTTAAAACTGACCCTTTTTTCACAATGTGCCTAGCTGTAGATTTTGGAATCTAGCTCTGCTGGCACCTAAGGAAACCTAGCAAACTTATATATTTTTGAAAACTAGACATCCAGGGAAATCCAGGATGGGATGACTTGTGTGGCTCTCACTGGGTTAGGTTACCCTGAATCCCTTCCAAACCTCAAACTTTGTCAAAAAAACAAATTATCTTCACATTATTGAAATGGAAAGTACTGGAATCTGTGGCGAGCCACAAACTTCCAGTTAGCCAGCATTCCCGAAAGTCTCCCGATAACAATGGTACCTCACTTGTCTGGGTAGGCCTAGAACCTGCGACAGGAAATGGGCCAAAACACAACATGGACACATCACATTTTTCCAGTTGAAACTGACCCTTTTTTTCGCAATGTACCTAGCTGTGGATTTTGGAACCTAGCTCTGTTGGTACCTAAGGAAACTTTGCAAACTTATACATTTTTTAAAACTAGACATCCAGGGAAAACCAGGATGGACTGACTTGTGTGGCTCTCACTAGGTTCTGTTACCGAGAATCCCTTGCAAACCTCAAACTTTGTAAAAACAAACTAATTTTCCTCACATTTCTGTGATAGAGAGTTCTGGAATCTGTGTGAATCCACAAACTTCCACCCACCCAGTATTCCTCAAAGTCTCCCGATATAAATGGTACCTCACTTGTGTGGGTAGGCCTAGTCCCCGGACACGAATGGGCCCAAAACGTACTGTGGAGACTTCAAAAGTATCGATTACAAAAAGACCTTGTTTTCTGAGTGAGTCACCTGCAGTTTTAATCCCGGGCTCTGTGGCCACCTAGGGAAACCTGCCAATCTCAGACATTTCAAAAACAAGAGACCCGGAGTAGTCACATTTTTCTCAAATTTCTATGTGGGAAAGTTTTAGGATCACCGGTCTTACCACACAGTGTACTGCCAGTGTTCTCGATAATAATGATACCTCACTTGTGGGGTGGGCCAAGTAGCTGCGACAGGCAAGGGGCCAAAAAGCATATTGTGGGGACATCAGAATTGTCTATCACAAAATGAGTTGGTTTTGCAAGTGGGGACCTGTGTTTTTGGTCCAGGGCTCGGCGGCCTTCTGGGGACACCAACACAAACCCATACATTTTTTAAAACTAGACACCCGGGAGAGTCCAGGGAGGTGTGACTTGCATGGATCCCCTAACGTTTTCCTACCCAGAATCTCCTGCAAACCTCAGATATTGTGCTGAAAAAAATCACATTTGTATCACATTGGAAAGTTGTGGGATCACTAAGATGACACAAATTTCCTACCACCTATCGTTCCACCAGGTCTCCCATTAAACATGGTATCTCACTTGTGTGGGTTGGCCAAGTACCCGAGGCAGGAAAGGGCAAAAAACATATTGTGGAGACATCAAAATTATCTATCACAAATCTACCTGGTTTTGCAATGGGGCAACCCGCATTTTTGGTCCACGGCTCGACGGCCATCTAGGAACCACTACCAAACCCAGTCATTTCTGAAAACTATACACCGGGGGAAGTTCAGGAAGGTATGGCTTGTGTGGATCCCCCAATATTTTCCTACCCAGAATCCCCTGCAAACTTCAAATTTAGCAAAAAAAATAACATTTTCCTCACATTTTTGTCTGGAATCACCACGTCGGCACACATGTCCTACTACTCAGCATTCTGGCCAGCCCACACCCCTGTACTTCTTACAAAAAAAGAAATCCCTGGTGCCCAGTTGGCTTTCTGACACCCCCCCTGCCGACTTTTGCATTTATTGGGGAAAGGGTAGGGGCATCCAATGACCTTACTGGGCAGCCACCAGCCCTGGCCATTAAAAAATAATCCCTGGTGTCTAGGGATTCATTTCAATCTTTATTCGGTTTAAAAAAGCTTATAAGATACAATACATTCAATCATAATACATCATATCACAATTTAAATACATAAAAATAGCAGGTAGATAAAAATATCGACACACTTCCTTTGTATATAATACATAGAATTCAATTAATTTCTCAGTTTGTCCACTTGGGGATAGCTTGGTCCTAGTTGGCCCCTCTAATGTGCAAGAACACTGGATAAATATACAGAGTAATAAAACAATAAGTTAAACATCTGTTTTTGTTAAAAAAAAAATGTACACCAGAACATTAAAGAAGGCAGCACTTTAGCAGTCAACAGGTGACTCAGTAACATGGTAAACTAGCCTATTTCCTTACGTTTTTTGGTCTTTCATCTTCCTAATCAAGGCTACGCATAAGAGGAAACGGCTCAGGCTGAACACAATCGGTTGGGCAGTGTCTCCCTTAAAAATTCTAAGTCCAACCTTAATTTGTCGGAGACCTAACTTTTTACAGATTGGCTTTAGCCATTTTTTCCTGGCTTTAAGATATGCTGGGCATATAAATAAAACATGGGACACATCCTCTTTCAGCCCCATCTCGCAAAACTCACATATATCGGATCCGACGGCCCGACCAACCCCTTATTGCAGTTCCAGCTAGATGTCCTTTCTTTTAATTGCAAAATACCATACCGGAACTTTAAGTATAGGCTTTTGGCCAATGGAGGGTAAATTTCATCCATAAGGGGCTCTAATTGCATGGTCACTTTAAATTCAAAAAATTTCGAGGTTAGAGTCCCTGTTCTGGGGTTTGACAGCACTGAATCTCTAATATAATCCCAGTACCTTTGTTTCAAGATCCTTTTTGAGCTATTTGTGAGAGAATCAGGGTCAAACCAGAAATCACTTAACCCTAGCTTTTCAAACCATTTTTTGACGTACTCTAACCATGGCAAATGCGTGATATTCCTTATAGCCAATATCTCTTTCAATGCTTCTCTGTAGTCAGTCAGCTCCTCAGTGGACCATAAACGGACCCAATAGAGCAGCGGACGGAGAGAAGCATAGTCATCTGTACGTCGAAAATTAAGGTCCCATAATACGGGTGTCAGTGGTGTTGACCCAGGTATCCCTAAGAGTTGCCTAATAAAGGAATTTTCCCTCACTCTGAAAGTATCCTTTAAAGCATAAGCCCAGAGATCCGCGCCATAAAGTGAGGATGATTGCACTTTGTACTTAAATAGTTCAATGGCTGGTGAGACTGATTTAAAATGGCTATTCTTATGCCTCTTTAAAATCGGACACTGATTTTGAGTCAGCCTTAATTTTGAGTTCTCCAATTGTGTTTTCCATGTAACTTTACTGTCTAAAATGATACCCAGGTATTTAAAATTGGGGACTTCTTCAATGGGTTTGTTATTTATCTTAAAAACTTTGCTAAAACCTTTGTGAGGATTGATTGTCATAACTTTTGTTTTTAAGGAATTAATTTCTAGTTCCTTGTCATGACAATACAAGCTAAATTTATTTAAAAGATTTTGAAGCCCCCTGGGTGTCTGAGAAATTAAAATAGAGTCGTCTGCAAACAATAATGCCGGAACGGCTTGCCCGCTCAATTTGGGAGAGTCATGCTCGCAGCCCAAAAGAGTGTCGGGATGTCATTGACATATAAGGAGAATAAGGTAGGTGCCATTGCACACCCTTGCCTTAGCCCTTTCGCTATTTTTATCTTCTCACTGACTTCTCCGTTTGGTCCCCATCTAACTCGTGCGTAATTATTCTCGTGAAGTCTAATTAAAATTTGAAGGATGTTCCCGGGGACGCCCATCTTGTTTAATGTCTTCCATAGTGCTACCCTCGGAACCATATGAAAAGCTGCCTTCAAATCGACCAAAGCCACGTATATATGGGAACTTCTTATAATCGTATATTTCCAGACTAAACATAAAAATCTAAAAACCTGGTCTACAGTGCTTATCTTTGATCTAAAACCTGCCTGGTATTTTGTATAGATAGAATGTTCTTCAATCCAAGCTGAAAGCCGGCTAAGGACTTGGCGGGCAAACATTTTTTGCAACACGTCAATTAAGCTGATAGGCCGATAATGCGAAGGATTTGACCTATCACCCTTCTTGAACAGTGTTACAATCTCCGCCCCATTCCAGGTTTCTGGGACAGGAGCTCCTCTAGCAATATCATTAGATAATAAATTGATATAAGGAGCCCAAATATAGTTCTCGTGCTTCCAAAGATCACCTGGTATTCCGTCAGGGCCTGGCGCTTTCCCTGTCTTAACTGCCTTGATTGCTAGAATTGTTTCTGTCAAAGAGAAGACAAGAGGTGTGTCATGCGCATCTAAAAGAGGCTGCAAGCTGTCCCAGCCTTCAGCCTCACCAGAGCTTTCACAAGCATATAACAAGGTGAAATGTTTGACCCAAATTTCCTCCTCTAGGAATCTATCTTTGCATTCAGTCGCCCCCCTGGTGCCTCTAGCGATGAGGCTCCAAAAGGAGGTCTGATCTTTACACTTACATGCGTCCAACAAATCTGACCAAACCCTTTCGTCCCACTCTTTTTTGGCCATTATTAATGTTCTTTTGTACTGAGCTCTCTTAATTCTCACAATGTCCGCTGAATCCCCCCTGACCGCTGTAATTAGGTCTGTTTTGGCTCTCCGGCATTCCTGGTTGTACCAGGTGATCCCTGTTTGTTTACTCTTTTGGGCGTTATATGATCTTTTTACCGCCCTAGTTAGGATCTCGCCAAGTTGATCAATTAAATGATCATGGGATTCTATCAGACAAGGATTTTGGGTAACAGTACTATTTCCTAAAAGAGGGGACATGTGCCTCACAAATACATTATAGATTTGACTAATGATTGTTGTGTTACCCAAAACCACTGGCCACTTCAGGGATCTACGGTTATTTGCCACTAGAGGGTCCTGTGGTAAGGAAACAGTACTTTTAGCACTCTTAACAAGGGTTTTAAAGATCTGAGTCTGGACAGATAGAATCAATGGGTAGTGGTCGCTTTCCGTGCGGTCATCCACCATTAGATCGATGATCATGGGCCATAAATTCAGAGAAACTATAAAATAATCTAAGTGGCTAGGATTCGCCCCTCTGGTAAAAGTTGGTTTACTGGGGCAATCTGAGGGCAACCGCCCATTGCAGGCACGTAGGCCTAACTCGAGGGTCAAATTCAATAGTTGTAAGGCACTCACTGTGCAAGGTGCTTTATAATTTGTGTCAACCATGGGGATATTATTAGCACTGTCCTCGTCTTTGTGGATGTCTTCTAGGCCTATTATAGGTTCGAAACCTCTATTAAAGTCACCACCTATAATCATTATTGCATTTTGGTCAAACCCCGCCACAATATTACTCAAATGGGTTACAACTGATGATTCTTTGCACGATCGATGTGGTCTACTGTAAATATTGATCACGGAAATGCTACAACCCCTAGTATTTTTTAACTCAAGTAATAAAATGTCGGGATTATTTGTATCAATTTGCTTAAAAGACAGGCCACCTGTAATTTTCACCCATATTGCTAGCCTGCCAGAAGGTCTTCCCCCATTTGTGTTGACTGCGGGGATGAAAAAGGATCTATAGTCAACCTTGAAATAATTCTCGAGCCCCCTGGTTTCCTGGAACATGATTAAATCCCCACTAGCCAAATAGTCATGCCAGGCCGGGTCTGAAAGGTTTTTTTTCAAACCTGCAATATTCCAACAGATTATTTTTGTTATTTCTAGAACATCTGGTTTCCCTGTTACCTGCTGTTGTATATTAGGCCCATTTGCATCTAAATGTAGTGTTTGTGCCATTATGTCAACATAGTACTGTGGCTGTTGAGAATTTTTAACAAGTGCAATCTGCTTTGGTACAACTTCAGGATGCAAGCTAGGATGTGTATATTCTATGCCACATGACATTGCCAAAGCCCCACCATCAAGTCAATCGCAATCAGCTAAGCCAGCTAGGGCCTCAAACCTATTTGAGGTACTAACTCCCCAATTATAAGATGGGGCCCCAAGACCCCAACCATTTGCTGGTACATTCCATCTAGGTACAGGGGTAATAGGATATGCTGGATTCAGATGAGCACCCAACCATCCTCCGTTTTGGTTGCCATTGCCTATGGGTGCAGGAGTAATAGGATATAATAAATTCTGCTGCACCCCTGGCCATCCTCCGTTGTAATTGCCATTACCTAAGGCCCCACAGTTGTTGGCAAATGTGCCCGGCCCTCGTCTGCCCATTAGATTCCAATTTTGCCCTGGAGTGGTGGAACAGGGAACATTATGTTGGTTAACTTGCCATGGGCCAGCCCTATTTTTAGCAGCATAGTTCATGTCAAACATTTTAGATCCCCCACCCCATCCATTATTTCTCGCTAACCAAGCTGGTTTCAGGGGCTTATGATTGTTGGCTTTTTGCGACTCATTATAAAAGAATTCTAATGTAAGGGGGATTATAGAACTACTTCTTCTTTGTGGTGGAAGAATGTTGGATAGAATATCGGGAAGAGCAGCTGGGTTAGAAAGATTTAATATCACACAGTCGCCCTTCCATTTTTTTTGCTTATTTCCTATCCATCTAACCCTCCTTGCCATTTTGATTTCGTCAGCCAGCCGCTGTTCACCCCCCTGTGCTGTCCGCATATTATTTGACAGCCAGTATAGTGCCTTGCTTTTTAGTGACGATGTTGACTCGGTTTGACCCGGTGATAGGATTGGTGTATTAGCTAGAACTAACACCAGTGGCGATGCTTCAACTACAAATTGTGTTGGATCTTCTTCAGAACTAGGGGGCACTGTAGCATGTGATGGATCAATTTGTTGAGCAATTGGGGCTTCTAATGGCAAATCATTGATAATGGGGCCAGTTTGCGGGCATTCCGGAAGAGTTGGCCCTGGTGGAGTAGCATCTGATGTTGACCCAGATTCATTATCTTCCTTTGGACAATCGTGGCCCTTGTTAACATTGCTTAAGACAGTTCCTATCACATCTGCTAATGCATTTTGTGTACCTCCCAATTTCTTTATGTCCGCAGAAAGTTTATCAATCTTGCTAATAAGTGGCTTGATGAGTGTCTGAATTTGTATTTCTAACAGCTCTGCTATTCTTGACATTAGGTCCTCATCCGATATCTGCCTTGAATTGTTCTCCTCATCGTTCTGGCAAATATTTTTTCTCTTTGGTGGTGACATAACCTTATTTTTTCCAGAGCGTGCCCCCCCGCGTTTGTTTTGTAATCTACGACAGGCTCTAACTGCCCTCGTGGTCTGCTTTGCAGATGGTTCGTCCTCCACTTCTTCTTTTTCTTCAACCACAATGACGGCCTGTGCATCTGAGTCATTGTCCACATGTGGCTCAGTATCCGCCACATTTGCTGCACTGGTATCAGTACTAACATTTACTGGGGAGTTTGTTTCATGAGCATCATTGTTAGAGTCTAATAGCAGAGACACATTTGTCTGCGAGGAAGTAGGTGGGCTCATGGGAGGGAGAATAGGTGACTGGGACAGTCCCAACGACTGTCTGCGCTCACTGTTTATCTTGTTGACCACTTGAACAAGATAGTTTTCCATGGTGTTCTTTGGTGTTTCAGATCCCATGTGATTATTTTTTTAGGCATAATTATACAAAGGGGTGTGATAGTCTTATACCCACAACTCAATAAAATGACAAAATATAAATCTCAAAGTTTAAAAACAAATGTCTTACTTCAGCGCCTTATACAGGTATCCAGCGGACTTATTTCCTGCTTCGTAGTGGTGTTGTGTGTGCTATCAACTTCTCACCGAGGGCCCCCACCTCTTTCCAAGCTCCTGGGCGATTCGGTGGCAGCTTATACAGACTACGTACCGACCCCCGTCTGGTAACTAGGACTTTGGAGGCGATCAACCAGAAGCAATAACACTTCCACTGGATGAGCTGGCTGGAGCTAATCCCTGGTACTCAGTGAAGATTTTTAGGGAGGTGGCCTAGCCTGGCCTACTCGTGCCGATGAGGGCCGTTAGAGGGCCCGCCCTTTGCCCGGGCTTCGCCCCGGGCGTCCCGCTCGCGTCCCACGAAGCGGGGTGCAGCGCTGGTTATACGCGCCTCCTGGCGCTCTTTGCGGTGTCAGAGGACGCGCCGCCGCGTAGGCTGCCGGGAGCTGTAGTCCCGGAGCGGCGGCGCGTGTGGCAGCAAGATGACTCCTGGCGGTGTCGGCGTGTCTCGGGACCCACAGGTAGGTGGTTGTCAGCTTCCCCTTCTCACCCGCTCCGCCGGGTGCAGCGCTGGTTATACGCGCCTCCTGGCGCTCTTTGCGGTGTCAGAGGACGCGCTGCCGCGTAGGCTGCCGGGAGCTGTAGTCCCGGAGCGGCGGCGCGTGTGGCAGCAAGATGACTCCTGGCGGTGTCGGCGTGTCTCGGGACCCACAGGTAGGTGGTTGTCAGCTTCCCCTTCTCACCCGCTCCGCCGGGTGCAGCGCTGGTTATACGCGCCTCCTGGCGCTCTTTGCGGTGTCAGAGGACGCGCCGCCGCGTAGGCTGCCGGGAGCTGTAGTCCCGGAGCGGCGGCGCGTGTGGCAGCAAGATGACTCCTGGCGGTGTCGGCGTGTCTCGGGACCCACAGGTAGGTGGTTGTCAGCTTCCCCTTCTCACCCGCTCCGCCGGGTGCAGCGCTGGTTATATGCGCCTCCTGGCGCTCTTTGCGGTGTCAGAGGACGCGCTGCCGCGTAGGCTGCCGGGAGCTGTAGTCCCGGAGCGGCGGCGCGTGTGGCAGCAAGATGACTCCTGGCGGTGTCGGCGTGTCTCGGGACCCACAGGTAGGTGGTTGTCAGCTTCCCCTTCTCACCCGCTCCGCCGGGTGCAGCGCAGGTTATACGCGCCTCCTGGCGCTCTTTGCGGTGTCAGAGGACGCGCCGCCGCGTAGGCTGCCGGGAGCTGTAGTCCCGGAGCGGCGGCGCGTGTGGCAGCAAGATGACTCCTGGCGGTGTCGGCGTGTCTCGGGACCCACAGGTAGGTGGTTGTCAGCTTCCCCTTCTCACCCGCTCCGCCGGGTGCAGCGCTGGTTATATGCGCCTCCTGGCACTCTTTGCGGTGTCAGAGGACGCGCCACCACGTAGGCTGCCGGGAGATGTAGTCCCGGAGCGGCGGCGCGTGTGGCAGCAAGATGACTCCTGGCGGTGTCAGCGTGTCTCGGGACCCACAGGTAGGTGGTTGTCAGCTTCCCCTTCTCCTAGGGATTCAATCATGAGCAGAGGAGCACTGGCGCACATGACAGAACCATTCCATCATGAGCACCAAAAAGGTTAAGTCCAAAGAGTTTCTTTATGATAGGAAAGTGGCTAAAGTCTGTCCTACAGTCCTCAGAACTTCAGAGTAGGCATCAGGGAACCAGGTCTTTCTTCAACTAGTGCTGTCTGACTGTCCAGTCCCAACCAGCCACCTGGATCTTTTCAGATCAGTAAGGCATTCTGCCTATTCTCACCATTAAGAAAAAACAGGAGTTGAATTAGTTGGCCCCTGTAGAGCAGTTCCAATACTGGTGTTGTGAGCAGAAGTGAAGAATGTTTCTGTCTTTTCTTGCCAGCCATCAGGAGGAATGTTTTTTGTTCTTGAAGGTGTTGCTCCACGTGCAAAATTGTTTTCAGTCAGTGGTGGCGAGGTGCCATTTTTTTTCGGTCCATTAGCCAATATTTGAGAATTCTTTATACCCAATTGGGGCAACATTTCCATCAAAACCCAGCCTTCTTTTGCTGAACTTCCTTTCCGAACTTACTGCAAACAGTCCCAGAGTCCTTCATTGAAGATGATCCTAACCTTGATTTCTCTGCAGGAGCCTGGTATTCCAGTTCAGACACATCACTAGTAAATTTGGAAACCTATATTATTTCTGTGCTTGAACTTGTTTTCAATACTTCTGTGGGTGCAACAGAATGTCTTAGTGGGCTAGTGGGGATGAACATCATCTCCTACGCCGACGACACTCAACTGATCCTATCACTCACCAGAGATCCTAACACGGCCAAAACCAACCTACACGAAGGAATGAAAGAAGTAGCCGAATGGATGAAGCACAGCCGTCTGAAACTGAACTCAGACAAAACAGAAGTCCTCATCTTAGGTACCTCCCCCTCCGCCTGGGACGACTCTTGGTGGCCAGAGGCCCTTGGAAAAGCACCCATCCCGACGGACCACGCACGGAACCTGGGCGTCATCCTGGACTCCTCACTCTCGATGAACAGACAAGTCAACGCCGTTTCTTCATCTTGCTTCAACATTCTTCGCATGCTCAAAAAAACATTTAGCTGGATCCCTACCGAAACTAGAAAAACAGTCACCCACGCTCTGGTCACGAGCCGACTGGACTACGGAAACACCCTCTACGCCGGCACCACCGCAAAACTCCAGAAAAAACTACAACGCATCCAGAACGCCTCAGACAGGCTCATATTAGACATCCCGCGTAAAGAACACATCTCTGATCACCTGAAAAACCTCCACTGGCTCCCCGTCAATAAGAGGATCACTTTCCGGCTCCTAACCCACGCACACAAAGCACTCTACGAAATCGGACCCGAATGCCTCAACACACGACTATCCTTCTACACCCCCTCCCGCCAGCTACGATCCTCCAACCAAGCCCTTGCCACTGTACCTCGCATCAACAAAATCACCATGGGAGGTAGATCCTTCTCCTACCTAGCAGCTAAAACTTGGAACTCACTTCCCACTCACCTTCGCCTTACTCAGAACCACCTAGCATTCAGAAAGCAACTCAAAACGTGGATATTCGACAAGTAACTCCCCACCCTTCTACAAGCGCCTTGAGACCCTCTGGGTATGTAGCGCGCTATATAAATCTTTTGACTTGACTTGACTTGACCATGTTCTTTGGACCTCTACTTCAAAGGAAAGTGATTAACTGTTCCTCTTCTCTCCTAGTTATCACATCATTGCTCAGTGGCTGCTGTTTATATCACTTCATTCTACTTGCTCCCAGAGACAATTGCATTGTCCTGCATGAGGCAAATTATTCACAACATACCTGGGATGCTAAATGCAGTAACTGGAGTGGAGGCAGCCAAGTAAAAGTGTTTTATTGTAGTTTGCTCTCAGGCAAAACAAAGTACACTTTATACAAATTACTTTTCCAATGCAAGTAACAGAAATGTATTGTCATCAGCAAAATACCTTTTAATATTAAAATGCTAATACAGACCAGATTCATTTTCAGTTTACATTCCTATCAATTTAGAAAAAGATGCCAAACCCATTGTCGTAAATTTGCAACATAAATAAAAAATTTTAACTAAAAATGGCCATACACCCTGATGCAGGTAATACTCATAGAAATGTCATGCAGCACCTAATGATCACAACATATACAATTACTCTAGCCAAATATCTGGGGCCTAATTACGATATGAAACGGAGTTGCCCCCGACTGACACTGTTTCAGGAAGGAACTGCTGGACCATAAGCCGGCAGTTCCAACAAACCCATTAGGATGCGACCACACATGGTGCGGTCGCAAACTTCCATTTTTCAATGGGAGCTTGTGTGGTGGGCTAAAAACCCCTGTAGCACAAACTCCCATTGAAAAATGGAAGTTTTAAACATCCCTGTACCGTTTGTCGGGTGCAGGGATGTTTAGGGGGCACCCAAGGCGCCCCCAGGCCCAAATGCGAAGTGCCAGGATCAAGGGGTCCCCGCTAGTGGCCCCCAAAGTCAGTTTCCAACAGCCAATCCATGTCAGAAAGGCCAACATGGATTGGCTGTCAGAAACTGACATCATAATTCCTACAGCGGAAATACCATCCAGCGGTCGGAGGCTTTCCGGTCGACATTGGAATTTTGCACTTGATGTCTATATCATAACAGCTCATCGGACAGATACATAAATATTCATCAAAACATCTAACAAAAAATGTAAAAATAAGGTAATGTTCTTTCTAAAAAGCCCTGAAATTAAAACAATATCATTACACAGCTCATTTCCAAAACCATTACATAGCAAGGCCATATCAGTCTTTTAATAATACCAGTCACATACAAGGTCACAGCATTCTAAATTACTCAAATAATGTATCATTTTATAAATACGCAATTAGCAGACTTAAAACACCAACCGGTGCCTAGCTTTTGACCACACTAATTTCAGGTTATTTCAGCTCTACAAAGGGGTGACCTATTAATGTTTAAAAGGAGGGTCTCTGTCTGTCAAATGGGGTTATTTTGACTCATCATATTTACAGTATAAACCTGCACCGCCAAGTTACTCGTGGAAGACCTACAGATGTTATGCATTGAGACTTTATGTGCTGCAGTCCACTAATGATATTTAACGTACAGGCCCTGGTGACACTTTTACCATAGACTATGGATGTTCTGTTAAGTTAAATATGACGATTGAGAAACATGGAAAAATTCAACATGCTTTAGGGATCAGCGCACATAAACTTAGTTGAGTCCCAGTGCACAGAGCCAAATAAAAAACAGCAGTATTTGTCCTAAACAAGGGTTTGGTAATGGAAAAAGAGATAGTTTCTTACACCAGTCAACAATAAATATGTTCTACTTAGTTGAATGATCTAATTCAATTAAGAAATACTATTTTCGATAACTTTACTGGAAAAGCAACTTTATGGAAGTGAATTGTGTTCTGCATGTGTGGTTTAAACGGGCTTAAAACTGGTTTGGCTCACAGCCCTAACACGGAGAGTGAATGTAGACCCCAGACTTGCTATTTACAACCCTCCTTTGGCAGTCAATAGCATAGCCTCTGGCAGCAGGAGTGATACATGTATGTATGTGTATGGCATTACCAGAATATGCACATCTCATGTGGCTTCCTGCAGGCACACACGCATCCATCCATGTCAGAGAAGAGTACTTCACACATGTACATCCAGATGTCAGCGTTTCCCACGGTTCTTTTCCCAGAACTAACGCAAACATAAAACTTTATTTCTGACTGATATCACCAAGGAGTACGAACGTTTTACTTTGGATGATTCTGGGCAAAACTTTGGGATAATGTCATAGTCAATGTAAGTACTTCATAAATGATTCCACTGAAAATCTCTCTTACAGATGCAGGAATCACAAGTGCTCATTTTCACAAGCAGGTTTACACCCAGCTCCTTCAGATTTACTTATCTCAGAGAATGTCAATCAAATGACAACCTTCAAAAAGAGTAAACTGCTTCTGAGAGGCGAACACCTTTGAGAGAAGTTGAACATGATTCTCCTTTTGATGATCTGCTTGAAATCTATGCAGCTGAAGAGCAGGTATTCCTCCTGCGATTCTGTATATTTCACCTAGATTGGAACAAGAACAGTGCATTTTAACAAACCTTTGTAAATACCTCAGAGAGAACTCGTGTCAGTGCATTGCGCACGGGCATTGGCAATGATATTTGAACCAAGCGACCAGAGCATAATATCACTGCTATACCCGGCAAGCCAAATAAATCAATTGAAATTTCATTGGGGATTGTGAATTCAATGTCATCTGAAAATGTCAGGGCAAAATTGCTCCCCCACAAATGCAATATATTTAATGTGCCCATTGTCGTATCTTGTTTTTTGGAGACAATTCCAGGTATAAAGTAGATTATTTGTTTCTGTTGTGTATGGCCCCCATGGGACAATGCTGTACCAAAGTGGAAATAAAAATATGGACAATCAGATTTACCCTTCGAACTTGCCCCGCATGTTTTGACTTATCCTGCTTACAGCTGCTCTGTGATGCTGGCTTTCTATAACGCTCGACTATGAGCTGATAAGATTGTGTATGCCTGTATGAAAAGGGGCGAACTCTGACATTGAGCGAATCATAACTAAAATAACCAGTAATGCTATGTCACAAACCGTGTTCAGTACAATACCATTGCCAATGAAATAGTCGAGTAAAATGTGAACATCTAACCGGGGTTAACTTAGTGATGCGTTAAGTTTAGCGTACATTTGAACACGAGTTTGTTCAATCTAATGTCTTATAGAAAAACAAATATGAAGATATTAAGGACAGTAATATTAGAAGTAAAACAAAAAATACCTCATATCTCAGTACTATCTTGGCGGGCCCTCAAAATAGGCAATCACGTATCCATTGACTAATTAAGCGTGACGTTTGGTATGATAACCACAAAAATGTCAAAAACATGTCACATTTGGGTCTCTCTACCTGGAAACAAATGGACAAATGATGGACCACGTTGTTCGTTAAGGCATTCTAGAGAGGGTGGGAACGTGTTTTGTAAGGTTTTATTCGCACAGCAGGTGCGACTGCACAGAAGCATAATCATGTCATGCAGTTTTATTTCAGTTGTGTTTTTGCTCTTCTATTTTTATAGGCTTGAGATCGCCAAAGCACCCTTGAAACTTGCACTTAGCTGGTCACCCGTAATACGTTCCAAAGCTATGCGCTGCCAATAATGCATGCAAACCTTTGGAGCCACGCCGTGCTGTGCAATTAATTACATCTGAAGCTTGTGCTGCGTTGGCAGTCACGAGCTCAGCACAAAGGAGGAATGATAAATATCAAGGTCTTAGGTTGGCCTGTCAGGCACAGAGCAGACATCACGCTCAAGGCAGGCTCAGTGGCTTAGAGTGATGCTCCGTGCACCAGGCCTTCGTAGGACAACAGATTGCCTCCTACCACATTCAACTGAATGAACACATAGCTCACACGTCTCCTTCGAAAACCCCCTAGAGACTTGTGGCAATGACATTCTTTCAAGGTGCAAGACGTTCAATTCAACAGCTTTTTAAAGCATGGCCATGATGTGAGCAAAGAAGTCAAAGCCTTCAATGTAACCTCCTGTTTTATGTTGGCACATGACAATTATTGCACAGCTGAGTTTACTAAAAAGAACATGAACTCAAATGTCGCAAATAAAAAAAGTAACTTGTGCCAGCCTTTAGGTACCGAAACGACCTGAGACAGAAATAATTATAAAAGGAAAATGACTATTAACTGGCCATTATATGTAAAAAAAAAAGATCTTAAAGCCTAATAAATGTGAGATTGGGTAACCAGTAAATCTTTATTCGTCATTCTCTGTCATTAAAGATTCAACAATACATAAACAAAATATACATAATAAATACAAATCTCAACATTATAAAATATAGCTGGTATCAAATAATGAAGACATCATGCCATTGCCGAAGTTCTCCAACTCATGCTCGTAAAATACTATCTCTTATTGCAAAACAATGTTGAAGAAACCTAACCATGGCTATGCAGATAAAAGGTGTGGACAATTCCTGCATTGGGTTTAGGCAATCTAAAGTTTCGTAATGTTCCATAATAATGGCACTGGAAAAACTTCTGTTCCTCGTAAAAAGACAGAATAAAAAGTATTTGGTTATTTGAGTAGAGGAGTTATCATAAGGACAAGGGGGTAACGTTTTTTCCTATAAGCACTTCTGCGGGAAAGACATCGGAAGGGTTACTAAATTCAATCAAAATCTGGGAAGGAGAAATATATGATGCGCATTGGTCACAAATACTAGTTAGGCTCAATCAGATTAGTCAAAGAGATTGCCACATAGATAGCAGTGCACCTAGGGCTTAAGCGCCTTCTCATTCAATGTTATGTCCCTATGTTTCCAATAAACAATGTATTTACCATATCTATCCTACAAAGATGACCAATGCCTGGTATAAACAGCAAATATCAGGTTTCCCCAAGAACTAAAAGCCCTCCTTGATATACCTGAATGAAGCTATTTGTAATACATTTCTCAGAGTCAAAATATCAGCTATAATTAGGATGGTAAATTAAACTGCTTGTTTAGTCCAGATTGAAAGCCATCGAGTAAGCAGGTGAAACTTAAAATAATCTTACGTAGTTAATTTTAACAATAATAAAGTTGAACTTGCTTTACAGTCCACAGAGAAGGCTACGTAAGAAGGTGTTCTCAATTAACTGTAATCCAGTCCACTCTTTGTATGTCCACAGTTCTCCCCGACAGCGTGCATCAATACGCATTTCCATTGATAAATAGACACATTTCCTGCAAGAGGGCCAAACCCCTCTTCTGCAGACCGCTTCCACGGCTCTTTACAATTAGGGTCTTTTATCTGAAAAACAAATGATCCCATCTCGTTACAGAGTCAAAGGTGACCCCAATGTACTGAAAGATTTTTACTCCATGAATGAATACACCTTGGACAAAGTGGTACTTAAGTTTTACAGAGTGAGGTCCGCAGAACATGGCAAAAGATTCGAACAAATGTATATCAATATCCATGTCTGCCATAATTTGGGCAAACAATTCTAACAGACATTGCAATTGCAAGCCATTGGCTGTTTGGGCCATTTAAACGGTAAACACCCAAAATATCAAATTTTAAATATCGACTGTCCAGAATATCAAATCAAAAATATAGAGAGGACAGAATATCGAATTCCCAAAATATGGTTGTGTAGAATATCGAATTTGAGGTAAGAAATATCGTTTTCCATAATATCGAATTTAGAAATATTGTTTTCCATAATATCGATTTTTTTGTGTTATGTATGCTAGTATATGTGTTAAAATTATATATTATTTTTAGCGGGTTGTGGGTTTAAAGGGGAATAGGGTGGGATGTAATTTAATTATAATATATTTTTTACATTTTTACATTTTAAGCTTTTTAACTTTATTTTAACTATGTTTTATTGAATTGTGTTTATTATTTAATTACCTTTATATTATTTGTAATACATTTAAAAAATCAGATATTTTAGTTAACTATATTTTAAACTTCGATATTTTGTACTCAATATTTTAGTACTTACCTGTTTGTAGATAGGGACTCAATATTCTGTCCCTCGATATTTAGTCACTGATCCCATTTAAACAGCATCATCTACACATAACAGAAGGAGTAGTGGGTAAGGCTCTTTCTGTGGCATGTCTTCCTCCTTGCTCTGAAATATACCTCCAAATCATTTATATACAATGTAAGATAACAGGGATCAACACACTCTTGACTCACCCCGCATACTTGTCCTAAAGCCATTCGTGCACTCAGCCTTCTCACCATATATACATAAGCTGTTGTGTTAGTGTGTCATTACAAAGAAAAACGCACAATGGGAAGATCAACACCCAGGGACAGCATTTTGTGCCACAACTTGTTCTGCTTGACTCGATTGAATGCACTTGACTAATTCATAATTGCCACGTGCATAGCACTCTTTTAAACATTGATGTCAACAGGAAAAAGTTGAGGCAATATTCAATAGTGCCTACGCCCTAGCAAAAGCCACATTGCACATCTAAAATTATTGCGTTATTGGCAGCCCAATGCTCCAATTTGTCCAGCAACATATTCCTTGTCACTTTTTGCCACCAAATGTGTATTCGAAATGTGTCTATAACAGGCTGGATCACACTTCACTTATCCCCCTTCTTGTAGATGGTAGCAATAACTGAATGAGACCAAGGTGTTGGGGGGAGATCTTTTAGCATCAGCCCTAAGAACATTCACAATCAGTGAAGCCAGCTGTAAGGCTTGTCTTCATAACGATTGACAGGGACTGTGTCAGGGCCAGCAGCTTTCCCTGATAAGGTCTTTGAACATATCTAGGTTAACCTCCTTCAATTCAAATTTCACCACAGCATGTGGTCTTGCATAAACTTTTACCTGGCTATTATTAACAGGAGGAATTAGTGGAGTAGATGCGTACATTTTGCTAAAGTGTTTTACCCGATTGTCGGGCAGGATACATGTTGCCAAAAAAGGACAGAGGTTACCTCAAAGAAAGGGGACTTTACAATCCTTCGAAAGGATGCACTATATCTAGGCAATCTAGCCAGTGTTAATGATGACTACGTTTCATCTCATATTACAACTTTCCTTTCATCCAAGGGTCTCCTATAAAGCTGCCCATACTAGGAAAACTTATCTAACAGTGCTGTTTTGTTGATTTGTTGCAGGAGGATGGTGCAAAGATGAATTGCAGTCAAGAGAAATGTTGAGTGGCTGAGATAAAACCTCCAATGATTACCTACAGGCTTATGGCAAGATTAATAAAAGTGCATTAATCTGTCAAAAGCAGTTTGACCCTTCCAGGTGTATCACTGTGCTTGTGGTCACCAATTTGCCACAGAGAGCTGCATGGAAGAGGGCGGCTGGTTCTACAACTTAATTATCGCTCAGCCTAGATCGTTGTCTTTAAATGCTGAAGCATTTTAAGGATAAACCATTTGGTTAGTACTAATAACTAATAGGTATACAAGACCCACATGAAGACAGCGTCAATAGTCTGCTCATGTCAATGTGCGTCAGCTTCATCCACCATACAGCACGTCCAGCTCAATCAGCCAGGCTCAAAATCAGAGATACGGCTTAGTACTCATGTACATTCTTGCAGACCGATATTTAGTGCCACTACCGACTTGCTTCTTGTGTGTACAGCCAATGATCTCTAGAATAAAACAAAATGATCTCTAGAA
Organism: Lissotriton helveticus; assembly: GCF_964261635.1. Taxonomy (NCBI): domain Eukaryota; kingdom Metazoa; phylum Chordata; class Amphibia; order Caudata; family Salamandridae; genus Lissotriton; species Lissotriton helveticus. Next base: position 1,768,516,090 of record NC_136063.1, read on the forward strand.
TCTGCAAGTGCTCAGTTCTTTCACTATTTTATGTCCTGTATTAGGTGATTACATTCAGGGTCTGGGGTCTTAGTGGAATAATGCGTCCACTGTAGGGGCCTACGTTTGACCTCATGGTCACTGTTTCAAATCTTGGTGGGTCCACTCAGCCTATCATCATTCTCTGGTCAATAAAATAGGCACCATTGAATTGGGTAACAATTTACAGCTGTTATTCAGCACCAAAATATGCTTCTGGGCGAACATGCACTATACAAATGCATAGGTTATGTTACTCATTGTAATTTGTAGGATTCTAAAGTTCTATAACCATGACAATGACAGCCAGGTCACAAATAATTGCAGGGTTGCCTAGTGGTTGTTCACAAATTGTGAATTGGTCCAAAAACATCTAAAATGTGAATTTTCTGTAATTAGTCATATACATTTAGAGCACATACAACGGACCATGCTCTTTTTTTGCTAATATGGGCTTAAATGTTTCATGTCCAATTCATAAAGAAAGGTACAAAGTGCTTTAGTAGTTCTCCTCCCTGTACTTATGAATGCTTTTGTGAATCTACTCATGCATTTCTCCCTCTGGATATTACAACATGAAAATCCTGCTGATACATTTAGAGACCTGAATAAGCTGGGAGGTGGCACTGGGACCATTTTCCAGAAAGGATCAAGCTGAGGGTCTAGCCCTAGGCAACTCCCAGTACTAACAGGACCAAACAGAGATGATATCAAAGGAAGATTCATTTAATATTTCCGCCCTTTTCCTAGATGCACAGGCTGGATCACCTGTACGAAGAACAAGTGTCAAAAATTGAGAGGGATGGGTGCTGACTCATGATGGCATGCTTGTAAGAGTAGCCTCAGGAGTAAGAAGGTAGTAAAGAGCAGATTGAATGAGGATCAAGGGGTACGGGCAATACTGCCAAATTTATGGAGGCATCCTGAATGAAAGTTAAAACAAAGGTAGCTGCAAGCCCATATATAGGTTCAAAACAATGCACACAATATAAATGTCTGCCACACCATTAAAGATATATATTAGGGAATGAGACTGCTCTCTGAGTTCATTGCTGTGAGCCAGCCAGGCTCAGAGAGCAGGAACATGCTTGTTAGGCACATCACAAGAAAATCTCTCTCTTCATGTGCCTGAATTAATGTACTGGTCTTCCTTCCAATGGGGCAATGGGTCTCCAGCAGTCTCCATCAAGTTCAACGTTTCCTCTTTCAAATCATAAAGAAGTGAACATTCAAACCATCCTGGACCAAGAAAAAATTGTGGCTCTCATCCTGCTTGACCTTTCCACGGCCTTCAACATTGTCTCCCAATCAATCAATCAATCAATCAATCCATTTGTAGAGGGCACTACTCATCCGTGAGAGTCTCAAGGCGCAGGGGGGGAGGGAGGGTGCAGCTACTACCCGAACAGCCAGGTCTTGAGAAGTCTCCTAAAGGTCAGCAGGTCCTGGGTCTGTCGTAGGCAGAGGGGGAGGGTGTTCCAAGTCTTGGCTGTGAGGTGGGAAAAAGATCTGCTGCCAGCGGTCATTCGTCGGATGCGGGGGAGGGTGGCGAGGGCAAGGTCGGCGGAGCGTAGCTGGTGGTTCGGGGTGTAGAAGGTGAGTTGTTCATTGAGGTATGCTGGTCCGGTGATGTGGAGTGCTTTGTGTGCGTGAATTAGGAGCTTGAAAGTGATCCTCTTGTTGACTGGGAGCCATTGCATGCCTTTAAGGTGGGCTGTGATGTGGCTGTGGTGGGGGATGTCGAGGATGAGGCATGCTGAGGCGTTCTGTATGCAATGTAGTTGTTTCTGGAGTTTGTCTGAGATTCCCACGTAGAGGTCGTTGCCGTAGTCCAGCCTGTTGCTGACGAGGGCCTCGGTGACCGTCCTTCTGGTTTCGGTGGGGCTCCATCTGTAGATGTTGCGGAGCATGCTGATGTTTTTGAAGCAGGAGGAGGAGACGGCGTTGACTTGCTGGGTCATGGACAGCGATGAGTCCAGGATGACCCCCAGGTTGCGTGCGTGGTCGGTTGGCATCGGTGCTGCTCCCTGTGTGGCTGGCCACCATGAGTTGTCGCAGGTGGAGGGGATGGATCCAATGATGAGGACCTCCGTCTGTCCGAGTTCAGTTTCAGGCGGCTGTTCTTCATCCATTCGGTGACAGCCTTCATACCTTCGTGGAGGTTGGTTTTGGCAGTGGTGGGGGCCTTGGTGAGGGAGAGGATGAGCTGGGTGTCGTCGGCGTATGAGATTATGTTGAGGTCGTGCGATCGGACAATCTTGGCGTGCTGTGCCATGTAGATGTAGAAGAGTGTTGGACTGAGGTATGATCCTTGGGGTACGCCGCAGATGACCTTGATGTCTCTAGATCGAAAAGGAAGGAGGAGAACATTCTGGGTTCTGCCAGTGAAGAAGGAGGAGGTCCAGTCCAGGGCTTTGCCACGGATCCCTGCGTTGTGGAGGCGTGTGGGTAGGGTGTGGTGGCAGACAGTGTTAAAGGCAGCAAAAAGGTTCAGGCTGCCACCTGTTACAATAAAGACCAAGAAACCGCTATGAAGAGTCCCACAGGGATCATACCTCAGCCCCACCCTTTTCAACATTTACATGACATTGCTCGCTACCATAATCCAATCACAAGAAATCATATTAATCTCCTAAGCCAATGCCACCTATGCTCCCCCTTGCTATCACATACTCCCTGCATCAGCAAAAGCAAAACATAAGGTGCTCATTCTCCTACATTGCACCCAAAACCTGGAACAACCTCCCTCAAATCATTAGAGACTCCTCATCACTTCTTGAGTTCGCAAAAGAAGCTGGAAATGTAGCTCTTCATTAAAGCACCTTGGGGACGTACCCAAAAGCCTGCATACTCTCTCGGGCCATTAGTGTGCTATACAAATCAACATAATTTAACCTTATCATCACATAGGCACAATCGCCTTTGCAATGCTGTGTAAGCTCCCTACAAAACCTGATACAGTAAAAGAATCAGCACAAGAAATCACTGAAATGTTACTTGCATACACTTCCGCATCTGCAAAAGTAAAACATGAGGTGCTCATTCTCCTACATCGCACCCAAGACATGAAACTTGCTCATTCGACACATCGGAACTTCCTCATCACTTCTCGAGTTCTGGAAGAAGGCGGGGGTTTGGCTCTTCACAGACGCAACTTAGGGACCACACACCTACACACCTGCCCAAACGTCTGCATACCCTCTCAGGTCATTAGTGTGCTATACACATTAACATAGCTTAACATAACAGCACATAGCGACAATCGTACTCGCAATGTTGTGTTAGATCCCTATGAAAACGTAATAAAATAAAAAATAAGCACAGGGGATCACTAAAATGTTTATCTAATTTCGACACTGCTCTTAAAATGAGTGATAATATCGCAAATGGTATTTGTGAAATTCATCACCAGAGTGTTCACTATTAGTGTAGCTTATAAGTAGCAGTCAATTAGAGTGCAATATACATCCTATATATATTTACCTACTGGGGGTCGCCAGTAGGTAGTTATAGTTAGGACCTAGTTACCATAGGAAAATGGCAACATTCTATTCCCAATAACTTTGGCGCCGATTGACGAATCTTCGCGAAATTTTCAAAACAAATTCTTTGTTGATATCAGCTCCTATTTTGAAAGTTTGGGGGTGATTCATCAAGGGGCGGTACGAGAAAAAAGAGGGTCCCAAAACGTGTTTTCTCTATGTTAATTTTCATAGGAACGTTTAGACAAGGCTACAGGTCGAGCGGGTGAACGGAATTACCCTAAATTTGGCAGGGAGAAGGGTCTTGGTCTGGAAAGCACGCTTTTGTTTATTTGGTGTAAATCCGTTCAATAGTTTTTGAGAAATACCGAAATTTACAGATATCGATATTTGGGAATTCTGCCATCTGATTGGCTTAGGCGTTACGAGCATGAGCTTGCTGCTTATTGGCTGCGAGCGGTTGCAACTAGGAAGTGTTGGCCGCCATTTTGTGATTCCGTTGAAGGGAGTAAGGGGAAAAAAGGGCAAAAAAAGTGGGAAATGGGAGGGTAGGAGCACTGTAACCTCTGTGGGGTGTTTAAGGTGTGCTATAGCGGGGGTGCGAAGCGAAGTATTTACCCCTACCGGTGTGAAAGTGGTGGGTTATGGAAATTAAGTGAGGTATTGCCTAGAGTCTGTTACTGCTAAGGTGAGCTGGTGGGAGACTCGGGGATTAAAGCATGAGCTCAAATTGTGTGTCTTATGCTGTGGAGTCATGTGCCGTGGCCGCTGCACTACACCTATGGAAGTAGTGTCAGCATGTGTTTATACCTACTAGGAAGAACTACTGACACGTTCTGGTCTGAAAGTCCTGGGGTACGGAAAATTTGTGAGGTATTGTCTAGAGTCTCATGGTGCTAAGCCGAGCTGCTGCCGGACTCGGGGATGAAAGCGTGAGCCCAAACTGTGTGTGCTATGCTGTGAAGTCATGTGCTCTAGGCGCTGTGCCATACCTGTCCAAGTAGTGTGGGCATGTAGTCATAGCTACTTGGCTGAACTTTTGTTTCGAACATTGTAGCTTGTGTATGGTGCTTAGGGGGTGTCATAGAGGGAGTGCGAAGGTAAATCTGCGCATATCAAATTAATTCGGTATTTGTGAAGTGCTAACTACTCACTCCTACGGGTCTGATGGCGCTGGGGGCGTAAGCTGAGATGCTGATGGACTCGGCGTAAAACCATTGAACTACTGACCACTACTGGTCTGAAAGTGCTGGGTACGGAAATTAAGTGAGGTATTGCGTAGAGTGTCATGCTGTTAAATTGAGCTGCTGCTGGACTCGAGGATGAAACCGTGAGCCTGAACAGTGTGTGCTATGCTGTGAAGTCTTGTGCTCTGGGCGCTGTGCCACACGTGTTCACCTCGTTTATGGTGCTTAGATGGTTCTGTATAGGGAGTGCGAAGGTAAATCAATACGGTATTTGTAAAGTGCAAACTACTCACCCTAATGGGTGAGTATAGCCGGGGATCTGTGCTGCAAAGTGAGATGTCTAGCCGCTGCTCCACAGCTGTGTGGAGAATATATTTTGGCAAGGATCCGGCATTTGCCGTTATCTGGCCCTAAATTAGCGGGCCTACGTTTTAGTATATATTTTTAGTTATATTTAGTTATAGGGTGGATCGAAAAAGAGCCCTTGTGTTCATTAGTTGGAGCTACATATAAGTGTGGATGCACAGCTTCAAGGTAATCAGAAAAACTCGGTTTCCCTGATCTGTGAAGTGTACTCCATCACTTCTGTATATATCCACCATATCAAAACCTATGTTGTTGTTGTAGATGGAGCCCATTTTGTGGTCTGTGAGGTATGCAGACACAGCTTTGTTGACTTTCTTCCGAGATTTTTCAATCTGAGGACAAAATTGTTCGGACCATTTCCACTTCTGTCTTTGGCATATATTGGAATATACAAAGACAGTTTGAGGCAACAGTAACATCAATTGTCCAAAGGTGTCCTCCATAAGCATTTCCAAACCTACCCCAGTCAATGTGCCTGGGTCATTTCCACCACAGTGCACAATCAGAAGTCCAGGGTGTTGGAGATGGAAACGGGTTTTAACCAAAGGCAACAATTGGTGCCACTTCAACCCTCTCTGTCCAAACCATTTAATATCCACATTTTGTAAATCTAGTTCTAGGTCAATACCTTTCTGTTCTGCATACCTCTTGCACCAGAAAAACATAGCTATGTCATACGATCTACACTAGCATTTTGAAGGTATGGCGTGAAGGTATGGAAAGATGTCTGTAGCTCATGCAGTTCCTTCATAGAATAAGAGATATGTTTAAAGATGGGGAACTAGTTTCTTTTCACATACAAAACGGTACCTGATTGGGAGATAAAAAGCATTGTTTTTTAAAAGTAGGGTGCACATTCGTTTTGTGGAAAAGCATCTTTGTGATTGGTTAAGAAAAATTAGTTTGAACGTGGAGTAGATATTATAGGATAAAATTTGATCAACTCAAACACACCTGCTACTTGCATTTGGAATGCAGTGTTTGAACTTAAAACAATTGTGAACTTTTAACCTGCACGTGCAGTTAAATGTTCGAGAAAATGTTACGAAAAAATATCGTTAGTTCAAAAAAAATGGATGAACTTTTAACCTCCATGTCGTGTAGAATGTTTTAGAAAGTCTGTTGGTAGACTGCGTTGCATTTCTAAATTCTATGTATACTTGAATATTAATAATATTGTTTATATGGAAAATTAGAAAGACAGTAATAGAGAGAAGATTTGAAAGCTAATCAAGGAACTATTCTAATTTGTTTTGTATTACCTACTGGTGGTTGCCAGTAGGTAGTTAAAGCGTTGGGACCGAGTTTCCATTTTGTTTTGCTTATAACTTTGGCGTCATTTGATGAATCTTCATGAAATTTTGAAAACTAATTCTTTCTTCATGAACGGAATTACCCCAAATTTGGCAGGGAGAAGAGTCTTGGTGTAGAACACACACTTTTGTTTATTTGGTGTAAATCCGTTGGGTAGTTTTTGAGAAATATCAAAATTTACAGATATCGATATTTGGAAATTCTGCCATCTGATTGGCTGAGGCGTTACGAGCAGGAGCTTGCTGCTTATTGGCAGTGATGGTGTTGCAACTAGGAAGTGTTGGCCGTCATTTTGTGATTCCGTTGAAGCGAGTAAGGGGAAAAAAGGGCAAAAAAAGTAGGAAAGGAGGGTAGGAGCACTGTAGATACTTCAAAACACAAACAATGTCTACCCAATATGTTTGATCTAGTGGCTCGACTAGAGTCCTATATTTACAAAATGCAGAGATGAGCTCACGGAAACCAGAAACCAGACCACATTTTTAGGAAAGTATAAACATTATTTTATTTATTTTATTTCAGTTTTAGATATAATATTTCATTTCAAGAAAGTCAGACCCGACAAGTGATATAACACAATAAATAATTAAATACACACCCCACACACACACCAACATGTCTTCAGTCAATCTATGCAACAAGCACATTCATTCTGCAACATAACCAATATCATACTGTCAGGCATACACATACATTCCTCATTTATTTCAAACTCATCATACTTCCAGAGTCAGATGTAGCACAAATATTCTGTCCAAATAGATCTCCCCGTAACAGGATGGGAGACAGGTGGCAAAAAAAACAGGACAGACTACAAAACGCCAACGCACATTTCGGTGCAGTGCCAGGTCTAAGGCCACACCTTCATCAGGGCAGTCATAGAGGGGGAGGGTGGAGGGTGGAGTGTGAAGAAACAGCATACAATCAGCAATAAGTAAAAACAATTTCAAATTTACACACATGTTCTTGATATGGACAGTTTTAACAATTTAAATACAATTGATGTAAAATACTTTTCAGTTTGTGCAACATTTCTGGTAGAATGCTGTGGGCTCAAAACAATGCATCAAAAAGTTTTAAAGGATTGTTTTACTGAAGAAAACGTTAACATAAAAGGAATCCCAAGGAACCACAACACAGAGACTAAATATACATTAAACCATATAACCTGCTGTAGCCGTTGGAGATGAGAAAAGAGAGAGAGGCCGTAGTCACCCAGATCCTCACATATCATTTGAACACTTAATTACTAGTCAGCCGCTATTATGAGAGATCGCTACGCTGGAAACTTATTATCAACAGCTGGCAGGGTAGGAGCACTGTAAGCTTTGTGGGGGAGTGCGAAGCGAAGTAGTCACTGTTACCGGTCTGAAAGTGCGGTGTTGCTCAGAGTGACATGGTGCTGATATGATATGGTGCTACACTCGGGTATAAAACCGAGAGTCTAAACCGTGAAGTCATTGCTGTAAAGTGATGTGGTCTGGTGTTTGTAGTATACGTGTGTAAGTAGTGTTAGTAGGCATTTATACCATACAGGGAGTGGGAAGCGAACTATTGACCGCTACTGTGTGTTGATAGTATACCAGAAGCGGGAAGCGAAGTACTCACACCTACTCGGGGATCAAACTGAGCTGATTGCTGTAAAGTGATGGGCTCTGGGCGCTGTAGGATACTAGCCGCTGTAGTATAAGTGTATAAGTAGTGTTAGTATGCCTTTATAGTATATAGGGAGTGGGAAGCAAACTACTCACCGCTACTGGTGTGAAGACTCGGAGATTAAACCGTGAGCCTAAATTGTGAGCTCATTGTTGTAAAGTGATGTGCTCTGAGCGCTGAAGATACATGTGGAATTAGTGTTAGTTTGTGTTTATACAATATAGGGAGTGGGAAGCGAAATACATACCCCTACCGGTCTCAAGACTCGTGGATGAAACCATGAGCTCATTGCTGTAAAGTCATGTGCTCTGTTTAGTATTACAATGTAACTCATAGTAGAATGTTAGATTGTAATTCTACTAGAATCTAAGTATGTAATGTTAGAATGTAGGGCTGTCATGAGGGGAACCTTGCGGAGTTTGTACACGGTGCTGGAGAAGACGGTTGCCTTGCTGTCTGCTCCTGTTGGTGGCTGTTTCAGGTGTCTTGTTTTTCTGTAATAAATCTACTTATTAGATCACTGCTGTCTGCCTCTTCACTACATAAATTTGGCGACGAGCAGGAGAAGGTAAAAAGAAAGCACCACTCACCAATATTTCAGCATTGCTTCCGTTGTGCTGAAGACCCGTTTTCTTCGTGTAGCTGTTTCTACTCATGCCAGGGTCATCAGCACATTGAACTATGTCATCCGACTTCTGGTAGGATTTATATTTTTACATTTCTTCACTACATTCTGGTCGCTGTACTGCACGTGTGTAAGTAGTGTTAGTATGCGTTCATACTAACAAATGCATCATGGCCCTAGGGAGGGCGACATGTCAGGTGCAGCTCATACAATGTCACGGGGTGTGCATTTGCAGGACATTTGTGTTTGCTATTAGAGGGCTGGTGCATGGCTTCCACCCTGTGATAGCAAATCCTTGTTTGACTATTTGAAGTGAGAGGAGGAAAACCTTGTATCGCTTTAATTGAGGGTATGCGGATGGTAAAAATGGAGAGAAAAAAAGAAACAAAAAGAAAAGCGGGGTCTCACCCGTTCTTTCAAATGAATCCCCTGGTGGGTAATGTTCAGTGGCCAATACAATTATTATATTGCAGGGTCTCTGTAGGACTGGGGATCTTAATGTCACATGTAAATTAGGCATGGAAGGGCAGAGAGACATTATGCAGCCTAGGGGACCGCCACCTTCCCGAGTATTGTTTACTAATTGTTTGGGAAGTTCGAGGCCAACTGAAGTCCGGGGATCGCCACACTCCGGGGCTTTATTTAAATATGCAGGATGGGCCTCGGCAGTCCCTGAAGCCTCGGTGGTCCTTGGCAGTGCCTTATTTGTTCTGTAATCACACGGGCAGTACTTATGGTGTTATAAAGTAATACACTCATAGAACTCTTGCAGTTGTAGAATTACCCAGGCTTCATTTGTCTAATACTAATTTAGATTATGTTTGGTAGGTGCACTGTAATATTAGAAAACTTTGCCCTTAAAATCTCCTATAAATCGATGATTTTCACAATAAATAATAGACCAGTGTTGTCAGAAAAAGAAGCCCTATACATTCAGTTATTTGTTTGAAAAAAAGTAACCTTTATTAAAACACAAATAAATAGAAACGTAAGTTTAATAGAACAAAAAGTATAATATAAAAACGTCGGTTGGACTCCAGTGGAAGCAGCATAGGAAACGTGCAAGACAAAAATGAAACATAAGTATGTGTGCTATGTGGAAGAGGTAAAGAAAGGTAGTCCCAATGAAAGGACGATAGTGAGAATGGAAGGGAGGGGGTGGGTGGAAGGGAGAAGGGGAGGGAGAGTCAAAAGAAGAGAGGGAGGAGGAGACAGAGCGTCGGCCTACCGCTCCCAGTTCTTAGTGTTTACCTTGCCATCACCCATTTGTCTAGGACGCTGAGATCCACGAGAAAGTGTGTGGTTCAGCAAGTCCTTAAAATCAAACATATGTGGCCAGAGATTAGGGGCTGTATTATCAAGGAATGGCAATAACATTATCGCCACGGCGATAAGGGGTTGATACTATGCCCTCGTGAATTCCCATAGAAGCCCAGGTTCTGGTGTGAACCTGGGCTTCTATGGGAATTCACAAGGGCATATTATCAAGCCCATTATCGCCGCTTTAGCGGCAGTTTCCTGCCGCTAAAGCAGCGATAATGTTATTGCTGTTTTTTGATAATATAGTCCTACATTATTAGCTATGGGAAAATTGCTTGCATGTACCTGTGCACCCAACGTGCTGCCACCCAGCCCCTTCCCCCGCACTGTGCTTAATTGTAGGTCTTGCACAACGAGGCTTCACTGCTCACATGCCACCACCGATGTGTCCCACGACGTGTTGTTGCAAGCTCCGAGTCCGGGGTATAATTGTACGGTATGAGACCAGGTCGCCGGTCGGGGACAGAGTCTTGATACCACGATGGAAGGTGTCAGAATGCCCAGGGCATCATTACTGGGTCAGCTCCTGCTCCGCCCTTTTTCAGCCAATCAATTGAATGTCTGAAAAGGGAGAAATATTTTAATGGTGGAAATGTCTGGAGGTAAATGAAGGTTTATTTCAAGCGTGATAGAAAATAGGAGTTGAGTGCATCCTACGTTTTTGAAGTACGATCTACCAACTGTTAGTGGTAATCGTGGTTCAAAGAAGAGTTGGAGTGCTCGAGAATTTCCAAGGTGAAATAATAATACGTTATACGAAGGTTCATTTAGAAAGGAACACAGCGCATGCTAGAAGCATAATGTGCACGTGTAATGCAGTGGCGGAAGCCTGTGTGCATGTACACTTAGTAACGAGCTCACTACAGTGCCCTAAAAGCCGACGCCACGTGTCTGCAGGACAACGCTGCCTGCTGGCTCAGGCCTACAGTATGGTACAGCAGCTCCTTAAAATGAGACGGAATGAGATGTCATCAGTGATGTCATCAGTGATGTCACTGACCGTGTCATGAGTGATGTAATATGTGACTTCATTAGCAGTGCATTGCAGGCACGCATGTTATACTTAGCTCAACTAACTATATCAGGCGAATTTCTCTGGTTTTATATGAGTCAATTGTTCAGCTAAATATAACGTCACTGAAACCTATGTTTTTTTTGTGAATTCCTAAAGTTTTTTAAATGCTAATTCCTAACTATAACGTGTCTAAAACGTATGTTTTTTTCAGTAAAAGTATATATAAATATATATATAATTGCACCTTTTCAGACCATCACTAAACAATATACGAGGCAGGATGGCCCGCTTCCTAATTCGGGCTCACATTTTTTGCCAAAATTACAACACTATGAGATTTGGACCACAAAATGTGGAAATTATTTTCCTTAGTTGCGGGGCATCACAACCCAAATGTGCTCTGTGTGAAAGATTTGCTATAGGTCTTACCTGGCACAAATTTTGCCCTCTGTGCACAATTTGTTGTATTCCCAATTCGAGGTCAAATGAGAGTTTACGCTCCAATCTGTTTACTTCAGAGATGTCAACAAAGACTGCTACGTTCCACCCAAATGATGCACGTGTTTAAAGTTCTTGTGACAAGAAACCATTTACCGCTGTCAGAGGTGGTAACATTTCCTTGCTCTAGCTCTTCAACTATTTTATTTGTATTGTATCAGAGACTCATCTTAAAGTAAATCTTTCTTTATTCTCATTGCGTTGTGTTGCTTATGGCGGACAACTTTTTTCTAATTGTGTTCCAATCAGTGAAGTCTAATTTGGAACTCTTGAACTGAAGCTCTCTCTATGTTTAGTATTTTTTTTGTAGAGACCTGTGGTCAATTTCCCATTTCATTTGTTGCTAGTAAATCACATTCACATCGTATATCTGATGAAGCTCGTTGTCTTCTGCTGAATCCAGCTAACTGCAAGGGCTGATAAAATGGATATGCAGTGTACATGATATAGAAATATATGCAAAAGGCTTCTTATGGAGATTGTGATTGTCGTACTGGCAATTAATATTGGTAGACCCTTAAAATGATGCACTCGTTTGAATAGTAAGTTGGAAGGGAGAACATTTATCATAATGCTCTAACCCTGCTATGGTGCAGGTAGGTTCACTTTTTACTGCACTCATTGCTTCATCTCCATTACTTTGAAAGCCTTCCAGTGATGAATGATGTTCCATTCACCTCACTTGGCAGGCATTCTTGTAATTAACTACATTGATGGGTGGATCGTTTTTCAACTCAGTTACCGAAATTACCTTTGTTTCTGGAAATTAACCATTATTGCCTATGCACCTATTTTTTTCTCACAGTGCCTATTATTTTTCTATTGATGTCTTGAAACCATGTACGTGACGATTCCAGTGTCTTTAATTGCTTGCAGTCCCATAATAATATGATGTCCAAATATCGTACTCAAAATTTCTTTGGCAAACATTTTGGGTCTGATGTACAAACATTAGGAATACCGATTTACTAAATGCACTTCTCTCTGAAATCGTTATTCCAAACGTAAGAAAATCTTTTGATTTTAATTGGCGATTACAAGTGGGTCGCAAATAGACCTAATTCATTCATATTAATGAGGTAGGTCACAATTTGTGAACCATTAGGAATTGCTGCCATCACAGGGAAGGTGGCCTGCTGAGGTCAGCAGACCACAATGTATGTGATTGGTTTTTAATAAAGCAATCTTTTTTGTTAATGCAGCCTGTTTTATATAAAGGAAAACGGGATGCACTTAAAAATAAATGAAACTTTTCAGTTTCATTTTTTTTTAAAGGTGCACAAAGAATTTTTTTTAACTTTGTCAAAGGGTCAGTTTCCCTGTACGAATGTGTTACCACCGGTTCAACTGCTCATAACGTATCACTGTTTTGCGACTGGAATTGGGTTACAAAACAATAATACATACAATTCTATTTTGGTATTTGGAAGGAGGCCCCCTTCCAAATATCAAATTAGTATTTGGTAGCAAACGCAAATTGTGATTCAGTAGCAAATTACCTAATCTCAACATTTTACTTTTGTACATTATAAAAAGCTTTGTTTGCCATCCTAAACCGCCCGATGCTGTGAATCAGGCAATTTACAAACGCAAAAGGCTTTGTACATTTGGCCCATTGTTTCCCAAATCTTGTTTACAAAAATGGTGTCTCTTTGGAATTAATAGTAAATAGTAATAGTAAAAAATCTACACTCAATGGGATATTTCTGTATACAATATTTAAGAAGCATTAGAATTTTCTGCAGACGATATTGTGCCATAAATTCTTTGATAATATTTCAGGTTTTAATTACATTTTCATTCCATCATCCAATATACCTGATATGCTCTTGAATGTTTTTCATATTGATTTTTATAGTTAGGCGATGTCAAGAAGGGCACGGAGCAGGTATCACTAAAATACCTGTCTATTCTTCTACACTTTGACTTCGAATTGTGCGATATAAAGTAGCCTATTTTGGGCATTTTACATGCATACCTCAAATTTACTCTCTGAAAACCTGTCATACTTTCCATTCAAATGTATAACCTGTTTCACAGGAGCACAGCAGGTTTACTTTTCAATTCAGAGATGCTACGTATAAGTGCAGAATTCAATGAAAATATGCATATTTTTCTTGCAGTTGCTACATAAACTTCAAACTTGCTTGACTGTGACCGTAACCAGGAGGCATTTTTGTAAGCTTTTCTAGCTACTGAATTTGCTAGCACGTATTGATAGGAAAAGGAAATGTATAGAAGGCTGGAAGGGAAGGTTGGTGTCAAAAAGTGGATTATTAATGTGGGAAGGTGGCACCCTTATCAAATAAATGAACACACCCTCTTTAGGTCTCAAAAAGAAGTCTCAGTGAAACTTTGCTTTATCCCTGCTAGCTGCTGCATGCTCAGCATGCAGTTCCCAGAAAAATGTTCATTAATGTAAAGCAGTACCATTGATTTAAGGGACAATAAACAATATCATGCAATTCTAAAACCATTTTAGGAAATTAGAGAGACAAGCAAAAATACACAAAAATGATCTAAACCAGATAATGGGAACTTAAAAATGTAAATCTCACATTTTAAATGCAAAGAGTGACTAAAAAAAGAAAAGTAGCATCAGTTATGAATGCTAAGGTTTTCAAGAGATGCATGGCTGAAGCCAGTGAGTTTCTATTGAAGTTGGGCACATGGTCTTCGTGCTCTCTCTAAAGCTGTTTTATTTGACACTAAAAATATTAAGTCAACAACGCTGCATTTTGTAGCAGCAGATGTTTCTTTGCCTCTTGGATTGATTTACCACCTTACCCCAGTCCAAGGTTTTGCCTTGTAAATTACGACCTGATTTAGAATTCATTGGATATGTTACCCCATTACTTTTCTTCTTTCCTTTACTGAAATCCAAATGGCTAGTCCTCCGTTCAATTAGAAGTTCTGGTTCTTTCCAAACTATTTGCCTCTTTGGATGAGGTCTTGTCTCTCTGTCTGGGCCAAGAGCTGTTTTCCACTTGCTTGCACCAGAGCCAGAACATTTACGTGGGTCCTGGCATTTAATAGGAGCTGATTCTTTCAGCCGAACTTGACATTTCAAATCAAAAGAGTCAGTAGGAAGGTTGTTCTTTGTTCTGCCAACTGTGCCTTTCACCCTTCCAGAAGGAAAATTCCTATTAATTGGCTAGCAACACGCATACTTTCTTGGTCCTAGGGCCAGGATGGAGAGCATAGTCATCAGCTCCAGCTCATAATGTTGATTTGGGAATGTGGAGGTGAGCAGTGTGACAAAACCTGTTCTATGCAAGTTTCTGCCACAGCAGCATAACATATATTATTAGAATCGTATTTTTCCTCTAATGTTGTCCTATTAATCTTGAATAGCAGAGTCCCCTATTAGGGTCGGTTCCCTTCAGCTCAGCTGATGCCCCTATGTCCACGGGTTGTTTGAAATTATTCAACTCAAGTTCAATTCGGATATGATATATTTATTATGCCAAGGCTGTATTAATTTTTTATCCACCTTGTGGCAAATGATAATCATTCAATAAAACATAATTTTTTGCTGGGGGTCACGTAACTAGTTAGCATGGAGGAGTCTTGTTTGTTATCGGAATTAACCAGAAAAATCTCTCCACCAACTAAGAATAGCCATGCACCAGCACCCACTATTAATCTTTTCTATTATCTGGGAATAATCTCGCAATATCCATCCTTCTCTAAAGACCATCTTTACATCGCTTTTGTCGATCGAAGGGCAGAGTTTTACCTGGTCCTGAGATGTAGTTTGTGGCTTTCCTAATCCCATTTGAGCATTGATCCATGTTGTTGAACATTCATAAGAGAATACATGAGGGGACCTATGCACAGCTGAGACAGGTGAACAATGGGGAGCTCACTGAATACATACCCATCGCATGTGGAGTTCAACAGGGGTGCGTTCTCGCCCAGACACTATTCTCGCTTTATATTACCAACACGGTGGACCACTTGTCAACATGCATTCATGACTGCCCTGGGATAGGGGGTTTGTCAATACTCTCCTGAATGGCCATGGGGTTGCAGAACCTGCTGAATAGTTTCTCAGAGTACAGTGAATCGAGAGGCCTAGAAATTAATACTTCCAAAACCAAGTTCTTGTCTCTAAATCCACACAAATCCCATAAAGGTGGGTTTTAATATGTGTAGAGCCAAGCTCCACCAGGTTAATCAATTTGACTATTGAATGGTGAGGTTTGACTAATCTAGCAATTGGAAAGTTCAATTATTGAAATCTGAACTTCCATTGACCCATGGAGCAACCTCTATTACAAACATAACAAAACCACTACACCAAAATCAGAGTCCCTATTTGAAGTAATTTACAGGGCCATGGCGGTAGCCGTTTATGGCACTGCACTATGGGGAATGAAGAATCTTAAGAGGCTGACCACCAAAGAAAACTGTTTTTAAAAACATTATTTTCTCTACCCAGCATTACACCCACACGTTCCCAGTGTTTTGACATAGAACTTAAACAGATTGAGGACAAAGCAAAAATAAGACCAATACTTTTCTGGGTGCGACTGTGGTCCTCCCCTGAATTGACTACCTGCATTTGAGGAGATTGTTAGCATGGGGGATTGCATTACTATCCCCAGCCTAAACTATATTTAGTTGCAATTGAATACTGGGCTTGGGCATTTACTGGTAAGGCCCTTCACTAATTAAACCTAACTCCATGTCAATTGTTAAGGAGAAATATTGGACCTATGTGAGTAAGTCATATCGCTGTAATGTGAAGTCAGGTGGGCTGACGGATTGGTTTCTGGACTTTAAACATGTCTCCTGTTTAGAGCCTTATATAGTTGATTTTGTTTCACCACTAGCCCATACCTTGTTAATTATATTTAGACTTGGAACCTTACAGGTGAACAAATGTACTCATAAATGGGACTTATACGACTCTAAATCACAGAACTGCATGATCTGCACTAGTAGCACTGAGGATGTTGAACATGTATTGTTTTTCTGTCTGCTTTATGTAAAATCTAGAAGGCCTGGGATTAGGCCTATGTGTACCACCTTGGGCACAAAACATTTTAGTGTTGACTATCATATTCTAAGAACTGATATCAGTATCCCTAGGGCACTAAGCCTGATTAGTTATCTTTTAGCAGTTACACACATATGGAAATCACTGTGCCTCCAACTATAATTATGTAGCATACTTCATGGAGATGATACCCATTGGGCTACTAGGGCAGTAGTCTTAGGTAGTACCCATTATATAATCCAAATAGGACTTGAAGCCCTGTGCTATTGATGTATGTCCTCTTTTAAAACTGCTCTTCTCCTGAACGATGCTTACTAGTATAATGGGGCACTCTTCCTCCTTTAAACTCTTTGGCCAACTGGATGCTCTTCACTTTCTTATGCATATGAACTGCATTCCATAATTTGCCTCTATGTATTAATTTGCTCATTGCTTTTAGATATTGGTACTTCTGCATGTTTTACTCCGTTGTTTTTATATTATTAGTACTCTGCTTCATGGATTCCTACAATTCTATTGCTGCTACGGTTATTTGCATTTTAATTATGAATGCTGAGTTTAATGTGTTTTATTCCTAATGTTCTTAATTGTCCATTTTATCGGCTTATTCTCGAAATAAACATTTTTGATGATGAAAAGGACAGCAAAACAACATCTGGCATGAAGCTGGCCTCTGGTGCGGTTCCTCAACATGCAGGTTGATTTTGACGTTGGTTGTGTTCAGACTGGACACACACTGGCCTTGCGGCTTGCAAAGGGCTCTGTTAGCTCATGTATTGGTTTAGGGCAGCTGTTAGGGATCCTGGCATCTCCAAACCTGGTGAGGAGATGAATTTGACCTTCCAGAGCATAGTGAACTCTTCCTGAGGTCAGTACACCCTCCATATGACCACATCCTGTACCAGAGTTCCTAATGCCACCAAAATCAAAATGATGGTGGAATCCTTCTTTCATGGAGTATATCTGGCAGCCCGCCTTTGTTGTGTGACTGGCCAGGTAGTGCACACGCCTACTTGCATAGCTAATTTCCCACCTGTGCTGGTGCCAAATGAGTCTCGGGGAATGGTGTTGCATCTACCAGGTCTTGGGGAAGCAGGGGTCGTATATCAAAATCAGCAGGCGCTTTGAAGCCCCTGGCATTAATATGTTAAATCACTAGCCATCTGCTGGAGGAAGTGTGAACACCTTTCTCCAGAGCCGGCATTATTCCTGGCCTCAGATAGCATGAGCTCTCACCTGCAGGGGGTCAGAAACATGTCTGTGATGGCAAGCTCACTTTTGCTATTTGGTAATTGAACTAAACAGCACAGGGCTATATCTGCTCATGCAGATATATCCTCACATGTAATATAATGTACCCTACCTTAGGGCTATAAGGCCTACTGTAGGGGTGTGTGCCATATCATGTTTTCACCATTTCAAAAAGCCCATAAAGGCAGTCTGCATGAGTTGGGTGGTGGGTCCCTTAGGGTGGCACAATACATGCTGCATTCCTTAGGTACCCTCTTTAGTACACATGCTCGAAGTACATGGGGTACCAATTACTGGGAACTTAAACTGAGGTGCCATAGGTCTAGCCAACATGAGTACAATTGAACAGTAACCTTGTTTTAGGGAAAGAGCACTGGCACTAGGGACCTGGTAAGCAGAAACCCAGTGCACTTCAGTAAAAATTTAATCAAATACCAGGCAAAAAGCCAGGGTGAGCATGTCAAAAAGGGGCACTTTCTTACAATTGATCATTAAGTTGGATTTTACATTACTATTAAAATGTGTCCTTGAATAATGCACTAGGTGCTCCCAAACTGAAATTAAGCATTATAAATTGTGATACTGTAACCCAATGTTTTCCTATTGAGTGTCAGCCTTGCCAAAGTGAAAAAAACTACTTTGTAGGTTTTTCACAGCTAGGAGATGTAAAACTTTACATATACATGTCCCAATTTTTTTAATACTATGCTCCTTTACCTATAGGTATTTAGGGCCTACCCTAGATGTGACATATAATGACTAAAATGGAAGGTTTAAGGCGGGCTTAAAGGTTTATTTTGCCAGGTTGAAGCAGCAGTTTGAAACTGTACACAGAGGCTACAAGGGCAGGCCTGGCCAAATGTTTTACAGTGCTACTTTAGTGGGTGCCACAACACATAACTTCAGCCAACTTGTAGAATTTAATGTACAGGCACATGCAGTACCATATACTAGAGACTATTAAGCAAATGAAATACGTCATTTAGTTGTATGCCAATTTTTCCATGTTTATTACTTAGCCTTTTCTGGAATCCTGGTAGCATATCAGCCTCTTGAACACATTACCTAGAAGTCAATCAGACATTTAAAAAAAACTGCCCCAACAGTACCTCAAGCTCTAGGCTATTTTTATTGGCAAACAAAACTCAGCTTTTTCTAATATCCAGTGTCCAAGACTGTGGAAGTCCATACTCAGGAATCAAACTGAACAGACTGGCTACCAGTAGGAAATCAGTTAAAAATCCAGGTCCTCTAAAAGGCTTTCAAGACCCTTCCAGTGGTGGCTACTATGGAATGGGGGTGTTGGGGTAGGCGGAGGATAAAAATCATCACTTACCTGATTACTGCTGCAGCTTCTCCTCCATCCTCTTCTACCCCTGGCTCCAAGCAGCACACAGGCTCCCCTAAGTCAATCACTATGCTACTGTCACCTGCATGACAGCAGCATAGTGATAGGTCTTAGCGGTCTGTTTGGTCACTCAGACAGTTCCTGGGAGCCTTGGGACTGCTCTACTACACCCAGCTGTGCAAAACTGGAAGTTGGAGATATGCTAAGTGTGCATGACTGTTAGGGTGCCACGAGAGGGCCAGCCAAACTGTCATGCGCACTTATGGTGCGCCAACCTCTCCTCCTTCCTGTGACCCCAGCCCCGTCCCGCCCTAGTCTGGCCCTGTAGCCCACACTACAAATAAAATTATAATATGTTGTTATTATCAAATCATTTTCCTTTTTCCCACTGCTCCTCCGCCTTAGCAGAGGAACCGCCACTGCACCCTACAAAACTTTAGTGAGCACTAAATATCTGTAAAAGCAAACCTGAATACAGCTGCAATATTGTGTATATAACAGTTCAGTCACACTGCTTCAAATGTAATTTTGTTTGTCTAGACTTAATTATTCTGTGCCATTAAAAGGTGATTTTATTATTCAGCTGACTGGTGGGCGCATTCTCCATTTCTGTGAACATTGTACAGTACTGTATCTACAAGAAAAAAAAAATACAACTGCAAGCTCAATTGTTTCAAAACGTAGATCCAAATCTGTGTAAAACGGAAGACATACGACTGTCTGGCCACAGGCCCCAGATAACCCACCAATGACCATAATGTAAGTAACAGGCACACCAAGAAGTAATCCTAGTCACTTAGACTGTTCAGATAAGTTTAACAAGGTGAAGCGTGCAAACAGGGTATCGCTCTCTAATCTGTGAGGTGTTCGTCAAAATACTTGCTTAAGCAACACCCCAGGGGCAGAGTCCCCTAAATGCACTGCAGGGTTTCCAATAAAATGAAGTAGTCCAACTTAATTCATGAATAAAACAATTTAGTCCATTTTCATTTCTCATTGATTAGAATTTATTGTATCGTTATAAATTCTTCTTAGCAATGGCACTGATGTCCTGAGTTTGATTTGCATTGTTCTTTTGGGATGTCAAGAATGTTTTCTTTCAACACCCGCCTTATTGCTCGATCATTGATCCCAATGCATTTTGGGCTGAGCGAAGCCCTTCATCAGGGGAATATTCAACATCTGAAGAAGAAGCAAGGGAAACGCAGGTCACAGCATGGCAGTACTGAAATAATGAATTTTAGTGAACCTGAAGTGCTCCGTGCCTGTTGGCATGGTGTAAACCATTCAAAAAAACTGGATTTGGACTGATGAACAATAACTGACATGTACAGGAAAGACATAGACCGAAACAACCTATTACACTTTAACAGCTTTCATCAGCTTTCCCTGAAACATTTACCATACTCTCCCATGTTACACGTCAAAAGAATTGACTCCGATCCAGACAAACTATCCACAAACATCCAGGATATGTTACAAAGATTCAGAGACAGAAAATATCCATCCAGAACACTAGAAAATGCTTTACAACAAGTCAGGTCCACATCTCGGAAACAACTCCTGACACCAACAACAAAATCCACCAAGGCCAATCGTGTGGTTTTAGTGTCTAAATTTTCCACATGGAGCTCAGGATTCAAGAAACGAATGTTGAAATATTGGCCAATTATACAAAGGGAACCAGATTTCCCAGTTGCTGCACCACCGGAGCCTCAACAAAAGTGATGCTCCAGGGGCGCTGATGGCTGGTAAATATGCCCCCATGTCTGAGACTCTCTACCTTGTAACCTAGATAAAGAAATGAGCTTCACAATGGTGCCCCAAGGGCACACCTGATTAATCTCTGTCTTGCTCAAGATGTGTTTCTTGACTTCCGGAAAATAGGTCGTCAGTATCCTTCTAAACAGAACGTACATCGATCTAGGTAATTTCCATCCTACTACAGACCTACCTTTCTTGTCTCTATACCTTGAAAGGATGTAGTCGAAGAAACCCCGCTGTCGTAAATTATACGTATTATTAGGAAAGTCCATTCGCGAGGCAAACTACACACAAGATTGCTCGTAACTGATGCTTCTAGAGTGACATTTCAGCTTATACCTGGGAACTTTGAACATTTCAGTGCTAAAGTGAGTCGAATTCACATGTCAGATAAACTATCACCAACAAACGGAATGCTTAGCTTTTGTTTAGTACAAGTCGCAATCTCATAGTTGAACGACTTAAGATCGATGCTGCTGCGGAAAGGTGCATTTTGCAAGTGTTCTTCCGTTACAGTGTTTGTCCTTTGAACGTTACACACACGAGATTGAAAAAGCATTTTAGCAATCCAAATAGTGGCTACAGGAAACATTGTTGCACATGACATTAACTCTTGCAGTGATGAAAAACCTGCAACGTGCATGTTTACTTTACATGTCATAAATAGCTGAGACCCAGTTGGGGTAATTGGTAGACAGGTCACCGCGGCAGTTTCCTGATAATGTAAGTAGTTTGCTTGGAGTGGAACTGTACGGCTGCAGTTCCTATTACAGAGGCACCCTGCCAGCTCAGGGCTTTGAAGCTCTTAGTCGTGCATTCTTCTGAGTGGAAGAGTGTGGACTTAAGAAGGCAAATGTCAGCACATTTTTCGCTACAATAATACAATATGAGCAGAAAAGTAGGTCTGCAAAAAAGAATGAACGAAAATAATATTGCGGTTCTGCTGCAATTCTCTTGAAGTTCTTGTTTTTTACATCAAACACGGATATGGATAACTTTCTTCGTACCATATTTTGTAGAGACCCACCAAAATACATTTTGTATTGGAGGATTGAAATTAAACTATAAATGATAGGCATCTCTGACCTTAAAAATCTAAAGGGAATCTAAAAATGGAAAGGCTTGCCTTAAATACTATTAAAGTCACCTACAAAACGACTGAACACGTGTGCCATAACAGCAATATTCAGGTAACTATCAGGTAAGAGCGATTCAAAGGCACACACTGATAAAATTATTGGTATTAAAGGTCGCTTAACAGCTGTAAATGGCAAGGGAAGCTCTAAGGAGGGCATACCGAGAAGGCTGTTGTTTTCATGCACTCATTAAGCTCAGGAATATATCAATGACACAATGCTCGGTTATTCCCTGGTGAGGCATAAACCCCACATGAATATATTATGTGAGTCCCCCATTCTGATATGAAAAAGTCGGAACATTGTGATTTTTGCCTCCGACAATTCACCAGGTTTTACATGGAAAAGGTATGTGCGGTTAATCCACAAAGTCTGTATAGCAATTTTGCTCAATTTCCAATCCTGCTTGCACCCAAATCAAGATTGTTAACTCTCTCAGGGGATCAAATTTATCAACACTTTGTGTTGCTGCAAAGCCACAAAAAGTGACACAGACTGGCCTTTGGACTTGGACTTCTCTGCTGTGTCATCCCAATACGTTCTGCCTTCAAGCATCCTATTTTTGTTGAATTCATGTTTGTTGGCCTTTGAACTCTGTGCACTTTACCCGTGCTAATCAGTGTTAAAGTGCTTGTGCTCCTTCTTCTAAACATGGTCAAATTGGCTTACACCTAATTGGCATATTTATTTTACTTATAAGGCCCTTATAGTGTGGTATACCATATACCCAGGGCACATAAATTAATTGCAACTAATGGGTCTGCAGCACTTTTTGTGGCATCCTCTTAAGTTGCCCCTTAAAACATGTCCCAGGATTACAATTACAGGCTGAATGCAGTAGTAAGCTGCCAATTTAACTTGGTAATATAAACCCCTTGCCAAACCATAAACTCCCTGGGCCCCATTTATGAGGCTGTGCATCACTTTTACACCGCCAGTGCGTCACTTTTTGTGACGCACCAGTGGCGTAAAAAATGGGCCTTGTTGCGCCATATTTACAAAGTGACGTAGGTGCGTCACTTTGTTAACCCCTGCACCAC
Organism: Lissotriton helveticus; assembly: GCF_964261635.1. Classification (NCBI taxonomy): domain Eukaryota; kingdom Metazoa; phylum Chordata; class Amphibia; order Caudata; family Salamandridae; genus Lissotriton; species Lissotriton helveticus. The sequence goes on from NC_136063.1 coordinate 1,768,539,115, forward strand.
ATTATACCTGCGCCAGGTATATTTTATGCAAGGGGGGCGTATTGACGCAAGAAAGGGTCATGGAAGTGACGCAGTGAAATCTATGAGATTTCACTGAGCCACTTCTAGGACTCAAATGTGTCAAAATCTTACGCCTGCCTCACAGCAGGCGTAAGACTGATGCAGGCCCTTTCTAGTGGGGCTTGCCCCATGTGAAAGGACACATTGCTGGAGTTGCGTCACTTTTGTGAGACACTCCAGCAATGCGTCACTTTTGCGCCTCCAGATGCATCAGAAATACAGACGTATCTGTAACTCCTTGCGACATGATGCGTCATACTGTAAATATGACTCATCATTGGTGTCGCAAGGAGGGTGCAATGAAAAGTGACATATCGCTGTTTCCACGCAGCGATGCGTCACTTTTCATAAATGAGGCCCACTGTTTATTGTCTCCCCTTAAGTTAGACCCTATGTAGTCCATTATGCAGGGTGCATTCTAATTAAGCATTTGGACTTGTGCCTTTAAGTTTACATGCCTAACAGTGGAACTATCCCAAAAAATTGTTACTACTTTAATGCCTGTCACCATAGCAAAACATTAGGTTGCATTATTACATTTAATAAATGCTGAATTTTAGGAACAGGTAATCATTTCATGTTTGGTGTCCATGAGGTTGTAGTTAAACATCTTCTTTAATGGCAACATTGGATTTTGAACTACAATTTTGAAAATCCCACTTTCAGAAAACTTGTCATTTTGCTATCCTTTGCTATTTGGTGCCTGCAGCCTGCAGCCTGGCCTACATCACATGACTGGGTGTAGTTGGCAGTTAGACTTTGTGAATTCCTAACAGACAGTCACAGATTAGAGGGATTAGGTGTGCATGATTGGTCCATCTGCTGGAAGGATGGGGCGGAGCTGGGCACAGCCCCACATGCAAGTATATAGGTTGTGCTCTGCCTACACACAAAAGACTTGTCACCACTGCATTGTCCCTGCAGCCAGCTTGGAACCAGGGCAGGGGTGTCAGGAAAAACCTCTTGAAACTTCTCCTACTTCAGGGAAGGTGCCAGATATAAGAATAGGGACCTCAAACCCACTTTTTGGTGCACCTTCAGTCCTGGAATCTTGGCATCGGTGCTAAAGCTTCTGAAATAGCCAAAATCCAATCCCTAAGACATAGAAAATGTTTCGGTAAAAATTGCTGTGGGAACCAAAGGAAACCAGGACCAACCTGCCCGGTGATTCACCCGAGGTGCATTGCCAGTCATGGTAGCTCCAGCTATGCTCTTCTCTACAGCAACAAATACTGTTTGGTGGCTCTTCGCTAAAGAAGTATCCAGTCTCTTGGAAGTACCATCAGCTACAGCATCCTGTCTAGTTCCATTGGAGATTTTTGACTTACAAAAAAGTGACTACGTCTGAATATAGAAATCTTCACTGCAGCTTCATCCAGCGCCTTCCTGACATTGACACTCCCTCCCTGGACACTACCTGCAGCCTTGCTCTGCTGAACTTTACCATTCCTGAACAGTGAGCACTGACCGGGCCCTAATAACTTCTTGAAACTGACCTGCACTCCATCGCGGTCGACCATATTTTTCTATTTGACCTGGTCTTGTGCGACTAGATTTCTGCAGCTCATCTTTTATGTGCTAGTTTTTAAAAAACGTAAAAATCCATAACTCCACTTCTATTTCTCTAAATTGTAGTGGTCTTTTCCTTGTTTTTCATTGTATTGCTGTTTGAGTGCTGTATCAATACTTACCATATTGCCTCTAAGTTAAGCCTAACTGATTTGTGCCAAGCTACTTTGAACAGTCCTGTAATATCTCATCTTAAAGCAACTGCCGATATTGAGCTATCTAATGATGACATACAGGGCCCAGAAAGTATGAATAAAAGGAAAAAACAAAAGATGACCAAACTGAAAAAAAGAAAGGCGCTAAAAAGAATTGAGAAAAAGAAAGCCCATAAAATTAGATTTCAGAATAATCCCCCTTTACCAAACGGATTATTAGGTAATGAGGAAAGAGCTGATTCGCCCCGGTCACCGAAGATAAAGGAGCAGAAGTTGCCGGCGAAAATCCAAAGTGATGACTTTAACCAACTGAGTAAACTAAACTCAAAGGTAATACATTTTCTTCTAGCACCACATGGCCCCACAAGCCTGGCATTAAGAGAGATCCCAAAAAGAACTTCCTCTATTCAGAAAAAGGATCCACAAGCAGAGGAGATCAGGTCTAACTGTCTTCAAATTACAGAATTATTTCCTACAGATGAAGCTCCTCTCAATCGCGACCAAATTATTAGTCTGCTTCATAAGATTCAGCCGTTACAATCCCTAGCGCGAAATGAAACAAAATTAGTTATGTTCCCGGAAAAAACAAAAACAACGACAGCGATTGTAGAATTTTGGTCTCCAGTAATACCAGGAATTATACTGACAGAGAGTGAGACTCTCCACAAATACAGTTTTGATCTGAACCCAGTATTAATGCATGAAGTCCAAAAGAAACATATAACAGAAGAATCTTTCAAAACGCAGCGATTGAACCAAACTTTTAACACAATGACCAATTCCCTAGACCATGTTGCAGAAGACATATTTGTTTCCATAAAGAACAGCGAAAGAGAAATCTGGAGTAAAAATATCCCCAGTAAGGAAATAACAAAGAGGGATCATTCATGGGCCTAGATCTCGGAAACCTAGAACAGTAATAAACAAATTAAGGATAACAAATTCTCTGTTTAGCACAGCCTTGACGATCTCCTCTTGGAATGTAGTGGGAAAAACTAAAAAAAAAATGGCTGAAATAACAAAAAACTCTCCAGCTATAGTGGCTCTTCAGGAAACTTGGACTACACAAAATTTTGATCAAGAGAAATATTTTGTATATGATATTCCTGCAGAACAGGTTGATCGGGATCATGCGAAAGGTGGGATAGCGATCTTATTAAATGAAGACTACAATTGGGCACAAGAAATAATTCCAACTAACTTAAAGAATCACCAATGTATTAAGATCAAGTTTGGGACAAATTTTCCAGAAATCTTAAAAGATCTACTAATTTATAATATCTATATCCCCCCTGGAGTAAAAATGGATGTACTTGCTATAGAAATCTTAAAAGATATCGAACAAACAATTGAAAGTCAAGGTTATCCATCGCTTTTTATCATGGGTGACCTTAATGGGAAAATATCTAATGAGGTATTACTAAAATGGGCAAATTGGCACAAAGAAGAGGCCCTGGGAATCTCCATTCCACTCCTTCCTAAAGAAAATAAGGCGGATAAAAGAGGCAAAATGCTAATAGCATCACTCCCCATGTTAAATGGAATAATACTAAATGGCAATGTAGAAGGAGACATTCCTGCCTCAAATACAAGACAGGGAAACTGTAGCTCCTCACTGCTGGACTACATGATCTGCAGCTACGATTTGTTTTCATCAGTCTTACAACTCAAAACTAATTTTGTCCATGGTAGTGACCATGCTATTTTACAAGTAAGTACAGAGTGGAAAACACAACTTTCCCCGTCAAGCCAAATTATGTACAGCTATAGCACAGTTTTGGTAAACCCAGTCCAAAGACGGATTCATTGGAATTCAGCTACACTTAATAAGATAATTACCATAATCGATTCAATGCAACTCCAACAAGTAATACATTCTACAAATCCGATAACAAATTTTGAAATGGTTATCAAAAAGTTAACACAAAAATTACAGGAAAAGTTGATTCAATCGAGAACAACAAAGAATCAAAATAAAAAGCCAAAGTCAACTACCAATACAAAACTTCTAAATAAACTGATAAGAGAACAGTTTCTAGAAAGCTCAGCATCCAAACAGTTAGAAATTAAGAAACTGAAAAACCAACGTAGGAGAGAAAAAGAAAAAAATAAGAGAATAACCCAAGACAAAAACTGGGTAGACCGGCAGATAGCTGCGAAACAAAACAAACAACGTGCCTATTGGAGTATAATTGCAAAAGAAACGGGTACAAAAAAAGTATTACAAGCTATTCCAGTGCCTCCAAAAGAATGGGAACTCTACCTTGCCAATTTATATAAATTAAATAGTAATTCAGAAATAAGCGATAACTTTGCTGGGAATTCAGAAATAAAACCCTTAAATACCGGAGTATCTAGTCCATTTTCAATTGAGATACATATAAGAAAGGCGAGAACGACAGGAGCAACAGGTCCTGACTAAATCCCGATTAAGGTCCTTCAATGTAACCGCAAAGAATGGAGTAAGATGTTATCTCCCCTTTTCAACCATATTTTTAGTACTGGAGAAATCCCTAAATCTTGGAAGGGGAGTATTGTAATACCCATACATAAAAAGGGTACGAGGCTGCATCCTGCCAATTACAGGCAGATAGCCCTTCTGGATGCAACAGGAAAAATCTTTATATTAACAGTATTAGATCATCTTAAGGATTGGGCCTTTTCATCTGGACTAATTCCTCCATATCAGGCTGGATTTAGATCAAAGCATTCGGTCACCGACAATATTGCTGTGTTGCAAACTATCCTAGATAAATATGTGACAATTAAATCCCAGGTTGTATATGCTGCTTTCGTTGATTTCTCCACCGCATTCGATAGAGTGGATAGAGGAAGTCTCTGGAGAAAACTAAGTAAAATGGATATCCCTGATAAACTATTACATATATTAACATCACTACATACAGATACCTGGTGTCAGGTTCAAATGGGGAGGGAAAAGGGTCTTACTAGTCCTGTCCCGACTCTAAACGGTCTTAGGCAAGGATGCCTTCTTGCTCCCCTATTGTTTTCTCCTTATCTTAGTGATATGCCTCAAGGTTTTCAGCAACTATGCAACTTTCCACCAAAAATAGCCTTCCACAATATACATAGTATGTTATATGCAGACGATGTAATTATATTAGATCTAACCCCATTTGGTCTACAAAGAAGCCTCCAGGCACTTCATAATTATACGGAGGAAAATTATCTAATACCTAACATCGCAAAAACAAAAATAGTTTCATTTTCAGGAAGGAAAAAGAGCACCAAATTCAGCTGGTCCCTAGGGGGAAAAATCGTGGAAGAGGTAAATGAATATACCTATTTAGGTCGAATTTTTACCAAATCCTTACAAAATAGGCCCCATACTCTGAATCTGACCCCGAAATCTTATGTGCATGTGGGAGCACTTTCACGGTTATACGCAGCATCTGGACAAAGACACTTTTCTTCCATGCTTAAGGTATACAGCGCCAAGATTCCACCAGTATTATCATACGCTCTCGAATACATACCAATAAGCCAATGGAGTTTTTTAGACCTAAAAGAAGGAAAGATCCTACGGAAACTAACGAAGCTGTATCAGGCGGTACCAGTACAAGCTCTACGCCTTGAGTACTCATTAACCAGTTCCTATGCTCGAGGAATTGCCAATATCATCAGGTGGGCGTACAATCTCCTCCACGCGGAAGAAGAAACGCTTTGATCTTTGCTCAAAATAGAATCATTTGAATGTGATTCGTCGAAACATGTTTTTCAAAAAATGTTTATTCGCTTTCAAGCTATCAGAGACTAACATCAATCTGTTACTATCTTGGACACCTGCCAAGTTGAAACTCTTCCTAAAGCACTTTACTCCAAGAATTAGTTTTGACCTTGACACTCAGTACTGCTTTAAATTGCCTTTATATAAGAATGTTGCAGAAACTATAGTTTTTAAGAAACCTCAGCAGTATATTAACTTTAATCTAAATCATGGGGTCAGGAGATCAATTGTTATGCTCCGATTTGGAATACTTCCTGTAAAAACTGTCACATCTAGGTGGAACCTAAAAGAAAGCAATATTTGTAATCTGTGTAATGGTGGAGAGCAGGACTTGGAACATTTGTTGTTTATCTGCCCAAATGCGATAGTGGTAAAGGCAAGAAAGAGGTTTTTACAACCAGTTTATACCAAATGTAGAATTAATACAGTACAGGAACTGATTATTTTATATAAAGCTCCGCCAAACGAATTTGTTTGCTACAATTTTTACAAATTTTTAAAACCATTTTTAACTTTGTATTAGAATGAAAATTTTAACAAAGGTGTAAAATTATTAAATTAAATATTTGTGGTTCTCAGTGGAGAACCAAATCAAATAAATAAAAATAAACTTGAAACTTGAAACTAGTAGGGACTAACAGAGGTCCTGATGAGTAAGGGGACTGCTTATGAAACATGTCGACCAAGTAGGGCGCATTACAGCCCTACCGCACCCCCTTTTTAACATTTCGAGCAAGAGAAGTTAATAAATCATTTTTTTCTACTAGCCAGGAAATTTTTAAAGTTCTTTTATATTCACACACTTAAGTCCCTACACATTCCTAATCACTTACACAACCATCACATCACACATAGCCTATTCTCAATAAAACCTAGTGCTCCCGCGTAGTTCGTAGGTCACAGCCCACCCCGCCCCGTAGAGGGACGGGAAGACCCCCATGATGAAGCATGACACTAAGGGATTCTTAGTGTGTGAGGGGTATTTTAAAAACACATAGTGCTTACCTTTGCCATCAGCAAAGATTAGCCCTCCACTCCCCATTTGTTTTGTATAAATAAAATTCATTAAAAAATTATAATTTTCTGCAGGTAATTATTTAGACAGTTAAAACGGGTTTCAAAGATATATATCCGTGCTCCCAAAATTTTAGATTTTTTTCCATGGTAGCAACAATATATTTTAATTAATAGAACTAGTACTTCAGTACAAAGCCTGCTAAGTGAGTATCAGAACATTTTTCGCTGACACTTATCTTTAATATGCACTGGTTGCGCTTTCTGTCTTCTTAGTGTCGACAATTTTGCGCCTATAGCAGATGACTTAGCACAGAAAAACGAACTAAATTCTTCAACAGGTATAAGTTGGGTACGTTTAACAATAAGCACAATTTGAAATGCTTTACACTTTAGAAAAGTTTCCAATATTACATGTGGATATGAATGCAGTTCAGCTGGAAATGGATTTTCTTCTATTTGTCCTGCGACTTCGAAAGTTCTAACAACCTTTATGGTTACTTCTAATGTGACAACAGCACCCGATACGGAGTGTAAGGCCAGAGCAGATTGATTTACACTGTTTGATGTATTATAAATCACACAGGAATAAAAGTCACACTGAAAATTCCATTAAACTTCTGAAGCAAAAACGATCCATAAATAAAAAGCCATGCAATATAAGACACAGCTGGAGTATGCAAAATCATTTCGCTCACAGTATCCTTCTCTTTTTTATTTGGATCTCAGATTAGAGCTAAGGCCCATGCAAGGACCTGTAGGGATTATATGAAACTCACAGAGTAACCTAAATTATGTGTTTGATGTTTTCTGAATATATGACTTTTTGCAGTCGATATATATATGGCTTTGCTTCTGTGGTGTTTCTTATCACTATTTTTTTCGAGCCATGTAGCCGGTGTCTTCTGTGTTCAATACTCTGTCCTCAGGCCACATGTCTTCTGGAAACATTGCACCTCACTCTAATGTGACTTTGAAGTGTTGAAAGTTCATGATTGACCTTTGAGCATGCAGCACTCGGAATTAGAGAATTATTAGAAGTCAAGAAAAACACCATTCCGCAATTTTATTAAATAAGCTCTTGGACCTTATTCCTCCATAGGAGATGGAAGTAGAGGTTTGGGGGAGCTGCAGCAACCCCAAACGCGGATTCTGTATTTCAGAAAGTGGATTAGCAATAAAGGTTACTTCAAATGATGCTTTTATTTTGTAGCATTTGCAGTAATTAGGTGAAAGACGGCATAAAATGTCAGGCAATGTCTTCTGACAAATTGCTGCTTATTCATTTAAAAGCGAGATTGATGTTTACTTTTCTTTCTCTGAGTGCAAAGTGAGAGGATTTTGTAAAGTGAACTACATGATAATTTTGTTTGGGTACAGGAGTTTTGGAAGGGAAGGGTGACATTTGTTGATAGTTCACAACAGAGTTTAAATATCTGTAAATGAACTGAACAAATATTTCAAAGTGTATCTGCACTAAGAAAAGCACAACCCTAGCAGATTTTAAATTCTGAAGTGTGATTGACACGATTATTGTAATGGGATCAAAGAAAATGAAGCCAATTTACCTGGTGATACACAGATAAATATTCGTTGATACACGTTTTCCACACATTATCATTTTGTGGTGCATGGTTCTTTCAGTACAACTGCTTGTAAGTGCACATTATGTGGCCATTTCAACTGAAAATGTGCTATTGGTAAATTATATCAGGCTACCATGCACTAGTAATATATTTGTGACAGTGTGCTCCAAAATGCACCTCTGGGCACATACTAAACCCTTTCCACTCTTCAGCTGAATGGGCGTGGCTTATCTGCTGCACTTATATTTTTGCGCGAAGCTTTGATTTTTCACCGCTCCTTTGACTTCTCTAATCTAACAGTGCTGTCAGCAGCCCCACTCTGAAAATTATTCCAGCACCACTGTCTTCCTCATCAGTTTCTTTTTAGAAAAATGAAGACTGGCTGTAAAGTTGAATATTAAACCTGTTCTCATTGAGATGCTGTCTGGTAGAGCACATTTAGCCCCAATCCATTCTTCCTTTTTGTCTGTCTTGCAGGTCTCCTCTTCTTTTTCGATGGCAGTGCACCAGGTCTGGGTAGTCTGTTATGGTTTCATGGTGTTTAGGTGTCCTTCAGCAGGTCATATCTGGTTCTGATGCCAGTTTTGGTCTTTTTTTGGGGTCCTTTATGTGTCATTGGTCAGGTTGGGTTTCTTACGGGTGCACCAGCTGATGCCCTGATGTTTAACGTTTGGGGTGGCTTGCACAGCAGTGTCCCACGGTGACTCCTTGGCTTTTCCTCCAGGTCCTTCTGTATGATTCCCTTATGGGGCCTCCTTGGACGTGTCTCTGTATGTGTCTGTTACTCAGTCATGTTTGTTCCTACTGGTTGCTGGGTTCTCTGGCTTGCTCTCAGGGATCTCTAGTGCCAGCACTGGAATGTGAGATTTTGGGGTTGGTAGTAGGATGTTGTTGTTCCTTTCCGGACCTCTTTTACTTGTAGTGCCCTCTGATACAGTGGCCGTGAGTGCCCCCTTCTTGGCTGGGGGCACCTATGAGGAATTTGTCTTCTCTGGAGTTATGGGTCCAGTCTTCCGGTTCTTCCTGCTACTCTGCTTTGGAGGCTGGTCTGTAAGCTCTTCCTGCATTTGCCTCTCGCTGGTCATGTCATGATGTTCGGGGCCAGTCGGAACTCGTGCTAATCTTGAGGTTTGAGTTTGCCAGGTGGTTGCAGGTTATTGTCCCTCAGTTGTCTGTGTCTGGTCGTTTGTGGCCAGGCAGATCTGGAGCTCTGGCTTTGTCTGCGGTTTCCTTGCCCTGGTAGGTGTACTCGGTGCTGATCTGGGACCTAATGGGGGTTTTCCCTCTATGGTTTTCCTTACCGATGTATGTGTTCCTGCATTTCCAGCCGGGGCTGGTTTTTTGGGGTTTGACTTAGTCGCCTCAGTGTTGTCTGCCTGGCGGCTTCTGTGCTTTTGCATGATTGTTCCTTGTCTGCCTGCTTGTGGGGACACAATGTCTTTCATTTGGCCTGACGGCCTGAGGTCTATGTTTTTCCCCTGTTCTGTGGCTTCTCAGTGGGTTGTGGATGGTCCGCTTGGTCATGGCCTTGGTACTTCTGGTTGTTCAGGATGCTCAATGCTCCTGGTGTCTCCCATCTGATTGGTCTTGGCTGTCTGGCCCTATTGGGTGCTTCCGTGTTGTCTGTGGCGACTGGTGGGTTCACGGCTCCCAGTCACCATGTTGCAGCCCTTTTGGGCCCGGTTCTTGGGGGGTTGGCCCTGGTGACTGGGGGAGTTCTACAATGGTTACTGCTTGTTTCTACTGTCCTACCATCCGTCTCCCGTGTGCACGTCTGACCTGAATTGGGCTGCTGTTGGTGCTTTGAGTGCTTGGATGGGTTAGGTTGTTGCCGATGTTGCACCCATGTGACTGTTAGCATTTCCTTTGTCCAATGGTTTGTGTTGGGGTTGGTCTCTTCGACTCTTCGGGCTCGGTGTACATCTTTTGGGGCCTTTGGGAGTCCTTGTTTTGATTCACTGGAGTACCTTGTATCCCTCTTGTTGTAGTCTTGTGGGCTGTGCTGACTTGGTCTGTGGTGGCGGAGACTCCATGGATTTTGCCTTTGGTGTTTTGGGCCTTGCAGGGGGAGCAGTTTGTTCATCCGGAGTCAGTTGGCTTGTGGTCCCTGTCCTGAGTGGTTGTTTTTTGGTGAATTTCTTGTATGCCCGAGTGTTGGTGTGTTGGTTTCTAGTCCTGTGTTACAAGAGTTCTCTGTAGTGGTGATACTTGTGTTTTTTTGTCCTGTCCTCTCTCTGGGGTCGGGGTTTACTTCCCTCTGTTGGGTGGGTTTCGGGTGTTATTGTTTGCCTGTCCCGAATGGTGCCACTTTGGATGGTAGTCAGTTTCGTTGTGCCTTTTGGCCTGGTGTGTTCTGAATTGTTTCACCTGGTCACCACCCTTGGTGGATGGATATTGCGGGCACTTCTGTTGGTCTTCTGGTTCTCTAGGCTGTGTTGTGGCTGGGTTCACATGATGGTCTGCTAATTCTGGGGCTGCTTCTTGGAATCTGTATTTCAGCCTTGTGGGTGTTTCCTCCTACCTTACGTCCTACTTTTGGTTGGAGATTGTTGGAGGTGAATCTATGTCATTTGCTCCTTCTGTGCTACATTCTAGTTTGGTGTATTTTATGTATGTGGGAACATATTGTACTCTTTTGGATTGGACTGTGTTCTGCACTTTCTTCAATTGGTTTATGTTTTCATTGCATTCTTGATGAAACTGATTCTTGCTTTGGTATCAGCTCATTGTGTATGTTGTAACTGGACCTTTTTGCAGGGTTATCCCCAAATTTTTTGCTTCTTCCTCCCTTATATTCCTGACCTGTGGCTGTTGGCAATAGGACTCTACCCGCTGTACCACTGCTGATCAGTTCTAAAGTGCATATGCTCTCTGTGTAAATTGTTATGGTAATTGGTTATCCATGATTGGCATATTTGTATCCCCCAGAAGTCCCCAGTAAAGTGCACTGAGTGTGCCAGGGCTGGTGATACAAATGCTACTAGTGGGCTTGCAGCACTGGTTGTGCCACCCACACGAGTAGCCCTAAAATGGTGTCTCAGGCCTGCCACCGCAGTGCCTGTGTGCAGTCTGTGAACTGCCATGTCCTCCTGGTCAGTGTCCCCACTGACCAGTCCTAACCCTTCCCTTTCTGTGCACATTGGTCACCCCTATGGAAGGCCCAAGGTATCCCCTTGGACAGGGTGCAGTGTATGCGAAAGGTAGAGCATGTACTGGTGCGGGTGACATGCTCTGGTAGTGAATTACAGCCATTTTCATTTTTCACTATTGTAAGGCTATCTTGTCCATAGGCTATCATGGGGAATGCTGGCTACAGTGGCTACCAGCATATCTTCCCATAGGAGCAAGATCGGACATCAGATTTTAATAACACATCTTTTAGGAAAGGTGGTTTTTAAATCCTGTGTTTGAGAACAGCACTTTTAGAAAGTAGCTGTTCTCTTGTTCGACCTTTCTGTGTGCCTTGGCTGGTTTGTGAATTGACTGTCTGGTTTGTGAGTGACAGGGCTGGGGTGTTCCAGGAGACAGAATGAGTCCGCCCAATGGTGAATAGAGAGATTTGCATCTAGATTGGAGGGAGGAGTTGAACCTGGGACCTGAATAGGACTGTGCCCGCCCCCCACAGTGCTGGCTTCACCCCCTGCGGTGCATCTGATGTCTCTGCCCTGCACTCTGAAAGGAGAGAAGGAATCATGTCAACAAAGTGCTCCAGGGCTGTGCTTTCCCCTCCACAATGCTGGCTCCACCTCCTGATGGGTGGCTGACGATCCTGCCCCTCTCTCTGAAAGGAAGGGAGAGGCCAGGAAAACAAAGTGCTCAAGGAACACCCAGAACTGGTTCAGACTGGGCTCAGAGCCCTCCTGCACAAAGGGAACAAAGACTTTTAGGGGTATAAGTACAGGACCCCTGACTACAGAAAATTAGATTATCCTGGAATCAAGAAGGAACCTCTGCCAAGGAGAAAGCTGAAACTGAAGAAGGAAGACTGTTCTGCTGTGTGTTGCTGGATTGCCCTGCTGTTGCTTTGCTGCCAAGGAGAGGGGAAGGACTTTGCTTTGTGCTGTGTCCCCTTGCTTGAAGGAATCTCCAAGTGCCTGAGGAGAGCTGGCTCCCTGTTTTGAAGTCCCAGGAACAAAAGGACTTCATCTCCAGCTTCCCTGAGCTCTGCTGAGAGAGCTCTGTCCTTCCTGGAGTGCTTGGCCCATGTGTTGTGCCTCCGGAAGTTGTACCTGTGTTGGGGAGCTGGAAATCAAGCTTTTAAAGACTTTGCTACAGAATATTTCTCGCAATCCCGTCCGAGAGAGAAAATTCCCGCCGCTACGAAGACCGAGATCGTCGCAGCACCTGTCGCCGCTGCCTGAAGACGTCGCACCCTTCGTTAGCGGGAAGATTTCTGCCTCTGCGAACATTCTCGCAGAGCCTGTCATCGCTGGGCGAAATCATCGCATCACGTCGCTGTGAGAATCATCACAGAGACATCGCATCGAGGAGCTGCGAGAGAAAGATCGCCGCTGGACCGCGCATCGTCACCCCGGAGATCGTCGCAACACCCGAGAATCATCGCATCGTGCCTTTGCGGGAGAAAACTTACTACAGAACCTACGCCCCGGAATCCATACAAGTGGCCTTCCTCCCCATACAGACCGGATTCGTCGCAACACACCCGCTGCCCCATACAGACCAGATTCGTTGCAACATGCCTGCTGCTGCAGCGGGGCTGTCACTAACGCCTCCCCAGGGTCTCAGGAACAAAGGATCGCTTGTTTTTCACCACTACAGCTTCTGTGCTTGGAACTTTTTATCGCTAACAAAGGTACTGTGGCTAAAATGTGACGCAACTGTGTATAATTTTATCGCTAACCTTAAGAACATTAAGAACTCTTTTGCAACCATATTCTGGAACTGTGTATGTTGGAGTTTTGTCGTTTTGGTCTTGTGTAGTTTAGATGAAATACCTTTATTTTTCTGAACTATTGTGGAGTCAGTTTGTGGTGTTTTCACTGTGTTACTGTGAGTGATGGTACAAATACTTTACACATTGCTTTTGGATAAGCCTGACTGCTTGTGCCAAGCAACCAAGGGGGTGAGCAGAGGTTATCTAAAGAATGTTTCCTCCTTACCCTGACTAGAAGCAAGGGTCCCTATTTGGACGGTGGTACCTACCTCTGCCAACTAGAGATCCCCAGTTCTAACAGTGTAATTATTGTGGCGAGAAAGACTTATGAGGAGGTAATGTTCCGGTTACCCACTGGTAATCTTCATTACTCTGAGTCCTAGTGTTCCTCCCCAAAATATAGTTTCCCGTACCGCCTTTCCTTGCTGCGTATGGCTTAATTTTTTTGGTTGTGGCTTTGGAGACAGTATGTGCTGTGGGTGGACTTCCTTTTTATAGGTGGAAGAGAAAGTCCGCCATATTGAAGGGATGGGAGGCTAGTATGCTAATTTTGGACTTGGGAGTTTCCTTGGGAGGCTAAAGCTCATTATGTAATTACTGTGGCAAGGAAGACTAGGCTTCGGGGTAATGAAGATTACCGGTGAGTAACCGGGGCATTCCTAATTAGACTCACTGACAAACAATACAATTCAAAGTATCACAACATATAAGTGCATTGCATTTCATTACAAGTGGGCTTATGTGTGCTGAGGTAGGGAGGCTGGCCTCTCTGGACTGTGAAGATGCAATGCTGGCAGTCAGATGTGGACCTATGTGCGTGCTGGGGAGCACTTCAGGGAGTCTTATTGTGAATTAGTCAGAGTTCAGGTGAGGGAGGGTTTAGTTGGAAAAGGGTTGTAGAGGTCCCCCAGAGTCCTCCTCCCACAGCTGGATGGCAGTAGAGCTGCCTTCTATTTTACATTTTTGGCAGCAGCACAAATGAGGGTGAGTCAAAGGATGGGAAGATGTTTGTGGAAGGGGCTGGGTACTTGTACCATGATCGTGTAGCACTCGTGCCATAAGGCCACGTGGTTGTACCACTCAGTTTACTTTTCTCCTCTTCACGTCTGGTCACCTCTATGTGGGTCTGTGGGGTGCAGCATCATCTTCCTCTTGAATAGGAAGCAGCATCTTCTTCCTCTTGGGAGGCTATGGTATTGGCATGCTCTGCTGTTTTGTCAGCAAGTGGCTTGGTACTGTCTGCAACGAGGAGTGGACTTTTTTGGGGGGGAGTTTTATATAGCGAGAACTAGACCCTAGACATCAGGTATCAGAGCACTTAACATGAGCACTAGTTTTGTTACAGATGGACACATTAATTTTTGTTAGGCACGGGGAGATTAAGTGATTTGCCCAGAATCACAGGATGTTGAGCGTCGTTGCCGAGACTCACACTTGGTTCCCCACCTTCGAGGTCGACTGTTCTAACCGTAAGGCTACATCCTCTCCCTTAATATATCCATACTGCTTGGCCCTATAAAGCGCATTCCTTTTCAACAATTTCTTCTATTAACCTAACTGTTTAGGTTGAATATGGTAATTATGAAACTCTGACTTGGGAAAATGTTTGTGATAAGAGCTTGTAAAAAGACTTAGGGCTTGCTTTAGATCTTGGCAGAAAGGTTATTGAGTCACAATGGTGATGGAAATCCCATCCGTAGAAATGTAAATCTCCTTCGATATAATGGTATTTATATTTTGTTGTGATGGAGTAACCTGTTTGTTAACATCTAAATCGGGCCCTAAATCCAACCCATTGAGAAATGACTCATGTAAACTCAGTTAAAGGCTGTAATTTCATTTTCACCTTTTGGTAGAAGGAGGATATAGTGGATGGCGATATGTCCCAGCAAGTGGCAAAGAAGAATGTCACCCTTTGTAATACCCTCAGAACAGATCCCTGGGAAGGATGAAACTGATTCTCCACTAGAGCAGCATCAAGGAGTCTCTCTAGTAGAGGGCGAGGGAGTTGATAGCCATCATCTCAATGGAGCTTTTAAACTACCAGATGTGGATATTGAGCTGGTAGATAAACTTAGAGAACAGCAATTTGCATCCGTATAAGTTCCATGTAAAACTTTTCAGTAGTACACCTACTGAGAAGTCATCTAGGGTCTTGGAAAACCCTGTCTCACCTGACCTAGAGTTCCCTCTAAATTATTCCTGTAATCTGCCAGGGACCTATGTCCAATATTCTGAATCACTTAAATGTTTGGAAACAATCCTGTTGTCTATTCTCGTAATACTGGAAACACTAGTACTGAACTCAGACCATGTGCAAGACTTTCTCTTTGTAATTCTTAAGTCCTTAGGTGATAACTAAGGAGAGGAAAATATCAGAGCCATGACTTTGACCCTCAATACTGAAAAGAGGGCCCAGCTAAACCCTTGTGATGTTGGAGCATGTCACACAAACTAAGACATGGAACTTAAGTCCTTGCTTATAGATGTTGGTGTGGAGGTGGGTAAACCATAAATGTAAGAAATTTAGTAAGAGCAATACAAGAATTTTCCCTATTAAAAAGAAAGCAGTCAGATATATTCTCTGAAAAATCTTCTTATGCCTCGATCTCTTAATTCTTTAGATCCGACCACATTGGCGTCGACTTTCAGCTCCAAAAATGAGGTATTTCCAATATTTAAGGGTAAACAGATTTGCTTAGGATTTTTATCCAACCTTATCAATGGCCTGCAGTCGCAAAAGGAAAATAAACAGGAAAAGGGTAATCAGCACAAAAAGAAAAAGAGAAAGCAACAAAGAATCTCAAAAAACTTTCACGCAAAAGTGTAGTTTGAGAATACAGAGGCATTGATATTAACAACCAACAAAATGTATAGTTCCTGTTCAAAGATTTATAATGACATATTGAATTCTTCAAAGGATTATGTAGATCCTAACCAGGTGATGATACCACATGTGGACACTCCTCATAACGGTCATCATTTTTCCGACATGCCCTCAAGTAGAATTATTCCTTAGGCCTACATGTTTTTTTTTCTGAACCCACCACTATTAATGGAAAGTTTCTATCAGAAAAGGCTGTTTCACAGTTGGTGCTGAATGTAACAACCAGGATAGCTTTTATTCCTATATTATATCAAGATGTAATTTTGAATAGGTCCTTTTTATTATTATCTTGTTTTATGGATAAAAAAAGAATTGAGGATGGTACAAAGTAGTGATATCTCTGTAGTGAATGTTACACATGTTGATTTAGTTAGTAAATTAAGAGTGACATTTTAGTATAGATTGGTGCCTTACCTGATTTTATAAAATTGTGATTAATTCCACTGTAGAAGGATTAAGGTTCTCTCGAGAGTAGTAGCATCATGGAAATTTCAACCACCTTTCTAGTTTCCTTGAGGGAAGGTGGTAGAATGGTATCCCTGCTGGGCCCAGAGGTGGAAGAGTGCCCCCAGAAATAAAAGAGGAGTTGAAAGGTTGGAGCTGGCTGCCAGGAATTCTCAATAGTAATTGTGTGTCGAGGCACATGATTAATAGATGCGGTTAATAAGAGTTTTAAAGCGGTTTCCTGAAATGATGCGGGCGAGTTGAATTACCCAGATACAATTTACTTTTTAAATAACATAAGAGCTGATGTGATCTACATCTAGGAAACATGGTGCTTAAATTACATTGTTTTTGATAGATATTTTGTGCTTTGTTGCAGAGCTGTCCCCTCTTGGAGGGGTCATACCAGGGTTCTTTAGCTATACGTTTGAGCATTACTTTTAGATGGGACATTTGTACTTTCTCAGATCTGTTTAATCTATTCCAAGCAGTAAAACTTTTCCCAGTACAGGATAGGATCGAAGAAGGGTTAGTTTTATTGATTAATACTTATATACCTCCTGGCTCCAGTAACAATGGTCTTCTACCCGCTCTGTTCTTGTTTATAAATTATGTGGTAGACAAAAATGTTGAGCAATAGACTCTGTTAGTTGGGGACCTGAATTGTAAAGTATCTAACCACACAATTAGCCTATTTTCTGATTTAGAGAAAGCAGAGGCCTTACATACTGCCCCGGCTTGCTTTACTGCAAATGTAAAAACTGATGAAAGAGGTCTTTTTCTCCTGGGTTTACTTGGAAGAAATTAGTGCATAACAGTAAATGGTAGAATTGACTTTGACTCCCCGGCAGATTTTACTCATAAGTCAATAACTGGATGATCTATAATTGACTATTTTATAGCCTCTGATCCAGTATTTGAGTTGATTCTGGAAATGACTGTTATCAATGAGTTCTGTAGTGATCATAAAACAATCTCTTTCTTGTTAGAATGTTACCCTTTGATGGAAGCTTAATAGGAATGTAACCAACTTTGTGAAATCATCAGGTAGAACCCATTGGAGATCAGTTTTGTTTAGTAGAGAAAAAGGGTTGCTCGAAGAGACTATAATTAACAGGGAATCCTGGGATGCTGATGTACTTTCCTCATGCAATGAAACCATGAGATAGTTTGTAGATCAGGGTGGTCAAAGAGTGAAGCCTGTCCGCTTCAAAGGCACTCAGCAGCCAGTCCCATAAATAAAATAACTGAATGGACTAATTTAGTCTTAGCCTTAAAAAAAATTGATTAGTTGGAACTCAGTGTACCACTTTCTCAGTTGAAGAGGGAAACTAATATCTCTCCTAAAGAGGAGGAAAAAATCATTAAAGCAGAGGGTGCAAAAAGATGAGTGTTAGATTTGGGGGTCTCTAGTTTGTACAGGTAGGTACTTGTGACAAATAGGGACCCTCTCCTCTAGTCAGGACAAGGGGACTACACTCCTAAAATAACCCCTGCTCACCCTCTAGGCTGTGTGGCGTGAGTAGTCAAGGCTTATTTCAGAGGCGTTGTAAGTTAAGCAATTGTGACCACATACAGTACCCAGTGACAACACTACAAATGGACACCACACAGGTTTTAAGTAAAAAATAAGTAGATTTTATATAGAGTTACCACAAGACCATAAACGACAAAAATACATGCTATGATTACTTTAAGATGGTAGATTTAAGCTTAGTTCAGTTCATAAATGCGACACTCTGCGTCAATGTACCTTAAGTTACGTTGCGCTTCCACGACATGCAATGTCGCAGCGATGGGAAAAGCGGCAAAGTTCAGATATAAAGAAATAAAGATGTGAAGATCTTCCAGATGCGGCACGCTTCTTGGGGATGCAAGAAGTCCTCGGTTCGATGCGTGGACTGCAGCGTTGACAGCCTTACAATGCGACGGCAACAGCTCCAGCAGGGACGCTCTTCTCCACGATGCGCGAAGCTTCCGCTCAATGCGACAACTACAGCGGCGACATCCAAGAAGTGACGGCAGCAGCTCCAACAGTGGCGCACATCTCAGGGATGCGAGGTGCTCTTGGTCGATGCGATGCCATGCAACAGTTCCAGCAGCGACACCCTCCTGCTTCGTAGTTGCGACGGCAGGACCAGCGACACGCTTCCTCTTCGTTGCGGCACGCTTCTCTCCGATGCAGTGCAGTGCGACAGTTCCAGCAGCGACACCCTCCTTCGGTGTTGCGATGGCAGGCACAGCGACGGCGACATGGTTCTCTTCGTTGAGTTGCGCTTCCAGCTCCTTGCAACACACAGTTCCTCAGAAGGCCCAAAACAGCAGCAGGCACTTCCACAAGAACTCTGGGGAGCTGGCGGTGAAGTCTGTTGTCCCAGAGACTTCAGCAGGAGGCAAGCTCTTTTCCAAGCCCTTGGAGATCCTTCACAAGTTGAAAGCAAAGTACACAACGTTCATTTCTCCTTCCTTTGGCAGTAAGGCAACTACTGCAGGCCAATCCCCCAAGCAGCATTTCAGCTTGGGAATAGACACTCCTCAGTTTCTTCAGGTTCCTCTCCTCAGTAAAGGTTTCTTCTTGTAGTCCAAAGTGATCTAATTTCATGGGATCAGGGTCCCAATATTTATTCCCCTAAATCCTTTGTTCTCTGAGGGGAGAGGGGCCTTTCCCAGTCCAAACCAGTTCTGAAGCTCTCTGTTTACCAGACTTCTCCTTTCCTTTCACAGTGCAGGGCAGAAACATCAGACGCCCCACAGGAGGTGGAGCCAGCATGGTGGAAGGCAAGTACAGTCCTGGAGCACTTTGTTTACAGGACTCCTTCTCTTCTTTTAGTGTGCAGGGCAGAGACATCAGCCGCTCCCCAGGGGGTGGAGCCAGCATTGAGGAAGGCAGGCACAGCCCTATTCAAGGTTCAGGTGCAGCTCCTCCCTCCCATCTAGATGCAGATCTCTCTATTCACCACTGGGTGACTCAGCCTGTCTCCTGGAATTCCCCAGCCCTGTCACTCTCAAAACCAGACATAGTAATACACAACCTAGTAGAGGCAGGTTTGAATGGTTAGACAAGCAAATACCTACTTTCTAAAAGTGGCATTTGCAAACACAGTATATTAAAATAAACTTCACTAATAGATGTATTTTATAATTATGAGTTCAGGCATACTAAACTTGAATTTCTACCATGTTCTCTGAGACAGGATTCTAAAATGTAATAACTCTAACTGCCCATTCTGGCCTATGGAGAACAGGTAGCCTTGCAATAGTGAAAAAGAAAATGGCTGTATTAGGACATGCCACACACAACAGGACATGTCCTTCCTTATATTTACAATGCACCCTGCTCTTGGGCCTACTATAGGGGTGACTGATATGAATAAAAGGGAAGGTTTAGGGACTGGAAAGGGGTTGCACTTGCCCAGTCAGCATGACAGTACCCGACTGCACGCAGGCTCTGCAATGGCAGACCGTAGACACATTTCACAAGGCTGCTTCTGAAGGTGGCACAACCAGTGCTTCAGGCCCACCAGCAGC
Organism: Lissotriton helveticus; assembly: GCF_964261635.1. NCBI lineage: Eukaryota > Metazoa > Chordata > Amphibia > Caudata > Salamandridae > Lissotriton > Lissotriton helveticus. Next base: position 1,768,559,000 of record NC_136063.1, read on the forward strand.
ATTTGAATTTACATGCCCTGGGCACACTCAGTGCACTAGACTATGGTCTGACAAGTAAACCAAATAGCCAAACATGGAACCACTGATTAGTACATCAATTTACAATAGGGAGCACTTGCACTGTGGCACTGGATAGCAGTGGCACAGTGCCCAAAGCATACAACACCAGCTAAAATACATGAGGCAACAGGAAAAATGGAAGGGAGACCCACGCCAATGGTGCCAGGTCTAACAATGAGTATGATCATAAATTGATAGAACTCAGAGAGGCAGGATATAAGAAAATATTGGGAAATTATTCTAATTGCTGTGGGAGAAGAGTGAGGGCTCATCCCTTTCCTATAAAGGTAAAGCACCTTGAGCGCTTCGAGCGCTTCTGTCAGAATTTTGTTTTGCCTTCCCTTGCTTCTTGCACTTTTGGGATCGCTCCTCGTTATCTGTGACCCCCCGGTCCACCACAGTTAAGACCGGACTATATGTGTGGAGGGAGGTCACAGGGAAATTCTGCACGCTTACTTACAACCCACTTCCGGGTTGTGCCACACGCTGCCGCCATCTTAAGGCAAGGGACGCTTTAGTGGTTGCGTTCCCTTCCCAAGGCGGGCCCTTCAAAGGGAGGCTGCGGGACTCGCATTCTCGAAACCATCTTAGAACAGCATAGCGTAGGAGGGAGACGCGCGAGTGTGTAAACCAACATGGCCGCCGCCGTCTGAGCTCCGGCGCATCGACGGCCTGTTTTTATTAATAACAACAATTTTCCTGTCAGCTTCGAAGCGCAAATGAGGTTACTTTAGAAGTAAAGTGGCTTCCTTCCTTTTGTGCAGTTTTGAGGTTTTTCTGCTCGCCGGAAGTACTGTTTCTTGCCCCATGGCTCCTGCTCCCAGCCTCTCAATCAGGTACTGCCTGCTTTGTATGTCCAGGGGGAGGAGTGCTTCTTAGGAAAGGGCCTGGCTTGGGACTAGCCACGCCCACAGTCCTGTTTAGCTGCTGCACCAGAGCTTTTGAAGAATTTTTCATTGCTCTTTTCACTTCATCGCATTATTATTGCGTATTTGACTTTCAATTCATCCTATTTGTGGGGGGGGGGGGTTCTCCTCAAAATGGAAAATGAAAATCCAGTCAACAATAAAAGGAGACAGCAAGTTTCACCTCCTCCAGTTAATCAAAGGTAGTGGAGTCCTCTGAGCCTTCTCTTTCATTAATTTTGGAAGAAATTCAAGCACTACGTGTTAATACTGAAAATATTGTGTCAGAAGTTAAAAGTGTGCGTAAAGACATGGCTTGTTTGTCTATGAAAATTTCTGATAATTCCATCAAAATACAAGATAATAAAACTAAAGTGGATGCTTTTGCACCATTAGTGGCGAAAATACTTCCTATGCATTCTTAGCTTTTGGATATGGAAAATCGCAATAGACAGTACAACCGTCGCATTTTTAATTTGCCTGAACAAGTTGAGAGTTCTAGTTGTCGTTTATATTTGGAAAATTTGATTCCTGGTCTTTTAAATATCAAGTTTCCAGAAACATTTGAAGTGGATAAAGCCCATAAAATCCGTTCTCATCGCAACCCTCGCCATAATAAACCTCGGCAAATGATATTTAAAGTCCTTCATCATCATCATCTCGTTTTGATAAGAAAATCTGCAAGAGAAATTCCCTCGCTGATGGTAAATGGCAATAACAAATTTATTTACCAAGACTTTGCCAAAAAACTGTTGCAATACGTAAGGATTTTGCTGCCTTTCATCCGCAGTTAAGAAGTCTTGGTTTCAAATATGGAATTTTTTATCCATCTACAATGCGCATATGGAAAGATAACATCTCCAAATCCTTTCAACAACCGGAAGAATTGCGACACTTTCTTGATCAACAAGTTCAACATTCAATGGATACTCATGACCCTACTCCCTGACTCTTTCCAGTTTGAACTTTGCTGACAGATTCATGAGTAATTTATACATTTTTGGGCTCCAGCGGTTCTGGCCATGCTTGTAGAACGTGTGTGCTTTTCACTGTTCTTATTTATTTATCTTGTTTGTCTGTTTTCTATGTTTTTCTTTCTCCTTCTCCCTTTTATACTTCTTGGAGCTACTTATTTCTCATCATCTTTACTGTTTTTTCATATCCTCTTCTTTTCTTTCTTTTTCTTTTATGGGTGATATTAAGGTAATTTCATTGAATGTAAAGGGTTTACGTCATCCAGTTTGACGTACTAAAATTTTAGATTATTTGGGTAGTTCTAAAGCCAATTTTTGCTTTATACAAGAAACTCATGTTGATGATAACATTTTAGAATATATGAAAAGAAAGTGGGTTGACAATATTGTTTCTTCTCCTGCTACGGGCAAGAAAAATGGTGTAGCTATTCTTTTTGCGAAGAAATCTCATTACCAGATTCTGAGTAAGTTTACTGACACAGATGGGAGATATCTAATTGTTAAAGTTAAAGTTTATGACTCTTTTTCATTTTTATTAAATGTTTATGGTCCTACTGTGGATGATCCTACGTTTTAGAATACTCTTACTACGGAAGTGTTTAAAATTGGGAATGCCCCTTTAACTGTGGCAGGAGATTTTCATGTTATCTCTGATCCCATATTAGAAAGACTGTCTAGTTCAAATTTTCATCCCCCCAAGGTACAATTGGCTTTTAAATAATTTCTTCAAACTACTAAATCAGTTGATATTTGGCGTCTCCATTTCCCTACGGAAAAACATTTTACTTTTTTTTTTCAAACCCTCATAATTCACACTCTAGAATTGATTATATATTAGTCACAAGGCAACTTATTAATTCTATAAAAACACCTATGATTGGAAATATTGATGTTTCTGATCATGCTATGATTTCTTGTATTTTAAATTTAAATTCATTATTTACTAAACAGTCTATATGGAGAATGAATACCGGAATAGCTCTAAATGATCATAACAAACCTAAACTTTTATCTGCCATTCATGATTATTTTCAACTGAATCCTGAAGGTTCTACTTCGATGGTTAACAGATGGGATGCTTTTAAAGCGTTTATTAGAGGATCTACTATTTCTATTATGGCCCATGAAAATAAGACTTTTAATGCTAATATTAAATGTTTAGAAAAACAAATAGCGAAATATGAAAGACTCTTTATTACATCTAGTGATCCACAAAACAGAGTTAATTTACAGAAGCTCCGTTATGAATTTAATACAATTCTTAGTAAGAGGGCTGGCATTCAACTATCTAAAGCTACAGCTAAATTTAGTTTTAATGCAAACAAATCTGGGAGACTCTTGGCGAATTATCTCCGTATTAAGAATTAAGAACATTACTTCTATTCATAATCGCAATGGTAAAATTGCTTTGTCTCATAAGGACATTGTTAATGAAGTTTTAGATTTCTACTCCAAATTGTATAACAAACCTGATTTTAATGATGATTCTTTGGTGGATTCCTTTCTATCTTCTTGTAATCTGCCTAAGATTTCTCATTCAGACAAACTTAAATTGGAGTTACCTATTACTCAGGATGAAATTTTATCTGCTATAAAGGGGCAGATGTATCAAACGATTTTCTTGTCGCAAACGCTGCGATTCGGTAAAAAGCAGCGCTTGCGACAAAAAAATCGGAAAATGCTATGTATCATCTAAAACGCATCGCAATATTAAGGAATCGCAAATTTTGCGATTCCTTTAATGCTATGTAAGAAGCAATCAAGTTTTGCAAATTTACACTAAGAAATCGCAAATTACCATCAACTTGTAGTTGGTGGTAATTTGCTAATTCTTTTACAAATGCACTTTTTGGCATTTGTAAAGGTGCCATGTGGCACTCATACATGCCCTTAGGGCATGTATGTGCGCCAGGTGCGCACACATGTAAATTTCAGGGGTGCAGCAGGGTGTCCTTAAGACACCCTTGCACCCTTGAAATTATTCTCAATTTGCGATTAGCAAATTGCGAATCGCAAATTGAGAATAACTTCCCATTCCTTCCTTTGGGCCTCCAGGCCCATAGATGAATGGGAAATGATTCCTTAATTGCGATTAGCAATTTGCTAATCGTAATTAAGGAATTTTAGGAAATCGCTAAAAAATAGCAAATTTTTAAATACAAACTGTTTTGCAATTCTCAAATAGCGATTCTCAAAAAATCGCTATTTGAGTATCGCAAATAGGAATTTTAATACATCTGCCCCTAAATCTCTTAAATTAAATAAATCCCCAGGTCCTGATGGTTTACCTGCAGAGTTTTATAAAGAATTTCAATCTCAACTCTCCACTTTTTTGTTTCAACTTTTTACATTGTTTGGATCTTCAGGTATCACATCTGGCTCTTTTACTGAGGCTTTAATTATTGTTCTTCCTAAACCTAAGACCTGAGGGAAACCCTGTAGGCACAGGGTGGTGAACCTGAGCACACCTGTGTGCTTAAATGAGCAGAAGTAATTCAAAGATTAATTCAAAAGTTAATATTCCAGGAAAAAGTTTTATTCACTTTTCATTGTTTCATGTTCATAGTTCTGTTTTGCAGTGGTAGTTTCACTGAAACTTCAACTCGTAATTAAATGTTCAAACATGTGAATACAAATGAATCCATAGTACTCAATTTCCATATGGCGATATTATACATGACTCCTCTCCCCGATGCATTTCGAGCCGAGCGGCTCTTCGTCAGGGGGTACACTGTGAAATAAAGTAAAGGAAGGTAATAAGAGAAAAGGGAGCGGGATCTGTGTGAGCGCTAACACAAAAACAGACATATCACGCGGTAAATATCTCCAATCATGCGAGGTTCTTCTGAATCACCCGTAGGTGCACGTGCATTTAAAAAAATGGAAAATGAAACGTAGAGTGCAAACAATCCTAAAAGGTGAAATGGGAAAAATTGGAATTGAGAGGAATTTAAGGAATTTAGACGTGCAGGGTGATAGAAAACCTGTCGTGACCGAGAAATGCTAAACCAAGAACCAGGAAGTAAAGACGAAAAGAAAACGCAACCGTGAAGTGCAACACTCGAACGCGTAACCCATGGTGAACTATCTGATAAGCAATTGTAAAATGTGGCATAACGCACTTACCGAGGAATAGAAAGGTAGACAGACCATGCATCACCGACAAAACCGTCTATGGTGTATGCTACTCAAGAACGCCAATAGACGTGTGTGGTAAAGTGCACGAAGCCGCAATGGCGTTTGTAGAGAACAGTAGGTAAACATAGAAGACAGGCTACAAGGCTGCTCCAAAAACTATTGGAAACAAACAAAGGACTACGCTAGAGTGCACATGTCAAGAAGGTAAATAGAAATGGAAAACGGTGTGGGGTCAATCACAAAAGTAAACAAGGTTCAAATGAATACAACAAGGTGCAATAGAAGTGTACATAAGAACACATACTGAGGAAAACGTTAAAAAATGCAAAAGGAAAAAGAAAAAAAAGAGAAAAACAAAGAAGAAGAAGAAGTGAAAGGCATCCTAAAAACCCAAAAAATAAAAGAACATGCACATGTAAATGTCCGAGTGACTGAATCATCATTTCAATAGTCTAAGTATGAGCAAAATGGTTGAACAACCAGCAGTCGGATACAATTCAGAGAATAATATATACAATTTACAAAAAGCTGCTAAATTCCAGACGTTCGTTGAGCCCATGTGGCACAGTGGTACCCAGTTTAAAAATCCAGAATAATTCCCTTTGGAGTAGGAATTTTTTGGGATCAAGGCCCTCCGGTTTATTTACAGTTTCCAAGACCAAAAACCGGATCTGACTGTTCGTATGGTTCTGTTGTGTGAAATGTGCAGACACACAGGACTTCAAATTTTTGTTCCTGATATTACTCCTGTGTTCATTGAGACGTGTTTTAATTTTGCGCTCTGTTTTACCTACATATGGTAGGCCACAAGGACATTTTAAAAGGTAAACCACGTTGGTGGAATCACAAGTATCATTGGTTCTCAATGGTATCACTTTGCCCGAACTTGGATGGTTGATCATAGTTCCTGGTATGATATTATGACAATTTTGGCAATTGTGACATGGAATGGTTCCTTTGTATGTCGTGAGTTCTTTTTTCTGTGGTTTGATGTATGACCGTAGGTTTTTAGATCTTTGATAGGCAAATATGGGCATGTCATTGACAATTTTGTTAAAATCAGGTTCTACTTGTAGCAGTTGCCAAGGATTTTTAATGGTTTTTTTAATCAAATGACTCTTTGTGGAAAATTTCGAAACGAACACATTAGGTTGTGTATTTGTTTTTGATCTGTCCTTGGATTGTAACAAATCGGAACGAAGTGTAGATCTGACCCGTTGGTAAGCATCCTGGATAATTCTCTGTGGATAACCTCTTTTAGTGAATTTTGTCATGATAGTAGAGCTGTCCTGAACAAATGCTTCTTCAGAAGAAGCAATCCTCTTTACTCTAAGGAGCTGTGAGTACGGTAGATGGGTTTTGAGACTGGATTGGTGAAAACTGGAGTAATGCAAATAATTGTTACGATCTGTAGACTTAATGTGCATTGATGTTTCCAATTTGTAGTCTTTATAAGTGATATTAACATCCAGGAAGGTTATGTTTGAACTGTTGTATTGGTGAGTGAATTGAATTCTTTCATCAATGTGATTCAAATCCGAGATCGCAAACATTAGTTGTTCCTCTGTACCTGCCCAAATTAAAAAGATATCATCAATGTAACGATAGTAAGTTTGCAAATGATTTTGCCAATGTGGGACTGAAAGAATGTGTTCATTTTCAAAATCATGCATGAACAGGTTGGCATACGCCGGAGCGGCACAGTTGCCCATGGCTACTCCGGTTAATTGGCTGTAAAACTTGTTATTGTATCTGAAGTAGCTATGCATCAAGGTGAATTCCATCAATTCCAGTAAAAAAATTTGGTTGTGAGGAATGCAGGTGTAAAGAGAATTCACGTCAATGGTACATAACAAAATGGGTTTGTGAGGATCAATGTTGACTTGACTGAGTTTAGCTAGAAAATCCGTAGTGTCTTGTAAAAAACTGGTCATTGATTTCACAGATGGTTGTAAATGACGGTCAATGTAAGTTCCAACCGGTTCGTGAATGGAATTGATCGTGCTGACAATGGGTCTGAAAGGAGGTTTTGTTAAATGCTTGTGAACTTTGGGAATCATGTACAAGTATGGGATACTGGGATGATTCTTGATAAGGTAACTGCGATCTCTGGTAGTGATGGTTCCATTGGTTACAGCGTTGTCAACGATTGTCTGGAGAATAGCAGCATACTCCTTGGTAGGGTCAATTGCAATTTCCTCTATTGTTTTTACTTGGTATTGAACCCTTTCTTACTTCTAGAAGAAATTGTGACACTACTAAAGGCATTATTGTTAATGATGTTCCTGTTAAGACTTTAGCCTATGCGGATGATGTACTTTTATTTATCAGTGATCCTTCCTCTTCGTTTCCATCATTAGTAGAAATATTAACACAATACTCTATGGTGTCTGGATATACATTAAACACTAACAAAACTGAATTATTCCCTTTAAATGTCCATTGTACTCCTGATATGATTCCCATGAATGACATTATTTAGCAAAAGAATAAATTGAAATATCTGGGTATTTTATTCTCTTCTTCTTTAAAATCAACATTAACTTTAAATAGTAACTTTGTTTTAAATTATATTAAAGACAAAACGTCTTAATGGTCTTCATTACATCTTTCCTGGTGGGGTAGAATGGAATCTATTAAAATGAATGTGGCTCCTAAGATCTTTTACACCCTTTCCATGATTCCTACTCAATTTCTTTTAAAATTGTATAAAGATGTTGATAAGCTTCTTTCCAAATTTTCTTGGAATAATAAAGCACACCGCATTAGTTATCCTATGTTACAAAATGTCTAAACGTAATGCTGGTTTTGGTATCCCAGATTTCCTTCATCACAAAGCGTTTATTTTAAAACAGAGTGCCATATGGTTTAATCAATCATTTTTTCATAACACTCCTTCATGGTTCCACAATGAAAAATGTATTGTGGCACCTTTTCCATTGCCCGCTCTGTTAACAATGTCTAATAAATCTCAATTTTTTCATACATCTGTTATCCTCAAATCTACTAAAATGATCTTCAATGATTTATATTCATTGTTTCAATCCCCCATGTGTTGTACTGATGAATTATCTTTATGGCATAGCAATGTTGTTAAACTACATAGAAATGTTAGTTTTTGGCTTTCTTGGATAAATGCTGGTATTTTTTATCTTAAAGATGTTTATTCTAGTAATACTTTTATGCCATTTGAGATTTTACAAGCAAGATTTGGTTTAGCTAATTCTGACCTTATCAAATATGAATTTTTATGTAATTCAATATTAGATTCTTTTTCAGAAGCTCTTCCTACTAATATTCAAGTTGATTCGTCTATTTTTATTCAAACGATATCACTGAATGCCCATGGTGTTTCTCTTTTATACAAAAAATTGTCCAATACTTTAGGCAGTAACATACCTATGATTTCAACGTTTTGGAGCGATGGGAAACATCCTTTACAACGAAACTTTTACAACGCAGTGCTTTTACAACGCAGGTTTTACAACGAAAACCATTACAATGCATTGTGCTGGGGGGCGCTCTAGGATAGGGAATAGATTTAATTTACTATCCAACACCTTCCCTAGTGTCCACGGGGACTGGAGTTGGAATAGTAAATTACACTATTCACTATCCAGCACCCCAAAGCGCTATGCGTTGTAAAGGTTTGCGTCGTAAAAACTGCGTTGTAACAGCATGCGTGGTAAAAGCATGCGTTGTAACGTCATACATCCTGGAGTGATGAACTGTTGCTTTCCTTATCTACTGATATTTGGGAACAGATATGGCTTAGTAATATATCTAGGTGGCTGCCTGTTTCCTTATTTTATACCAATTTGTATATTTTATTTAACTGCTTATGGACTCCACAGCGTTTATTTAAAGCTAAACTCCTCCAATCCGATCTATGTTGGCATTGTAATTTTCTCCCTGGATCACTACGGCATATGCCCTTTAATTGTCCTTTATTCTGTAAATTTTGGTTGGAGGTTTGAAATGTTATTAAGAAGATTTTGAATTTTCAGGAAGATTTATCTTATCAAATGTTAATATGTAAATCTGTTGTGTTGTCTAAGGATTTACCTGATTTGGAATGTAAGCTTTTTAATTTCTTGATTTCATCTGCGATAAAATCCATTACTTTTTGTTGGAAGGATGTCTCAAAACTATCAGTGCAGGCATGGTAGTCTTGGGTTATTTTTACAAGAAGAGGTGCTCAATTATCTTTATCTGGGGTTTCTCACAATTCTATTTCTTATCATTCATTTTGGATTCCTGTTGATATTAACTTATCTAACTTATGATATATGTATTGCTTTTTCCCCTTTTCTGTTCCTTTAATGTAAAAATTGTTAATGCATAGTAGCTCTTTTTTACACATTTATTATACTTAGATATGTCTTGATTCCCCTTCTTCCCTCTCCCCTTATTTAGATATAAGTTTACGTCTAATTTTATCCATACTAAATTGAGTTGATTATGCTTTCATTGACAGTGTTTTTTGGATTTTCCTATGAATATTCTTTTATGTATGTCTTGATTATTGTTTTGTTTTTTTATAATGATCTTCAATAAAATATTTTGAACTCAAGAACAGCATAGCGTAGCGAGCTGCCTATTGTTGCTGCTTTGAACTTTGCTTTTGTTTGCATTTAAAAATATGACCTAAGGGAATGTATACTGTTTTTTAAATCTATTGTGAAGTTGCTTCCTCAATTTTATAACCTCGAGCGCTTCTGTCAGCATTTTGTTTTGCCTTAACTTGCTTCTTGCACTTGTGGGATCGTGCCTTGTTACCTGTGACCCCCCGGTCCACCGCAGTCAAGAGCGGACTGTTTGTGTGGAGGGAGGTCCCAGGGAAACGCTGCATGCTTACTTACAACCCACTTCCGGGTTGAGACACACGCCGCTGCCATCTTCAGGCAAGGGACGCTCTAGTGGTTGTGTTTCCTTCCCAAGGCTGGCCCTTCAAAAGCAGCCTATCGAACTAGCGCACAGCAGACGCACGCAGCGGGCGCCCCGGCGGTGCAAAGGCAAGCCCGTCTGTGCCCGTCCGTGTCAGGCCGGGACACGGGGCCCAAACCCCTGCCCTCCTGAATAGCAATAGTATAAAGTTCTCCTTCACCCAGCAGCTGAACTTTCGTATGAACCTCCGACCTACCTGCACCCACCATAATGTGGATGGGAACTCTCCTGCCTGCCCGGGCTGCAATTTCACTTTTAAAACTGACCTAGATGAATCAGGTAATGCTACTAAACCCAGTATCATAGCCCACCAGCACACACAATATGATACGATACCCAAGCCAGCTCTTCCTAACAACTTCTCTTTTTACAACATTAACTGTCGCTCCCTCCCTAAACATCAGGCAGACATTTTCAATCTCGTAGTGGACTTACATTTGACGCCATCTTCCTAATGGAGACATGGCTTAACATCTGCTCTCGGTCTGACGTAGCCAGAGCTTTGCCATCTAACTTCGCTATTGTCAGGAAAGAATGAGAAGATAGGTTGGGTGGAGGGATCAACATTATTTTTAAAAACACCTTTTGCTGTAAGTTTGATGAAATACTGATTCCCGACTCTGAAGCAGCAGTGTTTAAATAAATTTGACTCCCCACTTCACTCTTCTAGGATTCTGGTGTACCGCCCCCCAGGTTCTGCAGGCGGTACACAAGCATCCCAGAACCTGGGCTGTAAACTTTCCAGATGGTGTCACTCCTTTATTGTTCTGCTCATCCAATTTTACAATTATTGGAGATTTCAATCTCCATCTAGAGGACTCCAACTGTACCATCAGCAACACTTTTATCTCTGACCTGGCAGCTATGAATATTTCACTCCATAACAGTGGGCCTACTCACAAAGCAGGTCACTTTCTTGACCCCATTTTTTCCAATTTACCATCCTAACACTGCCCAGCAGCCATTCGGCTGTGCTGGACTGATCACTTCTTAGTGGGCTTCAGTCTTGAAGCCCCTCGCCTCGCACATGCGATTAGCCAAATCGCTGCCAAACCCTCCATGAACTGGAAAAATCTTGACATTATCAAGTTTAATTTATTCCTGTCCACCAACGCCCCGGCTTTCCAAAACAATGTTGCCATGGACCTTGTGGCTTTTCAAGACTGGATTCTGTCAGCTCTTGATACTTGCCTCCCTAGCTCAGACAGGAAGTTTAATAGTCACCCCCCGCCCCTTGGTTCTCCGAAGAATTAAAGGAGAAAACCAAATGTAAAAACTCAGAATGACGGTGGCGTAAGACTTATGCACCCGAAGCCAAAACCGCCTACCTCACTATTAAACGGGCTTATCATTCCCATTGCAGGTCTGCACGTGCAAAGTATGTCTCTACATCCATCATTCAGGCTAAAAACTGCCCTAAAACTTTATTCAACATGGTTAAAGAGCTATCTGGCTCAGCTGCCATGCAATCATCCCCCAGCCTAAATGCAAAACAATGTGAGGATCTGTCCCAATTTTTCTTAAATAAAGTGGAAACTATTCATTCTGCTCTGGCTAGAACTGTCCCCTCTCCTTCTCCCTCACCCATTGGGACCTTTGACCATCTGTCCCTGTGCCCAAAAACTGCATGGCCCAGATGCATATGACTACTCTTGACACCTGGCCACCCTTGGACATGGTTACTCTCACACAACATCTTAGTCAAATTAAATTGGGATCCCCTGTCACTTACTGCCCATTGCGGTCGTACAACAAATCAAACAACCCTCACTTAATCACATTCTTGAACTTCTCAATACATCCTTAACGGACTCCATTGTTCCCCCAGATTGGAAACATGCAATGGTTGTCCCATTATTAAAAAAACTAACTCTGACCCCGCTCTCCCTTCAAACTATCGTCCAATTTCAGTGCTTCCTGCGCTCTCAAAAATCCTTGAGAGACACATTAATGGCCACATGTCTAAGTTCATTGAAACCAATAGGCTCTTGCATCCTTCCCAGTCCGGTTTTAGGACCGGTTATTCTACTGAGTCCACACTCTTGGGGGTTACAGAAATGCTTCGACAGAACCTTGATGCTGACGAAACCATGGCCCTGGTATTGCTTACCCTGAGTGCGGCCTTTGATACGGTCTCTCACACCGTACTCATAAAGGCCCTCCAATCCTCGGGCGTCACCGGGGCGGCCCTGAATTGGCTTATTTCTTTTTTTTCCGACCGCACCTTTCAGGTTTTCTCATCCACCTCTAAATCCAAGCCACACTCTTCACCTTATGGGGTCCCTCAGGGTTCTATTCTCAGCCCCCTGTTGTTTAACATTTACGTTAGACCAGTGGCAGTTATGGTAGAGGAATCGGGGCTGACGCTCTTTTCATGCGCTGACCATACCCAGATCCTCTTCTCTCTCTCAGCGGGCAAAACCTCTGAGCCTTCTGCACTCAGGCCAGGCCTCAGCAGAGTTGTGGCCTGGATGAACGCCAACTTTTTAAAACTCAATGGCGATAAAACGGAGGTCCTGATCCTGGGTAAAGATCGAGGTCTCTGGCCCCCAACACTGGCCCCCAGAAATGGATATGCTTCCACAACCCTCCACCCAGGTACTCAAAATTTGCTTCATCATAGACGACTCTCATTAACAAGTCACCAAGGTTGCTGCTAGCTGCTTCACCATTTTGAAATGGTTGAGGAAGATTGTGTGGATGCTACCTCTTTATGCCCTGCGTACCGTAGACCAGGCCCTTGTTACATCTAGGTTGGACTACAGGAACATCCCTTACTTGGGAGTCAACAAAGAGGTAACGCGTAAGCTGCAGCGAGTGCAAACCTCTGCTGCTAGATTGCTTTGCCGAGCGTCCAAAACTGCATCGACATCCGGGCTGCTGGGGAACCTCTACTGGCTTCTAGTGGAGAAACGGGTCAAGTTTAAGGCCTTTACCTATATGATCCATATCAAGCATGCTAAGTCTCCCTGCTACTTGCAACATCTAGCCTGTCCTTACTTTCCCTCTCGCACTCTTCTGTCTTCCACCCAAGAGAAATTCAAGGGGGCAGATTTACAAGCCCCTTGCGCCTCATTTTCGCCGCCGTTGCGTCACTTTAGTGACGCAGCGGCAGCGCAAATCCTGCTCCATGGTGCAGGGGTACTTAAAACGTGACGCATCTGGGAGATGCATCACGTTGTAATGCCCTGCGCCACATGTAGGCATTCCTGTGCAGGGGGGGGTGGGGCATTCCGGTGCAGGAACGCCTCCTAAAAGTGGCTGAGTGAAATCTACAAGATTTCACTCAGTCACTTTTAGGCCCATGCTGCATCAAAACCCTGCGCCTGCCTGAAGCAGGCGTACGGATTGACGCAGCATTAACTAGATAGGGCCCCCAGAGCACTGCTGGATGTGTGTCGCGCTTGCGACGCAACTCTAGCAATGCGTCACTTTTACGGCACAGATGCGTCACGCATCTGTGCCGTTTTTGCACCATGGTGCGCCGCATTGTAAATGCGGTGCATCCATGATGGCGGAGCTGTGGCGCACAATACTGGCCCATCCCTGCTGATTTGCAGGGATGCGCCAGTTATTGTAAATATGCCCCCAAGTCTCTAAAGTCAGACTTTCTCGAATGGGAGGGTGCTCTTTTGCCTACCTGGGTCCTGTTTTATGGAACGCTCTGCCTCTGCCCCTCCACATGCAATCAAATCTCCTTTTATTCCGTAGATCTCTCAAAACTTGGCTTTTCAGCCAATAGGTCTTTTCACTCTCTGCTGTTCCTCATGGTGCCGGGAAACCCTTCTTGGGTAGATGTGTGCTGACATTCAAATTTAAACAAGTAAATAAATAAATAAAGTATCAGAGTAGATCTATTTCTGAGTTACATGTGGCAAATGCTGTGAATGAGCCAGATTCTCAATAGGCTATTCTTAGTTCAAAAGTGGTTGTGTGGTTATTTGTGGCCCCCTTTCAGCTGAGCAGATTGAGGTATTCATCCAAACTGGGGGACATTTGGATGCAATTTGCCTGCAAAAAGTCCTGATCACAAATATGAAAGAAAGACAGAACTTTGGAGGATTTTTTTGGCTCCAACATTTTGCACACTGTTACTCTTTTGCTGTGGTTCCAGCATCATGATTGGGGAGCGTTATAGTCCTACGAAATAAAAATGGCTCTTGTAACGTACCAAAAAACTATAGACAAAGTGCACTTCTGGATGTGGTGGGCAAAATCTTTGCAAAAAGTTTTTTGTAACACCCACATTCCTGGTGGATGCCGAAAAGATTATTCCATTAGAACAATTGAGTTTTAGAAAAAAATCCCTCTACTTTAGATAATGTCACTGCTCTTCAACTTTTATCTGATAAATGCGTGAAAATTAGAGGTGTCTGATTGTATGCAGCCTTTATTTACTTCTCCAATGTGTTCAACAAAGTTGACCGTCCTACGTCTTGGAGAAGGTTACATGATCTTGACATTCCAGGGTCCCTGTTACGCTTAATTATTGGGTTACATGCTGCCACATTGTGTCAAGTGTTGAAGAAGGAATACAAATGGCTATTGTCTGTAGTCCCCACAAATAATGGCCTGAAAAGGGGCTGTCTATTTGCTCCATTTTTGTTTTCTCTTTATTCTTCTGACCTATCTTCATTTTTGGGCAATTGTCCCAGTAATCCTGGGGGCAGAGTGGTGTCCCCCCTGCTATATGCAGATGATATTATGATCATGGACTTAACACGGAACAGCTTAAATACTCATCTAATGTCACTTCACACATTTTTTGAAAATCAGTGTTTTGAAAAGTAAGATTCTGTTATTTAGGAACACAAATTCTTGCAAATATAATTATACTTGGCACCTGGGTGAAAAAAAATTAGAGGTAGTTAAGTTGTATAATTTTATGGGGAAAATCATGCCGAATAATTTGAATGACTCTAAATGTAGTAAAGCTGAATCATAGGTCAATGGCATGAGGGTTTTTTTTTAATACTGTGGTTATGAGGCATTTTGTGTACCTACTGTCTTTGTATAAGACGAAAATCCCTGCCACCTCACTTTACGCAGTGTAAATAATTGAAGTGAGATAATGGGATTTTTTTAGACAACACAGAAGGGTTAATTTTGAGGAAAGTTTGGGGTTTTAAGACACATGTAATAAGATCAGAATTTTGGTTAAAGGGTGCCTTTGTGCAAGGACTCTCGGCAGTTATTCTTTGGGGTTATCCGCTTTCAATAAGTGGTATCGTCATTAAGTAACCACATACATGCAGAGAACTTTGAAATAAGAAAAGTATTTTGTATCTATGCGTTAGGTATGTTTGATTTAAATCAGGAGTATCTAAACTCTTGATCTGAGCTGCAACTAAAAGCCTAAACGAAGCTTGTTTCCTTTAATCTGAGCTGCCGCTTAGATTCTGAATATTGTAGGGCAAACAATTTTAAGGTGATATTAAACACCCTTATTCCGAGAAAAACACAGCAATATTTCAAATGGAACATCGACCACCAATGGTGTTAGTCATTGTTGGCCTTTATTACCCTTGGATATTATATTGTTAAAAATGTTAACTTCCAGTTTACATCATTTGTTCAGCAGGGATAATATACGTAATTTCTGTAACTGCTGCGCCCAAGACCTAAAACATGTGTTATTAACTTGCCCTACACTGCTTCATTATCCCAGTAAACTATTGAGACCCTTGTTTCTGAAATTCCCGGTCCAAACAACTAATGATGCTTTAGATGTGTTATTTTCACCTTTTAAAGAAAGATTTTGCATGCACGTTTTCAATTTTTTTAAAGTTTTTTACATTTATATTGATATTGATTTAAAAGGTATTTGTTGTTGTTTTGATGTTATATTACCTACTAATATGTGTGGACTGCACATTTGTATGATTTGTTCTATAGTTTTAAATATTGGTATAACAAATTGTCTTATCTGTGATGTCTGTATCGATTTGATGTTGTGGACATCATATGAGTTCCAAATCTTGAAATAAAAACATGAACTTATATTTCATTTCATTCTACTGCATTTGATTGGTAGTATAATACAACAGAAGAGATACATAAGTCAAGAGAAGGGTCAGATTGCGGAAATGATTTGCAGTAAAGTGATGGATGGAACTGAAAGTGTTCCTGTGAAAAGTACGAAATCAAGGGTGTGTGAACTGTAGTTCTTGAAAGAGTAGCAAAATGCAAAAAGAGATATCCATAGCCTATTTAGGATGCATACAGCATCTGTTGTGCTTTTGCAAACGTTGGGTGGGACTCGGTATTCTTTTCTACCACAAAACCTACTAAAAATAGGGCAAAGCAATGTTTATCAGGAAAATGGTGCTTAACATTGACATGTAAGTTACTGGTGTCCTGGGCAAAAACTGCACACTCTAGGGAGCATATTTAAAAAGAAATTGTGCAAAGCAGGGCAGCAAGCAAAGTTGCAACACTGCATTGCATCACCTGGAGAGAGCAGAGCTGTGCTATATTTTCAAAGAAATGGCACACTTCTGCTCTGTCCACATGCTGGCACACTTTGTGCTGCCTAGCGCCAACACAGGCAGTCTTGTGCGATAGTGCAAGGGTGTGTTTGGTGTGGTCAAGATATTTAGATTTTTTTCTTCTTTGCTTGTGTGCTTCAGAATCCAGCACACATGTAGAGAGAAAATAAGGATAAATAGAGATATTTCTCCTTGTTACACCAGCGTCAGACAGGTGCACCATTTTGGTGCAAACCCATATATATATCTCTTTGTAAATATGATCAAAGGCCATATGAGGATGCACAAGAACACCTAAGCACCACTAATCGAATGCCTACCGGATGTAAAGTAATGTGAGGCAGCACAATGTGCTGCTTTGTGTTACTTTGTCTTGCAAAGCAACACAAATCAAAAATTGTGTGGCTTTGTCCATACCAAAAAGGATCTTGTAACATTGCTGCATCTAAGTAGTGAGGCAACTCCAATGCAAATTTTGATATATTTTTTATAAATTGGGTCTTAAAGATAGTCACGTTTCTAATGTACAAACCAGAATATAACCGTTGTGGCCCATGTAAGAGTGGTGTCTAGCGTATGCAACAGCATTCTTTCTTATTGTTACTAAACCGATCAGATGTGCTGGACATTGTAGATCATTTCAATCTCTTGAAACCTACATTGATCTCAATACTCTTTCTTTGTCTCTCGGTGCATCTTCTCTGTCCTCATTTCCCTTGTAAGTGTCTCAGTGTCTCTGTCCTTAGTCTGATGCTATTTTCCTTTTGAGACTTCTCTTTGGGTTTGATGAATTTCATCTCCATGTTCTATACATGATGATACCAAGATCGTATTCTCCTTCTTTACTTTGATGCAAAATATTATTATAGATATCCAATTGACAAGCCAGCACTAGATAGTCCTAAACTCAATTCTTCACAAAGTGATTTTTTGTGTATATCACCTTGCCTAACACGTCTACCTCAACTCCATTTATTTGTTTCTCTGCAGTTAACTCTCCCCTTTTTACTGCACAAGAATGTAATGTGTTATTTGACTTTTGCTTCCTACTTGACTCCTTTATTGCAGACACGCTCATGGCAGCTAATAAACATCAGAAGAATTTGTCCTTCTGTCCTTATCTCCAATCACACTGTAGTCCATCATTACCTCCATAGACATGAGCATATTGAAATGCTGTGATAGCTTGATAGTCAGACTAACTAAGGCATTTTATACCTGTGGTAACAACTTTGCCCATCCATCTACTCTCTATCGTGAGAGAGACAAAATGACGAGAGCCCCCTGCAGAATGTGATGATCCCAGAGATTTCCATATATCACAAAAATTAATTTGTCTTCGAATGAATGGGGAACCGCTGAGAAATTAGGTTCCCCCGTGTACTGCAGAGGCTGCGGAATGATATGCCCATAGGTATCCATGCTACCAACACCGCAGACAACACTGGTCACTGTGCAGTGAACCACAATTTACCTTAGATTTAAAGCCTTAACTGGTCTATTTCTTCTTTACATATTGGAACTATAATCCGGTCACTGCCTCAGAGGATCTAAGTGCTACATTCTTATTATTCAAATGTGGATGTGAACTGGAATTTCACTTGCTATACATGTATTCTACAGGTCAGTAATCATCCCACCCTGTGCATATTCTAGTCCGTTCACGTATCTGTGATCAGACTGGTTCTCCATTTGTTTTAGATTTTTATAACATGAGATTCTAAAGGTCACCACCATCTTTTATTGCACAATATATGATCTCATTTAATCATATATGAGCAATTGAAATGAAAAGGCATACGCGGGTGCCTATGACACACTCATTCACTCTCAATTGTTATTTCTCCTTCAATGAAAAGTTAATCTTAAATATGCACATATTTTCATAAAGATGCACGGCGACAGCAATTGTTGATTATTCGTTACTCATGATGTACAAAATTACCAATACATAACCTTTAACGTGCAAAGGGACAGGTTTTTATCCCTCGTGAAATTTTAATTTGATGCCCAACCAAGGTTATACACCATCGTACACATTTTTAGCAGCAGAGTCTCGTCATTATTGCAAGGAGTATCTGCTTTGAGTAAAGAAAAGGGCCCGTTTTTTACCTATTATATAGTATGTGTTGCTGCACAAGAAATGCTTTTCCAGTTCTAAATGAAATGCTTTAGCTGGTTTTGTTGACAAAAGGCTGTATTATGAACAAATGTGCTTGTGTAGAATTGAGATCCATGCCTGTTACCGAAGGAACTTATACTGTCTCTGCAATTACTGGCTTAGAATATCTCTTCGGCTCTCTTACGCTATCTAACTTAATGTATGAGCTGCAGACAGCCTAGCTCTCAAACAAAGAGTGGCTGTCTGTGCTGGCTGCAGCGTATACTTTCCATTTTATGTCTGCCGTGTAGACAGAGAGATTTTTTTCAAATCGGGCTAAAAGCTCGTTCTTCACCCTGGTGCCTAGTTCATGGTCAGCCTTGAGTGTAAAATCATGATCTATTCCTGTATGTGTGTACAAGTGCAGAAACGTGCATGCAGTAAAACAGCTCTGTTTACTATTTATTTATTCATTCACTTCATGCATCCACTTAGCTGGCTAGTTGGTTGATTACGGTACAAAAGGGGGTGGTGATGGACGGAGCATCTGAACCAATCAAACACTCACACCCAGTCAAAAGATCTGGGTTTGATCCATCACCGTTCTTTAGCCCACTCTGCCACCCCAGTTCAGACATGGCTATATGCAAATCAGTCTGACCCTGTGCCTCATGGGAAGAGTCCAGCCCGAACTGCCAAGCCATGCCTTCCCTGGACCGGAAACAAGCTTCCGAGGACCGGTTTCTGGCATTCCAGCTGTCTTCAGCCCGGCTTGCTTGAATCCAGTGGCAAAGTGAGCTCGTTCTTCACCCTGGTGCCTAGTTCATGGTCAGCCTTGAGTGTAAAATCATGATCTATTCCTGTATGTGTGTACAAGTGCAGAAACGTGCATGCAGTAAAACAGCTCTGTTTCCTATTTATTTATTCATTCACTTCATGCATCCACTTAGCTGGCTAGTTGGTTGATTAGTTCGTTATTTAGTTTGTTAGTAAATTAGTTATCTAGATAGATAGTTTTGCAGTTTTTTTATAACAGGAACATGGCTAGATTGGGTATAAGAGTCTCTGAGATTTATTTTCTGCTTCTGTAGAGTTAACAGATTAGGTCTCATTTTAATTTTGTCTAAGTTCCTATCCCCAGGCAAATACTTGTTTGCAAAGGGGTTGGAGTTAGGAGTTGTGTTTGATTACTATCATGACCTTGTTGTTCATCACTAAGAGAATCTGGCAGGTCCAACCTGCTGACATTTATTAGGAGAAATGACTCTTAAATTGTGTATAAAAATGTGGATTTTGGTGTACTGATTCGCATGTTTTGCATCATTTGCAACATGTAATAAATACCTCACGCCAAAGAATAAGAGTTGTTAGTTAGGGTGAATTAAGGTCCTCAGCAAGAAAAAAAAGGCACTGTTCTTTTAGGTGCAGTGAAAGGTTTCAACAATTTAACCTGAGGTCAGCTCTTGGTAGCGAGCACAGAGCAGGCAGGCTTGACTTAAAGAAAATGTGTAAAGTATTTTTAACATGTCATTAGGGATATTTACCAGCAGGGTAACAGTTGTGTGCTAATACAAATTAACCACCAGGCCTTTCAGGCGGGAACCATGTAATTCACCTATCAGCTGTGGACAAAACTCAATTTGGAACACTTAGAAACACAACTAACATCCAGTACTGATCTAGTAAAAATAAATTCTGTTAAAAACTATATGAGTGGCTACAAGAAGCTTTTGATATCCTGATACCACTAAAAACCACACAACAGAACAAAAGAAAACAAGCCCCTTGAAGAAATACAGCTATAAGAGATAACACAACAAATTAGAACGCTGCAACGCGTCTGGCTCAAACAAACGCTTATCAGGATAAACTTCACCTACAGACAATTAACAGATTAATCAAGTCAGCTATCAAAAAAGCAAAAAACATATACTACTCAGACAGAATTCAAAATGCTAAATGTGAAAATATAGAATTCTATAAACTTCTCATTGAAATTCGTAAACCAAATTGCCTAGAAGTGACTCTTCCCATTACTCAAGATTTCACATACAAACATGGCAAATCATTACACAAATAAAGCAGACATGTTGGACTCATAGTTAAAACGGAGACAACGCATCAGCACTAACCCTTTTACAAAACAACAATCCAAGAATACTCTACCCTAGCCTCTCTGTTCTTTCCAACACATTTCATGCAATAAATGTATGGACCTGGTCAAAGCAAGCAGGCGTTAACTCTTGGAATATTTCCAGAACAATGCAAAAAGTCATACAAACGCCCATTACTGAAGAAAACAAACAAGGGCCCACTGAACCCTGACAACTACAGACCGATTACAACTGGACCTTTCCTGGGCCATCTGATAGCAAGAGCAGCATTCGCCCAGATGTCACAATTCATTGAAGAGAATTGCATATTACAGACTTTCAAACAGGATTCCGTCCAGGAAGAGGCACAGAATCTGCCCTCCTTGCCATCTGGGATTACCTGAAGAACACAGTTGACCGCAATGGAATTGCTGTGCTACTTGGACCTCTCGGCTGCCGTTGACATGGTTGACCATGACACTTGGATACAAAGACTCTACGAAGCCGGCATAGAGGGTACTGCCCTAGACTGGATCACATCCTACCTTCGCAATAGAACTAATGATATCCATACCCCACCTTTCTCGTCCAAACCACACTTCACTAAAGCAGGGGTCCCTCAAGCCTCTATCATCTCGCCCATGCTTTTCACATCCTACATGATGTCATTACTGGTCCTGATCAATTAATTTACACTCACGTGATATAACTATGAAGATGACACGTAAATACTCCTTCAACTGGAATACCCCAAAGACATTGGAAACTCACCAGTTTTCAGTTGTCTCAGATCCTTGGATGATCAATGGATGATTTGGAGCCATCTCAAATTGAATGCTTCCAAAACAGAAATATTCACGTGTGGTGATTGGAAACATTATGACCCGCTCGCCGCATGGCCTGATGATCTGGGAACACCAGCTAAAGTATCGAAGAAAAGAAGAAACCTTGGAATGTCCAATGATTCCAAGCTATCGATGAATGCCCAAGTGGACAAACTAGCAAGATCAAGCTTTGTTACTATAAAAACTCTGCCACAAATCTTTCGCCGTTTGGGATTTCCACACAAGCTCCAGGCTACCATCTCCCTTTTTCTGTCCAAACTTGATTACACCAATAGCCTCTACCACGGATCACCTTTAACACCCATGAAAAGACTACAAGGTATTCAGAACTCGGTTGCAAGACTACTCTTACAAATAAAACCGCAAGACCACATCTCCCATGCCTTGAAAGCCCTGCATTGGTTACCGGTTTGCCAGAACATCCACATTCAAGCTGCTTTGTATCATCCACAAAGCAATGCATGGAACAGGACCGCTCTTCATCAGGAATAAAATCACCAAACACATTCAACAAAGAAACTTCCGCTCTAGAGTGGCACCTGGCCCCAAAATCTGAAGATGCAAGAAAATAACCATGGATGGCAAATTATTCTCTGTTCAAGCAGCCAAACTATGAAACATTTTACTTCGCAACATAAGATCTACGGGTAACCACCTTATCTTCAGAAAACTACTGAAGAATTGGCTCTTCCCACATAACCACCATATGCACACAGAATTAGACAGCATATCACTTTGAATATAAGCATTTATTTGTACTGTAGATATATACCTATAAATGTGCATTGCTTTGTATGAACTTGTAGAATAATTGTTTAAAAACATATGTATATATAGATATTCATTAGTTCTGCTTAACAAATGTACATATTACTGATAGTGACATTATTCTATGTTTTCAACATGTATATAAGTGACAGCATAAATAGGTAAATCTTGTATCATAAGAATTTAGCAACAATTTCTCCACTATTGATCTACAAATAAATATATAAATAATTACAATTAAGTTAAAGTACAACAACCCTTGAAAGCCGGAGTTTATTTAATGCATCTTTTATCTACATATACTACCTTCCTTTATGCATCTACATACCTTCCATGTACTTATAGATCTATATCCTTATTATTTTTCTTCTAATTCAGCATATCCAATGCACCACCCTATTTTTCACCCTATACCGCTCTCAATATATCTTTTACCTCAACTCTCTGACTCATCTCAAACCTCTTTCTACTACTCTTTCCAATGCACTACCCTATTTCTCACCCTATACCTCTATCAATATATCCTCTACCTCCACTTTCTCATTCATCCCAAACTGCATACCGCTACTATGATCCCCAAAATAACACTTTCTAGACTCCTCTCTCCACTACCCCTCCTTGCATCATCCCATACCTCTTTTACTATTCTGAGCCCCCAAAACAAGCTTTTATAAACCCTCCCCCTGACTCTTCCCACTCCACCTCCCTTTTACTCATTCCAAGCCTACTCCTACTGCCATGAGCTCCAAAATTAACACAAAATAAATTCTAAATCCTTCACTCTTCTATCCCTCCTATAACCTTTTCAATCCAAATAACAGACTAACATGTCCACCACTGAAATTATTTTCATATTTCACTTTACAAATTCACCACTAATCCTTTATGGGTTCCGTGGTACTATGCTACTCGCTGAAAAAGCACTTCAACACCTCATCAGGGGTAGCTAGCGCTATATAAATGCAAACCTTTTCCCTCTTTTATCCCTTCACTGTCCTTCTTAATCCGAATAACTGACTAACAAATCCATAACTCAAATTACTTTCATATTTCACTTTACGAATTCACCACTAATACTTTATGGGTTCCAGAGTAGGGTGCTACTCACCAAAAAAGCACTACAACACTCCATCAAGGGAGGAAAGCGCTATATAAATGCAAACCGTTTTCGCTCTTCGATCCCTCCACTATCCTTCTCAATCCAGAAAACTGACTAACATACCTGCCACTCAAACTACTTCCATATTTCACCTTACTAATTCCCCACTAATCCTTTATGGGTTCCGGAGTAGTGTGCTACTCACCAAAAAAGCGCTTTGACGCCTCATCATGTTAGTAAGCGCTATATAAATAATTACAATACAATACCATACAATGTTACCTACTAAATGTGCCTTTTCTTTCACATTTATAAAAAATCTGACTTTTGAGTGGATCTTTAGCCTAATAGTAGAATTAATATTTAATGTTACTGTCTTTCTTTATGTTCCAGCCAGTCTTACTGTACCGAAAAATAATTTGGGGTGTAATTGAATGTTAACTTTAATCTTACTGCTTTCAAATAGCATGCACCATAGCTTGTAGGCCACAAGGCCTACATAGGAATGGCCTAATAATAAAAAATGAAGTTTTTTCATGTCAAAAAGAGTCATTTTAACATGTTGGGCTGCAGTTTTAAAACTGCAGCAGTTACTCTACAGTGGTAGACCTGAAGTCATGTTTGTCTTGTAACACTAAGTGATAGCACAGTAGTGCTAAACTACGTAGGAGACATTTAATGTTCTATGCCATTGGTGTATTTTGGGACATCAAATACTAAGACTTTATGAGAAAGTTGAATAGGCCAATTAAATATAAGCCAATTTCAACATGTTTTAGAGATCAGAGCACATGCAGTGGGGACTGGTTAGCAGTGTCTCGGCACAGAGTCAAAAACAGCAGCATCAGTCCACACAAAATAGGGGTAATCATGCAAAAAGAAGAATTTTCTCTCACTCACTCCATTTGGCCTAATTCGTAATGAAGGCTTTAGTGTTTGTGCAGTACAAAGCAATTTTGCTACACATAGGAGCATGTTCCAATCTAGACATGCGCCTGAGAAAAGAACTAGGTCATGCTACAGCCAGTGATTAACAAGGTCTGTGCACCAGTTATTCGGCACAGAAAACAGAGCCGCAAATCTGATGGTGCCCTCTTTGGTGAGCAAATCGTTCTGATAAAAATTTACTCTGTGACTTACCCATCATTGGCATGGTAAAGACTATTACAAATACGCTCTCCAAAGCTCTAACGGTACCCAAACAGCTAAGGCAGCACCTGATACACATTTCTAGGGATGCACCTGTGAAAGCATGCGCTAGCGCATGTACTCGTGCTTGCAAAACACTATTGTGTTCAAAAGGGATTGGAGCCTGCCCATTGTTTGCCTTCTGTTAGCCTTCAGGTCCCTCTTCATTTAGCTATCCTAATTGGCCAGTGCTGGTCAAACGTCACTTCCTATCCTTTCTCTGGAGCCGGGATTAAGCTCAGATTGAATTAAGATTCTTCCTGCTGCTCACTCCAAAATATGGTGTTTTTTGTTCTCGTTATAAAGTATCCTGGGGAGTAACATGACGTTTTTTTAACCCTATTCTTACTCCTACTACCCTTCCTTACCCCAAGGCTTTGAAGACCCCTTCGCTGCTCATTTTTCTCATATTCTCGATCACAGCCCCACCTTCTCATTAGTCCCTTCTACTTTTTATTGCCTCGCCCTTCCTTCTGCTCATCCTCACCTCTTTCTCTGCCTTCCCTGGGCACCTCCTCTCTTGTTGAAGATGGTGACTCTCGTCAAGCAGCCAGTGTATGTTCTCCATGCAGGTGTGCCACCTTCCTTCCAATGCATTTGTGCACAGTGACAACCTCAGTTTGTCAGGAGGCCTCCATTGCTTTCTCTGAGGTTGCATGGAATGACGCTGTGCCTTGAGAGCGGGTCAAGGGAGTCTTGTCAATGGGAAGCATATTCAGGGTCATTGTTTTCTCTCCATGTCATGGGGCCAGTCCCATGTTACATTCCTGCAAATTACCCTCTTTAAACACACTTACAATCTCCCTGCCACTCTGTAAAGATCAACACTTTACACAGATCACAGAGCCTCGCTAAACTCTGCCCTGTGTTATGATACCCCTTAGTGTCAGAGATTATTCTCTGTTTAATGATTTCCAGCAACGTAGAAATGCACTCACTTTTTTTGTCCCTCATGGCTAGAGCGGTCGACCTCGGAGCTGGGGAACCAGGTTTGAGTCTCGGCAAAGACGCTCAACATCCTATAATTCTGGGCGAATCACTTTATCTCCCGTGCCTAAAAAAATTAATGTGTTATCTTGTAACTAAACTGGTGCTCATGGAAAGCTCTCTGATACCTGATGTCATGGGTCTAGTTCGCGCAATATAAAAATTTGGCTTATTCTCCTCTGTTAGAAATGGGGGTCTCTAGTTGGCAGAGGTAGGTACCGTTGTCCAAATAGGGAACCATTCTCCTAGTCAGGGTAAGGGAGTACATACTTTAGATAACCTCTACTCGCCTCCTGGGAAGCTTGGCACGAGCAGACAGACTTATCCCAGAGGCAATGTGTAAAGTCTACATACTCAAAACACACAGTAGTTCAGTGATAACATCACAAATCGACACCACATCAGTTTAGAAAAAAAAAGTATCTTTACCTAAACTCAACAAGACCAAAACGACAAAAATCCAACATACATGTAATAAGAATGTGACTTTTCAAAGGTGTCAAGTAACTGGGTCCATAAAAACTATAGATGCGTGGTTCTACACAAAGTAGCTGTAGATGCGTCAAAATTCATGCAGCCAAACAGACTTAGAGATGGGAAGCATGGAAAACAAAGAAATCCATCAGTTCCTTAGACCTTGGGGAGACAATGCAACAGTTCTGCTGCACGTAGGAGAAGTGATGCATCTAATCCAGTCTTCAGGGGTAAGTGATGCGTCAACTCCAAAATGATTCTGGTCCGCGGATAATGCGTCGCAAAAACTTGCTGCACAAGTGCAATACATGGAAATAGGGGATGAGCCGGCAATCATTGCCGTGGCTTCGATCAGAGCTGCATTGGTTTCTTCAGCTGCAATCCCTCAATGCATCAGTTCTTCCCAACGCAACAGGTGCTGCATCGGTTCTGCAGCAGCACGGCGATGTGTGGAGATTTATCTTGAACAGTGGTGCTGCATCGGAAAAACAGCTGTAAGAAGAATGATGTGTCAATTTCTTCAGTTCCTATTATCTTCCAGCTCCCAAACAGCAGGCCCACAGATGGAATAGGCATCTCCTGGCAGGTAAAACCTCTCAGCAACAGAGTTCAGGGGAGCTTGGGGTGAAGTCTTTGTGTCCCTGAGACTTCAGAACAGGAAACCAGCACACATAGGCCCATGGAGATCTTCTTCAAGCAGGTTCATAGCAATGTTCCAGTCTTTGACCTTTCCTTGGCAGAAACAACCAATGCAGGCCAACCCCACAGATCACACAGCAAAGGGGCAGTACTCCTCCTCACAGCTCTTCTCCTTGAAAAAGTATGACCACAGGGGGTGGAGACAGCATTGTGCATGGGACACAGGCCCTATTTAGGTGCAGGGAAATTTCCTCCCACTACTCTAATTGCAGCCAAGCCCCATTCAGCTCAACTCTGAGTTTTCCAGAAAGGGCCAGGCACACATCAACATCCCCCTCCCTCCCCCCAGAGGCTTTCTACAGTGAATGCACATCCCCAACCCCTGTAACTTCCCAAACCAGACAGTCAATCCACAAACAGGCAGAGACACACAGAATGATCAAACAAGAAAATGCCTACTTTCTAAAAGTGGCATTTCAAACACAAAATTTTAAAGCGATCGTTACCTAAAGATATATTATTGAATTCTGAGTTCAGAGAGCATAAACTTTATCCCTCCATCCTGTTCCAATTGGGAAGTTATAAGTGTAAGATGTTACAAAGTATTTCCCATTCTCTCTTATGGAACAGATAGCCTTTCAAATGTGAAAAACGAATTTGGCAGTATTTCACCAACAGGACATGCCACACACACCAGTACATGTCCTACCTTTCACACACACTGCACCGTGCCCATAGGGGTACCTTGGGCCTACCATAGGGGTGCCTTACATCTAAGAAAAGGGAAGGTTAGGGCCTGACAATTGAGTGCACTTGCCAGGTCGACATGGCAGTTTAAAACTGCACACAGACATTGCAGTGGCAGGTCTGAGATACCATTTCAGTGCTACTCATGTGGGGGGTACAATCAGGTCCACTAGTAGCATTTGGTTTACAGGCCCTGGAACACTCAGTGCACTTTACTATGGCCTTACCAGTAAAACAAAAGTGACAATCATGGATGACCAATCATGTAATTTACACATAGAGCATATGCACTTTAGCACTGATTAGCAGTGTTAAAAGTGCCAAGAGTCCTATAGCCAACAAAACCAGGTCTGGAAAAAATAGGAGGAAGAAGCAAAAAGGTTTGGGGATAACCCGGCCAAAAGAGCCAAGTCCAACACCCTTTCTCTATTTTAGTCTTGAGCTATAATTATATTGTATCACCTTTGAACAACATTTTTCTCTTATTCGAACAGAAAAGAGTGGCAGGAAAAACTGCTCAACAAAAACTTAACCAATAGACTACACAGTGTTACCCTTAATAGAACCATGTTATGTTTTCAACGAGATAGAAAATCTCTAATCTTAATGTTTCTCTCTTCATGATACACCAATACATTTTTTCAAAATGAATTTCTGCTTTTGAACCATCTTATTTTTCGTAAGACAGAAACATAAAGCAGAGGAAATCTAGGTACAAAACAGGTAATGCATAATGGAACCTGCAGAGCACATGCTTTTGGTGACCATACTCCTCAAAACAAAGTAAAAATAAAACAAACAATGACAAAGCCAATCAGTCTTGTGTATGCGTGCTCTATTGGCATTGTCAATGTTTTTGAGCAATTGTTAGACCTAGCTTCTTTGGCGTGTTTTTTTATCTCCTGTCTTTTTGCCCCCGGGCCTACTGTTTTGTGACTTCATTTTTGCTGACATTAGGTATCCAGGCACTTTACCACTGCTAACCAGTCATAAAGTGAATGTGCTCTGTACTCTAAACATGGTAACATTATCTTAACCACAATTGGCTTATTTAATTTACTTGAATGTCTCTAGTAAAATTTACTATGTGTGCCCAGGATCTGTAAATTAAATGCTACTAGTGTGTCTGCAGTACTGAGTGGGCCTTCCACTTTAGTAGCCCTGTAAACATGCCTCAGACTTGCCATTGCAGAGCCTGTGTGTGCAGTTTTAAACTGGTGTTTTGTCCTGGCAATTTAACCTAGTTGCCAGGCCAAACCTTCCCTTTTATTACATATACGTCACCCCTAAGGTAGGCCCTAAGCATCCCTATGGGCAGGGTGCAGTGTGTTTAAAAGGTAGGGCGTGTACTTCTGAGTTTTGCACGTCCTGGTAGTGAAAAACTATTAAAACTATGTCTCACTACTGCAAATCCTATCCCTCCCAGAGGTTAACATTGGGATTGCCCTAAAACATATTTTAAGTGCAATTTCCAATTGGGTGAAGATTGATAGTTAGAGTTTTGTGTCTCCAGACTCACAATTTAAAATCACAACTTATGAGGAAGTCGGATTTTAAATTGTAGTTCTGAAAATGCCACTTTTAGAAAGTTGGCATTTCTTACTTTAGCCATTCTGTGCCTCTGCCTGTCTGGAAAAACATATCTGGGTTGTGTGGGAGCTGGACTTTGTGCATTTATTCTAGACAGTCACACACAAAGGGAGCTGGGTAGTGACATTCACATCCTGATGACCTGTAACCAGCCTGATGGGCCTTCCAAAGCTAGATTGTGAGGGTGGAGCTGACACTTGCACCTGAATAGGCTGTGCCTGTCTCCACACAAAGATTTGCATACGCCCAGTAGTGAGTCTGGTACCAGGGCAAGAAAGGCAGGGACCTTGTGATCTTCAAAGACCTTTTTGAAGTTTCCCCCACTTCAAAGACACAACTTGACTCCACCAAAATATTCTGTCAAGAAGAAGAGCTGCAGAGCTGTAAGAGGGACTGCTACTCTGCTAACTGATGTGCTGTGTTGTGTTGACTTGCTGCTTGCTGCTTCTTGCCTGGGAGTCATAAGGTCTGGACCCGCTCTCTACATCCTTGAACCCAAGTTTATCCAGGGACTTGTTTGCTTGACTCCTGTTTTGAAGTCTCATGGTCATCAAAAATGTCCTTGAACTCTGCCGATTCTGGTTGCTCAGTGGACTAATGCATCCACTGGAGGGGCTTGTGTTCACAATCATGGTCACAGGTTCAAATCCCGGCTGGTCCACTCATCCTTTCATCCATCTGAGGTGAATAAATTGAGTACCATTAAGTTGGGTAACAATAAACATCGGTTATTCAGCACCAAGATATCCCAACGGGGTAAACATGCCCTTTACAAATATACATATGTTATGCTTCAGCTGCTGGACGCTGCCAACTGTGAGTCCTGCCTTGCCAAGAAGTTCCAATGCAGCTCCTTTCTCATAAAAATAAACACAGTGACGACTTTATGCCAATCGGTACCAACGCAGTGGTCTTTGTCGTCGACGCTCTACTGATCCTAGGCCATCGCTACACAGCTTGACTATGACACAACACCTGACTGTGAGGCTAGACACCGACACAGTACCTGCATCATATAGCAGTTCAGACCCGACTGCGAGGATCAACACCAACACATCTACCAAATTGCTAAGATTTGACCTGAAGCATCGAGTCTTTGATCATTTCTGTTGCTCTATCCAAAGTACTTTTTCAGTGGGCCCTACATGGGTCCCCTAGCCAGCCTGCCCTCCATCGTGGTCAGCCTGAAATTTGGATCTGGACCAGTCAAGTGAGACCTCCAGCAACCCTAAGCTGTATTGTATTTTAAGCATTAGAATGCATTATTTTCATTAAAAATTCATATGTCCAGTTCTACTTATTGAACTTTTGTTGGTTTGGTCTTGTTTTGCTCAGTTAATTACTCTCTTTTTTTCTATACTAGTTTGGAGCCTTTTTGTAGTGTTTACTCTGTGTTACTCTAATGTAAGTGTTAAAGAAATACCTTACACATTGCCTCTTAGGTTAAGCCTGACTGCTCTAAGCCAAACTACCAAAGGGTAAGCACAGGTTAATTTAGGTTGTGTATTTGACTTACCCTGGCTAGGATTGTGATCCCTACTGAGACAGGGTGCAAATTCCAACAGCCAGATTGTACAGCAGCACACCTGCTGTGCAGCATGGCTGAAAGTGTAAAAACAAGTGCTACGACTTAGTCAATGCAGACCGCGTCATGGCGCTTTTTTTCTTTCCATCAGGCTTGCACAGCAGACTATTTAGCTTTGTCAATGTTCTATTTGCCAGATTACACCTGCGTGGCTGTGTGGAAAATTAGTACGGTCTGGTAAACATTATCTGCGCCATCTTGCCTTTTTCCCCTGATGCCACACTTTTTGTCGTGCGCACCCGCCATTTTAGGTGCCTCGATCAGAACAAACCCTTTTGCATGCCACTGGCCCCCAGCATAGCCCTCCTCCCTCACAAAGCCCGCACTCTGACAACCCCCGCTCGCACATGCCTTGGGTCATAAACCCCTCTTCAGCGCAGCTCTGCCTCAGAACCCCATCCTGTCCCCGGCGCGACACCTCCCTTCCTTCCTTTCATGGTCCCAGGCCCTTTTTGATACAAATCCCCTTTTCCTGTGTGCCCGTTTGTCTTCCTCGTTCCCAGGCCGACACCTAGCTCTGCCGATACTGTTTATTGCCCCTCCCCGTACAGTAGAAAGCTTCCCTCATCAAAGGACCCTCGAGTTGATCAAAGCCCCCACCCTATGAGATCCGATCAAACCCCCACATTCCGTGAATCAGCGAAATGTCCAGCTGCGCGATAATCATCACCTGTTGTGACCAGGGTGGGGACTTCAACTGTAAATGTGTGTGGGAACGGGCCTGAAGGGGAGATTCGGAGGATATCCCTCCGTACATCAAAGCATTGCCAAGAATGTGTTGTATGTAATAAAGCAATAAACCTGTGTATAAGAGGCCAGGCCTCAGAGATGCGGTTAGAGCACCTCATGACGATACCTGCTGTCTGAACTGATGTGTTCTCCTCCGGAGAGAATAAACCTTGTTTCCTGCCTTCCCGTCTCCAGCGCCTGCCTCTTCATTGATTAATAATTCGTGGGTTAAAGAGGCGATACCGCCGGGCAAATATCGATTGTCCCTTGACCATAGATTTAACAGCTGCTGTCCCCCATGTTTGTAAGAAAAAAGCGCTATAAAGTGGACAGCGTTGACCACGTCATAGCATTTAGTTTTAACACTTTTAGTCATGCACAGAGCAGGTGTGCTGCCATAAACATGGCTAAAAAACATTTTCCATCCCATTGGATCTAGCATAGGCGAGATGTAGTGGCTTTGCCAATGCTTGTTAGGACATGTTCTCTGGGCTGCAATCAACCTAGCTTTTTAAATCTTCCATTTTGACAACGCCAAACGAATGTGCCATTGCAACACTGCATGCAGAAACTGCATGTGTTACACATTTTTCATTGTAGAGTGGCTCAAACATTGCTGCTTTTCAAGAAGATGCACAAACCCGTTTTAATTACTGCTGACTTGGAACAACATAAGCAACTGCAATGCAGTGTTCTTGTCCAGATCCTTTTTGTCTGGAATGAATAATAATGCAGTGTACGAGTCTGTAGCCAGTATATTAACCAGTGCTTTCATGCACTCTATCATATTAATAGCTGACAGGGCTGGCTCCAATCACTTGAGAGACGGGGTCCTTGGGGACAGGCGGAGATTCCCTTAACTTCAAAGGCATCCTGCTTGCAAGGCTCCGGGACTGCTGACTTTCCCGGCGCTGCCGGGGCCGCTGTCGCTTGATTCCACGACTAATCCTAATGTCTGCGCGCTCTCAGCCTTGCTTGGCATCGAAGCGCCTTGTACTTGTAGGCTGCGGGTATTGGAGAAGAATAAGGCGGCTGGCTCCATTATTTTACTTCAACTTAAAGGCGATGTCGGCAGAGTGAGCAGTTTAACACGTTTCGTTTCACGCTACAATTGCGTGGCACCGATGTTGGGATAAATCAAGTGATTAGCGCTGTAATATTTACACACGGTGCCGCTCGAGTGGAAATGGATGGGGCCGCCACCAGCGCTAAGTAATTAGCCTCGGCCGCGTCCTGACTGAAGCACAGTTAACACTGAGTGATTTCACATTAAACACCAGGCGCTTACAATATGGACATATTTTTTGGATAAATATGCCACGGACTCGCTTTATTAAATCAATTTATTTTTTAACTAGAGCTGCAAAAATGCTCTTCTGGAGATAAGGTATGCAAACAGAGAAGGAGGCAGAAATAATGCGTTTCCCCTCCCAGTTCGTCAGGGTGTAGCCTCTGGCTGACAAAGAACAGGGCCCCTAACGGGACTTCACTCATGCTGGACAAATGGCTGTT
Organism: Lissotriton helveticus; assembly: GCF_964261635.1. Classification (NCBI taxonomy): domain Eukaryota; kingdom Metazoa; phylum Chordata; class Amphibia; order Caudata; family Salamandridae; genus Lissotriton; species Lissotriton helveticus. The sequence goes on from NC_136063.1 coordinate 1,768,591,869, forward strand.
CTGTTGACTAATCGTAACTGGGGAAAGGAAAGCAACGTCTGCGGAGACAAATGAACCGGCGCTTGTGCGTGGCAACCCAGGCATTCGCCTGCTTGTACTTCAGGAGCAGAAATATCTTAACACCATTGATATATTTTAGAGCGTTAGTTGCTCGTTCTCCTTCAGCCAGGGGGCACACTGGGGCACATTTATCGTCGGGGCAGCAGGTGAAGGAGGCCTTGATAGAAGACACGGAAGGTTGCTGTAAAGGTTGTGCTGCCACATCTTTAAAGAGGGGAAGTATTCACAGCTCAATAATGAGAATTGATAAAACCACACAATATGTCGATGCTCATTGTGTCTCTTGCAGCAGTACAATATGTGTTCTATAGATGCACCTGAAAAAGTCAGTACTAATCACAAAATAAACAAACAATCCAGGGACTGAGCAGTCGTGGGTCCTAACCAGTGTTAGAAGTGGGCGGGGACGGAAGGGCACGGCGTGCCCTTACTTTTAAAAATTATGTCAGTCAGTTCCCCTACTTCTTTGTTTTAAAAAAGCGTCCCGGGACTGAAGGAATAGCCCTACTTTTAAAAGTGCAACTTCATCTTTCAGACTGCGTGGTTCACATTGAAAAATGCCTCTGGAGTACGCCCGACCTCCTCCCCCTTCGCCTCTGTGTCTGGGGGCCTGCAAAACAACACCAAAAGGCCATCAGTCTTAGGTTAGCATGTAAACTGCTTCCTCTTATGGCCCTGCTGCTGCCGTGATTCACACCTAATTTAGTGGGGCCTCTACTTGCCTGCACCCACTGTGACCAATGCAATGATCACATCAGGATACTTTGGCTTCCCCGCCCTTGACCTGCTATGCCCTTTATTTTCTGCTCACGCAGACTGCCGGTCGCCACCAGGAAAAAACAAGCATTTGAAATGCAGCAGGGTTCGCATTTACGCGAGTTTTAGATGTTGGCATTGTAAATGACAATGCCTTTTATTTTATGTTTTTGAAACATAAATAAAAAGCTTTGCCATTTACAATGCCAATAGCTTAAACTCGCGTAAATGCGAGACCTATTGCATTGCAAATTTTTGTTTAAGCTTGGTGTGAGTAATTTATTTGTAATTTTTTCTATTTTGGTACATATGTTTATATGGTGGTGAAGCCATTAGTATTCCAAGCTATACGTTTTCAGATGTGTGTTTAACCAGGAGGGTAGGCCAACAACCATTGCATTCTCTGACAGGACTGTCCAACGCAAATGATGTGTACTTTATGTCAGATTTGATGGAGCAGTTATGAGGCCCCTGTCTATTTTTTTGCAGCCTGGAGCCAAGGAAATCTATTGGGGTCCCTGAAATTTCAGCTTGCAGCAAAGCCTTCTATCACGCTGTGCTAGGGATGTCTACTATAAGAGGCCAAGGACGGAATGGGCAATGACATTTTACTAATTCTCGGCAAATGGGCTCAGTTGAGTATTAAATGTACCAGCACCCCAGTGCAGGAATGAAAGTCTGTATTACCCCAAGTCTTCTTTGTCCCAATCTTTGGATTCCATCCCTCTTCCTCAAGGACCAGTTTCACACTTTCCCAGATTACATATTGCTTGGTAGTGAGTCCTTACTGAAAAAGGGATCACAAGGGCAACATTTTGAAAAACAACTGAGTTATTTTCTTTTTCTAACGTTCACATCACTCAGTAATCCTTTGGACACTCCGATTCGCCACACCTAACAAAGTAATCTTAAACGGGAGTTCAGATTTGCCAGTAAGCATGTGGGAAGCCCTAAAAAAAATCAGAGAGTATCGAGTAAGAATCAAACAGGACCAGGTGATAGAAACACAAACTACAAGATAGCCCAAGGCTAGCACCTGCTGTTCATGGTGACTGTTTTTTCCCCAAGTTCTAAAAAAAAATTCCTCCACTTTATGGCCTTTGACTACTAGATGTGAAAGGACATACCAAGGAGAGGCCAATGACTGTATGAGCGCCAGCATTTTGCTCTGTTCTCTACTTCGAATTCTATTTCATGTGCATAAAGTGTACATGAAACCTACATCTATTCATCCATACAGCCTTCTGCCCATCTTAAAATCATCTCTCGAATACCGCTTGAGTTTTATCTGGTACTGTACATATACGTGAATTCTCTTCATATGAGACACTCCGGGTTGGACTGTATGTGCCTGCGCCTCCGTTCAGCTGTGTACATGGGTGACAAATGCTGGTGTTCTGCACGCAAAGTGCATGTAAGGTTCTGTGCAGAAATACATTAGGGTTTCGTGTTAGTCTGCGTAGGTCATAAGGGGGGTTTTGCTAAACACGAGGGGACTCCTAAACTACAACATACGAGTCATCTAAAGCAACCTCGGCATCATGCATCACTGTGGGAATGCACGCACTGTAAAACGACAACCTGCTTCGTGGTTTCTTTAATATTCAACAGTTTTGTTCAGTGTTACAAGTTAGTTACAACGCACGACCTATCATCACCTTCCAGCTGATTACTCCAGACCACCATGGTTAAGAAAACAAGCATTGATCTCTTCTCTTTATGGGGCCATGTGTTTATATTTCGAAACACATGGCCCCATAAAGATAAGAAAGTGCTTTGCAACAACAGCAAAGCAGGCGACCCAGTCCAGATCGGAGGCCAAAGGTCGTCAACAAAAACTCCTCATTTCCAATGGCAGGCCACCGATGCCAGCCAATGAAAATGAGGGACAGGCCTTTAAGTCCCCATCTCAAATCTACTCTCCTACAAAATCTCACACCCAGCGACAGAGCTTTGCGCTGCAATGCCACGCGAGATCTAAAGAAAAGGGCTTCACTGAGGCCTGTGTGGCTTGCTGTAAACCAGCTCTCCACCCAGCCAGAACTGAAAAATAGGAGGAGGGAAGCTGCTGTACAAGAGACCATCAGCTGACCCAGCCCCTTCAGCCTCTCCTGGAAGTTGTTCTCCATGCCTGCTTGAGGTCCCCAGCCCCTCCTTAACAGCTCTGCTCATGAGGCCTGGTCCATAGAGTTTCGCACCTGAGCCTCTGCGCTCAAGACAGCCAGTAAAGTGACTGTGCTGTCCCTGCTCAGTTCATGATGAAGCCTGAAGCCAGTGCTTAATTTAAGCAGGTGGTTGCAAGTGCGGATATTCAGAAGGTTGGTTCCATGAGTTAAACACTCACCGTGGAGATCTGCGGGTCATTAGTCGAGGAACATAATGACTCACTTTTAAAAACACACAAATCACTGCAGAGTAATTTTTCTGCAACAATAAAAGTCTTAAGATTGTTTATCTTCCTGCTGGAGAGAGATTGGAGTTTTGTTTGTTGGCAGTTTTTAGTTTTGACTTATCTAATGTAGCGCACAGGGTTAATACGCCTGCTGCGAAGAACGTGTACCATGCATATCAAAGAGCAATATGTTATGTTCATAGCTCAGTGGGTTACTGCTTTTTTTCACTTCCTGAATGAAAATATAATTTTGCCTTTTACTGTCAATATCGCTCTCATTTTTTTGTGAGTAGAAGAGTTGGCCAAGCAGGGCAATACAAAAGGTATCCTTTGTAGGACACTTGAATACATATGTACTATACTATGTTTGAGCAGCTATTTGGCTGACATGAATATGAAGGAGCCCTTGTGGGTTTCTGTGAGTCAGATCAAATTCTCTTGAAGGGGCCGTTTCTCTTCTGAGCCCTGCTTAACACATGTGCACAGGAGGAGCCCTGTATTCATGTCCTCAATGTTTGAGACAAAAAAATACTCATTGATTTCTGACCAATGAGAGTAAAAGTGTTAAGGTAACATGTCATTCCTGCTTATATTTCTCATGCTTTACATAATCCTGCATTTCCTATGAGTGTTTGCCTTTTCCAGAATGTTGTTAATTTTTATAGGCAGTGCATAATTTGAATTGAGTCACATCCAGGTGTTTATATTTGGGCAGAATTGGGTTGTAGCTGAAGACAGTGCGAGTTTCACTCAGTGGAGCAGAAGGGTGTTCGGGGGAGAGGATGTGGCACTATGGCCAGAGCTACAGAATTTGGAACTGGGAAACCTGATTCAACCTTCATGACTAGTCCATCAGACCACTCTCCCGAGGGAGCACATACCCCTGCTACACATTAGAAGACCCACTAGACCTTAGAAGCCCTGGTCTCTTAGTACCAGCAAGTGGACCTTACCGGTGGCCAGTGTTGGTTAACCTTCAAGCCTTGTCCACCACAATCCATACTGAAGGTCACCTCCAGTCTTGGGGCAGGCCTACAAAGCAGCACACCCTAGAGCAGCAGTGACTTTGCAACTGAGGTCACAGGACCCTTGAGGCCAGTCCGCCTAACCCACTGGTGCCTCCATTTGCCTTGTTCCAGCAGCACTAATGTAGTAGCAGGTTGCATGTATTTGATACTAGGCAGTACATCCTTGGTTTCAGAGAGTACAAAGAAAATAAAAATTGCATCCCTGGAAGCCTGAAACCATTAGTGCACATTATAGACACCTTTAGTACTTCCACTGCTGAATGTGAACGGGGCTTTAGTGAAATGAATGAGGTGCTCAAACCACTGCAGAACGGAATATCAATAAATTGTTTGTCTTATATAATGTTCAGAAAAATTGTGGGGCTTCCTGTCATAGAATTTAAACCTGAATTTTATGTTCAGAAATGGTTCGAAAAGGGGAGGAGAAGTGCCGATGAAAGAAACTGCATGGCTCGGACACAAATGGCTTATGATTCCACTTATAAGCGTATTTGGAACATTCTGTGATTGGAAACGAGTCCCAGATTGTAAATGTATTAAATGTAAATAACGTATATAATAAACCTCAAATAAACATGTTTATCCATTGTTTGAATTAAATAACATTATAAGCTGTAACTGGTCAGTGAAATGTCAAACATACTAAAAATTGATATGTTTTGCTATTTCTAGCCACACCTCCGACTCCGCCCACTGATCCAATCTTCAGTTTATGCCCGCCCTTTGATTCTCCGCCCACAGTTCCCCTACTTTTTTTCCCCACTTCGACCACTGGTCCTAACAAGCTCACACTCAGCACAACTCACACTCAGCACAGACCCAGTAGATACATCGGGAACACAGCTCGAGATGAAGGGCGTCAGGGTGTCAGTTTTGCCCCAGGCAAAAGCTCCACCCACACTAGCATGAACAAAAGCGCTATTTTGGTTATTAAAGAAAAACACAAACTGTTCAAAATAATGCCATTCAATTAGACATACATTAAAGGAAATATTCATTTTATAGACTCTCTGATTCCTTTCACGATTATAAAGGTTTGAATGTGCAGGAAAATAGTAGTAATGTTGTGGTAAGAGAGGTGTAAAGATGGCAGGCGTTGTGTAATGAGCCCGTAACAAATCCAAATGCCGCCTCAACCCTCAACAACATAATGGAAGGCACATCTGAGCTCCTCCCCACTTCACCAGAACCCACAAAGTTGGAAGTGTGGGATCATTTTCCTAGCTACTGGTCAGAAGACCACCATTTTGCACAGGCCGACTCCTCCCCCCCCCCCACCCCGCCTCCAAACAGTGCCCAGGTGGCCAATGATGAATCAACCTCTCTACTAACTCATAATTCCGGAGGACTGACAGTGCCTTCCTGAAGACTCAATTGAATTCGCTCCCGAAATCTCATTCATTTGTACTTGGAACCTCTCTCAATTCTACGGCAACCTCCAAACCCATCTTACAAGTTCTAATCCAATACCTGTAATTAAACGTCGCCAGCCCTTAGCTTAACATACTTTAATGTCAACTCTACACATTATAGCAAGTCTCAGTGCAGAAGTCAAATGGTTTAAGCACTTCATATCATTAGTTCTGAATGCTGATGCAAAATGCCCTCTGTCGAGGTTCCCCGAGATATCAGACACAGAAACCAGCAATTACTGGGGAGAAGTCCCTCCACGAGAAAGTGCTGAATCTGTGCTCTTGGATCCTCCAGGATTGAAGAAACAAAGGACCATCTCTGTCTCAGCTTCAGGAAATAAAAAGAAAATGTGCAACTTGATTCGCACAACGATATGTGCAAATACATTTTTGAGACTTCAAAAATGTTCCTAAACAACTAATGCACCAGGAGTATCAGCAGTGGTAATCTCGTAATTACTCAATGCAATTTGTGAGTCTGGTGAGAAAATCTAGGACAGAACTCCATAAACGTCTCTTAAAAACCGGATTATACCTGTCTCCTTCCATTTTCTCCCCATGGAAGATGCAGGGTAAAATAAAAATGGTGTATTCTCTCACCGACTTCTGCATTATCCCAACAATTCTGTTATGTGAACTAGATCATTCTCTTGCATGATCTATCGTGAGTCCCATTCCTCATGTAAAGTGCCCTTGCAACAGCGGGTCTGCTGTGTGGTTTATAAAACTGTATAAGTAAGATATAAATGCTAACAGGAAATAGGCAGGTAAATGGTGACAATGTGCTGTGCCGCATAAGCATACTGTACATGTGTTCCTTTACGATACCCATGGCTGACATTCAGGGAATGGATGAGACGTCGTCCTTCAAAGGGCAGATGGTCCATGGCCCCCTCCCCCCATGAAAGACAGACGTATGTGGACGTGCCTTTTAAGAGCTCAACCCAATTAACGAAGGAACACTGCATAAATCATAAATTGAAAAATCTATAAAAAATCAAGGCAAACTACAAAGAGTCAAGAGGCAAAATATTCAAAAGGCCATGTGCATACGATGCAAAACAGCTGGTTAAATGCATAAATATATACTGTTGTCCAACAAAAGCCACGAGCACAGCTCTCAGCCATCACACTGGTATAATCTCCCACAAGGTACATCAGAAACCAATTGATATTTCTCTCACATCCAGTCATCGTCTGTCTGAATCCGCGTTTGCCGTCAGTTGTATCCTATCCAGTGGAAAGTATTTGCAGATGGTCATTTGGAATTTCCACCTGTACCATATGCTTTGAAGGGGATTTTTACTCATAGGCCTGGCAGGCATGTGGGATCTGTATGGGACAGTATACCAGTTTTCAAGGCCAGCAAACAGAACATACTAGGCTGCATCTCTTGATGTCATGGAGATGTTTACACATTTTGCGTTATAGGTGGGTACACAATGCAGATCAAATCGCCATTCCTTCTTTGTGAACTTATGTAAAGTATGTAAAAGTGTTTGCATTTTTTTGCTTAATAACTACTTAGACAAAATAGATCTGTGCAGCTACAAATTGTGCTTGTTTTTGAGCAAAACATTTAGTACATTCCCACTTCTATTTTCTCACAAAAAACACTCCAGAGGATTAACTTCGCCAACATTTTTGTTATCTGGCTCCAAAATTCAATGTGTTATGGATTATATGTCCCTACGAGGTGGTTCACGAACGAATGTAGGATTTCTCTGTTTATAGATGGAAACAGTTTTACTCGCCTGTCACAAATCCTTCAGACAAGAGACTGAAATAAATAAATAAAATAAAATAAAAAGAAGAATTAGTTCGCTGCTTAGTCTTCGGCTTCTATTTTATAACCTTCTTGATCGACAACTTCCCAAAGTTAGTAGCCTTATTGGCAACATTTAAAATGTTTAATGTCACCTTGCTTACCTATGCTTTGAAGTACCTTACAGACGACATGACCTTTAAAAGGACAGCTGCGCAATTCTTCCGCCAGCAGAGAAATCATCAGGGACTATGACAAAAAACACTATCTCACCCAGTCTTTCTGCGCTCAATTGATATTTCACAGAGAGTATATGGCTCAACGAATCAGGTATAACGTTAGAGTTCATGCAGGGTCTTTTCAAAAGCCGGAAGGACATGAACGCGCCATTATAGCAGAGCTTTCTGCTGTCAGTCATCCAGAACACTGCATGCAAAAAAATTGCAACCATTAGAACTACATTTCGTATTTTCCAACTGGCTTGTGAACAGCGGCAGCTCACGAACAGGTAACATTGACTGTTACCTGCAGCTTAACATTAAAGGGTAGTAGTACCACAGTTTCATGATCCGCTGTCGAACATCGCAGAGTAGCAGATAAATTGTGGTTAGCAGAGGGCACCCCCCCAACATCAGGATTGGGCTTCCTGGAGCCTCTTTTACTCACAAGGATCTCCTCTCATCCCCAATGGTGCTCTGAAGCAGGATAGCTCTTAAGCACAGGGATGCATCATTGTGATGGCCCCAGTGCGAATAGCAGAAGAGTGGGAGCAAGACATCCCTGCTCCCTCCAGGCTACAGACTTTCCGACATTTCTGATGCCTGGCTGGTGACATATGCAAGTGCATCGTGGGAGCAAACATTCTTGGCATTTCAAAATGTAAGCAAAGAAAAGGCAATAATTCTCGTGCCAAAGGAAGTCTGTGTAGAACTCCTGGTGCCTCCCTTTTGTAACATTGTGACTGCCACTGTGAACAGATACATCTGGAAAATGGTATTGAATTTAGGTATAATGGTGCCACATAGAATAATTGCACAAAATATCTTGAAAGAACCAAATATATAACGGTGCTAAAAGGTGAGGGGAACCACCCTACTCCCTAGGACAGGCCTCAGCCCTCAAGAACAAACAACACTCCTTAGCACACGTATATCAATTTTCAGAGTCACACGGGTATGTAGCGCGTTTCAATGAGTGCAAACAAATAATAAGCAAGAAATTATTCTTCTTTCTTCTTTGTTGGTCACTTTAATGTGTGCAAATCTTCCCAGATTATTCTCTACAGCCAACACGTGTTTTGTCGCAACCAGGAGGTCGTTCCGCGACATTCTCAAGGCTGTGTGATTTTAAAAAGACATAAAAAGACCAATATGTATATTGGGAAAACAGTCACATTGTTAACAACAGCCCAAAACTACATTAGTTTCCGGACCAAACACAATACAAGTGTATCCCATGCACATGTTATGAAAGATATAGAAATTTTCCAAAAGAGAATATACAAAATAACACAGAATGTACCACTGTGTGAAACAGTAGGTCTATGACCCAAATATAGATGGAGACATCAAGTAAGTGCGCTTAAAGATGTTAGTGCCAGCAAAAATTCCCGGGGTACAGAATCTAAGATTATATCATCGTGGGCGGGATTGTGAAACGGAAGAGTGTCAAAGCTAAGGATCATACTAATTTAGTGTTGAGCAGGCACTGGAATGATAAGTGATAACGGTGATTAAAAGAAATAAAGAGTCAAAATCTAAGAGCAAGTCTTAGTTAGACTTCATAAATACCTATTCCCTGTTTAAGAACTATTGTGTATGGCAAGCAGAGAGATTTATATAAGTCACTCTATGAGTTTGAAAGTCAGTATAATTCATATGCTATATATATCGTGCCATATGGGAGTACCTACTTTCTATGTGGTGATAATTCCAAACCACAATGGGTTTCGGGTGTGGTGGTGTCAAAGTTCCAAATCATTTTAATTGGTTTCTATTTCTTTGAGTCAGACAGTCCTCCCAGAGCTGTAAGAATATAATAATCACTAAGTTATGCTTTTCTGAAAACCGTTTTGCCGATTTAACACATTAATCTTAATCAACATTCTGCCAGAAAGTATTACAAACTTTAAATCAAATCTGCAATTTGCATTACTCTCTCAATGTGCCTTGAGTGTAATGCTCTTTGGTATATCTTTGGTATATCCTGCGCAATGTAGGCATCATCAACGTAAGAAATTAAGTATTACCAAAGCTATGCGTTATGTTATGTTATGTGCCCACTCTTTTATAGCGCACGGCTACCCAAACGGGTGTCCCGGCGCTTTAGCAAAGAGATCAGAGACCAGTCAATCCAGCCCGCAGCTCAGAAAGTCGTGATGATCATGCAGAAAAGAGCCACGTCTTTAGTTCTTTTCTAAACATCAGGAGACTGTTGGCTTTCCGCAAAGAGATCGGAAGCCCATTCCAATGGAGGGCCGCTAGATAGCGGAAGGACCGACCACCCATCCGAGCGCGTTTAAAGGAAGGGACCACAATCGTGGCAGATGAAGCTGAACGCAACACCCTCTTTGGGACATAAAAGGCCAGTCTCTTCCTAATGTACAAAGGGCCTACAGAATGCAGGGCTTTAAATGCCAGAGTCAAAGTTTTAAAAATGACTCTTTTGGAAATCGGTAGCCAATGTAACTCTTTCAGTAAACCAGAGGCTCTAGCTCTGCGTGGAAGGCCAAAAATTGCCCTTGCAGCAGAATTTTGGACTATCTGCAATCTTGCCACCAAATACTTCGGCAGGCCCGCATAGAGTGCATTAGCATAGTCGAAACGTGATCCAACTAATGCCTGCACCACAATTTTCTTATATTGCAGTGACAGCAGCGGCAAAAATTTCCTGAGCATCCACAGGATGCTAAAACATTTCCCTGATAATACATTGATCTGGGATCTAAATGACAGATCAACGTCACAGATCACACCCAGATTTTTGGCCTGCGTTGACACCGCGTCTGGAGGAAACATGTCTCGAGGCCACCAAGATTTCCAACATGGATCCGGAGCACAGCCAAAAAAAAGCAACTCAGACTTGTCTGAGTTGCATTTAAGTCCCAAACTCGGCAATCTATGTATAACATTGTATGGGCAGTAATAGATCACAAAGGTAAGAATCAGTACCACAATCTTTACAGTCAGCCTCTAATTAGATTAAGCTGAGAAGAACCGTCAACTAGCCTGTATGCGTCTAGCTGGAACAATAAAGTTTCAGAAATGCCGAAAACTTACAATCCACCGTTTCTAACAAAGTAACTAGAAATTTCTAACCTCTAAGATTCACCTAAATCACACCTTCTCAAAATGATCCTTGTAGTTCTCCCTATCTTGCTCCAATATTGGGAACATCCTCCGCGACGCCACCTCGTAAGTCCGATGCCGGGTACGCTCACATGGACCTGCTTCCCAAGCAGGTATAAATATCGGAAGTGAGAACACTGTTCTCATGTTGTAAGAACCATCAAGTCCTATTCTCCAGGTGTACACAGTGAGAAAGGACTTGTCGTTCTTAATTAACTTGGCGGCCATCTTTTAGTATACTTAAACCTCACTGCTTCCGTGTATTAAATAAGCTAAGTTCATGGGCAACGAAAGAAAACCATGTCATTAACCCATTACTGACTATTAAGAGTATCACTTCCATCTACATTAACTTAGGTAAAGAATAACCATCAATCTCAATATTTGCAAAAGATGTTACAACATTGTACTCTAAATAACTATCACAGGTTAAAATTAAAAGTTTGGTGTTTCGAAACTTTCATAAAGTGTTTACCTAATCTATGTACAAGTTGAATTGAGCCATGGTTGTTTCCTAATGTATATTGGTAAAGTTATCGTGAATTGACCAATTAGAACTTTATCTCTCCATCCATTTGTGTCAGTCCAGCATTATTAGTAATTCCTTTGAAGTTTACCAACAATTAATCTTACTTTCGTGAATAAATAATATACAGGCCACGTATCAGCAAAATGATAGGAAGGTTGAAAAAGCTGAGCGTGCAAAAATTACAGTTATTTGGTTAGACATATTAAGTCTAGAAGTCATTGCTGTTTATTAATGTACATTGTATAGGCCCTTATGTTTAGATTTAGGATGTATTCCCTTTGAGGAGTCCGCGGGTTTTAGGCCACTTGCCGACTGGCGAAGACTCTGGACTACCCCGGAGCTTGCACCCTATGCAAGAGCCGTCAAATCTATTAGAGAAGCCGATAAATTAAACACAATCTCCTGGCTACGGAAGATTAAGGCAATGCTACTAGATCTGGGCCTTATTCATTTGTGGGCCGACCCGGAAGGGAATCCCTTCCTGTCGAAAAAAGACTTGAAAGCTATTTACAGGGACAAGGCTTTTGTAAAGTCACTGTCATCTGTTGTTAGTGGTTCCGTGACATCCCTCTTTTTAGATTTCAAGTGTGAATATAAGTATGAGGCTTATCGAAATATTATCACATGTCCTGGTGTTAGGAAACTCTTCCACCAATTTAGAGTGGGTACACTCCCCTTAAAATTCTTTATCAATAAGTGGGAGAAGACCGGGACACAAAATTGATATTTGTCCTTTAGAGGATGAGACCGTAACACATGTCTAGTTCATGTGCCCTGCCTATAGGGGCCCTCAATAGAAATGGCTCAAGCCGGTCTGTAGAATGCTGGGTACAAGATCCTACCAAACGGGTTTGCGCATTCTCAAAACCGGAACTTCTGAAGTCATTGTCATCGCTATGGCTAAGTTCTTGAGCTGGGCCTGGATCCTTAGAAGAAAGAACCAGCGATGCTTCAAGTAATATATTTGGTCTTACTGTGTACTGCTGCCTGAATATCCCTTGAATATGTACTCTCCTTCTTATATTAACTCTGTTTTTAAATTGTTTTGGGGTTTTAAATGAAATGTCTTTTTTAAACAACATTTTGTATGTGATTATATGTCTTTTAGATTGTACTGTTTTTATGTGTCTTTTATGATTGATTATGATCGAATAAAGATGAATCGAATCGATTTATAGGTTATTAATATGCAGTCTTATATTCCTCATTATGTGGGAGATACAGCTAAAAAGACAGGGGTGTGCTAGCTGGACATTTCAGTCATACATATGTTTGAAATCTTTGTATGTACTGTCCCTGTAGTGTTGTTAGCAATTTCCACGTTATTATCTGCACAGAAAATAGTGCATTTCCTGGTCAATGTTCAAACCCTGTTCCACACTATGCAATTTCAGTATCCACTGTTCTTCTCTCCGCCTTAGTGTAAGTTCCCTATTTCCACCCCTCGGGTGTCTAGACACATGTTCTATCCCATAGAACTCGAAACGTCGATTTGTTGCTTGGGCAGAACAAACTGACATATGAGCAGCCAAAGGGTATCTCGTGTCTCCCTGTTTAACTGCTCTTACGTGTTCACTGATCCTTTCTCGTAGTGTTGTAATCGTACTTCCAGTGGTACATTCTGTGTTATTTTATATATTCTCTTTTGGAAGATTTCTATATCTTTCCCACCATGTGCATGGGATACACTTGGATTGTGTTTGGTCCTGAAACTAATGTAGTTTCAGGCTGTTGTTGACAATGGGACTGTTTTCCCAATATACATATTGGTCTTTTTATATCTTTTTAAAATCACACAGCCTTGAGAAAGTCGCGGGACGACCTCCCGGTTGCGATGAAACACGTGTCGGCTGTAGACAATAATCTTGGAAGATTTGCACACATTAAAGAGACCATCAAAGAAGAAAGAAGAAGAATTTCTTGCTTATTATTTATGTTTGCACTTATTGAAACGCGTTACATACCTGTGTGACTCTGAAAATTGATATACGTGTGCTAAGGAGTGTTGTTTGCCACTCTGAACAGTATGGCTGTCACTTTACGCTGTACATGCTTAAATACGAAAAGGTGAGGACTGCAGTGAGTGCAGCAGAATTTCTCAGCGGCAGAGAGAATTGGTCCTCAGTCAAGCCACCTGAATAGCTAAGAAATTTCACCCATCAATCTCCATTCCCACTGTTGCGTGTAATAAACCAACATTTTTTTCTATTACATGCCGCCATGCTAGGAGATAGACTCCTAGGATCCCTAATCCCTCTAGTTGAGTTATATATTTGATTTGATTTGATTTGATTATCATATTTGTAGAGCGCACAAATGCCCGTGGGCGACTTGGTGCTAAAAATGACTTAAGACTGCCAGAGGTGGGAGAAGAAGGTACGACGGAGGTGCCGGGGACTATTTTGAAAAGAGCCAGGTCTTTAGGGACTTTCAGACAGATAGCAGTGATGGGCTGTTTTTTTATTGCTACTGGTATCTATATATTACTGCAATGTCTATACAATTGTATTTCAGATGTTTTTAGGTAGTTTGCACAGTCAGTGGCTTAGCTCAGGAGCTGAGCCATATGGAAAGAAAAATCAGCTCTGGCAAAGAATTTCTAAACAGCCAGATATCGAGAGGAGGTCGTGGCTAGAATAGGCCATTGGAACATGCTTGTATCTTGCAAGCCCATGCCCCCGGCCTCACACTACTAGGAAAATGCCACAGTGGCATATTGGTAAGTCTTATCTCGTTCAAACATCCCATCAAATCCATTTAAATTGTTTTCGGGTCTGGTAAACAAGTACAAAACGACTGGGTCCAGTGCAAGTCACCAGAAGCTGTTCTCCAAGATAACTCTCAAGCAAGACCAGACAGGCCTTATATTCTACCTGGCATTTCCCCAGTGGGAGGGAGCCTGTAGAGGCCAATTTGAAAACCCAGGGCTGGTCCTTGTGCCCTTTGAACTTTCCCAGCTCTCAACGGTTAATTGTAGCAGGCACAGGGATGCTTCCAGAGAGAGAGGAAGAGAGGAAGGGAAATGGAAGAATTACATTAAGGCAAAACGTTCCTGCTTTCTAGAAATGTGGGTAGTGCTTAGTTTGTAAAAGAATGAGTGCCTATGCCCAAAACTCTACTCAGAAGCCTGTGGCTGGAGCTATCAAATATCGGGGAGCCAAAATACCAAGGGTGGTAGTCTTAAATCCCCTGCATGCCTTTTAATCCGCTACGAGACATTCACTTCTTCCTTGCATCTCTCTTGCAATGAATGGGGCCTTATTACTAATTTTTGATAATTAAACACATTTAGTAGTAAAGCACAATTTATAACGTAAAATAACATGGGCACAAATAACACAAAACTTGGAGTAGGACATCCCAATTAGCCATTACAAGCAACATTCGAGTTAACTTATTGTAATGGTTTAAGTTAGCTTAAATATTGATGCCATTTTGAATGTTGATTTTACATGTTAGGTGTAATAGGCTGGTCTACGTATTTATGCTGTTATTTTGCAGTCATTTTTTTTTTATTTCTTCCCTCTGCACATGCTGTAATTTTCCATAAGCCTACTATTAGCTAGTGAATAGGCATTTGTTATGTATTGGACAACTGATAGTAAGGCTCTCACCAGGAGGAGATGAAGATGACAGGAAGCGCAATTCATCGGAAGAGCTGTCTGAACTACACAATTCTGTTCAAAGCATCAAATCAGGAACTGTTAGAAATGGGATCTCTGGTTGGCTAAGGCTTGTGCCAGAGCCAGGCAGAGACCACCACTCTAGTCAGGGCTTGGGAGTTACACGTCAAAGATAACCCCTGCTCATCCCCTTGGTAGCTTGGCACGAGCAGTCAGGCTTCTCCCTTAGGCAATGTGTAAAGCGTTAGCGCAACACACACACACACAGCAGCAACACACTAGGCACACCACAAAAGGAACTCTACACAAGGTTATATATAAAAATAGCCTTTGTATTACCATTAACACATTAGATCATAATCACACATATACACTGTGCCAACTGGCACGGGGCAGCATCTACAGGGGATTATGTACACATGACAGGTCCACATAGACCACTGTCAGAATCAGCACTTAGTTGAAGTAGATGTAGAACATAGAATAACTGAAGGACAAAATAATAATTGTAGAGCACAACCAGTAACCACTGGTAAAAGTTAGGAACACACTACACAATAATAATCACATTAGGCAGAAATCATGCAATGAAACATAAACTCACTAGCATAGACCATGCTAGGCAAAACAACCTCGTAATCATAAAACACTGGTAGAGGTATAAAACAGGGTGCATAACTACATTACGCATACATCCCATTAGGCATCATGTAATTACCATCATAAACACAGTATACAATCACCTTGCACAAAAATCACAGTAGGTACTGGCCCCAGGCCAACTGGCCTTCCATGGGGCTCAAATGCCCTTTGTCCAACAGTGTCAGGGCTGGTTGCCTAGGCAGCGAAAGCAAAGGTGCGCAAGAGTTTGGGCCTAAACTTGGCAGCTGTCCACTACTTGCTGGACAACTGGGGATGGAGGAGGGTGAGGGAGTGTGTCTCACTCCTACCTTCAATCCTGCCCCTAAAGAACTGTGCTCCTACACGATGCAGCTGCCCACTACTTGCTGGGCAGCTGGAAATGCTCAAAGGAGGCCCGGGCTACCAGTGGCCCTCAAAACAAATGTGCCAAATGTGGGAGCCACCCAGGGCTCTGCAGATAACTAAGGCCCCTAAGCACTGTGGGGGCACAACACGGGGTGAGGACACGGGCCCGTCTGGCCTTCTAACCAATTATGGGCTCGTAGGAGCGGCCCACTGACAGACAGGGCCTCTCTGACTCAGGGCCCCATACTGGGGTCTCTTAATTACAATAGTCCCCCACACATTGGAGCGGCCCGCAACGGCGGGCACGCTCAGGACATAGGCAGGATTACTCAGCCCTGCTCCGCAACAATCCTGCACCCACCGAGCCCCCCAGCCCATCTCAACTTACCAGGCGGATCTCGGGCGACTCCGCTCCTTTCCTCGCTGGTCTGCTGGATCCAGCAGCTTCTTCCCTTTCGCTGCTCGGATCTGCGGGGCAAGCTGGGCGGCGTTTGGGAGGAGCTCCGCTATGAGTGGCTTCTGCCTGTTGAGCCCCTCTGTTGCCAGGCAACGCCCGCGGTTAGGACCAATACCAGCGCGGCGGGCTCCTTACATCAGGGGCACTGCGAGGCTGCAAAGGGGGAGACTCCCAGGCCAACGGTGGTGATGCGGGGTAGGCACCCATTATCGCAGGAAGTCCCTGGCGGGGTGGGCACCGGATAGGGGTATTTAAAAAGCACAAAGTCCCTTGGGGTGTGGGCAAACGCTAGGGGCATTAAAACATCAGGTATGCGGGGTGTGCTCCCGCGCCGAATATAAGTCGGATTGCGGGGGAATCTCCATGCCGGGGATTCCCCTACCCAGATGATCGCAGCTTCGTGCTGCTGCTGGAATTTAGAAGCGCTGCTCCTCGGGACAGCAAAGCGCTCTTTAGGAAAATAAAGCGCCTCTTTAGCAATGGAAGGCAAAGTGCTCCTCAGGACAACAAAGACATAGCGCTTCCCAGGCGCTTGGGTGCAAAGTCCAAAGAAAGTCCTGTGAAAGGAAGGGGGGCAAAGGCTGGGCCCTGGCAGGCCAGCTCACAAAGCCCTCCAGCAGGGAGGTAGTCCCTAGTGGCGGTTCCCCCTGATGCCCAGTAGCAGCAGCAGGCCCCCCTCAAGTCGGGAACAAGAGAGAACATTTTACATGGGGTCACAGCCCCTTCTTATACCACTAAATGCTTTGTCTACAACTGTATGGCCAGGGGAGAACCAGATACAACTGGTTCAGGAGCACTTTGTTTTGCTCAGCTACCCTCTCTATTCACAGGATAGGCTAGGGACATCAGACACACTAAAGGAGGTGGAGCTAGCATTTTGGAGGGAAGGCACAGCCCTATTCAGGTCCCAGGTGCAACTCCTTCCTCCCATCTACATGTATATCTCCCTATTCACCACCGGGCTGACCCATCCTGGCTCCTGGAGCCAGGCACACCATCCAGCCCCTGTCAATCACAAGCCAGACATGCATTACACATCAGGCAGACAGACACAGCACACAGAAGTGCCAACTTCTAAAAGTGGCACTTCTCCACCAGTCACAATAAATCTGCGCACACCACTGTGCAGCATTTATTCTCACGAGTTTGCACATACCAAACTCGCCCCTGCACTCCTCTCACACCAGGAATTACCAGGGACACACACATCCCCATGCATTCCTATGGGAGGGCAGGCCAATCTCACCACACGCACTCAGATTGCGCACGCACTTTACACTGGGACACAGTGCCTAAGTGGGCAGAAGCCAAAAACTACTAGTAACAGGTCACATTAAAAGGCAAAAAGTTTAGGGGTGAACCTGCCTAAAGGGCCAAGTCCATCAGGAACATAGACTTATATGAACCATTCTGAAGATGTGAGAAACTGGGGAGTTTATCTGCTCCCAGCCTTTGGAAGAGAACCAATGGTTCCTGAAAGTGGAGACAAGATGCAATGTTGCAATTAGAGTTTTGTTGGATTGTAATAGTGTGTGTTTCTTGACTAGGGTGGGGAAGATCTTAAAGATGCTTGCTGAATTTGAGCTGAGAAGACCCTTTCAGCCTCTGGTAATCTTCACTCCCTTAGTGCTAAGAAACCCTTATTTGGATTTCTGAAGTTGACACCTTACTTTACTTTAAAGTGCTATTTTCACCAAACCTGCTTTAATTTAGATAAAGGATTTTCCTTTATGTAACACACTCGCTGCATTTTCTGCATTCTATTTGTAATTCTTATCAATGAGCTAATTTACCTTATTTTGAAATATCAACTTTTAGATTATATGAATCTGTAAAATAGATTACTCAAATTTTAAATATTTGCTGACTTAATGAATGATTTGAACTTGTGTTAATGGATTCATTTCAAACTCATTTCATATCTCTTTGTTGTTTCCTGTTAAATTGACTTTCACTGTCATGGCAATTATTGTAAATGATAGCTCCCTATCTATTCTTCTCGTCGACTGTTAGATCTGGGGGTCTCTAGTTGGCAGAGGTAGGTACCACTATCCAAATAGGGACCCTTGCTTCTAGTCAGGGCAAGAGGGATACACTCTTTAGATAACCTCTGCTCACTCGTGCTCTTGGCAGGAGCAGACAGGCTTATCAAAGGCAATGTGTAAAGTATTTGTACAACACTCATAGTAACACAGTGAAAACACCACAAATTGACTCCACACCAGTTTAGAAAAATAAAGTATCTTTATCTAAACTACACAATACCAAAAAGACAAAAATACAACATACACAGTTTATGAATATGATTTTCAAAGAGTTCTATGGTTTGCATCAAAATAATCCACAGTTGCGTCATGTTTAGACCAAAGTACCTGTAGATGCAACAAAAGTTCCAAGTGGAAGCTGCAGCGTTGAAAAACAAGCGATGTGTCACTCCTGAGACCCTGGGGAGGCGATGCGATAGCCCCGCTGCACGCAGCGGGTGTGTTGTGATGAATCCGGTCTGTATGTGGAGGGATGCAATACCTTGTATGGATTCCGGTGCGTAGGTTCGGTAGGAAGCATCTCGCAGAGGCACGATGCAACTATCTTCGGGATGGCGATGATCTCAGGTGCTGTGGCAATGCACAGAGCAGCGTCGATCTCCTCTGGCGGCCCCTCGATGTGATGGTTTTGCGACAATGTTCGCAGCGAAGTGATGCGGTCCGCAAGCAAGCGGTGCGGCGATCTCACCCAGCGATGACAGGCTCTGCGAAAATACTCGCAGCGACAGGAAACTTCCCACACCAGGGCGATGCGTTTTGCAAGCGAACGATGAGTCCGTTTTTGCAGCAGCAACAGGTGCTGCGATGATCTCGATCTTTGTGGCAGGGGGAATTTCCTCGCACTGTCGGGGATGCACTCCGCAAGCGAGCGATGCGTGAAAATTGCAGATCTTCTTCTTTTCTCCTTGTCCAGCTTCCCAAACAGCAGGCACCAACTTCCAGAGGCCCCACAATTGGACCATGCACTCTAGGAAGAGCATAACTCACTCAGCAGAGCTGAGGGGGGAGGCTGGGGTTGAAGTCCTTTTGTTCCTGGGACTTCTTAGCAGGAGGCTAGGTCTCCTCAGGCCCTTGGAGATCTCTTCAAGCAAGGGGACACAGCACACAGCAAAGTCCTTCCCATCTCCTTGGCAGCAAAGCAACCGCAGGTCAGTCCACAATCACACAGCAGGACAGTCCTTCCTCTTTAGTCTTCCAGCTTTCTCCTTGGCAGAGGTTCCTTCTTGATTCCAGGATGATCTAATTGTCTGTAGTCTGGGTAGCCCTTTTTATTCCAGTCTTCCCTTTGTTCTCTGGAGGCAGAGAGGCCTTGACTGAGTCAGAACCACTGCTGGTCAGTCCTGGAGCACTTTCATTTCCTGACTTCATCTTTCCTTTCAGAGAGAGGGGCAGGGTTGTCAGCCGCCCAGCAGGCGGGGGAGCCAGCATTGTAGAAGGCAGGCACAGCCCTATTCAGGCCCAGGTGCTATCCCCTCCCACCACTCAAGATGCATATGCAGCTATTCAGCGTAGGGTTGACTCATCCAGCCGCCTGGGGGCTCCCCAGCCCCTGTCACTCACAAACCATACAGTCAATTCACAAACAGGCCAATGCCCACAGAAAGGTCAAACAAGAGAACAGCCACTTTCTAAAAGTGCTGTTCTCAAACACAGGAATTAAAAACCATCCTTCCTAAAAGATAGGTTATTAAATTCTGAGTTCAGGGATACCAGACTTTACATTTCTATCTTGCTCCTATGGGAAGACATGCAGGTAAACATTATACACAGCATTCCCCAATATAGCCTATGGGCAAGATAGCCTTACAATAGTGAAAAATGAAAATGGCTGTAATTCACTACCAGAGCATGTCACACACACTAGTACATGCTCTAACTTTCACATACACTGCACCCTGTCCAGGGGGGTACCTAGGGCCTTCCATGGGAGTGTCCAATGTGTACAGAAAGGGAAGGGTTAGGCCTGGCCAGTGTGGACACTGGTAAGGTCAGCATGGCAGCATGGCAGTTAGCAACTGCACACAGGCACTGCGGTGGCAGGCCTGAGACACCATTTTAGGGCTACTCATGCGGGTGGCACAATAAGTGCTGCAGGCCCACTAGTAGCATTTGAATCGCCAGCCCTGGCACACTCAGTGCACTTTACTAGGGACTTCCTGGTAAAACAAATATGCCAATCATGGATAACCAAACACAATCACAATTTACCTAGGGAGCGCTCGCACTTTGACACTGATCAGCAGTGACAAAGTGCCCAAAGCATATAAACCAGCAAAAACAAAATCAAGCACAGCGTCAAAGATACAGGAGGTAAAGGCAAAAAGTCAGGGGAAACCACGCCAAAGATGCCAGGTCTAACATCGACTAACAATATGATCAATGGCAGGGTTATTTGATGATTATACCCAACATTTGAGAAACAAGAATCTAGTCTCTGACACAGGTTCCTGCTTTCTCCCTGCTTTCTACCTTTCTGATGGGTTTTTCATCTTTATCTCACCCCCTCTTCTCTCTTTCTGTGTTTTCCCTTCAGGTGCTCTCTGAAAATATCCAACGGGGAAAAAGTGCTGGTCACCAAAAATAAGTGAAGGCATGCCTCACCAGCAACCACTGGCTCAATGTTAGCAATTAATATATAGGTAAAAGTTGTGGTCATTTGTTGCAGGGGAGTAAGTTTCTCTTCAGAATAATGTAAAGAATAAGGGACTGATTACGTTGGTGGTGGATGGATAGGTCTGAATAGCACATATTGTACAAAAAATTACCCTTTTTGCAGTGAACGCAAACAATGTTTATAGAGAACACTGCATTTCAATTTAAAGAAGGGAGTAGCCATTTTAGGAAGGAAACAACATGTGAAGATGGAGAATACCAACAAACCTCTCCCTGTGGATTCATTAACCATTCCAAGGTATATTCTAACCAAAAACTAGTTGAAGATGTACTTGTATCAAGGATAGGACAACAGACACCTGCAGCTCAACAAAACTAGTGGCATTTAGGAAAATGAGCTTCTCTACGAGGAAAATATTTTCCCATGTAAACAAAAAGATATTAGCCTGTACAAACACATGATAGCCTGTACAAATCTATACTTGAATGCATTTGCCTGTGTGCAATAAAACACAATTTTCAATACAATATGTATGACATCTTACATTTGTTACTATATTTGAAAACAATTGACAGCTGCAGCCTACCAGCAGTGCTCCTAGAACTATTTTAGGTGTAGATGTGTTTTGTTAGTTTGACCCAGTGTATTTCAGTGTATAAACTGGGAAGAGGGTCCAGAATAAGCAAAGAGGCGCAGAATGAATGGTACATTATAAGGTGTCCGGACAAATGGTAGACTACATTAGAGTGGGGGTATCAACTATGTTATGGTACAAAGTGGGTGAAGGGAAAAGACAGAATTATGTCAGCACTTAATTAATGCAGTTCTAGTTAGGGACTCAGAGTAAGTAGCACATTATAAGTGAAAGAAAACAGACTAGATGGACGTCAGAAAAAGAGGTAATAGAATGGATGAGGGAGGTAATGAGCAAACTGGAGCATATTAGGAAATCATAGGCCCCAGCTTTGTCATCCATAGTGTCTATTTGCATTAATACTGCCCAAATACACTCTACCAAACCTCCCTATTTTGTCTCTTTACTTCACAGAGAGACAGGACCTTGGTCTTCCATTTTGTGATTCTTGTTTTAGTTGGAAATTGAAGCCAGACATTTAGTCAATGCGGTTTAAGAAATATGAAATGTAAAGTGAACCAATCACAATGAACAGCAGATATGTCAGCTAGTGGAAAGTTAATAATCCTTTGCTAACGATATTTTCTCAGATCAGGCACCTAATATGACTAGAAAACACAAAAATAGTGCAGATAACCAAAATCTAAAGTATCAATTTATTTTGTCATACCTAATGGTTGTGGCTAAGTATTTTGAAGGGTTCTATCTACTTGGGGAGATTTCTGTCAATGCACACACTTTGGGCCCGATTAGGATCTCTTTCGGAAAGCATTCCTACTGAATTGGTCCCGGAATGCTTTTAGGATGACTCAGATAGGGGGAGTCCGACCAAGAGATTTGAATGTGTCCGGGCGCTTCCGGATACGATACGTCAGACTCCCATTGACCGGAGCCTGTATTCGAACGAGAACAGGCTCCCATTGAAAAAGGGGTGGTTGGGGAAAATCTTGCATCCTGTGGCAGGCTCCCCATGGTTCCTGACACACGGTCTATGGTTGAAATGGGGTGTCACTTGGGTATCCCTATGGGCCCGATTTAGAGGGCCCCGGCTGAAGCCCCCATGGGCCCCCAAAGACAGATTCCGGCAGCCAACTAATTCTGGAGAAACTGAATAAGAATGGCTGTCCAAATCGGTCATCGTAATCGCTCGCTCAGAAAATGAGTCCATAGAGCTGTACGATTCGGCTAGAAAGACGCGACCTGTCCGAATGCCTTTCAGAACTGATTCGGGCAGCCCTACCGGTTTACGGGCATCGTAATGAGTCGTTGGGAACTGTGTATGATTCGGTCAGCAACAACGGTTCCAAATCGGATTTTGGAAACTCAAATCCAATTCAGAGCCCTACCAAACGGCATCCAAACGACCCCTTAATGTACAAGTGTGGTCTTTGACTTATATATAAGTGAGGGTATATCGTCGTCACTCTTGTGTACTACATTTTACATTTCAGTAACTGCACAAATCCTGCACACCCAATTACAAGCTTACCCAGTGTGAAATATGGCAATTTATGACAAAATAGTTTTTCTGTCTACTTGTGCCAAGCTACCCAGGGGGTGAGCAGGGATTATCTAAAGTGTGTATTCCCCTTACCCTGACTAGAAGCAAGGATTTCTATTCGGACAAAGGTGCCTAACTCTGCCAATTAGAGAGCCCCATTTCTAACAGGCATTGTAAGTGAAGGAGCATGTTAAGAACAAAGTGGATTGGAAATAGGCAAAACATATTTATGAGCTTAATCAGCACACTATTAAGTATGCCTTTATGCAAGTGGAAGATGGCTTCTGTTTGAAAATAAACCCAAGTAACTTTTGTTGATAAACATTATTGGACTTTTCAATGCCGTTGAACATCCTCACCCATAGCATTAAATTCCCATACTGAATACCATGATCCATATGGTTCCTCAGACCACTATAAAAATGTGTTTTACACATTCAACACCATCAATCGTACTGTTTCATACAAAACCATACAAATGTGATTTGTCACATTCAACATCATCAACCATGATGTTCCATACAATACCTTACAAATGTGTTTGCCACATACAGCACCATTAACATAGTGTTCATTTTTGCTGGTAAATCAGAGGAGAGTAAAACGTAGAGTAAAAAATGCAGTGCTAAATTCCTGGACTGTTTTTAGATCATCATAACCTGAGGGTACAATTCCAGGGATACAAACACACAAACTCTGGATCTATGTAAACTTGCACTGTGAGAAATTTGGTTGTTTGATGAGGAATGAAACCCTACTCAAGCACCAGCAACAATCCTTGTTTTGGTGTACCTAGAATAGTCACTAAATTAACATGTGCTTAACTCTCTGGTAGCATGGAACAAAAGTAGTCAGGCGTAACTTAGAAGCAATATGTAAAGTATTTATGCAGCACTTAAGCAGTAATAAAGTGATAACACAACACAAGAAAGTTCCCACATCAATTAAGGAAAATAGAGTAAAATGTACTAAATTATTTGACACCAAAAAACAAAAATCAAATTAGTAGAACCAGAGATACTCAATTTAAAAGTTGTAAAGTCAGAATACTGCGTAAAAGCACAAAGCACCACTATCAGCTATCTGGTTGTTGTGAGACCGGATGAAAGCCACAAGTTCTGGCTGGCCATGATGGAGCATGGGCTGGATACTGGGATCAGGTTGGCACTGTTGAAAAACTTACCTTCTAGAGTCCAGCATAAAGAGTTCCATTCATGATGCAAGAGGCTGCGAGGAGAAGGGAGAGGGTCACAAATGGTCATCACTGTAGCACAAAGAGAAGGGAGGCATTGCAGATGGTCGTCTCTGTAATGCAAAGATCTTGTCAGGTGACAGGAATGGCCATTGCTGGAGCTTCACATTTGTGGTCACCACGGGCTGTTGATGCTGTGGTGTGAAGCACAAATCATGTTGCCGGTCTTCACTGGCAGTTGCTGTAGGGTGAAGAGTCCGGATCACTTGAGCTTTGCGTTGACAGTCAGCATGGGTGGCAAGATTTTGTTGTAAACTGACCCATTCAGGTTACAAAGAACTCAAAGCTTCAGGATTTCTCTTTTTTTTAGGAGGAGCTCAATTGATGTCACACCAAGGGTCCAGGAGCTAGGAGGCACCTCTTGAGGATCGGGAGCTCACTCCATCATTGACCAACAGGGTTCAGGCAGGGCCGGTGGCACATCCTGGCTGGTCTAGTTTAAGTAGGTCAGCTGGGCAGTTGCAGAGAGCCCTCTGGAGCTTGTTTTGTCCCTTTAGCTCAGATCAGGAGGTTAGCCAGTTGGCCCATGAGGAAACCTCCACCTGGGAGAAAGGGCATAGTTCCAGTCTTCCTTATCAGCAAGCAGGGAAGGCCTCAGGCAGCAGGGAAGCCTGGCGTCCTTCTTCTGTAGTGTCCACGGGTCGAGAAGTGATCTGAAGAGTGGGTCTGAAGGTCCCCTTTTTTTACCTGGTGCCCACTTTGAAGTGGGTGAAGCTTCTAAAGTTTTCCCCCTACAGAGGTGTCTTTAATTTCCTGCCTCTCTGTCTGGCCTCAATCTGTCTGGAAGCAAAATGGGATAGTGTGAAGTCATTTGTGTGTGAGCTGAACAAGTGTATTTGAAGTGCAAGTGTGATAGATGACAGCTCAACCCCAATCATGCCAGAAATGGCCTATCCTGCCAACAGCCAGACAGTCTATTGTGACACTGTTAGAAATTAGATTACTGGTTGGCTAGGGCTTGTGCCTAAGCCAGGAAGAAACCACCACTCTAGTCAGGGCAAGGGAGTTACACGCCATAGATAACCCCTGCTCACCCCCTTGGTAGCTTGGCACGAGCAGTCAGGCTTTTCCCAGAGGCAATGTGTAAATCATTTGCGCAACACACTCACACAGCAGCAACACACTAGGCACACCACAAAAGAAACTCCACCCGAGATTATATCAAAAATAGCCTTTGTATTATCGAAAACACATTAGAATCATAATCACAAATATACACTGCGCCAACTGGTACTAGGCAATATTCACAGGGGATTATATGCATGACAGGGCCAATTGGGCCACTGCCAACACATTTAGAAAGCGCTAGTGACACATATAAAACACAACCAGTGACTACTGGTAAAAAACTGTACTTAGCATTATCACCTGCAACATAAACGCATTATGTCTGCATCCCATTAGGCATAAAACACATTATGTATAAATCTCATAAGCATAAACAAATTATTCAACCTCTGTATGCATCACATTAGGCATAAAACCATTATGCACAAACCTCATAAGCATAAACACATTATGCAACCTCTGTACCCATCGCATTAAGGCCTTGCACCCTACCAGCACTGACCCCTGGCCAACTGGCCTTCTGTGGGCCTCTAATGCCCTTTGTCCCAAATGTCAGAGTGCTAAGCTGCAGGACCTTCCACTGTCCCTCTGACTGCCTTGGCAGTGAAAGCACTGTGTGCAATGCGCTGAAGGTGCAACTCACCCCTTCCTCATTATGGAGCAAAAGAAATGGCCCCACGTTGCTGCTGCCTGCGCTCGCGCAGTGCAGCTGAGGAAATTCACTTCGGCACAACTGTGTCTCTCAGAGCCCCACTCTGGGACTCCTACAGCAATGCCTCCTCGTTGCAGTTGCCCTTTCTTTTGCGGTGCAGCTGTGGCAGATAAAGTGCTGGCACCATCAGTGCCTAGGAAGCCCTGTCCATCAGGTTGCTCCTTGTGCCATCTCTTGGCACCAACAATACCCAGGCTTCAGCCCCACTCACCGGGGCTGCTCAGGGACTCCTCCAGTCTCCTTAGCGGGAGACTATCTTCTCTGGGTGCAAGGCGAGAAGTCTGTAACACAGAGCCCGCGAGGCTCCGACTCCGATCGAGTTCTCCTACTGCTGTGGGCCCCATCCTCGTCCAGACTGAGTCACCGCCTGACTTCCTCCTCCTCTGACGCTGAAGCGTCGTACCCAGCAAGAGACTCGCCCCCAACCAGGCTGGATGCCTGATTTCCTGGGGCGGCAGTATCGTGTAGTTGGAGCCCCTCTTCTCGGGCTCTAGAAGTAAAATTGCAAAAGTGCCCACAACAGCCTCAGGGAAGATGTGGAGGCTCTCCCTTCTCTCACGGGGAGCCCTGCCTCGACTTAGGCACGGAGTTGCCGATTCCTTGTTTCCTTCGGCTGGGCTGCCCACAACCAGGCAAACTCTGCCTGGCTTCTGGTTCTCGCGGATCAATAAAATGTGGATTGAAGTCTCCGCCGGGCACAACTTCTAGGTCTCCCTCCTGGCACTATGAACAGCGCCTACACCACGCTGCTATGACATGAGCCCACATCAGGGGCTCTGGGGCACAGGAGTCCTGCAGCCCTTCTCAGTCCAGGGCTGAGCTGCTCCCACACAAGCCCACACCAGGGGCTCAAGGGCACAGGAGCCTGCAGTGCCCCTCCTGTCCTGGCACCAGGCAAGTAAGATGTAGCACTCACGAGACGCTAGGTCTCCATCCAGAAAGGCAGAGTTTGGGCAAAGCTGTGCCCAGGCAGGCCAGCACACAGGGTCCTCAAGTAGAGAGGCAGTCTCTCGTGGTGGTTCTTCCTGGGGCTTAGCAGCAGCAAGTACCCCAAAGCAGTACAAGGAAGCACAAGCACAAAACATGGGGTCGCAGCCCCAGCCATACCACATTTTCCCTTGTTCTGCCCTGGCACAGGGCTGGGGAACCAGTCCCAACTGGTTCTGGGGGTATTGGAGCACTTTTTTTACAAGCCTCCTTTTCCCCTTTGTCAGGTGGAGGCTCAGTCATCAGACACACCACAGTGGGGTGGAGCCAGCTTTCACCTAGGCAGGCACAGACCTATTCAGGGTCAGGGGACTACTCCTACCACTACTCCAAATGCAGATCTCCTATTCAGCCTAGCGCGGACTCCCCCTGCCCTCCCTGGAGGCACACACACCTCACCAGCTCCTGGTACCCCAGAGCCAGACGTGTAATCCACATTTATTTATTTATTTTATTTATTTTTGATATTTGTAAAGCGCATCGTTTACCCGTGGGCGTCTTGGCGCTAATAAACCATTTATCTGTGACGGTGAACATGGCAACATGATGCTCATTGGGCAAATAGCCAGGTCTTTAAGAGCTTGCGGAATTGGAGAAGAGAAGGGCTGGCCCTGATGTTCGGGGGAAGCGTGTTCCAAAGCCTTGGGGCGGCCACTAGAAAGCGCCGATCGCCCCAGGTGACAGTTTTCGTACGGGGAATGACCAGTTGGTTAAGGGTGGCTGATCGTAGAGCTCTATTCGGTTTATATTGTTGCAATTGCTCCTTCAAGAAGTGGGGACCTTGATTGTTGAGTGCTTTGAACACAATACAGAGAGCCTTGAAGTGGATTCTGTTTCGCACTGTGAGCCAGTGAAAGTCCTTTATATCTTTGGATATAGATTCATATTTTGTCTTGCCCGAAAGCAAGCGGGCGGCTGCATTCTGAATCGTCTGCAGTTTGGTAATTACTCTGGACTGAGCATTAAGGAAAAGACCATTGCAGTAGTCCAGAGACGAAAGGACAAGGGTGGAAATCAGGGTTTTGATGGCTGAGTCAGGAAGAAAAGGCCGTATTTTCCTTATCATCTTTAACTTCATATGTGCTACAGACACAGTTCTGTTAGCATGATCCATGAAGTTAAGACCCTCATCAAAGATGATACCGAGGTTCCTGACTTTCGCAGTTGGGATGGGAGGAGTACCGAAAGCCTCTGGCCACCAACTTGATGGCCAGGATGGAGAAAGGGGTCCAAAAATGAGTACCTCAGTTTTTCCTGAGTTTAATTTAAGACAGTTGGTGGCCATCCATTCTCCTATACCCAGCAGTCCCTTCTTGAATTTTTCTGACACAAGATCTCCATCCCCTTTAATTGCCAACACAAGTTGGGTATCGTCGGCATAGGAGGTTAGGCTCATCCCATATGCTTTGATGGTTTTAGCAAGGTCCGACACATAGATATTGAAAAGTGTCGGACTCAGGGATGAGCCTTGAGGTACTCCACATGGAGATGACAGTTGGGCCGATTGGAAGGGTCCTAAGATGACAGCCTGTGTTCTTTTAGCAAGAAAGGAAGCTATTAGGTCTTTGGCAGTGTGACAAATGCCAAGTCCCTCGACACGATCGACCAAGATAGTATGGTCGACCGTGTCGAAGGCTGCTGATAGATCTAGCATAACTAAGATGGCTGTACCCCCTTGATCCCTGATTACCCTGATGTCATCAGCAGCCTTAATCAAGGCTGTCTCCGTCCCATGGTATTTCCTAAATCCAAATTGTGTATTGTCCAGGAGGTCATGTTCCTCAATGAATTCGGAAATCTGGATATTCATAATTTTTTCGGTCACCTTCGCCATGAAAGGTAAATTTGCAATGGGGCGGTAGTTTTTTAAATCGCTTTTGTCCAGGGACGGTTTTTTTAAAAGAGGTTTTAATAAGGTGTTTTTAAGGGGGTCAGGGTAGCTACCTGATAGAAGAATGGAGTTGCACACCTCAGTCATTGATGGTATGATGGAATCCATTACTGGTAAGAGTACTGAAAGTGGACAGGGGTCGAGAGATGATCCAGATTTAATAGTAGACAGCGTAGTTTTTATTTGCTCTGCCGTAACTGGTTGAAAGCTGAGGAACATATCAGCTGGAGCCAAAATAAGGGGCTTCACTCTGCTCCTGTTTGGATTAGTGGAGAAGACCTGATAAATATCATCCACTTTGGTGAAGAAAAAGGAGGCTAGTGAATCACATAGCAGTTGTGATGGAGGAGGGGTGAGGTCAGGGGAATTGCCAGACAGTGTTTTAGTTATTTTAAACAGTAATCTGCTAGAATTTTTAGCTTTCTGTTTCTGGTCGGTGTAATAATCTTTTTTGGCTTTAACAATCATGGCCTTATAAAGTGCCAGTGCTTCCTTATAGGCTACTTTGCTAGTTGTATCATATCCTTTTCTCCATTGTCTTTCCTTATTACGGTTAGTTTGCTTTTGTACCCTTAGTTGTTCATTGTACCATGGGGCGGTGGGTTTTGATCTATTTTTGGAGAGTTCTTTAGTAGGGGCTGACTGATTTGTTGCCTGAGCCAACCAGGTATGAAATTGCTGAAGCGCTGAGTTTGGCTCCCGCGACAACGTTGGGCGCGTAAGATCCAGTGTTAGCTTAAGGTCATCCAAATTGATATTTTTCCAGTCTTTAAAGGACTGCTTGGGAATAGAAGGGGGATTATTATTACAGCGAATATTGATAGGAATATTAGCAAAAATTGCATAATGGTCAGTCCATGGCATAGGTAAGATGTTAGATATTTGTAATCCTTCCAAGTTAGAAAAAATGGGGTCTAAAATATGGCCGGCTTGGTGAGTGGCGGACATAACTCGTTGTTTGAGCCCTAGAGTTTCCAAATCGGAAATAAGGGTGGCCGAATCCGTTAGGTGACTTTGATCCAGATGGAAGTTCAAGTCACCTAGAATCGTAAAGGCGTTTTCGGTGGCTACTGATTCCATCATGGTATTTATGCTATTTAGAAAGGCTGTTTTAGATCCCGGAGGGCGATATATCAATATTCCCTTAAAATTAAACAGAGGTGAGGGGTTAATAGCAAATTGCATGGCCTCACAGGAGGTGGAAGAAATGGGGGTTGTTTTTACAGGATATGAATCTCTGACTATTATAGCCAACCCGCCCCCTCTTTGTCTGGGCCTGTTCTGGCAGTATGCTTTATATCCGTTAGGTACTGCAATAGCTAAGTCTGGCTGAGATGAATCATCGGTCCAGGTCTCAGTAAGAAACAGAGCATCTAGTTTGAAATCAATTATCATATCTGAAATCTCCTGCCTGTGTTTTCCAAGCGAACGCGCATTGATGAGGGCAATGGATATAACAGCTCCTTCGTCGTGCTTCATGGGTAGGGTTTTAGCATCTGATAGTAATAGCGGGATAATACAGCTACAATGAGGGCAAGAGATCGCTTGAGGGCTGGGGATCTGAGACGGTGTTATTTTGAGACAACTAGTGCTCATAGTTGGCCGAAGGGCCAGTAAACCTTGACTGGTATACTTTATCTTGATATCTGGGCCTTGTTGAGCAGGGGTCATGGCCCTAGGCCCGGTCCCGGCGCGGACGGGCGCAGACGGGCTTGCCTCTGGCGCGCCGCCGGCGCGCCCGCTGCGCCCGCCCGCTGCGCGGACGGGATGTTCCTTCCATTTATACCTGAAAGGGCGGGAAAGGCAGGAGGGTGGAAGAACTAGAGCGCACCCCCTTTACCTCCTCAAGATGGCGGCCGAGG
Source organism: Lissotriton helveticus (assembly GCF_964261635.1). NCBI lineage: Eukaryota > Metazoa > Chordata > Amphibia > Caudata > Salamandridae > Lissotriton > Lissotriton helveticus. The sequence goes on from NC_136063.1 coordinate 1,768,622,791, forward strand.
TGGGTCAGATCACGTGACCGCGGCTGAGTAGGGCAGCGCTATAGTGAGAAGACCGCAGTAATCGCGCCTTCCACAAAGCGTCCCCCAGGTGAGTTTAAGTTTTGCTTTACAACCAATAAATGGCTAAAAATACCATACACGTGGAAGTCCTCTACATGGACAATCACGCGCTCGGCAGGATTTAAAAAACGGACTGAGTCCTGGCACAAACAGTTGTGAAGACAAAATTAGCTTTTTTAAAATTCTCAGAAAGAATAGTAGGAGATCCCCCGGCTTCCGCCTCAGGGGAGAGCAGGTCACAGAATAAACAGTTTTACTTGCAAGTGGTTTCCGCCCCTTAAGTAATCTAAGAGGGCGGGAGGGTGGAAGAACTAGAGCGCACCCCCTTTACCTCCTCAAGATGGCGGCCGAGGTGGGTCAGATCACGTGACCGCGGCTGAGTAGGGCAGCGCTATAGTGAGAAGACCGCAGTAATCGCGCCTTCCACAAAGCGTCCCCCAGGTGAGTTTAAGTTTTGCTTTACAACCAATAAATGGCTAAAAATACCATACACGTGGAAGTCCTCTACATGGACAATCACGCGCTCGACAGGATTTAAAAAACGGACTGAGTCCTGGCACAAACAGTTGTGAAGACAAAATTAGCTTTTTTAAAATTCTCAGAAAGAATAGTAGGAGATCCCCCGGCTTCCGCCTCAGGGGAGAGCAGGTCACAGAATAAACAGTTTTACTTGCAAGTGGTTTCCGCCCCTTAAGTAATCTAAGAGGGCGGGAGGGTGGAAGAACTAGAGCGCACCCCCTTTACCTCCTCAAGATGGCGGCCGAGGTGGGTCAGATCACGTGACCGCGGCTGAGTAGGGCAGCGCTATAGTGAGAAGACCGCAGTAATCGCGCCTTCCACAAAGCGTCCCCCAGGTGAGTTTAAGTTTTGCTTTACAACCAATAAATGGCTAAAAATACCATACACGTGGAAGTCCTCTACATGGACAATCACGCGCTCGGCAGGATTTAAAAAACGGACTGAGTCCTGGCACAAACAGTTGTGAAGACAAAATTAGCTTTTTTAAAATTCTCAGAAAGAATAGTAGGAGATCCCCCGGCTTCCGCCTCAGGGGAGAGCAGGTCACAGAATAAACAGTTTTACTTGCAAGTGGTTTCCGCCCCTTAAGTAATCTAAGAGGGCGGGAGGGTGGAAGAACTAGAGCGCACCCCCTTTACCTCCTCAAGATGGCGGCCGAGGTGGGTCAGATCACGTGACCGCGGCTGAGTAGGGCAGCGCTATAGTGAGAAGACCGCAGTAATCGCGCCTTCCACAAAGCGTCCCCCAGGTGAGTTTAAGTTTTGCTTTACAACCAATAAATGGCTAAAAATACCATACACGTGGAAGTCCTCTACATGGACAATCACGCGCTCGGCAGGATTTAAAAAACGGACTGAGTCCTGGCACAAACAGTTGTGAAGACAAAATTAGCTTTTTTAAAATTCTCAGAAAGAATAGTAGGAGATCCCCCGGCTTCCGCCTCAGGGGAGAGCAGGTCACAGAATAAACATCAGCCCGGCAGATACATAGCACACAGAAATGCCAACTTCTAAAGGTGACATTTCTAAAATACTGATCATAAATCTGCGCACACCATTGCACAGGATTTATTATTACTATTTCAAACATACCAAACTTGACCACGCTGCTTCTCTCAAATCAGGAATTACCACTGAAACACTTATCAGGGAATCCAGAATGCATTCCTATGAGAGGGCAGCCTCACAGCAGTGAGAAACCAAAATGGCTGTTTGTCACTACCAGGACATCCCACAAACTTAAGGTACATGTCTTACGTTTTACCTACAAGGCACCCTGCCAATAGGGCTAGCTGGGGCCTACTTTAGGGGTGACTGACATGCAGTAAAAATGGGGCCACAGACGTGGCTCACACTTTAGGTGTCACGTCACAGCAGCAGTAACACTGCGCTCACAGGCCTTGCAATGGCAGAGTCCTCAGACAGGTTTGAAAGGCTACTTTGTTTGGTGGCACAATCAGCGCTGCAAACCCACCAGTAGCATTTAAGTTACTGGCCCTGGGTATCTGAGATACCACTTTACAAGGGACTGCCAGGTAAATTAAATATGCCAAACAGGTGTAGACCAATCTTACCATGTTTACCACAGAGAGCACATGCATTTTACACTGGACAGCAGTGCTAAAGTGCCTAGAGTCCTAAAATCCCCAACACCATGTCAGAACAAAGGCTAAGAGGAAGGCAAAAAGTTCAGGGATCACCCTGCAAAAAGGGTCACGTCCAACAGACACTGTCTGGGAAGAATACACAAAGGCCAACTGTCAAATACACCTAGTCATGTGATGCAGTAACAGGCTGAAGGCACCAATTCGTTTGGACACAACATTCCAACGTTCTGAAAGTTCTATTTTCAAAATGTTGACTTTAATTTCCAACTTTCCATTGAAGGGTGTTTTAAATTACAATTCCTCAGTCACCATACATGACTTCCCTTCTTGCTCCCAATCAAAAGTTATCACTTGTCAAATGTAAAAGATGATCCAAAATTATTCCATGGTAGAGCTAGACTTGCAGTAGAGAAAATGGAATTTGTGAGTTCTTTACTACCAGGACATGTAAAACTTTAAAGTACATGTCCAATTTTTTTTATTACAATGCACCCTGCCCTGTGGACTATTTAGGCTCTATCTTAAGAATGTTTTAGATCTGGAAAGGGGATTATTTTGAGAAGTTAAATTGGGAGTTTAAAACTGCTAACAGCCTGCATTAGCAGGCTTTGGGGCATGTTAAAATGACTACCTAAATGGGTGACACAATGAGTGCTGCAGGACCACTAGTAGCATTCAATTTACAACTTTACTAGAGACTTAATAGTAAATGAAATGTGCCAATTGGGTGTAAGTCGATCTCACCATGTTTAAACTAGAGAGAGCACAAACACTGTACATTAGTTAGCAGTGGTAAATTGCGCTGAGTCCCATGTACAACAAAAGCGAATTCAGCAAAAGTTTTAAGGATGACCGTGCAAAGAGAGCCAAGTCCAACATACACAAATTATGTTTGCAACATATTCCTCCATTGGAAATTTGAGTTTAAAGGTGGAAAAGTTGGTGGGCAGGCTAAGATCCAATGAACACCCATAAATGTGTGGTTGTGTGGCCATTCAGAAAAATATTATATGGCACCTCATAAGAAGGAAAACACGAGAGTGAACTCCAAATACAGTTCTTACTAATTTCCAGGGTGGAAAATTGAATAAACACCACAAATGTACCTGGGGGTTTTGAGGGATAAAAGTTTATCTTAAGGGAAAATATTTTCCTTTTAGAGAAAAACAGAAAATAAAGGTTCAGCTTAATTACTCCTATGGATTATCCCCAAGCACAGAAGAAAGAAAAAAAGCACGTGTACCAATCAATAGTGCGAATAGATTTCCATCATAATTCATTTTGGTTTCTAGTGCATCCACACAAAGATGTAAAAGTTCTGAGATATTTGAAGAAAACCTACAAGGAGTGCATAATGATGGTTCCCGAATCAACCCTTCTGTGCTAACATGAATAAAATTGTTAATGATGGAAGCATTACAGACAATAACGTTAGTAGTAGTTATCTCACATGAATGACAACTAATAGACACCGTAGGAAAAAGTGCTACTTTAACACCATATTTTCACTTTTTTTATCATTCATCTTTACAGTTTATGAAAATCTTGGCGAGCGCATATGTTAAATGCAAGTGCTAATGAGCTCCAGTTGAAATTGAATGAAAGAAACAAACATTTATGCTTTTTTGTGCCTAACGCAATTCATTACCCATTGTGTAGACAAGTCCTTAAATACATTTAAAAAATGGATATATGAATGTGGCAGAGGACCAGACATGGTGGCTAGGGATATGTTCATAGAACTACTAAGGAAGTCATACGTACAGGTAAATCTACGCATTAGTAACAATGAGTTCTGTATGTTCCCGCATATGTATGTGTTTATCCAAATACGCTGTTTCAACATAAATGGGAATTATTTCAATGTTCTATTCCTACCTTGGCTGGCAAAGTAAGCACCTTTAACAGTTGGATAAAGTAAATGGATTTCATCATGCCATACCTAACCAGCTAAAAAAACGGCTCTGTGTATTAATAAAGCAGTATCCCATGTACCGATCCATACACTACGATGGGGTCACAGGACATCAATTTGGTAGATGTCCCAATTGCAAACACCTACAACGCTATATTTTGGTTTTCGAATTTTCAGCATTTATTTTTCTGGTCAGTTTTGGCACTTAGGATGAGGTCTGTGTATCTGCCTCAGACCAATATTTCGCATTTGCTGTGTCTAAATTAAAGCTTGCACTGTCCTATTAAATCCAATAACAGTGCACCTGTTAAACATGTTCCTAGCATGCTTCTTACATGGCAGCCTGCAGCATATGACCACCTTGTGCCCTACTTTTAATGATTTGGAGGAAACATTTTATTTACCTTGCCTGAGGTTTGTCTTCAGTTTGGTCTGGGCATTATTTTAAGGGCAGATAAATATGTTGAGGAAGAAATAAAAGTACTTTGCCTATTTTTAACCGCATGCGTGCTGCCGTTTTTCCCGCTGTGCGCTGGAATTTAATAATTACCATGTTGAGTGACGAGTTCACCTTGTCATCCGCACAGGGTAGGTAATGCTGATGAAGGGTTAATGGCAGATCTAGTAATAGCTCGTCACAAGTTTGACTCCAGACTCACCCTTTCAGGACAATGAATTAGGTGCCAAAATAGTGACACTTGTTATTTACAGCGCTTAGATATTTGAGAAGAGCAGGATATATTGCTATATGAAAAGAAGTTATAATAGGTGAATAGTTTCGTGTATATTTTGATGAAACTTCCAAACAAAATGTTAGGAGGTGAGATCAAGTTTCTAAACTACATTTTTCTAGGGTATAAATATGCATCTTAATTTTTTTAAGTGCAATACACAAAACGCACAAGTCCTAGTCTGGTTTTCATTCGAATAGTTGGAATTGAGTTATAATAGACCTGCTCAAGGAAGGCCTGCTAAATCTAGATGAGATCATTATATTTTAAATTGCCGTGGGTGTTGAGTGTATTTTCTTGACACAGAAGGAAATTGCATTTTAGGATCGCAAGAATTTTGTGGTGTCCTATAACTGTTTTGAATTAAGTTTGGCTCAACTTTTTAAACTACATCATAAACCTCTGCATCTAGAATATTTGGAAAAGCTGAATTATTTTAAGTCACGTTATAATAAAAGGTGGAGGACGTGTGTTTGGGATACTTTAGGCTTATGAATTCAATAATACGTTGACAGATGATACATCTAAGTTTCACTCCTGAGACCAATGTACTTTGCAGAAGCACAGAACATGCAAACTTTTGTATACTAATCATATTTCAACATTGGTAATGCAAAACCCTCAATCATTACCTCATTCAAGACAAATGTTATACTTGTTTCCACGCCCTTTTGGATCTGCCCATGGCATTTTACATTATTGAACATGAGAGACTCCTTTACTTCTTGGGTTAGTCATGTGCTGATGTGACAAGTGTCTGGAGTGGTTCACCACATTCTTTATTATCCAGAAATAAACAACAATGACTGGATTAACTTCCTTTGAATGTCTAAACTAGATGTGGCATCCGTGAAGGTTCAGTAATGTCGACAGTCATATTAAAAATCCTAGCCAAGGAATCTTCTCAAACTTTTCTTTCCCCGAAGGAAGTCTAAGTCGCCAACTCTTCAAGTTCTCGAGGCACAAAGAACCAGCCATGTATCGCATTGGTAAACTGGCAAATCTCACAACTGTAGTAGCAAATTGTGTTTAACAGTCAAACATATCCCTGACATCTTCTCTTTCTGTATGAAGTTACATTTAGGTACATCCACATGGCACTTTGACTGCAACTTTGACAGCAACATGTTACATATTTTTTTTTTTAGATGCGGCCTACTACGTATTACAAACACAATATTGTGAATTGCTGCTTGCATCATGTAGACAAAATATTACACCATCTCATCAGTCAATATGTTATTGTTGAAATGCACATGCACAATAATCCATGAGGATCCACAATTGGACTTGATTCTTTTCTGAAGAAGTAATCATTAAAGCAGACATTGGTATACATCCTACTGTCGCAGTTCACATATTTTCATTACCGATCTGCAGGAATGCATTAAGCCAATCCTATTCACTTCTAATTGAAACAGAAATCAAAGCAGCCCATACAGAGAGGCAAAGAGACACCACTAGAATGAGGCTCTTCACACTTTCTTTAGAAGTGTTTATGGATGTCGGTAATAAAACAATACAAAATTATAAAAGAAGCATGAAACATTCATATCATATTCAATCCTTCAATTATCTCAAGTAACAAGTCCTATACCTCAGCCCTTTCTTCCTTGAAACTGAATGCAGTTCTCTTACTGGAAATATAGCAAAACAATGGTTATTTGTCCTCTTAAAAATCTTTCCGATGTAGTTTTTGTATATGACTCTTATGGACTCACTAGAGAGTTCAATGCACATAAGTTCAAAATGAATCCCAATCTTAGAAATCTAAGACAAATGTTGGAATGTAAAATGACGACATAAAAACAGGAGAGACAAAATAGAAATTAGCAACAAAAAAAAACAATGAAAATAGTGTACACACAAGAAGTTCAAATAAGCAGGGCCTTGAAACAAATAATGATCTAGACAATGATCTGTGTAAACAAGATAGTGCACAGGTAGGAAGTCAAGGTTCACATCTGACATTCCTACCTCAAGACACTGGTTCCACGATGATCTTCTGATTACTGCCAAACATGAACTGCTTTGGGAAGTGACAGGCTCTGAATGAATTTTCCTTTTATACAATAGCAATCCAGCATGGCTGCCGTATTCGAAATCCCACATCCGGCAAGATTTAAGTTTGTTTCATTTTTGTTGTGGTGTTCACCACTGCCATGCACGCCAACTTTCCATTAATACTGAAGATCCTCATATCTAGTTTTCCAATTTTGATAAGCATTTAGCAGAAATGATTTGGACTTGTTATTTCCAGTAATGCAACAATTTTTAGCACAGCTATATCATGCAATGATGACACCTACTAAAGACTTTGGTTTGTCAAAGTCAGTTACTTAGATATATACGATAACATCATCATGTTGTTGCAGAAAAATGTTTTTAAAAAATAGTGCTGTACCAACTGTCCAGATTCATATGAACTAGATCTGCAACAACTTTATCAAATTCTGAGAAAGAAGTGTATTATGCAACAGGTACAAAATGATTACCTGTATAAACAAATGAAAATATCAAAATAAGATTTTCAAAATTAATTAGTATATTATTTAAAAAATACTAGCCATCCAAACCCCTTATAAACCTAAAAGTCTAAATATAAAAAATACTTTACCATAATATTACTTAAAATATTAAATTATATTTCACTATAACCCGAGTAAAAAAATAAAAAACAAATCCAATATAATGAAATTAAAATAAACTATATTTAAAATGTCGATATTAATGTAAAACATAATAAAGAAAGCTACACTTAACTCCGATATTTTTGTACACAATATTTTTAGTCACAATACTTTTTCCAAAATATTATTGTTCAATGGTATATTGGAGTCCATTTTTAGAGGGAACACCTTGGCAAATGTCATGACCCAGCGCCAGGATTATTGGACTGCTGTACGCCCACCGCTACTCAGTTGCAGATCTTCAAGCACTCATCTCCAGACGCAACAACAGCTGCTGCCTGACTTCACCCCACTTCACAAAGGAACTTTTCTCCTTCATCGGCTACCAGTTCACCACAGCCCTAGAGCTAAACATCACACCAGCGACCAGCACCTTTCCACCACTATAAGCCTAGAACGCCCTCAGACCTCTCTTCTGCCTCCTGCTCAACGCCAGATCGCTCCTCAAGCACACCACCAAAAACTGGGACACTATCACCACCTCACGGCAGGCGTGGTCTTCATCACAGACACCTGGCTCACCACAGCAGCAACCCCAGACATCACCACAGCAACTCCCCTCAGCTACAAAATGAAGCACAGCACCATCAAACACTGCGGCGGCATTGCTATAATCCACAAGGAGCCAGTCACCTGCACCATCTCCAACGATGAAATTACACTTATCACGGAACATATGAACTTCGAGCTTCACTCCAATGACAACACCACCATCAGATGCACCCTCGCCTACAGACCGCCAGGACCACAGACCGGCATAAGCAATGCCATTGCTGAATTAATTTCCCCCCTCGCCATTGAATTTGAACTATATGTCCTCCTGGGAGACCTCAACTTCCACATAGACGACATAACTGACACCAGCCCCACCGAGCTCCTGGAAAGACTAGACAACATCGGGTTCAAGCAACTAGTCACACAAAGTAGGACATGCGCTGCACACTACCTTCATGTCCAGCAACAGAATCAGATAAAGCCACAACTAGGAATTCAGCTGGTCAGCCCACTCCATTATATACTTCACCATCATCAGACACCCCCCACCCACTCAAAGGTCACAACACCGTCTGGCCATTCTTGAAAGTGTTCCTTTGAAGACACCCCTTGATCAAAGACATTTTGGAGTATAAGTTCAGGGGCTCTGACCTCATGTTTTTGAAGCACTTTTAGATCTGGAAGTGAACCTCTTTCAGGTGGACTGCTGTGATGCTTAAAGGACTCAACTGGACTGCTTTACTGCTTGTTGCCCTGCTGCTCCCTGACTCTGGTCTAACCAGACACTGCGTGGGACTTGTAACCAGATGGAGCTGGCTTTAGATTCTGGACATTGCCAGAGGACTGCTGTGTTGCCAGGAAACACTGCCATTTTGCTAAACTGCCTTATGTGCTGGCCTGCTGCCTGCTTCCTTCCTGTGTGCCTGCATCAAATGTTCTCCAAGGGACTGTTTGCTTTCCTCCCTCCACCCCCCTCTGTTTTTGCAATTTCAGGGCTTTCAAAAATTGTGCTTCCACATCGCTACTGTTGTTGTCTGTGGGTGCGGCAGCAGTGTTGGCTAAAGAAGAAATTGTGACTAAACGTTACCTCCTGCCCTAAGTCAGTGCTCGTTGAGCGCTTCTGTTTATCGAAAAAGCATTTGTGGAGTGCTTCATTTTCTCAAATAAGTGCCCCTGGGGAGAAAAGGCCAGCTGGAAGCACCCGTCTGTCGTTTCTTATGCTGTTGGACGAATAGAGAACCTGTGGGAGCAGCCTGCACTCCAGCATGCACTCCTCCAACACGTTATTCAGTAACCAGGTGCAGGTCAGGCACAAAGACTGTAATTGAGGCCCCGCCCCATGAACAGCGCTGTGTGGAACCAGGCGAGGGAAGGTTCGAGTCTTAGGATTCAGGCCCCATTTCCAAGAACCACCTGCTGACAACCTCCCGCGCAACACCGGTGGGGCATTGGCTTAGACCAACTACGCTGCAATCCCTGTGAGTTTAGCAGCTGCCCTGCATGCTCGCCGGCACCTGCGTTTGTCAATGATGCACACGGGGGACCCAGCAAGGCCTCCCTGCTAAGTCCTACCCTATCTAACCAGAAACCCCATGTCTAATAGCCTGTCATTGTGCTTGTATTTGCCTGAGTGCAAAGCTATAGTCTTCTTTGTGTTAAGGGGTAGGGTGGTTTTGTGATGACCGAAGTCACAGCCCAAATGCATACCTCTATATTATGAAAGAAACATATATTGCACGTTACATATTCCATGACATCTGCCTTTAATGAATCCATGCTGCCATATGTTTATAGGCACCATTCCTCAGGCTGTCGTCAGTTTCCAAAAGTTGATTACTTGCAATTATTCTGAAAATGAAACACGTTTATTTACTCCCTGAAAATTCTACTATGGGATTTGTGGTTTAGTATTTTGCATCACACAGTGCCACCACATGTTTTCAGAACAATCTATAGAGCCAATGACTACAGCTACATTGATTTTATTATTTCTTATTAAAAACGTGGTTTATGAAGATAAAGTGCTGTCGTGACATAGCCATGACAGTTCCTGATATACATGACAGATGAGCAGAAAATGCATTTTGTCAAACAGTAGCTACGACTACACGGGCAGTGAAAAGTGCCAGGACACGAGACGACATTTTCCATAGACGAGTACTGCATTTGAAACAACTATTGTTGGCTCAAGGTAAGGCTTTGATATGATTGGACAGCTTAACCTGTACATTTGCTTTTTGGTGTCTTATGGTAGCCTATGACTACGAACATCACTGGATAGATTTTATAGACACTGTCTTCTAGTGCGGACAATTGCATCATATTGTTTGTGTCAATTTGTTACCACCTCGGTTGTTGCTCGCTGTTGCCTTATGGTGAGAATTGTCACGTCTACGTGCCTTTTACGTGGGCTTCATTATTGCACTTGTTTTTGTTAGTCACAATTATTTTGCGATAATTGCACATGTGCTAAATAGCACTGTCTAGTGTGAACTTCATACATTTTAATTATTTTCAACAATGAAGATAATTGAGCTGTTGTCGCTGCGTAATGACTACTTGGGATTCATTATTCGGATATTGATGCAATGGCATTTTTCACTATTATGTGCTTTTGTTTTGTGTCCTTTCCTGTCTCTAGGTAAAGTCTGCATTTAGTTGATGTAGCCTTGTGCCGGTGCGATCCATTAGCAGTTTTGGTTCAAAGAAACGAATTTTAGCCACAATGCGCTATGTCCACATTTTACGTTCTCTTAATGTGCCACATAGTACATTCCAATGATTTTAATCTTGAGCAGCAAAAATACTCAATCCGTCTGTTTCCTCTATTTCCGTTAATCGCAGAGTTGTTTGGTGGCCTGCATTAACTTGTAATTTTCATCACATACGGTTGAACCACCTGTTTATGTGATCAATAAAACTCAATGCTGTGTAATGGTACAGCATGATTATAATAGTGTCTTTCTCTCAGAGAATGAATACAGTCTCTGCGTTCTATTTTCACAAGAATTATGTTGCATGATATTGATTCACCCATAAAAGACTAGGAATAACAACTCAAAAACCAATCGAAGAAGTATTTATTTTTTCTTGGTGTTGATTTGTGGAAGTTCACTGTTTTTTTATATTGCTTTTAATTCCCAAAATTATGAATAGGCAACATGTGCACTGCAGAAATGGGTCGATTCTAATTAGTATGTACACTAAAGCATATCTTCCATCCACAAAACACAAATACGCAAACTACCTTTGTGCATCTTGATCATCAAGATCATGGCTGTGAGTACTTTGCTCCTGAGGTATAGATTAGGGTGCAACTTGCTTATGGGACACATGTCTTCTGTCTCTACTCGTGAGCTATAAGCCACAAGGAAACACATGATACACAAAGTCATATAGTTTATGTACTCATTCCCATGAAAGATCTTGACACTGATTATTCATGGCTCACAAATATAAATACCTTTAGATGAGATGAATAAAACACACTGACATCAGTTTAGGAATTAATAGTAATTACCCTGCACGAGGGTTATTATTCACAGTTAACACACTGTATAGAACATTAACTAATGTTCTTTTCCGGCCTCGGGCAGGAGCCTAAAATGAGGTTGCATTATGCGGGAATGAGCAATGGCTAACTGCCAATGCTACAAGGCATGTGGGCAATAGAGATGTTAGCATCTGTGGGAAATGACCATCTTTTGCGTGATCGGTAGCAAAGAGCTTATGTTCCCCTTTAAACATGATGCAATTGGCATTCTTCTTATTGGTACATTTAAAGTATATGTCCCAAGTATTTGGTACAAAGTCTTCCCGGGACCTGGAAGGTAAAGGCCACTTGTGAACTGCAAACACCAGGAGATGATGGATGGAGCGCTGAAACCTTTCAGACACTCACCCCCAGTACCAGATCTGGTTTGAATCCATTATCATTCTTTAGCTAACTTCGCCACCTCACTTCAGAACCAGTTATATGCAAATCAGACTTGACCCTGTGCCTCATGGGAACAGACTAGCCCAAACTGCCAAGCCAGGTCTTCCCTGAATCAGAAACAAGCATCCTGGGACCGGTTTCTGGGTAACACCCTTCATCAGGCAGGCTAGCTTGAATCCAGTGGCAAAGTGAGCAAGGGACCTATGTCTGGGCAGACCCTGCCAACTTAGGGCGAACAAAGCAAACACAAAGAGATGATGGACGGCTTGCTGAAACCTTTCAGACACTCACCCCCGTCACAGATCTGGGTTGTATCCATCATCTTTCAATAGCTCCCTTCACCACCTCAGTTCAGACCCAGCTATATGCAAATCACTCTTGACCCTGTGCCTTGCACTTGTGGACTGCAGCACCTATTTTAACCACCCAAAATAGTAAGGAAAAGTACCTTTTTAAAAGTTACTTTATCAATGCCTGAAACTCCTGGGGAGTAATTTACATTGACCTTTCAACTGTCACCCAGCTGGTAAATGGCTCTTAAAGAGGTAGGAAACCTGCTCCAGGGACAAAGGCCTGGGTATGGGGAGTTTTTTTATCTTCCTTTGGCAGGATAGGCATTTGGCATGCACACAAAAACTTAGGAGAACATTAACAATACTACTCACAATGCAGGACAGCAAGCAAAGTTGCTTAACTGCATTGAGTGAAAAGAAGAGAGCAGAAATGCACCATATGCACTAAGATATGGTGCACCTCGGCCCCCTGCTACTGCTGGCGCTCTGCGTGCTGCCTAGTGCCAATGCAAGTACCCTTGAAGCATGCTCCAAGGGTGCCTGCCTTTGGAAGGCATTGTTTATGTGCAGGAATAGATATTTTCCTGCACAAAAAAAAATTCTTAGAGGTCTTTTCCTCTTTCTATATGTGCTGCAGAATACAGCACACATAGAACAAGGAAATAACAAGGAGAAATAAATATGTTTTTCTTCGTTACTCCTATGTTGGGTGGGTGCACCATTTTGCTGCAATCCCAGGTTTAAAAGTCTTTGTAAACCTATGTTTGTGTCAAAATACATGGGTGAATACATGGGAACTACCATACTCCACCCCTGTAAGGACAACCCAACACAAAGTAATGCAAAGCAGTGCTTTGTGTGCCTTACTAAATGGCAAAAATTATTTTGCATCGGGCATCACCACAAAAGTGATGCAATTCTGATGTACAATCATCATAATTCTGTCCTTAAATTACTTCAAACAAGCCTCCTCAGACACAGGCAAATGTTAACTGACAGTTGAGCAGCCCTGTTGGACTTGGGCCCCTTTTGGCAGGTTCACCCCTAGATTTTTTGCCTTTAGCCTCTGACATGGTGGTAGTGATTTTAGGCCTCTGCGCACTTTAGTACTGTGGCCCAGTGTAAAGTGCGTGCGCACTCTGAGAGAGTGTGGTGAGATGGGCCTGCCCTCCCATAGGAATGCATGGGGGATATGTGTGTCCATAGTAGTTCCTGATATGAGGGGAGTGCAGGGTCAAGTTTAGTACGTGTGAACTTGTGTCTACACCACAATGGGAGAAGGGCTTCCCCTTTTTGGATTTTAGAATTAAGGGGCACCGTGGGATTGTTTGCAGTAGGGCAGACAGAACCTGCTGCAAAAGTGGGTAGGGTTACCCCTCAGAACTTGTATCACATTGGTTAGCATGGGACTAGGAATCATCCCACCCACAAGCTAGTGCCAGCCATTAATTAGACCTCTCTTGGCACTGCTTTTAGAACATTGCTTTTACCAGAGGAAGATCAGAAGAGCAGTGAACCTGCTGTTTGTGACTTGAGTAAAGCCCTGAAGTACTAGCCCTCCTCCCTCTTGCACCCAGGACCACAAAGTGGTCTCTAAGGGGCACATATACAAAAAAATGTTGGAGCACAGTGCTACACCAAATTCGACCATGCCCTGCTCTGACTTTTTTTAAATGCAGGGATGCGCTGCATTCACAAGAATACAGCGCACCCCTGTGTGTCCTTTAGTGCTTGTGCATAAAAAGCTGTCTAGTGCCAGTGCAGGCACCCTGCCACCTTGTGGCAAGGGTGCCAGCACTGCAGCAGTGATTGTTAATGGGCAAGAAGGGACATAAACAATTAATAATGTTGATGTTCTCTTTCTATGTGTGCTGCAGAATGCAGAACACATAGAAGGAGAAAGAAAAAGGAGAAATTATTAATTTCTCCTCATATCACCATTCTAAGAATAGGTATTCCCTGACATTAGTTTTGGCACTCCCTCAACCTTGTAAATCTGGGGCAACATCAAAAAGCAGTGGGTGTGCGGTGGAACACCCACTGATACATCCATTGCACGACGCGGCAGGAAAAGGCATATTTACAAGGTGGCATTAAGCCATGTTAGTTGTCTTAGAAACACCTTGTAAAAATAGGGAATGGCGCTAGGCCACAGGAGCATCAAAAGAAGTGATGATCCGGTGGTGATAGGGGCTTGAACATATGCCCCTAACTGTCAGAATACTGACCTGACCTCCTGCAACAGCACATCTGCTTCGTGGGAAGCATTTAGAGATACATAACAGCTGGTTTGACCTGGAAGGGGTTCTTTGCTCCCAAGAGTAGGGGATTAAATCATTTACGTAAATCAATAAAGTGATCCCAAAACAAAATAATATGAGTTGTATAGTTGATGGAAAAATAACCACTGGAGCACGGTGGTAAAATACCCAGTTTGCTCTATTTAGACTGTTGATCTAGCACTGCATGTATTAGATTTATTCTGCATGCAGTTAGGGCAAACTGAGTGCTCTTGCTTGTAACAAAAGTCATATAAGGTTTTATAAATACTGTGGTTCTTAGAGTTATGTTTGCTTGCACTGAATTCTTTTGTAATTTGTCCACTTTCCTACTCACCCTGCACTGAAGTAAAATAAAATATTTGATCCAAAGTAGGTCTGATTTAGTTATTTTGGGTCTGATTCACAAGTACAAACTTACACTGTTGAATACGTTTACATTTGTTTTGGACTTCACAAACTCCAAATTAAGAGCAAGTTTATGACTGCAGAGACTTCACAGTCAGGGTTGAGAACTCCACACATAAAAAGATACAACATGCCTATCTTTCAAAATGAAGGTTTCCAGGATGATTTTATTCCATTTTAACCTTTCTCCCTGATCACAAGTTTAAAGGACCTTTGGGCTGAGGGTGGCTTTGGATCTAGTGACAGTTGTACCAAAGTTGAGTCTCACTTCAGTAGGATGATGGTGGGACACCCATAGTTTTTTGACACAGCCCCAGATTTACAGGGAATTGAAAATCGGAGGCAGCACCAAAAACCTAGGCCTCTCCAGGGGAGGTGACAAGGGTTGTGCAACTGGGAGAAATACTTTTATTTCTCCTCATTTTTTGCTCCTTGCATATGTGCTGCATTCTTTTTTTTGTGCAGCACAACAATCATCCCTGCAACTCAGGCACCCTTACACGATGGTGCAAGGGTGTCTGCATTGGCGCACAGCTGCTGTTTGGGCACAGGGGTTAGTAAAGGAATGGGCAGTATTCTTGTAAATACCACACAGCCCTGCACTTAGGCACCGCACTGCGCCATTGTCTTGTAAATATGGCTCTAATAGTTCAACAGTGCTTGACATAAATTTGCAAATTTCTGTGTTTGGAATTGTATCATGTTCTGATATGGGACAACTGAAGTAAATGTTTACTTTACTTTTGTGAGTCACTTCTAATTCCCTTGCCCTGCGCTCTTTTTATTTGTCTGCCCTCCGTCAGAATAAATAAATCCTTTCTATGATGTACTGACTGACATAAGCATTTTCACTATAAGAAAGTGTAAAACATCTGCCCTCCCTGACCAATCCTAAGGAAATTCTGTATAATTGTATGTTCATAATTATAAGCCAGAATCCAGCCACGCGGCTGCACTTCCAAAGCACAGGAAGGCGACATATTTACGATAATATTTCGCGTTCCTCTGCTCTCCCCTGCGCTGACGCATAAACAGCTGCCATGTGCCGGTGCAGGTACCCTTGTACAATGGTGCAAGGATACCTGCGTCATAGGGAGATTGTGTTTGTGCGGGAAGGGGTACCTTCCTACACAAAAACAATCACTACAGGCATTTTCCTCTTTCAATGTGTGCTGTAGAATGCAGCACGCATTAATGGAGGAAAAAACGAGGAGAAATGAAAACATTTCTCCTCAATACACCTCTGTACGCCTCCGCTGGGGAGGCGTAGCATTCACACGCATTCCCAGATTTTCCATTTTTCGTAAATCTGGAAATATGTCTGGTTCCATGGGTGTTGCGTGGGAACACCCATAGCAACAGCCATGGAACGGCCCTTTCACGCTAAGTGCTGCATGTAAAGGGGCCATATTTACAAGGACAGGAAGAGCCAATCAGGATAGCTTTTCCTCTCCTTGTTAATATGGTTTAATTTACAACAGGGGGTGGTGATGGACAGAGTCTCTGAATTAAGCAGAGTACTCTCACCCAGTCAAGAGATCAGGGCTAGATCCAACACCGTTTTTTAGCTCATTGCACCATCCCAGTTTCAGAACCTGGCTGTATGCAAATTAGTCTGTCCCTGGCCCAGTGCATCATGGGAACAGGGCAGACCAGACTACAAAAGCCAATTCTTACACTGGGAAGGAAACAAGCTTCCGGGGACCGGTTTCTGGCATTTCAGCCGTCTTCGGCCCGGCTTGCTTGAATCCTGATGGTGCAATGAGCAAGGGACTCACATCTGAGTATACCCTTCCACGCTTAGGGTGGACAAAATAATTTACAACAGGGGGTGGTGATGGACAGAGTCTCTGAATTAAGCAGAGTACTCTCACCCAGTCAAGAGATCAGGGCTAGATCCAACACCGTTTTTTAGCTCATTGCACCATCCCAGTTTCAGAACCTGGCTGTATGCAAATTAGTCTGTCCCTGGCCCAGTGCATCATGGGAACAGGGCAGACCAGACTACAAAAGCCAATTCTTACACTGGGAAGGAAACAAGCTTCCGGGGACCGGTTTCTGGCATTTCAGCCGTCTTCGGCCCGGCTTGCTTGAATCCTGATGGTGCAATGAGCAAGGGACTCACATCTGAGTATACCCTTCCACGCTTAGGGTGGACAAAATAATTTACAACAGGGGGTGGTGATGGACAGAGTCTCTGAATTAAGCAGAGTACTCTCACCCAGTCAAGAGATCAGGGCTAGATCCAACACCGTTTTTTAGCTCATTGCACCATCCCAGTTTCAGAACCTGGCTGTATGCAAATTAGTCTGTCCCTGGCCCAGTGCATCATGGGAACAGGGCAGACCAGACTACAAAAGCCAATTCTTACACTGGGAAGGAAACAAGCTTCCGGGGACCGGTTTCTGGCATTTCAGCCGTCTTCGGCCCGGCTTGCTTGAATCCTGATGGTGCAATGAGCAAGGGACTCACATCTGAGTATACCCTTCCACGCTTAGGGTGGACAAAAAAATTGTTAATATGGAGCAGTAAAATATGCCACCAGTACGTCACAAAAAGTGACATTCTGGGGGGCTTGTAAATCTTCCTCCTGGTGTGTTTATCTGCACTTATTTCGAGCTGTCATTAACAAAATGGCCACCGGGTCTTGTTTTGGTCACCGTATATAGTTTTGTTTGTTTCGTTAACAATGACTGTAGACGCCGAACACGCAGTTGGTAGAAAGTAATGTGCGCCTTGCTAACTTAGTGAAATCAAAGCGCTCCCCAGCTCATTGCATGGAAAGCGGTTACTTGATTTAGAAACCCCTTTTCCTGTGTAAATAACCAAGACTATGACTGAGGAGACCGACTTGCAAATGAGTCCCTTTCACGATGCATGAAGAGGAAGGAGGTTGCTCTGTGTGGGCGTGTGTGTGTGTGTGTGCTTCTTTTATTTGGGCTTGTGTGAAGCTAATATCCCTTCAAACATGTTGACTTTTAAAACCCAATATTATGTAAGAGGCTGCTTCCAACTGAACTCTGAAAGTGGAAGGGTTTACATTTGATTAGATTTGCATCGCCAAACGATAGCCACCGTGACTGCGAACGCTCAAAACTGAAATATACACGCGCCAGGATCTCCTGTAATATCGTTTCCCGTTTCAGTTTTGTACATGGTATTGACAAGCACAATCCACAATTCAATAGTATCGAGAGAACTGAAGAGAGAGATGTCCCCCAAAGCAGGTTACGATACAAAATAATAATTGACATCAGAGTACACACTATAGTTAGCCTTTTACATGACTACTAAAATGTTTATGTTGATTTATCTGTCATTGAGTTTCACGCTTTTTATAGCATAGCAGTCTAATGTAAATAACAGTGGAATATTTTTGTATGCAACGTTTTCAATCCCTTGGTATGGGCTTCAATGTGAAGGTCTCAGCAAAATGCGAGGATGAAATTCGACCTAATTAGAAATTATGCCGCTACTGTCGAACCTACCTGAAAAATTAATTAAACAGGTGTGTTTTTATATGTTTCACACATTTTTAGTTGTGATGAGGCTACAGCAATGCCCAGGGGCGACCTATATCCAACATGCTGCGTCACTCCTTATGCCTGCTTCAAGCAGGCGCAGGGTATTGACGCAGCATGGACGTAAATGTTACTCAGTGAAATCTTGTAGATTTCACTGCGTCACTTTTACGAGGCCTTCACGCGACCGAACACCCACCCTGCACCGCAATGCCCACATGAAACCTAACGCAGGTTTCATGTGACGCAGGGCTTTACAACATGACACATCTCCCTAGATGCGTCACGTAAATAAGGTGCAACGTGGCGCATGGTTTACGCCACCGCAGCGTCACAGAAATGATGCAACAGCGGCGTAAATGTGGTGCATGGGGCTTGTAAATCTGCCTCTTATATAAACTGGAAATCATCCATGAAGTCAACATTTCAATTCACATCACTTTTCCTCTTCAATCATTCCGCATTTTATAACTCCCTAGAAAGGCGTCTTCAAACTTACAACTCCCAAAAATAGTTTCTCATTTCCATCTCCTCACCACACCAGCTCCTCTAGCGGCTCATCTTTACACTTTCTCACACTTCCAAAGCCACAGTGCTTGCAATGGGACACCGCATCCATGACACATGTTGGACTGTGGATAGCTTGAAAGTGAATGGCTTCAGCCGGCCCAAACTTTATCAAGTTATGCCATGCATAGATTAGAAGTTCATTGTGCCTGTCCTGTTCAACCATTGGCAAGCCATGCGCATACATTGCCAAAACATTACTTAACACCATGCGCGCTGCGGGTTTTCCGGCTGTGCGCTGACTTTTTAAAAAACCCGCGGTTCATGACAAGCTCAGCTCGTCATGAGCGTACGAAAGGCGTACCTCATGACGAGCTGAGCTCGTCATGAGTGTCGAAGGGGTTAATTCCAATGTCTGTGGCCATTGACCTGTGTGGGTATGCAAAGCTTAGTTCATTCTCTTGGCAAATGGGCTGTCAGATCGGCATTTCTTCATCTCCAGCATATTTGAAGTTGGTACTTTTTAGATTTGTTAATTTCTTTCATACATGAAATGACTACCCAATTTTCCCATACAGGACCTTCAGCTCATGATGGATACTCCGCTTAAGTTTTATTCTCAAACTGTTCACCGTTAAAATATTTAACATTATTGTTCCTTCCAATATTATACCATTCTGCAATCAAATTCGTTCATCCAATAGAGAGTATACTACGATTGTTGGAGCTGACCTTTGAAATGTTTCCCTTTATTAGCTTTGTATTTTATTTTATAAATGAACCAAGCTCCAAGATGCCCATGCATACTTTGGCAAAACATATATCAGGAACACAAAACGTAAAGTACAATGAAAACACAAATGGAAGATGTCAATTATAGTGAATAGTATGGAAGATTTGAAAACCGAATTTAGTGTGTGCTTGTAGTCTTCAGACAAATGATGCTGTCACGTGTGCCAGAGCATAAACTATGGAGCACACACATGGCGTTCTAGATGCCCTTTTCATGTGATTTGTCACCTGCATTTAATATATTATGTGAGGGTTCAGGCAGAATGGGATATCATGACTACATTTCAGTATCTCGCCAAAAAACACACCTATGCTTGTCTATTCTAATCTGTAGTTCTTGTAAAGTGCATGGCTACTCGGAGTCCTCCCAGCGCTAGAACCATTACAGCATAAGCCACACTACCACAGGAAGGGAGGGTCTAGTACGTAAACATCCAAGTTTTCGAGGCCTTGCGAAAAGAGGGTAAATGTTCCAGATGGCGTAGCTCAGTTGGTAAGGTATTCCACAGTTTGGGGGCCATATAGGCGTTGAGCATCCTCCACATCTAGATCTGAGAATGTTGGGAACATTTAGAGGGTGTGCCAAAGAAGAGCTGAGTAATTTCAGTAGGGATTGAGTATGAGTTCCACACATATTGAATCATGACAAGGTATCCTTACGCTAATGAGTTGCACAAGGATTCTTCATTCTATCTCTATCAGGAGTGTATGGGGAGACCAAATGTTTTAACAGCAAAGGGCCTTTCTTGTGAAGTGCTCTGTGCAGAATGCATAGGGCCTTGTACTGCAATCGCTGCTCCATTGGCAGTCAATGTAGTTCCACCAGAGCTTTTTTTGCTGACTGATGTCTGGGGATGTTCATGGGGAGGTGAGCGGCTGCATTTTGAATGACCTGTAACCTCTTTAACACATATTGAGGGGAGCCAAAGTAGAAGTCATTGCCAGAGTCGAGGCATTACATTAACTTCTGAGTCTTCCACAGGCTATGGGGTGTACTGTAGAGTTGTCTGAGGGTCTGATATTTATACCTTGGCCCGTATTATGCATTGTGATTGTTTGCACCTGGCGCACCATTTAAAAGGTGTGCCGGGTGCAAACAATCACAATGCACTCTATTATGATGTATACGCTGCCCCCAGGGCAGCTGCGAACTCTCGCTACCCTGGGGGCAGCGCATACATGTGAAAACATGGAGCAGCTGCTCTGTGTTTTCAAAGTGCAGGCAGCACCCGCCTGCACTTCTACAGGGTAATAGAGGTCCCCTTGTAGGTCGGTGCAGTCAGTGACTGTACCCGCCTGCAAGGGAATGTCCGGGGGGGTCCATGGGACCCCCCTTACCACCTGCAGAGAGCTGCTCTCAGGAGGCACACTGATAGTGCGGCACCTTTTAAATGGATCACTGTCAGTGCGTCTCCTGAGGGATGCTTTGACCCTGTGCTCGCGTCTGTAATATGGCGCGGGCACAGACTCAAAGGAATTTCCTCATTTGCATGGGGCACACCCCAATGCAAATGAGGGAACACTCTCTAAAGGTAGCGCTGGCGCTTTAAGAGTGATTCAGAAAAGGGGGGTGGTGATGAACAGAGTGCCTGAATTAAGCAGACCACTCTTACCCAGTCCAAAGATCAGGGCTTGATCCATCACCGTTTTTTAGCTCACTGCACCATCCCAGCTCAGAACTTGGCTATATGCAAATTAGTCTGCTCCTGTCCCAGTGCATGATGGGAGCAGGGCAAACCAAACTACCAAGCCAATTCTTATACTGGGAAGGAAACAAGCTTCCGGGGACCGGTTTCTGCCATTTCAGGCGTCGTCGGCCCGGCTTGCTTGAATCCTGATGGTGCAATGAGCAAGGGACTCACATCTGAGTATACCCTTCCACGCTTATGGTGGACAAAATGATTCAGAAAAGGGGGTGGTGATGAAGACGGCTGAAATGCCAGAAACCGGTCCCCGGAAGCTTGTTTCCTTCCCAGTGTAAGAATTGGCTTTTGTAGTTTGGTTTGCCCTGTTCCCATCATGCACTGGGACAGGAACAGACTAATTTGCATACAGCCAGGTTCTGAAACTGGGATGGTGCAGTGAGCTAAAAAACGGTGTTGGATCTAGCCCTGATCTCTTGACTGGGTGAGAGTATTCTGCTTGATTCAGAGACTCTGTCCCTCACCACCCCTTGTTGTAAATATTTTTGTCCACCCTAAGCGTGGAAGGGTATACTCAGACATGAGTCCCTTGCTCATTGCACCATCAGGATTCAAGCAAGCCGGGCCGAAGACGGCTGAAATGCCAGAAACCGGTCCCCGGAAGCTTGTTTCCTTCCCAGTGTAAGAATTGGCTTTTGTAGTTTGGTTTGCCCTGTTCCCATCATGCACTGGGACAGGAACAGACTAATTTGCATACAGCCAGGTTCTGAAACTGGGATGGTGCAGTGAGCTAAAAAACGGTGTTGGATCTAGCCCTGATCTCTTGACTGGGTGAGAGTATTCTGCTTAATTCAGAGACTCTGTCCCTCACCACCCCTTGTTGTAAATATTTTTGTCCACCCTAAGCGTGGAAGGGTATACTCAGACATGAGTCCCTTGCTCATTGCACCATCAGGATTCAAGCAAGCCGGGCTGAAGACGGCTGAAATGCCAGAAACCGGTCCCCGGAAGCTTGTTTCCTTCCCAGTGTAAGAATTGGCTTTTGTAGTTTGGTTTGCCCTGTTCCCATCATGCACTGGGACAGGAACAGACTAATTTGCATACAGCCAGGTTCTGAAACTGGGATGGTGCAGTGAGCTAAAAAACGGTGTTGGATCTAGCCCTGATCTCTTGACTGGGTGAGAGTATTCTGCTTAATTCAGAGACTCTGTCCCTCACCACCCCTTGTTGTAAATATTTTTGTCCACCCTAAGCGTGGAAGGGTATACTCAGACATGAGTCCCTTGCTCATTGCACCATCAGGATTCAAGCAAGCCGGGCCGAAGACGGCTGAAATGCCAGAAACCGGTCCCCGGAAGCTTGTTTCCTTCACAGTGTAAGAATTGGCTTTTTTAGTTTGGTTTGCCCTGTTCCCATCATGCACTGGGACAGGAACAGACTAATTTGCATACAGCCAGGTTCTGAAACTGGGATGGTGCAGTGAGCTAAAAAACGGTGTTGGATCTAGCCCTGATCTCTTGACTGGGTGAGAGTATTCTGCTTAATTCAGAGACTCTGTCCCTCACCACCCCTTGTTGTAAATATTTTTGTCCACCCTAAGCGTGGAAGGGTATACTCAGACATGAGTCCCTTGCTCATTGCACCATCAGGATTCAAGCAAGCTGGGCTGAAGACGGCTGAAATGCCAGAAACCGGTCCCCGGAAGCTTGTTTCCTTCCCAGTGTAAGAATTGGCTTTTGTAGTTTGGTTTGCCCTGTTCCCATCATGCACTGGGACAGGAACAGACTAATTTGCATACAGCCAGGTTCTGAAACTGGAATGGTGCAGTGAGCTAAAAAACGGTGTTGGATCTAGCCCTGATCTCTTGACTGGGTGAGAGTATTCTGCTTAATTCAGAGACTCTGTCCCTCACCACCCCTTGTTGTAAATATTTTTGTCCACCCTAAGCGTGGAAGGGTATACTCAGACATGAGTCCCTTGCTCATTGCACCATCAGGATTCAAGCAAGCCGGGCCGAAGACGGCTGATATGCCAGAAACCGGTCCCCGGAAGCTTGTTTCCTTCCCAGTGTAAGAATTGGCTTTTGTAGTTTGGTTTGCCCTGTTCCCGTAATGCACTGGGACAGGAACAGACTAATTTGCATACAGCCAGGTTCTGAAACTGGGATGGTGCAGTGAGCTAAAAAACGGTGTTGGATCTAGCCCTGATCTCTTGACTGGGTGAGAGTATTCTGCTTAATTCAGAGACTCTGTCCCTCACCACCCCTTGTTGTAAATATTTTTGTCCACCCTAAGCGTGGAAGGGTATACTCAGACATGAGTCCCTTGCTCATTGCACCATCAGGATTCAAGCAAGCCGGGCCGAAGACGTCTGAAATGCCAGAAACCGGTCCCCGGAAGCTTGTTTCCTTCCCAGTGTAAGAATTGGCTTTTGTAGTTTGGTTTGCCCTGTTCCCATCATGCACTGGGACAGGAACAGACTAATTTGCATACAGCCAGGTTCTGAAACTGGGATGGTGCAGTGAGCTAAAAAACGGTGTTGGATCTAACCCTGATCTCTTGACTGGGTGAGAGTATTCTGCTTAATTCAGAGACTCTGTCCCTCACCACCCCTTGTTGTAAATAGTGGCGCTTTAAGAGTGCCAGCGCTATCAGTATTATAGAAGGGGACGCACAAGCATCTGCACCCCCTTCTATAATATGAAAGTGCCCCAGGGGCATGCAAAGCAGGAGTAAAAACCCATTGCACCCCCGGAGCACTTATTGTAATGCAGCCCCTGGTGTCTACATTGAAGTAGGAGAAGGTTGTGAAGATTTCCACCCCAAGTAAAAATTGGCATGACCTGCCTCCCTGCCCTGGCCTCCAATTGTCTGGGTTCTCAATATACTAGTGTCAAACCCTTTGTGAGTGTGCCCAGGCAGAGCCTTTGTGATGTGGAAGTGTGGTGGGGGACAAGCTGTGGTAGGTGACAGCTTGTCCCCCTCATCAAGTCAGACAAGGTCCATCTTGCCAATACCTACGCTTCTCTGTCTCACTGTCTGGGATCAATATACACAGACCAACTGCCAACTAACCGTTGTCATGTGACCCAGGAAACAGGCAGTCAGAACCAACTGGTTGGCACAAGAAAATGGCAAATTTCTAAAAGTGTCTATCATGACGGGGAGTGATCCTGTTGAGGCAATGGGGGACAGGATCGGTAGATTGTCAGTATACTAAACTATGCTCCCTACACCTTCGACTCATGTAATAATGAGACCTGGTGTAAAATTCAACTCTGCTTGTGGAGTTTGCAGAGTTTTTCCCACTCTGCGTAGCACACAGAGTTCCGATAAGCTCAGCTGAGAGGAGTGGAGTTTCTTCCTAGGTTGCGCTTGCCAACGGTAAGTTGGCAGGAGCGAGCAAGGAAAATCTTACTCCAGACCACCTTTCTTCAAGATTTCTCAATATGAATGGTCGTGAATGGGTGCTACTGCTTCCGTTGACAAACCTTCTCTTTCGCATTGAGGAAGCTTTTGCTCGAGTAGAATATCTGCTCGAGTGGCAGAAAGAAGCAGCGCTTTCTTGCGCTGCGCATTGTGCCATTCTTGCTGATTTTACAGTGCGGGACAAACTACTGGCACTAAAAATCAGTGTGAATGACACGACATAACGAACTCCGCTGCTTTCAGAACTCCGCATAGTGCAGCAGAGTCTTTTGGTAATTCCACAAACTCCACCAAGGCCTAGTAATGATCCTACAGCTACATGATTATTCCATGCCTCTTTTAACCAACACTAATTTTTGTGACTATATATGTTAGACACAAAAAGTACTATGTGATAGAAGTCAATGTATGTATTGTAAAGCAATGCAATTTGTTTGAGTATTTACGTCTCCTTTTTAAAATGTTCATTTATGTGATTATGTTGCACATTGCCTTAGAACTACATCATATGGATAGACCTCAATGATCGACAAGAAAGAGTCTTTCCTTGTTTATTATTTACTTTTGTTTTTGTCACATGTTTGCCAGTTTGTCTTGATTTGTATGCATCAATGGTATAGTAGTGTGATGATACACATAAAGAATAGAATAAATAAATATTCGAGTGTTGGTTAAAAGAGGCACGGAAGAATCATATAGCCTGCACAATCATTACATGAATCCATAGTGTAGGGGGTATTATTTTGTATACTGACAACTTTCTAAAACAGGCATTTTCAGAATTGTGTCTGGAAATCGGACTTTATCATTAAAGAGGATTTTAAATTACAATTATTTACACACTATACTCAATATTGCTACATACTTCCAATTGAAAGTTATTACTTATTAAATGTGATAAGTTGATCAAATGTTGTACTATGGAAGAGGTAGGCTTACAGAAGCGAACATAAATCTCCAAGTACAGGTACAAGTTTTTTAATACACTTGTATCGGGCTTACTGTAGGGGTGACTTGTATGTATTAAAACAGAAAGATTAAGCCTGGTAAGAGATTTATCTTGCCAGGTTGAAATGGCAGGTTAAACTGCACACACAGGCAGGCCTGCTACATATTTTCAAGTCTACGTAGGTGGGAGGCACAGTTATTGCTGCAAGCCAAATAGTAGAATTTAATCTATATTCCCAGGACACATGTAGTACCACATTACTAGGGACTTACAAGTAAGTTAATTGTGCCAATTGGGTGTAAGCAAGTTTTACTATGTTTAAATGAGAGAGCACACACACTTTAGCACTAGTTCGCAGTGGAAAAGTGCACAGAGTCCTAAGGCCAACAGAAATGGAGGCGAAAGTCAAAATGTTTGGGGGGAGACTCCTAGCCTAAGTCTAAGAGTGGAGACTCTTAGCCTAAGCCTAAGAGTGGCTTCTGAAGATAGTTCAGTTGTACTTTAAATATTACAAGGAATCTGTCTGTAATAGTAAATGTGAAAATGAGTACTCATTAGGACATAACCTTCACATAAGATGTTTCATTGGTATCCAATTATTTCCCCTGAAGGCAGGATTATTTATACATATAAAACTAAGCATCCCTTTAATTCTATCTACACATCTGCAGAGACTGTTACGGTATTTATTATAATTGTTGAGAGAGTGAATGGTCATAGTCACCCACTTGACACCCTGTCTGGCAGGAGCCCTTACCACTCATACTCAAGACACTTTCTGCCATTATCCTTACCTCATACCACAATTGAAAACATGTCTAAGTTAATTAATAATAATACCAGGACTCTGATTCTTTCTTCCTTGTATCTAGCCTTTACATATTAAAATACATTGCCATCTTAGCAACCACTTCCAAGTCATATATGTCAGACTTTGTGCTCTTAATTTGGGAGAGGGTGACCCTCACCAAAAGGAATACATGGTCTGGTTAAGCCAAAACACAAATTACAGAAAAACACAGCTCACCCACTGTTGGTTAATAACACAAGCAGCATGCAATCCCTACAGAAGCATGTGTTAAATTCATCAACAAATTTGTACTCCAAGACTTGTGTCAAGGCAGTCATATCTGCCAACCACATCGTTACAATTGCCAGAATCATTTGTTTCTCTTGTCTTAAGCTGTAATTTTCAATGCTGTTATTTTAAATCGACACGAAAATCTATGGTACATTTGCTTCTTGTTAACCCCTACAAACATCACATTTTCTTTTTTGTGACACCTCAGGACAATCTGGCCACCTAGTCTATCATTAAATTGCCATTGCTCTTTTTACCCATGCTTTAATTGTCTCCCATTCTCAATCAAACCACTCAAACTCATGCTTAGTTATCTTTTCCCAACCAAACCAACCAAACTCGTTCTTAGTGAAATTTGATTTATACAATGGTTGTCGAATTGTGACAAAGACATTTTAGACATTAATGAGTAGTCTCATAAATATTTGAACCACCACCATCCTTTTCAGAGAGCCATCGTTGAAAACTTCACCTAATTCTTTCTCTAATGTTTACAATATGCTGGGAGCCAAGGTTGGACATTTTTCAGATACATATTTTATTATATTTCTTAGATTGTTTGGCGCAACTAACTCTGAAGCATCTAATAGTGGCTCTAATGTGACCCAATTTCGTTTATTTTTTTCCATGGCTACACTGGTTACTCAGGGTACATAATCACTATGCACCCAGCACTGGCTCTACATGTCCAGCACTAGGAGAAAAACCTCCAGACTAATGAAAACATAATTGATAAGGCGGATTATGTTCTTTTTTAAACTGTAAAAGTATTACTTGCTAGCACATCATAGTTTGTGTGACCATTCAGTAAGTGAGGCAAATTGCAACCATCATAGATAGATTTTGAACTTAATTCCCACCATTTTAATGTCTGTACCTGAAAGCCCCCAGTACCATCTTCCTCAATAATCTCTTTTTCTACTGTGCCTTTCCTGAGACTAACTTTAATGTCTCTACATAGCCTAATAAAGTACTATAGCCAATACTGAAATCATTCTTTAACTGAAAATGTCCAGCTCTAGCACACATTCAAACAGCCCACGATATTTGCTTTAGCTTGTGGATTTTATACACTAGGGGCCTGATTCATAAAGCTAAACTTACACGTTCGTGTATGTTTATGTGTTGTATCTCACACTCCCCGCTTGCACCCCTGGCTCATGCTCCTGGTGGAGATGGAACTCTCAATGTGTGTGAAATCGGAAGTTCCAATTGTTTGCTAATCACCAGGTGATTTACAAGTAAAGGTGGATCTTTTTATGCACAGAGGCTCCGCACTCATAAAACAACTACTCGTACTACCCTTTGCAAATCTCAAATAATCATAACTTTACACAAAAGTGTACGTTTACCTTTGTGAATCAGGCCCTGCAAGTATCAATTGTTGATCTACCAGTACCTAGACCCTCTAATCTTATATACTGAATGTTTTTATTCATGGCCTGAGCAGAGCTATTAAGTCAGATCCCGACACTGGTCCAGGCATATGGAATGTAAATGACAGCAAGCAAGGTGGGAGAAATTCCCCACTATACAAACTTTCAGTTCAGTATTAAGTGGGTGCTGATTAAACTATAATTTAATTGACATTTGTATAGTTCACAATTGCCATCTGTTAGATCTGGGGGTCTCTAATTGGCAGAGGTAAGTACCTTAGCCCAAGTAGGGACCCTTGCATCTAGTCAGGGTGGAGAATTACACACAGTAGATAACCCCTGCTCACCCTCTAGGTAGCTTGGCACGAGCAGACAGGCTTATCCCTAAGGCAATATGTATAATAGTTGCACTTAACACCAACAATGACCCCCCATCCACCACAAACTGAGACCACACCAGTAAGTATATGTATAAAAATATATCTTTATCTAGGTTATGCAGTAAAAGATCAGCAATACACGGTAATCACTTTTCTAGGCACAGGTTGCACTTAATCTTAATGGTTGTCCTAGTGTTCAGGAAGTTTTAATAGCAAACTCAGTCTCAAGTCCCTTTAAATCAGTATAGAAAAATTATATAACTGATTTAACTCAAATATATTTAAAAACCAACAGTCAAGCAATGCCAAAGGCTAAGTTATCCAAAAATCAGCCTTCTTAGACAATGAGCCCCAAGCATGGCAAGCGCGCCTCACCGGATGTTCCTGGGACTCCTTTCCCGGCAATCGTGCACCTCCAATGGATTCAGGCGCACCGCGCCGAGTAGAGCACACTCGCTCCCAGCCCCGGCCGGTCCCCTCTGCTCTCCCGCCCGCTCTCGACAATCCAACGAGCGGCGGGGGAGTTGGTGCAGCACACCTCGGGGGATGACCGGCCAGGGATGCGGGACACTCTCGGACTCCCTCGGCGAGGACGAGTCGGATGGCTGACTCGGCTGTCGGCTCCTCGCTGGGGTTTGCTTCGGTCACGGTTCTCGGCGGCTCCAAAGCTGCGGGCCAATCCGGTCGCGGCACTTCGGTCGAGCCACCACCAGTACCCGGGAGTCAGCCAATGGCAGTGCGGCTCCCGGAGTAGGCCTGTGATGACGCTCCTTTCGCCAGCCAACCACAGCACGGCAATCGCGATGACGCTACGGCGCACGGGCCAATCCCGTCGTGGCGTTAGTGAGGGGGCTCAGCTCCTTCAGCCAATGGGAGCGCGGCGTCTCCGATCTTCGCCGCTGCAGCTCCTAAACACCGAGGCAATTTGTAGAGTGTGTTTCTGGCCCGGGCCGCGACGGTGATTTGGCGGCAAGGGATCTTTGGGGCCGTAGATCGCGAGCAGCCTGTCTCCTCACCAGCAGATCGGCAGGGGGGGATCCTAGACACAGGAAAACACCACAGCCTTTCCTCACCCCTGAATCTGTGCCGATGAGCACAGCGATCGTTCCACACAGCTGGCAATTAGAAAACACGCGTTGGGGCAGATCACCACACGATCTCCTCAGCAGTTCTTGGCAATGCTTAGGAACCTTTAACCCTGGGTTCCAAACAGGAGGCCAGCTCTTCTCAGGCCCTTGGAGATTCAGTTCAGTAGACACAGCACACAGCAAAGTCTCTGTAGTTTCAAGCAGGCAGGGTCACAGCACACAGCAAAGTCCCTTTCTTCTTCTCAGCTTGCAGTTGAACAGCAGAACAGGTCAGCCCTTAGAGCACACATCAAGGCAATCTTCCTTCAGTTCTCCAGCAGTCCTTCTTCTAGCAGAGGTTCCTCTTGATTGTAGAATCTAACTTTTCTGTTGTCAGGGGTCCTTCTCTTATACCCCTAAAAGTCTTTGAAGTCCTTTGAAGTCTTTGTGCAAGTGGGCCCTGAGCCCGGTCTAAACCAGTTCTGGGTGTTGCTGAGGCACTGGGGGTTTCCTGGCTTCCTTCTTCCTCTCAGTATCAGGGACAGAGGTGACAGTCGCCCAGCAGGGGGGTGGAGCCATCATTGTGGTCAGGCAGGCACAGCCCTATCACTATCAGGTGCGTTCTCCTCCCACTTCTCTGGCAGCAGATGCTGCCTTTCATCCACCAGCTGACTCAGACAACCTCCTGGGGGCTCTGGAGCCCCTGTCACACTCAGGCCAGACAGTCAATCCACAAACAGGCCCAGGCACACAGAAAGATTAGACAAGAGAACAGCCACTTTCTAAAAGTACTATTCTCAAACACAGGATTTAAAAACAACCCTGCCTAAAAGATAAGTTATTCAATTCTGAGTTCAGGGATATCAATCACTTATGTCCCATCTTGTTCCTATGAGAAGATAGGCTGGTATCCAATGGGACCAGCCTCCCCCATGTTATTCTATGGAGCAAGATAACCTTACAGCAGTGAGCACACAAAATGGCTGTTGCTCACTACCAGAGCATGTGACCTGCACTAGTACATGCTCTACCTTACCCATACACTGCACCCTGCCCAGGGGGGTACCTTGAGCCTTCCATAGGGGTGACTGATGTGCACAGACAGGGAAGGGTTAGGCCCAGCCAGTGGGGACACTGGCCAGGCGGACATGGCAGTCCACTGACTGCACCCAGGCACTGCGCTGGCAGGCCTGAGACACCATTTTAGGGCTACTCATGTGGGTGGCGCAACCTGCGCTGCAGGCCCACTAGTAGCATCTGTCATCACCAGCCCTGGCACACACAGTGCACTTTACTAGGGACTTCATGGTGAAACAAATATGCCAATCAGGTATACCCAATCAATATGACAATTTACATAGGGAGCACTTACACTCTGGCACTGATCAGCAGTGGCAGATTGTCCAAGGCATCTAAACCAGCAAAAACGAAATCCAGCACAGCATCAAAAATACAGTAGACAGAGGCAAAAAGATGGGGGAAAACCACGCCAAGGGTGTCAGGTCTAACACCATCTGTGCAGTTTTGTTGCATTTTTACCTTACACCAAAGCTTAACAAGTTAGACTTTGTTTGGAAGTTTAAGTGTATATTTTAAAGCAAACATTTGCTATTGTGCATGAGGGCCAGAGGTGTGCTTTGGTCACATTGCAGTGAGCATGATGTTGTGCTTAGCACACTACTGTCAAGAAGGGGGGAAATAGAGGAAACGTTGTAGTCTCCTACTCGTTTTTTTAAGTTAATGGGTGGAGTTTGGTGTCTTGCTGTAGTTGTGTTCTGATAATGTAACTGTAAAACCTTTCACTACAACTTTGTGCATTATAGTCACATAAAATGAAGGTAGTCATGAAGTTAATTTGTACGAGTTATGAGTGGTGTAGGCTTCCACTCCAAGAACACTGTCACACACAAACATATGTTGATTACGATCTCTCCAAGTAACTATGTGGTAACTTGGCAAATACTTTTCTGTCTAGTTCTCAAAAGATTATATGACTGTTGTGAAATTATTTTCTTCATCACATTTAGGACAAGTGTATCACACGTCCAGGTCCCATGAAGAGAATACACAAGGTCTGGAATGGAAACCGAACATTTTAAATGTTTGGGGCTTTCATCTCTGAGATCTACCACAGGTGTAGATGGATTTGGTCCCACAAGTCATTTAATTAACAGATTTTAAGGCAGCCCTCCCAGTAGAACTGTTTCAAAAATCTTTTGCATAACCAAGCAGGCGCACGCAAAAACACAACTTCAGAGGTAATACTGATTTTCGATTCTCAGCATTTTAGCCTTCAAAACTATATTTGCAGGTGTAGAATTATCCCTCTCTGATGGAATCTCCGAAATAATCAGTTCAGGGTTAAGGGCTAGATGGTGATTGTGAATATCAATCCCCAGATCGCAAGTTTCTGGGTATTCCCATTTCCCCTCTAATCGTTCATATGTACTCAAATAAGTGCCTTTGCTCCTAGGTTTTTGAATGGTGACTGAATGGTGATTTAATGGTGTTGTAAGGAAAGGGTGTCCCATAGGGTAATATATTTTCATAGTAGTGACAAAAGTATAAGAAATGTGCAAATGGACATTTGTGTCATATCTATACGTGCATCATTTTCCCCTTGGTGGAAATTCTGCATACATTCAAATGGGACTACTCCTGCAAATGTAAAACTAAAACAAAAATGTACATGAATGATGCAAGTTAACTCTACATGGACATACAGTTTCGGTTCCTTTCGAATCCAGGGGTTTGTGCCCTTTTTTATTTACACATTAGTATCACAACCACCACAACATCTCTATTAACAATACTCAGATGCACTCTTTTTGTTTTCCTAGAAGCATATTTTACAGTGTGATTCTTGCACTTAAAATACCTAGACGAAGCAGTATCAAAATGCACACTTAATTAAAAAAAGAAGGGATTGAGTCTGTAGAACATATCATTATTTATAAATGATCCAAAAGTGAAATAAATACTTGTGCTCTCATCCTTACACAGTAATGCTTTATGCAGTATTTCCCACACACATGAAAAAGTCCACATTTGGCAAATAGAATTCCCCATGGCAAAATAACAAGTGTGGTGACTTACAGATCCACAACTCAGCCTGACACAGACGCGAATACAGAAACACATGAACTGTAAGTAGAATTTCCATTTTGCCTATATTTCTTTGATTCTGCACATGCACCAGAGTAACTTACAGCAGGCAGTGATCCATGACCAAATGATAGTTCGAAAGAAATGCAATTCTTTCTCTCTGAGAATCCAATTGCCTTTATATGGTTGAAAATCTAAACACTGAAGTGAATACTCGACATTACAGCACAACACTGCCTTGATGAGATTTATAGCAGCTGCCGGGCATTATAAAGTGGAAATGAATCTCTTTTCAAAACTCTTTTGAAATGCTCAAATGTTAACTACCAGTTTCAAGTGATCAAAGCAATTTGCTTAACTCATTTGTTTGCATTCAAATTTGAGAGAGAATTCATTAAAGCAATGATATATTCCTATGAGTTATGTTATTTGGCTCCACATATAAACAGCAATTGCTGCAATTGCTAGATGTTTATCATTTTGAACGTTAGTTTTTAATATAATAATATAATACTCAATATTGGTTCCTAAACAATTGTACATTGAGTAGAATTCTGACAATAAATGTAACAACATGAGAAACATTTATGGCAGCATGTTGTTATGTTCTGAGGGATAATACTGCCGCAAACTGGGACCCACATGGTAAACAGAAAAACGTAATTGAGCCAAAATTACGTCCAGCCTGAGTAATGCAATTACTTTATACCGTTCTTGTGTTCAATCCCCGGAGCTCAATGCCTCTCTGCCTCATGCCCACTTAATAGCCAAATGATATCTGCCAATAGCTCATCTTCCTCTAGCCTACCTAACCCACCTCAGTGGCAGCATTACTCTTCAACTTGATATTTATTAAACCAAAAACATAATCTGATGTCTAGCCACCTCTCCTTCTATTTGTATTCTATCACCCTTAGCATTCCAATTATTTATAAAACAACTTGCATTCTGTCTCTCTTTCCACCACCTTTTGGCTCTCCTCCTGCTTCTCTTTTGTACCCACCTCTCATGGCTTTGTCTCAAAGATTAGAACAATACAGCATACCTGGAAGTGCTCACTTTTAAATTTTTTATTCCAAGCAAAATAGAGAAAACCTCCATGGTATCACTTCCTAGAGTGGTGATGTTACCGTAGTTCAATTAAAATCAGATTTCAATTTTCAAGAGTGAGATTTTGCAGCGGTTAATAAAATGGGTCAGATTCCTTTAAACATACTTGCCACATTTTGGGGGGAATCTTTGAGTAACTGTCTATGAATCTTTGTTTGTGATTCCACCTTTATGTGCTATCTCCAATGCTGGACACCCCATTAGGATGAAGGACTTTTCATGATTGTGTGCAAGACAGTAAAGAAAGCTGCCGCCACATCATGTGTCTTATACAGCACCAGTTCATATGACACCATTTTGGATATCAACTTTCTCAGGGTAGCCATGAGCATGAGTGACATTAGCACCATGCGGACTGATAGAGACCAACACCAGGACAATAACCACTTCCTACAGCAGGGGCAGAAAGTGGGCAGAGCTGGGGACTTCTGGGTGTAGCTAAGGGTAAGACAGCACATTGATTTTAGAGCATTTGCCAAACTATACCATTTGTTGAGGAATAATTGTGCAGAGAGAGCCTCATTTAATGAAGAGTAGTTGAAACGTGCTTGTGTCAAATTCGTCATTGCTGGCCTGTTTGGTGTGGAGGAAGAACATGACAACTGGTGGTGACGAGGGACCGAACAGTGTGCGAGGCACTGAAATACAGATGTTGCAACACAAAATATTTCTACTCAATTTTATTCTCCAAATGGCATGGGCCAATGAAGCGTCCTAAAGATAGTCCGGAGACATTAAGTATGCATGAGTACATAAAGAGGTCGTAGCATAGACCAGCAAAAAGGAAAGCTCAAAACTGAGAAGCCTTGGGAAAATCGTGAAAGCTGGGTACAAACTACTATGAGAGCCAAATAAGTGCTTTAGGTGTAGGAGAAAATATCCACCTGAAATCCAGAACTCAGAGATAGGTTGGACCTGTCATCAGTTTAGCAAAGCCTGCCACTTCCAGGCATTATGCACAGAGAAGCCAAGTAACAGAAAGCTGACAACAATAGGCACAAACCTAGGCAAAGCGACTCATAAGTTGTGTTTTATATTTAACTCATCCAAATCAACATCTACATTTAAAATTAAGGAAGATTAAGATTATGTGAACATGATCACATAGAGAAGAGAGCTCATGGGTGCGTCCACCTCTGATCTAACGGCGGGTAAGTGTCTCATAAAGTTGGTCCTGATCATTGAGGCGCTCATTAATATTTTGCATTTGAGATCACACTGTAGCTTAAAGCAGCCACTGCCAACCCTCTTGTTTTAGTGGCATCAAAGCCACTCGTACAGAGCACATTCGACAATGTGGCTACAAGTTGGAGGGACTGGGACCTCTGCCTGCTCAGCTTCCACACATGAATTGAACTAGGGCTGGGCAACATCAATGACACCGTGAGCAAAATTAAAGAGGCTGGCAAACAAATGACACTGTGATAAAAAAGAAGACTATGGAATCGCAACACTGATCCAGAAATCCAAACGACGAAGCCTCATATCAGTCAAATACATGCTAGTCACTCAATCCCCGTCATTTCATTCATTTGATTGTATTGTTTCTGGCACACGCCACACTAATTGCAAGAATAAAACCAATAAATACCATAAATGAAAGAGGAATGTACAATAAAGAACATAAATGAAAAGGCGAAGAAAAAGACAAAGTTATGAGATTTGTAGTCTATACTAAAACTATTCCTTCGAAAGAATGCCTAAAAATCTCGCATCCTAGTTTATCATGTACTCCATCAGCTCATCGACTACTTCTTAAAACACGATTAACATTTAAAGTCCACATGCAATGTCACAATAAAGAACATAACAGGGCCAACAATGAGGTCAAGAGCCCTGGAGGCCTGCATTGGTCTTTGTGTCATAATCCAAGCAGCCTGTAGTTAGTTGCAACCTATATGTAAATCCAGGGGATATCAGTTCTTTAACAAAGGTGCAAGTACATTTTTAACATGGTGAGATTGAAAACACTTTAAAGAGAGTCACTAGCTATTTACAGCACAGACCTTTAGTTTTTGTGCTAAATAAAAAAGTGTAGTACATCAAATTTCGAAATCACAGAATTTACTAATGGGTTGGATGCTTGGTTGAAAACTTAGACGCATATACTTTGGTAGGGAAAACACCCAATAAAAATGTAAGATATAAACCGCAACGTGACTGTGGTAAAATTGCATTAAGATAAGCCTCTATCCCCCCACAAATCATTGACCGGAAGGTAGCTGACAGTCATTTGAGAAGTTTGTGCCAGTGCAATACTAGATTTCAGGTTGTAAGCAAAAAGAAAGTCCTTCACTTTAGAGCAGGTGTTGAAGTTATTGTAGCTGAATTAGACCAGAATTGGCTGTACCCCAGGTCGGTCAAGGCTATTTTGACGTAAAGTTATCATGTACTGTTGGAAAGCTTGGTGGAGTCAGACGATTCAACAAAAGCTCTTAGATATTTCTCGCCGTATTGGTTTCTATTTAATGGAAGCCAATACAACACAGGAGCAAACGCAATAACATTTGTTTTGGGAACAAATATCAAGCGCCAAAAACAACAGGATACGCAGCGTCCGAGGCCCAAATTGTAACAAAGCTCCTAGGAAATTGTGCTCAGTTATTTTCAGCTGCTTGGAATTGCTCTAGCCCCAAATGCAGTGCTGTAAATCGCTGATGCTAGCGCTTTCTGCCTGAATAGCTTTCAATTTTATTTTTGACCTGCAGGATAGCGTTTCATGTGTGTTTCAGGACAGCAGCTGCCTAGTCGATGTGGTCACACGCTGGTTCAATCCAAGGTTGAAATTAATGCATAAATAGTTGTATGACAGGACCGCATGAATGAGTTACCCGAAAACCCTTGCAGACGTCTTAAGAGTGAACGAGGAGTACATTGTCATAACCTTTGTTTTTAAAGGGTTGATTTCACCCCCAATAACATTTCTCAAAGTTACCTAACGATTTATGCATTCAACTTTGTATCCGTGATAAAATAAGTGCATGATCAGCAAAAAGAAGAATAGTTCTTTTTTTTTTGTTACACAATTCCTGGGCATCAGGCTTCTACGTTTCTAGGTAACTTTCAACATGAGTCAGGAAATTGCAGCATATTGATGCGCCAGCACACACCCCTGGCGAATAGCAGAGAGGACAGACAAGGAGGTGCTCCATTCACCTGCAGCTCCATTTTGAACACAGGCACTGGACTCCACATGCAAGTGTTTAATGAGTAGTGGATCCTCAATCCCCAGGAGTTCAAGGGCTTGCCATAATTTAGATGTGTTCACCAGATTACAGGCAGATTTGAGATAGATGAAACAGAAATAAAGCGGAAGCTTAAGTGACTTTGTATATTTAATGCAGGCCATATATAATCTCCACATGCACGTGTTTAATGAGTAGTGGATCCCCAATCCCCAGGAGTTCAAGGGTTTGCCATAATTTAGATGTGTTCACCAGACTACAGGCATATTTGAGATAGATGAAAGAGAAATAAAGCGGAAGCTTAAGTGACTTTGTATATATATTTTTTAAATTATTTATTTATTGGCATTTGCAAAGACATACAATGTCAAACCATAATGAACATACAGATCGCTGCACAACAGTACCCTTCGTCCAGATACAAC
This sequence comes from Lissotriton helveticus, assembly GCF_964261635.1. NCBI lineage: Eukaryota > Metazoa > Chordata > Amphibia > Caudata > Salamandridae > Lissotriton > Lissotriton helveticus. The sequence continues at coordinate 1,768,660,293 of NC_136063.1, forward strand.
TATACAGTATAATCCATAAATATAATTTATATAGCACAGTTTATACATCCAGTTACTCAATTTATTTCGTGTTCAGGTAATCTATTAAATATTTCCAAGTGATTTTGTGTATTTAATGCAGGCCATATATAATCTAGTTGCTTGCTCGATGGTGCTGAATCCTTAACATAAGCACTTTCGGGCATCAATAGGAGCAAACGTTTGGTCTACCCAAGCCTGGACCAAAGATTTTTCCCACACCATTGATGAGTGATATAAGCCTGTAATTGTTAGTTAGTAGTTTACTGCCGTGTTTAGGCAGGGGAATTACTACAGTAGATCGCCATGAGGCTGGAATGGTATTTGTGGCCAATAAACCTTTTTCAGGATCTCTGACCATAATTTAGAGCAGCAAGGGACATATTGACTCGAACGAAATAAGGGTCTGGTGCTTTATTTGGATTCTGCACAGTAATAACTCTTTCTTTTTCTGAGCGAAGTAAATTCAGCCACCCAACCAATGGTGGATTGGCCTGGTTTTTCTCACCTTTTGCCTCGGCATTTCGAAGTTCACCTTTCGAGTTACTGGTATTGTATAAATTCTTATAATGCATTACTAAATTATTTGCACTAATACAGTGCTCTTGTTCTATGTTCTAAGATTCTTGAGAATAGAACCCAAAATATTTTACTGTGCTTTTCTACTGCTGTCTTTCTGAGATCCTCCCAGATAATTTGTTTTGTGTTATAGCTTCTTACTCCTTAGGCTTTTAAAATGCTCTTCATTTGAAAGTGTAAATGACACACACATTGTGCCTAGGATAGATCAACTTTCCTAGCGCCGCCAATCTTGTTGAACCAAACATCACTTTTTATTCCCCACAGTCTTGTCCCTACAGGGTGCTGACCAAAATGCGGAAACCTCTTTTGATATTAGATTATAATTGTCCAAGATAACTTTTTGATCATTGGTCTAGGTGTTGCAAATGGTATCTATTCTGTCTTCAAGACTGCACAATAACGCACACCCTTTCTTTAGGAATCTTTCTGAGTTCCATCTCATGGCTCTACAGGATCCCTGTCAATTTGATGGAAGTTTATGGGACTCTTCTACAGCATTTGGAAATAAAGAATTTTGAAGTCACCCTGTGCAAACATGAGGCTAGTAGCCCAGTAGTCTAAACCTATCATGGGACTGCTTTTCACCTTTAAGGAGCTGCAGAAGAAGAATAAAATGTGCTGTAGGCTCTCATCATCAATACAAAATCAAGACGGGATTCCCCATGAGAAAAAGAAAAAAATGATAGGAGCTATGAATACATAAGCCAAAAAAAGCAAGGCTATTAAACAGGAAAGCGCCACCAGAAAATCCATTAACAAAATGTAGTATGTGAAGATATGTTTAAAACTTGATCTCAACAAGGGGTACCATGAGCTGGAGCTAGAAGACAACTAGATCATAACTCACCACACATGTTTTTATGTTTAAGCAATTCAGGTTCAACCTCTCATTAGCTACAGAAATATTTCAGGAAAACAGAATAATGATTCCTAATCATTTTAAAAAAATAAGCAAATTGAGATATATAAATGAGCATGCCTCTGCATATGAATGGTAAGTAAAAAGTAGTTGTTAGAAATGGATTCTCTTGTTGGCAGAAGTTTGCAACCTGTCCAAGTAGTGACAAACAATCCTAGTCGGGGTAAGTCTGATAGACAGCTTGGCACAGAACAGTCAGGCTTAACTTAATAGGCAAAGTATAAATTATTTGTGCAACACTTTAATGACATTAACACAGTGAAAATACCACACAAAAACTTCACACCAGTTTAATAAAACAGGGAATATTTTATGAGTAAAACAAGACCAAAAGGACAGAAATTCAAGAGCCAGAACTTGATATACACATTTTTAAATATTAGCCTGCAATGTAATGCTTAAAAGCATTAGGCGCCAAGCTAGAACATCTGGTGGCACGTGAACAGGGTAAATCCATAAGTTCAGGCTGACCATGATGGAGCGCAGGTCTGGTACAGCAGTCACGCAGGCTGCTCTGAACACAGCACCTTTCAAGAGAATGAATCAACGGCGAGAAGCAAGATTTGTCTGTTGTAAGTCACAGAGTCGGAAGAGGCTTCGCCACCAAACCCTATGTGCTGAAGCCAATGCACTGTCATTGAACAGTCAGGAGCCACGTCGTTGTTGAACCTCTTGTGAAGCCGGTGATACATTGTCACCACAACCTCGTAGTCAGCTGCTGTGCCGTTGTTCAGCTGCACAGTCAGCACTGTAGAGTCCTCAAAACAGCGCTGCGTTGACGTCAGGAGATGCATTAGTGCTGACCTGCACAAAGGCAATGATGCATGGGTATTGTTGCCCCTGAGACCTCACAACAGGAGGCAAGTTAGCAAGCCCTTGTAATCACTTAAGTCCTTTGAGGATATAGAGATGCAGGTCCAGTCCTTCTCACTCCCAGGCAATAGGAAGCAGACAGCAGGCCACAACAGCAAAGCAGTTCAGCAGAGTGGCAGGCCCTCCTGGCAGCACAACCATCTTTCTTCATGTCAGAATGTCCTCAGGTCCAGAAGTGTACTGAAGCCATGGTGTTAGAGGTCCAGTACGTATCCCTATTTAAGCCTTTGAAGTAGGGGAGACTTCAAAGAGAGGCCTTTGAAGTGCACCAAACCCCTTTCTTCTCTGCCCTTGTTCCAGACTAACTAGAGGGAGATAAGCAGCTCTTTGTGTGGGGACCGGCACAGTCCTAATCAGTTGCAAGTGTCAGCCCCTCCCTCCCATCTTGTCCAGGATGACCCATCAGGATTTTAATGGCCCATCAGTATGTGAATGGGTCATCATCATCATACACTGCAGCTTCCTTTGTGCATGACCTCTAAAGAGAATGCAAAAGGCCAAACTGCCGCCCACCCCAGACATGCATTAAGAGACAGTAAAAGGCACAGAATGTTTAAGTAAGAAAATACCCACTTTCTCAAAGTGATATTTTCAGACTTGCAACTTAAAAACCAACTTCATCTTCAGTTGGGATTCTAAATTGTGAGTTCAGAGATACCAAACTTAAAATGTCTGTCTTTTCCAAATTGAAGTAACCTTTGGGAGGGATAGGCCTTGCAGGAGTGAAAAACGAATTTAAGATTATTTCACTACCAGGGGATGTACAACTGAAAAGTACTTGTCCTACTTTTTAAATACACTGCACCCTGCCCTTAAGGCTATATAGGGCCTACCATAAGGGTGACTTACTAGTAATAAAGAGGAAGGGTTATGCCTGGCACGTATTGCTGGGAAGACGCTGATGCCGAGCCCAGCTGCGTTTTTATTTTTTGGGTCTTCTGTGACTTTTATCACTGGCTTGCAGGTAGGACTCCATCTGTCAACTACCTGGTCCGGTGCATCCTTTAGGTGGAAATGGGTCCCTGTACCCTGATGAAATTGCCACAAAGTCATTGACAATGAAACATATCGGTCGTTCAAGTGTAAATTGTGTAAACTTGACACTGTTATTTTATTTGAGTACGGACAAAATGACTATTAAGACAGTTGTTTTATGTTTCCGTAACTCAATTTTAACTTTGTAGGAGTAGCATAATTGGACTCCTTTGTGTAACGGAGGTCTTTCTTTTTTGGATTATTATCACTTTATTTTGACACATTGCTTCTTTTCAGCTGCACATAATTGGGAGTTGGTTTCCATTTCATGACACTTTGAGCTAATTGGTGAGTACCTACCAGCAACTTCCCCAGTGTTGCTTATGTGAGGCACTTCCTTGAACAATCTCACTTTTTAGAACTGTACACTTGTCAAAGTTGTGTGGGTTACTGGCCTGTTCTGATTGATTTTTTATAAGAGACACATATGGGGGTGTATAACTAAATATCAATTCCTGTGTCACCTAGAAAGAAATTATGTGATTCTCCCCCATCATTTTAACTTATATTATGTCTAATATGTAATCAGGGTTGTGTATGTTGACCATATTGAGTGGAGGGCACCCTGTTTTATTTCCCCTCTTGAGGTCTCTTTTTGGAATATGAAGAATTTTACCTTTCCAGGTCAAAATGGCACTCAATGTGCCACCCACATGAGTAGCCCTTCAAACATGTCTCGGGACTGCCACTGCAGAGCATATGTGTGCAGATTTAAACTGCCATGTCAACCTGGCAAGTTCACCTACTTGACAGGCCCAAACCTTCTCTTTTGTTCAATATAGCACAGCCCTAAGGTAGGCCCTAGCTAGCCCATGGGCAGGGTGCAGTGCATTTAAAAGGTATGACATGTGCTTTTACGTTTTACATGTCCTGGTAGTGAAAACTGCTACATTCGGTTTTCAATACAACAAGGCTTATTTCTTCCATTGTTTTGCAATTCTTTACAAGTGCAACTTCCAATGGAGCAGATAGAAAATTAGAGTTTGGTGTCTCTGGACTCACAATTTAAAACACATCTCTTAGTGAAGTTGGTTTTTAATTTGCAGGTCTAAAATTGCCACTTTTATAAAGTTTGCCTTTTCTTTCTTTAACCATTATGTGCTCTGTGTGTCCCTAGAAGACACATCTGAGTTGGATGACAGCTGTGCTTTGTGAGTTCCCTGTAGACAGTCACACACAAAGGATTCTGAGGTGTGTTCTGCATGTCCTGATATCCCATCACCAGGCTAATGGGTCTTCTGTAGCTAGAGTGCTGGGAGCAGCTGACACTTGTGTCTGAATAGGGCTGTGCCTGTCCCCAGACAAAGAGCTGCATATCCCCCTGTAGTGTGTCTGGAGCCAGGGCCAGCCAGGGCATGGTCTTGTGCGCTACAAATACCTTTGTTTGAAGTCTCCCTACTGCAAAGGCTGAAATGGGTATAAGTATTGGACCTCTGACACTATATACTCAGAAAATGTCTGGACTAAGGCCAATTTACCATGAAGAAAGGCTGTTTGTGCTACTAGGAGAAACTGCCACTTTGCTGCTTGCGTTGCTGTGTTGGCCTGCTGCCTCTTGCTTGCGAGTAAGAGTATTGGACTTTACTCTTTACATCCTCCTTTGTAAGGTTCTCCCAGGGCTTGACTGAGCTTGCCTCCTGTTGCTGAAGTCTCAGAGACATCAAACACTTCACCTGCCCCTCACAACCAGCACCTGGGTTCCTTGGCTGTGAGTCCTGACCTTGCCAAGTGGTGTCAAAACCAGTCATGGGCCTTTGTAGGTAGAGTTGGTTCTGCAACCAAGAAACTGATGCATCGACACAAAGCGTCAGTTTGTAACTGGCACATCCCAGCAAAATTGATGCATTACGGCTGCCTGCTCCGAAGTTGTGCACACCACGCTTTGAGCGCACGATGCAATGACCTCAACGCTGCCCGGAATTTTTCTGCAGCACATCTGAAAAATCATCGCTGGGTGAGTCTCGGACTTCGTACCACCGATATCCGTGGTGCACCGCCCTGACTCTGATGCATCCCCGGCTCTGTGTAACTTTTGACCAATGCATTGCCTTCAGCCCAGTGGTTTGACTTCAATGGAGAGGAATCAATGCTCCGCGCTTCTGACATTGACTTATCCTCAATATTGCATCGCCTTTAGGAACTGAGGCCTGAGGAACAACCAACACATCTCCTCCTTCATGAAATGCAACGTCCTCGAGTGGCAAAGCTGCAAACACCTTGAGGTGCCTTCAGGTACTGACACATCACCTGCATCCGGGATGCTTCACCACCTTTATGAGATGCATCATCTTTGGTTTCTGATGCATCCAAGGTAGTGTAAGGGGTATGCATAATTCCTGTATCCAGACCACACTCCATCTTTTGGATTTGTCCCGGCCAAGCATGACCAGATTGCCCCATTTGGAACTATATACTTCTAAGCTCTGCATTTTGATGTAAACTTTTTTCTTTTTTTAAACTTTGTTTATTATTTACAATATAATCATAATATCCAAACCGTAGTAAATTTACAGTACAGTAATTATATGTACATACATAATTTCGTCCTGAAGAACAGAGAAGTATTCAATGCAATCTGATACTTCTATAGCATATATACTCCATTAATTCCATGAGTATATCCTTCCTGTTACTTTCATACCTCTACGTATCCTCAATGAACATATATGGTAGTTCATCTACAGGAGACCATCCGGATCAATAATACATGAGGTTCACCATCATTCCAAGTGCAGTGTCCTAGGAGAGAGGGGCCCAGCCACCTTTCCTGGCTCAGGTTACTGAGAGATCCCCAGGGGATTGGCTAGCAGATATGTTTTAGTGGGTCCCATATGTATTTTGGTCGAGATGTAGGTGGGAGCAGTTCTGCATATGTTAATGTTTGTTCCTACCAGAAGAGCATATTTTGGAGCCAGTCCTTAATCTTAGGGACCCTTCCCCATCCCCATCTACAAGCAACGCTTTGCGACATAATTCCTATAGGCTGTATCTATCTATTGAGTGTAGCCTAGCAAGGCTATCAGTGGGGATGCTGGCGTTGGCAGCATTATCATTTGCGCCATTGCATCAAGATCCTGCTGCCAATACTGAGTGATGCTGCCACAGGTCCATGCCAGATGTAAGGTCCATGCCAGATGTAAGAAATCCACACTCTCCCTTCCACATCTCTCACACCAATCATTATCTCTTATTCCAAATGTGTGCATCTTTACTTGTGTGTGTTGGAGATGGCCCTTTTTTCAAGGTTATTCCCAAACGTTATGCTTCTCACTCCTGTTTTTTCCTGACCTGCTGTTGTTGGTGTTAGGAATCTGGGCACTTTACCACTGCTATTCAGTGGTAAAGTACATATGTTCCCTGTGAAAATTGTATTATGGATTCGTGCTTCCATGATTGGCATATTTTATTTACTAGTCAGTCCATTGTACAGTGTACTGTGTGTTCCTAGGGCCTGTAAATCAAATGTTCCTAGTGGGCCTGCAGCACTGATTGTCCTACCCACATGAGTAGCCCTGAAAAGGTAAGTCAGACCTGCCACTGCAGAGTCTGCGCGCAGTTTGTAACTGCCTTGTCAACTTGGCAAGTGCACCCACTTGCTAGGCCCCACCCTTCCCTTTTCTTACATGTACGTCACCTCTAAGGTAGGCCCAAGGTACCTCTGTGGGCAGGGTGAGGTGTGCATGAAAGCTAGGACATGCCCTGATGTGTGTGGCATGTTCTGATAGTGAAACACGGCTAATTCAATTTTTCTCTATTGAAAGGCTATCTAGTCCATAGGAAAACATGGGAGTTATTTTATAACATCTTAGAAATATAACTTCCCATTGGGACCAGATGGGAAAACAAAGTTTAGTAAGCCTGAACTCAGACTGTTAAAATACATCTTTTAGTGAGGGTGATTTTTACATTCTGTGTTTGAAAATATCACCTTTAGAAAGTAGGTATTTTCTTGCTTAGCCATCCAGTGCACCTCTGCTAGGTTTGTGTATTGCATGTATGGCTTTTACATGACAGGGACTGGGGAGGAGCAGTGGCTCCAGAGAGCCTAATGAGTCAGGGCTGGTCTGAATAGACATGGGCTGCACTTAGATTAGGGGGAGGAGATTTCCTTTCACCTGAATGGGCCTGGTCTGCCTCTGACAATGCTGTCCCCACCTCCTGCCAGGAAGCTGCACAAGGGAGGACAGAACTGGTTCTGGCTGGGCAAAGATACTCTCTGCCTCCAGACAACAAATGATTTTGTGGTATAAATATAGGGACCCAGACCCCAGAACTTTAGAACTCTTTTGGACCAAGAAAACGGCCAAGAGGAAGAGCTGGAGAAGCTGTGAGGAGGAACTACCACTTTGCTGAGTGCTTTGCTGTGTTGGCCTGCAGTGGCTGCTTCTGTCTTGGGCAGTGAAAGGACTGGACTGAACATTCTGCAACTTCTTTATGGAGTATCTCCAAGGGCCTGAAATAGAGTGTGCCTCCCGTTCTGAAGTCTCAAGGACTGCAAAGACTTCACCAACCTCTGGGTACCACTTCTGGAAACTCAAGCAACTCCATCGCTGGCTCTGTGTCCTGACGGAACTGCAGATCACACCGTCTGCATCTCGCACCACAACCCGGGTCTAACTGATCAATGACGCCATGGCAGGGCACTGAGCCGCTACTTGCACCATGACCTGTGGGCACCGCACTCCGCACTGCTTCCCTTCACTTTGCCATCCTGTCTCACCTATGCTGTCGCTGCTGCTGAATTCGATAACCTTGACCGCATCGTGGCTGGGGGCACCACTCGTTTCACAATGCACCGCCTTGTCCCACACAGCCGTCTGGGCCGACCGACGCCCGCTCCCGTTTACCGGCTCTGTCGCCTGCATCGCAATCTGCAAGCACAGTATTGAGCACAGTCTTGCCCTGCACTGTAAGCCTTGGTTTCACTGATGCCGTCTGGACAATCATCACAAGCCACTGCCTGCACCGCATCGAAAGGACACCGCACCCTGCACTGCTTCCATTTTAAAACGCAACCACAAGTTTGCCACGACCGGCTCGCACTGTGTAAGCTGCAACAAGGAAAGGACTATTACCGAGTCTGTTCATGCTTTCGCTGGCCCGTACCAACGCGGTTGGCTTGAACTGTTAGACTCTGTTGTTTTCAGCATCACAGTAGCCCTGGACGGAGCTACTGACTCCTACGCACTGTGTTTTTCAAGTATTCTTGCAAAGTATAACATTCTAAGGACTGTATTGTGGATTTTTATCATTTTTGACTTGTTTTAAGCATTTAAAACATTGGATATGTTTCTAAAACTGGTGTGGTGTCTTTTTGTAGTGTTTTCACTATATTACTGTTGATCATGTTCAAATGCTTTACACACTGCTTCAAAGATAAGCCTGACTGCTCGTACCAAGCTACCAAGGGAGTAAGCAGGAGTTTTGTAGGAGTGTAACTCCCTTACACTGACTTGGACAAAGGTGCAAGCCCATGCCAACTAAATTGTACGCAGACGACTGACTGCTTGCAGTTATCTGCCCTGATGGCATACAGCAGTATTCCCACTGCTTGTCATTCAAGTCAGTCCCTAGTTCAATTCCCCACTGCACTCATACTGCAACCTGCTGAGATGTATGCAACACTTGTATAGTGTAATATAGTAGTGAGATAACATATGCAGGTTTCTCCTATTGTAATAGAGCATGCGTGGGGACAAGGCAGAGGCTTCATATGGAAAAGTGGGTGTCGCTGCCTGGACACTTTGCTGTATCCTAACATAAAGAAAGATATCCATAGGTGTGGGGTCTATAATGCTAAAAAACTGCTCTAGTGTACAAAATTCTCCATCTGTATATACATCTCCCCAAGTTTGTATGTTAATCTTGCTGAGCATTTGTCTACAGCCTGATTCCCAAAGTACTAGTATCTCTTGGTGATACATAAGGGGCATCATTGGCAAATATATAATTGGGGCAGTTAGTATTTCTGACATGCATTTCCAAGCTGCTGTAGTACACACCGCTGTTGTAGGGTCTGCATCGCAGAGTTTACGAGTAACAGTTACTACTCCTGTTAGTGGGATTGGGTCCATGTATCCTTGCTATACCCCCAAATGCGGCATGTAGGGGGGTGGGTGGAACCAGTATGTCGCATAATGTGTTTGAACACAAATATAGTATAGCTGAACACAAATATAGTATAGCTGCTCGAGAGTAGGAACCTCAAAGCCTCCCTGCAAGAAAGGCCTTGTGAACACTTCCCATTTCAACTGTGGTTTCTTACCTCCCCATACTAAGCAAATTGTTTATGTCTTGAGATCCATGAAAAATTGCCTACCAGGAGTGTATGGTATATTTATTAATAAGTACAAGAACTTGGGGAGTATTACCATCTTAATCAAAGACATTCTCCCCGCCATTGGCAGTGGTAGAGATATCCATTGTGTAATGGACTCAGTTATTGATGTTAGCGCAGCATTAAATCAGCGCCATCCCTAGTAATTTTAATTCCCTGGTACTTTACTTCTGACAGGCACCACTCTGAGATAGTGAAGTAAGAAGGGTGTAGTGGCGTCTGTTAGTGGGAGAATTTGTGATTTTTCCCAATTAATGTATACCCCTGAAATTTCGCCAAAGATAATAAATTCCCTCAGCAGGGGATTTAGATTGACATATGGGTTTCTGACGTACAACGTGAAGTCGTCAGCGTATAGGTAAATTAGGATATGTCATGTGGGGTAGCATAGGACTTGATTCTGATGGCATAGCTGTAATTTAGCTGCCAGGGGTTCAATAGACAATACAAAGAGGAGGGGGGGTAACATGCAGCCCTGGCGTGTGACCCTAGTGATTGCTATAGGCAGAAAACGTAGCCCATTAAATAGTACTGTAGCTTTGGGAAAATTATGCAGTACCTTTATCCATGAATGGTAGCCGATTGGCATTACCATTTATTGCAAGATATCTGTGAGGTAATTCCATTCAACAGAGTCAAAGGCCTTTGTGGTGTCAAGGAAGATAGCCACGGCTGCCAACTCAGGGTCTATATCCTGCATTACAAAGAAGAGCGTGCCACATGTGTGGGAAGTCGCCCATCCAGGAATAAAACCTGCCTGGTTTGGTATCACCAGTTTTTCCGCCAATAAGTTCAATCTATTGGACAGTACTTTGGCAAGGATCTTTGCATTTGTATTGATTAGGGACAGTGGCCTATATGAATCGCATTTGTAGGCCTGCTTTCCAGTTTTCAATAATGAAGTAATCATCGCCTTTCTCACGGTCTGGGGGAGCACTCCTGTCTCTTTTACCTCTTCATATACACTTTTCAGTATTGGGGTTTAGTTGGTCTACATACGATTTGTAGAACACGTCCTGAAGGCCATCCAATCCAGGGGCACATCCGGAGTTCATCTGTATTATCGCAGTGCAAATTTCATCCTCCTCCAGAGGTACTGATAAGAACACTTGCTGTGTATATACCAACCTTGCGAGGGCCACATCCTCCAGAAATGTGTCCAGGTTTATCGGCTGTTGCCACGTTGTTGAATACAATGTAGAGTAGCGTGTGGTGAATGCTCAGAGTACATCATCTGTGTCTCTATAGATGTCTTCATTGTGATCCCGAATCTCCAGCACATAGTTGGAGATTCGGGGTCTACGAATTGCGCCTGCTAACGCCTTTGCAGGTCTTTCCCCTTCTCCGTATTTACTGGCTGTACAGTATTTTCCTTGGAGTAGTGGCTCTCTATCCGCTGTCTCATTATATTCAGTTAATTTTTCCCGTAGCCTTCCCTGCTTGTTCCCACTTGGAGCATTTCCTATCTCTCGCTCTAGCTGTTTCAATTCCATTTCTAGTCTATATAATGTGATTCGTATGTCTCGAAGTACGACTATTCCTTTAGCTATGCAGAATCCTCTGATTGTGAAATCGAAGGCCTCCCCTACTGTAGCTTCTTGTGTGACCGTGTCAATGTTGCGCTGAAATAAATCAGTTATCTCTTGTCCTATCTCCTCATGAAACACTGTGTCTAATAGTGTCAGTGGCGTGAGTCTCCAATTCCTATTTGGTCCTTTAGTGTCAGGTAAGAACAATATCATATGATCCGGTGAGTGGTCAGAATATGTTTTAGCCACGTGTTCAATTATGTTGATCGTGGATCCCTTCCCCCTTGAAAGCAGCCAATTTTCCAATCCGGACCATGTTGAGTGTACTGCTGAATAGTGTGTACCCTCCATAGTAGGATGAAAGTATCTCCAGGCATCTATTAGTCCGTTTTCTGTAATGACGCCCTGCATTTGAACTTGGGCTCTAGTGTAGTGTTGTGGAAGAGGGTTAGACCTATCCAACTGCGGCTCTAATGCCGTATTAAAATCTCCCCCCAGATCACATGCTTGGATCTTATTTCTAGTGTCTTTCCCCATAATGTGGTGAAGAAGGTAATGTCACCCGTGTTGGGTACATGAGGGCATAATCGATTTGTGCTTGACGGCGCCTCTTCTTTTTTACCAGGACCAACTTCTTTCTGGCTTCTTGCACTGCCATTGTAAAGTCTGGCTGTATAGCAAATTAATTGTCTTCAAATTGCATCTGATGTTTCTCTCTAGAAAGTCACAGTGCCACATCTCTGTTGCGATAGTTTAAAGGTCTTGCGATTATCTGACATGGTGGTGCTCCCGAGAGTGGTTGAGGACCCAGTGAGCAATGCCCTCTTTCCACCACCATGTGCGGGGAGAAAGAGCTGGCCAGAAGACATTCCGCAGCAGCCTCTATTCATGCTTTCTGGTATTCCCAGTATCCGTATGTTGTTGCGCCTAGAGCTTGCTCCCAAATCTTTATTTTGGCTGCTATCACCTTTAATAGTTTGGTTTCGCAGTTTATCCATCTGCTCTATTTGTGTTTGTCTGCTCTTAGTGGTGTCCTCCATGTCCAAGAGCCTGTGCTCAACTTCTGTGATTCAAGTACTGTGTTTTTTGAGCTTGTGCAGTATAAGAATCCATGCAATTTGTCATTGAATCCATTCTGCTGTGCACATGTTGCTTTGCTAGGCTCAATTGAGAGCTTTGCCTGTTTCCCGTCTGTTTCCCCATCTCTGAGCGGGTAAGTTTTGCTTCAGCTATGCCTATAGTGGAATTGTAATTACAAAAGTCCTTCAGGGGACCCCTTGCCAATGTTGGTGCCTGGAAGGATCACGCTGTGTATCCCAACAGGTATTTGTTGCTGCCCTATTCTTGTTGTGTGAGTGTGGTAGGCTCATCCCAAGCAGCTTTTGTGTACCGTTGCCACTTCCTTGTATGTCCTGTCTTATCTGTGATGCAATGGAAGCATCTATGCTTGTGCCTGCTTTTGTTTATAGGTTCTACCACTTTGTGTTTTGTAGAACAGGTACCAGCCAACAGCATTGAGGGTTATGCAGTATTGTATGTCAATTGATACCCATCTTGCTACCTCGCCATGCAAAAGTTTGTTTCCTTAGGGCACACAGACGGGTCTGCTTCTGCAGCTTTATCTAAATTTCAGTCTTGCTATCTGTTATGGAAAATGTTGTAACCTCCCACAGTACACTAGGGGCTCCTCTTGCCTGGGGTCCCACAACGTCAGCCTCCACCCGCTGCAACACGCACCCCATGGTCAATCACTGCGGCTTTGTTTTCAGTAAGGGTGGGGGGAGGGCCTCCTGTACTTCTTTAGGCCTCTTTCCTCCATCAGGCCTCAATTTTGTATCTCGCCAGGGCTCGGCGGCAACGGTGGGTTGCGCTCGCTGCTACACCGGAGTTGCCTTCTGTTTCCGCGGGTGCGTGTGCCTTGTTCCGGTGTCACGACCCTCAGCACACACCATTCAGGGCCTTCTCTGCTGCCGACGCCGCGGGCTTGCATGATGGCAGCCCAGTATCTCTACTCTCATGAAGATGTGGGAGGGGAGAGCCTCCAACCTCTCGTGAGGCCCCTGTCCTCCGTTAGGCCTGTCTTGCAGGTCTCAGCCTCACCGATGGGGTCTGTTCACTTTGGCACTGGGGCAATTTTCTGCATCCTCGGGTCAAGAAGGAGAAGTGTGGCTCAGGGGTTAGAGGCAGCAGACCCGGAAGCTGAGATCGGTCCTGGACCAGGGTTCAATTCCCCGCCTCGGCGGGGTCTTGGGCTAAAAAATTCCACGGACTCGATAATTCTCGCCCCGGTGCCTCCTCGACTCACGGGTTCACACTCTGCGACTCTGGGCAATAGCTTGCTTAATCTCCACAACGGCCCCTCGCGGCGGGATGCCTGACTTTCACCTTGTGGATACCCTGCTATCTCACAGGGGAATACCAGGAAGGGTTCCCTAAGCAAGCGCCGGGAAACCCACTGCGGGTAGCTGTGCGCTATATAAGCTCAACTACATTTACATTTACATTTACTTGTCATGCTCTGATATCGCAGCTGTCAGAGCACACCATGCAGAGTCTCATTTGTTGCCGGCTCTGTGGGCATGTGTGGCGGTAGCCCAGGAACGCGCCACATGCAGCACTCAGCCCGGGCTCAGGCCGCATCCAGCACACTCTGCGACTGTAAGCTTCCACCCTCTACCACAAGGATGCCGAACCTTCACCTCTTCCTACGACCCTCAGTGTTACATTGCTGGTGTCAGTTCTGAGGAGGATAATACCATATTTGTAGACTGGGCTTTTACAGCCTCATTGGTGTGAGGCCATTTTATATGTGCTCCACCTAGCGCTCCCCATTTTGATGTAATCTTTAAACACTCATTTCTTGACTTGTGTGTGTTGTATTTTTGTCATTTTGATCTTGTTTTACTCAAAAAATATTGACCATTATTCTAACCTGGTGTGGAGCACTGTTTGTGGTGTTATCACTGCATTATTGTGTGTTTTTGCACACATATTTTACACATTGCCTCTTTAGTTTAGCCCAACCAAGCTACCAGAGGGTGAGCACAGGCAAACGTTTAGTGTGTACTACAATTACCCTGACTAGAGTGTGGGCCCCTACTTGGACAGGATGCATATCTATGACAGCTGGAGCGACCTTATTTCTAACACTTACCTCAAGAATATTTTAGAGTTTTCTATCATATTGTCATAGTGAATAGTGTGCCATGTGTATATAGAGAGGCCTTGAATTTCCACTGAGACTGACAAACTATAATCTGTGAATGCTTGTGATATTCTCAGCCAATGCAAACCCAAACCAGTTCTGGCTATGTTAGACTTCATCGGTGGGGTGCAGCTAGGGGTCCTATGCTACAATGAACATGGGACTCATGTCTAGGCTTACCATTGGCACTTAAGGCATGTCAATGAGAAAACCAAAAAAGGATGGATAGAGCTTTTGAATTGAACTCATACTCTGAAAATTACTTTGCCTATATTCAAATGCATTACTTTTTTGTCTACTATGCCCGACAGACAGGGACCCATCTGAAGTTATTCAACCTTGATCCTGCTCCAGTGGGACTAGCCCGGCCCAAACTTCCAGCTCATGTCTCTCTGTACTGGGAATAGTATATGCAGTTTATATATTACTTGTATATGTTTTCCATGTGTTTACAACCTGTTGATTGTTGTTTATGTTTTGAATGTGCTTGTATATTGTTTTAAGTGTTGCACCTTTACAAACACCCACAACCTTGGCTTGCCAATCACACTTTTACTTCAACAGTGATAATTGTGGTGTACTATTCTTCAATTCATCCACACACCACCAATTTGGAGTTAAGCCTTGACTCTTGATACATAGCTTCCGGAAGATTTAATGTTGCAGGCCAGCTTCCAGTGAAGGCTGCATACGCTTTGCCGTAGTTAGCAGTAAACATCACTAACCAATGTTTATATGTTTTTGTGACTGGAAACTGACTCTACAAAGTCCTTGATAATAATGGATGCAGTAAAAGGCATACAAGTGAACATACATACAATGATCACAATTAAGTGCGATGAAGGAAAATTAAACAAGACAGGAGAATTCGAAAGATATAGGAGGGAAACCTCACTTCCACTAAATGTTATTTTACATTATGCTGGGGATGTGGGTTGTAGCAGCTCAAGGTATGTTATGCTCCGCTGCCTACAGTAAACCAATTGGGCATTTGTGCTGCAGACAGCAGGGCTCATGTATAGGCAATGAGGAAAGCTTTTCAATATTGCAGAGCTTGAGCTAGATGAGGGTAGAAGGGGTCATCAACTCATATGTATTCAAGGAGAACACAGCAATAGCTGAACACTGTCAGGCCTGTTGACAATAGAAGTAGAATCCAGCTCGATACAGATACATGAGATGATGGAAAGCGAGAAATGGCAATCTCTCTTCCAAATAAGTAAATAAACGGGAACAACATTAATACATGGCAGGAGATAATAGCAAAGGCTTCTATAATGTAATTACTTTGCTGTCGCATACTTCCTTTATAAACATCATGATTTACGGTATCATCTATATTGTATATTTTTTAATCAAATGTAAACATTCTCAATAATGTTATGCTTTAAGAGTCATAAAGTGAGAAACTCAATACCCTATCCCGCCTTTGTGCTGCAAATTTAGCAGGGTCGCCGTACCCTAACCTTCAGATTCATATTTTACTTGCTTGAAACAGTCAGTCAGAGAAATTTGCAATTCTGTCCAGCTGCTGTAATATTCTGCAGCTCTCCATCTCTTTATAGGATACCTACTTGCAAAATAGCCAGTGTAGTCGGTGTGTCAGTTAGTATAGTTGTAATGCACCATACAGAAGCTTCCACCACAGGTGAATACAGACGAATTTCAGACTGTGATGACCCAATTCAACTAAGGTGTACATCACTCACCATCTTATTATATAGGCCAAGCTAAAAAATGTAGGCCTGGAGTTCATTAAAACTGTTAGACTTGGCATCTTTGGTGGGATGTCCCCTGACTTGTTACTTCTACCTCCTGCATTTTTGATGCTATGATGGATTTCGCATTTACTGGCTTAGATGCTCTGGGCGCTTTGCCAGTGCTGATCAGTGTCAATGTGCAAGTGCTCACTGTGTACATTTTTATTACAATTGGTTCTCCCTGATTGGCATATTTGATTTACTGGTAAGCCCCTAGTTAAGTGCACTGAGTGTGCTAGGGCCTGTATATGAAATGCTACTAGTGGGCCTGCAGCACTGATTGGGCAACTCAAATGAGTAGCCCTGAAAAGTTATCTCAGACCTGTCACTGCAGTGTCTGTGCGCAGTTTGTTAACTGCCATTTTAACCTGCACCAACTTGCCAGACCCTAACCTTCCCTTTTCGTACATGTAAGGCACCCTTATAGTCGGCCCAAAGTACCCCCTTACACAGAATGCAGTGCATGTGAAAGGTGGGACATGTACTGGTGTGTGTGAGCTGTCTTGATTGTTAAGTACTGCCAATTTAGTTTTTCACTATTGAAAGGCTGTCTGTCCTGTAGGATATGATATGATATGATATGAGAAGACATTTATATTGCGCACTGTCGCTCCAAGGAGCATCCTGGCGCTTTAGCTCCATTGCTAATAAGATGGTGGGCTTTTACTGTTAGTCGATGTTTTGTACAAAAAGAGTTAAACAAGTGTTTTGCAAGCTGAATCAGCTAGCCCATAAATCCATGTTTTAAGGGATTTTTTAAATGTCTGTTCAGAAGTAATTGTGCGAAGGTGGAAGGGCAATTTGTTCCATGCCTTGGCACCTATGACTGCCAGGGATTTTCCTCTTTTTGTGACCAGTCTGAATTTAGGGAGAATCATCAGATTGGCGGTGGCTGACCTAAATTCTCTTGTAGGATGGTATCTATTGAACCTGTTATACAGATATCGTGGACCATGCTTGTAGAAAGCCCTAAAGGTGATCACGAGGACTTTGAACAGGATGCGTTTTTGAATGGGGAGCCAGTGCAGCATGTCCAATGCGGCCGATGCTGATGATTTTCTCGGCCATCTTAAAACCAGCCTCGCCGCCGAGTTCTATACCATCTGTAATTTATGCTGGGTAGATTTCGCCACCCCTGCATACAGACTGTTGCAGTAATCTATCCTCGATGTAATCAATGCAATTGCCACAGTACGGCGGGCTGATAGAGGCAGGAAATCAAAGAAATTCCTGAGGCCTTTTATGATATTAAAACATAGGCCAGCAACTTCTCTAGTATGTTGTTTAAAAGAGAGCATCTCATCGAATTTTATTCCCAAATTCCGTGCTGCTATAATGGTATTTGGTGGGGCTTCCGCATCAGTTGGCCAACAGGTGTATGGGGTGAAGAGGTTGTTTTTCCCAAATGGCAAAATCTCTGTTTTAGCAGAGTTACATTTGAGATGATTGTTCTGCATCCAATTAAAAGTCGCCGTCAGACACTCTTTCAGAACTAGTTCGGCTTTTTCTGAGTCTTCATCCAGAACAAGGACTAATTGAGTGTCGTCCGCGTAAGCTATGGTGCTGATGTTAAAGGATGCAATAAGATTGATCAGGGGAGCCATATAGAGATTAAACAAGGTAGGGCTCAAGCTTGAGCCCTGGGGCACCCCTGAACCAACCTTCTTCTCTTCCGAACAGAATTGTCCAAGCATGGTTATCTGTCTTCTGTGCAACAGGAAGTTTTTAAACCATTTTAACACGGTGCCCCTTATGCCTGCCTTGATCAGGCGATGTAATAGAATAGCATGGGACACCGTGTCAAATGCTGCAGATACATCTAGGAGGATTAGAACTGCCCTCTTACCTAGATCCAGTGCAGCTCTTATGGTTTCCGTGGTTGACAGAAGTGCGGATTCTGTAGAGTGACTTGCTCTGAAACCTGCCTGGTTTGGGTGAAGGATGTTGTTTTCTTCCAAAAATGCTTAGAGCTGCTTATTGACAAAGGTTTCCACACATTTACATATGGCAGGGAGTTGAGAGATGGGCCGCAAGTTGGATAGGACTGAGGGGTCATGCAAGGTCTTTTTTTGTAGTGGTTTGACCACTGCGGTTTTCCATGAAGTTGGAATCTCTTCCGGTTTGGAGTGATGCATTAAGGATAGCATTAATCACAGGATTTACTTCCTCTTTAATTGTATGTAGCAATGACGGGGGACAGGGATCAAGTGTTGAGCCAGATTTAATTTTTGAGATGATTTGGGAAGAGTCTTCAAGGCTAATGGTCTCCTCTACAGTGAGCCTAAGTTTGCTGAGCCCAGAGCAGCCAATGCGCTGGTGCTACCCACGTGCTACAGGACGTTCCTACTGGGTCTGGCTCATGAAATGCCTTTGGAAGGACATTTTGAGTGACAAGATATATCACATGCTTGTCACCCACTCATACTAGCCCCAAATGCAAGCACATGCAGAAGCACATGAAAATGCAGATGGAAAGGTAACCAAACCTGGGTTACTAGTAAATGTGTTGTAAATGTAAATGTGTTGGACTTGTAAAGCGCACGTCTGCCCGTAAGCGTCCCGGTGCTGGAGACCGCTGGGGAACCCGTCCTGGCTTTCCCTGTGAGATGGTCCCTTCTGGGTATCTCCAAGGTGAAACCAGGCATCCCCGGCGTCTGTGGGGGGCCGTTGTAGGGATGAGGCAAGCTTAATGCCCAGAGTTGACGAGTGCGATCCCTGGTTAGAGTAGGCACCGAGGCGAGAATTCTCGATTCCGCTGACCCTGGTCCACGACCCTACCGCGTCGGGAATTGAACCCTGGTCCCGGGCCGTTCTCTGCTTCCGGGTCTGCCGCCTCTAACCAGTGAGCCACACCACTCCACTTGTGCTCGTGTATACTGCTGACATTTTAAACTGTACTGCCTGATTGTTTTTAATGTGTACTTGTTTGGCATATTACCTAAGTGTTTTTATCCTCGCAAAATCGCTTCTGGCACCCAGGCTTTTTCAGCCTTCCGCTCCTGGCTCCGTGGTTTTTCCAGTGAGTGGTCTAGATTTTGATCAGCTGTTGCACAGCAGGGCTGTTGGGAGGGCAGCATTTAAGCGTGCTAGAGGCGATGTGCTGCAGACGTGGGCTGATAGCACGCCAAAGGCACGCCTAATGCAAGCCTGTCTCCACCCATCCGTGTCCGACCGGGTCCAGGGGCCAGGACCGCTGGTCAAAGGCTGGTCTACTTAATGGAGGAGTGCCGAGAATTAAATGGTATGCTTCACAGGTCGCCCTTCCTGTAGCATTAGAAGAGAAGCTTCTTAACGATAACTTGCTAGTCGGTAAGGGGGAGCCAGAGAGGAGTTGTACTCAGGCTCAGAGAGCGAAAGGCTTGGGGTCCCATGATCCCTCTAGATTGAGGGCCGCATTGTTGAACACTTGGTCCCTCCAGATGCACAATCTGGAAATTTTTACGCTGCTCCTGGAGGAAGAGCTAGATATCCTTGCAGTAATGGAAACGTGGCTAGATGATGCCTCAGGTCCCAATATAGTGGCCTCCCTTCCCCCAGATTATGATGTCCTGACATACAATTGACAGGGCAGGAAAAGAGGGGGGAGTAGCAGTATTTAGCCGCAGGTCCCTGACCACAGAGAGGATAGTAGCCGAGAGCTTAGATGGAGCAGAGGTCCTGGGGATAAAATAGGGCTAACATCATCCTGCCTGATAGTGTTAGTAGTATACTGTCCACCTCTGTCAATTCCTCTGTTCAATGATCTGCTCACTAAAGTGGTCAATGATCTATCTTCTAGATATCAACAGAATCTAGTGATGGGGATTTTAACTACCACTGAGACCAGGCACCCAGAGAACCCATGACCAGCAGGTTTGGAGAGCCAATGACTATGCTGGGGCTGACACAAATTGTGGCGATCCCTCCTCTAGACCTCATCTGGAATACACTGCCCGCTGCACAACTAATAGATTGTAGACCATGTAGCTGGTCAGATCACCATCTGATCTGTTTTGTGATCCCTTTGCCCAGTTGACTAAAGTTCCTACCCCCAGTTTCGAGGACGGTATACTAATAGAGCGCGGGGACAACTAGTTCAGTTTACCATACTCACCTGGGCCCATAAAACATTCACACTTTGAACTAGCAGTCCTGCCTGTGATTACTAACTAATCACCTATCAGTACTTTGAGTCCTTTTAGGACTTATACCTATAAATCATCACTTACCAATCCTTGTCACATTTGCTATAAGTCCTAGGGATCGAAGAGGGAGTTAGCATAAACGGGCAATATTTAAATACATTTACTTTTCCTGTAATAACCACAGACTCGGGGAAAGTTTAAAAATTTTATCTATGCAATATTTTCTGCGTCTAAACGAAAGTGGCCACAATCTCTTGACCATAAATTTTACAAGCAAAAATATAATCAATAGGACATAAAGTTTGTAAGAAATCACAGTAACACCCTTAAACATCGGTACCTGGGAAGGGTTAGAAAGGGAAATAGCACAAGGACATACCTCATGGATTATGTTTACCTACAATCGTGCAATGACCAATCCTGGTCACGGGCTGGGGCAAAAAGACCAGGGCCAGGATCCCGACTAATCAGGTGCCCACTGGACAAAACAGGTGCAGATCAGGACTGGTAACCTCCTCTAAGTGCAAAGCCAGCGTCACACCACTCTCTCTCAGCAAGCCAATTAGTACCCCGACTGGGTAATCGATAATTTCCCCCAACACCTCGATTCTTCTGACAGAGTGGTTCGCCAGCACCTCTGCTCGCGATCTCCTATAGCATGCGTTGGGTCAGTGACAGGTCAGCTATTCGGACAAGTCGGACAATTCTTCTATCTAAACCTACCTTAGTTATACCATTTCGAGGGCAATATACCACCCCTAAATGTTGCAAATCTATGTGTTTCCCTTCAGTGATTGGTTGGAAAGACGAGGAGAGGTCATCACACCATACTAAGATGAGATCATTTCAATTGACTTGTGTTGATCAAGTCTCCACCCACAATTTATTTTTCCATTACTTTATTCCGCCCAACAACATCGGCATACAAATTATATACATTGTATTTGTTTGAGTCTTCTTGCTTCCTCTTTAGGGGTCAGTAGAGCAGGTTCCCAGGTACATTGTGGGTAAGAAGGGTGTTGGCAGCCATTCAATGCCAATGACTGCATGACTTTCAGGGATTTGTTGCGCAGGCGCGGCTTTTTCAATACGGAGTTTTCGTCTCATTTAAGGCCCATAATACGAGCTAGTAACAAAATCAAAGAAAGACACATTAGAATACAAACTAAATGAATGCACTGTATACCAACTATCTCTACTCTAACCCCAATACTTTATTTTAACTTTTGCATTAATAGTTAAGCCGAACGAACAAACTTAGGGGGTCATTAGGATGGCGGACGGACTATATCCGTCCGCCATCCTGTTGTGGGCATGGACCGTCCGCCATAAGAGCGGAGGTGCCGTGCCTCGAATCAGGATGCACACGCCACAGTGGCGGGTGCATCCCGCATTTTTAACATTGCGGCAGGCGGTGCTGAAAGCAAAAATGCATGCCAAAGATGCATGTTGTGCGTTACAAAGCACAACATGACAGGCACCGCGCGGTGCCTGCCATGTTGTGCTTTGAAACGCAGGGGGGTACCATAGGTACCCCCCATGTACACCCCCTTCACCATGGGGGCCCACAACGGGCCCCCAAAGCAAAGACCGTATGCCAATGCCGCCACGGAAAGGCCTTCACCGAAGCACATCCTAATATCGCTGGCAGTGTCTGATAGACACCGCCACCATATTAGCCCTGTTCCGCCACGGTCACAAGGCGACCGTGGCGGAAAAGCGGCGGAGGGTCTTCCCGTCCATCGCGGACCCCACAGCCATACTATTGTGGCGGGGGTCATTTCTGTCAGGGGGCAATCCGTCCGCCATCCTAATCGACCCCTAAGTACAAGCAGCAGCATAAGCATTAGCATGTGAGGTTTAAAGCGGCCATTTCTGGCACTAGTGCGCAGAAGCAAAGATTTCCCACCAAAGGCAGTGATACGTCACACCACGTAGATGTGGCGGACGCATGCGCAGTGAAGTTCCCGCTTTTTTGGCGACCATATTAAGACACTCGGGTTAATGTTAGTAAAGCACATATGCAAGCTTCCCCAGCTTTCTAAATATGTTGTGTAATGCAAATGTTAAAGGACGAAACATGTTGATTAATATGTTAAAAGTTATTTCGAGAGGGTTGAATACCAGAAAGTTTCTGTACCTGTGAAACCTTGCTCCATCAATCCCCTCTTTGATGATATTTTATATCATCACAAATTAAGGAACCAGGGGCCAGATGTAGGTAGGCATTTACCGTTACCGACCGGTAAATGGAATTTGAGATGTAGGGACATTCATTTTACAGAATTGGTAAATTTACCGATTCTGTAAAATACCTAAACGGTATTTTTACCGATTCTTAAAATTTGATATGTAGGTCCCACAAGCCTTACCGAATCGGTATTTTACCATCAAATTCTATTTGATGGTAAAATACCGATTCCGGTGTGCATGCACATGTGTGCATGCCCACCTGTGCCATATGACAGGCAGACCTGCCCTTAGAGCAGGTATGCCTGCCACATGGCACCCGAACCTGTTTTGGGGGTGCTAGAGGGTGTCAAAGTGACACCCCCTGCACCCTTGTGAAATTCGGTATTTACCGATTCGGTAAATACCGAATCGGTAATGCCCATTCATTCCTATGGGCTTCAAAGCCCATAGGAATGAATGGGCATTACCGGTCAGTATTTACCGAATCGGTAAATACCGATTTTTACCGATTCGGTAAAAAAACATCTGGATTTCCCTACATGTCCCCCCTTCATATTTACCGACTCTTAAATACCGAATCGGTAAAATTCGGTATTTAAGAGTCGGTAAATATTACTTACCTACATCTAGCCCCAGATGCCAACTTCAACACTCTCCCAGTTCAATCTCTTCAATTACTTTGGGAGTTCTTTTTCCACTCTCATTCCGGAAAACTTTCATTCTCTTATATATGTCCCCTTTTAGTTCTTCCATTTGAATTTCATCTAATTTTCTTTTCTTCTTTTTATCATTTACTGTATATCTTTTTCTATTTCTGCAGCATTTGCACCAAATCATTATCACCAATATCATTAGTGATATTCCCATTATTGGCATCAGTACTTTACCTACAATACTTCTACCTACATTAGAACTCTAATTACCAACAGAAGAGAGACCATCAGTTAGTCTCTTCCATGCACTATCAACCTCCAGTGGTTTCAGTTTATTTTCCAAATGAGTAATATTTCTTACATACCTTTCAATTTCAACACTTTTATGAGGTATGTAAGTGCAACAATGTTGCACTTTCAACATTCTACAGACTCCGCCCTCTTTTGCTAATAATATATCAAGAGCAAGTCAATTTTGTAAAACCATTGATCTGATCGCAACCAATTCGGTGTTGATCAATAAGAATCATCCAGCAGTGTCAGTCGATAAGCGATCCACCACTGTAAACAATTTACAGATTCTTTGAGTATTCAGAACTACTCCCACTGAAGGTATCAATGCACTAAATATCACCTACAATTTCTGCAAAACTAGCTCTTTTATATCGTGTTAGTTTATTTTCGTGTTCATTGCTTCCAGTTATTCTTTTTACATGGTATACCTTTGGGAATACTATTCCGAAATAGCAACTCCCATACCAATGATCAGGCAGCTTAAAGTAAGCTTTGCTCCCACAAATATAATAGACTCCAGGAAGTACTGCATCAGTTCCCCCTTTTAGTCCCCATCCCCCAATTATGAGGAAATTATGTTCACTTTCACTGGAACCGATGAATACATTGTTATACTCAGTTTTCTTTCTATGGAAACAGATTTTCCCCTTCTTTTCAATGTCCAAAGACATAGCAGCATGAGGTTTGCCAGTTGCCTTAAATTCCTCCCTTTAAACCCATTTGGGTATCTGGGGTTTTGTTTCAGTGGCTTTTCTATGGAAATCCTGTCTCCTTTTTTCTATTAAATTTAAAAATATCTTTTTTTCTTTGTGTAAATTACATGTTAAATTGTCATTGTGTGCATTAGCTGGGAAACGACCTTTACAACTACTCATTCACAATGAAGGGCCTGAACCACGACTGAACCTGAATCACGAGTCTTTTAACCACTAATGCATTTACAACTACCTTTGGCCAGTAGATGGCACTCTTGGATTGTACATGCAAGATGTATTTCTATTTCGCTAAAATGATGGATGGCTGTATCTTATATGGTTTTGTAGAGAGAATGTTTTGTTTTTTAACAGAATAAGTTTAGGAAACCATTTTCTAAAATAGTGTTTACTATTTGAAAACGTGTTTGAATTTCGTTGTAAATGCATTAACCCCTTCGGTGCTCATGACGAGCTCGTCATGGCATACACCTCTCAGGTGCTCATGACGAGCTGAGCTCGTCATGACCACACCCGTTTTCGTTGCTGTTCAGCACAGCAGAGGAATGAATCCAGCAGCCATGCAGTTAGAGGTAAAGGCATACTCGCCGTATAAATAATTTACTTTAAAATGTAAGTATTTTGGTAAGTATTAAAGGTAAGTATTACGTGTAAAATATATATATGTGTATATATATGTATATATAGGGTTACAAGTGTTTTTTTAAGGGTTTAGGGTGAGTATGGGTTTTTGGGTGGCAAGGGTAATATTGGGATTTAAGGTGGGTATGGGTTTTTGGGGGGCAAAGGTCGTTTTTACGATTTGGGTGTGCACAGGTATTTTTAGGGTTTAAGGTGGGTATGGTTTTTGGGTTGGAAAGGTAATTTTAGTATTTAGGGTGGTTGTGGGTTTTTGGGATTGCAAGGGTCATTTTAAGGTTTAGGGTGGACATGGTTTTTGGGTGGCAGTGTTAATTTTAGGATTTAGGGTGGTTATGTTTTTTTTTACGGTTTAGGGTAGGGATGGGTTTTTGGGTGGAAAGGGATTTTTAAGGGATTCGGATGGGTGTGGGTTTTTGAGTGGCAAGGGTAATTTTAGGGTTTTGGGTGGGTATGGGTTTTTGGGTGGTAAGGGTAATTTTAGGGTGGGTATGATGTAATTCTATCTCATCTGGTGCTTCTAAGTCTACTCTATCTTGTTTGTGGTGCGCTATCTATCTTTATACTAGTGTCATTCTGTTTAGCAGCCATCAAGTAAGGTATTGCTATTGTCAGTCCTAGCCATACTACAAATACTATAAACACACTACACATACATATCCTACAGTATCTCTTTATGTAACTTCTTTTCGAGTTTCCAGTAACTCTTTTATCAGCCATTTTAACTAAGGAGGCTTAACTCCTCTTTGGGAATTTTACACAGAATACACCTGGGATTTTATCTTATGTTAGCCTCACTTCTTCAATATTTTGTTCAGCAATCAATTCTTTATCACTTTCATCACTGATTTCCAAATTCTCGAAATCTTCAATGATGACGTAAGCCCATTCAGGGCCTTTGAATTTATTTTTCAGCTTTTTCAGACGTGGACTTCTCCTTCTTTGATTGCTTGTAGAAGGTTCAGTTGGACTGGTTACTTCGTCCACCTGTTAAGGTTCTTCATCTATTGTCACTAGCTCTTTTAACAAAACCAGGCCATGTATCGCCCTTTATGAGTCTTTGAGCTGGCACTGTGCTTTCTGACTCTTCAAATGTTCTTTTGTTTTCTTTAAGCTGTGGCACAACTTGATTTTCGTCAACTTCAGGTATCCTCTCTAACTGACCTTTTCCAGGGCTTATTATTGTTGACTGTTCCGCCTGGATGGATTCTTCTAGATTAATCTGACCTGATTCAGGATATGACTTGTTGGGCCTGGAGGTTTTTTCTTCATCCTGAACCCGTTTTGCTAATCCTGTCTGGTCCTGCACAGGTTTTGCAGATTCTTGATTGTCTTCCACCTGTGCGTTTTGTCTAGAGCCTATCTATCCTTCCTCAGACAATGGAGTTCTGGTAGGGGTTTCGTTGGCTGAGTATATTGCTCTTTCCGTATCTGGTCCTCCTCACAATTACCATTAGCTTCTATTTCTGAAATCTGAGTATTTTCTTCTATACCTATCTCATCCTCACTATCACTCTGACTATCTAAATATGTTTAGCTTCTTGTTCTCACTCTTATTTCAGGTATGTCAACCACTGGGATCCATTCATCCTGACTGGTGCTCGGTTGTTCTTCGTCAACTACTTCAGGATCAACTTCTTGAGACTCTTCAGCTGCACAACCTTCAAATTCAACTTCGTCAGGTTCTGTTACCCTTTTGCTATGACTTGCGTGGATCCAGTTGGGGATTCCATTGCACTTTACAGCTGTGGTGGTAACCAGTATCACTTGATGTGGCTCTCCCCACCTTGGTGCTAGGCAAGATGCCCGGATGTGATTTTTTATCACTACCCAATCTCCAGGGTTCAAATCGTGTGCTGGAGTTGAATGTCTGGCTTCAGCGTCTTTCCCACCCTGGTGAGAGATAGAACGCACTTGGTCAGCCAACTCTTTGCAGTACTCCAACACTAAATCATCAGATATAGTTAACAGCTGATGTCCTGGCACACATGCTTGTCTCATTGCCCTTCCCATGAGTATTTCATGGGGACTCAAGCCTGTTTTCTTGTCTGGAATACTTCTGAGTCCCATCAGGATAAGAAGTAAATCATTAGCCCATTCTAATTGGGTAGATTCACACATCTTTCCCAATCTTGCTTTGATTGTGCCATTCAATTGTTCTACCACTCCAGAAGCCTCTGGGCGGTATGTACAGTACAATGTTTGCTCAATTTTAAAAGCTTCACAGATCAGAGCAATAATGTCATTATTAAAATGTCTTCCTCATTCTGACTCAATCGTTAGTGGAAAACCGAACCGAGGAATGAGATCTCTCAAAAGGAGTTTGGCTACAGTTAAGCTGTCATTCCTGCGGATAGGGTATGCTTCTGCCCATTTTGAAAGTAGGCAGACAATGACCAAGACATACTTTAATCCTTGGCAAGCAGGTAACTGAATGAAGTCAAGTTGGAGTCTGATAAATAGGCCTTCTGCTTTCCCAATTTTCCCAGGACACACTACAGTTTTCTTACCAGGGTTTAATCGCTGACATGTTAGGCATCTTTGGGTGGCAAAGACCCTCTGCTATGTTTCTGAACTTTGCCTTGAACCAGTCTCGTCTAAACAACCTCACCATAGCATCTCTCCCTATGTGTGTGTGTCCATGGTACATTCTGGCCATTGGTGCAAGCATACAATCAGGTAGTACTGGTCTCCCATCTAGGTAGACTATTATGGCATCTTCGAATCTTATCTGACACCCTATTTTCTGTCACTCTTCCCTTTCTTTGGGCTCTGCTTCACCTTGTAAATCTTTCACCTCCTCCCATGTGTTCACGCCTCTCAATAGCATAAGTTGGCAGCTGTTTCCACATGCTTCGATTTTCTTGTTTACTGCTATTTTATATTTGGCACTGTGTTGGGCCACTTGGTCAGCATAACGATTACCGGCTGTCACTTTGTCATGTCCAGATTGGTGAGCAGCGCATTTGACCACAGCTTATTCTTTGGGCAATTGAATTGCTTCAAGTAATTCTTTTACAAACTGTCCATTTTTAATAGGGGTTCCTGAAGGAGTCATGAACTCCCTTTGAATCCATAACTGGCCAAAGTCAACCCCGTACCATACTGGTTATCAGTGTAAATGGTTACTCTCCAATTTTCCCAATTTTGCATGCTTTTATTAAAGCAATCAATGTGGCAATGTGCAGACTTGACTCCTGGTAAATAGGATGCTTCGACTATATTGGATAATGTGCACACAGCATAGGCAGCGCTTAGCCATCTACAAATAACTCATGCTCTGGGTCTTTTAAAGGTTCTTCCTGTATGTCTGCGTGAGGTTTAGTACTGAATTCAGTTAAGTCGATACAGTCATGTTCGACTTCCTCTCTCACTTCCTCAAAGTGTGAATCGGGCAATAAGGTTGCTGGATTTAGAACAGTGCACCTCACTATTGCCACGTTTTCTGAACCAATGATAATTCTTTCATATTTAGTCATCCGACTAGGAGTTAAATGCAGAGCATGTTTTCTGGTTAACAGGATCACGAATGTCCCATAATGATGAATTCACTTTGCTCAAGACTCATGCTCATTGCAGCTACCGCTTTCAAGCAACCTGGCAGTGGTGATGCCACTGGGTCCAATGTTGCGGAGAAATATGCCACAGGTCGTCGCATTAACCCTTGAGTCTGGGTTAAGACTGAAAGAACACAATTGTCTCTTGTGTCACAAAATAGTGCAAACTCTTTTGAATAATCTGGCATCCCTAATGCTGGAGCTTCACATAGACTGTTACGCAATTTTAAGAAAGCAGTCATGCTTTCATCATCCCATTCAACTTGATCTTTTGCTTGTTTCTTTGTCATTTGAATCAATGGTTTTGCAAGCACTGCAAATCCCACAATCCACTGCCTGCAGTAACCTACAACTCCGAGAAACATTCTGATTTCTTTCTGAGTTTGGGGTAATTTCATGTTCTGAATTATTTTGATTCTTTCAGATGTCACTCTTCTGACCCCTCTTTCTATCTGGTGTCCCAGTTACTTGACTGAGGTTGTACAGTATTGCAATTTCTCTGGGGACACTTTATGTCCACCTTTTGCTAAATGGTTCAACAATGCAATGGAATCAATCACACAGTCATTTCTTGTTCTTGATGCCAATCGATATACTGCACCAGAACAGATTGTCCGGGCAGCACGAGTGATTCAAGACACCTTTTCAGAATTTGATTAAAAATAGATGGACTTTCCGTGTACCCCTGAGGAACACAATTCCAAATGTAAACCTGCTCGTCAAATTTGAACGAAAATAAAAATTTGCTATCTGGATGCAGCAGGATGGAAAAGAAGGCATGGCATACATCACTTACAGTGAACCATCCTGCCCCCCATGGTATTTGATACAGAATTACTGCTTTATTTGGTACTATTGGGCAACATGGGACGACAATTGTATTAATTTTACGGAGGTCTTGGACCACTCTGTAATTTCCATTGGGTTTCTTTATGCCAATTGTAGGTGAATTGCAACGACTGCTCAATATTTCTTCTAGAGTGCCTTGTCCAGCCAAACGCCCTATTTCCTGTGCAACTCCTACCTTTATTTCGGGATTCATTTTATACTGTCGAGTATTTGGGTAAACTGCACCTTCCTTTACTATCACTTTTATGGGATCGACATCTGCCATTAGGCCTATTTCTTTACCTGTAAAATCCCATACATCAGAATTCACAAAAGTTGTTGGTTCTCCTGGTAAATCTTCTAGGCACATCTTTTTAACTTCTGTTTCTTGTCTGGCTAGCATAATTTTATACACTCCGTCTTCATCTGGAGTCTGAATTTCAACACCATTTGGTGTACAGAAAATTGTGCAGTTCATTTTGCACAGTAGATCCCTTCATAGCAAGATAGCAGGGCTAGAATCACACACCACAAATTTGTGAATTTCTCAGAAGTTACCAATACAGACTTCCATAGGTTCTGTGACAGGTGTCCTAAGTTGTTTATTAGAAATGCCCACTACTCCCGAGAGGGGTAGGTTTGGGATGTCTGCTGTTCTTGCAGTAGAACGGGTAGCACCAGTGTCCAACAAAAAAGGTAACATAATTTCCCTCCACTTTCCCTTCAATGTAAGGACCTGACTGATCTACCGGTAAGGATGCACCAAGTACGCAATCCTCTTCCCCCTCTCAGGCACCGTCAGTATGTATTATCTTTAAAAAATGTATCCTGTAGAAGAAACTATGGTGTTATCGTATTTTTCTTACCACTTCCCTCCCGAAATCCGGTGTCCACGCTGTATTTGGGTTGACTCACAAAATCTGGCATAGGGGCTTGAAGCAACTGATTCTGTATTACCTGTTGCAGCTGCCTCATTGACACTTCATTCTGCGTCTGTGGATTTAAATTTTGATTCTGGACCCTATTATTCTGTATTAATTTACACTTGTTTCTCCAATGCCCCAATGTTCTGCACCCATTACATGGAAACTTTTTCTTTGCCTCTTCTTTACTCATTGTCCCTCTTGGTTTGCCCCCACTTCCTTCACTTTGGCCTTCCCCTCTTTTCTTATTATTTGCCTGCTGAGTTAATTGAAGCTCTTGTTGTTCTGTCATTTTTACTTGAGCCCACATTACCTTTTCTTCTAACTTCTTTAGTTTATTATCAATTTCATCCTCACAGTATTTTGCATACTTGAGAATTTTGTCGACAGGCTTTGCTTGCCAACACAGTTTATGCTCTTTAATTGTTTGGGAGATTTCAGGTTTTAATCTGGACACAAAACGATAAATAAAATGTGTCATGTCCTTATTATCTATGTTTTCTAAATCACTATACTGTTTAAATACCTGCAAGAAGCGTTCATAATATGCATGTACAGATTCATCCTTATTTTGGGTGGTTCTGTCTATTTTAGTCCAATCAGTTTCCTTTGTAGGAATCTTTCGCTTTAAATAAGTTATCACCTGATTGTACTTCTTCATCACATCGTCTGATGGGGCTCCTGTTTTAGGATTTCTAGGGTATTCGTCATTTGGTCAATCTACTGTAATTTTACACTCAGTCCACAAATCAGCTGGAACAACAATGTCAAATAAACCATCTAAATCCTTTAACAGCACTTTCGACACTTTCACAAACCTTTCAACTTGTCAGTACCATTCTACATGTTTTTCTCTGAGCTTTGGGAAATCATTAGTAAATGAAAAAATATCCGGTCGGGACCATAGGACATGTACATAACCTCCTCCTAGTACTTCTCTCATCGGACACAACCTTTCAATCTTCTCAGTTTAGTTTAGTAAATACCCACAAGTGGTTTTATTCGCCTGTGCCTCTGCCTTCTTCTTTGTCCATCTAGCTTTCCATTTGTCTACATCTCCCCATTTTTGCAACAACAACAACAATTCCTTTGACCGCAACTTACGTCCTAACACATTCATATTTTCCAAGACTTTGTCAGAAAATTCAGCTCTATATGGTGTGTGTAATACCTTTGATTTACCAATGTCAATTCGCATTTCCAAAGCCAAATTCATTAACTTTTTTGTGGTATTATTTTGTATTGCGGGTAATACTTCTGCATATAAACAATAATTAATCTTCATCAAAAGAGTTTAGTCTGTCCAATCCCACATTTCCTGCTACCATTTCTTCTACTTCCACCCTCAATTTGAATATGTCCAATACCTTTGACTGTGATTTCAGCTTCTCAATGTTTCGGGTCCATCTTTCTAATTCTACTGGTTGCATGTCTTGTTCCTGAGGATGTCTCAATCTGTACCTCTTTTGAACTTCGGGGTGTAATTTTTCTGATTGAGTCACTTACTGGTTCTCGTATAGGTAAATCCATTAAGGAAATTACCGACTCATATTCACTTGCTTGATCATCAACTATTAGGGTTTCTTTTCTCGGCTGTATTATGGGTGTATTCAGTACGGGAGCTTTAGGATTACCTTGCTTATCTCCATATAAAGGAACTACGGGACCCACCGTTACAGGTATTGTCAGGGCTTCAGGACTTGTATTTAATTAAGAAATGTTCTGAATTAATTCACTACGCTGTTTATTTAAAGCTTCCTTTTCTCTTCTTGAAGTGCCTTTTCTAATGAGGTTTCATGTATAACCTGCTGGACTAAAGGTGGTTTCAAAAATGGAGCACTAGGAGTAATTCTATGGGTTTCTTCTTGGTAAGGTGGTGGATTTTTCATTAATAAATCATCTAAATAATCATCATCCGAATCACCACTAATCATTACATTTCTCGTTTTCTCAGTACTTTTACTTCCTGACGGTTCTTCAGTAGTAACAGGATATAATCCTTCCACTAACATGGACTGTTTCCATCTTTTCATTTGTTTATCTCGAGTATCCTTTGGAAATTTGGGATAAAATCTGCTAAGAGTTCTATCTCCTTGAGATCTGTCTCATTCAAACGCCTCTGTCTCCCACTCCTCTAGGATTTCATATTGGGTTAATCTTGGTCCTGGGTCTAGTTCGTTCAAGCGAGTTGGCAAATTGTGCAAAATTCTACCATTAAATGTACCATGTTCTGGAAATGGTAATATGCCATAATTTTTAGTATTTTCTATCCAATTCTCTAACCACACACGTGTGGTAGCCCCTTTTGACCATCATGTATGATGCGGCCATATTAGGTGGTGGAATAATAATCCCTTCTCTTATTTTAATAGATTTGTCTTTTTTAAAGTAATTCCTTATTTTCTTGAAAAACAACATTTTTCTCTTTCCTCCGTACCTGATATAAGGTCTTCCTCTAATCTGTTGTTCTTTAGCAAATCGTAGGTATTTTCTATCAGGACGATTTCCTATAAATGCTGGATCTAATTGCCACATATACTGCTATTTAATTTTTCAGTAAATTTAATAAATTCAGTTTGTTTACTTGCAGAAATATTTCTCTGATAATAGCGCGTCTCTCAATCTCAATCACCAATGAGGTTTTAACTTACAAACAGTGTTAACCAATAATTGCGTGGTTTTTCTGTGACGTGAATCTCACTCTCTGCACTCACCCTTCCTTTACAATTTTCTCACAGTTACACATCCGCTGTTTCTACCAATCCCAGCGCGGCTCTTTGTGACGTCAGTGCAGCACCCGCAACTGACTCTCTCCTTTGCAAGGTAATACGATAATTCAATTTCTGTCAAAATTCAATTATACATTTCATTAATTGATAACATGAAAACATTTGCTACTGTGCCTGATTGACTAAATTCAAAGAAATTATGAATTTCTTTCAAAACGAGGAAACTTAATTCCGCCTACTCTTCATACACTGCGAGTAAAACAACCTTCCGCTTACTCTTCACTTAAGCAAAAAGAACCTGCTACTCCTTCAGAATTAACCTTTCTAGGTGATATAAGACCAAAGTTTCACGAGCGAACTCCTTTGCTTACCGATCACTCTCACTTTAATACTAGAAAAATAAACCCTATCTAGTGCTTCAAGTTTTACCTAACTTTACGCACCTATTCCTCAAGGCAAGTAACCTCACAGCAGAGTGGCTTCTATTTACCACCAACTTTCTTATCCCAGGTAATTCCAGACAACATTTAACAATGCAAGTGGATTTGGGTAGGTACAATAAATCAATAACATCAATAATCAATAATCAATACACAACTAACTACCTATTTTTAACTAATCCCTAACCATCAATCTGCTACCAGAAAAGTATACTGATAGAGTGCGCGGGAAAACTAGTTCAGTTTACTATTCTCACCTGGGCCCATTAAACATTCACACTTTTCACATAGAAGTCCTACCTGTGATTACTAATTAATCACATATCAGTACTTTGAGTCCTTTTAGGACTTATACCTGTAAATCATGACTTAACAATCCTTGTCACCTTTGCTATAAGTCCTAGGGATCGAAGAGGGAGTTAGCATAAACAGGCAATATTTAAATACATTTACTTTTCCTGTAATAACCACAGACTCGGGGAAAGTTTAAAAGTTTTATCTATGCAAGATTTTCTGAGTCAAAACGAAAGTGGTTACAATCTTGTGACCATAAATTTTACGAGCAAAAATATAATTAATAGGACAAAAAGTTTGTAAGAAATCACAGTAACACCTTTAAACATCGGTACCTGGGAAGGGTGAGAAAGGGAAATAGCACAAGGACATACCACATGGATTATATCTACTTAGAATGGTGCAATGACCAATCCTTGTCACGGGCTGAAGCAAAAAGACCAGGGCCAGACTCCCGACTAATCAGGTGCCCGCGGGACAAGACAGGTGCAGATCAGGACGGGTGACCTCCTGGGTAATCGATAATTTCCCCCAACACCTCGATTCTTCTAACATAGTGCTTCACCAGGACCTCTGCTCTCGATCTCCTATAGCATGCGGTGGGTCAGTGACAGGTCAGCTATTCGGACAAGTCAGACAATTTCTCTATCCAAACCTATCTTAGTTATACCATTTCGAGGGCAATGTACCACCCCTAAATGTTGTAAATCTATGTGTTCCACTTTAGTGATTGGTTGGAAAGACGAGGAGAGGTCATCACACCATACTAAGATAAGATAATTTCAATTGACTTGTATAGATCAAGTCTCCATCCACAATTTATTTTCTCATGACTTTATTTCGCCCAACAACATTGGCATACAAATTATATACATTGTATTTGTTAGAGTCTTCTTGCTTCCTCTTTAGAGGTCAGTAGAGCAGGTTCCCAGGAACATCGTGGGTAAGAAGGGTGTTGGCAGCCATTCAATGCCAATGACTGCATGACTTTCAGCGATTTGTTGCGCAGGCGTAGCTTTTTCAATTTGGAGTTTTTGTCTCATTTAAGGCCCTTAATACGAGGTAGTAACAAAATCAAAGAAAGACACATTAGAATACAAAACTAAATGAATGCACTGTATACCACCTATCTCTACTCTAACCCCATTACTTAATTTTAACTTTTGCATTAATATTTAAGCAGAACGAACAAGTTACTACAAGCAGCAGCATGAGCATTAGCATGTGAGGTTTAAAGCGGCCATTTCTGGCACTAGTGCGCAGAAGCAAACATTTCCCACTAAAGGCAGAGATATGTTACACCACGTAGATGTGGCGGACGCATGCGCAGTAAAGTTCCCGTGTTTTCGGCGGCCATATTAAGACACTCGGGTTAATGTTAGTAAAGCCCATATGCAAGCTTCCCCTGCTTTCAAAATATGTTGCATAATGCAAATATTAAAGGACGAAACATGTTGATTAATAAGTTAAAAATTATTTTGAGAGGGTTGAATACAAGCAAGTTTCTGTATGTGTGAAACCTTGCTCAATCAGTATGAAATTGCCATAAAATAGAGGAAGCCGGTCTGAGGGAGGTATTGTATGAGACAACTCACCCAGGGAGCAGATGAGGGACCCAGATATGGAGTATGAGAGGCTCACATGCCGCTGAGGAAAGCCATTGATAAGGTGGCCCCTGCACGAAGGGAAAGGGTAATGAACAGAGTGAAGGGTGCCCCATGGTATACGGTGGAATTAAGAGGAAAAAAACAGTCCCTACGCCATTGTGAAAGGCAATGGCGGAAATCATACGAGCCGGAGGTCCGGGAGGAATATAAAGCAAAGCTAGCCCTTCATAAAACAGCCATCATTGCAAAGAAATCTGGGTACTATGAGTTGAAGATCAAGGAGGCGAAGGATACTCAGAAAGAGACCTTTAACGTGTTGAGGGAGTCGAGTCAAAATAAAGAACAGAGGGCGGTTGCCAATTTGGCTGCCTGCGAACAATAGCAAAAGAGTTTGGAGCAGACCAGGAGACTTTTTATATCCCTGCAGTTGGCTTGACGATAAGAGATTTGGTACAACCTATGAGGAGGTGATTTGACCGAATAGGAAATTATTTGCCATGGCTCCAGTGGCAGTGGGTGGCTGAAGTCCTAAAAAGGGAACGAGTGAGGTTGCTTCAATCTCGCATTTATGCCTCCATTCAACAGAAACGACTAGAAGAAAGAAAATTAAGGGAGGATTTGTATGCCATATTCCCCTTGTTTCTTTGGTATGGTCTGGAGGCGAAAAACAACCACACTAGAGGAAAAAACAGTTATCCCATTGTTTGTGAGTATCTCTCACAATGTATTGTATGGGGAAACACTGATTTTTCACGTTAAGCCTGAAGAAGGT
Source organism: Lissotriton helveticus (assembly GCF_964261635.1). Classification (NCBI taxonomy): domain Eukaryota; kingdom Metazoa; phylum Chordata; class Amphibia; order Caudata; family Salamandridae; genus Lissotriton; species Lissotriton helveticus. The sequence goes on from NC_136063.1 coordinate 1,768,696,317, forward strand.
GGCGAATCCACATTGTGCCACCCAAACGCGTCACTTTGTGTTCTTTAAGCACCCAAGCATCCCCAGGGGTCATTAAGAAAGTGGATAACATGAAAAAGTGTTGCCCTTGATTTATTTAGTTGCAAGACTTGGTGTGCCAATTCGATAAAATTGGGTTTTATGTCTCCAATAATTGTCACAGTCCTTTTGATTGTGTTATTTTAAAACAGTTTTAAATTCTTTTTTGATCATTTGATTAACATTTGATGATATGTATGTTTTTCACAAATCTGTTTTTATCTGTATATTTTGAATCCTAAGAGGAGCGTATATAATACAATATAAAAAAATATATATATTATCTTTTTGGTTTCGCATGAATGCTGATGATTTGAACAGTGTATACATTTCAATAAAAAATACACCCCCAACGTTCTGAAATTTGAAGCATAACTTTATGTATTGGCTTTTCTTCATGCCCTTGAGCCAGGTGTACTCCGTCTGATGACGGAAAGGAAATAACCTTATACCGGTGTACCCTTTGAAATCTACAACCATGTATTTATTGAAACGGTAGGTACAAGTAATAATCTCTAAAAAGAGCATTTAGATTTTGGCGTGTGCATAAGGCTTTCTCATTTCTTAAAATAAACGATACCACTTATGAACGTAGAAAGATTTAAAGGTAGTGTTCCTATGTGACAGGAAATACATACCAGACTGTTTTAATTGCTAATGCACTTGGATTAACAGGGCAATTTATGACAATTGCGCTATCAATAATTACTGAGACATGATTAAGCAGTAGACAGAGCATGAGGTTGGTTGTTGCCAGTTATGGAAAGGTCCATTAAGTGTCCGTTGCATCAAATTGGAAAGTAGAAGGACATCGGAAGGCTGGGCTTCGTAGAAAAGCAGTTCATTTTATGCTGGGAAAAAGGCTTTATTTTCTGCAATTGCTCTTCGTCAGTGTATTGAAAACATTGTGGCTGAAATTGAGCCCGAGGGAAACATGTCTACCAGTTGGTTAACCTTGTGACATCGCGCTGTACAGCACAGGCTCTTTTAAAATACATAATACATGAAGTTCTCTGATTGTTTAGCATTGATCAGCACTTGAATAAATTGAGTTGCTATCATATTAACATTAGCAGTAATGGTTTGGGGAGCTTTCCTGGCTTGTGGTACATGAAAGAGTTTACAAATTTCAGTGTTAAGACATGCCAAAGTCAAATTAGAAGACGGTCTGCTGAAGAATCATACTTGAAACGATGCCGCCTACTTCCCCAGAAGGCAGTAAAGTGGCATCTTACTGATGGCGTCTATATTTCATTTAAAATTGTAAACGAGACTGCCAGGGTAGATTTGTTCATAGACGTAATCTTCTGCGTCGCCAGATATGTTTTCTTAGCGTTTTCTCAAACGCACATGCTTTTTCTCTCCGAGATGAGACTGCTTCTGAAATGACAAAGTTTGCCGGTGTAAAAACAAAAACACAACAAGCATAACGTGCGCCCCTTACTGCTGTAAAGAAATAGATTTACTTATGACTGCATTCCTGTTCTAAAAAGAGAGAGAGAAGATAAAAGACCTGGTTTACGGAAAATGTCCCTTACTTAAAACAGCCAGCTTTGCAAATGCCTCTTATCTTTTCTGACTAAAGACGGAAACATGTTATTTCTAAATTTAGACAGTTATTGTTGTTGTTGCGTTGTGACACACCAGTAAATTATGTCACAAAATGCACATTGCCATATGCTGTCTGTTTTTTTACCTAGTTGGTTATAGTAGGCTTGATTTTGATGGGGGGATTGTTCTACTGAAGTATTACAACTGCCACGTGCATCTCATTAGGAGCTGGCACTGAACTGAAAGTAGAAGTTGTCCTGCACACTCTGATTTATGCATTCTCTTCATAACTGAGGGCTGGCATCCCATGCTCTTGTTTAGAATATGATGCAGCACAAAAGTATCTCTACGGCTGTCTGTTCCAATTGTCCAGCACCACGGCTGTGGGAGCCATGTCTGCCTTGCATAAGGGACTGTGTGCTGTTGTCCAGGTGGCGTACTCACCTCCTTTGGTGTCCCATGTGCTCCCTGTAGGGCACAGTGCCTGAGACTCCTGGTAAGTCATGTGGTCCACATCGTGTAGTTGGCGCCTAGAGTGCAGTGGCGAAATTGTGTGCAACCTCGTGTAGATGGTGTGCTGTGTGTCATCGTAAAAGAGACTCAGTGAAATCTTGTAGATTTCACTGTGTCACTTTTACGAGGCGTTCTTACGTCGGAACGCCCACCCTGCAAACATTATACCTGACGCAGGTATAATGTAGCGCTGGACTTTACAGCGTGACGCATCTCCCTAGATGCGTCACGTTGTAAATATGTTGCAACATGGCTCATTGTTCACGAAGCTGCTGCATCACAGAAGTGATGCAACAGTTTCGTAAAGTTGTCGCAAGGGGCTTGTACATCTGCCCTTAAGAACTTGGCAGAGTAGATACATCACCGTAAATTAGTGGGACTCCAAGCCCACCAAACTTGTGAATCTCATGCTCTATACAGATTCCAGGGAAGCACTGGGTTTCTGATGGCAGAGCTGTTGCTGGCTCCATTTGCCACTGGGCTGTCAGTTCAATTGGTCAGGTCAATTGACAGTCACCCAACACAATTTTGTGTGTGTGCTATCACAACATTTCCCTGTCCAGGATTATCATGTGAAGCATTGTGGTCCCAGGCAAAAAAAAACCTCTAAATGCAAGGGGAAATACTAGGCAAGCTATTACCCGGAGTCATATGGTGCTGGACTAACCTATCACCGGCACTGGGGATTGAACCATGAACCCTGTGGTCCAGAGTCAGACACCCTGGCCGCTGCGCCACACCTTTTCCAGTCAATAGTGCAATACAATATAAATCCCAAACCAATTTTTTGAGAATATTTAATTAACAAAATGACAAAAGCATCAAGAAGAGTTAAATTATATTCAAAGTCATCTGGTTGTGCTTCTCTGGGAACTTGGTGTGATTTAATCCCAACTGTGATGCAGCATGGGTCAGATATAGAAACCAGGTTAAACTCAGTTGGATGTGTTACCTTCTTAGTCTTCGAAATAGAAGTAAAAAAATCTGCAAAGAGGTAAAGCAGCAGGGTACCAACAAGGTCTCCATGAGGTGAGACAGCTGACAGATGACGTCCTGGTGAAGCCATAGACCTTCCGAGGAAAAGTTCAGAGTGAGAAAAAAATCTAAATTCTCTCCTAAGGAAGGTACCTTGCATTCTGGATACTCTTGGCACCTTCACCAGGTCGCGATTTTTATATTGGGGCTTTCTAACATTTTTAGCCTTTGGATTTCTCAATCGGGGCAAGAATGCAAGAATAGGCCAAACAGGCCTCAACAAGGCCTAATACCCTGTTCACGAAACACCACAGAAATTAATTTGCTTCAGCAGAAAAGCTTATAACAGGAGCAACTTGAGTTTTCGGCCCAGTGGCAGAACACATTTATCGGTTTGACTTGAAAGGTTTGTCCCAGTCTTCCGGAGGTCTTTGGAGCCAAAAAGTTTCTAAGTCCCAGATTTCTCATGAAGATAGGAGGAGTAAGCTTTGACAGAGGCAAGGGTCACAGGATCTCAAGAATAGCACTTAAGGGGTTAAAACTCACTCTAATATAATCCACCAACAGGGTCCAGGTCCAGGGCAGGCCCTGCTTGGACAAGACTGGTCAGCTGTGCCCCTCAGGGAAAGGGCTTTTTGCAGGTTATTTTATTACTTTAGCTTAACTGGAGGAAAGCCAACTGAGCTTTGTAATCCAATTCCCTGTTCTGGGTACATGTGGAGCAGGTTCAGTCCTTCAGGTCTTCTCACAGTTCTCAACGGCAGGTGCTTCTTCCATCTTCCATAGGTCCAGAGTGTTCTGAAGAAGGTACCAAAGGATGCCACATGTATACTTGCCACGATGCTTTGAGTAGGGTAACTCTTGGCCCCTCCCCAGCCAATAGGGAACAAAAGTTCCGAGGTGTAATCCTACACACTTTTACAGCAGTTCCGATTTGTCCTAATAAAGGAAGCTCCTATCTCTCTGGGATTGGTGCCTGCCTGACTGGAGGAACTGTCCTTCTCTTGAAGCAGTTTTCACACATCATCAACTGGGCTATTCAGCTGCCAGATGACAGTTGGAGCTCATTCAAATTGACCTCTGTAAGCTTTAAGCTGGGGAAAGGTTACATTATAAAAACATGTTTTCCTTCGTAGTTACTCCAATTCAGTCATGTCTTTAAATTGGATTTGAACTCACCATTAAAAAGAGACTTTTAATTGTATTTCTAACTGTATTTCTAACTGTTTCCTGACTAAAATCATTTGAATTATTAATGTAATAATGTAATCCAGTACTTTCATATGGAAGAGTTAGCTTTGCTAGAGGGAAAATAGCTTTTGGAGCATTTTTACTGTAAAGACGTGCAATATTGAGGCCTACATTCACTAAGATTTTGCTTTGGGTTGAAACACTTTTTTGAAACAGTGCCAAGGCAAAACCTTGTTTTGTATTTAAAAACCAACACATATCCCAATTTGCATGGCTTTGTAAAAACAAAATTGTCACTCAAGGTATCTTGCATTAGATAGGCATTACATGAATGCTGCTTTGCCACTTCATGCATACACCCATGTATTTTGATTCAAACCCATATTTTCAATGAATTGTAAACATGGTTTTGCTTCCAAAAGAATGCGCTTACCTAAGCCTGGTGTAATGAGATGAAACAACCCTTTTCTCCTCTTTTTACCTCTTTTTTTTTGTGCTGAGTTATGAATCACACATACAAAGAGGAAATAGCTTCAAAGGATATTTTGTTGTGCAGGAAGGTATTCCTTCCTGCACAATAACTATCCGGACCACAACATAGGCCCCCTTGCAATATGACACCATGTTGCCTGCTTGTCTCCAGGCAGCCACAAGTGTACCAGCTCACAGGGAGAGCAGAACCTTTCCATATCTTTGAAAATATGGTGCAGTTTTGGTCTCTCCCATTCAAGCTATAGCAATGAAGGGCAGCGACTTCACTCACTATGCTGCATTGTATGAAATGTTATTAAATATTCACCAACACTTCTACATGTTCTACTTTCAAATACCATATTTAAAAGGACTGTTTTGAGAAAATAAAAAGGATTTCTTTTAACAAGTCAAATTGCACTTTTTAAACAGCCACGATGCAATGGTAGGCCTGCAGTCATATTTGCACTGTCACTGTAATGAAATGATTGATGAAATGATGAAATGATTACGCACTTGTATAGCGCACGACTACCCGTAGGCATCTCGGCGCTTGTACGAATACCACCGAGTAACCCTTCCTGGCCTTTCCCTGTGAGGAGTCCACTCCTGGGTACCCCCAAGGTGAAGTCAGGCATTCTCAGCGTTCTTGGGGCCGTTGTAGAGATTAAGCAAGCTATTGCCCAGAGGTGCAGAGTGGGACTCATGATTAGATTAGGCACCGAGGCGAGAATTATCAGGTCCGAGGAAATTGAGCCCGAGACCCGCCGAGGCAGGAATTGAACCCTGGTCCCAGCCAGACTACTGCATCAGGGTCTGCCGCTCTAACCATAGAGCCACACTTCTCTACTTTGTAATGGATGGCAAAGTGGGTAATGCAGTCTTTTAGTGGCATTTATCTTACAGACCCGAAGGTACTCTTTGTACCATATACTAGAGACTTAGATGGTGAGTTAAATGACAATTAGAAGTATGGTAAATTTTGACATGTTTTAGGGGCCAGAGAACATACACTGGGGCCTGATAAGCAGGGTTCCAGTCCACAGAGTCAAAAAAACAGCAGCACGAGTCAACCAAAAAGGGGGAGATCAAGCAAAAAGAGGTATTTTTCTACAGACAAAAAACTGTAAGACCCCAATTAAAAATTATTATCTGCGACTGTTAATTCAGATTGGGCAGTGGAGAGTCATTTATCTACACTGATAATAAGACACCTATATAACTTCTTTCCTAGTGGAGAGACTCTGATCTTTTGGATGCATACCTCCTGACTTATTCTAATACTTGTTTATTACCTTAGTGTTCCCTCTGACTCCTCTATTCAATTGTTCAATGTCACTCTCTCCTTGAATTGCATACTTGACTATTCTCTTGCACCTGGAAAGCAACCAGACCAGCTCATCTTAATTTTTCTACTAGGTATGAGAAATACAAAACCCACACTGCCCACTCACAGAGATCAGAAACAAAAGGTTGCTTTAGTAAAAATCACTTAACACCGAAGAACAGGTAATCATTTTGTCAAAGGGCCTTCAACCCATCTGAGCAATCCCTGAGCTGATGGCTTTGATGACACAGCGTCAGCGTTCTTCACCAGGACTTAGGAGAACTTAATCTAAAGCTTTGCATCATGTGAACCGAAAAAACAGCCTAAATATCAAAAGTAAGACGAGGCATTACAAAAAACTATGGCTAAAGGTTCGAGTCTAAGTTTTAAGAAGCAGAATTTGGATTACAAAATGCCTAGAGGCAATGGGATGCCAAAAATATTAAGCACTTGAGATAAGGATAAAAAAGAACCCTCAACCACTTAAGATTCAAAGGCATTTTTTTTCCCTTGCGGCACAGGCAGTTCCCAAGAGAATATCAATTCCAACACCCTAGCTGAAGAATGGATAGCCGTTTTAAGAGACAATTTTACATTATAGTTCTACTTGTAATCAAGTAGGCAAAGAGCAGAAATGCACAGAAGCAAACTAGCCATGACATATAATCTGATTTATATACGTAAAGATATTGGGGGTTGTTAGATCTGGGGGTCTCTAGTTGGCAGAGGTAGGTACCAATGTCCAAATAGGGACCCTAGCTTCTAGTCAGAGTAAGGGGGATACCATCTTTGGATAACCCCTGCTCACCCCCTTGGTAGCTTGGCATGAGCAGACAGGCTTATCAAAGGCAATGTGTAAAGTATGTGTACCAACACTCGCAGTAAAACAGTGAAAACACCACAAATGGACTTCACAACAGTTTAGAAAAATAAAGTATTTTTATCTAAACTACACAAGACCAAATTGACAAAAATCTAACATACACAGTTCAAGAATATGGTTTTAAAGGAGTTCTAGGGTTTGCTTCAAAATAATCCACAGTTGCGACAGTTTCAGCCCAAAGTACCTGTAGATGCGACAAAAGGTCCTAGCAGCAACTGTAGTGTTGAAAAACAAGTGATGCGCCACTCCTGAGACCCAGGGGAGGCGAGGCGACAACCCCGCTGCACGCAGCAGGCATGTTGCGACAAATCCGGTCTGTGTGGGGAGCAATGCGATACCTTGTATGGATCCCGGGGTGCAGGTTCCCCAGTAGGAAGCGTCTCGCACAGGCATGATGCGACGAACTTTGAGCGGCGGCGATATGCGGCGCAGTGTTGATCCTCTTCTGCCACGGCCCCACGATGCATTGACGCTGGACTCTGTGACGATGTTCGCAGCAACGGGATGCGGTCCACAAGCAAGCGGTGCAACGGTTCTCACAGCGACGACAAGCTCTGAGACAATATTCACAGCGTCAGGAATCTTCCCGCGAAAGGGTGATGCGCTCCGCAAGTGAATGATGTGTCACTTCTTGCTGCGGAAACAGGCGCTGCGATGATCTTCGTGGCGACAGAAATCTTCTTGCACTGTTGATGATGCGCTCCCCAAATTGTAGATTTTCTTCTTTTCTTCTTGCCCAGCTCCCCAAACAGCAGGAAACAACCTCCAGAGGCCCCATAAATGGATCAAGCACTCTAGGCACAGCAGAGTTCAGGTGGGAAGCTGGGGATGAAGTCCTTTTGTTCCTGGGACTTCTTAACAGGAGGCCAGCTCTTCTCAGGCCCTTGGAGATCTCTTCAAGCAAGGGGACACAGCAACAGCAAAGTCCTTCCCATCTCCTTGGCAGAATAGCTACTGTAGGTCAGCCCACAAACATACAGCAGGACAGTCCTTCCTCTTCAGTCTTCCAGCTTTTCTCCTTGGCAGAGGTTCCTTCTTGATTCCAGGATGATTTAAAGTTCTGGGGTCTGGGCAACTCTTTTTATACCAATATTTTCTTTGTTCTCTGAAGGCAGAGAGGCCTTTGCCTAGTCCAGACCAGTTCTGGTCAGTCCTGGAGCATTCTGTTAACATGACTCCTTCTTTCCTTTGAGAGACAGGGGCAGTGTCTTCAGCCGCCGAGCAGGAAGAGGAGCCAGCATTGTGGAAGGCAGACACAGCCCTATTCAGGCCCAAGTGCTATCCATTCCCACCACTAAAGATGCAGATGGACCTATTCAGCCCAGTGCTGACTCATCCAGCCTCATGGAGCTAGCCCACCCCCTGTCATTAACAAACCAGACAATCAATTCACAAACAGGCAGAGGCACACAGATAGGTTAGTCAATAAAACAGCCACTTTCTAAAAGTGCTGTTTTCAACCACAGGATTTAAGAACCATCCTTCCTAAAAGATTGGCTATTAAATTCTGAGTTCAGGGATACTAGACTTCAATTTTCTATATTGCTCCTATGGGAAGATATGCAGAAAAACATTATACACAGCATTCCCCAATTTAGCCTATGGGTAAGTTAGCCTTTCAATAGTGAACAACAAAAATGGCAGTATTTCACTATCAGAGCATGCTCTACCTTTCACATACACTGCACCCTGCCCAGGGAGGCACCTTGGGCATTCCATTGGGGTGTCCAATGTGTACAGAAAGGGAAGGGTTAGGCCTGGCCAGTGGGGACACTGGTCAGGTCAGTGTGGCAGTTAGCAACTGCACACAGGCACTGCGGTGGCAGGCCTGAGACACCATTTAGGGCTACTCATGCAGGTGGCACAATCGGTGCTGCAGGCCCACTAGTAGCATTTGAATCACCAGCCGTGGCACACTCACTGCACTTTACTAGGGACCTCCTGGTAAAACAAATATGCCAATCATGGATAACCAATCATAATAACAATTTACCCAGGGAGCACTTGCACTTGCACTTTGACACTGATCAGCATTGGCAAAGTGCCCAAACATCTAAACCAGCAAAAACGAAATACAGCACAGCATCAAAAATACAGGAGGCAAAGGCAAAAAGTCAGAGGAAACCACACCAAAGATGCCAGGTCTAACAGGGGTAATACAAGGGCTACAAAACAAGAAAGCCACACGAACCAACATGATCCTGCTTGAGTGTGTGGTCATCTTTCCTCTTAAAGGTATTCATATACTTCACCACCATGCTCCCCAGAATCATTAAAAATGAGCCTTATAGTTCCACTCTACAAGAAAGGTAAGATTTCCAGAAGTAGCTTTTAATTACTGATTTGCTTAACCACATCAATGCTACAGCAATTCTCCCTCAGCGCTGGAAGTCATTTACGGCCACATGCATCATTGTAGGATTTTGCGATTCCTAAATTGCGAAAATTAAGGAATCGCAATTTAGGAATTGCAAAATCCTATGCATCAAGAAATTGAAAAAGTTTTTCCGATTCCTTAATTTTCTTTATTTGCGATTCCTTAATTGCGAATCGCAATTAAGGAATGGCATTACATTGATTCCTATGGGCCTAGAGGCCCATAGGAATCAATGGGAAGGCATTAACTTTTTGCGATTTTCATTTTGCGAATTGCAATTTGTTAATGCATTTCAAGGGTGCTGAGGGGGGTCCAAAGGACCCCCCCCCCTGCACCTTTGAAATGTTTTTTTTAAGTGCAAGTTTCACACACACTTGTCCAAAGGACATGTGTGTGTGTAACATGACACTTTCAAAAATGCTTTTTTGAGCATTTTTGAAAGATTTCGCAAATTAACACGAGGGTCAACCTTGTGTTAATTTGCTCCTCCTATTTCCGAATTCGCATTTTTTTAAACATTCATGCATTGCATTTAAGGAATCGCACAAATGCGAGTCCTTAAATGCAATCGCATTTTTAGGAATCGCAAAAAATTGCGATTTTTGAAAAATTGTTTAACGCATCCCAAAAAGTGATTTTGGAATCGCAAACGGCCGATTTTTCCGATTCACACCGTTTGCGACTCCAAAATCGCTTAATGCATGTGGGTGTTAATACCTTTGTTCATGACGAGCTCAGCTCGTCATGAGCACACGAGCAGTGTACTGCATGATGAGCATGGAAGGGGTTAAACGAAATGGAGGAAATAATCTTTGCCAGAATGATCATGGAACATTTACCTGCATGAGCCAATGTGAATCACATAGTGAGCCCCATATAGGGTGGCTTAAGGAGTGGTTCATCTGCCATAGATCAGATATACCATTTCCACAACCCAGTGCTTATTTTGCAAAACAATAAGTATTGGGACACAACATTTTGCTCAGAAGCCTGTGGCTTACGCTATTGAACATCAGCATATCAGCATACCAAATACCAAGTCTGCTTAGTCTTGCTTCCACCTCATGCCTCTTTAATCAACTATCAGACACTTCCTGCCCCTCCATCTCACTCTTGCAGTTATTTCTCAGTGCTGCTTTTTCACTTTGACCCTTTTTTATGTCTTTCTTTCCCTCCTTATTTCGCACTTTTATGTTTTTCTCTCTCTTGCTTAGGATCAAAGTCTGATCATAAAAATAAGTGCCAGTTCCCATAAAGTTGATTCAACCAGCAACCACTTTCTCAAAATAAGTGCTGCCACCAAATCACCAAATCATCTAAAGGGTTTCCATCAACCAAGAGACACATGTCCCTATTTGCAGTCTTCCTCGGCTTCTCACAAGCTTTCATACAGGCCAACAGGTAGCTCCTTTTGTCCAGACAGCATAACCTGCATCTGTCTCTTGCTCACAATAGAATCGTTGTCGGTGTCTATTAGAAATGAAAGGCATAGGTTAGAGTATGCATTGAATGGAGAAAATGGAGACCATTGAACACAAACAGGGCTGGAAAATGGACCCTCTGTCATTCTTTTTAATATGAACATATGTAGAAGGCAATACTGACAGCCTCACTGGATGTTTCAAGGAGCAACACGATTAATAATCCTTTGCTCTTCTATGTGCACGACTCTCTCCTTCTTGAAAAGGATGCAAAATTCCATGAAGTAATCGAAAACTATATGCCAAATATAAACTCAGATGCTATCATCTGGGTTCCCAGAGCAAAGAAGTCCTTACAGAGTCTATCACCACTGGGAAGCCAGATATTAAAAACAGCAAGTACTTTGAAATATCTTGGAGTGACAATAAATTACATCGCCTTCATTGTGCCTCGCTAACGTGGCTGTTCCAGCCAGTGTTCTCAATTGCAGGACTTTAGCTTTATGAATGGAAAAGACAAACAGTACATGAAAATGATTGTAAGCATCTTGTTTTTTTAGTCATTTCTAAGCTAATTAACCCTTTATATGTGAAAACTATAATGCTTATGGATATATTAACATTATCATCCTGTGTTCATGTGTGGACCCACAAGGCCATAGATCACTGTCAAAACTCAATACAATGTGTTGTGACAAAAAAGTACAATATAATTAAAAATGTTCTTTCCACATTTCTCAGGTGGCCATGTATATTTGATCTTAAAAAACCATGATGCAGTGAGACGGCCACTTCTGAGTCCTGCTCAAACGTAAAACGATCAATATCTTTAAAACACAGTGTGATATGTTTTGATGTATAACAAAAAGATCCCCACGATTTCATGTTATGTATGATATCAAATTGATGACTTCAAAATATAAATGTTAATTGTGAGTGCCCAAATTCTAAGGCAGATATGAATTTGATATTCATTGCTTTGCAAATGTGTACAATTGTTCATTATTTCGTAATATGCAAATGGTTACGTTTAAAAAGTCATGCATGATTTTTATAGTATTTTTATGTGCTGCCACAATAATGACTCCTATACTTTCACAGACAATTCATACATTCACAGATAAGGATAAACAAACATTGCATCGATGTATTAACATTCATGTATGTCAAACAGACACTGGACCACAGTTTTGGTTGTACAACAGGTTCATTCTATTTAAAAGGTGGGCCATTATATGACAGAATCATACGTTTCTATAACATCACTAGAAGTAAGATCACTCTGAATTAGCAATGTCTCTGCTATTGAGTCGCTCCACAATTTTTAATACTTGTTCACTATTTATCCTGGTAAGAAATTGTGCGACAAGATACTTCTAATTTACTTCAAGGCAAAAGTTTCATTCAGTGTAGCACCTATTCATAAATTCATCTTTCTGATTTAATTGGGCAATATTTACGTAGCTAAAACTAACATGGCTCCCAGCCTTTTGAAACTTCAGAGCTGCATAGGGCATTGCCTCTGGAAAAGTATCGTTGTTTTCCTTGTGTCAACACTCTTCTCAGACACACACAAAGAAGTGCCTCATCGACCTCTTTATGTTAGTTACCCCAAGGCTTAGATGATTTTTTAAGCTTTGCAGCCTCTCTCCCAAACACTGCGTTTGGAACCCTCGCTGTCGCATCTTGAATGTACTTTACCGTGCAAGTATCTCTGAGGCATTAGCTTTAGAGGCTCAGTAAATATATAGATTTAAATATATCGATCCAAAATACAAATTGAGGGGCATATTATCAAGACAGGAGATACAATTATCGCCACTTTATCGGCAGAAAACTGCCGATAAAGCGGCGATAATGGGCTTGATAATATGCTCTATGGAATTCCAATCGAAGCCTATGTTTGATGTCTTCACATCTAACATGGGCTTCGATTGTAATTCCCTAGAACATATTATCAAGCCCATTATCACCGCTTTATCGGCAGTTTTCTGCCGATAAAGCGGCGATAATTTTAGCTTCTGTCTTGATAATATGCCCCTGAATGTTTGTCCCCTATCCCTAAATGTTTGAAAGTATGTGGAAATAGCATGTGTTGCTCAGGGCAGCAGACTGATTAGTTGATATCTTTAAAGCTAGCCAAATGACAGTTCTTGACCTTGGCACCTGGCATAGCATTGGTCACAGCAATAACCTTCTAGAAGAAGAATATGTACCTCCGTGAAATTGTATTCACAACGAACCACCAGACTGCGTTGCCGACGCATCTTACTATGTAATACTTTGTAAACAATGGGAAGGACTGACAATTGTAGATGTCAGTCTGTAAATTCTTCATTTTCCCTACCCTTGAAGGCTGCCTACGCAGGCTTGTTAATTTATGAAAAGAACTACACATAACTCAGCTCCCTACCTGTCACAGCCACATTTTAAACTCGCAAACAGGTGGTAAAATGGGAAAATAATGCACTTCAGGAAACGGGTTCTTCATATGTCCTGTTGCTAGCAATCTTGCAAAACAAAGATATTCACCCTTGTAGCCATTTACAAACATAATTATGAACATTTCCTCCTTTATCCGTGGAAGTAGCATATGTTCCTTCCCCATGGCAGGTGAAGCATTTGAAGTGCCTAAGGACCCAAGTGTGCAATTTATGTCTGAGTCATACTTTGTAATGGGCGAAATGAGTCCCAGAAGGAAACGCATTTAACAAATGCATCAACATGTACATAGGCTGATATCACTCATCCGATTTGCTTCAACAGACTGTGGAAGTGTGTATTAGAGTTTGGAGGAGGGTTTCGAGAGGAGGAGGTAGGTATCCTTTGGAGATATTCTCTCATCTTAGACCATCCACAGAAATGTCTCGCCTTTGCTTCTGTATCATGTATGGGGTGCACTGCCCTGGTCTGTGTCACAGCACACCTTTAGCTGAGTGGGTGCCGCAGACGCAGACCTGGTCAGTTGGCTCTATCACAGTTAATGTGCTACCCTCAGCGCAGCTGTGAACTCACGTTCGTTCAGAGGACAATGCACTAATGAAAGGCAGACCAGGGGGTGTACTACCCAAAGATCCCTGGGGTTTGGGGGCGCTAGAGGGCGCGCAAGCGGAATGGCTGCCTGATTGCGTAGCTCCCGTTCCCTGCAGATTTGATCCTATATAAAAATCCTTTTCACCTGAGGAGATAACTCTTCCCAAAATAGCGGAATCGCTGCCGAGAAGTCTTACCTGCACTCGATCCAAGTTTCAGGACATTGGTGGATTTCTGCGGCGAGATAGCGACCCGGAGAGTTTCATCGGTGCTGCCCCTGGAGCCGCTGCGACGCGGAGCCTGGACGCGGTCAGACACGCAAGTCCGGTGCGCGCCTCGAGGCGAAAGGCCCAGAACGGAGAGCCGGCGGTGGAACCATGCTTTCTCCCACACGGGGCATCGGGCCGCCGGATCCTGCCTCGAGGGGACGGAGAACCACACCGAGACGTCACCGGCGGCTGCCTACCGGCGGGTGAGAGCAACGGACGAGCATTGCCGGTACTGCTGCGGAGGGCGCTGGGCTCCCAACTTCTGGTACCGGGCACAGTGAGCGATAAATGCACTCCCCCCGATGTCGGCACAGGAATAGCCGCCTGGACGAACTGGCACAGGGGACAGCGAGGGGGGACGCGAGCTGGGAGCGGTACACTGGGGTGAGTGCGAGCACGCTGATGACACGCTGTGGAAACTAGATGTTCTGCCCCCCCCCGAGCAGAGCGCCAATACTACTTCACCCCCATTTCGCCTGAAGAGGAGACTAACTGTGGATCTATCAGCCTGATGCCACTGCGCTATTACCAAGGCGCGAAACGGCTAGCAGCGCCGGAGAGGCTCAAGGGGGGTGAAATACTGGCAACGCTACCACGACTGCCTTGAAGGTGCTGGCAAGGTGTGGCGCTTCCTACCTCTGGGCCCTTGGGAGCAACTTCCTCCTATTTGTTCATAGTGCAAATCTACACCTGAGACCCACTCGGCGCTACCTTGCTTGGACCCCTCTTTCGGTAGGCCGGGTCGACCGCATTGTCGACTACACCTCTCATCCCACGGCCCGCTGGGGACTGCTGTGGCTGCTCCTTCTTTTAGGACTAGCTAGCGGGCGTGTTGCTATTTCCACTGAACGTCCGGCGATACCTCACTATTTTGATGCACCTCGTGACGGATACCAAAGGGTAGCGCAAAAACACGATGGTGCGCCCAGAGAACCGCCAAACGAAAATCAACTTCGAGGGCGCCAAGAAGGGGTTGAAACCGGGCCCTGCTGAACCACGAGCTAGTGGTGCTGATCATGCTTCTGCACCATCCCCATTGGCCGAACTGGACATGCACTGCTTGTTCCAAGAAATGCGCCAGGGGTTTGCCACAGTGGTGGAAAAAGTGGACAGGATGTCCTGTAGAATGGACGCCCTGGTGCACAAAGTGGATCAGCATGAAGAACGGATCACTGCGACGAAGCAACGAATATCCGACAATGACGACCTCACTGCCACTCATTCCACCCAACTCGCTCGCATGGACAATATCCTTCGGGTTATCGCAGCCAAGAACGAGGATTTGGAAGCCCGAAGCAGACGCAACAACATCCGCGTCACAGGCGTTCCGGAATCCACAGACACTGGCAAGATGGAGTTGTATGTGGAGAAAATCCTCCGAGCATCGGTAGGGGAGGATGCCTTCTCACCCCAGTTTATTGTTGAGAGGGCGCACCGATCTCTGGCCCCACTTCCGAAACCCGGATTGCCGCCTAGACCAATCATCGCCCGCTTACTGAATTATCGCGACCGAGACGTCGCCTTGAGAGTTGCCCGGACCAAACAGACCCTGCAATACAACGGTGTTACGTTCTCCCTATATCCTGATTTCACTCCCCTCGTGCAGGAAGAACGACGCAAATTCCTGGCTGTCAAAAAGAAATTACGAGAGGCCCAGGTGGACTACGCCTTGTTATACCCAGCGAAGCTGCGGGTGACGCACCAGGGCAAACAACGCTTTTTCACCGACCCACAAAAGGTTGAAGACTATCTTAAAACGCTACGCAGGGCACAAAGGGGTAGACGTGACAATGATGTAGACCCTGAGGCTGACCCGCCATTGCATGAAGATGACAATTGATACGCAGCGCCCTCCTGGGGCAATCCATGCCTGATGCTGTCCTATTGCATTTGCCACACTGCCGCTTCTTCGGCGGTTGGAGCCGCCTCTTATGCGCTCTGAGACTGACTGACTCCTATGGTGGTAAGATACTGCAGGGACCACTCTCCCCACCCTGGCCTCTATCGAGGGAGGTATATTGTGAGAGGCTACCGGGGGGAGAAGTGGCTGTGCGCCCTTGATGATGTTTTTCCTATGGGTGTACCCCACTCATGGACACAAGTTGGGGGAGTTCTGGGAAGGAGGGAGGTGGGGGGACATTGGGAAGTATGGCTGCTGGCATGATTGGGATGCAGTAGTGGGAGGGGGGTTGGGTTATGTTGGGGAGGGAGGTTGGTTCACTGAGGACACCAACTGGCTAACTGATGTTTGGATTGCTTTGAATCACTTCAACACTGCTGTTTATTTTGTATCCATACTGGTATGTCACATGGTTATGACTTCTTCATTGACATGGCAGGAGTAGGCTCTGATGCACAATTGAAATGTTTATCTTGGAACATACGCTGACTCAATGATGCTAAAAAATGTTGTAATGTTGTTACATACTTGGATCGCCACAAGGTCCAAATCGCCATGTTGCAGGAAACGCATATCTCGGCGCAGTCGCGCTCTACCTTTGGCTGCAAATGGGCTACTATCCGTGCATTCTCCTCTTATTCCACATATGCGAGGGGAGTTGTTATCCTAATCAAACGGTCAGTTCCTTTTCAGGTGTGTGGGCAGTTTGCGGACACGGAAGGCCGCTTCGTATTATTATGGGGACGGCTAGGTCGCGACACCATCACATTAGTGAACTATTATGCGCCCAATTTTGATATGCCCCTCTTCTTTACCACGCTTTGGGGTAAAATTCTGGACGTAGGTTCCCGGCATATCAACTGGGGGGGAGACTTCAATATAGCGCTGAGGCCCCGATGGGACAGAGCAGACAGAGAAACACACTACAAACCTAGATCCAGGGAAGCGTTGGAGGGGGTGATTTTGGAGGGGAATCTGATAGACGCCTGGCGACACCTACACCCCTCCCTTATGGAGGGTACACACTTCACCTCACTGACTGGAACTTGGGCACGCCTCGACTATTTTTTCCTGTCCAGGGAAATAGTTGCGGAAGTGGCAGATGTAGTCCACCTCCCGAGGACGTACTCCGACCATAGTCCGGTCCTTCTTACTCTTAAGGTGCCTGGGTGGGACAATCCTAGACCACACTGGCGGTTACAGCCGACGGCCTTGCTGGATGTGGTGTTTCACTCAGAACTTGGCGATGAGATAGATGCTTTTTTCCCCAGAAACAAAGGTTCTGTCGATTCTGTTGAACACATTTGGGAGGCGTTCAAGGTCACGGTCAGAGGGTTTGCATGTCTAAGAGCTTTGGTGTCTTATGAGATATACAGCGTACACTCTATACACTTGATGGTGAGTTAAAGGCTTTGGAGGCACGGATGGTAGAGGGAGATGGCGCTGATGCACATGCTGACTTTCGGGACAAACTCACACAGTATGAAGAGGAAGCGAATAGAGAGGCTAGGTTTAGGGGCAAGCATTGGCAAGCGAGGAAATACTGTGAGGGGGATAGACATGGCAAGGCACTAGCCGTGCTGACTCGGACACCACACACCAACAACACAATTATTGAGGTGGTCACTGATCAGGGGCATACTATTAGAGACTCCGATGACTTACTCGCCACTTTTGTTACCCATTACCGCGCACTGTACACTACAGCCGCAACAGCAGATGTTCAGTATGACGATTTCCTAGGTGATATAGCACTGTGTTGGCTTAGCAATGTCGATAGGACTTTCCTAGCCGCCCCCTTCGAGGTGGAAGAAATCAGGGACGCAATCATGTCACTTCAAAATGGGAAGGAGCCCGGTCTGGACGGCCTCCCTGCCGAATTCTATAAGACCTATGTGGGCACTATGGCCCCGGTCCTCCGCGAGGATTTTGAGGAATCCTTAGCCGATGGCATACTCCCCTGTTCCATGCGCGAAGTCGTCATCACTTCATTATTGAAACCTAACAAAGACCCCAAATCCAGCGACTCCTACCGGCCACTCTCGCTCCTGAATTGCGATGTCAAAATCTTGGCCAAAGTGCTCTCCACCAGACTATCTCTTCTTATGACCCGGATAGTTTTACCCGACCAATCTGGCTTCGTCCCGGGCAGATCCACTTCTCACAACCTACGGACTCTGTTCTCCTTACTTCACACAATCCACCCTGACATCCCTGTCGCGGCGGCATTTCTAGACGCCACCAAAGCCTTCGAATCTGTCGAATGGCCATATTTGTTCACTGTCCTGACCCGTATGGGATTGCCTGCCCTATTTATTTCCTGGGTCAAATTGCTACACACACAGCCAACCGCAAGAGTGCTGGTCAATGGTCACCTCTCCACGTCACTCTCCATCTCTAGAGGCACCCGGCAGGGATGCCCGTTGTCCCCTCTCCTCTTCGCTATTGCCGTCGAACCCCTTGCCTGTCGGCTCCGACAGCTCCATCGGGAAGGCGCAATTCGATGTCTTCAGTGCCAGATTGATGTATCATTATACGCTGACGACATGACCCTGTTTGTCAAGGACCCAGTGTGTAACCTGAATCCTCTGCTTAGAGAGTTTGTTATCTTTGGCAGAATGTCCGTAGTGCAAATTAACTGGACGAAGTCCCTTTTTTTCCCGCTCACGGACGCAGTCCCGGACCTCCCCTTGGACTACCCTTTAGAGTGGTGTCGAACTGATCTTCGATACCTGGGTATCCGGGTTTCACGAGACAGAGACGAAACGATTCGCTCCAACTATGGCGTCGCCACCACTAAGCTCACCACACTGGTAGACCGATGGATATTTCTCCCTATTTCCATGGCAGGTAGGGCGTCACTCATCAAAATGGTAGTGCTCCCGCGCTTCCTTTACCTCTTCCTTAATATCCCCTACTATCCGGGCGCCCATTTTTTTAAAACATTGAAGTCTGAACTCTGTCGCCTGTTCTGGGGGGGTAAAAGCCCGAGGCTGAAGTGGACTATGCTGACACAGCCATACGATAAAGGAGGATTTGACCTCCCCGATTTTGAGGTCTACTACCTCTGTGCGCAGGTGCACTATGCCTATCACTGGCTGGTCCCCACTCCCTTCATGCCTCAGTTGGCGGTGGAAGATTGGATTGCCAACCCCCTACCCCTCAATGGCCTCCTTCATTGCCCAACTTCGGCCATCACGACGCCGTATACCTCTGTCACGTGCACCCTAGATGCATGGAACCATCTGGCTACGAAACTGGAATGTAGCCTGCTATATTCCCCTCGATTGCCACTAGTGTATCACCCAAGGCTTGAACTCCTGCAGGAGCACGGTTTTCGAATGCTCTGCGGGACTCTACACATAAATTGTTGGGGCAATCTCTTCTCTGAGGGCCGCTTTAAAACAGCTTTTTTTCTGACCCACGTCCGCACCCCGCTAGAAGTATTTTATTATTTGAGACTACGCCAAGGGATGCGGGATATTCTTCCTAACTTCCCTGAGGAGCCTAAATCCACGCTCCCGCTACACTTCTTATTGTGCTCCCAGGATGGCTCCCATCTGGTGTCGGGCATGTATCGCCACGTCAGGACATGCGGCCCGGTGCCTGAGGCCTCGGCGCGAACACATTGGTCCACTGATCTTGCCGTGGACATCACGGATGACCAATGGCTATATTGCTGCACCCTCACGGCCCGTATATCTGCCAGCTGCAGGCTCGAAATCATTCACTACAAATTCTTACAACGGCTATACAATACCCCTATGAAAAAACACAGATCTCACCTGTCTGACAATGATCGTTGCGAACGATGCCGTGCCGAACACGCAGGCTTCTTACATCTCGCTTGGGGGGGCCCCCCTGTACAGTCCTACTGGCGACAAATAGACAGTGCACTAGAACTCATGCTAGGAGCTTCCATTACTCCAGACCCGTTACTCATGCTGTTGGGACACACACCTCACATCCCTAAGACATGCAGCAAATTCGTGGATGTTGCACTCCTCCTAGCGAAGCGGCGCGTGGCATGTAGGTGGGGTTGTGGCAGGGCCCTGAAGTTCAAGGAATGGCTCGCCGACATGACATATAGCCAGGAACAACACTCAGTATTCTCTGAATTACTTCCACTATCTAGCAGGCCGAGAGATATTTGGGAACCCCTGATGGGATATCTACGAGCCCAGGCAGCTCGTGATGATGGCACAGAAGGGAGCGAAGTCCGCAATGATGACAGGATCCAAGTATAAGCTATCCACATGCTTAGGAGGACTGTCCATGGATAGGTCTTTTGATACTGCTTTCAGATGTTATGTGATGGGATACCCTTCCCATCCCCCTCCGACCATTTACCCCCCAAGGCTCCCATACTTCCATGGCACGGATACACTCCCCCTCCTTTACCCTACGATGTGCAGGTCCATGCGTACTAATTGCTCTCTATAAACATTGATGACTTGCCCTCATTTGGATGCACTTTCTCCCTCCTGATCCGCTCCGCCATTACTGTCAATATGCCATTATATTCTGATGTATTGTACCACATGCCTATGTTGGATACTGTATTATTGTTTGTATGGTCTAGCTGATGTATCGTCCTCTTGTTCTGTTTTTGCTGTAAAAAAACACTAATAAACAGAGTTTAAAAAAAAAAAGAAAGATCCCTGGGGGTGCAAAGGGCATTTGCACCTGTTTTGCTCGCCCCTAGTGCACTTTGGTATTACAGAAGGGGACACGGATGCGTGTGCAGCCCCTTCTGTAATACTGAAAGCGCTGGTACACATACATTGCCAGCACTTTCTCAAGAGGGCGTTCCCTCATTTGCATGGGGGCATGGCCCCATGTACATGAGGGAATCCTTTGCCTCTGAGCCCACGCCATAATATGGATGCAAATCTAATAATAGGACAACCCGGTATTCCATAAGGAACTGGGTATGATCAATATTATTTAAACAATTGTACCATAAGGATTTATTATACAACGCATTTCATACTTTACACAGCCATAGAAATGGACGTAGAAATAAATCACTCATGGGATTTATTCAAAAAGCGTTATATTGATGATTTGAATTTAAATCAAAATCAACTCCTAAACAACACTGTCACTACTAACATTTACAGCTTCCATAGTAGTTTGACATCACAAAAATGGGTAGTAGTGTTCCCTGCCTGGAAAACGTCCACACATTTGTTTGAGTCAGTATATAGTAGTGGAATAATGTAAACGTGGAAATTGGGTGTCGTACAAAAATAGTCTAGATATGGGTGCTAAATTCGCCCTAAAACACCTACTACCCAACGGTGTTGTCTGTACACAGAATGTGCATCAAAACATTCAAAGAAAAAGGGCTATGACAGCACACCTCTTGTCACTTTCTAGTCGTCAAGATATATATCACATTCATGGGTATGAGTAACCCCATTCAACTCAGGCATTAAGACATTAACAACAACACTAGTCCAACTCAGGTTTAGAGACATTAACAACAACACTGGCCCAAGACATAAGGATCCAAGATGTATAGTGATCTTGATTGTCCTTATTCCAAAAATAACTTCAATAAAAGCTCCCAGCACACGACTTGACGACACGTATTTCGTCTTATCGAAAAGACTTTTTCAAGGCAAAGGTAATGTGTATGTTCTTGATATCCGGACGATGTAGGGACCAAGCCTGGTCACACCTTGGATATTTGGATTGTAACATATTTACTATTCCGTCTACCAATCCATGGCTCTTAACTGAGCATTGTGAGATCGCAGTCATAGGGTGGCATTCTGTGAAATTTTCCATGTAGGTGTGACCAGGCTTGGTCCCTACATCGTCCGGATATCAAGGATATACACATTACCTTTGCCTTGAAAAAGCCTTTTTGATAAGACGAAACACGTGCTGGCAAGTCGTGTGCTGGGAGCTTTTATTGAAGTTATTTTTGGAATAAAGACAATCAAGATCACTATACGTCTTGGATCCTTATGTCTTGGACCAGTGTCGTTGTTAATGTCTCTAAACCTGAGTTGGACTAGTATTGTTGTTAATGTCTTTATACCTGAGTTGAATGGGGTTACTCATACCCATGAATGTGATACATATCTTGACGGCTAGAAAGCTTCCATAGTAGTGTGACAGCCTTGTTGAGCAAAATCTTAAGTGTATACATCGCAATCAATATACAATTCCGAATTTCATAGATAGTATCTTTCTATACAAATATGCACAATATACTATCAACATTTATATACACATATATACACCATGGGTGCCCAATAAGTCGACGTTTCGGTCTTACATAGGTCAAAAAAGATCCTTCAGACCTGTAAACGTATCTCAGGCTGGCCATTGCAGTGTCTGTGAGTGCAGTTTTAAACTGCCATGGCGAACTCGCAAGTGCACCCACTTGCCAGACCCTAACCTTCCCTTTTACTACATATAAGGCACCCCAAAGGTAGGTCCAAGGTAACCCCATGGACAAGGTCTAGTGTATGTGAAAGGTAGGACATGTGCAGGTGCACTGGTGTGTTTTACATGTCCTGATAGTGAAATACTGCCTATTTCCTTTTTCACTATTGCAAGGACTAACTTTCCCATAGGCTATCATTCAAGCTGCCTTCTAACATTTTACAAGTGTAATTTTCAATTGAGAGCAGCTTGAGATTTGGAGTTGGACTCTCCGAGATCAGAATTTGATAACACATCTTTTTGTAAATGTGGTTTTTAAATTGTGTGTTTGAAAATGCCACTTTTTGGAAGTGGTCATTTTGTTGTTTAACCATCCTTGTGCCTCTGCATGTCTGTGCAGTCAAGATCTGGTTAAGACTGACAGGTGCCTGTTTGTGAATTCACTCTAGACAGTCACACAAAAGGGAGTTGAGGTGTTGCCTGCATGTGGTATTTTTCCATCGCCAGGCTGATGGGCCTTCCTGAGCTACAGTGGTGGGAGGAGCTGTCACATGTATCCCATTCCCAATAGGACTGTCCCTGGCCTCTCACAATGCTGTCTCCACCCCCCTGGAGTCAAGACCAGGCAGGACAAGAACTTTTAAACTGCAAGGTTTTCAAAGGCCAAATGGGGTGTAAGCATTGGACCTAAAGCCCCAGAATTTAGAACACTTCTGGATCAAGAGGACCCTCATAGAAGAAGAGTTGAAGAGGTGTCAGTACTGGATATTTCTTTGCTGGGTTGACCTGCGGTTGCCGCTTCTGTCTGTGCGCAGGAGAAAGGTCTGGCATTTTACTTTGCTGTTTCCTGCTTCAAAGGCTTGAAGTAGAACTGTGTTCCTTTTAAGATGTCTCAGGGACACAAAGGGGGTCATTAGGATGAAGGGCGGACTTAGTCTGCCCGCCATCCTATCGGAATTCGGGACCGCCCGCCATAAGGGCGGGGGTCCCGTGGGGGGTATTAGGATGCGCTCGCCACAGTGGCGGGTGCATCCTGCATTTATAACATTGTGGCGGGCGGTGCTCTCTGCAGCGCCCGCCACAATGCTATAAATGCATGAATGCATTTGCATACACAAAGCGGCAGGCACCGCAAGGTGCCTACCGCATTGTATATGCAAATGCAGGGGGGTACCACAGGTACCCCCCCGTGTGCACCCCCCACCCCTCCTTCACAAAGTGAAGACCGCATGCATGCCACCACGGAAAGGCATCTGTCCTGGCCCATCGTAATATGGCTGGCGGTGTCTAATAGACACCGCCACCATATTAAAACGATTCCGCCCCGGGTAAAGCGGCGGACGGTCTTTCCGTCCGCCGCGGTCCCCCCTGCCATACTAATATGGCGGAGGGATTCAGGAGAGGATGGCGGGCGGATTGCCCTAGCCAGGCTGGCAGTGGCTACCGCCAGCCTGGCGGGGGCAATCCGCCCGCCATCCTAATGGGCCCCAAAGACTTCACCTGCAGCATCCTTGAACTCCATTGCTGGGCGATCTCACCGGCCTTGTAGTGCCAATTCAAATGCTTGGCACTTGGAGATTTTTTCTGCTGCAAAAAGCATCAAGAGGACATCAAAATCAATGCATCACCCTTCCATAGCCTGTTTTTCTGACACAGCACTGCCAAGTGTGCAGTAGGTGAAATCACTGCAGTACCTGTCATCGGCTGAAGCAACTCAAAACAGCATCCCCCAGGCTATCTACAAGACAGACCTGACAAAATGGGCTGATTCAATGTTGCCACTATTCAACCACGCCCTATTTGGAGCAACGATCCCAGCCTCCTGGAGAGGCTCCATCATTTCTCCCATCTTTCAACGAGGGAATAAACTGGAACCAGGAAACTACAGATTGATATCAACAAACATGATGGCTCTGTTGCTTATCTTCAACTCCTCCTAAATCTCAATAGCTCCTCTACCACTGCTTCATTGATTACCAAGCTGCTTTTGACAAAGTTGACCGCAACAAGCCCTGGGAAATCTAAAGAACTGGCTAATCCCACCACATCTCTTGAAAGCAATTGAAAACCTTTAGTCCAACAGCTGGGTTAGAATTAAACTAGGTAGTGAAGGCAACCTTTCAAGGGCCAATCCAACAATAAGCGGCCTCAAACAGGGGTGTGTGTTGGCACCAAAGCTATTTAATTTATTCCTCGCAGACCTCTCTTCAACTCTGGCCTCCATAATTTCGCCTGCCTCTAAACTAGGGTCAATACAGCTGTCAAACCTTTAGTACATGAACGACCCGGTGATTCTCAGCAGAACTAGGGTTGGGATGCACTGCCTCCTGGGAGCAACCAAAGCCTACTTCTTGAAGATATGGGCTGAAATTTAACAGCAAAAAAAACTAAAATCATGATCTTTGCTGGGAGGACCTTAAAACATGAAGGAGTTAGGTCCTTAACGGGACTAAGGATGGGCTGGACCGTTATACTACAATTCAAAAAAGGGGGGGTGCCCAAACCTTATTTTTTAGTGAAACAATTTACAAACGACCAAATACGAATTATTTGGACCTGGTCAGGCACTTTTATTTATACCAATCATTCATATTATTCTTTTATATCCTTTTTTTTAAACTTTCATAGGCAGAAAAAGAATATACATTTAAGACAAATATTGCAAAAAATGAACATAATCAAATAAATCACAAAGAACTCACAGTGCATCCAATTTAACATTCGACATTATACATAACAAATAACATTACAAAAAGCCTTTTTCATACATATTCACAAATCAATTTCCTATTAAAAACAAACTGAACGACATTTAGTCACAAGAGAAAGATAGTGAATAGTTATTTTAAATCACTCGATGATCTGATTAACTCTTGTCAATATGCCGACGCGTTTCAGGTTCGAGGAACCAGTTCTCGAACCCTCATCAGGGCTTTACTAATTTCTGTAAAGGATGCAAAAAACAATAAAGTTTTATTGACAACCCATACATCTCACCCCTTTTCCGCACTCTACTTATTAAATCATCAAGAAAAGCTACCTTTGTTTTTTAAGCTTGTTTGGCAGGGAGTTTCTTCACTATTGCCAGCATGGGGGACGTTGTGTTGTGCTTGTACATTGACTTCTACAATACATAAAGCACAAACCACGTAAGTTGTGGTATTCAATATACAACGTTTTCATGCACTTCAAAGTGTGTGCCTTAATTCTACATACCTCCTTGTGCACCAGCCGGTGCTTCGCGGAGGGAGGAGAGGGTATACTCGAAATATCTGAGTCCCTAATTGGAAGAATAAACAATGTTTGAATGTCAGATGAAATCTTATATATACAAATCGATGGCTTCTATATTACTAGTGAAAATTCTACAATTGTCCCTGAGGCAGTCCCATACCTTATAGTCTTCTTTCCAATTTTCACAACGGTTATTCTTTCAGTTGTAATTCATTAAAACACGGCCTGTGGAAATGAGGAGCCAATTTAGAAAACGTATGGAGTCGTGAAAGTTACACGGGTTATGTGGTTTATCAAAATTGGAATACCCTGCATCGAAACCGAAGTTCGATGTCTCCCTCCTTTTGGTTGACTGCGACGTGAGTCCCAATAATCCGGTTTGTTCGTTCTTATTCCGTCGCGCACTACACGCATGGAGAAAAAGGGGAGCGCTTAGTTGGAAAACGCTTATCAATGTCAGCGTTAGCCCTGTCCACTACACGATCTCAAAAGCGGGGGCGTCTATCAGTTCTCACCTATTCTTTATGAACGCCGAGCCTCCACTGTCAGGTTTCACTCGATCACCTCAACGACATAGGCGGCCATCTTGGATAGATTTAAAAGAGGGACTATGGTCCAATGACTTCTGGGACATGTAGTTCCAAATTCACGGCGGACCATTTTAGTCAAATTAACAAATCCAAAAATCGTCCCAATGCCTTCTGGGACATGTGGTTTGACAAACGGTCGAACGGAGAAGCCTTGCGGGATGGAAAGGTATGAATATTTTGTGATGGACAATGCCCCTGGGACCAAGACATGAGTTCTCAATGGAATATAATCACATCGCCATTGTGAATAACCGCTCACCTCAGATCCTTGATAGCTCTGACATACTGTTCAGGCCTATCAGTGTACTATTAAATTTGAGAATCAGGTATGCTTCCTTTTGTAACAACACCTTGTCTACATCTACAGGGCGCTGAACCTTACCCATTGTAAAAAGTACTGACCATGTGAATTCATTCTCAGTATGGGAGTTCTCAATGAAATGTTCGACCATAGGAGCAGTAAGCACCTTCTTCTTGATTCTTGATCTATGCTGACTGATGCGTAGATTCACTTGCTGGTTCGTTTTCCCGATATAGATCTTCTGGCACGGACATGTAATCACGTAAATTACATTTTTCGTCCGGCAGTTTGAAAAACCCGAATGTTTCCATTTGACCCCCCGGTGTTCGAACTCATTCCCCTCAATTGTGTTCGGACAGGCGACACAATTACCACATCTGTGGTGTCCGTCGACTGGCTTCATATTCCAGTGGGACAGGAGGTCATGTTTCGGTTTAGGCTGCAAAAGATTGGCCCTCACAATTTGTTGCCCAATGCTCTTGTTCTTTTTATACGCAAAAATTGGACGAGGGAAGGGACACTCCAAACCCTCTAATAAATGCCAGTTTTTGAGTACTGTTTGTCTCAGTTTGTGTGTGTCAGGGCTGAAAGTCGTCACACAAACTAGACGATCCAAATTTTTCTTTTCTTTTGTTTGTAGTAAGCATTCACGTGGCGTGAAGCGTGCTCTTTTGTAGGAGTGTTTTAAAAGTTTCTTTGGATAACCCCTATGTATCATCTCCTGGCAAAAAGTCTGGGCATGGTGGTCAAAATCACAAGTGTCTGTACAATTTCTGAGTATTCGCAATAGTTGCCCATAGGGCAAGTTCGCTTTCAGATCCCCCAGGAAGAGGCCCTTGAAGTTATTGAATTGTACCTAGAGATGCGGGAGCGTCCACATAGGGTCCCCACGTACTTCATTTTACGACTTGCAGAAATAGCTTTAAAGAAGAACTATTTTGTATTTAATGACCAGTTCTACATGCAAGTCAAGGGCACTGCCATGGGGTGTCCTTATGCCCCAGAAATGGCAGTGCTCTACATGGCACAATATGAAATGAGATTCGTGGATAACAACAATCCATACATTGGGAACATCGTGCAATGGTGGCGCTACATAGATGACGTCTGGCTCCTGTGGCAGGGGAGCCAGACCGATCTATTGTCGTTCCACAATTGGATTAATACCAGGCACAATGATATTAAATTTTCAATGGAAGCAAGCAGGACCAAAATGACCTTCTTGGATGTGGAAGTCACCTGCGCCGATGGTGCTTTAAAAACTTCACTTTATAAGAAAGTCACCGATAAAAATACCATCCTGCATCATAGAAGCCACCACCCCAGAAACCTGAAAGCGAACTTGCCCTATGGGCAACTATTGCGAATACGCAGAAATTGTACAGACACTTGTGATTTTGACCACCATACCCAGACTTTTTGCCAGGAGATGATACATAGGGGTTATCCAAAGAAACTTTTAAAACACTCCTACAAAAGAGCACGCTTCACGCCACGTGAATGCTTACTACAAACAAAAGAAAAGAAAAATTTGGATTGTCTAGTTTGTGTGACGACTTTCAGCCCTGACACACACAAACTGAGACAAACAGTACTCAAAATCTGGCATTTGTTAGAGGGTTTGGAGTGTCCCTTCCCTCGTCCAATTTTTGCGTATAAAAAGAACAAGAGCATTGGGCAACAAATTGTGAGGGCCAATCTTTTGCAGCCTAAACTGAAACATGACCTCCTGTCCCACTGGAATATGAAGCCAGTCGACGGACACCACAGATGTGGTAATTGTGTCGCATGTCTGAACACAATTGAGGGGAATGAGTTCGAACACCGGGGGGTCAAATGGAAACATTCGGGTTTTTCAAACTGCCGGACGAAAAATGTAATTTACGTGATTACGTGTCCGTGCCAGAAGATCTATATCGGGAAAACGAACCAGCAAGTGAATCTACGCATCAGTCAGCATAGATCAAGTATCAAGAAGAAGGTGCTTACTGCTCCTATGGTCGAACATTTCATTGAGATCTCCCATACTGAGAATTAATTCACATGGTCAGTACTTTTTACAATGGGTAAGGTTCAGCGCCCTGTAGATGTAGACAAGGTGTTGTTACAAAAGGAAGCATACCTGATTCTCAAATTTAATAGTACACTGATAGGCCTGAACAGTATGTCAGAGCTATCAAGGATCTGAGGTGAGCGGTTATTCACAATGGCGATGTGATTATATTCCATTGAGAACTCATGTCTTGGTCCCAGGGGTATTGTCCATCACAAAATAATCATACCTTTCCATCCCGCAAGGCTTCTCCGTTCGACCGTTTGTCAAACCACATGTCCCAGAAGGCATTGGGACGATTTTTGGATTTGTTAATTTGACTAAAATGGTCCGCCGTGAATTTGGAACTACATGTCCCAGAAGTCATTGGACCATAGTCCCTCTTTTAAATCTATCCAAGATGGCCGCCTATGTCGTTGAGGTGATCGAGTGAAACCTGACAGTGGAGGCTCGGCATTCATAAAGAATAGGTGAGAACTGATAGACGCCCCCGCTTTTGAGATCGTGTAGTGGACAGGGCTAACGCTGACATTGATAAGCGTTTTCCAACTAAGCGCTCCCCTTTTTCTCCATGCGTGTAGTGCGCGACGGAATAAGAACGAACAAACCGGATTATTGGGACTCACGTCGCAGTCAACCAAAAGGAGGGAGACATCGAACTTCGGTTTCGATGTAGGTACTTTCGGTATTCCAATTTTGATAAACCACATAACCCGTGTAACTTTCACGACTCCATACGTTTTCTAAATTGGCTCCTCATTTCCACAGGCCGTGTTTTAATGAATCACAACTGAAAGAATAACCGTTGTGAAAATTGGAAAGAAGTCTATAAGGTATGGGACCGCCTCAGGGACAATTGTAGAATTTTCACTAGTAATATAGAAGCCATCGATTTGTATATATAAGATTTCATCTGACATTCAAACATTGTTTATTCCTCCAATTAGGGACTCAGATATTTAGAGTATACCCTCTCCTCCCTCCGCGAAGCACCGGCTGGTGCACAAGGAGGTATGTAGAATTAAGGCACACACTTTGAAGTGCATGAAAACGTTGTATATTGAATACCACAACTTACGTGGTTTGTGCTTTATGTATTGTAGAAGTCAATGTAAAAGCACAACACAACGTCCCCCATGCTGGCAATAGTGAAGAAACTCCCAGCCAAACAAGCTTAAAAAACAAAGGTAGCTTTTCTTGATGATTTAATAAGTAGAGTGCGAAAAAGGGGTGAGATGTATGGGTTGTCAATAAAACTTTATTGTTTTTTTGCATCCTTTACAGAAATTAGTAAAGCCCTGATGAGGGTTCGAGAACTGGTTCGAGAACCTGAAACGCGTCGGCATATTGACAAGAGTTAATCAGATCATCGAGTGATTTAAAATAACTATTCACTATCTTTCTCTTGTGACTAAATGTCGTTCAGTTTGTTTTTAATAGGAAATTGATTTGTGAATATGTATGAAAAAGGCTTTTTGTAATGTTATTTGTTATGTATAATGTCGAATGATAAATTGGATGCACTGTGAGTTCTTTGTGATTTATTTGATTATGTTCATTTTTTGCAATATTTGTCTTAAATGTATATTCTTTTTCTGCCTATGAAAGTTTAAAAAAAAGGATAAAAAAGAATAATATGAATGATTGGTATAAATAAAAGTACCTGACCAGGTCCAAATAATTCGTATTTGGTCGTTTGTAAATTGTTTCACTAAAAAATAAGGTTTTGGCTCCCCCCCTTTTTTGAATGGGAGGACCTTAAAGGCAAGGGCCAGTTGGTGCCTTGATGGGAACAAGATCGACGAAACAATATGCAACAAGTACCTCAGCCTCTTATTTGATAACGGCTCATTTAAATCACCCAAGGAGGAAACCAAATTGAAAGGGATTGCACTTGCTGCAGGATTTTTGGCCATATTCAAGAATTTTAATGGGCACTTGTTCACCTTGATAATAGAAATTGCCAGAACAAAAGTGATTCTCACCCAGGGGCAAAGACACACTGGTCCTGGATACTCCAGTAGTATGAATATATAGGCACATCTTTCAAATACCCTGACACACCTCACCAGCCCAGAGCAAGCTGGACTTTGGGCTAATAAAGCAGTCCTATGCTAGGCATGCAGCATTTGCGAATTTCTGCTACAATCTCAAAAACAAAGAGGACAAATCTATCAGCCATCATATCTGGGAGGAGATCACAAACAAAACAATCAACTTGCTAGGATTGGCAAAGCTATGGTCAGCAGCAGTAAGCCACGATCTATTTAAAAGAACAGTTTCAAAAATCAAAATCACTAAAATAACTGCCTTACTAGAAGACAGGACATCCCTAGAAAAACGATCTCATGCCTGGTTCATACGGAACAGTTACAAGACTCTGAGACTCCAGGACAAAAAGCAAGTACTTGACTTATCGCCTTGGAATTCTACTGTCTCAAACGCACAAAAGTCCCTGGCTGAAGGGTGAAGGGGATATGACATGTTGATTCTGTGGCCTCGCAACAGAAAATCTGGTCCACGTTGTTTGCCTCTGCAAGTGCACTCTAGACATATAGCGACAATGGTTGCACCTGCTTTGGAACCTGCAAGAAGTGCATTTTCGCACGCAAGCCATTCTGGTCTGCCTTAACTCCTCAGATCAGAGAACATTCTCCTAAACTGTAAAGTACCTTCAAGGACCAGAGGGGGCCTTTAAAAAGGCAGTAGCCACCCAACCACCTTTGGACACAAACTAAGCCATGCCTCCAGCTACGTGATCCCCGACCCTCCACCAAATGGCCCTTTTCGACAACTAATCCTTCCGAATTGCTTGTCTATGCTAGCAAACACTACTTAATTACAACAAACTCTGTTCACATATGTAAAGAGCTTCCTTTGCACTAGCACTTCAACCACCGTTTTTAATTAATGTTTTTCACATTGTTACGGTTTTAGTTAATCCAACAATAAAGGTTGATATGATCATAGCAATTGTTGATTGTTTAGTGCATTACAAATAAACACCATTTACTGCAGTGCTCTTATCCTCACGAAACAGGTATCCATATGTATTCCCTCTCCTCTAATTATACCTCATCTTCCAATGTGTTTTTGTATGTTTGTGAACACTGAAGTATGACACCGATGTTTAGCAAGGATATCTTTCCTTTAGTACTGCTCTTGCAGTTAGAGGCATTCTCCTCCTCCCTCCAAACAATGTGCATGACTGACTACTGCCAAGCACCTCTACTCCTGAAGCTCAAATCACAAGTTCACAGTTAGAACTTGGTATGTTCATTTTGCTGTGAGCCTTTAAACTCACACATTGTGAGCTGAAAAGTAGGGCCTTGTCGAGCACTGGGCCTAGGTCTGTGAGCCCTGCCTTAACTCGCCTCATGATGCTCGTGGATTCCTAGCAATATTTTTTGTACAATCAACGTACTTTGAGGTGTCAGGTCTGTTTTTTTAAAAGCAAAAGGTTACATGTACTATTAAAAAAATAATGGTAGGACCTCAAAAATTGCAAACTTAAGTTGTGAATGAGGTTTATGCTCCCTAACACACTATACATAGCATAAGTGGTGCTGGAACAATTTTTCAGAGCGACAGTGTTGGCATCAATGTAGGATCACGGAATTCATAGCGAGCAATGCAAGTGCCACACAAAGAGCCAGTATAGTAAATGAGTCATGTCAATTCAGCAGGTGAGTGGTAATGGTGTGCTATGTGGTAGGTGGTGCATTTTGGAGCACACAGTCACAAATATATGTGGTAGCACACCATTATTTAGAGTCAGCACATGTTCCATGTCACTGGCAGTGGCGGCTCCTCCACTAAGGTGGAGGAGCGTCACGCCACTGCTTTTAAGCAGTGTCACTAAAGGAAAAAAAATGATAACAACTCTAAGGTATTATCATTGTATTTTTTCCTTGTTGCGGCAGCTTTGCGGGTGGGATGGGGTGGGACTGCTCTGCAGGGGAGGGGAAGAGGGGTTTGCACTCCCTAAAGTGCACATGGATATTTGGCTGGCCCTCTGAAGCCGGCCAAACATTAATGCGCGGTTTGCATGTTCTCCATGGAGGCTGCCTTACAGCCTGCATGGAGAACAAGCCCAGCCTTCCATTCTCTGGCTGTGCACCGATCCATGGCCCTCAGACCACTCACAATGCTGCATTGCAGCATTGCGAATGGCTTTCAGGATGCTGGGAGCCGGGTGCATCTGCTTCATGCCCTTGAAGTGGGGAAGAGGACTGAGAGGAGGAAGCAGCAATGGAGGGCGGCAGCAGCAGAGAGGTAAATGTATATTTTAATATTTGTTTTTTATCCTCAGTGTCATGACATGACAGCTCAACTTCCCCAGCAGTTAACAGCTGAGGATGCAGGGGCCTGGCATTTTTTTCCGCATGTTCACTCTAAGAAAAGTTCTTAGGGTCTTCACTCCGGCAGAAACTCAGAGGGGTGCCCCTGAACATTGTAGAGTACTTCTCCCTATCTAAGCTAAAAGACTCTGTGGTACTGGACTGTGACAAGGGCAGTGTAGTCTCCACAGTCTTCTTTACCTGAAATCTGGACTGCCCTTGACATATTACAAATATCCCTGGGTCACCTCTTCCACTTCCTGTGATGCAGATATGTTTGCAGTTCCTAAACCTGTATAGAAGTACTTTTAAGGTAAAGTCACAGTGAGTATAATTCTTGGATTCAAGGGACTCTTTAGCCCTTGATTCCTCTAATGTGACATTTCCAGGAGTGTCCTTCATTTTTTTCACATCATCTCAAAATGTGAACTGGTCACATATTGTGGAATCACAAAACCAATCATGTATATTCTCAACAAGGATGAAAGGTGTGGCACTTTCCCTACTAAATGTTTGAAATCTTCTCAGAACCTTCCATTTTAAGGTTTGGCATTCATCCATAGGTAGTACTCGCAAAGCTGGACTGAATCTAGGGAGCCGAGTGCTGGCAATCTATGCGAGAAGTCTGGGTCAGAGGGTTCCAGGGCAATCCAAAGTCAATGGCCCTAACTGTAACAACCTGGGTCTTTTGCTTAAGATGTGCTGGGACTCATACTGTGTACCTCCAAATTGGGAACCAAGTACCCCTTTTTAGCACTTGATACTCAGTGAGAGAGTGTAACACAGTTGAAAATGTGAGCTGGGGTGCTTGTGGAGCTACACATTCTGTTTTAGGCCGTTTCACATAACCTTTGACCTCTTGATGTGGCTACAATCCATGTTGTTCCCTTTTCTTTCTTCTAAATCTCCTGCTTTGCCCTGCTGACTTCTCTTCAAGGATGGCTCAACTCCTCCTTGGATCGCCCACACACAGAAAGGACTGCAAGCCACGACCTCAGCACTTTTCTCCCTGGTTCTGGGAGGGGGTGATAATGCATTTACTACTCCATATAGCCTGCTTATCAAATACAGGACCTTTAGAGTGCAGGCGTCTTGGGATCCCTTCTTCCTCCTTGAAGGGCCACCAGTGCCAAGCCGGAGGGCTCCCTCGGCAATGGAGATTTTCCATGTCACCTCCCCACCTCCAAGTTCAGCCTTTCTAGTGTCATTACCTGGGGGCTGGGGCTTCATGGAAGAAACTCCCCAAAGTTCCCAGGCAAACCGGTCTCCCTTCCTGCAAGCACCTTTGACTGTCTGCCTCTCTAGGGGTGGTTTTGGGAATAACAGGAGTCTGTAGTACCCAGTCCAAGAACATCCACTACAGGACCAGGGTCCCGAGCAAGTCCACCCTTGGTTGTCTCCAGGGTAGAGTTTGTTAACATTTACCACTAGCTCACGAAGTACAAGTGCACAGTAATTTCTCACAAGACTGGGGTCATTCCAGTCTCTGGGTCCAACTTTCTTCCTCTGTGTCTCCTCCCATCTCAAAAGATTCCTTCCTGTGCTGAAGTTTTATAAATGGAGCAACATAGTTTTACAATGTGGTAGTCCTTATCCAATCCCATAACTGACACTCCCAGCGACCATGCCTTTAATTTTCCAATCCTGTCCGCACAGCATTCTGGGGCTTTTTGAAAAGTGAATAAAAGCAAGGTTGAGAAAGACATCTCCTCAGAATCAGACATTTGCCAGCTAGAAATTGTTTCTTCCCTCCAAGATCTCTAAGGTAACTTTCTAGATTATGGGTGCCAGAGTTCTACCTGTCCTGTTTTGTCCACTGAAAGAACATCCTTCCATTGCTTATCAGAAAGAGGCAATTAATCACCTCATGGTGATTTCTTCCTTTCCTCCTTCTCCACTCAGGAGAAGGCTAATCTCCACAAATTGACCTATATTTCAGGGAACAGTTATGATGAAAGCTAAAGTGTAAATAAAATACTATTTTCCTAACGTTTGTTTGGGATAAGCAACAAATGTGATTCAGCCACAGCTTTAAATATTTCTTAAAACCCAATTCTCTGGTAAAGATGATTTTTGGATAAATATTTCTGAAAAGCAACTTTTAAAAAGCCAGAATTTGTCTGCTTGAAACTTCAGTAGGCTCGTTAGAATTAGCCTGCCATGAGGTGGTAGTTGTCAGTGCTTACCCTTAACACTTTCCAACAACTTCTCCCAAGGCAGAAGCAATGTCTTAGGCGTTTGACAGGAAGACATGGGTGTATGTGCGGGACTTCTACCAGCTCAAGGAGGATAGCTGTGTCACTACCTGCCTATTTATAGTTAAATGTAAAGGGAGCCAACTGTAGCATGCTTGGCACCACCCCAGAGAGAGGAAGAGCTGGCTCCGGAAACACTGTGGTGAGGTTGAGAAGAAGACCTGTCATTTCTCTAGACACACCCCTAGGTCAGATACCAGCCCCTTCCAATGGCAGGAGGATTCTGTTATGTTGGGTTTTACTCAGAACAGAGCATTTTCAGTTTGTTTGCTATATTATTAACATGATGTGCTGCAAAAGGGGGAAGTTGCTCTTAGTAACTATATTTTCATTAGATAGGGAATAGTTGAAAGTCACTACAATTCACTGGCTAGTAAATACTACATAAAGGGCACCTCACCCCCTGCTCCTCAGAAAACTATCAGGATCAGTGGAAGAAGAGAAGAAAACTGGACATGCTGTCTGTGATTTGTGTGGAGACCTGAGGGATGGAATCTGCTTCCACTTTTATCTAGGACTACAAAGTGGACTCAAAGGGTCAGTTGCCTCACCTCTTGTGTGGCTACAGTGACACAACAAGCTGCACGATTCCCTCTACTGGAGGGACCAGCTGACTACAAACAACCAAACCTGGACTGAATTCTGCAGGTGTTTCTACAATAGTTAATCTTGAGGGCTTGGAAGCCTTAACAGAAACCAGGAGGAACTGTTCCAAAAAGTATGAAAAGTTAGGGTGTAGAAAATGTTCAGACTTCCAAAACTGCAAGAATTTGAGCATTACCTTGCAGCACAGGCATTCACTTTCAAGAGGACTTTGTTGCCTACAGCTTCTGGGCTTTCCCCACTTGAGGATGTTGAGCTAAAAAAAATTTAAAAGTTTTCGAATCATGAGAGGATTTCGGCAGTAGCAAAATTTTAATTTTCCCACCCAAAGTTTTTCCTGACAAAACCAAATGTTTCAGTTGGGTTTTAGCCAATGGTTTTCTGACTTCAAGAGGAATTCATTGGATACAGTCTGCAGCCTTGCCACACTGAAGGACTTTGACCTCTATTTCATACACTGTGGGCTTGATTTAGCATTTGACAAATTGTATGCAACTAGGAGTGTGGAGGAGAACATTTCCTCTGCCATCCTGTCGAACCACCATCCAAGAAATTCAGAGTTGATTGCTAGACCAGCGGTCATTTCTTTGCATTCCAAAGAATGTTGTCCAAGCTGTTGCCTTAAATGTACTACATTTTTGGTGGATGAGTGCTGCTGGTTTTGATGGCTGTTACCAAACGCCCCAAGCGGGGTTTAATTTTGAAACCCAGACGCTGGATGTTTTCTCCCAGTGAGCCAGGGTCATTATGTTTTATTACTGTCCCTCACCACCAGGGTTTTCCTAAAAGTGGTGGACAGTATGAAAAAATAAATTACACCATCCACAATAAATAGGGCTGGTAGTGGAAGGTCCTTTCTCTGACTGCCCCCACTCCAATCAGGCCATCAGAAGAAGTCCCATCAATGGAAAATAAAAGGTCCACCTGTCTCTAAATGAGGCAGGCAGACGAAGGGTTAGGCAGACATGTACACTGTCACATTTGCAATGCATTACCATGTCCATCAAACTCAGGCGCTAAAATAGGAAGGTAAATTCTTTGAAAGGGATAACCTGCTTCTTTTATCCAACTTCTACTCAATTGCAGACAGCATGAAATTGTTTGAAGGTCCAGTTACCTTCCTATTCCATTTGTCAGTGTTCATGGTGTGAACCCCATTCCGATTGCATTTAACAGAAGGTTCACAAAATAAAAGCCCCATCTTATGGTATTTTAGATGGGAGTGTATGTTGGTCTCCCTTTTCAATTTGCCTTTCAACTATGAGCAATTGTTTGTCATGGGGTTGTATGTGGGTCTCCCTTTTCAATGTCTTTTTCATCTATGAGCATTGGAATTACTTCATAGTTGGCTGACATAACTGCTGCCTGATCAAATGTACGTCAAAAGAAAATAAGCAAGTTTGAGAGCCAAATTCCCTGCATCTATATTGCATTTTATTATTTATTTTTCCCGTTATTACACAAGTTTTAATAAACAACTAAATTTGTTAACAGCCAGACTTCAAAAGACGTAGCTTGGTATTCAATCCTAAACTACCTGTTGGACATAAAATGACTACCAGAGTCATGTCATTAGCTGCTGAACTCTTAAGTAAAAGAGAAGTCAAGGACTGCATTTGCCACGTCCAAAGCTGGAGGACCTGTGTTACCCTCCTCGCTATATTTGGCTGTGTAGAGGATGCGTAGAAGAATTGTACTTTAAGATACCTATCTGTTTTGGAATATCCAGTCCAGTCGAAGGCAACAGCCGAAACACGTTGACCGTCCTGTTTTGCTTGCACACGGTGTAAAATAATGTAATAAATTACCTGGAAAAGGAGAAAACTTTGTGGACTCACTCTGTGCTGTGGAAACTATGGTGGGAACCTTGCCAAGTTTTTTTTGAAGATATATATATATATATATATATATGTGTCATCAGTGATGTCATTTTTGATGTCATCAGTGATGTCATGAGTGATGTCATTGACCATGTCATGAGTGATGTAATATGTGACGTCATCAGCAGTGCATTGCGGGCGCGCGAGTTGTAGTTAGCTGAACTAACTATAACGCGGGAATTTTAATGGTTTTGTATGAATGAAATATCCAGCTTACTATAACATGTGTGAAACCTATGTTTTTTTCAGTGGATTTCTAAGGTTTTTTAAATGCTAATTTCTAACTATAACATGGCTGAAACCTATGTTTTTTTAGTGAATTTCGAAGGTTTTGGAAATGATCATTTTTAAATGTATTAATTGTTATTTTTTTATACTGATTTACTACATTGTTTTAAACTATTTATTTTTAGATCTTTTATTTTTTAAATTACATTACATTTTTTAATATAAATTGAAAAAAGTTTTTAAAAATATTGAAATTGTAATATTTGTTTTTTTTATTTTATATATTTTTTAATTTATATATATTTTATATAGCAGGCAATGGTTTCCTATGGAAGGGAAATTCAAGGTACTGGTAAGTACGGTTAAAATTACTTTTCATGATCAGTAGTGGGCTGAAAGATGCAGCACTGAGGTCTCTCCTGATAATAGGTGAGTAAATCGGAATTAATAGTTCGGCTGATTTTATAGGAATATTTTAAAAGTTCCAAAACTCCACACACAGAAGAATTTCCAAGTGAAACCAGCCAATGTTAGCCCATGGAAGGAAATTCAAGTTACTGTAAGTACAGTTAGAATTACTTTTCAGGATCAGTAGTGGGCTGAAAGATGCAGCACTGAGGTTTTTCCTGATAACAGGTAGGTAAATCCGAATTCGTAGTTCGGCTGATTTTAGAGGAATATTTTAAAGTTCCAAAACTACGCACTTAGAAGAATTTCCAAGTGAGGCCAGTCAATGTTAGCCTATGGAAGGAAATTCAAGTTAATGGTAAGTATGGTTAGAATTACTTATGAGGATCAGTACTCGGCTCAAAGATGCAGCACTGAGGTCTTTCCTGATAACAGGTGAGTAAATCGTAATTCTATAAGAATATTTTAAAGTTCCAAAACTGCACACTTAGAAGAATTTCCAACTAAAACCACTCAATGTTATTCACTTAGCAGGTAAGTGCTTTATTTACTTATTTATTTATTTATTTATGTAAAAGGTTTTATATCGCACTGCTGGACCCGAGAGTATCAGAGCGCTTTACATAGTTAAAAGAAGATAACATAGGAACATAAACGGGAATATATTAAATACAGACTACATTTTTTTAGTTTATAGGTAGATTAAAAGAAACAATAGAAGAAGAATGAGAGAAAGAAGAAAAGGAGTTGGGTAAGTGAAGGGGTCATGAGAGGGGAGTAGAGGAGGGATTTGGAGGGTAGAGCATAGTGAAGGAGGGGGAAAGGGGTAGGGTAAGAGCGCTTAGCAGGATTCAGGATAGATACAAATTAGGGTCCCCAGTGTTTATTGAGGAGAAGTAATTTGAGTATCTTTTTGAAGAGAGGGTAGGAGGGGTTGCAGCGAAGGTCTTTGATCGTAGGGGCAGATCGTAGGGGCATTGCCGGAGAATGCACGAGATTGGGTCTTTTTACATTTGAGTTTAGGAGGGATAAGGACAAGGGGGTTAGTACTTCTCAAGGATCTGGTGCACCCCTTTATGTAGTTTACTTGAAAGGTAGGAGGGGGTGTCTTGGTGAAGTGCTTTGTGTGTAATGCAGGCTATCTTGTATGTGGAGCGGCCTTCAATTGGGAGCCAGTTAAGATTTTTGAGGGCAGGGGAGATGTGGTCAAATTTTCTACAGTCAGCGATCAGTCTAGCTGCTGTGTTGAGGACAGCTTTAATCGGTGCCAGGTGGGCTTTGGGTGTGCCTGCCAGAGTAGCATTACCGTAGTCAATCTTGGATAGGACAAGAGATTGAACAACGATTTTGAAATCATCGGCAGGAATGAAAGGTTTAATTTTTTTGGGGTGGTGCAGGGTGAAGAGAGCACTTTTAGCTGTATTTTTGATGTGGGAGATGAGGGAAAGGTTCTGATCAATACTGATACCAAGGGATTTGAAAGAATTAGAGGTGGAGAGGGAGCAATTAAGGGCATTGATGTCCTTAATCCAGATTTGAATGGGGAGGGGATTTTGTTTAGGGGTGAAAAGAATGATTTTGGTTTTTTTAGGATTCAGTTTAAGATGATTAAGGTGGAACCAGGCTTGGACTTTCAGTAGAGTGTCAATGAGGTGAAGGATGTCATTGTGGGATTTATTCTTGTAGTAAAGTTGTGTGTCGTCGGCATAGAGGGGGGAGCTGATTTTGGCTTGTTTGAGAATGATAGTGAGGGGTTCCATGAAGAGGTTGAAAAGGTTGGGGAGAGGATAGACCCTTGGGGGACCCCGAGAGTGATGGGTTTGGGTTTAGATAGACGATGACTGAGCTTTATTGGCTGTGATCTGTTCGGGAGGAAGGATGTGAACCATTTGAGTACATTGCCTTCAAAACCAAATCGCTCTTTAAGGGTGTTCAGCAAGGTGGGATGATGTACCGTATCAAAGGCGGCCGAGAGATCAAGGAGGATAAGTAATGAGGATTCGCCTTTGTCAAGAGAGCGATGAATGTCATCAGTAATATTGAGCATCGCTGTTTCTGTGCTGCATCCCTTTCTAAATCCAGATTGGTAAATGTCGAGTAGATTGAAAGAGGAGATATGATTATCTATCTGGGAAAGGACACATTTTTCAAGGGCTTTAGAGAGGAAAGGAAGGTTGCAGATGGGGTGCAGATTGTTCAGATCATTATGGTCGGCAGTGAGGTTTTTAAGAATGGGGGATATTTGGCCTAGCTGAAGGGAGGCAGGAACGCAACCGGAAGAGAGGAAGGAGTTGATGATATCGGACCAAATAGGGGCAATGATATGCTTGAGCTCTTGAACTAAATGGGCAGGGAGGGGGTTATTGGAATGTGAAGATGGTTTAAGTTTGGAGATGATGTTGATGATATTGGTTTCAGAAATTGGTTTAAAAACGCTCCATGAAGCCTTGTTTTTGGGAAGGGAATTCGTCGGTGAAGATGCAGGTTGGGTGCTGGAAAGGAGGGGGTGTGCAGGGTCTTACACTTAGAAACTTTTCCGGTGAAAACCAGACAATGGATTCCTATGGAAGGAAATACAAGTTACTGGTAAGTATTTGATTTGAAAATAATTTGTAGAGCGCGGCTAACACCATTAGGTTTCTTGGCGCTGTGCTGGGGCGTAGAGGAAAAGATGTGAAACAAAATCTAAGGGTATGAAATAGTAAAGAGGAAAGTTTTAAGAAGTGATCTGAAACCAGAGTATGAAGGGGCAAGTCTGAGGGAAAGTGGGAGGGAGTTCCAGAGGGATGGAGCCAGAAGAGAAAACCTCAGGCCCCCATGTTTTTTCCTCTTGAACCTGGGGACGGATAACAGAGCCATTTGAGATGAACGTAGGTTGCGGGAAGGAGTGTAAGAATGGAGAAGGGAAGAAATAAAAAGAGGGGCCTGAACCAGAGAGGGACTTAAAGATCGTGCAACCTAACTTAAATTTGCAGCGAGCGGGTACCGGCAGCCAATGAAGACTCTTTAAGAGTGGGCGGACATGCTGATCTTTTGGCTGGTGGAAGATCAGACGGGCAGCTTGGTTTTGTATCAGCTGGAGTCTTTTCAATTGGTACTCGGGAATGCCGACGTACAACGCGTTAGCATAGTCGAGTCGACTAATCACTAGCGCCAGAAGAGCTAACGTGAGAGCTTCGGTGGTAAGAAGGCGGGAGATTTTCCGGAGTTTTCTAAGTTGAAAGTGGCTGGCGGACACCACTGCACTAATCTGAGGAGTCATAGAGAGGTCATTACTAATAATGACCCCCAGACTTTTGGCAGAGTTAACTGGAGAGGGAGTGCTTCCAAGGCTGGCAGGCCAGATGGAAGGCTGCCAGAGGTTGGAAGCTCCCCCGACAAGAATCAGTTCTGTCTTGTCGGGGTTTAGCTTTAGATGGTTTAGGCTCATCCAGCTACTGATGAAGCAGAGTGTGTTTTGGAATGTAGAGATAGAGTCCTCAGAAGAATCGATGTTAAAAATCAATTGAATATCATCCGCGTAGTTGAATGTGGTAACGTTCAGCCCGCGGAGAGCACGAAGTAACGGAGCTAAATACAAATTAAAAAGGAGAGGGGATAGTGAAGAGCCCTGGGGAACACCACAGGACAACTCTACCTGAGTGGCGGAGAACTGAGCCAGCCTGACAGCTTGTTGTCGTTCTGTCAGGAAGGACTGAACCCAGTCGAGGGCGGTCCCTCGGATGCCGGCCTCTCCGACACGGTCGACCAGGATCCCATGGTCGACCGTGTCGAAGGCGGCCGATAGATCCAGAAGGACAAGGGCTTGTCGGGTGTTAACGTCAGCCCCTCTGCGCAGTTCGTCCATCACGGAGAGAATGACAGCCTCCGTGGAATGCGCAGGTCTAAACCCTGCCTGCTTAGGATCTAAAACACACGAGTCCTCAACAAAGGAACTAAGTGTGTGATTGACGTGCGATTCCAGGACTTTGCTGAGGAAAGGGAGAAGGGATATAGGGCGGTAATTGCTCAGGATGGAAGGATCTGCCGAAGGTTTTTTCAAAATGGCAACCACCTCGGCTTGTTTAAAGGAGCGCGGAACTTCCCCAGTGGCCAGAGAGTTGTTTAAGAGGGCCAGAGGGGGCTCGGGACAGGAGGCAAAGGCTGCTCGAAAGACCGTGGGAGGGCAGCAATCACGAGGAGAACCAGAGGAAATTTTGTGCAAAAGCAAAGAGAACGTGGCCAGTGGAATAGGAGGAATGACGGTAAGAGTGTGAGAGTTAGAGAATTTGGGGGGCTCAGTAGTTAGGGGGTGGACAGACAAAGTTTGGGCAGCAATACTGAGTTTAATGTTGGCTATTTTTTCAATGAAAAAATTATTCAGGGAATCGCACAGTGTTTGAGAGGGGAGTGGCCCTAAAGTAAGTCTGGCTGGGTTGGATAGCTCTTCTACGATGGAGAAAATGTCCTTTGACTTGTTTGTAGAGTCCATAATTTTATTCGAGAAGTACGTGGATTTGGCCAGGGCTATAGCGGCTTTATATTTTTTGAGCAAAGAGGAAAATATCTCTTTGTTCTCAAGGGAATATCCTCGGCGCCATCGTCGTTCTGCTTGGCGAAGGCCTAATTTAAGAGCTCTCAGGTCTTCAGTGAACCACCTTTGAGCGTCATGGCATCGTCTGGCTCTAACGAGTTTTAAGGGAGCTACTACATCAGCAGCAGAAGTAAGCCAGCGAGTAAGGTTGAGTGACTGTGTTTCAATAGAGGCAGGTGGATCAGGATTAGAGGGGGCTGAAGAGCTAAGAATAGAACTGAGAGCGTTTAGGTCTGACCTATTCCAATTGCGGGCCAGGAAGTTCGTTTCTCGAGGCTTGATGGTAGGTCCGAGAATCCCTAATGTAAAAGTAATTAAAAAGTGATCTGACCAAAGACATGGCAGGACGAGAGGAGCGGATATATCCAACCCGGATGTCCATACCTGATCTAGGATATGCCCTTTTATATGCGTGGGTGAGTGAATATGCTGAATGCAATTCAGACCTAACATGAGGTCAGAAAAGGCCAGTGAACTAGGGGTTTCGTGGGTGTCCGAAGGCCAATAATTAAAATCACCCAAGACCAAAATATTAGAATTATTAATGGTGAGCTGAGGAATAAGGTCACCAAACTGAGTGGGAAAGTTGGGCATTGATAAAGGGGGACGGTAGATCAGAACACATATAAGAGAGGACCCTGACAGTTCCAGTATAAGTACCAGACAATCTACCAGGGGAATGCTGGTAGAAGGCACTATGGAGAAGCGGAGCGGGTGCTTGATGACAGCGGCGACCCCCCCTCCGACTTTGCCAGAGGCACGGTTAGCTTGTAATATATAGTAGCCGGGGGGGATGGCAGCCAAAATGTCGGGAGAGGAGTCGTCTGTTAACCAGGTCTCGGTCAAGAATAAGATGTCTGGTTGCTCAGACTCCAACAGATGGAAAATATCGAGTTGGTGGCTAACCAGAGACCGAGTGTTAAGGTAGAACACCGAGAGGGGAGGAAGGGAGGGTATAGGCAGTAAATGGGTGCCAGGTCTGAGCACCGTGACCGGGGGCCTAGGAATAGAACATGGCGTTGTAATTTCAGGAAAAGAGTTACGAGTGGTGAGCAAGCCTAAAGAGACCAGCCTGGGGACAGACTCAGGTGGGGGGAGTGCAGAGTTGTGACATAGCACAAGTGAGGCACGGGTGTACGTATGGTGAGGGACAGAGTGGCGCGCCCCTAGCCCCGGTCGGCCGCGGACGGGCGCAGACGGGCTTAACTCAGGCGCAACTCCGGCGCACCTACGACGCGCCCGCTGCGCTCGTCCGCTGCGCTGACACATGGGGGCCGTTAAAATAGGAGGATGGCGAGGGGGTGTGGCGAGGCTCTAGCTCGCGGCCAACCCGTTGTAAGATGGTGCCCGCGGCCGCTGGGGAGCCCGTTAGGCGGAGCAACCACAACAGGCAGCCAGGCACCACGCGGGAGGCGATGCGGTCAGGAGAAGAGCGTCCCCGCTAGTGCTCAGCGGGGAAAGGTAGGACGATTAAAAGTAGAGGTTGCTG
The DNA here is from genome assembly GCF_964261635.1 of Lissotriton helveticus. Classification (NCBI taxonomy): domain Eukaryota; kingdom Metazoa; phylum Chordata; class Amphibia; order Caudata; family Salamandridae; genus Lissotriton; species Lissotriton helveticus. The sequence goes on from NC_136063.1 coordinate 1,768,740,641, forward strand.
CTTGCAGTCAGCAGGACCGAAGTGCATTTAAAATAACTGCTCGTAGTCAGCAGAAATAATAAAATAAAATAAGAAAAGGCAGCGCACCAGCAGTTGCGTCTCAGCCCCCTGCCACAGGGCTGTTTAGCAAACACAGGGGAGCGAGGGGGGGGGGACCTAAAATAGGAGGATGGCGAGGGGGTGTGGCGAGGCTCTAGCTCGCGGCCAACCCGTTGTAAGATGGCGCCCGCGGCCGCTGGGGAGCCCGTTAGGCGGAGCAACCACAGCAGGCGGCCAGGCACCACGCGGGAGGGGATGCGGTCAGGAGAAGAGCGTCCCCGCTAGTGCTCAGCGGGGAAAGGTAGGACGATTAAAAGTAGAGGTCGCTGCTTGCAGTCAGCAGGAACGAAGTGCATTTAAAATAACTGCTCGTAGTCAGCAGAAATAATAAAATAAAAGTATGGTTAGAATTACTTTTCAGGGTCAGTGCTGGGCTAAAAGATGCAGCACTGGGGTCTCTCCTGATAACAGGTGAGTAAAATCGGAATTCGTTGTTTGGATGATTTTAGGTGAATATTTAAAAGTTCCAAAACTCCACACTTAGAAGAATTTCCCAGTGAAAACAGTCAATGTTAGCCTATAGAAGGTAATTCAAGTTACTAGTAAGTATGGTTAGAATTACTTTTGAGGATCAGTACTGGGCTCAAAGATGCAGCACTGATTAATTAATTATAGCTAATTACCTTCATACCCTGCACTCCTGCCAACCTCACAATCCCCTACCACGCTATAAATTACTATTAACAATTAACTAAAAAACATATATAACTTAAAATTAAAAGCGATATTTAAAAATATTAACAACAATTATACAAACAATATATAACAAATAGAATCAAATTATGAACTAAAACACATTACAATAATTAAAAAACAATAACTTTTACAAGGATATTATTACAAATTATATTTAAACACTAGTATTCCTGCAAACAATTTTACTTACCTAAAGTTCGATATTTATGTCCATCATATTTCTGCATCATGATATTAATGTGTCACAATATAAATAACTCAATCTTGCTGTACTTCAATATTTAGGATCCAATATTTTATCCATATATCCTATGGAAGTAGGTTTGTTGTGGAGGACGGAGGGTCTTCTAACAAACAGGGGTGGGTGGCTAGTTACATAGCTGAGGTATGCGCATTAAGTTACAGCAAGGGGGTGAGGGGGTTGAATGTGAAAGCTGCCATGCTTGCGAAAGTCGATAGAGTCAGCACTGGGGAAGCACTCACAACAGTGAATGCTATGGAGTTCTGGTTATGCTGAAGGTGGATGGAGAGAGAGTTATCACTATGTGATGGTGGAGAGATTAGTTACAGTGAGGAGTGAGTTTACTGCACTGTGATCCAGTAAAGAGGAGTTTGCCACAGGCTGAGAGAAGTGTATTAAACTGCTGCTACAGGTGCTTGTGCATTCAAAGAGGTGTGTTATTATTCCACAGTTGTGAATGAATAGTGCCATAGGAGACATAGCATAGACAGATGATTGATGCTGCAAGCTGTGCTATGGGCATAGGAGGGCAATGGCAGGCACAACATTGGCTCGTGGTGCCCTATTTGTACTTCACATGGAACGAGGTGTATACAGTGGTCATTTTCGCTGTGGCGCACACAGATGTTAAAGTTCTGGGAGAGATTAGTGGTATGCAAGATAGGGAGAGTGGTTAAGGGATGTTTAATGGCTATTCCCTAGGAAGTACAAGCTTGATAAATAGTTGTGGCCCAGGAACAGAGACCATTGTGACTGGTTGTGCTTCACGAAGAGTGGCATATCATGACTCAGGAAGCCACGGGTGAATGATAGTTGGCATACCAGGTTGGAGTGGTGGTTTCAGCTGCAATGCAGGAACAAACCACTGGTGGCTGGCACAGCCTTTGTGTACACATGCCCTTCACAACAGAGTTGACTCCATCCTGGAGAATCCACAACAGAGGCACAAAGAGGTGTGAGGGCTCTCCACTAAAGTGTGATCAAGGTAGACAAATACTTCACCTCACGTAAAGGGTACCTCTGCAACTCTACCCCTCCTCACCTGCAGCAGCTACAAAAGGACAGTTCTCCTGGAAGTCTAATCAGCAGCCATTTGCTAACAAAAGTGTTCATTCAATTTGAACAAGGAGCCCTTTCACTATCCCCAAACTCACAGCAGGGTTTCAATCCCCTGTCTGGAATACAGGTAATACACTTCTGGTGCCAACGCAAACCAGAGGCATTTAAATGTATCCCACTCTGCTGTACAATTAATACTCTGAGTCAAATCTGCGAAGGAACACCAAAATCTCTTTTTCAATATGTATGTTATTTCAGTTGTATTTTCTCGACATATGCGCCCAGACATTATTTTTTTCTTTCAGCCCTTGATCTCATCAACTGACCTGACTGGATCGATGGACTAGCAGTGGAAAGATGGTTTATTTGATTATAGTACCTAATAAATATTACCAATATAGCACAATTTTCACAAGTAAATAATGTTTCTTTCTACATTCTTGCATCATCAAACACCATGCTGCCTCAAAAATATTCATTGCATTCCATAAATCCGGCATAGAAAAAAACTGCCCCTTAATTACAATTTCTGTTTGTCACCCCTCCTTTTTACTTCTCTCTTTCTTATATCCTTCTCCTTGTCTTCCATCCTCTGCATGCCTCCTCTCATCGAGCACAACCTACTTTGACACATGCATGTTGGACCATTCTCTAATTCAGCAAGTTTCCCACGACTCATTTAGAAGATCACAATCTCTACTCCTTCAGCTGAAAGTCATTCCTGTGCAGCCTAAAAATAAATACCTAATCTCCTCTATCTCTTGTATTAATCCCACCTACCATGTGCCTGTGCTCTCCCCCTTCCTCCACTAATGATCACAGCCAACCAATATTTTTTAGTTCACAAAAAAAAAACCTGAAATGGCTGCATGGAATGATTTGATCTGAGAGCACAAGACTAATCCCACAACGAACAGAATCAATAACACTGAACTAACCATTAACATTCCCCCTAAAATATGCACCGGGCTCCGGGGGATGAGGTCCCTTAGGCCAGAAGTGGATCAGGGAGGGGGCCTGTCGTTTGTCTACGGAGGTGTGGTGCAGGGTTGGCTGCACGCGGGGGTGGGCCTTGAAGGCTGCATTTATATGTATATGTATAGACATCCCGATTAAAGTAATACTCCACACACTAAAATTAAATCCTGCTTAATCCCAGCGTAGTGTTCAAACATCACGTTTAATCAGAGCCAACGTTCTGGTTATGGGTCGGTGTCACCTCACTGCAAATATGAAAAGCCTTCCAATCAGAATCCCAGGATTGAATGTTACCATGTGGAGTAGTTCTTTAATCGGGACATCACACCAGGTTGGGCATGTAGATTTGGGGTTGGCCGCTGATGCGTCAGAAGAACTGTAATCTCTCATATCTAGCCCTGATGAATTCGTGATTACAACAAAACACTTGCTGACTAATTCGAACAAGTTCAGGCAGTAGTTGATGTAGTTAGGGCCACAGGTGTGTGTGGGCTAGTAGCTTGAACTGACATCTCTTCTGTACTGTTAGCCAGTGGAGTTCCTTGAGGTGAGGTGTGATGTTGATTCATCTGGGGAGGTCAAGGACGATTCTGGCTGCTGCGTTCTGTATGGGATGCAGTTGAAGGAGGAGGTGAGATGCGGTTCCAGGGTAGAGGACGATGCCATAGTCCAGTCGGCTGCGATGAGGGCTTGAGTGACAGTGCGTCTTGAGCACTGTGGAAGTCATTTGAAGATTTTGCGCAGCACAAGCAGGATGAAAAGCAGGAGGAGAGGAAAGCATTGACCTGGGGAGTCATGTTTAGCTCGCTGTCCAGGATGATGCTGAGGTTTCTGGCATGTTTCGAGTGTATACTGATTGTGTAATATGTAGGGATGAATTAATGGAAAACTCACTGAAAACACCCAAATACTGGTCCAGTATTGAAGAACAGGTTTTTAGTACACACATTGTAAGCTACATCCTTAATAATGGATGTTACTCTTCTTGGGAAGAATTCCTACTTACAATTCTGTTTTTTACACTTTTTTCAAAGACCCCTTCCATCTTTTGAGCTGGATTGATCTTGATGCCCATGTACCAGCCATGGAACGCCCTCTTGACGCAAAAATACTTAAAGCAGTGCATATCGCAACTTTCCATTACTTTGGAAAGCTATCCAAGTCAAATCCTGCATTTGTATTTGTTAGTAAAACCCATTATGAAACTTTAAATTGGGTTTTCATTACAAAAGAAAGTGAAATATGTCGCAAAGTATATGTATATCTGGGCCTCTATTGAGAGCTGTGAATCGAGAGGAAGTAGTTTATCTGAGCCTGTATCATATCATTAGTTCCTGTTCATTACTATGATAATAGGCAACAGAAAAGGCACCCTGTTTATGTTTGAGTTTCAAGAGTCGTGAATATAATACAACTTGCAGAAACACAGACATCCACCAACAGCACAACACGCACAAAGCGCTGTCCACCCACACACTCACACCGCATGCATATCATTATCTAAGGTTGCTTCCACTCGAATTATTTTGGCGGCATAAGACACAAGTCAAATATATTTACGATGTTCATGCTTCACTGGGAAGTAATTTGATAGCAGACTAGCAGTTATTTCTATAACTGTTACCTGCCAAGATTGTTCTGTTTTTTCCAGTGAGCCATCTGTATATCATTACCTGTAGCTTCCAAAACAAAACTCTGCCACATTTTCTTGATTATGTTCCACTTTCTGATCAGTCTATCTGTGTCTTCCAGGGATAAATATCAAATCGACTCTACGGCAATCTAGAATAATATGTGATTTTAATGAGGACATTCTCGGTACATATACCCAATATAACGTGCAGGTAGATATTATTATTGTAGATCAATGTGCAATAAAAGTGTGGCTTTTTGAGTTTTTTTAATTTTGAAATTGGTATTGATCCATTCAGTGTCCCTGGCTGCCATCTGTCAGGGCACTTTGCAGGGACTAAGTGCGCTTAAAGCAATTATAGGTGCTTAAAAATGCCATCCAGCAAACTCTCAGTTGCCAGTCTAATTATGTTTGCAAGAATGAAATATGACGTTTATTTATCCTGTCCTGCACATGCAATGCTTTTGTGCATGACCTCCTGAAGTCTGTAGTGATTTATTTCAATGTAAGTTTGCTTCAGAGAGTTAATGCTGTACCTTCTTACCCATTCAGAACAATTCACAGTAGTAGGTGACCTTTAATATTGTTAGTAGAACTGCCATTCTAAAGAGCGTGTGGGATCTTTGCACGAACAGAAACTCATTATGTATGACCATGGGACTTCTTGTCATGTACTGAAATAGGAATTATAAGAAACCCAACCATTTCAAATCGCATGCACAGAAGACACACACGTTTCTTTCGTATAGAGTATGTGACTGAGCTCACACCATTTACTGACCACCTTTCTGTATCTGTAACCATGTAATCAGTTTCATAACACATGCTTGTATTGCTTACTGGTAATTGCATTACTCCAATGCCATCGTCCCAGTCCCATTCCTTACTAATACAAGGTGTGCATCTCCCTGACAGGCATTTTGTTAGCCATCCAAATAAAAACCTGAGCACTCTAAAAGAGAAACCCCATCGCCAATTTGCCCAATAACGCAGTCCCCGCAATCCCCACATCCATTCTCAAAGTAGGCTATCCAAGCTTCAAAAATAATCTGTAGTAATGTATTGGTCTAGATAGAATGTTTGTGTACGGATGTTCTGCATTCTGTATGGAATGTGGTATTTTCTACGGGTGGCAGTTGCTTCCTGGTGCTGTTATGAACGACTGGAATAAACTCATGCTATTGCAGGAACCTGGCGAATGAGTGTGATTATTGGGAGACTACTGCTAGAATTTAGCAACCATTTCCAACACATCTTCATCTGACATACGCACAGTCACCACCCTGCCTAAATTTCACCAATCATTCCCTTTTATCCTGACAGAATTACCCTTGACAGCATCAACCTAGGCAGGTTCTCTGAATTTAGAAGACCCCTTTTGGTACTCGACTTGCCTCTTGAATGCGCACCCAATCACCCGCCTGGATTTTACACTCAAATGTATTGACAACACGTTTACCATCAAAATACTGTTTCATTTTTTATTAGTAGAGTGCGTACAAATGTAACGCAGTGGATGGTTTGTTCTTCTCATAGTGCACTAGACAAGAACCCATTTGAAGTGTTGAGTTGTCGGTTACCAGTATGTGTGATGTGTCCACCTTGATTGAAGGAGTGCAAACCTCGTTTTGAACATGAAAACCTTATGGTTAGTGAAATCCGTGCAAAGGTGGAGGTTCTCAACAGAAGAAAAAAACATGTTTAATGAGCCCCTCCAAGTAGAACAGAAGACCTCATACAGATAGGAGAATTTAGCACCCTGAGCCCATTCACACCCACAAGTGGTAATTGAGTGTGAACTGAGAACACCAATTAACTGTGGCACAAACACCTTGCTCCATAGCGTTTGCCCAAGAGGCAGTCATCCCTCTCATAGACCTCCATAACATTCCTGTTGGAGGAAAAAGTCCCACCTGATTGCAAGTCCTAGAAATGGAGGATCTTTACCATATGTTGAGAGTGGCACTCAGTGGTTTCAGTGGTTTCAGAGCATGTCAGACTGAGCCATGAATCACCAAAATGAATAACATTAACTGAAACTGACAGTCAATATAATAGATGGGACTTGCACGCTGACCGTCAAGAGTAGAAAGTAAAGCCTATTCAGGAGAAGACGGATTTAGGAAAAAGCATTCGTTGAATGATTTCCCAAGGGAAGGTATGAGCTGGGTTATATATCACATACAGGTCAGAGTCTTCTTCGTAGGGGTTTGTAGGCTTTGCTAGGACAATTCACCCAATATGCTATCCTACTCAGCACTACGGTAGTCATTTGTTTTTAAAATGATCATGTAGGTCCTCTTATTAGGCCACTATCCACTTGTCCATAGTCTAATCAGTCATGCCCCAATAGTCATAAATACGTTTATCGAGCCGGAATCCACAGATAATAAAGTATATCGTTTTTCACTGTGCTAAAAAGTGATTAAATAAAAATGTGAGATTAAAAAGACCCAAAAGGTCATACTACAATGAGAGCATCAGATAAAAGACAAGGTAAAAGTTCAAATATTCCTTAATATGGCAAATGCACACTCTCTCCTTCTATACAATTAAATCCATCTGGCTCACTCAGGGGCATATTACCAAGCAATAGCGATAATTATCGCTATTGCTTGGTAAGAGACAATAATTTAACGCTGAGCTGCGGCGATTTTTATCGCAGATAAACCTTGGTATTACCAAGGTTTATCGCAAATGCGATAAAAAACAGCCGTAATGCAGGAATATCGCTGAAAGGTCAGCGATAATCATGCATTACCGAGCTAATGCTCTTAGCCATGTTATCCACCTCCCATTGGATAACATGGCTAAGAACTGCTCAGGGCAGGTGTTAGCTTTTGGAGATATTCGCGCTTAGCGCGAATATCTCCAAAAGTTGGTAATAGGAGATAGCGATGTTAGCGACTGTTTCCAGTCGCTAACATCTTGGCACGCCCACTTTGCATGTCATTAGTGATAAATATCACTGACATGCAAAGTGGGGCCCAAGATGGTCGCTATCTCCTACTAGCTGTCGCTAACTGGTGTTAGCGACAGCTAGGTAATAGGGAGATAATTTTATCTCCGCTTTCTTGGCTTTTAAAGCCAAAAAAGCGGAGATAAACCCCCTTGATAATATGCCCCTCAGTTCTTCTCCACAATTCGATCTCTCTGTCCTACATGTCTCTAGGGCAACAATATATTGAATTTCTAAGTGTCACAGATCATTTTGGCAAGTTGGCTTCTCTGGGGTGTCCGATTATTCTGACCATCCCGGTGTAGTGTACTTTGCTCCAATCAGCATCATGGTATTTAGCAAAATGTCTACCTACAGGATATTTGCTTTTCCTATTGGTGATTGCTCGCTTGTGTTCAAGAATTCTCTTCCCCACTGGATATGCAGTATTCCTAATGTATATTTTATTGCATCGATTTACTAAGCTGTAGAAAGTGTAATCAGATTTACATGTGATATATTTGGTGATTTAGAATTGCATAGTATGCAATGGGTGTAAATGAGTTAAATTGTAAACTTTGAACCTTCCACGTGCATAATATCTTGCACTCTCTAACTCTAGCCAATCTCTAGATCTTTTTTGGAATAAATGACTCCTAACTATCATGTCTCTGAGAAACCTGTTTCTTCTACATGTATTACTGGGCATATACATTAGATGTTTAGCAATTAGTCTCTCATTTCTAAATACATCCCTATGTTTCTTTATCTTCTTTCTGATAACATGGGATTAATCTAAAAAACATAGTGATTAGTCAGATAGTATTCATTTGTTGTTGCAAAATGGCAGCATGAATCTCCCTCTCTGGTTTAGGTTTGGACAGTAAGTCGAACCTTGTAATTATCAATCACTTGTTCTACAGTTATCTCTACAATTCTCCAAGAGCATTCTCTTGCTATGAAATGAGTTACAATTCCCATTTTGTTGGTTCAAATGTATCAATCACACTACAATTCTATTTTAATCCATTTTACTCCTCAAATGGTATATTCCAATTGGATGTCGTTGGATGACTGCTCCCCGCATGCGGTACAGCCACATTGGGCTCCTTACGGAAAGTTTTATGCAGATATGTCAAGGGAGAGCCAATAAAGGGGGGTTACAAACGTGGCATTTTGCCATTTAATTCCTATATGATTCTCTGTTCTTTGATGCACAATGATAGCTGAATGGAATTTCACCAATCCTAACAAGTAATTACAAATTTACTCAAGGAAGTACATTTGCTTGATTTGGAGTAAATTCCTATAATAGATTTAGAGCAATTAGCATTTAAAAAGTGCTTCAGTTTGGGCATGAAGGGGTTAAATTATCTGGACAGTAAATTTGAGAAGGTGAGCATACCCTGGTTTCGTTAATCCAGGAAGCGCAGCAAACTCACATTGACATGCCTACTGCAAGCCCAGAATTAAAAGACTATTTAAACCTAATTGGACAAGGGAGCTTTTTCCCTGACTACCAGAAGGTTCAGTAATATGCCAAGTCAGGTTCACAGACCTGAAACTTCACAACAGCCAAATCAGGCAGGGTTAGTATCCAGACCCGGGGCTCTTGTGGGAAGGTCCTGAAAGAATCCCTGGAGAACATAATCAAAATGAAAAAGTAGGGTGGCCCATCTGCTGAATTTTAGGGGCAGTGGCTAGCCAACCCTTCTTGTGACCATAACCCTGTGCCAACCAACCACAGCCATCTCCTGGTACGTATGGCCTAATGCTGTGTACTAAGGATATTGGCCGTAATAGGAGGTTAAAGAAAGGAATAGGTGGATGTGGTATATGATCAGAAAAACCAAAACATTAACAGACAGAAAAAAACAAAGTTTGCAATGAAGTTATGGTTAGCTTTGGTCATAATTCTTTAAGGTATGTTTAAAAAACATCTGAAATTCCCTGAAAAAAACAATACCTAAAACCATTGAAGTTCACCAGTTATTATCAGGCAAACTAACCAAAACATTTTGTTTTTGTCATGCACTGCTAATAGGCTTACACATTACATGACTAATGACATGTTGAATTACACCATTGTTTACGTCACTGATAATATTTCTGATTACTTCATCCTATGGAACCTACACTGATTTTTCTTTAATATGCTTACTTTAAAATTGATATTAGATAATTATCTGCTTGTCTCACCTAAACTACTGTTGTAATTAATAATACACTTTTTGCAGAACTTATCAACCCTTCAGTCCGGTAGTCAGCCGGAGGTCGATGCCTGCACTACCTCCCTTGCAATTCTCTTGCCCAAGGTCTGCAAAATTTGATAATCTTGGGTACACTACTTTAAAAGTATAACTATTCTTTATATATTAAACACAATCTCATGAGATGTAAAGTGTGTTTTAAATGACATGCAAACATGTTGAGACAAGCTAAAATAGTCGTAGAAAGTGACAAAGCCTTTTGTCATATTTACAGTAAAGTCTAAAGTAGAACACTTACTCCAAATTGCAAATTAATCAAACGTGTAAATTACCTTTGTGAATCAGCCCCTTTGTGTCCAGAATTTCCCTCTTATCACTTAATGGACCCCCTCTGTAGTACAGAAATATTTTTTTTTAAATTTAGGGCTCGATTTATAAAGCAATTTAGTGGCAGTAAAGCCTGCAAAAGTGCATATTAAGATGGTTTACAACCACAAAAAAGCTTTTTATTACTTACCAACACCATTTTCCGCTTCAGTAACCAAATCACAAAATGGCTTAGAAACCAACAGTGAATCGCTATTTTGAAAGGGTGTATTTTTAAATATCCATTTCCCTAAGGAAACGCCATATATAACTGGACATTTATGTATTTAAATAAATTGCATCCTCCACTATCTCCTTGTACATAAAAATATATATTTCGGATGTATTTCGGCACATATATGTTCCTGTTGGATTCTAACTGTCAGAGTATGTAAATATGATTAGAGGGACAAGTATAATAGAAATGTATGACAATATATTTCGACATATATAAAAAAAAAAATTAACAATACACAGCCTATGCAGGCTATGTATACTTATAACATACATGGGTATGTCTGAACATAAACCTATTGCTAAAAGCATGTGCATAGGTTTACTGGAAGTCACTAGTAGGTAGTTACAGCTAGGACCATTTTTCCTCAGGAAAAGAGTTGTTTGACATACCTATTTATTTGGCTCCGTTTGACAAATTTTCAAAACATTTTCCCACAAACGTGTGCCTGGGATTTTTGTTGTGCATGGAATGTTTGAGGGCGATCCGTTAAGTGGGGGCCGAGAAAAAAGTCATTAAAAGTGATTTTCCAATGTTTAATTCCATGGAGATTTATAGACATGACTGAATGGAATTACACCAAAATTGGGCGAGAGGTAGCTCTTGATCCAGAAAAATGTTTTTTGTTATTTGATATAAATCCGTTCCCTAGCTTTTGAGATATAAAAAATTAATTTTTATATGTAGGGATGCCGATCTCCAAGGACCCAACAGTCTCCGTGCGGTAATCTAATTGGCTGCTAACCCTTCAATCAGAGAAACAGCTAAAAGGTCTTTTAGTTTTCCAGAATTACTGGGCGCACATCCTTAGTAACCGCAAGGTAATGTTCTAGATGGTAACAAGTTTAGGCAATGAGGCGAGCGGTAATACCTCTGAACCGCTCAATTTGTGGACCAGCAAGCTAATCCACTCATAATAGAAAAACGACTTTGCCCCTGCACTCAAACAATTTAGTGAAATCAGATTGTAACTGTGGTGTTAGTTTCTTTCATTTCGTAAATAATACATTGGACAAATCTAAACATGTAGTCAATCTCCGAGAATAAACTTATATGCATGGAAATACATAGATGGAAACACAGTCTCTTCTTTGTGTGGGCACTTCTGTTTTATTGTTCTGTTTCAAAAGCCAACCCCATGGCTACTCCCCGTTTTTGTTGGTACCATTGTTTGTTGAAGATGAAAAAATTGTTGTTCAGGATTAAGTTCATCATTGTGATTAGCATCTGTGTGTGTGCCCAAAGAGATGCCGGCCGGTTTGACAAAACACGGGCGACTGCTTCTATACCTAAGATGGGATTAATACTAGTGTAAAGTGCGACAACATCCATAGTGACTAAGGTGGAGCCCGGTTGCCATTCAATATCTCCCAAAAGGCTTAGAATATGTTTTGAATCCTGGATCAGGAAGGGTTGGCAGCCATCTTGGGACTTGACTTTTGCAGAGTCCCACAAAAAAACATTTACAAAAACAAAAGGGGACAGGTTAGGGATACCTTGACCCCCTAACTGTGGTCCTGGGGACCCCATGTGATCCCGAAAGGGCCAAAAAGCACTCCCTTTTTACATTTTTGATAGGCAACATGACGGAGCTGTGAATCCATGGCAAACAGAAATACATAATTAAGCCCAAGGAAGGGGCTCACTGGGCCCCTTCCTTGCGCTTAATTATTTCCCTGGGACCACCACTTCCCTGGGGCTTAATTTTGATAACGAGGGGGGCGCTCGGACCCCTCTGAGCGTCGGGAACCACCACCTCACCTGGGCTATAAATAAATTATCCAAGGGGGACTGAGAGGATCCTCTGACCCCCGGGGACCACCACTTCCCCAACGTTAAGTTCAATATGGAATGGGGGACCCCAGAGATACCCCCAGGCCTCAGGGACCACCACTTCCCTGGAGCTTTCTTTTTTTTCAAATGAGTAGGCCACACAGCCCCCCTCCTGTGCCATTGGCTGCCCTGAGGACCATCACCTCCCTGGGGTGACCCATTTAAACAGAAGGAGGGGGCTGGGGGTTCCTGAAGACCACCAGCCCTAGGGCTGGCTACTGCCAGGTCCCAGGGTGCCTGCCCCCGGGACATAGCTGTTTGCATTTGCTTGGCAGGAGCTTTGACTGCTCCCACCAAGCAAGAGCAAACACTCCAGTTCCCGCAGGCAGGACCTGTCAAAGCTTTCATCTCTTTCCCTGCCGGCACTCATAGGAGAGAGGGAGCCAGCTGGAACCGCAGGGGCCTTGAGGCTCCCCCTTCAGTCCCGGGGAAAAGAGCAGAATGGGGCAAAATAAATGCCAGAAATTAGCCAAAAAAGGCAGAATAAAGGTGAGGAATAAGCAGAAAGAGTTAGAATAATGGTCGGCAATGAGCAGAAAAATGCAACATAAAGGTGAGAAACCAGCAGATAGAGGCAGAATAAAGGTCAGCAACGAGCAGAAAGAGGCAAAAATAAAGGTGAGAAATTAGCAGAAAGAGACAAAATAAAGGTCAGAAACCGGCACCAAGAGGCAAAACAAAGGTGAGAAATGAGTAGTGAGAAGCAAAATAAAGGTCAGCAATGATCAGAAAGAGACAGTATAAAGGTCAGTAGGAAGCTTAAAGAGGCAGAATAAAGGTCAGAAGAGAGCAGAATAGAGGTCACAAATGAGCAGAAAGGGGCAAAATAAAGGTCAGGAGCTGGCAGAAAGAGGCAAAATAACAGGCATACTGAGCAGAAGGGGGCAAAGTAGAGGCCAGAAAAGAGCAGCAAAAGGCAAAATAGCAGTCAGAAACGAGCAGAAAGAGACAGAATAAAAGTCAGGAGCGAGCAGAAAGAGGCAAAATAATGGGCAGAACGAGCAGATAAAGGACAGGAGCGAGGAGAGAAAATGCAGAAAAATAAGCAGAAAATAAGCAGAGGAGGCACAAAACTGAAGGCAGAGGAGGGTAGTTGACTGGAGGCAAGATGGACAGGGGGACCCTCACAGGAGGAGCTGGCATGAGTACCTGCTCCTGTGTGCCCCCTATTTTTTTTTACCACAGAACCATTGACAGACCCATTCATACACTCATGCACCCACTCACAGACCCATACACCCACTCACAGAACCAATCGGAGACTCACACACCCACTGACAGACACACTCAGACACTCATGCACTCGCTCACAGAACCATTCAAGCACTCATTTAGCCATCCACAGATGCATTGAGAGACACACACACTCACAGTCCCACTCGGAGACTCACTAAAACACCCACTTACACACTCATGCACCTACTCACAGACTCACTCAGAGACTCACAGATCCACTCAGACACTCACGTACTCACTCACAGACCCACTCAGAGACTCTTACATGCTCTCACAGACCCACTCAGACACTCATGCTCCCCTTTACAGAGTCACTCAGAGACTCATGCACCCACTCACAGATCCATCCACTGACTGATCCTTTCCGGCACGCACTCACCACTCACAGACCTACTCAGAGACTCACACACCCAGTGACAGATCCACTCAGACAGTTTAACACCCACTCAGACTTATTCACTCACATACTCACTGTCAACGGTTAGTGGTGACATTCAGAAAATACAATTTAAAAAACCTTATAAATACACTTAAAAAACAATGGTTACGGAGATGTTATAGTTAGGAAATAGCATTAAAATAAACTTAGAAATTCACTTAAAAAACCAAATGTTACAGGAACTATATAGTTAGGAATTAGAGTTTTAAAAAACGTAGAAATTCACTGAAAAAAGCAACGGTAACAGGGACGTTATATTAAGGCTCTGATTTCACTCGTACAAACCAGTGAAATTTAGCAGTTATAGCTAACTATAACTTACGTCCTTGCAAAGCACTGCTTATGACCTCAAATATTACATCACTCATGTCATGGTCAGTAACTGATGACATCTCTGATGTTTACAGAATCCGGCTACCATTTTTCTGCATCGATATAGCTAGCTATTCCTGGTTCAAGTGAGTTTTCTGTATTCTCTTTTTCCATACCAATATTTTCTACCTCTCTCTTTTTTCACTCTCTTTCTTCAAGGCCAAACAGCTCATCTGTGATTCATGTTATATCTACCAAGAGCACCAAGAACACTTTTCACTGCCAACATTCTTTCACTTTTCAGCAGTTGGCCTAAGATACAGCATACACTTATTGGAGCTACCGTTTTCTATTGGCAGTAAAGTGCTGAGTTCTGGCAAGGTCTACATAAATACTACTATCATTAGCTAACCAATATTCTGTTATGTTCTTGACCAGCCTTTTACATTAATTCAGTGTTTTTGCATGCCCTGCCCTAGTCATGCTAGTTCTACTTACTCTGTTTGCATTGTATAGAGGTAATACATATATAGCTCAGAATTTCAGCTGAAAATGCAGATAGCAAAAGGCAAAAACAGTTAGCAGAGATTATATCTCTCTGTTCCCAATGTGTGCTTATTGATGTTCATGCATTAACTTGTAGATTTTTCAATCTATATGGAGACACCTCAAATGCACAAAAAACTGAGCTTTCGAGGGTCCTCTTGATCCAGCCCCTAAGCAGTAAAAACAATCATGGGATCATTTGAAACAGTTTTCCTATTTTCTAAATACAGTCTGTGCTTGCCTCACTTAGCAATTTCTCAGTGTAGCTTCCTATATTAACTTTAACATACCATTCCCCTTTATCTTAGCAGTGGAGGGGTACTCCAAAGAGATATTCACTGGGGGGCAGATTTACAAGCCCCCTGCGCGCGACCAGTACATCATTTTTTATGAAATACTGGTGGCGCAGGGGGCTCCTCCATATTTACAAGGAGAGAAAAAGCCACCCTGCATGACTTTTCCTCTCATTGTAAATACGGCCCCTTCACACGCAGCACTTTGCGTTGAAGGTGCGTTCCATGGGTGTTGCTGTGGGTGTTCCCATGCAACACCCACGGAACAAGACACATCTCCAGATTTACAAGAAATCGTAAATCTGGAGATGCATCTGACTGCTACGTCACCCTAGAGGTGGCGTAGCGAGGCGCAACAAGGAAAATGTATTAATTTCTCCTCGTTTTTCCTCTTTCAATGCATGCTGCATTCTACAGCACGCATTGAAAGAGGAAAATGGCTGTAGTGATTGTTTTTGTGCAGGAAGGTGTCTCTTCCTGCACAAAAGAATCTCCCCACGATGGCGGCATACTTGCACTTTGGTGTAAGGGTGCCTGCGCAGGCGCATGGCTGCAATTTATGCGCCAGGGCGGGGGGAAGCACAGAGATGCGACATATTCTTGTGAATATTATGTATCCCTGTGCTTTGGAAGTGCCGCTGCGTGATTCAGCGAAAGGGCTTGCGGTGTAATGCTGCAGCACTTTCTTGTAGATCTGCCCCTGAGTGTATTGTGGCTGCAAATTATTAAATTGTTTTGTAATTCTTTTTATTAACAATGCTCATGGGACCATACACTACAACGTAATTTCGACATACCACATTGGTAGATATTACAAAAGTTGACAACAAAATAATTGTTAGAGAACAAAAAGGACGATCAGCAATCCCTATCTTTCCTAACCCTCCATGGTTGTCTCTCTGTACTTCCGCCAGGGCGCCCACAATTTCTTCCATTTTTTAGTACACCCCCTACCTTTGTATACATTTTCCTCGCCCCTTTGGCACCAGTCGAGGTCCCGCTTCCATTCCTCCCATTGTGGGGGTGTCTGTGCCTCCCACCCCTAGCAATATTCTGTTTTAGCAACCCCGCTGCCAGGGCCAACCTTATTTTAACATACCTAGAACCATTCAGTGTCCCATTTAATCACCAATAAAAATCACTTCGGCTCCAATGTATGAACTGTAGTTTTCCGACACTTAGTTGGAATTAGGTTAAGAATTTTCCTCTGTGCCTTTAGGGTGCTAAAACACTTTCCTGCTGTTTTCCTAATTTGGTCTTCAAAAGAGAGTTTGGAGTCAAAATCGACTCCCAAATTCTTAACCTTTTGTTTGGGGGCAGGTTGTCCTCCCAGTGTCGTTGGCCACCAAGCTGATGTCCATTTTGAGGTAGTTCTTCCTCCTAGCAGAATCTCAGTTTTGTTGGCATTTAATTTCAGACAAGTGTCAATCATCCAAGAGGCATCATCCAATAAACTGGTTTTAAACTGCTCGGCCGAGATGGAGGTGGATTCAGATCGATTCACTATTAATTGGGTGTTGAAGGCTTACGGCACCACTTGAGCATTACATCTTTTAATGATGTCTGCCAGAGATTTCACATGCACATTGAATAAATTGGGGCTCCAAATGGAGCCCTGAGGGACTCCTCTGGAGGAGCAGAACAGGTCAGAACACACAAGATTTAAGAGTGACTTGGAATGATCGACCCTGCAGGTAGGGTCTAAACCATTTAAGAGCATTTTCCCTTATTCCTAAATCCTGAAGCCTTTAAATAAGTATGTCATGCGACACCGTGTCGAAGGCTGCACTCAGGTCGAGTAATATTAGAACGGAAGTTTCACCCATATCTGTGTTCTATCTAAGTGTTTCCTCTGATAGGGGGAGGGCGGATTTGGTGGAGTACATTGCCCAGAAGTCAGATTGTGTAGCTCTTTAGATTCTAAGAAACTGGTTAGGCAATTATTTACATGCTTTTCTAGTATTTTTACCCAAACTTTAGGCAAGAAATAGGTCTCAGGTTTTCCAGGACGGATGGGTAAATGGAGAGATTTTTCCTAGTAGGAATTACCATGGCATGTTTCCAGGGTTTAGGCATGGGACCTGACATGATAGATAGCCTCAGAAGTTCTAGTAGGAGGGGATGATCATGATTATCCCCAACAGCAGAATTCTGGGTGGGGCTGGATCAAGGGAAGAGCCCGATTTAATGGATGAGAAGATAGAACTAACTTCTGATATGGAAGGGTTGGGGAGATCACTCATATCACCTAGTAGTTGTCTAATCCTGGAAGTGTCCTCTATGTAGTTCCAGAGTGGCAGATGGAACCGGTCCTGCAGAGTCTTCTCAGCACAACACTGGAGACCCCAGTTAGTCGCGGCAGGACAGGAGATAATAACGCCAACGCGCGTTTCGGTGCCCGGACAGATCTACTCCCGCACCTTCATCAGGGCATTCACACGAGAAAATTGGGGAGGGGCAATAAATAATACGCAACGGCCAATCTGTGATGGACACAAGAACAACCAATTACCAAATTGCAAATCTGTGGTGGACACAAGAACAATCACTTACAGAATTAATCATGTTTAAAACAAAATTTCATTAAACTATTTTAACTACTTGTTATTACTACTGCATTTACATCAATGTCTTTGACAGCAGGATACAACAATGCATTGTTCATCATTTTTATTATTATGACAATCCCTGTATGTCCATTTGGTCATATAAGAGATGAGCTCAAAATTGCACAAAATGATAGAAATAAATAAACCATTAGGATATCGCCCAGAGGTCAAACTCAGGAAAACCCAACTAACACCCGCAACATTCATTCTTTAGCGGCCCAATACCTGCATAGATTAGGGAGGGATGAGACCCCACCCGGGTTCCTTAAGGGTTCAGTAGATCTGACTGACAGGGCGCTCTCTCACATCCATCAATCATTCTCATCCAAAAGCATATGTCATAGATTACCTCATTCGAGGCCAACCAGTAGTATAGTCATCTCAGCAGCAAAGGGTTTCTTTCAAACTCCCGACATCGATCACCACATCAAAAGGGGGAGGAGGTTTCTTTAGCTTTTCTCAGTTCATTGAAGCAGGGAGCCTGCAACCAACCAACAGATACAAAATAATCTACCCATACCGTCCAGGCGAATAGTGCAGGCCACCCACGGAGGTCATTAGTCTCTTTTAAGTCAAGCCCAGAACTTACTTGGATCCACTAATGAGTTCTTAGAGTAATAACAGTGGAATCAGCTTTACACATAGAGTGAAACTCGTATGGAAAAAGGGCCTCATATATGGCGAGCGGTCTGTCCAGCAATCTGTAAGAAGGAAATCAAGTGCATATATCAGGATGGATATTCCTAAAGCCTATTAAAACATGGGTCATCCATGCGAGAACAACAACCCATGTTGGTCTCAGAGGGGATATGACTAAGGACTCGATCGAATGATTAATCCAGAAAAACACAACATCACTTTCAGGGGAGGGGCTGGTTTCGACATATAATGACCAGTCAGCGCGACCCAAGCTCTCCCAAGGTGTGATGCTCTGCTAGTTTTTTAGTCGAAATAGATCACCTAAAAGTGCGGCCAGACAACAGGACACACTAACAAATAGCTTGCAATCAGTAAGCTAGGGTTTAGTCGAAATAGATCAACTAAAAGTGCGGCCAGACAGCAGTACACACTAACAAATAGCTTGTAATCAGTAAGATACGAGACATTGGAACACATACCGGATGATAAAAGTGCATAAAGTCCAACTTCCAGAGGCTCAATTCATGTCCTTTAAAAAGATTTCATGATGCGTTCGGGGGACTGAGCTTCGAAGCCCGCAGACTCCAAGGTTCCCACTTTAAAAAAGAAAGGAGCAAACTTCAGTTCACAGTTATTTAAATCCAGGGGCGTCTTCAACATAGAGAAACCCTATCAGAGCCTTACGAAAGTAAAATATTATCGAGCGCACGGGGACCCAGATAGTTAAGCCAGCTCATACGGGAAGAGATGGGCGCGAAGGAAGTGCTTTCCTTTTAACTTAAAAACGCTGCCCATAGAAAAACAATGCTTACACGGAAAGGTGTGTAATCTCAACAAGTATGGGATAAGAGGCGCCTGACAGGAACACACGACGTCGAAATAGAAAGCATTAAATGTTAAATATTAAAGAGGCACATCCATTCATAGAAAACCTGCTCGGATCACCCATATTCAAGGGCTCAGGGCACAGAATGATTAGGGTCCCCTCATTCCGAATCTTACCTCCGAGTGACAGCTGATCTCTACGGGCGCGTCTGGAGACAGACTTCTGGTTCAACAAATATTTACTCAGCACAAACAGAGCCGCTAATGGCCAGATTTAAATAGGCCATATCCCGCCTTCCGTAGAAGTCCAGCTGGCTGTCAGCAGTCACGTGTGCCTGGGCCTCGGGGGTCAGCAATAAACTCTGGTAGGAGTTAGTTTAGACAGGACGGGTGATCCTATAGTCAGGCGTTTCTTCGTCATGGATGACCGAGTTAGCCCTTACACAGCACGAAGATCGAGGGGCCGGAGGATATTTCCTCCTCAAGGCGACAGCAGCTGCAGCTAGCAGAATATTTTATAAGCACACGGAGTTGCTATCTCTCAAAGTTTACGATAGGCCAAATTCCACAGGACACGTCTCATATAAGGTAACATTGTTTATACTACCTTCCGAGCATGGGCAGAGAGCATAAAAGTAGGAAAGCGTGATAAAAACCAAAATATGCAGAATTCGGAGAACAAGCATCTAAGAGTGACGTATTTATCCTACTTGTCAAATGCGAAAATAAATGTGTGATCAAAGTAAGGGAAAAATAATAGAAACTGAGGTAACCAGAAGACTTCATTATAAGAATAATCTAGGCAAAAGCGTCCATTAGGACAATAGCAGCTAGTTCCTCGCCCTCAGAATGATAGTATATTCGTACTGTGAGTCAGGGAAATGAACCCCGCTCATAGCAGAAACCATAGTAGAATCAAAGTTACAGTGAAAGAGAAGATACGGTATCGATCACCGAGGCCTGCGCGGCCAAAGGCCTCAAAATAACAATCTATTTATAACTCACATAATAGCGTTCTCCCAAGGGCAATGATCATTAAGGCCTGATTTAACGGAGTCAAGAAAAAAGATCCAAAACACCTCTCTTTTCTTCCTGACTGAGGTGACATCCTTACCAGGCACATCTCGGACTTTCTCGAAGGATGGACCATTTAAGGTCCATTTCAGAGTGCTCAGCTGAAGTCCAGTGAGATACAAGTGGAGCCCCACTTTTAGAATTGCGGATGTTGGATTTGTGCTCGCCCATTCTGGTGCGGCACTCTCGCCCAGTCTCCCCCGCATATGGAAGCCCGCAGGGACATAAAATGACATAAATGACATTAGCGGAGCGACAGTTGCTCAAGTTGTTAAGTTTGATGCTGCGGTTCCGAATGGTGAGGTTGCTCCCTGTCAAAGCGTGGGCACAGGCGTGACAATTCCCACAGCGATGGTTGCCCTCCACCGGAGGTAAACCGAAGATTCCAGTCTGCTTGAGTTCTCAATGGATCGTCACGTTCCCGCACACCAAATGATTGCGGAGATTCTTGTTGCGTCTAAACGCAAAAATAGGTTTAGCCATGGAGTTATCTTGTTCGTTGGTGTTCAAGATATGCCAGGCCGAATTCACAGCTTGCCTGAGTTTATTATTGGCACTGGAATGTTTAGTAATACATACCAATTGCTGTTGATTAGCTCGATTCCGATCTTGAAACATACTGTCTCTGTCAAAGTACCTGGCCCTTTTAAACGAATCCCTGATAAGGCGACGGGGATATCCTCGTTTCAGTAGTTTCAACTTAAGGACATCCGATTGCTGGAGAAAATCGCTCACCCTCGAACAACTCCTCCTTAGTCTAAGGAACTGACTGAAGGGGATTGAGTCTTTCTGGCAGCGGGGGTGAAAACTCCCGTACTCAAGCAAAGTGTTCTTGGCAGTGGGTTTCGTGTATAATGACACAAAAATGTGTCCTTCCTCATGCCTTACCCACATATTCAAAAACTCAACTTTCTCTCTGCTGACATTGGCCGTAAAGCGCAGATTGAGGTCAGCAGCATTTATCCAGGCAACAAATTCGTCCAGTAAAGCCTGGTCCCCGCTCCAGATGAAGAAAATATCATTGATGAAGCGGGACCAGGCTCGCACATCCTCAAAGAATGGGGCCATCTCATTATATATGTTCATTTCTTCGAAATGACCCATATAGAAACTTGCTATGCTGGGGGCATACGCGGCCCCCATGCTCACCCCCTTAACTTGATGGAAGTATTGTTTATCAAACTCAAAATAGTTTTCTTCCAATACGATCCTCAGGAAGTTTAGAATGACCGTAGCATTAGGAAGGTCAGTCTGTCTGTTCAATATGTCCTCAAGAACGGTCATGGCCCCCTCTTGGGGGATATTAGAATACAATGCTTCTAGATCCATAGTGACCAAAAGCTCAGATTTGGGATCAAAAGACAGTTCCTCAATTTTAGAGATGAAGTGACCGGTATCTCTGATGTATGACCTAAGCTTGCATACCAGAGGCTTTGAGAAGATGTCGATATATTTAGACAAAGGTTCTGTGGCTGACCCAATCGTTGACACAATGGGGCGCAACGGTGGATCAGCACAATCCGTATGTACCTTGGGGAGGCCGTAAATAATTGGCATCCTGGTGAAGGTGGGGGTAAGAAACTCTGCTTCATTGGTACAAATTAGCCCATCATTCACTGCAGAAGTAACCACGTCTAGGATTTGTCGTTTCAAGGCCTGTTCAGGGCACCTCATAATGCGATGGTAATGCATATCAGAGGATTCATCTTGTTAACATATGTACTGGTTTTAAAGACTGCAATACCCTCGCCTTTATCGCAGGGCTTAATGGTAAGTTTGCGGTTTCTGCCTAGTTCCTTTAGGGCCACACTCTCCGCCCAAGGAAGATTTTGAACTGGATGAGGGACAAAGTTCAGCAATTTGCAGAGTTTATTCACAACTGCCCTTTCAAACACTACCACTTCGGGCCCAAGAACATCTAAGCTGGGAGTGAAGTTGGAAGGGGGTTTCAGGCCCGAGGCGTTGTCAGATTCCTCAAGGGTCGGTCTCAAGAAAAAGAATTTTTTTAGACGGATTTTCCTGAAGAATGCATAGATGTCCTTCATAAATTTAAATCAATTGAGACTAACTGAGGGAACAAAAGAGAGGCCGTGAGATAGAAGGGCCATGGATTCTGTCGATATGTGGTTCTCAGACATATTAAATACAGGGATATCACGCACCTTCTCCAATACTGCGTGTTCCAGGTCTGGATAAACCTCTGAGGACGGCCCTGGCCTGGGCCTTGAGGAAAGTTCGGTGCTTGGGATGTCCGGTTCCGTGATCTGGGGTTGCCTCTGCGGATGGATAAAAAATGGTCCTGACCATTGAATCTATCAAATGAATGTAGACGTTGGTGGATTCCTCCATTGTAGCTA
Organism: Lissotriton helveticus; assembly: GCF_964261635.1. Lineage (NCBI taxonomy): Eukaryota > Metazoa > Chordata > Amphibia > Caudata > Salamandridae > Lissotriton > Lissotriton helveticus. The sequence goes on from NC_136063.1 coordinate 1,768,763,259, forward strand.
GGATGACTGTTTATACCGCCTTCACCATCAGAGTCCGTAGTATCAGAAAAGGTTTGGACTCTCCTATTAACACCTCGAGGGTTCCCCTGATAACGGTCTCCACTATCAGCATTGGTGTAGAACTGCGGTGCAAGATAGGGGTATGCCTTTTCTTGAGAAAATGACCTGACATCTTTTCTTAATTTTTCCATCTTCCGTTTAAAGAGATATTCCGTAAATGAGTCAATCTCAAGACTGATCTCCTCTAGTTTTTGCTTGCCTAGATCTACCTGATTCTCTGAGCTGAGGGAGTCGATCTAACATTGTGTCTCAGAGCTAGAAGCACCATTGTATCAATAGTGTTAGTCAGCCAAGTTGCATCAGTCATCTGGCCTTCTTGTTCAATGTTCAGTTTTGTATTTTCCAAGATGGCCCTAAATTTCGCTGGTGTAACTTTAGCCCAGTTCCTTAATCGGACAGTTGGGGCTGAAGGATTGGTCAGGTGCTGCTGAGCAGGTGAGAGAAAGGGACCAGAAAGTGGTGCATCCACAGTAGTTTAACGGAGTCTTCAACTTGAATAGAGGGGTCATTCAAGAAATAGGATCGAGTGTGTGTCCCTTCTCGTGCCTGGGACCCACCACTAACTGGGATAGTTGGCGAGTTTCTAGGTCTCTAATAAGAGATAGGACTGTCTGACAGTCCTGAGACACTAGATGGAGATTGAGATCACCAAGTATAATTCGTTTTTTATGCCTCAGAACTAGGGCTCTAATGTTAACTTCATCACTTGACCAAAATAACTTTCTCAATCTGTCCAAATCACTTAGGGCCAGATGTAGGTAATCCAGATTTACCGATTCTTAAATACCGAATTTTACCGAAAACGGTATTATTTACCGAATCGGTAAAATTCGGTCTCGGACTTTCGGAATTTACCAATTCGGTATTTACCCCTTTGGCCCATAGGAATGAATGGGAAATACCGAATCGGTAAATACCGATTCGGTAAATACCGAATCGGTAAATTCCGAATCGGAAAGCAAGCAAAAGTGAAACTTATGAAAACAGCCAATCAGGTGCTACCACCCTCCCCCACCCTACCAGGAGGTGGCTACACAGGCAGCTGCAACTAATTAGAAGGTTCTGGAGAGGCAGTTGGAGCAGAGAGACTGGGAGCAGCAGCAGCAGAAAGAGTTTGTGCATTTTAAAACCTGAAACATGGCAAGCAGCAAAGACACAGAGCAGACAGAGAGAAAGAGAAAGCTGAAATTCAGCAACATGGAGCTACAGGTCCTTGTGGAGGAGGTGGTAAAGGTGCACCACAAACTTTTTGGAAGGCAGTCCCTTTCTGTGGCTGAATCTGCCAAAAGGAAGATTTGGCTTGATATACTTGAAAAAGTCAATGCTGTGGGAGTGACCACCAGAGTCACAGAGGAGTTAAAAAAGAGGTTCTATGACCTGAGGAGCCTCACAAAAAATAAATTAGCAGACCACCACAAGCAGGCATCGCAAACTGGTGGAGGAAAGAACACAGCACCCCCCCTCACTGACCTGGAGGAGATGGTGGCCACAACCTTAGAGCCTGAAAGCGTCTGCTGACTGGGAGAAGTAGACAGCTCTGCCAAAGCTGAAAGTACAAAAGGTAAGATGCATGCACAGCAATCCCCCTCACACCCTCAGCCTTCCCTCACCCCTTGAAGCTAAGTTACCCCAGTCCCAGTGTGCCAGCACCAAACAGTAGCATTGCATCATGGTACATGTAGTCAGTTAATGAAAGACCATGTCATACAGCACAGTAACCAAGTTAGGCAAATGATTGCAGACATAATGAAGGGCAGGCAACATGGAAATTGTGCAAATTCAAAAAATGTAATTGCAGTGGCTGTGAGACATTTGTGCCTCGCTAATATATGCTCATATGTCCACAGGTCACACATCCAGAAGGCAGTCACAGGAGACAGAAGGCACGGCACCCGAGAGGGATGAAAGTCAGGAGCCAGGTCCCAGTGCATCACAGGACACAGGTGTACCGAGTGGCCAGCCACCTTCCCAAGACCCTGAAATCACTCAGGAATTGCAGGCATCCCCACCAGGTTCACAGTCCCCTCTGTTAATGTTTTCACCTGATATGCCAGCATCACTGGATGTTCAAACCCCTGCAGCACAACCAAGCAGGAGGCATGTCATTCCCCCACTGATAGCAATGGAGACAGCTGCCGGTGAAATGGTGGTTGAAGACCCACAAACCTTGCCTGGAGATGAGATCTCTGCCACACTGCAGTCTTGCGCAGGGCCTGTCCCTAGTAGCACAAGACGCCGCACAGTCCAAGGAAGGAGTGTAGGTGCACGTGGGGAGGGGTCCAGTGTCTTCCAAGGCCTGGAGGGACCATGGTCAAGATTCAGAGGATGCAGGGAAAGGGCATCATGTCCTGTCAACGACAAATGCGCAACCTTAATATCAATATGCAAGACATTGGAAAGGGCATCAGGGAACTGGTGGAAGTAAACAAGAACATGGTTACAGGGATACATGAGATGACACAATCAGTGCAGGTACTGTGCACCAAACTGGACAAAGAAATAGCATCAAGGCGCAGGGAGAAGCAGCGTGCACAGCAAACTAACAAGGCTATTCACCGCCTGGCCACAGCCACATCCCTGCTATGCAGGCGAAGCATGAACAGTCAGGAGGTCTTGACACAAAACAGTAATCATCTGACAAGGGGCATAGCCGGAGTGACCGGTGCGCTTGAGGCGCTATTAAATGCGCAAACAGCACAAACAGCGGCTATTGCTGTGCCAGAGAGTGAAGGGAGCACAAGTACGAGCAGCATGGTAAACCCCCTTGTTGTAGAGACAAGGAGGAGCAGCAGGCGACAAGGTGAGGCTACAGGCCGAACACCCAGCGAACACAGTGAGCCACATACATCTGGCAGTGCTAAGCGTGGACGCTAATGAACAGTTAATAGTATGGGCTACTGATCCTAGACATACAAATTTGAAAGTTAAATGTTTGTGTTGCACATTTGTGCCTTGGATACCTGCGTAGTGACAATATTAAACTACGGTGGGTGCTTACAAAACCAGTCAGTCTCTGTTGACTCACTGTAAGCATTGTGGTGAAATGCTTTCTGGTGCACTTTTGTTGTTTAAAATACCGAGATCATTACAATATTAAAGTAGTTTTCTTGCATTCTACATATGTGTTTGTCTCAGTACTTACTCAGAAATAGTTTCGTGTAATCTCCTCACGTCGGTATCTGCCATCACTTGGTGTTGACACTCCAGCAGGTTGTGTTTCAGGAACAGCAATCTCGTCGTCTTGATTCTCGTAGTCTGACAACTCCACCTCAGTACCCTTCTTCACAGCAAGGTTGTACAACATAGCACAGGCAGCAATGATGTTACAGCAGGTGATGGGGGTATATTGCCGTGCACCCCCACTTTTGTGCAGGCACCGGAAGCTGCTTTTCCAGATACCAAAGGTACGCTCCACCACATTCCTGGTGCTCTTGTGGGCACTGTTATACCTCCTTTGGCTGGGTGTTGAGGGGTTGAGGTAGGGGGTGAGTATGAAGGAGCGGAGGGCATATGCACTGTCTCCTAAAAGGAAATGGGAATACATTACTCACATGCATACATGTACTTCTTACTGCAAAAGGTGTTCAAGGGGTCGCACACTGTGTATTACCTAGGAGGTATCCTTCACCAAATTCCCCTGCAGTCAGCCGTGCATAGATACCGCTGTTTTGAAATATATATGAGTCGTGGGTACTCCCAGGGAATTTTGACACAAGGTCAGTGATGGCATACTTGGCATTGCAAATCACCTGCACATTGATGGTGTGGGTGGACTTCCTATTCCTGTATATATATTCAGGGGCAGCAGGGGGACAAATGGGAATGTGCGTGCCATCAATGCAGCCAATGATATTGGGGAATCGCGCCATCTTGTAAAAGTCCGATTTTGTTTGGACCAGTGCTGCATGGGTTGCAGGAAAAGATATATAATGGTCCATCCTCTGTAACATGGCGTCAAGGAATTTGTGCAAAAAACCTTGACAGGCTGCTCTGGGTCACCCCACCTACCGCAGCAACCACACTCTGGTAGCTCCCAGACGCAAGCAGGTGTAGGCTGCCCAGCACCTGCACGTGGGGTGGAATAGCGTGTGCCCTTGGGGTAGTGTGCTCCAACAGTGGTTGGAGGTCTCTGATGAGGTCCAAGATGGTGTCTGGGGCCAACCTGTACCTCTGGCGTATCTCTGCCTCTGTGAGCATGAACAGGGTGATCCTCTGCCTGAAGACCTGCTCCTGTCTCTGCCATTCCCTCTCTCCTTCCTCCTGTAGCCGTAGCCATCTTGCAATGACATAAAATGCCCCCATTGTGCAAGAAGAATTGCATTTTGGGTCCATTTTTATAGGTTGCACCTGGTTACCACCTGATTTCAATCCATGGTAAATACCGACTCTTAAATACCGAATTTGAAGCAAATTCGGTATTTAAGAGCTTACCTACATCTCAATATTCAATTTTACCACTTCTTAATTACCGATTCGGTATTTTACCGATTCAGTAAATTTACCGATTCGGTAAATATACCGATTCGGCAAATTTACCGATTCGCAAACCGTTGCGATTCGGTAAATTTACCGATTCGGTAAATTATCCGATTCGGAATGATTACCGATTCGGTAACTTTACCGATTCGGTAAATTTACCGAATCAGACGATTTTTGGTCTCCTACATCCCAAATGCTCAATACAGGTCGGAAACGGCGGAAAATACAGATTTTCGGCCGTTACCGACCGGTATTGGGCTACCTACATCTGGCCCATAGGGCCTTATTTAGGATACCCCATTAAGACACTAAATACAACTATTTGTAAAGCAGTTATGTAAATCCCAGACTGACATAAACTTTTTTTTATTTTACAGAGTTTTATATAGCACGAACTTCACCCGAATAGGGTATCAGAGCATTTTACATAGCACCAGTTGCATTACATTAGAACACATTCATTTTGTTGTTAGGCACGGGGAGATTAAGTGATTTGCCCAGAATCACACCATGTTCAGCGTCATTGTCAAGACTCGAACCTAGTTTCCCAGGAGCGAGGTCGACCTCGCCTAGCCGTTAGGCCAACTCCTCCCCCATACATACATAATCTTGCATTGCCTTATACTCTCCTCCTGCCCCATTCAGCGTGGAGTCTACTGCTTTCCACCATCTATTTTTAGCCCACAAAAATGTCAATAGATACAGAAACTCAACAGTGAACCCCCTCTGACTTCCTCATCAATGTCAAAACGTAGCTTACCAAAAATAAGTAAGCTCTTTTATTTTCCTGACACATACAGAAAAACGCAGCATGTGATTTAGAATGCAATTCTCGGCACATTAGGACAATTTGCCTTTCACCTTGTCTCAAAGGTAATAGCTGTCCCTAACAGACATCTCTGTCGTTTCTGTTTCTGTTAATGTTATTCTCTCTAGATTCGAAGTGTAAATTGTACTATAATGGGGATGTACAGCGCAGACCTCTCATCCTTAAAAAGCTAAAACTAGGGTAACCTAAATACAGGTAACATCTTGTTATTATTCCTACCTGTTTATTTGAAACTGTAATTATCACCCGTCTAACCAGGAAACCCCTGCTATTCCAATAAAAGAAACTATTGAGAAATAAGAACTCATAAAGAAACCTACTTTCAAACTGCCCCTGTGAAGTTATCAGCGTCAGTAGAACCAGGTCAATATGTATTAAAGTATTAACTTGATCTATGCCATGCACAATGTAGGGAGTTACTCTACAGTGAGGATAAAAAGGATGAGGAAGTGCTGACGACACCTCATTTTAGGGTTATGATGATGATCATTCCAGTCAGGGTGTGCAGATTTAGAATGACACTGAGATAAGACGATGCTTGCATCGTAGTGATATGAGTTGTATCCTGGAGAGGGCAATTGTGGGTGCTCAGCGGGTTTCTACTTCACTGGATTTTTACTCTGATGCCATTCCATACTCTGAACACGTAGCCACACAAACGTAAAGTGTAGCAGTATTTGCTTAAAAATACAGCTTTCCAAATCTAGTTATTGCAAAATATAATGCGAATAGGTAAACTGTGAAGGAGTCATTACAAGCCTGACTATTCACTTATTTTTAAAGGTGTCTTGAAAAAGGGGTAATGTCTGCCACAGACGCGGAAAATACAATTGTGAACAAAGTAGTTATAGCAGTCTGTAAATTAGTTCATATCCATGTTGTTCGAATGTTACCAATGGGTTGAAGAACCCCTAGAAATTCTTTTAAGACACATTGGTTGACATTATGTAAATGGTATACACATCTTTATGGGATATATCAAAAGGGCTTCACAAAAACATGTCTCAAAATATATATGCTCCTGACCCTTGCTGCTGTTAGACCTTTGCTTGAATTAAGTATATCTTTAATATTGTGAATATGGAGCTTTACATGTAATTTGCCTTTTGTTCTAATGCCCTCTCCTCTCCTCTCCTGTGCCTGTCCACAATTTGAAGAGGTGAAAGGAGCACTTCAAAGACGGGAATCACCTCACATGAAACTCTTAAGCAGCTCCCATAGACACACATGCTGACTATTTAGCTGAGATCCTAAGTGGACATTCTTAACAGGAATTTCTGTACAGGTCCATCATGGCCCCTTCACTCACACATGCCACCTCTGCTATGCTGTTGCTCATGGTCCAACATAGAGGACGCAAATATGGGGGGGGGGGGACTCCACTTGGCTAAAACATGGGTAGTCTCTTTCACGGCGCACCTGCTAATGCAATGTGAGTTGGGGTGGGCCATGTGGCGGCCTTGAGTGTTTGGTACAATAGACCAGCAGGCGTACACTCCAACCCTCTGCATCATACCAGGAAGCCGCTCTGATGAAGAAGTGCAAATGTGGAGATCAAAGATGGCCTACATCACCCACAGGAAGCAGCCACCTATGCTATATAATCAATTAAAAAAGTCAGCTCACTTTTCCGTTGGCAAGATCCAGCAAAACAATTGTATAACTTTTTGTCATTTTTGTTTTAGCCCCCGTGTGCCACTAACAAATGGATAATTGAATGGGGGGACTTAATGACGAGGGGAGCGTATTGAAACTGTATTGAAAGTTTTTAAGCTGAACTTTGTTTCTTATTCAAAGGGTATGCAAGCCATAATGTCTACGTGTAATCCATATAAAAGCCCCTTGTACTAAATATATGTGTAGGAAGGTAGATTATTAGTAGGTGAAGGTAGGTACTTACAGCTAGTTATAATACCCCAATCATTATTAAGGTCCAGTCAAGTATCAATAAATGTATCCTTGTTCAACGTTTGGTAGCTTGTCAGTTGAGCAGGCAGGCTAAACTTAGGAGACTAGTGTGCACAAATGTGTTTTTATTTGCATTTTCTTAACATATAGGAACGACGACCACACAGCTACCACGACTTCCACTAGACATGAAAAATGCATATGTATCTTCTTGAACAATATATTTCCCCAATGTTATAAGATAATGATTGACGGCAGAGAGGGAAATACACATTAAAAAAAAGACCCCTGTTCCTCTGGTGTCACCTCCCTATAATCCATCTAGGCTGAAAGCAGATATGTTGAGAGGGAGGCCCAAATGTCCTTTGGCCGTGAAAACCCTGTGAGCTCCTCCGCATAATGTTACAATTGTTCCTTGCAGGATGCTAGACTCTGCATCCATGTTGATTTGTAGATGAGGTATGAATGGCCCAATGCAGAGCCACTCTCTTCTTTGTCAACAGAAGAGCCACTGCCACAAACTGTCTATTGGCTGGCTGTAACTCTGGGGTGCTGTCTACCCTTTCCAGCACCATTTCCATCAGGGCCTCAGTGGTATGAGTCCTGAAACTCCCGATCAGGGGGCACAGCCAGGACCTAAACTAGGAAATACGTATCTATCAGACCACACGGCACACATTTTACATCTGCCCTCACCCCACATCTAAACAGTTTTGCTGGTGTATGGTAAATTTTATGTAAATATTTAAAACATATGCTGCATACATTATAGTTAGATGTGAGAATACTCAACTATGCACAGCAAAATGCCAAATCTCCTGCTCTAGTGTGTCTGCAAGGACCACATTCCACCTCTCCAGTGCCAGATTTGATGCCTCCAGCCTATCAGCCTGTGCTGTATTGTACTTTAGTGATCAAGTGCCGGCACATGTCACTGATCAATAATGTCTACATTGCATTAAGCGGGGGCTCAGCTGGGAATTGAGGAGAATACTCACACATAGCGTCTCTGAGATGATAATAAATGAAGGTCAGTAATGGGTTTTGTCGCTGTGTCCGTGAAATGTTTGCCAGGGTTATAAGCAGACCATTTGGGTAGATGTCTCCCACTGTCTGCAGCCCGGCCTTGCTGAGTAGTGTCAGTGATTTATCCTCATGCATGACCGACAAGGTGGGGTGAAATTTTAGCCGTAGTTCTGGAGCATATAGGGTGGTCTTACTCGCTCTTTGCCCCAACACCTGCCAAGCACATGTGGTGGAGTGTATTGTGTTAATTTCAGCATGCATCAAACCCTCTTGCCTATTCAGAAATATGGCTTGCAGTGGCATGGGATAGGCATCATCGTACCGCCAAGCAGGGCCGGACTGGCTACCGGGCAGTTGTGTGTGCTGCTGAGTTAGGGGTTAATTTCATTGTGGTGGGGGCTTATTTCGTTGATGGGGACCTGCGTGCGATTTGAAATAAAAAAATAAAAAAAAATTCGTATTGCACACGCAGGTCCCCATCAACGAAATAAGCCCCCAGCACGGCAGCACACACAACTGTCCGGTAGCCAGTCCGGCCCTGCCGCCAAGTGTGGGATATAGTCATCAGGGCCGGACTGGCTACCGGGAAGTTGTGTGTGCTGCCATGCTGGGGGCTTATTTCGTTGATGGGGACCTGCGTGTGCAAAACGAAATTCGTTTTGCTTTTTTTGTTTCAAATCGCACGCAGGTCCCCATCAACGAAATAAGCCCCCACCACAATGAAATTAGCCCCTAGCTCGGCTGCACACACAACTGCCCGGTAGCCAGTCCGGCCCTGATAGTCATGCCGTGCACAAAGTTGGCCTGTGCCCAAAAATAATATAAAGGTAGGCCTGGTGCATTGAATCCCGCTAGTGTATACGTATGCGTGACTGTTTCCCCATCCATGCCAATGATTCTATGAGTGTCCGGAGAGTTGTAAAAAAAATGATGGGGCAGCACTGTTGGAATGTTGGTAAAGAGGTATAAAAATTTGGGCAGCTCTGTCATTTTCATAATAGCATTTCTTTCTGCCATTGAGAATGGCAACCAGGACCACCTTTGAATTTAGACCTCCAAGTGCGAGATGTCTCTACCATAATTGTAGCATAGTGCCACTTCAGGTTCTCTATGAATCCAACTACCCATGTATTTAACAAGATCTCTACTCCATTGAAAATGGAAAGACAGAGGGAATGCCTCAGTGCATGGTGTCATAGGAAACACCACCGATTTTGAACAGTTGATACTCAGTCCCTAGTATCTTTCGAATGGGACATATTTACAAATTACTGGCGCCAGATGCGTGACAGGGTCCCTAATATACAACACTATGTTTTCCACTTATAGAGCACTGCCCAGCGAACTCAAGCTGAAGTGAAGAGCAGAAGCAGCATGCCACTGTCAGATCACACAAGCTAGGGGCTCCAGTGCAATGACGAATAATAATGATGACAGGAGGCCCCCTTGGCGTGTGCCCCTATATACTGGAAACTCCTCAGACATATTACTGTTTAGGTGGAGCCACTGGCTTAGTGCACAGTAATCGTATCTCTTAGGAATGGGGTCACAAGTTGGCAGTGTTTTGCACCTTTTCCAAGTAGGGACCCTCATTCTAGTCAGGGTAAGGGAGTCACACAGCTAAGATAACCTCTGACACCCTCCTTGGTAGCTTGGCATGATTAGTCAGGCTTATCCCAGAGGCAATGTGTAAAGCAATTGTACCTACACACAGTAACACCGTTACAACAATATAAAAGGAGTACACACAGGTTTAGAAATAGCCAATATTTATCTGAATAAAACAAGAAAGAAAACAGCATACACAAGTCAAAATATCACTTTTAAAATGTTAAGCAAATTTAGTCCATCGAAATCAATGAATGCATTCATTTAAGAACAAAGTATCTTAAGCGCATCCAAAATTGAAGACAGTGCAAGGCGCAGGGGAGGTGAGGTGCTAGGAAAGCAAAGCAATTTGTCGGTTCCTTAGTACATAGGGGAGGTGATGCGTTGGTTCCTTACTGGCAGGAGAGGTTATGTGTCTGGTCCTAACTACTTGAGAGAGGAGGTGAAGCATTATTTCCTTACTAGCAGGTGAAGCGATGCATTAGTTCCTTACTGTCAGGGGAGGTGATGCAACGGTTTTGGGACACATGACTTGGGTTCTTTACTGTGGTGAAAGCTGTGGTCAATGCCACAAACGGGAACCACGCTTCAGTGCAGGCAGTGTTGATGCATTGATATTTTGCAGCAATGCATCGAGAAAACAGGTTCTAGGAGTCAATGTGTGGATTTTCTCCTTAGGATCACCAGCTTACACTTCCTAGGACCCAGAAACTGGATTTCACACAACTTGGCAAGCCAAGGCCCTCAGCATAAGAGTCCAGGCACTGATAGGTGAAGTATTTGACTGCCCGAGACTTCTTAACAGGATACAAGAATAAGCATGCCCTTGGAGAACTTTGCAAGCAGCATACAAACAACAAAGTCCATTCCTTTTACTCTTAGGATAGAAGCAGCAATCAGCAGGCAGCACAACATAGCAGCAGATAGAGTGGCCATCCCTCCTATATCATCCAGCTCATCTTCCTGGAAGAATGTCCTTAGTCCAGAAGTGTTCTGATTTTGGGGTGTCAGAGGTCCTCTACTGTAGGAACATGTTATTGACCTCATAGTCACAGGTTCAAATCCTGGTGGGACCACTCAGCCTTTCATTCTTCTGAGGTCAATAAAGTGAGAACCATTGAGCTGAGTAACAATAAACTTCTGTTATACAGCTCCAGGATACGCTTCTGGAGGAAAGTATTTATAGTGCACAAGACCCTGCCTTTCACTGACCGGGCTCTAGACACACTACAGAGGGGTGGAGACAGCTTTGTGTGAGGACAGGCACAGCCGTACTCAGGTGTCAGTGACAACTCCTCCCACCACTCTAGCTCAGGAAGGCACATCAGCCTAGTGATGGCACATCAGGATATGCAAAGCACACCTCAGCTCCCTTGTGTGACTTTCTAAAGTGAATGCCTAAGAACCTAACTGTCAGCCAACCCAGATGTGTAGTCTACAGACAGGCAGAGGCACAGAATGGTTAAGCAAGAAAATGCCTATTTTCTAAAAGTGGCATTTTCAAACACACAATTTTAAAACCAACTTCACCAAAGATGTAGTTTTAAATTGTGTGTTCCTAGACCCCAAACTCCAAATCTCTATCTGTTCCCACTGGGGAATTACACTTAAAATATCTTTCAAGGCAATCCCATGTTCCCCTATGGGAGAGATAATCTCTGCAATAGTGAAAAATGAAACAAGCAGTATTTCACTACTAGGACATGTAAAACACAACAGTACATGCCCTACCTTTTAAGTGGGCCTGGGCGGAGTTCACAGTTTCACTCAGTGGAAATCCGCAGAGTTACTGAAAAACCCCACCAAAATCTGCGGAGTTTCGCGAGCAGGTGGAGTATTAGTCCGCCACCCCTAATCACAGGGAAAGTCATTTTTGCATCCTCCTCTCTGGCAGTCTTGTCAGCAGGCTATGTTTCTCCTTTATAGACGTGCCACACAACAATACTCCCAAATAGATCTCTTGGGCCTTAATTGATGTCTCTTGACTCATAAATAAGTTAAGGTGGCCTACGAATGGAAGCTGGGTTGAATGAAGAAGGGTTACAATGACCGACTGCTTAGACTCTGGGCTTGGACCACCCGTCTGAATAGCACCGAGCCCCCCAGTCTGAGGTTATTGGTAATGGTCTAGCTGGTTGCAGAGGAGTGCCTTCAACAACATATGTGATTCCACTTCCGCTGCTGGCAACCTTCAACGACTTCGTAAAATAAGCATGCTGCAGCTGCTTGGTTTTAAGAGCAGAGCCATTATTTTTCACTATTTCCCGATAAAGTGGGCGTAAATAATGAAAAATAACCTGCCACTAAGTAAACTGCTGCTGAAATGTGGCTTCCAATTAATGCACTCCGGACAGCACTGCAAAGTGATTAGCGTCATGGACTACGATTACTTTTTTCTTCTATAATTGCTGGCTTCCTTTATGAAATGTGGTTAGAAAGTGTTGCATCAACACTATCAAAGCATTTGTGTGCGTACATTCGCCAACAGAGCTATGCTGTGCTGCATACACAATGGGATGTTTCGTCACATGTGTTTCTGCATTTCGGGTCCTGCAGTTCAGCCCTGTGGTACCTCAAGGACACCCCTGGCAAGCCAGCGAATTACCCCTCCATGCTCATTTAAAACATCACATGGCAATGCTGATTTGAAAATGTAGGATAATATGACAAGAGGTCATGAATGGTGAGAGTACAGGGGCATTGAAAGTGGCAGGAATCAAAAAACAGAAAACACGAGAATGTGTACCATCTCCTTACTTTCTGCAGCTGCTCCTCATTGTAGCAAGGCTGGACTTCATCACTCGCCTGCAGGTCTTCCTCATCCATAATTTGAATCTGTCCCAGGAGTGCTTCCAAACCTAATTCACCGCATTTGAGCCAACAGTGGCATGGGTTCCGTCCTACACTGGGCGCATGCAAAGAGCGCTGATATCTACCAGGACAACCAGACTCCAGAAGGTGATTGGCAAAGAGTCATGAACTCTAAAGGGGTGGACAGATATAAAGGAGTACTTTGTTAGAGGCACCCCCCCCTTAGGAGGGTGCGCTGTCTAAGGTGTGTGGGAATCCACAGATAGGTAGCCCTATCTCAGAGGGACGAAGTCTGTGGCTGTGCCTGGGCACATCTGCAGCACGCTGTGTTCCTTCCTAGTTTAAGGGGTGGGCCAGCCTCAGACGGGTAGGTAGTTCAGGACATGGACCATTCATTACTCTCTGGCGCCAGTACTCTGCCTGCACAGCCAATATAGTTTTTCTGACTACATCCCAGACAGAGGCGCAACTAGAGTCAAATTTCGGGTGGGGGGGGGGTTAAGAAAAAATTTCGGGGGGGGGGGCTGAATCTTTAGGCAATCGGCAGAGTCGAGCTGCAGGGGCTCTTAGAAGGGGTGAAACAACAACAAAGCCCCTTTAACATGCACAAGGTCTTTTAAAGACCTGTGAAGTGCTCGGATGCGGCTGTGAGCGGGCCCGGGAAGTGTCTTATCCCAGGCTGCCACACATGACGGGGGGGCTGAAGCCCTTTGAGGCCAATGGGTGTTGCGCGCCTGATCCCAGACTACCTCGAACTGCCCATCTGACTTTAGATCAGTTTCATATAACGGATGCAGCTCTTTCGGCTGCTTGAGGAGATGGACGGAGTGGTCAGGACCCCGAAGACAGCTTCAAGTCGCTAGAGCAAGCTGGAACCATGGATATACCTGTAAGTATTCCTCTCTAACCTAGCCTCATCAAGTGTCCCTGCAGCAATCACCTTCCACAATTATTCAGCCCCCTCCCATCAGCACTGGCAGGAAGGGGTGGGTGGGAATTATAACTGGATGGAACTCGCAGGCTCCGCTATTGTCTTCAAAAGCGCAGAGTGTGACAGAGCCCCAGACTGCAGCAGGCAGCTGTCTGGGGGCACTGCACTCTGTTCTTCTGAAGTGCACCATTTGCTGCTGCAATCCTTTAACAACACAAAACGCTGTTTGTTTATATAGGGATGAGTGCGCACCGTTAAACTCCGGTGGTTGGTGGAGTTTTTTCTGAACTCCACATTCAAATCGGAGTGCAGAGTGACAAAAACTCAACAAATTCTGCCATCGGAGTGGAGTTTTCCGCACACCCTATTTTTAGGTACAGTGGACCATGCCTGTGGGGCTGCCTTGTGCCTTTCTTAGGGGTTACTTACATGTAGTAAAAGGGAAGGTTTGGGCCTGGCAAGTAGGTGTACTTGCAGGTCGAAATGGCAGTTTAAAACTGCACACACAGACACAGTACTGGCAGATCTGAGACATGTTTGCAGGGCTACTCTTATAGGTGGCACAATCAGATTGGGCTGGGCATGAGCAGGCATTGAGAGCATGAGTTTCACTGGGGCAAAATCAAATAATGTCTTGGGGAAAATTGAGATGGTTATCGTCCAGGTGCTAACCTCTTGTTTGACCAACCAATAGTTCAAGCAAGACTATGAACCATGCACAAACAATACAAATGTACCTTCTCGAGGCACACCGGGTGTCAGAGCCTCCATATATCCACCGTACCATACTCTTCCATAACATCCCTGACAATCTTAGCGGATTGTTTGCCATGCCAGTCCCCCAATGTCACTGTTGTGGGAAGAAGATCATGGACGTGGTAGCAAATTGTCATGAAATATCCAGGATCAGCTATATACATGTTGAATAGTGTAAGTGGAGAGCCACAAAGAGTCCCTTGTACTACTATATATCTGCCCTGTTCATCCACTACAAAATGTGCTTTTTATCAGAATCATGAAGTATGAGGAATCGGATGATGCCAATTAATAAGTCCCCCAGCGGGACCCAACAACTGGCTCCATGTGATATGTGAGGTCAGTTTCTATTAAAATGGCAAGCTGTATATGATGTACATCTAGTTAACAAAGGAGATGACGTGTTTTGTGAGCCTTAGTAAGCTCCTGGAAATTCCAGATCAGGAAGGCTACCTGGTCCTGATTGGATCCATTGGGTAAATTCTTGGGCCAATTGTATGTTGCTGATTTGTGTGTACATTCTCAGAACAATAACAATTAGTTCCAGCGTAGTCGCTGACATAAGTAACGAACAGTGCCCCCCCACTTCAGAATCCCAACATTCACTGAAATGAAAGATCATAGACATAAACAAAACTATAAAGAAGAGTTAACTTAACATGTTACCACACATCAGCAGTCTATGGGGTGCATCCTGAGAAAGATCGCCAGAGTCCAAGCACGCCTCCAGATGACCGGAGGTGGCTAAGACGGAAGAATAATGTTAAACCACCCATCCATATGATATCAAAGGTGAGAGCCAGGGTGGGGCACAGGGATGCAAGGGCACCCACAGACTCGGCATCTCTCCACCACACCGCAACATCTCCAATGTGTGCTAGAGCTGAGTGCCATATCATATTTGCAAAGTCGGTTACTGCCTTCTGTAGGGTCTCCTGGAGACTGATGTCACTGTTTCTGGGTGATGGTCTTTAAATATTCTTTGGCTTCACATGGAGTTGCACAGTGTTGGAAATGGCCCTTTTTGCAAGGTCATCCCTAAACCTTTTGCCTTCCTCCTGGATTCTTCCTGACCTATTTTTGTTGGTTTTATGACTCTGGGCACTTTACCACTGCTGATCAGTGCTAAAGTGCATATGCTCTCCCTGTGTAAATATGACTGTGAATTGGTATATCCCTGATTGGCTTATTTGGTTTACCTGTTAGTCCCTAGTAGTGTGGCCTTTGTGTGCCCAGGGCTAATAACCCAAATGCTGCTGGTGGGCCTGCAGCGCTGGTTTGCACCACCCACAGAAGCAGCTTGTAAAGTGTTCCTCAGACCTGCCACTGCAGTGTCTGCATGCAGTCCAGAACTGCCATCTTGGCTGTGAAGTGGCCACACTTCCCAGCCCCTGACCCTTCCCTTAGCATCATGTCAGACACCCCTATGGTAGGTGCACTGTGTGTAAGATAGGACATGGCTTGATATGTGTAGCATGTCCTGGTAGTGAATTACCCTCCATTTTGTTTTTCACTGCTGCAAGGCTACCTGTTCTCCATAGGCTAGAATGGGCAGACTGGCTATCACATCTTATAGTCCTATCTGACTCAGGGAACATGGTAGAAATTCGAGTTTAGTATGCCTGAGCTCAGAATAATAAAATACATATTTTAGCAAAGTTGGTTTTAATATTCTGTGTTTGAAAATACCACTTTTAGAAAGTAGGTATTTTCTAGCCTAAGCCTTCCAGTGTGTTCTGCTGTTATGTGTATTGGCTGTCTAGGTTTAGAGGGGCAAGGCTCGCTGAGTCAGACCTGGGTTGAATAGAGAGATCTGCATTGAGTACTGGGGAGGGGTAGCTCCTTGACCTGAATAGGGCTGTGCCTGGCAAGGTAAATGCTGGCTCCACCTCCTACTGTGCGTCTGATGGCAGACCCCCTCTTTCTGAAAGGAAGGATGCAGCCTGGTAAACAAAGTGCTCCAGGCCTGAGCAGAACTGGTTCTGGCTGGGTTCAGTGACTAGAGACTTTTGAGAACAAAGACTTTTGGGTTATAAATATCTGTGCCCAAACCCCTGATTTTTGTGTTGCTCCTGGATGTCAAGAGGAACCTCTGTCCGTGTTACTGAAGGAATCTGCAGGAGAGGACTGTCCCTGTGCTTGTGTGCTGCTCTTGGATTGGCCTGCAGTAGTTCCCCTTGGACTTGGAAGAAGAGGGAAAATGACTTTTGAGAGACTTTTATTTTGCTAAGCAATCACCCAAGGGCTAGAAGAGAGCTAGCCTCCTGCTGGAGTCACAGGCACACCTGATTCCCCCACCAGCCTCCTGATTCCTCCCAGTGAGGATTTCTATCTGCAGGTGAGGCCCCTGTGAGTTCCAGGGCCTCTAGTTCTACTACAGAGAAGTGAGCGCTGAAAATTGTCACTAACGCCGTTTGCGAGCCGCCGCATCAGAAGAGTGTAAGAAAAATCATCGCGCTGCTGCCGCCGAGCGCTCGCAACCCGAAGATCATCGCATCGCACACTTGTGGGCCACAAAGTGCTCGCTAACCCCAGAGATCATCGCATCGCACATTTGCGGGCCTGTCGAAGGCTCGCTAACCCCGGGTCATCGCATCGAGATCATCACAGAGGGGGCACCGTGCGTCCGCCATTTTCCTCGCATCGCACCTGGATCGTCGCTCCCTCGCGAGGCGCCATTTCATTTCGTCGCAACAAGATCGCACGTGCAACAGGATCAGCACATCATCCTACCTTGCAGCAGGGATTCAACGCATCGCTGGCCTAGCGTGAAGAAGTCTGTGATTTTGTCCCGCACGCACCCGCAGACCGGTGCATCATCCTCCCTTGTGGCAGGGATTCAACGCATCGCCGGCCTAGCGTGGGGAAAATCATTGCTACAGCATTTTGCTTGTTTTGCTACTTACTTTGTAAGTAAAAGGGTCGCAGAGACCCTTGCCTTGAACTGAGCCTCAATTTGAACACTTTGAACTCTTTCTCCAGCTTTTCAAGAGTACCCCCCCCCTTTTCAGTACTGTGGCTTTTTACTGTTATTGGGCTTGTGTTAAGTCTATATATAAAGATACTTATTTTTTATAACTACTTGTGTGGTGTCCCTTTGTAGTGTCCTTCACTGTGTTACTGTGTATGATCATAAATGCTTTACACACTGCCTCTGAGATAAGCCTAGCTGTTCATGCTACGTTACCACAGGGTTGAGTAGGGGTTATCAAAGGGTGTAGCCCCCTTACTCTGACTTAGGAAGAAGGGTCCCTACTTGGACTGTGGCCAGCCACTGCCAATTAGAGACCCCCATTTCTAACACACAGATTATTTGTGTGCCCTGGAAATCGATGCATAAGCATTTATTTATTTTCGGTATTTATAAAGCGCAACACTCATCCCAAGGGATATCACGGCGTTATGAACCAAGAGAGACTACTGAGGCATTGCTGGGGGGTTGTGTTTTAGGGAAGGGTTAAGTTTTACGGAAAAGGTGGGTTTTCAGTTTTTGTCGAAACTGAAGATAGTTTGTGGTGTGTCTAAGGTCGGAAGGTAGGTCATTCCATCTTCTGGCTGCCAGGTAGGAAAAGGCGCGGCCACCTGTTCTGACTTTGTAAATACGCTTAGGTTTGGCCAGAGCTGATTGACTTGAACGTAGATTTCTGTTGGGAACGTAGAAGTCGATCCTCCCTTGGAGAATTGTGGGGCCAGTTTTGTGAAGAGCTCTGTGCGTGTGGCTTAGTAGTTTAAAGGCAGCTCTCTGGCGCATCGGTAGCCAATGAAGTTTCTTTAGGCATTCCGATGCCGAGTCTCGCTTGCCTTTATTACAGACCAGTTTGGCCGCCTGGTTTTGCAATACCTGAAGGCGGGAGAAGAGTTGTTCGTTCATCCCTTCAAATAATGCGTTGCCATAGTCCAGGCGGCTAACCAGTAGGGCTTGGGTGACTGAGCGTCTGCAATCCAGGGGTATCCAGGGGAATATCTTTGAGAGAAGTTTGAGTATGGCAAAACCCTTGCCCCAGAGTGATCGGACGTGGTCCTTCATGGACAGGGCATCGTCCATGATGATCCCCAAGTTTCTCGCGTGTTGTTTTGGAGTGGGGGCCAGTCCTAGTGTGGGTGGCCACCATGTGGCGTCCCATATAAGTTTGGCTAAACCCGAACAAGAGAATCTCCGATTTGCCGACGTTTAATTTTTAGGCAGTGGTTGTGCATCCATTAGGCCATCTCGGAGAGACAGTCGTGAAGCTTTTTCTTTGTTGTCTCAGGCCCTTCATCCATTGCCACCATCAGCTGTGTATCATCAGCATAAGAGCATATGCCAATGCCCCACTTCCTTCCAATGTCGGCCAGTGATGAGATATAGACATTGAAAAGAGTGGGGCTCAATGAGGCCCCCTGGGGGACCCCACAGCCGATGGTGTTGGGTTTTGAGTGGAACTAACCCATATGCACTGCCTGGGTACGATTGCTCAGGAAGGATCGAATCCAGTTCAGTGCTGTTGATTGCACTCCTTTACTCAGGAGTGTGTTTAGCAGACAGTCGTGGGAAACCGTATCAAACGCCGCTGACAGGTCAAGCAGTATCAGTGCCACCGATCCCCCTTGATCAGTGGAACATCTGATACTGTCCGACACTGCCAGCAACGTTGCCTCGGTCCTATTGTTAGCTCTAAATCCGGTTTGAGATGGATCCAGGAGAGAGTTATCTTCCAGATACCGGGTCAGTTGTATATTGACCGACTTCTCCAAGGCTTTGGAGAGATAGGGAAGCTGGGAGATAGGTCTGTAGTTCTCTGGATTAGAAATGTCGGATCCTGCTTTCTTCAAGAGGGGCGTCACGGAGGCGTGTTTCCAGGCCTCCGGGAAGGTAGCGGTGGTTAGCGACTTGTTGAAGAGTTGGGTGACAAGGGGGCAGAGCGTGGGTGCGATTTTGGAAAACACGAAGTGGGGGCAGGGGTCCGAGGGGGATCCGGATTTGACTGTGCTCAGTAACGCTAATACCTCCTCTTCAGAGAGTAGTTGAAAACCAGTTAGACGAGGTGTATTGCCTAAGTCTAATTGGTTGTTGCGTCTCTCTGCTGTCATTATGTGCTCGCCAGGGTTATCCGGCTTGCTAGGGGAGTGAAGGTGGAGTATATTCTATTGATTTTATCGGAAAAGAAAGTGCTGATGCGCTCACAGGCCTCGGTTGAGGGGGTGAGGGTTTGTGAGGTGCTGGATGGTTTGCTAAGCTCCTTCACTATTCTGAACAGTTCTTTTGCTGAGTTGCTGTTCTCATGAATACGTTGAGTAAAATACGCCTTTTTTGCATCTTTAATGGCCGAGATCTATTGTTTCCGTTTGGTAATATAGTTTGCTCTCGCTTCACTATCTTTCATCTGTCTCCATAGATGTTCATTTTTTTGGCATTCCTTTTTGAGTTTCTTGATGTGAGGGGTATACCATTTCTCGTTTGTGTTTTTTTTCCCCGATTCCCGCATGGGGGCTAGTTTGTCTAGCGTTTGCCGGATTCCGGCATCTAATAGAGCGACGTCTTTACAGACGGGAGAATCATCCGCCGGTGTGGTGGCTGTCTCAAGAAAATAGTTTTGAAAGTTTGATTCATTAATTAGCCTCCAGGCTCTGCTGGACATGTGCGGGGTAGTTCTGGGCTTCGGATATTTCCCGGGGAGTTTAAATGAGAAGGATACCATGGAGTGGTCGGACCAGGATAGGGGTAGGATTTCTTTAATATCGGTCGACTCAATGTTGGTGAATAGTAGGTCTAAGGTATGGCCAGCTGAATGTGTAGGGCCCACTATCCACTGCTTCAGTTGTAAAATTCCCATGTCGTATTCCAATTGGGAGGATCCAGGGGCATCCACTTTTTCATAATGGATGTTGAAATCGCCGACTACCATATAGTTTTTGTTTTTCAGACAAAGTGGTAGCAGTTGGTTCAGTAGTTTGGCGCTTAAGCTAGCTTGTTGCCCTGGGGGGTTATATATGACCGCTCCGGCTATAATGGTAAGACCTTCAAAAAGTACTTTGAAAAGTAGGGTCTGATGTTCGGTATAAACAGTTGTAGGTTCGGCGAGGCACGTTAGGTGATCCCTAAAGATCACAGCGACTCCGCCACCTTTTTTTTTGCCCGGTCTGTCTTGTGTAATAATTTTGTAATTAGAAGGGAGGGCATTTGCTAGGTCTGGAGCACTGGTTTCAGATAGCCAGGTTTCGGTAATAAAAACCAGGTCTGGGGCCTTTGATGTCAGTAGATCCCAGATGTCCAGGGCGTGTCTAGGTAGGGATGTGGCATTAAAATATAGACATTTCAGTGCCAGATGTTTTTGGTTTTTCCCGATGATTGTGAGATGGTCAGTTGGGGTTTGACTAGAACAAAAGGTAAGAGAGATAGAGGGAAAAAAGGGAGGCTAGGCTAACCCTCCAGATACTGTAATCAACAGAAGATTTCTCAAAGGAGAAATCAAAAAAGCCTAACCGATCACCACCTGGAAGCAGGAATAAAGTTTATTGAAAGCTTACTAGGCAGGTATTTTTAAACTTTTCACGTAGCCCACTCCACTATCACACCGGCACCACCCATAGTCATACTATAAGTGCTCCTCCGTAATTCGCCAGTCGCAGCATGCCCCAGTCCGTAGAGGGCTGGGATGGCCCCTATGATGAAGCATGTCACCGTGGGGCAACCCTGGTGAGTGAGGGGACACCAAAAGAAAAAGAGCATTTCT
Source organism: Lissotriton helveticus (assembly GCF_964261635.1). Classification (NCBI taxonomy): domain Eukaryota; kingdom Metazoa; phylum Chordata; class Amphibia; order Caudata; family Salamandridae; genus Lissotriton; species Lissotriton helveticus. The sequence continues at coordinate 1,768,784,380 of NC_136063.1, forward strand.
CTTTTTCCATTCACTATACCTACCAATCCAAACCAATTGATGTTTGTGAATGGTTTTGTAGTGATCGGTTAGGCTTTTTTGATTTCTCCTTTGAGAAATCTTCTGTTGATTACAGTTGGGGTTTGACCCATGCTAGACCAACGGCAGGCGAGGCAGGAAATGGGTCCATAGGATGAGCCAGGTCCGGTCTGGGAGCACAGATGAGTTTTTGTATTCGTATTAACTTTGTTAATGGCTAGCAGCTCACTACGCGAGTAACGGATAGGTAAGGGCAGAGTTGGGGTAGAACCGATAGGGGGTGTAGCCCCTAGTCCCGGTCGGTCGCGGACGGGCGCAGACGGGCTTGCCTTAGGCGTGCCTTCGGCGCGCAAACGTCGCGCCCGCTGCGCGACCGGAATATGCACATGGTTTATACCACTGCGGGGGGGTGGATCGACTTGGGGGCGTGGCCTAAAAGGGGGCGTGGCCTCTGCTCGTGGCGAGGGCGCGAAGGAGTAATGGAGTTTACCGTGCAGCGTCAGCGCTGGCTCTGCTGTGACTAACTGCTGGTTCCAGGTGAGTGATTAAAAAGTACACAAGTAATCTGTGACAGTTTGAAATTTTAAAATAACACAAGTAAATCTGTGACAATCAAATTTTAAAAGAAATGCCTCGCTCCCGGCTTCCGCCTCAGGAGCACAACTCTAAGTTTTGTCTGGCGCCCAGAATCGGCGTCTTTTGTAGTAGTCGGATTGGGGTCGTGGCCTAAAGGGGGCGTGGCCTCTGCTCGTGGCGAGGGCGCGAATGAGTAATGGAGTGTACCGTGCAGCGTCAGCGCTGGCTCTGCTGTGACTAACTGCTGGTTCCAGGTGAGTGATTCAAAAGTACACAAGTAATCTGTGACAGTTTGAAATTTTAAAATAACACAAGTAAATCTGTGACAATCAAATTTTAAAAGAAATGCCTCGCTCCCGGCTTCCGCCTCAGGAGCACAACTCTAAGTTTGTGCGGGGTGTAGCATAGCATATGAAATTTCTGTCTTCTGCAACTGCTTCTTGATAGGCATGAACTCTCATCGGGTGGCCTGCACCGCTACTGCAGAATCAGGGAAGAAGGTGAGATGGTTACCTTGGCAGGTGATTTTTCCCATCTCCTGCACCAATCTGAGTAGTGTGTCTCGGTCACAGCAATTCAACAGCTTTGTTATTTTTAGCCTTGAGGGGGTTCACGGTGAGGGTTGTGCCATCAGAGACCGGAGTGTTCTCTCTACCACAAATAGTTGCGACAATTTATCATAGCCGAAGAGCTTTGTCAGTAGTTTTTTTCATAAGTCTCCATTTTCCCAGTGTTGGTAGATTCTGGGACACCCGAGATGCGCAAGTTGTTCTTGGATGTGCGCACCTCTGAATCTTTGTTCCTAGCTTGTATGACTGCAAGAACCTTTTCCATATTCAGGCATTTTGTAGGTCATCCTCCATCACGGAGATGCGCTGCCCTGCTCCATAATGCGTAAGGTCTGCTTGTCAAGCTTTGTAAACATGAGGGCAAGGAGCAAGTTCAGCAAGTCTATCTTGCCAAAAACTAACTGAAGACTTTATTAATTGGCCACCAACATGGCATCCTAGGCTGACACACCCTACAAGGCATTTGATTGTTCCTGGACTGACATGGGCTTCAGCAGGGGCCTAGTAGAGCTCTTAGATGCCAACATGAGGCGCGACTGTGAACGGCCTACCTTTACCATCACGCAGCCACCTACCCTACAGGTGTCCAGTCAAGAACTGTTTCCAATTAAAGACTGCCACACCACGAGTAGCTTTAAAAGGACTGCTGTGTCGGGTTGTCGTGACTACCTTATCGATAGAGGCGCAGATCACTAGTGCCTTACTATATGGTGGATAATTTGTATTGTAAACTTTAGCGAGAAGTTGACACAGGTGTTCATTCACCACCTTGCTCACTTACTTCAACAGCGCACCATCTCAGTAGCACTTGGCCCCACTCACCGTGAAGGTCTGTAATGTCAGTGACGGCTTTTAGCAACACATGAGGGTCAGTGCCGCAAGCAAGGACACATCACTGGAAGGCACTGTACTGCGACCAGCAAGCCTCTCTGTGTTTCCTCCTCAGACCATGGTCCGGCACCCACCAACAGCAGGGATGCAGAAAGGGCAGTGAGTTCACCTGAGCTAGTGGTTCTGAAGAAGTAGCTGTAGCTGCAGTAAAGGCCACAAGAACCAACCCAAAGTCCTATTCGAGTCTCACCACAACTGTGTTATTGACACAGCAGGGGGAACTTTAGGTGCTTTGCGGCCTATCTCTGAGCAATGTTTGTGTGGTCCCTGTACATCGGGTTTGACCGCCTCTGCCCCAGAGCGTCCCCAGATCCACTGCAGTCCCAATGGAACTCACTGGCTGCACACAGATGGGGCAGGGTCTGCAGAGTGCAAAGTTAACAACTCACCAGTTCCTGGATAGTACAGTCCAGGCCGCTCTGCAGCATCATTACCTCTGTGTTTATTGCCGGTGTGTCTCAGGCATGGGTCTTAAGTGCCCAAGTTTCATCTCTTTGCCTCCACGACCAGGGCTTCTCAACCATCCGCTCAGAAGACTGATGGGCCGGGTGTCACAAATTTTCTTCACACCATCAAGACCATTTTCAATTTAAACTGGTGATGTGATCATATTTACAACAAGGGGTGGTGATGGACAGAGTCTCTGAATTAAGCAGAATACTCTCACCCAGTCAAGAGATCAGGGCTAAATCCAACACCGTTTTTTAGCTCATTGCACCATCCCAGTTTCAGAACCTGGCTGTATGCAAATTAGTCTGTCCCTGGCCCAGTGCATCATGGGAACAGGGCAGACCAGACTACAAAAGCCAATTCTTACACTGGGAAGGAAACAAGCTTCCGGGGACCGGTTTCTGGCATTTCAGCCGTCTTCGGCCCGGCTTGCTTGAATCCTGATGGTGCAATGAGCAAGGGACTCACATCTGAGCATACCCTTCCACGCTTAGGGTGGACAAAAATATTTACAACAAGGGGTGGTGATGGACAGAGTCTCTGAATTAAGCAGAATACTCTCACCCAGTCAAGAGATCAGGGCTAAATCCAACACCGTTTTTTAGCTCATTGCACCATCCCAGTTTCAGAACCTGGCTGTATGCAAATTAGTCTGTCCCTGGCCCAGTGCATCATGGGAACAGGGCAGACCAGACTACAAAAGCCAATTCTTACACTGGGAAGGAAACAAGCTTCCGGGGACCGGTTTCTGGCATTTCAGCCGTCTTCGGCCCGGCTTGCTTGAATCCTGATGGTGCAATGAGCAAGGGACTCACATCTGAGCATACCCTTCCACGCTTAGGGTGGACAAAAATATTTACAACAAGGGGTGGTGATGGACAGAGTCTCTGAATTAAGCAGAATACTCTCACCCAGTCAAGAGATCAGGGCTAAATCCAACACCGTTTTTTAGCTCATTGCACCATCCCAGTTTCAGAACCTGGCTGTATGCAAATTAGTCTGTCCCTGGCCCAGTGCATCATGGGAACAGGGCAGACCAGACTACAAAAGCCAATTCTTACACTGGGAAGGAAACAAGCTTCCGGGGACCGGTTTCTGGCATTTCAGCCGTCTTCGGCCCGGCTTGCTTGAATCCTGATGGTGCAATGAGCAAGGGACTCACATCTGAGCATACCCTTCCACGCTTAGGGTGGACAAAAATATTTACAACAAGGGGTGGTGATGGACAGAGTCTCTGAATTAAGCAGAATACTCTCACCCAGTCAAGAGATCAGGGCTAAATCCAACACCGTTTTTTAGCTCATTGCACCATCCCAGTTTCAGAACCTGGCTGTATGCAAATTAGTCTGTCCCTGGCCCAGTGCATCATGGGAACAGGGCAGACCAGACTACAAAAGCCAATTCTTACACTGGGAAGGAAACAAGCTTCCGGGGACCGGTTTCTGGCATTTCAGCCGTCTTCGGCCCGGCTTGCTTGAATCCTGATGGTGCAATGAGCAAGGGACTCACATCTGAGCATACCCTTCCACGCTTAGGGTGGACAAAAATATTTACAACAAGGGGTGGTGATGGACAGAGTCTCTGAATTAAGCAGAATACTCTCACCCAGTCAAGAGATCAGGGCTAAATCCAACACCGTTTTTTAGCTCATTGCACCATCCCAGTTTCAGAACCTGGCTGTATGCAAATTAGTCTGTCCCTGGCCCAGTGCATCATGGGAACAGGGCAGACCAGACTACAAAAGCCAATTCTTACACTGGGAAGGAAACAAGCTTCCGGGGGCCGGTTTCTGGCATTTCAGCCGTCTTCGGCCCGGCTTGCTTGAATCCTGATGGTGCAATGAGCAAGGGACTCACATCTGAGCATACCCTTCCACGCTTAGGGTGGACAAAAATATTTACAACAAGGGGTGGTGATGGACAGAGTCTCTGAATTAAGCAGAATACTCTCACCCAGTCAAGAGATCAGGGCTAAATCCAACACCGTTTTTTAGCTCATTGCACCATCCCAGTTTCAGAACCTGGCTGTATGCAAATTAGTCTGTCCCTGGCCCAGTGCATCATGGGAACAGGGCAGACCAGACTACAAAAGCCAATTCTTACACTGGGAAGGAAACAAGCTTCCGGGGGCCGGTTTCTGGCATTTCAGCCGTCTTCGGCCCGGCTTGCTTGAATCCTGATGGTGCAATGAGCAAGGGACTCACATCTGAGCATACCCTTCCACGCTTAGGGTGGACAAAAATATTTACAAAAAGGGGTGGTGATGGACAGAGTCTCTGAATAAAGCAGAATACTCTCACCCAGTCAAGAGATCAGGGCTAAATCCAACACCGTTTTTTAGCTCATTGCACCATCCCAGTTTCAGAACCTGGCTGTATGCAAATTAGTCTGTCCCTGGCCCAGTGCATCATGGGAACAGGGCAGACCAGACTACAAAAGCCAATTCTTACACTGGGAAGGAAACAAGCTTCCGGGGACCGGTTTCTGGCATTTCAGCCGTCTTCGGCCCGGCTTGCTTGAATCCTGATGGTGCAATGAGCAAGGGACTCACATCTGAGCATACCCTTCCACGCTTAGGGTGGACAAAAATATTTACAACCCCCTTTTCTGTATCGTTTTTGGCCACTATAGGTGTGGCAGGGTATACTCAGACATGAGTCCCTTTCTCACTGCTCCATCAGGATTCAAGCAAGCCGGGCCGAAGAGGCTGAAATGCCAGAAACCGGTCCCCGGTAGCTTGTCTCCTTTCTGGTGAAGAATTGGCTTGGTAGTTTGGTCTGCCCTGTTCCCATGATGCACTGGGCCAGGGACAGACTAATTTGCATATAGCCAGGTTCTGAGCTGGGATGGGGCAGTGAGATAAATAACGGTGATGGATCAAGCCCTGATCTTTGGACTGGGTAAGAGTGGTCTGCTTAATTCAGACACTCTGTTCATCACCACCCCCTTTTCTGTATCGTTTTTGGCCACTATAGGTGTGGCAGGGTATACTCAGACATGAGTCCCTTTCTCACTGCTCCATCAGGATTCAAGCAAGCCGGGCCGAAGAGGCTGAAATGCCAGAAACCGGTCCCCGGTAGCTTGTCTCCTTTCTGGTGAAGAATTGGCTTGGTAGTTTGGTCTGCCCTGTTCCCATGATGCACTGGGCCAGGGACAGACTCATTTGCATATAGCCAGGTTCTGAGCTGGGATGGGGCAGTGAGATAAATAACGGTGATGGATCAAGCCCTGATCTTTGGACTGGGTAAGAGTGGTCTGCTTAATTCAGACACTCTGTTCATCACCACCCCCTTTTCTGTATCGTTTTTGGCCACTATAGGTGTGGCAGGGTATACTCAGACATGAGTCCCTTTCTCACTGCTCCATCAGGATTCAAGCAAGCCGGGCCGAAGAGGCTGAAATGCCAGAAACCGGTCCCCGGTAGCTTGTCTCCTTTCTGGTGAAGAATTGGCTTGGTAGTTTGGTCTGCCCTGTTCCCATGATGCACTGGGCCAGGGACAGACTAATTTGCATATAGCCAGGTTCTGAGCTGGGATGGGGCAGTGAGATAAATAACGGTGATGGATCAAGCCCTGATCTTTGGACTGGGTAAGAGTGGTCTGCTTAATTCAGACACTCTGTTCATCACCACCCCCTTTTCTGTATCGTTTTTGGCCACTATAGGTGTGGCAGGGTATACTCAGACATGAGTCCCTTTCTCACTGCTCCATCAGGATTCAAGCAAGCCGGGCCGAAGAGGCTGAAATGCCAGAAACCGGTCCCCGGTAGCTTGTCTCCTTTCTGGTGAAGAATTGGCTTGGTAGTTTGGTCTGCCCTGTTCCCATGATGCACTGGGCCAGGGACAGACTAATTTGCATATAGCCAGGTTCTGAGCTGGGATGGGGCAGTGAGATAAATAACGGTGATGGATCAAGCCCTGATCTTTGGACTGGGTAAGAGTGGTCTGCTTAATTCAGACACTCTGTTCATCACCACCCCCTTTTCTGTATCGTTTTTGGCCACTATAGGTGTGGCAGGGTATACTCAGACATGAGTCCCTTTCTCACTGCTCCATCAGGATTCAAGCAAGCCGGGCCGAAGAGGCTGAAATGCCAGAAACCGGTCCCCGGTAGCTTGTCTCCTTTCTGGTGAAGAATTGGCTTGGTAGTTTGGTCTGCCCTGTTCCCATGATGCACTGGGCCAGGGACAGACTAATTTGCATATAGCCAGGTTCTGAGCTGGGATGGGGCAGTGAGATAAATAACGGTGATGGATCAAGCCCTGATCTTTGGACTGGGTAAGAGTGGTCTGCTTAATTCAGACACTCTGTTCATCACCACCCCCTTTTCTGTATCGTTTTTGGCCACTATAGGTGTGGCAGGGTATACTCAGACATGAGTCCCTTTCTCACTGCTCCATCAGGATTCAAGCAAGCCGGGCCGAAGAGGCTGAAATGCCAGAAACCGGTCCCCGGTAGCTTGTCTCCTTTCTGGTGAAGAATTGGCTTGGTAGTTTGGTCTGCCCTGTTCCCATGATGCACTGGGCCAGGGACAGACTAATTTGCATATAGCCAGGTTCTGAGCTGGGATGGGGCAGTGAGATAAATAACGGTGATGGATCAAGCCCTGATCTTTGGACTGGGTAAGAGTGGTCTGCTTAATTCAGACACTCTGTTCATCACCACCCCCTTTTCTGTATCGGTGATGTGATCATGGCTGGTGCAATTAGCACTGCCCCCAAATTAGTGCGCAGTCATCCAGAACACTCACAGCATATGTATCAGTGCTGCCAACAGGGCCATAATGTCAGCACCGCACCCAGCCCAGCTTGAGGTCAGGTGTGACCACCGCCTCATCTGTCAGCAATAGCTTCAAGGCGCTAGATTCCAACTCATGGCCCACTGCCCATAGAGGTATGCCACTCGCAGCACTCCATCAGCACTCTCTGCTGGTGCCTCCCAGGGGGGCTCTCTCAGGAAGCAGTCAACCTTGCCCATGATCTTACAGTCTCACAGCCTACTGCTGACTCCCTTCACAACACAGGTGCCGCTCCTCCCCCGAAGTCCTCACCATGCAGTCCGTAGTCTCAGGCTGATATCTCTGGGCGGCAGTCAAACTTTGAGCATAGATTTTGGGAGCCCCACTGTTTTAAACCCAGCAAAACACTTCTTGGGGTGGACAATGGCCAGATGACTGGATTTTGGTTGGATTGTTCATCGCTGCTGGCACAGCTGAACTAAAGTAGGGCTATCTTGCCATGAACACACAGGTGCCCCCCAGAGACAGCATTTAATATCAGTAAAGCAGTAAACATGTAAAACAAGTAAAAAATACAACACAATTAAAACTCAACACTAATTAGTTTTTTTATTATTTATTTTTATCGTTCAAATGACACCAAAATGACAAAAATCAAATGTAGGGAACTGGAGATATACATTTTTATAGATTACATAGAAACTCATGCTTTCTAGCACCAAAAGGGGTTAAAGTACCACTCTGGGCTATCTGGTTGTGCTAGACCTGGCCAAAATCAAAGTTTCAGACCAATCGCAATGGAGCAATAAGTACTAGGTCCAAGGTCAACGTTTTACCTACACACTTAGTCACTGTTTTGGAACTTTTCTCTCATCGACGAGCTCGTCGGCGGGTCCTCAGGTCTTTCAGACTCGATACTCGATTCAATGATACGGCCTTCTTCTGTGCGATGCCTTAGTGGGTCTCTGGAAATCTTTGTTCTTGGCATCGATACCAGGGAGCTCTGACGATTTCAACGGGACAAACCAGTGCTGTAAGGCTGATTCTCGAGTCAACTATGGCAGCTTGACTCTCGACATTGAGCTGGTCTTCTCTTGGAACTTTTTACCAAACTGTTGCAGTAGCACTAGCCAAGGGGTCAGATACTATGGTTTTCCTCTTGGGGTCTGGGATTCAATCTCCTCAATGCATCTGATCAGTCCCGGAAAATCCAGGTGAATCTGGTAAGGTGGAGTAGTCTTTTCAGTGTATGTTACGGGTTGCTCCTTTCACCACTTTTCCACCTGTTGCTGCCCAGGTAGTACACTCATTTTCTTTTAGGAAAGGTACAGTTCTTGTGTGGAGCCTTGAGAGTGCAGCAGGCACAGTTCTTATGAGTGCAAACCTTCTGTGGTGCAGTCCAAGGGTCCAGCAGGGCAGTCCTTCTTCTCCTGTGGTTTCAGGCAGGGATCTGAAGGTCTACTGATGATGTCTCATATCTATTCTTCATTTTGGGCTGGCAAGAGGGGGGACACCCAAACCAATGGGGTTCGCGTTGCCACCCTCTGCTATGACCACTTCCTGGGAAGTGTGGCATATTGTTATCCAAGAACGGACTATACTCCAAAAATCAAAATGGAGAAATCCTCTCCTTGGAGTGCAGGTCTGGTAAACACAGGTGCAGGTCTGGTAAACACAACCCACAGGTGTTACAAACATTTCCCTACACTCCTCTTCCAGGCCGTCTCCTAATCTGATTAGGGTCGTTCACATCTAACAGGTGTCAAAGAGGTAGGGACTGGCCTGGGTCCTGTTACATCTGTCCTTCTACCTTTGAAGTTCAGTTTATCTCCCAAGCTCCAGCGCTACCAACCGTGAGCTGGGACACATGCGGAGGCTCATGGAGGACATGGTGCGGATGGATGTGGAAAGGTTTGCACCCACCGCTGCACATCAGCGGAATATAGCTGGGATCTACCATGCCCTGCAAATCCTCATCATGGCATTGCTGCCACAAGGCGTGGTGATGATGAATGCTGCTGCCCCCACACCATCCACATTTCCGCCCTCTTGTGTGTCTCAACCTCCCAGTGCGGCAGGCCTAACCACTCCGGCACCTGATGTGTCAGTGGTACACAGTGCACGTACAGTCCACCTCCGGCCCCTGATGTGTCAGTGGCACACAGTGCAGCAGCTGGTACAGCAACACCCGTAGGTAGGCCAGAGCACACATCCGGGTACAAGATCGTGGATGTGCCTGTGATCAGAAAGACTTAGTAGCATTTATTTCCGCCACCTGACCTATTTCTGCTTGGTCACGCATATGGCCTCATGACCTTCCACTGACCCCCGATTCACTCAGATGCTCTCACCTTGGACAGCGACCTGGACTGCCACATCCTGTTTGATGACCAATGACACGTCGACCAGACTGCGGACTGTACCCTTCCTCAGTACTTGCCATCCCCGGGTGTACTCTGGCTGGTCCTCCACGGCCCATATTGTGTAGTGTGCTCGGCATTGCCCTGTACCCCTCCAACTGCAGAATTGCACTGGATGTGCAATAAACATACAGTGACGCACTGCTGTGTCATGTCTTTCATCATTCATGTATGTATGTGTGGATGAATGTAGGAACAGTGATTTCCCTAGCATCAATGATGCACATCCTGTTGGATGCCAGTCAGAGGGTGCTACATAGCAATTTGTGTAATGGTTCCCGTGGACACCACAACAGGGACACACACATCAGCCACTTCCTTGTCCGGACATGGACTGAACCACGCCCAAGGGTAATTTCTGCAAGCCCTGCGCTGTTCCGGCGTACGGCAGGCCAGACCACTCCGCTAACGCTCTGAGGGGGTGGCCTCATTGCTACCCGTCACAGGCATACTTGCTGGTGGTGTGGAAGGTCACTGGCCTAGTTGTCAGCATGTCACAGCCACTCCCTGAGGGCAGGTTTGTACGCACACCACACCCATCCAGCACAGGCGTCACAGGCCATGTGACCCCGCAAATATAAGGGGCCGACGACGTCACATACTCCTCTGCCGGTGGGGACTGGATGACGGACCTGAGGCCTTGAGGCCAGCATGGGCCTACCACCACCTGGCGCTGACTGGGGTTGAGTAGGGTTTGTGGCACACGCTGCATTACAGACAGCACAGGCACCCCGCCACGGGACGCTGACTGGGGTTGAACAGGGTTTGTGGCACATGCTGCATTGCGGATGGCACCGGCACCCCGCACACGGGACACTGACTGGGGTTGAACAGCGTTTGTGGTACACGCTGCATTGCGACCGGCACAGGCACCCCGCCACGGGACAGTGACTTTGGGTGCACTGAGTAATTGGCACCTTGAGCTGCTGAGCGGGTGTGCAGCCTACGATGATATCCCGACCGGGCGGTCCGGACTGCTCAGGATTTGTGTGCCTTGCTGGAAAGCAGTGTAGGCGGAGCCAGTGGGCGGAGCGGGCCTACCGCCATGAGGCCTCACTTCCGGGTTCACAGAGTTAGTGGCACCCATTGGGATGAGTGGGTTTGCAGCCTGCGATGGTGCTGGGTGCCCTGGTATGTCCTATGCCATGGAGAAATCAAGACCCAGCACCAGACGTGACACCTGGTGGCCTGCGCAGCGTGGCTGTATGGTGCCATGTACGCAGGCACCGGGCTTGTGGCCTGCAGCGGCACATGGTGGGACATCCTGTCTACACGGTGGCGGAAGGTGAGCAGTAAGGTCCGGGTGTGCATGGGCAGGCATGCTCTGATGTGCGGCGGGAGGGGCTGGGGTGCCTCTGCCTGGATGTGCATGTGCGGGCCGGGGATGTTGTCTTGTGCAAGTGTGTGTACTGTGCCAGTCATGTATCTGGACTCTTTCAGATGATTGCTCTGATTCTGATGTGTGACCTGGTGTCCTGCTATACATACCGGCAAGTGGTAGAAGACATACCGGTGGCAGCAGGTGAGCAGTGTGGCCTGGGTGTGCAGAGGCAGCACTCTCTCTCTCTCTGCCTCTCTTCTCCTCTCTCTCTCTCTCCCCCTCTCTTCTTCTTCTCTCTCTCTCTCCCCCTGTCTTCTTCTCTCTCTCTCCCCCTCTCTACTTCTCTCTCTCCTCCTCTCTTCTTCTCTCTCTCTCTCTCCCCCTCTCTTCTTCTCTCTCTCTCCTTCGCTCGCTCTCTGTCCTTTGATGTGCCCAGGACACACCTTCTCATCATGTGTTTCATCTTGCAAGCTATGACCTACGGATTGTGTCGAGGGGAGCCGCCATGTGTCTTCATTTCATTTCTGCGTTAATTTCAATAAAGTTTCATTGTTTGCTTCAAAAGTGAATGTGTGATGCTCATTTCTATGATGGCACATGCATGTCACCAGTTGTGATTGTGCGACATCAGGCGGATTATTTCGTAAATGTTTAGGTGTAGCTGGTGTGGCATGTCTTTGGTAGGGGGTGGTCTTGATGGGTGTTGTGTCCCTCTTGGGTGTCCGTGCTGCATGTTCAGTTGCTCCATGTCATCTGTTTGTCTTCAGTTGGGACTGTGGGCTGGGCTCCCTTTTGTGGTGCAGGCTGTGGTCTGACTTTACACCAGGTCGGAGCAGGTGTTAATTTCCTGCTGCTAATGCGCCTTATCGCATGTTTTGTGTTCTTATCGCAGATCTGGCTGGTCATTGTGAATGTTGAGGTGTGGTGTTTTGCAGATTTTGGCACGGGAACGCCTACTCTGCATCTCCTTAGCGATAGTTGCGGGGTTCCTCTGTGGCAATATTTTTTGTGGCTGATATTGCGGGTAAACTGGTGCTGTGGGCTGTTAGCACCAGCTTTTGAATAGGGAGCTAAATTTGTCACGACTTTGGCTGTGATAAAGTGCTGTTAATTTGGCAATAGCTCCTTGTGAATATGCCCAAATGAGTTCGCTATTCATGCATTACCTCTATTTTCCCATTTGAAAATGAAAAAATGTATGTTTTACTGGCATCCAGCTGCAAATCACCCATAATCATGTGATGTTGCATGCACATGAGGTGAGTGGCCTTATGGCATAAAGGAGGAGATCATCAGCATGCATGGATACTATGTGCATCCTGTACTCCAATGGTATCCAGGAGAGACTCTCTAAGTGATGGTGAAAATGTTCCTGAAGCCAAAGATGCCTCATACATGCTGACTAAACTGGGTGCAAGTTACAAGGAAAAGGCACTGTAGAATTCAAGTGGGAGACTATTGAAGCACAGAGTTTTATTTCAGGGAAGATATCTAAGGGCTTGCAATACATCCTCTATGGAGAGTTTGGCATCTAATGTGTGTTTGTGCAGTGTAATGCCTTCAGGAAAAGTAGTGCAATTTGACCCCGCAGGGGCAGGAGATGCTCAATACAAGGTAGAGTAATAATTGTAGAAATTGACTAGGATAGCTTCCTGAGAATGAACCGGGACGCCTATGGGTAAGATGAGTTTGATGATTGGAACTGGGTTAGTGTCTTGGCGCCCGAGCTAGGCTAAGAGGCAATCTGATTTATTTCTCCCCTTCTCGATAGACCTTAGCTGCATGAGCTGTAAAGTTGAAGTATCGTAGACTTTCTGTGAAGGCTGTTTTAGCCTCAGTAAGTTGTGAAAGCCTCTCTGGGTCCTGATATGCTTCCTTGCTCATTTGAACAAGACACTTCTCAGTAGATTATATTTCAATATCTAGAGTTCTAAGAACACACACCACCTGTTGTATGCAACAACCTTGTGTCACCAAGGAGGCGGTGCCATGGTTTTCCACAAAGTAATGTTGAATATGATAACCCTGCTCTCTCCTGAAAACTGATCATCAAGATAGTCGGTCTACAGGCGCCAGGTCGGAACTGGTGATCTGGGGGATGACCAACGAAGGTCCATATAATGGGCATCATAGTCCAAGTTCACGCGTCCTAGACAGTCAGAGCTAAGTACGAGGGGAGTCAATCATGTTGTACACAAAAAACAGTCCAGTCATACGTGGTGCCCTTGTGGTGGAGAAAAGAATGAGTATAGGGTAAAGGAAGGTTTATGTATACACCAGGCATCAAAGAGCGCTGTTGTGTCGAGCTACGCAGTCGTCCAGTGCAGCCGCGGACGGTAGTGGGAGTACCTGCCGGGCGGTGACATTGGGAGGGGGAGGGGCAGGGTGGGGGGTAGTAATCTATGGATTACGGAGGTTTACAGGTAAGTAAACATATAAATAAATAAAACGAATTTTGTTGCATGCACTGCATCCCCAAATGCGATGCAGTGCACGCAACGAAATTCGTTTTATTTATTTATGTTTACTTACCTGTAAACCTCCGTAATGAATAGATTACTACCCTGCCCCTCCCCACGTCACCGCCCGTCAGGTATTCCCACTACCGTCCGCGGCTGGTCCAGTTTGACCATGTGGTTTTGTGGGCAACAGAGGAGGAAAGAGTGTTTCAGACGGCCGATTACTCAGTATAGGGAGCATAAATGCTGCCAATAAGTAATGGGCACCCATCTAGGCATCCTTGTTGGAACACTTAGCGGCTGTCAGTGTCAACTGTGGCATATAAGACCTGATACGGGACTCCAGGCTTAATCCAATTCAGGACTCCATGTGTGTACGCTTAATAGGTTGTGGCATAATCAAGACTTCTCCAACGCTTACAAAGGTGATTTTGCTCAGGTAGTGTGGTGTGTGACTCTTGTCAGAAGACCAAATGTGCTTGTTGATGTTTGATATAGGAGTATACCTCATACCTCATTTACATAGTGTGCATGCCTCTTACATTCAGTGTAAGAAGGTAGAGATTGTCAGAGCAGGACGGCATATTAGATGTGCTTTATTGGGCTCGATGATATGATGGAACTCCTCTCTATATTTGTCATACATCATGTCCCATTCCCGGGGTGTAACACAGGCCCTCGCAGCCCTCGTGATGCGGGAGACCCCGAGCTGCAGGGGGCCCCCTCGGCACAGTACTTAGGCCCAATAGCTCCGGAATGAATCCTGATATGGGGCCACTCCATGTACGTGGCATGGGGGCCCCCTCAACTTTTGTTACGCCACCGTCCCATTCCCTGAGTAGAAATTAAGTAAGTGTTCAAAATCCACTGCGTCATGCATGAGGTGCTGGGATAGGGTAGTAGAGAGGCTTATATGTAACCAGGCAAGTGAAATGGGGGAGCCTATTGAAACTACAGTACACCTAAACATTATCTCTGTGATAACGCAGAGAATGCAGGAGGGTGGTGTGGTGGTGTTATGTCAAGTAACAATTGCCCTATGAAACAAAATATGTAAGCCCATGGGAGCACACAGGTCCCCTATAGAGGGAAAGTAAGAGTTTTGATGCTGTCAAACTATAAAAAGTCAAAGTGTCAAAGTGTCAAAGTGGGGGGGGGTATGAAGTATGTCATACAATTTTGTAAGTGGACCCGGAAGGCCCCGGAAGATCAAGGGGAATGGAGTAAAAAGGAGTAGAGGAAGAGATCAGGCCCTCATTGAGAGATGCACAGGAGATCACAGATAGGAAAGTGGGAAGGATGGTATGGAGTGACAACAGCATGGAAGAAAATGTTTTATGAGGTATTATCAATTACTTAGTGATAAACAACGGCTGGGTTTGTCCATCAGAGCTGGCTGGTCTTTAAATGGCTCGGGAAGCCTCACAGTGAATCATAAGAAAGAGGGATTTCATCATCTGTGGTGAAAAGTTGGGGGCCTTTTTAGTCGCCAGCGTTAGCGGAACCTGGGGCTATGTCAACAGCCACCTGCAGGGCATGGCGTTGGTCCTTAATGATCTGTTCAAGGTTCGGCTGTAGGCTGTAGAGCCATACAGTTGTTCTGCCCAGTCCAACGCCTCTTTTGGGTTAGTAAAAAACAATGAGTCGTTTTTTTGCTATGATCTTCAGGTGGGGTGGAAAGAGGAGTGAATACTGGATGCCATGCTGGTGCAGTTGGTGCTTTACTCCTAGAAAGGAAGATATTTTTTGCTGAACTGCCCTTGGGTAGTCAGGAAATAGCATGACCACTTTTTCCTCTACTTTAAGTGACCCTCCATGACGTGCAGCATCTAAGACAGTGTCTTGGTCTTTTTTTTTTCTTCCAGAGTTTTATATAGCGCAAACTAGACCCGAACCAAATCAGGTTACAATTACATAGCGAAGACGTTTGGCTAGCATTTTCCTTGGGGAACACCCGTAAGGGGATGGCAGAGATGCCGTTCCCGGTCCCGGTGACAGTGACAGTGAGATCAAGCTGGGTCAGTCTATCCCTGGGATCTATCGTGCGGAGTCCTCGGGCAGGATGGTGACATATGCATGGGCAAGGCGATGAAGCTTCACAGACTCATGTCCGCCATCTTGGCTGGCTCGGCCATACCCCAGCATCATACTGTGGTTAAGCTAAGAAAACAATAATAACCTGTTTGTATATAAAACTCCATATCACACTTCTGACAAATTTAGGGGCTGTAAAAAGTAGGTGTTACTATTTGCCAACAATTTAACAATATTAGGCCGTTATTTTGATCGAGCCAGCTTTTTCCAACCCCGGCGCAAACACATACACTAAATCAGAGGAGTTAAATGTTGTCATAGTGAAAGTCATAGTTATTTAAGCTGTTTGGAATCTGGGTCGTGTCAGTTGGTCTTCATCTACAAGGAATAGGGAAGTATTTAGTTATTCATCTAATTATTCATTTTTAAAATGGTAGCACGAGCTTTTGATTTTGTTAGCGCTCCGTTTGGAAGAGCAGTGTGGAACGCGACACCGTGAGAGGTACGGTTAAATTGCAGTTCGCACAACAAGAACAATCCATACCATAAAAGTTTTCATAGCATAAAAGGTCACTTTATTTAAGACAGGTAAACAGTATAGCCATACTACATTGTACATTAAAAACATTCTTTATGCATAACCTTTAACTACCAACATTTAAAACTTCCCCACAAACCTTGCATCCGCAATTTCCCCAATGAACAGAACAATGCCCTGGTTTATTTCCTCCTTCCATTTTCTCGTTCCCCCCCCAACCCATAGGGAAGGATGAGCCTGCTCCTGACCATCCCATCCCCCAAAAAAGCGCCCTAAAAAAAAAAAAACACACAATGGCACTGTCACCTGTCCTATAGTGACAAAATAAAGTAAATATACAACAAATTAAATCATAATTACCAGAAGGAAGCGAGGGTGGGACACGAAAAACCAAAGCGACGCACGAGCCCTCACAGCGCCCGCTCTCCTCAGCCTGACACACGCCGCGCTGATTACCCCCGCCCGCGAGCCCAACCTTGCCCACAATCCCCTGCGCGTGGATTGTTCCAATCACGCGAACAATCCCAGGGGGACACCGGTTGACACCGGAATCCCCCTGGGCCCCCATCGCGCAACAAGAACAATCCATACCATAAAAGTTTTCATAGCATAAAAGGTCACTTTATTTAATACAGGTAAACAGTATAGCCATACAACATTGTACATTAAAAACATTCTTTATGCATAACCTTTAAATAGCAACATTTAAAACTTCCCCACAAACCTTGCATCCGCAATTTCCCCAATGAACAGAACAATGCCCTGGTTTATTTCCTCCTTCCATTTTCTCATTCCCCCCCAACCCATAGGGAAGGATGAGCCCGCTCCTGACCATCCCATCCCCCAAAAAAGTGCCACCCAGGAAAACCAACGAGTTTTCCTGGACGCCAACCCTCCCTCCTCTGAAAATAGCAAAAGGAACATTAGAATTAAATCTCACGTTTAGCAGCGCACCAAAGATTGTCACCCCAGAAACCAGACAAAAATTCCCGCACCTCCAACAAGTAATAGGCTTGACCCAAGTCAGAAAGATGAACCCCATCCTGACGAAACAGATCCATGTCCTTACCTGTGATGTTTGCATGGCACAACACCTTGATACCCATGGTATTGCAATAGCACTACATCGCCCTGTTTAATTTCCTACGAGACTTTTCTATTGCAGCCTGATTTCGCGCTCCCGCCCAATGGTGCCGATAGATAAACTCCGTCCACACCACAGTAGTGCCTGCCCAATTTTCTTTGATAACTGCCAAATCAAGTTGCATTTGTTTCAAGATGGATAAACCAGAGAGTTGTACCAGGTCCTTTTCACCTAAATGAATAATAAGTAGATTTGGAAGGCCTCTGACTGAAGATAACTTTGATAACAAAGGAAACAAATGGGACCATTTCATCCCACCTTGTCCGTTCCATACAAGTTCATGCCTTTTGCTAGGAAGACCGAGCTCTCTGCCATAGATCGGCTTTTCCGCAAAAAACGCTGCCCATTTGATAAAAGAGTGTCCCACCAGCCAAGTGGTGTTTTTTCCCCTGGACAAGGAATGGTAAACTCGACCTAGACAGAAAAATGGATCTTAGAACAGACATTTAAAACAGCATATACATTTACAACCTAACATAACGAGTACAGCACCCGACTTCCACCTACCAATCCTCTTGATACCCTCCCAACCAAAGCCCAAGTTGTAAGCCTCGGTCGCTGCCCCAATACGAAAAGAATGCGTCCCAAAAAGTAAGGGGTCCTTCCCAGCTAATGACAATGCTTTTCGCAAGATCGACAAAAACTGAAAACTGGTAATGTTATCACCCGCCCGGTGAATAAAAATAGGCCCATGTCTAAAATCAGGCAAGCGAAGCAAAGAGAACCACTCCTCAATTGGACAACACCCTTCCAAACCACTGGCGTGCAAAGAAATCCAAATCCCTTTACCCATTTGATCCGTTTTGGAACGACGTAACCATATTTTTAAAACACCCTCCTGAATCTGAATGGCCCCGGAATGTATCCCCAGTTGCCCTTTGAGCCCCAACAACTCCGAAACCCTAAAAGCACCAAAAAACAACCAAGTCATGCAAAGTCGATAAAACGTGAAACTTCCCAAGAATCATAGCAACAAACGGGCAAATGCCTCAATAAGTCACATAAAAGGTCAAAGGTAATTGGTTCCCGCAAACGCGCCGGGTGAAAACGCTCCTTCTTAAAACCTTGTAGCATTCGCCTCAAGAGAACATCTGTAACTAAATCCTGCCCCAAAAACAACTGACCATAAAAGGAAACCCCAGCCAACTTCCCTGCAATCGTAGTGTGTGACAAACCTTTATTAATCAAATGCAATAAAAACTGCAAAACAAAAGATCTGCTCCCTGGAACCAGCCCCAAACTTCTGTGAGATTCAGCAAAAGATAAATATTCAAACCAGGCTTGACGATAACTGCGTCTGGTGGAAGGCGCAATAGAGTTCTCAACCAGGTCCGTTATTCGGAGTGCCCCAGGACCCAGATGTCTTGCGGAATGGCAGTTTTGTAGAGATCCGCTCCTGGCGCCAACTCCCGGAATTTATGCCAATTAAAACGAGACAAAGCATCCGCAATTGAGTTATTGATCCCTGGAATATGCCGGGCCCTGAACACAATATTGTACTTCAAACTCTGAAGCATAAAATGCCGTAACAGCTGAAGCACCCGCAGGTCTTTCGCTCTTTGATTATTTATAAGGGGAACAACAGCCAAATTGTCTATGTGAAACAACACACATCTGTCCCGCATTTCCTTCCCCCACACCAACTAAGCCACCACCAAAGGAAACAGTTCCAAAAAGGCAATGCTGCGGCCTTGCTGTAACCAACTGCTCGGCCAAGGCTCCGCACACCAACGTCCTTCCCAGAAAATGCCAAAAGCATTCTCACCAGAAGCATCCGAAAAAATTTGTATCTGCCAAATCGTGTTGTCTTCCAGAAAAAAAGATAGAAACTCCATTAAAATCCTCCAAAAATCTCAACCACACCTTAGGATCTTCTTTGACAGCTTTAGAAAGCCTAACGCGATGATGCGGAAGGGTGGCCCCCGACATTGCCATGCCAAGCCTCCGACAGAAAGTCCTCCCTGCACGCACCACCCGACAAGAAAATTGAGATAGCCCAGCAGACGCTGAATTTGCCTGAGCTCAATCTTTGTCTTATCCAGAATTTCCAGCAAAAATGAACGAATTTCAAGAAGCTTGTCATGCGGCAAGCGGGCCATGATGGCAGTGGTATCAATCTCAATCCCCAAAAATGTGAGTTGAGTGCAAGGCCCTTCCGTTTTGTTAGGAGCCAGCGGTACACCAAAAACCTCTGCCAAACCTTGAAAAGACTGCATTGCCTTGCCACAATGACCTGACTGTGCCTCGCCAATGAAGAAAAAATCATCCAAATAGTGACAAACTGACTGATGACCACTAACTTGCACAAAACACCATTGCAAAAAAGTACTGAATATCTCAAATAGGGCACAAGAAATCGAGCAACCCATGGGGAGTACCCTATCAACATAGAAGGCGCCATCAAAATACATTCCCAAAAGCTCAAAATCTGTGGGATGTATCAGGATTAAACGAAAAGCGGACTGCACGTCGCACTTAGCCAATTCAGCCCCAACTCCAGCCACTCTCACCATACGGAGTGCATCATCAAAAGATGCATATGACACATTGGAATCAGAAGAAGAAATATAGTCATTAACAGATTGACCCTCGGGCAATGATAAATGATGGATTAATCTGTACTCACCAGCCAATTATTTGGGCACCACCCCCAAAGGTGACACGATCAAATTGACCAAGGGGCATTGTGTAAACGGTCCTGCTATCCTACCAGCTTGTAACTCACTCAACAGCTTCTTCTGAACAATATGAGGGAGCTCCTTGGCAGATTTCAAATTATCCAACCATCGCAAAGAACGCGGCCCTTGATAACCAATTCTGAAACCCTCCAGAAAACCCCAAAATATTTTTGATGCTGCCTCATAATCCGGGTAAAGCTCCAACCATGGCAACAAAGCCTGCAACCTAATGGGTGTAGGAGCCCTTTGGCATAACTGCTGGAAACGCACCCCCTCCCCCTCTTTGGAAATTCCCTGGTCCTCCATAAGGTCGTTGGGCAAAACATTGAGTAACGGCGTGTTTTCCACCACATTGGGAGCACTCATGTTTAAACCTACAGAAATGTCTAATGCAAGATCCTCTGTTAAAATTCCAACAGGCACCCAAGGGAGGCAGTTGTCCCCTCCCAACCAAACCCGCCCCTGTGTGGGCGGGACGCTGCAGAAAGGGCCGATAGGTAATAGGCAAACCACTTGCTGTGTGAAGGGTAGCATCTTCGTGATGATCCTTTGCCACATTTAACTGAAAATTGTCTTTGCTGGTACCCGGTCTCACTCCATCCCCAATTCCCCCATCATATGTCTCCCAGTTGGACACAGGTAACAGTTCTGTCAACCTGTCCGTGTCACCAAAAACCGCACCTGATTCACCCGGAAAAGATAACCCTTCAGGAACAAGCACCTGTTCTGCCCGCAAACCTCTCGAGGAGCGAGGTGCTGCCGTGGCTCGCGAACGCTGAGTCAACCTCCGTCCGCTCGTGACAGAAGCCGTGGACTTACCAGAAGAAGCAGCCGGGACATGTCCACGAATAGCCGCCCCAGGCATCATAGGGGCAGAGTGCTCCACCCATACCCACTGACCTCTCTGCGCCCCCAAAGACGAGTCAAATGGGACCTGTGGATGAGAAAAAGATGTGCAAGACAAAGGAAAGGCAGGCGCTACATCTGCTGACCCATGCAACTGTTCCTCAGAATCCGGTACCATGGCAACCCCAGAACCATTCCCCGAAGG
The DNA here is from genome assembly GCF_964261635.1 of Lissotriton helveticus. NCBI lineage: Eukaryota > Metazoa > Chordata > Amphibia > Caudata > Salamandridae > Lissotriton > Lissotriton helveticus. The sequence continues at coordinate 1,768,805,264 of NC_136063.1, forward strand.
CTTGGGCCTTGACGAAAACGGGACCTTGTCAGAGTCAGTTAAGTCACTCAAAGCATATTGCCGCAACTGCGTGAGCCTTGCCAGGCTGCCAGCTCTCTGTGTAGCTCTCGGAGTGCAATATACCGCTGTAGGAAACTCCAACTCCAAATCCTCGCATTCCTCCTCAAAACATTTCCCAGGTTTGGACTGATTACTGCATGCAAAGTCTACCACCTCCAACTCATCCTCCTCATCGCTATAGACAGCATAATCCACAAGGGGGGCTGACAAAACTGCTGCAGGAACCGGTGGGGCTAAATCCACAGGGGGCCGAACACCCTTTGACAAGACTTGCGGTCACAAAGCACCAACGCCCAACAACGGCTGACTTTGTTGACTGGGCCCACAAACCTTTTGAGGAGCAAAAGAGATGCCAAGCGCCCCCCCACTACGCAGTTTAACAGGGGCCCTCACAATGTCACGTGCAGCCCCCTTTCCCTTTGTCTGCCTCAAAGGCCTGCTCACTTGTAAAACTGGTGCCCCCCCCCAGTCGCCTCCTAGCAGCTGCAGGTAAAGCTGGAAAACTCCTGGACACCAGCCTACTAGCTGGGCTTCTCCTTGCTGCCCTTCCCCTGCGCACACTAGACTTGCCTGGATGAGGTGGGACCGAGTAGCTGGCCTGACGTCCCCGAAATGGTCTGCATGCTGCCACCGCGTCCAGGACACCGTCTGACGCCATCCTCTTCGGCCTCTGAACAGCTGTCGTAACTGCGAGAGACGCCTCAGGCCCGAGTAAATGTTGCCGGTCCTCTGCATGCACCCCTTCCGCTGTCATCCCGCTGAAAACGGACCAATTCCCGCTGGTGTGTCCACAAAAAACACACTTTAATTGACCAAAAGCACTCGGAGGCCGCCTCACGAAAAACCAAAGCGACGCGCGAGCCCTCACAGCGCCCGCTCTCCTCAGCCTGACACACGCCGCGCTGATTACCCCGCCCGCAAGCCCAACCTAGCCCACAATCCCCTGCGCGTGGATTGTTCCAATCGCGCAAACAATCCCAGGGGGACACCGGTTGACACCGGAATCCCCCTGGTCCCCCATTGAACACTCTGGACTTCAATATGACTGTCGGCACTGATTGGGTATTGTACCGCCCCAGACACTATTAAGCATCTGTTGACTGTGTAACTGTCTTCATCTGTACACTGGTCCTTTAACCCATTATTTTTCAATAACACTAATTTTTAGCGCGGCTGCATAGGAAGCAGATCATTATTAGAGGGAAATGGCCCACCAGCTCCTCTTTAGCTATTTGCTTTTTCAGATCCTCTGAACAGCATGTTTTTAAAAAAAAATTGCACATTTTAGAAAACTTGTGTCCTGTAGAAAAATATGGCATGGCACAGTCTGTGGGAGGCTCCCACACACTACTGAGTCACAATGTCCTTGTTGTTTAGCTCATAATGCATGTGAAATCTCATCATTAAACACAAACTATAAACAAATCTCTATTCCAAAGGCACAAGCATTATCCCGTTTTTGCCTAAAGTCAATTCAAACAAAACTGAAGTAAAAGAGCATTTCTTGCTAGGCATAAAACAATTGTGAAACAATTATTTCGGTGTTGAGCCCCTGGGGCCTCATTTATCAGGCCTTGCGTCAGTTTTGCGCTTCTGATGCGTCACTTTTTGTGACGCATCGGCAGCGTAAAACATGCCTTCTGTTGCGCACTATTTACAAAGTGACGCCTCTAAGCATATGCGTCACTTTGTAAACCCCTGCGCTACATTATACCTGCGTCAGGTATAATGTATGCAGGGGGGGGCATTCCCCCGCAAAAAGCCTCGTAGAAGTGCCGCAGTGAAATCTATGAGATTTCACTGTGTCACTTCTAGGATGCTGTTGCGTCAAAATCTTGCGCCTGCCTCACAGCAGGCGTAAGACTGATGCAGGCCGTTTCACATGGCGCTTGCCCCATGTGAAAGGACGCATTGCTGGAGGTGCGTCACTTTTGTGACACACTCCAGCAATGCGTCACTTTTGCGCCATACAGATACGTCAGAAATACTGACGTATCTGTAACTCCTTGCGACATGATGCGTCATACAGTAAATATGACGCATCAGGTATGTCGCAAGGAGTGCGCACTGAGAAGTGACGCATCGCTGCTTTCACGCAGCGATGCGTCAATTCTCATAAATGAGGCCCCTGATGTTTAGCATGGTAAGAGCAAGTGCATAGAAAAAGTGAAGTAAAAATGTAAATAAAAAAAGTCATGCATATAATGATATAGATTTACGATTTGGTGTGCAAATTGTTCGTCCTCTGTCATCTCATTGAAGTGCACTTTCTAGACCTGGACTGGAATCAAAGGTTAGGGTACGTTCACTTTGCAGTTGCAATTGCTTCAAATATTTCAGACCAGGAATGAACAAAAAAACAGCGAAAATCTCAATTTACTTCAGGTTAGTGAAGGCATCTTTCATAAAAGTTTAAAAATGTAGAAAACACGCTAAAAATGAAAAGCAGGAGATAGTAATAATCCCTGAAAAGTCATTCCGAGTCATTGCTGGCATGAAAGGCCACATATTTGAAAGAGAATATATCAGAATCCCTGCATGCTAATTTAACTAGGCCCCAATCATCCAGCTCACAGTACAGAAGTTTCTTAAACGAACCTATGATTGCTGGCTTTGATGTATAAATAAATGAAAAGCAGGAACCATACTTTCGTCGGCAAATGAGATAACAGCATGGTAATTGGTGAGTTTTTTCTAGAGTACAACATTAAAATAATTTTGCATAGACCAACGAATGAAATGATCAGGTGTCATGAGTGAAAACAAGTGTGCTTGGGACCAAAACGTTTACACTTCATACTTTATGAGTTATCATAATGTTTTCTATTATTTTTTAAAATATTCTTCTATATAGGTAAATGTAGATTCATAACATTTTTGACAATTTAAACATAATGTGGACATTTTCTGCTTCTGGTCATTCCAAATTTTGAGGGACATCTTGAAAAGTCATTAATTAAATTACAGGGAATTCAGACTGAAGGCCACAACCTAGACTGATATGCAAAAAAAGAAATCTGTTTCTCTGTAACTTTGCCTTATATTATTAGGAACGGTGTGCAGTTGAAAAAATTAAGATTTTTTCAGGATAGGTGACGCAAGAAAGTGAGCGGACAGGGCAGCCTTTGACAAAGAGAGGGAAGGTGAATGGAAGAAGCAGACCGTGCAGCAGACTAAATCTAGACTGTAGTATATGATTTTATGTTTATACCAACACCTTTCTAAACGATGCACGAGCAGTGTGAAGGGGCTGATAAGGGAAACTCATGACAATGGAGATGATATGGTATACTAAAATATGCAGTGGCTAACGAAATTCATGGAGTGGAAAAGTAATATGGCAGAACAATTCAATAATTATTTACCAAAACAGTTTAGAATAATTCAGCTGCAAACAAAGCAATATATAGAATACCAGAAGATAATATAATTGATAAAAACACATTTCGTAGCGTGGGCTGCATCGCATTTTGCGATGCAGGGCGTGCTAAGAAATTCGTTTTATTTATTAAATTGTTTACTTACCTCCAGTTATCTATATTCCGGTTTTTAGCAAACCCCCCACCCTGCCCCTCCCCTCCCCGCCTTTCCGCCCCACTGCAACTCCCTCCACAGGCCGTGGCTGAGGCAGGGTACAGTGTATTTAAAATGTAGGACATGTACTGTTGTGGTTTACATGTTCGGGTACAGAAATGCTGCTAATTTCGTTTTTCACTATAGCAAAGTCTATCTCTCTCATAAGTTATCCTTGGCGCTGCCTAGTAACATCGTACAAGTATATCTGCTAATTGGGAGCTGATAGAAAATTGGAGGTGGTGTCTATAGACTCACAATTAAAAAAAAAAAAAACATCCTTCAGTCAAGTTGTTTTTTAAATTTCAGGTCTGAAACTGCCACTTTTAGAAATGTTCTTACTTTAACCATTCTGTGCCACAGTCTGTCTATGGAATATATGTCTGGGCTAGAATGGCATTTGGGATCTTTGTGTATTCACTCTAGACAGTCACACAACGGGAGCTGAGGTGTGCCCTGCATATCCTAATGACCCATCACAAGGCTGATAGGTCTTCCTGAGCTAGAGTGGTTGCAGGAGTTGACAATGCCACCTGAATAGGGCTGTGCCTGTCCTCACACAAAGCCATCTCCACCCCATGTAGTGTGTCTGGGGCCAGGGCAAGGGAGGGCAGGGTCTTGTGCACTACAAAGACTTTTCTTTGAAGTTGGCCTACTTCAAAGCTGAAATAGGTAGAAGTACTGGGCTTGTGACACCATATACTCATAACACTTCTCGGTTTAGGAAATTCTGCCAGGAGGAAGAGCTGGATAGTTGTCAGGAGTGACTGCGACTTTGCTGTTTGCTTTACTGCGTTTGTCTGCTGCTTTAGTGCTTCTGCCCTGGGAGTGAAAGGACTTTACTTTTCTTTCTGCATCTTGAGTTCAAGCTTCTCCAAGGGCTTGAGTTGAGCTTGCCTCCTGTTAAGGAGTCTCAGGGCCATCATGGACGTCACCTGATCTTGCTAACAGCACTTGGACTCTTCTGCTGAGTGTCCTGTCTTGCCAAGAGCTGCCAAATCCAGTTCCTGGCCCTTGCAGTCAAGTGGTGTGCTGCAACCCAATAAAAGCAACCCAACGCTATCAATAACGCAGCTGCCTGCACCGAAGCCATGTGCACCGCTTGTGATGAAGCAAGGTGAGGAACAAAATTTTGTTCAAACTTGCGAAGTTAATCTCCCATAATAATAATTGTATTAATAAGCATGTGGTGAAGATACTAATCAACTTAGTTTAAGTTTACATACATTGGTATACACGGGGAAACTAATGTGCTTTATGTTGCAAATGCAAAGAGAAAAATAATGTATTAACCTTGTCTATTGTCTTTGTCAGTATTAAATGTGACTGTTTAACTAATGGCATGTGCTTATTGATGTGCTTATGTTATATCCTTCTTTGTGATCAATGCAAAAAGAGTTCGTGAGTTTCCCAAAGGAGAGGTGAATATAAAAGCTGCCTGAACGTGCTTTGCTAGGTAACATAATTAACGGAGTTAATTAGAAAAGGGGGTGGGTAACAGAATGGGTCTCAATTCTTTAATTAATTGATGTATTGTGTTTGTTTAATAATAGTTTCCGAGGTGAGGCCTAAAAGATGATTTAGAAAATGGCTGGCAGAGCTGAAGACGTGAAAACTTGACCAGAGTGAAGACTTCACTCATGCGCAGATGTGGAGTTTTTTGCTGAACAGTCAACATTTAATGCAGAAACAGTTTTTGGTCGAGTTGAACGTGCTCTCGGAGAAAAGGCTCAAGGTCAGGAAACCAGTATGTCTGCCAAGATTAGGAAGTAATGTTCAGAACTCGGGAGAAAGTATCACTTTCGAGGAAGCTAGAAGGATGAAGAAGTTAAGAACAATAGGGCTTATGATGAAGCCCGGACTTGGTTAGGAGCGGGTGACGTAATGGTGGACTGACATGGCTCAGCCAATGGCAAACCTGGATTTTCAAGAAAGAATGCAAAATGTAGTCAGTTTAGCTAGAAAGAAAGGTATAAAAACTGCCACAGAGGGCAGGGAAAAAACTCTTGCTTTCCGATTCCTGATTGACGTGATATGCGGTCGGACTTTTGGCGCACGTAAGGACAGCAGACTTTAAATGATTTTTTCTTTCTAGGTGGAGTGAGATTTAGTCAGGGAAATAGGGTTTAGGGAATGGAAACTGTTATTTGCTATTAATTCATGTTCTTGAGCTCGCCTTCATGATGTCAGTATTCTAATTCATTTTCTTAAGAAATGCTGCTTTCTTGATTACTAATGAAATAAAGATTTTAAATCTTTAATGCTATTCTTCTTTATGAATAAAGCTAATAAAATTAGATTTGAAATGACAAGCTGGTCTTGTTTATTCATGGTCTAGTTTCCATCAGTTGATCCATTCGCCTTTGTGACCTGATTAATATGATAAAAGCTTAAAAACCATGGTAAGAATAGATAAACTGCAGTTGTATATCTATATGTAAATAGTTTGTGAATAGTTTATTTTTTATCAGGTCATATGATTCAGACGCTCAGAAATTGTCTCATTAGTTTATGGGCCTTGGTAAGTGATACATGATTAATGGTGAGTATTGGGGTGTTAGGTAGCGTTGGTGAGACAGTTTTTCAGTCAGAGCGCTGGATCACTTGCAAAGAGCACAATGCATCGCGCTGACTTGCACCGCAGCCCCGGTTGCAGACAACAGCAACTTATCGACTCCGATGTCTTTATCGAGGCCGCTGACTGCACTGAAGCAGAGGGTAGGGCTCACGGAGAGCACGACACACCAGCCCAACTTACACCACAGCCCCGACTTCACCTATGACAGCATTTCAACATCGAGGGCACCGTTTGTGAAGAGCACAACACACTGCCCCATCTCGAACAGCAGCCCCAGCCCAGCCCAGCTGACTCTTCTGCATCAACACCCCAAAGCCTCATGGCTTGATCTTCGGCACCACATCGATGCCGCTCCAAAATAAGGAATTGAGGCACCACACCTGCCACTGCAGCCTCATTGCCCTGCAGCATTAAGTAACTGATGCATCACCTCCCCTGCCCGGCAGTAGGGAACAAACGCCTCACCTCCCTTGCAACAGTACGGAAACAACATTGCACCTGCTTCCACGATGCTTCACCTCCCCTGAGTTTTGCACCATCTTTGTTTTTCCAAAAAGCTCCGTAGTACCGTACTGGGGTCTATTCGACTCCGTTATCAGCCCTCGCTCCATCGAGGTTGGACTGTCTTTGTTGAATCATCAACATTAACCATCCTGAATAGCCCTGGTTGGAGCGATTTTTGATTTCTAAAAGCTATGCTTGATCCAATCTTTGAAAAATGATAGCTTGATTGGTGTATGCTGGATTTTTGTTGTTTCTGTCTTGTTACTTTGTGTGTGTGTGAAAAGTCTGAGGGCCTTATTTCTGAGGCCTTGTGACTGTTTTGCGCTGTCGTTGCGTCACTTGTGGTGATGCAATGGCAGCATAAAACATGCCCCCTGTCGGCCCTATTTACAACGTTAAACAAAAATAATGGTTCGGTCGGGTATAGAGCAATTTCTTTGCTTAGCTATGTATATAGATAATCTTTACGTATATCACGAAGAGACATTGAATCTACAAACTGTAAAGACACAACACACTTCTTCAATTTGAAAGATTTTTCTTATTATGAATCTTTTGCATGTATCAATCAAATATACAAGAAGGCTCTCCAAGACAAACGTAATGTAGAATCACATACAAAGTGGAGTGCTTTAGTGACTGGTAGTGACAAGTGATGACTGTGCTATACAAAAATAGTGGAGAATAACATATTGACATACAATTATACGAGACACACATTATCATCAGTCCATTTTAGATTCAATAGTCACAGCAAACTGAATTTCTTTTTTCTTGTGTTGTAACTTTTCATGGACTGATTGATATGCACAACGTCGATGTTTCGACCCTACACTGTGGTGCAGAATTAATTGCATCCGAGATGGGTCTTCATCAGGACAAATAAAGGAAGGACAGCCTGCAATTATAAGGGAGGAGTTTTAAAACTGTGTGTGTCTGAAGTGAATAAGGTTAAAAAAAAGGCGAACAGTACCGAATGGCATGCTCACCTTAGAGTTTGACAAGCTAGAGGTATCTTCTGATGCTTTAGAGAACGAGGTGTCAGCCGACACCCTTCTATTGGTTTCCTTATTCGTAGAAATCTGAGGAGATAGTTTCGCAACTGTCTAGTGGCAATAGCAGTGTTGTCACGCGTCGGGTAGGCTTCCACCCATTTGCTAAAAGCGCACACAACAACAAGTACATACTTCAGTCCTTGACATCTTTCTAACTGGATATAGTCCATCTGTAGGACTTCAAATGGATGGTTGGGGACCCCAAACCCTCCCCGGGCTACGACAGTTCCTTTCCCAGGGTTGTGTTGCAGGCAGACTAGACATTGCTGGACTAATCGTTTGGCTGAGTCTGCAATTCTATCGTTATGCCAAACTCGGGAGACAAGTTCGGCCATAGGGGCAGATCCTATGTGTGCAGGGGAATGGGCCATCGTCAGTATGGGGATCAGGTAGGAGTTGGGTAGCAACCATTTGTTCGTGTCTTTTGTCCGCCAGCAGCCTTCATCGTCCTTTAATCCCACCCGTGCCCATTCAGTCAATTCTTGTGGTGAGCTGGCCATTTGGATGTCCCTAATAGTTTCCCTAGCGTCCGTCCATTTTTCTGCTTGTGACCTAGTCACGTACATGCGAGTCGTCGTCCTGTTCTCAGCTGTGGTTCGGGCGGTGATGTCGGCCAGTGCATTTCCCTGTCCAATGATGTCTGTCACCTTTTTGTGTGCTTGGCATTTGATTACGATTCAGAAAAGGGGGGGGGGGGGCAAGTCGTTTGGGGAGGAGAACCGCTTCAGTCAGAGCGGAGACTAGATCTCCGTGCAGGAAGGGTTAACCCTAAAATTGATGAACCACCCCGAAGGCATACTGGCTGTCCGTGTAAATGTTTGCTGTCGTCCCCTTTGCTAGGATACATGCTCATGTGAGGGCAACCAGTTCTGCCGCCTGGGCGGATCGTTGCGTGATGCGGGCGGTTTCAACTACAGTTCGGGCTGTGGTAACTGCATAGGCAGCTGAGGTGGTGCCGTCGGGGAGTTTAATGCAAGAGCCGTCTACCCATAGCTCTCCGTCAGGGTTTGGGAAGGCAGTGTCTCGGAGGTCAACTCTACTCCTAGTCTGTTCGTCCGTGAGGGTCACACAGTCATGTATGGGGGCACATCGGGATCGTTTTCAGGCAGAGGCAGCAAGGTGGCTGGGTTCAGCGTGGTGCATCGTTTCAACGTGATGTGAGGTGCGAGCAGTGTTAGTTCGTACCCAGTCAGTCGTGCGCTGGTCAGGTGTTGTGTCTTGGTCTGGTTTAGGAGGGTGTCAACAGCATGAGGCACTAGTACCGTGAGGGAATTCGAGAGTACGATTCCCTCACTTTTTCGGATAGAGACAGCAGTAGCGGCTACTGCTCGAAGACAGGCAGGCAAAGCTCTTGCTACAGGATCAAGAGTGGCAGAAAAATAGGCACATGGTCGTTGTTTGGGGCCAATGGTCTGAGTCAGGACAGACAAAGCGCATCCCTCCCTTTCGTGAGTGTAGAGAGAGAAGGGCTTTGTATAATCAGGGGTTCCTAGGACGGGTGCTGAACAAAGGGCGTCTCGTAGTTCCTTGAAGGAGGATTGACATTCAGGGGTCCAAGGGAGCGGGAAGGGGACATCTTTAGCCAGTAGGGAAAGTAGTGGTTTCACAATGAGGCTGAAATTTGGCAACCATTGTCGACAGAAGGAGGTGAGGCCTACCAAAGAGCGGACTTGCTTCGGGGTTTTAGGGATAGGGGTCTGCAGAATAGCCTGAATTCGGTCGGGTGTGAGCTTTCTCCAGTCTTTGGACAAGAGGTGGCCTAGGTAAGTGACTTGAGGTTGGCAGAATTGCAACTTCTTCTTGGAGACCTTGTGGCCATTTTCCGCGAGGAAGTGCAGGAGTTGGATGGTGGCTGTGACTGCAAGTGGAGTGGTGTCGGCCGCCAAAAGGATATCATCGACGTACTGTATCAACACCACTTCACTCGGCAACTGGACTGCATCCAGCTGTCTCTTGAGGGCCTGGCTGTAGATGCTTGGACTTTTAGTGTAGCCCTGGGGTGCTCTGCAAAATCTAAATGAGCGGGATTGTAAAGTGAAGCCGAAAAGGTAGCGGCTGTCTGAGTGAATGGGGATGGAGAAGAATGCGTTCTTGAGATCGATTACCGTGAAGGTGGTGGCAGTGGAAGGAATCAGGGTCAGAATGGTGGTGATGTCTGAGACTACAGGGTACTGGGGTACAACCACTTTGTTGACTTCTCGTAGGTCGATGATGAAGCGGAACGCTTTTTCATCTCCCTCACCCTGCTTCTTTACAATGGGTAGGATAGGGCTGTTACAAACATTGCTAACTACTTCTTCTACCACTCCTGCATCTACCAGGGACTGGATGATTTTTACCAACGCCTTCTCGCCTTCGGGCGATATCCGATACTGCGGGAGTTTGGGGAGTACTGCGTCCTGTCGAACAGTTATGTGTACAGGGTCTATCATCATGCGTCCTACGTCCGAGTCAGTCTTTGCCCATAGGTACAGAGGTAGAGTGTCAAGTAGGGACAAGTCAGCGTCAGTGATGGAAAACATGCGTTGTGTGCGACAAGATCTGAGCAGTGTTGGGTTGTCGTACGGAATGTCTCGAACTCCGTCTTGTGAACACCTAATAGTAGCTCGAAAATGTTTCAATAAGTCAAGCCCCATAATGGCGTCGGGGGTGTTGGAGGAGAGCAAAAACGTCGTGTCAGTGGTGTTATTGTCCAAGTTAAAAGAGATCGGTGTGGACAAGGGGTTAGTAGAGGGCGTTCCATCAAAACCTATTGATGTCACATGTGAGCCAGACAAGGGTGCCCTGGGAATCAATTGTTTAGACAACGCACTACGTGTTGCACCAGTATCTACCAGAAATGGAGACTTCGTACCTAGGACCTTAGCGGTGACATAAGGGCCTTGCTGGTCAACATAGAGCTCGACTGGATCCCTTCCTTGCCCTTGGCAGTCCTATGCAAAGTCGTGGGCATTGTCGCAGTCAGACTGTTGGCACTGATTCTGTCGGGGACGGTCAAATGTGTTTGGTCTACCAGGCCTGTCATTGTTGGTGTCGTTTGGGTGCCCTCGTCCCTGTCCTCTATTTCTCGGCCCGCCCGCTACGTCTCTCGTGTCTTTATTTCTGAGTGCTTCTTGCAGAACTGGACATTGAGACTTCCAGTGGCCAAATCCTTTGCAAAACGCACACTGGTCCTCATCGAGGTCTGTTCGTGGAGCGCCGGGTGTGGGTGTGCGGTCTCTAGGGGGTGGATTTCCAGGAGCATTCGACTGGTAGTTTCCTCTATACTGTTCCCTTCCTATAGTCACCCCTTGCAACTGAGCAATCATCACCCTCTCTTTCAAGTCCTTTTTCTTCTTCTCAGTCGCTTGATCGTTCTCGTTCTTTTGTCGCTCATAGTATTGAGCCATCTGAAGGATAGCTGCGGGCTTGGAGGCCGCCCAACTATTCTCGCTAGTCTGCAGTTTCTGCGAGACTTCTGGTGTCAGGCCTTTCACATAGTTTTGGACAAACAAGTGATGTCCGGTTGCAGTGGTCATGTCCTGGCCGCTGTAATCGGAGAACACCGTTTCAAACCGGGAGAAGTATTCTGATACGTCTTCCTGGGGTTTCTGGCGGCAGGCCGTTACTATCGACCAGTCCACCTTCCTTTCTGGGACTAGGGTTTTTAATTTCAGCACGATCTTATCTGGTAGGTCTAGAATGGCTTTCAAAGGTTTCTGTCCCGGTTCCCGCTGTTTGTCAACATCACCGAGTTGTATCCAGGTATGTCCGAACAGCTCAAGGTGGTCGACTTTCCGGATTTGCTTCCACACATCAGCTGGCAGACATAGCCCGAAAAACAAATCGATATCCGCTAGGGTCATAATCGTTGAACCCAATGCGGTGGCTAGTTCTGTATAGAAGGCTGTGGGGTTCTTTCGCAGATCAGGCAAGGACTTTCGGAAAGTCAGGATGTCTTGCCGACCCATGGTTGGTAAACCCAGTTGTAAACTACCCTCCCTCTCGCATCTTGGTGGTTAATATCGTCGTGTGTTCCCTGCCCTCGTGGGGGAACCCAATAGGGAGCAGCCTCCTTTATGGGCATCATCGTGTCAATTTTTCCTACTCTGGCTTCAGTCGCTGCAGGAGTCGTGGTGTTAGTCTCTGGTTTCTGTTCCGTGAGGTGGCGAAAAACTTCAAGCGTACGCGTGAAGAGGTTTGTCACATCACACTCGTCTCCATCTCCAACATCAACTTTCCTATACAGAGTCGTTAGGTTTTCAGGGCCTTTTCCTTGGTATCGGTCTTCATAGGCATTAAGGGTATGGTAACAAAGGCGTACGACAAAGTGTCGTCTGTGGCTATTGGCATATGTATTGTACATATCCGTTATATAATCTTCACTTTCCTTTCGCACCACCAGTGTCTTTACAATCTTATCGATCCCAGCTCGTTCATCCTTACTTAATCTATTCGATCTAGCAGGGTCTTTCCTCCCAGCTTCGGGATCATCTGAAGTCGCTGCTCGTGTACGAGGGGTTCGGTCGGCGCAGAGGCCATGAGGACCGAGGCTCCGGCACTACTCTCGCCTGTCGTTGGGGGTTGCGGGTGCTGCGCTAAGGGTTGGGAAGGGGCGTATGGAGGGGGCATGTAGATGATCGGGGGACCTAATAGTAAATCATCGTTCGTTCGCTGTTTCGAAGGTAGCTCTGGGTAAAGTGTAGAGGGTGTCCTGACGGGACACTGGCCTGATGATTCGGAATCTTGTTTTAGCTTGGTTTCCTCTCTTTCTTTTATTTCTTCCTTCAATTTGTTAGCGGCCAGGTGAGCTGCTTTGCGTAATTCCTTTTCTAACCTGACCTCATTTCTCTTTTTCCGCTGTTCTGTTTCTTTGCGCCACATGCCGAAGCTATCGAGCATAGTGGGTGTTGTCTTATTGCTATAAAGGGCTGTTTCCAGCGCGTTTATTTTATCGTTATCAAAGGATCCTATCAGTGGCCACTGACTTTCCCGATCCTTTCTCGTGTATTTATGCCACAGCTTACTTTAAGCCACGGCGACTAGTCCATATTTAGTAAACATGTCCTTATTAGGGGTGCCTTCCAGTGGATCCGGATGGTTCACCTCTAATAAGCGGTGCGGGCTGAACCAACTACCAACAAACGGGGCAAAAATAGGCATGACAGGTTACAAAGGGGACAAAAGTCTGCACTACCTATCCTTCACTATCCGCAAAGACTAAACAGAGTATTGCGACTCTGTGCTTATTTGTGAATAGAGAATAACCCAAAGAGAACCAATTCCGAACGATCAATGTTCGGTCAAACAATCAATCAAATGAGGGATAAAAATAGGCACGACGGATTACAACGGGGGCAAAAGCCTGCGTTACCTATCCTTCACTATTCACAAGGACTAAACAGAGTATTGCGACTCTGTGCTTTTTTGTAAATAGAGAATGATCCAAAGAGAACCATTTCCAAAACAGTAAATGCTTGGATAACAATCAATCAAATGGAGAGGGAAGTAGGCACGACGGGTTACAACGGGGGCAAAGGCCTGCGTTACCTACCCTTCACTATCTGCAAAGACTAAACAGAGTATGGCGACTCCGTGCTTGTTTGCAAATAGGGAATCTCTCAGAAACAATCAAATGAGTAATACTAGTATTTTCAAACAATCAAACAATCAATTCGCAATTCGTCGTGTTACACGACCTTACCCGGACCGCATGGACAGTTTCTCGTCTTCCGCTTCCAGCGCCTGATCGTCCTCCGTTATCCGTAATTGCTGTGGCACTCTGATGGTTCCCAGTCAGGACCGTAGATCACTCGAAAGAGGTCTGCTCAGAACCGGTGAAGTTCGGATGATCGGCTGCCAGACGAGGGTCTATCGGGCAGGAGCTCTTCCCAATCGTTGCAGTCGTTCACACTGTCGTCGGGACCTCTCCCACTGGATCCACGTGTCGCTGATGGGCCCCACGTTTGGGACGCCAATTGTAGAAAAAGGGTCAGGCAGATCAGGTCGATTACCCCTTTTCAAGGTTTGCCCGGCGTTAGCCGCCTCTCACCCAACTCACGGTTACCCAAATAAAGAGGCAGGCGCTGGAGACTGGAAGGCAGGAAACAGGAGTTTATTCCGACGGAGCAGAACACGTCAAATCAGACAACAGGGTATCTTCTCGAGGTGCTCTAACCGCATCTCTGAGGCCTGGCCTCTTATACACAGGTTTATGGTTTTATTACATTTGTGACATCCGTGGTATTGCTTTGAAGTACGGAAAAGACATCTTTGGAATCCCCGGTTCAGGCCCGTTCCCACACATATCTACAGTAGGAGTCCCCACCCCAACCTCAGCATGATGGCTATCGCGCAGCTGGACATTCCGCTGGGAACAGAAATGCGGGCGATCGGTCGGATCTAGGGGTGTGAAGGCATTGATTAATCCCCGCTCCTTTGATGTGAGGCGAGGTCCTACTGTAGGGGGCAATAAACTGCATCTGTTGGGCTAGGTGATGGCCTGGGATCAGGCCGGACAATCGGGCAAGGAGGAAGGGGTTATCAAAGGGCCTGTTTTATGAATGAGATGAAAGAGTGTGGGGGTTCAGCACGGGATGTGGCTCGGAGGCAGGGTTGCGCTGGAGGTGCGTTTATGGCCCAAGCAGGAGAGACCGGGGGTTGTCAGGGCGCGGGGGATGCTTGCGAGGCCGGGGAGTGAGGGGGAGAGACGCGCTGGCTATCGGCAGTGGGCAGAGAGGTCATGGCACACAAAATGGCTGCTGCTTACGCGCACACATAAGTTGGAAAAGGGACAAGGTGGCACCGATAATGTTGATGCCGCAATCTAGATTTTAACAAAACGAGGGTACAGCTTCATCAACAGCGATAGAACGGGATGTTTTTAAGGTTGTAGTGCGAGGGCACTGTATAGCTAAAATGGTGGGTGTGAGGAAGACACTACTGCAGGACATAGACTCGGCTGAAAAGCGTTTGCGTTTGGCGGAAAGAACTCGCCCTGAGAACCCTGAGGAACAGATGGAGGTGTCTAATGCTTGGGAGAGCGCTTGTAGAACGTGTCAAAGCGGGCACACTGCTGGCCTGGCTAGCTAACCCGGTCCCTCAAGGGACGATTATACTGGAACTTGATGGTCCGGCTGATGACCTGATTTATACCCAAAAGGGGATTAATGACCAGTTTTTGGGTTAATATGCGGAATTGTATAGGAGCAAGTTAAGGATAGGTGGGGACGCCATAGGTGAATTCTTAACAGACACAGAATTACCGCAACTCAACAAGGAGCAGACGGACCTGTTAGGGCAGACAATTACATTGGGGGAAATTCGAGGCGCCATCAAACGTATGGCACGTAATGAAACTCTGGGCACGGATGGGCTTCCGATTTGTTGGCCCCTAAATTAATGACTGTTTTAAATTAGGCTAAAAAGCAGGAATATTGCCATCCTCCACTCATGAGGCCGTCATTATCCCTCTATTGATGCTTGGAAAGCCTCCCAATGATAGGGCGGGATCGGCCCTTGTCCATGGTCACGACAGACGATAAAATATTGAGTAGCATACTTGCCTCACGCCTGCTACCGCATATGGTGCACCTGGTTCAGCGAGACCAGGCGGGTTTTATCCCAACCCGAAACACCGCCAGTAATGTGCGACGTCTCCTCCGTATAATGGAGGCGGATACTTACTCCTCCGCTTCCGCTGCTATCTTATCTGTGAATATCGAGAAGGCGTTTGATAATTTGAAGTGGCCATACCTGTTTCAAGTTATGCGATGATTCGGACTCGGGAATGCCTTTGTGGCATGGACGGAAATATTGTATAAAACAGCTACGGCCCGGGTACGGACGGGAACTATAGTTTCCTCCTCTTGGATAGTGGGTCAGGAGACCCGACAGGGATGCCCGCTCTCCCCTATGTTATTTGCGTTGGCCTTATAACCGCTAGCAGCTCAAGCTAGACTAGGACAACGGTATGCTCGTCTTGAAGTGTATGGGGTTGTGCAGTATATATCACTCTATGCGGACGACCTACTCATGTACCTGGCTGACTCAGCGGACGCACTGGAAAGAGCGAGGGATCTGCTTCGAGATTTTAGGAAGCTTTCGGGCCTCGAAGTAAACTGGGCAAAGACGTGTCTCTTTCCAGTGACTCCGACGAGCGAGGGCCCGTCTCATGTTAATGGGATCAAATGGGAATGCCGATGCTTGCCCTATTTTAGTACTAACATTTATCATACGCCTGCCGATATTCTGGAAGGTAACATGGGCAGGGCTATACAAAATCTCTGTGGCAATATGACATTTTGGGGTACACTCCCGCTCTCGGTAGCTGGGAGGGTGGCGCTCTTATAAATGGTGGCCCTACTTCGGTTAATGTATTATTTCAGAACGCTCCCAATCTGGATCCCAGGGTCTTTATTTAAAATGATTCAATCATTGATTGTGGGTTTTATTTGGGCGTCTGGCAGGAGGCGAGTAGCACTTAAAACATTGATACGCCCGGAAGTTGACAGAGGGTTAGCGGTCCCTGATTTCGAGACATAATATTTAACGGCCCAGCTGCAATGGCTCACCCAAGCAGTGGCGTTGGAGTTTAGGGCCCGAATGATTGGGATACTACTGGGATTCCGCGGCCGGTACTCTCTTCTATTATTCTTCAACAGCTGTTGAGACTCTGGACACTTACTTGTGAGGCTCGGACGTTGAGATTATGCTGGAATCAGAACCAGCACAGGGCCATAATCGACCGGCCCTACGCACTTGAAATACCTTTGGCAATGTGCACGGTTCTCCCACATGGAGGGGAATGGGCTGCACTGACTGATTGGGAGACTATGGGGCTTCAAGTGCTGGAAGATTTGTAGGAGGATGGTGTCCTCCTCCCATTTCAGACCTTGCAAGATAGGTATGACCTCCCTCACGGACATTTCTTGCTACACTCGGCCCTCGTCTCGGCTATACAATGCCATTGGCGGGAAGGGTTATCAGAGCCACAGACATCCATGACGTGTCAGTACAGAGTAATGGTGGCAGGGACACTTAAGGCAGTTACATACCTGTATAGGCGTATGACTGGGGAAGGACTGCTACCATTGAGGGACGTGCAACGGAAGTGGGGACTAGACCTGGGCAAGGAGATTCCTGAAACACCATGGGCCCAGATCATTAGGAGGGCGAGGAAAAGCATAATAAATGCCTGTTTCCAGCTGGTCCACTTCTTTATATTACATAGAGCGTATCTTACTCCTGCTAGGATAAATACATATTTTAACACTGATACTGCGAAGTGCCCACGTTGTAATTTAGAAGGGGCGGAGTTTAAGCATATGATGTGGGACTGCCCACGATTGGGGACATACTGGGTGGAGGTGGTATCACTGTTATGCCTAGTGACAGAGCAACAGATAGCCTCTGACATGGGCACTTGGTTACTTCACTGGTTTCCTCACAAGCCCAAGATGAGAGTAACAAGCAAATTTCTGGATTTGGGTTTATTACTGGCCAAGAGGGATATTACAGTGCATTGGAAGGCCGTAAGGGGTCCCAGTGTCCTGAGATGGAAAATGGAATTGATCAAATGGGCCACGAGTGAAAGCATACTTAGGTTCCATCCAGCTAGATGAGCACGGGGAGATAAAGCCATGGAGGCCGGGAGGGCCTGGGAAGCATTGGTAGTGTCGCTGCAGACACCGGAGATAAAGTAGAGTGACAAATCGACGGTGGGTACACCAATGGCTTCACCATAAAGCACAGTGGATATTGCTTGATTGCTTGGGTGGGCTGTGATATTCAAAGTGACCTTGGCTGGAGGACTGCTGCTCTTCACAGCTTCCTACAATGGTATGGCTGGGTAATGTTGATTAAAGTGTTGCACAGAAGTTAATTTTTTTAGTTTCTTATCTGAGGTTTTCTTTGCAGTGCTGTAGTACGAGCCACACCGGGGCAGGGGCGGGCTGGGAGGGTGGGAGGCAGGAGGGGTTTGCAGTTTTCTTTTTTTTACTCTTTTTACTCTGAATGATTAAATGTTGCAGAGTCACTTCCTGGATATTGATCGATGCTGGAGTAACTTTCAAACGCATAGCCTCAGTATTGCACATGTATGTTGATGTATCAGACAGAAGATGTGTATTCATAGTTTTGCTATTTAACTTTATGTAAGGAGGCGGAGCACCACTCGTGGCTACTGTTGATCAAGAGACTACTGTGACTCATTGCTATCGATTTTAATTAATGTTTTGTTTGGGACAAATCTAATTAAAAAAATAAAATAATTAAAATCAGTAAAACTGATGTATCTGTCATTATTTATTTATTTATTTGTGTATTTTATAGAGCGCGTAGCTGCCCCGACGGGGCGTCCCGGCGCTGAGAACTTTGAAGGTGGAGGGCACAGGAGGATGTTAGAGGGAAAACAGGTGGGTCTTCAGGGACTTGCGGAATGACATTTCTGATTGGGAAGAGCGTAGAGCCAATGGGAGCTTGTTCCAGTGCTGGGTGGCACATGCCTCAAAGGTTTTTCCACCTGCCCGTGAGCGTTTAAAACGTGGAGTTTCCAGGAGAAGGAGAGAGTTGGACCGTTAAGTCCTGTAGTTGGTATACGGTCGCAAGGTGTTTTTCAAATGGGCAGATCCCATACCCCTCGAGGCTCGATGGGCCAGCGTCATAGCTTTGAAAATACACCTTTTGGCCATTGGCAGCCAATGCAATTTGCGGAGGTGGGGAGAGATATGGTGTCTGAAAGGGATTCTTTCCACTCGCCGAGCGGCGGCATTTTGGACTGTCTGGAGTTTTTGACATAGGCCTGCTTGTTGAAAGGTAGGGTCGATGTCGACCAAGGACCTTCAGTGTTTGCCCGGCGTTAGCCGCCTCTCATACCATTTAATATTACCAAACAAAGAGGCAGGCGCTGGAGACAGGAAGGCAGGAAACAGGAGTTTATTCCGACGGAGCAGAACATGTCAAATCAGACAACAGGGTATCTTCTCGAGGTGCTCTAACCGCATCTCTGAGGCCTGGCCTCTTATACATAGGTTTATGGTTTTATTACATACATTGCATCCGTAATGTTTCTTTGAAGGCCAGGAAAGACATCCTTGGAGTCCCCGGTCCAGGCCAATTCCCACACATATCTACAGTAGAGTTCCCACCCCGATCTCAGCATGTGGTGGTTATCGCGCAGCTGGACATTCTGCTGGGAATGGAAAGTGGGTGGTCGGTCGGATCTGGAGGTGTGAGGGTATTGATTACAGTGGAGTGGTGTGGCTCACTGGTTAGAGGCAGCATACCCGAAAGCAGAAGACGGCCCGGGACCAGGGTTCAATCCCCGACCCGGCAGGGTCTTGAACCAGGGTCAGCGGACTCGATAATTCTCGCCTCGGCGCCTACACTAACCAAGGATCACACTCGGCAACTCTGGGCATTAGCTTGCCTCATCTCCACAACGCCCCCCACAAACGCCGGGGATGCCTGGTTTCACCTTGGAGATACCCAGAAAGGGAACATCCCACAGGGAAAGCCAGGACGGGTTCCCCAGCGGTCTATAGCGCCAGGACGCCTCCGGGTAGCAGTGCGCTTTACAAGACACACACATTTACATTTACATTTACATTTACATTAACCACCGCTCCTCTGATGTGAGGCGAGGTCCTACTGTAGGGAGCAATAAACTGCATCTGTTGGGCTAGGTGATGGCCTGGGATCAGGCCGGGTAATCGGGCAGGGAGGAAGAGGTTATCAAAGGGCCTGTTCTATGAATGGGATGAAAGAGCGAGGGGGTAGGGGGTTCAGCACGGGATGTGGCTCTGAGACAGGGTCGTGTTTAGAGGTGCATTTATGGCCCAAGCAGGAGAGACCGGGGGCTGTCAGGGTGCGGGGGAATGCTTGCGAGGCTGGGGAGTGAGGGGGAGAGACGTGCAGGCTATTGGCAGTGGGCAGAGAGGTCATGACACACAAAATGGCTGCCACCTATGTTCGTGATGGGGCCTAAAAGGGACAAGATGGCGTGGCCACTGTTTCGTGATTTTCGCTTTACTTTCAACAGTGGCTGTGGTGAACATAAATTAACGCCGCTTATGTATACCTAATTTTGGTCATTTTCCACAGTCCCCAGTTTTTATCATGAGTTAGTTCATTCCTGTTCATGTCATAGGTGAGGATGTACAAGCTGACTTTAGTTACACAATTCGCTTTGGTAGACCGTATGCATTACAGGCAGATGGAAATAATTCTGTTATCAATGTAGACAGAATCGTACACAACCATATGTAGTCAATGTGATGAGCGGGAAGGCAGTGCATACAAGATTGCATTAGCTGTGTCATACATTAGACCTGGAGATGGGGACATCACTTGAATGAGGTAGGGGATTTCGTTCAAATACAAACATGATGTCATACAAAAATGTCCTGGCAGAATAAGGGCTATTAAGTACATTTCTTGAGGTCTGGACTCCGTGAGGATCAAAACTAGACAGCATGTTCATGTGCATAACTGGTGTTCTACAATCATCAAGGTACAGAGTTAACGTCTTCTTAGTTATCCATGTACAGTTGAAAAGTGACCGATGTAAGGTTACGAAAGCTCAATTGGGTGTTAATCAATACAAAGTGGTTGGGAGAGGAATCCAACTTAATACAAGGGACAGTCAAGGGGTGGCAATGTTAAAAAAAGGGTTTGTTTTTCCAGTGTCTTATTTACAGCGAGCCATCACTGGTAGGCTCTCATCGTTCTTCCTCTTTCGTTGGCACTGTTGAGCACCGGCGGTGGAGCTATGCGTCCAGCTCTACTTAAGATCTCGCGTTGCAGGGTGTGGCCATTCTTTTTTTTCTCTCGGACCACAGTCCTGTTTGTCATGTTACCTAACTAATCTATCATAGGTACCTTAGGCGGGGTACCCGCATTCCGTTCTTCCTTCGTGACAAACCCTATTCTATCTTTTGTGCTGTGTTTCTTCTCAGAGTCAAGTTCAAAAAATTCCATATGCAAAAAAGGGGGAGGGTGACGGGGGCGTGCTTTGGGAGGCCGAGGGAAGAGAGGGTGGAGTGGGATCAGATCTGAGACAGACCAAGGAGGGCAGAAATTTCAAGCAAGTGGGCCCATCAATCGGGCACAATGGGCTGGGACTTTCGGCACGAGCTCATCAACCTGCAGGGGCTTCTGGACAGCCCTTCTTTCCTTCATTTTCCACGCTGAGAATGGTGCCTTGTCCCGCAACTCTTTGCTCTGTGGCTCCACCTTGGTCGAGGTCATAGATATTCCCCGATCTGCAGCCAGGCTGTGCGTCACATCCGGCCCCTCTCCTCCGACGACTGCACGTTATCCTTAAATGAGTATAAAAAACAAGTTTTAGAGAACTGGCAGGGGAAGACGTTTACACACTTTAATTTCTCTCCCAACCCCAAGTAGTTGGGGAAACGTTTATTGGTCACGATAGGGTGGATGCTTAGTAATCCTTACATCGGTGTATGCTGTTAACTCATGCATCATTGCTGTGGTTCAGGTTGGCAAGTATTTTCTATTTTCAAACATAATGTCTGTCTGGTGTTTTTACTCCTGTTATATTTGCGAACGTGGCAAGAAGTCTGATATCTAAAATTTACATGGTTGTATCGAATTCAAACCGGCTCCTCTAGTAGAGACTCGTGTTTTTCTAAAACAAATCCTGCTGAGCCTTCAAGGTCTGCTAATTTATAAAAAGAGTGAAGTGCTATTATCATGGGCTTACAGCTACAGTCTTTAAGATTTTCTGGGGCGGCTGGTACAGACCTGGGACCATTCTGGAGAAACGGGGACGTTTCGGAAATTCTATTTTTGTGCAATGGACGGTGGTAATCCGAATGATGAGGGTGGTGTTACTAAAGTACTTAAAAACAAAAGCCACTGACATATAGTTCCCTTTTAAGGGTCAGATTAGGGGACATCAGTCATCTTACCTGTCCTTTCTTTCTCAGCCAATTAAGTTCCATCATTTTACAGAAAGGAGAGGTAGTAATATGGCAAAAATACGATCGTTTTGTTTCTGTCAATTTGTTCAAACACTGTTGTGTCTAAAGCCAATTATACCTGTACCGGCGAGATACAGTGTCGTCATTTGTTCAAGAGGGAGCAAGGGAGCCCTCAGAGGGAGAGAGCGTCGTGCGCACCAAATAGGCTATTAGTACACGTACAACATA
Source organism: Lissotriton helveticus (assembly GCF_964261635.1). NCBI lineage: Eukaryota > Metazoa > Chordata > Amphibia > Caudata > Salamandridae > Lissotriton > Lissotriton helveticus. The sequence continues at coordinate 1,768,827,184 of NC_136063.1, forward strand.
AAAAGAGAGATAGAGAAAAACGTGTATAATAATAGGCTATTCAGTGCACACACATATAGAACAGTACGGGTCAGTTTTACGTGTAAAAACGCAAGCTGAGGGAAAACATAAATTCATAGTTTATGTACACACAAATACCAGATAGGGTGCGACAGTACATACAGCAAGTACGAAAACCTAAGACAAAACGCAGAGCTATTTTGGGCAAAAGGACTTTTTCATGCGTGTTGCGTGTTTTCAGTACTCCAATCAATTCATTTGGGTGTCGAGCTCTTTGTTCTCCTTCCTTCCTAATAGCAGACAATTTTTGTTGGTAACCTCGCTTCAAAAAAATACTTACTCCTCTTAATTGGTCGGACACCAGTCCGGTCGTGCTTATACTCACGGTGGGGTCTTCCAACATCTAACAAATGATGATCCAAGCTGAGGTAAAGGAGGGGTGTCAGTCGGACGTGCGATGGTACATTTCTGACTTTTCTATGAGGGTGGAAGAAGAGGGGGTAAATCTAAAACGTGACAATATCCCTAATTTCTGGGCTGAGGGGGATTTTGGATGAACCCCAACCCGGGGTATTCTTAACTTTTCTTGTCTAGTCCGCACATAAGTTGACTCACTGGTGCGCGTCATTTTGGGCGTACATTTGGGATATCGGTTGGGGTTGGGTTCGTCGTACTGAAATAAGCCTTCAAGTTTCTGGCGTAGGCCACTCTCCCATTCGTTACCTCCAGAGAGAGTCGTTCCTAAGTAAGGAAAGTGCTATATTTTTATTCGTTTTTCACATGCAGGTACCATGTTCGGGCTTAATTTTCCTATTCCAGTGACCGTTCGATCAACACCTCAGTCATACAAAAAGCATTCTTTCGTCAACCTAGGCGTGCACCACACATAAGCATTCATACAACACAAATCAGGGCCCATGCGCACATTCATACCATACAAAAAAATGTTTCTTTCTGCGTGGAACACGGTGCATTCTGGGTCTTCTCCATACTTCAGCTGAAATTCCGATATTAACCTGCAGAAAAGAAAAGAGGGGGGGTGACAGCGTTCAAAGCACATCAGCGCGCAAAAACACAAAAATGTTTTTACCTACCACGTACCTGACTTATCTTCTTTGGGATGCAGTACCTTGCATCTCGGCATTGAAGCCCAGAGGAACTGGTCTACTGTCTTATTCATAGATATATCTAAACATCAGGATCTTTACTTATTGCTTAGGCTGCAGGAAGGTAAAATACGACAGATCCTGACTATTCTTTTCGCATTATTTCTATGTACCATGTCTTTCTAATTTTTCATAACCAACATTGCTCTATTTTACTTGCCCTTTATCTATTTTGAGAATAGTAGCCTTTATTAGAGAACCTACCAATCTAAGTGACTGTTATGAGGCTAGTTCCACATATTTAAAAAACTTTATTTGTGAAGATGCCAGCATTCAAATACGGGCCTCAGACCATGTAGGCTGGTCACGGAGCAGAGGGGAAACGCATGAGGTAAGGAGACATTACACTGTAGTATAGAAGTAGGTAAAGGACGAGCCATTTAATTGAAAAACTAAACGCGACTAACGGTTGCAGGACCAGTGAAGGTTTATTTTATAGATGGAAGCATGACTGGATCAGTTACGATAAAATCGTTCATACGTACACCATGGGCGAGTATCATTAGTAACATTATTTCGGAGCTTTTAATAATACAAGAACCAAAAATGACAAAGAAAACACATCGATAGGGCTGTCCGCATGTTCAGTCAGTACCCTTCCCCGCCCGCCGTGTGCACAAAGGTCGCATACATATCCCATAATATCAAGGTTTAAGCAACTAGAACGTCATAAGGAATTTCGAGTCCGCCCATACTGGCGCCATTTTGGTCGAGGCCGGGCGGGCCCAGAGTATTGTCCAAATGCCTCCAATAACAAGTGGTCGGACCAGAATCCCTTTCGGTAGTTCAAAAGATTCCGTTAATGCCAGCAGAGAGGACAGGCGGCGTGAACCGCAACTTAAAAGCGAGGAAGGGAAAATCTTCCCTACCGGGTCACGCTGAGGTCCCACCGGAGCTGATCGAATTGACAGTCTACAGTGTCTCTTAGTAATTTGGGCAAAAGCTGGCGTTAGCACGAGAGCATCACCATCTTGCGGCGACGTTGTGGCCACTCCAGAGAGCGGGACAGCAGGCGTGTCCCTCCACCGATGCGCTGAATCAGCCTTTCCTACGGCACCAGATGTGGATAAGGCGGCGGTCACCCGGGGCAGCGGCATATCCGTGGGGGATAGTCAAGCAACAGTGGCGGTTGCCCCCACCGGAAGCCCGCGGGAGTCGAGGGCCAATGAGCCGGCCGCCATCTTGTGAGTCCCGCAGCAGCCGCCCTTCACCACGGCCACCGGAGCGGGTCCCACGGCCAGTCAACTGCGGGGGCCCGTTGAGTGGAACGCTAATGGCAGTCTTGGTGCAGGAGAGGAACCTCCACCTGGAGAGGAGGGGGGCCGTCCGCGCCACCTCTCCACGGGCACCCCACGCCATCCCCTGGCGTAGATATACAAAATGGCCGGACCCACGACCCTGAGTTTAAGAGTCTCATGCTCGATCGATTGAGCTAGCCAGGCCCGGCAACGGAAGAGGGTGCGGGGGGTGAGGAGAGCCATCAGCAAGGCAACCCCCCGCACACAACTTGTTGGGCACCACCTCTGGACGTCCTGGGGACGGGCCTCGGCGCCCGGTGTCGCCTCCGGGCTATTCGCACAACGGTCCCCCACCCCAGGCCGCCACCGATGCTACCTCGCCGGCTGATGGCTTTTGTAGACTTTCTAAAGCCCAAAAAACCTACTAAAAAGTAGCCCAAAGTAGCCCAACATTGCTACTTTGAGGAAGGAGGGGCAGGGACAGGGTCAAGCAGACGGCGAATGCATTTGGGTTTGTTGTTGCAGCCGTTTGTTATGTAAATAGTTATTTAATAAATAGTTGTATAATAAAACGTTTTAACATGTTACTTTGCTGGAGTTTTGTATATATTTATAATATTTGCATAGGGTTTGTCGTTATTTGGGCGGGGTGGGCGGTGGAGCCGAGCTGTCTTGCAGTCATCATGGCGTCGAGTTCGGCTCTTCTCACTAGTTTCATATTTCTCATGAGGGGTTGTTCCTAATGTTTATTTTTTAGCGCGGTCAAAAAGAGATCTCATCAGTGGCCTACTGATTTTGCTTGATTCCTTTTGTTTTTCCTAACGATTTTTATGTTATTGTTTGCTAGCACGATACAGCGGCTAATCCGCATTTTTTATATATATATGTCCTTTTTATTAGGGGTGTCTTCCGGTGGAGCCGGATGATCTACCTCCAATAAACGGTCCGGGCTGAACCAACTACCAACAAACGGGGCAAAGATAGGCATGACGGGTTACAAAGGGGACAAAAGTCTGCACTACCTATCCTTCACTATCCGCAAAGACTAAACAGAGTATTGCGACTCTGTGCTTATTTGTGAATAGAGAATAACCCAAAGAGGACCAATTCCGAACGATCAATGTTCGGTCAAACAATCAATCAAATGAGGGATAAAAATAGGCACGACGGATTACAACGGGGGCAAAAGCCTGCGTTACCTATCCTTCACTATCTGCAAAGACTAAACAGAGTATTGCGACTCTGTGCTTGTTTGCAAATAGAGAATGATCCAAAGAGAACCAATTCCAAAACAGTAAATGCTTGGATAACAATCAATCAAAATGGAGAGGGAAGCAGGCACGACGGATTACAACGGGGGCAAAGGCCTGCGTTACCTACCCTTCACTATCTGCAAAGAGAGAATACTCCTATTCTTCCCTGTTTGCAGACAGAGAATCTCTCAGAAACAATCAAATGAGTAATACTAGTATTTTCAAACAATCAATTCGCAACTCGTCGTGTTACACGACCTTACCCGGACCGCATGGACAGTTTCTCGTCTTCCGCTTCCAGCGCCTGATCGTCCTCTATTCTCCGTAATTGCTGTGGCACTCCTGATGGTTCCCAGTCAGGACCGTAGATCACTCGAGAGAGGTCTGCTCAGAACCGGTGAAGTTCGGATGATCGGCTGCCAGACGAGGGTCTATCGGGCAGGTGCACTTCCCGATCGTTGCAGTCGTTCACTCTGTCGTTGGGACCTCTCCCACTGGATCCACGTGTCACTGATGGGCCCCACGTTTGGGACGCCAATTGTTGAAAGGTAGGGCCGATGTCGACCAAGGACCTTCAGTGTTTGCCCGGCGTTAGCCGCCTCTCATCCCATTTAATATTACCAAACAAAGAGGCAGGCGCTGGAGACAGGAAGGCAGGAAACAGGAGTTTATTCCGACGGAGCAGAACACGTCAAATCAGACAACAGGGTATCTTCTCGAGGTGCTCTAACCGCATCTCTGAGGCCTGGCCTCTTATACATAGGTTTATGGTTTTATTACATACATTGCATCCGTAATGTTTCTTTGAAGGCCAGGAAAGACATCCTTGGAGTCCCCGGTCCAGGCCAGTTCCCACACATATCTACAGTAGAGTTCCCACCCCGATCTCAGCATGTGGTGGTTATCGCGCAGCTGGACATTCCGCTGGGAACGGAAAGTGGGTGGTCGGTCGGATCTGGAGGTGTGAGGGTATTGATTAACCACCGCTCCTCTGATGTGAGGCGAGGTCCTACTGTAGGGAGCAATAAACTGCATCTGTTGGGCTAGGTGATGGCCTGGGATCAGGCCGGGCAATCGGGCAGGGAGGAAGAGGTTATCAAAGGGCCTGTTCTATGAATGGGATGAAAGAGCGAGGGGGTAGGGGGTTCAGCACGGGATGTGGCTCTGTGACAGGGTCGTGTTTAGAGGTGCGTTTATGACCCAAGCAGGAGAGACCGGGGGCTGTCAGGGCGCGGGGGAATGCTTGCGGGGCTGGGGAGTGAGGGGGAGAGACGCGCAGGCTATTGGCAGTGGGCAGAGAGGTCATGACACACAAAATGGATGCCACCTATGTTCATGATGGGGCCTAAAAGGGACAAGATAGCGTGGCCACTGTTTCGTGATTTTCGCTTTACTTTCAACAGTGGCTGTGGTGAACATAAATGAACGCCGCTTATGTATACCTAATTTTGGTCATTTTCCACATGCTGTGATACCTAGGTAGAGGGCATTGGCGTAATGAAGATGGGAAATGATCAGTGCCTGGATCACAGTCTTACGGCAGTCCGCTGGTAGGTAGTTGATGAGTCGCTTGATGGTCCTGATCTTGCCAAAACAGGAGGTTGTCACTGTTTGTACCTGGGTATTAAAGCTGAGATGGTTATCCAAGCGGACTCCAAGATTTCCTACTGAGTCTTTAGGCGTGGGGGCTTGGCTCAGGTCTTCTGGCCACCATAGACTGGAGTCCAGAGGGGCTGGTGAATTAAAAAACAGAATCTCCGTTTTTCCAGCATTGAGTCGAAGGGAGTTGGCATCCATCCACTTGGAAATGTCTCTATGGCAGGTTTTTAACGGATCAAAAGCTGAGGAAGAAGAGGAGTCGAAAGTGAAGAGAAGCTGAATGTCATCAGCGTAGGAGGTGGATTTGATCCCAGTCTGAGCGATCAGCTTTGCCAGGGGGGTGAAATAAACATTAAACAGAAGCGGGCTGAGCAAGGAGCCCTGCGGGACTCCCCATTTGAGTGGTCTGGCTGTGGAAGTGTAGGGGGGGGGGTGAAAACCTGCTGTGTACAATCAGAGAGATACGACGTGAGCCAATTAAGCGCAGTGCCAGCTACGCCTAGGTCCGCCAGCCTCCTCAGCAGGATCCTGTGAGAGACGGTGTCAAATGCTGCTGAAAGATCCAGCAGCACTAACAACGCCCTTGACCCTCGGTCGAGCGTCCACCTCACCGAGTCAGCCATTTCAATAAGGGCTGACTCCGTGCTGTGGCCCGACCTAAAGCCATGTTGGGAATCATGAAGTAACCCGTTGGTTTCAATGAAATTCGCCAGCTGGGAATGGACCAGTTTTTCCAGACTTTTTGCAGGGGCGGGCAGAAGGGAGATGGGCCTGTAGTTGCAGGGGAGGTCCGGATCCAGATTAGGTTTCTTAAGAATGGGAACCAGAGAGGCGTGTTTCCACTTAGCGGGGAAACTACCCGATCTGAGGGAGTCATTCCAGATGTGGTTCAGGTGGGGATTCAGAAGAGGTGCCAGTTTTTTATATTGCTTAGCAGGCCATGGATCGTTGGGGGAACCTGATTTGCACTTTAGTAATTTGGTCAAGGTGTCTGCTTCAGAGAGGACTGAAAATTCGGAAAAGGTAGCCTGAGGTGTCGAGGGAGTGGAGGGTACCTCTTCCCAGTCTTCTTTGTTAGGGGTGGGGAAGGAGGAATAAATGATCTCATTTTTGTCCTCAAAGAATTGGGACAGTTTGTCGCATAATGACTGAGATGCGGGCTGGGTTCGAGTTAAAGCGTTGGGGTTAGTAAAAGAACGAACTATATTGAAAATCTCTCTGGAACCATTGCTGGCTTGTTTGATTCTGGAGGCTAGAAAGGCCTGTTTATGTTCTTTTTTTCATTCTCCGATATTCTTTGAGTGCTGTTTTATATGAGCTTTTCCTTTCGAGGGAGAAGTTCTGCCTCCAGGGGCGTTCGAGGGTTTTACAGGCAGCCTTTTTCTGCCAGAGCTCGTCCGAATACCAGGGTGCTGAAGGTGCAGCCCGATAAGTCTTAATGGGTTCAAGAGGGGCTTGCAACATGATGTGTCATATAGTAAATATGACGCATCCATCATGTCGCAAGGAGGGCGCAATGAAGAGTGATGCATTGCTGTTGTCATGCTGCGATACGTCACTTTTCATAAATGCCTTTTCTAACATGCACCAATCAATACATTTTATTGTTTCAGTTCATTAAAACCATACCAATATTACTGATATTAAAAACTCAGCCTATGCAATAAAAATACATTACAAGTGAAAGTATTACTGCGTGCTGTAATAATATGGACCCTATCTTCCTTAATGGGTGACACTTAAAAGGAAACAATAGTAAAAACAAAAAGACATTGGTTTGGGAGAATACCACCCAGGCTGATCGTCCGAACTGCTGACATCACTGCCTTCACCCGCCGGGGCTGGTTTTCTTGTGGTAGTATCGCATCTTAAGCTTTTGTCACATGGGAGCCATTGCGAAGGTTTTCACCAATGTATAGTTTAACTGCTGGTCGTCTGGAATGAGATTCGCAGTTATAGCTTCTCTGCATGATCAGATGCCTCAGTCATTAAAAATAATTTTTAATCATAATAATGATCGTAGATTATGCAGGCTAGGACAGATACATAGTAGATGGATGAAGTTCTCCTTTTCTGCATTACAAAGTCCACATTCTGTGGATACACTGTAGACCCAAGCTGGTCAACAAGCAAGTGCTGGTAATTTGGCAAAACACAGGACCATAAGTCTGTGCTTTATGTACACTGGGAGTGGGGTGCAGGGGATGACAGTGACAGCAGGCCATTTTCAATTAATTTGGCTCTGTGCTTCTTTTTTCCTCTTGCCTATCGTAGTGCAGCAACTGCTAGAAAGGGCTAAGCCCAATTAAATATGACCTGTAACGTAGAACCCATTTACAAGAGAAGTTGAAGCAAGCTACATCTTGATACACTTGCACAGTAACCAAAAGCGTTCTTTTATAACTTTGAATTGAAATCACCTACAAATAATACTGTTGTAGAATGTTACTGTATATTGATCAAAGGTTTTTCTTATGTATGTTACAGGAATGAAATATTGCTAAGTTACTGTTTTTTAAAAAAAATTGCTTTAAACCATTTTGTCCACTACTACTGATGGCTGGGCTGCCAACAGTGCATTTAATTGGACGTTGTCAGATATCCCTCCAAATGAAGAAGGTAGTATTAGTAGGAGTGAATGTTCCACAGACTCGTGGATTTTTCAAGAGCTAATAGAAGGCATTTACCTTGTACTATAGATCGAATGGGGCAGATGCACTCTTTTGTCTCTCACCACCCCCATCAAGCACCACATACAAAGAAAGTAAGAACAAGTAGTAAAAACAGGGAAATGGAAATGGGATAAGGGAGAGAATAAAGACATCACCACTATGACTGTTCATTTTAGCAGCAGAGGACAGTAAGTTAGGTGTATTTCTAGTCCTACATTTCTTTTAGATAACCAACTCTACCTGAAGACCTCCAAGTATTTTGCGGTGGTGATGAACAAGAAAAAAGGCATTACACCTTCACTCCCAATGGGGCGGATGGTGTGATGTGCTTCTTCTAATGTCCTCAACTTCCTCAGCCCATCAGGGCAAATTGGTGCTCCAATTAAATGCTTAATGTTTGCCTGTTACTAAATGCGGAGGAATGACTGCGATTTCTTTCAATGCACTAAACATTTGGTGTAAGACTGCGTTTGAATTTGACTTCTGTACAATAAACTATTTACTTTTTTTGTTTCCAAAAACAAACTTGCCAAGTAGAAGTTTACTAATGACCGCATATCCTGGAAATCTTCTCTCAGGCTCTGACGTCAGTGTTATTCTTTTACGGCCCCTCTCTGCCAGGTTTTTCCTGGTATCGATGCACAGAAAAAAAGGCATTATGTCTTCAACTCGAAATAGGACAGACAAGGTAACATACTTCCTCTGATAAACTCTACCCTGTGGGACCATCAGAAAAAGTATTACATTGAATGAGTGAACTGGCACTGTTGAAGGTATTTTTATGTTCCACCCATATCTACATTAGGTGCACAGACCAAGGGTTAGGTGCGAAGGGAACTCTGTCACATTTATGACAGAGTACCCTGTCCACCAATTTTTAAATCTGGCTCTTAGTCTTTTTTATGGAAGTCAAATTTCTCCAGCAGAGCAAGGCACCAGGCTGTATCTACCATGACCAAGTCAGATACACATTGGCTGAGGCTCTGCTAACTTTGGTTTTGCAGGAAAAGCTCTGAGCAGAAGGATTCTAATTTCATGTCCACCAAATATTCTCTCACTTGACTCCAGTGCCCCAGGAAGTGGGAGAAACCATTTCGGAGCATATCAAGCTGCATCTGACTGATTAGCACCAATCAAGGAAAACATGTCTTGGGTTGTTGTGCTCCAGTTTGGAGAGGACCTGGCTTCGCAGTTTGATCTGGATTGTTCCCATTGAAGTAGGACCAAGATTGATTTGCATATAACTGGGCCTAATCAGAAGTGGCATAGTGAGTAAAGCAATGATGGGGTAGCATGCAGCCCTGAGTAATTACCAGTGAGCATTCCACCCATCTCCATTTTATTTACTTCAGTGTAATGCCCTGCGTGTGATGGGCATGCCTTGATGTGGGCATTGTTGTTAACTGTACTAGTGGAATCAATCTGTACCCGGTTGATAAGCCTCAACCAGGGTGAAGGTGATCCTGGGTTGCTTTAATTCTTGTGTGGATGGGTCCTGGCTTGCCATTTCTGTCTGGACTGTTTATATTGAAGCAGGACCAAGGCTGGTTTACCTATAACTGGGCCTAATCTATAGTTGCATAGTGAGCAACATAATGGTGGCATTGAATGGATGCTGTATATATACCAGTGGCTGAGATGAATTCATCTATTCAACCCATTGCTGTTTTGTTTGCTTCAGTGCAACACCCTAAGTGCAATGGGTATGCCCAGATGGGGTCCCATGCTCACAGTGCAATTGGATCCAAGCTGCACCCATCTGATGAGATCCAATCAAGACAAAACCGGTCCTGTGTTGCAGGTGTTCAATTTTGGAGGGGGCCTGGCTCGTTAGTTCAGACTGGACCGCTCCTATTGGAGCAGGACCAAGGCTGATTTTCATCCAACTGGGCCAAATCTGAGGTGGCATAGTGAGCAAAGTAATGATGGAGTGGGGTGAGGCCCGGTTAGTTACCACTGACAGAGATTATTTCAAGCTTCCCACTCATCACTGTTTTGTTTACTTCAGAAGTCCTTTTTTGGCAGCAAAATGCTCCAAGTGGGATCATCCTGATGTTCCTGTCCACAAAGGTCGCCCCTTAGGAACTCAAGAGGAGCACATATAGCCTAGAACCTACTCCATTAGAGTGACTAGCACAGTCCGGGGCCACTTGCCACTGGCCAACTGGTGGCATCTTTAAATGTCCCTGTTGACACCAAGGAGCTCAGACAACTAACCCTTTGAGCCGACTTATCAACAATTCGCTATCCAGTGGGTGTAGGTGACTCACAGATACTCCTTAAAAATAGGCAAAATGTTCCCAAGGGCACCCTTCTGCTTTTGAAGCACATCTAGTTCACCTTACTGCAAAAATATCCCAGAGTACAATATCCTCAGTGAAACTCAAGGTGTTAGAACCTTTTTGTCCATAGAAGAAGTTGGTTATCCACACAGTAGTGAGTCTAGAGAAATGAGTAGTGCCCTCTCAACCACCCCAAACTGGTTCTAAACTGGCTCTCCCTCCCACTGGGATGGAACCAGGATGCTACTGTGTGCCCTGGGATCAGAAGACCCCTCTTCCCCAGTTCTTACTTTAAACTTTGATCCATTTGAAGTAAATGAAGTTCCTGAACCCTCACCAACTCTCTTCCCTAAGAAAACATGAACCATACAGCTCACATCAAGGTCTCCTGTCTTCTTCGGAGAGCAGTTTTCACATTTCACCAAGTGGAAAGCACTGACTGGGAAGTCAGCTGTAAGCAGGGAAAGTCTAATTTATAAAAGTTACTTTTCCTGTGTCTGTATCAAAAACTGAACTTCACCATGGAATTTGCCTAGAATTAGAAGGAGTGTAACAGATATTAAAAACATTGATTGAATGGACTCAGTAGCTTATTCAAAACCAAAGATAGCAATGTTGTCAACGTTATCAAAGAGACCATTTTAATTTTCCCTTAGTTTTTCTTATAGAAATAACTACAAACCTATCTGGTGAAAACAACCACCAGAGACTAGTGACTCTATAAGCATGCCACCCTTAAATTCTTACATGTTCCACTTTCAAATAGTAGGGACCCTACCTTGTGGACCACTAGACCTAATTAAGGATGGCTTAATTATTATTTAATAATAGGGCTCTTTCCTGTAAAGATTTTTAGTTTGACAACTTCCTCTGAAGCTTTAAAACCTGAAGCAGTCAGGCTGCACATGTGGGCCTGAAGCCATGTTTTTCTTGTCAGCCTAGTGGATGGAACAATATGTGTTTTAGTTCACACATGACATTTACTGTCTATTCGGTTGGTGAATTTCCTGTACCAAATAGTATGGCCTTGCTGCAAACTTTAATCTGCCAGTTGGGGATTAGACATGTATGCCATATTTTAAGGGTCATATCACATACACTGGGGACTAGTCAGCTGTTCCAGTGTGCAGAGTTCAAAACCTAGCAATACTAGTCAACAAAAAAGAGGGGAGACCTTCTAAAAATAGTGACTGTCTCATATATATGCATGATCATATATACATGTATGAATGAAAATTCGAATTGCACGATTAGTAAGTAAAGTTGAAAGTGTTCTTACTTTTGTTTACAGATTACTATCTTACTTATTTATGGCTTATTGTCCTTCTGGTACACTTCACCGCAGTCTTTGGTACTGTACTTTGTCCACTTTGCTCAGGCTTACCCTGGTTTGAATATGTTGCCGTATATACTGCTGTACAATCAGAATATACTCAAAAGTTTTATACTCAAATCTGAAATAGCCAAATGTCAATGTCTCATCATATAGGATTCTGTTTAAAAGTTTCAGTAACTTGCACAAAGTTATGAATTACCTGAAGTCTTAAAGTCTGGCACACATTTCTGATTCATTCAAAGTTTAAATCTCTTGCACAGAATTATGCATAGCAGAGTCTCAGTGTTTAGCATCATCAAGAAATTCAAGTCTCTGGTATCACATCAACAGAAACACGAAAGTGGCACACAGTAATTCACAGGATCACTGAACATAGGCAGGTTGAAAGGATATGTTTTCGCCAAAGCCAAGCCTGCCACTCCATAGGGTGACCAAGAATTACATAGCTGTCTCACTATGGCCTGCTCTCGGGGCACACTACCTCCCAGCCTCAACCTGCTGCTTCCAAACTCTTGACGGGAAGCTCATCAGATTAAGGGAGAATGTGATGTATAACATTATCTGATAAAATATCCACCATGTGAACCAATTCCCAAGCAGGCACTGCAATTATTGAAGGAAGACACATTGCATAAGGAATTGCTTTTCTTGTCATCCCTCTCCTTAGTACTTTCTTTGTAGTCCTACTCACAGTTTATGTAGGAAGTTCCAGATAGTTTATTTTGCTTACGAAAATTATATTCTTTTGGATGACCAGGATCAGCCCGAGAGCTAAGCTTATTTCTTCTTGACATCTGTGGTGAGGTAAGTGCCACTGTAAATATAGAATGTAGATAATTTTTGGCCACCACAGACAGTGGATGAGCTGTCTTCTTTAACTAGGGTGTCTGGATAAATCCGGGATAAGGATGACAACACTGGCATTGATACTTGTCATGACCCTTGGTTCTTCTCAGTATGTGTAGATGGTCAGATTGTATCAATTGCTGGAACATTGAAGTATAGAAGATGACCTGCGTGGAAGTGAACTTAAATCCCCTGGAAGGGGCTAGAGCACTTGAAACCACCTTAATCTGGAATCCATGTTTCTATGGCTAGTCTCAGATCTACAAGAGATAGCCTCTTGGAAACTCTACAAAGGAGTTCAGAATTTATCCAGGTATAACTTTTCCTGTGGACTAACATCTTGAAGATCTGTGAAGTAGTGAGAGTACATAAAAACAGACTCAGCTATAACATCACAGTCAACTATAAGATCCTCTTTGAACTGGACGTTTGACAGTGTTCTTGAAGGAAGAATGGATAAACCATGATCCTACTCAAACCCATGACTTGGTACCCAATTCCGGGCTTTCAAGATGATTGCAAAATAAGACTCCTACCCTGACGGAGCCTCGCTTGGCTTTGGCATGCAGCCTTGTCCTACTGAACGATTTTGATTCCCAAAAAGTAAAATAGTTATCTGGCATGAACCACAAATCCTTGCTCAACCCAACCATTATTCTATTCCTGGTCGGTAGCAAAGGGACTCTAAGAGTCGGTCTTCCTTATTGAGGTGAAATACTTCTGTCAATTTGGCCACAGATCATTGCCTGTCCTTAATGCAGGATATGTATACCCCATAGCATAATTCTAGTTCATATTTCATGTCTTCCATTATTTTCTTTTGCTGATATTTGTTATTTCATTAAAAAGTCATAACAGTTAATATCACTGTGCTGTAGCCCAAACATGGCTCATTTCATAATTTAGTCTTCTCACCCCTACAGTTTATCAGTATTGCTACCACAATACCCCACTGCAACTTTTACCACCTTGTATGGCTTCTTATCTATTCTCAGAAAACTTACTGAAAACAATAGGATGTATCTTTGAAAGTGATGGTTTGTTGTGTAAATAAAGCATGTTGTTTTCTTTCTAAAAATACGAAAACACGGGTCTTACATTCACTAAGGAGACTTTAGTGTACCAGAAAACAAAACTTCAATCTTGGTTATGGAAAGAGAGCTTAACTTGGAGTTCCTCACTTGATTGCTTGTAAAAGGTGTTGTTTAGAACTTTCTGCTTGTGAGCGCCTCATTTCTGTGTTCGTTGGTAGGTGAGTGAACAAGTCACTGGTGGTTGAAACTTAAATCTTGATTTGCTGTTAGAAATTTGGAGAGTAATTGGAGGCCCTCTGCATCCTCATGTGGCCATCTGTGGACTCTGGGCAGGTTCATCCTCGGTTTTCCTATGACAGAGTAGTAGCTATCCTGTAATGCCATTCTTCATGTCTATGTAGGGTGAGAGGGAGACATTGTGACTGATCGATGTATGGGGAACACAAAGGTTTATGAAGATTTACATAACATAGGTATAAACTAAGGTTTGTGGCAGAATTTTAGAAATATGCATAGAAATATGCATAAAGCTGGCCTTCTGCAGGAAAATGTAGAATTGAGTCTCTATGCGAAAACACCTGCAAATAAAACACTTTGCCCGACTCAGAAAGTAAAAAGGTGAGCACAAACAGCAGTATAAAAATGATGGTGTAGAAAAACACACAGCAAAGATGTCATCAGGAGTCGAACTAGAAACTGCAATCATGTCAATGAGATGAGTGATTGCCCTTGGGGAGTATACTTGCGGGTTCATCACTCCATAAGAGAGCAGTACAGACTCTTGGAATTAGACTGTGATTGCATAAATTGGCTTCTGTTGCAAAAAAGGAAGCAGAGGAATTCTGATAGTAAGCCACATTTACATCCTAATATGTAAATGAATTTCTTTATGAACACAATTTTTAGACACGTCTTTAATATGTTGCAGGTGGGTGCTTTTTATTGAGGGCGGTCTGTTTCTCCGAATCATGTGGGCTTTCCTTAGAAAGATAAGCATGCTCTGTGTCCTGTATTGACAGGTGTCCTGCAGGAGTTTGATTTTTGCTTCTAAATATCCTAGAGCCTCCTGTAATTTTCAGATGCTGTACAATTTATTTGGGATTTATGTGGCAAATATCAGGCTTCGATGGGCCATCTGGGATTTGCTTCAGAATTACAATATCTTATATTAGCATAGATCAGCATGGCAGTAAATGGGCCGGAAATTATCTGCAAAATCAGAGAATAGTACATTGTCTTTCCAAATGCTGTCAATAAACCGACCCTAGGTTTAGTGTTACCTTACCTTCAGTGTTTTGGTTCCAGGACAGGGATCTAGAAACTGCTGTTTATAAATAAAGGCATTGCTATAATGCCCAGTCAAATGTTACAAGCGCCACTAGACATATCTTGCTACAGCCCTTGTGAAAACAAAATATTGTAATCGTATTTGACCCACGAGGCTGTATTTTGAACAAGAGAATTGGCTCAAAGCAAAGCTGAGAGCCTGTTCCGTGCATTTACAGCTATTAAAGCGCATACATTTCCCTTTGCATTGGCAGACGTTAGTGCATGACCTGTAGAAAGCACAGCTCGGACTCGGGGAGCAGTGACAGCCTCTCCGTTTCAGGGCTCAGCGACCAACAGCCCTTACATTTTGCCATCTTACAAACGCTGAACCATTTCACTGCACTGTTGAGGACACAGCTTTCTATTCTTCAAACTGGATTTGCAATGAGGTTATTAAAATGTGTTTCTCAAGAGGAATGTTATTTATTAATGCGTTTTACATGAACAGGAAATATGCTGCGACATATACAGTAGTACAGAAGGCGTGGAATATATCGACTGATGTTGGACCAGGGTTCTGGCAGCTATATTAGGATACTCACTCCACTACTTTGAGTCAATTCTATGCTCCCATTTGCTTACTGACATTAAACGCCATGAGGCCCTTGCTTTATGATTTCCTTCAAAAAGCAAACACAATTACAAATGTCAAATAATGCGTGCTCTTTTATATATTTTAAAGAAATATTATTCACTTTTTTGGTCTACAACTGAACTACTGGCCTAGACCTCGCCTTTGCTTAAATGTTTTAGATGTACTGATTATGCTTTTCAGTGCAATAGACACATTTAATTCCCGTGATGCAACAGTTACATTTTGGACATTTTAGCCTAGATTTCTTTTATTTCACAAAAGTCCATGAGAAAAGAGTAAAAGTTAATTTACGGTCACAATCCAGAACAATATTCTCAGTGGGCCAAAACATTGAGTATGGTACATACTGTAAAACATAGGTCCTATGCATATTTTTTGATAGTGCTGATTATTAACATTTACAAATCAAATGAAAGCATAGGGGGATTTGGAAGGACCCACTTCAAATGAAAAATTTACTGAAAAATAAAGTATCCAGCGCTCTTGAAAATGTAGCAGTTCAGAATGTCTGAATGCTGTCTGAGTCATCGCTAGTCTTATTCTGCAGGCATAAAAAAAGCCAACTCTGCTAATATATACTGTTTGGAGAGATACAAATCACTGCTAGATGAAATGTATTTTAATCAAAGGTGAAAAAGGAAGAAATTTCAATTTTCAATCAAGTGTCCATAATACAGGTACGTAGCTATTAAGAGTGCAGCAGGTGCTGTGGAACCGGGCACCAGAGTTCTTAGTTTATTTGTATTACAGTCCTTTACCTGAGTACGGGCCGTTTGACCTGCATGAAATAGGCCTCCTGGCGTCCTTGCTGAGCTACTGCCTTCATATATTAGGAACGCAGAGACATGCATTACATTTAGAAGCTTTCAGTAAGACATGTCACAGCAACACCTGGATGGAGTTTGTGGAGTTCGGCAAGTGGCGGAGTGCAGCGCAATCGGCCGTTCCCCCTGATCTTCCTGCCGCTTGAGTAGAAATTCTACACGAGCGGCAGCTCGCGCTCACCAACTTACCATTGGCGAGAGCGAGTGGGGAAAAAACTACGCTGCACTATGCAGAAGTCAGTTTTCTGCACTCTGCAGAGCGCGTAGTGCAGAAAACTACACAAACTCCTCGAACAGAGCGGGGTTCACTGCTCAGGCCAATCACGTTAATAACATTATTTCAGTTGTTTCTTTATATGTATGGTATTGAATGATGCCTTTTGCTAAATAGTGTTACTTAATGATATAAATTTTGTGAGGTTCTGATCAGTCCTCTTGGGGGATGATTTAAAGTGTGTATGGGGTTGCTCGAGCTGCATAATTGGAAAATGACGGTGGGGGAGGTTTTTGATTCATACCCATAACGTTAACTTTGTGCTTCTAACTGAATAAATACGTAAATGTGTATATGGATCTATGCATAGGATAGATGATTTTAGATGTTTTCTTTGAAAGCGCTCCAAAGCTCCAATCATGATAACAAGCACAACTTGCTTTTTGCTCTGCCGTTTACTGACAAGAATAATCTAAGTCAATTGAGTTCATTGACTTCAACTGAGGGCTATATTGATTTTGCAGCCATTTTCACAGTACATTAAGTTCAAGAAGAGGTCAGAGACAATGGGTACTTAATGTGTAACCGCTGCAGGATGAACACTGCTCTTTCACAGACATTAAAATATGTGAATTATATATTTTCATATTTTTATGAACGTTTCTATGTAATGTATATGAAAGGAAGTTTGTTTATATTGTTTTCTCAGGCATAAGAGTGAATTCCACAGAACGTTTTAGGATGCTACCCTACCAATGCACATTATTTAATAGACATTTTAAGGTTGTTAATAAATACTATTAAGTTCCTAAATTTCAATAGGTGCCAATATTAAAATTCTTATGGATTGCTTCTCTTGGAATAGACTATGTACACGTTTTTTTAAATATTGTGATCAAATTAAAAGGCTAAAAATCAAGCAAAATACTAAGGGGCATATTTATTAGGGAACTGTTGTGGCGTGGTGTTAAGCCAAGAAGGCAAACGCTGCACTTCAAAAGTTTTCAAACGCAGGGATGCACCATATTCAAAAGAATATGGTTCTTCCCTGCCTTTCCCTTAGCACTGGGGCTAAATGGAGATGCCTAGCGCCAACTCAGGCCCTCTTGAATCATTGTGCAAAGGAGACTGCGTTGCAGGAAAAAAATGTTTTTGTGCAGGAAGATATCCCTTCCTGCACATACACAATTATTCATGGTGTTTTGCTCTTTCTATGTGTTCTGCAGAATGCAGCACACATAGAAACAGCAAAAACTAGGACAAATAAAGAATTTCTCCTCATTTTGCCATGTTAAGACCAGGTTTTCCTTTGTCTTAATTTTGGCTCTGCCCCATACTTACACCACCCTTGAAAATATGGGGCAGCCTCAAAATCAATGGGTGTTGCAGCAGAAACCCCACCGCAACACCCATTGCCCACCCCTTTCACATTAAGTATAGCGTGAAAGGGTGCCTATTCACATGGCTGCATTAAGCCACGTTAAGTGGCCTAATGCTGCCTTGTGCATGAGGAAAAGGTCTTTTCACCAAAGGAATGTCAAAAAAAGTGGTGTTCCTGTGGTGATAGGAGCTTGTAAATATGCCCCTCAATATCTTCAACTTTTGCACATTTTAGTAAACATATGGGCAAGCATGTTTTTGGTTTCCCATTTTGATAACTCTGGGATAAATAAACCATTCTTTATAGAACTTGATATGTGTATAGCAACAGTGTAATATGATTAAAGCCACTCGTTCTGAACAATTGATGTAATATTTACACCAGTTTATTAAAGATGTTAATAATAGGTAGCTATCTAAAGTGTATTTTTTCCCTTACATTTTATCCACAATGAACTGATTTTTTTTTTTATTGCATTTTATTTTTTTAATAAAGGCAGTATACATCCAAATGGTACATTCTGGAAAGATTGTTGCATTTTCAGTAAATTGTAACCAGAAGGTTTTCGCTCATAAACATGCCTCAATTATCTATTTGACTCTGGATCGTAAAAGTTTTCCTGGACATTCTGAAGACAAGTAACAACTTCACGGAAATTCTCATTAGTTGCCAATTTGTGTTCCTTCTGTTTCTTGTCCAATGCTTTACAAAAGTTCAGTAACACAGGGATTGCTTATTATTTCTCTAACGTGTAACATTCATGACAGTTCTATGTATATAGCAAATTCAGAAACAGATTTTGTTGACATGTGAAACGATACAGTGTATAAATATACATTTGAGAGAACTGTAGTTAGAGCCATCTAAAAACAATTCCTGCTATGTACTTCTTTGAAGGAATCAAAGCACAACAAAAGCAAAATAATGGACTGCTAGTGGTTTATTTATTTATTTTATTTATGGGATTTTTAATGCGCAACTAATACCCTAGGGTGTCTAGGCGCAATGAGATGCTCTAAGATACACAAAATTCAGAACAGGAACTTATTGATTAAATAACCAAGTTTTCAGGGCCTTACGGAAGGCAATGAGTGTTGGTGCTGTTTTAATATACAAGGGGAGTGTGTTCCACAGTATGGGGGTCGCTACCAGGAAGCGTCTATCTCCCCATGTGGCCGTTCTTGTTCGGGGAACATGCAATAGGTGGCTTGCTGCTGATCTTAGATTCTTTCCAGGTATGTACACCTGAAAAGCTTCCTGTAAGAACTTTGGTCCAGTCTGATGAATGGCCTTATAGGCGATGCAGAGAGCCTTGAATTTGATTCTGCTCTCCACTCTTAGCCAATGTAGATGGCGTATGGCTGCTGAAGTAGAGTGTCGCCAAGGAATATTAAACAGAATCCGTGCTGCCATATTTTGCACAGACTGTAGTTTGTTCAGGATGTATTTGTGAGTGCCAAGGAAGAGGGCGTTTCCATAATCCAGCTTCGAAAACACTAAGGTGGTGATCAGTGTTTTCCCTGCCGAAGCGGGTAGGTATGGCATGAGTTTTTTTATTTTCTTCAGCACGAAGAATGCAGCAGAGATCACCTTGTTGACATGATAACCAAAAGATAGCCTGTTATCAAAAATCACTCCCAAATTCCTAACCTTGACAGCTGGAATCGGGGGGGAGCCCATCTGACTGGGCCACCAAGTTGGGGACCATTCGGGAGAGATCTTACCGAAAGTCATAACTTCGGTTTTCTCTGCATTAAGTTTCAGGCAGTTACTGTGCATCCATGATTGTACATCCAGTAACCCCTCCTGAAACTTAGCTGCTACCACTGGACCGTTCTTATGCACCGCCAACACAAGCTGGGTGTCATCTGCGTAGGTAGTTAATCGCATCCCATGTGATTTAATAACCCTCGCCAAGTCCGCAACGTAGATATTAAAAAGCGTGGGACTTAGCGAGGATCCTTGAGGGACTCCACAGGGCAGTTCAGAAGTGGGCGAGTAGTAGTTGCCCAGTTTGACTGCCTGTTTGCGATTAACTAGGAAGGAGGCTATAAGGTCTTTAGCCAGATGACTAATTCCAAGGGCTGCGACACGGTCGACCAAGATGACGTGGTCGACCGTGTCAAAAGCAGCTGACAGGTCCAATAAGATGAGCACTGCAGCACCTCCCGAATCCATGATCTCTCGAATTTCATCCGAGGCCTTTATCAATGCTGTCTCAGTTCCGTGTCCCTTCCGGAACCCGAACTGAGTGTCATCTAGGAGCTTATGTTGTTCAATAAACTCAGAGAGCTGTTTATTCATTATTGCCTCCACTATTTTGGCAGGAAATGGAAGGCAGGCAATTGGCCTGTAGTTGGAAATGATGGTGGGGTCTAAAGATGGCTTCTTAATCAAAGGTTTAACAATAGCCTTCTTCCAGGTCTGTGGATAGACACCTGTCCTAAAGATGGAGTTGCATATGTTGGTCAGCGGCTGGGTAACCACATTGTATAGTTGGTTCATTATGGTCGGAGGACATGGGTCCAACGGGGAGCCTGATTTAATTTTGCCAACAAGTGCGTTGACCTGTTCTTCGGTAGCTGACTGAAACTGAGTAAAGGAAGGGTGCTTCAGTGCTGGTTGAATAGTTAAATCAGCGGTTCTTCCTACCGGCTCTTTAGAAAAAGTGGAGTAAATATCCATTACTTTAGTAGTAAAAAATGTGGCTAAGGCGGTACAGAATTCCTGCGTGTTCTCTATTGTGGAGCCAGTTGGAGGACCACCTGAAATAACATCCTGGCTGAGTTCTGAGCGTGCTCAATACGACCAGTGAAGAAAAGATTCTTTTGTGTGGTGATAGCTTTCTTATATATAGCCAGAGCACTTTTGTATTCTTGCTTAGCCAATGGACTATAGTGCTTTCTCCAGCGCCTTTCTAAATTTCTACAGAACTGACGCTGGAGTCGCAGCTCTTCTGTATACCACTGGGCAGATGGAGTGGTTCTATTGGGGCGATAAGTTTTTTCAGGAGCAACTTCGTTCGCTGCTTTTAAGATCCATTCCTGAAATTTAATGGACATAGTTTCAGTATCGTCTCCGCTTTCTGGAGCAGATGACAGCAAGAGATTTGAGAGATGTGGTATGTCTGCGTTTTTCCACATCCGCGCCCCCACTGGTGCCCTATCTTTGGTCTGAAGGGGTTTGAGTGGTAGCATCCGGATCCTAAAAATAATGGCTTGGTGGTCAGACCAGATCAAAGGTAGTGTTGCTACCAGCTCAATGCCATGGTCATTCGTAAACAGGCCATCAGCGTGTGTCCGGCTTCATGCGTGGGGCCCTTCACCAGCTGCTGCAGTCCTATTGCCTGCATATCAGTAATAAGTTGGAGTGTATATTTGTTTTCCAAGTTTTCCAATGAAAATTAAAGTCCCCAAGAATTGTATAAGTCGGGGATTCTATTGCTGATTCCATAATTTCGATGAGTGCAGCTAAAAATTTGGTTCGAGCTCCAGGTGGCCTGTACACCAAGGTTCCTTTAAACGCCTGTTTGTGTGTAAGATTGATAGTAAATGCGAGAGCTTCGCAGTTGGTACTTAAAATGGGCTCAAATTTGGCGCGATAAGTGTCCCTATGAATAATGGCTAAGCCTCCGCCTCGCCCCGAGGCTCTATCTTGTCTAGCTACACTGTAACCTTCAGGAGTAGCTTGAACAAAGTCAGGGCCAGATGCATCATCTCCCCATGATTCTGTGATGAATAAGATGTCCAGTTCATGATTAATAATGCTCTCCCTAATGTCCAGACTATGTTTGGGGAGAGAGCGTGAATTAATTAGTTCATCTGGTTCTTTCTGGAAAAATGGCCATGACTGTCTGACTTTAGGATGTCGCCCGATCTCTTTGTTGAGCACTAGTGTATGGGTCAAGTTACCAATTTCATACCTGGCTACAAAACCATGGACTTTTGGAGAATGCTTAGCTATTTACATGTTCACAATCATGTTTGTGTGTCTTGTTCACCTCGTATCCTATTTTGCTTCCCAGGCATCATCATAAAGTCAGCATTATTTCTCGTGCTCTTTAGGTCTCGCCTATGCAGCGCGCATGCGCTGCTTAGGAGGGCATTTTGCCATTGGTCTTCACTTTTCAAGCACTGAACTCGTGCTTGTAACGGCATCCACATTGCGGGAGCGAGTAGCAGCGCGCCACAAGCACGAGTGCAGTGCTTGAAAATTGAAGACTGCTCTCCTAAGCATGTGCAACACTTGCGGGCTCGCCTCCTGCTCGCCCTTTCTCTTCATGTGGCCACTCCCCTTCTTGTATGAGAGGCTCACTGGGGCCGCGCTTGTCTTCTATGCTGCTTTGCTCTGTTTTGGACTCCAATGCTGGTGGTGTTGTGGACTGGGGGTACAAACCTCTTCTCTTTCAGAAGCTGACATTTCTGTGCTGATTGTTATCATAGCGGTGAGATCTGAACTTGCTTTCTTTTGAGAATCTTTGGTGTTTCTTACAATTTTCTGTTATATTTAGGGACAACTTTGAGTTCCACTTTGTGTTACTTATTAAAGGTGCGTAAGGTGGATTTTTTTGCTTCATGCCGTAGTACTTGCGACTCAAGAACTGCCTGATGCTCATGTTTGTTTCTTTGAGTTGGCTAACGGTTGTGCTTAATTTACATCAGTTGAGCGCAATGAGAAGGATACAGTTCCACAAAACGCATGGTCCCGACACTAAATAACTGCAACATGACAATTTTCAATTCTGTTTTTTACTATTCAGAACAAGCAGCTCGGTACAGCTAGACATTTTTTAAATGAGGGTTGTGTTTTTTGGTCTCCTACCAGATACCTGTATAGTATACTATACATTATTGTTAGGCTTTGAGCGCTTTCATATCACTAACCGACGAGTATTCTGCTCGAACACTGCTCATTGGTAAACTGTCAAACCTAGAAAATACTGGTTTTGCCTGTTTATTATTATGACAGGTTCTGATCTATGTTATGCTTTATGGAAGATTTTCAGGTTGAAGATTAATTACATCCCTTTTTAGTCAGGTACAGGATCAAATTCACTCTCTTTAAATATAGGCTCATCGGGACTAGATGGCGTCCAAAACAACCTTAAAGAACATTATTAAGATCTAATGTTTTATTCAGCACAGCACCTGTCATATTTTAGAAGACTAGTGCTCTATGGACTTATAATATATCCTACTTTGTTGACGGAATATTGCTTTTACAGGAATTTATTAGAAATCAAGTTTTAATGCTTTCAGACCAATTACGGAGTAAAACAAAATATTGAATGTGAGCATATTCATGCTTTTTAAGAGTGGTCTAATATGCAATAGAATTGCCACAAGGTGTTACTGTTTGATTTTAAGAGGAAATCTGCTGATTGAAATAATATGCCCACTCATGGCTCCTATTTATCTTAGATACAGCAGGTGGTACTCTCGCAGCTCTTTATAGGACATTTTCTTCCCTAACAACTTGTCCGACCCACATTTTCAGGTGATATCATTCCTTTCTTTACAACACCTGCGTCTGTTATCTTACTTCTTGAAAGTGCTTAGTTAATTGCAATTTGTTGGTCACAGATTTCTGAAATTTAAATATAACTAGTATTAAATGATGACAATTTATGTTCATTTTCGGCATGTCTCCAAATCTAAAAAGCAGCTCTAGAAATACTTACAAAGGCCACACATGCACCAAATCTAAACAAGCATTGGCATAGCCAATAGATGTCGCCTTTGGGACCTTATAAGTGTTTAGTTATCCAGCACAATATCCTTTGTGCAACAACATCAAGTGTTGCATGGCTAAACACTTATAACGTCCCAAAGGCGAGACCTATTGGGTATGCCAATGCTTGTTGTACTTACGCTAAACCTAAATGAATGATACTCTCAAGACGTTCCTCTAATTCTCTTGGTTAAGGAAGTGTAATGTATTTTTCTTTAAACTCCTGGGGTTGTATCATGAACAGCTAAACTCTCTCACTTCAGCACTGACTGCCTTTACTTGCTCATACCTTTAACTCAAAATCTTTCCTAGTTAGTGCATGAAGTGCAGAAAGCACAGCTTCGAAACAGTGAGCAATGATTTTCTGGCTCTGACTCTGATTTTTGCTCGCTGTTGCCCAGATATTAACTCTGAGAAATTTTGAATAAGCATGTATGCATTTTTTGTCACTGCAACGCATTAATAAAGATGGACCCAATTCTTTGCCGAGAAAGTAATTCATATCTATTTGCATAGCCCGAACATATCACCCCTTAGGGACTTCAAGGAGCTATGGGCCGTTGGGGAGATTAACAGAGATATTTATTGCCCCGAGACACACAATGCTGGGCGCCAGCGCCGGGTATTGAAGCGTCAGCTTAGCTCTCAGGAGGCAGCCGCTCTGTCTGCTGCGCCACACCTCCCCCAGCTGTACAGTGGAGACAGCACAGCTCTTCATCATATTGAGCTTACTCTGTGAAGTCACAGCTTCAGAGTAAATTGACAGTATTTGGTATAATTGTCTTTGCAAACGTTCTGACTTTTTAGTGACTTTATGCATACCTAGTAAATTTCGACAGGACACCTTGCACCTCTTTCCATGAGACTGATAATCATCACAATTTGCTTTAAAATTATTGACATTGTTTTCTTTCAGTGTGAAAGCCGGGATCATATTTCACCTTCAAAATATTTGCAGTTTTGCTTAGACGCTTTCGGGAGAAACCTGCTGAAAATCTATGCAGTCTTTCTCTCCTCATTTTCAAGTCGCAGTGTTATTACGACATGAAATAATTCTAATATTTGGTTTTCTCTTTCTATTGTTTGTGCATTCCTTCCTATTTAGAATACTTTGCAGACGTCTCCCTATTACTGTTCCATGCGTGTTTTAAAATTCTCTGAGAACTCCATCCTTCTAGCCAATTGATGGTAATGTTAGCAGCTGAGCTTCGGGTTCCCTCTCTCTGGGATAAAGTAAACCTTAATAAATGACTTGAGGAAAGTCACAAGTTCAAGGTGACCACGATGGAGCACAAGCCAGATAAAAGGAACAGGCTAGTCCCGTCCTGCTGAAAAGTGACCTTCTAAGTCCGGCGAGCAGATTTTTTTTTTATCTTGGACGAGTCAGCCAGTCGCCAGGAGGACAGTGTCATGCGAAGAGCAGTTTGGGTGTCGCAGATGGTTGTTGCTGTATATTTGCTTTGGCAGAAAGTGCAGGTCTTGTGTTGCTGTATGCCATGGACAGTCATCGGCACAAAGAGCAGGTTTCACTGGAGCTTTGCATTGCCTGTTGTTGTGGGTGGCAGAGTATTGGTATATTTAGGGTCACGAGAATCCCATACTTCAGGATTTTCATCCTCTCTTGAAGAAGGTGCTACTACGCATGCCAGCCAATGGGCCACATCCCAAGCGGCACCTCTTGGGGGTCAAGAGTCACTCCAGAAGAGCCCAGCGGCATGCTCAGACAGTTCCAGTTGCAGGTCCAGGCAATTCTAGGGGCTGCAGGTCAGCTGGGCAGTTGATGGGATGTCTCAGAAGCTTATTGGGCCCCTGTTGCTCACAAAAGAGGCTACCCCAATTGCCCTTGGAGTCACTCTGATGGTCGTTGGTTCAAAGGGAGCAGGTCCTGTTCTCCCTCATCAGACAGAAGGTTAGCAAGGCGGTCCTTCAAGCAGCAGGTCACTTCTTCTGCGAGCCAGGCAGGATTGCTTTCCTTCTGGTAGTAGGGCAGCAGGACTGTCATTGGGAATCTTCCACAGGTTCAAGAGTATACTGAGGAGTGTCTCTGGATGTCCAATATGTGCACCTGGCGAAACCCTTTGTGTAAGGAGGAAGCCCTGTCCTACCCCCCATGACTGGGTATTGAAAGTTCTTTCCCTTATCCTGGTAAAGGATCCGAACAGTCTGGGGTGACAAAAGGCAGGGCAAGCCTGGTGTCAGGTACCTTTGTATGTGTTGTAGCCACCACCATTTGAAGAGGAAGTGAGGCTGGGTACAGCTCCTTCCTAGCCATCCTGTCAGGATGGCCAATCATGCCAACACCTAAGTCCCCTTCGTGGCACTGTTGGAAATACCCTTTTCTGCAGGGTCATCCCCCAAACAATTTGCATTCCTCTTCCCCTTTTTGCTGAATCCGAATCTGTTAGCTTTAGGACTCTGGGCACTTTACCACAGCTAACCAGTGCTAAAGTGCACATACTTTTTCCCTAAAATGTGGTAACATTGGCTTATCCAAAATTGGCATATTTAATTTACTTATAAGTCCCTAGTAATATGATCTACATTTACCCAGGCACTAATTGCGCCATCCACTTAAGTAGCCCATTAAACATGTCTCAGGCCTGTCATTGTAGAGCCTTTGTGTGCAGTTTAAACTGCTATATCAACCTTTCAAGTTAAACCTTTCGGCAGGGCCAAAGCTTCCTTTTTAATACATATAACTCACCCCTAAGGTAAGCACTAGGTAGCCCCATAGGTCAGGGTGCTGTGTATCTAAAAGGTAAGACATGTGGTTTTAAGTTTTGCATGTCCTGGTAATGAAAAACTCCCAAATGTGGTTTTAACTACAGTGAGGCATACCCCTCCCATAGCATAACATTGGGATTCCTTATTTCATTTAATGCACTGTAATTAAGTCATGTTTAGTACCTATAGAATTACAATGATACATCTTCTCTAATGGCAAATTCATATTTATTGTTACAAATTTGAAAATGCCACTTTTAGAAAAGTTGGCATTTTCCTGCTCTTGGCCCTTTGTGCCTGCACCCTGTCTCTGATTGCATTCCTGGGTTGGGTAGCAGCTGGGCTTTATGTATTCTCCCTAGACAGCTACATACAATGGGAGCTGAGGTGTGACTTGATGGGCTTGATAGGCCACCCTGGCAGGATGGGAAGGAGGTACAGGGCACAGCCTCACACTTACACCAGAATAGACTGTGTCCTGTCCACACACAAAAGACTGTGTACCCCCCTGTAGTGAGTCTGGAGCCCGGCCAGGAAGGGAGGACTGTTGTGCACTTCAAAAACACATCTTTGAAGTCTCCTCCACTTTAAAGGCATCACTGGGTATAAGAACTGGACCTCACACCCTACCACTCCAGCACACTTCTGCCAGGAAGAAGGACTGCTGTGCTGCTTAAGGACTGCCACTTTTCCAGACAGCTGCTCTGAAAGAATAACTTTCTTGATGTGCTGACCTGCTACCCTTCTGGTCTGCTTGAGAAGGACTTAAACCCAGAGTGACTCCAAGGGCTTGCTGGCTTGGCTCCTGATCCGAAGTCTCAGAGAGATAAAGGTCTTCCAACTATACTGCTGCTGCACCTGGAGTCTACCATCAGTGAGTCTGCTCTGCCAGGTGGTGCCACCCCAGTCCTGGACCCTTGGAAGTGGGCCTAAGGTGCTTGTTTAACATATCACCACTGCGGAGACGGAACCGGTGCATCGTCGCTTTTGCCTGGTCAGCACCTATGCATCTTCACCATTTCACGGATTGGAACTGGTACATCACCCCTGTTTGTGTGGACCAGACCTGACACAACCCTGAATCTGCATGGCTTGGAGCCTACGTTCTGCTTTCAGAACCACCACTGTACGATTCTCATCAAGCATCGTCGCTGTTGCACCGCCAGGCCCAGTGCATCACCACTGAACGTGTGGATCCACATAGATGAATCACTCTCTGCACTCCACCTTTAACAGGATCTTTGTTTTCAATGCAGCCTAAACCAAGGCACTTTTGATCAGCTGGGCTTCCTTAGTCCCAGTGGCCGGCCTGCACGCCATTGCATCGGCCTGAACCTTTGACCTTGTCCCAGTCTTGTTCGACCAGATATCTCTTGTTGGTGCTTAATGCTTTTTTGGCACTATTTTCACTTATACTTGTAAAGAAACAATATCTCTGATTCTACTTATTGGTATATTGTCATCATTTGTTTCTTGTTTTATTCATTAAATTAAGAGTGTTATTTTTTGACTTGGTGTATAATCTTTTTGAGTGGTATTTTCACTGTTGTACTGTTTGAAGTGCAGCACAAATGCTTTACATATTGCCTCTTAAGTTAAGCCTCACTGCTCTGTGCCAAGCTTCCAGGGAGTGTGAATAGGTTAATATAGCGTATGTTTGTGACTTACTCTGACTAGGATAGCAGTTCCTGCTTGGGAGTACACACCTCTTCCAACCAAAAACCCAATTTCTAACAGTCACTGCCTGGAAGCAATTCATAAACCCCAGCAGCAGAGCCGTTCATAGTCATGTGGCCCAGAACTCTGGCAAAAAGACACAGATGGTAAGGACAAGAACATTTCAACTTTTAGAGGCATTTTCAAAATTGGTACTTAAAATCTGACTTCACTATTAAAGTGGATTTTAAGTTATGATTCATTTGAGTGTAAACAGCACACCTCTATCTTCTCCTAATCTAAAGTTAGTACTTATTAACCTCTTGTGTGCTGATGACGAGCTGAGCTCGTCGTGCAGCACGGTGGCCGTGTGCTGATGACGAGCTGAGCTCGTCATGGCCCCCGCGGAACGCCCACACGGGGATAATTACCCCGCTGTGCTGGGCGATCCATTGAGTGGGCGTGGCCATGACGAGCTCAGCTCGTCATCAGCACTCGGCCACCGTGCTGCATGATGAGCTCAGCTCGTCATCTGCACCACGGCGCCGTGTGCGGCCCGCCTCCCCCCAGCGCCGCGGGGGAATTAGCCCCGCGGCAATGGGGTTAAATGTAATAGGGTATTCCAGTGTTAATCAATGGGAGCGATAGGACTTACAGCAGTCAAAAAATTAGTTTTTTTACAGGCAGGACATGTAAAAAGTATGTAGACATGTCCCACATTTTAAATACAAAGAACTTTGCCCTATGAGCCTTTTCGGGACTATCTTAGGAGTAACTTAAAAGTACTAAAAAGGAGGGTTTAGGCCTAGCAAAAGATTTCATTTGGCAGGACAAAATGGCACTTTAAAACTGCACTCAAGGCTACAGTGGCAGGCCTGAGACATGTTTTGAAAATGCTACTTTAAGTGAGTGGCAAAGTGAGTGCTGCAGACCTTCAAGTAGCATATAATTTATGTGCCATGAGTACATGTAATACCATTTATTAGAGACTAAAAAGTAAACCCCATAATCCAGTTAGGTGTAGGGCAATTTCTACCGAGATTGGTGTGAAGTGCACAATCAAGTTAGTGGTGGTTAGAAAAGGTAAAGTGCACAGAGTCCTAAATCTAACAAAAATGAGTACAGCAAAAAGGTGGGTTGAAGACAAAATATTTGAAGTTATACCACACCAAGGCTGTCAGGTTTAACAGCCATTGAACTGCTATGGACTTTAAGACTGAGATTTCTAAAGCTTAGCACTGATGCCAATGTAGTGCAACATGAAACAGCAGATGCTATTTCCTCTCCTGCACAAAAGGTTTTTTTGCACTTTAAAGATGCACTTTTGACAGAACAAAAACTGGTCTGCTTCACTTTGCACCACTCTGCCTTAACAGGGATGCTACTGGGAATGATCAGCACTAACACCCATAGATTTTTCCTCAGCGCCCAGATCTTCTAAGACAGAAAAACAAAACTTTGCATAAAATATGAATTCCTATTGAAGCAGGCACAAACAATGTGAAATATGTTGGCATCACCCAAAAAATGACACCGCATATGTGCTGCAGGAATCCCCAATGTTTACATATGAGAGGAGCAGGCCTCATAGTAGTGAAAAACAAATGTGTGTGTTTCTCACCACTAGGACATGTACAACAACCAGGTACATGTCCTAACTTTTCCTTCAAAGCACTCTGCTCTTAGGGGTGACTTACATGTAATAAAAGTGGAGGTTAAGGTTTGGCAAGTAGTTTTAAATGCCTGGTTGGAGTGGAAGATAAACTGCATACAGGCATTGCAGTGGCAGGTCTAAGATAGGTATGAAAAGCTACTTCTGTGGGTGGCACAATCAGTGCTGCAGTCCATTAGTAGCATTTAACTTACAGGCCCTGGGCCAGTTATATACCATTTTATTAGCGACTCACAAGTAAATTAAATATGGCAATCATGTTCACACAAATTACACACATGTTTAGGGAAAAAACCCAAGCACTTTATCAATGACTAGCAGTGGTAAACAGCTCAGAGTCCTAAGGCCAACAATAAGATTCAGCAAAATGTGGAGGTAAAAAGCAAAAAGATTTGGGGAAGACCACCTTAAGCATGCCAGGTCTAATACGGGTTACTTAAGAATGCCATAAGTGATCTACCCAAATGATCCATCGCAAAATTCCAAATTGAGTTCAGTTTTCATGGATTTAAAGCTTCCTCAGTTCTCCAGTTGGGTTTATGTACACGCTTACAGAGCAAGGTCTACAGTGGTCATGATGGTACTGAAAAATACTTTATAACCATGATACCTTAGGTCATATGGTTAGAATGGGTGCTAGTACCGATTCCTTTGAAGTGGATAAAGTTACACTCTTACAGCTGTGCTTTACAGATTTCAATATTACATGGAGATTTCATATTGGCTCGGGCCTGTCATTGGGGCGAGGGTGTATATGGCATGCATCCATAGCACCACTCACTGGTGTATTAGTGCATGAAATGTAGGGACAAGGTTTACAAAGTGAATACAAAAAAAATATACTTACCTTTTTCAGTTGCATGCTGATTCTTGTTGGACTCAACAATGATCAGCCTGCTATGTGGATTGTAGGAAGGTGTTCATTGTAGATAATGCGTTAAATGTACAACTTATGTGACTTGTCTTCCTGCTCAGATGGGATGTATTCTAGCAGCAGGTAGTGGTGTGCTGTGTTTCGGGTGAGTTGAAGACTTATTTTCTTAAGAGTGGACTCAAATCTCAGTGGTTAAAATTATTTCAAAAATTTCTATTTTTGTCTTTTGTTCTGTGACATCGAGCTGAACAGATGTTGTTTGCGACATACAAGTTCATGGGATATGCACCTGCTTAAATGAAGCGCCCATATATGAGATCAAATGAACAACTGCAGCAATACTCTTGTGCAGATTCCCCTACAAAAATCTCCCTCCCAGTGATCATCTTTCATTGGAGAATCCCACTTAGGGACACATTTTGCTGGGAACACAATGCAGCCCCATGATACATTGCATTATATGCAGGTTATCTTCTATTTCTTGGTTGACGTGCTTTTACACCATGCTACAGAAATGTCATTAATTCATTGACCCTCATCATTAAATGTGACAGACGCCATATTTAGTACACTGTTGCTGTGATCACCTTATTTATCCATTCTAAATCATTCTGTTCGGATAGTTTTACCTACATTTTGCCATGAAGCTGAACATTTGCCTTTTGATTTTCTACCCCTTATCAACACTTGCCAGTAATCTGGCGATTTTACAGCAGGACCAGTGCGGGTTTTTATAACGGGGCTGTGGCCATGTGCACAGAATATGTATCAGGTGCAGTGTGAGGCTTTTTCTGCAGGGCTTGTATTTTATTTTCACAGTAGTACCAGGGCATCACACAGGACTACAATTCACGGAAGGACCATTTAATCTATCTTTGGGTTTGCCATTTGAGTCTCTCACCGATGTCGCTTGGGGCATTGCTATGTTGCCATGGGAAATTATTGGTCACTGCTGATAGTGTCAATATCAGTGACAAATTCGTTTCTGGTGATGCAAACAGGTTTTATGGTCAACAGAGGCATGTCTGTGTCTGTGTGCCTATGAGCAGGTTTTTCCTGCACCTTTTCGGGCCCTTATTCCAAATAGGCCAGACAAGGATGCAGTATTTACAACACCCAGTAAAAAGGACAACGTGTTGTGCAGTACTTATTGGTGTGGTAAATCCCTCCTTTTCCATGTTTGTTTCTGGAAAAAATTAGGAATTACTTGCTGAATTAGAGGCTATATATCCTAAAGGTTATTATTCGTTAACTAAATTCAAACTGGTTAATAAACTGTACAAGAAAAGGGCTTTTAATATGTACTAAAGTCCATTCAAGGTGATGAAATAAAGATTTGGTAGTTTGCCAGATTCGTACAATACTGTTTCTAAATAGCAATTTCGTATTTACAAATCTGAAATAAGAAATCCCTATTTCACTGTATGAACGATTTGGAAATACCAAATTGAATCCGAATTGCCTTAATGAACATACAATTTAACACCAAGAGGAAAACATTAGTAACCAGGTGCAAACTATAAATAAAGACCCAGTATGAAACTTTTTGGAGTCCAACAAAGGAGAAAGAGTAGAAAGGTGAAGATATTTATACAAGTCAGAAAGAAATTCCCTTTGGGCGAATTTACAATAGTACATAGGTACTCACAAACATACAATAAACTACCAACACCTCACATATCACAAGGAAGCAATGTAAACAGGTGAAAATTACAATATATGTGAAAACACTCTGGCAAAAATAAAGTATTAAAACAATTTATTGAACATACATTACATCAATTAAAAGCTAAAAATTGGGAAACACATACAGGACGGTACAATAATCAATAAAAACAACATTCCAATAAAAAGGAGTTCACAGGGAAAAAGGATTAAACTCAAACAAAAACCATTAATTTTGAATTTCTCCTTAATTTGTAATCCCAGATTAGCTCCTTGGGCGTCGACGCGTTTCGGCGGTACACTCAATTTAATCCGCCTTCATCAGGACAATGTATAAACAATGTTTCCCAAATATTTTCTGAAATTTAAATAAGATCAGTCTTAGGCATCGTTTATAGGCACAATAGATCTAGTTAAATGACAGAAATTTAAAGCCAAAAGTCCTTAAAAAACGTAATGTTTCCAGCTCTCTCTATAGACACACATAAACATTGCTTCCAGTACAAAGAAAAACATGCAACATAATCACATAAATATTGCATAATCACATACATATTAGGTTACTACATTTGTAGCCTAATCCCATAAGTTCATTGCATTATAGAAATAGGTTCCTCATATTTGGAAATATTGTCAGGGACCCATATATTATTACCCAGATTGGGGACCAGGAACATATGATTTTCCATTGGTTGGCGAAAATACCCGATCATAATAAAACAGAGGTGGCATATACGGCGAGCAGTAATATATCACCTACCTCATGCAGAAGATATATATAACAGTGTATCATAAGGGGTGTTCAGCCTCCTTATCTTTAAATGGAGGTATTCGTCCAGCGAATAATCTTCTATATATGTCCAGAATACCTAGTTATGAGAGGGATGAACATCCTATTTAGTTTGTTTCAAGGTTAAATATCCCTGTTTTTTGGCAAAAACAATTGGTTTGTCAATGTACCAAAGTGGCAAGTATCCAGTCTACCTTACAGCAGCTATTTATCAATACATATCCACTTACGGATTAGTTAAAACAGCAAGCAAAAAGCCTCTCTTATCTGCTGTGTTATATAGGTTGTATATCATTTGAATGAGCCTATTTATATTGAGACTCATACATATAGAGGCATAAAGTCAGTGCTTGCCACTCAACTAGAGGCAAAAATGGGAAGCATACCAATACTATTCCTGCCTGCCAATCAAATCACGGTATAGCGAAAAGCATGGCGATATTGTTACCAAGATAGAATTTCATATAGAATTCGCAGTTTTCCTTTTTATACTTACTTTTAAAATTCAGTGACAAGACGCACTTATATTCCTTTCAATGTCGAAAAAAGCATCCAGCTAGGTGACTGGAAGCTGAAAATAAAAACATGCCATTACTGGCTGAATACCCCCCGGATGATACCTACTAGTATACACATATCACTAGATATACTCACAGAAAGTTAAAAAGGCTGCATCAAAAGCACGCGGTAATTATATAATAGGTTCCGACTTCCACTTCTCAATAGAGCGTTTTCAGGAATCGGTAACCATGCAGGAAAGGGTTCAAAGTTCCAATCCAAGGATACTCGCTACCCGAGGAAATTTCCTCTATGTGGACCCTGTATAGTATGACAAATTGAAAAGGACTTTGTCACGAACGTGCCCTTCTCGTAATGGCGCATATCAGTTAGTGCCCCCCATTTAGTTCAGTTACCTTTTGTATCCAGGTCACGTACGTCCCGCGTGCTAGTCCTCTCGTCTTGCCGGCTAACAAACTCTCTGGGAGACGCGCGGTTTTAAATACCGGCAAAACGCGGGCCTTTGTTGATGACGATTGCGGAAATAGTAGAGCGGGTGAAAAGACTACCCGTGATATTAGCCGCGTTGTTAGTTTAAAAGTGATGAAGATGTACTCAACCATAAATCTCTTAGAACCTAGTATAAGAGATATCATCGTGCACTAAATTAGCGCAGAGTAGTGCTCTACTTCGAGGATATATTTCTTCTAATAAATTTGATTTGTTAGTATCGACCATCGGAAAAAATATAAATAAAAATAAAGTTGCTTAAATCAGAGGGTCGGTATTATCTAAATACTAATACCCAAAGATAACTCATTTATTGCAACATATTATACAGATGGTGGAGAGAAAGTTATATTAGCCTTTCAATGTATACAAATCTAAATATTCTATCGGTGGCATGCATTCATAATGAATGGTCACCCAGTTATTCACACAAGTCCTACCTGTCCATGGTATAGTTTCCCCCAGCAGCCCGATACATTGTATACCTTGGGCGCACATTTCTGAAGACCGATCTTCTATAATCTGGACACTGTGAGCACAGTTCTCAGCGCTATTCAGTTTTTTAAGTAGTAGGTCTGGTTACAGCAAATTAGGCAATTTAGGCAATGTACTAAAACTAGGGGCATATAAATATTCTATATGGCTCCGATAATGCGATCCCATTCTTCTCTCGAGTTTAAGCCCCTCTTAACTGTGTCGAGGTAGGAGATATACCACTGCTCTCTTTCTTTTCTCCTTGAAACCATATTGCCACCTCTTTTACCTATTTTAATTTTTTCCATTATGAACCAGCCAAATTCAGATTCTTTATGGCCCTTTTCTAAGAAATGGGCAACAATGGGGGCAGTTACTTTTTTTGTTTTAATGGCTGATCTATGTTCCTGGAGTCTGGTTCGTACCTCTCTCCCGGTTTCTCCAACATAACAAAGGCCGCAAGGGCACTGAAGCAGATAAATGACATTATTACTTTTACAATTATTGTGGGTCTTACATGTTATTTTCTTGGAGTTGCATACAATCTCAGACCCCACAATACATTGGGTACAAATGTTACAATTACCACATTTGGTTGTACCAGTAACCTTCATGCCATCAATTGTTCGTTGTTTATCCGCTGGTTCCTCTTTATAGGTATGAACCAGCAGATCACGAAGATTTTTGTTTTTTTTAAAAGCAAATAGAGGTTTCTCTAGTGCTAACTCTTCTTCATGATTCAAGATGTGCCAGTGCCTGTTCACAATGTTTTTTATTTGATTACTCATACTCGAAAACTTGCTGACAAAGACAACTTTATTGAGAGGCTCCTTCTCTTTGGAAGTATTACGGATCAGAGCATCCCGGTCATAAAACCGTGCTCTTTTCATGGAGTTCGAGAGGAGTTTTTTTGGGTATCCCCTATCTTTAAATTTCAGTCTGAGATCTTCAGCATGTTTGTAGTAATCATTTAAATCAGAACAATTTCTACGGAGGCGAAGAAACTGACTGAAGGGGATGCTTTCCCTTTGTGATTTTGGGTGGAAGCTGGAGAATTCCAGCAGTGTGTTTTTAGCCATTGGCTTGGTAAATAATTCCACTGCCAAGGCTCCATTGCAGTTCTTGATGCAGATATCAAGAAATTCAACCTTGCTGGTACTATAGGATGAGGTAAATTTTAGGTTTGGATCTCCTAGGTTTATCCAAAGAAGGAATTCATCAAGTAATTCGATTGGCCCTTCCCATATAAAGAAAATATCGTCTATGTAGCGGTACCATGAATGCATGCCACCGATAGAATATTTAGATTTGTATACATTGAAAGGCTAATATAACTTTCTCTCCACCATCCGTATAATATGTTGCTATAAATGAGTTATCTTTGGGTATTAGTATTTAGATAATACCGACCCTCTGATTTAAGCAACTTTATTTTTATTTATATTTTTTCCGATGGTCGATACTAACAAATCAAATTTATTAGAAGAAATATATCCTCGAAGTAGAGCACTACTCTGCGCTAATTTAGTGCACGATGATATCTCTTATACTAGGTTCTAAGAGATTTATGGTTGAGTATATCTTCATCACTTTTAAACTAACAACGCGGCTAATATCACGGGTAGTCTTTTCACCCGCTCTACTATTTCCGCAATCGTCATCAACAAAGGCCCGCGTTTTGCCGGTATTTAAAACCGCACGTCTCCCAGAGAGTTTGTTAGCCGGGAAGACGAGAGGACTAGCACGCGGGACGTACGTGACCTGGATACAAAAGGTAACTGAACTAAATGGGGGGCACTAACTGATATTCGCCATTACGAGAAGGGCACGTTCGTGACAAAGTCCTTTTCAATTTGTCATACTATGCAGGGTCCACATAGAGGAAATTTCCTCGGGTAGCGAGTATCCTTGGATTGGAACTTTGAACCCTTTCCTGCATGGTTACCGATTCCTGAAAACGCTCTATTGAGAAGTGGAAGTCGGAACCTATTATATAATTACCGCGTGCTTTTGATGCAGCCTTTTTAACTTTCTGTGAGTATATCTAGTGATATGTGTATACTAGTAGGTATCATCCGGGGGGTATTCAGCCAGTAATGGCATGTTTTTATTTTCAGCTTCCAGTCACCTAGCTGGATGCTTTTTCGACATTGAAAGGAATATAAGTGCGTCTTGTCACTGAATTTTAAAAGTAAGTATAAAAAGGAAAACTGCGAATTCTATATGACATTCTATCTTGGTAACAATATCGCCATGCTTTTCGCTATACCGTGATTTGATTGGCAGGCAGGAATAGTATTGGTATGCTTCCCATTTTTGCCTCTAGTTGAGTGGCAAGCACTGACTTTATGCCTCTATATGTATGAGTCTCAATATAAATAGGCTCATTCAAATGATATACAACCTATATAACACAGCAGATAAGAGAGGCTTTTTGCTTGCTGTTTTAACTAATCCGTAAGTGGATATGTATTGATAAATAGCTGCTGTAAGGTAGACTGGATACTTGCCACTTTGGTACATTGACAAACCAATTGTTTTGGCCAAAAAACAGGGATATTTAACCTTGAAACAAACTAAATAGGATGTTCATCCCTCTCATAACTAGGTATTCTGGACATATATAGCAGATTATTCGCTGGACGAATACCTCCATTTAAAGATAAGGAGGCTGAACACCCCTTATGATACACTGTTATATATATCTTCTGCATGAGGTAGGTGATATATTACTGCTCGCCGTATATGCCACCTCTGTTTTATTATGATCGGGTATTTTCGCCAACCAATGGAAAATCATATGTTCCTGGTCCCCAATCTGGGTAATAATAGATGGGTCCCTGACAATATTTCCAAATATGAGGAACCTATTTCTATAATGCAATGAACTTATGGGATTAGGCTACAAATGTAGTAACCTAATATGTATGTGATTATGCAATATTTATGTGATTATGTTGCATGTTTTTCTTTGTACTGGAAGCAATGTTTATGTGTGTCTATAGAGAGAGCTGGAAACATTACGTTTTTTAAGGACTTTTGGCTTTAAATTTCTGTCATTTAACTAGATCTATTGTGCCTATAAACGATGCCTAAGACTGATCTTATTTAAATTTCAGAAAATATTTGGGAAACATTGTTTATACATTGTCCTGATGAAGGCGGATTAAATTGAGTGTACCGCCGAAACGCGTCGACGCCCAAGGAGCTAATCTGGGATTACAAATTAAGGAGAAATTCAAAATTAATGGTTTTTGTTTGAGTTTAATCCTTTTTCCCTGTGAACTCCTTTTTATTGGAATGTTGTTTTTATTGATTATTGTACCGTCCTGTATGTGTTTCCCAATTTTTAGCTTTTAATTGATGTAATGTATGTTCAATAAATTGTTTTAATACTTTATTTTTGCCAGAGTGTTTTCACATATATTGTAATTTTCACCTGTTTACATTGCTTCCTTGTGATATGTGAGGTGTTGGTAGTTTATTGTATGTTTGTGAGTACCTATGTACTATGGTAAATTCGCCCAAAGGGAATTTCTTTCTGACTTGCGTCAATTGTGGAACCCTATCCCTTTGGTTTTGGGGTCCCTCTCTCTTTTATTAGAGAAGATATTTATACAACATGAATTCTTTTTCATCAATCAATGGAGGAAATCAATGTAAAGTATAGGTTCAGCTTGCCGGTTTTACAGAACTGCCTCTCTTTGCATGATGACTGCTTTATTTTTAGACTCATGCTGCTGCATTTTTTACTCTGTTCACTGAGACTCTGCTAACCAGGTCCCACTGGTTGTGCTTTTACCTCTAAAGCATGTCAAAATTGGCTATATCCTCAATTGAGATGCTTTACTTTCCTCTAAGTTCCTGGTTTATGGTACAAAGTGTACCCAGTTCCTATAAGTAAAATGTCACTAGTGAACTGCTGCACCCATTGTGCCACACACTACAGTGACTGTAAACATGACTGCAGACATACCACTGTAACCTGTCTGTTAAAGTTTAAAAGTACAAACTAGACCTATTGTTAGAACTGGCTATTTCTGGTAGGCTAAGGCTGACGCCAAAGCCAGGCAGAAACCACCATTCTAGTCAGGGCAAGGGAGTCACACGCCAAGATAACCCCTGCTCACCCCCTTGGTAGCTTGGTACGAGCAGTAAGGCTAAACTCGGAGGCACTGTGTAAAGCATTTGCGCTAGCACACAACAGCAACAACATCCTAGGCACACCACAAAAGGAACTCCACACAAGGTTATATGAAAATAACTTTTGTATTGTCAAAACACATTAGATAGAAATCGCACATGTACATTGTGCCAACTGGCACGGGCAATATTCATAAGGGATTATTTACAAGACAGGGCCACATGGGCCACTGTCAGAATCAACACTTTTAGAAATAGAAATACTGTCAGAAATTAGAATAAAAGGATATAAAATCACTGTAGCACAAAATAACAGTTAGAAATCACAACCAGTAACTACTGGTAAAGGTAGGTACACACTATGCAATACTAATACCCATAGGCCTGGATCACGCATGGACACATAACCTCTCTAGTATAAACTATACTAAGCAAAACAATACCACCTAAGAATGAAATACATTTAGGGGTAGAAGCAAGAACACATTACACATGATGCATCAAAAACACATTCAGCGGTGTAGGGAAAAAGGTAAACACATGATGCATAAAACATTCAGAGGTGTAAGGAAAGAAAACACATGATGCATAAAACATTCAGAGGTGTAAGGAAAGAAAACACATGATGCATAAAACATTCAGAGGTGTAAAATCAAGCTGGACACATGATGCATTAAAAACATTCAGAGGTGCCAGGAAATAAAACACAACTCAATAGCGCAAAGACACATGATGCCTAAAACATTCAGAGGTGCAAGGAAAAACCACACAATTGCGCAAAACCTACATAAGCCACCACCTGTGGCAGTCCGTAGGCCAACTGGCCTTGTTGGGGCTAGGAAGCCCTGTGTCTCAATGTCAGGGGCCTAAACGGTGCAGGTGCCCACAACTTGCTGGGCACCTGGGAACATCCCAAGACCTAAACGGTGCAGCTGCCCACTAATTGCTGGGCAGCTGGGAAACAAACTGCGACAGGGTCCTCACTGACCCTTAGGAGCAAACTGCACTACTGCTGGAGCCACACAGGCTCTGAAAATAAAGATGTCCCAAACGTTGGACCCACACAGGCTCTTAAACAACTGCGGGTGGGGACCCTCTCTGGCGCTCAATCAAAAAGAATGCCCCACTCGTCGGAGTCCCCCTCCTGGGGACTCGGAATCTCACACATGCCCCCGGAGCCTTCTAGGCCCTAACAAGACACAAATGCCGCCTTACAATGATGGAGCCCCTCACACGGGGACTCAGAAACAACTGTGAGTCTCTCGGGGCTCTTGACTACGAAGAACTGCCCCTTCGAGCCTTGACCGGCTCTTAAATAATAATGCTCCATCGTTGGAGCGGCCCACTAAGCACACGGGGCCGCTCTGACTCTGCGCCTGCCCTGGCACAGCCACCACTTGGTCTCACGGAGCCCCCCCAGCCCTTTCTACTCACCGGGCTTTCTTCGGCGGGGCTCCTCTGCAGAGGCGGCAGGCGGGGCTTGGCGCTGGTCTCCCTCTCCCCACGGGAGACCAGCCAGGTGCGACCCGCACAGGACGGCTTCTTCCCTTGGTGCGGGGCTCTCCCAACCTCACGGGAGCCCCGCGCCATCTCAGCAGCACTTCTCCTTTTCCCGGGGCTCCCTCAGCACACAGGAGCAGTTTCTCCTCCGCGGCTGGCTCACAAGCACTGGACCAATCCCAGCGCGGGGCGAACAACGAGCCCCCGACCACGTGACTCTTCCCTTGGCCGAGCCCCAATCGGTGCACGGC
The DNA here is from genome assembly GCF_964261635.1 of Lissotriton helveticus. Classification (NCBI taxonomy): domain Eukaryota; kingdom Metazoa; phylum Chordata; class Amphibia; order Caudata; family Salamandridae; genus Lissotriton; species Lissotriton helveticus. Next base: position 1,768,867,440 of record NC_136063.1, read on the forward strand.
TCCTCAGTTGAGCCCTCGGCGATGCGCCAATCACAGCGCGGCTCGCTGAGGGGGGCTCGTCTCTCTGAGCCAATCAGGGCTCAGCTCCTTCGGTTTCTTCTCTCCGCGGCCATTAAACACAGCTCAGGCCGCGGCGGTGAACAAAGGGGCATAACGAGGGGTGGGCACCCTCGGTTACAAAAATAAACGTAGAAACGGGGTGAGCACCCGTTAGGCACTTAAATAAATGGGGTGGCACCCATCAATAAAAATAATTAAAACACGGGCAATAGGCAACAACAGCGCCCGGCGCTGTAAGAGTTAAACAGTGCTCCCCAGCAAGGAAAATAAAGCGCTCTCAAGCGCTAAAGACAAAATTTAGCGCTTCCTGCCCACAATAAAGCGCTGGGGGGCTGCTCAAGGTCCTGGCATCATTAACAGCCAGCAAAAAGAAGTCCCAGCAGTCCTGGAAGAATAAAGATGGAGCAAAACAGCTCCCTACAAAGAAGAGTCCTCCAGCATCCAGGAAAGTCCATCAGGTGTCCAGGGGCTGGGCAGGGCCCAGGGATTCCCCTGGGCCCAAGCAGCAGCACGCCCCTGGCAGATTCAAGTCAGAAACAAAAACATTTTGGAAGGGGACACAGCCCCTTCTTAATCAGAGAAAAGTCTTTGAAGTCTTTGTGCAAGTGGTCCCTGAACCCGGTCTAATCCGGTTCTTGGGTGTTGCTGGAGCCCTTGGGCTTCCTGGCTTTCTTCTTTCTTTCAGTATCAGGGACAGAGGTGACAGTCGCCCAGCGGGGAGGAGGAGCCAGCATTGTGGCAGGCAGGCACAGCCTCATTCACTCCCAGGTCCTATCTCCTCTAACTTCCCTGGCAGCAGATGCCGCCTTTCATCCACGGGCTGACTCAGACAACCTCCTGGGGCTCCCCAGCCCCTGTCATCCTCAAACCAGACAGTCAATCCACAAGCAAGCCCAGGCACTCCTGGGCCAGGCTCACCAGCCAATCACACGCCAGCCACAGACTACACAAATATGCCAACTTCTAAAAGTGGCACTTCTAGACTAGACACAATCATGCCGCATATACCCTTGCGCAGCATTCAGTCTCACGAGTTCTCACATACAAAACTCGACCCTGCACTCCCCACACATCAGGAACTACCATGGGCATACATATTCCCCATTCATTCCTATGGGAGCGCAGGTCACTCACCACACATACACAGAGAGCTCACGCACTTTACACTGTACCACAGTGAAAAAGTGCGCAAAGGCCTAAAACCATCAACACTAGGTTCCAGAAACAGGCTAGGAAAAAGCAAAAAGTTTCGGGGTGAACCTGCCAAAAAGGGCCAGGTCCAACACAACCCCCTTCCAGCCAAAACGCAGGGTAGACCAATCACTCCACTGATGGGCTTCCTTGCTTTGGGTGACAAAACACGGACACGGGCCCGCACGGCAGAGACACCCTCCGGTTTTTCGCCACTCTGAACTCACGTGTACTTCTCTCAACAAGAGCTCTCTGGCACAACTAGGATACCCCACTGGTACTCTCTAGTCATCCACGGCCAAGACCAGGCCCTAGGCCATCCAAATGTCACAGGTTCTAACCACTTCACAGAGTGGGGGGCAGTAACCCCTGGCACACAATAGCCATTCTCCACTCTCTCTCTCAGTATAGCTACAACTACCACTGATTCTTCAACCTAGGGACCACACCCTCAGGCTGACCAGAGGTCATGGGCAAGAATGCCCCACCCTAACTCTACTTCTGGGGTTTCCGCACCCTTACAGGGAAGCACCCACCAGAAAACAATTCTCCTACCAGATCAGGACCTCACTCCATCACTGGTCTACCACCTGGAAACTATTCCACTTCTGAGGTACAAAGCACACAGCACAGTTCCTCTTCAAGCAGGTGGGGGGGACACAGCACACCGCAAAATCCCCTTTCCTCTACCTTAGTAGAAACAACAGACTGCAGGTGGGCTCCAGAACACACAGCAAGGGCAGCCTCCTCAGTCTCTTCAGCTGATCTACTTTGGCAGAGATTCCTTCTTGACCTAGAAGTTTCCTAATCTCCCAACCTGGGATCTAAACCCCCAGGTTGCACCAGGGTCAGAAGCACACCGTCCCTCTGCACCCCCTTCCAGAGTTCTGCACCCTCCCACCTTGGAGCGGTACCTCGGGAAGCCAAACACCAGGACCGCTGGAGTTCTGGTTACAGACACTCCCCGTCCTCTAGACACAGGAAGGTCCTCCTCAAATGACCTGTAAGTACAGCCCAGGCCCCTGACCTGGCGCTCCCTTAGGGAACACTCCAGGCCCTGAGATACGGTTTCGGGCCAACGTGGGACACACCGTCCCACACTCACTCCGCCTCCACTGAGACAGGACGTGAGCCCCTACACCCCTAACATCCTACTGGGACCTAGCTGGGCTACACATGAACCTCTTCCCCTACACAGGATCATCAGATACACAAGCCACTACTTTTAGAATCACTCTCTAATGCCTCTGCAAGACATCTAGCACACCGCCAGACATCCACCTTCTTGTCCAGTGCCTCTGCAGGACCTCCTGCACACCACTAGAGGACACCTCCCGTTCAAGCTCCTTTAAAAAAACCTCACACCAACTACTCCAGTTCAACACAGCACTCATCCGCACACTCCCCCTCCAGACTGGTGAGACAGTTCCTCACTGCTCCTGACTCTCAACCTGTACCCCTCTTACTGAGCACCAGGCACCATAGTCTGGGAACTGGGAATGGGAATTCACACACTGGACACATTTAAGCTGCCACCACGGGATCCTACCATACTGGGGAATCCAGGCACACACACACACTACACTCAGGGGATAACCACCTTCCCAAGCAAGCCATTTCTCCTCCACACTCCCTCTCTTCCACCTACCCACACAGGGATAGGAACAGGAATGGCCACTGGACCCAGCAAGGGATCCCTAATCTATGGGAACCTCCCCCTCTACTGGCGTCCCGCCCTGTCATTTTCTCTCCTCTGCCACTAAACATAAAGCGCAGGAACACCATCTGAAAATGAAACTCTTGAGGAAAAACAAAATAAAAAAACAATAATCCCAAACATGTGACTATCTAAAAAAATATGCAGAGTTTTGTAATGTAGCCAGTTGTCGCTGTGGCACTGCGCAAACACAAGTCCAAATCCGCACCGCTGACCAACAATGTTAGAACTGGCTATTTCTGGTAGGCTTAGGCTGACGCCAAAGCCAGGCAGAAACCGCCATTCTAGTCAGGGCAAGGGAGTCACACGCCAAGATAACCCCTGCTCACCCCCTTGGTAGCTTGGCACGAGCAGTAAGGCTAAACTCGGAGGCACTGTGTAAAGCATTTGCGCTAGCACACAACAGCAACAACATCCTAGGCACACCACAAAAGGAACTCCACACAAGGTTATATGAAAATAACTTTTGTATTGTCAAAACACATTAGATAGAAATCACACATGTAAATTGTGCCAACTGGCACGGGCAATATTCATAAGGGATTATTTACAAGACAGGGCCACATGGGCCACTGTCAGAATCAACACTTTTAGAAATAGAAATACTGTCAGAAATTAGAATAAAAGGATATAAAATCACTATAGCACAAAATAACAGTTAGAAATCACAACCAGTAACTACTGGTAAAGGTAGGTACACACTACGCAATACTAATAACCATAGGCCTAGATCACGCATGGACACATAACCTCTCTAGTATAAACTATACTAGGCAAAACACAATCACCTAAGAATAAAATACATTTAGGGGTAGAAGCAAGAACACATTACACATGATGCATCAAAAACACATTCAGCGGTGTAGGGAAAAAGGTAAACACATGATGCATAAAACATTAAGAGGTGTAAGGAAAGAAAACACATGATGCATAAAACATTCAGAGGTGTAAGGAAATAAAACACACGATGCATAAAACATTCAGAGGTGTAAAATCAAGGAGGACACATGATGCATTAAAAACATTCAGAGGTGCCAGGAAAGAAAACACAACTCAATAGCGCAAAGACACATGATGCCTAAAACATTCAGAGGTGCAAGGAAAAACCACACAATTGCGCAAAACCTACATAAGCCACCACCTGTGGCAGTCCCTAGGCCAACTGGCCTTGTTGGGGCTAGGACGCCCTGTGTCTCAATGTCAGGGGCCTAAACGGTGCAGGTGCCCACTACTTGCTGGGCACCTGGGAACATCCCAAGACCTAAACGGTGCAGCTGCTCACTAATTGCTGGGCAGCTGGGAAACAAACTGCGACAGGGTCCTCACTGACCCTTAGGCGCAAACTGCGCCACTGCTGGAGCCACACAGGCTCTGAAAATAAAGATGTCCCAAACGTTGGAGCCACACAGGCTCTTAAACAACTGCCGGCGGGGAGCCTCTCTGGCGCTCAATCAAAAAGAATTCACCACTCGTCGGAGTCCCCCTCCTGGGGACTCGGAATCTCACACATGCCCCCAGAGCCTTCGAGGCCCTAACAAGACACATATGCCGCCTTACGATGATGGAGCCCCTCACACGGGGACTCAGAAACAACTGTGAGTCTCTCGGGGCTCTTGACTACGAAAAACTGCCCCCTCGAGCCTCGACCGGCCCTTAAATAATAATGCTCCATCGTTGGAGCGGCCCACTAAGCACACGGGGCCGCTCTGACTCTGCGCCTGCCCTGGCACAGCCACCACTTGGCCTCACGGAGCCCCCCCAGCCCGTTCTACTCACCGGGCTTTCTTCGGCGGGGCTCCTCTGCAGAGGCGGCAGGCAGGGCTTGGCGCTGGTCTCCCTCTCCTCACAGGAGACCAGCCAGGTGCGGCCCGCACAGGAGGGCTTCTTCCCTTGGTGCGGGGTTCTCCCAACCTCACGGGAGCCCCGCGCCATCTCTGCCGCACTTCTCCTTTTCCCGGGGCTCCCTCAGCACACGGGAGCCCCGCAACAGCCCGCACTTCCTCAACCGGGCAGTTTCTCCTCCGCGGCTGGCTCACGAGCGCTGGACGAATCCCAGCGCGGGGCTAACAGTGAGCCCCCGACCACGTGACTCTTCCCTTGGCCGAGCCCCAATCGGTGCGTGGCTCCTCTGTTGAGCCCTCGGCGATGCGCCAATCACAGCGCGGCTCGCTGAGGGGGGCTCGTCTCTCTGAGCCAATCAGGGCTCAGCTCCTTCGGTTTCTTCTCTCCGCGGCCATTAAACACAGCTCGGGCCGCGGTGGTGAACAAAGGGGCATAACGAGGGGTGGGCACCCTCGGTTACAAAAATAAACGTAGAAACAGGGTGAGCACCCGTTAGGCACTTAAATAAATGGGGTGGCACCCATTAATAAAAATAATGAAAACACGGGCAATAGGCAACAATAGCGCCCAACGCTGTTAGAGTTAAACAGTGCTCCCCAGCAAGGAAAAAAAAGCGCTCTCAAGCGCTAAAGAAATAAAGCGCTTCCTGCCCACAATAAAGACCTGAGGGGCTGCTCAAGGTCCTGGCATCATTAACAGCCAGCAAAAAGAAGTCCCAGCAGTCCTGGAAGAATAAAGATGGAGCAAAACAGCTCCCTACAAAGAAGAGTCCTCCAGCATCCAGGAAAGTCCATCAGGTGTCCAGGGGCTGGGCAGGGCCCAGGGATTCCCCTGGGCCCAAAAAGCAGCACGCCTCTCGCAGATTCAAGTCAAAAACAAGAACATTTTGGAAGGGGACACAGCCCCTTCTTATACAGAGAAAAGTCTTTGAAGTCTTTGTGCAAGTGGGCCCTGAACCTGGTCTAAACAAGTTCTTGAGTGTTGCTGGAGCCCTTGGGCTTCCTGGCTTCCTTCTTTCTTTCAGTATCAGGGACAGAGGTGACAGTCGCCCAGCGGGGAGGTGGAGCCAGCATTGTGGCAGGCAGGCACAGCCTCATTCACTCCCAGGTGCTATCTCCTCCCACTTCCCTGGCAGCAGATGCCGCCTTTCATCCACGGGCTGACTCAGACAACCTCCTGGGGCTCCCCAGCCCCTGTCATCCTCAAACCAGACAGTCAATTCACAAGCAGGCCCAGGAACTCCTGGGCCAGGCTCACCAGCCAATCACACGCCAGCCACAGACTACACAAATATGAAAAGTGGCACTTCTAGACTAGACACAATCATGCCGCATATACCGTTGCGCATCATTCAGTCTCACGAGTTCTCACATACCAAACTCGGCCCTGCACTCCCCACACATCAGGAACTACCATGGACATACATATTCCCCATTCATTCCTATGGGAGGGCAGGTCACTCACCACACATACACAGAGAGCTCACGCACTTTACACTGTACCACAGTGAAAAAGTGCGCAAAGGCCTAAAACCATCAACACTAGGTTCCAGAAACAGGCTAGGAAAAAGCAAAAAGTTTCGGGGTGAACCTGCCAAAAAGGGCCAGGTCCAACACCTATCATAAAACACTTTTGGCAGGCCTAAACCCTCCTTGTATTAATAAGTCACCCATATGTAGGCCCTAAAGCCCATGAGACATAGTGCAAGGCATTCAAAAGTAACACATGTAAAAGTTTATTATAAACATCCTTACAGTGACTACGCCCCAAAAGCTATTTACACTGTAATAGGATTAGCTGTTTGCTAAAAAAGCACTGGTATAAAATATTACATTTAATAATGTTATCTCCATCTACAAAACAGCTAAAAACCTTGTAATTATACATTACAAGCCCAATTCACTGGTAAAGTTGGGGTTGTAATACATATTTTAGAACAGGGACTTTTAAAAAGTGACCTTTTCTTTGCCTAAAGAATTTAGAAGCTCCTTTCCATGAGTTTTAAATTGTCACCCAGGAGCTGAAGAGGCCAGTTGATGAGATGTTAACTTGCACTTAGAGCTGGCTCAACATTAAATGTGGGGAGGTTGTTCTGATCCTGTGGCAAGAGGACCAACTGGGCTGTGCCCAGATCCTTAGTTAACTTCAAAGAAGCCAACCCTGTCATAGGAAAATGCAACCAACACCTGGGCCTGCACCATCTTTTTACCTTCTTGTCAACCAGGCACCCAATCCTGTGGTAGAAAAGCTGCCCCTGAAGTGGGTTTGAGTGGCCACAGATGAGGGGTTGCTCAATTTCCTGGCCTCACCACTGGGATGGTGCAAGCAGTTGATTGACCTCCTGTCAAGCTACACGGCTACTAAATGCTGCTATTTTCACTAACACCCTGGGAGTTAAAAAACTGTTTGGCTTCAAAGACCTCTGGAGGATCGGACACACCTGCTAAGTCATTTTAATGAAAGTACATTGCCCTTGGGCCAAAGATTCAGGTCTCTCCCACTCAGAGCAGCCGCAGATCAGTTTCAGCAGGACGTCATAGTGAGGGTATTCAGCATAATGGAGTCCTGTTTGGCTATGACTTCCAGCCTTGCCCTGCTGGAAGAAATTGGAGCTCAAACAATTTGGCTAAGTTTGAACATAGACTTGTTCAGGGGTGAAGGCATCAAAAGTATCTGTCTAGCAAAGGACCTTCATTGGGTGTGACTTTTGAATTTCTTCCATAGATTTCCTACCAAAAGTGAAAGACTTCTCTGGGACCTTGCCCAATGCCTGCTGCCTTTCCCCACTCTGGATTTTTTATTTTAATTTCAGTGGTAAAAATTTACCGGAATGAAACTGATTTCTGCGTTCGACCTGTGCTTCATCGTAGTATGCCTTAAATCATGACTAGGTCTCAAGCAAGTGCAATCAGATGACCGTGGTTGATGCTTAATGCATTTTGGTGTTACTTTTAAATGTAAAACTTTCTATCACCGGTTCCCCTGTTGACATCTCACCATTGCTACTACCATTCACTCCAGACCCCAAGAGTTCTAAGCTGGGCTTCACCTTTTCCAAGGCTAGTCTTTTTTTCTATAGCTCAAGTTTCTTTTCTTTCAGGTCTATAGCTGCCTGTTTGACTTGCAGTTCCCTTGCTGTCACTGAGCTCCAACTAGCAGATGGTCAGTTCATAATGGCATGCAGGGCCGGACTGGCTACCGGGCAGTTGTGTGTGCTGCCGAGCTGGGGGCTGTTTTCGGTGATAGGGACCTGCGTGTGAAAAACTAAATTCGTTTTGCTTTTTTTATTTCAATGCGCACGCAGGTCCCCATCAACGAAATAAGCCCCCACCACAGAGAAATTAGCTCACAACTCGGCAGCACACACAACTGCCCGATAGCCAGTCCGGCCCTGATGGCATGTGGTGGCAGAGCCTACTTCTCTCCTAGCCCTGAATGGTATACCAGATCATCCATTTGGGGACGAGTGATTGACTGCTCCTTCATTCTTTGGGGCTGCATCCACTGTTTCCTCCATAGAGGGGAATCTGTGCTTGGTGGGATTTTTCCCAGGCTAAGAGAGACCTTTCATGATTTGTCTCCCTGGCATTCTGACCCAACTTCAATTTCCTTTTCTCTGCATCGGGCCATCATATCAACCACTGTGAAAGTTGTCAGGGTATCCAGGTCCAACTCCATGTCCCCGTACACTTTTAAAAGGTGCAAACCCTGGAATCAAAAAATGTTTAGAAAAAATCATGAAGTATTGTTTTGCTTTCGTTGAGTGTTACTGCTAAAGACACATTCTGGATCTAACGCTGAACACCAAAATAAGAAAGTGGATTATTAGTTGTGTTAATACTGAAAAAGTTGATATCAATATGAATAATGATACATTTGTGTATAAAAACAAAATTGCATCTTTATTGACAAATCTGCCCTTTTTGAACTCCACATCGACCCGGACTCAGAAATAAATAGTGAGGCAGGTTCTGAGACCCAGGCCCAAGGACAAAGATTGACAAACTATAGGTGGGGTATAACGTAGCACGCAAACAAATGTGTGAACAGGAAATCCTGGATCGATCCCTCAGATAGACATAGCAAGATCACAATGGTCCAGGAATATTGGCCTCTATAAAGCACATACGGCTGGAGGGGTGTGCGCCTTCACAGAACACTATAAAGTCAGATGCCACATGAAGTTAGGAACACTTAGCCAATCAAGACACAGCACACACAGTAAACACAGTGAGTACATGCTCCCCAAGCCGGATATCTAGACTCATTACCCACTGGCTGCATTATGTCCATACAAGGTCGAAGATCCCCTGGATTCCTCATCCAGTACCTTAATATATTCTTCCAACTACAGAGGTACACATTCCTTACCAAAAAAGGATCACCTGAAACATTTTATTGCATTTATTGAACTATATAAAAGTCTATTTTAGACTGATTGTAAATTGATACAGTCCTCTGACCCAATGCCTGTGACTGTGCTCCAGCCCGCTTTGTTTAATTAAAGGAACTCTTCCTGTTTTGCCAAATCCCTCTTGTCTCTGGCTTCTTCAGGGTATTTCATGTTCAAGCAACTGTTGAGGGTGGATGGTAATTCACACCTAGTAAAAATGGCACCATATCTGATAGGTCCAGTAAATATTTCAGTAATTTAAACCTGAGTTGAACCCCTGGTAGTTCTAGTACAAAGTGAAAAGGCTTAACTTAGGAAAATGGGTAAAGCATTTAGAAGTACAAAAACAGATAAAAAGTCTCGGATACATCACAATTAAAATCCCGGTTCAATATACAAAAATAGAAACTGGTAAATATATCACCCTGGGGAAATGTGTTGTAAATAACGCGCTAACAGTGCAATATAATCCAGCAATAGATGGCGATAAATAGAAAAGCGCTAAGAGCCAGGACTTGGGGGGCACCACTTTGGGGTTAGTACTCTTTCAAGCAGAATCCACTAGCAGATACAAGGGCAGGTTCAGTTGAAACTTTTCAGCTCGGCTCCTTTATGAAAGTGTGTTCCTTGCAACTTTTGTTTTCCTATCATTTATCAGGAGGCCAGCCAACTAATTCTTGGGGGGAGATTTACAATAAAGTCACGCAATGCAGCGCCACCTCCAGCAAGGCTGTGCTATGTTGCGGGACAGGGGCGGAACAGTAGACTGCCATATCTTCGGAGATATGGGTCTCTCCACTTTCCCTTGCACCAGTGCTGATTTCAGCGGCCTTGCACCTAGCACACACCTTAGCACCATAGTGCTAGGGTGTGTACATGAGTCTAGCATAGGTTTTGTACAGGAAGGGTACCCTTCTTGTACAAAATACTATGCCAGAGACACAATGGAAAGCTTTTCCCACTTTCTATGCATGCTGCACGGTGCAGCACACATGCAAAGTCAGAAAAGCACGGAGCAATGGAAGCATTTTTCCTGTTAGCTCCTCCTTTGTAGGGGCATTATCTTTTCGAGCAAAACTATGTTATCAAATCTTTGTAAATATGGTTTTGCGTCAAAAGACATGGTTGGTTGCTTCGGAATGCCCATGTTACACACATGTAATGCCCCCTCTGTGCTAAGTTACGTAAAGCAATGCTTCCCGCTGCTTTGCACTACTTTGAGGGTGCTTTCCAGTGCAAAACAAGTTTTTGCACTGGAAAGTAATGAGCAAGAAAAACATTTTGCACTGGGTAGCTCACTTTTGTGATGCTAACCCAGCTCAAAATGTTTGTAAATCTCCCCCTTGGGTTCCACTTTTTTCTGCTGGTTAGAAGAGGGAGTGGGTCAGCCCTTAGGTTTCTCCTCTCCTGGTCTCAGCACCAGGTGCAGTCCTTAGTCTGTCTTCCTCAGGTACAGGTCTGAGGAGTGTCCCAATAGGATATCACATGTATTCCTGGTACTAGACTGTGGCTGAGGGTGGCTCTCTAACCAATAGGGACAAAGTCCCCAAGGCAAAACTGATCCACTTTTGCAGATGGTTCTGTGTACACTACTGCAAACAATAAATACGTGAGACTCTCTGCCTGAAACCAACATGGAAGAACCTTTATTCATGTATGCAGAGGTCCTGTGTTCAACCTAGAGGCCTGGACAGGGAAATGAGCAACCCCTCCTTTGTGGTCACTCAAAACTGATACTAGGGCAGCTCCTTTCCCATTGGAATCGGCTTAAGGACAAAAGAAGAGACAGATCCAGGTGTTAGCTACATTTTCCTGTGACCAGGTATGCTTTTTTAATGTAATTAGGTACCTTGGCACTGCCCAGGTATTCATCCTGCCAGAGGAAAAGAACACCTACCCCCACAAAGGTCCTTTGTCTAAGCTCTGGGAGCAAGTTTACACCTCATCAAGGCGGTATTCAGCTTCTTAGTGACAGCTGGAAGCTCATGCAAATGGGAGTCCAGACGCTTTAGGCAGACAAAAGGTGAATTTTAAAGGTGCATTATGCCAGTATTTTATACAAATCTGACTTTAGTAATGAAATAGATTTGTAATAAATATTTTTAAATAGTTCAAGAATTAATTAGCTAGTTGGTTGCTAGGCAAAGATAACGAAAATCATTTAATATATGATATAGTGCAAAAAGCTTTGGGGACTTGTCACTTTAAGGACATGTTTTACAGTAAGCATTTGCATGCCCTTCTTTTAAATATCATGCAATGTTCCTTATTGGGAATTATGGCTTACTTAGGGGTGAATATTTAAAAGGACGGTTTATGCCTGTCACAAGGGGTTATTTTGAGAGGTTGAAATTACAGTTTAAACCTGCATAGCCAGATTACTTTGGCAGGCCTGAAGACGTTTTGCATTGCCACTTTAGACGTGGAACAATATGTGCTGCAGTCCACAAGTGACAATTAAGTAATGAGTCCTGGGTATACACATTTTACCAATTTCAACATATTTGGGGGGTCAGAATAGATGCACTGGTGCCTGGTTAGTAGAGTACCAGTGCACATAGTCATATAAACAGCAGCATCAATCAAAAAGAATGACGGTAAGCATGCCAAAAAGTGGCATTTTCTTGCAATGTGGAACTTCACCACCTTGGATGTAGCTACCGAAGAACGTTAACGGCCTCAAAGGAGCCAATGTCACCTACAAAAGCCTAAACCATACCTCAATGTGAAATATGGATTTAAAGGCAAGGTGAGCTTTTACCCTGATGTTAAGCACAGAATACAGTGTTAGAAGGATGCATGAAGAGAAAGAGACTCATTGATCATCATCTACTAACAGTAAAATAACTCCCACTGTTAAAAATGTAGTTTCTGGTTGGCTAGAGTATGCACCTGAGCCAGGCAAAGCCCACCACTGTAGTCTGGGCAAGTAAGTTACACACCAAAGATAACCTGTGCTCACCCTCTAGTATCCTGGTGTAGAGCAGGCAAGCTTATCATCAGAAGCAATGTGTAAAGCTTTTATGCAACACACTCAAACAAACACACAATGAACACAGCACAAAAGAGACTCAACACAGGATTAGAGCATAGTGTACATAAACATAGACCAAAACGACATAAATCAATAATTTCCTTGCAGATTATTCAATTATTACCACTATAAATGCATATGGGTCACAATGATATAAAAATAATGAATACTGTGCATTCTATGCAAATTCTGAATCCGTACTCATTATCCTGACAATGCAAGATTCAAAATGACATAGACAATAACATCAGTGCATGAAATGCAGCAGTAGGTTGGCAGAGGACACATTAATTACCAAATATCACCAGCAGCACATAAATCACAAGATGTTACCATCAGCGTCCCTGCACTCATATTAAGCATTATACAGACCCCCCATGATATAGCGATTTTGCGATTTGCAAATAAATCATGAAATCGACACTTGTAAAAATGCTGCTAGTTTTACATAAGTGCCCGTAAAATATGATTTTTTTAAAAACTGCTTTTCACCCTCTTTACTGGCTCTGTGCTGCCAAGGAGCTATGGAAGCGGGGATGAGCAACAGGCAGGCAACAGAGGTGATAAACTCCTCTGTTGCCTAACTTTGAAATGCACATCGCCATTCCAGAGCAATTGGCCTGCAGGCCACCTCACACCTTTGTGTGCTACCTGCGCACCCTGCAGACCATTTGAAAGTACAAGTCTGCAGTATTTTTGTGGCGGGCACATATTTTGCTAACCAAAAAATACCACACATTTTGAGGTTTTGGGTGGCAAATTTGGCTTTTTTGGTCACAAAATTTGCCACCCAAAGCCACAACATCCTGGGGGTCTGATTATATGGTAATTGGGGATCCTATGTAGGGCACAGGAGTACCAGCCAACCTTCTAATTGTATTATAGTAATTATGTTTTTTTTTTTTTATTCAGCAAGTTTCTTAGAAATACCTGGGGCCTCTGTTGATGTTTTCCGCACCCAACCAAAGAACTAGTGCCCCTAGTTACGTCCACCACTGAAGGGGCGGGGGATACACACCTCAGAGTACAGCAGAGAAACCTCATAGGGTCCTCTGAGTGAAAAATGACGAAGTAGCAGCTGCACGCAACCAGGTTGTGTAGCTGTAGGAAATTGCCCAGCGGAGCCCATGTTATGCAGGGAATACCCACTAAATCCAGAGGGAGTGGCAGAGACCTTTGGGCCTATCTAGCAGCCCCGTCACACCTTTATGTGCCCTGACAATGTCATTTTGGGCTGCGTTGCCTGTCGAGGGAGCAGCGTTGTTGTCTTTTGAGTATGCACTGTCTGGCCGCAAGAAAATGGAGTATCAGTCCTCGGGCTCCCGACATCTCTAGAGGGTAAATCAGCCCTTTGTGTGGAAACAGCTTATACAAATGTAAAGAGTGAATGCCCTTCTCCCTCACAGCCCAGGAAGACCATCAGTATGCAGACAAATGCAGATGTAACCCTGTCACACCCAAATGTTCCTGTGTGATGGCTGTCTGGAAAGTATGCAAAGGTGTAGCTGTCATCCAGGACTAGATGTGGATTGGAGTCAAGCAGCAAAGCACAAAGTGTCATAAGCACAGACAAATGCCCACTTTCTAAAAGTGGCTTTCTAAAATAGTAATGTAAAATCCAACTACACCAGTAAGTAAGATTTATAACTACCATGCAAACATACCAAACATGGCAACGCTACTCCTTCCAGATCAGGAATAATCACTTGAACATATAAAAGGGATTTCCCAATACTAGCCTATGGGAAGGGTAGGCCTCACAGTAGTGATCAACAAATAGGCTGTTTGTCCCTACCAGGACATGCCACATAATAAAGTTACATGTCCTACCTTTTACTAACACAGCACTCTGCCCATATGGCAACCTAGGGCCTACCTTAGGGATCACTAATATGTAGTTAAAGTGGAGATTAAGGCTTGGCAGTTGTTTTAAATGTAAAATCAAAGTTGCACTAAACTGTGCATGCATTGACGTATTGATAGACAGAATGCAGAACAATGTCATACATTGACCCCAGTACAGAGATCTGGGCCTGAATCCATCATTTGTTTGCTCACTATGCCATTCCAGTTTGTACCCAGCCATATACAAATCAGTCTTGACCCTGCGTCCAATGGGAACAGTCCAGCCCGAACGGCCAGTCCACGTCCTCCCTGGACTGGAAACAAGCATCCTAGGATTGGTTTCGGGGTTTCACCCCTTGTCAGCGAGGATAGCTTGATTCCAGTGGCATGGAGAGCATGGGACTCACGTCTGAGCATACCCATGCCACTCGGGGTGACAAATGAAAAAAGAACTATTGATGGACAGAATGCAGAACAGTATCATACGTTCACCCCAGGACAGAGATCTGGGCCTAAATCCATCATTTGTTTGCTCACTATGCCATTCCAGTTTGTACCCAGCCATATACAAATCAGTCTTGACCCTGCGTCCAATGGGAACAGTCCAGCACGAACGGCCAGTCCACGTCATCCCTGGACTGGAAACAAGCATCCTAGGATTGGTTTCGGGGTTTCACCCCTTGTCAGCGAGGATAGCTTGATTCCAGTGGCATGGAGAGCATGGGACTCACGTCTGAGCATACCCATGCCACTCGGGGTGACAAATGAAAAAAGAACTATTGATGGACAGAATGCAGAACAGTATCATACGTTCACCCCAGGACAGAGATCTGGGCCCAAATCCATTGTTTTTGCTCACCATGCCATTCCAGTTTGGACCCAGCCATATTCAAATCAGTCTTGACCCAGAGCCCAATGGGAACAGTCTGGCCCGAACTGCCAGGCCAGGTCCTCCCTGGACTGGAAACAAGCATCCTAGGACCGGTTTTGGGGTTTCACCCCTTTTCAGCCAGGATAGCTTGATTCCAGTGGCATGGAGAGCACGGGACTCATGTCTGAACATACCCGTCTCACTCGGAGTGACAAATGCAAGAAGAACTATTGATGGACAGAATGCAGAACAATGTCATACATTCACCCTAGTACAGAGATATGGGCCTAAATCCATTGTTTTTTTTCTCACCATGCCATTCCAGTTTGGACCCAGCCATATGCAAATCAGTCTTAACTTTCCGCCCAATGGGAACAGTCCACCACGAACTGCCAGGCCACATCCTAAATGGACTGCAAACAAGCATCCTAGGACTGGTTTCGGGGTTTCACCCCACTTCAGCCAGGATAGCTTGATTTCAGTGGCATGGAGAGCACGGGACTCACGTCTGAGCATAGCCGTCCCACTCTGGGTGACAAATGCAAAAAGAACTATTGATGGACAGAATGCAGAACAATGTCATACATTCACCCCAGTACAGAGATCTGGGCCTAAATCCATCGTTTTTTTGCTCACCATGCCATTCCAGTTTGCCCTAAATTGGCAGGGTATGCCCAGACGTGGGTCCCTTGCTCACTTTGCCTCTGGCTTCAAGCTAGCCTGGCTGCTGATGGCTGATTAGCCAGAAACCGGTCCCAGGGTGCTTGTTTCCGGTCCAGGGAGGACATGGCTTGGCAGTTCGGGCTGGACTGTTCCCATGAGGCACAGGGTCAGACTGATTTGTATATGGCCATGTTTGAACAGGGGTGGCGGAGTGAGCTAAAGAATGATGATGGATTCAACCCAGATCAGTTGACTGGGGGTGAGTGCTTGTAATGTTCAACACTCCATCCATCATCCCCTTTGGTTTTGCTTTGTTTGCCCTAAGTTGGCAGGGTATGCCCAGTCGTGGGTCCCTTGTTCCCTTTGCCACTGGATTCAAGGTACCTTGGCTGATGATGGCTGATTAGCCAGAAACTGGTCCCAGGATGCTTATTTCCGGTCCAGGGAAGACATGGCTTGGCAGTTTGGGCTGGACTGTTCCCATGAGGTACAGTGTCGCTGATTTGTATATGGCCATGTCTGAACTGGGGTAGCGGAGTGAGCTAAAGAATGATGATGGATTAAACCCAGATCAGTTGACTGGGGGTGAGTGGTTGCAATGTTCAACACTCCGTCCATCTTCCCCTTTGGTTTTGCTTTGTTTGCCCTAAGTTGGCAGGGTATGCCCAGACGTGGGTCCCTTGCTCACTTTGCCACTGGATTCAAGCTAGCCTGGCTGATGATGGCTGATTAGCCAGAAACCGGTCCCAGAATGCTTGTTTCTGTCCAGGGAAGACATAGCTTTGTAGTTCGGGTGTGGACTGTTCCCATGAGGCACAGGGTCAGACTGATATGTATATGGCCATGTCTGAACAGGGGTGGCGGAGTGAGCTAAAGAATGATGATGGATTAAACCCAGATCAGTTGACTTGGGGTGAGTGCTTGTAATGTTCAACACTCCGTCCATCATCCCCTTTGGTTTTGCTTTGTTTGCCCTAAGTTGGCAGGGTATGCCCAGTCGTGGGTCCCTTGTTCCCTTTGCCACTGGATTCAAGGTACCCTGGCTGATGATGGCTGATTAGCCAGAAACTGGTCCCAGGATGCTTATTTTCGGTCCAGGGAAGACATGGCTTGGCAGTTTGGGCTGGACTGTTCCCATGAGGTACAGTGTCTGACTGATTTGTATATGGCCATGTCTGTACTGGGGAGGCGGAGTGAGCTAAAGAATGATGATGGATTAAACCCAGATCAGTTGACTGAGGGTGAGTGCTTGCAATGTTCAACACTCCGTCCATCATCCCCTTTGATTTTACAGGCTTCCTAGTAGCATTTAATTTACAGACCCTGGGTATATGGGTACCACTTTACAAGGGACTTACACGTAAATTAAACATGCCAAACAGGTGTAAACCAGTCATACCATGTATTTAGGAGAGAGCACATGCACTTTAGCACTGGTTAGCAGTGGTAAAGTGCCCATAGTCATAAATTCAACAAAAAGAGGGTCATAAAAATACGAAGAAGAAGGCAACATTTTTTGGGGGGTAACCTTTCAAAAAGGACCATGGCCAACACCCACCTTTCACTGAGAGAAATAATTTTCTGTTTTTGGCTCACTTAACGGCAACCATATACTATTGCAATAGTGATGTCATATAAAGCTAAGATATAGCACTATGATAAATTATGTAATGGAAGCACTCATTCCAGATTGACCCATCATGGTCAAATTCTTTGAGTGCTACCATTCTGATGATTCTTACATTTTTTTTAAGGAACCAATTAAACATCATATTTATGTAAAAAAGACATTATCTTGCCATTGTTTATACCACACGGCGTTCAACAAACAGCAATATTGCAGAAGTAGCTTTTATACATGAAGAACAGATGGACCAATTGAAAATACTGTGGCATTTCAGCAAGAAACAAGATAAACAAGCATTTACAATGCAATGGTTTTGCCTTTGTTAAAGTTTGAGCTATTGGCAATGCTCTTGACATTATTTTTATTTATGTTTTTTTTTTACATAAATAAATGGCATTGTCATTTGCAATGCCACTAGCTTTATCTTTCGCAAATGACACCCACAAACACCTACAGAGAGCCCCCCAACACACACCCACACAGAGCCCCCCACACACTGCGAGCCCCCCACACACTGCGAGCCCCCCACACACACTGCGAGCTCACTCCACACACTGCGAGCCTTCTCCACACACTGCGAGCCTCCCCCACACACTGAGAGCCCCCCCACACACTGAGAGCCCCCTTATCGTAACGGACCTTCATGCTCTGACTAAATCTAGAGTTGACACGAACACATGCTTGTGCTCAGCTGACTCTCAGCCCCACGATTAAAGCACAATAAAAAAAATCTGGCATCGCACAGAAACAGGGCATCCTAATGCAAGCGCAGGAATCAATTTGGCCATTATCGTGCTGCATGTAGATCTGGCGTTCATTAGACAGAATGAGAGGCACCTTGGTAATGTGATATATAAAGATGCAGGACTGAGAGACCTTGAGCGTTGGAGTTTGTAGGTGTAATGATACTCCTGAGGGGGTGATAGCCACATATAAGTCTGAGTCAGTGGTATTGTGGAAGGAATGATGTGTGAGGTTGGTGAGCTGTGAGGATACACAAGCATGATGAGGGTGACGTGGTGGCTCAACGAGGAGGCTGTCGTGTGGCTTACGTTGGGACAGTGAATTGAGATAGTGGTGATGTGGTAGAGCGTGTGTGATTTGTTTTGGTTGGGTGGTGGTGTTCTGGTGTACAGAGGAACACAAAAGGTGTGTGCAGGCCAGAGACTGAATTGGACAGTTGTTGGCTGAATCGCGGTGTATGCTTGCAACTTGGTCTGTTGGTATAGGTAGGAGACCCTTTGACTTGTGCCCAGTATCGCTCGTCACCTCCAGTGATCAAGCACAGAGTTGCGACGGCAGCTGTTGAATTCTTAGTTTTGTAGGTATTCTGACTTAAATTGAATCATTTCCCGGTGGCCCAGAGCACTGGGTGAACTGCATCTGGACTGCTAAGACTTCTCTCAGATGTCAACCCGGGCTGAAGACTTGGGCTGTATAGCATTGCCTAACGGATGGGCCGAAGTAAGGCTGCCAGGTGTGTGGATGGATAGGGATCTGGTCTGAGCTGTACTGCCCAGAGATGCGGTTGGTTACTTCTGCTGAAGCCACTCGGGGTCATTGTGCCCGCATGGAGGTCAGAAGAGGATAGGTGGGTGTGGTCTGTTGTCTAAAGGTGGACCCGTCTGTGTACCAGCGGTGTAGGGGCAGGCGCGGTGCGTCCATTGGGGCGTAGGGGCGAAGCCCCACTAAGCCCCATGGACCCACTACGTCGTCACTAGAAGCCAAACAGAATTATTTTAAAAAATCGCGCTATCTGCCGGCCGGGAAACCGGGAGACACCCGACCTTCCCGGAGTGCGCAAGGGAAGGGGGGGGGGGAGGATCAGGCTGCTGCAGCTGCGCAAGTGTATTTTTGGGCACAAACATGCCCGCGCATGCGCAGATCGTTTTCTTGTGAATTCCCCCTTAGAGAGAGGACCAGGGGGCGGGCCGCAGCCCCCGGGGATACACAGGGCGACTGGGCGAGGAGTCATGGTGCCCCCCCAGCCAATCCTGGTGCAGGATTGGCTGGTCACTACATAGCCCGGTTACATAACCCCTGACGGATAGCACGGCCGACTTTGGTGCTAGGAAACCAGGTTCGAGCCTCTTATCAAACCATAAAAATGTATACATGACTTACTTTGGTGGTAAATAAATAGATACTTTAAAAAACAAATAAAAATGATGTTCCGACTAAGGTGTGAAATTGGTGTCGAACAAATACATGTTTTTAAAAACAATTAATATTAATCATGTATCATTGGTGCTGGAGTACAAGGTTCGAGACTGGTATTAAACACTGACAAGCTGTGTGCAAGTTATATGGTCATAAAAATACATGAATGATGGATGCAGGATGGGTGGATGCATAAATGGATACAGGATGAATGATGGGTGGATGAATGGATGGGTGGATGCATGAATGAATGATGGATGCAGGATGGATGCAGGATGGGTGGATGGGTAGATGAATGAATGATGGATGCAGGATGGATGCAGGGTGGATGGATGGGTGCATGAATGAATGATGGATGCAGGATGGGTGGATGGATGGATGGATGATGGATGAATGATGGGTGGATGAATGGATGGGTTGATGCATGAATGAATGATGGATGCAGGATGGGTGGATGGATGGGTGGACACATGAATGGATGCAGGATGAATGATGTGTGGATGAATGGATGGGTGGATGCATGAATGAATGATGGATGCAGGATGGGTGGATGAATGAATGATGGATGCAGGATGGATGCATGGTGGATGGATGGGTGCATGAATGAATGATGGATGCAGGATGGATGGATGGGTGGATGCATGAATGGATGCAGGAATGGATGCAGGAATGGATGATGGATGGGTGGATGGATGGGTGGGTGGATGGATGGATGCATGAATGAATGATGGATGCAGGATGGATGCAGAATTGGTGGATGGATGGGTGGGTGGGTGGATGGATGGATGGGTGGATGAATGAATGATGTATGGATGGATGCAAGGTGGTTCGGGCTCGCTCGCTGCGCTCGCTGCGGTGCAATATGCAAATTAGTTTACGCCCCACCACTTTCAAATGTCACCAGCCGCCCCTGTGTAGGGGGGGGTGTTTATATGCCCTTTGGGCTCGCGTCTGGGGTGGTCTGTATCCTCTTCGAGGCGGGGTCTTTGTTCCATGTGGAATGCGGTCTGTGTGCGTTGTTCGATGCGGTCTGTGCCTTCACTGGCGATACGGTCTGTGGTGGGTCTGTTGCTGCGGTCTGTGAACGCGGCCAGTGTCTCACTTTAACCTTTTGATGATCAGCTATACCCCCCAGCCCCCAGTCACTTCTCTCACCTCTCTATTTCCAGCCCTCCGCTTTAGTGCATATCTTAACTCTGCCCCCAGGTCCCCCCCCCCCACCTCCACCCCCAATAAAAGCTGAGGTTTGGTCTGCAGTAACCCTGGCAACTTGCAGCCTTCACCGAGAGCATGCCCAGGGCCAGAAGGCTTCTCAGGGGGGTTCAGAGGAAGCCGGGAGCCTGTGGATAGACAGTTTAATGATGACATCATCCGAGTGTGCGGGGAAGGGGTGGGGGAGCCGAGCGAGGACAGGATAGAAAGGAAGGTGGGATAAACCGGAGAGGGGCAGGGAGGGAAGGAGAGAGAGATACAGAGAGGAGGAGAGGTCAGGAAGGGGGGACAGAGGGCAGGCTGGACTGACGAGTGAGGGAAAAAGGGAGGGAAGGAAGGTGAGTGAGAGAAAGATACAGGGAGGGTGAGAGCGCAGAAGACAGGTTAGAAGGAGAAAGGGTAGAAAGAAAGAGTTGAGAGACAGGAACATAAGGACATAAATAAGTCAGTGAAGAGAGGGGAAGAGAAGCGAGAGGCAGGCTGGAACTTAAGGTTACGGGAGGTGGAGAAGAAAGAACAGATGAAGAGGAGAGGAAGGGAGAAATAAAGAAAATGTGCACAGAAAAGAATGCAAGGAAAGAAAAAAAGAGACAAGAAGAGTGAAAAGAAGAAGGGACAAGAGAGGCAACCCTACAGCGGCTCGAAGAAACGGATACAACAAGTGAAGAACAAAGGACGGGAAGGAAGGAGGTGCAAATTGGAGCAAGGAAATGAGGCAGGAAGAAAGGAAAGGGAGGGAAAGAAAACAAAGAGAACAGAGGAAGGAAGAAAAAAGGCTAGAATGAGAAAACGGGGAACAGAGAAATTATGGCGTGACAAAGGAGGAGACTGTGAAAAAAGAACAAGAAGGGAAGAAAAGAAAAGGCTGAGAGTGAAACAAGGGGTGAAAGAAAACGTCATAAAATAGAGAAGTGGAGGGATAGAAATGAGAAATAGAACCGAAGGAGATAAAGAGAGAGGATGTGTTCCATGCTCACAAGGAAAGCTCCGTGGGGACGACTGGACTAATTTATAAGGTGCAGTCCTATGACCCTAGCAACCGGGTCAGATCAGTGAGAGAACAAAGCACCCCCACCCCCCCCTAACCCCCCTTCCGGGGAAGTGTGAGCCTCAACATTCTTGGCACATCAGAAGTGGTCAATTGATAGCTTTTTACAAAAAAAAATCAGATCAAAGATATTTACTGTAAAAACATCTCAAAGGTATGCGAACACATTGCGTCACAAAAAGATGCTTCAACAAAACGACTCCGTGCAAGTGAACCGGTGAACCCGGGTGCACGCGCCATATGTACCCAGCCCAAGTACACTACCAGGGCGGGTATGAACACAACTCTGCATCAGAGGGCGGCGCGCGCGCGCATCAGCCCCCTGCTGTATTCCTCGTCGTTTCCAGGTGGAGCAGCGAGCTGGACTGGGTATTGCAACAGCTGGCCAGCTGTCGGCGTCCAGCTGTCGGCTCCGCATCTTTGCAGGCGCCGACGGAGCTCGCGGACAGCTTTTCATGAATGCTCTGATCTGCTGCTGGTTGAATCAACTTCAAGGCGCCCAGAGGTTGAGAAACCCACACATCTGGAGTCATCGCTTCACACTGGGTGCGTCCTTGCTTAGTCACGACGACCCTTTCAAAATCAGTCTTCTAGGGTCGACTGTGATGCATTTTTTTTGTGAAAGGCAATCAGCTGACGGCTCTTTTCATTTGCCAAGGAAGTTGAAGCTCTGTGGACGTGCTCAGCCCGCTGATGTGCTGACCAGATTCAGGGGCGTTCCCGGCTTTCGGCTGACGTCGCGTGACGTCGGCAAAAGCCAAAGAATCTCGGGAACGCCCCCGAATCTGGTCCGGCATTGACGGACAGGCCCCTCGTCCAATGGCTATGCTCCATTTATGGAGCCAGCCAATGAATGACGAGGGCCGACCCAAACCCACACTACAGTTCTCATTAGGTTTTCGCCTGCGCGAAAAAGATGCGCAGAGCGCATCTTTTCGCCAGGCAAAACCTAAAAAGTTGCAGGGACACTAAAAAATGTCTTATCTCAAAATTAATATAAACGTGATCTGCTGGAATCATACCTCTTAGATGAAGAATCAAATGTCAGATTTTAAACTATGATCTCTTAATTCTAATATTGGCAATTTAGCCACTAATTTAAATCTCCTCGCAAACCTCATTTACAATGCACATTTTTTAATTGATGTTCCCCCAAAAATTGCTACTACATCTTCCTTCAAAGCTAATCCTGAACATATCCTACAACGTATTTTGTTAATCCCCTTTAGATAATGGACCCTGCAAGTTCCCTCCCATTATTTCAGCCTGTTTTACAAGCCTATAATCATACCAAAATGACTTCTGACTTATCCAGGGTGTGTAATAGTCACTTTATATCCGTCTACTTTATTACAGTTGTTATGACTTTTGTAGTTTGCAACTGCAGTCTCTCGGTATTATGAGCAGAGTACATTTTTCAGTGTTAACCCAACATTTCTTGGCTCATGAGGTTGTATCCTTTATCATTAAGAACGAAGGGGCATATTATCAAGGACAGGCGATACATTATCGCCTCTTTTGTCGGCAGGAAACTGCCGATAAAGCGGCGATAATGGCCTTGATAATATGCTCTATGAATTCCAATATAAGCCCATGTTAGATGTGCCCCTCCTCAGGGAGTTATAATATACGTGTATGTCCAAGATGAACAGGGATTGGCTATTGTCATTTCCAAAAGGGCCAAAAAAATCATCGATCCTCATATTTGAACGAGACTTTTGAAAACTGGACGAAACATTCAGGACATGAGAACGACACCGTGAGTTCACTATTGTAACACCAAACCGTGCTACAAGCACACATTCTTTTGACGGCATCCATTTTGGCACTTTGCTTCACTCGGCGGCTCTTGCATTATTCATGCAATTCAAACTAAAATATGTATTACATTCAAGCTTCTTTTTAGAGTTGGCGTTGGGGAGGATGTGTAATTTAAAGCATTACACTAGGTGTGGGACCCCCCTGCCCCCTCCCCGAACCAGAGCATTTAACTTTACGTTTACTTAGGTGAGTGAAATCTAGAAACCTGCGCATTCTTTCGAAACATCTTTCCATCATTGCGTCGCACTCTCAGGTTTGAAGAGAGACGAACCCCGTGAAACGACTTCAAGCCGAAGGTAGACCGTGCAAATGATGGTAATTAGCCTATGGAGTTGCCTGCTCTCTTTTGCGCCCGTGATTTGAACATAATTATGCTGACTACTGCTGCTTTCTTTCCCAAAACTGACATCGATTATACTGCCATGCCCCGTTAGAACGACTTATTGAGGAGCATCCCATGGTGTGTTCTGAGGTTTTACAAATGTAAGGAATAAATGCAAAGAAGTCAGCTGTAATGGAAACAAACATCATTAAAAATCCTAGCATGAGTTAACACTGCCACGAGTATGTTCACCGGGGTGGAGCCGCGAAACCTACATATTTAGTAAAAAAAAAACTGTATAGTCGAATTCTCCCAGGGTTACTTTTCGTTTTTTAAACATTTTTTTTATTTGACAATACGGTGATTGCTAGCCACAGACACGGGATCCCAAAGCCAATGAAAGCTGTCCCTATTGTATCGTGTCTTTGTAATAAACATGTTTTATTTTTTATTTTCATGTCATGCACTCTTGGGTTTTCCTAAGGTAAGAAAATACTTAATATGCTGAGGCTAATCTTCTGGAACCTCAGGCAGTGCCGGCTCCTGTTGTTTGCTACATTATTGCAATCTAATACAGTCCCATTAGCATTTGTTCCTGATTGCAGGCCATTATATTAAATGACCCACAATTTCATAATTTGGTGTTGGCACCATGTTAACGTCTGTCGAATAATTACACTCTAAAATGGCTCAGCGAACTGTGGCAGCGCAACCTGATGCATGGGCTCGTCAGCCTGCACATTGCGTGTTCATCACCTCAGACCCTGATCATCTGTCAGTCTTCATTTGCATAGTTGACAAGGCATTAAATAATGGCAGAAGCACTTTCAGCAGTGCATGTTTACTTCAGAAGGGAGCTGAGCAGGAGACAGGTGCGGCCATTCAAAAGGGGACAGCTGAGCAAATCCCTTAATGTGTGGCTAGGTAAAACTTTATCAACGTGACTTATTTGTGTAAGAAAATCATACGTTCACTGTCCATCAAGGGCGCGCTCCTTTACACTTGGATTCTAAATGTTTACCTCAAAGCGAAAATGGGCGAGAAAATGTAAAACGAAAACAATACATTGCAAAACAAGAAGCAAATGCTAAAGAAAGTGCATGTTTGGCGATGCAACAAATGCTTTAAATATTCCAGATGTGCACCACGCTGTTGGGGTGGGAGGTGAGAGGAAGGTGTGGGTTTTACCAGCTGATCCGCATGCAATCTGCCACATCCCTGGCCTTGGCTTGTTTTTTACATTGCTCTGCAAATGCACGACGAATGCACTGTCTTGTGCCTCTCTTGGCGAGCATGGCTAGGCGCTCTCAGGGAGATATGCTAAATGATAGCGTCACAGCGCAGCGCAGCCTTCGTCATTTCTCTAGGAGGAGCGAGCTGGGCAGCAGAACATACATAGCTTTGCAACATAATGCAATCATAGGCCGGGTCCTGTCGGTGCTGAGCAGGGTCCGAGACGGCTCCCTTTCGGGCTCTCCATTTTTACTTCAGGGTGGAGGGGGTAAAAACGTAACTCTGCATCCTCACTGCTTTTGATGTTACTTCAAAGAGACTCATTTTCAGTTTTATATAACGCAAATTTGAAGAAAACATGAGCACCAGTTACAGTATGCAATGACATCTTCATGTTTTTATTTCGAATGTTTTTATTGAAAATACATTTTTACATATACAAAAACATACAGTTGTCTTGCTTGGGCTGCTCTTATAGTGTGCATTTTGTATGTACTCTGGCCTAGTGGAGCCAGAGAGGGAGAGAGAAAGAGAAAGAGAGAAAGAGAGGGGGGGGTGCTGCTCATTTCTTTAGGTATTCATCCAGGGCTTCCCACATGTCTTCTTTGCCCGTGTTGTTTGCCGCCTTGTGCTTGGCGGTTATGTTGTCTGCCCCCCGAAGGAATGTTACCCAGTTGAACCAGCGTTTGAAGGTGGCTTTGGTGGTGTTCTTCCAGTTCCCCGGGATGGTTTTCACTGCGGCAGTTAGTAGAATATCGACGAGGTCGCGTGTTTCTTTGGAGTGGAGCTGTGTTTCTAGGAAGCTGGTGGCAATCCCTGCTAGACCCCGCTGTATCTGGCACCCCGTGATTGTGTGTATGAGGTTATATACTTTGTTCCAGAATGCTTTGACTTTGGGGCATTCGTATATCATGTGGGCTAGGTCACCCCTTGCTTTATGGCAGTTCCAGCAGGTGCCGCTGCTGCTTGCCCCCACCGTTTCTAGTTTCGCCGGTGTCCAGTGTAATCTGTGTAGGATCCAGTATTTTGTTTGTGCCAGCTGCGGTGTGACTTTGTTTTTGGACGCCGATGTCCATAATTTGGCCCTCTCTTCATCGTTTAGTGGTCTCTGAATGGTTCCTTCCCAGAAGGCTAATGTTTTGTTGTTAAGAGTTGTGGTGCGTGGTGTGATTAGTTTGTAGATCTGCGCTGTTTGGTGGCCTGTCTTGTTTAGGTTCTGTGCATACTGTAGGATGGTGGGCTTGAGTTTGGAAAGGTTTGCTTTGGTGATGGCTGCTTTGAGTCTTAGGAATTCGTAGAATTCCTTGTCTGGTAGCCTGGTTGTCTGCTGCAGTGCCTTGTATGTGAGTGGGCTGTTCCCTACTTCTAGTTGTGATGGCGTTGTGATTCCTCTCCTGAGCCATTCACTGCTCTCTAGCGCTTTGCCCTTGTATGTGATTTTGGTGTTGTACCATATTGATTCCCATTTGATGCCTCTGATGCTTACTTCTAGTTCCTTGTCTACTCTCAGTAGCGCTGTTTTTGTGTTGCGTAGTATCGCGTTTTTGACTACTGGGTGTTTGTTAGCCGTAAGCGCCATGATCGGGTCAGCTCCTCCTAGAATACCCCTTTCCAGGTCCAGCCATACTGGCATGTATTCTGGGATTGGGGCTACCCAGTGTAGTCCCTGCTTGGCAAGGCATGCCATTTGGAAGGCCTTGTAATTTGTGAGGTTCAGTCCACCCTGTTCTCTTCTAAGTCTGAGTTTCGCTAGGCTTATTCTTGGTTTTTTCCCACCCCATAGGAACGTGTTAATGGCTTTGTCCATGTGTTTGTGGAAGTCTGTGGTTAGAGTTAGTGGCAGCATGGACAGCAGGTAATTCAGCATGGGGGTGATCATCATCTTGATTGTCTCAACTCTTCCCCACCAGCTGACGAATTTGGGGCCCCATGTGTCTAGTTTCGTCTTGATCTTTTTCAGTATCGCTTCCTCGTTGTGGTCTAAAGTTGATCTGAGGTCCCTCCCGAAGAGAAGGCCCAGATATTTTAGGGGTTTTGTTTGCCACGCCAGCCCGGACGTGCCTAGGACTGTTCTGGTGGTGTGGCAGTTCATTGGTTTGCACTCAGATTTCTCCCTGTTAAGTTTGTACCCTGAGACCCGTGCGTATTCCTCTATTGTCTGTACAAGTGCTTCTATTGACTCTTGTGGCTTGCTTGTGGTGATCAGGATATCATCCGCATATGCTGCAAGTTTGAAGGCTTGGCCCTCTACCTGCACCCCTGTGATCCGCGGGTTCGTCCTGATCATATGGAGGAGTGGCTCTAGCGCTAGTAGGAATAGCCCTGGTGATAGAGGGCAGCCTTGCCTCGTTCCCCTGCTTAGGATGAGTGTTTCTGATGTTGCTGCGTTGACCACGACTCAAGCCCGTGGGTTTTTGTACAGAGACATAATCATACCTCTATATTTTTCTCCAAGTCCGAATTTGCGCATACATTGGTTTAGGAATGGCCATGAGACTCTGTCGAAGGCTTTTTCTGCGTCTAGCGCTATCATGACGGCCTTCTCCGTGCTGTTGGCGGTGCGGTTTATTAGGTGGCAGAGTAGTCTGGTGTTATCTTGTGAGAGTCTGTTTTTCAGGTAGCCCACTTGTGTTTTGTGTTTGAGAAGGGGAAGGTATGCATTTAATCTTGCTGCCATTGCTTTTGCATAGATTTTGCATTCCACGTTTATTAGGGAGATTGGCCTGTAGTTTTGTGGGAACTGAGGGTCCTTCCCGTCTTTGGGGATGACAATAATGTTTGCCTCCGCCATTGAGTCTGTCATGTTCCCCTTCTCCGCACAAGTCTGGAAGACTCTGACCAGTATGTCTTTGAGTAGCGGTTGGAACTCTTTGTAAAAGGTTGCTGTGAAGCCGTCTGGCCCTGGAGCTTTGTTGGGTTTTAAAGAGTCTATGGCCATTCCTATTTCTGTTTTGGTTATGTTTTGGTCTAGCGCCTGTTGTTGTTCGCTACTTAGTCTGGGTAGGTCTAGTTTCTCTAGCAGGCTGGCTCCCCCGTCCGCTTCTAGTGATGTGTCTGCGGTGTATAGGTCCTTGTAGAACCTCCTGAAGGTTTCGAGGATTTGTTTGTTACCCGTGTGCGTCTTATTGTCTGTGTCGGTGATTGCCGCGACTGAGTGTTGCCTTTGTTTGGCTTTTAGGGATCCTGCTAGGGCCCTTCCTGCTTTGTTTGCCGAGCATAAGTTAATGGATTTATATTTGTTGATCCATGTAGAGGCTCTTTCGCTTAGTAAGCTGTTGAGTTCGTACTTTTTCTTTGTGAGTGTTGTGAGTGTGTTCCTATCCTGTATGTTTGCAATATGGTTGCTCTCTAGCTCTTTCATCTGTTCTTCCAGCTCTCTAATCTTTTTGTTCCTCCCTCTGTTCATTCGTGCCTTAATACTTATGAGTTTCCCTCTTATTGTGGATTTGAGTGCGTCCCATATTATCATTACGTCTGTCTCTCCTGTGTCGTTGTATGGGAGGTATTGTTTGATCGCCTCTTCTATTTCGGTGATGTTAGCGGGGTGTTCTAGTATGTCGCTATTGAGACGCCATCTTCTGCTCGGTGCTTCATTGTGTTTCCCGCTTATGGAGAGGGAGATGTGGGCGTGGTCTGACTGCTATTGGTCCTATCTCTGTTGTGTCAGTCAGATGTGTGTGAGTGTTTGACATGAGTATATAGTCTATTCTGCTATACGAGTTGTGAGGGTTTGAGTAGAATGTGTATTCTCTGGCGCTTGGGTGCTGTAGTCTCCATGGGTCACATAATGCGAGTTTGGTGCATAGGTTCTTAAGTGTATTCTGCTCTTGTGTGGCGTGGCTCGGCCTGAGTGGGTGCCTGTCTATGGCATTGTCCATCGCTTGGTTCATGTCCCCCGCCGTGATTAGTAGTTCTCCCAGTGGGATCTTGCTGAGCTCGTTCTCTACCTCCTCCCAGAATTTTTTGTCTGTTGTATTCGGACCGTAGATGTTTGCTATCTGCATGGTTTCCTCGCCTCTTTTGATGCATGTGACTAGCCTTCTACCTTTCGTGTCTGCTGTGTTGTCGTGGACCCTGAACTTCCCTTTCTTGCTAATGATGGTGATCACCCCTCCCTTTTTGTTGACTGCTGGAGAGCATACGACCTCACTTATCCAGTTTGCCTTAAGCTTGTCTGCGTCCTCTATGGACACTCTAGTCTCTTGCAGGACGTATATATCCGCTTTGAGTTTGTTCAGGTAGTCTAATGTCTTCCGTCTCTTGACGGTGTGGTTGAGTCCTTTGACGTTTAGAGATACGATCTTGATGTCTGCGGCTATCTGCGCTAGGCCCTGAGTGTCGGGTGTAGTCATGGCGTCTTAGTTAGGTCGCTGCTTGTTGTGGTGTGATCTGTGTACAGCCTCCATAATCGGTGTGTGCCTGCTGCTCGCCACCCATCTTTGGGCCTCCACCAGGGTGTGGATAGGGATGGGGATGTGTGTGTGGTTAGAAGAAAGAGAGAAGGAAAGAATAGATAGCTCCACCAAGTTGCAAATGGCCTTACTGTATGGCCCCCCCCTCCGCCTTCCCCCCCCTCCCACCCTCCTCCCCCCTGTCAACGTACTGTAAACGTGCGACAGCAACGGTTCTCCGCCCTCCGTTCCCCCTGGTTCATTAAAAGTTCCACTGCTCCCTTACGTGCTGTGCATAATAAAAGGATATTTGCCAATCATTGGGCCCGCCCAACAATGGTCATGTCCTGGGAGTTCTGTAATACTTTCTGGCAGTCTTTGTTCTTCATATCGGTTTCCTGAGTTAGTTGTCGTTCAGTAGTCTCTTAGTTCTCCCCTCCGTTTATCGTGAGGTAGGTATCCTTTTTTTTTCTTTCTTTGCAATGAGGTAGATGTTGTTCTTTCGAGGTAGTTGTCCGTTCGTTCCTCTGTGGTCCGTGACGTTACAGATACTTTATCGGCCGCCTGCCGCTCCCTTTTCTCCCGTCTCCGAGCCGTCCGATGAGGCTCTTCTTTTTTCCGTTCCTGGGCTTTTTAGTTCCATCTCCTCCAGATCTGGCTCCTTAAGGTACTTACGTAGCTCTGCTGGGTCGTCGAACAGACGTGTGCCCTGCCTGTCTGTTATCTTCATTTTTGCCGGACCAACAAAGCTACACGTTATCTTTGCTCTCTTCATGGTGTCTGTCAGTGCTAGGAAACCTTTCCTTGCTTCTACCGTGCCCTTTGAGAAGTCTTGGGTGATGATTATCTTCTTGCCTTTCCAGTTGAGAGTTTGGCCTTTACGTGCGAAGGCGAAAATGGCATCGGTGTGACTCGCTCTTAGGGGTTTGCAAATGATCGTTCTTGGTCCTTCCATGTGCAGTTGTCTTGTGGCTGGGACTCTGTATGCTTTGTCGATCTCGAAGGTTTTCTCAAAGTTCAGGCCAGTCAGCTTGGGTATTAGGGTTTCGAGTAGTGTCACGCATGAGCCCGCCATTTCCTCCTCATCCTCCGGTACACCTAGGATCCTGATGTTCCCTTTCCTGTTTTTATCCTCTTGTTCTGCCAGTCTTTTCTGCATATCGCTAGAAATCTTGGAGATGTAGCATATGTCTTTGACAATGATGCCTGATTTGTCTTCTATTTCGCTGATTCTTCTTTCTGCCTCCCCTACTCTGCTTGCTTTTTGTTCTGGTCCGCACGTATGGCTGTAAGTTCTAGCTGGACGTTGTCCATGGAGATCTTTGTGGCTTTGGCCAGGTCGTTGGCTTCGGTTATCTTTTTGACGAGCAGGTCCATCGCAGACTCTGTGTTTTGCAAGTTCTTCAGTTTGATCGGTGATTCCAAGTCTTTCCTAATTTTTTTGTTGTCACTGGTCGTCATCCTTCCTAAACCTCTTCTTTCTTGGTATATGGACAGCCTCTCCTTCTTTTGCAGGTCTGACTGTTGTGCCCCTTGTGGTGGTGGGCTTTTTTTAGTGTTGATCGTGTCCTTGTCAGCCTTTGTAGCGCTTCTGAAGGTGAACCTGCTGGGCCACCTTATCGACCTTGTTCTGGTTTTTCCTGACGCCAGGGCTCCCGTCCCTGAGAAGGGTGCTCGACCTTTTTGTTTTAGTGTGATCGCCCTCTCCCGTATCTGTGGGGTTGTTGCTGGTCTCTGGCGCTCTGTTATTGGCGGCGACTGGAGGCGGTTTCTCTCTCCGGACCTGCCCGGTGCTCTTTTCGTTCTGTTGCCGCACTCCTCACCTTCCCCTCGTGATTGCGGTGGTGATTGGCCGTTCACTGCCGCCACTGGAGTGGCGACTATTTCAGGTGGCTGCCGCGCTGTTCAATCAGGAGGCTGCTGCTGTGCGCTTAGGCGCTTAGTCGCGCTGTGATTGACCCTCACGACGACCTGCTTCGCCACTTGCGCTTCGCCGCTAGCCCCCTTACTTAGGATGTCTAACTGCGCTGACTTGACCCGCTGTTGGGGGGCCGTCGCTTGAGTCACTTGAGTCTAGTAGTGCTCTGGTTGGAGAGGTTGATCGCTTCCCTGCCTCTACTTGCCGCCGCCGGTTGTTCCCCTCTAAGATGGCCGCTACTGCCTTTTGCCTCACCTTGCCCGCACCTTGCGCAGCACTTCGGTTCACGGCGTGTGGCTGGTCGTTCCTTGGAGCTCGGGTGTGCAATGCCGCTCTTTATTGCACTGTGCTGTTGTTGGTGTGCACCTCATGCACTGCGATATGGCGCGCTATGGTGCGATATGGTCTGCCCCTTCTAAGATGGCCGCCACTGTTTGTTCGACCCGTTCCAAGATGGACGCCGCCTCTCTGTTTGCCGGCCACTTCCTTGGTGCTTTTCGGGTGGTGGTTGATGCATGCGAAAGAGGCGGACAGTGCCTCGTTTGCACAGCCTACCTTGCGCATGGCTTGGCGTCCTTTCCTTTTTCATTTTTTTTTAAAATAATCGCACCGCTCTCGCACTCCGCTTCAGGTGCGTGTGGCGCTGTTCTACTCGCACCTTGCCTTCGCCTCGCTCATGCTCCTCAGCACCGCCTTTCCTTCCTTTGCGTGTGGCCGTTTGTTTCTTGGTTTCCCGGGTGACAGTCCTTCAGGCGAGTGCTTCGAAAGACTGATTCCCGTGTTTACCCCTCCCTTCCGCACTTCTGCTTGCGATCAAGATGGCCGCCTTTGTTTAGCTTTTCGATTCATAACCTGTTTCCTTTTGTTTCCTTCTGATCACTTTGGGTTTTCCGTCTGTAGACTCTGTCCTGCGTTCACCGGTTCTTCCGCGTCTAGCCTGGTTCCGGGTGAGCCTGGTGTTTTCCACTTACTGCGGTTTCTCCTCGAGCTTTTATTGTCCTGCCATCTTGGGTTGCTTGCTTCGATTCCCAATCTTCGGGGGTTTTGCTTTTTTTTTGCCTCTGTCCGTTTTTCCGCTCAGTCAGGCTCCCTTCTTCCGCTGCTCTATATGTTCCCCCGCACTTCCTTCGGTTTTGTTCGCGGGAGACTGCAGGCTTTCGCCGTTCTTTTCCCCGGGGTCACGGAGCTCTCGAACTTAGGCAACCACCTGCGTTGCCATCCAAGCCACGCCCCCACATCTTCATGTTTTGAATGACAGGATGTTGAGCCGAGGTAAGGCTCGAACCTGCTTTCTCAACTGGAAAGTGGCACCCAAAACAATGGAAGCATTTTCAATATTTAATACAAGGAAGTCTTAGCTGGTGCCTATTTTATTATGCAATTTACAACCATTGACGTATCCCTGGCTTGTCAAAGGTGTAATGTTACTTGTTGTGTTATATATCTGGATGAATGGACAGATGCAGCAAAATACCAGTGGGGTAGCACACTATGCTGAGTACAGATTTTAGCTTAAGTGTTTTAAGCCACGCCCTTAATTACATGGCCACTCCCCTATGAGAGATCCCCAGTTTTTTCATCCCACTTAAAGCCCTGCGTACACCTCATGTCTAGCATAGATTATGTAACAGAAAGGTACACTGCCAGAACAAAATGCTATGCCTAGACATACTTTCAAACATTTCCAGCATTGTATATGGACTGTGCAGTGGGGCAGCCATACAATGTGTGGAAATTTAGGAACTGTAAAACCAGGAATCTTTGATCGCCCCTGCTTCATGGAGACATTACATTTTGGCGCAAGTCCCTCTCTAACATTCAGTAGATAGAACTTTACATTAAAATCCATGAGTGGTTGCTTGGGAACACGCTTGTACCAACCTTGGGACATCCATTTTATGCAAATTTGCTCCAAGCACTATTTGTGTTACTTTTAGGTTTACTTTCCAGGGCAAAAAAAGGTTTTGCACTGGAAAGTAAATACTTTATCAACTTTTTGCACAGGTTTGCATCACTTTTTGTATCTTTGCACCAGTGCAAAGTGTTGATAAATTGGTCCCTGTATGCCAAATCTGTATTATTTAATGGTGTCTGTTTGAATGAACTAGGAGATTAAAATATCAGTGAACAATTCTTTGGTGTGAGTAGAATAATTCCTCACCATGAAATCATCCAAATATAGTCCTAGAAAACATATTCTAGTCAACAGTCACTGATAGAGATAAATTCACCCGTGAATGTGCTGGAGTGCATTCAGGACATTGAGGTGCAGAGGAACTACTGTAAAGGCGACGGCCAGTGAGCATCAATAGATCAGCTTCCTTAGGCCAAAACTAAGCAGGAAACATTTACCACCATTAAGTTTCCATAATGTCCTTGCAGTTGGTGATTTCTGCGTGGGGTTTGAAACCTCTTGTGGCTTATTCAATATACAGCCCTTTAGCTTAAAAAAGAAGTGCAATACATCTCAGTTCAGATTCAGATTCAAAATGCTTTATTCGGTATATATAAGTATATGACCATATAGCAACAAAACATCAAAACATGAAATAGTACATATACAAATTATATATTCAACGCATGAGTATCAACAACAATTCCTAAATCTTCGAATGCAAATACATCATAAAGTGCAATTTTATCTTTAGAGCATGTGCAAATTTGCAATGAAGTGACACATGCTAACAATTGATAAAATATATGTGCAAAATTAGCATTCTGAAAGTGCATTAATCTTCTTTTAGTTTATGTGCAAAGCTAGCAATAATAAAGTGCATAGGAATTGGAACACAGGTTCAAAAAGATTAAAATGCTAAATCGCTGTTACAACAATGCACCCGGAATGAAATAAACTTAAAGCATAGATCTAAAATTCATAGTATCGCTAGTGCAAATGCATAATAAAGTGCAATTTTATCTTTATAAAGTATGTGCAAAATTTGCAATAAAGTGACACTTGTTAGCGATTAGTAGAAATATGTGCAAGATTAGCATTCGGAAAGTGCAATTGTCATCTTCCAATTAATGTGCAAAGCTAGCAATGATAAAATACATGGGAATTTGAACACAGATTAAAAAAAATACAGGTTCACTGTTGCGATAATGCGCCCGAGATGAAATAAACTTAAAACACAAAGCTAAAATTCATGCTATAACCGATGCACTAGACACATACGGCCACATGCATCAATCTAGGATTTTGCATTTCCTAAATAGCGAAAATTTAGGAATCGCTATTTAGGAATTGCAAAATCCTATGCATCAAGAAATCCTAAAGTTTTTTAGAATTTCTTAAATTTCGGAATTTGCGATTCCTTAATTGCGAATCGCAATTAAGGAATGGCATTACATTGCTAGGAATCAATGCCGTTTTGCATTTCTTTTTTTAGGAAATCGCAATTTGTTGATGCATTGCAAGGGTGCAGAGGGGGGTCCAAAGGACCCCCCCTGCACCCCTGAAATGTATTTTAAAGTGCATGTTTCACACACACATGTCCTAAGGTCATGTGTGTCTGTAACATGACACTTTTCAAAATGCATTTTTGTGCTTTTTTAAACAATTTCGCAAATTAACACGAGGGTCAACCTCGTGTTAATTTGCACTTCCTATTTCAAAATTTGCATTTTTTTAAAAATGGATGCATTGCATTTAAGGAATCGCACAAATGCGATTCCTTAAATGCATTCGCATTTTTAGGAAATGCAAAAAAAACAAATTTTGAAAAAATGTTTCATGCATCCCAAAAACGTACTTAGGAAGCGCAAACGGCCGAATTTACCGATTCGCACCGTTTGCACTTCCTAAATAGGTTGATGCATGTGGGAGATAGTATAGCAGGGGTTGTTGTTGTCTATCCCTGTTTTGTTAATATATAAATGTAAATGTAAATGTATTGCGACTTATATAGCGCACGTATCACCCGAAGGTATCAAGGCGCTTGCTTAGGGAACCCGTCCTGGTATTCCCCTGTGAGATACCCCAGCAGGGTATCCACAAGGTGAAAGCCAGGCATCCCGCCGCGAGGGGCCATAGTGGAGATTAAGCAAGCTATTGCCCAGAGTCACAGAGTGTGACCCCGTGAGTCGAGTAGGCACCGGAGCGAGAATTGTCGAATCCGTGGAATTTTTGAGCCCGAGCCCCGCCGAGGCGTGGAATCGAACCCTGGTCCACGGCCGATCTCAGCATCCGGGTCTGCCGCCTCTAACCACTGAGCCACGCTTCTCCACTATACAGCTTTTAATTCAATTTGTTCATAGAATCATTGATTTACGTACATTTTAAAATGTATGTTGCTATGCAGAAACATATATCTGGACTCTGCAGGTTAAACATTACCTGCATGGCTGTCTTAGTGCATTGTAATTTAGATAAAAAGATGGGTTTTAAATAAAATTTCCTCATTGGAGTACAACATTTACAAAACAGCATAAAATGACAGCTACTCTGTTTAGATGTCCCGTCGCAGGGACAGGGAGAAGTGCTATGCTGGTTAATCAGAGGGAATGCCACTAGATGATTTACAATGCCCAGGCGAAAGCGAGTTAATACAAAACGGTTTTCGTAACTGATGTTAAATATGGTTGAAAGCCTTCACTAACGCTAAACTCTTGGTAAAGGGTAAAAGTTTTTTGTTTCGAGCATTCGATAAATCTAATATTTTCCATATGTTTTAGAAAGTATACTGCAAGCTCTTATTTAGATATACAGGCCACCGATTCAGGTTCATGAAAAGCAACGATTTCATAAAGTGTTTTATACCAATATTTGATATGGCCAAGCCATGGTATACGTGAACAGTGGTCGAGCCTTAAACAGTCAGTTATCACATCCTGGGTAAATTTGGTTTCTGTTTTTGACCAGATTGATCGCCATAGGGCCAATGGGCGCAATGATGTTAAGTCCTTGACATGTTTTAGGCCCACATCCCTATGGATTATCACAGAAGAAGCTGAAGCCGGGGCACATAGTAAGCGTTTCAGGAATGAGTTCTCCTCCCTCTGAATTATGTTGCCACTTTGGATATTGTAACCCCAGACGCCAGCCCCATATAAGGCTGATGACAGACACCTTGAAATATAGATCGACACCATCTCCTTTATTCCCTGGCCCCCTAATTTAGCAGCAGATCTAAAAACACTACTGGTGTTCCTAACCATTTTAAAGCGTACACTTTCCTGTTCGCTGCCCCACTTTCCGTCCCCTGAAAATGTAATGCCAAGGTAACAGAACCTTTTAACGGTTTCTAATTTATCAACCTCTAAATAAAAGGTCTTATTTTTCCTAGTCTTCTTCCCACAGGACATTACAAATGTTTTACCTTTATTTATTATCAATTTCCTGCTATTTATGAAGGTCTGAAATTTATTAATGAGGCATTGAAGACCATTTTGGGTACGGGACTGGAGGACAGCGTCGTCCGCGTACAAAAATATTGGGATGGGGTTGGTGTTAATAATAGGTGCATCGGCTGGGATTAATCTAAGGGTTTGGTCAATTTGGTTTATAAATAAAGAAAATAAAAGGGGTGCCAAAACGCATCCTTGCCGAATGCCTCTATTGATCTTAAAAAAAGGGGTACATTCACCAGCTGGACCAAATCTGACTTTACTAGATACATTTTCGTACAGTCTCGCCAGGAAGTCGATGATCTCGGCAGGTGCCCCCATATCTAATAAAACTGGCCAAAAAAGAAAGTGTTCAACTAAATCAAAAGCAGAGCTCAAATCTGCAAAACATAAAAATAGGTTACCTTCTTTAGCTTTTGTATATTTGCTGACAATGAGCTCGAGGTTTACACACTGCTCCATCGTTCCCAGCCCCCTTCTGAATCCGTACTGCACTGGGGATAAAATGTCATTATCTTCGACCCAAGTTTCTAATCTCTCTAAGAGAACTCTACTGAGAACCTTAATTGACGAGTCCAGAAGGGAGATGGGACGATAATTGCATGCCTCTGACCTCGAGCCTTTCTTAAATAGGGGAACAATGATCGACTGACCCCATGTCAGTGGTAACCTGTTTTCGACAGCAGCATTGAATAGACGTGTAAGAACTGGTGCCCATAGGTCCATTTCGTGCTTGTAGAGGTCCACAGGTACCCCATCGGGGCCTGGGGCTTTACCGCCCTTGCTTTTTCTGAGTCCCTCGTGTACCTCATTCAAGCTGATATTTAACTGCATTCTCTGCCATTTCGATTCATTTTCTTTGGATATGTCTAAAATTAGCCCATCTGAATTAAAAATCTTAGAAAAATGAACTATCCAGGCGCTACAACTTACATTGGAGGTTATTTCGGGAATATTTTCATTTTTTTTAAAAAGGGCAATTAACTGTTTCCCAGAACAGCTTGTGATTTTTGGAAGATGCCGTCATATCCAGGTTAAACCATGCCTCGTCTTGTAGCTCCTTTTTTTGCCTAGCTAGCGAGGTCTTATAGTTGTGGCGCTCTTCCCTGATTTTTATTATATCTCTGGGCTTGGCATCTAGGGACATTTTTAGTTTAGTTAATGCCAAGGAACAGTTTTTGTCAAACCAGACAACCTTAGTTTTTCTTGGTCTCCGGCTCCTAGCAGTCAATAACCCTTCAATTACCACATTTACTTTTATAAAATTAGTGACGAGACTAGCAGGAGTCACCTCAAAACCTAAACAGTAGTTTATTTCTACAGCACATTTATAGTGAACATCCATCATAAGTTGGTCGGGGTTAGTATTAGCCCATTTTATTCTCATGCCATTCGGTCTTTCAGCTGAAATCCCTTGAATATATCTCTCATCAGAATTGGTTTTACACCCCAGCCGTATAATGTGAGTGAGATGCTGTTGTGGTCACTCACAGTTTGTTCAACCACCCATAAATTAGAGTAGGCCGAGCCACAGGACACGAGGACATGACCAATGTTAGAATGAGCATCCCTTCCTTTAAACGATGGACATTCCTTATTATCGCTGTTTTTTGTGCAATCCAGCAACTCCAAGTCCATTTTCGCAACTAAGTTGTTTAAGGCATTTCTGAGAACGGTATGAGGAAAATGATTATATGGAGTGCCGACACTACTGTCCTGCTCACCTAGATTACCGCATATCCCCTTTTGTGCATGTTTACAGGCTTGTATATTAAAGTCGCCTGCCCACACGATGACTGGTGGGTCTCAGGATTGTAATAAGGTTCCTTCTATTTCCCTCCCTATGTCTTGTATTATCAATTCCTGGTTAGCTCCCAGAATATTATTGTAGAAATTTGTTTTAACCAGGTCCCTACCTTTTCCATGTTCTAGACGCAGTATCTGTGCGTACGGGGCAACCTCAGAACAACACCCAAATTTGAACTTAGTAAGCTTGGTTGATACCAAGGTTAAAAGCCCACCCTTTGGCCTACCTGCTACAGATGTTACTGCAGCTACATGATATGATATGTACCCCTCCACATGAATTTGTTCTCTAATCCATGTCTCCTGGAGACAAATGATATCATGCCCTTCATGAATAAAGTTCTTCCAGAATGGGGTAGTAAGTTTTCCGGCAATTCCCGCAATATTCCAAGTGGTGATGTTAAGACCCACATCGTTAGTATTGTTTGGAATATCGTGGGGTTGGACTATTACTGAGCTATCTATTAAACTTGCATCTGTAGCTGGAATTATGTCATGTTGAACTGTCGTTACAGATGAATGCATGCCACCTCCATAGCTTCTTCCTCAATATCCACAACCTCTTTATTTAATTCGGCACCTCGAGGTCAGTACCAAATCTAAACAAAGGCTCCTTGGGAAGTGCTTTGCGTCCTCGAAGGGCCTTTCCCATACTATCAGTTTTTCCGATATCTATGTGTAAGAATTCTGGTTGCTCGCTAAGTCAATCTATCTCGTCTTTCGAGTCAAATACCTGAAATCTATTGTAGGTGGGAATTAGGAAGTTATCTCTGAACATGGGTGAGGTAGTGAAGTTATGGGCTATGTTGTGGAAGTTAACTCTGGGATGATCAATCATTCGTACTTTATGTTGCTTGCCTGACTGGCCCCTATAAAAATAATCTAGCGGGAGTAGAGTGGTGTTATATTCCCAATTAGAGGGCAATGGCGCATTTAGAATTGAATCCCTGGCCCATTCTGGTGTTCTGAAATTGATAACGATACAATCGCCGTCAATTTCCTTTTTGCTGGGGCCTAACCAGCCCACTCTCTGAACCATTACTATCTGGTTCGCCCCATGCATGGGGAAACCACAGTTTCTAGAAAGCCAGTGTAATGTCTTGTTTTTGAGCGTTGCTTGGTTTTCAAATTGGGTGGGCTTTAATTTTGGAATGTTAGCAAGAATCGCTACATAGGCACTGCTTTCAGGGGGTAGATTTATAACCGCAGGAATGATATTATATGTTTTTTGCATAGGGACTGCCTTACTTGAATTAATACGTTCTGGGCTAACTTTCTTGGGCTTTTCTACAGTGACTGATTGCCCTGTAGTTACAGTACAGCCATTCGGTGCTGCATTTTCTGGGGTAATGACTGGTCTAGTTGGTGCGGTATGATTTTTTACTCTCGGTTCACCAATAGCCGGTTTGTTCGGGGGGTTTTCCTTTGGGGAAGTTTCCTGGGCTGGCCTGACAGATATATTCATATTTTCAAGCATGTCTGAGTGGGCTATGCCTAGCTTTTCTAGGTTCCCTACCTTGTCTACTAAAACCTTTAATCTTTCCACTTTGGTAAGGTAAGTGACTTAATTAACTGCTCGAGTTGGGTCATAAGGTCTGCTACAATTAGGGATGCTGTTTCCTGTTGGGTAGTGCACCTGTCTTCATTGGGCAGCAAGTCGGAACTATTTGGTGTCTTGCTCTTATCGCCCTTTTGTTTTAAGAGAAGGGGTACTATTTTCTTCTGTCTACCCCTTGGTTTCCCCCGGAATTTATGTGCAATCAGCAATTTTCTATTGTGTGCAAGTTTACCTTTAGAGCCTCTGCCACCTATATTTTGAGGGGTATTCACATTATCTATCTTATCTATTGAGTTAGTGTTGACATTACTGCATTCATTCAACCTCCCCAGATCATCAGATACATTAATTACAATAGGAGACTCCTCATCTGTTCGCAAATTGGGAGTTACTGACAATCTGTTTTCTCGACGTGGAAAATCAATGGGGGGTGATTGTTGCGGTATACTAACGCAGTTATGATCTTTCCCTGGAAAGTCTGCATATGATTCCATTAGGATAGAGTCCTGAGAATACACTGTAGTTGCAGATGTATTTACATGAGTATTCCCATCATGGGTGGATAGATTTGATAGGCACAAGCTTGGTGGTAGTGACATCCGTCTCTCAGTACTTTCTATTGCTGTAACAACGACCCCAATAGATTTTTGTAGCATTCTATCTATCGCCGTCAGGCTTGGTAGTGGGGAGATAGCTAGTTCTTTTTTCCTTGATGTTGAGCGTGTTGACATAGGGGTATTTAAGCCCATTTTAGACTCAGTGGCCATTGTTATAGGTGTAGTATAATCAGCTAAGTGTAATTTTGTATTGTTCGACACAGTTTACCTGGTAGAGAATGTCCTGAATGGTGGAACCAAGAGTGGTGGCCCTGCCCTGCCTCCTCCTGCCCCGGACAGCCACAGACGGCCCGCCCTCTGCCCCAGCTCAGCCGGGCGCGTCCCGCGTGCGTCCTCGCGGGACGAGATAGCACACTGACCTTTAAGCGCCTCCTGGGGCAGGATGATGACAACAGCGGCGGCGTCCTGGGTTGGGGCTGCTGGGAACCGTAGTCCTGCCCAACGGAGCAAAGCCCGGCCAGACAGGAAAGCAGTGGAGGTAGGTCGCTCGGCGAAGCGAAGCCCGGCCGCTACACCCAACAAGTAAGGTGAGCCTCAAACACCTCAGCGGAGCAAAGCCCAGCTGGCGTGAGACCCTCTCAGAGCAGCACAGGGTCCTCGAGAGCACGCTGATCTTTAAGCGCCTCCTGGCTCAGGATGATGACAACAGTGGCGGCGTTCTGGGTTGGGGCTGCTGGGAACCGTAGTCCTGCCCAGCGGAGCAAAGCCCGGCCAGACAGGAAAGCAGTGGACGTAGGTCGCTCGGCGGAGCGAAGCCCGGCCCCTACACCCAACAGGTAAGGTGAGCCTCAAACGCCTCAGCGGAGCAAAGCCCGGCCGGCGTGAGACCCTCTCAGAGCAGCACAGGGTCTTCGAGAGCACGCTGATCTTTAAGCGCCTCCTGGCGCAGGATGATGACAACAGTGGCGGGGTCCTGGGTTGGGGCTGCTGGGAACCGTCGTCCTGCCCTGCGGAGCAAAGCCCGGCCAGATAGGAAAGCAGTGGAGGTAGGTCGCTCGGCGGAGCGAAGCCCGGCCACTACACCCAACAAGCAAGGTGAGCCTCAAACGCCTCAGCGGAGCAAAGCCCAGCTGGCGTGAGACCCTCTCAGAGCAGCACAGGGTCCTCGAGAGCACGCTGATCTTTAAGCGCCTCCTGGCTCAGGATGATGACAACAGTGGCGGCGTTCTGGGTTGGGGCTGCTGGGAACCATAGTCCTGCCCAGCGGAGCAAAGCCCGGCCAGACAGGAAAGCAGTGGACGTAGGTCGCTCGGCGGAGCGAAGCCCGGCCCCTACACCCAACAGGTAAGGTGAGCCTCAAACGCCTCAGCGGAGCAAAGCCCGGCCGGCGTGAGACCCTCTCAGAGCAGCACAGGGTCTTCGAGAGCACGCTGATCTTTAAGCGCCTCCTGGCGCAGGATGATGACAACAGTGGCGGGGTCCTGGGTTGGGGCTGCTGGGAACCGTCGTCCTGCCCTGCGGAGCAAAGCCCGGCCAGATAGGAAAGCAGTGGAGGTAGGTCGCTCGGCGGAGCGAAGCCCGGCCACTACACCCAACAAGCAAGGTGAGCCTCAAACGCCTCAGCGGAGCAAAGCACGGCCGGCGTGAGAACCTCTCAGAGCAGCACATCTCAGTTAATACAGGCACCTGTACTGATTTCTGTCAGCGTGAATTTAATCCACTTGAAAAATACGTCAGTAGCTTCTAGGTTGTCATACGCAACTATTTTAAATCTTTCAAGACATCTTCAATGTTGGTTCTCAGGGCAGTTTTTTCTCAGCAGATTGCTCCCTAGAATTATAGACATCTGAGCACTTGAATGGGGTCACACTCCTTTTGTTATTTCATCTTTTTAT
The DNA here is from genome assembly GCF_964261635.1 of Lissotriton helveticus. Classification (NCBI taxonomy): domain Eukaryota; kingdom Metazoa; phylum Chordata; class Amphibia; order Caudata; family Salamandridae; genus Lissotriton; species Lissotriton helveticus. The sequence goes on from NC_136063.1 coordinate 1,768,909,950, forward strand.
ATTCCTTTGAAAGTATATCGTAATGTACAACTTGTTCTACAAATATCTAAACTCATTAATCATCTTAAATTACTAAATTCCATCTGACATTGATGAGATGTAATGTGAGCTCTTTTGTTCCAACTTTGTATATGCAGGAGTTAAAAAGGGGCTGTGTTTTTTCTCTGGATGTTTAATTGACACATCAATGAACAAGTGTTTCCTAAATACAGATGTTTTGCCCTTGTAGCCAAGACAATATGTGCATTTGCCATGTACGTAAAATGCTCTTTAAGACGCTAAGACAGAGACTGCTTTAGTTAATGGATATGTATCAAGAAAAATGTATTAAAATTACTCAAAATCTAATTTAATGATGGTTTCAGTTTCTATTCTGCAGTCTTTCTGGTAGTTCACAATAAAACAGGGATTTAAAGCCCTGCCACATTTTTGCTGGAAAAGTGTATGAAACTGTGGAGGCAGTGTGAAAGGTGGATTGAGCTGAGGTGTTTGGCACAAAGCAAACTGAAGGAGATGATGGACGGAGAACCGAAACTTTTCAGACACTCGCCCCCAGTCACAGACCTGGGTTGAAGCCATCATTTTTCTTTAGCTCACTTTGCCACCCCAGTTCAGCACAGCTTTATGCAAATCAGTCTTCACCCTGTGCCTCAAGGGATCAGTCCAGCCCGAACTGCCAAGCCATGTCTTCCCTGGTTTGGAATCAAGCATCCTGGGACTGGTTTCGGGGTAACACACCTCATCAGCCAGGCTAGATTGAATCTAGTGGCAAAGTGAGCAAGTGGCCAACGTCTGGGCATACCCAGCCAACTTAGGAGGAACAAAGCAAACATAAGGAGATATACCTGGGTTCAACCTGCAATAGCATGGGGAGCAAAAAATCGATGGATTTAGGCCCAGATCTCTGTACTGGGGTGGATCTATGATATTGTTCTGAATTCTGTCCATCAACTGTTCATTTTGCATTTGTCAACATGAGTAGGACGGGTATGCCAGGTGTTGGTCCAGTGCTCTCCATGCCACTGGAGTCAAGCTACCCTGGCTGATGAGGGGTGAAACTATGAAACCAGTCCTAGGATGCTTGTTTCCAGTCTAGGGGCGACCTGGCCTGGCAATTCGGGCTGGACCGTTCCCATTGGGCACAGGGTCAAGTCTGATTTTCATATGGCTGGGTTCAAAATGGAATGACATGGGGAGCAAAAAAGGAATGGATTTAGGCCCAGATCTCTCTACTGGGGTGAATGTATGACATTGTTCTGCACTCTGTCCATCAATTTTGAATTTTTCACCCTTAGTGGGATGGGTATGCCCAGACATGGGTCCCGTGCTCTCCATGCTACTGGAGTCAAGCTATCCTGGCTAATGAGGGTGAAAACCCCTAAACTGGTCCTTTGATGCTTTTTCCCCAGACTAGGGAGGACCTGGCCGGGCAATTCGGACTGGTCTGTTCCCATTGGGCGCAAGGTCAAGACTGATTTGCATATGGCTGGGTTCAAACGGGAATGGCATGGAGAGCAAAAATACGATGGATTTAAGCCCAGATTTCTGTACTGGGGTAAATGTACGATATTGTTTGGCATTTTGTCCATCAATTGTTCTTTCTGCATTTGTCACCCCGAGTGGGATGGGTATGCCCAGACGTGGGTCCCGGGCTCTCCATGCCACTGAAGTCAAGCTATCCTTGCTGATGAGGGGTGAAACCCCGAAACCGCTCCTAGGATGCTTGTTTCCAGTTCAGGGAGGACCTGATCTGGCAGTTTGGGCTGAATTGCTCCCATTGGGCACAGGGTCAAGACTGATTTGCATATGGCTGGGTTCAAACCTTAATGGCATGGAGAGCAAAAAAAACGATGGATTTTGGCCCAGATCTCTGCACTGGGGTGAATGTATGACATTTTTCTGCATTCTGTTGATCAATTATTCTTTTTGCGAGGTCTTTGGTATAGCGTCAAATGTGCTGAAATCTGGGTGAAACAAAGTAATGCCAGTGAACCACAGATAATAGAGAATCAATTTCTACATGCATGACTGTCCCTCTTGAAGAAAGAGGTCTTCAAACTGTGGGACATACCCCACTGGGGCTCCGTGGATGTATTCCCCTGGGGGCACAAATGCTTGTACATGAACCTGGCTCGGAAGCCCGACCTTGTTTATTTGGTGCATCTCCAGACTGTCTTCATTTACATGCAGCCCTTGAAGTGCATAAAACATGGTGGGATCTTTAATCCTGAGTACAATGGGACAGGGCCAGTGAGTGTAGCAGTGTGTTGAAAGATGTGTCTAAAAGAACAAAATATTCTTTTACATATTTTGTTGTCTTTTTACCTTCAAGTAACTGCATATAAAACAACACATGCACAGCTTAAATAAAAAAAAGTAAATGCAAGTTAAAGTAATAGATAAGAAATAGATAAGAAATTAACTTTTTACGTTATGAATAATGACTTGTGTAGTTATAGTGCTAAGGGGCCATCTCATGAAAGAAACAAGGGTCCCAGTGGCAACCAATTTGTATCATTAATAATCAATACAAGTTAATTAATAACAGTTCAGAGGTTAGCAAGGGGTGTCCGAAGGAGAAGCAACTCTACACCAAAGATTTACATACCATCATTGAATTTTATTTTCATCAATCAATACTTATTTATACAAGTAGTATTTCAAAAGATACGTGCAGAGGTGACCCAATGTGTAGTGTAAGAACCAAGGAAATAATTGGTTGCCACTGGGACCCTTGTTTCTGATATAAACGATATACCCTGGTTCCGTAGTGGGTAGGGTTTCCTTGTTCTTTTTGTGATCTCATGAAAGAAAGCACTGAGAATATGTAGGTCTTTTAAAATAGTATTACACACAGTATAAGTAGTCTGCAGCAAAATGAAATAGTGTTAACGATAAAAACAAGTGCTTCCTCAAAGAGATGTCCCCAAGGAAGAGGGTGGCATGCAGGGGGGCCTTTTTATTTTTTAAAAGGTTCATCACTATTAGCGCAGCAGGTAATCGGGCCAGGGATATGAGTATATGAGTGGGCATTGCACCCTGATCGGAGAGGTTTCTTAACAATAAAAAAGCAGAGTGTGGTCTATATTTTCCTTGCTGACTAGAGCCCAGGTTACACTTAATGCTTTTTTTCTGGCACAAAGGGGCGGAGAGTCTTCTTTGGACATTAGGCATAGAAGTGATGGACCAGTGAAGGGGGCACACCTGACAGCCTGTTTCTCAATGGTGTAGATACCATTTCTGCTGCAGGTGCAATGTCACCAGGGCTCAGCAGTATGAGGGGACAATTAAACTCCAATGACAATTGTTTAGCAATCCTCCTTTTTGCCTCATAGCAGAGGCATGAGGGAGGTAAAAGCTGACGCAGTGGAGAGACCATACTTCGGGCCATAGAGAGAGATGGCAAAGATGGGGGTGTGACTAGACGGGAGCCCATTTTTTTAATGAAGGGCAGAGTAAACAGCCCTCTTTGTAAGGCAGTAGCTCTCATTAGCAAAGCAGGTGCAGTGACACTATGACTAGGGGGTTGAAGGGGCCACTTTATTACAATTATGACTGCCTTACTTTAAAAATGGTTTATGGGGGCTTATTTTTCTTTCTAGGATTACAGCCAAGTGCATGCTTGTTGCAATAAGGGAGACAGCATGTGGGATTTCAATTTTGTTTTGAAAGGGCTAGAGAGCCTGTTTCAAGATTGGAGTGATGGTCCGGCATGATGGGGAAAAGAGAAAAGAGGCAGAGGAGGGAACCGCCTTCTCAGAGCTGCAGTCACCATTAGTGGAGCAGGTGCCGTTGCATTAAGGTGCAAAAGTGCAAGGAACTCACAAGACCCCAGTTATGGGAAGAAATATTTGCGAGTCAATTACTGTTTATGTTTACTTTAGAAGTCTCATACTTATTATGGATTATGAGCTACAACTACAAACCCTGTTCCCAGGCCTGCACCACCCACTCTGCCAATCCCTCTCAATTAGTTTTGGACTGGGGCCCAACTTCAAAATATGTTGCTTGGGTGCGGGGCGTTCAGAGAAAAAAGATTGAAGACACCTCACTGGTCCAGGCTTTCCTGGAAGTGGGTCTGCATTCTGTGACCACAATAATAAAAAAATGAAAAAACCTTCATATTTTACCAGAAATGAGGATCTAGTTCAATACATACCTTGCCTTTCTTAGTTTACAGAGATTTCCCATACTGCAAAATAAATTTTCTTGGAAAAAGTGTAGATGTTTTTTCTTTAACAGTTTTTCACAGTAGGTGTACTGTTCCTTATACCACAGATGTTGTTCCTCTTTCTTATATAGCAAAAATAAACTGCAGAGCTTGCTGATATATGCTATCAAAGTGCTGCATGAATTAATTTAATAGTCCCATGAGAAAAGACTCACAATTATAAGTGTGAATTAGAGAAATCAATGTATAAGTGTATACCGCAGATGCATTTACATCTCTGAATTAAATACATATAAAAAGACTACATTTTCAGGGCGGACAAAATAAGAGAATTGTGGTCAGATTATCGTCTGACATAAATATTGTGTCCTATATGTTGTTTACAAAAATACAGCCCCGTTGGAGTTAATAATAGAAAATGCACACTCAATTGGCTGATTTCTGTAAAACCACATTTAGGACACCATGTTTAGGTCTGTCAATACTTTTCACAACAATATTATGACATACAACCGATGGAGTGTGTGCCCCTATCTTCAAGGGTCTCAACAGGAGACAGGTGGTGTAGACAGGGACTCCCAGCAATAACGCAGGAAACAAATTCATTTTCACACAGAAAATATTAAATGCATTGAAAAGTCTCTCAGGATCGTTAAAGACAAAATCAGTACAAGAATCATAATAGGTCAGGCAGTCACAGTGTAGGTAATACATAGATGACTTCACTTTTCTTTTATCAAGTCCAGGCTGTGAATGGAGTGGTTTTGGGAAAGAGCCTGTTTGGTTCTTGGTCACAGTCATGCCCACTTAAACATTGTGCCCTCTCATATCGCTGTATCCGGTTGCTTGTGACAAATTACCTCAATGCACAGAAGTCGTAAATCTTGGCACTATGCCTTCTATAAATTCAAGACGCCCACCATGAAATTGTTCACGAAGTGAAGAGGTGTGTCTAACCTTCTGAATGCAATCCTACTGCTTTCTTGTGAATGGAAGAATGTATCCGTGGGTAATTGTACCCCTTTGCTCTTCTTTTCAAAGGACGTGTTTGCCATGGGGTTGTGTCTAAGACAATGTTGTTCCATCAACCCTCCTCCTCTTCCTAATTCCGCCCACTTCCTACAACAACAACACAAAAAAACTACAGCTTGAAAAATGATTTTCGATTTTGAAAACCATGAGGACATTTGGGTTTTGAGAAATCTTAGGGCCCTCTTATCAAGAACGGCGATAACATAATCGCCCATTTAGCGGCAGGAAACTGCCTCTAAAGTGGCGATAAGGGGCTTGATAATATGCCCTTGTGAATTCCCATAGAAGCCCAGGTTGACACCAGAACCTGGGCTTCTATGGGAATTCACAAGGGCATATTATCAAGCTCCTTATGGCCGCTTTAGCAGCAGTTTACTGTAGCCAAAGCGGCGATAATGTTATTGCTGTTCTTGATATTATGGCCCCAAGTGTTGTGGAAATGTGCTGTAGAGTGAAACAAGGGTTGCAGAGGGATGCTGGGTTTTAGGAGAATATAAAGGACTATGAAGAAATTTTAGGGTTGTGGAAAGGTGGTGAGGCAATGGTGATATACACTAGTTGTTGAAAGTCTGCAAAGAGATATTAGGGCTGTCAAAGAGAAAGGGTCTCTGAAACGGGCAGACTCTAGACAAATGCTAGGGGACACAAAGATAGTGGTTGCTTGGACTTTCTGGATGGAGAAATAATAGGTCTGTGGAGAAAAAAGAGGCTGAAGGACGATGCTGGTAATGTAGGAAGACTATCCTGGTATTATAATACCATTATGAATGTGTGCATCTCACTGTACAGACGTTTTCATGGTTCACGCTCGCCATACTGCAATGTTTGCCTCCATTTGTCTTTTTCCAGAAAATGTGAAGGTTACTCACTGCTGCTTTTTTTTCTTCATTTGGACAAAGCAATACAGGAATAAGCAGTGTCCAGGCTCCTCCTCTTCTCGAGACCAAGGGCCTCATTTATAATGAGGCTGCGCCACCGGAGCGTCATTTTTTGCAATGATCCAGGGGCATGCTCCGTATTTACCAGGCAGTACTATGCCGTTTTGCATGGCTCAATGCGCCCTTCTAAATATCTTTCCCTTTAACGTAGTTTTATGCATTAAAGGGGCATGCAATAGGTGTTGCGGTGGGCGTTCCCAGCAACACCCATGTCTTTTTGACACTGTCCCAGATTTACGAGGAAATGTAACTCTGAAGCAGCACCAAAAATGTATGTCTCCCATGGGGAGGCGTGAGGGAGGTGCGACGGTGAGGTTTTTGTGCAGGAAGGTTTCCCTTCCTGCACAAAAACAATCATCTCTGCAACGCAGGCACACTTGCACCATGGTACAAAGGAGCCTGCATTGGCAGATAGGATTTCATTGTGCAGCAGCACAGGGGAAAAGGACAGGAATGCACCGTATTTTATCGGTGCATAACTACCCTAATTTTTTCCTGTAGGGCAGCACCGCGATACGACCTGCGGCGCTGCTCCACAGCAAAATCTTGTACATAAGGCCCAAAGTTTCAATTCTTTCCAGTCCTTTCCAGAGCGTGGCTCGAGAATGCGATTAGTCTCTTAAAGCAAGCACTAAGCCATGGGACTCTGAAGAATACTTAACACACAGCAGGATCACTCACATTGCTCGTTTCAGGTGTTATTCATCATCAATAGCATGAATAGCACAGTACAATATTTCATATTGCAAACTACACTGACTACTCATCACCACATGAAGGACTCACTAGTGCCTTTACTGGAACACCTCATTGTAAAATGTTGAGTTACTTATTCATGCTGTGAAAAGTATACTTCCTCGCTCTGCACGTTGACCTTGACATGCGTGTCTGTATTCTGTTCACAGAGTCAATAAGAGTGACACAGATACTAGGTTCCAGTTCAGTGAAGTATAACCTAAGTAAGTTGGAAAGTAAAAGTGAGAATCTTAGTATATTTGTAAGAATGTGTAACCTAATTATGTTGTGGCTTAATTATCGACCTGTGCTTCCTAAACTGTATTGCCACAAACGTATGCAGAACATATCCATTAAAATTTCTCTTGATGACTGTGGGACTTGGCCCTTTTTGGCTAAAGTTCCCTAAACTTATTGCATTTCCCTTAGTACTTTTTTCTGACATGTGTTGCCAACTTAGATTTTTAGGACACGTTGCCACTGCTAAACAGTGTCAAAGTGCAAGTGTTCCCTGTGTACAGTGTAATGGTAATTGGTTGTCCATAATTGGTATGTTGTATTACTAGTGAAGTCCCGAGAACAATGCTCTATGTGTGCCAGGGCTCGGAATGCAAATGCTACTTGTGGACCTGCAGCACTAATTGTGCCACCCACTCAAGTAGCCTTAAAAGGGGAACTCAGGCCTGCCATTGCAGGGCCTGAGCGCGGTTTGTGAAACTCCCATGTTGTTCTGTCAAGTGCACTCACTTGCCAGACGTTACCCTTTCCTTTCTGTGCACCTAAGACACCCCTATAGTAGGTGTAGGGTCCCCTCTGGACAGGGTGTAGTGCATGTGAAAGGTAGGACATGTACTAAGGTGTGTGTCATGTCCTGACAGTAAAATAATCACCATTTTATTTTCACTGTTGAAAGGCTATCTTGCCCATTAGAATAGAATGGGAAGGCTGTGTAATATGTTTTCCACCCTATCTTCCCAAACGCTTAAGATGGAAAGGTGAAGTTTTGTAAGCCTGAACTCACGCTGCAATAACACATCTTTTTATGAAGATGGTTTGTGCATTATGTGTTTATAAGCCACTCTTTCAGAAGTGGCTGGGTTTTTGTGCTTTAAACATTTCTGTGTGTCTCTGCCTGGTTGTGGATTGACTGACTAGATTTGAAAGTGATAGGATCTGGGGACTGTCTTGACCCAGGGGAGGAGGGGAGACAGCACAGGCTGACCTGCATCTAGAGTGTAGGGAGAGGAGAAGCCCCTAGACATGAAGAGGCCTGGGCGGGTGCTATTAAATAATTATCCCATCTCCTGCTGAGTGATTGAGAATCCAGACCCCCACTAATCAAAGGAAGAAGGTGTCCTGGTAGGGAGGCACCCAGAACTGGTTTGAGCAGTGGTTGTAGAAAGGTAGGGCCGATGTCGACCAAGAACCTTCAGTGTTTGCTCGGCGTTAGCCGCCTCTCATACCATTCAATATTACCAAACAAAGAGGCAGGCGCTGGAGACAGGAAGGCAGGAAACAGGAGTTTATTCCGACGGAGCAGAACACGTCAAATCAGACAACAGGGTATCTTCTCGTGGTGCTCTAACCGCATCTCTGAGGCCTGGCCTCTTATACACAGGTTTATGGCTTTATTGTATGAAACATGTTCTTGTCAATACTTTGAAGTACGGAAAGACATCCTCGGAATCCCCGCTTCAAACCCGTTCCCACACACATTTACAGTAGAGTTCCCACCCCAATCTCAGCATGTGGTGGTTGTCGCGCAGCTGAACATTCCGCTGGGAACGGGAAAGTGGGCGATCGGTCGGATCTAGAGGTGTGAGGGTATTGATTAACCATCGCTCCTTTGATGTGAGGCGAGGTCCTACTATAGGGGGCAATAAACTGCAACTGTCGGGCTAGGTGATGGCCTGGGATCAGGCCGGGCAATCGGGCAGGGAGGAAGAGGTTATCAAAAAGGGCCTGTTCCATGAATGGGATGAAAGAGCGAGGGGGTTCAGCACGGGATGTGGCTCGGAGACAGGGTCGCGTAAGAGGTGCGTTTATGGCCCAAGCAGGAGAGACCGGGGGCTGTCGGGGCACGGGGGAATGCTTGCGAGGCTGGGGAGTGAGGGGGAGAGACGCGCAGGCTATTGGCAGTGGGCAGAGAGGTCATGACACACAAAATGGCTGCCACCTACGTTCGTGATGGGGCCTAAAAGGGACAAGATGGCGTGGCCACTGTTTCGCGATTTTCACTTTACTTTCAACAGTGTCTGTGGTGAACATAAATGAACGCCGCTTATGTATACCTAATTTTAGTCATTTTCCACAGTCCCCAGTTTTTATCATAAGTTAGTTCATTCCTGTTCATATCATAGGTGAGGATGTACAAGCTGACATTAGTTTTACAATTCGCTTTGGTAGCCCATATGCATTACAGGCAGATGGAAATAATTCTGTTATCAACGTAGACAGACTCGTACATAATCATGTGTAGTCAATGTGATGAGCGGGGAGGCAGTGCATACAAAATTACATTAGCTGTGTCATACATTTGACCTGGAGATGGGGACATTACTTAGGTGATGTAGGGGATTTCGTTCGAATACAAACATGATGTCATACAAAAATGTTCTGGCAGAATAAGGGCTATTAAGTACATTTCTTGAGGTCTGGATTCCGTGAGGATCAAAACTAGACAGCATGTTCATGTGTATGACTGGTGTTCTATAATCATCATGATACAGAGTTAACACCTTCTTAGTTATCCATGTACAGTTGAAAAGTGACCGATGTAAGGTTACGAAAGCTCGATGGGGCGATAATCAATACAAAGTGGTTGGGAGAGGAATCCAACTTAATACAAGGGACAGTCAAGGGGTGGCAATGTTCAAAAAAAGGGTTAGTCTTTCCAGTGTCTTATTTACAGCGAGCCATCACTGGTAGGCTCTCATCGTTCTTCCTCTTTCGATGGCACTGTTGAGCCATGCGTTGGAGCGGTGGAGCTATGCGTCCAGCTCTACTTCAGATCTCGCGTTGCAGGGTGTGGCCATTCTTTGCTCTCGGACCACAGTCCTGTGTTTGTCCTGTTCCCTAACTAATCTATCATAGATACCTTAGGCGGGGTACCCGCATTCCGTTCTTCCTTCGTGACAAACCCTATGCTATCTTTTGTGCTGTGTTTCTTCTCCGAGTCAAGTTCAAAAATTTCATATGAAAAAGGGGGAGGGTGATGGGGGCGTGGTTTGGGAGGCCGAGGGAAGAGAGGGTGGAGTGGGATCAGATCTGAGAAGGACCAAGGAGGGCAGAAATTTCAGGCAAGTGGGCCCATCAATCGGGCATAATGGGCTGGGACTTTCGGCACGAGCTCATCAACATGCAGGGGCTTCTGGACAGCCCTTCTTTTCTTCACTTTCCACGTTGAGAATGGTGCCTTGTCCCGCAACTCTTTGCTCTGTGGCTCCACCTTGGTCGAGGTCATAGATATTCCCCTATCTGCAGCCAGGCTGTGCGTCACGTCCGGCCCCTCTCCTCCGACGACTGCACGTTATCCTTAAATGAGTACAAAAAACAAGTCTTAGAGAACTGGCAGGGGAAGACGTTTACACACTTTAATTTCTCTCCCAACCCCAAGTAGTTGGGGAAACGTTCATTGGTCACGATAGGGTGGATGCTTAGTAATCCTTACATCGGTGTATGTTGTTAACTCATGCATCATTGCTGTAGTGCAGGTCGGCAAGCATTTTTCTATTTTCAAACATCATGTCTGTCTGGTGTTTTACTTCTGTTATATTTGCGAACGTGGCAAGAAGACTGATATCTAAAAATTACATGGTCTATCGAATTCAAAACCGGCTCCTCCAGTAGAGACTCGTGTTTGTCTAAAACAAATCCTTTTGAGCTAGATGTTTCTTCAAGGCCTGCTAATTTATAAGAAGTGTGAAGTGCTATTATTATGGGCTTACAGCTACTTTTTCCAGGGAAGGACATACGTTAAGCATTTTTTTTCTTTTCTGAAAGCAACTGCTAACCTTTATCAGTTATAGACGATTTATCTTTAAAAACAAGGTCGTCAGCTACAGTCTTTAAGATTTTTCTGGGACGGCTGGTACAGAACTGGGACCATTCTGGGAAAACGGGGACGTTTCGGACATTCTATTTTTTGCAATGGGCGGTGGTAATCCGAATGATGAGGGTGGTGTTACTAAAGCACTAAAACAAAAGCCACTGACATATAGTTCCCTTTTAAGGGTCAGATTAGGGGACATCAGTCGTCTTACCTGTCCTTTCTTTCTCAGCCAATTAAGTTCCATCATTTTACAGAAAGGAGAGGTAGGAATAAGGCGAAATATGATCGTTTTGTTTCTGTCAATTTGTTCAAACACTGTCGTGTCTAAGGCCAATTATACCTGTACCGGCGAGGTACAGTGTCGTCATTTATTCAAAAGGGAGCAAGGGAGCCCTCAGAGGGAGAGAGCGTCGTGCGCACCAAATAGGCTATTAGTACACGTACAACATAAAGAGAGAGAGAGAGAGAGAGAGACGTGTATAATAATAGGTTATTCAGTGCACACACATATAGAACAGTACGGGTCGGTTTCACGTATAAAACACAAGCTGAGGGAAAACATAAATTCATAGTTTACGTACACAAAAATACCAGATAGGGTGCGACAGTACATACATCAAGTACGAAAACCTAAGACAGAACGCAGAGCTATTTTGGGCAAAAGGACTTTGCCATGCATGTTGCGTATTCTCAGTATTCCCTTTAATTCATTTTGGGGGTCGAGCTCTTTGTTCTCCTTCCTTCCTAATAGTAGACAATTCTTGTTGGTAACCTCGCTTCAAAAATACTTACTCCTTTTTAATTGGTCGGACACTAGTCCAGTCGTGCTTATACTCACGGTGGGGTCTTCCAACATCTAACAAATGATGATCCAAGCTGAGGTAAAGGAGGGGTGTCAGTCAAACGTGTGATGGTACAATCCTGACTTTTCTATGAGGGTGGAAGAAGAAGGGGTAAATCTAAAAATAACAGTATCCCTAATATCTGGGCTGGGGGGGGTTTTGGATGGACCCCAATCCGGGGTACTCTTAACTTTTCTTATTTTGTCAGCACATAAATTGACTCACTGGTGCGTATTATTTTGGGTGTACATTTGGGATATCGGTTGGGGTTGGGTTTGTCGTACTGAAATAAGCCCTCAAGTTTCTGGCGTAGGCCACTCTCCCATTCGCTAGCTCCAGAGAGAGTCGTTCCTAAGTAAGAAAAGTGCTATATTTTTATTCGTTTTTCAAATGCAGGTACCATGTTCGGGCTTAATTTTCCTATCCCATTGACCGTTCGATCAACGCCTCAATCATACAAAAAGCATTCTTTTATTGACCCAGACGTGTGCCACACATACACATTCATACCGTACAAATCAGGGCCCATGCGCACATTCATGCCATACAATTTTTCATGCTCCCAGAGATAGCTCCTACATATAATGTACCGTCTTACAGAGCTAGCCTATTTTCCTTGCACGGAACACGGTGCGGTTTTAGGTCTTCTCCATACTTCAGCTGAAATTCCGATGTAACCTGCAGAAAAGAAAAGAGGGGGGGGGGCGACAGCGTTCAAAGCACATCAGCGCGCATAAACACGAAAATGTTTTTACCTACCACGTACCTAACTTATCTTCTTTGGGATGCAGTACCTTGCATCTCGGCATTGAAGCCCAGAGGAACCGGTCTACTGTCCTATTCATAGATATATCTAAATATCAGGATACTTACCTATTGCTTATGCTGCAGGAATGTAAAATACGACAGATCCTGACTATTCTTTTCGCATTATTTCGGTGTACCATGTCTTTCTAATTTTTCATAACCAAAATTGCTTCATTTTACTTGCCCTTTATTTATTTGAGAATAGTAGCCTTTATTCGAGAACCTACCAATCTAAGTGACTGTTATGAGGCTAGTTCCACATATTTTTCCTTTAAAACCTTGATTGTAAAAATGTCAGCATTTCAAATACGGGCCTCCAACCATACAGGCCGGTCACGGAGCAGACGGGAAACGCATCAGGTAAGGAGACATTACACTGGAGTATAGAAGTAAGTAAAGGACGAGCCATTTAATTGAAAAAACTAAACGTGACAAACGGTTGCAGGATCAGTGAATGTTCATTTTATAATTGAAAGTATAACAGGATCAGTTACAATAAAATCGTCCATACGTACACCATGGGCGAGTATCATCAGTAACATTACTTCAGAGCTTTAATAATACAATAATCAATAGTAAAAAAAACGACAATAGGGTTGTCCGCATGCTCAGTCAGTACCCTTCCCCGCCCGCCATGTGCACAAAGACCGCATACGTATCCCATAACATCAAGGTTTAAGCAACTAGAACGTCATAAGGAATTGCAAGTCACGCCCATACTGGCGCCATTTTGGTCGAGGCCAGGCGGGTCCAGAGTATAGTTCAAATGCCTCCAATAACTAGCGGCCGGACCAGAATCCCTTTCGGCAGTTCAAGAAAATTCCGTTAACGCCAGCAGAAAGGACAGGCGGCATGGACCGCGACTTAAAAGCGAGGAAGGCAAAATCTTCCCTACCGGGTCACGCTGAGGTTCCACCGGAGCTGATCGAGTTGGCAGTCTACAGTGTCTCTTAGTATTTCGGACAAAAACTGGCGTCAGCATGAGAGCACCACCATCTTGTGGCAACGTTGTGGCCACTCCAGGGAGCGGGACAGCAGGCGTGTCCCTCCACCGATGCGCTGAATCAGCCTTTCCTACGGCACCAGATGTGGATAAGGCAGCGGTCACCCGGGGCAGCGGCATATCCGTGGGGGATAGTCGAGCAACAGTTGCGGTTGACCCCACCGGAAGCCAGCGGGAGTCGAGGGCCAATGAGCCGGCCGCCATCTTGTGAGTCCCGCAGCAGCCGCCCTTCCCCACGGCCACCGGAGCGGGTCCCCCGGCCAGTCAACCGCGGGGGCCCATTGAGTGGAACCCTAATGGCAATCTTGGTGCAGGAGAGGAACCTCTACCTGGAGGGGGAGGGGGCCGCCCACGCCACCTCTCCGCGGGCGCCCCATGCCATCTCCTGGCGAGGGCATACAAAATGGCCGGGCCCATGACCCTGAGTTTAAGAGTCTCATGCTCGATCAATTGAGCTAGCCGGGTCAGGCAACAGAAGAGGGTGCAGGGGGTGAGGAGAGCCATCAGCAAGGCATCCCCCGCACACAACTTGTTGGGCACCAACTCTGGACGTCCTGGGGACGGGCCTCGGCGCGTGGTGTCGCCTCCGGGCTAGTCGCACAACGGGCCTCCACCCCAGGCCGCCACCGATCCTACCTCGCCGGCTGATGGCTTTTGTAGACTTTCTAAAGCCCAAAACCTACTAAAAAGTAGCCCAAAGTAGCCCAACTTTAAGGAAGGAGGGACAGGAACAGCGTCAAGCAGACGGCGAATGCATTGGGTTTGATGTTGCAGCCGGCTGCCATGTAAATAGTTGTATAATAAAACGTTTTAACATGTTACTTTGCTGGAGTGTTGTATATATTTATAATATTTGCATAGGGTTTGTCGTTATTTGGGCGGGGTGGGCGGCGGAGCCGAGCTGTCTTGGGGCCATCATGGCGTCGAGTTCGGCTTTTCTCACTAGTTTCATATTTCTCATGAGGGGTTGTTCCTAATGTTTCTATTTTAGCGAGGTCAAAAAGATCCCATCAGTGGCCTACTGATTTTGCTCGATTCCTTTTGTTTTTCCTAACGATTTTTATGTTATAGTTTGCTAGCACGATACAGCGGCTAATCCGCATTTTTATATATATGTCCTTTTTATTAGGGGTGTCCTCGGTGGAGCCGGATGATCTACCTCTAATAAACGGTCCGGGCTGAACCAACTACCAACAAACGGGGCAAAGATAGGCATGACGGGTTACAAAGGGGACAAAAGTCTGCACTACCTATCCTTCACTATCCGCAAAGACTAAGCAGAGTATTGCGACTCTGTGCTTATTTGTGAATAGAGAATAGCCCAAAGAGAACCAATTCCGAACGATCAATGTTCGGTCAAACAATCAATCAAATGAGGGATAAAAATAGGCACGACGGATTACAACGGGGGCAAAAGCCTGCGTTACCTATCCTTCACTATCTGCAAAGACTAAACAGAGTATTGCGACTCTGTGCTTGTTTGCAAATAGAGAATGATCCAAAGAGAACCAATTCCAAAACAGTAAATGCTTGGATAACAATCAATCAAATGGAGAGGGAAGCAGGCACGACGGATTACAACGGGGCAAAGGCCTGCGTTACCTACCCTTCACTATCTGCAAAGAGAGAATACTCCTATTCTTCCCTGTTTGCAGACAGAGAATCTCTCAGAAACAAAGAAACAATCAAATGAGTAATACTAGTATTTTCAAACAATCAAACAATGAATTTGCAATTCGTCGTGTTACACGACCTTACCCGGACTGCATGGACAGTTTCTCGTCTTCCGCTTCCAGCGCCTGATCGTCCTCTATTCTCCGTAATTGCTGTGGCACTCCTGATGGTACCCAGTCAGGACCGTAGATCCCTCGAGAGAGGTCTGCTCAGAACCGGTGAAGTTCGGATGATCGGCTGCCAGACGAGGGTCTATCGGGCAGGTGCACGTCCCGATCGTTGCAGTCGTTCACTCTGTCGTTGGGACCTCTCCCACTGGATCCACGTGTCACTGATGGGCCCCACGTTTGGGACGCCAATTGTAGAAAGGTAGGGCCGATGTCGACCAAGAACCTTCAGTGTTTGCCCGGTGTTAGCCGCCTCTTATACCATTCAATATTACCAAACCAAGAGGCAGGCGCTGGAGACAGGAAGGCAGGAAACAGGAGTTTATTCCGACGGAGCAGAACACGTCAAATCAGACAACAGGGTATCTTTTCAAGGTGCTCTAACCGCATCTCTGAGGCCTGGCCTCTTATACATAGGTTTATGGTTTTATTACATACATTGCATCCGTAATGTTTCTTTGAAGGCCAGGAAAGACATCCTTGGAGTCCCCGGTCCAGGCCAGTTCCCACACATATCTACAGTAGAGTTCCCACCCCGATCTCAGCATGTGGTGGTTATCGCGCAGCTGGACATTCCGCTGGGAACGGAAAGTGGGTGGTCGGTCGGATCTGGAGGTGTGAGGGTATTGATTAACCACCGCTCCTTTGATGTGAGGCGAGATCCTACTGTATGGGGCAATAAACTGCATCTGTCGGGCTAGGTGATGGCCTGGGATCAGGCCGGACAATCGGGCAGGGAGGAAGAGGTTATCAAAAAGGGCCTGTTCCATGAATGGAATGAAAGAGCGAGGGGGTTCAGCACGGGATGTGGCTCGGAGACAGGGTCGCGTTAGAGGTGCGTTTATGGCCCAAGCAGGAGAGACCGGGGGCTGTCGGGGCGCGGGGGAATGCTTGCGAGGCTGGGGAGTGAGGGGGAGAGACGCGCAGGCTATTGGCAGTGGGCAGAGAGGTCATGACACACAAAATGGCTGCCACCTACGTTCGTGATGGGGCCTAAAAGGGACAAGATGGCATGGCCACTGTTTCGCGATTTTCACTTTACTTTTAACAGTGGCTGTGGTGAACATAAATGAACGCCGCTTATGTATACCTAATTTTAGTCATTTTCCACAGGGTAAGTGCCCCCTGTAACACAAAGACTTCAAAGACATTCAGGGGTATAACTGTGTGAGCTGAAGCCCCTGAACTTTGGAGAATAGCTTGATCAAGCGTGACCAAGACGGGAGCTACTTCGTGGTCAAGAGGACGTTGCCAAGGAAGAAACAGCTGAAGAGACTGATGGATAGGACTCCTCTTGCTGTGTGATCTGGGGCTGGCCTGCAGTTTGCTGTTTCAACCAAGGAAAGGCTAAAGGGATTTTGCTGTGTGCTGTGTCCGCCTGCTTGAAGAACTTTGCGTGTGCTGTGTCCTGAAGTAACTGTCCCCAAGGGCCTGAGTTGAGCTGACTCCCTGTTCGGAAACACAGAAACACAAAAGTTTCCAGAGAAGATGCTCAGATACGCTGTATGCGTGTGCACTGTCTAGCCTGAGACCTCTGTACGTTGTGCCCTGGCATCTTGGGCATGTGGAGTTCCAAATGAGACACAGTGACGCAGTGGCCGTGTGCTTGGTGCAGCCTCAGTCCTTCGCGAGGATCGTCCTGTGAACGTGTGCACCGGAAAGCTAGTAAGTCTCAGCGATGCAGTGTGCGTGTGCTTTGTGCAGCCTGAGACGTTCGCATGGATTGGCCCGTGCTCGTGCACACCAGAGGGGCAAGTGTGTGTCAGCGACGCTGTGTGCGTGTGTTGTGTGCAGCCTGAGACCCTCGTGAGGAGTTGTCTGGTTATTGTGCACCCGGAGTCCAGTGAGTCTCATTGACTCTGAGTGCGGGTGTAGTGTGCAGCCTGGGATCTTCCCATTGCCCGGAAATTCTGAGAGATTACATCGGAGGCCGAAGTGGCTGGACGAGGAGAGGAGAGTGGGTTTGTGCCCCCCCCAGGTAACATGTGTCCACTCCTGGGGTGGGGCATGGGCTCGGAGGAAGATGCTCTCGGCCTCTTTATCTGTCCTGCAGCACGAACCTCTGCTTCGGCTCGGATCACAGCCCATGTGCCAAGGGAGTGGCAGCACCAGGGTCCAAAGTGCGAAGCTGCATTCGCTGTGTTATATCTTACCCGTGTGGGGGGGCAACTGTGGCCGGAGACTAACCTTAAGTATCACAAGAGGTGGAGAGACCACCAGAGGCACCGAGAACGGTGCTGGAGTAAATTACGTATTGCATTAGTCCTGCATAACGGAGTATCTGATGATTGTATGACGAATTACCTTATTTCAAAAAACACAGTTGATGGACAGAATGTAGAACAATGTCATACATTCACCCCAGTACAGAGATCTGGGCCTAAATCCATCGTTTTTTTGCACTCCACACCACCCTGGGTTAGACACTGGCTATATGCAAATCAGCTCTGGCCCTGTGTCTCATTCTGTCCATCAACTGTGTTTTTTGCATTACCTTATTTCTGCACAACAAACTGTCTGTTGGTCGTATTGCCCATTGTATTAGTTTTGCATAACCTGCCACTTGCTTCAGACCGCCAATTCCTGCTTGTTCCAGCCTGATCCAGTGACATGACAGCTGCCCCCTTTTTCCACCCACGTTTTCCCTCTCACTATTCTTCTGAGCATCAGAAGCCCCACCCACCTCAGGACCTAATTAATGAAGGCCGCCATGCAACTGCAGTTGTAGCCACACACCCTGCTACTTGCCGGTAGCCCCCAGTTCCTGTTTGTTCCAGCCTGATCCAGTGAAACTGCAGCTGCCCAGGTTTTCCCATCCGGGTTTTCCCGCTCACTGTTCTTCCACCATAAAAAGGCCTACCCACCCCAGAACTTACTTTTTGCAGACCGCAGAGCATTTGCGCGAACGTGCAGCACTACCATACAGCGAAACCACACAGCCAATGTGCCACTGGCATGCCAAAGGCAAGCCTGCCTCCACCCGTCCACATGTGTACCAAAGCTGATAGTCCCACAACACATGCCATGTGAGTGTCTAGATGTTCACGCTAGGAGCTCAGCCACACTGACATGTGCTTCAAAAGGTTAACCCAGGCCCAGCCATAACTTTATTATTCTCTTATCAGCCTCCATATGTTCCTGAGATTTACCCAGACCACTTTCCAGTCACTTTCTCTACCTGAATTAAAGAGCACCAGTTGAAGTGTACTGAAGAGCCTGGATCTTCTTCCTCCAGTGGGCATTCCACCCAGCTCACAAGAATGCAGCAATCCACATATCAATCTGAGGGTATCTCTCCTTCCTCCGCATGATTCTCCAGATTGCCCTAGGTCTCCCAAAATAGACCCCAGAAGACATGCATGCAACCACATGTGTGTTGCACAGGACTACATAGTAACTAGATATGGGCCATGGGTGATTTAATCACACAGCAACAGACTTTACATGAGTGAGCCTGTAGTGGTCACCACTCCAGTGACCCATGAAAAAGGGCTTGTTCACTTCTGCTGATCACTACATGATATTCTGCCTCCACTGTGCTCATGCTACTTAACTAAAGGCAGTAGCCTTTCACCACTATGATGATAGAGCTTTGGTTGCTGCTCCCAGTCCAACAAGAATGCAATATGTGAGACGAGCCTTTGTAATGGTGCACATGCATGGTTTGTGTTCCCTCATGACAACTAAAATCAACACCAGTAATTCAGATGCCATTCCAGCCAGGGCACCCAGGGCAGGAGTCCACATCCGTCACCTTAGCCAAGGATTTTTCCATCTCAACATACCAAAATTCATAATTCCATTCCGACTCACGGCCTAAACATGTAAAATCTGGGATATGTTGTACAGTAATTGCATGTATATATCTTGTGCCAGGGACAACAACAATATCATTGTTGCACCAACCTCAGTATCGTAGGAATATAGTAAGGGAAAAACAAATACATTTTGAATAGTCGCTATCTTTTATTTTGCTACCAGCTGCCCTTCGTCGAATCACCACGTAACACGATATGAAGACTTTATTCCAAAAAACACTTTTCAATGCAATAAAATATAGATTATACCCATTTGTGAAGTTCTTGAAACACCTTAAGATTTATCAGATATCTGTAGATAGAATAAAACCACGGCGCCAGCAAAACGAGAACCCCTCACTTTCAGGAGTCAGGCACCTTCCCCAGCACGTTATTGTTTCCTGAATACAAGCAGAAAGCAATGCAACAAAAACGTCATTAGTGTAACACTTAAAATTCTATAAAAAAATATAAATGCACCAAACTAAACGAGCCTTTCCAAGACGCACCGATTTAAAACGAGCCCTAAAAAGAAAAAGAAAAAGCAACATTCAGCAAGGCCACACTCTAATTTATGAGAGTCGCAATAAATAAATGGGAACGAGACGTCCGAGAATTATGATTTTTTATTCTTTCTACAATCTCGATTGTCCTCAAAATCAATTTCAGGCAGGCAGCATTTGGCAGCATTTGTACGGCTTCGTCTCTGCTCTTCTCCGCACTGAACTCAATTCCTCTTCTCTACCTGCTTCAAGGGTCAATTTTCCTATTATGTTAGTGTCCATTGTTTTTTATCATAACGCGCCGCTTTGGATGAAAGGGAACCGCTGATTAAAAAGACCAGCCACTGTACGTCCAGTCCATCAATCGCTTTCAAGCGTGATGAGAACAAAAGGGCCACGGGGTGATGGTGGGAGGCTACGAGAGGGTCATTTGTAACACAACTGTTCTGCATGACAGGAAGTGATTAAGGGACCATCAATCAGAATCAGTGTCAATGATCTGATTATGCGCGAGGGTTTAGGGGTCCCCCGGATGCCCATTACTGAGAGGCAGGGAAGGGGATCTCGGTGGCGGACTCGAGGCGCACCCTTAAGCATCCATTGCCGTTCTCTATGAGGATGAGGCATTTAATTAGACCGTCATCTTGACAAATTGGTTGTGAATAGGCTGCCGAATATCCCGAGAGAACGATGCTAATCTCTCTTGGAGTTCAGGGGCGCTGATGTGTTTGCGGATGATAGATAACTAATCAGCGTTGTTGGTGAAGACAGCGCAGACTCGTCCATAGATGAGCATGACTGTATCAGCTCTCAAAATGGCAGCTTTCTAACTGTATAGGTTGTTGCTGGAAAACCTGACAAATAAATAGTTTTTCCTGCATTCAGAATATTTGATTGCAAATTACCAGAGTTTGCTGAGGTTGGCACATAAATATGTCCAGTGTGTTCGAAATGTTGATCGATGTGTTTACTTCTAATTTATTTATTTTATTTTCAAAGGTTTCTCAGTTATTCACGATAAAGTAAGACACGCATTTATCAGCTAGAAGAAATATATATTTTCGAAAAGAGTACATTATATGTGGTCATGCAGGCATCTATCCTCTGAATACACTTCGGTTCTCTACACACCTTTTTAATAATATAAATGTATCTTAAGTCAATACCCTCTGGGGCATATTCACAAACGGTACTTTGTAGTATGTTGAGCGATACTACAATAGAACTGCTCAGTATTAGACAATGGCATTCATAAACCTTGTGTGGAGACCTCCACCGTTTCTCTCCTATCTTTTCTATGTGGATTTCTCTCCTCAGCTGTTGAGACTTTCACACATGTAGGTATATGTTTTGTAAACATGAGAGGAACTTCGAGGAATGGCTACAAACTGGGGAATACTTGGGTGTTAATGAGGGGTATTGAAATAATCGAGAGAGCTATTAAAAATAACAGCAAACATAAAAGGTGCTGGGAGGATGGTTGCAATAAGTCTAGACACTGGCAATTGATCAACGTAGCATTCCCACCCATTGTTCTTTTTTGCAACATGCCACCTCAGATTAGACCCAGTTAAATGCAAATCAGTCTTGACCCTGCTTTAATAAGAACAGTCCATCCCAAACTGCCTAGCCTTGTCCTCGCCAACTAGAACACAAGCAAACCAAAACCGCTCCCACAGTGATTACCCCGAGCAATTAACAGTTGTATATTTGGTGTAATACCCTAAGTGGTCATGGTTATGCCCAGATATAGGTCCCTTCCTCACTGTGACACTTGAACCAAGCTACTCCCAACTGAAGAGCCCCAAAAAGAGCTTAACTGGTCTTTGGTTGCTTCTGTTCTGGTTCAGAGAGGACATGGCTTGGCGCTCAGTTTGAGGTGTCATTGTAGGAAAAAGAAGGGGTTGGAATGCTACCCCGAGTGATTGCCAGTGGGCATTGCAAGCATCCTCACATCACCTTTTGTGTGTTTGTGCTAAAATAACACCCCATAGGAAACAATGTAAAATAACCTTAATTATTTTGAATTTATAATTACCTATATAGGTTTTGAGTGGCAACCTTAGAATGTTTTTTATTCAAATCCTATTTAAATGTTTGTTTTAAAGTAAAGCTAACATGATTTCAAAAATTAAATAAAAATGAATTATTGTTAGTTAATTCAACAAATATATGTAATTATATGCACCAAATAATAATTAAATATAAAAAATATATTGAGTGTGGGATTCTTATGTTATTTAATTTAAATGTAATGAAGACATTTTACATTCTAATATTTATTTACAGTATTATTTGATGAGTTAATGTGCTGTAATACTAGGTTATTATAATTATTTTAAACAAATTCATATTGTTGTTCTACATTAGAGTATGTTTTTTTTTAAAATCATGATAACACTTTATTTATATACTTTGAAATAGGGAGATCTCAACCCCAGTGGCAGAGACCACCCCTGTATGTGAAAAAGTATTAGCATTAATTTTGCGATTGTAAATTGTGTTCTAGCAGGGTTCACCTCCTGTATTGAGGGGGTGGAGACAAAGAAGTCTGCTTCTTATATGTTTTCTGCACCTTTGCCCTGTTTTAGAAACACTAGACCCTCCGGAAATGCACTGACTGAGCCATCGTACAAATCTGAGCCAGAGAATCTGGCAGACTGCAACTCACAAACCACCTGCTCAATATATGAGGCTGATGCATTCCAGGCAATGTTAATTCCTATGTAACTACAGAATTATTTGTTGTATTAGGGAGTTCTGAGGATTCTTGCACCATGAAAGTACATACATAAGAAATCCACACCAAATCAAGGCTCTATCAAAATTAATGTCATAATCTAGTGTGGATAATTTGTCTAGATGTAACTACAGAAACAGCCACACCACATTATCAATGAAAGCGACTTATAAGCAATTTTTTTTAAATTGCAATATTGTGATGGTCTTTCAATAATTTATTGTATTAAATGAGGAAACTAGTCTTTGGTAAATAACCCCTCCCTTCTGATGCCTAGCCAACTAACATTTCTTAGCACCAAAACCACTCTTTTATCTTTATGTGGCCTCTAGCCTGCATACCATAGCTGAGCACACACAACCGGAAGGGACTACATATTGTGCCTTCCATCACTCTCCAAAACAGAAACTGAACTCACAAAAAGGGAAGGACTACAGCGCCACCCTACATATAGGGCTGCTCCGGAAGAAGGGGGAGGGAGGGAAATTATGATTCATTATTATAAAGGGCAACCCACACAGTTGGTAAAATTGCCCTCACCCACTAATAATGGCATGCTTCATCATTGGGCCGCTTACACACCCTAGCGCAGACCAAAGCTTAGGGTGGAGCGCACATATTCAGAATTTTTTTTTTTCGAGAGGGATCCCTGTTGCAGAAAAAGGTAAAATAAAACTATCTAGGTGAGTACCCTTGAATCTTTATTATGGGCCCCCTCGGCAGGATAAAAAATGAACAGGTATATCAGAGCATCTATGTCTTCTTTACTCTGTCTGTTTGTATCAACATGATTTAGCCAAATCCAACTGCCCTAATAGGTCAATGGACTTCCTCAGGATATAGATCCATTATATTATGGTCCCTCCTAGTAAGTTAATGAATGGTAGAGATAAAAATATAGCAAAACTCACCCTTGGTAGACGCACTCTGAGGCATAACCAAGTCTCAATTTTGATTCTCCAAACCTGGGGACAAAGTGGGGACATCGCCCTGTAGTTACACTTTTGTCAAGGTGCGGCGTCTCCTCAATCAGTCACTCTACACCCTTACCATAGCTGAACAACAGGCTTGTTGGTTAGCTTCTGAGCCTGAAGAAGGTTGCTCTCTATCTCAGTTATGGCACTCCTGAGCGGATAAGGGATTTCTAGCTCTAAGGAGCTGTGGGTATTCACTAGGGATGTTTGAGATCAGTTCACACAAATCATATTCCAGGATTATGGAAATTCCTCTTGCCTGTTACATGCATATACCAGCCTTAAATACATTTTCTAATTATTTTGAAAGGAGCAGACTTTGATTTGAATAATGTAAAATACAATAATCAGCATATTAATTCTGTTGCACCTTCACTAAGGCCCTGATATAAATATTGTTGGAGAGCAAATTCCATCTCAACAGTGACAAAGTTCCCTCCCTTCCAACATTATAGTGTGCCCACCCAATTTTGATTTGGGGTGGACAATAGTTTAATGTGCTGGAGACCACTTCTTCTCCGCAGTGCTACTTCTCTGACAGTTCGATTGAGTAAGGGCTGTCTACAATGTGGCTATATGTCCCCCACCTAATTTAGATGGGCAGACATATAGTGAATTTCAATGCCGCTCACAACCAGGAAAAATTTTGCGTTAAGGGGCATTGAAAAGTGCTCAATGTCCCCCATGCATACTCCCATTGTGAGGGGGGGGGGGGCATTTTATTTTCAAAAAGAAAATCCCACTTTGTGATTTTCTTTATAAGATACAAAAAAAAACTTTGCCATACAGCTCCATCATGTTAGACGAAGCCACCCAAAAAAGTCAAGTCAAGTCAAAAACATTTGTAGCATGCACATATCACATCCAAAGAGTCTCATGGCGCGTACAGATGGCTCTGCCGAGAGGGTAAAAGAGGCCTGATTTGCAAAAAGCCAAGTCTTCAGCTTCTTGCAAAAGCAGCTGTGTTCGGAGATGACACGAAGGTTGAAGGGCATTTTGTTCCATGAGGTAGGGGCAAGAAAGGAAAAGGCGCGACCGCCATTTCTGGAGGTTTGTATTCTAAGGGGGATAAGCAGAGACTCGTTGTTAGATCTTAGTTCTCTTCGGGTCTGATACCATGTTAGCTTTTGGGACTAATATTTTGGACCAATTCCATACATGTGTTTGTGGACCAAACATAAGGTTTTAAAGAGAATTTGCTTTTTCACTGGGAGCCAGTGAAGGCTTTTAAGACAAGGGGCCGATGGGGATCTTCGCGGTAAGTTGAGGACCAGCCTGGCTGCAGTGTTCTGAAGAACCTGGAGCCTGTTCAGATGGTGCTCATTTATGGCTAGTAGGAGCGCATTCCCATAGTCCATTCTGTTTATGATTAGACCCTGAACTAGGGGTTTCCGCGCCTCAGCGGGGATCCACTTAAAGACCTTTCTTAAGCTTCGCATCAGTCTAAAGCAAGCAAGCATGTGATTGATTTGGTTCTTCATGGATAATTTATTATCCATGTAAAAACCCAGGTTCCGCACTGATTCCGTAGGCATTGGGCAGTTAACCAGGCTGGTTGGCCACCAATCATGTGCCCAGTGTTCTGCCGCTTTGCCAAAGAGCATGATTTCTGATTTGCTGCCGTTTAATTGAAGATGATTGGGGCTCATACATTTCTTAACCTGGATCATCCAATTTTTGAAACGCTGTTTTGTTTCAATTTGATCCGGGCCCAGAGTGACTAGAATCTGGGTACTGTCAGCGTAGGATAGAACATCAAAGCCAAAGGCTCTGATTACTTTGGCCAATGGTGTCATATACATATTAAGAAGCGTAGGACTTAAAATGGACCCCTGCGGAACACCCATCTTAACAGGCCTTTCACCTGCTATGTTTTTGCCGATTTGAACAGCTGCTACCCGATCAGATACGTAGCTGGTGAACCATTTTAGGGCGGTTCCTCTGACACCAACCTCCCAAAGCCACAAAGATACAATGCATTGGCAGGAACCGCCTTCACAAAGGTTCCTGTCAATGCTTGAAACTACCGACAGGCCGATGGACATTTCAAAATATAAATGAGGCTCAAAATTCTATTACACATTATTAATCACATTATTATATATGTATGATAGATGCAAACATTATATACAGTCCATATGCATTATACAATAAATAGTAAATGCAGCATACACATATACGTGTAAAAATGTGCACTCAGATACATGAATCTATGAAACGCAATGAATATACATAAGTAGAAATCACAGACCACACCTAGTAGTAAATTTCAAAGATGGAAATGGTGAAGTCAATTTACCTTTTTGAATGGACCTCTTTGTCTTATAACATAGGATCAGACAAATCTACCCGATGTGAACCAAGAACGATTAAGGACAGGTTTGATTTTTGTGCATACACTTAATATACATTACAGAGCACACATTGTGATTATCACCAGTGAAAATATGTGGTGGCAAAGATTCATATGCATGTAATACTTCCTGTCCTCCTCATCTACAAGCTATAGGTGATGTTTTTAGATGAAATAAAAACATTATAAATATAAAATAATACATACATACATACACATGTACTTGCACAAGGAGGCTTTGAATCAACCCTCTTCATCCAGTTGTCTGTCATTCATATTTTCCTTTGACATACCACACCAAACAGCATAAGGCAATGGGCCAACCTACTTTAGCAATTGACTCACTGATCTGTGGATTACAGCATGATTATGTGCATATCTGCCTTAAAAGAAGTGCATCCGCAGGGAGGGGGCAAGGAGGGGCGCTTGCCCCCCGGATCGCCGGTCCGTCCGGTGCGGGCATACCACCCTGATCGACAACGTCGCCAACCTCGGCCTCCGTCAACTCGTCACTGAACCCACCCACGCCGCCGGACACACGCTCGACCCAGTCTTCTCCACAAGCACCCACGTCACCTTCAACCACACCACCGAACTCCACTGGACTGACCACCGATGCATCCACTTCACCTTCAAGAAACCAACCACGCACCACGGCACCCAACAGCTGCCTCGCCGCTGCTGGAGCGAAGTTATCGAAGACCAGCTGACCTCCACCCTCACCCAGAACCCACCCACTGACACAGACGCCGCCGTCCGAAACTTCAGACAGTGGATCAATGACTGCGTCAACACCCTCGATCAAGAAACCCTCCATCAACCACCCCAGCAAGAAAGCCGCCTGGTTCACCGAAGAATTCCAGATCTCCAAACGAACATGCCGGAATCTGGAGAAGAAATGGCTCCACAACCCTGCACCAGACAGCCACGCAGCCCACAAGGACGCCATCCGCAGACATCACCACCTCATCAGAACAGCCAAGAGATCATCCTTCAAAGCCCCACTGGATAACAATGCACACAGCAAAGAACTTTTCAACATAGTGAAGGAACTCTCCAACCCCAACGCCAACACCAACGACATCCCGCACTCGCAGGAGCTGTGCGGCTCACTGGCCACCTTCTTCCATCGCAAGATCGCTGACATCCTCGACAGCTTCAACTCCTCATCCGCCCCAACCGCAACAGACCACACCCCGAACGCCACCTGCACCAACCAGCTGACCTCCTGGTCCCACGTCAATGATGAAGAGACACTCAAGGTCACGAACTCCATCCACTCAGGATCTCCATTAGACCCCTGCCCACACCACATTTTCAACAAAGCTGACGCAACCATCGCACCCCATCTGCGAAAGATCATCAACATCTTCTTCAACACAGCGACATTCCAGGAAAGCTATAAGCATGCCGAAATCAACGCCCTCCTTAAGAAACCCAAGGCGGACCCCAAAGACCTCAAGAACTTCCGGCCCATCTCCCTGCTCCCCTTCCCGGAGAAGGTCATCGAGAAAATCACCAGCAAGCAGCTGACCCTCCACCTCGAGGACAACAGCATCCTACACCCATCCAAGTTCGGATTCAGACGCAACCACAGCACCGAGACTGCCCTTATCGCCGCCACTGATGACATCAGGCGCCAGCTAGACAACGGCGAAACCTCAGCCCTCATCCTCCTGGACCTGTCAGCCACTTTCAACATGGTCTGCTACCGCACACTAAGAACACGCCTCCAAGAAGCCGGAATCCAGAAGAAGGACCTGGACTGGACCATGTCCTTCCTCTCCAGCAGAACCCAGAGAGTCCGCCTCCCGCCCTTCCGATCCGAAGCAACCGACATCATCTGCGGCGTACCCCAGGGCTCATCCCTAAGCCCGACCTGTTCAATGTCTACATGGCCCCCCTCACACAAGTAGCCCATCAGCACAACCTGAACATCATCTCCTACCCCGACGACACCCAGCTCATCCTCTCCCTCACCAAGGACCCACACACCACCAAAACCAACCTCCACAAGGGAATGAAGGCCGTTGCCGAGTGGATGAGGAAAAGCCATCTGAAACTGAACTCGGACGACTCCTGGTGGCCGACCGCACTGGGAGCAGCACCAACACCCATGAACCACGCCCGCAACCTAGGATTCATCTTCGACTACTCCCTCTCCATGTCGAAGCAGGTCAACGCCATCTCCTCTTCCTACTACAACACCCTCCGCATGCTTCGCAGGATCTACAAGTGGATTCCGACCGAAACAAGAAGAACAGTGACCCAAGCCCTCGTCAGCAGCAGGCTAGACTACAGCAATGCACTCTACGCAGGAATCCCGGCCAAACACCTGCAACGACTACAACGCATTCAGAACACCTCAGCCTGACTGATCCTCAACGTCCCCCGCCACAGCCACATCTCCCCCACCTGAGAGACCTGCACTGGCTCCCCATCGACAAGAGGATCACATTCAAACTCCTCACCCACGCACACAAAGCACTCCGCAACACCGGACCAGCATACCTGAACAACAGACTCAACTTCTACAACCCCGCCCGCCAGCTCCGCTCCGCCAGCCTTGCCCTTGCTGCTGTCCCGCGCATCCAACGAATGACCTCCGACAGCAGATCCTTTTCCTTCCTCGCTGCAAAAACCTAGAACACCCTCCCCACCCATCTACGGCAGACACAGGACCTGCTCACCTTCAGGAGGCTCCTCAAGACCTGGCTCTTCGAGCAGTAGCAGCACCCCACCCCCCTCAGTGCCTTGAGACCCTCAGGGGTAAGTAGTGCACTTTACAAATTTTCTGATTGATTGATTGATTGATGTGGATGGTGCAGCTCCAGCGGCCGGGCGCCATTATTTTTGTAACGCTGGCACTCCTGCAGTGTTGGGTCTGACGCAGGAGGCATGAACTCGGAGCTGTGATAAGAATGCCTGGTGCTCAGTGCTCCAATTGCCAAAGGCAGCATGTCAATAGAAGACATGGTTGATTACTGTCTTTAATATATAATGTTGCAGACATTCGGATGGTACCGAATGGAAAACTTTGCAGCAAAACTTTGGCATGAGTTGAATGAAATGCGTGAAATTAGGACATATTTGGAAGGTTCTGCTATTTTAGTTTTGGCAGGCAATGATAGCCAGACTCCACCCCAGGGGCACAGAATGAGCGCCCCTCGCTTGTACAGAGATGCTCAAGTCCAGGCACGCAACGCCCATTGGGATCAAAGGGCTTCATCCCCCCCCTGTTGTGTGTGTCAGCCCAGGATGAGACAGCTTCCCGGGCACACACGCAGCCGCAACGGAGCACTTCACAGGTCTTTCAAAGACCATTCCCTTGTTAATGAGGCTTTGTTGGTTTTTCATCCCTTCTAGAGACCCTGCATCTCCACTCTAACTATAGCTGGAAGAGTCAGCCCTCCCCCCAAAACTTTTTTTAGCCCTCCCCTTCCCCCCCTGATATTTGGCTCTAGTTGCGCCCCTGCTCAAGTCTGACTGCGAGAGCCATGAAAGAAAGCTCAGAAGACTCAGTATGTGAGCGGGCCAAGTGTGTCTTGTAGAACACAGATTTTATAAATGCTTGATAAAGTGACTGTCACTAAGGCACTCATTATGAACTGGACTGACGTTGGTGCAGATATACGGGGTGCCGGCATTTATATCCCCATCTGATATCTCCACGTGAAAGTCCAGCTATTACAAGTTTTTTTTCTGACGAAATAGGGAATGAATGTTCGGACCCTGTCACCCTGAGTTACCAGGTGCTTAACTGAGAAGTTTTAAAACTACTGACACTTTGCAAAGTGTCAGCGGGAGACAGAGTACCTACGCGGTCTTGGGGCTGAGGCAGGGGGTGGGGCAGAGGTGCTTGTGCCTGTCTGGGGACAGCTTTGCTTCCCCCATAAAGCTGTAGGGGTTTGGTTGCCTGCAGCCCCCCCTCCTGGAAACATTTCTGCGGACGCCCATGAATCCAAAATTTTCTCTGCCTGTTATTTTTTCTTTTTCGATCTTGACTGGACAGATCTAGCAGCCTGTGCAGAACTCGCACCATCTCGCACTACACTCACACACTTTACGCAGCTCACAGCATAAACATAGGCATACATACAGATATAGAAAATGACTTTTAGATAGTCCCTTTCATTAATTGGCTACTATAGTTTAGCTGGATATAGGCACTGGTCAATTGACTAATCAATCAGCACTGATATCAGCTCATAGCATTCCGTGGATGTGGACACCCTTACAAAGCAGTCCACACTCAAATTCTATGATTGTATTTGCTATTTATATATTGCACAAACCCAGCTGAAAGTCAGAAAAGCGCGAACAGGGTCCAAAGCAAAGATACAGTCAATGCATGACTGTAGAGGTAGCTGTTTTTTGAGAGTGGAAGTGGATTGTCAAAGCATCTTAATGGAGTGTTCTTTACAGAAGTGCATCATCAGTACTTTTCTAAACTAGAGCATGGTCGAGGCAGTCTTGATGGTTACAGGGATCTCGTCCCAAATCCTAGTTGCACAAATGGAAAAGTAATGTAAATTGTATTCATTTTTGTACTTCTTTGTCTCCAGTATGATGGTGTACTGGCTCTGGATGTGTTGTGGTACACTGGAGATGGAGCCCTTGTCAGCCAGAGAGGTAATGGGTACCAGTTAAGATAGTATGTTAGATGCTGCCGCTGATTTTTAAGATTGTGGAGGTTGTCAAAATAAGCCTGTGAGTTCTATCAGTATAGGGGATAACAAGTTCATATTTCGAAACATTAGGGCGGCTCAACTTTTATGATTTTTAGTAGCATAATTAAGTGAAATTACTGAGAAATTCCACAAAAATACATGTCTCTGTTAGGTGTGGTCCAGTTGTTGTAGGTTGCTCTTAGCAAACAGCTAGAATTCTGTTTTAGTCGGGGGTTCAGCTTCAGGTAGATGCTGGACATTTAAGTTTGGCTGATTGCAGTCTTTGATGGGTGGAATGTGAAGTGTTTGGTGTAGGATGTCTGAATCAAAGGATAGCATAAAATACAGTTGAGTGTCATCCTCTGATGTGTGAATTGTGAGGTCTTTTGTGAATAGAGCCCAATATGGCTCCATGTAGATGTTGAAGATAACTGGGGGCAAGATGGAAACATGGGTAACTCCGCAAGTGATTGAGATTTCCTGGTATCTGGAGCTGCCAATGTGAATAAATTGAAGTCCATTATATATGTATGAGGGGAGTCAGTGAAGGACACTTCCTTGAATCCCATTTGCGATATCAGAGTGTGGAGGAGGGTGGGTCATCAACAGTGACAAAGGCAGATGAAAGGTCCAGTACCACCAGAAGACAGTGGGGCCTCTATATCTGTGGTGAGGAAGTCATCATCAAGGATTTATAAGGCAGCTGTCTCCATGTCGCAGAGCGATCTCAGGCAATATTGATAGTCGTGCAATAGATGTTGGTGCTGATGTGATTTAAGTTGTGTATGCATTTCTTGTTTAAATATTTAATTGTTGATCATTGGATGAGTGATGGACTGATAGTTAACAAGGATTTCAAGGTCTCGTATGAGTTTCTTTATGAGTGGGAAGAACTGGCCTGCTTCAGAGAGTCAGTGAAGATTCCTTGCGCGAGGAAGTCATTGATATTTGTGAGTAGGAGTGAGGCAGATTCTCCAGAAAGGGCTTTAATAAAGGATGAGGACAAAACATCATCTTCTTAAGCAGTGGCTTTTTGGAAGCTGAGGATGTCATAAATGTTTTTGAGAAACAGGAGTTTGAAAGAGACGCATGTGACATGCATTTGGGAGCAATGGGTGTCTGAGAAATTCAAGTTTCATGTTGTTGATGTGCTCTTAGTTTATTGGTGTTTTTTCATAGAAGAACTGGTTGATGGCATTGCATTTGTAGCCTGTCTGGCTGAAGTATGAAACACTGCAACAATACATGCAAGTAACAAGTTCTCTGCAATGTAGAAAACCATCCTCTTTAACATTATCTAGGAAATCCTCAAGTGTACCATTTAAGCCTGAATGATTGAGTTTCAAATGCATACTAAAATACATATTAAACCAACATATGTCTCTACAGTTAACACCTAACAACTGCCAAATGATATTTGTTACTTTCAAAGTAAAGTTAACATTTTCTAATATTTGACCGATTGTGAATAAACATCTGTTTCCTGCATCAGCCAGAGAAATGCTAGGAACTTGCATAAAAGTTAGATTTTATATTATAGTATCTTTAGTATTGCTAGTATTTGAAGGTGTAGATCTATAAATGGAAGGTAACCTTTTAAAACTCTTAGTTTGTAGTATCTGAAAGCATAGCAGTAATACATTATTTCAGCTGGCTTTATCCTCTCTCCACTGGAAATATCCAGCAAGATAAGTGTGAAGATAAGTAGTGACATGAAACAGTGCATCGACTTCTAAAGGAATGATGACTGTTGTGGGGAACTTTCCAAATAAATAGCTTGGGTCAGCCATTTGGGGGTAGACAGGAACAGATGGCATTGCCTGGGATAAGATTATTTTCTTGCAATTTGATGCTAAGGTTCCACAAAGATGGAGCAAAAAACAGGGGTTATGTCCACATTACCCTCCCATACCTGGACAAGGAGCATCAAAAGATGAAAAAGTAGAACAAACTAGTATTGAGGGATAAATTCAATTTATAATTTTAGAACATGAAAAGGTAAATTATCCTGTTCTATATAACTAAATATATAAAAAAACTCAATCACAAAATTCAGAGGACGTATAAACAGATACAAAAAGGGAATGGCGCAAAACAATTATGTATAAAGAGAAACCAAATTTACTATATACACACAAAACAATGCATTATATACAAATCACAAATACAATCAATACATTACATATATATACAAAATACAAAACGTGTACCCAACGATAGATCTCAGTGGATGACCTATCACATACTCTATACACACTCCTAACTTCGAGTGATATAACTCTATGATGGAGATCCCAATACGCCTGAGATATCACTTCTCTCAACGCTCTCTTTTGCATAAGGCGCCTGAATATACAAACAAAGTTAAACTAAGCAAGGACTCCTAATCACAAGGGTGTCGACGCTGTCGCGGTCGCGTTTCAGCCACTGGGGTCTTTAAGGCTTCATCAGGACAAGGGTACTACAACAATATTAAATAAAGCAAAATTAATTACATTAAAACAAAGCCATATCTATTCTCTCACCCGTCTGTAGAAGTGCAGTGCCACTCGTGCCCAAAGAAAAAAGTGCTCATAACCACATAGCTTATCAGTGAGACGAGTAATACTCTAATAGGACCCACGTGAGCCTAGCATGGTTGATAAGAAGAAGAGAGGAAACAAAGGGAAAGCACCAACACCAAAGGCACAACCAATTATTCCATGGGAACACCAAAACCCAACTGTTAACCAAAGTGACAAACAACCCATAAATGGAGGGAAGGGAGGTAAAAAACTATGATTATGAAACCCAACCACGACAAGTAATAAAAGGTGGACTACAAGACCCTACACCAAGGGGTAAGAATACCTGAAAGCAAAAACACGCGCTCATCCAACAGGTGGTCACCCAGGGAACAAGGGTGAATTAGATCCACTGGGCACCAGCGCCCATAGCGCACTAAACAGAAGAAATATGTAAATGATATTGTAAATCTAACGTCACTAAGCACCGGTGGACAAATCACATCTCAAAAGATTCAAAAACCACCGAGGGAGTACCTTAACGGGACAAGCCGATGTCCCTCAAGCAGTTATCAGGCTTCAGCAGGTAATAGGCTAATCCAAAACCGGGGTCGAGGCTACGGCACTCGTTCCTAAAAAAGTGAACAAAATAATCAAAACACCTTGTTCTCCCTGCCAAGCCGTAAGTCTTACTGTAAAGCTTGCAGTACAACTAACGTGAGGAATAAACGAACTATACTACTTACAACCAACAGCAGAAGGCGGCCAACGCAAGTTAATGGTCCGTCCACACTGGAAAACCGGGGAAGCACTTCCACGTCAGCACGGGCGGCTCACAATCGCCATTAAGCAAGAAACGTTCTAAAGTATCACGCAAGCGCGTCAAAAGCGTCCTGGACAAAGAGAAGGGACTACCCCATTCCAAGAGCGTGCAACAAAAATAGACAATGGACTGTCATATCTAAATGCTTACTAATGGACAACAAAACGAAGTAAACGAAAAAAAGAAAACGTACCGGTGGCAGCCACAAGGGCTAAAAGGGAGGAAAGCCACTTACAATAAATGCAACAAT
Source organism: Lissotriton helveticus (assembly GCF_964261635.1). Taxonomy (NCBI): domain Eukaryota; kingdom Metazoa; phylum Chordata; class Amphibia; order Caudata; family Salamandridae; genus Lissotriton; species Lissotriton helveticus. The sequence goes on from NC_136063.1 coordinate 1,768,943,984, forward strand.
GTGAAATGCATTTAAAATATACAACACGTGAAGAAAAACACGTGAAAAAACAAGAACAGGAAAATCACAAATTAAAATGAATAAACATACCCATCACCAGAAGACATGGGCCGAGGGTCTAGTGCACTGCACAACCACACAGGGATTTACAATCTAAGGATAACCACAACAACATGTTGTGCAAACGCATCTCTCCCACCCAATAGGCACAATAGAAGGGCAAGCAAGAGGCCTATTAAAACCAAACTCGCAACATACATCAAAGATCAACAGATGGACCTAAGGCTTCAAGTAACATGTCCTGGGAGAGCCCTCCCAGGGTGCATGTTATAGGGTGGGCATTAAGAAGAGAATCAACCAACTATGTTAAATTAGTGCCCACAGCTCATCTCGGTCATTGAGTCCGTTTGTAGAGGTATGATATCTGTCAATTAATCTGGCCTCAGTTCTATTTAGTTTCTGTTCTAGTTCACATCTATTTGTGGCCGTGATCACTACTAAAACTGACCACACCATTTCTTCTTCACTATGACCTGCATCAGAGAAATGTTGTACCAATGGAGCCCCACTGGTTTTGCACCTAGTGCGCGATTTGTGTTGTCCAATCCGCATTTTAACAGGTTGTGTCGTCTGGCCTATATAGGCCAGGTCGCAGGGACAGGTGACTACATATACAACATTTTTAGTGTTGCAATTCGAAAATGAACGCATAGTATGCATCTGCCCATTGATCGCAACCTCCTTCAAGTTTTTAGTATTGGGACACACTGTACAATTCATACATCGGAAGTGTCCGATTACTGCTGGTAAGCCTAATAAACTCCTGGTGTCTTTCCGGATGGGTAATTCTCTACTTGCTCTCACCAAATGTTGTTTTATATTTTTCCCTTTCCGAAAGGAAAAAAGTGGTTTAGGGATGTTGAGATGTTCAATCAACCTCCAGTTCTTAAGGATAATTTGCTTGACCTTATTGGCTTTGGGGTTGAAGGTCAACACACACGTCATCTCACTTTTTGCAAGAAGCACAAGTTACATAATCCTCTTGATCCTTAGGCTCTTCACAGAAATTTTCACAGGGGATGGAAAAGCAGTTCCCTGATCGGAAAGAGAGGGCAGTACCTTCTATACATAAAGATGAATCTAGAAAGGAACTTGGAGTATGAATTCAGCATTCTGAAGAAAGGCCTTTGGGAATTGTTGCAGTCAAATGTTCAGGAAGTCTTGAAAAAGGGTTGGAAAGTCTGTAAGGATTGTGTCTATGGAATTTTCTAATCATTCAATAGTGCTTTGTAAAACAATTGCAACTCCATTCCAGATCCTTATAACATTCCCGGACCTGGACGAAGTATGAGGCAAAAGAAGAACCATGTCTAACCTGCTTGTGGTGGAGCCTGCAGTGGATGCGGTTCTAGACTCGAGCCGATGCAGTAGAAGTGCATTTTAAGGATCAGCTGTTGCAGGAACAGCTTCTTATAAAATTGATAATCCCAATACATATATATCACAGGAGAATAAAACAATTATCTCAAAGAAAAGGGACATTTTGAATACAAAACAACAATATACCATATTCATCCCATGCATCTTAATCCTTTTCCCTTAAAATACACAAACACATCACTATATTCAGTGTTGAAGCCTAAATTGAATCCTAGCTATGCACCAATCCACGTTCTCAACTAATTTAATCTTTGTCTAGCTAAGGGAAACATGAGTTGCTTGTGACACAGTGGTAGAGAAAAATTTGTGAGTTCATAAACTATAACACTGTAGTTCGAACTATTCTGCTGTTCAGTATCATTTAGTGACTGTGGACAGAATACAGTGTTTAAACCCAAAGTTCTGGGGATTATCACTTTATTGTGTAGCATTTGTGTTATGTTGTGTACATTGTTGTGTGGGAGTTTTACAATTTGACTTCCATTTTCACTGTAGTTTTACTTGCATATTTAGAGATATTAATAAAGAGTTTTGCATTTATAAAAAGAGTATTTAAGCCTCTGTGATCAAAATTGTTTCCAAATTGTGCTTTATTGTAAAGTCTCTTTGATCTACTGAATGCAAGCCTCTAAAATTAGCTTTAATCAAAAGTTTGTGGTTAGTGTGTTTAGCCTGAACAGTGGTCAGTGAAAGTCTGAGGAGGTTAGAGAATGTTTAAGGTGCATAGAGCTGTGAGGGATGTACGTTGTTACAACGCATGCTTTTAGCACGCATGCTGTAACAACGCGGTTTTTATAACGCATTCTTTTACCATGCATAACAGAAAAGGGTGTTGGATAGTGAATATTTTAATTTACTATTCCAACACCAGTCCCCGTTGACACTAGGGAAGGTGTTGGATAGTAAATTAAAAGTATTCCCTATCCTTGAGCGCCCCCCAGAGTCATGCGTTGTAATAGAATGCGATTTAAAGACTGCGTTGTAATAGCACTGCGTGCTAAAAGTTGCGTCGTAAACGACGTTCCCCGCTGTGAGAAATGGTGTAAGATGGGAATGAAGAAGTGAGTGTGCTACATATTTTATTTGCTAGTGTGAGTGCTGGAATAGTTGTACAGTGGAGTAAGTGAAATATTAGGGTACTGGCATTAAACAAGACCAGGACAGCAAGAGGACCAAGTAGGAGACTACTCTTGTCCTTGCCCACCCTCAGCTGTGAACACCCAGGCAAAGCATTCTGGGAACATTTGGCAGAAGAGGGAGTTAACTATGTCTTGCAGCACTAAGTTGACTTGGACTGGCTGACCTCTCCACATGATCTCTGACCTATATATAACATTACAACACATGTATTTTAAGAGCAGTGGCCCTGATGAAAGCCAAGGGACGTTTTGCCCGATAGGCAGAAACATGTTGGCCCATATTGCGACAGTCATTTGTTTTATACTGTCGTTTGCGTTGTTCCTGTTTTTTAATTAGGGGATGTGCCTCGTTTGCCATTAAAATAGTTTGTTTAGACATATCACCCTATTTTAATTCACCACCTTTGGATTGTTGCACTGTGTTTTCACTTTATCATCACAAACTGGCCAGCAAATAGTGTTTGAGAGCCAACTGTAGACCTTATCCAGTATCTACAAATCTCTATGTGGCATGAGGTCTCGATGATCAAAGGACCTGCGGGTTCACAGTTTGGACACCAAATGATATGACTGATCATCTGGTCTGTTTGATGATTATCCACTACGAGACGATCTGGATTTTGTCAACCAGTTTTTGAATTAGCTCCATACTCGGTGTGTTGAGTTCACTGCACCTGTATTTCTCTTGTCTTTTGCTCCTTATAATTTACCCAATGGTGACTGTAGCACCCACTGACTTAGTATAACACATGTCAGTTGGGCCAGAATAATTGGCCTATAGTCCTCCTAGGTTCTTGCTGTTGTTCATGAATTGTAAATACACATGATTAATAAAGCTTGTTTGGTAAATACCTCTCCTGGGAAAGACCATGTGCTAAAGGCTGCTCTGACCTGCTCAGTATTGTGTTTTTCCAGTAAAGCAAATGGCTCTTCTTGGATGTGATGCAAAATACAATACAATACAATATGCTTAAGCGTGTTGTTTTACTAAAAAATCCAAATTACACAGTTAGGTGTCAATAGAAATTGTAACCATCATTTACATTGGCTTCCAAGTCTTAAAATAAAATCTGTGCTAAATTGTTATTTTCTAATATTTGATGTGCTGAATTGTTATTTTGCACTGATTAATGAAGCCATATTGTGAAGTAACAGCATTTCTTCATACCTGAAGCACAGTTTTAGGTTTCACAAGTGTGCAATGAAATATCTTTAATCGTTCCCTGTAAAGTGCTCGTTTAATGAATTAGGGACAGATTTATCAAACTTCCACTCAATACAACTCAGGAAGACACCCTCGCTTCACCCATGGAATGCCTTCTCAAGCTTGTAATGCAAGGCAGCGGCTTAGCTTGTAATGCAAGGCAATGGCTTGCACTGCCTTGCATTACACCATATTTACAAAGCTGTCAGGGCCATGCAAGGTTGTCTTTCACTGCTTTATAAATCCGATTTTAGTATTGCTTTGCTCTTGCAAAAACATAAGTGATGCAAGGGTTATGCCATTCATTGTTAAACCTGACCCACAGGACAGATTAATTTTGATTTTGCATCGGGATTGCATTACTTTTGTGCCACAGCTACAAAGCAAAATCTTTCTTGGTATTCAATAAGCCAGGCAAAGCCATGTTGCATGGTTTAGTAAATACAAAGTAAGGCAAGGCAAGGCATTACCTTGCCTGGGGAAGGTGTTCCATGCGTGAAGCATAGGTATTCCCATGAATCCACAAATGGATTTTGACATATTCCCAGATTTACTAAAGGTAGTAAACCTTGGAAATACTACTTCTTCAAAAGTGAAGCGTAACAAGGAGAAATATCTTTATTTTTCCTAGCTATTTCTTCTTTCCATGTGTGTTTCATTCTGCAGCTCACATAGACAGAAAAGTACATCTCTCAGGCTTGTTTTTGTGTAGGCCAGTATCCCTTCCTACACAAAAACAACCCTACCAGTAACACAGGCACCCTTGCACCATCATGAATCATTATTTCATCCTCTGAGAATTTTAAAAAGACAGCTTGGAAAATATAACCGTGCTTTGAACAGTAACGTGCAAATGCAGGGAGTGGCATTCTCATTATCACAGTGGGAACAGCAAAACACACTTCTATTGCGGAGAGATTTTATAAAAATGTTAGGCCACCCATGTGGTTCTAACATTGGATATCCATAAAACTGGCCATAAAACCTCAATTCTGGGACCAGCATATAAGGAGCAGAACAAGGTAAAGTGACTAGTGATTTGTTTACTCATATGATCACACTGACAGGGTGGGTAAGTTGTATGACCAAACCCATTAAACGCATTAACCTGGAGAAACTCAAGAGGGATAGATAGCAGCAGTGAACTGGGTTTGTTACCCAAAGTAGGTATGATTCTATATTAGCAGTCATGGTGATATTACCATATCTATTAATTGCTACCATGGATTGGGCCTTCTGAAGCCTTAATATAGAGCGATGGTTCAGAAAACATTTTGTAATCACATCTTTGCTTTTTAAAGTTATTTTCCCAGTCCGGATTCCGAAGAAACCACAGCACTGAGACAGCCCTCATCGCAGCCACAGACGACATCAGGACCAAACTAGACAACGGAGAAACATCGGCCCTCATCCTCCTGGACCTATCAGCAGCCTTCGACACAGTCTGACACCGCACACTAAAGACTCACCTCCAAGAAGCCGGAATCCAAGAAAAGACCCTGGACTGGATCACATCCTTCCTTTCCGGCAGGACCCAGAGCGTGCGCCTTCCCCCCTTCCGGTCCGAAGCCACCGACATCATCTGCGGCGTACCCCAGGGATCATCCCTCAGCCCGACGCTGTTCAACGTCTACATGGCCCCACTCGCACAAGTCGTTCACCATCACAACCTCAACATCATCTCCTACGCCGATGACACCCAGCTGATCCTCTCCCTCACCAAGGACCCGAACACCGCCAAAACCAATCTCCACGAGGGATTGAGAGCTTTCGCCGAATGGATGAGGATCAGTCGTCTGAAGCTGAACTCGGACAAGACAGAGATCCTCATCCTCAGACCCTCACCCTCAGCCTGGGATGACTCCTGGTGGCCGACCACGCTGGGAACAGCTCCCACTTCCACCGACCACACACTCAACCTGGGAATCATCCTCGACTCCTCCCTCACCATGTCAAAACAGGTCAACGCCGTCTCCTCCTCCTGCTACAACACCCTCCACATGCTCCGCAGGATCTACAAGTGGATCCTAACCGGAACTAGAAAAACGGTGACCAAGGCCCTCGTCAGCAGCAGGCTAGACTACGGCAAGGCACTCTATGCTGGCATCCCCGCCAAACACTTGCGACGACTACAACACGTTCAAAACGCCTCACCCGACTGATCCTCAACATCTCTCGCCACAACCACATCACCCCCCACCTGAGAGATCTCCACTGGCTCCCCGTCAAGAAGAGTATCACTTTCAAGCTCCTAACCCACGCACACAAGGCCCTCCATAAAACCGGACCAGCCTACCTCAATGACCGACTCAGCTTCTACACCCCCCACCCGCCAGCTCCGCTCTGCCAACCTCGCCCTCACCTCGGTCCCCCGCATCCAACGTGCGACCTCCGGTGGCAGATCATTCTCCTTCCTCGCCGCCAAGACCTGGAATACCCTCCCCACCTACCTACGGCAGACCCAAGACCTCCTCATCTTCAGAAGACTCCTCAAGACCTGGCTTTTCAAGCAGTAGCGGCCCCCTACCCTCAGCGCCTTGAGACCCTCGCGGGTAAGTAGCGCGCTTGATAAGTATAATGATTGATTGATTGAAAGTTATTTGAACACATTTGTGAACAGATCTTTCATACCTATAGATTCAAAGGTTTCTTTCATGTAGGTGAACCAGGGATTTTGGGCCACCCAATTCAAAGAAAGACAATCGCGAATGCAAGATTGGAGCAACTCTAACTCTGGGTTTGTCCAAGTCACAATCCACAACAGTAAAGGTGCCAGACCCACAGTGTCTTCTAAATAAGTAAGGCCTACTCCTTCATGGCATATCAATGGGGCAGTTCCTGGGAGCACCATAAGTAATCGCCACAAAAAAACAATATTCCACCTGTTGGAGAGGGGCCATGTTTTTATACACACATAGACCCGCTACTTGTGCCCCAGAGGCTATACATTTGGCTTTATAGAGGTGGATACATTATTTAATGGGTTTCTGTCCCATTTTGTGAAAACATCTAACAATTGCCTCAGTATTTCTTTTTAGAAGTTCCATTCTGGCAATTAAAAGTGATTTCCAATACAAAGAGGAACTAAAAAGGATACCTAAAGGATTAAAATAATTTACTTTCTCTAAATAAGAGGTCCCCATCACAAAAGATTTTGATTTGGTACTACGTGGGCCACATGTCATAATAAAATACTGGGGGACTCATTTACAAGGTACTGATGCATCTGCATAGATGTGTCAGTTTCCTTGTGCCAGCACCACAATACAGTGCAGGATTAACCAATGCATCAGAAATTCTGACACATCTGCTGGCAAAAAAGTGACACATTGCTGGTGTTGCTCATGAATGTGATGCAACTCCAGCACTGTGCCACAACAGATAGTTGAGTCCCATTCAAATAGCCCTGCATCATTTCTTACGCCTGGTCCATTTGAATGTTTATATTTTGGTCAGTCTTTGGATTAGATCCATTTATCATTGGTTTTACAAGATCCTTTTTATGTCAGTAATAAATGCATTTTTAGTAGAGCCAAATGTACCCCTGCATGCTACTAGCCCAGCACTGATGTGCACATAAAGGGTAGAGAGTTTAAGTGCAGCTTCCCCTTGTGACTTCTCTGAGCCACACCCCATACTTCCTCTTCTTTATTAATTATGAACCTGATGTGCAAAATATCAGTTGACCAAAAATATAGTTGCAAATTGCTCATCTACTTTTTGCGAAAGGATAGGAATTTTGCAAATCAACCTATGTATTTATAATATTTATTAGCAATGGGTGGATGGTGCTAGGGTTCACGCCAAAAAGGTCAGGACCCAAATGTTGTGGTTGGCACACAGCTACACACAAGAGCCACTGGCTTTGAGGAAAAGATTAGGATTGGGAGGAGGTCTGTGCCTAATGATCAATAATAATCTACCAGAAAATAATTATTCTTTCGGGACAGCAGAGACCACAGCAAACACAAGAGTGCTCAAATCTAATCGCCGCAACAAGATTCCCTGGCTTGAAAAAGCCCTCTGCCTTTTGGCCACTGGATGAAACACGTGTCTGCTGTTCTTCTTTTTGGAATGTTTTTCTGGATTAAGAATTAAAACAGCACATTATGCTCCTGTTGGACTTGGCCCTTTTTGGCAGGTTCACCCCTAGACTTTTTTTGCTTTAAGCTCTGAAATGGTGGTAGTGATTTTAGGCCTCTGGGCACTTTAGCACTGTGACCCAGTGTAAAGTATGTGCGCTCTCTGAGTGTGTGTGGTGAGATTGGCCTGCCCTCCCATAGGAATGCATGGAGGATGAGTGTGTCCATGGTAATTCTTGGTATGAGGAGAGTGCAGGGTCGAGTTTAGTATGTACGAACTCATGAGGATGAATACTGTGCAATGGTGTGCACAGTTTTATGGTGACTGGTAAAGAAATGCGACGTTTAGAAGTTGGCATTTCTGTGTGCTATGTGTTTGCCTTCCTGATGTGAATTGCCTGTCTGGCTTGTGATTGGCAGGAGCTGAGACTGAGAGGTGTGGGTGGCTCCAGGAGGGCATAATGAGTCAGAGCTAGGCTGAATGGGAGACCTGAGCTGAGAGTGGTGGGAGGAGAAATCCCCTGACTCTGAATAGGATGGTGCTTCCCTAGTACAATGCTGGCTCCACCCCCTCTGGTGTGTCTGATCACTGAGCCCCCACCTGACAAAGGGGAGAGGAGCTGGGCAAAACAAAGTGCTCCAAATCCCCCCTAAACTAGCCCTGACTGGTATCCCCAAGCCCTGTGCTGTGACACAAAGGAAATGTTAGTATAAATATAGGGGCTGTGACCCCACGAAAAATGTTCCTGTTCTGTTGTGCTGTTCCTGACAGAGGGGGGCTTGCTGCTGCTGGGGCCCAGAAAGAACCGCCATGGGGGCTGCCTCCCTGCTGGAGGGTCCTGTGTGCTGGCCACTGGGCCCAGCTATGCCTCTGAAACCTCTCATTGACTTTTTCTAAAGGAGCTGTGGCTCCAAGCCCCTGAAGGACGCTTTATTTGTATTTCCCCAAGGAGGAAGGAGTAATTTACATGGATTCCCTTGGGGCGCTGGAGCTTCGCTGCCCCGGGGCTGCTCAGCGCAGCTGGAGGGGGAATCCCCAGCGTAAGGATTTCCCCATTATGCCTTCAATGCGGGTGCCACCCTGCATTTTTCTTTCATTAATAGGCGGGTGCCCATCCCGCACTTGCCTCTCTCAAAGCGGGTCCCTACTCCGCATGCTGGTGCCGTGGTGGAGAGCGGGTGCCCACTACGCATGCTGGTGCCGGAAGGGAAAGCAGGTGCCCAGCCCGCGCTCTACTTTGGTTGGTTGAAAGCTTTATTCGATATGCAAAAGATATCTTACAAGCATAACATACATTAAAAACAGCATTTTTTAAGAGAAAATACACGTATGTCATACATTTCTTAAAATATATAAAAATTTTAGGGAGCTCCCCAGGATAAATTAGCTAAAAAAGAATTAAACCGATATAGTCAATCTATTGCAACGAATCAACCAGGAACGTTTTAAAAATTTAGAGACACCACAGACTATAGGTGGAGAGGTATCAGTCAATAAAATTCGAAGAGCCACCGAATGTATACGTGTTCCCAAGCGTTTGAAAAGGGGTTTCAACCAGTATCTCCTGGGATGGATGTAGTCTGGGCACTCGAAGAGTACATGAGCCACCGTCTCAGGCCTGGTTGGACAACAAGCACAAAAGGAGGATAAATGGGCATAGGACTTCCACTTCGATATAGTTGCTTTTAGTGGAAGGGTACCAACTCTAAACTTGAAGTAAAGGGCCCTATCCACTGGCATAGTAATTAGGTCCATGTAGGGTTCGTATAATACCACATCCTTTATTTTGAGAAATGCTGCCGTCGAATTGCAATGATGTGGATTCCCAATTAGTTGACACGAGACCCAATCCCAATATAATTTTTTGAGGACTGCCTTAGGAGGGGCAGATCTTGAGGTCCAGCAATCTCGTAAGCCCAGTTCCCCCAAAAGCATTTTTGTGTCCCGCAGCCACTTAATCTTGTTCCAACCCCCCATGTTCAGTATTTCCAATAGGCCGTCGGCATAGGATTTTAATTCAGGGACCCTCCATATGCGGGACCACAGGAGCAGTGGACGAAGGCGGGCCTGGTCTTTAATACTTTTGCAGCCCAAGTCCAAGAGCACTGGACCTGTTGGGGTGCTCAGTGGGAGAGCTAGGAGGTTCCTCAGGAACTTGTTTTCAGTCTTGGATAAGCGTTCCAAGTTGCAGTGACCCCATAACTCCGCACCATACAGGGCAGATGTGACCCCCCTTGCCTTATAAATCTCAATTGCAGGCGCCACTGAGGATCTGGGAGATGCATGATATTCCTTGAGTAAAGCACCTCCTACCCTTTTGTGGCAGAGGACCATCTTGTCAATGTGTGAAGGCCAACTCATTTTATCATTCAGGCGTAAACCCAAATAGTCAAATTCGGTCACCTTCTCCAAGGGGACTGAGTTCAGAATAAGAGGACGACCTAATTTCCTTGGCGGGCGTAGTATAAGATATTTCGTTTTTTCTACGTTTATCACCAGCCCTCTAGATTCGCAAAAGTCCTGAAAGCGGGTCAACAACTTCTGGAGCCCCTGTGGGGTCTTTGAAATAAGCAGAGTGTCATCCGCGAACAACAGTGTTGGAATCCGCACACCCCCCAGACAGGGTGCGTCCGCAGGTTCCTTTAGCAGATGCTCCACCACACCATTTACATAGAGAGAAAAAAGTGTGGGAGCTAACATGCAACCCTGTCTGACACCCCTACAAACGGGAATCCTATCTGTTGTTTCGCCATTTCTGCCCCAGCGAACCTGAGCAAAATTGTTCGTGTGGAGTTTCATTAAAAGGAACTAAATATACGGGGGCAGGCCCAGGTGATGGAGAACCCTCCAAAGTTCTTCCCTGGGAACTAGGTCAAAGGCAGTCTTCAAATCAATGAAGGCCAAATAAAGACTGCCCTTGCCCAGCTCCACCACCTTCCAGTGCAGTAATGTTAGCCTAAAAACCTGCTCAATTGTACCAGTTCCTGGGCGGAAGCCTGCTTGAAAGTCCGATAGGACTTGGTTCTCATCCACCCATTGAAGAATTCTCCCCAGAATGACTTTTCCAGCTACTTTTTGTGTAGAGTCAATCAGGCTTATTGGCCTATAGTTCCCTGGAATGTCTCTATTTCCCTTTTTGTATATGGGGACTACCACTGCCCCTCTCCATGACTCTGGGATCGGGCCGCCCTCCAAGATAGCATTCAAGAGGGCCGAAATTATTTGACCCCAGTCCGATGGGTAGGCCCGCAGTAAATTCCCTGGGAGCCCATCCGGGCCTGCAGCTTTCAGTGGAACCACGGTTTTGATGGCATTCTCCACCTCCCGGGATGTAAACAAGCCAAAAGAACTATCCTCCATTGAAAAGGAAAGTAGAGCTGGCTCGTTCAGTGGCCCTTCTATCACTGAGTATAAGGCCCCGAAATGACGGAACCAATTCTGGGGTGGGATGGTACAGGTTCTCAGAGTGTCGTCGGGTCTATTACGGGAGCCTATCAATTTCCAGAACCCCCTAGTATCTTTATCCTTACTAGCAACCAACAACTCTGCCCAGAATTTCTCCTCCCATTCCTTCTTAGCTAACTGGATCAATTTGGAGTAGACCTTCCTAGCCTCCTTTATCCTAACTTGAGATTTTGCTTTGACTGCCTCAACTAGGTTTTTTTTCGCCTCCCTACAGTTGTGGTTGTACCAGCCATCTCTTTTGTTGGCCCTTTCTTTTGCCCCACCATGCCTCTTGCACACAGTGAACAAATTTGTCAAGGCCCCAGTTAGTCCACAAAATACTTCACATGCCTCCCCCGAGCCCCCTTCAACTACGCCTAGATTCTGGTGAGCTAAGGCCAATAATTGGGACACAGCCTCAAGTTTTCCGGCAGACAGGAGGAGTTTTGACCACTTCAAGCGTCTACCGCAAAGGGATACCTCCGCCTCACTTTCAACTGTAGGTAATATTACCATATCCCTCACTGAGCTCCACAAGCACACATCAAGTAAGATGTAATCGATTCTTGAAGTGTGGTTGGGCCTATTATATGTATGGGCGCCCCCCCTGTCCGTGCTTGTCCTTCCATTTAGGGCCCTCAGGCCGTACTCTGTACTAAGGGCGTTGAGCTGCAATTCCACCTCCGACCATTTTTTGATCGGGGGCAGCTCCAAGACAGGTATCCCCCTCCTGCCATCCTCCTCATCCTGGTCCTGAGTAACATCCGAGCCCAAAGGCTCGAATGTACAATTTACATCACCTGCAACCAAGCTGCAGGCTTTGTGTGGCGTTGCCCCTAATAAGTCCTCCAGCAACGCAATTGTGGGAGACTGCCTCCCTCCCTTGGTGCCACGAGCATAAACATTAAATATGTTCAAGACAACACGGCCCCTGACATCCTTCAATATGATATTGAGTAGGTCTGGGCTATTGGTCTTAATTTCCACTACCTTACAGTTTAGGGATGAGGCTACCCAGATGAGAAGTCCCCCCGAGGGCCGACCTCTGCCTGATTCAGGACAGACAGCAGGAATGGCATAAGCAGAGTACCCCACCCTGTGTACTGGCTCCCTACTCCACGTCTCCTGGAAAATGCATATGGAATGTTCTTCCACTAATGCATTCCAGTCCGGCAGTGCCAGTTTTCTAGTTATTCCTGCAACGTTCCAGCTGAAGACCTTAAAGACTTGGTCCGTCACAGCAGGAGCGCAACGGGAAACTATTTCTTGGCATGAAGTCGCCCTATCTCTACCTTGCAATGCACCCCACTGATCGCTAGAAACCGAGTACCCCAAAGGGTCCAAAGTTACCAGCGGTACAGTTTGGGTTTCATTAAGGGAGGAGGAGATACATGACAGTACTATATCATGTAGGGACTCACCCATTTCCCCCCTATCTAGATCTCCCGTTACCTCAAGTCAGTGGCTCCTAGGGCCACCGTTTTGACCGAGCCACCTAGTCTGTGGATATAGAAGGGGCTCAGGGGTACTATACATTCCACCAATGGCACCCCTGCTTGTTTCCCCCAACCCAGGTCTTAAAATTGTAGGATTTGAATGCCGCGGGTAAAAGTAGGTCAGATCCACTACACTAATTCCAGTGCCCCCACCGTATGATCTTGACTACATATCAATCTGGCCACTCTATTATCCTGGAAGTTAATAATAACGCAGTCCCCTTCCAGCTGCTTCTTGCTTTTGCCAACCCAGCTCACCCTGCGGACGCCGAGGATTAGTCCATCGATGCCCGCAGGGAGTGGTCTATTTGTTTTTAGCCAGTGGAGGCATTTATTTTTTAAGGCCTTGTGGGTCTCTGGTTGATTGTCTTTTAGGGATGGAACTTTAACCAGTACAACTACATAGGGGTGGCAATCCAGGGGAAGGTCAGTACATGGGGTGCGGGGATATTTCTTCTGGGCGGGTGCAGCTGGAGCATGTACTGCCGAGTGGGTTTCGGCAGAATTAGCTAGCAAAGCTGCCCCATCTCCCTTGGTCTTAGCACTATTTGAGGGTAATTGCTTAAGTTTGGTATTGGGATTTTGCACGCCCAGTGCGGCCTTTGGTTTCATTGCTATCTTGTGAGCTTTAGGGGCGTTAGTAGAGTTCCCTTGCTGTGGATTAGATTGCGGGACAGGACCTGGGTTGGACGTAGGTGGGGCGATATTAGTTAAAGTTGGTGCTACACTTGATGTTGTTAAAGATACCGTCTTTGGCTTGACTGGATCCTGAAGCGGGGCACCTGCAACAACTGCTCCATTTCCCAACTTACCACATGTGGGGTCCTGACTACTTCTGGTCTGTTGTTTGATCAGAGTTTTGAGTGAGTAAAAATTGTCTAGAGTCGACTGCTCGAGACTATTTACTCTAGCCTCCACCCTCTTAACTTGGTCTATGAGTGGTATCAGGGAGCGATTGAGCGTGTTAGTGAATTGGTACAAGCAAACTAGGACTTTTTCCCCCATGGCCCTTGCCCCTTGTTTCCTAAAACGCTTATACAATATAGGGTGACTGCCTTTTCGTGTACTCACAACTCTTTTCCTCTTGGCATGTTTAGAAGCACCCTGAAGCACGCTAGGCAATGAGGTGCCCACGAGAGGAACAGGGTCTGGCAACGGAGAGTTTTGGCTAGTATCAGGGGGAAGTAGAGGTAAAACACACCCTCCCCCATTATCATCACTAGCAACGCCTGGTGTTAACTGTACTAATAAGTTCTCTAGCCTCTCAATACTTCCGCCTATTTCAGATAGTCGGGGATGCTCAGGCACTTCTACAATAGGTGGAGATGGAGACCTAGCTGTAGGGGGTGACAAGACTTTAGCCAAAGGACCAAGAGAGGATCGTCTAGGTGGTAAGAGATCCCTGGAGAGGCGACGTTCCGTCATCGCTATCTCCTTCTCTATGACAGCCGCTACTCTAGTTATGAACCTATCCATAGTGCCTATCATTGGGTTCCCCCAACCCCTTCTCCTACAGCTCTAAGCAGTTTCCCAGAGCGTGTGGACATAGTTGGTGTTTTGCCCTCTAACAATGTCACAGTACCTTTCAAGGCCGGTATAGGAGATGTTGGGGACCTGGCCCAGCCCAGCCTCTGTCAGCCCCTGACGGCCTCGGACAGCCCGCCCTTTGCCCGGGCTTCGCTCGGCGTCCCGCTCGCGTCCCGCTGAGCGACAGGCCTAAGATTAAATAGGGGCGTTGCAGGCGGGTGGGCGTGTCTCGGTGGGGGCGCGGCCGTGCACACCTGTGCAGCGCAGGGACTCCTGGTCTTGAGAGTCCCTGCTGGCGCGCTCCCTCTGCTGGGTCACGACTCCTCCTCCAGGCAGGATCCCTCACGGGGCAAGGGCAGGCTGCTAGATGAAGTGCAGCGTTTGAAGGGGCCCGTTCCCAAGGGAAAAGCACTCTGGCAGCACCCAGGTCGGATTCGGCGTTTGTGGAGTCCCGCTCACAACAAAGAAGCTCCCGCCTTTGAGTCCAAGTCAGGCGGGGGGGCATGTCTCGGTGGGGGCGCGGCCGTACACACCTGTGCAGCGCAGGGACTCCTGGTCTTGAGAGTCCCTGCTCGCGCGCTCCCTCTGCTGGGTCACGACTCCTCCTCCCGGCAGGACCCCTTACGGGGCAAGGGCAGGCTGCTAGATGAAGTGCAGCGTTTGAAGGGGCCCGTTCACAAGGGAGAAGCACTCTGGCAGCACCCAGGTCGGATTCGGCGTTTGTGGAGTCTACTTTCAAAACTCGCCGCTGCAGCCCGAGCGGCGGTGAAAAGCGGAAATAAGGCAAAGTTCCTGGCATTGGGCGGGACATGTACAGGAAGTCTGGCCCACCACCAAACAAAGCCGTCCGGAGCCTTGCGGCTCCAGATCAAAGTCCCGGATCCCAGGAGGGGGCCCGGGTGAAGTAAGGAGAGGCCCGGCCCCACATTGGCGAGGCTCTCATGTCGGGCTGCAATACTATTTCTTGAGCCTGATAGGGGGCTGCTCCTATGTTGCCTTCCTTTGTCCTAAAACGGCCCAGGGGGGCCCGTTATGTTCCCCAGGTCACGGCCTATTTTTTAAAGAAGACCCGCCATTTTGGGCTGCTCCACGATGGGGGCCAAGTTGATTTAAAGGCCCAGAAGGACCCCGAGGCACAGAGATGTCGGAGCCACTTTAGTATTTACAGCGGTACCGCCAAGCCGGACCACTGCCACAATGGGGGCAATTCTTTCCTTAGAGCCCCAGAGGGGGGGCTCCAGAGCCGTGCCCCTTCCAGTTGGCCTCTCCGACAGCTGCCCTGCTTGCTAGAGGTCAGCTGCAACAATTGGGCAGCATTTTTGGTACATAGTCCCAGAGAGGGACTATGGCGGCACAATGGTGCCAGTTCTGATTTCTTGATTCTCAGCTGCACCGCAGCAGCGCGGGCAGCTGCAACGTTTTGTGCATGTTTTGTCCAAGGGCACATTTAGAGCCCAGGCCTGCAGTTGATCTTCCCAGCTGCCCAGCAAGTAGTGGGCAGCTGCAATGTTTAGGCCACAGTTCTTTGGGGGCATGTTTAAGGAGACAGGAGTGAGGTGCACTCCTCGGCCCCAGTACTTTCACAGCTGCGCAGCACTTAGTGCCAGCTGCAATGTTTAGGTCTAAGCAAATGCGCACCTGGATTCTGCTTCCTAGGCTGCACGCCCTGACTTTTGGACATAGGGCATTTGAGCCCCTGAGAAAAGGCCAGTTGGCCAGGGGGACTGTTGGGTTTATAGGGCGCCAGGCCCTAATGTGATTTATGTGGTGCTAGGAAATGTGATTCATGTAGTATGATTTACGCACCTTGTTTGATGCCTCTAAATGTGTTTTTTATGAATATGAGGTTGTTTGCATATTATGGTTTATGCTAGTGAGTTTATGTCCCACTCAGATTATTTCCTAATGTGAGTTATGCTTAGGAGGTTAGGGTCTAATGCGTTTAGACTTATGAGATGATTGCATAATGCGCTTATGCTGGTGAGGTTGGCACAGAATGTAATTCGCACCTAATGTGATACTGTGCATAATGTGGTTTATGTTACAGGCAGATGCTGAGTACAGTGGTTGCCAGTGATTACTGGTTGTACGTTTATGATATGTTTTACTTTACTAAGTTCACTTTGTGATGGTTCTGATAGTGGTCCAGTGGACCCTGTAAGGTGTATATAATCCCTTGTAGATATGACCTACTGCCAGGTGGCACAATGTATATTATGTGTTTACTATTCTAATGTGTTATGCGAATACAAAGGCTATTTTTGATATAACCTTGTGTAGACTTCCTTTTGTAGTGTGCCTGGGATGTTGTTTCTGTGTGCATGCGCAAATGCTTTACACATTGCCTTGGGGATAAGACTGACTGCTGATGCCAAGCTACCAAGGGGGTAAGCAGGGGTTATCTTCGGCATGTAACTCCCTTGCCCTGACTAGAGTGGTGGTCTCTGTCTGACTTTGGCGCAAGCCTTAGCCAACCAGAGATCCCATTTCTAACTGGTCCGAAAAGAAGTTTGGATTTTTGGATTTTGGGAATTATTTTCCAGAACATTATTATCGATCATTAGGCACAGACCTCCTCCCAATTCTAATCTATGTATTAATAGTCAGTGACAAAATTCAGAATTGTACTGGCTCACAATCTGACATATCTGATAACATTTCATGCTGTAGGTCTCAAACTGTGGCTTAATACAATTGGATGGCATCACAGGGATAATGGCACGATGGGGTCAGCAAACCATAATCTATGTGATCACATTTTAAATTAAGTATATTTTTTAAAGCACATCATATTTCCTAAAGGAAAATGCCCTGCATATACAAATGAAAATTTAATTATTTTTGAGTTGGCAGAGGATCTGTGGACCACTACATACACCTCAACAAATGTTCGTAACATTCCTTTGAGGTTTCAGTTAAATTTCAAACATTGACATATACTTTAACAAAGATGCCCTAAATACGCCCCATCTAAATAGCGATTTGTTCTGAGTTTCTTAACCTATTCCTTCATTTCAGTACAGTATTACTGAATTGGAAAATGATTTTGCATAGTAACAAAAAGCCATTTTGAGGTTGCAAACCATGTAATTTTGTGAATCACAGGCTTTATGACCACAAAATGACTGTGCATTAGCCCTGAGTTCTGTAAAATACATCATCCTACTAACAGGAGTAAAGAAGCACCAGATGCTTCCTTTTTTGGTTTCACTCCTAGAAGGACACTATAGAGTCTATCCAGTGTATGCCTGTGATCTGTCCTTCACTTGATCCTGGGTCTATTCTATAGAACATTCAACGTGCATTTCTTTAACAAGTGCAGTCTCGTGGGCCCCTCTTCTGTTTCTTCAATTGACTCAAGAGGTTCCCTATGCCTATTTTTTATGAGAAGAACATTCATGTGGGCTACTCTTCAGTTATACTTGGAAGAACCAATAGAGCTTAAATTAAGCTGTGTAGAATAAATGCACTCCTCTTGGTTGCTATTCTGATAGTCCTGCCTAGACTCTGAATAATATTACCATGGCTCCCTATCATATGCTCCCACCTTGCGATTACTCTGCTGTTGCTCTTGGGTGGACACTATAGAACATTCTCAGGGCTATTTGTAACCAGTGCATTCCTGTTAGGTTATTAGGATGATAAAGAGTCACTACTGGGAGCACTTTAAATTGCATTACTAATGGCCACCAGTAAGCCATGAATGTCAATGCACTGTTGATTCATCATACCTGGAGGACTCTCTGGAGCATTTACCACTGCAGCAACCAGTAATTTCCACAGGTGGATCCTCAGTCTGTCCTCAATCTACTACACGGAACACCAATTCTTGTGGACTATAACTAATGCATTTCAGTGTTTCCCACCCTTGTTGCTCCTGAGTAGACTCTAAGGTGGATTTACTTTGCTGTCTGTAGCCATGTGGTGGCTCCACTGACTCACCCTGAATTACTTTATAAATTACTACCCTGGTTGCATACAGTCTGTGCATTTCTGTGGACTGTTCCTCTGCCTTTCATACTCAGAACCAAATCCTTCTCAGGCAAAGTGAGTGAGTTAACATGCATGCCTACCACTCTAGTTCAATCCACCCTAGACATCATCAGAGCCACAGGACTGCACTAGTATAAGGATTACACTGCAGTACTCATCTAACACAGCACTAAAACACTTTGTTTCTAAGTCTTTTATAGGTTTATAGGTCTTTCTCATTATGCTCTATCTTTCAACCACATACAACAATAACTTTTTGTAAAGCACAAACATTTAATCCATTATATATCGAAATTTGACCACAAGTTGAGGTGCAGTCAATGATGGTAGGATAAGAGCAATACACTATTCAACTAAGGACAACACAAAAACGCTACCCACATAGGCCATTCTTCAATCCAACACTGTGAAAAATGTGGTTGTTGGTTGAGTCGGTTGTTAAACCTGCTGAAGCAACAGTTACAATCTGTGTCAGGGTGTAGCACTAAAGTCACAAAACTAACCTATGGGGGGGCCTCTGAGGGTTCAAGCAGGCTTCAGGCAGCAGCGTAGTCTTTCCAGGTGCAGTAAACCAGCCCACTGAAGTACACTGCAGACCACAGCAACAAAATAGTCACCTTAGAGCCTTCCCACAGGTCCAGAAAGTGAACTAAATAGCGAGTCTGAGGTTCCTATTTTTATACCTGGGCCTTCTTTTTTGGTAGCATGGCACAAATGCAGTCAGGCTTAAGTTAGAGACAACGTATAAAGTATTTATGCAGAACATAAACAGTAATAATATGAAAACACAACAAAAGAAAAATCCTCTACAAGTTCAAAAAATAGAGTACGTTTTAATATTTATTTACCGCAAAAATACAAAAATTAAATCAATAGAATCAGAGTTATGATTTTTTTTATTTGAAGTTAAAAACTAGCATCTAAAATATCAAAGCGGCAACTGCAGATATCGAACCGTGCAAGACCAGATCTATTTGCAGCGAAGCAGTCCTCCGAAGTACACTGCAGGCCACAACAGCAAAGCTGTCCTCTGAGAGTCCTTCTGCAAGTCCAGAAAGTGAACTGAAAAGTGGGTCTGAGCATCTTATTTTTAGACCTGGTGCTTTCTTTGAAATAGGGGTTTCACTTTGAAGTGCTTGGAATTTACTGCTTCATCTGCCCTGAGTCAAGTCTGACTTCAGGCACGATGCACAAGTGTGAAGGCCTTTGTGAAGGCAGGGCACAGTTTATTGATTCGCAAGTGGGGTTGTGCCATGCGTCAGCCCCCGATCCTGCCACTAGATGGCCCAACCAGCCATACATAATCCCTTTAATGTGTGATTGTCTGTGATGAATACACAAAGTCCAATGCCATCTACACCCAGTCATGTGACCCACGGAACAGGCACTAAATAGCTACGGCAGGGAAAGGCCTACTTTCTAAAAGTTGCATTATAATATTTTTAACTTAAAATATGACTTTCCCATTAAAGAGGATTGTACATTTCAATTTTGTCTGCCACCAAACATGAAATCTTCACTTGCTCCCAATCAAAAGGTTAATTTTCAAACAAAGGGATACCCCCTACACCAAAACTTTATCACTAATGAACTTCAGAGACCACATCACTATTCGGTGTCTCCCAAGCAAATGAAGGCTCCTTGTTTCCTTGTAAGTTTCTCCCTATTACTCCTCACTTTCATATAACCTTGCTGAGAAATAATCAATATATTTGCATCTTCCATAGTACATACTGGCACACATACAGAACAGATGATCATAACTAATAAGAGGTTTGCAAAAATAAGTATTTTTACTATGTATCTTTACATTACACCCACAGTATATTTATTAGACAATGTATGACAAACAGACAAAACACAGTAATGACAGTTGTAGAAAAGCAGCAAAACATTGTTCCTAGAACATTCATTTAATTCAACATTACAAAGATTGACTTGCCTGCAAAAATATACATAGATGTCCAACATATATATTCAGGATATATTCTTTTCCCTCAGAGTTTTGGTCCATGTGACTCTTCGTAGTCGGAATTCATTTGTTGGTCCTTCTTCTTATTATTATTGACTCATTTACAAGACAAATGAATCATCCCATGGGGGTCTCTTGGCGCCCGATAAGGAGGCAATTGTAAAGTAAAATATAATATTCATTCATTAGAATAGCCAGGTCTTAAGCAATTTTTTGAATTGGTGGAGGTTTGGGCAAGCATGGATATGTTCTGGGAGCTCATTCCAATGTTTGGGGGCCAGGTAAGAGAACACACGACCCCCCATTTTGACTTTCCTTATTCTTCTGCTACAGAGCAGGCTGCAATTACTGGACATAAGTTATCATCCAGGTTGATAGCGTTCAATTTTATTAGTCAGATAAGCCGGGCCCGTGCCTTGCAGGGACTTAAAGACCAAGCAAAGTAACTTGAAGATGACTCGTTTCCTTACAGGAAGCCAATGTAACTGGTGAAGGAGAGGGAGGGAAGGGGTTCATGCTGGTTTGTTAAGGGCAAGACAGGCTTCAGTACTTTGCACCACCTGCAGCTTAGATAACAGGTCTTCCCTAACTCCTACCAGCAACGAATTGCCGTAATCAAGGTGACTGATAAGAAGCGACTGAATAAGAGTCTTTCTGGCGTTCAGTGGAATCCAGGGAAAGATCTTTCTGAGTAACCGCATGGTTCCATAACAGGTCCCTGCAAGACTTTTCACCTGCTCTTTTATTGAAAGCTTATTATCCCCTAGGTTCTAAGCCCACCATCTAGAGGCGGGTGCTTCTCCTAATTCAGACGGCCACCAGTCAGCGCTCCACAGTTGTTCTGCCTTGCCAAACAACAAAATCTCAGTTTTAGAGGATTTAAGTTGCAGAAAGTTCTTCCTCATCCACCTAGCAATGCTCGTCATACACATTATCAACTTAGCTATGGTAACTACGGGGTTGTTCTCTATGTGTACTATTAGCTGTGTATCATCAGCATAGGATATGGTTTCACACCCGTAATTTTGGAGGATTGAGTCCAAGGGGGCAACATATAGATTGAATAGTGTGGGGCTCAATATAGAACCTTGTGGAACCCCCTTGCCCACCACAGCTGTATGTGACATAAATGAGTCCAACTGGACACATTGAGTTCTGTCTGACAGACATTGAGTTCTGTCTGACAGATAACTCTGAATCCAATCAAAGGCCAGACCTCTGACACCATTCTCTCGAAGCCTGTTCAACAGGATACGATAGAGATGGTGCCAAAGGCTGCCAACAGGTCAAGCAGTACTAGCATAACTGGAGAGTCCTTATCCAGTGACATCCTTAGCGTATCCGTGACCTCTAGTAATGGGGCCTCGGTGCTGTAGGATGCCCGGAAACCAGACTGGGATGGATCTAGTATTTTATTCTGTTCTAAATATCTAGAAAGATGTCGAATAATTATTGTCTCCGTGATTTTAGAACAACAGGGGAGACGGGAAATTGGCCTGTAATTCTGTAAATCTGTAGGAACTGCTAAGGCTTTCTTGAGCAGGGGCTTAATACATGCATTCTTCCAATTACGTGGGAAAGCTGCAGTCAATAATGACATGTTACATATCTCTGCAAGGGAGTCCACTAAAACCGGGGATAGTTCAGACATAACAGCAGGTGGCACCGGGTCTAAAACAGAACCCGATTTCGCCTGAGCTCGAAGGGTGCCTCCCTGCTCGCCGGTAATGATGAGGAAGCATTCTAAAATCGGGGAAAAGGGAATTCCCTGGAAGGGGGCTCTCTCCTGAACACCTTCTTCAGTCCCAAAGGAGTGATAAATTGTATTGATCTTATTAGTGAAATGGATTGCTAAGTGATTACATAATTCCTGCCTGGATGGCGGGAGTGGGTTGTTTGCCCTTGGATTTGTAAACTCCTTCAAGATAGCAAAGAACTCACACGTGGAGTCCTTGGCTCCTATAATGCGAGAGCCTAAGTAGGTTCTCCTGGCTACTTTACAACTATTTAAGAAGACATTATGGGCCTCTCGGTGGCACCGTTCATCTTACTCGGCTCTGGACTTTCTCCATTTCCTTTCTTTTACCCTACACAGGGCCTTTTCCCTTCTAAGTATATCAGTGTTCCACAGTGCCGGGGCTGCCCTGGTCTGGATCTTTGCCATCTTCAATGGTGCAACAGAGTCAAGAGCCTCTGTAATAGAAGCCTCAAATAATTCTAAGGCCTGGTCACAATCGTTGCAGTTCGTGAGGACTGGAGGGGTATAGATCCTGCTAAAGGCCGAGGCTGTCACCTTTTTCCAGGCTCTACAGAGTTCTTTGCGCAGTTGTGAAAAAACACATGATTTTAAGGGGGCCCAGGACAAACTTAAGACCAAATGGTCCGTCCAGCCTACCCTCTGTGGAGGTTCCACTGTTAATGCTGAGATATTCAAAAAAATAGTGTCCAATACATGATCTGCCGAATGAGTTGGACTGTCTACTCTGGAGGAGAGATCAAGAGATTTCATAGCTGCAAGACAAGTACCTCCAAATGATGGTTAAAGTCCCCTACAAGTAGGAACTTGTCTGTTTGCAGTGTGAAAGGGGCCAACCTCTCTAATAGTACTGTACAAAAATCTCTCTTATTTCCTCCAGGGGGGAGATACACTAGGGCTCCCGTCCATTCAATCTTATAGCCTTGCTGTAGTCTGTGGTGTTATTTATGCCCCCGAGTGAGTTAAAGACTAGAACGCTAACCACTACCAATGGCGGCCCGCAATTCCAGCCGGTGAATTTGATGCCTCTCTCCACTCAAACAACCAGCTGTCTGATTGCAGTAGACCAGAGAGCAGCAAAAGGGCTACAGTGAAACCCGGTAAGACTCTCAATCTCCCCACCGTCCCCACAGTTCATAACAGCTAGACAATTAAAACATTATATTTTGAAATCAGTCCGTTACCAGTGGCAAAAGATTTTAAAATGCAAATGCCTGCTTGTCTGTTGCGCGGTGTTATTTATGTCCCAAAGTGAGTTAAAGACTAGAACGCTAACCGCTACCAATGTTGGCCCGCAATTCCAGCCGGTGAATTTGTAGACTCTCTCCACTCAAACAACCAGCTGTCTGATTATGGTGGACTGGAAGCAGCAAAAAGGCTACAGTGAAACCCGGTAAAACTCTCAATAAAATTAAAATTAGAATTAAAAACATTCAATTCTAAAATCAGTCCATTACGAGCGGTAAAAGATTTCAAAATGCACATGCCTGCTTCTCTGGTGCGGCATGTGGGTTATTGACCCTCCTATATCCCTCTTTTATCAGGATGTATATATCCTGACCACGTTTTTGAGTATGCCAATGCGTTTTGACCTTCTCAGTGGTCCTGAAATTTTTGTGAGGGTCTTCGACAAGACAATGACTTTACTTGTGTGGAACAATATAAAAGAAAAATAGGTAGAGGTTTGCTTGCCAGTTCTATGGGACGTTTTTTAAGAAAAGAAGAAAGAACATGCCATTTGTCAACCAATATGGCATTAAAATACTTCAAACTTCACATACCAGTCTTGTCTTGCGAGTGAGCTCCACCTTATATTTTAACAGGAGTTTTGTTTTTGAGATGGGCAGTTTGAGTCCACACAGTATCCTTCAAGCCATGTGTGGATAGAAGTTAATTTACTGTGTGTACAATAAACCACATGTAAAAATGAAGACATTGGGGAGGACTCAAAGGGGTATATATGGGAATCTCCATTTAGTTCTGTTAACATACCTAATTCTCCAAAGTGCCCTGGTCGGTGCAAGTGAGATGTAACATATCCTGCTCCTATTCCTGTGGGGAGAGGAGAGAGATCCACGAGCTTTCTTTGATATTTAAAATATAGTGCATAGCGCACTGAGTTTTACATTTCAGGCATACCTATGTGTCTGTCACTCCCGTGCCACGACATTTGAGGGCAATAATTTGCTCCGTATGGGGATTCCGGTCCCTTAAAATGAGAGGGCATAAATGTAAAAGTAGTTTACAGTAGGAATAACGGGTTAAGCTTGCTACCCCAACAGGTTGTGCATACCTGCATGACTTGGGGGCGTGCCTTCAAACCACAGTGCTTCACTTGTCACATAAACACTTCCCTGATGGAACCAAAAGAAAGCATGGAGTGCTGTGAAATGTATTTTCCCACGGTGCGTTTGTCCAATACAATAGCTTTCTGCAGGGTTGTGTTTGATTTTATTACCCGGTAGAAACTGGCTTTATGCCAACACCTTCCAATGTCTGTGGTGGCATGAGACATTATCCCCTATTTGTAATGCATTTTGTTGGGCATACATATTATTATGGCTCTCCCACTGGGAATTTAAGTGTGATATTGTGGTCTTGATCTGTGTTTCATATGGCCCTCTTACTGTAACAAATTGAGAATTGCGGGAGTTTGAGTCCGTTAACAGTTGTGTGTTCTTCCCGATACCCATTTTGGAACTGATTTGAGTCATATTAAACTAAAGTACAGTCTTACTACTCAATGCAAATGAGTGAGCACAATGATGTGTCTTCTGTGACGTATTTGATTTTTAATTCAAATTAAAGTAATCACATATCCTTCGTTATCCTTATCCATGGGTATTAATAAGCATTTTCACACCCACACAAATTTGTTGTATATCTATAGCGTATAATGTCGGAAAAAGGATATCACAACCCATTAAAGTGCTACAGGGATGTATTCATACATCCAACATTTATGTGTGTGTGCGATACATACAGCGATGGTTACCATCTCTTGATATTATTCTGGCTGGGGCAATTGAAATTTAGTTTTTTGAATTGCAGTAATAAAATGTTAAACTTTGATCATTGAATCTGTTTATGGGACTGATTTATGTATCCAGAATGACTGTATTTAATTTTTTGTTAAAGGGCTGTTGTCTCTAGAATTACTCAAGTACCCTTGGTCCCTTATGATTTTTGGGTTTCCCTTGTGTGCATATACTAAGTTTTAGGAAGTAACTCAATCAATCATTGGGTTTGTAAAGCGCAGCTACTCACCCAAGAAGGATCTCAAGGTGCTGAGGAGGGAGGGCATGCTGCTCCTGGGTGTTCATGGGGCTCAGTCGAAGAGCCGGGTCTTAAGGTCCTTCAAGAACTTGGGGAGTGATGGTGTCTGTCGGTGGCGGAGAGGGTGGGTGTTCCATGCCCTGGTAGCAAGGAGAGAGAAGGAGCATCCTCATGATTTGGTGTTCTTGATGTGTGGTACAATTGAAAGGGAGAGCTGGGCCAAGGGTAGGGATCTTTGGGGTGCATGGAACGAAAGTCATGTAGGCAGGTCCGGTGTTGTGGAGGGCCTTGAGGGCAGGGGTGAGAAGTTTGAAGGTAATTTCTTTCTCAAAGGGGAGCCAGTATAGTGTTCGTAGGTGTTGACTGATGTGGCAGTGGTGTGGTAGGTTGAAGACTAGTCTGGCGGCGGCATTCTGGACGTTCTGTAGTTTGCCGGTAAGGTTCTTGTTGATCCCGGCATGGAGTGAGTTGCCGTAGTCCAGTTTGCTGCTGATGAGGGCATGTGTGATGGTTTTCCTGTTTTCGAGGGGAATCCAGTTGAAGATTTTTCAGAGTAGGGGGAGGGTGTGGTAGCAGGAAGAGGTGGCAGCATTTATCTGGCGGTCCAATTTTGAGTTCGGAGTCCAGGATGAAGTAAGCACAAGCTCTTTAACACTGCTTGATAGTGGTAAAGGGCATAGAGGCCTAAGTCCACCAAAATATAATTCAGAAAAATAGGATGGTGAAAGCTAAAACTGACAGGTCTAGTGAACACTTTTTCAATGAAGAATTACTGTAAGCTGCAGCATGCTACTTGTTTCCAATTGTAAATTTATACCGCATCTGGTGTATTAAAAACCATACAAATAATATCATATTTATACATGACATATAATTATCATAATAATTGTGATCTTAACAGGGTCTTATTTAAAGCCTGATTACTTTACAATCACAAGTCTCAACGCTGGGTACACTTCCCTACATTTTGTAAGTTATTGATTTAGGATTTCGTTGATCAGTCTACTAGCGTAACATTGTGACTTGAAAATAAATAACTTCCAAGCCTTTGGGTAAAGGGCACAGAAATTCATTACTGTTTATCTCATTATAATAATATCTCGCTATCAAATACAGACTTGTAGTTGTCATGCACTAATTGTATTTGGTCTGCATATTGGAAAGAACAAGATTCCGATTCATCTCCTTCTGGCGACAGACTTTGAATTGTATAAAGATTGAACTTTTGTAATCTGTGTCATGACGCTCCCATGGTAATTAGAATGGAAATTGAAGCCGTGGTCTAGCTCTCCCTTTCAAAACCAGTTCATTTTTTTCTATTACGCCTCAAAATTATCTACAAAGTCAAAGAAGAAAAGGAAGGACCACAGCTATCTGCTGGTTTACAATTTAAAAAGAAGCTTGACATTTGTATTTACGTCATTATTAATGTCTATAAAGACTCTTGAGTTATAATAATATAGGGCGTGATCTATCAACATCTATTCACATACCAGGTTGTTGCACAACGCCTACTTTGAGAATGGCTATGCAGTCTTAAAGGCAATCTAATTACTTAATGTGCTGTATTGCAAATTTTTCATTTGCAAAGGTGCTCAGAATGACCTACCTAGTCAGTATTAGCCAGATCACAATTTTTTACCCCTTGTGTTTGGATGCAAATCGAGGAATAGAGGGGCATATTACCAACCAATAGAGATAATTTTTGTCTCTAACTTGTTTAAAGACAAAAATTATCGCCGCACATCGGCGATTTTTATCGCAGATAAACCTTGCTATTAGCAAGGTTTATCGCAAATGCGATAAAAAACGGCCGCAATGCATGAATATCGCTGAAAAGTCAGCGATATTCATGCATTATCGAGCAAATGCTCTTAGCCATGTTATCCACCTCCCATTGGTTAACATGGCTAAGAACTGCTCAGGGCAGGTGTTAGCTTTTGGCGATATTCGCGCTTAGCGCGAATATCTCCAAAAGTTGGTAATAGGAGATAGCGATGTTAGCGACTGTTTCCAGTCGCTAACATCTTGGCACGCCCACTTTCCATGTCATTAGTGATAAATATCACTGACATGCAAAGCGGGGCCCAAGATGGTCGCTATCTCCTATTAGCTGTCGCTAACTGGTGTTAGCGACAGCTTGGTAATAGGGAGATAATTTTATCTCCGCTTTCTTGGCTTTTAAAGCCAAAAAAGCGGAGATAAACCCCCTTCATAATATGCCCCAGAGTCCTGCCAGTAGCAGCCACAGACTTCAAACCTGCATTTGCATTCCCATACTGGGAACGTTTTTATTACAGCCAACCCTTGACATTTAAAGGGACAGATTTAAAAAAAAAATCTTTCACATTTAGGGACCACTGATTCCCCCAAACCCCATGGAATCATAGGCTGTTCTGAAAAGGAAATCTGTCCCATGGAGAAGCTAACTCTTTCAGAATCCGTTATAGCCCCACCCAGGTAACTGATCAGTAGTGGTTTACTTTCCCACTTCTAAATAGGAGAGGATTGCTCGTTTCACTCCCCCTTCTTTTTATTATTCAGAAAGGGCTATACCAGCCCCTTTACAAGCCAGAACGACTTATCCTATTCGTAAAACGTTTTCACATTTTGTATAAAGTCATTTTAAGGGTTACAGATCGTCTGATTTTGTGAAGAACAGAGTTGGAATGTCAAAAGTGCTTTCTTACCATGGTCCTAAATATTTTACTAGTAAATGCATTTTTCCCAAAGCAATGGTATGGGGCACGTTATGGAAAGGTGTTGTGTTAGAGTGGGAGTTGGCACACAGAGTACCCACAAACATATAGCATTTGGGTATTCCTGGGCATAATTATAATATAGTGGTGCAGTGCAGCATAGCGAGTCACCTTGCTGTGCTACACTGCACCATTGGAAAGGGCAGGAATGCACTGTATTTAAGACAAACAGTGCATTTCTGACTTTTCCCCCTGCATTGGCACACAGTGGGCAGCCTACCACCAACACAGGCACCCTTGCACTATGGTGCAAGGGAGCCTGCATTGCATGCATGATTGCTTTTGGGCAGTAATGGATACCTACCTGCTCAAAAAACAATCCTGAGAAGCAAACTACTCTGTGTGCTGCAGAATGCAGCATACATAGAAAAAGGAAGTAACAAGGAGAAATAAAGATATTTCTCCTTGTTATGCCTCTCCTGGGGAGGTATATATATATATATATATATATATATATTCACTGAAAAAACCATAGGTTATAGACCATATATAGTTAGGAATTTGCATTTACAAAACCTTGAAAATTCACTGAAAAAACCATAGGTTAGAGACCATATATAGTTAGCTGGACATTTTATTGACATAAAACCAATGAAATTCCATATATAGTTAGTTGCACTAACTATATATCGCGCACCCGCAATCCACTGCTGATGATGTCACATATTACATCATTCATGACATGGTCAGTGACATCACTGATGACATCACTGATGACATCTCAAATGACATCACTGATGACATCACTGATGACATCTCAAATGACATCACTGATGACATCTTCTAGTGTCTGTGTGTTTTTGTAAAGTTTAAATATGTTTTACATATTGAAGAATGAGTGGATGTATGGAAGACTGAGTGTGTGTGTGGCTGGCTGGGAGGTGTGTGACTCTGTGCATATCAATGTGTACTTGTATCAGTGATTGTATAAGAGAGTAAGTATGTGTTAGTATATGTGTGAAAAGTATGGTGTTCTGTGTTTAACTGTATAGATGAGGAAATGGAAGTGTGATTGATTCTTTACAGAACTGACTAGGTGTGTGAGTAACTCCATGGATGAGTGGCAGTGTGTGAGTGTCTGCATAGGTGTATGAGTGCATAATATAGTGTTGTAATAATGAGTGACTGTATGTATGAGTGATTGTATGGGTGAATGAGTGAATGTGTGTGTAGACGTAGGAATCAGTGAGTGCGTATGTAGTAACTGGTATTGGTGTGTCATGATGTCATCAGTGATGTCATTTGAGATGTCATCAGTGATGTCATCAGTGATGTCATTTGAGATGTCATCAGTGATGTCATCAGTGATGTCACTGACCATGTCATGAATGATGTAATATGTGACATCATCAGCAGTGGATTGCGGGTGTGCGATATATAGTTAGTGCAACTAACTATATATGGAATTTCATTGGTTTTATGTCAATAAAATGTCCAGCTAACTATATATGGTCTCTAACCTATGGTTTTTTCAGTGAATTTTCAAGGTTTTGTAAATGCAAATTCCTAACTATATATGGTCTATAACCTATGGTTTTTTCAGTGAATTTCATTGGTTTTTTAAAAGCTAATATCTATAGCTGTAAAATATATTCTTTATTACGTGACGTATCACGTAGCCACGTGAGACGCCTCATGACGCGTCGCATAACCGTGACGTATCGGCTCTGCAGCGCAAACAAAACCCGTAACGTAAGCGTGCCGGAGCACGCTTACAGATATATATATTTTTTTTAACCTTAATTAGACAAAATCCACACGTGCACATATCTTGAGGCCTTGCAAAGGCACATCAAACAAACAGTCCCTACAATTTTGCCAAGTTTGCTGGAAATCTATTCCCTTATTTTTTTTTTTACTGTTTCTCTTGGTTTTCCCCTTGTTACGCTTACCAGATCGCTACCCGGTACGCGAACCGGACGCTCCAAAAACACAAGATGGCGGACTCCCGTTACGCTGCCGGTTAGCTGCCCGGTTCGCGTACCGGGAAGCGCCTCTACCGCGAAAAATCGCGGGGGACTTTAATATCCCCCTCATCAATCCTAGGGGGTCAGGAGGGGTTTACCTTGCCCCCTTTCCTTCATTTCCCCCTTCTTTTTTCACCACATCTTATCTCTCGAACCTACCGAGAGACAAGATGGCGGCCGCTCCGGACTGTTTACAATGTTGACAGCTACGCTGCCGGTTAGCTGCCCGGTTAGCTGCCCGGTACGCTGCCGGTTAGCTGCCCGGTTCGCGTACCGGGACGCGCCTCTACGGCGTAAAATCGCGGGGCACTTGAATATCCCCCTCATCAATCCTAGGGGGTCAGGAGTGGTCTACCTTGCCCCCTTTCCTTCATTTCCCCCTTCATTTTTCACCACATCTTGCCTCTCGATCGTACCGAGAGACAAGATGGCGGCCGCTCCGGACTGTTTAGAATGTTGACAGACACCGGAGAGCCAATCAGCTTCGCTTCGCGAAGTTCCGTTACGCGTCAGGTACGCGAACCGGGGCGCTAACCGGAGCGCTGTCACAGATATATATATTTTTTTAAACGTTAATTTCTCAAAATCCACTGGAGCACATATATTGAGACATAGCAAAGGCACGTCGGGCAAACCATATCTACAATTTTGCCAAGTTTCATGTAAATCTATTCAGCCGTTCGAGCTAAAAGTGAGTCCAACCGCCCTATGGAAAAATGAATGGGAAAAACGCGTTTTGGGACCCCCCTTTTTTCTCGCCCCCCCTTGATGAAACCCCCCCAACCTTTCAGGGCCTGCTCAGAAACAAACTGTGCCATTTTCCTGAAAATTTCAGCCAATTCCGTCCACAAACGCCAAAGTTATTAGACATAGAATTTTCAGAAATCCCATAGAGAAAAAATCCTAACTATATATACCCACTGGCTATCGCCAGTAGGTAATATACATATATAAACATATATAATCTGCATATCTATATAAATATAAATGCATGCATACATATACATATATGCATACATATGCATGTTATTTACATGAAAGTTTTAAAAACACTAATAAAAGCAAAGCTAAAAAGCCACCTCATTACAAACAGAATGGCTTTAACTTAAATGAGGGCGAGATCTATTGCATTTTCAATGCTTGTTTACTTTGGTTCTATCAAGAAGGCATTCAGATGTGTCACACATTTGCCATAAATTCTGAATGTTAGCACTCTAGTTGCTCATTAGATCACTGTAGTAAAGCTAGTGCTCTCCAGGGAAGTCCGCATTTTTTATCCCGCAGACTTTCAGTCCGCATACCATTATCCCGCAAGGTCATTGACCTCGCATACCATTATCCCGCATTTTTTCAAAACGCATGTGCATTTATCGCGCATGCCTTTACAAAGAATTACGTTTTAAAGGCATGTATGGTAAATGCATTTGCGTTGTGAAAACCACCATGACGAGAGAGGTAAGTGGGTTTGTGTTAATTTTTTCGTGGGTTAGTGATTGTGTAGTGTAGTGTAGTGTTGTGTAGTGTAGTGTTGTGTTAGTGTAGTGTAGAGTTGTGGTGGTTGTTTAGTGTAGGGTCATGCTGGGGGTAGTGTTTTAGGGTTTAGGGTTGTGTTGTAGTGTTTGCGTAGTGTAGGGTCATGCTGGGGGTAGTGTTTTAGGGTTTAGGGGAGTGTTGTAGTGTTTGCGTAGTGTAGGGTCATGCTGGGGGTAGTGTTTTAGGGTTTAGGGTTGTGTTGTAGTGTTTGCGTAGTGTAGGGTCATGCTGGGGCTAGTGTTTTAGGGTTTAGGGTAGTGTTGTAGTGTTTGCGTAGTGTAGGGTCATGCTGGGCGTAGTGTTTTAGGGTTTAGGATAGTGTTGTAGTGTTTGCGTAGTGTAGGGTCATGCTGGGGGTAGTGTTTTAGGGTTTTGGGTAGTGTTGTAGTGTTTGCGTAGTGTAGGGTCATGCTGGGGTGTAGTGTTTTAGGGTTTTGGGTAGTGTTGTAGTGTTTGCGTAGTGTAGGGTCATGCTGGGGTGTAGTGTTTTAGGGTTTTGGGTAGTGTTGTAGTGTTTGCGTAGTGTAGGGTCATGCTGGGGGTAGTGTTTTAGGGTTTTGGGTAGTGTTGTAGTGTTTGCGTAGTGTAGGGTCATGCTGGGGGTAGTGTTTTAGGGTTTTGGGTAGTGTTGTAGTGTTTGCGTAGTGTAGGGTCATGCTGGGGGTAGTGTTTTAGGGTTTTGGGTAGTGTTGTAGTGTTTGCGTAGTGTAGGGTCATGCTGGGGGGTAGTGTTTTAGGGTTTTGGGTAGTGTTGTAGTGTTTGCGTAGTGTAGGGTCATGCTGGGGGTAGTGTTTTAGGGTTTTGGGTAGTGTTGTAGTGTTTGCGTAGTGTAGGGTCATGCTGGGGGTAGTGTTTTAGGGTTTAGGGTTTAGGGTAGTGTTGTAGTGTTTGCGTAGTGTAGGGTCATGCTGGGGGCAGTGTTTTAGGGTTAAGGGTAGTGTTGTAGTGTTTGCGTAGTGTAGGGTCATGCTGGGGGCAGTGTTTTAGGGTTTAGGGTAGTGTTGTAGTGTTTGCGTAGTGTAGGGTCATGCTGGGGGCAGTGTTTTAGGGTTTAGGGTAGTGTTGTAGTGTTTGCGTAGTGTAGGGTCATGCTGGGGGGTAGTGTTTTAGGGTTTAGGGTAGTGTTGTAGTGTTTGCGTAGTGTAGGGTCATGCTGGGGTGTAGTGTTTTAGGGTTTTGGGTAGTGTTGTAGTGTTTGCGTAGTGTAGGGTCATGCTGGGGGTAGTGTTTTAGGGTTTTGGGTAGTGTTGTAGTGTTTGCGTAGTGTAGGGTCATGCTGGGGGTAGTGTTTTAGGGTTTTGGGTAGTGTTGTAGTGTTTGCGTAGTGTAGGGTCATGCTGGGGTGTAGTGTTTTAGGGTTTTGGGTAGTGTTGTAGTGTTTGCGTAGTGTAGGGTCATGCTGGGGTGTAGTGTTTTAGGGTTTTGGGTAGTGTTGTAGTGTTTGCGTAGTGTAGGGTCATGCTGGGGGGTAGTGTTTTAGGGTTTTGGGTAGTGTTGTAGTGTTTGCGTAGTGTAGGGTCATGCTGGGGGTAGTGTTTTAGGGTTTTGGGTAGTGTTGTAGTGTTTGCGTAGTGTAGGGTCATGCTGGGGGTAGTGTTTTAGGGTTAAGGGTAGTGTTGTAGTGTTTGCGTAGTGTAGGGTCATGCTGGGGGTAGTGTTTTAGGGTTTAGGGTAGTGTTGTAGTGTTTGCGTAGTGTAGGGTCATGCTGTGGGTAGTGTTTTAGGGTTTAGGGTAGTGTTGTAGTGTTTGCGTAGTGTAGGGTCATGCTGGGGTGTAGTGTTTTAGGGTTTAGGGTAGTGTTGTAGTGTTTGCGTAGTGTAGGGTCATGCTGGGGTGTAGTGTTTTAGGGTTTTGGGTAGTGTTGTAGTGTTTGCGGAGTGTAGGGTCATGCTGGGGTGTAGTGTTTTAGGGTTTTGGGTAGTGTTGTAGTGTTTGCGTAGTGTAGGGTCATGCTGGGGTGTAGTGTTTTAGGGTTTTGGGTAGTGTTGTAGTGTTTGCGTAGTGTAGGGTCATGCTGGGGGTAGTGTTTTAGGGTTTTGGGTAGTGTTGTAGTGTTTGCGTAGTGTAGGGTCATGCTGGGGGTAGTGTTTTAGGGTTTTGGGTAGTGTTGTAGTGTTTGCGTAGTGTAGGGTCATGCTGGGGGGTAGTGTTTCAGGGTTTAGGGTAGTGTTGTAGTGTTTGCGTAGTGTAGGGTCATGCTGGGGGTAGTGTTTTAGGGTTTTGGGTAGTGTTGTAGTCTTTGCGTAGTGTAGGGTCATGCTGGGGGTAGTGTTTTAGGGTTTAGGGTAGTGTTGTAGTCTTTGCGTAGTGTAGGGTCATGCTGGGGGCAGTGTTTTAGGGTTAAGGGTAGTGTTGTAGTGTTTGCGTAGTGTAGGGTCATGCTGGGGGTAGTGTTTTAGGGTTTAGGGTAGTGTTGTAGTGTTTGCGTAGTGTAGGGTCATGCTGTGGGTAGTGTTTTAGGGTTTAGGGTAGTGTTGTAGTGTTTGCGTAGTGTAGGGTCATGCTGGGGGTAGTGTTTTAGGGTTTAGGGTAGTGTTGTAGTGTTTGCGTAGTGTAGGGTCATGCTGGGGGTAGTGTTTTAGGGTTTAGGGTAGTGTTGTAGTGTTTGCGGAGTGTAGGGTCATGCTGGGGTGCAGTGTTTTAGGGTTTTGGGTAGTGTTGTAGTGTTTGCGTAGTGTAGGGTCATGCTGGGGTGTAGTGTTTTAGGGTTTTGGGTAGTGTTGTAGTGTTTGCGTAGTGTAGGGTCATGCTGGGGTGTAGTATTTTAGGGTTTAGGGTAGTGTTGTAGTGTTTGCGTAGTGTAGGGTCATGCTGGGGGTAGTGTTTTAGGGTTTTGGGTAGTGTTGTAGTGTTTGCGTAGTGTAGGGTCATGCTGGGGGTAGTGTTTTAGGGTTTTGGATAGTGTTGTAGTGTTTGCGTAGTGTAGGGTCATGCTGGGGTGTAGTGTTTTAGGGTTTTGGGTAGTGTTGTAGTGTTTGCGTAGTGTAGAGTCATGCTGGGATGTAGTGTTTTAGGGTTTTGGGTAGTGTTGTAGTGTTTGCGTAGTGTAGGGTCATGCTGGGGGTAGTGTTTTAGGGTTTTGGGTAGTGTTGTAGTGTTTGCGTAGTGTAGGGTCATGCTGGGGGTAGTGTTTTAGGGTTTTGGGTAGTGTTGTAGTGTTTGCGTAGTGTAGGGTCATGCTGGGGGGTAGTGTTTCAGGGTATAGGGTAGTGTTGTAGTGTTTGCGTAGTGTAGGGTCATGCTGGGGGTAGTGTTTTAGGGTTTTGGGTAGTGTTGTAGTGTTTGCGTAGTGTAGGGTCATGCTGGGGGTAGTGTTTTAGGGTTTAGGGTAGTGTTGTAGTGTTTGCGTAGTGTAGGGTCATGCTGGGGGCAGTGTTTTAGGGTTAAGGGTAGTGTTGTAGTGTTTGCGTAGTGTAGGGTCATGCTGGGGGTAGTGTTTTAGGGTTTAGGGTAGTGTTGTATTGTTTGCGTAGTGTAGGGTCATGCTGTGGGTAGTGTTTTAGGGTAGTGTTGTAGTGTTTGCGTAGTGTAGGGTCATGCTGGGGGTAGTGTTTTAGGGTTTAGGGTAGTGTTGTAGTGTTTGCGTAGTGTAGGGTCATGCTGGGGTGTAGTGTTTTAGGGTTTTGGGTAGTGTTGTAGTGTTTGCGTAGTGTAGGGTCATGCTGGGGGTAGTGTTTTAGGGTTTAGGGTAGTGTTGTAGTGTTTGCGTAGTGTAGGGTCATGCTGGGGTGTAGCGTTTTAGGGTTTTGGGTAGTGTTGTAGTGTTTGCGTAGTGTAGGGTCATGCTGGGGGTAGTGTTTTAGGGTTTAGGGTAGTGTTGTAGTGTTTGCGTAGTGTAGGGTCATGCTCGGGGGTAGTGTTTTAGGGTTTAGGGTTGTGTTGTAGTGTTTGCGTAGTGTAGGGTCATGCTGGGGGTAGTGTTTTAGGGTTTAGCGTTGTGTTGTAGTGTTTGTGTAGTGTAGGGTCATGCTGGGTGTAGTGTTTTAGGGTTTAGGGTAGTGTTGTAGTGTTTGCGTAGTGTAGGGTCATGCTGGGGTGTAGTGTTTTAGGGTTTTGGGTAGTGTTGTAGTGTTTGCGTAGTGTAGGGTCATGCTGGGGGTAGTGTTTTAGGGTTTAGGGTAGTGTTGTAGTGTTTGTGTAGTGTAGGGTCATGCTGGGGGTAGTGTTTTAGGGTTTAGGGTAGTGTTGTACTGTTTGTGTAGTGTAGGGTCATGCTGGGGGTAGTCTTTTAGGGTTTAGGGTAGCTTAGTTGTTTAGTGTATGCTAAAGGCATATTCGTTCTAAAAGTTTTCGTTATTTTAATTTGCGGCCTAATAGTACATGCGGGATTTTTTTTGCGGACTGATGGTATGCGGGATTTCGTCATATATTCGCTAATCATACTTTCTATGGCAAAATGAACCCCCTCATTTTGTTCCTTTTTAAATTAAATGTTTTAAGAGTTACCACTTTATTCCAATCAAGATGGCTTCAGGTGTGCCATACCTTTGTAATAAGCAGGACTGTTAGCACTCTAGTTGTTCTTTAGAACACTCTGGGACATTCTGTCATTGGGCTATAGTTCGGCTACATCTGGCTGATATTTGGGCTACATTTGTTTTTTTTTGTCTCTGGTGGCCATCTTTGGGCTACATTGGGCTACATTGGGCTACATTGGGCTACATTTGGGCTCCAACATATATATAGCCCAATGTAGCCCAATATATATTTTTCAAAGTTAATTTTCGTAAAAACCACTGGAGCCTATATCTTGAGACATAGCAAAGGCACATCGGGCTACCAGTCCCTACAATTTTGCCAAGTTTGGTGTAAATCCATTTAGCCGTTCAGGCTAAAAGTGAGGCCAACCGCCCTATGGAAAATTGCATGGGAAAAACACGTTTTGGGACCCCCTTTTTTCTCGGCCCCCCCTTGACGAAACCCCCCCAAATTTTCAGGGGCTGCTCAGAAACAAAATGTTCCATTTTCCTGAAAATTTCAGCCAATTCTGTCCTCAAACGCCAAAGTTATTCGACATAGAATTTTCAAAAATCCCATAGGAAAAAAATCCTAACTATATATACCTACTGGCTATCGCCAGTAGGTAATATATATGATGTTGAATCATTATATACCAGTATCAATCACACACAGAATATTTTTGGGCAAAAAGATCTGTCGAGTTTTATGCACATAACAAAGCTTTAATCAAACTTATTGAGTGGTGCTTACACAACAACTTCCTTTTTGGAAGGGACTTGTACAAGCAATTGAGAGGTGTGGCAATGGGTTCTTGTTTCTCCCCCAGCTATGCGTGTCTTCACGTTGGCTGGTGGGAAGAACAAGTCCTAAAGCAGCATAAGACATGGTACCAAGAAAAAATCATTTGTTATCTCCGCTATATTGATGACATTTTTCTTCTATGGCAGGGAGATGAATCTGAAGCCCATGTCTTTGTGGAGGAGATCAATCAAAATAATCTCAATCTTAAATTTACTTCCCACATAGATAAAACTAGTGCGGAATTTCTTGATGTAAAAGTTTATATCAAAAATGAAAAGATTGAGACAACATTACACAGGAAATCCACGGCTGGAAATGCCACCCTCCATGCTACAAGTTTGCACCCCAAACACTTAATTGCCAGTATCCCTTATAGAGAGATTTTAAGACTGAAATGTATATGCAGTACTGAGAGAGACTTTGATGGTGGCCTTAATGAATTGATGGCCCGGTTAAGAACATGGGGTTACTCTGATGGATTATTGCAAAAAGCAATCAAAAAGGCAGAATTAAGATCTAGAGAAAACCTTTTTGACAATATAGATCCTGTCTTTGTGAGCTCTGACTCTCTAATAAAAGAGAGAGGGACCCCAGGACCAAAGGGATAGGGTTCCACAGTTGACACACGTCAAAATATAATTCCCGTTGGGCGAATTATTATAGAAAGGCAAATTCTTACCAATATGCACATATACACTCAACAATCAACAATGTCAAATCATAACAAGGAAGCAATACAGAAAATATATTAAAAAAATTTAAAAAGATTTTAAGTGAAAACACAATAATAAAAGTAGATCTGCACAGTTTATTACCATACACTATAGTTTGTTAAAAATGGGAAACATATACAAGACGGAACATTATATACAAAATATATCCAACATTACAGTAAAAAAGGAGGTACAGGTAAAGGACTAAATTCCGACAAGAATTCAGAATTTTCCTTAGTTTGTTTTCCCAGTATTACTCCTTGAGCATCGACGCGTTTCGGTGGTATATTTAATGTTTAACCACCTTCATCAGGACAAAAATAAATGTTTCCCAATGGTTCTCAAATATTATATATCATTCAGTCTAGATCAGGGGTACTCTGCCTATTTTCCAGTCTCACAAGATGTTCGTCCAGCGAACTATCTCTTCGAAGTTAAAATAGTATTGCCCTCCTAATTTGTCTGAATAGTCATAAGGGGACAACAACACTTGTATTCTGCGTTGTTCCTAGGCTTCGTAACTCGCCACATGTGCCAATATAGATACGTATAAATATAAATATGTTGAAATGGGGCCACACACGCGGTATGGGTATGGTCATTTAGACTCACACAATTGGAGTTTAGAATATCATTGTTAATGGGATTCCCAGGATACGGGGATCATTGGTCGCACTGGAAGATTGCAGCGTGCTCTCCCTATCGGCGCTAAAACAGAAGCGTCCCGCGTGTAGGCAAACGTAGCTGGAAATGGCAAAAATCTGAGCTCTGAAACAGTTGCTGCCACGGGAGAAGAGGTTGTTGAAAAGAAATGCCCTAGACTAATAACATCTTTTAGCAATACTGATAAAAGCATTCGAGCCATTGTTAAGAAAAATTGGCCAATTCTTTTGACTGACAATGTACTTGGTCCTAGACTATCCAGAAGTCCTACCATAACTTTTAGAAGAGCTAATACTATGGGAAAGATACTAGACAAGGGCAGTCCAGAAACAATTTCTGATAATATGTGGCTTAAACCTGCCAAAGGGTTCCGTAAATGTTCCAGTTGCAGAGCCTGCAAGTTTGGAATCAATACAACCCACTTTCGGACCCCGTTCAGTACACAAGTAGTGGTAATCTCTGGGAGCTATGATTATAAAACGGAATATGCTGTGCATGTCCTGACGTGCACTTGTGGATTGAACTACATTGGGAGTACCAAGCTACAGGTGCACGTCAGGATTTTGCAGCATCTTCGGGCAATTCTTCTCACCGATCCAGCCTACCCCGTCGCTCGCCACTTCAAAAGATGTCAAAATAATGAAGTGGCATGCTTAAAATACTTTGCTGTAGGTGCTATCCCTAAGCAATGCAGGGGAGGCAACCGTGAGCAACAATTGCGTCAACTCGAAACCAAAATAATATTAGAGTTTGACAGCAAATGGCCAAATGGATTAAACAACACGGAAGAGTTGCATAATTTTTTGTAATAGAATGGCTCAGCTCTCAGATGTTCTTAATAAGTTTTTTCTGAATTTTGATGAATATTGCTATCTATTGAATGGCTGGTGTGGACGGATTAAGTGTCTTTCTCCACATGAAACATAGGTTCCCTAATTTCATGAAAAATGAGTATTAACAATATGGAGAATACACTTTTTGTAATTAAGACGAATTCCGTTTGGCAAAATTCCACATATAGTTGTGAAAGAATAAATTATGTAAATAATCAAACTATAATCTTTTTTGTACTACATATTTTACCTCCTTTTTTGTATCAATTTTACCGTCAATGATAATATTTTAAAACACTATTTATATATTTATTGCAAAGTTTTATCCTGTTTATTAGGATTCATTGTTGTTGAATATATGATCAATAGATGTTATTTATCATACGGTTTGCACTTTATAATAGCTATTTTTGCACAAATGGTTTGCCCTTTTTTTGCACAGCTAGTTCAAAATCGTATATGGTATGACATGAATACAACTTAAAAGACGTGATAAGTGAATACACATCATTGGATCTCTGGTTTATAGATAGCTTGAGGCAATGTAGTTAGCGCTGTATTGAACAGATGATAGTGATATTATGTATAGGTATATTTATATTTATATTCATATTCTAATTTATATATTGAAATCATATATCTTGCCATGTGCTATGCCTCGATCTAATTTATGTATTTATACAGCAATTCAAGTGATTGTGAAGATTGTTGCCCCTGTATATATTTTCATATGTAAATTTTTCTAAATATCTGTATTTATACAGTAATAGCATAATATGCAAAATACAGAGGTGTATTTGATCCCACGTACCTTCAAATGTCTTTTGGATTGTTGTTAAATGTCGGGTGAAAGCTAGTATTTCCTCACTGTTGATGACCACATGATACTGTCACATGGTGTTTGGGTGGAGTACACTACCTAAAGCATTTAAAAAGAGATTTGTTTGCTGTGGCTGTTATGTGATCAAGGGCTTTTTACTCCCGAAACGCGTCATCTTTGACAAACTTGGCGAAAGGAAAATAAACAAAACATCTTGCCGATTTGCTGTCATCTGTTTTTCTTCTTCGACGGCTTTCCCTGGTCGGAGGTGGTTTGAGGACTTGGTAATTGATATATATATCCATATTAATATTATAAAGAGAGAATCCAAACCTTTGAGGCGGGTAATCTCAGTAACCACAGCACCAATCACAACACCCAATACAGCGTTGGAAAGGGCAGTTGCAGCAGAAGGACATAGGCTATGCAGACGGCCACCATATACATATATATTTTTTTAATTGTTTTTATTAACTTTTCGAGAAACGGTGGTGTTCATCACAATCATACAGTGCAAGACATACAATTGTACCGTAGGACACCATATACATTTAAAAGGTAAAAGAACCATGCCAGCAAAGTAGTCCCTTGTGGGCGTGTCTGCGTTGTGCTGTGGGCGTGGGCTGGGGGCGTGACTAACAATGGGGGCGTGTGGTATGGCCATCACATCGTGGGCTTGTGGGCGTGTGCTGGGGGCGTGACAAATGCTGGGGGCGTGACAAACGCTGGTGGCGTGTGTCCACCCTTCATGCCATGTGAGTCGTACATACAAGCGCCAATTACATTGCTGCGCAGCACAAGGGGCACGCTGGCGGCGTGAGAAACACTGGGGGCGTGTGCTACGTTCTGCCCTTCATGCCATGTGGGTCGTACATTAATCAGAAGATCGTCTGCTGTGGCCGTGTGCTGGGGGCATGACAAACGAGTTCAGCTGGAGGCCTGATAAGTAACATTTCTGCAGCCTCTCCTGCACACTGTTACTGAACTCTCTCATTCAACAAAATTAGACGTGCCTGCTACCATCAACCCGGGCTCTAGCCGGGCTCAGGCGGCGGATCAGTACACTAATTACACGCGCCTGATACCATCAACCAGGGCTGCAGCTGGGCCTAAAGTGGGGGAACACACGCCTGCTAACATCAAACAGGCCTGCATCTGTGCCTAAAGCGGGGAAACACGCGAATGAGCGTGTCTGCGGGGACAGTTACTGCAGCCTCTTCTACTCGCTGTCACTGAACTCTCTCATTAAACGGATTTACCCGCGGCTGATAACTCTCTCATTCAACGACATTACATGCGCCTGCTAACATCAGCCGGGGCTGTAGCCGGGCTCAGGCGGCGGATCACTACACCAATTACACGCACCTGCTAACATCAACCAGGGCTGCAGCTGGCCCTTCTCCGTCCCTATTCTAATGAAACAAAAAATGTTGTCTACCGCGAGATTTTAAAATAAATTGCCCTTGACAAATACACACATTACACACATTCTATTTCATACCCGGACAACGTCGGGATGGGCTGATATATATAAGCGGACTTGCTGGGTTTTAATTTTGAAATAAACCACTAAATGCACGAAACAATTGGGTCTGTTCTGTTCGTCCTCTATGAGAGCTGTTGTGAGGAAACTGACAGTGGTGAGACGGCAGTCTCATCGGGCGGAGGTTGCGACATATATATATATATATATATATATATATATATATATATATATATATATATATATATATATATACAAATCCAAGAAAGAAGTGACTCAAACAGATATATTCACCAAAGAACAAAAATATATTTCCACTACAACGTTTCAGCTTCCGCCTTCCTCAGGTATTTTCAAGATGGTAAGCTCAGTGGCTGCACAGATGACACAGCTGAATTTTCAAAAAGCATCATGAGTGAAGATTCCATTTGGAATGTGGAATCAATGCAGTCCTGCGAGTTCTTGAGATATGCAGTAATCAGGATGTATTGTCAGTAATGTTCAGTCCATCTGGATGCAATGATTTTAATCGGTACATCCAGAAGTTTTCCCTGGAGTCCAGTAGTTCTTCCTTTGAGACATGTTCCACGGGGAAAATCTTCAAATCTGATAGTGAATGATCCACAAGGTTAAAATGATTGGCTACAGGCTGGTCAATTTTCTTATTAATTATTGCTGATTTGTGGTTCCTGAATCGTGTGCGGAGGTCATTCATTGTTTGGCCTACATATTGTTTTTTACAGATTTGCCGTTGGCACTGAATCACATAAATAATGCATGTTGAGCGACATGTAAGATGCTGCCTTATTGCATAGGTCCTTCTGGTAACATAACTAGTAACTGATGATGTTTGTAAAAGGTATTCAAACGTGATGCACCTTTTAGAGTCACAGCAATGAACCCCTGCATTTGTTACAGCTTGCTTGAGTTCAGCTCTCACAATAAGAGATCGTAAATTTGGAGCTCTGCAGTAAGCAATGACTGGCGGTTTTGGAAAAACCTTTTGCAATTTTTCACAAGTGGACAGTAAGGGAAATGTTTTTTGCATTATATTTCTGTAGTTGGGAGCTGATGGATGATAGTCAACTACAAATGGAGTTCTGTCACTTTTGTTTCTGGCGTTGGCATTCCAAATAAGTGCTTCTCTGGGTAACTGCAAAGACTTGTCAATTTGTTGCTGTATGATATGCAGAGGATAGCCTCGCCTTCTAAATAATGTAGCAAGCTCCTGTAGATGGTCTTTACAGGTTTCCTCATTGCTGCAGATGCGTCTTATTCTGAGTGCTTGGCTGTAGATGATGCTCAGTTTAGTGTGATGAGGGTGACATGAAGTCCAGTTTAGATACAAATGAGCATCTGTAGGCTTGTGGTACAGATCAGTTGTAATTTTGTGTTCATGAATGGTGACTAGCACATCCAGAAAAGGGAGATGATGCTTCTGTTTGGATTAGCTGCTGGTAAATTTGATGGTAGGATGGATATTGTTGATATTAGCTGTAAATTGTTCCAATGTTCTACTTCCTGCATTCCATATTATAAATATGTCATCAATGTATCGTAAAAACAACAAGGAGGTGACTGGGCTGTTCCTAGAAGACGTGAGGGAGGGAGAGAACTAGTGATGAAGTTGGAGGGGGAGAGGGAGAGGAGGGAAGCGACGGTCACGAGGGAGGGGTATGTGCTCAAGTGGACAAACACCCCTGGGTATCCAATGATAGCCGATATTCATGGGAACAAAAGTTTCCCGGCGTGAAGGGTAGGCGCAGAAGGCTACGGCACAGGCATCCAGAACCCAAATACATTGGCTTCATGCCCGATGCCAGTTCCGCCGGGTACTGTTGACACCCCTCAATCCTAACCTCTAGGTAGGAACAGTGTCAGACAGGTAGTACAACAGATGTGTCTTGTCTAAACTGATACTTTTGATTAGATCATGTTTTAGTAGATTGTAGGTTTCTTTATATATAGGTCCTGAAGAATCGCAGTTAATAAACTAGATGCGAGAAACATGTTGACCACAATTTTTGCACCTTTAGCCTTGATTCACACTGGGAAACTTTTGTTCCCATGAATATCGGCTATCCCTGATTTTACTAGTGGCAGGGGACCACCAGAATAAAATTGTCTCCGGTACCCTGAGCTACTTTTTACTCTCACCCGCACATTCTACTTACTACTGGCCCCTCACCCGCACTTCACCATAAGGCAGTTGGATAGAAGATCTCCGACAAAGAGCCCCTCCTTGAGGTGAGCCCGTTGGGCATTGCACCGCCTGCCCGACGAGGAGCAACGCCGATGATGAAGCATGACACTCGCAAGGGTGTGTGAGGCAACTAAATCCAACACATTGGATACCCAGGGGTGTTTGTCCACTTGAGCACATACCCCTCCCTCGTGACCGTCGCTTCCCTCCTCTCCCTCTCCCCCTCCAACTTCATCACTAGTTCTCTCCCTCCCTCACGTCTTCTAGGAACAGCCCAGTCACCTCCTTGTTGTTTTCACATTTGGGGCTGAGACTGTGGCGGGACCTTCCATTCCTTCCCTTGTGAATGGTAATTTCAGCCCGACTGGATCGCAATTGGTCCCATCCTTTCCCCTACTTGTTGCTATACTATCAATGTATCGTAGCCATACCAGTGGTTTGATGCTAGAAGTAGCAAGTATACTGTTCTCTAGTTTGCCCATGAAGATATTTGCATAGGATGGAGCCATCCGAGTACCCATGGAAGTACCTTGTATCTGCAGATAGTGTTTACCATTGAATGTAAAATTTGTTGGATTTAAGGATAACTCTAGCAAAGTTGGTAAGCACATTTGGTGATGTTTTTTCACAGTTCTTTTACTAAGAGCTTCAGATAATGCCATAAGCCCATCCTCATGTGGTATATTGGTGTATAATGATGTAACATCAAATGTAGCCAGAAGAGTATCATCATCAAATGTGTAGGTTTGATTTAATTTTTCAATAATCTGAAGGAAGTGACTGGTATCTTTAACAAATGATGGAAGTTCCTGTACAATGGGCTGGAGGTGCAGGTCAACAAATAAAGATAGTCTCTCAGTGGCGGTGTCATTGCCAGAGATGATTGGACGGCCAGGATTGTTCATTTTGTGAATTTTCGGAAGCATATAAAATCTCCCAGGTCTTGGTTGGGGATGAACAAGTATATCTGCTGTTGTTTCATCAATGAG
The DNA here is from genome assembly GCF_964261635.1 of Lissotriton helveticus. Lineage (NCBI taxonomy): Eukaryota > Metazoa > Chordata > Amphibia > Caudata > Salamandridae > Lissotriton > Lissotriton helveticus. The sequence continues at coordinate 1,768,988,541 of NC_136063.1, forward strand.
GTTTGAGCACCTGTACCTTACAACCATGTTTTTAATTTTGTATTAAAATCATTGTATCTTTGGGATCCAGATTTCTGCCCTGGCTGGCTGTTGTTTTCTTGTGATCCTTCATCTTCAAGTATATATATATATATATATATTCACTGAAAAAACCATAGGTTATAGACCATATATAGTTAGGAATTAGCATTTACAAAACCTTGAAAATTCACTGAAAAAACCATAGGTTATAGACCATATATAGTTAGGAATTAGCATTTAAAAAACCTTATTTTACTCACACAAAACCATTGAAATTCCATATATAGTTAGTTGCACTAACTATATATCGCGCACCCGCAATCCACTGCTGATCATGTCACATATTACATCATTCATGACATGGTCAGTGACATCACTGATGACATCACTGATGACATCTCAAATGACATCACTGATGACATCACTGATGACATCTCAAATGACATCACTGATGACATCACTGATGACATCTCAAATGACATCACTGATGACTACATCCAGTGACTGTATAATTCTGTAAAGTTAAAATATGTCTTACATATTGAAGAATGAGTGGATGTATAAGTGTCTTGATGAAGGATTTAGTAGGGGCATGGCTGACTGTATGAGTGACTGATTAAATGTGTCTCACTGAGTGCATGGGTTAGTGACTAAACTGTCTTAATTTGTGCATCATTATGTCTGTTGTTCTGTAAACTGCTGCATGTGTTGATCATTAGCTATATGATTAACTGTATGGGTTATTGATTGGTTGCCCAAGCATTTGTATGGGAGACTGAGTGTGTGTCTGGGTTGCTGGGAGGTGTATGACTCTCTGCATAGATGTGTGAGCAGTTGATTGACTAGATGTATGGGTTCAAAAGTGCATGTGGAAACAGCTGTATGGGCGGTTGACTGTGTGCATGAGTGTATTGGTGAGTGGATGGATATCTCAGTGCTACATGTCAAAGTAAGTACATATGTAAAACACAGTACATGTGAGAGTTGACATATATAAATAACTGTGCATAAGAGCCAGTGAATGTGTGAGTGGCTGTATGGATCATTGTGAACTTGTATCCAGGATTGTATAAGTGAGTAAATATGTTTTAGTATATGTTTGAATAAGTAAGGTGTGTATAACTGTATAGTTGAGGAAATGGAGGTGTGATTGATTCTTTGCATGACTGACTAAGTGTCTGAGTAACTCCATGGATGAGTGACAGTCTATGAGTGTCTGTTTACACTGAGTGTATCTAAGGTTATATTAGAGTCTGAAGAGGTTCATCGTATTATCACATGAATGATGTCATCAGTGATGTGATCAGTAATGTCAAATGAGATGTCATCAGTGATGTCATTTGAGATGTCATCAGTGATGTCATCAGTGATGTCATTTGAGATGTCATCAGTGATGTCATCAGTGATGTCATTTGAGATGTCATCAGTGATGTCATCAGTGATGTCACTGACCATGTCATGAATGATGTAATATGTGACATGATCAGCAGTGGATTGCGGGTGCGCGATATATAGTTAGTGCAACTAACTATATATGGAATTTCAATGGTTTTGTGTGAGTAAAATAAGGTTTTTTAAATGCTAATTCCTAACTATATATGGTCTATAACCTATGGTTTTTTCAGTGAATTTTCAAGGTTTTGTAAATGCTAATTCCTAACTATATATGGTCTATACCCTATGGTTTTTTCAGTGAATTTCAATGGTTTTTTAATAGCAAATATCATAAGCTGTCGAATGTCAAGTACGTGGTAAGTGAAAACATTTTCGTGTTTATGCACACTGATCTGCTTTGAATGGTGCCCCCCCCCCCCTCATTTCTATTAGGAGTACTCTCTTTTTGCAGATAGTGAAAGGTAGTTAACGCAGGCCTTTGCCCCCGTTGTAATCCGTCGTGCCTGCTTCTCTCTCCATTTGATTGATTGTTATCCAAGTATTTACTGTTTTAGAATTAGTTCTCTTTGGTTCATTCTCTATTTACAAACAAACACAGAGTCGCAATACTCTGTTTAGTCTTTGCAGATAACGAAAAATCGTGTAAAAAAAAAGAAAAGGAATCGAGCAAAATCAGTAGGCCACTAATGGGATCTCTTTTTGACCTCGCTAAAATAGAAACATTAGGAACAACCCCTCATGACAAATACAAAACTAGTGAGATGAACTGAACTCCACACAATGATGGCTGCAAAACAGCTCGGCTCTGCCACCCACCCCGCCCAAAATAACGATAAAGAGCGGCTGCCATGATTGGTTGCGAAATGGCCACGACGGAGCTACGAAATGGTGCTGCTCTCATGCTAACCCCAGCTTCAGTCTGAAACATCCAGAAACACTGTAGACTACCAATTCGATCAGTTCCGGTAGCACCCCAATGTAACCCGGTAGAGAAGAACTAGCCCTCCCCTCTTTGACTGATGGTTCTTGTTGCCTGTCCCTTCTGTTGTCATTTAACAGAACTATTTAGCCTGCTGAAAGGGGTTGTGTTCCGACCGCTGGTTGGTGGAGACATTTTGACTATATTCTGGACCTGCGTTGTCGCGTAATGCGTCATATGACGCGCCACGTTAGCGCATCCCGAAGTCATCCGGGGCGCGCAGCGCGTAACGTAAGCATAACAAGTCATGTGACTTGTTAATAAAACTTTTCATTGGTTCATTTTACTTTTCTTATTGTAATGATGAAAGGCTTGGTCATATGACCTAAAAATTACGCTTTTCATTACTTCCGAACATTATTTTTTCTTAAATATATGTTATAATGTTCCAGGCTAATGTACTTTCCCGGAAATTTTACAACTGTCCTGCAAGTAAAATATATTCTTTTTTCGAGAAAAAGAGCGTTTCTTCGTCCCATGACGGAGCCGTTGAGCAAAAGAGGGTCGACCTGCTGTCTTAGTCGCCGATACGCCTGAATATGAGATTCTTATCGATCACTTTATGTTGCAGGAATAAAAAACACAACAGCCCTTGACCATTTATCTTTACTGCGTTCCTTCGTATTATACCTTTTACCCTTCATGTAATTGGTCTGCTTTATTTCACTTGCCTTTTAATGATTCTAAAACAGTGACTATTATTAAAAACTTTACCAATGTATATACTACTACCATGTTTTCTTTTAAAAACCTTTATTGTGAAAATTTCATTATACAAATACGAGCCTATAACCACGTGGGCCTGCCACGGAGCAAACTCTAATCGTATATGATGAATAGACATTTACACTGTAGAGGAACGTAACGGGCGGGCCATTAGGTTGCAAGAACTAAGGTGTCTAACAGTTACGGAATCGGTGGACGTACATTTTATAATTAAAATACGACAGGGCCAGTTACAATAAAATTATCTAGATATACATTTGCGGGCAAGTACCATGGGTGACGTTAATTCGAACTTTCAACAGTAGTACAGTAATCAATAACACATCAGAACTTAATATCAATAGAGATGTCGAAATATTCAATCAATTCTCGTCCCCGCCCGCCATGTGCTTCAAAACTGCATACGTATCTCGTGATTTCAAGGTTCTGCAACCAGTACACAACAAGGAGTTACGAGTCCCATTTATTCCGGCGCCATTTTGGGCGAGGACGGGCAGGTCCAGGATATAGTCAAAATGTCTCTACCAACCATCGACTATGATGATGTTCATATGCTGTATTTATTAGAGTAACACTCATCTGTCCACATGAAATTAATTTGCCACAATCTAAACATGTCATTTTAATCTTTCCAAAGTTCTTCTAAATATTTGGGACCGTTTCCCTTGCCTCTGAAGCTCTCAGTGCCACTTCTTTGATGAATGTACTAGCAGGTCAGGGGTTCTCCTCCAAATCTCTCTTTTATGCAGCACTATAATTAATTGGTGCCACCTCTCCATATGACGATGCATGGTATAGTTACCACAACTATATTTTTTTTCGGTTCCTCTGGAGACTTCATCGTGGCAGATGAAGCGTGTAACGTACCGGGCATTTACCTTTTTTTGCATGTACAGGAAAGGAAAAAAAATTGAGCGTCCGAGTTCTAAGGTGTCCCAGGGCCATTTTAGTGGACCAGGCCCAAATCCAAAGAACAGGCCGCCATTTTGAGAGTCCTCTTGCAGCCGCCTGTCGCTGTAGCATCAAGAGCAGCCGAAACTCAGCTGAATGGCAACTGAAACGGTAAAGGGGCGCCCCACTACAGCAGACGAGCCTCCACCTAGGAAGGCCCATTCACGCCGGCTCCCCCCCCCCCTTCGGGCACCCCACGCCGTTATTCGGAGCAGTATTGTAGGATGGCCACACCAGTGCGGCAACTTGCTAGACATCACCTCGGTGGTAACCGAATCTCAACGCCTTGTGGTGTCTTCTATTCAGAAAACATTGTTATGCTGCCTTCGACCTATTCGCCGCAAGTGCGCACACAACTCAACTGCATAGCTTGCTAGACACCACCTCGGTGCCATCCGGATCTTGGAATGTCAGCGCCTTTTGGTGTCTTCTCTTCAGAAAATATTGTTGCGCTGCCTTTGGCCCCATTCGCACATCAGTCCGCTACTGACGCCATCTCACAGGCTAATGGGGCGCCCCACGCCGACTTTCAGCATTGTAGGATGACCACACCAGTACAGCAACTTGCTAGACATCACCTCGGTGCCATCCGGATCTCGGCGCCCCACTGCAGATGAAGTGCCTCTCAACTATGAAACCACCACGGTGACATCCGGATCTTGGCGCGTTGTGCTGCCTTCGGCCTATTCGCACATCGGTCCGCTACTGACGCCATCTCACAGGCTAATGGGGCGACCCACGCCGAGTTTCAGCATTGTAGGATGACCACACCAGTACAGCAACTTGCTAGACATCACCTCGGTGCCATCCGAATCTTGGCATCTCAACGCCTAGTGGTATCTTCCATACAGAAAATATTGTTACGCTGCCTTTGGCCCCATTCGCACATCAGTCCGCAACTTAGACATCACCTCGGTGCCATCCGGATCTTGGCATCTCAGCGCCTTGTGGTGTCAGTCAGAAAATATTGTTGCGCTGCCTTTGGCCCCATTCGCACATCAGTCCGCTACTGACACCATCTCACAGGCCAACAGGGCGCCCCACGCCGACATTTACCATTGTACGATGGCCACACCAGTGCCACAACTTGCTAGACACCACCTCGGTGCCATCCGGATCTTGGCATCTCAGCGCCTTGTGGTGTCTTCAAATCAGAAAATATTGTTGCGCTGCCTTTGGCCCCATTCGCACATCGGTCCGCTACTGACGCCATCTCACAGGCCAACGGGGCGCCCCACGCCGACTTTCAACATTGTAGGATGGCCACAGAAGTGCGACAACTTACTAGACACCACCTCGGTGCCATCCGGATCTTGGCGCGTTGTGCTGCCTTCGGCCTATTCGCACATCGGTCCACTACTGACGCAAACTCACAGGCCAACGGGGCGCCCCACGCCGACTTTCAGCATTGTAGGATGGCCACACCAGTGCACCTTACTAGACACCACCTCGGTGCCATCCGGATCTTGACGCGTAGTGAAGCTGCAGCAGCTGCAAATAAGCTTCAGACAGTGTTACAACCGCTGCTCAGAACTCTCAACTATGACACCACCTCGGTGCCATCCGGATCTTGGCATCTCAGCGCCTTGTGGTGTCAGTCAGAAACTATTGTTGCGCTGCCTTTGGCCCCATTCGCACATCGGTCCGCTACTGACGCAAACTCACAGGCCAACGGGGCGCCCCACGCCGACTTTCAGCATTGTAGGATGGCCACACCAGTGCGGCAACTTGCTACACACCACCTCGGTGCCATCCGGATCTTGGCATCTCAGCGCCTAGTGGTGTCTTCTATTCCGAAAATATTGTTGCGCTGCCTTCGGTCCCATTCACACATCGGTCCGCTACTGACGCCATCTCACAGGCCAACGGGGCGCCCCACGCCGACTTTCAGCATTGTAGGATGGCCACACCAGTGCGGCAACTTACTAGACACCACCTCGGTGCCATCCGGATCTTGGCGCGTTGTGCTGCCTTCGGCCTATTCGCACATCGGTCCGCTACTGACGCAAACTCACAGGCCAACGGGGCGCCCCACGCCGACTTTCAGCATTGTTGGATGGCCACACCAGTGCGGCAACTTACTAGACACCACCTCGGTGCCATCCGGATCTTGGCGCGTTGTGCTGCCTTCGGCCTATTCGCACATCGGTCCGGTACTGACGCAAACTCACAGGCCAACGGGGCGCCCCACGCCGACTTTCAGCATTGTAGGATGGCCACACCAGTGCTGCAACTTGCTGGACACCACCTCGGTGCCATCCGGATCTTGGCGCGTTGTATTGCCTTCGGCCTATTCGCACATCGGTCCGCTACTGACGCCGCCTCACGTGCCAACGTATTTTCTCCGCATTTTATACCCTATGCCGCATAACAGGTCATGTGACTTGTTTATAAAACTTTTCATTGGTTCATTTTACTTTTGGTTTCCTAATGATGGAAGGCTTGATCATATGACCTAAAAACAACACTTTTCATTGGATGAAAACTTTTTTTTTTTCCCAAACGATGAAAGCCCCACCTTGTTTCTGGATGTTTCAGACTGAAGCTGGCGTCAGCATGAGAGCACCACCATCTCGTAGCTCCGTCGTGGTCATTCAGCGAGCAATCATGGCAGCCGCTCCCCACCAGAAGCCTGCAGGAGTCGGGGCTCCCAAAACTTTTGATGAATTCTCAAGGCGGAGGGGACGCTTTCGAGAATGGGGTCCAAGACCTAGCAGACAAGCGTCCGATTTCCAAGGTGTCCCAGGGCCATTTCAGTGGACAAGGCCCAAAAAGGAAACAGCCTGCCGCCATTTTGAGAGTCCTGTGACAGCCGCCTATCGCTGCACCGCAAGAGTGGGCGCAACTCAGCTGAATTGCGGCTTTTGACACAGTGGACCAAAAACGGACGGAATGGCAACTGAAACGGTAAAGGGGCGCCCCACTACAACAGATGACACTCCACCTGGAGAGGCCCGTTCACGCCGCCTCCCCCGGGGCGCCCCACGCCGTTATTCGGAGCAGCATTGTAGGATACCAAAACCAGTGCGGCAACTTACTGGACATCACCTTGGTGCCATCGTTCTGCTGCCTTGGAACTATTCGCACAACAGTTTGCTACTGATGACCCACCCCCCGTGACGCCCCACGCCGTTATTTGCTGGGTGGCAACTTACTAGACATCACTTTCGTGTCATCTAGATTTCAACGCGTTCTGCTGCCTTGGAACTATTCGCACAACAGTTTGCTACTGATGACCCACCCCCCGCGACGCCCCACGCCGGAAATCTGGACGTTGTGCTGCGTTGGGACTATTCGCACAGCCGACCGCTACTTCGTTGTTTTTCCCTAAAAATGTTTATATGTTATTACTATTTTTGTTTTCTTGTATATATTTATAAATTATTAAAGTTTTATAATCTTACTACTTTGTCGGAGTGGTATATATTTTTAATGTGACACATAATTGTAAAAACTTTGATGTACAAAGAGTCATCCCTGGAATCTTCCGCTTCAGGCTCGGTCCCCTCCCCAATCACAATACAGGATGGTTTTCAGATAATAGCAACGCTTCTGCTGTGACGGATCTCATCGAGTGTGGGCCTTGATCTACTATAACTCCTTTGAAGAGGGGTGATTCTTTACAGCTGTGGCCATAAACTACATCTTCAGGGCTAGCTGATACCCTAGGACCAGCCTGGACAATCGGACACAGAGGAAAAGGAGTGTCAGAGGGTGCGGTAGTCAATAGGGCGAAAGGGAGGTGTCGGGCGGGCACAGGGTGTGATTCTCAGGGAAGAGCAGCGCAGATGGGGGGAGGTTTATTACCCATGCATAAGACAGAGAGCGAGGGTGACCACTGCCTGGGGTAGATGCTTGCGAGGGTGGGGAGCCATGCTAAGGATCGACAGCGTGCACAGAGTGGGTCTGGTCAAGGCATCTAAAATGGCTGCCGTGCACGACAAAAGTGTGGCATTTGAAAAAAGACAAGATGGCGCAGACAATGTTTTTCAACACTTCCTGATTTCCTTCGAATCGAACGTTAACAGACGTTGGGGCATATTACCAAAGTTAAGCGATATTTATCCCTAACGATGCTTAGCAACGATTTTTTTACCGTCAGAAATTATCGCAGATAAACCTTGCTATTATCAAGGTTTATCGCAAATACGATAAAAAACGACCGCAATGCATTAATATCGCTGAAAACTCAGCGATATTCATGCATTACCGAGATAATGCTCTTAGCCATGTTATCCACCTCCCATTGGATAACATGGCTAAGAACTGCTCAGGGCAGGTGCTAGCTTTTGGAGATATTCGCGCTTATCTCGAATATTTCCAAAAGTTCATAATAGGAGATAGTGATGTTAGCGACTGTTTCCAGTCGCTAACATCTTGGCATGCCCACTTTGCATGTCATTAGTGATAAATATCACTCACATGCAAAGTGGGGCCCAAGATGGTCGCTATCTCCTACTAGCCGTCGCTAACTGGTGTTAGCAACAGCTAGGTAATACAGATATAATTTTATCTCCGCGAAGCGGAGCGCTGTTACAGATATATATCTTGTTTTTGAACGTTAATTTCTCAAAATGCACTGAAGCACATATATTGAGACCTAGCAAAGGCACATCGGGCTACCAGTCCCTAATATTTTACCAAGTTTCGTGCAAATCCATTCAGCCGTTCGATTATTATTATTATTTTTTTTTTTTGCCCCGCGGGGCCCTTTTAAAACCTCCACATCAAACCTAGGGGGTCAGCGAGGATCTACTATGCCCCCTTATGGTCATTTGCCCCTTCGCTTTGGCCTCCTCTTGTCTCTCGATCCTACCGAGAGACAAGATGGCGGCCGCTACGGACTGTTTGGAATGTTTACAGACACCGGAGAGCCAATCAGCTTCGCTTCACAAAGCTCCGTAACGCGAAAAGTACGCGAAGCGGTGCGCAGTTACAGATATATATCTTTTTTTGAACGTTAATTTCTCAAAATCCACTGGAGCACATATATTGAGATCTAGCAAAGGCACATCGGGCTACCAGTCCCTACAATTTTGCCAAGTTTCGTGCAAATCCATTCAGCTGTTCGATTATTATTATTTATTTTTTTTTTGCCCCGCGGGGCCCTTTTAAAACCTCCACATCAAACCTAAACGGTCAGGGAGGATCTACTATGCCCCCTTATGGTCATTTGCCCCTTCGGTTTGGCCTCCGCTTGTCTCTCGATCCTACCGAGAGACAAGATGGCGGCCGCTACGGACTGTTTGGAATGTTTACAGACGCCGGAGAACCAATCAGCTTCGCTTCACAAAGCTCCGTTGCGCGAAAAGTACGCGTACTGGAGCGCTGCCCGGTCCGCTGTTACAGATATATATCTTTTTTTAAACGTTAATTTCTCAAAATCCACTGGAGCACATATATTGAGACCTACAAAAGGCACATCGGGCTACCAGTCCCTACAATTTTGCCAAGTTTCGTGCAAATCCATTCAGCTGTTCGGGCTAAAAGTGAGGCCAACCGCCCTATGGAAAACTCAATGTTAAAAACACGTTTTGGGACCCCCCTTTTTTCTCGGCCCCCCCTTGACGAACCCCCCCCAAATTTTCAAGGGCTGCTCAGAAACAAAATTTGCCATTTTCCTGAACATTTCAGCCAATTCCGTCCACAAACGCCAAAGTTATTAGACATAGAATTTTCAAAAATCCCATAGAGAAAAAATCCTAACTATATATACCTACTGGCGACCGCCAGTAGGTAATACACACACACACACACACATACATATATATATATATACATATGACGGTGAAGTACCTCGAAAAGAAGAACTCAGAGGCCAGAGGGAGTTCAGGACAAACAGCTCGTTTAATGCACAGGTTCCCAGTGGCGGTGAATGCATTTCGGCTCATTTAGCCTTCTTCAGCGCCCATTCACTGTGGCATGTCCTCCCCCAAATGACTCCTTCCTGCGTAAAATACCTCCCAGCACATGAATCTCCTCCCCCTGTAGCAATCGGCACACCCTTTGCAGTTCGTGTGAAATGAAGAACCACAAGTCCCAGAGTGCACTGTAGCGGTCAATCCGGGAAGGTGGAGTGGAGGAGTGGAGGAGTGAGTTGAACGGTAGGTTCGTGCTGGAAACAGGTAGGTGGTGGTAGGCGCGCATCCATGAAACCGGAGAATGTCCACGGCCGCTTGTCCTTGGTCCCTCGTACCGCTACAGCCAGAGAAAGCACACAGTTGATCCGCTGGGCAGGGGCAGTCAATGCGGACTGTGCTCCCAAGTCGGTAAAATACCAATGTCTCCCCAATGGTGCCGTGTGTAGTCTGGCGGTCACCGAAGCTATCGATCCCTCGATAGAATGAAAGTGCTGCAAGCAGCGTGATGCCCGACTTTGCTTCAGGACACTTGGGTGTAGCGGGGCCATCTGTGCTACGTCGTTGGCAGGCGCAGGATACATGACGGTGAAGTACCTCGAAAAGAAGAACTCAGAGGCCAGAGGGAGTTCAGGACAAACAGCTTGTTTAATGCACAGGTTCCCAGTGGCGGCGAATGCATTTCGGCTCATTTAGCCTTCTTCAGCGACCATTCACTGTGGCATGTCCTCCCCCAAATGACTCCTTCCTGCGTAAAATACCTCCCAGCACATGAATCTCCTCCCCCTGTAGCAATCGGCACACCCTTTGCAGTTAGTGTGAAATGAAGAACCACAAGTCCCAGAGTGCACTGTAGCGGTCAATCCGGGAAGGTGGAGTGGAGGAGTGAGTTGAACGGTAGTTTCGTGCTGGAAACAGGTAGGTGGTGGTAGGCGCGCATCCATGAAACCGGAGAATGTCCACGGCCGCTTGTCCTTGGTCCCTCGTGCCGCTACAGCCAGAGAAAGCACACAGTTGATATATATATGTATATATATATATATATATATATATATATATATATATATATATATATATATATATATATATATATATCCTACTGGCGGTCGCCAGTAGGAAGTTATGGTTAGGACCTATTCAGTAGCGGTCGGCAGTAGGAGTTACTGCAGGGCGGTGACGTGGGCAGAGGGAGGGGCAGGGTGGGGGGTAGTAATGTATGGATTACAGAGTTTTACAGGTAAGTAAACATTTAAATAAATAAAACGAATTTCGTTACGCGCACTGCATCACCAAAAGTGATGCCGTGCGCGCAACTAAATTCGTTTTATTTATTTAAATGCTTACTTACCAGTAACATTCCGTAATCCATACATTACTACCCCCCACCCTGCCCCTCCCCCTGCCCACGTCACCGCCCTGCAGTAACTCCTACTGCCGACCGCTACTGGACCTATTTACCATAGGAAATCTTCAGCAACATTCTTTTCCCAATAACGTTTACGCCGATTGACGAATCTTTGCGAAATTTTCAAAACTTATGGCCAGCTCTGGTCCGCTTCTATCCTGAATGTTTCACGGTGATTCATCAAGCGGGGACCGAGAAAAAAGGGGGGTCCCAAAGCGTGTTTTCCCCATGCAATTTCTCATAGGAACCTTTAGTCGCAGCTACAGCCCGAACTGCGGAACGGGACTACACCAAATTTGACAGAAAGGTAGCCCTTGGTTCAGAGTCGTGCCTTTTTGTTAAATGGTATAAATCCGTTCATTACGTGCTGAGGAATTCAAAAGTAAAAACGTATATATATTTAGGGCTGCGGATCCTCCCGAGAACGATCTTTATACGAATTGACTGTCAACATTTCAAACAAGGAAGTGTTGGCAGCCATCTTGTGCCTCGGTAGAACCGAGGCACAAGAAAGCAGTGAAAGAAACCACGCAAAACACGCAAAGGGGGCAGGGTAGAAACACCCTGACCCCCTAGGCCTGCTCAGGGCATCCCACAAGGACACCAAAGGCAAGCGTTTTTTTAATCGCGGATGCGTGTTGGATCCGTGCATCCCGTTGCAGCAAAAAAAAACAAAGCGCCAACTCCCACGCTTCGTTGTTAACTAGCCCCCGGGGGGCCAAGTCCTGGGGGTAATGTGCATATTGTAATAGGGGGCCCATAGGGGCCCCCCAGCCCTGGGGACTGCCACCCCCTGGGGCTTTATAAAATTATGTGGGGGGGCTCTGTGGCGGGTAGCAATGCCCTGTGGTGGGTTTTAAGATGGGAGAATAATTCCTCTTCAATCCTGAGGGACCCTGGGGGCCAACTAGTGCACCAGGTGCTTCCAATAAGCGCCACTGCGCTGCATTGCACAGAGGTGGTCCAGGCCGTAGGTTTTTTTTTACACCTCTCGGCAGTGCAGCTCTGTGGCTCTTACTGGAGGTACCTAGTAGGCAATTTGGACCTTAGGGACACTCAGGATTCAAGGGGATGTAATCTCCCAAATTAAAATGGACACAGTGGTGAAGGGAGGAGATGGTGTAAGAAAGTGGCTCTATATATACTGACCAAAGTAAGGTACAGTGTGTATAGAGTACCCAGTCCCCAGAGGTTTGGCAGAGGTTAAAGTTAGATATAACCTTACTCTCTAAAGTGGTAGCTTGGTCGAGCAGTAAGGCAGTATCAGAGGACAGTGTAAAGCATTTGTTGTACACACTCAGTCAGCAAATGGTCTCACACACTCAAGACCTGAACTCTAGGCCAAGGGTTTTGTCTCAAAATATATAGTTGTTTTCTTTTAGAACCAACAAGGCATCAAAATATACTTTCTAAGGATGAGTTACTTTAGTTAAATACTTTTCAAATAGGCAATAGACTTTTTGAATGCAATAGTTACAGTTTGTTGCAATAGGCAACACAATTTCAAACATAATGCAACATTGTACTCAATGGGAATTTCTGGTTAAATGCAATTAGTTACTTCGTAGATTACTTTTCTAATCACAGGACTGGGTCCTAGATTCAGTCCTGGAACATGATCTGTAAACAGTTAAGTAATAGCGTTTTGGTTACAGTAGTGATTTTTAAGGAATATTAATGTATTTTAAAAGTTGACAGAAACTTTTTCAGTTGGAATTACTAATGTTATCCTATGGAAGGAAATCCATTTTGCAGCTAAAGTATGTTCACGTTACTTTTGTAATTCAGTGCTGGTCCTTGGTTCAGCACTGGGACCTCTATCTAAAACAGGCAAGTATTTACGTTTTTATTGTTGGCACGATTTTTAGAGAATATTTGTAAGTTTCAAAAATCGACACAGAAACTTTTTCAGCAAAAAGCAGGCAATGATACCTTATGGAAGGAAATTCAAGTTACTGGTAAGTACGGTTAGAATTACTTTTCAGGATCAGTACTGGGCTCAAAGATGCTGCACTGAGTTCTCTCCTGATAACAAGCGAGTAAATCGGAATTTGTAGTTCTGTTGATTTTAGAAGAATATTTGTAAGTTTAAAAAATCAACACAGAAACTTTCAGCAAGCAGCAGGCAATGATATTCTATGGAAGGAAATTCAAGTTACTGGTAAGTACGGTTAGAATTACTTTTTAGGGTCAGTACTGGGCTCAAAGATGCAGCCCTGAGGTCTCTCCTGATAGCATGTGAGTAAATCGGAATTCGTAGTTAGGCTGATTTTAGATGAATATTTTAATGTTCCAAAACTCCATAGTGAAACCAGTCAATGTTAGCTTATGGAAGAAAAGTGAGTTATCGGCTTTTAGGTAAGTACTCGACTAGCAGAGTTAAGGTTCTGGGCATAGTCTCAGGGTTCTTCCAGTGTACAGTTGGTACACCCTCAGGGGCACAGGGACAGCTGGGTGCAGAGGTAGTTAGGCTCAATGTATCCAATGAGAGGCAGGGGGCCTTCGGTTGGTGACTGCTGGCTAGCAGGCTACGCGGCTGTGGGAGCTGGGCTCCTGGTCACTTGCTCAGGGCAAATGGAGAAGTAGGATAGGACAAAGTTTGCACTGCCAGGGGCACTAGGGCGGCTGGTTGCAGGGTGCTTTTGAGCCGTTGGACGCTCAATGTTATTCAATAAGGATCTTTAAAATGGAACAAAGGCTGCAGGCTCGGGGGCGGTGGTTCTTCTGGAGCAACCAACACGTCGAGGGGTAAGTGGGATCTTGGAGGGTAGGTAGGCTGCCTGGAGTTAGGCACAGGAGGGCGGGGGGCACCGGGTGCAGGGGTGTCTTTGGATGTCGGCAAATCATACCCTCTGTTGGTCGTGGTTGGATGGGTCCCTGGTTCTGAGTCTGCAGGCATCATCTGGGTCATCGAGGAGGGTACTTGGGCACTGGATTCCAGGTCAGAATCACCAGGGGGGATGTCCTCAGGGTCTTTGTCCACTCGGGCAAAGGCCGGGCTCGGCGGGTGCAGAGTGGGCTGGATTTGCGATTTCTGGCTGGCACCAGGGGTGTTGCTGTTTGAGAACAGCCACTGCTCGTGGGAGTCCGAGTCTCTAAGAGGGTCAAGGCAGGCAGGTCCTCCGGGGTTCTTGAGGTTGCTGTCTGCAGGAGACGCCGAGATTTAGCAGGAGCAGGTTAAAGGATCAACAGGCCTGTAGGGCTGGGGCCAAGTCAGTTGGTGTCGTCCTCTTGTTAGCAGCTGCACGACAGGTCTTCTTCTTCTTGGACTTCTTTCTTATTTTGAAATCAGGATCTGAGGACGGAAGGCTCAGGGTGCCCCTAAATACTAAATTTAGGGGCCTTACAGGTAGAGGAGAGGCAGGGGCCAATAGGTCCCTGTCCTGGGGTTAGTACACCCCCTATCCTGCTCCTCTCCTATGGGAGGGGGTCAGGAGCCTATCTCTGATTGGGAAGGGCTCCCAATCCTCAAGATGGCCAGGGACCAGAGTTGTGATTCACCTCGCCTCTCCCACCTGAGGGGTGGAGTTGGCACAGGCTGGCACACCTCCTTTCCTCACGAAGGGTTTCCTGACAGTCTTCCCGCCAGACTGGGGGTCAGAACCGGTGTGGGCCAGTTGCAGAGTCTAGCAAGTAATCTCGAGAAGCTCACAAAGGCAGTATGACTTTGAAGCTTCCCCATGCCCATCCTGGGGGAGGAGACTTAGCACCTCGCCCAGGATGTGCATTGTTGCAGACCTAGGAGAGCGGGGGGGGGCTCTCCACCAAGGGATCCAGCAACATGTCTGCTGTGTGGCAGCCTAGGCAGCCTCTCAGACAAGACGTGGATTGTAGGTTAGGTTTCAGGGGGCATCTCTATGATGCCCTCTGTAGTGCATTTTACATTAAATCCCACACTGGCATCAGTGTGGGTTTAATGTGCTGAGAAGTTTGAAATTAAACTTGTCAGTCTTCAGTGAAGCCATTATTGTGCTGTGGAGTTCGTAATGACAACCTCCCAGCACTATATAATCTTAATGTCATCACTGCACTTACGGTGCCCAGGAATGGTCCTGGGTACTGTAGGGGCACAGGGCTCATGCACCTGTGCCCACATCAGCTCAGCCCCCCTCGCTTCACCAGTGTGCAAACGCGCCCTGTGGCGCATCTAAAGAGGTAGTTTTAATCCCCCTGCCCTATTATGTACTAGGGGCTTACAGAGGAGGTCATTCTAATCACAGGGGTACCCCAGCACATAGTGTTCCCTAGTGTATGTAGGTGTTTTACTTGTATTCTAAGTGTCTTTTAGCATAGCACTGGCTCTAGGACTGGTTAGTCAGAGTCAGTTACCACCAGTACCCATATGATAAAATTGTAAAAACTGCAACAAAACCCACTCTCCTTGCAGTACTCTAATCATTCAGTCACTACCCAAGTACTCATGCACTGAGCCAGGACTTAGCACATGCGCTGCTTCAAACGCCTATCAACCATGCATGCAGTCCTCTAACCACCTACACACTTGTTTTTCACACCTTCAATTCCCCAGTCAGTATCCACACACTCCAGCAAACACCCTGTCACTCCCCTTGCACTACTCCTGTGACCCATTCAGCACCATGTACTAATCCATTCACTGCGCCAAAACCCAAACACTTATAAATTCACCCAGGCACTCTCCTTGCAGCACCCTAATCATTCAGTCAGTACCCAAGTACTCATGCAGTGAGCCAGGCCTCAGCACATGGACTGCTTCAAAGCCCTATCAACTATGCATGCAGTCCTCTAACCACCTACACACTTGTCTTTCACACCTTCAATTCCCCAGTCAGTATCCACACACTCCAGCAAACACCCTGTCACTCCCCTTGCACTACTCCTGTGACCCATTCAGCACCATATACTAATCCATTCACTGCGCCAAAACCCAAACACTTATAAATTCACCCAGGCACTCTCCTTGCAACACTCTAATCATTCAGTCAGTACCCAAGTACTCATGCAGTGAGCCAGGCCTCAGCACATGGACTGATTCAAAGCCCTATCAACTATGCATGCAGTCCTCTAACCACCTACACACTTGTCTTTCACACCTTCAATTCCCCAGTCAGTATACATACACTCCAGCAAACACTGTCACTCCCCTTGCACTCCTCCAGTGACCCATTCAGCACCATGTACAAATCCTTTCACTGCGCCAAAAGCCAACCACTTATAAATTCACCCAGGCACTCTCCTTGCAGTACTCTAATCATTCAGTCTTACCCAAGTACTCATGCACTGAGCCAGGCCTTAGCACATGGACTGCTTCAAAGCCCTATCAACTATGCATGCAGTCCTCTAACCACCTACACACTTGTCTTTCACACCTTGAATTCCCCAGTCAGTATCGATATACTTCCAGGAAACACCCTGTCACTCCTTTGCACTCCTCTAGTGACCCATTCAGCACCACGTACTAATCCATTCACTGCGCCAAGGCCTCAGCACATGGACTGCTTCAAAGCCCTATCAACTATGCATGCAGTCCTCTAACCACCTACACACTTGTTTTTCACACCTTTAATTCCCCAGTCAGTAAACATACACTCCAGCAAACACTGTCACTCCCCTTGCACTCCTCTAGTGACCCATTCAGCACCATGTACTAATCCATTCACTGCGCCAAAAGCCAAACACTTATAAATTCACCCAGGCACTCTCATTGCAGTACTCTAATCATTCAGTCAGTACCCAAGTACTCATGCACAGAGCCAGGCCTTAGCACATGAACTGCTTCAAACCCCTACCCACTATGCATGCAGTCCCCTAACTAACCAACACACTTATAGTTCTGCACATATACATTCAACAAAAAAAACAATATTTCAGTGTCAATATTTTAGAAAACATTTTTATTTCTGTTTATATTAAAAATATATAATGTAATTTAAAAAATAAAATATGTAAAAATAAACAGTTAAAAAACTGTAGAAAATCAGTATAAAAATACATATAACTATTATTACATTATTACATTTAAAAATTATCATTAAAAAAGCTTCGAAATTCACTGAAAAAAACATAGATTCCAGACATGTTATAAATAGGAATTAGCATTTAAAAAACCTTGGAAATTCACTGAAAAAAACCATAGGTTTCAGGGCTGTTATAGTTAGCTGGACATTTCACTCGTACAAAACCATTGAAATTCCTCCGTTATAGTTAGTTCTTCTAACTATAATTTGCGCGCTCGCAATCCACTGCTGATGATGTCACATATTACATCATTCATGAAATGGTCAGTGACATCACTGATGACATCTCAAATGACATCACTGATGACATCATTCATGTGACAATCAGATACACCTCATCATACACTAGTATAGCCTGTCATCACTCACTGTAAAATACCATATTTGAATCCATTGACACACCAGTACAAGTTTCTAAAAACCCATTCAGTGATTCCTAGATCTACACACACATCTAATCACTTACCTATAGATTCTCTCATACATACGTCAATGATCAATAGAACACTATCAAATATACTTATACACCTATATCAACATTACACACCAGCACACATCCTATTCACTTATGCGGTCATCCTACTCACTTATGCAAACAATGGATCATACTTACATTTACTCAGCTACACACTTATACAAACACCACATCATTTATATATATATAGATAGTAACTCATACTTATTGTGTTATAAAATCACTATTACAAGTACACAGTTATCCATACAGTCACTCATACAATCACTGAGTCTTATGTATACTTATTTATAGACAACAACTGTCACATACACTGCCTTTTATTTTTCTAGTCTGTTGGACATGTACCATTGAGAGATATATTTGCTCATCACCACACCCATAAAGATATTCACTCACCCAAACAACTGTTATAACCTGTAGTCTTAACCTCATATACCTACTGAATCAACTATTCACACATCTTTGGGCAGTCACACCCCCTCCACCGAACCACACACACATTCACTTTCCCGCACAAATACTCACTTAACTAATCAATAACTAATATAGACTTTCATAGAGCTAGTAACCAACTGGTTCAGTAGTTTACACAACAACTGACAAAGTGATACAGATATTCACACAGTGTTGTCACTATCTAATATATTTAGTGAGACACTATAAATTAGTCAAGTAAACAGTCAAACACACTGCTACTAAATCCTCCATCCAGATATTTATATTTATATATCCACTCATTCTTCAATGCAGATTGCTATATATATAATACATATTTAAATAACGAACCAAACCACATTCACTGGATGATGTCATCAGTGATGTCATCAGTGATGTCATTTGAGATGTCATCAGTGATGTCATCGGTGATGTCACTGACCATGTCATGAATGATTTAATATGTGACATCATCAGCAGTGGATTGTGGGCGCCCAAGTTATAGTTAGCAGAACTCATTATAACGGAGACATTTCAATGGTTTTGTACGAGGGAAATGCCCAGCTAACTATAAGAGCCCTGAAACCTATGGTTTTTTCAGTGAATATATATATATAACAGATAAGAATAAATTATATTCCTCAGATGTCCACACTTTACTGACTATGCACGATCTTAATGATGCCAGAGGATCACAACCATCAGGATCAGCCTATGATCTAGCTATACAAGCAAGACTAAGTAAAATTGACATGCATCAAAAGGGCGCTGGATTAAGTCCTTTTAAAACTAAATCAAGCTTCATGCCACTCATGCCAAAAGACTCTATCAATATCTTTCACAACTGTGTAATCAGCAATATTAAGAAGCTGTATCAATTTACCAAAGGCAAAAAAAGAAAGAAAATCCTACACACTAAACGTGAATATGCGAAACTTATGAAAAAATTAGGAGACAACAATGAGATCGTGATTAAAAACTCCGACAAAGGAGGTAATTTAGTTATTTTACCCAAAAAGGACTATGTACAAGAGGCCAACAGACAATTAAGTGACAACAGCTATGAAAAAACGAATCAAAAAGAATATCTGAAAGCTAAAGAGACTCTACATAAGATGTTGGGACAATGGAGCAGGGAAGGTTTGATTTCCTTTGAGGAATTTATATTTATGGATGTTGAATATCCTATTCTTCCCACTCTTTATTTAATTCCAAAAGTACATAAGGGAGTAAGTCCAATACCCGGCAGACCGATCATATCTGCCATCAAAAGCATGGGTGAACAAGTGGGGGAATACATTGATTATTTCCTACAGGACATAGTTAAAACCTTACCAAGTTATGTAAGAGATATCAGTGATTTCTTAGAAAAAATAAAACATTTACAATGGAATTCAGATATGCTTTTAATAACATTAGACGTGGAGTCTCTCTATACTAGCATTAATCACACACAAGGGCTAGCAGCAGTAAAACACTTTTTAGCCAATAGAACCATTGAATATCATGAACATAACAAAATCATTGCCTGCCTTATTGATTGGTGCCTCAATAATAATTTCTTTTTGTTTGGCAAGGATTTGTTTAAACAATTGAGAGGAGTAGCGATGGGATTCTGTTTCTCGGGAAACATCCTTTACAACGCAACTTTTACAACGACTACCATTACGACGCAACTTTTACAATGCAAGGCATTACAACGAATTGCGCTGGAGGGCACTCTAGGATAGGGAATAGTTTAATTACTATCCAACACCTTCCCTACTATCCACGGGGACTGGAGTTGGAATAGTAAATTAAAATATTCACTATCCAGCGCCCCCAACCCAAGTCGTTGTAACGACTTGCGTTGTAAAACCTGCGTCGTAATGGCATGCATTGTAAAAGCATGCGTTGTAACGTCATACATCCCTGTTTCTCCCCCAGCTACGCCTGTTTACACATTGGCTGGTGAGAGGAACAGGTCCTAGCTTCTAAGCATAAAACTTGGGTCGATGAAAATATATGCTGGTATCTCAGATATATAGATGATATTTTTGTCTTATGGCAAGGAGATGAGCAAGAAACACTCAAGTTGTACAGGCTATTTACAAAAACTCTCTCAACTTACATTTCAATTCCCATATAAACAAAATGTGAATGGAGTTATTAGATGTAGAGATCTACATCAAAAATGAAATTATTGAGTCAACCTTACATAAAAAGTCTACCGCCGGAAATGCAACGCTTCATGCTACAAGCATGCATCCAAAGCATTTAATATCTAGCCTTCCATACGGTGAGATATTAAGACTAAAAAGGATTTGCAGTTCCACTGATAAATTAGAGTTTTGCCTTAATTAAATGATTTTACGATTTAAAGCACGAGAATATACTGATAAAAGTTTACAACAGGCAATTGATAAAGCCAAACTTAGATCTAGACAAAGTCTTTTTAAAACAAGCAACCCTGGGGACAATAGAAGTAGAAGCTCAGGAAGCAGTAGTTGAATCTATCACTACTAATGAATGTCCACGCTTAATAACTACTTTTAGCAGTGAAGAGAGAAAACTTAAGGCCATTATAAAGAAAAATTGGCAAATTATACTAACTGACACCGTTCTTAATCCTAGACTTCCTGATACTCCCACAATTACATTTAGACGTGCCAGAAATATGGACACCGTCTTGGAAAAGGCAGCCCCAGAAATGAGACAAAATATATCTTGGCTCCAACCTATTAATGAATTCCGCAAATCTACAAGTTGCAGAGCCTGTAAGTTTGATTTAAATGCGACTAATTACTCCACTCCATTTTGTACACGTGAAAACACCCATCAAAGGTAATTTTAACAGTAAGACTGAATTTGTCGTGTACATCCAGACATGCACCTGTGGGTTGAACTACATTGGTAGTACCAAGTAACAGGTGCATGTCAGAATACTACAACATCTAAGGGCAATTCTACGTAGTGACCCTGCATATCCTGTGGCCCGACATTTCAAAAGCACCCATAATAATTACGTGGCCTATTTAAAATACTATGTAGTTGATGCTATTCCCAAGTTGAGGAGAGGTGGAAACCGAGAAAGCCTAATAAGACAATAGAAACCAAAATGATTCTGGAGTTTGACACCAAATGGCCCAATAGATTAAAAATTACGGAAGAAATGCAAAATGTTCTCAAAAAAATATTTCTCTTATGAAAATTGTTAGATTGTATAAATCAAAATCCATCTATGTTTGACTTTATTAATGAGACAAATTATTTTCTGGAAACAAACACTTAATATATAGGTTCCCTAATAATAAGTAAAATATGTCTGTTTGTGTATTATCCAAAAACAAGATTCCTTGATAGTACTTGATACCGTGCCTAATTTTGATACTGTATTTATACCTATTCTTGTGTGTTTTTTGCACATATTTATATTTATCTAATTCTTCATCTCTTTTTAGCACTATTTATACTGTCATGATGAATTTTAGAAGGTTATTTATATGATTTTAGCAATTTTATCTCAGGGATCTGGGATATTTTATTGTTATACACATTGATATGCTAATTGAATCATGCAGTTTGCAATTTATAATGCTTCCTTTTGCACATGTTTTGCACAGTTTTTTTGACTTTTGAATTAGTTGCTGCTTTGCTATTTGCACCATCATTATTATATAAAACTAAGTAGACCATGGATAAACTATTGTAACCTTTTACCAATATATCTAGAGTAAAAGGGGGAAACACAAGTGTATTTAAGAAATCTTTGTGTTTTATTGTATTTATACAGTCAGTGTTATATAATAGGACAAACCTCTTTAAAGATAAAGATTGTATAAAACACGATTAGATACAACAAAATATTTATGATTAGTATTTGTTTGAATGATGAAAGCATACCATACAACAGGAATTATTCAGTAAGAAAAAGAGAAAAAAACAATATGTTTGTTTTCACTTTCCATGATCATGTGATCGGTGATGTAATGAAGAAGGGTGTGTACCACTAAGCATATAAAAAAGCAGCAAACATTATTGACAATTGCAGTGTGAACAAGGGCTTCTGAGCCCAAAACGCGTAGCTGCTCTCTGTTGGGTGAAATAAAACATCGTACCTGAGCCTGGTGGTCCATCTCCTTCTTCGCCGGAGTTGGCATACTCGAGTCCCACCCTTGCAATTAAGGAGGCACTGATTTTGGAGTTCAGCAGAGGGATGGTGGGCACTTTTGAAACTGATCTAAATGCCATACTGCCAGAACCGCAGTCGCCAGATTATCTTGTCGACCTAAGTGGTCGCAAATTATACAAATTTGTGGTAATCATTTGTACAAAGCCTACAAGGACCTCTGTGCAACAACAAGCGGCTGCAACGAGGGGCACCCCAGACACAGAATCTGAATGTGCGGCAGCCCAGTGGGGTACACAGTGGAAGAAAGCTGAGGGGGGTAACAACGGGCCCTCAATTGATGCACGCATCAGCAACACCCCATGGCAAATTTTTGTTAGATTGCATCCTGGGTGGCCGAAAGTCAGCAAAAAGAGCCATTGTAAACACAGCTACTCCATTGGCCGCAGATCCACCAATCAGAGACAAGGTGACGAGTTAAAAATCAAACAGAGACTGTGTTACAATATTAACACAACTGAACAAGCACTGAGGAAGGCTATAATGACGAAATGCATTTGCTGCTAATTGTTTTAAAAAATACCAAAAATGCCCTGTGAGTGCTCCTTCACTTTGAAGTTAATTGTGGCATACGCGAGTCCCGCCCTCACAATAAAGGATGCACCGATTTTGGAGCTCGGCAGAGGGATGGTGGGAACTTTTTTAATGGATATTGAAGTGACCAGGTACACATATGTTGATTTAGTAACAGTCTTTAATACTGTTCAGCTCCTCAGCTTCCAGGGAATGAGATAAAAATCCCAGAAGCTCCCCAGCCTGGCGGGGGCAATCCGTCCGCCATCCTAATGGGCCCCAATGTGTAGAAATAAGTTGTCAAATGTGTGCAAAATAATAGTAGGTTCGGTTGAGAACTGACTATTCCAGTTGGAACTAGTAGTTAGAAAAAACTCTGACCTCTCCTTCAAGATTCTCTCAGATGGGTAAGGAAACTAGAAATGAATTGGAAGACCTAAAATTGCTTTACAGAAGCTAAACAGAGTTGACATTTAAGATTTAGGTTCAATTGCGGGCAGGGCCTTAAGGCAGATGCAGAGGGTTTTGAAGGTGTTATGTTTGCAGACTGGTCACCAAAGTTAGAACCGACGAAGTAATATTACGTGTGAACATTTTGACGCATTATAGGTCAGATAGAAATACAGATTTTTGTATAAATCGAAGACGCTTGTGTATAGTGAGTTACAATAGTCACGTCTGAACATGTTGACGCATTATAGGTCAGGCAGACAGACAGCGTCTTGTAAAAATGGAAGATTCTTGTGTATATTGAGTCACAATAGTCACAGCTGCTAAGTATTTGGGACTTAACACGAATTTTTCAAGAGTGAAGGGGTAAGAGAGAAGTGATTTTCTTAAGTACATTCAGAATAAAGAAACACTGATGATAGTTTGCGAATATGCACTTTGAAGAAAAAAGTTGCGTCAAAAATGACTCCTAAACTCGTGCTGCCTCAAAATGTACTTCTTCCACCCAGACAATCCAGAGTCTCCCAAATTATCTGTGATAGAGAGGTACTTTGCAGTGTTGGTAGAAACTGATAGCAAGGCGGTGAGCCCCTACCTAAACAAGGCTGGAAGCATTCTCTCGAGACCTGGAATAGGGTTTTTTACACAGTTAGAAAGATATTTAAGGTTCAGTTAACAACACATAAACGAAAACTCTCTCATGATAATGTGGCTTTCTTACTCTGTAATCTAATGAGACATTTCAAATGAGCAAAACACAGAAGAGCAAATAAAGTCAATTTATGAGACAAATCAAATCACACTGATCAAATGTGAGTAGGTATTTACATACTCGGTCAACTGTTCAATTAAGAACATAAAAAGCACTAACAAAATTAAAAACGGATTAATAACAATACATAAATAATAGCATTCTCACGCCTTTCAATTCCTTTCAGCGGCTACTATCTATTAAAATGTTTCATAAAAGCAAAATACCTCATGACAGATATTATGCATTTATAATTCCAATAGAAACTGAAGTAACACTTTGAATAAATATTGTGATATGAGATAAAAGGGAATCATACACAATTGACAGGTTAAATATCAATCTACATTTAGTGAATGCACTAGTTTAGTTTCTGTGAACTATTGGGTTCTTAATGTGTTTGCAGCTCCTTCCAACTACACCCAGCAAGTTAAACAACCAAACATCCTGTGCCACACCTTCCATACGCGCTCAAACACACCCATATTTTAGAAAGCATAGCAACTATCACATCCTAGCAGGTACATGTAAGAACTTGGACTTGGACTGTGGTGCACACTCAATTTACACATTCACAATTGATCTAAGAGCGGATTGTTTTTGCTGATAGGTTTTCCCTTTAAAGTAGTTAATAACCACTTAGAGCACCATCTAATGTGTGTTTGGCCATGTTCTCGGCGCTACTGTCAGGTTATGTGAGAGGGGAACAGGTTCTATTGATGGGCTGCTTGAATACCTTACTTCAAGTCCTGGTCAAAAGCTCTGGTCCCTCAGTTTTGTACCTCATGACTCCATTTTAAGGCATGTGGGAAAAAAGCTTTATACAATGTTGCGGTTCCTAAAGTAAGAGTTTCTTCTCTTTAGTGTCTTTCCAAGGGTCTTTATGACAACCAACATGGAAGGTAAAGTGGTAAATTTATTCATACCTTTTGATGCTAGGATGCCCTGATTCTGCCGATTTAAGATTGCTGCCATACCCTCTTCGGTCTCTAACTCTCAGCATGGAGAATGGAGGATAGAGTTGCAGATTCTGAGTAATCACAGAAAGCTTTCTGTGAATGGTAGGTAGTGTAGGCAGGGCATTTTGTTAGCTTTTGGGGCATGGGGGGCTTTTTAATGCTTATTGTATGTTTTGAAGGGTTTTTGATATCAAAGTCAACAGCCCTTCATGGAGCTGGTTCTTAAACAAACTTTCAGATGTTATAGTCCAGGGAGAAATGTAAAGGCTTCAGGTGCTCGAAAATTGGTAGTCCAAATGTTCATATGAACCAACTGGGGAGGAAAAGGTTTTGTGAACACTGCAGCCAAAGAATGGAATTTACTTCCCCTTCACATCAGGACTATTCCAAACTTGCTTTTGTTTAGGAAGGCTCTGAAAATGTGGCTTTTCACCAAGTAAATTTATCTGAGGGCTCATGTTTTTCTCCCACAGTGCTAGCTAGCACCTTGACACCTTCGGGTAATTGTTCATGCTAAATAAATCACTGTAAAAAAGTAATCTATGAAGGTGCTCTTTATTCTTTGGAATATATATATATTTTTGCATGAGCTGCATGCTTCAGCTTTCGAACCTTCCACAGAAATCATATTAGTATATGTTATTTTACATGTTTCTGCTTCTAGTGGTTATTACATGTGACTTGCGATTTGGTGACTAGAGGGCTCTGGCAAAGTGGTCTATGAAGCCATTACCTGGGCAGGGACGCAATTTCTGGCAAAATGTGTCTACTTTTGTTCTGAATCAAGATATGCCTTTTCCATGCTTGTGCCTTATCCATCTGCCAGGAAGAAACATTTCGTAGAATTTTGAAGTCGGCAACAAAGCAGGAGAACAGTCAAGATCTAGGGCCCGATGTAGGTCGGTCGGTAACGGCCGAAAATCGGTATTTTCGGCCGTTACCGATCGGTAAATAGGTGATTGGCATGTAGGGGGCTTTATTTTACCGAATAGGTAAAATTACCGATTCGGTAATTTTACCGATTCGGTAAAATAAAAAATCGGTAAATTTACCGAATCTGAGCCACCCATATGTAGGTGGGACTCTTCAGAGTCCCAGGAGCCTTACCAAATCGGTATTTTACCATCAAATGAATTTGATGGTAAAATACCGATTCCGGTGTGCATGCACATGTGTGCATGCACACCTATGCCATGTGACTGGCAGACCTGCCCTTAGGGCATGTATGCCTGCCACATGGCACCCGAGCCTGTTTTGGGGGTGCCAGAGGGTGTCAAAGTGACACCCCCTGCACCCTTGTGGAAATCGGTATTTACCGAATCGGTAAATACCGAAATCATCCGATTCGGTATTCCAGCACATCTGGAATACCTACATGTCGACCCCATAGATTTACCGATTTTGAATTACCGAATCGGTAAAATTCGGTAATTAAAATTGGTAAATCTATTTCACCTACATCTGGCCCCTAGTTCTCAATAATTAGGTAAATCCAACAAAACTTTGAGAGACTTTGAGGCACTTTCAATTTTTTTTTAACCAGTGCAACACCGCTTAGAAAGTGAATAAGCACCAATGATTAGCAAACTTACGCATATGTAAGGGAGTGTTAACCTGGTAGTTCAAAGATGGTCTCTGATGCTACTTCAGCTGAGATTCTGTATTTTGCTTCCTTTATTAAGTGGGGTGTGGATATGCGTGCTTTCCTTCTCCCTTTGTAAGGCATAATTAACTCTGGCTCTCACAGCTGTGAGGGTATGATCAAGGATCCTGCCAGCAGCACCACAATAATAGGATTTTTTTGGTTTTACCATAAAAAATATGGTTGATGAAAGAATCAATCGTGCCTGTGCTTCTTGATATGCTCTCCTTCTGCCTTCCAAATACTACCTCATTAATGTTAGTAGGTATGGAAATGCAACTTTGGCATAGTGTCTAAATTACTTACTGAAAAAGGTATCAACACCTTAGAATGGCAGAAGGTGAGAATAGAGTCTTGTCTGACATTAATGCTTTGTGGAAGGAGTTGATCTCCACGTGGCCAAGGGGTTTAACGTGGTTCCTAAGTGGAAAGAGAAAGGCAGCAAGGGATTTCATCTGCAAGGAAAGGACTTACTGTATTGAAATAATTAATATAATATTGAACAGAAGACCCAGTGGGGATTACTGGTAAGCACTATAGACATTAATTGAAAAAAAACAAGCGTGTCTGCTTACCTGGAACTTCTCTCCTTCAATCACATATTGTGACATTTGGTCCAGCAGCGCTTCTGCAGCCTTTATATTATTTGTGTACTTTAGAAATCTAGATTTTGATATGCATTGGTAATTTTGCTATAGCGTAAAAATCAACTACAGTGCATTTAGTGAAGCTTTGCATTTCTGCTTTTTTATAAAATAATTTCCAATTTGGACAAGGCGAGCTTCCATTTGTTTATGAAAAAATGAATTATTATTCTCCATGGCATGCACGCACGAATCTCTTACAGGCAAAAGAAGTGTAGTGAAATCAAAAAATGATTTAACATGCACTAACATCGTTCGTAGTTCTGCAGATGGTTTAGCATTGCAGCCCTATTGGTAAATTTCATTTTGCTTCATATTAACATGATAATTCTATTTCATACCAATACAATGGAAGCCACTCAATTCTCAAGTAGGGATAATAGTATGACAATAAAATGGAAGACACTCAACTCCCAAGTAGGGTAATCTGTAACAAAGAATACAAAGAGGATTAAAAGCACTCATAGTAAACTGCCGACCTGAAGGTCCTACTGGAAAAGCTTGTCATCATCATATCTCATTTAAGCTGCACATGTGGCCAAACTGTAACAGTCAGTAAATTGTTCTGTGGGCTAAATGTGGGTTGAACCCAAGAAACCAGAAAATGCATCTCCTCGTACATTAGCCAGGTGCAGGGTCTATATCCTGCTCTCAAGGGAGCTAAAATAGTCTCTTCACTGATGAAGTGAAACTCCTCACATAACATAAATCCATCTTCATAGAGAGCCCCATTGCTTTTGTATATAACATCTGTGCTACAAGTGAACAAAACCACACAAGATGTCCCCGATTGAATTGATGGATATCAGCAATAAATTTGCAGCTCAAAACTTTTCCTGAAGAGATTTGTAGACACTCACATAAATATACATCAAAACCGTATTTGTCCTGCCTTACCAAGTCAGCTAACAAGAACCATCAGTTCTGCCTATACTGGTAAGGGCTTCCACTAAAGTTTGGTACTAATTGAGTGTGTCATCTTTTCAGCAGAGGTCTGTGATCTTCTGGTGCGCAACAAGAACATGTGAAGCACATTCAGAGGGCTTGAGTATTTGAGTCCACTGGGGCTTAAACCATGTGTTCAATATGAAAATACCAAGCATGTGTATAATGGTACAGTACACCTTTTGTCCAAGTAGACAGCAAAAGGTAACATATCACAATCTCCAAGTAATCCAACTGTGTGATTCATAGATGCTCTTCTCCCTGAGCCAGCTACCAATGTGCTCAGATGATAACCATTCCAAAATGACTACATAAAGTTAACTTATCTAAATTGGTGGAGAGACTCTAGTATTAATGTAAGTTGTCTGGTAATTCCAAAGCGTCCAATGTTATTGTAAATTCATATTTTATATAATATCAAATCCACATGTCTAGGTAATTAGATACACTTTATTTGAACATCTTTCCCAGTTAAAAGCATGCTTAACATTGGATAAGCTATCCTGTTCCTCCTTGGGAACCTCTACAAGGCTAAAGTGATTTGTGTGTTTAGCTTCCTAAATATGGCAATCAGAAGTCAGCCAGACCTCAACCACGAATGGACTGCACTTTATTCATCATGGTTTATGATGTGCGTGTGTCTGCATCATATGTGTGCAGAAATTAACCTCTCTCCTTCAAATCGCACGTGGTTAAAGGTGTAGCAGCAGCAGCTCCACTCCTAATGCAGAGGAGTGTCACCCCCACTGCTCAGAGAGCAATTAAAAAAGGAAAAATAATATGATAATACGCAATATTATCATCATTTTATTTTTCCATTCCTGGATTCAAGCTAGCTTGGCTGATGAAGTGTGTTACCTCGAAACCAGTCCCAGGATGCTTTTTTCTGGTCCAGGTAAGACCTGACTTGGTAGTTCGGGCTGAACTGTTTCCACAAGGAACAGGGTCAAGACTGATTTGCTTATGGCTGGATCTGAACTGGGGTGGCAGAGTGAGCAAATGAATGATGAGGGCTTCATACCAGATCTGTGACTGGGGGTGAGTGTCTGAAAAGTTTCAGCGCTCCGTCCATCATCTCCCTGTGTTTGCTAGGTGTGAGGTGAGACTGGCCAGAGGGAGGAGTGGTGAGCACACACTAAGGGCCTCATTATGATGTCAGTCGGAAAGCATTTCGACCAACCGATTTCAATTGTTCCAAACACCGTTCAGTCGACTCCCATTGACTTCAAATGGAGCCTGTGTTCCGACCGACAACACAAGCTCCCATTGAAAAAAGGGGTGGGTGCGGAAAACCTTGCACCCAGTGGCGGGCAGCTCATGGTGCCTGCCACACTATGCCCCATGGAGGTCCCCGAGTTGTGGTAAATAAAATATTACCCTGGCATAATTTCTAGGCATTTAGCAATTAGCATGTATCAAATGAGAGGCAGAGAGTCCGTGGTGTCCAAGTTAAAAGGGCTTTATTCCAATAACTCGAGTTAAGGGAGAATCTGTTCCATCACCACTGAGGTTCAGGAAGGGTCTTCTAACATTATTTGTAGAGTACATACATTTATACATTTATTCTTGTACATAGGGAGGAGCGCTCCAGGCAGAGCAAGAAAGAAAGAGATAAGAGCATGTGGGCGTGCATGAGGGTGTACACTTGATGAGTCATAGGAAGGTGATAGGTGGGTCATAGGTGGGTGGTACACAGAGGAGGAGTTACATGACAGGCTGGAACTTTGCCCTACTTGTGCACGCAATTTGATCATGATGTGCAATTGACGTGTAACTGGGAGGAAAGCTGACTTTCAGTCTAGTAGAGAGATCTTTAGTGTCAAGGCGACCAGCACGTCTGGTACTAACTGATATCTTAAGTCAAGGGATGTATTATCTGAAGCAAAGGTTGCTCATCACTAAGAATCAGAAAAAGCATATATTTCTTCGTTCATTACATGGGGGCTGTGAGCTTTCAACAGATGCAAGTACTGTAATTTCATTTAAACAGAGACAGAAAAGCTGGGCCCTATCTCAGCAGACGGGTTCTGTTTACCTTTTTCACCGGGCATGCAGATAACTGTTAAGCAAAATATACTGTCTTGGCAACCCTTGCTCGGCTGAGCTAGAAGTATGCGAGGTCAGAGATACGTAACTGCAGCTTTCAGTGTGTCAGGAGTCATGAAAACCCTGATTCAGAAAGTGGCTCAGCCTGAACCACAAAAAGGGTTTATTACGATATTTATTTAAAAGTGCACAATGCAAATACATGGGCCTTCATGTTAGCTTAACGTTTGGGAAACTTGATGACAGGCACCTTAATGCAGGACGTGATTGCAGAGGCCTTGTGATTCAGGCCACTAAGAGAAATATGCATGGGTGACATGCACATACATGCATGTAACATAGGGTACACGTAGGGGGCATCTTGGTCAGGCAAAATTTCATTTTCCTCAGAGTGAAGGGACTGACTGACTCGGACTCTCCAAATTCCGGTCAGAACTGGTTTGGAATGACCGACCGACTACATTGTATCGTAATCGGCCAGTCGGAAAGGTTTCCAAGTCAGTCGTAAACCTGGCTTCTGACAAGGGTTCAGTCAAACCGAATGCCATTTGCAGCCTTTCAGACCGACATCGTAATTAGGCCCTAAGTGCGCATGACGGTTGGGCTGGCCGTCTTGGGCCAGACAAACAGTCATGTGCACTATGCATGTTCTCCACGAGCTGTATTGCACAGCCTGGGTGGAGAAGATGCACAGCCTCCTAGTTCCTGTCTGAGCAGTGAATGAACCACTGTGCTCAGACCAATCACAACTCTACTGTCATGGTGACAGCAGTGTCGTGATTGGCTGGGGTGATGAAGTGCTTCCTGTGTATCAATGACCGAAGACGACGAGGCGGCAGCCAGCCTGCAGGTAAGTGGATTTTTTTGTCCTCCCACTCCCATTAAGCAGCAGCCGCCACTGTGGTGGTGTCTGATTGTACAGCATTCCTCACAGTTTGCATGACTTGTAAAGAATATGTCATGTCCCTTAGTCAGGTTTCTTTGAGTGAATATAGTATTCAAATTGACAAAATTGCATTACAATGCATGTAAATGCAACTTAACAGTTTTATACTAGTATTTAAAGTTAAATTACTTGAAATATATTCCATCTGGCAGAATCGCATCACAGGATCATACAATCATCTGAGTGGTAAATGAAATTCATTTGATAAAATATGATAAAATAATGATGTGAACTGTTTTCTTTTGTTTCCAACATGTTACTCAGGCCTGTCCTTGACTTGCCTTGTAGGAGGCAATAGGAAAAAGCCAAGGGCAAGGCTTACTTCAGACAAAGTAGTCTGGCGGTCAGCTCGTGGTACAGGACAGCAAAATGATCACATTGGCAATACAGATTTGAAAGTCCATCCGAGGTTATAAGCTTTTGTAAAGACACCTGGCTTGAATAAAAATCACAATATTTAAATATATATAAATATACGTGTGTCAAAATTGCAAACGATAAAAAGCACAGAAATCAAAACATATGTTAAAAGGGAATGTAGTGACAATACAGTGATAAACCAGGGTCTTGTAAATAAATAGCATAGTGCTCACTTTCATTTAAATATCATATTTCCAGAACACTTATTTTAGTTGGGTCTCTTGTAAATCATTACTACCCATCCTTAGGTGACCCCACAGGGCTTGTAATCCCCATTATTGTATTTGCTTGACCTGGCATCCTTGATGTGGTTTTCCCTCAACTTTTTTTTTCCAGCCTCTTGTTTTTGCAGACTTCTTTTTTGCTGGCTTTAGGACTCTGTACACTTTACTACTGTTAACCAGTGGTAGAGTGCTTATGCTCTCTCCTTTATGGTAAAATTGGCTTACACCCAACTGGCATATTTAATTTATTTGTACGTCCCTAGTAAATTGGTACTACATGTACTGCTGTACTGATTGTGCCACCCACCTAAGTAGCCCTTTAAACATGTCTCAGGCATGCCGTTGCAGCCAGTGTGGGTATTTTTAAACTGCCATTTCGACCTGGAAAAAAGAACTTTTTGCCAGGCCTAAACCTTCCTTAACATATAAGCCCCCCAGGGCAGGCCCAACATAACCATATAACAGGGAGACGTTTATTTAAAAAGTTGGACATTACCTTTGTAAAAGGGCAGGCAGATTTCAACCGATAACCTTTAAGTATTGCCCGGCGTTAGTCGCCTCTCATACCACTCGAAATTATCAAACAAAGAGGCAGGCGCTGGAGACTGGAAGGCAGGAAACAGAGGTTTATTCCGATGGAGCAGAACACATCAAATCAGACAACAGGGCATCTTCTCGAGGTGCTCTAACCGCATCTCTGAGGCCTGGCCTCTTATACACAGGTTTATGGCTTTATTGTATGAAACACGTTCTTGTCAATACTTTGAATTACGGAAAGACATCCTCGGAATCCCTGCTTCAGGCCTGTTCCCACACACATTTACAGTAGAAGTCCCCACCCCGATCTCAGTAGGTGATGGCTGTCGCGCAGCTGGATATCCCGCCGATTCCCGGAATGTGTGCGGCTGATCGGATCTCATGGGGTGGGGGCTTTGATCAGTCATAGATCCTTTGAAGAGGGACAGCTTCCTACTGTATGGGGCAATAAACTGCATCCGCAGGGCCAGGTGATGGCCTGGGACCGGGCCGGACAATCGGGCACAGAGGAAGGGGGTTCATCAAAGGATGTGTGATCATGAAAGGGACGGAGGGAGGTGTTAGTCGGGTACGGGATGTGGCTTCGAGGCAAGGCTGCGCTGAAGGGGTGGTTTATGGCCCAAGCATGTGAGAGCGGGGGCTGTCAGTGCGCGGGGGATGCTTGCGAGGTCAGAGAGGGAGAGAGAGAGACGCGCTGGCTATCGGCAGTGGGCAGAGAGGTCATGGAATTCAAAATGGCTGCTACTTGAGCGCACATATGAGCCTGAAAAGGGACAAGATGGCGCCGATAATGTTTACGTCGTAATCTAGATTTTAACAGTCCTCCCTTTTCAACATATCTAGCCAGCTTGTCAATCTATGTCTATCCCCATCAGATTACGGATTTCTACATCATACAAAGCTTTCATGCGTTCATCTTCAAAGTCCAGAGTCTTAGGGCATACATAGTTAGCAAAAAGTGAGCACAGGGGTGGCAAGCATTGAACACCCAGGCAGAATCCACATATTACGACAATCGGTATCAATATGATCATAAACAACCTCCAACCCCAGTCCTTTACAGCACTCCAGAACCAACTCCCAAGCGACCATTCTTCTTGTTCTTGATGAACTTCTGAGGAAAGTCTGTGGCGGTGTTCAATGGCTTTGTAGACTGAGGGCGAATTGTCTGGTATGTAGGTGCAGCAGCTGGACCCAATGATACGGCATGCTCCTCCACGATCCGCTAGAACAACGTCTAGAACAAGACGGTTCGGAAGGGCCACCAGGCGGACTGCCTGAAGCTCGGCTGTATTGTTTGTGAGGATACCAGCTGTAATGTTCATCGTCGTTTCAACTGACTGGGTCAAATGTCGGATGGCACGGCTGTTCGCCATCGGACCCCAGAGTGGAACAAGTCCCTTTATTGCGTACAGGAACTGTGCTCCGGTGGAGTCGGCTTGCTCAATGTCTCTCGCTCGCTTTTGTCGGTGATGATTTGCTGGAGCCACATAGGTTGGAGGAAGGATGAAGGCAATGTAGCAGGTACCTCCCCAGCCCTTTGGGAGCCATGTGTAGGCTTTTGTACCACAGACAAAGTACATGTTTGGAGAGGTGACAAAAGAGGGTGGATCAGTTGAGTCCAAAGTTCTAGTGATGCGGCAAGCGCTGTGGCCCACCAACTGTGTTCAAAGGCCTTGGATGCATACAAGGCCCGAGATGTTGACGACAGATAAGGCCACAGTCAGGGTGGCAGCTGCTCGTTTTCGGAGGTAAGAGAAAGTGGGTCCGGCTGGGTTGTTGAACACCTGCATTTCAACCCGTTCTTTGGCAGGGATGTCCATGTGTGTAGAGGCATTGGATGTCAGAGGGCAAAAGGAAGCTGCAGTTCTTCCAGTTTTGTTCAGGCAAACCCCATGATAAAAGTGCGACATAGTTTTGCCGGAAGTGGCATTATCCCTGTAACTCTCTTGCAAGAGGATCAGCCAAGCAAGGCAGAAACCATGAACAGAGAAAGGTGATATTGGGCGATATCCGATATTGTGGAAGTTTTGGGAGCACTGCGTCCTGTCGAACAGTTATATGCACAGGGTCAATCATCATGCGTCCTACCTCCGAGTCAGTTTTGGCCCACAGGTATAGAGGTAGAGTGTCGAGTAGGGACAAGTCAGCGTCAGTGATGGAAAACATGCGTCGAGTGGGACAAGGTCTGAGCAGAGTCGGGTTGTCGTACAGAATGACTCGAACTCTGTCTTGTGAACACCTAATAGTAGCTCGGAAATGCTTCAATAAGTCAAGTCCCATAATGGCATCGGGGGTGTTGGATGAGATCAAAAACGTTGTGTCAGTGGTGTTATTTTCCAAGTCAAAGGAGATCAGTGTGGACAAGGGATTAGTGGAGGGCGTTCCATCAAAACCTATTGATGTTACATGTGAGCCAGACAAGGGTGCCCTTGGAATCAGTCGTTTAGATAACGCACTACGTGTTGCGCCAGTGTCTACCAAAAATGGAGACTTCGTACCCAGGACCTTAGCGGTGACATAAGGACCTTGCTGGTCAACATGGAGCTCGTCTGGATCCCTCCCTTGCCCTTGGCAGTCCTATGCGAAGTCGTGGGTGTCGTCGCAGTCAGACTGTTGGTACTGGTTCTGTCGGGGACGGTCAAAAGTGTTCGGTCTGCCTGGCCTGTCGTTGTTGGTGGCGTTCGTGTATCCTCGTCCCTGTCCTCTATTTCTTGGCCCACCCGCTACGTCTCTTGTGTCTCTATTTTTGTTTGCTTCTTGCAGAACCGGGCACTGGGATTTCCAATGACCAAATCCTTTGCAAAACGCACACTGGTTCTCATCGATGTCCTTACGTCCAGCGTATGGTGCGGATGTACGGTCTCTAGGGGGTGGATTTCTAGGAGCATTCGGTTGGTAACTACCTTTGTACTGTTCCCTTCCTATTGTCACCCCTTGCAACTGTGCGATCATCACCCTTTCTTTTAGGTCCTTTTTCTTTTTCTCAGTCGCCCTATCTTTCTCATTCTTTTGATGTTCATAGTACTGGGCCATCTGAAGGATAGCCGCAGGTTTGGAGGCCGCCCAACTACTCTCGCTAGTCTGTAGTTACTGCGAGACTTCCTGCGACAGACCTTTGACATAATTCTGGACAAACAGATGATGTCCGGTTGCGGTGGTCATGTCCTGGCCACTGTAATCGGAGAACACCGTCTCAAACCGGGAGAAGTATTCTGATACGTCTTCCTGGGGTTTCTGGCGGCAGGCCGTTACTATCGACCAGTCCACCTTCTTTCTGGGATCAAGGTTTTCAATTTCTGGACGATCTTGTCTGGGAGGTCTAAAATGGATTTTAAATGTTTCTCTCCTGGCTCTCATTGTCTATCTATGCCATCGAGTTGTGACCAGGTATGTCCGAACAGCTCAAGGTGGTCGATTTTCCGGATTTGCTTCCACATATCAGCTGGCAGACATAGCCCGAAAAACAAATCGATGTCCGCTAGGGTCATAATCGTCGAACCCAAGGCCGTGCCTAATGCAGTATAAAAGGCAGTGGGGTTCTTTCGTAAATCAGGCAAGGATTTTCGGAAAGTCAGGATGTCTTGCCGATCCCATGGTTGGTAGACCCAGTTATAGACTACTCTCCCTCTCGCATCTTGGTGGTTAATGTCATTGTGCATTCCCTGTCCTCGTGGGGGAACCCAGTAGGGAGCCGCCTCCTTTATAGGCATCATTGTGTCAGTTTTTTCTGTTCGGGGTTCGGTCGCTACAGGAGTCGTAGCGTTAGTTTCTAACCTCTGTTCAGTGAGGTGGCGGAAAACTTCAAGCGTACGCGTGAAGAGGTCCGTCATATCACACTCGCCTTCATCCCCAATGTCAACTTTCCTATACAGAGTCCTTAGGCTCTCAGGACCTTTGTCTTGGTATCGATCCTCATAGGCATTGAGGGTGTGATAACAAAATCGCACGACAAAGTGTCGTCTGTGGCTATTGGCATATGAGTTGTACATATCCGTTACGTATTCCTCACTCTCTTTTCGTTCCACTAGTGTCTTCACTAT
Organism: Lissotriton helveticus; assembly: GCF_964261635.1. Taxonomy (NCBI): domain Eukaryota; kingdom Metazoa; phylum Chordata; class Amphibia; order Caudata; family Salamandridae; genus Lissotriton; species Lissotriton helveticus. Next base: position 1,769,025,073 of record NC_136063.1, read on the forward strand.
CTTATCGATCCCTACTCGTTCATCTTTGCTTAATCGGTTCATTCTAGTGGAATCTTTCCTTCTAGCTTCAGGGTCATCTAGTGTTACTGTTTGCGCTGCGTTGAGTACAAGGGGTTCGGTCGGCGCGGAGGCCGTGAGGACCGAGGTCCTGGCACTATTCTCACCTGTACTTGGGGGCTGCGGGTGTTGTACTAAGGGTTGGGAAGGGGCGTATGGAGGGGGCATGTAGATGATTGGGGGACCTAGTAATAAATCATCGTTCGCTCGTTGTTTCGAGGGTAAGTCCGGGTAGAGCGCAGAGGGTGTTCTAACGGGACACTGGCCCGATGTTTCGGACTCTTGCTTCTGTTTGGCTTCCTCTCTCTCCTTTATCTCTTCCTCTAAATTTCTAGCAGCTAGGTGAGCTGCTTTTCGTAGCTCTTTCTCTAATCTGACTTCGTTTCTCTTTTTCCGTTGCTCTGTTCTTTGCGCCACATGCCGAGACTATCAAGCGTAGTGGGCGTTGTCTTATTGTTACAAAGGGCTGTTTCCAGCACGTTTATTTTATCGTCATCAAAGGTTCCTATCAGTGGCCACTGACTTTCCTGATCCTTTCTTGTATATTTATGCCATAGCTTACTATAGGCTATGGCGACTAGTCCATACTTAGTGAACATGTCCTTATTAGGGGTGCCTTCCAGTGGAGCTGGATGGTTCATCTCTAATAAGCGGTCCGGGCTGAACCAACTACCGATCAGTGGGGAGAAGATAGGCATGACAGATTACAAAGGGGGACAAAGGTCCGCACTACCTATCCTTCACTACTTGCAAAGACTAGACAGAATATTTCTATTCTACGTTATTTGCAAACAGAGATTATCTCAAAAAGAACCAACTTCGAACAATCAATGTTCGGACAATCAATCAATCAGTGGGGAGAAAAATAGGCACGACAGATTACAAAGGGGGACAAAGGTCCGCGTTACCTATCCTTCACTATCTGCAAAGGAAGAGAGAATATTTCTATTCTTCCCCGTTTGCTGGCAGAGAATATCTCAAAAACAATCAATGAGCAATACTAGTATTTTCAAACAATCAAACAATCGTTTCGCAATTTGTCGTGTTACACGACCTTACCCGGACCGCATGGACAGTTTCTCGTCTTCCGTTTCCAGCACCCGATCGTTCTCTATTCTCCGTAATTGCCGCGGCAGTCCTGATGGTTCCCAGTCAGGACCGCAGATCACTCGAGAGAGGTCTACTCGGAATCGGTGCCAGACGAGGGTCTATCGGGCAGGTGCACTTCCCGATCGTTGCAGTCGTTCACTCTGTCATCAGGACCTCTCCCACTGGATCCACGTGTCGCTGATGGGCCCAACGTTGGGCGCCAATTGTAAAAGGGCAGGCAGATTTCAACCGATAACCTTTAAGTATTGCCCTGCGTTAGTCGCCTCTCATACCACTCGAAATTATCAAACAAAGAGGCAGGCGCTGGAGACTGGAAGGCAGGAAACAGAGGTTTATTCCGACGGAGCAGAACACATCAAATCAGGCAACAGGGCATCTTCTCGAGGTGCTCTAACCGCATCTCTGAGGCCTGGCCTCTTATACACAGGTTTATGGCTTTATTGTATGAAACACGTTCTTGTCAATACTTTGAAGTACGGAAAGACATCCTTGGAATCCCAGCTTCAGGCCCGTTCCCACACACATTTACAGTAGAAGTCCCCACCCCGATCTCAGTAGGTGATGGCTGTCGCGCAGCTGGATATCCCGCCGATTCCCGGAATGTGTGCGGCTGATCGGATCTCATGGGGTGGGGGCTTTGATCAGTCATAGATCCTTTGAAGAGGGACAGCTTCCTACTGTATGGGGCAATAAACTGCATCCGCAGGGCCAGGTGATGGCCTGGGACCGGGCCGGACAATCGGGCAAAGAGGAAGGGGGTTCATCAAAGGATGTGTGATCATGAAAGGGACGGAGGGAGGTGTTAGTCGGGTACGGGATGTGGCTTCGAGGCAAGGCTGCGCTGAAGGGGTGGTTTATGGCCAAAGCATGTGAGAGCGGGGGCTGTCAGTGCGCGGGGGATGCTTGCGAGGTCAGAGAGAGAGAGAGAGAGACGCGCTGGCCATCGGCAGTGGGCAGAGAGGTCATGGCATTCAAAATGGCTGCTACTTGCGCACACATATGAGCCTGAAAAGGGACAAGATGGCGCCGATAATGTTTACGTCGTAATCTAGATTTTAACACCTTCATGTTTTACATGTCCTGCAAGTATAAAAAATCTTAAGTTTGTTTTTCTCTGCTGAAAGGCCTACTTCCTCTGTAGGATAACATTGGATGAGTAGTGATTTCTTTGTACTGGGAGGAGGAGGGAATGTTGAGTTTGAAGTCTAAAGAATTGTGATTTGAAAAATGTAAATCACAATTCTGAAAATGTCACTTTTAGAAAATTACTTTGTAGATGGGTTTGACCTGCACACCTTTATGAATCTAATTAGAATTCAAAATAATGCGATTGATAGTTATTAAGTCGTATCTGTTTATGCATGCTACCGCGTGAATGGGTATAGCCCTAACCCCTGTGTGAAAGTTACAAGAAAAGGACCCGGAAAAATCCGAACCTGCACAGTGCACAGCAATTGTCCCTAAGGTTTCAACAATTTTATCATGTTTCTTGTATTATTAATACTTGCAATAAAACATTTACTCTATCTCGTTTTGAAATAACGGCTCATATTTCATCATGTGTTGTTAAAATGTTCATCAATTACAAAGGACATTGAAGTGAATCAACAATAAATGCAACAGCTTAATGTGCTGTTTTTTAAACATAACAACGTAAAATCCTGCAACACAAGATTTCAAATGTGACCCAATGCATTTCGGGTTATAATAAACCCTTCCTCAGGGGTACATGTAGTGCAGTAACAGCGATGTAGCAATCAATCAAATGGCTTCAAGCAACTTCCGTGTGGAACTACAAAATGTAAAGTAAAATAAACAACATTGTCAGTTCTCAATCTGCCTCAGGGCTGAGTACATATGTTCACAAGACAGAAAGGAAGGAGGATTTGCACACTCGCTATGTTAGCCCATAGTCAGAACATGCCTACTTGTACAAACAGTGCCCTAAATGAAACCAACGTGACCGGAATGGAATGGTGCAAAAAAGTAGGTGGCCAAATGAGTGGCCCTAGGTAAAATAACCTGCTTCCGAGTGAACGATAGTTATCTCAGTGACTGATGCCAAGCTCACCAACTTAGTGTATGTTTAAAAAAAGGACATACAGGAAGGTGCAATATATCTAAGATGATAAAAAATCACAAGAACATGCTCACATATGTTCTTACAGCATTTGACAAGGAATGGCGCAATCTCCACCCAGGCCTCTATATTGGCCGGGGCAGAATTACAACCGGCTGCAAGGCCACATGCTCTATACACCAGTGACACAGCCCTGACGAAGTCACAGGTGATCCACCCAACTAGCGACATAACACGTGTTGGCGGGAACAACTGGAATAAAGAGAAAAAGACTGAGAAGAATTATTGCTGCTGTGTTTGATACTTAATGTCATGAACATGATATAATTGGTTTATGTGTGATAGGACATTGCAACAATTGTTTAGGATCTCATGTTGAGATTTGATTGATGGGGATGTGGATGATGAGCCCCTTCCTAAGCACCATAACAGACTAGATTTAGATTACGAATAGACCGAATATAAAGGGAAGAGCCACTGTCACTAGAATATACGTATCATCCCTTTAGTTAACCTGTTAAGAAATAAGAGTACCTCATGCGTATGTATAGTCTTACCGGAGTTTGGAAAAAATTATCTCCGTGTCTGTAAGGAGAATGTAACATCAATGTTACTGAATGCGTAGGAAACTCGGGAATCAAAGCACCCCGATCTCTGTTATTTCAAAATTATCTTACCGGAGTGCCAGAATCATGTCTCCAATCTGAAAGATAAACCAGACATCGAATTGATGTCAAATATAAAAACGCTCTTCTGCCCAAAAATACATAACAAGATAAACAATTGCTATTGTAATCGACCGTACACTCACCTCTTGTTGTTGTATTGCGGTGAACTGAACCATTGTCACCTCATGATGACTCACACACGAACTAGTGTGATGATGACTACACATTTAAAGGGCCGTGTGATAAAAACAATAGCTTTATTGGTAACATGTAGTTCAAAGAACTACAGTGCAGCGTTTTGCCTAAAGTTGAAAGCCATACTGAGAAATGGGCTCAGGAGCATAAGGTCACGTTGTAATCTGTGCCTGGAACCCGATCAATTTTTTCCAATATAGTAAACCTATTCTGGGGGATTGTGTGTGGGGTTTTCACCCAATGTGCCGCTAAGCAGGAGTTACAGTTTTTATTTCAAATCATACTTTTATGCTCTATAATGCGTGTTTTAATTTTATGTGATGTTCTACCCACATAGGTCAATCCGCATGGACCTTGGATTGCATAAGTGATGCCCTCTGTGTTGCAATCTGATGTGTGTCTTAACTGGGTTTTGTGCCCTGTGTGTGGATGAGAGAAAGTATTACCAGGAATTATATTGCCACATTGGCCGCAGTTCCAACATTTCCTCATTCATCTGTGGGTTTGCGTTAGTGAGATGGATCTGGGTTTTAACATATCCCTTAAATTCTTTGAGCGATTAAGAGCGAAAATGGATTCATCCAAAAAGAGTGATGCAAAATCAATTTCATGTTCAATAATCTGCCACCGTTTGGTTATGATTCTTTTAATCCTGGTAGATTTCACTGAATACCTTATGACAAACACTTCCCGATTTTTATTAGGCTTAACAGATTTCTGTAATAGATCTTCCCAACTCTTCTGTGCCATTGTTTCTTTAGAATTGTTTAACACTTGTGGAGGGTATCCCCTATCTTTAAATCTACTGAGTCGTTCATCAATTAAAAGTTTGCACTGTTGTAATTCTTTTAATTCTAATAAGTTGTGACACAGCTAAGTGTTTCTTGAGAGAATCTGGATGAGCACTGGTATAATGTTTTTTTAAAAAACTTTTTTATTGTTGTTGCAAGAAAAGGAAAATTTATCGACAAACATTTCAAATACCTAACAAAAATAGCTATAAATCATTCCGCCTTTAACTAAATCGAAAGAAAAATATACATAATTAAAGAATTGAAAATAGAGGAAAAATAAAAGAAAGAGGAGACAATGCATAAAAATAAATAGTAAATGTAAATTGAATACGTGGGTTACATTGATTGAGATCATTGATACAGCCTTCCAATATGTCACGTGGTCCTCTCCAAATATCCAAGATGTCATCTATATAACGCATATATGTGATAAGGTTATCTTGCCATATGGGGTTGTCTAATATATGCATATCTTCAAAGTGATACCAAAGGGATGATGGACGGAGCCTTTGAACAAATCAAACACTCACCCCCAGTCAACTGATCTAGGTTTAATCCATCATCAACTCTTTAGCTCACTCCACCATCCCAGTTCAGACATGGCCATATGCAAATCAGTCTGACCATGTGCCTCATGGAAACTGTCCAACCCGAACTATCAAGCCATATCTTCCCTGGACCGGAAACAATCATCCTGGGACCGGTTACTGGCTAATCAGCTGTCATCAGCCAGGCTAGCTGGAATCCAGTGGCAAAGTGAGCAAGGGACCCACGTCTGGGCATACCCTGCCAACTTAGGGCGAACAAAGCAATACCAAAGGGGATGATTGACGGAGCGTTTGAGCAAATCAAACACTCACCCCCAGGTAACTGATCTGGGTTTATTCCATCATCATTCTTTAGGTCACTCCACCACTCCAGTTCAGACATGGCCATATGCAAATCAGTCTGACCCTGTGCCTCATGGAAACAGTCCAGCCCGAACTGCCAAGCCATGTCTTCCCTGGCCCGGAAACAAGCATCTTGGAATCGGTTTCTGGCTAATCAGCCATCATCAACCAGGCTAGCTTGAATCCAGTGGCAAAAATGAGCAAGGGACCCACGTTTGGGCATACCCTGCCAACTTAGGGCGAACAAGCGATACCAAAGGAGATGATGAACGGAGCGTTTGAGAAAATCAAACACTCACCTCCAGTCAACTGATCTGGGTTTAATCCATCATAATTCTTTAGCTCACTCCACCACCCCAGTTCAGACATGGTTATATGCAAATCAGTCGGACCCTGTGCCTCATGGGAACAGTTCAGCCTGAACTGCCAAGCCATGTCTTCCCTGTCTTCAAATAGAGCCATGAATGTATTGGCATAGGAGGGGGCTCCAGGAAAACCCATGGAAGGACCTATGTGTTGTAGAATTTCTTTTTTCTTTCCAGGAAAAATAACTGTGATACAATGAAAAGTGGAGTAATTCCAAAAGGAAAACTCCTATGTCTTGTTTTGAAGCTGTTTGTAAAAGTCTCCATTCCACTGCATCTAAGCCCTCATTGTGAGGAATTGTAGTGTATAACACCACCACGTCAATGGTGCATAGTAAAACCTCTTCTGAAAAGCGATGAATGATAGCTTCAAGTTTTTTTAAACAATCGGTAGTGTCCTAAACATATGTGTCCCATGACTTGACCAACGGTTGTAGATTAGATGGTAATCCAAATATTGTCCAATGGGCTCAAGAATGGATCCACATCCCACTACAATTGGGCGAAAGGGAGGATTTTGGGCATCCTCATGGATTTTGGGAAGCATATATATGTGCGGTGTTATAGGCATAGTCTTCTGTAGAAACATTATGGTGTTCTCATTACCCAAACCCTTGTTCTCAGCCTTTAACAAGATAGACTCATGCAGTTTCATAAATTCGTTGGTAGGATCTGAATGAACTGAATGTAGGTCTCAGTGCTGTTAACATGTTGATGTACACATCTTTCATAGAAATCGGTGTCCATTGAGACCAACGCTCCCCCCTTATCAGCTGGTTGAAAGGTTACATCCTTGTTCTATAAATACAACAAAGAGGGGAAAGGAGAGGTTAACCGCATCGCTGCTAGAGCGATTCCCCTGCTGTGCTGGACAGTAATAAAAACGGGTGTGGTCATGACGAGCTCAGCTCGTCACGAGCACAGGAGCACTGTACTGCATGACGAGCTCAGCTCGTCATGAGCATGGGAGGGGTTAAATGGGGTGGATTCAGTCTCCCGAAGTACAATTTCATAAACAGAGAGAAAGCACACCTGGTGTTTCTAGAGTAGTCCCCATGGTGTTGGAGAGCACTCAGTGTTCTTTCAATACCTCTCACACACCAAAAGGACCCTTGGTGTCATGCTTCATCATCGGGGTCTTCGCACCCCTCTACGGGGTGCGGCGTGCTACTAACTGACGGAATACGTGGGAGCACTTAATTGATGACTATGTGTGGTGTGCGAAGGGGTTATGTTATTCAGTGAGTGGTGGGTTTGGAGTGAGGATAGTGAAAAAAAATTAAAAGGGCCTGGCACGTGAAGTCTAACACATTTTAATGGGCATCCATGCTGGCACTGTTAAAAAAGGTTTGTGTCCTTGTCCTGTCTCAAGGAGTTGAGAACACATGTTTCTCTCTTAGTTAAATTGGTATGCTTAGGTTTCCTATATTGTATTTTCTCCAAGTCTTTTTTGACTTCATTTTAAAATTGTCAAGGCTTTTCTACGAAAATGGAGCCATATAGTTACTTTTAGGGCGAAAAACTTCTAGTGGTTTTGTTTGCTCCTGGTGTTGTGTGGTGGTGAAAAAGAACCATCTCAGTCGTACTTTTCGCATGAACTTGAATAAAGCTATTTCAGTTTCTAAAGTGTTGGATGAATACGTGGGAACATATGACATGCCTTTATTCAATACACCAATTTCTTCTGCGCTGAGGTTTGATGAAATAAGAGAGATATTATTTCAAAACAAGATGGAGTAAATGTTTTATTGCAAGTGTCATTAATACAAGAAACATTATAAAATTGTTGAAACTTCAGGGACAATTGTTGTGCACTGTGCAGGTTTGGATTTTTCCTGGTCCTTTTCTTGTAACTTTTAGAAAATTGCCATTTTCTTGCCCCAACCATTAGGGGTCTGCAGCCTATACCGTGGGTTACACGCAAGGCTGGCTTTAGAGCAGTGCGAACGGTGCCACCACTGAAGGCTTCTGAGCTCAGGGGGATGCTAATCAAATACATTATGGATTTAAAAGCACCTGCTGCAGAGTTCCTTGCCTTCAGTAACCTTTAGGCTACAATAAAAATGTGAGATAACTCTCGTGATTAATGGACATCTGGAGAGAGATTGGAGTTTTATCAATGGAAACTTTGACTCATCATAAAGTATCGCAGAGGGTTAATATGTCAAATGCAAAGAATGTGTAAAATGTGTATATAATGGAGATAGTTCAGTGGGCTGCTGCTTTAACTAGAGAGATGTTTTCATTACTTGTAGCTTAAAAGTTACAATCCTAACAAAGCAGGGTTAGCTATTAACTGTCATCAAAGAGCTGCATACAAATTGCAAGCCATCGGTTAGATCATTATGTTTTTTTTCTCCAGTCATTATCCTAATGTTGCTAAAAAGAGTCAATTTGGGTAGAAAATAATTCTTATTAGTAAAGTCAACCCAATCATGGTGCTACATTTTAAATCCTGAGTTTATGTTGCCTCATACCATTCATTCTTAAACTATACTGCCTGACCAGTATGGATGACATGTGACGCCTGCTCCATGTGGTCCTCTGTGTCTCATGTAACATTTTCTATGCACTAATTTACACAGGTATGATATATTGTCTCTGTATAATATGTGTGTGAAACCTTACACTGGTATGAGTAGTGCTATAAAACAGAAGAAATGCATGTGAGAGAGGGGCTATGGAGAGATGAAGGGCACTGTTGGAGGGTGGTAGTGAGGGAATCTATGGAGAAGGTAGGCATTAGAGGTAACAACAAAGATTGTCGCACAGAGTGCCACCAGCGCTAAAGCAGGCCCTGGTCACATGACTAAATGTAGCTGACAGTTGATCTTTGTGTATTGCTCCCACACAGTGAACAAATGAGCATAGGTATTGACAGGATGTGCCATCTCTGACTTGATTAGTGGGTGGAGCTGTCACCTACTAAACTTGCACATCTCAAAGGCTCTGCCTCAACACACTCACAAAGGGTTTCACACTGGTCTTTGGAGACCCCAGACCAGCTGTGGCCAGAGCAGGGAGGCAGAAATTCCAAGCGCCTCAGGCAGTGAAAACTTCCAGAACCTTATTTTACTTAAAAGTGGGCACCATGTAAAATATTGGAACCTCAGACCCAACTAGTCAGTACTCATCTGGACCTATGAAATACCCAGATGAAGGATTGCTGTGTTGCTTTGTTGCAAGAAGTACTGCCACTCTGCCGCCCTACTGTCCTACTGTCCTCCTGCTTCAGTGAGAAGAACGGGACCTGCATCTTGAACCCAGTTCCCCTACAGTGACTCCAAGGGCTAGTTGACTGGCTTCCTTAAGATCCTCAGGGATAGAACAGGCTCCAACAATCTTGAACCCAGTACTTGTACTCTGACAGTTCTGAGTCCTATCCCCCAAGTGGTGGCATTCCATACCTGGACTCTTCGAAGTGGGCATGAAGCTGCCTTGTAACCCTGGGCGAAGCACTACACTACTCTCGCATAGTTTGTGAAGTTTGTGCTACTTTGCACTACGCAAATTGCACATAGCACAGAGCAAACATGTGTAGCGTAGTGCAGCGTCATTTTTTGCTTGCTCACGGTCCTCAACGGCAAGTTGGCGACCGCGAGCACGCAAAATGACATCCCGGCAAGACTTTTTCCTCATTCGCGATCAGCAACATCAAGTTGCCGATCGCGAGCATGGAAAATAAACCTCCCGGCAAGATTCTCAACGCGGGGAGGTCAAGTTTCTCATTGCGAGTGGTCGCGTATGCTTGCGGCCGCTCGCGATGAGAAACTACTAGTCTGCATTGAGAAAGCTGCTGCTCGAGTAGAAATCTACTCGAGCGGCAGAAAACGACCGCTTGCACTGTGCAAGATGCGGTTTGCACTGATTGCACAGTGTGAACAAGCATACGGCACTGTGCAATCAGTGCGAACAGCATTTTGCATAGTGCACTCCGCAGTTTGCGTAGCTACGTGTAGCTCGCATAGTGCTACTACGCAAACTAAGCCCAGGGTTAGTGCCTTGCCAGCCCATCTGTGGTCCCAACAGAACTGTCCCAGCATGACACATCACCTTGAAAGACTCCACATCTGGACAGCTGCACCATGCATCCCCGATGCAGGTCTTCGCATATCAGCTCACAGCCCATTGGGACTGCCGCTGCTCAACGCATCTCCAGGCAGGACATCGCATCACCACCACAGATCCTCTGAACCACCACTGAGTGACACATCTCCACACAAGGATCTTGCATCGCCTCTGCTGTGTGATGCATCCTCGATGCAGAACTTGATTTTGCCCCGCAAACAGGATTTCAAGTACTTTTCTTCAGCAGGCTTAACTTGGTCCCTGTAGCTGGCCCAGGTTCCATTGCAGTCAACCTGAACTTGTGACTTTGCCCTGGTCCAATGCGACCAGATATTCACATTTGACATGCACTGTTTTCATTTAAAACTTTGAAATTGCATATCTCCAGTTATAATTGTTAGATTTTCGTCGTTTTGGTGCCGCATAAGCGATTAAATTGAACTCTATTTTTCTACATTGATGTGAAGTTTCTCATTTGTGGTATTTTGACTTTATTCCAGTTTGAATGCTGCAAAAATACTTTACACATTGCCTCTAAGTTAAGCCTGACTGTTTTGTCCCAAGCTACCAGAGGGTTAAGCACAGGTTAATGTGGGATTTGATGGTGACTTTACCCTGCCAGAAATTGTGGCTGCTGCTTGAGTAGGGTTTCACCCCCATCAACACGGAACCCAATTTCTAACAGTGTTAATACTTATCTTCATGTTGGTGTATGAGCTTATCATTCTGCAGTGATGGACAGCGTCTGGAGATAGCCCATGATGGAGCAAGAATGCTGTTAGCATTAGTGAAAGGGCAGGCAGCTATGAGGCATCAGTCTTGCAGGATATAGGATAAAACTGTTGAAGGCTATGGCAGAGACAGGATCATTTTTCACATACAAGTGTGAGGAGGTGTGTTGTCAAGATTTTGAGATATTCACTTTTCAATCACAGATAAAAACGAAAACACAAGAGCAAATCAGAGCATTTTTCACCCCCCATAAAACCATACTGATTTACCACGAAATGAGGAACTGTTTGTCAAAAGAAAATGAAAATGGAACACAGCATCATATGAGTAAGATGTAATGGTTTGACATGTGGAATACAGTTGGATTTCTGTGTGTGGAATATGTTTATTGTAGGCATTTGTGGCATGCTAATGACATTATTTGGGTGTCTGGCTTTATGTGTGCATACTACGTATTAGAGATTGTGGATACATTCTGAAACAGGGTTCCACGAAAACAGTGGACTGGTATTTTGCAGATAGAAAGCAGTAGCAGCTGCTACCGGACTCAGGTGGTGGGCTGGGGGTGGGTGTAGGGAACCCAAAATATAAAAAAAAAAACACAAACCTTTGCTGGCCGGCCAGCCGCCGCCTCTCCTCAATCCTCTTTTTCCTACTCCGTCCTGCAGCAGGATACAGGAAGCAGCAGGAAGTTCCCAGCTCCCAGGCTCCGGATAGCCAATCACAACGCTACAATGCAGCGTCTAAGTGCCGTGGATCGTGTTTAGCCAGGGATTGGGGGCCTGTGCATGTTCTCCATGCAGGCTGTAATGTACCCTGCATGGACAATGTGGGAAATGCGCATGAGTGTTTTGGGCAGCACGAGAGGGCAAACAGTCATGTGCACTTAGGAGTGGGCTAATCACTCCTCCCCTGCTCTTCTGTCCTCGGAGCAGCCCCGCTCCACCCAGGGAGCTGCCACAGCAGCAGGAAACATAAAATGATAGTAACACAAGTTATTCTCATTTTCAGTTTCCTTCTGTGGAGCAGTGGTGCATCCTCGGCGGAGGAGCCACCACTGATAGAGAGAGAAACCTAGAAGTAATAAAGATAGTGTGTTGTGTTGCGCCGCTACACCTGCATCTCCTAAAGTAAAAAAAAAAAGACTTCTTCACACTTTATATCAAACAACAAGAGAGTGTTAAAACGAGTAACAAACACAGTAGGTAAACAAAATTCTGTTCAGGACGCTACTAAACCTCAGAAAAAACAGTTGTTTGCAGTAGGAAAAATAGAGTGCACGTGCTCAAAGATCTAGCTAAAAGAACCCTCAGGCTCCAATGGAACATTGGTAGCCAGTTATCTTCATTGGGTCCTCTTTAATAGCTAGAGAAATGAAAGTGAGTTAAAAAGAGTGTGGACCACTTCTCAAAATTACTTTAATAAGAGGGTGGCTCTAACTCTCTTAAAAACAATGAATGAAAAACATGATTATTTTTCTGGACTATAAAAAGGTTTATTCAATGAACCATTTAGTCCAATTAAACAAGTGAAAGAGAAGAATTAGTAAGATAGAAATACGGTCAACATGTTTCTGCTTTCGGAGCGATAATTAAGCTCAGCATTCTTCAGGACCAAAAAATACAATACTCTACCACTCAATGATCAGAGCACGCTAAAGCGCTCAGACCCGAGCAGTGAATATACGGAACCATACGACCTGCAGTTGTCGAAGCTCCTTTTAGGAAATTCTTCCTCAATTTCATTAACCTCCTTATTGTAGGTGAAACGATCAGAATATTATTTTACGAAGTGGTGTGCCCCATGGGCATAGCGGCAGAAGGAAATCTTCACGTTTGGTCTTTGTCTCCAAACGGCTCCCCGCTGGAACACCTACAAGCGGCCACATCCGCCGCCCGAATCACCACTTCGTAAAATAATATTCTGATTGTTTCCCCTACAATAAGGAGGTTAATGAAATTGAGGAAGAATTTCCTAAAAGGAGCTTCGACAACTGCAGGTCGTATGGTTCCGTATATTCACTGCTCGGGTCTGAGCGCTTTAGCGTGCTCTGATCATTGAGTGGTAGAGTATTGTATTTTTTGGTCCTGAAGAATGCTGAGCTTAATTATCGCTCCGAAAGCAGAAACATGTTGACCGTATTTCTATCTTACTAATTCTTCTCTTTCACTTGTTTAATTGGACTAAATGGTTCATTGAGTAAACCTTTTTATAGTCCAGAAAAATAATCATGTTTTTCATTCATTGTTTTTAAGAGAGTTAGAGCCACCCTCTTATTAAAGTAATTTTGAGAAGTGGTCCACACTCTTTTTAACTCACTTTCATTTCTCTAGCTATTAAAGAGGACCCAATGAAGATAACTGGCTACCAATGTTCCATTGGAGCCTGAGGGTTCTTTTAGCTAGATCTTTGAGCACGTGCACTCTATTTTTCCTACTGCAAACAACTGTTTTTTCTGAGGTTTAGTAGCGTCCTGAACAGAATTTTGTTTACCTACTGTGTTTGTAACTCGTTTTAACACTCTCTTGTTGTTTGTTATATGGATTTATGAGGGGCATGAGAGTGTTTTCTTCCGGCCCTTACTCTCTTGTTGATGAAGTTCTTCACACTTTAGGCAGTTTACAACAGAGAACAGAATCAGTTCATCTCACAGATCAGCTGATTTGTACAACAAACTTTAATGAATCGGTAATTGTGTCTATTGCCATTTTAACAGTAGTTAATTTTGATAATACTGTATCATTGGGCCAAATGTAAGGTACTTTGAGAAACACGATATTAAGGGCGCCTGGAGCTGGTAACAACAGGGATAAGCAACATTGGCATGAGCTCATTTATGCGCAAGAGGCTGAGCTATTAAGCGCACTTACAAAATGTAATGATGTGTGCACGGGTAGCTCGGTGCACAGTGCGCCATTGCAAAGGGAGAGCATTAACTACTACTCTGTAAGGTCGCCCTGCTGGCTGCCCATTGTTTTTGGAACAAACTCAAGGCCATCATGAGGAGGAGAAAATGTAGGCGCTGATGTAGCTCCAGAGCAGGCGGCTAAGCCCATAGCACGTCTGTATGCACAGACTGCTAATCAGCTTTATTTCCTTTTCTTGGATCATAAAATGAGCACTTTTAAGCTTAGAAGTAATACCTATAATTTAAGAGCCACGTGGCAATTCAGTTTGATGTGAACGATTCATAGTGTATTATTCATTTAATGAGAATTATTCCAATAAAACCATGGAAGATCCTCCCATGGACCATTTCGGCATTGTGTTGATAAGAGGCACAAAGCGAGCAGCTTACAAGACAGATCAAACGAGGACACCGTAAGGACAGTCTATAAACTGCACAGGAGTTAATGAAGCAGGATATGACGAGGACAGTAAACAATTACTGCTAACTTTATTCCAGGAAACGACGGCTTAATTGTTAGTAGAATAAAACACTAAAATGCATGTTCACATTTTCCAACGGCATAGGCTAAATCTTGGAAAAGGATAACTTTCTTTTTTTTATTAAAAAAAAGCGATTCAGTTAGTGATTACAGAAAGGGGCGTGGATCATTATGGTTGGACGAATAAAACATTCAAGAGTGCAAATGTAAAGTTTGCCTTTGGGAATGTCTAATGGGCTTTGCAGCATGTTATGAGACACCGTGTCAATATAGAGAACAGGTTTGGGAAGCACTTAAGGATTTGTTCTGAGACCCTCTCTTGAGGGCGTTGGCGACTACAATATTGAAACAGGTGCACTACAGAGATAGGGAGGTAGCTACTACTTCTGAACAGCTTAGGCACGGGAAACACCCCCGGGGGAAAATGTGGAATGCATATCATTAACAGCATCACCACCTTCATAGGATGTGCTTTAACAAAGAAGTTAAGAGAGCTAAATAAGCCTTTGGGTTGTTAAGGGTGTTATTCTCAGCTACGCAAGTTCTTTTCATATTACAGGGGATTCCTGTCAATGAGGAAAAGGTTTAATAGGTAAGAAGATATCGTTTTCAAAATTGACAATACTTTAGAAATTGAGAATTGTTTTTGGTATAATATAATGGAACTACTACCTGGTCTATGACTGCACACACATCTTTCAAACTCGTTCTGAAGGCAGTTGGGTTTCTGCAGGCAGTTTTCTTTTAGATGTACTTTATTAATTCAGTAAGAGGTGCTGTATGTATAGATTACTTGTGGTTAAAATATATATAGTCCTTATATTTATGCGTAAAATATATACAGATACTTACATAAATAACATGCAATTATTTGACAACATGCTATGCTTCTCAATCTGTTATGATCACTGACATCAAAGATATAAATATGATTATACGGGAATGATGAGTACATGTTAACTATTCAATATACTTAATAATGAAAAATCAGTAATGTATCCATTAACATAATTAAATAACAAAAAGTAATACTTATTAATTAGTCTCTCGCTCACTCTCTCTCTCTCTCTCCCCTCCTCTCTCTCTCTCCATATCTATATATATATATATATATATATATATATATATATATATATATATATATATATTACCTACTGGCGGTCGCCTGTAGGTAGTTATAGTCGGACCTATTTTCCATAGGAAATCTGCAACATTCTATTCCCAATATTTTTTGCGCCGAAAGACGAATTTTCGCGAAATGTTCAAAACTCATGGGGCACTCTGGTCGGCTCCTATCCTGAAAGTTTGGGGGTGATTTGTCAAGCAGGGGACGAGAAAAATGGGGGTCCCAAAACGTGTTTTCACCATGGTATTTTCTATAGCTACAGCCCAAACTGCTGAACGAAATTACACCAAATTTTTCTGAATCAGTGATGTAATTTGAGATATCATCAGTGATGTCATGAGTGATGTCACTGACCATGTCATGAGTGATGTAATATGTGACATCATCAGCAGTGCATTGCGGGCGCGCAAGTTAAAGTTAGCTAAATTAACTCTAACGGGGGAATTTCAAAGGTTTTGTACAAGTGAAATGTCCAACTAACTATAACGCCCCTGAAACCTATGGTTTTTTCAGTGAATTTCTAAGGTTTTTTAAATGCTAATTCCTAACTATAACTTGCCTGAAACTTATGGTTTTTTCAGTGAATTTCAAAGGTTTTTTAAATGCTAATTTCTAAATAGTACGTCCCTGAAACCTATGGGTTTTTTCAGTGAATTTCTACGTTTTTTTAAATGCTAGTTTCTGCCAATGCCTACAGAGGTACAACATTTGAAGAAAGAAGAAAAAACACACAGAAAGAAGCAAAAGAAATGCAGAAAGAAGCAACAGAAGTCCTCAAAGCCGAAGAAAAGTGCAGGAAGAAGGAAGACATGCAGGAAGAACAAACAGAGGAGCAGAAAGCTCCATGGTTCCCACCTGTTGGAGACGCACTCTGACATCCACTGCAGCAACCTTCATGAGGTAAAAGCCGGATTGGCGGGTGGATCCAGTTTACAGCATGCCCGTCGATTCACGCCGGACGCGTTTCGTGCTCATTGCACTCTTCAGCGGCTTGACAGTCATTTTGGCATAGAGGACACACCTCCCACTTAAAAATATGAGCCCTCCAATGGGCAACTCGAATGAGTCTGCGTTGGTTTGTGGGTCTTGTAGTGTGTGCTTCTGTTATGTGTCGCTGTCTGAAATGTTTCAAGCCCACCAATGGGCCTCCACTCGCACATCCGGCTTGTCAATCCTCCATGGATGCCTCCACATTGAGACTCCGTGATTCGGAGCTCCGTGGCCCCAAATTTCCGGCTGGTACATCTCCCGCGGCTGGGAGGCCGCGTATAAATCAAAGCTCCAAGGTTCCCACCAGTTGGAGACGCACTCTGACATCCACTGCGGCAATAGCTCGCTTAATCTTCCCGACGGCCCCCAGCGCCTAGAGACCCTTACGGGTGATTGTGCGCTTTACAAATGTGGACTTTTACTGCAGCAACCTTCATGAGGTAAAACCGGATCGGCGGGCGGATCCAGTTTACAGCATGCCTGTCGATTCACGCCAGACGTTTTTCGTGCTCATTGCACTCTTCAGCGGCGCGACAGTCATTTTGGCACTGAGGCCACACCTCCCACTTAAAAATATGAGCCCTCCAATGGGCAACTCGAATGAGTCCGTGTTGGTTTGTGGGTCTTGTAGTGTGTGCTTCTGTTATGTGCCGCTGTCTGAAATGTTTCAAGTCCACCAATGGGCATCCACTCGCACATTCGGCTTGTCAATCCTCCATAAGTATGGGCAAAATTTGCAAATTCGCGGTCCGCGAATTCGTGCGAAATGGCAAAAAATACGCGAGTTCGCGAATTTTCCCGTGAACTAGCGGATGTTTGTGCCACTTGCACAAATATGTGACCACGTGTGCCTGTAACTTTGCCAGCGCGTCAAAAGGCGCCGAGGTCCCTTGAGTGAGCTGGCCATTATAGTGGGGACGGGTGGGAAGACGTTTCATACTGCTAGTGTGTGGTGGATGGGGCCAAACGGGCAGGGCTTCTATGCGAGTTCACATGCATTTTGTTTATAAAGGGTCAGAGACCAAGCAGAGCAGCAGATGAGGAGAAAGCAGCCTCCTGGTAACAGGAGCTACACAGGGATGTCACTCGGGAAACTCATGGATGCAAAAATACGTTTGGCACAGGACCCCAGAATCTTTCAGATGTCCAAGATAGCTCTGCTGCGCGTGTTGGTACAAAGTTATTCTGATCCTGCTCAGTGGGTTCAGGCACATGCAGATGCTGCTGCTGGACAATGTCCCATCTCATACTAAACTGCCCCGTACAGACATATGCTGGCGCTGGGCAATAGGGTGCAGTGGCATGCGGATGCTCCACACCTGGTACATGTGCACACCGGTGCCAGGGGGGACACGTGTTTATTGGTGCTGTGTACCAAGTTATGACTTTACATTTTGACTGCACCAGACGGTGGTACCACCTACACGGATCAGGAGCATCCAGGCACCAGACTTCATGGTGCAAGAGCATAATAGTGCTGTGCGGTACGGGTATATATGTACTGGGAGCAGTGGGACACTTAGCACAATGTGTGCTCACACCCAGAGGGCTCCCAGGCAATTGAGCACGAATGATTTTCACACTGAGAGGGCTCCAGGGCAGTTCAGCAGCACGGGGGCTCACACCCACTGGGCTCAGGGGCAGTTCAGTAGCGCGTGGGCTCACAACCCCTGGGCAGCTCAGCAGCGTGGGGGCTCAAACCCACAGGGCTTCCGGGCAGTTTAGCAGCGCCACCCTCTGTTTCATCACTGCCACCCTCTGTTTCATCATTGCCACCCTCTGGTTCACCACTGCCACCCTCTGGTTCATCACTGCCACCCCCTGGTTCACCACTGTCACCCTCCGGTTCATCACTGCCACCCTCTGGTTCACAACTGCCACCCTCTGGTTCATCACTGTCACCCTCTGGTTCATCACTTCCACCCTCTGGTTCATCACTGTCACCCTCTGGTTCATCACTGCCATCCTCTGATTCATCACAGCACCCTCTGGTTTACCATTGCCACCCTCTGGTTCACCACTGCCACCCTCTGGATCATCACTGCCACCCTCTGGAACATCACTGCCACCCTCTGGTTCATCACTGCCACCCTCTGGTTCGCCACTGCCACCCTCTGGATCATCACTGTCACACTCTGGTTCATCACTGCCACTCTCTGGTTCATCACAGCACCCTCTGGTTCACCAGTGCCACCCTCTGGTTCATCACTGTCAACCTCTGGTTCCCCACTGCCACCCTCTGGTTCATCACTGCCATCATCTGGTTCATCAAAGGCACCCTCTGGTTCACCACTGCCACCCTCTGGTTCATCACTGCCACCCCCTGGTGCATCACAACTCCCTCTGGTTCACCACTGCCACCCTCTGGTTCATCACTGCCACCCTCTGGTTCATCACAGCACCCTCTGGTTCACCACTGCCTCCCTCTGGTTCATCACTGCCACCCTCTAGTTCATCACTGCCACCCTCTGGTTCACCACTGCCACCCTCTGGTTCACCACTGCCACCCTCTGGTTCATCACAGCACCCTCTGGTTTACCATTGCCACCCTCTAGTTCACCACTGCCACCCTCTGGTTCATCACTGCCACCCTCTGGAACATCACTGCCACCCTCTGGTTCATCACTGCCACCCTCTGGTTCGCCACTGCCACCCTCTGGATCATCACTGTCACCCTCTGGTTCATCACTGCCACTCTCTGGTTCATCACAGCACCCTCTGGTTCACCAGTGCCACCCTCTGGTTCATCATTGCCACCCTTTGGATCATCACTGTCACCCTCTGGTTCACCACTGCCACCCTCTGGTTCATCACTGCCATCCTCTGGTTCATCAAAGCACCCTCTGGTTCACCACTGCCACCCTCTGGTTCATCACTGCCACCCCCTGGTGCATCACAACTCCCTCTGGTTTACCACTGCCACCCTCTGGTTCATCACTGCCACCCTCTGGTTCATCACAGCACCCTCTGGTTCACCCCTTCCACCCTCTGGTTCATCACTGCCACCCTCTAGTTCACCACTCCCACCCTCTGGTTCATCACAGCACCCTCTGGTTCACCACTGCCTCCCTCTGGTTCATCACTGCCACCCTCTAGTTCATCACTGCCACCCTCTGGTTCACCACTGCCACCCTCTGGTTCACCACTGCTACCCTCTGGTTCATCACAGCACCCTCTAGTTTACCATTGCCACCCACTGGTTCACCACTGCCACCCTCTGGTTCATCACTGCCACCCTCTGGAACATCACTGCCACCCTCTGGTTCATCACTGTCACCCTCTGGTTCGCCACTGCCACCCTCTGGATCATCACTGTCACCCTCTGGTTCATCACTGCCACTCTCTGGTTCATCACAGCACCCTCTGGTTCACCAGTGCCACCCTCTGGTTCATCATTGCCACCCTTTGGATCATCACTGCCACCCTCTGGTTCACCACTCCCACCCTCTGGTTCACCACTGCCACCCTCTGGTTCATCACAGCACCCTCTGGTTCACCACTGCCATCCTCTGGTTCATCACTGCCACCCCCTGGTTCATCACAACTCCCTCTGGTTCACCACTGCCACCCTCTGGTTCCTCACTGCCTACCTCTGGTTCATCACAGCACCCTCTGGTTCACCACTGCCACCCTCTGGTTCATCACTGCCACCCTCTAGTACATATCACTGCCACCCTCTGGTTCACCACTGCCACCCTCTGGTTCACCACTGCCACCCTCTGGTTCATCACAGCACCCTCTGGTGCACCACTGCCACCCTCTGGTTCACCACTGCCACCCTCTGGTTCACCCCTGCCACCATCTGGTTCACCACTGTCACCCTCTGGTTCACCACTGTCACCCTCTGGTTCACCACTGTCATCCTCTGCTTCATCACTGTCGCTCTCTGGTTCATCACTGCCACCCTTCAGTTCACCACTGCCACCCTCTGGTTCACCACTGCCACCCTCTGGTTCATCCCTGCCACCCTCTGGTTCATCACTGCCACACTCTGGTTCATCCCTGCTACACTCTGGTTCATCACCACTGACACCCTCTGGTTCACCACTGCCACCCTCTGGTTTCATCACAGCACCCTCTGGTTCACCACTGCCACCCTCTGGTTCATCACTGCCACCCTCTGGTTCACTACTGCCACCCTCTGGGTAATCACTGTCACCCTCTGGTTCACCACTGCCACCCTCTGGTTCATCACTGCCACCCTCTGGTTCACCACTGCCACCCTCTGGTTCATCACTGCCACCCTCTGGTTCGCCACTGCCACCCTCTGGATCATCACTGCCACCCTCTGGTTCATAACTGCCACCCTCTGGTTTGCCACAGCCACCCTCTGGATCATCACTGTCACCCTCTGGTTCATCACTGCCACCCTCTGGTTCATCACAGCACCCTCTGGTTCACCAGTGCCACCCTCTGGTTCATCACTGCCACCCTCTGGTTCATCACTGCCACCCTCTGGTTCACCACTGTCACCCTCTAGTTGATCACTGCCATCCTCTGGTTCATCACAGCACCCTCTGGTTCACTACTGCCACCCTCTGGTTCATCACTGCCACCCTCTGGTTCATCACAGCTCCCTCTGGTTCACCACTGCCACCCTCTGGTTCATCACTGCCACCCTCTGGTTCATCACTGCCACCCTCTGGTTCATCACTACCACCCTCTGGTTCACCACTGCCACCCTCTGGTTCATCACTGCACCCTCTGGTGCACCACTGCCACCCTCTGGTTCACCACTGCCACCCTCTGGTTCACCCCTGCCACCATCTGGTTCACCACTGTCACCCTCTGGTTCACCACTGTCACCCTCTGGTTCACCACTGTCATCCTCTGCTTCATCACTGTCGCTCTCTGGTTCATCACTGCCACCCTTCAGTTCACCACTGCCACCCTCTGGTTCACCACTGCCACCCTCTGGTTCATCCCTGCCACCCTCTGGTTCATCACTGCCACACTCTGGTTCATCCCTGCTACACTCTGGTTCATCACCACTGACACCCTCTGGTTCACCACTGCCACCCTCTGGTTTCATCACAGCACCCTCTGGTTCACCACTGCCACCCTCTGGTTCATCACTGCCACCCTCTGGTTCACTACTGCCACCCTCTGGGTAATCACTGTCACCCTCTGGTTCACCACTGCCACCCTCTGGTTCATCACTGCCACCCTCTGGTTCACCACTGCCACCCTCTGGTTCATCACTGCCACCCTCTGGTTCGCCACTGCCACCCTCTGGATCATCACTGCCACCC
Source organism: Lissotriton helveticus (assembly GCF_964261635.1). Taxonomy (NCBI): domain Eukaryota; kingdom Metazoa; phylum Chordata; class Amphibia; order Caudata; family Salamandridae; genus Lissotriton; species Lissotriton helveticus. The sequence goes on from NC_136063.1 coordinate 1,769,046,789, forward strand.
TCTGGTTCATAACTGCCACCCTCTGGTTTGCCACAGCCACCCTCTGGATCATCACTGTCACCCTCTGGTTCATCACTGCCACCCTCTGGTTCATCACAGCACCCTCTGGTTCACCAGTGCCACCCTCTGGTTCATCACTGCCACCCTCTGGTTCATCACTGCCACCCTCTGGTTCACCACTGTCACCCTCTAGTTGATCACTGCCATCCTCTGGTTCATCACAGCACCCTCTGGTTCACTACTGCCACCCTCTGGTTCATCACTGCCACCCTCTGGTTCATCACAGCTCCCTCTGGTTCACCACTGCCACCCTCTGGTTCATCACTGCCACCCTCTGGTTCATCACTGCCACCCTCTGGTTCATCACTACCACCCTCTGGTTCACCACTGCCACCCTCTGGTTCATCACTGCACCCTCTGGTTCACCACTGCCACCCTCTGGTTCACCACTGCCATCCTCTGGTTCACCCCTGTCACCATCTGGTTCATCACAGCACCCTCTGGTTCACCACTGTCACCCTCTGGTTCATCACTGTCACCCTCTGGTTCATCACTGCCACCTTCTGGTTTGTCACTGCCACCCTCTGGTTCACCACTGCCACCCTCTGGTTCATCACTGTCACCCTCTGGTTCATCAGTGCCACCCTCTGGTTCATCACTGCCACCCTCTGGTTCACCACTGTCACCCCCTGGTTCACCACTGCCACCCTCTGGTTCATCACAGCACCCTCTGGTTCACATCTGAACCTTCTGGTTCATCACAGCACCCTCTGGTTCACCAATGTAGATTATGGGGAGAAAGCACCCTCTGGTTCACCACTGTCACCCTCTGCTTCACCACTGACACCCTCCGGTTCACCACTGACACCCTCTGGTTCAACACTGCCACCCTCTGGTTCATCACTGACACCCTCCCGTTCACCACTGCCACCCTCTGGTTTATCACAGTCACCCTCTGGTTCATCACCGCCACCCATCACTGCCACCCTCTGGTTCATCACTGTCACCCTCTGGTTCATCACTGCCACCCTCTGGTTCATCACTGCCGCCCTCTGGTTCACCACTGTCACCACCTGGTTCACCACTGCCACCCTCTGGTTCATCACAGCACCCTCTGGTTCACACCTGCACCTTCTGGTTCATCACAGCACCCTCTGGTTCACCACTGTAGATTATGGGGAGAAAGCACACCTGCCCAGCCTCAACCGGGGGCTGGTTAATGTGTTACTAAATTTGAGCTTCAAGTCCGGCACCTGCTTCCTTATCTGTAAGTGCTTCCTGTTGTGGTTTAATTTTTGTGACAGCCTGCAGCATTGTGCCATACTTGTAACTATTCTCTGAGCAGGGTCAGAGAATAGTTGCAAGTAGGCAACAACCCTGGAGGCGCCACTCAGGAAGCACTTACAGGGTTACAGCAGGTCCCCAAGTTGCAGTTAATTTCTTTGTAACCATTTTGTAAATGGTTACATAGAAATTAGCTTCAACTTGGGCACCTGCTGTAACCCTGTAAGTGCTTCATGTACTTGAGTTTTTGAAAATCCGTCCCGCACGCGATTTCCCGGATTTGTCTGCAATTTCGCGAGATTCCCAGACCGCGAAATTGTAGAAAATCTGCAAATTCCACGAACGGAAGGGATTTTACACCCAGGCTTAATCCTCCATGGAACCTTGGAGCTTTGATTTATACACGGCCTCCCAGCCGCAGGAGATGCACCACCCACACATTTGGGGCCACGGAGCTCCGAATCACGAAGTCTCAATGTGGAGGCCCTTTGGTGGGCTTGAAACATCTCAGGCAGCGGCACATAACTGAGGCACACACTACAAGACCCACAAACCAACCCAGACTCATTCGAGTAGCCCATCGGAGGGCTCATATTTTTAAGTGGGAGGTGTGGCCTCTATGCCAAAATGACTGTCGCACGGCTGAAGAGTACAATGAGCACGAAACGCGTCCAGCGTGAATCAACAGGCATGCTATAAACTGCATCCGCCTGCTGATCCGGCTTTTACCTCATGAAGGTTGCTGCAGTGGATGTCAGAGTGCGTCTCCAACAGGTGGGAACCTTGGAGCTTTTATATATATATTTATATATATAAATATGTGTGTGTGTGTATATATATCAATAAGTGCCCTCCAAATTCTATAGCTCATAACAAAATGCTATTGGACATGACTAGAATGTGCCTGGAGCAAAATTTCTTCACTTTCAATGGGGTCATCTACCAGCAGGTCAGAGGTGTGGCGATGGGGGCCTGCTTCTCCCCCAGCTACGCGTGTTTACACGTCGGGCTGTGGGAGGAGCAGGTCCTCTTTGGCCAACACCAAGAATTTATTACCAACAATGTTTTACTGTACCTGCGGTATATTGATGATGTATTTCTTGTTTGGAGGGGGTCTGTTGAAAGTGCCAATGCCTTTGTAGAAGTAATTAACAAGAACAACATCAATTTAAACTTTACTTCTAATATTAGTCCACGGTCCATATGCTTTTTAGATGTGGAGGTATTCATTGAGAACGACAGTTTGTCAACCAGGTTGTATAGGAAGCCAAGTGCTGGAAATAAAATATTGCACGCCAGCAGCTACCATCCTGCACATCTGATCCGGAGCATTCCCTTTGGGGAAATGCTTCGGATCAGAAGGATCTGCAGCACGGAAGCCGAATGCGCAGTCGCGCAGGAGGCTTGTAGATTATGCTTTCTGGCCAGAGGTTATTCCAATACCAATTTGGTGAAAGCTATCCAACACACTAAATCTATTAGCAGGCAAGAGGCTTTAGTTCCTAGGGACAGGGCCAGTACAAAGGTTGATCAATTGGAGGTTAAGGCTCCGGAAATTCCTTCCCGGGTTATACTGACCTACAACCGCCAGCATGGAGATCTAAGAAAGATCATATACAAGAATTGGAATCTTGTACAAAGTGACCCTATCATCGGACATAAAGTGAGCAACAAGCCCTTGCTCACTTTTCGTAAATCACCCTCCATGTCTAAGGCTCTGGTCAGCAACACTATAGAGCCAAAACTTTCCAATACTTGTTACTCAAAAAAGGCTTTAAGACCTGTCCCCAATGTAAAGCCTGCCACTATGGCAGTAATAGGACACACTATAAAAGCCCTTTTCGACAGGAACCCATTGCCATCACCCAGAGGTTGACCTGCAAAACGGAATATGCTATCTATGTGTTGGAGTGTCCATGTGGGCTGCAATATGTGGGCAGCACAAGGCTGCCCGCTCACAAACGGATACTCCAGCACATACGGGCGATTTCGGGACACAACCAAAACTATCCGGTTGCCAGGCACTTCGAAGCCAAACATCTTGGCATTCATGATCAGCTTCAGTATTTTATCATAGATGCATTGGAGGTATCAAGGAGCGGAGGTGACCGTGAGGCCAAACTCCGTCTCCTTGAGACCAGATATATACTGGAGCTAAACACAAAAAATCTGAATGGATTAAATGACAGGGAAGATTTATATACTTGCATTTAGGGTTCTTAGGATTTTATGGTTGACCTGTCCGGATTATGTATAGAGTAGACTGGTTTCAGTTAATTTTAACAAGGTGTAGTTGCTCATATAGATGAATTTTTGGATATTTGTAAACATTAGGAATTTGTATTGTCTTATATTTTTGCACTTTATAGCATTTTTGCACATCACTTATGCACTTTAGATCTTTAAGCAGACTGGTTTCGGTGACAGGCCCACTTGGGCACTATGTGTTTAGCAACCATTTACATTGAAAACAGATATACTATTGCAAGTGAACATGATTATGTTTTCTTCACTGCAAATGATGGTTATTACTTGCTTGTGACATGATGGTGGTCATACGACTCATTTATTTAAACTTGTACAGCATACTGCCCCAAAAAATTAATTGTATGAATTTCCCTTCATAGGTGGACTTACCACCATGATTATATGTGAAATTACAGCAGTATGCCGCCACCTAGGTTTACCTATGCTTCATGAATTTTAAACTCTTTTAATTAGGTTTCTTATTGCATAGGTGGTTTTAACAAGTAATAATATATGTAAGCAATTTTTCATGTATTGTTCTGACCATCGCGACTCTTGCACAGTATGTTTACCATTTCTATTACTAACTAATTTGCACTGTCACTTTAAAAAGTCTGACTGTGGGCTAGTAGTTTGTCATGTGATCAAGCCTCCTTGGAGGCGAAACGCGTCATGGCGGCAGCGCTGGCAACTATGAAATAAATATCACTTGTTTGCACCAGCAACTATTGGGTTCACTCCTCATCATTTTGGATGTTTGCAGTGGCAGTCTGAAGTGTGGCGATCTTCCAAAATATATATATATACACACACACATACACAAACATATACATTTCTCCTTATCCGCCCGATCTCGCTGCCACTGGATTCAAGCTAGCCTTGCTGATGAAGGGTGATAAACCTTGAAACCGGTCCCAGGATGCTGGTTTCCGGTCCAGGGAGGACCTGGCTTGTCAATTTGGTCTGGACTGTTCCCATGAGGCACAGGGTCAAGACTGATTTGCATATGCTGGGTCAAAACTTGGGTGGCGTAGTGGGCAAAAGAACAATGGATTTAACCAAGATCGCTTTACTGGGGGAGAATGTTTGAATCATTCAGCATTTCGTCCATCATTTGTTGCAGTTACACTTTTCGCCCTAAGTGGGACGGGTATGCCCAGACGTGGGTCCCTTGCTCACTGTGCCACTGGATTCAAGCTAACCAGGCTGATGAATGGTGATATACCCTAAAACCGGTCCCAGGATGCTTGTTTCAAGTCCAGGGAGGACCTGGCCTGGCAGTTCTGTCTGGGCTGTTCCCATGAGGCACAGGGTCAAGACTGATTTGCATATGGCTGGGTCCAAACTGGGGTGGCGTAGTGGGCAAAAGAACAATGGATTCAACCCAGATCAGTTTACTGGGGGAGAATGTTTGAATCATTAAGCATTCAGTCCATCATTTGTTGCAGTTACACTTTTCGCCCTAAGTGGGATGGGTATGCCCAGATGTGGGGCCCTTGCTCACTGTGCCACTGGATTCCAGCCAGCCTGGCCGATGAAGGGTGAAATACCCTGAAACCGGTCCCAGGATGTTTGTTTCCAGTCCAGGGAGGACCTGGCTTGGCAGTGCAGTCTGGACTGTTCCCATAAGGCACAGGTTCAAGTCTGATTTGCATATGACTGAGTCCAAACTGGGGTGGCATAGTGGGCAAAAGAATGATGGATTTAACCCAGCACACATGACTCGGTGAGAATTTTTTAATCATTCAGCCTTCCGTCCATCATTTGTTGAGGTTGCACCACTCGATAAGGCGGTTGCTGCAATGCGCGGAGAAGAATTCCCACATCACATTAATTTCACACCCAAAAATATAAATATATCTCGCATTCACAGAAATTCACCCAATTGCTTTTAATGAGCCACTTCATACAGAGGTGTCCTGACAAACGTGTTTTAGCTTCCCAGCCTTTGTCAATAACAGATAACCTGGTGTCTGAAATGTATTTAGTGTCTTACAATCATTCGCATTGGTTTGCAACAGTCAAATAAATAATGAACCAACTATAGGACATGCATATGACTAAATAATACAGCTGCCATCTTTGAATAGTTCAAAAATATTATAAATATTCATATTTCATACCATTAATTCCTTTTGCATTGATCACAGGGATTTTAAATAATTATATTGTATGCATGATTTTTGCCTCTATAAAAGAAAATAAAATATTCAACATGAACACCAGCAAATATTGGGGTGTGCAACATTTCATAAATGTAGACAAATACTATGCCCTGATTATTGCTATGTCAAGAACAAGACTTCCATTTCTTTATCAAATGCATTTGTCGAAAAGTTGATTGTAAGACATGATTTAGCAACTATTACTTTCCGACTTTCTGAATGAGTGCAACAGTAGGGAAAGTGTTGGATAGTGGTGGTGGAAGAGGTGTGGCGCCACGGCCAGGGCGACTGACTCCGGAATCTGGGGATCACGGTTCGATCCCTGGGGCCGGCGGCAGATTAGCCCAGCACCATGTGACTCTGGGCAATAGCTTGCTTAATCTTCCCGACGGCCCCCAGCGCCTAGAGACCCTTACGGGTGATTGTGCTCTTTACAAATGTGGATTATTATTATTATTATTATAGTGAAGGGGTAAATCTTACTATTCCCACTCCAGTGAGTGCAACAATAGGGAAAGTATTGGATAGTGGCAGGATAAAATTCACTATTCCCACTCCATTCAGTGCAACAGTAGGAGAAAGTGTTGGATAGCCGAGGGGTTAATCTTGTTACCTCCACTCCAGTGAGTGAAACAGTAGGAAAAGTTTTGGATAGTGGCAAGATACACTATTCCCACCTCAATCAGTGCAACAGTAGGGAAAATGTTGGATTGCAAAGGGTTAACAATTAATATCGCCACTTAGTCAGTTCAAAAGTTAAAAAAAATATATTAACAACAAAAATATTTAAAAACAAAATAAATAAAAATATATAAATATATTAAAACATTAAATACACATATATTTAATATTACACACTAAAAAACATTCTGATGTTAAATGTATATGACAAATACAGAAACCCTCATTGGACCCAGACAAGCCTGAAAACTATCGGCCTATCTCTTTGCTTCCCTGGCCTACCAAAGTAATGGAGGCCCATGTCAACAAAGTTCTCTCGGCCCACCTCATCCAGTTTAACATCTTGGATCCCACCCAAAATGGCTTCCGTGCTGGTCACAGCACGGAGTCTGCCCTTCTCTCCATGGCTGAACACCTACGCACAGTGATGGATGCGGGGCAGACAGCGGCGCTCGTTTTATTAGATCTGAGCGCCGCGTTCGACACCGTGTCCCATCCTATCCTGTTGCATCGCCTGGAGGAGGTCGGGCTGGGTGGCTCTGCCCTCCAGTGGTTTCGCTCCTTCCTGAACGATCGTTTCTTTAGCGTTGCGCTGCCACCGTACCAGTCCCAATTCCTTCCTCTGAGACAGGGGGTCCCGCAAGGCTCCTCGCTGAGTCCCACGCTTTTCAATCTGTATGTGAGACCGCTGGCTGAGATCGTCAAGCAATGGGACATGACTATGGTCTCGTATGCTGACGATACTCAGCTAGCGGTGACTATCAGCGGGGATGCGGACCGGGATGCCCCCAGGTTTCAGAGTGGACTTAGGGCGGTGGCAAGCTGGATGAAGAACAACTGTCTCCAGCTCAACGCGAAGAAAACCGAGATCATGATCGTTGGCAGGAGGGCGGAACTGTGGGGGGACAAGTGGTGGCCCATTGAACTGGGGCCGGCCCCTCTCCCGGTCACTGAACTTAGGAACCTGGGAGTGTGGATGGATCCCGCTCTCAGCTACGAGGGCCACTCGAAGAAAATCGCGGCCGGCTGTTTTGGCATCTTGCGGTCGCTGAGGCCCATTCTTAAGTTCTTTGACCGTGGTACCAGGCAGTTGATAGTCCAGGCCACGGTATTATCTCGCCTGGACTATGCCAGCTCGCTTTTGGTAGGGACCAACGTGGCGGAGACTACCCGCCTCCAACGAGTGCAGAATGCCGCGGCTAGAGCCATTGTTGGCTTACCCCGAAGGAGCTCTGTTTCTGGAGTCTTGAGATCCTTGCATTGGCTCCCCATTAAATCACGCATCCAGTTCAAGGTGTTGTGCTTGGCGTTTAAGATCTTGAGGGGAGTAGGTCCGCCAATTCTTGCTGACCTCCTGTCGTGGTATGTTCCTTCCCGCGCTTTGAGATCGGGAAGCCAAGCGCTCGCGGTGGTCCCCCGATACAGGTTGTGTCGGGCTGGTGGTCGCTCTTTCCGGGTGAGGGCGGCTGAACTCTGGAATTCCCTCCCAGTGGACTTGCGGCTACTGACTGACCTCTTGGCCTTTCGCAAAGCTTTGAAAACGTTTCTTTTTTAAATAAATCTTTTATCTGTGTTGTGTTTCTGCTATCTGTTGCACATTGCCTGCCATGCGCCAGGACGCCCCTTAGCTGGGGCAGCTGTGCGCAATACAAAAGTGCATAACATAACATAACATAACATAACATACCTACAAATATTATATTAAATAAAATAAAAATAATTTTCAAACAAATAAATATTTTTAAATAGACGTTACATAGAATCAGAAAAATTATTACATAAATGTACTTATTTTTATTTCCTACCCTATAACACCATACAATTCACAACCCAAATAAGAATATATTTAATATTAAAAATGTAAAAAATAAATCATAATATATTGTTAAATGCATATGACAAACACCTACAAATATTATATTAAGAAATAGTTTTCAAACAAATAGTTTTAATTATAAATTATTTAGAATCAAAAACATGAATTATTACATTAATATATTTTTTTCATTTCGTAGCCTATAACACTACACAATTCCCTACATACATCTAAATTGTATTACAAAAATTACTTTCATAAATAACTTAATTACTAACCAATGACAGAAATAATATTAATTAAAAAACTAATTAAAACTTATAAAAATTAATAAACTTCCCACACTTTACCCCTATAATCCCTACAAACCACTGGTAAAGTTAAACTGAAAAACTTAATTAAAAAATTAAAACATATTTTCAATTAAAAGTGAAACACTCAAAAAATATAAACTGCCCTAATTAAATATAAATAATTAATTGACATCAATGATCAACCAATTAATAATTATTTAAAATAAATTACTTTCACCCTTTCCCCATAAACCCCACAACTCACACCTAAAAAAATCACACAATTACCAGAATTAATTATCAATTAATTAATTAATATAAATGAACAACAATTATTCATTCTTTAAAACATACATTACTACCCACCCTTTAACACTATAAACCCCACAACCCACAACTAAATAAATCAATCAATCAATTAATTAATATAAATGAATAACTAATAAATATTTAATCAAAAATAAATGACTTCCAACCCTCTACCCATATTAACCCCACATCCCACACAATTACAATAATTAATTATCAACTAATTAATGATTTTTTTTACCAATCAATTAATAATTAATTATAAATAAATTACTTCACACAATTAACACTATAAATGTAAATTAAATTAAAAAAATATAAAATAATCATCCTTTTATTAGAATTAAATCACTTCCCATCCTATTTCCCTATAAACCCACAACCCGCTAAGGAACAAAAAAACGCAAAGTGTAATGAAAATAAAATTCATAACTACCCAAAAATGTCCCACATATATTAAAAACATAAACAATCCTTGTACAAAAAAATCAAGTGCATTTAAAATATAAACTAAAATACATAACACTAATTAAAAATATTCGATATTTTAAACAACTATATTTTTGCAAACAATATTAATGACTTCTATATTTAAAAAAATGATATTTCTTACCTTAAATTCGATATTCTTGACCACGATATTCTTGCTGTCGATATTTCTGAATCACAATATTTCCAACTCGATATTTGTGTAAGTTGACATTTCCAACTCGGTATTCCGTCTTAATTACCCCTACATGCTGCCATTACTGAATGGCCACACATTCCCATTCAGGCAGACCCAACATTTCCAAATAAGCCTGGCGCTCCATCTCCTTCCAAGAGGAAGTCTTCAGGTCATTGCCAAGCAGACAGTCTACAGGCATGGATGGTCTCACAATGACCTCCAAGGACTCCCTCATTCAAAGGGAACCTGCACCACAATACACAGATGCTCAGAGTTGTCTGCAGCAACTACAGGGTTAAGTAAATTGGGTATGACCTGCCCTTCAGAGACCCATTGACACATGACAGATGTTGCACTGGCTCCAGTGTCTCTCAGAGCTTCCACCCTCCTCCCATTGATGGTCACCCACTGCGGCAGACAGGTTTCCTAGACCATCTCACTATCTCCTAGAGAGATAAGGGTCATCACAGCTATCTCCCCCCTTAACTACGAACCAACTCCTCCTCCATCACTACTCTAATTAACCCCAGTGACGGAGCACCAGTGGGTGCTGGTGTGGCCTTGGGACATTTGGGATCCCCGAGAATGTGACACTTCTGACATAGTACATAACACCTGTGAGGTTCCCCATCACCTGGCTTACCTCTATGGGGCCATGGTCTCTTACCACTGGCAGCAGGGAATCTTTACCCTGTGAACTATTTTGGAGTCCTTTAGAGAACTCCTTTTGGTTACCCTTGTCTGCCCTACTCTCCTGCTGAGGACCCTGCCAACCCTTGGCTGGGTTTATCACATACCCCATGTGGACCCTGGTACTCGTCCAGCAGTCCGCCTCCAGAGTAAGCTTCCTGGGGTCAGTCAGCTTACTATCAGTTAAATGCTGGTGCAGCTCTGCAACACCAAGACTAGACGAGAGTTTTCATACAATTTAATCATACAGCTCCATGTAGTCAGTTATCTTGCTGCCCTTTATCCAACCATCCAGTGCTCTGAAAAAGAAATTCACATATTCCACCCAAGGGTTAGACTCAAGTTTCTCAAAGACCTGAATTTCTCCCCCTACCTGAGGCATAAAGCCTCCTTCATATTGCGATAGGTGAGAGTACCCACCTCCTCCAAAGGTGTTAGGGTGTTCCGCCCATTGGCCTCAAAGTGTTTCCTCAGGCCCGCCCTCCAATTTCTGTCTGGGACCTAATAAAAAAAAGTGCTGCCTCAGTCATAGGATGCAAACCAAGCAAAAATATCCTCCCCCTTCTAGAAATTGTGCACACAATAATTAGGAATGTAGACCTGTCCCCCAGACTGCACTGGCTATACACTGCCACCATTGAAACAGGACTTTGCCTGCATGGCCCTGATGTCCAGCTCCCTCATGCTCAACTCATGTGCCAAAATTAATTCCTTCTCCTCCAAGTCACAAGCATTCTCCTCTTCAGGATTTTGGTTCTCCATGTCATACTCGAGCATCTCTAACTTCCTCTGATGCTATCTCTCCTGCTGCCTCTCCTCCAGCTCCTCTGGGGATAGACCTCTAGAAGGCACGCTGCTGCCAGGCCTGGAGGGTCCTCCTCCCACTCGCAAATCTTGAGATCCAAACTTTCCTTTATTGTTCTGTGCATCCAGACCCACATTCTCATTTCCATTCTACCTAGCCTCTCTGGCTTCCCACCAGGTCCCTAAGGCATTCTGCAGCTCCTGCTCCCTATCTGAGATCTTCATGGGACATCCAAAGCTCCTGCAGAATTGAGTTGATCTACTTTGTAACTACACAACATTTCATTGTCAAATTCTAATACTGCAGCCTCACCTGCTCGTTTACCACTTACAGACATGGTGTGTGGATACTTCAGGGGTTAACAAAAATAAAACAAAAAAAACAGTATGTGGTTGCACAGAGGTCTGCACTAAACTAGTGATGTACTTCAATCACTGTGGATCAAGTACAAAAATGTGTAAAGTATTTGTACCCAAACACACAGTAACCATAAGTCCAGAAGTAATCTAATTCTCCTGGAGTTTATTGTCCAATACTTATACCCCATTTTCTCTTTGTTCTCTTTTTGGCAAGGGTCTCTGAGCCCAGTCCAAACCAGTTCTGTCCTCTCTGGCACAGCTTCACTACAGGAGGTAGGGACAGCATTGTGAAGAGAAGACACGGCCTATTCAGATGCTAAACTATCTAGTAGTTGGTGACTTTAACATCCATAACGAGAAAAAGGACGCTCCAGTGGTTTCCCAACTGGAGGGCGATATGGAGATCCTCAATCTTAAACAGTGGATAGTGGGCCCTACTCACATAGCCTGCCACACACTAGATCTACTTTTCACCAACATTGAAGCCACAAAAATCTGTGAGGTCCTGCCACTACTCTGGTTGGACCATTTTCTCATAACTTTCACATTAAATCTACCCCTTAAACCATCGAAACCCAGGGTGGCTCACCAGATTTCCAACCGAGCATGGAGACTAGTCGACGAGTCAAACTTTAATACTCATTTCCAGGAAGCCAATATCGAGTTCCTGGATGATGCCACCATATGCTCAGATGTAACCACATTAGACTCTGGAATACTTCAAACACTAGATAACCTAACCCCAAAGGGACATCTAGGAAACGATTTCATACGTAAAAATGGTTCACCCCTCAACTAAAAAGTCTTAAGAGGGAGTGACAAAAACTAGAACATCTATGGAGGCAGTCCAAAGACAGTGCATCCAAGTTAAGCTATGTGCTTAAACGAAAACTGTACGATTGTACCATAAAAAATGCCAAAAGAAATCATTTTTCCCAACGCATCCTTGAAAATTGCAACTCTGCTAAAGAGCTTTTGGGAATAGTGAAGGAGCTCAGCAAACCATTAAGCATCTCCCAAACACTTACCCCCTCAGTTGAGGCTCGTGAACGAATTAGCACCTTCTTTACTGAAAAAATTAGGAAAATCTACTCCACCTTCACTTCCCAACACTCCCTTAACACAATGGACACAGTAAAGCCCTCCAACACAGTGATCTCAGCAAGAACTGCGACAGCCTTACTAGATTCAGAAGCTACATCCCCTTTGGATGGTTTTGAGCCATTTACAGTGGACCAGGTTCTGACAGCCATGAGCACAGTAAAATCTGGCTCTCCATCGGATCCCTGTCCTCATTTTGTGTTCTCAAAAATTGCCCCTACACTCGGTCCCCTGATTACACAGCTCTTCAATAAATCTTTAAGAATGGCAACCTTTCCGGACGTTTGGAAGCATGCTTCTGTGATCCCCCTCTTGAAAAAAGCCGGATCAGACATTCTTAACCCCGAAAATTATCGTCCCATCTCCCAGCTTCCTTACCTCTACAAAGTCCTAGAGAAGCTGGTCAATGGACAGCTGACCAGGTACTTGGAAACAAACCTCCTCCTGGATTCCTCCCAGACGGGATTCCGGGCTAACAACAGTACGGAGGCGACGTTGCTGGCAGTGGCGGACGGTATCAGAACTTCCACCGACCAAGGTGGGGCGGTGGCTCTGATACTGCTCGACCTGTCAGCGGCGTTTGATACGGTCTCCCATGACTGCCTGCTGAACATCCTTTACAGCAAAGGAGTCCGCTCAACCGCGTTAAGCTGGCTGCACTCCTTTCTGAGTAATCGTACTCAGGCAGTACACATGGGACAATTCCATTCTAAATTGAGCCCCATCAGCTGTGGAGTCCATCAGGGAGCCTCATTAAGCCCACCCTTTTCAATGTCTATATGTGATCTCTTGCTGAAATTGAAAGGAAGTGGGGCATTGGCATCTGCTCCTATGCAGATGACACACAGCTGATGGTGGCTCTGGACGAAAAACCAGATATTATTAAATCCAAACTGCACAACTGTCTTTCGGATATGGCCCAGTGGATGCACTCACATTGCCTGAAACTGAACGCCGGAAAATCTGAGATCCTTCTGTTTGGCAGTGCCAAACATGTGTGGGATGTGACGTGGTGGCCACCCTCGATTGGTATGGCCCCCATCCCGAAACAACACGCAAGGAATCTGGGCGTCATTATGGATGACGCAATGTCCTTGAAAGATCATGTGCGATCCCTTTGTGGCAAAGGCTTCTCCCACTTGAAGATTCTTGCCAGACTATTTCCCTGGATACCCCTGGATTGCAGACGTTCCGTCACTCAAGCCTTGCTAGTTAGCTGCCTGGACTACGGCAACGCGCTGTTTGTGGGCATGAACAAGTATTTGTTCACACGCCTACAAGTACTACAGAATTTGGCGGTTAAAGTTATCTGCAATAAAGGCAAGTTTGAATCCGCCTCGGAGTGCCTGAAGAAAGTGCGCTGGCTGCCGATGCGCCAGAGAGCGGTCTTCAAACTGCTTGGTCATACCCTCAAGGCCCTCCATAAGACAGGTCCTACTATTCTCCAGGGGAAGATTGAATTTTACGTCCCCACAAGAAATTTGCGTTCACTCCAGTCTGCCCTCGCCAGAACTAAACGCATATATAAAACAAGGACTGGGGGTCGCTCATTTTCTCACCTGGCAGCAAAGAAAGGGAATGAGCTCCCCCAAGACCTAAGACATACCACTAACTACCTCCTGTTTCGAAAAAAACTAAAAACCTTCCTCTTTCCCAAACCTTAAGGTCCGCCTCAGTGCTAACTTGCGGTAGTCTCAGTCCGGGTATAAGCGCCTTGATATCCCTCGGGATGAGTGTTGCGCTCTATAAATATCGCAAATAGATAAATAAAATAAAGTAAAACTCCTCCCACCACTCCAAATTCATCCAAGGTCTATTCAGCCCAACTATGAGTCTCCAAGGAAAGGCAGGAAACACCTCAACCATGCTTGTGGGTGTCTACATTGAATACACACCCCCAGCTTCTGTCACTCCAAAACCAGACCTCCAATACACAAACAGCAGAGGCACACAGAATAGTCAAACAATAAAAACGCCTACTTTCTAAATGTTTAACAACAAGGGGTGGTGAGCTAAAAAACGGTGATGGATCAAGCCCTGATCTGTTGACTGGGTAGGAGTACTCTGATTAACTCAGATACTCTGTCCATCACCACCACCTTTTTGAAATACTTTCTAAATGTGGCATTTTCAAACACACAATTTAAAAACCATCTCCCAAAAAAGATGTGTTAATAAATTCTGAGTTCAGAGAGCCTAAACTTTATTTCCCCATCTGGTCCCAATGGAAATGTATACATGTAAGATGTTACAAAGGAACTCCAATGTTAGCCTATGGGCTATGGGACAGATAACCTTTCCATAGTGAAACATGAAATTGGCAGTATTTCACTAACAGGACATGTAAAACGCACCAGAAGATATCCAATCGTTTACATACACTGCAACCTACCCACAGAGGAACCATGGACCTACCTGGGGGGTGACTTACATGTAAGAAAGGAGAAGGTTAAGGCCTGGCAAGTGAGCACACTTGCCTGGTTGACATAGCAGTTTAAAACTGCATGAACAGACACTGCAGTGGCAGTACTGAGATACTTTTACAGGTCTACTCATGTGGGTGTCAAAATCATTGCTGCGAGCCCACTAGTAGCATTTGGTTTTCAGGCCCTGGGCACACAGTGCACTGTACTAGGGACTTACCGGAATATGCCAATCATGGATAACCAATCATAATAACAATTTCCACAGGGAGCACTGGCACGTTGACACTGATCAGCAGTGGCAAAGTGCTCAAAGCATTTAAGACAGCAAAAATGAAATCATCCAAACAAAAATACAGGAGGTAGACACAGTGGGCCCGATTCACAGAACTAACTTACGACAAAATCCTAAACTTACTACTTTTGGTATTCACAGAAGTTAGGATTTTGTCTTAAGTTTGTCTTAAAACAGACTTAAGACAAAATCCTAACTTAAGTCTGTCTTAAGTCTGTCTTAAGACAAACTTAAGACAAAATCCTAACTTCTGTGAATACCAAAAGTAGTAAGTTTAGGATTTAGTCTTAAGTTAGTTCTGTGAATCAGGCCCAAAAAGTCAGTGTAACTACACCAAGGATGCCAAGTCTAATACATATGCAAATTGAAACTAGCTAAGGTGGATGCATCCAAGCCCTCTAAACCTGCCTCCAAGGAACCAGTCAGAAAACCCAGACATGATCTTACCATTACACACATTTCTGATATAAGGAATATGTTTGATCTCATGCATGATCTTGAGGAAGATGATATGACAGAAAAGGACATTTTACTGGAGCTATCAATATACACAGACTAACATCAATATAGCAAAAAACAAATCTAAATATAACTATTTGCTGTCACCTGCTAACAAATGCAATATATTTTCAGAAACAATTATTATGAACATGAAAAAAGTAATTAATTCAGACATCCAGACAAAATGGAAAACCTGACAAAGAAAGAACACACAACAATTTGATGAATAATGATCAATTTGTTATAAAGCCAGTGGCTGTTTGGCCATTTGACCCCGCCATTATTGGTAATTAACGCCCTATAGAGGTGGTGGCTGCTGGGGCTGTGGGGGTCCACATGGCCCCTGCATTATTTGTAATTAAATCCCCGGGAGGTGGGAACCCCTGGGGCTGAGAGTTGGGTCTGCGCATACCCTCCCTGCATTGTTATCATGTTAAACCCCAGAGAGGTGGCAATTTCTAGGGCAGGGGGTCCATGAGGACCTTCATTTATAAATCAATAAGCCCTTAGAGGTGGTGGTCCCTGGAACAGATAGGGGCCCAAACAGTCCTCCCCCCTCATTTAATTGTAAACAAGCCCTGGGGAGGGCGTGGTCCCTGCATCATTAATAAGCCCCAGAGGGGGTCTTTGCATCCCCGCCTTTATTATTATAATTCCCCTGGTACCTGGCCCACTCACGGGCCAACCAGCAATGAAGCACAGGAGCTTGTACCTCATTAAAAAAAAAATTCCAGCGGGATTCGCAGATGCCACTGAAAATTCTTTTTAATGCTTTTGTGGGCCCTGTGGCATTGCTGTGGGACTCCCCCAGGTGGCCTAGGGGATCTGGGTATTACTACCCTGCCTACTTTTCAAATGAAAAAAAAAATGTTGGGGGGGGGGGGGTCTGGGCTCAAGCCGAGTTCCAAGGTTGCTGTCATCTGGTTTGAAATGTTGGCAGCCAATCAGAACTCATCCCAAGGTCGGGAGGGGTAGCATACCCTCTGCGTCCCTATATATCTAAATTTGGATTTTACTTCATATTTTAAGAACTATTGAACAGATTCACACTCATTTATAGAAAGATTTTCTGGACCCACAGCTGCCTTTCTTCCAAATGTGGAGTAATTTTGCACTTTGGGATGTAGCTGAGTCTAAAGATCCTATGAAAATGAACAGGGGGAAAATGTGTTGCCCCCTCCCTTTTCCTCAAAGCTGCTTGACAAATCACCCCAAAACTATCAAGTCCTCAGCTGAAGGGAGGGTCAAACTCATAGATAGATGGATAGATAGATAGATAGATAGATAGATAGATAGATAGATAGATAGATAGATTTAAATAATAATCAATAATAAATGTATATATTATATACATACATGATACTTGAGGAGTGGTCATTGAATTCTGCTAATAGCTCACGAAGGATGTTGGAAATCCTCATAAAATATGCTTGGATAGACCGAGAGGAGATCATCAAAGAGATCAAGGAACTTATGGATGATATAGCTAAAAACATGGACACTGAAAGTTTGGAGAACAAACTTAAACCAATACAGGAGAGACTTGCCAAGCATGAGGAAGACATAAAAGCACGAAAAGAAAGAAAACTTAATCGTGATTATGCAGACTATGACAGTGGCCGCATCTTAACTTTTAGTCACAAGTATGATCATCTGTACAGGCAGGATGGGCTAGGCATCACTACTGTAGAAAAAACAAATGTCACGATGAGCAATGAGGAGAACCCTACCAGTGGTAGCGAATCAGATGTCTCTACAATCAATGAAACCGAACCAACTATGGGAAGAAAACAGTTGAATTTTTTAGACGAGTACCGGACCCTAAGGAGGGGGCGGTTCATGACGAGAGAAACACCAATACCCAAAACCAGAGGACAACGGGGACGTGGAAAAGGACGCGGCAGGGGACACGCAGAAACAGAAAATCGCGGATCAGACAACGGTGGCAAAAGAGGCAAGGGACGTGGCGACATGGGAACCAACAGAGGACGCGCCAAGAAGGGAAAATAATGGATGACCCCCAGGGGGATTAAATCAGGATGAAGAATTATCAGTGCATCTCAAGAATTAAAACCAGTCATTGTCACTTATTATCACGTTGGTACACTGTATTAGTTCCTCCTCCAACCTAATCTGGCTTATGAATTTTTGTCTTAGTGTAAACTGTTAATAATTTCAAGCTCTTCAATTTCCGTTCTTCTCTTTGTATATTCAGTACTCATAGTTCTGATTTTTTAAATATGTATATTTGTGCATAGGATACAATTATTCTTTATGTATATTTTGTATTTATGGTTTTCATTTTATTCTTTTCAGGAATAAGAGAAGGGGCCCATTTCACCCACTTTGCACGTTCACGGGATTCCTCCCTTTCACTTTTTCTCCTGTTCACATGGGCACTGATATGCTTGTCAAACGTGAGGCCGACGCAGGAGGGTAACTCTGTGATTCTTTTTGATTTTACATGACCTTTTTTGGCACTTGCCAGTACTTAAGGACAACACCGGAGACAGTGTTTCTCCGTGAGTGTTTGCCATTTGAACATATCAATTTAGTGTGTGGCCCGGATTACACATATCGGACTATCTTGTTACTTATGTTAGATAGTAATCTATAATATAATACCCGTGACAATATTTCACTCTTCCCTCCCTCCCTGGCTGTTCCGCCCTATGGGGCTATGACGTAGGCAACTTGATGGACACATGAGCCGCCAGGGTGGAGTCCCGTTACACTGATCGGGAAGAGTACGGTCATTTAATTTCACAGGCCGTATTACCATTATCGAGTGTTTACTTTCTATGTCAGACTGACAGAATACTTTATGATTTATTTGGAGTGAGAATTCATTGGGATATGACATTACTATTCATGTTATGAATTTTCTGCATTAGCATATTTCGTAATTGATATAATCTACTTACATCATGCATTTACTTTTGGTTGTTCAAAAAATACGTATCTTGTGCATTTAACATGAAGTATGTATATTTATGTTCACGAATAACCCTTGCCGAAGTCCTATGTTTATGTCTATGACATTGTTCGTGTTATTTTGTAGTGTAGTTCCTATTATCCCAATAGGCTCTGCGCATTGGAATAATACCTTCAATAGTATAGGCCTAGACCAGACGTTAACTAGGTCTTCTACTGTCGATATTAGACTTAAAGTTTTGGGTTTGCCAGCTAGCTCAGAGTTCACTAGAAACTTTCTCGAATAGGCAAGGAGGAGTTGAACCTCCCTGGATAGACAAGAAGGGATTTAGTTTCTGACAACCATAGGACATGACAACTTTGCTCTCCCCTAATCAAGAGTGTATCTCTAGAGTCGTGTGAAAACAAAAGACAACTTATTTTACTCAGTCAGTACGTGCATTCTTAGTCTCACCAGATTGTAGAGAAAAGGAAGAGACGGGCGTGTTCAATAAAAGATGGTATTTATTGATCAGTCTCTTTTCTCATACAAGAGAAATGGATCGATATTATCGCAATACTTATGGTTAAGTAAAGTGCATACAATAAAAGCAGAAGTATAAAATAATACTGTAAAAACATTTATATGGTTTCTAAGCCATAAGGTGTTTTAAAATGGATAAAATAGATACATACACATATACATTTGACTAATCGTACTCAACTGGTGTTTCTAACTACGCCTACCCCAGTGTACCTGACCTAAGCCTAATACGTGGGCGGGAATAGAAAGTAGCAGTTTAAGTTAAGTTTGTTTTGCCAAGTGACTGACTCAAGAATTCTCTGCAAGGGGTTATTCAGTTCTGTACCTGGAATTTAGGATGAATGAGGGATGGTATCTCTCGTCTCTGGTCTCGATATTCCAAGCTGCCTGCGAGGGCTGCTCGGAAGCGCCGGAGCTGGATTTCTCGGCAGGAGAAAGCAGCGTCTCGTTCTCAGCGCGTCAGGAAGGCGGGGCTGCGCCAGAGGGGTCTGCTCTGCTCTGGGCTTCGGCAAGTCTGGCTGCTCCGATGTCGTCACCACCGCGTGTGTTTGCTTAAGGCAATACCGGTAATATTTATACCTGTAAGGTGCCGAGATTGACGTAAGGATGGACATAGATACGTCAATAAGGATGTCATACGACTTGGTCTTTAGCACATTCTTTTGCTGAAGTTCTCGATGAAATCAAAACAATGGCCGCAGGGTTTTCCCAGGTTGTCATAGGTTTGATTTGTTTTGAGAACTCCGTATGCCTTATCAGGGGCTGGAGGAATATCGCTTGTCTAATTAGATGGCAAGCGTTATGACCTAATCAGATAACACGTTCCTGTGCCGTGGTGTGGCTTCATCAGATAACGGTTTCTGCATTATGGGATGGCTGCTAGTTAACTTGTTAACCAGAACAGGGTCAGGAATAGGGGGATCGATACAGAACCTATAGGAATACATCACACCCACTCCACGCTAACTATGGCTATATTTACGAATCTAGGCATAGTAAAACATACTGTAGAGTATCGTGTATACCTTACCACCCCAAAATACATAAAATGCATTTTGAAATTATCTAATATACGGAAAAAACAGTCACATGTATTATATGCACTCAAGCTGTAGAATAATGCTAAAGTAATCACGCATATGTATACATTATTGCTAATTGGTATATGAGAATTTACACATGAAATGGCTCTTAATACAGAAGAAAAAAGTTCGAGACCATTTCATCACAGAATAAAAATAATTATGAACATACCAGCGGGCAGCTAATGTCTATAAAGTTTCTAAAAATAGAAATTTTAGTTCTCTAAGAATAGTTCTTACTTTAAGCAGATGATTAGTGTCCCGAAAAATCGTAAAAATATTTTGGGGCTGCTGAAAAAATTGCTGTCCGTGAACTGGAGGGGAAATTGTTCCTGTTATTTTGCTATTCTAGTTGAAGGCCAAATTCAGGGAACGCCGTGTGCTAGCTTGCTCAAAAGTCTCTATTTCTGCTCTGGTGAGAACATCATATCATTTAGACTGTCGAAAAAGCTGTCAACAGCTTCCTGGGAGAGTTCCACTAACTCGGAAAAAGGTGTAACCATGCATTCGTGCGCATGATTGTCTCCATTGACATTTTGATTAGTATTGCTGACAGAAGGTCGTACCTGATCGATGCTGCTTTCATCTTGAACTTCACTACCCCTTAATCGTAGTGGTGAAGTTTCCACGAATGCCGTCATCAGGATTGGTAGCCGTTGAGGGCAGCACAAAGCATGAGCCTTTATTGGACTCAACAATGTTTCTGCATCCATTGGCGCATCTGATTGTAGCGTCAGACAGGTGTCCAACACGCATTCTTCTCCGCACAGCAAGCACCTTAATACAGGTAAAACACATCGATGCCACATTGGTCGTAATGAAAGAAACCAAGTCATGTTCAGGTCTCTAAGCCGGGAAAGTCCCAGGATTTTTGATATCCGGTCCCGGTATCCAATGGCTCGGATTGTTTCTTCCCTTGTCGCAGGTGTTTTGTCTGTGACACGGTTTGCCATAACGAAATATAAGGACTAAGAATAGGATTCCTGCAATTAGTCCCAAAATGAGGGGAAGTCCGCCAAAAATCGAATGGACGAAGTCTGGAAAAATACCCAGTATGGCTTTGAATGGTGTTAATGCCATTGAAAATGCTGTCTTAAATACCTTTGAGACTCCACTGGTATCAGAAATATTTAAGATTTCATTCAGGATTTCTGCGAAATGTATGGGGGAATTAGTTGATAACAATGAGTGAATCTCTGCAGTCGTCCTTGCGACTAGGAGATCATACGTTTCTTTTGATGACGTGAGCCTGGTCGGCGTCTGAAGAAGCACTGTTTTCATTCTGCTTAAAGTATCTATTCGAATAGAAGTAATTTTCAAGTTAGGCCATGCCCTTGCCTCCCTGTCTGGAAAGGAGCTGGGGAACAATGAGTGTCCACAGCACATGACCTTCGCAGTCGTAGTTACGAGATAAGGAGTCCCGGGCATAAGACTACAACATCTGCGATCCACAATTAGAATGTAACTCCCATTATAGAGTCTTTGAAAAAAATGGTTCTATCTCTGTTGCAGGTGTGCCTAGCTGGTGACATGAAAGGTTATTTGAGTTCCCTTCACAGGCTCCATGCAAACTAATTCCATTACACAGAAGTGTACCGCTTAGTGACATCGCACAATTATTGCCACTAAGAAACACTTTCTGTCCTTTATTACTGACACATGCATGTGAATAGGGCAAGTTCCATGTTGTCTTAATGTACCCTTTTCCCAATTTTTCGTACATGCCAGCCTGTATATATTTTTGGCAGTATTGAAACCTGAAAGTTGATATTGGAATATTAATTATCCCATGTATTATCCATTCACTGACAGGTCGTTCTGACATTGTCACTGGTAATCTCTCGAGTTTCTCAATGCTCAGGATTGTATAATCAGCACCCTTCTGTGCCATACTGATTTGTTTATCAGTAAGGTTAAAGATATTGAATAGTGACGTTGTGTTGATTAAACGCCAAGGCACATAGCCTGAACGCAGATTTTGTAACGTCCAGCCAAGCTGTACAATAGAACGCAATTGAGACTGACCGTGTTGTAGCAACAGTAAGTCTTGCGATATTATGTCGATTGCTGAAGACACAATGCTGTCCAAAGAAAAAATTCTGGAGGACAGAGTCATTAACCCATTGTCCACTACAGAAAGTGATTTTTCCAAATTAATACGGTCAATTTCCCGTATACTTTCTGCTGTCTCAATTTGAGTCACCTTCCAGGCCTCGTTGTAAGCTGCATATACAGAGGCTGCTATGAAACGTTTCTGACGCTGTTTGCGCGGTCCCATAATGAAATCACGCAAGTCAGCACCATCAGTAAGTAAACTTAGGTGTTGCTTAATTTCTGTCAGTGTGGAAGTTTGTAGCCATTGAAGGCATAATTTGCCCACACTGTAGGTGGTTATTATCCCTGGGTGTTGTCTTTGGGAATATCTAGGGTCTGGCCTGGTCAATGTGAACCCCTGTGTTTTGTTCAGGAATCTATCTTGACAGTTATTAGTATCTGTGGGCCAGATCAACCATTGTTTCCAATCAGGATGTGTTCTGTTTTGGTTAAATACATAGTTTACGTCTATCTCTTCATCTGTAGAGCTATTGCTGTTCATAGTTGGCTTCGGAATAGACGGTTTATTTAAGTCTTTGATTTTGGCTAGGCCAAGACAGGTGGTTTGTTGAACAGTGTCATTTAAAAATATAATTTGTTCTGGGATCATGCAGGCTCTAAACAATGATTCTATACCTTGTACTTGCCATTCTTTTGTACCCCAAACACTTTTTACTTCAACATTTTTGTCCCAATAATCAAAACCAAAAGTATTCATTCGTTCAAAAAATGAGTCTGAATATATCAATTTAGTGTTTGTTAGCATGGTCTTTGTCCCTGTCTTATTTGACAATTTGAAATAAAATGTTTCAGCATTACTTGTGTTGAACCCTGAAAAGTATGAATATTTGTCATAAAAGGTTCTTGAGCTTCCTTTTGGAGGGGTTGCACAATGTTCCCATTGATTATAATTTAAAACATTTCTAGGTTGTGCCGATTTATGTAGAAAATGGTTACCATAGTGGTTGTAACAGTACATACTATCATAATTAGTCGAACCCTGCAAATAATCATGTTTGGTAAATTTAGCAGACATCACTAAGTCAGACATCATAATTTTTATACTTTCAAAGTCCCAATCATCAGCAAATGAGCTTGGTTTTACAAAGTCACTCAACGAGATCTTGATTTGGTGTGGATATTTCAGGATCTCAACCGGACCATAAATTTCGAAGTCAGTATTGTCCCATGCTACCCCAACCGGTATAGGATTGGCTGTGAAGTTGACTGAAGAAAGTTCTCTTTTCTCGACGTGTGAAGATGTGTGTGGTTTGAGGATCAAGTTGATTTTCTGACTTGCTGTGTCCATTTTAGCATATTTTCCCTCAATCAAGCGTCCCAAAGTTAGGACCATGATGAGCCAAAGTATGAGGATAAATGCACCAAAGCCCACCCAAAATTCAATCCATGGAGAAATCAGATAGGTTTCTTTCAGTTGTTTCAAAAGTTCTTTAGCTTTATCTTTAAAGGTTTTTGTTGATGGCTGTGTTTTTGATTCACTGAGGTCTTCAGAGGAATCTTCGAAGTTTATGAAGTAGCCGGATGCAGTTCTGTCAATTGTTCCAATTGCTTCAGGATTACTGTTTCTTGCATATTCGTTTGTTACTTCATTGTAGGTTGGTGTGTCTCTACTAAATGTTTTTATTTGGGTTTTCAGAGGTTTAAGTTCCATTGCATTGTTGCACAGTCCTTGTTGTTCTTCTGTAGGCGTTTCGAATGTGATTAGCCTCTTAGTTAGGACCTCTGTATTGGTAGCAAATCTTGGTGTTCTACTACTTATCGGGAGTCCACTTGGCCTACTGTTTGTTATCGGCCACATGATTGTGGTTTTACCAGGTCGATGGATACAACTCGGTTCTCCTTTTTACCAGCAAGCGGCGGTAGTACAACTGATCTTGTCCCGTTGATAGACAAGACAGGAACTGCTTTTCTGTAAGAAGGCCCAAATTCCTTCTTTACCGCGATCTTTTCTCTGACTAGTTCCCCGACTTTTGGAATCCAGACAGGTCTTGCTGGGACAGGTGGTGGTTCTTCAGTGGTTGTTGGCTGCTGTTTCAACTTTATGTTGCTCAGGTCTTTTCTTGTTTTGTTTAAGTCCTGCAAAGTAGCCAAACGATCTTTGATATCAAGGCATTTTTCCTTCACCACTGAAGTCTGACTGTCAAGATCTAAGACTAACATCCTAGTTCCAAACAATAATTCGTACGGACTGAATCCCTTCAGAGAATTTCTTGGCAGGTTATTTAGACTACGTTGGACACTTATTAGATGTTTGACCCACCCAGCTCCCGAACCTAATATCCTTTCTGTTATAGATAGCTTTATGCCTTGGTTTTTTCTTTACACCATCCCGTATCCCTCAGGAAGGAAGTGAGAAGAATCCCGCATCGCTATGCTCATTTGGCCGTGCTTCCCCACAAGCTTGAGGGCTAAAGTGAAAACATTGGTCAAACGTAGCACGCTCCTAGCGTATATGCCATTTAGACTCGCAAATCTTTGTATAACAGCCCAGACGTCAGCCGAGTGCTGGGGATCTACATTATAAGTGGCAACTAGCCTGTATATGTTAATCGGACGCTTTGCTTTTTACTGTTGATCCTTTCTGGAGTGAAACGCCACGGTAGTATACCGTTTCTCTCGCCACTGCGATTTCTGTTACAGTTTGGGCAGTTTTTTACAAAAATGGTATGATGCAGGCTCATGCCTGGCCACCAGTACATTGATTGTAATTCTTCCAGAGAATCTTTTAGTTTGAGGTGTCTGAGACCCTCGCCCATATGTGCGTCTGCTATTAACAAGGTTCTCCTGTCCATGTTTGGAATTATTCTATCCCCCATTCCAGGGATTCGAGCAAAAGGGACGGTGTTTGCATCGATTATGTATGTATAATTGAGTGGATAGTTGATCGGTAGCGCTGAGCAGTCGCCTTTTGATGACGTTCTCACCGCCAGCGCTGTTTCACAGTCAATGTATTTTATTGTACGCTTTTTTCTAGCTACGGAAGCCGATTTAGTTGCTACCGCTGTGGCTGTCTCAGCCAATGAATTCCCTGCAACGTGAACGCCATCACGTTGATGACTCAGTGTATGTATCACGTGAGTCTTTGGTAGTTCTTTTTGTAACAGAACTATTTGTTCCCAAAGCAGTTTTTGCTTTATTGTTGCACCTGTGTCATCTTTGTAACCGTTTTGAATCCATGTCTGCAAATCGTTGTTATATGATTTGACGTAGTAATATGAATCGGACACTATAAGTGTCGGGAATTCGCGATCTGCATTATCTAGCACCATTTTCAATGCTATTATTTCAGTCTGTTGTTCTGAATTAGTTTCTACTGAGTGTGTTTTTGTTAATAGAGGTCTTAGTTTACCTCCGCGCCACACTTCTTTTGTAATCTCACATGTGGGGTTGTATGCTTGTTCTCCCCAAACGGAGGGTTGAGCATGGCCGTCTGTATAGATTACACACGCGTACTGTCGTAAGGGCAGAATGTCGATTGGCAGAGGGAATGTTCTTTCATATTCTAGATTTTTTAGTTCCTCTAGTTCTGGATCAAAGTAGTAGTTTACTTTGTCCATTGTAATGGAATTCACCCATTGTATCCATTCCGGATTCAATGCTGTTGTTGGTAAATTACACGGTGTTGTTAATGCCTCAAAGGCTGATTCTGCTGTTCTGACTGTGATCCGTCTACCGTCAGCTTTATCTTTTTCTCTAGCTATTGCGGTTTGAACTGCATGAACAATGTTTTCTTTAATGCTGAACTTCTTTTCAGCTTCTGCGTACAAGTGTGATTTGAATGCAATTGGTACCTTTTCTCCCTCATTAGAGGTCAGGTATGTGAATCCGCATCTTCCTGGGATGACTCGAATCACAAGATTGCGTGTGTTATCACGTGTTTCTAATTTTGTTTTAATTAACATGTCTGTTTGTAAGGATCTCAAAATTTCTGTGTGTATTTGAGTCCAATTGGTTCTTTTAAAATCTGGTTTTATTAGATCATAAAGGGGTTTGACCCTTTCTGCGTAATTTGCAATGTATGTTCTTCCAAAATTTAGGAAGCCTAGAATTGACTGTAGGTTTTTTAGTGTTCTAGGTGCTTGGAGTACGGCACATTTCTCTAGGAAATTGTCAGCCAGGCTTTTGCCTTCACTTGATAATTCATATCCTAAGAACAGGACTGTTAGATGGGCAATTCTAGATTTTTTTAAGTTGAATTTGTAACCCTCTGCTGCGAACCCAAGTATTATGGTGTTCACTCTCTTCAAGTGAGTATCCAAGTCATCATCTGTTAGGTATATGTCGTCGACATAAGATAATGCTTCGTCATCATATGTTTGTAGTAACTCTGTTACTCTCGCTGAGAATAATCCTGGGCTGTTCTTGAACCCCTGGGGTAACCGACAGAATTGTTTTTGAGCGCCATTTATTGAGAACGCGGACAAATATCTGCTCTCTGGTGCTATGTTTTGACAAAAGAATCCATTAGAGATGTCTAATGTTGTTTTGTATTTTTTGCGCACTATGTTATTCATTAGTGCTGCACTATGCGAGTTTTGCACTGCAAAAGTTTTGCAACATGAGTTAAGGTGTCTGTAATCCAAAACTAGACGATATGTATTGTCTGGTTTGGAGACAGGAAACAAAGGGTTGTTCATTTGTGAGGTGCAAGTTTCAATCACCCCCTGGTATTCTAATTGATCTAGGATTTCTTTTACCTGTTTTTTAGCTTCTTGCTTAATTAGGTACTGTCTTTGTGCAGTAGGTTGTGTTTTTAACTGGATTTTGTGAGGAGGAGAGTCCTCATCCCATCCTACGTGATTTTTATATAAAGCAGGAGCTTGAGCTACTGCCCACTTTCTGGCAAGTGAGTATTTTTTATGAATTGGGATATGATTTGAGAAGGCAGGCATAATTATTTCTTCGCCATGAGGGCAGTCCCTGACAAACTCTGGTGGCCAGTCTTTTTCAGCTAGAAGGATGTCATAGCCCTTGGAGAGATTATCCCAAAATAGTCCCCTTATTTTTCTAGTCTTATCCCCTTCTATATGTAAAGTTATTTCATATATTTTGTGAGGTTTGCTAACTCTGGTGTCTGCAGTTTCCACTTGAAGATATTCATTCGTGTCCACTGTCTCCAGATGATTCATAAGGACTTTGCGAGCTATGCTCACTTCTACTGCGCTGTCTAGCATTGTCTGAGCCCATTCTCCGTTTTTCAGTTGTGTCCTCAGTATTCTCGGCATTGTTAACTACTTTAATACTGGCTACCTTCTTTTTTGGAAATTGTAATTTCTTTTTTAGATGAGCAGGTTCCTTGTCTTTGGACTTGGCGTGCTCTTCTCTTTGTTCTGATCGTCCTCTTCTTTCCGATTTCTGCGAGGAAGTCTGAAAAGATTGAGAGGGGCGTGTATCAATTTCTTGATATCTATCAGGCTTCTTCATATTATCCCTATTTCTAAGGTTGTATCTTTTCCCAGAGGGCTCACTTTGGGGAGTCCTGTGTCCTTGGTTTGGAGATATTTCTCTCCGCCGAGGAGACCTTCCTCTGGACTGGAATTTCTTTTCTTTAGGATTGGATTGTTTGTTTCCATCCCAGCTCTTTTTTTGTGATGTTAAATTATTATTAAAAAATACTTTTTCAGGACTTTCAATCAGTCGGGGTTTTACTGGTATTCCACCTAAACTATCTCTACCTAGTTCCTCATAGGATTTTTCTATAATTCTGGCAATTTCAGCTGGTTGGTCTGCTATATCTGTTTCTTTTAACCTTTGGCGGATCGCCACGTTTGCTGCTTCTCCCTTTATATTGGCTAGTAATATAGCCGAGACCTGCTTGAAGTCTTTTAGTAATTTCATACCAAGAGTTAAAGCGGGTTCTGTACCGTATTCATCTTGAATTTGTTTTAGCACATCTGGTATTACCGAGATGGATGGAACACCATGCGTTTTTGTGTAAATGGAAGCAAAGACTGTACCCCAAGTGTCACAGTCCTCCACGTGTGGTGCGATTCCCATTGGAAGACAGATAGTCAGAATCCTGTGTTTTTCTAACGGGGTGGTGTCTGGAAACACCGCCTCTATTTGGGTGATTTTTTGTGCTAACCAGAATGGTATTTGTTCCCGTTTAGCTGGTACTTTACCCAGGCAGGATTGTATGTTCTGTGGTGTAATTTTATTTGTGTTCCCCTGATGAGGGGTCAGCTGTGGAATTTTAATTGCTGGTTGGATTGTTGAAGTCCGCATTACATATTGGACTAATTGTCTATGTACTTTTATTAATTGTTTTAGTTGTATTAAAAGGTTTGCTGCAGACATCCCATCGATGTCTGGATGTGGTGTGTATCCGGCTAGGACCGGCCACGTTGCTCCTGGTCTACCTAATGGACCGAGCCTGGTGATGTGATTATTATGTTTTAGGGCGCCATTAAACAAGAGCAGGTGCTCTTGAAATTTAAGTGGTACTTCCACCTCCTCGAAAGGAGTGTACTCATTAGGAGGTTCCTCTGTTTTGTAATAGTGGAAGACCTTTGTTACAGCGTTTGCTGCTGGAAAGTGTATCCATGAATAGAACACCTCTGTCTGCCGATACTCGTGTGCCTCTATTACGAATATGACTGTGCCACCTCTAGGTGTCAGTCCATTTTCTATACGTTTTAAAGTTATAGATTTTCTTATGTTGACCGCGATGAGTATTATATTCGGGTCTGTTTCTTGCATAGCATTATCAGCTGCTACTAGTGCAGCTGCTATTCTAGCTGCCTCTCTTTCTCCTTCACTGTCTGACATTGTACTTGTCCAGAAGGTTATTCCGTTTGTTTGCAGATCAGGTTTCTTATGGAAACAAAGATTAGATGCACAATATTTTGGAACAGTGTATCCTTCAACGTTGACTAAACCAAGAACCATACATAGGAGTTTCCTCCTGCGAGGTTTGGCGGATATTACCTTTCACCCACTCCAGACGTCTTTGGAGTATTATGGGAAAAAAAGGGGTCTGAGTGAAAAAGCACGACTGAGTTACTCTAATGTCTTGCGTTAGTTTTATCACCTTTCCAAACGTTTGGGCGCCATGTAGTGTAGTTCCTATTATCCCAATAGGCTCTGCGCATTGGAATAATACCTTCCATAGTATAGGCCTAGACCAGACGTTAACTAGGTCTTCTACTGTCGATATTAGACTTAAAGTTTTGGGTTTGCCAGCTAGCTCAGAGTTCACTAGAAACTTTCTCGAATAGGCAAGGAGGAGTTGAACCTCCCTGGATAGACAAGAAGGGATTTAGTTTCTGACAACCATAGAACATGACAACTTTGCTCTCCCCTAATCAAGAGTGTATCTCTAGAGTCGTGTGAAAACAAAAGACAACTTATTTTACTCAGTCAGTACGTGCATTCTTAGTCTCACCAGATTGTAGAGAAAAGGAAGAGACGGGCGTGTTCAATAAAAGATGGTATATATTGATCAGTCTCTTTTCTCATACAAGAGAAATGGATCGATATTATCGCAATACTTATGGTTAAGTAAAGTGCATACAATAAAAGCAGAAGTATAAAATAATACTGTAAAAACATTTATATGGTTTCTAAGCCATAAGGTGTTTTAAAATGGATAAAATAGATACATACACATATACATTTGACTAATCGTACTCAACTGGTGTTTCTAACTACGCCTACCCCAGTGTACCTGACCTAAGCCTAATACGTGGGCGGGAATAGAAAGTAGCAGTTTAAGTTAAGTTTGTTTTGCCAAGTGACTGACTCAAGAATTCTCTGCAAGGGGTTATTCAGTTCTGTACCTGGAATTTAGGATGAATGAGGGATGGTATCTCTCGTCTCTGGTCTCGATATTCCAAGCTGCCTGCGAGGGCTGCTCGGAAGCGCCAGAGCTGGATTTCTCGGCAGGAGAAAGCAGCGTCTCGTTATCAGCGCGTCAGGAAGGCGGGGTTGCGCCAGCGGGGTCTGCTCTGCTCTGGGCTTCGGCAAGTCTGGCTGCTCCGATCTCGTCACCACCGCGTGTGTTTGCTTAAGGCAATACCGGCAATATTTATACCTGTAAGGTGCCGAGATTGACGTAAGGATGGACATAGATACGTCAATAAGGATGTCATACGACTTGGTCGTTAGCACATTCTTTTGCTGAAGTTCTCAATGAAATCAAAACAATGGCCGCAGGGTTTTTCCCAGGTTGTCATAGGTTTGATTTGTTTTGAGAACTCCGTATGCCTTATCAGGGGCTGGAGGAATATCGCTTGTCTAATTAGATGGCAAGCGTTATGACCTAATCAGATAACACGTTCCTGTGCCGTGGTGTGGCTTCATCAGATAACGGTTTCTGCATCATGGGATGGCTGCTAGTTAACTTGTTAACCAGAACAGGGTCAGGAATAGGGGGATCGATACAGAACCTATAGGAATACATCACAATTTAACCAATGAACTACAAGCGCTATTCACGTGATCAAGCCACTTGTTGGTGAAACGCGTTGTGAATAAACAGCACTTTCTGGATTTGGCGACTATTCTCTTTTGTCCTGAGAGCGTGCAATAAACTTTTTTTGTTTTGGGAACATTTGAATACCGAGCAACTCCGCCGGCGTGCACGCCACCTTTCTTGGGTCGTGGGGATCCAGAAGGAGTAACTTTGCTTTGGACATACATGATTATATGTATAACTTTATCTTGATCCAACAAGGGCCAATCTCATAAATTCTAAAATATTCGCAACCTGCACACAGCATGCCTGCTTCAAAGATTCTTTTATTGGCAACGTGTTTCAACCCACTGGGTCTTCCTCACGGCCTATATCATTATATTTATATATAATCAAATAAATCCATAAATAGCATACAAGATGATGAGTGAATGCTTATGGGTTTACTTTCCTATAAGACCACATATCTGTCGAAATATGTGAATTTAATTGTATCCTTAAGTGTTTCACTATTGAAATATTGGGGGACAAAATATGAAAAAAGAGAGAAAAAATAACAATAATGAATAATAAAAAAAAACGTACAGCAAAAACAGAAAGCCTGAGTTTAAAAATATTTTTCCATGCCTGTTTCTCTTGGACTTTATCTAAGAGAATATTATATCTCTTGATTTTTTATATTTTTGCATTATGTTAAACTTTCTACATATGTATACCTCTTATGTGTGGTCATGTATCTGCACAGGTATAGATTTTACTCCCACTGCAGAGAAGAAAAAGTTAACTTATCTTCCCAAAGTTCACCAAATCACCCCTCAATGACTCATCCTATTCCTGTTCCAAAATATCCCCTACCTCCACTCTCTGACTCCACCCCTCCTTTACTGCTATGAACAAACAACTCCTTCCAAACTCTTTCCTCCTCTATCTATACTTTATGCTAGTCATTCAACTGAAATGTTCTCTGACTTATCCTAAAACTCTTTTACTACTGTGAAATATTTTAGACCTGTCAGTCTTAGGGTGGTCTCCCCCCAAACGTTTGCCTTCCTCTTCCAATTTTGCTGCTCTTGCTTTTGGTGCCTTTCAACTCTGCACACTTTACAACTGCTAACAAGTACTAAAGTGCATGTGCTCAACACTGGTTTATACCCTATTGGCACATTTAATTTTCATGTAGGTTCCTAGTAAAGTGACATGTGCACAGGGTCTGTAAATAATATGATACTAGTGGGCCTGCAGCACTGATTGTGACTCCCACCTAAGTAGCCCTTTAAACATGCCCTAGAACTGCCATTGTGGCCTGTGTGTGCAGTTTAAAAACTGCCATTTCATTTTGAAAGACTAATCCCTTTGCCAGGTCCAAACCTTCCTTTTTATTGCATGAATGTCACCCCTAGGATAGGTCCTGGACAGCCAAGAGAACAGGGCGAAGTGTATTTAAAACTCTGGACATGTGTTTTTAAGTTTTAGATTCCCAGGTGATAAACAATTATTTTACTCCTGCGAGGCCTTCCTCTCCCATAGACTACCATTGGAGTTACCATATTGCATTTAATAAGATGTAATTTCCTAAATGGGAGCAGATAACCAGTTCATGTTTAGTGTCTATGTAATTGTAACGAACATTTTCGAATTTATGGTGAAGTTGGATTTGTAAATACAATTTTGAAAATGTCACTTTTAGAAAGTTGGTTTTTTCCTGTCTTTATATTTAGTGCCTGTAGTCTGTACCTGGTACATATGACTAGGGGTAGCTGACAGCTGAGGTTGGTTTGTTCCTCCTAGACAGCCACACACTCTAGGGAGCAAATGGGCGATCATTGGTAGGATGGGAGGGAGGAGCTGGGCACAGACCTATACTTGAATAGACTGTGTCTTGCCTTAACCCCAAGGGCTGCATGTCCAACTTGTCCCCAAAAATATGAACCTCTGTCTTCTCGCCATTTAATTTCAGATAGTTTTACACCATCCATGAAGAGACTGCTTGCATTCAATTTTTAAAATTGCGGGTGAGTCACTGATGTTATGAGTGATGGACACCATTATTTGTGTGTCATCTGCATACGACAACACATCCAAACCAAAATATTTTACCACCTTTGGCAGCGGGGCAACATAGATATTAAATAGCAGAGGGCTCAGGGAAGAGCCCTGCGGCACTCCGCATGATAGGGGAGTTAGATCCAAATAGAAATTTCCCAATTTCACTGTTTGAGTCCGCTCACTAAGGAAAGAAGCGAGAAGCTCTAAAGCTGAGCCCCCAATCCCTATCTCCCTTAGACGCTCCACAAGTCTCAGTGGGGATAGGGTATCAAAAGCTGCGGTAAGATCAAATAAAATTAGTAAGGTGGTATGACTTGCATCCAGCTGGGTATGAATATTGTCAAAAACCGCAGTGAGAGCAGTTTCTGTGCAATGACAGCTTCTGAACCCGTGTTGTGAACCATCAGGATTTGATGGTCCCTCAAATAGGCCCTCAGGTGGGAATTCAAGTGAGATTCTAAAATCTTAGCTAGGACAGGCAAGACGGAAATGGGACGATAATTTTTCAGTTCCTTCGGCTTCAATGAGGGCTTTTTTAAAAGTGGCCTAACTACTGCAGCCTTCCATGCTAGGGGATATTGCCCCTCCAAAATGGCTAAATTTAGGACAGAGGTGAGATGCGGTATGATAGCATCCTTAGCACTTTTTAGAATCTTTGGGGACAGGGATCCATAGGAGATCCAGACTTAATCCCTTCTAATAGATGGTCTATAATCTCTGGTGACATTCTCAGAAAAGCAAGTAAACTAGGAGTCACCTTCCTGCTGGAACTTTCCGTTGGATGAATTACAGGCATGGAATCTACGTCCTGATTTGAATTTAAAGCTTCCAAATGGGCATAGATATCTGAGATCTTCATGCCAAAGAAAGCTGCAAGCCTATCACAGAGGTCCTGTGAAGACTCCACAGGGTCAGTAGCCGGGGGAGAGATAAGGGAGTTGACAATATTAAAGAGCTCTTTGGAGGATTTATTCGACTCTGAGATTTTTACATAGTACCTTCCATTTTGCTCCATGATAGCGGCTTTGTATGCTTTCAAGCATTGTTTATGCAATTCTCTGCCTGAAGGTGCTAGGTCAATGCGCCATAGTCTTTCCTGCTTCCTACACTCCTGTCTCAACTTACGCAAAGACCATCATCATGTTGCAGCCCATTGCCACATCCTAATTGCTGTTGTGTGATGCATTCTCGGCACATGCCCTCACATCCCTCATTAATGGCAGTCTAAATGAGGGGTGCCGAACTCAGCATTGCAGGCTCACAGCTCATCAGAACCAATGCATCCTTGACTCTAGACTTTGTATTACAAGCCATCGTTGACAGGATCTTCGAGAATGATCGAGTTGCACCACGCACCACAGCCCTGCTGCATCTCAGAACCAATGAATGTCCATGGCTGCATGATGCATGTTTGACGCAGATCCTCCCCACACTCTGCAAACCAGGATGTAAGGTACTATGCTCAGTGAGCTTAACTGGGTCTTTGTAGCCTGCCCACCCTTCCTTGAGGTCTGCCTGCACATGTGACTTTGTCCTGGTCAAGCATGATCGGATATCCAATGTTGGCCATTTATATGCCTTTTGACGTTTTTTTTCACTAGCATCATTAAAATTGAGTGTCTCAGGTTCCACTGATTGAAATGTTGTCATTTTGGTCTTGTTTTATTTATTGAACATTATTCTATTTTTTTTAACTGTGTGGGTGCCTCTGTCATGTGTTTTCACTGTGTTAAAGTTTGAAGTTTGCACTAATAATGTACGCATTCCCTCTGAGTTAATCCTGACTCCTCTGTGGCAAGCTACCCGAGGGCTGAGCACAGGTTAACCTAGGACTCACTTGTGGCTTTACCCTGAGAAAAATTGTGGTTGCCGCTTAAAAAGGTTTTTACCCCCTCAACCAGCAACCAAATTTCTTACAAACTCCCAAATAATCCTTTCTATACTCTTTTCTTCTCTATCAATCCTCTATCCTGTTCATCCAACTAACAGACTCACATGTCCACCTACTAGTCCACCAATAATCCAACTTTGGGTTCCGGAGTAGCATACTACTTGGTGAAAAGCACTTCAACGCCTCGTCAAGGGTAGTAAGTGCAATATAAATACAATTACAATAGCAATGTTAATCTTTTTAAAACTCTCTACATATCACGCTAATGGTGCTTGCGTGCAATAATTATGGAATCCCCTACAACTTCTCTTCCTGAACATGTACAAGTCGAATGTCATTTTTGTTAAAGGCAGAGAGAGGTGATGCGTATATATGCTGTAGATTATTTTGGTTTTATCAGGAGCATACCTAGGCCCAGATGTGTTATTGTACTGCTTGGGCCCTCAACTCCATCTCAGCACCCTCCTCTCTTTCACATCTTTCTCTCTCTCCCCATGTACCTTAGCAACATCCCCTCCTTCATCTTTCTAACCCATGCTTCACTTCAATACACAATATCTGCACTCTGTGACTCTCCTCAAAAAACATTGTGCACTGCTCCTCACTCACATTTGTTCCTCCTCAAAACCTGTGCCTACATCTTGCTCTTCCCCTTTTCTGAGTACTGCTATGCTCATCTTCCATAGATCCATCTTCACAATGTACCCTTACTACATCTCATTAACACATTCTCTTGAACACACCTTATCCTATAATGCTCTCTTTCAGCCTCCTGCTCTTCAAGAGCATCTATAGTCTGTGTCTTGACCACAGCTAACACGCCTCACTGCACTCTGTTTCTCTTCAGCCTTCCTGATATTTGGAGCTCCACCAGCTATAGGTTCCTGTCCTTGCTATTGAAAATCAGCCACCCAGCACCATGTGATACCTAGGAGGGGCACGCTGAACTTGATCTGTTCCATAATCCTAGTCTCCCAAACCCATCACTGTCAGAGGTCCACAACTCCTGTATAGCATGTCAACCACCACACAACATCCTACTGCTCCTCAATGGTCTGCGAAGAAGTGCCACCTGAAACAAGGAAGCTCTGAATCTGCCACCTGTCATGCTGAGCCAAATTAATGGAATGAGTACATATAGATCCTGCCACCAGTACAACTATTGATATATGCTGCCATTTCAAAGTACAAGAACGAAGAAAAGTAACAATCAACGTCACAATTTTTTGGTTGCAGGTTTCTGCTCTTTCTGTCCTTCAGTGTCAGAGCTGCTTTGCCCTTTGTAGTCTCACCTCTATGCTCCACCAGCATGCTGCTGTTCTGGAACTAAAGTAAAATCTGGAACTAAAGTAAAACCTTCATTTCCGCAGAGGTCTGTTGTTAGACAGCAATAAAGACTGACATTACTTCGTGCGGCAACCATCTGCAGAGGGAACTCACCATGCTAAAGTGGCAGCATGATGTGCTATATATGCCAGCAGCAGCAGTGCTGGTGCCCTGCTCTACTGATGTGAAAATGGAGGTTTTGCAGCCTGGTAGCCTCACTGGTGGTGCAGGGTTACTTGGAGTGGGGGACAGGATTGTGCTCCATCGTCAGTATTGCTATTTAGCTCCATAGTGCAATCACATTGAGGAACAACTTTTATTCTCCCTCTCACAAATTTAAAAACAGAATGAAAAATGTATACCTGCCAAAACAACACCAATCTCCCCTCTATATTGTTTTATTTACTCGCTTTTTGTGTTGTCTCATATGTTTTGGAGGACAGCTTACTCTTTCCCCAGTCAGACTGAAAAATCACCAAAGGATGTAGATGGTGAATATTGATTACAATGGACTAGACTATAATTCGAGATAATAACATAAAGTATACAGAAATATAAAACAAGATATCACTAACACTAATAGATGTTCAGCATTGATTTGTTTGGCATACCTGTAATTGAGGACCACATGCAGCGGGCGTACCAGGCAAATTCGTCTACATCTATGCTTACCAAGACAGCACAGACTGGCAGGCTTACGATTCTGTCTTCCCACATCGTTTAAGGTACACCTGCCTAATCTGGCCAATGGTAGCCGTCCCTTCAATGGTGCTATTCGTTGCGGCTTAGCAAAGTGTCTATTTTTAATGACACTACTAATTATACTGACTATAACTGTGCTCCCACTTCCAGGGAAGAGCATTCTCCCATGATGCTCTCCAAAATCCAATCCACATCTTTCGTACTAGCTCCAATTTTCACCGGGAAACACCCAAATAGCTACAGTCCAAATAATGTTCATCCTCTTGATAAAAACAAATGGAAGATCTTCTCAATCACTGGCGATACTGCTTTCCAGTTGGTATTCTTGACAGAGACTTGGCTTCGTGAGACCTCAGGGCCTGATATTTTACTTGCCGTTCCTGATAGATACTCTATTCCTTTCGAATAACAGGAAGGGCAGGAAAGCAGTCTTGGAAAGAAAACGCTCTGGTGGTCATGTTAAAAAATCTGAAGCTGGATGAACATACTCTCATCTGCCTCATTCTGCTTGATCACCCTTAATATGGTTGATCATTCCTTTCGAGTCAGGTGCATTTAGTAGTGGGTTAATCCAGAGCAGCTAAAACCTTGTTTGCCTATTTTCTATGAGGAAGTACTTAATCCTTAATTGTTCTGCCTAACAAATCCTATTCGCTACCTTCTGTCTCCCACAGGCAGGCATTTAGTGTAATATTTACATTCAGCCTTTAGCCAATGTCATAAAAATGTTTTGATTCAGTGTAGTCTCATATACTAATGACACCCAACTCATTTTGACACTCAATAAACCCCAAAGGTCAAATCCAGACCACTGCATCAGGTTGTCTATTGGCCATACTCACTGTGTGACTCTCAAGTATCTGAGACTCAATTGGTCGAAAAACTGAAATTCTGCTGTTACAGATTACATCTTTGCCACCCAATTTTTGATCTCCTATTATGTGAGACATGCCCATGCCAGTCAATAAGTTCAAAAACGTGGTCTTTCGGGTTGAAAAAGATGCTACTTTAACAACTAAAATGAACGTGGTAATCACTGCCTGCTTATTTCAGATGAGAATGCAGAAGAACATTCTTCCTTATGCTTCCTCTCACCTGAAAGTATTATTTCTAATTGCTGCTATATATTCCTGACTGGATTATGACATTGCCTGGTTCTGGCCTTTCTGCACCTTCAATTTCTTGCTTAGCATCCAGATAATTGCTGTGAGTCTGGTCCACAATCTGAGGAAATATAATCGTTTTCCAGATGCACGACAAACTCTGCACTGGCTTCCAGTTGCAAGTAGAATCCAGTTTACGTCTCTGTATCTTTATCACAAAGCCTTCTATGAGGTCCATTACATTTCTCTTTAGAAACCCCTACCCAGATGAAGTTGAAGTTGAAGTTGAAAAGATTTATAAAGCGCTCTAACACCATGCGGTTTCTTGGCGCTAAATCTTCCCCCTCAGATCTTCCCCCGAGTGCCTTATTAGGTCTAGTTCTTTGTCTCAGCATTTCAAGATCAAGAGTTGGAGGTCACGCCTTTTTGATCATCCCACATACTTTCTGGAATGCCCACACCTTCAATCTTTTGCCAGATCAAATATCAACTTTTTAGGAAAGCACTTAAGACGTTCCTTTTCTGCAGAAAGTGTTGCTCCCTACAGTTCAAATGCTGTGATATCCCTGAGAGAATGACGATGCACTCACTGTGCTTCTTTCTAGCAGATCCTGAAGAGTTGAAAAACCCCCACTTAGAAGCAGCGGGTTTTAAATCTTGCAGAACCAGCACTATTCTCCATCTAATGTATTCCACATTCAAGATTTGTCTTCACAATAGCCTCCTTCATACTATGTACACATGCGTTTATTTAAACAACGCCATTTGAGTTGTGCTATGTCTTGCACTTAAATTAGCTGGAGACGGTTTTAGTAGGAGACCTTTGTTTACCTTTATGAAACACCCTCACGACATGAACTCCACAGCAACCAAGCACATGATTCAAACTTCCTGACATTTGGGTCTCAAAACATCATTCATACAGTAAACAAAATACCCTGCTAAGTTTTGGTAGTGAAAAGGAAGCTTTTTTTCTCAGCTCTCACAGCCACGTCTCCAGAAAGGATTTGTGCAACAAGTGCTAAATGCTCTTCACAAAATTGACGAGATTTTCAGGAATAATGTTTATCCACCATCAGTAACATACTCTTTATAGTTATTATCCCAAAGCTGTTTCCAGAGAAGTTTGGTGGACAGGCTACTTCACCACAAATGTGTCAGAGTACACTGTCTGACAAACTGACTTACCGACAACTCTATTTAGCACCTAAAGGACTGTCATATTTCTGCTGGCTGTGCCCCATGTACCAAAAACCTGGTGAACTTGGAGCTGTTAGTGTAAGCAGATCAAACCATCCACCCTATGTAGAGCACAGGGTATAAAATACTATTTTCTTTTCAGGTAAAGGTGGCTGGTCTAAAAAAAAGAAAACAAAGGGCCATATTATCAAGAAAGAGCGATACATTATCTCCGCTTTATTCGGCAGGAAACTGCCGCTAAAGCGGCGATATTGGGCTTGATAATATGGCCTTGTGAATTCCCATAGAAGCCCAGGTTAACACCAGAACCTGGGCTTCTATGGGAATTCACAAGGCCATATTATCAAACCCATTATTGTCGCTTTAGCGGCAGTTTCCTGCCGGTAAAAGCGGCGATAATGTATCGCCTTTTCTTGATAATATGGCCCAAAATCCTTTCCCATTCTGGCAGGAAACTCCCCAAGTTTCAGGCTAATTAGGTCTGGCAATAGCCAAGACCTGTGATTTGATTACAATTATGCATATAATATACTTATATGAGCTTTTAGCCATCCCTCTTCATCCAGTGATCTGTTGTGCCATTCACAGTTTTCTTCTGCACACTACATCATAAGGCATGAGGCAATCAAGTGCTTAATTTGAGCAGTGGTTTCCAATGCTCGGCACTAGCACTTAATTGTCAACATCAGCACTCCCTGGTACAGCTGAACTCTCCAGTCTACCTCTTCTGCCTGAAGTCTATCTGGCTACAGATATGTTTTCCCTCCGTTGTTTTCTAAAACTCACCTTTGTCTGCAGTATTTGAATGTGCTCTACATACACTCATGATTTGAGCTTCATGAATGTCTTCCAGCAACTGATTTCTGAGGTCTTCCATACACTCTTTCCAGCTTCAATAACGTAGATACTGCATTCGTTTTGTTTGTCTTTCTTTAGCCACTTTTCCCTCTCATTTATTCTATGGTTTGCAATCCATCCAATAGTGCTACAATAACCCTGGGTCAAATGAAATGCTTTCCAAAAACATCAAATGAATGAGTCATTCAATAAATAAATACATACATATATACATACATACATACATACATACATACATACATATATATATATATATATTCACTGAAAAAACCATAGGTTTCACACCAGTTATAGTTAGGTGGAAATTTTACTCGCATAAAACCATTGAAATTCCCACGTTATAGTTAGTTGGACTCACTACAACTTGCACGTGCAATGCACTGCTGATGACGTCACATATTACATCACTCATGAAATGGTCAGTGACATCACTCATGGGAATAACTTTGGCACCGGTTGAGGCATCTTCCTGAAATTTTCCTTAACTTTGCATCGCGGCGCTCCGCTCCTTCCCTGAAAGTTTGGGGGGGATTCGTCAAGCGGGGGCCGAGATAAAAGGGGGGTCCCAAAACGTGTTTTCCCCATGTTAATTTCCATAGGGCGGTTGGACTCACTTTTAGCCCGAACGGCTCAATGGTTTTCCACCAAACTTGGCAAAATTGTAGGGACAGGTAGCCCGATGTGCCTTTGCTATGTCTCAAGATATGTGCTCCAGGGGTTTTTACGAAAATTAACTTTGAAAAAATATATATTGGGCTACATTGGGCTATATATATGTTAGAGCCCAAATGTAGCCCAATGTAGCCCAAAGATGGCCACCAGAGACAAAAAAAACAAATGCAGCCCAAATATCAGCCAGATGTAGCCCAACTATAGCCCAATGACAGAATGTCCCAGAGTGTTCTAAAGAACAACTAGAGCGCTAACAGTCTTACTTATGACAAAAGTATGGCACACCTGAAGTCATCTTGATTGGAATAAAGTGTTAACACTTAAAACATTTAATTTGCAAAGGAACAAAATGAGGGGGTTCATTTTGCCATAGAAATTATGATTAGTGCTGAAGAAAGAAAAATTAGGGCACATTTTGAGTGACTTCTCAAATCCTCTTACATTTCATTAAAAAAATTCTGATATGCAGTCTCCCAAGATGGCCACCAGAGATAAAAGAGCCCAAATGTAGCCCAAATATCAGCCAGATGTAGCCCAACTATAGCCCAATGACA
This sequence comes from Lissotriton helveticus, assembly GCF_964261635.1. Classification (NCBI taxonomy): domain Eukaryota; kingdom Metazoa; phylum Chordata; class Amphibia; order Caudata; family Salamandridae; genus Lissotriton; species Lissotriton helveticus. Next base: position 1,769,087,844 of record NC_136063.1, read on the forward strand.
GAATGTCCCAGAGTTTTCTAAAGAACAACTAGAACGCTAACAGTCTTACTTATGACAAAAGTATGGCACACCTGAAGTCATATTGATTGGAATAAAGTGGTAACACTTAATACATTTAATTTGAAAAGGAACAAAATGAGGGGTTTCATTTTGCCATAGAAATTTTATATTACCTACTGGCGATAGCCAGTAGGTATATATAGTTAGGATTGTTTTCCATAGGGAAATCGCAACATTCTATTGGGAATAACTTTGGCGCCGGTTGAGGAATCTTCCTGAAATTTTCCTTAACTTTGCCTCGCGGCGCTCCGCTCCTTCCCTGAAAGTTTGGGGGGGATTCGTCAAGCAGGGCCCAAGATAAAAGGGGGGTCCCAAAATGTGTTTTCCCCATGTTAATTTCCATTGGGCGGTAGGACTCACTTTTAGCCCGAACGGCTGAATGGTTTTCCACCAAACTTGGCAAAATTGTAGGGACTGGTAGCCCGATGTGTCTTTGCTATGTCTCAAGATATGTGCTCCAGTGGTTTTTACGAAAATTAACTTTTAAAAAATATATATTGGGCTACATTGGGCTATATATATGTTAGAGCCCAAATGTAGCCCAATGTAGCCCAATGTAGCCCAATGTAGCCCAAAGATGGCCACCAGAGACAAAAAACACCAAATGTAGCCCAAATATCAGCCGGATGTAGCCCAACTATAGCCCAATGACAGAATGTCCCAGAGTGTTCTAAAGAACAACTAGAGCGCTAACAGTCTTACTTATGACAAAAGTATGGCACACCTGAAGTCATCTTGATTGGAATAAAGTGTTAACACTTAAAACATTTAATTTGCAAAGGAACAAAATAAGGGGTTAATTTTGCCATAGAAATTATAATTAGTGCTGAAGAAAGAAAAATTAGGGCACATTTTGACTTCTCAAATCCTCTTCTATTTCATTAACAGAATTCTGACATGCAGACTGAAACATGCACTTTGAATACCAGCAGCAGACTTCCCTGGTGAGCAGTAGCTTTACAACAGTGATCTAATGAGCAACTAGAGTGCTAACATTCAGAATTTATGGCAAATGTGTGACACATCTGAATGCCTTCTTGATGGAACCAAAGTAAACAAGCATTGAAAATGCAATAGATCTCGCCCTCGTTTAACTTAAAGCCATTCTGTTTGTAATTCAGTCTTCCATTTCAGTCTGCAAATCAAAACAGTGGTCTTGGGAGCCAGTTTCAAATTCATCCTGCTCAGTAAAATCCTTCCACTTCTCCAAATTGACCACTGCCTGAAGCTTACATAAGCACAGATCATATTACTAAACTGCAATATTGTAGACAACACTCACCTACCAAATAACTCACCACGGAATGCAAAGAGTACACAATCAATATATGTCCCTGCAAGTTCAGTGCCTGGACGAACTGTAACAGGATCATATTAAGCCAATTCTGAAACCACTTCTTTGACTCTTTATTGCTCAAGATCAAACCAACTGGCCAAATTTATCAACTTTATGAGAAAGACAAACGTAATGCAAACTGGCACAAAATGTTGAAATGGGATTTTTGCATTGGAGAATTACCTAAAACAATGCAAAATAGTGCTTTCTGACACTTTGTGGTACTTTGCATCTAGAGGGCATCCCATCAGTGGTGCTGCATAGACGTTCCCATGCAACAGGCAAAGCCCTATCTAATAATATTTGTAGATATGGTATTGCCTAAAGACAATATGCCTTCTCGAGATGGGTGTAAAGAAGGAGAGTTTTCTTTTTTCTGAACTTTCCTAACTTTGCATGTGTGCATATATACAAAGTGTTACAAAAGGGGATGATGGACGGAGCGTTTGAGCAAATCAAACACTCACCCCCAGTCAACTGATCTGGGTTTAATCCATCACCATTCTTTAGCCCACTCAGCCACCCCATTTCAGACATGGCTATATGCAAATCAGTCTGACCCTGTGCCTCATGGGAACAGTCCAGCCCGAACTGCCAAGCCGTGTCTTCCATGGACCGGAAACAAGCATCCTGGGACCGGTTTCGGATTCATAATCCTCATCAGCCAGGCTATCTTGAATCCAGTGGCCATGTCTGAACTGGGGTGGCTGAGTGGGCTAAAGAATGGTGATGGATTAAACCCAGATCAGTTGACTGGGGGTGAGTGTTGGATTTGCTCAAACGCTCCGTCCATCATCCCCTTTTGTATCGCTTTGTTCGCCCTAAGTGTAGCAGGGTATGCTCAGACGTGAGTCCCTTGCTCACTTGGCCACTGGATCCAAGATAGCCTAGCCTGGCTGATGAGGATTATGAATCCGAAACCGGTCCCAGGATGCTTGTGTCCGGTCCATGGAAGACACGGCTTGGCAGTTCGGGCTGGACTGTTCCCATGAGGCACAGGGTCAGACTGATTTGCATATAGCCATGTTGAAATGGGGTGGCTGAGTGGGCTAAAGAATGGTGATGGATTAAACCCAGATCAGTTGACTGGGGGTGAGTGTTTGATTTGCTCAAACGCTCCGTCCATCATCCCCTTTTGTATCGCTATATACAAAGTGTGACAGATTTCAAAGTAAGTATTAGCATAGTACTTAAATAGGTAGGATACCCTCCCAGTACAACATCTATGCTAGACTCCCACAGACAAACTGGTACTATAGTACAAGGTGTGCTTGGTGCTAGGGAAAGTACTTAAGATTTGGCACTCTTCTGTTCTCTCTCACACAACACAGCACTGCAACTTTGATTTATGTATGCTTTGCATGAAAAAATTAATGACGGTGCCCCACAATGTTTTAAGCACAGGCATATTGTCAAGTTTCATGCCAAATGCAGCCAATATAGCATTTGCTGGGCTGACAAACGATGGAAAAAACTATGGTACAGAAATGCTCTGTGTAGAACAAGTACAAGAACAGGAAGAAAAACCACTGAATCAGGAGAAAATGAGACAGAAAACAAAGTTACCCATTCGTGGGGAAGTGTCTGATCCAAAGACTACAATATGGTTTTTATTGGAAAGAATAGGTCTTACCGAACTAAAGCTGACTGTAGCAAAGACATAAAAATAAATTTCACAGAAAGGAGCAAAGGATTGCAAAGCTGTTCTCCAAACCAGTTAGTATTGCAAGAGTTATGAATCAAATTCCTGAGCCTGAAAATGTATTAATGCCAGGAATTTCCATGTCATAGTCTTTGCAAAAAAAAAAACCAGTACATTTAAGACTAAGGTATCTGTAAACCTGCTTATGAACCGGAGCAGCCGGTACAGGTAAGAACGTGGGACGGGGTGGGGGTGGGGCAGTGGAAAGTTTACAGATGACGGGATAGGGAAAATAAAAAAATAAATAAAACCACTTACCTTGAGTGCTCGGCGATGCGGTGAGCGCAAGGTAAGTAGTTTTATTTACTTTTTTTATTTTCCCTATCTCTTCGTCTGTTGACTTGTGTTTTACTTGATTCTCTTAGCAAGAAGGGAAATATGTAAGAACTGGCGCCAGGCGTCACCTCCTACATGGAGAGGCTGGTGGGACTATGTAAGATATTTAAGAGACTTAGACCAAAAGGTCAACTGCTATAGGAAAAAAACCAGCTTGGGTTATTCTGGAAGTTTTTAGACTCTGAATAGCGGGATTTTGTTGGAATAATGTGTCCAATGATTACACTTCTTGGTCAGCTCATGACGTACAGCGCGGGCTGGGTCTCGTAAGAACATAAGTTAAGATCAGACCCCAAGATATAAGCAGTTAGGATGGGTAAAACCGAGATTATGCTTATTCCATGGAGGTTATATGAGGACATAAAAACAATAAAAACAATAAAAACAAGAAGCATGATCGATATTGGTGCAAAGACAAGTTGTTAGTGGCTCTGAATTACTGTACCCTGAAGACATCATTTAAACATACAAGCGTGACTACAAAATAAAAAGGGATAATGAATGTAAATAAAAGTGCTTAGGAAATGTAAAATATTGACACACCATCCCTCGTGCAAACGTTTTATCTGGCAAATGCCCCCATTTACAGTACAAGGCAGCCAGCAGATAATGGGGGCTGACCCATTGCTCCATGCTGCATTTTGCAGGGTTCGGGCACAAAATGAGAATGGAAGTTGGACCCCTCTATGAATGTATATATTTTTGATTTTTAATTTATGATTGTTTTTCATTGCATGAGGATGGTGAAATATCTAAAGCTGTCTCTAGGCCTCATCTGATGGTATGTTTCAACAAATATTCAATTACATAGTGTATGTTAACTATAAGGTGACGGTGGGCATTACCACTACAGGGGTTATTTACATGCCCAGTGCATAACGTTTTGTTTTTTACACACTGGCAGCCTAATGGCCTTGCCCACATTTACAAGGCCACGTAAAGTCACCCTGTGTCTTTTCATGGACTTGTAAATATGGGCCCCTTACATGCATTACGCTGCGTGAAAGGGGCGTTCCATGGGTGTTGCTGTTGGTGTTTCCACACAACATCCAGGGAACTTGATGCATTCCCAGATTGAAAACATTTTGTAACCTGGGACTGTATCAGGGAAGGCATAGAAATGGTGTAAGGAGGAGAAATACTTTTATTTTGCTTAGTTATTTCCTTGTTCTATGTGTGCTGCATTCTGCAGCATGCACAGAAAGAGAAAAATCCCATTAATATTGTTTTGTGGGCAGGAAGGTGTCCCTTCCTGCATAAAAACAATTCCTGCAGCGCAGGCACCCTTGCGAAATCACACAAGGGTGCCTGCGCTGGAGCGAGCATAGGGGAAAGCATGGGGATGTATCTTGTTGTTAATGCGACGCATCTCTGTACTTTGAAAATGACGCAGCACGGCGCAGCTAAAGTGGCTTGCGGTACGTGCTGCATCATTTTCTTGTAGACGAGGCCCCACGTTTTGTAGAATCTTCCTTGTCAATCTCCTTGTGAAGTATCCATACATTTCCTCATTGGGTTGTACACTTGGCTGCAGCGACATTAATTATTGTGTTTCCATCAGGATCAAGGTTTTGTGTATTCAGGACAAAGGTCGAATGACATCACTGCATTTGATGCCATCATGGTCAAAGGGTGTGTGAAGGCACTTTGGATACCTATGACATTTTGCTGAATCGACATCCATGAACCTACTCACCTAAATTTACTTTTTTTAAATGAGCCAGACAATTTTATTAGTTACATCCTTTACATGTGTGGCATTATTGATGCCTTTGCCTTAATACTCAAAAGCACTATGTGCAACTGGCCTGAGATTCTTACAAACGAAACAGACATAGAATTGACTAAACGAACCTACTTAGCATATCTGTTCTGCAAGAGCAATGATCGTTGCTCAGTTCGTAATTCAGAAAAGAATAATATGGAAGAAAAATTACACAATTAGGCCCAGGACACAGGAGAATGACGCCATTAAACTGCAGAGTAATGTAGTGTCACTTTTGTGAAAAGTAATCAGCTAGCGGAGGCTTGTAATTCAAACTGAAGAATCTCTGCTGCTCCGTCGATCAGATTCCGGGGCCTTGCAGCAGCCCTAATGGCCGCCCTGTACAATGTTATCATTAGTTCCAGCAGGGACTCGAGCAGTAATGCCTCGGCGAACTCTACGAGCTGAACTAAGAAATGTTCTTCTTATGAGCCTCCTGACACAATTACTTAATGGTTCACTGTCAAATCTGTCATGTCGCAAATGAAAATCTGCCACAAGCCAGTGAGTTTTTCTTAAACGGTTACTGTAGTGACTTTAGGGGAAACATCCTTTCCGCATGTGCATAGAATCCTTCCTCAATCTGCCTCACCCACTGAGCCCTCTGTACACTCCAAGCTTCTTTACCTCCATCACTTCGGTCTATTTTTTTCTGCAATCCAGGCTGGGGTTTGAGGTTATGAGTTATAAAAACAAAAGGTGTAAAGAGGTTTGGTTTGAACTGGGTTGTACCGAGGGAAGCACTTTGTGGCAGGTTTTGTGTGTGCTTTAAAGAGCAGCACACTATTTATTTAGTAGGACAGCTGTGCCACATTAGCATTAATTTTGATCATTTCTGAGAGTAAGCCAACGGGAGTTTTTTTCGAATTGTACGTCTTATGTACATCAAACCAATCAAACAGATTCAAACATCCTCTCTTGAGGGTATTTATTGTTTTGGTCTTGTTCTCAATTGTCTGCTTACAGTTAACAACTGATGAATCTCTGGGCCATACTTTACAATTATTTAAGTCAACTTGACCTTTGTTGTAGCCTAAGAATGAAAGGGTTTACCGACAAATTTAAATTCCATAGACAGTGTGACCAATGTGACCACACTTTAAGAGTCAGAGTCCCTATCCTGAAGTTGAAAAATTATTCATTATCAGCTCAAACCCAAAGTAATATAAATCAAACACAGAAACATACAGAGTTATTAAAGGAAGACCAAAGTGACATACATTAATGGTCCTTAGCAACAAAGACCAAATCAGAATTTCAGTGATTGCAATGCAGAGAATAAAGAATACAATCTGATGAGTGGACACATGGTTCGCATCCTTCTGCCAATATATGGGAATTAGTTTCAGAATTTAGCTATCCCTACACTAAGCTAATCTGTGCACTAAGCTAAGAAAAGTAAACCCAATTAATCCAAAAGAAAGGTGTCGGCTTCAGAACTTCTGTAGAAGTTCTGGAAACAAAGAATCATGTATGGCATAATGCCAGGCAATCAGATGTCAGCAGCGATCTGTACCTCTCAAAGTCTAAAGCCATCTGTCTGACTACACAACAAGTTCACTAATAAGAAACACACAAAATGATTGAAAAACACACGACCTCACATTAGTCAATCTCATTATTTCCATTCTCATGAAGAGTTCCAGTGCCTGGTACATTACTCCCATCTTCGCTTCTGAGGCGTTCTTGAATTCCTCCCTTTGACAGATATCTGATGGTCAGATATCTGTCAGTTGGCCAACTGGTAACACCCCCTTGTTCTTCTCATTAAATGTAGTTGACCTTGGCCATTCTTCCTCACCTCACTATCTCAAAACACACTGTTCTTCCACTAGACAAGAATGGCTTGGTCTGCACCAGCAAAAGAAAAAAAGTATTGAAAACCCCTTTCACATTCAATGTTAAATGCCCTAACTGTAAGATTATGGCCCACGGTCACGGTAATTTAGCATGTTACTTGCAAAAGCATTTGACACGGTGTCCCATGACATTCTAATCGGTCGTCTGAAGAGAGTAGGGATAGGCGAAACTGCTCTGTCATGGTTGGAAAGTTTCATTACTGGCCGCTCACAAAGTGTCCGATTGGGCTCACATTTTTCCATCTCCAGGGAGCTCACCAAGGGGGTTCCACAGGGCTCATGTCTAAGCCCCACACTTTTTAATGTGTATGTGGCCCCCTTGGCAGACATCGTGAGAGAATATGGTTTCATACCAATATCGTATGCTGATGACACCCAGCTCTTGTTTCCTTTCGAGACACTGTCGCCAGCAGTTCAAAACAACTTTCCTGCAGGCATGAGAGCTGTATCCGAATGGATGACCTCCAATTGCCTGCAATGTAATGTGGGCAAGACGGAGGTCATGCTTTTTGGAGCAGCCCCGCTCCTTTGGTCACCTGAGTGGTGGCCTCCTGATCTAGGACCTGCTCCATGTCCCAAACAGGTAGTAAAAAATCTAGGGGTACGGTTAGATCAGTCCTTACTACTAAAAGATCATGTAAGCCAGGTAGCAGGAACCTGTCTCAGAGTCATTGGGCTTCTGAGGTGGGTATTCCCGTATCTGGCGGACAGTCACAGAAAAACGCTGGTCCAAGCGCTTGTAATCAGCAGATTAGATTATTGTAACAGATTGCTCCTTTCTGCCAATGAAGAACAACTCGATAGGCTACAGGTAGTCCAGAATACGGCAGCCAGGTTGATCCTGAATGTTCCAGCTAGATCCCCTTCCGGCCTCTCCTTAATAAACTGCCTATCCGCCAGCGGGTGAAATTTAAAATATGCTGTGTTATCCATAAATGCCTGTTTGGCTCTGGTCCAAAATACCTGTCAGAAATATTTAAATCACATGAGCCATGTCGATCCTTACGATCTAAGAATCAATCATTGCTTCAGGTGCCGCGGATTAAAAGGGAAAGACAGGGCAGTCGAGCTCTCTCTTATAGGGGCCCCACCATCTGGAATACTTTACCCCTTTCTCTCAGGTAAGACTCCAATCTTGGAGCCTTTAGGAAATCTCTAAAGACTCATCTGTTTCTGACAATATAATCATTGAATTGATCCTGCTTTCAACAGCCTTTACTTACTTATTCATTGTCTCTGGTATGAACACAAGCGCGGAGATACCCCTTCGGGGGTCGAATTCCTGCGCTATACAAGCATATAAATAAATAAATAAATAAATAAATAAATAAATTGTAGAACACACATATAAACCTGTAAATACATTAAAACACTCCGTTACTGCACTTTCTATACTAGTGCACCATGCATTTTGATTCTGATTACATTATGCAAGTTCATAAAGCCAAAAGTGCACACATATATGTGTCCTTATCAATTTGAAAGGACGGAGCAAAATTACGCTACCCAACAACTCTTAATGTTCTCTGTGGAGTATACTAAAGGTTGGCAATGCAACAAGCCGTGGGCAATTAGTCCTCATAAATACATAGCAAATATTGTGACATTACATAGGAACTTCAATTTATTGCCAGAAATAATTATCTTTAAGGTGTTGCAGACTCCAAGTGGCCTATTTATAAAAAAAGTCATGCAGCGCAGCTAGTCACCTGAATGGCTTGACAGGGAAAGGGCAGGTATGTGCCATATTTAAGGCATTTCCTCTGTGCTGGAGCCCTTTTGGCGGTCTAGCACCAACGCAGACACCCTTGCACCATGGTGCAAGGGTGCCTGCATGGCATGCAGGATTGAACAAAAGCAATCCTGAGAGGCATATTCCTCTAACTATGTGTGCTGTGAAATGCAGCACACAGAGAAAGTAACAAGGAGAAAAAGAGATATTTCTCCTTAGTGCGCCTCTCCTGGGAAGGCCTATTATTCTAGCACACTCCCAGGATTATTAGTTTGGTAAATCTGGAAATGCATCAAAAGCCATGGGAATTGTGTGCGAACACCTACCAAGGCCCATGGGACATTTTCCCAGGGCAAAGAAAGACAATGTAGCGATATGCGCTGCTTTGCCTTACTCCAGTTTTATGGAGCCACTTAGGGCCACACAAAGTGGCCTTGCGTTGCTTTATAAATCTGACTTAATGTTTGCATTCCTCTTGTACCATGTTGCATAGAGCTAGAGCAGAACAAACCATCTACGATATAAGGCATTATCAGCAAATTAAGCGTCTTATGAAATATGAAAAAAGATGTAATTAAAACTATCTGTATTTAAATACATTGTCAGAAAAAACACAGCTAATTACCCTTATATTTTTTCCTATATGTTTTCCTATAATTTGTGGTTTTTAGGAAACTAAGCACCAAATTATCTTTTTTTAATTTTATTACTTTCAACACACTTTTATAGTGTGTCTCACCTTGTGCATGATGCAGGAAAGCTGCACCAGTAATTACACACAAAAAGTATTGAAAACCTAGGGCATGGTAAATTTGCTATGTTGCATTTACTCTGGTTTTACGAATTCCAAACCTGAGAAACAACAATTTTTGAGATAATTTGTGTTTGTGCAACGATTCCCTTGTAATGTTGAATTTCTCCATGCACATTTCACCACTTCTTTAGGTCGAGCCTAGACAGAGCATGTGGTGTCTGGAAAACATGCTGTATTTGGTATGTGGGCTTTCATTCCGCCCCTCTCAGATGATTGGTTATGGAGAGCATTACTAACAAATGCTTGCTTCCATGTGGTTCCTTTTCCTTATAAGTGCTGCCTTCTCATGCCTTGCTCTGCCCCTGGAGTATTGGCCTATTGCGGGTATCCATAAGCTTTACTACATTTGTCTTTGTGTAGGCGCACTCCTTTTATTGTTGTAGAGTGCCTAGGTTTTCGGAAGGGTCCCCTCCCCTCCCAGATTTATTCTGCTTGTATTTATTTTTCCACCACAATCTATCTGCTGCGTCACTTAATCACCCAGTTCTGTCCCATCACCCATTCACCCATTCCACAAGTGAGAAGATGGGAAACCATGAAATTTTGAGATATTTATATGCAACCCCTCTGAGGTTGCAGCTTATGTTTCTTTTTCTACAGTGCTCTACCCTGGACAACTGTGTCACCTAATCTCCCCATACCGCCCCCCCCACCCTCCTCAGCCCTCCCACAACACTGCTTGCTTAATTTGGGGTTGTCCCACAATAACGCGCTTAACTACTTCTCTTTGCATTGAGATCCCTTAAAGAAACATGTAAACAAAGGTCAACACCAACCAGCCCTGCCTCGCTGTCAGGTTTGGATTATGTCTTCCTTCACATGTTATCATCATCGCATTGTCTCTATTCTAGGCAGCATGGTGCGCCAAGCAAGAGAAGCACTGTTCTGGTTACCAAAGCTCAGAGGCACTCAGCATGCGGATGCCTGAATTTTTTCTTTGCTTTCTTGCTGCTTGCACCTTCGAGAAGAAGTGTGCACACTGTAGCCTTTTTCTTCCAAAGACGGAGAGATTGACAACAGGAATGAGATTGAGAATTATCTTTTTGCAGTTATGGATGCTGAGATATACAGTGTGATTAATGAGAATGAGTGGCATGCTCCTGCTGAAAAATATGAGGTCCTCAAACAAGCCCTCTTTTTTCTTCACAGTGGTTTCCCAATGCGATACATTTTCGGGTAGGTTTGCAACTGTATGTCAAAGCTTTGGATGAGTTGTTTGTGGAAGGTGGGTTACTGCTGCGGACTGGCAAGGTATTCGACTGAAGAAATTAAAGTCAGTCCTTGTCAACAATGCTCATAAGGAACACATGTTATGTACCTTACCTAAGCACAAATTATGCTCCACCTTTTGTGGCCATGTAAGGAAAAAGATGTAGAGGAGTTGGTAAAGGATTGTGTGGTAAGTGTTGAAAGTGAGGACTTATTCCCTTCAGTCCATTCATTTACCTAGACCTTGAGTAAAGGTTGAAATTGATCTATTGGGTCGTCTCAACTTATTATCCTAGTGTCATCATTATTTTATTGTTTTGTGGACTACTACTCAAAATGGCCAGAGATTATATTTCTGCCAGATCTAAACACCACAGACGTAATTGATGTTCTGAAAGATGTTTTCTCCATAGAAAGTTTTCCAGAATTCTTTTGCAATGTTTGCTGTATCACCCTCAGACCAATGGTTTAGTTGCACGAATGGACCATATAATTAGATTGTGCATTCAATGGGGCTGTGAGCCTGGATGAAGCTTTGGTTTTCTTGGAGTACATTTTACTCTTTGGCAGGTGATATAACCTTTCATCTACTCAGGGGCAAGAAGCCAGTGTCAAAGGTGTTTGCTACCATGGATGAAGAAGTTGTTGTGTGATGGTGCAGAAGTTCCTGTGTTGGATTCTCTCGGAATGACCATTGTCAAAACTGCTCAGAAACAGGGAAAAGAGGAGAAGAACCAGGGCGTGTCTCCATAATGGAAATGTTCTATGCATTAAAAGGCAATCCCAATTTTGGAAAGAGAGTAGTTAAAGTGGATGAACTGGTTGATGGAGAAGCTGGAGAGGGTTCTCTTTCTGATTCACATGTGCATCCGACAATGTTTCTATATGCAGGATTGTTTGGATAAGTAATAATTCCATTCATTATAGATAATTGTTTTAAGGAGAAACTCTCTGTTGTGTCTACTGTGGTGTAATGCTCAGGGGTCTTGGAATGTTGAGAGATAGGGAGCTAGAGACAACGAGAGAGAGAAAGAGAGAGAGAGAGAGGAGAGAGAGCAAGCAAGAGACTGTCCTTTCTCTTCTCTGAAGAGTGTTGGAATTTTAGGGTTTTCATTCAGTCAGATGGAGCTATTCGTTGCTGGCTGGTGGCTCATTCGCTCTTCTTAACAGAAAATAAACAAATGATCTGCTCATCATTATTGCTATGGATTCGCTGTTGTTGAGTGATCACTACAAACTACATGTGTCAGCGTGATTTAATCTATTAAAAGTGACCTAATTTAACACACTCTTTAGCTATTCCATTTTTTTTTTTAATAATCAACTTAATTGATTTTTTGTTAACAAGAAAGGGTAGCATTGAGAGCACGAGCAGAGATTTGCATAGAAAACAGGATACGAATAACAATTTACAGAAGGCAAGAGTCCCTCTGCCCTGGTCTCCATCAGCCCATCTGATCTGACCATTTGCCCCACACTCTCTGGTATTTGGCCGAACATGCTTCAAACAAGGGTTTTTCTGAGTGGCGCACCAGTCCACCCCTCTGCGCCATTTAGCTATCGTGGGAGGTTCGGGTTGTGACCAGGCCATGGTAATGTCCCTCTTGGCCACCATGATGGCCATCCCCAGGAACAGTTCATTTGCTTGGGATCCATCCAGGCCATCTATAACGCCCAGGAGGAGGTGCATAGGGCTGAGGGGTACATGCCAGCCCAAATTGTGCATGGGCTTGGTTACTATCTTGTCCCAGTATTTCTGGAGGCAGGGCAAGACCAAACTACATGGTAAAAGTCTGCAGGGTGGTGTAGGGCAGCGTATGCATTCAGGTGAGGTGCGCAGCCCAGCTCTGTGTAGGTGTTCTAGGGTAAAGTATGCAGTGTGAAGATAATACATTTAGATAAGTCAGAGTTTAGCAGAGGTAGTGACAGTTTTGGGGGCCATCAGAGCGTCCCGCCAATCCTAAGGAACGCAACCAGCCCTCCCAGGAAGCTCTAAGCGCGTCTAGAGACAGGTGGCTGTTGTTTGTGAGGGTGCTATATATGTGAGATGCTTCCCTTCCCAAGATTTCCCATCATGACTTGCGCTTCAGGTGGACTGAAGTTGGGGAGCATGGTGCCTGTCGAGATGTGTGCATACAGGGCGTGGTGTATTTGCAGGTATCTGTAGAACTGTGAGGCGTGCAGGGAGAAACAGTCCTTTAAATCATGAAAAGTACAGATGTGGTGTCCCACCCACTCGTGGCCCAGTTGGGAAATGCCTACTTGGTCCCATTTCCAGGACTCTGATCTACAAACTGACATTGCTCATAAGTGCCTTTCATCGGTGTTCTCCTGGTTGGCTCATGCTAGACTCAAATGCAATGATGACAAGTCCTCGGTGCTCCTTTATGGCCAGTTTCCTCCCGCCTTTAGAGAGAAGCTACTATGGCCCCCTGATTTTCCGCACCCTAATTCGGAGGGCGGCCCTGCTAAGAATCTAGGAATCTGGTTTGGGGAAGATCTTTGTTTCCATGACCAAATCAAAAAACTCACAGGAGCCTGCATTGGCTCTCTTAAAGCCCTGAGGCGATTCTTTCCTTTGCTGCCATGCACTGCTAGGGAAATGTTTGCCCAGGCGCTTATCCTCTCCCACCTAGACTTTGCCAACGCTCTTTACATCGGTCTACCGGGCTATCTCTTAAAAAAACTTCAGGTTATACAGAATGCCGTTGCCAGACTCTTGTTTAATATCTCGAGGAGCTTGAGCATCCGGCAACAGCTACGCGACCTTCACTGGTTTCCCGTGGCACTGCGCGTGCATTTTAAAGCATTGACCATAACTCACAAAGCACTTCATGGCTCTGGCCCGGCTTATATCACAACGCGTTTCGCATTCTATTCACCCAGGCGACCTCTGCGCTCATCCCTCCAACCTCGGCTGGTGGTCCCTAGGTTCCTTCGGTTGCGGATGGGTGGTCAGTCTTTAGCGGTCAAAGCAGCTGTGATGTGGAATGCTCTTCCGGCTGACCTCCAGCATACTCAGGACCTCCGTATCTTCAAAAAACTCCTTAAAAATTTCCTGTTTAAACAGCTGCCTTAATATTTCTGCTCACGCATGGCCCATTCACACGCCAAGACAATCCAGAGTATTAGTGTGCGATATAAATTCCTTTATAACATATAACATAACATTGCCTAAACCCTTGTAGTGCCACCACCTCACCAAGCCATGTGTCGTGCCAGAGTGGCATCTGCTGAGTCAGTTTGGACTTCGATTACGTAGGACGTAGAGCTGAGTGCCAGGCCAGGAAGACTGTTCAGGTCACCCTGGGGAGCGCCTTGGGGATTAGGGATCTATTCATGAGTGCCAGGATTTGAAGAAAATCCAGATCGCGAAGTTCAGTTCTGTACGCAGGATCTAACCACCCTCCGGTGAACCAGTCATGGAGAACCAACACTAAATAGCATAGGTAAAGATCCGTCATGCCCATACCTCCGCCGAAGGACGGAATACGGCACCGGTTGAGAGCCATCCGCGGTCTTCCCCCCCCACAGAAACCGTGTGATCATGGTGTCAATCTCTCTGAACTAGCTACAGGGCTAATATAAGGGGTATTTTGGATTACATACAGGAACCAAGGGAGGATCACCATCTTGAATAAAGCCACTCTTCTGAGGGGATTAAGTGGCAAGGTTTGCCAGCAGTTAAGATCCCCTCTGGCCTTTTTAATGAGATGAGTACTATACAGTGCCCATTCTGAATATTACTGGTGGCTCAGTGGACTAAAGCAGCCACTGCAGGGGCCTGTGTTCGACCTCATAGTCACAGGTTCAAATCCCGGCAGGTCCACTCAGCCATTCATCCATTAGAGGTTGATAAAATGAGTACCATTGAGTTGGATAACAATAAACATCTGTTATTCAGGGCCAGGACACCTTCGGGTAATCATGCGCTTTACAAATACACCTGTTAGGTTCCTGCTCCGGAAGCAGAGGAACCTATGTGCCTAGGTATTTGAACGACTGACGCTTAATAGGTATGTTGGTCTGCCAGTCGAAGCATTCCCTGGAGGGGTGAAGAGGTACGATGGTTGATTTGGTGGTTCAACTGGAGACCCAAGACTATTTCAAAGGATTGGAGGCATCTAGGGCCGGAGCGAGCCAGGTCTGCTAGGAAAAGCAGGACGTCATCTGCATATAATGCAATTTTGTCTATGTGATGGCGTCTCCATATCCAGCCTTGAATCAATTCATCCGTGCGGATGAGGCACGCCAAGGGCTCCATTGCCATTGCAAAGAGGAGTGGGGAGAGGGGACAGCCCTGCCTGGTGCCTCTTTGGATGGGGAACACCTCAGATAGGGTTTCATTAATCAACACTCTTGTCTTTGGCTCAGAGTACAAGACCTGGACGAAATTCCAAAACTGCTAGCCCATACCCATTAGCTGGAACACCTCTTCAAGGTAGTGCAGTCCACATTATGTATCGAAGGCCTTCTTAAAGTCTACGAGAAGGAGTGTCAGATAGGGGTTTGTGCCTGGTGATTTGCCAGTTCTAGGTGGAAGTGCCTTAGGCAGTGTCTGGTACTATGAGCTGGCATAAAGCCACATTGGTCTGGGTGAATC
This sequence comes from Lissotriton helveticus, assembly GCF_964261635.1. Classification (NCBI taxonomy): domain Eukaryota; kingdom Metazoa; phylum Chordata; class Amphibia; order Caudata; family Salamandridae; genus Lissotriton; species Lissotriton helveticus. The sequence continues at coordinate 1,769,103,260 of NC_136063.1, forward strand.
TAGGTGAGTTTAGGAATGGGCACAGGCGTTGGGCCAATATAGTAGTTTAGACCTTGATTTTGGTGTTAATTAGGGAGATCGGCCAGTAGTCTGCACAGTTGGACGAGGGCGGTTGGGCTTTTGGGATGACCACGATGGTGGCCACATCCGTTTCCGGGGGAAACTTGCCGACTTCTATCACATGTTGGAATAGAATCGAGAGGTGGGGAACCAGGAGCTCTCGATAGGAGGCATAGTATTCCTGAGGAAAGCCATCAGGTCCGGGCATCTTAAGGGATGCCAGGTGAGAGATCGCCATGCTTATCTCTTCCGGATTGAAGGGAAGGGCCCGATTAGCCGATTCAGGGTGTGTCAAGCAGGGAATGCGGACTTGGAGAGGGTCAAGAAGGTTTGCGAGAGTGCCCTCCAGCCTGCGTGCTGAGTAGAGGCTAGCATAATGTCCCACAAAAGCCTGTGCGTTCTCAGAGGCGGTACAGCAAATGGTGCCTGAGGGTTCACGTATGTCAGGTACAATCATATTAGCCAGGGGATACGAGGTAAGCCTGTGGAGGAGTCTCCCCATTTTATCTCCCCAACCATACACATGGGCAACTGATGAATGCCACAACAGTTTGTCAGACTCTAATGAGATCTGTTTGATTTCTTCACGGACAGCTTCCAATTGCTTGTTGAGAGTTTCAAACTGAGCCTTGGTGGGATCAGTCTCTAGTCGGAAGGCCTGTGCCTCAAGAAGGGTTGGGTGGCTATCTTGGGCACCTCGTTGTGTCCGAAGGTGTCTATTGGCCACCCCCCGGATGGTAGCCTTACTTGCTTCCTAGAGAATACTTGGTGAAGACACCAATCCCAGGTTTGCAAGGAAGAACTGCCGCAGCTCCTCCTCAACGGTTTTGTGGACCTCTTCATTTTGGAGGAACCAGGCATTGAATCGCCAGATGTTGCGTAACCTGTCAGGGGAATCGCCTAGGTGCATGAGTAGTGCTGAGTGATCTGAGATTCCTCGGGGAAGGATGGACATAGAGATCACTTGTTGACAGTCTGGACCTGGCGTGAGAGTGGTGCTCAGCTGAAGTGTGCGTGTATACTGGGAGACAAGGGGGTTCCAGATCCTCCATACGTCGCAAAGGCCTGGAGTGGTCGCCCACTAAGTCAATTGCTTGGCATGGGTCAGCCTGGAGGGGGAGGGGATACCGGTACTGTCAAGATTGGGCTGCATGACCACATTGAAGTCTCCCCCAAGAATCATCTGACCCCAGGGCAGGGTGGAGATGGTGTGAGTGAGATGATGTAGGGTTGAGGCAAGAGTCGAGGGGGGCCATATATGGACAGGAGATTGAGAGTGGCACCGTGCAGCGACACCGAGAAAGCTACAAATCGCCCTTGTGAGTCCCTGGTAACGTGAGAGGGAACAAAGGGGAGGGACTTTTTGAGTCGGATGACCACTCATTGGGAGCCCCCACTGAAGCCTGATTGCCACACCCTATCAAAACCATAGCGTGCCAGAAAGTTACATTGGGAGCCCAGGGGATGAGCAGGACGACATCAGGGGAGAATCGTTGGGTGTGTTTCAAGACTGCTGTGCACTTGATGCAATCAAGCAGGCCGTTGACGTTCCAGGATATGACCCAGAGAGAGTTATATCTTTCAGTCGTGTGTGTCATGAGGGACAGATGGTGCATAGGGTATGTGGACAGCATTGTGTGATGTGCTCGGGACTGGGCGTAAGGCAGACACAAACTGTCAGGGCAGGGCCAAGTGAGTGAGGGTGCTGTGCCTGTATAGGAAGCTTGTGCTGAAGTGCTGTGTGCTATTGAAAAGGAAGGTTGCAGTAGAAAACATAAAACCAAACAATGGACAACGGTCCTTCCCCCCCTCCTCCCACCCTATACTTCTGGTACGGAAGCATCTGTCGCCCTACTATTCAAATATTTAAAGCACAATGTTGTGGTGTTAATTGGGAGAAAGAACGACATGGCCATCTAGTGGCAGAACTGCGCCCCAGTGTAATCAGTAAAGATACATTTTATCCCGGCTAACCACGTGATCCAATTGAGTGATTCTAAACAATTAAGCTGTTTCACTGTCTAGGTCTCCCTTTCCCTGAAACTCCCATTAGAAAGTGCATTCAAATATTTTAGATGTGAATGTGGGTAATACAAATACCTCTACTGTATGGTTAGGCTATAATTGTGCTCGATATTTATAAAAAATATAGGTTATCTGTAGACAGTGCATAACAACTGAACAACTGACTCATCTCTTGCTAGAACTCCTGATATCTTTGAAAAGTGGGGTTTATTCCTAAAAACTCCTAGGTTCATGAATAGATACTAATACAAGGCACTTGATATAGTTGTATAATCAAACATGCAGAAATGAAACATTTTCAAATGAACATTTTTAAAAGACTTTATCATATTTTGAGACAACTTTAGTTGGACTATCCATGCCTAATGTTTTGAGTGCTCAGTTTCTTAGAGCCAATCGTGATCCTTGGATTGACTCTTTTTCAGCTCCCATTAATTTGCTGCTTGCCCATCTCTAGTTCTCTTACAAAGAGGGTTGGCAATTAAAATAAATCAGCTTGCATCTTATAAATCAGCTAGAATAAATGCTGTGGTTACTTATCAGTACCAAAATGTCCTGATCATAATAATATTTAGAAGCAACATTGAGGTGAAAATAAGGATTAGGTTTCAAAAGAATACAATCCTCTAGAACAAAAAAAAATAGTTTTCCCTCAAGTTTCCCAAATCTTCTTGTCGAAGAAAATGCTACCAAAAATACCGCTTTCATAGTTAAGTATTTAAGGCCAGCAAATAAGATCCCATACAGGCCACAATGTGTCTTCTGTACCAGTCTAGCAATAGCAAAGCTTTTTTAGGGTTCTCACAGTCAAATTCCCATCCTGATGGGCTTTACTAGCTCCAGCTCTCAAAGCTATAATTGATTCTCATTGAGCTCTAAATTGGTAGATTGTTTTCAAAACTGCCTTTAAGAAGTTGTAGAATTGCAGAAATCCCACATTCCAAAGAAGAAAAAGAGATCAAAGAGCACCAGTGCTTGAACATTTCTTCAGAGATTGCAATGACTTTAGAGTAGAAATTTGACAACCTTTCTGAATCACTTCAGCCTCATGGGAAGGGAACTCTCTACTTTAAAATGAGGAAAGACAAACAGATGTTTTTTAGGCTATCAAAATATATATAGCTTTTCTCCCACCCCAGACCTGGGAAGTGTGAAACTAATGTGTGCACTTCTTTGTTCTCTGGAAATACAACTAAGTCCAAAGTTGGAGTTCTAAACATCTGACAAATCAGAGCATAGGTTCTTGAAATGAGAGAGAGGTCATCCTGCTCAAGCAATCTGCCTCTACTTTGTCCTTTCCATTTAGATGAATAACTTTTAACTAAGGACAGAAGATGGTTCTCCACCCCGCCCCAAACCAATCTTCATTGCTATTAAGCTCCAGGTTGCAGATTCTGTTCCTCCCTATCTGTTCACATAGGCCATGGACACCAAGTTTTCTGTCGGTATGACTATAATTTGCTGTTAAATGTTGTCCTGGACCCCAAGAAGTGTTTGATAGATAACTGTTAATTTCCTCCAGTTAATATTTTGTCCAATTCCAGAAATAACCACCTTTTCTAGCTCAGTTAAAGAGCTTTAATACTGGCACCTGTTGTGATTGTTATGAGTGAGTCCTGTTGTAAAGGGCATCCCTTTTCCAAAGAACCCAGGATCAATCACCACAGCAGGTTTGGGAAATCACCACAATTAGATTCTCTAGACACTTGGAAGCTGGTCTACAATATTTAAAGAGATGCATGACTGCAAGCCTCTGGAGAAATCTTGCACAAGGGACAAGGAACACACAGGCTGCCATATGTTCCTGCACCTGAAGCCATAACCTTGTGTGACCCAATCTAACTTCAACAATGGTGTCACCATGAGCTCAGTGTCCATGCACTCTCTGTATGAAGGAAGACCTCTCCCAAATCAGTACAGAGACGAGCTCCGATTAATACTCTTTCATGTCTGAGATTGTCTGAGGTTTTGCAAATTTATCAATACTCCATTTCTAGAAATGGGGTCTCCAGTTGCCAATGGTTTGCACCATTGTCCCAGTACGGGACCCTTCTTCCTGGTCAGAGTAAGGGGGGTACACTTCTAAAATAAACCCTGCTCATCCCCTTGGTACCTTGGCATGATCAGACTGGCTTATCTCAGAGGCAGTGTGTAAAGCATTTGTGCATGCATACAGTAACACAGTGAAAACACTACAAATGGACACAACACCAGTTTAGAAAAATAGCAAAACTTTATCTAAACCAACAAGTCCAAAAACAACAAGAATCCAACACACAATACTGTAAAAATAGTTACTTTGCAAGATAACATTCAATTTGCAATAAAAGCTACAAAACGCAGTTCTTCCGAGTCGGCAGCTGCGTCTGGGACTACTGCAATGCTGAAATCGTCAGAGTCAAAAGTTCCAGCCAACTGTGTCAGTACGGGTCAGCTAAAGCATCAACAGACTCGTAGACAGTACACTTCTTGTTGCGGCCTACATGGTCATGCGGGCCGGTCTTGAAACCGGCGTGGTTGCGATGTGAAGTGGAAGCGGTGCAGCGTGCAGTGCCCTCACGGGGCAGGCAGCAGCTCGGTGATGGTTATCCAATTGCATCGGAGAGGCCAAGACTTATGATGAAGAGTGAGGCGGTGCTCGATGCGGTGCTGGTGTGTCATGTTGGTGGTAGGTCACGGTGCAGGCAACAGACATAGTCGATGTTTGGGCAGTGACGTGTCAGTGACGCCTGGGCAGAGTGAAGTGTGGTGGTGTGGAGTGGATGTGGAACCAGCGATGGACTCAGTGACAGAGTCAACTACTCATTTCTTCTACAGCGTCAGAAACCAGTGGTTCCAGGGAGGGTGCCCAGAAGGATAATGAAGTCTTTGCTGTTCCTGAGACTTCTTGAAAGGGGGTCAAGCTCTACCTCAAGCCCTTGAAGATATTTGTCAAGCAGGAATCACACATTGTTCCTCTATGTTGGACTTGGCCCTTTTTGGCTAAAGTTCCTTAAATGTTTTGCCTTCCTCCTAGACCATTTTCTGACATGGTGTTGCCGACTTAGATGCTTCGGGCACTTTGCCACTGCTCATCAGTGTCGAAGTGCAAGTGCTCCCTGTATAAAGAGGTATGGTAATTGGTTGTTCATAATTGGTATGTTTGTTTTACCTGTAAAGTGCACTTTGTGTGCCAGGGCTGGCAATGCAAATGCTACTTGTGGGCCTGCAGATCTAATTGTGCCACCCACATAAGTAGCCCTAAAAAGAGATCTCAGGCCTGCCACTGCAGTGCCTGCACACAGTTTGTTACCTGCCTTGTTGCCCTGACAACCGCACCCACTTGCCAGGCCTTACCCTTCCCTTTTTATGCACATCAGAAACCCATAGAGTAGGCCCAAGATACCCCCCTGGGCAAGTTGCAGTGTATGTGAAAGATAGGACATGTACTAAGGTTTGTACCATGTGCTGACAGTGAAATACTGCCAATTTCGTGTTTCACTGTTGCAAGGCCATCTTGCCCATAGGACTAAACGGGGAATACTCTGTAACATGTTTGCAGCATATCTTCCCATCAGCATAAGATGGAGAGATGAGGTTTAGTGTGCCTGAACTGAATTTAATAACATATCTTTTTTGTGAAGATCGTTTTTAAATTGTGTGTTTACAAACAAAGCTTTTAGAAGTGGCTGGTTTCTTGTCCTAACCATCCTGTGTGCCTCTGCCTGATTGTGTATTGTCTGTCTTGGTTTCTATGTGACAGGGTATGGGGAGTGTCCTGACACCAGGGAGGTGTAGGTGAGACAGCAACAGGCTGGCCTGCATTTGGTGTGATGGGAGGAATAGCCCCCTGGGTGTGAAGAGGGCTGTGCTGCTACCACAAAAGGATGGCTCAACTTCCTGAGCAGGGTCTGGGGCCCAAACCCTCACTATCAAAGGAAGAGAGTGTGCAATGGCAGGAAGACGCCCAGGTCTGGTTTGGATAGGGTCAGAGCCCCCTGAACACAAAGGCTTTAAAGGCATTTAGGGGTATAAATGTGAGAGCTGAAACCCCTGCACTCAAGACTGAACTCAAGACTGAAAAAGGATTTAAAAATACTTTGTGATCAAGAGGAATCTCTGCCAAAGAAGAACAACTGAAGAGACTGGAGAGAAGGACTGCCCTTGCTGTGTGTTCTGGGGCTGGCCTGCAGTTTGCTGATTTGACTAAGTAGAGGACAAGGGACTTTGCTGTGTGCTGTGTCCCCCCCTGTGTGCTGTGTCCTGAAGTAACGTCTCCAAGGGCCTGAGGAGAGCTGGTCCCCTGTTGTGGAAACTCAGGGACATCAAAGTTTCCAACCGTGTCTCAGTGACGCTTGGTGCATGTGCTTTTGCACACCTGAGACTGCCATGTGGTCTGTGGTACTGTTTACGATGTGCCCTGTGACTGCATTGCCCCTGCAGCATGAAACATAGTCCACTCTGCTGCATTGTTGTTTGTGGCCCGAGCCATCATCGTAACTGAGGCTGTTAGTAAGGATCGCCACCGCCGGCCCGAGCCGCAACGTGCTAAAGGATTTATGGAAGCTAAGAAAGCTGCAAGGTGAAAGGGATCGTGATCGTTGTTCACCAAGAGGATTCTCCCCAAGATTGTCAACGGAGGAGAAGGCAGCACTGAAACCCGTTGGACTACAGCATTGCCTAGCAACAGAGCTGCAACGTCATCAGGTCCACCCAGCAGGACGTCCAACCAGCGGGGGGAGAGAGAAAGCGAGGCAGCGCACCCCCCCAGGTAAGGCTTGGACTCTGGTTGGGAGCAGCAAGCGTGTGTGGCCTGGGGAGGCGTGCAGGAGGAGTACAGGAGTGCTGCACACATTAGACGTGCTGAGTCCCCGAGCGGCCCACACCTACCCAGTAGTACCAGAGCCACACCTTTAAGTTTACAACCGTTGTCTCTGTTGTTGGGGTCTAGTGGTGCTTGAGCGGATCGCGCCAGCCGGCTTATAGCGTTATTCCTTGCATTAGGAACTGCATTATTCTTGCATTACGAAGTGCCTTATTCCTTGCCTTAAGAACTACCTTATTCTTGCATTACGAACAGCATTATTCTTGCATTACGAACCGCATTGTTCTTGCATTACGGACTGTATTATTCCTGCGTTACGAACTACATTAGTACTTGCATTAAGGACTGTCTTATTTCTACATTATGAACTGCATTACAAACTGCATAGCATTGCATTAGGACTGCATTAGATCATCGTGAACTTCTCATTAATGCCACAAGAACCTACCCGTGATTGTTGGCCTAATAATCGGCAAAGTGAAATATTACAAATACGCATATGTTGGATTTCTATTGTTTGGTCGCATTGCATTTCTTTTGATAAAGATACCGCTCTTTTTTTAAAATCACTTAGTGTGGTATCCATTTGTGGTATTATCATTGTGTTACTGGGAGTGTGGTTTCAAAAACCTTACACATTGCCTTAGAGATAAGCCTGGCTGCTAATGCCAAGTTACCGGAGGGTGAGCAGGGGTATCTAAGATTGTGTCCCTTCTTTCCCTGACTAGAAGCAATGGTCCCTATTTGGACTAAGGTACCTACCTGTGCCAACTAGAGACCCCAGTTCTAACACTATCCTTGGCAGAAACAGCTACATACAGATAACAGCAAAGGGGCAGTGCTTCTGCTCCAGCTTCTCCCAGCTCTTCTCCTTGGCAGGTGTTCCTCTTGAATTCTATAAGTGATCTAAAGTACAGGGGTCTGGGCCCCAACATTTATAGTCCATTTCCCTTTATTCTATGGTGTCAGAGAGGCTCTGTGCTCAGCTAAAACCAGCTTCACGGCAGGAGGTGGAGACAGCTTGGTGTAAGGCAGACCAAGCCCATTCAGGTGCAAGGACATCTCCTCCCCCTACTCTAAATGCAGCGCAGGTCTATTCAGTCCAGCCCTGACTCATTCAGGAAAGGCAGGACACACATCAACCCCCCCAGTGGCTGTCTGAGAGAATACACACCCCAGCCCCTGTCACTCCAAAGCCAGAAAGTAAATCCACAAACCAGCAGAGGCACACAGAATGGCTAAGCAAGAAAATACCAACTTTCAAAAAGTGGTATTTTCAAACACACAATAAAAAAATCATCTTTACTATAAGATGCATTTTTATATTTTGAGTTCAGACATACTAAACTCCATCTTCATATCTTTGTACCAAGGGGAAGTTATATTTATAAGATGATGTAAATAAACTACCATTCTATCGTATGTGACAGATAGCCTTTCAATATTGAAAAACAAAATCTATTGTATTTCACTATTATTACATGTCACACACACCAGAAGATATCCTACCTTTCTCATACACTGGCACGCTGCCCAAAGGGGTACCTTGGACCTACCTTAGGGTTATTCACAAGTCTTAAAAGGGAAGGTTGGGCCTGGCAAGTGGGTACACTTGCCAGGTCGACATGGCAGTGGTGACTGCACGTAGACACTGCAATGGCAGGTCTGAGAACCTTTTGCAAGACTGCTTGTGTGGATGGCACAATCACTGCTGAAGGCCCACTAGCAGCATTTGATTTACAGGCCTTGGGCACACATAGTACACTGTACTAGGGACTTAATAGTAAATCAAACAAGCCAATCATGGAAATACCAATCCATATTAACAATTTACACAATGAGCATATGCACTTTAACACTGATCAGCAGTGGTAACGTGCCAAGAGTCCTAAAACCAACAAAAACAGGAAGAAAAACAGGAGGCCAAAAAGTCTGGGGTAAACCCGCTGGGAAAGCCAGGCATAACATTGGTGAATCTCTAAGTATGACTCAATTGATTATTATCCTAGTAGCACTCCCACCTTCAATGTCATCTGAAGTCAATTTGCCCAGGTAGGGATGCATTTTCAACCACTTGTAATAATGCAGAGCCACAATAGAAATCATCATCTTGGTGAACACTCTTGAAATTGCTTTTATTCCAAAAGGCAAGATCTGGACATGTAAGTGATGACCTCAAAGGCAGAATCCTAGGAATTTTTAAGGATTGACATTCATGGCTATGTAGAGATAAGCATCTTCTAGAGGAAATCTCCTTTTGATATCAGAGGAATTTTGTTTTGGAGAGTCTTCATCTTGTATGGAATGTGTCTTATCCATTTATTGACTCTCCTGAGATGGACCATCAATCTTTGTTTACCAGAGTGTTTTGGAACCAGAATCACAATTGGAATAGCACCATGCTCCTCTCTAATACTTGGGAACAGGCATGACTGCTTTCTTTAGAAGTTAAGAGGCTCCGCTGCATTCAGGATAGCTTCCTTCTTCACAAAATTTTAAGAATACGTAGTATTTATCGTCCAAGTCTCTGGAGGATGAAGTAGAAAGTCTATCTGATAACTATTCTTTATTATCTCCAAAACCCAGACAACGGAAGATTACTTTTCCCATGCAGTCCTGAACAGCTTTAACTTACCACCAAAGGATGGAGATACATTCCTGGCATTATCAGGGGCACTGATGTACTGGATGGTACTAGTTAACACATTTCTGGTCAAAATAGGTTTATAAAGCTTTTTTTGTTTTGTATTCTAGAAAATCCATATTGCTGTTGAGAAATACCAGATCAATTTCAAAACGGGGACTTTAAGAAAGCTGGCGAAGATGATAAAGGCACAGTTGAAAATTGTTTGAAGGGGGAAGAGCGCTTCTTTACCTTGAGCAACCAATGAAGTTTATCTTAAAGTTCTGCTCCAAAGAAATGTACCCTCTCAAAAGCCTAAAGTAGGCTAAAGAAGAGCTACTGATTTCTGATATAAATCTGTATGCAATTCTGTAAGTAAAAGATTCCTCCTCGCAGCCATATTAGCTCCTTATGACAAAGCTGATGCACAAAACACATCAAATGCGATATTGGTGAGGACTTAAGCTGTTTTTTCTAGAGCTCCACCAATTTAAAAATTCGATTTTTCCTGGATTGCTATGCCTAATTCTGTCTGAAATGAGTGTAAGATTCATAGATTCCTGCGCTAATGGCTAAATCAGAGCCAGCATAACTCTTTTTAAGCCTGAATCAATGTTCTAACAAGTATTTGAGTATACTATTCTTCAGTAATGGACGTGCACCCAACCAAGCTGGATACCACTGAATCTGCAATGACTGACTCAGGAATCTTCTTCTTTGGATTATCAGGTACATAAATTTTAGATATGAACGTAGGTACAAAGATTTTATCTGGATATGTCCATTCTCCTAATACGACATTCATTACGTGTTGGTCAATGGAATGTGCTGGAGAAGGAGCTTCTGGGTTTGTAGCAAAAACGATATCAGATGATGTAGAATGGAATTCTTCTATTGGGAATGATATATTATACCTGATTCGAACACAAACCTCATTATCCACACATTGGTCCTTTTGTACCATTACAGGCTTTTCCTCTTCCTCCTCAGAGAATAAAAGTAATAACAATCCTATTGATTTTTGGGTGTTATTACCACATGAACATTAGCCATTTGTTCCAAAAAAAACGCCCTAATCCTCTCTTCAAAACCATCCTTCTTCACCTACATGACTTCTTGGGATGAGAAGAGAAACCAGAAGAGAAATCCTCGTCCTCAAAATGCCTCTTCTTGGAGGTCTTTCCCATACTGATCACTCTTACAAACACTTCTCCAATTAAATCTCCATCAGTGCTTTCTGAAGCAATCACTGTGCATGAACAGACAAAAATCCAATGTACATGCGCCACCTGACAGATTCAGACACTGCAGGATCACAAGCACTGTTCCTACATGATGTTCCCTTTCAAATATTATGCAAAGTGCAGAATCACCTCCAGGACATGTGGTAAACCCTGCTAAATCGTAATTTTATTATTGAGCTAACCTGAAACTCAGTAAACCTAATTTTACAGTGTCACCCTTTAACCGACAGCCAGACTTTCACTACAGGTCTTTCATAGCATGTGCATTCGGGATCTTCTTCCCCCAATGCTTTCTTAATCCCAGACACCTGGGATCCAACAAGCATCTGCAATTAAATAGGTCTCATATTTGCGAGAGTTTAAGCTATTGGCATTGCAAATGACAATCCCTTTTATTTATCGATTTCGATAATTAACACTTCAATAAAAGGCATTTTCATTTACAATGCCAATAGCTCAAACTCTTGTAAACGCGAGACCTATTTCATTTAAAAGAAGCGGCCGATATTGTCCCAGCCTGCTTGGAAAGTGAAGGAGAGCATGGCATGCTGAATATTGCAGGAAAGCATGACGTCGCTGCAGGAGGAGAAACTCATTAAAGAAAATAGTGTTTACATACTAAATAAAACGTACTGTGTAACAACAGAAGTAAAACAGCCAGTCATCGTGGAATGAAGACAAGGTGGTACTAAGGAGGGATTAACAAGCCTATTAACGAATCAGAAGCCAGCATTTACGAAGGACAATTACACAAGACCAATGACAAATATGGGTGGAGAGTGGGCGGGGCTTCAAGTCCATAATCGAATACAGCATGTCTCGCAGAGCAGCGTATGCCCTGCCCAGGCTCGACCAAAAAATTACTGTGCCCTGCATAGTTAAATTAAACCATGGCACCCCACAAGGTCACCTCATAAGTAATGATGGGGCTAAGGACGCTTCAAGCCGTTTCTACCGTTCTGATTGGTTACCACCAGCCAATCAGAATGGTTCTCTAAGAATAGACCCTTCTGATAGCCTGACAGTAAACTATACAGCAGAGCAGCGGCCCTCCATTGCTTCCACTCAACCAGTCATGGATTATTCTGCCTAGGACTCGATGGGTAGATAATACTGCAGAAGCTTTGATTTGCTGCCTTCTACCATTTTGTTTTTACTTTTATGTGAAAAAGAAGTGGATCAGCTGATTTATTTGGATTAGAACAACAACGTTTTTGTTGCACCAGCAGCAGTCAATCGCCATAACCAAGGTTTCATCAGTGCCAGCAGCCCTTCGGGGGACATTGGAATAACTACTGATTGTCAGTGGTTATATATGATATGTTTGCTACTAATTATAACCTGCTTTTATTGTAGCGTGCGCATGTTTCTTGACGATTGCCTGAAACAGTGCCATACAACTGCGTGAACGTCCCTGAATGCCTTCTGGATCATTTATAATGCTCTAATATCGTGGCATTTCACCTGCTCATACTTTTTAGAGCAACTCATTTAGCTAGAATATATTAACAGGTAATGAAAATGTGCAGAGATGCTCTGTGGGGAATATGAACTCTACGCATATTACGTGTGTGTTATTATATTGTATGTGCCGAGTTAAACGTGAAATATTGCCAAGGGATTAATAAAACCACAGATACAAATGATTCCGAATTTTAGCAAAGAAGATGTGCATGTTTGTTAAATCGTTCTCCTTTCTCACTTTGAATACAGCGGAATGTCATAAAAATGCCAGGGACAGCTTTTGATTAAAGGGATATTGTTGCAGCTCTAATATGCAGTATGTACAAGGATGCCAAGCAGTATATATTATTGTCTGATAGTGATTAAACGCTCTTAATCTGCTTGCGGCCCTATTGATTTTCCAGCATTAAACATTTCGGCCACATTTTATAAATTATATGTGCATTTGAACGATACTACCAGAATAAAATTATAACTCTACCCATGCCTAAAGTTCATAAGTAGCTATATGAGAATGCATAGATAAATATTTTTCGGCCATCCTTCGTTAGAACTAATTTGAGGACGAGCGCCACCCCCCCGCAATAATCTGCACCCAGTACTTATGTCTTCTGTGCCAAGTGTTGTGCCAAATACCAACGTTGGGCATTCACGTATTGCAGGCGCTGCTCTGTGCCCACAACCTGTACCCATGGTGCATACATTTTTTGAGTCTTCACACCAAATCTGTGTTTGTGCATTTTAGTGAGCTCTTTTAGGACCCCTAAATATAAAAGAATGGCAAAACAGCTGCATAGCATATATGTTTCGTATAACTTTGGCCACATGTGACAAACCTGTGGGAGTATACACTCTCCTCGGAATTTATTTTTGAAGGTTGTCTACTGAGTAGTCAAAGTAAGTAAGTAAGCAAAGATATCGACAAGGTGTGGATATCATAATAAATACAGGACTTTGCGAATCAATGTACGCAATTTTAATCAATCAATCAATCAATCAATCAATGACACTTATAGAGCGCGCTACATACCCGTAGGGTCTCAAGGCGCTTGGGGGAGGGGGGGGTGCCGCTACTGCTCGAACAGCCAGGTCTTCAGCTTCTTCCTGAAGGAGAGGTGGTCTTGGGTCAGGCGCAGGTCGGTCGGGAGGGAGTTCCAGGTCTTGGCGGCCAGGTAGGAGAAGGACCTTCCTCCTGTAGTTGCTCTTCGGATGCGGGGGACGGCGGCGAGGAAGTGGTTGGCTGATCGGAGGTGGCGTTTGGGAGCGTAGAAGTTGATCCGGCTGTTGAGGTAGCTCGGGCCTTGGTCGTGTAGGGCTTTGTGTGCGTGGGTGAGGAGGCGGAAGGTGATTCTTTTGTTGACGGGGAGCCAGTGAAGGTCTCTCAGATGTCCGGAGATGTGGCTGTGTCGTGGGATGTCGAGGACGAGTCTGGCTGAGGCGTTCTGGATCCGCTGGAGTCTCTTCTGGAGCTTGGCGGTGGTACCGGCGTAGAGGGCGTTGCCGTAGTCCAGTCGGCTAGTGACGAGGGCCTGGGTGACGGTCTTCCTGGTCTCGGTGGGGATCCACCAGAAGATCTTCCGTAGCATGCGTAGGATGTTGAAGCACGCCGAGGAGACGTTGTTGACTTGCCTGGTCATGGAGAGGGAGGAGTACAGGATGAAGCCCAGGTTGCGTGCATGGTCTGTCGGTTTGGGTGCGGTGCCCAGGGCGGGAGGCCACCAGGAGTCGTCCCAGGCGGAGGGTGAGGAGCCCAGGATGAGGACCTCCGTCTTGTCCGAGTTCAGTTTCAGGCGGCTGGTCGTCATCCACTCGGCTACCTCTTTCATCCCTTCGTGTAGGCTGGCTCTGGCGGTGGCGGGGTCGTTGGTCAGGGAGAGGATCAGCTGGGTGTCGTCGGCGTAGGAGATTATGCTGAGGTTGTGTTGGCGTGCGATGGCCGCGAGGGGGCTCATGTAGACGTTGAAGAGGGTGGGGCTCAGAGAGGATCCTTGAGGGACGCCGCAGATGACTTCGGAGGCCTCTGACTTGTACGGTGGTAGGCGGACTCTCTGTGTTCTTCCGTCGATGAAGGAGATGATCCATTCCAGCGCCTTGTCCCGGATTCCGACGTTGCTGAGGCGCTGTACTAGGGTGCGGTGGCAGACAGTGTCGAATGCCGCGGAGAGGTCTAGGAGGATGAGGGCGGGTCCGCTGTTGGTTTCTTGAGTAGAGCGCTGAGTTCGGCGTGCTTCCAGCTCTCAGGGAAGGTGGCGGTGTCGAAGGATGTGTTGATGATGTCTCGCAGGTGGGGTGCGATGACAGCGTCGGCCTTGTTGAAGACGTGGTGAGGGCAGGGGTCGGTCGGTGATCCGGAGTGGATGGAGTTCATCGTGCGGATGGTGTCTTCGGTGCTGATCGGGGTCCAGGCATGGAGGGTGGTGGTGGGGGGTGGTTGTTCGGTCCTGGTGTGCGTTGGTTGTTTGTTGAAGCTGTTGTGTATGTCCGCGATCTTGTTGTGGAAGTAAGAAGCGAGGGAGTCGCAGAGGTCTTGCGATGGGGTGATGTCGTTGTTTCCTGCGCTGGGGTTGGAGAGCTCTTTCACGATGTTGAAGAGTTCCTTGCTGTTGTGTGCGTTGTTGTCCAGCCGGTCCTTGAATGCAGTTTTCTTGGCGGCGCGGATCAGCTGGTGGTGCTTCCGAGTGGCCAGTTTGAGGGTGGTCCTGTTGTCCGGTGTAGGTTCCCTTCTCCAGACTTTCTCGAGGGCTCGGCAGTTCTTCTTGGAGCTCTTGAGTTCGTCGGTGAACCATGGGGCTTTCTTGCTGCTGGGTCTGCTGGGCGGGGTCCTCAGCGGGGCGAGCTCGTCCGCGCAGATGCTGATCCACTTCGTGAGGTTCTCGGCGGCCTGGCTGGGGTTCGCTGAGCTGGCAGGAGGGTGCTGGCTCAGGGAGGTGTCGAGCTGGTCTGCTGTGATCTTGTTCCAGCTTCTGCGGGCGGCCTGTTGCTGGTGGTGGTGGGTCGTCGTTCTCTTGAAGGCGAAGTGGACGCAGCTGTGGTCCGTCCAGTGGAGTTCTGTGGCGTGGCTGAAGGCGACGTCTTTGCTGGATGAGAAGACGGCGTCGAGTGTGTGTCCGGCGAGGTGGGTGGGGGTGGACACCAGCTGCTTGAGTCCGAGATTGGCGAGGTTGTCGAGCAGGGTGCTGGTGTTGCGGTCGTTGTTGTTCTCCAGATGGAAGTTGAGGTCCCCCAGGAGGATGTAGTCAGCGGAGGGGAGGGCATGCGGGCTGACGAAGTCGGCAATGTCCTCGCTGAATTGTGTGCGTGGTCCCGGAGGTCGGTAGATCAGGGTGCCTCTGAGGGTGGTGTTTGGGTTGGTGTGGATCTGGAAATGCAGGTGTTCGGCGCTGGTCAGGGTGTTGTCGGTGCTGGTGGTGAGACAGATGGTGTTCCTGTGGATGATGGCGATGCCTCCTCCCATCTGGTTGGCGTTGCGGTCCCTCCGGACGATCTTGTAGCCCTCTGGGATGGCGATGGCGATGTCGGGGGCTGAAGAGGCGTTCATCCAGGTCTCCGTGAGGAAGGCAACGTCAGGGGCTGTGGCGTCTAGGAGGTTCCAGAGTTCGATGGCGTGCCTGTGGACGGAGCGGGTGTTGAGCAGGATGCACTTGAGGTGGGTGCTGCTGGTGTTCGCCTTGGCGGGAGCTGGTGTGAGGCAGGTCCGGGTGCAGGAGAACTTGCAGGCGTGGCAGCTGAACGGTCCGTGGGAGCGTCGTGGGGTGGCTTGGTGGCATTCTGGCTGTCGGCCGGTGTTGAGTGCGATGAGGGTGGCGGCGGAGTACGTCAGGCGGGTCGGTCGGGGTCTTCGTGGGCCAGGGGTCCTGGCCCTGGGCGCGGTCCAGGCTCGGACGGGCGCAGACGGGCTTACCTTTGGCGCGCCTTCGGCGCACAATCGGCGCGCCCGCTGCGCGTCAACGCTGCGCGTTCGCACGGTCGCCATATAAGGCGAAGTGCGCGGGTGGGCGGAGCAGCTGGGAGGCGGGAGCGGGGAGGGAACAGAATGAAAAAAGGGGCGGGGTAAGCGGTGGTGGCGGGAGCGGGGAGCGGGGAGGGAAGACGGAGGGCGGCGAGATAGGCGGGAAACCAGGGAGGAGAACGCTAGCACGGGCAACAGATATCTCAACAATACAGGCACAAATGAGGTCAGAGCGCTAACACGGGCACAAACGTAAGGAAAAAAATACAGGCACAAATGATGGTCAAAACTAAGAAAAACAAACGGCAGTGGAGGAAAAAAAATACAGGCACAAGTGAAGGGCAAAACAAAGAAAAACAACCAGCAGCGGAGTCAGCCGGCAGCCGGCAGCGAGGCAGCGAGGCAGAGGGCAAGGCAATGGGGCACACACGCAGCAGCTGGTGGCCGTGCGGCGCGGGGGTGTCCCACAAGAATAATCCCTCCACATGGAAAATCAGAAGAGTACCCTTGTAGTACAAGGTAGAGCCCGCCCAGAATCAGCCAGTTTTTCCGTGAGCTCTTGATGCTGAAGCATGCCACCAGGAATCCTAGTAGATGAGAGGCATTTAAAACATAAAGGCCCCCTCCTCCCGCCACAAAGGGGACCCCTTCCCGTGGCAGAGTGGAATTGAAAGAGAATTAAAGCCCTAGTCAGTGAGTTCTCTCTTTCGTGGATTCTATTCTGCCCAAAAATGGCAAAATCAAGAAGGATTGTCCATGAACCATTTGGTCAATCTATAAACCATCTGTGTAGATTTGACCATGTTATCTCATCCTCCAAAAAACTATGGGGGAATTCTCAAGAACGTGTGATAATCATCGCCAACCTAGGTTAACACAATTTTACATAAAACCTATTGCTGGAAACTAACGCCGTGTTCTCAACATGCTGGCAACAGGCGATAGTTTCCCTATAACGCGTCAAATGGCCATGGTAAAATTACAACGATAAAAAAGGAGACCCGGGGGCGCTAGAGGGCGCACTGCGGAATGGCTGGCTGAGAGAGTCAGCTCCGCCGGACAGGAGTGAAATAGCGGCCTTAGACCCCCATTGAGCGAGATATAAGGAGAGAAAATAATCGAAATGGCCATCGGAATCCATCCCGCATGATCCCTGTGTGCTGGACGGACGAATTTCTAATGCCTGAGACGGATATCGGAGAAAATTGAGGTGAAGACGGGCGGACTCACAAAATGGCCGCGCCCGATGTTCGGAGCACCGAGGGATTTTGAAGACTGACTGCCTTCCCCTGCGCTGCCCTGCCCCGTTCTGCGGTCTACTGAAGAGACCCCCTGACATACAAGTCAGCGCACAGCAAGTGAAAACGGGAGTGAGGGGAAAACGCTGAAAATAGACGTGCGTTCCAGCGGACCCAAAATGGCGGAGGCGCTGGAACGCATAGCGAACACGGCGAGGGAGGAGAGCGGAGCACGAGTGGACCCACACAACGCAGGCAAGAACTGACCAAGGGCAGGGGGGGAAGGAAAAAGTGCGGCGAATTGCAGGAGAAGCATAATTTAAAAGGCGTACACACCAGCATGAATGACAGCATTTGAGAGAAGATCGCCCAGTGCCGTAGCGGAGGGCGCGGGAAGACACTCTGGACAGATGCAGTGGTGGGATTACTACTGCAAGCTAGAGATGCCACGAGTCACATTACCAGCGCTCAGTGCCTGGTGATACGCGTTACTGTTGCACAATGAACCAACTACATTACCCACACTTGTGAGTCCCTAAAGCTGAGAGGAACCTGGGACCTCCTGACGATCAGGCACGGTAGGGGCGAAACAGCGCTACACCAAACGGATATCTACTAACTGGCGCTCCTGAGCTGCTGCAAAGCCAAGGAACATTGCCTGAGCTGTGGTGGCCCTTATCTCTCGCCAGAGGAAAACACGCGAAGGAGCGCGCGAACCGCGTCTCCACCTGATGAATAGGGCTACTGCACAAACGGGATCACGACCACCAACACGCCGGTACCAATCCATTGCGAGCGCCCAGACAGCAATAAGCCCGTTGCGGCACGGCTCTCCTGTTTGCTCGGGTGATATGGGTAAGCCGGATAAACAGCAATCCAAGTTACCGTTTGAAACCAAGAAACAAACCAAGAACAGTGCGACTGCTCCGGATCTAGAAGACAATCAGGGCACGACTGAAAATACTGGCATGGAAGGAGTATTGAGAGCTATACAGCAAAGTCTCCAAGAGATGGATGGTAAACTTGATAGTGTGGTGCAACGAGTAGACAATATGGCGGCCAAAATAGAAAAACATGACGGACGACTAACGGAAGCGGAGCAGAGAATCTCTAAAGTAGAGGACGACTCCAGGAACGCGCTGAAAACTTGCGGAGGATATGATAAAACATTGGAGACCCTTCGAGCAAAGGTGGAGGACAAGGAAGCGAGATCTAGGCGCAATAATGTACGAATTTCTGGCCTTCCGGAATCCACCAACACGGGCAAGATGGAGACCTACATCGAAACATTGCTAACAGAGATCTTTGGCGCTGAAAAACTGTCAAATGTGTTCCTGGTGGAAAGGGCCCACCGTTCATTGGCACCGACACCTAAGCCAGGGATGGCCCCACGCATGATAATAGCCCGCATACTAAATTACAGGGACCGAGATACAGTCCTTAGATTGGCCAGAGAGATGGGCAAAATCACGCATCACGGAAATACACTAGAATTTTATCCAGACCACACTATGGCAGTGCAGATGGCGCACAAAGAATTTGCCCCGGTAAAGAAAAAATTGCGAGAACTGGGATTGGACTACGCAATGCTCTACCCGGCAAAGCTCAAAATCATAAATGCGGGTAAACCGATTGTGCTCCCAACGGTGCAGGCGGCGCAGGAATACATCAAGAAACTGAAGAACCGGAGGAAATCGCAAGAGCGGGATGAACTGACTAGCGATGTTGAATGACGCTTCGAAAGAACAGACTACGGACCAATATCTGCGACAGGACGAAGTACACCTTCGAAACAGGTTGCTGCAGATGGACACTTATGCGGACAAAGACTATAGGCATAGGGGGAAAAATGACCGATCCTACTATCTAGATGCCGCAAGCTAGAGGAGACCCCCTTGCAGTACATTTATGACCGCACCCGTAACCAGAACCGGAGGAGACGCCACCCGCAGTGAGTACTTTGAACGCACATGGGACACTTGGGTGAAGGGAGGCTGGAACCAAATTGCGGAATTCTGGGTGGCGCCATCCTAGGTAAAACGCTTGGAAGTTAATGGAACACAAACTGATTGAGCTCTGCTTTCACAGGCAGGGATGGAAAGTTGACAGACACTGCAAGGTCACAATGTCTGCGCTGGTAAAGGCAGGCCAGAACACCTATAAGTGAGTGCATTGGACTAATAAAGCAAGACAATCGCTAGGATAAAGTGGAGGGTGTTGTGTTGTAAGGCAAAATACATTTAAGAATGGGATAAGATGGGGAAAAAAGGACACGTATGCGATATATTGACTTGACCGCTACCTCCTGTCCACATCCAATATGTGGATGGAGATGTGTGTACCTGGCGACACCCCCAAGAGGGTGCGCCCCAACTCCAGTTTTATGATTGTTTTGACTGTTAGAAAGGGAAGGCTTTGGCAAAGTTTGGGAGCTGAAGTGGGAGGGGGGAGGACGGGGAGATTCGGAGTTGTTAGAATCCAACCTCTGTGTCTGAGAGGCATGGCGACCTTCATATTTCTGAAACACACAGTAAAGATAGTTATAGTGCATTTCAACCGCAACTGCTTACACCAAGGGATAGGACAAACTACTGACATTCGACCCATGGAGGAGATCACAGCCATATCAGAATACAAACAGGTATTACCAACATGACTAGATCACATGGTATAAAGTTCATCACGTGGAATGTACGGGGACTGGGTAACCCCAAAAAAATCTGACAAATGTTTGCGTACTTTGACAGGTTACATATTGATGTAGCCTTTCTGCAGGAAACACACATAGCGAATACCAGGGCGTCTAGTCTAGGTGCTCGATGGGCAGAATCAGTTACCAACTCAAATATTCATCATACTCCAGAGGGGTTAGCGTACTAGTTCGCAAAGGGACACACTTCACGATAGACTACACGCACACTGATCGAGAAGGCAGATGCGTGGTGGTGGTGGGTACCGTGCGGCACCGACGGCTGGCTCTAGTTAACACATATGGCCCTAATATTGATGATCCAGTGTACTTTAGGGTGATGTGGGACATAATTGCAGGCCTTCAGGTAGAACACGTGCTGTGGGGGGGAGACTTTAATGTGGCACTGCGGGATGGACTTAATAGGACCGCAGGAACATCAGAACCACATGTCAGAGCAAGAGCGATGATCCAAGATGCCATAGACGACCTAAACATGATGGATATATGGAGAGGTCAGAACCCGACGATGACAGTGGCGACACATATAAACGCTGTACACAACAGCTGGTCCAGACTGGACTACTGGTTGGGAACGCATGAACTGACAACATGGGCCACTGATATAAAACACCTACCTAGAACATTGTCAGATCATAGCCCGGTACTGGTTGAGATGACTATCCCGCATTATGAGCCGCCACCATTTGCTTGGAGGTTTAATGCTGCGGCATTACAAGACACCCTATATGTAGACACCCTACACACAGCAATGGTAGACTATTTTGAAGTGAATGGTCCCACGACGGATGATCCTGGTCTGTTATGGGAGGCTTTTAAAGCCACGATACGCGGGGTGAGCATAAGTACCTCCACAGGCATTTTAAGAGACATTAGACAACAACTGCACACACGCGAGGCCGAGATGCACAAATTAGAACAGCAATACGCACAAACAAGGGACACTAAATTGTTGGGAGACATACAAGCCTTACTGGTGGAACACGCCAATTTGCAGCAGACGAGCTTAAATATGTATCCAAACGTAAAAATGCTAGAATGTATGGGGACGGAGGCAGGCCGGGTAAAGCACTAGCAGATAAGATTTGCTCGGGACGCGCACCCCAAAATATCACGGCTATACGAACCCGGGAAGGGGATGTCATCAGGGACATTACGGGAATAAAGAGGGAATTTATGGACACATATGGTGCACTGTATGCAGCGCGCCCCTTGATACCACAAGAAGACTTATTGGAATATATGGCAGACGTGGAAATTGCTTGGCTAGCAAATGGGCACCGAGAATACCTAGCTCGCCCTGTCACTGTTGAAGAAGTCACGGATATCATTAAGAGACTACCAAATGGCAAGGCACCGGGGCCAGATGGGTTCGTGGCGGAATTTTATAAACAGTTTGCAGACTTACTGGCCCCGCATTTAGTGAGAGTATACGGAGCGGCACATGAGGCACAAACACTACCAGCGTCAATGCGTGAGGCTATGCTTATTGCACTATTGAAGCCTGGGAAAGAGGAAGATAGATGTGATTCCTATCGCCCTCTCTCACTCATCAATGTGGACGCGAAAATAATAACAAGCTTATTGGCGGATAGACTTAAGCCACTGATGCCCATGTTAATACGGCCGGATCAATTCGGGTTTATACCAGATAGATCCACCATGCACAACACACGAACACTATTCGCACTAGCCCATTATTTGGCACCAGACGTTAAGGCTGTGGCGGTGCTGTTGGACGCTGCCAAGGCCTTTGATACCATAGACTGGCCGTTTCTACAGGCAGTACTAGTACGCATGGGTTTCCCAGGTATTTTTCTGGGGTGGATCACGATGCTGTACACGAACCTGACGGCGCGAATCAGAATTAACAAATATGTCACAGAACCCATTAAGATCTGTAGAGGTACAAGACAAGGGTGCCCCCTTTCACCATTACTATTCGCGTTGATACTGGAACCTCTCGCATGCAAAATTCGTCAGCACCATCACTATTCAGCAATACAATTACCATCACGGCCCATACACATCTCACTCTACGCAGATGATATGGTGCTATACGTTAAAAATCCAGAACAGCACCTCAATCCCTTGTTAAGAGAATATATCAAATTCGGCCAACACTCGGGATTGCAGATAAATTGGGCTAAGTCCCTAGTATTAGCGTTGACAGACAACACACATCCCACAACACTGGACTACCCATTGGAATGGTCAGACGAGCCGACCAAATATTTAGGAATATGGTTCCATAGAGACCCGGAGCTAGTAATACGAACTAATTATGGTAAAACTATAGTGTCCCTAGAAGAAAAAATACAAGATGGAATAAACTACCACTATCCTTGGCAGACAGAGTAGCCATAATCAAGATGGTGCTATTACCAAAGTTCCTCTATTTATTTAATAATATCCCGATAAAACCAACTGCAGAGGTCTTCCGCAACATTACGAAATTGGTGCTTAACTTACTCTGGGCGGGTAAACAGGCCAGGCTAGAATTACACACAATGACATTGCCGTTTGCTCAGGGAGGTTTTAATGGTCCCAGATTTTTTTCTTTATTACCTGTGCGCTCAGGCGCAATTCGCGCATTACTGGTACCACGAAATTCCGTTCCTGACGCATGTCGCGGTGGAAGCGGGTGATGCAGACCCGATTCCACTAACGAGCATATTAACACACAAAAGGCCTAGGCTACACGATCATGATATTAACCCGGTAAACACTACCACAGAAGCGTGGAGACTGATAGGAAAGGTAGCACAATGCTTGCCACTTTATGCTCCTGCACTTCCCCTAGCACACCATCCAGCACTTTCAGTAACACAAGAGAAGGTTGGCATGGACCTGCTGAAACGAGCTGCGATAGATAAATTAGGCGACTTATATGAAGATGGGGTATTCCGGACGCTAGATAAACTGGACTATGTCACTAACCCGACACTATTGTTTAACTTCACCTATTACAGGGTGCAGAGGGCGGTGAAAGAACATTTTCCAAACTACCCGAATGAACCGAGACTCTGACGTCTCTGCAGTTAATACTTACCACTCCCTCGGCCTCGCACATGGTATCGAAATTGTACACTAGCTTACAGCGGGACGTGGGAGGAACCACGGAGAAAGCGAGGGATAAATGGACTAATGCATTAGACACACCACTAACAGACGAGGAATGGTTAACAGCATGTCTACTTACAGGTATGCTGACACCCAATGGGAATTTGAGGATCATTCACTACAAGTATCTCCACCAGATGTACTATACCCCGCTAAGGTTGTTCAGATATGGCCTACGGGATGACTCGCGTTGTGTGAGGTGTGGGCAGGAAAAAGCTGACTTCATACATCTGGCGTGGAATTGTAGAAAAGTGGCAGACTTTTGGGTAGAGGTGATACAGGCCCTTAGTGAAATGCTAGCACTGCAATGCGAGGCCAAGGTCTGCATGTTAGGCATTATTCCACAGCTAAGAGCACAGAGGCGTAGATTCTGCGTGGTGGCATTGTTGATGGCCAGGCGCAGGGTTTTGATGCATTGGAATAGCAAAATGGGGCCGAAGACTACACAATGGCTAGAAGATCTAACGTATTGTCGGGACACGCTAGTAACTTATGAGGAAGAGTTGCCAGCCAGATCACGTCCAAAAGACTATTGGATGTATTTACGCACCTATTTATTAGACCGCGAGTCTGTAGAACCTGTTGAAAGCTAATACCTTGGTATAAAATAAGTTCAGTGAAATGAAATGTGGACATACCGTGATGAAAGGGGGGGAAGGATGCTGTGACACAGAGGCATGGGTTTTCTTTAGAGTTTTATGTGTTAAGTTAGACTGTTTACAGAATGGTTAAAGAGTAAAATGGCAAGCGTCATCACTATGTGCATAAGCACTACTCTAAGTACTATATTACAGTCTGCTGTAACGCCGCCGAGCCCTTGGATGTCGGCTGATGGGCTGTGTAAGTGAACGAACACGTTGCTGATGATACAATTTCATGGCCGGCCTGATGAGGTTGTAGGCGATAACATGTTTGTAAGTACTATGAAATGTGTACTAAACTGCTTGCACCAATAAACAAATAAAAAAAAAAAAAGGAGACCTGAACGTGAAAAAGGTTGCGATGGTTCTAAAAGCGATAAAAACATCAGCAATAAGCAGCGCCAGACTTGCTATTCCCACGTCAGCTGGGAAAAATCACCATAAAAGCTACAAAAAAAAACTAAACCCAAACTACTGAGAAGCACCATGGAGGAAACTGGACCACAACAGAGGCCAACCAGAACCCCACAAACCCCCCGCAGGACCAGCCAGGGACCTCGTGGAAGGAGAAGGGCAAGGAGAAGATGAAGAGGAACCCGCGATTCAGTCCTCAGGAAAACAAGATCCTGATTACAGAGGTGATAGAACACCACCACCAACTGTTTATCACCTCCACTGTGTCATTGGCAACTAAAAATGCAATATGGCTGTCCATCTTGACCAAGGTGAATGCAGTCGGAGTGAAGTGCCAAGAAGCGCTGGAATGATGTGAAGTGCAAAGCCAAGCTGAGACTCACTAACAACCAAAAAGCAGCATTGCAGACTGGAGGTGGGAGTCCAGCGCCACAGCAGGAGCTGAATGAGATGGAGGAAATGATGTCCACAGTCATCAGTGGGGAGACGGTGGCAGGAGTTGGGGGACCGTACACTGCTCAACATGACCTGACCCAACAGCAACAGGGTGAGTAACGACCAGGGACTGGGGGGACGGGGGAGATGGGCACAATGGCACACATCCACAATTACACTGGATCATTTCCCTGATCTCCTTTGAATACTGCAGCACACATAGAAACAGCAAGTAGGCCCCCGTCGACAATGTGCCCAGAGAGGGCCCTCCCCAAATATCTCACAACAAACCCATGCACACGTGCTGAACCCAGCAAAACTGCGGTTCCATGAGCCACACTGACAATGCAAGTGACACTGCATGACGATTAGCATGGCTGCAGTCCAATGATCATGACATGGTGCATGCCACAACACTGAGGTGACTGAGTGTGGACCACATCTGTAAAGGAGCAGGTCACACTCCGACACATCCACGTGCACAAACAACTCCTGACGTCATCCCCCTTACGTCCATGTTGCTCATGTTGTGGGACTTAAGTCACAGAGTGCATCTCTGCATCAGGGTGGGTTATATCTGACCCCAATGGACACCCAAAACGTCATATTCGACCCCAAATGACACCCTGTTCCATGATTGCTAAGGACAGTCACAATGTGATGTGCTCATGTGAAGAACTTGTTAATGATTGTGTCCATTCTGCTATTCCTGATGCAGCTGCAGTGGGGTGTGGTCCACCTGCCTCATCTTCCTCATCATCGCCCGGTGCACCTGGCAACTGGATCCATGGGGCATTGGTTCGTACACATATGTTGTGCAATACACAACATGCAATGATCATCTTGCACACTATTTCTGGGCTGTACAGGAGTCTTGTGACGTACAGGCACCCAAAATGTGACTTTGATACGCCAAATGTGAGCTCAACAATGCCACTGGTGCGTTTGTGGGCCACATGGTACTGCCTCTGGGCCGGGGTGTTTGGAGCTCTGAGTGGTGTCATCATCCACGGACAGAGTGCATATCCTTGATCACCAGGGAGAGGTAAGGGAGATTAGTGTAAATGGGTGGTTCTGCATGCTGTGTTGGCAGACTTACAAGTTTTGTGGAGTGTGATTTGTGCGACTTTGGAATTTATGTTTGCCATGCATTGCTTCTGGCAAATGTGCAGGATCAATGTGTATTACATATCCTCACAGCTGCTCCTCCCTCCCCCAAGCCTATTTACTTGTGTGCGCTGCGCAGTTGCATCACTTGCACTCCTACGGCACACCATTGTCACGCCTGTCCTTACATTGTTTACTAACGGTAGCTATTTTATTTTAAACAAACAAGACTGCTGTGGCTTGCGGGCGGGAATCCCATACTTGGTAACAGTTTCTCAGCGCATTACTTGCTGTAGCAAGGTCCTTTTCCCGCCACGCAAGGGAGTTTAGATTCTTCACTATGGCCTTCCATTCCAACTTTATTGCCCACCCCTTTCACACGAAGTACAGCCTGAAAGGGGGCCATATTTACAAGGCCGCATTAAGCCACGTTAAGTTGCTTAATACTACCTTGTAAATAAGGCAAGGTCCCTATCGCCATCACACCGTCACTGAAAGTGACATTGTCGTCTCGATAGGGGCATGTAAATATGCCCCCCAGTGAGCAGGGAGGACAGAAGGATCAGCTAAAAGTATATGAGTGCCATTTCCAAATCAGCTACCATGTTGGACTCACATGTCTGATGAACGTAATCATCATTAAACACAAAGGAGTGTATTCATAAACTGCACATTGTACTACATTTACTAGTACTACAATAGTACTGATCGTGCACTACAAGATGCTATTAATCAATCAATCAATCAATCAGAATACTTGTAAAGTGCACTACTTACCAGTGAGGGTCTCAAGGCGCTGAGGGGAGGGGTGCCTCTACTCCTTGAAGAGCCAGTCCTTGAGGAGTTTTCTGAAGGTGAGCAGGTCCTGTGTCTGCCGCAGCTGGGCCGGGAGGGTGTTCCAGGTCTTGGCGGTGAGGATGGAGAAGGATCTGCCACCGGATGTTGTTCGTTGGATGCGGGGGACGGCGGCAAGGGCAAGGCTGGCCGAGTGGAGCTGGCGGGTGGGGGTGTAGAAGCTGAATTGGCTGTTCAGGTAGGCTGGTCCGGTGTTGTGGAGTGCTTTGCGTGCGTGGGTGAGGAGCTTGAAGGTGATTCTTTTGTCAACGGGGAGCCAGTGCAGGTTTCGTAGGTGGGGGGTGATGTGGCTGCGAGGAGGGATGTTGAGGATCAGGCGGGCAGAGGCGTTTTGGATGCATTGCAGTCGTTGTAGGTGTTTGGCTGGGATTTCTGCTTAGAGTGCATTGCCGTAGTCTAGCCTGCTGCTGACGAGGGCTTGGGCCACTGTTCTTCTGGTTTTGGACGGGATCCACTTGTAGATCATGCGGAGGGTGTTGTAGCAGGAGGTGGAGATGGCGTTGACCTGCTTTGACATGGAGAGGGAGGAGTCGAGGATGAATCCAAGGTTGCGTGCGTGGTCTGTGGATGACGGTGCTGTTCCCAGTGTGGTCGGCCACCAGGAGTCGTCCCAGGTGGAGGGGGTGGGGCTGAGGATGAGGACCTCCGTCTTGTCCGAGTTCAGTTTCAGACGGCTGCTTTTCATCCATTCAGCGACGGCCTTTATTCCCTCGTGGAGGTTTGTTTTGGCGGTGTGCGGGTCATTGGTGAGGGAGAGGATGAGCTGGGTGTCGTTGGCGTAGGAGATGATGTGCAGGTCATGCTGGCGGGCTACTTGTGCGAGGGGGGCCATGTAGACGTTGAACCCCAGGGCTGAGGGATGAGCCCTGGTGTACGCCGCAGATGATGTTGGTGGCCTCGGATCAGAAGGGTGGAAGGCGGACTCTCTGTGTTCTGCAGGGGAGAGGAAGGATGTGGTCCAGTCCAGGGCCTTTTCCTGGATTCCGGCTTCTTGGAGGCGTGTCTTTAGTGTGCGGTGGCAGACCGTGTCGAAGGCGGCTGATAGGTCCAGGAGGATGAGGGCTGATGTTTCACCGTTGTCTAGTTGGCGCCTGAGGTCGTCTGTGGCAGCGATGAGTGCGGTCTCGGTGCTGTGGTTATGTATGAATCCAGACTGGGATGGGTCTAAGATGTTGTTGTCCTCGAGGTGGCATGTTAATTGCATGTTGGCGATTTTCGCGATGACCTTCGCTGGGAAGGGGAACAGGGAGATGGGCCGGAAGATCTAGAGGTCCTTGGGGTCCGCCTTTGGCTTCTTGAGGAGGGCGTTGATTTCCGCATGTTTCCAGCTTTCTGGGAATGTCGCTTTCTCGAAGGAGATGTTGATGATCTTCCGTAGTTGCGGTGCGATGGTTGTGTCGGCTTTGTTGAGTACGTGGTGTGGGCAGGGGTCTGCCGGCGATCCTGAGAGGATAGAGTTCATGATCTTGCGTGTCTCGTCATCGTTGACGTAGGACCAGAAGGTCAGGCGGTTGGTGCAGATGGTGTTCGTGGGGGGGGGGGGCGAGGTCTGTCGTGGTCGGGGTGTTGAAGCTGTCGTGGATGTCAGCGATCTTGCGATGGAAGAAGGTGGCCAGTGAGTCGCACAGATCTTGTGAGGGTGGGATGTTGTTGGTGTTGACGCTGGGGTTAGAGAGTTCCGTCACTATGCTGAATAGCTCTTTACCTTTGTGTGCGTTGTTGTCCAAGCGGGCTTTGAAGGAGGATCTCTTGGCTGTTCTGATGAGTTGGTGATGCCTGCGGGTGGCGTCCTTGTGGGCTGCGTGGCTGTCCGGTGTCTGATCGTGGAGCCATTTCTTCTCCAGTCTCCGGCATGTACGTTTGGAGGTCTGGAGCTCTTCAATGAAACAGGTGGCTTTCTTGCTGGTGTGGTTGTAGGAGGGTTTCTTGAGCGGGCAAGGGTGTTGGCGCAGTCATCAATCCACTGACTGAGGTTGCAGGCAGCGGCGTCTGGGTCGGTGGGGTCGGTGGGTGGGTTCTGGGTGAGGGTGGAGGTCAGTTGGTCTTCGGTGACTTTGCTCCAGCAGCGGCGAGACAGCTGTTGGATGCGGTGGTGCGTGGTTTGTTTCTTGAAGGTGAAATGGATGCAGCGGTGGTCGGTCCAGTGGAGTTCGGTGGTGTGGTTGAAGGCGACGTGGGAGCTTGTGGAGAAGACGGGTCAAGC
Source organism: Lissotriton helveticus (assembly GCF_964261635.1). NCBI lineage: Eukaryota > Metazoa > Chordata > Amphibia > Caudata > Salamandridae > Lissotriton > Lissotriton helveticus. The sequence continues at coordinate 1,769,132,155 of NC_136063.1, forward strand.
GTGTGGCCGGCAGTATGGGTGGGTTCGGTGACAAGTTGCTTGAGGCCGAAGTTGGCGAGGTTGTCCATCAGGGTGGCGGAAATGGTGTCGGCGTTGTTCTCGAGGTGGAAGTTCAGGTCCCCGAGGAGGATGTAGTCCGTGGAGGCAAGTGTGTGGGTGCTGGCGAGGTCGGCGATGGATTAATAAATCTATGTGCAGAAACTTACGGATTCACCATTCCTATGCTTTCTACTCAAAGTTCTTTGACATGGCTGCAGAGGACTTTGCACCTGTAGATATACGTTTAAGAAGTGCATGTAGGAGAAACCGGGGGGATTAGTTCGAAAATGGGGTATGCTTCCCACTAAATTAAAAGGTTTTAGGGAGCAGTAAAGACTGTTTTATGAATGGTACATTTTCTTAAAGAGTTGGCAGTAATAACACATTTTGTGCTGCAGCTCCTGCCCTCAGCCTCCAGTTTGAAATTATGCTGGTTGCTCAAAAGACACACCCCCCTCTCATGTTTATAGTGTCAATGTGGAGTTATACTTCATTACAATACTTGAACGTTTCAGGAATAATGACAAAGGCAAATGAGCCCACACCACCCTCTTCATTGGGCATTAAACTCCTTGCAGATTTTTTTCTCCATAAAAGTGTTCAAATTATATTGGAAGTCAGGGGACACCAGGGATATGGATGAAAAATAAAATTGTGTTTTTCTTTTTACTTAAAAGTATATATTTTATAAATTACAATGCTGATTCCCATAGAGTTTAATGGATGTTTTAACCAAGATCTTCTTTCGGCTGCCAACAGTGGACAGGCGCAGACAATGTGTTCTTTGGTCCCCATAGTGTACTCATATAGTAAACTCCTTGCATTGGTGTTACATCATTTTGGGATTAATTATAATGTGGACAGGCCTCCAAAATGCTATAGCATAAGTTAGTGTTTTCTCTATTTTGAGAAACACATACCCATATAGGTTTGGCTGATAAGTACAGGGTAACTGTTAATGCCCATCCATTCATGCACTCTCTATGCCAGCTCATGTTTATCTTCCAAGACAGAAAGGATACGCGAATTTTTGTGAGGTATTTTTTTAAAGTGACAAAGTAACAGGAGTGTCCCAAATGCCCCTTATTTAAAAATCAGATAATGATGCTTCTAAGAAGCAACCTGTGGATGCTTTTTCACCCAAATGTACCATTTTTAGACAGAGCAAGTGATTGTTTATGCCATTTTGTGCTGATAGAAATTTAAAGCACATTTTCCAGTAAGTTTCTTTGTAGGCAAATGTCTGCGTTTTAATCCAATTTCTAACCAAATTTGTGCTGGGGAGGAGTGATGTGGTAAGCGGAAAATCCTCCTGTAGGTGATTGACATACATTTATTTCTGGAGTGTTGCCTCTCTTCCCCACAGTACTTCTGAGACGTAAGCAATTGAAGGAAGTAGTTTTGTGTAGAAGACTTTCAATACTGGAACCATTATCAGATGCCCAAGATGTTTGTACAGTGCATACAATACATAAAGCAGGGAGGAGGCTCTATTAAAAATGCATTGTTTATGAGGGAGAAATGATCTTCTGATGTCCTTGAAGAGCTCGATGTAATTATATTCAAGTACTTTTATTACTAGGAGATCATTCAAATCCCAGTTGCCTTACCTTTTGATTTTCTTGCCCAGGATTTTTGTTTTTTTAAGATTTACTTGCAACCTATTGGTAGCTGAATAACTGTGAAATGCTCTAATCAAATCCTTGTCTTGCTCATTAGGAGGATGTCACCCTAATAAAGAAGGCATTATAGTGGATGGCCACCTATCATTGGGGTATGGGCAGAAACATTTGCAGCACATGAACAACTGAGAGTAGGTTACATAGCTGATGTAATAGTACACTGTCCACTTGTGTGTGTGTGTGTCTAGATATTTGAACAAGGAACGAAACCAAGCTGAATAGAGAGATACTGACAGATTGCCTTGCCCTAGATCACTTCCATCATATTCTCTGGCTTAAGCACGTTAAGGAAGCCTTGGTGAGCTCAGGTAGGGTGAACTATTTACTACTGCTGAGAATATAGTCAAAACCGAGATTGCAAGTGGATAAGAGACAATTTCATGAGGCTAAGGACCTCTGTCAGAGAAGAAGCTGCCCTTAAGATGCCTCGGTGCATAGATACATTTTGTTGAAATCTGTTCAAACAATGGAGCCCTACTTTTTAGTTGTTAAGAGTAAATATGACTGCTTTTTACTCACTGTATTTAGGCTGGACCAATTGCACTATTTGTTGGTTTTTCCTCAGGGAGAGGAAATATGCTTACACCCTTGATGCTCGCTGCTGCGACAATGTGTCTCCTCAGGACACTTTGCATTTCATAATGTTTTGTAATGTTAATGCTGTATAGAGGAAGGCCTATTTAATTCCTTTGTTAAAACATGCAAAGTTTACTCAAGTGAAACCAGCCCTTTTGCTTTCACAACTGTTATTTGTAGATATTATCTTTAACATAACCTCGTTTTTAAAAGCTACTATGAGACAGAGAAACAGCAGGGATCTATGAACCTATGTGGCTGATACTGTGCATTCCTGTCTTTTTCCCCTGCGCTGACGCCCAATGGGCTGCCGCGCGCCAAGGCAGACACCTTTGCACCATGGTGCAAGGGTGCCTGAGTTGCAGGGATGATTATTTTTGTGCAGGAAGGAAATCCTGCACAAAAAACAATCACAAGAGGATTTTTCCTCTTTCTAGTGTGATTACAAAACACATGGAAAAAGGAAAAACAAAGAGAAATAAAGATATTTCTCCTTGTTGTGCCTGCCTTACACCTCCCCTGGGGAGGCGTACGTTTTTGGTGCTGCCTCAGATTTACGATTTCTCGTAAATCTGGGGCAGTGTCAAAAGGCCAAGGATGTTGCTGGGAACACCCCCAGCAAAACCCATTGCATGCCCCTTTAAAGCAGAAAACCGTGTTAAAGGGAACAATATTTACGAGGCAGCATTAAGCCCCAAAAAGTGGCTTAGTGCTGCCACGTAAATATGGAGCAGGCTCCTGCGCCACGGCACGTCACAAGAAGCATTTACAATGCAATGGTCTCGTCTTTGTTAAAGTTAGAGCTATTGGCATTGCAAATGTCATTTTTTTCATTGATTGCATTTTTTAAACTGGTAAATATATGGTATTGTCATTTACAATGGCAATAGGTAAGCATTAGAGAGTAATAAAGAGTAATAGCTTAATCTCTCGCAAATGCGAGACCTATTGCATTTGCACCCACACACACACACACAGCCACACACACACACAAACAGAATCGCACACACAAAGCCACACACACTCACAGAACCCACACACACGGAGCCCCCCCACACACACAGAGCCACACACACACACAGAGCCACACGCACACACACACAGCCACACACACACACACACACACACGCGGGCTAGCTCTAAAGAAATTGAAGTGAAGTGCTGATCTTCTATACCTAGTTTTGTTATTTGTTTTATATATCGCATTGACGTACATGCACTTTGTATTGTCAGAACAGTCTCCAGCTAAGACCAATCAACTGTTTTACATGATTATATTCTTTCAAATGCGGAACTACGCGAATAGATTATACTACCTATTTGTGATAGGCCATACCTGTGTATGTTTTACCCAACCATGTTTATTTTATGTATCCACCCTTGTTCCTTTTTTTGCAATCAATTTTAGAGCACAACTAGGGAACAGAGGCAAGAAAAACTAGCACAACCGGCGGGGCAGAGGCAAGAAAAGCGAGGACAACCGGTGAACAGAGGCAAGAAAAGAGAGCACTACCAGGGAACATAGGCAGGAAAAACTAGCACAACCAAGGGGTAGAGGCAAGAAAAGCAAGCACAACCAGGAAACAGAGGCAAGAAAAGCAAGCACAACCAGGAAACAGAGGCAAGAAAAGCGAGCACAACCAGGGAACATAGGCAAGAAAAACGAGCACAACCAGGGGGCAGAGGCAAGAAAAGCGAGCACAACCAGGGAACAGAGGCAAGAAAAAACAAGCACAACCAGGGAACAGAGGCAAGAAAAGTGAGCACAACCAGGGATCAGAGGCAAGAAAAAACGAGCACAATCAGGGAATAGAGGCAAGAAAAATTAGCACAATCAGGGAACGGAGGCAAGAACAACGATCACAATCAGGGAACAGAGGCAAGAAAACGATCACAACCAGGGAGCAGAGGCAAGAAAAACAAGCATAATCAGGGAGCAGAGACAAGAAAAACGAGCACAACCAGGGAACAGAGGCAAGAAAAACGAGCACAACCAGGGGGCAGAGGCAAGAAAAGCAAGCACAACCAGGGGGCAGAGGCAAGAAAAACTAGCACAACCAGGGAACAGAGGCAAGAAAAACGAGCACAACCAGAGGGCAGTGGCAAGAAAAGCAAGCACAACCAGGGAACAGAGGCAAGAAAAACGAACACAATCAGGGAACAGAGGCAAGTAAACAGCACAATCAGGGAAAAGAGGCAAGAAAACAGCACAACCAGGAAACAGAGGCAAGAAAAACATGCACAACCAGGCATGAGCACAACCAGGGGGCAGAGGCAAGAAAAGCAAGCACAACCAGGGGGCAGAGGCAAGAAAATCCAGCACAACCAGGGAACAGAGGCAAGAAAAGTGAGCACAACCAGGAAACAGAGGCAAGAAAAAACGAGCACCATCAGGGAACAGAGGCAAGAAAAACTAGCACAATCAGGGAACAGAGGCAAGAAAACAGCACAATCAGGGAACAGAGGCAAGAACAATGATCACAATCAGGGAACAGAGGCAAGAAAACGATCACAACCAGGGAACAGAGGCAAGAAAAACAAGCATAATCAGGGGGCAGAGGCAAGAAAAACAAGCACAACCAGGGAACAGAGGCAAGAAAAACGAGCACAACCAGGGGGCAGAGGCAAGAAAAGCAAGCACAACCAGGGAACAGAGGCAAGAAAAACTAGCACAACCAGGGGTCAGAGGCAAGAAAAGCGAGCACAACCAGGGAACAGAGGCAAGAAAAACGAGCACAACCAGGGGGCAGAGGCAAGAAAAGTGATCACAATCAGGGAACAGAGGCAAGAAAAATAAAATAAACAAAATGGCTTACCTTACAGGAGAAAGTCCATGTAATTTTTTTTTTTTAAATCGCAAAATGTAAACAACACCAACGCGCCCACCAGTCTGAAAGGGACTGCCTTGAAAAGTAGAACAAACTAAAAAAAACGCACCCCCCAATCCAAAAAGGACGGGGCTTACAAACAAAGAATGACATAACCAGGAATAAAGTTAACGGTAAATACTGTACTACTAAGATAAAGCGTCTTCTCAGATTCCATCAGTAATCTGTCATATATCATGTGTAATCCTAGGAGAGATTAGACACAGAGATATTTAGGTCACTTGCTGCACTTTTCCTTGCTGCTCCTAATTAGTTTCTGATTGACGTGAGTTATCCTCAGACATGTCAGTTATGTCAACTGGTCCGAGCAGCGGGGGATGCAATAACAGCGATGAAAGGGGCATCTGGGAACAAACCATATGGGACCCGAGACATGCTGCCTCGTGCCAGGGCGGTGTCTGTGCTGTGTAGCAGGGCTCAGAGAGCTGTGGCTGTCTGCTGTAGACATTAAACACACACCGCTCTCTCGGTGTACGGCAGCGTGAGCAAATGTTTGAAGAATGCTACTTAGTAAACATTACCTTTCCTGGGCTGGGGTTCTGTGTCTCCAGGAAGACTACAGTGCAGTGGCAGAGGCACGCAGACTGCGCATGCTCCAACCGTGAGGGCAATGAAACCTCTCCTTTACTCGAGTTACAGTAATATTCGCAGAGCCGCCGCTGTAGTTTTGTCCGCATTTATTTTTTCTGAAAAGCTCTGGGCAGCAAACTACAGAGTACAAAACCATTAAAATATTGTCCACTGGATTCAGCAAAAGAAAACGTTCTTTCCCCCCCAAGGTCGTCGCTTTACAGTTTTCACCACCAAGCTCGAGAAAAATGCACGACACTGAACGAAACTCACATTGAACGAAACTCTGGCATTTACAGCGGTTGTGCATTTCATAGGAAAATGCACATGGCTCACTTATTTCGGCAAGAGCTGTACAAGGCACTGGCGATGGAGACAAATGGTTACCATTCCTGGGCTGGGATTGTTTGTCTCCAGGCTGACAACAGTGCAGTGGCATAGGCGCGCCGACTGCGCATGCTCCACCCACGAGGGCAATGAAACCTCTCCTTCACTCGAGTTACAGTAATATTCGCAGAGCCGCCAATGTAGTTTTGTCTGCATTTATTTTTTCTGAAAAGCTCTGGGCAGCAAACTTCCAAGTACAAAACCATTCAAATATTGTCCGCTGGATTCAGCAAAAGAAAACGTTCTCTCCCCCCAAGGCCGTCGCTTTACAGTTTTTGCAACCAAGCTCAAGAAAAATGCACGGGACTGAACGAAACTCACACTGACCGAAACTCGGGCATTTACCGGGGTTGTGCATTTCATAGGAAAATGCACATGGCTCACTTTTTTTGGCACGAGATGAACAATGCACTGGCGACGGAGACAAACGGTTCTTCTTTGTATCCTAGCCCCGTCCTTTTCAGACTGGGGGTCGTGTTTTTGACTGAGGACGTCACGGAGAGAAAGAACCAAAAAAACACGCCCCTCAATCCGAAAAAACACAGGGCTTAAATGGAAAGACAAACCTCTTCTCCAATGGCTGGCAGCCGTTTAGGGAGCCAGCCAATGGAGAAGAGGGGCAGGTTCAAGCCTCACTACTTGAAAACATAAAATCTCGCCAGCGAGACTGCGCAAGCGCAGCCTATGCTAGCCGAGACCTAAAAAGGGACGTGCAGATGGTGCAAGGGTCTCATAAATGAGGCCCCTAATCTGGTTGAAACCCTGTATTGTTGTTTTTTTATTTTAATTGTTGAAACTGGATGCTAAGTATTGTGTGATGTACTTTGAATGTTCAGATAAATTAGCGGAAGTCATATATTCTCTTTTATTGCATTCCATGGTTCCATACCCATAGCAAAAGATCCCCAAGTGAATAAACCAATCTTCTTCTCGAAATCCCTAAATCAAGGAAACATACTTTCCCTTGCCTGGACTATTGAATTGAAATGAATGAGATCAAACCTCTTATCATTTAGGAAACACATGAAGACTCATCTCTTCAAAAAACATTTTTCGTCCCAATCTTCCATCGCTGAAGATCAACTTCCCCTCTTTAAACTCTGTTATAATCTTATGTTCTGCTGTGCTAATTCATTGCTAATGTCTTCATTTTGTTTGTATCCCGAACATGTTCTCTATGAAGGGCTTTGCTGCCCTTCTGGCTATGTCCCCACTATATAGCGACCTAAAATACATTAAATAAAAAATACCCATTTCTTTATTACCTCCCTTGGTCTCAATAGTCAGTTTGCCATGTGTCATGGGACGCTGGTGTACTGGCGCCATATCCTGATGTTGTGTGTTTGTTTGTATTCACAATCGATATCTCTTAAGATAAACGTTATACCCCAAAAAACCCTATTAAAGTAGTTTACATCTCGATTTAATTTCTTTTCCTCCTTATGCTTAGTTTAAAACCCAACTTTCTATATGGCGCAGTATTTGTTTCTTGATGTCTCTTTTTTGTTATTTGTGGATTGCTGGCAATATGTATTATTTCAAATTATCAGATAAATTGGATCGTGTGACTGCAAAATTGCGTTTAGAATTATTTTGAGGTAAGTGCTGGTAAAGTGCTGGGTTTCAGAACTTCAAAACATAATGTCCCTCTGAAGATGTGATGGTCATGATTGTTATGTAGAAGTGTGCTGAACACCTTTCTTTTTGTGAAGTCTAGGACTACATTTCGTGTTCTGATTGGTTTTCAAAAGATTGAATTGACTGAGTACAGTTGCTTTAAAGAACCTTGACTGTCGAAACTCAACTATATTAAACCCACACAGTACATGCAATTGTATTTTATGCACTATTTATAAAGTACGACATTGAAGACAGTTATAGGTTGAATAAAAACAATTGTGCTTTGTGTCTACATGTAATGAGTTTGAAATTAAAAGACCGGCGATAATTTCAGAGCATTCAGGGGCATATTATCAACAAATAGCGATATTTATCGCTAAGTAGGGTTAGCGGCAATTTTTTTATCATCGCACATCAAGCGATAAAATTCCCGGCGATAGCGGCAAAATCCGTGAATATCGCGGAGAATACAGCGATATTCACGCATTATCGCTAACAGGGTCTTAGCCATTATATCCACCTCCCATTGGATATAATGGCTAAGAACTGGTCTGAGCAGGTGTTAGTTTTTGGAGATATTCACGCTTAGCGCAAATATTTCCATCACTACTCCTGTGTTGGTAATAGGCGATAGCGATGTTAGCGACTGCTTACAGTTGCTAACAGGTTGGGTACGCCCACTTTGCATGTCAATAGCGATAAATATCGCTGACATGCAAAGCGGGCCCCAAACCGCTCGCTATCGCCTACAAGCTGTCGCTAACTGCTGTTAGCGACAGCTTGCTAATAGGGCAATAGTATTATCGCCGCTTAGCGGCCAAAAACGGCCGCTAAAGCAGCGAAAATTGCATATCGCCCTCCTTGATAATATGCCCCTCAATTACTTTGGGTGTAACGATTCAGCAGATGCTTACACGTGTGTCAAATCTCTATTGTATTTCGTAAGGAAATGCCTATTTTTGCATTATCGCCCCCAAAGATTTTGATTGATGTTGCTGGTGTTTCGAGTGTGAGAATGTACTGAGGCCTGCTAACCAGACCTCAGTGTGTTCTAACCCATTACAAAGTGCATGGTGAATTGGGTGCTCCCACTTTGCATACGCTGACTTACTTGTAAGTCCATAATATATGGTACCAAGGTCTGACAGTGCTTAATTTGTAAAATATGAAGTGCAGGTGCTCAAACCTACTTCCCTTGGCTCCACCCACTTCAACATATGGATCTACCCTTTTACTCTAGTTGCTCCACCCCAGTGCTTAATTTGTAAAAATAAGTGCCAGTGCCCTTTTCGGGAGATCACGACAGCCTGCACCACACATTGCTCATGCCAGCGCTGCCAATGACAGTACCAACACAACTACATACCATCTCACTCCTAAAAGTGATACAATTCAGGCTATTTTAATGTAACTTATTAATCACAGTTGTTGTGCTCTTGTGAGCAATATTTTGCAGTCATGGTTGGGATTTTAATTTTAAGGTAAATAAAAATAGAGAGAAAGAAAAAAAAACAGAGGAAATCATCCAAAACCGGCGTTTTCCCTTTTGTAACATACTTAAAAAAATATATATATATTCAGGAATAATACAATTCAAATCTGTTTTAGACCTGTCTCATCTATTCATAAATGATTAGTAAATCAAATAAAGACAGAACAGACTTGTTAAAAAGGTGATACAGGGAGAGGACTGTAAACAAGTTAATATTTAACCTTCCAGAATGAGAAATTAAGTTCAAGTAAAGGAATATTTATTTGACTGAGTAAAGGCCAGTGCTGGCATCAGAAATAGCAAGAGAGGGGCAGAATTGGGAGAAATAAGGGGGAGAGATGATTGGAAAATGGACTGTGAAGAATAGAGCACTTGCAAGAGCGAGAAATATGAATAGAAGTGGAGCGAGGTGCAGAAAGAGGAATGAGGAAAATTAAGCAACCTTGCCATTGGGCTGCGCCGACAGGCCCTAGACATCCTTGAGACCCCTGCGCTGAACAGTTTACAAGACAAGAATTAAGCACAATGCACTTCAATCGTGTCCAGCAGCAAAACATGGCACCAACATGCAGCTCCTCTGCTAATACACCTCAACAGTAAACTTGCTTTACTCTGATAATGAAAGCATAGGACTCCCCGGCTTAATGCATGGCAGAATAGAATGGTAAAGAAACACAACTACGACGTGAAAACCAGCACAAACACCACCCGCCCAATATGGCAGCATTGCACTTTATTAATCTAATGAAAAACATTCCGTTCCGCCCCAAATTCAGCCTGCACCCGTACATGCAAGGGCAAATGGGGGGGGGGGCGAGTTAAGATATGGCTACTCTACGTGGGTCTACCATGAAATCGAAGACCAGTGGAATATTGTGAGATACGGGACAGTAGTGTAGCCAGTGTGTTGTGGGCCCTAGTGCAAAGAAGGAAACGGACCTCTGGCTGCTCTTAGAATTTAAAAATACATAATTTCATTAAAGTGCAGTGGCCCCTCGCGCCTCTGCACCAATGGAAGCTACGCCCCTGATATGGGAATCTCAAGGCCCCTTCATCACATTCTGCGAGTGAGCCCGGCTACACAACCCATCACAATTGACTTGCCCCTCCAATGGGGACTCTTTTTTTCATGCTGCCCTCCTAGGAGACGGTTATCAAGGTAATTATGCTTTAAACATCTTCTGCTGTGAAGCACCGGACAACAAGGTGACACCATGTACGTGGTGTTCAGAGAAATGTAAAGACATGCAAATATTTACATATGTCAGCCAATCTGCTTTAAAGTGACTTCCCCAATTGTGAACAGATGTCACTTTGAATTCTTGTCGGCTTTAGAATTCAAAGTCCCAGTTTTACATACTCCCCTGTCTTTTTACTCAAACACACAATAACCATGGAGAAGGACTCCCTAGAACCATTAACATGTAAACAGATTGAATTCAAGCACAAACTTACTGGCTCTCGGGCCGCACTTTCTATTACTACCCCTGCACCTGTCTTTGAGAACATTCCCTATGCCCACGACTACACCTCATTCCCTCACTGCACATCAGAAACACGACAGGCCTCTAGTCCACAAACACAACTCACATTTTGTTGAAAGTGAAATAAACCACAAAGGCCAGTCTCCTTACCTGCATGGAATCTCCTGAGACCGCATTCAGGGCTGAGGTTGACACTGGCGCGTGGGGAGAGAAACTACAGGAGAATAGCTACCCAGAGTTAGGTGACCCTTGGAGCCAAAGAGAGACACGGCTAGTTTCTACGAAATGGAGAGCACTGAAAGTCTTTGATTATACCAGGGTTTCTGAGTCCAAAAGTGTTTCTGCGATTCAGAAGAAAGTGGCAGAGAGGGTTTGGGAGGAGCAGGCTGGGAGCCACTGTATTATTTATTTTCAAATGTTCTTACGGGATATGACACTCCCTCTATTAAAGTTTATACCCGCCTTTTGCTGCTATTAGAGTGGCATCAGGGGCAGGAAGCGGAGAGGCGGGTGGAAGGTAGAGAGTGGGGGAAGGTGCCTGTTTCGGAAGGCTCGGTCTGCCTTGGGGACTACACATCATTTAAAGCAGGAGGAACTACATTACCACCGGGGAGAGCGGTGTTCCATCGGCAGCCTTAGGCAGGAGCATGAGCAGGCACTGCTGCATGTGTGCTCTCGGACAGTCCCTCTCCAGAGAGGCGGAATGTGCCTCATAAGTCATTCAATTTTAAATATTTTATGACATTCACTGGAAAGACCCATGTGGAGGGTAGTCCCGGCCCGAAGAAATAAGTGCCGGTGCTAAGCACCAGAAAGCACCGGCACAAATTAAGCACTGCAAGTGCATGTAAGTTGGAATTTCTCCCCAGGGCTGCATCACTGACTGTGCCACCATGTGTGTGATGAAGTACAAAATGGCTCCCAGCCTGACATGTAGCCCGGAAGAGCAGTTTAAAACTGCCACTTCGAATTTTCCATTTAAACTGTGGCAAACCCCTCATTTCCCTTAACAATATATGTACGCTTTCCCTAAGGTAGGCCTATTGAGCCCTAAGGTAGGGAGCTGTACACTATAAAGCAGAACATATACTTTTAACAATTCCTAACAGCAAAACCTTTACATTGCAGTTTTTGTATCGAATATTTATGAGCCCCATTGGCTAACATAGAGTTACCGGTTGACCTCTCACTCTGGCTAACTTATGAATGGTCTACTGAATTGGGAACTTCAAAGTATCAAATTAATTGTGGCAATAAACCCCACTTGATGCTCAAGTCAAATTTAATGTCACTTTTAAGGAAAACACAACTTTTAGAAAGTTGCCCTCTGTTGGACAGTTTGACCAGTGGCCTTGCATAGTTGCTGGCAAACCAGATAGCCTTCTGCTCTCCTGGGGAGGAGTGTGCATGACTCCCAGGCTCAGAAACAATTGAAGCCTGATGCAAAGGGAGAAGTTACCTGTCCCTTGCAAGATACAACACAGGGTATTGGCCCAAAATTTGAACATCAAAGGAGGAAGCTGCCTTTGGTGGACAAATGACCATCCCACTCATGTAGGGCTGCCCTTTTGTTCGGGTAGACAGGCTGGTGACAGGAACAGAGAGGGGAAATAAATGAGCAAACCAGTTTTTGTATGGGTGTGTAGTCCACAGTAAGCTACAACTCTAGGGTGAGCTACCAAGCTATTAGCATCCAAGGAAGGGTGCACACATCTTGAGAGTGGGAAGAAATGTGCTCTCTGGGATTTCTAGATGCCATACATAGCTGAAAGTCCTCTCAGGGCAGAAGGGATCCTGGTGGCCCATTGGCTAGTGACCAGAACATCACCTCAGGGCGATTTCGTGGGATAAATATGGCACTTCTGTCACCCTGAACCTCTAATTATGATGCAACTGGTTAAATGCCTGAAAAAGGACTGCCCTGTGTTCCTTGGACCCAGCAAGAGAGTCTGCATCGCCTTCTTGACTGAACCTGCTACACCTTGGCAAGTAAAAAGAGGACTGTGCCGGTGACTCCTGGAAAAGATGTTCCCAAACACCAGAACAAAGTAACTCCCAGGGTCTGTTGGCTGGCCCTTTGGGATCAGCACCAGAGTCATTAAAGCTGAAGTAGCCCATTGCAGAAAGTCAGTAGCCTCATTTTTCAAATCACCTCTGACCACCACTGGGCAACCCAAGAGACTGATCGTCAAAGACCAAAAGTTGCATGTGAAACTGCTGGACCTGAGATTGTCCAGATTGGTCACCAAACATGGAAAAAAAGAAAAATTGATGGACAGAATGCAGAACAATGTCATACATTTACCCAAGTACGGAGATATGGGCCTAAATACATCCTTTTTTGCTCCACATGCCATTCCAGTTTGTACCCAGTCATATACAAATCAGTCTTGACCCTGCTCTCTATGGGAACAGTCTAGACTGCACTGCCAGGCCAGGTCCTCCCTGGATTGGAAACAAGCATCTTAGGACAATGTGGGAGGTATGGGCGGAACTAGAAGCTAGGAGGCTTCAATGATCTGTCAATTGTGCTGTTTATTAAAGAAAAATAAGGATGGTTGTGATGTCTTCTTAAGGGTTTAGAGTCCTTGGGCTGGTATACTCAGAGTCTTCTTCCTCTTCTTTGTGTGTTGGTTTATCCTGTGTCTGCCGACCCCCAGGACGCTCAAAGAAAAAGACAAGGAGGACGGTAAGTACTCTGCTCAGGAGACTCTTTATATAAATCAAAGGGGAAAAACCCTTCACCACACCCGGTGCCGTGTCAAAGGGTCTCAAGTTTGAGGGAGGTTCACTCGAAGTCTGAACTCCTCCCTAAGGTGACGGCAGCTGAACTGCTTAACTGGACCTGTGACCCTGATTTCCTATTGTGCGATAGGTCAAATAAGGAGTGTTGGGAGGTAGTGCTCAAGGAGCTATTTCAGGCAAAAATAAAGAACAACAAAGTATGGTGCAGGGAGCGCTATTTACAGTGCCCTGTTTTACCCTTCCTCCCTCCTCCCAAACCGTCCCTCCCTCTTCCCACTATTGCTTAGCTATGCCCCGTGTGTGGAGTCACTCACCGTCCAAGCCGTGAGTTACGGTGGCGGTTGCACCCTCGTGGGGGGTAGTCGGGATCCACCAGTCTTCCAACCACTCCTCTGCATCTCCGACGTCTTCAGCGGGTTCCTCCATTGCGGCATCTCGTCTCTCTTGCTGATCGGTCTTCTCGGCTCCTCGCGGCTCTTCTCGCCACTCTCTTCCGGCTTCAGTGACGTCACGACATTCTGCGGCTGGATCCTCCGTTTCCTTTGGTCCTGCAGGTCGCGATTGGTCCGCTCTGTAAACTCCGCCTCCTGTTTCCTGAAACAGAGAGGTCCCGGCCCAAGAGATACCTGGGTTGTTGTATGGCGGTTCCCTGTCCCACGTGATTACCTCCGTATATCTAGGTACGGGCTCTGTGCTTCCAGAGTCCCCACTGTGTCCCCTCTGACAGACCAGTTTTGAGGTTTCACCCCTCATTAGCCAGGCTAGCTTGACTCCAGTGGCATGGAGAGCACCAGAACCACGTCTGGGCATACACGTCCCACTCAGGGTGACAAATTCAAAAAGAACCATTGATGGGAAGAATGCAGAACAATGTCATACATTCACCCCAGTGCAGAGATCTGGGCCTACATCCATTTCTTTTACTCCCCATGCCATTCCAGTTTGAACCCAGCCTTGGCAAATCAGTCTTGACCCTGCTTCCCATGGGAACAGTCCAGCCCGAACTGCCAGGCCAGGTCCACCCTGGACTGGGAACAAGCATCCTAGGACCGTTTTTTATTTTTTTTAGGTCTCGGCCTAGCGTACACTGCGCAGCAGTGTCGCGCAGCTGAGATTTTATGTTTACAAGTATGGGGGCTTGAACCCGCCCCTCTTCTTCATTGGCGGGTTCCTAAACGGAGGCCAGCCATTGGAGGAGAGGGGCATCACTCCATTCAAGCCCCGTATTTGTCGGATTCGGGGGGGTGTTTTCTGCAGTTTTCTCGCCGTGACGTCATCCGTCACTCAACAGCAAAAACCACCCCCAATGCGAAAATGGCGGCGCTTTTCTGACCAAAGACACAGTCTCTCGCACGTAAGCACACACACGCATGCACCCACACATGCATGTTTATTTCACGTTATTTAACGTTATTGTTCAGTAAATTCAGAGCCCCGCCCCACTCCAAATTCGCCAGTTACGGTTTGCAGTGCACTCCATAACTCATACCATCCGCCGTGCTTTATTTTTTAGCCAGGCAAAGTGGTGAAGTGGTATAAACAACACACGCATGAATAATGTAATAGTAATTACCAACATGTCTACTAATAAAATTATCAACATTAGTATTATTAAGGCTACTGATTATTAAAATTAGTCCAATTAATAATGATGGCGCTGCTGAAGTTATTTTATTATGATTCTGCTGATGACTGGGTGAGCGTGCGTGCGCTGGCGTCCTACCTCACCAGGCCTCTGCTCCTTCTACTGTGACTTGCCGGGGGCGGAGGTGCCTCCTCTGAGGAGCCCCACCATGGAGCGGAGAAGCGACAGCCAGAGTCCCTGCCTGAGGGAGAGCCCAGAGCGGAGCAGAACAGCAGCCCCACCGGGGCCTGGGGCCGGCCCAACGGCTCCATCAACAAGTCCCTGGCAGGTAAGTCTCTCGAGGCACCTTGAGGCCCAGCGAAAAGTGTTCCTTGCAAAGCGCCAACCAAAAAACAAAGAGCAGCCGGGCCTGCCGGACGGATTGAGGTGCCAAGGTCCAGGTTTGTGTGTCTGCAGGGCTGCACTACAGGAAGAGCGAAGCAGGCTGGTACTCTCCCCACCCCCAGCCTGCTGCGCCCAGCGGAGTGGGTGGCATTGTGTGGGCACCTGTCATTGCCCCAAGCTCGGGGTTGGCAGGTCCGTGCCACAGCTAGCTGTTTCTATAGATGGCGCCACTCTTTAACTGCTTCCCTGTGTCAAATACGATGCAAGGTGGTTTGTTTTCTCTGCGATTTGTCTCTATCCACTGATGTTCTGTTAATTGTTTACTCGCATAGCGCTTAGTTAGACCTGGGGCCCTTCCAAGTGCTCAGAGTGACCCAGAGGTCTCATGCTAGTAACAACCATTGCGTTTTTTGAGAACTGCTATACAATCAACGCGCTGCTTATGTGATGTGTGAATTAATCTGCATGCCTGTTTTTAACAGAGCAGCTATGAGTGTTTGCCTGTTTCTAAGCACTATTATATTTGTCTTCTTAGCTAATGGAGACACAGGGTTGGAATGACCAGAACTAAGTCAACAGGGTCAAGTGGGAAATCCAGTGCTAGAATTCAGATGTGTTTGTCTCACAGCCGCGCCCCCCTTTGGATGGTCTGGGAAATGAGCACAGTATTCTCAACGGTGTCCTGGGGGGGGTTGTCTCTCTTTTCGGAGACTCTCGAGAGGGGGAGCAGTCACTCTTCCCTTAACCGCTCTTAAAGAAGTTCCATTGGCGGTGACTCGGGTGTCAGGGAGTGCTGTTCGAAAAATACACGCAAGCAGATAAACTATATGTATTTAAAAAGTTCAAAACTCCACCAAACAAATACATTTTTCATTTAGGGAACACCATTTTAAAGGACGCGTTCATATCAGCGTATAAACTTTAATATTACATCGGTGAATGCATTTTTTTTCAGTCATAGTAACGGGGGTTCTGTGTTTAAAAACTATTAGCAGGGGTGCGTAATTTTAATTCTGAGCTCTCGCGATGCGTTTGTACAATGCTTAAAATAAGTACTCACCTGGTTTTGTTATACCACAATCAACCAACAATCTGCGCCGAATATAAAACTGTACAACATGTCCAAAACCTGCATTTTTTCCTGGCGTGCGCAATGGTTTTGCGAAGTTAATGCATAAAATAAACTGTGCATCGCATTGTTTTTTAGAATAGTTGGGCCCTTTTCTGATAAAGGCTGTTAATTTGGCGCAATAGAGAGATTTGGCAAGAAAAAAAGAGCCACTTGGTTGTGCAGAAGCGGGCTGGCCTGTCTCCAGAAGCTATTATTCAGCATGCGCACCGCTCTTGGCCTGGATGGCTCAAGAAGGTCAGACCGAAAGCGTCGGCCGAGATTCTCTAGCATCGCCAGGACGGCGTCCTGCAACTTAAACCATACAGTGAACGGTGATCCAGATTCGGAGCGGCCAGGATTCCCATGTGTCCAGCTTATGCCACAGAAGTGGGTGAGATATTGTATCAAACCCTCAATAGGGGGTCTCACATAAGTTCAGGATTGTTGAGATTATTTCAGGGTTCTATGAGCTCCTCCTAAATTACATTTACACGCCCACTCAATGTACATGGAACTCGTGTAGGTAGTCACTGGTTACTTAACACGGATTCCTCCCTCCAGGACCTATGCTGGTCATCATTAAATGAAGCTACCAAGTCTGCTAGGGGTCTCATAATACTGATCTATGCTGCACTTTGAAATGACTCGTTTCTAGCCAGTGGCACTAAGGCTCTTTACAGGGTTAACATGTCTGTCATCGAAATCTGTGTGCACCCTGCAGTTCGCAGGTTCAATGCTGGCCGGTTCAAGCTGTTCTAAACCCGAGGAAGAGGAAATACACAGCAATGAAGGATCACCGCTTATTTACAGCTCCCAGAAGCTGCCAAGCTCCGGCGCTAAAATGATTATTATTCGTAACATCGAGCGTATTCG
Source organism: Lissotriton helveticus (assembly GCF_964261635.1). NCBI lineage: Eukaryota > Metazoa > Chordata > Amphibia > Caudata > Salamandridae > Lissotriton > Lissotriton helveticus. The sequence goes on from NC_136063.1 coordinate 1,769,149,591, forward strand.
CAGCTTTATACGCGTCAAATGCGAGCGCTCTGTTAGAAAGCAGAGGTAGGCATATTTTAAGACACTTTTTCCACTTTCGCCAGTCATTTTTTTCCTAGCGATTTACTGCTTTGGTTTGATTTTCCCTTTTAAAAAGTTATCGACGGAGCATTTGTTTTTTCATAATTTAAATAATATAGCTCACTCCTCGTTTTCGAATTCTATGTCAAACACACCTCGACCATCCGTAAAGGCAAAGGCAGGAATCCTAGGGTAGAAAGAGCGTGTGTGTGTGTGTGTGTGTGTTTGTGTGTGTTGGGGATGTTTGTGTGTGTGTGTATGTGTTATTGTGTATGTGTGTATATGTGTCTGAGTGTGTGTGTGTGTTTGTGTGTATATGTGTGTGTTATTATGTGTGTGTTTATATGTGTGTGTTTGAGTGTTTGTGTGTTTTAGAGAGAGAGAGAAAGAGGGAGAGAGAGAGAGAGAGAGAGAGAGAGAGAGAGAGAGCGAGAGGGATTAGACAATGAGTTAATTCTTGCAGTTTAGGGTCATTCCCCCCTAAGAAGATTTTTTGCTCCCTTGTGTGTATTAATGGAAGCTAGAGGATCATAATAAAAATAATAAAATCATATGGTATACAGAAACCTGCACAAATGCATAATTAAACACACCATTAAAAGCAATATCATGTAAGATAGCACACACTAGACAAAATGAACATTTGAACTAAAACTCCAGACAGAAGATCAGGCTAACTGAACAGAAGTAGTCCCCTATCTGACGAGTGTTGCCTGAACTGCAAGGAAACACATCGCTCTCTCCACTCAAATGCTTGCGAATCACAGCACGACGCTGGGCGATTTTATACACGGCTCTCGTAAATGCCTAATAGTTTACTCAAGTTTTTAATACTGTGGAATAGCCTTCTTATGAGAGGTGTCACTTTTTACAGAAAAGGTGCTAATACATATGGATGCAAAGAGATTTTCTTGGAATCATTCAGTGTGGCTATCATTGAATCCAGGGTTAAAATAAGTGTTTGTGGAATCCATAATGCCCAGCTTAGCCAGTGGCCCACATGCTATTGGTGAGGCAGATCTGTAGGGTTTTCAACTCCTAAAGCCTTTTCTGTAAGTTATTTTATCTTACTCCTACCTTAGATGGGATTTACTCCGTTTTCAGTAGTAGGATAAACTTACTCATGGAAAAATGACTTGCGCTCAATTTAGTTTACCTGACTGTGAAAGACTGTAGGTCATAATTGTAATGAAGACAGACCCCTATAGATGATACCTAAAGCCTCCAAATATATCCCAATATAATCCTTAAGACAGCTAACTCCCAGCACTAAAAAAAAAAATGCACACGCAGTATGGCTTATCATCAAAATAAGCTGTCTTTTTGTCATTGTGAGTCCCAGATTATGGAACTCTCTTTGGATATTATCTGCTTGGAAAGCAATTACTTAAATGTAATAGTAACCCAGAGAATCAATGTTTTAAAACTATGTACCAGGGAGTCTGCCTTGAGAAAAGAATGCAGTGGACTGATAGTCTGATGAGTTTTACTCTTCCATTGATGATACTAAGAAATCTGAGGAAGTGCAATGTACCATTTTTGTCGCACTGTTTTTTTATTTGTAATTGATTTGTACTTCATCTTGATATGAAAGTTGAGTCATTCAAAATTCTCCATTTGTTGTTCAATAAAGAGTAAATTAAAGGTATGTTTTATAATAAAAAAAGCATTATCATGGTAAATAAAAAAACCTTTCCAACTGTTGTTTTACTCTGTGTCTCTGTGGTCACAAAACTTCAGCCATCAGAGTTGAGACAACATTTTATTCATTTAGTTTTTTATTAGGTCTCGGCCGAGCGTACACTGCGCAGCAGTGTCGCGCAGCCGAGATTTTATGTTTACAAGTAGGGGGGCTTGAACCCGCCCTTCTTCTCCATTGGCTGGCTTCCTAAACGGAGGCCAGCCATTGGAGGAGAGGGGCATCACTCCGTTCAAGCCCCGTCTTTTTCGGATTCGGGGGCGTGTTTTTTGCAGTTTTCTCGCCGTGACATCATCCGTCATTCAGCAGCAAAAACCACCCCCCCGAATGTGAAAATGGCAGCGCTTTTCTGACCACAGACACAGTCTCTCGCACGTAAGCACACGCACGCACGCACCCACATATGCATGTTTATTTCACGTTATTCAACGTTATTGTTCAGTAAATTCAGAGCCCCCCTCCCTGCTTGTCATCCCAGTTTTTCTGTGCCTCTGTTCCCTGCTTGTCATCCCGGTTTTTCTGTGCATCTGTTCCCCCGGTTTTTCTGTAGCACTGTTCCCCTAGTTTTTCTGTGCCTCTGTTCCCCCTGTTTTCTGTGCCTCTGTTCCCTGCTTGTCATCCCGGTTTTTCTGTGCCTCTGTTCTCTGCTTGTCATCCCGGTTTTTCTGTGCCTCTGTTCCCTGCCTGTCATCCCGGTTTTTCTGTGCCTCTGTTCCCTGCTTGTGATCCGGTTTTTCTGTGCATCTGTTCCCCCGGTTTTTCTGTGCCTCTGTTCTCTGCTTGTCATCCCGGTTTTTCTGTGCCTCTGTTCCCTGCTTGTCATCCCGGTTTTTCTGTGCCTCTGTTTCCTGCTTGTCATCCCAGTTTTTCTGTGCCTCTGTTCCCTGAATGTCATCCCGGTTTTTCTGTGCCTCCGTTCCCCCGGTTTTTCTGTGCCTCTGTTCCCTGCTTGTCATCCTGGTTTTTCTGTGCCTCTGTTCCCTGCTTGTCATCCCATTTTTTCTGTGCCTCTGTGTGTGTGGCTCTGTCTGTGTGCATGGCTCTGTCTGTGTGCGTGGCTCTGTCTGTGTGTGCGTGGCTCTGTCTGTGTGTGTGTGCGTGGCTTTGTCTGTGTGTGTGTGGCTCTGTGTGTGTGTGCGTGGCTCTGTCTGTGTGTGTGTTTGGCTCGGTCTGTGTGTGTGCGTGGCTCTGTGTGTGTGTGTGCGTGGCTCTGTCTGTGTGTGTGTGGCTCTGTCTGTGTGGCTCTGTCTGTGTGGGTGTGTGGCTCTGTCTGTGTGTGTGCGCAGCTCTGTCTGTATGTTTGTGCGCGGCTCTGTCTGTGTGTGTGTGCGCGGCTCTGTCTGTGTGTGTGTGCGCGGCTCTGTCTGTGTGTGTGTGAGTGGCTCTGACTGTGTGCGAGGCTCTGTATGTGTGGCTCTGTGTGTGGGTGAAAATGCAATAGGTCTCGCATTTGCGAGCGATTAAGCTATTGGCATTGTAAATGGCAATCCCATTTATTTATATTTTTTAAAAACAAAAACATAAACACAAAAAATGTCATGAGCAATGCCAATAGCTCTAACTTTAACAATGCCGAGACCATTGCATTGTAAATGCTTGTTTTTTTTAATGTGGACGCTCGTGGCTGTCCCCAGCCCGCGCATTCATTAAACAGGCAGCATATGGAAGTCTCCTGCCTACAGGAACAAATGGCATTGCACCAGTAAGCCCTCTCCCCCCCCCCCCCCCCTCTTCACCCTACCCTTAACCGGGCAATGTTATCACTGGCTTGTGATCAAGTGGAATGGGTTGGATTGTGTGTTCAGACTCTGGGGCTAATGGCCACAATAGACCTCCTCAGAGACGATTGCATCCATTGTTTCCCCCTTAGTGGGCACATTCTCTTCAGGTCTGCGCTGCTCTCATAGGCCGACAGCCACATGGGCATCGAAAGGCGCACTTTTAAACCCACCCATTCCCTTAACTTACAGGCTGGAGAAAAACGTGTCTGCGAGAGCGCGCAGCAGTGGTCCATTACAACGATGTAGAACATCTGTTACTAAGAAAATGTGGCATGCACTGTCCAGTTCGAACATTTCTCAATAGTTTAGAACATTAAAGAAAAACAAGAAAATAAATAAAGTATATTCATTTGGACGGATTCCAGTATACAAAATATTCAGGAATGTTTTAATGGTGACTGATGCTGTCAAAGCTGCTTATTTAGTATTTTTACGCTCGGCTGTGGAGAGCCGCGTGGACTCGCTCACACGGGCCGCATGTTCACTGTGAATCATACTAAACTTATGCGCATGATTAAGTGTGCCACCCATGAATATGCGCATAGCGGCGCAGTGCCCGTGAATATTAAACTTATGCGCATGATGAAGTGCTGCGCCCGTGACTTATCTCATCTGTGGATGATTAAGAAAGTGCCCTCGGACACACATTAACCAGAATAGCAGACGGAAACTGTAGTTAGGCAGTGCTGCTTCCGGAATAACTGGAAGTGACGCATCGGATCTACAGCCAATTATATGCCCTATAAAGCTAAGCAATGCCAGTGTTTACAAATGGCAAGCGGCATGAGAAATTCCCTGGCAGAAGGCGGAGTTTCACCCCTTTAACGGAGTACTTAATGTCATGGAGAGACAGCACATGCGCACTGCCTAGGCGAGACCTAAAAATGGACTACACACGTTTCAGTGGGACTTCATTAGAACCACCTTCTTCAGGACCATGATAAGATCAACTACATCTCTACTCAAGTGGACAAGGGTTATCAAAGAATTATTTCTAAGGCCAATGATGGTTGCAATCAAATAAACAGCAAAACAAGGCCTAAACAGTCCCAGTGTTGATGCCGAGGTCAGGTATTGAACAGATGAGTTCCAACATGCACTTCAAGAAATGTCTTTGCTTGCAGAAAGTATCATTGGTATTTACCAGAGTTCTGTCTGATTGTCCTGCTTAGTGATGGACATCTTTAATCCATATTTGTAGCGTCGCAGGCTTTTTCCCATCAGCCATCTTCATGTCTAACAATTCATTAAAAAAATAATCTATTTTTATCAATTGGTGTTGGATTTCTTTTGGTATTAGTGACTTTCTTTTTGAGTTGTGTGGTGCTTCTAACTACTTTACACTAGTTCCTTTGTTTAAGCTTTGCTGCCCAAAGCCACAGCTACCCAGGTTTGAGGTAAAGGTCTTACAAACTTTTTTTACTTTTACAGAGTTTTATATATCGCAAACTTGACCCAAAGTATCAGGTATCAGAGCGCTTTACATAGCACCAGTTGCGTTACATGAGGATACATTCATTTTTGTTAGGCACGGGGGGATTAAGTAATTTCCCCAAAATCACAGGATGTTCACGGTCATTGCCGAGACTCGAACCCGATTCCCCAGATTCAAGGTCGACCGCCCTAGCCATTAGGCCAAAGCCTGACTAACCCCAGACAGTTTTGCGAGCGTATTAAAGGGTAAGGAGCTGCGTTTGTTGAGGAAGTGCAACTAGAGTAAGGTCACTCAGTTAAGTTTAGCCAATGACTAAAGTAGACTAACCTATTGCCCCATGCTGCATGCTACAGATGATACAAATCAGACCAATGGGTAAACACGGCTGACTGAAACCTCGTATAAATGTATTACACATAAAGTTTGGTAAAATCACCAGAACCTGGTTAATGCAAGACCTTAAAAATGGGCATATTTGAGGACATGAAAGACAAAATCCTAGTCAGGAAAAAGTGAAGTAAATAGAGAGAGGGGAACTTAATGTACTTTGGGAGGAGAGGAGAAATATAAAAGTATTGCATATCGCTCTTCATCATAAACTCAGTTGTATGGACTCTAGACAAACAATATGGCAACAGAGAAAAACCCTCCTAAAAGAAGGGACAAATGTTTAAGAAGAAAAGATTAGTTTATATACCATGAATCTTAATTTTATTTGGGAAATAGTACTTATTGGATCCGACTCGTTGGAAAGCGGGTTGACACTCTCAATTGTAATTTGAAATGTAAGAAACTCCTTGGTAAGAAGGAGCATGTCCCAGCAATTATTGGTGCACTGTATCACACTAAATTCCAATGAGTGTCCCTATTTGCAGAGTTCAAAACCAAACTAGAGGCAATAAAAGCAACGAAGTGTAAAAGAGAAAAAAGTTGGCAACGCTGTATATTCTTGTCTTAGTTTCACCTTTCATTCTTACTCATTTCTTTCTTCACATAAGAAAATTACTACAGCCAACGTACTTCATGGACTGACCATTTTATCAATGTTGCAATATGTATAAACAACTCCTTATCATACTTCAAGATGTCAGTTTCAGTTCTATGATGACTGATCTACACAACGTTTCACATTTTAACAAGTTTCTGATAATCATATCTATTTAGCACCTTAGCATACCAAAGTACTGCATCCAATCAATACCCCAGTTATTAAAAGCAAATTCATAATTCCATAATTTTATGTTTATGCTCCACATATAATAATGCTATTGCATAAACCTAAAACATATTTTCCCGATTCAATATCTTGGCGCAGTCCAAATTATGTACAGTCCCGCCGTTCAAGCTACCAATTGGTAATACTCATAATGTTATATATTTCACATTACACAGGTTATGTTATACATCTCAAATGTTTATACAATTGAATTATTGCAAAGATCCACTATTATTTTTCATATCTCTTACTTATATAATTGTGGACACTAATATTTTATACTAATGTTTAAACAGTAGGATCCTGATTCACAAGGTAGCTTACACATTTAAGTAATTAACAATTTTCAATAAGTTTACTAATGTTTGCTTATTTACAAAATCTAATTAGAAGCAACTTCTAAAGAAAAATTAAGTCCAGCGCCACCCATGGCTAACCTCTTGTACTGCAACACCCTCCCATAAAAATAATGATAGGAAGTTGAAAGAATACCATAAGATTTTTTTTAAATGAAATTAAAATATAGATTAAAGTAAAAAATAGAACTAAGGATATTTTAATGATGTGGAATTTGAAAAAGTATGTTTATTATTTAATTATATATTCTTACGCTATGTTGAATCAAAAAATGAGTGTAAATGTATTTTTTTAAACATAAATACATTCATTTTATTTTATTAATTATATATATCCCTATTAATAATTAATATTACCCACTAAAACAGTTTTTTTTAATCTATGTAGGAATTCATTTTCAAATTTAAACTTCGGGAAAATATCATCTTAATTGTGTTTACTATAATTCATTAATTCAAGATTTATTTAAAAGTTAATAGTGTTGTAGCTTTTTTATTTTGTTCTACATGGAAAATAAATAGATAAAAATGCACACAAATATTTAATATACAATATTGATATTATTAATTTTCTTGTCAAATATTTGTTTAAAATGGTTCTTGTAAACAAGACTTGAGCCTGCTATCTCTGCATGGAAAAGTGTGGGGAAAAATAAACAGCCTTGTAAATTAGGCTCTAGGATTTCATCATGAAGCTAGTAAAAGCTAAGAAGTTTGCATATCTTTTTCAATCATGATGTGTCCATGCACGCCCTTTTACAACATTTAACTTTTGTTTTAACTTGAAACTCTTAAAGTTCATCATATTAATATTTAAAATAACAGAGTGGCTTACATTAGGGTCTCTAATGAATATTACATGTAGAAAGCAGGGGCTAGCTGCAGTCCAGGGACTTTGGCATTAGGACGCAGGAAGTCTGTTCTCCCATGGACTGTTGGGCACAAATGCTGTGTGCTGCTCACATTAACATGAGTGCAGGAGCTGGTCAGGGAAAGGCCCTGTGGCCAAACCCAATGCAGATTTCTAAAAGCTATGCACAGCATGTGTTGGCTGCCTTCAAGGGCAGGGAAGCAAATACCCTCTGAAAATGGCCATGCACTATAGATCTTGGCTTCCCTCACAGAGTTAGGTGCAACAGCTGGCTTGAAGCAAGGCATGTTGGTCTGCCCAACTGCACATCGTCAAAGTGGTGTTCATTGTCTGCAGTGGGTGGGTGCAGGACCTGGCAAGATGCTAGAAACTGGCAGAAACCCCATCTGCACACTAAAAAAAGTAGTACACTGCAGATGTATGTAGACAGAGCCCGGCAGCCAATACATTCTGCTCACAATCAAAAGATACAGGCTGTGAGTTTTAGCTACTCACTCAGTGTTAGGGCCTGGCGGGAGATGATACTTACGACCTCACAAAATGTATTAAAGTTTACACAAAAGTGATGGATGTAGTGCTTAAATTAACCTCTGCTGCTGGTAAATACTCAGGGCTTCATCCAAATCCATTGCTAATATGCACACCATGCCACATCGGTTTGGACCAAGCCATATGCAAATCTGTCTTGACCCAGCTTCAAATCGAAAGGTCCTGCCAAAACTGCCAGGCCATGTCCTTCTTGAACCAGAACACAAGCAAACCAGGACCGGTTTTGTTCTAGTTAGGAGACATCAGCAAGGTATAGCTGTGCCACTGGCGCCAAGCTACATCTGGCTGATGAGCTCTAACTGAGGGCAACACCGGGATGCAGCCTGAATTAAAAACTAGTGGCTGAGGTTGATTCAGTCATTCCATCCTTCACTTTTTTGTATACTTTAATGTCTCACAATATTTATCACAACAAAGAAAACCCTAGAAGTGAAATGTAATGAAGCAACAACACATAATCAAACCAATTAATGATACTACATTCGCAGTAATCACTTTCAAAGTGGTATATGCAATGTGTAATCTCATCTTTAAGATGATTTAGAACATGTGTAATTGAATTTGTTATAATTAATGCAAGGTAATGTGCAGGTTATGAGTTACATAGCTGTTGTGTAACTCATGGATTGTGCTTCTATGTATAATTTCCATACCATAAACACAATGTCAGTGATTGTTTTGGGTTTAATTTGTAATCTTAACTGTATTTTAATTGGGTTTGTTTGTATGACTAGGCCAAATGGCATATTCTCTGGAAAGTTCCTGACATTCAGTGAAAGTTTTATTAAATTAAGCATTTGTCACAAAATGTAATTTAATATTATCCTCCATTACTCTTTTTCCCCAAGAGCACATATTGTGTAAACAATTCTTGTGAGATACCTGCAAGAGACTTGCTTCAGAAGAAAATGTGTCTTAATGAGTAATATTTTTTGAGATACCAAGAAAGAACTGTGATAATATATGTGTCTTTACGGTCTGATCCTAGCCTACGTATGCCCTCATCAGTGCTTCAAATGGGCCGGTACTCACCGGTACTGAGTACCGGCACTTCTTATTTCTATCCCTTCGAGTACCGGCACTTCATCCCCCGCCAAGGAGAGTACCGGTACGCATGCCTGATGTATTGTTTATCACTAATTCTGCAGGATACTCTTGACAGGTTAAGAACCCCTGGAGCCCTGTGCTGAGCCCCTGCTGAACCTCAGTTGCATTATTTCTTCCTTGACGTGTGGGTGTTGAAAATGTCACCTTCACACTGCGCTTGACAGAGCAGTGTCCATAGCATTCAGACACTGCTCTGTCAATCACATTTACACTATGGTGTGCATTTGTGCTCACCCTGGAATCCAGACGACCCACTGAGAGCGGCAATTAAGGAAGCCATGGGAGGTAAGGAGTTGAAAGCGTCCTTTATCCTGCGTGAGCCATTTGTGTGAGTGTTTGATTGTGAGTCTTTAACGACTTGTGTGCGTGTTTACTTGTAAGGGAAAGAGGAAAAGAGAGAATGTTTAAAAGAAAGTGTGCGGACTGCTTTGTATGTGCATGTGTGCTCGGACCTCTGTGAGTGTGTGCACACGAGAATATGAGTACGGACTTGAGCCCAATGCAAATAAATTATAATAATCAGGGCCACTGTAATTATAAGGCAGGTTTGATAAAATTATGCAGCAACAAAGGGCAAAGTATGCAGTGTAATGCAGAACAATTCCTGATTGTAATCATTATTTTGTCATTTTATACTTGTTAATACTGTCAGGGCATAGGTTGCATTTCAGCTTAACTCCCAAACATAGCAATAATACAACAGATGGTAGTGTCATTGTATCATGTCCCACCTCTAGCCCCGCCCATAGCCCCGCCCACTAGCCACACCTCTAAATCAATTTGATGAGTACCTGCACTTATTTTTTTCCATTTAAAGCACTGGCCCTCATAGGGCAAGGTTGCTAAAGAACGTAATATGCATAGTGTTAGTTATATCATGGCTATATAACAGCAAACTGTGATTCTGTTGGGAGAAGCAGATAAGGTAGTAAGGAAGCTTTATGATCCGTGGGGTAGTTTAGGCCTCTTACATGTACAGTTCACAATTGGAATGAAGTTTATTTTACGTTGGTGTGTCATGTCTGTGGGATTTTGTGTTTATGTGAAAGCCTTCGAAGCATCACATTTGAACAAGCATTTGAGTAGGTATTTGTTTTTCAAAGCAGTATGGGGATTGTGTTCCTGCTGGGCATTTGTGATACTTGCAAAAGCACTTTGTATTCTTTGCAGTATGGTGCATTTTTCATCTGTGCATTATGGTACATTTTTCATCAATGAGGAAAGTATGAGCATGGCTGGATATGTTGTGATGTTAAGTACACCAGAAGGAGTAGGGAGCATTATAATATGTGTCGCGTGATGGCATGTGCTTTGTGTACTAAAACTGCCCTCACTCACACAATTGTGTGACATGATTCATCATAGGGCTGATTACAATACACCCCGGCGTAGCCATGCACGGGGTGGAGCAATAGGGTGGGGGAATACAATACAACACAGAAATAAACAAATTATTTCCACAGTGGCTGGGAAAAACGGTAGTGAAAGTGCAGTGTGATGTGGGTTAAAACTAGCTCGGAAGTGTCGCTGTACCTAATACTTTATTCCTGGACCCTCCGGCCAGGATTAAAAACTTGAAGAATGGTAGTGATTGGGAGATGCAATGTGCTCCTAACACCCCTCCTTAATGCCAGGTGGTTGTCATGTTTCCACCATGTGTGTGTGCCCCTCGATTGTGGTCACGCCGGCCTTCCTCAGGACTCCTCCATCCTGGTGAAATAATACTCTCACCTCAGATTGAGATAAGAGGGTGTTTTTCTGTTTTTGAGGGCTTTCCTCACGATAATAGTGGAATTACTAGAAGGAACAGGAAGAAAAGAAGATGAACAATGAAAGAGAAATAAATAAAAAAGGAGAGAAAAGAAGTTATGAGTGATCTTTTCCCTAGTGTTTCTCAAGTTCAGTGTATAAATGTCTATCTACACATGAGTTCATTCTGTTGTATCATTCATTGCCCCAAACAGCCATGGGTGCATCACCCTTGGTAAATTCACACTCATCAGGTAGGAATACATGGAAATTCAATAGGTCTACAATGCCTGTTGCCCTTCATGTAGTCATAAAAACCAGCGTTGCATACCTCATGCTCATTATTCCACAGTCCATCCACTCTAAAATAGGCGTCCGGTGTGCAATTGCTCACCGAGTTTCACCCTATGTCATGTTTGAAATGGCGGTGGGCAAGGAGAGACCCCCTCTAGTCACACTCTTTGTTCAGGGGAAAGAAATCACAAAAGAGAAAGATAGTCGTTAATGATTATAAGATAACATGATTAGGTGCAGTTTCAAAATCAGATGCGGAAGTCAAGGTGTATAACCCCCTCAAGTACTGGCCATTGGTAACTCTTCATTAAACATATGTTGCACGCAGGAGTAAGAAGCATTGTAAGCGTCAACAGCCCTTTTATTTGCTATAATCAGCCCGATCCGGAAGGATTTGTAATCTAGATCGGCCACGTAAAAAGCATTACTTTGTATATTCATAGGATTAAACGCCGCACATATCGTTCCTGCCGCTAGCACGGTCCTGAGGGCAGAGTTAGCCCCGGTAGGTTGTGCCGGCCATGATGGTCTGCCCGTGCTGGCAAATAAAGATTGGCGATTTAGCATGGCATTATTAGTTAAATCGTGGTGCCCCCAGCGCTCCCCCCTATCTCCTTGCCACTCCAAGGGTGGTGCTCCTCTTTCAAGTGGTCGCCTTCTGCCTCAATGTAATTCAGTGGCAGGGCTTCCGGGTGCTTTTTGTTATATCCACGTTTTAAATCCAGAAAAGTTCCTGTCACATGGGGTGCGTGGTGACCTGTGAAGGATTGCAAGACGACGCAGTAGTTGCCTGCGTCCTGGAACACGTGATCACCATGTCCTGTTGGCATGGTTATCCACCTTGACTCCATTGTGGAAGAGCGTGGGAGTAATCAGTGTTGGTTAACACAAGATAAATAATGCATTGAGTAAACCAGTACCTAAATACCTCCCCCAGGCCACATGACAGGAGATATATGGTAGTTGTCGGTTTAGTTAGCTATTATTGAGAATGTTTAGAGTGCCACATAATGACACATAATGAATATAGGGGGACCACACATTGTTAAAAAGGATATATCTTCCCACAATATGTCTCTGTGGTCCTATGGTCAGCACATTAGCTCATGTATGCTTCCATGTATTTACACTCACTTGTGATACAACAGTTTTTGTATTGGGTTTAAAATAAAGTGGCTGTTGTATGCTCTTGAGTGCCACTATATAGCCCTCTATTTTAGGATATGAAAGAGGATTGTGAAATCTATATAGATATATCTATATATATATTTCTAGATATATACATATATACATATCTACAAATATACACATATACATTCATACATAAATACATAAATGGGTTGTTCCTTGCTAGGAGCAGTGATTAATAAATGAGCTTCCCCAACCACTCATTTATTACTCACTTTAAAAAAACCTTTGTGGTTGTCCAAGTCCTAGCTGGTGTGGGACCGTGAGGGCAGCCCCATGGCACTGTGACCCACTGGCTCCCTACAAGTGGCTCCATTCACAGGGCTGCGAAGGTACCAGCAATTTAAAAAACTGATTTTTGTAGATCTCTAGTACCCCGGTGCCCACCAAGGGCACCCCACAGTTTGGTTATATTGGGGCTGCTTGGGGAGACCCAAAGAAACCACAGTCATGCTGGGATCCCCTGCCAGCTCCCATCCTAGGGGCAGTGGGAACTGACATTCATCCCACCCCTCTGGAGTGGTTTTCTTTTGCCCCCACCGGGTGTGAGCAAATCTGTGTTCATCCCTGCCTGCAAGACCATGGACAGTGAAAACATGTTTTGCTCCCAACGAGCAGGAGAAACGTTTGTGCTCTCACCTGGCAGGAGCAGCTTTCTGCTCCAACTGGATGGGAGCATATTGGCCTTTCCTCCTTTGTAAGCAGGGAATCTACTGTGCCCCAGGGGTCTCTCCATCCAGAGGAATTGTGTCCTGGAGCCATATAATAGCATGGTCCCTCTCCCCTATTTATATTCATGGGGTCCTGGGGATGGGACTAAAAGAGGAATGGGAGAACCCCCCAGACCTTGGTGATGCACAGCTTATGACCCTACTGGTCTATTGGACCATAGAACAATTATAAACAAAATACTTTCATTATGTGACCAATTTTCAACACAGTGTCAAACTTGATTGCATGTTTTTAATACCCTTGTGATCGCAAAGTTTCATAATTCCTTAATCATAAACAAAAATGTCATGCATTGCCATTACTATTTGTAACAGTGTAATTACAATCCGTAACCATCACATATTTAATTACATTTTTAATGAGACAAAAAAGTTATTATAAATCCCAATACATTTCTGTTTTTTTTTTTTTAAAACCTTCCTCTGGGGTATCCTAGACAATCGAAGTTAACAACGTGTATCTTGTGGATTTGCTGGAGTCCTGGGGATGGGGCCATGGGGCGTTGGTGAGTCTCTGCCAGAGTGGCCACATCCCCACCACCTCCTAATATAATCTGCTCCCAGGGATGGGATGCCCCTCCCCTGTTAATTAAAATACACTGTCCCCAGGCCCTGACCCACCCCAGAGAGCTTTCTGCTTATGCTGGATGGCAGCACATTAGTGTTTGTGGGGTTGGGAGTCCCAGGGACACCACGATGGAGCTGGCACCTGGGGATAGGTTCCCAGGGCCATTGAAGGCCATCTGCCTTTCTTCCCATTTATGTTTATGAACCCCAGGGATGGGGGCCATGGGTATTGGAGAGGCTCAGCAAAAGGGGTATTGCACTCACTCCTGTTGAAGTCAAATATGGCCTCAGGGATGGTGGTCCCTGTGGCCTCACATACACTCAGAGTGGGGGGCTGCGTGCCCTTTTTTAAAGTTTTCAAATGAACCTGGGGGATGCGCTCCCCAGGGCCTAGCCGAGAGTCAGGGAGGAGGGATGCAAACCTCACCCCCTAAATTCAATTTAGCTTGACGGACAAGGTCTTTGGGGCCTTGAGAGGGTCAGAGAGGGAGATGTGTGCCTATCTCCTCTCAATTTAATATGGCCACAGAAGATGAGGACCACTTCCCTTATGAACTCAAATGTTTTGACCCGAGCACTGTTCCACCACAGGAAAGCAGTGGGGGGCGGGAGGGTGTTTACAGTGCTGGAGCTCACACTTTGTTTTCCACAGATTTGCAGATCCACCAAGAATTCACAGTAGAATAAAAAAAACATTTTTGGCCCCTGGGGACCCCCCACCAAGCCTAAGGGGCCAGTGTATCAGTAACCTGCCCCCTTATATCCTTTTTGATATTTTTTTCAGTCAACAAGTCCTAAGATGGCTGTTGTACATCTTTGTTGATGTGGTGGCAGGCAATCAGATCTCATCTTGAGATCTGTTGGCTCTGCGGATTCTCTGTAATGTGAAATATACAATGTTTTTCAGCCTTAATTTCTCAAAAACGACAGAAAGGATTTATACCAAACAAGAACAAGCATACTTTATGGACCAAGATCTAGCTTTCTGCCAAATGTGATGTTATTCTATTCAGCAGTTTTTGCAGAATCACTGTTCAATGTTCCTATTAAGAAATTAATGGGGCCTAGATGGCCTAGCTAAAACGATTTGGCCAAATCTTTCTTCTCTTGTGCAGAGCTCCCAAGGCCTACCCAGAGGTGTGGCTGCTATAATATGTACACAGTTGTTTGCACAATTGTGGCTACCTTCATCTGTATGTCACTGGGACAAATGACAGGTGTCCTAACCTTCCACACGTTTCCAAATCTAGCAGAAACCCACAAAGCTGACACTCCTCATTGTCCCATAATTGCCAAAAATGTGTTAGATGTGTTGCTGCGATTCCACTGGGGTCCAGAGGAAAAATGAATTCAAATAAATGTGGACTGGCTGTCCGCTGGGGTTGACTGCCCATAGGAGGTTGGATATAGGGGATGGTTGCAGGCCAGGCGCTGCACCAAACTGCATGCCATGCATAGCTGAAAGCTATGTGCCACCCATGGGAGGTGGGTGCAGGGCCTGGTCTCAGGGGGTTGAGCATGTGTTGGAAATGATCATCTCTAGTGAGCCATTCTCCCAGATTGTTTCCTTTAACTGAACCTGTTTTCTGTTCAGAGGACTTTGCATAATTTACTCCTGCTAACGTGGAAATTCCATAATATATTGTACTACACATTCCGAGGGCTGGTATAGTAAAATCTACAAGTGGGCTACAACACTCATTGTGACACTCACTAAAGAAGCGCTGTAAAACATGTCTCCAGACCTGCCCTTGCAGTCTGTGAGTGCAGTTTTAAACTGCCATCGTGACTTGCAAATCGATACTTTTTGCCAGGCCTAATCCTTTATTTTTGGGACTTATAAGTCACCCCTAAGGTACGGCCTAAATACCCATAGGAAAGTGTACATGGTATTAAAAATTAGGACATGTGTATTTAAAGTTTTAAATATTGTGACCGTGAAAACCCCAAAAGTACTCTTTCTCTGTAGCAAGGTTAGCCCTCCCATTGTGAAGCATTGGGTTACCTTATAAAAACTTATAATGCTTAATTTCGGCTTGAGGACAGCTAGAATGCTGATTCAAGGACTCAGTTTACCAGTAAAGTAAAATTTAACTTAATGGTAAAGGTGGATTTTAAATTACTATTTTGAAATATGAAAGTTGTTATTTGGCAAGTGTACCTTTTCGCTAGTGTCCATTGTCACATGACTAGAGCATGGCATCCCTGTGGTGAGATATGGATGGCTCCCAGGCTGTGGCCAAAAGGCTTTGGCATAGAGAGGTGGTTTCCCTCCTTAAACAGAATGGCCTAGGAGTGTGGTCAGACCTTTCCTGAGCTTCAAAGTGTGCCTGCCCTATCACTGACAGATGTGGCTCACATCTAGGCCTGTCTCAAGTGGTCTTCCCAGCCAGCTTGCCACCAAACCCAGTGGAGGTGGGGGCTGCCCCAGAATTGATTTTGAGTGATGCTATTGAGGGTTTTCTCATTATCCTTCCCACACCTTTGGGTGGTCACAGTGAGCTCTGACCAGGGGAAGAAGTGTTCTGCATGCTGGATTTAGGAAGAGAATGGCACTACAGGATAATTTACAGAAAAACACACAGGAAGTGCTGCAAACATGGTGGAGAGGGTCACCCCTGGGAAGCTTTACCCCTTTAGTTAGGGAGTGATCACCCAAAGGCTTGTTAGTACGGGGCATGATTGCGGGAACTCCTTAGAACACACACAGGGCTGTGAAGATTCAGAAGAAGGACTGCCCTCCAAACTGAAGAATCTGAAGGAATAATGGACCTGCTAACCTTAAACTTAGGGCCCCAGAAGTGACACCAAGGGCCAGTTGACAGGCCATCTGTTTTAGCTTCTGAGACACAACAAACTTTAGGAGACTTTTCCTACAACTGCCCAGCTAGCCAGTTTTAACTGGACCTTTCATGGACTCTGCGCCTGGGTTATGCTGGAGTGGGTCTAGGTACCCAAGTGCTATCCCTAGGATTCTGGACCTTTGGCTGGTGTCAAAGTGTGCTCCTCCTAAAGTTTCCTGAAACCTGGGACTTTTAAACCTTTTCTCAACTTTTTGCCCTGATTAGCGACAGGGGACTACTACCAATCTGCCAAGCCGATCCAACAAAGGTGCATTGCATCTGAGCCAAAGATTCAGGTTGTTTCTGCTATGTCCCCCTCCATAGCAGCACATCTGATCCAACGTGGCTTTGCAGAAAAGGTATTGGGCCTCCTTGAGCCCTCTTCAACTACAGCCTGCAGCCTTGCCCTGATAGAATAGTCTGAGCTCCAAAAAGGTGACTAAGACTGAAGGTTGATATCTCCGACGGACAAAGACATTGACAGTATCTGGCCACATAGCTGCATCCAGAACATCCATAGACCCGAAATTCAAATTTTTGCTGCTCAGAACTTCCCTGAAAAAAGTCAACTGCATCAGCAGGACCTCATTTAGAGGCTATACAATAATGTGGAGCCCTCTTCGGCCTCAGCCTGCTGCCTTGCACTACTGAGATTTTTTTTACTTCCATTCCAGAGACAAATTCCAAAGATAAAACTTGTCACTCTGACAAACCTGGTCCCTGTATCCAACCCACGCCCCATTGTGTCAGCTTTAAACCTTTACTTTTCCCAGTAAAGCACAAACAGATGGCTGCAGTTTGTGCGTAATGCTTGTTTTCACTATTTTGAAACTTGACTTTATAAAAATGAATAACTCAGGTTGTATTTACTGGGTTTGTGATGTTTTGTTGACGGTTTATTATTTAAAATATTCTGTACTTTTCTAACTTGATGTGGGATCCTTTCTTTGTGATGTTTTCACTTTATTACTGTTTGATGTGTTGCACAAATATCCCAAATCCCAAACTAATTTAGAAAAATGTAATGAAGTTTAAAGAGTACAATAACAACAAAATAAATTAAATCCAACAAGTAGAACCAGAGTTATGAAGTTTTAATATTTTGTGCAAAATGGCACCTAAAATATCTATATGCCAAGTGCATGTATCTGGTCATGCAAGACCAGGACAAAGTCCGACCACGATGGAGTGCGAGTCAGATAAACGAGGATGATCGGGCCCAGTATCAACTTACCTTTAGACTTAGAAGAAATGTTAAAGAAACATTTCTGAGAAGGTAGAGTTCAGTGATGCATTGCAGCAGACAGTGTCCGATGAGGAGGCGTTGTCATTGGGGATCCGAAAGTCTTGGGAAAACTTTTTACCTTTGAATTTGTCATTTTTTGGGGAGTCGAAAATGTCCACTGGGATGAAGCTGCAGGCTCCGGCTGACAAGTACTCCCTGAGGCCAGATTCCTTTTCCGAGAGGTCCTGCTGAACAAGATTTGCAGCTGCAGAGAAGAACATTGTGGGAGTTAATGCAAAGGCAGGCTGGCAAGCGATGCACCTTGGATGGATAGGCTGGAAGGTAGGCCCTGGTCTCCTGTTGGTTCTGAGGGCACGTTTTGGTGAAAATGTTCAGGTTTTGAGGCTATACCAAAGGGGGTGATGGACGGAGCGTTTGAGCAAATGAAACACTCACCCCCAGTCAATTAATCTGGGTTTAATCCATCACCATTCTTTAGCCCACTCCACCACCCCAGTTCAGACATGGCCATATGCAAATCAGTCTGACCCTGTGCCTCATGGGAACAGTCCAGCCCGTACTGCCAGGCCATGTCTTTCCTAGACCAGAAACAAGCATCCTGGTACCGGTTTCGGATTCATAATCCTCATCAGTCAGGCTATCTTGAATCCAGTGGTAGAGTGAGCAAAGTACCCATGTCTGGGCTTACCCTGCCAAATTAGGGCGAACAAAGCGACACAAAAGGTTCTTTTTAGCCTGAACCTTTGCCAATCTGTGACTACAGCCACTATTAACTCTTGTGCGTCTTATTGAGATCCAGCACCATCGAATGTATGACGTTACAATGCATACATTTACAAAGCATGCCTTTACAACGCAGTTTTTACATCGAAACATCCTTTACAATGCATTCTTTTACATAGCATGCCATTACATTGTATTTTCAGAAACTACCTTTACAACGCATTCCATTACATCGCATTATACCTTTACACGTATACATTACAATGCATACCATTACATTGCATTTAAGGTAAGTGTTGGATAGTATAGGGGTAATAATTGCTATTCTATTTCCAGTGAGTGCAACAGTAGGGTAAGTTTTGGATAGTGTAGGGGTAAAATTACTATTCTAACTCCAGTGAGTGCAACAGTAGGGTAAGTGTACGATATTGTAAGGGTACTATGCGTTGTAATGGTATGCGTTGTAATGACTTGCGATGTAATGCCTGCGTTGTAGTGACATGGAATGTAATGACATGCGTTGTAGTGAGATGCAATGTAATGGCTGCGTTGTAATGACATGCGATGTAAAGCATATTGTGATGTAATGACTGCTATGTAAAGGTAGTGCGATGTAATGACTGCTTTGTAAAGGTTGTTTTCCACACTATCTCATGGGTGCCAAATGACCGTCTTGAAAGCCCTACAATAGGTCAAACAAAAGACAGGGTGTATCCTTCAGCTTTTTAACGATGGGCACAGTATGCCAACAGGAAGGTCTGAGTGGCTTCTTGAAGGCATTGTGGGGTATACTAGTTGTGCTATTTGAAGGACACTCAACCCAAACTGTCAAGGTTTAATTTAATTTAATGTAATTTAATTGTGGGTTTATATAGCGCTAGGAATCGACTCCCGGAGGAGTATCTCCACGCTTCGACCGCTGGGGAACCCGTCCTGGCTCACCCTGAGAGATGGTCCCTGATGGGTATCTCTAAGGTGCGACCAAGCATCCCCGGCGGTCTGGGGGGGCCGTTGTGAAGATGAGGCAAGCTGATGCCCAGAGTTGCCGAGTGTGGTTTCTGACTAGAGTAGGCACCGAGGCGAGAATTATCGAGTCCGCTGACCCTGGTCCACGACCCTGCCGCGTCAGGAATCGAACCCTGAAGGTTTGGTCTAAGATGTATGCCTCAGGCAGTGAACCTTCCCTCATTTGTATTTGGAACTCACCAATGCAAATCTGGAGAATATGTCATTGTTCTAAAAAGGGACTATGCAGAATCTTTTATTAAAAAACTGCGGAGTGAGCATATGAAATCATCATGGATAGTCAAAGGAGTTCCCAACAGAACAGTTTTTTCAACTGCCCCAAAAATGTTTTTGATAAGTTTAAAAAATACATTTAGCATTAATCTTTAAATATAAAAGTAGGATAAATATTCCATCCATTTCCATTGAAGCACCTTGTTTGTGTCTGAGACTGAAGTGTTTAGAAGGCTACAATTCTAGTCATTTTTTTTATTTCTGTGCCCTGTCCACTGATATCTTTTTTATTTTAGATCCTACTATTTTAAGAAATTACACTAATGTATCAATAACGCTGCCATTGCATTCACTTAAGCTAGTGGAGGAACCTATAAATTATAAAAACCCTAATAGTCAATTTAAATGACATATAAGCAATGCAAAGCACCACTTATTTTCCAGTTGATCTTGGTTTTATTACTCTTAGTCAAATACCACAACAGTTCTTAGCTCTTAGTGTTTCTCAACTGCTATATCTCTTTTTTAATGTAAAACATGTTAATGAGAAGAATAAGAATATATCATAGTTTCCAAATGATTTCAGTTTCATATGGTCTATCATGTCTTAGATAACCTAAAAAAGTCACAAAGGAAAACAAGAGTATGCAGCATGTGTAATTAAGCCATTTTGACCACACATACGCACACATCATGCACGGTTTTTGTTCAGATCTAGAGACTTAAAGAGACCTGAGGGTGTTTTGTGGATAAGTGTCACATTTTTGCAATGTGGTTGAATCATTTATCAAATATAACACTGATCACTCATGTGCC
Source organism: Lissotriton helveticus (assembly GCF_964261635.1). Lineage (NCBI taxonomy): Eukaryota > Metazoa > Chordata > Amphibia > Caudata > Salamandridae > Lissotriton > Lissotriton helveticus. The sequence continues at coordinate 1,769,170,061 of NC_136063.1, forward strand.
TAAAAGAAGTACCTTTTTAGCCCATAAGTTTAGCAAATACATGATACCACAATGTTGCCTTCTAATATTGCATGCCCGATTTACAGACATTTGTAAAATCTACTTTCAGTATTCAATCACCCTTGTTTAATGTAGATTTACCATCTTGTGGAATTCACAAAACATTCGTGTATGCTCCATCAGATTCAGCTGTCCACTAGCAATCCTGGGAAAGTCATGTGTCCTTTTTCAGTTTTGTCATTGGCATTTTCCAAATGTGGAATTGTTAGTATACTACAATTCTTCAATGGGGAGAGTCAGAGGTTACTCATAAGTACTAAAAATGAAGTTTTAGGCCTGACAAAAGTTTAACTTTGCCAGTCAAAATGGCAGTTCAAAAATGCACACACAGCTGCAAGAACAGGTCTGGAGGCATGTTTTACAGTGCTTCTTTAGTGGGTGGCACCATGAGTGCTGAATCTCACTTGTAGAATTTAACTTACCAGACCTGGGTACATGTAGTACCATATATTGTGGAATGATAAGGACATTTCATGTGCCAGTTAGGTATATGCCAATATTACCATGTTTAACATGGAAAGCAAAAGCACTTTACCACTGATTAGCAGGAGTAAAATATGCAGAATCCAATGGATAAAAAACAGGTTCAGTTAAAGCCAACAGTCTGGGGGAATGCCACACTATAGATGACCATTTCCAATACATACCCACCCCCTGTGGCCAAGCCCTGCACCCAATTCCCATGTGTGGCCATGCAGGGCGTGGAGTTTGTGACAAGACCTGGCCTGAGACCATCCCCTTCACCCAACACCCTGTGGGCAGCCAACCCCCTGCAAACACCGACTCCACATTAATTTAATTCATTTTCCCTACCCCTCGGGATTCCTCCTGGACTTCTTCAGGGGTTCCTCAGCACACCTGTAAGATCACAGCAACACCTCTAAAACATTTTTGTCAATTTTGTGCCCATGTGGAGCATTCTGCTGGGTTTGGATAATTTTGGATGGTTAGGATACCTATCACTGGCCCCCGGGGCATACAGTTGTAGGTAGCCACAATCATACAAACAACTTTGAACATATTATACTAGCCACACCTCTGGCTGGGTCTTGGGAACTCTGCACAAGGGAAGAAAGATTGAGCCGAATTGGTTTTAGTCAGGCCCTTTACACCCCCATTTCTTTTTAATAGGACAATTGAAGAGTGAGTCCATAAAAACTGCTGAACGAAATTTACTGTCTGTTTTACACTGGGAAAATATTTTTCAAACGGCGAAAATATTTTCCCACACGAACACAAAATTTGGAGATTTCGATTCGCTTCCCCACCATGTATTAAGACATTTAATTTAGCCCTTGACTAAAGCAAATCTGTGGCTATTTCATAATATTTCATATATTTCATGTGGCCATAATTAAAAGTATTGATCCTGCTGACCCCCAATTAAATTGTAAGCTGATGAAATGTATTGTTACACGAAAAAGCAGTATAATTTAAATTGGAATGACCACTAATGCATCCTGGTGGGTGGACAACTGCCAGGGATCGGACGGTGAAAAGAACATTTAACTGCTGCAAGGCAAGAGTTTAACAGGGTTAACCTCGGCCACCCAATGAACCGTTGTGGTCAATTTTAGTTACAACTCCCTGATAAGTACTTGTACTAATTAGATGGTCGTATGATGTTAGAAGTATTGCACGTTATTAGTAGACTTTGTCTATTAAAAAGCTACATTTTTGCTGATTGTATTATCTAATAATTAATCAGAAACGTTGAATCTTATGAAGCTCTGCTTACTATTTATGATGTCACCTGCTCAACACTGGTTCCAGAGACTAACCGGATAAGCAGAGGGCGCTACTGAGCAGTGAGCAGTGTCGAGCAGTATCGAGCAGGGAGGAAGGTGCAAGAACTGGCGGCCGGCTGGTTGACGAGGCAGGCGAACCCGAGCCTGAGCCGAGACGCAAGGAAGAGCCTCAACTCCGGAGCCTCAACCCCGAGCTCCGAACCGGGGCGGCACCCAGCACCTGACTCCCAGCACCTGACATCTGACACCTGGTGTCCGGCCCGCGAGGAGCGTGAGGAGCAGCAAGAGGAGTGCACGGTGAGAGCGGTAGGGCCGGTGTGAGTCTGTCCGTGGCTGCTTGCTGAGCGGCCGCAGCCCCGCTTTCCCCCACCTCACTGCATCACTGCTCCGAGTTGGATCGTGCTGCGGGTCAGCTAGTTGGGAAGCCAGGGAGAGCAATTTTGTGTTTTCTACACCCTTTTGTTGTTCTTGCCATCCCTGCCTGCCACTTAAAAACCAGCCTAAACAAACTAGCCAAAAACCGAAAACCAATCTTCGCCCCCCTCCCTCCCTGCGGCCCCCACCCTTGTTCTCTCTCCCCACTGAAAAACCGTGTGACAGGGGCTGGAGAGCTAGGCCAGGCTGCGGGGGGTAGCATAAAAATAACGGCCGCGGCAGTGGAGGCGGGTCATGCCGCAGCTTTGAGCAGTGTGGAGTCACAAGCCGACCCAGAGAAGGAGCCACCCAGAGGTTTTGGGGTTCAAGAAAGCGGCAGTGGTAGCTTGTGAGGGGCCACGAGCGGGCTACAAGCGGGCGGCTGAGTGTCTCGCAGAGTGTCTCGTCACGCACCACTACCCCTACCCCATGGACTAGTGAACACAGGGAAAAGGCTGTGCTGTGCTGCAGGAGTTAAACCCGGTGCAGATGCAGGTGTGTGATCGGTGCTACCTGCACGATCTATTGGCAGTTTAGTAACCCAGTAATCCTGCAAGATAGATAAGCAAATAAAAACTCCTTTTAACTCCTATTAACTCCAAGGAACTCCAAGGTAACTCCTAGGTAACCCTAAAAGCAATGGATAGGAAGGAGATAAAGGAGACAAAGGATACAAAAAAGATCAAAGAAACGAAAATTGCAAAATGAGGTCTGGGAAGCCAAGGAACTACACGGCACTGACGAACTCCCCTAAAAGATTAAGGAAAGCAAAGAAGTACCCCAAAAGGGACCTAATGGATGTCTGTAACAAAGGAAATGGGAAGGATAAGGGAAAGAATGGAGACGAGGAGGGAGAACTCTCCCTGATTTCCCCCCTGCACATTAACCATGGAGACACTAAAGCGCGTGAGTGCGCATACGGCCCCTCAGGGAGCAAACCAGGCTTTCAACCAAAAATTTATACAAAATTCTTATTTATCAAAAATCCCAGCATGGCCCTCTATTTAAACAGTGCCAACACAAGCGATCTACCTACACCGCTCCAACCAATCAAAGCAAACAGGACACCCCCTCAAAACAAGAGCTACCGGTGAAGGAGGAAAAGAACCAAGCTGACCCCCAAAAAAGGGAACACAGAGCAGAGGCGGGTGCATCGGCAACCAGAAGAGAAGCTAATAAGGGGCCTCCGGAGGATCAAACGGCACAGGCCCAGGGACAAAGACAGGTGCAGGAGTGGGAAGACTCAAGTACAAAAACAACCATGAATGGAATCGATCAAGATCACACAGAGGAATAAACAACAGTGGACCAAAGTGTGACTCCAAACCTTAACCTTTCATTAACAGCCAGCAGAGAGAGGAGTTCCACAACCTCTACAAGTACAACAAGACACATCAATTACCACAATCGTATTGAGGAGGAACACCTCAATGGCTCAGTAACTAAGAAGAGAAGGCAAAGCTCACTGGGAAGCTCTGAGGGACATGGCGGACCAGACAAGGCAGTAAACCGGGGGCCCCAGGACTTATCCTTGCAGGATAACATGAAGAAGAGCGAACTCACGCAGTACGCTGATTCAACAACACAAAAAGAAATAACAACCTGCAAACACACAGTGACGGTGACAACGCCAGAGGACAGGCTCGCAAGGCATGAAGCCAGGGACATGAGAGAACCCACAACAAGGACAGACCCTGACGCAGCTGGGCAATCAGACACCATAATTATACAGGAAGTTAGAACCCAGGGTCAGAGCTCAATTCAATCTAATGACCCACAATGCGGGAAACCTGAAAAACCTGAGAAGCAAGAGGATGGCGCTGAGCTAGGGCGCGCCCCAAAACCGACCGAAACAGAACCTCCAAACCAACCTTCTGTACCTAACATACAATCCAACACAGCACTTACATCACCAAGGATAACGGACTTTGAAGCCTCGTGCCTCACCCCGGAAGAGTTGGAAGAACTGGTAGCATCTTACTCCGCGGCCTCGAAGTGGGATTTGCCAGAAGTGATCACCAGCGAAAACCTAGAGAAGGAAGCACCAAACCCAAAGGGAGACATCTGGGCATCCCTTCTGCACACAATGCAACTATCGGTAAATGCCATTCAATACCAGTCTGACAAGATAGACCTACAACTCTCTGTCCTCAACTCCCTGTCAATATTCGTTGCCAACATTGACGGTAAGCTAGCAGAGCTGAAAGGCATGGTAAAAAGGGTGCAAGCCGAGACTCAATTAATACAATCTAACTGCTCTTGCATTACAATCTTGGACAAACTGGCAACATTACCAACAGCAGTGGACAACCTCTTTTCCGATATCAGGGACGCAGTAAAAAGCAACTGCCCTAGCAACCCCGTCGGTAAAGGATACGAAACCGCATTGCCCTCGCAAGTCGGACCACTGCCTCCAACCCAGGAGAATCTAAAGTCAATCTTAGACCTGCTCCCTTCCAGGGAAAAAGTAAACGAAAAGAATGCGCCGGCCAATAACAGGCAACAACATGAAGGACCCCAAACTCCTCCAACAGAGAGCATAGCACAGCCGGAAAAAAACAGTCAAAAAGATGGAGCGTTGGTACACTATCAACAAAGAAAAATGGGAAGTGAACAGAAAAGGAAGGGAAGAAACCAAAAGAAAACAACAGCGGTAATAGCATGGTGCAAGGGCTCTACTGGTGAGAAAGCGACAGCTAACACACCACAAGACAGGCCGACTGAGACAAGAGATGCATCAGACTCTGAGTGCACTTCCCCAGAAAATAAAAATCGAACAGGGGAAAAAAAACCTGAAAGAAATCCGTCACCAGAAAGAAGGCCTACAACTAGCCCCCGCCCCAAAAGCTAGAAAGCAACACCCTATTCACCACAAGCATGGCAGAATGCCATAAGAGACGATACCGAAAGTGGCCAAAATTCACAAGAAGCTACAAACCCAACTGATAGGGGGCATAACCTACAAGAAGCTATAAACCCAATAGACAGGGAAAACCTCGAAAGAAACCAATCAGATAGGGAAAACCTCGAAAAAAAACCAATCCCAAGATCGAGGCCACATTAAAAATCCTCCCCAGATAAAGGAAGATATACAACCTCGAGCAAGCCCCCAACTGAGCGCAACAACCACAGCAAGTACCCCCAGACAAAAACTGATGAAAAGCAGTAAAATGATCGATAAACGATGCGTAGTAGGAATCGAGGAACATCACGGCAGAGGGGAAGATCCAACTAACAACATTGATAACAGTCGGACACAGGATAGGGGGCAAACTGGCATGACCTCATTAATATTTCACCCGGAGTATCAATCAAGGGGCCCAATAGGCATCGTAAACAGGGGGAACATATTACGGCTACTGAAAACCATAGACAGCTTCAAAAACTTATCATCTAGTGACTTGGAATAGGTAGAATTCATAGAACCCTCGGGACTCCTTGGAGTAGAATCAACAAAAGCAGTATGGGCCACAGCAAAATTCCCGGAGAGACTATTAAAAGAAAAAGCAAAGTTCGACTCCTGGGGAATAAAAATACAGCCTTTCTTTAAACCAAGATACCCAGATCCTTTATTATTCGTCAGTCAACAAAGGATAAAAACAAATGAACAACCACATCAGAATACAGTTCTAAGAGGGGCACCAAGTAAAACCCCCGAGAACTTAGTCCATCGAGAACAGTCCAACAAGAGAACTTCGGCCATCGACAGTCTGCCCTTGTACAATTGGAGCTGGCTCTCAAGGACTTTAAATGCGAAAGAGACATACCTATGACAAAGCAACGCATAAACAACAAATACACTCAGCACTGTCAGCTTATGCTCTTGGAACATCAATGGCCTAGGAGACAAGTTCTCGGACGCAGATTTAAACATCTACCTGCAAAGATTTGCCATCATTTCACTGCAAGAAACCTGGTCCGACTCTCCTCCAGCGCTGTCGGGTTACAACCTAAACTTTCTATCGTCTACACAGAGCTCACCGTTTGGCCACAAGAAAGGAGGTCTTGCCACATATAGTGCGATACAATCGATTGCTGAAGCGGTACCATTGGCCTACAAGCTAGCCCCCCCAAACGCAATGCAAGTACTGCAACTGTCATTCCGTGAGCAGAACAAAAAAGACGAAATAACCCTAATAAACCTCTATTTGCACCCCAGGGAGAAAATCAAGGGTGCACAACAGCTGAAGGAAGAACTTGTAAAATTAATAAAAACTGAGAAAACGAACAGCATAATCATCACAGGGGACTTTGACCTAAATATGCTCAGCATTTCGGTCCCTGAAAGCACCGACGAGGAGGATCCATTTGCCTGGGAGCAAAATCATCAAGACAGCACCTCGGGAGGCAGAAGCATGAAAACAGCCTGGAGCCTGTTGGCCAAATTAGAAGAGCTGGGCTTCAGGGCACTTAACAGCAGATTCCCAGGCGACCAATCAATCAATTCAATCAATCACGGCATTTAAAGAGCGCGCTACTCACCCGGGAGGGTCTCAAGGCACTGGGGGAGGGGGTATGTTACTGCTCGAACAGCCAGGTCTTGAGCTGCTTCCTGAAGGAGAGATGGTCCTGGGTTCGCCGAAGGTGGGTGGGGAGGGAGTTCCAGGTCTTGGCTGCCAGGTAGGAGAAGGAACTTCCTCCGGCGGTGGCTCTGCGGATGCGTGGTACGGAGGCGAGGGGGTGGCTGGTTGATCGTAGCTGGCGGGTGGGCGTGTAGAAGGTCATGCGGTCGTTGAGGTACTTGGGGCCCAGGTCGTGGAGAGCCTTGTGTGCGTGGGTGAGGAGTCTGAACGTGATTCTCTTGCTGATGGGGAGCCAGTGCAGGTCTTTCAGGTGTCCGGTGATGTGGCTGTGTCGGGGGATGTCCAGGATGAGTCGTGCGGAGGCGTTCTGGATGCGCTGGAGTCTTTTTTGAAGTTTGGCTGTGGTTCCGGTGTAGAGGGTGTTCCCATAGTCCAGTCGGCTGGTGACGAGTGCCTGGGTGACGGTCTTCCTGGTTTCAGTGGGGATCCATATGAAGATCTTGCGGAGCATGAGCAGGGAGTTGAAGCTCGAAGATGAGACGGCGTTGACTTGTCTGGTCATCGACAGGGAGGAGTCCAGGATGAAGCCCAGGTTGCGTGCGTGGTCTGTTGGCTTGGGAGCAGTGCCCAGGGCCGGGGGCCACCAAGAGTCGTCCCAGGCGGTGGGTGATGAACCCAGGATGAGGACTTCCGTCTTGTCTGAGTTCAGTTTAAGGCGGCTGTTCCTCATCCAGTCGGCGACATCTCTCATCCCGTCGTGTAGGTTGGCTCTGGCGGTGGTGGGGTCGTTGGTGAGGGAGAGGATCAGCTGGGTGTCGTCGGCGTAGGAGATGATGTTGAGGTTGTGTTGGCGTGCGATGGCTGCGAGGGGGCTCATGTAGACGTTGAAGAGGGTTGGACTGAGTGAAGATCCTTGTGGAACGCCGCAGATGACTTCGGTGGCCTCGGATCTGAACGGGGGGAGGCGGACTCTCTGGGTTCTTCCGGCGAGGAACGAGATGATCCATTACAGTGCTTTCTCTCGGATTCCGATGTTGCTGAGGCGCTTCACTAGGGTGCGGTGGCAGACAGTGTCGAACGCCGCGGAGAGGTCCAAGAGGATGAGGGCTGCTGTTTCCCCGTTGTCGGTTAGGGTTCTGATGTTGTCGGTGGCTGCGATTAGGGCGGTCTCTGTGCTGTGGTTTGCCCGAAATCTGGACTGCGAGGGGTCGAGGGATCCATTTGTCTCGAGGAAGGCGGCAAGCTGTCTGTTGACGGTCTTCTCGATGACTTTGGCCGGAAACGGAAGGAGCGAGATGGGACGTAGTTCTTGAGGTCGGTGGGGTCTGCCGTTGGTTTCTTCAGGAGGGCGGTAAGCTCGGCGTGCTTCCAGCTCTCCAGGAAGGTGGCGGTGTGGAAGGAGGAGTTGATGATGTCCCGGAGATGGGGTGCGATGATGGCGTCGGCTTTGTTGAAGACGTGGTGTGGGCAGGGGTCGGTTGGTGATCTGGAGTGGATGAAGTTCATCGTGCGGGTGGTGTCTTCAGTGTTGATCGGGGTCCAGTTGCAGAGGGTGGTGGTGGCGGGCTTTGGTTTGGCGGTAGGGTGCGTGGTCTGTGCGTCGAAGCTGTTATGTATGTCGGTGATCTTGCGGTGGAAGAAAGCGGCGAGTCAGTTGCAGAGGTCTTGCGAGGGGGTGATGGCGTTGTTTCCGGCGCTGGGGTTGGAGAACTCTTTGACGATGCTGAAAAGTTCCTTGCTGTCGTGGGCGTTGTTGTCCAGTCGTTCTTTGAGTGCCGACTTCTTGGTGGCACGGATCAGCTGGTGGTGTTTGCGGGTGGCGTGCCAACCACAATCGGCAACATTTCACAGCACAACCGCAAGCTCCACAATCAACTTCACATTCTTCTCGCGCAGCCTGTACCAAAGGGTAAGAGATTTTCACATCTGCACGATGGACCACAGCGATCACCTCCCCCAGGAAACTAGGATAGACGTACCAGTAATACCAAGCCCTCCAGGCGCTAGCAAACTAGGCTCGGACTTCACAACAAATGAAAGACGGATAAAGTGCAAAACCATTGACCCTCAAAACTTCCTATTGCAAGCGAAACGAGCTCTAAATGAGGCACAATCTGCATCCCCAAACCTAATCATATGCTGGGAGGCATTTATAAAAAAACTGAGAGACACAGATGAAAGAAACAGATATATAAAGCCAGATGGAAAGGGCAACGCCGTGAAACACAAGAGCCATTACAATTTCAGGAACGATATCCGGCTAAAAAAGATGAAGACGCAGATTAACAACACTCTGCGAAGAGTAAAAACAGATCCTTCCGCCTGCCAAGAGCGGAGACAGATAAAAGGTAACCGCAGGAAACTAATATGGCAACTAAAAAAAGATGCTGACGAGGCCTTTTGGGGAAAAGTTCTACACAATGCCAAAACAAATGACAGCGCACAGTTCTGGCAAAAGATTAATAGCCTGATCGGCGAGCGAAGCCAGGGGATCGAATCCCATGCGACGGAAGAGGCTTGGACAATTTACCTTAGCACACATTTTAATGATGCCCAAGAACTGCTGAAAGAACCATGTCATGCAAAAATCAGCCGCAAAGAACAGAAGTCCCCACACAAAGAAACCCCTGTAAGTCACGAGGAACTATTAATTACGAACTCACAAATATGTAATAGAATCTCGAAAGGGAGAAGAGAGGGAGCCCCTGGCCCAAACGGCATACCTCTAATCGTATTCAAACAAGAGCCAGAATACTGGGCCGCTGTCTTTAAACCAATGTTCGAAAAAATATGGCAGACCTCAACAATCCCATGTTCATGGAGGGGGGCAATTATCTCCTCTATATTTAAAAAAGGGGACAGAAAAGACCCAAGAAGCTATCGCCTCATACCTTTACTTGATAACGAGGCAAAATACTATGCTGGCCTCTTACTCCAGGAGTTAATATCATGGGCGGAAGAAACATCAGCAATCCCATTCAACCGAACCGGTTTCAGGAAAAATATGGGGACGACCACTAACATACTGGCCTTATCACTTCTGATTGACTCAGCGCTAGAGTCAAAACAACCCCTATACCTGTGCTACATCAATTATAGCTCCGCCTTCGACCAAGTAAATAGAAATCTATTGTGGCATAAATTAAAGAGAATGAAAATCCCTTCAACATTGCTGAACCAACTAATTCTTTTGCACAGCGATACCTGGGTCCAGGTTAAACTAGGAGCAGGGGACTTCCTAACTAAGAAAATCCCAACCAGCACAGGTGTACAGCAAGGATGCGTGCTAGCGCCAACTGTATTCAATCTTTTTATGGCCGAATTATCAACCATACTAAATGAAAATAACTCCCACGCACCTAAACTAGGGGGCATCCAGCTGTCCAATCCATTCTATGCGGATGACCTGGTGCTAATTAGCCGGACTCCGATAGGCCTGCAGCGGCTTCTTGACATTACCTCCCAATACTCCAAAACAAATAAACTCAGTATCAACTACGACAAAACAAAAGTCATTTGCCTTAACCATTGCAAAAAGAAATCAACACCCAGTTGGTTCATGGATACAAGGAAATTGGATGTCAGAAATAAATATCGTTATTTGGGAGTAACCATAGATCACAGGGGCAGCTTTATACCACAACGAGAGGAAATAAAAAAGAGAGGCCTAATGACAGCAGTATCCTTAAGAAATTTGAAAAACAAGATCGCTGGGCCAAATCTCTCGCCATTAATAAAGTTGATCCAAGCCAAACTGATTCCATCTGTCACGTATGGAAGCGAAGCAATGAGCGGCAGGGACGCCGAAAAAGTAGATGGAGTAAATAACAAGAGCAATGTGCATGATTTTTTGCCTCCTGCGTTAAAGCTCACCGGCGCAAATCCGACTTGAATTTGGGTTGGTAAAAGAAGAGCTGGCACGCAAGGGAGTATACCTTAAAAGTTGGTACAAAATCAGCCGGGGAGAGGCAAATACCCGTAACGCACTTCTTTGGAAAGATCTACAAAGTAAAGACAACAGCCCAGCAAGGCTTTTAATTGGAGGAAGCAATAAAACAATTGGGGGTGCGACAACTGTGGGATCTACAAGGGAACCTGACAGGCTTCAAAAAAGCAGTAAACAACATTGTTAGGAAAGAATCTCTCTTACAGGACAAAGCATCACTGACGGAGCGAGCACACGGTTGGCTAAGTGTACAAACTTACAATACACTTACACCACAAACATATCTTCTGACCAGCTTCACCAAAAAAGCAAAAGAGTCATTCCTAAAATATCGGTTAGGAGTATTGCCCTCAGCAGACCATATGGCGCCCTGGCTGCGTCCTCCAACACCAGCAAAATTCCGCCTGTGCGGGAATGATGAGGAAAACATCTTACACCTCATCACTATCTGCAAGGAGCTGCTGCAAGAACGCAGGAACCTGTTGAGACCACTATTTAACAAAAAAGGGATCAGGCCCCGCAGGCAAGCAGTCCTGGCTTGCTTTTCAGGTGACGAAGTCCAAATGGCTTGTCGACTGGTAAAATACATCGAAGCCGCAGAAGCCAGAATCAAAACAAAGAACGAATAAACGGATAAAGAAAGCGCATTTTCCACACCCCCATAGCTAAAATACTCGGACTACATAGAGGCACAGTTGGCTCACAGGAACAAAGTGGACAGGCCATCAAAAAGCATGAGCCTATGGGGAAAAGGACGGCCTGCCTCCTTTAAAGAATGTGGACTGCAACGCACTCAGAAAGGGAAAAGGGGTCAGGTTAACCATAAGAAACCTCCCCCGAGGAATCGCAGAAGTGCCTTGGTGGTGGACGAACATTCCCCCTTAACTACTTTTTAAACTCTACTTTTTAAGTACTGTCTAACCGACGTTTTTCCTTTTTTAACTTATCACTGGTACTAGTCCCTAGGCTGCTATAGACATTTTTAACTGCTTTTATTGCTGCTGGTTTTTTGTAGTGGTTTTTATTAACTGTACAATAAAGTATTACTTACTTACTTACCTGCTCAACACTGGCCTTCTTCATATGTTGTGGGCTGTAAGCCCTCACTATTTACTGGTGAGGCGTCACAACCCAGTTGCCCGCTCGCACAGGACGCACTGTGATGCATACATGAAAGGTATGTATGTTAAGAATCTTTAGTGGAGGCAAGTGGCAGCAGGTCACCTCCCATTTCCTCGATTTGGGCAGGCTGTCAGCTGAACGCCTAATCGCGAGGAGCTGGAGGTCATCCGAGTCTCCACCCCTTATGGTTTGGAGGCAATCGCTCCTGGTGTAGACCCAGGAGGAGAGCACTGCGTTGCAACAAGAGGATAATTTAGGGCTGCGTCTATTCCATAGAGCTGCCAACTAGGACACCATACTGCATGACTTTCAAAACGAAATGCACCCTGATTCAGATGCTTTCATGGTCGAGGGCAAGGCAGGGGTGGAGACCTGACAACTTAGTTTGCATCAACCACACAGGGAGTTATTTGGTACTTATGTGTAAACCCCACATCATAATTGAGATTTGTTTGGTCGATTGTTGGAAACATTAGTATTTGGTTGCAGCGGGTTTCACTCGTTTATTATCCATTTCAACATTTCTGAGTATAAAGAAGGATATCCTTGCTGCATTAAATGCTGTTCCTCTTATCACAAGAAGGCGGCACAGCTGTCAGAAAGAGGTCACAAAAGCTGAGGCAGACTCTGAGATAGCCCTTGTGGTCGATTTCACTCCAGTATAATTTAAGAACGAACTGTGATTGTCTCCGAGACTAGGTGGGCCTGGCAGTCGCGAGGACCACCTGGCAACTCTAAACCCTGACAGGGCACAAAATGTCCTACTCTTAATTCCACACTTGGGATTACCAAATTAATGCCAACAGGAGTATTCTTTTTATTCTCTTGATAAACCTTTGCTGATCGTGTGAACAACTACCAAAGGGCAATCGACGAAAGCTGCTGGCATTACTTATTTGAGGTATACCTAAATAAAACTGAGTCGTACCTCATCAGTTGCACTCCATCCCATGGTGGAAGGAGGTTCTGTCGTCCCATTACTGACCATTCATCAGTGGTATACAGAAGAAAGCCATTGGTGGTGCTACAACCCCAGCTCTGGCTCATTATGGCCCTGAGTGAGGCGCCCTCAAATATATACAACTTATTTGTGATTATGTAAACAAATATGTACTTCGAATCCAGAAACCTAATTTCTCCTTTTGTAATTTTAGATAAACTGAAAGGAGTGTCTTGCATATCACCAGCAATGTGCAATTACGTAACAATCACTTAATTGAACCTAATACTAAATGTGCAAGGATTCTTGGGCATGCCCAATGCTAGGCATCCAGCCTAATGCAAATACGGTCGGTTAATACAGATATTATTTCACATACATTTAGGTCTACCCTCATTCATATGGCAGAATGAATTTTGAGGCTCTTACATAAATATTATTATTATTACTACTATTACAGCACCCTTCGTGCTACTTCACAAGCTGGAAATAAAAGAACAAATAACACACAGTTTGTTATGCCTCAGTTGTGAAAATGTATTGAGACTAGCAACTTTAGGGACACTAAACCTCATGCATGAATTATCAGGCCATAGAGAGTTTCCCCCAGGAGTGTGAATTGGATTACACATGAATGGTCAGTATCGTTATGTCCACCCTTACTGCTTTTAACAAAGGAAAGTAGGGCACATCCTTAAAAGCCCATGTCAGTGAAGCAGTTCTTTGATAAAAGTACTATCATTTTTCAGCACATAAAATGTATATGTGGGCTTTTTTGGTGCACCTTCCAGTGTGCGATTCTGAACCGCATCAAACCTGTCTGCACGGCTTCTCATGTGGCTGTGAGATGGACAATAAAGTGTCAGTCTTTCACTACGTTTCACAAATGCTACCTGTCTTTTAAGTTCTGTTTTTGAAGGTTCGTGGAATGGCAGCATGTCTTGGCGAGAGTAAAATGATGCATCGCAATGCTTGTCTGTATTTCCCCTGCTGTGTTTAAGTACAATGTGTCCATCATTTCAGGTCTGATCAGTTGGCAATGGAATTAGGTCAAAAGGAAATGCACAGCGGACTGCAAAAACGCACAGTGCAGGGTTTCAATTGGTATACTTTATTTGGTCAGTATTATTTCTTAATATGTTGAAGGTACTCGTGCTGCACATATAAGGCCATGTAGCAGTGCAATAATGTTAGTTATTGGTCAGCGTTACAGTTCAAACGGGTAGCAGTAATATAGAGGAAGAATGTAAGACACCAGTTGTTATATCCTGTTCATCTCTTTCCCTGCTGCTCAGCCTGTGTATGTATGATGTCATTGGAATGTTCCTGTGTGCATGGTTTGAATGTGTGGTCAGTTTGATTGAGTGGGCTGAGCAGCTGGATGCTGCTCCCGGTGGGACCTCCTCCCTTACTTCTACCTACCTTCCTTTTACCTATTATAACCAATAAATACCAACTTAAGAATACCAACGTCTACTGGATCTATTTACATAAATAAATACCATTATACATTGCAACAATGGCGACGAGCGAGAAAGAACTACGTGTGCAGAAATTACTTTTAAAACATGGAATTGAAGAGATGAAAAATGAAAACTTTAAAAGAAGACAAACAACGCTTTTGATGCCCCACCGGTGTCATGTCACATCTGACAGCCTACAGGAAACATCTATAAAGAGGTATGTTTCAAGCGTTGGACTTTGTGTAGCTTATTTGAATTTTATAATTACAGACTTATTTACAAGAGTGTCAAAATTTCAACTTAGGACTGCTGTCAGAGTAAAACAGTAGAAAAATTATATATCTTTCGTACTGCGATGTTCAGAGCCCAAGTTAAAATGACTATTTAATTTTCAAGGGCAAAGATATGAACCTTTCAGCAATTTAAAATGACCATTTATAATTCAAGGGCAAACATGTGAACCTATCTGCAATGTGTCTGAAGCGACTGTTTTCATTTTGTCTAAAACCTTGAAGATGAAATAAACAGATAACTGCCCTATTTCAAAGTGGATTGTAGCGACGCTTTTAAGGAAAAGAAGTTTATTTTTCAATTCATTGCCTGCAAGCTGCGACCTTTTTCAACTCTGAGGCTTCCGTTTTCATTAAATTTAAGAAATTAATTGCAGCAGTGTTCAGAGATAATTGTGTGCCAGCGCGCTCAAATTAACGGAGCATGTCATGTAAAACTCCGACCCTTTGAAGTAAAACTCTGACACTCACCGTCCTGTTTGGAGATGGCGGTTGAGTTGTCAGTTGGTTTCCAGAGATCCTTGCCTTTCCCTTGCTTCACGCTGTATGATGACGTCTTCAGAGTGTTCCGAGGAGTTGGCGAAGTGAAGCTCTCCTCACGTTCTGCTGCTGATGTCACTCGATGAGTCACCGCCTCTGTTCAAGCTGCTGCTGATGTCAGTCGATGAGTCACCGTTTCTTTTAAACTGCAATTTCGCCGTGAGCCTTCAGGCGAAGACGTGACTGACAGCGTGATATTTGCTACGTGCTGTCGTCATTTATCAGGAGCCTCCTGACGTGAAAGACACTAAATGCGCTGATGTCGTCCTGGATCAAACACTTTCATTTCTACAGCGTTTCTGTCAAAATACTTTGCCTATCTGGATGTCTGCCATCGTGTTTCATCATCGTGTCACAGCGACTGGCACGCTATGTTGTTTTTAAACCCTACAAGTACCTGAAAAGTTTTCATTTCTATTCCAAGAGACGAGGTACAGTTTTTCTATTCAAGTCTCACAATTCACAACATCTGATATGACAACGGTGACTACTTTTATTATTTTAGTTTCTTATTTTACATCAGTCACTATTTATATATAAATTGATGTACATGTTCTGTTCTAAGTGATTTAAGGAACTGTTATGTACTGAAATTGAGATATTGGTTTATTTGTGTTCTGAGTGATTTACTTATTTTCTTACACTACTGAGAACTGTTATATCCTAAAATTTATGAATTAATTTATTTACACTTTGCTTTATAGGTTGATTTTAATGATCAAGTTTTGATATGCTGAGTTATGAAAATGTTTGAATTTATTTGTAAAAATGAACCACATTTGTGCTCAATTAATTTGAGGTGTTCATTAACTGTTGAGATTTATTATACTGATTTTTGAAGAACCACTTAATTAACAGTGCTCTATTTTAGATAGAGAAGTTCACGTTATTTTCTTGAACTTTGAGGAGTTCAATGCTAGTGTGCATTTTTGGATTTGTAATTTATATATTCTGCGGAGCCACATACGTGCTCATGGTTTGAGGCGCTCCTGTATTTCCTGAAGTTTAGTTCTACAGTTTGGAATTTTATGATGCATATGTTGTTCAAATTTTATGAGGCTGCAAAGTCCTCAGCTCTGTTTATTCAAGTTTAATTTCCTGAACCACGCAAGTGCTCTATTCTACTAGAGGTGTTCAGTTATTGAGAGTCGTTAGGTAGCCATGTACCCTTGCACTAGGTGTTATGCGTTTTGGTGCTTTATACTTTAATTAAGTGATTTTGGACAGCGTGGTAACACCTACGTCCTAAATTTGTTATTCTATTGGGACGCTATTTTGTTTAGTTTAATTCCCTAGTATTGCTTTTCGTGACAGTCTGGCCAACTGGCATGATTGGTAATATTTTGGGTTTTTCTTTGAGATGGGGGATGGTTGTATGTGATTTCTCTCTCCGTTTAGTACGAGAAGATATTATTCCTGGTTTTGTGCGAAAAGATATTTTTCCTCTCTATGTATCTTTCATGATGATATATTGCTATTTCATAATATTATTTACAGTCATTCATTTTCTATGATGATTGAGCATTTCATGATATTATTTACAATTATTCATTTCCTATGTTGACTGTTTAATTGTAATCCTGATTTTGTCATCATCAAGACTTACTGTATTTAGTTTCATCCTCTCTCTTTTGTTTTCATTGTTTTAAAAGAGGGAGATGTGTTATATCCTGTTCATCTCTTTCCCTGCTGCTCAGCCTGTGTATGTATGATGTCATTGGAATGTTCCTGTGTGCATGGTTTGAATGTGTGGTCAGTTTGATTGAGTGGGCTGAGCAGCTGGATGCTGCTCCCGGTGGGACCTCCTCCCTTACTTCTACCTACCTTCCTTTTACCTATTATAACCAATAAATACCAACTTAAGAATACCAACGTCTACTGGATCTATTTACATAAATAAATACCATTATACATTGCAACACCAGTTTTTAAAGCGGATTCTGAAACACTGGATTGTTAAAAAGACCAGCATTATGTGGTGCCCCCCCCTCCATCCCCCTCCCTAACCCCCGTCCCACATTTCCCAATTTAGTTCAAAGGGCTTCAGTTCTTTGTGCACTAACACTCTGCCAAACACTATCATATCACATGTAGTTTTCCCCTAAAACATATACAGTACATTAGCTGGCTTGTTAACACCTCCTTTAAGTTAGTGTGGTATGTAAAATGGTGCAGAAATTGGACAAGTGGTCTCTGCACTTTTCGATTTCCGTTCCAATAGAAACTCATTTGTGCTACACACAATTTTTTCATAGTAAATGGGAATTGTTAGAGTTGGAATAATCCTCAAATCCCTTCTTCTGTGAAGAAGGATTTACGATATGGCACCTCGAAAGCTACTTCTTCTCATTCTATTAATTAGATGATAAAACCTTTATGAATTAGGCCCTTTTCAATTGTGATTTTTCAGTTGATTTAAAACTCAGTAACAAAAAAGCTCTTGTCAAATACCATCAGTACTAACCAATGCGAAAGTACGAGGGGCGACCTGCTGTATTAAACTAAGTTCTAATGCGATAGATGTTGGATATTCAAATTTATTAAGGGGTGCTTTTTCTGCATTTCCAGAAATAGTTGCAGGTTTCTTCTCTGAGGCCGATGCACACACGGCTCCCACAATGTGGGCACACGAGGAGGGACTTCCATGATGAACAGCAGCATCCTCAAGATTCCAATAAACTTTCATTTTTCTTAGCAGTCGGGTTAAATCTATCACTCCACACAACTTATAAAAAATGTCACTAACTATACATCTGTGAGTCGGAGACAGATGCTATCACGGTTAGCACATCATTTTAAAAAATGGATGAGATTTGCCACACAACTGACAGCTGCCAGGAGCTGCGTCGTTCACAACACAATATGACTCAAATTAGCCAACACCAAATTGACAAGTAGTTTCCACTTACCACTATTGTGGCAAGAGCTGTGATAGTTACTGCTGGCTGTCATTACATGATCCGTCTAAAAATGTATCAATGTCTGGAGAACAACGTGAAGTCAGGTGACGGCAGCTGCGAGGAGACAGATGGCGAGGCCCGCGTGCTGACAGAGTCGGATTGCTGCATTGATTTTATAGTTCACTTCGAAACTCTGGTGTGGGCCTTTACTTCATATCCAGAGTACACTTCTTGACTGCTAAGAGGACCCTTTTCAAGGGAAAAAGAGAAAGGCAGCGCGCTCCGAAAACTTTTCCGTACATGTCTATTCATCTCATTCAAAGCAGTCATTATTTCATATTTGTCCATAACAAGGTAAGATGTTGGAGTTAGTCAAATCATACATTGCATCCAATCAATGTTAGTTTAATTTATTTAAGAGCAAAGTAACATACAACTTTTCATGTCTTATCATCCGCATAATAGATACGTGTTAATCTCTTCACATGTAGCCCATATATACTATATTACCTACTGGCGGTCGCCAGTAGGTATATATAGTTAGGATTTTTTCTCTATGGGTTTTTTGAAAATTCTATGTCTAATAACTTTGGCGTTTGTGGACGGAATTGGCTGAAATTTTCAGGAAAATGGCACATTTTGTTTCTGAGCAGCCCTTGAAAATTTGGGGGGGTTCGTCCAGTGGGGGCCGAGAAAAAAGGGGGGTCCCAAAACGTGTTTTTAACATTGAGTTTTCCATAGGGCGGTTGGCCTCACTTTTAGCCCGAACGGCTGAATGGATTTGCACGAAACTTGGCAAAATTGTAGGGACTGGTAGCCCGATGTGCCTTTTGTAGGTCTCAATATATGTGCTCCAGTGGATTTTGAGAAATTAACGTTTAAAAAAAGATATATATCTGTAACAGCGGACCGGTTAGCGCTCTGGTTCGCGGACTTTTCGCGCAACGGAGCTTTGTGAAGCGAAGCTGATTGGTTCTCCGGCGTCTGTCAACATTCCAAACAGTCCGTAGCGGCCGCCATCTTGTCTCTCGGTAGGATCGAGAGACAAGAGGAGGTCAAAACAAAGGGGGAAATAACTATAAGGGGGCATAGTAGATCCTCGCTGACCCCCTAGGTTTGATGTGGAGGTTTTAAAAGGGCCCCGCGGGGCAAAAAAAAATAATAAAAATAATAATTGAACGGCTGAATGGATTTGCACGAAACTTGGCAAAATATTAGGGACTGGTAGCCCGATGTGCCTTTGCTAGGTCTCAATATATGTGCTCCAGTGGATTTTGAGAAATTAACGTTCAAAAAAAGATATATATCTGTAACAGCGCTCCGCTTCGCGTAACGGAGGTTTGCGAAGCTGATTGGTCATTCTGTCACTGGGCTATAGTTGGGCTACATCTGGCTGATATTTGGGCTACATTTGTTTTTTTGTGTGTCTGGCGGCCATCTTTGGGCTACATTGGGCTACATTGGGCTTCATTGGGCTACATTCGGCTAATTAGCAAATAGCTCATCGCAAACTAGGAATGGTAAAGAATCGCTATTTATTCCTTAAAGTTCGCTATTTAGGAAATGCAAATAACTTTGATGATACATATGGCGGTTCATCTCTAACAAGATAAGAAGCATAGGGATAGATTTATGATGACTGGCGCATCACCAGGGATGTGTTAGTCATTCTGTGCCGCTGTTCCGTCACCTATGGTGTGCTGCATTTACAATGCGGCGCATCATGGGGCAAAAACAGCACAGATGCGTGATGTATCTGTGCCGTAAAGGTGGCGCATTGCTGGAGTTGTATCGCAAGTGTGATGAAGCTCCAGCAAGGGTCGGGGGTGCCCCTGTCGCAGGGTTTCTGTTCTCACACAGAACTGTGGACAGAGGATTGGAACCTCGGCGAATTAGGGTGTCCCAAAACTCACGTTAGTAATCAAAAACTATTTAGCAAGCTAGGTACAGTGTCACATTGGATATAACAAACTCTCAATGTTTAGACAATCCAGAATATGAACTTATAGTACCTCAGGATACGTGGAACTCATGAACAGTCGGTCGTTATATATTTCTTAGAAACCAGAACATGGAGTTAAGAAGAACACATGTGTATTTGAAATGTTTATTTACTAATGCCGTCTTCTCAGGCGTAGTACCTTAGATAATAAAAGTACACATATTATCAGTAGCAAAATTACCAGCATAGTTACTAGTACATAAAAAGTGAATGGTGATAGTATGTTAACATGCTGTAAATGAATAAGAGTTAGCAACACTTATAAGCAGCCGCGGGCCGTGGAGGGAGTTACGGTGAGGCAGGGAGGCGGGGAGGGGGAGAAGCAGGGTGGAGAATACAAGTACACATATTATCAGTAGCAAAATTACCAGCATAGTTACTAGTACATAAAAAGCGAATGGTGACAGTATGTTAACATGCTGTAAATGAATAAGAGTTAGCAACACTTATAAGCAGCCGCGGGCCGTGGAGGGAGTTACGGTGGGGCAGGGAGGCGGGGAGGGGGAGGGGCAAGGTAGAGAGGGCTCCACCCTGCTTCTCCCCCTCCCCGCCTCCCTGCCCCATCGTAACTCCCTCCACGGCCCGCGGCTGCTTATATCTCACCCTCCCTAATACACATATTATATTATTTGCTAAGAAGGTCTCTTTGTGTTGGTTTAGGGCGTGTCCATACTTTAGTGTCTTAGATTTGAAGGAATCACATCAGCATACACCAGCTCTCTCTTCATGTGAACCGCATCAACTGTTGTGTATGTGTGTTCGGCAAAGCAATATAAAACCCGCCTCATGCCCAGAATTGGCAGAAGTTGCACTTATGTTATGAGTATGAAGTCGTGGAGATCAGACCTCATAACAATTCTGTATCGTGTTGTTCTTGAAACTTTAGCACTCGCTGTACAGATATAGTTTAACAAGTAAAGCAGATAGTAGACCAATAACATATTATTCTCATGTAAACCACGATGAACTACTAGGTGGAAAGCTAAAGCAACAACTAAGTGTCGTGTGCAGAAGTTGCAAAAAAGGAAAAATGGCGTTTAAACCGGTAATGAGCCCATGCTAACTTAACACGGTGTAAAGATATCCAGGACCTAGATGACACCTCCTCATGATCCGGAAACGAACTGAATAAGATAATAGAAGTGCCATCTCATGAGAGCAGATTGCAAGTTTATATGTGGACGGTCCGCAAGGTAAAGCATTAAAAACTAGGAAAATTCAATGCTAAAGAAAAATAAAACAGCCAAGTACTTTATCGAGTCTTAAGCCAATAGGCAAGGTAAATAATAAAAACTTGACAAATAAGTCAATGAATTGTCAATGAAATGCTAGTACTCAGCATATCAAACATGAAAAAGGTCTATGACATAACTGTGTATGCAAAATAAGCTGCAACAGCCTCCAATAGGAAGTCACCGTCTTCATCCGAAAACAGTTCAGCCATCCAATTTAAAAGCGGAAAAGAACATACGTGCTCTCCCAGCACCGGATCCTCTATCACCATCAGAGGACAGCTCGGTGGGTTTTCAAGAAAGCTGTGTTCCAAGAAAGACTGTGCTGCCGCCAGTAAATTCCAGGGACCAAGTAGTCCATGCATCAATGCCACAGCCATAATCCTTTCGCCAGGACAAATCAACTCGTGAGTAATGATAGGAGTCATCAGCTGATTAAAGTCGACGTCAGGAGAAACCGGTCCGCAGAGACACAAATCAATGGCCCAATCGAAATCACAGGTCAGGCAGTGAAATACAGGCTGGACACAGGTGAAGTAGGAGAACCGAAAAGATAATCCATATGCCGTGCTTAATATCGCCAACGGCATTGTGCCATAATATTCTAGCATGCGATTGCGGAACAGTGTCAGCAGCTGCAGGGTCGGAGGTTGCATAGGAGGGACATCCATATTTAAAAATGTAAAAAAGCACAAGAGGGTCCGCTGGTAATGCAAGTAAAAATGCAATCCACGAACCAGAGTGGAGAAAATGGAATAAAAGGGAGCAGGGATGACTCCAAAGATTTTCTCAAATGAAGTCACGAGACCACTGGTAACAACTTTAAAAAAGTGTGCCAGGGATTTTGTGGAGGATGCGTTAAAGATAGTCGGAAACATGTTGCTGAAATTGAAAGGCAAACCTGTGTACGGGTGTTCGCTATGTGAAGTACGAAAGTTTCACGGGCCGAACTCAAGGCCACCTCTCTCTGAGACAAAAGAGCTCTTATTCTTGTCATGCCGTTGAAACGTGTCCCAAGGTTGGTATTTGTGGCCAGATTGAAAACTCCCTATGTTCATGTGTGGGAGGAAATAGAACATTTCTGCAGCAAATAACCCGTTCACTTACTGTTACGATAAAAGGAATACTTTTAATTAACTCAGAACAATCTTCATTATTGAGCATCAAATAACTACCATTTTCCAACAACTTGAACGTGGGGATGATAGCAGGAACTGGCGTGCTTTGCAACACGCAAGCCATATTTGGTCGGTGTTTGTTGCATGAATCGTGTAACTGTATGTGCCTACACATTAGTGAATGATCTGGCGTCTCAGTGCATTCCTCTCCATTCAGATAAACTTCTTGATCATCTTTGAAACATCTGTATGTGTATGGAAGCGACCAGACCTCATGAACAAAAGCACTACCTAAAGGTTCATAAAGACCTATTGGTATATATTTCATACAATTTGAAAACTTATATAAAGCAAAAGGCAGCGTTATTAAACCGTGGATAAGGCATGTTGCCAAAAAACCCGCAATCCTCTGCTGATGATGTCACTGAGCATGTCATGAATGATGTAATATGTGACATCATCAGTAGTGGATTATGGGTAATAGTATCTGTAGTTTACTCCCCTATAGCTGTCTTTCTTTTAACATAAGTGTGTGTTTCCTTCCCTTATACTTACTGTTTTTGGTTCGCTTCCAGTTCGCGTACCAGCGAGCGAACTAGGAAGCGAACTAAGAGAAATAGAGGTTGGCACAGTTCCAAATATTGTACCAATTTTTTAATAACGGGGAGGTAGTTCTGAAAAGAACTTTTTTTTTTATTTTTCTGAACATTTTTTTACTGTTTTTGAATTTTTCGGAACAGTTTTATATTTTTTTGGGTTTTTCTTGGAGGGGGCAATGAAAACGATTCATTGTAAAGGGCTCAACAGGAGCAACAAAACAAAAAAAAGAAGTATTTATTATTTTGGGCGTTTCGGTCAAACTTGCATATGATAGTCAATAGCTCTGTTGATCAGAGTGATGCTTCTTTCTCCGTAGGAAATGAATCCATCGCAAAATACGCAGGTGTGTTTTACTTCACCAAATCTCATTTGTATATTTGGCACCATCTCCCTGCCCTCTGGTCCCGTTACTTCCGGTACAACAGATCTTCTGGCCATAATAGGGAGATTATCTAGGTCGTTCCGAAACTGTGCAGCACTGTAGTTGTTAGGATGCCACCTAGTCATATGGCGATGCATTGTGTAGTTTCCGAAACTGTATTTTTTGTCGGTCCCTCTGGACAGTCTATCTTGACATATAAGGCAAGTTACGTATCTTGCATTTACTTTTTTCTGACCTTTGGGAATTTTAAAAAATTGCCAAATGAAGTTTTCTTTCCGGTGAGACGTCTTGGGCTGCTCAGGCAAAAACTGCCTCTCTTCGTGCTCGTCCTCCTGTTCCTCTTCTTCTTCTTCTTGTTGAATTACAACTTGAGCAGGTGGTCCACTCTTCCTTGGATGTGGTGGAGGTGGTGGGGAAGCACCAGCTGAAGCTACTAAAGAAGCCATTGCTCAGTGATCACAAAGGGTCTTTCTCTCACAATGATGAAAGTCAGAGTGAGGAAAGAAGGAGGGATTTTCATCATTTGGGAAAAACAAGAGTTCTCAACCAATCAAAAGTGTTCATTTTAGATTATATGACCTAGTCTTACATCATTAGGAAACCAAAAGTGAAATGAACCAATGAAAAGTGTTATTACCAAGTCACATGACTTGCTGTGTTTACGTTAAGCGCTTTGCAGGGCCTCCCTGTTTGCTTCCAGAAACCTGCGCTTTGGCACTCGCTTCGCGTACCAGTTCGCTAACGTAGCACGTCATATGACATATCAAGCGACAACGTGGAACGTCATGCGGACGGGAGGCGTCACGATGTTGTTTTCTAACGCGGCACTTGCGGTAAAGAAACGTTTACCGGCTCGCGGTCTATTTCGCGGCATCAAGGTCAGCTAACGGGAAGCTTCCCGATTCGCGAAGCGGGAACGAAGAAAAAAAAATATTTTAAAAAAAAATTATTCATAAACATATAAAATATATTTTTGGATTTAAAGAAGAATACATTTTACAGCTACAGATATTAGCTGTTAAAAAACCAATGAAATTCACAGAAAAAACCATAGGTTATAGACCATATATAGTTAGGAATTAGCATTTACAAAACCTTGAAAATTCACTGAAAAAACCATAGGTTATAGACCATATATAGTTAGGAAATAGCATTTAGAAAACCTTATTTTACTCACACAAAACCATTGAAATTCCATATATAGTTAGTTGCACTAACTATATATCGCGCACCTGCAATCCACTGCTGATGATGTCACATATTACATCATTCATGACATGGTCAGTGACATCACTGATGACATCACTGATGACATCTCAAATGACATCACTGATGACATCACTGATGACAACATCCAGTGACTGTATGCTTCTGTAAAGTTAAAAT
Source organism: Lissotriton helveticus (assembly GCF_964261635.1). Classification (NCBI taxonomy): domain Eukaryota; kingdom Metazoa; phylum Chordata; class Amphibia; order Caudata; family Salamandridae; genus Lissotriton; species Lissotriton helveticus. The sequence goes on from NC_136063.1 coordinate 1,769,194,727, forward strand.
ATGTCTTACATATTGAAGAATGAGTGGATGTATAAGTGTCTGGATGAAGGATTTAGTAGGTGCATGACTGACTGTATAAGTGAGTGATTAAATGTGTCTCACTGAGTGCATGGGTTAGTGACTAAACTGTTTTAAATTGTGCATCATTGTGTCTGTTGTTTTGTAATCTGATGCATGTGTTGATCATTAGCTATATGACTAACTATATGGGTTATTGATTAGTTGCCCAAGTATTTGTATGGGAGACTGAGTGTGTGTGTGGGTGTCTGGGAGGTGTATGACTCTGTGCATAGATGTGTGAGCAGTTGATTCACTAGATGTATGGGTTCAAAAGTGCATGTGGAAACATCTGTATGGGCGGTTGACTGTGTGCATGAGTGTATTGGTGAGTGAATGGATATCTCAGTGCTACATGTCAAAGTAAGTACATATGTAAAACACAGTACATGTGATAGTTGACATATATAAATAACTGTGCATAAGAGCCAGTGAATGTGTGAGTGGCTGTATGGATTATTGTGAACTTGTATCAGGGATTGTATAACAGAGTAAATATGTGTTATTATATGTTCCAATAAGTAAGGTGTGTATAACTATATAGTTGAGGAAATCGAGGTGTGATTGATTCTTTGCAAGACTGACTAGGTGTGTGAGTAACTCCATGGATGAGTGACAGTCTGTGAGTGTCTGTTTACACTGAGTGTATCTAAGGTTATATTAGAGTCTGAAGAGGTTCATTGTATCATCACATGAATGATGTCATCAGTGATGTGATCAGTAATGTCAAATGAGATGTCATCAGTGATGTCATCAGTGATGTCATTTGAGATGTCATCAGTGATGTCATCAGTGATGTCACTGACCATGTCATGAATGATGTAATATGTGACATCATCAGCAGTGGATTGCAGGTGCGCGATATATAGTTAGTGCAACTAACTATATATGGAATTTCAATGGTTTTGTGTGAGTAAAATAAGGTTTTCTAAATGCTATTTCCTAACTATATATGGTCTATAACCTATGGTTTTTTCAGTGAATTTTCAAGGTTTTGTAAATGCTAATTCCTAACTATATATGGTCTATAACCTATGGTTTTTTCTGTGAATATATATATATATATATATATATATATATATATATATGTTATGTTATGTTAAAAGAATTTATTGAGCGCAGCTAACACCATTAGGTTTCTTGGCGCTTATGTTGAGGGAGCGGAAAGGGAGACGTGGAACAGAATCTGAGAATAGGACTCAGTGAAAAAAGAGGGTTTATTGAGGGAGTGGGAAAGGGAACGTGAGACAAAATCTAAGGATAGGACTCAGTAAAAAGGAGGGTTTTGAGGAGTGATCTGAACTCGGAGTATGATGGTGACAGCCTAAGAGGAGAGGGAAGGGAATTCCAGAAAAATGGAGCCAGAAATGAAAAGCTGAGGCCACCATGTTTCTTCCTCTTGAATCTGGGAACTGATAGCAGGGCCATCTGAGATGACCGAAGATTGCGAGAAGGGACGTACGGGTGGAGGAGAGAAGAGATAAAGAGGGGGCCTTGGCCTGCAAGAGATTTTGAAATAATGCAGCCGAGCTTGAACTTGCAGCGAGCAGGTACCGGAAGCCAGTGGAGACTTTTTAGGAGGGGACAGACATGTTGATCTCTAGGTTGGTGGTAGATCAGGCGAGCAGCCTGATTTTGGATCAACTGAAGTCTCTTCAGTTGATAGTCAGGAATGCCTACGTACAGTGCGTTTGCGTAGTCGAGCCGCGAGAACAAGCTTAGCATGTACCCCAGCTGTACATTCTAAGCTTGTTCCAAGGCAATGGGGAGGACTGTCACCAGATACAGGTACATGATTAAAGGCTAATTGCCTTTATGAGTTCACACAACTGTAAGGTGACTTGGAATATCCTGTTTATTGTACAGTGGGTTATATTTTTTCCTATATTAAGAGGCTGTTTATACAGTGGCAGCCAGCGGCAATTAGAACAGGTGAGGCGAGGGGCAAAGATTAACCCACTAACAGGCACAAATAAAACTAAGCAGTGCCCTTAGGCTCAACGCCAAACCTCAATCGTGGTCCCTATAAACAGTGTTGATAAAGGGCCACAGTTGAGAGCTCTGGAGTTAAGACTGAAGGCACTGTGAGTATTTCACAGTGCCTGTCATTGAGTTAAACTAATTAAAAATAAATAAAAAAGATTATCTTTCCTGCTGTCTCGTACTCATTTCTTCACTACAGACTCCCAGAGCTCCAGCCAGCAACTCCCCTCTACAAACTCCTAGCGTTGCTCTCATGCTGCTCATACAGCATGAAAAAAGCACCAGGATATGCTGCAGCGCACTGGTTTGATGATCCTTGAAGCACGGTGGGCCTATGCATTCTCTCCACTCAGCTGTCTAAGACAGCTCGGGTTGGAGTGTTTTATGTGCGCATGTCAGTCTGGCCGTCGTAAGACACCTGACTAATGTGACATGGGCAAATTAAACTGAAATGCACACTATTCTTTTCTGCTTCTGCCCCACCCTAAGACTTGGCTACTACCGGCACAGAAAAATTAAATGGTAATAAATCTGTTTTATTACCATTTTATTTTTCATGTTTCCTGCTTTCCAGCAGAGCGGTGACATTCCACTCTCATGGAAACACCACTGCTGTGTTTATATCAGACACTGCTCAAAAATTCCAAGGTAAATGTAAGCAGATCATTGGGTTTTGAATATATCTTAGCATTCAAGGACAGGTAGTTAAGTTTTTCCAATTATAAATGAAGAGCATGATACAGAATGCTAATATAATATTAGAGCTAGAGTCACAACTCACGACTGACGTTAAAAAAAATACTATCGCTGGAGTGATATGCAGTTCCGAATCAGCAGATAAGAGCTGTAAAATAATATCCCCTCCAACCACTCCCTCCTCTCCTGTTGGATAAAGATGTATTTTCTTGCTATGGAGCTGTCACTGGGTGAAGGATGAAGAGCTTCAAGGTTATAAGTCCCAGCTCAAATCAGTGTTTCCTGATGGGAGTGTTCAGTAGCCTGGCCATAACTCAGCTGGCTTGTTCACGATATCTGGAAGTCTGGTGGAGATAGGCCACGAGGGAGAAGGCAGTCAGACGTACTCTGAAAAGAATACTGTTATTAGCATTGTATCTGCAATAGAGCTCTCTTTAACTACTGGTATCAGCTGAAGGGAGTAAAGGAAAACCCTTACACCTGCAGAGAAGAGACTGGATCTTTGCTACCACATGGTCCATGGTGGCCCAGAATTTGAGTAAAAAAGGGTTGTAGCCTCGAAAAATGGTCCAGCCAGCTGCTAGGAATTGAAGAGGTTGGGTGTGTGGGAAGTCCAGCCCCTGAATGTACCGCCAGTGAGATGGATGGGACACCTGTGGTGGCCACCCCAGAGTTGACTGAGGTGTATATTTCTTCCCTTGGAGAACTGCCTGAACTAGCTGGATGGCATGTGGAAGGAGAACCCACCAAGGAGGTGTTCTGTAGGGAAAAAAGGGAGTGCCCAACCCTTGTGGGCATTAGGCAACAGGTTGAAGCCCACGCAAGAGGTGATGCCTCTAGTAGTCACCACATTTACTGGGAAGACAACCTCCTTTACAGTGAGCTTAAGGCTCCAGGACATGGGACAGCAAGGGCCCTGGTGGTCCGCAATGTTACAGGGCCTTTCTACTGGTGCTAGCTCATGAAATTCCCCTGCCGGACACCTGGGCAAAAGCAAGAACATTGCGAGGCTTGCCCACCACTTCAATTGGCCTAGGGTCAAAAATTCTTCAGAAGTGTTCTGTAGGACTTGTATGACCTGCAAGGCCAGTAGGAAGACTGGGCAGAGGCTTAAATCCACTCAATCCCTTAACTGTTGTTAGCACACCATTTGAGAGGGTGGGCATCAACATTGTAGTGCCACTGCTTCAGGCAATAGGTTAATCCTGGTTTCGGTGGATCATGCCTCTAGGCATCCAGAGACAATTTCTCATAGAACCCTGACTGCACCTGCAGTGGCAAAGGCCTTGATGGGGATTTTTATCAAGTGGGCAATAGGTTCATCCTGGTTCTGGTGGATCATGCCACTAGGTATCCAGAGGCAATCCCTCTGGGAACTATGACTGCACCTGCAGTGACAAAGGCCCTGATGGGGATTTTTACCAATTTGGTTTGCCCAAGGAATTTGTGTCTGACAGGGGCACAAACTTCATATCTGTTTATATGCAGTCAATGTGGTAGGAGTGTAGGGTAACCTACAAGTTCTCCACCCCTTACCATCGACAAACCAATGGGCATGTTGAGAGGTTCAACAAGACCCTGAAGGGTGTGATCAGAGGCCCTGAAGAATACGTGGAATATCCTCTTACCATGTCTGTTGTTTGTTACAGAAAGGTGCCACAAAGAGGAGGGGGTCTCAGCCCCTTCAAGCTGTTGTATGGGCACCCAGCCAGAGGACCTTTGAGTCTGGTGAAAGAAGGGTGAGAGCAAGCTCCCACAAATGTATTGTACCCCAGCATGTACTGAGGTACATGCTGGCCTTCAGAAGCCAGATGACTAAGTTATGGAGGCAAGCTTCCAGTGACCTGGAAGCCAGCCAAGGAGTCATGAAGGAGTGGCATGACAAACATTCAATCGCTCCGGAGGTTTAACATGGCCAGAAAGTGTGAATGATAGGCCGGTAGCCCAAAGCTCACCAGGATCAGTGGAATGGGCCCTATGAGGTGAATAAAAGGAAGAGTGAGGTCACCTACCTGGTGGACCTCAAGACTCCTAGACAACACCACAGGGTGCTGCATGTAAAATTGCCTCAAGCCACACTTTGAGAGTGAGCTCACCATGCAGTTGGTGACATATGGAGAAGAGGAGAGTGAACCTCTCTCTGACATAATGGACTCCAAGGAGAAGGATGGTTCTGTGGAATGAGAAATCTTTTCCCCCACTCTAAATCCTGAACAAAAGAGATACTGTCACCAAGTAAAGGGACGGGACTCTTCTCTGTTCCACCTTATCTCTGGGACCACCCAGCTGTGTACCCATGATGTAGACACACAGGACAACCTCCCTGTTAAGAATACTTATTACAAGTTGTCAGATAAGATGAGGTCTAGCATTAAGGCTGAAGTGTCCAAAATGCTGGAGTTGGGGGTGATGGAACCCTACAGTAGTTCCTGGTCTGGTCCTGTGGTTCTGGTACCGAAAGCTGCCCCACCGGGCACCACACCTGAACAGAGGTTCTGTGTGGATTACAGAGGGCTAAATTTGGTGACTAAGAGAGATGTTCGCCCCATCCCCTAGGCTGATGAGCTGATTGACAGGTTTGGCAGGTTAAGAGCTGCCCAGTATCTCGCTACCTTTGATCTTACATCAGGCTACTGGCAGATTGTCCCAACAGAGTGAGGAAAAGAGAGGTCCACCTTCTCCAATCCAGAGGGTCATGATCAATGTAAGGTGATGCCCTTTTGATTAAAGAATGCCCTGCCAATTTCCAGAGGCTGGTGAACCAAGTCCTTCCTGGTATGGAGCAGTGGCGGCTGGTGACATTTCAAAGTGGTGAGCTGTAAAAGTTGGAGATGAGTTTTATGTCATGAAGCGAGCAAGCCTGAGCAACATAATGGGGGTTCTCTCTCTCCACCCAGAGAACATTTTGAAAAAAATCATGTTACAAGTAACACACTACATAATTAGTAGTAGCATTCCACCAAAACACTGAATTCCTCCTGATTTCAACTGTGGGGAGGGTGGGGTAGGGGTTCAGAGCTAAAAACTTTGTTAAAAATGACAAAACAAACTGTACCTTTTGTGTATGTCTTTCACCCTCAGGTGACGGCATACAAAAGAGCACACACACCTTAATTGATGTCAAAGGCAAGTTAAAGGGATCTGTGGGAAGTGTACTCTTTTACGTTATGAAGTCTCAGACGGTTAATGCAATCACTGCAGATGTCTTTGTGAGAACTGAGGGAAACAGAATTGAATCATGGTGGGTGCACTGCAGAATAGTTACTTGTGTGTTTATACTGCTATGAGGTCTTAGCCTGCAACTGAGAAGGTACTGTAAATATGCATACCATTATTTTAAAATTATATAGCACACAGTATAAGACAGGCTGCCTTAAAATGTGCAAAGAGATTTGTTGTTTGATATAAAACAAGTGTTTGCAAAATACATATATGTATATTTTTCTAGTATGCACAGGTAACTGAATATAAAATAGCAGAGACACCGTTTATGAAAAACAAATTCAAGTTAAAGTAAATGGTGGGAAATACAGTCCTTTACGTTTTGAATTCTCCGTTAGTTTAATCACTGAAGATATCTATGTGTAACCAGTGAGAAACATAATTGAATCTTAAACAGCACAGTGGGTCTAGATCTAGTGTATTTGCAGTGTTGCGAGGTCCCAGCCTTTGAGTGGGAAAGCAGTATACAGTATGGCAGTCATTATTTGAATATGGTATTATACGTGGTATGAGCATCATATATGGATGTAGAATGTCACTTATAAGTTTACTGAAAGTATGGAAATGCAACACACTAGCAATCTGAAAACTTGACAGCTAGGCATTAACAGTGTGACTGTCCGATCAAAGAAGAGCAAAAACTGTCATTCAAAGCAGAGATATGTGTTCCTACTAAAAATGATTAACAGTTAAAACATACAAACGTTTCCTATAAATTAACTGCCAGGCTCCTTCCCAGGTGCAGTCATTCATACAAGTCAAATTTCAACCTCTTCTAAGACTCCCAAGCCTGCAGTAGGGTGTCTATTCCAGCTGAGGGTGGGTAGTGCTCTATAAGGGTGGGTAGTGCTCTATAAGGGAGCACAATCTCCTGGCTGGGCAGACAGAGTGAAGGTAAGAGCTGAACAAAGGGGTGTGCAGTCAGCCCCCTCACCAGATGAAAGCATAACTGCCCCTGATTTGTAACAATGGGGTCACTAAGTCCTGCCCTTTCATTGGAGCAGGCTTAGTTTCCCCCTCCCCATCAGGGACTCCCTGGACCCTCCAATCCAATGACAAATGGACTATTTGGTAAGCAAACTCATTTACCCCACCCTCAGTTACACACTGGAGCACGTCCTCCGCAGTTGAGTCCTGAGGACCCAAATATACACGCTTCACTGGGCCTTGGTGAAAGCCAAAACGAGAATAAACGTAACCTAAATTTCACTACCATCTAAACAAAAAAAGATACCATATGCCACAGACTCAGTTCCAACGCCACTCAGCCTCCAGGAGCACAGGAACCTCCCACAGCAGGATCCTTGTCCTCTAATAAACAGGGTAGGTGGATATTTAAAAATAAAAAGCTATGTACCTTACCATGTCCCACGTTTTCCTGCTGCTTTCCTCTTCTCCTGCCTCCGGCAGGAACAGGAAGCAGGCATCCTCCCTCCCCTCCTCTAAGCAAATCACAACGCTGCAATGGCAGTGTTGTGATTGGTGCAGACGGCGCCCAGCTGGGCGCCTGTAGGAAAGCCATTTTCTCTATGTAGGCTGCATGCAGCCTACATAGGGAAAATGTAGAGTGCGCATGACTGGTTTGGTCGGCCCCGGAGGGCCAACCAAACAGTCAGAGCCCACTACAGTGGGCAAACCACTCCTACCTAACCCGCCCAACTGCCCGCCACCAAACAGGCATACCGTTCTGCTTTCTTGCAGTGCGAGAAGTAGAAAGGTGAAATGGTATTTAAAATACCATTTTATATTTCTGCTTCTCGCACTGCAAGAAAGCACTGGGCTACGCTCCTCGGCCGCTGGTATGGAGGTCTTCTCTACTTCTTGTCTGGATGACATAGCGGTCTTCAACAGCAGCTGGAAAGACACCTTTTTCATTGTCATGAAGTGGTTTAGGCAATGTAACAGGCAGGCCTGACTATCATAGCAAGTGTGTGGAAGATAGAGTCGGGACCTGTGGTGCACTTGGATACTTGGTAGGCAGGGGGAGATAGAAACCATCATCGTCTGGATGCCCCCTAAAACCCAGACAAAGTTCAGAGCATTTTTGGGCCTCACTGGTTAGTATAGGGGATTTGTTGAGGGATATGGCTCAATTGTTGCCCCCTTAACTGAGCTGAATTCGAGGAAGCAGCCCAGGAATGTGATTTTGACGGAGGCATGCCAAACTGCATTTGACTCCCCCAAGCAGGCCGTATGCACAGCTTTTGTACTTATCCCCCTGACTTCTCCAAAGAGTTTATCATTCAGACAGATGACTCAGAGCATGGCATAGGGACAGCAGTATCTCAAATTAGTGAGGAGGGCCTAGACCAACATGTAGCCTTCATCTCTGGGTGTTAATCTCCAGGGAACAGAGGTGAAGTGCTATTGAGAGAGAAGTTTTTGTTGTGGTCTGGGCACTGGAGACGTTGAGGCCATACCTGTTTGGCACTCACTTCCTGATTCAGACTGACCACAGGCCCCTCAGAGGGTTCATGCAAATAAGGGGTAAGAATTGAAAACTGTTCAGGTGGTCCATTTCCCTACAGGTTATGAACTTCAGGGTGGAACACTGAGCTGGCATACACCATGCCAATTAGGATTGTCTATCTAGGTTTTTCTGCCTTAGAGATAAGAGCTCCCTAGAGGTTGGGTAGATCTCGCCACTGTCAGGCATGTGTTATACCTGTTGTTATTAATGGTCATCTCTAGTTGGCAAAGGTATGCACCCTGTTTAAGTAGGGATCCTTCCTTTTAGTCAGGATAAGGCAGTTACACACCTAGATAACCCCTGCTCACCCCCTTGGTAGCTTGGCACAGGCAGACAGGTTTATCTCAGAAGCAATGTGTACAGTAAATTCACATAACACACACAGTAACCCAGTGAAAACACTACAAATGGACACCATACTAGTTTAGAAAAACTAAAGTATCTTTAGCTAAACCAAACAAGACTAAACCAACAGAAATCAAAGATACACAACTCAAATATGACTTTTAAAAGGTTTCAAGCAATTCTGTCCATAGAAAACTGTGGATGCATGATTTTTACACACAGTACTTCAAATGAGGCAAAATCCACAAGGCAAACCAGTTGCAGAGGAGGGAAGTTCCAAAAAACAAAGCAATGCATCAGTGCCTGAGTTTTTGGGGGGTCGATGCGACAGTTCTGCTGCACTCAGGAATCTGTTGCATCCGCACTGTAGGGGGAAGTGGTGCGTCGGTTTCCCAGGGGATTCTGTTCTGCAGAAAAAACTTGCTGCACAGGTGCGATACATGAGAAAGTTCAGGTGCTACAGGCGCTGTGTGGATTTCCGTAGCTTTCTCTGACAAGAGTGGTGGCTCCTGCTTGGCCTGGGTGCATACCTTAGCCAACCATTAATCCCATTTTTAAAGGTTATAATATAACAAGTGTGTTCTTATATTCAAATCTACTTTTATTGCACAAAACTATGTGTAAAAAAATGATTATTAGATAAGAGTGGTGGATGCCCAACTAAATAACAAACTTAAACCTTGTCAAGGTGAACCACAATAGTAACTATATAAACCTGTGCTAACCCTCCAATAGCATGGCACAAAAGCAGACAGGCCCTGTGTAAAGTATTCATGCAGCACTAAAACAGTAATAAAGTTTAAACACAACACTAAATAATCCAAAACCAATCGAGAAAATTGGAGTAAAATGTAATAAATGAAATGACACCAAAAAGACAAAAACCCAATCAGAAGGATCTGATTTATAAATTTGTAAAGTTTAATGTCAAAATATCACCACGAAGCTCCATTTGCTGTAATCTGGTCACACTGTGCTGGAGTAAAATCACAGGTTTAGGCCAATCGCAATGGAACACGGGTCAGATAAATGGGCCACATTCGTCCTGCTTAAGAGATACCTTCTCAAGTCCACACAAGGAGCTGCCGTTCGCTTTTGCGGGGACTGCATGGAAGACTTCGGTCCAAGAAGCAAGTCAGGCATCATGGACTGTTGCTGTTGTAGCAGAAAGAGCCAGTCATCACTGAAGGTTTGTGGTGGCAGTCGACTCGGGCTGCAACTGTTGGCACGAAGTGCAGGTTCCACTGGAACTTCACATTGGCAGTCACCGCAGGTGGTTTTTCTCAGTGGGGAGGGGTTACTTCTGCATTTTTCACTCGGAGTTCAGGAGGAGTACACTCTAATGCCAACTTAGTATCCACAACTGGAAGGGCACCTCTTGAGGATAAGGACCCCAGCAGAGGTCAGTAGCAGGTCTCTAGCATGTCCTGGCAGGTTGAGTTGGTGCTGGCCAGCTGGGCAGTCCCTGTATCTAAAATCTGGAGGTCAGCCAACTGCCATTTAGAGCCACTCCCGGAGAGCCTAAGTTCAAGGCAAGCAGGTCCAGTCTACCTTCTTCAGACAGGAGGGAAGTCCTTCTTCTGAATCTTCCACTGGTCCAGGAGATATCTGATGAGAGGCTCTGAAGATGCAACCTTTTTCCCAGTGCCAGCCTGTGGGTGACAGATGCCCTTCTTGTCTAACCTTCCCACTATCTGGGCTTTGGTTCCAAACTGTCTAGGGTAACAAAGGGCAGGCAGGCTTAGATGTGAGATGCATATGTCAGAGGCAGGACTGGCAGCCCTTAGAAGTCAGGAAGGTTGTAGGCAAGCCCTGAGGCTACTCTTTGAAGCTCAGTAAGTCTAAGAACAACCCCCAGGACATCCGGCTCAGGAGAGCAATGCCCTGCCTGACACCCAAGGCAGTTTTGTCCCAGCGTCTGGAAGGAATACACAACACAGGAGAGCCATTCACACCATGTGAGCCTGGACAGTGACAGAATAGAACATTTGGTTTAGGCAAAAAATGGCAACTTCTTGTAAAAATTGAAATTTCAGATTAGCAACTTAAAATATGAATGTATCATTACAGAGGATTTTAAATTACAATTCATTTGAGTGTAAACAGCATTTCTCTATCTGGTCCCAAACTGAAGTTATCATTTATTTGTGTAATAAGGTATTTAAGTTTTAGACTATAGGAAAGATAGCATTTGCACACTGAAAAATAACTTGAGGTGTTTTTTCCTCTCAGGACTTTTAAGACTTAAATATTCATGCCCTACTTTTTAAATACCAAACACCATGCCATATAAGCCTTTAGGGCCTACCTTAGGGGTGCCTTATAAGTATTAAAAAGGAAGTCTTTTGACAAAACGTTAATTTTACCAGATCAAAACGGCAGTTTAAAAGTGCACTACAGCCTTCAGTGGCAGGCCTGTGACATGTTTTACAAGACTAAATTAGTGGGTGACACAATGAGTGCTGCTGCTCGCTAGTAATATTTCATGTATAGACCCTGGATACATGGAGCATCATACACTAGAGGCTTATAAGTAAAAACTTTCATGCTACAAGCCTTACCGCTATCTACAGTATGCCAGTTTGAACCAGTTTCACTGTTCCTAAAATAAGAAAAACTTGGATCGAAGGATGTGCCTTCACAGATTAGGTGGCCCAGTTATAGAATTGTGTTCAACAACACAGTGCACTTCATTGAAAATCTAATGGCCTTTGGGCAAGCTCTTAAAACCTGGCTTTGTACCCTTTAAGACTTGATCTCCAGGTCTTTATATTTTTTTAGAGGGCATACTTTTAGTTCCGTCAGTTAAGTTCACCCAACACCAGGATACCTGTGATGATAGCAGTTCTGTCCACTATTGAAATAAGAATAGAAATACAATCAATAGTCACTTATAGAAAGTCAGTTTACTTCTACGTATTACATAATGCTGCCAATGTCAAAATGTTCAGTTTATCTGCCATATATATTACTTCACACAAGAGAGTTTAAGAGAATAAATGGATAATTGTTGCTACTTGTTAGGGCCAACGTCATCTCTTCATACTTATTTCCCAAAAGACACAATAGCTAGTGGTTGGGTCTTAGCACTCTTCTTCTTATATTGCCAAAGAGGAGAGAGGTAATCAAGATCTTAAGGTGGACTCCTGTGGGTTCCTTTTCAAGAGAGAATCGCTATTGAGAACATTGGATCCCATTCGGGTCCATCTGTGATTGAGGGACAGAATTGGCAACTTTAGTATACTAATATTGATATCGAAAGCCTCTCCTAGGTATCTTTCTTCCACCTAAACATTTTCCCCTGAAAATACAATTTATTGTGATACACTTTAATGTATCTATCCTGTCACAGTTCTTGGTTTTCTCTGATACTGTTCTTAGTTGGTTTACATACCTGCAACAAGGTACACATGACTGGAATTTAATTAATCTGTACTGGTCTTAGCTCTGTAGGAAGAAAGTAAAGTAGGGCACACTAAATGTATTTGCACTGGCTCTTTCACCCTATGATAATGCATGTCAGAGATTTAATCTGTGGCAGTTTTAAAATATACTGGAGAATGTTTTTTAAGTTTGTAATTCCTACTTCTATTCTTCTCAACTCCTTTACTGTGTAGGAAGTGTCAGTCTCCCGCTGACCTCCACAGGTCTCTTACCGAACTATGGTTCCAATATGCATGACCCATATAAGTGTAAATTAGGCTGTATAGCATCAACACTGAACTACCCAAAATAACAGAATAGACAGCCAGACAAATATGTTAAGGTGTTGCTCCCATTTCAGACACTTTGCACAGACCTCCCAGGTACAGACATGTATGCATTTTATCTGATTTTACATTATAATGGTAACACTTTTCAAAACACGTTTACTAAACAAATAACATTAACAAAAAAACGGTACAAGCCGTCGAAGTGCCCAAAACCTTAAATGTCTTTTTTTATGTTGAATCCACAGTAGTGGCACACATCAAATCAATTTCTGCAGAGTGCTAAACAGTTTTCAAAAGATGAACTTGAAAACATGATGTAGAATTAATTATCTTATTTCATGCTTCTCTTAATCTACACCTGGCATGTCCAACTTAGTAATGTCACTTTTATTGATGCACTGGTAGTGCAATGGGCTTCTCCATGTTTACAAAGCCAAGAAAAGTCACACAGGCCATGTAAAGTCACCATGTGTGACTTTTCATGGCCTTGTAAATATGTTTCCCTTTCATGCATACGCTTCGTGAAAGGGGCATTCCATTGGTGTTGCTATGGGTGTTCCCACACAACATCCATGGAACCTTACGCATTCCCCGATTTACAACATTATGTAAACCTGGCAATGCGTCAGAATCCTATGCCTCCCTAGGGAGGCGCAAGGAGGCACAACAAGGAGAAATACTTTTATTTGTCCTTGTTTTTTCCAGTTTGCATGTGTGCTGGATTCTGCAGTTCACATAGAAAGAGGAAAATGTCCCTTCCTGCACAAAAGCAATCAGCGCAGGGTGCTAAAAACCGGCATATGGATAATTGCAGGTAAGTAAACAATTTAATTAATAAAATGAATTTCGTAGCGCGCACTGCACCTAGGTCCGTCATTTTAGTATGATGTCTGTAAGGCGTCCGTAATTTGGGGATCTCAAATTACGGACGCCTTACAAGCATCATACTAAAATCGAAATGGAAAATTTCAGTTAGGAATGCTGTTTCCCGTGTGAGAGGCCCCGTGAGTTAAAAAGATTTCACTCGGGGCCTCTCGCTCTTAACTTTTAATCTGTAGAGGCTGCCTGAAGAGGCCCCTCCCGGACCCGGCGCAGACTGTGGAGGGGCCCATTGTCATTCTGAGACTGCAGCTGATTAGCACTTTAGAATGACAATGGGCCCAAATGTAGTGACAGCAGGTGGTGTGACTTCTCCTGCATGGTGACTAGGGCAAAGCATTCTGCTTTTGTCTTGTCTCCATGCTGGAGAATATAAAAATAGAATAGCGTTTTCACTGCACATTTAAAAGACAGATTTCAACATACAAACACAAAAATACTATTTATTAATGTTTATTGTTACTAGTACAAATCTTGATTGGCGAAAGGGCCCGATGTCGCTTTGCAAAGCTGCACGCATACTGAAAAACTGTGAAGTGCACAATTGGCGCAACCTTATTTAAACTTATTTTGACTTGTATTTATTTTTGGTTGTCTATTTACTTATATATATGATTGCGCCACCTCCTGAATTTTTGTCCTGAATTTTGACCCTTTGTCCTGAATTTTTACGCTGACCATCCTGAATTAGCACCCATGCCAGTTGGTTACCCTAACTGCATCGCATTTTGCGATGCAAGGCGCGCTGCCAAATTCGTTTTATTAATTAAATTGTTTACTTACCTGCAATTATCCATATGCCGGTTTTTAGCACCCTCCACCCCGCCCCTCCCCCTCCCCGCCTCCCTGCCCCACCGTAACTCCCTCCACGGGCCGTGGCTGGTTATAGGTAACTAGGCATGAAATCTTGCACAACTCTGTGACCCTGCAATGAGTCATCGTAAGGAATAAATCGTCAGTGCGCTGCAAACATATGGGAAAAGGCTTGTGTTACTCCATCGTGTATATGTACAGATTGCCTTATTCACAAAGATCAATCTACTTTTGGAAATGTTCACGCAAGGAGAAGTGCGTCTATTTTTATGCACATATTTCTGAATAGGCTGTATTAACAAAGAATACGTGTAGTATTACCTCCCCCAGCAGAGGTATAGAGATACATCCGCAAATCAGGGGAAAGTAGACGTACCTCTGGAAATAAAAGCCTAATGCTACTACTTGTGCATAAGAGCAAGTACGTCACATAGGCAAACGTATATGCACAGGAACACACCCAGACACATAAAAGACAGCAGTAACAATCCAAAAAACATAAAGATGAGCACGCTTCACTGTTTTGAGCCAATGTACTACAACATCGATCAAGGTAACTTCTATCCAAATAAAGTGGAAGAGGAAATTCACCGATGAAGAGACAGCAGAGTTTGTGGTATGAAGGGCATGCTGCTCCATGGCGATGACCAATTGACTGATGCAGATTGTCTGCCAGAGAAATTGAAAACTGTACTCCTGATGGGTGCTAATGGTGAGGTTGATACAGAGTGGGTTGCTATTTGGTGCTGTGGAGATATGTTCTGATTTTGCTTACCTTCCTAGTGAACAATTTATAGCTGCCACTGCACTTGCTGGCTGATTGTGAGTTTGTGGCACTGGCAAGAGATTGAGTAGTCTTTGAATGCTTTGACAAGCTCTTTGCTTTTATTCTTTGTACTGGATGTAGGTCTTGAGGAAGGGAACATTCAATGTTACAATGCATGTGATACACCCCATTCCATTACAACTCAAGTTGTTACAACGACTTGCTGTAGGGGGTGCTGGATGTTGGAATAGTATAATTTGCTACTCCAAATTCAGTCTGTGCAACAGTAGGGAAGGTGTTGTATTTTAAATCCAACACATTCTGCCCACTTGCGTTGTAATGATGTGCGATGTTACAACACGGCCGTTGTAACAACTGCATTGTAATGGAATGCGCTGTATTGCATTTGTTGTAAATGATGTCTTCCGTAGAAGGTGTATTAGATGATGTTGATGAAGGATCAGCATGCAGAGTGGAGTTTTCTGAGATGAGTGTCACATCTTTCACAATGGATCATTTTAATTTCTTTCCTAGCCTATACATAGCGTAGGTGTTCTATGAAACTCTTGGGTATCAGCGTTGTGATGGCTTGGGTTCAGAGGATCATGTTTTCAGCAAAGCTTGCATTTTTTCATGGTAGTATTACACATGTTGAAGAATGTGTTCACATCTGATATATGCTGGTGGACGTTGGAGGACTTGATGAGTTGTCATGAGAGAGTAGGACATAGGTCATGAAAGGAGCAGTATATGCTTTCTCCTTTTTGTTGGCTTCATGCAGCAGTGAAACATGACGAATGAAGAAGGGACCGGCAGAGCGGTGATTCCGGTTTAGGGATATCTGACTTGCCTTGGATTGAAGTAATCATTAGCGTGAAGAGGTTGCCTTAAGAGTGGGTAGATTCAATTATCGCTTGCTTTGTTTCAGCATGTGACCTCTGCAGAGGCATTGGTGAAGTGCCTGATCTCTGACGTCTCTGAAAAATGAGGGTTGGTATGTTGAATGGAGACAGAGATGAGTATGTCTGATATTTCCTCAGTGAGGTCCCTGGGCAATGGTGGCTGTAGGTCAGGTTCACAGTGACAGGGATGCTCATTGAGACACATTTAACATGAGGTGCTTAAATCATTATCCAAAATCATTTGGAGACCAATTCTGGTCTCCAAATAAAGGCAAAGAACATCAATTCAGATGTATTTCGTTTCATTAAGAATTACTGAATGTACACAGTTGATGGCCATTTGCCTTCTTGGAATCTGATTTTGGACATTGGCAGGTGTTTCCAAGGTCCTTCAACAACAGGGAAACGCAGATTCAAAAACGGCTCTGCAGCACACTGTCCATACGCAATTTATCTATCTGAAAAAACAGGTTTGAATTAATATAGACTTAATGTGTGATATGCTAAGTGCTGCCTTTAATGTTCTGCTGCACATGATTTACTAGCCACAGACAGAATGCAATTGGTGTCATCAATACATTATATTATCAGGTATTGTTTATAATACTGCATTGTATTACGCCTATATAAATCCTGCATTTTATGTTTTTCTGAAAGAAGATGCCGAATTTAGTCTTTGGGCACAGTGTGTAGCTGCACTTAGCAAATTAAAACAATGCCGGTGCCCGAACCAAAATGAGGTTAGAATAATCTCTTTACACAATCCCCTCCTGATCCACACTTTACTGATCTAAATACGTTGTCTTAAAATAGTGTACACCTGCTGATTCAGCAACGTCTTAGCTGCCGGCTCTAATAATGTGGCGCCATTAACTTGTCAATGTCACCATTCTTTTTACTGGCACAAATATTGAGAAATCCGATGTGTAAAACAAAATACTGTTACATTCAAGTAAGAACTGAGAAAATGTTTAATTGTCACCACAAGATCAATTATGACTCGTGCTTCATATTTAGTGAGCAAGTCAGGCATATTTCTGCACTAATTCATCCATGATGTTACTAAGGGTAATTTGAAATATTTTTTAAAGAATTAGTTGATCTATAGAAAGGGCCTGCATTCTAATTCCATTGTATTCTATTTTAAATTCATTTATAGACTATTTCAAACCACGTGATTTCCTTACACAAACATATGAACAGCTTGAAGGTGACAAGTGAATTATGTGTTTCTATCTACTAATAAAAATGTATTGGTCAGACCAGAAAAGGTTTGCACCCAAAAATGAGAATAATGCAAAGTCCATAAATAAACCACCACTATGTCTGATTTATATTACTGGCTAACTTGAGCTTTCTGTAATGTATAGGAAAAAACAGTACCATGGAAGTTAACAAAAAATTATAGATAAAAATGCTACCACAGTTATTTGAAAAACAATTATGTTCCAATGAAATTCATTAGGAAATATAATGGGGTATTTTCTCAAGGAAGTTGCGGTGAGAGGCATTAGCCTCCTTGGCTTAACGCGAGGCTGCACCCTATTCTTAAGAATGTGGTGCATCCTGGTGTTTCCCCCTGCGATGGCGCTAAGTGTCACGACTTAGCGCCAACGCAGAAATCCTTGCACAAGACTGCAAGGGTGTCTGTGTACCGGGGAGTGTTGTTTATGTACAGGAAGGTGCCCCTTCCTGCACATGAACAGTCCGGAAATATCATTTTGTAACTTTCTTGTGTGCTGCTACGTGCAGCACACATCAAAGTTACAAAATTGCATTTTTTAAAAGGTTTGTTCATGTACAGGAAGGGACACCTTCCTGCACATGAACAAACCATGGCATTTTGCTTTTTCCATGTGTGCTGCTTGGTAAAAAAAGCAAAAACGAGGAGAAATAAAGCATTTCTCCTCGTTTCGGCAACTTACAAACAACATTTTTCTAGTCTCAAGTTCGGCGCTGCCACCTATTATTGCCACCCTTGATAAGAGGTGTCAACGTCGATCACAATGGGTGTTGCGGTGGAAAGCCCACCGCAACATCCACTGCGAGCCCCATTCATGCTTAATTTTGAGCGAAAGGAGCCTTATTCTCAAGGCAGCGTTAATCCAGTTAACGTGGCTTAAAGCCACGTTAAGTGGTTTAACACTGCCTTGAGAATAAGGTGCTGACCCTATCGCCACGGGAACGTCAAAAAAGTGACGTTCCCATGGCAAAAGGGGCTTGAGAATATGCCCCAATGAGTACTAAACAATGTTTAGCGTTAAAAGTGTAAACCAAACCTGGCGCTAAACCTTCGTGAATCTGGGTCAGAGTGCCTTCATGCCATAGGCATCTCCAGCATTTTGTGTTGCAGCTAAGTTAGCTTGTAGAGCCTTGAAAAAATCCAGTACCAGCTGAGTTAAAGTCTGCTTTCCATCAAATACTCTGCTGTGTTGATCGAGTGTATATGACCATTCTATCATGGCGTAATTGTGGGTCAATGTTATTTGACAGTGTTTATTCAGGTTTTGAGTTTTGTTGAGAATGTATGTTGTACAACACAACACCTCAGGATTCTCAAGACCAGCCAGATCAGTGATAAGAACACAAAACGTGCGATAAGGCACGTTAGCAGCAGGAAATTAACACCTGCTCTGACCTGGTGTAAAGTCGGAGCACAGCCTGCACCACAAAAGGGAGCACAGCCCAGAGCCACACCTGAAGACAACCAAATGCCATGGAGGAAGTGAACAAGTAGCACAGACAACCAAGAGGGCCACAACACCCAACGACTCCACACTCAGGACCACCCCTCCGTGGCATCCCCGACCAAATATATGCCACAGCAGCTACACCTAAACATGTACAAAATATTCCGCCTGATGTCGTACAATCACAACTGGTGACATGCATGTGTCGTCACAGAAATGAGCATTACACATTTGCTTTCGAAGCAACCAATGAAACTTTATTGAAATGAGCACTGAAATGAAATGAAGATACATGGCGGCTCACCTCGGGACAATCCGTAGGTCACAGGCTGCAAGGCAAAAAACATGATGAGAAGGTGTGTCCTGCGCACATCAAAGGACAGCGAAAGCGAGCGAAGGAGAGAGAGAGAGAGGAAGAGAGAGAGAGAAAGAGAAGAAGAGAGGGGGAGAGAGAGAGATGGAGAGAAGAAGAGAGGGGGAGAGAGAGAGAAAAAGAGAGGGGGAGAGACAGAGAGAGAGTGAAGAAGAGAGGGGAGAGAGAGAGAGAGCGAGAAGAAGAGAGGGGGAGAGAGAAGGAGAAGAAGAGAGGGGAGAGAGAGAGAGAGAAGAGAGGGGGAGATAGAGAGAGAGAGGGAAGAAGAGAGGGAGAGAAAGAGAGAGAGTGCCACCCCTGTGCACCCAGGCCACACTGCTCACCTGCTGCCCCTGGAGTGTCTCCAACCACTTGCCGGTATGTATAGCAGTACACCAGGCCACTCATCAGAGCCAGAGCAGTCATCTGAAACAGAGTCTAGATATATGACTGGCACAGTACACACACTTGCACAAGACAACATCACCCGCCAGCCCATGCACACACAGGCAGAGGCAGCCCAGCCCCTCCTGTCGCCCATCGGAGAATGCCCGCCCATGCACACCCAGGCCTCACTGCTCACCTTCCACCACTGGCGTGTAGACAGGAGGTCCCACCATGTGCTGCTGCAAGCCACCAGCCTGGGGCCCGCAGATATGGCACCATCCACACCATGCACCCATGCTGCGCAGGCCACCAGGTCTCACGTCTGGTGCTGGGTCTTGATTACTCCATGGCATAGGACATACTAGGGCACCCGGCACCATCGCAAGCTGCACGCCCACTCAGCCCAATGAATGCCACTAACTCTGTAATCCCAGAAGCAAGGCCACGTGGCGCTAGACCCGCGCTTCCCGCTGGCTCAGCCTACACTGCGGTCCAGGAGGGGATACAAATCCTCAGCAGTCCGGACTGCCGGGACAGGGCATTATCGCAGCCTGCACTCCCGCTCAGCAGCTTAAGGTGCCAATGACTCAGTGCACCTCAAAGTCACCGTCCCATGGCGGGTTGCCTCTGCCGACGCAATGCACTGTGTGCTACAAAACCTGTTCAACCTCAGTCAGCGTCTTGTGGCGGGGTGCCTGTGCCAGCCGCAATGCACCGTGTGCACAAATCCTGTTCAACCCCAGTCAGTGCCACGTAGTGGTATGCCCGTACCGGCCTCAGGTCCGTCATCAATTCACCACCGCAGAGGGGTATTTGATGTCATTGGACCCTTATATTTGCGGGGTTACATGACCTGTGATGCCTGTCACGGATGGGTGTGGTGTGCGTGCAAACCTGCCCCCAGGGAGTGGCTGTGACATGCTGACAACAAGACCAGTGATTGCACACCACCAGTGAGTCTGCCTGCGATGGGTAGCAATGAGGCTCCCCCTCGGAGCGTTATCAGAGTGATCTGGCCTGCCATATGCCGGAAGAGTGCAGGGCTTGCAAAAATTACTCTCGGGCACTGGGCATGGTTCAGTCCGTGTCCGGACAAAGAAGTGGCTGATGCATGTGTCCCTGTTGTGGTGTCTACGGGACCTGTTACACAAATTGCTATGTAGCACCCTCTGACTGGCAGCCAACAGGATGAGCATCATTGACACAAGGGAAATCACTGACCCTACATTCACCCACACATACATACATGAATGATGAAAGACATGACACAGCAGTGCGTCACTGGATGTTTATTGCACATCCAGTGCACTTCTGCAGCTGGAGCGGTACAGGGCAATGCCAAGCACACTATACAATATGGGCCCATGGAGGACAAGCCAGAGTCCATCCGGGGATGACAAGTACTGCGGAAGAGGAAGGGTACAGTCCGCAGTCTGGTGGCCGTGTCATTCTTCATTAAACAGGATGTGGCAGTCCATGTCGTTGTCCAAGGTAAGTGCATCTGAGTGAATCGGGGGTCAGTGGAAGGTCATGAGGCCAAGTGCTGGACCAAGCAGACACAGGCCAGGTGGCGGAAATGAATGCTACTGAGTCCTTCTGATCACAGGCACATCCACGTCCTGGTCCCCGGATGAGTGCTCTGCCTCACCTGTGGGTGTTGCTGTACTTGCTGCGGCACTGTGTGCCACTGACACATCAGGGACTGGAGGTGGATTGTCAGCCACCCTGTGTCCCACTGGCACATCAGGGGCCAGAGGTGGATTGTCGGCCACACTGTGTCCCACTGACACATCAGGTTAGGCTTGCCATACTGGTAGGCAGAGACATACCAGCGGGCGGAGATGTGTATGGTGTGGGGGCAGCAGCATTCATTATTGCGACGCCTTGTGGCAGCAATGCCATGATGAGGATCTGCAGGGCATGGTACATCCCAGATACATTTTGCTGATGTGCAGCAGTGGCTACCATCCTTTCCGCCTCCATCCGCACCATGTCCTCCATGAGCCTCTGCATGTGTGCCAGCTCATGGCTCGTATCGCTGGAGCCACTCTGAGTGGAAAGGTGTTCTTCACTCCACATCATGACTCCAGCGATGTCAGTCAGGGCTCGTTGGAGACCATGGAGCGGGCCGAAACACCCAAGGATGGGGTCAAGTTTGGGTGCCATGATGCCGAAGCCCAACCGCACCTGCTCTGCGGTCTTCCTCAGGCACTCCAGCACACAGCGTTGGAAGGCCATGTGTTAATTCTGGGGGTCTTGGGGGAGTGCTTGGGCTGTGGGTGCCTCCTGATAGGTGCTTTGGGTAGTGGGTGGGGTCTCCTCGATGTAGCTGGGCTGCCCTCATCCTGGAGGTTACTGGTGGATTAAGTCAATGATGTCTTGGATGGTGATGCTGGTGTTGTCCTCCTCGTCATCAGTGGAGAGTGGCTGGGACTGCTCTGCAGGAGGTGTTGACAGTGACCCTTCAATGTGAAGGAGAGATGGTGTATTACAATGTGTCCACATGTAAGTAGCCACATGGTACATGTTGATATTCAGACAGCATGGCATTGTGCATTGCGACAGTCTGTTGATCTGGGCGAGGACCCAGAGTCATTGTGGGTGTGCACTGTGCTGTGCTTGATTGTGCATGTGTGCCATTGTGCACATCTCTACCCGTCCCCCCAGTACCGAGTGGTCACTCACCCTGTTGCGGCTGTGTTGTGTCCTGTTGAGCAGTGTCCGATCCCCCGACTCCGGCCACAGTCTCCACACTGATGACTGTTGACACCAGCTCCTCAATGTCATCCAGCTCGAACTGTGGCACTGGGCCCCAACCTACAGTCTGCGTTGTTGCCTTTTGGTTGGCAGACAGTTTCTCCTTGGTCCTCCGCTTGATGTAATTCCATCGCCTCTTGACCTCGTCCATTGTCCTCTTGTGTTTTCCGACAGCATTCACCTTGTCCACGATGTACCACCACATTCCGTTTTTGGTGTTGGAGGTGACAAACAGTTGTTGATGATGTTCCATCACCTCCGTGACTATAATCCTGTTCGCCTGCGGACTGAACTTCGTCTTCCTCTTCTTCTTGTCCTTGCCCTTCCCTGTCCCCGAGGTCCTGGGCTGGTCATCCGGGGTGCTTGTGGGGTTGCGCTCGTCCACTGCGCCTGCTCCGGCTGCCTCCATGGTGCTTGGCCATTTGTCAGTTTGTGTTTGGGTGTTTTTTCTACTTTCATGGTGATTTTTCCCACCTGCCAGGTGTGTGTTGCAGGTCTGGCACTGCTTATTGCTGATTTCCTCACCGTGATTTGACCCATCGCAGTTTTTTTGGTGTTGTGGTTTGTGTTATTGTCTCCATTGAGGTGGTTGTACCGCGGACATTGTCCGCGGTTCCAGCAGACTATCGCATGCTACCGCTGCATTGTGAACTCCACAATGACACAGGGTTATTTTCCCACAACCGGCTGCTATGTTGAAAGTTGCGTTACGCTACTCTTGCAGTAGTTATCACATGTTCTTGTGCATATACCCCCATATGTATTAGGATGCCCTGGTTTTCCAAATTTAATAGGGAAGTTTGTCACATTAGATGATATCACCTCTATCCAAAGGATAGGTGAGGAAATGAATTGAATGTGTGTCAATGTATTGGTTGGGATGGTGAATGGCAGGGGAAGAATATAGTCCTTCTAAGAGTAGAAATTGTAAAGTGTTCAATAAAAAATGAATATCACTGGTGTAAATTAATGCTCCTATAACTAGGATATGCTGGTAACAGTGTGTAGCTTTTCACAGACATTTGACTCCTGTACTTGTTGCATCCACAGCCATCAGTGAAATAGCATAATTAAATGATTAAGCTATACAGAGGTTCAGGTCCATCCTGGCTAGGGGTATGTAGATAGACTAACCATAACTTTATATGATGTATGGAGGGTGATAGTTAAGCTCATAAATTGGGAAATTGGGCAAGTCAGGAGAAAGTAAGGATGTGACATTTATTTAGTAGAAGCATATGATTTTTTTCTTTTTTTTAAGGAAGAGGGGTGTTGTGGTGTGGTGCCCCACATCTATGCCAGCCAATGCATTCTATTGTTGTTTCAGTGTCTCTAATGGAGATGGACAAAGTTTTTGCTGTTGGGCTGGCTAATCACTGTCAGGTGCCGTGAGGCAAATATTAAATAACGTATTGTTGAATTCAACTCTATTATCTGTTTAGTACAGAATTGATTCTGAGTTAGCCAGTCAGTCAGTATTTATTTATTGATGATTAATTAAAATCACTGCAATGTAAAACGGCATTAAAAACCATGAATTAAAAACAATTCAACATGTTAATTTGACATTTATTACAATAAAGCATCAAGTTTTGGCTATTAAATATGAAATGTGCAAGTGCTTTATTCATAGCCTAAATACCTGCCAGCCTAATTGATAGCCTAATGTATTAGATAAAGTGTGTTTTGATTAGGCAGTCTCTGACAGTTTTTAGCTCGTGACCTTTAACGAGGTGTCTGCTTGTAACCCCTAATGCATCAAGTCACCCACCTGTTTTTGCTCCAGGCACAGAAATTTAGTTCCTTGGCACACATTAGGGACATTGAATCTCCACCTAGCAAAACCAGTTACAGCTTGCCTAGAGGAGCATATGTGCAGTTAGCAAAAGACTGACCTAAATTGCTTCCTTCTGTGCACTAAAAGTACTGGGATTGTCTATAAAATGTGAGTTATTGACTCTTGTGTGTAACCACATAGGTGGCAGGTAGTAGTGGAGACCCAGCTCTTCCAAGAAGGAATAAGGTATTTTTGTTTTAGTTACCCAAAACTGCCTACATTGACTGTTTAATGCAAGTGAAAAGTGGGTTGTCAAGTATGCTTGGAGCTTTAAATACTGGTATGAGGTGATGACTGTCCATGCATGCCATGTGGCTTCAAGTGTGTTCTTGCCTTGCAGTTGTGACAATGCTTTTGCCAAAGTGTTAGTTAGCTGGATAAAAAATGCTTTTTCCATGGGGATGGCCCAGGCTTCCTTTATACCCAGTGCTGTTATTGATGGCAACAGATAAGCTCTCCATGATTTGATTAAGTCTTTACTCTTCTGAGACTCTATTTCCTGCCAGCAGAAGTTGTTCAGGGAACCTTTTTCGGAGGCACGAAGGGTCCAGCACCAAGTTACAAAAGTGTTTGTTCTTTGCAGTTCTTGGTTCATTAGGCCACATTCCAACCATACTTTGAGAGATCGACCTTGGCAAGCGAAAGAAGGATTTTTAAGCATTTGTTTATAACAAATTTAGCAAGTCCTCCTTTTCTCTATGGATTATTTCAATGGCATATGGATTCTGAGTTAGAATATGTATCTATATTGTTTAAAGGGGAACCTGGATTTCTATCTGTCTCTGACTAGAATCTCAACTACTTGACTCACATTCTCTGTGTCTTAGCATTGTCAGGGGATTCAGCTATTGAGTACTTCAGGTTAGTTTCGGGTACTGTACCATTTTAGTTTGTCCCCAGCTCTTGGGAAAATGCTGTAGTTCATCTGCTTCTTGGTATTCCTAGGAAAGTCTGTCCATAGTAACTATCACAGTGGCCATACTTTCTTGTCCAATCTCTCTATTTTGGTTAGAGTGCTAAGTCATGCCATTTTAAATTCAGTCTGAAAATATATATACAGTTTGATCTGTTTGCCTTGATTTGTGGTACTTTATTAAACCTGCTTGGTGAGTTTGACTTGATTTTGTTCTGAGAGAATATCCTGTGTGCTCTTTTGAAATCCAGCAGTTTGGCAAGAAGTAAGGAAATATATACCCAATATTGCTTCCATATAATTACTCATACATGGCATAGAATCATAGATTTCCACTCCTTGAATGGTCTTCCAGGTCAACAACTTTCTTGCAGAGATACTAGAGGTCCTGACCCCAATCCACTGTGCTATCTATGCATTATTTAGGTCATCCTCTCTTTAGTTGACCATATCAAGCTTTGTTGAAAAATTGTAGCATCTTTTCTTTTTTTATTTCTGTTGTCATTTCAGACATGTTGTATTCAATCACAGTTGTTATTTCATTTAACATTGTCCCCAGTGTCATAAATGATGACTCAAGTGTGGCCAAAGATTGTGTTGAATTGTTTCAGGAGATTACCTCTTAAAATTGCAGCTGTCATGAGGCTCACATAGTATACCTCTTGATGATTGTGGTCAGACTCTTTCAGACACATTGAGCTGCGTGGTCAAATTGATGTAGTGGAACCACAAAGGCCCTTCAAAGAAAGATATATGTATCTGCATTTCTGTCAAAAGTGTACATGACTCTCAAATAGACACTGAAAGCACCAACATAGGGACCCGTGTTTGTGTAGATAAGGAAGTCATGAAAGTTAGTACTTTGTACTTTGTATATGTTGAAACACTGTAGCCCGATGATACTGTTGCCTTTTACGCTGTTATAGATACAGGTTGAGGTTCGATCTCATTTTTCTCTGTGATATTTTGATGTCAGGATGTGTAGTCTCTTTTTTTCATGTGTGTGAAACACATGTTGCCTGACCATAGGTTGAGGAGTAGCCCAGAAATTCCGTAGACATTTGGAATTGCCCTCCCTTGCTGGTTCACCCTAATGAGCATCATCTACTCCTCATTTAGACGTCACAGTTCTGCTTTTAGCGTCCACAGACCCTTCATAAAAAATTAGTAGTCAGTGAGATTTGTGGAATCTCCTACTTGAGCTTTGTTGTCTGCCCACGTGCCCCCTTCCAACAAGTGGCAGGCTAAACCATCTGTATAGTACTCATTGACAACAGCCAAACAGACTCAGATTTTTTACTCTGCTCACCCGTATGATGTACGCTCTGCTCTGCTACTCAGCCGCCGCCAGCACCGCAAAAGCTGCAAACGCTGGAGACGCCAGAATCCCGAATCAGACAGGACGGAAAGCAGGGTGCCTGTGTGTGACCCGGAAGTAGATAACGCCTAACGCCGGTGCATGGAGATAGATGCTTTTCATCTAAGCACCCCCAAGGAGGACCAGCAGGCAGCGGGGAACTTGTGGGGCTGCCCAAGGCTGCTGGCACCGGAGTACCCCTGTTGCCCCCACAGCGGGCACAACAGATTTTTGAGATTTGGTGGTTGCGCAGGCAGTGCGGGCGAGGATCTGGCCCAGGCCTCGTTTAGGGGACCACGGAGGCCAGAGACCCATAAAAATACCAGGAAGACCAGTGCTGGGGAGTGCTCAGCCCAGCCCAGCCCAGCCCAGCTTGCTGCCAGGTGAAAGCTTGGTGTGGAGAAGACCGATAGAAGGTAACCCAGCTTATAAATTACCTATTCTCCATAGACTTTCACAAAGTTAAAAATCCTCTAACTGAGTGTGGTGGTATGCAGAATTAGGCATTGAACCACAGTAAGAGGGTTAAACCAGGCTTGATATTGGAAGATGGAAAATAGTGAACAATTAAGCGGTGAGTGCAGAGGCAGAGCGAGGAAGTAAGGAATAGTGACCGGTGGGTGAGCAGCGGTAAGTACTAATCACTTAGATTGAATACAAAAACGTGTGGAAGAGGACTAGGACCAGAAAGTGACCAGAAAGGCTGGAAGACAGAGCTTGGGAGTAAGAACAAGGAGCAGTTTAAACTGACTCTTGGAAATTAGGGTAACAGAAGGATTGACGAGCTAAGGACAAATATGGCACTCGGGAAACCCAAAGTACGCCAGAGACAGACTAGTCATGGAAAGACAAACAGTTTCACAGAGAAGGGATAACATGGGAAAGAACTATGGAATAATAAGAAAGAAAGAAGTTAAAGCTGTACGGAAGAATCAACCCCAGGCCCTAGTTTAAAACCCAGAAAAACTGTCCCAGAATAAAACCTCACAGGGTATTGAAGCAGGGGAACAAAGAGGAGGACATGGAGTTGGAGCATCAGTCACCAAATCAATTAAAGATTTTGTGAATAAACATTTCTAAAAGAACCAATTATTGGAGACTAATGTAGATGAGGGAAAACAATTAGTGTCTGATAGTTCCATTACATAGAATCTGGAAATGCCAGACTCAAGACATTATGACATCTCAAAGATAAGTGATATGATACTTGAACCAAGACTGTTGTCATCTCCTCGGCTATTCTCTGCACTCGGGAGGCAAAATGCAGAGGAAAGGGAGGCGGGGAGGAGTAAAGATATGGTACATGATAACACAGGAGTCAAAGAACGGGAAGAGGACCAACAGGGAATGATCCAGCTAGGGTGAATGACCCTGTAGAAGCGTCACTATCCAACCTAGAAATGACAGCGTCGTCCAGTGCCTCAATGATATAAGTAATATTGATCCTACAGAGTCTCTGTAATGAATAATGACATTTTGAAAAATCAAAAAGAACAATTACAAATAATTGTGGGGGAGTTGAAACAAATATAAGACCATATGCCTTCTACAGTGAGACCGGTTACAGGAGAAGAAATATTGTTATTGGAGGAGGAGGAAGATAAGGCATATAAGGAAAAACAGAGCATATATATATATATATATATATAAAAATATCACATTACTCAATGCTTATGAAATAACGGGGAGAAACAACGAGATATAAACAATATATACCTAGGACAAGGTGACACGTGAGAAGGGGTAAGAAGGGATTGTTCATAAAACAAAAGGAAAAGGAGGATGTAATTACAGTAGAAAGATATAAGGAACAGAGTTTACTGAATAAAGATGTAGAACGTATGGATATTAAGAGAAGAATACAAGAAAAAAAATCAAAGCGATTGACGTCGAACCCTATAATACAACCCATGAACAAGAAGGATTGGGTGGGAAGGAATGGGGAAGAAGGAGAACTTGAAGAACTAACGAGGGAAGGGAAAGGGAAGGTTATTGAAGGACTAGAGTGGAAAGGGAGAGGGGAGGTTACTAGAAGAACGTATGAAAAAAAAAAGTGAAATGGAGAATGATCTATTTATATATCTTGAATCGACAAAATGTAGGAATGGTGAAAGGAGAGGAAGAAAACGAATTCCCTTAAATCTAACCCAATTGCTTCACACCTTCTCTAAATGTGGAGGTCTGAAAGACATAGGGACAGAAGATCTTAGACAAGTAGGATTTACAGAAATTAGAAAGGGACATGAAGTAACAAAGGTCCTGCTATACTCATGATTGATAAAGGTAGCATTAATGAGCGCAGAACTGGACTTACTTGAAGAAGGAATTAGATCAGTTCCAGAACAAGAAGTAAGGGATAGGGACTCACGTACGCTACCCTTCCTAAAAAATAATGCAGGGTTTGGAATGAGGCAGATATGATTGATCGAGCAGGCATATGGAATTAGGGAACATCTAAAAATAAAGCTGCAAACTGACGAAAAGGAGAAGGATTAAAATTAATAAATAGATAAAGGCCTTTAACATCATTGGAGAATGATGAAAAAAAGCTGGTTAGGTGAAATCAATTAGGAGTAAGGGTCGTCGCACAGCCTGGATATACTTACTTGGAATATTAATGGTTAAAATTGAATATCAAAAATAAGGATTTTTAAAAAACAATCAAATGTTTTGAAATTGTGTGCCTAAAAGAAACTTGGCTGTCCGACGAAACCTCTTTGCAGGAAGGGTACGCACAATTGAATACACCTGCTAGGAGAAGCCAGTTTGGCCATCCGGCGGGCTGACAAATAACTATGATAGTGACTAAAATAGCCAAACAAGTGGTCCCTCTGAAAGTTATATGCAAAAGGTTGGTGGCTGGTAGAGTGCACCTCTCAAACCCTAATCCCGATTATGATGGTGTAATCATCGTAAATGTTTATATGAAGGAAGGTGGATATAAGGAATATAAAGCAGACCTGAGAAAATTTAAAGAGGATTGTTGGACTTGGCCCTTTTGGCAGGTTCACCATGAAACTTTTTGCATTTGCCTATCCTGTTTCTGTAACCTGTTGTTGGTGATTTTAGGCCTCTGTGCACTTTTTCACTGTGGTCCAGTGTAAAGTGTGTGCGCTCTCTGTGTATGTATGGTGAGAGTGGCCTGCCATTCCATAGGAATGCATGGGGAAATGTGTGTCCATGGTAGTTCCTGATGTGTGGGGAGTGCAGGGTCGAGTTTGGTATGTGCAAACTCGTGAGATTAAATGCTGCGCGATGATGTGTGCAGATTTATTGTGTCTAGTGTGGAAGTGCCACTTTTAGAAGTTGGCATGTCTGTGCAGTGATTGTGAATTGACTGTCTGGCTTGAGATTGGCTGGAGCTGGCTGGTGCGCCTGGCTCCAGGAGTCAGGATGGGTCTGCCCGGTGGTGAATGGAGAGATCTGCATGTTGATGGGAGGGAGGAGTGCACCGGGGACCTGAATATGGCTGGGCCTTCCCTCCACAATGCTGGCTCCATCCCCTTTGGTGTGTCTGATGTCCCTGACCCATCCTGTGAATAGGCAGAGGGGCTGAGCAAAACAAAGTGCTCCAGAACCAGTTGCATCTGGTTCGCCCCTTGCCTGCACCTTTGGAGACAATGGGTTTGGTGTATAAAAGAGGGGCTGTGCACCCATGAAAATGTTCTTGTTCCTACTTGAATGTACCAGGGGCGTGCTGCTGTTGGGGCCCAGGGGAAGGCTTGCCTCCGTTGGCCCTGCCCAGCCCCTGGATACCTGATGGACTTTCTCTTGGGACCCTGCTACTTGATTAATTATTTCCTGGACCTTGGAGAGACTTTGGGGCTGCTCCATCCCCTTGTGAGTGCTGACTTCTTTTCCTTTGATGCCCTAGTTCTCCCTGCGCTGCATTTCCCTATAGGAGCGCTTTATGTTAGACCTGCAGCACTGGGCTGCATCGTGTGCGAGGGATGCCCGACCAGAGGGCTCCCCTGTCTGTGCTACCTTCAACGCGGGTGCCCACCCCGCTTATTTGCCCCTCTTTGCGGGTGCCCCTCATTTTCCCCCCCGGGATTCACCGCCGCGGCCCGCAGGGAAAACAGGAAGTCAGGCACTACAGGCACCGTAGTGCCTGACGGCAGGTGGGACTTCCGGTTTGGAAGGAAAGTCCCGCGCCCGCTGCCGCGCTGAGATTGGTCAAAGCCCCGCACCTGTGGGGAACCGAAGGGAAGCCGGCCGAGTGATGGCCTCAGGCTGCCCGGGGCTCCCGTAAGCGGTGGAGTACAGTGATTACCAATGGCTACTGGTTGTAGGTTTATGATCTATTTTTACTTGTACCAATTTCTATTAAGTGTGATCTTGACAGTGGCCCACGTGGCCCTGTCCTGTGTAAATAATCTCTTGTGAATATTGCCCCTGCCAGTTGGCACAATGTATATTGTGTAAATACTATCTGATGTGTTATGAGAATACAAAAGCTATTTTATATAACCTTGTGTGGAGTTCCTTTTGTAGTGTGCCTGGGATGATGTTGCTGTGTGCGTGCGCAAATGCTTTACACATTGCCTCCGGGATAAGCCTGACTGCTCAGGCCAAGCTACCAAGGGGGTGAGCAGGGGTTATCTTTGGCGTGTAACTCCCTTGCCCTGACTAGAGTGGTGGTTTCTGTCTAGCTTTGGTGCAAGCCTTAGCCAACCAGAAATCCCAGTTCTAACAAGGATATTGAGGAGATTTCAGACGCCTCCCAGAAGAACTTGGTTTTAGTACTAGGTGACTTTAATTACAAATTAGACCCCTGTAGAGTAGTTCTAGGCTGTAAAGGGATATTGATGACCTACAATATAAATGTTGCCAGCTTCCCTAGTAGGGGTTTTACTGCACGAGATACAGCCTTATGTAATATTATGGGCTCAATGTGCCCAGTCTGTGCTAACGGAAGGATGGAGTCAAATCTAAGATGGGCAACCATTTGTTCCCAATAGATTACATCTTTATCCATCCATGGAATTTTGAATTGAGAAGAGATTTTGAGGAGATGAGGGTTACAGGAAGTGATCACTTCCCACTTAGTGCTAAGATAGTCGGAGGAAATAAAAAATCAAGAGATACAATTATCCCAATACAAATGGAGTACACCAAAAGGTTGAGCACTCATATGACGGAGGAGGGCCTGGAGAAATTGAGGTTATTTCAGTAGTGTCAAAATATTAGATGACAATCCAAGGATTGGTAACATAGGCTGGTTCGAAAATGTAATCATCCAAGTGGTTATAAGGGAATAGCTGTAGGGGAGACAGTAATAAGAAAGGACATAACAAGAAAAATTCATTTAGAGAGGAATGTAGGAAATAAAATATATGAAAAGGGGACAGAAGATTGAAACTGAAGTATAATATAGATATGGTGAATAGCCTACAGAATTTGAGGAAAACGTATAAAAAGGTCACAAGAGATCATAAAAGAACACAAAGTGAAATGCTGGTGGAACTTGCTAGAGGCAATAAAAACTAAGGATGTAAAAGGTTTTGGAAACTGTTCTGGGAAGACACAGGCGATTGTGAATTGCGTAGTGACAGAAGAGGATTGGGAAACTATACTTGGGTGAAATATATAGCATAGAAGAACGTCAAGGAACCATGGAACACGTAATATGGCCAGAGATGGGGAGGATACCAGGTTGTCATTCTCAGAAAGTAACGTTAAATGCATCATAGCAACTTTGACATTGACTAGAGCAGCTGGCCCTGATAATCTCCCGCCGGAAATTATAAAGACCCAATCAGACTGGTGTGCAACATTTTTTACATCCTGGAGACAGGGAAGGTGAACCAGACTTGGAAAGGGGCGATCATTAGACCCATCCATAAGCGAGGAGATGTAATGATCCCCAAAAACTATAGGTGAATTAACCTTTTGGATATGGGAGAGAAAGTATTTTCTAAAGTAATCTTAAAAAAACTTAAAGAATGGGTAGAGGTTAACCAAAAAATACCCCCTGAACAGGGGATTTCAAGAAGGGGCACTCTACAATAGACCACTGTTTCTCCCTTTGGTCCATCGCACTGAAGTTGGTGGAGCAGGGGAACATGCTGTTCAGCCGCTTCATCGATTTTGGGGCAGCTTTTGATCTGGTTGACCGCAGACGGTTGTGAGAGATGTTGATAAACATTGACATCCCTAAAAGCCTTTGGTCATTATACAAGAGCTCCACAGGAACAATTGGGCACAGATTATTCTGGATACAGATTGGACACTGTAGAAAAAGATACCAATTGAAAACGGGTTAAGACAAGGGTGTGTAATGGCCCCCATGCTCTTCTCCCTGTTTACACCGACTTACCAGTTATATTAAAGAAGTTACTGGGTTCTAGCCCCGAATTAGATGGGAAACACATAGCTTGCCTACTCTATGCAGATGGCCTGGTCATTTTAGATCAAACAGAGATAGGTCTACAGAGGAAGCCGATTGTGTTTAATGAATATTGTAGTAAAAAAAAACGTGTTGTCAACCTAGACAAACCCAAAATCCTGAGCTTTGGGAAGAAAAAGCAGAAATTCACTTGGTTGCTGGGCTCCACTAAAGTGGAAGAAGTGATTGAGGGTAAATATTTGGTGATATGGTTTAAAAGATCCATAAAATGGGAAACTCATTTAAATGCATTAAGAACACGAGCGCAATTAATTGATGTTGTAAGATGAGAATTGAAGGTACTGGTGAAAGAAACGTCTCGAGATCAGTATTATCAGTACCTGGAGGGGAAAAAAATCGGTGGGTTTTATGACTAAATCATGGAAATCTGATCAACAGTTCCTGTATATAGATGTACTACACTTGCTATGTGAATGACGGGATACAAGTGTTTATGATGGATCCCGAAGGAAATTGCACCTGCAATTTAGGCACAAAATGCGATATTGTGCACATATTATTAGATTGTCTTGACACACGGAAATAGTTTTTACAACCAATATTTTTAAAATATGGGAAAAACAACTGTGCACAGGCAGCAGAATTGCTAACGGAAATGACCTATTTGGACATAGCATGTGCACTGGGGAGATTTAAGCTTGAAGTAAAAAATGTTTTTAGTATTTATAACATTGGGATAATGTGATTTGTATATAAGGACAATAGGAATTAGATTAGGAAATGAAATAATTATTTATTATGGTATTATAATTTTATGGTGTTTAAATGATTAATGATATTGTATTATGGAAAGATGGAAATGTTCTTATTATTTTATGTTTAAGGACCGAAGGTTTAAATAAACATTAGCTTTAAATTGACTAGTCATTGCTGATTCTCTCCCTTTTTTGCCAGATCACATATCCTATGTGTGTCATGTGTTCTATACTGCAGTTTTGTTTACCTCTCTCACATGTTCTGGTCTTCCACCTTCACAGTCACACAGGCAGTGTCTAAACCTTATGCTGCATCTCGTGCTTAAGGACCCTGGCCCTGGACTGTGCATCTCCCACAGCCACAGGCTGATGGGCAGCATCTGAGCCCCGAGTTTCAGGTGCTCTGCTTTCATGTTCCAGTGCCTATCTTCCATCTCAGCCTGTGGGTGGCAGGGGAGTTCCCTTGTGGTCTAGTACGTGGCTTTCTGTGGTTTTGAATGAAAGGTTTTCCACTGTTCCCATTTTCCGAAGGGTTTTAATGAATTTGGATGTTGTTCTTTGGCGTCTGCATTTCCTTTAACTGATTAAGTGCTGGACCTCCCCTACCCACACACTTTATGCAAAGCCTTTTTTTAAATATTTGTGCAGTTCACATTTAGTACTTCATAACTTTTTTTTCGTCACAAAAAATGTCAAAGCTGTCTGTATTCTTTGTTTGTATATGTAGAGGATGCACAATGGTGATCAGGGCTTTTGGTTGCCCATGAAAAGAACCAAAAGTAATGTGGAAACCTTTGTTTAGAAAATGGGAAAAACTTCAGCGCAAGTAAGTGTGTTTTTTCTCAAAATGACATAAACACAATGATTGCTTTGCTAATATCAACCTCTTTCCAGGTTACAGAAGAGTGTTTTGAAAAATAATTGTTTTAACTACATTTTTCACATTATTTTTACTATTATTTTGCTTTGTACCTACTTGCAATTAGTTGGGGATACAGGTTTGAAACTCATGGGTGAACTCTGCAAACGATGGGGCAGATTTATGTTAACTGGCGCATCCCCAGGGATGCGCCAGTTAACATGCGCCACAGTGCGACACTGCTCCGCCACCCATGGTGCGCCGCATTTATGATGCGGCGCACCATGGTGCAAGGCAGTGAGGATGCGTGACGCATCTCTCGGCGTACGGGCGGCGCATTGCAGGAGTCATGTCGCAAGTGCGACATGACTCCTGCAATGCACAGGAGCCACCTATTCAATGCATTGTGAGTCACCCTTACGCCTGCTTCAAGCAGGCATAAGGAATTGACGTAGAAAGTGGCTGAGTGGCTCATAGACTTTTAGGAGACGTTCCTGCGCAGGAACGCACCCCCTGCGCAGGAACGCCTCCTTATGGCGCAGGGGTTTCCAACGTGACGCATCTCCTAGATGCGTCACGTTGTAAATAGGGCGCATTGTTTGCGCCGCCGTTGCGTCACATTACATGACGCAATTGCGGCGCAAGGGCATCATAAATCTGCCCCCCTATATTTCTGAAAACTAGACAAGAGAGGTCAAATAGGTGCCATTTATTTGCGTGCCTCATGATTTTCTTAAAAAAGTACATTTTCTATGTGAAAACATCAAAGCAAAGAGAAAAGATAGAAATAGTTCACAATGTTTTTATTTGTAATCTATTCCACTAATGGCTGATCTTTATCAGTTTTAATTTCATTTTGACCATGCATAAACTAATATGGTCAACACTATAAAATTAAAATGGGTATGATGAGAAGGTATGGAGTTTTTAATTGTTTCCAAGAAGGGTTATTTGTACTGCTCTGAATTTAGGGTGGCCCTTAGTAACACGTGATAATGAGGGCATCTTTTAATAAACTGTTCATTTGAATGCTAACAATGTAAGGAAATTCAATATATAATAACAAATATGCTACTTTTATGCATTGATAAACTTGTTACAATAAAAACGTTACAACACTTGTGTGGGTGGGTCTATCACCTGTGACAGGATACCACCCAAAAAATGCAAATCGCTAACATCATTGCTTTCCGATTAGATTTCAATTACTCTGGACATGTTGGTAGCTGAGGCATTTGGGACCAAAGTAAGCTGGTACTAAGGGAAATCTACCAACCTCAAAAATATCTGATAATTAGGCACCTTGGTGGTCAGTGGGACACTTCCCTCGGAAATGCTAAAATATGTGATAGATTTTGCTGTGGAGAGGGTTCGAAATATTAGGTAAAGGCACCCTCTTTTAAATTATGACAATCCAGTTTAATTGTCCGGGAGTTAATCTAACAGAAGATTTTGCTACCTACAATTTTGGAGAAACCCCATCTTAAACTTAATTCATAGGTGAACTTAATCCATTGTATTCAAATTCCATAAATCCTTCAGTGTATCAGGTGATCTGGACCAATCGATGCCCACAAAGCAACAAATGTAAGCACTGCACTCTAGCATCGATCCATGATATTGTGATGTATTCCTATAGGTTCTGTATCGATCCCCCTATTCCTGACCCTGTTCTGGTTAATAATTAACTAGCAGCCAACCCACGGTGCAAAAACCGTTATCTGATTAAGCCACACCACGGCACAGAAACGTGTTATCTGATTAGGTCATAACGCATGCCATCTAATTAGACAAGCACTATTCCTCCAGCCCCTGATAAGGCATACGGAGTTCTCAAAACAAATCAAACCTATGACAACCTGGGAAAATCCCTGCGGCCATTGTTTTGATTTCACCGAGAACTTCAGCAAAAGAATGTGCGAACAAGCCCGTTGGTATGACATCCTTATTGACGTATCCATGTCCATCCTTACGTCAATCTCGGCACCTTACAGGTATAAATATTACCGACATTGCTTTAAGCAAACACACGCGGTGGTGACGAGATCGGAGCAGCGAGACGTGCTGAGGAGCCCAGCAGAGAGCGAAGCCCACACGCGCTGCCCCGCCTTCCTGACGCGCTGAGAACGAGATGCTGCTTTTCTCCTGCCGAGAAATCCAGCTCCGGCGCTTCCAAGCAGCCCTCGCAGGCAGCTGGAATATCAAGACCAGAGACGAGAGATACCAGCCCTCAATCATTCTAGACCTCAGGTACAGAACTGAACAACCCCTTGCAGAGAATTCTTGAGTCAGTCCCTTGGCAAAACAAACTTAACTTAAACTGCTACTTATCTACTCCCGCCCACGTATTAGGCTTAGGTCAGGTACACTGGGGTAGGCGTGGTTAGAAGCACCAGTTGAGTACGATTAGTCAAATGTATATATGTATGTATCTATTTTATCAGTTTTAAATATCATATGGCTTAGAAACCATATCAATGCTTCTGCAGTATTATTTTATACTCCTGCTTTTATTGTATGCACTTTACTTAACCATAAGTATCGCAATATTATCGATCATTTCTCTTGTACGAGAAAAGAGACTGATCAATAAATACCATCTTTTATTGAACACGCCCGTCTCTTCCTTTTCTCTACAATCTGGTGAAACTAAGAATGCACGTACTGACTGAGTAAAATAAGTTGTCTTTTGTTTTCACACGACTCTAGAGATACACTCTTGATTAGGGGAGAGCAAAGTTGTCATGTTCTATGGTTGTCAGAAACTAAATCCCTTCTTGTCTCTCCAGGGAGGTTAAACTCCTCCTTGCCTATTCGAGAAAGTTTCTAGTGAACTCTGAGCTAGCTGGCAAAACCAAAAACTTTAAGTCTAATATCGTCAGTAGAAGACCTAGTTAACCTCTGCCCTAGGTCTATACTATTGAAGATATTATTCCAATGCGCAGAGCCTATTGGGATAATAGGAACTACACTACATGGCGCCCAAACGTTTGGATAGGCGATAAAACTAACGCAAGACATTAGAGTAACTCAGTCGTGCTTTTTCACACAGAACCCCCTTTTTTCCCATAATACTCCAAAGACGTCTGGAGTGGGTGAAAGGTCATATCCGCCAAACCTCGCAGGAGGAGACTCCTATGTATGGTTCTTGGTTTAGTCAACGTTGAAGGATACACTGTTCCAAAATATTGTGCATCTAATCTTTGTTTCCATAGAAACCTGATCTGCAAACAAACAGAATAACCTTCCTGTCGGTAAAATGATAGACAGTGATGAAGAAAGGGAGACGGCTAGAATAGCAGCTGAACTCCTAGTAGCAGACAATACTCTGCTGGAAAATGACCCAAATGCAATACTCATCCCGGTCAACATAAGGAAATCTATAACCTTAAAACTTATAGAAAATGGACTGACATCGAGAGGTGGTACAGTCATATTCGTAATTGAGGCACACGAATATCGGCAGACAGAGGTATTCTATTCATGGATAAACTTTCCAGCAGCAAACGCTGTAACAAAAGAGTTCCACTATTATAAAATAGAGGTACCACCGGATACCTACACTCCTTTCGAGGAGGTGGAAGTACCACTCAAATTCCAAGAGCACCTGCTCTTGTTTAATGGCGCCCTAAAACATAATAATCACATCACCAGGCTCGGTCCACTAGGTAGACCAGGAGCAACGTGGCCGGTCCTAGCCGGATATACACCACATCCAGACATTGAAGAAATGCCTGCAGCAGAGCTTTTAATACAGCTAAAACAACTAATCAAAATACATAGACAATTAGTCCAATATGTAATGCGGACTTCAACAGTCCAACCAGCAAGTAAAATTCCACAGCTGAACCCTCATCAGGGTAACACAAATAAAATTACACCACAGAACATACAGTCCTGTCTGGGTAAAGTACCCGCAAAACGGTAACAAATACCCTTCTGGCTAGCACAAAAAATCACTCAAATAGAGGCGGTGTTTCCAGACACCACCCCGGTAGAAAAACACAGGATTCTGACTATCTGTCTTCCAATGGGAATCGCACCACACGTGGAGGACTGTGACACTTGGGGTACAGTCTTTGCTTCCATATACACAAAAACACCTGGTGTACCATCCATGTCAGTAATACCAGATGTGCTAAAACAGATTCAAGATGAATATGGTCCAGAACCCGCTTTAACTCTTGGTATGAAATTACTGAAAGACTTCAAGCAGGTCTCGGCTATATTATTAGCCAACATAAAGGGAGAAGCAGCAAACGTGGCGATCCGCCAAAGGTTAAAAGAGACAGACATAGCAGACCAACCAACTGAAATTGCCAGAATCATAGAGAAATCCTATGAAGAACTAGGAAGGGATAGTCTGGGTGGAATACCGGTAAAACCTCAACTAATTGAAAGTCCTGAAAAGGCATTTATTAAAAATAATTTAAACACTCAAAAAAAGAGCTGGGATGGAAACAAACAATCCAATCCTAAAGAAAAAAGATTCCAGTCCAGAGGAAGGTCTCCTCGGCGGAGAGAAAGATCTCCGAACCAAGGACGCAGGTCTCCCCAAAGTGAGCCCTCTGGGAAAAAATACAACCTTAGAAATAGGGATAATCTGAAGAAACCTGATAGATATCAAGATAATGATACACGTCCCTCTCAATCTTTTCAGACTTCCTCGCAGAAATCGGAAAGAAAAGGACGATCAGAATACAGGGAAGAGCACGTCAAGTCCAAAGACAAGGAACCTGCTCATCCAAATAAAAAGTTACAATTTCCAAAAAAGAAGGTAGCCAGTATTAAAGTAATCAAAGATGCCGAGAATACTGAGAACACAGCTGAAAAATGGAGAATGGGCTCGGACAATGCTAGACAGCGCAGCAGAAGTGAGCATAGCTCGCAAAGTCCTTATGAATCATCTGGAGACAGTGGACACGAATGAATACATTCAGGTGGAAACTGCAGATACCAGAGTTAGCAAACCTCATAAAATATATGAAATTACATTACGTATAGAAGGGGATAAGACTAGAAAAATAAGGGGACTATTTTGGGATAATCTCTCCCAGGGCTATGACATCCTTCTAGCTGAGAAAGACTGGCCACCAGAGTTTGTCAGGGAGTGTCCTCATGGCGAAGAAATAATTATGCCTGCCTTCTCAAATCATATTCCAATTCATAAAAAATATACACTTGCTAGAAAGTGGGCAGTAGCTCAAGCTCCTGCTTTATATAAAAATCATGTGGGATGGGATGAGGACTCTCCTCCTCACAAAATCCAGTTAAAATCACAACCTACTGCACAGAGGCAGTACCCAATTAAGCAAGAAGCTAAAAAACAGGTAAAAGAGATCCTAGATCAACTTGAATAGTAGGGGGTGATTGAAACTTGCACCTCACAAATGAACAATCCTTTGTTTCCTGTCTCCAAACCAGACAACTCAAAGGTTCAAAGGTTCAAAATAAGCTTTATTCGATATTCAAAAAGAAATATCATATAAGCATACATAGTTATAACTGTTATAAAAATAGACATAAAGTTTCGATTTAAAATCATCAATTACACAGTTAAAAAGTTTAAAGTTCAGAAGTAAGAGAGGACAAAAGGCAATATTAAAAAACAGCATCAATATCACACAGATCATTCTAAAAATTGTTTGTAGCACACAGTTCATGGCATCCCCTTTTACCAAAATTCATAGTTCCATGTTGCTTGCCTTAGGGACGGGTAGGGTCGGGGGCCGGGATAAAAATCGTGCAAGTCCCATATGCGAATGGGACCATCTCCCTCTTTGGGTTGGGAGGATCTCAAATAGGGGACAATATTCATAGTTTTGAATTTAATTAAAATAAGGTCGCCCGGGATGTCTTTGGCCGACGTACCAAGCCACCCCACCCTCCTGACCCTCAAAATGCCGCCATCTAAAGCAGGTGGCAATGGTCTGTGTTGTTTTAGCCAGGAGATGGTTTTATTTAACAAGTCCTGATGGGATTCAAATTTGCCCTGAATCGGTGCAGGGACCCCAGAAAGAACAGTCACGTAGGGGGCAGCTTCTGGAGGTAAATTGATCCAATTCCTGCGTTCATGTGCAAACCTGGGTAGTCTATGGGGTGCAGGTACGGAGTTCGAAATAATGCTGTTCTGGCCTCTTGGATTGGGTGGAGAGATGAGAGGTTCAGGGATTCGAGCTTTCATAGGTGTCGTGGGTTTGAAGTTTTCTTTGTTGCAGGGGAGAATAGAGTGAATGGGTGCGGCAGTTGTTTCAGTGGCGATAGGATTTCTAGATAATTTATTTTCAATACTAGTCAGCCTGTCTCCCAGCTCATTGATTTTTGTAATCAAAGGTGATAGTGTGGTTGTTAACAAATGTTCAATCTGTGCCAGTAGGGTCAATTGAGGTGGTGAGACTGGGTCAGGTGTTTTATTCATCGCCTCAGGTGGAAAAATTATTAATGGTAAATTGGAGGGTTGTGGTGAGGGACTAGTGCACATTTTGTCTGTATTCACAATGTCAATGTCATTTACCTCATCGGCATCTCTGTCCAGTATAAGGGGAGTAGATACATTCTGGGCGTAGTTCGTGCCACACAGGGCGTTCAACTCCTCCCAGATGGACATGATGTGAGAACAGTGCAATGTCAGAATCGGTATGAAAAAAATAAAATTCAGTACCTCCAGCTTTGTAACAGCCAAATGGGGTGGCCCGTCCCGGCCTCTTCGTGCCTCTGAGGGCCATAGAGGGCCCGCCCTTTGCCCGGGCTTAGCCCGGCGCCGTCCCGTGCGCGTCCCGCGTTGCGGGAGGTGTTCCGCGGTCTTGAGGCGCCTCCAGGCGCAGCGGGAGCGTCACGAGCGCGCCAGGACCCGGGGCTGGTGGGAAATGTAGGCGTTCACTGCCCGCCTTGGCTAGGAGAGTCCCAGGTGAGTCCCCGTGGCTCCGCTTGGTCCATTGCCTTTGCCGTTCCCCTCACGGCTGGATTAGTGGAGGGATTGCCCGGCCGTTCCCCTCACGGCTCCCCGCCACTGCAGGTGAGTTTTGGATTACAGACACCTTAACTCATGTTGCAAAACCTTTGCAGTGCAAAACTCGCATAGTGCTGCACTAATGAATAACATAGTGCGCAAAAAATACAAAACAACATTAGACATCTCTAATGGATTCTTTTGTCAAAATATAGCACCAGAGAGCAGATATTTGACTGCGTTCTCGGTAAATGGCTCGCAAAAAAGTTTCTGCCGTTTACCCCAGGGGCACAAGAACAGCCCAGGATTATTCTCAAAAAGAGTAACAGAATTACTACAAACATACGATGACGAGGCATTATCATATGTCGACGACATTTACCTAACAGATGATGACTTGGATACTCACTTGAAGAGAGTGAACACCATAATACTTGGGTTCACAGCAGAGGGTTACAAATTCAACTTGAAAAAATCAAGAATTGCCCATCTAACAGTCCTGTTTTTAGGATATGAACTATCAAGTGAAGGCAAAAGCCTGGCTGACAATTTCCTATAGAAATGTGCTGTACTCCAAGCTCCTAGAACACTAAAGAACTTACAATCAATTCTAGGCTTCCTAAACTTCGGAAGAACATACATTGCAAATTACGCAGAAAGGGTTAAACCCCTTTATGATCTAATAAAACCAGATTTTAAAAGAATCAATTGGACTCAAAAACACACAGAAATTTTGAGATCTTTACAAACAGACATGTTAATTAAAACAAAATTAGAAACACGTGACAACACACTCAATATTGTGATTTGAGTCATCCCAGGAAGATGCGGATTCACATACCTGACCTCTAATGAGGGA
This sequence comes from Lissotriton helveticus, assembly GCF_964261635.1. Taxonomy (NCBI): domain Eukaryota; kingdom Metazoa; phylum Chordata; class Amphibia; order Caudata; family Salamandridae; genus Lissotriton; species Lissotriton helveticus. The sequence goes on from NC_136063.1 coordinate 1,769,236,637, forward strand.
GAAAAGGTACCAATTGCATACAAATCACACTTGTACACAGAAGCTGAAAAGAAGTTCAGTATTAAAGACAACATTGTTCATGCAGTTCAAACGGCTATAGCAAAAGAAAAAGACAACGCTGACGGTAGACGTATCACAGTCAGAACAGCGGAGTCAGCCTTTGAGGCATTAACAACCCCATGTAATTTACCAACAACAGCGTTGAATCCAGAATGGATACAATGGGTGAATTCAATTACAACGGACAGAGTAAAATACTACTTTGATCCAGAATTAAAGGAATTAAGATATCTAGAATATGAAATGACATACCCTCTGCCAATCGACATTCTGCCTTTACGACAGTACGCCTGTGTAATACATACAGACGGGCATGCTCAACCCTCAGTTTGGGGAGAGCTGGCTTACAAGGCCACATGCGAAATCGTAAAAGAAGTGTGGCGCGGAGGTAAATTAAGACCTCTACTTACAAAAACACACTCTGTAGAAAATAATTCAGAACAACAAACTGAAATAATAGCGTTAAAAATGGTGCTAGATAATGCCGATCGCGAATTCCCGACACTTATTGTGTGCGATTCGTATTACTGCGTCAAATCATACAATAACGATTTACAGAAATGGATTCAAAACGGTTACAAAGATGACACAGGTGCAACAATAAAGCAAAAAGTGCTTTGGGAACAAGTAGTTCATTTGCAAAAAGAACTACCAAAGACTCACGTGATACATACACTGAGTCATCAACGTGATGGCGTTCACGTTGCAGGGAATTCATTGGCTGAGAAAGCCACAACGGCAGCAACTGAATCGGCTTCCGTAGTCAAGGAAAAGCGTGCAGTAAAACACATTGACGGTGAAACTATGCTGGCGGTGAAAACGTCATCAAAAAGCGACTGCTCAGCACTACCGATCAACTATCCACTCAATTATACATACATAATCGATGCAAACTCAGTCCCTTTTGCTCGAATCCCTGGAGTGGGGGATAGAGTGATTCCAAACACGGACAGGAGAGGCTTGTTAATAGCAGACGCACATATGGGTGAAGGTCTCAGACACCTTAAACAAAAAGATTCTCTGGAAGAATTACAATCAGTGTACTGGTGGCCAGGCATGAGCCTGCATCATCAGATTTTTGTAAAAAACTGCCCAGACTGCAATAGAGATCGCAGTGGCGAGCGAGGAGGACTATTACCATGGCACATCGCTCCAGAAAAACAACAACAATAATTATATACCTATCACGAAAAAAGCGTTATATTAACATAAAAAGACTAATTTCCACTTATGAAGTAAGACTCCAGCACTCGGCTGACGTCTGGACTGTTATAAAAAGATTTGCGAGTCTATAATGGCATATACGCTAGAGGCATGCTACGTCTGGCTGAATGTTTTTTCTTCTTGCCCTAAAGCGTATGAAAAAACATGGCCAAATGAGCATAGCATAGCGGGACTCTTCTCACTTCCTACCTGAGGGAACGGGATGGTGTAAAGAAAAAACCAAAGGCATAAAGCAATCTATAACAGCAAAGGTATTAGGTTCCGGAGCTGGGTGGGTCAAACATCTAATAAGTGTCCAACGTAGTCTAAATAACCTGCCAAGAAATTCTCTGAGGGGATTCAGTCCGTACGAATTATTGTTTGGAACTAGAATGATGATCCTAGATCTTGACAGTCAGACTTCAGTGGTTAAAGAAAAAAGCTTTGATATCAAAGATCGTTTGGCTATTTTACAGGACTTAAACGAAACAAGGAAAGACCTGAGCAACATAAAGTTGAAACAACAGCCAACGACCACTGAAGAAAAACCACCTGTCCCAGCAAGACCTGTCTGGATTCCAAAAGTCGGGGATCTAGTCAGAGAAAAGATCGCGGTAAAGAAGGAATTTGGGCCTTCTTACAGAAAAGCAGTTCCTGTCTTGTCTATCAACGGGACAAGATCAGTAGTACTACCGCCCCTTGCTGGTAAAAAGGAGAACAGGGTTGTATCAATCGACCTGATAAAACCACAGTCATGTGGCCGATAACAAACAGTAGGCCAAGTGGACTCCCGATAAGTAGCAGAACACCAAGGTTTGCTACAAACACAGAGGTTCAATCTAAGAGGCTACTCACATTTGAAATGCCAACAGAACAACAACAAGGACTATGCAACAATGCTATGGAACTTAAACCTCTAAAAACCCAAATAAAAACATTTAGCAGAGACACACCAATCTACAATGAAGTAACAAATGACTATGCTGCTGCAACAAAAAACACTAATAAAGCAAACAGCAATCCTGAAACAATAGGAACAATAGACAGAACGGCATCCGGTTACTTCATCAACTTCAGTGATTCATCTGAAGACCTGAGTGAATCAAAGGAACAAACATCAACAAAAACCTTTAAAGATAAAGCTAAGGAACTTTTTCAACATCTGAAAGAAACCTATCTGATTTCTCCGTGGATAGAATTCTGGGTGGCCTTAGGTGCACTTACCCCTCATAGTTTGGCTCATCATGGTACTATGTTTGGGACACTTCATTGAGGGAAAATATGCTAAAATGGACACAGCAAGCCAGAAAATCAACCTGGTCCTCAAACCACACACGTCTTCACATGTCGAGAAAAGAGAACTTTCTTCAGTCAACTTCACAGCCAATCCTATACCCGGTGGGGTAGCATGGGACAATACTGATTATGAAATCTATGGTCCGGTTGAAATCCTGAAATATCCACATCAAATCAAGATCTCATTGAGTGACTTTGTAAAACCAAGCTCAGTTGCTGATGATTGGGACGTTGAAAGCATTAATAATATGATGTCTGACCTAGTGATGTCTGCTAAATTTACAAAACATGATTATTTGCAGGGTTCATCTAATTATGATCAAATGTTCTGCTATAATCACTATAGTAATCATTATCTGCATAAATCTGCACAACCTAGAAATGTTTTGAATTATAATCAATGGGAACACTGTGCAACCCCTCCAAAAGGTAGCTCAAGAACTTTTTATGACAAAAATTCATATTTTTCAGGGTTCAACACAAGCAATGCAGAAACATTTTATTTCAAATTATCAAATAAGACAGGTACAAAGACCATGCTTACAAACACTAAATTGATATATTCAAACTCATTTTTTGAGCAAATGAGTACATTTGGTTTTGAATACTGGGACAAAAATGTTGAAGTAAAAAGTGTTTGGGGTACAAAGGAATGGCAAGTAGAAGGTGTAGAATCATTGTTTAGAGCCTGCATGATCCCAGAACAAATTATATTTTTGAATGACACTGTTCAACAAACTACCTGTCTTGGCCTAGCCAAAATCAAAGACTTAAACAAACCGTCTATTCCAAAGCCATCAATGAACAGTAATAGCTCTATAGATGTTGAGATAGACGTAAACCATATATTAAGCCAAAACAGAACACATACTGATTGGAAAAAGTGGTTGATCTGGCCCACAGATACAAATAACTGTCAAAACAGATTCCTGAACAAAATCCAAGGGTTCACATTGACCAGGCCAGACCCTAGATATTCCCAAAGACAACACCCAGGGATAATTACCACATACAGTGTGGGCAAGCTCTGCCTTCAATGGCTACACACATCCACACTGGCAGAAATTAAGCAACACCTGACTTTACTTACTGATGGTGCTGACTTGCGTGACTTCATTATGGGACCGCGCAAACAGCGTCAAAAACGCTTCATAGCAGCCTCTGTATATGCAGCTTATAACGAAGCCTGGAAAATAACTCCAATTGAAACATCAGAGAGAATATGGGAAATTGACCATATTAATTTGGAAAAATCACTTTCTGTAGTGGACAATGGGTTAATGACTCTGTCCTCCAGAATATACTCTTTGGACAGCATTGTGTCTTCAGCAATCGACATAATATCGCAAGACTTACTGTTGTTACAACACGGTCAGTCTCAATTGCGTTCTATTGTACAACTTGGCTGGACGTTACAAAATCTGCGTTCAGGCTATGTGCCTTGGCGTTTAATCAACACAACGTCACTATTCAATATCTTTAACCTTACTGATAAACAAATCAGTATGGCACAGAAGGGTGCTGATTATACAATCCTGAGCATTGAGAAACTCGAGAGATTACCATTGACAATGTCAGAACGACCTGTCAGTGAATGGATAATACATGGAATAATTAATATTCCAATATCTACTTTCAGGTTTCAATATTGCCAAAAATATATACAGGCTGGCATGTACGAAAAATTGGGTAAAGGGTAAATTAAGTCAACATGGAACTTGCCCTATTCACATGCTTGTTTCAGTAATAAAGGCCGGAAAGTGTTTCTTAGTGGCGATAATTGTGCCATGTCACTAAGCGGTACACTTCTGTGTAATGGTATTAGTTTACACGGAGCCTGTGAAGGGTCCTCAAATAACCTTTCATGTCACCAGCTAGGCACACCTGCGACACAAATAGAACCATTCTTTAGGAGACTATCGAACGGGAGTTACATTATAATCGTAGACCGCAGATGTTGTAGCTTGGTGCCCGGAATAGCTTATCTCATAACTACGACTGCGAAGGTTATGTGCTGTGAACGAGTATTGTTCCCCAGCGCAATGCCAGACAGGGAGGCAAGGTTATGGCCGAATTTGAAAATTGCTTCCATTCGAGTTGATACTTTAAGCAGAATGAAAACAGTGCTCCTTCAGACGCCGACCAGGCTCACGTCATCAAAAGAAACGTATGATCTCCAAGTTGCAAGGACAACGGCAGAGATTCATTCATTGTTATCAACTAATTCCCCCATACATTTCGCAGAAATCCTGAACAAAATCTTAAATATTTCTGATACCAGTGGAGTCTCAAATGTATTTAAGACAGTGTTTTCGGGGGCTTTAACACCATTTAAAGCCATTCTGGGTATTTTTCCGGACTTTGTCCATTCCATCTTTGGTGGACTTCCTCTCCTTTTGGGACTAGTGGCAGGAATCCTATTTTTGATTCTGTTATTTCGCTATGCAAACCATGTCACAGACAAAACACCTGCGACAAGGGAAGAAACAATCCTAGCCATTGGATACCGGGACCGGATATCTAAAATCCTAGGAATGTCCCGGCTTAGAGACCTAAACATGACTTGGTTTCTTTCATTTAGACCAATGTGGCAAAGCTGTGTTTTACCTGTATTAAGGTGCTTGCTATGCGGAGAAGAATGCGTGTTGGACACCTGTCTGACGCTACAATCGGATGCGCCAATGGATGCAGAAACTTTGTTGGGTCCGGTCACGGCTCATGCATTGTGCTGTCCCCTGCGGCTACCAATCCTGATAACGGCATTCGTGGAGACTTCACCACTACGATTGAGGGGTAGTGAGGTTCAAGATGAAAGCAGCATCGATCAGGTACAACCTTCTGTCAGCTATGCTGATCAAAACATCAATGAAGGCAATCATGCTCATGAATGCATGGTAACATCTTTTTCCGAGTTAATGGAACTTTCGCAGGAAGCTGTTGACAGTTTTTTCGAGGGTCTAAATGATATGATGTTCTCACCAGAGCAGAAATAATAACTTTTGAGCAGGCTAGCACACGGCGTTCCCAACACCCTGAATTTGGCCTTCAACTTTGATAATAAAGTATCATGAACATTTTTTTCCAATTTACGGACAGCGGAACATAATTTTTTCAGCGGCCCCAAAAATATTTTGCAGTTTTTCGGGACTCTTATCTTCTGCTTAAAGTAGAAACTATTCTTAGGGAACTAAATTTCTATTTTAGGAACTTTAGAGACATTAGCTGCCCTCTGGCATGTTCAAATATATTTTATTTTGTGATGAAATGGTCTCGCATTTTTTTTCTTCTGTCTTAAGAGCCATTTCATGTGTAATTTTCATATTTTATTAATAATGATGTATGAATATGCGTGATTTATTTAGCATTATTATACTGCTTGAGTGCATATAATGCATATATATATCTTTTCGTATATTTCATGTTTTCAAAATGCATATGGATGTATTTTGGGGTGGTACGGTATACACATGCTCTACTAGTATATTTACTATGCCTAGATCTTGTAAATATGGACATAGTCTGCGTGGAGTGGGTGTGATGTATTCCTATAGGTTCTGTATCGATCCCCCTATTCCTGACCCTGTTCTGGTTAATAATTAACTAGCAGCCAACCCACGGTGCAAAAACCGTTATCTGATTAAGCCACACCACGGCACAGAAACGTGTTATCTGATTAGGTCATAACGCATGCCATCTAATTAGACAAGCACTATTCCTCCAGCCCCTGATAAGGCATACGGAGTTCTCAAAACAAATCAAACCTATGACAACCTGGGAAAATCCCTGCGGCCATTGTTTTGATTTCACCGAGAACTTCAGCAAAAGAATGTGCGAACAAGCCCGTTCGTATGACATCCTTATTGACGTATCCATGTCCATCCTTACGTCAATCTCGGCACCTTACAGGTATAAATATTACCGACATTGCTTTAAGCAAACACACGCGGTGGTGACGAGATCGGAGCAGCGAGACGCGCTGAGGAGCCCAGCAGAGAGCGAAGCCCACACGCGCTGCCCCGCCTTCCTGACGCGCTGAGAACGAGACGCTGCTTTTCTACCGCCGAGAAATCCAGCTCCGTCGCTTCCAAGCAGCCCTCGCAGGCAGCTGGAATATCAAGACCAGAGACGAGAGATACCAGCCCTCAATCATTCTAGACCTCAGGTACAGAACTGAACAACCCCTTGCAGAGAATTCTTGAGTCAGTCCCTTGGCAAAACAAACTTAACCTAAACTGCTACTTATCTACTCCTGCCCACGTATTAGGCTTAAGTCAGGTACACTGGGGTAGGCGTGGTTAGAAGCACCAGTTGAGTACGATTAGTCAAATGTATATATGTATGTATCTATTTTATCAGTTTTAAATATCATATGGCTTAGAAACCATATCAATGCTTCTGCAGTATTATTTTATACTCCTGCTTTTATTGTATGCACTTTACTTAACCATAAGTATCGCAATAATATCGATTCATTTCTCTTGTACGAGAAAAGAGACTGATCAATAAATACCATCTTTTATTGAACACGCCCGTCTCTTCCTTTTCTCTACAATCTGGTGAAACTAAGAATGCACGTACTGACTGAGTAAAATAAGTTGTCTTTTGTTTTCACACGACTCTAGAGATACACTCTTGATTAGGGGAGAGCAAAGTTGTCATGTTCTATGGTTGTCAGAAACTAAATCCCTTCTTGTCTATCCAGGGAGGTTAAACTCCTCCTTGCCTATTCGAGAAAGTTTCTAGTGAACTCTGAGCTAGCTGGCAAAACCAAAAACTTTAAGTCTAATATCGTCAGTAGAAGACCTAGTTAACCTCTGCCCTAGGTCTATACTATTGAAGATATTATTCCAATGCGCAGAGCCTATTGGGATAATAGGAACTACACTACAATATATGCCTTCTGACACTTTTAGCCGAGCATCTGCTTAGAGAGGTAGTTTGAATCATTAGTATTTAATGCCCACAATGAGCTGCTGTGAGTAATTAAAGACAAAGCAAACACAAGGAGACGATGGATGGAGCACTGAAACGTTGTAGACACTGACCCCCAGTTAGAGATCTGAGTTGAATCCATCATCGTTCTTTAGCTCACTTTGCCACCCCAGTTCAGACACAGCCATATGCAAATCAGTCTTCATCCTGTTCCTCATGGGAACAGTCCAGCCCAAACTGCCATGCCAAGTCTTTCCTGGACCGGAAACAAGCATGCTGCGACTGGTTTCGGGGTATAACCCCTCATCCACCACACTAGCTTGAATCCAGTGGCAAAGTGATCAATGGACCCGCATCTGGGCATACCCTGCCAACTTACAGTGAACAAAGCAAAGACAAGGAGATGATGGATGGAGTGCTGAAACTTTTCAGACATTCACCCCCAGTCACAGATCTGGGTCGAATCCATCATCATTCTTTAGCTCACTTCACCACTCCAGTTCAGACACAGTCATATGCAAATCCATCTTGACACTAATCCTCATGCGAACAATGCAGCCTGAACTGCCAAGCCAAGACTTCCCTAGACCGAAAACAAGCATCCTGAGACCGGTTTTGGGGCAACACCCCTCATCAGCAAGGCTAGCTTGAATCCAGCGGCAAAGTGAGCAAGGGACACACAAGAAGGAATAACTAACAACCAATATTCAAATGTGAGGTCAGACTTACAAATGCATAGATAGCAGAAAGCAATGTTTCAGCACCAAAACTGTACAAAGGGTGGAAGGGTGCTTAAAACCTAGTAGTTCTTGGGACTCTTAAATTTAGCAGTTGTTTTTCTTGTGATGTTCTTGGTTAAAACTCACTCCCAAGAAACATTTTTTTTCCATGTTGTGCCCATTCATTAGAGTCTTTTAGCAAAGTATGATTAAGGCAATGGTCATTACTAATTTGTCAAACTTCTTCCCGCTGTATACATTTTGTAGTGGTACTCATATATTTGTATTTATATGGTATATCTGTAGCCAAATCTAGTCAAAATGTTGCAGAGCACTGTACAAGGTCAAAGTCAAGCATACATCAAATGAGAAGGTGGTGAATTGTAGACGTTTAAATCATTGTGATGTAATGTTCTTTGACAAGGTCAGTCTTTGATTCTTTCTTAAACTGGAGCAGCATTGGGGTAGCCCTGATGGATACAAAGATGTTGTTCCAGATCCTGAGTGTACAGATGAAAAAAACTGCTCAATTTTGACACAAAAAGTGAAATGTATCTTATGCACTCCTGCATGAGCCTGTTCCTAGCAGTGGTCTGTCCTATTTAATACTAGTCAGAACTGCTGGCTGGAAAATTATTCCCCCTTGTTCTGTCTGATATTTAACCCTATCTTCAATGAGAGATCAGCTTGACTGTGTATGAGGAAAGTGGGCTTGAAATCTAAACTGATTCTTAGGTTGATGAAAAATGAAAATGCATTGTATGTACCTTAACGGCTTTCTCATCCCCCTATGGAGGAAAATGTTTAAGTCCATGGCATGGGGCATGGTAAGAAAAAGCATGCACACTTTTAGAAACTATAGAGGTGTTACCGATTAAGAGAGATTGGAACAAATATTAGTGATGGCAGTAGAAAGGCCAGTTTTAATATCCATGGTTTCATACTCATTAATGAGCTCAAAAGTCAATACAAACAGAAAAGTTCAGAAAAGATTTTAGAAAATGTCTGTTAAATGAAAATACGTTTTATGAAAAATCATAGCACTGACCAGTTGACACCAATCAACAAATCGACTGGAACAAGAACTTTCGAAATGTATTACTTTAATTCCTCACTTTGTGGTATGGAACCTTGTTTGGCAGAGGGCTAAGGATCATTTTGTTTAATATGAAATTCAAATGTATTCTCAGCACTTTTCTAGCATTTAAAAGACAAAGAACTGTCCCAGTAGAATGACAGCTTCCAAGTGACACTACGGCCATTGTGCTTAATTCGACCATCTTTAGTGTAGAGTCTGAAACTATTCACACACTTTGATTCAGCTAAGGTGCTCAAATGAAAGACGTTGTCCGAATAAAATTCCAATTGTGATGCACTGAATCAGAATTGGTCAAATGTTACCATTGCATAAAACGATTTTAGATGTGGAATTTCCATCAACGTGATGAAATGCATAGCTTTTGGGTTAATTTCTGGTTGTGGGCTTTCCAGGAAGGTATTGCTTTAAAATTTTTAGGAGCGCCCATTAACTCAAATTGAGCAGACACAAATGTTAACCTTTCAACAAGAATACTTATGTTTTATGTTGAGAATAGGAAAGTGATACCCTCAACGTCCATAGGGGTGTAGGTTGAGGTGGTTGCTCAACAGTAAGCAAATAATTTGTGAATATATGAATATTTGTCTAACACTTCTCTCTAGCGAAATTTTCAACTGGTGCTTAATTTGCATGTGTAAATTGTCTTTGAAAATTCTGTAAAAGACAGGCGTTTGTATCCAAATATAGGAGCAATTAAAAAACAAAACAAATGCTCGAATTTTTTCACCCTGTCCTTCGCTTATCACAATGTATGTGTTTTAGTTTACTTGTTTTGTTTGTTCTTCATCTCACCAAACATTTTCTTCACATACATTTCCTACCATTCCTTATTATTTTGTCTTGCAAACAACACTGTTGTTATAATATAACTGTAATTGGCAAATATCAACAGTAGTCTTTGAAACATTTGGCTCGTGCTTTGATAAACGGTTGAGCTGCCACTGTTACTGTGCATGTGTCACTAATGGAATGATCTCAACTTTTTAGAGGTCGGCTGTGGGGTAGTCACTTATGGTAACCTCCTGATAAAGGACAGGGTTTTCCTTCCAGTTGCTATGTCTTTTTTGTTAGGACCACTTTGCTGTGACTGCCCAATCATGTGAACTGTGAACCGCCGCACTGTTACAAACACGAGAATCAACTCAAAGTTTAAGAAGTGATGGAGGAAATGTGAAGAAAATATCACATTTGAACTCTATTTAAATTATTAAGCCATTCAATGCCAGATGATGTCTAAAACGATATGCCCCTTGTGAACTATGTCCCACAAACACGTTTTGCATTACGATGAGGAACCCCATGTCTGTGTTTTTTAACACTACTCCCCTTGGATACTATTCTTACAGAAAGTAAACTAACTAAAATACTGTCAAACATTTATTGAACTTTAGGTTCAAATTTCCTAAATTATCTCTTGCTTTTCATAGCATGTTGAATCAATATTATTATATGCCATCTATCTATTTTTGTATTTGTTCTTTAGTTATTTAGGTTTTCTGTCATCCAAACCAAATGTGGTCATAATAATAAAAATAATATAATAAAAAAATTGTGGTCATCCACTTGGGACATTGCATGGGATGACATTAAAGCATAATAAAGGTGAAACATAATACCTTTCTTCATTAACAGCAGCAAGGAAAGAAAGAGACTATGATTGCAAAAATATATGCAGGTCATAAACACGTACCAGTTACTAGTAATTGTAAATAGTGTGAATTAAAATTGTAGATACATATCCTCACACCGAATGTTAATACTTTTATCAGAAGAGTTCAAAAGGGAATCCAGAAGCTGGTAGAAAGAAGAGAAATACAAACTGAAAGGCATGGAAGCAGCCACTGGGTAGAGTGGAATCTAGGTTTTAGGCGGTTCAATCTAAAAAAAATCAGGACAATCAGTTTTTTCCAGTTGTAGCTTTAGTATGTATGCATGCATGTACCCCTAGAAACCCTTACGGGCCTTCTCCCTAAAATAAACGATGCTTGAGCCCTCCGACAACCTCTAACTCAAAGTCCAGAACTTCTCAAAGAGGATCTCCTTTGCCGCAGAAACCATCACCCCTTCAAAGACTCTCCTGGAGACAGATCCGTAAAAAAGCACCAGCTGGTTTACACCCGAACGCTAGATTTTTCAACGCAAGTGAAATAAACTAGAGTGATGGTGGCGCTCTAGTAAAAAAATCCCCAACCACAACCCCTTCAGATCAGCCCTCAACAACTACCACCATCACTGCAGGAAGCCAAGAAGTTTGCCCTCACCAACCGCATCGAAGTTAGCTCCAATCACACCAAAGAACTCCTTACCATTGTCAGAGAGTTCTCATGCCTAGCAGCCACCGAGAATGCACTCCATCCCTCCCAGGATGTCTGTGACACCCTAGTGGAATACTTCCATCAAAAGATCACAGACATCTACAATAACTTCAACTCCCCCTACTCCCAGTCCTCAGACATCAACTACCTCCATGAACACACTGACAATATCGACTTTCCCCAACTCTCCAAATGGAAACAGCTCTCAACCCAAGACACCGCCACTAGAAATAAGAAATCAGCATACACGTCGTAGAGATCATCAACACATTCATCACAACAGCTACGGTCCCTGCCCCAGGAAGCAGGCAGAGGTCAAACCTCTTCTAAAGAAGCCCTACGCCAACCCTAGCAAAGAGAAGAACTACCGGCCAAACTAGCTAATCCCTTTATAACCAAGGTCCAGGAAAAAGCCATCTACTGCCAGCTCAAGAATCACTTTGAACGGAACAACCTTCTCAACACCTCCCAATCAAAATGACGAGGCAACAACAGCACCAAGACCATCCTGATCGCACCCACGGTTGATATCAGACGCCTCCTCGACCAAGGGCAACCGGCAGCCGTCATCCTCCGTGACCTCTCAGTAGCCTTCAACACTATCTCCCATCACACCCTCATCACCAGACTCTTCCACCTAGGCATCCAAAACAATGCCCTCAACTGGATTGCCTCCTTCCTCTCTGGATAATCCCAGAGGACCCACCATCCTCCTTTTTCCTCCAACCACAAGAACATCCCCTGTGGTGTCCCCCAGGGCTCCTTTCTCAACCTCACCCTCATCAAAATGTACATGATGCCTCTAGTACCCATGGACACAACATCTTCTCCTATGCAGGCGACACAAAGCTCATCCTCACCCTCACAGACAACCATGTCACCACCAGAGCCAACTTCCAGAACACCATGTCCAACGTTGCGAACTGAATCACAGCCAACGCCTTAAAACTCAGCTCGGATGAGATGGAGGTTCTCATCTTCGGAAGCAACCTCTCCCCCTTGAGCAACCTCTGGTCGCCCACTGCACTTGGCCCTCACCTACACCCTTCAACCATAGAGGCAACCTCAGAATCATCCTTGACAGCTGACTAACTATGCCTTCTCCTCCTCCTGCTTTCACACACTCTGCATACTCCACAAGATCTTCCAATGGATCTCCATCCACACAGGAAACAGTGATAGAAGCCCTCATCGTCAGCCATCTCAATTACGGCAATGCACTCGATGCTGACATCATCAAACATCTACACAACCAGCTCTATACTATCTAGAATACCTCAGCAAGAATCAACCTTGATTTCCCTAGAAAAACCAGCACCTTACTCCACCTCAGAACCCTCCACTGGCTTCCCGTACAGAAAGGATGTCTCTTCAAGCTCCTCACTCATGCCATCAAGGCCCTCCACAGCATTGGGCCCACCCACATTAACCACCGCCTGATGTTCCATCGTCCTCCCAAGGACCTCCCCTCCTCCTCCCTTGCCCTCAACTCCTTCATCCACCAGAGCCGCTTTGGAGGTCTTTCCTTCCCCTACATTGCCATCAAGTCCTGGAAAGACCACCCTTTCATTTGCACATCAGTCCTTCACTCTCAGAATTTAGAAAAAGGCTTAAAATATGGCTCTTCGATCAAGGACATTAGGACCCAATTCCTGGAGACCCTCCAGGGTGATTAGCCGTGCATAACAAGAACTCTTTGATTGATTAATTTATGATTGTGATTTGTATAGCGCTAACCTCATGAAGATGCAGCATACCACTGTACAGTGTGAAAGGTAAAGGTACAGTCAATGAATGACACAAGGAGAAGCTGGATTTTGAGAATCTAGGTAGAGTATAAGTTGGCCATTATGTTAGTGCCATTTTTGTTTCTTTAGCATCTCATTGTCTGGGTGTCCTAGTGATGCCAGGTCAGACAGTCCACACCCAGAGGGGACAATACTCGATGATACATATGTAGAGATGTTATTCTTTCTCCCATGAAGACAAATTTATGTGAGAACGTAGGCAATAGGACACATTTTGAGACTCCTCACGTCCTTTTGAGTGTTTCTCTATCAGGCTAGCACGCAGATCATCTGGGTGCTAGACACCCATCCAAATGGATAGAGCTAGGGATCAAAATAAACAATGACATAAATGTAAATAGTGTTCTTCAGGTATAGTTATCAAACAGCTCACTCTTGTAGATGTTGTCACTTCATGCAGCTTAAAGTGTTCGGTAAAACGCCTGCCCCTGGGCGGGGGTGTGGCCGTAACTACGGTCTTTTGGGCGTTGTAGTCCATTCAATAATTCCCAAGTGGGTAAGTGAGTTCTATTGCCAGTAAACACTATTCATACCCCAGTGGGTTGAGGGGGCCTCCAGCTCCTCTGGCACGCAGCTTTGTAGTTGCAAACTGTGTTTGTGTGAGCGTACACTGGAATAGCGCTCACACAGCTTCCCTCCATACGCAGAGCACCGGGTGGAGCTGCAGGTCCACAAGTAAATGCGGGGGTCCTCTTCGCCACCGGGACGGCCGCTAACATCAGTGCAATACCAGATTCCCAAACAGTGAAGTGGACCCCATGGAAGCTTCTTTAAGAAAACACGGGGTTTATTCACAACTTGCTCGTGACATCAAAACACGTCCATCACCACCCCCTTTTGAACCACTTTGTTCGCCATAAGTTGGCAGGGTATGCCCAGACGTGAGTCCCTTGCTCACTTTGCCACTGGATTCAAGCAAGCCGGGATGAAGATGGCTGAAATGCCAGAAACCGGTCCTCGGAAGCTTGTTTCCGATCGAGGGAAGGCATGGCTTGGCAGTTCGGGCTGGACTGTTCCCATGAGGCACAGGGTCAGACTGATTTGCATATGGCCATTTCTGAACTGGGGTTGCAGAGTGGGCTAAAGAACGTTGATGGATTTAACCCAGATCTGTTGACTGGGTGTGAGTGTTTTATTAGTTCAGATGCTCCGTCCATCACCACCCCCTTTTGTACCACTTTGTTCGCCATAAGTTGGCAGGATATGCTCTGACGTGAGTCCCTTGCTCACTTTGCCACTGGATTCAAGCAAGCCGGGCTGAAGACAGCTGAAATGCCAGAAACCAGTCCTCGGAAGCTTGTTTCCGGTCCAGGGAAGGCATGGCTTGGCAGTTCGGGCTGGACTGTTCCCATGAGGCACATGGTCAGACTGATTTGCATATGGCCATGTCTGAACTGGGTGGCAGAGTAGGCTAAAGAACGGTGATGGATTAAACCCAGATCTGTTGACTGGGTGTGAGTGTTTGATTGGTTCAGATGCTCCGTCCATCACCACCCCCTTTTGTACCACTTTGTTCGCCATAAGTTGGCAGGGTATGCTCAGACGTGAGTCCCTTGCTCACTTTGCCACTGGATTCAAGCCAGCCGGGCTGAAGACGGCTGAAATGCCAGAAACCGGTCCTCGGAAGCTTGTTTCCGGTCCAGGGAAGGCATGGCTTGGAAGTTCGGGCTGGACTGTTCCCATGAGGCATAGGGTCAGACTGATTTGCATTAAGCCATGTCTGAACTGGGGTGGCAGAGTGGGCAAAAGAACGGTGATGGATTAAACCCAGATCTGTTGACTGGGTATGAGTGTTTGATGGGTTCAGATGCTCCGTCCATCACCACCCCCCTATGTATCACTGATGACAACATCCATGTTACAATCTGATGCACCTCATCAGACCTTAATTTAACACTTGATACACCTACTCTAAAATACAGACTATATTTTTCGAAATCATAAACACACCAATACCAGTTAGTAAATATCCACTGATTAATTCCTTGGTGTATATACACAAAAATTCATTCAACTGTACAGCTCAACTTAATGCCACATGGCTGTGCGCCCATCCTGACCGCTGCCTGATACTCTGGGGTTACACGGGTCACAATTCAAGATTAGTAGCAACACAAATTGTGTAAGAGACTATAATGGGTCAAGAAGACCATATGCTCCCAAACTGTGCAGCTCAAGTCAACGTAACCTGCCTGGGAGCCTTTGCTGACCGCTACTCTGTGGAAGGCCGGCAACACGTGGTGCAAACCAACCTTGTTCAACACAAGCCGATCCCATATGTGTAACTGTGTCCTGAGTCCTGAATGGCAGTGACCCCAACTCCGTGAGACAACCACAATACCAGACTCCTTCAATTAGTGAGGGATATTTGCATATGGAAGGCCGACGACACGTGCTGCTACTAACTGTTCAACACACGCCGATCGCACATGTGTAACTGTATCCTGAGTCCTTAATGGCAGTGACTCCAAGTCTGTGGCAGGGACCACGCACCAGACTCCCTCTGATCAGTGAGGCATATTTCCATATGCAACAGCGGCGACACGTGGTGCCACTAACTCTCTTTAACACAAGCTGATCCCACATGTATAACTGTGTCCTGAGTCCCGAATGGCAGTGACCCCCAACTCCATGAGACAACCACAGCACCAGACTCCCTTCGATCAGTGAGGCGTATTTCGATAAGGAAGACCGGTGACACGTGGTGCCACTAACTCTGTTCAACTCCAGCTGATCCCACATGTGTAACTGTGCCCTGAGTCCTGAATGGCAGTGACTCCAAGTCCATGGCACCGACCACAGCACCAGACTCCCTCTGATCAGTGAGACATATTTCCATATGTAACTGCGGCAACACATGGCGCCACTAACTGTATAACTCAAGCCGATCCCACATGTGTAACTGTGTCCTGAGTCCTGAATGGCAGTTATCCCAAGTCCCTGGCAGCGAACACAGCACCACACTCCCTTTGATCAGTGAGGCATATTTCGATATGCAAGGCCAGCGACACGTGGTCCCACTAACCCTCTTTAACACAAGTATGTCCTGAGTCGTGAATCACAGCGACCCCAACTTCATGGCAGCAAACACAGCACCTCACTCCCTTCGATTAGTGAGGAGTATTTACAGACTGAAGTCTGCTGAAAAGTGGTGCCACTGACCTAGCACTAGGCAGGCCGGTGAGGCCACCAACATATGCACACGCCTGTGGACCTTTCCTCATCACTATCTCTAGCCTACACTATGGTCAGCAGGCCTCATAATTCAGATACAGTCCCAATTCCACAGGATGCAGTCAAGTAGGCAAGACACAATGCTCCCAGTGCGTCCCGTCCACATCAACCTTCATCACAGACTTATACAATCTCAATGCATCTGGTACCACTAACCCTATTTAACAAAAAACAATCCCACATGTGTAATTGTGTCCTGAGTCTTGAACAACAGTGACCACAGCACCAGACTCCCTTCAGTCTTATTTGTTGTTCTTTTCTTTAAATAAATGTTTTATATGTAAATCTATACATGACTAATATTCTTATTTCTCCAACCGCACAGGGATGCTTCCGGGCCCAAGAAGGTTGTTGGGGATATGTTGGTAATGTGGAAAGAGGGTATATTACCTGATAATGAGGGGAGAGGGAGCCTCAAAGGGGTATCACTCACAGAAATAACCGATATGTTTTCACAAATGCCTCGGACAGATGCCAGCTGACGGACTGAATCACAAAATGTTTTTTCAATACTTATATAGTGTGAGTTATGAACAATTCAGACCCAGGCTCGCAGAGGGACAGCTGCGGCCCATCCGCTCGACTCCCAGATGCAGTACTACGAGCCGCCCGCATCATTGTAGCTATCTCTGCCCTGTTCCGTCATCCGCCACGCCACACCACTCCGATTACGTTCCAATGTTGGCCCCAAATAGCTACCTGCCACAGGCATACACGCTGTTGGTGTGCAGGTCAGTGGTCTAGTTCTCAACATCTCACTACCACTCCCTTAGGGCAAGTTTGCACACACACCACACCCATCCGGCACATGCAGCACTGGCCTTGTGAGCACGCAAATATAATAGATCGACAACGTCACATCCTTTATTGCCGGTGCTGACTAGCTGGCGAACGCTCCACGGGTCTCAACCATAAAAAGTCCATGAAAAGTTGCGCAGAAGGTTAGTCGCACCCTCACCTGTATGGCCGTCAGCGGCTTACTATCCCCTTGGTGTGGACTTCATATGCATAGGGTTAGTGCCACCCCAAACTCATGTGGCCATCAGGAGCCTACCACCATGTGGCACATGCTTGAGTTCCACAGGCTTAGCGGCACCAAACCCTGAGGTGGTCTCCGCCATTGACGACTCAGGACTCAGCGACATGTGTGAGATCTGCCGGGCCGTGAAGAAGCTGTAGTGGTCTCTGCCATTCAGGACTCAGCGACATCTGGGTGATCCGCAAAGAAGCTGATGATGTGGTCTCCGCCATTCAGGACTCAGGAGACATCGACATCTGTAAGATCTGCAAAGAATCTGATGTGGTCTTTGCCATTCATGACTCAGGACTCAGCAACACATCTGAGATCGGCGGGGTTTTGACGGGCACGTGGAGTCGGCCCACTGCTGCACACTCTGCTGGCACCTGGTAATTATTTGCTCATGGATGTGCAGGAGCGACAGTCTCTTTCTCTCTTTTTCTCACTTCCCTCTCTTCTCTCTCTCTCTCACTCTCTTCATTGCTTTCCTTCTATCTATCTCTCCCTTCTCCCTTTCTCACTCCCTTTCTTTCCTTCCCGCTCTTTTTCTCTCTGGCTTGTGTTTCCTTCTTTGTTTCTCTCTCTCAGTCCTTTGATATGCACATTACACACGTCCTTATTTTGTGTTTATTTTCCAGGCTCTGTCGTCGACATCCATGGTCCCCACGGCACTCTTCCACTTTGTTCTTTTCTATTATGTTTGTTAAATTTTGTTTATTGGTTTATTTGTTATATATATATATATAATAATAAAAAATACAATTTAAAAATAGTTTATGGTTTATATATGTTTATAAAAAAATAAAGTTTGACAAAAAAAAAATTATTAACCTTTTCGGTTGTTTCCTTAACTGCTGTGTGACTCTTTCTTGTTCTTATTACTGTTATTTGCTGGTATCCACCAGGTTGGTAAATTTTGGAGCACTTATCACGGGAATACTGGTGGTCTCTGCAGTTTGCACCAACTACTGAATACTGTGTTTGATTTATCTCAACTTTAGTTGCATTAAAGTGCTGATAATGAAATGCAGAATAGCTGTCTCATGCAAAAAGACACTAGGTGCACCTTTGCGATTTATTCAAAATACTAAAATCCTGAATTGAATTGCACATAGACAGTGCCTCCACTTACAGTGGACACACAAAATCAATGAAGAAATCTCATTGTATTACTATTGATTAGGAATAGTATGTCAGGTGCTGCATCTTGACGGGATACACTGCCCAGTTCGTATATTATTCTGCACACCAAAAAATGGCATCACATCTTTTACAACTGCAATGCAAAATTAATTCCGGCGATAACCCACGTTACCACCAGGAATTTTACATGTGCTTTCTGCTGGTGTTCAGCAGGGCGACTACCTGCAGCATGAAAGAAAATACAGTCAAGAGCCACACCAGAACACCCACAGGTGCCATAGAGTCAATGAGCACGATACAGTGATACCCATGAGGGCCACAAGACTCATCGCAAAAACTCCAGGACCTCCCATGCCCCCCAAACCCGCATCTGAGCAAGTGTGTCCTTGTGGTCATTGTGTTAGCATGATAGGCATGGGCCCTGCAACATCTTAGTGTGCTGTCTTCAGCAGACGTTACCATGTCACCTCAGCCTTGGTAATGACCCTGGACATGTAGCTACGCACCCATCCTCCTGCAAGCACAACACAAGTGTGCTGGTCCGGCGTACACAGGTCAGCGCAGGGGTGGGCCTGTCCGGCAAGGGAAACCGGGTATTTTGGACTTGTCCGTGTGCAGGAAGGGCGGTAAGTATGTCTCTGTGTTCTGGTGTGGGCTGCCACAAGGGCCGCAGCAGACTATGTTGTAAAGTGGGAAACACCACCACCAAACGGCATTCTCATGGTGAAGTTTGAATGCCGCAGGACATGCCGGAATAGACATTACAATGCTGTGCCGTACGAGTGCACAGGATACAAAAGCGCACCGCACAAAAGTGTGGGGGCTCGCGGGAGGGAGGAGGAGCTGTTTGGCAATGTAACACACAGTGAACCCACCGATGTGCCACGTGCTGGGCATCTCATCAATGATGACCACGGTCGCAGACATCCCACAACACCCACGACCGGCATTTTTGTACACATCCTGTATGAATGCAGCTTGGTTTTCACGTCTATGCTTGTTCGGTGGTGTGATGTTGCCAGGTTGTGTGACTTGTGTTACTTATGCTCCTTGTTGGTGTGTTTCATTTTGGCCACTCTTTGTCTATACTTGTGCTGTACTTCATTGCACATGTGTGCCGTTGTGCCCATCTCCCCCCGTGCCCCCACTCCCTGCTTCTTCCTCTTCCTGGTGCTGTTTATATAATTTTGTTCCTCCACACATACAAGTAAAGAACAAATTAGAATACTTTTTTGATTCATTTACATTTCCAAACTTCTCTCTATTAGTTTCTTTTAAATTTTCCATAGAAACAGTTTTTTTCATATTCAACGACAAATCGAAGTCAGAAGTGCAACGTATTCTATCAACACACTTTCTAGAACATTCTACAACACGTGCAGGTTAAAAGCTCATCAATTTTTTTAAACTTAACAATATTATTTTGCAACATTTTCTCGAGCATTTAACGGCTTGTGCAGGTTAAAAGTTCACAATTGTTTTAAGTTTGAACAGTGCCTTCCAAATGCAAGTAGCAGGTGTGGTTGAGTTGAACAAATTGTATCTTATAATATGTACTCCAGGTTCAAACTGCTTTTTCTTAACCAATCACAAACATGTTTTGCACAAAATGAATGTGCACCCTACTTTTAAAAAACAATGCTTTTCATCTCCCAATCATGTATCGTTTTGTATGGCAAAAAAAAGTAGTTCCCCATCTTCAAACATATCTCTTATTCTACTATGAAACTGCATGAGCTAGAGACATCTTTCCATACCTTTAAGCCATACCTTCAAAATGGTATGCAACCTTTACCACGCAACTTTTACAACGACCTACCATTACCACGCATTTTTTACAACGCAGGATCCATTACAACGAAGTACCATTACCACGCATGTATTTACAACGCAGGTACCTTTACAAAGTATTGGTAAGTATATCATTTTATTAAAAATATTATAATTTTGCGTTTTTGGGTAAAGGGGTATTTTTAGGGTTCAGGGTTAGTTTGGGGTTTTTGGGTAAAGGGGTATTTTTAGGGTTCAGGGTCAGTTTTGGGTTTTTGGGTAAAGGGGTATTTTTAGAGTTCAGGGTCAGTTTTGGGTTTTTGGGTAAAGGGGTATTTTTAGGGTTCAGGGTCAGTTTTGGGTAAAGGGGTATTTTTAGGGTTCAGGCTCAGTTTTGGGTTTTTGGGTAAAGGGGTATTTTTAGGGTTCAGGGTCAGTTTTCAGTTTTTGGGTAAAGGGGTATTTTAGGGTTTAGGGTCAGTTTTCAGTTTTTGGGTAAAGGGGTATTTTTAGGGTTTAGGGTCAGTTTTTAGTTTTTGGGTAAAGGAGTATTTTTATGGTTTAGGGTCAGTTTTCAGTTTTTGGGTAAAGGGGTATTTTTAGGGTTTAGGGTCAGTTTTCAGTTTTTGGGTAAAGGGGTATTTTTAGGGTTCAGGGTCAGTTTTCAGTTTTTGGGTAAAGGGTATTTTTAGGGTTCAGGGTCAGTTTGGGGTTTTTGGGTAAAGGGGTATTTTTAGGGTTTAGGGTCAGTTTTGAGTTTTGGGGTAAAGGGGTATTTTTAGGGTTCAGGGTCAGTTTTGGGTTTTTGGGTAAAGGGGTATTTTTAGGGTTCAGGGTCAGTTTTGGGTTTTTGGGTAAAAGGGTACAGGGTAAAAATTAAATATAATTAAATTTAAATTACATTAAATCAAATTGATTAAATTAAAATAAAATAAAATAAATTAAATAAATTAAATTAAATTAAATTAAATTAAATTAAATTAAATTAAATTAATTAAATTAATTTAAATTACATTATATTAATTTTAATTACATTAAATAAAAAAAAATATTATATACTTACCAATACTTACGTTGTAATTGTATGCGTTGTAAAGGTATATGCGTTGTAAATACATGCGTGGTAATGGTACTTCGTTGTAATGGATCCTGCGTTGTAAAAATTGCGTGGTAATGGTAGGCGTGGTAAAAGTATGCGTTGTAACATCATACATCCCTTCAAAATGCTATTGAGGATCGTTGAACATAGCTAGGTTTTTTGGTGCAAGAGGTAAGTGGAACAGAGACGTATTGACTTAGTCCTAGGTTTACAAAATGTGGACATTAAATGGTTTCCACAGAGAGGATTGAAGTGGCACCAATTGTTGCCTTTGGTTAAAACCTGTTTGCATCTCCAACACCTTGACCTCATGATTGTGCACTGTGGTGGAAATGACCTAGGCACATTGATTGGGGTAGGTTTGGAAATAAATGCTTATGAAGGACACCTTTGGACAATTGATGTTACTTTTGCCTCAAACTGTCTTTTTATATTCCAATATATGCCAAAGACAGAAGTGAAAATGTTAAAAACAATTTTGTCCTCATATTGAAAAATCTAGGAAGAAAGTCAACAAAGCTGTGTCTGCATACCTCAGAGACCACAAACTGGGGTCCATCTACAACAACAACATATGTTTTGATGTGGCCGATATCTACAGAAGTACACTTCACAGATCAGGGAAATCGAGTTTTCCTGAATAACTTGAAGCTGTGCTCCAACTAATGAACACAAGGGCTCTTTTTAGAACCACCCTATAACTTACAACTTAGGTCAACTATTTTAGGACCAGGTAACCGCAACTCCCGAACCCTCGCTAAAATGTATTCTCCACACAGCTGTGGCACAGCAGCCACACCATCTCACTTTGCAGCAAAGCTCTCTCACTTTCATCACCGGCTATACTCACCCATAGGGGCCAATAGTTTGCGCTTTACCAAATACCGTATTGATTTACCTTCGCACCCCCTATACAACACCACCTAAGCACCATGTACAAGTTGGATTGGTGTGGCACAGCGCCCACAGCACATGACTTCACAGCGTAAGCATAGAGTTTGGGCTCACTGTTTCATCCCCGATTCAAGCAGCAGCTCAATTTACCAGCATGACACTCTAGGCAATACCTCACTTAATTTCCATACCCAGCACTTTTAGACCAGTAGTTGTCAGTAGTTCAGCGACTTTACCCCGACTCCTTTAGCAGCTCAGCTTATGCCCCCAGCGCCATCACACCCGTAGGACTGAGTAGTTTGCACTTCACAAATACAGAATTAATTTGATACGCGCGAATGTACCTTTGCACTCCCTGTATAACACCCCCTAAGCACCATACACAGGTTACAATGTTCGAAACAAAAGTTCCTCCGAGTAGCTATAACTACATGCTGACACTACTTGGACAGATGTGGCACAGCGGCCAGAACACATGACTTCACAGCATATGAAACACAGTTTGGACTCACGCTTTCATCCCCGAATCCGGCAGCACTCATCTTAGCAGCATGAGACTCTAGACAGTACTTGACATATTTTCCGTACCCCAGGACTTTCAGACCAGGAGGGGTCAGTAGTTCGTCCTAGTAGTTATAAAAACATGCTGACACTACTTCTACAAGTGTAGTGCAGCGGCCACGGCACATGACTTCACAGCATAAGACACACAATTTGGGCTCACGCTTTAATCCCCGAGTCCCACACCAGCTCACCTTAGCAGCATCAGACTGTAGGCAATACCTCACTTAATTTCTGTAGCCCACCACTTCCACACCGGTAGGGGTGAATACTTCACTTTGCACCCCCTCTATAGCACACCCTAAACACTCCACAGAGGTTACAGTGCTCCTACCCTTCTCTTTCCCACTTTTTTGCCCTTTTTTCCCCTTACTCGCTTCAACGGAATCACTAAATGGAGGCCAATACTTCCTAGTTGCAACCTCTTGCACCGCTCACAGCCAATCAGCAGCAAGCTCGTGCTCGTAAAGCCTCAGCCAACCAGATGGCAGAATTCCCAAATATCGATATCTGTAAATTTCAATATTTCTCCATAACTACCGAACGAATTTACACCAAATAAACAAAAGCGTGCTTTCTAGACCAAAACCCTTCTCCCTGCCAGATTTGGGGTAATTCCATTCACCCGTTTGACCTGTAGCCTTGTCTAAAGTTTCCTATGGAAATTAACATTGAGAAAACACAAGAATTAGTGTAATTGTAAATAGTTTACATAGAATGATAATATGTCCAGCAAATAGGACTATGGTACATATAATTTGAGACTGACCCCGTGGCATTCCTATTTGTGGTACACATAATTTGAGGTTTATCTCTGATATTCCTATCCAAAGTACTTTACGTAATGCATTGGAAGGTGCTCTGTTCCTGAACCCAGGACAGTGTGTAAAAAAATGGTAGTAAAAAATGGTACTTTACTGTGACGGTAATAATATATAATCAAAAAGACTCGTGATTGTACTCTTAGGGAATCTAACCCTAAATACACAAAAGATGCAAAAATGTTGAATAATGTATATAATGTACATACTTTGTTTTTACTTTAAGTTTCTTTGGACATTTAGAGTACTTTGCTGTGATGTTTAAGTGAAACAAGAAGTAAAATGGCGGACTATACTAGCCAGTAAAACTGTGCAAGGTTGATGGCCTAGATGACTATGGAAAGGGAAGAGGGTACTAACACTGAGCACTTTGAAGAAGGTCTAGACCACAGGGACTCTATGGTCCAGTGGAAGGCTAGGAGCAGCCGATACGCGTAGGCCGTCCGTTTTTTGATGCACGCTAAATCTTTGCACATGGTGTGTGAATATAGCAAAAACTTTTACAACCTACCTGTTGCTGTGCCGTGACTTCAGCCGATGTACATGGGGTGAGAAGAAACGTAGTAATATATATATATATATATATATATATATATTTTTTTTTTTATCGAAGTTCAATCCACAGATTATCATAAAAACGCACTCACTCGTGTTATTTGAAAGTTAAAGGCTTTATTTCAGAAGCTTGTCGTGCCCAACACAATTCGTCTTTCCACAAGGCTTGATCATGGGATGCGCAGCACTAGAAACAGATTTCTTTATCTCTATTGACACATAGTTACTTCCTGTATTTAGTGAAGTGCATTGTGGTAAATGTGGTTCTACCTTTTACGAACGCTTACAAAAACATGTAAGTTCCTAAATCAAGAAACAGTGCTCTATTTTAAGTGCAATGTATCTGCCTTAGCTTAAGTGTCCATAATAAACAGTGTTTATCAATTTTTACTCTCTAGTGAGTGATTGTGTACTTGTTCATTCACTACAAAATGTTCTGGTAAATTTATCTCAGAATGTTCAGAATGTTCAGTCCTCTTTGTATTGTTCCATCATGAGGTTTCGATTTTATCCAGATTTCCTTTATTTGTTTTCGCTCTCTAGTGAGCAATTTATTTAATTCCAGTTTGTGCTTTTTCTAGTTACTTCTGTTCTGCAGTAGATGTGTACATAAATTTCTTCAATCTGATTTAATCCTCTGGGGTCCAGGGTTCTAAACATTACAATATGTTTAGATTCGATCTGTTGCAGGATTTTTGTTCGATCCCCCCTCTCTCTGATGCTGGAATTTGCTCCAGTGCGCAATATTTCAATGTCTTCCAATTGCCATCATGGTATTTTTCCATTTGTTTTGAGATTTCATTTGTTCGGTTTTTGTGGATTGTGGCACGGACATGTTCTAGAATTCTTTTTTTCACCTCAAAGATGGTACTACCAATGTAACGTGTTTGACATCCACGTATGCGCTTTTACAGGTCAGATGTCTTATTTTCCATTTTGTTCCTTTTTTGATCTCAATTTCTTTTTTGGGGGTAGCGATTTTGCATACTTTGCATTGTTTGCAAGGCCAAAAGTCCTCCCTTTCAGCCTTATTTTATTTGGGGCTTCTTGAAAGTGATTGTGAACAATTCTATCACCTATGTTTCTTGCTCGGCGATAGGTTATATTGGGATGGTCTCCTATGATCTTTGACAGGGAAAGATACAGTTTTAGAATTCCCCCATGTTTTTTGATGAATATTGTTAGTATGTTGTTTTCTGCACTATACGTCGTTATCATCCTTATTGGTGTTTTGTCTGATTCATCTTCTTTCTTTATATTTTTATTTAGGATGTATTTTCGATTTTGAGTCATAACTCTTTTCAGACTTTTTTCAATGACTTTTTGGGGGTATTTTCATTTTTGAAATCTGTCACTCGCCTGTTGACTATGTTTGATAAATTCATTATCTCCTGAGCAGTTTCGTCTGAGTCTTAGAAACTCCCCATAGGGGGTACTTCATTTGAGAGAATCACAATGAAAACTTTCTCTGTGCAGTGTCACATTTGTAGCTGTTTTTTTCCTACGCAATGTTTGCAGGAAGTTTTTTCCACATATATTTCTGTGGCCAAAAACACCACTCTTTCCGAACTCATTTTGTAAGTGAATTTTAAGTTTGTTGGACTGTTGTTCATTTTCTCAAAATAAGTCTTGAAGTCCCCTTCAGTGCCATCCCAGATGATCAAAAGATCATCCAGGACGATCTACAGTTATTTTGATCCACAAGTTGATGTTCCCTATTGGGAATGTCACTCGTTGTTTGATGTTTTTGTGTTGTTAATTTATGTTTTCTAATAAAGGACCGTTTTCCACTACTGTTGACTACTAGACTTCATGACCTGACGCATCCCCATTTCAGTGACTACAATCTTGGATCTGGAGCACAGAGGCATCAAGCAATGGCTGGGGTTGGTTGTGCAGGAATACTACAAATTGGGACGAGCGGGTGGTGCGGATAGAGGGTCCCTACATTGCTTTTGTGGACATGCATCCAAGACATGTGAGGAAGTTGAATAGGGCTGGCTGCGAGACTCCTCTGACTCTTGCAGTTGTTAGTTGGAAGGTACCAGATGCTAACAGGTGTAGCACTGCCAGCAGCTTTGTCTGTTGAATGATGTTGATTGTCCACTGTGTTGGTACCGTCAGCCTGTGGGCAATGTGGCAGTGTGCACCAACTTGAGAATGGAGCGATAATTCTTTCACCACTTTTGCTGCGCTAACGTGCCGATAACTGGGCGATAAGTCCCCACTTTTGGGTTTTAGGCTGACTCTGAAACGAGCCATTGTGTTTATTAGGACTTTGTTGTAGCTACATGCGAATCACAAGAATAAAGATGAAAAAACAAGAAAAGTGGGCAGGGTACAAACAACCTGACCCCCTAGGCCTGCTCAGGGGATCACACAAAAACACCAAGGGCCAAAAAATTATTGCTATTTTTTTTAAAGCAGTTGGGTGCACGAATCCAGATTTAAAAAAACGATGGGTCGTATTCTCAAGAACTTATCGTTGAGTTATCAGCACTTTAGCGTAGCAAAAGTTGCGAAAAATTATCATCCCATTCCCAACCTGGTGAAAACTGCCGATATCGTCAGTTTTCCTGCAATAGCTTCCGCAAAAAACTTGACCACGAAATGAGAGCGACAGCTAATGGTAATGATATGCAGAGTAGGCGTACTCGTGCAAACCCCCCCCAAAAAACACCACTTCCTGATATTTTTAATGACCAGCCAAATCTGCGATGCGATCCAAAAACAGGCGATGAACCGCGTTAGCAGAAAGAATTTAACATCTGCCTTTTACTGGTGTAAAGCAGAACAACTACCTACAGGATGAAAGGGAGCCAAGCCCAGAGCCACATCTGAAGACCAACACATGTCATAGAGCTACTGATCATGCATCTCCAACACCTAAGAAGGCCACAACACCCACCGCCACCACCCCCTGGACCTCCCACCAGACCACCCCCCCTACTACCACCATGCCAGCGCAGGACAACGGACCTTCCCAAAACGGAATGGCCCCTCAGCCACACAATAGCTGAATGTTGGGAGAGGTGGGAACAAAGTATGTGTGAAGGAGGCAAGTCACCCATCAATAACAATGCATACAATGCCAAGTGTAGCAGTGATGTGCTTTACAGACCTCACTATGCAGAGTACAGACGTCTCCATGTGTACATATACTGCTGGTGCTTGTATTGTTGTGGACAATGGATTTAACAATGTTACCTCAGACACTGGGGAGGATCTCAGTTATGTAGCTGTGTTCTCCCCCCTGTAAGCGGAAGCGGAGTAGACTGGTCCAATGTACGCCACTCCAGTGTAGGACTGTGAACAAATAAGCTGGGGCTCTGGGCATGGTTCACTTCTGGGAAGGCCAATGCGTCTGCCAGAGTGTCGGCCCTCACACTGCCATAAGGCCGCCGCCGTGACCACCGGCCTCCTCAACACAGGCCCACTGTGAACTCAGCGGCACAGCACCACAGAGTTATGTCTGCACAGACTACTGCCTTCAATGTACACTGCAGACAGCAGGGCTCACAATTTAGATGTGCACACGCTGAGTGCTTTAGGTGCCACTAACTCAGTACACCACAAGTCACTGCCACGTAGCTTTATTAAGTTGATGCAATAAACAATGGTCCTAAACCTTACTTAAATGTCAGATTTAACTCTGAATACTCAGTTGATAAGGTGAAACAGTTTGCGAGCACGCTAAGAGAACAAAAGTCTGCTCATGGTATCTAATGCATTATTTAAAGCAAAGAATTGATAAAGAAACAAACCAAATTCTAGGACCACAGGCAATTTATTTTCATTGCAAATGGTAAAAATGAGTACATTTCACAATATTAATTACAGGTATAATGGTTGCCCCAAGGGAGGAAGGTGTGAAGGGGTAGAGTGCTTGAGTGTGTTTTGTGGTTCAGTGATGAAGAGAGGAAAGGGGTTTAAGATAGTGACATAAGAAAATAGTACAATATTTAAGGAGAGTGGACTGGTTCAAAATCACCGTCCTATTTGGCCTGGCCACAGTTGCATTTATGGGCAGGATTTACACACAATTTAGTCAAACAATAGGGATATACATTCCCATGTGGCACGTAGGGAATGAAGGGTCAGAGTCCAGCCCGTGTGTATTAAAAGAGCGTTGACGTTTCAACTCGTCTTAAAGCCATGTAGGTAAGATAGACCTTGGCCGTGCGAGTCTTCATCAGGACAGACTGGGACTAACTCAGAGGTTACGGAAGGGCTATGGAGGACCCTAAAAAAATGAAGGGTAGAATGAGACTGTTGCATGGAAAGTTGGCCAAAATTGACTAACATCGCGATTAAAAAAGGGGGCTTACCCACTCAGAGATGAAAGGTCCGCGTTGAATCCAATTGGTTGCGGAGGGGCCAGTGTGTTTGGTCAATGTAGAATTATCTGCAAGGTAATAGGGTGTGGATGTCAGGCTAGTGATAATTTAAATAAACATGGGTAAGTCGCAAGGAACAGGTATACCAAGATTACCAGGAGGGTTAATCTCAGATGGGGGAGGCAGGTCCAAATACTAGGGACACTCCTCAGAACTTGAAATAAATTTCAAAGCTGCAAGGGAAATAAGGCTAGAATTAATCTCGAGTAAATAGGGTTCGCGGTGGTTCCTGATTAGCATGACCAGTGTGACCCTCTTAGAATATTTACCTTAGGCTGCTTGAAAAAGTCAGCATCTCGTCGGCAGCGCGTCTCGCACGAGAATGCGAGCGCAGTTGCCTCGAGGACGTATAAGGCAGCAAAAACATCAGCCAACGTGACCGGTACATCGTAAATGGAGGAAAGACTACCCTCTGTGGTGGGTTCCTAGGTAGAGAGGCTGTTCATTAATCGGACAGTACGGGATCTCAGTGTACATGGATGCGAAAAAGCGCACAGAAAGATTGGGAAGTCTACCAAAGTTACCAAAATAAAAGCTCAATTGCAGACATCAGGGGTTTTGGAGTAACCGCATATGATTCAAACCATGTCTTTCAATTAACAATGACAACAGTTAATCATTCGATGTTTTACAATTAAAAATCACAACAATTAAAAACAATAGTTCTAATGATAATTATTCAATAGTGAAACAGATTCAGTATAGGTAAAACATTACAGAGAGTGTTAATTCTGCGTGGATCAAGGGCAGAAAAACATTGTGGTTTACACATAACAATTGTTGGAGGAAGAAAATACCTTTAGGGGTAGAAAACTTGCTCATTACCGTTTGTTTAAAAACGTGTGCATTCTTACACTAAGCACAATGGGGTGAGCATGGGATGAGTGAGTACATACAGTTAGGTGACAAATCAAAATGGACGCATACTGTTGATAATATAGGGTTGGCTGCACACAGGACCCGGCATGGGAAAGTCTAAAGATGTGAGTCACAGAGTAGTATGTTTCATCCGATACCCAATACAGACACCTGTCTGTTAATCTCCTCCAGTTCATTCAAACCTTTGGAAACAGTATCCAGAGAGTGTATCCATTTACACTCGTGTTTGTTGAGTATGCTACTCATGTCACCCCATCTAGGGTTGAGCTTCACTTTCTCAATAATCCACCATCTTATACTGGCTGCCTCATGTTCAAAGGTGGTGAAATGGTCAACTAAAGGCGATCCTTGTACTTTACAACGGATATGACTGCAATGCTGTAGGATGCAGCATGTTATCTTCTGTACTGTCTGTCCTACATAAAGGAAGCTGCATGGGCAGCTGATGGCGTAAACCACGTCAGTCGTGTTGCAGTTACTGTGTTGTTGCAGTATGTATGTCTGAGTATTTTGGGTGAATTCTGTCAGTTCTATAGTCATAGGACACGCCTTGCAGACACCACATTTGTGGTGTCCTCTAACAGGAGGAAGACCCCAGAGAGTAGTTTGGCCAGGGATGCGTGTGGTAGGTAGGAGCGATTTGACCAGGTGTTCCCTGATATTCTTGCCGTTCCATAATGCGTGCAGGGGAGGGGGCTTATTCCGTAATTCGTCAGTAACCAAGTGCTAGTGCTGGTTAATCACTATTTTAATAGCACTGCTCTTTGTGTTGAATGTGGTAACACACCCCAAACAGTCATCACTGTTAGTTTTCTCTTTAGGGGCCAGTAGGTGTTATTAAGGCAGAATTCATTAGGCAAAAGACATTGCTCCCTGTGTGGCCCGCCTGGACCACGCATCATCGCAGGCTGCACACACGCTGAGTGCTTCAGGTGTCACTAACTGTGCAGCTGAACTCAACGCCACATGGCTGTGGGCTCTTGCTGACCGCTGCCTCTGGCCTACACTGCGGACAGCAGGACTCACAATTCAGGGCTCGCAATTGCAGATAGCGCAGTCCATTACGCAACAGACATTGTTACCAGTGCGGCCCGTCAGGACCACGCATCTTCACTGGCTGAACACACGCTGAGTGCTTCAGGTGCCACTAACTCTGTGCAGCTCATGTCAACACCACATGGCTGTGTACCCTTGATTGTAGTATAGTTCCTATATCCCTGATAGGCACTGCACATTGGCATAATATACACTATAGTTGTGGCATAGGACTGAGGTCAGTATGCCACTATCGAGTACATTACACTTAATTTCTTGGGTTTGCCAGCTAACTCAGAGGTCACTAGAAACTTCTTGAATAATCAAGAAGGGATTACTTTCTGACACCCGCATAAACATGACAACTTTGTTTCCCTTAGAATCGGAACAGTCCCAGAATCATGGAAACAATAGATAACAGTTTCACTCAGTCAATCGTTCATGCTTAGTTTCTACAGAGTTTACACAGAAATAGGTAGACGGGCGTTTCAATAAAGAGGGTTTATTGAACAGTCTTATTTCTCATGCAAGAGATATGAACTGCTACAATCGTAAGACAGAATGCAAAGTATAATATGGACAGAGTTAGCAGTAGGATAAAATAATACTGCAATAGCATGGTTTGTACCTATGACATATATTCATAAAAATACATACATAAATAACACAGGCTAAAATGTGAATACTCGTCTAGTGCTTCTAGCAAGTTCTACCCCAGTATACCTAACCTAAGGCAGTATGAGGTAAGAAGTAGGTGCTGTGTTTCTATAGTTTAGTTTAACTATAGTTAGGATTGTTGTTTCCAAGATTTGCCAAACGGCCCTCTAGGTTATAGTCTGCTCCATACCTTAAAATGAGAGAGGTTGGAATCTCTTTCTGGGTCTCGATCGCTAACACCCCACAAAGGGAGTCAGAAACACTGGAGCTGGATCCTCTGCGAGGAGGATGACGGCGTCTGGTCAGTGCGTCAGGTGGGGACTCGCATTCCTTCTGAACTTGCCACAGCGAGCCGTGCAAGTATGCAGCCATGGCAAGTGAAGGTACATTTATAGCTTAAAGGTGTTTAGGAATGCCTATATACGGTATCTAAATCGGCACACTACATGCTGACTGCTGCCTCCGGTCTACACTGTGATCATCAGTGCTCGCAATTAAAATTCAGTCTTGATTCATTCATTGCAGAGTCCAGTAGGCAACAGACATTGCATCCACTGAGGCCTGCCCACACAACGCATCTTCGCTGGCTGCGCACACGCTGAGTGCTTCAGGTGCCACTAACTCTTGCCCTTGCTGACCACTGCCTCTGGCCTACACTGCGGTCAGCAGGGCTCACAATTTAGATCGAGTCGCGATTGCAGATGACGCAGTGCAGTTGGCAAAAGACATGGCTCCCAGTGTGACCTGCTCGTACCACACATCATCGCTGGCTGCACACACACTGAGTGCTTCAGGTGCCACTAACTCAGTGCACCACAAGTCACCGCCATGTGGCCTTATTGAGGCAGAATTCATTATGCAAAAGTACACCTGTTTCAGGCTATTGTTCGTATGGAGCCTAAAACACGCAAGCTGCCTCCATCTGATTTACAAAGTGGCTTAAAAGTAAGATGTGTGTATTTACCTTTAGATTTAAAAAAATAAATCTTGAAACTATTGCTGTAGAGAAAGAGGAAACTGAAACTGTGGTTATTCTAGTTAATGGTGTACATACAAAGAGTCGAAAAATATGACAAGAATTAGCAGATGTCAGCAAAGTGCAAAAGGCTATGTTATATTTCACAAAAAACAATATTTACTGCAAAAATGTGTATGTGGAAGAAGAAATTGATTGAGTTGATGATAGCAAAATTCCAAGTGGCCAAATTGAAAAAGTGGACACTTCCAAAAGTGAAGAGATTTATGAACATTACAATGTACATCCTTTATATTCAAAGGAAGTGATTGGAAATACTATTGAATTATTCCAAATGGAAAAAGTGAAGGGAACTCCCATGAGTGTTTAGGGAAGAAGTTTGGAAGCTCGTAGTTTTCCACAGCTCTGCCCCACAGGAAATATGACAAACGACCAGTACAGATTCTAGCATCAGCATATCGTACAAGAAGATTGTACTCAGAAGATCATATATTTTAACAATGTATTCCATATTTATTTCATCTTTTGTTCCATACACCTACACAGCAGTCAGCAGGGCTCACAATTCAAATCCAGTCTTGATTTATTAATTGCAGAGTCTCTGCCTGCGCACAAGCTGAGTGCTTCAGGGCCACTAACACTGAGCAGCTCAAGTCAACGCCAGGTGGTTGTGTGCCCTTGCTGACCACTTCCTCCCGCCTACACTGCGTTCAGCAGGGCTCATAATTAAAATTGAGTCTTCATTTATTAATTGCAATGGCTGGTAGGCAACAGACATTGCATCCAGTGTCTGCCCGCCCGGACGACACATCATCGCTGGCTGCGCACACGCTGAGTGCTTCAGGTGCCACTAACTGTGCAGCTCAAGTCAACGCCAAGTGGTTGTGGGCACTTGCTGACCACTGTCTCCAGCCTACAAAGCGGTCAGCAGATCTCAGACATATCCAATCCAATCCTGACCTGCAAGGACACACTATCATCGCTGGCTGCACACACGCTGAGCTCTTCAAATGCCACTAACTCTGTGCATCACAACTCATGGACCCTTTATGATTAACCTTCGTGCTGTAGACACCGGATGCAACAAAGTCACCTCAGGAAGCAGGAATATCCTGAAGGGACATGAACAATTTCTTCGCATGAGCACACTCATCTCTGGTGCCCCTACCTCCGTGCACCACAAGTCATGGACTCTTTACAATACAATCTTTTGTGTTTGATTAAAGATCTGGTGCCCCTACCTTAGTGCACCACAAGTCTTGGACCCTCTATGATTGAAACTCTGTGTGTGATCCGATGATCACTGTTATAGTTGATGCCAGCACCAACCATTCCCTGAGGGCTGGTTTACACTTACCGCACACGCATCCAACACAGGCATCACTGGACATGTGACCCTGGTAATAAAAAGGGTCCAGGGCACGCGCCCATAGCCAGTTCCACTATCTATCTACCTGTGTC
This sequence comes from Lissotriton helveticus, assembly GCF_964261635.1. Taxonomy (NCBI): domain Eukaryota; kingdom Metazoa; phylum Chordata; class Amphibia; order Caudata; family Salamandridae; genus Lissotriton; species Lissotriton helveticus. The sequence goes on from NC_136063.1 coordinate 1,769,270,569, forward strand.
CGTGTGTTATGTATGCATGATGGCCCTGGGCCCTACTACATTACATTGTGCTGTTGACTGCACACACAATCATGTTACTTCTGGCAGTGGGGAAAACCTTGGTTATGTAACTTTGTGTGGGTCATTCTAGGAGTACATGGGTAGAGACTGGATGATTAGAGTACTGCAAGGAGAGTGTATGGTAAATTTATAAATGCCTGGGGATTGGCGGAGTGATTGGGTAAGTACATTTGTTGGCAGAGCCTAACCCCCAGCACAATTGGCTTCCAACCAGTGGCAACCCCGGCGGAGCATCAGGATTGCAAACCAAGCCTCAGCAGAGCAGACACTACGCACAGAGCATGAGTAGGCACTGCGCCGGTTCCTGAGGCACCGCCTTCTTTGCTACCGGATCCCCACAGCCTTTGCTCTAGTACCTTGGGTTCCCGCCCACTAAAATCTAGGCCACTGGCTAGCGGAAATACCACACAAATGCCTGGGAAACCGAGTCCAAGAGCTTGGAATTCTCATTGTGGTATACTGCATTTTCATCCAGTGGATACCCTCCCAGGTCATTGATCTCTGGATCAAGGATTTCTGACTGTTGGATCCCCGGTAATAAAAGGCCCAGAATCCTGTCTGCAAGATATTCCCAGCCCCACAGCTGGATCATTGACATACAGCGGAAAGAATCCATGGAATTCTGTAAGCGTAAATGGAGTTAGCAGAGCCGGCCTACTCCAGTAAGTGGCGCAACTGGAGCCAAATTTCAGGAAGACTGATAAAAACTTGGGGGGATAAGGTGGCCGCAGGATCACCACCACTGTGCCACCGTGAGTCTGGCGGTGTAAGACTGCCAGACACGTAATTTGGCCCTATTTTTTTTTAAACACAATAAAAACCTCAAAATAGTTAGAAGTCCCGCCTAAAAATGTACAAACAAAAAACAATTCTGCTTAGAACCAACCATTCCAGTTTAAGAAAGAAATATATATGCTAAATGTATGTTTGTAAGAATGTATAACTGATTATAAGTGGTTAGATGCTGAGTGAGAGGGTGTGTTAGTATATGAATGTGTGAGGGATAGTCTGTGATATTGACTGTATAACTGTGTAAATGAGTGAGTCAATTTTTGTATTTGTTTGGGGAAGGCTATGTAAGTGTCTGCATGGAGGAGTGAGTGGATGCATGACTGGCTCATTACCTGAGTAGGTGGGTGTCTGAGTACTTGTCTATATGAGTGAGTGTGTATGTGTGAGTTACTGTATGAGTGAGTGAGTGTGTATGCCCATGATTGTGTTCATGATTGACTGGGTATATGAGTTGTATGTGGATGAGTGAGTGAATATGTGATTGGCTGTATATACGAGTGAGTGGGAGTGGGAGTTTTTGTTTGGGTGAGTGAATGGGTATGTTAATGCATCTATGGGTAAGTGAGTGACTGTGTGAGTTTCTGTGTGGGTGAGAGACTGTGTGTAAGAGTCTATATGGCTAAGTAAATAGGTGTATGAGTGGCTGTATGGATGATTAAATTAGTGTGAGTGAGATTGTAAGGGAGAGTACGTGTTTGTCAGTGTTACTGTATAGATGAGTAAATGCATGTGTTACTATATATAATTGAGTGGGTGTGAGTATCTATATGGGTGAATGAGTGGCTGTGTGACTGACTGTATGAGTAAGTGAGTAAGTATGTTAGCAGATGTTTGGTTAACTCTTTCAGTGTACAAGAGGCTGTGTGGGTGTATGAGTGGGTATGTAAGTATATATATGTGCGTATGACTGGATGTCTGAGTTACTGTATTGGTTAATGAGTAGGTGCATGTGTGGCTAAGAATGGGAGTTAGTGGTTGTGTTAGTATCTGTATAGGTGTGTTGATGCATGAGTGGCTCTATGAAGCAGTAAGTAGATGTGTGAGTGTTTGAATGGATCTGTCAGTGGTTGTGCTGGAGTAGGTCTTTGAGATGTAAGTGTCTCTGTCTGTAAGAGTGTGTGAGTGGGTGAGTGACTGTGTGAGTGGGTGAGTGACTGTGTGGGTGGGTGAAAGGTTCTATTATTAGTGGTACAAGTGACTGAGTGTGCCTGTGAGTACATGTAAGTGTGAATTCATTGAATGTGTAAGTGTGAGTATAGCTGAGTGAGTAGATGTATGAGTGCTTGTAGGTGTGACTGAGCCTGTGTGACTGTCTGACTATCCTATTTATTGTGTTATGTCTTTTATAACTGAATAATCCAGGGTGTAAGTGAATGAATAACTACATTTGTGTATGAGGCAGTTCTGTATATCTGTGATTAGTAAGTGTTAGTATTTCAGTAGATATCTAAATGAGTGTGTCAGATCCTATTTGGGCCTGTCTTTCTATATTTATATAAGTATATTGCTATATGACTATCACTCTTAGTGACTCTGGCAGTCTAAATCTGTATCTAAGGTGCTGCATAGATTCAGTTTAGGGTTTGGAAGTGAGCATATGGGTATGTAACTGTGTGTTCAGAACTGCTGGCAGCAGGTTTTGATACATATGATGTATCTGTGTATATAAATGAATGCTTAGGGGCTATTGTCAGTGCATGGCTGGGTGTATTAGTGATTCTATCATTTTGCAGATATGTATGTGTGTTGCAATTTGACTGCCATACTGGATGTATAACTGGGCAAAGGGGCCTGTAAGTACAGTTGTCAGTGACTGCATTTTGAGCCCATATTTGCAAGTTTTTAAACAGATATATCACTTCCTGTTCCCTGGATACCTCTTACATTGGATGTGAGTTACATCTTGTAGAAGAGTTGGCACACAGTTTCTCGAGTGAATTTGACCTACTATTAAAGTGCAGACACAGGTTCTGCAGAAGAAGGTCAGAGGCATGTATGAAGCAACAGATCTCCATTAGGGTGACTTGTTATTCTTAGTTCCTCAGTAGATATGTAAGTTGGTGTCTCAGTTCATATTTGGGTGTTACTTTCTATACATTATGAAGTATGTTGCTTCATGAATATCATTCTTAGTGACTCCATGGCTGTCTACCTCTGTATCTAAGGGGGAAAATGGACTGTTTTCAGGCTGTGTTGCTGAATAAACAGGTATGCAACTGTGTTTTGAGAATTGCCCCCGGTACGCCTCGATACATATGATATACCTGAATATCTGAATTAATGGTTAGGAACTTTTCTAAGTGTGTGGTTGGATGTGTTAGTGGTTCTAATCTTTATACATAAGTATGTAAGTAGCAATCTGACTGCCAGACTGGATGCATACATGGATATAGGTGTCTTTAACCGCGGCGCAAATTCAGCCGCGGGGCAGGGGTTTGAAAGTGTGGGCGTGGCCAGGTAGTGCTCGCGAAGCCGTTGGCCGAAGGGAGCATGGGAGGGGATAAATGCAGTTGTCAGTGACTGAAATTTAAAATCATATGGGTTTATTTTTTAGCCGATAGGGAACTGCCTATAGTCAACCTACTGCGTACCTTTGGGATGAGTTAAATATAATAGAAGAGGAGTTTAAGGCTTGGCAACCAGTTTCTACTACTATCAGTCTCAGTGTGTCTATTGCATTCTAAATGTATATCTAAGGGGCACTCTGGAGTGTTTGTTGGCTGTTTTATTGACTATTGGGATACAAGCGTGTGTGCAGAACTGTCCCTAGTAAGGCTACATAAATATAATGTATTTCTATATCTGTGCATTGTATCAGTAACTGAGAGTGTGCGTGAGTACATTTTGAGTGAATGAATCGGTGTGTCACTGACGTTTTATTAAACAAGTGTTGATGTAATACACTCTACAAACAAATTAGTTGGTAAGTCATTGTCTGTTACAATAACTGTTTGAATATGTGAATGAGATGTTGTGTGAGTCACTGTAAACCTATAATTTTGTACTGAAACATGAACGTACAAAACGGGCCAAAGAAAGTTATGAGAAGCTATCAGAAGACCACCTTCTCTTTAAAAACGATGTCCATGGATATTTGTATTCAATAAGTCTATGGTAAGAAACATGTTTTGAGATATCTTAGAACCTTAAACTGTAGCCATTATTAAACTCAAAAGGACATAAAAATACATTAGTATGTGATCTTCAAAATTAAGAATTATAACTTCTTACATAAACAATAACAGTGAATTACAATGTGATACAAATATCACTTTCTCTCTTTTACATTTCTCAGCTTTCATATTATTTCACCATTCACAGTGGTCTGTATGTAACATCATCTTCAAACACTGGGGAGGAAACAATCGTATGGAGGCAGGCAGGATGAGGGGTAGGTGATGGGCTGCTCATTGCGCATGGAACTAAACTGCAATAATCTCGCGGTCCCCTAGGTCACATTATGGCCTGTGCGTAGGGGTTGATTTATGGATTCGTGCTGGGGTGAGCATGACATAGATACCTAGGATCTATTGTACCACTGCCAGGGATTGAGTATAATAACACTCTAGATACCCACTCTAATTCAGAGGTAGGAAACATATTTTTTGGTCCTGAAGAAACTCTAGGGATCCAGTACTGGACCAACATAGACTGAAATATGTCGACCTGAATAGTGAAACCACAATAGTTCACAACAACATACTTATTGAGTAATGGTATATCACAATACCTCCATCCCCCACAACCTTGGCATTCAGGCGGCAGAAGCGGCATTACTCAAAACCAACAAACCTCATGATTTACAAGTTTTCCTTATGGAACTGATTGAATTCACTCTGATGCACAGTTATTTCAGATACAAAACCAAATTCTTCAGTCAACTCTCAGGAGTAGCCATGGGCAATTGTGCTGCCCCATCATATGCCAATCTCTTTATGCAGGATTATGAAACTGAACACATTCTGACTGTACCCCATTGGAAAAATCATCTTAAAATCTACTATCGTTACATCGACGACATCTTTCTAATATGGACCGGTACGGAACAACAACTGAAATTTGCCATCAGTCACCTCAACAGTGTCAATGAAAGAATCCAATTCACGCACCATTTCAACCGCACTAACATATCTTTCCTGGACGTCAACATTACCATCAAAGACAATAAACTTGAAACATCCATTTACACTAAACCCACAGACCGGAACAATTACCTACACTATTCCAGTTTTCACCAACCCAGTCTGAAGAAACACCTACCTTATTCACAATTGCTAAGAGCCAAAAGAATAGCTTCCACTGAACATTCATTTACACAGGACAGCACCAATACTATGAACACATTTTCCAAGAGGGGTTACCCACAACAAATTATCTCAGCAGCCTACATAAGAGTGAGTTCTATCGATCGCTCTTCATTACTAACACCCAAACCCAAGCCAAGTTCCAATACTCAACCCAACGTATTCGTCTGTAAATTTTCAACCAAAAGTCATCTCATCAAAAAAAGCATCAAAACCCATTGGCTAATACTACAATTGGAACCCGATTTTAATAACCTGTTCAATGAAGTACCAATTTTTGCGTACCAACGATCAAAGAACTTACGGTCACTAATAAAACCACCCACCATTGAACCTGCCATGTACAAAGGAACTATTCCCTGTCACAATTGTCAAAACTGTCATAACATCATCTCAGGCAATAGCATAAACCATCCTAGTTCTGGTAAACAAATCCCACTCAAAACCAACGCAACTTGCGACACCATGAATGTCGTGTATCTTTTGAAGTGTCCCTGCGGGTTACCCTACGTAGGGAAAACTGAAAGGAAAATAAAGACTAGACTTAATGAACACAGGAGCAACATCAGAAACAAAAATCTAAAATCTTGCGTGTCTGCTCATTTCACCCAGCTAAACCACAACAACAGCCAAATTTGCTTCCTCGTCCTTGAGGTTGTTGAGAAACCTGAGGGAATTGACCCCAAAAAATACCTGCTCCAACGAGAACTATTCTGGATTTTCAAACTTGGTACCACCGCACCGAAAGGTCTCAACGAACGTCTGGAATTTAGCAGCTTCCTTTGACTTGCTTCACCCATTCAATTGACCAGTGCTTGTTGGTTGTTCAGTATTTTGTGCATGTATACCTCATTGTATTCTAATTTTACAATGTAGATTGTATTCATACTTGATTGTACCTTTTTAACTTTTTGATTACTGCTTCTTTCCTTCATATTTTTTCACTGCAACCCTGTTTCCTTTTCATTTGCTGTTTCATTCAATCTTTATTAAATTTTTCACATTTTTCACATTCTTATCTTCCATTGTTGTCGATATACCTTCTGCCTTTTTTCACACACTCGTCCCTCACTTTCCCACCCAACCCACAGCCATTTTCTTATGTTTTTTCCTTTAATTGTTCCGCTTTCGTTCTCCTCTCTTTTTCCTATCACGCCTTTACGGAATTAGTCTGTTTTCCATTCTAATGTGCTTGCTACATCTAGACGCATGCGCACTGTCACTTGTTACTAACGCGTCTCTTCGATGGCGTCTTTCACCCGTGATGTTCCAAACTAACCACAACACACTTGGTAAGCGACCTCATCCTTTGGTTATTTAATCCACATCGCTGTTCTCAGCTACACAGCTCCGTTTGGTGCACGTTCATTTAATTTTTCACGGTCACATCATATTTTAGCGTACGACTTCAAATTTCCCTTTTCACGCTTCCGGGTGTATTCCTTGGTATTTACAGACTACGTACTTCGATTCACGTCTATTTCATACTTTCACTGGCGTCTTCTCACACCATTAAGTTTCACCATCTAACTACACACGAGTGGCTAATTCATTTTTATATTTCTAATGTCATTAATCACTTCTATTCTCTGGACTTACTATCCCATGTCTGACATTCTTATTATTAGTATGGGCTTTAACTTCGGATTTCACTATCTTTTCTGTTTTCAAAAACACTCGGCTCCTGACTCATATACTTTTTTCCACTTGTTTGCAGTACAAATCTAACCCCCTGACGAAGAGCATACTGCTCGAAATGCATTGGGGATTTGAACTATGTACATGATGTTACTTTTGGAATTTTTGGAACCCTTGGATACTATTATGTTATGAGAACTTGTTTCCTTTCCATGGAGATTTTTTGAACTACAAAATCGCAACTACAAATCAACCTAAATGATTGATACAAAGTGAATAAAACTTTGAATTATTATATTACATTTTGGACACAGTTTGCTTTATTAGCACACAGGAGTGCTCATGTTATCCACCTTGTGCCTACAAGGTTTCGCATTTATTATTTATCTTTCTGCCCTTCTTGGACAGTAAGGGCAGTATCTTGATCACCCTAAGAGACTTAACCTTCCTGGTATACCCAGTATTACTTTGTTGTACCCCGGAGTGCAGCGGACCCCCTTATTTTTTCATATCACAATGTTGCCCACTCTACCCAATCTTAATTTGTAACCTTACAGAAGGGTCTCCGAATAAAATGTTATCTCCTTTAGGTAATTTTAAGATCACACTTTCCACCTTATACATTTTACCCCACAAACCCACATTCACAGTTGATACAAGAAAAGATGTTCGACAAAGAGCCCTCTCATGGGGCCCGTGGGGCATTGAAGCGCCAGCCCCACAAGGTCAAAATACCCATTGATGAAGCATTACACCAACACTGGTGTGTGAAGTCAACACTTCCAAATAAGGAAGATGCCCCTGGAACCATATATTCCAACCACACCGTTTCTTTAATGTTTTTCTATAAACCTCTTCACATAGGAAAATTGTACTCACACTGATTAGATGTGTCAATTATAGTGTTGAGTACGGGTACTGGACCTTAATTTGGCTTCCATCCCCCACTTTTTCAGTAATCATTTTCCATTTGATACATCTATCTGGAAAATGACATAAAATGTTTTGCAACATATCAATTGATTTTTACCAAATGATACAATTCCACTTAGAAACAGGAGACTCTCTACACAATCCCTGTACTTCTTCGGCTATTACCTCCTCAACATTATTATGAATCATTTTCTCTTTTGGAATGTACTACCATCTTTCACCCTATTAAATCGACCAGTTTTTTCAACAGCATGCACTGATGTGTTCTCCTTTAAATACCTTTCTTCACTAAAGAAAGGTTCAATACTGAAAGCATGTTTGCAATTACCAGTGAAAATACTACAATTGTTAGTTTTATTAACAAGTCTTTTACTGGCGTTTCTTCTTCATAGAGACCACTGTTTTATCCAGTGTTCTCTTTCTGTCTACTATTAAGATAAATAGTTTTCGCTTTAAGGTAAATGCTGTATCTACTACAGTTTCTATGTGATGCTTTTGCATATATGCTTCTGATCTTTTCTTTTACTGCTTTGTATTCCTTACTATGCTTTGTATAACCCTAGTTCTAAACATTCTTCTTCTTATATCTTTGTACTGCTTCTGCCTTGCTGTTAGATGAGTTGTTTTTTTACAGTGATTTGCAGTTTGAACATGAGTTATTGCTGTTTGTTTCTGACTTGTTCTCGCAGTTTTCTTTTTCTTATCATAATTTTTCACATTTCTCATTCTTCCTAATACTGTTTTAAGAAACTACTTAGTTCTCTTACCAGCATATGTTGTTCCTGTAGAACATTCTTTCCAGCATCCACTAATTTGTTTTGAGTCTTTTGGAAGTAGTACTGTGTTTTTGTGCTTTTCTCCTCTGTTCCTTTCTTGTAATTTTTACCTCTTCCATTTGAAATCAACCATATATCTGAAACAACAGCGAATATTATTGTTTCTGTTCTGTAATTAAACCATCTAAAATCATAGATATATTACTTTTTTACTATTTTATTTATACCATTGTGGAGCTATGGCCTACCCAAAGCCTATTTTACTAATCATTTGTATATACTTCATAAAACGTTTAGGTTTTGAAAGAGTTCTGAATTTGAAGCTTAGCTGTAAAACTGTACTTATAGTGCATCTAATATTAAAAGTTATATTCAAAAGGCTACATATTTGGGTAATTTTGGTGAGTGTGCAACTACTTCCATTAGTAGATCAGGCATTCATCCAAGTCACAAATCTGCCCTACCTCCTAACCTTACCATTGAGCTTACTAATGACCAAATGGATCTAAATAAAACTAATGTCAATCATTACCTCCCTCAACTGGAAAAAATGCCAATTGGTATGACTTAAGTCTTTAATATAATTGCAGTCTTACTTCCTACACTACGGATCCCCTCCCATCCACGATAGTACAAAATCTCAACCACATGATTGCTCTGTTCTGGACAAAGATGATCAACACATCCCTCTATTCTGGCTGTGTACCTGACTCCTTCCAACTAGGACAAATCACACCCATACTCAAAAATCTGGGGCTGACCCTAATGATCTCAACAACCTCAGATCTATCTCTAACCTCATGTTCCTTGCCTAAACTATGGAGAAGTGTGTTCTTCAACAACTTAACCAACATATAGGTGAATTCAGCCTCCACCACACCTTCCAATCAGGATTCAGGCAAGGCTGTAGCACAGAAACTGCCATGCTCAATATATCAGATGACATTAACAGATCCTTAGATGAAGATAACACATGCTTACTCATCCTACTTGGCAGATCAGCGGCCTTTGATACCGTAAATCACCCAGCATTACTTAAGACACTCAAGAACCACTCTGGTATGATTGGCACAGTCCAAAAATGGTTCACTTCTTACCTTCACCACCGATCACAACACATTAAAATCAACTCATGTCTCTCCAAACCCACACCAGTTAATTTTGGTGTACCCAAAGGCTCGATTCTTTTCAGTCTCTTCATGGAACCCTTTACAATCATCCAGAATAAAGCAGGGGTCAAATATCACCTATAAGCTGATGACACTCAACTTTACTACACAATCAAATCACCTAGTGACATTCTACACCTCATCAACACACTAATTAAGACACAAACTTGGTTTCATTCGAACCACCTAAAATAGAACCACAAAAAAACGGAACTAACATTGTTCTCCCCTAATAGTAAACCTCTACCAATCCAAGTCTGACTCGAGAACCTGGATGCCCTCAACTCCTCTCTCACCCTGTCCAATTCCATCAAGTCTTTAGGTATCATCCTGGATAAAAACACGTCAATGAAGGAATACATCAAAATCTGAAAAAGGAGCATGTTACACACTAAAACACCTAAAGAAAATTAAACCTTTAAATCACCTTCATGATTTCAAGAAGGTAGTACAGTCTCTCGTCCTCACTAAACTAGACTATGAGAATGCCATCTTCACAGGGATGCCAGAAAGTCACCTCGCTCACTCGTAAAATCAGTTTTAAACATGGCAGTCTAGCTCTTAACAGGTGGTAAACAGTTTGAATATATCACACCAGCCCTCATGAATCACCAACTTGCTTCCTATTGAGAGAAGAGGTATTTACAAGACTGCCTGCATCACCCACAAAGCCCTTCACACACACATCCCCAACTATCTTGACAACATACGTACGAAAGCAGGAAGAAACAGAACTCTGAGAAGCTCCAACTGACTTATTTTCATACCTTTCAAACTCAAAAATAAATCCACCAAGACTCACTCTTTTTCTGGAAATGCACCCAGGATAGCGAACTCAATCCATAGATAACTCTGATGCAACCCTTTTAAAAAGAATCCAAGAATCCTCCTCAACACATACTTTAACACACATGCCAACTGATCTTTGTCCCAATGCTCACTCCCTCTATGACTTGACCATTTGTCATAGCTGGTTTGATTGTTTCAACTGTCTAATTATTCATTTACTGCTTTAATCTTTGCTGTTCCAATTGTTCCACATACTGTAACCACCCCTTGTGCCTAATGATTCACTTTGTCTCCATATATACTTGCTCTTGAATCTTCGAGTCTAGCATCATAAGTAAAGCTTTGTTACTCTAATTTTCACTTTAATTTTTTCTGATGCCTTCAGGTGTAGCTCGCATTATATAAATTGTATACATAAATAATTAAATAAATAAACAAGTAGTAGATATATAAGAGTTGTTTCTGTGCATGAAAGTGAATGTTTAGATGCTTATGGCACTGTCTCAAGGGGTGTATTAGTGGCTCTCCCCTTTTGTATTTGCGTATGTGAGATTCAAATCAGGATGAAACACTAGATGAATACGTCAGGATATGCAGCTGTTAGTTTGCATATAGCTCACTGAAACTTCTAACTACATGTGTTAGCTTTTATGCATATAGAACCATACCCTATGACCTAGCTACAGGCTACCTTAGGGGTGACTTTTAAGAAGTAGAACAGCAGGCAAGGGCTTATGGAGCAGTTTTAAATACCAAGTCGGCCTAGGAGTAAAACTGCATGTACAGTTTCAAGTGTACCACACCTGAGACATGTTCAACGCACTTCTACTCTGGATGGTTCACTTGGAAGTGTTGGTTCTTTACTAGATATCTGGATAAGTGTCTCAGGGCCATATTATCAAGAAAGGGCGATACATTATAGCCGCTTTTATCGACAGGAAACTGCTGCTAATGCAGTGATAACGGGCTTGATAATATGCCCTTGTGAATTCCCATAGAAGCCCAGGTTCTGGTGTTAACCTGGGCTTCTATGGGAATTCACAAGGGGATATTATCAAGCCCATTATCGCCGCTTTAGCGGCAGTTTCATGCAAATAAAAGCGGCGATAATGTATCGCCCTTTCTTGATAATATGGCCCTCAGTTCCTATGATGGGGTCTCTTTCTATATGTAGCAAAGTTTCTTAGTACATCACTGGCTCTGATTGTGACTGTATGGCTTTGCAAATCTATATGTAGATTGTCCCCTATGTATTTCAGTCACTAATTGATTATTTAAGTGAGCGTGTCACTGCCTCCTTTAGTGCTAGATACATAAGAGTTGTGTTTGTGCATGTGAGTGAAGGTTTAGATCCTTGGAACACTGTCTGTGAGGATTTAGTTGTTTTGTATGCACTTTCAAGAGATCCAACTCAATGTGAAACACTGGATGTATAAGTCAGAATATATGCCTGAGATTGTACATGTAGCTCACTGAGACTTCTAATTACATGTGTTGGGTTTTATGCACATAGGAGTGTACACTGAGGCCCAGCTAAAGGCTACCTTAGGGGTGACATTTAAGTGGTAGAACAACAGGTTAATGTTTGTGAAGCAGATTTATATACTAAGTCGGCCTAGCAGTATAGCTGGATGCACAGTTCTCACTGTTCCAGGCTTGAGACATGTTTGGAAGGCTACTACTCTGGATGGTCCTCTTGGTAGTGTCAGTTAATAACTAGATATCTTATTAAGTGTCTCAGTTCCTATGTGGGGTCCCTATCTATATGTAGTAACGTCTCTTAGTACATTGCTGGCTCTGATTGTGACTGTACATATCTTTGAGTGAGTGTGTTACTATCTCCATTAGTGCTAGATACATAAGAGTTGACTGTAGGAGTTTCGTTTGCCAAAAGAAAATGAATGAATCACAAGGTAAAGATTCTGACTGGTGTGAAAAGTGGAAATATAATGTTTGGCGCTCAGCATCTTCTTTGTGTTTTTCGCTTAAAATTTAGAAAATACATATTTTCTTTCATTATTTATGAAATTTCAAAATTGATTTGAAAATTGTATTTTGTTGTGACTTGACTTTATTCATTGTTGCTTAAACTACTCAATCACAACTCTAAGAGAACACCTACTGCTTGTGGTATAAATACAAGAGCCTGTAGAAGGCTTCTAAATGGATTATATTTTGTCCAACCACAAGATTCTCTAATTAACTTGGAGGGATAGCCCTTCCTAATTAATAAATCAAAATAAAAACAAGGAAAGTAGTCATCAGTCATGGGTTCAACTATTGTCCCCCAAAACCTATAGTCTACTGCTACTAAACAGTAATGAAAAAATAGGCCATGGGTAACCACAACCCCAAGATTACAGAATGAAAAAATACTTACCTCTAGTCCCAATCACAGTGTATACCAAGCCTGGGATTTCAGTTGTCTCCTAGTTTAGGGACCTCACAAATGCTGCTTGTGGACTTGGCCCTCTCAGCAGGGTTGTGCCAAACATTTTTCTACACCCCTCCTGTTTCTTTGCTGAATTGATTGTTGTTGGCCTTAGGACTCTAACTATTGCTAAATTGCTCATGCTCACTACCTAAAACATGATAAAATTAGCTCACATCTGATCAGCATATTGTATTTACTTATAAGTTCCAAATACCCAGGGCCTGCATATGAAATACGACTAGTGGGCCTGCAGCACTTACTGTGCCACCAATTAAAGTAGCCCCTTGAAACATGTCCCAGTTCTAAACAGAGCCTGAATGCAGATTTGAACTGCCATTTTGACTTGGCACTATAAATACTCGCCAAGGCTTAAAGTCTCCTTTGTATGGCATATACGTCACACATATGGTAAGCCATAGGTAGCCTATGGGGCAGGAAGCATTGTAATGAAAAGTTTGGACATATACGTATACATTTTTAAAATCTGGGTAGTTAAATCACATAAATTTGTTTTTCACTACTGTGAGGCCTATATCTCTAATAGGATAACATTGGGTTGCCTTATTGCATATAATAAGTGCTAACCTCTGATTGCAACAGGTGAACCTTCATGTTCCTGATTGAGAAATTTCAATTGAAAATCGTCTTTAATGGTATAGTCGGATTTTAAGCTGCAATTTTGAAAATGGCAATTTTAGAAAAGTTTCAGTAAACACAACGGGAGGAGCTCGTACATCCAGTTGAGAACTTAGGGATTGTAATAATATACAACAATGTGTCAACAGGTAATATTCTATAGACAAATTATTACACATTGAAATAAATTGCAAACAAATGAAGAGAAATTGGAGAAATGCCAAAGCTGACTATCACTGGCTGTATTCAAGCATGGGTAAAGAAATATGTCAGACAGAAATATCAGTATTACTTTTACGTAAGTGTAATCAGCAAAAAAGTGCACATAGTGCTCATAAAAAAAGTGAACAGTTCATGTGAGGCACGTGACAAAGTGAAAGTAAACCACAAAAAGACGTGACTTTTAAAATGATAAATAACATATGAAAGCGGAGGAGAAACTAATTTACAGAGACATTATGTGCCAGAAGCCGTAAGTACATTGAGTTTTTTGTCGAGGGAGTTTCGACCTTTGTGATTTTAGGTCATGTTCAGTACAAGGATTACACAAATAACTTGCAACTGCTAAGCTTGATATACAATTGCGTATCTATGTGGATCCAGGGAATGGCATGGAACGTCACCAAGAGGTAGGAGGAACGTCATGAAGAACCACTCGAAATTAGTGAAGTCGAAGGTAAAAATGACAATGGCAATTATTTTTTTGCGTTCAGTCAATTATGACCCGTAGATTACAAATCCAGGCATTACGGGCAGGGGAGGCGATGGCCGCATAGGATTTGAAGAAGTGAATCACCAGGTGAAAAACTTCTCAATGCAGAAAGTGCTTCAGGACAGGCAGTTGCTCTGCCTCAGCGGTTTGCACCGTAAATTTTAAGAAAGTTGGCATTTTCCAGCCCTAACTATCTGGTTCCTGCAGCCTGTTCCTGGATCACATGACTGGGGGTAGTTCGCAGATGGACATCCCCTTGAATACTCCCAGAAAGACACACAATAGAGAGACTATGTGTTTCTGGATGTGCCATCAACTGGCAGGATCTGTGGGTGAAGCTGGGCACAACCAATCTTCAATGCAAAAGGCTACACTCTTCCTTCACGCAAAGTATTTGTCAGCCCTGCATTGTTCATGTAGACAGGCAGTAGTGAGGGCAGGTAAGGCAGAAAACGTCAAGCAGCTCAAAGGCAATTTTCTAGAAATTAAATAGGGAAATTTCTAGAAACTTTAGAGAAATAACTATTCATAAAAATTGGACCCTCAACTTCACTCTTGAGTTTACTTTCTGGACCTGAGGATGGACTCTCATAGGACTGCCATCTGTTGTGACTTGATAGATACTCCACAAGACTGCTTTGCTGCACCTGGAAGGAATGCTTTTTTGCGTGGAGTCTGGCTTGAAGCCTCAGAAGTATGCCCTGCTGCTTGAGCCCTGTCCCACTTCTTGAACCCAGGAGTACCAGAGTGACTCCAACAGCTAGTTGCCTGGCCTCCTTAGGGACAAAAAAGAATCCAACCATCTTGAACCCACATCCGTGCCCAGCCTGAATGAGCACTAACCTCCTAATTGGTGTCCCTCCAGTCCTGAACTCTTGGTGGTCGTGATAAAGGGGCCCAGAAAGCCAAAGTTTAAACTTGGGAGTTAAAAATATTTTGCCTAAAACCTGCTCTGAGATCTGAGAGGAGACCAGGACCAATTTGCCCGTCTTTCCACCCAGCTGTGCATCACTGGTAAGTCTGACATTGCGGTAGCTCCCACTACTTTCTTCTCCACAGCAGCTAATCCTATTCAATGGTACTTTGTCTAAGGTGTGTCCAACCACATGGAACTCTCATCGGCTACAGCATCCAGCCTCACCCACTGGAAATCTTTTGCCTTCCAAAAAAAAGCATAAGTCCAAATGAAAAAATTCCTAACTGTAATTTTGTGCAGCGGCTCAAAAACAACAGCTCCTCCTTGGACACAACCAGCAGCCTTGCCTTGCTTAACTTCTACCTACTCAGAGACTTTCTTCTAAGCCCAGAGGCAATCATTGACGGGGACCAATACACTTTTTGCATCCAACTCACGATCCGCCATATTTTTTTACTTTGACCTGGTCTCCCTCGACATGATGTCCAAGGTTGATACTTTGATCTTTTAGGCACTATTTTTTACCTTTAGCTTTAAAAATTCATAACTCCATTTTTTCTTATTGGATTTTTGTTGTTTTGGTGTCAAATAATTTATTCAAATTGACTTTGTTTTTCTAAATTAGTGTGGGATTTTTCTTGTGTTTTCACTTTATTACTGTTTGGTGCTGCATAAATAATTTACATATTGCCTCTAAGTTAAGCCTGACTGCTTTGGTGACAAGGCACTGGAAGGTAAAGAACAGGTTAATTGAGTGATTTTTAAAATTCACCTTGACAGGGACTGTGGCAGTTGCTTGAGCATCTCAACCAACAACCCAATTTCTTACACTGCCAAAATGGGGAAAATGTACGGGAAGATAGGAAAAGTATAAATGAACTGAAGATAAAATAGCTACTTTTTTGCCTTTAACACCATTAAAGAAATATATTGTATATATCTCAATTGCAATGTAAACATGTAAGATAGTTCGGGAGAACAAATGTAGTTTTTCACATTGGCAACTTACCATTTGCAATCAGACATTTCTTTGTTCAATACTTTGGCTGCAATTGAATGGAAGACTTTTTGTGGCATGCAATACTTTTGAGTGTGCAGATGGTCAAGCCAATATCTCTTGTAGGGAGCAATTGAATTTTCATCAACAGCCTTAACCTGGTTGAAAAAATATATGAATCAATGCATTCACTTTGTATTTATATTGTTCAAATGGATGCCGTTCTTTATTTTTCAGATGGCTGTCTTTTGAAAATAAATATTTTTCTCAAAGAAGGAATTCAAAAAATCATTTTGGCATTTAGTTGAATGGCTCACCTGGCAGGAATTAATGGTAGCACCATTAGGTGAACGCAGATTACATGTAATGATATGTTACTGTTCTGTGCTCACACTGGGAAGCTGTTGTGTGTCTGATGAAAAAGCTGCTACAGAGAGGGAATGTGTTTTCTAAAATCTTTACCTCTGCATAGCCATTGCAATTTCATAGTTTGAAAATGGAACAGTTACATCAGTAAGTCAATAAAATTGCGATTACGTGTTGTGTAATGGCCTTGTGTGGGAAAAGGATAATTATGAAGGTACAATGCAGGGGCATTTTGCATTCAGGCAACATATTAGCTACATAGCACATTTAGTAGATGATCTAAAAACTTATGTTTGGAAAGGTTCTATAATCTAAATGCTCAATAACCAACCTATTTGAACAGTGATTTCAAATGTAAAAAAGAATTAGCATTATGAAATTGCACTTCAACTGAAGACACAGCCAAATGGTCAACCAAAATTATTAGACACAAGTAAAAATCTAGTAGTCCTATATTTAAATGGTACAGTTCAGAGGATATGTTATATAATGGTTAATTGTAGACACATTACAATTTGATTAGCTTTGCTTTCACATATAAAAGTTGGAGCCAAGTGAGCAATTTTGTGTTCTTCTCTTAGTGGCCATCAAAAGTAGCAAGCAAACTAGAGGATCAATTCACAAAATGCAGTTTGTAGTGCGCAAAGTAGTACTACAGTAGTAGTTCTGTAATTCACATTGATGCAGGCACGGAACTCCAACTCCACTTCTCCATTAATTTCTCTGCCGAGATTTTCATCATGGTGGCGGAGTTTCCTGCAAATGCCAGTATATGAATTAAACGAAAATGTGGGCAAAACTGGGGTGGGAGTTGTGGGAAAATGTTGAATAATAATACTGCCAAATGGACGGATTTCAGGGAGCTTCAAGAATGGGTTTTAAAGGGACATGCTAAAAGAAAATATACATTCAAAAAAGAGTAAAGGAACTGCAATTCATAAAACACACCCCTATATTTGCTACAATCCTGCAGGTGTCAAACGGGATCAAATGTCTATGGCAGTGGTCACCCCATGTTGTTATAGTTCACCCAACCCACCAGCAAGTCCACTGACAACCCTCCCTCACAAGACCTCTGCAACAAATTCAGCAGCTTCTTCCACTCAAAATGCACAACTTCGACGAAAACAACCAACACACTGAACCCTCATCAGCCACTCCTTACACACCGAAGCCAATGATTGACAAGTGGACAGCACTCACTACTGAAGACACACTGAAGACAATGTTGTCAATCCACTCCAGGCCCCCATGGACCTCTGCCCCACCACATCTTCAACAGAGCCGATGACACCATCGCACACCATCAACCGCTCCCTGACAAAGGCTTGTTCCCGGATGACTGGAAACACACCGAGATCAACTCCCTCCTGAAGAAGCCTTCGATGGACCCCACCGACCTCAAGAACTACAGATCCATCTCCCTGCTCCAGTTCCCAGCAAAAGTCATTGAGAAAGCTATCAACAGCCAACTCGCCAACTTCATCAAAGAGCACAACATCCTCGGTTCCTCCCAATCCAGCTTCAGAAAAAACCACAGCACATAACCCACCCTCCTCCCTGCAACAGACGACATCTGCTCCCTACTGGACAGAGGAGAAACAGTATCCCTCATCCTCCTCAACCTCTCAGTGGCATTCAACACAGTCTCTCACCGTACCCTAATATGCAGACTCCATGACGCAGGGATCCAGGACAAGGCCCTTGACTGGATCCACTCCTTCCTCTCCAGCAGAACACAGCGGGTCAGTCTCCCCCCTTTCCACTCGGACCCTACACCAATCACCTGCGGAGTCACCTAGGGGTCCTCCCTCAGCCCCACACTCTTCAACGTCTACATGGCTCCACTCGCCCCCATCGTCAGAAGCTACGGACTCAACATTGTGACATACATAGACATAACCCAACTCATCCTCTCCTTATCCAATGAACCCAACACCAAAAGACACAACTTTCAAGAAGGCATGGACGCCGTGGCCAAATGGATGAAAAACAACTGCCTACAGCTCAAAACCGACAAAAAAGAAATAGTCATCATGGGCCATCATGGATCAAAACCCTGACACTTGGAACGACACCTGGTGGACCATCGTCCTCGGAAGTCCAACCACCCCCGTTGGACCACACACGCAACCTTAGAATCATCCTGAACTCCGAGCTCAAAATGGACCCCCAGATCAACTCTGTCGCATCCTCCTGCTTCCACACCTTCCACTTCCTATGTATGACCTTCAAATCGATCCCCCTTGAGTATAGGAAGACCGTCACTCATGCCCTCATCACCAGCAGACACGACTACGGCAACGCAATCTACATCGGAATAAACAAAAACCTCACCTGCAAGCTACAAAACATCCAGAATGCTGCGGTAAGACTGGTCCTCAACCTGCCAAGACACTGCCACATCTCCCAGCACTGGCGCACACTCCACTGGCTCCCCATCAAGGCTAGAATCACCTTCAAGATTCTCACCCACGCACACAAGGCCCTCCACGACCCTGGACCAGCATACCTGAACAGCCGACTCAAATTCCACGGACCCCAAAGGACCCTACAATCAGCCCAGCTCTCCTACGCTGTGTCCCCCCACCAGAAAGACTAGATCGGGAGGCCGCTCCTTCTCCTTCCTTGCGGCCAAGGCCTGGAACACTCTTCTGCTTCACCTCAGACAGACAACATCGCTCCCCATCTTCGCTAGAAACCTTGAAACCTGGCTCTTCGACAAACCTCCTCCTTGATGGACTGGAACCTACCCCCCCTACCCCCCAGCATCATGAGACCCTCATGGGTGAGTAGCACTTAATAAACACCTGATTGATTGATTGGAAAGAATTTCCATAAGAAAAGCATTTGACGAGTTAACCTGAAGCTTTCCAAAGAAAGGTTCATCCACCTTAGCTCCTTCATGGACAGGTTTGTAATGGTCTGTCAATTGAGGGGATGAGAAACAAAGAGGGATCACAAAAGTGCTGTTTCCCATGTTAACTCAAATAGGAAATTATGTTCTCCAATACTGAAATATGACTAAACAAAATTACCCTAATTTTGCCAAAACGTTTAAATATTACTCAACGTATTTGCTTTGCAGCTGTTTTCAAGAAATTAGCATTTGAAGATGGCCTTCAGTTGGGCAGGAAGATGTTAAAATGTTAAGCAAATCTGGGTTGTTCGTGTACAGATATACTATATCGACTCTTCACAACATGAACAATATGTGAGGAAGCCTTACCAGAGCTCAGGGACATGGTCCGTGTTTCCTGAGAATGATCTATAAATATAATGTAGCAGGATGAGAGCAACGTTATCCTCAAAGGTCTCAAAGGGGCTCCCTCATGTTTGACTGCCACAACATGGGCAACATGTGATGGCAGCCATTTCTGGACTCAGCAACATGATCCTTATTAATTGTTTGCAATGAATACTGTGTTTTGAGAGTTAGAAAAAAGAGTACATATCAAGTGTGCTAAAACATTTTAGTCACAATATGTCATTTTTTTGGTGGTGTCATACAAATTTTCGTAACTGGTGAGTTTTCAGGGGATTTTACTCTGAACAATGCTGAGCATCTGCTGGGATTTGAGAAACCATGCTTGAGAGAAAAACGTTTTCTCTCCTTCTTTTCCTATAGAGGTTATAGAAGGTGCTCTAGAAGCTAAATTGAGAGCACATTTTCTAAACGTTTCCATTATCTGCCTCATCCATGTGGATATTCTGAGTAAAGCATGTTATTCCAAAAGCAGTAGCAGCTACCTTTCAGCTTAGTCCCCAGGGTTCTACTGTAGGGTCGCCAAAGTGCTCTACTGAACAACCAGGGCACCAACATTCATTTATGACAAACGTGTGGCACTCCTGAACACCATTGTCATGGTATCAAAGTTGTGAAACAAAAGTGCTTCCTTTAGAAATTAACAAAATAGGGGGTTTGTTTTGTCATTTAAATGATGGTTAGTGCTCTAGAAAGCTAAATGGAGGACACATGTTCTATGAGTTCTTAAATATCTTCCTCATCCATGTCAGTAAAGTATTCTGGCATGCGGAATGAGCATACTTTCAACACCAGCATCAGTCTGTCAGTTGATTACCCAGAGCACTAATGACCAGCTAAAACACTATCATTCTGTGTTTATGACAAAAATGTGGCACACCTGAATGCTACCTTGATAAAAACCAATGCTGTAAAACTAAATGCACAAAATTAAGGTGGAATATTTGTCATTGACATGATGGTTAGAGGTCAAGAAAGTTAAAATGAACACACATTTTCTATGAGTTCTGAAATATTCTTCTCTTTCATGTCAGTATAACATTTGCAAATCCACTGAGAAACTGACTTCCAAAACCAGAAGCAGTCTGTCAGTTAATACCCTAATCAGTAACTGAAGCTTTGCCACAGAGTTCTAATACACAACTAGAGCATTAACATTCTGTATTTATGACAAACGTGTGTCACTTCTGAATGCCATCATTATGGAATTAAAACTGTAAAATTGAAAGAAATTTCCTACAAAGCATACTGGTGTAAATTAACAAAATGAGGGGTTTCTTTTGGCCAAAGGGAATATTATTAGTGCCCTAGAATGCTAAAATAAGGACACATTTCCTGGAAGTTCTAACGTATCTTCCTCACCCATTTCAGTAAAACATTCTGACATGCAGGGTGAAACAGGTACTTCTTCCCCAGCATCAGTTAAATTCCCAAAAATCAGCTGCAGAATCACCATCGCTTTTTAATGAACAACTAGAGCATTAACATTTTGTAATCAAATGAGAGGCACACTTGAATGCCATTTTGTTGTAACACAAGCTGATGAATTTATTGTCTTTTTTTAGGCTGAAATAAAACAGCATTAGGGCGTTAATACAGGCTAGAGGCTAAGACCAAGATGCTATTAGTGATATCATCAATGCTTTCATTTACCATGGCATGAGGGATGTAATATGCACAGTGATAAACAAGTCCATTTACTAAACTATAACTGGTGTATTTCACCTGACTTTTGTTTATTAGGTTATGTGAAATTTTGTCAAACAAAGCTAAAGTTCAAAGCGAACCAAAGAAGCCTTTTCTTATGGGAACATGGTCTTAGCTATAACTACCCAATGGCAACCACCACAAATTATTATATACAAATACATTCAGTAGTTATAGATAGAACCATATTACCAGAGGAAAAGAATTTTGACTTTAGCTTTGTTTGATGAATTTTCACATAACCTGACTGTTAGAAATGGAATTTCTGGTTGGCTAGGGCATGCTCCTAAGCCAGGCAGAAACCACCACTCCAAGGGCAAGGGAGTTACACACTGACAATAACCCCTCCTCCCCCCCTTGGTAGCTTGGCAGAGCAGTCAGGCTTATCCCATAGGCAATGTGTAAAGCATTGCGCAACACACACAGCAGCGACACACTTGCCACACCACAACAGAAACTCCACACAAAATTATGTAAAAATAGCCTTTCTATTACCCATAATACATATTAGAACCTAATGACATATATACACTGTGCCACCAGGCATTTGTCATGTATTTACAGGTATTACGTAAACACCAATAGGCCGATTAGGCAACTGACAAAATCATTCCTCAATTAATGAAGACAACCAGTAACTACTGGTATGTGTGCGCCTAGCACACATCATTAGGAAACAAATCAGGCAGTCTGGCTTTTGTCCTCGGGCCCTGCTCTGGGCTTAAACCGCAAATTCCCCTTTCAAATGTAAGGGCTCCCCCAACTGCGTGTATCCCTTCTGCAGCTGCCTGTGATCCGACGGTGCTGTTGTGGACACTGATCTTGCTCCCAAACTCGGAGCAACCTACAAGCGGCCCAGAGCAGTCTGATCCAAAGTTGGGCAACCCCCCTTTGTGGGAGGCCCTCCCAGGACCTTCCTTTGCGAAATGCAAACAAGGGCCTTTCTGGAGTCCTCAGAGAGAGACGGTCTGCTACGGGTGGCCCACCTCAACCTCTGCCAGGTGGGGGAAGGTAAGAAGGTGCAGAATGGAGCCCGAGAGCTCCAATCATTCTTCTGGTTGCCCGGTGAAACCCTGAGGCTCCAGTTCAATCTTTTCAACAGCCTGGCCCACAACAGGCACAGGCAGCATGCGGGACTGTCCTCTTTGGTACGGTAGCCCCACCGACGACCAGGCGTCCTACACTGGACTTCCGATGGTTGCTCTCTACGTCCCGCTTCCTGATTAGGACTTCGCCACTGTGCAGGGTGGCTGAAAACAGGCAACACATGGGTGCGGAGAGTGTTTCCCACCTCAACCTCTCCCCTCCGGCTGCTCTTTAGCAACAGGGACCGGGCAACACTGAACAAATGCTGAGAATCACTCTCACAGCACTCCTCATGCTTTTTCCCCAATCAAAAGGGAAGAAGAGCTCTTCATACCCTGCGTAGCACTCCACACGTGCTTCTGGGAGAGCAGGGTAAATTTCCAGCGCTCACTACGCGCTGAGTCAAAAAGTATGCAACGCTGGGCAAAGGCAACCCAACACACAGGGTCCCTCCACAAAGGGGAAGTCCTTTCAACTACCCCAGCAGACCCCACTGGCGGTTCCTCCTGGCACCAAGCAGTCCTCCCCTACCAGTTTCCAGTAAGGACAGTTCAACAGAAAGGGGGTTACAGTCCCAATATTTATACTACCAAGTGTCTTTGTTCTTCCCCCAGGCACAGGGCTCAGTGCCCAGTCCAAACCAGTTCTGGAGGAACTTATCAAGTGCACAACACTCCCAATTGTTAGTATAGGCTCCGGCCCCAGACACACTATAGGGGGCGGAGCTGGCATTGTGGAAGGCTGGCACAGCCCTATTCAGGTATAGTTGCTACTCCACCCACTACTTCAAATGCAGATCAGGCCTATTCAGCATTAACACTGACTCACCCAGACTCTCAGGAGCCCCTGCACTTTCCAAGCCCCTGCCAATCCAAGGCCGGACAGTCAATACACAACAGGCAGGCACAAAGATACATAGCACACAGAAATGCCTACTTCTAAAAGTGGCATGTCTAAAATAGTGATAATAAATCTGTGAACACCAGTATGCAGTATTTATCACCTCTATACCAAACATACCAAACTTGATCACGCTACCCCTCTCATGTCAGGAATTACCACTAAAGCACATATCAGGGAATCCCTAATGCATTCCTATGAGAGGGCAGCCTCATACCAGTGAGAAACCAAATAAGCGGTTTGTCGCTACTAGGACATGCCACGCAGTTAAGGCCCATGTCCTACCTTTAACTACACTGTACACCGCCCATAGGGCTAGCTAGGGTCTACTTTAGGGGTGACTGATATGTAGTAAAAGGGGAGTCCCGGACATGGCAGCCACTTTAGGTGCCACGTCACAGCAGCAGTAAACTGTGCGTGCAGGCTCTGCAATGGCAGAGGCCTGAGACAAGTTTGAAAGGCCACTTTGGTGGGTTGCACAAGCAGGGCTGCAAGCCCATCAGTAGCATCGAATTCAACTGGCCCTGGGTATATGAGATACCACTGTACAAGGCACTGACAGATAAATTAAATATGCCAAAAAGATGCAGACCAATCTCACCAAGTTTACCATAGAGAGCACATGCACTTTAGCATTGAACAACAGTGATAAAGTGCCCAGAGTCCTAAAACCACCAACAGGTCAGAAAGAAAACCAGAGGAAGGCAAAAAGTTCTGAGATGACCCTGCAAAAAACACTGACAAAAACGTCTCATCCACCAGAGTTCCTTCCTGCAAAGTTTTGGTAATCCACCAAGCTGGGGCCAAAAAAAAGGGCAGCCACAAAATGCATTTTCTCCATACATATTTCCATAGGAAAAATTAATTCCAGTACTGCAAAAACAGCTAAATTACACTAAATTTGTCAGAAAGCTAGATCTTGGTCCAAAAAGCAAGCTTTTTGTGATTTGGTGTAAATTTGTTCTGTAGTTTTTGGGACGTTAAGGTTTAAAATGTGTTAATATTTCATGCTGCGGAGGATCTGCAGCGCTGATAGATCTTGAAATAAAATCTGATTGGCGGCCCTAGTATTTAGGGGAGGCTGGCGCATGGCCCCACTACATATGTCTTGTACTGGTCCCAGGGACCCCAGGCACAATCCTTAATCTTAGAGGGTGGGTGCATAAGACCGCTCTCCTCGAGCCATTGACTGACTCCCGGGGCCAGACCCAAGCGGTGTACGGGGGACCCCATCTTCAAGACATCGCTGTTTTCAGCCCAGAATAGTACTGACAGACCTTGCTCGCACTATTATGGGCACAAAACACATCTTTACTACCACCTGGGCAGGAGCACAGAAAGACCTGCTCCTGCTTAGACATGCGCAAAGTTGAGTGGAGCCAGATGATGGCTGGAGAACTGACCGGGGCACTACATATGGGTACTCAAATTTAACAAAATGGTTGGCTACTGCCAGGTTCGTGGCAGTGGGGCCGGCTGGGACCATGGCTTTCCCCCCAAACCTTTACAACATGTGAGTAGCCAAGGTAAGCACCAGGTCAACCACCTTTAAAAAAATAACAAAATGCCCTTCTCCTACCATGCGGTGATTGGGGACCCGGTCTTGGCTGCCACCACAGCCTCCAGCATAAGAAAATGGTGTAGGTGCCCCAGATGGGCACCATGGAACCCATAAAACATTCAAATACTTTTTTTTAAACTCAAAGGAATAATACATGAGCAGCAGGAGCCACTTATTTCATATTCACTGCTCCAGACAAGGTATGCCCCATAAAGACATAAAAGGGCTTTATGTTTATGACTTAGGATCATGGTGGTGCACCTAGAAGAGGCAGGGGCACCACCAAGCATAATGTATGATATGTGTGACTGCTGGGTGCACAACAGCCCTCAACAAAACAAAAACAAAAATGCACAGTAAGTCTCCTGGGTCATTTAATTTAATACCCCAGGAGAGATTACCATATTTTTTTAAGCAATCAGAGCAGTGGCTGTATACTCTTTAGCTGGAATGTGGAGAACTCTTGTGGTTGGTGTAATGCCGCACTTTGTGGCCTGGAAAATATTTAAATGAATGATTTAAAGATGCGTTGTGGTTTTCAATTTTTTAACTAGGCTTTTTAAAACAAAATATGGTAATCACTTTTAATGGAAAAACTCACAAGATGATGGACGGAATGTTGCACAATGGAAAAACATTCACCCCCAGTCCCAGATCTGGGTTTAATCCATCGTTATTTTGCTCACCAAGCCACCCCAGTTCAGACATGGGCATATGCAAATCAGTCTTGACCCTGTGCCTCATGGGAACAGTCCAGCCTGAAATGCCAAGCCATGTCTTCCCTGGACCGGAATCAAGCATCCTAGGACCGGTTTCTGGCTATCAACCGTCTTCAACCAGGATAGCTAGACTACAGTGGCTTAGTGAGCACGGGACCCACGTCTGGGCATACCCTTCCCACATAGGGTGAACAGCAAAACACACAAGATGATGAACGGAATGTTGCACAATGGCAAAACATTCACCCCCAGTCACAGATCTGGGTTTAATCCATCGTTATTTTGCACACCAAGCCACCCCAGGTCAGACATGGCCATATGCAAATCAGTCTTGACCCTCTGCCTCATGGGAACAGTCGAGCCCGAACTGCCAAGCCATGTCTTCCCTGGACCAGAATCAAGCATCCTAGGACCGGTTTCTGGCTATCAGCCGTCTTCGGCCAGGATAGCTTGACTCCAGTGGCCTGGAGAGCACGGGACTCATGTCTGAGCATACCCGTCCCACTCGGGTGACAAATGCAAAAACAACAATTGATGGACGGAATGTTGCACAATGGCAAAACATTCACCCCCAGTCACAGATCTGGGTTTAATCCATCGTTATTTTGCTCACCACACCACCCCAGTTCAGACATGGCCATATGCAAATCAGTCTTGACCCTGGGCCTCATGGGAACAGTCCAGCCCGACCTGCCAAGCCATTTCTTCCCTGGACCGGAATCAAGCATCCTAGGACCGGTTTCTGGCTATCAGCTGTCATCAGCCAGGATAGCTTGATTCCAGTGGCATGAGAGGGGTAGCGTGATCAAGTTTGGTATGCCTGCCTGTTGTGTATTGACTGTCCGGCCTTGGAGTGGCAGGGGCTGGGGAGGTGCAGAGGCTCCTGAGGGTCTGGGTGAGTCAGTGCTAATGCTGAATAGGCCTGATCTGCATTTGAAGTAGAGAAGTAGCACCTAAACCTGCATAGGGCTGTGCCTGCCTTCCTCAATGCCAGCTCAGCCCCCTGAGGTGTGTCTGGGGCCTGAGCCTACACTTACAATTGGGAGTGTTGTGCACTTGATAAGTGCCCGCAGAACTGGTTTGGACTGGGCACAGGGCCCTGTGCCTGGGGGAAGAACAAAGACACTTGGTAGGATAAATATTGGGGCTGTGACCCCATTTCTGTTGAACTGTCCTTACTGGGAACAGGAAGGGGACGACTGCTGGGTGCAAGGAGGAACTCCAGTGGGGTCTGCTGGGGTAGTTGAAAGGACTTCCCCTTTGCGGAGGGACCCTGTGTGCTGGCCTGCCTTTACCCAGCGTTGCGTACTTTTGGACTCAGAGCGTAGTGAGCGATGGAAATTTACCCAGCTCTCCCAGAAGCACGTGTGGAGTGCTACACAGGGTATGGAGAGCTCTTCTTCCCTTTTGTTTGGGGAAAAAGCATGAGGAGTGTTGTGGGAGTGATTCACAGATTGTGTTCAATGTTGCATGGTCCCTGTGGCTAAAAAGCAGCCGGAGGGTAGAGGTTGAGGTGGGAAACACTCTCCCCACCCATGTGTTGCCTGTTGTCAGCCACCCTGCACAGTGGCAAAGTCCCAATCAGGAAGCGGGACATAGAGAGCAACCACCTGAAGTCAGGTGGAGGACGCCTGGTCGTCGGTGGGGCTACCGTACCTAGGAGGGCAGTTCTGCATGCTGCCTGTGCCTGTTGTGGGCCAGGCTAATTAACCAAATCTGGGTGAGGGTGGCTCACTTAGTACTATGTCCTCCTTCGAAAGATTTGTGTTACCACCTGACTAATGTAATCAAGAATATGCTTAAATATTTTCACTCAATAACGTACATTTCAAGAAGAAACCCTTAGGAGATGACACAGTCATGGCTGCTAGATTACCATCTAACTTTCTGTGCAACATCATTAAAGGCAAGCTTTCTAACCTACCTCAGAAGATCATTCCCCAGACCTCAGCAGGGGATGTCCTACTTGATGATTAAAATTAGGGTAATTCTTCAAAATAACGTAATTAATCAAATTTGACAGAGTATAAGCAGTCACAAGAGTGCCATTGTTGTACTAACGGGTGAAAGCCGTGCTTTTACGGCTTTTGCCTTCTTCCTACTCTTCAATATTCACATTTTTTCGGGCGCACAATAATCCCCCCCGCCCCCCCATGACATTTATATGGGCATGTGAAATGGGCTGGGAGGTCAAGCAGCAAATCAGGCAGCCATGCACTTTCTAAAAAAGCTCCTTACTATAATGGCACAGTTACCTACACCAACACACGCCACGATGTTTGACTAAAATAAACTGCTCAAGTATGGCCGTAAAATATTTGATAAATGCAAAGCAACTGTGTGGTTGCAAAGGCACTCTAACTGAAAAATCAATATTTAAATTAGCTTTTCCATGTAGTGTAATACATGCGTTAATTTCTATTTTAGGAGAGAAGAATGAAGCTAAGAAAGTGAGATGTGCATACAATATTGAATTCTCATGATGAGCTCCAGATGGCTTCTGGAATAAGCATATGCTTGTGTCAATCATGTTTCTAAGAAAACTAGCTTACTTACTATGAAGGTTACTTTTAAAATGCTGTAGCAAATTATTTTGACTATTGTGTTTTCTGTGTCCTTTTAATTTTGGATTTGTGAAAATGTGACCACCGTTGGGGACTAAGACTTGTTAAACTGCACTTAGACACGTGTTATGCTAACATTATGTGATTTTATTCACTCTGTGTAGCCCTAGCTGTAGCGTGACTGCCCTAATTTCATATCATATCCTCAATGTGACGTAGGAGAAGATAGCATTTTAAATGGAACTCAAAATTTACTCAACAAATATAATTGCAGAAAAAATGGCCCAGTTACACCTGGATAAGTTGTGGATTTGTGTAAAGAAATATTTTCATTGCAGTTTAAAATAGATTAAGGCACTGATTACAAGGACAGCAGTCCTAAGACTGCCATACCATTGGCGGCAGTCTGACTACTGCCTTCTCGGCGTTCCGGCTACCTGATTATGAGCATGGCGGTCAGACTGCCACAAGACCACCTCCACTGCCATGATTTTGGATCCCAAGGCGGTGGTAAAAGTGGCGGGCTATGGCGGCAGTGTCGATGCCAGCACCACAGTGTTTATTACGAGCTGCCTTTCCGCGGACCTCTTCATGGCGGGAACCCCGCGATGAAAAGTTCCACGGAAAGGCAGGAAAGGGGCCCCAAACGGTGATTTTGGCCACTGGGGACTCTTCATGTGTGTACATGTTGTACCTCCCTCCATTTGCACTGTTGTGAGAGTACTGTATGCCATGCACGACATGTTGTATGGTACACAGTGCACCCGGGGTGCAAGTGGCACTGCAGTGAGGCGGCATATGCTTCAGGCTCTCTCTATGAGCCGTGAAATGGAGTCACTGTGTACCTGCCACAGACCTACCGACAGGCCATTGGTCATGTTATAATGCGGTGTTCGGAATGCCCCCGGCTTGTCAGTGTTCTCCTGACCACCGCTGCTGCAGGCTGGTGATGAGCCTGCCAAGCTCATAATCGGCCCTTAGTAAACTTAATAGAGTCACTGGCCACTGTCAAACATTCTGCAGAACCACGACCTGAAAAAACAGATACATTGAAAAGTGAATATCTGGTATCGATGTATTTTACTGCAGAGAAAATACAATTTACACAATATGGCTAAGGAGATCAAACCCCTTTAGACCCAGGCCAATTCATGTGAAAGCACAGTGTTACAAATGGAACATAGGCAACTTTCAGGAGATGACAGGAGAAAAAACCTTAAAAATCTGACATTTTTTTAATATATTGACTACTATTGGGTACCATTTTTCAAGGGTTGGTCCAATCCTTTCTCTCTGACTCTTCTGCTCTTTGGAACAACCCTGGTCTGTGTTAACAGAATTTATTGGAATGTCTTTGACGTAGGCCTGGCTTAATTGCCAAATATTGGTTGGTGTTGAATGGCTCTTGCATTTCTGAAAGATGTTTTCTTCTGCACCAAATAATGAACATCTTCTAATGCTAAAACTATTCTCTGAGTATGTTGTTAGTGGTCATTTACACTGTAGAAGGGAAGTTGAAGCGCTACAAGAATATCTGAAAAAAACCACCATAATCTTTCAAATCTATTGTACTATCATTAAAAGCATCTTTTCTTTTCAAATGAAGAAAGTTATTTGTGTAGTTCATCAGAGAATGATTCCATTTTACCTAATTGAATACAATGAAACCATATTCCCTACTTAACTAAAATGTCATTATAGTATTAATACACATATGTAAACATCCTTTGCTGGAGACCGTCTTTTGTATTGTTCCTGGAAAAGTGTACTTGTGGAGGTTAACAACATTGTATCGGAGTTCGTTGATGGTCTGAGTGTTGATAATATTTACTGTAATTGATTTGCAAAGTCCTTCTCATATAGGTACCCTTTGGATCCTTAGTATAGTATAGTTCATGGTGATGCGCATACACTGTTGCTAAGATTGGCCTTCATTTGAAGTCATGAAAAATAAAGTAATCAAATTCTGGTTGTTCTCTTTAGCACAGCAAAGATGATACAATTCAATCAATCAATCAGGATTTATATAGCACTGCTAATCACCCGATAAGGTAAACAAGTGCTTGTAGGTCCTGCAGGCTCCTTTGAACAGCCATGTTTTGAGGCTGCTTCAGAATCCTGAAAAGAGAGGTGATGGTCCGTAGCTGCATGGGGAGGCTGTTTGAGCTCTTTGCTGCAATTTAGGAGAAGGAGCCTCTTCCACTTCTGCTTCGGTGGATGCTTGGCGTGTGGACAAGTAACAGGGAGTCAGAGCGTAATCTTCTCAATGGTAGGTGGGGTTCAGGGGGTGGTTAATATAGATGGGTCCTTGGTTGCTTGGGTCAGCAGTTTAAAGTGGCATCTCTTCTGTACAGGGAGCCTGTGGAGTTGCGTTAGGTGGGAAGTGATGTGGGTGCATCAGAAGAGGTCGAGGATGAATCTGGCTGCAGAGTTCTGTATGGTTTGAGGTCTTTTTTAGAAAGTGAGCAGCAATACTTGCTTAGAGAGTGTTGCCATAGGGGCCACCAGGAGTCATTCCAGGGGTAGATGTTTCAAACTTGTTTCAGTGCTATTGCATCACAGCATTACTGACGAGGTTTCATATCTTCCCCTGCTTCCCTCAGGTTTCTAGCTCCCTGAGACGAGTGGTCGAAGGGTGGACACCCACTGTTCTGTCACCTGCACTGGGATGAAGTTGGTGCCCACTATGTCTTGAATCTGGTTCTTTTGTGCTGCCTCACCCAGGGTCTCAAATTAAACCCTGTGAAAATGTATGGAGGAACATGTTGCAATGGGGAGGATTAAACAAAAACTTTCTCCAAGTGTTGGGAATTGTGGTTGTACAGTTTGTAATTGAGATTTGACATGTAATATGTCTGGAGATATTTGGGCCTAGGTTTGCCCAGTGCTCAGTAAGTAAGTGAGTAATCGAGAGATCCAGGTTAATCCAGGGTAGCATTGCTTGAATACATCCAAGCAGGTTCCCTTAAAAACAATGCACTTTAAATGTTTAAAATGCTATCTAAGTATACTCAATTTCCACTGTTTTCCTGGAGGATGGCTGCAGTTTTTCGGCTCGGTTTTGACAATCAACTGTGAATCCTACTATCCAAACTCATTCCTAAAATATAACAATGAGATTAAACTATGGTGTGGTAGCTTGCATGGATTCTTGAATGTTTTCTTCACACAAGTGCCCTGCATGTGCAGAAGTATACCTAACTGAATCCAATTGTTCTGTCTCTTTGTTTCTATTGGGTTAATGTCACCAGTGTGGCCCAATAGCAAGGAAAGCAACCCATCGCAGGCATTTAAGAAAACCAGAAACTCATGGAAATCCACATTTGTATGGCTGGAGGTGTACTAATACATCCTCTTACTCAGAATGCTATGTACATGCCTAAGTGTGATTAGAAACAATAGGAGGAGTTGGGCCCGATGGGACAGAGGGTAGGTCGGGCCACGTTATACTTTGAAAAAAGGGGGAAGTGTACCTAAGCCTCTAATAGCAATTTACACAATAAATGCGGAAAATGGGGATAAACAAAACTTTATTGGTTTACCCTGACATTTAATTATGTCACTTTTTTTAGGATGAATCATCAATAATTTTAAGATCTAGGCAGTGAAAAGAACGTAATCAACTTCATGTATAACCATATACATTTCAGGGTACATTTCTACGCAAAAGAAATATTTACACTCGTGAAAACATAACGAAAATTGTGAGACAATAATGTGCATACAATTTACAAAAGCATGGATATATATACAAGTCGAGTCATCAAGTATAAATCTTGAAGGGATGAAGGCTGGTGGAAATCACTTCCAAGACCTGAAACAGTCTAAGTCTATTTAGTAAATGACTGTTGCTAGCATTGAATGACATTAGAATACAAGGATGTCAATGTATCATGAATAACTGTCAATAGCATTTAATGTCATTAATCCTCAATTTCGCAGTGAAAAATGTCCCTTTTTTGGCAAAGTGCCTAGCTGTCGTTTTTTAACCTTAGCTCTGCCGGCACCTAGGGAAATCTAGCAAACCTATACATTTTTTAAAACTAGACACCCAGGGAAATCCAGGCTTGTGTGACTTGCCAGCCTCCCACCAGGTTCTATTACCCAGAATTCCTTGCAAACCTAAAAAATTGTCAAATAAAACACATTTTCCCCGCATTTCTGTGGTGGAAAGTTCTGGAATCTTCGTGGATCCACAAATTTCCACCCACCCTGCGTTCCCCAAAGTATTAAAAGAAAAATGGTACCTCACTTGTGTGGGTCGGCCTAGTGCCCGCGTCAGGAAATGGTGCAAAACCCAACATAGTCATGCGTCAATTTTGCAGTGAAAAAGGACCCTTTTTTGGCAAAGTGCCTAGCTGTAGTTTGTGAACCCTAGCTCTGCCGGCACTAAGGGAAACATACCAAACACACACATTTCTGGAAAGTAGACATCTGGGGTCTTCCAAGGAGGTATGGCTTGTGTGGATCCCCCAACGTTTCCTTACCCAGAATCCCTTGCAAACCTCAATTTTAGCTGAAAAATCACTTTTTTCACACATTTTCATGTGGGAACGTGTGGCATCACCGGGCTCACACAAATTTCCTACCACCCAGCATTCCCCCTGGTCTCCTGATAAAAATGGTATCTCACTTGTGTGGGAGGCCCAAGTACCCGCGACAGGCAAGGGCCCAAAACATAGTGAGGCGATATCAAAATTGCCTATCTCCAAACCACCTGGTTTTGCAAGTGGGGTAACTTGGGTTTTTGACCCTGTGCTTGGCGGCCATCTAGGGAAACCTACCAAACCCACACATTTCTGAAACCTAGACACCAAGGGGCTTCCAGGGAGGTATGGCTTGCATGGATCCCCCAGCGTTTCCTTACCCAGAATACCTTGCAAACCTCAATTTTACCTGAAATGTGCGAAAGTGTGGCATCACCGGGTTCACACAAATTTCCTACCACCCAGCGTTACCCAGGTCTCCCAATAAAAATGGTGCCTCACTTGTGTAGGAGGCCCAAGTACCCGCGACAGGTAAGGGCCCAAAACGTAGTGAGTCAACATCAAATTTGCCTATCTTCCCATGGAAGATAGGCAAATGAATGTACACTTTGGCAGAGAGACTAAAAAAGACAAAGATTCCTGCACAGCCATCTATTCCTCAAACACACACACACATACTGGTTGGATTTGGCATGAAGGCGAGTGATGGTTCAGTATATAAAATTTTATTAACAATAGATTTCACAAAAATGAAATGCACAGTCAATTAAATGGACAAAAAAAACAAACCAGTGACTCGCAGCTCGTGAGCTGGCCATTCACACACCTTTCATATGTGATACACACAAGACCATTCACACCACCAGGCATGCAACCAACACATCACAACATTTACAAAAAGGGATAAGGTACACCCTGCTTCAGAAAG
The DNA here is from genome assembly GCF_964261635.1 of Lissotriton helveticus. NCBI lineage: Eukaryota > Metazoa > Chordata > Amphibia > Caudata > Salamandridae > Lissotriton > Lissotriton helveticus. The sequence goes on from NC_136063.1 coordinate 1,769,304,308, forward strand.
ACAAAAAAGGCAAATATTATTGCACAGCCATCTAATCTTCAAACACACACACATACTGGTTGGATTTGGCACGAGGGTGAGTGATGGTTCAGTATATACAATTGTATTAGCATGTGATTTCACAAAAATGAAATGCACTGGTAATAATTGAAAGGATGAGAAACTGAACCATTAACTAACAGCTCATGAGCTGTAAAGCCACGACAAGGCATCAACCTCTTTACAGGCCATTCATCCACCTTTCATCCACATACAAAACATTCACACAGCCAGTCGCAGGCCCATCACATTACAACACTCCCACCAGCATACAGCACCTTCACACACCCACATTCCTGACACAGCAACTACACAAACTGATGGATTGCATGGAGTGGCACTCAGCAAGCAGTGAGTGCAGTGACCAGCATCAAGTCACAACTCACACACCGCCAGCCGAGCGCCAGGCCACACACACCGCCAGCCAAGCACCAGTCCATGCACACCGCCAGCCTAGCTCAGTCCACACACACCGCCAGTCCACGCACACTGCCAGCCAAGCGCCAGTCCAAACACACTGCCAGCCAAGAGTCAGTACAAACACACCGCCAGCCAAGCACCAGTACAAACACACCGCAAGCCAAGCCCCAGTCCACGCACACCGGCAGCCAAGCGCCAGTCCACGCGCACCACCAGGAAAGCGCCAATCCAAACACACCCCCAGCCAAGCGCCAGACCACGCACACCGCCAGACAAGCACCACTCCATGCACACCGCCATCACATTTAGGAATTTTTTATATAAATAAGAAAACACAAACAAATTGCAAATAGATACAAATCTACTAGCATAAAAACTGAAACTAAATACACCACAAAAATGCCAACCTTGAAACTGAACAAAACATATTAAACAATAGAGGCCAGGCAGCTCACTTTACCACTTATGGATGCTCCCAAAAATGTGTTTGCGTTGGGTACATTCTAAAACAAGCAGGCACACACAGCCCAGGGTTAGAAGGACACTCGGGGCAGTACATACGAGTCTTCTTCCGCAAACCTCTTCGCCAACAGACTCTACATCTCCTACTGGGAAAGTCTTTTGAGGGTGTGGGAGGAATGTGATCAGGAAAGTGGCGATCTTTCAATATAGCAGCATCCTCCACCACTCCAAGTCTAGGAACACTTGCCTGTTCCACTAAAACAAGGCTGCCTATTTCAGACTCCTGAAACTTAACAAAAGTCATCTTTGACTCAGCACATGAATCCTGGAACACAACAAAAGCATTAAAGGTTGCCAAGTGGAAAAGATAATAGCCAACTTCTTGTATCAAATGTAAGCCTTACGAAGAGCAGCGTAAGGTTCCAACCTCTGATCTACTCTGTCAACACCACCCATGTGCCTTTTGTAGTCTAAAATGCACCCAGGTTTGCGCACTTCAGCAACCTGACCCCAAACAGTCACCGGTTCAGTGCTTTCAACATGGATGGTAGTCAGCATGTAGACATCTCTCCTGTCTTAATACCACAGCTAGAAGCTCCTCGCAACGCAACACACTGCACTGTCCCCGCACATGCTTTTTACAAATAGGTTTTTTTGGGAAACCTTTACGGTTACAAAGGATTGTGCCGCAAGCAACAGTATCCACTTTGGCCAATTCCCAGAACAACCGCACACCAGTGTAGAAGTTATCTGCATATAAATGGTGGCCTGTGTTAAAAAATCCTCTACCAAGTTCCCACACAATTTTCTCAGTCACTGCAAAAGTGGACGGACAACAAGGGGGGTTAATCCTGGATTACTTACGAGTGTACACCTTGAAATTAGAGACATATCCAGCCCCACTGTCACACAGCATATGCAGCTTAATTTCATAGCTTGACCTCGTACTAGGAATGTATTGCCTAAAAACCAAGCGGCCCTTGAACAACACCAAAGACTTATCCACTGCAGTTTCTTTCCCTGGAGTATAGATCTCAGAAAATTGATCAACAAAGTGATCAATGTCAGGCCGAATCTTAAAAAGACGGTCACAATCAGGGTGATCTTGTGGCAAAGCTAAACCATTATCGACAAAATGCATCATCCGAAGCAGAAGCAAATACCTATCATGACTCATGACTGCCGGAAATATAGCAGTTGCCATCAAGGGACTAGTAGACCAATATGAAGCCATTGATGGCTTCCTTAGCAAGCCCATCAAAAAAGTTAAACCCAATGACTTCTTCATCTCTTCCAGATTTGTTGGAGTCCACCGGGTAGCTCTAGAGTGGGGCTTAAGTCTGGCACTGTTGTCCCTCAAAAACTGTTTGGCATACAAATTATTCTGCTCAACAATCTCTGCCAAAAACACATCATCCATAAACAACTGAAAAAAATGTATGGGCAAAAAGTTTTCAGTATTCACCCTACACCCTGGAACACCAGTAAAGTCTAGCAATGCCGGCTGCACCATGCCTGGGGCAACCTAGAGTTCAGCACTTTCAACGGGAAGCTTTGCAGCCCCAGGCTGCAGCCCAGCCGCCTCTTGTCTCACTATACCAACAGGAAGTCTTGCAGCCCCAGGCTGCAGCCAGATGCCTCTTGTCCCACTATACCAACGGGAAGTCTTGCAGCCCAAGGCTGCAGCCCAGATGCCTCTTGCCACACTATTGGCACATCAATGTTCTCCTCTAACACAGGCACTTCATCCGCACCAAGAGTAGCTTCATCTGCACTGAGAGTATCTTTATCATCGGATGATGCCATGTGGAGAGAAAACTCACTGCCTGAATCTTCCCCTCCTACCTCTGCCTCAGAATCAGAGTCAGTCTCTGGACCATGGTCAGAGGAAGAATCAAAAAGCATTCCAACAACCTGCTGAGCTGTAATCCTGCGGCTAGCCATTATCCTTACTAAGAAAGGAGACTGCACATACAAGTCAACAATCAACACTGTGCAAAGTAAATAAAAAAATTTGTGCCTTTATCACAAAGATCTATATACTCAAAAACTATACAATTCACTTACAATGGACAGCTACACTCACCAGCACCTACTCTGCAAAGACACAGCAAAAATCAACGATATCCCACTAGAAAGAAGAAAAAAAACAATAACTCTAAAGAAAACAAAATACACATCAAGCACAAATGCAAAACATTTTAGACACTCAAAAAACAGAAGCCAAACATACTGGCATTATTACACACTTTGCAAAAAACACATTTACATTGTACAAAAAAAGTATCTTACCAAACACATGCAACTACAGAAACAGAATAACCACCAGTAACGAAACCGCAACCTGACCAATTAGGGCAGATTACCAGAAGTCTTATAACTTATTTTCTGTACATTTTAGAAAAAATTCAACAACACCATATTGTTGTATTGATCAATGCCAGTCTCCCAAGTCCTTAAATTATGTTTTTGGTTGTCCCTTGCCCCAGTTCTCAATTCATAAATTATGGCCATGTTAACCTATGTGGTTGAGCATATACAATGGGCTATTTCCCCAACACCAGGTCTCACAACACATTGTATAAAAGGACCCTGCCTAGATCTACAGGACCCCACCCATGAAACACCTTGGGGAGACTTTTGCGTGTATGAATATGTAAAAATATTACAGATCCTCAATCCACAGTGTTCTTAGCACAAAAGTTAATTTTGGGAAGTATTAACTACAATGAGGGATGTGTACTGTGTAATTTCTCAACCCCCAGGGCATATAAAACCTCTTTTATAAGTACCTGACACCCTACATCTGGTACACCTAGGGAAGACCCTGGGGGTACCTATTATGTCAAAATATTATAGTTTATTAATTGTTAACTGCCCCAAACACCAAAGTTGAGTTTGGACACATTTTACATTTTAGAAGCGGTCCTGTAACACAGCGCTGCTTTTGAACTGACCTCAGGCTCCTAGCAGTGCACACATGCAAGTGCAGAAAGGGCTGCTGGCCTTTAAACTGTCATACCCTATTATATACTAGGGAATTAAAGGTAGTTTTAATCCCCCTGCCCTATTATGTACTAGGGCCTTATAGGGGAGGTAATGTCATTCATAGTGGTACCCTAATCCATAGTGTACCCTAGTGTATGCAGGTGTTTTCCCTGTATTCTAAGTATGTTTTCAGCATATCACTGACCTTGGGCCTCGTTAGGCAGAGCCCAGGGACAGTCAGAGTCAGCTGCCACCAGTACCGGCCAGCAAAAAAAATAATGGGGGTGACCAGGGCGCAGGATTAGTAGTATTATTATTATTCCAAATTTGTTAAGAGAGACTTATCACCCAAGGTTATCGAGGCGTTGGGGGCCATCGGGGAGATTAAGTGAGCTGTTGCCCAGAGTCACATGATGCTGTGCTGAGCTGCTGCCGGCAATCGAACTGTGACCCCCCCATCTGAAGTCAGCCACTCTGACCGCTGTGCCACACCTCTCACACTGCGCCACACATCTCTCATTTGACTTTGCAACATATGCGCACTGGTGTCCCTAAATGAAAAAACAAACAAATTGCCACCAAACTTTAGACTTAAATAATTCGCCTCCCAGACTTGTTTATTGGAGTAAATGAACAAGCTTTAGTCACAGTCCTTAGCTGTTTAAAAAGGAGTGTTGCGCTGTTAATTTGAATGGGTAACTCTATACATTTCCGTAAAGAATGACTCTGGCAACATTTTTGATTTCTAGAGCTTCATTTCGAGCACAAGATGTCAGGAAAATAAGAGAAACAAGAGATCAGTGGAGACATTAATTGCACAATATTATGATGAGGATAAAGTACATGCTTGAAAACATAATTTGCTGTACAAAATATTATTCATGCAAATTACCATGGGAGGAATGCAATGGAACACCTGTTTCTTTCTTTATATGTGGTTAATGTCATTATGCATCCTCTAGTGGATTGACAAGCTTCTAAACTAATACATGCACTGGTCTGTTCCTGCCTGGCATCAAACTCGGTACAAAAATATATACCGAAACATGTACACTTATTGCTTTTAACTGGAATATTTAAAAGAAAAGCCCAAACAGGTGATCTCGATTGTCTCCTGATGGAAAACAGAAACTAATGTCATATTTTTCATTTGGAAAAGGGCTAACAATAACATAATTTCTAACTTGGTTTTCTTGAGGCCAGGTCAGCCTGGGTTTCAATGGCTCTGTCCAGGAAAGGAATGCAAAGAAAGTCACTGAGCAAGGATCGGCGAATGAATGATATGTACATAGGGGTCGATTATGAATGCAGAGAATCCGCATCCTCCGGGCCGGTGGAAGCCACCGCCGGCCCGAAGGATGCGGATTCACAGCCGCGGTCACGGAAAACACCCACTGCCAGATTATGATGGCGGTGGGAACAGCGGCAGACGGCAGGTCTGTCCGCCGCTGATACGCGGGGCGTTGAGCGCTATTTGGTGGCGGTGTCTGCAAGCCACCGTCAGCCAAATTAGGATGTGTGTTTAAACATGCTTTTCCGTGGCGGCTTTTCCGCCGTGGAAAAGCATGTGGAACTTTGTTTCTGGGGGCCCCTTGCGGGCCCCCAGGGTGGAGGGGGTGTGGGGGTGCACATGGGGGGTACCTATGGTACGCCCCTGCATTTACATGCACAAAGCGGCAGGCACCGCGCGGTGCCTGCCGCTTTGTGCATGTAAATGCAAAGCATGCATTTTTAACCTTGCGGCGGGTGCTGCTTCAAGCAGCACCCGCCGCAAGGTTAAAGATACAGGATGTGACCGCCAGGGTGGCGGTCACATCCTAAATGCAACTGAGGTACCGCTGCTGCCCCTGCAGACGGTCCCTCCACCTCGGGGGTGGCGGACGGACACAGGTCCGTCCGCCATCCTAATAGGCCTCATAATTCGGTAACACTAAAAAAGCTGTGATTGTGATATTTCAAGTTTTCTTTTCATTTGTTTTCAGACAAGTCAGAACATTTGCAATCAGAATACAGGAGCGTGGTATGTAAAAACATGGGGGCATATTATCAAGGACGGGCGATACATTATCGACGCTTTTATCGGCAGGAAACTGCCGATAAAGCGGCGATAATGGGCTTGATAATATGCTCTATGAATTCCTAATGAAGCCCATGTTAGATGTGACATCTAACATGGGCTTCGATAGGAATTCATAGAGCATATTATCAAGCCCATTATCGCCGCTTTATCGGCAGTTTCCTGCCGATAAAAGCCGCGATAATGTATCGCCCGTCCTTGATAATATGAACCATAATGTCCACTGTTCTCCCTCCGTATTCTGTAAACAATGATGCTAAGTATCAGTATAACAGTGATTTGAAACAAAAATTATTCCTCATGCTTTGCTTTATTAAAGTCCATGAGTATTGGCCTTACCTGGCCTGGGAGGACCCGCAGTCCTGATTAATATAATGTTTAATTATAGTATACATTTTAAAATATAGGGGCATATTACCAAGCAATAGCGATAATTATCGCTATTGCTTGGTTAGAGACAAAAATGTACCGCAAAGCTGCGGCGATTTTTATCCCAAATAAACCTTGGTATTACCAAGGTTTATCGCAAATGCGATAAAAATCGCAGCAATGCATGAATATCGCTGAAAAGTCAGCGATATTCATGCATTATCGAGCTAATGCTCTTAGCCATGTTATCCACCTCCCATTGGATAACATGGCTAAGAACTGCTCAGGGCAGGTGTTAGCTTTTGGAGATATTCGCGCTTAGCGCGAATATCTCCAAAAGTTGGTAATAGGAGATAGCGATGTTAGCGACTGTTTCCAGTCGCTAACATCTTGGCACACCCACTTTGCATGTCATTAGTGATAAATATCACTGACATGCAAAGTGGGGCCCAAGATGGTCGCTATCTCCTACTAGCTGTCGCTAACTGGTGTTAGCGACAGCTAGGTAATAGGGAGATAATTTTATCTCCGCTTTCTTGGCTTTTAAAGCCAAAAAAGCGGAGATAAACCCCCTTGATAATATGCCCCATAGTTAATTATTTGTATTTTGAGACTATTTAACACATGAAACAATAGGATAGAACAATAAACTATGAATAGTAACTTCTATGGTTTTTCTAATGGGCTGAAACCCAGCTTTTCCATAGGAACGCGTGATTTTGAATAATTTCCTGTCGCACAGCACACAGCCAAACACAGATGTCTCTTGTTTTGACATGGTCGACTTTGGTTTCCTTTCATTTGTAATCCCCTAGAGAACGCTGCTACACTGCGCTGTCAGGAAGCCTCCTCGAAGGCTGTAATTCTACCTTACAATTCCCTGGATGCGTTCGGCAGAAAGTACTATAAAAAAAGATTAGAACAAAGCAAAGAAACACAGCTTCAGATAATTAGGCTGACAAGCTTTTGTCAGATACCTTCTGCACAGCCTTGAGGTGCAATAGTGCCACACTCTAAAAAGCAGTGCGAGTTCTCCGGGATTTACTTTCATTCATGCAGTTGCCTCTGTTGGTTCTTCCGCATGTTTTTTGGTCAGAGTTGGCTTTTTGAAGATCATCAGTTGGAAAGGTATATATTTTTTAAAAAGACTTCTACTTGCCATTTGATTTCATGAGCATTGTGTTAATGATAGCTTTATGCTACTATCTATGCTGTTCCGTAAATGTAGGCACTTTCATGGGTTACTGTTCGCAATCTTTCTTTCTAGCCTGAATAAGGGGAAAAGAATACAATGAAGGAGGCCATGTATACTATTTCAACTCCAGCCTCGCTTATATTAGTGCATATGATGGGGGAAGAGGATAAGATGTACTGTCTTATCTCCAGTCCAATAAACATTGGCCCATTAAATTGAAGGGGGGGGGCACATTTCCTAATCTACCTCCCAGTGCAACAAACAATGGGGAAAGTGCATATATTTGGGAAAGCAAACAAGGGGCAAAATTACTATTCTAACTAAAACTGGGAAAGTGCAGATAGATATATGGAGAGGAGGCCAGAGTTGCAATAGACAGTCCAACAAATATTTTGGAAAGTGTTTATTTTGAGGCAGTAAGATCGTGCATAGGTCAACAAATATTGGAGAAAGAACAGGTGAGAACACCTCTTTGTTGCTGAGGTGTGGACTGGACTTCAGCCCCTCCTGTAATCACTGAAGGGCTTGGTGTTTATTAGATGTGTGGGAGCAGAACCCATATTTTTCTATTGAACCCCAACTTCAAACACCCAGATTTTACATTACAAGTTCTGCTCCAGGACCCTTAATCTAACATTTAGAGACACCACCCTTCTCTCTTTCAATCTCGTTAAGAAAACCATTGTAAATGGGAAATAATTAGGACCCCCTCAACAACTGAGTTCCATCCTAAGGAAAATATAAAATATTTGTATTACAGAATCTCATTAAATAGGCAGTCAATGAAATGGATAAAATGTTATAAAGACGAATGCAAAGTACATAGAAATCAAAATAAGTCGAAGTCCATCAATACTGCAAAATGAACGAATGGCTAATGAAAGTCTCCTCTAAATGGACAAAGTCCCTAGAGAAAATCAAAAAGTCTCCCTAACTTGTAAAAGTCAGTGTCACAAAGGAAACCAAAAGCATCTCTAGAGAAAAGGGAAATTAATCTACACGCACAGGGGTTTGTATATACATTTTTACATAGCTAATAAGTAGAAACTGCAAATTCAGCATGACATGATCACAAATGGTCTATCGTTGACAAATTCCAAATAAACACGCCACAGAAATAAATAAAATACCTTTCACCATCTTCTACGTGTGAGACCCAATCAGTTCATATTGCTGTTCGGCGGTGTACTGGGCATTATGATTAATTTACTAAACAAAAAGCATTTTTAACTAGACAACTACAGAAAGCTACAACTGGATGACCTTTAGAAATAGTTATATAACAATACAAAAAAGTGTAATTCATAGTACACCAGCTCGAGGATAGTTACCAATTATGTCACAGTGGTATGTGTGCTCTGCAAAATCTGCAGAAACCATGAGGAGAAAATACATTCAAGGGTCATGATTGAGAGCGGGAACGAGCAGGAACAGCTTTGGACAGTATATCAGACACAACATCCATTTAATAAAAATGGTGTCTCATTTAGAAAATGTAGCACACCTAAAACACCGTATTAAAGACACCTTTACATAAATTAGAAAACGTTTTCTAAGCACAATATTATTAATGTATATGTTGCAGTTAAATCTCATCATAAAAATCATTAGCATCAAAAATATTTTGTTAGCCAAATTTGCCCATGTAAAACCGAATCCATGTTGAAATATCGATATCAAAAAAATCGATGAAAAAATATCGATATAAAATTATCGATAACAAAAATATTGCCCCTATACTTAAAAAGGTAAGTACAGTAATGTCGACTAAAAAATATTGATGGAAAAAATATAGATGTAAAAAATATCGACTTTAAAAAATAACATAAATTAAATTAAATTAATTAAATATTATTATTATTATTACTAACAAATTAAATTAATTTTAATATATATTTTAACTAATTATAACAAATAAACTAAATGTAATTAATATAAACACAAAAAAGTGTACATAAACATATTTTTACTTAAATGCATTTTATCAACTTTATCTTTATTTAATTTATAAACTTTATTAATTATATAAAAATAAAATAAAAACACATAAAAAATAAAAAAATAAAATATATTCTATATTTAATTAACACATTAAACTAATAAATAAATACATACATTTAATAACAAAATAAAAACATTATTAGTTAAAACATTAGATTTCAGGAGGGTAAAAATTACTATTCCCACTCCAGCGAGTGCAACAGTAGGGAAAATGCTGTATAGCGTAGGGGTAAAAATTACTATTCCCACTCCAGTGAGTGCAACAGTAGTGAAAGCGCTGGATAGCATAGGGGTAAAAATTACTATTCACACCCCAGTGAGTGCAACAGTAGGGAAAGCGCTGCATAGCGTAGGGGTAACATGTACTATTCCCACTCCAGAGAGTGCAACAGTAGGGAAAGCGCTGACTATCGTAGGGGTAAAAATTACTATTCCCACTCCAGTGAGTGCAACAGTAGGGAAAGCGCTGGATAGCATAGGGGTAAAATTTACTATTCCCACTCCAGAGAGTGCAACAGTATGGAAAGCGCTGGATAGCGAAGGGGTAACATTTACTATTCCCACTCCAGTGAGTGCAACAGTAGGGAAAGCGCTGGATAGCGTAGAGGTAAAATTTACTATTCCCACTCCAGTGAGTGGAACAGTAGGAAAGCGCTGGATAGCGTAGGGGTAAAATTTACTATTCCCACTCCAGTGAGTGCAACAGTAGGGAAAGCGCTGGATAGCATAGGGGTAAAATGTACTATTCCCACTCCAGAGAGTGCAACAGTAGGGAAAGCGCTGGATAGCGTAGGGGTAAAAATTACTATTCCCACTCCAGTGAGTGCAACAGTAAGGAAGCGCTGGATAGCGTAGGGGTAAAATTTACTATTCCTACTCCAGAGAGTGCAACAGTAGGGAAAGCGCTGGATAGCGTAGGGGTAAAAATTACTATTCCCACTCCAATGAGTGCAACAGTAGGTAAAGCGCAGGAAGCGGAGGGGTAAATATTACTATTTCCACTCCTTTGGGTGCAACAGTAGGGAAAGCGCTGGATAGCGTGGGGGTAAAAATTACTATTCCCACTCCAGTGACTGCAACAGTAGGGAGAGGGCAAAATCACAAATCAATAAAAAAATAAAAATATCAACATTTTCAATAAATGTAATTTTAAATTTTAACATAATTAATATATGAGTATAAATATATTATTATTAACAAAGATAAAAAAAGAATTATGTAGCACTATAAAATCCACAACAAATACCTAAAATTAATTACACAATTACATTTAATGCTTACTAATTAATTAATGAACATTCATTTTTTAAAATTTATTAATTAAACACTTAATTACTTAACAGCTTTCACACCATTTACACATATAAACACCATAACACACATAAAATTAAATACACAATTACAATTAATAAATAATAATTAATTATTTAAAATTACTTTTTTTATTATTTATTAATTAAGGAATTAATTACTTACCAGCTTTCACACCATTTACACATATATACACCACAGCACACACATAAAATTAATTACACAATTACAATTAATAATTACTAAATAATTAATAGAAATTAATTTTAAACTATTTAACAATTAATCAATAAAAAATAATTACTTACCACCCTTCACACCATTTACAGATATAAACACCACAACAAACTCCTAAAATAAATTAAACAATTAACTAACTTAATTATTAATTTACTAATTGAAATTAATTAACAACTAATTATTAAACTATAATTAATTAATACATTAACACATTAATTAATACATTAATTTTACATAATTAAATAACTTCCCACCCTATTCCCCTGTAAACCCACAACCCGCTACGGAACTAATAACGCAAAATTAAACTTAAAATAAATGAATAAGTAGAAAAATTCTAAAACATAATAAAAGGACAAACAATTCTTATTAAAAACACAAAAATACATAACATTATAAAAAAAAATCGATATTTTAGTAAACTATATTTATGTAAACGCTATTTATTACGATATTTTTGTAATCGATATTACTTACCTGTCAGTCAATATTCTTGTCATCTATATTTTTGTGGTCGATATTTCTTCCAAACGATATTTATGCGGCGATATTTTTGTCCTACGATATTTCCCCGTTAATATTCCTGCACTGCACCGTAAAACCATCTACAATACTCCTAGCTTTGATTATCTCTTAACCATAAAACATATTAATATATTTTCTGTGTTTTGTGCACTTCTGTATGTTTTGTCAGTAAAATCGTCTGCTGCCTTGGAGTTGCAGTCCTGGAAATTTCTATAAACCGTATAATTAATGTTTTGTTTAAGATAGAAACTAGGGTATCAGGGCTTGGTGCTGCATATAGACATTGAGGATGTTTTATCTTTATTGTTTCAAAATTTATGGCGCTTTTTCAAATCTGGCTCCATCCAGGTGATAGTGGCTGTTGACAGCAAATATTGAGGACATTAAAGTCTCAGCTGATGTTTCTAATGCAAGAGAAGAAAGAGATCTGCTTTCAAGAGTTTTCTTCTGCCGTCTTCATTTGCTTGTAAACATGCTTCGTCAAACGCTCTAGCTCCATCGTCATGGATCCTTTTTGCTTCTTCAATCTATTACTTTGACCTCTTTTAATTCAGCACTTTTTAAAATTAATCAAAAGAAATAGAATTCACATACATTCTTATTACTATTATAATTACAGAATTTAGAATATTTTGAAAAGTATTACCACCCATATCACTCAACCATTCATTAGCTGTTTCAAAACTGTTTCCTAAATTACTAAACCAAGAGCTTACACTTTCCCATAATTCAGCTTGCATAAGCTAATTATTCACATGATAAATATTAGTAAGCTTAGACATATGACTCACTCACTCCACTATTATCTCGCACACATACACAACTAATTGTTGTGTTTGTTGCCTTGCAGACTTCTCTTTCCTTTGCCAGGATAATACCTAATGCACAACAATTTTGCTTAAAGATTTCCTTCATTGCACGCAATTCTTCATTAACTTTTCTAAAAGCTCCTGATCTATCTACTGCCATTCTATCTATTAAAGTTCACATCTACTAATCTTCACATCATTTATAGCAACTCCTATTGAAGGAATAATAGCCCTCAACATATTTAGAACTTAAAACGAAACCTCCTTTGTGTTCTACTAAAGCCAATTGTATCATTACGTTCTTACACATCGTAGATCCTAGGAAATATTAGAGCCATGCAGCATGCACTATCCCAATTTTTGGCAATTTAAAATTAGCATTCTTCCCACACACATAAACAAATCCCCTCAAGATTGGCTCTCCACCTTATAAAATGTTGCACTTTACTTCAATTTTTTCCCCCCACACACACACACACACGCATACACATGCACACGCACACTCTTTTTGCTTTACCTCCACTTTTTGCTCTTCTTACTAAACACAAATCACCCTTTCTATCTTGTTCAATTCTCAAGGTAGGATGTAAATTTGTGATTCTTAATTCTTCCCCTTCTTTATCTACAATCCTCACTCCCTCTGCATTGCTCACAAGTTTAGTCCCTTTCTTATTATATTCACTAATAAACTCCAATTCATCCGTATTAAGTCAACATACATACTTCCAATTAGCCTTGTTGGTTGCATGATTAATTTGTACCATCCTTCTAAAATACTCATCATATAAAACATCAGCCTCTCTAAATCAATTGCAATAAACTCAATATATACATTAAAACCAGTCAGGTAGGGAAAGTGTGTCATATTCATTAAATGTAGCTACAAACACACTACAGAGCAAAGACAATGATATTGGCATTTGACTGTATTTTATTCCTTCTCGAACAGAAGTGGGAAGCAAAGTACAGATGTAGCTGCGGTTTATTTTTGTAATCTCCATGCACTCTTTTAACATTCTCATTAATACCACCATTACTAAGCTTTTTATATTCAGTTCCATTATTAGGTCAAACATCAGCGATGACATGTTGTATCTCTCTGTGTCGCTTTGTCAGACCCACTCATTGCTATTGGCTGTTAGCTGCAGCACTCAGAATTGCTGGTTTCTGATTGGTGCATTTCTGTTAAAGTCCCTCCTTTGTGTGTTTAGGTCTCTTTCCTGCGATTTCACTCAGACAGGTTTTTTGTCAGCCATCACACAGTACAGCGTGTGATGGCCTCTCCTCCCTCCCCTCAAATGGCTATTGTAGTTCAGTTGGTTTTTTTGTTGTAGTTCTAGATAGTGTGAACCGGACCCGAAGGACACACACCTGGGGGCCGATTCCGATCCTAGAAAAACGCTGTACAAATTGTGGTATGGAGCGTTTTCCCCATACAACTCGCACTTGTAAAGAGGCCCCTACAACCTAGAAAGTACGATCCGTACAAATAGACGCACTCCATACAAATTGTAAAAAAGACCATACAATTCGTATATACAAGCGATTCCGATTCGGATTGCTCTGTACGCGGCGTTCCCATGTATTCCCGGCAGCAGTTTTCAACCCGGCAAGTACGATTCGTACAAATGGCACTCCGTACGGCTCTTTTTTTACAAGAGCCAAAAAGTGCCGGAAAAACCTTGTACGCCCCGAAAACAGTACGAGACAGACCCCCTCATGTACGTGTCGTACTCCGCATGAATACAGGGGTACAGTGCGTATGTAGGGTGCGTACGGATGACATGGAAAGTGGGGTACGGTGCGTACATACGCGATGAAGGGGTACTGGTCGTGTACGCACCGTACAAGCACCTTACCCCAAAATCGCGTATGTACGCACCGTACCCCAAAATCGCATATGTACCCCAAAATCGTGCATGTACGCACCGAACCGCTAAATCGTGTACGTACGCTCCGTACCCCAAAATCGCGTATGTGCCCCAAAATCGCGTATGTACGCACCGTACCCCAAAATCGTGTATGTACCCCAAAATCGCGTATGTACACACCGTACCCCAAAATTGTGTACGTACGGTCCGTACATGCGCGATGTTGGGGTACGCACCATACACACGCCTCGCATGTGGGGGGACCCCTGTACACCTCATACCCCTATACGACCCCTACCCCGGTATGTGTCATACCCCCAGAACGAGTCATACCAGGGTACGAGGCGTATAGGGGTTCGCTTCGTGCCCGGTACGAGTCATTCCCCATATACAGGTCATTTTCCATACAAATCGTATGCTGACAACCCGGTACGAATCGTACTTGACGGGTTGGACAGCCTTTTTACAAATTGTATGGTCTTTTTTACAAGTCTGTGTCGTACAGCTTTTCCCGATCCGATTTGTAAGGATCGGGCCGATCTGTATGTATTTTTTCCGTACGAATCGTACTACACGGGTTGGAAGGGACTTTTACAATTTGTATTGAAAAAAATACAAATCCTATTTGTATGGAAAATAAAAATCCAGGATCAGAATCGGCCCCTCGATGTTGAGCCGATGCTGAGGCTCGTTTTTTGAAATCATTTGCATGGCGCCGGCTTCACATTACTTTTCTCTGCTCAGGCGCAGTGCTTTATATTAACAACAACATGAAAGCGCAGCATGACATGAAGCAATCCTCTTAGACAGCCATCCTGTCCGCATTACAGAAACACTAATAATTAGCGTCAATGCCGAGGCTTATTTTTTTAATGCACTAGCGCCATGCTTTAAATGAACACTAATGTGAAAGCGCTGGATAACATGAAGCAATTTTCTTACACAGCTGTCCTGTCCGCATTACAGAAACACTAATAAATAGCACAGACGTCCTTTTTTTATGCACGGACGCCGTGCTTTTTATTAACATTAATGTGAAAGTGCAGCATGACATGAAGCAATCCTCTAAGACCGCTGAAAATGTTGTCTTCCAGACATGGCCAATACATACATCCTAAAGTTAACAAGGATTAGCGACGGACTTCAGTCTGCCGATCTTGATCTGTGTGGCACCGCCCTCTCTCCTCCTACAGCTATCATAGCGAATGCACAACTCTCATTACATTCCTGAGGCCATGGTGGAAGTTTACAGATGTCAGCATGAGCTGGTTAAAGGCGTAGACTCTGCCGAATCCTCTGCATACATGGATGAAGATTTGGGGATGATGTCATTTGCTCTTTCCTGTTCGTTGTGGTGAACAAGAGTGTGCTGACCAGCTACAGGTGAAGCTCAGGAATGCTGCACAGCTCTAGAAGTGTAGTCAGCACTGTTCTTTGAGCTCCTTTTGGGAAATTTGAGTGCCTGCATCATTTGTTGCTTGCCTGGAAGCATGACACTGCACCCCGCGCATCACTGCCGACAGCATAGTGCCATTCTTTGGGCTAGGGATACGATGACTGGCCAGCTATGGGAGCTTTTAGACCCAGCTGAATAAGTAGAATGACCCCATGGCATTACTCAGGGCAATAGAATTCTTTCAACTCACTTATTCTGACACAGCCCTTCCGCACGCATTAAAGTTATGTGCATTGATCTTGCGGTAACTAAAAGAATGTCCTTTTATTTTTTACAAAAGTAGGTTTCTGCATTTCAATTACAACTGTACTCCAGCCAGTGAGAGATTTGCAACATAACGTTTATTAGGGTTCTAGGCACTTTTACAAAAGGGTTCTGTATGCCTCTTTTCTGTGCAGACATTTCCTTAAATATCCTTTTTCCGCAGAATGTACAAAGCAGTCATTCATTTCTCTGAGTTTAGCTATTTTACCAAAACATATTGAGTTTTATATAGTGCTAGCTGGACCCGAGGGATCAGAGCACCTTACAGGTTATGACTTAACTAACTAAATGAAGCATTTTTAAACCTACTGAGGGCACAATGTGGTGCTCTCCTCAATGCAGTCAGGTCACTGCATCATCATCGAGCTTCGCAGACATGAAGGCAATGTGTAGTCATTGAGCCGTGCAGATCATTGTCATTGGAGAGCCACTGCAGCCTCGGTGTCGAAGGGCGATGCGCCAGTTCCGATTGGCACAAAGGTGATGGTGCATCAGTTTGGGACCAAAAATGTGGCAGAATCCACATCCGAGGCCCAAAATTTAGCATGGGCACCTCGGTCAAGGGTAGGACTCACAAAGGCAGAGTCAAGCAGCACCAGCAGAATTGTAGGAAGTCCTAAGACTTCAGAAAACAAGAGGCAAACCAGGAACCCCCTAGAGATCATATGTAGGGAAAGCAAATTCCAGCTCTCCTTCGGCAGAGTCAAGGAGCAGCAGGGCAACAAGCAGAAAAGTAGTCCTTCCTAAAAAGCAGCCCAGTTGAGTCTTTTAAGCTGCACAGCAGTCTTTCTGATAGAGGTTTACTTCAAGAACCAGATGGTCTGATTTTAGTTGGTCACAGACACAGTACTTACACCCAAAAGTGTCTTTGATGTAGGGGGTGACTTCAAAGCAGCTCATTGAAGTGCACAAGGATCCCCTTCAACCCAGTCCTGTCTGCCAGTATATCTCTGGGAGGTAAATTGGTGCTTTGTGTGTGGAAAGGACACTATCTATTGAAGTGTAAATGTCAGCCCCTCCCATTCCTCCCTGTCCTGGAAGATTCATCAGAATGCGGATAAATGCAGATGGGTGCTCAGAATGCCAATTAGCTTCCCTTCCTGTGTTTGTGGCTGTCTAGAGGCAAAGCTCGAAAAGAGAGTATTGGAGATAGGCTGTCAGGCGCATAGAGTAGTAAGTGCAGAGAAATGTATACTTTCTACAAGTTAAAATAATAGGTAAGTGTGCCTACAAGGACATTTATGTTTCTCTAAATCTTGATAATATTCTCATATATTCAAAAAGTCCTAAATAGTGACTTCAGACAACACATTTTTGGAATTAAACATTTTTTTTATCATAAATGAATCTCGAAAGAAAACAAGACGGCTGTATATTAAAAAAATAATAATAATTTATATGAAAAAATTAATTGAAGGTACAGAAAAAGTAAATCACTAGTATACATAAGTGAATTGAGTTGAAGTCTTTATACACTGTTCAGTTTCTCACTGACACTTTTGTCAGCACCTATTCCGATTCTTCAACAGCATAGAAAACATTGTGGAGGATACCATGAATATTGTTTGGCTTAGAGCCTACATTAGGGGTGACATCAATGTAATAAAAGGGGAGTTTATGGCTTGAGAAGTAGTTTTAAATGCCAAGTTGAAGCGGCAGTAAACTGCTCCCACAAGCACTTCTGTGGCTGGCCTAAAACAGATTTGAAAGGCTTACTTATGTGGGTGGATCAATTAGTGCTGCAGGCCCACGAGAAGCATTCATCCTACAGGCCCTGGGTATATGGTATACCAGTTGACAAGGGACTTATAAGTAAATTAAACATGCCAGACAGGTGTGAACCAATCATGTCATGTTTGTAGGAGAGAGCACATGCACTTTAGCACTTTTTAGCAGTGGTAAAGTGCTCAGCTTGCTAAGGCCAACAAAAAGAACCAGCAAAACATGGAGGCAAAAGTCAAATGTATAGGGGAAGACTACCCTAAGGATACCAGGTCTGACACCATTCAAAGTGGTTCTTCGTCTGTCTCTAGTTCACTGTCTGACTGTCTGGAATACATGTAATGACATTAGTTTACCACTGGGTCAAAATCTGTTGATTTCACTGCTTCTTCTTCTCCCTCAGACGCAGTAGCTAGGCACACCCATTCAAGAGAGGCTTCTTTCTATTTGGAACTTTTCTTCTTTTAACAACTGGCTAGTCATTAGTACTTATTTCAGTCTTTGTCTGTCTATCAAATTTCTCAACAGGTTCACAATGTTTTCAGTAGCAAGCTCTCTTTCTCAGAATATCTTCTTAAACTTTTGTTTCTTTGGCATCAGCTTTTGTCACAGTCTTTTTGTTTTCACAAGTACTTGAGCTTTGACTTGAACTTTGATCAATGTTATCTTTATCTGCTCTGTTCACATTAAACTTCTTTCTTCCTTTGTGGATCTTTATAACTTTGATCTTCAGCTGCAATATCTCATTGATTAGATCATAGGCCACTTGGTGGCCGCTCCTTCCGAGTCCTGGCGGCGAGCTGGTGGAATTCTCTTCCTTCGCAAATTCGGGCCATCGATGAGCTCCTTCAGTTTAGACGGGCCATCAAGACCTTTTTATTTGTTTAGCCCCTTTGAGGTGTCCCTTCTCCCTCTGCTTGCTTTTAAATGCTGTGTTGTGTTTACCTTTTCAAAGCGCTAGGATGCCCCTTTGCTGGGGCAGCTGTGCGCGGTACGAATAAAAATAACATAACATAACATAACATAACATAACATAACATAACATAACATAACTTCTTCTTGCAGCCGCTCATTTTTTTTGGCTTTTGCACTGTAACAGTCTTTCACTCTGATCTTCGCTTTGAAAATGACTTCAGAATTTTCAGCATCTTCTTCAGTAATTTCACTCAGCTGAAATACAATCTTTCACACGCCACTGCTTTCAAGGCTTTAATCATCATTTCAAAGTCCCCCCCTCTAGCTCCACTGTGTGAACCCGAGTTGGACTGGAATCTTGATCTTGTTCTTGGCCGTGCATCTTCACACTGTGAACTTGATTCAAGACCAACCCACTTGTCCACACCTACAACTGCTCTCAGTCCCTTTGTGTGAGCAATGTGGATCCACTGCAGCACACTTGCACATTTAACCACAGGGTTGGTTGTCAAAATAACCTCGTATGGGCCATGCCACCTCTTTTCAAGGCAGTTTTTCCTCACACTGTTGGGTATTGTAAAAAAAGTCCACAGGCTTTAAACTATGACACAGAACATCTCTTGCATCTTCATTTGCCACATTCAACTGATGAGAGACAGATTTCACCATATGAGTCAAACCCTTGCAGTAATATAGCACACACGTCATTATGGATTGTCACTAGTGCAGCTTCTGCGACATAGGCAAGCCTCATTGCCCTTAACATAAATATTTTGCGAGGTGATAGACCAGTCTTCCTACCAGGAGTAATTCTGATGTGCATTTAACCAAGAGGAGGTGCATTAGGCCGTTTTAGCCCTGTCAAAGCACAGATTATTGCAAGTTTATTCTTGAGAGTACCATTGATTCTCTCCACAACTGCAGAAGATTGAGCATGATGACTACAAAAGAACCTATATCTGATATCCTAGGCCTCCTGTATGATCTGTAGAATCACATTTTTAAAACGGGTCCTACGATCTGTTTCAATTGAAGTCAGGAGTCCAAAGCCAGGTATTAACTCTCTCAATGATATTTTGGCAGCTGCAAGTTTTTCTGACCTGCTAATCTGCTGTAATGTGACATCTAAAGATAATCTGATCAAAGTCTTGTAAATTGGCCTTCTGACTTCCAATGTGGTTCATTAATTCCTGTGTTTGCTTGCCTTGATTATTCAGTTGACACATCATGAGAAACATTCCTGCAAATCCCTCAGTCCACTCGATGAAGTTTGGATTGAATTCATAAACAAACAAATTACACTCTGGGGCCGATCATGATGGCCGGAGGGAAAGCCCCCTCCCAACAGTCAGAATCTCCTAGACCCTGTCAGAGGCTTTCCAACTGACTCGGTCGGTTTACAATTCAACCGACCAATTACGATGTCCGTGGTCAGATTGTAAACTGCACAGTCTTTCCAAATCAGTTCCGACCGGCTCTCAAGGAATTTGTGTCAGCCGGACCCACATCGTACAGCTCTATGGACTGCCTTTCCGACCGAGCGATTATGATGTCGGTTTCCAACAACCTTTCCGAGTTGGCCTGTCCGACATGAAAAGTGACTTTGAGGCCCCCTGCGACAGGGTGCAGAGTTTTCTGCTCACACACATTTCCCCATAGGAGCCTGTGTTGTCGGGTGGAACATGGGCTCCCATAGGAGTCAATGCAAATCCGACCGAACAGTGTTCTGTCGCATCGTAATCGGTCGGCTGGAACTGCCGACCACCAGTCTGTGGGTCCCAATGCCGAGTCGTTGTTGAGAGGAGGAAACTCTGACCAACATCATAATGAGGCCCTGTGTTTTTATTGACTGTACTCACACATCCTGATTAATCTCATTCTCTTGCATTATATTTTTGTCTTGTATTGCACAGTATTTTTACATTTTATCTGCATAGTTATTGTCAAGTGTTACCAAATCTTTTCCAGATTTATGGGCAACACACTTATTCACAGTTATTTCCTTTGGTATCAATATTACCTTCAACAAATACAAAATATATACACTATTTTTATTAGTGGCACCTCAAGGTGTCATAAACCATAGCTGACCAAAGTCATGCACAATTCCAAATCCATACTGGTTGTCTGCATAAATTGTCACTTCCAAATTTACTGACAACAACCAAGTACTTATCAATACAACAAACTCTGCCCCTTGAGCTGAAAATGTATTTGATAGGAAAGATATTTCCAGTGTCTTGAAAACAGTGCATACCACATAGGCAGCTCTAAATGTATCATATTGGTCATGTAAACAAGTGCCATAAAAAATATTATCAGATCAGACACACCAAGAGTAGTTTCTTTTATATCTGCCCTTGGTTTTGTGCATAACTTTCAGACAGTCATGGTCTGGTTAACAGTCCACTTCAACATCTTTCCTGTCTTCACAATATGTGTCTCAAATGGGAAGCAGTGTTTGTAGGATTATCAGACATGTTCTCAGCTGCAAGAATTACTCACTCATGACGTCAGTTGACTATTTGTCAAATGCTGCATTCAACAAAACCTTAACTGAATGTGAAACATATACAATTAAAGTATGTCCCATCACGATACCTTCACTTTGTTCAATGATCACACAAACAGCTGCAACTGATTTCAAGCATTCTGGAAGAATTACAGCTACTGGATCCAACACAGCTGATATATAAGCAGCTGATTTATAAACTACTGGGCACATCAAATTGCCATGCTTTTGAGTAAGAATTAAAAGAGCACATCCACCTCTCATGAAAAAACAAGAAAAACTTTACATTTTAATCAGCCATCCAGAGTGCTGGTGCTAAATCTTCTAATTTATTTTGTATTTCATTTGCACATCTTGGTGCTTCTTTAATCCAATATCTCATTCCACCAAATTCAATTTCCTGAATTCCATTATTAATTCCTCTAGGAGCCTTTCACCAAATTCAAGTTCCAGAATTCCAATATTAATTATCCACAATTCATATATTTAATCTAACTAAAAGACCCTGGTAGATTGCATTACATGTGCCCAGGGCCTATGAATTAAATGCTACTAGTGGGTCTGAAGCCCTGATTGTGCCACCCACACAAGTAGCCCTTTAAACATGTCTCAAGACTGCCACTTCACAGCGTGAGTGTGCAGTTTACCCTGCCATGTCAATGTGGCATTTAAACTACTCGCCAAGACTTAGACTCCCCTTTCATTAAATGTATACCACCCATAAGGTAGGCCCTAAGTAACCCTAAGGGCAGGGTTCTATGTTAGCAAAAGGTAGGATGTGTACCTTTATTTTTTTGATGTCCTGGAATTGACAATCAACCCCTACTGTGAGGCTCAACCATCTCATAAGCCAGCATTGGGAACTCCTTAAAAAACTTTTAAGGGAAACGCACCTTCAGTCCGCATCTGTGACACCGCATGCTGTCACAATGCGGTCGTTATAACAACCACGTTGTGACAACGCATACCATTACTCCGCAAGTCGTTACAACGACTTGCGGAGGGGGGGAGAAGGTGTTGGATTTAAAATCCAACACCTTCCCTAAAGTCCGCATAGACTGGAGTTGGAATAGTAAATTTTACTATTACAACATCCAGCCCCCCCCCCCGCAAGTCGTTGTAAGGACGTGCGAAATAATGGTATGCATTGTCACAACGAGGTCGTTGTTACAACCTCGTTGTGACAGCATGTGGAAAAAAGGTATGGGGAGTGAAGTGGGTTATTCACTTTTAAGCTGTAATTTTTGATAATAGAGGAGTAGCTTTTTCATGATTGAAATGTTTAACATTACTGTTTTGGAAATGCTACTTTTATAAAGTGGACATTTCTATGTATGTACTGCACTATGAGCCTTACAGCCTATCTTCAATACATGTCTGGGCAACAGATTAAAATTGTGCATTCTCTCTAGACAACCACAGTCACAGGAAGGTGAGGCTCATCTGCATTCTGAGCACTCATCTGCATTCATCTGCATTCTGATGGGTCTTCCAGAGCAAGGAGGAATGGGACGGTCTGACACCTACACTTCAATAGGTAGTGTCCTTTCCACACACAAATCACTGATTTACCCCACAGAGGTAGACTGGCAGACAGGAATGGGTTGAATGGGATCCTTGTATACCTCTGAGAGCTCCTTTGAAGTTGCCCCCTACATCAAAGGTACGTTTGGGTACAAGTTCTGGGTTCCCGACCCCCTAAAATCAGACACTAAAGGACTCAACTTGACTGATTTTTAGCATGGAATGATTTACTGCTTGTTGCCCTGCTACTCCCCGACTCTGCTGGAAGGACTCTGCTTTCCCTCCAAATGATCTCCGAAGGCTTGCTAGCTTACCTCTTGTTTTCTGAAGTCTCAGGGACACAAACAACTTCCTCCAAATTTGCTGAGGCTGCTGGTGGACTCTGCCTTCTGTTAGTCTTACCCTTGCCTGAGGTGCTCACTCCAACTTCTGGACCTTGATGTGGGTTGCGGTGGTGCCCTCTGCGGTACCTTCAGGACACAGAGCCGGCAGCAGCGTTGGCTTGCTTTTTCTTCTGTTGCAGCACAAAACACACAGTGCCCAGTGCTGATGACAGAAGAATTTGACGTATTTGCTGTTCCTGATACTTCTTGAACAGTGGGCAAGCTCTACCTCAAGCCCTTGGAGAAACTTAATAAGGAAGTTGTAGAAAGTTACGTCCAGTCCTTTCACTGACCAAGACAGCAAAGCACACAGCAAAGTGGTAGTCCCTCCTCACAGCTTCTCCAGCTCTTCTTCTTGGCAGTCTTCTTGGTTCCAAAGAGTTCTAAAGTTCTGGGGTCAGGGCCCCAATATTTATATTCCAAATTCCTTTGTCCTCTCAGGCAGAGAGTGTCTGTGCTTAGTCCAAACCAGTTTGGTCTTCTCTGGCCCAGCTTCCCAGCAGGAGGCAGAGACAGCATTGTCCAAGGCAGATAGGGCCTATTCAGGTGTTAGTGAAAATTCCTCCCACTACTCTGAATGTGTATTGTTTATAGTGTGGTCTGAACTCTCTCTGTGTATCTGCTGTGTCTTTCTTTTGTCCGTTATTTTTGGCATTGCAAATCTTTATTTGTAACTATATGTCTGGAAATAAAAAGAAATAAAGCCATTTAGGTTTTCATTATAGAAATAACTGCCACATTTTTAATATTAAAGTGTGTGTGCAGAACTGCCTCCAATACGCCTACATACATACAATGAATCTCTATATCTGTGTGAATGGTAAAGTGCTGTTTTGAGTGCATGACTGGCTGTTTTAGTGGCTCTATGCTTTTGGAGATAGGTATGTGAGTTTGCAGTGTGACTGTGAGACTGGATGTATAACTACACATAGGGGTCTGTAAGTGCTGATGTCATTCACTCAAACTTGTAAGTATGTGTCTTAGGATTTAAGCACGTAGCTCACTCCCTTTAGCCTACCTACTGCTTACCTTAGTGGTGAGTTATATGTAGCAGAAGAGAAGTTTTAAGCTTGGCAAGCAGTCTCAAATATCAATTTGGCCAACCTGTAAAGGAACACAAACAGCTTCTATAGCAGCAGGCCTGAGGCATGTTTGAAGGGGCAGTTGCCTTTATGAGTTTATTGTTACTGTTAGTGCCTCCATTGATATCTGAATGAGTGTCTGAGTCCCAATTTGGATGGTCCCAATTTGGATGTGTCTTTGGATATTTAAGGAAGTATGTTGCTATATGACTTTCTCTCTTAGTGTCTCTATGTCTCTCTTAATATAATAGGCCTAGATACATAGGATGCCTCTCTATATGTGGTGAATGCTTAGGTGCTATTGTTAGTGTGTATCTGTCAGATATGATGTATAACAGAGCGTTTGGTTCTGAAAGTGTGGTTGACAATAAATCCAACTTGAAGCCATCTACCTCAGTAGATATCTGAGTCTATTTTTGGTTGTGTCTTTGGATATTTAAGGAAATATGTTGCTATCAATCAATCAATCAATCAATCAGGGGTTTATAAAGTGCGCTACTCACCGGTGAGGGTATCATGGCACTGGGGGGGGTGCTGCTCTGGGTCAATCGAAGATCCAGGTCTTGAGTCCTTCCTGAAGGTGTTCAGAATGGGGGAGCGTCTGATGTTGACTGGGATGTTGACTGGGAGGGCATTCCAGGTCTTTGCTGTGGCGTAGGAGAAGGCTGCACTGCCTGCTTTGGTTCTGCAGATGTGTGGGGTCTCTACCAGGGCGAGGTCGGTGGAGCGAATGTTCCTCTTGGTGTACGTGGAAGGAGACTTTTTCGTTGAGGTATTTGGGTCCAATGTTGTGGAGGGATTTGTAGGTGTGGGTGAGTAGTTTCAAGGTTACCCTCTTCTCGATGGAGAGACAGTGGAGGTCTCATAGGTGTGGGTTCATGTGCTTGTGTCGTGGGGTTCCGAGGATGAGTCTGGCCCTGGTGTTCTGGATGATTTGGAGCTTGTGTAGCAGGCTTTTATTGATTCAGGCCTAGAGGGTGCTGCCGTAGTCCAGTCTGCTTGTTACTAGTGTGCGGGTGGCAGTCTTGCTGCATTCGTGGGGGATCCACTTGCAGGTCTTTCAGAGGATGCGGAGGGAGTTGAAGCAGTTCGAAGCGACGGTGTTAATCTGGTGGGTCATGGTGAGGGAGGAGTCTAGGATGATGCAGAGGTTCTGGGTGGGGTCCGTTGGCGTGGGTGGGTTTCCAAGAGCAGGGGGCCACCAGGTGCTGTCCCACGCTGTGGGGGAGGTTACAAGGATGAGGACCTCGGTCTTCTCCGAGTTCAGCTGTCGCTCATCCAGGCTGCGACATCTTTCATTCCTTCTTGGAAGCTGAGTCTGGTGTCTTCGGGGTTCTTCGTGAGAGAGAGGATGAGCTCAGTGTTGTCGGCATAAGATACAATGCTGAGCCCATGCTGTCTCACGATGGCGGCAAGGGGGGCCAAGAAGATGTTGAAAAGCGTGGTGCTGAGCGAGGATCCTTGGGGTACTCCACAGTTGATCTCTGTAGGTTCCCAGAGGAAGAGAGGGAGTCTCTTCTTTTGGGTTCTGCTAGAGAGAAAGGAGGCGATCCAGTCTAGGGCAGTTCCCCTTATTCCGGTGTCATTGAGTCTGGCTGCGAGAGTGTGGTGTGAGTCTTGTCGGAGGCTGCGGAGAGCTCTAGTAGGATAAGGGCTGTGTTGTGGCGCTGGTCAAATAGCATGTGGATGTCATCTTTGGCAGTGAGGAGGGCAGTCTTGGTGCTGTGGTTGCTGCGAAATCCAGACCGGGAGGAGTCGAGGATGGCATTCTCTGCAGTGAAGGTGGTCAGCTGGGCATTGATGAATCTCTCGGTGACTTTGGCTGTAAAGGGAAGGAGACAGATGGGCCGGTAGTTTTTCAGGTCTGTTGGATCACCCGAGGGTTTCTTGAGGGGCTTTGCTTCTGCCCACTTCCAGTTGTCAGGGAAGATCCTGGATTCGAGGGAAGTGTTGATGGTCCGGCTTAGCTAGGGAGCTACGGCGGCAGCTGCTCTGTGGTAGATGTGCGGTGGGTGGGGGTCCTTGGGAGCTCCTGAGTGGGTGTTCTTCATGTTCTTTGTAGTGTCTTCAGTGGTAGCAGGTTTTCAGGTGGTGATGATTGGTCCCTTGTCAGTGGTGGTGAGGGTGGTGGTGTCAGGAATTTGTGCGCTAAAGTTGTCGTAGAGGGCCTTGATTTTCATGTGGAAGTAGGAGCTGAGCTTATAGCAGAGGTCCTTGGATGGAGAGATGTCCGTGGCTTCGCTGGGGAGTTTGGTGAACGGGTGTATGACGTTGAAAGGTTCCTTCGCGTTACTGGTGTTGGAGTGGATTTTGTTCTTGATGAAGGTCTTCTTGGTGGTTCCTATGAGCTGGTGGTATTCATTCATGGTGTTCCTATAGTTGTTCTGGTCTTCGGTGGTGTTCTTGTTCCGCCAGAGTTTCTCAATGCGTCTGCAGGAGCGCCTGGCTTCTTGGAGGTCAGTGGTGAACCCTTTACGGGGTGTTGATTGATGGGGTGGCAGAGGGGTGCGAGCTTGTCAGCAAAGCTGGATATCCAGCGGTGTACTTCTTTTGCTGTGGAGTTGGCGTCGGTCGTGCCAGAAGGTGAGTCATGGAGGAGGGAGGCATTGACGAGTTTCTCTGTGATCTTGCTCCAGTTCCTTCGGGGCAGGCGCGGGTCGGGTTTGGGTGCGGTGGTGGTATTGAAGGTGAAGTGTACGCAGTGGTGTTCTGTCCAGAGGGGCTGCAAGGTGTGGTTGAAACGGATGTTAGTCCCTCCTGTGAAGATGGGGTTGAGTGTCTGTCTGGCTTTGTGGGTGGGGGTGGTGACAAGCTGCTTCAGTCCAATGTTGGTGTGGTTGTCGAGGAAGGTGGAAGAATCGGGGTCCCTGCGGTTGGTGAGGTGGAAGTTCAGGTGTCGAATGAGGAGACTTTCTCCCTTAGTGTCTCTATGGCTCTCTAAATGTGTTTAGGGGAAGCATGCATTGGTTAATGGCTGTGTTAGTAAGTATTGAAGCATACAATTGTGTGTGCAAAACTGTCTCTGGGAGGCCTAGACACATTTGAAGTATCTCAATATTTGAGTGAATGGTTAGGTTCTATTGTAAGTGTGTGACTGGCTAAATTGGTGGCTTTTGCTTTTGGAGATAGATATGTGAATTCCAGTGTGCCTGGAATGTATAACTAGATGTATATCGACCCATGGAAACCAGAAAGTGCAGATTTCATTCACTCAAACTTGAAAGTATATGTCTTAGGTTTTAAGCACATAGCTCACTGCCTACAGCCTACCTACTGCCGACCTAAGGGGTGAGCTATATGAAGAAGAATAGATGTTTTAAGATTAACAAACAGTCCTACATATCAATTTGGCCTACTGGTACAAGAGTACAAACAGGTTCTACAGAAGCAGGCCTGAGACATGTTTGAAAGGGCAGTTGTTTATATTAGTCACTTTTTACTGTTAGTGACTCAATATAAATCTGAATGAGTGGCTGAGTCATCGCATATTTAAGGAAGTATGTTGCTATATGACTATCTCTCTTTGTGTCTCTCTAAATAGGGAAGCAATCAATGATTAATTGCTGTGTTTATGAGTATTGGGGTAGAGGAAGCTGCTTGGATAGGACACTTTGAAAGTATTTTTTCATAGCAAACTCCCCATGAGCTTCCCCAAACTGATAAATTGCCTCTCGCCCAAGGATTCCTGTTGTTATCATTATATGAAGTGAAAAAAGGATTGGAAGCGTGTCTTCAAGGGAAAGCTCCGGGACCAGATGGAGTTCCAATAGAACTCTTTCAGACCGATCTTGACCAATGGGTGCCTCTAATAACAAATGTTTTTAATTTCATAGCAATAGAGGGCCCGCCACCATCTTGGAACCATAGCATCATAGTCCCAATATTAAAAAAAGGAGATAGGGACAGCCCAAAGAATTACAGGCCCATCTACCTTTTGGACACAACAGCCAAACTCATGCGTCGGCTGTTGCTAGCCAGATTAGAGGAATGGGCCCAGGATTGCAATCTTCTAATTCAGGCCCAATTCGGCTTCTGCCGAGGCATGGGGACAGCAGGCCAAGGTCTAAACCTCTCGCTTTGTATGGACAAATACTCAAAGGCCAAAGATGGGAGGTTGTACATGGCATTCATGGATTTGTCAGTGGCTTTTAATTGTGTGTCTCACCCTAAATTATGGTCCATGATGGAGGGCATGGGGATTGATCCTCTGATCATTCGCTTTATTCGCTAGCTGTTTGCAAATGCCACAGCCTCTGTGCGGTATGGCAGAAGTGGGAAATGCATGCAGTCATTTAGGATCGAGAAGGGCGTCAGACAGGGCTGTGTCCTTTTTTCCATCTATACCAATGGGGTGGAGGTGGCACTGTCTGGCCTCTCTTTAGAGGTGCCAACATTTGAGAACATCTCTCCCCAATATTGGCATATGCAGACAATGCAGTTTTAATTGCTAGATCAGGGGTAGCTCTTAAGAATCTTATATCCTCATACTCTTCATTTATGGCCTCATTAGACCTCAGAGTCAACAAATCAAAGCCATTTATTAGCATAGTGGGAGCACCTAAAGGGGCAAAGGCGCCATATTTCCATCTAGGCTCAAAGAAAATCGAGGTGGTTGACTCCTTCCCATACCTGGGGATCCTGTTTTATATCAAGCTCTCCTGGAACAAATTGCTGGCAGAAAGAACATTGGGCATGGAGAGCGGTTTTCAAGCTATTAAGGGGTTTGCTAAGAAATTAGGAGCTAGGCCTTTAGAAACAATTAAAACGTTCTATCAAGCCAAAACAAAAGAGGCACCCACCTATGGGGCTGGAGTTTGGGGAATGGCACTCATTGACCAAATGCAGAAAGTGGAAGATACTTTTTTTAAGTCAATGGTTTCGCTGCCATCTTCATCACCCACTTACATCCTCCATCTCGAATTGGACCTCCCTTTCTTGGCTGACTCTATCAGAATGGTGCCCATCTTGCTGTGGCTTTCGATTTGGCGAAGGACAACTGTCAAACTAAGCCAACCCATAATTGGTGATTGTCTGGGGCTAGAGAGACATAGCAGGATTGGATGGCTTAGAAATGTGGAAGCAGAACTAAATGCAATAGGGCAGGGAGAACTTTTCAGGGACCCCACATTATGCAGCAAGGTCTCCAAACTGAAAATAATTGGTCTTTACGCACAGAAGGCCAATCGCGATCATAGGGAAAAGAACAGGCATTTACAGGTGCTTGCAGTCTACGATTTAATTCTGCGAAGACTGGAGGAAGACTAATGTTACCTCTCCCATGTTACAGTAGCTCAACACAGATTTATTTTGTTAATTTGTACACAACATTCAGTGTAGGTGTAGTGACTCACCTATCCCTTGTGCAATGGACTCACAACGCAATAATGATATTTAAAACCAAACAAAAGCAAGGTGCCCCATGATGTGATTCACACAGGTGATATCTTGTGAACACAGGCTCCTCTAGTGAAGAATGAAGTTGCAGAAATCAAATGTATAGCTCACCCAATTCGGATTTGTTAAAAGGCTTCCTCAATACCTGGCAGGTTATACATAAGGAACTTCCTCATGTGCTAGGAGTGGTATATGAGAAAGAGGAGGATGTCATTCTTGATGTTAAAACTTTCAATCGATCTCTGTATAAGTGTCACATGGTAGTGAATATAGTCAGACTTAGTTAAAGGTGATCTTGTGAGGCTGGTTGGACCCTTAATGTTAAATCTGTGTAGCACACGTATCCGAGTCTGTATTGTTTTGTATTAAGCTTTGTTGCTGCTTCAGTAAATCAAAAATAGCACAACATTGCAGGGTTGGTAAACAATGATCCCCTGTGGGTTAATTATATATCACAGATTTGTTGTTGTGGGAATCATTAATATAATACTAGCCCTCAATCTTCAATTAGAGCTGGTAACTGATACATCAATCATCATCAACATATCCCCAATGTTTGGTCGCTGGATTAACTAACACTCAATACAAGACTAGAGGAAGTATCACACATCTAGGGGATGCAGGGCTGGCATCCTGAGCCTCACAAAGGTTATACTCCATAGGAGCAGAGTACTCACGGTTGCGCTGTTTGCCCCTCGGTCGTTCACCTACCCACCATTGCCGGGTTTGGAAGGTATCAGGTACTAGACCCAAGTTGTTTAAATATATTCTCAAGTAAGTGTTTTTGCGCCAAGGGCAACAGCATCACGTCGTAGCTCAACTAGAGCGTCTAGTCTCAATGTGATTCCCATGGCGGACATTTTGGAGGTATGCCTTATTAGCACAAGATACCATGGGCGCCATCTTAGCCTGATATTTCTCAGTAAAGACCTAACCCATTAGTGGCAGTCCTTGTGAGATTAACCTTATTTATTCAATTTTGGGATGCAGTCATTATAATGTAGTGTCGGATATTCCTAGTATTTTGAACGTACAGTCTTGATGATTATGCTTCTCGAAAAAACAAAAAAATATATATATATTTAAAGTGTTTCTTTTCGTGATTGTTGTCACGAAGGGCTAAAAAGAAACAGTTGGGTCTCATATTAGGAAGCCATGTTGGTAGTATAGTCCAATTGAAAAATCGGGCCACTCTGCGGTAAATCCCAAAGGACTCTTTACGTTTATGGTGATAAATTCCAACTCAGTGTCTCTATCGCACTTGTGGGGATGGTGTTTTAGTCGGGGGATGGTGTTTTAGTCGGGTTAAGGAGGGGGAGTGTGTGATGATAATTGTGCCAATATGTTATCAGTTCAACAGTCCTCTTAAGTGGGCATTGATAAAAATGAATCTAATCAGTGCCAGGCTGATCCAAGGAGATCATATTCTCAACACATTCCACAGAATATCCTCATTGAGCCCTTGAGTATGAATGGAAAGCTGGTGGACCCATCTCTGCTCTTTTAACAAGAGTGCTTCCTCTGTTATTTTTGTGAAAGCCTTGAGGACAACCCATTTTAATGAATCAGGTGAATGTTGGAATTGGAGGAAGTGTGTGCACATCTTAGTGTTCGACTTTTGATGGCAAAAACTACTGCGATGTTCAGTAATTCGCAATTTGCATACATTTTCTCTATGTTACACAATCAAACATAGAATCTGTGTAGTAGTGTATATTTTACAGATCCCCCCATAGCTACAGCACTGAACTGCAGCTCTACAAATAAATTGAAATTGGAAATTGTAGCTAAGTAAGTAGGAACGTGGGGGCAACAGTGTCTGAGTGGCACAATGAGTGGATGCATTAGTCTGCAAGTGTGTCTCTGAGTGGGTGCACAAGTGTCTCAGTGGGTCTGTGAGTGGATGCATCAATCTCTGAGTGAGTCTGTCAGTGGGTGTGGGAGTCTTGAAGAGAGCATGAGACAGGCTACATAAGTGTCTGAGTGGGTATATGAGTGTCTGAGTGGGTCTTTGAGTAGGTGCCTAAGTCTGTGAGTGAGTGTAGAGTCTCTGAGTAGGTTTGTGAGTGGTTACATAAGTGTCTGAGTGGGTCCTTGAGTGGGTGCATGAGTCTCTGAGTAGGTCTGTGAGTATGTGTCTGAGTCTCAGAGTGGGTCTGTGAGTAGCTGCATGAGTTTCTGAGTGGGTCTGTGAGTGGGTGTGTCAGTCAATGAGTAGATCTGTGAGAGGAAGCATACGTCTCAGAGTGGGTGCATGAGTGGCTGAGTATTTTTGTGACTAGGTGCAAGAGTCTCTGAGTAGGTGTGGGAGTGTGTGAATCTGAGTGGGTAAATGACAGGGTGCATGAGTGTCTAAGTGAGTCTCTGACTGGGTGCATGAGTTTCTAAGTGGGCGTGTGAGCCTCTGAGTGAGTGCATGTTTCTATGAGTAGGTTCCTGAGTGGGTGCATGAGTGTCTGAGTGGGTCAGTGAGTGGGTGTAACAGTGTCTGAGGGGGACTACGAGTTCATGCATTAGTCTCTGATGGGGTCTCTGAGTGGGTACACAAGTGTCTGAGTAGGTCCGTAAGTTGGTGTGTGAGCCTCTGAGTAGGTCTGGGAGAAAGTGCATAAGTCTCTGAGTGGGTCTTTGAGTCCATGTCTGGGTCTCTGAGTGGGTCTGTAGGTGGAGGTGTACATCTCTGAGTGGGTCTGTGAGTGTGTTTGAGTCTCTGAGAGGGTCAGTGAGTGAATGCATGAGTTTCTTAATGGGTCTGTTAGTGGGAGCATGAGTCCCTGAGTAGGTCTGTGAGTGCATGTGTAAGTCCCTGAGAGGGTTATGAGTAGCAGCATGAGGGTTGGAGTGGGTCTGTGAGTGGGTGTATGAGTTTCTGAGTGGGTCTTTGAGTGGGAGCATAAGTCTCAGAGTGACTTTGTGACTTGGTGCATGAATCTCTGAGTAGGTCTGGAAGTGTGTGAGTCTTTGGGTGGGTATTTGATTTGGTACATGAGTGTCTATGTGAGTATGTGGCTGGGTGCATGAGTCTCTGAGTAGGGCTGTGAGTGGGTGTGTTAGCCTCTGAGTGGGTGCATGTGTCTATGAATAGGTCCATGAGTGGGTGCATGAGTGTCTGAGTGGGTCAATGACTGGGTACAACAGTGTCTGAGTAGGACTATGAATGGATGCATTAGTCTATGACTGGGTCTCTGAGTGGATGCACAAGTGTCTGAGTGGGTCTGTAAGTGGGTAAGTGAGTCTCTGAGTGGGACTGTGAGTGCATAAATTGCTTAGTGGGTCTGTGATTCTATTTTTGAATCTCTAAGTGGACCTGTAGGAGGGTGCGTACATCTCTGAGTGAGTCTCTTAGTATGTGTTTGAGTCTCTGAAAAGGTCAGTGAGTGGCTGCATGAGTGTCTAAGTGGGTCTGTGAGTGGGGGCATGAGTCTCTGAGTGGGCCTGTGAGGGAGTACATACATCGATTAGTGGGTCTGTTAGTGGGTGAATGAGTGCCTGAGTGGGTCTGTGAATGGGTGCTCTCTGAGTAGGTATGTGAGCATGTGGGCCTTTGAGTGGGTATGTGAGTTGGTGCGTGAGCATCTAAGTGGGTCTGTGACTGATGCATGAGTCTCTGAGTGGGTCTGTGAATGGGTGTGTGAGTATCTGAGTCAGGCTGTGAATGGGTACATGCATCTCTGAGTGGGTCTGACAGTGCCTGCATGAGTGTCTGAGTAGTTCTGTAAATGGGTGCATGAGTCTTTGAGTTGGGACCATGAGTGGATGCATGAATCGGTGGGTGGGTGAGCCTGTGAGTGGGTGAATGAGTTGCTAAATGAGTCTGTGAGTGGGTGCGCAAGTCTCTGAGTCGGTCTGTGAGTGGATGCATGAGTGTCTGAGTAGGTCTGTAAGTGGGAGTATGAGTCTCTGAGTGTGCAAAAGTTTCAGAAGTTGTGTGAGTGGGTATGTGAATGGATTCATGACCTTCTGAGTGGGGGAGTTTGTGGATGTATAAGTGCCTGAATGGGTCTATGAGTGTGTATATTACCATATAAGTGAGTGTGTGAGAGTTTTTTTCAAATTTTATCAGCACAGTTTGCAACTCTGCCCTGACATTACACAAAGATACTGCTCTTAGCACTGTGATGGAGTCACAACTCCACCCACATGGAAAAACAAATCCGTTCCCAGCATTTTAAAACTCATGAATGGTCTCTTATACATACCTACAATGCATCCATTGGGTCAGTGTACCCCTATGCTGACCCTTTCTAAACTATTTGCCTTCATACATGATCCTCCGGAACATGGTTCTACTATGCAAAATGGATGCTACAATTGTCTATTCAGATCCCAAGCAGCCAATAACAGCATTGTCCTTGCCCTTATAATAAACAATTTGGATTTCCTTTAATTTCTCTAAAACCAGTGAACAGATTTACAACAAATAAGAAAAAGGGTTCTTACTGAACCAAGGGCTATCTTTCTGACAAATTTGGAATAATTCCATCCAGCGGTTCGGGCTGTAGTCGCAAGTAAAATCTCCATGGGAATTAACATTGGAAAAACATGTTTTTTTAATCTCCCCTTTTTTCTCATTTCCAGCTTGACAGATCACCCCAAAACGTTCCATGCGCAACAAGAATCACCTGTGCACTTTCTTGGATAGTTTTGTGCAGATTCGTCAAACAGTGCCAAAGATATAGGCAAATCAAAAAAGGCTTTTTTAATGGGAACATGGTCCTAATTACAACTACTTACTGGCGACTGCCAATAGGTCACATGGTCATATATATATATATATATATACACACATAGAGAGAGAGAGATAAAGAGAGAGAGGGACAGAGAGAGAGAGATATAGATAGAGAGAGAGAGAGAGAGAGAGAGAGAGAGAGAGAGAGAGAGAGAGAGATCTATTTATAAAAAAGTTTTTATGAAGCCTATTACACAAAAACACAGAATATTTCATTGTTTTTTGCGCAGGACAATCCTTCAAATTCCAACAGCTTCACATTCTCCTTTTTGACTCTGTCTCTAATTATTGTGCAAAAGGACCACAACATCCATAATGCATTGCTTTGGCTTTCTTTTCGTTTCCCCAATACTTCACTGTTTTTAGATACGTTAACTGCTCCCATATGCTTCTTAACTCCCTTTAGAGGATCAAATTCCATACATGGCTAAAGCATTTGGCTTCAGTCTAATGAGATAAGAATGTCACTCATATCCCATCTCATTTTTGGTATAGATTGTAACTTGCCGCTTTTGACCTGGCCTGGTCTTGACTGTGGGGGCACAAGGATTACACACCATTTAAGAGTGCCAGGTGGAGATTACTTTGTTCATCGCTTGTTGCCTTGCCAAATAACCTACTCCTTGCTTACTGTCTGGCAACCTGCGTCACCAGGGCTCTGGGGAGGAGCTGCTTTGTGGTAGGAGGACACCCGGGACTGTTATCGTTACCCAGTCATTTTTGAGCCTCTGGAAATGGGGCTGTGTCCTTTGCACGAGCATTAGTGTCTCCTGGAGCAACAACTCAGTTGTAGGGTTGCAGTTTTGCCTTGCACAGTCACACTTTTCACAATTTATAGCGCTGGCTTGGCTCTGATTGCTGGTGTGTCTGGGAAGGCATATGTCTCCCGCCTTGTAAGGAGAGTTCATTGTACTGTTTGAATCCTACCCCGTGCCTTTTCTCGGATATAGTGTTAAGGGTGTGTCTGAAGGGAGCTGCCATACTCCTGTGGCGGTTGCTGAGTACCTTCACTCTCCGTCACTCACTATGGGGAAGCCTGACAAGTCAAAGCCCACCTCACAATTGAGGCGCAACAGTCTGCAGGGTCCAACAAAAAGCGGCTCTGACTCTGAGGCTGATGGACATGAAAATATTTGGTCTTGAGCACTTGTCCTCTAAGTTTGCAGTAGAGCGTACCCACAGCTCTTTGGCAGCGCGACCGGTCCCAGGTGCTCCGCCTCGCCCCATAATAGTTCAGCTATTGAACTACCGGGACCGTGATGTCGTCTTACGGCTGGCCAGGGAGAAGGGAAACATATGTCATCAGGGGAACACATTGTCCTTCTTCCCTGACTTTACTGTCGCAGTTCAAACTGCGCTGAGTGAGTTTGGAGCATTCAATAAATTCCTCCAGTTCGAAAACATTCCTTATGCCATGTTGTATCCCGCGCGCCTCCGTGTGGGATCAGAGGGGAATTTCAAAATATTTTTGACCCCCAAGGTGGCGATGGAGCATGCGAAACAACTGAAGAGACACGGGCGTGGGGCTCAAACTGAACATGGGGAGGAGGAATGATGATTTTAAGGAAGGGCTTGTTCTGTGGAGTCATCCCGTTAGTGGGATCCACTTTCTGCAACATGACTCTCGTTCACTGCTTCTCATATATATGGTCAGGGTGAGTGTTTCTATGTTATATGCATACTAGTTTGGATATCCTAAGGTTAAGAATTTGCTTTTGGATCATACCACAGGTACTAGACCTGATTAGCCACCTCCTACAAAGTGGGAGGCAGTATCACTATGTCACCTCCTGTATGGGAGTTCCCCACATTATGCTATTTTTTTGTATTTTCTGGGGTTTGATTAGTCACAAGGATGGCTTTGGCAAGTTGGGGGTGCCAAAGTGGATGGGGTGTTTAAGTTGGTGGGTGTTGGCACTTGTGAACTGTGTCTTATACGAGCCTGGAAGAAATGTTTTCAGGGTCGGATCTCACATTGATATCGCTTGGCTGGCTCATATGCAACATGGGTAGTTCCGGGTTGTAACCTGGATGGTACGCAGCCTCAACAGTCCAAAGAAAATTCGTACTGTATTAGTATCTCTGGATAGATGGAATGTTCAAGTGGCCTTATTGCAGGAGATGCATCTGACTTCGATAACTGAGAAAAATGTAGGTACCCAATGGGCTGAAGTTAGAATGACATATTCTTATTCATCCTAGTCTCAGGGGGTGATGACTCTTGTCAAAAAGGGCACACCGTTCCAGATTCATGCCACGGACAGGGATGAGCAGGGTCGGCTGGAGATTGTACGCGGTACACTGGGTGGTACGAGTGTTCTATTAGTGAACATGTATGGTCTGAATGTAGATGATGCCTCCTTTTATGCAGATATCTGGCGCAGGATATCTGCCTTTCCAAGTGCTGAAATTATCTGGGGAGGGGATTTTAATACATGTTTGGACATTAACAAGGGTAGGGGGGAGCGCGGCCCCACGAGACAGACAGTTCACTGATACCCTTGTGGGGTTATTGGATGTTGGTTATGTGCATGATGTCTGGTGCTTGCGGCACACTGGGGTCAGAGAGAGCACTTTTATTTCTACTGTGCACAGGTCCTGGTCCCGCCTGGATTATTGGTTGGTGTCTGAGGCAGCCTGCACGTGGGCTGTGGACGTTAAGCACTTGGCCAAAACCCTTTCAGATTACTCGCCTGTTCTGCTAGCTTGCAGGTCCCTGGGGTGGGAAGCCCCCATTTGCGTGGAGATTGCAGCCATTATCTCTGTCAGATCCGGTATTTAAACACAACGTTGGAGAAGCCATTCCTAATTACTTCCAGGAAAATGTTGGCACAGTGGACAGTGCCGGTGTTCTTTGGGAGGCATTTAAGGTGACTATTCGGGGGGATTGTATCGGAGTGCAGGCCGGGGTTCTCAAAGATATGTGCTGTAGGATTAGGAAACTTGCGGAGGATATAGCTGCTTTGGAGTGTGACTATGCCAGTAGCCCCACCACTAAAAAAAGTGGCTGAAATCCAGGCGCTTGTGTCAGAACATAACAAGACAGTCGACCACGAAATGAGGCATAGATCACAGAGATGCACTGCTCGATATTACGGGGGGGGGTTGACCCAGCCGTTCACTAGAGCAGAAATAGGCGGCGCCTCGCAGCCAGGCCTACATTACCGAGTTGGTGGATGAGACAGGTGAGGCGCACTTTGGTAATACGGACATGAGTGGGTTTTCTTAGATTTCTCCTCTAAATTATATGGGGATTGCGATCAGCCACCAATTTCTAAGATGAATAACTACCTCAATGATGTCGCATTCGGCTGGCTGTCCCTCAATCAATGGGAGTATCTCACAATGTCGTTTGATGTGGCGGACGTGAAGCAGGCAATCATGTCCCTCCCTACTTGCAAGGCAGCAGGCCTTGATGGCCTTCCTAGCGAGTTCTGTAAGGCTTATTCTGATGCTCTGGTGCCGCAGCTGCTGGAGGTATTGCGGAGGCATATGAATCTGGCAAGCTTCCTCCATTCCTTACGGAAGCCTTAAATGTATGCTTTTGAAGCCTGATAAAGTGGCGAATGCCTGTGATTCATATAGACCTCTCTCTTTTATTATTATAGCCAACATTTTGGCAGTCCCTGGTCCCCAAATTGGTCCTGCCGGACCAGTCGGACTTCGTGCCTTCCAGAACCACGACACACAACCTCCATACTATTTTTTATACTTGGCAATTATTTCGACTGGGATTTTCAGGCGGTCGCTGTGCTGCTTGATGCAGCGAAGGAGTTTGACTCCATCCAATGGAAGTACATGTTCACCGTCTTGCTGCAAATGAGCTTCCCTCTGTTCTTCTTAAAATGAGTACACCTCCTATATGATGCATCGGTGGCGCGGATTCGTGTTAATGGCTGGGTCTCTGAGGCATTTCCCATCAGACGCGGTAAGTAACAGGTATGCCCACTGTCGCCAATGCTTTTTGCGCTGGCATTGGAGCCGTTGGCCTATAAGCTGCGGCAGCGACACGCCCAAATCGGCGTTGCGTTTTCGGCAGCGACCCTTAATGGTGGCAATATATGCTGACGATATGATGCTCTATGTGCGTGAGCCGGCCACATACTTGCCAGAGTGACTGAGAGAATATGTCCGGTTTGAGTGCATTTTGGGGCTAGACATTAACTGGGCTAAATCCACGGTGTTCCCTCTGACAGCCAGTACTCAGGAGATTGAGATGGATTTTCCTTTGCAATGGTCAAATGACCCGGTGAAATATTTGGGAATATTGCTGCATAGAGACCCTACAGTGGTCATCTCTGCAAATTACAGTCGTGCCGTCGATAAGATAATGGACCAAGCGGCACACTGGGCTAAGATACCTCTTTCACTTGCGGATCGCATTGCGATAATAAAATTGACATTCTTGCTCAAACTGTTGAACCTGTTTATAAATATCCCTATCCGATTGAATGTTGCGCTTTTTAGTATGTTGCAGTCGGTCCTGCTCGTGCTCATTTGGAGGGCCTTCCACAGCTGGAAGGTTTAAAAACTGCAGTTGGAACGTGGTGGTTTTGAGGCCCCAGATTTCCGTTTATATTACTTATGCGCTCAGGTGCAATATGCGCACTTCTGGTACTTTCCACAGAGGTTCCAACCACACACGCCAATTGAGGATGACTTGGTCCTTCCGGTGCCCCTGGCTGCAGCAGCCCTGATGGGAGGGGGGCATGGGGTAAAATCTGTCTGGTTCATTGTACGGCATGGGCATGGAATGCACGTGCTAAAAGGGCGGAGGTGGACTACCTACCTGGACTACCTATATGCCCCCAAACTGCTGATCGTGGTGCATCCTTATATATCGGCTGCACGGGAACCACCCGCCTTGCAAGCGCTGGGTAAGGTAGTGATCACTCGCCTAGGGGATCTGTACACTCAGGGCTAGTTTCGGCCGTGCTTTCTGACTTGCAGATTCGTCCTGATGCTGGGATTTACCTATGTGCGGGTGCGACAGTAATCTGTGATATCTACCCAGAGTTTCCGGCCGAACGACGTACCCTGCCGGCACTGCAGGCGGTGCTTGCAAGGGAGGAACAAGAGGGCCTGATCACAAAATAATACAATACCTCTCTTAGGGAGACTCCCTCATATATCAGATGGGCGATGGTAGTGGATACCTCTATGACACTGGTTGAATGGAAATTTTGTTGTGAATTGACAGGACGGCTGACAGCGAATTGTAATATCCGAATAATCCATTTCAAATATCTACATCAACTCTATTATACCCCGCTTCAGCTACGACGTTTCGGGCTAAGAGATAGTGCACGTTGTGTGCATTGTGGACAAGATGATGCAGATTTCCTTCAACCTAGCCGGGTACTATACAGGAATTGCCGAGTTTTGGGCAAAGGTCCCGCAAGTGCTTATGGAGGTTGTGATGGAACCTGTTGCATGTTTGCCTGCTGAATGTCTGTTGGGATGGGTTTGTAAGCTTAAATCTTGTAACAGGAGATTAGACGCCATTTCCACGCTGTTTGCTAAATGAGCGGTTGCGCAGAGGTGGGGGGGCTAAAGCTGATCTCACAGGGAAACAGTAGATCCGTGACTTGTTGTACTGTAGGGACCAGTTGGACACCTATGCGGAGGAAGTACCGGAGGCATCTTGCGCCAAGGATTTCTGGGCTCCCCTTACAGGGTATTTACTAGGCAAGCCTGACCTATGCTAAGATGTTGTATGCTGTGCTAGACTGTCCATGGAGGGTTAAGGGACCGTTGGAAACTATGCAGCATGTTTCTCTGAAGGGCTATTCAGGACTTATTGAAATGCTATTCTAAGTGCCATTGGGGGGTGGTGGCGGGTGGAGGAATTGTCCATGTTGGGTTGAGTTCCATAATAGTAGAATGGCTAGTATTGATATCCTTTGATGGAAAAACACAACTTGAATAATGCACCTCATGTTGGGGTGTCTTATGTCTCTACTGCTTACAAGCTGGACAATAAAGATATTTTTTAAAAAAATACCTTTTGAAATTTACTGAAATAACAATAGGTTACAGGGACATTATAGTTAGAAATTAGCATTTAAAAAACCTTAGAAATTCACTGAAAAAACAGGATTCAGGGAAGTTATAGTTAGTTGGACATTTCACTCGTATAAAACCAGAGAAATTCTGCTTTTATAGTTAGTTGAGCTAACAATAACTTGCGCCCCTGCAATACACTGCTGATGACATCGCATATTACATCATTCATGACATGGTCAGTGATATCACTGATGACATCTCAAATGACATCACTGATGATGTCACAACCACGTGATAACCTGATGCACCTCCTCACACCATAATATATCCTTTGATACACCCATTCTAAAATACAGACTACCATTTTCAAAACCATAGACACACCAATACCAGTTAGTGAATCAGTGAATCCTAGGTCTACACACACATACACTCATTCACCCATACAGTCACTCATACAAGCAGCCACTCATCAATACAGCACTATCAAATGCACTAATACAACTATACAGACACTTAAACACCACCACTCATCCATAGAGTTACTCACACACCTAGTCAATCTTACAAAGCATCAATCAAACTCCCATTTTCTCACCTATACAGTTATACACACACCATCTCACTTAATCATACTTACTCTATTATACAATCACTGATACAAGCACATACTCATCCATACAGCCACTCTCACAATCACTCACTCTCACATATAATCATTTATATACTCCAACACTCACATATACTGCCTTTCATATGTGTAGTTTCTCACACATGTACTACTGAGACATCCATTTACCCACCAACATACCCATACACACACTCACCCCCCATACAGGCCTTCACAGATGCACTCTTGAACCCATACACCCAGTGAATCACCCACTCAAACATCTATGCATAGAGTCACACACCCAGCACCCACCCACACAGATACTCAGACAACCAATCAATAAGCCATATTTACACTCATGCAGCTACTCGCCAACCCATGAAGCCGCATACACACCAACTGACAGACTGATATAAACATTCACACAGTTTAGTCACTAACCCATGCATTCAGTAAGACACATTTAATCACTCACTTATACAGTCAGTCATTAACCTACTAAATCACCCATTCAGACACTTATACACCAACTCATTCTTCAATACACCTTGGCATATATATATATATATATATATATATATATATATATATATGAAACATATTTAAACTTTACAGAGATGTCATCAGTGATGTCACTGACCATGTCATGAATGATGTAATATGTGACGCCATCAGCAGTGCATCAGCGAGGGCGTGAGTTATAATGAGCTCAACTAACTATAACGGATGAATTTCTCTGGTTTTGTATGAGCATAATGTCCAACTAACTATAATGTCCCTGACACCTGTGTTTTTTTGTGTGAATATATATATACAAAACAGGCTCCAGCACAGGAAGCGGTTATAAACCACTCTCGTTTTATTCCAGTAAAACAGCCATTGTGACGGCCTTTCCCCACAAAGCAAGCCCCATCCTGCATGCACTATTTGAAATGTTAAAGAGTGAATGTGATGCATGGACTTAGAAGAACACTGCTTAAAATATTAAAAAAGTCAAAATATGTCTAAGCATCAATATCAATATTTGGCAACCATTACATCATAAGAATGCAATTAATCAAGTGACTGCACACTTTGGGGCCGATTAGGATGGCGGTTTTTCCGCATCCTCCGGGCCGGCGGAAGTGTCCGCCGGCCTGGAGGATGCGGAAAAACCGCTGCGGAGCCTCCAAAGACCCACCGCCAAATTAGGATGGCTGGTGGGTCTGGAATTCCGTCCGCCGCTTTTCCGCCGCGGTCGGCTTCCGACCGTGGCGGAAAAGCTATAACATGGCAGGCGGTGTCTATGAGACACCGTCCGCCATATTAGGATGTTCGTAAATACATGCTTTTCCACGGCGGCTTTTCCGCCATGGAAAAGCATACGGACATTCACTTTGGGGGCCCGTTGCGGGCCCCCTGGGTGAATGGGGGGTGGGGGGTGCACATGGGGGGTACCTATGGTACCCCCCTGCATTTGCGTGCACAAAGCAGCAGGCACCGTGCGGTGCCGGCCGCTTTGTGCATGTAAATGTAAAACATGCTTTTTTAACATTGCGGCGGGTGCAGCTTGAAGCTGCACCCGCCGCAATGTTAAATATAGAGGATGTGACCGCCACCCTGGCGGTCACATCCTAATCAGCACGGAGGGAACGCCGCAGCCCCTGCGGACGTTCCCTCCTCCTCAAGGGTGGCGGACGGACGCAAGTCCGTCCGCCATCCTAATCGGCCCCTTTGTGTTTTCAGCAGAGAAGACCTCCAATGTAAATACCATAAACAAGTGTCAGATCTTCACAATAAACGCTCCAACATATGCATAACAACTAGGCAGTACATACAAATGATGCTACCTCTCAAATGACATCACTGATGACATCATCCAGTGACTGTGTTTTCAAAAACTTTGAATGTCAAACGTAGATACTAATGTCCTGCAAAATGTTGAATTAGTTTACCTTCACTTTCACCCCTTGCCTCCCCTTCTATTCCCTCTCTCCCCTCCCCTCCCCTCCTCTCTCCTCTACTCTCCTCTTTGACATTCTCAACTTCTTGCCACAACCTGGGCCCATTCTGGAAGCAACCTAACTGAACATTACTATGTTATATTAGTGCTTGGTGAATGGTTTTTCTTTGTCCATGTTCAGTGTACTGTATTCCCAGGTCTGAGTGTGCTATCAAATAATGTATGGAAAGAAAATAACATGACAGCACATAACTCAACTTAACGTAACAATATTTATTTTTGTCTGAACTATCATTTTTATTAGTTTTGTTGTTTTTGACATTTTTGTTAGCAAGTACATCTATTTCCTGGAAGGTAACATAACATTTGTGATATAGTCATTACATTATACCTGCAGCAAATAGCAAAACTGAACATGTGTGTTTCTTAATGTTTGGTTCCAAAATTGGCTGACAGTAATGTCAAAGAAATATCACTGATGAAATAAAAGACTGTTTTGGGCATCTGAGGTGTCAGCCGCCAACACTGAGAGTAACACTGCTAGAGTTGGTCTTTGATCCTTATGACAATTTGGTATTGCTTTTAGATTGTAAATACATAAATAGCCAGTAAACATTTATCATTACATGGATGATTATTTGTCTGATTCATGTTAATAGTAGAAGTTGTTTTAATTTCAAAGGGAGTATTTTCACATATGTGAGAAATCCACATCAAAGCATTGAGATGAAAGTCAAGACTCTTCCTTTACTCTGTAAAAAAATAGAAATACCCCTCAATATATCATATATTCTAAGCATTTGCAATTTAGTGCTATATCTAAAGATGAAAGTGTACACAAGAATGTG
The DNA here is from genome assembly GCF_964261635.1 of Lissotriton helveticus. Lineage (NCBI taxonomy): Eukaryota > Metazoa > Chordata > Amphibia > Caudata > Salamandridae > Lissotriton > Lissotriton helveticus. The sequence goes on from NC_136063.1 coordinate 1,769,348,005, forward strand.
TGTACCTTAAAAGAATATTGATGAGAAACAAGAACTAACTTTGCAAATATTTATAGAATTCACAACATCATACTAGACAGGATATAGTGGCAAAGCTAAAATGCAATGCAAGCAAATTAACTTCCAAGTAACCAAACAGGATATTCCTTCCTTCCTTCCTTCCTTCCTTCCTTCCTGCCTTCCTTACTTCCTTCCTTCCCTCCTTCCTTCCTTTTTTCAATATTCCTTCAAACTAAGGGAAGCTATTTAGCGTTCGGCTGGCTAGCCTCCAGATGGCTTTGGGACTGGTTACTTCCACAGTGGTCCTATGGACCGCCATAGCAGTGGTGGTGGTGCGGGCACCTCCACACCGGCCGTCCGACCGCCCTATTACAAGTTTGCCAGTCAGACCACCAATGGACTGCTGCAACTCCCGGGGATCCCATATACACAGCGGTGGTGCAGCAGTCTGAGGCCTGTGCAAACACTTTTCATGGAAGTGATCCTGCCATGAAAAATGTGGCATTGAGTAAACAAAGGGGGCTCTATAGATCCCGTTGTTTCCTTAGAGCCTGGAGGTGCACTAGGGGGGCTGAATGTATGGAATCCCTACTCCTGCATGGCATGGACTGCACAGTCCATGCCGTGCAGGAAAGTGCTGTGGCACTCCATTGCTGTGTCTTTCTAAAGGCTCTCCTTTCCGCTAGGATTCAACTCTGATCTGGTGGGCAGTCTGATTATGGGTTTGACGGTGTGGCAGCATGGCGCTGGCTTGGTGGCCTGCTGCCACACTGACAAACTCGTTGTCAGACCCTTTGCCAACAGAGACATAAACTGTGCCAGCCCAAAAGTATCTGGCCTATCATTAGTTGAGAATCCCAATTGGTTTGTACAGTGTTTCCCCAAAACTGACTCCTACCTCTTTGGCATTAGACTCTTTTGTTTAAAAAATATTGTGTGACATAAATATTGTGTTCTACGTGTTGGCTACAAAGATATTATCCCATTGAAGATAATAATAATAACTCTACACCCAAAATTGTGATTCCTTAAATGCAATTCTGGAAGCACCCAAGTTGTGCGATTTTGCCTTTAGAAATCGCAAATTACCACCAAATTCAAGTTGGTGAAATTTGTGATTTCTTTGAAAATTGCCCTTTTTTGCATTTTTCAAAGTGCCATGTGGCGCACATATATGTCCTTAGGGCGGGCAAGTATACACGCCACACGTGCACAAATACTTATTTCAGGGGTGTAAAAAGGTGTCCCTTTGACACTCTTGCACCGTTGCAATTGCATTCGCAGTTTGCGAGTACCTAATGGGTACCCGCAAGTTGAGAATTTCTTCCACTTCATTCCTATGGGCCTCTAGGCCAATAGGAATGAATGGGAAGCTATTCCTTAATTGCGAATCACAATTTGCTATTCTCAATTAAAGAATATGTAGAAATCGCAATTAATATTGCAAATCCTACATACATTGCCTTTTGTGAATCCTTAATAACAAATCGCAAAAATTCGCTATTAAGGACTCGCAAAACGCTTTCTTGATACATATGCCCAATGAGGACATAATATTTACACCAGATAATATTTCTGTAAATACTATTTTGACATACAAACCACACATGTCCAATCCTTGCTGAGAATGATCTTTGGTAATGCCCTGCTTGAGGTGGCCACAGGGTCAAGTCTTGGGCCACATCTTTGGTCTACTCCCTGAATGAAACCCTTGTGTATGTGGTTTAAGATATGACCTGCTTTAAAAAAAATCAGGATTCAACTGTCTTCAATGCCATATTTAAGAGTCCTGGGGCTCTCATTTGTTCAAATCCTGACATAAATCTACCATTTTGTATTTTTTGTGTCTGAGAGTTCATGTGGGGGCCTACATGTGTGTATCTGGGGTCAGCATGTGCTAATCCTGCCCTCTTTCTGTCAAGTTTTTCCTAATGCAGTGTTCATTGCACCACATGGGTTAACAGCAGGCACAGAAGAAAGTTTTCTGCAACTACCAGCCAGTTAGAGTTATTGGATGTTGGGATCCAATTTGGATAGATCAACTGTAAATGGACAACAAGAAAAAATCTTGCTCATCTAATTGTCTTTGCTTGTTTCAAAAATACATTTGATGATCCTTTGTGAATTGTCAAAAAAAGTAGGTATTTGTGGATTACATCCTATAGTAATTATGATCCCCTTCCAACCTCTTCAAATGGGTTGGAAAGAGATGCTCAATCAATCAATCAATCAATCAACCAATCAGGATTTATATTGCACTGCTAATCACCCAATAGGGTTTCCAGAGGCGTGCAGGTCCCGGGAGTCTCATTCAAATATCCAGGTCTCGACTCATTCCTATAAGTAATGAAGAACTCCCTTATAACCCCTTCCAAGTTCACATAAATTTTTTTTAATCCAAATATCCTACACACTTCTAAACAAATTGACAAGAAACTAATCAAATGCACACCTCCAAGGAAATTCTAGTTACATATAAAGTGTGGAGTATTTACGTTCAGCAGTTATTCTTTAATGGAAAAAAATGTTCCTATAATTAATTAACACATTTCAGAATAAGAGCTAATATCAATGAATTATGTAAAAATTATGACAACATCTGGTTCCAGGAGACAGAAACATGTCCTAGTCCATGATTTGTATAAAACTGTTTGACTTGTTGTTACCCTCCTCCTTACTTCTGCATTTCAAAGGAGCAAATTAAGTGTGATTTCCACATTATAAATACCTCTAAAACTACTAGTTTGTGTCTAGTGTGCCGGGTAGCACTAAACAGTAATGCCTATCATCTCACTACCCTCAACTTCAGAATGTGGACGGTGTTCTAATAGGTATGTGCTATTCACAAATGTAAAAACCCACCAATCCTCATTAAGTGAACTTTAGTTTGGAATTTAGGGTTCCAAAGTTTTGCCAAGGTTAAAATTACTTACTTATTGCGAAAAAAAGTTTGTTTACATGGCCCACGGTTACCAAGATTTGTCATGGCACTTTCACCCAAACTACAGGTCCTCGCTTTTCCCGCCCTTCTACGGCTCCAGAGAACTGTAACTTTGATGATTCAAAACAGAACTTCGTTGACCTAATGTGGCTTAAAGCACGATGTTCCTTTCATAATTAGTTTGTGTTATGGTCTTTGCATTTTGATGCAGGCTAAAAGGTCGCAAAGTCTACAAATACTTTTTGTTTGGACTCTTGATCTATGCTTTTTGTTGTCATATGATTTTTAATGATCCTAATTAGCGGTTAACAAGCTTTCAATTAGCAATGCAAATTAGCAGCAGAGACATAAACATACTCTCAAGCGATATTGCAGGCAATCTTAAAATGTCAGGCAATAAAGTATCTTTATTTTCAGATACATTTTTGTATCTTCCAACATGCAGTCATTTTACAATCAACTGTAACCATCACATAAGGTATTTAAAATGTTTTTTTTCTAAGACTGAAACTGCGTTTTCTCAATAAAAATATTTGGATGGCTAAATGTAATTGGCTATCTTTTTAGTATATTTGCACAAAATTGAGTATAGCATTTACACAAACTAGTTCCTATACTTGAAAACTTACAGGAGAATTTTTTTTTAAATGTGCATTAATGTTGTTGTATCGTCTTTGCAAATCTTGAAATGCAATTAATAACTGTAATGTTCTTTGGGGTGGTTTCTAAGGGGCTGATTATAATGGCGGCACCCTATCGGAAATCGGGACTGTCCGACAGACTCTCAGCGGTCCTGACATAGGCATTACGATGTAACAGCCACAACGGCAATTGCAATACCTATAGTTTGTATTGCGGCAGGTGCTGCTGGCTGCTGCACCCGTCGCAATGCAAAATGGGGACACTTTAAATATCGCTGCACTACGTGGCAGGCACCACATTTAAATAAAATAACATAGACCTTGTATGATAGATCATTTACAATGTAGTATTTTTTTTTAATTAAAAGCGGAGGCATGATATTAATACCTTTTAATGTTCAAAGCTATTCATACAGTGTGTCGTCGTGATCAACACTTATTGAGGTCTGATGCCGTTTCTTAATGACTATTCTGGACAGCAACCTTTAGCATGATGGGAAATCTAGGGGTTAAAAGCCTAAAGTTATATTATATCATTCAAACAGCTAAATTTAGTGCTTGCTGATTTGTGTTAGGCTAAAAGGTATTACCTGATATTTGGTTCATGAATCTTCAGATTGGAAGTCGAGTATGACGATCCGCATTGATGGCGGGTTACTGATAAACAAGTTACTTTCCTATTAAAACAGAAATAGAACCATTCATGTCTTACTTATATTTAATTGCTATTCGTGTGTATGATTGTACGCATGTCTTGTAAACATGTCTTAATTTATTCACTAAATATTACATGGACTAATTTGGCATTTCATATCAATCAATCAATCAATCATATCATTTGTAAAGCTCACTACTCACCTGTGAGGGTCTCAAGGCGCTGGGGTGGGGGATGCTGCTACTGCTTGAAAAGCCACGTATTGAGGAGTTTTTTGAAGGTCAGCAGGTCTTGGGTCTGGCGTAGGTGGATGGAGAGGGTGTTCCAGGTCTTGGCGGCGTGGTGGGAGAACGATCTGCCGCCTGAGGTCATTCTTCGGAAGCGGGGGACTGTAGCGAGGGCGAGGTTGGCGGAGCGGAGCTGGTGAGTGGGGGTGTAGAAGCTGAGTCGTCTGTTGAGGTACGTTGGTCCGGTGTTGTGGAGTGCCTTGTGTGTGCATGGGTGAGGAGCTTGAAGGTTATCCTCTTGTTGACCGGGAGCCAGTGCAGGTCTCTCAGGTGGGGTGTGATGTGGCTGCGGCGAGGGATGTCGAGGATCAGGTGTGCAGAGGCGTTCTGGATGCAAGTGTTTTGTTATACATACTAGCTGATTCTTTGCAGGCTGTCTCGCTGTTTTGAGTAAATGGTCTCTATCATAAAATCTGGCTTGTTCATAAGACTCCCTTACGAGTCTATGGGGGCATCTTCTTTCTAGAAATGTAGCTTTCATTCTAATGGCTTGTTTGTCGAAATCAGATGATTGGAACAGTTCCGTCTAACTCTTAAAAACTGAGAAAAGGGAATGCTTTGTTTTTGACTACGTGGGTAAAAACTTTTAAAATGTAATAATGTGTTTCTTGCAGTTGGTTTAATATGTAAGTCAACTTCTAGGATTCCCGATTGATGTCTGATCAAACTATCTAAGAATTCGACTTCTCTGGTATTGCTATGGGCGGTGAATCTAAGATTTCAGTCAGTGAGATTTAACCACTGAAGGAATTGTGACAGTGTGTCTTCACCACCGGTCCAGATAAAAAGATGTCATCAATATATCTGGACCAGTGGGAGATAGATTCGAAAAATGGGGCTGCTTCATTATGGATAAATCTTGTTTCCCATAGTGCCATTTAGATATTGGCTATAGATGGTGCTACCGAGGCTCGCATACTAATGCCTTTAACTTGGCAAAAAAGATGGTTTCCGAATTCAAAGATATTCTCGGTTAAAACTTTTTGTAGACACTCCATTATAAATGATTTGGAACATAGTATTTCAAATTTATCTAAAAACCATTCTGTGGCTTCTAGAGCTTCCTTTTGGGGTATATTACTGTACAGCGACTCTATATCTAGAGTCACTAGTACATCCAAGTTAGGATTAAATGCAAAATTCTCTACTTTATTTATCACGTCCCTAGTATCTTGTATGTAGGATCTAATTTGTGGAATATAAGGCCTTATCTGATTATCCGCATATTTGGACAACGGTTCGGTCACTGTACCGATAGTAGAAGGTATCGCTCTATATGGTGGATTTTCAGTATTTTTGTGTATTTTATGGATACCATAAATACACGCAGTTTTTCCTTTTGAATTGTTAAGGTAATCATGTTCTTTCAATGTGATATGTCCTTCATTTAATGCAAATTTCGGTAAAGTAGATACTCTTTTCAATATTCTTGGTGTTGGATTAGATTTGATACAGGAATAAAAGGATTGATCTTCTAGCATAGTTTATATATTTTTTTTATTGCCATTTTCAAAGACATACAATGTCCAAACATTTGAACAAAATACAGACCGTTGTACTACAACATCCTTCATCCAGTCACAACAATTGTTGGATATTACCACATAATACCTCTACTACAGATAAAGTCACTATACATAGTTAATTGACCTCGTGTGTTTGAATATATGCGACCAAATATTTCCAATAGTCCCTAGGCTTGGAACCGGCAGGCAGTTCTTCTTCATAAGTTAACAACACTTCCTTACAATATATCATGTCCTGAAGCCATTGTTTAACTTTGGGGGCTTCTCTACTGCCCCAACACAGGCTCGACTAGAACATATAAGGTTAATACCCACCATTTCTCCTAGCACCTTCTCAACCTTTTCCCAAAAGATATGCACCGCCGTACAAGTCCATGCAAGATGCAGGAAGTCAGCTGGTTCGGCACTGCAACGTTGACACTTAGCATCCGTGCGTAATCTATACAGAAATAGCCTGACTGGAGTGTGATAAGTTTGGTGAAGATATTTGAAGTGCAATATTCGCAAATTACCATTGGGCGTTAGCATACCCATCAGAGAACAAGCTACAGCCCAGTCCTCTTCTGTTAGCGGAGTATCTAATACATCATTCCACTTATCAAGTGCCCTGTATGTCGTTTCCGCTATGTCTTCCTGCAGTGTAATGTATAGTTTTGACACCAAGTGTTTATTACTGGTCGTAGTAAGAATCATTTGTAACACTGACAGTTGCGGTGGTTCCGCTGGGTAAGAGGGGTACCATTTCTTAATTGCACCTTGCAATCTATGGTACGTGAAGCGAAACAGCAGAGTTTGATTACTAATATATGTAAGTTCTTACGTTGTTTTGAATATACCATTAAAGTATTGGTCCCCCATATTCCCACCTGTTGCTACAAACCCATGCCTACCTCCTCCCGTGTGACTGATAATTCTGGGTGGTGATGCAGTGGTAGAGCAGGGGCATACAAAGGCAATTTATGCAACAATCTACCCATTTTGCGCCAGGCAGCATTGGTCGTGTCTATAGCATTTATATCTTTGTTATTGAGAGGAGGTCAGCGATGCGTTAACACAGCAGACATTGGGATTGGGAAAGCATCTCCTTCCTCTATAGCCACATGGGTAAGGTAAGGAACCTTGTGATACCAAAATGCGCATATTGCGCTTTCGCACACAAATAGTAGAGCAGAAAATCCGGGAACTTAAAGCCACCCCTGGAATAGGGTAATGTCAAAGCTCGCAGTTCAATGCGGGCCTGCTTGCCCGCCCATATTAGACGAGTCACCAAGGAAGTCAGTCTACGAAAAACTTCGGCCGGGGGGGGTAATGGGTATATTGTTAAAAAGAAAGAAGAATTTTGGAAATACTACCATCTTAACAATGGCTAGCCGGTCAGCTAGTGATAACGGTAATTGAATCCGGCGCCCTATTTTATCTTCCATCACACTGATCGCAGTGCCATAAGTTGTACGAATTACAATTTCCGTGTCACGGTGATACCACACACCAAGATATTTTACGGGATCTGGCTGCCACTCCAAGGGAAATTCCGAGGGATAAGACTGTGTGGTGTCAGTGAGCGGTATTATAAGAGATTTAGACCAGTTAATCTGGAGTCCAGACTGTCGTCCAAATGTAATATATTCTCGTAATAGTGGGGCTAGGTGCTGTTCTGGGTCCCGTACATACAACATCATATATTCGGAGTATAGCGATATGTGTAATGGAAGCTGTGGAAAAAGGAGAGCCGAGTAATGATGTCCCTGTCTAATTTTACAAGCCAGTGGCTCAAGGGCAATCGCTAATAGTAAAGGGGACAGCGGACATCCTTACCTTGTCCCCCGTGCAATCAACACTGTATCAGATATGTAGTTGTTAACTTTTATACGCGCAGTTGGCTTAGTGTACAGCATTTGCACCCATTGTAGAAAGACCGGAGGAAACCCCATTCTCCATAAAACTGTAGTTAGATACTGCCACTCTATAGAGTCAAATGCTTTAGCTACATTTAACATAACCGCAGCTGCCTTAGTGCTTGGAATCAAATAGTGGGAAAGTGCAAAAAGAGTTCTGGTGTTGACCTTGTGGGTATAAACCCTGACTGATCAGGTAATATTAAGTTTGTCATTAAGTGCAGTAATCTGGTCGCCAGAATTTTAGCTAATATTTTTGTGTCTACATTTAGTAGCAAAAGAGGCGTCTATGATTCACAGAATTCTGGATCTTTGGCTGGTTTAATGAGTGCAATCAACATAGCTTCCCTCAGCATAGGGGGTAACATCATCTTGGCATGGGCTTTGCCATACATCGCGACCAAACAGGGCGCTAATTGGTCTACAAAGGATTCATAAAATTCGCATGTGAACCCGTACGGACCTGGTGCTTTACCATTGGGAAGTGATTTAACGACTTCTGTAACCTCCTCTACCGTGATCGGTAATGATAGGTATTCCCTTCGTGTGTCAGAAAGCCCTGCAATGGCAACGTCTTCTAAGTCCATAATTTCAGAGGGTGAGGCTTTGGGCTGCGATGTACACAGGGCCCCATAGGTTTTCATAAATACTTGCAATATCTCCTGTGCATCATTATGTGTGGCTCCAGTTTCATCCCGGATAGTTAGGACTGTCTGTGGAGTGCATCCGGACAAATCTTAGTTGCCAATAATTTACCTGGTCTACCTCCCTCACAGTAGGATCTCACAACAGTGCGTTTGGTTATATACTTAAGTTCGTCTTCTGCAAACAACTGGTATTCCGACATCACAACCCTAATGTCCCCAATAAATTGGTATGTTGTGTATGTTCGTATTCATGTTCTAATTGTTTCAATTTAGCCTCCCGTATACTAAGCTGTCTACGAATATCTTTCAGAATTCCAGCATTTGTGCTTTTACAAATTCCCCTAATTGTAGCTTTAAAAGCTTCCCACAGCAGGCTAGGGTCTTCCGTAGTGGGCTCATTTAATTCAAAGTAGTCTGTAATAGCCGTGCTAATGGTATCAGTGTATACTGAGTCTAACAGCGCTTTCGCATTAAATCTCCAACCGAACGGGGTGGTGTGTCATGAGGTATAGGAATGGACAGTAATTCTGGATTACGGTTGGATAATGTTGTAGGTAATGAGTTATTGCTCTTGTCCATAGCATTGTGTCGCTAGTACCCACCCAATAGTCTAAATGAGACCAGCAGTTATGTGTGGCTGACGTGTGCGTGGCCTCCATACTTCCCGAGTTCTTGATTCTCCAGATGTCCATAAGGTGCATCTCAGACATAATATCTTTCAGTTTACCCAGTGTCTTGCGATGTGGTTCCGTAGTTGTACCTGATCTGTCAAGGTGTTCGTCCAGAGCAAGATTAAAATCCCCCCACCAAAAGTAACGTCATGTCCGTTAGCTCGTGCAAGATTGTATGATAAAAGTCAGGGTCATCAGTATTTGGGCCATAGGTATTAATGAACGCTATTCTCTGTCCTCTAAGCTGCCCTGTGACAATACTGTACCTCCCTTGGTCTTCTATAGTGGTAGTTTCTACAGTTAACTGCGTCCCCCTTTTGATTAGGATTAGGACCCCTCTGGAGTACAATGAATTATGAATCAATTCCACCCATTTACGTCCGATGTGACTGTCAGAGTGAGGAGCAATATGCGTTTCTTGTATAAGGGCAACATCAATATGAAAAATATCAAAATATGCAAATATTTATCGGATTTTCTTAGGATTTTTAAGTCCCCTGACGTTCCAGGTAATCAAGTTAAGGTGAGCTGGTCGCAAGTTTTCAGCAGCCATTACCTAGGTCTAACAACATATGTGCAGAATATTGTATCTGTCGTAACTATGTACTTCCAAAGGTCATGTGTCAGTTTAGACAGGTAGTGCCAACAACACATATCTGAAAGAGTAGCTTGGATATCCACGATGTATCTCAAGTACCATGGTATGCATAACAGTTTCTAACTTCCTTCCCACCCACCCCCACCCACTTCAGCATCCCAACTATGCCAAAGACAGACCCTAAATCCAATACCCAACATAACAAAGTACTTCGTGGGGATCACCCGCCTGGGGATCCACTAAGTACACACAACTCCATCCAACATTGTGGATGTGGTCAGGTCAATATCATTAACACAGATTTAACATTTACTGCAACATGAAAGCGATACTAGTAACCGCCCAATTGTCATGCAAAACAGGACATCAGTCCATGCTCAGAACCGTTACATACCCTACAAGATAACAAAGCAATACACATGAGCTGCACAGTTCGCTGGACAGGCGGGAAGTCCTTTGACTTACTATGCCTAAACACAAGGAATTGCCATATCACAAATGTGGTGTCTCATACCCCCCCAACTTCCGGATGTTAACTATTACTGTACATTAAAATCCATTTAGTTCACATTCCATCTTGTTGCAGCTAATCCTCATTGGCATAGAAAGTTATAAGGACATGTTATACATTACCACAACCAGCAAGATATACATGTACTAGCTGCCTTGTGTTCGGTCCGTTCCATTGTGATCCGATACAGACCACGCCATGTGCTTTCCCAGTATAACACACTTGTAGCCACTCCTACCTAGACCGGGTCCAGCAACATATTGTTATGGCTCTCAATTAAGGCACCTTTGCATACAGACCCTATTCTGAGTCTTGATTCTGTTCCCTCCGTTTCTGCTCTTTACGCTGATTAACAGATTTCCTAATGAAGTCTTGGACTGTCTTTGGTGTTTGGAGAACCGTGGAGCGTCCTTCCCAGGTAATCTTCAGTCGGGCAGGGTAGAGCATTGCGTACTCTATCCCTAAGTCACGTAGTTTCTTTTTTGCCGGGTTGAAATCTTTCCTCGTCAGTTGGACTGCCATCCTGAAGTCAGGGTAAAATGCCAGATGTTCCCCTGATAAGACACTTGCTTCATTTCCCAGGCCATCCGCTGGACTGCAACTCAATCTCTGTAAATAAGGATGCATGAAACGATGGGTCTCGGGAGTGCACCTGGTGGTGGGCGCGGAGCCAGCGATCTATGTGCCCGCTCCACTATAAAGACTGCCAAGGAGTGTTCTGCACCAAACACTGATCGAAGCATCTCCTCCACATATGTCTCCATCTGTCCTGTGTTAGTGGACTCTGGAATACCCGCAATACGTATATAGTTGCGATGCCATCTCACTTTTATGTCTTCTGTTTTTCTTTTTTATAACTTCCAACACTTTCTCCATGCCTGTGCACTTACTGGTCATGGCATACGTTTCATCCTCCACTGCAGTAATCCGATTTTCCGCTTCATCCAGGCGCTCGCCTTGCTTATCCAACTTCGCTGACATAATATTGACCCGCTGGATGAGGGTATCCAGTTTTGCGTTTATATCCTGCAGACTTTTCCGGATGGCCTGAAGGACATTCTCCATTGCATTACCAGTGGCAGACTCAGTTTCAAGCTCTGTGTCAGAGTGAGCAGCTGCACCCTTTGTTTGCCTTCACGCTTCAAAAGAGAGTTTGGTTTGCTGTCTGTCTGGCTTACCCATGATGCTGCCAGTTGTCGTTTTGTGGTGTGATGCGGGTCGTCGCAGCGCACCACTGGTCAGTGTTAGTATTGTATGATGTCGTCACCCATTAGTGTTATGCACTTTTGGCCTATGGTTGCTGTCCACCATCAATGATCACAGACACCACCCCTTAGCACCTAGTCTATTGGTAGTAGTAGCAGGATATGTGCGCAGATACAGTTTGTACCCAAAGCAGCCTGTATTAGCCCGTTATGAGTGATCTCCAAGACTCCAGATGCATATTACAGACAGTTTTCGCCAGCCGCTTTAATCAAGTGTCCGAGATAGTGCACACTACACACAACTAATGAATGATAGCACCACCCAGGACTTCTGTGCACTTATCGTCTTGCCTGTACAAGTGAAGCCATATAATACTGTTATCTCCATGCCTGGCACCAAATCAGGCACGCTCCAAATCTGTGATGAGAGCTGATCTTAGTCCCCACAGCCAGTGTCCTGACAGCCTTTGTGCTGCATTTCGCGCCAACAGTAGATAGCACAGAGCCAGATGCATTCCTCTCCAGGCACAGCGTAGGTCAACTGACAGTACAGGAAGATAACGACGGCCGGCCACAGCGGCCACCTTTAATATCAAGTTAAGGGCTAGCTTCCGTTAGAAGTCCATATCCATTTCAGCCGCCATCTTATAGCGGGAGTCGTTATCGCGCCACTTTGATCTAGCACTCCGTTACTCCCATCGGCATCCAATCTGCTATTTACTCCTCTTGGAGCGGGAGGGCAGACAATATTCCCGGATTTGCCTCCACAGACACTCGCTTACAGCATCCCAGACACTCCAGAGCAGGAGCAACTCAGCACGCCGCCATTTTACGTGTTGCTGCTTTGCCTCGCCCCCAGTGATCGCTAGCAATTATGTTGTTGCCCCCACACTGTGTGATACCATACTCCTAGACCACATAGGGGCCATGAATCGTCCACTGCACACTGAATCCACTGGATGCTGCCATCGCCACCTTCGTGTCTGTCCGAGTGCAGCTCCGTACGCACTTCAGCGCAGCTGTAACCTAGGGAGCTGCCATTTTGCACACCTCCAGCTCACAACATCCCCAGTACTCTTTCACGATAAAGCCTCTTCCCCCGCAGTCTGTGATGCATCCCTCCCGCGCAGTGCAGGTCACAAATAAGGTCCGCTGTGCACTTTACCCGATTGTGTCTGGAGCTGAGGCCACCACGCAGCTACCGGGGCTCATTGACCTTCCGCGTCTCTAGCCGCCGCCATGTTGCGCTGCCGAGTACCTGACTTGCCAGAAGTCCACTCACGATTATTCCTCCTTATTAACCAATTCAGGTCTCTTATGCCGCACAAGTTAGTGGCGAGTTGTTCCGACGTCCATTTTTGCCGATTTCACTCGGATCCGCAGCCGCAAATCAAAGTTTTCTGACGATAAATGCGCCTGACGGGCGGAGCTGCCTCAACAGGCAGCCATTCCACTGTGCGCCCTCTAGCGCCCCCATCTTCTAACATAATTTAACATCTTTTTTTCATAGTCTCCTGTCTTTATAATTACGATCTCTCCTCCTTTATCGCAACACTTTATTGTTAACAATTTATTTTTAGTCATATTTTTCATCGCTAAAAATTCTTCTTAGTCCAAATTATATGTAGGTTTAGGTATAAATCATAAGATTGTTCTATTTGTTTAAGCACTACATATTCAAAAGTTGACAGTTGAAGTCCTAATTGCTCTAATGTAGGTGTAAAAGTTGAAGGTAGAGATAAACTATTACCTTGGGTCTGTTACTAACAGCCTGTTCGTCTAATTCAAAGAATTTCTTTAATCTAATTTTGCGAAAAAAAGATAATATATCTGGGTAAAGTTCAAATTTGTTGACAAAAGCATAGGGTACATAGGATAAACCTTTTGAAAGAAGATTCATACTAGGAGGGTCTAGATTCTGGGATGACAATTTGAAAAGAGAGTTTATATTCCCTGTTTCCAATATTGTTGGTTCCTCGTCACTAAGAGATATTGAGGGTCTGGTTGATAATGATGTCCCTGGTAATTCCCTCTAGCTTGGGGTTGTGACTGGAACCTGACTCTCTGTCTATAAAAGTTAACACAGGTATTTGGCACTTACTAGCCCTCTATCTCTAACATCATCTTTTTCACATTCTACTAAACTTTCCCTCCTTTCCTTTTCTTTATCTGGTATCAAATTTTAAGTGAAAAATGAAGGCATATTAAGCTGATCAATGTATTCAATTTGTGTGTGTCAGTTCAATAGTGTAATATAAAATATGTTTAAATTAATATGCAAAGTAATGACAATACAAATGGTTGTTTAGTGTGTCCTTTTATTAATTTCAGGATTTGTGGCTTTTCCTGACAAAGGCGTGCTTTACGCCGAAACACGCGTCGAAGATTAATCATTCTGCCACCAGATTGCCTTTTTTAGATTACGTTTGTACATTATGTACTGTATGTTGATACATAATATTGTGTTTTTAAATTGTGTACTATAGCATTGAACATTGGCCCTCAAAAATAAACGTTTGTAATTTTTTATTATTTTGTCGTTACACTTGTTATATATTAATATTGCCTAGGAATTTGTCTTTCATTAAAATGTTTTTACTTCATATAACGCATTCTATTTAGTTAATTGTACAAAACATCCACATTTTTGGATGCAAGCATTATATACAAAATATACATATATAGCAATATTGACACCAGCAAAACAATACCTTCAACTTTCTCCATTTTCTCAAGAGGTTGATGGCATTAGGATCATAGTACCAAGCTTGTTTAAGTGAACACTTCCCAAGGCGATATGGATAGACCCTCATAACCAATTTGGACTGCAGAATTTTGGCCTCCTTGAAATAATCTTCTCCCATTGGCTTGTTCAAGTCATGTCATGTACCAGTCATTAATGGTCCCAATCTAAGATGGCCGTAATTTTTGTATTGGTGGTAAGATGTTAGGACCACTTTTTTAAGATATATAACTTCCAAATTGAGAAGCGTGTAGGCGTTCGCTCTTGAGTATATGTTATACTTTTTTGGTAACACCAAGATGGCGGATCATTTTTCCTTTTCTATGTCGGTTTACATTATCCGATGATCATGCAAAGTGCTAGTCTATTCAGCTCTGGCTTGCAGTCTACCCCCAGCACGGATCAAACTTAATTGTTGGACGCTTGAGTGAATGATAGAACAAATAGTAAGTACCAATGTTGTGGAACTTTTGGTTTGAATCTAAGATCTGCATCTGATGGATTTTCAACTAAAGTTCAGTGCATGGTTGCATTGCTATATTGCGCAGATGAGATTACTCAAATTTGTTCGGAGTGGGGTAAGAACAAATCAATTTCTCTATCTTTTTTCTGGCACCTTATGTTGTGGTCCTATTCTATTTTATGTGATATCACTGTAACTAAGTCAAGTTCTTTTTCTTTTAGTATTGGATACATAGCGAGGTTTAAATTGTTTTGAAGTCTGATAAGAAGGAACCAAGTTATATTGTTTTGGATCATTTTTGGCTGTAATAATAAGGTTTTTTGGTAATAGGTTACTCTTGGTGTTTAATGAGTGGGCACTTAGGGTGCTTGTGTTAAAAAAAATGTCATGTGGTGACAGTAACACGGTTGTATGATTTGGTATACCCGTCACTGGTGGTCTTTCGTAAGCAGGCAATACAATTTGTCATGGGTTGTGTTTATTGGTTTGTTTTGTTAGTGTTTACAGGAGTCATCATTCCTTGCGCAACGCTGAGTCCTGAAGAAGGTCTTGCGGACCTTTTTGGCGATATAAGACCGAAACATCGACAACGCACTCTTATTTCCTTAAAAGATCATTAACTAATTTGAGTTATAGATTTTATTCGTGTAAATATTTGAATGTTTGATCTAATGGACTGTTTGATGTGCATTGTCCTAAGTCGAAATAGGGTGATTACACTCCCATCAACCGCTTGAGAAAAGTGAGAAAGTTGAAGGGATTGGTTTGGTATTGTCAGTGTTGCTATATGTGTATATTTTGAATATAATGCTTGCATCAAAAAATTTGGATGTTTTGTACAATGAACTAAATCGAATGAGATATATGAAGTAAAAACATATGAATACATCCGTGGAAGTAACATTTTTGTATTGTGAGCAAACCAATTGGATAACATTTGTGGCAATGAAAAAAGTGTGATACAAATAACTCCTCAATGGGATATATTTTGTAAGAAAAACATTTATTCTACCCAATTCCTCTGATATAATTGGGTTGCCCTATTGTGTCAATAGAGGGATATGTATGGGGCACCATGGGTGTCCCCCAGTGCTCACAGCTTCGGGCTAGCGGGCCCCCAATGTCTCTTTCCTCCTATCTTTTCATGGCGGGTTAACTGTCATGAACAGGCAGGTGTAAAGGGACATCGTAATTCCTACGGCGGTACCTGGTAGGCACCACCACCATTATACGGAATACGAGGAGACCACTGCCACAATGGCGGGCTCAAGGGGCCTGTCAGATGTATGAGGGTCAGAGTTTCCAACTGCCATCACACTACCCGCCATTGTAATATGGCATGCGGTGAACCGGTCTCGCCGCCATCATAATCAGCCCCTAAGGTACATGTATTGATCTGCTGCTTAGTCTAATGGAAGCTCTTACTATGAAACAGCTAGATTGTTTTTTAATGTAAGTCACATCCTGGTTAGTGGTTACGAGAGGCACCTCAGAACAAAGGATCAAGAGCGCTCTCCAGTTTCTCTGTGCTCATAGAACATGTATGGAACATTTATACCCTATTGGACACAACTTTCACTAAGATTCAGGGGTTAGTTAGAGTTTGGCTGACAGACAACTAAACCACAATCCAGTCACGGCTTTTGGCGGTGCAGTGGGGTAGCAGCAGCGTCAAATGGGGAGCCACCATGTGCTTTTGTGCTCCTCCGTTCAGCTCTTCCCCGTAGTCTCTGGGACAACAGACTCCCCATCCAATCAAGGCGCTGCTCTGATACCATAAGAGCCGTGCGGGGATTGGCCTGAGTGGGATGGTTTTACGCTCTGCTCAGGCACAGGGAGTCTGTGCCTTTCTCTAACCCGGTTGTAGAAAACAGCATTAGAGAAATCTGAGTGTACCTTTCTGCTTGGACTACCAAGGACGGCTAACCAAACAGACATGCGCACTACGAAGTACACAACACTCTCCCCCCCCCCCTCCATTGGCCCAGGCCTGCCAATCCCTACACACGCTGGCTAAGAGCCAGCATCTGAAAAATGAAGCAATAGTAAATTATCATTTAATTTTGCAAGCTGCTGGCTCTGAGCCAGTGAGGCTACGCTCCTCCGCCCTTGTGGAGGAGCCGCAGTTGTCACAATCATAATTTGATGGACCGGACCGTCTGATCTATTTTGCACAAACTGTTTTGTTTTCACTGGCAGGGCCCTGTTGGCTGATATCTTAGTTCAAAGGTCCGACAGTTATTAGCTAAGCACCTCAAACCATCTGCCCTTTTTAATGGACATACATCTTTGACTATAACTTAGGTGGGTTTAGTGTTTGATGGACAGGGTACTCAGGCCTGAGCTGTTTTTGTGTTTGCCCACCTGAGACTTCCAGGAAAAGCCTGGTGATCCCGAAAATAAAACTACTTATCCTGGGAGAAAACCTCTAAGGTGTCAGGGTCATTTGTGTTTTTCATTTTTCAAAAATATACTGCCAATATGGGAGTTTGTGTTTGAAAAGCAAAAAGTGTTTGCTGCTTGGGGCATGGCGACCAACAAGCAACCTTTAAGTGCCTTCAGAGGAGGTGGCATGGTAGCAGCTTCTCTGAAGGCATAGAGATATCCACCAGACAGGTGTAGACCTCTAAATGTGGTGGGCTATAGTCCATTGAGTAGATTCCTTCACCTCTCTTGAGGAATGGAGCACAGCACGCCCAACCTTAAATGAACCATGTAGGCCGTATTTATATATCTTTGCAAATGTCTTAATGAAATACTTTATAAAATATGATCCTAGCCACAAAAAGAGATATGTTACCCCCAAAAACATAAATGTGCCTACTCATAAAGACATTTTGGAGTATGTAGAGTAGGGTTCCTGTAGTATTCATTTCTTTACTCTTACATACCTTTGTAAATGACCACAAAACATCTAAACTTGAAAATAAAATGAGAATATTCATGAAATATCCATATATGTTTAGTACAAATACAAAGGACAGTGCCCTTTTCTGCACTTTAACTAATATAGTGTGGCAGATTTCATTCCTGATTGACAAAGGCATGTAAGTAAATAATAATTTTGTAGTACTAGTTTGTGTACTCGAAAGTGGTTTTGCGAATATCCTCAATTACAAAATGATGAGTTTGCAGCTTACCAAGTGGTAAGCCATAAAAAACAGAATCTAAAAGAATATTTAGCCATTAATTGATATCAGGTCAATAAGCGCAGCATCATTAATTCTTTTAGTTAATCCCAGCATAACTGAATAGCAATTACCCAATAGTGATTTATTAAGACTTATGCACTTGGTACATTATCAGATTTCTATCTGTTGAAGTGCTGAGCTGCAATATCATCTTATTACTAAATGCTGGAAATAAGTGGAATTGCCATTTTAGAAAACGCCTTTGCAGTGTTCTCCATCTGACTTGGAACAACATAATAAACATTTGTAAATATCACTAGAGCCCTGACATGGCAATGTAGGACAGTATTACACGTTACCAACAAAGTATTTTTATATTACATGTTTTTTGAAGTAGTATGAAAAAGCTGTTTTATTCAAAGTACAGCTAGCATTGAATACTTATTGGGATTTAATTGTTTAGGTTTTGTTTACTTTCATGAATACAATTTGAGGGCCAATGAATGTATGTGATTTTTGTGGCTTCAGCATTTTCCAGATAATTACAGATGTACTACTGTTGTTTTATCATTTTCCATATACCTTGCATAAGACTTTTAAGAGTCCACAAACAATGTTTTTTGTAGCTCAAATTGATGGTAATATTAGTGTCAGAGAAAATACCACATAGTTTGTGAAATTTGCTGAATAATCTATTAAACCTTGCTGCAAAATTTGGTCCTCCATGCCTCATAATCCAACAATGCTTGATAAAGCTGAAGCATGCATTTTTTTATTAACCCACAAATATTTGGGGGAATGATGTAGGAAGCCTAATACCGGTCGATAACGGCCGAAATTACCGAATTTCGGCAGTTACCGACCGGTATTAGACTTTTCTGATGTAGGGGCCTAATCTAAGCATTCGGTAATTTACCAAATCGGTAATTTAAGGAATCGGTAAATTACCGAATTCTTAAATACCGATTTGGTAAATTACCGAATTCCTAATGTAGGGAGCACTTAAATTAGTGCTTTTCCCATGTTAGGATTCGTTATTTACCACCAACTACAAGTTGGTGGTAAATAACGAAAACCCCTAAAAAAGCAATCTCATGCAAATTATTTCAGTGCCATGTGGCAGACATACATGCCCTTAGGGCATGTATGTGTGCCACATGTGCATCCATACACAATTGAGGGGTGCAACAGGGTGTCAAAGTGACACCCTGACACCCTTCAATGTTTTCCCCCTTTAACCGAATCGGTATTTACCAATTCGGTAATTCCCATTCATTCCTATGGGCCTCCAGGCCCATAGGAATGAATGGGGAATACCGAATCGGTAAACCGGACGATATTTATCATTCTTTAATGCAGCGCAATGCAGTAAAACAACTTGCTGCACTAAGCGAAAGGCAGAGAGGGCAGAATGTACAAGTACAAGATAGGGTGCATTCCTATCCTCTGCCTGTGCACAGTCAGCAGCCTAGCGCAATGCAGGTACCCTTGCACAAAGAAGCAAAGATAATTCTTAGAAACATATTCCTTTTTCTAAGTGTGCTGTAGGTTGTAGCATACTTAGAAAGAGTAAACAACAAGGAGAAATACAGATATTGCTCCTCGTTGCACCTCTAGTGGGAAAGCTTTCATTTCTAATGTATTACTATCTGTACCGGTATTGGTAAATTTGGAAATGAATTAGAATACTAGTGGATGAGTGGGAACACCCACACTCCTTCTATGAAAAGCCAGCACCAGGTACAAAAACACAAGGAAGCAACTTGTGCTACCTTGTGTAACTCCAAATTTACCATGCTACGCAGGGCCAGGCAAGATGACCTTGCGTGGCTTAGTAAATCTGATCTAGGTTTTGTGTTGCCCTTGTGTTACCTTGCATGGCACAAGAGGGATGCAATACTTTGATAAGTATGCCTACTGTTGTTTGTTCTACCAGAATATTTTTTGAGCTTTGTATCTCCTCTGATGAATGTATGCTTTGTAGGAGTTTCTGCCAGAGGTTAGGGTTTTTGCGGTTTGGTATTACAGTCCGACTTCTACTTCCAAAGTAGGAACTGTGCGCTTGTTGGACAACATGAACTTTGGGATGGTGCCAGACTCATTCTATGCACTCCCTCAGGCTATGTTGGCCTGTAGTCCTACTAGCTCACAGTGCAATCATGAGTACCCCTGTATCTAGGAAGATAACAAGTGGGTTGTGCAACCTCAGAACATGACAACCCGACTCCCCAAGGAATCATAGAAACATATATAGAACATTTTAGCTCAGTCACTCGTGCATACCCAAAGAGATATACAAGAGGTGCACAAGCAGGCATTTCAATATTTATTGAAGCACTGCGATTCTTGTGATAGAGCGCGCAGGTCATCCAATTATAATTTTATCAATGCACACTTGGGCCCATAATTCAGTTCTCCATATTTACTCAATCGGGTAACCTACACTCTACTACCAGTTTATTAAATACTACCGATTCCTATACCATTAACTTACCAATCCTTGTCTCTGGTACCTATGATCACAATGGATCAGGGAGTAAGTTGTAAAGATAAGCAAAATAGTCAAAATTACCATAAGATGTGCACTCTTTGTAATAACCACAGACTCGAGAAGTTTTACAAAACCTTTATCTAATCTTCATCAAGCGTTGAGAGCAAAAGGTTTACAGCAAGCCAGCTATTAATAACCAGAATCATGAAAAGAGTATAACTATGCAAACGATATATTATGTCAACCATTTAGAATTTTAAAGGGAAGGTAAGAACAGGGAACATATTGTAATGAACTCACAAAAATCAGGCTTAAAATGGTGTTTTCTAAAGGACGGGGTAAATAAGGGACATGCTGGAAGTCACAGTTTAATCGTTTCAACGGGTGGGTAAGAAAAGATTACACAAATTATTATGACAACACTGATTTAACCTTGAAGCTATAGGGAAGTAAATGGAATTGGAGCACGTTAATACTTCAGAATAACCACTTTTGTTCTACTAAGGGAGGGTAAAGAAAAGGAACATCTATATTTTCATGAACAGTTCTTTATCTTCACTTCTAAAGGATAGGAAAAAATGGGGTCATGCTACAATAGCAAGAATCACAATTTTATTATTTTTTCACAAAGGAAGGGAAAGAAAAGGAACATGTGCTATTATGAATTTAGCAAGATTCAAGGAGAGCAAGAAAAGGACGCAAATGTACTATTTGTTTCCCACACAGATTTATATTTACCTAGAACGGTGTGAAGATCAACCCTGGCCACGGGTCAGTTAAAAGGACAGAAGAAACCCCAAGGAATGTATTTGCCAATAGTCCAGCAGGTGCAGTATGGATATCAGGACAGGGTAGACCAGATTAGGATCAGGACAGGACCACCGCAAGTTGAGACCAGCACCCGCAGTTCAGTTGCAACGCCTGCGCTACTCCCTCTCTACAGCTATCAGTCAAAACCCCGATTGGGTTATCGATTTCCCCAGCAAAGTGCTTCGCCAAGCACTTAAGGTCCCAGAACCCCGATTGGGTCAGCGAGTCTTCTAACAGAGTGCTTCGCAGCACCTCTGTTCTCGATCAGCTATTGAGTGCCTTGGGTCAGTGACAGGTCAGCTATTCGGACAAGTCGGACAGTTTCTCTAGCTAAACCTATGCTAGTTATACTATTTTCCAGGTCAGTGTACCACCCCCCCAATGTTGCAAGTGTAAGGATCCCCAATTTTGATTGATCAAGAGAGGAAGAGAGGTCGACACACCACCTACAATTTTGTTACTTCTGCAATGAATATTAATTTTTACGTTCCCGCCCATCATTTTCAGGTTCACATTACATCTGTATTTCACTTCACAATGGTCGCTTTATTAATAAATACATTGTAATTTACCAGGTACACTCTGGCTTCTTCGACTGAGGTGAGAGGTCTGTTTCCCAGGCGCATCTTGGCTGTATTCCCGTCCCTCCGGCCCAAAGATTATGATACATGAAAAGTTTTAGAGCACAGAATAAATGATTTCACTGTATCCCATGAACTTCTACTCTATACCCAATACTTTAGAATAAACTACAGCATTAGGATTAAGCAGAACGAACAGCTTAGCAAAAGCAGCAATGCAAGCTTCTCGCATGTGAGAACACAAAACAGCCATCTTAGCTCTAGTGCGCAGATGCGACAGATTCCCTCCAAATCTGCGAGTACGTCACATCACATGGGTATGACCGACGCATGGGCAGTAGAAATTCCCATGTAGCAGCAGCCATTTTACTTGCAAGCGTATTAGAATTAGAAAACACATAAGCAAGCTTTACTGGGATACCCCATGTAAAGGGAAAATATGCAAATTTAGTAAAACGAACATGTTGGTTACATTATTAACGTTATTCGAGGTTCACGAGTACGAGCAAGTCGCTTTACGTGCAAATGCTTGCTCCATCACTTGTATAAAATATATGTGCTGCAACAATTATTAGACATGAACAGATGAGAGTTATTAGCATCACGAGAACAGTGAAAGGGATCAAAAATTCCACCATTGGGCTAATGCAGTGTATATATATGCTGGACAAAATCCCCTGCTGGATGATCTAACTCCCCATTACCTGAGGGTAAGCGTCTTCAAAGGCCTATCTTGGTCTCTAGTTGTACACCCCTCCTTGCAGAGGGAAAAAGGAACAGCTGGGCTGGAACTCCAACAAGCAGTAACCTCGCAATGACAGGGGAGTGCGCCTCTGATTTGAACACAGAAATGCTTATCGTCATATATTAAAACAGATCAATGCTACCGTGCAGAGACATAAGGCAGGCTGTCATTGTTTATCCTCTTATGATAGCTATGTTGCCTACCAGACGATCAATAAACAACATTTGCGCAGTGAACTTTATTCTTGTACTAAATGTTCGAAGTATCGTGATAATGTGCTTATGAAGTTGAAATGTAAGCAGTGTGGTTTCTAGGAACCATATCTGCACAGTCATGCAAGCAAATATATGTCAAAATTCAATGTGTACAACAAAAAGGCAACTTAGAAATGCATGGATGCCCCAGTGTGAAGAGGAGGATTCAGGAGAATGTGGGGGCACAGTGCTTACAGTGTAACAGTGGTTATTGCAGCTGGGGCCAAGACAAGTTCCCAGCCTCAGCTTCATGTCAAAGATGAATAAGCACAGAAAAAGGAAATCTAACATTGAGCCAAAGTATTCAACTTTTAACGTATTTCTTTAATATGCAGTAGAGGTCTGCTGTAAAGAGATTAAGCTAGTATAAAGGCACCTCTCAATGGAGGCTCATCGTTTAGTTTGCAAACATTGGCCCTAACTTCACTGCGACCTTAGTGAGCCCAGGACTGATCATCGCTCGACAACCATAAAAATGATGGCCATATTAATAATGCTTTCCCTCATCCTTACCATCTTGACACAAGTCATGAACTGAAAAAGGAAAACCACTTGGACACCTAAATACTTGGACAAAAGCACGAACACTTCTCCAAGTGACGTGTCTGATATTTTTGCAATAAAGAATAGCCTCCTCCAATCACTTTACAAACAGCTTTTTCTATTAATGGTCAACTGGCTAAAATAATTACTTTGGTGGCCGCCGGCTATTCACCCGTTTTTATGTTTTACCTATCCATGCACCTATCTATTGTTTCTACCTTTAGGCAACCTGTCTTCTCAGCCTGCTCTCCCTAATACTTTGGAAGATATCCCCCAACATGCCAAGATCAGTTTGATATTTAGAGGATATTTCCAGGGACACTCAACTCAGTCTTGCTGGGGCTGGGGACATTGGCCACCTTGAGGATCCTGTGCCTTTACCCTGTCCAGAGGTGATCCCTGGTATGAACCTGCCCTGTGGTGGTTATGAAGTTAGGTTTTAATATTGCAAATGATGATGAAACCTATCAGTTCACAGAGAATAGGTCCTTCGCCAAAACAGTGAAAGGGAGATTGTATTATCATCAATTGTAAATTCGGCTACAAATCATCTGTTTCAGTCGCAACAAGGATTATTCCACTCTGGCTTGATCCCTCTCTCACATCCATAGAACAAGTTCCAATGTCTGATAGATTTCACCTGCACTCAGATTTAAAACATATTGAGTAATGGCCAGCAACGGAAGTCCCTTTTTCCATGAATATCACATTATTAAACCCCAATGAGGAGTTTACTCCAGCTACTTTTAACACACCCATTTGTCTACTGCATTAAGTTTGATTAGTTAAAGCATAGCGGGCATTTCATCTAAGCTTAATGTTAATAATTGTCTGTAGTTTATTAAACCAAATGCATTGTTATGCTGCAGGAGACTTGGCCGATGAAGGATGTGAGTTGTGAGGGCTTTTCTTGTACTTTAATTCAATATCCTCATCTTCAGGCACAGTCAGTGCTGATTTATCCACTTGTTTTAGGATATCATTACAATCCACCATAGTACTGATCACTACTAGTAAAGATGATACCAACATTTTATCGGATAAAAATGGTTGTATAATTTCAATTTTTTAAAATAATTTCTATAATGATGATTTTCCACTACTGATGCCTGTGATTTTCGTGCCCCATTTGCCCTAATTGATTAACTTAGAAACAAATGTTCACATTTCCTTGCAGGTTTTAGATTCGTTTTGGCAGATTTTAATTCAAATCTTTATGTAAAAATAGGGGGATGAATTTTCAATCTTATTTCCTTGAGGAACCATACCAATTAAGTGATTCATTTGAGCAGAGAGTTAATACTCTGTTTAACTATTTGATTGGATATGCCCTATGTAACGTTAAAGAAAAACAGGAAGAGAGTAAAAGCAGGATCCTACCTTTACTAATAATTATATGAGTATGACCAAAATTCCTTCATGGTCATTCTGGCTGTTCCTGAAGACAATCCACAATATCCTTTAAGGTGTGTGCCACATATTACAGACAATGATAATGGCCTGACACTAGTTTTGAAATCTCTAATCGGAAAGGTTTGTTCACCGGGCTCAGTGTTGATTTACTGTCAAAGGTTGTGAAAACTCTAGATACACAACAATGTAAAACACATTAGAACGCATAATATAGAAAAATATTTTTGATTTTATTATTCTTTTTGTTTGTTTTTATGAATAGAAAAAGATATATATATATGTTAAAACACTTTTTTCTCTCCTATTTCTACACAATTAATTTAAAAGCGTAAATAAGTATACATTTCAACAATTTAAATACACTGGTCAAATCCACATCTATGAATTAATTCAAGACTGTCCTAAAGGGAATAGATGTTCATATTTGGTACAACTGTACTAACTCATATACAGTCGATTATTCAAACAGTACACTGCGTTCCTCATAATCTGTATAGTTGTTACACAATTCACCATGAAGATTTTAAAGCCATATATGGCTTCATTGGTATTGATTTGTAGAATACCACCAACGCATTTCGGCAAATGCCTTCTTCAGGATTTTCTTACCAGTGGTTTACTGTACTGAATTCTTGTTGTAGTCTATATAGACATCGCTCTTCATCCAATTAGATTAGGAACCATAGATTGCCCTCCTGTATTCACACTTATTTTAAAAAGGGATAAGTCTTCAGATATAAAATAATGATCTTGTTACGGAGGCAGGTACGTAAGATTTCTTTCTACTTTATCTGACTTTTTCTCTTTTGTTGCAAATCTCTAATTGTCTTTAGCTGTTGATACTGGCCGGATATCTGATGAATCTATCCATCATATTCTAAAGTGAAGATAAATCTGCTGGTAATCACCTGTATATTATCTTCTTAATGCCATTGTTGATTTGTATGATACAACAAAATTCTCATGTCCTGAGATTAATTGCGATAACTCCCTGCCTCTCATCCGACCAGCTATCCAGCAAAATGAGTTTTCAAATCACTAGATCTCCTAAAGTGACTCTACAAATTATTAAGGGAGAATTTGGTTTATGCAAATCAAAATATAGAGGGATTGTAGGTCGAGCGACATCATTAGGACATTTGGAGGCCGGGAAGCCTCTTCAGGAGAATGGTTCTGAAACTAATCAGGAGTTCCAATTTGGATTTATTTGATTTGATTGCCATGAAATGCAGTCATGCCAATTGAAAACTTTGGAAAGATTTTACTGTTATCACAGGAATTAAATTGAAATTACCAGCTATAACGTGGATTACGAATTCTAACTAAACAAGAGACATACTAACTGGGGAGTGCTTGTTTGTAGCTTGAAAGCTTAATGAGACTCAAGAATTCTACAATATAGTTAATTTAATCAAGCTTAATAGTGCTCAAAGATGAGCAATGGAATTTAATATTAGAACTGACCAGTGGTTTAATAATTTTGAAAAGATATATTGTTATCCTGTTCCAGAGGACACAGCCACTAGAAATGACACATTCATATAGGCCCTATAAATGTCTCAGTATCATGAAGTTGTGATAGCTACAATGTAAAGCCCATAGGACAAAGCACCTCGTCCTAATGATGTGCCGATGGACAGGTTTGGAGAAAGCGGAGAGTGTACCAACCCTTTCATACTGGACGAGGAGCCCACCAGGGCTGAGTCCTCACCGCTATTTTATTTTTTTGTTTTTCATTAACAGTCTAAACTCCTTTGTGATTAACCATGGCCAAGACATGCCACTGGTAAATTTGAGCCCATACCCACTCTGCTTTTGGCAGATGATGCAGTATTTATGTCCCAAACCCATAAAAGGCTATAGGGCTTCTTATGAGTGCCAGACTCAAGGGGCACAGTGGTGGTAGCCTTCCGACTGCCCTAATATGACCATGGTTTTTGGGCCACCCCGGATCCAACGCAACTGCCAGTGATCAGAGGTCCTTGGTGGTGGTGCAGTGGTCTTTATTTTCTTCTTGTGCCACCATTGATCTCCTTTTCGACAACACTCCACGCAGGACACTGCAGTTGTTGTATCAATTAACTTCTTTTGGGTACCTATACCTTCTGAGTGGCTCCACCTTACTCGCCCTGTATATGTAATATCTTATCAGGCGAGTCCCCTCATTTCCACAAGTTGCAAACAAGACTCACTGCTTGCAAACAATAACACTATTTTATACTAAGCCCAGGACATCACAGTATCTTACAAATTAACACTAAGTCTGAATTGATGCCTGCCTCTGCTCCCTACCACATTCCTGTTCAATATTTTGATGACACACTTTCCTTTCTACATGAATGGGGGCTGCTGACAAATGTAAAACCACTTACGAGTATTTTTAACACTT
Source organism: Lissotriton helveticus (assembly GCF_964261635.1). Taxonomy (NCBI): domain Eukaryota; kingdom Metazoa; phylum Chordata; class Amphibia; order Caudata; family Salamandridae; genus Lissotriton; species Lissotriton helveticus. The sequence continues at coordinate 1,769,375,145 of NC_136063.1, forward strand.
CCAAGCCTCTCTATAAAGCTATATTTAAACCCCCAAGATGGCTGCCTTCCGTCACTTTCTAGTGGTTTTCCGCTGCAAGGCGATGATGAAGCACACCTATACCCAAAGCTGAGAAGGCAGTGCCACAGGAGCCAGAGTAGGGGTAGGATGCCCGCTAGTTGCACGTCACCCTAACGTGAGTACTGATCAACTCTGACCACAGTACCTTTGAAGGAGAATGATTGAACAAGAGGCCGGTAAGATATTGTGTATCTGAGCTTCGCTCTGACGCTTGCGTCTGCATGCCTGTTGTTAATTTATTTTTCAGAATTGAGCAATGAAGTGCTCTGTTGACAATCCCGTCCGAATTTGACCTCACCACTATGGGTGAGTGGCTGTGTGACACTTTGTCTTAAACGTTATTTATTATTAGTGTTTACTACCCACCTTGGTGCACCTCACAACTATGCCGGCATTTGGTGAAATTGCACACCGCATTTACCACAATTAATAACTAGAATACCAGGGGTGTACGAGCAATGCGCTGAGTCACGCCTCGCAGTTTTATTAATACTAACGACACCATGAGCCCTAGGAAACCAGTCCTCTGGCCACGGACCCAACTGCACATGTTATGACCTCGTGACATTGTCACAATTTCTCATATGGTCACAATACTAAACATATGTACCCCTCCATACACTTTTCGTCCAGACTGGGCGTTTGCTAACTAAGCTACCTGCTAAACAGTATTGTGTGATGTGCACGAAGTCCCAAATGTTTTTACCACACCAAAGGCTTATTTTACCCACCACTAGCCTCCTCAGGCAGCAATAAGTTACTGCATGAAATTACTGCACTATCGGTGGACTATGCTGCTACCCAGACCCACCTCTGGCAGTATGGTAACTGTAATAGTTTTTAACTCACTTTGTCTTTTTCAGGTCTCAACGAGTCCAGGGCCTTGGTACTGGAACACCTTAAAGCAACTCTGGTGATAATACGATACTCAGCACCAGCCTTGCGGTAGTGTTAGAGTTAGGACTACCATACTCCTTCTTTAGACACCGGTCCTGAAGAATTGCCTCTTAACACGTTAGGGGCAGAAGGCGAGAAACATGTCGACCATTTACACTGACTAGATCCTGTACAATCATTGACTCCAGACTGGGCTCACGCATTTTTAGTTAGGTTAGTGTATCCCCAGAATAAAAATTTGTTCCACATAGGGCAGTACTAAACCTATTTCAAACCACAAACTCACACTCAATTCACTACCCTGACCACATACCCTCACACACCTAACAGCTGTCTCTAGGAAGGTCTCCTGCAAAGAGCCCCTTCACGGGTGCCCGTCGGGCATTGCAGCGCCGGCCCGATGAGGGGCACAGGCCAATGATGAAGCATGACATCCTTCGGATGTGTGAGGGCAATCCAAAAGTGACCTGCACACTCCCCTTCCCCTCTCAGGAACTGCATATCCAGAAGGTTTACTTTGCCAGGTCGAAATGGGCCGTTTAAAACTGCACACACATGCTGCATTGGCAAACCTGAGACATGTTTAAAAGGTGATTTAAGTGGGTAGCATAATCAGTGCTGCAGACCCATTAGTATAATTTAATTTATAGACCGTGCATATATGTAGTACCACTTTACTGACGATTTACAATTAAATTAACTGTGCCATTTGGGTCTAAATCTAGGTTACAATGTTTGAAGGAGAGGGCACAAGAGCTATAGCACGGGTTAGCAGTGGTAACGTTCGCAGAGTTCTCAAAAGCAACAACATTGATTCAAGAAACGGGAGGGTGAAGGCAAAATGTTTGGGGATGACCCTGTAGCCATTTACATTCTTTGCTGACCGAAGACCTGTGAGGTCATCCCACTTCTGAAGTCAGATTTGGAGCATACATTTTAAAAGCATTTAATTCAATTGATGTGGGTGTAAATGTTTGAATCTTGGAAGTGCATGATTTTGTAATTTGAAATCTCTACAATATAGTGTTTATTGAATGTGTGTTTATGAACATAAAATGGCCTAAATTTAGGAGTTTGTTTTTTACACTTTGCTTCTGTATGCATACATGCATGTACATGTCCACAAAGCACATGTTTTGTGTGTTTGTGTGCAGTCCAGGGTATTAAACAGGGATGGGCAGAGGGATCATTATTAAAACCTGGCCCTCACTTTTCTAGCTCCCACTGTTGTGCTGTAAAGTGTATTTAGAGATTTAGAAACCTAAGCATACCTTCTTTAATAATGATGAGAAAGTCAACAACCACATGCCACTTGAAAGTGGCAGAAGCTAGATCAATCATATTTTCTGTTATCCTTGTAGACATGTTTAAAACTTAAAATAAGGGGGTTGCTTACTTGCGTTTATGTCATTATGTGTAATTTCAGCACAATTGTGCAAAACTAAAAGCAATTATGCAGAATGCAAATCTGTTATTTTGTACAAATTTCCAAAATTCCAGAAATTTCATGCGTTATGCTGGCATATTAAATTTCACCGAGGCTGACTTAAAATCAGATGTGTGTGCCTAGTGGCATGAATGAAGAGCTCCCCCAGTCCTTGACTCAGCACCAAAAAACGTGAGTGTCTGCAAGCCTTTATGAACGTGTTTGTCCTTGTGTAAATGTGTGTGTGGGTGAGCACGTGTATATGTGTCTTGCGAACTGCACTTTCAAGTGTCTTTCCTAATACATACATACCCCATCAACAAACTCGGACTGATTAATTTGCACAACTGTGGAGATTACATTTTGAATTTGTGATTTTGAGTTTTCACGTGTTGCTAAAACAAGCCTTTGTAAAGCAATTAGGCTTGATTTGCAAGAGTTAGAGCTATTAGCATTGTAAAAGACAATGTATTTTACCCATATGTTTTGATTTGAAGTGGAGTGGGGGAATGTGGTTTGAAGTGGAATTATGTGAGTATGTTAGTTGTGGAATTGTGTGGGGTGGAATTGTGTGATGAGTGGATTTGTGTAGTGGAATTATGTGGAGTGGTGGTTGGATAGGGGTGAGAGCTGCACAGAATAGATAGACTGGAAGACAGAGAGGGACAGGTAGTTTGTGTATAAAGTGGTGAATGAAATCCAAACAGAGGAGCAGAAACAGTGTGTAAGAAAGATAGTAAACAAGGGGAGAGCAGGTGAAAGACACAGAAGACAATCCAAGAAGAGGGGGAGAGCATGGGATTGAGGTACGGAAACCATGAAAAGGCACAACAAAGAAACTGTGCTCAAAGACCTGTAGTCAGCCACATGAAAGTGGTGGGTGTAGTGTGTGAGGGTAAGCAGTCATAATATCGATTCCAAAATATAGAATGGACATAATATCGAAGTAAAAATATAGAATGGACAAAATATCGAATGGACACAATATAGTGGTTAGAAATATCGAATTTAAGGTAAGTAATATCGATTTTCAAAATATAGAAGTCAAAACATCGAAGTATACAATATAGGCATTAAATATATCGATTTTTTAATAATATACATTTTTTTTAAAGTGTTTTGTATGTTAGTATATGTGTGAAAAGTGTATATTAATTTTTGTAACGTATGTTTAATGTATTTTAAGTAATGAATTTTATGTTATTTAATTTTAGCGTAATTTAATTCTGTAGCAGGTTGTGGGTTTATAGGGGAATAGAGTGGGAAGTAATTTAATTATATTAAATTAAATATTAATTTTTAGCAATTAATTTTAATTTTTAATTACATTTTGCTTTCTAGTTCTGGAGCGGGTTGTGGGTTTATAGGGGAATAGGGTGGGAAGTAATTTAATTGTAATTAATTAAATATTTGTATTTATTTATTGGTATTCATTTTGAATTTATTGTTATTTTTTAATTGGTAATTAATTTCTATTAATTGGCAATTAATTTTTATTAATTGGTAATTATTTTGTATTAATTTAATATTTGATAATTATGATAATTGTATTAATGTATTTTCTGTAGTGGGATGTGGGTTTATAGGGGAATAGGGTGGGAAGTAATGTAATTGTAATTAATTACATATTAAAAATACTTTTTGTGTATTGATAATTAATTTACTGTTAATTTTTAATTGGTATTAATTTCTATTATTAATTAGTTGTTGTTATTGAAAATTAATTAGTTGTTAAATAATTATGAATAGGTTATTAATTTTTAATAACTAATATGTAGTTGTATTTCTAATTAATTATTACATAATATTAAATTGGTTATTAATTTCAATTAATGTTTTATTGGTATTTATATTTAATTTATTTTTAATAATATATTAAATCATTACTTTCCCTACTGTTAAACTCACTGGAGTGGGAATAGTAATTTTCACCCTCCCGCTATCCCACGCTTTCCCTACTGTTGCACTCTCTGGAGTGGGAATAGTATTTTTTACCCCTACGCTATCCAACGCTTTCCCTACTGTTGCACTCTCTGGAGTGGGAATAGTAATGTTTACCCCTACGCTATCCAAAGCTTTCCCTACTGTTGCACTATCTGGAGTGGGAATAGTAATTTTCACACTCCCGCTATCCAACGCTTTCCCTACTGGTGCACTCTCTGGAGTGGGAATAGTATTTTTTACCCCTACGCTATCCAACGCTTTCCCTACTGTTACACTCACTGGAGTGGTAATAATAAATGTTACCCTCCTGCTATCCTACGGTAAAATATTGTACATTTTTTATTAATAACTTAAATTAATTATATCTTAATTTTAAGGTTATTTGAGTATTTTTAAGTATGTTTTAGTTAATTATATTTATTATTTCATTAATTTTAAATTACTTTTAAGACATTTAAAAAAATTCGATATTTTGACTGACTATATTTTTTACAGACTATATTTTGGATTCGATATTTTTGTACTTACCTGTTTCTAGATAGGAATTCGATATTTTGGCATTCTATATTTTGGTGACTATATTTTGGTAAGTCTATATTTTGTCATTCTATATTATGTCAGTGATCCGAAATTTGGATATCTTGCAACCATTTGGTTCTTAGTGTGTGAAGTAGCATAAAACACACTCTCATCAAATGCTTCCCGTCATGGCAGATATAAATGGGTTCTCAGTTGATTCCAGTTTTTTTGCATCTTTGATCTTTTTTTACCCTAGGTATGCAACTTAAACCCACATTTTTTTGGGTCATACTCTTTCTGTTAATTAATATTTAAGAATGTTACATATGAGCCTGTCCCAAACATCCAAACTTTGAGTCTCTCATTTATTTTTGAGTTTGATAAATACCTGCATGTCGACGTGAGTCACTACTTAGTGCTATCTGGATCACTGACAGAATATTGATGAGCATAACATCGAGCTACCAGAATATCGATGAGAAAATATCGAGTGACAGAATATCGAATTCCTATCTACAAGCAGGTAAGTACAAAAATATTGAATCCTAAATATCGTTGTAAATAATATAGTTTGCTAAAATATCTACTTTTTTAAATGTCTTAAAAGTAATATAAATTTAATTAAACAGTAAATATAATAAAGTAAAACATACTTAAAAATAATTAAAAAACATTACAAATTAATAAATAATAAATGTAATGTAAAAAAACATAAACATGCACTTTTATTTTTTATTATATATATTAACTTACTAATGTTAAAAACATAAGTATAGCGGGAGGGTACAAATTACTATTCCCACTCCAGCGAGTGGAAAAGTAGGGACAGTGTTGGATAGTGGGTGGGTAAAAATTACTATTCCCACTCCAGTGAGTGCAACAGTAGGGAAAGTGTTGGATAGCGGGTGGGTAAAAATTACTATTCCCACTCCAGTGAGTACAACAGTAGGGAAAGTGTTGGATAGCGGGTGGGAATAATTTAATATTCCCACTGCACCAAGTTTAACAGTAGGGAAAGTGTTGGATAGAGTAGGGGAATAATTTAGTCTACCCACTCCTGCAATATAATTAACATTAATTAACAAGTTATTTTTTTTCAAGAGTAATTGACCTCCCACCATTTTAGCCTATAATTATCACCTACAATATTGTAAAATATTAATAAATTAACATATTTATATAACAATTAATTATTTAACTAAAAACAATTAACAATACAATTAATAACCATCAAATCTAAATGAATTCACACAATTAACACAATCAAATTACTTTTAATAAATATAATATAAAAAATAATGAGAATTACATTAAAAGTAAATTACTTCCTACCCTACTCCCCTATTAACCCTCAACCCACTCCTAAAAAAAGTACATAATTAAAATTACTATTTAATTAAGTACTAATTAATAAAAACACAATTAACATAAGTACCAATTAATTATCAAATGTCATTAATCAATGTATAATTAATGAATAAGAAATTATTTAACTTAATTAACAATATAAATGATTAAATACTACATTATTAATTAAAAAAATAATTCATTAATTAATTAGAACTGAATTACTTCCCACCCTTTTCCCCAATAAACCCACAACCCACTACAGAATTGAATTACGCAAAAAGTAATTAACGTATAATTATTTAATTCTAAATAATTCTTAAAAAATATATTATAAGTAAATTACTTGCCACCCTATTCCCCTATAAACCCACAATCTGCTACAGAATTAAATTACACGCAAATTAATTAAATAAAATTCATTACTTAAAAAATCATTCAAACATACATTACAAAAATAATACATACTTTTAACACATAAACTAACACTTCAAATACTAAATTTAATATTTGATATTTTTAAGAACTATATTATGACTTTTGATATTACTAACTTCGATATTAATACAACAATATTTCTTTCCTGCATTTGAATATTCTGCACCACTATATTTTTGACAGTCGATATTCTGTCGACTCGATATTTTAAACTCGATATTTTGTCATATCGATATTTAAAATTCGATATTTTGACTGTTCACCGTGCATATCTGCTTGGTGTTCATGAACCACAGAAAATATCAAGGAGAGTGCAAGTAGACACAAGGGGTAAAGGCCTTGTCTGGAGCTTCTGGATCACCATGACAGGTTTCCAGTGGAGCTAGCATGCTTTTTAGTTCCAATAGGGCTTATGAACAGGGCAAATTGAGCAGTGATTCGATTAGGCGCCAGCTGAGTATACTAAAAACTGGAATAATTAGATTTTGCCTCTAATGTATTAGGTGTAGTTTAGCAGACAATATAGTAGCATTTGAAGTCCATCTTGTAGTTTTTTTCAGGAACCCTTTGTACTGTTTGTAGAAGAAGTTACAGTAGTTTAGCCACCTCATCAGTAGGACCCCCAACAACTGCACATCAGAGGAGGTTTAAGCTGCAGGGGCGTAGCTGGGTGGGGGGGCGGTGGAGGCGGTCCGCCCCAGGCTGCACTATTGTAGGGACGGCCGGTGTTCCGTCGTTTCCATCTCCCCATCTAGCTGTGCTCCCCCCTCGTTTGTGCGCATGCTTGTCATTTCAGACATGGACACTAAGTCATTTGTCATTCAATTTGAAGCTCCCGTGGCAGCGTTACCACCACTACCAGTGATTGTGGCAGTTAACCAGCCTGTGAAGACAGTGTGCCACCACGGCGCGCTGCATGGGCCAGGCCTGGACTTTCATGAGGTAACCAGCCTGTGAAGGCACATGAAAATAGATTCAAAATGATTGATTAAAATAGTAATTGTTTGCCAACTTTACGCATGCCACAACAGTTTTCGGTCAGGCGCACGCACAAACAGCTGCAGCGCTTTAAAGGAGGCAGAGACATACATCCAGGCACCAACATCAGGCTGTAGCTGAATTCGTACCTCCCTTCTGATGTAGGGGGAGCACAAACCAACTGGGAAACACATCTAGTTAGGTTATAGCTGTATTTGTAAGCTCCCCTCTGACGTAGGGGGGCACACGAAAGCGCAACTATTGAAGGCTCTGGGCATCAATTTGGGCCAGCCCATATACCCTCACTGGTGCTATTAGCAGGATGACATTCACTGCATCATCCTGAAGTACACTGCCTACCTGAAGGCCTTACATTCGAGGTAGTATGATAGGGTGTGATGGCTGGGACAAGGAAGACTAGGTGTAATGAAGGTTACTGTTAAGTAATTGGGCCATTTTCTCTACGCCCTTTGTCCTCATCCCAGTCTTTATTTATATGGAATACCAAAACAAGATCATACTTAGTCTTAAAACAAAGCAACCCTCAGGAAACCAAGGCCCAGATTTACTGTTCCTCATGAAATGGAGTGCTGCTTAAACAACTGCCCCAGGGTCTTGAGAAAGTGTTAAAGATTAAATACTTGTTAGATGTATACGATGTAACTGATATGGTATCCCAACTCTAGTCTACTGCGAATAGCAACAGATACTTTAACTACTCCAACTTTGAGTGCTCAAGTATATTTGTTAAAGAATGATAGTCCTATGTTGCTACATTGCTGTGCCCCCATCTTCTGATGTTTATTTATGAATGACTGCTCCTTTTTGGTCATTTGTGTTACACCTGTGGGTAGCAGGGTGTTTGAATGGTGAGCACCACAACATTATACAGACAATCCCTTCTATCAACCTTGCTTTTTTCCTGCCAAACCCGTACTCTCTTTGTATGTGCAACTCCTTGCCCCACTACCATTATTATAGTTTGTACTGGCAGCGCCTCTCACTAAATCTACCACTGTGGTATTTTCTGTCCTTTTTGCACTGTAGTGCTGCAGTTTTTTAGTGCTGGTTGGCCTTCATCGACTGAGACTTGACCTTCAAGGATTGCTCTATGCTAACGCTGATGCTTCACGCACTTTACTGTGCATTGGAGTAGGGAGTGGCATCGTAACTTAAACCCTGCCAATCCACCCCTGCTGCTCACCGTAATTTTTCCCAAACCCTCCCTCCGCTCCCTCCTGCCGCTACCTGCCATGGGCTGCAATCTGCGGGATAGCCCCGGGTGCCAGAAGCTCTAGCTTCGAAACCTGCAACAAATGTATTAACAAAACAAAAATATATCATGAAAGAGTGAGGAACAGGGACAGCGAGTGTCTGTTGGTAGATGAGAGGCATGAGGTGGAAACAAGACAACACATGAACGCCATTTAGATTCTCCCACATTTGATAGTACCGGCTGCAGATTTCTGGGCCAAACTTTGGTCCTCAGCAGTTATTTATTTTAGAAATCTAGCACTTTATAAAAATGTAGCCAATTTTGGATCACGATAACAGTGCAGGGCTGAGCACCAATGGACGTTCTAAGGGGGAGCTTCAGAAACTCCAGTGGCTGCAGTCTGAAAGTAGTAAGAGGGGGACTGAGCACTGAACATTTCTGTATCTCAGCAGTTTACCTAGGAGAGAGAATGCGTGTATGTGCACTACAGATGTCATCAAGATCACTGGCTTAACTTTGAAGTTAGAGATATTTTTGGCTCTGCTGGAGCAGGTCTGCTGCTCCACTCTGTGGGGATCAGCATATGATGTTCCGTAAGGACCAAGCCACAGACTTGGACTGCCCCTTTTGATGGCTGGAGTGAAAGGAATTCATGAACAGCAAGTAAAGGAGGTACAGTATGGGCACTCCCTGGCCCAGTTATCAGAGTCAAACTTTTTCACTCCTGTAACAGCGGAATCTGCTTTTTGCCCACCTGCAGCAGTGTAAACCAGACGCTAGTGATAGGAACAATACCGTGTAATAAACAGAGGGCAGCAAAGGGTCTCTCGAACTCCAAGATAAAGAGAATTTGCATGGGTGTGTTTACAAATGTTTTGTTAATCAATTCCGAGCACAGATTGAAAGGTGGAGGCTCCCACAGATAGGCACATAAGCAGCATAGACAAGTCCTTGAAGTGTGGTAAACTGACCGTATCCCACTGTGAGTGGCCCATGCACACAGAGGAGAACCACCCACATACGGGTACCAGCACCTTGCATCAAGGGTCACTGTACCTACATTGTTTAATGTAACTGGTGTAACCTGTGCTCATGCTTTGGGTAGAGTTTGCCCTATATGATAATGCTAAAACAAATAAGTTTAATGAATAACTGAGATATCAGAAACTCAGTGCCCCCTTTCAAATTATTTAGGGGGTTCGGGGAGAGGGTCATTTTGAATTATGCCACAGCCCTGCACCCCTAACAATTTTTGCCACATAGTTGGGCCCTGCCAAAAGGTCCCTAATAATGCCCACATGTTGCTCTGGAATTCCTACTCAGCCTCACCTTGTACTGGATGTCATGCTCTAGGTTTGGCACCGGGATGGCTGCTGCAGCCCCAAAATGCCGACAGGGTGAGGCAGATGGGAGATCCTGGAGCAAAGTCCCACGAGGCCTGTGCAGAGCATGGTCAGACCGGAGCAGGTTTGTTTCCACTGTGGGCGAGAAGCTGGATTCTGGTCAGAAAATAAAAAACAAGGGAGAGGGGGGGCGTGGCTAGCAGATGAGAGGAATGGCCGCGTTCTAAACCGGCTCCTCGGCCCTCACCCATAATGAAGACTTCTGCTCTCATCTAGTGCCAGAGATGCCCCATCTTTAAAAGGGCATCTATCGCTGACCTGCCTGGGCGCTTTCTCCAGCTCCCTGGCCGCCTCTGAGCCCCAGTGGCCGCTGCGGACTCCCGAGGCTCTGCTGCCTCAATAGCCTAAAAAGGCGTCCGGAGCTGCCGATTGCCGGTAGCCCCGAATCCTGCGCTGACTCTGGGAGCGGGGAACACCTACGAACAGACCACACTAGTGTCGGAACTGCCGGACCCGACTATCTCCCACTGTGCGACTCCTCCGCGTTGCTGGAGCGATCAGAGCCGGAGAACGGCGGCGGACAACGGACACCCCCAGAGCCCGGAGTAACAACTAAGCGAGTCCCTGGCTTTGGGCCTGCTACCGGGGACTGCTCCATACTGCCTGCACCTTGGCAAGAAGCGCTTGCTGGCCGTCAACTGCTGCCCGGTTAACCGGGACCCATCATTGTACTCTGTGGGATGGGAGGGGCCCCCACGAGATGGTGTGCTATCCTGTCATGCCGCTCCGCCTGAAACAACCCGGGGCGATCTGCGGCCTACTTGTGACCTGCGAGGAGGAGTTCCGGTGGCTGGCCTCCCCAGGCCCACATGATCTGCCCCTGAGCGTCTGGCCTCCCAACAACGCTGCGAGTAGGATTCATCCCTCCGCAGAGGGCATCGCCGACTGTCTCCCACTGTGCGGCTCCTCCACCTGGCCGGGACGATCGGAGCCGGGGAGCTGCTGTGGACGTCGGGCCCCCCCCCGGAGCCCGAAGTGACATCTGCGCGAGTCCCCGGATTTGGGCCTTCCGCCGGGGACCACCCCACACTACCCACACTTCGGCCTGATGCTCTCGCTGGCCCTCCGCTGCTGCCCTGGTGGTCCGGGCCCTTCATTGCTCCTGGTAAGGTGAGGGGGGGCCCACAAGAAACGACATGCTACCCTGTCAGGTCGCTCCACCTGAAACGAACCGGGGCGATCTGTGGCCTACTTGTGACCCACCAGAAGGGGCTCCAGAGGCTAGGCTCCCAAGACCCACACGCTCTGCCCCTAAGCACCTGGCCTCCCGACAACGCTGCGACTGGGTTTTGGCCCTCCACGGAGGACGCCCCCATGGCTGCCCTGAAGAGACCGGCTACGGGAGGCAGGATTGAAACGAACGGTGGTTGCCTCGCGCCTGGCCCTGTGTCACGAGTGCGGACCACCCTCCCATTTCTTCTAAAGGCGCTTCCATGACTGTGAACTTCCCTGGGATACATAGTCCCATAAAGTGGCCGAACCATGGAGGCGCTCCCTCCTCAACTCCTGTGACCTGCCTGCCTGTGCTCCTAAGTGCGTGGGACACTCTCCAATGAGATCTGGGATCTACTGCTGAATAAGCAACGCCTTTCTACTCCCCGATCTTCAGGTGATACCTTGCTCCTTCTCCCCTGTCCCCACCTGGGCCATCACTTCCCCAGTGCCCTTAGCCTGGCAGGGGGGTGTCAACCTACCTGGATCAGAAAGGGGGGTGTCTGTTTCTGTTGACTACCCCGCGACACCAGACTGCGCTGGGCGTATCGACGCCCCAACATGGCCTCCAGTAAGGGCAACCGACCATCTAATCAGAGGCAAATCAACAAACTCTCGTGGGGTTCTAAGGGGGAGTCCAAGGAGGTGAACCCTGAAAATGCGCCCAAAACTGCAACCCCTCCCCAGCGACACGTACCCCCATGCTGGAAGACATGATGGAAGCAATAGCCGGAGTTCGTTCGTCACTGGAGACTCGAATAGACTCGGTTAACATAGAGGTTACCCTACTACGGGAGGACCTCCGTAAAATGGACTCCAAGGTGCGAGACATAGAGGTCAAAACCACGGCGCTCATTGAGGACACCTCTACTCTCTAACAACAAGTGGCCCAACTCCAAAAACAACAAGCGCAAATGGGGGAACTCCTGGACGACTATGAAGGACGCGCTAGGAGCAACAACCTCCGCATCCTAGGTGTCCCGGAACGAATGGAGAGCCTGCCACTGACCTCTTTATCGAAAACCTAATCCAAAATCACCTCCAGCCAAAAAAGCTCTCCAACTACTTCTCTATCGAACGAGCACAAAGAGTCCCCGGGGAAAGGCCGAAGGTGGGCGCTCCCCCCGTCCAATAATTGCCCGGGTGTTTAACTTCCGAAACCGGGATGTCATCCTTCAAACGGCACGAGCAGGTCCACCCGTACGATTGGAGAACGCCCAAATAACTTTCTTTCCTGACTTCACGGTGAAGGTTCAGGCTCGTAGGCGTAGCTTCCTTGAAGTCAAAAAGGCACTCCGCGCCAAAGACATTAAGTACGCTATGCTATTTCCCGCCAAGCTACGAGTGGAGTTGAACGGGAAAACTTGGTTCTTTACGTCACCTGAAGAAACATGGGACTGGCTCGAAGGGTGGCGTCAATCGGGGGCCACTCAACGTCATCGCCACGGATCGACCGACCATGCTGATCCTGGTATACCACCGGAAAGTCAAGATCTGTTCTCTGAGGACATTCAAGAGCACAAGTGAACCCACCAGCGACCTGTTCGTTTCCGTCACCAATGGAACGCTGTCCAGAGACTCAAATTGTACGACTAGAGTCTTCTGACCCTGAATGGCCGAGGACACTTTGACTTTGTCTCCACTTCAGCTGACTTGATTACTACTCTCTGCGGTCCAGAAGCCGAGGAGCGTCCAGGTTATGTTATTGCTTAATGTACTATGTGAAAATTATTGTAGATACATGTTTGTAGATGCGGCACTAGACTCACCTATTCGTCACTCTTGGGCGAGGGCAACTATGGCTCACCACACACCCGGTACATTGTTTCGGAGGGCGACAGGCACGCTGCCTAGTTGGGGAGTGAATAGTTTCAAATCCGCGGCCAGGGGGGCTGGGTGGAGGGTTGGAATGGGAGGGAGGGTTTTTTTTGAGTTGTTCTGTTCTGGATTTATTGGTTTCCTTTTGTGTTCTCAGCAGAGTCTTTCCTTCTCACACTTCACTGCTCCTTCAGAAACATCCCTCCTTGTTTGGTATGATTCTAGTATTGTTTTTGTCTTTGTTTTTGTTTCCACCCTGCAGAGGCTTTTTAGAAATGGAGCTTACTACACAACGTTACGTGCCCTCGCACGGCCTTCCATACTCATCACTAGGATGTACCTGGTCTCCCCTGGACTCTACCATCGACCAGTTCAGATCCGCTATCAGCTCTGAATACCACTCTGTTACTCAGGGGCCTATACTCCGTAAATATCGTCCATTCTTTAACCCACCATGACGCCCTCCCTGGTTAAGTCTCTCTCCCTCATGACATGGAATGTTAATGGGCTAGGCAGTAGGATAAATAGAGGGTTAGTCATGCAATCTCTCAAACGTCACGCCCCGGATCTGGTTCTCCTCCAAGAAACGCACTTGATGGATAACACATGTCAAGCACTGCACTGGGGGGGGTTACAAACTGCTCGTACACGGCGGATTTACCTCCGGCTCCAGATGGACCGGTATCCTTGTTCGTAAAAATGTTGCACTGACATGCACGAAGACATGGGCTGACCCGCTCGGCCGCTTTGCTGTGATAGAGGCCATTTGGGAGGGAAAACCGTTAAATGTTATCTCGGTTTACATTCCCCCAACCTTAGGAACAGACGCATTGCAGGCCCTGCAGCAACTAATACTAGATCTCCCACACGGACCCCTGCTCATTGGGGGTCACTTTAATATGACAATGAACGATGCCCTAGATCGACACACCCACAGCGTACGTCACACAGACAAGGCTCTGATCTCCTAGATTTTACACAGGCGATGGGACTCGAAGATATATGGCGTTCGTAAAACCCGACCACTTCTTACTTCACAGATTACTCTAATGCCCATAATAGTAGCTCTCGCATAGATTTTTGTTTTTTCCCCACAACTGATATGGAGCTTTTCCGCCACCCTAAGGGGCTCCCCAGAGGCATCTCGGACCACTCCCCACTTCTTGTAGAATTTACGTATTATCGCCAGAGATCCCGTGGCCCCATAATCATAACCCCTTGGCTTCTAAAAATCCCCGACATAAAAGACTGCCTGCTAAAACACATGGAATATTACTTTGCAGAAAATGTCGGTTCCGTGTAGTCGGCTATAACCATATGGGAAGCCTATAAGGCTGTACTCAAAGGGAAGGCGTTAGCTCTCAAAACTGGCTATATACACAAACAAAGTGAACACCTAATCCAGGCTGAGGTGGACCTAGTCCACCTAGAATCGACCCACAACGCGAACCCCTCAGAAGAGACGGCAACTCGTCTCTGAACGAAACAACTAGAGTATAAAGCAGTAGCCTTGGAGAAAGCGCAGGCCAATCTTTTAAAGACTCGCCACCGCGTGTATGAACTAGGAGACAGAGCAGGTAAAATGCTGGCATGGCTCAAAAAACATGAGCAAGGCTCCAGATGGATTCCGGAATTGGCCGGACCAGGCTACTCCTCTATCACAGACCCCGGGGAAATATGTTCGAGGAGAGCCGCGATGCCGGATGCCTGCCGCTAGACCAACGATTGGCATCTATAGTTGTTATTCCCAAACCTAATAAACCAGCTACTGCTTGCGGTTCTTATAGGCCAAATTCCCTCATTAACTCCGAGGTGAAAATCCTGGCGAAACTCCTCGCCACCACACTCATGACAGTCCTCCCCTCCTTAATCTACGAGGATCAGTCGGGATTCTTTCCAGGCCGTAACACGGCGCTTAATCTCCGTAGGGTCCATAACGTTATGAGTAGAATACCATATCTCCAAGAAGACGCAGCTATCCTCTCCCTAGACGCTACACTCACCTTCGACTCCATAGAATGGTCGTAACGCTTTGAAGTCCTACTCCATCTCGGCTTTGGTCCAAAATGTATTTAATGGGTCTGATTGCTCTATACTGACCTCTGGGCTCAAGTTTATGTCAATGGTCACACATCCAGATGATTTCCTCTACACAGGGGAACTAAGCAGGGTTGTCCTCCATCCCCATTATTATTCGCGCTCACCCTGGAGCCTTTGGCCCATTGGGTTAGAATGGATAACTCTATCCCAGGCCTCCGGTGGAATGACGATACAGTTGACAAGATCTCACTGTACGCAGACGACATTCTTGTCTACATCTCTTCTCCCAAATCTTCTATCAATAGTCTATTACACGTCATCACCAATTTTGGCAAATACTCTGGCTTCTCCATCAATTGGTCCAAATCAGTGCTATTCGGACTACACAGCCCACTCCCTCCTCCCCCGAGGGGATATTCGATTGATGTGGCCCGGGATGGATTCAAATACCTCGGCATCTTTGTCACCCCAGACCCCAAAATCTTCTATGACCGTAACTTAAAGGGCCCGCTACAAAGACTCCATAACGACATATCACATTGGAGATCACTGCCTCTGTCTCTCCCGGGCAGGGCAGCCCTTTTTAAAATGCTTGCACTCCCTCGCTTTTTGTATGCCTTACAGAATTGCCCATTTCCCATTGCCGACTCCTATTTTAATACACTGGAGGGAGACCTCCACCTCCTTCTATGGGACGGCGGCTCTCCCCGCATTGCTCTTCTCTCGCTTACACAGGAGTGGTACGATGGTGGTTTTGCCTTGCCAAATATACGACTTTATTATTGGGCATCTCAATTGACTGCCACCAACTATTGGTTATATGATCCACCAACAAACCCTAAAACGATATCAGACGGGCCATGAGGGCTACCTTGGGGCCTTAAATGGTAAGCCTTCCCGCACTCGCTATATTGGCCCGATGTCCCAAATGCTAGCAATCTGGCACCGAGCGAATAAGCGCCTCGGCTAGTCTGACACTCTCACGCTATCCACTCCGCTCTGGGCCTCACACACGCTAGGCTCCCTCTGCCATTATCAGGGCTTTGACAAATGGGACATGATTGGCATATCTACCCTGGGAGATATGATTCATAAGGGCAAACTGCTGACATTCATAGAGCTCCAGAAGAAATATAATTTAGCCCAATCCGAGGCCTTCCGCTACCTCCAAATCAAACATGCAATACTCACTAATGTCCCCGATCTCTCATCTCTTCCACAATCCTCGCCTCTTGAGGATAGACTATTATCAGAACCCCTTCAGGCCACGGCGATATCCGTTACCTACCGCTAGCTATGCAATAACATGCCTAACGCCTTCCAACTTCTGAGAGACAAATGGCAGGGCGACATTGGGGCCATGGAAGATGCTGAATGGCAGGCGGCGCTGATGTCCCCGCGCAAATCGGCTATCAATCACAGATTTAGGCTTATACAATTAAAGATACTACACAGAACATATATGTCTGCTCCTCTCCTAGCCAAAATTGGTAGACGCACAACCGATCTCTGTCTCCGTAATTGTGGGCGGGTTGGCACTTTCTACCACACTATCTGGGACTGCCCGATAATTCAAGACCTGTGGGAGCGAGCGACCCGGAAGATGTCTAATGCACTAGGAAAACCTGTCCCTCTGTCCCCCAAAGGCAGACTCCTTATAGTGTGGGACCCTACAGATCTCACTGCGCTGGAACGACAATGGGCGGCCCTGGGCTTTCTCTTGTTAAAACGTGAAATAGCAATGCAATGGGGCTCGCCAAATAAACTGCTATTGATCAGATGGGTCGCTGCAATGGATACATGTATGTTGTCTGAAAAAGGTCAGGGGGTGTCCTGGAACTTGGGATAAGAAGTGGGATCATTCGAATGTATATCGGGGCGAACTTTGTACTTCCCCTACAACCGAAATGGTGATGGCCAGGATTGGTCCTCCTCAAACTCGCACTTGTGATGCACCGCTGTAATGTATGCTTTCTATGTCCATTTTTGTACTTCATAA
The DNA here is from genome assembly GCF_964261635.1 of Lissotriton helveticus. Classification (NCBI taxonomy): domain Eukaryota; kingdom Metazoa; phylum Chordata; class Amphibia; order Caudata; family Salamandridae; genus Lissotriton; species Lissotriton helveticus. The sequence goes on from NC_136063.1 coordinate 1,769,392,442, forward strand.
CTGCTAACTGATTACTTACTCTGCTTTGTTCAATAAAATATTTAAAAAAAAAAAAAAAAACAAGGGAGAGGGTGGAGCGGTGAGCGTAGAGGCAACACAGGGAAGGGTGAGGAGATGAAAGTGAAAGCAACATGGCAGGGCTGGAGGGACATGAAGGCAACTTGGAGAGTGTGGGAGGAGGATAGGCAATAGGGACAAGCACACATAGTGAAAAAGAAAAAAAATGCAGATCGAAAACAAAATATGTTATGGATGTGGGCAGTGTTAGCTTCACTCCTGATTGTGTAAACAAGACCTGCACTGAAAAGGAGAAGACATGTTCTTTTATTATTTTCAGTTCTTCTATAGCGCATGGCTAGCCAGAATAGGTTTCCCATTGCTGACACAAATCATATAAAAGGATGTCTTGATATTTATCTAAACAGATGACTCTTCAGTTGCTTTCTAAAGCTAAGAACATTTTTGTTGGCTCTTACATCAATTGGAAGAGCGCTCCAGAGCCTGGAGCTTAATATGAGAAAGATGCCCACCCCTTCGGGTCCTTTTTATTCTGGGAATGGCCAGAAGGAAATGACTGTTGGATCTCTGGGTGCATGCTTTATTATGTGGAGTAATGAGTTGGCTCATGATATCTGGTCTCTGGGCATATTTTATTTTATAAATGATACAGAGAGTTTTGAATTCAATTCTTTTCCTGGCAGGCTGCCAGTGAAGACGGGTCAGAGCTGATTGCACCGTTTGTGGTTTTTTGGAATGTTCAGCAAAATTCTAGCTGCAGCGTTTTGGATAACCTGCAGCTTTCTGGTGACATATGAAGGGCTTCCCAGATAAAGTGAATTACAGCAGTCCAGACGTGACAGGATAAGCTCCTGCATCACTATTCTGTGGTTTCCACAGGAAGACATTTGACTGTCTTCCTAAGAGCTCTGACAAGACCAAAACAATATCCAGACAGTTTCTTAGTTTGCGAGGCCATGTTAACCTCTTTATCCAAGTAGACTTCCATACTCTTAAGTTCCTAATTTGTGAAGGGCCGGTTACCTAGACTTGGGGGAAGGAAAGCTGGTCCCAAAGGGATAGGTTATTGCTAACCATCAAAACCTCTGTCTGTCCTTGTTTAGTATGAGGACCAGTCTTGTGCCTCGAGTGCTTGGATGACCATCTGTGGACTCAGATAAGCTGAGTGCCTTAACAGAGGGTCCGAGCCCACACCACTGCACAGGTCATCACTGAAGACTTGAACATTGGTCTAACAAAAATCCAGAAATACACATACAGATAAAGCAGCTTTCAGATCCTCTGTACGCAATACTGTGCTGTATCCCAAAGAAGCAGTGCAGCTGTAGTGACAGGCCAACAGGCTCAAGGTGCATGAAGGTGATTCTGAGGGGACTTAAAACAGTATTTACACATCAAACAGCACCACATGACTGTGCCACATCACTGAATGTTAGACACAGTTCTGTAGTGCATGTGAGAAGGTGAGGACATATGAAAGGTGATAGTACTGAAAGGTCACAACGGAGGACATGATCCTGTCTCGAGTGCAAGTGACGGACGCCGTTCTATTATGTATGAGAGTAGAAAGATGTGCCGTACACCGGGGGACAATACTGAGAGAGGTCCTGGAAGACAGACACCATACCTCTCCAACAAACCTCCACGGGGCACCAGGGGCAAAAGAGGAGGCAACGCAAATCAGCCGCCCTGTTCTTGTGAGGCTTATCTCCGCCTCACCACTGTGCAGATCACCAGAGGAGGGCACCCTATGAATAAGAAGGATAGATCTGAGCTGCCCAGACAGACTTCCATAGAACACTTAAGCAAACCACACACCATAATAAGAAAAGAGTAGGTAAAAAGAAAAAACATAAATCCACAAAGGAAAGAGAAAACAGGATAAAGGCCAATCGCCCTGGGTGGGAATGTAAACACAGAAGGTGGGACATTTGGGATGGTTTCACCTCCCAAAATGCCACGGAGTTTAAAAGACTCACAGACACACGAATGTAAAGCAAGGAGCTTGGTGAAAGACCATAGAGTAGATACTCCATGTCTCGAACGAGACAGCGCATGAGCTGTCTAGGCGAAACCTAAAAACAAACTGATACAACATGATTGTGGTATCCAGGCTTGGCTGGATACACGCTGCGTGGAGGCTAGGTCTCAGGAGCAGCAGCAATAAGGGGCACACACACTGTATGGATGGTACTGGGCTAAGACCCCAAGCAGTCTTATGCCCCTTTATTTAACCCTTCGGGCAAACTCGTCCTCGGGGTGCGTGCGTGTATGCCAGTAATGCGTGATCGGGCCAGGTGGCCCCGTCACTTCATCTCTCCAATCTTTTAGATACTAAGGTACTTCAATTTGAAACCTCAGTCTTTCTTTATGCACCATGCAAAGTCCTTTAGCCTTCCCTGGAGGCAGGGTTCGGCTGGAGACCATTCCTCTGGCTCCGGGAGTTCTTCTCTATTGCTGACCCCCTTCCCACTCCTTCTCACTCAGGGGACACAGCACCGGGGTTCAGCTGTTTTTCCCCCGTTCCTACCTCTTCTCCTTCCCGGCGTGGCAAGGGCACTGCACTACTGATAGGAGTGCTTGTTGGTGCTATTCCTTCTCCTTCCTCTGACTCTCCAGTGGAACCATTAGTTGGCACCGGTCCACACTCCACTCTCTTGACCCAAGATGCATTCCTAGAAACCACATAAGTTCCATGCATTGGTTCCTTGCACATTGATGACCTCCCACACCTCTGGTTCATACGAGGTGCGATCCTTCCACCCAGGGTATCGGTCCTTCAAGATTACCCTGTCACCATCTCGGATTGTCATCGGCTGTGCTCTGCGATCTTGGCTAGCTTTGTCATTGGTCGCTTGGTGCCGTGCTTGGGCAACATCGAGATTTAGCACTGGGGGACTCATAGAGGGATCCGTGGGGAAGCTGTCCCGAGGCACTCTTTGGAACATTAGACGAGCCAGCGCACACTGAGTGGTGCAGTGCAGTGTCTGACAGTAGGCACTCAGGAATTGCTGTAGGCAATGCTCGACACCCTCACCCTTCTCCACTCCTATTCGGAGAGCTCTGTTCATCGTCCGCATAAACTGTTCCACCTCACCATTCGCCTGAGGCCACTGCGGCATGGTCTTGCGGTGTCAAATGTCGCGGGAGACCAGGTAGTCTTGGAAACTCTCTTCCTTGAAATGGGGGGCCATTATCTGACTGAATTTCCTCCAGCAGTCCCATCATTGCCAAAACGCGCTCAAGCGCAGATCGGACGTACTGAAAAGCTGTTGGCGACACCAACTCCACCACTGGGAACTTTGAAAGCACGTAGATGAGAACTAGGGTGCTTCGGCCGTCGGGAAATGACCCAAAGTCAAGACTCAATCTTGTCCAGGGCTCCTGGCATGGTGCTTCAGTGATCAATGGATGTGGCGTTGGGTCGCTCCTTGTGATGTTGCAGGAGTGACAGGTTCGGATGACCTCCTCGACCATGGCATCCATGCCCTGAAACTAAACTTTGCTTTGTAGCCGGGATTTTGTTTTTGATTTCCCTTAATGCGCTTGGTGTGCCAGATGAACTACTCTCTTTTGGAAGCTCCTTGGGATCACAAGGGTGGAGCCATGAAACACAACACCATTACGACCCTCGTTGAGCTCGCTCTGAGCCTTACACATCTGTTGCCGAAACAGCATTTCCTTTGTTGTCAGCGTACTGATGCCATCGAAGCATTGACGCCAGTTCCTGTTGGCTAACGTGGCCTTGACCTTGACCAGGCACTCATCAGACTCAGTCGCCTACACAATGTCTTCTAGCGTGAGCGCAATCGGGCGCGCTTCGAGACAGACCATCCGGACAAATTCCTTGGTGCCATCTTCATCGGATAGGGGCCTCTGTGACTCAGCCGGCCAGGGTGGCGGGACAGGAAGTCAGTTTGGTTGTTGACCCCCCGGACGGAAGATTACGGCGAAGTTATAGGCCTGCAATTGGACTGCCCACCTCTTGATACTGGGAGGGGCCAGCTGAGATGTCCTGGCGAAGAGGGGGAAAAGTGGTTTGTGATCCGTGACTACGCGTAAGTCGTGCCCATACAAGTAGAGATGGAAATGCTGGCACGCCCACTTGATGGCCAGAGCCTCGTGCTCTATCTGCACGTAGCACATCTCCATTCAGGTCAACCCTCTGCTGACATACGCAGATGGGACCCAATCCTTGGACTCTGTCTCTTGCATCAGGACCGCTCCCAGCCCAACGGGGCTTGCATCTACCACCAACTTGGTGCGCCCGATGGGGGCGAAAGTACGTAATCATTTTGTCATCGATGAGGGCCTCTGTGTCGGCATGGAATGCCATATCCTCCTTTGCAGACCGGACCCATGGCTGGCCAGACTTTGTGAGATTGCTGAGTGGTTCGGAGAGGGACGCAAGATTAGGAATGAACCTACCACAGTACGTGGCCATGCCGAGGAAACCGCAGACCTCTGTGAGCAACGTAGGCCTCAGTGCTGAATGTATTGCCGCTGCTTTCTTCAGGTCAACACGTACCCCATCTCAGGAGAAAATGTAGCCGAAGAAGTTCACTGACTCTTGATAAATCTAACACTTGGCTCGTGCAGGGTGAGTCCATTCTCCGCCAGCCATTAAAGGGTGGCTCTGAGGTGCCTGTGGTGCTCCTCCAGTGTCTTAGAGAATACAATGATGCCTTCACTTAAATTTATGACACCTTGCAATCCTGTGAGTGTCTCCCTTATTGCGTTCTGAAACACCTCTGCAGCGGAGGACACCCCAAAGCTTAGCCTCTTATACCAATGTAGCCCGACATATCGGGGTGGAGCTCCAGCTGGTGGTAGCCGGCATTGAGGTCGAGTTTGGTGAACCACTTGGCACCATTGAGGTCGGCCATAATGTTTTCCATGGTGGGTGTGAGATGACGTTCTCTCTTCACAGCCTTGTTCGGAAGGTGCATGTCGACACAGAGCCGAATTGCTCCTGGCTGCTTTGGTTTGGGGGTCACGACCAAAGGCGACACCCACAGGGTGGGGACCAACACTTTCTCTCTCACACCTACCTGCTCCAGCTACATGAGCTCCTCCTCCACTTGAGGGTGTAGGTAGAACGGCATCCCACGGTACCTCAAGGCCATAGGCTTGACTCTGGATCCATGTGCAGCTTGAACGTCTTCCCTTTAAGGCAGCCCAGGCCCTCGAATAACATGGGGAAGTCTCTGAGGATTTCACGGGCATGCAAATCGTGCACCTGGTTTGCGAAAAAAAAACTCCAGGTCCTCCGCCGTGTGACAACTGAGGAGGGTTCCTCATTGATCTTCTGTTACATGAAACCTTGTGTTGAGACAATTGCCCTTGTGGCAACTTCAATCTCCATGACTCCGTGGCTCATTGCTGTTGTCTGAGTATATTCTTGTCTTGGATGGTAGGAGCGGGGATGCGGTGATAGCTGCTCATGTTGATCATTGTTCATACATTCACTGATGCCCCTGTGTCTATGAGGGCACTCACGGGAGAACCAGCCATTGTAATCGTGCACATGGGTGGCAGCCGACACCTCGTGCCTTCTCGACCGACGAATGACGACACGAAGAACACGTCATCATCTTCTGCTCCTAGACCAAACCCTGTGGGGGTGGTGTCCAGCTGATTCAGAGGGTCCTCGAGTGTCAGCTGCCTCTCCGCTGCCACTGGTCTATGCTGACTTGGGGCGTTTGTCTTCACTCTGCCACTTCTGCAGACCTTCGCAAAGTGGTTGAGCTTTCCGCATTGGGAGCAGGTTTTCCCTTTCGCAAAGCACCTCCCTCCAACCCACAATTTCCAAATGCAGTTCTTTGGGGCAGTCTCGTGGGTTCTCTTGACGTTACCGGCAGTCTCTGGATATCATCCACTCTCTCCTCTTTACCCACAGGGGGTTGTGGTGCGGGCTGCGGTGTGGGTCGGTTGAGAGCCGCCTCCATCTCGTCCACGCGAGCGTTGGACAGCTGGTGGGACCTGACGAGCACAATAATCTTGTCCAGACTGATGCCCTGTTGTTGTAGTATCAGGCGGGGCAGTGTCTCTGAACAGCATCCCGGAAACGTGTGCCCTGATCTCCTCCCTCTGGTCCGGCAGGGTGCAAGGACTTGCCAATTTCCGTAGACGAGCTTAGAAAACATATATGGTCTCAGCCTCCCCTTGCTGTGCCTGCCGGAGCTTGAATCGCTCAAAGTCGGGGTTTATCCGAGGGTCAAAATGCCTTTTCAGGGCTGCAAACGCCCCATTGTAGGTGTCATCTGCCCCTGTGTTGGGCAATGTCTCAAATAAGTCATACAGCTCACCCCCTCCGTAGCACATAAGGAGTGACCTTTTCACCCTTCTGTTGGTCTCACGCACACCCACAAAGTAGTGGCCCAATCAGCCGATCCAGGACTTCCCGTGTGCTGCAGCCGTGGCAGGGTCTGAGAGCTCACTGAATGGTGGTAGGGAGGCAGCCATGGCCTCACCAGGCCGAGGGTGATCTGATAGGGCCGCATGCTGAGGGTCCGGTGGCTGCGCCGCAGGGGCATTACCTCCCCCATCTGCATCCTGCACATTCATCTCTGGCCACTAGTGCACCTCATCGAATCCCATGGGCGTGAGCAGCAGAGCAGACTGCTGGGTGTAGGGCACTGTGCTGCTGGTCTTGGAACACCTATCAGCCACTGTCTGTGGTGGTGAGCATGGCCGGACGAAGACAGACTTGCGGTGGCAAGGGCGCCTGCAGGCTGGTAGCTTCTAATGACTTGAGCAGTGTTCTGTAAAACTTCTAGGCACAGAGGCTAGGTGTGAGGCACTAGGGCTCAGGAAAGCCAGCCAGACTTGTGGTGGTGTGAGCGCTCACAGGCTGTGAACTTCTGATGATTTGAATAGTATCCTGTGCAACTGTCATACTGAGAGGCCCAGGCGGGAGGCACGTGTGTGTGGAAGGGCTGCACTGCTGTTCTGTGCACCTTAAGGCTGAGAGGCCAGGTGGGAGGCACATGCGAGTTGAAGCACTGCACTGCTGTGGGGCCCTGAGGCTCCTCGGCCTCTCCGCACTTGCGAGGAGCATCTCTTCCGACCACTGGCCGCAAGCTCGACCACATGACAGCGGGAGCGTGGCACACGGCTGGGCCTAGTTCCACGGGTAAGGCAAGACCGGCATCACCTGTAGGTTGATGCTCCTGGTGCCGCTTGCATCCCCTCCGCATGATCCCTCGTGTGACCCAGTCGTCAGGGCAGGCCACCTGGCAGCCTTACAGTGCAGGGTGGGCACCCGCTGATTAAGCATGCAACGGCGTGACCCCCGCCGATGATCAGCAGCGAAATGCAGGGTAGGCACCCACTGAGGCGGCTTGCATGGATCGGCAGGGCAAACTGCACACTCCACGCTGAGATCCTCCACGGCGGCAACCAGCCGCACCCACCGGGGATGGTTGAGGCAGGTGAGCACGACAGAGACGCTGGTGGGAGCTGCCTCATCACCAACGTGGTGTCCAGGCCTGGCTGGACACAACCTGTGCGGAGGCTGGGCCTCAGGCATGGCAACGCAGCAACAAGGGACACACACACTGTATGGCTGGTACAGGGCTAAGACCCCGAGCGGTCTTACACCCTTGGGTGACCCAGAGCTCGGGGTGCGTGCATGCGTGCCAGTAATGCGTGAACGGGCTGGGTGGCGCCATCACTACAATGATGATACGAAAATTGAATTGTTAATCAAGCACACAATTAGCATTAGGGTGCCAACATTACAGCGCTGTCAAAAGATTGATGCGCATTGTGATATTGCTGAATACATTTGGCAATTAGACAGCAATTAATGTGAACTAGTGCCTGTTTCTGGGTTCATTCTTTCGAAGATAAAAACATGTAAAAATTGTCTTGAAAGCATGCTGTTTCTGAACTGGTGCACGTTATGAAACACATCCTCTTTCCCTGCTGTCCTTAAGAAAGAAACAATCAGCTGTGTGTGCCCTCAAACTAATTATAAGTGAAAAGAACATTCACGCTCTTTAGAGAGCGCTCAGACTCCTGGTCAGAGATAAACGATTATTTTGACAGATAATGATTGGAAGTAGAGGCCTACTCGAAAATCATAATTGCCATCTAGAAACATGTATCTAGTTGTTTTAAATCGAAAGCTTTTGACAGTTGTGATAGAGGTGCAAAATCATTTGCAAAAAGTGGGTTAATTTCATGTTAAGGTTGGGAATGCAACAGGGATGCAATACAGATTCACAAAATGTCAAAGTCGTAAATTACTCTTTCAACCATTTAAATTTGGATACACATTAGAATATCTAATTCATAATAATGAAATTACATTTTTAAAGAGTTTTCTTTACCTAAATTCCACTAATTACTGCTAAAAATGAGGGATGGAAATATGGATGGGAGGAGCATGAGAGTGGGGTGAATATACGAATGTAGAATTTATTCCATGTAAGAGCAAAGGTTTTAGCGAGTATTGTTCTCCCTCGGCAAACTGCTTCTACGTGTATAAGTGAATGTAGTGTAAGCCTTAAGTTTAAACTAAGAAATTGCCTTTTCTAGGTTTGAGACTTAACTGGAAGCATAGTAGTTGGAGGCCCTGGATCACAAAAAAGTCTTAGGCACATTCAATGACTTATTCTCCAGTTTGAGCATACTTATACATATTTTGGGAATTCACAAATCCTTCCAAGGACAAACCTGTAAAACTGTGTTTGTCTCAAGCTTCCTGGCATACTTCTGTGAATGTTACGGGGCTTTTTTGTGCTGCGGCTGTTTCTCAATGCAGTACAGCTCTGTGTTGTAGACAGGTGGCACCACTGTGCAATTGGACATTTTCTATACCAAAGAAATACAATTTTCCCCATGGAAAAATCTCTTCCTCAACACTGCCTCAATTGTGAGTATGATCTGTTCCATTTCCCCTGCTTGAATAAGGAGGATTTATGTACAGCAGGCTGTAACTGGTGTAACTCTCTGGCCATTTCCAGGGTGGGAATGTCTCATCAAGGCGTTTGTGAGTACTCACAAAACGGACATGCTTATGGGTGATGGCAAAACCTCTAGGCAAACCACATCTTGAACTGGCCACTCACAACTCGTTCCATGGTATTATCTCCTGTGTAATACCACCCAAACATAGGATTTTATTAAGTAGGTAAAACGGATCAACTCCTTCAATTTCTTCTTTTGTGAACCGTGCGCATTTTAGAGAACCACAAACCACAAATGTATTGATGATTGTATTAGTTATCACTTTACACAATTGCATGTGGCACCAAAAATTCTGCCTTTAAAGTCATTTCAGAATGCTTGAAACATTATTTTTTCGGTAATGTCTTCCAAGAAATCAGTTCCATATTTCATCAGCTGCAACTCCCCCTATGTTATCAAACATGTTCCTATCACTGATAGGAGGGAACGTTTCTGTCACAGTGGTGCTATATTTAGTATTTAAAGAACTACATGAGTTCAGAATATTTATGTTCTTGCATTACAGAGGAATGAAGATGGTCAATTGCACTACACCTACGCAGCTGTTCATTAAACACTGTCAACTACCACTGCTCTAAGTCACATGCCATAGTGCAGCCCAGTACCTGTATCATCAGATAATAATAATAATAATAATAATAATAATAATAATAATAATAATAATAACAATATTAATGATATTAACCCCTTGCACACAGTGATGCTGTGCTGGTGACGGAATGGTCCGCCACGGCCCGGCCACCGCGTCTGCGCGGCGCGTTCTATTGAGTGGGTGGGGCTGTGGCGGAACCATTTTGTCACAAGCACAGCGCCACCGCGGCTCTTGACGGAATGGTTCCGTCACGAGCATGGTGGCGCCGCGCTGCCCCCCTCCCCCTAGCGCCGCGGCGGAATTACCGCCGCGGCCAAAGGGTTAATAGCATTTGTGAAGCGCAATAGCTACCTCAAGCAGAAGTGTCCCGGCCCTTCGCAGTCAACAGCAGGTGAAGGAGGTCCAACCGAGGTACTAGCATTGGCTGAAGAGCTAAGATGTAGGTGGGAGATTTTGGCCATTTACCGGCCGGTAACGGCCATGGAGATGTAGGGGGATTAAAAACATGCATTTTCGGTAATTTTACCGAATCGGTAATTTTACCGATTCGGTAAAATTACAGAATCGGTAAAATTACCGAATCTGTATATTTTACAGAATCGGTAAATATACCGGTCGGTAAAATTACCGAAAATGCATTTTTGGTATGTAGGTGCCAAGTTTAACATTGACACAGGGCTTTGAAAATCGGTATTTTACCATGCACTACAATTGCATGGTAAAATACCGATTCAGGTGTACATGCACATCTGTGCATGTACACCTGTGCCTGTGCCATGTGGCACACATACATGCCCTAAGGGCATGTATGTGTGCCACATGGCACACAAGCCTAAAACAGGGGTGCCAGAGGGTGTCAAAGTGACACCCCCTGCACTCTTGCAAAATTCGGTATTTACCGATTCGGTAAATACCGAATCGGTATTTGATATTGAATCCTATGGGCTTCAAGGCCTATAGGATTTAATATCAAATACCGATTCGGTATTTACCGAATCGGTAAATACCGATTTTTAGCGATTCGGTAAAATTTACCGAATTGTTACCTACATTAGAAATACCTACTCTTAATTACCGAATCGGTAAAATTCGGTAATTAAGAGTCGGTATTTCTGATTTTGCTACATCTGGCCCTAAGTCTTCAAGGTCTTTTTGAACTCAGGTTTAGACTTGATCGTGCTCATATGGGAAGGCAGGGAGTTCCACAGTCTGGCCGTCCCCACTGTGAAGGACCTGCCTTCCATACGTACTTAGCAAAGCAATGTACACAAATGGACCTAGTACTATGACATCACATACCTGTCACTTAATTACGGCTGATACCGTTCAATGTATGGAAAACATTTCATCTGCTTAAATGTTTATTAAATAAACGTCTATAACTGGTTTATTCTTATTTTTGCTCACAGTAAAAAATGCATTACGGTCATGTAAATATTAATGAATACTCGAGCTCGTGCTTTTTTTCTTTAAATTCAGCATTATGATACATTAGTCCCATTTAACTATGTCTTTATTCCAGGAATAGTAACGTTTGTATTATATTAGCCTTTCAAGTTTGAGCTGGCAAAGGTCGGACAATTCACTCTTGACAAAAATGAGTAATTGTTTACGAATAATATATCAATTTAGAAAACGATATATATTGTTATTGTAACGTTTATTTCCTCTTGGGATGCCAAGTCTAGAGTCATAAAGGAACTAGTCACTTCATTCTCCAACACACATACAATGCAATTCAACATTTCGGATATATGTGCCTATAATACAGAGCATATACATGGAAAGCATGATCATTTTGTCATTAATAACACGAGAAACATGTAAAATCTTTTTACTTGCCTATTTACGTAGAGTGACAAAATTCACACTTTTAGTTTGCAAAAACACCACACACTCTGCCTCGGAAGCAGTTTCCATTTAATCAGATTAATGAAAATGTTTTAAAATAACAAGGAAGATAGAAATGTGTGAAAGACAGTCTCCTGTTAGCAGGGACGGCTCCTCCATTTGATTGGAGCAGTATCTCCCACTTTATGGCCCCCATAAATTCCCCAGAGACAAAAAATAAAATGGAAATGAAGTTCGTTTAGTGCCATTTTATTTTCTGTAAACCTGTCCTGAACTGAGTATCAGGACGTGGCGGGGCCTGCTGAGTGGCAGCTGTGGTGGGTTGCATGTGCACAAGTTTATATTGCGCATGCCCCTTTGGCCGGCCGTATTGCAACAGCCAACTTGACATGCGCACTATAAACTTCTCAACCCAGTGGTCTCATACTGCTGTGTTGAGAGCAAACATAGGTCTCCAGTGTTGTCACGAGCACCGAGAAAGTCTGCTCCCACCAATCCTGGCACAACTCTGCTGCTGGTTAACAGCATGAGAGCAGTGCCAGGATTAGTTAAGCTGAGCTGGACATGACGTCAGGAGAAGAGGACAACTGGAGCGAGGAGGACATGTATCCCCACAGCATAGCAAGTACCTTTTTTTGAATTTCATTTATGTATTTAATTTCATTTATGTATTCTTTTAATGTATTCACCCATTTGCATGCCTCTCCAGTCGTAGTGCTTGCCAGCCGCCAATGCGTGGACGAAAATGCTATGATTTAAAAGAGGTTCTCAACATGTAGCAAGTGAGTAACCCAAAAAGAAGAGGAGAAAACCACTCAAACCAGATCTCCATTTGTTGGTATAAAGTGTTCTCATCAATATAAACTTTGGCAAAGCCATTTTCAACAACCAAACATTAAATAGTGAGTCCTACATGGACAATAAAAACTTAAATGTGTGTCGAAGTGAACAGCATTACTGTTCATGATCAGAGTATTTCACACTCATTAGAGTATGAATATTCTCTCTGCTCTTTTAGAATTGCTAGTAGCAAATTTTGAATGTCACTACAGCCAAAAACAGTTGTTTTAACCATTAATAGGCGAATCAATAATCAATTACACATAACATCTGTACTGTGGTGGCTTCTCCACTAAGGCAGAGGAGCGTTGCCCCACAGCTTTTCAGCAATGTAAGGAAAAATAAAATGATAATAACTGAAGATTATTATCATTTAATTTTTCTCCGGTTGTGGGAGCAGCAGCTTTGACAGCATTGGTGACAGAGCAGGGGAGGGGTGAGTGGTTTTCACTCCCTAAGTGCGCATGAATGTTTCTCCGCCCCTTTCGGGCCACTTAACATTCATGCGCATTCAGCATGTTCCCCATCTACAGGCTGCATTGCAGCCTGGGTGGAGAACATACCCATGCTCCCTGTCCCCATCTGAGCACAAAACCACAGCGCTTAGACCAATCGCAGCTCTGCATTGCCCTGTTCTGTGTTCCAACTGGAGGAGAGTTGTGACGAGAAAGGTGAGGCGAGGGAGGACGCGGCGAGGAGGTAAGTTTAGTCTTATTTTTTATTAACCCCTCATCCTCATTACCCCACCCCACCCTCCACCTCCCCACCCTGCCACCACTGATCCGTGTCAGCTGCCACTGCAGCTGTACAGAGTTTTATCAAATCACAATATGTGGGGTTCATATAAGCTGCCCTCTGTTGAGTCCACACCTTCTGCGGTATGATAGTCATTCTTAGCACGAGTCCAGAAATGTGTGTTCCTCACAAACTAGGATATAGTTGACACAACCAAATTCACAGGCTTTTCACCCAGAAGCATTCAAATCTATTGGTCGGTGTTCAGCCCACCTGCCCAGGTGATGAAATGATTTTGGCTATCATCAAACCATCAAACAGTATTTTAAAGTGTGGCTAATCACCCCAGGGAGTATCCAGGCGCAGAGGTCTAGCGGATCTTACTGTAAGAGCCAGGTCTTGATTCAATTTCTGAAGTCCGACAGTGAAGGTGCAATTCAGAGGTGGAGGGGGAGGTTGTTCCTGGACATGTTGGTGAGGTAGGAGAAGGAACGACTTCTGCTGCAGCTTCTGTGGACGTGGGAAAAGGAGGCAGAGCACAGTTGTTCGGTGGGATGGTAGAAGGTCAGGCGGTGGTTGAGGTATGCAGGACCTTGTTTGTGGAGGGCTTTGAAGACGTGGGTGAGCATCTTGTACTGGCAACACTTCAGCATGGGGAGCCAATGGAGGCTTCTGAGGTGGGGGTGATCCCGTCTGTTTAGGAACATTGAGGATGAGTCTGACTGCAGTGTTCTACATGGTTTTGATTCGTTTGAGGGGTTGGGTGGTTATTCTGGCATATAGTGTATTTCTGTAGTCGAGTTCGCTGGTGATGAGGGATCGTGTGACTGTTTTCCTAGTGTTAAAGGGAATCCATCTGAAGACACAGAGCATATGAAGGGTGTTCCAGCAGGACGAGGATACTAAGTTGACCTGATTCTGCTTTGAGAGTTTGACATCAAGGATGATCCAGAGTTTGTGTGTGAGGTTGATTGGAGTGGGTATATGTATGAGTTCAGTGGGCCATCAGTTGTCATCCCACAGTGAGGTGTTCCTCCCCAAAATGCCTCTATTTTGTAGACTGTAACTTTTGTCATGGTGTTATGGAAGTTTGTTCTGGTGGTGGCTGGGTCTCCTTGAGTGGGTGGGTGAGCTGGGAGTTGTCCATCTAGGAGATTTTGTTGAGTCAATGAGGTGTATGACATTGGCCAGAGGGGTCATGTAGATGTTGAACAAGGTGGGGCAGAGGGAGGAGCCTTGGGGGACACCACTGTAGATTCTCTTGGGCTCAGAGGTGTTGGAGCCGTATGTGGATTCTCTGAGGGCATCCGGTGAGAAAGGAGGCTTTGAGGATTTCTCCCTGGACTCCGATGTGGTGGAGGCTTATGATGAGGGTGTGGTGGGAGACGGTGTCGAAAGCCGCTGATATGTTGAGCTGAATCAGGGCTTGTGTTTCTCCTTAGTCAAGAAGGGTCCTGATGTCATCAGTTGCAGTGATGTGGGCGGACTTCATGATGTGCTATTTACTAAAGGCAGCTCTGAAGGTGGTGAGATCTGTGGAGGTCCTGGTGGATCACCTTCATCTTTCTAATTGCTTGCATTCTTATTTGGAGGCATGGAGTTCAAGCATGAACCAGCTGGCGTGTTTGCTGGATCTGCTAGTGGTAGCTGGTTTGATAGTGGCGACTGTGTCGCCGCATTGGAGAAATACCAGACGTCCAGTTCCAGGTTGTAGGTGATGTTGGGCCTAATGGTGTTGAGGATGGTAGTCCACTGAATCTCTGTGATTTTGCTCCATCTTTGGTGGGGGGATTGGTGCACTTGGTAGTGAAGCCCGGGGCCCCTGCGATGATGAAGTGGACTATGCTGTAGTGTGTCCACTTTAGCTTTGTGATGTGACTGATCTTCATGCTGTTGCTGGTAGTGAAGATGGGGTCCAGTGTGTGTCCTCCAATGTGTGTGGGGTTGGTGACCAGCTGCATGAAGCCAATATTTCTCATGCTCCCAAAGAGGTTGGTAGAGTTGGTGTCTTTCTGGTCATCGAGGTGGAAGTTGAGGTCGCTGAGGAAGATGTAGTGCTTGGATGCAATTGCTATAGGGGGATACAATAGGAGATGGTGTTGCAGAAGACAGGGCGGGCCCTGGAGGTCTGTAGGTAAGGGTTCCTATGATGGCTGTCTATGGGTCAGTTCGGATTTGCAACTTAAGGTGTTCCATGATTAGTGAGATGTCATCTTAGGTGGTGGTGAATTGGAGGGTTTCCTTGTGGATGATCGCAAAGCTTCCTCCGTGCTTGTTTGTGAGCTTACTTTGTATCATCTTGTAGCCCTGGGGTGTTGCAGTTGTGATGTTGGAGTATGCAGAGGGGTGAGCCAGGTCTTGTGATAAAGATTAATTTGGGTGCGTGCGAGGGTGGTGATGGTGTCCCATATCTCAGTGGCATGCTTACAGTGGGATCGGGCACTGTGCAGTGTGCAATGGAGCTCTTCCTGGGTGTTGGCGCTCTGGCGGGTGGGAGTGGAAGGGGTTCCTGTGTTGCATGAGAAGCGGCAGTATTGCCAGGGGAAGGACCCCTAGGTAGATTGTGGGGATGATAAGCAGCAGTTGTTGTTGTTCTGGTCCAGGTTGAGGAGCTCGGTGGTGGAGTACAGGTCGCTTGCTGGAGTACCAGGGTTCCTGATGCTGTGCATGGTCCAGAAGTGAACTGGAGCAGCTGGGCTTGTCTTTGGTGCGCCTTCGGTGTGCTGGTGGTGCTCCTGCTGCATGTGGCCGCGATGCGGCCTCACTGCAGCCTCCATTATATAGGACCTGGGAGGGTGTAGGTTGCTGAGTGGAGGTAAGTGGGCAATAGAGCAGTGGGGCAGGCAGGACACAATTACAGGGCAGCAAGTTATGGGAAAACAGTACACAGTATGACTAATGACTACACAGGTAAAGAAAGGTTGGCTAAAACAACAGTATTGTTAAATTAAATTAAAGAGGAAAATTGGCTATCAATAACAGTGAGGCTAACTAATACAGGAAGCAAAAGGCTGGATATGACACACAACACTATGGTTAACTAATAGAGTAAACAGAAAGGCTGGCTATGACACAAACAGTATGGCTACTAATACAGGAAACAAAAGGCTAGTTAATTAACGACAGACTATGGGGAACATGGAACAGAGGGGCTTTGCATGGGAAGACAATGTACACAATGTAGTAGAGCAAACAATACAGGAGTGGTTGTGAAAGTGGGGGTCAGGACATCATATGCAGGTGAATGAAGGGGACAAGAAGTAAAGAGGAGAGCTGGTGCTAGGACCATCTAATCCCTGTTTGTAGAAAAAATGTTTAATTTCTTTTGAAATAATTATACCTTTCTGAACATATTTTCTGATAGTCAGCTTAATTGTGAACATTTTACCAGCACTCCTTGTTTCTGCTTACAGTGCAGTGCATATTCAGAACCAGTTCTGTACAGTTTGTCTGCTAGTGACTATAGAAAATGGTAATCAAGACCTCACCAGCACTAGTTCGGTTTACATCCATCATGTTTCCTTTCTATATTTAGTTAGTTGACTTTGGTTGACAAAGGAAAATTACAGAAAACAATTGTTCTCTGCCTACATGGATGACAAAGCATGGCATGAGTTGTACTTTAGTACAAAGGCATGCCATTGACAGTCACAGTCAATTCCCTAGCTGAAGGGGGCTCTTGATTGTCTCCCTGAATCATTGATTTCACAACTTAAGGGAGCTCCATGCCTCTACAAAAGATCTGTGTATATTGTTACAAAACTAATGTAATAATTCCTCAAGTGAACACTCTGCCTTCTGAGTGAATAAGCGGTGCTAATTTGCCTGTGGAATGTCCCATACTTATGAGATTCACCAGAAGGTAGATTATTTAGGAGGTGAGCTCTTTGGACACAATATTGCATGGAAAGAGAATATTTCCCCTTTCTGCTAATCCTTTGATAATAGGCAGTAAACTGCAATCTGTTATGAAGCAACCGCGGCAAGCCACACAAAATCAACTACTCCAGCTAGATCAAGTAAATGATGTCACATCATCTAACTTTAAATCAATGGTCACAGCAAAGAGTTTAAAGCACAACCTAGCACATCTTTCAAAGGCTTTGCCACAAATATGGCACAGTGTAAGAAATTGGGTTATTGGTTGAGCAGAATGGGAGCCCCACTCAAGCAACAACCACAATCCTTGTCAGTGTGAACCACAAAAGTCACCACATTAACCTGTGTTTAACTCGCTGATAGTTTGGCACAAACGCAACTAGACTTAACTTTGAGGCAATGTGTAAAGTATTTATGCAGCACACAAATAGTAATAAAGTAAAAAGACAACGCAAGGAAAATGACAAACAAATGTAAAAAAATAGAGTGCATGTTAATAAATAAAATGATACTAAAACGACAAAAATTCTGATAAGTAGATTTATAGAGATATGGAATTTTAAAGCTTTCAGTGAAAATAGTGCCAAAAAGTATAAAGAGGTAATGCAAGGTATCCGGTCAACCTAGACTGTGAGAAAGTCACAGGTTCAGGCCGGCCGACTGGAATGGAGCATGGGCTGGATACAGAGAATAGGTCAGTCTTGCTAAAGAGTTACCTTTTCAAGTACGTCACAAAGAGATACGCTCTTGTTGCTCTTGTTGGAGTAGGCCTGAGGAAGAATCATTTTGGCACAAACCAACCGGTTTGCTGTTGCAAAGATCCTAAACTTCAGTTTTTTCACCATTGTATTGTGAAGGATCTCTCAGTGATGCCAATTATTAGTCTAGGACCTGTGAGCACATATTGAGGAGCAGGGCTCACTCCTCAAGAGGCCAGCAGCAGGGCCCAGGCAGGTCCAGTTTCAGCTGGGTAGCTGTAGTTGCAGGAAGGCCTCTAGAAACTTGTTGTGCCCCTGTGGCTCACAAAGGAGGTCAGCCACCTGGCCCTTGGAGCCAATCTGGGTAGCCAGGGATCAAGCTATGCAGGTCCAATCTTCCTTCTTCAGACACCAAGGAAGTCCCTCAAGCTGCAGAGTAGTGCTTCTGGCAGCAGGGAAGTCCTTCTACTAAAACTTCTACAGGTCCAAGAGTGTACTGATGAGTGGTTCTGATGGTCCCATTTTGATGACTGATGCCAATCGTTGTGTGTCGGAATCTTCTAACCAGCTTCCAAAACCTGTGTCTGGCCTATTCTCACACTTTTCCTGCTACAGGCTTCAAACTGTCTGTGGTGACTAAAGGTAAAGCAGGCCTCGTGCCACGTGTCTCTGTGTGTGCTGTGGGCAAGGTCTTTTGAAATGTAATCATGCAGGACACAGCTCCTCCCAGTCATCTTGCCAGTAAGACTCTCTCCCAGCCAAACACTGGTCCCATTGTTCATAGTATCTGCCCAATACTAAGGGTGGGTGGAACTTGCTTAGCTTTACTTCGCACAATTGCACTGAGTTACATAAATACTCTGTGGGATTCAGAGGCGTTCAGCCCAGGCCTAGTATGAAATGTACCCCAACAGAGAGTTGGAGATTATGAAACTTATATAACAGCAGAGTTGTACACAGAATGTCGAGTACCACAACAGAGCAGAGAGCGACATCAAATCATAAGCCATACAACATGATTACCACACTGTAGCACCTGCACCACAGTAGATGGATAAGCACACAAGTCCAGATCTGCTCAATTATTAACTTGCTCCAGGGAAGTTCTAAGTGTATTCACAGGGCTTGCTTGTCAAACGTCAGACAAAAAGGCTAGTGAGTGCACAGACATTACTCACTACACAGTGACCTCACCAGGAAGTCTGCAGAAAGGCCAGACACTGTCACCTGGGGCAGTGTGTACAACCCTCTGCCCTTACAGCTGCCACTGATATCAGGATGCATCTGCCAAGCACTGCTGATACCCCGAGGAGGACTGGAAGAAGGGGAAAACAAGGAAATCGCCTGGAAACCCACTTAAAAACTGACATCAGTCATACTTTTAACCCTCCTCCAGCCTGACTGCCTTTCGGGGAAAATGAACTTGGAATAACAGGGGCTTGCCACCCATGATGGCATGTGACTGCCTTTGCATACCTGCAATGTGCCTGACTCATACACAGCCCTCACATTCAGAGGCAATGAATTCTAAGGAAAGCTGCCTTGCATGTGACTGATGCTGCTCCACCTCACCAGAGGTCCAAATTCAGGGCCTCATTTATGAGACTCCCTGCGCCTCCGGAACGTCACTTTTTGTGATCTGGGCCTAAATCCATCGTTTTTTTGCACTCCACACCACCCTGAGTTAGACACTGGCTATATGCAAATCAGCTCTGACCCTGTGCCTCATGGGAACAGTCCATTCCGAACTACCAAGCCATGTCTTTCCCAGACCTGAATCAAGCATCCAAGGACCGGTTTCTGGCTATCAGCCTTCATCAGCCTGGGTAGCTTGACTCCAGTGGTGTGGAGAGCCTGGGACTCACGTCTGAGCATACCCAGCCCACTCGGGGTGAAAATTGCAAAAAACACAGTTGATGGACAGAATGTAGAACAATGTCATACATTCACCCCAGTACAGAGATCTGGGCCTAAATCCATCGTTTTTTTGCACTCCACACCACCCTGGGTTAGACACTGGCTATATGCAAATCAGCTCTGACCCTGTGCCTCATGGGAACAGTCCAGTCCGAACTACCAAGCCATGTCTTTCCCAGACTGGAATCAAGCATCCAAGGACCGGTTTCTGGCTATCAGCCTTCATCAGCCTGGATAGCTTGACTCCAGTGGTGTGGAGAGCCTGGGACTCACGTCTGAGCATACCCAGCCCACTCGGGGTGAAAATTGCAAAAAACACAGTTGATGGACAGAATGTAGAACAATGTCATACATTCACCCCAGTACAGCGATCTGGGCCTAAATCCATCGTTTTTTTGCACTCCACACCACCCTGGGTTAGACACTGGCTATATGCAAATCAGCTCTGACCCTGTGCCTCATGGGAACAGTCCAGTCCGAACTACCAAGCCATGTCTTTCCCAGACCGGAATCAAGCATCCAAGGACCGGTTTCTGGCTATCAGCCTTCATCAGCCTGGATAGCTTGACTCCAGTGGTGTGGAGAGCCTGGGACTCACGTCTGAGCATACCCAGCCCACTCGGGGTGAAAATTGCAAAAAACACCGTTGATGGACAGAATGTAGAACAATGTCATACATTCACCCCAGTACAGAGATCTGGTCCTAAATCCATCGTTTTTTTGCACTCCACACCACCCTGACTCATACACAGCCCTCACATTCCGAGGCGATGAATTCTAAGGAAAGCTGCCTTGCATGTGACTGATGCTGCCCCACCTCACCAGAGGTCCAAATTCAGGGACTCATTTATGAGACTCCCTGCGCCTCCGGAACGTCACTTTTTGTGACGTTTCGTGGCGCAGAATTTTGCCGTGAATTTTGTCAGGCAGCACTAAGTCAATTTTTTTGGCTTAATGCTGCCTGATAAATATCAGTCCCTTTAAGGCAGTGTTCTGCATTACAGGGGCGTGTAATGGGTATTGCTGGGGGCGTTCCCAGCAACATCCATGGCGTTTTGACACTGCCCCAGATTTACGAGAAATCATAAATCTGAGGCGGCCCCAAAAGCTTACGACTCCCCAGGTGAGGCGTAAGGGAGGCACAACGAGGAGAAATATTTTAGTTCTCCTCGTTTTTCCTTTTTCTATGTGTGGTGCATTCTGCAGCACCCATAGTTAGAGGAAAAAGCCTTTTGTGATTATGTTTGTACAGAAGGGTTTCCCTTCCTGTACAAAATAATCATCCCGCAACGCAGACACCCTTGCACCACTGCCTCTTGCCCTGTGTAGTTAACCTCTTCTCTTTGTTTTAAAATGTAATAAAAGGGATAAGAAAAAAAAGCCTGCGTTGGCGCACAGCAGGCCATTGTGCGCCGGCACAGGGGAAAAGGACAGGAATGTGCCGTATCTTATAGATATGGCGCATTCCTCCCCTGTTTTTTTGCCGTACCAAAGCACAGCAGGAAGGCCTGCTGCGCTGCCCTAAATAAGGCCCTCAATGTTTTGTCCACTTTGCACGTGGCAGCTATTCATGTTTGATAACACTGGCTTTGAAAGCTTGGTACATGTCCGATTCTGCCCTCTATTTCACAATCTCTCAAACCCACTGGTATGTTGCAAAAGTCTCATTTGTCATGCTACTATCTTGACCTGTTCATACAAATCCTGTAGGACCAATGGCATGCCAAGAAACCCCATCGCTTGTGCCCTGCGCACTGGCACCATACCAGTGGCGACCCACCCCAGTACTTCAACCAGCATTTAAAATAGGTAACTCTGCCTTGGTGACACACAACCCTGACCGAACATTTCCTACTGACTATAAGGTACGCACGCCTATATCTTAAGGGTTAACAGTCTGGGTTCTTCACCTAAGCGCAGCAGAAAGAATACATGTTTAAGCATCACTTTAGAGTGACAGTACTCATAACATTTGGATATCATTAGAACGCATTGCAATTACAGCCCCTAAAAGCATCACCGATAAAATCACAGGTTTAAGTAAATACAGTCAGACACCCTAGCAGGAATGTCTAGCCACTTAAATCTACTTGGCTCATGACTCTGCCTTAATCATATACTTCACATTAAACACTTGCACTTCAGTCGCTCTGTAAACAATAACATTAGTAAAAGCATTTGTAGTGCAAATACACCTCTTCACCACCAGGGCATGGCTTCTTCCAGACATCCACTGCCTCAACCCTTCACTTCATGAGGCCCTTTTCAATCACCCTCAGCTGAAGAACAAAACTTCCAGCCCAGAAGTTTTTAAAGGCATGCTGAGCCTTTGAGGGGTTATTCTCTCCAATCCCCAAGACACTTAGGGTGAGACTTTCCTCTTCATGAAGGGGGGAGACTGCACTTCTCGAGCAGCTCCCCCAGCACCTTAACACATGTGTGGTGATGACCCCGTTCTCCTGGGGCCACCACAAGCCAAGAAAACGACGGGTTGCCCTTGCAGGCCGGTCCTGGCCTGCAAGGCATTATGGGCTGTGCCGCATAATTGATGAGCGGCTCTCCCGCTGCTCTGGGGAGAGCCGCATTGTGGGCCTTCGGCCACTTCTTTGACTGTAGGGGGGTCCGGTCCCACCCAAACCCCCAGGTGAGGTAGACGGCTCAGGGAGCCCACCCCTGGCCGTTTATTCCATTTGTTGGGGGCCCAGTCCCACCGGGGCCCCTGGCTCCTCCTCAGTTTGGATTTTGGGGTCCAGGTCCCACCCGTGACCCCCGCAGGCCTTCCTCGATGGAGGGCAGTGCAGGGGGCCCACCCCGGCTGCCCATACCGGCTCCCCACGCAGCCTGCACTCTTCTGTGCTGCCTCAGGAGACGGCAGTCCTATTCTGGTCTACCCGCTCAGACGCGAGTCAGCTTCCCCGCTTCCGCGGGTCTTCTGGGGAGTGCGATGGTACTCCCCCGGCCTCCTCCACACTCGGGGCCCGGGGATGGGGTCCTGGGCCCCAATGGGGTCCTTTTAATACATATAAGTGGCCTCCAAGGTAGGCCCTGGACAGCCCCAATAGCAGGGTGCAGAGTATTTCAAATGTTGGGGATGTGCTTTGAAGTGTTACATGTCCTGGTAGTGAAAAACTCTTTTTTACTACTGCAATGTCTATCACTCCCATAGGATAACATTGGTATTGCCTTGTTATAATGTATAATTGTAATTTCCAAATGGAAAGAGATAACCAGTTCATATTTGGTGTGTTTGGAAATAAGGAGAAAGTTCTATTTAGTGATGAAGTTGGGATTTTTATCACAAGTGAACAAATGCCACTTTCAGAAAGTTGAATTTTTTTCTGCCATAGCCCTTTGAGCCTATATACTGACCTTGGTCACATGACTGAGTGTAACTAGCAGTTATACTATGTGAATTTCTCCCAGACAGCCACACCATAGAGTGATTAGGCATAATTTATTGGTCCATCAGATTGCAGGATGGAGGCAGGAAGCTGAACTCAGCCCCACTTACACTTGAATAACCTGTGTTCTGCCTTCACATAAAGGGCCTAACAACCCTGCATTGTCACTTCGGACAGCTAGGAGTCAAAGCAGGGGAGGCAGGACATTTCACGCACTTCAAAGCCACTTTCTATAAGCTTCTTCCACCTTCCACCAACTCTTCAGTACACTTCTGGACCTGTGGATATTCTACCAGGTAGAACTGCTGTGCTGCTGAAAGACTGCCACTCTGCTGGACTGTTCTGTGTTGGACTCCTTTTTTTCTGTGCTGATCAGCTGCCTGCTGCTCTCTGTCTGGGTGAGAAGGACTAAACCTGCATCACTTGAGTCGGAGTGATTCTAGAGACTGGCATCCTGATCTGATGTCTCGGGAACATAACAGACTTCCAGTCACCTTACTTCTGCACCTGGAATCCGCCAGCTGTGAGTTTACCCTGCCAAGTGATGCCACCCC
This sequence comes from Lissotriton helveticus, assembly GCF_964261635.1. Taxonomy (NCBI): domain Eukaryota; kingdom Metazoa; phylum Chordata; class Amphibia; order Caudata; family Salamandridae; genus Lissotriton; species Lissotriton helveticus. The sequence continues at coordinate 1,769,415,903 of NC_136063.1, forward strand.
AGTGCTGGATCCCTGGAAGAGGGCCTAAGGTGCTTACCAGTGGAACTGATGCATCCTTTCTGCTGAGTGCCAAATTCAAGAGCAGAACTGACATATTGCCACTGCTGTGTGTATTGGACCCATTGCAAAAGACTTGCATTCCTACCACCTCCCAAATCTTGGGATCAACACATTGCCAAACCAAAGCATTGCCTCAGCTGCACTACGCATCTTCAACTGGTTCCCTGTATCTGGTCTGCTCTCCATCACAGTTGGCCTGAAATTGTGACTTTGTCCCAGTCTAGTGCAGCCAGATATCCCAAATGATGCTTTCTGCTTTTGGCACTATTTTCCTTAAAATCTTTGAAATTCAATTTCTCCAGTTCTACTATTTGGATATTTGTCAGTTTAGTCTTGTTCTATTTAATAAAAGTGACTCTATTTATTTTACCTGATGTGGGATCTTTTGAGGGCTGTTTCCACTGTTTTACTGTTTGACGTATTGCACAAATACTTTACACATTGCCTTCAAGCTAAGCATGACTGATGTATGCCAAGCTACCAGAGGGTGAGCACATGTTAATTTGGGGTTTGCTTGTGCCATACCCTGACTAGTCTTTGTACTGAGGAGAACCCCATTACTCACAAGGGGGTACGAAACACATTGACAAGATCTCTTGGGAAATAAATCTGCAAGAAAATCACTACGTTGTGGGATCATTCACGTACTAAGACTATCCCACGCAAGATCAAGTCAAGTTTGAAGTCCCCATGAGCTAATAAAAACAAGAGGTTTTCCAATTCTAAGATTATAGTGTTCTATAACCTCTGTTCATTCTGTTTAAGAATAGATGACCGGTACAATGAGTTTTCACCTTGGTTAGGTCTCAAAAATCTGTACATAAAACATCATTATTGTTTTTTCCATATTTGTATTTTGTGAATCACTTTTGTAAAATTTGTTACATCACAATATGTTATAAAATTGTAACAGTTCTGCGTGTATATATAAACTGAAAAAGTGGCTCTTTCATAATCTACAGTACATGTTGAAATGAATTAAGACAATAACGTGAATAAATACAAGGGTCAGCCGCGGTCCGTGCAGGTATCAACGGTGGGGCTGGGTAAGGGCGGATTTCAAGGGACGATGCGAGGGAAAATTAAATAAATCCTTAATTTTCCTGCCTGACAAGGGCCTAGAAAATTGAGTTACTAGACCCTATTTTTCTTTGAGTTACTCACCATTTAAAACTGACAGATAGGTCCTTTTTCTAACTTTCTAAAAGTGTCAACTGCAGAATTGTGGATTAAAATCTGATTTTACTATTAAAGAGGGTTTAAAATTACGACCAGGACATTTAAAACCTTAAAGAACATCACAAGATGTTTTAAATGCACTGTCCCCTGCCCTCTTGTCTGCTTAGGGCCTACCCTAGGGGTGACTTATATGTATTATTTAAAAAGGAGCTTTTAGGCCTGGTAAAAAGATTTATTTTGCCAGGTTGAAATGACAATTTGAACTGCAATGGCAGGCCTGAGACATGTTTAAATGTCTACTTAAGTGCATGTCACAATTAGTGCTACAGGACGACTAGTGGCATTCAAGTTATAGGCCCTGGGTACATGTTGTACCAATTACACTAGAGTATTACAGGTAAAATAAATGTGCTACTTATGTGTAAGTCTATGTCAGCATGATTAATGGAGAGAGACCAATTACCTTTGTAGTGTAGTTCCTATATTCCCAATAGGCTATTTGCATTGGAATAACATATCCTATAGATTAGACATAGGACTGTGGTCGACTAGATCTCTATCGAATATATTTATACTTAATAGTTAATGCCAGCTAGCTCAGAGGTCACTAGAAACTTTTTTGAATTCACAAGGGATTAGTTTCTGACAACTGCATGTACATGACAACTTTGTTTCCCAAGAATAAGAAATGTATCACTAGAGCCGCGGAAACAATAGATAAGTATTTCACTCAGTCACTTGTGCATGGTTCGTTTCTACAGAGGTGCAGGGAAATAGAAAGACGGCCATTTTCAATAAAAGGTTTTATTAAGCAGTCTTCTTTCTCATGCAAGAAAAGTGAACTGCTACAATCGTAATGCAGACTGCAAAGTATGATGCGTACAAGAGCAATATTATAAAATAATACTTTAAGAGCATTGCATGGTTTCTAAACCATATATAAATACATACATAAATAGCAATGGCTAAAAAGTACTCAACTGGCGCTTCTAAAACACCCCTACCCCAATGTACCTAACCTAAGTCTAGTATGCAGGAAGGAGTAATTGTGGTGTAGCATAGGTTTACTTTTTCTTTGCCAAGAATCTAGCCAAGGTTTCTCTAGGTTCTAATCAGCTCCATACCTTTAGTTTAGAATGAAGGAGGTCTGGTATCTGAGTCTTGGGACTCGATTTCCCAACACCCTGCAAGGGGAGCTGGGAAATACTGGAGCTGGATTCTCGCCGAGAGAAATGCAGGCTCTCAATCAGTCCATCAGCTGGAGGGTCGGATTCCTTCGGCACTTGCTGTAGCGAGCTGCGTCGGGCAAGTAGATAGTCAAACTGCTCCGAACTACCATGTCTTGCTAGAGCAAGTGAAGGCATATTTATACCTTGAAGGTGTCTAGTTTGACGTAAAGTCGGGCATAATAACATTAGGAAAGAACCCCAAGGGAATAGTAGTTCTTTGTAAAGTACATGAGTTCTAGGACAAATCAATATTCAAGCAAGGGAAGGTCCCTGACTGCTTTCGCCGATTTTCCAAGAAATCGTTGTGACGTTTTGGTACGGGTGGAAGTAGCCATGCCTGTATTTGGTCTGCATGGGCTATGTCTAAATAAGCGAATGATGTCTATGCCTATATTAGGCCAATGTGAATTGTACCTATATAAGGGCATGAATCTGGACAATTCACCCGGATCCTAAAACGCCATGCATCACCCACTCCACTTTATTATGAATGATATTACTAAGTTCTAAACACATAAATCATATCTAAAACATGATGTGTTAAAACCCCACCCAAAATACATAAAAATGCATTGGTATTGGTTGTACACAAAAAGCATTTGTGCTGTACGCATATAAAAGCAATGTTTCATTCAAAGCATATAGATGACATATAAACAACGCTATCCGAATGAATCATGAAAATACATTTATGTCATTCCGTGACATAATATATAACTTGTTTGGTTGTGGACAAGGTCAATTATTTTCCTTGGAAGTATTCAAAGAATTCTTGTTCTCTAGGAATACTTCTACTTTAAGCAGATTACTTTGTGCCAAAAAAAAGTTCAATTTTGGAAAAAAGTCAAATCATAGAAAAATAGAGTTCCAAAGTTAGAAGTTTGTTTTAGAAAGTGAAGGTAGAATTCAGAGTCTCGCAGAACACTGTGTACTAACTTCTAAAGTCAGTGTCATTGTTTGGAGAGAACATCAAATCTTCTAAGCTGTTAAAGAATTTGTCTACTATTGTAGGTGAAAGTCGGACTACCTCGTTAAACAGATCAATTGCACATAGATGAGAAGCATCGCTATCAGCGTTAGCCGCATTAGCAATATTCGAAGTAGATGGTACCTGTGTGCCAGTTGCTCCACGTATCTCACCGTCTGCAGTTTGTGTCTGTGAGATCTCAATGAATGCCGTCAACAGGATTGGTAGACGCTGGGGACAACACAGTGTATGAGCCGTTACCGGTTCAAGCAAAGCATCAACATCCGTTGGCAGGACTGATGGGAGTGTCAGGCAGATGTCTAGCACGCATTCTTCTCTACATAGCAGGCATCGTAGAACAGGTAAGATGCAATCTTGCCAGATTGGTCGGAATGATAGAAACCACGTGGTATTTAGATCCCTTAAACAAGCTAAGCCCAGAATTTGTATCTCTGCAGAGTCCTTGCAACTTGCAGATCATACGTCTCTTTGGCCGAGGTTAGTGGCACCGTTTTTTGTAAAAGAATGGCTTTCAGTCTGCTTAAAGTATCAATTCTTATAGAAGAGATGTTCAGTGAAGGCCATAATGGCGACTCCCTGTCTGTATTAGTTTTAGGAAACAATACTTGCATGCAGTAAGTGACCCTGGCTGACACAGTTACGAGATAGGGGGTTCCTGGCAACATGCCACAACAGCTGTGATCATTCAACATAATGTAACTCCCATTAGAGAGCTGCCTAAAAATGTGGTCTATCACTGCAGCTGGAGAACCTTGCAGGTGGCAGGATAAGTTGTTCGAGGAACCCTCGCAGGCCCCGTGTAAGAGTGAACCACTTAATGTGTTTTCACAATTTGTACCACTAAGAAACACTTTTTCCCCCCCACTCCATTTGTGTGTATAGGGTAAATCCCAGGATGTCTTGATGTATTCTCTACCCAACCTTTCATATACACCCGCAGGTATATGTTTTAAACAATACTGAAAATGGAAAATCGTCACAGGCTGAGTGATTGTACCATGTGTTATCTGTCACTGGCTTCTCAGAAACAGTTAATGGTAATCTTTCCAGTTTTTCAATGCTCAGCACCGTATTGTCTGCTCCCCTCTGTGCCAATGTGACTTGTTTATCTGTAAGGTTAAATTCAGAAAACAATGACATGGTGTTGATTAGATGCCATGGCACATAGCCAGAACAAAGGTTTTGCAATGTCCAGCTCAAAAGCATTATAGAACGCAATTGCAACTGACCATGTTGTAACGTGACCAAGTCCTGTTCCATTATGTCAATGGCAGAGGATACTATGCTGTCCAAAGAATATATTCTGGATGACAGAGTCGTTAACCCATTGTCAACTACAGAGAGAGATTTCTCTAAATTAATACGATCAATTTATCGTATTCGTTCTGCAGTCTCTGCTTGCGATGTTTTCCACGCTTCATTATAAAGAGCACTGATACCAGCGTATATAAAATGTTTATCACGTGGTTTCGCATGTCCTCGTAAGAAGTCCCTCAAATCAGCGTCATCTTTAAGTAAAGATAAATGTTGTTTTACTTCCTTCAGTGTAGTTTTGTGTAGCCACTCAAGGCACAGTTTTCCCACACTGTATGATGTTACTATCCCTGGATGTTGTCTCTGGACATATCTTGGAACTGACCTAGTGAATGTGAACCCTTGTGTCTTATTCAGGAATCTGTCTTGACAGTTGTTTGTGTCTGTGGGCCAGATTAACCATTTTTTCCAATCAGGATCTGTTCTGTTGTTAAGTAAAATAGTTTTTACATCGACCACCCCCTCTGAGGTGTTACTGCTTTCAGGTGTGGGTAGGTGTAGATAATGAACGTTTGTTTAAATATTTTATCTTAGCTTATCCAAGAAAAGATGTCTGTTGAACAGTGTCATTCAAAAACATTATTTATTCTGGGATTATGCAGGCTCTAAATAAAGCTTCTAAGCCCTGCACCTGCCAGTCTTTTGTGCCTCAGACAGTTTTTGTCTCAATGGTGTCTTTCCAAAAGTCAAAACCTAATGTAGACAGCTGAGCATAAAAGGCTGCAAAATATAGGGGAGAGGAGTTGGCCTAACGGCTAGGGCGCTCGACCTCGGACCTGGGGATCTGGGTTCGAGTCTCGGTAACGAAGCCTAAAAACCTCCTGTGATTATGGCCAAATCACTTAATCTACCCGTGCCTAAAATGAATGTGTGTCCGTCCTCATGTAACGTAAGTGGTGCTATGTAAAGCGCTCTGATACCTGATTCGGTTCGGGTCTAGTTCGCGCTATATAAAACTCTGAAAATAAATAAATTAAAAATATATATATATATATTTGCTTTGTATTTGTCAACATACTTTTCATTCCTGTTCTATTAACATTTTAAAAGTAAAATGTTTCTGGATTTGAAACATTAAAACCTGAAAAGTATGGAAATGTGTCATAAAATGTTTTTGAGCTACCCTTCCGTGGTGTTGGACAATGTTCCTATTGGTTAAAAGTTAATATATTTCTAGGATTTGCAGATTTATGCAAGAAATGATGACCATAGTGATTATAACAGTACATTTGTTCATATACGGATGAACCTTCTAAGTATTCATGATTTGTACATTTCGCAGACATTTCTAAGTCTGACATCATATTATTAACAGTCTCAAAGTCCCAATCATCAGAAAAGGTGCTAGGTGAAACAAAATCACCCAAGGAAACCTTGAATTTGTGTGGAATCTTCAACAGCTGCTCTGGATCAAGAACGTCATATTCAGTTCTGTCCCAAGCTATACCACCTGGTATAAGAATGGCTGTGATGTTTATTGCTGAAAAGTCTCTTTGTTATAGATGGGATTATTTATGTGGCTTTAGAAGTAAGTTGATGTTCTTTCTTACTGAAAACTTGGCTATTCTCATCGCTCTAATTTCTTCTCTTCTACTATCTCTGATCTCTTAGTCGCTAGCGCCGGGACACCCCTTCGGGGGGTAGCCGTGCGCTCCATAAATTTCTTAAATAAATAAATACTGTGTCCTTTGTACTATATTTCCTACTGATCAGCATTTCCAAGGTAAATACCATAGTCAACCATAGTAGAATAAAAGTACACCTAAGACAATTCATACTTTAACCCATGGTGAAACCAGATATGTCTTTTCCAGTTGTTGAAAGAGTTCTGTTGCTTGTTCTTTAAATGTTTTTTTTAGCTGGCGTCGTTTTAGGTTCACTTTGATCCTCGGAAAATGTATCAAAGTTCATGAAATAGCCAGAGGCAGTTCTGTCAATGGTAGGGATTGCTTCCGGATTCGATGAAATCGCTGGAATCACTTGATCACTTGTCATAGTAGTATACTCGAATGCTATATCATTGTAGACAGGTGTTTCTTGACGAACTGTTATTTGGGTCTCAAGAGGCACAAGTTCCATGGCTTTGTTACATAGTCCTTTGTTCTGTGCTGCAGAGTCTTTTAATGTTATCAGTCTCTCAGGCTGAACCTCTCAGATTGTAGCCAGATTCAGGCGTCTGCTACATCTTTGGAGTCCACTCGGCCTACTACTTATGATCGGCCACATGATGTGGTTTTACAAGGTCGATGGATACAAACCTGTCCTCCTTTCTTCCAGAAACGGGCGGCAGTAACACTGTTCTTGATCCGTGGATTGCTAAACCAGGTACTGGTTGTCTGTATGAAGGCCCAAATTCCGCCTTATCCGCAAACTTTTCTCTGACCAGATCCCCAATCTTTGGAATCCAGGCAGGCCTTGCTGGGACGGGTAGTTTTTCTTCAGTGGTAATTGACTTCAGGAATATGTTGCTTTGCCTTTTTCTTGTTTCATTTAAGTCCTGCAAAACAGCCAAATGGTCTTTGATATCAAAAGGTGTTTGTTCTACCACTGAAGTGTGACGATCAAGGTCCTGGACAATCATTCTAGTTCCAAAAAGGATTTCATATGGAGTGATTCCCCCTAGAGAACTTCTTGGCAGATTGTTACGACTACGTTGGACATTTATTATATGTTTGACCCACCCGTCAACCGAGCCTAGTACTCTAGCTGTTATAGATTGCTTTATGTCCCGGATTTTTCTCTCCACAACCGAATTTCCCTCAGGATGGAATGGACCAGAATACCGCAATGCAACGCCCAGATTGGCCATTGCCTCTTTGTAAGCTTTTGAGCTAAATGCAGGACCCGGTCAAAATGTAGCGGGCCGATTGTGTATGTGACAATAAAGACTCGCAAATCTTTTCTAACAGTTCTGGCGTCAGCCGAGCACTGAGGCCACATCCAAATGAATCTTGTCTTAATATTTGTGGGACCACATCTGTTCATAGGGACATCCGCGTGTAGATAGTCTAATGCTGTCTAACAAGGGTGTCTGTACTGGGCTGGTATCTGGCGGCATTCTATGCTGTGATCTTTGTTGCAGTCATGGCAATTAATTGCAAATTCGTAAATGTGACAATGTAAATGTAAATGTACAGGAATTTATATAGCGTAAATCACCAAGCGGTTTCTAAGCGCTTGCTTAGGGAACCCGTCCTGGTATTCCCCTGTGAGATAACCCCGGCAGGGTATCTGCAAGGTGAAAGCCAGGCATCCCGCCGCGAGGGGCCGTTGTGGAGATTAAGCAAGCTATTGCCCAGAGTCGCAGAGTGTGAACCCGTGAATCGAGTAGGCACCGGAGCGAGAATTGTCGAGTCCCTGGACATTTTAGGACTCAAGACCCCGCGGAGCCGGGAATTGAACCCTGGTCCCGAGCTGACCTCTGCTTCCAGGTCTGCCTCCTCTAACCAGTGAGCCACACTTCTCCACAATTCATCCCTGACCACCAACACGTCTCTTTTAATTTTTGTATAGATTTAGAGATCCCCTGATACATCAGACCCTCTCCAAAATGTGCCTCCTGTATCAAAGCTACTCTATGTTTCCTGTTTGGAATTACTCTATATCCCACTCCAGGGATTCGAGCAAAAGGAACGGAGTTTGCATCAATTATGTATGAATATTCGAGTGGATAGTTTTGCGGTAACGTTGCACTGCTGCCTTTGCTTGTCGCATTGACAGCTAGCAATATTTCGATGTCTATTTTTGTTTTTCAACGAGTGATTGCAGAAACGGAAGCCATTTGCACAGCTGCCTTTGCGGCTTTGTCAGCCAATGAATTCCCTGCAACGTGAACGCCATCACGTTGATGACTCAGTGTATGGATCACATGAGCTTTTTGAAGTTCTTTTCGTAACTGAACTACTTGTTCCCAAAGCAACTTATGCTTGATTGTGCCACCTTTCGCATCTTTGAAGCCGTTTTCAATCCAGTTCTGCAAGTATTCATTATAAGACTAAACGCAATAATAGGAATCGCACACTATGAGTGTGGGGAATTTGCGATCAGTATTTTTTTAAGCGCCATCTTGAATGCCTGTAGTTCAGCTCGCTGAGCTGTACAATCCCCGAGTGAGTGCGATTTTGTGACCATAGGGAGGAAATTACCATCGCGCCAGCGACCTTTAACGATCGCGCACGCAGCAAAATAAGCTTGTTTACCCCCAATTGCGGGTTGTGCTGATCCGTCTGTATAAATTATACATCCCTACTGTTCGAGAGGCAGAATCTCAGTGGGCAGAGGGCAAAGGACATTCTTGTTCGTATTGTAAAAATTCTTGTGTTTTCAAATAGGGGTCAAAAAACGTATACAACGTCTGTTGCAGCAAGAGAATTACCCATTGTATCCATCCCAGATGTAAAGTCTTTGCATTTGGAATGCTCGCTTTGGTTACTGCCTCTAAGGCAGGTACAGGAGTAACAACCATTATGCGTTTTCCCTGTGTGAAGGCTCTCTCTTTTGCTACTGCAATTTGAACCGCTGTCAGAATTTTTTCTGTAGAAGTGAATTTAATTTCTGCTTGTGTGTACAAGTGTGATTTATAAGCAATTGGTATTTCCCCTTCATTAAAGGTGAAGTACATGAATGTGCATCTTCCTGGAATGATTCGGATCACTAAGCTGCGTACGTTTATGCGAGTCTGTAAATGTGTTGTTGCCAACATGTCTATTTGGACTGAACGCAAAATTTCTGTATGTTTTTTAGTCCAATTAACTGTTTTAAAATCTAGTTTGAGTAATTCATAGAGAGGTTTAACCCTTTCTGCGTAGTTTAGTATGTAAGTTCTTCCGAAATTTAGGAAACTTAGAATGGACTGTAAGTTTTTCAGTGTCTTTGGAGGTTGGAGCAGCGCACATTTCTCTAGAAAGTTTGCTGCCAGGCTTTTGCCTTCACTTGATAATTCATATCCTAGAAAAAGGACCTTGAGTTGGGCAATTCGTGTTTTTTTTAAATTGAATTTGTACCCTTCAGAGGCGAGGCCCAATATTATGGTGTTCACCCTGTTCAAGTGCCTATCCAAGTCATCGTCTGTTAGATAGATGTCATCGACATATGATAATGCTTCATCATCATACGTTTGTAGTAGCTCTGTTACTCTGGCTTAAAAAAAACCTGGACTATTCTTGAATCCCTAGGGGAGACGACAGAATTGACCCTGTGTCCCCATGGTTGAGAAAGCGGTCAAATACCTGCTTTCAGGTGCAATATTTTGACAGAAGAAACTGTTAGAAATATCTACTGTAGTTTTATATTTTTTACACACAATGATATTCATTAGTGCTGCACTGTGTGCATTTTGTACTGCAAAAGTTTTGCAACAGGACTTTAAATGTCTGTAATCCAAAACTATACGATATATATTGTCTGGTTTAGATACAGGAAACAAAGGATTGTTCATTGACAAGGTGCATGTTTCAATCACCCCTTGGTATTCAAGTTGATCTAAGAGCTCCCTGACTTGCTTTTTAGCTTCTTGCGTAACAGGATACTGCCTTTGTGCAGTTGGTTGAGGAGAATCATCATCCCATCCCACATGATTTTTATATAATGCAGGTGCCTGGGCTACTGCCCATTTCCTAGCATATGTGTATTTTTTATGAATTGGAATATGGTTGGAGAAGGCTGGCATAATGATGTCTTCATAAACAAACAGAGACTGTTTGAGAATGGCGCACAGTTCACTCGCCCCGTAGGTGCTATAAGTTTAAACCAATCGTGTAAACCCTTTATCTAAAATCAGTGACATTAAATAGTACTCTATATACCAACACAAAAAGTCTTTTCCGAATAAATAATCAAAAACAAGCTGATCCACACTGAAAACGTGTCATGATTCTTCTTTTATTCTTCTTCTTTATACGTTTTTCATGAATTTCTCAAGTTTACTCGTGAATGCATTACATCATGTATCAACTTCTTGACAGCATATTTATGTAGTTTCCCAATGCATTTCGGTATGATATACCTTCTTCATGGGAATTCTAAAATAAATCAACAGAAACTAATGTGTATGTCCATCCAAAAATTACATCGGGATTAAATAGACCACCACTTCAATTTTAAATGATTGGTTGTCATGCTCGTTAAAAAATTAATCAAATGGTGACTGGGTGCATAAAGTCATGCTTCTACAACCATGAACCAAACTTCTATGTGCTTAACCTCATGCTACCTTAACCCTGTACATAAACACCCCATGTGTCTTTCACTGACCTGTATATGACTGTCTGCCTGTAAAAGAACATCAAACAAATATAACCACCTATGCGCCACGTGCTGCCAGTCAATTACTTGCTGTAAAGTTGCATAACTAATACCTGTATCTGACTTCCAATAATCTTCACTGTGAATGACAAAATAACGGCTCCCAGCTCGAACCTTTGTGCTCCAATGCTACATGAGAGAGAAGGAAACCCTGTTTATCTATCTAGCGCGATGTCGTAGTTATCTCATGTTAAAACTACCATGCTAAACTCTCACCTTACTCCCGCTTTTCTCCTCAAAACGCACCCCGCTGTCCTTAGCCGATTGTATGCTCCACGAGTACTCTTATTTTTCTAGTTATGTCCCCCTCCATCCAGAGTGTTACTTCATAAAACTTGTGTGGGATACTAACCCTGGTATCAGCAGTTTCAACTTGGATGTACTCATTCAAGTCCACTGTCTCCAGATGATCCTTCAAGATCTCGCGAGGTACGGTTACTTCTGCTGCACTGTCCAACATTGTCTGAGCCCGCGCCCCGTTCTTGAGTTGTGTCCTCAAGATCCTCGGCATGTCTGATTTTTAGACCTGCTACCTTCTTTTTGGTGAATTGAGTTTTCTTATTTTTTGGAACATTTTGATCGTCTTTGGACTTCACGCATTCTTCCTTTTGTTCTGATCATCCTCTTCTTTCCGACTTCTGTGATGAAGTCTGAAAGGTACGAGAGGAACGTGTATCAGTATCCTGATATCTATCAGGTTTTCTCAAATTATCCCTATTCCTGAGTTTATACCTCCTTTCAGAGGGCTCTTTTTGAGGAGACCAACCTCGGGATTGAGAACGCTTCTCTTTAGAAGTTTGTTTAGTGTTCTCCCACTTTTTTTTAGGAAGAGTGAGAGTGTTTCTAATAAAGACTTTTTCAGGACTTTCAGTCAGCTGGGGTTTTACTGGTTTACGGCCTAAACTGTCTCTACCTAGTTCTTCATAGGATCTTTCCATTGTTCTGGCTAGTTCTTGAGGTTGCTCAGTTGCATCACATTCTCTTAGTTTTTGGCGGATCGCCACGGATGCTGCTTCACCTTTCATATTAGCTAATATTATTGTTGAGACCTATTTGAAATCTTTCAGTAATTACATACCTAGATTTAAAGCAGGCTCTGCTCCGTATTCATTTTGAATCTGTTTCAGGACGTCTGGTATTACCACCTTAGACAGAACACCATGTGTTTTGGTGTAGATTGCAGCAAAGACTGTACCCCAAGTGTTGCAGTCCTCCAGGTGTGGTGCGATCCCCATCGGTAAACAGATTGTTAAAATCCTGTGTTCCTCATGAGGGGTAGTATCAGGAAATACTGCCTCGATTTGAGTAATTTTTTGAGCTATCCAGAAATGGAATTTGTTCCCTTTTTGTGGGTAATTTACAAATGACTGATTGTATAGTCTGTGGTGTGATTTTATTTGTGTTCCCCTGGTAAGGCGTTTGTTGTGGAATCCTTATTGGAGGTTGGACTGTTAGAGTCCGCATGACGTATTGAACCAATTGTCTATGTATTTTGATTCTTTGTTTTAGTTGAACTTATAGTTCCGCACCTGACATTTCTTCAATGTCAGGATGTGGTGTATAGCTGGCTAGTACCGGCCATGTTGCTCCTGGTGTACCTAGTGGATCAAGCCTGGTAATGTGATTTTCATGTTGTAGGGCATATTTAAACCAGAGCGCATGCTCTTGGTAAGTTAGTGGAATTTCAATATCCTTGAAAGGAACGTATTCCATTGGATGTTCCTCTACTTTGTAGAAGTGAAACACATGTGTTACTGAATTTGCTTCAGGGAAGATAATCCATGAATAGAATACCTCTGTTTGCCGATATTCATGCGCCTCTATCACAAAAATTACCCTACCACCTCTTGATGATAGGCCATTTGTTATAAGTTTTATAGTGATGGTTTTTCTTAAATTTTCTGGGATGATTATAGCATCCGGGTAATCTTGTTGGAAACCTGTAACATCTAGGCCTGGTAGGTCTGCAGTTGCTGCAGCTCCACCGTTCTCGGTGTTGTTGCCGTTATTCAACATTGTTTAATGAAAGTTTGCAGAGCAAGTTTCAAGGAAACGAAGCTATGGTGTACAATATTTTGGAACACGGTATCCTTCAACGTTGAACAAAACCAAAAACTAATACATAGGATTTTTGTCCTACTCAATTATGCCGGATATTTTATCCTTTTACCCACTCCAGACATCTATTGGAGTATTTTACGGAAAAAGGGTTCTCTGAGAAAAGCACGACTGAGTTACTTTAGTATCTAGCGTTAAATTAGTGCCTTACCAAACGTTGGGCACCATGTAGTGTAGTTCCTATATTCCCAATAGTCTCTGCGCATTAGAATAATATATCCTATAGATTAGACGTAGGACTGAGGTCGACTAGGTCTCTATTGAATATATTAAACTTAATAGTGAATGCCAGCTAGCTCAGAGGTCACTAGAAACTTTCTCGAAGTCACAAGAAGGGATTAGTTTCTGACAACAGCATAAACATGACAACTTGTCTCCCAAGAATAAGAAATATATCTCTAGAGTCGCGGAAACAATAGATAAGTATTTCACTCAGTCACTCGTGCATGCTTCATTTCTACAGAGGTGCAGAGAAATAGAGAGACGGGCGTTTTCAATAAAAGGTTTTATTGAACAGTCTTCTTTCTCATGCAAGAAAAGTGAACTGCTACAATCATAATGCAGACTGCAAAGTATAATGCGTACAGCGAGAACAATATTATAAAATAATACTGTAAGAGCATTGTATGGTTTCTAAACCATATGTAAATACATATAAATAACAATGGCTAAAAAGTACTCAAGTGGTGCTTGTAAAATACGCCTACCCCAATGTACCTAACCTAAGTCTAGTATGCGGGAAGGAGTAAGGGTGGTGTAGCATAGGTTTAGTTTTTCTTTGCCAAGAATCTATCCAAGGTTTCTCTAGGTTCTAATCAGCTCCATACCTTTAGTTTAGAATGAAGGAGGTCTGGTATCTCAGTCTCGGGACTCGATTTCCCAACACCCTGCAAGGGGAGCTGGGAAACACTGGAGCTGGATCCTCGCCAAGTGAAATGCAGCCTCCCGATCAGTGCGTTAGTTGGAGGGTCGGCTTCCTTCGGCACTTCCTGTAGCGAGCTGCGTCGGGCAAGTAGATAGTCGAACTGCTCCGAACCACCATGTCTTGCTAGAGCAAGTGAAGGCATATTTAAACCTTGAAGGTGTCTAGTTTGACATAAAGTTGGGCATAATCATGTCAGGAAAGAACCCCAATGGAATAATAGTTCTTTGTAAAGTACATGAGTTCTTGGAGAAATCAATATTCAAGCAAGGGAAGGTCCCTGACTGCTTAAGCCGATTTTCCAAGCAATCGTTGTGAGGTTTTGGTACCGGTGGAAGTAGCATGCCTGTTTTTGGTCTGCATGGGCTATATCTAATTAAGGGAATGATTTCTAAGCCTATATTAGGGCAATGTGAATCGCACCTATATAAGGGCATGAATCGCGAAAATTGACTCGGAACTTAAAACGCCATACAACACCTTAGCACTGGTTAGCAGTGGCAAACTGTGCAGATCCTCTAAGCCGACAAAAATGGGTTGCGAAAACAGGAGTGTGAAAGCAAAAGGTTTGGGGATAACCCTGCAGAAAAGGCCAAGTCCAACACATAGTAAATTAGCTAAAACAGCAGCTTCCTCATGGCGTGATCATAAGTAACAACTCTTTAGCAAATCAGAAGTGTAAACATCATTAGTTTAACCCATAAGCTCTATTTTATTTTAAGAAACCATCCAGCATCTATTGTGCATCTGCCACTCAGAGAAGTCCAAACAAAGTATGAAACATTTCAACAATATCATTATTCAAAAATAAAAATGACAGATCCATGCAGCAAAAGTACAGTGGAAAGACCTTGGAGGTTGCAACTTATCAGGAACACTTAATTAAATGCTTTATATCCATAACTGTGGGAATAAAATATTACATCAGCTCTATTTGCTCTGCACAGCTTGCAAGCAGAGAAGACGTATGGGGACATGATAGGAGGGGGAGAATGCAGGAGTAAATGACAGAAACAGCATCTATTTGATCCAATATGGAGTTTTCACATAAATGTGGCACAGTTAAATTATGTAAACAAACACACTTCAATCTTCAATACCTCATAATAAACTTGTTTCATCCGGAATAATGTTGACTCGTCATGTGAGTATTGGATCCAACATAAAAATAACTTCTATTAACTATTATTTATTGCACAGATTATATAATTCAATACTGCTCAATTTTCCAATGGAAAGAATGAAGATGGCTTACCAAAATGTTTCTTATGTGGTGGTATTACAATGTTGCAAGAGAGCTTTTGCTGTTTTCATTTATTGTGGAGGGGGGCTTATTTATCCATTATTTGCTTTTCCATTGGAAATTTCTATTTTTCCACAATATTTTTGTGCAGAATAGGCCTAGTTTGATAAACATTGCTCCATTTGTGGAGTTTACAGATTTTTTCCCACTCTGTGCTTCTCGTAAAGTGCAGAGCAGAGCAGTGCAGAGTGCAAAGTAAGTAGTTTCATTTATTTTTTTAATTTAATTTTAATTATCCTTTCGTCTGTCGACTTACCCTTCAGCCCCAAGCCCACCCTGCCCCACTACTCTTTTCTGTGCTGGCCACGCTTGGCACAGAGTTTTGAAAAACTCACCAACGTTAAGTTGGTGAGGGCGAGCGAGGAAAATTCAATGCTAGACCACTTCCAGGTGAAATTTCTCAAATCAGGCGGTCAAGGCAGGTCGTTACCACTCGTGTTGAGACCTGCCGCTAATATTGAGGAAGCTGCAGCTCGAGTAGAACATCTACTAACACGTGAGAGCGGTCTGGCGCTGGTGCAGGGGGGGGTGAGGATGGAAGTCAACAGGCAACAGGATTTGTAAAAATAAATTACGAAATAAATAAAACCGCTTACTTTGCGCTGCAACGAGTGCAAAGTAAGTAGTTTCATTTATTTTTTTAATTTAATTTTACTTATCCTTTCGTCTGTCGACTTACCCTTCAGCCCCAAGCCCACCCTGCCCCACCACTCTTTTCTGTGCTGGGCACGCTTGGCACAGAGTTTTGAAAAACTCACCAACGTTAAGTTGGTGAGGGCGAGCGAGTAAAATTCAATGCTAGACCACTTCCAGGTGAAATTTAACAAATCAGGCGGTCAAGGCAGGTTGTTACCAATCGCGTTGAGACCTGCCGCTCATATTGAGGAAGCTGCAGCTCGAGTAGAACATCTACTTGAGCAGCAGAAAGTAGCTGTGCCCTCTTGCGCTGCATGTGGCGCCATTCGTGCTGATTTTCAGTGCTGGACAAACGTTTGCCACAAAAAATCAGCGGGCCCTATTCACAAAAGGAATCTGAGACAAAATCCTAACTTTGCGACTTTCGGTATTCACAAAAGGCATTTAGGAGTAGTAATGTTAGGATTGTATGTTAAGTTTTGGTCTTAAGACAAAATCCTAATTTAAGTTGAACGTAAGTTTAACTTAAGTTAGGATTTCGTCTTTAGATCAAAACTTAAGACAAACATAAGACAAAATCCTAACATTGCAACTCTTAACTGCCTTTTGTGAATACCGAAAGTCATGAAGTTAGGACTTTGACTCAGATTACTTTTGTGAATCAGGCCCAGCGTGAGCAGTGTGATTTACCTCACTCTGCCACATGCGGAACTCCACGGAGCACAGTGTAGTTTTTTTGTCACGTGGAGTTTTTTTGTCACTTTGCAGAATCTTGTGTAGCATAACTCAACAAACTCCACCCAGGAAAGGTATCAGTGCCCGTAATTTGAGTCATAGAATGGGACATTTCGTATATTTCCTAAAATGTTTTTCAGATGCTGCATCTAAAAAACACAATCAGTAAGTAGCACATTGTTCAACACCCTTGCATTCCATCTCTGTTAAATATTGTCCTAATAATAGTATATATTTTCCTATGACGGCCATGCATGCGATACCGACTGATAATACCATTATTCAAAAAAAAGAAAAAATTGCTCCTTTCACTGATTAATTTGCATTTTTTTCAGTGCTTAAACTTAACTTAGGCATGTCAGGACCGTGAAATGACATGAATGAAATGGCAGAGCATACATATGAATCTGTTTATAAAATCTTGCCATAGTTAAAATGATGTGCTTAAATCAATAATTATGCCTACGGAGAAAGTATAATTGGAACAGAAAATCTCAGAGCTCGTAACATGCTCTGTAAAATTGTTCTGTTTTGATGTTTGCCTTTCTTTGACATAATCAGTTGCTCTTCGGAAACATAATAAGCGATAGTTTAATAAAGATTCTTCACAACACTGTGTTGTTGTCTTCATCATAAATAATTATGTTGTTATCCAATTGAAGCAGTAGTCTGTTTGGGATTTAAATGTACACCAAATACTTGAAGGTTGCTGATAATTTCCAAATGTATGCATGTTTATCTTGTCATCGTTAAGGCCTGTCAAAAGGCAAATTTAGTTCCATAAGTGAACTTTGTGGAGTCTGAATTTGGGCACTTCTTGTTTTAAAAACGTCATACCTCTGTACATTTCTACACCAGGGGCCGGATTTACAAACAAGTTGTATCATGATTGCATCACTGTTTAGATGCAGCCCCAATGCAATATGTATTTCTGGGTTAAGGAATGCTAAAACTGATGTGCATGGCTTTGTGTAGCTCAGCGAAAAAAACAGTTATGCAACACAGCACATGGTGCTGCTTGGCATTTCCTTGCATCGGGGGCATTCCATGAGAAAGCCGGGACATTCTTGAGCATCCACCATGTATTTTGATGCAAGCCCATATTTACTGAAGTCGGTGTTAGAAATGGGGATCTCTATTTGGCAGAGGTAGGTTCCTTTGTACAAAAGGGGAACCTTGCTTCTAGTCAGGGTAAGCGGGATACACACTTTAGATAGCCCCTGCTCACCCCCTGGGTAGCTTGGCATGAGCAGACAAACGTATCCCAAAGGCAATGTGTAAAGTATTTTTACTCAAAATTCACAGTAATACAGTGATAACACCACAAACCTACACCACACCAGTTTAGAAACATAAAATATCTATATCTAAACTCAACAAGACCAAAACGACAAAAATTCAACATACATGTATATGACTATAAAAAGGTTTCAATCAACTTGGCCCATAGAAAACTACGGATGTGTGATTTCTCTCAAAGTACCTGTAGTATCGACAAAATTCACAAGGCCAAACAGCCACAGAGATGGGAAG
Source organism: Lissotriton helveticus (assembly GCF_964261635.1). Taxonomy (NCBI): domain Eukaryota; kingdom Metazoa; phylum Chordata; class Amphibia; order Caudata; family Salamandridae; genus Lissotriton; species Lissotriton helveticus. The sequence continues at coordinate 1,769,434,223 of NC_136063.1, forward strand.
CGTAGAAAAACAAAGTGATACTTCAGTTCCTGAGACCAAGGGGAGGCGATGTGACAGTTTTACTGCACACTGGAGAAGTGATGCATCGAATCAGGTCTTTAGGGGGAAGTTATGCGTCTACAAGGGATGCGTCGGGAAACTTGCCGCACAGGTACAATGTGTGGAAATCCGGGAAGCGTCGGCGAGTGATGGTGCGGCATCGAGCGGTGCTGTGTCGGTTTCTTAAGCCACAATCCCTCGATGTGTCGGTTCTTGCAGCGGCAACAGGTGCTTCGTCGGTTTCGGCAGTGGAGCGACGATGCATGGAGATTCTTCTCACACAGCGGTGCTGCGTCGGAAAAACAGCTGCAAGAAGAGCGATGCATCGATTTTCTTGTAGTTGCATTGTTTTTCCAACAGCAGGAACAACCTCCAGAGGCCCAATACAGTTACAGACACCTCTTGGCAGGCCAGAACTCCCAGCAAGGAAGTTCAGGGGAGCTGGGGTGACGTCTTTGTGTCCCTGAGACTTCCAAATAGGAGGCAAGCTCTACTCAAGCCCTTGGAGATCTTCCTCAAGCAGGGGAACACAGCACACAGCAAAATCCTTGTCCTTTCCTTGGCAGAAACAGCTACTGTAGGCTAACCCCAAACAGCACACAGTAAAGGAGCAATACTCCTCCTCCAGTTTCTCTAGCTCTTCTCCTTGGCAATGGTTCTTCTTGATTCCAGCTGTAGTCTATTTTTCAGGAGTTTAGGTCTAATACATTTTCTCCAAAAAGTCTGTGTTCTCTTTGTGCAAGGGTCTCTGAGACCAGTCCAAACCAGTTCTGTCCTCACTGGTGCAGTATTACCACAGGAGGTGGAGACAGCATTGTGCATGGGAGACAGGCCCAGGCACACCTCTACCCCCCCCCCCCCCAGTGGCTGTCTACAGTGAAGGCACATCCCTAGTCCCTGTCACTCCAAAACCAGACAGTCAATACACAAACAGGCAAAGACACAAAGAAAGGTTAAACAAGAAAATGCCTACTTTCTAAAAGTGACTATGCTGGTTAAAAATATGATTGTCCTATCAAATTAATTATGAAAGAGTTTTTGGTGAGTCATAATAGTCGACTGTTTAGTTTTGCCCTGTTAAAATATTCCTCTCATAAGTGAACAAAAAGCTATTAAAGAGGGTATTTATCTCTTTCCTGTTTCACAAATGAGAAATAGGTTAATTAATTACAGAACTTGAGCCTATTGTATTTGTTTGTTGTAAGTAGGTGTCCTGTTTATGTATTGTAATGGGTTTTTTGATAAATGTATTCTGTTGTGTAAATAAATAACATTTAAATTACTATATTTCTTTTGTGTTCTTCTGTGGGTCTTGCATGAATTTCTTTGTTGTAATTATTGCAAAATTGACTATTTACGAAAAGAAAAATTCATGAAAAAGGAAAAAATATAAAATAATATGTGAAAAAGAAAAGAAAAGTCAATAAATGGCCACATCAAGTGTTATGTGTGATCATGCTGAGATATGTGTGATGGTTATCAGTACTGGCATGTATGTTGTTGTATGATTGTACTTTCTAAAAGTGGCATTTTCAAACACACAATTTAAAAAACATCTTTTCTAAAACATATGTTATTAAGTTCTGAGAGAGTGCTTAAACTTTATTTCTCTATCTTGTCCCAATAGGAAGTTATGCTTGTAAGATGTTACAAAGCGTTTCCCATTCTATCCTACGGGCAAGATAGCCTTTCAATAGTGAAAGACAAAATGGGCAGTATTTCACTATAAGGAAATGCCACACACACCAGTACAAGTCCTACTTTTCACATACACTGCACCCTGCCCATGGGGGTACCTTGGGCCTACCATAGGGGTGCCTTACATGTACAATTCAGGGAAGGTTAGGGCTTGGCAAGTGGGTGCACTTTCCAAGTTGACATGTCAGTTAACAAACTGCGCACAGACACTGCAGTGGCAGGTCTGAGATCACTTTTAAGGGCTACTCATGTGGATAGCACAATCAGTGCTGCAGGCCCACTAGTAGCATTTGATTTAGAGGCCCCGGGCACACACACTGCACTTTTCTAGGGGCTTATGAAATATGTCAATCATGGAAACACCAATCCATAAACGCAATTTATATAGGGAGCATACACACTTTAGTACTGATTAGCAGTGGTAAAGTGCCCAGAGTCCTAAAGCCAACAATAACAGAGCATGAAAACTTAGGAAGAAGAAGCAAAAGGTTTGGGGATAACTTTTCAAAAAGAGCCAAGTCAACAGTCGTTAAACCTAAGTTTGCTCCAAAATAGTATGTCTACATGAAAGAATCGTTACAAGGGGAAATATCTTCATTCATATCCTTGCTTTTTATGTATGCTGTATGCTTCAGCACACATTAAAACAGGACTATGCTTTGAAGGAGTGTTTTTGTTCCGGAATGTATCCCTTCAGGCACAAAAATATCCCTGCCTGTGATGCAGGCACCCTTGTGGTATAACACAAGGCTGCCTGAGGTGGTGCTAGGCAGCCACAAGTGCACCAGAGCTAGCAGAGAGCTGCACTGTGCCACCTCTGTCCTGAAACACAGTACAGCAGCTTCCCTAGCTTTGCATGAAATATTAGTAAATGCAACCCCATATTTAGAAGATCTGTTCTATTAAAAGGCAAATCATGCACGTTGGGCATTGCAGACATTATGTATGAATGCACATAGTGGGCTTCCAACTATATAGGAATAAATGGATATAAGAAATAGGGGAAAATCAGAAGGTTGGATAAATAACAAAACTGGCAATGTTCATATTTATTTTTAATTATCATTTATCTATAACTATTAAACTAAATCTTTTTATTATGATCTTGTTTCTTAATCTTTGAAGAACTCAAAGACAGACAGTGACATTGACCCCAAATGTAGGATTAGTTAGCTAACGGAATGGGTTAAGAGTTGTTTAGACATCTTCCCCCTGGCCTTCTAGTGTAAGAAAGGCTCCACCCTCCAACATGGTCGAAAGCTTTTTTATTGACAGTGACCTTAGTCTTAGTCTCTTTATTTTAGAGATTTAGACCCTCATTAGGTGTTTCTGGTGATCTTAAATGTGCCCGGTGTTGGAAATGGCCCTTTTTGCAGGGTTATCCCGAAACTTTTTGCCACTTCCTCCTTTATTTTTCCTGACCCGTGGTTGTTGGCAATAGGACTCTGGGCACTTTACCACTGCTGATCAGTGCTAAAGTGCATATGCTCTCTAGGTAAATTGTTATTGTGATTGGTTATTCATGATTGGCATATTTGTGTTACCAGGACAGGAAGTCCCTAGTAAAGTTCACCGAGTGCTCCAGGGCTGGTGATTCAAATGCTACTAGTGGCCCTGCAGCACTGATTGTGCTACCCACATGAGTAGCCCTAAAATGGTGTCTCAGGCCTGCCACCGCAGTGCCTGTGTGCAGTTGCTAACTGCCATGCTGCCCTGACCAGTGTCCACACTGGCCAGGCCTAACCCTTCCCTTTCTGTACACATTGGACACCCCTATAGAAGGCCCTAGGTACCCCCTTGGGCAGGGTGCGGTGTATATGAAAGGTGGAGCATGTACTAGTGTGTGTGACATGCTCTGGTAGTGAATTACAGCCATTTTCGTGTTTCACTGTTGAGAGGGATATCTTGCCCATAGGCTATAATGGGGAATACTGTGTATAATGTTTACCTGCATATCTTATATACATTTCACTCGCATTTGGACGTATCCTTTCACACACTCTCCGCGTACGCACCAGTGTCACCCAGGCTGCATCACACTAAATAAAGTTAGTTTTCTTTGTAAAAAACAGACGCCGTCTGCACTTAAGAGTAACTTAGTTACCACCTATCGGAGAGGGTTTATCTGAGTGAGGGGGTCACATGACCTCTTTCACCCTATTAATGCACCGAACACATCATGGCAGGTATCCTCGGAACACAGCCGCACAACGCAGCTAGAGAAAGCACCTTGATCCGGTTCACCCCACGCAAACTTTCGGTAAGTGCAATCACGATACCTTTTTACAGCACCTAAGAGCTTAACTCGCACAGTCAGCATGATACTGACATAGGATTTACCTTCTTCTCTTTTTTTATAAAGTTGACCGGACCGTTACATGAAACGCCACACAATGTGACGCATTGATTACAGGTCAGCCGAACGTACAGTATGGCACGTAACTTTGTAACGCTGTGACTCGGCTCCCTCACACGGCGATACCTAGATCACCACCCTGCATGTTGGGCACACCCCACACAACCAGTTCTACCATCAGAACCTTCCGTTACCGATTATTAATTAAAGTCATGATCACGTTTTTTTAAGCCTCACCATTTTAAACCGTCTCGTTCACCAACTCACACCAAGACCGGCCCCACTACTGTACCTTATGGTACCATCACTATCTTTCATCCGCCTTCATTTTTAGTCTCTAATATAGACCCACCCACCTGCCCCTATAACGTCCACCACGTGTGTGTATCTGATATGATGATATCGTTGTTTGAACGCTTTAAGGTTTTGACACCAGAATTAAATGTGTGTTACAACTGATTACTTTGTAGGAACAAGTCCCCTGAAGAAGGGCTAATGCCCGAAATGCATTGGGCTGAAACAAACATATGTTCTTGAAACATTATGAAGAAATAATGTACAGATAAATGTATCACAGAAAATAAATCGTATATGGATAAAACTTGAAGGAAATTGTTTTTTTGAATGAATCCAATGAATACACACCTTTGAGTGCGCTGGAGGGACGTCACTCTCGAGGGAAGTGACGCGTGACACACATACCTGCATATCTTCCAATAGGAGCCAGATTGAAAATCGAAGTGTGGTATCCCTGAACTCAGAATTTAATAACCCATCTTTTAGGAAGGATGTTTTTTAAATCCTGTGTTTGAAACCGGCACTTTTAGAAAGTGGCTGCTTTCTTGACAGACCTTTCTGTGTGCCTATGGCTGTTTGTGAATTGACTGTCTGGTTTGTGAGTGACAGGGCTAGGGGATTCCGGGAGACAGAATGAGTCCACCCAGTGGTGAATAGAGAGAGCTGCATCTAGATGGGAGGGAGGAGTTGCACCTGGGGCCTGAATAGGACTGTGCCTGCCCCGAACAGAGCTGGCTCTACCCCCTGTGGGGCCTCTGATGTCTCTGCCCTGCACTGTGAAAGGAGAGAAGGAATCATGTCAACAAAGTGCTCCAGGGCTGTGATTTCCCTCCACAATGCTGGCTCCACCTCCTGTGGGGTGTCTGATGTTTCTGCTCTGCACTGTGAAATGAAAGAAGGAGTCATGTAGACAGAGTGCTCCAGAATTGGTTTGGACCGGGCTCAGAGCCCTCTTGCACAAAGGGAACAAAGACTTTTTGGGGAATAAGTACAGGACCCTATACCACTGAACTTTAGATCATTCTGGAATCAAGAAGGAACCTCTGCCAAGGAGAAAGCTGGAAGACTGAAGTGGAAGGACTGTCCTGCTGTGTGCTTGTGGACTGACCTGTAGTTGCTTTGCTGCCAAGAAGAGGGAATGACTTTGCTGTGAGCTGTGTCCCCTTGCTTGAAGAGATCTCCAAGGGCCTGAGGAGAGCTGGCCTCCTGCTAAGGAGTCCCGGGAACAAAAGGACTTCACCTCCAGCTACCCCTGAACTCTGCTGAGTGGGTTCTGCCCTTCCTAGTGTGCTTGATCCAATTGTGAATTACAAAAAACACAGTTGATGGACAGAATGTAGAACAATGTCATACATTCACCCCAGTACAAGGATCTGGGCCTAAATCCATCGTTTTTTTCAATCCACACCACCCTGGGTTAGACACTGGCTATATGCAAATCAGCTCTGACCCTTTGCCTCATGGGAAAAGTCCAGTCCGAACTGCCAAGCCCTGTCTTTCCCAGACCGGAATCAAGCATCCAAGGACCGGTTTCTGGCTATCAGCCTTCATTCAGCCTGGATAGCTTGACTCCAGTGGTGTGGAGAGCCTGGGACTCACGTCTGAGCATACCCAGCCCACTCGGGGTGAAAATTACAAAAAACACAGTTGATGGACAGAATGTAGAACAATGTCATACATTCACCCCAGTACAAGGATCTGGGCCTAAATCCATCGTTTTTTTCACTCCACACCACCCTGGGTTAGACACTGGCTATATGCAAATCAGCTCTGACCCTTTGCCTCATGGGAAAAGTCCAGTCCGAACTGCCAAGCCCTGTCTTTCCCAGACCGGAATCAAGCATCCAAGGACCGGTTTCTGGCTATCAGCCTTCATTCAGCCTGGATAGCTTGACTCCAGTGGTGTGGAGAGCCTGGGACTCACGTCTGAGCATACCCAGCCCACTCGGGGTGAAAATTACAAAAAACACAGTTGATGGACAGAATGTAGAACAATGTCATACATTCACCCCAGTACAAGGATCTGGGCCTAAATCCATCGTTTTTTTCACTCCACACCACCCTGGGTTAGACACTGGCTATATGCAAATCAGCTCTGACCCTTTGCCTCATGGGAAAAGTCCAGTCCGAACTGCCAAGCCCTGTCTTTCCCAGACCGGAATCAAGCATCCAAGGACCGGTTTCTGGCTATCAGCCTTCATTCAGCCTGGATAGCTTGACTCCAGTGGTGTGGAGAGCCTGGGACTCACGTCTGAGCATACCCAGCCCACTCGGGGTGAAAATTACAAAAAACACAGTTGATGGACAGAATGTAGAACAATGTCATACATTCACCCCAGTACAAGGATCTGGAACTAAATCCATCGTTTTTTTCACTCCACACCACCCTGGGTTAGACACTGGCTATATGCAAATCAGCTCTGACCCTTTGCCTCATGGGAAAAGTCCAGTCCGAACTGCCAAGCCCTGTCTTTCCCAGACCGGAATCAAGCATCCAAGGACCGGTTTCTGGCTATCAGCCTTCATTCAGCCTGGATAGCTTGACTCCAGTGGTGTGGAGAGCCTGGGACTCACGTCTGAGCATATCCAGCCCACTCGGGGTGAAAATTACAAAAAACACAGTTGATGGACTGGGAAAGACATGGCTTGGTAGTTCGGACTGGACTGTTCCCATGAGGCACAGGGTCAGAGCTGATTTGCATATAGCCAGTGTCTAACCCAGGGTGGTGTGGAGTGCAAAAAAACGATGGATTTAGGCCCAGATCCTTGTACTGGGGTGAATGTATGACATTGTTCTACATTCTGTCCATCAACTGTGTTTTTTGCAATTTCACCCTGAGTGTGCTGGGGATGCTCAGACGTGAGTCCCAGGCTCTCCACACCACTGGAGTCAAGCTATCCAGGCTTATGAAGGCTGATAGCCAGAAACCGGTCCTTGGATGCTTGATTCCGGTCTGGGAAAGACATGGCTTGGTAGTTTGGACTGGACTGTTCCCATGAGGCACAGCGTCAGAGCTGATTTGCATATAGCCAGTGTCTAACCCAGGGTGGTGTGGAGTGCAAAAAAACTATGGATTTAGGCCCAGATCCTTGTACTGGGGTGAATGTATGACATTGTTCTACATTCTGTCCATCAACTGTGTTTTTTGCAATTTCACCCTGAGTGTGCTGGGGATGCTCAGACGTGAGTCCCAGGCTCTCCACACCACTGGAGTCAAGCTATCCAGGCTGATGAAGGCTGATAGCCAGAAACCGGTCCTTGGATGCTTGATTCCGGTCTGGGAAAGACATGGCTTGGTAGTTCGGACTGGACTGTTCCCATGAGGCACAGGGTCAGAGCTGATTTGCATATAGCCAGTGTCTAACCCAGGGTGGTGTGGAGTGCAAAAAAACGATGGATTTAGGCCCAGATCCTTGTACTGGGGTGAATGTATGACATTGTTCTACATTCTGTCCATCAACTGTGTTTTTTGCAATTTCACCCTGAGTGTGCTGGGGATGCTCAGACGTGAGTCCCAGGCTCTCCACACCACTGGAGTCAAGCTATCCAGGCTGATGAAGGCTGACAGCCAGAAACCGGTCCTTGGATGCTTGATTCCGGTCTGGGAAAGACATGGCTTGGTAGTTCGGACTGGACTGTTCCCATGAGGCACAGGGTCAGAGCTGATTTGCATATAGCCAGTGTCTAACCCAGGGTGGTGTGGAGTGCAAAAAAACGATGGATTTAGGCCCAGATCCTTGTACTGGGGTGAATGTATGACATTGGTCTACATTCTGTCCATCAACTGTGTTTTTTGCAATTTCACCCTGAGTGTGTCGGGATGCTCAGACGTGAGTCCCAGGCTGTCCACACCACTGGAGTCAAGCTATCCAGGCTGATGAAGGCTGATAGCCAGAAACCGGTCCTTGGATGCTTGATTCCGGTCTGGGAAAGACATGGCTTGGTAGTTCGGACTGGACTGTTCCCATGAGGCACAGGGTCAGAGCTGATTTGCATATAGCCAGTGTCTAACCCAGGGTGGTGTGGAGTGCAAAAAAACGATGGATTTAGGCCCAGATCCTTGTACTGGGGTGAATGTATGACATTGTTCTACATTCTGTCCATCAACTGTGTTTTTTGCAATTTCACCCTGAGTGTGCTGGGGATGCTCAGACGTGAGTCCCAGGCTCTCCACACCACTGGAGTCAAGCTATCCAGGCTGATGAAGGCTGATAGCCAGAAACCGGTCCTTGGATGCTTGATTCCGGTCTGGGAAAGACATGGCTTGGTAGTTCGGACTGGACTGTTCCCATGAGGCACAGGGTCAGAGCTGATTTGCATATAGCCAGTGTCTAACCCAGGGTGGTGTGGAGTGCAAAAAAACGATGGATTTAGGCCCAGATCCTTGTACTGGGGTGAATGTATGACATTGTTCTACATTCTGTCCATCAACTGTGTTTTTTGCAATTTCACCCTGAGTGTGCTGGGGATGCTCAGACGTGAGTCCCAGGCTCTCCACACCACTGGAGTCAAGCTATCCAGGCTGATGAAGGCTGATAGCCAGAAACCGGTCCTTGGATGCTTGATTCCGGTCTGGGAAAGACATGGCTTGGTAGTTCGGACTGGACTGTTCCCATGAGGCACAGGGTCAGAGCTGATTTGCATATAGCCAGTGTCTAACCCAGGGTGGTGTGGAGTGCAAAAAAACGATGGATTTAGGCCCAGATCCTTGTACTGGGGTGAATGTATGACATTGTTCTACATTCTGTCCATCAACTGTGTTTTTTGCAATTTCACCCTGAGTGTGCTGGGGATGCTCAGACGTGAGTCCCAGGCTCTCCACACCACTGGAGTCAAGCTATCCAGGCTGATGAAGGCTGACAGCCAGAAACCGGTCCTTGGATGCTTGATTCCGGTCTGGGAAAGACATGGCTTGGTAGTTCGGACTGGACTGTTCCCATGAGGCACAGGGTCAGAGCTGATTTGCATATAGCCAGTGTCTAACCCAGGGTGGTGTGGAGTGCAAAAAAACGATGGATTTAGGCCCAGATCCTTGTACTGGGGTGAATGTATGACATTGTTCTACATTCTGTCCATCAACTGTGTTTTTTGCAATTTCACCCTGAGTGTGCTGGGGATGCTCAGACGTGAGTCCCAGGCTGTCCACACCACTGGAGTCAAGCTATCCAGGCTGATGAAGGCTGATAGCCAGAAACCGGTCCTTGGATGCTTGATTCCGGTCTGGGAAAGACATGGCTTGGTAGTTCGGACTGGACTGTTCCCATGAGGCACAGGGTCAGAGCTGATTTGCATATAGCCAGTGTCTAACCCAGGGTGGTGTGGAGTGCAAAAAAACGATGGATTTAGGCCCAGATCCTTGTACTGGGGTGAATGTATGACATTGTTCTACATTCTGTCCATCAACTGTGTTTTTTGCAATTTCACCCTGAGTGTGCTGGGGATGCTCAGACGTGAGTCCCAGGCTCTCCACACCACTGGAGTCAAGCTATCCAGGCTGATGAAGGCTGATAGCCAGAAACCGGTCCTTGGATGCTTGATTCCGGTCTGGGAAAGACATGGCTTGGTAGTTCGGACTGGACTGTTCCCATGAGGCACAGGGTCAGAGCTGATTTGCATATAGCCAGTGTCTAACCCAGGGTGGTGTGGAGTGCAAAAAAACGATGGATTTAGGCCCAGATCCTTGTACTGGGGTGAATGTATGACATTGTTCTACATTCTGTCCATCAACTGTGTTTTTTGCAATTTCACCCTGAGTGTGCTGGGGATGCTCAGACGTGAGTCCCAGGCTCTCCACACCACTGGAGTCAAGCTATCCAGGCTGATGAAGGCTGATAGCCAGAAACCGGTCCTTGGATGCTTGATTCCGGTCTGGGAAAGACATGGCTTGGTAGTTCGGACTGGACTGTTCCCATGAGGCACAGGGTCAGAGCTGATTTGCATATAGCCAGTGTCTAACCCAGGGTGGTGTGGAGTGCAAAAAAAGGATGGATTTAGGCCCAGATCCTTGTACTGGGGTGAATGTATGACATTGTTCTACATTCTGTCCATCAACTGTGTTTTTTGCAATTTCACCCTGAGTGTGCTGGGGATGCTCAGACGTGAGTCCCAGGCTCTCCACACCACTGGAGTCAAGCTATCCAGGCTGATGAAGGCTGATAGCCAGAAACCGGTCCTTGGATGCTTGATTCCGGTCTGGGAAAGACATGGCTTGGTAGTTCGGACTGGACTGTTCCCATGAGGCACAGGGTCAGAGCTGATTTGCATATAGCCAGTGTCTAACCCAGGGTGGTGTGGAGTGCAAAAAAACGATGGATTTAGGCCCAGATCCTTGTACTGGGGTGAATGTATGACATTGTTCTACATTCTGTCCATCAACTGTGTTTTTTGCAATTTCACCCTGAGTGTGCTGGGGATGCTCAGACGTGAGTCCCAGGCTCTCCACACCACTGGAGTCAAGCTATCCAGGCTGATGAAGGCTGACAGCCAGAAACTGGTCCTTGGATGCTTGATTCCGGTCTGGGAAAGACATGGCTTGGTAGTTCGGACTGGACTGTTCCCATGAGGCACAGGGTCAGAGCTGATTTGCATATAGCCAGTGTCTAACCCAGGGTGGTGTGGAGTGCAAAAAAACGATGGATTTAGGCCCAGATCCTTGTACTGGGGTGAATGTATGACATTGTTCTACATTCTGTCCATCAACTGTGTTTTTTGCAATTTCACCCTGAGTGTGCTGGGGATGCTCAGACGTGAGTCCCAGGCTCTCCACACCACTGGAGTCAAGCTATCCAGGCTGATGAAGGCTGATAGCCAGAAACCGGTCCTTGGATGCTTGATTCCGGTCTGGGAAAGACATGGCTTGGTAGTTCGGACTGGACTGTTCCCATGAGGCACAGGGTCAGAGCTGATTTGCATATAGCCAGTGTCTAACCCAGGGTGGTGTGGAGTGCAAAAAAACGATGGATTTAGGCCCAGATCCTTGTACTGGGGTGAATTTATGACATTGTTCTACATTCTGTCCATCAACTGTGTTTTTTGCAATTTCACCCTGAGTGTGCTGGGGATGCTCAGACGTGAGTCCCAGGCTCTCCACACCACTGGAGTCAAGCTATCCAGGCTGATGAAGGCTGATAGCCAGAAACCGGTCCTTGGATGCTTGATTCCGGTCTGGGAAAGACATGGCTTGGTAGTTCGGACTGGACTGTTCCCATGAGGCACAGGGTCAGAGCTGATTTGCATATAGCCAGTGTCTAACCCAGGGTGGTGTGGAGTGCAAAAAAACGATGGATTTAGGCCCAGATCCTTGTACTGGGGTGAATGTATGACATTGTTCTACATTCTGTCCATCAACTGTGTTTTTTGCAATTTCACCCTGAGTGTGCTGGGGATGCTCAGACGTGAGTCCCAGGCTCTCCACACCACTGGAGTCAAGCTATCCAGGCTGATGAAGGCTGATAGCCAGAAACCGGTCCTTGGATGCTTGATTCCGGTCTGGGAAAGACATGGCATGGTAGTTCGGACTGGACTGTTCCCATGAGGCACAGGGTCAGAGCTGATTTGCATATAGCCAGTGTCTAGCCCAGGGTGGTGTGGAGTGCAAAAAAATGATGGATTTAGGCCCAGATCCTTGTACTGGGGTGAATGTATGACATTGTTCTACATTCTGTCCATCAACTGTGTTTTTTGCAATTTCACCCTGAGTGTGCTGGGGATGCTCAGACGTGAGTCCCAGGCTCTCCACACCACTGGAGTCAAGCTATCCAGGCTGATGAAGGCTGATAGCCAGAAACCGGTCCTTGGATGCTTGATTCCGGTCTGGGAAAGACATGGCTTGGTAGTTCGGACTGGACTGTTCCCATGAGGCACAGGGTCAGAGCTGATTTGCATATAGCCAGTGTCTAACCCAGGGTGGTGTGGAGTGCAAAAAAACGATGGATTTAGGCCCAGATCCTTGTACTGGGGTGAATGTATGACATTGTTCTACATTCTGTCCATCAACTGTGTTTTTTGCAATTTCACCCTGAGTGTGCTGGGGATGCTCAGACGTGAGTCCCAGGCTCTCCACACCACTGGAGTCAAGCTATCCAGGCTGATGAAGGCTGATAGCCAGAAACCGGTCCTTGGATGCTTGATTCCGGTCTGGGAAAGACATGGCTTGGTAGTTCGGACTGGACTGTTCCCATGAGGCACAGGGTCAGAGCTGATTTGCATATAGCCAGTGTCTAACCCAGGGTGGTGTGGAGTGCAAAAAAACGATGGATTTAGGCCCAGATCCTTGTACTGGGGTGAATGTATGACATTGTTCTACATTCTGTCCATCAACTGTGTTTTTTGCAATTTCACCCTGAGTGTGCTGGGGATGCTCAGACGTGAGTCCCAGGCTCTCCACACCACTGGAGTCAAGCTATCCAGGCTGATGAAGGCTGACAGCCAGAAACCGGTCCTTGGATGCTTGATTCCGGTCTGGGAAAGACATGGCTTGGTAGTTCGGACTGGACTGTTCCCATGAGGCACAGGGTCAGAGCTGATTTGCATATAGCCAGTGTCTAACCCAGGGTGGTGTGGAGTGCAAAAAAACGATGGATTTAGGCCCAGATCCTTGTACTGGGGTGAATGTATGACATTGTTCTACATTCTGTCCATCAACTGTGTTTTTTTCAATTTCACCCTGAGTGTGCTGGGGATGCTCAGACGTGAGTCCCAGGCTGTCCACACCACTGGAGTCAAGCTATCCAGGCTGATGAAGGCTGATAGCCAGAAACCGGTCCTTGGATGCTTGATTCCGGTCTGGGAAAGACATGGCTTGGTAGTTCGGACTGGACTGTTCCCATGAGGCACAGGGTCAGAGCTGATTTGCATATAGCCAGTGTCTAACCCAGGGTGGTGTGGAGTGCAAAAAAACGATGGATTTAGGCCCAGATCCTTGTACTGGGGTGAATGTATGACATTGTTCTACATTCTGTCCATCAACTGTGTTTTTTGCAATTTCACCCTGAGTGTGCTGGGGATGCTCAGACGTGAGTCCCAGGCTCTCCACACCACTGGAGTCAAGCTATCCAGGCTGATGAAGGCTGATAGCCAGAAACCGGTCCTTGGATGCTTGATTCCGGTCTGGGAAAGACATGGCTTGGTAGTTCGGACTGGACTGTTCCCATGAGGCACAGGGTCAGAGCTGATTTGCATATAGCCAGTGTCTAACCCAGGGTGGTGTGGAGTGCAAAAAAACGATGGATTTAGGCCCAGATCCTTGTACTGGGGTGAATGTATGACATTGTTCTACATTCTGTCCATCAACTGTGTTTTTTGCAATTTCACCCTGAGTGTGCTGGGGATGCTCAGACGTGAGTCCCAGGCTCTCCACACCACTGGAGTCAAGCTATCCAGGCTGATGAAGGCTGATAGCCAGAAACCGGTCCTTGGATGCTTGATTCCGGTCTGGGAAAGACATGGCTTGGTAGTTCGGACTGGACTGTTCCCATGAGGCACAGGGTCAGAGCTGATTTGCATATAGCCAGTGTCTAACCCAGGGTGGTGTGGAGTGCAAAAAAAGGATGGATTTAGGCCCAGATCCTTGTACTGGGGTGAATGTATGACATTGTTCTACATTCTGTCCATCAACTGTGTTTTTTGCAATTTCACCCTGAGTGTGCTGGGGATGCTCAGACGTGAGTCCCAGGCTCTCCACACCACTGGAGTCAAGCTATCCAGGCTGATGAAGGCTGATAGCCAGAAACCGGTCCTTGGATGCTTGATTCCGGTCTGGGAAAGACATGGCTTGGTAGTTCGGACTGGACTGTTCCCATGAGGCACAGGGTCAGAGCTGATTTGCATATAGCCAGTGTCTAACCCAGGGTGGTGTGGAGTGCAAAAAAACGATGGATTTAGGCCCAGATCCTTGTACTGGGGTGAATGTATGACATTGTTCTACATTCTGTCCATCAACTGTGTTTTTTGCAATTTCACCCTGAGTGTGCTGGGGATGCTCAGACGTGAGTCCCAGGCTCTCCACACCACTGGAGTCAAGCTATCCAGGCTGATGAAGGCTGACAGCCAGAAACTGGTCCTTGGATGCTTGATTCCGGTCTGGGAAAGACATGGCTTGGTAGTTCGGACTGGACTGTTCCCATGAGGCACAGGGTCAGAGCTGATTTGCATATAGCCAGTGTCTAACCCAGGGTGGTGTGGAGTGCAAAAAAACGATGGATTTAGGCCCAGATCCTTGTACTGGGGTGAATGTATGACATTGTTCTACATTCTGTCCATCAACTGTGTTTTTTGCAATTTCACCCTGAGTGTGCTGGGGATGCTCAGACGTGAGTCCCAGGCTCTCCACACCACTGGAGTCAAGCTATCCAGGCTGATGAAGGCTGATAGCCAGAAACCGGTCCTTGGATGCTTGATTCCGGTCTGGGAAAGACATGGCTTGGTAGTTCGGACTGGACTGTTCCCATGAGGCACAGGGTCAGAGCTGATTTGCATATAGCCAGTGTCTAACCCAGGGTGGTGTGGAGTGCAAAAAAACGATGGATTTAGGCCCAGATCCTTGTACTGGGGTGAATTTATGACATTGTTCTACATTCTGTCCATCAACTGTGTTTTTTGCAATTTCACCCTGAGTGTGCTGGGGATGCTCAGACGTGAGTCCCAGGCTCTCCACACCACTGGAGTCAAGCTATCCAGGCTGATGAAGGCTGATAGCCAGAAACCGGTCCTTGGATGCTTGATTCCGGTCTGGGAAAGACATGGCTTGGTAGTTCGGACTGGACTGTTCCCATGAGGCACAGGGTCAGAGCTGATTTGCATATAGCCAGTGTCTAACCCAGGGTGGTGTGGAGTGCAAAAAAACGATGGATTTAGGCCCAGATCCTTGTACTGGGGTGAATGTATGACATTGTTCTACATTCTGTCCATCAACTGTGTTTTTTGCAATTTCACCCTGAGTGTGCTGGGGATGCTCAGACGTGAGTCCCAGGCTCTCCACACCACTGGAGTCAAGCTATCCAGGCTGATGAAGGCTGATAGCCAGAAACCGGTCCTTGGATGCTTGATTCCGGTCTGGGAAAGACATGGCATGGTAGTTCGGACTGGACTGTTCCCATGAGGCACAGGGTCAGAGCTGATTTGCATATAGCCAGTGTCTAACCCAGGGTGGTGTGGAGTGCAAAAAAATGATGGATTTAGGCCCAGATCCTTGTACTGGGGTGAATGTATGACATTGTTCTACATTCTGTCCATCAACTGTGTTTTTTGCAATTTCACCCTGAGTGTGCTGGGGATGCTCAGACGTGAGTCCCAGGCTCTCCACACCACTGGAGTCAAGCTATCCAGGCTGATGAAGGCTGATAGCCAGAAACCGGTCCTTGGATGCTTGATTCCGGTCTGGGAAAGACATGGCTTGGTAGTTCGGACTGGACTGTTCCCATGAGGCACAGGGTCAGAGCTGATTTGCATATAGCCAGTGTCTAACCCAGGGTGGTGTGGAGTGCAAAAAAACGATGGATTTAGGCCCAGATCCTTGTACTGGGGTGAATGTATGACATTGTTCTACATTCTGTCCATCAACTGTGTTTTTTGCAATTTCACCCTGAGTGTGCTGGGGATGCTCAGACGTGAGTCCCAGGCTCTCCACACCACTGGAGTCAAGCTATCCAGGCTGATGAAGGCTGACAGCCAGAAACCGGTCCTTGGATGCTTGATTCCGGTC
Organism: Lissotriton helveticus; assembly: GCF_964261635.1. Classification (NCBI taxonomy): domain Eukaryota; kingdom Metazoa; phylum Chordata; class Amphibia; order Caudata; family Salamandridae; genus Lissotriton; species Lissotriton helveticus. The sequence goes on from NC_136063.1 coordinate 1,769,450,315, forward strand.
TGGGAAAGACATGGCTTGGTAGTTCGGACTGGACTGTTCCCATGAGGCACTGGGTCAGAGCTGATTTGCATATAGCCAGTGTCTAACCCAGGGTGGTGTGGAGTGCAAAAAAACGATGGATTTAGGCCCAGATCCTTGTACTGGGGTGAATGTATGACATTGTTCTACATTCTGTCCATCAACTGTGTTTTTTGCAATTTCACCCTGAGTGTGCTGGGGATGCTCAGACGTGAGTCCCAGGCTCTCCACACCACTGGAGTCAAGCTATCCAGGCTGATGAAGGCTGATAGCCAGAAACCGGTCCTTGGATGCTTGATTCCGGTCTGGGAAAGACATGGCTTGGTAGTTCGGACTGGACTGTTCCCATGAGGCACAGGGTCAGAGCTGATTTGCATATAGCCAGTGTCTAACCCAGGGTGGTGTGGAGTGCAAAAAAACGATGGATTTAGGCCCAGATCCTTGTACTGGGGTGAATGTATGACATTGTTCTACATTCTGTCCATCAACTGTGTTTTTTGCAATTTCACCCTGAGTGTGCTGGGGATGCTCAGACGTGAGTCCCAGGCTCTCCACACCACTGGAGTCAAGCTATCCAGGCTGATGAAGGCTGATAGCCAGAAACCGGTCCTTGGATGCTTGATTCCGGTCTGGGAAAGACATGGCTTGGTAGTTCGGACTGGACTGTTCCCATGAGGCACAGGGTCAGAGCTGATTTGCATATAGCCAGTGTCTAACCCAGGGTGGTGTGGAGTGCAAAAAAACGATGGATTTAGGCCCAGATCCTTGTACTGGGGTGAATTTATGACATTGTTCTACATTCTGTCCATCAACTGTGTTTTTTGCAATTTCACCCTGAGTGTGCTGGGGATGCTCAGACGTGAGTCCCAGGCTCTCCACACCACTGGAGTCAAGCTATCCAGGCTGATGAAGGCTGATAGCCAGAAACCGGTCCTTGGATGCTTGATTCCGGTCTGGGAAAGACATGGCTTGGTAGTTCGGACTGGACTGTTCCCATGAGGCACAGGGTCAGAGCTGATTTGCATATAGCCAGTGTCTAACCCAGGGTGGTGTGGAGTGCAAAAAAACGATGGATTTAGGCCCAGATCCTTGTACTGGGGTGAATGTATGACATTGTTCTACATTCTGTCCATCAACTGTGTTTTTTGCAATTTCACCCTGAGTGTGCTGGGGATGCTCAGACGTGAGTCCCAGGCTCTCCACACCACTGGAGTCAAGCTATCCAGGCTGATGAAGGCTGATAGCCAGAAACCGGTCCTTGGATGCTTGATTCCGGTCTGGGAAAGACATGGCTTGGTAGTTCGGACTGGACTGTTCCCATGAGGCACAGGGTCAGAGCTGATTTGCATATAGCCAGTGTCTAACCCAGGGTGGTGTGGAGTGCAAAAAAATGATGGATTTAGGCCCAGATCCTTGTACTGGGGTGAATGTATGACATTGTTCTACATTCTGTCCATCAACTGTGTTTTTTGCAATTTCACCCTGAGTGTGCTGGGGATGCTCAGACGTGAGTCCCAGGCTCTCCACACCACTGGAGTCAAGCTATCCAGGCTGATGAAGGCTGATAGCCAGAAACCGGTCCTTGGATGCTTGATTCCGGTCTGGGAAAGACATGGCTTGGTAGTTCGGACTGGACTGTTCCCATGAGGCACAGGGTCAGAGCTGATTTGCATATAGCCAGTGTCTAACCCAGGGTGGTGTGGAGTGCAAAAAAACGATGGATTTAGGCCCAGATCCTTGTACTGGGGTGAATGTATGACATTGTTCTACATTCTGTCCATCAACTGTGTTTTTTGCAATTTCACCCTGAGTGTGCTGGGGATGCTCAGACGTGAGTCCCAGGCTCTCCACACCACTGGAGTCAAGCTATCCAGGCTGATGAAGGCTGACAGCCAGAAACCGGTCCTTGGATGCTTGATTCCGGTCTGGGAAAGACATGGCTTGGTAGTTCGGACTGGACTGTTCCCATGAGGCACTGGGTCAGAGCTGATTTGCATATAGCCAGTGTCTAACCCAGGGTGGTGTGGAGTGCAAAAAAACGATGGATTTAGGCCCAGATCCTTGTACTGGGGTGAATGTATGACATTGTTCTACATTCTGTCCATCAACTGTGTTTTTTGCAATTTCACCCTGAGTGTGCTGGGGATGCTCAGACGTGAGTCCCAGGCTCTCCACACCACTGGAGTCAAGCTATCCAGGCTGATGAAGGCTGATAGCCAGAAACCGGTCCTTGGATGCTTGATTCCGGTCTGGGAAAGACATGGCTTGGTAGTTCGGACTGGACTGTTCCCATGAGGCACAGGGTCAGAGCTGATTTGCATATAGCCAGTGTCTAACCCAGGGTGGTGTGGAGTGCAAAAAAACGATGGATTTAGGCCCAGATCCTTGTACTGGGGTGAATGTATGACATTGTTCTACATTCTGTCCATCAACTGTGTTTTTTGCAATTTCACCCTGAGTGTGCTGGGGATGCTCAGACGTGAGTCCCAGGCTCTCCACACCACTGGAGTCAAGCTATCCAGGCTGATGAAGGCTGATAGCCAGAAACCGGTCCTTGGATGCTTGATTCCGGTCTGGGAAAGACATGGCTTGGTAGTTCGGACTGGACTGTTCCCATGAGGCACAGGGTCAGAGCTGATTTGCATATAGCCAGTGTCTAACCCAGGGTGGTGTGGAGTGCAAAAAAACGATGGATTTAGGCCCAGATCCTTGTACTGGGGTGAATGTATGACATTGTTCTACATTCTGTCCATCAACTGTGTTTTTTGCAATTTCACCCTGAGTGTGCTGGGGATGCTCAGACGTGAGTCCCAGGCTCTCCACACCACTGGAGTCAAGCTATCCAGGCTGATGAAGGCTGACAGCCAGAAACCGGTCCTTGGATGCTTGATTCCGGTCTGGGAAAGACATGGCTTGGTAGTTCGGACTGGACTGTTCCCATGAGGCACAGGGTCAGAGCTGATTTGCATATAGCCAGTGTCTAACCCAGGGTGGTGTGGAGTGCAAAAAAACGATGGATTTAGGCCCAGATCCTTGTACTGGGGTGAATGTATGACATTGTTCTACATTCTGTCCATCAACTGTGTTTTTTGCAATTTCACCCTGAGTGTGCTGGGGATGCTCAGACGTGAGTCCCAGGCTGTCCACACCACTGGAGTCAAGCTATCCAGGCTGATGAAGGCTGATAGCCAGAAACCGGTCCTTGGATGCTTGATTCCGGTCTGGGAAAGACATGGCTTGGTAGTTCGGACTGGACTGTTCCCATGAGGCACAGGGTCAGAGCTGATTTGCATATAGCCAGTGTCTAACCCAGGGTGGTGTGGAGTGCAAAAAAACGATGGATTTAGGCCCAGATCCTTGTACTGGGGTGAATGTATGACATTGTTCTACATTCTGTCCATCAACTGTGTTTTTTGCAATTTCACCCTGAGTGTGCTGGGGATGCTCAGACGTGAGTCCCAGGCTCTCCACACCACTGGAGTCAAGCTATCCAGGCTGATGAAGGCTGATAGCCAGAAACCGGTCCTTGGATGCTTGATTCCGGTCTGGGAAAGACATGGCTTGGTAGTTCGGACTGGACTGTTCCCATGAGGCACAGGGTCAGAGCTGATTTGCATATAGCCAGTGTCTAACCCAGGGTGGTGTGGAGTGCAAAAAAACGATGGATTTAGGCCCAGATCCTTGTACTGGGGTGAATGTATGACATTGTTCTACATTCTGTCCATCAACTGTGTTTTTTGCAATTTCACCCTGAGTGTGCTGGGGATGCTCAGACGTGAGTCCCAGGCTCTCCACACCACTGGAGTCAAGCTATCCAGGCTGATGAAGGCTGACAGCCAGAAACCGGTCCTTGGATGCTTGATTCCGGTCTGGGAAAGACATGGCTTGGTAGTTCGGACTGGACTGTTCCCATGAGGCACAGGGTCAGAGCTGATTTGCATATAGCCAGTGTCTAACCCAGGGTGGTGTGGAGTGCAAAAAAACGATGGATTTAGGCCCAGATCCTTGTACTGGGGTGAATGTATGACATTGTTCTACATTCTGTCCATCAACTGTGTTTTTTGCAATTTCACCCTGAGTGTGCTGGGGATGCTCAGACGTGAGTCCCAGGCTCTCCACACCACTGGAGTCAAGCTATCCAGGCTGATGAAGGCTGATAGCCAGAAACCGGTCCTTGGATGCTTGATTCCGGTCTGGGAAAGACATGGCTTGGTAGTTCGGACTGGACTGTTCCCATGAGGCACAGGGTCAGAGCTGATTTGCATATAGCCAGTGTCTAACCCAGGGTGGTGTGGAGTGCAAAAAAACGATGGATTTAGGCCCAGATCCTTGTACTGGGGTGAATTTATGACATTGTTCTACATTCTGTCCATCAACTGTGTTTTTTGCAATTTCACCCTGAGTGTGCTGGGGATGCTCAGACGTGAGTCCCAGGCTCTCCACACCACTGGAGTCAAGCTATCCAGGCTGATGAAGGCTGATAGCCAGAAACCGGTCCTTGGATGCTTGATTCCGGTCTGGGAAAGACATGGCTTGGTAGTTCGGACTGGACTGTTCCCATGAGGCACAGGGTCAGAGCTGATTTGCATATAGCCAGTGTCTAACCCAGGGTGGTGTGGAGTGCAAAAAAACGATGGATTTAGGCCCAGATCCTTGTACTGGGGTGAATGTATGACATTGTTCTACATTCTGTCCATCAACTGTGTTTTTTGCAATTTCACCCTGAGTGTGCTGGGGATGCTCAGACGTGAGTCCCAGGCTCTCCACACCACTGGAGTCAAGCTATCCAGGCTGATGAAGGCTGATAGCCAGAAACCGGTCCTTGGATGCTTGATTCCGGTCTGGGAAAGACATGGCTTGTGAGTTCGGACTGGACTGTTCCCATGAGGCACAGGGTCAGAGCTGATTTGCATATAGCCAGTGTCTAACCCAGGGTGGTGTGGAGTGCAAAAAAACGATGGATTTAGGCCCAGATCCTTGTACTGGGGTGAATGTATGACATTGTTCTACATTCTGTCCATCAACTGTGTTTTTTGCAATTTCACCCTGAGTGTGCTGGGGATGCTCAGACGTGAGTCCCAGGCTCTCCACACCACTGGAGTCAAGCTATCCAGGCTGATGAAGGCGGATAGCCAGAAACCGGTCCTTGGATGCTTGATTCCGGTCTGGGAAAGACATGGCTTGGTAGTTCGGACTGGACTGTTCCCATGAGGCACAGGGTCAGAGCTGATTTGCATATAGCCAGTGTCTAACCCAGGGTGGTGTGGAGTGCAAAAAAATGATGGATTTAGGCCCAGATCCTTGTACTGGGGTGAATGTATGACATTGTTCTACATTCTGTCCATCAACTGTGTTTTTTGCAATTTCACCCTGAGTGTGCTGGGGATGCTCAGACGTGAGTCCCAGGCTCTCCACACCACTGGAGTCAAGCTATCCAGGCTGATGAAGGCTGATAGCCAGAAACCGGTCCTTGGATGCTTGATTCCGGTCTGGGAAAGACATGGCTTGGTAGTTCGGACTGGACTGTTCCCATGAGGCACAGGGTCAGAGCTGATTTGCATATAGCCAGTGTCTAACCCAGGGTGGTGTGGAGTGCAAAAAAACGATGGATTTAGGCCCAGATCCTTGTACTGGGGTGAATGTATGACATTGTTCTACATTCTGTCCATCAACTGTGTTTTTTGCAATTTCACCCTGAGTGTGCTGGGGATGCTCAGACGTGAGTCCCAGGCTCTCCACACCACTGGAGTCAAGCTATCCAGGCTGATGAAGGCTGACAGCCAGAAACCGGTCCTTGGATGCTTGATTCCGGTCTGGGAAAGACATGGCTTGGTAGTTCGGACTGGACTGTTCCCATGAGGCACTGGGTCAGAGCTGATTTGCATATAGCCAGTGTCTAACCCAGGGTGGTGTGGAGTGCAAAAAAACGATGGATTTAGGCCCAGATCCTTGTACTGGGGTGAATGTATGACATTGTTCTACATTCTGTCCATCAACTGTGTTTTTTGCAATTTCACCCTGAGTGTGCTGGGGATGCTCAGACGTGAGTCCCAGGCTCTCCACACCACTGGAGTCAAGCTATCCAGGCTGATGAAGGCTGATAGCCAGAAACCGGTCCTTGGATGCTTGATTCCGGTCTGGGAAAGACATGGCTTGGTAGTTCGGACTGGACTGTTCCCATGAGGCACAGGGTCAGAGCTGATTTGCATATACCCAGTGTCTAACCCAGGGTGGTGTGGAGTGCAAAAAAACGATGGATTTAGGCCCAGATCCTTGTACTGGGGTGAATGTATGACATTGTTCTACATTCTGTCCATCAACTGTGTTTTTTGCAATTTCACCCTGAGTGTGCTGGGGATGCTCAGACGTGAGTCCCAGGCTCTCCACACCACTGGAGTCAAGCTATCCAGGCTGATGAAGGCTGACAGCCAGAAACCGGTCCTTGGATGCTTGATTCCGGTCTGGGAAAGACATGGCTTGGTAGTTCGGACTGGACTGTTCCCATGAGGCACTGGGTCAGAGCTGATTTGCATATAGCCAGTGTCTAACCCAGGGTGGTGTGGAGTGCAAAAAAACGATGGATTTAGGCCCAGATCCTTGTACTGGGGTGAATGTATGACATTGTTCTACATTCTGTCCATCAACTGTGTTTTTTGCAATTTGATCCAATTGTGAGGCCTCTGTAAGTTGTTGCCTGCTGTTTGGGAAGCTGGACAAGGAGAAAAGAAGATCTGCAATTTTCACACATCGCTCACTTGCGCAGCACATCCCCGACAGTGCGAGGAAAATCCCACCACCGTGATATCTAGATCGTCCCAGCGCCCGTTGCCACTGCAAGAACTGACGCATCGTTCGCTTGCGGAACGCATTGCCCCGGCGCGAGAAGTTTGCTGTTGCTGCGAGTATCGTTGCAGAACCTGTCATCGCTGGGTGAGATTGCCGTACCACTTGCTTGCGGACCGCATCACGTCATCATCTTCGCCGTCCTGAAGATCATCGCATCGTGCCTGTGCGAGACACTTCCTACCGAACATGCGCACCGGAATACATACAAGGTATCGCATCCCTCCCCATACAGACCGGATTCATCGCAACACATCTGCTGCGTCCAGCGGGGCTATCGCATCGCATCGTCTCCCCAGGGTCTCAAGAGTGACGCATTGCTTGTTTTTCAACGCTGCAGCTTCCATTTGGAACTTTTGTCATATCTACAGGTACTCTGGGCTAAATGTGACGCAACTGTGGATTATTTTGAAGCAAACCCTTGAACTCTTTGAAAATCATATTCTTGAACTGTGTATGTTGGATTCTTGTCGTTTTGGTCTTGTGTAGTTTAGATAAAGATACTTTATTTTTCCAAACTGGTGTGGAGTCCATTTGTGGTGTTTTCAGTGTGTTACTGTGAGTGTTGGTACAAATACTTTACACATTGCCTTTGCTAAGCCCTGTCTGCTCGTGCCAAGCTACAAAGGGGGTGAGCAGGGGTTATCTAAAGAGTGTATCCCCCTTGCCCTGACTAGAAGCAAGGGTCCCTATTTGGACAGTGGTACCTACCTCTGCCAACTAGAGACCCCCAGATCTAACACCCGATAACTGGAGCTGCTGAGTCAACAAGATTTATTTATTTTTATTTTTTACACAGAGCTTTTGGCTTCTGAAAGCAGCTAACATTTTGTGAGAGCCTGGGGGAAACGTGTAGAAAAGAATGCGGAAACACACATTTCTTGTGTGTTGATCTGTTAAAACTTGTAATTCCTTCTATTTTCATACCCCTAAAATTATCTGAGCCAGTTTACCCATAATTCCAATGTGGGGAAAATAACAGGGTGTTTTCTGAGTCAGTGGTCATTTTAGTATCAGAAATGAACACTACAATTTTATTCAGGTTCAACTATGCTCTTCTTTTTCACTCTCTCAAAAAATTTGAGGGAGTGCAGAACACGACGGGGCATTGTTGTCAGTTTACATTGTACAAGATCTCAGATGCACTTAGGAAGCTGTATTAGCAGTAGCAGCTGCTGCTTTATGGGGTGGAGGGGTGGCGGGTGGTGGATACATCTAAATCCACTTACCCGCAGACAGGCTGCTGCCTTTTCGTCCTCTTCAGTCGTCGACACAGGATGCACACAGGCTCCCCTAGCCAATCATGATACTGCTGTCACCAGCATGACAGCAACATCGCCATTTGTCTGAGCACTGTGCTAAGGCACTCAGATAGAGACTGGAAGCCTGTGAATGTGCTCTACCGAGGTGGTGCAATACAGCTGAATGGAGAACATGCAAATTATGCATGACTGTTTGGCCGGCCCAAGATGGCTGGCAAAACCGTTATGCCCACTTAGAGAGTGCCCAGAATTCCTCCCCCTCGCCCCTGTTCTGGCCTGCCCAACCCTGCCCCGCACCTAAGTCAGTACGGAAAAATAAAATGATAACAACATTGTGTTATTATCATTTAATTTTTCCTTTATTATACTGCTCACAGAGCAGTGGGGATAAGCTCCTCTCCCTTAGTGGAGGAGCTGCAGCTGTATATTAGCTTCTAGGTACCCAGTGTACCCATTTAAGGGCTATGCTTGTCTCCCATAAAGCCTTTGTGAGTGTGGCCCTACAATTTTCCAAAGTAAAGTAACCAAATATAGCCTCAACCACTCTCCTTGTTCAGCTCATTTTACCTTATTTACTGTTTTGTGACATCTTGCAATTTTATTTAGGAGGCTGATCCATTTCAGGAATTGCACATTCACTCTGGAACAAACTTCCTTTCCATCTCCACCAGATTGATCACCAGAACACCTTTGGGAAAAATTGCTTATCATTAAAATATAAAAGCTGGCTTCCTGCAATGCTGTTTTTATTACTGTGATGTCTATTTGGGAATTCTTGTGCTCTATAAGTACTTCATTTGTCCACTGATTGAATCAGATTAGAGAACACTTGGCATTTAGGGATTGCTGGTGCGTGGCTTATCACAGTTCAATATGGGCACATATTTGAGGCAATCACTTACTTTATCAATACTTTGTTAATTTTGAGAGACGCATTAGGTGCGCCGCGGGAAACCCTATGTACTGGATTTGGGGCCTTCAAGCTTGATAGTTGTGCCCCGCCACTAGACCCTGTATTGACATTTAGATGAGGCTGTGACAGCTGTTTTAACAGTTCCTTGATTCTGATGGACTTCGTTATTGGATGTACCACACTACTTAGCCTTGAGAATGTCCTATGGCCAAAACACATGTTGGCTGCCTCTTGAAGGAAATGCTATGTTCTATGTTCTGAACAATTTGGATGAATAAACAGGTAAGAAGTAACTAGACTTGTTGACAGAGGGATTTTTGCTTATCACAGTCTTCATACACTCCAGATATATTTTCTGTATGTGCTTCACTCCCTAGTACATGAGTTTTCCGAAATGTCTTGGCAGAACAGATTGGTTCACCCTAGGCGTTTGGGTGTTGTGAGCAGGTGAGCACCACATTTATGGACAGCCTTTTTGCTTTGGACTTACTCACCTTGTGTTCGGACTTTATTCACCCTAACATCAGTGATGGTAAGTGCAGACACCAAAGCATAACTACCACTTTTGTCCTATACGATATACATCTGCTATCTGATGTATCTTTTCAAGAAGTCGTAGGAATAATTCCCAACTTCGTGCACTCTAAGTTTGGTGGACTGACACTTCTTTTATCACTCGTTGCAGACATCCTGTTTTTGCTCCTACTGCTACGATATGGCGTCACTCCAAGCACCATAGAGAGACCTCTATTGAAGATGAAGTGTCGGGAGCGCATCGTCCAAATTTTAGGCTTACCTTGTCTACGAGAAGTAAATACCACATGGTTTCTGTCATTCGGACCAATTTTGAAAGATTGCATCTTACCAGTTCTACACTGCCTGCTTTGCGGTGAAGAATGCATGCTAGAGATCTGTCTAACACTCCCATCAGTCATGCCAATGGATATCAATACTCTGCTGGACCCGGTAATGGCCCATGCTGTGTGTTGTCCCCAGTGGCTACCAATCCTGATGACTGCATTCATTGAGATCTCACAGACACAAATTGCTACTGCTGAGGTACGAGAGGAAATAACAGGCACGCAGGTAACATCGGATACAAACATTGCTGATGCGTCCAATGCTAAAGGCGATGCTTCTCACCTATGTGCTGTTAGTCTTCTAAACGAGGCAATCCAACTTTCACCTACAACAGCAGACAACTTTTTGTGTACAGGATTTGAGGATTTCATGTTTTCTCCAAGCCCTGACACTGACTTTTGATTCAGGCACACAGTGTTCCGGAGAGACTCTAAATTTGGCCTTGATGTTTTTTAAAACAAAGACTAAACTTGGAACTTTTTCCTATGATAATCTTTTTTTTCAAAATTTGTATTTTTCTATTTTGGCAAAGTAACTATTCATAGAGAATAGAATTCTTTGAAACATTTCCAGAGACAATATGTCACCTTGTCAAACCACAAATTGTATTATGTAACCTGACATGAAAAGGTTTCCCACCTTTTTCTTCTGTACTTACGAGCCATTTCATAATGTATATATGTTTAAAATTCATTCATTTAGCATTAAAAGGCCAAACTTATGCTTTGAAAGAAACATTGCTTTAATATGAAGAGCACCATATCATTTTTATGCATAACAACAGTTTTAATGCTTTTTTTACAATGTATTTTAGACGTTTTTAGCAATTCATGTGTAGCTATAATTTAGATATGTTTAGTATGTTTAGAATTTAGTAATGTCGCTCATTCGAAACTGGAGTGGGTGTTCTGTGTCGTTTTAGATACCGTATATAGGTTTCCCGATTTACGCCCTTATATAGGCACAATTCGCATTTACCGTATATAGGCATAGAAATCAAACCCTTATTTAGGCATTATCCATGCTAACCAAATACAGGCATGGCCACCTACATCCGTCCATCCATGTCACAACGAGTTCTTGGAAAACCAGACTCTTAAGCCTTTTAGGGCTTCTCCTTGCGTGGATTATTGATTTCTCCAAGATCTCATTATTTATGCATCAACATCTATTCCTTAGGGGTTCATTCATGACATTCCTCTGCCCGACTTTTACGTCAATACTGGCATTCCTAAACACTTTCAAGGTATAAATATACCTTCATTTGCCATGGCAAGGCATGGCTGCACGGCTACCTACAGACTGCATGACTGCATACTTGCACGGCTCGGCTGTGGCTCACCACGGCAAGTTCGGAAGAAATTCGAGTCCCCGCCTGACACACTGACCAGACGCTGTCATCCTCCTTGCAGAGAATCCAGCTCCAGTGTTTTTGATTCCCCTTGCGGGGTGTTAGAGATCGAGACCCAGAAAGAGATTCTAACCTCTGTCATTCTAAGGTATGGAGCAGACTAGAACCTAGAGGGACTCTTGGCAACTTTGGCAGAACTAAACTATAGCTAGCTATACTTTGGAAAACAGCCCCTACTTCTTCCCTCGTACTACACTTAGGTTAGGTACACTGGGGTAGACTATCTAGAAGCACCAGATGAGTATTCACATTTTAGCCTGTGTTATTTATGTATGTATTTTTATGAATATACGTCAGAGCTACAATCCATGCTATTGCAGTATTATCTAATATTACTGCTAACGCTGTACATATTACACTTCATATTCTGTCTTACGATTGTAGCAGTTCATATATCTTGCATGAGAAGTAAGACTGTTCAATAAACGCTTTTTATTGAAATGCCCATCTACATATTTCTATGTAAACTCTGTAGAAACAAAGCATGCACGATTGATTGAGGGAAACTGTTATCTATTGTTTACACAATTCCGAGACTATTCTGATTCTAAGGGAAACAAAGTTGTCATGTTTATGTAGTTGTCAGAAACTAATCCCTTCTTCTTTCTAGCGACTTCTGAGTTAGCTGGCACACACACAAGTAATTAAGTTTAATGCACTCGATAGAGACATACTGACCTAAGTCCTACGCCACAACTATAGTGTATAGTATTCCAATGCACAGAGCCTATCAGGGTTATAGGAACTACACTACAACTTCACTTATTAGGTAGTGTCCTATCCCCATACAAAGGGCTAATTTATCCCCATAGATAGCCTGGCAGATAGGGCTTAATTAAAAGGAGGAACTGGGCACCTCAAGGATCTGCTTTGAAGTCACCCCCACATCAAAGGCACTTTTGGGTATCAGTACTAGGTCCCTGACCCCCTAAAATCAGACACTACTGGACTTGTATCTAAAGCTCTGCCAAAAATTGCTCTGCTGCTTAAAGGACTAAACTGGAATGCTGATCTGGAAGGCCTGCTTTTCTGCGTGTTACCATGCTGCTCTCTGACTTTGCTGAAGGAGAGCTGGACTATGCATTTACTCCAAGTGTTTTCTAAGGGCTTGTCGGCTTGCCTCCTGTTGTTTGAGACCCATGATTATCAAAGTCTCCACTCCTGCTCTTTTGTCTGGCTAACTGGTAGCAGACTAGATACTTGCAACATGGATGCATCTCCTGTCTTTGTGTAGCAGTACTGGTCCATAGACCCAGCTGTGGGAGTAAAATCAGCGCATTGCATCAGAACCAGAGATTTACCTCCCGAGATCGATGCATCGGACAGCGCATTGCTGCTGCTGTAGCTTGGAGTGATCGACTCATCCCCTCAAGTGCGTGGAGAAACCCGGCTCATCACTCGATAACTCTCGACTCCGGCACCCGTCTATGGAAGTGGCACATCTCTATCAGCATGTGGTGAAAATGAATGCCTCCTCGATGTATGGGACCGGCCTTGACACATCTCACAATGCAAATCGCTGGTGTGAACAGTAAAGGTACTTGTTAATTGGGGCCTGCGTGGGTCCTGTAGCTGGCCTGCACTCCATTGTGGTTTGCCTGAACTTTGACTTTGGCCCGATCCAGGGTGACCTTAAGTAACCCTAAAAGAGCTATTTGCTTCAAAGGGCTATTTTTTGCTTATTCTTTTGAAATGTAATTTCTCAACTTCTTTACATTAGATTTTTTAAATTTTGGTCTTATTTCGTTTATCATAGAACAATCTTTTTTCCTAAACCTGTGTGTAGTCTCTTTGAGGTGTATTTATTGTGTTACTGTGTGTGTGTTGCACAAACACTTTACACATTGCCTCTTTAGATAAGCCTGATTGCTCTGTGCCAAGCTACCAGAGGGGAGCACAGGCTATCTTATAATGTATACTTAACTTACTCTGACTAGAGTGGCGGTTCCTGCCTGGCCTGAGGGTATAACTCAGCCAACCAGAAATCCCAGTTCTAACATACACCCAACTCATAACGTACACAATAATCTAGCCTTCTGTGTGATCAGTAAGTGGTGAATACAAGGAATATACTCAGTTTTTCAGGTGCTACACATGCCACATATCCACCATGTTGAAACAACAAGGTAGGTCCAAGAGCTGTAATGATAGTTTTGTATTATGACTCTTTCTAGGAGGGTGTATAGCTAGAAGGCTAGATAATGCAAAATTTACATAATTCATCTACATCATTAGTATTCCCAGCCAGGGGTGCATCACCTCAAATATTTGGGAGAGAAGGCAATACATGCAACTGCTACAGAATACACATTCATCACAAATAATTTACTCCTTTACAACTTTCCTTGAACCACCACATACTTACTCCCTGGGTCCTTGACATCAGATATTACCCTAAATGGTATCTCACCGGTGATCTATATGATCACCCAACAGAGTATGATGTATAGAACTAAGTATAGCAAGATATAGGAAATAGACAAAAGAACTAGCCACCATCCATTCCAAGCCTTGCCAAAACTAGTGAGTACATACTTAAAAACCACAACAACATTCAAAGCAACAAAACAAATACAATTAAATACATATCTGCAGTGAGGCATGTTAAACAGAATCATTTGTGGTCCTTGCAACTAGAGGTTCACTAAGCACTGTATACTCCTAGAAAAATCCAGGCTCAAAAGGGACCAAAGGGCACGTCAGTGGCATTGTTCTTTCACTTGCCTTCCTATGGTGTGTCTCTCAGTACTGCCATTTCCAGAGAAATGGTAAATGCCTGATATTTGAGCTTCATTTGTGAGTAAGGGCCTTCAATAGATTGACTGCACCCTGCCTGCATCCACTTCTTTGTCTCAGCCAAGGCCTCAGACCCTAGGTGGATAAATACTGAAGAATTATATTAGGACCAACATTTATATTTTGTCTTTCATCATACTGACATGTCGATCCCCACGGGTAGATTCATCCAAAGTGACAGAAAGCAACTCAAGGTCATGAAAGGATATTTACTTTGCAACACAAAAAGCATTTTGTGCTGGAAAGGTGCACTTTTCTCAGTGCAAATTGTGCTGTTCACAACTTTGCACCATATTGTGTCAAGAGTAGGCCTGGGCGAAGCACTACGCTACGCTCGCGTAGTTTGCGAAATTTGGGCTACTTCGCACTACACGAACTACACGTAGCACAGTGCAAACACGCGTAGCGTAGCGTAGTGCAGCGGTCATTTTTTGCTTGCTCATGGTCCTCAACGTCAAGTTGGCGACCGCAAGCAAGCAAAATGACATGCCGGCGAGACTTTTTTCTTGTTTGGGATCAGCAACATCAAGTTGCTGATCGCAAGCATGGAAAATAAACCTCCCAGCGAGATTCTCAACGCGGGGAGGTCAGGTTTCTCATTGCGAGTGGTCACGTATGCTCGCGACCGCTCGCGATGAGAAACTACCAGTCCGCGTTGAGAAAGCTGCCACTCGAGTAGAAATCTACTCCAGCGGCAGAAAACTACAGCTCGCACTGTGCAAGATGCCGTTTTCAATATTTCACATTCAATGATGCTTGTCTGCACTGTGCAATCATTGAAAACCACATCTTGCACAGTGCGAACAGGCTACTACGCAGTTCGCATAGTGCTATGCATAGCTCGCGTAGTGCGAAGTGCACTTTGCGTAGCTTCGCGAAGCGCTACTTCGCAAATTTAACCCAGCTCTAGTCAAGAGGGCTTTACATTGGTGGTAGTTGGGGCAGATCAAAGTTGATACAAAGCCTGATCTACTAAGAAAGCCAGGTCGTGTTTTAGTAAAACATGAATGCCTCCTTAAAGCAAGCACAAGGCATGACAAAAGTTGTCATTTCTCAAACCATTTCACACATTCCATATGTGTTGCAGTGTACAGCACATATTAAATATATCACGTGTAATAGAAAGTTTCTAGGCATTGGACTTTGTACTGGAATGGTGCATTTTAAGCACAAATCCTAAGTTAGATGTCATGCACACAACTTTGCACCTTGGTGCAAAGGTTGTGCTTGGTGCTAGGCTACCTGTTTTTGCCCAGGCCCAGGGAAATGCAGCAGCAGGCAGTTTTTAATAAATATGGCTTTGTGCTGCATCTTCTTCCTTCCACAATGCAGCATAGCAACTTTGATTGCTACGCTTCACCAAAAAAAAGAACAATCTGCACTTCAGTTTTCTATTGTCAGCTTCTCTCTGTAGTGCAGTATCAGAGTTCCAGAAAGCTTCTCTCTGTAGTGCATTATCAGAGTTCCAGAACAATCATATGAGAGGGAGAGAGAGATTGCTAGTGCAATAAAAGCAGCAATGTTTAATGCAAATCAGGAGAAACAGGAGGGACACAGAATACAAAGTCCAAAGTTCAGTCTTGTTCAGGTAGTACATCTTAGGGCAACTGCCAAAGTGCTACCGCTAAAGTAGATAATCCCAGTGTTACTGTACCTTGAAATTAACACTGTTGTACTCTACAACTTAGTCACAGTTTAGTCATATGGGACCATTCTCAGATCTCCATGTGCCTGTTGCTTGTAACCCAAGATAGAGTCTGTGGGAAATTTACCCCAGCAGTGAGTGCAAAGCACTACTGTGCTTACATTGTGGATCAGCTTGTGTTTTTGAACACTGACAGTCAGGATCTAATTAGCACAAACTGGAATGTAGAGTCTCTGTACTATGTAGGAGGCTGTCCCCACATAGTTGTCAGCCAGTTAACTTACATTTGTTGTGTTTTTTCTCGTGTTGGAGCGTCCTACTTCCAGTCAAGCAGAAAATACATGCTAAATTTAAGAAATGCAGTTACTGGTTGAGGGGGGTTGTTAGAAATTGGACTGGTTGACTGGGGTGTGAACTCTGGTCAAGTAGCAACCACAATCCTAGTCAGTGTAAGGCACAAGAAAACCTCAAATAAACCTGGGCTCAACCCTGTGGTTGCTTGGCACAGAACAGTCAGGCTTAACTTAGAGGCAATGTGTAATGTATTTGTGCAACACTTCAATCAGTTAAACAGTGAAAACAACACACAAAAGGATCCCACTCCAGGTTAGAAAAATAGAGCGTAATTTCATAAATAAAGCTGGATCAGAATGACAAAAATCCACTTAGTCGAACCGGAGATACTAAATTTTAAGGTTTTAGAGGAAATAGCGCACCTGTAGATATCTGATCCCGCCGGACTGAGACAAAGTCACAAGTTTAGGTGACTGCGATGGAGCACAGACCAGCTACAGGGACCCAGTTAGGACCGCTTAACAGAGTAACTTAAGCCAGTATTTGCAGTGTGTTGCTTGGATCCGGATGGAAGATGAGTCGCACAGCTAAAGAGATAAATTGGTTCTGAGATGCCACAAGAATTACATCAATGGGGCTTGAAATGTGAAGTTCAGCATCAGATTTGTGGCATGCAGTCATGGCAATGCGTTGGTTCTGAAGAGCTGTGAGGCAGTGATAGAAATTAAGCAATGAGCAGGTATGCGTGCAGCGGGGGTTTCCCTATAACACTGTGTGAAATACATATTAAATCAGATGCAAGCATGCAATTGAAAATGTTGAATTGTTTTATCGGAAAATTATATAAAATGTGCAGTTGTTGCCTAGACTAGTTACAAATAGGGTTGAGTAAACGGGTGGACAAGGGCACGAAAAAAGATTGACAGAAATTCGACACTATTTGGTATTGGTTATGTTTAAGGGTGAAACGAATAATTACCCATGGGTCACGTGCATTCAGCGTTCCGTTTTAATATAATTGCCATGAAATGTCATCTCCAATATATATTTTATGAGAAATTTTATACGCGCATAATGTTAAAATTGTCTAATTGTGCACTTTACAAACGATGGAATAATGTATTTTTCTAAAATTGTTGCCTTACAGCTACCCCTGACGAAGGGCTCGTAATAAGCCCGAAATGCATTGGGTTGTTTTAAAATAAAGAAATGCTGCTTTGAACACTTGCCTGTTTTGGAATCGTATTTTTTGAAAAGGTCCGGATGGACATACAAAAATATGAGAAGTTTTCTAAAACGTTCTAGGATTCAATGTGGAGAAGAAAAACTTGTTACAATTTGGAAAAGCTTGGATTAAAATTGGATTAACTTGAAGAATGGAAAAATGGTGTAATAATGATTGGATCTGGTATCCGTATGACGCAGTGCGTTTGGGTGTGGAGAGCCGTTGAGGCCCTCCCCATATGTTTGTAGTGATAGAGAGTCCGGCATCATTGTAGAGGCTGCAGTCGACAAGAGATGCGAGGGCTTGTGCAGCAGATGTGTCAGGTAGTGGGGGCTCTGAAGGTGATGCGGGGTTAAGGGGATGATGTGAGCCTTTGTGACGGGTCCAATCCACACATCAGTGGAGATGTGTCAGATCTGCACGGGGTTGCACCATCCAGCACAGGTGATGCATCGCTTCCACTGGATACACAGAGGCTGACAAAGCAGCTTAAGCCACCTTTCAAGGGTCCAGAACTAAAGTGGCACCACTTGGCAGGGTAAAAACACAGATGGAAGAGGCCAGGTGCAGATGCAAGAATGTTGTAAGTCTGTTATGTTTTTGAGGCTTCTGATCAGGAGGTTAGCCAAAATAGCCCTTGGAGTCACTCTGGGTTCAAATGATGCTGGTCCAGTTCTTCTCACCCATGCAAGAGGGTTGCAGGCAGCAGGTCAGCACAGCAGAGCATCAGTTCCTTCTGAGAAGCATTCTAGCTGAGTGGCAGCCCTTGTAGCAGCATAACCGTCTTTCTTCCTGGCAAAGAATCCGCAGGTCCAGAAGTGTACTGTAGTGGTAGTGTCTGAGGTCCTTCTTTCATGCACAATTGTGCTGTTGAAAATGCAAAAACAACAGTTGATGGACAGAATGCAGAACAATGTCATAAATACAAGCTAGCCTGGCTGAAGAAGGGTGACATACCCTGAAACCGGTCCCAGGATGCTTGTTTCCAGTCCAGGGAGGACCTGGCTTGGCAGTTCAGGCTGGACTGTTTCCATGGGGCACAGGGTCAAGACTGATTTGCCTATGGCTGGGTTTGAACTGGAATGGCATGGTGAGCAATAAAATGATGGATTTAGGTCCAGATCTCTGTACTGGGATGAATGTATGATATTGTTCTGCATTCTGTCCATCAACTGTTGTTTTTGCATATGTCACCCCGAGTGGGATGGGTATGCTCAGATGTGAGTCCTGCGCTCTCCAAGCCACTGGAATCAAGCTATCCTGGCTGATGAGAGCTGAAAGCCAGAACCCGGTCCCAGAACGCTTGTTTCCAGTCCAGGGTCCTGTGCTCTTCCCTCCACTGTTGCTAAAAAAGCAGACGAGCGCCAGTGCAGGCACCCTTTCACCATGGTGCAAGGGTGCCAGCGTAGAAGGGATGGTTGTATTTGTGCAGGAAGGTAAACAGCCAGCCCAAAAAACATAATTAATGGTGTTTTGCTGCTCCTATGTGTGTTTCATAATGCAGAAAACATAGACAGAGCAAAAAACAAGGAGAAACAAAAGTATTTCTCCTCGGTGCCCCACATTATCACCTCCTTTTGAAAGGCGTTATTTTTTGGCGCAGCCTCAGAGTTAGAGACTGTCCTAAATCTGGGGCAGTGTCAAGAAGACATGGGTGTTGCGTGGCAATGCTCACAGCAACACCTGTTGCACTCCCCTTTGACGCAGAAAACTGCATCAAAGAGGGCCATATTTACAAGGTGGTGTTAAGCCAATGGAAGTGGCTTAGGGATGCGTTGTAAATATGGTACAAAAGGGGGTGGTGATGGATGGAGCATCTGAACCAATCAAACACTCACACCCTGTCAACAGATCTGGGTTTAATCCATCACCGTTCTTTAGCCCACTCTGCCACCCCATTTCAGACATGGCCATATGCAAATCAGTCTGACCCTGTGCCTCATGGGAACAGTCCAGCCTGAACTGCCAAGCCATGCCTTCCCTGGACCAGAAACAAGCTTCCGAGGACAAGTTTCTTGCTTGAATCCAGTGGCAAAGTGAGCAAGGGACTCACGTCTGAGCATACCCTGCCAACTTATGGCGAACAAAGTGGTACAAAAGGGGGTGGTGATGGACGGAGCATCTGAACCAATCAAACACTCACACCCAGTCAACAGACCTGGGTTTAATCCATCACCGTTCTTTAGCCCACTCTGCCACCCCAGTTCAGACATGGCCATATGCAAATCAGTCTGACCCTGTGCCTCATGGGAACAGTCCAGCCCGAACTGCCAAGCCATGCCTTCCCTGGACCAGAAACAAGCTTCCGAGGACCAGTTTCTGGCATTTCAGCCGTCTTCAGCCCGGCTTGCTTGAATCCAGTGGCAAAGTGAGCAAGGGACTCACGTCTGAGCATACCCTGCCAACTTATGGCGAACAAAGTGGTACAAAAGGGGGTGGTGATGGACGGAGCATCTGAACCAATCAAACACTCACACCCAGTCAACAGATCTGGGTTTAATCCATCACCGTTCTTTAGCCCACTCTGCCACCCCAGTTCAGACATGACCATATGCAAATCGGTCTGACCCTGTGCCTCATGGGAACAGTCCAGCCCGAACTGCCAAGCCATTTTATTTTTATTTATTTATTGGTATATTTGTATAGCGCTTCACTGTCACCCCAAGGGCATCCTGGCGCTTGAGATCACTATCAGCAACAGGACTACAACTTACACTGCCCTAGGGAACAAATGGGGCTTCAGCGCTTTTTTAAATGGTAGAAGGTCCTTTTGACCTCGTAAAGGAAGTGGCAGAGAATTCCAGAGTTTAGCCGCTGCGACAGTAAACGAGCGTCCGCCCATCCTCACTCTCTGGAATCTCGGTACCACCACCAGCCACGCAGAAGAGGAGCGCAAGCAGCGCGTGGAGGAATACCAGGAAAACATATTCTGCAGTGGGACCGGGCCCTGTCCGTGCAAAGCCTTGAACACCAGACAGGCAGCTTTGTACTGAACCCGTAGATGGACCGGCAACCAATGTAAGTCCCGGAGAGCAGCGGTGGAAGAGCTGAGATTAGGGCGAGAGAGAGCCAGCTTGGCCGCCATATTCTGCACCCGTTGCAATTTACAAAGCAACGTTTTAGGGGCTTCCAGAAGTAGAGCGTTACAATAGTCTAAACGACTTAAGATGGTCCCACGCACTACTTCTGGTCTAGACTGTTCAGGTAAAAGGGGCAAAACTTTGCGGAGCATGCGCAGCAGCATCATGCACGTAGCCGTGATCTTATTTACATGCATATCCAGCTGCAAGTTAGGCCCAAAAGTAACCCCCAAATTACGTGCAGACTCAGCGGCTGACACTGTCTCAGAAAAGGTCGAGGGCCAAAAATTGTCAGGGAGTGAACGCGGTATTTTATCAGAAGAACAGTAAAGCACCTCCGTTTTTTTACTATTAAACTGAAGGGAGTTTGATCGGAGCCAGTCGGCTGTAGCTGACATACAGCGATGGAATGTTTCCAACGGGACCGAGTTGTTACCTTCCAGGGAAAAGACCAATTGGGTATCGTCAGCATAATTAAATGCTGAGATACCGAAAGATTTGATCAGATGGACCAGAGGGCGAAGGTAAAGTTTAAAGAGTATTGGGCTGATGGCCGAGCCCTGTGGTACCCCCTGCCCCACATTCTTCACCTCCGATCTAAATGGAGGCAGCGCCGCCACCTGCCGTCGGTTGTTCAACTACGAGACCAACCAGTCCCTTGCCAGCCCGGTGACCCCGCACTCTTCCAGTCTCCTGATGAGGGTAGAATGGCAGACCGTGTCAAATGCGGCCGACATGTCGAGCAGCACTAAGAAGGCTGCCCGGCCCGTGTCAACCCACGAACGAAGATTGTCCAACACGGCCACCAGCGCAGATTCAGTCCCATGTGCTGGATGAAAGCCAAACTGTGCCTCATCAAACCAGGTGTTCTCTTCCAGGAAACCAGACAGGGCGCCGGTCACTAGCTTCTCCATGATTTTGATAGGGAACGGCAGCAAGGAAATGGGTCTGTAATTAGACAGGCAGGCAGCGTCCAATGTGGGTTTCTTTAAAAGAGGTGACACCACTGCCAGCTTCCAGCACTCAGGAACAGTTGCAGTGTCAAAGGACTGGAGGCAGATGGAATGCAAGGGCTGGAAAAGTTCATCTTGGAACACCTTCCAGAATTTAGGAGGCAGTGGGTCCAAGGGGGAACCTGATAACACAGTTAATGCCAATTTACAAAACTCCTCATAAGACGGGCTAGGGAAGCAACAAAGCTGGGGTCGCTTGTAGTGGACCACCAAGGCTTCCAAGCTGCGAGAACAACAGCTCAGCTGGGGTCGACTGGGCCCAGCGTCCAGAGCTCCCAGACTAAAAGAGGAATTGCCCAGCTGGGGTCGACTGGACGCGACGTCCGGAGCTCCCAGGCTGAGAAGAGAACCACCCAGCTGGGGTCGACTGGACGCAGCGTCCGGAGCTCCCAGGCTGAGAAGAGTACCACCCAGCTGGGGTCGACTGGACGCGACGTCCGGAGCTCCCAGGCTGAGAAGAGAACCACCCAGCTGGGGTCGACTGGACGCAGCGTCCGGAGCTCCCAGGCTGAGAAGAGTACCACCCAGCTGGGGTCGACTGGACGCAGCGTCCGGAGCTCCCAAGTGAGGGGACATGTGACTTTGCTGGGGTCGACTGGACAAGACGTCCGGAGCTCCCAGACCAGAGAAGGACGATGCTGGGCAATTTAGTCCCTCCAAGATCGTGAGGATCTTCTCTTCAAAGGCATTTGCCAGAGACTCACATAGAGCCTGCGATGCGGGGACCCTATTTGCCGCGCAGGTAGGATGCGTCAGGTCGTTAACGATTTTAAACAGCGCCTGAGATTTATTAGGGGCCTGGTTCAAAGCGGATTCCAGGTAGGCCGCTTTTGCACACTTAATCTGTGCTTTATATTCCTGGAGAGACTGCCTGAAGGAGGCCTTCGCTATATCCGAATAGTCCTTCCTCCAGGCTCTCTCAGCACGTCTGCAACAGAGCTTCAACTGACGCAGATCATTCATGTACCAAAGGCATGCCCGATTCAGTCTTTCCCTAGACCGCTGGAGGGGGGCCACCTTATCCAAGGAATACGAGATACGCCGGCACATCAAAGTATAGCTCTCCTCCACATTATCTCCCAGGATAAAGTTTCCTGGTAATAAAGTAGGCAGAGCTGACGAGTTTAACAACTGGGACCAAGGTCTACCCATTTTAGCATGACTAGAACCGGAGGCCACCGAGAAGTTGGTGCCCAGACATAGAGAGAAGGCAACTAAAGCATGATCCGTCCAATACTGACAGAGAATATTGTGCACCGTTACCAGTTGTGTGTCGGCAAATACTAAGTCCAGGACATGGCCCTGTCGGTGCGTGGCCGAGAGGACAAGCTGCTGCAACTGAATGTCGTTGCATGCCTGGCACAGGGTGTTAAAGGCACTGTCCTGCGGTCCGCCCGGCCACAGATTAAAGTCCCCAAGGACCATCAGCCGAGAGTGAGTGCTAGAAAGATCATATAGCAGATCGATGAAATCAGGGAGTGTGGGGACATTGCCCGGCGGACGATAGCACAAAACACCTGAGCATAAAATCCCCTCATGTCCATTAAAGGAGAACCCCATCAGCTCAAAACCCGGCACCTCTCTGATCTTAAGCTGAGAAGAGCTAGCGTCTCCCTGTAAATAAATCCAATTTCACCGCCCCTATTCAGTAGGCGAGGAGTGTGGTTGATTTTAAATCCCGGAGGACAGGCCAAGCCTAATTCGACCTCACAGTCCGCCCGAGTCCAGGTTTCCGTTAGGAACAGCACATCAAGCTCCATAGACTCAATTAGAAAGGCAATCTCCGTGTGGTGCCTACAAAGCGAACGGACGTTAAGCAGACCACAGGAGAGCTTTCTGGGTGTAGGCCGACAGCTGGCCTGTTGACTAGGGGGCGCCTGGGGCGCTCGCAAAGCTAGTAAGTCAGTACGAGAATAGACTATGCGGGATGTGCACAAAGTGCCAGAGGTAGCGGCCCTAAGCGCGCCCGTTGCGCGAACGGGCGCAAACGGGCTTACCTCTGGCGCGCCTACGTCGCGCCCGCTGCGCGCAACCGCTGCACGCCTGCTCCTCCATCTTTATATGATATTACACTGAGCGGAAGTCCGCCTCCTGCGCCCCTTGCCCTAAGCAAGATGGCGACCGAAGTGCCCCTGGCCTCACAACCCACCCAAGATGGCGGTCGGACCCGCTAATGCTGGCTATATCCCGCCGAAGCGGGTGCAGAACAATTATAGTGCCAGTGAGCCTAACTGAACCCCGGCCTAAAGAAGAGCGTCAGTAAGGTAGGCAAAAATTAGTAACACCAGTAAGCGAGCAAATTATGCAGCGCAGTACAGCGGCGCAAAGTTAAAAGAAATCATGATTAAAATTAGAGCAGCAGTAATAGTAGCGCGCTGACAGCAAATCTGAGCTAAGCCTGATCCTGAGGCTTAAATAAGCTCAACAAGTGCGGAAGTCCGCCTCCTGCGCCCCTTGCCCTAAGCAAGATGGCGCCCGAAGTGCCCCTGGCCTCACAACCCACCCAAGATGGCGGTCGGACCTGCTAATGCTGGCTATATCCCGCCGAATGCGGGTGCAGAACAATTATAATGCCAGTGAGCCTAACTGAACCCCGGCCTAAAGAAGAGCGTCAGTAAGGTAGGCAAAAATTAGTAACACCAGTAAGCGAGGAAATTATGCAGCGCAGTACAGCGGCGCAAAGTTAAAAGAAATCACGATTAAAATTAGAGCAGCAGTAATAGTAGCGCGCTGACAGCCTTCCCTGGACCAGAAACAAGCTTCAGAGGACCGGTTTCTGGCTTTCAGCCGTCTTCAGCCCGGCTTGCTTGAATCCAGTGGCAAAGTGAGCAAGGGACTCACGCCTGAGCATACCCTGCCAACTTATGGCGAACAAAATAGTACAAAAGGGGGTGGTGATGGACGGAGCATCTGAACCAATCAAACACTCACACCCAAATATGGAGCAGGGTCCATCGCCACTGGAGCGTCATAAAAAGTGATGCTCCAGTGCTCCTATACTCTTGAAATTATGACCCCCAGATGTGTATTGGAAAAAGGCTGTCGGGCACAAAGAGCAGAAAGTGCAGGGAAATGTCTACTTTCAAAAATAGGTATTTTTAAAATAGTACTGTTAAGGAGGATTTATCATTACCATTCCAGAGACATGAAACATGGAAAAGCTACTCCTTTCTGATAAGAAAGTATAGCTTAAAAGATATTAAGATATTCCTAGTGTTGGCATATAATAGGGGTAGGCCTCACTGTAGTGAAAACAAAATAGGCTGTTTGTCACTACCAGGACACGTAAAGCATAAAGGTACATGTCCTGCCTTTTCCTTACTGGGCACCCTGCCCTTAGGGTTACTTTGACCCTAATATGTAATAAAGGGGATCTTTAATGCCTGGAAAGCAGTTTTAAATGTCAGGTCAAAGTGGCAGAAACTGAACGCACAGGCACTGCAGTGGCAAGTCTGCGAGAGGTTTGAAAGGCTACTTCTATGGGTGGCACACTCATAGCATTTAATTTACAGGCCCTTGGCATATGCTATACCACCTTACAAGGAACTTACAAGTAAATTAAATAGTTCTATCAGGTATAAACCAATTACACACATGTTTAGGGAAGAGGCACATTCACTTTGGTAATGATTAGCAGTGGTAAAGTGCTGAGAGTCCTATGGTCAACAAAAAGAGTTCAGTAGAAAGGGGAGAAGGAAGGTGAAAGAGTTTGGGGTGACCCTTCAAAGAAGGCCAGTTTCTAACAGCTGGATAAACTGCAAACACAGGCTCTGCAATGACAAGCCTGGGACATGTTTAAAGGGCTACTTAGTGGGTGGCACAATCAGTGCAGCAGGCCCACTAAAATCATTTAATTTAGAGGTCCTGGGCACATGTTATGTACTTTACTAGGGACTTATAAGCAAATAAATATGACAGTTACGTATAAGTCAATGTTATCCTGTTTTGAGAGAGCACAAGCACGAATGTTAGGGGGAAATCATTCCAAGAATTCCAGGTCTAACACTGGTGAAACCCTTCTCAAGCAGCAACCACAATCCTTGATAGGGTGAAGTTACAAGCAAACACCAAATTAACTGTTGAACAATCCTCTGAAAATGTGGCACAAAATGGCCAGGCTTAACTTAAGTGGAAAACGCTCGACCTCCTAGTGAGGATAGTTTAAAGCGGGGGCAAGCCAAGAATGCGGCATCTGCCGAACGTAGAGTCCTACTGGGAGCATATGGCACTAAACGCTCCCTGATGTATCTTGGGGCTTGCCCGTACAGGGCTTTATGCGTAATGCAAAGGCCCTTGAACTTAACCTGCTGCCTAATTGGGAACCAATGAAGCTTGCGACGGGAGTGGAGTGACATGTGTCCTTCTAGGTTTGTTGAAGATTAATCTGGCTGCGTCATTCATAACTGTTTGTAGTCTAGCCAACAGTTGTTGAGAGAGGCCTGCATACAAAGAATTTCCGTAATCCAGCCACGCCAAGATCAGAGCTGACACCGCCCGTCTCAGCGTGTCCAACGTCAGGAGAGGGGATAGTTTACGCAGTTGTCTCAGTAAGCCCACGCAGGTGCTGACAATCGCCGAGACCTGAGTAGCCATAGTGAGTTTAACATCTATGTGCACGCCGAGACTTTTCACGGCCGCCACTGTTTCCGGGGGAGGCCCTAGTTCAGTAGGCCAAAGAAGATCATTCCAGGGACTGGATGCTGTAGTAATCGCCAGCACCTCAGTTTTGTCCGGATTTATTTTTAATGAGTTGGCCGTCATCCAATTGACTGTAAATTTTAGAATATTTTGCAGTCTCTGATGTGCTATCTGTGAATTGTCAATTTAAATGATGATCTGAGTATCATCGGCGTAGTTATAGATCCGGCAGTCCATCTGATTTAGTGCAGAATTCAGTGGCAGTAGGTAAGCATTGAACAGGAGGGGTGAAAGGGCTGAGCCCTGAGGGACTCCGCATGTAAGACCCTTTGGACTAGAGACCAGGTTAGCTAATTGTACTCTCTGGGAACGGTCATCAAGAAATGATGCCAGCCAGGCATGGGCAGTGCTCTGAATACCAAGATCCCTCAGCCGTGACAAAAGTTGATCATGATTGACCGTGTCAAATGCCGCGGAGAGGTCTAACAGCACCAGGGCACAGGGTATTTTCTTATCTGCCCTAAGTCTCAGGTCATCTAGCACGGAAAGCATGACCAATTCCGTGCTGTGATGAGCCCTGAAACCGGCCTGGTTGGGTTCCAGCAGGTGGTTATTTTGTAGATGACGAGAGAGCTCCGGCAGGACGTGTTGCTCAATTATTTTAGCTAAGAACGGCAACTGTGAAATGGGCCTAAAAATTTTCAGGACCTTGGTATCTGCCCCCGGCTTCTTTAAAAGTGGGGTCAAGGGGGCCTCCTTAAAGTTGGTAGGGACCTGTCCTATTGTCAGGGAGCTATTAAGGAGGGAAAGTACATAATCCTCTAGCCCTGGCTAGGCTTGTTTAAAGATCCTTGGTGGACAAGGATCCGCCGGTGAGCCAGATTTCACTCGCCCCATCAAGGCTACCAACATCTCCTTGGTGATTAATGGTAACATAGTTAAAGGCTGAATTACAGCGGGGGTTTTAGACAGGATGTCTCCGGGAGAGCCTAAACTGAGGGTACGCTGGATTTCTATCAGGAGATCGGCTATTTTATTGGTAAAGAAAGACTGACATTTTTGACAGTCTTTTTGCGAAAAGATAGGAGTCTGTTCTTTATTCTTCCTCAACTCTGTCAGGACCTTGAACATTTCTTTCTGGGTGTTGAATGCTGCCGAAATTCTGCCCTCGTAGAACTCTGCTTTCCAAGAAAATATTGCTTGTTTGTAGGAAGTAAACTCCTTTACATATGCAGCCCGAGTGCTAGGGTCGTACCCTTTCCGCCAGGCTCTCTCACTCTGGCATAGGGAGCATTTCAATAGTCTCAACGCATCGTTAAACCACGGGTCACCTTTGCCCTTGTCCGCGATTTTCACCCTGCGTGCCGGTGCTACTATTTCAATGGCATTTTTAAGTTTTTGTGACAGCTTAAGGCTAGCCACCTCTATGTCATCCTCCCATAGCACCTGTAGGTAAGAGGATTGTTTCCCCAAGGTGGATACTAGAGCGTCTGTACTAATTTTATTCCAGCTTCTTACGGCCTGCCATCCTGCTGGGGAAAGTATTTGTGCAACACTTCAAACAGTAGTTAAGTGAAAACAACAAGAACAATCAAACACCAATTCAGAAACATGGAGTGAATTTTAATAATTTAAATAAAACAAAAACGAAAAAAATCCAATCAGTAGAATTCGAGATTTGCAAGTTTTAAGTGAAAATATTGCCAAAAATCACAAAGCAAAAACAGTCGTTTTCTGATCATGTCGGTCTGGTACGAGGTCACATGTTCAGGCTGACCACGATGAAGCACGGGGTGGCCACAATGACCCAGCTAGGCCAGCTGAACAAGAGTACATTAAATCCTGGTTGCGAAGTGATGCAAAGTCCTTGCATTGAGTTGCACTGGCCAGCATCAAGAAATCGTCAATGTGGAGCTTGCAACCAAATGCGTTGTGTAGAGAAGTCAGTGACTGTCAACAAGAGCTTGAGATATGAGGTCTTGTGTCATCTCGAGGAAGCTGCAGTGGCTTGCAAAGACTTGCATAGCGATGCGTATTTGCTGAGGTCGAAGTACATCGCACTGGTCTAGTGCTGGTGAACCTGTTGGGCTTGCAAGGACTTGCGTTGAGGTGCGCTATTTTAAGCCGGTCTGGTTGTTAGCATTGAGATGTGTCACGTGGGGTTGAATCGGGTTGTGATGGTGGAGCCACTGAGGTGATTCGTTGTCCTGTATCAGAGCTGAGTGGACTTGCAGGGCACTGGACTCGTTGTCGACGTAGAAATGCTTCATGCTCAATCACACTTACAGATCTGTTGAGGCAATGTGCAGTCCTGTGTCGAAGATGCATGTCACAGAAAAGCCTGGGGTATCCCTGTGGATTGAGAAAGGGGGATCAGTTGACTTGCCATCGTAGATCTTGGAATCTTGGGACACACAGGCAGGCTGGTTTCAGTAGGGCAGCTCTCAGCAGAAGAGTACTGGTGCAGCTACAGCTGTCCTTGGTCAGCAAACAGGTCAGTGGTGTAGACTTCCCAGCTGGGCATTCCTTCTTCATGGAATAACCCATGGGTCCAGAAGTGAACTGAAGAGTTGGGGGGGGGGGTCTGAGGTCCAGTACATACACCTGGTGCCCACTTTGAAATAGGGGAAACTTCCAGAGGTTTCCACCCCCTGGAGATGATTAGAATTTCTTGCCTCCCTGTCGAGGCCCTGGATCACAACAGATTAGTGTCAATCCTTTTTGTAAGTGTGCTCATCAGAGCCTTGTTAATGTGTAAGTGAGGTAGGTAAAAGCTCCTCCCCCTTGTTAACTCAGAGTTGCCCATTCTGCCAACACCTATCTCCCCCTTGTCTCAATGTCAGGGGGGAATACATAAAGAACAACTGCCAGCTACACCTAGTCGTGTGACCCAGGAATAGGTAGGAAATTGTTGGGACAGAGAAATGCCATCTTTACAAGTGGCATTTTCAGAACTGTGGTTCAAAATCTGACTTGACCATTAAAGAGGGTTTTTAATTACAATTCAATATACATCAAACTCCACCTGTCCGGATTGGAAGCTATCACTTATTAAATGTAATCATGTAACACAATGTTATTCTGTTGGAGAGGTATGCTTTGCAGTAGGGGAAAAGGAATTCAAGAGGTTTTCACTCGTAGGACATGTGCAACTTAAAAGTACATGTACAACATTTTAAATACAATACACCCTGCCCTTGGGGCTGTCCAAGGCCTCCCTTTAAGGGTGACTTATATGGATTAAAAAGGAAGGTTTGGACCTCGCAGATGGCTTATTTTTCCAGGTTGAAATGGCAGTTTAAACCTGAAAACACAGGCTGCAATGGCAGGCCTTAGACATGTTTTATGAACTTTTTATTGAGTTGGACAAACAGTGCTGAAGCACGGTAATAGCATATAATTTGCAGGCCCTGTGCACATGTATTACCACTTTACTAGGCACTTATAAGTAAATTAATTATGCCATATGGGTGTAAGTCAAGTCTATCATGTTTAAAGGATGGAGCACAAGCACTTAGCACTGCTTAGACATGGTAAAGTTCACAGAGTCCTAAACCTAACAAAAACATGTTCAGAAAACAGGAGGATGAAGACAAAACATTTGGGGATGACTCTGCAGAGAGGGCCAAGTCCAGCACAAGCTGGCTTCTGCAAAGTTACCAGCTGCAGAACTCGCACCAAATTTTCTTTGGCATCGGTGCATTCTTCTACTGAGCTTAACCTCCACCCAAGCTGGTGAGTTAAGCACAGGGCTGGTTCATCTTCAGATCCAGATGATCCGTAGACATAGCTCAATCACTCCCATCTGCTCCAGTATTCTGTCTCCTTCTGCACACACCTGTGTCGTGGCCCACAGAACCATCCTGTCTGAAGTGTAGGAACAACTTTGGTGTCAAGGCCTACAGGGCTGTGCTGAACTCCGTCTGTACCATCTTTACTTATGAACATAGTTAATTGGATATTCGTCATGATCACCCCTGAGCCTTACAGGATGCGAGTGGAAGCCTGCAAGTCATCCCAGTAGAGAGCACTTTATCTCCACCGTTATGTGAAGTGCCGGAAAAAAGTGAACGTGCAGCAAAAGCAAGAGGACCTTCTGGGAGTCTGCTGAGTTAATGAATTCACGTCCGTTCAGCCAATCCTTGGCCACGGGCGTTTTATTATTATTGGTATCATCATGCAGTAAGTGAACATGCCTTTATACAATTTCTATAGAACAACAAGTATAACACACAATCTAGTACATCAAAAAAATACGAGAAATTCCAACTCTAATAGACTAGAGCAGTGGTTCCCAAACGTTTGACTCCTGAGGACCCCCATTGAGTCACCACTGGAAGCAGGGGACCCCCAAGCAATTTGTATGAGTTAAATTTTAAACATTAAAACAGTAATTCGAAAAAAAATACACACGTGTGCACAAAAAACAAATTCTCAAAGTACTAAGGATTTAGGGGCCAGATGTACGACCATTTCATTTAGCGTCTCGCAATTGGCAACACATTGCGAGTGACAAATTGCGAGTCGCTAAATGAAATGTACAACAGTGTGTTCAACACTGTTTGGGATTCCCAATGGGGTCGCAAATTGCGAGGGTCATTAATAATAATGAGCCTCTCGCAATTTGCGAGCCCATTGGGAATGCCAGCCCTCCCAGTGATGGTGGCCTGCTGGGCTCTGCAGGCCACCATGTCTCGGACTGCTTTTAAATAAAGCAGTTTTTAACAAAAAAATGCAGCCTGTTTACCATGCATTTAAAAAAAAAAAAAAAAATGAAATGTTTTCATTTCATTTTCTAAGGGCAGGCAGAGGTCCCTGGGACCACTGCCTGACCTAAAAAAATAATTTTGCATGCATTTGCAGAGGGGAAGGGGTCCCCGGGGACCCCTTCCCATTTGGAATGCATTACCATCTACTTGAAGTAGGTGGTAATTGTGACTGTTTTGCGACCGCAAAACATTTGTACATGGTTTTGAGACTCTCTATTTGGAAGGGAATGCTCCTTCCAAATAGCAAGTTGCAAAACCTATTTAGAGAGTCAAAAACAAATTGCGACTCGCAAAATAGGCTATGTACATGGCCCAATAGCTTTTTGCATGCGCAAACGGGTTAGCGAACCCGTTCGCGCATATAAAAACAGATCATACACCTGGCCCTTAGTATTTTATATTGAAGTTATAGCCCCTTTGTCACATGTATTTAATTTGTTTTGCAGCATCTCTCATACCATTGTAGGATGTCAGAGCACTTTACATCACACAGATATATAGACATTGAATCATACATGTAAATCTGTGTGTATATAAAATGTTTAAAGAGTGCTTGATCTGGAAAAGCACAAACTCAGGATTCAGAGCATAACACAGTGGCTAGCATTGACTTTAACATTAAAAATGTATTTCCAACCAAATATATCTTTTTAGCAGCATCAGGATAATGAATAACTGGGACAAAATATAAGTCACTACTTGGTACCATGCAGTTTGCAAGCCGCTCTTTGATGACAGTTTATAGGTCCCTCTGCTAGATTACGATGGTCACTTATGAAGTGCACAGTAACAAAAGAATCTCTGTGACAAAAGCAGTAACCACGAACCTAGGCACATAAAAAGCTGATTTTAAGATGCATATTACACGTTCTTTGCAGTAGGCACATTAACCCTCTGTGCTACATTAGTTAAATCAAAGCTGCCACTGAACAAAACTCTCGCTCTCCAGCAGGTACATTAATCACTGGCATTCTCTTGACACTTTTATTGTTGCTGGAAAGCTGCTAATTATACAAGATATGTTTCTGTGCTTTTAAAACTGTTGCCTACGGACCCCCTGGGAATGTGTCACGGACCCCTGGGGGTCCGCGGACCACAGTTTGGGAAACACTGGACTAGAGGGTTCAGTCATCTCAGATTTACCGCCTTAAACACACATCAGAACATTCATAATCCTTATTGATGGGTAATTAGTGCAATCCTGAACGCTGTCAACTTGTTTGACGTGGTCTCCTCTTCTCCAAAACTGACCCTTTCCCTCGGGAATTTTAGCTTTTCTTTGTACTCATTCGTTTAACATACAATGGGCCATATGTATGACGAAGTGGCGGAGCGTGTCGTTAGCCTCCTGTGCTTAACGACACGCTCTGCCACTTTGGAAACAAAAGGCTGCACCATATTTACAAGAAGGTGGTGCATCCTTGCGTTTCCCCCGCGATGGCGCTAAGTTTAACAACTTAGGGGCATATTATCAAGGGGGTTTATCTCCGATTTTTTGGCTTTAAATGCCAAGAAAGCGGAGATAAAATTATCTCCTTATTACCTAGCTGTCACTAACACCAGTTAGCGAGAGCTACTAGGAGATAGCGACCATCTTGGGCCCCACTTTGCATGTCAGTGATATTTATCACTAATGACATGCAAAGTGGGCGTGCCAAGATGTTAGCGACTGGAAACAGTCACTAACATCGCTATCTCCTATTACCAACTTTTGGAGATATTCGCACTAAGCGTGAATATCTCCAAAAGCTAACACCTGCCCTGAGCAGTTCTTAGCCATGTTATCCAATGGGAGGTGGATAACATTGCTAAGAGCATTAGCTCGGTAATGTAATGCATGAATATCGCTGACTTTTCAGCGATATTCATGCATTGCGGCCGTTTTTTATCGCATTTGCGATAAACCTTGGTAATACCAAGTTTTATCTGCGATAAAAATCGCCGCAGCTCAGCGGTAAAATTTTGTCTCTAACCAAGCAATAGCGATAATTATCGCTATTACTTGGTAATATGCCCCTTAGTGCCAACACAGGCACCCTTGCACCAGAGTTCAAGTGTGTCTGTGTGCAGGGGAGGGTTGGTTATGTGTAGGAACGTGTGCCTTCCTGCACATAAACAATCCTAAATTGCCAATTTGTAACTTTCATGTGTGCTGCATGAATCATGCAGCACACATGAAAGTAACAAAATGATATTTTTTAAAAAGGATCTTTTATGTACAGGAAGGGACACCTCCCTGTACATAACCAAACCATGGCATTTTGCTTTTTCCATGTGTTCTGCACAAGGCAGCATACATGGAAAAAGCAAAAACGAGGAGAAATAATGCATTTCTCCTCGTTTTCCCAACTTAAGACCAGGGCTTTCCTCGTCTTAAATTTGGCGCTGCCTCCTATGTATGCCACCCTTGCACATAGGGGGCAGCGTCAAAATCAATGGGTGTTGGGGTGGAATTCCCACCACAAAACCCACAGCGTGAAAGAGTGCCTTATGTACAAGGCAGCGTTAAGCCATGTTAAGTGGCTTACAAGTGGCTTAACGCTGCCTTGTACATAAGGCAAGGCCCCTATCGCCACGGAAACGTCACAAGAAGTGGCGATTGGGGCATGTACATACGCCCCAATGTGTTTCTTATTCTGAGCTGCTTTTACGGTCGTCGGCCGAAATAAAATGTTGAAACAACACTTTCAAGTGGCAGCTTCTGAGTGATGTTTAAAGCCTCTGCGTCGACGTTGGTGACTTTTTAGCAACATAATCCAAGCCATGTGGTCGTTTGACACCGGTCTTCAGAGTGCCACTTTCATGCCCTAATAAAAACCGCTTTGTCAAGCTTTACTAGTATCTTGGGTTTTAGATATTTTCATATGTGACTATCACTCTGCCCTAGTTTACATGCCCAAGCGCCGTGTGAGTACAATGAGGGTTGTATATGGAAATAAATCATGTGGCAAACAGCAGGGCATGTCACTAGAATCATTAAGAAAAGAAGCGGTGAATGTTTGGTCTCAGTCAACACTTGAACGATTGAGACAATAGATGTTTGCGTTGTATTGTAAAGGATTCTAAAGAAGGATAACCTAGAAGAAAGAACACTTCAGACTGTGCAAATATTGATTGGCACTATGCAAAGAACATGTGAATGGGAGGGCTCAAAGCCATTTGTCCAATATTTCAATGGGACCCTTTCAAGGCGGTATCTCCCACAAGAAACCTTCTGGTGGCGATGATTGAGCAGCACGAAGCCTGGCAGGCCAGCAACGATTCCAACCTACTGCGAATGCCATAGCAAAAGCAAAGCCACTAAATAAAAGCATCCTTCTACAGGAAAGATGGGAGGCGGTCGCATTAGTGAGAATGCACGGCGTGTGCTCACCACAAAATTTAAGGTGCATTCCATATTACTTTCATGACAAAATGCGTTGCGGCTCACAGCATGTAACCAGCAGTAATTGTTTGAGGAAGGAAGATACTGGCAAAACACGATCTATAACTATGTTTGTTTTCATTGCTGGCCAGAGTAAATTATGCATCAGTTGACATCATCAATAATCAATGCATCAATACAAATATCAATGCCATCGATCAGCAACATGTCAATTGATTTCATCAAGAAAGTCATCAATGATGTCATCACTGATGTCATCAATGATGTCATTTGAAATGTCATCAGTGATGTTACCAAGGGTGTTATTGAACATGTCATGAGTGGTGAATATCATGTGAGCTCATAAGCAGTGAACAGAGGCTGTGTAAGTTATAACTAGCTCACTGAATTATAATTGGTTAATTTCAGTGTATCTTCAGTAGTAAAACATCACATTTTCTCTATCATTTTCACCTAAATATAACATACCTTTAACCTGCGGGATTTTTTCAGGGAATTTCTAGTGTTTCTTTTTACGAACATTAAGGTCTTTTCTCTTTAAGTAATTAAAATGTCACTTTATTCTTAGTTTATTTAGTGAATTTCAGTTTTTTTTGTAATATAAAGTAAGACATTAATACTATACCAAACTATAAAGTGACTGTAAGAAATTGTATCATTGGTTGGAAGGTAAAAACCACAATCCTTGTCAGGGTGAACCATAAAACTCGCTAAATTACCCTGTGCTTAAACCTCAGGTAGCTTGGCACAAAAGCATTCAGGCTCAGATTGGAGGTAAATTGTCAAGTATTTTTGCAACACCAACAATAATAAAGTGAAGACACAGCACAAACAAAATCCCAAACCAATTTAGAAAAATAGAGTAAATTGTAAATAATAAAATTATACCAGAATGCCAAAATTCGAATAGGTAGAACTAAAGTTATTAGTGCTCATCTGGACACCCTAACCTGGGAGAAATTCACCTGTACAGGCAGGCCACAATTGAGTGCAGGCAGAATATAGGGACCAGGTTA
Source organism: Lissotriton helveticus (assembly GCF_964261635.1). NCBI lineage: Eukaryota > Metazoa > Chordata > Amphibia > Caudata > Salamandridae > Lissotriton > Lissotriton helveticus. Next base: position 1,769,485,484 of record NC_136063.1, read on the forward strand.
GTCCAGCTGAAAAGTTACTTTCACAAGTCCAATGCAAAGAGTAACACTTCTTTTGGAGGAAGCCGCAAGGAGGAGGCTTTGGGCATGAAGAGCAGGTCAAGTGTTATGGACGATTGCTGCTGTAGTGCAAAGATCTATGCAAAAACAACAATTGATGGACGGAATTCAGAACAATGTCATACATTCACCCCAGTACAGAGATCTGGGCCTAAATCTACCGTTTTTTTGCTCATCATGCCATTCCAGTTTGGACCCAGTCATAGGCAAATCAGTCTTCACCCTGCGCCCAATGGGAACAGTCCAGCCCGAACTGCCAGGCCAGGTTCTCCCTGGACTGGAAACAAGCATCCTAGGATCAGTTTTGGGCTTTCAGCCCTCATCAGCCAGGATAGCTTGACTCCAGTGGCATGGAGAGCACGGGACCCACGTCTGGGCATACCTGCCCCACTCGGGGAGACAAATGCAAAAAGAACAAATGATGGACAGAATGCAGGACAATGTCATACATTCACCCCAGTACAGAGATCGGGGCCTAAATCCGTTGTTGTTTTGCTCACCATGCCATTCCAGTTTGGACCCAGCTATATGCAAATCAGTCTTGCCCTGCACCCAATGGGAACAGTCCAGCCTGAACTGCCAGGCCAGGTCATCCCTGGACTGCAAACAAGCCTTCTAGGACCAGTTTCTGGCTTTCAGCTCCCGTCAGCCAGGATAGCTTGACTCCAGTGGCATGGAGAGCACGGACCCACGTCTGGGCATACCCGTCCCACTCGTGGTGACAAATGCAAAAAGAACAATTGATGGAAAGAATGCAGGACAATGTCATACATTCGCCCAAGTACAGAGATCTGGGCCTAAATCCATTGTTGTTTTGCTCACCATGCCATTCCAATTTGGACCGATCCATATGTAAATCAGTCTTGACCCTGCACCCAAAGGGAACAGTCCAGCCTGAACTGCCAGGCCAGGTCCTCCCTGGACTGGAAACATGTATCCTAGGACCGGTGTCAGGCTTCCAGCCCTCATCAGCCAGGATAGTTTGACTCCAGTGGCATGGAGAGCATGGGACCCACGACTGGTCATACCCGTCCCACTCGGGGTGACAAATGCAGAAACAACAATTGATGGACAGAATGCAGGACAATGTCATACATTCTCCCTGGTACAGCGATCTGGGCCCAAATCCATTGTTCTTTTGCTCATCATGCCATTCCAATTTGGACCGAGCCATATGTAAATCAGTCTTGACCCTGCACCCAATGGGAACAGTCCAGACTGAACTGCCAGGACAGGTCCTCCCTGGACTGGAAACAAGTATCCTAGGACCGGTGTCAGGCTTTCAGCACTCATCAGCCAGGATAGCTTGACTCCAGTGGCATGGAGAGCACAGGACCCACGACTGGTCATACCCGTCCCACTCGGGGTGACAAATGCAAAAACAACAATTGATGGACAGAATGCAGAACAATGTCATACATTCACCCCAGTACAGAGATTTGGGCCTAAATCCATTGTTTTTTTGCTCACCATGCCATTCCAATTTGGACCCAGCAATATGCAAATCAGTCTTGACCCTGCGCCCAATAGGAACAGTCCAGCCCGGATTGCCAGGCCAGGACCTCCCTGGACTGGAAACAAGCATCTTTGGACCGGTTTTGGTCAAAAGATCTGGCTGTGTTAACGGTAATCGCAGGTGGTCTCTCTCAATCTGAAAAGACTGGAGCTTCAATGCGTGGTCATTGCGGTTTCAGTTTCAGCGCGTCCAGGCCCCTTCATGGTTCAAGGTGCCCAAACTTCAGTATTTTCCCCTTTTCTTCATGGAGATGCTTCCACTGATTCCGGCCAAGAGTCCAGGACTTGGGGGGGTACATCTTGGGCATCAGAACTCACTCCGGCAGCGACAAGTGCAGGCTCAGGCAGGTCCAAGCAGGTGTAGTTGCAGCTGGGGAGTTGCAGAGACGCTTCTGAAGCTTATTGTTTTCCTCTATCGCATGCAGAAGGTCAGCCAACTGATCCTGTGATTCACACTTGATAGTCAGGAAACAAGGCAAGCAGGTCCAGTCTTCTTTCTTCAGACAGCAAAGGAGTCTTCCTTCACCAGGACAGTCCTTTGGCAACAGAGCAGTCCTTCTTTTGAATCCTCCGCTGGTCCAGCATCAGTTTGAAGAGTGGCCTTGTGGTCTAATATTTATACTTGGTCCCATCATTTGTGTGGTTGGACTCCCTATCCTACGCCCAGCACCGGTTATGGAAAGCTCTTCTCTTGTCACTGGTTAAGGTCCAAAACTGTCTGGTGAGTTAGAAGAGAGGGCAGACCTGGCATCTGGTTCTTTGTGTGTCTGTGGCAGGCAACACCCTTTGAAGTGTAATTGAGGGTTCCTCATCACCTAACCTGTCTGGATGGCCCATTCTGTCCACACCTAAGCCTCCTTAATCTCACTGTCTCTAAGCAATAACAAACCTCATCAGCCTAGCCATTCAAAGTTATGTGACCCAGGACACTGGCAGAAAGGCACAGTTGGTTGGGACAAGAAAATGTTGACTTTCTAAAAGTGCAATTTCTAGAATTGTGAACTAAAATCCGAAATGCTATTAGGATAGTTAGGTCAATATCATCTTCAGTTTTATTTTTGAATTATTAGTAATGTGCTTTAATTTTCAATGTATTGGTGTTTTATATTTTGTATTTATTAACTCTATACAGGTTCTGTGGTACGGCTGCAGGTCTCTAGAACCAAAGTCAGGTTCCAATGTGAGTTCTATGTGGCTCTAACTTCCAATTCTTGGTCTCAAGGAGTACAGTGGGATCACCCAAAAATGTTAAAAGTTGTTTTTAGTATACAAGAGTGATTTTCATTAAGCTTGAGTCTAGAACTTATCTAGTTCGGACAAATAATGAGTATCCCTTGGTGTTTTCCGAAAAATGTGCTTAATTTTTAAGTTTTGTGATCCAGCGAGAGCATCCTGTGAGCACCATGAGATCTATGAAACATACATGAAATACTTCTCAGTGGTTAAAACCACTATATTCTTCCATTTTCATGAAGTTCCCAGCCTTTCATCTTCTTTTGAGAATAACAATTTGGTGCTACATCATCTTGTGCAGGGTCCTTGAGTTTTGTTTGTTTTTCTGCATTTGTTTTGGGATTAAATGATGGCTTCAGGATCAGACAGAGAGGATAATGTTTCATAGGTAGAAATGGAGACTGCTAAAGCCACCAACGAATCACTTGTGTAGCCATTGTTTGATACTCCAACAGAGGAGAAGAACGTTTCTTCAAAATGTATGACCTATAAAATCTACAAGAAGCAGCTCTCACAAGGGACTCTGGAGAAGTAGTGTCACAAAACTTCTGACTTATGGATGTGTCACATTCATCCCACTTAGTTGTCTAGAGATGAGCAACAGAAGGATCTTGAGGAGGCCTCCAACTCAACATAAGGAACTTCCATAGGATCCAGTGATGCAGTGCCCACCAAGTTGTCCAGGGGCAGTTGGACCATAATCCTGCTTAACAAGAGATGATGGCTTACTGTAGGAGGTGCAGTAAGAATGTTTGTGCAGAAGAGCTGACCAGGTCTGTCATAGACAAGTCAGTATTAGAACACCAGTGTCCCAAGAAGATGTATTTTTTGTGTCCAAGGTCTGAAGCCCTGATTTTGTTTTTAACCCCTTCCGTGCTCCCGTCGGCCAATGCCCGACAGGAGCACTCCCTCCCTGGTGCTGTGAACGGCCATCGGCCGTTGCAGCCCCGCCCACTCATTAGAACGCCCATACCGCGGCGGAATTGCCGCCGCGGTTAAGGCGTTAAGTTCAACCTCCCAAAAAGTAAAAGAAATACAAAATCAATTTAAAATCTCAAAAAGTCTCCAAAAAAAGAATAATTTCAGAACTGCCTATTCTGGTTTCAAAATAGAGAAGAAGCAAGCTGTTTATCATGTGTGTCCCTTTTTGTAGTATATCATAATAGTCTGCTGTAGCAGTCCGTATAAATGAATACAAGTTAAGTCTATTGTCATAAGTGTAAATAAAACCAAACACTTATAACAATAAATATATCTTACATTGCTAAAGATTTTGCAGGAGTTTTGTTGTTTTGTAATTTTTTAATGCAGACCCAATACAAAATTTATATTAGTGCTTCAAACCTAACAGAAATCACTTTTTCAGTTGGTCTATACATTATCACCAATACTAAATCAATGCTTTGTAGTTCACTAAGTTACATTAGTTTGCATCAAGGGAATGTTCCATGATCGCTTTACGGGGAGTGCCTTGCACCCACCCATGGATATTGATGCAAATCTATATTAACAATGACTTGCAAAAATGAATTTGGGACATAGGGTTTCACCTTTTAAGGCTGTCATAACAGAGAGAAATATTTTTTATTTTGCTTTGTTTTGCCTCTTTGTATGTGTGCTACATTGTATGTTACATAAAGGAAATAATCTTAAAGGATAATAGTAGTGCATTACCATACAAACACGCCGCACGGCACACTACTGGTTAGGGGATGGAAGTTGAAGGTGGTGGAAAGCTTTTCTTTCTTTTCTGGTGATGGTATCAAAAATCCGTTTAGGTGTTTATTAGTTGATGGGTTTGTTGATGGAAAAAATGTATGTATCAGGAAAAGGATTTCTACCACATTGGACAGTCGTGTTTTGGGATGGTGCAACCTTTTAAACGGATCTGGAAGGTACCTTGGCAGATCAACATCAGAATTATTTTTAAAGTATTCTGCAAGTCTACTTTTAGGTCTCTCATAATGTTGGTGGTATTATGGCCTTTAGGTAGAGGATAGAAATAGAGGTATTTGATCAAGAGGTTTATTTCACCTAGTAATAGGAGCCCTTCAGTTAGGTTGATAACTCTGTCTGATGCCTGTAAGGGTTGTAGATGTCTGATGATCAGCAGTTTATTTTGTCTTATAAACTTTCTGTTCTTTTTATACTGTTTACTCACAGGACTTATACTAACAAGGGAATATCCCAAATCAGAATACTTTATGAAGTTGTGAGTTGGAAGAGGAGGTATATGAAACCTTAACATGTCTCTTTTTAGTATTCCTCGCAGGGGGAAGTTAAAATATTTTCCAGGTGCACGAATTCTGTGCAGGAAACTCAGGCAACTATGCGCACAGCAAATGCTTTCTTTATTTCATGTTTATACATTTTGTGAATGATTATATGATGAATGCACATTTTCTTGAAAAGTACTTTTTACATGCTTAGTATAAGGGCGTAGGTATTAACATCACAAGGGTGGGCGGGGTAAACTAATTGACAAAAGATGCAGTGTTTTGTTCATCTACTGTGGTGTATTATGGTCCTTGGAGTATTATGATAGACCGGGGTACGTACAGGGGAGGAGTCACGTTTGATGAATTTAAAATGACATCAGGTGTTCAGTGATGTGACGGTCAGTTTAAACAGACTATCTAAGAGGCCACGGCACGCGAGACAGGTATGAGGAGTGTTGCATAAGGTTGGAGTAAGGGATTTAATACGTGGTGTAATAAGGGGACTTTCGTAAACTGGCATGGGGAAATTAGAAAACGTAGTCACCTTACTTGAGCTGTAGAATGAACAAATAGAGGGAAAACGCCGAGTTAAGTATTTTTTCTTGTAAAAACCAACGCTTAAATGATTGTCTGATGAAATTGTATAACGGTTGTTCGTGTACGCTTATGGTTTATCGTTCCCATTTATATTTCTAGTGAAATCCCTGATGAAGGGCTAAAAATACGGCCCAAAATGCATTGGATACTATTCACTATCGAGGATGAATCATGTATATATTCCTGCTGTAGAAATTGGAAGTCCGGTTGGACACGTCTACTGTATTAGAATTTAAATGCATAAAATGGCCCGACATGCGACTGACTGAAATGGAGTAAAATAACGATTAATTTGGAACTAATTTGAATAAAAGACTTACTACGCAACTTCATTGTGGTACAATCATTGCAACAAGCAGTTTCTAGCAGTGCTTCTGACATGGGAGCAGGATTCCGCTCCCAGGACTTAACGTTGTTTGATTCACTCACGTGGCGGAAGGGCAGACCACGAATGCAGAATGCACGCATAAATCTATACAAAGCAATTCAAATTGACAAGAATGGGACTAAATTGGTGTGCACCCGACATCTTGAACTTTGGATGATTTCACTTCAGCCCTTTTTTCAGGGTAGCACCCACGGAACATTGTTACCAAAAAAAACGCAAACGAAAGTAGATGATTGCATGTCAAGCTATTTCTCCTCGCAGGGGGAAGTTAAAATATTTTCCAGGTGCACGAATTCTGTGCAGGAAACTCAGGCAACTATGCGCACAGCAAATGCTTTCTTTATTTCATGTTTATACATTTTGTGAATGATTATATGATGAATGCACATTTTCTTGAAAAGTACTTTTTACATGCTTAGTATAAGGGCGTAGGTATTAACATCACAAGGGTGGGCGGGGTAAACTAATTGACAAAAGATGCAGTGTTTTGTTCATCTACTGTGGTGTATTATGGTCCTTGGAGTATTATGATAGACCGGGGTACGTACAGGGGAGGAGTCACGTTTGATGAATTTAAAATGACATCAGGTGTTCAGTGATGTGACGGTCAATTTAAACAGACTATCTAAGAGGCCACGGCACGCGAGACAGGTATGAGGAGTGTTGCATAAGGTTGGAGTAAGGGATTTAATACGTGGTGTAATAAGGGGACTTTCGTAAACTGGCATGGGGAAATTAGAAAAGGTAGTCACCTTACTTGAGCTGTAGAATGAACAAATAGAGGGAAAACGCTGAGTTAAGTATTTTTTCTTGTAAAAACCAACGCTTAAATGATTGTCTGATGAAATTGTATAACGGTTGTTCGTGTACGCTTATGGTTTATCGTTCCCATTTATATTTCTAGTGAAATCCCTGATGAAGGGCTAAAAATACGGCCCGAAATGCATTGGATACTATTCACTATCGAGGATGAATCATGTATATATTCCTGCTGTAGAAATTGGAAGTCCGGTTGGACACGTCTACTGTATTAGAATTTAAATGCATAAAATGGCCCGACATGCGACTGACTGAAATGGAGTAAAATAACGATTAATTTGGAACTAATTTGAATAAAAGACTTACTACGCAACTTCATTGTGGTACAATCATTGCAACAAGCAGTTTCTAGCAGTGCTTCTGACATGGGAGCAGGCCGCTCCCAGGACTTAACGTTGTTTGATTCACTCACGTGGCGGAAGGGCGGACCACGAATGCAGAATGCACGCATAAATCTATACAAAGCAATTCAAATTGACAAGAATGGGACTAAATTGGTGTGCACCCGACCTCTTGAACTTTGGATGATTTCACTTCAGCCCTTTTTTCAGGGTAGCACCCACGGAACATTGTTACCAAAAAAAACGCAAACGAAAGTAGATGATTGCATGTCAAGCTATTTCTCCTCGCAGGGGGAAGTTAAAATATTTCCCAGGTGCACGAATTCTGTGCAGGACACTCAGGCAACTATGCGCACAGCAAATGCTTTCTTTATTTCATGTTTATACATTTTGTGAATGATTATATGATGAATGCTCATTTTCTTGAAAAGTACTTTTTACATGCTTAGTATAAGGGCATAGGTATTAACATCACAAGGGTGGGCGGGGTAAACTAATTGACAAAAGATGCAGTGTTTTGTTCATCTACTGTGGTGTATTATGGTCCTTGGAGTATTATGATAGACCGGGGTACGTACAGGGGAGGAGTCACGTTTGATGAATTTAAAATGACATCAGGTGTTCAGTGATGTGACGGTCAGTTTAAACAGACTATCTAAGAGGCCACGGCACGCGAGACAGGTATGAGGAGTGTTGCATAAGGTTGGAGTAAGGGATTTAATACGTGGTGTAATAAGGGGACTTTCGTAAACTGGCATGGGGAAATTAGAAAAGGTAGTCACCTTACTTGAGCTGTAGAATGAACAAATAGAGGGAAAACGCCGAGTTAAGTATTTTTTCTTGTAAAAACCAACGCTTAAATGATTGTCTGATGAAATTGTATAACGGTTGTTCGTGTACGCTTATGGTTTATCGTTCCCATTTATATTTCTAGTGAAATCCCTGATGAAGGGCTAAAAATACGGCCCGAAATGCATTGGATACTATTCACTATCGAGGATGAATCATGTATATATTCCTGCTGTAGAAATTGGAAGTCCGGTTGGACACGTCTACTGTATTAGAATTTACATGCATAAAATGGCCCGACATGCGACTGACTGAAATGGAGTAAAATAATGATTAATTTGGAACTAATTTGAATAAAAGACTTACTACGCAACTTCATTGTGGTACAATCATTGCAACAAGCAGTTTCTAGCAGTGCTTCTGACATGGGAGCAGGATTCCGCTCCCAGGACTTAACGTTGTTTGATTCACTCACGTGGCGGAAGGGCAGACCACGAATGCAGAATGCACGCATAAATCTATACAAAGCAATTCAAATTGACAAGAATGGGACTAAATTGGTGTGCACCCGACATCTTGAACTTTGGATGATTTCACTTCAGCCCTTTTTTCAGGGTAGCACCCACGGAACATTGTTACCAAAAAAAACGCAAACGAAAGTAGATGATTGCATGTCAAGCTATTTCTCCTCGCAGGGGGAAGTTAAAATATTTTCCAGGTGCACGAATTCTGTGCAGGAAACTCAGGCAACTATGCGCACAGCAAATGCTTTCTTTATTTCATGTTTATACATTTTGTGAATGATTATATGATGAATGCACATTTTCTTGAAAAGTACTTTTTACATGCTTAGTATAAGGGCGTAGGTATTAACATCACAAGGGTGGGCGGGGTAAACTAATTGACAAAAGATGCAGTGTTTTGTTCATCTACTGTGGTGTATTATGGTCCTTGGAGTATTATGATAGACCGGGGTACGTACAGGGGAGGAGTCACGTTTGATGAATTTAAAATGACATCAGGTGTTCAGTGATGTGACGGTCAATTTAAACAGACTATCTAAGAGGCCACGGCACGCGAGACAGGTATGAGGAGTGTTGCATAAGGTTGGAGTAAGGGATTTAATACGTGGTGTAATAAGGGGACTTTCGTAAACTGGCATGGGGAAATTAGAAAAGGTAGTCACCTTACTTGAGCTGTAGAATGAACAAATAGAGGGAAAACGCTGAGTTAAGTATTTTTTCTTGTAAAAACCAACGCTTAAATGATTGTCTGATGAAATTGTATAACGGTTGTTCGTGTACGCTTATGGTTTATCGTTCCCATTTATATTTCTAGTGAAATCCCTGATGAAGGGCTAAAAATACGGCCCGAAATGCATTGGATACTATTCACTATCGAGGATGAATCATGTATATATTCCTGCTGTAGAAATTGGAAGTCCGGTTGGACACGTCTACTGTATTAGAATTTAAATGCATAAAATGGCCCGACATGCGACTGACTGAAATGGAGTAAAATAACGATTAATTTGGAACTAATTTGAATAAAAGACTTACTACGCAACTTCATTGTGGTACAATCATTGCAACAAGCAGTTTCTAGCAGTGCTTCTGACATGGGAGCAGGCCGCTCCCAGGACTTAACGTTGTTTGATTCACTCACGTGGCGGAAGGGCGGACCACGAATGCAGAATGCACGCATAAATCTATACAAAGCAATTCAAATTGACAAGAATGGGACTAAATTGGTGTGCACCCGACCTCTTGAACTTTGGATGATTTCACTTCAGCCCTTTTTTCAGGGTAGCACCCACGGAACATTGTTACCAAAAAAAACGCAAACGAAAGTAGATGATTGCATGTCAAGCTATTTCTCCTCGCAGGGGGAAGTTAAAATATTTCCCAGGTGCACGAATTCTGTGCAGGACACTCAGGCAACTATGCGCACAGCAAATGCTTTCTTTATTTCATGTTTATACATTTTGTGAATGATTATATGATGAATGCTCATTTTCTTGAAAAGTACTTTTTACATGCTTAGTATAAGGGCATAGGTATTAACATCACAAGGGTGGGCGGGGTAAACTAATTGACAAAAGATGCAGTGTTTTGTTCATCTACTGTGGTGTATTATGGTCCTTGGAGTATTATGATAGACCGGGGTACGTACAGGGGAGGAGTCACGTTTGATGAATTTAAAATGACATCAGGTGTTCAGTGATGTGACGGTCAGTTTAAACAGACTATCTAAGAGGCCACGGCACGCGAGACAGGTATGAGGAGTGTTGCATAAGGTTGGAGTAAGGGATTTAATACGTGGTGTAATAAGGGGACTTTCGTAAACTGGCATGGGGAAATTAGAAAAGGTAGTCACCTTACTTGAGCTGTAGAATGAACAAATAGAGGGAAAACGCCGAGTTAAGTATTTTTTCTTGTAAAAACCAACGCTTAAATGATTGTCTGATGAAATTGTATAACGGTTGTTCGTGTACGCTTATGGTTTATCGTTCCCATTTATATTTCTAGTGAAATCCCTGATGAAGGGCTAAAAATACGGCCCGAAATGCATTGGATACTATTCACTATCGAGGATGAATCATGTATATATTCCTGCTGTAGAAATTGGAAGTCCGGTTGGACACGTCTACTGTATTAGAATTTACATGCATAAAATGGCCCGACATGCGACTGACTGAAATGGAGTAAAATAATGATTAATTTGGAACTAATTTGAATAAAAGACTTACTACGCAACTTCATTGTGGTACAATCATTGCAACAAGCAGTTTCTAGCAGTGCTTCTGACATGGGAGCAGGATTCCGCTCCCAGGACTTAACGTTGTTTGATTCACTCACGTGGCGGAAGGGCTGACCACGAATGCAGAATGCACGCATAAATCTATACAAAGCAATTCAAATTGACAAGAATGGGACTAAATTGGTGTGCACCCGACATCTTGAACTTTGGATGATTTCACTTCAGCCCTTTTTTCAGGGTAGCACCCACGGAACATTGTTACCAAAAAAAACGCAAACGAAAGTAGATGATTGCATGTCAAGCTATTTCTCCTCGCAGGGGGAAGTTAAAATATTTTCCAGGTGCACGAATTCTGTGCAGGAAACTCAGGCAACTATGCGCACAGCAAATGCTTTCTTTATTTCATGTTTATACATTTTGTGAATGATTATATGATGAATGCACATTTTCTTGAAAAGTACTTTTTACATGCTTAGTATAAGGGCGTAGGTATTAACATCACAAGGGTGGGCGGGGTAAACTAATTGACAAAAGATGCAGTGTTTTGTTCATCTACTGTGGTGTATTATGGTCCTTGGAGTATTATGATAGACCGGGGTACGTACAGGGGAGGAGTCACGTTTGATGAATTTAAAATGACATCAGGTGTTCAGTGATGTGACGGTCAATTTAAACAGACTATCTAAGAGGCCACGGCACGCGAGACAGGTATGAGGAGTGTTGCATAAGGTTGGAGTAAGGGATTTAATACGTGGTGTAATAAGGGGACTTTCGTAAACTGGCATGGGGAAATTAGAAAAGGTAGTCACCTTACTTGAGCTGTAGAATGAACAAATAGAGGGAAAACGCTGAGTTAAGTATTTTTTCTTGTAAAAACCAACGCTTAAATGATTGTCTGATGAAATTGTATAACGGTTGTTCGTGTACGCTTATGGTTTATCGTTCCCATTTATATTTCTAGTGAAATCCCTGATGAAGGGCTAAAAATACGGCCCGAAATGCATTGGATACTATTCACTATCGAGGATGAATCATGTATATATTCCTGCTGTAGAAATTGGAAGTCCGGTTGGACACGTCTACTGTATTAGAATTTAAATGCATAAAATGGCCCGACATGCGACTGACTGAAATGGAGTAAAATAACGATTAATTTGGAACTAATTTGAATAAAAGACTTACTACGCAACTTCATTGTGGTACAATCATTGCAACAAGCAGTTTCTAGCAGTGCTTCTGACATGGGAGCAGGCCGCTCCCAGGACTTAACGTTGTTTGATTCACTCACGTGGCGGAAGGGCGGACCACGAATGCAGAATGCACGCATAAATCTATACAAAGCAATTCAAATTGACAAGAATGGGACTAAATTGGTGTGCACCCGACCTCTTGAACTTTGGATGATTTCACTTCAGCCCTTTTTTCAGGGTAGCACCCACGGAACATTGTTACCAAAAAAAACGCAAACGAAAGTAGATGATTGCATGTCAAGCTATTTCTCCTCGCAGGGGGAAGTTAAAATATTTCCCAGGTGCACGAATTCTGTGCAGGACACTCAGGCAACTATGCGCACAGCAAATGCTTTCTTTATTTCATGTTTATACATTTTGTGAATGATTATATGATGAATGCACATTTTCTTGAAAAGTACTTTTTACATGCTTAGTATAAGGGCATAGGTATTAACATCACAAGGGTGGGCGGGGTAAACTAATTGACAAAAGATGCAGTGTTTTGTTCATCTACTGTGGTGTATTATGGTCCTTGGAGTATTATGATAGACCGGGGTACGTACAGGGGAGGAGTCACGTTTGATGAATTTAAAATGACATCAGGTGTTCAGTGATGTGACGGTCAGTTTAAACAGACTATCTAAGAGGCCACGGCACGCGAGACAGGTATGAGGAGTGTTGCATAAGGTTGGAGTAAGGGATTTAATACGTGGTGTAATAAGGGGACTTTCGTAAACTGGCATGGGGAAATTAGAAAAGGTAGTCACCTTACTTGAGCTGTAGAATGAACAAATAGAGGGAAAACGCCGAGTTAAGTATTTTTTCTTGTAAAAACCAACGCTTAAATGATTGTCTGATGAAATTGTATAACGGTTGTTCGTGTACGCTTATGGTTTATCGTTCCCATTTATATTTCTAGTGAAATCCCTGATGAAGGGCTAAAAATACGGCCCGAAATGCATTGGATACTATTCACTATCGAGGATGAATCATGTATATATTCCTGCTGTAGAAATTGGAAGTCCGGTTGGACACGTCTACTGTATTAGAATTTACATGCATAAAATGGCCCGACATGCGACTGACTGAAATGGAGTAAAATAATGATTAATTTGGAACTAATTTGAATAAAAGACTTACTACGCAACTTCATTGTGGTACAATCATTGCAACAAGCAGTTTCTAGCAGTGCTTCTGACATGGGAGCAGGATTCCGCTCCCAGGACTTAACGTTGTTTGATTCACTCACGTGGCGGAAGGGCTGACCACGAATGCAGAATGCACGCATAAATCTATACAAAGCAATTCAAATTGACAAGAATGGGACTAAATTGGTGTGCACCCGACCTCTTGAACTTTGGATGATTTCACTTCAGCCCTTTTTTCAGGGTAGCACCCACGGAACATTGTTACCAAAAAAAACGCAAACGAAAGTAGATGATTGCATGTCAAGCTATTTCTCCTCGCAGGGGGAAGTTAAAATATTTTCCAGGTGCACGAATTCTGTGCAGGAAACTCAGGCAACTATGCGCACAGCAAATGCTTTATTTATTTCATGTTTATACATTTTGTGAATGAGTATATGATGAATGCACATTTTCTTGAAAAGTACTTTTTACATGCTTAGTATAAGGGCGTAGGTATTAACATCACAAGGGTGGGCGGGGTAAACTAATTGACAAAAGATGCAGTGTTTTGTTCATCTACTGTGGTGTATTATGGTCCTTGGAGTATTATGATAGACCGGGGTACGTACAGGGGAGGAGTCACGTTTGATGAATTTAAAATGACATCAGGTGTTCAGTGATGTGACGGTCAGTTTAAACAGACTATCTAAGAGGCCACGGCACGCAAGACAGGTATGAGGAGTGTTGCATAAGGTTGGAGTAAGGTATTTAATACGTGGTGTAATAAGGGGACTTTCGTAAACTGGCATGGGGAAATTAGAAAAGGTAGTCACCTTACTTGAGCTGTAGAATGAACAAATAGAGGGAAAACGCCGAGTTAAGTATTTTTTCTTGTAAAAACCAACGCTTAAATGATTGTCTGATGAAATTGTATAACGGTTGTTCGTGTACGCTTATGGTTTATCGTTCCCATTTATATTTCTAGTGAAATCCCTGATGAAGGGCTAAAAATACGGCCCGAAATGCATTGGATACTATTCACTATCGAGGATGAATCATGTATATATTCCTGCTGTAGAAATTGGAAGTCCGGTTGGACACGTCTACTGTATTAGAATTTAAATGCATAAAATGGCCCGACATGCGACTGACTGAAATGGAGTAAAATAACGATTAATTTGGAACTAATTTGAATAAAAGACTTACTACGCAACTTCATTGTGGTACAATCATTGCAACAAGCAGTTTCTAGCAGTGCTTCTGACATGGGAGCAGGATTCCGCTCCCAGGACTTAACGTTGTTTGATTCACTCACGTGGCGGAAGGGCGGACACGAATGCAGAATGCACGCATAAATCTATACAAAGCAATTCAAATTGACAAGAATGGGACTAAATTGGTGTGCACCCGACCTCTTGAACTTTGGATGATTTCACTTCAGCCCTTTTTTCAGGGTAGCACCCACGGAACATTGTTACCAAAAAAAACGCAAACAAAAGTAGATGATTGCATGTCAAGCTATTTCTCCTCGCAGGGGGAAGTTAAAATATTTTCCAGGTGCACGAATTCTGTGCAGGAAACTCAGGCAACTATGCGCACAGCAAATGCTTTCTTTATTTCATGTTTATACATTTTGTGAATGATTATATGATGAATGCACATTTTCTTGAAAAGTACTTTTTACATGCTTAGTATAAGGGCGTAGGTATTAACATCACAAGGGTGGGCGGGGTAAACTAATTGACAAAAGATGCAGTGTTTTGTTCATCTACTGTGGTGTATTATGGTCCTTGGAGTATTATGATAGACCGGGGTACGTACAGGGGAGGAGTCACGTTTGATGAATTTAAAATGACATCAGGTGTTCAGTGATGTGACGGTCAGTTTAAACAGACTATCTAAGAGGCCACGGCACGCGAGACAGGTATGAGGAGTGTTGCATAAGGTTGAAGTAAGGTATTTAATACGTGGTGTAATAAGGGGACTTTCGTAAACTGGCATGGGGAAATTAGAAAAGGTAGTCACCTTACTTGAGCTGTAGAATGAACAAATAGAGGGAAAACGCCGAGTTAAGTATTTTTTCTTGTAAAAACCAACGCTTAAATGATTGTCTGATGAAATTGTATAACGGTTGTTCGTGTACGCTTATGGTTTATCGTTCCCATTTATATTTCTAGTGAAATCCCTGATGAAGGGCTAAAAATACGGCCCGAAATGCATTGGATACTATTCACTATCGAGGATGAATCATGTATATATTCCTGCTGTAGAAATTGGAAGTCCGGTTGGACACGTCTACTGTATTAGAATTTAAATGCATAAAATGGCCCGACATGCGACTGACTGAAATGGAGTAAAATAACGATTAATTTTTGAACTAATTTGAATAAAAGACTTACTACGCAACTTCATTGTGGTACAATCATTGCAACAAGCAGTTTCTAGCAGTGCTTCTGACATGGGAGCAGGATTCCGCTCCCAGGACTTAACGTTGTTTGATTCACTCACGTGGCGGAAGGGCTGACCACGAATGCAGAATGCACGCATAAATCTATACAAAGCAATTCAAATTGACAAGAATGGGACTAAATTGGTGTGCACCCGACCTCTTGAACTTTGGATGATTTCACTTCAACCCTTTTTTCAGGGTAGCACCCACGGAACATTGTTACCAAAAAAAACGCAAACGAAAGTAGATGATTGCATGTCAAGCTATTTCTCCTCGCAGGGGGAAGTTAAAATATTTTCCAGGTGCACGAATTCTGTGCAGGAAACTCAGGCAACTATGCGCACAGCAAATGCTTTCTTTATTTCATGTTTATACATTTTGTGAATGATTATATGATGAATGCACATTTTCTTGAAAAGTACTTTTTACATGCTTAGTATAAGGGCGTAGGTATTAACATCACAAGGGTGGGTGGGGTAAACTAATTGACAAAAGATGCAGTGTTTTGTTCATCTACTGTGGTGTATTATGGTCCTTGGAGTATTATGATAGACCGGGGTACGTACAGGGGAGGAGTCACGTTTGATGAATTTAAAATGACATCAGGTGTTCAGTGATGTGACGGTCAGTTTAAACAGACTATCTAAGAGGCCACGGCACGCGAGACAGGTATGAGGAGTGTTGCATAAGGTTGGAGTAAGGGATTTAATACGTGGTGTAATAAGGGGACTTTCGTAAACTGGCATGGGGAAATTAGAAAAGGTAGTCACCTTACTTGAGCTGTAGAATGAACAAATAGAGGGAAAACGCCGAGTTAAGTATTTTTTCTTGTAAAAACCAACGCTTAAATGATTGTCTGATGAAATTGTATAACGGTTGTTCCTGTACGCTTATGGTTTATCGTTCCCATTTATATTTCTAGTGAAATCCCTGATGAAGGGCTAAAAATACGGCCCGAAATGCATTGGATACTATTCACTATCGAGGATGAATCATGTATATATTCCTGCTGTAGAAATTGGAAGTCCGGTTGGACACGTCTACTGTATTAGAATTTAAATGCATAAAATGGCCCGACATGCGACTGACTGAAATGGAGTAAAATAACGATTAATTTGGAACTAATTTGAATAAAAGACTTACTACGCAACTTCATTGTGGTACAATCATTGCAACAAGCAGTTTCTAGCAGTGCTTCTGACATGGGAGCAGGATTCCGCTCCCAGGACTTAACGTTGTTTGATTCACTCACGTGGCGGAAGGGCGGACCACGAATGCAGAATGCACGCATAAATCTATACAAAGCAATTCAAATTGACAAGAATGGGACTAAATTGGTGTGCACCCGACCTCTTGAACTTTGGATGATTTCACTTCAGCCCTTTTTTCAGGGTAGCACCCACGAAACATTGTTACCAAAAAAAACGCAAACGAAAGTAGATGATTGCATGTCAAGCTATTTCTCCTCGCAGGGGGAAGCTAAATATTTTCCAGGTGCACTAATTCTGTGCAGGAAACTCAGGCAACTATGCGCACAGCAAATGCTTTCTTTATTTCATGTTTATACATTTTGTGAATGATTATATGATGAATGCACATTTTCTTGAAAAGTACTTTTTACATGCTTAGTATAAGGGCGTAGGTATTAACATCACAAGGGTGGGCGGGGTAAACTAATTGACAAAAGATGCAGTGTTTTGTTCATCTACTGTGGTGTATTATGGTCCTTGGAGTATTATGATAGACCGGGGTACGTACAGGGGAGGAGTCACGTTTGATGAATTTAAAATGACATCAGGTGTTCAGTGATGTGACGGTCAGTTTAAACAGACTATCTAAGAGGCCACGGCACGCGAGACAGGTATGAGGAGTGTTGCATAAGGTTGGAGTAAGGGATTTAATACGTGGTGTAATAAGGGGACTTTCGTAAACTGGCATGGGGAAATTAGAAAAGGTAGTCACCTTACTTGAGCTGTAGAATGAACAAATAGAGGGAAAACGCCGAGTTAAGTATTTTTTCTTGTAAAAACCAACGCTTAAATGATTGTCTGATGAAATTGTATAACGGTTGTTCGTGTACGCTTATGGTTTATCGTTCCCATTTATATTTCTAGTGAAATCCCTGATGAAGGGCTAAAAATACGGCCCGAAATGCATTGGATACTATTCACTATCGAGGATGAATCATGTATATATTCCTGCTGTAGAAATTGGAAGTCCGGTTGGACACGTCTACTGTATTAGAATTTAAATGCATAAAATGGCCCGACATGCGACTGACTGAAATGGAGTAAAATAACGATTAATTTGGAACTAATTTGAATAAAAGACTTACTACGCAACTTCATTGTGGTACAATCATTGCAACAAGCAGTTTCTAGCAGTGCTTCTGACATGGGAGCAGGATTCCGCTCCCAGGACTTAACGTTGTTTGATTCACTCACGTGGCGGAAGGGCGGACCACGAATGCAGAATGCACGCATAAATCTATACAAAGCAATTCAAATTGACAAGAATGGGACTAAATTGGTGTGCACCCGACCTCTTGAACTTTGGATCTTTTTAGTATTGCACATTGAATTGTAAAAGCCTTCTTGGCTGTCATCCTTTTTTGACTTCTGCAATCATCTGCAGCACTTCTGCTACTTTAGAGTCGCTTTTTGTGTTCTTAAAAAGTTCCAGTTCTTTTTGTAGCTTGGTTCTAAGCATCTGCATTTTTTGAATGGGTATTTTAACAAATGCTGATAGTAGTGCCACTGATGAGTAATGCAACAAAATATTCCATGAAGCAGACCACTCACAGTTAGTCTAAATGGTGACTTAGACATAATCTCCAACTCTCTCTGATGCTCTGTTTTTTGGAGTCACTCACACTCATCAGCCGGGACGGTAGTACAACTGGTGGAGAGGTGAGCCCCCTTACTTTGGCGCACTCGCCACTAATTCAGGACGTGTGTCACTGCTACTTAGCAGAATTTTGATTCTGTAATTACAGATATTATCCCTTCCTAGCCCATCAGCTCTCTTAGGTAAGCGCTGTTTTTGTTCACAGTGTCCCAAGAATACTCTTCTCAGGGCTCTCATACTTTCTTGTTCACCCTCATTGTTTTATTCCCTTTCACTTTTTACCTTCATGGGTCAGGGTGGTTTTCCAATCTGTCTCCATTGCACTTGTCACCTAGTATTATTGTTTCAAGTTATTCACTCTTATACCAAGGATAATGTGTAGATAAGTGGAACCTATGTATATGCACAAAGTATCTAACTACTGTACAGCAGTCTTAACTTGGGTTTACGTACTAGGTGATATTGACTAGGATATGGTAAATTGGCTACCACAACTCGAGGCACACACTTCATGGATCTACCTATGAACCTTGTATTGTCACAAAACTACATTTGTGCTGTTCTCCTAAATGCTTTGTACCCGCCCAGCAAATGTCACCTTGGGTGTTGGGTAGCACTGAGTAACAGTGTTCGCCAAATTATACTGCCTGATGGGGCCTGTAACTTTGCTTGACAATATGCCATTGTACATCTTTTAGCCCTGAAGAGGTCGTGGGCCCATCACCCTGATGAAACACGTGTTGTCTGGGCATCTGGTCGGCATTAAACAAAGAACAAAAAGCTACATTGGACTAATGTGATTGTTGTGTTTTTACATATCTATATCCAAGATTTGCAGTATTTGCTCTGCTTCTATTTTCCATGTGTGCACAGGCAACCTGTATCAAGTGTTCTAAAGGCCTTGTGTCTACCTGGGGTTTTAGGGTCATTCCCCTGCCTGTGGCACTGTTTCGCTCTGTTATCCTCCCCATACACTACGTACACTCGAGTAGGCGCCACCTCATACCACATTACTTGAAACCCATCCGATTATCTACCCAAGGAATAGAAGTTAGGTTTTATACAGATTTGTAAATGTGCCATTGTAAATTGGCACTTGCTAATTTCCCCCCCCCTGAATGAACAGTGCACATCTAGGATGTAGATTTGTTCTTCTCATGGTGGTGCTCTGTCTTGAGTGTCAAATCCAAGAGGATATAGGTTTGTAATCCCAAAAAACTGTCCATTTGAAGATGAAGGAGCACATGAATCCAAAAGCCAGACAGTGCAAAAATGTGATCCACAAGAATACGATGATTCACAAAGAAATGAAATATCCAAGAAAGAAGTGACTCAAACAGATGGACTCACCAAAGAACAAAAATATATTTCCGCCTCAACATTTCGGCTTCCACCTTCCTCAAGTAGTACAATATTGTTTTCTCAGTAGCTGCACAGATAACACAGCTGCATTTTCAAAAAGTATTATGAGTGAAGATTCAATTATGAATGAGGAATCAATGCAGTCCTGAGATCTCCTGAGATATGCAGTAACCAGGTGGTATTATCAGTGATGTTCAGTCCATCTGGATGCAAATTTTTTAAACGGTACATCCAGACATTTTATTTGTGGTCCTGTAGTTCTTTCTTTAAGACATGTTCCACAGGGAAATCCTTCAAATCTGATTGCAAATGGTCCACAAGGTTAAAATATATATATATATATATATATATATATTCAATGAAAAAACCAAAAGGTTAAAGTAACTTTATAGTTAGGTGTATATGTCAGTGGCAACATTAACATTTTCAACTAAAACACCACAGACATTCATCAGCTACAGTTAGCAGAGCTAATTATACCTTATGCCCCTGTCATGCACTCATTATGACTTCACATATTATATCACTTATGGCATTTTCTATGACACCCCTCCCCTGGGGCCACAAGTGGGTGCCCTAATGCTCACCTGTGCACCCGCAAATCTCAAGTTGGGGGCTACGAGGGGAGCCCCAGGGCCCCGAAGCACCAGTTGGCTCCCCACTTAGTTTGGGAGCCTGCGTTGTTTCAGCCCAGAAGGAGAATTTCTTTTTGTATGCTCCCTCCATTTGAGCCAAAGTCTGTTTCAATGCCCAGAGAAGCGTGGGCAGGGAACCAGAAGTCTAATCCCACCCAGCAGTCCATATGTGAATCTGCCACCGGCAGGGAAAAGACTTGTCTTCACTATCCGCACTCCTGAAGGCAGGGAAGGCATGTGCATTCCCATCTGAAGGGAGATTTAAAAATGCTCCTGCCAAACAGAAGCATAGATATGTTTCACTGCCCACACTAATGCAGGCAGAGAAACTACTGTGTCCCATGTGTGGGCTCCTCAGTACACAGTAACTGAGCCGGCCAGGGGATGGGGTCCCCGGGGCCTTTTAAGACCCAGGGAGGGGGTCATGTGGCCTTCCTACCATTAAACTTCATTTTGGCTCCATGGATGGGGTTCCTGAGGCCTACTAAGGCATGAGGAGGGGGACTGTGCAGCCCAGTTCACCCTTTGTTTTACCAGCCGGCGCCGGCAGATGAGACCCTGAGGCCTACAATGGCTCAGGTGGGAGCCCCTTGGCCCTCTCCCTTTAAAAAAATTAATAAATCAGTGTTGGGGTGGAGTCACAAGGAACTACAAAAACTTGGGTAGGGAGACCATGCACCCCTCCCCTTTTTACTACTCGTCGGAACTGGGAGATGGGCTGCCATTGATTTAGTTTTGGGGCCTTTGTACCACCATCCCCTTACTGAAGGTACCCAGCCCCGGGGATTGGTCCCAGTGTCCATAAGGGGCTCAGAAAGGAAGCCCCACTCATGGCCCTCCCCAAATGTTGTTTAAAACAATGGCAGACTGCCATTTTTTCCATGATCCCATGGGAGCCCCATGGATTCTGCAGCAAAAGTGGCTGATTTCTTTTTATTTTAGCCCTGGCGGGTCCCACTGGGTCCCATTGCAGGACCTATAGGTTAAGGGTGTCATTACCCTGGCCCCTAATATTATTTTTATTTTAAAACTTTAGGACATTGGACTAATTGCTAAATGTAGGTAATTGAAATTTACTGATTCTAAAATACCGAATTTTACCGATTCGGTTTTTTAGAATCGGTAAATGCAATGTAGGTAAATATTCAGTAAGTATTACCGAATCGGTACGATTCAGTATTTACCGTATCGGTATCTACCGATTCGGTAATTGCCATTCATTACTATGGGTCTGGAGGCCCATAGGAATGAATGGCAATAACCGAATCGGTAAATACCGATTCAGTAAAATAAGGAAAACATTCAAGGGTGCCAGGGTGTCACTTTGACACCCTGTTGCACCCCTGAATCGTGCCTGTGTGCAGATGTGGCACACATACATGCCCTAAGGGCATGTATGTCTGCCACATGGCACAGTTGAAAATGCACAGATTTGCATTTTCTAAGGTATTCTTTATTTATCACCAACTTATAGTTGGTGGTAAATAACGAATCCTAAATGGGAAAAGCACTCATTTGAGTGCTCCCTACATTGCAAATTTGGTAATTTACCGATTCCTTAAAATACCGAATCGGTAAATTGCCGAATTTGCAGTTTAGGCCACTTACATCTCAGTAGCCTAATTCCGGTCGGTAACGGCCGAAATTCGGTCATTTTGGCCGTTACCGACCGGAATTAGGCTTTCTCCATCTGGCCCCAGGTTCCTAAATCCTGTAATCGCTGCCAGCAACATTTTCCTCATGATGCTGGCAGCCAATCAGAGCAGGAGCAAATGGAACCAAGGGAAAAAAGCTCCCTGGGCCAATATGAAGGCTCTGTTTATTTAAATTGGTTTCGAGAGAATCTTGCACGTTGAACTTAATACACTCAATAAACCTCTGTATGGAATTACAAGAAATCACAAAAGGCAAGCTTTCTGGACCTTGACCTAACTTCGTGCCAAATTTGGTGCAATTCCGTTTAGGGGTTTTGCGGTGGAGCTGTCTAAAATGGCCTACTGAAAATGCATGGCAATTACACCTCTTTTTTCCTAACTCCAACTTGACGTATCAACCTGAATCTTTAACCTTTACTTGCACAAATTAAGCCAAAAGAGCACTTTTTATAAACGTTTTGTGAAGATTCATCAAACTGCTCCAAAGTTATTAGCAAATCAAAAAGGTACTTCCTATGAAAATGCTAACCTATCTATAACCACCCAGTATATGTACATGTGCACACACACACTCACGCACCCGCATGCGCACATACACACATACTTATAACTAGCTATATAAATATATTTAAATACTTATTATTACACAGGAATACATATCAATACCCTAGTGGCATATCTACACAGATGCATCAATAGACATACACACACACACACACACACACACACACACACACACACTAATAGGTGATAAATCCTAAGCTGGAGCTCAACCAGTCATTGCAGACCCACTGAGCAAGATTCAGAGCCCTACCAGCTCACAGAATTTTCAGCCTCTTATGTGCCTATCCTTCATTTCTCAGTGTGCTCTACATTATTGAGAGCAAGGGTAGCAGTCTCAGAGTAAGTCATACTTTCTATCCAACCTCAAGGTAAGTCTCAGTTAATCAAAGCAGTGCACACAACTTCATTCCATGATGTATCTTCCATGAAGCTGATTAGCTTTGCATGGGGTTCCATTATTCCCTATTATGTGTTGCTCCACTCTACTCCAATGTGCTGACATTATGAAGTCCAAATCAATGCCAGAGTTGTCAGCTCACATCTTCACAATCTTGGTGTTGTTACCCCTTCCAAGTCAGCCATCCATGTCAAGAATTCCTATGGGGATCTTTACTGAAGAACACCACATCACAGGCTGCTCTTGGGTAGTGATGCATCAACAGAAGGCAACAAAGTGGAAAGCTGTAATACCATCTAAAGGATGGCAGCCATCTTAAAGTTTAGCTGGATCTCCTCTGTCTATTCTTGTTTAAAAATATCAAAAGCATTTTGCATGCCATTCCACATGGTGAAAGAAATAAGGGCCATATTATCAAGAACGGCAATAACATTGTCGCCTCTTTAGCGGCTGGAAACTGCCGCTAAAGCAGCGATAAGGGGCTTGATAATATGCCCTTGCGAATTCCCATAGACGCCCAGGTTCTGGTGTGCAGGACATCAAACCTGGGCTTCTATGGAAATTCACAAGGGTATGGTCCAAGCCCCTTATCGCCGCTTTAGCAGGAGTTTCCTGCCGCTAAAGCAGCAATAATGTTATCGCCGTTCTTGATATATGGCCCTATGTTTGTGCAGTTAACTCTAAAGGCCTTGTGTCTACCTGGGGGTTTTGGGTCATCCCCTGCCTATGACACCGTTTCGCTCTGTTATCCTTCACGTACACTACGTACACTCGAGTAGGCGTGAACTCATACCGCATTACTTTGAAACCCATCTGATTATCTACCCAAGGAATAGAAGTTAGGTTTTATACAGATTTGTAAATGTGCCATTGTAAATTGGCACTTGCTGATTTTCCGCTGAATGAACAATGCATATCTAGGATGTAGATTTGTTCTTCTCATGGTGGTGCTCTGTCTTGAGTGTCAAATCCAGGAGGATATAGGTTTGATCCCAAAAAACTGTCCACTAGAAGATGAAGGATTGCAAGAAACCAAAAGCCAGCCAGTGCAAAAATTTGGATCCACAAGAATACGATGAGTCACAAAGAAATGAAATATCCAAGAAAGAAGTGACTCAAACAGTTGGACTCAACAAAGAACAAAAATATATTTCCACTACAACATTTCGGCTTCCGCCTTCCTCAAGTAGTACAAGATTGTTTGCTCAGTAGCTGCACAGATAACACTGCTGCATTTTCAAAAAGTATCATGAGTGAAGATTCAATTTTGAATGGGGAATCAATGTAGTCCTGAGATCCCCTGAGATATGCAGTAACCAGGTGGCATCATCAGTGATGTTCAGTCCATCTGGATGCAAAGATTTTAAACGGTACATCCAGACATTTTCTTTGCGGTCCTGTAGTCCACAGGGAAATCCTTCAAATCTGAATGCAAATGGTCCACAAGGTTAATATATATATATATATATATATATATATGACGAACTCCAACCTGTCCCTGAACGCACTTTACGTGCAGACATATATATATATATGTATTCAATGAAAAAAACAAAAGGTTAAAGTAACTTTATAGTTAGGTGTATATGTCAGTGGCAACATTAACATTTTCAACTAAAACACCACAGACATTCACCAGCTACAGTTAGCAGAGCTAATTATACCTTATGCCCCTGTCATGCATTCATTATGACTTTACATATTATATCACTTATGGCATGTTCTATGACACCCCTCTCCTGGGGCCACAGGTGGGTGCCCTAATGCTCACCTGGGCACCCGCAAATCTCAAGTTGGGGCAACGAGGGAGCCCCAGGGCCCCGAAGGAAAAGTTGGCTCCCCACTTAGTTTGGGAGCCTGCGCTGTTTCAGCCCAGAAGAAGAATTTATTTTTGTATGCTCCCTCCTGTTGAGAATAAAGTCTGTTTCAATGTCCAGAGAAGCTTGGGCAGGGAAAGAGAAGTCTACTCCCAGCCAGCAGTCCATATGTGAATCTGCCACCGGCAGGGAACAGACTTGTCTTCACTATCCGCACTCCTGAAGGCAGGGAAGGCATGTGCATTCCCATTTGAATGGAGATTTAAAAATGCTCCAGCCAAACAGAAGCAAAGATATGTTTCCCTGCCCACACTAGCAGTCAGAGAAATTACTGTGTCCCATGCGTGGGCTCCCCAGTACACAGTAACTGAGCCGGCCAGGGGATGGGATCCCCGGGACCTTTTAAGACTCAGGGAGGGGGTCATGTTGTCTTCCTACCATTAAACTTAATTTCAGCCCCGAGGGATGGGGTTAGTGAGGCCTACAAAGGCATGAGGAGGGGGGCTGCGCAGCCCTGCTCTCCCTGCATCCATAGACATACACACACACACTAAAGGTGATAAATCCTAAGCTGGAGCTCAACCAGTCATTGCAGACCCACTGAGCAAGATTCTGAGCCCTACCAACTACACATGTTTCACAGGAGTTCACAGAGTTTTCAGCCTGTTGTGTGCCTAACCTTCATTTCTCAGTGTGCTCTAAATTATTAAGAGCAAGGGTAGCAGTCTCAGAGTAAGTCATATTTTCGATCCAACCTCAAGGTAATTCTCAGTTAATCGAAGCAGTGCACACTCTACTCCAATGTGCTGCCATTAGGAAGTCCAAATCAATGCCAGAGTTGTCAGCTCACATCTCCACAATCTTGGTGCTGTTACCTTTTGAGTCAGCCATCCATGTCAAGAATTCCTATGGGGATCATTACTGAAGAACACCACATCACAGGCTGCTTTGGGTAGTGATGCATCAACACAAGGCAACAAAGAGGAAAGCTGCAATACCATCTAAAGGACAGCAGCCATCTTAAAGCTTAGCTGGATCTCCTCTGTCTATTCTTCTTAAAAAGCATTTTGCATGCCACTCCACATGGTGAAATATTATCAAGAACGGCAATAACGTTATCGAAGCGGCGATAAGGGGCTTGATAATATGCCCTTGTGAACTCCCATAGAAGCCCAGGTTCTGGTGTGCAGGACATCAAACCTGGACTTCTATGGGAATTCACAAGGGCATGTTAGCAATCCCCTTATCGCCACTTTAGCTGCAGTTTTCTGCCACTAAAGCGGCAATAATGTATTCACCGTTATTAATATATGGCCCTATGTTTGTGCAGTTAACTCTGAGAATATATTTGCCTATTTTTTTAAACATCTCTTTGGCAAGAAAGTCTGTATATGGACAATTGTGGTACCTAAGCAATATAAGTCAATTGTGACATCAACCCCTCATTGATTGCAATGAGTTAAGTAGTTAGGCAGGGCACAATAATAATACATAGTTAAGAGTGAAGTAATGTAAGACTTTGCTAATCAGTTTATGGTATACCATGCTTAGATCATATAGTTAAGAGATGGTTCTTTATCATATATTTGAATTCATTCAAGGATCTGTCTGGTCTGAGATCAGTGGAACCGTGTTCCAGTGGACTGAAGTGAGGAGTGAGATATATTTGGAATCTGGCTTAAGAATATATGGTGTTGGCATTATAAGAAGGACTTGGGTACAGCATTGTACAGGCTGCCTGTGGGTCAGGTAATAGAAGTCCATGTCATACAGTAATGTGTAGCCTTTTAGAGGAATCTGTGCTGCACATAAGCCAATCCACCAAGTGGAAACTGGAAAAGATGGGTGTGGGCCTTCTTTAGGATGAGCCCCTTTGCAGGCGCTTGAAAGAGTTGAATCAGAAGAAACTTTTGACCATTCTCATTTTTTGAGTGCAAGTGTATTCATATTTTGTGGAAGAGAAAAGGTAGAGCATTGGGTCTCCAAATGAAGCATGTGATAATAGGGCCCTACCTTGGTCACTGAGTCAATAAATGTTTATTATATTATCCAAGTACAATTATAGTTTGTGGGCAGAAGGGGAATTAGTTGAAAAGTTACGCTACTAGGGAAGTATCTTATCCATTCAATGAACTTAAGCATTTGACTGCACTTTACCATCGATTATCTTATTGCATTAAGTTAAGATTATACAGCTTTACGGGGAAAAACATGGACAGAAGAGAAACTTGTTTTTCAACAGGTAAGTGGCTAGAGGAGAAGCTCAAGCAGAAATTATGTGACATGGGAGATGGTGTGTGGGAAATTAGGAGGTTCGGTGGATATGCCCCGGTTAGACCTGGCATCATTTGGCATGTTTCCCCTGTCTTTTTGCTTTCTGATCTTCTGTTTTTGACTCTGTTTTGGTTGGTTTGCAGTCTCTGAGCACTGTCTCACTGTTGTTCAGCGTTAAAGTGCAAGTGCTCCTATAGTAAACTGTGTTATGGATTGGTGTTTCCATGACAGAGTCCAGCTCACTGCAACCGACTCTGTCTCCTGAACTGCGATCTATCAGCACTGCAACGAGCACCACGTTCACTCCACACTGCAGCCCTGGTCTGACTGACTCCCATGGACGACTGCCTCTGAGCCACTGCCTGCACTGCAACTTATGAGCACTGCATGCCGCACCGCTGCGTTTTACATCACAACCGCGACGGTTATCATTATGGTACACACAACATAATGGGCAGCAATGAAAAGGTACTGTTTATGAGTCTGCGATGCTCTGACCAACACGGTCAGACGGAACTTTTGTATTCTGTTGTTCTCAGCACCACAGTAGCACCGGACGGAGCTACCGACTTCAAGGAACTGCATTTTAAAGGTTATTCTTGCAAAGTGCATATTTTTAAGTAGTCTATGTTGTATTTTATTGTTTTGGTCGTGTTTTAATTATATAAAATATTGGATATTTTTCTAAACTGGTGTGGTGTCAGTTTGTAGTGTTTTACGGTATTACTGCTGGTTATGTGCAAATGCTTTACACACTGCCTCTGAGATAAGCCTGACTCCTCATGCCAAATTACTAAGGGGGTAAGCAGGAGTTATTTCAGTATTTTATCCCCCTTATCCTGGCTACTTGGACAAAGTTGCAAACCATTGCCAACTAGAGACTCCCATTTCTTACAGCCCCCATGAGCACTCACAGGGTTTGGGTGATTTTTTATTAAATCAGACAGATGGATAAAATATCCAGCTACCTGACTAGATATGTGAAAGGTTAGATGGTGATTTGATTTAGTTGCATTGGAGTAGATGTGTGATAGTGGCTCGGTTACTGAACTTGGAACCTGGAGACTTGAGTTATAATTCTGGTTCAGGAACTTATCCAGCCAAAATTATATTCTAGATAAATCAATTCATTACACTACGATTTTACTTGTGAATCAGTACAATTTAAATCTGTAAATAAAGTCAACAGAACAAAAGACAAATTCTTGCACTAGTGAGTATGTGTGAATTGAGTCTAGAAAAACCATAATAAACCAAACCATACTTAATTCCAATCTCTAAATCTACTCTTTAAAAACTGATTTCTATTATTTGATCTCTATTGGACCCAGCTGCTTACAGCACCCCATTACTGAGATGTAATTGGGACAATCATCATGTAATGCAGTGCGCTACTCGGATGAGATAATACAAGACTGTATCACAAACAAATAAATAATACCATTACTAAGGGCCACAGCTATATTTTGTAAAATGAGGATATCGAAAAGGTGTTTTTCTGGGAAATGTTGAGGAATTGAAAGACATTATTTTGTGATCATGGTGGAATGAAGATTGTTGCTACTTAGATTTGTAGATTGAGTGACAGGTGCTCGATACTATTTTCATGAATTTTGGCATAAAAACACCATTTTAAGCAGAAGTAGCTACTAGGGCATTATAGTCACTTGGGATCCCTAATAAATGGCTGTGTGTAAGGTCAGATAGATTCTAGACAATGTGTAAAAATAAAATAAGGGGGTAACAAGATGAATTTATTGAAGGTATATTAGAAGTGATCTCAGAGAGGCATAGTTATGATGAGGGGCAACAAGGAAAGTAATAGGTTGCTTGAGGAAAATTCAAGAGGCGGAATAGTTTAACGAGTGTAGGCAATGGATTATCTTTTTATGATTCTGGGGGAATATAGGTGTGAAATCAGAGACATTAGGAATTTAGTCAGGAAGTTATCTTCTTTTCATATTAACACTGTAATCAAAAGAACAGCATATACATAGGGTACATGGAGGAAAGTCGCCCATTGAAATGAACATTAACTACCAATAATGCAGCTGGTTGAAACGTGATGGTTTGCATAATGGGGCTATTTCATTTAGGCACATTATATCTGTTGCAGCTCACACAAGTAACACAAAAAATATTTTTTTGCTATTGCAATGCTGAAAAGATCATATGTGACTAGAAATGCTAGAAATGAGGGTCTCTCGTTGGCAGTGGTATGTACCCTGTCCAAGTAGTGACCCATCATTCTAGTCAGGGTAAAGGAGTTACACACCAAAGATAACCCTGCTCACCCCCTTGGTAACTTGGCACAAGCAGTCAGGCTTATCTCAGAGGCGATGTGTAAAGCATTTGTACAAAACACATACAGTAACACAGTGAAACACTACAAATGGACAACACCTCAGTTTAGAAAAATAAAAACCCTTTATCTAAACCAAACAATACCAAAACAACAAAAATCCAAAATACAGAACTCAAGATATCACTTTTTAAAGTTTTTTGCAATTCTGTCCATAGAACTTTATGGATGCAGCAATTTTAGCACAACATACCTTTGATGGATTACAATCCTAGAGGAAAAACAGCTGAAAAAGAGAGCAGGGTCGGAAAACATAGTGATGTGTCAATTCTTGAGTCCCAGGAGAATGGAAGCGTAGGTTCTACTACACGCAGGAGAAGTTTTGCGTCGATCCTTACTGCTAGGAGAAGCAATGCGTCGAAATTCAAAAGCAGGTCCTTTCTGCTGGATGTTGCACTGAAAACTTGGTGCACAGGTGCGATTGTGGAAAACCTGAACGCAATGGGATCAATGCTCCCAACCACAAACAGGCGCTGCGTTGATGCTTTGGCCGCAGCACGGTGATGCTTTGGTTTTTCAACCGCACAGCAAGCTTGAGGTGGGAACTACAGGCACGGAGTGTCACCGCATGGATTTTCTTCTTCTATCTGCAGCAAAGCCAACAACAAGGGCCCAGAACTGGAATTCGCATCACTTGGCAGGTCAGAATTCTCAGCAGAGGAATTCAGGGGCTGCAAGTGAAGTCTTTAATGGCCCTGAGACCTCTTAACAGGAGGCATGCACAAACAAGCCGTTAGAGAATCTTCTCAAGCAGGATCCAAATAAAAGTCCAGTCCTTGTACTCTTCAAGACAGAAGCAGCAACTGCAGGCCAACCCAGTAAAGGAAAACAACAAGGGGGCAGTTTTTCTATGGACGGCTCTCAAGCTCATCATTGTGGCATAATCTCCTCTTGATCAAGAAGTGTTCTAAAAATGTGGGGTTACTGGTCCAATACTTATACCTCTTTCTGCCCTCGAAGTAGTTCTACTTCAAAGGATAGTTTGCGTTCAGGGATCCCAAACTCCAATTATCCACCTCCTCCCAATTGAAAGTTATGCTGGAAGATGTTACAAGGCGGCTCTAATAATAACCTATGGAAGAGATAGTCGTTGCGAAAGTGAAAAACTAATTTAGCAGTACTTCACTATCAGGACATGTAAAACACATCCGTACATGTCTTACCTTTCACATACACTTCAACCTGCCCCTGGGGCTACCTTAGGCCTTCCTAAGGGATCCCTTACATGTACTAAAGGTAAGGTTAGGGCCTGGCAAGTGGGTTCACTTGCCATGTCGACATGGCAGTTAAAAACTGCCCTTGCAGACACCGCAGTGGCAGGCCTGAGACAGGTTTACAGGGCTACTCATGTGGGTGGCACAATCAGTGCTGGAGGCCCATTAGTAGTATTTGATTTACAGGCCCTGGAGACACACAATGCACTTTACTAGGAACCCAGTAAATCAAATATGCCAATCATGGATAACCAAACATAGTCACAATTTACACAGAGAACACTTGCACTTTAGCACTGATCATCAGTGGCAAAGTGCCCAGAGCTCAAAAGCCAGCAAAAATGACGTCCGGCATACAGTAAAAAAAAACGGGGTGTTGGACTTGGCCCTTTTGGCAGGTTCACCCCAAAACTTTTTGCATTTTCGTAGCCTGTTTCTGTAACCTGGTGTTGATGATTTTAGGCCTCTGCGCACTTTTTCACTGTGGACAAGTGTAAAGTGCGTGCGCTCTCTGTGTATGTGTGCTGAGAGTGACCTACCCTCCCATAGGAATGCATGGGGATATGTTTGTCCATGGTAGTTCCGGATGTGTGGGGAGTGCAGGTTTCAGTTTGGTATGTGCAAATTCGTGAGATTAAATGCTGCGCGATGATGGGCGTAGATTCATTGTGTCTAGTGGATAAGTGCCACTTTTAGAAGTTGGCATGTCTGTGCAGTGAATGTGAATTGACTGTCTGGCTTGTGATTGGCTGCAGCTGGCTGGTGTGCCTGGCTCCAGGAGTCAGGATGGGTCTGCTCGGTGGTGAATGGGGAGATCTGCATGTTGATGGCAGGGAGGAGTTTCACCTGGGACCTGAATAGGGCTAGGCCTTCCCTCCACAATGCTGACTCCACCCCTTGTGGTGTGCCTAATGTCCCTGACCCACCCTGTGAATAGGCAGAGGGGTTGAGCAAAACAAAGTCCTCCAGAACCAGTTGCATCTGGTTCGCCCCTTGCCTGCACCTTTGGAAACAAAGGATATGTGTGTATAAAAGAAGGACTGTGACCCCATGAAAATGTACTTGTGTTCAACTCGAATCTACCAGGGGTGTGCTGCTGTTGGGGCCCAGGGGAAGGCTTGCCTTCCTGGGCCCTGCCCTGCCCCTGGATGACTGGAGGACTTCTGAGGGGACCCTTCTGCCTTGCTGGAGTATTTCTAGGACCCTGAAGAGACTTTGGGGTTGCCCCAGCACCTTGGGAGTGCTGGCTTTTATTTTCAATGCCCCTGGCTCTTTCTGCGCTTTATCCCCCTCTGTGAGCGCTTTATTTTAACCATGCAGCTCTGGGCGTTAGACGCACTCATTTGCCCTACCTTGGCCTTCCACAGCTGCGCAGCACTTAGTGCCAGCTGCAGCGTTTAGGCCTCCCAGTGATTGTTTTCAGCTGCCCAGCAAGTAGTGGGCAGCTGGAACGTTTAGGTTTGTGCAGACGGAGCACCCCTGACTGCCGCTGCATTGGCAGCACGCCCTGTCATTCTGGCAACAGGGCATTTGAGCCCCTTCTTGGATGGCCAGTTGGCCAAGGGGGCTGGGAGATGTATAGGGTGCAAGGCCCTACTGTGATTATGCGATAAAGTGATGTGGTGCTAGGAAATTTATTGTATATAGTATGTTTTGCGCACCCTGTATTTGATACCTCTAGATATGGTTTAGGCTTATGAAGTTGTTTTGCCTATTTAGGTTTGTGTTAGTGAGATTGTACTTCACTGTGTGATTTACGCCCCTAAATGTGAGTTATACTTAGGAGGTAGGGTCTAACGTGTTTAGACAAGTGAGGAGATTACATAATGTGTTTATGCTGTTGAGGATGTAATTCGCGCCTGATGGGACTGTGCATAATATAAAGTTATGTTACAGGTTGAGGTGGAGTACAGTGATTACCAATGGCTACTGGTTGTAGGTTTATGATCTATTTTTACTTGTACCAATTTCTGCTAAGTGTTGATCCTGACAGTGGCCCACGTGGCCCTTTCCTGTGTAAATAATCCCTTGTGAATATTGCCCGTGCCAGTTAGCACAATGTATATTGTGTGATTACTATCTGATGTGTTTTTGAGAATACAAAGGCTATTTTTATTTAACCTTGTGTGGAGTTCCTTTTGTAGTGAGCCTGGGATGTTGTTGCTGTGTGCGTGCGCAAATGCTTTACCCATTGCCTCCGGGATAAGCCTGACTGCTCGTGCAAAGCTACCAAGGGGGTGAGCAGGGGTTATCTTTGGCGTGTAACTCCCTTGCCCTGACTAGAGTGGTGGTTTATGCCTGGCTTTGGCGCAAGCCTCAGCCAACCAGAAATCCCAGTTCTAACACGGAGGTAGAGACAAAAAGATGAAAAACCACACCAAGGATGCCAGGTCTAACAATGAGGTTTGTGCCCACATAGGAATATAATGCCATGCCCAATATGCCTGTAAATTAAGGAGTCAAGCAACAAACACTAGTCAGATAAGGGGTAAAGATCATGTAAACCTTACATTATGCTATTGAGAACATTCTCTTATTTAGGTAAACCCTTTTCATTTTTTTTCTGGTCACTGTTTTCGCAAACCATTTATGGGTAAACCACTCATTGGCAAGGTCTAAAATACGAAAAGCACATAATCTACCCCAGTTGTAACAAATCGATCTTCTGTTTTCCCTCTAGTTAATTAATATAGACACGCATTTTGCTTTCTTTTCATTTTTTTACGGTGGGCATTTTGAATTTTCAAGCGGAGGATTTGTAAACAATTTCTGCGAGGTGAAGAGAGACGCTTGATGCGAAAAGGCTGCTTTCTTTCTTGAGATGTCAACTAATTCCAATACTCTGATGATTGATGTCAGGCTTTCAAACGTGTATACCTACACTGGCTGGCTCTGGCATACATCAGTGTGATGTCGAACCATTACAGCAGTCTGCCTGTGAAGAACACTCAAGACAATACATTCAGGATAGATGAGTGTGCTGTGAAGAATTGTCTGCTGAATGGGGAAGTGTCAAACAGTTGAAGGTAAATATTCCATCATATTCCCTGTTGCAAAAACAGAGGCTTTTGAGGAATAGTTCGTGTTCATAAGTCATCAAGGACAGCCTCTGATGTTGCTTTTGACTTTCCAAGAGGTATTGAGTTGAATTGCAAAAACATTGGGAGTTTTGTATATTATGTAAATAAGCAAAACATTACGACTTTAGCTCACAGAACCTTTTTGAATAACTGCCTAGAATACCTTATTGATGGCGCACACAGCATTGGCTATCATTCCGCCAAAAAGTCATATTCCACAGAACTGAAATAGTGCATTTTTTGTTTTTACTACCAACAAACTGAATCAAACTGTGGCACACACAGGCTGTCATTAGAGAAGTGCTTTAGTTAAGGGAGTACTCAATAATTGACGTTCTTTTTAATTTACTTGTGCCTTAATATAACCAATGCCCGTCAGGATGCTTGACATACTGTGGAATGGTGGTGGCCTGGTAAGTCTGGGTCATAGCAGAGTACTCCTGCTCCGAGATAATTCTACAGCAATGGTAGTCAGGGAGACTTACCACAACTCTTCAATATTTTTTGTGCCTGTTAAGAGCACCAACAATGCCATTGTTTGGCTTCTTTCAGATTCCATTTGGCGAATTATACTTAGTTTACCAGTGATAGAATGTCGCCTCTATATACGTCTCACTTGAGTGGTAACAAGTAATGTGTGAGCTTCTCTATTCCTGCTTTCTCCCGGAGAGAGGCGATACAACCCACCACTGTGATAAATAATGAAGACGCAATGGCTACCACCGATTTTGCTGAGAAATTGGAGAGTGGAGGTTCTACATAGATCATGCTTTTGACCTCATTAGCCCCGTAATACCAATAGAGGTATATGTCTTAAATAATGCCTTTTATCAAAGTGTGTGCTACTAAGAGAAAAAGGCTATGTTGTAAATATATTCGCCCTAAGTAATAAAGAAAGGTAAGTTTGGGGGACAAATATGTGCAGGTGGTGGTGGTAATTGGGGTAGGAGAGGAGAAAACTTCAAGTCTGGGGAGGATTTCCCACAAAAAAGGTCATCTGCTGCTTTCTTTTATCTGCTCATATTGCCTTACCTACACCTGTGAGCTCAGTGTTAGATGGTACTGCAGGAGCCCAATCACTCACTAAGATGGTTCAATCTTTATATGCATCCACTTGCAAATCTCGCCATGGAGAAACCCTGCGATTCCGGAGAGGTCAACGGACCTTTTACACCATAGGCGAATTAGAGCTCTTTCGAAATAATCAAAAGATCAATGACATTTAGATTTTGGCGATTAGTAAATAATGAGAGGTTGGTGGAGGTTTCAAAAACTTTTATTTATCGTAAAATTAGAATCTCTAATTATCTTTATTCAGTTTAGTAAGTTTCCGGAAATATAAAATAGATTTGGCTAGAAGTTAGCATTTGAAAAATACACAGTGTTCCATAAAGAAGCCTCGTAAGCTAACTAAACGACCTATTCTAAATAGAACCCATATATAGTTCCTCTTGAGAAGAGCAGGCAAGAGATGAACTTCTCATAAAGAATAGTTTTGGAAACTCAGCTGAGTTCCCTACAGCTGCAGTATCAACTGTAAATAAAAATGTGATCCTTGCAGTAGCATTGATTACTAATAATCTAAAAGTAGTCACCTCAGGGAAATAGCTAAGGAAATCGACTCTCCCTAAGTAAGAGTCTCAGGGTAAGGAAAGATACAGCATGAGGGCTTTGGGAAATGTTAAAGGAATAAAAAAAATGATGAATAAGGGTAGTAAGTGTAAAAGAATGAGGATGTGTGTTTTAGCTAACTAAGAACACTCATTAATGTAGATTCATACTTTCATAATAATCTTGCAGGCGTCTTCTCTAGATATCCAATGAAAATAGTTCACAAAGTGTTTTCAGTCATATGATGCTCCTTCCAATTCCCACAGTCTGTACTCGCATTGCCATGATTGATACATTTTATTATAGCACTTGTTACATGAGGGGAGGTTCTCATGAGAATCCTGTTACCTAAGCTAAGGATGAACTTTGAGCTCAATGTATGAGCAATGGCTTGTCAGTAATATGAAAGCAACTGTCTATGTTATTCGCAAGCAACGTTCAGAAAGTCTTTAAGTCATCATTTAACATAAGCAGTTTTAATAAGCTCTTTATATTCTAACATATGATCTAACATGGAGTGAGGAGCTGGATAATTATAATGCTATGGTCAGCATATTTCGAAAGGCTAAGCAGTTTTACTAAATGCCTTATTCATGTAACTGTGAGCAAGATTCGAGTGAAAAGATTTTTGTGCCTCGTTAAAATACACGTTAAGAAATGGTTGCTTGGTGCTAGACAATAATTTTAAACACATTAATTTGCAAACATTCTAAGAGCATTCTCAATTCTACAAGTGATTTCACTAATGTATTTCCACAGTTCGTTGCAAGGATTCTAAACATTATGCGTTTACACTTTTTGCCTAAAAAACATTTTCTAATATAAACATTTCTGCAGTATTTTAAAGCATTCCGAAGTGCAAATCTAGCCCAGTAAGTAACTCAGTTTTCTAAATTCGTACTTATTTCTCCCAGTACAATTCAAGCGAATATAATTAAGAGAATGCACTCCCAGCTAAAAAAAGTTCACAATTTTAACAGTAAGTAATTAATATTTATGATGGGAAGCCTTGGTTCATGCTCGGTATGGATCAGGTGTAAATCTAGTCATTTGCTGGTGACCAAACAGTTAACTAGACCCAAGAAGCACTTTCTTCAGGCCCGCAGACTTCCGATATCAACTAGATGAATAGTTGATAATCCAAGTGAAACAAATACGTTTAATTCTTCAATTACATTTCTTTATTGAAGTCTTGAATTTATCAGTCTTTAATATTCAAAGATGATGCTGCTCACAATGTATCCACTATATAAACAAAACAATATCCCAACTGGTATAATTTTAGGACAGTTAGTGGGGACATGAATACAACATTATCCAGGAAGGAACAAGGAGACTCAAGATGATTTGCACATGTGCTCAAGGCATCATTTTTCTAAACATATTTATAAGGGATAGACAAGTATAATTTACAGTTAATATCAGCACTGCAATTTCAAATTGAAGAATAAACAACCCGAAGTTGTACAAGGTGCACGTGTGAAACAAGTGAATAATACTACGGCGACACAAGTGATAGAGTGATCAGCGTGGGCGGCGCAAGGTATTGGTGCATAAATATATACAGTGAGTTTTAAAAGACACAGAGTGGTTTGTAGATAATTTCAAAGGATCATTTTTTCATTTGTCAATCTTGATGAGAACCACTGTGTGAAGGGCGCCTAAGGTCTTGCTGATAGGTCGACGGCGTTTCGATCCGTGGCAATTAGGATCATCATCAGGACTGGGGGGGTTGGTCGCAGTGCTGTAAGGGGAGAGAGGGCAAGCGTCATTGCAAAAGCCCACGGAGGTGGATTGGAGGGGGGGTGAGGCGTGAGAGTGGGAAGGGGATTTGGTGGCGACAGGAGGGGGTGGGAGAGAAGGGAAGAAGAAGGGGCCGCAAGAGTTAAGGCATGCACAAGAGCGGAAAACTCACCGAAAGTAGGGCCCAGTGGGGCCGAGTTGGAGGAGTCAATCTCGTAGGTCTGTTAGTTGAGGTTGGCAGAAAGTCGGGTGCCCGATCGGTCAACCCGAACAGTGGTTGCTAAGGAGCCGATCGTTTGGTTAGGGGCTCCTTGGGCCTTCGATCTAAAATTAAAAAGTTGAAGACCCGGTTGTAGAGAGGCGAGAATGGGAACAGGCGGGGCAGCAAGCAAGGCGAGAGAACCAACACACCCAGTCAGGCGTAGTCCCAGGGAAGGCGAGTGGTCCACGGGAGAAGTATGCCGATCCGAGCGTGATCGGGGGGGGCGAGGGGAATCAATCTGAAAAAAGGCAGAGTAGAAATTAATGGGCGCTGAGGACTCCGTGAGCTGTGAAGGATAGTCAGAAGCAGAGGGAGGCGTGTAACATACCTATCCTCGAGGTTAATCGAACATTAATAGATCGCTGTTCGGGCGTTGCTAAGGTGCCCGTGTGGATGAAACAGAGCTAAGTAGCTATTGGGCGGATGAGCGTCCTCAGTGACGTCAGTCAGGGGACGTTTGTGAGCTGAATGGTGATAGGGCAGTGGGAGAGGGGCGGGTGGTGGGAGGAGAGCCAGAACAAGGAAGTGCTTTGGTTGCTAAGGTACGATCCGGGGCAGTTGACGACAGAGTAATGGAAACGCGGTCATTGGGAGACTCTTAATTCGAGTTGAATGGCAGTGTATTTAGTCCACTCTAATGTGAGGTGAAAAAGGATAAGCAGATGTACATATAGTTGGCAAATTAATATGACAGAATCTTACAGTAATTAAACAGAATCAGTTAAAACATTAGCATATCATGTGGATTCAACAAAACCTAGCAGTAGTTATACATAAGAATCATCTTGTAGGAAGGGTCGGGGAATTCTGGGTTGGAGGTGTGGCTCAGGTAATGGAAGCAGAGTATTGGGGCAAACAGGAAAGTGAAGTGGGGGATTTCAGATGATGATGGTACCGCTGCACTCATCAAGAGTGTTCAAACCATTATTGACAGAATCGCATAGTGTCATCCACTTACATTCACTTCTGTTCAATAGGGTTCTAATGTCTCCACTCCTGGTGGGGAGTGTCATTTGTTCGATAACTTGCCAAGTAATATCGGTATCCTTGTGATTTTTTTCAAGGCTGTGATCACTTTGCAATTGATCCGGCTTTTATGTTGGATAATGTGGTTCTTGACATTATGGGTGGTCTGGCCGATGTAGATTAATCCACACGGGCATTCAATGGCATAGATCACATTGGTAGATCTGCAGTTCGTGTGATTTCTTAAGGTATAGCTTCTGTCCTTGTATTTGAACACTTTGGTATTGACCGTAAGTTCACATACTGAACAGTTCTGGCATTTGTAGTGGCCCAGGACTGGAGGTACACCCCATGCTGCAGTGATGGTGTGGCGGTCCGTGTTTTTTTCAGGCCAGGTAATGGCATGTACCAAGTGATTCGACAGGTTATCTCTGCGTTGCTATGAGAAAAGAGGTTCCTCTTTGAAGGGGGCGAAGGGACGGAGAATCGACCAATTCTTCTTGATTATTTTGCCCACTTTGTTGCTGCTGGGGCTAAATTTAGAAACAAACGGGATTCTTTTGAGAGGTTTCTTTGGTTGGCTGGTGAGCAAATATTCTCTGTGACAATACCACACTCTTTGGCGGGCTCTTGACACCAGGCGTTTGGGGTATCCTCGAGCGATAAGTTTCTTAGTTAGCGTATCAGCCTCTCTAAAGTAGTCATGTCGCCACTTGCAGTTCCTCCTGATATGTAGGAATTGCCCAGAGGGCAAACCATCGCTGAGTCCTCTAGGGTGGTAGCTGGTGTAATGAAGTAGCGTATTTCGTTCTGTTGGTTTACGGAACAAGCGGGTCCCTAATTTACCCTCCTCAGCGTGGATGGTGACATCTAAGAAGGGTAAGTCATTATGTGTGCATTCGCATGTGAAGCGGAGATGCTCCTGGGATTGATTGAACCAATCAATAAAGGAAAGGAGGGCTTCCTTTGTGCCATTCCAAAGTAGCAGAACATCGTCTATATATCGACGCCATAAATTTATATTGTCCCTGAAATGATTGGTAGTGTGTAAGATGATGGTCTTTTCCATTTGGTGTACATATAGTATCACAAAGTTGGGGGCAAAACAAGCGCCCATGGAGACTCCCTTGATCTGTAAATAAAAAGGGTCTCTGTAAAGGAAATAGTTATTCTGGAGAGCTATGCGCAGTAGATCCATGATGACGTGGGTAGGAATGTTGTTGGGTCGGGGTCTGGTATCCACAGCGCATTACAAATCAGGATCACAGTAAACAAAGCTATCCCACTTCATCATGAACCCAATCTAATTGGACCATTCCCCAGAGGATGATGTTGAATCCAAACAAAGCAACCTCGGACATTCAGGTAGTGAAAGTGAGAGTTCTTGTGTTCAAATATTCAGAGTCCTCATTTTCAGATGTGGGTGCTGGGAAGAGGTCTATGGGTACATATCACTTCATCTAAATAGGATAACATATACCTCATCGTCAACTAGGGAAGATAATGAGTGTGAGTGTGATAAATCTCCCAACCGTGCAGTCGTGTTGTTTCCGATTCTTACAATTTTAAATCCAGTGACATTAGGAGTGAATATCCTTATTGTTGAAAATATGACCATATAATTGTGAGGAGAAAATTGTCCCTTACAAATGCATGGGCACATTTATTTTGAAAAGATATTCTGATTCACATGTGAAACATGCAGCCACAGAGATGGTCAGGCCACAACAACTTAGTACATATCAACATAACATGGGAAAACAATTAAAAGGGGAAATATTCACATGCATTTAAAACAACAGTATTGTAATGTATTCAAAGATTCATAAAGATAATACATTTGGCAGAGGCATGTTTGACCACCCCTTAACGTCCCATTCCCTGTGGCATCACCAGACCCGATTTGCATGTCCTTACAAGGCGAACCCACCTGTTTCCTCAGGATACAGGAAACCTGGGCCAACATCAGACTGGTCTCCCGCATAATAAATCACCATGCCAGAGTCACCCAATAAGGTTTCCCTGTGGCCACGAATTGGAATGGACCTTACATGGACCTCTAAATCTCTGCAATATCCACTAGGACAGCATAATGGGAGGATAGGGGCACTTGATGTAGCAGACACCACTAGCCTTTCCCTTGAGTTTATGTATCCCTGCCCCAAGTTGGGACATTGACTTAAGGGCAATTCCCTCTTTGATTTGCCTGCTCTGATACCTGATGCCAAGGTTGTCACCTGTTTGTAGCAAAACATAACTCATTCTCCACCCATTGAGCTGACATAATGGGTTGGTGGGTAGTAAAATGCAGCAGGGAGACCTGGCTGGTGAGTCGGGCAGAGTTGGCTTTCTTTGTGGGCACATAGGGAGCAAGGAGACTCCAAGCAGGGTTGCCCCTGTGTTTAACCCCCAACCACCACTGCCAGGCACCCAGGCAACCCTGCCTGCCTGTGGACAACAAAAAGGAATTGTGGATCAACCCCGCAAAAATTCAAAGGGATGGCCACAGGTTTGTGCCGGTCAAATCCAGCCCACACCTTTCTCGGGGGCCTGCAAGCCTGAGGCTTGGGCCCCTATTTCCAAGTGAACCGGTGGGACATATCATGTTTATGACAGGAGGTTTCTGACTTTTATTCTCCTAAGTGTCCCAGACAGCAGCGGCTGGTGCAGATAAAAGCGGTGGGCGGGGCAAGGAGGATGTTGACAGACAACGGAATTTATTAAAGATATTTTTCCTGTTCCATTGTTTGTTGACGCTCCCCCTCCACGCCCCACCGCACATACCTGCACCAGCCACAGATTAACAGAATCTAAATATGTGGGCCTTAATGCACATGTATATGTCACTGAATTTAGCTGCATTATGTTAGGAGTAGAAGGCAACTGAGTACTCAGCTGCACATGGCTGCCGTGCATTGAGCCTTACTGAGGGAAAGGGACATTTATTTTGCTTACAAGCTCAGCTCCTTTCTCTCCTGTATGACCCTGCTAGTTCAGAACCCTGTAGGGGAAAATGAAAGGTGTGGATCTCAAGGTATCTACCTGTCGCACCACTGGCCTGTCCATGGGCACAGATGTGCTGGAGTCATCTCTGTGTGTGCAATGTGTTTTTGGGAATAATCAGCACATGTTTACATGGCCAAATAAAGCTTGTGAAATAGGGCATCAGCAAAAAAATCCTCAAATTGAACAAGCTTCAGCATCATCAAAGCAATTCATAATCCCACGCTGCTTCAAGGAACTATTATTAACGTTTGTTCAACGTGCAAAACATGCTGAAATTCTGTTGATAACACAAAGTTCATTGACATTTCTCTTGTGCCAATTTTGTACTGCACAAAATATGCCTGCAGAAAACGTCTGTCTGCAGAATAGTACACAAGATAGTACACAAGATAAGCAAAACCCAATAGCCATGTATCCCACGGCCAGCAGATCATTACAAAAAAAAGTATCTCCAGACCCCAACATTAAGAAGTGATCTGTTTAAACACTTAGTTACCTGAAAGTTGCATTGGCGTGCCCCTATTGACCAATGATGGAACCCCTGCTTCTGCCAGTCAATCGATCAATCAATCAGAACATCTGTAGAGCGCACTACTCACCCATGAGAGTCTCAAGGTGCTAAGGGGGAAGGGGGTAATGCTACTGCTTGAACAGCCAGGTCTTGAGTAGTCTTCAGAAGGTCAGTAGGTCCTGGGTCTGTTGCAGGTGGATGGGGCACTTTGTATCTGCCCCATTAATAGTGCCATGTAGCACTTTACATGTAAAATGTTTAATCAACAAGTGGCACTTCTCCAGAACCCATTATGGGCTCAACAGTCTAGCTTTGAGTCTTTTTGCTGGTAAATACAAAAGACTTGTATTGTTAACATACAAGAGAGATTGAAATGACACCCAGTTTAATAGGGGTGCAGTAAATAAGTGTATGGACTCAATGGACTTATAATCAAAATGATACAAAACACATTAGTGAAGGCGCTACAGGGCACCACTGCCACACTAGCTCAGGAATGCTTAATGACTTAGAGACTGATTCCCAAAGAACACATAAACGTTGGTGCAAGTTCACTATTTGTAATATTCACGAACAACATGTTCATTTTACTATTAGTAATTTTACGACTGCAGAGATTCGGTACTTGGGCAGAGAACTCTGCACAGAAAATAATAAAACAGGCGCATGTTTATAAGTGCAGAGAGCTCTTCTCCCGACTGCAGAGTCTCAGTTGTAAAGTTACCATTATTAAAATAAAATTTGCAGTTTGTGAATACCAAAAAACATAGTAAACGTTTACAAATGTGTAAGTTTACCTTTGTAAGTCAGGCACATTGGTGTCCTAACTCTATTCTTGTATCTTTCTAAGGCGAACACGTTGCCATCCAATGTCTGAACATAAACTATGCGTTTGGAATGTTAGAGATTCGTTGTGAATTCACGCAAAACACCTTTACCCAGTGCAAGCTCTTGGAATCATGTGCACGGCTTTGCGGCATGAAGGAAAGCTTGTCATAGAGGGTCTCTAATGCCATGCACTGGTCGGTCACACTGAATCCACTCATGACAGAGGCTTGCTTGTCTGTTTTTTTACAGGGCTTAGCCATGCACAGAGTTAGTTCCCCCTGCACAGCAGAGAGCTTTCAGTGCACTCCTTGTATCAAGGTCACACATCTTTTCCTTTCAATGAGGCTTATCTGACAAGACAAACTGTTGTTTTACGTCCTGAAATGTGGCCTTGACGGTGGTTCTGGTTTCCTCCTTGACTGATGTCACTGGTAATCGAAGGCCGGTCCCTGGAGTGAAATGGGGGCGGCAAGCTGACCGCCAAAGTATTGAATCCTTTTGAGTTCTGGTAAGAACCCCGTGAAAGGACAGATGTCACTAAGAAACACTTTCTTAAACTGGTTGACTCCCCAGCGACGGATCTATTACTTAAATGATACCCTTCTGGATCAGAACAGAGTAAAACGATACAACAGGCCTCGATGCCTTTATTGTGAAGTGCCTTGTATGCACGACTTCTACATACAACAAAGCGTACGTCTCTGGTGTCATATGCCTCAAACTGGCTACTTCTACATACAACAAAGCACAGGTCTCTGCTGTCATGTACCCATAACAAAGTGCACGTCTCTGCTGCCACGTGCCTTGTGTGCGCTACTTCAACATACAACAAAGCGCACGTCCCTGCTATCATGTGCCACATATGCAGTGTATGTTGCTGCTGGTGTGCCTTCTATGCAGTTCTGCTATATATAACAAAGTGCACGTCTCTGCCGGTGTTCCTTGTATGCAGTGCTGATACATATAACAAAGTGTACGTCTCTGCTGGTGTGTCTTGTATGCAGTGCTTCTACATATTACAAAGTGCACGTCTCTGCAGTCATGTGCCTTGTATGCCCTGCTGCTAGGTATCAAAAACACACGTCTCTGCTGTCATGTGCCTTGCATACTCTACTGCTACATATTACATAGCACACGTCTCTGCTGTCATGTACCCATAACAAAGTGCACGTCTCTAATGTCATGGCTTGTATGCCCTGCTGCTACATATAGCAAGGTAAACGTCTCTGCTTTCACGTGCCTTGTATGCGCTACTTCATACAACAAAGCACACATCTCTGCTGTAACGTGCCTTTTATGCACTACTTCTACATACAACAATGCACACGTCCCTGCTATCATGTGCCACATATGCACAGCAGCTACATATAACAAAGTGCACGTCTCTACTGGTGTGCCTTGTATGCAGTGCCGCTACGTACAACAAAGTGCACGTCTCTGCCGGTGTTCCTTGTATGCAGTTCTGCTACAGATAACAAAGTGCACGTCTCTGCTGGTGTGCCTTGTATGCAGTGCTGCTACATATAACAAAGTGCACGTCTCTGCTGTCCTGTGCCTGTATCCCCTGCTGCTAGGTATTAAAAGCACACGAGGTTTAATCTATCATTTTGCTGACCACGTCACCCTAGTTTGGACCCAGCCATATACAAATCAGCCTTGACCCTGCTTCTCATGGGAACAGTCCAGCCTGAGCTGCAAGGCCACGATGAGCAACAAAACAATAGATGTAGGCCTAGATCTCTGTCCTGGGGTGAAGGTTTGACATTGTTCAGCATTCTGTCCATCATTAGTTCTTTTTGTATTTTTCAACCGTGTAGGACGGGTACACCCAGATGTACACCC
Source organism: Lissotriton helveticus (assembly GCF_964261635.1). NCBI lineage: Eukaryota > Metazoa > Chordata > Amphibia > Caudata > Salamandridae > Lissotriton > Lissotriton helveticus. The sequence continues at coordinate 1,769,529,986 of NC_136063.1, forward strand.
CTTGCTCACCATGCCCGTGTGTTCATGCTAGACTGGCTGATGAGGGGTAATACCCTGAAACAGGTCTCAGGATGCTTGTTTCCAGTCCAGGGAGGACCTTGCCTGGCAGTTCAGGCTGGAGTGTTCCTATAGGGAATAGGTTCAAGACTGATTTGCATACAGCTGAGTCCATACTGGGGTGGCATGGTGATTAAAAAAACAATTGATTTATGCCAAGATGTCTGTACTGGGGTGAATTGTGTCTCTACTGTTGTGTTTTGTACGCACTGCTGCTAGAGATAAGAAAGTGCACATCTCTGCTATCATGTACCTTGCATGCACTACTGCTGCATAGAGCAAAGGGCACGTCTCTCCTGTTGTGCCTTGTATGCACTGCTGCTACAGATAACTAAGGGGCTCATAACGATGGCGGTAGGACCGCCACCACCGGGCCAGCGGTGAGGTCCACCTGCCCTGCGGACCGCGATTCTTCCACCACAAGATTATGATGGCGGTGGGATCCAGACCACGACCATGGCAGAGCCAAAGCCTGTCTGCCACGGAACCGCCACAGGCAATCATTATAATTGCCCGGCGAAGCGGTCTGCATCCAAAAAATGGTGGTGGTGCCTAGCAAGCACTGTCTACCAAATAATGGTGAGGTCTCCAGCCAGACTTTCCGCGGCTGTGTAGCTGCCATTGAAAGGCATGTAGAGTTTGATTGTTGGGGCCTGTTGCGGGCACCCCTTGTGTTGGGGTCGGGTGTGGGTGCACTGGGGGGGTACCCATTGTACCCCCCTACATTTCACTGCACCAAATAGCAGGCACAGTGTAGTGCCTGCCACGTAGTGCAGTGAAATGCACAACATGCTCTTTTTGACATCGCCGCGGGGCTGCTATCAGCAGCCACCGCCACAATGTTAATTGTCGGGTATGCGGGACCACCGCATGCATGGCGGACGGTCCCGGTTTACACCACCGTGGGGGACGGAGCCAGTCTGTCTACCATCCTAATGAGCCCCTAAGTGCACGTCTCTGGTGTTATGCCTTGTAAGCACTGCTGGTACATATAACAAAGTACATGTCTCTTCTGTCATGTACCTTTAACAAAGTTAATGTCTCTGCTGTAGTCTGTTGCATGTACTGCTGATAACTATAACAAAGTACACAACTCTGCTGTTGCGCCTTGCATGCATTGATGCTACAAATAACAAAGTGCTCATCAGTGCTGTCATGTGGCTTATATGCACTACTGCTACATGTAACAAAGCGCACAAGGCTTCTGTCATGTGGCTTGTATGCACTACTGCAACATATAGCAAGGGGCACGTCTCTGCTGTTGTGCCTTGTATGAACTGCTGCTTCAGATAACAAAGGCACATCTCTAATGGCATGCCTTGCACGCACTGCTGCTACATATAACAAAGTACATGCTCTGCTGTCATGTACATTTAACAAAGAGCATATATCTGTTGTAGTCCCTTGTATGAACTGCTGTTAACTGTAACACATCTCTGCTGTTGTGCATTGCATGCACTGATGCTACAGATTACAAAAGTGCATGTCTGTGTTGCCATGTGGCTTGATTGCACTACTGCTACCTATAACAAAGCGCACATATCTGCTGTCATGTGGCTTGTATGCTCTACTGCTACATGTAACAAAGCACATATCTCTGCTGTCATGTGGCTTCTATGCACAACTGCTACATATACCAAAGTGCATGTCTCTGCAGTCATGTGCCTTGTATGCTCTACTGCTCCATCTAACAAAGCGCACATCTCAGCTGTAGTCCCTTGTATGTACTGTTGATAACTATAAAAAGTGCACATCTCTGCTGCTGTGCCTTTCATGCACTGATGCTATTGATAGCAAGCTGCACATCTGTGCTGTCATGTGGATTGTATCCACTACTGCTACATTTAAAAAAGTGCATGTCTCTGCTGTCATGTGGCTTGTATACACAACTGCTACATATAACAAAGCACACGTCTCTGCTGTTATGAAGGTTGTATGTAGCCCTAGGCATAGTTTGCGAAGTAGCGCTACATGAAGCTACGCGAAGTGCACTTCGCACTACGCAAACTACGCAAACTACGTAGTGCGGTAGGGAAAATGCTGTTCGCACTGATTGTACAGTGCCGGATGCTTCTCCACACTGTGCAATCATTGCAAAAGGCATCTTGAACAGTGCAAGTGGTTGTTTTCTGCCGTTCGAGTAGATTTGTACTCGAGTGGCAGTTTTCTCAACGCGGACTGATAGTTTCCCATCGCGAGCATACGCGACCACTCGCAATGAGAAACCTGACCTCCCCGCGTTGAGAATCTCGCCAGGAGGTTTATTTTCCACACTGGCGATCGGCAACTTGATGTTGCTGATCGCGAACGAGCAAAATGTCTTGCCGGGATGTCAGTTTGCTCGGTTGCTGTTGCCAACTTGACGTTGAGCACCACGAGCAAGCAAAATACGCCTGCTATGCATTTTTGCACTGTGCTATGTGCAATTTGTAGAGCGCGTAGTTGCCTAAACTACACAAATGACGCAAGGGTAGCATTTTCCAACGCCCAGGTTTAGTTGCATGCTTTACTGCTACATCTAACAAAGCGCACATCTCTGCTGTCATGTGACTTGTATGCTCTACTGCTACATATAACAAAGCACATGTCTCTGCTGTCATGTGCCTTGTATGCTCTACTGCTACATGTAACGAGGTGCACATCTCTGATGTCATGTGCCTCATATGCACTACTACTATATATAGCAAAGAACACGTCTCTGCGGTCATGTGCCTTGTGTGCACTACAGCTACATATAGCAAAGTGAGCTTCTCTGCTGTCATGTGGCATGTATGCTCTACTGCTACATATAACAAGGTGCATATCTCTCCTGTCATGTGCCTTGTATGCTCTGTTGCTACATATAACAAAGGGCATGTATCTGCTGTCATGCCCCTTGCATGCTCACTGCTACATCTAACAAGGTGCATGTCTTTGCTGTCATGTGCCTTGTATGCACCTAGGCTACATATAACAAAGTGCATTTCTCTGCTGTCATGTGCCTTGTATGCACTACTGCTACATTTAACAAAGCGCACGTCTTTACTGTCATGTGCCTTCTATGCAGTACTGCAACATGTAGCAAAGAGCACATCTTTGCTGTCATGGGCCTTGTATGCTCTACTGCCACATATAACAATGTGCATGTCTCTGCTGTCATGTGCCTTCTATGCAATACTGCTACATATAACAAAGAGCACGTCTCTGCTGCCATGTGCCTTGTATGTTCTATTGCTACATATAACAAAGCACACGTCTCTGCTGTAATGTGACTTGTATACACTACTGCTATATATAACAAAGCGCACGTCTCTGCTGTCATTTGCCTTGTATGCATTACTGCTACATATAACAAACTGCACGTCTCTTCTGTCATGTTGCTTGTATACACTACTGCTATATATAACGAAGCGCACGTCTCTGCTGTCATGTGACTTGTATGCTCTACTGCTACATATAGCAAAGCACACATCTCTGCTGTCACGTGACTTGTATGCTCTACTGCTACATATAGCAAAGTGCATGTCTCTTCTGTCATGTGCATTGTATGCTCTAGTGTTACATGTAAGAAAGCGCTCCTCTTTCCTGTCATGTGCCTCGTATGCGCTACTGCTACATGTAGCAAACAACACGTCTCTTCTGTCATGTGCCTTTTATGCTCTACTGCTACATATAACAAGGTGCACATCTCTGCTGTCATGTGCCTTGTATGCACTACCTCTACATATAACTAGGTGCACGTCTCTGCTGTCATGTGCCTTGTATGCACTACTCGTACATATTACAAAGCGCACATCTCTGTTGTCATGTGCCTTTTATGCACTACTGCTACATATAGCAAAGGGCACGTCTCTTCTGTCATATCCCTTGTATGCACTACTTCTGCATATAGCAAAGTGCATGTCTCTTCTGTCATGTGCATTGTATGCTCTACTGTTACATGTAAGAAAGCACTCATCTTTGCTGTCATGTGCCTTGTTTGCTCTACTGTTACATGTAAGAAAGCACTCATCTTTGCTGTCATGTGCCTTGTATGCACTACTGCTACATGTAGCAAACAACACATCTCTGCTGTCATGTGCCTTTTATGCTCTACTGCTATATATAACAAGGTGCACATTGCTGCTGTCATGTGCCTTTTATGCAATACTGCTACATATAACAAACTGCACGTCTCTGCTGTCATGTGTCCGGTATGCAATACTGCTACATGTAACAAAGCTCATGTCTCTGCTGTCATGTGACTTGTATGCACTACTGCTACATGTAACAAAGTGCACGTCTTTGCTGTCATGTGCCTTCTATGCACAACTGCTACATGTTGCAAAGAGCACATCGTTGCTGTCATGTGCCTTGTATGCTGTACTGCTACATATAACAAAGCACATGTCTCCGCTGTCATGTGCCTTGTATGCAATACTGCTACATATAACAAAACACATGTCTCTGCTGTAATGTGTCTTGTATGCAATACTGCTTCATGTAACAAAGCCCACATTGCTGCATGCATGTGACTTGTATGCACTACTGCTACATATAACAAAGCGCACATCTCTGCTGTAATGTGCCTTCTATGCTCTACTGCTACATGTAGCAAATAGTACGTCTTTGCTGTCATGTGCCTTGTATGCTCTACTGCTACATATGACAAAGTGCACGTCTCTGCTCTCATGTGCCTTGTATGCAATACTGCTACATATCACAATGGGATCTAACCACTCTGAAAAAAAATATAGAACTCAAGCAGGTACCACGAAGACTGAGAGTCATAATATTTCCAACCTTTGAAGACCTGGACCTGGACCTGCTAGGTGATTGGGTGCAGCTAATATCCTCATCCTCTTTGGGGACGATGGATATTCTAATAAGACATGCAGAAAGGAAAAGGTCAAAACTATTGGAAGAGATTGATTCAATTGAAGGGGAAATTCGAGCATTGAATTTGAAAGAGGTGACAGAAAAGAAGTATACGATCTTAAAGGAAGTACTTAGCACCCATCAAAATTATATCAAAGACAAGAAAATGCGAAAACTCAAGCGAGACAAAAATGATTTTAAAAGTGGCAGGATTTATACATTTGCCAAAATATTTGATGAATACAAACCTAGAGAAAGAATGGAGAAATCCAGTGGGATACAACAAGTGGCCTCCACTTCAGCTAGTGAATCTGATTTGTCCAGCATAGCAAGTGGTATCAGTGAGAATAGAAGTGAGATAAACTCAAATGAGCTAGAGAACTGTAATCCAGGAATAGTCTCATCTTCTTTTTTAGACAAACTGAAACGTTACAGGAAAGGGAACAGAGTTGCTTTCCAAAAGTTACAAACGGAAAAGAACACAAGAATAGGGGGGAAAAACAGAAAACAATCAAAACAAAAGAGTACTCAGATCAGCATTGCGCCCTCAGAAGAATTGAGTGCTGGAGTGAATGATAATTCTAAGACAATAGGTAATTGTACAATGTGCCCCAGTAACATTGGGTTGAGGGGTTGGCCTAACGGCTAAGGTGCTCGACCTCGGATCTGGGTTCGAGTCTCGGTAACGACGCCAAAAACCCCTGTGATTCTGGGCAAATCACTTAATCTCCCCGTGCCTAAAATGAAAGTGTGTCCTCATGTAACGTAACTGGTGCTATGTAAAGCGTTCTGATACCTGATTCGGTTCGGGTCTAGTTCGCGCTATATAAAACTGCAACAAAAAAAAATATATATGACTGAAAATGTTTCAATTGTTAATTTATCCAAATATGAGTTATCTGATGCCAAAATCTCTGTATTACAAAAAGGATTGAGCTTTTGCCCAATGTCCAAACCTAACTGTGCCCAGATACATGTTGATCTCTTTAAGTATGTTAGAAAACTGAAATTAAAAAAGTTTTTTTGATGCAAATTATAAGCCGTGTCAGATACCACTTTATACAGTAACTGCAAGTAATCACACCATTAAAGACATATTATATCTACAGATGTTACTATCAATTGACGAGAGTGGGGGACAAGGTCCCAGTATAGCAGAAATTATGCAATATTTAGGGATTGACATGGATCTAAATGTTGATAGTGGGCTTAAGATGAAATCAAAATTTACATCTACATTACCTATATACAATATGATAACTTGCTTCTATAAAGCTGTCACACAAGACCTGTATAAACTTGAGGATAAAAGTCAAAAGAAACATAGAGTTTTTAAGGATAATTTAAGTAAAACAGAGAGATTTGCACTTGAAAAGCTTATGGGATATTCGGACGTAGCAATAACAGAAGCAGACAAAGGCGGCAACATTGTCTTAATGGATTTGTAAATGTATAACAAAGAAATTGACAATCAATTAGCTGAAAATTACACTTACATTAGAGTATTGACTAATCCAATGAATGAAAATAACAACTCTCATTGAGAAGACACTAGGGGGCATATTAACAAGGGGGTTTATCTCCGCTTTTTTGGCTTTAAAAGCCAAGAAAGCGGAGATAAAATTATCTCCCTATTACCTAGCTGTCGCTAACACCAGTTAGCGACAGCTAGTAGGAGATAGCGACCATCTTGGGCCCCACTTTGCATGTCAGTGATATTTATCACTAATGACATGCAAAGTGGGCGTGCCAAGATGTTAGCGACTGGAAACAGTCGCTAACATCGCTATCTCCTATTACCAACTTATGGAGATATTCACGCTAAGCGCGAATATCTCCAAAAGCTAACACCTGCCCTGAGCAGTTCTTAGCCATGTTATCCAATGGGAGGTGGATATTCATGCATTGCGGCCGATTTTTATCGCATTTGCGATAAACCTTGGTAATACCAAGGTTTATTTGCGATAAAAATCGCCGCAGCTCAGCGGTAAATTTTTGTCTCTAACCAAGCAATAGCGATAATCATCGCTATTGCTTGGTAATATGCCCCTCGGTTTTTATCTACATTCGGCCCATTAACTGACATGGAATATAAATACATGCTAAATTTGACACCTCGGGCAGCATGTATTTATATTTTACCTAAAATACATAAGAATTTGACCACACCATCTGGGAGACCAATTTTCTCAGGAATAGGGTCTCCAACGGAGAAGATTTCTGAGTACATAGACATCTATCTTAAACCAGTGGTACGAGGTCTACCACCTTTTATAGAAGATACCAAAGACCTATTAAACAAGCTTGAAGATTTATCCTGGAGTGACAAATTTATCTTGGTCACACTAGATGTCTGTGCCCTATATACATGTATTCCTCAGTCGAGGGGTATGGAGGCTTTAACATACTTTATATCTAAACGAAGTGCTACATTGTATGAACACACACAAATGGTTTTAGAGTTTACCCAGCTAGTGCTGAACAATAACTATTTCCAACACAATGAGAGCTGGTTTAGACAGACTTCCGGTGTGACAATGGGAGCAAAATGTTTGCCATCTTTCGCAAATATATACATGGGCTTCTTTGAAGATCAACATCTATGGAATGCTCCAACAACTTGACAAGCCCCATAATATTTTGGGGGCACTTTATCGATGATATTTTGATGATATGGGGGAGGGGATGAGAACACCCTATCTAAACTTATCACGTACCTGAATACAAATGATTACAACTTAACCTTCACACACAATAGTGATAAACATCAAATAGATTTCCTGGACATAACATTATATGTCCATGGAGACACATTGGCAAGCAACCTATATCAGAAACCAACTGCATGCAATTCTCTATTGCATGCTGAAAGTGCACATCCAGCCACACAAGTAAAGGGCATTCCATATGGTGAAATCACGCGGTTAAGTAGAAACTGCAGTGATAACAAAGTATTCCAAGAAGAATTGATGAAGATGAAAAATCGATTTCTCATCCGGGGATACGATAATTCAACTCTAGATAAGGCACAGAATAGGATCAAAAATATCAAACGTACTGATCTTTTAAAGACAAACAGTGAAAAACGAGTGAAGAAGCGAGAGAAGGTTGCTCTTATAACACCGTAAAATGAACAAAGTCATGAGATTTATAAAATACTGCACAAACACTGGCACCTCCTCAAATTGGATTCCAGTTTGGATAAATATATCAGTGCAAAACCACTTGTCACATATAGCAGGGGTAGGACACTCAAAAACATATTGAGTCTGTCTGTACTCAAAAATAACAGTGGAATGGATAAGACACAACATTGGCTACCAAAGAATCCGTCTGGCTTCTATAAATGCACAATGTGCATCGTTTGTGAATTCACTATTGACAAAAGGAAATCCTTCAGTGTTAATACAGGACAAACTCATCAAATTTGCCAATTCATGAATTGTAACACGAAATTTACTGTCTATTGCGTTGTGTGTCAATGCGGTTTGATTTATATTGGAAGCACAATCCTTCCCCTCAAAGAGCGTGTTCAGGAACACATTAGGGCTATCAGGAATAACAACAGTAACTACCCGTTAGCTGTACACTATAACAGCAACCATCAATCTACAGAAATACTAAACATTACGTTTCATGGGATAGCAGTGGTAGAAACAAATCCGAGGGGAGGAAATCATGTAATGGCACTCAGAAAACTAGAATCAAGATGGTTGATCAAACTCAGGGCCGTAGATATGGGAAGAAATATTGATAGAGAATCACATGTATTCCTCCAGGATTAAGATTACATGAATTTAAAGAATTAAAGTTCTTTGGATTCTGTAACAACTAATGAGTACAATTTGTACTAAGAGTGATTTGACTATGAGTGACCTGCCTAAGAAATGTTTTTGAAAAAATAAAACTCAAGTCATAACTAATGTTTCTATTCCATATGAATGTATAATTGCATTTAATCCATTTGAAATAATTATGACAATTTATACAAACTCAGTTTCTCTGAATGGGAAGAAACCCTTTTTATGGATAAGGTATACCTTTTGTTTTATATTTGACATTCTCTAATTCCTTTTTTCTATTATTGTACTGCTTTTCAGAATTTTAAAATTAACACTCAGGAGACCACATGACTGAATAACAACAGAAATAGAATCTGGATCAATATATGTGGCTGTGCTAACTACAAACAAACTATTATCTCTTGTCCTGTATAAAATCTAATTTTAAACAAAATGTTTTGATTATTTTTCGACATACGATTCTAATAGAATGTCGATCGTTTTATAACACCAGATTTTGAATACATTAGTGTTAGAAGTACACATGTCGAAAGTCCAAATTTCAATACCAATTTATAGATTTGTTCATATTGTCATTTTCCATGAGTGAATTCTTTTAAGATGGCGGAGATATTCCCCTTTGAAATGGATTAGACTCAGCGCACCGACACTTAGTCACGTAACATCCAAACGTGATGACGCACGTAGTCCTTGGACGCTCCATTTGTATTTATCTGGGAGATCTGATTTGAGGATTTCACACAGAACGGTTCAGACGCATGGGGAAACAAGCGAGAGTGTGTTATCTCCCTAGGTAAGCTATCGGACAATTACGTTTCTAATTTAATGTTGGTCTTATTTAAGATTGCTCTGTTACGGGCTAAGTATATCAAAGGCGGCATTATTTGTTTTTATGTTAGGACTTATCAGGGTCCCCGTCTTCGTTTTTTACGACATTTGCTTCAAGTTCACCATTATTACTTTTAAGGTGAGTCTTGCTTGGGTTACCAGAATTGCTTGTAATTTTGAAAGTCGAGGCACAGAAATATACGTTTGTCATGCCTCTTTTGCTTGCAGGAGGAACAAGATAAATTTGACATTTGCTTCTAACACGACTGCGCTAGTCTACCATATTTAAAATCGAGTGGTGACAATAATACAAAGTAAGTAGAAGGAGAAAGGATAATGTTGCTGATGAATTGTTTGAATTTTCTGGTACCAACTGGACTCGGTATACCGGATCCGAACGAACCACTTTTTGCTAATACTGATGTTATACAAAAACGGAATTACTAATAAGGTTGCTTTCGAGTTCACTATCTTCATTAAGCAACCTACTGAGGTTTCAATAAGATATACGTTATTGTGCTCGACACAGTGGAGACATAGATAGGAGGGGCTTGACTCGAAAGAGAGCGCATTTATACTAGCAGAAAAACAATTGGGTAATGATTCTTATAACTGTTTTTAATATAATGCCAAGATGGCCTGACATGGAGTTTATCCAGCGGGCATCTATCTAGAGGAATACTGCTTTCTTTTATAATGGAAGATATAATTATAGATTTACACGTATGTTATTGGCTGTGTATAATGCCCAATGTACTGTTATCATTCTTCTTTCACTAAACAACAAACTACTTGAAACAAGCTTTTGGTATCTCCATGAGATAATATATTTTGTCTTCTGATTGACACTGATTGTTAGAGGATATAACAGGAGCTCAAACATGTTTTTTATTTGCAATTCCATTGTTGTTTCATAGAATTACGGCGAATGCTATGGCAGTGATATGCATTTGTATTGGACTGCCTTAAAGGATGTACTTTTTGTTTATGAATTACTCCGCCTTTGGTAGGTAGGTAAATGATTTTTATCATCATTAATTTATTATTATAATTCTTGTTTTGGGTGCAAATCACACTCTTAACACAAATTGTATGAGATCTTAGGTGCTTTTCACAAGTCTTATCATCAACACATTTTCGGGTGATTGGAATAAATTTCATTTTGAACTCTTTTTTCTGGTGACTTTTCTGTTTGGAAAATTGTTCTTCTCTCTTTTTTATTTTACTAGGGAACACATAGTATTCTTAATCTCTTCCTCTTAATGGCTCTTATTAAGACCTTTTTTGTAATAGATATGTTGTAGATATGTATCAAATACAAGAAATTACCTATATATGGCTCAATCAATAATATCTGATTGGACATAGGATTACATTAAATATGAGTTTTCAGTACAAGTGAATAAGAGTGGATAAGGTACACTTAAAATTAATCAATAATTACATGTCTTATGACATGTCATGATTTTAAACAACTGTTATGAAATTTCTTTTTGGTTCACTCTGTGATTACAATATCAATGTAAATCTTATGTTACAGCCTTGATAAAGTCCAAGGGAGGACGAAACACGTGTTGGCTGTTGTTGCTTTGGAATGTATCATCAAAGAAAAATAAAGAAATTACGTATTTGAAGAATCCAAGTGATGTGGACTCTTTCTTGGGAATAGAATATGGGAATTTGGATAGTTTATTCTCTTGTCCTATAATTAAGGAATGATCATTGCTCTGATTGTAATTTTGACAGAAACATAGTAACTAATTGTTTTGATAAAATATAAGGGTGTGCTGAGCATTTTTTCAATTTTTCGAAACATATCACAAAGCACACATCTCTGCTGTCATCTTGTAATCATGCACAATACCAGAGAATAGTGATTGCAAAGCAGTTAGGAATTGTACCACGTTCAATGGTCAATGATGAATGTGTCTCCATGGAGGATAATGTAATTAATTTAGAAATATTCGTCCAATCATGTGTTCGTGTGCCGTCGATATACCAATGTACTAACGCCAATCATATCTCTATAATTTAACAGTCGCATAAGGACAGCCTCCGGAAATGTTTTCTTTGCTGGTTTAACTGTATAAAGAGACGTGTCCCACTTCTAAACAAAGCTCAGGCGCTTAATTGCATCTCAGACGTCCGAGTTTATTTTGCTGTAGGAGTGTTTTTGTGTTCTAGCTCGACCATTAAGGCAGGGAAAAGAGACAAACAAGCGCACAGTATGCATTGGCAACGGACACGCTACAAAGTTTCAGTATAGTTCTTCTCGCATTAAGAAACAGTCATTAGTGTTGAGCAAAGGGAGGTTGAGGTAGCTGTGTTAGGGGTCAGTAATAAGTTACCCTTGGATAACACCCTTACTGCTTAAGCTTCATGTGCATCGATTGTTATTCTAAAGAACTCTGCAACACTCTGTTTCTGGGCTTTATGTTTAAAGAACTATTTTCAGTGAGACTGGTTCTTCATTTTACTATTGGAAAAAAATTGAGTTAACATTTTTTATTCAAAACATTATAGGTGCATGCACACTCATATAAAACACCTTTAGAGCACTGTACATATACATTTACAAAGGGTTCTGTTCCTTACATTTCGATATGTTACCAATCAATTTAAAACGCTGCATAGGTCTGACAGCCACATACACATAGGCATCCGACAACAAAGTACAATGTATACATATGGCAGCAACATAGCATTTATGCATCTGTCAGCGCGGTAAAATGTGTGCATCTGACGGCAACGCAAGGTATATGTCGCCATTAGATATGCCAAGCTAGTGGATGCTTTCTTAGTTCAGCATCTGTGCATGGATGTTCCTTCCTCCGTGCTCCTGTTTCTGTGCTCCTCCTGCAGTTGCTGTATGTGGGTGTGCACGCACTTTGCCTGCTGTTCTGCCACCACTTACTGAACCTTCTCTATTGCTGTTCTAGTGCAGGACTCCCACATGATTTTTCCCTCTGTTCTGTTTGCATCCGGCACTTCGCACTCTGTCCTCATCTTAGTGCACCTTATTCGTTTGTTCTTCTGTGTTCCCCTTTGTTTTCTGTCCTCCTCCCCACCCTGCTCCTGTGCTGTTCCTGAAAGATTCTGGATGGTTGTGCAGGCCTCCATGGTCTTCTTTTCTTCCTGATGTGTGTGTACCCCTTTCCAGTAACTTCTCTTGCTCTTCTTCCTGCACACCGGTGTGTGTGTGTGTGCGTGTGTGAGGATACGTGCGTCTCCTCTTTTTAGTGTCTGGCTACAGAGAGGTTTAAATGTTTTTGCGTATACCCTGATGCCATTGATCAGCTATTCAGGATACTGGCGTTTTGTGGATGGGTCCCAGTTTACACACCGTGCCCTTAACGTAACATACATGTTTTCTCGTGCATTAGATAGTGCAGAAAATGTAATATGTATGGTCTAATTGTATTTGGCATATATTCAGAAAGAAAGCCAGATTCATTATATTTGCTAATGATGATTTGTGCTATTTTTGGTTCTATGTGATGTTTCCTTACTCATCCTTCCCTTCACCTTCTTTTCCTTCCATTTCCCTAGGTGTGAGATCTCGTTCCTTTCTCTTTGCTTTCTTTCAATTCCCCTTCTACTTCCCACTCCAGTTCTTGCATGAATGTGTTCCTTTCTCCCTCTGAGCTCCTACTTCTGGACAACCTGCCCTGTAGTCCATTTCCATCCTCTTTCTCCTCATCCTTCATTTTCTCTGCTGGACAAGAACAGGAACTGTGTTCCTATTTTCGTTTTCTACTCTGCGGGCATATGTTTGATCTCACTCCTTCCAGGTCCCATCCATGTCCCATTCCTTCGAAAAGTTGCCCTATCCCTGTTTAGCCTATGGCAGATGTGTACTCTACATCATTCATACTTTCCTTAGCAGTGACTTTTTATGTAAGCTTCACAACAGTTCACCTCTATACAGTAAAGGGATTGGTTATTGGGGTTGTACTATCATCTCACCATGTCAGCCCCATCTTTCAAAAAGCAGGTATTAGAGCATCTCTATTGGCAAGTGTAAGAAATTGAGGGGCATATTATCAAGACGGGTGATAAAATTATCGCCGCTTCAGCAGCAGAAAACTGCCACTAAAGCAGCGATAATGGGCTTGATAATATGCCCTATGGAAATCCAATTGAAGCTCAGGTTAGATGTCCTTCACATCTAACATGGGCTTAAATTGGAATTCCATAGAGCATATTATCAAGCTTATTATTGCCGCTTTAGCGGCAGTTTTCTGCAGCTAAAGCGGCAATCATTTTATTGCCTGTCTTGATAATGTGCCCCATAGTTACTGGTTGAGGGGGTAAAACCCTTCTCAAGTAGCAGCTACAACTCTTCTCAGGGTGAAGGCACAACCAAACACTACATTAACCTGTGCTCAGCCCTCCGGTAGCTCGGCACAGAGCAGTCAGGCTTCATTCAGAGGAAATTTGTAAAGTATTTGTGCAACATTTCAAACAGTAACACAGTAAAACACACCACAGAAAGATTACACAACAGATTTAGAAAAATAGAGTAATGTTTAAGAAATAAAACAAGACCAAAAGGACGTTAGTCTAGCAGAGCAGCAGTCCAGAAGAGTGTCAGTCCTTTTTAGCAGCAGAGCAGTCCTTCTTCCTGGCAGAGTATTCACAGGTCCAGAAGTGTACTGAAGTGGTGGTGTCTGAGTTCCAGTATTCATACCTGGTACCCTTTTTCTGGAAGGTGGGAAAAGCTTCTAGAGCAGGCTTTTCCAATGAGTAGGTCATGAGCTTCTAGTAGCTCTCTAGCTACCTTTAAGTAGCTCACCTTTGTGCAGCCCAGCCTACTAAAGTAGACGATTTTGCTAGCTTGAATTAATATATCCTTAGCAAAAATGAAAAGGGTGTATTTGAGAGATAAATGTGGGCATTTTCAGAACTTATAAGCTTAGCTGATGTTTTGAAACCAATGGACGGGTTTCCAATATATAGTTAAAGTTGATATTTGAATGATAAATTATGAGGCAAACAAAATACTTTTAACTAAATGATATACAATGTGCCATGGGTATTCCAGCTATGACTATCATGTATTAATCCTGTAGAGGCATTTCAACTTTATAAAAGCATTTTTAAATTACTGCTGGCAATTGTGCCTGATGCACTGAGATAATGAGCGCTGGTAATCTTGCATGCAGTGGTGCCGATTTTAAGGTTGTCTGATATGCTACTATTCTCGCATTAATAATATTAATAGCTTGTGATGATTTTAATTTAACATAAGTAGCTCATATTACAGAATAGGTTGGAAACTCCTGTTCTAGAGGTTTCCCTTTGAAGTACGCAAGCATCATGCCTTCCTTGCCCAGGTTCCAGACTAACTACAGGGGCATGCAGACCTTTGTGTGGAGGCAGGACACAGCCTATTCAAGTGTCAGCTCCACCCTCACATCCTGCCATAATGGCCCTAGTAGGCAATCCTACGGTATCTATTTTGTGTGGCTCTCTAGGAGGAAAACACAAAGCCCAACTGTCAGCTATACCCTGTCATGTGACCCAGGGACAGTCTACAAACAATAAATGGCTAAGACAGGAACATTGTCGTAATCAAAGGGAATGAATCATGTGTGTCAAAGATCCGGAGCCTCAAGAACGATGTTTCCAAAACCCTAAACCGCACTTGCACAGTTTGCAAAGTATATGCATTCTCCTCTTGCGTGGTTTGGTGGAGAGCACCATCATTGGGTCTATTACTTCGGTGTTCTGTTCTCCCAGTGAGCTACTTTCCTCTACCAGGAGGGAGACTGACAGTAGTGAAAAGTGGATAAAATGACCTCCTCTCCTGTGTGTGACTTAATTATTGAGCCATCAGAGGGATGAGGTTAAAATTAATGGCAGTGTTAGTTTGGATACTTTATTGGTCCACAACACCTAATGGCTTAATCATGAATTGGTTGGCATGTTTCGGCAGGGAGCACCTCTACGGGTCAGGTTGCCTTCACCAGGACCAATGTGGAAGAAGTTCCAAACTTGATACCCTCTTTACATGGGGTTGGTAAGTTGACTTGTTGTGTTAGACATTGAGAGCCTATAAACGAGACTCCCACAGGAAGCTACCTTGAAAACGGTAGAGGACATTATCTTCAAACAAGAATGGACATATGATATTACAAGGCATTTATCCTGGAATGCTGCCACCTAGCTCTAACAGAAAATTTCCTTGGGTTTGATGGAACTCTATACCTTCAAACCCAAGGAACACCCATGGGCAGCACTTTTGCTCCAAGCGTAGTAGGACTTTACATGAGTACTTTTAAAGAAAAACATATCCTGAACAAGACAAATCCCTACAATAGTAAGAGCCTTTTCTATAAAAGGTATATAGATGACATGCTGGTGGTCTGGCAAGGCACGTAGGACACCCTTCCAGCATTTCTAGAATGGCTTAACACTTGCAATGAGTTAAAGTTCACATGCACAGCACATAAAAGCACTCTAGATTTCCTGGACTTAACCATTTTTGCAGAAAATAACATGTTATAAACCAAGACCTACTAAAACACCCACTGCCAAAAATAGCCTCCTCTCATTCAATAGTTTTCCTCTCTGTCTACTGAGGTAAAACATTCCCTACAGCCAATTTCTATGCATACAACGACACTGCAGTGACGTAAAAGACTACAAGAAACAAACCCTGGACTTCACAACAAAATTGATAGAAAGAGACTATCCAATCAGGCTCATCCAACACTGGCAAAAGAAATGAAGAAATCAGAACAGAGAAAACCTTTTAGAACAAACAGAGAAAACTAAAGACACAGTCATACTTTCCTGTGTAATGACATATAGTACAACCTCAAACATGGTCAAAAAGGCAATTAATAAACACTGGGCTATCATAACCGCGGGGACACTGAAATGGCCAGAACCAAGATTTGCTAATAAAAGAAGCAAAACTATACATGACCTGCTAATCGACACCAGACCGATACCACCACTCGCATAAACTGAAACAGGACTCACAAACTGGGCTCTCGCACCCATAACGGGACATTAGCCTTGCAAATTCTGCGCCGTGTGCCATTTCACACAAAAAACAGTACTACAACGGTCTGAAATTTTGAGTGGAGACTCAAGCGACACACAAATTGCAATACCTACACATGCAATTTACATGATTTCATGCCTGTGTAATTTGAAGTACATCGGCATGACTTGTCGCAAAGTCAAACTACGGATTGGTGAGCACCAAAGTAACATTAGGAGCAGAAAATTGACTACCCAGAGGAGTAATCACCTTTTTAATCAGAAACAAATAGCCAATTAACTTAATTGGGTGATCCTGAAAAAACATGATGCCGTCAATAGCAATGCAGAGTGCATCTTGTTCGAAAAAGATAAACACTGGATGTACCACCTAAAAACCTATGACCAAGGTGTAAATGTTAACATACACAAAATTCTGGGTTCAAATGTTGATTTCCACAGTTTTTATTGTTGCAAAGTTCATCCAATATTAGCGACAGCAATTCCGTTTCATCAATAAAAATAGTTCAGAATCAATACAAAGTAATGAAATATAAAGAACTCAATACAGCCAACGCATTTTGTCCGGAATGGACATCATCAGGGCTCAAAAAAGAACTGTATATGGGCAAAGAAAATGGTGATCTGTATTCTATGGTATGATCCAGTTATATATGACTTCCCCGTTTGAATTTGAAAATCTCAAAGGGATAATAAATCATCAAGCAATGTGGAGGCCAGTACTTTGTTTCAAAACTCAATAAATTCAATCCTCACCACTAGGGTGTATATTCAGTGGATGTTCACATACCCAGTGTCGCCGGCCTGGATCACGCATGGAGGATTTCTTGCTCTAATTGAGATGTACGTTAATAACTTTGCTTGAAAACTTCCTGGGGTACTTAACTATATACTTTGAATTGGAAGATTTAAACTGGGGGGAAAACACTCGTGGTTGTATCCAGGCCTGAATAGGTATACATGTGGTAGATTTAAGAATATACACTCTAGTAGTGAGGATTGAATTCATTGAATTTTGAAACGAAGTACGGGCCTCCACATTGTTTGATGATTTATTATCCCTTTGAGATTTTCATATTCAAACGGGGAGGTCCTATGTAACTGGATCATAACATAGAATACAGATCACCATTTTCTTTGCCCATCTACAGTTCTTTTTTGAGCCCTGATTATGTCCATTCCGGACGAAACGCGTTGGCTGTATTGACTTCTTTATATTTCATTACTTTGGATTGATTCTGAACTATTTGTATTGATGAAACGGAATTGCTGTTGCTAATATTTGATGAACTTTGCAACAATAAAAACTGTGGAAATCAACATTTGAACCCAAAAATTTGTGACAAAGACGGCGCTCCTTCCACTGAATTTTGATTGGTTGATATATTTGGGGCCCCAACGGTAGACCCCAGGGAGTTGAGCGCACGGACTCTTTACATTTGTGTGTAACTGTATACACTCATTTTTCTCTGTGCTTATCTTTTCACCTGTACTGTTACTTCTAGAATTGCATTGAGCGGTATAATTCCCTGATCATGATCTGGCTGCCTTACATGAAAAATATTGTTTGGAGCATCTGGTTTCTTTATAACGGTACATAAACAACATCAGTAATAGAACACAATTTCTCCATCACTTTGTAACATAGTTCCCTATGTACCATAACCAGAAACTCCTTCCTCTTATTACATTCAGTTATCCATCCACTGTAACCACCGGGTACAGCCGCAAAACTAACAGCAAAGACCGTCCCTCAGTTTTGTCCCATCAGAACATCATAACCAAATACGACATCTTCACATATCTACTTGTTGGCCATACATCCTGCCACATGGAGGTTACCAGATATATATATTCCCACTGGCATTTATAATCTAGCGCCCCATTTTCAAAAATCAACCCCTTCCCCATTCATGCTCGCTGTCACCCTGCCATAATGACCTTATTCTGTAATTACTATTTTTGATATGTTTTACTTATACTTCTGTCCCTGTGAGCTTGGAAATTAATTTTCTGCACCATAACCCAACACGATCTGAAAAAACAGCACTATGTGCCCCTGTTGTGAAGAATACTACAGATCAATACTGATCGCACCCCTCACACCGCACCGATATCACATCATGTTGTATCCTTAAGCATAGCCATATATACCTCCCTTAAATACAACAGATATTTTCTATAACGATTTTGGGTAAACTACCCATGTGCAAAGTCACCCCTTTTTACTGGCTTTACACACTTAACATTCAGTTATGGTGATGTTGGGAGGATCTACTATAGACTATCTACATTGTTATGTACATTTTGGTCCAAATCGCACAACATTATGCCCATGATTGCTTGACTGTTTTCACTTTAAATAAGCTTTGTATTTCTGAACATTTGGTTATTTCCAACACTATGTTTAAATGTACTTTTTATAAACAGTCTCTCAGTAACACATAGGCAGCAAATGCAAGTCCTACGGTTGAAAACTTGAGTTCAAACATTTAGCACCACTGCTCCCTATTAGCAGCAATTAGCCTTTAATAAGACCAAACAGTAAGCATATAAACTCAACTCCCATGCCTCCTTTCCAACATCCTGAGAGAGGGAGGTTGCAGCAGTGCCGGCGGTGACAAGCTTAAAAAAGGTACAGATTACCTTGTCTGAAACAAGGGGCCTGATATGCTACCCTTTTTAGTGGTCGCAAATAGATATTTGGTCCATTTGCAACCGCTAAAAAGGGTTCTGGTATCTGCAAACCCTATTTTGCAAGTCGGTAACCTATTATTTACTCACAAAATAGGGTTTGCAAGTTGCTGTTAGGACGGGGTTTGCCAAAGGCTTACCACCTACTTCAAGTAGGTGGTAAGCCAGTCACAAACAGAAAGGGGTCACCAAGGGATGCCTTCCCGTTTGTGTTGGGCAGTGAAATATTTTTTAAGAGACGGCAGTGATCCCATGGACCACTGCCTACTCTTGGAAAATGAAAAGGAAACTTTTCACTTTTCTTTTTTTAAATGCATCCTGTTTTCCTTTAGGGAACACAGGCTGCATTTAAAAAAATAAAAACATCTTCATTCAAAAAGCAGTCACAGACATGGTGGTATGCTGATCCCACTAGGATACCATCCTTGTGAGTGATGTCCTTTCTCAATGGGTCGCAAATTAGGACCTGCCTCATGAATATTGATAAGGCTAGTCATTTGCAACCCCATTGGGAATCGCTAAAAGTGTCTGAGATACATTAGTACATTTTGTTTTGTGAGTCGCAAAAAAATCACAATTTGCGACCAGCAAAATGGAATGGTCGTACATCTGGCCCTATGTTCTTTTAACATTTTTTGACCTCTATGAGCAAGCGCACAGCTACCTATTTCTTTCCTCTTCATTTTGAAACTTCACTGGGCTCATCGAATACTCCCTGCGCCTCAAGGGGGACAGCAAATCTCCGTATTAAGGTATCTTATGAGGTGGCAGTTTTTACAAATTAATATGCATCACAGTAAACTTATTTGACTATTTTGCTAGATCAGCTCTGCAAACATGGATAACAGGAGTGACAGCCTCCTCCTCTTGCTCTCCCTTACCCCCCCCCGGGTTTAAAAACATACTGTCATGTGAAAAGTCGTGACTTGGGAGTATATGACTAGTCAACCCCCTCCCTTAGCCCGAAACACAGAAAAAATTACCAATACTTATTTTTTTTTAAAGATCATCCTGGCAAACTGCCCACACAGACATGACCAGTATTTTTCCATTGTTATTTTATTCAGGTTCATGTGATAAACAACGAAGCCAATATAGTAGGGCTAACAAAAGCTTGTAATTACATCCCCTTCACTTCTTCTTCCCCTTTTCCCCTCCAACTTTTCTCTCCTCTCGAGACTGAATATTAAAATAGCATTGAGTTATCTTGCATTGTTTAAACTAAATAGTAAAAATGCAATGTTTGAACTACATGTAAGACTGAATTTTGAGATAGCACTATCTCATGTTGCACTGTGGAAACTAAATGTGAGGTTGGGTTTTGTGAAAGGGTACCAGTACACTACTATACAAGATTGAAGCTTATTGGTATTTTCAGTCTTCATTTTAGTTATAGCCAAAATACTTTACCTATAAACATTCAGTCGGAACCAAACCAGTGTTCTCACTGACGAAGAGTGGTAAGTGAGTCAACTTACCAACACCATATAAAGAGTGTTTTAAGTTGGGAACCTCTTCCACGTCAGTCCTGGTGAAGTCCACTTGACCCGTAAGGGCTCTCTCTGGTGGAAACATGTTGACCAAACCAATACTAAACCATTAGGTGTTGTGGACCAGTAACGTTTCCACAATAACACACTGCTTATTTTAACCGTATCTCTCTCCTGGCTCAATAATTAGTCACACACAAGAGAGGAGGTAATTTCACCTGTTTTCACCACTGTAACAATCCAGACAATCTTCATCCTGGTGGAGGAAAGTAGATCACTTGGAGAATAGAACACCCAAGTGATAGACCCAATGATGATACTATCCACAAAACCACACAAACTGAGGCTACATATACACCGCAAACTGTGCAATTGGGGTTGAGGCTCTCTGAAACATCTTTCTAAAGGCACTGGAACTTTGAAACATGTATCATTCCCTTTGATTACAACTGTATCACTCTTGGAAGCTGAATACATTTCAGCTTCTATCTCCCTTGCATTTTATTCTTAGGCAGGAACGTGTCAACGTTCTAAAAGTGTCAAAAGGATAGATGATGGACGGAATGCTGAACAAGTCAAACATTCACCCCCAGTCACAGATTTATGTTAAATCCATCATTTAAAAAAAATCTAATTTCCATGCCATTCCAGTATGGACCCAGCCATATGCAAATCTGTCTTGATCCTTCTCCCCATGGGAACAGTCCAGCTCAAACTGCCAGGCCAGGTCATACCTTTACCAGAAACAAGTATCCAGGAAGCCGTTTCGGGGCATCACACAGGCTAGCTTGAATCTGGTGGCATTGTGAGCATGGAACTCACGTCTGGGCATACCCTTCCCACCTAGGGAGCGAAATGCAAAAAGAAAAGATGATGGACAGAATGCTGAACTTATCAATCATTCTCCCCCAGTAACAGATCTGAGTTAAATCTGTTGTTTTCTTGCTTTTACCCCATTCCAGTTCAGACCAGCCATATGCAAATCAGTATTTGCCCTGCTCCCCATGGGACCAGTACAGCCTGAACTGCCAGGCCCTCCCTGGACCAGAAACGATCATCCTAAGACCGGTTTTAGGGTATCACCCTTCATCAGCCAGGCTAGCTTGAATCCGGTAGCATAGGGAGCACCATGTCACTTCATGTCGGTTCCAACTGGAACCACTGCAGGGCTTGGCAGAACACCTTTGGTCCACTTCCAAGAGTCCAGGACTAGGGTAGCACTACTTGAGAGTGTAGGTCTTTCAAATGGCAGAGTCCGAGTGCTGGGTTCCAAGATTGTTGGAAGCCTGTTATGTTCATGAGGCTTCTAATAAGGAGGCCAGGCCACTAGCTCTAGGAGTCACTCTGCAGTCCTGGGTTCAGGGATGCAGGTCCAATCCTTCTCACCCAGGCAAGAGGACTGCAGGCAGCAGGTCAGCACAGCAAGAAAGCAGTCCATCAAGGCAGTAGACCACCAGGGCAGCAGTTTCATCAGTACGGAAGCCGATCTTCCTCGCAGAGTATCCACAGGTCAGAAGAGGTGGTGTCTGTGGTCCAATATTTATACCTTGTGCCTTTCAACTGGAAGGTAGAGGACACTTCTAGAGGTTTCCGTTTGAAGACCCCAGGCATATTGCCTTCCCTGACTCCAGGCTAACTACTGGGGGTATGCAGTCCATTGTGTGGAGGCAGGATACATCCCATGTAATTGTAAGTAGGGCTAGGCCCATTCAGCCCTCCCATCGTGCCAGTGATGGACTATCAAGGCACACCTAAGCTCTCTATTTTGTGAGGCTATTTAGGCGGTCTACACAAAGGTCAACGGTCAGCTACACCTAACCCTGTGACCCAGAGACAGGCTACAGGCATTAAATAGCTGGGGCTGGAAAATCTCAACTTTCTAAAGGTGGGATTTACAAAACTGTAATTTAGAATCTGACTGCACCATAAGAGAGGATTTTCTATTACAATTCCAATGATACCAAACTTGAACTGGTTACCTGCTCCAATTTGGAAATTGCAGCTGATTTAATATAATAATGTAACTCCAATGTTATCCTACGGGAGAGGTAAGCCTTGCAGTAGTGAAGTGAGTTTTTCACTACCAGGACATATAAAACGTAAAACTATATGTCCTATGCTTTAAATACACTGCACTTTGCCGTCTGGGCTGTCCAGGGCCTACACTAGGGATGACTAATATGTATTAAAACTGACGGGCTGGGCGTGACAAAAGGTTTATTTTGTAATGTCAAACAGGCAGTTTAAAAACTGCCCACACGGGCTGCAATGGCATGCCTGAAACAAGTTCTAAAGGGCTACTTAAGGGTGTGGCACAATAAGTGCTGCAGGCCCTTTAGTAGCATTTAATATACAGGCCCTGGGCACAGGTAGTACCACTTTATTAGGGGCTTATAAGTAAATTAAATATGCTAATCAGGTGTAAGCCAAGACTACCCATGTTTAGAGGAGAAAGCACAAGAACGTTAGCACTGGTTTGCAATGGTAAAGCGTGTCGAGCCCTAAGGCCGACAAAAACGAGATCAGCAAAAAATGGTGGAGGAGGGCAAAAAGTTTGGTGGAAGATCACCCTAAGGCTCACAGGTCTAACACCAAGGCAGAAGTGAAGACATCCGATGTAAAGGATATCTCCCGATGGTGATTCTCCTGGCTGGGCCTTATTGTTGCCAAGAAAGATTTTAGACAATATCACCTAAACCTACATTATCTCTACACTCAAGCCTTTCTCGAAGGCCTATGGAGCATTAAAAATATATACTTTGCTCTCATGAAGGCCTATGGAGTATTAATAATATTTACTTTGCTCTCATGAAGAGGCTTGTAACAATTGTATTCCTTTTAAATTCTCTTTTTATTATTAACCTATACTTCGCCTGCGCTTTAAGCGCCATTTCCATTTATTATAGCGCAGTGTCTTTAGTGAGCTGGTGCCGCTGGCCACCTCCTGTACTTTCAAAACCGTTCAGCACCATTGAAAAACGCACGGAATGGACTCAAACGAAAGTGAAGGATAAAAGTTTAGAAAAAGAACACATTATTATGCGCGTGCTTATAACTGACAGGAAAAAAGCTGTTGCTGTTACGTGGACCAACCATTTTATTACACCATTTGGTTGGGTTCTGGTGTCGCCGTGTTCCAGGGAGCAGGAGATTGTGGCGGTTAATTTGAAGTTCAAACGGTGCAATCTAGACTTTAATAAATTATCGTCTAAAGTCAGTTCGAGGACAAGTTCTGCTGATTCTACCGAAAGCCCCAGTTATTCATTAAGGCAATATAACCAGCCGTTGAGGTATGCTAGGGAGTACATGGCTCCTTGTAATAAAATTCACAGTCGGCCAAACCCAAGGCATAATAAAGGGTTTAACGAGGAGTTCGCCAGGGTGAGAAGCAAACTATGCCAACTCGAAAGAGCATGACGACAAAATGATTTCGCAATTGATAAAAATGCATGGCTGTCTTTCAATAATGTTCATAAAAAGGCAATAAAACCCGCTTAGGCAGCACATTATTCAGACAAAATTCTTACCGCACCACATATCTCGAAAGCTGGGAATTCAGTCATCAAAGAGCTGAAAGAATGCCTTGGACAACCAACCGAAGGCTGCGCTGTGCTTGGTGTAATCAACTTGCAGATATTTGGGAACATACACTATTGGCTTTTAAATCCCACCTTCCCTTGAAGGAAAAAAAAATGATACGTAGTCATTTTTCTTTGTTTGAATGATGAGGACTCTTTGGCTGTAATAAAGCTCAGAAGCCCTTCTGGCTCGGGTATCAATATTCGGCCATCGTGGATACAGATATAAATGATACTAAAAGCACATGCGTCTGCCTAGGTGATTATTAGCTGTTAAATGCTCTCAGCTTTTGTACCAGATTAATTTAAAAAAAGGTCTGGATTTTGTCACTCATCAAAACGGAGGAATGAAAACGAACATTGGGTTACAGAATAACCGGAGAATTGCAGACCAGTGTCACAATGTCAGTTTCCTGCTAAATTATTTGGAGAGCAGTGTTCAATCAAAAATCTGCTTTAGTCGAATATTAAAAGCTGCTTTATCCAATGCAGGTGGATTTCACCCAGGTTGTAGCACTGAAGGTGTGTTCAGGAAACAGAAATATTGAACGATCTATGCCTGGGTGTGATTGAGCCCTAAATGTATTAGAGGTGTCGCTGCATTTGATACCGCCGTGCGCCAGGTGCCACTGGAGTACGATGGCTTTGGTATTAAGACACCGTTCTTGGTTTCGGACTTTTCTGTCTAATCGCACCTCCGAGGTTGTGATGGGCTAATTATCTATCGTATATTGTGGGATGCCATAGGGGTCGGTGCTCTCTCCCCTGTTGTTTAATCTATGAAAGTGTCTATTCCCCCAACGGCCGCCCCAGTAATTAGCAATGGCTGCTATTTAGTCAGCACCCCCTAAATAGCAGAGCTTACTTGCTATTCAGCCGGCTACGGGAGGAATGTCACTAAAGGTGACCGAATTTAAATGTCTCTAATGGCCACTAGAGCAGCATCTGGTTTCTATTAAAGGAACAAAAGTTCGGCAGCCTTACCAACCAGGCGGAATCAGGCGACCAACACGTGACCTCATCTTGTTCTTCCTCAGTGTTGGAACAGGCACTTTCTGATTGGCTGAAGGCGTGCCTCTAGCCAGGCAGAACCTACCACTCCTGTCATTGGCGTGCGATTATACTCACTGTATAACCTTTGCTGATCCTTGGTTAGCTTGGCATTGAGCAGTCAGGCTTTCCTCAGAGGCAATGTCAGAGCAGTCACACACGATAAATACATTGAGTGTCACCACGATGTATGTAAAGAAGGTTTATATACAAAATACATATTCAATCATTATAACATGAACATCATATACTTTAGGTCATAAAACACATTTGGAAATATTACAAGATGTACTAGGCCCACTCGTATTGTTATGGTATCAGTAATATGCACACTATACACAATTCCTAATCTAACCCCCCCCTTCAATAGAGAAAACACCTTTATGCAGTGCGACACGCTATCCACCCTAGGCCCTCCCTAGCAATCCTGATATTATAGTCCTGCACAGTTATGGGGGACACCCCGGGTCACAGCGATATTAAAGATATATAATTCATGAAATAACACTTTTTAGCAGTACCATGGGTGAAAGCCACACGGGTAATCCCAATGTCAAAAGTGTTGTGATTTTGGCATGAAATCCACATGTAAAGTGACAGGGTCGGCACGCGTCGTGAATCACAGGTGGTCCATCGACTATCACTCCCACTCACACACACTCACTCCGCACAGGTACACAATGTGACAGGTACAGCCTAGTCCACACTGAATGTTCTTACTCACTCAGCTCCCTAATGCAGTGCTACTGGTATTCAGGAGGTCAATGGATAACACCCTGATGATTCTGTGGCGCCAACCTCCCTCCACCCTATGGTTTACCCCAATCATCCTATACCCCAGATGGAAGATAACCAGCCGGCCTCTGGAATTCTAGGCCGCATGTGGCCGAAGTCACACTTGGTCTCGGTCCTTGGGGAGCAGGTGGGGATAAGTAGTAAGTTTTAATTAGGAGGTGACGTGAACAAGGGAAGGTTAGCAGCCATTCGGGAAGTTCACCCACAAGTCTCAAAACACAATGGAAGCCCACAATCCCTTGACCCGCCTCTGAACTGTGTCACAAGTGTTTGTTCTACCAAGTCAATCTCTCTCTCGCTACTACCTGAGGCCAAAATGTTTTCAAGAGGGGCCAGGTGTCGAGAGGGCAGCTACTTCACCACAGTAAGAATAAAAAAAAGGAACAACTGATGAATGGGCAGTAACACAGGGGATCCCGTCGATAGGAGAAGGCATCCCGAGCGGTACACAGTGATCACAGTCATGCTCAGGCAATCCGGAAGCAGTGTCTGGTGCGTGTTGGTGAGAGTCACACGAGACACATCATGTCTCAAACACGAAGAGTTGCAAATTCTGTACCTCCCTGGAAATGGGGCACTATGACCAGTGCAAATTGAGATGGGTTGCACTAGGCAACACAAAAAAGAGTTGCACATTCCGTACCTCCCTGGAAAGGAGGCAACACTTCCAATGCATGATGATAAAGGTTACACCCGACCAGTCCGGTCACACACACACAGACAAAAATGCAGCAGAGCCACATGAGGTAGAATGAGGCACTACTATGGGTACACCCCTACATCCTAGGGTCGCACCCAGTGGATCAGACACGGCACGCAATGAGCATGCAGTTGGTGTGTCACACAGAGAGATACAGCACAATTGATGAAACAATCCACACATGGTCCAGTAACTGATGAATCCACTCACTATCAACTGGATGCTTCTGAGTGTCAGGGTCCCTGCAGTACAGAACCACACGTCTTAGATGCAGGCAAGATTTCTGGGGCTCTGCACTAGACAATCCGATCTCCAGACACAACTCTGAGTTCCATGCCCACAGTGCGCTACCAGTTGGTATTTAGTAGCCGATGTGGGTACTACAGAGGATACCGCTCTCCAGATGTCAAAGGTAGATGGTGTAGGTCCCGCATGGGAGATCTTTGTTGTCCCTGAGATCTCGGGGAGAACAGGAGTACTGCAAATAAGCCTTTGGGGAGCACAATTCAGGGTGCCACACTTCAACAGGTCTTCCGCCCATGCCAGCCACTATCAAGAAAGGGCACATGGTCCCCTTCATGGCCAGTTATCCTCCATGTGCACAACAGAGTCCTCTGGCAATGTGCACCACTCAGTCTGGGGTCCCTAGTCCCGTATCCCCACAAGCATATCTCACCCTTTGCTGAAAGATGGCACCAGTAGTTATACTGTTGTGGGTCTTTGAAGTTAGGAGCGGTTTAAGGGATTTCCTTTTGAACCACAGATGTCTCCCCTAAATTGTAATCCTGTTGCCATGGAGCCATGGAATGAAGATCTTAGTCTTTAGTAGAACATGATCCATTCTCTAAAAGCTAAATGTCAGACCCTTACTCTCCAATCTATCCCATTTGGTCCTCAAATGGCAGAAATCTGTCGTTCTTTTGTGATACTCATGTTTTATGGCTGTTGCTTGTGGAATACAGAGATGTCTTGCTGCTGACCCCTGGTTACCACTAGAACCAGGCACTACAGAACACAAGACTCTTAGAGTATAGATATGTATATATTTTATAAGCGAGGTATGGCAAAACCCACTATCCCAATGGAAAAGTTTTGAAATGGCAAATCCATTCATAGGAAACATCATCAGGCTGCTGCACTCAAATTCACTACTGCAGCTCAAAGAATTGTCAACTACTTCCCAATGTTAACCTATGGGCCGAGCAAGCATCATAGGTAGTGAAAAAACACACAGGTTTTCTCAATACCTGGACGCACATGTGTTAGCACGCACATGACCTGCAATGGCAGTTTGGACCCAAAGACCTCAGCACCAGGGGTGCAAGTGTGCATGCCTACATCTGCAACAGCAGACTGGACATGGATTTAAATAATACGTGTGTCAGTGCTCACATACAGGCCTACAAAAGCCAGAGGCACAAGCAATCACGGGCACCATAGGTGCGGGTGCTCATATACAGCAGCCTGCTCTGGCAAGCGGCTCATTTGTTTCATCATGATAAATGGCAGTGTGACACACTGGTCAGTGATGGCTGACAGACCCATGTTTCAGAACATTGAGTCAGTGCCATTTCCCTACATGGATAGGAATGGCGCACATACTTTTAGACTTAATCTATAGTGGCAAATTGACCAGAGCCGGGATGCCACACCAAAGAATCAGCAAAGCCCAGGCTTTAAAAGCAAAAGGTTTGGATAAACACTACCTGACGGGTATCAGGTCCAACACTCAGTGAGAGTAATTCAAAGCAGAAAGACCGAGGGAGGCAGGAAAGCAGAGAGACTATGAGGGAGGGAACAGGTTGTGTCAGGGGTAAGGGAAGTGGGGAAATAGGTTGTGTCAGGGGTAAGGGAATTGAGGTGAATGGGAATAGAATGGGTCGTGAGCGAAAAGTCTGATGAAGAGAGCAGAGAGGAAGTGAGTGAAACAGGCCCAACTGAAAAGAAGAGAGGGTAGACTGAGAGGGAGAGGTGGGTGATGGGGAAGAGTGGAGATAATCAGACATAGAGGGGTGAGCCTGGTAGAGAGCAGAGGCATTGGAGAGAGTGTGTTGAGGACAGCAGAGAGGCTGCAGCACAGCAGAGTGACTTGAGGTGAAAAGACACTGGAGGAGTGAGGGTAGAGACTAGGGGAAGTGGGCAAGCTAAAGGGAAAAGCGAGGAGATTGGGTGACAAGGACAGACTGAGGAGAGTGACAGGAATGGAGAGAAAGTGGATAATCTAGGGGAGATCATGGGAGTACAATTGGGAAAGCAGAGATACTGCTGGAAGGAGTGGATAGACAGGGAGAGAGTGGAGGGCCAGAAGAAACAGTGCTGGGGGAAGACCTGGCAACTACAGGCCAAAGAGGGCACGCTGGGGAAAAGGCTAAGAATGAAAGGAGGCAGAATGAGACTGAGAGATGACAGACAGGTGGGGAACTATTCATACAAGAGGAGAGAGCAGGGGGGCAAGGGGAAGAACAAGCTCCTTGAGGCAGGATAGGGAAGTCTAGGGCAGAGCAGAGAGACTGAGAGACAAAGCAGATGGGCTGGTAGAGAGAGCGGAGAGACTGGGGAAAGGAGAGAACAGCCAGTATGGCGAGCGAAGACATTTGGGAAAGGTCAGAGATTGTCTTGGAGAGTGAAGAGGCTGGTGGGGAGAACAGACAGAATGGGGCAAGAAGGGAGAGATTGGTGGCGGCAGAGGACAAATCAGGATGGGATAGACCAGGAGAGAAAGCAGACCATGAAAGAAGAGCAGATAGAGTAGAAGGATGGAGACAGTGGGACAGAGAGTGGGCAGATTGGAACAGAGAGCAGACAGGGAAATATTTGGTTTATGATTCAAAATATATGACTCTATATACATAAATATAAAGTCCTGGCTATTTCTGGGCCCTGGGTCTCCGAACCATGGATCTCTGTAAAGAATTAATCAGAAGCTGCAATTCAAAACTTATTTTGCTCATCACAGTTAAGTATCAATTATTGGGAGTCAATGGCAAGAGTTTAATGTGAAGTTAAAGGGTTTTATTCAAATCTTTCAGTAAGTATTTCTTTAATAATCACCTATCAATTATTATCAAATAACAATACAGAACATAGAGCATTAGGCCTGTTCCATATTAAATAAATCTCTATTCTAAATCTTAAGATGAGGAAAGTAGTTTGAAACCATAAAGAGTTCTAAAACGAGAGGTGAAAGCATAAAGCTTTAAGCAATTCAAATAGCACTTCTCATAAAGAGAAACCCAGGAAATTCAGTGGAGTCTCAGAAATATAGATTAGAATCTGCTCACAGCATAAAGGTTCAGCTCTTAGAGAGAAAGGGTCTTCAAAGGAATAGAAACTCCAAACACAAAAGTGTGTGACCATGAGTGGCGAGCGAATGAGATGATGAGTGACCAATCATTCTCTCTTGTCTAGGAACACTGAATAATAGAACATTTTGATATCTACAACTAAAACAAATGTTGCAG
The DNA here is from genome assembly GCF_964261635.1 of Lissotriton helveticus. Classification (NCBI taxonomy): domain Eukaryota; kingdom Metazoa; phylum Chordata; class Amphibia; order Caudata; family Salamandridae; genus Lissotriton; species Lissotriton helveticus. The sequence goes on from NC_136063.1 coordinate 1,769,560,292, forward strand.
CAATCTAACTCTTCAACCAATGAGGGCACCATGTCTTTGTGGAAACAGATATCTCCCACTGTCTATGCTGTCTTGAAACAAAGTCTTATATATAGTTAGTGTTATATGCAACATTATTGCCAACATTGTATGCGTCATGGTTTGGTTCCACTGGCTCCTAATGCACAAAATATAGTAGTTCATAGTTAGGTTTGTCATCCCAAAAATGAAATCTTCTCTTTGTCACATATTTCAACTTACAAATCTTATTCATGAAGAAACATTTAAGGAAAATGTAACAACATTTGTTGATACTGTATTGCAATCTATGAAAAATATGTCTCTGGGAATGTTATAAACTATCCTTTTCTATTAAATCATGTGGTTCAGCATATTTCATCATTGAATTCTTCACATCTTCACATTACTAAGATTGTTCACCTAACGTCAGTAAGAATATAAAAGTGAAAAACTGTGTTCATAAGTACTATCTAACTTAACATAGGCACATATGGAAGCCTAGATCTCCCATTTGCCTTTCAAAAATGTGACATTTCATTTTAGGCCTACACGTTATTTCTACACATTATTTGCTTTGATGTGCGTTTATTAAAAGGCTCTATCAAGAGATAGGAGTTGGGATAGGACAAACCAGGAGGGTCAGTTCAGGAGAGAAAGGAGACCATGAAAGAAGAGCATATAGATTAAGAGGGTGGAGAAAGTGGGATTGAGAGATGGCAGATTGGGACGGATAGCAGACAGAGGAACGTGAAGGAGGTTGGACAGAGAGTGGAAAGTCCGAGGAGAACAATGAGACTGGATGGAAGAGAGTAAATACTGGGTGAGAGTGGGGAGATGGAAGAGAGTTGAAAGACTGTCATGGTAAGTGAAGCGACTGTCAAGGTGGGCAGACTGGGAAAAGCAGAGAGGCTATATGGTAGAAAGAACAGTCTAAGGGAGTGAGGCTAGACTAGGGGAGGGTGCAGAGACTGGCAGGGAGATCAAGGAGGCTGATGGAAAGTGATTCAACTGGAAGAGAGAGAAGATAGACTAGGGTAGGGCTTGAAACCTGAAGCAGTACAGGGCCATCTGGAGGATAAAGCAGACAGGAAGTGAAAGCAAACATTTTGTGAGGGAGAGATGTGTAGATTGGTAGGACTGTGAAAAAGAACAGATCATTTGGGTAAAGTGGAGAGAAAGGAAGCATGAAAAGATTGGAGGGAGAAAATACAGTCTCTGGGAGATCAGAGACAATAGACAGAGCAGAGAGACTTGTTTCGCTAGCACTGAGTGAGAAGGACAGAGGAAACAGACTGTAGAGAGCAGAGTGGCTGACTAGAAGAAAATTTGGACTGTGAGATGAGGAAGCCAGAAAATGAGGGAGAGCAGACAAAACAGGGAGTGACGGTAGATAGAGAGTGAGACATGGAGGCAGAAATTACAGGCTGGGGCAATAACAGAGACAAATGGAAAGACTGAAGGAGTGAGACTTGAAGTTAGAAGCAGCAACCTTGGGAAAAGCCGATAGACTGGGCAGAGAGGAGAAAGTTGTGTGTAAGGATATTAGAGAGACTGAGAGAGCTGAGAGACTGAAAAGAACAGTTGACAGTCTTAGACATTTTGGAGAAGAGTGAGGAATTGGCAGTGAAAGTTATGAGATTGGTTTATAGAACATATCACATGTTTAGAGGCTGAAGGGGAGAGGGGACAAACTGAGGAAAGCAGAGGGATGCACGAAGAGTGGAGAGGATAGGAGACCAGATTGTCTGTGAAGGACCGTTAGACCAAGAGGAACAGACAGATAGAGGGTGGATGGGTGGGAGAGCGGGTGATTTCAGGCTGGAAAGAAAGTGTTGGGGGAGCAGATAATCTGTGGGTGAAAGTGGGCAGAATGGGGACAGCAGAGAGATAGATAGACAAGAGTGAGGCTGGGTTGAGAGTAGAGGTATTGTGGAAAGAGCAACAAGACTTGCTTGAAGAGTGGAGTGACTGCAACAGAAAGAAGATAGATAGAGGCAATGAAGGGCTGATGGTAAAGGTGGATAGACTAGGAGGGGAGCAGACAAACTTAAAAGAATACAGCAGAGAGATGGGGAGAGCAGTGAGGCTGGTAGAAAAAAGCACACTAGAGTGATCAGATACATGCAGAGAAAGGAGTAAGAGTTGGGAGAACATTGAGAATGGGGGTGATGAAAATCTGATGTACTTAGAAGAGCAGACAAACTGGAAGACATTGAGGAGAGACTGGAAGGAGAGCAGGCAAGCTGAATCTAGACTGGAGAATCTTGGGGAGGGGAGTAGATAAACTGGGGATGAAAGCCAGCAGTCAAGGAAGAGCAGAAACATTGGGGAGAGTGAATAGGTTGGAGAGAATAATGAAGCTATTTTAAGACAGCAGCAAGACTGGCTTAGAGAGCGGAGAGTAGCTTGGAGGGCAGATAGATGAGGAGAGTAAATGCTGTTTGGAAGACTGGATAGACAGGGGAGAGTGCAGACAAACAGGAGTGAGTTGATATATGAGGGGAGAAGAACAGAATGGGGAGGGAGCAAAGATCCTGGCGGGGCAGATGGATGTGAAAAAAGTAGAGAATCTGAAGAAGAAGAGGACAAGCTGTAGTGGGAGAGGGCCTGATGGGCTGAGGGCAGAGAGATGTGGTGAAAAACAACAATCTAGTAGAGAGATAATACCTTTCGGGTGAGCATTGGGGACACTGGCAGAAGTGGGCATGTTAATTGAAAGGCAGACAGACTCAGGAGGAAAACATACGGATTAGGAAATACAGACGAACCTGCAGGAAGAATGGGCAGACCAAGGAGTCAGTGGGCAGGCTGCAGTAAAGTGGGGAGAACTGGGGTTAGGGGCTAAACAAGCAAATTAGGTAGAGAGTGAGCAGACTGGGAGCAAGAAGGCAGGACTTTAAGGAAGGTTCAGACTTGGGGAAAGATGGCAGGCAGAGGGAAAAGGTTACGGGGGGAAATGGGAAGACTGGGTAAAAACGGGCACACTAGAGAGATCCAGAAACAGACAGTGAAGCAGTCTGACTAAGGTAAATGTGGGCATTTTTGGTTGGAGAACAGGTAGACTCTGGTGAACATGGAAGAATGCAGGGAGAGAACAGGCTTTCTGGGAGAAAGCGGATGACTAAGGGAAAGTGGACAGAATTGAGAAGCAACAGGTAAAATAGGGGAAATGTGGTAATGAGAGGAGATAGCAGGGAGCGCGGAAAGGAAATAAAGCAGACTCAGGGGTGACTTGGCAGACTTGATAGAAGCAGGCAGACTGAGGGCAAAGTGGTAGGTTCAGTGGAGGATGAAAACAGACAGATGTGCGGGAAGGAAAGACAGACCAATGTAAGCAAATAGTTTAGGGGAAATCAGACAGACCGAGAGAAAATAAACAATCTTGGGATAAAGTGAACAGACCGAGGAAAACAGGCCAGATGAGAGAAAAGCTGGTACACTCGAAGAAAGTAGGAAGGGTGAGGGGAAAACAGGCAGACTTTAGGGAGAACAGAGAGAGTGGGATGTAATTGCGTACTTTTAGGGGGACAGCAAGCAAATTAAATGGCAAATAGTGAAGTTTCATTATTAATTGCACAATCAAGGGCCAGAGGATACACCATCTATGCTATTTTTCCAATCGTTGAATAAATAGTGATGTTTCTTTGCTATCTGTAAAGCCACCATCAACACAATTAATAATCTTCTGAAGAAGGAATGCAGAATCTCTATTAGTTAGCAAGCGGCCCAGTAAATAGTGATGTTTTTCTCCTATTTGGATGGCCGTAGGCCAAGCAGTTTATAATCTCGATTATTTAGCATGCGGGCAGGTAAATAGCAGTGAATGTTCATTATTTACCTGTCGGCTGGCTAAATGACACTTTAATCTTTACAAGTTCACACTGGCCAATCTGATAAATCTTTGATCTAACTGCTTCTATGTATGCAGATGACTCACAAATTCTATTTGGGGTCAATGGAGCACCTAACACAAGAGCAGAACGTTTCCGCACTCGCATGTTAATATCTAGCCCTAGATATCAACAAAGTGTAGAGTTCACAAATGTGTTTGTTTCAGCCAGATTGGATTATTGTATTGCCCTGTATGTGGAGCTGACTGTAAAATTTCTAAACACACTATAAATGGTACAGAGCACTGGTGGTTTGACTGATTTTCAACATCAGGAAATATGAGTCTACATGTTTTCTGCTAGTCTAATTGTATTGGCTTTCAGTGTCAAAGAGTAATGTTTAAAGCACTTTTTCTGGTACATAAATCACTTCACGATCCCTGTACACACCCTCTATCTAATAGGTTCTCCTTTTATAAGCCAGGATGCAGTCTGCGACCTGAAAAGGCCTGTGTTTTAAACTCTCCCAGATTCTGCTGAGTATCTCTGGGTAGTAGATCTTTCTTAGCGACAGTGACTAGACTATGGAATACAATGCAACTGAAACTGGGAGAGAAGACCAATCTGCTTTATTGGAACTGTTATCCTTAGGTATGTCTTTTCTCCAACTTTGTGCCTTTTGCCTCCCATTTTTGCTGATTGATGTTGTTGGCCTTAGGACTCTGAGCTCTTTGTCCCTGCCAGCTAGTGCTAAAGTGCATGTGCTTCTCTCCTAATCATGATGGCATTGGTGTATACATGATTGGCATATTTGTTGAACTGGTTTGTCCCTTGTAAAGTGGTATACCATATACTCAGGGCCTGTACTTCAAATGCTACTAGTGGGCTGCAGCACTGATTATGCCCCCCACAGACGTAGCCTTTCAAACCTGTCTCAGGCTTGCCACTGTAGTGCCAGTGTGTGCAGTTTACTGCCACTTTGTCTTGGCAATTAAAACTACCTGCCAAGCCCTAAACTCCTTTTTATTACATATAAGTCACACATAAGGTAGGCCCTAAATAAACCTATGGACAGGGTGCAGTGTAAGTAAAAGGTAGGACATGAACCCTTATGTTTTGCATATTCTGGCAGCAGTGTCAAACAGCTTGTTTAATTTTTCACTACTATGAGGCCTACCCCTCTCATAGGCCAGAATTAGGAATTCCTTGATATACTTTTAAACTGTACACCCTAATCAGAGAGGACTATGTTTTTCATGTTTGAAATGGTTGGAATGGAAAAGTCCCCTTTACTGGTGAAGTTGGATTGAACACTACTGTTTAAAAAATGTCAATTTTAGAAAGTGTACATTTCTCTATTCTTACTGCTGTTTGTGCCTGGCAGCCTGTCTCCAATGCACTTCTGGGCAGGGTGACAGCTGAACTTTGTGCATTCTCTCTAGAGAGCCAAAACACACAAGAAGGCCTGAGTGGGACTGAGCACTCATCTGCATTCTGATAGCCTTCCTGGGCAGGAAGGGGGAGAGGTAGCTCACACTTACATCTGAATAGACTGTGTCATGTCTACACACAAAGCACAGGTTTACCCCCTATTCCCCTAGGGTTAGCCTGGCAGATATGACTGGGTTGAAAGGGATCCTTGTGCACTTTAGAAAGTTCTTTTGAAGTCAACCCCTACATCAAAGGCACTTTAGGGGATAAGTACTGGGTCTCTGACCCCTAAAACCAGACGCTTCTGACATTTTAACTGAACCTCTGTCAGAAGGATTGCTGTATTGCTTAAAGGACTGCTTTGCTGTTCGTTGACCTGCTTCCTGCTGTTCCCTGACTCTGTTGGAAGGACTCTGCCTTCACTCTGAGTGATTTCCATGGGCTTGCTGACTTACCTCCTCTTTTCTGAAGTCTCAGGGACACAAAATACTTCCTAGAATTCTGCTGGTGCTGCTGGACTATGCCTTCTGTGAGTCTTACCCTTGTCTGAGGTACCACCTCCAAGCACTTTGCTTCAGAAGAGGGTTCTGCAAGAGCCTTCATCACCTACACCTCCAGGGCCCCTGAAATTAAGATTTTGGGTTCTTCGTGACCATGAATCATGACTGAACTGCTCGCTCGAAGGATTTATATGAGCCGCGGCTGCACCGTCTCTTCACATAGCAAGCATCGACGTCCATGACCGCGAGGCCCATCTACAATGGACTGCAGACCCTTTGCACCCACAGGATCATCGCTAGCGACTTTCTACTTCCACAATGGTGACTATCTCCCCTGCGAACAGGGCTTGTTGCTCAGCTTGAGAAGGGAAAATTGCAGTTGGACCTGTTTGTAAATGTATCCGACCAGCACTCCTTCATGGTCGGTCTGAGCCTTGAACTTTCCCTGTCCTAGCACGACCAAAAGTATCCTTAGATCCATAGGCTACCAAGCACTATTTTCGGTTCATTCTTTTAAAATCCATAACTCCAATTCTTCTTATTGAATTTTTGTTGTTTTGGTCTTGTTTATTCACAAGAATATAATCTATATTTTCAATCCTGTGTTGAGTTGTGGTGTAATGATTGGTTACTGTGAGTGTCTGTGTTCCACAAATACTTTACACATTGCCTTTGTAGAAAAAGCCTGACTGCACTGTGCCAAGCTACCAGAAGGTGAGCATAGTTTATCTTATTGTGTATCTTGCTTACCCTGACTATTGTGGTGGTTCCTACCTGGCCTGGGTGCATACCACAGCCAACCACAGCCAACATTTCTAAAATGCTGAAATTCAGATGATACTTAAAATCTTGATGATAGCCTGCTTTTAGTGCCAAAGTACATACAGGTACTTCCTCAATAAATAAAAAAAAACAAAAAACAGGCTAACTAACTTGTTTTTACCAGGCATCAGGAGGACACAGAAGTGGCTGCACTATTGTCCATGCAGAGAAGGCATGCAAACCAACAGCTACCAATTACGTATGATGAGAGGACAGTAGTTTTTACCTATTTACTTCCCCCAGGTTTGAAGGTCATTGGATGGTAGGAAAGTATTAGGAAGCAGGGCTGGAGGACCACTTACCATGCTGTGTTGTTCATGTGCATGTCGGTGGTGTTTTAAGCACTCTCATGCTGGGTGTCTTGCAGTGAAGGAAAGAGGTCAGCAGTCACTGTAGAGAGATGATGCTATGCTGATGGAAGTGGTACATGTATGAGGATGCACCTGGAAGTAAAGTTCAATTCCCAGCATGCCAAATTCTTGCATGTTCCAGAGATACAACTGCCATCTTGAATATTTGGGTGTTAATTTAAGGGCTCCAGCCTACTATTTGCATTTACCACAATCACGCAGAAGCTACAAAGTCTCAGCCTCGACGCGCTGCTTAAAGTAATGAAAGAAAAAATAGGCCCTACTCCAATGTATGGCAATTAAATTACCCAGCTGAAGGGAGCTGGGCCTGTGGATAAATTATTCACAAAAATCAATAAAGCTACTTTGCGCTTGCCAAAAAGAGCCTTCTTGGCCCAAATGAGATTAGAATACACTGTCACGAAGCAGAGCTGCGCATCCGGTTGTTGCTTTCTCAACTTCAGTCACCGGCTCAGATTGGCACCTCCAGACTCTATGACTGCGCTAATTTGGTCCAAAACAGATCACTCTGGGCCACGATCTGCTTACAAGTTCCAACTATATACCTTACTGAGAGACTTCTGATTAACTAAAGCCTGGACTAAACACCTCTCCCAGCAAGTATTTAAGAAACTGTCCTCCACTACGGCTAGAAAATGTCAATTCTAGAGGAAAAGGCAGTCTAATGTAAATGTTCTTATGCATGGTCAGTGATTAATTCATATTCCACAAGAAAACTACAGAGCTACGTAATCAACACCTATCCACTATGGATTAAATGCAGGCTGGTGGCACTAAGAATGGAGAAATGAAATTCTCTCGACCGCCTTCCGGCTTGGCGCCACTTTCACAATCACGACACAAGCAGCCACCTATGTGGACCAGCAAAGGAAACACTAATCCACGTTCTGTGCATCTGTCCTCAGCTTTTACCACAAAGGAAATTGTTACTCCACTCTGATTATAACAGCTTAGTTGTACATACATGCCGACAGGCAGTAATTTCCAGCCTGAACCCACAGAACTGCCAACTCAGCATAACAAATATGAAAATCCTCAAATTAGCAATCACAAGACTAGGCATGGCAGGAATAACAAGTCGTATGTGAAATACACATCTGAACATTAAGGGCCCCATTAGGATGGCGGGCGGACCGCCCCTGCCGGACCAGCGGTAGTCACCGCTGGCCCGGCGGGGGTGATCCGCCTGCCATCCTCTCAGCAAAGACCCCCCGCCATATTACAATATCTGGGGATCCGTGGTGGACGGAAAGACCGTTTGCCGCTTTTCAAGTCGACCGGGCGGAAAAGAGTTTAATATGGTGGCGGTTTCTGTTAGACACCGCCAGCCATATTTGGATGGGTGCTGGGACATGCCTTTCCATGGCGGCTTTGCCGCTACGGAAGGGCATGTGCCTTTGCCGCACGGTGCCTGCCATGTTGTGCATGGAAGTGAACAACATGCCTTCCTGACATTGTGGCGGTCGGTGCTGAGTGCACCGCCCTCCGCAATGTCAGGAATGCAGGATGCACCCGACAGTGTGGCGGGCACATCCTAATCTATGTAATGGGACCCCCGCACCTATGGCGGGCTGTCCCATTCCACGGGAGGATGGCAGGAGGAATTTGTCCACCCGCCATCCTAATGGAACCCAAAGTCGTTCGGAACATTGCCAGGCTAGAAGAGCACCATACTACCCTCGGCTGGCTCACCTCTGATTTGCTCGGCTGGCTGCATCCTAAAGTTGAAGCACATCAAACCAGCAAAACCCAACATGTACTAACTGAATACCCAGGCACGATCAGAGTAGTAGAATGAGGGATCCAGTACTTCAACTCTCTCTCTACATCTGGCCTGGTCGTAATAATATACCGGATGGCCAGTATTTGGCAAACCAGGCTGCTCATCAATAGCCATTTATGGACTAAGTATAGCATTCTTGTAGTCCTAGTATTTTAACACTGACTTCTTTTGGAAAGATTTAAAACATTTTGTTTACATTTTAATTGTTTCTCTTTTTTTGTAAAGGTTTTTGTCAAATGCACAATAAAATATGACTATGTCCATGACTACTTGTGGTTGACGGCACCATGGCTAGCTAGATAATTGTGCTACATTGTTGCTGTAGCAAGAACTTGTTATTGTACACTGGATTCCCTCTTCAAACAAACCTGTTGTTAGTCCAAGAGAAGTAACCTGAAAATGAATTATTGATGTAAAGAACCTTTGATCATAAACTAATTTCAAAGTACTGAAGCTTGGGTTTAACTTACAAAGGAATTACATGGAACAATTTAAAGACCTGTTGAAAGTGGTATTCAATCTATAAGGAGGATAGCAAATGTTTCTTAAAATCATAGAAGTTCATTATATATGTATGGTCACATATATCATGAATAAGTTATTAGAGTTTCTATAAGAACCCATTGCAAGATTTAGGAACAATAGGATATTAATTATGTTGTTTACCTTTTCACTTTACAGAATTCAAGTAGACACTCCAATTAATATTTGGCCCTTAACTATCTTCCCTGTCACTGGCAAATGTAGCTCACACCTGGGACTACCTCCCTTTTTGTCTTCCTAGTCCAGCTGCCTCCAAACACAGTTGTAGGATGTACTGTCCACAGAACCAGCTCTAAGTTACCACAGAGGAAGTGTTGCTCACTCCCCTGGCCACATGTCTAGGGTGGGCACAGGAGCTCTGTACACGGGAAGAAGGGTTCCGCCATGTTGGTTTTGAGTAGAGCCGTGCAGAGTGGTAATGTTTGTGGCAAAAAGAAACCATTGCAAAGGTGTGTAAGGTTAGCCTTGTGCACTTTCTCAATACCGGTTTACAAGGGGCCAGGAGTCACCCCCAGACACAGGCTAATGCCAGGCATAAATGTGGCACCCCTGGATACCTTCTTCAGAACAACTGCTGTTCCTGAGATTCTGGTACCCATGGCTGAGTGCACGACTCCTTCCTTTTCCTAAAAGTTTGGACTTAGAAATTCTCCTCAAACTTTTTACCAGAGAACCATCAAGGGACTGGGGCCAAACTGCTAGCCGTTTTGCCAAGGTTGCTTCGCCCGTGGGCCTGACCTGAGATGGCTCCTGCTGTGTTCCCTGCTTGATGCAGGAATACATTGATGTTGAGGTCATTCCAACTCCATCCCACAGCCCCCTCGCTGCCACCACTGACTAGGACCTGATCAATGCTGAAGACCTCAGGGGTGAAAAAAAACTTGAACTTTTACCACTTTAGCTTTTCCAGCCTAGATCAATGGTTTTGCTGAGACTCCATCTTGACAATGGATTCCGTCAATGCTGAACCCCCTTGTCTCTGTGCCAGCACATTGCCTGCGTTCCCAGAAGGCTATGGAAGTTGAGGATGTAACTTTTCCACCACAACAGCCCTGTTCATTGTATCCAACCCACACTCCATCACGATCTGCCCGAAAACTTACCCATGTCCCAGTCAACCCCAACCAGATGCCTGTGTTTCATGATTTTTGCTTTTTTTCCCTCTATTTTTATTTAAAATGTTATAAGTTCATATCTCCACATCTACATATTGAATGTTTGTAGCTTTAGCGTAATTTTGTTCACTAAAATGTTTTCTATTTTTATAAGTTTGAGTGGGATTTCATTGTATTGTGCTTTCACCTTTGTAACTGTTTTGGTACTTTTAAATGCTTTACACATTTCCTTAAGTTACGTCTGTCTGCCCTGTGCCACAGCTGCCAGGGGTTGAGCTCAACTTTGATTACTGAAACCTTTACTGGACTGAACAAGAATAATGCTATCATTACTTGTGATGGACTACCATATTAAAATTGAAGCAGGGCCAAAATGCCCGGAAGGCATATTTGCAGAAGGCCCTCAGTGCCTGGGAGAAAGCCTGGCCAGCACAGGTCCCTTTGAGGAAGAGTTAACAACAGAGGATGAAGGAGAAGGGGACAACATGTCCCAATATCGATTATTTGGTGCATCATCCAGAGCTGGAAGTGAAGTGGGCTCTTCCAGCACAAGTCCTACTGAATTAGCTGTTCGCAGGTTGGAGCACAGTGACAGGCAAACAAAAAGGACGGTTCTGCTAAGCTGGCAGCCATAGCCCAGGAGAAAAATAAAGTGGCACTAGAAGAAATTGGCCTTTGAGAAAAAGAAGACAAGGCTGCACTCTATGTTCAGTGAAGATAGTGGCAGCAATGATGCAATATCTGCAGGGGGAGCACACACACCTCATTTGCCCAAGAGTATTATGCCTAACTGTGTGGTGAGAGATGACATTGACAAATGGTTCGATTGATATGAAAGAGCATTGAGAATCCACACAGTGGGTCAACAGCACTGAGGAGCCGGAGTAGCCTTACTGTTGGAGTTAGTACCAACACAGAGCAGGGATGCACTCCTCATTCTAAAAAAGGGTTGTTGACTCCTACACTCACATGAATATCGCCCTTGTGCAGATGTTTGTTCTGACTCCTGGAGAGTAACAGAAAAAGTTTAGGACACACACAGAGACACACAACAATCCTTGACTGACTTTGTAGATGTATCACTAAAAGCACTAAATGGCTGGTTAAAAGGCAATACAGCTACTACTTATGATGGGCGATATAATCTGATCATGAAAGAATACATCTTGAGTAATTGTCATTTAGAGGTATGCCAGCATTTAGTAGACTCCATGTTGTCTGACCGCAGGCAGCTTGGAAAGGCAGCTAACGTAGGTGTGCACATAGGGTGTCTAAAATGTCCCAGGAGGTGAGCCTAAGAAAGGGAATTTAGCCCTCAGGGGACATGGGGAGCAACACGTATTAAAAGGATGAGTTCTCACACAAGGACCTTAACATTCTACTCAAGAGGGAGAGGGTGCAAGGGAAATAAACATTTTTACCCCTTGAATGGTTGAATGTGTCTGGACCATCAAAGGCCAGGACATTAGAAAGGAAACTATGTCCCAAGAAACCCCCATAGGTGGGGAGTCCCATGGGATAGTAAGTGCAGGAATTGGCGTAGGAGATTGCCAATGGGAAATATGGGGTTGTACTCAAGCCAACTTAGTATCAGTCAGTGGGATTGAGGTTGTAGCCCTAGCTGCCTTACGTCCCGCTTGGTAAAGTAAAGAAAATTGTCAGTCATCAATGGGACTACGTAAATGCTCTGAGAGATACAAAGTCAGCATGACCAGAGTAGTGGACCCGCATTTTCCCCTTACTAGACTCTCCATAGAGTAATGATTGCTAAAAATGAAGTGAAGCTTCATCCCATAGCAATTGTTACCTTTGAGTGGGGAGGGGTTACTGGCCTAAAGAAGGTAACTGTGAGCCCTGTATCCAGAGTTATGTTTGTTGAGCGGGGATGTACAGGAAGATTCAGGTACACATGCTGGGTCTGCCTAACTCGATGTGTGTGGACACAGGGCCCAGAGAGCCTGTCAGGGAAGTCAAGGGAGTGTCTTGATCAATGGCTCCTGTTCCTTCAACCAAGAGGAAGGGCAAAAGATGTGGTAGACCAGCTTCAAAATCGCCCATGGCCCAGAAGGAATTTGACCCACAGGGGGAGGATCTGGAGTCTAAAGGGGAAGAAGAACCTATCATGAGAGTCCTGACAAATATATCTGAGCTACATGGAGAGGAGGACCCTCCAAGGAGGAATTTGGTCAAGCACAGAGAACATGCCCAACCCTTGATGGCCTTCGGCATGAGGCCAAAGACCAGGAGCAGAGGGATACCAGTGGGACCCACAGGATTTCCTTGGAGGAAGGAGCCCTGGATGCACAGTCTACGGCACCCAGTAGACTGATTGTCCCCCAATAGTAGAATGCCCACCTCTTGAACTTGGCTCAAGATATGCCCTTGGCTGGATATATGGGGCGGACCAAAACCTAGAACAAATTGGTCAACCACTTTGACTGGTCCTAGATATCTAAAAAGATGGAGGAGTTCTGTTTAAGTGTGGGCCAAAAATCCGTTCCGCTCGCGGAATTTGCGGATTTTCGGCAATTTTGCGATCCACAAATCTCGCAAAATTGCCCAAAAATCCGCAAATCTGCTCGCGGGTGGATTTTTTTTGTCCCCACAGGAAGCACTTACAGTTAAGGCAGGTGCTCGAGTTGAAGCTAACTTTGTAACCATTTTGGAATGGCGCCGGCAAGCTGCCAGAGTTAAAGTTGCAACTTCAACTCTGGCAACTTGCCGGCGCCATTCTAAAATGGTTATAAAGTTAGCTTCAACTCGGGCACCTGCCATAACTCTGTAAGTGCTTCCTGTGGGCCAAAAATGTAACCTCAACAGGAAGCACTTACAGATATAAATAAAGCAGGTGCCCGAGTTGAAGCTCAAATTCAGTAATGTTTTAATCAGCCCAAAACATTAGTGAGCACGGTCGAGGCTGGGCAAATCTGGTACAAAAGGGGGTGGTGATAGACAGAGCATCTGAATCAATCAAACACTCACACCCAGTCAACAGATCTGGGTTTAATCCATCACCGTTCTTTAGCCCACTCTGCCACCCCAGTTCAGACATGGCCATATACAAATCAGTCTGACCCTGTGCCTCATGGGAACAGTCCAGCCAGAACTGCCAAGCCATGCCTTCCCTGGACCGGAAACAAGCTTCCGAGGACCGGTTTCTGGCATTACAGCCGCCTTCAGCCCGGCTTGCTTGAATCCAGTGGCAAAGTGAGCTAGGGACTCACGTCTGAGCATACCCTGCCAACTTATGGTGAACAAAGTGGTACAAAAGGGGGTGGTGATGGACGGAGCATCTGAATCAATCAAACACTCACACCCAGTCAACAGATCTGGGTTTAATCCATCACCGTTCTTTAGCCCACTCTGCCACCCCAGTTCAGACATGGCCATATGCAAATCAGTCTGACCCTGTGCCTCATGGGAACAGTCCAGCCCGAACTGCCAAGCCATGCCTTCCCTGGACTGGAAACAAGCTTCCGAGGAACGGTTTCTGGCATTACAGCCGTCTTCAGCCCGGCTTGCTTGAATCCAGTGGCAAAGTGAGCGTGGGACTCATGTCTGAGCATACCGTGCCAACTTATGGCGAACAAAGTGGTACAAAAAGGGGTGGTGATGGACGGAGCATCTGAATCAATCAAACACTCACACCCAGTCAACAGATCTGGGTTTAATCCATCACCGTTCTTTAGCCCACTCTGCCACCCCAGTTCAGAAATGGCCATATGCAAATCAGTCTGACCCTGTGCCTCATGGGAACAGTCCAGCCCGAACTGCCAAGCCATGCCTTCCCTGGACCGGTAACAAGCTTCCGAGGACCGGTTTCAGGCATTACAGCCGTCTTCAGCCCGGCTTGCTTGAATCCAGTGGCAAAGTGAGCAGGGGACTCACGTCTGAGCATACCCTGCCAACTTATGGCGAACAAAGTGGTACAAAAGGGGGTGGTGATGGACGAAGCATCTGAATCGATCAAACACTCACACCCAGTCAACAGATCTGGGTTTAATCCATCACCGTTCTTTAGCACACTCTGCCACCCCAGTTCAGACACGGCCATATGCAAATCAGTCTGACCCTGTGCCTCATGGGAACAGTCCAGCCGAACTGCCAAGCCATGCCTTCCCTGGACCGGAAACAAGCTTCCGAGGACCGGTTTCTGGCATTATAGCCGTCTTCAGCCCGGCTTGCTTGAATCCAGTGGCAAAGTGAGCAAGGGACTCACGTCTGAGCATACCCTGCCAACTTATGGTGAACAAAGTGGTACAAAAGGGGGTTGTGATGGATGGAGCATCTGAATCAATCAAACACTCACACCCAGTCAACAGATCTGGGTTTAATCCATCACCGTTCTTTAGCCCACTCTGCCACCCCAGTTCAGACATGGCCATATGCAAATCAGTCTGAACCTGTGCCTCATGGGAACAGTCCAGCCCGAATTGCCAAGCCATGCCTTCCCTGGACCGGAAACAAGCTTCCGAGGACCGGTTTCTGGCATTACAGCCGTCTTCAGCCCGGCTTGCTTGAATCCAGTGGCAAAGTGAGCAAGGGACTCACGTCTGTGCATACCCTGCCAACTTATGGCGAACAAAGTGGTACAAAAGGGGGTGGTGATGGACGGAGCATCTGAATCAATCAAACACTCACACCCAGTCAACAGATCTGGGTTTAATCCATCACCGTTCTTTAGCCCACTCTGCCACCCCAGTTCAGACATGGCCATATGCAAATCAGTCTGACTCTTTGCCTCATTGGAACAGTCCAGCCCGAACTGCCAAGCCATCCCTTTCCTGGACCGGAAACAAGCTTCCGAGGACCGGTTTCTGGCATTACAGCCGTCTTCAGCCCGGCTTGCTTGAATCCAGTGGCAAAATGAGCAAGGGACTCACGTCTGAGCATACCCTGCCAACTTATGGCGAACAAAGTGGTACAAAAGGGGGTGGTGATGTACGGAGCATCTGAATCAATCAAGCACTCACACCCAGTCAATAGATCTGGGTTTAATCCATCACCGTTCTTTAGCCCACTCTGCCACCCCAGTTCAGACATGGATTTAGGCCCAGATCTCTGTACTGGGGTGAATGTATGACATTGTTCTGCATTTTGTCCATCAACTGTTGTTTTTGCATTTGTCACCCCAAGTGGGACGGGTATGCTCAGACGTGAGTCCCGTGCTCTCCACACCACTGGAGTCAAGCTATCCTGGCTGAAGACGGCTGATAGCCAGAAACCGGTCCTAGGATGCTTCATTCTGGTCCAGGGAAGACATGGCTTGGCAGTTCGGGCTGGACTGTTCCCATGAGGCACAGGGTCTAGGCTGATTTGCATATGGCCATGTCTGAACTAGGGTGGTGTGGTGAGCAAAAAAACTATGGATTTAGGCCCAGATCTCTGTACTGGGGTGAATGTATGACATTGTTCTGCATTTTGTCCATTAAATGTTGTTTTTGCATTTGTCACCCCGAGTGGGAATGGTATGCTCAGACATGAGTCCCGTGCTCTCCACACCACTGGAGTCGAGCTATCCTGGCTGAAGACAGCTGAGAGCCAGAAACCGGTCCTAGGATGCTTGATTCTGGTCCAGGGAAGACATGGCTTTGCAGTTTGGGCTGGACTGTTCCCATGAGGCACAAGGTCAAGGTTGATTTGCATATGGCCATGTCTGAACTGGGGTGGGGTGGTGAGCAAAAAAACGATGGATTTAGGCCCAGATCCCTGTACTGGGGTGAATGTATGACATTGTTCTGCATTTTGTCCATCAACTGTTGTTTTTGCATTTGTCACCCCGAGTGGGACGGGTATGCTCAGACGTGAGTTCCGTGCTCTCCACACCACTGGAGTGAAGCTATCCTGGCTGAAGACGGCTGATAGCCAGAAACCGGTCCTAGGATGCTTGATTCTGGTCCAGGGAAAATATGGCTTGGCAGTTCAGGGTGGACTGTTCCCATGAGACACAGGGTCAAGGCTGATTTGCATATGGCCATGTCTGAACTGGGGTGGTGTGGTGAGCAAAAAAACGATGGATTTAGGCCCAGATCTCTGTACTGGGGTGAATGTATGACATTGTTCTGCATTTTGTCCATCAACTGTTGTTTTTGCATTTGTCACCCCGAGTGGGACAGTCATGCTCAGACGTGAGTCCCGTGCTCTCCACACCACTGGAGTCAAGCTATCCTGGCTGAAGACGGCTGATAGCCAGAAACCGGTCCTAGGATGCTTGATTCTGGCCCAGGGAAGACATGGCTTGGCAGTTCGGGCTGGACTGTTCCCATGAGGCACAGGGGTCAAGGCTGATTTGCATATGGCCATGTGTGAACTGGGGTGGTGTGGTGAGCAAAAAAACAATGGATTTAGGCTCAGATCTCTGTACTGGGGTGAATGTATGACATTGTTCTGCATTTTGTCCATCAACTGTTATTTTTGCATTAACTCCATATCTGCCGTCGAAAATTAACTGTAATACTTGAGGGAGGTCTTTGCATCCATGAGTTTCTCGAGTGCATCCCCCGTGTAGTTCCTGTGACCAGGAGGCTGCTTTTTCCTCATCTGCTGCCCTGCTCGCTCTCTGACCCTTTAAACACAAGAGGCATGTGAACATGCATAGAAGCCCCGCATCACACACTAGCGGTATCAAACATCTTCCCGCCTTTTCCCAACTATGATGGACAGCTCACTCAAGGGACCTTGGCACCTTTTGGCGCAGTGGCAAAGTTACAGGCACACATGGTCAGTGGAGACAAATCTTCTGGCCCTTTACGCAGCTGCAGTGTAGGAAAAGCACTTTACATTTACCCAACGAGGCAGCACTTACTGGATTAGCCAGCTAGAAAGTACTCCAGTTGAGTAGAGGTATTGCACAAAACGGTGGCATCTTCGTGTATAACTATGCAGGGCAGGATTCATTCTGGCACGAGGCTCCTGTCACAAAAATTAAACCTCAACAGGAAGCATTTAAAGATATAAATAAAGCAGGTGCCCGAGTTGAAGCTCAAATTCAGTAACGTTTTAATCAGCCCAAAACATTAGTGAGCATGGTCGAGGCTGGGCAAGTGTGCTTTAACCCCATATCTGCCTTCAAAAATTAGCTGTAATACTTGAGGAAGGTCTTTGCATCCATGAGTTTCTCGAGTGCAACCCCGTGTATTTCCTGTGACCAGGAGGCTGCTTTCTCCTCTTCTGCTGCCCTGTTCGCTCTCTGACCCTTTATACACAAGAGGCATGTGAACACGCATAGAAGCCCCGCACCACACTAGCGGTATCAAACATCTTCCTGCCCTTTCCCAACTATGATGGACAGCTCGCTCAAGGGACCTCGGCGCCTTTTGGCGCAGTGGCAAACTTACAGGCACACATGGTCAGTGGAGACAAATCTTCTTGCCCTTTACGCAGCTGCAATGTAGGAAAAGCACTATACATTTACCCAACGAGGTAGCACTTACTGATTAGCCAGTAGAGTACTCCAGTTGAGTAGAGTGCAAATCGCAAAAAATCCGCGAGTTCGCGGGAAAATCCGCAAATTCGCGGATTTTGTTGCAATTTCGCTCTAATTTTGTGGACCGCAGATCCGCAAAATTCGCCCATACTTCAAAGTCAAAGTCAAAATATTCTTTATTCGATTTTTTGTTTGCAAAATCATAAAAGCACATGCTAAAAACTTTTTTATAAAAAGCCATTATTTGTACATTTAAAAAAAGTCAGAGAAGATAAAATTAATTAAAAACGATTTTGAGTTAATATGGGGCAGAAGCCGTCTACTTAATAATAGAATAAAAATGGTCATACACATATATACATGGGCACTGCCAATATTCGTATAATCCTATACTGGTTTACATATATTCATATGATATTCCTACTCTGATCACAATAGATAGGTAAATAAAAACAAAATACAGCAATTGGTGTTACATTGTATTCCTTAGGCTAATTGATATCCTTAAATAAGAACTGACCGCTTTTATGACAAATACAGAGTCCAATTGTTTTAATTTGGAGAATGCTAGTCTGCATCCTCTTATTCCCCATTTTATAAGGATCAGTTTCAGGAACTTTTTCGGCGGGGTCTCGTAAAATTTACAAAAGAGGATGCAGTGGATGTTAGATTGTTTTGAAAGGTCATCACATGGGCACTTCATCAAATCTTTAGACCAATTGTTACAATCTGGAAATGTTACCATACGAAAATAAGGATCTACACGAAACCTGGTCAGCAACATTCGGGAGTAACAACTTGGTTCCAACAATAAATAGGGCTGAATCCCTGCATGAGTAATAAGTGACTGATTTGCCATAGCGGTCTGCTTATCCTTTTCAAATGACCACCTTTTGTTACCTAGATGATCTATAATCATTTTTTTAAAGGTACTTCTGGATACCGTTTCCATTATTTTAGATGTCTCAAAAAATTCTTTGTGCCCAATATCAGACATCAAAGTTTTTATATACTTTAGCCATTTTATATTTGCAATTCCATCCAACGAAAGACAGTCCACGACAATTTCTCTATTTAAAATCGTTTCTGGAGTTACCCAAATTTTATGCCAAAGTAACAATGGGGAAGATTTGTTCGTGTCTGAGATGTAATGTAGTCCAACTTCGCTATGACTAAAGTAGTTGGGCATGGATTTAGGGGCTGCTAATAAATAGCGCATAACATTGTTTTCACAATATTGGATCTCTTCCACCTGAGCAAACCCCCAGATCCCAGCCCCATGAGTGACAATAGGAGCACATTTGGTTTTGTAAATTTGGAGGAGTTCGCGTACCGGCGCCCTCCAAGTTTTCTAGCGAAATTTATCAGGGCACCATTGGCCCTAGAGAAGGCCATTTTTCTTGCTGACACTGCCGCTTTTTATGTACCTCTACTGTCGAAGTTAATTCCCAGATAGGAAAATGTAGTAGTGTTCTCAATCTTGTTTTTAACCAAATAGATTGCCCTACTGGGTTTTATCGAATTACCGCAGGTCATGGAGTAAGTTTTTGAGGTATTGATTATTAGCCCTCTGATGCTCCTGTACACTGCAAATTTGGCTACCGCCCTTTGTAGTCCAATACCAGTCCTTGACATAATTGCGGCATCGTCCGCGTACAGTAGGGTGGGGATCGGGCTTCCTCTAACTGAAGGGTTGTCACACTGGAATTCCTTTAAGTATTGTCCTACACTATTAACATACAAGGTGAAAAGAAAGGGGCCTAGAATACACCCCTGTCTCACACCTCTTCTTATATTAAATTTGGCAGAGCATTCCCCCCTTCCCAAACCGTACGCGGGCCCCTGCATCCCTAGATAATTCCTTGATAAATGTTAAAATCTGCTGGTCAATACCCATGTCACTAAGGGTCGTCCACAGCATGGCATGATCAACGCAATCGAACGCGGAGCTTAGATCAACGAAAGTAATATATAAGCTCCCTCTCTTGGCTTGAGTATATTTAGCAGTCAATAACGCTAAATGAAGGCCATGCTCGACGGTACCTTTGCCTGTACGAAATCCATATTGTACATTAGTAATAATATCTTTGTCCTCCACCCAATCCTGCAGCCTGTTGAGGATTATTCTACCTGCCACCTTCATTAAGGCATCCAATAGGGATATCGGTCGGTAGCAAGTGGGGTTATTCCTGTCCCCTTTCTTAAAGATTGGTATTACAATTGCCTCCGGCCAAGTTGAAATAAAACCGGAGGCAATAGAGCAGTTTAGGATGTTTGTTAACAAGGGGCCCATAAGCCTAACTCTGATTTATATATATCTATTGGGACGCCGTCTGGGCCTGGCGCCTTCCCTGGAGCGCTTTCCTTAATTGCTCATATCACCTCTGTAGATCCAAATGTGATTCTTAAGGGGAACACACATCTACTGGTCCAATCCCATCGTGGGTCTTAATGTGGTTATCTATAACTTTCTCGCACTCAGGTATATTGGGATTTTTATATAGATTAGTAAAATGCATGACCAATATATCCCCTGGGATGGCAAGGTCTATTATAAAGGGTGTATTGACTGCTTTCCAGAAAGCAACGTTATCGTTCTTTAAGCATGCCTCTTGGATATTCCGCCTAATTTCACCCTTTATCTCTTTTTTCCTTCTAGCTAAGGTCGCATGATAGAATTTTCTTGTCTGCCTTACTAACTCCTTAGATCTCGGGGTTTCGTGAAGGGCACTCTTCAAATTACGGAGGGCCCTAGAACAGTCTTTATCAAACCAGCCCTGAGATTTCTGGGTATTCTTTGTATATACCCTTGTTAATTGTTTTTTAATTTCATCAGTTATTTTAGAAAAAGAATCAAGAACTTTATGGTTCTCTTCTGACTTTGAGAGACATGTTATAAAATGGTCAAAGGTGTTTATTACTAAATTACGAATGAAGGCTTCAGGATCGACCTTGCCCCATTTAATACTATAGCCATTGGTGCTTGCAAGGTCAATGGGAGAATTATGAATGACTTTAGATCTTAAGTCCGTCCCCCTAATTTTTAGACAAAGAGAGATAGGATAGTGATCACTCATAGGGCTATCTAATGTTTCCCATGACAAGACAAATGACGAGTATCTAGAAGACAAAAGAGTAAAATCAATTATAGAATTTTCCCCTCTCCCATTAAATGTAGGTCGAAAGTCAACTGCAGGAGAGCATCTTTCATTAACATATATTAGGTTGAAATGGAACAGCAAGGTGTTCAGTAAGTCCCCTAAACGGGAGTGGGTGAAGTGGGTTGGTGCATCTTCCTTATACTCCCCCAGGCCACAGGTACCAATAGTGCTGCTCGGACAAAGCGTACAATTAAAATCACCCACCCATATTAATGCCAAGTCGCCAATAACTGTTTCCTTTAGGTGGTGCAATGAGCTTGTAAGGCCTTTAATGATTTCCTCCCATAGGGATGTGTGGGCATTATTATAAAAATTGATAATAGCCATATTATTTTTACCCGGCCAGTTAACTAATAATATCTGATAAAAATCTGTTGAAATAAATTAAAAAACTGAAATCCCTGCTGTGTTTCAAATGTAAATGCACAAGCCCCCTTTGTTTCTACCGTGTTGGGTTACTATAGCGGGTGTATTAAAGGTTTGATAACCAATTATATTAATTTCTTGAGCCACCCAGGTTTCTTGAAGGCACAATATGTTGTACTTATTTACTATAGCTGTCCATTCCTGGAGGTCTACTTAATCTTTTAAGCCCGCTATATTCCATGATATAATTGACTGGCCACGTAATGGGGTCTTGTTGTTGGCCTCAACCGCTGTAGCCTTAGTTCTTATGGCACAAATCTCTTGTTTACTACACCTCCTATCATCAGCAGTAAGTTCAGAGGCCTTGTCGTCACTCTGCGCCTTAGTAGGAAGTCAATCCACCCCCTCCAGACCAGCAAGGGAATCATATCGGTTAAAAGTAGGAATGTTAAAAATAGGGCCGGCTACATTGCACGTATGTGGGTTCCAGGGTCTTATAGAGTTATGAAGTAGGGCTCGGGGGTAGAAATAACTTAGGTCGCGTGTCGATATTCCTACCCCTCCTCTCTCAAGATACCAATCTTTGCTATATGTGGATACACTACGGTCTCCAAAATTAATAATGATGGCGTCTCCCTGTATATCTTTAGGTCTGTGCCCCACCCATCCTAGTCTTCTTCTTTTTTTAAAATTCCTTTATTTGCAAGATAAGTCACTGCATATTTTACGGACAATCATGTTGTGTATCTCCTCATCGCGACATGTATCTCAGAATGCAAGTCAATATTAACATTTTCCATTTTCTGCGAGTAGTAACTACCATCCTATTCTTTATATATATATATATAATTATATATATATATATATATATATATATAATAGTAACCCATCCTAGTCTTCTTACGTGTAAGATCTCACCATCAATGTCAGGTGGTAGTGGTCTATTCTTTCTCAACCAATGGACAACTTTGTTTTTAGGTTCCCAGTAGCCTTCGGTTTTGCCCTCTGCCTGTTCTGGGACCCCCGTGAGTACTACTACATAAGCCACTGCCTCTGGAGGAAGGTCAATTTGTTGGGAGGTACCCCCTTTAATCTTATCAGGGTGGTGCTCCCTCACCGTATTTCCTTGATTGTTATCTGTATTGATAACTTTCCTCCCAGTTCTCTCTTCCCTAGGTGTCCTATGTTTGGCAGTTATGTTTATGGGGGCGGTGTAATATCACGAGGTGAAGATATTATGTCCGCTTTGTTCAGTGGGTTAGTTGTTTTTAGCCCTATGGAAGATGTGGATGAGTTCCGATTCTGCCTATTGGCTGCCAGTTCCCTTAACAATTTAGTGTTAGTAGCTGTTGCATCCGCAATGGACCCCAATTGGTCGGCCAGTCTTTTCACTCTCTCTACCAGTGGCAGTAGTAGTGATTTGACCAGGTGTTCAATATTTCTCATCAGATCTTGAGAAAGGTGAGAGTGTGTAGTTATGTTTTCTGGCACAGTGGACCTTGCTGCAACACTTGGGCTCCTTGAAGGGCTCCGGTGTGTTTTAGGTATTTTAGCTTGCCTGCCCCTTTGTATATTTCCCCCACGCTTTCTTTTTGCTAAAATGATCTTCTTCTTCGAAATCGACTTCAAAGGTGTGGGTGGGTTGGATTCCTCAGAGGTGATTTCTAATGGGAGTTGTGTTGTGATCATAGATACTGATGTTAGACTCCCTACTTATCTCTACAGCTTCCGTTAGATCTTGTAACTGTAGAGGAATACTGATCTCTGTAATTACCTCTTTTTCTAAGCCTTGATTTGGTGGTGTTGTCGCTAGCTGAATGAAACCAAATGAGGAACGTTTGTACAACAGTTCCAAGGACAAGCGTCGCTCAGTGATCACGATCTCCCGTTCTAACACTGAGGCGGCCCTGGTGATTCAACTATCCAAGGTCCCTCTAACAGACCCGCCCACCAGAGATTTTCTCCCCTTGCTAAGGCGTGAAGTCATTTTACTAATGTTTGTAATTGAGCCTTAGAGAGACTATAGGAAACAATAACGTCCGGTTCACTATAGATAACAAAATGTTCTGACAGTCAATACTGTTAGAGACCCAGTCCAATAGTCCCAATTGTAATACGTCAAAGTCTTACTTTAAACGTCCCATAATGCTGATGTTAATAAGGTGGCCCAGCCCGGCCTCCTCTGGCCCCGGACGGCCACAGACAGTCCCGCCCTTGTCCCGGGCTTCTCCCGGCGCGTCCCGCGCGCCTCCTCGCGAGACGAGGGACCCGGCGGGGTTTTATGCACCTCCTGGCACGCACTGATGTTGCGTCGTGTCCCAAGGGATCCTGGGGCTTGTAGTCAGCAGCTTGACCGGCAGAGCGTAGCGCGGCCGGTCAGTGTCCAAGAGCAGCCCCAGTGAGCAGGGTAACGGAGGAGCAACAGGGGAGCGGAGCCAAGCCCATCCACAGGGAGGAAGCAGGTAGATTGAGGGGTGACACCACAGCCACACACAGCGTATCCGTCGAAACAAGGGAACCAAGGAACTCGGCCCCAGGCGGGGCTTTTTGCGCCTCCTGGCACGCACTGATGTTGCGTCGTGTCCCAAGGGATCCTGGGGCTTGTAGTCAGCAGCTTGACCGGCAGAGCGTAGCCCAGCCAGTCAGTGTCCAAGAGCAGCCCCGGTGAGCAGGGTAACGGAGGAGCAACAGGGGGGCGGAGCCGATCCCCGGCGACGGGGAGGAAGCAGGTAGATTGAGGGGTGACACCACAGCCACACACAGCGTATCCACCGAAAGAAGGGAACCCCATACTTAGTTCTGTTGCTACTGTACAACCCATCAAGCCAGTGGCAAGACAGGAGACCAAACTGAGGCACCCTTAATTCCACTAAGAGTGACTGGGATGACTTCAGAGAGGGTGGGGATTGGCATCTTGGGTCCTCTGGACCCTAAAACTGCTCCAGAGAACATGTTCACCTTGATGGTGGTGGACCTTGCTTCCAGGTACCCTGAAGCCATTCCTCCAAGGATTTTAACTGCACCCATTTTGTCCAGGGCCCTGTTGGTAATATCTTTTACAGAGTAGGCTTACCCAAAGAGGTAATATCAGAAAGTGGGACAAACATCAGTTCTGCATAGATGAAGACTATGACTTATAAACTCACTGTAAGAAATTAGTTTATTGATTGAGAGGGGTGATGTAAAAGCAGAGTTTTCTCTAGGAAGAAAGAATAGTTGTGGTATAAAAGAGCAACATTTATTTGCCCCAAGCTTGAGCAGAAACATGCAGTTGATGAAACTGCCAAAGTCTTCCCCCTCCTTGGGTTTCATTTTGCTGTTTATGCATGAGATCACATGTTGGAATTAATTAAAAGAGAGCTAAATCATATAATAAGTGCATCTGCAGGGTCCCCAATATAGAAAACTAGAAAGCACCCAGAAACTAGAAAACCCTGTTTTCACAGCGGAGATTCTTGTCAGAAAATCTGTGGCTGGAAACTAAATTATTTTTCTTAGTTTTCAAGGCCCAATGCTCCAAACAAGCATTCCCGTGATAAGGCAGCTTTTTCCGTGCCTGTACCTTCATTTCATGCAGTCAGTGATCATAGAGTGGAACCTTAATAGTTTCTATAAGCAAGCTACTATTAAACGAGCATTTTGAAAACAGTCTACAGGCAGATATAAAATGGAGGATTATTTAAAAAGGGTTGAACAATGGTTCCATTATATTTTGTACTTTGACAGTGGAAGTCCCATTCTGGCAACCACAGTCTTTGTCAGGGTGAACCACATAGTTCACTAACTTAACCTGATCTTCACCTTCTGGTAGCTTGGCACAAAGTAGTTTAAAATGTAATAAATCATTTGAAAGAACAAAAATACAATTGCTAGAACCACAGATATGAAATTTCAAGGTGTTTAATGAATATAGCAACAAAAAGCACAAAGCACAACTCACAGTCATCTTGTCACACTAGTCACAAGTTAAGGCTGACTGAGGTCGAGCATAGGTTGGACAAAAGAAGCAGGTTAGTCCTGCTGAAAAGTTGCCCCAAAGTCCGCTGTCAGGAGTTCTATTTGTGGTGGAGGAGGCCGTGAGGAGCAGGTAGAGCGATGTGAATAGTCTTTGCTGTTACACGAATATCAAGCATGGCATCATGATCAGTTATCACAGATGGAAATTGCGGGAACTTAATGTTGGAAGTCACTGCAGGCTGTGTGTAGTGCGGTTCTCGCATTACCGGTTGTTGCTGGTGGACGCTGTTGATGCAAAGAGAAGGTCTCACCGTAACTTTGCATTGGCGGTCATCATGGGTGGAAAAGTCTTGCTGCAAACAGGCTTGTTCGCAGTCAAGAGGAGCTCAAACTTCAGGCTTTTCACTTTTCATTGCAGAGGAATACACTCTGATGCCAGCCAAGGGTCCAGGACCTGAGGAGGTACCCTTTGGGGATAATCGAATCACTCCAGCAAAGACCTCAAGGTTTAGGTAGGTCCCCTTGCAAATTTGCAGATCCAGACAGATCCAATTACAGGAGGTCAGCTAAGCAGTTACAGTGAGGCCTCAGAAGCTTGTGCGCTGAAACAGAAGGTCAGCCAACTGACCCTTGGAGTCACTGTCTGTCAGCCTAGGATGAAGATAAGCAGGTCCGGTCTTCCTTCTCCTTCAAACAGCAGAACAGTCCTTCTGTAGCTTCCACAGGTTCAGGAGTGTTCTGATGAGTGGCTGTTGAAGACAGTATTCATACATGTTGCCAGCCTTTGCTTGGGGGGACTCCCTGTCCTACTCCCATATCTGGTTCTGGAAAGTTCACCCCTTTCCCTTTTCAGGGCACCAAACTATCTGGGTGACGAAATGCAGAGAGGGCTGGTGTCAGATTCCTTTGTGTGTGCATGAGGCAAAGCCCTTTGAAGTGTAAGTAAGTCTGGGTACAGCTCGCCCCAGCCATCCTGCCAGGATGACCCATCCTGTCCACACCTAAGTCTCCTTTGTGTGTCCATATAGAAGGAATACACAGACCCCATCAGCAGAGCCATTCACAGTTATGTGTCCAAGGACACCAGCAGAAGGCATACATGGTTTGGACAAGAATATGACAACTTTTCAAAAGTGGCTTTTTCAGATTTGTGACTTAAAACACAGCTTTACTATTAAAGAAGATATTACATTACCATACATTTGAATCTAAACAGCATATCTCTATCTGCTCTTAATCCAAAGTAAGCTCTTATTAAATATAATAAGGTAGCCCGGTATTTGTCAATGGTAGAGTAAGGCTTTAAAACGGTGATAAACGACTGTAGCAGTTTTTCACAGTTAACACGTCCTACTTTTTACACAAAATGCACTATACGATATGAGGCTTTGGGGTCTACCTTAGAGGTGACTCATACATATTAAAAAGGAAGGGTTAGGTCTGGCAAAAGGTTAATTTTGCCAGGACAAAAAAGAAGGTTAAAACTGCACTAAAGGTTATTTTAGTGGTGGGTGGTACAGTGAGTGCTGCAGGTCCACTAATAGCTTTTAATTTGTTGGCCCTGGATGCAGGCATTACTATTTACTAGGGGCATATAAGTAAAATATATGTGCCAATTAGGTATTGTCCAATTGTACCATGTCTGAAGTTGAGAGCAAAACCACTTTAGTAGTAGTTAGCAGTGGTAAAGAGTCCAAAGAGCCAAACAAAATTAACTTAGAAAATCAGGAGGGTTGAAGGTGGAAGGTTGTGGGGCATACCACACCAAGGATGTCAGGTCTAACATTCACCATCTTTTATCACCTCTGTACCAATGGTCTTTGTGGATATATTCAACAAAATCTTAAAAAGTCTGATTATGGGGTTGTTTCAGAAACTCTGTAGGAAGTCGAATGTCTTTTATTCACCTACAGCAAGGGTACAATGAAAGGGAAGTGGGCTTCAGCCACTTCAAACTTTTGTATGGGCACCCTGTTCGAGGTCCCTTACGAATTGGTGGAGAATGGTGGGACAAACCTCTCAAGGAGTCCAAAAAGCACAGTGTTGTCTATGTGCTGAGCCTTCGCTCACATGGCTGAGTATATGAAAAAGGCTGATAAAAACTTGGAGGCCTGCCAGAAGCCTACTAAACCTTTGAATGACAAGAGAGCAACACTGGTGGAGTATTGGCCAGGTCAAAAAGTGTTGTTTGCACTGCCTGTGGCTACCAGGGCACATGGACTGAGCCCTAAATGACACTGGAAATGATAGGTATGGTCACCTACCTGGTGGACTTTGGTACCCCCAAACACACACACAAGGTAATCCATGTTAATCGCCTAAAGCCCCACTTTGACAGGGCGGACATGACCATGGTCACTGATGAAGGGTAGCTAGAAGAGAACAAGCCTCTCCCAGACCTCCCATCTCACAATGCCAGCGATGGGACAGTTGAGGGAGTAGTGCTGTCCTATATGCTGCAAGAGCAGCAGCAGAGAGACTGTCACCAATTGTTGGGGAAGTTTGCTGGACTGTTCTCCCTGACACCTGGCCTGACCTAGTGGTATGTTTATGACACTGACACTGGTGATAGCTTTCTGGCCAAAAACAAAATCTACAAGTTGTCAAAGTGAGACAAGCATAAAAAAAAACAGGTTTTCCAAATGTTGTCCGTAGGTGTTATTGAGTCATTTGGTAGTCTTTGGGCCAGCCCAATGGTTCTGATAAACAAGGCCAATCCAAAAGTGGGAACCCCAGAGCTCAGGTTCTGCAGAGCACGTTACACTATCACCAAGAATGATGCACACACTTCAATGACAAGATGATGAGCTCATTGACCGGTTAGGGGTTGCCATCTATTTGAGCAGATTTGATCAGCCTTCCGGGTACTGGTGGATTGACCTAACTGAGGGAGCAAAGGAGAGATCAGCACTTCCAGCTTAACATAACACCCTTGGGATAGAAGAATGCCCCTGCCACCTTCCAGAAGCTGGTGAACAGGCTACTGCTTGGGCTAGAGACATGTAACGCAGCGTATGTAGGTGATTTTGTTGTCTTTAGCTCCACCTCATAAAAACACTTGACCCACCTCAGGGAAGTGATTCAGGCCCTGCAACAGACAGGACTGACTGTAAATGTATGTATTTATTTATTTATTTTGAAAGTTTTATATAGCAAAAACTTGACCACCAAAAGGGTATCAGAGCGCTTTACAGATTATGCATCACCAGGTAAAAAGCATACAAAACAGAACTACCAAAACTACAAATTCGAATTCAAAATTGTCCGCAGTCTCGTGAAGGCACAGCAAAACCTATCATAAACAACAGAGGGAGCAAAAAGATCACAGTCTAGAATTGTCCGACTAACTCATGAACAAGGGGGTTGGGGATCAGAACAACGGGTATGAACCCCGAATCAGAGAAAGACGCCAGGCTAAGGCAGAAATTTCTTCATCAGTAACTCTTTAACTTCTTTTTTGAAGATGACAGTAGATGGGTTCACCCTGACTTCAGGGGTAAGGGAGCTCAAGATCCTCTGAGCCATCCCTGAGAAAGCTCGGTCATAGGTATTTTTATTTTTTATTTTTGAGGTTTAGGCAAAAGGGAGCTGGGACTTCTGAGGCTCTAGAACCACAGGAGAGTTCCCGTTTCTGCATAAGGTACAACGGCGTCTTGAAGTGGATGGCTTTGTGAGCCATGCATGCAGTTTTTAGCTGTATCCGAGCTTCATATGGCAGACAATTCAGTTCTCGCAGGTCCTGGGAGATGTGGTGGTATTTGTTTGTGCCAGTTAAGTGACTCGCAGCGGAGTTGAGGGTAGCCATAAGCGGAGCCGTCCTAACTCTGGGCATGCCACAAAGTGTTGCACTACCATAGTCCAGCTTCGAGATTATCAATGCTTGAACTGCAACCTTTAGGTCATGAGCAGGGGGGAAGGGTTTGAGCTTCCTAAGTAAGCTGAGTTGGAAGTTCACTTCTTTGGTGAGGGAACTGATGTGTTTCTGCATGTTCAGGCTTTTGTCTAGAATGATGCCCAGAGATGATGCTGAATCTACCAGGTGCGGTATGCAGTTAAGGGCAGTCAGCTGATTCAACCAGTGTTCCATCACAAGCGATTGGTTATGGGGTGAGATCAGTAGGAATTCAGTTTGAAGAGCGAGTGATTGCATGTCGGCCATCTTTGTGTTTCCAGCAGGACTGAATTGAGGGACTGGATGTCTTCTGGGGAGGCGATCTTCAGGTATAGTTGGGTATCGTCCGCATACATATGACAGCGAATGTTGGATGATTTTAAGATTTCTGTCAGAGGCTCCATAAACAGGTTGAAGAGCGTGGGGGACAATGCTGACCATTGTGGAACCCCCAAGGAAACTGGAGCAGGGTGGGGCAAGAATTGGTTCACCTTGAAGCTTTGGGATCTGTTCTGAAGGAAGGATGAGAACCAGCTTAATACCAGCCCAGACAGCCCCATCCTGTGCTCTAGGAGGTCAATTAGGCGGTTCGAACAGATGCTTTCCAAAATGAGATTGGGACAGTGCCATTACAGCTGAATGATGAGGGTCACGATCAGCCAGCTGCCTTTATCAGCAGGCTACTACTCCCTATCCCTAGATAGCAGTGTTGGAGTGCCATAGAGAGGGAAACCTTTGCTGTTGTTTGGTCACTGAAAAAGCTGAGACTTTGGTTGTTTGGAACTCACTTTCAGGGTTCCAACTGACCACAGGTCTCTCAGATGTGAATTGCAGAGGAGACAGGAAATGCCAAACTGTTGAGGTGGTCCATCTCGCTACAGGTTATGGACTTTATAGTGGAGCACCGAACTGGACCGACCATGCCAAAGCTGATGACATTTCCAGGATGTTTTACTTAGATGATGAAAACAGGGAGTGGCTTAGTTACTCCTCACTTTTCATCTGGAGGGTGCCAGGTAGGAATGGCCCCCCGCTTCAATGGTTTGGCTGAGCTCCATCTCGACAGTGAAGCCAAATCGCTTCTGTCGGCGTCAGCTCACTGCCTGCTTTCCCAGAAGGCTGTAGATGCCGAGGAGGTAACTTTTTCACCAAGACAATGGAGGTCCTTACATCTGACCCGTACTCCATCAAGGTCAGCCTGAAAATCAATCATGATCAGATGCTTTTGTTTGATGATTTGCACTTTATTGGGCTATCTTTATTTAAACATTTAAAAATTCATATCTCCGGCTCCCCTTATTGGTTTTTGTTGTTTTAGTGACATTTTGTTCATTATTATATTCTCTTCCTTTTTAACTGTTTTAGTACTTCTAAATGCTTTTTATATTTTCTTAAATTAAGCTTATATCTTCTGTGCCACTGGTACCAGGGGTTGAGCATAAGTTTAAATTACAGAAACCTTTCCTGGACCTAACAAGAACATTGACAATATTACTTGTTGATGTCAGAAATGGCCAATTCTTCAGGATCATCACCATGCATTTTTTGTTTTCCTCCTTTCCTTTTTTTGCTGAATTTGTTGTTTTTGGCTTTAGGACTCTGTACACTTTACACCTGCTAATCAGTGCTAAAGTGTTTGTGCTCCCTCCCTAAAAAATTGTACCATTAGCTTATGCCCAATTGGAATATTTAATTTACTTGTAAGTTCCTTTTAAAGTGTTCTAAATGTGCACAGGACCTGTATTTAATGCTACTAGTAGGCCTGCAACACTGAATGTGCCACCCACTATACTAGCCCTTTAAGCATGTCTCAGGCCTGCCACTGGAGAATATGTGTGTGCAGTTTATGCTGCCATGTTTACTTTACATTTAAAACTTTTTGCCAAGCCTTAAACTCCCCTTTTATTACATATAAGTCACCTCTAATGTAAGCCATAGATAGCCCACAGGGCAGGGGGCCGTGTAAGTAAAAGGCAGGACATATACTTTAAAGTGTTCCATGTCCTAAATTCGTTTTTCACTACTGTGAGGCCTACCGTTCCCATAGGTTAGCATTGGTCATTCCATGTGACATCTAATATGTGCAATTCTCAATTAGAAGGAGGTAGACTATCATGTTAGTGCCTACGGATTTGTAATGATAGATCCTCTTTAATGGTAAAGTCAGATTTATCATTGCAAATTGAAAAATCCCACATTTAGAGAGATGGGATTTTTCTGCTTTTAACCCTGTGTGCCTGCTACCTGTCTCCAATACATGTCTGGGGTAGAAGACAGCTGGATCATGTGCATTCCCTCTAGACAGTCACAAACAAAGGGGGCTTAAGTGCGACTGATGGGCCATCCACATCCTGATGTGCCATCCTGGGCAGAATGGGAAGTACGAGCTGGAACAGCCTCACACTTACACCTGAGTGGGCTGTGTCCTGTCCTCACACAAAGGACTGCTTAACCCTGTGTAATGTTTTTAGAGCCAGGGCAGGAAAGGGAGGACCTCCGTGCTTTCAAGGCCCCTCTTTGAAGTCTTCCCCACTTCAAAGGTACAACTGGGTATAAATACTGGACCTCTGACATTGCCACTTCAGTACACTTCTGGATCTGTGGATACTATACTAGGAAGGACTACTGTGCTGCTGAGGAACTGCCACTCCGCCGGACTGCTGCTCTGAGAGAACTTATTTTTTACTGTGCTGACCTGCCTGCTGCCCTCATACCTTGGGTGAGAAAGACTGGACCTACACCAATTGAACTCAGAGTGACTCCAGGGGATTGTCTGCTTGCCTCAAATACACAAATGTCTTCAAATCACTTAACAACCCTGCCACAGCACCTAGACTCTGACATCTGTTAGTATTGCCCTGCCAATGGGTACCGATCCAGTCGTAGGCCCTTGGAATTGGATAAAGAGTGCTGTCCCAACAAAAATCGATGCTGTTGCGCCAATCGGAACCGGTGAATTTTCGTGCTGACGCTTCATAGCTGCGGCAAGGATTAAGTGCATCACATCAACGACAGTGCCGCGTATCACCTCCATTCCCAATGCATCTTCGACTTTGCATGGATCGGAGCCGACCCGTCGTTTACATCCCCAAGGATCGATGCTGAAGCATCGCCTTCTTTGCTCCTCGTATCCCATCCTCGACATTGATACAACCGCAAACCAAAGTACTGTTCAGCGGGCCAAAGCTGGTCCCTGAATCTGACCCACGCTCCACTGTGGTCGACCCAAACTTTTGGTTTTGACCAGATAGCTCTGATTGATGCTTTAAGCATTTAAGCACTACATTCCAAAATATTTTTAAACATTTATAACTTCGGTTCTACTTATTGGAATTTTGTCTTTTCAGCCTTGTTATGTTCAATAATTTAATTCTGTTTTTCTAACAGTGTGTGGTATCTTTTTGCGTGGTGTTTTCACTGTTTCACTGTTTGAAGTGTTGAAAAAGTACTTTTCACATTGCCTCTTATGTTAAGCATGACTGTTCTCTACCAAGCTACCAGAGGGTGAGCACAAGTTAATTTAGGGTGTTTATCTGATGTCTCCCAACTCAGATGGTAGTTCCTACCTGGGCAGGGTGCATGCCTCTGCCAAACAGAAACCTTATTTCTAACAGTGGAGTACTAGCATACACCCCAAGAAATAATTTATTTTCTGAGAACATTCATAATTCAAAGATTCTGAAAACAATGTTCACAAATTTTTCCACTTCTGAAACATCTGTGCAGAATTTTATCTACACACATATGAACACTTGTACATTCCTTGTGGATGCCAGGAAGTAAGAAATCATTACACTGAAATAGACTAACATATACTATATGTATACTTGAAAGCCTTTTCTTCAATGTGAATCAGAGTGCTTGGCAAAAAATACACATGCACACACACAAACTTTGCACATGCAGTATAATTGTCATTGTGGAACATTAGTCAAAATATTTCTGCCCGCCGCTGTTGGCTTTTCCAATGGCAGCACAATTAAACAAGAATTGGCAGGGCAAGAGGCATTGTCATCGGCAATGCTTATTCAAGTCTTATTTGAAGTATTACTTCTTTTTATTATGAGTGGAGAGCATGTTCAAATTATTCAGTTATTCTTGGATATTTCTAAATCCCAATCAATAAAGGTCCAATGATCTAACATTCAGTATTTACATGCAATTTGAATTTTCAACTCAAAAGGTATTGGTTTGATGAAAACATACTATACTGTCAACCTACTTTTATGAGTTATAGTTATCCATACCTTAGTATATTTCCCACATATCCTATATATATTAACAATTCTGTTACATTTTATATGCACATCTATCAGTTGATGTATTATGTATTCCATTATACATAAATGTGTTTTTTTCATTATTCATCAATTACCTTTGTCTTTGAGCATAGCATTAGTCTAATTAATTTGTCACTGCTCTCAAAATACACATCTGTTTGAAATACTGTCCTCTCGGTTTCCCATTACATTAATCATAAATACAAGTTAAAACATAAGTACATAAACATAAATTAAGAAGAGTAACTTCCTCTATGAAGAGAATGATTACATATTTCACCTTTTTGTTTGTCACTGCCTAGGTTTGTCTTATGTAACACGATTCACTCCGCATTGTGTATCTCTTTGTGATCAGGAAAGTTGAACAAAGAATATTGGTTCTTTACATAATCTGGATACTAAAGTTGAAGCCAAAACCTACCTCCAAGACTGTACTCCAGGATATTTAATATCAATCATCTTGGAATTACTTTTTATGTGTTTGTGATGAACATGAAAATGGAAAACAAATAGAAATACATGCATTCCTTAAAGCAGTCAGGATTGATCTTCACAAATTTTGCAGAATTGAATTTTCTTTAGGACACTGGGTTACTTATCAAAGTAAACTGAGATGTACCTTTGTGAGAAGAGAATTTCATAGTTAAAAAAAATCCAATTGTATTCAATCAATCTCTTATACACTTATAATGAGTGCAGCTAGGGCTAAACCCTCAACAATATTTGGTCATTACCCACACATAATTATCTTATGGCTTTTCTATGTTCGACCAAATATAATTAGTGAGATCATCAATACATGTTGCTTCTTTCTTTGTGGGAAAATCTCTGAATACCAATGGTTGTTATATTCTTGTGTTACAGATATTTTAAGTTATTCATAACAAGTTTCCTTAAATAAAATATTTTATAATCTAAACAAAGCAGCCCAGTAGTGAAATTGTACCAAACTTAGAGTTAACAGTTGTGAATATCAGCAAAATCTTTTGGAGGCTCAGACTTCAAGACCTAACTTTTTGCTTTTTATCTAGTAAGGCTTCCATACGTTTCAGTGTCTTGTTTTCAACTTGGGACAAAAGAATAACAAATACCAATAACAGAGATTTATACTTTGACCATGATAATCTAGTTTCTTTAGTTATAAGAACAAAACAAGATTGGTGCCTTGATATTTGTGGGCTATTTTATTAGGGATAGAGTACCCTTTGCCGTATATTATAAGGATATTGCAAGTCGCCCAGGCGTTCCATAACCACATAGAGAAACGAGGCAGAAGGCCAAGTTCTTTTATAAGGTTATGGAACTCAGAGGTGATTTGCAATATTCTTATCATCTATACCAGGCAGTAGTATATCCGATAGTACATATCACATCATCAGCTTTCCCACAAACCACTTAAAAGCTTGGTGCATAGCTTTTTCATATGAAAGAGCATGTATGTTTGAAAATATGAAGAATAAAAATAAATAAATCTGTTTGAAAATTGTTGCAAACAGTTCAAGACAAGTTTGTTTTTTATAAAAATACATGCAATAGTTCAGAATGTGTAGAAACATGCAGAAAGATTCTAGATTTTCTCTATCTGAGAAGTGTAAAAAAAAGAAACATATTCTCTCTACTTGTCATTGTAAGTTATTAAAATAGTGCAGAAGAAAGAAAACCTATGCTCCATTTATATTGCTATAAACAGCTGCTTTAATGATGCTCCGTGACCTGACCTGCCCTTCACCTCGGCTGCTGGCTCTGGCAGCAATCGTTGTGATGTCAGAACTTTACTGCAATAACGAATGATAGTCGAGTTCTGATGTCTTTATAATCAGCGACTGAGTGTGTCACAAGTCACTGAATATACAGATGTAAGATACTGCCATTTATACAGGGATTACAGAATCTCATGTATTTGAAGTATAAAAATCCTCAAGAGCCACTATGAAAAATATGAGATCAAAGAGCATAGCATATCCTTTCAGCTTGACTCATTTTAGAAAAAAGGAATTGGACTCAAGCAAAGTTTTGCTTAGGCTACAATGGGGACAATTGGTGGGAAATTGTTGTGTAACAGAGCAAATGCAGTGCTGCAAGATGACATAAGATTTCCTTTCCTGCTTTTGTTTGGCTGCCATCTCCTCATAAGCTTTGGACGTTTGACATTTCCTCATCATTTTGTGGTTATTCCTATACCTAACTATTTTTTGGGCACCATCATATTGTTTGTACATTTAACACATCACTTTAACTTGATAATTCCTTTATTTAATCTTGGTAGTGGTGTGAAATGTCTAAAAATCCATATATATATATATATATATATATATATATATATATATATATATATATATATATTCTTGTATTCGTCTCACACCACCAGGAATTTGTTTCCAATAGAGACGAGGCGAACCCAATTGCATGCTGAAATATTTTTATTGTTCCTATTCGCCCAGCACCGCCGCTATATATATATATATATTCACTGAAAAAACCATAGGTTATAGACCATATATAGTTAGGAATTAGCATTTAAAAAACCTTATTTTACTCACACAAAACCATTGAAATTCCATATATAGTTAGTTGCACTAACTATATATTGCGCACCCGCAATCCACTGCTGATGATGTCACATATTACATCATTCATGACATGGTCAGTGACATCACTGATGACATCACTGATGACATCTCAAATGACATCACTGATGACATCACTGATGACAACATCCAGTGACTATGTTTCTGTAAAGTTAAAATATGTCTTACATATTGAAGAATGAGTGGATGTATAAGTGTCTGGACGAAGGATTTAGTAGGTGCATGACTGAATGTATGAGTGAGTGATTAAATGTGTCTCACTGAGTGCATGGGTTAGTGACTAAACTGTCTTAATTTGTGCATCATTATGTCTGTTGTTCTGTAAACTGCTGCATGTGTTGATCAGTAGCTATATGAGTAACTATATGGGTTATTGATTGATTGCCCAAGTATTTGCATGGGAGACTGAGTGTGTGTGTGGCTGGATGGGAGGTGTGTGACTCTGTACAGATCAATGTGTACTTGTATCAATGATTGTATAAGAGAGTAAGTATGTGTTAGTATATGGTTGAAAACGTAAGGTGCTCTATGTTTAACTGTATAGAGTAGAAAATGGAAGTGTGATTGATTCTTTACAGGACTGACTAGGTGTGTGAGTAACTCCATGGATGAGTGGCAGAGTGTGAGTGTCTGTATAGGTGTATGAGTGCATATGATTGTGTTGTAAACATGAGTGATTGTATGTATGAATGATTGTATGGGTGAATGAGTGAATGTGTGTGTAGACGTAGGAATCAGTGAGTACGTATGTAGTAACTAGTATTGGTGTGTCAATGGTTTCAAAAATTATACTCTGTTTTTAACACTGGGTGAAACAGAGGTTATATTAAAATGTGAGGAGATGCATTGTATTGTCACATGAATGATATCATCAGTGATGTGATCATTGATGTCAAGTGAGATGTCATCAGTGATGTCATTTGAGATGTCATCAGTGATGTCATCAGTGATGTCACTGACCATGTCATGAATGATGTAATATGTGACATCATCAGCAGTGGATTGCGGGTGCGCAATATATAGTTAGTGCAACTAACTATATATGGAATTTCAATGGTTTTGTGTGAGTAAAATAAGGTTTTTTAAATGCTAATTCCTAACTATATATGGTCTATAACCTATGGTTTTTTCAGTGAATTTTCAAGGTTTTGTAAATGCTAATTCCTAACTATATATGGTCTATAACCTATGGTTTTTTCAGTGAATTTCAATGGTTTTTTAATAGCAAATATCATAAGCTGTCGAATGTCAAGTACGTGGTAAGAATTTTTTTTTTCGTGTTTATGCACACTGATCTGCTTTGATTGCTGCCCCCCACCCCTCATTTCTATTAGGAGTACTCTCTCTTTGCAGATAGTGAAGGGTAGTTAATGCAGCCCTTTCCCCCTTTGTAATCCGTCGTGCCTGCTTCTCTCTCCATTTGATTGATTGTTCTCTTTGGTTCATTCTCTATTTACAAACAAGCACAGAGTCGCAATACTCTGTTTAGTCTTTGCAGATAGCGAAAAATCGTGTAAAAAAACAAAAGGAATCGAGCAAAATCAGTAGGCCACTAATGGGATCTCTTTTGACCTCGCTAAAATAGAAACATTAGGAACAACCTGTTGAAAATAGCAATGCGTATGTATATAAGCGGCGTTCATTTGTGTTCACAGTACCCCTTGTTGATTGTTTCAATCGAGCATTGAATTGTTCGAAGTTAATTCTCTTAACGATCTTCTCTACCTGCAAACGAGGAAGAATAGGAATATTCTATCTCCCTTTGCAGATAGTGAAGGGTAGGTAACGCAAGCCTTTAACACGTCGTACCTATTTCATTCCTCATTGATTGATTGATTGTCCGAACATTGACTGTTTGGGAATTAGTTCTTTTTGGAGGTATTCCCTGTTTGCAAATAAACGTAGGAAAATCTTTGCAAGTAGTGAAAGGGTACGTAATGCGGACCGTTCTCCCCCGTTGTAATCTGTCATGCCTATCTACTCCCCACTGATTGATGCACCTTTTTCACCCGGACCATTTACTAGAGATACGTCATCTGGCCCGACCAGAGAGCACCCCTAGTGAAAAGGACATATGCAATAATAACGAAGTGATCACTGTATCCTGTTAACAGAAACTTTACCATGAAACAACCTGGAAAGAAAAAAATAGGAAAACGAAAATCAGTAGGCCACTGATGAACATGAACTTTTATTAAACAACGAACAAAGAAACGATAACATAACGTAATGATAAAACCTATTAATGTCCTAGAAACAAGAAAACGTTAAAATATGCCAGTGGTGAGAGACCAGAAAAACAGTAAGAGAAACCAAATCACCCCTCGCTGTCCCACCGCCTGCCACGCCAAAAAAATCGATAGACTAGGGAAAATGCAAGTCAGTAGAACATCCACCCCCACTCTGGAAACTTCCAAGGTGGGGCAGGGTTCCGGCTACGCCCAGCCGGGAGCAGCCCATATAAGGCAGGTTCTGCTGCCACGCCTCGGCCAGGAGATCCTAACGTAGGGTGTAGCCGGAGGAGAGGCCGAGACCAGCGGGACCCGGCCAGGGGATTGCCTTTACAACGCTGAACAGTTGCAGGGGGGGGGAATGTCTCCTCGACCCTCCCCTCTCTCTCCCAGTCCGGCCGCGGTGGCCCTTGAGAGTTGCAGGTAGTCCCGCCACATGCTCTTCCGGTCCGACCACCAACGGTCGGGGGGCCGAGGCCGACGGGATCCGGCTGCAGCCGATAAACCAAGAAACCCGTTCATGGGGCCAGAGCCAGGGGCGTCCGGCCGACATCCACCGGAAGCCCGGCCCGAAGACGGACGGGACACTTCTTTCTTTTATAATGGCTGCGACAACACTGGAGGGGGATGTCTTGCACATGCCTCCGACCCCCCCTCGTCCTCATCGCCTGGTCCGGCCATAACAAATCTCAAGCGAGACGCCGTGGGGTGCACTGGGAGGGAGAGACGGTGCGAACAGGCCTCTCCCGCCTCCCCAGGTGGAGGCTTCCCAGCTGCACCCTCAGCGCTCCAGGCGGTGGCATCCTAACAACTCCAGTGCTGCACAGTTTCGGAACGACCTAGATAACGGTTCTTCCACTGTGGCCATGCTGCAACGTCTCGCCCGGCAGGGTGGAGCCCGTCCGCTCATGTGACCCCGCGATCGCCGGTAGCTGCCGAACTCTCAAAATGGCGGTCGACCTGGCAAGAGCGGGCCCAACATAAAGAAATGGCCCGGTCACTGGTTGACTCCACCACCGTAGTCCTCCACGACCTTGAAGATTCTAGAGGAGCCGCGGGAGTCTCCGACCCCCGATAGGGAATGACTGCCATGATCGCCCGTGGAGTGACGAAACTGTATCCGCGGGACGTCGGCGCTCCCATGCTGGCGCCAGCCTCACTTTGAATTACTACAATCCTGCAGACCTCACTTCCGGTGAAAGCACAGTGTGACCCGGTAGGAAAAATTATTGCACCCCCTCCCCTTTTTGACTGATAGTTCAAACCACCGATCCTTTCCTTTGCCCTTTTAACGGAACTTTGGACTGCCTCCCCCTCTTTTACATTTTCTAGAGAAAACAAAACATTAACCACTACATTAGCATAGCAGTTGACACCAGAACTGTTTTCAAATTGAAAACCAACAACATCTTCAACAGAATCCTTTTTGTTTCTGCTGTGACCCTGCTACAGCACAGGCATTGTCCCCAGCAGTAATTCTGCAATGCCGGTAAGAATAGCTGTGGTGCCTACTGGACTCACTCACCCCCGCGGCGCCCCACGCCGTTATTTGCTGGGCGGCAACTTGCTAGACATCACTTTCGTGCCATCTAGATTTCAGCGCGTTCTGCTGCCTTGGAACTATTCGCACAACAGACCGCTACTGACAAGAATATTTCATTATTGGTGCTGTCAATTTCAATAAATCTATTGGATAATTAAAAAGAAATTGCCACGGTCTCTTCGTTGTTTAAATGTTTTTACTGTTTTTGTTTTGTTGTATATATTTATATGTTATTAAAGTTTTATATTCCTACTACTTTGTTGGAGTGCTATATATTTTTAATGTGACACATAATTGTAAAAACTTTGATGTACAAAGAGTCATTCCTGGAATCTTCCGCTTCAGGCTCGGTCCTCTCCCCAATCACAATACAGGATGGTTTTCAGATAGTAGGAACGCGTGTGCTGTGACGGATCACATCGGGTGTGGGCCTTGATCTACTATAACTCCTTTGAAGAGGGGTGATTCTTTACAGCTGGGGCCATAAACTACATCTGCAGGGCTAGCTGATAGCCTAGGACCGGCCTGGACATTCGGACACAGAGGAAGAGGAGTGTCAGAGGGTGCGGTAGTGAATAGGGCGAAAGGGAGGTGTCGGGCGGGCACAGAGTGTGATTCTCAGGGAAGAGCAGCGCAGATGGGGGAAGGTTTATTGCCCATGCATAAGACAGAGAGCGGTGGTGACCAGTGCCTGGGGGAGATGCTTACGAGGGTGAGGAGCCATGCTACGAATCGACAGCGTACAGAGAGTGGGTCTGGTCAAGACATCTAAAATGGCTGCCGTGCACGACAAAAGTGTGGCATTTCAAAAAAGGCAAGATGGCGCAGACAATGTTTTTCAACACTTCCTCATTTCCTTCGAATCGAACGTTAACAGACGTTGGGGCATATTACCAAAGTTAAGCGATATTTATCGCTAACGATGCTTACCAACCAATTTTTTACCACTAAGCATCGTCAGAAATTATCGAAGATAAACCTTACTATTATCAAGGTTTATCGCAAATGCGATAATAAACGGCCGCAATGCATGAATATCGCTAAAAACTCAGCGATATTCATGCATTACCGAGCTAATACTCTTAGCCATGTTATCCACCTCCCATTGGATAACATGGCTAAGAACTGCTCAGGGCAGGTGTTACTTTTTGGAGATATTCGCGCTTAGCGCGAATATCTCCAAAAGTTGGTAATAGGAGATAGATATCTTGCATGTTGTAATGCAAGTTATTGTGGTATATGGAACTCATACCATAATCTCTCAGGAAAGCAGAAACTGATCCTTTTGGGACCGCCTAAAAAGGCCTAGGGGGTGAGGAGTACTCTACTTTGCCCCCTTTTCACGTTCCGAACTATTTTATTTTACTCTCTTCTGTAATTACACAAAATACCAGCGATAAGATGCATCGGAGACACACAGTGAGAGAAAGGAGGCCGGAGATGAAGAAGACATGTCAAATACACATTGGAGATAATATAGTGGCAGAAGGGAAGTAAATATGAGTAAACTTACCATGTAACATAAAAATGTTGCACTCTATACTATAAGTCTCATTTTATACTACAATCACTTCGCTACAACCTCATAAATTAAAAATAAAAATAAATAATGTCTCAAACAATTTTTGATTTCTAAATATAAATTTATTCTTCAGAATTTTCTAAATTTGAAACAACTACTAACATGTCCTCATCAGTAATTTCCTCTTCAATCATCTCATCTGGAATCTCCTCATTAAAAGTCTGCAATGATGATTCTTGTAACTCTATGGTCTCCAAACACTCGATAAATTCGCCATCAAGAGATTGATCAAAAAAATCATTCAAGTCATCTCCTCCTTCTGACAATATTTCATTATTGGTGCTGTCAATTTCAATCAATGTAGTGGAATCATTCAAGTCATCTCCTCGTGACAATATTTCATTATTGGTGCTCTCAATTTCAATCAATGTAGTGGAATCATTCAAGTCATCTCCTCCTTGTGACAATATTTCATTATTGGTGCTGTCCATTTCAATCAATCTAATGGAATCATACAAGCCATCTCCTCCTTGTGACAATATTTCATTATTGGTGCTCTCAATTTCAATCAATGTAGTGGAATCATTCAAGTCATCTCCTTGTGACAATATTTCATTCTTGGTGCTGTCCATTTCAATCAATCTAATGGAATCATACAAGTCATGTCCTCCTTGTGACAATATTTCATTATTGGTGCTCTCAATTTCAATCAATGTAGTGGACAATTCAAAAGAAATTGCCACGGTCTCTTCATTGTGAGCCATTTTATTTTGAAATTGCTTGCTGTAAATTGCAGAAAAAAATAATCACTTTCATTTATCGTTTTTAGTAATACATAATATAAAACTAACTTCATCAAGTATTTAGTATAACAGAAGGACAGCAAATAAATAACAGAAAACATTTTTCAAATTATCTTCAAGTGTACAACATAGTTCCCCTTACAAATTAACAACTCACCTTTTTAAAAGTAGCAGAAGTGTTAGTACTGTGTAAATCAAACACCAGAAATTCACCACCAAAAATTCCTCACAAATGTACCTCAGACAGTAGTATCACAAAATGGCTGTGGTTTCCTCTCATTTGACATATATACATAACCAATTAACTTTCATCACACACAAATACAAAACCAAAGTAACATTTTAATTGGTTCTAAATTTCAACACTTTCAAATGTGTTTTCCCCATGCAATTTTCCATAGGACATTTACATACGTCTACAGCCTGAATGGCTGAACGGAATTACACCAAACTTGGCAAAATGGTACATCAAACCTAAGAGGTCAGGAAGGATCTACTATGCCCCCTTATGGTCATTTCCCCCTTCGCTTTGGCCTCCTCTTGTCTCTCAATCCTACCGAGGGACAAGATGGCGGCCGCTACGGACTGTTTGGAATGTTGACAGACGCCGGAGAACCAATCAGCTTCGCAAAGCTCCGTAACGCGAAAAGTACGCGAAGCGGAGCGCTGTTACAGATATATATCTTTTTTTCAACGTTAATTTCTCAAAATCCACTGGAGCACATATATTGAGACCTAGCAAAGGCACATCGGGCTACCAGTCCCTAATATTTTGCCAAGTTTCGTGCAAATCCATTCAGCCGTTCGATTATTATTATTTTGGTTTTTTTTTGCCCCGCGGGGCCCTTTTAAAACCTCCACATCAAACCTAGGGGGTCAGCGAGGATCTACTATGCCCCCTTATAGTTATTTCCCCCTTTGTTTTGACCTCCTCTTGTCTCTCGATCCTACCGAGAGACAAGATGGCGGCCGCTACGGACTGTTTGGAATGTTGACAGACGCCGGAGAACCAATCAGCTTCGCTTCACAAAGCTCCGTTGCGCGAAAAGTCCGCGAACCAGAGCGCTAACCGGTCCGCTGTTACAGATATATATCTTTTTTAAAACGTTAATTTCTCAAAATCCACTGGAGCACATATATTGAGACCTACAAAAGGCACATCGGGCTACCAGTCCCTACAATTTTGCCAAGTTTCGTGCAAATCCATTCAGCCGTTCGGGCTAAAAGTGAGGCCAACCGCCCTATGGAAAACTCAATGTTAAAAACACGTTTTGGGACCCCCCTTTTTTCTCGGCCCCCACTGGACGAACCCCCCCCAAATTTTCAAGGGCTGCTCAGAAACAAAATGTGCCATTTTCCTGAAAATTTCAGCCGATTCCGTCCACAAACGCCAAAGTTATTAGACATAGAATTTTCAAAAAACCCATAGAGAAAAAATCCTAACTATATATACCTACTGGCGACCGCCAGTAGGTAATATATATATATATATAAGAGAGGAAGACATAATTAAACGTCGGAAAGCCTATAAGTTCCAAAGAGACCGTTTAGATTATGAGAATGGGCAAATTTTCACCTTTGCCAAGAAATACGATAGTATCAAGAAATCCCAGCCTAACAAGGGGACAAGACCTTCCTTAGCATCCAACATACCTGAAGCTACAAGTAATGAGAGTCTTTCATCTATGGAAGCAATTACAAGCGCCGAAAGTGGGTCCGACAACGAACAAAGCAGAATTCAACGAGTGGGGTTTCGCAAATTCACTCCAGCACAAGAACTGGAGGTGGTCCAGCAGGACAGAAAGCAGACCCTGCGCTCTGCTGCACAGCATGCCGCAAGAAACAAAACACAAACACCAAACGTGCAGCAAGGAGGAAACACAACAGACGCAAGCGCGCCAAACAAAAAGCAGAAAAAACGCAAACAATGGAATCGACGCTAGCCATATCACACAGTAAATGTACAAACATGGAACCTCCAACAGTTATCAACTTGACTGATTTGACCCTTTCTAACAAGGAAACTGAAATATTGGCGCTGGGCTTGTCATATAGCGCAAAAACAAATTTTGACTATGCAGATACTAAAATCGAGCTGTTCAAATATGTCCGCAACCTAAAATTGCGTAAATACAATATTGTGCATAAAACTGATGCTGCTTTTCGCAATGTGGATGTGACTGGCTTGCAACAATCTACCATACCAGCACAAGATGAAAGTCTACTAACCACACTATTTGACATGCAAATGGAATCTACAGCACAACAACACGATCCGGGCTCGGGTCAAGTTCAACCAATAATGACTACCAAGTTTAAACCTAAATCTAAATTTTGTCCATTAATGATCAAGGACAATCTCGACCAATTTCATGATAAGGTATCCCATGAATTGAGAGAACTGTACCTTAAGCATAATGATTTCTCTAAGAGATACAGATATCAAGACTTTGAATACCATCAATGTGTAAAGAAATTGCATAATAATGCCAAG
Organism: Lissotriton helveticus; assembly: GCF_964261635.1. Taxonomy (NCBI): domain Eukaryota; kingdom Metazoa; phylum Chordata; class Amphibia; order Caudata; family Salamandridae; genus Lissotriton; species Lissotriton helveticus. The sequence goes on from NC_136063.1 coordinate 1,769,604,950, forward strand.
GTGGTAATAAGACAGTCGGATAAAGGCGTAAATGTTGTTCTGTGGCCTCTTCAGATGTACATGGAAGAGGCAATGAGCTAATTGAACGATCGAACCTGCTATCGCAGGGTAGACTCGAATGAGGTTACTTTGGCAAAACACCAGATCTATTCCAAACTTATGGCATGGAGGAGTGCCGGAGTGATAACGATGGATGAATTTAAATTCATGAAAAATGACAATCCTATCACTCCGGTCATTTACTTTATACCTAAAATTCACAAGAACAATCGAATACCTCCAGGACGCCCAATCATTTCCGCATGTAACAGCATTTTGGAAAATACCAGCAAGTACGTGGATTTTTTCCTTCAAGACTTTGTAGAATCATTACCGTCCTTTGTTCTAGACACGAGTGATTTTCTCAAAAAGGTATATGATGTTAAATGGAAGGAAAGTTACCTGTTGATAGCTCTGGATGTGTCTGCTCTATACACCAGCAACTCTAGACCTGAGGGATGCACAGAACATACGTGCATGGTCATAGACATGATCACTCTGTGTCTGGAAAATAATTTCTTTCTCTTTGGGAAACAGTATTTCCAACAAATAAGAGGAGTAGCGATGGGGGCCTGCTTCTCTCCCAGTTATGCCTGTTTACACATGGGATACTGGGAGGAGCAGGTCCTATCGACTAACTTCGGGGACATAATGGCCACCAAAGTTGTCCAATGGTTAAGGTACATAGACGACCTTTTCGTGATTTGGGATGGGTCCACACAAGAGGCGAATGAGTTCATTAACAATCTGAATGACAACGGTATGAACTTGAATTTCACTAGTCAGATCAGTGACACCTCAATCTGTTTCTTAGATGTGGAAATCTTTGTGAGTGAAGGTAAACTTGAAACCAGGCTATTTAGAAAAGCAACAGCAGGTAATAGTATCCTCCACTCAGGTAGCCATCACCCAGCCCATCTAATTAGGAGCATACCCTATGGCGAAATGCTCCGCATTAGACGTATTTGCAGTACAGATGCAGGATGTCTAACAGCGCAGTCAGAATGTGCTGTGAGATTCAGCCAGAGAGGATATAGCAAAGCTGTAATAGAGAGGGCTATGAATCGTGCAAATGCGCAAGCAAGAACCTCACTATTAGCAATTACACCTGACAATCTCACAGAATCCATTGAAACCACACCAAGTGAAACACAGTCCACCAAACGCAAAGATGAAAATACAACTCGGTTGATTTTCACTTACAACAACCAACACCGTACAATCAGAAATATTATCAAACGCAACTGGGCTCTCATTACGAGTGACCCAGTATTAGGCAAACAAATTAAGGGGGCTCCCATGATTGCCTATAAGCGAGCAAGAACACTTGGTAATTGTCTGGTGTCTAGTAGTCCAGAAACACGTGTAGAGACTCCATGGTTGAACAAGAGCAAAGGGTTCCTTCGTTGTTCAACCTGCAAGGCATGTAAAAATGGGGTCAGCAGGAAAGATTATGCTACGCCTTTCAATAAGATTCCAACTACCATCAGGTATAAACTGACCTGTCGCACCGAGTACGCAGTGTATGTGCTGGAGTGTCCATGTGGCCTCCGCTATGTTGGTAGCACGAGGCCGCATGTGTACAAGCGTATACTCCAGCACTTAAGAGCAATAACCAACGGGACACTGCGTACCCGGTAGCCAGGCATTTCGGTTTAGTACATAACAAAAAGGCCTCTGAAATGCGCTACTTTGTAATAGATACTGTCCCACCTCAAAGAAGGGGCGGAGATCGGGATCTATTACTGCGCAGATTGGAAACTAGGCACATTATCCTGCTTGATACAAAGAGCCCCAATGGATTAAATGCGGGGGAGGACTGTTACACCTATCTCTGAATAATTTACATATAGCGGAATGCCCTTGAATGAACATAGCAACTGCCTCATTCCAACATCACATTTTAAATTATTTTAATTTTTCACATTTTTCACTGGGTTGCACGTAACAGCTCGAGAACCAATTGACAGTTAACCATCAGTCACTTACAGGTCATATGGGCACACAAGTATACTTTATTTAGGGAGTCATCCCTAGTACATATGGTTATTCCACTAGGATAGTAATTAACAAGTAAGGGAGTCCTACATGAATTAAATCAAAAATCGAACAGAATTTTTATAAATGTAAATACTTTTAAATTCCAATATTCAAATTGGTCTTTTGTATACATACAATGGTATACATTAACCTATGTATGTTTTTATATATATTTATTTAAATAATGTCTATTGCCTATATAACATATAGCATTTTCTCCCATGTTGCACTTTAGTTTATTTACATTGCGTATGTTGCACAAAAAGTTTTCCTTAAATTTAACTTGTTGCTGCTAGTGATGTAAATTGATGAATTTTAAATAAGCGTGTACAATATGAAGATTTACTTATTCATTTTAAAACTCAGTGCACAAGTATCATTATCTTATCAAAACAGAAATATGGTACAATATCTAGATACTGTTTAAACTGTATAGCCAAATGTCACATCTAAGCCCATCTGTGTCGACAGTATGACCATGCATTTATGCAATCACTCGTTTGTGATAGTATATCATCTATCTTTACATGTATGCAAATTACCAACTGCTCATTGGTTTTGAGCCCTTCAAATAGAGCACGCCCGCCCTGTATTGATGTCATGTGATCAAGGTGCTGTTTGCACCGAAACGCGTCATGGCGGTATGGTGATGAGTAATTAAAATCACTACTCACGAATACTGGGTTTGCCTCGTCTGTTCTGCTGCTGCATGCTGCTGTTGGACGTCTGTATGCCGAATATATATATATATATATATATATATATATATATATATATATATATATATATATATATATATATATATATATATATATATATATATATATATATATATATGTATATATGTATATATATATATATATATATATATATATATATATATATAAATATATATAAATATATATATACAGCACACCCCATGCCCCACTTCCCTTAAACTTTTATTATTTCACCCTTTATGCCTTTCCACTTTACATTCCCCTTTACTTTAATCCTTAACCATTACACCTTACCAATACACACTTACAATTTAACCTCTTACACTTACTTCCCCACCGATTGGCTTTAAACCCTTACCCTAATCAGTTACACTTATATACTCACTATTTTCTCTTACCACTTTACTCCTACTCTTAACATTTTAACATGTATTCATACATTTAGTCATTAACCCTTCATCATGCGCACTTTACCCCTTACCCTTCATCCTTTATCTTTAACTTTTTACACTTAACCCATACCCTTACCCATAATCTCTTACCTTTAACCTTCCTGCCTTACCCATAGCACTTTGCCTCATACCTTTTTACGTATATCCAATAATAGTCGTACCCATTAGCCTGAACACTTAACACCTTTACTTTACCATTAACTCCTTAGTTTTGCTTCATGTACTTAATACTTTTCTCCTTACCCATCACCCCTATCTCTTACCATTACACCCTACCCTATCACGCTTACTCTTATCTTTCCACCTTATCCTTAATCTCTTAATCCCTTACAGTTTACACCTTACTCTTAATACCTTACCTTTACCATCACCTTCTTACTTTACTGCATACACTTTGCTCAGTCTTACCTTATCACTGTCCCCTTAAACTTTTATTATTCCACCCTTTATGCCTTTCCACTTTACATTCCCCTTTACTTTAATCCTTAACCATTACACCTTACCAATACACACTTACAATTTAACCTCTTACACTTACCTCCCCACCGATTGGCTTTAAACCCTTACCCTAATCAGTTACACTTATATACTCACTATTTTCTCTTACCACTTTACTCCTACTCTTAACATTTTAACATGTATTCATACATTTAGCCATTAACCCATCATCATACGCACTTTACCCCTTACCCTTCACCCATTATCTTTAACTTTTTACACTTAACTACTTACCCATAATCTCTTACCTTTAACCTTCCTGCCTTACCCATAGCTCTTTGCCTCATACCCTTTTACGTATATCCAATAATAGTCGTACCCATTAGCCTGAACACTTAACACCTTTACTTTACCATTACCTCCTTAGTTTTGCTTCATGTACTTAATACTTTTCCCCTTACCCATCACCCCTATCTCTTACCATTACACCCTACCCTATCACGCTTACTCTTATCTTTCCACCTTATCTTTAATCTCTTAATCCCTTGCAGTTTACTCCTTACTCTTAATACCTTACCTTTACCATTACCTTCTTACTTTACTGCATTTACTTTGCTCAGTCTTACCTTATCACTGTCCCCTTACACTGGTACACTTAACGTCTTACTACATTTATTAACATTTTACTACCTTATTCGTAATCCATTCCCCTTCACAACACTTTGCCAATGTACTATTAACCCCTTTCCTACTTACCCCCTTCTATTATCCATGTAATATTACTTCTATATTATTTTATTGTGTGACTTACAATGAAAAATCAAAAATTATATGACCTGCAATTACATTTTGTTCCACAAGGAAATGCCAACTGGGAAATGGCATGATAATGAAAAAGGTGCAAACAAATAGTACTTCCTATATATTGCCTATAAGAAATGCTCATCCTCCATGAATGTGACTTAATATAACTTTAGGCAGTAGTTGGTCTTAAAATAATTCTCAACCATGCTCTATTTTATAGATAGTATATGGACAGGATATATTTCGTGATTCATATATAACAATAGGTTTTTATATCTGACGTCACTCCAGATGAATTTGCTTTATGTACATTTAACAATGTAAGGTGGAATGTAAAGGTGATTGCTCAGATGAGGGCTCAAAATTCAACAAAATGAGGAGGACTACTGAAACAGTCTCCATGCTGTATACACATTATTGTTGTTATTGTGAGAAAAAAAAAGTCCAGGTTAAACATCAGCACCGGGACTCAGTGTTATTCTTTCAAAATTTCCACAAGAGTGCTCGACAATTGGGACTAACTAAGGCATGTGAGTTTTCTCCCGGTTCTGAATGTGTCATTATGCTTTGCATACTGTTTTTCACTATAGCCATGTAAAGGCTATAGTATCATTTGTGCAAATGATTGTACACAGTGTTCATAGCTAAGAGGTGCTGCTGCGAAAATAGGGGCAAATGCACTTTTCCCTAATATTAATGTTATGCTTGGGTCTGAATGACCCTGTAAATGGCATATGTAAAGAACAGTAGTGCACAGGTGTATTTTAATGTCGATTTGGCCTCATTAACATTCTAACAAGCTAGGTTGTAAATGTGGGCAGAAGCGTGCATGTGCCTTGTTCTTTTAGCTCTGTATATTATACACAGTTTACACAAAATACGAAACTGCAAGTTCATGTGATCAGCAGTTTTTATTTAGCAGAGTTTTGAAGAGCAAATATAGTTGCATTGCAAGCTGTTTAAACGATTAAATTAAATCTAATGAAACCCAGTATATTTGTCACACTTCTGCCATAAAGGATTTCTTTTGCATCTTACTTGCAATATGTTCTCTTCTGGTAAAGGAGGCAATTAGTGTGCCCGGGTGACAACACATGTCACCAATGGCTGTAAAGAGATGGCTGTATTCATTATGATGTTGGCAAACCTCATTAGTAAAAACATACACTTAATCTGTTTCCTGTCATTTTGAATCAATTCATTCTCAGTCACGCTTATTTTAGACATCCATCGTTTTCACGTATTTTATTTATCCAGCCTATTTACTCAGAAATTGTTTGTTTTAACGATATACATTATTTGAAGGAAATACGTGCTCATCTTCGAGGCATCTTCACAGAGAAGAGAAATGCAAATGTCAGTGTAACAGATCATGGTTACAGCTCCATTGAAATGCGCTTTAATGAGATGGGAGAGCCGTGCTGGGTTTGTACCTGGGATCATAGAGGCCCACTGGGATCCAAGCTGCTTTTCAATGCTTTCATGAGAATTTTATGGGAATGTTTGAGCAATCAGAGTCAGGAGTCAGTAAAAATGAACCTCTCGGGAACAGTAGCCTTATGCTTCGTGGCAACCCGTTTTGAAATCTCTCATCGAGATGCGGTACTAATGACTTGTGAAACTTTCCCTTTCTAGTTAGAGTTCAATTCGCCACTTAGGCTTGGATGCATGCACGGCTGATGGCCACGAGGACTGGATGGCAAACAAGTCCAGTCTTTGATTAGCTAAATGCGCTAATGATGCATTGTAAAACAGAGTCGGTCGTTCGTTCCTTCATAAAACTGTATTCGGCTATCAAGAACAGCCATAAAAGTACAAATAAAATAACAGGTAAAACAGTTAAAACTTTTGATCCGATACATCCAACGATAGTTGTAAAATTCATTGGTGCACTATAACATAATACTTTACCTCACATTAATAGATTTCAGAATAAATAAGGCAACATTATACCATATAGAAGGTTTGCTTAGAGTCACCAAATATTTCCTTTCTACTTTATATGACCTAATTTTCTGTGCAACAAGCATGGGTTTAAGATTTAAAAAAAACTAAAAATCTGATAAAATTTACAGAAAAATAGAAAGTGCAATGTGCTTAGTTTGCTTTGATTATCACAAGGGCAGAGGGTCGTGTCGGATGGACTTCATACTTGGAAAAGCAACTAGATGATGCACATTGCCACATCTCATTCTTACCAAAGCAAAACGATGCTGCGTATTAGTCACGTATAATAAATAACCATTTCCTCCTCCCTCCAAGTTCAAAGACTTATAGAAAGCGACTATTGATTTATTCCTATCAAACATCGATCGTTGATCCGTTCTATATCGAACGAAGGTTGGTTTAATCCTCCTCTTGGTTAGTGATAATACCTCTGCAGGAGCCGACCATAGAGACAATTTACAGAGCCTGGTGAGACAGGAATGAATACATTGTAGTTACGGGATACTTAGTGCAACATTCAAGGTTAAACAATCTAAAATAATTGGTCTGGTAAAACCAGTTTCCTCCTTAACCCATAATGAAGCCTACAATTGCAACGGTCTGACTAATAAAAGATTCTATAAAAACTGCAGACCGACCTCATGGTGTAAAATAGTATTTGATCCAGAAGAGGGTAAGCATAGTAGAAGTTTTAAAAAACGTTTTTCTTCCACTTGCAGGGATGTTCTATTTGTGTAGCATCAAAGACCTGCCCCATAAAGGGCTGTGGTCACTCCTTTTGTCTTATAAAATGCCACCATTTGTTAATGGGACGATTCCCTAATTTTGAGGAGGATCTAAAAATCCCCTGCGATGCCATGCTCAGTTTAGCTGTAGTATTTAAAACATGTCGTGTCCATGAGCTATCGCCCACAAATAAAATGCCCAAATAACAGAACGAGTTCACTAAAACAATTGGAGTGTTATCTATCAAAAAAATGGTTTACAAACTTTATCCTTAGGACCACAGAACATGGTAAATGTTTCAGAATAGTTAATCACCATTTTCTTTTGGGTCGTAAAATATGGTAAAGCATTCATCATGCACTGAAGGACAAGTGGGGTCCTTGCTAATAGTACTGCAATTTTGGCATATAACTATACAGGTATTAGGCGACCAGGCCCCGAGGGGAATCAGCCTTGACTGACTGCAGGTAATTGTCCACCCCATTAATAAAAAGAGGGAATAATATTGGCGCTAGCACACTCCCTTGCCGAATACCCTGGCCCACTTTGAATTTGGTCGAACATTCCCCCTGGGGACCGAACCAGACTTGGCTAGTTACGTTTTCATAAAGGGAGGAAAGGAACCCAAATATTGGCTTAGGTACACCCGGGAGATCAGTGTTGACCAGAGTAAGTTATGGTCTACCATATCAAAGGCAGTACTTAAATCAGCAAAGCATACATAAAGTGTGCCTGCCTTAGCCCTGGTATATTTACCAATAAGTAGCTTTAGGTTGATAACGTTGTTCGATAGAAACGAGCTGTTTTCTGAACCAAACTACACCGGGGATAAAATAGATTGCTCGTGCGCCCATTCCTCCAAACTTATTAACAGGACTCTGCTCATTACTTTCAGAGAGGTGTCCAGGAGGGAAATAGGGCGATAGGTTTTTGGGTCTGATTTATTCCCTTTTATTAAATATGGGTTTAATGGTGGATTCGCCCCAGGAAGACGGAATCGTATCAATTGCAGTTGAATTAAACACCCTGGTTAAAATAGTCCTCCATAATTCTGGGCCAGAATTAAAAACATTCGCTGGCACCCCATCTGGGCCTTGTACCTGAACCCCAGCACTGGCATGTATAGCCAGAAGAACTTCTCCATTAGTTACATTCTGGGTTGGGCACCTGCCCTCGCACAACGGCTCCCAGTCTTATCCTATGGTATTCTCACTAATTGATCTAAACATTTCAGAAAAATGGGTAACCCATTTATCGCAGCAGACAAAAGAGCAGAACTCAGGGATATCGTCATTTTTTAAAATGGGTGCATTCAGTGTATCCCAGAATAGTTTGATGTTCCTATTTTCTGCTGCAATAGCCAGGTTTTCCCATGCTTCAGCCTGAAGTCTCTTTTTCCTAGTGGCTAGAGCTGATTTCTACTTGCCAAGAAGGGACTTAATACCCACTATATCCTGGAGGTAATTAGATAAACAAAGTTGTAATGTAATTCTTTGCTCCTGTGGTTCATTTACAGAGCAAACTTTTCAAACGAGTCAATGAAACTTTATCCCATATGTAACATTGCCAGCCATTGTCCACATGTCCTGATAAGTCAGGCAGTATAGAGAAAGAAATACAGGAAACAGGTACAATTTGGGAGCAGCTGCTGTTTAAAAGCGTCCGCATCAATTATGGCTTTTTTTCGATTTTAAGATAATGGACTGACAACACTGAGTTGTTCCACACGTCACATACATTTGAAGCTACAATCACAATATAAGATTTGAAGCAATGTTTCTGGACATCAGCTCCTGTGGAACAACTCCACACCACAATTAAGAGCCAAAATACCAAGTCCAAGTCCTGAAGAGAATCTCGGATTTGTTGGGGAATCGAAACGGGTTGACTTTGAGTATGGGGGACTGTTGATGGGGTGTGTCATGAGGAATGTTCAGTAATATTTCCCTCAGCAGCTTCTGACAACACCCACCAGTAGGTTAGGTATAGCCATCCTCTCATAGGTAGGACATGAAACATGTGTTTCGAAAATGAATAACTGTCCATCTGGTGTTAATATGAATGTAGGACTGGTTTAATTTCAGGGTGGCACACATGAGTTATTGATGTTTTTCTTGTGATTATTGATTTGTTGTTATTATTTGTTTGCAAACACGTTCCATCTCTTATTATTTTTTCTCACAAACATTTTTTTGCACTGTGTAAATATTGTATATAGTTCTATTTCAAAAATTTTTGAAATGTGCGATTTACTAATGTGGTATTTCTTTAAAAAGACATGCTCTATTGTTTTATGAATGTCTATGTTGAAATATCAAAAATAAGTGAAATAAAGCTTGAAAACTTTGGAATTAATGGTCTAAGGTTTATCACAACTCTAATCAAAATAACCCCCCAGACATCCGGACAGAGAAGAAGAGCAGCCGGCACATCACTGGGCTCATTCCCTGTGTGGGGAACGGTGAAACCTGCTGTGACTTTAGGAAGTCACTGGGAGCTGTACAGTGCATTCGTGGGCAGCTGCACTTGTCATCTGCTGTGGGGTACTCAGGGAGGTCTCCCCACTGTCATTGGCAGGGCAGCAATGGCTCTTTTTGCCCTGATCACAGACACCCAGTCAGCCAGAGGAGGGCTGGCCCTCACAGTGTTGGCAGCTACACTGCTTGCTCGCGGCAGCTGTATTTGGTCATTTGGGAACTGGAAGCCAATAGGGACCAAGGGAAGTCTCCCATGCCTACAGCTGCAATCCACATGCCTAGACATACAGAGGTGATAGATATACTACCTCAAAGCTGGACCAACCATTTCCTAATCCATTTCAGGATGACTCTGCCTAGACTAGTGTTAGACCTGGCATCATTGGCATGAGTCTCTCCTCCGTTTTTTCTGTTTGCCTCCTCTGTTTACGATGTTTTTTGCTGGTATATGCTTTGGGCACTGTGCCACTGCTGATCAGTGCCACAGTGCAAGTGCTCCCTATGTGAAATTGCTGTATTGATTGACTTCCATGTTTGGCTTATTTGGTTTACTATCAGTCCCTAGTAGAGTGCACCAGGAGTGCCAGGGCTTGTAAATACAAATGCTGCTAGTGGGCCTGCAGCACATGTTGTGCCACCCACAAGAGCGGCCTAGTAAAAGTATGTCTGAAGGTCTGCCATTGCCAGACCACGTGCAGTCTGACTGTCACGAGGACTGCGCAAGTACACCTACTTGCCCGTCCCTAAACCTTCCCTTAACTTCATGTTAGTCACCCCTATGGTAGGCCCACGGGCAGGGTGCATTGTAGGCCTAAGGTAGGACAAGCCTGACAAGGTTGGCATGTCCTAATAGTGAATTACATCCATAGTCGTTTTTCACTATTGTAAGGTAACCTGCTCTCCATCAGTTAGAATGGGCTGCCAGGATTATTAATGCTATAATCCTAGCGGGCTCGGGGAGCATGGTGCAATGTCGAGTTTGGTATCCCTGAACTCAGGGTTTAATAACGCATCCGTTTGTGTGGATGGTTTTTGGACTCTGTGTTTGAAAATAGCACTTTTAGAAGTAGCTATTTTCTTGTCTAACTGTCTACCGGTCTCTGCTGGTTCTGGTGTGTGTGTGACAGGAGCTGGGTGGCTCCAGAGAGTCTGAATGAGTCAGTGTGGGATGAGTGGGGCATTTGCATTGAGAGTAGGGGAAGAGTAGCTCTTGATAGCCTGCCCTGCCTGATACAATGTTGGCTCCGCCCCCCTGCCAGGCGACTGATGACTCTGTGCTTGCCTGGGACTTTCCTGGCCCGCCTCCTGCCGGGCAGCTGATGGCCCTGCCCCTGCCAGTGACAATGCTGGCTCCGCTCCTGCTGAGCGGCTGAGGACTCTGCCCTGCCCAGTGAATAGGCCAGGTACTTCGACCTGGCAACACCCACAACAAACCCCAGATGGGGGGAAATTCCCCTGCATGGACAAAGGGATCAAAGCCAAAAAGGGGTATAAGAGAAGGACCCCTGAACCAAGAATTCAGATCACTTCTGACAAGGAAACCTGAACCAAGGACAAGAAGCCTGCTGATCTAAGGACTGCCTACCCCTTCTGCCAGAGTGCTGTTTGTTGGGGGAATCCTGCATTGCTTCTTTATTTTTGCCAAGGAACCAGGAGAGAGGAACTGTGTGTGTACTCTCACTCTTTGCTGAGAAAATCTCCAAGGGCTGGAAGAGTGCCAGTCTCCTGTTGAAGTCACAGGGCTAAAGGACTTCATCTGCTTAAAGTGCTATATGCTGGAATTTGTGAATCCAGCACCTCTGAAAGAATCCAGCAATCTCGACGCCGACGGACGCCGCCGAATCCAGCTCGACATCGTGAGTAACGGCTCCAGTGTCCCGCTTCCTCGACGCCGGCCGCCGGGCCCGATTGACGCCAGCAGCCACGCCAGTGAGTAGTGAGTTCGGCTCCAGCTCCAAGTGACCCCGTGTCTGCACCGCTGCTGATCGCATCGACTTCGAGCCCTCTCGACGCCGTGAGCGCTGCTCACTCTTGCAACATCGACATCGACGAAGCCGTATCCTGCTTCATCCCGTGAGCGCTGCTCCCGCCTGACTTCGGTCGACGCCGCTGCAGATCGCCCCGACTCCGAGGCCCGATCGACGCCGAAGACGCGACGCCGGACATCTCGACGCCGCTGATCATCGAGTGCTTCACTTTTCCAAGGTACTGTGTTGTTGGGGTCTGTGCGACTCCGGGCTCGACGTAGCGCTCCTCGCGGTCGACGCCGAACCTTTGGATTAACTTTGCCTCGACGTCGTGTGACTCCCGTGTGGGTTACATTGTTGCCAAGAACTTTGATTTAGAGAAGAAGAGTTGCTTTTTGATACTAAAGACTTTTGTGCTAAGAGGAAACCGTGCTTGAACTATTATTTTTCCTTCCAAGAGTATTTATTAAGATTGTGGTATATTTTTGTCGTTATTTGGTCTTGTGCTAAGCCTTATATAAAAATACTTATTTTTATAATACTACTGTGTCTTGTCCATTTGTAGTGTATTCACTTTATTACTGTATGTGGTCATAAATGCTTAACGCACTGCCTCTGAGATAAGCCTGTCTGCTTTGCCAAGCTACCAAGGGGGTGAGCAGGGGTTATCTAAGTGTGTGATCTCCTTGCCCTGACTAGAAAAGGTGTGTCCCTATTTGTCAGAAGTGTATACCTCTGCCAACTAGAGACAGCCGCTTCTAACAACTAGTGACTTAGCGAAACGGAAGAGAATGGGCAAAGTTAGTTCAAAACAAACTACACTCGACATTCCCAGATCAGAATCTCCTTGCCCCTAATGATTCAGTAGGAAAAAACTATCAAATGTACTGTAACTATATAAATGGGACCCTGGACCTGCTTGTCCCCGCAAAAATACTGAATAACAGGAAGAAACCCTCAGCCCCTTGGTATAGTGAGGAGTTAAAATCAATGCAGAAAAAATGCAAACAAACTGAGAGGAAATGGAGAAGGTCACACATGGAGTTAGAAAGGAAAGCGCTAAAACGATTGCAGGCTCTGTATAAGGAGACTATTTCTAGGTCCAAAGCAGATTTTTATGATAAATCCATCCTGCAAGCGCCCAATAGCACAAAAAGCACTTTTTAATATTATAAAGGACCTCTCTAAACCAGTCTGTATGGGTAATAAGGTGGTTGCAACGCAAAAACTTTGTGATGAAATTGCTACCCACTTTAATGAAAAGATCACCAAAATTGTTGGAGGTCTTAACCCAAGTAACATCAGCTGCCAGGATGAACTACCTCCGACACCAGTCGAAGAACTACAGGTAGAAACATCTCTAGAATGTTCTCAACCTCTTACCGAGGACACCTTTAACAGCCTTGCTCAAAGTGTATCCTCGGGCTCCCCTCTGGACCCTCTTACACATGGGATTTGGAAGGAGTTTAGGCAATAATTATTTCCCTGGCTGCGGCAGATCTGCTGCCAGTCACTGGAAGAAGAAACGGTTCCAGAGGTGTGGAAACAGGCAGTGGTGACCCTGTTGCTTAAGAAACCATCCCTGGACCCAACAAGCCCAATTCATTTTAGACCAATCTCTCTCTTGCCATACCCAGTAAAAATCCTGGAGAAGGCAGTCAGCAAATCTTTGTTCCTATATCTAGAGGAAAATCACCTGCTGGAAAAAGACCAGTTTGGGTTCTGACCAAGCCACGGAACTGAAACAGCCCTCGTGACCGTATTCGACAATCCACGAATGTGAGCCGACAATGGTAATCCATTTGAAGTAGTGTTACTAGACATGTCGGCCGCATTCGATACGTTGAGTCATACAATACTGGTGGAAAGACCGGAGAATATAGGTGTGAAAGGACGGGCACCAAAGTTGCTGCAATCATATCTGACAGGTAGACAACAGGCTGTGACCATGACATGGTCACAAACAGTAAGTCCCCGGTGTGCCACAGGGTGCCACAGGGCTCTGCAATAAGCCTCATTTGTTTTAACATGTATTTGCGCCCTTTGATCCCTATTATCAAGTCTTTCGGAATTCACCTGGTTAACTACACGGACGACACCCAACTGGTGTTCTCCCTGGAAGGGAACCAAGCATTAACCATGGACACATTCCAGGAATGTATGCACCAGACCTCCAATTGGCTTAGGAGAAACTCCCTACAGTTTAAAAGGGGAAAACAGAGGTTGTATACTGCTCCACTACTAAAATGTCTCAGCATTTGCCGTTGGAGTTTAGACTTACCCCTAAGGACAAACCCTTCGTTCCAGCTAAAACTGTGCGTAACCTAGGGGTTTCGGTAGATGACAGCCTCCAAATGGAGTCACAGGCCAACAAAACGGTTAGTGTCTCTTTCTCCTTGCTAAGAGCGCTTCAACAGATTCTACCATTACTGCCTAGAGACACTAGACCCCTTGTAGTGAGGAGTATATTTCTGAGTAGACTGGACTACTGCAACTCTCTGTATTTGGCAGCACCAAAATCTGTTCTGCAGGGGTTGCAGAGAGTCCAGTGTATAGCAGCAAAATTGGTGTTAAATAGGCAGCGCAGATATTCAACGGTGCTGGCTCTAAAGGATCTTCATTGGTTGCCTATCAAGGAGAGAATTCATTTTAAGTCTCTCTGCATTGTATTCAGAGCAGCGCATGGTCTGGGTCCAGTGCCTTTGCAGGAGAAGCTTACCTGGTATAATCCCGGGAGAAATCTTTGCTCTTCCAGTGCAAATCTGGTAATGACCACCAGATTTAGGAAGTCCAGGATAGGAGGTAGAGCATTTGGTATAGCAGCATCACGCCTCTGGAATGAGTTGCCTCAGAGTATTAGACAATCTAATTCCCTTTTTCTTTTTAGGAAAATCTTGAAACCTGGCTTTTCCCTAGGAATGAGCTAAATGAGCCTATCACCCTCAAATAGGATCTGTGCTTGCTGATGTCGTCTGTTAAGTTGCAGCGCCAGGAGGCCCATAGGGTGACAGTTTGCGCTATATAAGTTCATAATACAATACAATACCTGAGGGAGTCCTCGACTGAGGTCCAGATCGAGGGCGGTAATTACCGCATTCCCTGTTGTAGGTGGGCAGGTGGCCCAGGAGCCTACGTGGAAGGAAAACAGGGACTCCAGATATCCAATAATAGGAGTGCAGGTGTAGCTGTAGGTGCTGTTTATGGTACTCTATGATGAAATGCCCACAGTTGGTAGATCATCTCTTAGAGGTGTACAACGAGGCTCTTGCGAGGAGGACACTTCCTACCACCATGATGGAAGCTCTGGTGGCTATGGTTCCTAAACCAGGAAAGATTCTTTTGTTTCCGACTTCTTATAGGCTCATACCTCTTTAAAATGTAGATGAGAAGGTACTTAGTGGAGTTTTGGCAGCAGGAACTCAGCCTTATGTAGCCAGACTGGTCTATCGTTACCAGGCCGGGTTCATTCCAGGTCGGAACACTATGTGTAACTTATGGCGACTTGCACATATATGGCATGATCCACATTTACTAGGTAAAGATTGGGCCTTATGTCTTTTAGACATTAAACAGGCCTTTGATGCAGTTGATTGGGATTATATTTGGGCAGTACTCGCTAAAATGGGGTCGGGTGAAAAATACATAAGTTGGGTGCAGCTTCTTTATATTCGACCAACAGCTCAAATCCGTCTCTGCAACCAAGTATCTGACAGTTTGGAGCTCCAACGAGGTACTTGACAGGGGTGCCCCCTGTCACCGCTCCTTTTCGCATTGGCGATGGAGCCAATTGGTGACGGCACTGCAACTCCGGATGTCACGATGGGGGGGTGACGATAGGTCCGGCAGTGCACATAGTGTCAATGTATGCTGACGAAACCTTAGTGTATCTCAGTCGTCCCAGGAAGTCAGTCCCAGAGCTTCTTTGGGAATTCACTGCTTTTGGGGCGGTATCCAGCCTTTGCCTTAACCCGGGAAAATCCCAACTATTTCCTATGGGATACCCCAGAGACAAGGAGGAGAGTGGTCTGCCCACTGTGGAGATTAGCTGGGTCACAGACGTGGTGCGTTATTTTGTGGGGTCCGCTTAATTCACACACAGGAGGCTTATTTAGAACATAATATGGGATGATGTGTATCCACAGGTCAGTGGAGTTTTAGCATACCTCACTAATGGGACGTGTGGCTCTGATAAAAATGGTGGTCCTCCCCCGATATTTATATGTAATGCCGAACTCACTTTATTGGATATCACAGGAGTGCTTTCTCAGGTCAGACCGCCTGCTGGTAGAACTGTTGTGGGGAAACAAATGAAAATGAGTGGGGTTGCAGACGTTGCAGAGAACTTGGGAATGTGGAGGTCTGGAAGTTCCAATATTGGGATTTTATTATATAGCAGTGCAGCTCCAGCATGCTGTACAATGGCTTGGCAACCATGATAATTCTGAGAAACAGTTGTTGTGGGGTACTCACGGAGATAATTCACTCCATGACCTACTGATGTTCAGCTCACGTGTGCCTGAACATCTCCCATATATTATTAGGCATGTGGCCTCTACATGGGAGTCTGTAGTCAAGATTACAATACGTAGGGCACCTTATGCCCCTGAAGCCCCATTGTGGGCAGTTGTCCCATTTGGGCAGATTTGCCAAGTTATGTCCGTCTCAGATGGGTGGAAGGCGGCTGAAGAATGATGGGAGATCTGTTTTTAAATCAGCATTTCCTGACTAGGGAGGAAGCAGTAACTGTGTTTGATAGGGCAGGGGTCAATATCTTCAATATGCAAAAGTGGCTGCGGTGGCACAGGAGGTATGGCCGACGTTCCCCGAGGAGCCTCCAATAGCTGCCATCCTTAAGGCCCTTGTGAGTCTTGCTGGGGGCCATAGACTGGTCTCTCATATTTATCGAGCATTAAGGGCGGATCTCGCTGCGCGCCCATTTCGGCTTCAGTCTAAATGGGACGAAGTGTTGGAGATGCCTCTTACAGATTCTGAAGGGAAGAGGGTCCATGAAGGAGTAAAACAAATCAGTCTAATACTAGATTTAAGCTTATCCAATTTAATATAGTGCATCAAACTTATTTAACCCCGCGAGTGCTGCATAAGATATATCCAGATTGTTCCTCCTGTTGTCCCAGATGTGGTTGTGATGCAGCCTCATTTTTGCATATGATATGGGAATGGCAGAGACTGAATTATTTTTGGGACTCCATACTAGAGAGATTGCGCTGAATTACGGGATGGACGCTACCCCAGTCTATTAAAGAGATATTGTTGGGTTTACTCCCCTGTCCCAAGGGAAAGAAGCTTACACATAGATTACTCCAACTGGCGTTAGTACTGGCCAAAACACGGATAGCGATCCACTGGATGGGCTGCCAAACCCCCAAGATGGGAATTTGTGCCAAAGTTTGAGGGAATGGGCAACAGCGGAATGGATCCATATAAAGAGGGTTAGGAGGGATGATAAGTTGCAAGAAGATGCTAGGACCTGGTATGCTTTGATGTTAGAGGTCCCTTTGGAGATTGCCTCTGACACACGCAGCGTTCGGACGCTCCGATGTTAAACGCAGAGTAATCGCACAGCTGTATAAAGCAATTGAGTGAAGTGACTTATGGCAAGGTCGGAGAGTCTTTTTGTAAGTGACCAGGGGGGAGGGAGGGTGGGATTGTTCACGTAATTTATTTTTGTGATTGGTTTATTGGGAAATCTAAACTTGTTATATGCATTGTACAGAGTAGAGATGCAGATGGTTACAATAAGTATGCTCTCCTAGTTCAAGAGGTATTATTCCTTAATGCATATTTTTCCGTTAGCTGCATGTCAAAAATGTTTGTACTACATTCATTGTTACTTTATAAGATTGATCTGAGCTGAGAGATGGATGTTTCTGGACTGACTTTCTGAAACCAGAAGGTTTGAACCCTCAATAAATAAAAACATATTAAAAAATAATCTATGATGATATGCATATGTTAACACCCCATTTATGGTCCCTGTGTTGTTTACGGTGTATACTACTGCCTTCCATTCCTTGATGTGATCATTTATGTAATGTATGCCTTGCATTTGTCAGGATAACAGGCATTACTTCAGGAGTCGCCATATATGTGCAGTGATCGTGCTTTTGTAACATGTGTAGCCTATAAAGAGTTTACTTGATTTATGATCGAAGTGATGTCATGATAGTCACCTGGTTCGCAAAGTGATTTATGTGATTCTGGTCTAATGTGTTTTACGTATAATACAAAGGATATTTTTTATAAAACCTTGTGTAGAGTCTCTTTTTGAGGTGTGCTTAGTGTGTCACTTGTGAGTGTGTGTTTCTGGGATAAGCCTGACTGCGCTGTCAAGCTACTAAGGGGGTGAGCAGGGGTTATCTTGGCTGTGCAACTCTCTTACCCTCACTAAAGCGATGGGTTCTGCCTGGCTTAGGTACATACCCTAGCCAACCAGAAACTCAATTTCTAACAGCCATCATTTTGGAAGATGGGATGCTTCTAATTCTATTACTAGGGGTAATTTACTCCTTACCTTACCAGGAGTCAAAGCCCGTGCTGTTTCCAAAAAGTGGATCGGCTGAGAAAATGATTGTGGGTGATTTCAAATTTTCAGGGCGTTCTCACCCCCGAAACACCCATTCCCCATCCCTGAGAGAAGGTATACTAATGGATAAATGAGGTGTAGGGAATGCATAATATTTTCATGACCGCTTCATTCAAAGATGTTCCTGGCCCATGTAAGCTTCTTCATTTTCTGTATTTATCTTCTCAAACCATGTAGTTGTCATATGAACCTTACCTGATAATGTACTCACTTTCTTATTTACTCATTTTTCTTCTCCATCTCCTAACTACTCTTAGCGATGCAGATTGCTGTACCTTTTACTTGTTTCAAATTATTAACAGAAACTTCCAAATGACTATTAATAATATTTCTTTACTTTTGCACCTTAATTGTTTTGTTATAAAGTTGCCAGACCAATAGTTTTTTGAATGCCCCAGAGTGATACCTCAACCATCAAGACTTTCTCCAAGCACCCGCTTTTGGTTGTGGCAGCAAGGAGTAAGGCTAAGCTTGATATTCCAGGTAATAAAGAACCAAACGAGAACAACTTAGCTTCTATGTGTCTGAGTTTTAAGGACCTAGGGCCAGATGTCTGCCCATTTTTAGTGGTCGCAAACAGAAAATTGGGCCATTTGCAACTGCTAAAAAGGGTGGTAGAAAGTACAAACCCTATTTTGCGAGTAGGTAACCTATTACCGATTTGCAAAATAGGGTTTGCAAGTCGCTATTAGGAAGGGGCGTGCCAATGGCATCCCTTCCTAAAGACAAGTCAAAGAGGGGTGTATGATTGTTTTTGGGACCGCAAATATGGTCACAAAACAATCACAGTTCCCACCAATTCCAAATTTCTAGTAAACAGTCACAAACGGGAAGGGGTCCCCAGGAGACTCCTTCCCCTTACTGTTTGGCAGCACAAATATTTTTTTACGAGTAGGCAGTGGTCCGATAGACCACTGCCTGCCGTTAAAAAAATTAAGAAAACTTTTCATTTTTTTATTTTAAAAAAAAGTTGCTTTATTTAAAAAGCAAACACAAAGATGGTGGTTTGCTGTCCCTAGCAGGCCACCGTTGCTGCGTCATTTCCCATTCCCATTCGGTCACAAATTTTGACCTGACTCATGAATATTGATGAGGCAGGTAATTTGCAACTCCAGTGCGAATCATTGCATTCCATTTTGCGAGTTACAAAAAATCACAATTTGCGACCTACAAAACGGAACGGTCCTACATTTGGCCCTTGGGGACTTATTATTTAGTTTGACGGAAGGAATACTCCTTCACAAATATGAAGAATATCCCATCCACCATATTATTAATGCATTATGGCTAAGGTTCTCTTTTGTCTGTTTTTTACTGATTTGTGCAGATAAATATAGACAGAAAACCATGTATTTTGCTGTCTGTATTTATTTTTAAATGTGAATAAAAACTAAAGCTGGGTTGTTTTTTGAGTGATTATAAATGGTGTCAATCATGACTGCCAAGCCAATAGCTGACTTCTGACAAGTGCTAAAGTTCTTGTGCTGACTCCCCTAACCATGGATACATTGGTTTACACCTGATTGGTGTATTTACCTTATTTATGAGCCCCTTACAGATTTGTGTACCATATTCACAAGGCTTGTAAATTACTTGCAAATAGTGAGCACATACTGTGTCACTTAAGTAGCCCTTAAAACATGTGCCAGGTCTGCCATTGCAGCCTGAATGCAGTTTTAGACTGCTAACTCGACTTGGCATTATAGCTCCCATGCCATGTCTAAACTTCCCTTTTATTACATGCAAATTACCACAAAGGTAGGACCTAGGAAGTCCATAAGGCAGAGCGCATTAAAATTAAAAGGTTGGACATGTACTTTTAGGTTTTATATGTCCTGGTAGTGAAACAGTCTTAAATTCATCTTTCACTACTGTGAGGCCTACCTGCCCCATAGGATAACACTGGATTGCCTTATTACATTGAATAAGTGCTAACGTTTGAATGAGGACAGATAATCAATTCATGTTTGGTATCAATAAAAATTGTAATTTAAAATCATCCTTAATGATAAAGTAAGATTATAAATTACAGTTTTG
The DNA here is from genome assembly GCF_964261635.1 of Lissotriton helveticus. Taxonomy (NCBI): domain Eukaryota; kingdom Metazoa; phylum Chordata; class Amphibia; order Caudata; family Salamandridae; genus Lissotriton; species Lissotriton helveticus. The sequence goes on from NC_136063.1 coordinate 1,769,625,200, forward strand.
AAAATGCCACTTTAGAAACTTGCCATTTACTTGCTGTTAGCCATTTGGTGCCTTCAGCCTCTCCTGGGTCATATCACTGGGTTACATTTTGCAAATTCCTCCCAGGCAGTCACACAATAGAGAGTTTAGGTGTGCCTGAATGGGCCAGATACTGGAAGGTTGGAGGGAGGGGCAATCTGGGCACAGCCCCACTTGTGAATGAATAGGCTATGCTCTGCCTTCACACAAAGGGCTTGTCACCTCCACATTTTCACCGCAGTCAGCTTGAAGACTGAACAGGGGAGTCAGGTAATTCCAAGCACTTCAAAGAGAAACCTCTAGAAACAGCTCCTTCAAAGGAGGAACCCGGTATAAAATAAGGCCCTCAGACCCACTCTTCAGTTCACATTCTGAAACTGTGGAAGAACTCTCAGATGACTGCCTGCTGCTGTGGCCTGCTGTGTACTCCACATTACTGCTTTGCTGCACCTGGAAGGACTGTTTTGCTGCCTGGAGCCTGTCCTGAACCAAGAAACACCAAAGGAAATGATGGACGGAGCGTTGACCATACAAGCACTCACCCCCAGTCAACTGATCTGGGTTTAATCCATCACCGTTCTTTAGCCCACTCTGCCACCCCAGTTTAGACATGGCCATATGCAAATCAGTCTAACCCTGTGCCTCATGGGAACAGTCCAGCCCGAACTGCCAAGCCATGCCTTCCCTGGACCGGAAACAAGCTACCGAGGACCGGTTTCTGGCATTTCAGCCTTCTTCAGCCCGGCTTGCTTGAATCCAGTGGCAAAGTGAGCAAGGGACTCACGTCTGAGCATACCTTGCCAACTAATGGCGAACAAAGAAAAACCAAAGGAAATGATGGACGGAGCATTGACAATACAAGCACTCACCCCCAGTCAACTGATCTGGGTTTAATCCATCACCGTTCTTTAGCCCACTCTGCCACCCCAGTTTAGACGTGGCCATATGCAAATCAGTCTGACCCTGTGCCTCATGGGAACAGTCCAGCCCGAAATGCCAAGCCATGCCTTCCCTGGACCGGAAACAAGCTACCGAGGACCGGTTTCTGGCATTTCAGCCTTCTTCAGCCCGACTTGCTTGAATCCAGTGGCAAAGTGAGCAAGGGACTCACGTCTGAGCATACCCTGCCAACTTATGGCGAACAAAGAAAAACCAAAGGAAATGATTGACTGAGCGTTGACAATACAAGCACTCACCCCCAGTCAACTGATCTGGGTTTAATCCATCACCGTTCTTTAGCCCACTCTGCCACCCCAGTTTAGACATGGCCATATGCAAATCAGTCTGACCCTGTGCCTCATGGGAACAGTCCAGCCCGAACTGCCAAGCCATGCCTTCCCTGGACCGGAAACAAGCTACCGAGGACCGGTTTCTGGCATTTCAGCCTTCTTCAGCCCGCTTGCTTGAATCCAGTGGCAAAGTGAGCAAGGGACTCACGTCTGAGCATACCCTGCTAACTTATTGCGAACAAAGAAAAACCAAAGGAAATGATGGACGGAGCGTTGACAATACAAGCACTCACCCCCAGTCAACTGATCTGGGTTTATTCCATCACCGTTCTTTAGCCCACTCTGCCACCCCAGTTTAGACATGGCCATATGCAAATCAGGCTGACCCTGTGCCTCATGGGAAAAGTCCAGCCCGAAGTGCCAAGTCATGCCTTCCCTGGACCGGAAACAAGCTACCGAGGACCGGTTTCTGGCATTTCAGCCTTCTTCAGCCCGGCTTGCTTGAATCCAGTGGCAAAGTGAGCAAGGGACTCATGTCTGAGCATACCCTGCCAACTTATGGCGAACAAAGAAAAACCAAAGAAAATGTTGGACGGAGCATTGACAATACAAGCACTCACCCCCAGTCAACTGATCTGGGTTTAATCCATCACCGTTCTTTAGCCCACTCTGCCACCCCAGTTTAGACATGGCCATATGCAAATCAGTCTGACCCTGTGCCTCATGGGAACAGTCCAGCCCGAACTGCCAAGCCATGCCTTCCCTGGACCGGAAACAAGCTACCGAAGACCGGTTTCTGGAATTTCAGCCTTCTTCAGCCCGGCTTGCTTGAATCCAGTGGCAAAGTGAGCAAGGGACTCATGTCTTAGCATACCTTGCCAACTTATGGCGAACAAAGAAAAACCAAAGGAAATGATTGACGGAGCGTTGACAATACAAGCACTCACCCCCAGTCAACTGATCTGGGTTTAATCCATCACCGTTCTTATACCTACTATGCCACCCCAGTTTAGACATGGCCATATGCAAATCAGTCTGACCCTGTGCCTCATGGGAACAGTCCAGCCCGAACTGCCAAGCCATGCCTTCCCTGGACCGGAAACAAGCTACCGAGGACCGGTTTCTGGCATTTCAGCCTTCTTCATCCCTGCTTGCTTGAATCCAGTGGCAAAGTGAGCAAGGGACTCACGTCTGAGCATACCCTGCCAACTTATGGCGAACAAAGAAAAACCAAAGGAAATGATGGACGGAGCGTTGACAATACAAGCACTCACCCCCAGTCAACTGTTCTGGGTTTAATCCATCACTGTTCTTTAGCCCACTCTGCTACCGCAGTTTAGACATGGCCATATGCAAATCAGTCTGACCCTGTGCCTCATGGGAACAGTCCAGCCGGAACTGCCACGCCATGCCTTCCCTGGACCGGAAACAAGCTACCGAGGACCGGTTTCTGGCATTTCAGCCTTCTTCAGCCCTGCTTGCTTGAATCCAGTGGCAAAGTGAGCAAGGGACTCACGTCTGAGCATACCCTGCCAACTTATGGCGAACAAAGAAAAACCAAAGGAAATGATGGACGGAGCGTTGACAATACAAGCACTCACCCCCAGTCAACTGTTCTGGGTTTAATCCATCACTGTTCTTTAGCCCACTCTGCCACCGCAGTTTAGACATGGCCATATGCAAATCAGTCTGACCCTGTGCCTCATGGGAACAGTCCAGCCGGAACTGCCACGCCATGCCTTCCCTGGACCGGAAACAAGCTACCGAGGACCGGTTTCTGGCATTTCAGCCTTCTTCAGCCCGGCTTGCTTGAATCCAGTGGCAAAGTGAGCAAGGGACTCACGTCTGAGCATACCCTGCCAACATATGGCGAACAAAGAAAACCAAAGGAAATGATGGACGGAGCGTTGACAATACAAGCACTCACCCCCAGTCAACTGATATGGGTTTAATCCATCACTGTTCTTTAGCCCACTCTGCCACCCCAGTTTAGACATGGCCATATGCAAATCAGTCTGACCCTGTGCCTCATGGGAACAGTCCAGACCGAACTGCCAAGCCATGCCTTCCCAGGACTGGAAACAAGCTACCGAGGACCGGTTTCTGGCATTTCAGCCTTCTTCAGCCCGGCTTGCTTGAATCCAGTGGCAAAGTGAGCAAGGGACTCACGTCTGAGCATACCCTGCCAACTTATGGCGAACAAAGAAAAACCAAAGGAAATGATGGACGGAGCGTTGAAAATACAAGCACTCACTCCAGTCAACTGATCTGGGTTTAATCCATCGCCGTTCTTTAGCCCACTCTGCCACCCCAGTTTAGACATGGCCAAATGCAAATCAGTCTGACCCTGTGCCTCTTGGGAACAGTCCAGCCCGAACTGCCAAGCCATGCCTTCCCTGGACCGGAAACAAGCTACCGAGGACCGATTTCTGGCATTTCAGCGTTCTTCAGCCCGGCTTGCTTGAATCCAGTGGCAAATTGAGCAAAGGACTCACGTCTGAGCATACCCTGCCAACTTATGGCGAACAAAGAAAAAACAAAGGAAATGATGGACGGAGCGTTGACAATACAAGCACTCACCCCCAGTCAACTGTTCTGGGTTTAATCCATCACTGTTCTTTAGCCCACTCTGCCACCGCAGTTTAGACATGGCCATATGCAAATCAGTCTGACCCTGTGCCTCATGGGAACAGTCCAGCCGGAACTGCCACGCCATGCCTTCCCTGGACCGGAAACAAGCTACCGAGGACCGGTTTCTGGCATTTCAGCCTTCTTCAGCCCGGCTTGCTTGAATCCAGTGGCAAAGTGAGCAAGGGACTCACGTCTGAGCATACCCTGCCAACATATGGCGAACAAAGAAAACCAAAGGAAATGATGGACGGAGCGTTGACAATACAAGCACTCACCCCCAGTCAACTGATATGGGTTTAATCCATCGCCGTTCTTTAGCCCACTCTGCCACCCCAGTTTAGACATGGCCAAATGCAAATCAGTCTGACCCTGTGCCTCTTGGGAACAGTCCAGCCCGAACTGCCAAGCCATGCCTTCCCTGGACCGGAAACAAGCTACCGAGGACCGATTTCTGGCATTTCAGCGTTCTTCAGCCCGGCTTGCTTGAATCCAGTGGCAAATTGAGCAAAGGACTCACGTCTGAGCATACCCTGCCAACTTATGGCGAACAAAGAAAAAACAAAGGAAATGATGGACGGAGCGTTGACAATACAAGCACTCACCCCCAGTCAACTGATCTGGGTTTAATCCATCACCGTTCTTTAGCCCACTCTGCCACCTCAGTTTAGACATGGCCATATGCAAATCAGGCTGACCCTGTGCCTCATGGGAACAGTCCAGCCCGAACTGCCAAGCCATGCCTTCCCTGGACGGGAAACAAGATACCGAGGACCGGTTTCTGGCATTTCAGCCTTCTTCAGCCCGGTTTGCTTGAATCCAGTGGCAAAGTGAGCAAGGGACTCACGTCTGAGCATACCCTGCCAACTTATGGCGAACAAAGAAAACCAAAGGAAATGATGGACGGAGCGTTGACAATACAAGCACTCACCCCCAGTCAACTGATATGGGTTTAATCCATCACTGTTCTTTAGCCCACTCTGCCACCCCAGTTTAGACATGGCCATATGCAAATCAGTCTGACCCTGTGCCTCATGGGAACAGTCCAGACCAAACTGCCAAGCCATGCCTTCCCAGGACTGGAAACAAGCTACCGAGGACCGGTTTCTGGCATTTCAGCCTTCTTCAGCCCGGCTTGCTTGAATCCAGTGGCAAAGTGAGCAAGGGACTCACGTCTGAGCATACCCTGCCAACTTATGGCGAACAAAGAAAAACCAAAGGAAATGATGGACGGAGCGTTGAAAATACAAGCACTCACTCCAGTCAACTGATCTGGGTTTAATCCATCGCCGTTCTTTAGCCCACTCTGCCACCCCAGTTTAGACATGGCCAAATGCAAATCAGTCTGACCCTGTGCCTCTTGGGAACAGTCCAGCCCGAACTGCCAAGCCATGCCTTCCCTGGACCGGAAACAAGCTACCGAGGACCGATTTCTGGCATTTCAGCGTTCTTCAGCCCGGCTTGCTTGAATCCAGTGGCAAATTGAGCAAAGGACTCACGTCTGAGCATACCCTGCCAACTTATGGCGAACAAAGAAAAAACAAAGGAAATGATGGACGGAGAATTGACAATACAAGCACTCACCCCCAGTCAACTGATCTGGGTTTAATCCATCACCGTTCTTTAGCCCACTCTGCCACCTCAGTTTAGACATGGCCATATGCAAATCAGGCTGACCCTGTGCCTCATGGGAACAGTCCAGCCCGAACTGCCAAGCCATGCCTTCCCTGGACCGGAAACAAGATACCGAGGACCGGTTTCTGGCATTTCAGCCTTCTTCAGCCCGGTTTGCTTGAATCCAGTGGCAAAGTGAGCAAGGGACTCACGTCTGAGCATACCCTGCCAACTTATGGCGAACAAAGAAAAACCAAAGGAAATGACGGATGGAGCGTTGACAATACAAGCACTCACCCCCAGTCAAGTGATCTGGGTTTAATCCATCACCGTTCTTTAGCCCACTCTGCCACCCCAGTTTAGACAACGCTCCGTCCATCACTTCCTTTGGTTTTGCCTGTCCTGAGCCCTCAAAGGCTAGCCCTGCATCTTCATCTGAATTCAAGACTGCTAGAGTGACCTTAAGTTTTCTGAGCTCCTATTCGAATCCACAGGGACATAAAAGGCTCCCACCATCTTGAACATATACCAGGACCTGAGTGAGTCTAGAACCACAACGTGTTTTCCCACCAACCCTGGACCATTGGTTGTGGTGCTAAAGGTGCTCAGATAGCCAAAATCCTAAACTTGGGACTTAAAAAATGTTTTACTAAAAACTGCTCTGAGAAGTGAGGAAAGACCATGAACAACCTGCTCATCCATTCAACCTAGATGCATTGCTGCTCTGCCTGACTTTGCATTTGCTTCCACTACATTCTTCTCCACAGGCACAAATTCTATTCAGCAGTCCTTCGCCAAAGGGGTATCCAACCACCTGTAATGGTCTTCTGCTTTAGCCTCCTGCCTCGTCCCGCTTGAGATGTTTGACTTCCAAAAAAGTGACTAAGTGCGATCATTTAAATTTTCACCACAATTTTATTCATAGGATCCCCGATGATGGTACTCCCTCATTGGACACCGCCTGCAGAGTTGACCTGCTGAACTTTTCCTTCACAGAATATTTTTCTTGAAATTTCTTCACATTTTTAAAGTAAACACTGACTGGGCCTCATCCACATCTCATATCCATATTTTTGTACTTTGACCCGGTCTCATGCGACTAGGTGTCCGAGGTTGGCACTTTAATCTTTTATGCGCTAGCTTTCACTAAAAAGTTTAAAAATTCATACCTCTGGTTCTATTGATTGGATTTTTGTGATTTTCATGTCAAATAATTTATTAAAATTGACTATATTTTCTAAATTAGTGTGGGACTTTCCTTATGTTGTGTTTTCACTTTATTACTGTTTATGTGCTGCATAACTTCTTTACAAATTGCCTCTAAGTTAAGCCTAAATGCTAATCACAGGTTAATTTAATGACTTTTTGAAGTTCACCCTGCCAGGGATTGTGGCTGTTCTTGACCAGGGCTCACCCCACAGTCAACCAATTTCTCACAGGCTTTTGCAAGATATAAACTAAAATCATGCAGTCGGGAAGCTCTCATTTTTCATCCAACATTCCTCTGGTGACAGTACTGTGTTGTGTTTGAGTGATTCTAAATGCCTTCTAAATGTTCAGTCATGACTTCCAGGCCGGTAGCTTAGTTCAAATAGATCACTCATTGCCCAAAAAAATAGACATCTCTTCATAAGATTCTTGGAAAAACATTTAGAAAAGGAACATCTTTAAACGTCAGTGAAGAGGTAGAAGGTCTTGCTGGCTCAATGTTTATCAACAAAAGTCTTAACATACTAATTCAAAATGTCTGCAGCCTAGGTAATGTAAGGTGATTCACAAACAGTAATGATAATTACTCTCATCAGAATGGCTTGGCTAGTGTATCAAATCTCATTTTGTCTATTTAGATCTTAAGGTCCAGGTACTGACAATTTCCACCAGAAATGTCTCCTAAAACCCTTATCCCAAACTTGATACATTTTTCAACATTCAGGATTCTTGGCCCCTGAACTCGGGCTATTCAGCCGAACGGCAACTTGCTATGCTCACTTCACATGCTGTCGTGTCTCAAATGCTGCTCATCAGTGTAAAAGGATGTATAGGCTTTGAGAGTGGGAGGGAGAGGGGAACGTAGCGAGCCTTCCAATTCTTCAGCTTTTGAGCAAATGCAATCACAGTCCTTTAAAACATGATTTCACTAAATCATGCTCAGCCGAAAAACACAATTCTAAAGTGTAATCAACAGTATGTAACATGTTGATGTGTTTAAGGGTGAAGGGAGGGCAACATCACTTCGAGCCATTCCAATACATTTCCTTGGATTCAGCATTCGCTACTCCCTGTAACATCCTGAGTGAGCTCCTCACTTTACTTCAGTAAAGTCAATTGTAATTGCAAAAACTGCACTTACACTCTCGGCCAAAAATGAAATTCCAAATGGCAATTAAGGCTTGCATCTTATTGCACCAATTTTCAAGGGGTTAGTGAGGGAGCAGGGGGCATCACACCAAGCTCTTTAATCCTATCACATCAAGTTGCCATACAACCCAAAATAGAGTAAGCGTGCACCTCAGACTCAGTCATCTGTAAAGTTTCAATACAGCTTCATTCCTTTAAAACCCAAATGCACTAAATTGTGGTTTGCCAAAAACCCAGTTCCATAAAGGCGATTTCAATATTATTCTAAGGAGATGGGCTCAAAGGTAACAGGTACAATAGAAGGCTGTAGGGTTTGACACACATAATATGACAATAGGAGACTGAAGTGGACAGCACATATGTAAGATGGTGGGGCAAGGGAGTAAGGAGTCAGAGATCCAAACTTAGGACCGGTTATGCACAATATTTAAGAGACAGATATATTGATCTGAGAATAGCAGTCCTCGTCTGTGGAAAAAAGGCCCATGATATGAGGGTGGGGAAGCAGGGCACAGGAGTTAAAAGGTCACACAAAGTGGGGTGGATCTGAGGACTGATTGACTGCCATATGATACACTCTGAGTTTAGCTAGGAGTAGCAGGTTATAATATGAGACAGGAGGTGTAGGATAATACAATATTTTCTTTTTAATATAGGGTGAGTTAGGAGGAAAAGCTTATGAGTGTGGGAGTGGGTGTTTTAGAAATGAGTTGGTTATAATATGAGTGGGGGAGTGAAATCCATAATATGCGGCCCTAATATATGACTATTGGTGTTGAAAGATCAGTATCAGGAGATCATGACACTGGAGTCAGGGTCTCGGATTTAAGTAGTCATTGACACAAAACTGAAGGGAGAGCTCAGCATGTGAGACTAGATATTGGCTTGGATGAGATGATCTCAAGAGACATGACTACTTGAGAATAGTGGAACAGTCATATGTAAGAAGTCATGACACAGGACTGACGGTGAAGAAAACATAAATAATATCTCATTAAGAAATTGTATGATTGTACTCAGATGTAGGAAGTTTGGAAAGAAAAATTAAGAGTGCGGCATCAGGAACAACAGTACAACTATTGGAGAAGAGAAAAGCATAGGCCACTCAAATTGATTTGTAGTAAAAGCCTATTTAGAAAATGTTCAGTACCTAAATCCACTCCTGGGGGCAAGAAATGAGCATTCCCGAGCAAGACATACTTTTTGTAGGTATTCACAAACCTTCTTTAAACCCCTACTAGTTCAAAATCACCCTCTATATGTTTGTATCAAATAAAGCATTGACCAGTATCCTTGTTGCCAATGGGCTGGGGACAGCCTGAAAACTGGAAGAGCCACATTTAAATGCAGTTCTCAATCGGGAAAAGTATTTCACTTTGAGAGAAAAGAACAGAAAATGACCTGGACACTTTGCAGGGAGTTTCCTTATTGCTGGAATATTGTACATTATAAACAATTATACATGACTCTGCATATTGATATTCAAAAAAAGTATACATAACATTTCAAAGTAAACATATCATTTTGCAGCCTTCAAATGTGTACATGTGTATTCTAGAAACATCTGTAAATTAAAAAATATATATATTGGCATACGTGAATTTGCACAACCACTGGTGTAGATAACAAAATCTTGAAAATAATTTCACCCATTGTGCTTTTGAGTTCTGACATGTGTCCTATGTTGTAAGGAACAGCTATTTATATTCAAAATTGCCATAGATATGACTCTGGTAAAATTATTGTCTGTTCACAGTGCTTTCTAGCCCTAGAGGTTGTTGATAGGGGGTGAAAAAGTGAAGGAAATACTTTCCCCACTTGCACTTTAAAATGAAACAAGGACTTTTAGAATTGGATTCCATGTATTATAACAGCACGGCTGAAGGAGCCTGCAATTGTTGAATAAATGACAAAGTGGCATTTCTCTTCATATTGTTTGAGCGTACCTACTATCAAAGAGAAAATAGCAACATATAAGAAAATTTATCTTTGAGCTTAACTGGTGAAGTCAGCTTCACTTTACCAAATGTGGTTTTCGCAGACATGTACCCTCAGTTCAAATGTTTTGCTCCCTAAGGGTCACATCTTCTCCCGAATGATCCCTGGCGCTACTGTTGTTCTTTCAGATTGTGGGGACAGGGATAGAACACTGAAATCAAACACTAAAAGTGGCATTGGGGACAAGAAAACCCTTGGAAGGATATTCAATTTGAAGTTTCGGTTTGATGACCAGCACACGCTAGAAATGGGGTCAGAGAAGGAGGGAAGTGTGCCAACGGTTTCCTTGCCATAAAGCATAATCCTGGGAACTATATCTAAATGAAGTAAAACTTCAGTAAGTGACCCCCATAAATGTTGGTACTGCTGGCCCAAAAGGGTCGTCACCAATACCTTACTGGTTTAGTTAATGCCTGTCTATATTAAACCCCCCCCAGTGCCTTGAGACTCTTTGTGTCGCACTGTCGGTGTGCCTTCTAAAGGCACATTTGCATCTGTGGCCGCATCCAAAAATCGACGCACGTGCAAAGTCAAAGTGATTCCGTCATTTGCATGGGGCGACTCCCCCATTTAAAAGAAGGGAGTGGCTTCTGAAAAAAGCACTGACCCTATATGTGTGCCAGTGCTCTCATTATTACAGAAGGGTCAGCACAAGAGTCTGAGGCACCTTTTGTAGTATCATAGGGCCCCGGTCTGGGGTGCAAAAAGTAGGCATACACACCTTTTGAGCTCCTAGAACACTATCTGTGATAACGGCCTGGGTGTTTCTTGTTATTTTTGCTCATGCATCAAATGTATTTGCAATGAGGAAGGTTTAAACACATTCGTGGAGCTACAGGACCAAGTTTACCGTTGTGCATCAGACTTTTGTGCAACCTTAGTCACAGCTCACATCTGGGATGTGGCCTATAGTTCAAATAGCTCAACCTTTTCATTTCGTTTAAAGATGTTCAAGAGTAAGAGATCTAAATATGAGACTGTATTGGTGGATTTAAGTGTACGACAACACAATAATAGATTGGACAAGGATGGGTTAAGGCAAAAGAGATAATGATATAAATATGGAAGTGAGAATTCAGTAATAAGGAATAATGGTATTATGTTTGAGGGGGAAGGTTGATGTTTAATGGTGGTGCTGAAGGTTCAGGTGTAGGATGTCTTGATCTTTGACTTGAGAGTGGGCTCTGAAGTAGGATATTGTCAAATCAAATTTAATACAGTGCAGTTACAGTGAGATTATCATCAAGGAATCTGAAGAAACTGACACACTCAGCACTGTATTTGGGCAACAACACTAATGCCGAACACAAAACATATTCAACATACTTGCACCTTATAGCTGTATATGGTGATTCTCAACAACCGGACTGTTGTATAATGCTTAGCCTCTCTTCCCTGTCAGCCTTCTAGATCGTCTGTAGATTCTGCCTATGATGCTCCTGTATGTTCTATAGTGAGGCAGTTAGAGCCTTGGCCAGATGGGTGATAGTCCTGCTTATTTCTGTGCTGCAATAAATCTCCTACCTGTCAACCAGCTACGTGTCAGATCATCTATTCGACTTACATCATTTGGCGACTTGGTGATGGGATGTTTCTGGCCATCGTTTGAGGTTTGAGAACAGAAGCGGCGTCAAATTAAACAGAAAAAGCGGAGTCTTGATCCCAACTAATCCAGCGGGAGAGACGTTTTCAATTAATGACTTCCTGCTGCCTTTCATCTCAAGTGGCACCCAGAAGAAGCGATCGCAACTGAATTTTTGACCTTTTCCTCCCTTCTCAGCGTTACCGTTGATTCAAGGAGGTGACGTCAACCATCGATCGTTTCCTGCGTGGTGAGTTTATCTTTCGTCTCCTGAGTAACGGAGGAAGTCTCAAGCATGACACGTGACTCATAGAATTCTCTCCGTTGCCTAGCTATCTCTCAAGCGGATTTCTGGTACGTCCTGAAGCGTCGTAGACGTGAGGTCAAACGTGTGACCTGAATGACGTCTGACGCTGACGGCCATTTTGAAGAGAGCTTATACGCTTTCAGTGATCGCGTGTGAAAGACGCGTCTCAGTAAAGACTTACTCAAGCTGTGCTTTGAAGAATTCAACCAAGTAAGCGCACACGTTTATATTAACGCTGGTTTTGGGATATTTACCTTTAGTCTGTCATTATAAAGGTAAAATTTAGCGTTTTTTTTTTTCGTGACTTGGTTACACTTTCCTGCTAGCGCTTATCAATAACTTGCCTGTTCTGTCTACGAGAGCTAATCCATCCAACTAAATTAACCAGTTCAAAACTGCGCAACCAATTTATTTCTCTCTTGTGTTGTTACTTGATAGAAGTGTAGCCATGGCACAGCCTGTCAACGTTGCTCTTCCCCCGCAGTTTCTGAGTGAACCTGGTAATCCATCCACTGCCTGGGAGGACTGGATTATAATGGTCAACAATTATATAGAGGCTTTGGATGGAGAATACTTTTCACCCAAAAGAAAAAAAGCACTTCTGATGACAACTTTAGGAAAGGAAGGACAGCGTTTATTTAAATTTTTACCGCAAGTTTTATCTTCCAGTTCACAGCCTTTGGATGAGTTTAAAGAGGCTGTTACAAGACTTGAGACTAGATTTGGAAAAGAAGAGAATTTAGTTCTGCAAAGATACACATTTTACAAAAACAAGCAACTTGAAGATGAAAGTATAGACGATTTTGTTGCGCGTCTTCGTGAACTATCCGTAAAGTGTAACTTTGGGCAAATGACGGATGAACTCATTAGGGATCAACTTATTGTACAAGCTAATAATCGCAAAATTCAAGAACGTTTGTGGGCGGCTAAAAACCCTACTCTAAAAGTGGCGATTGAGTTAGCTAAGGTAGTTGAAGAGAGTGAGAAATGTATGAAAGAACTACAAAAGAGTGGTTTAGATTCAAAAGTTGCTGAGGTGTCGAAAAAGGTTTTCAATAGCGATAACAGTGATGATGAAGGGGCTGCTGTTGCTATTGTGAGGAAAAAGGGTTATATTCTGCAGAAGAAAAATATCTCTCAACAACCCTTTAACAAGTCACAATCACAGCTCTTTAGCAAGTCACAGTCAAAGATGTGTTCCAGGTGTGGTAGTTATTCGCATGCGTCTGAGGCAAAGTTTTGCTTTGCGAATAATAAAGAGTGTTTATGGTGTGGCAAATAAGGTCATTTTGCCAAGATGTGCAAAAACAAGTCCAACCCAAAAGTTACTGTAGTGAGTGAGTATGATGAGCTAAAACGTGATGTCATCAAAATTCTTGTTTTGTGTGATTCAGTATGTTCCTGTCTCGAGAAAAGGGAGCGGATTCCTAAAGCTGATTTTATGATTGATGACAAGGGAGTCAGTCTGATGGTCGACACTGGGTCAAAGTGGACCATCATTCCTGCGTCATTGTTGAAGAACGTGTGGGGTGACAGATGTCTAGAGGTCTGTGACATATTTCCCTCTGGTTACCAGGGTGAAAAAATTGATCTTCTCGGATACTTTGAAGGAAAAATTGTCTTTAAGAACAGGTCCACTTGGGGTAAAGTATACGTGTCTGTAGATGGTCCTGCCATTTTGGGACGTTCACATCAATATGATCTACATATTGTTGTGAACCCTAGAGCTGACGAACCTGTTTTGGTAGTAGACGATGTTTCTGTGGATGATATACTTACTAGTTACAATCATGTCTTCAGGGAACAATTAGGCGAATTGCAGGGATATTCTCATAGAATTGTGTTGAAAGAGGGCTGCATTCCTATTCAACACAAAGCTAGGAGGGTTCCTTTTGCTTTGCGTAAGGAAGTAAAATCCGTTCTGGAAGAAATGCTACAAGGAGGCATTATTGAGCCCGTGGAGGCTTCTCCATGGATTTCCCCTGTGGTGATTTCGCAGAAGTCTGACAATAAAATAAGGTTCTGTGTGGACCTACGTTCTTTGAACAAGTGTATAGTGGCCGATGTATTTCCGTTGCCAAATATTAGTGAGTTGATTTCCACGCTTAAGGGGGCGAAATTTTTCAGCAAGTTGGATTTGAAACATGCATATCACCAGATTCGCTTGGATGAAAGTTCAAAACATCTGACAGCCTTCATTACTGGTGAAGGGACGTTTCAATTCACAAGGTTACCGTTTGGGCTGATCTCAGCTGCAAGTGTGTTTCAGAGAATGGTTACGGAAGTGTTTAAAGGTTTAGACAAAGTAATTTTCTTCCAGGATGATATCCTCATTTTTGGTGATTCACTGGAAGAACACAACAGTGTTTTGCAAAGTGTTTTACGCAGAGTGGTTGATGCTGGGCTCACTTTGCGGCGAGAGAAGTGTGCGTTTTTGGTTAAAGAAATTGAGTACTTGGGTTATTGCCTCTCTGCGGATGGTATTAAACCAAAAAAAACCTGTTGGAGGCTATTGAATTAGCCCCTCCTCCAGCAGACAAAGAGCAGCTCAGGTCCTTCATGGGACTAATCGAGTTCTATTCTAAGTTTGTGAGGGATTTCTTGACGAAAACAGCTCCCTTAAGGTCTTTATTAAAGAAGGGTGTCAAGTTTTTGTGGTCTTGCGAGCAAGAATCATGTTTTAATGAGATTAAGACAGAACTCAAATCTGCAAATGTACTTACTCCATTTGATACTAAGCGCACCTCCATTCTGATGGTGGATGCGAGTGGGATTGGTCTTGGTGCGGTTCTTCTCCAAAAACATGCTGGTGTGGAGAAAACCATTGCCTTTGCATCTAGACCGTTGACTGTTTCTGAATCAAACTATTCTGTGATCGAACGAGAAGCTCTTGCAGCTGCGTGGGGAACAAACTATTTTAGAACTTATTTGTGGGGTTCGCAATTTATACTTCGTACAGACCACAAGCCCCTGCTCAATGTCTTGGCACCTGGGGGAACTGGTAAGGGATCGCCCAGGTTAGCCAGGTTAGCATCTCGTTTACAAGATTATCAGCTGGACCTGGAGTTTGTACATGGTTGGAGAAATATTCAGGCGGATTGTTTATCACGTCTTCCTGTGCAGTCTATTAAGGGACAGGATTCTTTAGATGATGTGCGTGATGATACTGCAGTTGCTTCCTTGCAAGATGTTTTGTTCTTAGGGGAGAGTTCCTTTTCAGCTGAGAAGTGGTCAAAAGGCATGGAGGAGGATACCGTCCTAAAAACTGTTGTTGATCTTGTTGTTAAAGGGGCGAGAAGGGAGAGTACTCTTGAACCTTCAGTTAGGCCATATCTTAGGGTTTTGGGTGAGTTGTCTCTCTATGGTAAGAATGTGTTGATGAGAGGTGATCGTTTTGTTCCTCCTAGTTCTTTGAGAGGTAAGATTCTTAATCTAGCTCACGAGGGTCATTTGGGCCAGACCCTCACCCAACGGTGGGTGAAGGAGAATTTCTAGTGGCCTTTAATTGACGCTGATGCTGTGGATTGTGTTGTTAAGTGTAGTTTTTGTAAGGAGGGGGAGAAACGTCTGAAAATTGTAGGTTCTCATTCAATTGGAAGTATTTCTTTTAAGGATGTGCCCTGGCATAGTATCTGTTTGGACTTCATTGGTCCAATGAGTGAATTACCCTCCAATCAACGTTTTGCCGTAGTTGTTATCGATTGTTTCACTAAGTGGTTGACTGTTCGCTTTATGAGAGAGATCACTACTGATTCCACTAACAGTTTTCTAAAGACTGTCTTTCTTGATGAGGGTTTTCCGTCTGTACTGATTACTGACAATGGCACTCAATTAACCTCTGCGAAAATGGCTTCCTTTGTGCGTGAGTGTGGTATTGCTCATCATCGAACATGTCTCTACAATCCAGAGAGCAATGGATTATGTGAGAGGGTGAATCGGTTGGTGAAAGGTGTGATCCAGATGTTTATTGCGAGTGGGTGTTTTTCGAATGAGCGTGTTCAAGAGCTTGTGTGGGCCTATCGCTCAACTCCTCACAAACAAGGAGAAAAGTCTCCTTTTGAGTTGATGCGTGGTCGTCCTCCTGTTTCGAGATTGACTCCTGCATGGTTAAGAGGTAGTGATAATCAGTCTTCTTCACCTAACTTAGCTCCTATACCAATCTCAGTGGGTGATCTTGTCAAGGTCAAGCCTGGTCGGTGTGCTAAAGGTCTTACTAAATTCAGGGGTCCTTTTGGTGTTAAGAAAGCCTTTACTCATTTTGTGCTCCTTGATAATGGAGAAAAATGGAATTACAGGAGGGTGGCGCTTTATCAAAAGCGTGGAGTGGTTTCTCGGGGGGATTTTTCCAGTGTTTACGACAAAAGCTGTAATGGATACATGTTATCTTCTCAGAGTGATTCAAATGCTTTTTCTCCGCCTGCTGTATGGGGAGAGGTGGGTAGTGGTGATGCTTCCTCTTCTTCTTCTGAAGTTAGACCTTCTACCCTTGATTCTGTTCCTACTCATTCTTCTCCTTCAGGTGTTAGTTTGAGGAGCCCCCGCTCCCGTCGCCCTCCAGTTTATTTAGATGATTACATTCATTAAGAATCTTTATGTTCTTATGTTTCCTGTATTTTGTTTCTTTTCTTTTAATTGCCTAAGGGAGGGAGATATGTTGTATAATGCTTAGCCTCTCTTCCCTGTCAGCCTTCTAGATCGTCTGTAGATTCTGCCTATGATGCTCCTGTATGTTCTATAGTGAGGCAGTTAGAGCCTTGGCCAGATGGGTGATAGTCCTGCTTATTTCTGTGCTGCAATAAATCTCCTACCTGTCAACCAGCTACGTGTCAGATCATCTATTCGACTTACATCACGGACCTTATCAGTCAACAACATAAAAAGCACTTAACCAACAAGAGTAGGTAAGTATACACAACATTTAGCAAAGAAAGCCAAACAATTTCTTCCAGAAACAAATTCCGAACTGCTATTCAAGCTCTGGTACTCTTGGATCTGGATGGTGTAAATGCCCTACCCCATGGCTTCTTAGACTCCACGCTGGTACCTTTTAAATACATTCTACACAGAGCAGCACATTTCATTCAGGGCCTGAATTACTATGATGACACCACCATCCTGATGAAACTCCATTTTCTCCATTTGCCAGCTTGCACCATCTACAAAACCAGCTGCATCATTTACAAAGCCACCATGATCAACATGCCCCATTATCTTGCAGACAAGCACACCATCTCTGGTTGCTCTTGGCAGACTATTGTGACTTTAAGTGTCACTATGCATCCTGTACTTAGATACCAGTCCCCTGCTGCACAGTCAGTGTGAGTGTGATGCAATGGAGTGCTGGAGTGCCTGGTGATGTAAGTGAATGCTGGAGTGCCTGGTGATATTATGGAATGCTGGAGTGCCTGGTGTGGATGAGTGTCAGTTGAAATGTGTGTGCGGAGCAGCAAGGATTCTGCTCCTTGTGAGGCTTCTTCTACTATGTACAATCATACAAATATTACCTAGAACTACGGAGCTCATGATGATGTTGTTGGGACCAACACTGATGGCACGTCGGTCCCACTGAAACCTGAAGCAGCGGTCAGACGGCTACATTACAATGCGGTCGATCCATCCACAAGGGTGAGGGACCAACCGCTGCAGTTCTGACTGGCTCAAGAAGCCCATCGGCCCAGTGGTCGATATGTAATCCCTTCTATGAAGGTGGTGGCTGCTCAGGCACCGCCATAAGGATTACAATGGCCCTTTTCGACAAACTTTCAATGGCGGTCTGACTGTCATTGAAAGGCTGTTGCAAATGGACTTTGGGGGCACATAGTAGGACCCCTGTCCCTCTGCAGCTTCCGCTATGATGCGTGCCCCCACAAGAATCTATGCCCCATGTGGCAGGCACCACAAAATGCCTGCCACAGGGTGTAAGGATGTTTGAAAACATGCATTTTGGCATTGGGGCCTGTGCTTTGGCCCTTTTCCGGGCCAAAGCACAAGCCTCAATGCAAAGAGCCATGTTTCCGACAGCCTCCACAGCAGTCGGATCTTAATTTGGCTGTCCGTCCTGCCAACTGCATGTCCGCCAGTCCCTTTACCGCACCGATGCTGGTTGGACGCTCATTTCATAATCAGGGCCTAAGTCTTAATAAATCTTTCTCTTGTAAC
The DNA here is from genome assembly GCF_964261635.1 of Lissotriton helveticus. NCBI lineage: Eukaryota > Metazoa > Chordata > Amphibia > Caudata > Salamandridae > Lissotriton > Lissotriton helveticus. Next base: position 1,769,643,093 of record NC_136063.1, read on the forward strand.
CCACCCTACTGGGCTAATGGACTAGGAGCATACAAACCATCAGCTCCGTTTAAAACACACACCCACAGCCTGGACACCATAAGATTGCATGCTAGGAAGTGTAAATACGAATAAAAACCTTCAATGTCCTTCCAACACTGCTATAGTTTGGGAAAGAGATGAAAACTCTCCTTTTTAAAGTAAAGTACATCACAATGCATCACCCATCCACAACCCAGCTTCTTTTCTGATCACTCATCCATGTTATGCTTATCTTTGACCATGTACAGCGCTTCATCGCCTTCTGGCTAAGTTTGCGCTAAAGAAAACTATATACATACATACATACACAATCACCTATGATAGCATATAAAGGGGAGCAATGAGCACACACTGGAACAGTAGTTATACCATATCTGAATAATTGAAACAATTAAACTTATGTATTTTAATATAGAGATGTATGTTGAGGCTGATCAAATCTCCATTTTGGGACCCTGCAGCAATACCTTTTAATTATCAAACGTTCAAACACCTAACAGTGCTAGTTCCCATTTGAAAAGTGTGTTTTGTGTAAACCCAGGACAGTGTTGCAGCTAACGAATCTTCAAACTAGTCAACCAACCTCGATAGAGAAGTTTGGTAGGAAATGAGTAAGTTATTTGCAGGCCCTATTAATTTTGTACTGCAGAAAGCGTAGTCATTAAGTGTTTCCGATCAAATTGGCATGAGAATTATAATATAAAATAGGGGCTCATCTAAATGTTTGCATGAAACACTCATCTGGAACTCATGTTGATTATTTCTGCTATGTGAAGTTCACAAGGATTAATATGCGCTTATAAATACAATTCACATATTAGATAAAATATGAAATATCTTTTCATTTTTCAATGTCAAATATAAACTTTTCTCATTAGAACAGCTTTGCTATTTTCCTCTGCTCCATCTGTAACTTTGGCAAATCCTCTGAAACTTATCAAATATAATTAACTGCACCAAAAGATTGCACAGCCGATCTGTATCGTGGAATATTACTGTGTCCAAAATGTTAAATTTGAAAACGATGCTAAAAAATACGAAAAATGGTCATTGCTGTTAAAAGAAATATGTAGAGGGACAGAATATTTAATATTGTAAGATATCGTGTTGCTTGGTTATTACTGAAGTTTTTTATTACATGAGAAATAAGCAATAGTGTTTTTCGAGGGTGTTAATTTAACACGGAGTAACATCTGAACATTCAGCCTTAGGCGGTATCAGCCACTTACTGTGCAGATACCTTCATTTAGATATCATTTACAACAGGACTGTGAAAATAAACCACTGTCATTAGGAAGCACTCGTTATCAACTGAACAGGTCTAGTGAGTAATGTATGACTGCCTGCAATAGTCTTTCAAGAGTAATTTGGCAACTGAGTCCTACATAATACATTTTGTTCAAATTCGAAAATGATTTCCGAATAACCAGTTCAATGAGGCCCACTTCACAAACTGCAGAATAGTTCTAGATGGATCACTGACACAATATCGTGGTAAACAATACAGTTGACAAAAATAAAGGGGGGTGACTTACTAACATTTTGTGATAGCTTTGCATCATAAAAGTGATGCAAACCAGCACAGACTATTTTTTATTGTTGCGCTGGAAATTAACTAAAAGTAATGCAAAGCACTGCTTTCAATTATTTATTGTATTTTATAGAGCGCAAACTAGACCTGAATATATGAGGTATCAGAGTGCTTTTACATGAGCAGCAGTTTCGTTACAGATGGACACATTAATTTTTTGTTTGGCATGGGGATATTAAGTGATTTGCCCAGAATCACAGGATGTTAAGCGCTTTGAGGTCAACCGCTCTAGCTGTAAGCCTACTTCCTCTGGTCAAGGGGGCATTACATTCCCATGCAAATCCCCACACTTTTTGAAGCAAAACCCTATTACCAAAAATGTGAGGCAGGGTTTTGAGCAAGAAAATAATACCTTTTGATACCAGTTGTTAAAACATTTCTCCTTTCTTTTCTGGGTGTGCATGTGTGCTGCACTGTACAGCACACATGCAAAGTAGGAAACGTTTTAAATGCTGTCTAGGCATAGTATTTTGAACTTGAAGGGAATCTTTCCAGTACAAAACCTACAGTAGACTCTCCCACACACTCTTGCACTATGGCGCAAAGGTATATGCATGATGCACAACTGCAAAATTCTTCACTGGCACTAGGGAGAGGTGAGGAGAGAGACATATCTCTGTAGAAAAGGTTCTCTCCTGCTCTCTTCTTGTCACACAATGCAGTGCAGGTGACTGTGCTGCATTAGGTGACACTGTGGTAAATCTGCCCCACTGTGCCAAAGAAATTGTTTTCCACAATATTGTGCTTCAGTACTTAGCATGATAAGTACATCACTGACCCTGTTTTGATGGATTTAAATGTTCACCGCATGAACGATCAGGCAAACCTAAGACCATTGCTATTTTGGGTTCTCCTGTGGTCCACGGATGAACTTATTCATTATATAGAGGGGCTTAAGGAAATCCTAGGATTTAAAGGAGGTACTGGCTTGACTTGTTTAAAGCACAAACACGACTTAAGCACTTTTGTGAGGAGCCCTCTGGCTTGACCATGGCCTCAAAAAAGCTCTTAAAGCAAACCTACTTGTCTTTTATACGTGATTTTTCATCTCATTCTTCTATTGTAGGATCATTGACAACACGGTTCCAACAAATGAAAACAGTTTGGAAGTTTGAGCCTTTTTTAGACGAACTACAACCACAGTTAGCCAAGTCCTTATATCTAAAATATCGTTATAGTGTCCTTCAGATAAAGGCAAATACTGCGAAATGGGCATTAGGTGAAGCAGAGGACGGTAGATGTGTTTCATGTGATTTAGGCTCAATAGAAAATGAATCACATCTATTGTTCTTCTGCCCAGCTTATTTGCGATGTAGAAAGAAATGGATTAAACCCATTTGTCGACGATTAGATCCTTCCATGAGGCAGAAAGACTATTACGGTCGGACACCATGCAAATAGTGGTTGTAAGTATCAGTAGGAATTTGCTTGGTGTAATCTTGGTAAGGAAAAGGCAGGGCCTGCAACTCTAGGTTGACATATTAGAAACATAACAGACTTGGCACATGCATTTTACGATTACAAAATGAAATGTATAATGATTTATAGACTAGTCTTAATATTTATTATTGAAGCAAGTGTTTTTTTATACATTATTTTAGAGGTATTTATTGAATTGTATAGTTGAACTTCCTTTATGGCCTGATATGTTTATTCCTCATATATTCTTTTATTCATTTTTAAATTGAAATGCCAAATTGTAAAAAATTCGATAATTCTATTGAAAAATAATAATATGGTCCATTATTCCATAGATTGCGTAGCGTGTCTGGCAGTATTGTATCCTAAGCTCAACATGACACATTGTCAAACTCTTGTACTGTATTTTTACTTGTTAACCTTTTATGTTCTTTTATACTGAAATAAAGATTGAATTGAATTGAATTGAATTGAATAGTATGATAAGTAAAATAATATAGCAAAAAATATATAGTTGACACTAATATCATCTGCAAATAGGAAATAAAATATTTTTTATATATAAATAGAGTTTAAAGAATTGAATGTTAAATATTCTAATATATAAATGTAATATAATATAAATATTTGTTTTCAAATAAAATGTAATGCTATATATACCCACATTGTCCAAACAAAAAGGGGGCCAAGTTTGGGCAAACACCCCATTCAGGTTAATCTTTTTAATTAGCATAGAACATAGCCGATGTTTCCATGTTGGTAAATTCTGATACGTCTTGGTTCACCTGGAACTTGTTCATTAGTTTGATGTTACAAGTCCATCATTATTTTTGTTGACTACATGTTCATGTTGTAAATAATGCTGCTGCAAGGACTGTGCATTTTTAAATATAAAAGAGTGTCTACCATATTTCCCGATGGAGTTAGTTGGATAATGGCCACAGGACCTCACTACCATCGCAATCCATGCAATGATCCCCGGTATGGGTTAATATATCTCTCCTGTTTAAGGGAAACAAAGTCACTGTGCACCTTGTTGACCCCTTGACTCAGCTGCTGAATAATAAAACACGATATGCCTGCAGGCATCATATATATAAATCTATATATACAGACACACATATATAACCTGAGCTAATTATAACTTACACACCTGCAATGCAATGCTTATGGCCTCACATATTACATCACTCATGACATTGTCAGTGACATCACTGATGACATCTCAAATTACATCACTGATGACATCATCCACGTATTGTGAGTTTTCTAAACGTGTGTGTTAAACCTTTATGCTAAGAAACCACAAAAGATAAACTAGTATACTTTGTGTACTACTGAGTGATTCCTTTTTTAACATAGTTTATGTGAGTGGCTGTTTGACTGCGTGTATCTGTGTTTAAGTGGGTGTCTAAGTGACTGTGCAGGTGTGTGAGTGACTGTATGGGTGTATATGTGGATATCAGTAACTGTGTGTGTGACTTAGTGTCTGTGTGAGTGGCTGTATTGGTGAGTGAGTGGGTGTGTCAGTGGTTGTATGGGTGGTTGAGTGAGTGGCTGAGTGAGTGAGTGTTTGGTTAAGTGAGTTGGTGGGTGAGTAGCTGTATGGAAGAATGAGTGTCTGTGGGATTGGTGGTATAAGTAAGTGGCTGTGTGAGTGGTTGTATGGATGTGTGAATTGGTATGTAAGAGGCTGTATGGGTCAGTGACTGGTTGTGTGATCATGCACTATGAGTGAGTGGGTGTGTGAGTGGTTTTATGGATAAGTCATTGGTTGTATAAGTTCTTTAAATGGGTCTGTGAATGGATATATGAGTGGTTGTATGAGTGTGTGTAAGAGAGGTTGTATGGGAGTGTGAGAATGTGAGTGATTCTGTGGATAATGTCATCAGTGATGCCATTAGTGATGACACTAACAATGCCCTGGGTGATGAAATATGTGAAGTCATAAGAAGTGCATTGCAGGGGCAAAAAGTATAGTTAGCTCAGGTATTTACCTAAAATAACATCTCTGTAACATTTGTTTTTTAAGGAAATATGCAAGGTTATTTAATTTTATTTCCTAATTTTAATCACTAACCTTTGACACTGAGTGTTTGAGTGAGTGCATGAGTGTCTCAGAGATTGTATGAGTCTCTGAGTAGGTATGTAAATGAGTTTGAGAGACCATGAGTGGGGCTGTAAGTGGGTATATAAATGTCTGAGTGGGTCTATGAGTGGGTGTGTGAGTCTCTGATAGGGGCAGGTGGTAAACTTCACTGTGCCAGTTGAGTTGAGCTGCTTAACACACGGAGTTTGGCAAAAACTCTGCCAGCCACTGGCAGAGCGGAGTTTTCGCGGTGCACTTACCCCTAGACTTCATCCCCCATGAGTAGTGGGCCAGGAGGCACATTTACAGAGTTGAAGAGAAAGGGGTCCGGGCCTCTGATGAGGTATAAGCAGTCCCAAACTGGGAACAATAGGGGTTATTGGCCTCCAACGACCCTCAGCAGCAGAGGGGACTTCATCCCCCAACCAGTAGTACACCAGGAGGTTCATTTGCACAGTGGTTGAGTAAGAGCCAGGGCCTCCGATGAGCTGCTTCAGGATTTGCAGCTCCACAAGGGACGGGGGTCGCGCTGAGCACTGCGGGGGATACACGGATTCCCGCACATTGAAAAAAAGTTATAAGGCAATTTATTGCCCTTATGGCTCCCTCTGGAACCCCTCTAAAACACCCATGGGTTCAGGGTACCTCTAATGTGACCCCTTTATTCACTTTGCACACAAACGTTGAAGTCCAGGGACCATTTCCTGATATATATAAGTTGGTGGCCGCAAATTCCCAGTCAGGTTGCGGCTAGCCAATTAAGGCCAAGCTCTAGCACGTGGACCCATGGATCCTCCGCTGGTGGATCTGTGGAGTATCCACACCTCAATATACAAAGGTGGATTTTGGTTCATATCTCTAAAACCACTGAAAATATTTACACCAAACTAGCAATAGGCAATACTCTGGACCAAGATCTACCTTTCTGCTAATTGTGGAGTAATTCCTTCCTGCATTTTGGGCTATAATCATGACCAAAGTTCCTCTGGGAATTAAATTGGGGAAAACACATTTTGGGAACACCTCTTTTTCTGAGCCCCACTTGAAGGATCACCCTAAAACTTCCCAGACAGCAGCTGAAGTGAGCATCAACTAATTTTGAAAATTTTGTGAAGATTCATCAAATGGTGCCCAAATTTTCAGCAAAACAAAAAACGCATTTCCTATGGAAATTAGAACCTAACTATAACTACCTACTGGCAACTGCCGGTAGGTAACTCTTTTTAGACTAATTAATATAAATATTCATTTTACTAAATGGTATTTTAATTTTATTTTACATTTATTACTAGGGAAATATATGTGTATAATATACGTTTTTTTTAGATGTATTATCATGAACATACATATGTATATACATATGTGACATAATTAATGTAAATATTAATAACATTATTGTAAAGTAAAATAATTGATTATATTACTATTCAGGAATGGTAGTTTGTATTTAACACTAGGTGTATCATGTGTTAGATTAGAGTGTGAGGAGGTGTATTGTATTATCACATGGATGATGTCATCAGTGATGTCATTTGAGATGTCATCAGTGATGTCATCAGTGATGTCACTAACCATGTCATGAATGATGTAATATGTGACATCATCAGCAGTGCATTGCGGGCGCACGAGTTATAGTGAGTCCAACTAACTATAACGTGGGAATTTCAATGGTTTTATGTCAGTAAAATTTCCAGCTAACTATAACTGGTGTGAAACCTATGTTTTTTTCAGTGAATTTAATAGGTTTTTTAAATGCTAATTCCTAACTATAACTGGTGTGAAACCTATGGTTTTTTCAGTGAATTTCATAGGTTTTGTAAATGCTAATTCCTAACTATATAGAGGGCCTCAAGCCTATGTTTTTTTCAGTGAATTTCAAAGTTTTTTTATAGCAAATCTCTATAGCTCTGAAATATAATATTTTTTATAATTAATTTTATATTGTATATTTATGTAATACAATTTTTTTATGTATATATATTTATTTATTTTTTGCCCTGGAGCGCGCCGGTAAACGCTATTGCGGCGCGCGCCGGTGCGCGTACCGGTGGGCGTCCCGTTAGCGCTATTTCCGCGAACGAAAACATCATCGTGACGTATCGCGTAGCCGCGTGATGCGTCTTATGACGCACGGCGTAAGCGCACCCGGAAGCGCCCGAGCGCATACGATCGCGCAACGTAAGCGCCCCTGGGCGCGCCCCGACGGGCTTACACTACGCGCCCCGGTGCGCGCCCCTGGGCGCGTAGCGTAAGCGTGTCGGGTCATGTGACCTGAAAATAACACTTTTCATTGGTTCAGAACAGTTTTGGTTTCCAAATGATGAAAGCCCGGGTCATGTGACCTGAAAATAACACTTTTCATTGGTTCAGAACAGTTTTGTTTTCCAAATGATGAAAGCTCCCACCTTTTTTCCTCATTCTCACTTTGTTCTTTGAGTGAGGAAGACCTTTTTCTATTCATTGAGAAATGGCTACAGTAGCAGCAGCACCAGGAGCATCTGCACCACCACCACCACCACCACCACCACAAGGACCACCACAACACCACATTGGTGGTGAAGAAGAAGAGGAGGAGGAGGAGGAGGAGGAGAGAAGGCACTTCCTGCCTGAAGATAATACCACCTATAAACCTAAGGAGCACTTTGTGTGGGAGTTTTTTAAAAACCCAAAGGACCAAAAGAAAGTCAATGCGCCAAAGGTGACATGTCTCATCTGTGGCACTGTACTTTCCAGGGGGAACCCTGCCAAAAAATATTCATTTGGGAACCATACAATGCTTCGCCACATGCACGCAGGCACCCTAACAACTATGCTGCGGCAGAGGTCAGAGAACTGACCAGAAACCCTCTCCAATCTTCTCCTAGCACCTCCAAAACAAATCAACCCACTCCATCGGGTCCAGAGACAAGGGAGATGGTCCCAAATATACAATGCCAGTTTGGAGATTACAAACTAATTTGTATATTTTGCGGGACTACAATTTCCTATGGTGAGCAAACCATCAAACTCATCAACCGTGCTGGAGACAACCACAACTGCCGAAAGAAGCCTTAATTTTTTCCTGATTTTTTTTGCTCCAGTTGAGCCGTACAACCATACAACATATAGATAAATGAATAAGAAAAAATATATAAAATAAACAAAACTTGAAAAACTTGAAAATATCTAAAAACACATTTACAAAAATACTATAAACATTAACCAAATTTGAAAAATAAAAACAAATACAAAATTTTACAAAAACAATTAATGCCGCAAAATCAATTCAACTAATAACTAATATTATGAAAACTGTTGAAGTCTAAGAATATAAAGTATACTATGCCAACTCCAGTTTATGCAACAGTAGGGAAACTGTTTGACTTCAGATGGGTTAGATTTACTATTCCTATTCCAGTGAAAGCACTAACAGGGAAAGTGTTGGACTTTGGAGTAGTTCAATTTACTATTCCTACTACGGGCAGTGCAACAGTAGTAGAAATGTTGGACTTTGAATGCGCGAAATTTACTGCTCCCAATCAAGTGTAAGCAACATTAGAGAAAGTGATGAACTTTACTACTCCCACTCCAAAGAATGCAAATTTAGTGGTAAATTTATTATTCTCACTACAAACTGGGCAAAAGTAGGGAAAGCATTGGATTTCAGAGGGGTAAATGTACTACTTCCACTCCAAACAGGGCAACAATAGAGAAAGTGTTGGATGTGGAGGGGTAAAACCTACTATTCCTACTCCAGTCTGTGCACCAGTAGGGACAGTGTTGGATTTTTGAGGGGTGAAATTTACTATCCCAACTCATGTCATCACAATTGTAGGGAAATTATTTGGACTTGGTGGGGTAAAATTGACGATTCACACTCTAGTCTTTACAACAGTAGGGAAAGCGCTGAATTTCAGAGGAGTGAAATTTACTGATCCCAGTCCAAAATGTGCAATGGTAGGGAAACTGTTGGAATTTGGAGGGGTAAAATGTACTATTCCCACTACAGTCTGTTCAACAGTAGGAAAAGTGTTGCATTTTGGAGGGTTGAAGTTTACTATTGCCACTCCAGTCTGTTCAACAGTAGGGAAAGTGTTTGATTTCGGAGTGGTGAAATTTACTTTTGCCGCTCCAAACTGCACAACAGTAGGGAAAGTATTGAAATGTGAAGGGGCTACTTTTACTATTCCTACTGCAGTCTATGCAAGAGCAGGGAAAATAATTCACTAGAAACACATTACATATACCAGTAAGCCAATGTATGTAGAACAACAATTGAACAAAACATTAAACTCTTAATGAAAAGATAATTAAAATAACTATATGAATTAAAAAAACTTTACACAATTAATTTACATAAATTCTATTCAATGCAAAATGGATGATCAATTAATTAGTAATTAATATTCCATTATTAAAGAATTCACTTCCCACTCTGTACTTATATAAAGCTAAGAGCCAGCACCTAAAATATAAAAAAATTAATAACGTACATACCTAAAATACGTTAAATAATAAATATTAATAATTTATTTTTTATTAATTATTTCTTAATACATTTCTAAGCATGGGCGGATTTTGCGGATTCGCAATCCGCGAATTTGCGGATTTGCGTATTTGTGGATTGTGAAAATACGCAAAATCCGCGAATTCTCGCGGATTTGCGTATTTTTTTGGGGGGGGTGTGTTCGCACGGGTTTCTGCAAGTTCGCGAGGGTTTTGTACAATTTCGCAAATTGCGAACTTACTTGTCGGGTCGCCAGTTTTGCGAACTTGTTGTTTCTACGTGCCCAGCCTGTTTGCAAGGCTTTCTTCATCACTGCCACCCTCTGTCACCACTGGCACTCTCTTTGGTCACCCATGCCACCCTCTGGCTCACCCATGTCACCCTCTGCGTCATCACAGCACCCTCTGGTTCACCAGTGTACATTATTGGGGCAAAGCAAAGCACTGCCATCCTCTGTCAACACTGGCACTCTGGTTCACCCATGCCACCCTCTGGCTGGCACACCCATGCCACCCTCTGTGTCATCACAGCACCCTCTGATTGACTAGTGAGTGTACATTATTGTGGCAAAGCCAAGCACACCTGCACTAAGTTTTGCAAACAACACCACCTGCCCTGCCCCAACTGACATTAATGAAGGCTGGCACCTGCTTGTCTGCTCCCTTTCCTTTTTGTTGCAATAACAGGATGCAATGGCATACTTGTAACTATTCTGTGACTGTCAGAGCAGGGTCACACAATAGTTGCAAGTAGGCAACCGGATTCTGGAGGGGCCCTTCAGGAAGCACTACAGGTAAATGGTTACAAATGATGAGCTCGAACTTTTGCACCTGCTCGTTGGTTTTGCTTTTGCAAAATTCGTTTTTCGGTAATTTCGCCCTATTCGCGAAGCGCGGCGTCGTGCGATCTCGACCGTGGAAGCCGCGAACTCGTGCGAGTTACCCCAAGGTTGAGTATGGGCGCCGCAATTTTGTTTGCATGACGTATTTCCGTTTCCGCCCCCAATTGTAATTTTAGTACTTTCGCGAGTGCGAGATTGTTGCTGCCCGCGCCGCGGCCCGCGAGCAGTGTGAACACAAGCAAAAAATCCGCTTCGCACGGATTTGCGTATTTTCGCCACATCCGCGAGAGTTCGCGGATTGCGGATTTACCGAAAATACGAAAAATCCGCGAGCGTAACGGATTTTACGCCCATGCTTATACATTTCCCACTTTAGACTGCTACAAACCCTGCATCGAACAACTATACTAAAATTAAATTAAAAAAAGAATTCAATTACATAATGAATTTACAAATAATAATTATTAGTTATTTAAATATTAGCCTCTTTATGTCCTTACAAACCTAGCATCCAACATCTAAAATATAGGAAAAATAAATCAATAGTCCATATTTTACATTTTACATTTTAAATGTTTGAGATTCTCTATTGTTTCATGCAATTACTACAGGTGCTATTTGTTTAGTTTGTTTCTTTCTTGTCACTTTAGTTGTTAATATATTCTATTTTTCTTGCATTATTTGTTTTGATGTACGTTTATAATCATCATTTTGATCTTTTGTACCATCTAATTGTATGTACTATAAAGCATTTTGGATTAATGCAGTACAGTAATTCAAGCACATTCAAATAAAAGAGGAGAAACAATAAAAGTACTGCAGGGAGGTCGTGTGTTCACTTGCAAAATCATCAAACCTGCATTTTTCAATGATGATTACTTGATCACATTGCCTTCAGCTTCTATTGAGTGGTAGGGGTAGCCCCTAGGTCGTGTGTATCTGTTTCTAGGTTACATGAGCAAAATGGGGAATTTTGCATAGATAGTCTAAAAGAAGGAGGTGAGTATGTCAGTAAAATGGGACACTGTTTTAGAGACCCTAGACTCTCTAGTCATAACACAGGCACAACGCAAATTTACAAACTAGAAACAGGAAGTCTAGTACACTATAATCCATGACCCACCTACAGATTAGATGAGGATGGTGTATTTCAGTCAACAATCAGTCCTATGAGACTGCAGCCTGGAATATCGAGACCAGAGACGAGAGATACCATCCCTCATCCATCCTAGACTCCAGGTACAGAACTGAATAACCCCTCGCAGAGAATTCTTTAGTCAGTCACTTGGCAAAAACAAACTTAACTTAAACTGTAACTTCTATTCCCGCCCACGTATTAGGCTTAGGTCAGGTACACGGGGTAGGCGTAGTTAGAAACACCAGTTGAGTATGATTAGTCAAATGTATATGTGTATGTAATATATTTTATTCATTTTAAACCTTCATATGGCTTAGAAACCATATCAATGTTTTTACAGTATTATTTTATACTTCTGCTTTTAATGTATGCACTTTACTTAACCATAAGTATTGCCATAATATCGATCCATTTCTCTTGTATGAGAAAAGAGACTGATCAATAAATAACATCTTTTATTGAACACGCCCGTCTCTTCCTTTTCTCTACAATCTGATGAGACTAAGAATGCACGTACTGACTGAGTAAAATAAATTTCCTTTTGTTCACACGACTCTCGAGATACACTCTTGATTAGGGGAGAGCAAAGTTGTCATGTTCTATGGTTGTCAGAAACTAAATCCCTTCTTGTCTATCCAGGGAGGTTCAATTCCTCCTTGCCTATTCGAGAAAGTTTCTAGTGAACTCTGAGCTAGCTGGCAAACCCAAAACTTTAAGTCTAATATCGACAGTAGTAGACCTAGTTAACGTCTGGTCTAGGCCTATACTATTGAAGGTATTATTCCAATGCGCAGAGCCTATTGGGATAATAGGAACTACACTACATGGCGCCCAACGCGTTTGGAAGGGCGATAAAACTAACGTAAGACATTTAGAGTAACTCAGTCGTGCTTTCTCACTCAGACCCCTTTTTTCCCATAATACTCCAAAGACGTCTGGAGTGGGTGAAAGGTAATATCCGCCAAACCTCGCAGGAGGAAACTCCTATGTATGGTACTTGGTTTAGTCAACGTTGAAGGATAAACCGTTCCAAAATATTGTGCATCTAATCCTTGTTTCCATAAGAAACCTGATCTGCAAACAAACAAAATAAGCTTCCTGTCGGTAAAATGGTAGACAGTGATGATGAAAGAGAGGCAGTTAGATTAGCAACTGAACTCGCAGCAGCTGATACTGCACTGCAAGAAGCAGACCAGGATATAATACTCATCCCGGTCATCAAAAGGAAATCTATAACCTTAAAACTTATAGAAAATGGACTGACACCTAGAGGTGGCACAGTCATATTCGTAATTGAGGCACACGAATATCGGCAGACAGAGGTATACTATTCATGGATACATTTTCCAGCAGCAAATGCTGTAACAAAGTACTTCCACTATTACAAAACAGAGGACCCTCCTAATGAGTACACTCCTTTCGAGGAGGTGGAAGTACCACTTAAATTTCAAGAGCACCTGTTCTTATTTAATGGCGCCCTAAAACACAATAATCACATCACCAGGCTCGGTCCCTTAGGTAGACCAGGAGCAACGTGGCCGGTTCTAGCCGGATACACAACCCATCCAGACATCGATGGGATGTCTGCAGCAAACCTTTTAACACAGCTAAAACAATTAATAAAATTACATAGACAATTAGTCCAATATGTGATGCGGACTTCAACAATTCAACCAGCAATTAAAATTCCACAGCTGACCCCTCACCAGGGGAACACAAATAAAATTACACCTCAGAACATACAATCCTGCCTAGGTAAAGTACCAGCTAAACGGGAACAAATACCATTCTGGTTAGCACAAAAAATCACCCAAATAGAGGCGGTGTTTCCAGACACCACCCCGTTAGAAAAACACAGGATTCTGACTATCTGTCTTCCAATGGGAATCGCACCACACATTGAGGACTGTGACACTTGGGGTACAGTCTTTGCTTCCATCTACACAAAAACGCACGGTGTTCCATCCATTTCGGTAATACCAGATGTGCTAAAACAAATTCAAGACGAATACGGTCCAGAACCCGCTTTAACTCTTGGTATGAAATTACTGAAAGACTTCAAGCAGGTCTCGGCTATATTATTAGCCAACATAAAGGGAGAAGCAGCAAACGTGGCGATCCGCCAGAGGTTAAAAGAGACAGATATAGCAGACCAACCAGCTGAAATTGCCAGAATCATAGAAAAATCCTATGAGGAACTAGGTAGAGATAGTTTAGGTGGAATACCAGTAAAACCACAACTGATTGAAAGTCCTGAAAAAATATTTTTTAATAATAATTCTACATCACAGAAAAAGAGCTGGGATGGAAACAAACAATCCAATCCTAAAGAAAAGAAATTCCAGTCCAGAGGAAGGTCTCCTAGGCGAAGAGAAAAATCTCCGAACCAAAGACACAGGTCACCCCAGAGTGACCCCTCTGGGAAAAGATATAACCTTAGAAATAGGGATAATATAAAGAAGCATGATAGATAGATATCAAGACATTGATACACGTCCCTCTCAATCTTTTCAGACTTCCTTGCAGAAATCGGAAAGAAGAGGACGATCAGAACAAAGAGAAGAGCACGCCAAGTCCAAAGACAAGGAACCTGCTCATCTAAAAAAGAAACTACAATTCCCAAAAAAGAAGGTAGCCAGTGTCAAGGTAGTTAACAATGCAGAGAATACTGAGGACACAGCTGAAAAACGGAGAGTGGGCTCAGACAATGCTAGACAGCGCAGCAGAAGTGAGCATAGCTCGCAAAGTCCTTATGAATCATCTGGAGACAGTGGACACGAATGAATATCTTCAAGTGGAAACTGCAGACACCAGAGTTAGCAAACCTCACAAAATATATGAAATAACATTACGTATAGAGGGGGATAAGACTAGAAAAATAAGGGGACTATTTTGGGATAATCTCTCCAAGGGCTATGACATCCTTCTAGCTGAAAAAGACTGGCCACCAGAGTTTGGCGAAGAAATAATTATGCCTGCCTTCTCAAATCATATCCCAATTCATAAAAAATACACACTTGCTAGAAAGTGGGCAGTAGCTCTAGCTCCTGCTTTATATAAAAATCATGTAGGATGGGATGAGGACTCTCCTCCTCACAAAATCCTGTTAAAATCACAACCTACTGCACAAAGGCAGTACCCAATTAAGCAAGAAGCTAAAAAACAGGTAAAAGAAATCCTAGATCAGCTAGAATACCAGGGGGTGATTGAAACTTGCACCTCACAAATGAACAACCCTTTGTTTCCGGTCTCCAAACCATACAATTCATATCGTCTAGTTTTGGATTACCGACACCTTAGCTCATGTTGCAAAACTTTTGCAGTGCAAAACTCGCATAGTGCTGCACTAATGAATAACATAGTGCGCAAAAAATACAAAACAACATTAGACATCTCTAATGGATTCTTTTGTCAAAATATAGCACCAGAGAGCAGATATTTGTCTGCGTTCTCAATAAATGGCACTCAAAAACAATTCTGTCGGTTAGCCCAGGGGTACAAAAACAGCCCGGGAGTATTCTCAGCGAGAGTAACAGAATTACTACAAACATATGACGACGAAGCATTATCTTATGTCGACGACATATACTTAACAGATGATGACTTGGAGACTCACTTGAAGAGAGTGAACACCATAATACTTGGGTTCGCAGCAGAAGGTTACAAATTCAACTTTAAAAAATCCAGAATTGCCCATCTGACAGTCCTGTTCTTAGGATATGAATTATCAAGTGAAGGCAAAAGCCTGGCAGACAATTTCCTGGAGAAATGTGCCATACTCCAAGCACCTAGAACACTAAAAAACCTACAGTCAATTCTAGGCTTCCTAAATTTCGGAAGAACATACATTGCAAATTACGCAGAAAGGGTCAAACCCCTTTATGATCTAATAAAACCAGATTTTAAAAGAACCAATTGGACTCAAATACACACGGAAATTCTGAGATCCTTACAAACAGACATGCTAATTAAAACAAAATTAGAAACACGTGATAACACACGCAATCTTGTGATTCGAGTCATCCCAGGGAGATGCGGATTCACATACCTGACCTCTAACGAGGGAGAAAAGGTACCAATTGCATTCAAATCACACTTGTACACTAAGGCTGAAATGAAATTCAGCCCAACGGAAAAAATTCTAACTGCAACACAGACAGCTATAGCAAAAGAACGAGCCCTGGCACAAGGTAAACGAATAATAATCGTGACACCGATACCAGCACTAGAGGCGGTAACAAAGGCAAGTATTCCAAATGCTAAAGCGCTCCATCCGAGATGGATACAATGGGCTAATTCTCTTGCTGCAACAGACGTGGCATACGAATTTGATCCTAACTTAAAAACACAAGAATTTCTCCAATATGAATTTGAATGTCCTCCGCCGACCGAAATTCTGCCTCTAGAACATTACGGCTGTATAATATATACAGACGGATCAGCACAACCCGCAGTAGGGGGTAAACAAGCCTACAGTGCTGCGTGCGCGATCGTTAAAGGTCGCTGGCACGAAGGGAAATTTAAACCAGCTATCACTAAAACACAATCTTTAGGAGATTGTACAGCTCAGCGAGCTGAACTACTGGCGTTCAAGATGGCGCTTGAAAATACCGATCAAGAATTCCCCACACTCATAGTGTGCGATTCGTATTATTGCGTTCAGTCTTACAATGAATACTTGCAGATCTGGCTTCAGAATGGTTTCAAGGATGCGAAAGGTGGCACAATCAAGCATAAAATGCTCTGGGAACAAGTAGTTCTTTTACAAAAAGAACTACCAAAGACTCACGTGATACATACACTGAGTCATCAACGTGATGGCGTTCACGTTGCAGGGAATTCATTGGCTGATGAGGCCGCGAAGGCAGCTGTGCAAACGGCTTCCGTAGCTGCCATCACACGGTCAAAAACAAAAATAGACAGCGAAATATTACAGGCTGTCAGCGCTACAGAAAAGGATTCGATAGAAACACTCCCGAAAGGCTTTCCAGTAAAATACTCATACATAACTGATGCAAACAATGTTCCTTTTGCTCGAATCCCTGGAGTGGGGGATAGGGCAATTCCAAACATGGAACATAGGTTAGGACTAATCATAGCGGCACACGAAGGGCTTGCTTCTGTACATGCTGGCGTCTCAGCCACAGTATCATTGTTAAAACAGAGATACTGGTGGCCACAAATGAGAAGACAAACAAGGAACTATGTTTTAGAATGTGAAATATGTCAAAGAATGAAAGTATCAACGGTGAGACGCCCAGCGCAGACGCCCCTTCTAATCTCGGATAAACCATTAGCCTGTGTTTACCTAGACCACTGTGGTCCCTTACAAAGGGATGGTAACTATAAATATATCTTGGTTGCAGTGGACTCATGCACGAGATTCATATGGATGTGGCCCCAGCGAACGGCTGACGCCAGAACTGTTATAAAAGATTTGCGAGTCTTTATCGGCACATACGCAATTGGCATGCTGCATTCGGACCACGGTCCTGCTTTTAGCTCTAGAGCTTATAAGGAGGCCATGGTCAGCATGGGCGTGACATTGCGGTACTCTTGTCCATTTCACCCTGAGGGGAACGGAATTGTTGAAAGAAAAAACCGTGACATAAAGCAATCTATAACGGCAAAGGTATTAGGTTCGGGAGCTGGGTGGGTCAAAATAAGTGTCCAACGTAGTCTAAATAACTTGCCAAGAAATTCTCTGAAGGGATTCAGTCCGTACGAATTATTATTTGGAACTAGGATGTTAATCTCTGACCTTGACAGTCAAACTTCAGTGGTGAAGGAAAAAAGCTTTGATATCAAAGACCGTTTGGCTATTTTACAGGACTTAAACGAAACAAGAAAAGACCTGAGCAACATAAAGTTGAAACAGCAGCCAACAACCACTGAAGAACCACCACCTGTCCCAGCAAGACCTGTCTGGATTCCAAAAGTCGGGGATCTAGTCAGAGAAAAGATCGCGGTAAAGAAGGAATTTGGGCCTTCTTACAGAAAAGCAGTTCCTGTCTTGTCTGTCAACGGGACAAGATCAGTTGTACTACCGCCGCTTGCTGGTAAAAAGGAGAACCGAGTTGTATCCATCGACCTGGTAAAACCACAACATGTGGCCGATAACAAACAGTAGGCCAAGTGGACTCCCGAGAAGTAGTAGAACACCAAGATTTGCTACTAACACAGAGGTTCAATCTAAGAGGCTAATCACATTCGAAACGCCTACAGAACTACAACAAGGACTATGCAACAATGCAATGGAACTTAGACCTCTGAAAACCCAAATAAAAACATTTAGCAGAGACACACCAATCTATAATGAAGTAACAAACGACTATGCAAGAAACAGTAATCCTGAAGCTATTGGAACAATTGACAGAACTGCATCCGGCTACTTCATAAACTTCGATGATTCCTCTGAAGGCTTCACTGAATCAAAAACACAGCCATCAACAAAAACCTTTAAAGATAAAGTTAAAGTACTTTTGAAACAACTGAAAGAAACATATCTAATTTCTCCATGGATTGAATTTTGGGTGGGTTTTGGTGCATTTATCCTCATACTTTGGCTCATCATGATACTAACATTGGGACGCTTCATTGAGGGAAAATATGCTAAAATGGACACAGCAAGTCAGAAAATCAACTTGATCCTCAAACCACACACATCTTCACACGTCGAGAAAAGAGAACTTTCTTCAGTCAACTTCACAGCCAATCCTATACCGGGTGGGGTAGCATGGGACAACACTGACTACGAAATCTATGGTCCGGTTGAAATCCTGAAATATCCACACCAAATTAAGATCTTATTGAGTGACTTTGTAAAACCAAGCTCATTTGCTGATGATTGGGACTTTGAAAGTATAAATAATATGATGTCTGACTTAGTAATGTCTGCTAAATTTACCAAACATGATTATTTGCAGGGTTCGACAAATTATGATAGTATGTACTGTTATAACCACTATGGTAACCATTTCTCAAGAACCGTTTATGACAAATATTCATACTTTTCAGGTTTTAACATAAGTAATGCTGAAACATTTTATTTCAAATTGTCAAATAAGACAGGGACAAAGACCATGATAACAAACACGAAATTGATATATTCAGACTCATTCTTTGAACAAATGAATACTTTTGGTTTTGATTATTGGGACAAAAATGTTGAATTGAAAAGTGTTTGGGGCACAAAAGAATGGCAAGTACAGGGTATAGAATCTTTGTTTAGAGCCTGCATGATCCCAGAACAAATTATATTTTTAAATGACACTGTTCAACAAACTACCTGTCTTGGCCTAGCCAAAATCAAAGACTTAAATAAACCGTCTATTCCAAAACCAACAATGAACAGCAATAGCTCTACAGATGAAGAGATAGACGTAAATTATGTATTAAACCAAAACAGAACACATCCTGATTGGAAACAGTGGTTGATCTGGCCCACAGATACTAATAACTGTCAAAACAGATTCCTGAACAAAACACAGGGGTTCAAAATGACCAGGCCAGACCCTAGATATCCCCAAAGACATCACCCAGGGATAATAACCACCTACAGTGTGGGCAAATTATGCCTTCAATGGCTGCAAACTTCCACACTGGCAGAAATTAAGCAACACCTAACTTTACTTACTGATGGTGCTGACTTGCGTGATTTCATTATGGGACAGCGCAAACGGCGTCAAAAGCGTTTCATAGCAGCCTCTGTATACGCAGCATACAACGAGGCCTGGAAGGTTACTCAAATTGAGACAGCAGAAAGAATACGGGAAATTGACCGTATTAATTTGGAAAAATCACTTTCTGTAGTGGACAATGGGTTAATGACTCTGTCCTCCAGAATTTTTTCTTTGGACAGCATTGTGTCTTCAGCAATCGACATATTATCGCAAGACTTACTGTTATTACAACACGGTCAGTCCCAATTGCGTTCTATTGTACAGCTTGGCTGGACGTTACAAAATCTGAGTTCAGGCTATGTGCCTTGGCGTTTAATCAACACGACGTCACTTTTCAATATCTTTAACCTTACTGATAGACAAATCAGTATGGCCCAGAAGGGTGCTGATTATACAATCCTGAGCATTGAGAAACTCGAAAGATTACCAGTGACAATGTCAGAACGACCTGTCAGTGAATGGATAATTCATGGGATAATTAATATTCCAATATCAACCTTCAGGTTTCAATACTGCCAAAAATATATACAGGCTGGCATGTACGAAAAATTGGGAAAAGGGTACATTAAAACAACATGGAAATTGCCCTATTCACATGCATGTGTCAGTAATAAAGGACAGAAAGTGTTTCTTAGTGGCAATAATTGTGCAATGTCACTAAGCGGTACACTTCTGTGTAACGGAATTAGTTTGCATGGAGCCTGTGAAGGGAACTCAAATAACCTTTCATGTCACCAGCTAGGCGCACCTGCAACAGAGATAGAACCATTCTTTCAAAGACTCTATAATGGGAGTTACATTCTAATTGTGGACCGCAGATGCTGTAGTCTTACTCCTTATCTCGTAACTACGACTGCGAAGGTCAAGTGCTGTGGACACTCATTGTTCCCCAGCGCCTTTCCAGACAGGGAGGCAAGGGCATGGCCCAACTTGAAAATTACTTCTATTCGAATAGATACTTTAAGCAGAATGAAAACAGTGCTTCTTCAGACGCCGACAAGGCTCTCGTCATCAAAAGAAACGTATGATCTCCAAGTCGCAAGGACGACTGCAGAGATACATTCATTGTTATCAACTAATTCCCCCATACATTTCGCAGAAATCCTGAATGAAATCTTAAATATTTCTGATACCAGTGGAGTCTCAAAAGTATTTAAGACAGTATTTTCAATGGCATTAACACCATTCAAAGCCATACTGGGTATTTTTCCAGATTTCGTCCATTCGATTTTTGGCGGACTTCCCCTCATTTTGGGACTAATTGCAGGAATCCTATTCCTAGTCCTTATATTTCGTTATGGCAAACCATGTCACAGACAAAACACCTGCGACAAGGGAAGAAACAATCCTAGCCATTGGATACCGGGACCGGATATCAAAAATCCTGGGACTATCCCGGCTTAGAGACCTGAACATGACTTGGTTTCTATCATTTCGACCAATGTGGCAACGATGTGTTTTACCTGTATGAAGGTGCCTGCTATGCGGAGAAGAATGCGTGTTAGACACCTGTCTGACGCTACAATCGGATGCGCCAATGGATGCAGAAACATTGTTGAGTCCAACAAAGGCTCATGCTTTGTGCTGCCCTCAACGGCTACCAATCCTGATGACGGCATTCGTGGAAGCTTCACCACTACGATTAAGGGGTAGTGAAGTTCAAGATGAAAGCAGCATCGATCAGGTACGACCTTCTGTCAGCAATCCAAATCAAAATGTCAATGGAGACAATCATGCGCACGAATGCATGGTTACACCTATTTCCGAGTTAGTGGAACTCTCCCAGGAAGCTGTTGACAACTTTTTCGAGAGTCTAAATGATATGATGTTCTCACCAGAGCAGAAATAGAGACTTTTGAGCAAGCTCGTACACGGCGTTCCCTGAATTTGACCTTCAACTAGAATAGCAAAATACCATGAACAATTTTCCCTCCAGTTCACGGACAGCAATTTTTTCAGCAGCCCCCAAATATTTTTTCATATTTTTCGGGACACTATCTTCTGCTTAAAGTAAGAACTATTCTTAGAGAACTAAAAATGTCTAATTTTAAATAGCTTATAGACATTAGCTGCCCGCTGGTATGTTCATAATTATTTTATTCTGTGATGGAATGGTCTCGAACCTTTTTTCTGTATTAGGAGCCATTTCATGTGTAAATTCTCGTATACGAATTAGTGATAATGTATAGATATGCGTGATTACTTTAGCATTATTCTACAGCTTGAGTGCATATATTACATATGACTGTTTTTTCCGTATCTTTGATAATTTCAAAATGCATTTATGTATTTTGGGGTGGTAAGGTATACACGATACTCTACAGTATGTTTTACTATGCATAGATTAGTAAATATGTCCATAGTTAGCGTGGAGTGGGTGTGATGTATTCCTATAGGTTCTGTATCGATCCCCCTATTCCTGACCCTATTCTGGTTAACAAACTAACAAGTTAACTAGCAGCCATCCCATGAGGCAGAAAACCCCCCTTGATGCAGGAACCGTTATCTGATAAAGCCACACCACGGCACAGGAACGTGTTATCTGATTAGGTCATAACGCTTGCCATCTAATTAGACAAGCGATATTCCTCCAGCCCCTGATAAGGCATACGGAGTTCTCAAAACAAATCAAACCTATGACAGACCTGGGAAAAACCCTGCGGCCATTGTTTTGATTTCACCGAGAACGTCAGCAAAAGAATGTGCTAACGACCAGGTCGTATGCCATCCTTATTGACGTATCTATGTCCATCCTTACGTCAATCTCGGCACCTTAAAGGTATAAATATTACCGATATTGCCCTATGCAAACACACGCGGTGGTGACGAGATCGGAGCAGCCAGACTTGCCGAAGCCCAGAGCAGAGCAGACCCCGCTGGCGCAGCCCCGCCTTCTTGACGCGCTGAGAACGAGACGCTGCTTTCTCCTGCCGAGAAATCCAGCTCCGGCGCTTCCGGGTATCCCTCGCAGGCAGCCTGGAATATCGAGACCAGAGACGAGAGATACCATCCCTCATCCATCCTAGACTCCAGGTACAGAACTGAATAACCCCTCGCAGAGAATTCTTTAGTCAGTCACTTGGCAAAAACAAACTTAACTTAAACTGTAACTTCTATTCCCGCCCACGTATTAGGCTTAGGTCAGGTACACGGGGTAGGCGTAGTTAGAAACACCAGTTGAGTACGATTAGTCAAATGTATATGTGTATGTAATATATTTTATTCATTTTAAACCTTCATATGGCTTAGAAACCATATCAATGTTTTTACAGTATTATTTTATACTTCTGCTTTTAATGTATGCACTTTACTTAACCATAAGTATTGCCATAATATCGATCCATTTCTCTTGTATGAGAAAAGAGACTGATCAATAAATAACATCTTTTATTGAACACGCCCGTCTCTTCCTTTTCTCTACAATCTGATGAGACTAAGAATGCACGTACTGACTGAGTAAAATAAATTGCCTTTTGTTCACACGACTCTCGAGATACACTCTTGATTAGGGGAGAGCAAAGTTGTCATGTTCTATGGTTGTCAGAAACTAAATCCCTTCTTGTCTATCCAGGGAGGTTCAATTCCTCCTTGCCTATTCGAGAAAGTTTCTAGTGAACTCTGAGGTAGCTGGCAAACCCAAAACTTTAAGTCTAATATCGACAGTAGTAGACCTAGTTAACGTCTGGTATAGGCCTATACTATTGAAGGTATTATTCCAATGCGCAGAGCCTATTGGGATAATAGGAACTACACTACAATATGGATTAAGCCCTGGTGTGGTGGGGACAGGAGTTCACTAGCTTCTGGTTGTCGCTCCGAGTGCGAGTCACTAGTACAGGGCAGGCCTCCACTTTCCCTCCAGCAAAGCTTGTGTGGGTGCAGTTTTGCCCCGTTGCCGTAACTTAGTCCGGGCTTTGAGGTCACCTATCACCCTCCTCGCGTCGCTGTCCCACCTTGGAGTTAAAGTTGCTTGAGATGAGGTTGTGCTAGGCCTGCGCCTGGAGCTCAATTTGCCTGTTGCCGCTTCGCCCACACTCCGATTGCGCCGCCTCCAGCGGCATGGGCCTTTTTAAAAAAATATATTTTTAATTAGGAGGGGGCTGCTCTGCCCCCATCCTGTGGCCACTTTTGGCCCCGGGGACCCCAACCCCCGGGGCCGGTCATTTTTTTTTTTTTTGGAGGGGGGGCTGTGTGGCCCCCCTCCCGGCCCACTCCATTGGGGACCGTGGGGTGGTCCCCAAGCCACCCACGGTCCCTGCCGGCTCTCCACATCCTGCGGGAGCCTGCATTGCTTTTTTTGCATGGGGAGCAGCTAACAAGCTGCTCCCCCATGCAGAAAAGCAATCTACTTTGGTTTTTGAAAGAGAGAGCAGGTTTCCTGCTCTCTCTTTCAAAAACCAAAGCAGTTTGCAATTGCAGGGTGGGAGCCGCGAAGGCTCCCGCCCTGCCATTGCAAACAGCAGTGTCCCGGGGGTGGGCACCTCGGGACACTGCAGTAGCCGGCCCTGGTGGGTGGCTGTCCCCAGGGCCTTTACAAGGCTCCAAGAGGGGGGCCGGGAGGCCCCCCTCCAACATTTGTAAAAAGCCACCGGGGGTGGGGGACCTGAGAGCCCCCCCACCCATTTTGAAATAGCCCCGGGGTGGCGGTCCCCGGGGATGGGGGGCTCAGAGCCCCCCTACCCTATTGAAATAAGCCCCGGGGGTGGCGGTCCCTGGGGCTGGGGGGTCTCAAAGACCCCCACCCTATTAAAATAAGCCCCAGGGTGGTGGTCCCCGGGGCTGGGGGAAAAATAAGCCCCGGGTGTGGCGGTCCCCACGGCTGGGGGGCCTCAGAGCCCCCCGTCCATAATTTAGTAAAGCCCCATCGGGGGGCAGTCCCCGGGGCCCCCTTTAAGAAGAGTCCATTGCCCCCGGGATTTGCCCACCACCGGGGGCTAAAAAAAATGCATATCCCGCTATTTTTTTTTTAACATTTTTTAATGTGTTTCTACCCCACCCCCTTTTTGCGTTTTTCGAGTTTCTTTTTCTGCTTTCTTGTGCCTCAGTTCTACCGAGGCACAAGATGGCTGCAAACACTTCCTGGTTTGGAGTGTTGACAGTCAATTAGCATAAAGCTTGTGCTCGGGAAAGTACGCGTACTGTACGTGTACCGTACTTCGTCTATAGATATATCTATGATTTAACTTTTGATTTTTTCAGGAACTTCCTAACGTATTTACACCATTTAACAAAAAGCACAATCTATGAACCAAACTCTACCTTTTTGCCAAATTTGGTGTAATTCCGATCAGCAGTTCGGGCTGTAGCCGTGTCTAACGGTCCCTATGGAAAATTGCATGGGGAAAACTTGTTTTGGACCCCCCTTTTTTCTCGGCCCCCGCTTCATGAATCACCCCCAAACTTCCAGGGACGGAGCAGAGAGGAGCAGGCCATCTTCTTGGAGAATTTCACGAGGATTCATCGACCGGCGCCAAAGTTATTCCAAATAGAATGTTCTGGATTTCCTATGGAATTTAGGTCCTAACTATAACTACCTACTGGCGACCCCCATTTGGTAAAATATATATATATATAAATGTTTATATTTCAATATATATATATATATATATATATTACCTACTGGCGGTCGCCAGTAGGTATATATAGTTAGGATTTTTTCTCTATGGGTTTTTTGAAAATTCTATGTCTAATAACTTTGGCGTTTGTGGACGGAATCGGCTGAAATTTTCAGGAAAATGGCACATTTTGTTTCTGAGCAGCCCTTGAAAATTTGGGGGGGGTTCGTCCAGTGGGGGCCGAGAAATAAGGGGGGTCCCAAAACGTGTTTTTAACATTGAGTTTTCCATAGGGCGGTTGGCCTCACTTTTAGCCCGAACGGCTGAATGGATTTGCACGAAACTTGGCAAAATTGTAGGGACTGGTAGCCCGATGTGCCTTTTGTAGGTCTCAATATATGTGCCCCAGTGGATTTTGAGAAATTAACGTTTAAAAAAAGATATATATCTGTAACAGCGGACCGGTTAGCGCTCTGGTTCGCGGACTTTTCGCGCAACGGAGCTTTGTGAAGCGAAGCTGATTGGTTCTCCGGCGTCTGTCAACATTCCAAACAGTCCGTAGCGGCCGCCATCTTGTCTCTCGGTAGGATCGAGAGACAAGAGGAGGTCAAAACAAAGGGGGAAATAACTATAAGGGGGCATAGTAGATCCTCGCTGACCCCTAGGTTTGATGTGGAGGTTTTAAAAGGGCCCCGCGGGGCAAAAAAAAATAATAATAATAATAATCGAACGGCTGAATGGATTTGCACGAAACTTGGCAAAATTGTAGGGACTGGTAGCCCGATGTGCCTTTGCTAGGTCTCAATATATGTGCTTTAGTGGATTTTGAGAAATTAACGTTCAAAAAAAGATATATATCTGTAACAGCGCACCGCTTCGCGTACTTTTCGCGTTACGGAGCTTTGCGAAGCGAAGCTGATTGGCTCTCCGGTGTCTGTAAACATTCCAAACAGTACGTAGCGGCCGCCATCTTGTCTCTCGGTAGGATCGAGAGACAAGAGGAGGCCAAAGCGAAGGGGCAAATGACCATAAGGGGGCATAGTAGATCCTCGCTGACCCCCTAGGTTTGATGTGGAGGTTTTAAAAGGGCCCCGCGGGGCAAAAAAAATAATAATAATAATAATCGAACGGCTGATGACCATAAGGGGGCATAGTAGATCCTCGCTGACCCCCTAGGTTTGATGTGGAGGTTTTAAAAGGGCCCCGCGGGGCAAAAAAAAAAAATAATAATAATAATCGAACGGCTGAATGGATTTGCACGAAACTTGGTAAAATATTAGGGACTGGTAGCCCGATGTGCCTTTGCTATGTCTCAATATATGTGCTTCAGTGCATTTTGAGAAATTAACGTTCAAAAACAAGATATATATCTGTAACAGCGCTCCGCTTCGCGGAGATAAAATTATATGTGTATTACCTAGCTGTTGCTAACACCAGTTAGCGACGGCTAGTAGGAGATAGCGACCATCTTGGGTCCCACTTTGCATGTGAGTGATATTTATCACTAATGACATGCAAAGTGGGCATGCCAAGATGTTAGCGACTGGAAACAGTCGCTAACATCGCTATCTCCTATTATCAACTTTTGGAAATATTCGAGATAAGCGCGAATATCTCCAAAAAGTAACAGCTGCCCTGAGCAGTTCTTAGCCATGTTATCCAATGGGAGGTGGATAACATGGCTAAGAGCATTAGCTCGGTAATGCATGAATATCGCGGAGTTTTCAGCGATATTAATGCATTGCGCTCGTTTTTTATCGTATTTGCGATAAACCTTGATAATAGCAAGGTTTATCTGCGATAATTTCTGACGGTAAAAAAATCTTTGCAATGCATCGTTAGGGATAAATATCGCTTAACTTTGGTAATATGCCCCAACGTCTGTTAACGTTCGATTCGAAGGAAATCAGGAATTGTTGAAAAACATTGTGTGCGCCATCTTGTCTTTTTTCAAATGCCACACTTTTGTCGTGCACGGCAGCCATTTTAGATGCCTTGACCAGATCCACTCTGTGCACGCTGTCGATCCTTAGCATGGCTCCCCACCCTCGCAAGCATCTCCCCCAGGCACTGGTCACCCCCGCTCTCTGTCTTATGCATGGGTAATAAACCTCCCCCCATCTGCGCTGTTCTTCCCTGAGAATCACACCCTGTGCCCGCCCGACACCTCCCTTTCGCCCTATTCACTACCGCACCCTCTGACACTCCTTTTCCTCTGTGTCCGATTGTCCAGGCCGGTCCTAGGCTATCAGCTAGCCCTGCAGATGTAGTTTAGGGCCACAGCTGTAAAGAATCACCCGTCTTCAAAGGAGTTATAGTAGATCAAGGCCCACACTCGATGAGATCCGTCACAGCAGAAGCGTTGCTATTATCTGAAAACCATCCTGTATTGTGATTGGGGAGGGGACCGAGCGTGAAGCGGAAGATTCCAGGGATGACTCTTTGTACATCAAAGTTTTTACAATTATGTGTCACATTAAAAATATATAGCACTCCGACAAAGTAGTAAGATTATAAAACTTTAATAATTTATAAATATATACAAGAAAACAAAAATAGTAATAACATATAAACATTTTTAGAGAAAAACAACGAAGTAGCGGTCGGCTGTGCGAATAGTCCCAACGCAGCACAACGTCCAGATTTCCGGCGTGGGGCGTCGCGGGGGGTGGGTGATCAGTAGCAAACTGTTGTGCGAATAGTTCCAAGGCAGCAGAACGCGCCGAAATCTAGATGACACGAAAGTGATGTCTAGTAAGTTGCCACCCAGCAAATAACGGCGTGGGGCGTCGCGGGGGGTGGGTCATCAGTAGCAAACTGTTGTGCGAATAGTTCCAAGGCAGCAGAACGATGGCACCAAGGTGATGTCCAGTAAGTTGCCGCACTGGTTTTGGTATCCTACAATGCTGCTCCGAATAACGGCGTGGAGCGCCCCGGGGGAGGCGGCGTGAACGGGCCTCTCCAGGTGGAGTCTCATCTGTTTTAGTGGGGCGCCCCTTTACCGTTTCAGTTGCCATTCCGTCCGCTTTTGGTCCACTGTGT
Organism: Lissotriton helveticus; assembly: GCF_964261635.1. Taxonomy (NCBI): domain Eukaryota; kingdom Metazoa; phylum Chordata; class Amphibia; order Caudata; family Salamandridae; genus Lissotriton; species Lissotriton helveticus. Next base: position 1,769,670,957 of record NC_136063.1, read on the forward strand.
CAAAATCCGCCATTCAGCTGAGTTGCGCCCACTCTTGCGGTGCAGCGATAGGCGGCTGTCACAGGACTCTCAAAATGGCGGCAGGCTGTTTCCTTTTTGGGCCTGGTCCACTGAAATGGCCCTGGGACACCTTGGAAATCGGACGCTTGTCTGCTAGGTCTTGGACCCCATTCTCGAAAGCGTCCCCTCCGCCTTGAGAATTCATCAAAAGTTTTGGGGGCTCCGACTCCTGCAGGCTTCTGGTGGGGAGCGGCTGCCATGATTGCTCGCGGAATGACCACGACTGAGCTACGAGATGGTGGTGCTTTCATGCTGACGCCAGCTTCAGTCTGAAACATCCAGAAACAAGGTGGGGCTTTCATCGTTTGGGGGAAAAAAAAAGTTTTCATCCAATGAAAAGTGTTGTTTTTAGGTCATATGATCAAGCCTTCCATCATTAGGAAACCAAAAGTAAAATGAACCAATGAAAAGTTTTATAAACAAGTCACATGACCTGTTATGCGGCATAGGGTATAAAATGCGGAGAAAATACGTTGGCACGTGAGGCGGCGTCAGTAGCGGACCGATGTGCGAATAGGCCGAAGGCAATACAACGCGCCAAGATCCGGATGGCACCGAGGTGGTGTCATAGTTGAGAGTTCTGAGCAGCGGTTGTAACACTGTCTGAAGCTTATTTGCAGCTGCTGCAGCTTCACTACGCGCCAAGATCCGGATGGCACCGAGGTGGTGTGTAGGAAGTTGCCGCACTGGTGTGGCCATCCTACAATGCTGAAAGTCGGCGTGGGGCGCCCCGTTGGCCTGTGAGTTTGCGTCAGTAGCGGACCGATGTGCGAATAGGCCGAAGGCAGCACAACGCGCCAAGATCCGGATGGCACCGAGGTGGTGTCTAGTAAGTTGTCGCACTTCTGTGGCCATCCTACAATGTTGAAAGTCGGCGTGGGGCGCCCCGTTGGCCTGTGAGATGGTGTCAGTAGCGGACTGATGTGTGAATGGGGCCAAAGGCAGCGCAACAATATTTTCTACTATATTTCCGGTGTAGAAGACACCACAAGGCGCTGAGATGCCAAGATCCGGATGGCACCGAGGTGGTGTGTAGCAAGTTGCCGCACTGGTGTGGCCATCCTACAATGCTGAAAGTCGGCGTGGGGCGCCCCGTTGGCCTGTGAGATGGCGTCAGTAGCGGACCGATGTGCGAATAGGCCGAAGGCAGCACAACAATATTTTCTGACTGACACCACAAGGCGCTGAGATGCCAAGATCCGGATGGCACCGAGGTGATGTCTAAGTTGCGGACTGATGTGCGAATGGGGCCAAAGGCAGCGTAACAATATTTTTTGTATGGAAGATACCACTAGGCGTTGAGATGCCAAGATTCGGATGGCACTGAGGTGATGTCTAGCAAGTTGGTGTGGTCATCCTACAATGCTGAAACTCGGCGTGGGTCACCCCATTAGCCTGTGAGATGGCGTCAGTAGCGGACCGATGTGCGAATAGGCCGAAGGCAGCACAACGCGCCAAGATCCGGATGTCACCGTGGTGGTTTCATAGTTGAGAGGCACTTCATCTGCAGTGGGGCGCCGAGATCCGGATGGCACGAGGTGATGTCTAGCAAGTTGCTGTACTGGTGTGGTCATCCTACAATGCTGAAACTCGGCGTGGGTCGCCCCATTAGCCTGTGAGATGGCGTCAGTAGCGGACCGATGTGCGAATAGGCCGAAGGCAGCACAACGCGCCAAGATCCGGATGTCACCGTGGTGGTTTCATAGTTGAGAGGCACTTCATCTGCAGTGGGGCGCCGAGATCCGGATGGCACCGAGGTGATGTCTAGCAAGTTGCTGTACTGGTGTGGTCATCCTACAATGCTGAAACTCGGCGTGGGTCGCCCCATTAGCCTGTGAGATGGCGTCAGTAGCGGACCGATGTGCGAATAGGCCGAAGGCAGCACAACGCGCCAAGATCCGGATGTCACCGTGGTGGTTTCATAGTTGAGAGGCACTTCATCTGCAGTGGGGCGCCGAGATCCGGATGGCACCGAGGTGATGTCTAGCAAGTTGCTGTACTTGTGTGGTCATCCTACAATGCTGAAACTCGGCGTGGGTCGCCCCATTAGCCTGTGAGATAGCTGTTCTTTGGATTTGGGCCTGGCTCGTCTGCTGTAGTGGGGCGCCCCTTTACCGTTTCAGTTGCCATTCAGCTGAGTTTCGGCTGCTCTTGATGCTACAGCGACAGGCGGCTGCAACAGGACTCTCAAAATGGCGGCCTGTTCTTTGGATTTGGGCCTGGTCCACTAAAATGGCCCTGGGACACCTTAGAACTCGGACGCTCGATTTTTTTTTCCTTTCCTGTACATGCAAAAAAAGGTAAATGCCCGGTACGTTACACGCTTCATCTGCCACGATGAACTCTCCAGAGGAACCGAAAAAAAATATAGTTGTGGTAACTATACCATGCATCGTCATATGGAGAGGTGGCACCAATTAATTATAGTGCTGCATAAAAGAGAGATTTGGAGGAGAACCCGTGACCTGCTAGTACATTCATCAAAGAAGTGGCACTGAGAGCTTCAGAGGCAAGGGAAACGGTCCCAAATATTTAGAAGAACTTTGGAAAGATTAAAATGACATGTTTAGATTGTGGCAAATTAATTTCATGTGGACAGATGAGTGTTACTCTAATAAATACAGCATATGAACATCATCATAGTCGATGGTTGGTAGAGACATTTTGACTATATCCTGGACCTGCCCGTCCTCGCCCAAAATGGCGCCAGAATAAATGGGACTCGTAACTCCTTGTTGTGTACTGGTTGCAGAACCTTGAAATCACGAGATACGTATGCAGTTTTGAAGCACATGGCGGGCGGGGACGAGAATTGATTGAATATTTCGACATCCCTATTGATATTAAGTTCTGATGTGTTATTGATTACTGTACTGTTGAAAGTTGGAATTAACGTCACCCATGGTACTTGCCCGCAAATGTATATCTAGATAATTTTATTGTAACTGGCCCTGTCGTATTTTAATTATAAAATGTACGTCCACCGATTCCGTAACTGTTAGACACCTTAGTTCTTGCAACCTAATGGCCCGCCCGTTACGTTCCTCTACAGTGTAAATGTCTATTCATCATATACGATTACAGTTTGCTCCGTGGCCGGCCCACGTGGTTATAGGCTCGTATTTGTATAATGAAATTTTCACAATAAAGGTTTTTAAAAGAAAACATGGTAGTAGTATATACATTGGTAAAGTTTTTAATAATAGTCACTGTTTTAGAATCATTAAAAGGCAAGTGAAATAAAGCAGACCAATTACATGAAGGGTAAAAGGTATAATACGAAGGAACGCAGTAAAGATAAATGGTCAAGGGCTGTTGTGTTTTCTATTCCTGCAACATAAAGTGATCGATAAGAATCTCATATTCAGGCGTATCGGCGACTAAGACAGCAGGTCGACCCTCTTTTGCTCAACGGCTCCGTCATGGGACGAAGAAACGCTCTTTTTCTCGAAAAAAGAATATATTTTACTTGCAGGACAGTTGTAACATTTCCGGGAAAGTACATTAGCCTGGAACATTATAACATATATTTAAGAAAAAATAATGTTCGGAAGTAATGAAAAGCGTAATTTTTAGGTCATATGACCAAGCCTTTCATCATTACAATAAGAAAAGTAAAATGAACCAATGAAAAGTTTTATTAACAAGTCACATGACTTGTTATGCTTACGTTACGCGCTGCGCGCCCCGGATGACTTCCGGATGCGCTAACGCGGCGCGTCATATGACGCATTACGCGACAACGCAGGTACAGAATATAGTCAAAATGTCTCCACCAACCAGCGGTCGGAACACAACCCCTTTCAGTAGGCTAAATAGTTCTGTTAAATGACAACAGAAGGGACAGGCAACAAGAACCATCAGTCAAAGAGGGGAGGGCTAGTTCTTCTCTACCGGGTTACATTGGGGCGCTACCGGAACTGATCGAATTGGTAGTCTACAGTGTTTCTGGATGTTTCAGACTGAAGCTGGGGTTAGCATGAGAGCAGCACCATTTCGTATCTCCGTCGTGGTCATTCCGCAACCAATCATGGCAGCCGTTCTTTATCGTTATTTTGGGCGGGGTGGGTGGCGGAGCCGAGCTGTTTTGCAGCCATCATTGTGTGGAGTTCAGTTCATCTCACTAGTTTTGTATTTGTCATGAGGGGTTGTTCCTAATGTTTCTATTTTAGCAAGGTCAAAAAGAGATCCTATTAGTGGCCTACTGATTTTGCTCGATTCCTTTTCTTTTTTTTTACACGATTTTTCGTTATCTGCAAAGACTAAACAGAGTATTGCGACTCTGTGTTTGTTTGTAAATAGAGAATGAACCAAAGAGAACTAATTCTAAAACAGTAAATACTTGGATAACAATGAATCAAATGGAGAGAGAAGCAGGCACGACGGATTACAATGGGGGCAAAGACCTGCGTTAACTACCTTTCACTATCTGCAAAGAGAGAGTACTCCTAATAGAAATGAGGGGGGGGGGGCACCATTCAAAGCAGATCAGTGTGCATAAACACGAAAATGTTTTCACTTACCACGTACTTGACATTCGACAGCTTATGATATTTGCTATTAAAAAACCATTGAAATTCACTGAAAAAACCATAGGTTATAGACCATATATAGTTAGGAATTAGCATTTACAAAACCTTGAAAATTCACTGAAAAAACCATAGGTTATAGACCATATATAGTTAGGAATTAGCATTTAAAAAACCTTATTTTACTCACACAAAACCATTGAAATTCCATATATAGTTAGTTGCACTAACTATATATCGCGCACCTGCAATCCACTGCTGATGATGTCACATATTACATCATTCATGACATGGTCAGTGACATCACTGATGACATCACTGATGACATCTCAAATGACATCACTGATGACATCACTGATGACAACATCCAGTGACTGTATGTTTCTGTAAAGTTAAAATGTGTCTTACATATTGAAGAATGAGTGGAAGTATAAGTGTCTGGACAAAGGATTTAGTAGGTGCATGACTGAATGCATGAGTGAGTGATTAAATGTGTCTCACTGAGTGCATGGGTTAGTGACTAAAGTGTCTTAATTTGTGCATCATTATGTCTGTTGTTATGTAAACTGCTGCATGTTTTGATCAGTAGCTATATAATTAACTATATGGGTTACTGATTGATTGTCCAAGTATTTGTATGGGAGACTGAGTGTGTGTGTGGCTGGCTGGGAGGTGTGTGACTCTGTGCAGATCAATGTGTACTTGTATCAATGATTGTATAACAAGGTAAGTATGTGTTAGTATATGTTTGAAAATGTAAGGTGCTCTATGTTTAACTGTATAGACAAGAAAATGGAAGTGTCATTGATTCTTTACAGGACTGACTAGGTGTGTGAGTAACTCCATGGATGAGTGGCAGACTGTGAGTGTCTGTATAGGTGTATGAGTGCATATGATAGTGTTGTAAAGATGAGTGATTGTATGTATGAATGATAGTATGGGTGAATGAGTGAAGGTGTGTGTAGACGTAGGAATCAGTGAGTGCGTATGTAGTAACTAGTATTGGTGTGTCAATGGTTTCAAAAATTATATTCTGTATTTAACACTGGGTGAAACAGAGGTTATATTAAAATGTGAGGAGATGCATTGTATTGTCACATGAATGATATCATCAGTGATGTGGTCATTGATGTCAAATGAGATGTCATCAGTGATGTCATCAGTGATGTCATTTGAGATGTCATCAGTGATGTCATCAGTGATGTCACTGACCATGTCATGAATGATGTAATATGTGACATCATCAGCAGTGGATTGCAGGTGCGCGATATATAGTTAGTGCAACTAACTATATATGGAATTTCAATGGTTTTGTGTGAGTAAAATAAGGTTTTTTAAATGCTAATTCCTAACTATATATGGTCTATAACCTATGGTTTTTTCAGTGAATATATATATATATATTACCTACTGGCGGTCGCCAGTAGGTATATATAGTTAGGATATTTTCTCTATGGGATTTTTGAAAATTCTATGTCTAATAACTTTGGCGTTTGTGGACGGAATTGGCTGAAATTTTCAGGAAAATGGAACATTTTGTTTCTGAGCAGCCACTGAAAATTTGGGGGGGGTTTGTCAAGGGGGGGCTGAGAAAAAAGGGGGGTCCCAAAACGTGTTTTTAACATTGAGTTTTCCTTAGGGCGGTTGGCCTCACTTTTAGCCCGAACGGCTGAATGGATTTGCACGAAACTTGGCAAAATTGTAGGGACTGGTAGCCCGATGTGCCTTTGCTAGGTCTCAATATATGTGCTGCAGTGGATTTTGAGAAATTAACGTTCAAAAAAAGATATATATCTGTAACAGCGGACCGGGCAGCGCTCCAGTTCGCGTACTTTTCGCGTTACGGAGCTTTGTGAAGCGAAGCTGATTGGTTCTCCGGCGTCTGTAAACATTCCAAACAGTCCGTAGCGGCCGCCATCTTGTCTCTCGGTAGGATCGAGAGACAAGAGGAGGCCAAAGCGAAGGGGCAAATGACCATAAGGGGGCATAGTAGATCCTCCCTGACCCCCTAGGTTTGATGTGGAGGTTTTAAAAGGGCCCCGCGGGGCAAAAAAAAAAATAATAATAATAATCGAACGGCTGAATGGATTTGCACGAAACTTGGCAAAATATTAGGGACTGGTAGCCCGATGTGCCTTTGCTAGGTCTCAATATATGTGCTCCAGTGGATTTTGAGAAATTAACGTTCAAAAAAAGATATATATCTGTAACAGCGCTCCGCTTCGCGTACTTTTCGCGTTACGGAGCTTTGCGAAGCTGATTGGTTCTCCGGCGTCTGTAAACATTCCAAACAGTCCGTAGCGGCCGCCATCTTGTCTCTCGGTAGGATCGAGAGACAAGAGGAGGCCAAAGCGAAGGGGAAAATGACCATAAGGGGGCATAGTAGATCCTCCCTGACCTCTTAGGTTTGATGTACCATTTTGCCAAGTTTGGTGTAATTCCGTTCAGCCATTCAGGCTGTAGACGTATCTAAATGTCCTATGGAAAATTGCATGGGGAAAACACATTTGAAAGTGTTGAAATTTAGAACCAATTAAAATGTTACTTTGGTTTTGTATTTGTGTGTGATGAAAGTTAATTGGTTATGTATATATCTAAAATGAGAGGAAACCACAGCCATTTTGTGATACTACTGTCTGAGGTATATTTGTGAGGAATTTTTGGTGCTCAATTTCTGGTGTTTGATTTACACAGTACTAACACTTCTCCTACTTTTAAAAAGGTGAGTTGTTAATTTGTAAGGGGAACTATGTTGTACACTTTAAGATAATTTGAAAAATGTTTTCTGTTATTTATTTACAGTCCTTCTGTTATACTAAATACTTGATAAAGTTAGTTTTATATTATGTATTAGTAAAAACGATAAATGAAAGTGATTATTTTTTTCTGCAATTTACAGCAAGCAATTTCAAAATAAAATGGCTCACAATGAAGAGACCGTGGCAATTTCTTTTGAATTATCCACTACATTTATTGAAATTGACAGCACCAATAATGAAATATTCTCACAAGGAGGAGATGACTTGATTGATTTTTTTGATCAATCTCTTGATGGCGAATTTATCGAATGTTTGGAGACCATAGAGTTACAAGAATCATCATTGCAGACTTTTCATGAGGAGATTCCTGATGAGATGATTGAAGAGGAAATTCCTGATGAGGACATGTTACTAGTTCTTTCAAATTTTGAAAATTCAGAAGAATAAATTTATATTTAGAAATCAAAAATTGTTTGAGACATTATTCATTTTTATTTTTAATTTATGAGGTTGTAGCGAAGTGATTGTAGTATAAAATGAGACATAGTATAGAGTGCAACATTTTTATGTTACATGGTAAGTTTACTCATATTTACTTTCCTTCTCCCACTATATTATCTCCAATGTGTATTTGACATCTCTTCTTCATCTCCGGCCTCCTTTCTCTCACTGTCTGTGTCTGATGCATCTTATCGCTGCCATTTTGTGTAATTACAGAAGAGAGTAAAATAAAATAGTTCGGAACGTGAAAAGGGGGCAAAGTAGAGTACCCCTCACCCCCTAGGCCTTCTCAGGCGGTCCCAAAAGGATCAGTTTCTGTTTTCCTGAGAGATTATGGTATGAGTTCCATATACCACAATAACATGCAAGATATCTATCTCCTATTACCAACTTTTGGAGATATTCGCGCTAAGCGCGAATATCTCCAAAAACTAACACCTGCCCTGAGCAGTTCTTAGCCATGTTATCCAATGGGAGGTGGATAACATGGCTAAGAGCATTAGCTCGGTAATGCATGAATATCGCTGACTTTTTAGCGATATTCATGCATTGCGGCCGTTTTTTATCGCATTTGCGATAAACCTTGATAATAGCAAGGTTTATCTGCGATAATTTCTGACGATGCTTAGCGGTAAAAAATTTGTTGCTAAGCATCGTTAGCGATAAATATCGCTTAACTTTGGTAATATGCACCAACGTCTGTTAACGTTCGATTCGAAGGAAATGAGGAAGTGTTGAAAAACATTGTCTGCGCCATCTTGCCTTTTTTGAAATGCCACACTTTTGTCGTGCACGGCAGCCATTTTAGATGCCTTGACCAGACCCACTCTCTGCACGCTGTTGATCCGTAGCATGGCTCCCCACCCTCGCAAGCATCTTCCCCAGGCACTGGTCACCCCCGCTCTCTGTCTTATGCATCGGCAATAAACCTCCCCCCATCTGCGCTGCTCTTCCCTGAGAATCACACTCTGTGCCCGCCCGACACCTCCCTTTCGCCCTATTCACTACCGCACCCTCTGACACTCCTCTTCCTCTGTGTCCGATTGTCCAGGCTATCAGCTAGCCCTGCAGATGTAGTTTATGGCCCCAGCTGTAAAGAATCACCCCTCTTCAAAGGAGTTATAGTAGATCAAGGCCCACACCCGATGAGATCCGTCAAACCACACGCGTTCCTACTATCTGAAAACCATCCTGTATTGTGATTGGGGAGGGGACCGAGCCTGAAGCGGAAGATTCCAGGGATGACTCTTTGTACATCAAAGTTTTTACAATTATGTGTCACATTAAAAATATATAGCACTCCAACAAAGTAGTAGGAATATAAAACTTTAATAACTTATAAATATATACAACAAAACAAAAACAGTAGAAACAATTAAACAATGAAGAGACCGTGGCAATTTCTTTTGAATTATCCACTACATTTAATGAAATTGACAGCACCAATAATGAAATATTCTCACAAGGAGGAGATGACTTGAATGATTTTTTTGATCAATCTCTTGATGGCGAATTTATCGAATGTTTGGAGACCATAGAGTTACAAGAATCATCATTGCAGACTTTTCATGAGGAGATTCCTGATGAGATGATTGAAGAGGAAATTCCTGATGAGGACATGTTACTAGTTCTTTCAAATTATGAAAATTCAGAAGATGTTGCCTGGGTGCCGCACTGATTTGGGTATCCGGCGTGGGGCGTCCCGGGGGGTGGGTTGTCAGTAGCGGTCTGTTGTGCGAATAGTTCCAAGGCAGCAGAACGCGCTGAAATCTGGATGGCACGAAGGTGATGTCTAGTAAGTTGCCGCCCAGCAAATAACGGCGTGGGGCGCCGTGGGGGGGGGGGGGAGGCAGTCCAAAGTTCCGTTAAAAGGGCAAAGGAAAGGATCAGTGGTTTGAACCATCAGTCAAAAAGGGGAGGGGGTGCAACAATTTTTCCTACCGGGTCACACTGTGCTTTCACCGGAACTGAGGTCTGCAGGTTTCTAGTCATTCAAACTGAGGCTGGCGCCAGCATGGGAGCGCCGACGTCCCGCGGCTACAGTTTCGTCACTCCACGAGCGATCATGGCAGTCATTCCCCATCGGGGGTGTCTGCGGGGGTCGGGGACTCCCGCGGCTCCTCTAGAATCTTCAAGGTCGTGGAGGACTACGGTGGTGGAGTCAACCAGTGACCGGGCCATTTCTTCATGCTGGGCCCGCTCTTGCCAGGTCGACCGCCATTTTGAGAGTTCGGTAGCTACTGGCGATCGCGGGGTCAAATGAGCGGACGGGCTCCACCCTGCCGGGCGAGACGTTGCAGCATCGCCACAGTGGAAGAACCCTTTTCCGGGCGCCTGGAGCGCTGAGGGTGCAGCTGGGAAGCCTCCACCTGGGGAGGCGGGAGAGGCCTGTTCGCACCGTCTCTCCCACCCAGTGCACCCCACGGCGTCTCGCTTGACATTTGTTATGGCCGGACCAGGCGATGAGGACGAGGGGGGGGGGCGGAGGCATGTGCAAGACATCCCCCCCAGTGTTGTCGCAGCCATTATAAAAGAAAGAAGAAATGTCCCGTCCGTCTTTGGGCCGGACCTCCGGTGGATGGCGGCCGGACGCCCTTTGCTCTGGCCCCATGAACGGGTTCCTTGGCTCATCCGGTGGGGCAGGCCTTGGCGTGTGGTGCCTCTCCTGGGCCTTTCGTGCAGTGGCCTCTCCACTCCCAGGCCCTCCATGGATGCTGGCCCAGACTGGGAGAGAGAGGGTCTAACCTGCAATTCTCCAGGGTTACCGCCACCGCGGCCGGATCCCGTCGGCCTCGGCCTCTGGTTGATGGTGGCCGGACTGGGAGAGAGAGGGGAGGGTCGAGGACACGGACATTCCCCCCCTGCAACTCTCCAGGGTGGTCGTAGCAATCCCCCTGGCCTGGTCCCGCTGGCCTCGGCCTCTCCTCCGGCTACACCCTACGTGATGATCTCCTGGCCGACGGTTGGCAGCAGGACCCGCATTATATGTGTTGCTTCCGGCTGGGCGTAGCCGGAAACCTGTTTCTCAAACAAAGGATATTGAGGCAAATGTGGCGCATACTCTCTTCTTAACCTATTGTATTCCTTAACACAATCTAGATCCGCACAAATGTTTGTGACATCACACTCAATCAAGTACAATCCCGATAAAGTTTCCAGAATGGGGCGGATGTCTGCTGACTTGTATCTTTCCCAGTTTGCCGTTATTTGGGCGTGGCAGGCGGTGGGACAGACACGTTTTGGGGCAGTGAGGGGCGATGAAGCCTCGTTGCCTTGTGGCCGTTGCAGTGTCACACTTGGTTTCTCTTACTGTTTTCAGGTTTCTTATTACGGGCTTACTTCTAACGTTTCTTGTTTCTAGGACAATAATAGGTTTTATCATTACGTATTGTTATCGTTTCTTTGTTTGTTATTTAATAAAAAGTTCATCAGTGGCCTACTGATTTTCGTTTTCCTATTCCTTTCTTTCCAGGTTGTTTCATGCTAAAGTTTCTGTTAACAGGATACAGTGATCACTTCGTTATTATTGCATATGTCCTTTTCACTAGGGGTGCTCTCTGGTCGGGCCAGATGACCTATCTCTAGTAAATGGTCCGGGGGAAACAGGTGCATCAATCAGTGGGGAGTAGATAGGCATGACAGATTACAACGGGGGACAAAGGTCCGCATTACCTACCCTTTCACTACTTGCAAAGATTGTCCTACGTTTATTTGCAAACAGGGAATACCTCCAAAAAGAACCAATTCCCAAACAGTCAATGTTCGGGCAAACAATCAATCAATGAGGAACGAAATAGGCACGACGTGTTAAAGGTTTGCGTTACCTACCTTTCACTATCTGCAAAGGGAGAGAGAATATTCCTATTCTTCCTCGTTTGCAGGCAGAGAAGATCCTTAAGAGAACCAACTTCGAACAATTCAATGCTCGATTCAAACAATCAACAAGGGGTACTGTGAACACAAATGAACGCCGCTTATGTACATACACATTGCTATTTTCAACAGGTTGTTCCTAATGTTTCTATTTTAGCCAGGTCAAAAAGAGATCCCATTGGTGGCCTACTGATTTTGCTCGATTCCTTTTGTTTTTTTACACGATTTTTCGCTATCTGCAAAGACTAAACAGAGTATTGCGACTCTGTGCTTGTTTGTAAATAGAGAATGAACCAAAGAGAACAATCAATGAAATGGAGAGAGAAGCAGGCACGACGGATTACAACGGGGGCAAAGGCCTGCGTTAACTACCCTTCACTATCTGCAAAGAGAGAGTACTCCTAATAGAAATGAGGGGGGGGCAGCATTCAAAGCAGATCAGTGTGCATAAACACGAAAATGTTTTTACTTACCACGTACTTGACATTCGACAGCTTATGATATTTGCTATTAAAAAACCATTGAAATTCACTGAAAAAACCATAGGTTATAGACCATATATAGTTAGGAATTAGCATTTACAAAACCTTGAAAATTCACTGAAAAAACCATAGGTTATAGACCATATATAGTTAGGAATTAGCATTTAAAAAACCTTATTTTACTCACACAAAACCATTGAAATTCCATATTTAGTTAGTTGTACTAACTATATATCGCGCACCCGCAATCCACTGCTGATCATGTCACATATTACATCATTCATGACATGGTCAGTGACATCACTGATGACATCACTGATGACATCTCAAATGACATCACTGATGACATCACTGATGACATCTCAAATGACATCACTGATGACATCACTGATGACATCTCAAATGACATCACTGATGACATCACTGATGACATCTCATTTGACATTACTGATCACATCACTGATGACATCATTCATGTGATAATACGATGAACCTCTTCAGACTTTAATATAACCTTAGATACACTCAGTGTAAACACAGACTCACAGATTGTCATTCATCCATGAAGTTACACACACACCTAGTCAGTCATGCAAACAATCAATCACACCTCCATTTTCCCAACTATACAGTTATACCCACCTTACTTATTCAAACATATACTAAAACATATTTACTCTCTTATACAATCCTGGATACAAGTTCACAATGATGCATACAGCCACTCACACATTCACTGGCTCTTATGCACAGTTATTTATATATGTCAAGTCTCACATGTACTGTGTTTTACATATGTACTTACTTTGACATGTAGCACTGAGATATCCATTCACTCACCAATACACTGATGCACACAGTCAACCGCCCATACAGCTGTTTCCACATGCACTTTTGAACCCATACATCTAGTGAATCAACTGCTCACACATCTATGCACAGAGTCATACACCTCCCAGCCACCCACACACACACTCAGTCTCCCATACAAATACTTGGGCAACCAATCAATAACCCATATAGTTACTCATATAGCTACTGAACAACACATGCAGCAGTTTTCAGAACAACAGACATAATGATGCACAAATTAAGACAGTTTAGTCACTAACCCATGCACTCAGTGAGACACATTTAATCACTCACTCATACAGTCAGTCATGCACCTACTAAATCCTTCATCCAGACACTTATACATCCACTCAAGACATATTTTAACTTTACAGAAAAATACAGTCACTGGATGTTGTCATCAGTGATGTCATCAGTGATGTCATTTGAGATGTCATCAGTGATGTCATCAGTGATGTCACTGACCATGTCATGAATGATGTAATATGTGACATGATCAGCAGTGGATTGCGGGTGCGCGATATATAGTTAGTACAACTAACTATATATGGAATTTCAATGGTTTTGTGTGAGTAAAATAAGGTTTTTTAAATGCTAATTCCTAACTATATATGGTCTATAACCTATGGTTTTTTCAGTGAATATATATATATATATATATATATATATATATATATATATATATATATATATATATATATATATATATATATATATATATATATATATACATAGACATATATATATAGACATATATTACCTACTGGCGGTCGCCAGTAGGTATATATAGTTAGGATTTTTTCTCTATGTGATTTTTGAAAATTCTATGTCTAATAACTTTGGCGTTTGTGGACGGAATTGGCTGAAATTTTCAGGAAAATTGAACATTTTGTTTCTGAGCAGCCGCTGAAAATTTCGGGGGGGGTTCATCAAGAGGGGGCCGAGAAAAAAGGGGGTCCCAAAACGTGTTTTTCCCATGTTAATTTCCATAGGGCGGTTGGCCTCACTTTTAGCCCGAACGGCTGAATGGATTTGCACGAAACTTGGCAAAATTGTAGATATTGTTTGCCCGATGTGCCTTTGCTAGGTCTCAAGATATATGCTCCTGTGAATTTTGAGTAAATTAGGTTTAAATAAAGATATATATCTAGAGCCGCGCCCAGGTGCGCGTACCGGGGAGCGCTCCGGGCGCGCCACGCGACTTGCGCACGGCAAGCTGATTGGTTCTCGGGTGTCTGTAAACATTCGAAACAGTCCGCAGCGGCCGCCATCTTGTGTCTCGCTAGGATTGAGACACAAGAGGTGGCAAAAATGAAAGGGGGAAATGAGCAAAAGGGGGCAGGGTACACCCCCCTGACCCCCTAGTTTTGATGTGGGGGCCATAAAAGGGTCCCGCGGGTAAAAAAAAAAAAAAAAAAAATCGATTTTCGCGGAAGAGCGCCAGGTACGCGCACCGGGGAGCGTACGGGGGAGCGTACCATGGAGATAAAAAATGACACTTTTTTAAAAAAAAAAATAGCATTTATTTATAAATTGGAGGTAGTTCTGAAAAGAACTTTTTTTTTGTTTTTGTTGTTTTATATTTTTTTAGACTTTTTAAAACGATTTTATATTTTTTTTGGATTTTTGTCAGGGGAAAAACAAAAACAGGGATTCCAAAACTGCTCAACAGGAGCAAAAAAATGTGAAAATTTAGGGACTGGCAGGGCAGCGGTGTTGCTGTTTCTTTATGGCAATGAGTTCAACACTCTGCTCCCCATAGCAGAGCAGTTCGTCACACTCCGTGCACAGAAATTTGATGCCTGCAAACACCGGCTGAATGTTAGGGACCATTCTTCCACGGGGTGGTCCCGAAGGTGTTGCTCCACCAGTGGAGGTGCTGCCGCCATCTGTGGGTAAATTCCGTGCCAGCTCTCTGACACTCTCCCTGGCAAAGTTGTTAGGGTGTCTTCTTTTCACATGCCTGATTAAATTAGCATTTCCAAAACTATATTTTTTCAGAGGATTGCCTCTGGATAAACTACTACCACAAATTTTGCAGGTTACTTTTGGAGCGTTGACTTTTTTTTGTCCTTCAGGGATGTCATAAAATTTCCAGATGAAATGGGTTTTTTTCTTCTGCTGAGGAGGGTCCTCATCTAAAAATCCGTCTGAATCACTGCTGGATGACTCTCTTGCAGCCATTGCTGTAGATCAGAAAAGTAGGAGATGAACAAAGTACACAGAACAGCTCTTGCTCTCTCCAAGTACAAAGCAATAGTGAGAGAAATGGGTGGGTTTCACACAATTTGGATAAAAAAAAGTTCTGAACCAATGAAAAGTGTTATTTTAAAGTCACATGGTTTGACGCGCTTACGCTACGCGCCCCGGGGCGCGTCCCGGGGCGTGTTTCGTAAGCGCATCAGGGCGTTTACGTTGCGCGATTGTATGCGCTTCCGGGTGCGCTTACGCGGTGCGTCGTAAGACGCATCTCGCGGCTACGCGATACGTGTCTTATGATGCAAGGCGTGGCGGCTACGCAATACGTCACGATGTTGTTTTCGTTCGCGGCAATAGCGCTATCGGGACGCTCATCAGTACGCGCCCCGGGGGGCGCCGCAAGATTGCGCTTACCCGTGCGTTCACCGGTCCGCGCCCCGGGAGCGCACCAAAAAGAATTAAAAAAGAAAAAATGACATAATTATACAATATAAAATTCGATTTAAAATGTATTATTTTTTAAAACTAAAAAGATTTGCTATTAAAAAACCTATGAAATTCACTGAAAAAACCATAGGTTATAGACCATATATAGTTAGGAATTAGCATTTACAAAACCTTGAAAATTCACTGAAAAAACCATAGGTTATAGACCATATATAGTTAGGAATTAGCATTTAAAAAACCTTATTTTACTCACACAAAACCATTGAAATTCCATATATAGTTAGTTGTACTAACTATGTATCGCGCACCCGCAATCCACTGCTGATCATGTCACATATTACATCATTCATGACATGGTCAGTGACATCACTGATGACATCACTGATGACATCTCAAATGACATCACTGATGACATCACTGATGACATCTCAAATGACATCACTGATGACATCACTGATGACATCTCAAATGACATCACTGATGACATCACTGATGACATCTCATTTGACATTACTGATCACATCACTGATGACATCATTCATGTGATAATACGATGAACCTCTTCAGACTCTAATATAACCTTAGATACACTCAGTGTAAACACAGACTCACAGATTGTCATTCATCCATGAAGTTACACACACACCTAGTCAGTCATGCAAACAATCAATCACACCTCCATTTTCCCAACTATACAGTTATACCCACCTTACTTATTCAAACATATACTAAAACATATTTACTCTCTTATACAATCCTGGATACAAGTTCACAATGATGCATACAGCCACTCACACATTCACTGGCTCTTATGCACAGTTATTTATATATGTCAAGTCTCACATGTACTGTGTTTTACATATGTACTTACTTTGACATGTAGCACTGAGATATCCATTCACTCACCAATACACTGATGCACACAGTCAACCGCCCATACAGCTGTTTCCACATGCACTTTTGAACCCATACATCTAGTGAATCAACTGCTCACACATCTATGCACAGAGTCATACACCTCCCAGCCACCCACACACACACTCAGTCTCCCATACAAATACTTGGGCAACCAATCAATAACCCATATAGTTACTCATATAGCTACTGAACAACACATGTAGCAGTTTTCAGAACAACAGACATAATGATGCACAAATTAAGACAGTTTAGTCACTAACCCATGCACTCAGTGAGACACATTTAATCACTCACTCATACAGTCAGTCATGCACCTACTAAATCCTTCATCCAGACACTTATACATCCACTCAAGACATATTTTAACTTTACAGAAAAATACAGTCACTGGATGTTGTCATCAGTGATGTCATCAGTGATGTCATTTGAGATGTCATCAGTGATGTCATCAGTGATGTCACTGATCATGTCATGAATGATGTAATATGTGACATGATCAGCAGTGGATTGCGGGTGCGCGATATATAGTTAGTACAACTAACTATATATGGAATTTCAATGGTTTTGTGTGAGTAAAATAAGGTTTTTTAAATGCTAATTCCTAACTATATATGGTCTATAACCTATGGTTTTTTCAGTGAATATATATATATATATATATATATATATATATATATATATATATATATATATATATATATATATACATAGACATATATATATATAGACATATATTACCTACTGGCGGTCGCCAGTAGGTATATATAGTTAGGATTTTTTCTCTATGGGATTTTTGAAAATTCTATGTCTAATAACTTTGGCGTTTGTGGACGGAATTGGCTGAAATTTTCAGGAAAATGGAACATTTTGTTTCTGAGCAGCCCCTGAAAATTTCGGGGGGGGGGTTCGTCAAGAGGGGGCCGAGAAAAAAGGGGGGTCCCAAAACGTGTTTTTCCCATGTTAATTTCCATAGGGCGGTTGGCCACACTTTTAGCCCGAACGGCTGAATGGATTTGCACGAAACTTGGCAAAATTGTAGATATTGTTTGCCCGATGTGCCTTTGCTAGGTCTCAAGATATATGCTCCTGTGAATTTTGAGTAAATTAGGTTTAAAAAAAGATATATATCTAGAGCCGCGCCCAGGTGCGCGTACCGGGGAGCGCTCCGGGCGCGCCACGCGACTTGCGCACGGCAAGCTGATTGGTTCTCGGGTGTCTGTAAACATTCGAAACAGTCCGCAGCGGCCGCCATCTTGTGTCTCGGTAGGATTAAGACACAAGAGGTGGCAAAAATGAAAGGGGGAAATGAGCAAAAGGGGGCAGGGTACACCCCCCTGACCCCCTAGTTTTGATGTGGGGGCCATAAAAGGGTCCCGGGGCGTGTTTCGTAAGCGCATCAGGGCGTTTACGTTGCGCGATCGTATGCGCTTCCGGGTGCGCTTACGCGGTGCGTCGTAAGACGCATCTCGCGGCTACGCGATACGTGTCTTATGATGCAAGGCGTGGCGGCTACGCAATACGTCACGATGTTGTTTTCGTTCGCGGCAATAGCGCTATCGGGACGCTCATCAGTACGCGCCCCGGGGGGCGCCGCAAGATTGCGCTTACCCGTGCGTTCACCGGTCCGCGCCCCGGGAGCGCACCAAAAAGAATTAAAAAAGAAAAAATGACATAATTATACAATATAAAATTCGATTTAAAATGTATTATTTTTTAAAACTAAAAAGATTTGCTATTAAAAAACCTATGAAATTCACTGAAAAAACCATAGGTTATAGACCATATATAGTTAGGAATTAGCATTTACAAAACCTTATTTTACTCACACAAAACCATTGAAATTCCATATATAGTTAGTTGCACTAACTATATATCGCGCACCCGCAATCCACTGCTGATGATGTCACATATTACATCATTCATGACATGGTCAGTGACATCACTGATGACATCTCAAATGACATCACTGATGACATCACTGATGACATCTCAAATGACATCACTGATGACATCACTGATAACAACATCCAGTGACTGTATGTTTCTGTAAAGGTAAAATATGTCTTACATATTGAAGAATGAGTGGATTTATAAGTGTCTGGATGAAGGATTTAGTAGGTGCATGACTGACTGTATGAGTGAGTGATTAAATGTGTCTCACTGAGTGCATGGGTTAGTGACTAAACTGTCTTAATTTGTGCAGCATTATATCTTTTGTTCTGTAAACTGCTGCATGTGTTGATCAGTAGCTATATGAGTAACTATATGGGTTATTGATTGGTTGCCCATGTATTTGTATGGGAGACTGAGTGTGTGTGTGGGTGTCTGGGAGGTGTATGACTCTGTGCATAGATGTGTGAGCAGTTGATTCACTAGATGTATGGGTTCAAAAGTGCATGTGGAAACAGCTGTATGGGCGGTTGACTGTGTGCATGAGTGTATTGGTGAGTGAATGGATATCTCAGTGCTACATGTCAAAGTAAGTACATATGTAAAACACAGTACATGTGAGAGTTGACATATATAAATAACTGTGCATAAGAGCCAGTGAATGTGTGAGTGGCTGTATGGATCATTGTGAACTTGTATCCGGGATTGTATAAGAGAGTAAATATGTGTTAGTATGTGTTTGAATAAGTAAGGTGTGTATAACTGTATAGTTGAGAAAATGGAGGTGTGATTGATTCTTTGCATGACTGACTAGGTGTGTGTGTAACTTCATGGATGAGTGACAGTCTGTGAGTGTCTGTTTACACTGAGTGTATCTAAGGTTATATTAGAGTCTGAAGAAGTTCATCGTATTATCACATGAATGATGTCATCAGTGATGTGATCAGTAATGTCAAATGAGATGTCATCAGTGATGTCATCAGTGATGTCATTTGAGATGTCATCAGTGATGTCATCAGTGATGTCACTGACCATGTCATGAATGATGTAATATGTGACATCATCAGCAGTGGATTGCGGGTGCGCGATATATAGTTAGTGCAACTAACTATATATGGAATTTCAATGGTTTTGTGTGAGTAAAATAAGGTTTTGTAAATGCTAATTCCTAACTATATATGGTCTATAACCTATGGTTTTTTCAGTGAATATATATATATATACACATGAATAGTCGATGTCCTATGAAACTATAATAAAAAACATTTTGTAAACTGAGCATATGCAATCAGTACTCAATGCAGCATGTGTTTGTAAATGAAAGTTGTGTACTAAAATATATGACTTTACAAAAATATAAAATCTAATAGGGTATTGTAAGCAAAACAAGTAAAGGTCACATGACCAGTAGAGATTCTCTAAAGTCTTCTGGCTTCGTCTAATTCAAAAGGAAATGGTAAGCCCCCTGGCCATGTTCAGAACACCATCCAATTTTCCGAAACCTGGAGAGGAACTCCAAAATATATTCCTTTCTTTAGCAGTTGTGCAGCACCCTACCACAACTGCAAATGCAGCTCTCCTGTTCATAAAGTAGTCAAAGCAGGTGATGCACATATTTCTTCCAAAGGAATGTTATTGAGAAGACACCCCATACCCTTCTCTCAATCCCCTGATGGGTCTAATGAGAAGACATAAGTTCTCATGTACAACTACAAGGGGGCAGCTCTCGTGGAAAAGCTTGTGTATTTTTTCTGGTTTATCTAGGAGACAATGGAAAATCCTGGAAAAAAGAACTCATGGATGAGTATGCACGTTTTTCTCTTTGATCAGCAGCCACCCTCCAAGTTGCACTCGCCATTGTTTACACAACCATGTTGCAAAAAAAAATGAATAAACAGAAGAATCTCCTTTGTCTTAGGACAATGGACTTAATATAGAATGGAAGGCCGGCAGGTATCACAGCACCCCTGAGTGAACCTACTGCACCCAATATTCCAGCAACCAGGGCTGGGCAATGGGACCTGATCGTGGCTACCCATTAGACACAACAGCCTCTCTCCCAACTAAGAAACAATAGAGGGGCTGGGAGGTGCATTCGATCTCTAGTTTAACATGTCCATTGGGAGTAGGGGCCCATGAAGTGATAAAAAAGAAAGTTCTGAAGAATCTCAGGACAAAGGAAACCCCCTGAATTTTACAGGTGTAAATATAATTGGGACGTCCACCCTTAAAGCTCGCATCATAATGGACAGGACGAACAGCATGCATTCTATGTGGTAAAGCACACTCATGCTAGCACAGGGTAACATATGTGTAACTGAACAGCACAATAGAAGGGCAACAGTGCCTGTCTTTGATTGCACAGATCCATCCCTGTTTACGTATTATTTGTACCCACAAAACAGCTTTGTAAATTAAGGCTACAATTCCAAACTGCGCCATGGTCTGCTCCTTCTAGCTGTGCAGGTCGAGGTTACATGTGCTATAAGAAAATCTATTTCAAGTAGGAAATCATAAAGGGTCCGATCACGAGGATAATGGTAGCTGCAGTCCCAAAATAATTCTGCCAAGGGACCATGAAGTTGTCAACAAAGGACACGTAAAGCAGTTTGCAATAATACTTAGCTCAAATAGACAGCAACAAGCAGGCACTGCTGATTACACTCAAACCCACTGAACAAAAGACAATGAGCATTCTCCTATATAACATAAACCCATTTTTATTGGTATTGATTTATTTGTATCCAAGGCAGACTTCATTTACAGTATCGTATGAGAAGCAGAATATTTTAATCATCTTCCAAATTCAGCTCAATGCCTAAAGGCAACAAAAAAAGAAAATTTGAAAGCAAGTGAAATTGTTAGGATAAAAAGCTTGAACTGATGTTTATGGCTCTGTGCTTCTTAAGTAGTTTAGACCTTTGTGTTTAGAAGCGAGGACGAAAAAAGCTTTGATGAAAATAAAGCTTGCGTTTACTTTTAACTCGCACTTTTTGGTTTTGTACTAAATAGTATTTTTTTTTTTACTGATTTCTTCATCGTCTTGTGTGAAGTATGACTAACAGTAAGACCAAGATAGAAAGGACGGAATTAAGGGCTTGTTTTCCCTATTCTGGGGAAAGATGCTGCCTCTTTTGGAGTGTTTAATGTTACGTTATAATATTTGATCCGTTACGTTACATAACATTCTACTATGTTATGGTACTTAATGGTTCCACCACTATGGCGGAGGAGCGTTGCCCCACTGCTTTCGAGCAGTGACAGAGAGGAATATAACATGATAGTAACTTTCAGTTCATGTTATGTTTCCTTTGTGGGTTAGAGGGTGGGCAGGGTTGCTCTGCTCATGTAGCAGGGCAGGGGAGGAGTGGTTTTCCCACTCAAGTGCGAAATGACTGTTTGCGCACCTCTCAGGCCGTCCAAAGGAGTCATGTGCACTTACCTGTACTTCATGAAGGCTGCATTACAGCCTGCATGGAGAACATGCCCATCTCTAAAGCCCCAAGCTGAGCGCCGTGTCTTGGAGCTCAGACAAATCACGACGCTGCATTGCAGCGTTGAGATTGGCTTAGGGGAGGGGGCCTGGCTACCTGCTTCCTGTTCCTGGAAGCAGATTCAGGACAGCAAGAGCACACAAGACGTGGGACTTGCCCTCGAGGTAAGTTTTTACTTTTTTATTTCTAAACACCACTCCCCCGTGCGACACCTCCCACAACCACCGACCCCTGCGGCCCCCGCACAATACCCCCCCACCCACAAACCATGCTGGCCGCCCCTGATAATACTCATATAACATTGCCATGTAGCGTGTAGCTTGTAGCTCTGGTTTTGAGGATAAATTCACAGACCGGAATCTGGCTTTGTGTATAAGTTGGTTGGTTGCTTGGTTAGTATTAATAGCGGATGTGTTATATGGTAGCTATTTCAGTGAGCTATAAAGTATGCTGAAAGTGGTGAAGGCCTTTCTTGAAGCGCAGGTGATCACTGATTTTCGCAATTATGTGGCACTCGTGTGATTCTCAACAATTTGAATAATGAGTATATCTCTTTACAAGGACCTCAAGGAGGAAGTTGCATAGATACACAATTTGTTGACTGTTGTCGTTTAATCAATGTAGTGAATAATATTGCCTTGGCAGTTTTTGCACAAGGTTGCGCATTTATCAGAGAACCTATGCCCCACAGCTCTCATTAACAAATTTCTGAAATTCATTCCCAGTACACCACTTGCATTTAAGAACTTTTTTGTCTTATAAAAACATTTCGGAAATGTCAAACTTTTAAAGACATCATGTTCATAAGGAGATTTTATTAATACTACTTAGAGTGTACTTAGGGCCTAATTACGAGTTTGGTGTTGTAGGAGCAGACCGCCTCACCGGTGATCAGCTCCCCCACTGCCAAACCCGTGGGTTGCACCACCCACCAGATTACGAGTTTCCTGTGCCTGGCGGGCTGTTTTTGGCAGTCCCACGGCGGTGCCTCTGAAAATAGGCACTGCAATGGGAACGCCAAAAGCAGTTCCTGCACAGCATGAACTGTAAAGTCCATGCCATGCAGGAACTGGGGTGCATGCACACATTGCACATGGGCAACAGTGGGCCCTGTAGGCCCCCCTTTGTTTCAAGACCACCAAACTTTTCATGGAGGAAAGACCTCCATGACACCGCTGACAGTCCTAAAACTCATACGATGCATGGCGGGGCTGCAGCGGCACCACCAGCATATTACTGAGTCCCTGACCGCCACGCCACCTCCATGGAATGGCAGTTCCCTGGTGGCTTCGACTTTGCAATGGCGTTCTGACCATCACAACTTGTAATGGGGCAGTTGGACCGCTGGTGTGGCGGGGACTGGACTGCCACTGCAGCACACTTGTGAGTCTGGCACTGCACAGACCACCAGATTCTTAATTAGACCCTTAATGATTAAAATAAATTGGTGAAAAATACTACACATAACAATTTAGTTATACTATTAATAAACCATTGAGCTCCCTAATTGTATTCTTTTTTTCAAGTAGATTCTGAGTATTAGCTTTAGATACATTTTGATCCATTTTAGTAGGGAGACAGTACAGTTTTATTCTTCTTCCTTGTCAATGTAAATTTTCAGATTCACCGCATTACAGGCAGGTATGCCTACTAATACTGGCGATCATTGGATAGTGAACCTACAGTATAACATGCTTCTTTTTCCTCTTGTGGAATGTAATTAAGCCATAAACTTCATTTTTCTATCCTTTCATGCATGCACTTCTTTAATGTGATGGTGCCTTTCTCTGATGAGGACGTATTTTTGAAGATCCTACAACTTAGGTGCATAGTAGGCCCCACTTGTGTGGGTGTTGTGACCACTGTTTACTATTTGTTGGCCTCAATAGGCAGTACGCTTTGTCAGGTCAAAGTCTTGATATCTTCTGATATTTGTATTAGCACTCAACAGGGTGCAACAATGTAGATTAATACTGTGAAACTACATACACTTGCTTCCTCCCAGAAATATTCCTCGGTAGTGAATTAGCATATTCTGGCCGAAAATATACAAATTCCAAAAAGATTCATTGGCAAACTTCAACAAAAGTTAAAAATAAATATTACAAATTCAACAGTAATCGGTATCAGGTAGGAAAATGAATGGTTATATCTATCCCTTTCAGGGACAGTTATACAACAATGCTGCTTTCTGAGTCATTTGACTTGAGCATGTCCTGGCATGCTGGTAATATTAGGCAGGCCATGGTGTCCATAAGTGTATTAAGTGTATTTTTCAAGTCCTTTCAAATGTGTTCTGTTGTTTGTTCATGTAGGGTGTTGGTGGGTACTGTTGAGAGCCTTGTGATACCCCACAATGTGGTATACCTGTGCATATTGGAAGAGAAGGATGTTTTCTACCTAAGGGTTCTGGGTTAAAATTCTGCAGCTTTTGGTGTACCATATCAGTTGTGGAGTCCTCTTATCAATGAGGTATGGTTTGGTTGTTGGCTGTAAATGTAATGTAAATGTAAATGTAATGTAAATTGATACTTGTATAGCACACTACTCACCCGCAAGGGTCTCAAGGCGCTTGTACGAATACCGCTGTGGAACCCATCCTGGCTTTCCCTGTGAGGTGTCCACTCCTGGGCACTCCCAAGGTGGAGGCCAGGCATCCTTAGCGTTGTGGGGGCCGTTGTGGAGATTAAGCAAGCTATTGCTCAGAGTTGCAGAGTGGGACTCCATGATTGGAATAGGCACCGAGGCGAGAATTATCAGGTCTGTGGAATTTTTGAGCCCAAGACCCGCCGAGGCGGGGATTTGAACCCTGGTCCCGGGCTAGACCTCTGCATCTAACCATTGAGCCACACTTCTCCACTGTAGGCCCATGAGAGGGTGTTTGGGAGCATGTTGTAGGATGCATGATCTGCGATGGTTAGAGAACTATAGTTGGGAATGTGAAGGCTAGGAGGGTCTCAAAAGATAGATGCATGATCACCAAGGAGTTGACAATTTATTGAATCAGAGGTCAAGGAGGTCCATTACATGGGGTGGATCTCTACTTTTGTGATGGGTGAAGATAATGAGATGCAGTGATTGTGTTCTCTGATATCTAGGAGGTATGTTGAGTCATAGCACTTTGAGGAGTTATACATGCACATCTCTAGAACTAGGACTATAAGGTGAGGGCAGACCACCAAGAAGTGCAAGTTCTCTACTTCTGAAACCTCAGACCTTTTGCAAAAAGGGAACAAGGCTCCAAGCCTTCTCTGGCTCAGCACCGAAGATCTGCAACTCTCTCCCTCCGGAAATCCGCAGAATTCCCTACAAGGCTGCTTTCAAACATGAAGTAAAAACAATTCTAATGAACAGGTTCCTGCCTTAAATGACCAGTGGTCATCTGTTTTATACATTTTTTTTTTCCTTTCTGGCCTAACAACTGTAATACCCAGTATTGTCTACCTTACTATACCAAGTAATGTCTGTGCGCATCCTTGTACATTTTTATTAGCTCATTATGTTGTCCTCTCTTGCTCCCTCTACAATGTTCCCCTTTTACCTTGTTCTCTCATTCCATTATTGTGAAGCGCTCTGATACCCTTTGGGGTCTTGTTCGATGTTATACAAAACTTTTTAAATAAAAATAATAAAAAATAAAATATCTATCAACTTAGTGGTAGGGATATTTTATGGTAATGCATCAGGATAATGGTGTGTGGCTTTACTCACAGTGGAATACTCACTTCATGGGTAGCTAATGTTAAATGAATATTGTGTTGTAGTTGCACAGCTGGGAGATATACAAATGTTATTGTCTATTAAGGTTTTGGTACACACTCATTATGGAGCCTATTATGTTTAAGGAATAAGTTGCTCTGAGTTTAGTGACAATATTTGTTATATTATGGAATAATTCTCATGATTGGAATTTAGAAACTGAAGATGTCCTTAAGAAGGTTGCAATATTGACCTGTGGTGCAGTGGAATTTAGGTTCCACCCTCTATTTATCACAATTTGCAATTCTATACTCATAACTGTTATTATATTCACTGTGTGTCTTAACTTCTTTAACGTGTGAAGCATTTGAATGTATTAATGAAATGTAATCATCACAGGGTGTGGAGGTTTTAATATGAGTGCACTAATGTTCAGTTGAAACAAGTAATCATGTCCTCTATTACTAATGTTTGCACTTATTATTTAAGCTATACGTGTGTATGTATAATCATGTATTCGAAGTTCATATTAAGTGCTGAGTTAACTTAGCTTGACTTTAAGCCTCAATTGAAATGCATTTAGCCTTGCCAGTATACCCTCTCTTTCTTTTTGCACGTGCATTATAATGCTTCTTGTTAGATATAGAAAAGCATATTGTTTGTATTAGAGTGTCGATAGTGATGCCAGAATAAGGTTATATGTCGCTCCTTATCTTCGTCAGTGAATAAGACAGGACTCACTCCTGTAGAAAAACCCGGGAAGGAATATCATCCAATGTCTCTGGAGTCCAAAATGATGTTAATTCATGGGAGTTGGATGATTTGATTAGGTTTTTCAGTGGGTCTTCCAGAGAATGTGATGGTTCAGAATTGAGCAGGGAACTCCAGTCTCCAGGGAGGGAGACTGCAGTGGAAGTGGTCAAATTAAAATTAGAATTGGATGAGATGATGTTAGGAAATCCTGATCTTTCCCGCTTAATTTCTTATCATGAAAATGAACTTTTAAACATGTGTAAGGATGTTACTAGGCATTGAGGAGAAGTTCATGATAAGCTGTCAGATTTAGCTTGAATCTATGATGTAGATTTAAGTAGGAATAAATCCGTACAGAAAAGTTAATGCTTATGTTTTAACAAAACTGATCTAACTAGTATGAGTGCATCAGGGATGAAAATGCAAACTAGGAAGTTAATTGGTAGCATCCAGAAATTAATTGAATTGGATAAGTGGGAAGGCAGGTGGGCCAGGAAGAAAGACCAGAAGACATTTAAGGTGTTATCCACTACAGAGAGCAAGGGAGAGCCACATCCCTATTTAATACACGGAGAAGGACCTACTAATTTCCTGCTGTGAGAGGTGCCTGGTGGAGGATACATTCATGTACCATGGAGTAGAGGTGATCTTTCTGCATTCATGAATGATTACCCTAAATTAAGAGAAAAACCATTGTTGTGGTAGAACCACCAAGAGAAACTTTGCTAATCCACCTCCTGAGAACTGGAACATTCTATTCTGCAATATTGCTGGGCTCAAATCTAAACTTATTGATCTTGAATGAGGACATTTTATAGACTCTTTCCACATTTGTATATTCCAAGAGTCATTGTGTACAGCTCCTGTATTCAGTAGAGGGTTTAAAAATGTTTCATGCAAAGCTTTAACCTTAGGGAAGTTGTGCCCTGCTGGTGGGCTCACTATCTGGTTTAGAATCACTCTCAATTGTGAAATACTAAAGTTACCTCTGTATTTACCCAACATTGTAGGGCTAAAATTGGTTCCCTCCAAGAGGGAACCTATCTACATCTTCAATGTGTATAATAGACCCGGGTACCACCACAATGATCATAAACCCTAAATAGCTAGAGCTATTCAAAAAGTATTCCACCTTGGCAGCACAACTTCTAGGGCTCACATTGTCATTAGGCATTAGAGTATGTCATGGTAGGATGCCCTCAGACATGGGGAGGTGGGCAAACTTTCAAGCATTATAATTCCACAAGCAGAATTAACTATATCTTTGCCTACCTGAATTTATAGCGAATAGTAGAGGATATGAGGATTATCCTCAGGACTGACAATGATAACTACACTCTGCATCTGGAGATGAGATGTGCCCTCTTCTCTAAGGGTGATTGGTCCCCATCTAGGCAGCAGGGGAACTTGCCCGTACCAATAACAAGCAGGCCTATAAATGGCCCACTGTTTATCGCAAACCCACTACTATGGTCCCAGATATAAGTGAACATCGCTGACACCATTGAATATATAATTGGATCAGATCCCAAAGGAGACACTTCAGGTTTTGTTCAAAAACTCCATGATAATCTTTTCGATCAGTTAGGTACCCACAACTACAGGAATATAAAGGACCTCCCATCTTGGGGAAAAACATCTTTGGTTCACTCAACAATGCAGTCTAGCCAAATCGCAGTAATCAACTCTATTAAATCTAAAACTAGAGATATAATAATAAAAATCTAAAAGAGAGTATAAACAACAACTAGATAAAGCAAGATTAGCCTGGGAGTCAAATGTGTCAGATGATGTTGTCATCGCAGTGAGAGCTAGAGGCACAAATCCTTTTGGAGCACCATAGCTAACAGTATTAAATCTGCTACAACTCATGCTCAATATTTCATGCAGCTAAAAACATAGATCATTTTGCCTTTTGAAAAACATTATTCTGGTAAGGAAACACATCCAATCATTATCTCCAATCTGGGCCAGCCTCCTCTTAGAGAACAGCAAATTGCTCTTGAATTTTCTCCTGGCGAGTCACTTGAGGCCATAGCTGCCTGGTCCCTAGAAAAGCCCCAGGCCTCGATGTAATCTGGGTAATCTATTTGCGGCAAAGCCCCAGGTTTGGGGCCCACATGTAAACCTATTGTCTAACAATAGTTTGAGAGGTGCAACCATACCTAAGTCATGGCAGTCAGCAGAGATATTCCCATTCATATAAAATGTGACACTGATGATTCTCGCAACCATAGGCTGATCTGTTTGATCAGTGAGTTACAAAAACTGTTGAGCTGACATGTCCTAGGAAAGATAACTGATGTATCCAAGAGCACTATGTTTGACAAAATAGCGCCCTGCGTACAAGGTAACTTGCCAAACACAGCGAAAGTACTAATAGTTAAGAAACAAACTGAGGCAAGTGACATTTAACACATATATGCAGGCATATAACATATAGACTAGCAAACAGCAGGCAACTTTATTATAATGCATCAAATAACTTGCATGAATGCTTATACTGTTGTTACAAAATTATTCAAAATTGTATTTGATTTTAACTTTTAAGAGTATAAGATCTTTTTCTCTTTAAAAACATATTAGTCTTCTGCAGTGTCCTGTACAATGATCAACACAGTAGATAATGCATTACTAATATAAACTTACAACCATGTCGTCTCATATGATGAAGTGTACATTATATTGATTAATAAGATCATGATAGAGTAACAATAGTAACAAAACTTGGACTGACAGTGGAACCTTCTTGCTGTCAACACCACGGGACTCCTTCCAGCATCGAGTATGGAAGGAGTCCCGTGGCGTTGACTTTTTTGGATGCGGTGCCTTTTGATCGTGACTAGCATATTACGACCCTGTTGACCTCGCCTTATGGGGCTTTGTCTTCTGAAGCAATGTGTTGATGTGTAACACTATTTAGATTGAATTTTGGATTACCTTCCTCACGCAGTCTTCATTATCTTTGAAGCTTATTCTCGGGATTCCAGTGATATATTCTGTGGAACCATCTGGTAGTCCAAGATGGACGCCGTTTTATTTATGCTCTGAATTATTTATATCAGTATCTATGAAGCACCTATATGAAATTACGTCCTGACAATCTTCATGAAGGTTGAATTTCACATCTTGTGTTACTATTGGCGATTCCACACTAGAGGGCGCTTAATCATCGCTGACATATCTTGATGGATGATTCTATTTCTTCTTGTGCTGCACATTTTGCATAGCTTCTGCTATTCATGGAGATACAAGGAATTACTGGGACGAAACGCGTTGGCTGTACTGTTTTCCCTACCACGTATTGGAATAAAGAGGTCAAAACTGAGGAGCCTTGCTTTCGTTATCTTTTGGATTTGGACTTATACTTTGTTCAATTGGAATTTTGTATTGTGGTGTGGTGCACCCGTGCTTTTGTGTTTAAATTATACAGTAACAATAGGTTCACAATGTGAGTGGCTCAGATGGTGAAAGAGCTGACGGTATGTTGACACACTACGCGTGTTTCGGCAGGCATGCCTTCATCAGGAAGCCGTCACATCATTCACTACAGAGGACACAAGAGAACATATTGGTATAGAATGTATATGCCTGCCATTATTATGTTTATTAAGGTATACGCAGAGATCTTATCTTACTTAAAAACACAGTTGGTAGGTCGGGACCCTTGTGACCTTATGTTAATTACTGCAGTGGCGGAGTATAGAGTTTTGAAAATATAGTAAAGTGCCATTGACTACCCACAAGCAAAAAATAAACAATAAAACACCTGAGTTTGTGAAGACCAGACAATAGTGTGACTACTTAACAAGAACCCGCAGATCCTACATCTGTGAATCCAATACATCTATATAATGATACAAACCAAGTTATTTGATAATATTTGAGCATGGTAAACCCAAAAATAAAAGTAACCCAGGGTAATGAGGAGAGCAGAACTGGGAGGGGTCATGCTAGGAGTTACTATGAAGACAAAAGCAAATTATCCAAGGTTTTTATTACATCACACGATTTCTGGATAATAATTTATTTCTCCTGCAATGTAGTATCCCAAGGAAGTCGTTGGCCCACTGAAGGTACCAAAGGCCTGGAAAATAACTGAAGGCAAAATCCTAAATTCAAAAAAGAATAAGGAATAGGGACGATAACCTAAACAAAGGTTGGATATACTAAGACACAGCATCAGGGTATGGTCTTTACGGTACATCGTTGTTCCAAGTCTCTTAACTTTGTTACCAAGCGGGAGTGAGCACTGATTACTCCAAAATATTAGGAAGTGTGTACGACCAAAACCACTGATGTGGGCAGCATGAATAGGACAAACTAAATATGTAAAAAAAGAAACAATGCATAATATATACGGATATCCATCAAAAACTCTGTAAATGTACTTATGTACTTATGCTACAGAAGATAAAGTTGTAATATTAGCAGTCAAAAGATGTTAGGAAAAAAAATGGTACCCCCATGCACCAGTCCAGCAACATATTACTGCTCACTCTGCAATTAAAATTACATAAAAGGCGCAAATAATATGTTGTGCATACGGCATTTTATGTCGTCCTGCAGCTTACACCCACCTTTTTATTGCAATCTCTTATTATCTTTTTTCACCATACTGCTGATTTGTGTACATTGTACACCTGCCTAATATATTTAAAAAAATGTAAAATCGTAATAAACTCTTTGGTTAACATGAAAAAGTAAACAAACTAATTTTTCTAGCCCCGGTAAATTGTATAGTCAACAATGAGTTTGCGTTATACCTTTATTCATAGTTCAATGTTCCATTCTGTCTCTTCTCCCTTTCACGATAGACATGGCAACATGTATCTAAGAACATTCTGAGATGAAATAACACTATAATTTATAGAGAAGTAGAAAAGCTCATTTTCGACATTCTAAGCAGTTTCGTTTTATTAGGTGAGAAAAATACACTGGTGTTCGGTAACACTAAAAATGTTACAAAAATCCTAGCTTGGTAAAAAAGGAAGTTATATAACGGAAAGCAATAGCACAATTTGCTAGAATATTCTCCTGGAGTTGGAGGACAAATCGCTATCTATTTTTCTTTGTTTTCTGAGCGATTATAATCCTCAATGGACTATAAGCATACTGTGTCCCAATAAAAACCTATTTGGTAAGAAGTATTATCTTTTTTAAAAGGCTTTAAGAAAGATGATAAAAAGCAATTTGCATTGCCATGTCTGCTAGGACTAACATAATGACATATAATATTTGGATAAATGTGCTTTTAATGCTTCTTGATGCGCTCTGAATGAGGGTTGGTTTGTCCTCTGCTAACATAACATAACAACGAGCTCTTTAAAGAGCAATGTCAATCGTTTAGTGCAGAACTAGCATTAATATATGGAAGATACATTTTTAAAAGCTTTACAATATTCTAAATGATTATCTATACATAGCAATCTGAGATTCCCTGCTCATTGCATGAACAATTACATCCCCAGTAAAATGCAAGAACAGTACGTTGATAAAACTAGGATGCAATTAACACAGACTCTAAATGCCCTCTGCACACGTACGAGCCATTCAGAAACCTTGCTATTCGGCCCTTAACTACAGCAAAGTCGGTGGCTTCCAGATGCTTATCTATGATTTTATTACACTGTATTGTGTTTATCATCTCATATTCACATGTACCTCGTAGAAATTAAAATACCTTTCTTCTGTTTCTGTCCTCTTTTGAGGAAAGATCGTAACAATCCAAATGGTATGAGTTCTTGAAAGCAGGGACAAACAGATTTGTCCTGATGGGGCCAGATTGCAAATTATAAACCCCTACATCACGGAAAGAGATAGAACAGGACTTTAGGACGCGAATAAAACCAAAGAAAGTTTGAGACTGGAAAAGGAAATGTACATCAGTAGAAAATAACCCTAAATTGATATTATTGGATTAACACTATAGGTTTATTTTACTTAGGCCCTGATTATGAGGATAAGTGACATTAATCACTCGTGAAAAATAAGGATGCCACTGAGTAAGTTATTTATCAAGCGTAATAAATACCACCTAGTTGTTGGGGAAAAACATGCAGATGTTGGTGTTTAACACAAAATCAGTATGATATAGTAAATACTGAATGTTTTTCCTCTGTTCATTTTCAATAGGTTTTCCTTGGTGAAATTTAATGAAGTTTGGGTAATTTAATACATACGACAATTATCAACGTGTAATTCCAACCGCTTTGTGTAAACCGGGGGACAGAATTTAACAAGCAACTCTGTTTAGGCACTAAATAAATAATGAAAGCACCTAATGTGTGAGAGGCGAACACTGATGCTGTCTAAGATGTACCTCTTCTGTGTTTCGGGTGTAGGCCAAGCATGCTACTGAACGTGTGAGTAGAGTTGAACCGCTAAATTTTTTGCTTTACAAGTTGTATGTGCAATCTGCTTCTCCTATTTAACCTGATGATTGTGCCCGGAGCGAAGTACGATTGCTTATTTTGCTGTTTCTCTCCCGGGTGCAAGGACAATTGTACCACCTCTTCTTTTCCTTCCATTTTCCTGAGCGAGGACAGTCATACCGCCATTTCTTTTGCTTTCCCTGTTGTCTGTGTGAGGAAAGTAGTACTGCTGTTTATTTTGTGAGGAGTGTTGTAATGACACTACTTTTTCTTTCCCTGTTGCTTGTGCTAGGAGAGTTTCTTGACTGCTTCTTTTGCTTTACCTATTCCGTGTGCCAGGAGAGTTGTACCACTGCTTGTTACCCACGGTCTTAAGAGGAATGAAAATGGTGGGGGTCTACAAAAGGGGTTTGGCCAAAGAATCCTTTCCAGGAGGCGTTGCCTGCATAATTAAAGGTGTTTCTTAAAATATTAAATAAAATCTTGTGCTTCACATGGCATGCCACCTGAATCTCTGTAAGAGTTATTGCATCCAATCACGTACCAACGTGTGCCTAAAACAAGCCAGTCTTATTGATTTTGCAAATGTATGAGAATCAGAACAATGATATTGGTGTACAAATTAAAATTTATATATTTACATTCTGAAAATGTGAGAATGTGAATTAAACATTATTGAGGTATGTGGTTCGCAGTGTCACAATCACTCCTGTTCTCCCCTTCACACCACTTTCCTCTGCAGCCTCTCAGTGAGACACATATGCTTTATATTCTCACACTGTTCTGAAATACGCAATCTTCACATTTCAAACCTTATCTATTTCCTCTTGCACACCTACTTTTCATTGTCTCTTTTTGCATGTAACTTTGCATCCCCTTCAACATCCCCTTCACAATCCCCATACACATTCACCTATAAGCAATTCATTTTCTTTTATTTTGTCCTGTCAACATTTCAACAATTGTGTACCTCCCTTGCACACTTTTGCATATGCTTAGATTTACAAGTGAAAAAGAAAAAAATGATGTAAAAATGCTGAACAATGCAAACATTCACCCCCAATCACAAAGATCTTGGTTTAATATGTCATTCTTTTACTCATCACACCACCCCAGTTATGAACCAGCCGCATGCAAATCATCTTGACCCTGTTCCTCATGGGAGCAGTCCATCTCGAACTGCCAAGCCAGGTCTTCCCTGAATCAGAAACAATTATCCTGGGACCAGTTTCGGGCATCACCCCTCATCAGCAAGGCTAGCTTAAATCCAGTGGTGCAGTGAGCATGGGACCCACATCTGAGGATACCCTTCCAACTTAGGTTGACAAAAGCAAAAGAAATAAATGATGGATGGAATTCTGAACAATGCAAATATTAAGACCCAGTCACAAAGATTAGGGTTTAATCCTTCGTTCTTTTGTTCACCAAGCCACCCCAGTTCCCGTTCCTCATGGGAACAGTTCAGCCTGAACTGCCAATCCAGGTCCTCCCGGAACAAGCATTCTGGGAACAGTTTCGGGGCATCACCCCTCATCAGCCAGCCTACATTGAATACAGTGGTGAAGTGAGCAAGGGACCCATGTCTGGGCATACCCTTCCCACTTAGGATGACAAAAGCAAAATAAATAAATGATAGATGGAATGCTGAACAATGCAAACATTCCGCCCCAGTCACAATGATCTGGGTTTAATCGTTGTTCTCCTGTTCACCACGCCACCCCAGTTTGGAACCAGCCATATGCAAATCAGTCTTGATTTGCATATGGCTGAGGTAATACACCAATACCGATCCCAGGATGCTTGCTTCTGGTCCAGGGAGCATCTGGCTTGGCAGTTTGGAATAGACTGTTCCCATGAGGTGCAGGGTCAGGACTAATTTGCATGTGGCTGGGTCTAAACTGGGGTGGCATGGTGAGCAAAAGAATGATGGATTTAACCCAGATCATTCGACTGGGGTGAATGTATGATTTACTCAGCATTCCGTCCAACATTTGTTTGCATAGCACTTTTTGCCCTAAGTGGGATGGGTGTGCCCAGATGTGGGTCCCTTGCTCACTGCACCACTGGATTCAAGCTAGGCTGGCTGATGAGGGGTGAGCGAAGCAAAACAGACGCTGCTCATTCTGTCCCTGGCATATGTTAGAAAAATACTTTCACTGTTGTTGTTTATCTGAAACCTGATAGAGGCTGTATATAAACTGTCTGTGTATGCAAGAAGATTGCACAACATATGTTCATGCTGTACCATTTCAGCATACATTTTAAGATTGCAAACAAATGAAGCATAGTAAAATAAAGAGTTTATAATAGAAACAGGAACTGGGCGTTTAGGGCAAAATGGGGAACAGAGCAGGTGATATGGAGGAATGCCCAGTAGACTACAAGGAGGTGAGGTATGATGGGTTTAGATTAAATGGTTATGGGGCAGGGTGCACCTTGCTACTCATGAGAGTACTGTATAAGGAAGCAAGGGCCACCCTACTCACATGGAACCAGGGTATATATATATATATATATATATCATGTAACTAGAAACAATGGTGTGAGCAGCTTGAAGGACCCTCCATTTTTTGACAGGGAGTCAGTAGAGGTCTCAGAGGTGCTGGGTGATGTGGTTATGTTGTGGGATGCTGAGGATGAGTCTGACTGCGGAGTGCTGGATAGTCTGGAGTTTGTGAAGGAGAGATTTGTTGATTACGGCATAGAGGGCATTTCCGTAGTCCAGTCTGCTGGTGATGACTGAGGGGGTGACAGTCTTCCTTATTCGGCAGGGGTCCATTTGAAGTTGCTGCAGAGTTTGCGGGTGTTGAAGCATGTGGAGGATATGGCGTTGATTTGTCAGTTCATGGTGAGTGAGGAGTTGAGTATGATGCTGAGGTTGTGGGTGTGGTCTATCGGGGTGGGAGGGTTTCCGATGGCAGGGGTCCACCAGCTGTCATCCCATGTGGTGGGGGTGGATCCGAGGATGAGGACTTCCGTTTTCTCTGTGTTGAGCTTCAAGCAGCTGCTGCTCATTCAGGATACAACATCCTGCACTTCTTTCCGGAAACTCTGCCTGGAGATGTCGGGTTCCTTGGTGAGGGAGAGGATGAGCTGGGTGTTGTCGGCATAGGATTCTATGCTGAGTCCATGTTTTCTGACGATGGTTGTGAGGGAGCCATGTAGAAAATGAAGAGCATGGAACTGAGGTAAGGTCCTTGGGGTACTCTGCATCTGATCTCTGTGGGTTCGGAGAGGAAGGGTGGGAGTCTTATTCTTTGGGTTCTGCCGGAGAGGAGGGAGAAGATCTAGTCCAAGGCACGTCCTTGAATGCCGGCGTCATGGAGTCTGGTGGCTAGTGTGCGGTGGGGACGGTGTCGAAGGCAGCTGAGAGGTCTATTAAGATGAGGGCTGCAGTCTGGCCTCAATCGAGGAGTGTAAAAATGTCATCTGTGGTGGCTAGTAGGGCAGTCTCAGTGCTGTGGTTGCTGCGGAATGCAGATTAATATGGGTCGAGGATCTTGTTGGATTCTGTGAAGTGCGTTAGCTCGGTGTTGAGCATTTTCTCGGTGACTATGGTGGCAAAAGGGTGGAGAGAGATGGGCCTGTATTTCTTGTGATCCATTGGGTCTGCAGAGGACTTCTTAAGGAGGGGTTTGACTTCGGAGCGTTTCCAGTCAATGGGGAATGTGCCTGTTTCGAGGGTGCAGTTGATCGTCCGTTGTAGTTCTGGTGCAATGGCGGATACGGCTCTGTGGAAGATATGCCTGAGCATGGGTGCTCTGGAGTGGATGCTCATCATAGTCTTTGAGGTGTCTTCTGTGGTGACATAGGTCCAGGTCAGCAGGGTTGGCTGGGTCAGTTGGGTGGCGTTGCTGGTGGATGGTGTTAGGTCAGTGTCATGGTCTTGGTCATCAAAATTGATGTAGAGTGTCCTCATCTTGTGGTGGAAGAAGGAGCTGAGTTTGTTGCACAGGTCCTGGGAGGGAAGGATGTCAGAGGTTTCACTGTGGGGTCTGGTGAATTATTGTATGATGGTGAAGAGTTCCTTGGAGTTGTGACTGAAGTTTCTCTTCCTAGATTTGATGAGTTGGTGATGTGCTATCGTGGTGCCCCTGTAGGTGGTGCGTGTTTCTGGGAATGTTGCTGTACCTCCATGCTTTCTCCAGTCATCTGCATGAGTGCTTGGATTCTTGGACGTCTGTGGTGAAGCAGGTGGCTCTCATGTTGTGTCATATGTTGGAGTTCCGAAGGGGGGCAAGCATGTTGGTGCAGTCAGCTATCCATTGGTGGAGGTCGTTTGCTGCAAGATTGACATGTCGTGGTGGGTGAGTGCAGCTGAGGGAGGAGGTGAGGTGCTCTTCGGTGATCTTGCTCCAGTTTCTGCATGTGAGGCACGACATTGGCCTGTGTGCGGTGGGTTTCGAGAAGGAGAAGTGGAGGCAGTGGTTTTTCATCTAGAGAGGTTGGGCAGTGTGACTGAAGCAAACATTGTTTCCTCTGGCAAAGATAGGGTCAAGAGTGTGTTCTGCCATGTGGGTGGTGAGGAGTTACTTCCATCTGATGTTGGCGATGTTCCCTAGGAGGGCGGTGGGGTTGGGGTCGCTGAGGCTGTCAAGGTAAGAACTTAGGTCTCCGAGCAGTACGAAGCCTGTGGAGTCGAGGGGCACGATGTAGTCTGCGATGGTGTTTGTGAACGTGGACCTGGGTCTGGGAGGTCTGTAGGCAAGAGTCCCATGTAGAGTCGTTCGGGAATGGGCTGGATCTTGAAGTGGATGTGTTTCATGGGGGCAAGGGGTCATTTGAGATAGAGGTAGTCAGTCGGAGGGAGATTTTGTGGATGATGGGGAGGTTAGCAGTTGTAAAGTACGAAGAGTCCTTAGGCCTGCAAAAACAAAGTCAGCAAAAACAGGAGGTCTGAAGGCAAAGAATAAGGGGAAACTATGCCAAGGATGCCAGGTTTGACAGAGGTTTATTTTTACACTGTGCTGTTTTAAAGAGTGTTTCTTCAGCTGCTTCTGTGAGTCTAATTTGGACTTGGATGGGTTAGCATTTTGTGGGTAATTAGCATAAATCTTAGTGGGTCGGCTTATCCTTTCTGCAATTCCTTATTTTCAGTATGGGGATACTACTGCTGCATGTTGTGTTTGTGTTCCAACGGAGGTCTAGATGATAGATATTGGATTTGGAGTGCAATTTATGCTGGTAGATGGAACCATTGTCACATTTTCTCTGCCATGTTTATTATGGCAGAGAAAATGAAGTGGATGTGTTTCATGGGGGCAAGGGGTCATTTGAGATAGAGGTAGTCAGTCGGAGGGAGATTTTGTGGATGATGGGGAGGTTAGCAGTTGTAAAGTACGAAGAGTCCTTAGGCCTGCAAAAACAAAGTCAGCAAAAACAGGAGGTCTGAAGGCAAAGAATAAGGGGAAACTATGCCAAGGATGCCAGGTTTGACAGAGGTTTATTTTTACACTGTGCTGTTTTAAAGAGTGTTTCTTCAGCTGCTTCTGTGAGTCTAATTTGGACTTGGATGGGTTAGCATTTTGTGGGTAATTAGCATAAATCTTAGTGGGTCGGCTTATCCTTTCTGCAATTCCTTATTTCCAGTATGGGGATACTACTGCTGCATGTTGTGTTTGTGTTCCAACGGAAGTCTAGATGATAGATATTGGATTTGGAGTGCAATTTATGCTGGTAGATGGAACCATTGTCACATTTCCTCTGCCATGTTTATTATGGTCTTCAATGAGATGAGCTTATGTTTATAAAGCCCTCTACAAAGATGTCAAATGGGTTTCTGGGATGCAGGCTATTGAGCCAGTGGCTTAATTGAAATAAAATTGAACTATTACTTGTACGAATAATTTGAAGGTATCTTCTGCAAGGATGAGTTTCAGTTTGTGGTGCAGAGTCAGCTGAGACCAGTTTTTGATCATGATATTGTCAGCTATTTCTCCTGCATGCATGATTTTAGAGTGGACATTTCTTAGCATGACTTGTAGTGTATGTTGATTGTATTTCTTGATAGATTTGACAAGCCAGATATGGATATTTGTGCACACTCTGCATGTATTAAGTGTGAATTTACGTAGATGAGTGATGGAGGGGGTGTCCGAAGCTTTGCAGGAAGGTATATGCCAAATCTATAGAGAAGTGATGTGCTTGAGTTTTGGATGGCATAAATTCTAAATCCTGACACCTTTACAAGCTCTGGCAGAACCACATATAAGTTGTCATTGTTTGTTTCTGTGCTGAGCTGGAGATACCTGGGTAGTGGTGACATAATTGTCTTGTTGTCCCTGATGTGCTCTTTAACTGGTCTGCTCCAACTCAGGCATGGCTTTGGAGCTATGCATGAGTTGGGCAATGGGTTCCAGAGTTGTGATTCAGTGAGAGTGGTGGACAGCCTGCTGTTCACATGATATTTTTGCCATGGGTGTTTTACGGCATTCCTATTTTGGTAGCCTCTTCTGTAGTGTGATACTGTGTGTGTGTGTGTGTGTGTGGGTGAAGGATAACAGCTAGTTGCATAATGAAACTGTTACAGGTGATGAATATGAAATGCACAGTTGCGTGTGTGTGTGTGTTTGTGGGTGAAGGATAACTGGAACTTGCATGTGTGAAACTGGTACAGGTGCTTAATACAATTGGCATCGAGGCTGAGAACATCATTGCCATAAGAGGATATCAAGAATCTGACTTTCAGAGCGCTGATAAACATATTTAGCATTCTAATAATACTGAATCCCTACTGTTTCAATTCATTTATAAAGAATATAATTCCAGCCATTCATGGGGTTAAAGTGACAAATGTATGACCATTCCGTTTTGCGAGTCACAAATTGTGACATTTTGTGGCTCGCAATTTGCGACTCTCAAAATGGAATGCACAACAGTGTCTGAGACACTGTTTGTGATTCTCAAATGGGTCGGAAGGGACCTGCCTCATTAATATTCATGAGGCAGGACACAATTTGTGACCTATTGGGAATGGCCTGCAAACACAGGGATGGTGGCGTGCTGGAGACAGCACACCCCCATGTCTGTGTTTGATTTACACATGTAAATTTCAGGGGTGCATCAGGTTGTCCTTATGACACCCTTGCACCCTTGAAATTATTCTCAATTTT
The DNA here is from genome assembly GCF_964261635.1 of Lissotriton helveticus. NCBI lineage: Eukaryota > Metazoa > Chordata > Amphibia > Caudata > Salamandridae > Lissotriton > Lissotriton helveticus. Next base: position 1,769,710,899 of record NC_136063.1, read on the forward strand.
CGATTCTCAAATTGCGAGTCGCAAATTGAGAATAACTTCCCATGCATTCCAATGGGCCTCCTGGCCCATAGAAATGAATGGGAAAGCATTCCTTAATTGCGATTTTGCAATTTGCTTATCACAATTAAGGAATATTAAGAAATCACCAAAAATTGCGATTCTTTACATACAAACCTTTTTGCAATTCTCAAATAGCGATTTCTAAAAAATCGCTATTTGAGAATCGCAAATGAGGGTGTTGATTCATATGGCCCTATGTGATTATCCACCTATTAAATCACAAACAGCCTTATCTCACTCCTTGTTGAAAAAGATATATTTCTATCATTTCTAAACTGTCTGGCCTGTTGCTATATTCTAAGCCATATCTCAGAAGTCTGTGGGTCAGGCTAAATATCTGAGTCTCTATTCTCTTAAAGCAGAGTATGACATTGGCTATCTCATACCTTTAAAAGCTTTTTGGAAACTAGGCTTTGTATTGCCCATGTATGTTTCATAAATACAAATTTACCGTCAAAAAGCAAAAGCAGTGCACTAGCAAAATATGCCTCGTTTAGATGACAGCTAAAGTCCAATTAGAATGCCATGATTCAGCACTGAGGTCCTCATTTTGAGTACTCCACTAATATTTATTTGAGATCACACAGTAGTTTTGACTTACATCAGGATTACAATTAGTGCAAAATTCCTCACATTCCAGGTTTTCAACCTCAGAATATTGGAACGCATGTCTGATACGTCATTATTCCCAGTTTCAGGGTGTGGAACATGGACAATATTGACCTATTAAATGCAGCACACGGTGGTAACAGATGAAGAAATACCACCTCAAATAACAGAGATCTTCAAATGAGGGCTTAAGTGTGCGGTACAGGCTTACTGTACTGTAAGGTCAGTGTTGTAACAAAGATTGTTGTTTGTTTTGAGTCGTAGCAAGGTGTAGTTCATTAAATGAATTCTAGGCCGCATCCTAGGGTGCAAACAGATAAAGAAATCAGCTTACTCAGACAAAAGGGAATGGGAGAATGATATCTGTCTCTGTAAAAGAGAGAGTGAGAATAATAATTAGGTAGCTAACTTAGTTCACAGTTAAACCCAATAGAGAACCTGTGACGGAAAGGAAGAATTATATTCTTAGTTTATAAGAATGCGTAGAAGTCTCACCAAACCTTGCCGTGCCTGAATTGTGAGTTTTGCAATTAGTTTGCTAATTCTAGCTTTAGGTCGAGGAAAGAACGGAATTACTCAGCTGCACAAATGACATTTTAAGTTTCTCCAAACAGAACCACATACTTTGAAGGCCCACGTGCTGGAAGTGGAGATACTTTAGTACAGAACGCATAAACTGGTGTGGGGGAGTGGCTGAAACAGAAGGGCAGTGGAGTAGTGAAGGTGGCGTCCTGAAGGATGGAATTACATGGTGTAGAGTGTGCCAGTGAACAATGCCCAACTCTGCCAAATAAATTGACATGGATAAGTTTTGATAGTAATGCAGTTCTGGTGTAAATTAATTGACTGCATTTCATTAAGCTCAAAGGGTTAAAGTGCCTTCTATATATAGGTGTATGTCTTGAGCAAAATCTCAAGGTATAACACAGGTACCGTGTCTCAAGTGGTTCATGCTCCGATTTGAGATATATGTGTGTAATCTCCATGTAATATCTGACCACATGCCAATATGCTAACGCCAGTCCTGGCAGGAAACCTGAAAGCTACTTTTAAGAGAGACCTGCAGTTCACAAGTACCAGTCTTTGTAAAATAGCTCAGCAGGTACAGCATCTACTGAAAAGGTCTGTTTGTAATCTGAAAATAATACGTTTAAATCCTTGCGAGAGTTAACTTGAGTCAACAAACGGAGTATGTAGTATCTTCCTGCTGTGTTTATAATGTTCCCTGTTACTTGGTTCCTAGCTGCTCAGCCAGTGTGAGTGTTCTGTATGGAATGTTGGTGTGATGGACATCAGTGGAATATGCTTGGGTGCCAGGTGAGTGTTGACAGTTGGAAGATAGGCTGAGCAGCAGGCAGGCTGCTCCTGATGGGGCTGTTACCACTGATGTTATAGGTTAATAAATAACCTCTAAAGACACTTCTCTGCTACGTCTACTTCATCACCTCTACACATGGAACCACATTGCTACAGAGTATCAGTGAGCTGCAGTGCTATTATCACTGATTATTAAGCTGCAAAATATAATTGAGTTTCCATTGTGTGCTATATACTAATTGTTATTGTAAGTATTCACACAAATACACCAACCACACAGATATACAGAAATGTGTACATGTATACCTTAAGATAGCAAAACATTTACATTTCTGCATTTATCAATTTCCTACTTCGTTATATTTTAGCTTCTCATGATGGGTTTTGAGTCTGTAGCGGGGTGTGAGATCTGTCATTCAACACCTGTAGCCAGACAGGCCTCACCTTGACCAAAAGCATATAATGATTAGTTGGAGATGGTGGGTGGGAACGAGATTCTAATTCCCTCCATGCAGGCTGCAGATCCACACAACTCAGCATACACAGGGTGGGTGGGCCCCTCCTTCATAGGTTCCAACATTGACAAACGCAAGATTACAAATTGGTGATTGCTCAGTACTTCCTAGAAACCAATTATATCATAAGAATAGCTTCTTGAACTTGAATGTGCTATGGCTGCATTTCCCTGCTCCGCTTTCTGTAACATCCCATAACCGTATCTCCATCACTGCTTGAGCATCATGTTTGTCCCATTAAATATACCTACAACAATAAATATGAAAAGGCATATTTGAATGGTGAGAGCACTTATCCAGGTCATAATTGTCAGGTTGAGATGTATTTATGTACAAATACCTGAGAGCAACAATCAACAATCTTATTCTGGTAAGCATTTGTGGAATGTGATTATACTGCTTCCTGCTTCTGTTTTCCTTCCTAATTCAATGTTGGCACCTTAACACCATATACCAGTGCCAGTAGCACCAACGAAATCTCCAATAAAAAATTAACAAGGGAGAAATGGTATTTCTGGTTGTACATTTCAGGGCTTACTTGTTTAGTACATTTGATGTCAGCTTGCATGGTCATGCATCTACGCCTTTCACCAATTCAGCATCTGTCTATTCACCAATTCAATATTTATCGATTCACCATTTCAATATCTAGCCATCAGACCAGTCAGTGTTCAGGAAGCAGAAACATAGATGAGGAACACTTGGTATTGAAGGACCTTGAAGGAATGCAAAAGGCAAGCCTGAGATATGATCCCCAACTAGATACGGTTTCGGAAACTACCAAAAACTATCGAAATTATAGTCAGACATTTTTAATCGAAATGAAAACAGCTCGGGGGTAATGAGCAAATATTTTGAGACACGATTGATCACCAGTAGGTCTGGACTCGAAACCTTGCACCTTACAAAGTTGTTGTATTTTTCACCCCTTGAGCAAGTTCTCTGGTATAATAAAAAGGGGAAAGGCACTTGTTAGAAATGGGGGTCTCTATTTGGCAGAGGTAGGTACCTTTGTCCTAATAGGGACACTTTATTTAGTCAGGGTAAGGGAGATACACATCTAAAATAACCCCCGTTCACACCCTTGTTAGCTTGGCACGAGCACGCAGGCCTATCTCAGAGGCAGTGTTTAAAGCATTTGTGAACACATACAGTAATACAGTGAAAACACTACAAATGGACACCACACCAGTTTAGAAAATTAGTAAATCTTTATCTAAAACAACAAGACCAAATACTATAAAAATACAACATACAATACCCTTGAAAAATAGAACTTGTGCAAAATAACCTTTAAAGTGCGGGAAAATCAATAAAACACAGTTCTTCCGACTTGGTAGCTCCTCCGGTGTCTACTGCGATACTGAATATGACAGAGTCAGCAAATCCAGCCGACCGTGTTGATACGGGCCAGCTAAAGCATCGACAGACTTGGACACATTACCTTTCTTGTTGGGACCAACACGTCGGTGCGAGCCGGTCTGGGAAAACGTCGCAGTCGTGAAACAGAGCATTGTGGCAGACGACCTGCTCACGATTCAGTGCAGGCAGCGGCTCGTTTACGGAGTCGGTGAGACCAGAGCTTGCATTGAAGGGTGAAACGATACTCGCTGCAGTGCTGGCAGGTCACGGTGCGGCAACCGAGCCGGTTGATGTTCGGGTCGGACAGCGACGGAGTCGGTGAAGTCCTTGCAACATGTAGCAAAGCGTTGCAACAGGGGACGAGGTGGTATTTGGTACCAACCTCTTTTCTTTCTTTCCGCACATTAGTGTTTTGTTTTCACTATTGCAGTAGCGGTATTTGTGGTCCTGAAGAAAGCCTGGGACTAGTGTGTCCATTTTTTGGCTGAAACATGTCGACCCTAAGTTTCAACTGATTGGCAGTCATTTGCGCATTGAGAGATTCCTATTAAAGTTTTTTTTCCCTCATTGCCCAATTTTAACTCACTATCACTCTTCAGCTTGCACTGCACTTTTTCATCCCTACACAAACTGTTTGTTCACATCTGTAGGATCATACATAACTGAAAAACAGTAAAACATCTGTGAGCTCCCCCTTCCTTCTGAAAGGGTTGTAGCCCTTAGTGACACTATTGTGTCACTAGTAGGAGACCCAGATGATGAAGCATGTCACCCACCAATGGTGAGTAATGGGAATCCATACTTTTAAAATTATTTTCCAAGAGCATGCGTAGTGGTGGACAGTTTGCGGTTTCTCTGGGCTATTTGTAGGCTTTTCTGTACGACTGAGTGAGACCCGTGGATATGTTGGTATGTATACAGTCCCAGACTGGACACAGGCTCTGCAATGACATGTCAGAGTTGCATTTTACAGGCTGCTTCTGTGTGTGGCACAATCAGTGCTGCAGCCCAATAGAAGCATTTGATTTGCAGGCCCTAGGCATACACAGTGCACTTTACTAGCGTCTGACTAATACATCAAATATGCAAATCATGGAATCACTAATCCATAACACCAATTTTCAATGGGGCTCTTGCACTTTGGCACTGAACAGCAGTGGCAAAGTGCCCAAAGCATCTAGACCAGCAAAACAGAGTCCAACAAACAGCAAAAACACAGGAGGCAAAGGCAGAAAATGCAAGGGAGACCCACGCCAATGGTGCTAGGTCTAACAGCACTTCTAAACACTCCTCAATTGATAAATGAATAGACTTTGTCTTTCTTAACGGGTGTTCCACATTTCTGCAATAGGCGTCCTTGAAAGAGAGCTATATTAGAAATGATGTGTTGCTTTGACATTGCCAAAACCATACCCTCTACCTGTTTCCTCTTGAAGTGGAGATATTTGTCTGGAGGATTTTCACACACCACTTCCTTCAGAGAGTCCCAAATTCAGCTTAAAGCCTATGCATTTTTGCTAGATACGAACCATGGTTGTGACCTTCTGCTGGGGGCCAATCATTTTGGGTCATCTCACGAACATAGCTATTTACATTTGAAGCAATATGAGGGGACATAATGCATTTTTAAATCTACAATTCAATATCAATCGAAGAAAATGTCCATCTACTCTGGATTCCGTGATCTACAATATGCTCTGTGATTATAAACATAGATCAAAACACGGTTACACAAGGTCTCTAATTCTGTGCTGTTCCATGGACCAGGACGCGCATGACTCATGCCTTACGCATGTGCTGCTGCAGCACTGCCAGTGATTTGTCTCTGCCAGCCACCTTGAAGTCTAGTAATACTACTCAAAATGCTGCTTGAGCCTCACCTCTGTCTGGGGAAACTACATTTCAATCAGTTAAGTGTAAATGATTCAGAACTAACACTCAGAACAAATTGTACGAGCTGCACGGAATATTATTAGGGGCACGTGATGCAGCTTGCTTCCAGGACATGCACAGCTGCCGTCATTTTCAAATATTAACCATTGCGGATTTGTTTTATGGATGAAGGGGTGACAATTAGAAAAATAAACAACCGTGCATTTAATAAATTGCTCTAGAAATAACATTGAGTCATACCTCTCTTGTGACGATATATGAACAGTCATGCAATAATTGCGTTTCTATTCTTACAATGTTATGGCATAGAAAAAAATAAAACAACATGACCACATTTTTCTTGAAAATGTCAGATTTTTTCAGCGGATACTGTTTGAAATCTATTATTTCTGAAGACAGTACAGATTCTATTTATATGAACTTGTGGGTCTTTTTCTCGTGCAGAAACGAAGATGATTATCTAATCAAAGACTGCTATATACTCATAATATGTTAATACAACAATTTATGTGTGTGTTATATATGCATATATGTATATCTTTATCTATCTATATATATATATATAGTAAATAATATTCACTTTAAACATCTATCTATCTATCTATCTATCTATCTATCTATCTATCTATCTATCTATCTATCTATCTATCTATCTATCTATCTATCTATCTATCTGTCTATCTACCTATTCACTGAAAAAGCAAAGGTTAAAGGAATGTTTTATTTAGGTGAAAATGTTAGTTTATGCATACCGTTTTAAATGAACAAAGCCACTGAAATCACGTTATAGTTATCACAAGTAACTATAACTTGTGCCCTAATGTTACTATAACTCATATTTCCGGCATGCACTTGTTGTCATCAATGATTTAATTTCAGATCTTGCAGTGATGGTATTAATGATGTAATAGAACATGTCATGACTGATGTAATATGGGAGGTAATTTGCAGTACAAATATTTTTGTGGGTGTCCCGGTGCCCACTCAGGACACCCACATCATTAATTTTGGTTGGAAGTCATGGGGGAAACCCAGTCCCCCACAGCCCCAGCCAGCACCCGTCAGGGGTACAGGTGGAAGCTGCCCCACAATGCAGGCCATATACTGGCCTCTGGCTGGGCCATTTCTTTACTCCTGCCTGGGTGGGAGCAGTACTGTTTTATTGCTCCCACCGTGTATGCTCACATTCTCCCAGGCAGGAAGGAACACTGTCTCAGGGCAATCTCTGCTTGAGGTGGAGGGTTACATTCTTGCTCCCCTATATTTGTAAATGGCCCAGGAGAATGGGGCCCTAGTTGAGGCATAGGGAAGGGAGCCATTGGCCCCTCGCCCCTCATTAAAAAAATCAGCCCTGGGGTATGGGGTCACTGGGGCATTAGTAGTCTTGGGGAATGAGATAGCATTCCCCTCCTCTTTAAAATCCTTTGCATTCCCCTCCTCTTTAAAATTCTTTGCACCACACTCCGCCGTGGCCCATCCCTGGAGGTTTACTTTTAACATTTTGCTGCAGATTTATGGATCCACTGTAGATTTGCAGCAACACTTTTTAAAATATATGTTTTGGCCCCGGTGGACCTCCACCAGGCCTAAGGGAGTTGGGGAACCTTTTTTTTTTCCTAGACAAAGGATGAGGTTCCTGAGTCCTAGGATAGTTGTCCCTTAATTTGTTGTTGATTTGATGGCAGCCGACCAGACCTCATATTGAGATCTGTCAGCTCTGCTGGTCATATGCAGCATGATGCACAAACTAATAGAGGGACTTACCAAACTCACAAACAGCACACTTTCTTGGCCAAGATTAAGCTTTCTGCCAAATCTGGTGTAAAAGAATTAAAGTGACATGGTAATAATAACTTACTTTGAATTAAAGAAAACGTTAGAAAATCAGTGGAAAAGGACTTAGGTGAAAGGAACATAATAGTTAAGAAGATATGAGTTAAAGCATGTTTTAAACAACAAAAACACTGAAATTCACCAGTGATAGCTATATCAAGTAAGTAACTATAAATCATGTCCTAAAGTAAAGTAGGAAGAGCATTTTTTTGGTTTGCACCCTTTGAGAAATCTTCCTAAAACTTTCCAAGATAAAGAAAAAACAAATTTTCTTTTAAACTGGGCAGTGGATCTGTGGAGGATCTGCTTATCCATAGCCCCATTAAAAAAAGTGTAACCTCTTGCACTTTTAAAAAATAAACCTCCCAGGGTGAGCAAGCAGCTCAGGGCGTTCGCACAGTGAATGTTATAGGGGAGGGGCATTCAGCCTCCCTAAGCCTTCTGGAGGCCCTAAGGACTCCATCCTTTGGGCCAGTGTTTTTTTGGGGTAGAGTGGGTCATGGAGCCATTGATTGGCCCCAGGGGCCCCTTCCCTTGGGGCCCAATAAGGATGCAGTACCCCCAGATCCTATCACCCAAGCTGGTGTTCGCTGCCCAGGAGACTGTGAGCTGGGAATATACATTTTATTTCCTGCCTGCCCTCTCCCAGGCAAGGAACATACCTTTGCTCCCCTGCAGCTTGGAACAGAGAAAGAATCTGTTTCACCAAGATGGGAGCACAGGAAAGAAGCCAGCTCCCATTGGCATCCAGTAAGGGTGCTGACTGGGGAGCAGGCAGGGTCAGCAGGGGTCTTGGGACTTCCCCCATGGCCTTCAATAGTTTGTATGATGTGGATGCCCCAGATGGGCACCGGGGCTCCTACTTCAGAAAATAATAGTTGTCTCTCAACGGCACCCACTAGGGATGTTGACTGGGAAGCCAGAAGTGGCAGAGGGGGCCATGGGGCTTGCACCACAGCCCCCTACTTATACAAAAATGTTGCACAATATGGGTGCCCCAGAAGGGTACTGAGGTACTAAGAAAACTTCACAACACCAAATAAAAGAATATTACATGAGCCTCATTTATTATTCACTGCTTTGGAAAGGAGAAGCCCAAAATGCCTTCCAATGGCCTTTAGGTTGTTTTTAATCATGGTGGTGGTCCTAGAAGGGGCAGGGGCACCACAAAGCATTTTCCTAATGTTCTATATGGCTGCAGTGAGGACGGCAGCCCCCAAAGCAACATTAAAAAAACACACAGAAAGTCTCCTGGATCATTGAATCTATGATGCCAGGACAGCTTACCCTTCTTTTTACAGAAGTCCAAGCTGGAGCTGCATCCTGTTCAGTTGGAATGCAGGGACCCCGTGTGGTTTGTTCTATGGCTGCCTATTGTTGCCTGAATATTTTTTTAGAAGACTCAAAGACATATGTGGGGGATAGGATGTGGCCTAATGGCTAGAACGGCTGACCTTGAACCTGGGGAACTAGGTTCCTGTCTCTGCAGGGACGCTCGGCATCCTGTGATTCTGGGCAAATCACTTATTCTCCACGTGCCTAACAAAAATGAATGTGTCTGTCTGTAACACAAAGCGCTCATGTAAAGTGCTCCCATACCTTTGGGACTAGTTTGCGCTTTTTGAAAACATGTTGTGACAATCAGGATTATTAAATATTGCAATGTGTGAATTGTATAGAATATAAATGTGATTTTAGCTAGTGGTGACTTTTTGACAAAGCCAATAGATGTGATTTATATGTCGATGTACTGACGCCTTACTTACTGCTTGATATATTTTGATGTTTTGAATCTTTGGCAAAGCCAGCAGGTCTGCCTTACTTTGAATTACACCATTTATTGCCCGGGGAATTAGGTGTGGGGATGTGCCTGCAAGGTAATTGGGAGCAGGGTCTGCCCACAGTCAAAGCCCTTATCTAAAAGCCACACTGCCCAATGCTGATGGCTATTTGGGGGGGGGAGGTTGGGCATCAGCAGGGTTGGGGATTAAACACCTCTGGCCCTCCGCCATGCACTGCTAATTACATCCCATATTACATTGCTCTTGGCATGATCTGTGACATCATTGATCAAATTTCTGCAACATCTGAAATGGCATAATTGCAGACAACACTGCATAGGAGGGTGCGAGTGATAGTTATTTTAGGGTACAAATTATGGTTTCTTGAGGTAACTATAGCTGGTGAATTTCCGTAGTTTGTTAATTTAGTTTTCACCTAACTATGACATCTTGCTAGTCAATATTTTATATATCTATCTATATATCTATATATATATATATATATATATATATATATATATATATATATATATATATATATATATATATATATATAATATAAATATATCCTGCTCAATTTCTTTACCTTTTCGAAAGAAAAACCGCACTCACGGGGAGCTTTTCACATCAGGCTTATTTATTATGAAGCGAACAAACGCGTTTCGGCGTCAAGCCTTTGTCGGTGTTCATGACACCGCTATCGTGACAGGCTAATAAAGTTTCTTCATTTCATGGTAACAAAGGAAGGACCATTACCCTTTAGCAAACATTGGGCACCATCTTGGAGTATATGTAAGGCGCAATATCATTACTTACACATATTATGATAATTAAACCACAACACAATTGGGCCATAGATCGGCATACCCCTGGCCCCACAAATTATTGCAAGATAAAACCATTTATACATGTAATTACAATAAGTTCGCGTAGCTGGGGGCAAAGCAGGTGCCCATCGCTGTCCCAGATATTTGTCTAAAAAAATAGATTCTCGAACACAAATATATTGTACGAGAGACAAAATTCCACAAACTCCAGCAGCATTATGTTGTGTTGTGCAAATCTCAATTGGCGTTTTTCCAAATAGTATCGGACTGCTGTTAAGCCATGTACATGCTCTATACTAGTATAAAGACTAGTGATGTCCAGTACCATTAGCAAATAATCGCTCTTCCAATCGATGTCAGTGATTTTCTTTAAAAAGTGCTTAGTGTCTCTTCTATATGATTTGAGTTGCCCAACAAAGGGGAACAAAATATTGTCAACAAATTTAGACATATGTTCGGTCAGACTGTTCACAGAGGAGACTATCGGTCTACCAGGTGGATGTTGGTAGTTTTTATAAAGTTTTGGGAGGTGGTAGAAGGTTGGAATTGTTGGATTGCCACTTCTTAAGAATAGATGTTCCTCACTCCCCAACATGGATAGATCATACCATTTCTTCAGTAAATTATCATATAGACCCACACTCTGCCTGTATGCCTCATTAGTGCTTGGTTCATAATATTTTTTGTCCGAAAGTTGTCGAATCGCCTCGTTCTTATAATACTCCCTAGAAAGTAGTACAACGTTGCCACCTTTATCAGAAGGCTTCACAATGACCGTGGTGTCATTCATAAGATCTTGCAGAGCTGTCCCTAGGCGGTGTGATGTTCCCTCCTGTCTTTTTTCGATGGTGGCTGTTCTTCACGTATTTCAATAGGTCATTGCCTCTGTAAAAACGTCAATCGCGTCCCAAGGCATTTGGGGGACAAAGACAGACGATGGTTTAAAAGGGCTTTCTTCCCTGTCTTGATCAATATTCTGCCTTACAGCTCTCTGTGCCACATTCAGACTTGTAATTATACTACATTCCTGTTGCATCCTCAGATCTTCTAAGGCTTCCAGGTCCGATAAATCCTTACCGGTCAGAGCATCAGTTGCTGTTAATCTCTTCGATTGTGTTTTCAGATCTTTAATATGAGGCCTCAATTTAAAATATTTGTGTAATTTCAACTTTCTAGTAAAGCAAAAAAGATCAATCCGTGTTTGAGTATACTCTAGATCATTGCTTGGGCAGAATGTTAATCCAAGACTTAACAATTTCTTCTCCGTGTCCATCAGTATTCTGTCCGTCAAATTGACCACAGTCAGGTTGGCCACTTCTCCTAGCGCCTGTTTGTTCTCTTGTTGCGATTTGTCCAGTTTGAACCTCTTCCTCGACCTCCCGACCCCTGCCCTTCGGGTTTTCCTATGAGAGCCTTTGGGGGCTTGTTCTTCCCTGCTCGCAACCATGATTGCCGTATTAGCCTGAACTCATTGCGAAAAGGGAGGGGGGCCAGATTACCTCTCCTATTGGCTTTAGGAAGGGACTGATCATCACTGGAATCAGTAACTTCAGATTCAGAAGTCACTAAGTTGGAATCCGGCGCCCATTGCACAGTTTGATGTAGTTCCTTCCTTGGGGCGTCGAATTTCTTAGCAAAGGTCTGAACTCGCCCCTGAAGATAATAATTTTCATCCCGTACATACTTCTCCTGTTTCCGCACTTTAATTTTTTGTTCATATTTAGTTAAACGTGCTTTCATTAATCCCTTGAGTTCTTCTACTTTGTTAACATCCTCCACTTTTGCCAGTTCTTCCTTTAAGATCTTAATTTCTGCTAGCGCTTTTTCCCTATCACTCCAAGCATATTTTACTAGGATCTTCAGGGTCCCTTCGCAGTACTGGGCTGTGTGTTCTGCCCAGTCAGTGAGGAGTTGAGGATCTAGGGGGTGCGTAGGAGGGTACGGTGTAAACTCTTAACCCTCTAGGTACACGATGTTCTTCAATGTAGCTAGTTAGGCTAGTTGCCTCCCACCATTTACGAACTTCACGTTCATACAGCCTTTCAATTTTCGCGAGTTTGTCTCTCAATTTGTCACCCTCAGGTTGGGAAGTTGATGTTGCTGTTATTGGCAAGGCGCCATGTCGCTTAAACATATCTTTAGCCGCCTCGCGGCGAGTACTTTCACAGAACATCCTGTCACTTTAAGATGTCCTATTCATTCCATACAGTTGGAAGCCTGATGTGTATCGCTCAACCTCTACGCCTTGCCGCAATACACGCTGTCTATCACTTAATGCAGAATAGGCTCACCGTTAACGGTATGCTGTGCAGTCAAGTCGCTTTCCAGTTCTCAGCGCTTTTCCTTTTGATTCCTTAGATCTGTTCACGGTTGCATATACGTGCCCAACAGCAGCGGCGGTGCTCCGGGAAAATGTCAATTACTGCTCGTTTTCCACTGCTCATCCGGTGCACTCAGAGGTGGGTGCGGTTCGCGTCCGTGGACAGCCGCAACATCTCCTGCTCAATTTCTTTACCTTTTCGAAAGAAAAAACACACTCACTGGGAGCTTTTCACATCAGGCTTCTTTATTATGAAGCGAACAAACGCGTTTCGGCGTCAAGCCTTCATCGGTGTTCATGACACCGCTATCGTGACAGGCTAATAAAGTTTCTTCATTTCATGGTAACAAAGGAAGGACCATTACCCTTTAGCAAACATTGGGCGCCATCTTGGAGTATATGTAAGGCGCAATGCCATTACTTACACATATTATGATAATTAAACCACAACACAATTGAGCCATAGATCGGCATACCCCTGGCCCCACAAATTATTGCAGGATAAAAGCATTTATACATGTAATTACATGAGATAAGTCTGTCACAATAGCGGTGTCATGAACACCAACGAAGGCTTGATGCTGAAACGCGTTTGTTCGGAGATGTTGCGGCTGTCCACGGCCGCGAACTGCACCCGCCTCTGAGTGCACCGGATGAGCAGTGGAAAACGAGCAGTACTATATATTACCTACTGGCGGTCGCCAGTAGGTAGTTATAGTTAGGACCTAGTTTCCATAGGAAATCCGCAACATTCTATTGGGAATAACTTTGGCCCTGGTGGACGAATGTTTGCGAATTTCTCAAAGAAGATGGCTAGGTCCGCTGCGCTCATTCTGTGAAAGTTTTGGGGGGATTGGTGAAGTGGGGGCTGAGATAAAAGGGGGGTCCCAAAACGTGTTTTCCCATGTTATTTTCCATAGGACGTTTAGACACGGCTACAGCTCGAACGGCTGAATGGATTTATAAGAAATTTGGTAGAAAGGTAGAGTGTGGGTCGCAGATCACGCTTTTGTTTAAATGGTGTAAATCCGTTCAGTAGTTGCTGAGAAAATTAAAGTTGAAATCAGTTATATATCTGTAAGCGAGCACGGGTGCGCGCACCTATGCGGGTGTGCGCGAGCGGCATTGTGATTTGCTGTTTAACGTCTGTCAACATTCGATTTGGAGGAAATCAGGAAGTGTTGTCCGCCATTTTGTTTGTGCGAGTGAATATATAATACAGAACAAAGGGTTAGTACATGGAAAGGGGAGAAGGTAGAGATTGCCTGGCTGGGTAGGTTTTCTAAGGGGGTACAGTATGGACCCTGAACGCGAACTATTTTTTTTTGGGAGAAAACATTTGCGGGGTGCATGCATTCGGTCGCGCACCCCTATTTACAAGACTGTGAAAAACTATAGTGGTGAGAATGGAAAGGGAGCAGGGTGGAGAGTGTTTGATTTCGTAGGTTTCTTGAGGGGTTTATTAAGGATGACGAAAGTGTAAAAGTAGCTTTTTTTCGCAAATAAGTTACGAGGTGCGCGCACTCGGTCGCGCACGGCGATCAAAAAACATAAGGAAAGATGGAGATAAATTACAAGTTTGAGTGTTTAGATATAAGGTGGCTCTTAAAAGAGCCCTTGTGTTAATTGAGTTTTTGCTGAACTTATAAGTAAGTTCCGATGCAGAGTCTCATGTTACAGAGGAAAATTCTATTTCCCTCATCCGTGAAATGAACACCACCTCTCCGATAGATGCCTTCCATGTTGAAACGTAGGTTGTTGTTGTATATAGAACCCATGTTATATTCTCTGAGCAAAGCAGAAACAGATTTATTTACATGTTTCCTTGCTTTCTCAATCTGTGGACAACGTTCATTGGACCAATTCCATTTTTGTCTTTGGCATATATTTGAATACACCAAGACAGTTCGAGGAAAAAGTGACATCAATTGACGAAAGGTGTCTTTTAGAAGCATTTCCAGACCTACCCCTGTTAATGTGCCTAGATCATTGCCACCACAGTGCACAATTATCAGGTTAGGTTCAGGGAGATGCATAAAAGTTTTCACCAATGGTATCAATTGGTGACATCTTAATCCTCTTTGGCCAATCCACGTAATCTGCACATTTGGTAAGTCAAGGTACAAATTCGTCTGTTTGCAGCATATTTTTCACTCCAGTGAATATAACTGTGTCCTACAAGCCAAACCTTCATTTTCAAGGTAGATGCAGTAGTACTCCGATGGGTTCGTGAAGTGGAATGGCAAGTAGATGGTGAAAGTCACGATAAAAAAAGTGTGTGAGGTTTGGTGTTAAAGGAAAACTGAACATGATTGGTTAATTGATATACTTCAAGATTGAAGACTACGCTGTATGTTATAGTTTTATTATAAACAAATCTTCTATTGGTCGTGGAAAATAAAGAAATGTAAAACAAGAGTGGATAGGCAGGTGTGTTTGGAGGGAAATTATCCTTTTTGCTTGGATTTAGAACGTTGGGATATGAACTTTTGACCTGTGCCTTCAGCGAGGTGCAGATTGAGCTGTTACCATGGTAACAGCCAGAGAAGGCAGAGGGTGAAGGGTGACCGTTATGTGACTTTGAAAATATTGAAAGGATATCCAACTGAAATGTTAATTTGAATATGAAATAGTGCGGAAACAAATATGATTGGTTGAGGAGACATATATGAGTGTGTATTGACAGAAAATCTATGCCATTATTCGAGTTCCAGGGTAGTCCAGAGTCGTTCTAGTGGACCAGGCCCAAATCCGGGGAGTCGGCCGCCATTTTGAGCGTTCCGCAGCAACAGCCGCTCTTCACCCCGGTCACCGGAGCGGGTCCCCGGCCATCCAACCGAGTGGAACGCCAATGGCAGTCATGCTGCAGCTGACCGGGGAGTGAAACGCTAAGGGTCGCCCTGCTGCAGCTGACCGCGGGGATGGGCCTTGGCGCGTGGTGTCGCCCCCGGGCTATTTGCACAACGGTGCTCCACCCCAAGGCCGCCACCTATGCTACCTCGACAGGAACAGCGTCATGCATTTGGATCGATGTTGCAGCAGGCTGCCATGTAAATAGTTATTTAATAAAACGTTTTACCCTGTTACTTTGCTGGTGTGTTGTATATATTTATAATATTTGCATAGGGTTTGTCGTTATTTTGGGCGGGGTGGGCGGCGGAGCCGAGCTAACTTCTCTTATTTAGTCAGCACATAAATTGACTTACTGGTGCGCATTATTTTGGGTGTACATTTGGAATATCGGTTGGGGTCGGGTTCGTCGTACTGAAATAACCCTTCAAGTTTCTGGTGTAGGCTACTCTCCCATTCACTAGCTCCAGAGAGAGTCGTTCCTAAGTAAGGAAAGTGCTATATTCTTTTTCGTCCTTCACATGCGGATACCATGTTCGGGCTTATTTTTCTCATTCCATTAACCGTTCGATCAACGCCTCAGTCATACAAAAAGCATTCTTTTATTGACCCAGTCGTGTGCCACACATACGCATTCATACCGTACAAATCAGGGCCCATGCGCACATTCATACCATAAATCTTTCACGCTCCCAGAGATAGCTCGTACATATAATGTACCGTCTCACAGAGCTAGCCTATTTTTCCTCGCGTGGAACACGGTGCGGTTTAGGTCTTCTCCATACTTTAGCTGAAATTCCAATGTAACCTGCAGAAAAAGAAAAGAGGGGGGGGCAGCGTTCAAAGCACATCAGCGTGCATAAACACGAAAATGTTTTTATCTACCACGTACTTGACTTATCTCTCTGAGATGCATTCCCTTGTGTCTCGGCAATGGTAGTCTGTTCATTACATAGATCCCCCGAGGGCGGTAGTACAGACCGCGCGTAGGAAAGGGTCAAAAGCCAGGGGTATAGGAGTATGTAACAAGCGAGCCATTTAATTGAAAAAAATAAACGTGACAAACGGTTGCAGGATCAGTGAAGGTTGATTTTTTATTCGAAAGTATAACAGGATCAGTTACAATAAAATCGTCCATACGCACACCAAGGGCGAGTATCATGGGTAACATTACTTCGAAGCTTTAATAATACAATAATCAATAATGAAAAACCGACATCAATAGGGTTGTCCGTATGCCCAGTCAGTACCCTTCCCCGCCCGCCATGTGTACAAAGACCGCATACATCCCCCATAACGTCAAGGCTAAGTAACTAGAACGTCATAAGGAGTTGCAAGTCGCTCCCATACTGGCGCCATTTTGGTCGAGGCCAGGCAGGTCCTTTCAAGTGGTGTGGGACCTGCCTGGCTTGGGGAATGTTTCAAGTGATGTGACTGAGGAGCAAATTGTGGACCTCTTTAAAGACTTCAACCCACTACATGTCAAGAAATGTCAAAGCAGAATGAAATGCTTTGCATTTGTAGACTTCAGTTCGGCGAAGACCCAGCAGAATGTTATAAGTAAATGTCATGGCACGAAGTTCAGTGGGTGGTCTGTCATTGTGAAAGCTTCAATTAGGTTGAATGGCTGCAAGAGCCCCGATTACACCAGCAGCCCTGTTAATATGCCGATCTTGGAAAAAGTTCCTCTGTTGGATTGCAATGGCTGCAGGGATGGTCTTGGGAAACTGCTTCCGAAAACTCTAAAGGCCACGAAAGCTTGCTATGCTGTTTCTTTGGAAATGCGGTGCTGGGTGATGGAAGTTATTGAAGAGTTGGCAGTGGTGTTTTTTGTAGATTTTGGACGCTCTGCCACAGTCCTGGCTTCGTCATTACGAGCACTTGAAAACAAGACATTCTGGGCAATACCACCCTTGACGCAGCCCTTTATGCTACAAGATGGTGTTTTCCATACAGAAAATATTGTTGGCAGCATTTTGAAAGGAAAGATAAACGGCCGTTCTCCTAGTGAGTCTCACATTCTTACATTTATGAAGAATGTTGAAGAGTAGTATGTTGAAAATCTGAAGCCATCGTTCTACAAACTCTCAACCAGCCTTGGATGGAAAAATCCTGAAGAATGTACAAACTGAAAACCAGTTTTTGTCTGCATAGCATCAGCAGCAACACTTGAGTCGGCTTTGTGTGAAGCCGCCATCTTGATCCAATCAATACCGTCCCCCCGCACACATTCAGGGACCAGGCCGCATTGCGAGGGCACCGCAGGACGTGTCTTCCGGTCAAACGGATTGTGGGACAAGGTCCAGAATGGAAGAGTCACCAAAAGGCTAAAAGTCCCGCCGGAACCCGGGAGCCGGCCGCCTATGTCGGGGGCGATCTCAGGCCACACCAGGGCAACAAGACTTGGGGAGGGGGCAGGAGCCAAGCGCCCCCTCCGAGTCCGCGCCACCACACCGCCCCTCGGGGGCGTGGAACAGTCGCCCGGTCCGGACGTGAGCCATGTAGAAGGGCACCAGCCTCCATCTTGATCCAATCAACACCGTCCCCCCGCACACATTCAGGGACCAGGCCGCATTGCGAGGGCACCGCAGGACGTGTCCCCAGGTCAAACGGATTGTGGGACAGGGTCCAGAATGGAAGAGTCACCAAAAGGCTAAAAGTCCCGCCGGACCCCGGGAGCCGGCTGCCTATGTCGGGGGCGATCTCAGGCCACACCAGGGCAACAAGACTTGGGGAGGGGGCAGGAGCCAAGCGCCCCCTCCGAGTCCGCGCCACCACACCGCCCCTCGGGGGCCTCCGTCAAGCGGCTCAGGGAGGCACCGCAGGCAGCGATTCTTCAGATCAGTGGCTCTCACCGGCAAGGCTCCCCTCCGTCAGCAGCGATTGTTGGCGCTGTGGTTGCGGCCGGAGGCGGGTGAGACGCTGTAGCCGCAAGAGCAGGCGAAACTCAACCGGCCGAATGAGGCACTGTGCCGCAAGAGCAGGCGCAACTCAGCTGGCCGAGCGAGGCACTGTGCCGCAAGAGCGGGCGCAACTCAGCTGGCCGAGTGAAGCGCTGGGGTGCAGCTGAGGAACCTCCACCTGGGGAGGTGGGGGAGGCTCGTTCGCGCCGCCTCTCCCTCCCAGTGCACCCCACGCCGTCTCCTGGAGCAGGTATATGTGATGGTCGGACCAGGCAATAAGAGGGGAGGGGGGGTCATCAGCAAGGCATTCACCCCCCCACCCGTGGCTCGCTGGATGCCACCTCAGGGTGGACGAATGGGAAGGCCAGTACAACAACATCGTGGCCGTGGTGCTTCCGGGCCATCCACCCAACGACCTCTTCGGCCGATGGCTGCCAGCAAGACCCCGCCCTATACGTGCCGGGGGCCTCGTCTTCCGGATGGGCGTAGCCGCGGACCTGCTGCACAAGGAGGGACAGGAACAGCGTCGTGCATTTGGATCGATGTTGCAGCAGGCTGCCATGTAAATAGTTATTTAATAAAACATTGTACCCTGTTACTTTGCTGGTGTGTTGTATATATTTATAATATTTGCATAGGGTTTGTCGTTATTTTGGGCGGGGTGGGCGGCGGAGCCGAACTGTCTTGCAGACATCATGGCGTCGAGCTCGGATCCTCTCACTAGTTTCATATTTCTCATGAGGGGTTGTTCCTAATGTTTCTATTTTAGCGAGGTCAAAAAGAGATCCCATCAGTGGCCTACTGATTTTGCTTGATTCCTTTTGTTTTTTCCAACGATTTTTATGTTATAGTTTGCTTGCACGATACAGCGGCTAGTCCGCATTTTATATATATGTCCTTTTTATTAGGGGTGTCCTCCGTTGGAGTCGGATGATCTACCTCTAATAAACGGTCCGGGCTGAACCAACTACCAACAAACGGGGCAGAGATAGGCATGACGGATTACAAAGGGGACAAAAGTCTGCACTACCTATCCTTCATTATCCGCAAAGACTAAACAGAGTATTGCGACTCTGTGCTTATTTGTGATTAGAGAATCACCCAAAGAGAACTAATTCTGAACGATCAATGTTCGGCCAAACAATCAATCAAATGAGGGATAAAAATAGGCACAACGGATTACAACGGGGGCTAAAGCCTGCGTTACCTATCCTTCACTATCTGCAAAGACTAAACAGAGTATTGCGACTCTGTGCTTGTTTGTAAATAGAGAATGAACCAAAGAGAACCAATTCCAAAACAGTAAATGCTTGGATAACAATCAATCAAATGGAGAGGGAAGCAGGCACGACGGATTACAACGGGGGCAAAGGCCTGCATTACCTACCCTTCACTATCTGCAAAGAGAGAATACTCCTAAAAGAAAAGAGGGGGGGGCAGCGTTGAAAGCACATCAGCGTGCATAAACACGAACATGTTTTTACCTACCACGTACTTGACATTTTAAAGCTTTTGATATTTGCTATTAAAAAACCATTGAAATTCACTGAAAAAACCATAGGTTATAGACCATATATAGTTAGGAATTAGTATTTACAAAACCTTGAAAATTCACTGAAAAAACCATAGGTTTTACACACGTTATAGTTAGGAAGTAGCATTTAAAAAACCTATGAAATTCACTGAAAAAACCATAGGTTTTACACACGTTATAGTTAGGAAGTAGCATTTAAAAAACCTATGAAATTCACCGAAAAAACCATAGGTTTTACACCAGTTATAGTTACCAGGAAATGTTACTCGCATAAAACCATTGAAATTCCCACATTATAGTTAGTTGAACTCACTATAACTTGCGCGTGCAATGCACTGCTGATGACGTCACATATTACATCACTCATGACGTGGTCAGTGACATCACTCATGACATCACTGATGACACCATCCTTGCAACAGAGTGACAGACCTCTTTTCACTGTAATGTAACCCTTGAAACACATATTCAAAAATAGAAACTAACCTTTTCAAAAAAATGGAGATACCCATACCAGTTACAACAACCAATTCAGTAAATCCACCATCTATATACACATCCACTCTTTCACCAACAGTTCTATGTAGTCACTCATACATATACTCACTCATCATATATAGTGATACACCTATATATCCTGTAACACAACGACAGTCATCCAAAAGATACTCTCACACATACTCACACATGCAAATAAACTATTAAACATCCATTTATTTGCATATACAGCTATACACACACTACCACTTTACTTCTAAGGAAACTTACACATACTTACTCTCTTAAACAATCACTTATAGAAACACATACTTATTTAAACAGGAACTCTTACAATCCCTCACTCTCACATATACTCACTTATATACATCAATATTCACATATACTAGATTAAAATATATGTAGTTACAGATAAAGACACTAGTGAGCCAGTGATTCACTCACTAACATACATATATACACACTCATCCACCCATACAGTCCTGAACATATGCTGTATTCAAAACACATACAAAGAGAGAGTCAGTCATTCATGCATCTATGTGCTAAGTAACACCCCCACCAAACATATAGACACTCATATTGATATTAAAAAAACATCTAATAACCCATATACCTACACATGTAGCTACTCACCAACCCATGCAGCCACTTATACACAAAGTGAAACATTAATACATATGTTTAAAAATGTAAACATTACTTACTAATATTTATTTTTCAGAAAGACACACATTCACTGGATGGTGTCATCAGTGATGTCATGAGTGATGTCACTGACCACGTCATGAGTGATGTAATATGTGACGTCATCAGCAGTGCATTGCACGCGCAAGTTATAGTGAGTCCAACTAACTATAACGTGGGAATTTCAATGGTTTTATGCGAGTAAAATTTCCTGGTAACTATAACTGGTGTAAAACGTATGGTTTTTTCGGTGAATATATATATATATATATATATATATATATATATCATCAAACAAAAGTTACCACACTGGAAGAAGCCACAGGTAACTGCAAATGTTCCGTTTATTTCAGGGCACCTGCATTCAATGTAAAATTAGAATGAACATTCTTCAAAGTTCGAACTGCCAGACCGGTTTCGGGAATCCTTCTCCCTTCCTCAATGGCATTCTGTGGGTGAAAAAACGATATTCACTTGCACTAATGAGTTTTAAAGATCCTGCCCCAGTGGGCGTGGCTGTATGCACAGCCTGCTGGATTCTGTAGTCTTTCCGTGGTTTTACTCTAGTGAGTTCGTTTTTCAGGTAC
Source organism: Lissotriton helveticus (assembly GCF_964261635.1). NCBI lineage: Eukaryota > Metazoa > Chordata > Amphibia > Caudata > Salamandridae > Lissotriton > Lissotriton helveticus. Next base: position 1,769,732,475 of record NC_136063.1, read on the forward strand.
AGTCAATAAAATTATTTATAAAACAAACCCGTGTGGGTCAGATGTTCACTCTTCCTTAACACACGAATGTCTCATCCAGATGCCATGCGGAGATCACCTCCCTTTCGCGGTGACATTTGCAGTTACCTTTTGTTTGATATATATATATGTATATATATATATATCAAACAAAAGTTACCACACTGGAAGAAGCCACAGGTAACTGCAAATGTTCCGTTTATTTCAGGGCACCTGCATTCAATGTAAAATTAGAATGAACATTCTTCAAAGTTCGAACTGCCAGACCGGTTTCGGGAATCCTTCTCCCTTCCTCAATGGCATTCTGTGGGTGAAAAAATTATATATATTTCAGCAAGAGACGCGGCACTAAGAGAAAGATGCAATTTGGGAAAGTTTTTATTTTAGAAAGCTCAACCATAGTTGGTTGAGCTTTCTAAAATAAAAACTTTCCCAAATTGCATCTTTCTCTGAGTGCCGCGTCTCTTGGTGAAAAATAATTGAATTCAGGGTCTGGGTCCGACCCCTACGCTGAGCACCCGCTGAGAGTGTGTGTCTGAAATTCATGGACCGCTTTTGTGGAACAGATATATATATATATATATATATATAAAACTCAGTGTTCAAGCCAGCAGCTACATCGCTTTCGGCTTCGCCACAACGGACACGGACCAAGTAATTGTGCAAGATCATTTTTATTCCTAGTACGTCGCCATAACTTTTCGGCTCGTCCGAGCCTTGTTCACTTGATATCTACATATATTACCTACTGGGGGCCGCCAGTAGGTAGTTATAGTTAGGACCAAGTTTCCATAGGAAGAGCATTTTTAGTTCTGCTTATAACTTTGGCATCAGTTGATGAATCTTCATGAAATTTTCCAGACTGATTCTTTGTTTATATCAGCTCCTATGTTGGCGGTGATTCATCAAGGGGGGGGCGAGAAAAAAGGGGGGTCTCAAAACATGTATTTTCCATAGGAAATTTAGACAAGGCTACAGGTTGAACGGGTGAACGGAATTACCCCACATTTGGCAGGGCAAGGGTCTTGGACTAGAAAGCACGCTTTTGTTTATTTGGTGTAAATCCGTTCAGTAGTTTTGGAGAAATATTAAAATTTACAGATATCAATATTTGGGAATTCTGCCATCTGATTAGCTGAGGCGTTACGAGCACGAGCTTGCTGCTTATTGGTTGGGAGCGCTGCGAGGGTTTGCAACTAGAAAGTGTTGGCTGCCATTTTGTAATTTTGTTGAAACGAGTAAGGGGAAAAAAGGGCTAAAAGAGTAGTAAAGAGGAGAATAGGAGCACTGTAACCTCTGTGGGGCAGTGCGAAGTGAAGTAGTCATTCCTACCGGTCTGAAAGTGCGGTGTTGCTCAGAGTGAAATGGTGATGAGATGCTGCTACACTCGGGTATGAAGCCGAGAGCCTAAACTGTGAGCTCATTGCTGTAAAATGATGTGCTCTGGTCTTTGTAGCATGCGTATGCAAGTAGTGCCAATAGGCGTTTATACCATACATGGAGAGGGAAGCGAATTACTGACTCCTACTGTGCGTTTATACTATATTGGAAGGGAAGTACTCACGCCTACCAGTGTGAAGACTCAGGGATCAAACTGAGCTGATTGTAGTAAAGTGATGGGCTCTGGGCACTACCAGCATACCTGTGGAAGTACTGTTAGTTTGCGTTGCGTTTATACAATACATGGAGTGGGAAGCAAACTTCTCACCCCTACCAGTCTCAAGACTTGTGGATAAAACCATGAGCTCATTGCTGTAAAGTCATGTGCTCTGTGTAGTATTCTAATGTAAGTCATAGTAGAATGTTAGTATGTAATGCTAGTAGAATGTAAGTATGTAATATTAGAATTTAGGGCTGTCATGAGGGGAACCTTGAGGTATTCGTATACGGTGCTGGAGAAGATGGTTGCCTTGCTGTCTGCTCTTGTTGGTGGCTGTTTAAGCTGTTTTGTTTTCTGCAATAAATCTGCTTCTAGGATCCACTGCTGTATGCCTCTTCAGTACATAAAGTTGGCGACGAGCGGGAGAGGGTAAAAATAAGGGGGCACTCACCAATATTTTAAGTTTGCTTGCATTGTGCTGAAGAGCCGTTTTCTTCGTGAAGCTGTTTCTACTCATCCCAGGGTCGTCTGCTCATTGAATTATGTCATCCGAACACTGGTAGGATTTATATGTTTATATTTTGGGCTTCCTCTGCCTTTTTGGTACACTCTGGTTGATGTACTACACATCTGCAAGTAGTGTTAGTATGCGTTTATACTAATTCTCTAGTTATGCAGTAGCAAATGCATCATGGCCCTATGGAGCGTCACCTCCCATGCACAGCTCATACAATGTCCCGGGATGTGCATCCGTGGTACATTTATGTTTGCTATAACAGGGCGGGTGCATGGCTTCCAGCCTGTGATAGCAAATCCATGTTTGCTTCATTGAAGCGAGAGGAGGAAAACCTTGTTTCGCTTTGCTTCAATAGAGCCGGTCTGGATGGGAAAAATGCAGAAAAAAAATTAAGTGGGGTCTCACCCGTTCATTTAAATGAGCACCTTGGTGGGTAATATTTCAGGGCCAATCCTATTATTATAGTGCAGGGTCTCTGCAGATCTGGGGACCTTAATCTCACTTCTAAATTAGGCGCAGGAGGGCACAGAGATGTTTCATAGCCTAGGCGATCGATACGTCCCCGGGTATTGTTTACTGATTGTTCGGGTGCTTTGAGGCCAACTGAAGTCCGGGGATCGCCACCCTCCGGGGCTTTACTTAAAAATGCAGGGTGGACCTCACCAGTCCCTGAAGTCTAGGTGGTCCTAGGCAGTGCCTTATTGGTTCTGTAATCACACGGGCAGTACTCATGGTATTATAAAGTGTAGTGCACTGCTCTTAGCACACAGGCTATTTTTTAAAGCCCCGGGGGTGGCACAAGAATGACGCACACTCAGTGGCTGTCAATTCAAAGAATCCTTTATATTGTTATGAAAACTAAAGAACCTGACAAACACGTTTTGAACTCCTGCCACTATTTTTTGCTAGACTTTATTGCTAGTGTATGGACTCAGTGTATATGCTCTGACCCCTAAAAACATGACGAATTGTCTAGGCCTTCAGAGCATATTTTAACTTTTCTATATCTCCCTAGTATATTACACTTTGTGTACCCAGGGTTTGTAAGTTACAATACACTCGGGGACTGCAGCAATTTATGTGCCACCATTTAAAGTGACAAGTGAAAACATGACTCTAGGCCTGCAACGATTCAACCTAGTAAAATTAATGTTTGTACAGGCCTACGCCTTCCTTTTCAATACTGTTAAGTCTCTCCTAAGGCTTTACCTAAATACCCATAAGGCTGGATGCAAGGCATTTAAAAAGTTGGATATCTGTTCCTAATTTGTACATTTCCTGGCAGTGAAAAGCCTACAACATTGTTTTTCACAGTGGCAAGGCTGGCTCTCTCATAGAAAACAACTGGGTTACATTATAATCCTATAATGCACAATGTCAATTGGGAATAGATAGACCCATTCTTCAAGGATTCAAATTAATAGGAATTTAAAATCCAAGCTGATGGTCAATTAAGATTTTAAATGACCTTTTTGAAAATGCTACTTTTAGAAAATCGTTAATTTCATGTCCAAACCCTGCAGTATCCCTTTCAGAGTTAATCCCCAGTTGTCACCTGGTATCTTTCTGGGAAGTCCGAATGGCTCCTCAAAAGGGACAAAAGAGAATTGGCTGGAAGGATGTATGGCCTCCTCCTGACATGATGGTATGTCCACCAACAGCACAAGCTTCAAAAGGGTATCCCGTCACAGTCAGATGTAACTTACACTTCACCTGCCCCTTATATTTTCCAAGTAGCCAGCATGGCACCAATCCCAGTGGGGGGAGGGGGTGGTGTTTGAGAACTGATTTGCTGGGAGTATTCCGTACCCTAGACACGCCTCCAGGGTGTGCCCAGAGCTCTAACAAGGGAAAGAAAGAGTCTGCCATATTGGAATTTAGAAAGGCAGGGCACTTTGCATTTGTTTGGAGCCAACCCCTCAGGAAATTATGTCAAAGTGGGTGCAGATGCCCCTGTTCACCTTGTCCATATTTAACAGGGTGTCTCCCCCATCCACAAGTTAGTGCTAGGTATAAAAGTGCCACACCTTCAGAACACCTCTAGACCTGTGGAAGACAAAAGTGGGACTGCACCTGCTGTTGAACCTGTTGAGAAAGACCCCTAGGGCTGGACCTGCTCCCAGTTGTACCCAGGACTGAGAATTGGACTCCAAGGGTCAATTGCCTGAACCCCTGTTAATCTACAGGGACAACGAAGCTGAAAGAAGTCCACCAAACTAAAGAGCTTGGGTGACCAGTTGTAACTGGACCGATCCTAGGCCCTGCCCGTGGATTCTACTGGATTTAGTCCTGACCCTCAAGTAGATTCCCTAAGGTCCACGAGCCCTTGGATAAGTGTCAAATTGTATTCTACTGCATAACCCTAAAATCTAGGAGTTAGAAATTATTCAAGGATTTTTGCCTAAAGAACCAGAGGCTACCATTGGACTGCAGCTTAGATGCTGCCACTGACGTCCGAGGCAACTTGCTGGTTTACCCCATTAAAGTTATACTGACTTCTAAAAATGTTTGAATGTCTGAAGGTAGACATTTTCACCGGGTGAAGGTACTATGAGAATCTGGTCTGTGGGGACCCTTCTTTGAGGGAGAGTTTTCACTTTCTCCCTCTTGGAACTTTCGCAACAAAATTCAGTGACTTCACTGGGACTTCATCAGACGGCTGTCCATTCTTGTGGAACCCAACTTGGCTAAAGCCTTCTGCCTTGCCACTTTGAGAATTTGTAACTTCCATTCCAGGGACAAAAGGCCTGATTATGAGTTTGGCTGTGTTGGAGTGAGCCACCACGCCAGTGCCCCGCTCCCACACCACCAAACTCGTTCGCACACCGCCCACCAGATTACAAGTGCATTCGTGGTCTGGCAGGCAGTGCTTTGGCAGTCCCAGATGGAGAGCCTTGGAAAGGCACTGCAATGGAAATGCCAAAGTCCATTCCTCCACGGTATGGATTGGTGCAGTTCATGCTGTGCACAAACTGGGGTGCATGCACACAGGGGTGGGCACAACATGTGCCACCCTGCATGCACCACATATCTCTGAGGCAACAGGGGACCCTGTAGGGCCCCCTTAGTTTCCTCACTGCCACAGCTTTCATGGCAGGCTAACAGTCATGAAAACAGTGGCAGTGAGGAAGCTAGTAATATGCTTGATGGTGCTGCAGTGCCACTGCCGGCATATTGCAGACCACAGACCACTGCAAGAACTCCAGAATTCATTGATCCCTAGCGGTTGCAGCAGTCCCATAGCAGTCCGACTGCCCAATTTGTAATAGGGCAGTTGGCCCATTGGTGTAGCAGTAGCAACACAGTTACCGTGGGTTGGTGGTCCAAACTCATAAATCAGGAGCTAAGTCAGAAGCTGAAACTTTCCACCAAAATGAACCTGGACCCAGCATCAAACCCATGCTCCACTGTGATCAGCCTTAATTTTTTCCTTTGACCCCGTCTAGCGTGACGAGAAAACCCTCAAATGGCATTTTGCTCTTTTTGGCCCTAGAAACATCTAGGGCCAGGTGTAGGTAGCCCTTACCGGTCGGAAACGGCCGAAAATACCAATTTTCGGCCGTTTTTGACAGGTAAAGGGCTATGGAGATGTAGGGGCTAGAAAAACGTACATTTTCGGTAATTTTACCATTGCATGGTAAATTACGAATTCTTGTGTACATGCACATCTGTGCATGTACACCTGTGCCATGTGACACACAGACATGCCCTAAGGACATGTCTGTGTGCCACATGGCGCAAACGCCAGTTACAGGGGTGCAACAGGGTGTCAAAGTGACACCCAGTCCCCCTTAGCAAATCAGTATTTTTACCGATTCAGTAAATACCGAATCGGTATTTGCTATTGAATCCTATGGGCTTCAAGGCCCATAGGATTCAATAGCAAATACCGATTCGGTATTTACCGAATAGGTAAATACCGAATCGTACCGATTCGGTAAAAAATACCGAATTTTTACCTACATCTCATTTACAGATTCAATAATACCGAATCGGTAAAATTCGGTATTTATGAATCGGTAAATGAGATTTACCTACATCTGGCCCTCAATGCTTTGAAAATCATATCTCTGGTTCCACACATCCAAATTGTGTTGTCGGCTCATAAAAATATTCTCTTTTTTGTTTTTTTTTACATTGTAGTGGGATTTTAATTCTGTTGTGTTTTCTACTTTTTAACTGTTTTGCTACTGATAAAGGCTTTACACATTTTATCCTAAGTTAAACCTGCATGCTCTGCACTACACTTAACATGGGTTGAGCTCTGGTTTAGATTACTAAGGCCTAACTGAGCTAAGGAATACTTCCAATATTACATTAAGTGAACTACCATCCACTTCAACTAATAATCCATTTTCTCTCAGATACCACATACATCATGTTTTTAAAAATATGTAACTAAAGAGGATGCATATTATCCATCAAATTATGTGATATGAAATGTGAGATGAGGTCATGCCCCGGTCTGAACAGTTTAGAAGGCCCAGAGGCAAAATCAGGTGTTTGTTGGTTAAGCGCGACTACTCAACCGTAAGGGTCTCAAGGCGCTGGTGAAGGGGGGGTCGCATGTTCCAGTCCATCAAGGAGGGGGTCTGTCAAAGAGCCAGGTTTTGAGGTTTTTTGCAAAGATGGAGAGCGATGTTGTCTGTCTGAGGTTGAGTGGAAGGTCGTTGCAGGCTCTGGCCGTGCGGAAGGAGAAGAAGGGGCCTGATCTGGTCTTTCTGGTGTCGGGGACCACGGCGTAGGAGAGCTGGGATGATCGTAGGGTCCTTTGGTTTGCATTGAATTTGAGTCGTCTGTTCAGGTATGCTGGCCCGGTGTTGTAGAGAGTGGGTTAGCATCTTGAAAGTGACTCTAGCTTCGATAGGAAGCCAATGGAGTGTGCGCAGGTGCTGGGAGATGTGGCAGTGTCTTGGCAGGTTGAGAACCAGTCTTGCTGCAGCCTTTTGGATGTTCTGTAGCTTGCAGGTGAGGTTTTTGATTATTCTGGCATAGAGTGCATTGCCGTAGCAGAGTGTGCTGGTGACCAGAGTGTGAGTGACGGTCTTTCTGTGTCGGAGGGGGATCCATGTGAAAGTCTTATGTAGGAGGCGGAGGGTGTGGAAGCAGGAGGACGAGATACAGTTGATCTGGCAGTCCATTTAGAGCTCTGAGTCCAGGATGATTCCCAGGTTGCATACATGTTCCATCGGAGCGGGCGGGCTTCAAAGGGCCTGGGGCCACCAGGTGTCGTTCAAGGTGTCTGGTTTGAGTCCATGATGAGTACTTCAGTTTTATTGGTTTAGTTGTAGGCAGCTGTTTTGATCCATTTGGCGACGGCTTCCATGCCTTCTCAAAATTTGTGTCTGCCGGTGTTGGGTTTGTTGGATCGGGAGAGGATGAGTTGGGTGTCATCTGCGTTTTACACAATGTTGAGTCTGTAGGTTTTGACGATGAGGCGAGCGGAGCCATGTAGACGTTGAAGAGCATAGGGCTGAGGGAGGACCCCAGGGGGGTTCTGCAGGTGGTAGGTGTGTAGGGTCCGAGAGGAAAGGGGGGAGTCTGACCTGCTGCATTCTGCTGGAGAAGAAGGAGCGGATCCAGTCGAGGGCCATGTCTTGGATCCCTGTGTCGTGGAGTCTGCGTATTAGGGTGCGGTGAGAAACTGTGTCGAACTCCGCTGAGAGGTCAAGGAGGATGAGGGCTGCTGTTTCTCCTTTGCCCAGTAATGTGCGGATGTCATCTGCTGCGACGAGGAGGGCGGTTTCAGTACTGTGTTTTTTTCTAAAGCTGGATTGGGAAGAGTCGAGGATGTTGTGCTCTTTGATGAATGTGGCGAGTTGGCTGTTGATAGTTTTCTCAATGACTTTCGCTGGGAACAGAAACAGGGAGATGGGTATGTAGTTTTTGAGGTCAGTGGGGTCCACCGAGGATTTCTGCTGCTGGGTGTTGATCTTGGCGTGTTTCCAGTCGCCGGGGAACGAGGCGGTTGCCAGGGAGTGTTTGATGGTGTGGCAGAGCATGGGTGAGATGGTGTTGGCAGCTCTGTTGAAAATGTGGTGGTGGCAGGGGTCTGTTAGGGCCCCGGAGTGGATTGACTTTATCGTCTTCAGTGTGTCTTCGGGGGTGAGGGCTGCCCAGTTGTTGATCGCTGGCTTCAGGGTCTTGGGGGTGGTTGGTGAGGGTTCAGTGTGTTGGTTGTCTTCATCGAAATTGTCGTAGATGCTCCTGATTTTGTGGTGGAAAAGGGGGCTGAGTTTGTCGCAGAGGTCTTGTGAGGGAGGGATGTCGGTGGACTCGCTGGTGGGTTGGGCGAACTTCTTGATGATGTTGAAGAGTTCTTTACTGTTGTGTGCATGAGTGGAGATTCTGTCTTCAATCACTTTTTTCCTCATTTTTCTGATGAGTTGGTGGTGGGCGTTGATGGCGGCTCTGAAGTTGTTGTAGGCTCCTGTGGATTTGGTTTTTCTCCAGGCCTTTTCGAGGTGGTGGCAAGTGCATCTGGACTCTCGAAGTCTGGTGGTGAACCATCTAGCTTTCTTGGCATGGGTGTTGTTGTTTTTCTTGAGGGGGGATATGGTGTTGGCACTGTCGCTGATCCATCTGTGCAGGGTTCGGGCTGCGGTATCAGGGTCGTCATTTTCTGCCATGGTTGGGGTAGAGTTGCTGAGTGATGAGGTTAGCTGGTCGTCGGTGATACTGGTCCAGTTTCTTCATGGGAGCAGGTGCTGGTGTCTGTGGATGGTAGGTGTTCGGAAGGTGAAGTGGAAGCATCGATGGTCAGTCCATGAGAGTTCAGTGGTGTGGCTGAAGGTGATGGGGTTTCCTGTTGTGAAGAGGGGGTCAAGGGTGTGTCCTGCTGAGTGCGTGGGTTCGGTCACGATCTGCGGGAGTCCAATGATGTGGAGGTTGTCCAGGAGGGATATGGTGCTGGGGTCCAGTTGGTTGTTGAGGTGGAAGTGGAGGTCTCCCAGTATGGTGTAGTTGGTGGATGCGATGGCATGCGGGGAGATGCTGTCCGTGATGGAGTTGGAGAAGGAAGATTAACCCACTTCAAAGAACACCTGTAGTGCTGTTTTAAGAAAGTATTTTCTGAAAGCTGTCATTTCTTTCTTAAATAAACTTATGACTTTCAGTTTCAAAAATTAATGTACTGGTGCCCGCTGGACACCTTCTGAGGAAAAACCTGGTCACTAAATCTGAAAGGAGCTGGAGTGTAAAAATATCTTTGATTTGTTTTTGCTGTAATGTTCGACCCCTATAGCCATTTCCTTTCCTACTGTTGGTGTACTTATTTTCTTATATTTTGATTACCTTGTGTTAAACCTGGCATCTTGGTGTGGTTTCCCCTATGTTTTTGCCTCTTCCTCCTACATTTTTGCTTTGTGCTGGATTTCATTTATGCTGGTCTAGATGCTTTGGGCACTTTGCCACTGTTAATCAGTGCCAAAGTGCAACTGCCCCCTATGTAAATTGTGTTCATGGTTTGGTGTTTCCATGATTGGTTTATTTCATTTACTAATAAGTCCCTAGTACAGTGCACTGTGTGTGCCCAGGCCCTGTACATCAAATGCTGCTAGTGGGCCTGCAGCACTGGCTGTGCCACCCACACAAGCAGCCTTTTAAGGGGTTCTCAGACCTGTCACTGCAGTGTCTGATTGCAGTTTTACACGGTCATGTAAACCTGGCAAGTGCACCCACTTGACAGGCCTAAACCTTTCCTTTTATTACATGTTAGTCACCCTAATGTACGCCCAAGGAACCCCCATGAGCAGGATGTAGTGGATCTGAAAGGTAGGACTTGTACTGGGTGTGTGACATGTCCTGATAGTGAAATACTGTGTATTTCATTTTTCAATATTGCAAAGGTATCTGTCCTGTAGGATAGCATGGGAAATACTTTGTAATATCTTACAAGAATAACTTTCCATTGGGATAAGATAGGAAGATGGAGTTTAGGTTCTCTGAACTCAGAATTGAATACACATCTTTTAGTAAAGATGGTGTTTAAATTGTTGGTTTAAAAATGCCACTTTTAGAAAGTAGGTATTTTCTTGCTTAGCCATCCTATATGCCTCTGCTGAGTTGTGGGTTTACTGTCTGGTTTTGGAGTGACAGGAGATGGGGATGTACATTCACTGTAGACAGCTACTAGGGGGGGTTGAGGTGTGCCCTGCCTTCCCTGGATGACTCAGAGCTGAGTTGAATAGACCTGGGCTGCATTTAGAGTAGTGGGAGGAGATGTCCTTGCACCACAATGGGCCCTGTATCCTGTGCACAATGCAGTCTCTACCTCCTGTCAGGAAGCTGGGCCAGAGAGGACAGAACTGGTTTGGACTGAGCTAAGAGACTCTCTGCCACAAGAGAATAAAAAAAATGTAGTATAAATATTGGGGCCCAGACCCCAGGACATTAGATTACTTCTAGACTCAAGAAGAACCTCTGCCTTGGAGAAAAGCTGGGAAAGCTGAAGGAAAAGTACTGCCCTTGTGCTGTGTGGGATTGGCCTACAGTGGCTATTTCTACCAAGGAGAGGGCAAAGACTGAACTGTGCTGTGTATCCTGCTTGAAGAAGATGACCCAGGGCGTGACTTGCCTCCTGTTCTGAAGTCTCAGGGACACAAAGACTTAATTTCCTCTGTCATCCTGCACCTGAAACTGCTGTTTAAGCTGCCACAGAGGGAAACAGCATCACTGACTCTGGTGAACGGTGCCCCAACCTGTAATAAAGCCATAGGCATCGCTTGTGAAGTGCACAACGCACCGTCCCAACTGCACTGCAGCCCGACGCCTGCTGATGCCGCACTGTACCAACTCTGATGCAGTCACTTATGCCGCTGCCAGCACTGGGGCCAAGGGCACTGCTTGTGATTCTTACGACGCACCACAGTCCGACCCAACTGAAGGCAGTGCCTCATCCTCGCAGAGCCAATACCTGATGTAGGTGACCTCCTGAATCCATCTACCCCGCATTTTCACACGGAACTGATGCCTCGATGTTCCCTGACCAGAAACAGTAAGGAACCAATGCCTCACTTTCCCTGCATCGCAGAAAGGAACCGATGCCTCACCTCCCCTGTGGTTGTAAGGACCCAATGCCGCCAGGCGTCAATGATGCATCATCTCCCCGACTCCGTCTACCATCTTTGTTTTCATCGTTTGCCAAGGTACTGTTCCTGGGGATCCATATGACTCCGGGCCTGACGCCGTGCCCCTCGCAGTCTGCACCATACTTTGGGATTTTCATCTTTCACAATGTTGTAATAGCCCCAGTTGGAGCTATTTTGTTGCTACAAGCTTTATTTTTGTGAATAACGTTTTTTTGGTGATATCTGGACATATGTAGGGTGGATTTTTATCATTTTGGTCTTGTTTGGTTTAGATAAAGATTTCCTGTTGTTCTAAATTTGTGTGGTGTCCATTTGTAGTGTTTTACTATATTACTGTATGTGTGCAGAAATGCTTTACACACTGCCTCTGATATGAGCCTCTCTCCTTGCGCCAAGCCACCACGGAGTTAGCAGGGGTTTTTTAAGGGTGTAACTCCCTTACTCTGACTAGAAGCAAGTCTCCTTACTTGGACAAAGGTGCAAACCATTGCCAACTAGAGACCTCCGTTTCTAATACCTTGTTTGAACACTTTACTAGATGGTAGTGAAGTTTATAATTTTGCACCACTGTAATTAGGTGAAGTCAGTAAACCTCAGTCCTAATGAAAGTGGCCAAAATGTTCTGTCTTTGCTCGATTTGCAAAGTGATAACTGAATCTTTGCCAGCCTGCTTATAATGATGAGTTCCTGCTCAGGGATATCTCAATGGGTGGACTACATGCGAAGTAAATCATTGTGGCTATGAAGAGTAAGACCCATTGTAGTTGGTGAAGATATTCATGGCCCAGTTCTTTGCCTTGTGGTAGCGAGTGCTCGTTGTAGGGAAAGAAGTCAAATGGGCAGTAGAGCTTGCCCCCACTCTCTTATTTGAGTGATCCCTCACTGTAGCAGGATTGTGTCTTGCTGCAACAAAGGGTTTATCAAGCTGACAATTTTTTAGATCTGAGAGTTTCACACTTTAGAAGCATGCAGGTTTTTTCAAAAACACTTTGGCAAGTTTGTGATTTAGAGACATATGCAGCTTTGCACTCTATTACCTGTTACGTTCTTCATTGTTTTTGTTGTGCTGTTGTTTTGGTCATAAATTACTTATGTACTAAGTGCCTCAAACATTTCTCAGAGGAAGGCCTTCTTGCTTGATCTAACTTTCAAGGGTAAAACAGGAACTATTCTCTAAATCCAGCTTACCTTTCTAGATTGAAATTGTTTTTACTGACTAGGAACTCGCTCACAAATTATGCCATGAATGAGTGTTGCCTCCCACTTAGCTTAATATCCTAGCCTTATACAGTATTAACCTGTAAGTCTAATTTTGCTTAGACCTGGGAACGTTCATATATGTATTTTTGTTATGCTCTTAACTGCACAATAGTTGATAGAAATAAAGAAAAATGGCGAATAGACTAGAAACTCTCAATGATTGATAAACCTGGTTTTCAGGTAAATAGTATAGGAAATATGAATTCCCAGACTACGTAAATGAATGAATTTGGCGGTATAGCACTATGGCCAATTGCTTTATGTAGGTCAGACTTGCAATCAGAGGTACAGCAAGGGTTCTGTGATCCCTAATGCAGGCACATGTATGGGACTAACTACATTCCAGCTTGGATGCAAAACAAAATAATAATAATTGGGATTTATCGCCTTCCTGTGACAGGAATTGGGAAAATATTCAGTATAGCAGAATGTTTCAGACAACATCATTAGCAGGACAACCATTCCATAGGAGAACTGAGATGTCTCACTTTGAAAATTCACCAACAACTGCCGTTAAAGTGGCGATAATGGGCTTGATAATATGTCCTTATGAATTCCCATAGAAGCCTACGTTCTGGTGTGAACATGGGCTTCTATTGGAATTCTCAAGGGCATATTAGCAAGCCCATTATCGCCGCTTTAGCGCAGTTTCCTGCTGCTAAAGCTGCGATAATTTTAACTCCGTCCTTGATAATATGCCCCAAAGATCCATACATCCATACATGCAAGAGTTCACTATTTCATATCGATCTACTACTAGAAAGGGGAGGAAACAGCACATCTTGGCACAGAAAAGCATAATCTCTTTAGTCACTACAGCATTCAGGTATGGTAAAAGAGGCACTATCACAAGATTGACAGACTTTCCGTACAGACATTTGTGGCACTTGTGCTTCCCTCTAAACTACAAAAAACACAGTTGATGGACAGAATGTAGAACAATGTCATACATTCACCCCAGTACAAGGATCTGGGCCTAAATCCATCGTTTTTTTGCACTCCACACCACCCTGGGTTAGACACTGGCTATATGCAAATCAGCTCTGACCCTGTGCCTCATGGGAACAGTCTAGTCCGAACTACCAAGCCAAGTCTTTCCCAGACCGGAATCAAGCATCCAAGGACCGGTTTCTGGCTATCAGCCTTCATCAGCCTGGATAGCTTGACTCCAGTGGTGTGGAGAGCCTGGGACTCACGTCTGAGCATCCCCAGCCCACTCGGGGTGAAATTGCAAAAAACACAGTTGATGGACAGAATGTAGAACAATGTCATACATTCACCCCAGTACAAGGATCTGGGCCTAAATCCATCGTTTTTTTGCACTCCACACCACCCTGGGTTAGACACTGGCTATATGCAAATCAGCTCTGACCCTGTGCCTCATGGGAACAGTCCAGTCCGAACTACCAAGCCATGTCTTTCCCAGACCGGAATCAAGCATCCAAGGACCGGTTTCTGGCTATCAGCCTTCATCAGCCTGGATAGCTTGACTCCAGTGGTGTGGAGAGCCTGGGACTCACGTCTGAGCACCCCCAGCCCACTCGGGGTGAAATTGCAAAAAACACAGTTGATGGACAGAATGTAGAACAATGTCATACATTCACCCCAGTACAAGGATCTGGGCCTAAATCCATTGTTTTTTTGCACTCCACACCACCCTGGGTTAGACACTGGCTATATGCAAATCAGCTCTGACCCTGTGCCTCATGGGAACAGTCCAGTCCGAACTACCAAGCCATGTCTTTCCCAGACCGGAATCAAGTATCCAAGGACCGGTTTCTGGCTATCAGCCTTCATCAGCCTGGATAGCTTGACTCCAGTGGTGTGGAGAGCCTGGGACTCACGTCTGAGCATCCCCAGCCCACTCGGGGTGAAATTGCAAAAAACACAGTTGATGGACAGAATGTAGAACAATGTCATACATTCACCCCAGTACAAGGATCTGGGCCTAAATCCATCGTTTTTTTGCACTCCACTGTGTTTTTTGCAATTTTCACCCCTAGTGGGCTGGGTATACTCAGACGTGAGTCCCAGGCTCTCCACACCACTGGAGTCAAGCTATCCAGGCTGATGAAGGCTGATAGCCAGAAACCGGTCCTTGGATGCTTGATTCCGGTCTGGGAAAGACATGGCTTGGTAGTTCGGACTGGACTGTTCCCATGAGGCACAGGGTCAGAACTGATTTGCATATAGCCAGTGTCTAACCCAGGGTGGTGTGGAGTGCAAAAAAACGATGGATTTAGGCCCAGATCATTGTACTGGGGTGAATGTATGACATTGTTCTACATTCTGTCCATCAACTGTGTTTTTTGCAATTTTCACACCGAGTGGGCTGGGTATGCTCAGACGTGAGTCCCAGGCTCTCCACACCACTGGAGTCAAGCTATCCAGGCTGATGAAGGCTGATAGCCAGAAACCGGTCCTTGGATGCTTGATTCCGGTCTGGGAAAGACATGGCTTGGTAGTTCGGACTGGACTGTTCCCATGAGGCACAGGGTCAGAGCTGATTTGCATATAGCCAGTGTCTAACCCAGGGTGCTGTGGAGTGCAAAAAAACGATGGATTTAGGCCCAGATCCTTGTACTGGGGTGAATGTATGACATTGTTCTACATTCTGTCCATCAACTGTGTTTTTTGCATTTTCCCTCTAAACTACAACACAACCGAAGGCCAGATAGAATGGCTATAAGACTATTAGAACATTCCATGTACTAAGGGTAGAATGTTCTAATTTCAAAAGGGAGAAACAGAAAGACAAATATTGGAATGTTGGAGCAGAGGGCCTTTTTCAGAAATGTTTAGCCGTGAGCCACTTCGTTGTCATCCTTGGAGCTCTCAACATTCCAGTGTTAGAATATCAGTTATTACCCTGTGCTCTAACGTTACTCAGAGCTAAAGAAAACCACTTTAGAATACACAGAATTTTAAGACTGCTTCACATACAGTGAGTTCAATTTCATAAATTACTTATTCCCTACTCAACAGCAAAGCATAATAAATAGTACAACAGAGAGATTCGGCTTTGAGGTTCGCAGCAGCGGCTCCTCCTCCCATGCCAGAAGAGTGTCGCCCCACACAACAAAATAAAATGATAATAAAATAACGTTATTCTCATTTTATTTGAACAGTTCTGTTTCAGTTTTTTTTTTTTTTGCGTTGGAGTGGGCTGTCAGCCAGTAGGGGGGGAGTGGTATGTGTACTTAAGTTGGCCAGCCATCTCGGTACGGCCAAACCATCATGGGCACTTTGAATGTTCTCCACCCAGGTTGCATTACAGCCTGGGTGGAGAACATGTCCAGGCTTCAACTCCCTCTCTGAACTCCGAATCACAGTGCTCAGAACAATCACTTACGCTGCTATTAGCAGGGTCGTGATTGGCTGGGGCAGACTGGGAGCCTGATGGCTTCCTGTTGCAGCGTCCTCGACAGAAGAAGGACGGAGGAGCGGTGGCGGACAGATAAGTGCTGTTTACTTTTTTTTTACCCCCCCTCCCCCTCCCCCTCACCCCACTGACTGGCCCCCATTCCCCCCGCCCACCCACTATGGCAACATAGCAGCTGCCACTGTTTATCACTACTCCAGCTAATATGCAATATCAGTGGACTTACGAAAACAATGGAAACTGTAGATAAAGTGATGCAAGCAATCAATGACGAACACAGTAAGAGGGATGCAAGTCAAGCAAATGATGGGAAGCCTGACAGAGGCAGGAAGCACTTACTATTTCATGCCTTCGTCATACAAGGAAAGGTATTGAGTAGCGGCCTACTATGTTGGTTGAACTGTCACATGCTAACACAATAAACAACAGAAAGGATAGCAATCACTTTTTGGTATACCCTAAAAAGTCAAAGCACCTTGATTAAACAGGGGATCTGAAAGCTCAAGGTGCCACAGGCAATCCAAAGAGCCCACTGAATCTCATCAGGCACTCCATGATGGGGTGAAAAGATGGGAGAGTCTGCGCTTTATGTGTGGAGATGGTCCGGTGAATCCCTCTCTTCAGCAAGACCCGAAACACCTGGGTGGGCTCGCGTTGCACCCTGGTTGATGTGGTCCTCCACAGGGTGATAGAGCTGGATGCGACGTCCAGAGTAGGCGTTAGCAAAGCTCAGCGCCCACAGCAAGGATCAGCACTATCACCAGGAAAGAGCGTTGAAACAGCAACGGGACCCACGCTGCGGGGGTAGAGGCTGCGCTTTATGCGCGAAGATGGGGTTCACCTTAGTTCTACCCTACCATAAGCGTTAGTTTTACTACAAGGAGGTAATAATTACTCAACGTGCTGGTGATGCTTGGATAATGTATATCTAATTATTTTCCAGTTGAAAATAGAAAAACGCAAATGTGAAAAATGACATGAAAATGGTTGTGGAGAATTCTCAAAAGCATGTGTAGGAAATCTATGTCAAAAGGCGAGTTATTCGAGCACAGCCCAAATTAATTCAAAAATGTTCACACACTTCCTGTGCTCCAGGTGCACCCTCCACTCCAGGGTGTAGCAAATATACACAGATCTACAAGTTCTATAATCAACTCGTTTGCCTGGGCACCAGTTTGAGTTGCATCCGCAACCGCTTTTCAATAAAGTTTTTTTTGACAAAAGTGTATTTGTATTGTTGTTTCTTTATTTATAATTCAGAAGTTCTCCCGATATCATGATGTTACTTCACACATTATATCTTCATGAGTATCTTTCTGTAGTTTGTACACATTTCATTTGTCAAATACATGGCCTGCAGTGGCCTCCCAATGCATTTCGGCGCAGCGTCGCGCCTTTATCAAGGGATCTGTAAGTAATAAATCATCTTCGTTACCAACAGTTTAACGCAGTAAACAAAACTATTTGCACTACCCTAGTGCTATCTAATTCATATGCCATATCTCAAAGCATAGTTATTTACAACAAATAAAATATACCTTGTTACCCACAAGGCTACTAGGACTGATTTTTAAATGTCATAAGGTCGCTACCAGTCTTAACACACGTCAAAATATGGGTTGCCATACTATACAATGTTGTTATTTTAAAACAAAACCCTTTCTTGCATGGCTATTCACTTATCATAATGCCGGGTTGCACGGTGGCGTTTTTTAAAACACATGCTTCTGTCTGACAATGTGAGACTTTAAACGAATAAATACCCTCGTCCTTAACTCACAACAAGATGTTTGTATACATGAATGAGTCGGCATAACCCGCTCTCACAACGCACCTTACGCGCTCAAGTTGACGTGCTGCTCCAAAAAATGTATCGCGGTATGCGCTACCTAGTTTACTAAAGCGAATTCGCTTACCTGACTCAAACTAACGGTCGTTCCCAACCGCGTGTGACGTTCAATCTGCCACTGCGGTTCGTGGCAGTGTTAGTTAAACTAAATGAGGGGGAGGAGTGTTAATCCCTCCTATATCGCTAGGCATGTTGGACCTTGTAGGCACTAGCCTCATACAGCTCTCAATACAATATATCAAAACAATAAAATATACCAAAACGAATTTCCTGCACTATATATAAATAGACACTTGTATCATAAACATCAGAGCATCCATGCATAAAGTGATTGCAAAATTCAAACATATGTACTACAAGTAACATTGAAACTCCACCCTTTCATTGAGCCCCAAGGGCTTAAGAGTCTTAAGGCGGTATATCCAATGGTTTTCTCTTTTGAGAAGTTGCGTTTTGTTGTTCATACCCTCATGTTTTTCCACATTTTCCAAGATGCAAGCTTTCAAATCACTAAGGTCATGCCCTGTTTCCATGAAATGTACAGCAACAGTTGATTTCAACTGCTTCGTTCGAATGTTACTCTTATGTTCATTTAAACGAGTCTTCAATTTACGCTCTGTATGGCCAACATAATGCAGTTTACATGGACAAGATAAAACATAAATAACATTTGTAGAGTCACATGTCTATCGTAGTTTTATTTGAACATACATCAATTCCTTATGAAGCCCATAACAGTTGGAAGCTTGCTCCAAATGTACAAGAAATACTACGTACATTTCCACGTTCGAGGCCAAGGCTTTGACTTTGCGAATTGAGCGAGTGTTAAATGCGTTCATGTGATTGATAGAAGAGAATGAACTACTGTGAGTTACCCAGACAAGAAGAAAGGGCTAAGGATGACGAATTACGAAACATTTGGCAATTGCTAATATCTGAATGTATTACTGCTGTGGAATATTTAAGTCTATCGTTTGGGATTTTTGATGTTAGTGAAACACGTGTATCTTATTTATTGTACATCTGTGCAATTTCCTCTATTTGAAAAAAAGCTTTTTAAAGAAGAGAAGCATGCCAACAAACTCAGATTTAATAGGTAAGAGGCGGGCATCCTCTTTATATGTCGTTTTAAATTCTAACATGCTTTTTTGTTTTGAACATAACATTCTTAACATATTTCATATTTCGAACGCTGTACTGAGCAGCAATGAGTGATCCCTCTGCAACCACTTAACTGACTACAAATAATGGCTTAGTATAAGATGAGTAGAGCTTAGGCTTCAATGATTCTGAAGTCGTACGGTGATAATTGCGTTCATTTCTGCCAATCATTTTTTAACTTTTCTTAACAAAGTGGATTTGAGCTTAAAGCTTGCCAAAAAAGCAGCTATGTTTATGCAAATTATGTTACAGTTTACAGGCATGCACTTTTTTTCAGAAAAAACCTCTATGGAAACTGAAAGAACAACACAGCACCAATCATTCTTTTTCTTTCCATCGATTTCACTCCTTTGAAACTAATATTGAGGATTCCAATGCATACAACAACTTAGAAATGCATTCGTTGTTTTCCCAATTGTAAATTGCATGTGAATGATTCCTGTTTTTAAGCACGGTCACTAATAAGAGGCTAGAGGCCGGAGACATTGTTTCCTTTAGAGCTCTATATAGGTTAAACTCTTACACAACCCGGCTTTAATTTTGCAGTTTAGATACCGGAAACACCCAGCCTTCAAGCTGCTGTTATTGTCATCGGGTCCCATTGCTTATTTCAACGCTCTTTCCTGGTGACACTGCTGATCTCTGCTGTGGGCGCTGATCTTTGCTAACGCCTGCTCTGGACGCCGCATCCCGTTCTATCACCCTGTGGAGGACCACATCACCCAGGGTGCAATGCGATTCCACCCAGGTGTTTCGGGTCTTGCTGAGGAGGGGGAGGCACCGGAGCATCTTCGCGCATAAAGCGCAGACTCTACCCCCGCAGCTGGGTCCCGTTGCTGTTTCAACGCTCTTTCCTGGTGACACTGCTGATCCCTGCCGTGGGCGCTGATATTTGCTAACTCCTGCTCTGGACGCCGCATCCCATTCTATCACCCTGTGGAGGACCACATCACCCAGGGTGCAACGCGAGCCCACCCAGGTGTTTCGGTTGTTGCTGACGAGGGGGAGGCACCGCACCATCTTCGCGCATAATGCGCAGCCTCTACCCCCGCAGCGTGGGTCCCGTTGCTGTTTCAACGCTCTTTCCTGGTGATACTGCTGATCTTTGCTGTGGGCGCTGATCTTTGCTTACGCCTACTCTGGACGTCGCATCCCGTTCTATCACCCTGTGGAGGACCACATCACCCAGGGTGCAACGCGAGCCCACCCAGGTGTTTCGGGTCTTGCTGAAGAGAGGGAGGCACCGGACCATCTTCACACATAAAGCGCAGCCTCTCCATCCGCAGCGTGGGTCCCTTTGCTGTTTCAACAATCTTTCCTGGTGACACTGCTGATCCCTCCTGGTGGGCACTGATCTTTGCTAACGCCTGCTCAGGACACCACATCCCGTTCTATCACCCTGTGAAGGACCACATCACCCAGGGTGCAATGCTAGCCTACATAGGTGTTTCGGGTCTTGCTGACAAGGGGGAGGCACCGAACCATCTTCGCGTATAAAGCGCAGCCTCTACCCCTGCAGCGCTGTACGTGCGCGGGATGTGCCGGGCGAAGCCCGAGCCAAGGGCGGGCCCGACTGAGCCCGTCCGAGACTGATCGAGGCTGGGCTGGGCAACCCCCCTGTTAATTTGACTTACGTGAGTGGTTATGTTTAACGATTGTGCATCAGTTAACTTAGTATGCTGTTAAACTAGGGGGAGTCTATGGGGGCTTTAAACAGTGAAGTCTAAGGATTGAAGCATTTGAAGTATAGTGGGGAGCACGCTCGCTCTATCCAATCGAATAGTATTTGCTAGCCGTATTCTGGACCAGGGAGGGTTAGTCACCAAATAAGTATGGGGAAGAGCACTCCCCCCGCCTATAAGGCCAAACACTAGGCAAAAAGCCCCAGTGCGAACCCCTACTGCCAAACCCACAGCTATTGACAAAATGTTACAGCAGGCAACAGGGGCTGTCTCCAGTGAAATAGAATGCACTGAGACACGCCTTTCCATAACACCAACAATTCCAAGGATCTCACCAATTATGGAGTCAGGAGTACTCCATTCTTCCCAAATACTAGATCTCCCGACCACCCCAGACATATTGCCTGTACAAGAAAACGTAGTTCTCAAAAATCAGAATAAAATTGAGATGGGGGGGCAAAAAGGAAAGGAGCACATTGGAAACAAAAAGATCACAAGGGTGGGAAACATGTGAACCACATCCCCATGGTGGCACCAAATCAACTGCCAGAGGGACATGTAGGCGGTGAAAGTAGCACAGAGCAAATGGAGCCACCGAAATGGGCAACATACCTGGTAAAAGAGTATAAAATGTACTTTGAACATCTTATAAAATCTGAGTTAGAAGTAGCAATGAGACAAATTGAAAAGCTGACCTCATTAGTAGAGTCTGGGTGGAGTATAATCGATACAATGTTGCACACTACTGAATCTATTAAATCTTAGGACCAGGCCACTATTCCCCAATGAAACCTTGTGATCCCACCTGTCTCCACTGTGCTCTGTGTCCCTGAAGGGCAAAAAACATTAGCGCAAACGAATACCTCAATTGGGACTATCCCCCTAAACCAACAAAATCAGGCCCTACTCACTCTCCAACACAGGGCGACTCACGCTGTAGATACCGTCTATGGCTCTAGGGATATGGCAACAACTCAAAGTCCGCCAGCAGAATGAGATCCACTTAGTAATTGCAAAGGAGATAATAGGAATATACCTCAACGTAACTCAAGGGAAACAAATTCCACCTTGCCATGTATAGACCTGCCCCCAGCCTCTACTCCTTAGGTGATCATACTAGCTGGCGTGCCAAAGCTGGAAATAGGTCATGGGGAGTCTTATCCTGATCTAAAAAACAAAACAATTTTTTGGTTAAACTAACACAGACCCCTCCCCCACCAAATACATAGCGACATTCTATTTGCATGCATGGTTAGTTGGTTAGGACATAGGTGGAAAGAAATTCGGGGGATTGTGTTCTGATTAACTTCAGAGACAGCAGGGTGGTTCAACACATTCTCGAATGGGGATTGCCCAGGAAGACTAGTGGCATTTATACACTCTCCTATTTTTATCCTCCTATTCCCTTTTTAGAGAGAATGGAAAGTGTGTATAAAAAGTGGGAAATGAGACCCCAGACTGGGAACTTGCTAAATATGGGCCGGTACCCTGAAACCTCCTCGCCATTTAACATTCCTGTCGGCAATAGATTTAGCCTCTTAGACCTGGTCGATTGACTAAACCCTACTGTTAAATATATGGATCGCACGGCTAGCCAGCCAGTTGACCCCCAAAACTGTGAAAGATTTGTGCTCCTCAATCAACCTCCTGAGAAAACCTATGAGGCTACATCTGTAGTTAGCACTTTTGGTGCCCCTACTAAAACACCTGGGGATTTCCATCGTACCACACAGGGACGGGTGGGGATATTGCACCAAGCACTACAACAGGAGGGGGGCTCCTTGCACACACAGACTGTAATAGTAGAAGAATCACAAAACACTAAGATCTTATCCTGGAACATAGTAGGTCTTACCTCTAAAATGGATCTCCCTGATTGGGGAGAATATATAGATACACATGAGCTATGTCTTTTCAGGAAACATGGTCAACAATAGCATTGTATAGAGTAGGTTATGTTGCATACTGTATTCCAGCTGTCCAGGGGCCCAGGGGGAGACGCTCAGGGGGCCTTTGCATCTGGGCCGGTATACACCTGGGTTGCACTATCAAGATGGTAGACAC
This sequence comes from Lissotriton helveticus, assembly GCF_964261635.1. Classification (NCBI taxonomy): domain Eukaryota; kingdom Metazoa; phylum Chordata; class Amphibia; order Caudata; family Salamandridae; genus Lissotriton; species Lissotriton helveticus. The sequence goes on from NC_136063.1 coordinate 1,769,755,097, forward strand.
TTTTTCCCCTGGTATTTTGTGTATGCTCCTCTCCTTTGATAACTCTTCAAAGATGTCTATCATTAATATCTATTCTCGCCCAGTGAGGCAGGGGCAAACCTCACAGACTTTAGACTGCTTGGCCTCCTTCCTCCTCACTTTGCCTGAGTCTGCACATGTAATTATTGGAGGGGACTTTAATTGTCATTTGAACCCCTCAATGGCATAACCACCACCATTACAAGTGAGGGAGATTAGGTCTGGGCAATTCCAGAACGTAACATTTACCCAATAAGGGGGTGGTCCCCCCTTGTTCTCCAAATGAACTCACTTACATTTATCCATTCGCTTAGGGCATGTAATGGTCACTTCCCCTCTGACAGTCCGGGTAATCCTACTTTTAATGAACTGGGACAGGCATCTACAATTGATTATATCCTGGTAGATGTTGAGATATGGCACAGAATTATGGACTTTTCATTCCAACCTCTATGTGAAGTGACCATAATCCATTGATGCTAGATATAGCCTGTTCCCTTCCCAAGGATGATCAGGGTATGCTAAAACAATCTGTCCCAAATCTAGTTGCAACTGAAGGAGGTAGAAGAGTATGATGGGGAACATTTGCACAATCAAATGAAAAAATGTCCTCCCTGTATCAACAAATTATTCCTTTTTTAGAAACCGCATTTGCCGTTTCAGAAAATAGTTGAGGTTATGATTCTCTGTTGGTGTTAGGTAAGAATCACCAGGATATGTTTTTAAACTTGGCGGAGTGTTTTTTATAATGGCGAAAATAATAATAGTCCTGACCCAAAACCGAAACACCCCTGGTATAACAAACCGTGTAGGGAAGCTAAACTCGCTTTGCTACTTGGGATTAAGGATAAGGATAACCTATGTATCAAAAAAATCAGGGCGCATTACAAAAAAACCCTAGCTAAAGCAGCATGGGAGATTGAAAAATGGGAAGCAATTAAGAAAGCTTTAGATGATAGAGATAAGAGAGGCTTTTGGAACCTAGTAAAAACTGGTAAATCCAAAGGCAACTCAGCAATTGAACCAAATTTTGGGGGAAGAACCTTGGAGATCCCATTTTAAAGTTTTATATTCAAGGCCCTTATATGGAGATGCAGCTGTTAGAGCACCAGTTACTGATCCAATTCCCCTAAACACTGGTCCACCACTCTACACATTGGCAGAGGTTTATTTGGCGTTGGCTAAATTGCTACCAAACAAGGCAGCAGGGCTGGATAGAATCCCCAGTGACCTTTTTCAAATGAACAAGTAGTATGGGCATCCTATCTACGGACTTTATTTAACTCCATCCTTCAAGGTATGGGGCTCCCTCCGACTTGGGCTGGCGCAGAAATCATTCCTATCTATAAAAAAGGTTCCCCCTCAATCGTGCAAACTATCGGCCAATAAGCCTTATTGATGTCAATCAGAAGATATTTGCCCGTGTTCTCCTGGGCCGATTGCAATTATGGATGGATGAGATGAACGTTTTAACTCCTTTACAAGCTGGTTTTAGGTAAAAAACCTCAACCATATACCAGATTTTTAGATTACAGTTGATCCACTGGAAATCTGTAATTTTGGAGGGTGGCAGTCTTTACCTAACCTTTGTGGATCTCTAATCCGCAGTCTATATGGTGCAGCGCGCTCAGCTATGGGGCTTACTCCATGACATTGGAGTACCAGTATACCTTTGTCAGCAGCTGAAGCACCTACACGAAGGCACCTATGCGAGGATAAGACATGGTAAGAAAGGGGAACTGACAGCTCCCTTCCCTGTAGAGAAAGGGGTGAGACAGGGATGCGTCCTAGCGCCAACTCTGTTCTCCCTCTTTCTAAATGGTCTAATTGAAACTCTCCTGGCAGTGAAGGACATAGATTCACCAATGTTAGGAAACCGCAAGATACCAGCTTTAATGTTTGTGGACGATACGCTGCTCCTGTCTAAATCACCTATGGGTAGGCAGAGGGTACTGGAAGAGTTCAGCCAATTCTGTAGGAAGAGGGATTTGGAGATAAATCTCCAGAAAACAAAATATATGGGCTTCCATGCCAATACTAGTAACTGCCCATACCCCCAAATGGAAGGCAGGCCGCCCTTAGAGAGGGTGTCCATTTTTGATTATCTGGGCCTTACATTGAACAATAAGATGGATTGGGGGACCAAGTAAAGAAAGCCAACCTAAAATTAGCACAGTCTATAGGGGGTATTTTAAAAGTACGCACAAATTGCACCCAAAAATGGTGGGCCCACCAGTAGAAATCTATAAGATTCAAGGAAGGGGAGCTTCAATATATGGAGCAGAACTCTTGGGACATTGCTCGTCTAACATTCTTTCTGTAACAGAGAACACTTTTGTCAGGCAGCTGTTGGGTCTTCCAAAGAGCACCCCCTTAACCCCAATAAGAATGGATCTGGGCATTGGCCCCATTGCTGACTTAATTGACTCTCCCCCACTTTTATTCTGGCGTCGCTTATGGAGTACGCCCGTGTTAGAAAGGTTTAGGGAGGAATTGAAGGATGTCATGTAAGCAGGGAACGTACCATGGCTGTCTTACATCAGGAGCACATGCCACGCATTGGGGAGGGAAAATATGTGGATAACACCAGAAGAGTCCTGCCCCTCCATCCCTAAAAAGTACTTATCCCTAGCTTTTAAAGAATACAAATTTGCCCAATTGTCCCAGAGTACAAATTCATGCTGCCTGATCTCCAGGTTTCTGGATGTCAAACAGCAATACAAGTTGGATTTGACTCTGGACAGTATCCAACCTTTTATGGCAAAGAAATTGTTTTTACAATTTAGACACAAGACTCTCCCGCTCCGTGAATTTACAAACAAATGAAAAAGAGCTACTAAACTAGATTGTCCTGGGTGCACTTTGGCAGAAGAAACAGAACTTCATGTTATACTTTTTTGTCCTGCCTGTAGAAGGTCTAGGTCCAAGTGGGTCCTCCAACTTTGTAGAAACTTGGGGTTTAGAAATTATATCGAAAGTTTTTAAGCTACTAAAATATGAGACACACCCATTATTCGTTGTCGCCACCTCGAGATTTTTATTTGCGATCTGGTGTACATGTAGAGGCATTATAAAGGGAAAAGAGCAGAGTAATATTTAACTGTGTTCTCTCATCAGATGCTATTGATCTAAATTTGCACATATCTCCAACAAGTAAAATTGTCTTCATATATTTTTCTTGTTGTTAAACAATTTTAATGTTTTACTTTGAAATTATTTTTTTTAAACATCTATATTTCAATTGTTTTAAATGTTTTTAAATTTTTGCTCACAGGATAATCTGGCAACAGCTGATACACATGGTGGTTAACCACAGGGTGTGGAGTAGTAGTGGGGACAGAAAACATCTTATAGAATTGTAGCATATTATCCCCAATGGTTCTAATGGTTCTCTGTATTATCTTTTTAACATTCAATTGTTGGGTATTATAATTGTTTGGGAATTCATGTATTGTTATAGTCATGTGTACTTTCATGGCTGTACAGCCGAAATAAAGTTTTTTGACTGACAGACTGACATATTTGACGTGATTAGGATGTGATGAGCAACATGTCATCAGAGACCCACGCGCCACTGCTGGGTTCATCCTTTTTCAGTGCTGGGTGTGTGCGCTTGAAGTAGAGGCATTTCGGTGGCGGACCTTTGCTGTTTCTGCTGTGGCAAGGAACCACCTTATAGCATGTGTAAAGGGAAAAGACTGTACTCACTCACACTGCACAAAAGAAAACCTAACACGCTCTAATGCATGAGATGGGAACCCCAGGCCCTAAAGGAACTCAGGAAGGCAGATTCACAAATTCAGATTTAATGGGTATGAGAAGGGCATCCTCTTTATATGTCGTTTTAAATTCTAACATGCTTTTTGTTTTGAACATAACATTCTTAACATATTTCATATTTTGAACGCTGTACTGAGCAGCAATGAGTGATCCCTTTGCAACCACTTAACTGACTACAATAATGGCTTAGTGTTTGATGAGTAGAGCTTAGCCTTCAATGATTCTGAAGTCGTACGTGTGCTTTCCTGCCAATAATGTTTTCACTTTTCTTAACAAAGTGGATTTGAGCTTAAAGCTTGCCAAATAAGCAGCTATGTTTATGCAAATTATGTTACAGTTTACAGTCATGCACTTTTTTCAGAAAACAGCTCTAATAAACTGTAGAACCCCTTATTAGAAATGGTGTTTCTGGTTGGCTAGGGTACACCTGAAACAGGCAGAACCCACCACTCTAGTCAGGGGAAGGGAGTTACACATACAAGATAACCCATGCTCACCCCTTGGTAGCTTTGCAGAGCAGTCCGGCTTATCCCAGAGGTAATGTGTGAATTATTTGTGCAACACCTCCCCCCCCCCGTGACACACTAGGCACATCATAAAAAGAGACTCCACATAAGGTTATATCAAAAATACCCTTTGTATTATATAAACATAAAAACACATTAGACCATAACTCGATTTGTAGCATGAAAAGCACATTAGACCACATAACATGAACAAATCACTGTGTCACTAGGTGCTTGTCATAAAGGTGCACTTAAACCACCTAAGACCACAATAACATGGATCATTGTGCCACTAGGCACTGATCATAAAAATGCACAAATCACAGTTCACATCATTTTGCCATAAGGCAATTGTCATAAATATCCCAGTTAGTGCACTGTAGTGAATATTTCAAGTTTGCACAAGTCAACAACATGTCAGGAAAACAACACCCTCACTGTGCCGCCTATACCATCACAATACACGTCATTGCAACAGGACCACAACATATGAATCTTCTATTAGCCCTAGGGCATACCAGGCCATAAATTCTGGTCTCCGGTTTGTGGAACAAATGCATGAATTATAGGCAACACATAGTCAGGAAATAAACTGCCCTCATAACCATATGAGGGTGCAGCTTCCCAGCACCCTACCATGCTTTATGAGGTAATTCTCTATATGCCTCCTCTGCTTCTGTGCTCTTGCTCATGACTTTACGGTAATGGGAAAATGTGGCCAGTTTCTCCTGGTAATCAGGGGCCTCTGCCGAGGTTTCTCCCTGTGAGGTCCACAGCAAATCTTCATGCACCAGGTGCCCTCCCCCAGTCTAGGCCAGGAAGAGGGCAGACATGTCTTGCTGCAAGAAGCGGGAGGACCACCATAGGTCCCTTGCACAGATAAGGCTCCTCTAGCCATGCCCAGCCCCACACTACAAGCACTGTGGGGTGAGCAGTTCTGCAGCACCTTTCTCCCTCGGCCCGGGTTACTGTCCTTACCGGCTGCCGCCTGCGCAGCTCTCCCACGGTCTCTGGAACGGGGGGCTGCTCTTCACTGGTGGCCATGCTGGTTGTAGTCCTGGTGTGGCTAGGAGGCTCCTGCCTCCCATGACTATGCCCACACACAGGCTCTCTCTACAACGGTCCTCCGTATCTCCTCTGTTTCGGCAGCCACAATTATCTCTCTGAGGCGATGCATGGAGCTAAGTCTTCGTCGGCTTCCCTTCTTCTCTTCCGATCTCCACCAATGGACACGCTGGTTATCTCCCCAACAAGTAGAGCACAGGGGGGGTTCCCACTCAAAGTAAAGCACAGGGGTGTTCCGTAACCAAAATAAAAGGGAGCTCCCCACTAAAAGCACGGCGGGGAAAAGACAGTGCTACTCTTGCGTGTCAAACGTTCATCAGGTGCTACTCTGGTTTCTCTATAAAGAAAAGGAGTGCTACTCACGTGCTAGTTCTTGGGCCAAAGTAGCTGAAGTGGAGAAGCCCTCTCCATGCGCTGCCCCGGGCACGAAGCACGAGGCAGGGAAAACACAGTTGTTCCATAGATTCTTGACAATTTAGAGTAGAAAAACAAGGAACAGTCCAGGTTTCCTCCTGAAGTGAAATTAAAGCACTCCACTTGTACTTGGTCAAGATAAAGCACTTGTTGAACCTTGTAATATATCAGGGGAGAAGAACAGTCCAGTCCTTCCCCTGAAGGTTTCCTTTTGATGAAGTATTTTGTATCCCTTAGATTTCTAACAAGAAGCTAGCACACACAAGCCCTTGGAGATTTCCTTCCCAAGCAGGATACCACAGCAGGGCAAAAAGAGTCAGTCCTTTTTCTCCACCACAGATAGAATAGAAGCAGCAACTGCAGGCCAGCCCCATACAGCATACAGCAAAGGGGAAGTACTCCTCCTTACAGATCTACAGCTCTTCTTCTTGGCAGGATTATCTTGTTCCTGGGCATAATCTAAAGTCCTGGGGGTTTAGGTGTAATACTTATGCCCCAAAATGTATTTGTTCTTTTTGTGGCAACAGTCTCTGAACCCAGCCAAACCTGTTCTGCCCTCACTGGTGCAGCATGACACCAGGGGGCGGAGACAGCATTGTGCAAAAGGAGACACAGTTTATTCATGTGTAAGCAAAACTCCTTCCACCACTCTAAATGCAGACTAGGTCTATTCAGCCCTGCATGAGTCACCCAGGCAAGGCAGGGCACACCTCACCCCCCTCAGTGACTGTCTAGTATGAATGCACATATCCGCTCCTGTCACTGACACTCCAGATGCTGAATACACAAACAGCCAGAGGCACACGGAATGTTGAAGTAAGAAAATGCTCACTTTCTGAAAGTGGCATTTTCAAACACAGGATTTAAAAATTACAATCACCAAAGGTTGAATTAATAAATTCTGAGTTCTGAATCCAAACTTAATTTTCCTATGTTGTCCCAATTGCAGGTTACACAGGTAAAGATTTTACTGTGCAACTCCAATAATAAGTGCATGTGACAGATAGCCGTTCAACTGTGAAAAATGAAATACACACTATTTGACTTTCAGGACATGTCACACACACTAGTACATGTCCTACCTTTCACATATACTGGACCCTGCCAATGAGGGTACATTGGGCCTACCTTAGGTGTGCCTTACATGTAAAGAAAGGGAAGGTTTGAGCCTGGCAAGCGGGTGCACTTGCCAGGACAACTTGGGAATTCACAACTGTGCACACAGTGCTGGGTCTGAGACACATTTCCAGAGCTAATCATGTGGGTGGCACAACCAGTGCTGCAGCCCACTGGTAGCATTTGCTTTACAGGCCCTGGAACACACTGTGCACTTTACTAGGAACTTACCAGTAAATCAAATATGCCAATCATAAATAACCATTCATTGTCACAATTTATACAGAGTGCATATGCACTTTAGCACTGGTCAGCAGTGGTAAAGTGTCCAGAATCTTAATGCAGACGAACAAAGGTTCAGAAAAATAGGAGGCAAAAGGCAAACCGGGAAGGTGTCCCTAGGGCCTCTTTAAGGCACGAGGAGGGGGCTGGATGCTCCCCTTCTCTTATTATGAGCTCTGCCCTGGAGAATGGGGTCCCTTTGCCCTCTTTGCATCAAGGGGATACGGGGCTGCATACCCCCCTCCATTAGTATTAACCTGGAATTGGGGGATGGAGTCTGTGTGGGCTCATACTGGCTCAGAGAGGAGGGATGCATGCCCCCATCCCCGATAAACATAACACACTATTCCCCAGGGCCCTGGCCCTCCCAGGAGGGGGGTTAATTTTAAAGTAGGAGCCATAGCTTTCTTTGTTTTACAAATCTGCTGCAGATCCTACCCAAATTATGACAACATTTAAAAAAAGATATATTTTTGACTGCAAACAGGGTTCCTCTGAGACCCCACCACAAGGCCTAGGGTGCCAGGGTATTCCTACACTGTCCCTTTATTTTATTTTTTTACATTTTATTTAGGACTCAGGACTGAGTCCCATATCCTAAGATGGCTGCTGCCACATTCTTGTTGATGTGGTGAGAGCCAATCAGATTTTACAAAGAGATATGTTGGCCTGTGGATCCTTACCTGCGAGATATATATATATATATACATTATTTGAGCATTAATTGCTCAAAAGCTACTGAACAGATTTCCACCTGTGGTGGTGGCCACTGGGTACTTAAAAGTTAGGTCTGCTGTTCCATTGGTAGAGCTTGTCCACCACACCACCGTCCCAGAAAGTTTTGGGGGGATCTGTCAAGCGGGGCTGGGAAAAAAGGGGGTTCTTAAACTAAAAATCACCATGCATTTTCCAAATACTTACTTGGAAAGTAATATCACAAAACTGTTGAGTGGAATTACACCAATTGTGGACAGAAGCTACACCTTGGTCCAGAAAGTGTGCTTTTTGAGATTTAGTATAAATCCATTCACTAGTTTTGAGATATTAAGGAACAAAAATATGTGTATATCTGGATGGTTTGGTTTGCAAGAGTCTCATGAGAGTCAGGCAGTAGGGCGCATTTACAAATGGGGGCATATGATTGGTTGACAGATCTTTTTGTCCTTTCAGCCTTCTCATTCCAGTGGCACTGAGAGGCTCCTGTGAATCAGGTGGGACTGAGTGCTCTGATTGGCTGGCTGTTGGGAGAACACAAATGAAATGGCCGCCATCAATATAGATTGTGAAAAATTAGGAGTGCTGTGAAAATGAACATAAAAAATGTATTTAATGGGGCAGGATAAAGGCATTCTTTCCCCGTAGTAATTGAGAGGAGTATGAGAGATAAGTACTGTCATGTAGCCAACATGTATATTACATTTTTTAAATGTTGCTCTGGGGAGACATCTCAGCAGTGAGACCAATTGGTATTCACACCCTACTACACACACTTGCTCCCCTGTGGTGTACTCGTAGTAGAAAAAACAGTCCTTACCAATACCCTACTATGCACACCCGTCATTCAAGACATATGTCAGTGGAGAGGCAAACCCTTCCCACACCTTTATAGGCTGGTTTATCACTCTGGGTTAAGGTGTTAGCAGAAAGGCCAATTCCTCACCATACCATTCTACCCACGCCCATTGCCCTAGGGAGTGGTTTCAGCAGAGATACCAATCCCTCTCCACACCCTCTTATGCATATTCATCACACTGGGGAGATATTTCAGCAGTGAGGGCAATTACTTCCCAAAATGTAATATGTAGAACCTTTATTGAAGAGGCAAATCTAAGTGGAGAGGACAGTGGATCCCCATATTCTACCATCTTCACTTATCATTCTGTGGAGACGCCTTGGTGGAGAGGTAAGTATCTCTCGAAATCCCTACTATGCAGACTCAACACCCTGGAGACAAGTGTTAAAGATGATTCCCGTTTTTCAGTGTACCATGCTGTGGCTAGCTGTCATACTACAATGCAGTGTAGCCTTATCATAGATGGGAGTTGCAGTCTGCACCATACTAAATATATTTGTAATTTAATATAGAATAGACTCACCAGAGTTATATAGACCTCCATTCACCCATTGTGCAAGAGACTGTTCCTAGTGGAGAGACCAGTGTCTCCCCACACCTGCTACACAGAGCTGTCATGCAACAGAGACTTCTTAGTGGAAAGGCTAGTCCCTACCCACACCTTACAGCGCACACCTTTCACCTGTGGAGTAGTCTCTGTAGGGTTGCATTCTCTCCCCATACTCAAGTATGCAAATCCATTATCAAAGAGACAGTTTATGTGGAAATGGAAGTCTCTCTTCACACCCTAGTTCACACACCCATCATCCAGCAGAGAGGTCACAGCAGAGAGGACACTCTATCCCCATACTCTACTACACAGAACCATGACCCTGGGGAGAAGTTTCCAGAGGTAAGCCAAGATTTCAATTACTATAATGCTGACATTTTAGTAAGCTGAATTAGAATCTGTTTATCAAATTTATAATCACTACATACTTAAAACCACATCGTACAAAATATAATAATGTGCAATCCCAAGAGAATGTTGTGGGATTAGGATAAATATAGAATAATGGTGCTGTTTGGGTCCTGCAGCTCCTGCTGGAGTCTCACATGAGCCATTTTTGTAAAAAGAGAAAAAAAAGGTTGGTTCGTAATATAAACTAAGTACATAATGAGATCATAGGTAGCTCTTAAATGAGCCTTTTTAAACAATAGTTTAACTTTTTTGTTGTTTCTTAACAATATGTTTGCTTTTTGGGGAATTTTTATTTTAAGGGGAAAAAACTAAAACATGATGGTTTTTCTAAAATTGGTAATTAAAACTTGGAGCAAAAAACAACCAAAACAATACTTTTTGGTTGGTATCTGTGCTCCTGCACCACTTTGTCCCATGCAGATGTGCATAGTTCAGAAACAAAAATAGATGTGCCAGTTAACAGGCAGCAGAGTACTTTTTTAACATAAGCAGCATTATACTGCCTCTCCTGATTTTGCACCTTGGAGATGTTTTATGTCCAACTTATGCCGATGTAACTGCACTTGAAGACGATTCCACCTCTGTACCTCTCTGAATCTCAACACTTGCAAGCCATGCCAAATGCATTGTTTTTGAAATAGGGGTATCTAGTTGGCAGTGTTATGCACCTTGTTCAAGTAGGGACCCTTCCTTCAAGTGAGGGTAACGGGATTAGACCCTTTAAATAATTCCTGCTCACTCCCTTGGTTGCTTGGCACAGGCAGAACGGCTTATCTCAGAGGCGATATGTTAAGTATGTGTACCACCAAACACAAACTAACACAGTAAAAACACCACAAATGGACACCAACCAATTTATTTAGAAAAATTAAATATCTTTATATAAACCAAACAAGACCAAAACAACAATACATGCAACATACATAATACAGTAACTCTTTGCTCACTAAACAACTGTCATAACATATGTTAGTGCAATAAACTAAAGACTTCTATGTTACACACATCCTCAAAACATCACAACTGTACATTATAGGCAGATCCTGAAAAGAAATACTTGTTAACCTATCACTGCAAGGCATAAAATGACATACCTTTATTACTTTATTCATCTTTATTTCGGCCATGTAGCCATAAAAGATATACAACAACAGTGAAACAAGTGCAACCATAATAAAATCCACAATAATAACAAAACAAAACAACACATGCTATACACTATAAAATCATTCCTGTAAGTTAAAACTACCAGAGTTACATATTTAAAAAGGTTTGGGATTAACTCAGGGCCTGAGATTTCAGAATGCGAGTGCGGGTGTGCCAGACATTGGTGAGGAATTTTGCCATTGCAAACACTGTTAAACTCGAAACATCGGTTTTCAGGATTCTATACATTGGCAGGTACTCCCTACAACCAAAGTTCTTGATTAGTGGTAGGAGCCAGTACTTCCTAGCTTTCGTATAGGATGGACAAAACAGGGCCACATGTAAATCACTCTCCTCCACATAGGAGCATGCCGGACACTGCTTAGAAGAGGACGGGGTTGTCCAGGAACTGGTGAAAGATCGGAAAGGCAATGTTCCATATCTCCATTGGAGAAACAGTTTCCTGGCCAACATGGGGGACATGGCGTCCAAAACCCTTTCCAGCCTATATGAGTCCTTGCTCAACATGAATACAGATGTTAATGATCCCTCCCGCTGACCGTCCATGGCAGATGATAATTTCTGGTCGTGGTAGACCTTGACCAAAGTTCTGCGTGGGATGTTTAATGAAGCGTTTGCAGGGTCGGACCAGAGATCAGGAAGCCCCAGTGTTGTGCATGATTGTTGAATGTATTTTACCCAGGGGATTTGTGAAGCTTTAGGATGAATTAGAAGCTCACTCAATTCCGCCCTATAGGCAGATAGATCTTCACTACTCCACAGTCTTCGCCAGAAGACTATGGGTCTGAGACCTATTTCATCAGCTATTGGTCTCAGTCCCAGATCCAGCCTCAGAGGAAGGAGCGGGGTGCTGGGCGGAAGGGCAACTATCTGTCTAATAAAATTGTTCTCAGTTGCCGACAGACTGCGAGTTGGTGTGTGTCCCCACAATTCCGCCCCATACATAGTGGCGCCCCTAGCCTATGCTTTATAAATCTGTATTAGCGGTCCCAGAGGCCGATAAGTCGAACTCTTCATCAACCGCACAATACCCCCAGTGGTCTGCACTAATTTAAGGTTGGCTCTAGTCTGATGTGGCCCCCATGACATGGTCTGATTCAAGGTTACACCTAGATATTCAAAGGTGGAGACTCTCTCTAACCTTGACGCTCCCAATAGTGGGTTCGGGCGCAATTTCTGACTAGGATTCAAGACCATAAATTTAGTTTTTGTGGCGTTAATTTCTAGACCCCTATCTGTACAAAAGGCCACAAAAGAGTCAAGAATCCGCTGAATCCCCATTGGGGTTTTGGACAGGAGCAGGGTGTCACCTGCAAACATAATTGCAGGCACCCTGCTGCCGTTCAATTTTGGGGCATCGGTATTTTCAGTACCATTCAGGTGGGCGATTACCCCGTTGACAAAGAGGCAGAACAGGGTCGGTGCGAGCACACAGGCCTGCCTAACCCCCCTGTCAACGGGGAATCTATCCGTCAATGCCCCTGACTTTCCACACCTCACTCGGGCATAATTATTGTGGTGTAATCTCTGTAAGATTAATAAAATGTCCGCGGGTACACCCATCTCTGAGAGGACGCTCCAAAGTTTACCTCTGGGCACCAAGTCGAAGGCGGCCCTCAGATCCACAAATATTGTGTATAAGCTGCCGCCATCGAATATTGCTGCCCTTCAATAGATCATATTTAATCTAAAAACCTGGTCCACTGTTGAAACCCCCTTTCTGAATCCTGCCTGGTAGGGGCTAAGGACTCCTGTTTCCTCCTCCCACTCCTGCAGTCGGTTCAGCAGTACCCTTCCGAGCAACTTCTGAGGCACATCAATTAGGCTGATTGGCCTATAGTTGGCTGGGAGCAGGGGCGAGCCCTTCTTATATATGGGGACCACCTCTGCCCCCAGCCAAGTACTTGGAACCTCCATACCGCTCAAAACTCCGTTAAACAGAACAGCAAGGTAGGGGGCACATATGTCGGGTTCCTGCTTAAACAAGTCCCCAGGTAGGCCGTCCAATCCTGGCGCCTTGCCCGACGTCAGACCTGCCATTGCTGCCCTAACCTCTCCCACTGTTATTGGTTCCCCCTCATATACTGCCTGGTCACCCCCAACATCGTTCGGGGTTTCTCCCAACTCAGAGCTATAAAGGGATTGGAAGTGAATCTGCCATACCCCTGGAGCGATATTAGGCTCAATAGCTGAGTGGAGATTCCCCGACCCCCCATTCACTACTCTCCAGAACATCCTGTGGTCTCCTTTCACAAGGGAATTATTTATCTCCTCCCATTGGTTCTCCTCAAATTCTTTTTTAGCATGGACCAGGAGTTTTTTATATACCCGTCTACTTTCTCTTACCTTCTCTCCTCCTTGACCCTCCTTAATATTTTTAAGGAGTTCTTCCTTTGCCTTTTTACAGGCTTTGTTGTACCAAGAGGATTTTTGACATACCCCACAACATCAGGGCATACATAATGCAGAATGATGTGCATCCCCAAACCTCACCATAAACACATGGGATTCAGTGTTCCTGCACTCCCACTACACTTTATGTGGTAATTCCCATCCACAACATGGGACACTGCAGAATCTGCTCTCCTATCAAGCTAATGTGGAACTTTAGCACATTGAATCTAGAGCCTCAGTTGAGGTTTGTGCCTGTAGGGAAATGCCCCAAGGTATGAATTAATGGGAAGGCCTGCTGGGTCCCCTTTGTGTAGGGTAGTGAAGTGCCGACTTCACAGGGCTGCTGTTCTAATCAAAAATGCCAAAGCCGGTGGGGAGAACTTGCTGGGTCCCCATGCAATGACAGGAATGTGACTGTTCACCCCACCATGTACCAGGGATGAGGCAACTGGGAACGCAACCACATCAAGTCTGCCCAGCACAATGTGACCAACAGGCCCATTCAGATCAAGGGGAATGCGGGACTTCTGTGGTCAAACATAGAGTGCAAGCAACTCACTGGGACCGCTTTTTGTCCACCAGTTGAAGATACGCCTGGGTTTTTTTAGGCTGGGGCTTCGGCATAGGCACCTCCTGGCCTACCAGAAATTCTATGAGATGGCTTGGCTTCCTTCATGGGCTCCGCTCACTGTGTCCTTCGTAGTGAGAGGGCCCGGTGAGGGGGGGTTCTCATGTGCAACCCCAAATCTCTAGGAACGAGAGCTCGGCGCTCTGAGTGGAAGGAAAACATAGGAGCAATTACTCAGTGCTCAGCACACACTAGGAAATAAAGAGCTCAAAGTGAGCTTCCTTCTTTCTTTAAGGCAAAGAACAGTTCAGTCCTTTTCCTGTCCCAGACAGAAGCAGTACCTGTAGGATGACCCACCCCACAAACATCAAGGGACAGAGCTCTTCAGACAGTTCTCCCAGCTCTCTTTCCAGTCAGGTTCCTTTTTGTTCCAGAAAGGATCTGTTGAAGTCTTTGATTTCCCTGAGATTTCCAGCAGGAGGCAAGCTCTACATCAAGCCCTTGGAGATCTTCTCAAGCAGCATACCACAGAAGGGCAAAAAGTGTTAGTCCTTTTCCTCTGCCACAGACAACATGCCAACCCAACAAAGCAACAACACACCAAAGGTACTTTGCTCCTCCTGGCAGCTCTTCCGCTCCTCTTCTCGGCAGGGTCCTCTTGTTTCCAGAAGTGATCTAAAGTTCTGGGGCAGAGCTCCAATATTTATACCATATTTCTATTTGAAGGCAGCACAAAGAAAAGACTTTACTGTATACATAAACCAGATCTGCCTTGCTCAGGCCAGGTCCACTACAGTAGGTGGAGACAGCTTTGTGAAAGGCAGCCACAGTCAGGTGCAAATGACAACACCGCTCACCACTCTAAATGCCAGCAGTCCTATTCAGCCTGGCTATGAGTCACCCAGGAAAGGCAGGGCACATCCCCTGCTCCTGTCACTCCAAAACCAGACAGTGAATACACAAACAGGCAGAGGCACACAGAATGCTAAAGCAAGAAAATGCCCATTTTCTAAAAGGGCCATTTTCAAACACATAATTTAAAAACCAACATTACTAAAATATGTATCTGTAAATTCTTAGTTCAAGGAACCTAAACTCAATTTCTCTATTGTGTCCCAATGGAAAGTTACACTTGTAAGGTGTTACACGGTAGCTCCCATGTGAACCTATGGGACTGACAGCCTTCCAATAGTGATAAATGAAATGCACAGTATTTCACTATCAGGACATGTAACGCACACCAGTATATGTCCTACCTGTCACGTACACTGCACCCTGCCCTTGGGGATACCTTTGGCCCATCTTAGGGGTATATTACATGTACAAAAAGGAAGGTTAGGGCCTGGCAAGTGGGTGCACTTGCCAGATCGATAGGGCAGTAAAAAACTCCATGCACAGACACTGAAATGGCAGGTCTGAGACACATTTGCAAGGCTACTTGTGTGGGTGGCACAATCAGTGCTGCAGGCTCCCTAGTAGCATTTGATTTATAGTACCGGGGCACACACAATGCACTTTACTAGGGACTTACTGGGAAATCAAACAGGACAATATTGGATAACTAATCATAATCACAATTTACACAGATAGCATATGCACTTTAGGACTAATTAGCAGCAGTGAGGTGCCCAGAGTCCTAACGCCAACAAAAATAGCTCAGAAAGATAGGATAGGAGGCAAAAGGGGAAATGTTTGAGGATAAACCTGCAAAAAGGGCCAGGTCTAAGATAGATTTCAAATGATGCCAGATTCCAGTGGTGCCAAAAATGTAACTGTGCTTGGTGCCTCTTGAAAACTCTTTACAACGGAGTATGCATATCACTATTTTAGCTGACACTTTTTTGTCACCTTCTGAGTGATTGGTCCTTATGCCTCCTCATTGGATCCAGAAAAATAGCCTCCAAGAATGTCAGTGGCACAGAAATACATGACACTATTGCAGAATCCAGAGAAGGTATGATTGATAGCAAACATTTTTGTCAGATGACTTAAGGAGGGTGGGACAAATCTTAATCAATAAAAAACCTTTCCTGGGTGTGTGCAAGCTTTCGCAGACATCTCACGAGTGTCTCATAAGACATCTGGGGCGTCCCTCACTTCTAAATTGATCAAATTGTGTTCATAATACTTTTCAAATTATCTATTGATTGTGTTTTTTAACAAAAACAATGTAAGAAACACATAGGAACATGTATTTATTCTTTGGAAATTAACTTATTCAGCCAAACAAGTTCTCATGTGTGGTCTGGGAGAGTGAAAAAAGGAAGTTCCACCCCCTCAGAGTGTATACAGGGGATTGTCTGACTGTCTCTCATAAGTCTCTTGCAAGAGTTATATATTGTAACAAAATGAAAACAAGGCTTATATTGTCATTTGAATTACATCTTTATTGAAAAAGTGTCTTACATGAACATATTAAACATGAATGTGATAGCTAGTTGTTAAGGGCCCATGTCTGTGGGATAGGCCTACAACTTGGGATCAGTGTCTTTAGAAATTGGTACAGCCCTCACTAGTGGGCAACAAGGCTATATTGACTATAGGAGTACTTTAAATTATGTTTCTTTTATTACCTAATATTATGAGAGAGAAAATGTTCACATAGAGAATGAACTGTACTACATTTTCACCCAATCTGCTGCAGCAATAAATTCTGCTGTGCTGTATTCTCTAAAAATGGAATAGCACAAATGCACCATATCCACACCTATCATGCAAGAGAGAGGTATCAGGAGACAGATAAGTCTCTTCCCACATCCTACCATACACACCCATTGCTCAATAGTAAGGGTTCATGCACAGGTACTTAGAAAGACACAGTGCACCACTCCTAGAAGACTGCATAAATGTGCAGTATCTTACAAGATGTGGCGCATTTGTTATGCATTTTAACACTGGTCCACTGTGTGCTGCATAGTACAGAGATAGGTCCTTTTTCACCAGGGTGTGGAGGTGCCGGTGTCGCAGGTAGTATTATTTTGGCACAGAAAAGAATACCTTCCTGCATAAAAACAATAGTGCCCTGTTAGAAATGGTGGTCTCTAGTTGGCAATGGTTTGCACCTTTGTCCAAGTATGAGCCCTTCTTCCTAGTCTGGTAAAGGGATATACACTTCTAAAATAACCCGTGCTCAGCCCCTTGGTAGCTTGGCATGAGCTTGGCATGAGCAGACAGGCTTATCTCAGAGGCAGTGTGGAAAGCAGTTGTGTGCACATGCAATATTACAGTGAAAACACTACAAATGGACAACATAGCAGTTTAGATTTTTTTTAATCTAAACAAAACAAGACCCAAACTACAAAAAATCCAACATACAATAATGAAAATGTGATTCTTAGAAGGTAAAAACTGTTCTGTCCATAGCAAACTATAGATGTAACACTTTTAACAATCATAAACAAAAACAGCCACAGGGAAGGTGATGCGTAGGTGCTTTATGCCCGGGGAAGGTGATGCATTGGTTTCTTACTTCAGGAGAGGTGATGCGCTGGTTGCTTACTCTGCAAGGAGGTGATGCTTCAGTTTCTTACTGCAGCCCCGGCATTCTTGTACACTTTGCGTCCCGGTGTGATTCATGGGGAGCTGGGATGCAACGGTTCTCGATGTGGAGACCCCGGCAACAGCGCTCCGTTGGTCTCTGCAGCCGATTTCCCACGATGAGTTGGTGCTTGCAGCTGCACAGCAGCGCCTTCGTCGGAATCGGTGCAATGATCTCAGACTTCAGAGATTGGTGCACAGGATTTAGCATGCAGTGATTTCTTCAGCCGCGGGCAGGCACTGCGTTGGTTTCTTCGGCTTCACATCGATAATGCGTTACGAACAGGTGCAGAGGCATTGCGCTTTTTTTTGTTGCGTCCCTTTTCCAGCTACAAACAGCAGGCACAACCTCCAGCAGCCCATCACAGCAACAGGCACCTCTTGGCAGGTCAGAATTCCCAGCAAGGAAGTTCAGGGGTGCTAGTAGTGAAGCCTTTGTGTCCCTGAGACTCCAGGACAGGAGGCAAGCTCTGCTTCAAGTCCTTGAAGATCTTCTTTTTTTATTTATTTATTTATTTGCATTTTCAAATACATACAACTTATGCGCTGAACACGAAACAATCAAACCCCCACCCCGTGTGACAACATGCATCAATGAGATTACAGTAGATTTGCATACAACAAGAATCATTGCGTTAACCCATACCATTTCACATTATAACAAAAAACTTTCAGATTATACCACTATCATCTGCAGCATCTAGAGGGTTAGCCAGTATATATGTTGTCAAAGGGGACCAGACATCCTTGGGCCTAGAGTGAGCAGGCTGTTCCTCTGCATAACATGCTGATTGGTCCCTGCAAAATACCAAGAGCCAGATGTAGGTCGGCAAATACCGGTCGGTAACGGCCGATTTCGGCCGTTACCGACCGGTATTTGCAAATGGAGATGTAGGGGCCTTTCAATTTACAGATTCGGTATATTTACCGAATCGGTAAAGTTACCGATTCGGTAAAATACCGATTCTGTAAATTTACCGAATCGGTAAATCAATATGTAGGTGGAACTGAAAACAGTGCCACAGGCCCTTACCGATTCGTTATTTACCATGTAATACTATTTCATGGTAAATAACGAATACCTGTGTACATGCACATCTGTGCATGTACACCTGTGCCATGTGACACACATACATGCCCTTAGGGCATGTATGTATACATGCCCTTAGGGCATGTATGTGTGTCACATGGCACACAAGCCACAAACAGGGGTGCAACAGGGTGTCAAAGTGAAACCCTGTCCCCCTTGGCAATTAGGTAGTTTTACCGATTCTGTAATTACCGAATCGGTATTTGCCATTGAATCCTATGGGCTTCAAGGCCCATAGGAATCAATGACAAAT
The DNA here is from genome assembly GCF_964261635.1 of Lissotriton helveticus. Classification (NCBI taxonomy): domain Eukaryota; kingdom Metazoa; phylum Chordata; class Amphibia; order Caudata; family Salamandridae; genus Lissotriton; species Lissotriton helveticus. The sequence continues at coordinate 1,769,773,821 of NC_136063.1, forward strand.
ACCGATTCTGTAATTACAGAATCGGTAAATACCGAATCCTACCGATTTGGTATTTTTTACCGAAAAATTACCTACATTAGATTTACAGATTCATGAATACCGAATCGGTAAAATTCGGTATTTATGAATCGGTAAATCTAATTTACCTACATCGGGCCCCAAGTCATGTAGCCAATCTCTAAGTTTTGGGGCTTTACTGCTATCCCATGTTTGTGCTACTTTCCTCTTGGCCATTAAAACTGCTATTAGTATCAATCATCGACTCTGCGGTTTAAAACGCTTCACCAGACTCAGCAGACAAATCTAAGGGGAACACACAACTTGCTCCATGGTCATGTCAGTTAGTGCTTGTGTGACCAACACCCAGAAGTCCCCAATCAGGGAACATTCCCCTGCGAGATTAAGGAAATCTGCCTCTTGTGCCCCACATTGTTTACACCTAGCTGTGTCCCGCAGACCATACCTTTTTAACTGAAGTGGCGTATAATAAAACTGTTGCAAATATTTAAAATGGATTATGCGCAAGTTGCAATTTCCCGTCAGATGTTTTGTCATCAAGCAACTAAATTTCCAATCCTCGTCAATGAGACCATTACCTAGAGCCTGTTCCCATCGCTCTCGACACTGGCTGTGTATAGGCGTAGTGTCAGATTGCATGGTTTGGTATAGCCGGGTGTCGAGCCTACCTCGAGAGGGACCAGCCAATAAGGTCTACAGGGGACTCAGGGTGTCTGGTGCAGCTGGGTGATTAATATTGAAACCCTTGAGAGCCTCCTGCAACATATAGTATGCCAATCGCTGATCTGTGCCATTGTGATGCAGGACCCCTCCGGATATAGATCATCCATCATGACAATATCCATATCTGTCAGAATCTCCAGCGCCCATTTGTCTTGGGTGTCCGAGAGTTTGGGATGATGTTCTATGGGAAGAGCCAGGGCATAAACCAATTGGCGAGGCATGCTTGTGACGTGAAGTACACAGTGCTCATATCTCTAAAGGGATATGTAGCATGTGGTTTCGAGATTAATGCCAATAATAGATCCGGAATCATGCCCCCAAATACCTGACAGGGTCCGACGACCATTCTAGTGGATATTCTATTGGAAACTGCAGTGTACTCGATGTCAGTGGAAAGGCGGAGGACTTTCCCCTCTTAATTCATAGCCCCGATAAATACTTATATTCAATAAATTCCCGGATGAGAGGATGTATATTCAATTCCGGGTCCTGAATATATAAAACCATATATAAAACCATATCATCTGCACACATGAAGGGCTGCATTTGCATATTTTTGTCGTACAACACACGCCAGTGGTTCTATTACTTTGGCAAATAAAATAGGGGAGAGTGGACACACCTGTCTAGTCCCTTTGTGTATTTGAAATTATTGAGAGTGATAATTAATAATGCATACCATCGCCAACGGTGCTGTATAGAAAATTTCTATCTATCTAATAAAGGGAAATGGCAGGCCCATCCTCTTAAGAGTGTCAAACATATACCCCCATCTGACCGAATCAAAAGCCTTAGCGGCATCAAGAAATACCACCACCGCTTTGTACTCTGGGGCCAGCTGATGCAAAACCGCAAACAAAGTGCGCAGGTTATGACAAATGGACTGGGATGGAACAAAACCCGGCTGATCTGGGAGTACCAGAGCAGGCATCAGTGGACGCAGCTTGTTGGCAATAATTTTAGCAATTATTTTAGTGTTGATATTCAACAGTGAGAGTGGACGATATGACTCATAGTAATCCGCCTGCTTCCCTGGTATCAGCAAAGTTACGATGAGTGCTTTCCGTAAGGTGGGGGGAAGTCGACCTCTCTCATAGGCCTCACTGTACATATTCATCAAATGAGGGGCCAATATATCCACATATTCCTTATAAAACTCCCCGGGCAGACCATCTATGCCCGTGGTCTTGCCAGACGGTAATTTACCTATTGCATCTTTCACGTCCTTTATCGTGAAGGGTTGCATTAAGTACTCCTGTTCTCCTCCTGAGAGCCAGACTAATTCTATTCTTGAAAAAATCCCTAATCTCTTCACTGTCATCTTATTCCCCAGAGCCATACAATGTGGCATAATGAGCACGAAAGTCTTCTATGATATATAAAGTATTTTGTTACATTCTACCATTCGGGCCTACCAGTTCCGTGACATACTCCTGAGCTCTCACCCCTTTGATTTTTGCCACCAGTGTACGGCCTGGGTGACCACCCTCACCATACGCCCTAGCTTTCCAGTGTCTAGACAGATGTTGTATCTCCTGCACCGCTGTCTCATTATATTCTATGACTAATGTCCTAATCTCTGCTAGTGTGGATGTGCCCCGGGAACTAAAAACAAAGTAGGAAAGTTTACAATAGCAAACATTAATAAAACACATAAAACAATATAGGTGCTGTTAGACCTGTCAGCCCTAGGGTGGTCTTTCCCTGTGATTTTTTTGCCCTTGCCTCATTTTTCCCACCTACTTTTTGTTGGCCCTTAGGTCTTCGGGCACCTTTTCATAGCTAATCTGTGTTAGGGTGCAGGTGCTCTCTACTTTCAACATGGCTGCCACTGGCCCCTGCTACTGCAGCGTGGTCTTTTTAGTGTAGCACCCTAGTTGCCAGGAGCAGGCTGGGTCCCCAAACAATGTTGCAACACCAGCCACCCAGCCCCTGTCCATAGTTAGAGTGGGGAAGCTCCTGGAAACTTCCAGAAGAAAGGCGGACCTGACTTTTCCCGCCTTAGAGAGTGGTCACCTGACCTGGGCATATATAAGCAAGGGAGGGAACTTTTTCTAGTCAGTTGGGGCATCACTGACCTGGGGAACCCACGCAGGAGTTTTAGGCGGGAGGGCCTAGTGAGGAACCTATGCAACTGGGAGTGACAGGATCTAGGTGCTGCCTCTTAAGCTGGGTGAGGTGTCCAAAAGCTAGCCCCCTGATTTGGCCCAGTGGTAGGGAACCCCAGGGCCAATCTGCAGTGACTGAGGAGAAATTCTTCAAGCCCTCAACTCACCCCCCCCTCTTCAACCTCAAGAAACCTCATGAAACAAGCAACTAAGGGCGCAGAACCATCCAAGCGCCAAGAAACCTATTTCCTGGGACCAGGTACTGGACTGAGCTGCCCTGCGCATCCCCTGCCTCCAGCTGGGCCCACCTGTCTCCCCTTGACTAAACTGTGTGGCAAGCGCTATAATTTGCCCCCATCCAGCCTGCAGTCCTGGCTGACTAACTTGCAGAGCGCTGTAATCTGCCCTCCTGACAAGCGCTGTGACTCTGAGGCGCTTTTCACCTCAGAACTCCTTCTGCTGCAATTGCCCCCAAGCGCTCTCCTGAGCTGACTGATTTACCCCCCTCACGAGTAGCGCTGCGGTGCCCGACACCGTCTCCATGAGGCGCTATTCAGATCCCCACTCACCGCCGCAGCCCGGAGCTGTATGAAGCAATCTGAGGCGCATGACGAGGTCCGGCGACCATCGCGGCATTCGCGCCGCCCCAACAACGCCCCTGAGGTGAGGCTGCCCGGTCGGTGTGTGGCAACCCGTGCCAGCGTCAATTACCCCCCTCGGCGGCCCCCGTATGTGAGGAGAGGGCCGCCGTTCTTCATCGAGCTGGGCCGCGGTAGGCCCGAAGCTAAGCTGTCCCCGATCACGTGACCGGGGAGCTCCTCCCTTTTTGAATGTGCCTCATTTTATCGTTTTGCCTGCCTATTTACAAGCCTGAATTATTCCTCGTGTATCATATTTACAAGCCTGAAAGGTTCATCGTGTACTGTATTTACAAGCCTGTTAATGAGAGGGAGGGTCACTGCACTGTACTGAATTTTCTTGCAGAGGTGGACTCCCATAACATTCTGATGATCTGATCTGGGTCGCAGCCGACCTGTATTCACAAGAGGAAAGGCTTGTCACGGATGACTAAAGGCTGTGTTCTTTGAAGTTCTTTGTTAGACTGATGAGTACTTGCTGATATGTTTTATTCCTTTCTAGGGAAAGCATCCATAAGAGGTTTGATGTGTTTCTTAGATGCATAACTATTGTCGCTTCTTGTAGGATCCTCCAGGTTCATACAATTACCCCTTTGCGTGTCAAAGAGTCTGATGTGACAGGCGGGGTTAGTTAATGTTTCACTGCCTAAATGAGCTGGCTGTTATTTTAATGAGAAGTCTTACTGATATGTTTATCTGAAATACTTACCCCTTCACAGGAAATGCAAACTGCACATGATTCATGAAATGTCTTGATGAAATGCTCATTTGAAATGCTTATGAAATTACCAATGCATTGCTCTAATTGAAAGCCTATATAAAAGATCTTGATTTTTCAAACATAACTACTGGTGTGGTCTCCATTATTGCGCCACTGTGTGTTTTATTGGATGTGTGTGTTAAGTAGCTGCTTTACACGCAAGCCTCTGGCTGCCTTCCTGCTCGAGCCATGCTACCCCCCGGAGAACTGGTGGTCCCAGTTCTTACAGGTGCCAAAATAGGTAGTCCACAGAATTATTCTTTAGAAAAATATCTTTTTATTCTATTTTTTTTACTGATAATTCTTTTTTTCGGTTCATTCTCATTTTTCTTTTTACTATTTCTCAATTGATCAGAAACATTTTATCTCATTATTTATATCTCATATATACAAGTTTGGTTTGCCCTGTTCCCATCATGCACTGGAACAGGAACAGACTAATTTGCATATAGCCAGGTTCTGAGCTGGGATGGTGCAGTGAGCTAAAAAACGGTGATGGATTAAAACCATGATCTATTGACTTGGTAAGAGTATTCTGCATCATTCAGAAACTCTGTCCATCACCACCCCCCTTTTCCAAAATCGGTTTTATCCACACTATGTGTGGGAGGGTATACTCAGACGTGAGTCCCTTGCTCGTTGCACCATCAGGATTCAAGCAAGCCGGGCCGAAGAAGCCTGTGATGCCAGAAACCGGTCCCCGGAAGCTTGTTTCCTTCCCAGTATAAGAATTGGCTTGGTAGTTTGGTTTGCCCTGTTCCCATCGTGCACTGGGACAGGAACAGACTAATTTGCATATAGCCAGGTACTGAGCTGGGATGGTGCAGTGAGCTAAAAAACGGTGATGGATTAAAACCATGATCTATTGACTTGGTAAGAGTATTCTGCATCATTCAGAAACTCTGTCCATCACCACCCCCCTTTTCCAAAATCGGTTTTATCCACACTATGTGTGGGAGGGTATACTCAGACGTGAGTCCCTTGCTCATTGCACCATCAGGATTCAAGCAAACCAGGCCGAAGAAGGCTGTGATGCCAGAAACCGGTCCCCGGAAGCTTGTTTCCTTCCCAGTATAAGAATTGGCTTGGTAGTTTGGTTTGCCCTGTTCCCATCATGCACTGGGACAGGAACAGACTAATTTGCATATAGCCAGGTTCTGAGCTGGGATGGTGCAGTGAGCTTAAAAACGGTGATGGATTAAAACCATGATCTATTGACTTGGTAAGAGTATTCTGCATCATTCAGAAACTCTGTCCATCACCACCCCCCTTTTCCAAAATCGGTTTTATCCACACTATGTGTGGGAGGGTATACTCAGACGTGAGTCCCTTGTTCATTGCACCATCAGGAATCAAGCAAGCCGGGCCGAAGAAGGCTGTGATGACAGAAACTGGTCCCCGGAACCTTGTTTCCTTCCCAGTATAAGAATTGGCTTGGTAGTTTGGTTTGCCCTGTTCCCATCATGCACTGGGACAGGAACATACTAATTTGCATATAGCCAGGTTCTGAGCTGGGATGGTGCAGTGAGCTAAAAAACGGTGATGGATTAAAACCATGATCTATTGACTTGGTAAGAGTATTCGGCATCATTCAGAAACTCTGTCCATCACCACCCCCCTTTTCCAAAACCGGTTTTATCCACACTATGTGTGGGAGGGTATACTCAGACTTGAGTCCCTTGCTCATTGCACCATCAGGATTCAAGCAAGCCGGGCCTAAGAAGGCTGTGATGCCAGAAACCGGTCCCCGGAAGCTTGTTTCCTTCCCAGTATAAGAATTGGCTTGGTAGTTTGGTTTGCCCTGTTCCCATCATGCACTGGGACAGGTACAGACTAATTTGCATATAGCCAGGTTCTGAGCTGGGATGGTGCAGTGAGCTAAAAAACGGTGATGGATTAAAACCATGATCTATTGACTTGGTAAGAGTATTCTGCATCCTTCAGAAACTCTGTCCATCACCACCCCCCTTTTCCAAAATCGATTTTATCCACACTATGTGTCGGAGGGTATACTCAGACGTGAGTCCTTTGCTCATTGCACCATCAGGATTCAAGCAAGCCGGGCCTAAGAAGGCTGTGATGCCAGAAACCGGTCCCCGGAAGCTTGTTTCCTTCCCAGTATAAGAATTGGCTTGGTAGTTTGGTTTGCCCTGTTCCCATCATGCACTGGGACAGGAACAGACTAATTTGCATATAGCCAGGTTCTGAGCTGGGATGGTGTAGTGAGCTAAAAAACGGTGATGGATTAAAACCATGATCTATTGACTTGGTAAGAGTATTCTGCATCATTCAGAAACTCTGTCAATCACCACCCTCCTTTTCCAAAATCGGTTTTATCCACACTATGTGTGGGAGGGTATACTCAGACGTGAGTGTCTTGCTCATTGCACCATCAGGATTCAAGCAAGCCGGGCCGAAGAAGGCTGTGATGCCAGAAACCGGTCCCCGGAAGCTTGTTTCCTTCCCAGTATAAGAATTGGCTTGGTAGTTTGGTTTACCCTGTTCCCATCATGCACTGGGACAGGAACAGACTAATTTGCATATAGCCAGGTTCTGAGCTGGGATGGTGTAGTGAGCTAAAAAACGGTGATGGATTAAAACCATGATCTATTGACTTGGTAAGAGTATTCTGCATCATTCAGAAACTCTGTCAATCACCACCCTCCTTTTCCAAAATCGGTTTTATCCACACTATGTGTGGGAGGGTATACTCAGACGTGAGTGTCTTGCTCATTGCACCATCAGGATTCAAGCAAGCCGGGCCGAAGAAGGCTGTGATGCCAGAAACCGGTCCCCGGAAGCTTGTTTCCTTCCCAGTATAAGAATTGGCTTGGTAGTTTGGTTTACCCTGTTCCCATCATGCACTGGGACAGGAACAGACTAATTTGCATATAGCCAGGTTCTGAGCTGGGATGGTGCAGTGAGCTAAAAAACGGTGATGGATTAAAACCATGATCTATTGACTTGGTAAGAGTATTCTGCATCATTCAGAAACTCTGTCCATCACCACCCTTCTTTTCCAAAATCTATCTCATATATACATTCATGATTATGAAACAAAAGACCAATACAAATGATGATGGGTAGCGGCAGAATAGGAATTACGCGCGTTTCGGCACTGCTGCCTTCATCAGGAAACCGTCTTTTAGCATAACTAGCAAAAAAGAAACATAAGTTGATTATTTTATGCACCCACAAGTTAAAGAATATAACAGATATATTTTACAACAGTATATACATGATGGACATAATCTTTTTCCATATGGCTAGCACGGACATTACATATTGATTACTTTTTTGTTATTCTCAACATGTATTAACAGAATATACTCTATTGGTCTTTACGATATTGTTTGAGGGTTGGAGAAACCAGAGTCAAAAACAATTCATATATATACAAAAAAAATGTAAACAAATATAAATATAAACACCATAGATTCATAATTATTTCATGTGAACATATCTATAAATATTTACAGTTCATGGTATATTATTATTTTCACTAAACTCATTGTTGAGAGTAGTTCATAAGAGAAAAAAAAACCATACACACAGTGAATATTCACAGTGAATACATGATTATTTTATGTTGACATATCTATATATATTTACAATTACAATGTGCCCCGAGAACTGGCATACTTCTGTTCATGCCGTTTTATCTCAGTTTCACAACAGTGCATGCGTGTTCGTTGCGCCTTTAGAACCCCAAACTGAAGCCCAATACAGGTACCCCTGAGGGTTGCCCTGAAGGCTTCCTAAAGTGTACCCGCATCCTCCACTGTGCCCACATTTTCTTCAAAGAATAGTTAAATAGCTTGGTGTATTCCCTCCCTAAAGACGGGGCCCACGAAAGACGAAGGCTGTAGGAATGGTTGACGATGTCTAGTCGGGATGCTAATGTTAAAAAAAACTGGCGCGTGATCAGAAAGTGTACGCGGCAAATGGCGTACATTAGTAACCCAAGAGGCCAAAGACTCAGAAAGGATCCAATAGTCCAATCTGGACCATATTTTGTGTACTGCAGACATCAAGGTGCCCTCTCTGATATGTGGATGTCTATCCCTCCAGATATGAAATGTGTGCATTATATTGTGTATCACTTTGGTTGAGCGTTTCCCTGCCACAGGGTGGATGCACTTCTGTTTGCTTCCTGATCTAAATATGTTTGAAAATCACCTCCCCATATTAGCAAGTCTGCTTGCAACTGAAATATTTTAGTTTTGAGGCGTGAATAAAAATCAGTGTTGTCTATATTTTGCCCATACGTATTAATGATGGTAAGTATTGTTCCCGCCAGGTTACCCTGAATCAGTGTAACGCACCCCAGAGTGTCCGAATCTTTCTAAAGCAACTGAAAAGGAGTCCCTTTTTTGACCATTATCATCACCCCTCTAGCATAATTAGAGTATGAGGCGGCTGCCTTTGCCATCGCCCAGAGACCATCGATTCTGTCCTCCCCGCCCGCATCAGGTGTGTCTCCTGGAGTAATGCTAACTGCACCTGATGTCTATCGAGGTAAGCAAACACCTGATCTTTCTAGGATAATTCAATCCCCTCACATTCCAAGTCACCATTCTAATGTCACCCTTATTAGGCCCCATATGTTATGTCCAGATTTTGACGTGTATGCATTTATACAGTGAATGGAAAACCAGAATCTAATGACCTTGTGGTACCCTTTGCGTCACACAGTTGAGAGAGCTTAACAACCCCCCGCCACCCACTTCAGCATCCCAATCATGCCAAAGACATACCCCAAATAACAATGCAAATAAAAGAACAAACTTTGGTGGTATCACCCTCATGGGTGGCGGCCAGAGTCCCTTTTCCCACCTGAAAGCAGGTGTGGCCGGGCCTAATTACGTTGGATCTTCCACGTACATTTACATTATTCAGGCGACTACTCCCGGCTACATTCAGCTGACTACCCCTTCCAATATGAACATAACTAGGCATAAACCAAACCCTGGAGATCAATGCCCCCAGCAATAACATCAAACATGATGAACATATGAACCATATATATTACTGTAACTTCTCGCTAGATTCACCCTTCAGGGAAGGCACAAAGATCCATGGCCAGGTGCTTGCAATAACCAACTCTGCGTAAACAAAACATATATTTGCACACTGCCTCCCAGTGGTGGCCATAAGACTGTATACTAACATACCTTAGAGGCAAACAGCCTCCCAACTCTAGGAGCCACACAGTTATTCTGATGCATGACCACCCCACCTTGCCCTTTATATACACAGAATTACAGATATGCCATGTGATGGGTAAACCTCCCCTCAATCTCAAAAATCAAAAGAGAACCCCCCTAATAGCAGCTGGAATATATGCACCCTAATGCGAGGGAGGACATTCTAGTTACCAGAGTATCTCACAGGACACAGCACCCAAGCAATGGAACAATCTCTATCTGAGCGCCGGGCCCAGCACCGCATGTCCAGGCACTTATTGCAGAGTCCAGGTGACCATTTGCACACATCTGAAAAGAACAGAATCACTTACAGTCCTGCGTGGTTATCCATATGTTCATGCAAGGATGCCAATGCCTACATAGCCTGCATCCAGGAGACCTCCTTTAGGCCAAACACTAGTGAGTGGAGCAGGGCTTTACCTCTTACCAGGAGACAGCAGGGACAAGTTTGTGTGCATCACTGCCCTTTTTCCTTTGAGTCTGATCTCACTGTGCGAGTTGGTGATGCAGTACTCCTTGTTGCTTTCCGTTTCACGTGCACTTGTCGCAGGAAGTTTTGCGCTGCCTTGGGCGATTGAAAGATCTTTACCTTGTCATCCAACATGGCCTTTAATCAGGTGGGGTAGAGCATGGCATATCGTATCTACATTGCTCGAAGATTTTTCTTCACTTACATATATTCCCTGCTGGCCATCTGTACAGTCACTGTAAAGTCAGGGAAGACAGAGACCGCATTGCTCTGATAGTCTGCTTTTCGCTTGCGAGCCTAAGGACCGTGTCTCGATCCCTGTAGTTTAAGATCCTTGCAATGGTGGGGTGCGGTGGTGCACCAGGAGGAGGCCTGGATGCCAAAGAGCGATGTGCACGTTCCACGATTAGGACCTGAGAGAGGTGTTCCGCTCCAAATAAATCCTTCAGCATAAGTTCATCATAGTCTTCCAGCCGTCCAGTGTTTGTGCTCTCAGGTACTCCCATAATGCGCAGGTTGCACCATCCAGAATGTGCTTCCAATTCCTCATTTGTGGCCCTAATGACCTCCAATAGCTTCTCCATCTCATTGCATTTATACACCTTGTAATGCGACTCATCTTCTTCGGCCGAGATGCGTTGTTCTGCTGCTGTGAGCCTTTCTCACTGTTTGTCCATTTTCGCCTCCATGTTGTCCATCCTCAGTGACAGATTATCAATGTTATTGTCAATGGCCTGTAAGCTCTGTTGTATCCCTTGTAGCGTGTCCTCCAGTGTGGTGGATTGCATTTGAGACTGTTCTGCATCTGGTTCATATTGAGTGCCCACAGGTTGACTCGCACGCCGGGCTTCAAACATCAGTTTGGGCTGTTGCTTTTCCTTTTTACCCATGGAGATGTGACAGAGGACAGTTGCAATATATTATTTACCCTGTGTTGACCATCTAAGATGCCCTACAGAAGTGTACCCTGCAGAGGAGTTTCGTGGTTTGTTCTACCATGTGACGCTGTTCAAAACTGCACCCAGTCACAATCCGCTGCCACTTGGGACCTGTCACACAGGTGGAACTGTCCAATGCAAATATATATGCCTACTAGTTTTAACCCCTTGCATGCTGATGACAGTCCCCAGCCGTCATTCACTATAGTGCTCGTGTACTGATGACGGCTGGGGGCCGTCATGACCGCACCCGCGCTGAAATCTTCAGCACAGGAGCAGAATCGTGGCAGCATGGAAGGGGTTAATCTAGTCGCCGTGCACACTGTTGTGCTGACTGGGGCTGTAACTATTTCGCAATCAGGCACAGAGTGACGCCATGTTTCCACCTGCATGCGCGCCCCACAATGTTCCCAGCCAATTTTAAACAATATGTCCAAGCTCACACAGCAATGCGCTCTGCTCCGCTAGTGCCCGCAAGGATAGCACCACAATGGAAACATGCTACCGGTCATCCGTTAATTTGGGCGGTTTGTAAATGAGGATCAGGCGTGGCTCACTCTCCGCGTTACACAAGCCAGGATCGCAGGTCAGTCACAGCCTCCGCACACTTTTAGCGTAGCATGACATGGACCTTCCTTGTTACGGTGCCCAGGCCGAGCTCCTTACATGGTCCAGCGCAGGGACACCTCCGTCCTCCGCCACCGCGGTGAACTCAAGCCACAGCTCCTCACTGCAGAGCACCAATATGTGATGCCTGCTGAGATCGTAGGGGGCCCACTCACACAATAGCCCTCCGTCAGGATCCTATTGCCTGGGGCCGCGCCACTTCAAGCTCATAGCACGCTCCGTCCTCTACCGCCCCAGGGTGTGTTGCGGCCCAGGCCAGCCACCATTTTGCGTGACCTCGAGGCCGCTGGGAGAAAACACGAATGTTGTGAGTCAGGCTCGTCGGTTACGGAACCCAGCACTACAGCATACAAGGCGATTCGTAATGAGTTCAGCTGGAGTGCACTGACATTTGTGGGGCACGATCTTCGGTGGATGCGCAGATATTTAACAGATCATTAGCACAGCTGGCAGAGCCTCACTACCGTGTGGCCATCTTGCCTCGAGCTCGCTCCGCCCCCGTCCTTGAAAAGCTTCTTCAAGCAGGATACACAGCACACAGCAAAGTCTTTATCCTCTCCTTGGCAGAAACAGCCACTGTAAGCCAACCCCAGACAGGACACAGCAAAGGGGATGTACTTCTCCTTCAGTTTTCCCAGCTCTTCTCCCTGGCAGAGGTTCCTCTTGAATAAAGAGGTATTCTAAAGTTCTGGGGTCTGGGTCCCAACATTTATACAACATTTCTCTTTGGCAGCATAGCTCTGTGCTCAGTTAAAACCAGTTCTGTACTCTCTTGTCCAGCTTCATGGCCGTAGATAGAGACAGCATTATATAAGGCAGACCAGGCCCATTAAGGTGCAAAGAAATCTGCTCCACCTACTCTAAATGCAGTCAAGGTCTATTCAGCCCAGCCCTGACTCATCCAGGAAAGACATGACATACCCAACCCCCTCCTCCCCCCCAGTGGCTGTCCAAAGTGAATGCACACCCCCAGCCCCTGTCAATCCAAACCAAGACAGTCAATTCACAAATCAGCAGAGGCACACAGGATGGCTAAGCAAGAAAATACCCTCTTTCTAAAAGTGGTATTTTTCAAACGCACAATATGAAAATCATCTTTTCTAAAAGCTGCATTTTTGTATTCTAAGTTCAGGCACATTAAACAACAGCTTTCTATCTTGTCCCAATGGGATGTTATACTTTTAAGATGTTATAAGTAAACTCCCATGTTATCCTATGGGACAGATTGCCTTTCAATAGTGAAGAACAAAATACACTGTAGTTCACTATCAGGACATGTCACACACATCACTACATGTCCCACCTTTGACATTCACTGCACACTGCCCACAGGGGTACCTTGGGCCTACCTTGGGGGACTCACATGTACTAAAAGGGATGATTAGGACTTGGCAAGTGGGTGCACTTGCCAGGTCGACATGGCAGTAGAGCCTGCACGCAGACAAGGCATTGGCAGGTCTGAGAACCCTTTGAACAGCTGCTTGTGTGGGTAGCGCATTCAGTGCTTCAGGCCCACTAGCAGCATTTGACTAACAGGCCCTGAGCAAACACAGTGCACTGTACTAGGGACTTAGTAGTAAGTCAATCAAGCCAGTCATGGAAACACCAACTCATAAAAACAATTTACACAGAGAGCATATACACTTTAGCACTGATCAGCCATGGTAAAGTGCCCAGAGTCCTAAAACCAACAAGAACAGAGTAAAAAACTTGATGCCAAAAAGTAAAAGCCTGGAGATAATCCCGCTTAAAAAGCAAGGTCTAACATGCCCAAATGTTAGCCACTTGCACCATGACGGAAAGGTTCCTGTGTTGTTACTGGTCAACACACAGACCACTAACAATTATAGGAAACACCCATATCTATGTAGATGTGGTGCTTTTTTGCTGTCCAACTTTTACAAAACACAGCACATCAACATTGCTGCCCAATGTTGAGGGAAAATTTACTATAATCCACCCTCTATATATTAATATTTTGTGATTCCAATTATGATGTTATTAAATAATAAAGTAAGCATATTTTAAAAAACGCATATATTTTTCAAACTTTTCATTTAAGATAACAAGTGAGCATAAAAACTATTCACTAGAATGCCTGGGGTTAGGATTTATTAAAATTAATCACTTGATTGTGCAGTCTAATACAGAATAGAATCATGTAGTCACAAACAAAATAGAATTTAGATGTTCTTTTAACAAGAATATGCGGCCCTGAAAAGAAACTATCTTTTTGTGATTTGTTTGGTTTTTGTCGTTTTTTCGGGTGAAAAACAGAAGTAAGTAACTTTTGAAAATGCAGGGCATGGAAACCTAGTGCAAAATGATAGGAAATTAAAAGGTAATGTCTAGGAGGGCATTTATGCTCCTCTGCTATATTTATTGGGCTGCTTAACTAAGGGGCCCATTACAGTGTCAGTGGGACTGAAACAGACATGCTGTCGATGTCAATCTCACCGACATCTCATACTGCAGTTAGACTGCCGTATTAGGATGCGGTAGGTCGCGCCATATTGGCCCAGGGACCGATCGTCAGCTTCCGTCGGGCTCAAGAAGCCCATCAGGGGTCAGTCTAATCCTACAATGGAGGCTGTGTGGCTTCTCAGGCACTGCTGTGGGGATTGCAATCCACCTTTCCGCAAGGCATTTCACGTTGGTTCTTCCGACATGAAAAGGCTGTGGAAAGGCTTTTCTGGTGCCCCTGGCAGGGCCCCGGTACCCGTGGCCCTCCGCTATGGGCCCTGGGCATCCCTATATCCTGTGGCAGGCACTGCATGTTGCCTGCCACAGGGTGCAGGGATGTTTGAAAATGTGCCTCTTTGTATTGGGGCTTGTGCTGCAGCCCTTTTTTGGGCATAAAAACATGTTTCTGACCACCTCCACGGTGGCCGGATCATAAATGGCTAGCGGGACCACCGACTACCTGCTGGTCTGTCCAGTTCGCACACCGATGGCGGTCGGACGTTTGTCCGACCGATATTATAATCGGCCCCTCTGCTCAGATGAAAAACGCATTTGTTTGCAGGGGTAGCAGAAAAGTGCTTTTTAAAGTAGACTGGGTAGCCATCAGCCTGCCTTTCCAAGACATTAGAAGCTACAGATTGCCGGGCTCAAATTATGTTGAAGCTCCTGATGAGATGGCCCTGGTGGGTACTTTCACTACAAAAATGTAACCCTGGAATAGGAGCTGGCCCCCCCTTTGAAAAGGAACATTACAGTCTTCATGCCTCCTGTGGAGGCAGATTGGGGGATTTGCCCATGATCTTGATTGGGTGGCAGAATGACCGCTAAGCACAAGGGTAAATATTACAAAAACAAAGTTGTGGGGATGTATCACCCTGGATTAGGGTCAGAACCCAACCCCCAAAAGGGCCAGCATGTTCTTTCTACCCCTCTTGTCCCCATGGGGTGATGCAGTATTTGCCTCCTAGTGGAGCAGGAAGTCCTCAATACACCAGGGTTTTCAAAATATCACCAAAACAAACAAAAGGATGGGATGGCCACCCATGGCACAACCCAGCAGGGCATGCAGCCAAATCTTTCAGCACTTCTAAGAAACAGATCGGCGGCATGGCCCAATTGGAGATGTTGCCCCTAATCTGTCCTGGCAAGGGTAGAGAGCCCCACAGGACACCAGCGGCTGTGTTGCAGAAAGCACCCGGGGAGTAACCGACATGCGCAGCTGTTTTGTGTTTGGCATTACAGAAGAGCTACAGATGCTTTTGTCGTCTCTTCTGTAATACCCATAGCGCTGGTGAACATGTAGAGCCAGGGCTATCTCTTCGAAGTGTTACCTCATAAGCAGGGGGCATGCTCCCATGTAAATTAGGGAATCGCTTTGGGTCTGCACCTGCACCGTTTTACAGATGTGGGCATAGAGGCAAACATGCCTTTAGGAGGCACAATGAAAGTGTGCCACAAAACGGCATTGCAGTGAAAGTACGCCTCCTGAAGACAGCCCTCTGAAGGGAAGGGAGGGTCCCAGGAACCCCCCCCCCAACATCCCATTGCAGTCCTCTTCATAGTGCAGGCGGGTGCTGTCTGCACTGTGAAACACAGAGTAGCTTTGAAGCAACCGCTCTGTATTTCACTTCAAGGTGCTGCCACCAGAGCAGCAGAAACTCGCGGCTGTCTTTTGGGCAGCACAATCAACATATTAGGGCACATTTTACCTTTTGGCACATTGTGCACCTGTTTGAAGGTGCTCTGTGGCACAAACAGGGAAAGTGTGCCCTTATCATAATATAGGCCCTGGCATTTTACATTTGGGAAAAACATAGTGGTGTGGGTGTCCAATCCTTGCTTTGGGCCATTGTCTCATCCCAAAAGGCACAACATAGCCTTTCTACCCCCCAGGAATCAGAAAAGGGATTTGGCCCTAATTTGCCAATAGGGAGACAAATAACTCACTAGACATCAAGGGTTTCAAAAGGGCATCAAAATAAACAAAATTATGGGTAATGATCAACACTGATATTGGACCATATCTTCACCCCAGAAGGGGCACTACAGCCTTTCTGGCCCCCTTGGGGGCCAGAAGAAGGTTTATCCCAATTGGGGGTTGTCCTTAATGCGCTCTCTCCAGGGAGTAGATAATTCACTAGACATGAGGGATTTTACGTTTGGGCGAAACGAAGATGTGCGGGTGAAAAGGGGAGATTCTGCCTCTATTTGCCACATAAGGGGGCAAAAAGCCCACTGGATGAGAGGATTTTTTTTAAAATAATGGAGTGGGGTCTGGCCCATCCTAACATCAGGCCTCACACCAACCCCTAAAGCCTCAACAGTCTATTGTCCCTTAGGAACTAAATGCTACCCTGTTCTAGGATGCTTGTTTCCGGTCCAGGGAGGACCTGTCTTGGCAGTTCGGGCTGGACTGTTCCCTTGAGGCACAGGGCAAGACTGATTTGCATATGGCCAGGTCCAAACTTGGGGTGGCATGGTGAGCAAAAGAATGATGGATTTAACCCAGATCTCTAGACTGAGGGTGAATGTTTTGATTTGTTCTGCATTCTGTCCATCAATTGTGTGTCTTTCCATGAAGCAAAGCAGTTTGCTATAACATGATAGGAGCTGTGCTTGCTATGCTCTGCCATAGAAACTGCAATGTCCCACAGGTGGGCACCCTGGGACACTGCTATAGCTGGCCCAGGCGGGTGGCATTCCCAAGGGCCAAGAAGTGCTCCAGGAGGGGGGCTGCACGGCCCCCTCCCATCATGATTAAAGTCCTGGGGAGGTGGTGGTCCCTGGGGCCAGCGGACCGCAAGGACCCCTGCCCTTATTTTAAGTCAGCTACAGGGAGGGGGTGGTCCCTGGGGCAGTGTGAGGAGGGGAAGGAGCCACCCCCCACACTTTGTTTTTTAATTTAAGCCCCAGGGAGGTGGCAGTTCCCGGGGTTTGGGGACCAACGAGGCCCTTCTGCCCGTAATAATAGTGATGCCCCGGGGAGGTGGTGCCCCCCGGGGCTACAGGGGCCACATGCCCCCGCACATTAATAACAAAGCCCCGGGGAGGCGGCGATCCCCAGGGCTGCAGGGCCCCATAGGCCCACGCATCACAATTATAAATTTCCTCTGGGACCTGGCCCTCCAGGGGGCTTAACGGCAACGAAGCGTGGGAGACCGCACTTTGTTTTTGAAAAAACATTTTCAGCAGCATTCATGCACAGTGCGCAAATCCTGCTGAAAATAATTTTTTTAAAATGCTTTTTTGGGCCCTGTTTTGTTTTTAGCATTTTCTTTCCCTTTTTGCTTGTGACTTGGTTCAGCAGAGTCATAAGATGTCTGCCAACCCTTCCTGGCTTGAAGTGTTGGCAGCCAATCAGAGACAAGCTCGTGATCGGGAGGGTTCGCGAATCGACCGCGATGTCCAGATATACCATTTTTTAATTTTTTTATTTCTCAGAAACTAATTAATGGATTTACACCATTTAAAGCAAATAGTGCACTCTGGACAAAGAGCTACCTCTCTTCCAAATTTGGTATAATTTCGTTCAGTTGTTCGGCCTGTAGCTGCAACAAAATTTCCTATAGAAATTAACATGGATAAAATGTGTTTTGGGACCCCCCTTTTTTCTCCACCCCAGCTTGACGAACCACCCCAAAATTTTAAAGACAGGAGCTTCCCAAATAGTTTAAAAAATTTCATGAAGATTCGTCAAACGCGCAAAAGATATGGGCAAAAGAAAAACGCTTTTTGAATAGAAACAAGGTCCTAACTATAATTACGTACTGGCGACTTGGCCTGGCAACATTTTTTATTTTGCCAGATCGACAGGGCAGTTTAAAAACTGCACACACAGGCTGCAATGGCAGCCTGAGACATGTTTAAATAGTTAGTGAAGTGGGTGGCACAAGCAGTGCTGCAGACCCACTAGTAGCAATTATTTCACAGGCCTTGGCCAACTATAGTATCACTTTATTAGAGGTTTATAAGAAAATTAAATGGGTCAACTGAGTGTAAGTCAATTATGCCAGGTTTTAAGGAGATGTCACAAGCACTTCAGTGCTAGTTAGCAATGGAATAGTGAGCAAAGCCCTAAAACCAGACAAAAGTGGGTTCAGAAACCAGGAGGGTGAAGGCAGAAAGTTTGGGGATGACCCTGCCGAAGGGAGAAAGTCAAACATGTTCCGAATTGCTATTTTCAAAGTGTTGCACAAAGCACGCCTCTTCCAAGTAGAAATTTGAAACCTTCTCTGAACCCATTTAGTAATTTTGTAAAATGTTTCGGATTTGCTAAATAGCTATAATGTATACTACATTAGAAAAAGCTTTTTACTGGTCACAAGCACTCTGATTTAGTAAATCTTAAGATTTGAGACTGGTAAAACTATTTGTTCATTATTCATATTGTTATTCAGACTTGTAGAGCTCATGGCTACCCAGAAAGGGTTTCCCAGTGCTGTGATCCTCCTCTTACCCCAAGTCATGCCTTTGCCACACACAGATATATTAGAACAGTTAGGTTTTTAACAGTTTACAGCAAACACAGAGAGAACGACAATGCTGTTATAGAAGAAGGTAAGGCATTCCACAGCTTAGTACCTAGATAGGAAAACCTTGTCCTCCAGGTTCTGGAGTAGGAGATGCACTGAGATCCTCAGGCCACAGTTGGGGTCCCCAAAGGTGGGGGTGGTTGCCCACCAACAGAACCTCAGTCGTATCCCCATTCAACTTAAGGAACTCAGCATCCTCCCAAGATGAAGCTTTTGTAAGGCAGAAATTTAAAGCATAAGCACTTCGATTCTACTAAGATGTCAGGGAGACCACAGGCTGGGTGTCGTCAGTGTATGAAATAGTGTGAGACCGCAGCTTTCCACAATATCCGCAAGTGGCCTTACTTAAAGATTGAAATAAATCAGACTGGGTCTGAAGCACTGAGGTATGCCAGATAATAAAGGGTAAGGCTTTGAACGATGCTGTTAAGTATGTGCTGCAGGAAAGAACCTAGCCAAGACAAGGAATGCCTGCACACCTATCTCCGCTAATCTTTAATAAAGAATGTTGTAGTTAACCATGTCAAACACAGCGCTAATAAAAGAATCAAAGCAGCAGTACTACCTTTATCTATCTGGTACCTTTGATATTAAGTGATGAAGAGCTGACCACATGCTATGGCCTTCTCTTGAATACGATTGTGAGGGGTGGAGCAGACCATTTACTTCTGTATACATCGTAATCTGTTTATTCACATGTTTTTCCAGAATTTTGGAAAAAGTAGGCAAAAGGGAGATTGGCCTATAATTAGACTAGGTGAACAGGACCATAACCATTGTATGATTCCACATCTTTGGGACACTGCCTTCTGAGAGTGATGCATTCAGAAGCTGAGTTAGCAGATCCAGAGTTTGTGGGGCAAATTCGTGAAACACAAGTTGGACAGAGGTCTAAAGGTGAGCCTGATTTGGTGGCGTTACGAAGCAATGAAAAAGTCTAGAGTCAGAAAGGAGCTCAGAGAGTAAGACAGGGCAGGTCGTAACTGACAGCAGTTAGGGTCGAGCGTAGAGGGAAGAGAAGTTTAAATGTCTGCAACTTTTTTTTTTACTTGCTAATTCATCACACTGAAGTTGCAAAAGGAGGGCAGCCGGAGCAATATTCGAGGGATCTTACAATGTTTTAACTACATGAAAAAGGATTTTAGGGCAAGTTTGTGCCAAGGTTATTTTTCAGAGTAGAGAGAGGCTCTAGTAGAGCGGCAGTTTTAGTGATTATCCTTAAGAGTGATTATCCTGGTGAAAGGGTTCTGTGATGCTTCCTGTGTCGAGTGAGGACTGAAGTCAATCATCAATGATGGGTGAGTCAGATTCCACTCAGTTGCTCACTACTGGGCGTTTTGACTCAAGAGTGTAGTTCAAAGCAGAAATACTGCTTTTCAACAAGGTCCTAACCAAGGAGACTGACTGGTCCTCCCGTGTGCTGTGCGCCAAAGGGATATAGAGGGAGAAGGGAATAGCGAAGTGATCATACTAAGGTAAAGGAATTGAATGGCCTGTCTGCAGGTCCTTCAGATTGGAAAATAAGGGGTCAAGCAGATGCCCAGCCTCATGATGAAAAACTTGGTTAATGAGCTGGACATCCAGGGGCATAACGTCGTCTATCAGGGCTGAGGCAATTTTGCCGGACAGATGATCAAAATGGATGTTAACATGACCAAGAATGGTGAAATTAGCACATTTTAAAATGAACAGGAGAGGAACTCTGAGATGCAGGTATTCTAACTGCCCACAGGTCTAGGAGGGCGATAAATTAAGGGGCAAGACATGGTGAAATTATTAGTTAAGGACAGGGAAAACAGCAAGGCCTCACTTTCAGGTATCACAAGTTTGTCCGTTTTGCATACATACTGTGCTTTAAAATTAATCACAATTCCTTCCGCTTTCCTGTCCTGGTGATCAACTCTAAATATGTGATAAACAGAGGTATCAGGCACTGAGGCATCATTCTGCCAGGTTTTTTTTATGAAAATGGCATCTAGACTATGATAAATTAAAAAGTTAAAAGCAATGGTTTACACCTTTGTCCAAACAGGGACCCTTCCATCTAGTCAGGATAAGTGGGATACACTATTGAAATAACCCTTGCTCACCCCCTTAGTAGCTTGGACCGAGCAGTAAGGTTTATCTCAGAGGCAGTGTGTGAGGCATGCTCATATAACCAACAGTAATACAGTGAAAACACGGCAAAAGGATATCACATCAGTTTTAGAAAAATAACCAATATTTATCTGTGCAAACCAGACCAAAATGATAAAAGACCAGCACACAGTAATAAAAAATATGTACTTTGCAAGAATAACTTTAAAACCCAGGGGCATATTTTCAAGACAGAAGATAAAATTATCGCCGCTTTATCGGCAGAAAACTGCCGATAAAGCGGTGATAATGGGCTTGATAATATGCTCTATGGAATTCCAATCGAAGCCCATGTTAGATGTGAAGACATCTAACATGGGCTTTGATTGGAATTCCATAGAGCATATTATCAAGCCCATTATCTCCGCTTTATTGGCAGTTTTCTGCCGATAAAGCGGCGATAATTGTATCTCCTGTCTTGATAATATGCCCCCAGTTCCTTAAAGCTGGTAGCTCAGCCCTGAACTTCCACGGTGCTGAAAACAACAGAATCCAATACTTCTGGCTGACTGCGGCAGTGCGGAGTTGCGTTACTGTCAGCAGACTTGTCAACCCGTTCCTTTGGTTCCGGCCGACGTCGTTGTTAAGGGCCGGTCATGGCAACCATCGTGGTTGTAATGTAAAGCGCTGTGGTGCGGAATTCTGTGCCCTCAAGTCGTGGTGCAGGCAACGGCTTTGTGACGGTTGCCCAGTGGAATCTGTTAGACCAGGGCTGCAATTCCGGATGGGGCGGTGCTTGTTGCGGTGCTGACAGGTCATGGTGAAAGCGACAGTGCAGGTTGATTGGAGTTGGCATTGATCGACCCAGACTGCTGTGTGGGACAGGACGGTGCATTGTGTGACTTACGAGCTGTGCTCCCAAACCACAGTGCGGTCACGGGTGTCGAAGTCAGCAGTCAGTGATGTCATCAGTGAAACAAGGGCATTGGAGTATAGCGAGGCAGTGCTGAGTGTGGACCCACAGGTCGTGGAGCAAGCTGCTGCTCGGTGGCAGCAGCGGTTGTCGTCAGTGACACCAGGGTTGCAGTGTAAAGTGCAGCAGTACCCTCTACCGTGCCTTCAGGACACGGAGCCAACACCGGTGTCAGAGATGGGTTGGCTAATATCCCCCTCTTTGGCAACTAAAACCCACAGTTCCAGAGGCGGTACCCAGAGGTAGGTGAAGTCTTTGCTGTCCCTAAGACTTTGTGAACAAGAGGCAAGCTCTATTTCAAGCCATTGGAGATACTCAGCAACAAGTGAAGAAAGTTCAGTCCAGTCTTTTCACTGCCCAAGTCAATAAAGGCACGTGTAGGCCATCTCAGCAAAACAACAGACCAATAAAGGGGCACTACCTTTCCTGACAGTTCTTCCAGCTCTTCTTCTTGGCAGGTTCCTTGATCCAAGTGAGTTCTAAAGTTCTGGGGCCTGGGCTCCAATATTTACACTCAGTTTCTCTTTGTTGTCTTGGGCAGAGAGTGCCCATGCTCAGTCCAAACCAGTTTGGTCCTCTGTGGCCCAGCTTCCTGGCAGGAGGTGGAGAAAACATTGTCCAAGTCAGACCAGACCCATTTAGATGCAAAGAAATCTACTTCCACTGCTTTAAATGCAGCCCAAGTCTATTCAGCCAAGCCCTGGCTCATCCAGTAAAGGCAGGACACACCTCTGCCCCCCTAGTGGCTGTCTAAAGATTGCACATCTCCAGTCCCTGTCACTTCAAAGCCAGGCAGTCAATCCAGCTCAGCAGAGGCCCACAGGATGGCTAAGCAAGAAAATACCCACTTTCTAAAACTGGTATTTTCAAACACAGAACATAAAGATCATCTTTACCAAAATATGCATTTATAAATTCTGAGATCAGGTCTACTAAACTCCATTTCTCTATCTTGTCCCAATGGGATGATATGCTCGTAAAGTGTTACCCAGTACTTCCCATTCTATCCTATGGGACAGAAAGCCTTTCCTTAGTGAAAAGCGAAATACACACTATTTTACTATCAGGACATGTCACACACACCAGCACATGTGCTACCTTTCACATACACTGCACCCTGCCCACAAGGGTACCTTGGGCCTACCTGAGGAGTGTCTTACATGTCAGAAAAGGGAAGATTAGGGCCTGGCAAGTGGGTGCACTTGCCAAGTCAACATGGCAGTCACAACTGCACACAGACACTGCAGTTGCAGGTCTGAGAACCCTTTGAAAGGCTGCTTGTGTGGGTGGCACAATCAGTGCTGCAGGCCCACTAGCAGCATTCGATTTACAGGCCCTGATACTCTCAGTGCACTTTACTAGGGACTTACTAGTAAATTAAATATGCCAATCATGGAAACACCAATCCATAATACAATGTACAATAGGAGCAATTGCATTTTAACACTGAACAGCACTGAGAAATCGCGCAGAGATGACTAACCAGCAAAAACAGAGTAAAATCCGGGAGGTGAGGAAGCGAAAAGACAGGGAAACACCCCAAAGATGCCAGGTCTAACAGTGATTCACTAGGGAGCTACAGTTGATACAAAAAAAGACAAAAGCAATCAGATTTTATCAGGCCCTTAGAAAAGGCAGGGTTGTTTTATGAAGCGCTGTCTAAAACAACAAATTATTATGATTTAGTAGTTGTATTTTCCTTTCTACTATACTATGCCGATGCTACAAACGGAAATGTATACAAATCCATGAATTTATAAAAATGTATATAAATAATAAGGCTGCATTTCTACAAAGCCCACTACATGTGAGGATCATTGAAAGCGAGCTGAAACGATTGGCTGCGGATGTGCTTTTTGCCCTGTGCATGGTTTCAATGAGAACCTACACGTCATTAAAAGTATCTTTTCGTATAGCCCCAAACTTTGAGGGCGAGGCACCAGCTACCTTTTAGCAGCCGCAGGCCACCGATGCAGGCATCAAGCACCGGTGCACGCATGAGAGGCTGCCAACAACTGCTTCCAATGAAATCACTGAAATCAAAATGCAAGAGTAAACCCCTGAACTCTAGGGAAGCGATACAGTCGTGCATCTAAAATGACGTAGAAATCAGTACAGTATTCAGAGCAATGATCATTTCAGCATCGGGCTGCCTCAGGGAGCAAACGAGGGGTTATGCTTCCGAAATATTATCTTTCGCTTGCTACAGTTGGATGCATTCAACGTTCTGGCTGATGACCTCTTTTTATTTCTCAGGTGTAGTAGGTAGTATTACCATGAGAACCTAATTCTCCAAACATTTGGAAATGTACCTAATTAAATCATACAAATATATTATTTCGAAAAGGTAATACATAAAATATGCCTTTCACATAATCTGGGGTTTTCATCTGCATTTTTTACCGTTCATTAGCTGACATCAGGCCGCGTTTCATTACACTAAGCCTGGCACACCTACGAGGCGCAATTATTAAGATGCATGTAAAAATGTTTTTTTTTTAAAATACCTTCTGAAGCATGACAATATTCCTCTCTCGTCGTATTTCTTAATTTACAAACATTTAAAATGTAAATAGGATGAATACTGAATAATGAAGGCAAAGTCGTGGAAACTGTTTATGCTCGATCTTGAACCATGACTAAGTAGAACATTCCTTAAGCAATTGAGATGGTTATACAGACGGGACAATTGTTTAGAAAAAGCCTTAACTTCGAATAATACTTTTAAAAAATAACACTAGCGCAGGTTACTGCAAAGGACATGAAACCTATAACACCCAAGTCACCTAGAAACTCAAATCAGCTATCTACTTTTTCAGAATGATCTTTTGATTTGTATTTGTTCTCAGACTTCCAAACTAGAGCCAGGTCTAAAGGCCATGAAGTAAAAAATGTGACTGATTATGTTTTTTAAGGAGTTTATATATCTAATCTTGCCCCAGAATCTTATCAGCAATAAACATCAAGTGCATCAGTATTCTCATATGTGATGGTTTCAGCGCCCACTTCTCCATTCAAGAAACTCATTCAATGTTTCTTTCTATGACTCCCTAACCAAATACATCAGTGCTGTCAAGTATCATAGGTCCATGCATAAGGAGCCTATCTTGTATAGGTGTTTCTTTAAATTCTGTAACTTGTAGTCCTGCTTTTAACATTTGACTGTGAGAAATTAGGTTGCTAGTTGAGGGTTGTGTGAGCCCTACACAAGCTGCAGCCACAATCCCTGTCAGGGTGAACGACAAAAAGTTTCTAAATTAACGTGTGCTTGCTTTGGTTGCTTGCCACAAAAGCAGTCAGGTTTAACATAGAGGCAATACATAAAGTATTTATGGAGCACTCAAACAGTAATAAACAAAAAACACAGCACAAGAAATATCCGACACCAATTTAGAATAAGAGTACAATTTAAAAAATGATCTGACATCAAAACAGAAATCAAATAAGTAGAACCGGAGATATGCAATTTGAAAGATTTAAGGCCAGTATAGCGCCCAAAAGCAAAAAACACCACACACAATTATCTGATCGGACAAGGCCTGGTGAAAGTCATAAATTCAGGCCGACTGCATCGGGCTGGCTACAAGGACTAGGTTAGTCCAGCTGAAAGAGTTACCTTCTAAAGTCCAGCACAAAAAGTTTCATTTGTGGTGGAGGAGCCCACGAGGAGCTAGGAGAGCATCACGGATGGGCGTCACTGTAGTGTGAAGAGCAGACCAGTCATCACTGTAGCGCTAAGATCCCATTGGGTGTTGTGAATCACCATTGCTGGAGTTTCACAAGGGTGGTCACCACGAGCTGTTGATATTGTAGTATGAAGTGTGAATCTTGTGTTGCCATTCTTTTCTGGCAGTCAATGTAGCATGAGCAGCTTGGTTCACTGGAACTTCGTCTTGTCGATCAGCATGGGTGGCAAGATCTTGGCACAAATGGTCCCGTTAGCAGTGGTAAAGTGCCCGCAACTTCGGGAGTTCTCCTTTTCTTCTAAGAGGAGCTCAACTAATGCCACACCAAGAGTCTAGGACCTAGGAGGTACCATTTGAGGATCAGGAACACCCTCCAGCAGAGGCAAGCAGAGCTCAGGCATGTCCAGTGCAGCAGCAGGTCAACTGGGCAATTGCAGGGAGGCCTCTGGAGCGGGCTGTGTCCCTGTAACTCAGAACAGGAGGCCAGTCAGCTGACTACTGTAGTCACTTCAGTCTGGGAGTGAGGGACCTCTGAAGAAAAAGCTCTGTAAATGTTTCTAAGTCCGAATATAGGAGAGGTGACCAGGACCAACCGCGAGAATTAAGCCGCCCAACTTAACCGCACCTGGATCTCTGGTGCCTCCCTCTGCAATGCTCCGGAACTGTGACTTCCATAGGTTTGACTGGGAGCTCGTCGCAAGGCAAGCCTGTGAACCCCCCCACTGAATCCAGACTGGTTGAGAGCTTAGAGGGACCCCAGGAAGAAAATCTCCGAAACGTGTTTAAGTCAGAAGATAAAAACTTTGGGGAAGATTTATGAGGAAGTGACACAGCTTGGCAATGCAAGCCCTATGGCTGCACCATGCTGCGGCACTTCCAAAGCACAGGAATGCAATATATTCGCAATAATATGTTGTGGTACTGTGCTCTCCCCAGTGCTGGCGCACAAACAGCAGCCATGCGCTGGTGCAGACACCATTGCACCATGGTGCAACGATGCCTGCGTCATGAGGAGATTGTTTTTTTGCAGGAAGGGGCACCTTCCTGCACAAAAACATTCACTCCAGGCATTTTCCTTTTTAAATGCGTGCTGTAGATTGCAGCATGCATTGAAAGAGGCAAAAACAAGGAGAACTGAAAAAATTCTCCTCGTTGCTCCCCCCTAGCATTCACATGCATTTTCCGTATTTACGATTCCTTGTAAATCTGGAATTGTGTCTTGTTCCATGGGTGTTGCATGGGAACACCCACAGCAACACCCATGGTACGCCCCTTTCACACAAAGTGCTGTGTGTAAAGGGGCCATATTTACAGGGACAGAAAAAGCCACGCAGGGTGCCTTTTCCTGTCGTTGTAAAGATGGAGCGGTAAAATACGCCCCTAGTACATCACAAAAAGTGACGTACTGGTGGCCCAGGGGGCTTGTAAATCTGCCCCCTTTGATTGAGACCTACAGCGAGGGGTAGCAGCGCAAGGCTCCATCGAGGTTGGCCTGAAACTTTGACTTTGTCCTGGTCTAGCACGACCAGATGTCCCAATATGCGCTATATGTTCTATGTGCTATATAGGGATACATCTTTAAAAATTCATATCTACGGTTCTTTTTGTGTCATTTTAAAGATTAAAATATTTCCTATTTTTATAAATTGTTGTTGGATTTTTATTGTGTGTTGTGTCTTAATTGTTTACTGAATTTGTGTCTTTGAAGTTAAGCCTGCCTGCTCGCAACCATGCTACCAAAGGTCGAGCATGAGAATCATTTTCTAAGACCTATTCTGAG
Source organism: Lissotriton helveticus (assembly GCF_964261635.1). Taxonomy (NCBI): domain Eukaryota; kingdom Metazoa; phylum Chordata; class Amphibia; order Caudata; family Salamandridae; genus Lissotriton; species Lissotriton helveticus. The sequence continues at coordinate 1,769,800,819 of NC_136063.1, forward strand.
CCAGAGACAGTGTCAGTGGCCTTATTTCCTGTGGCAGATGCATATTTGCCACTACTAATAATCCACTTTCCAACATCTGGTGCTCAGCGGTGTGGATGAGGACTTGTGTTTAAAATGTACACCTTTCAGTAAAGTGAAGTAAGATTTTAAAAATCCTCCAAATTGTTCTATAACAAAACTTTTCTGTTTGATTTTTGGACTTTGGACTAAACTGTTTTTAATCCTTTTCCCCCCAAATTGTTATAAGTCTTTTGTGCCTAGTTGCTGTGACCCAAATCTAGGGAACCATGGAGCTCAACTTGGCTAAACTGTCTCCATTCAGAATGGATGACCTTAGGGTTCAGTGAAGGCTGAGGGGGCTGCCTGCGTCCAACAAGATTAGGAAGGCAGGGTAGCCTAACTCCCTAAAGGCAATGGCTGTGGAAGCTGAGGAGACTCAATGGGGGAATGAGGGCGTTCCCTCCAACCTTCCCTGGGAGGGGGGTAAGATGGTGCCTCTTCCATTTTTATAGTGTTAGCCATGTGATTCCAGATGGTGGGTGGAGAGCACTCAAGGACCATCCCTGTCCATTACAGAAAGGTAGCTTGAGGCCCACCTAGCTTACATTCCCTTGGAAAAGGAGCAATTGGAATTAGCTAAGAAGAGATGGGAGAGGGAGGAGGAGAAAAGAAATGCTGGCAGTGACAATGATAAAGAGTTTAAGATGTCATGGGTGGTGGAAAGGACCACAAACTTCCCAAGGATATAGTACCCATGTACACAGAGGGGGATGACATTGACAAATGGTTGACTGCATTTAAAAGGGCCCTTAAGATGTGGGTGGTCCGCCCCATGCATTGGGATGCAATCTTGTGGGAAATTATGCAAGTGGCTGGAAGGGATAGGCTCCTGACCTTGCAGGTAGAGGATGTGAAGTTGAATACTCACATTTGGCAATGCTTAGTTGAGGAATTTAGTTTAATCCCAGAGCAGTGCAGGGTGAAGTTCAGAGACACCCAGAAAGTGAGTACAAAGTCATGGTTAGACTTTTTGGTCATCTCACAGAAGACACTGGAAGGCTGGAATGTTTGACATAATGTTGATACATATGAGGGATTGTATAATCTGTTTTCTGACAGAACATATTTTGACTTATTGTGCAGAAGAGAAGTTACGCCAGTACCTAGTGGACTCAAATTGTCAAGTCCTAGAGACCTAGTCAAAGCAGCTAATGAGTGAGGGAGTACCTAGGATTCCACGCAGCACCAGGGGTGTGACCAGAAGAAAGGTCCCTCCCCAGGGAAAAGCCCAAGGGAAAGAAAGTCAAAGACAGAAGGTGGCCTCTAAAGACCCATAAAACCTGAATAAGGAGGGGGCGTGAGCCAACCCAAATTCAAAGGAAGGTGGTATCAGGGAAAGAATAGTGTTTTTTTTTATTCCTCAGAGGTGGGTAAGTGTTTTTACTGCAACCAACCGGGGCACAAAAAGGGAGATGCTGTCTGCACCAAGAAGCTGCCTAAGGGGCCATCCACAGGGATTGCCAGTTTAAGTGAAGGGGTCTGGAGTGGTGCCCCAGAGAGGAGTAGGAAGGTGATGGAAGCAACTTTAGTGACCCTGGTTGGGGTATATATTGCAACTCTTGCTGCTTTACCTCCAAACATGGATAAGTACAGGCAGTGGCCTACAGTTAATGAGGCTGAGGTGGAGGCTATCAGAGACACATGGAAAAGTGTAGCTATGGTCCTGGACACGCTGGTGCCTCAGGAGCTGTTGCTACCTGGTGCATGTCACAAGGTTACCTATGCAGACAGCACTACCAAACCCCATCCTATGTCTGTTGTGGACTTGGAATAGAGAGGTGTGGCAGGCTCTACGAGTGTAGCTGTGTCTCCTGTGCTCCCAGTCCAGTGTCTACTGGGCAATGACTTCTAAGCATCTGAGTGGTCTGCAGTGGAGAGGGGTCTCCATATGAAAATATTGGAGCTCCCTCTGTGGATATGTGCTGTGACTAGGTCACAGAGTATCCAGAAGGGAATCAAGGACCAAGTGTCCAAGGACAAAGGTACTGGGCCTGGTGAGCCAACCCAGGTAACTCCAAAGATGCAGGAGGAATCTAACAGCGATGTGGAGGATCTGGCTTCTAACGGAGGGAGTGCATCCGTGCCACAGCTGTCAGATTTGGCAGAACTGAAAGGAGCAGGTGGATCCTCCAGAGAGGAGTTCAGTAAGAGACAGAAAGACTATCCCAGCCTTGAGAGCTTGAGGCACATTGCCTCTTAGCAAGGGGATGGAGGTGGCAGTGGGTTTCACAGAATCTACTGTAAGGAGGGACTGCTTGATACTGAGGTCAGAAACCTCAAGGAGGGAGCCAAAAGGAGGTTGGTGGTGCCCCAGAAGTACAGAGAGTTTATCATGACCTTGAGTCATGATATCCCCTTGGCAGGCCATTTGGGATAGACAAAGACATGGAACTGGTTGGAGAACCAATTCTACTGGCCCCACATATCTGAAAAGGTAAAGGAGTTTTGCAGCTCCTGTGTCACCTGCCAGGACAGTGGCAAGGCAGGGGGCAAGACAGAGACCCCCCTAATACCATTGCCAGTCGTTGGGTTCCTTTTGAAAGGGTGGGAATTGACATTGTTGGGACACTGGACCTACCTGCTGCATCAGGAAATAGGTATATCCTGGTGTTAGTGGACCATGCCATTGGTACCCTGAGGCAATCCAACTTAAAACTAAAGATGCTCCTGCAGTAGCTAGAGCACTGCTTGGTGTGTTCGCCAGAGTAGGGTTTCCAAAGGAGGTGGTGTCATATAGGGGTGCAATCTTTCTGTACAACTATCTGAGTGCTATGTCAGATGAGTGTGGTGTCAGCTACAAGTTCACCACCCCATATCACCCACAGACAATTGGACTAATGGATAGGTTTAACAAGACCCTGAAGGGCATGGTCCATGGGTTGTCTGAGAAGCTCTGGAGAAGAAGGGATGTTCTCCTCCATTGCCTACTGTTTGCATACAGGGAAGTTCCACAGAAAGGAGTTGGTTTCAGTCCCTTTGAGTTGTTGTTTGGATGCCCTTTGATGGGACATTGTGCCTGCTGAGAGAGTCTTTGGAAAAGCCTCTCAAAGAAGCAAAGGACAATGTGCTTGAGTATGTGCTAGGCCTGAGATCAGGAATGGCAGACTACATGTACAAGGCAAGCAGAACACTTAAGGCTAACCAGGAGCTCATGAAGCACTGGTGTGATCAGATGGCTACTATGCCCAAGTGTACCCAGGACAGTTGGTGTGGGTGTTGAAGCTTGTGGCTTCCATGGCCCTCCATGACAAGTGGAGTGGGCCCTATCTAATCTTAGAATACAAGGGTGAGATTACCTAGCTTGTGGACCTGACAACCCCAGGAACCCTCATAGGGTCCTGCATGTAAACAGATTAAAGCCCCACCATGACAGGGCAGACATGAGAATGATACTGATTACTGATGAGGGAGTGGAGGAACAAACAGGACCAGTGCCTGACCTCCACTCCAATAATGTGCAAGACGGGTCAGTGGAGGGAGTTGTACGCCTTGCTAAATTGACAGACCAGCAGCACAGAGACTGCAAGCAGGTGCTGGAGCAGTTTGATGACCTGTTCTCTTTGACCCCAGGCATTACTGAGTGATGTGTGCACCACATTGACACTGGTGACAGCCTACCTGTCGAAAAAAAACTATATAGATTGTTTGACTATGTCAGAGCCCGCATTAAGGCTGAGGTAGATAAGTTGCAGGAGTTGGGGGTAACTGAACCATCTGAAAGTTCATGAGCCAATCTTGTTGTGCTGGTCCCTAAACCTAAACCCCACGGGGGCCAAAATGGTTAAGGTTCTGTGTGGAACACAAGGGACTGAATGCAGTCACAAAGAATGATTCTCACCCTATACCTAGAACTGATGAGCTCATTGACATGTTAGGGGCTGCTAAGTACTGGAGTAGATTTTACTTGACTTTAAGTTACTGGCATATTGCCTTCACAAATAGAGCAAAGGAGAGGTCAGCATTCTCCACACCAGCGGGGCATTATCAGTTCAAGGTTATGCATGTTGGCTTAAAGAATGCACCTGCCACCTTCCAAAGGTTGGTCAACCGGGTTCTGCTTGGGTTAGAGCAGTTATCTGAATGATATAGCTGTATACAGTACTACCTGAGGAAATCACTTAAGCCACTTAAGAGAAGTGATTCAGGCCATGCAGCAGACAGGCCAGAATATTAAGGCAAGTAAATGCCAAATAGGGCAGAGTTCTGTTGTGTACTTGTCCAAAGAGGTAGGTTGAGCCAGTTACAGCCTCTCCCGGCCAAGATTCATACTATTTTGGATTGGACAGCTCCTATTATCCAGACTCAAGTCAGGGCATTCCTTGGACTGACTGGGTCTTATAAAAGGTTTGTTCAAAACTATAGGACCATTTTGGGGCCCCTATCCAAACTGACTTCTAAAAAGAGGCCCAAAAAGGTGGATTGGACCTCAGACTGTCAGAAGGTTTTTGACACTCTGAAAGCTGCTATTTGTTCAGCATCTGTGCAGCTGGCCCCTGTCCACACAAAGAAATTTGTGGTTCAGACAAGTGCTTCAGAACAAGGGACTGGGGCAGTGTTATCACAGTTAAACGAAGAAAGCCTTGATCAGCCAGTTGCTTTAATTAGCAGGGTACTTCTTCCCAGAGAGTAGAGGTGCAGTGCAATTGAGAGAGAGGCTTTTGCTGTGGTTTGGTCCCTGAAAAAGCTAAGACCATATTTGCTTGGGACTCACTTTCGTGTTCAAACGGACCAAGGGTTGCTCAGATGGCTTATGCAGATGAGAGGGGAGAATCCCAAGCTGTTAAGTTGGTCCATTTCCTTACAGGGAATGGACTTCACAGTGGAATACAGACCTGGGGTCGTCCTTGCAAATGCTGATGGACTTTCCAGGTTTTTCCACTTAGCTGATGAGGACTACCAAGGTGTAGATTAGTTACCCGTCACCTCACCTTTCGTTTGGGGGGGGGACTATCCTGCAAAGTCATCCTGTGCCCTGGGAACATCCATGTTTTGCTGAATGGTACTGTCAGTAACTGATTATGACTGACCCTGGGCTCTGCCTAACCAGGACCAGGTCAGTGCTATGCTGAAAAAGACTCTTTAAATAAAATGAAAACACCTACATACACTAGGGTACACTATGGGTTAGGGTACCCCTGTGATTGGCATGACCTACCCATAGGGACCTAGTACATAAAATGGCAGGGGGATGGAAACTGCCTTTAAGACCCTTGCATATAATAGGGCACGGCAGTTTAGAGGCCAGCAATCTTTCTGCACTTGCATGAGTGCACTGCTGAAGCCTCACTATAGCTTAAAAGTAGCCCTGTGTTGCAGGACTTCATTTAAAATGAAAATTGTACCCAAACTCGACTTTGGTGTTTGGGGCACTTAACAATTAATAAAACACAATGTTTGCACATATTAGGTATCCCCAGAACCTACACTACGTTTTCCAGGGGTGGAGGTCAGGTGTTTATAAGGAGGATACTTATACCATATTTTTATAAGCCCTGGGTTAGCCAAATTGCATATTTCATTCCCCATATTGCATTAAAGTGCATCCCAAAATTGGCTTTTGTTCTAGGAGCACTAAGGAGTGAGGATCTGCACAATTTAGACATATTCAGAACTCCTCAAGTCTCCCCTAGGTGTTTCAGGGGTAAGAGAGCCTCTTTATATAGGTAGGGTCCTTATAAAGGATGTTTTATAAGCCCTCCCAATGGGGAAATTGCCCAGTTCATTATCCCCTTTGTAGATTCCCACTAAATATGTTTACATGACAAAAAGTTATCAACTAATAACTAATGTCAAGGAGGTCATAAAAATATAATTCAAGAACTTCCTAGAATGGTATTGATAAATCAAAAAGTATGCTATTGTTTAATTTGTCCTATAATGTCCAGACAAGAAGGTATAAGACTTTCTTGTTTGCAAGCCAAAATTCAGCCTTCCAGTGATCTGTCATGATTGGTTAAAGTTAAGTGGATTAGCCAGGCAGCTTTACTGAGGTGAAAAGTAGTCCTTGAGGTTAAAGAGCCATTCAGGGAGGGCCGAGTTCTGCTATATGGGAAAGCCAAAGCAGGGGGGGGGGTTGTAAACAATAATCTTCAATAGAAGGAGGAGACAGGCAGGAGTGGCCAGTTTCATTTACACCCCTACTCTTTGTCCCCAGCCAGATGGCAGGATTAAGGAAGGAATGAACAGAGGTAAGAGGGAGGGAGTGTATGGAAATGAACCATCCTGGAGGTGGGTTTAGCCAGCTCTTGTCTCTCTACTGAAAAATCAGACATGTTGAATTTTGGAGAAATTGTGCTCTCTGGGAGACTATAGTGACACACTGTGGAGGAGATGGTCATACTCTGGGGTATTGCATTGCACCTCATTGGACAGGAATGCCCTCCTGCTTGACACAGAAAACCTGGAATAAGTATCTGAGAGGGGCAGAGCATCTCAGATCTGCTGCTTGAAAGAAGAGGTAGAAGAAATTTCCATGCTGAGAAGTTTGTTTTGCACCAATAAGGCCTTGCATTCTGAAGACTGTCTCTGATGCACAATCTGAAACTACAGCCCTGTGCACCTAACTTGCCCCAAACGGGCTGCAAGCTACAAGTTAACAGAGCTCACTTGGACCATCGCCACCTAGAATCCCCAGCCTGGAGTACCACCAGTGGATTTGTAAAGGTTTTGTCCAAGTGAATTATGGGAACTGAAGTCCCGGACATTCAAGGACCATAGTGGAGCTTCCAGACCCTTGGGGTAAGTTTTGGATACTGTGGGACCCTCTGGGGAACTTCAGGAAGAAGTTCCAGATGTTTGGAGAACTTTGGAAGAACTTTATAAAAGAGTCCCATGAGTGGACCGACTCGACCTGGTCAGCGAAGTCGGTGACCCTCAACTGCGAGCTGGACTGCCTTCCCGGTTTGTCCCGCTGAAAAGCTCTGGAGTTCCGACTCCCAAAGTTTGACTGGGAGTTGGTTTAACCCCAAGCCAGCAAACCCTCACTGAAGCTGGCCTGGTGAAGACCAGCGAGAGACCCCTGAAGAAAAAGCTCCTTAAAAGTTTCTATCCCCGATCATAGGAGAGGTGACCAGGACCAAACGCGAGAGTCAAGCCACCCACCTTCAACCATGCACAGGCCTAGACCTCTGGTTCATCCCACTGGAAAGGTCCGGAAGTCTGACTTCCATAAGTTTGACCACAAGCTTGTCGCAGGGCAAGCCGAGGAACCCTCACTGAATACGGACTGGCTAAGAGCTTCGAGGGACCGTGGGGAAAAAAGCTCAAGAAAAGTTTCTAAGTAAGAAGGTAAAAACTTTGATCGAAACCTACAGTGAGGGGTAGCCGTGTAGGGTTTCTTCGCGGTCAGCTTGAAACTGATTTTGTCCCGATCTAGCATGACGAGATGTCCCAATAGGTGCTTTACAATTCAATGAGCTATATAGTGCTAAATCTTTATAAATTCATATCTCCTGTTCCCTAAGTTGGATTTTATTTTCATTTTCGACTCATTTTACAGATAAACATGTTTCCTATTTTTATAAATCGGAATTGGATTTTTATTGTGTGTTGTCTCTTAATTATTTACTTAATTGGTGTTTTACAATGGTTTACATATCTGTCTTCGAAGTTAAGCCTGCCTACTCTCAGCCAAGCTACCAAGGGTTCAGCATGGGAATCATTTTCTAAGACCAATCCTTAGCCCTAAATGATGTTAATGGCCTTATTGCCAGTGGCAAATGCATATTTGCCCCAACTAATAATCCACTTTCCAACATCTTCCAGCTGTACATATGATGCTTTTACTTACTTTCGCATACATACAATATTCAAAGTGAAAGGAAAATTCCCACATAGCTGCCAATTGGCCCCATATTATATAGGTAAACACAATGAGGAGCACAGAGGGAACAACAGGACCCAGGTCGCCCTCCACTCGTAAAGTCATACAAACAACAATGACCTGGTCCGTAAAGGCAGTGTTTTGTATTTACTTCAACAGATGTACATCATGTTGCACTAATTTACAACTGTCTCCCCTTCCCTAAAGAGCATTGGGGTAGAGAATACACTGTAGTCACGCCAATTTTAAAAGGCCTCTATCCCTTCTAAGACAGTCAAGAATAATGGACACCAATCAACAACGTGTATTGTGAAAAAGTGTGGAAAAGCGAGATGACCCCTCACGGACGAACCGCCAACGGGGAACCTGGTAGGTACTCACCAGTGTAGCACTGTTCTCATCATCGGCAGTCATCAAGCTTTAAAGAAATGTGTCCAGATAACATAAAATGTGTAAGTGCAATTAAAGTGCAGTGGATAGAAGTGCAAACACACACAACAAACAAAAAGTGTAATGCGATGAGATAGGAACTGTACGTATTTGCAACCTTTATTCTCCCTCTTCGTGCAGCCTATCTATTTAAAAAGCAGGGAGTGGCAAATCATTATATAGCCACAGACCACAAGCCAACATGTTTCATTGCCTTATGTACTTTTAGGCAATTTCTTCAGGGCATGTAATTTTTACCACTGCATCAATGACGGACACACCATTCTTCATGACTGTCAAGAGATAAAAAATATATAAAATTTCTTTGCCAAATGCCCATACAGACTGATTTCCATCAAATGCACCAAAAGTACAGAAAACAAACATAAGGTATTTCATATTTACCCCTAAACAGCCAGAGCGACTCCTACCGCCTGTAAGGATGCAATTAAAACATAGGCACTTCCCCTATAGTGGGTTAGCCCCGGTCTCATGTTGTTTTCTGACTGTAAAGAGAACATGTAAAAAAACTTGTAAACCACACCACACCGTCAAAGTATGTCACATTGTCATACTTTGTTGCGCTGTTCTACCAATGTTCAAATGACATCGATAGTTGCATTCAAGGGCCCCCACTCCTTACCGATCTGTTTAGACCTCCGTGTGTTACCTCCACCCGTTTGCGAGCTCTGCAACAGCGCTGATTTTAAAATGCTGTCGATAATCGGAATCCCACTGAGGCGCGCCTAGTCTCGCGAGGGGACGCGTCCACTATTTTGAATAGGGATACTCCGAACTAAAGATCATTCAAATGCCGAGTGCACCAGATCACGCATGCGTGTGTATATCTAACCGGAATTAGCAATATTAAACTTTATAGAACGCACAATTTTTTTTTTAAACTTTAAAAAGCCGCATACATTAATGCATATAACAATAATAGCCAAAAGGTTATTGAAGCATTGTCCGGATCTCTTTATTCAAATCCGAGCGCCCCCAAATTTCGGGACTTATTTGATTAAGCATCAAGGGCCACGGAAGTGAGACTGCTGCTGTAATTCTCATACTTTTTTTCATCTATTTAGAGATTATGTGTGCATGGTTGTTTATATACTAATTATGGCGGCCATCTTGGAACATGTTTTGTATAATGACAACACCCCAATATGTCATAGTTGTATATATGGGGCAGTTGTATATACATGAAAAGTGTATTTTAACGAGAAAAGATGTAGATTTTTTCGTCTTTTAATACAGTTGATTTCATAGGTATCAGAAAACAGTAATAGTTTTGCCCACTATTACCACATATCCACAAGTTGCACAGGGACGAGGCTGCGAGGTCTGCTTAAGATCCACTTTCCCCAAAACCAACAGAGTAGAAAGGGAACAGCTATTATGTGATCATCTATTTTGACAGGTATTTAGCTGTTCTTACTAAGAAATTCTACTAGTGGTAAAGAGAATCCTGAAGTAAAGTAGGAAGATGTATTTCTTAATGTACTTTATTCCATTCCAGAAGTTCGTTGAGTCCCTGCTGTTCACTTTTCTCCTGAAAAATCCATCTCGCCTCCTTGGATATCAACATTATTTCTACAGTTTGGGAATCACCTGTCACTTTCTCAAGCACTGTCCAGGTGAAGCTATGCTTGGTGGTATAACAATGCTGGACAAGTTTCGTGGTTAATTTACCAGTTCTTATCGTGCTCAGGTGCTCCTGAATCCTTGTTTTTATTTTTCTTGTGGTAAGGCCTATATAGTGTAGACCACATTCACATTGCAGCCTATACACCACATTAGTGGTATTACAGTTGCTAAACTGTCCCAAGAACCACTCTTTCCCTGATCTTAAACTCACACTGGTTGTTTTCGTGGTTAGAGGACAGACGGAACATGTCCCACATGAAAAATGTCCTTTAGGGATTGAACTTCCTCTTGTCTCTGTTGCGAGGGGTGCCCTCGTGTGTACTAACTTGTCCTTAGGTTGCTTGCTCTTTTAAATGCAAAACTCGGGGGAGGCATTTTGAATTCTTTACAAGAGAGCAACGCCCAATGTTTGCAGATTGACTGCCTGATCCTAGTTGCTAGAGGATCGTAAGTCATCACAACCGGGATGCAGTCCTCTTTCTTCTTCGGATTTATTTCTAGCAAAGCGCTTCTAGGAGTATTAAGTGCCCTCTTTTTTGCCTGAAATTGCACTTTTTGGGATAGAAAGACATAGACAAAACTCTCCAATTTTAAAAGGTGAGGAAGCATATATAGCAATATCCTCTCTTATGGTTACTGATTCTACAGAATTGGAGGACAACTAAAGCCCCGGACTATTTAAATTGGTAGAATAAAATTATTCAGACCAAAACTTTTGACAAGTCCTATGCAAAAAGGGTAGGCACGATAACAAATAATCACAGTTGTCTGGAAGTATATGGATAATGTAGTAAGTCAGTAGCTGGCTAAAGTCAGATTGTATAAATATGATAACTGTTGAATTATCAAAAACATTGTATCGCACTTTACTGAACATGCACAGCACTTTAGTTAGAAGAGTTATATTGTATTCTGCTTTCCAAGTCGATTATTATTTTGGGGCTAGATGTAATGATTAATGTTTATTATGAATATAAGATCTTGAATTCTATAAGTAGAGTAAGGAGACTTGCCATTTTAAAGGATCGAAATGCACTGCAGTAATAGCACTATGGCTACTTTGAAGATTGGCCATTATCATGTTTATTAAGGATGAAATTATAAAATGTCGGCTGCACTTTTTTTTAAAGTATTTTTATCTCACAAGCTTCAAGTAACCATATCTAATGTGAAATTACCCTCTTTGCTGATGTAAGGTTTTTTTCATAATAATTCTGCTCAATAAAAATAATAATTGAAAAAAATAGATAGTTTGGGACACTGGCGCTACAGCAAACATTTGTCCTTTATTTAAATGCAGGTGCTTGGAATTAAGAGGAGCCCTTTTAACTAAAGGTGCAGCCAATTATCGCTGTCAACGAGGGTGCAGGAAGGTGTTGCGGTCTCTGTTCTGTGAAAGCAGGCACGATCACGTCGGTAAAGGTGGTTTGCTTTCTCCCAGTGTTTCTATACTTTCGCTTTGCTCTGACAGTATTGCTAAGGCCAAGTAGGTCAGCTGTCGGCGATGTCAACAATTCCCATGGTAATTACTTCCAACTTTATCCAAACATGGGTTGTGCTTTTCCTCTGTTGTTGAAGACATTAATGTACCATTGTGGACATTAAATCATAAGCAAAGTCCAGGATGTTCTGAAAATAAAATACCTGTTTCATTATAAATTCGGGCATATATGTACTACAATGCCATGAAAAGCCTGGGCTGGAACACTATATATAATTCACCTGACAAACTTAAGAGTTCTGGAACGATTGATGGAGATCACAACATTCTAGAGCCCCATGGCATGTGTAAGAAACTCACTCTGTCTTGTATTCTACTCTCATTTCCGGTCTAGTAATTGTGCTTTTCCTTTTTTAAAATATGAGACTATATGTGCCTGGCTAACTTTTCTACTCAAAATTACATGGTGCGCATAGCAGCTATGCTGATACATGTTTTCAGTGACCACTTCAGCCACTTCTCTCGCTGGCGCACGGTAGACTGATAAATACAAAAGTAAACCTACAATTAGTAGAATGCTGATGGATAAACAATATAAGACCAGCTGAAGGTGGAATATTTAGGCATCTCTCGCCAAAGCTCCTAAAAACTGGATGTCATCATGTACGTTTTCTCAACATTCTTATTGTGCTACATTTGAGAAGGGGCAATGTGCGTGCATTTTAAAAGACCTATACTGTGCAACAACAGGCCTTCCAACTTGGTGCATTTTGGAAGTTGTAGTCTTTAATGTCTCTAACATATTGGACAAACATGCCCAATATCAATGATGTGTAAAAGAAAAGAGCAGTATGGGCAACAGGGGCTTCTGTTTTCGTGAAATGAAGTGGCCAACCTGTTTTAAAATATTATTAGAGACGCAGGGGAAAATGTTAAAGTGCTCTGCTGCAATGTGTTTACAGTGCCTTGCTTGCGTGTTTTGAGATTCAGAGGACAAACCACGATCCCATACTAAGAAAGAACAAATTGTGAATTTTCGTTGTGGTGCCATTAGTGCAGTTCAATAGTTGCCCATTCTCTTCTGCCTTCTTCCCTTGCTATGCTGTTTTTCTCTTAGTAAACATGTTTTCTTCGCTTTCTTGATATTATACTTGCATTAAGAGATACTTTGCCACAGTAAATCGTTTCCCCTGCCCCTTTGTCCCATCCCATTACGCACTGTCGCTCGGTAACTGAATGAACCTGGTAAGGTTAAGTGCTCTTGAAGGTTAGAGACTTCATTAAAGGCACAGGCTGGTGAGACTTCCAGAGAAAGACGTTGATTCAGGGTTCGATTCTTGGCCCTGCTAATGCACTCAAGGCCGCAAGTTCGCCTGCGTTCCCTCCACTCGAATGGCACCGCTTCAGTAAGTGTGTTTATGTGATGTAGCAGTGGGGATATTTCTTAACATATCAACTGTATGGCATCGGGAATTGAATATCTGCTTTAAAACAAGTGTCCAAAAATGATAGGTTAGTTTTCGCATCGTTGTGAGAACTAGTGCCTCGTTTGAGATGTGTTGCTTCTTATAAAGCTGTGAAACAAATAAACGCGTACTTAAAAAAAAAAACTCGTTATAAATAAATATCATTCTCTCTAGTGTCGTCGACATCCGATCTAATGGGACTGAAAACTACGGAGTCATTCAACTGCCGTTCACGTGCGTTTAAGTACCAGACGTGACTTCATCAAGATTTTGTCTGTTTTCGAGATTCATTGCAGTGAGAGAGCGCAAACTGATATAAATATATGAGTACATCACACTTACCTATAGAGAGCATAATTCATGAAGAGAAATGCCATGAGTGCTAATAGTATTGGAAATTATATTCTAAATGTATAGCTAATATAGAGATTTAAGTAGAAGTGGAATTAATACAGAAATGTGTGACATTATATGATTTTATTAGACGTGATTATTTTGAATCTATGTCGTGTAGCTGTTAACATATAAGATGGTCTGTGGTAAAACGCAGAACGTGGTAGGCCTCAGGGCCAGAGCTGGAGCTAAAAGGGAAGGTGTTTCTTTTCACGACACAGATTGTTTAACGTTTTTGGTCATTGCATTAATGGGCCATGATTTAGAGTAATGTTTTCCAAATAATAGAATAAGAGTTTTAGTATGCTTTAATTAAATGAAGAAATAGAATGCTATAATCATAATGTGAAATATTGTAGGCCTGAAATGTTTTAGCATTGATTTACACGTACATGTCTGGGCTGAGAAATGTTGCAAGCCTTTTTAGAAGTCTATGAGAGTTGGGTTCTTGGCGGCAGATATCTGTCTGCAACAGGAAAGGGGGGATCCAATTATAAGTGAATGAATAGAGGTCTGTTCAGTAGACGGCCCAGACATGGAGGAGGGTTCTGGAATGTTTAAGGGGTATCAGCGGGCCGGAGAAGAGACTGAGAAGCAAGGTCAACTCTAACGTCTGAGGCCCAATACAAAGCATCATGGAAAAAGCCTGAAGTTGCACCACGTGAGAGGCGTTTCGCAAGGGGCGTCTCAAATGTTGTTGACTATTTTGTATTAGGGACAGCACCCCTGGGTGGAGTTAGAGCAGAGACCTGAGGACCCTTTAGAGAGCGGATGGGTAGGCAGTGAGGGGTCATGACTGGAGAACTTTAGGTTTTCACCAAGAGACTTAGAGTGGGTGACTTCCCTTGGGGGTCATTCATTGCTGACACCTTTGTTAGGTTGGGATTTGGTTAAGTAGGGATACCATCTAGAACAGGGTAGGGACGCCTAACCTGTGTTTGTTTTCCTCCAACCTAAATGAAGGAGAGATATGCGTCTATGCTGATAGCTTTGCTATTTTTAGAACTTGTGTTAGTGATTTCTGTTGCTCGTCTGAGGGCTTTTCGAGAGCACATGTATGTAATTGGACCTGTGTACCTCGTGAATCTCATTTTGAGATGCTTGTATTTGCAGCTCATTATATCTTTACAATAAACTTTTGAAACCTAGAAGTTGTCCGTGATCTTTGAGAGTAGAGTCCTTTCTTGGGTGAACTAATTTGCAGATAGGTGTACTGTTTCCTTCCAAGACAGGCAATAAAGGTTCAGTCGACCAGATCGAGGTTTGGATCAATAGATATAAGGTATCGATCAAAATCTCGCCCTTTCAGTTGGTAGCTATAGAGGATGGTTGCCTTCTTGAGGACGGTGACCTAGGCCAGGTTAGCTTACCCCAAGGCCCCTAGAAATCGATGATCGGAAGAACAGCCCGCAGATGAAGATCCGGATGACGTGAGACAGAAAAAGCAGCAGTATCGGTCGAGAGTGAGTATAAAGGGTTATGCGTGTTAGATTGCGGTGTTTTTGTATTGTATCTATGTTGTAATGTCTGGCGGAGTTGAATGTTTGTAGAGTGACTGTGGAACAGGTTGTGAGCGCGCGCAACCGGTGGAAATCTTAAGTTCAAGGAGAGCTTAAGTGGTTCGGGTGTATCGGACACCCAGAGTAATTGTCAACTAGTGTGAAGGGGGTCATGAGGTACCATTGATCACCCGAGAGACCGAGATAGGGGGAACGTAAGAGTGAGTGCGTGAGTAACGGACGCTGGTCGGAAGTTACTGTGTGTGTAAGTAACCTATCAGAGAGACGATAGACATCTCGTCAGTTGTGTTGACAATTACAGATAGACTGTGGACGTACAGTCGAGAGAAGTGACCGCTTGGTCGGAAGTAGTCATTTTTCAGTGTATGAATGGGACGCATGCATAACCGGGAGACGAGTTGAGAAAGGAGGGGTGCTGCTGCGAAGCGGAGAAAAGAGACGTCAGGTGGTGTCGCGCAGTGATTGGCTGACAGGAGAAAGACCGCGCTGTGATAGGCCAGCTAGCGAACACGTCATACAGGGTCGCGACGTGATTGGCCAACAGGAGAAAGACCGCGCTGTGATAGGCCAAGCTAGAAAAGCCGCGACAGGATTGGTGGATTGTCATCAGGAAGTAAACAGAGTAGCGAGGCTGGATTTTGTGCGCATAATTATGAAGTGTTTTAAATGGTTGAAAGCGCTGTTTAAGAAAGAGAGGAGAGGATCGTATGAAGGGGAAGAAGCCCCGCCGGAGGGTACGCCAGCTCGTTACATGGCAGTAAATGTTGGGTTGCATACGATCCTTTGGATATCAGAGTGGAGTAAGATTACTGAAGGAAACGAGGAACTGACGTTCCCGAAGTACGGGACGTTCAGATTAGAGGTGTTACATCGATTGAAATCAGTCATGACCTCAAAGAGACCCTTGCCTAGACCAACCCAGTTTGAAGCCCTTGAAGCATGGCTTAGGGCAGCGCATGAAAGGAATATGAACAGACGACAAGAAAGGGTGAAACGCTCGGTAAGGGCAGTACAGGATGCCAGGTGGGATGCGGATGCTAAAAGATGGAGAGTGCATAATTTGGAAATAAATAAACTGTACCCAGTGTTAGAGGCGCCAGTAAATAAAAGCCCCCTAGAAGAGGATGATGAGAGCGAAACAGAGGACAGCCTGATAAACAGATTACTGACAGACAGGCCACCCCCGTATAATAGAGCAGGGGGAGAGGTCGAGAATACTGAAAGAGAAAAGGGGGGCAATGCAGGAGAGCATAGACCGCTTCCCAGTTCACAGTGGGATCCTGAGCCAAAGAAAGAGTTGCTCCAGCCTAGTCAGGTGCAACAGGTAGTCGGTAGGTTTGTGGTACAAAGAGCGCCGGAAACGGAAAGCGCCACATCCTACCCATTACCAGATGCACTACAGGTACCTGTTACCATAGGTCCTATAATATCGATATATGACCAAGAGAGAGCAAAAGGGGAAGAACGGAAACGGAAAGACAGAGAAAGAGCAGAGCAGGCAAGGAGGAACGATACCACTAATTCCCCAAGTCAGATGCCGATACCCAGAGAGTGGAGCACCCCGATGCACACAGCAGGGGACCCAGGAGGAGATCCTGGGGGCCCTAGATGGCCAATGGATCTGAGGGGATCTGGACGAAAGTCCTTTCAAGAACTAAATGAGTACATGAAGCAGTGGGATGAGGCAGTGAAGGCTCAAAAGTGCATCAATGCTGCGGAAGCAGAAAGGGAAAGTCAGGACAGCAGAGCACGAACTCACTGCGGGGCTGGGGAGAGTAGCCCGGAGTGGGACTGTAGAGGGAGTAGGGGAGTCACCCATTGGGCCCGGAGTGGAGGTAGAACAGACCTGGAAAACGGGGGCCCCGGGAGTGGAGGGGTGGCGTGCCCAATACTCAGTGAAGGGGAGAGGAGAGCGCAAGAGTACAGGAACAGCTTTAAGTGTCCACACTGTGTGCCTGCCACCAGAGAACAGAATGGGAGTTGTGAGAGGTCGCACCATAGTCCCTGTGATGACAGAAATGAGCGCAGCCCAGGGAATATGGGGAACCAGGAAGGATCGTATCGGATACTGAGCGATACGAGGCAAAGGGAGTGTAGCGACCAGAGGGAAAATAACAGAGAGATGTGCGGTGAGAGGAGAGAAGAAGACGAGAGTGGGCAGAGAGAGAGTAGGGATAAAAGGCCCGTGTTCCATCACCTTCCAAGATCGGATGGCCGAGCATGGGACCTGGAGAGATGGGAGCAAGGGAGGCCACCCATTAATTCTCCTGAGCCCAAACGCAGAGCTCGAAGTTGGGATGGTAGGGAGACCAGTGAGCCCCTGTCGAAAGACATATTGCGAGCTGAGATAAAAGCCAAGAGACTTGATGTCTCCAGCTTAAGGTCAGATCTGGATGACATGGTAGATGGTACCCTGCCTTTAGAAAGAATGGAAATGTATGAACAGGATGAAATACTGTATATGGCAAAGGACATCACACGAAAGGCGAGAGCAGTCCATGAGAAGTTAGTCGAACTAGCAGGCAAATATATGGTGGACTTGTCAAGAACCAAGGCATTACAGGGTAACCACAGGCTACATTACTCAGATCGAGATCTAGATGAGAGGAGAACGATTGGGCTGAAAACACACATAAGGGAACTGATTACTGGAATAAGGACATGGAGGGCACTAGATAAATGGGAAGAGAGGTGGTCCAAGAAAGGGACCGGCAGAAGAAGCATGATTGGTATAACACCAGGACAGCAGGGAATAGAAGCTTACCCTTTGCGTGAAGTTGCCAATGGGAGCTATGTACATGTCCCTTGGAGTAGGGGAGATTTAGCTGCTTTTACCACATCTTTCCCCAAGTTACGAGAGAGCCCCGTGGAGTGGTACAAGCAAGTGGAGAGATTTGTAAAAATCTCAAAGGTCCTTTGGATAGATCTGAACACGCTGTTTGACATTGTAGTACCAGGAGATCTGTGGACAGCATGCAAGGTTAGCGCTGAGTGGCCCACAACGGAGCCAGAGAGAGATGCTAGGACTAATGGGCCGTCCGAGATCGTGATGGCAAAATTCGAGAGAGTGATGACTTGGCTGAAAGAAAAAGTGCCAATGCAAGACATAGATTGGGTCAGAATAGACAGAACGAGACAGGAACCCAAAGAGACAGTCCATGAATATTACGAGAGATTGCTGAAGGCGTTTAAACAGTATAGCGGCTTGGATGTAATGGATCCAAAGGACATAGGGCAATTCGTGTCCAAGTTCGTCCTGGGACTGAGACCGGATATTAGTTTAATGATTCAGCAACACTCGATTTGTTGGCAAAGTAGACCCCTAGATGAAATACTGAGATATGCTAGGTACTGCTGTGATGAGGTAGACTCCAAGACTAAGAAACTAAAAGAGAAGCTGATGGTGGTACAATTGCAGGCAGCAGGAAAGGGGGGACCGCAACAACAGCAGCAAGGGACAGGTACAGGAGGTAAGAAGCAGTACAGTCAGAACAAGGGTAATGAGGAGAGTACTACCTTTAGACCCAGAGTAGACATAGCTACCTTGAAGAAAACGACTAGGTGCCACCAGTGCAACGAGTTGGGGCATTGGAAACGCGAGTGCCCTTACAATGTAGAGATCGGAGAGCAAGAGATAGAGGAGGAAGAGGTCCAGAGCGCACCTATGAGAGGGGCGACGCCATACCAAGGAAAGGTGCTCAAAGGGGGGGGGGCTCCTCCCCGAGCCCAGTTCCCGCAACCTCCTCGAGTAGGGAGTATGGGTAAGACCTATAGACAAATGCCCCTGTTTGTGGAAGGTGAAGAATGCTATTATGTGGACCCATTAACCGGACAGAGAGTGGAAAGAGAAGACTGCACCCTCGGGGCAGCCTTAGAGGTAGATCAGAGGGGACCCTATGTGGAAGCAGAAGTAGCAGGGTGCCCTACGACATTTCTGGTGGACACAGGAGCCACTAGATCCACGATCAGATCAGCTGCAGTTCCAGACCTGCCCATGTCTGGAGAGACCATACAGGTGGTAGGGGTCGCAAACAGGAGAATAACCAGCCAATTGACAGAACCGGTACAGGTGAAAATAGGGAAGTACAGCGATGAGCACCAATTTGTGGTTTGCGATTCAAGCCCTGTGTGTCTGCTAGGAAGAGACCTGTTGTGCAAATTGAATTGTACTATATATTGTACACCCCAGGGAGTGGAGGTATTGACTAATGATGATGATGCAGATTTCAAAGTTGCAAACTCAAGAATATGTGTGGAGCTGTACCCTACTTTGACAGTAGACGAGCTTCCCTGGGATTTGAGAGAGACAGTGGCATCAGAGGTATGGGATTTCACTGGGGAAGAGATTGGATTGGTCAAAGGGGTGGACCCAGTGAAAATTGTAGTGAAACCGCATGCTGAGTTCCCAAGAACACCCCAGTATAAATTGACTCCAGAAACGATTGCAGGCATAAAACCCGTGATCGAGTCCATGATTAAACAGGGAATACTGAAAGAAATTGTGGGTAGTCCATGCAACTCCCCGATTATGGGTCTGCAGAAACCCAATGGGAAATTTCGGATAGTACAGGACCTGCGAAAGATTAATAACATAGTCGTTTCATGTTGTCCAGTGGTACCGAATCCATCAGTGATACTGTTTCAGATTCCATTCCAAGCTGAGTGGTTCACTGTGATAGATCTTTGTCAGGCTTTCTTTTCGATCCCTTTGGACGAAGATAGCCATTTTCTTTTCGCATTTAAGCTGGAAAATCGCGTCCTAACATGGTGTCGTATCCCTCAGGGGTATACAGAGAGTCCATCGATCTTTAACCAGCTTCTGAAGAAAAATCTTGAAAGTCTAGTGCTGCCCCAGAAGTCAGTCCTGGTCCAGTACATAGACGACCTCCTTGTGGCGTCAGAAACAGAAGAAGCTTGCAGGGAAGACTCCATTGCTTTGTTAAATCACCTAGCTGCCAATGGGCATAAGGTATCCCCGGGAAAATTGCAGTACTGCCTGACAGAAGTGCAGTACTTGGGACACAGAATTGAGAAAGGCAAACGAAAAGTGTCACCAGACAGGATAGAGGCGATCATGAAAATGAATGCGCCTCAGACACAGAGAGAGGTCAGGATGTTCCTAGGGATGGTGGGTTATTGCCGACAGTGGATCGTGAACTTTTCACTGAAAGCAAAGCCCTTGCAAAAACTGACGCACAAAGAGGTGAGTGATCCGGTACCATGGGACAAAGACTGTTTGATGGCATTCTTACAGCTGAGAGAGGACCTGTGTCGTGCTCCGGCATTGGGAATGCCTGATTACAATAAACAATTCTTTCTTTACTGTTGTGAGAGAGAAGGTTGTGCGTTGTCTGTGTTGGTCCAAATCCATGGGAATGCCCGTAGACCAGTTGCTTATTTCTCAGCTACTTTAGACCCAGTAGCCGCAGCGTTGCCCGGATGTCTCAAATCCGTTGCTGCAACGGGTGTCAGCATTGAGAGATGTGAAAATATCGTCATGGGGCACCCGTTAGAGGTGTGCGTGCCACATTCTGTTGAACTGTTGATGACCAGGACCAAAACACAGCATCTGACCAATAGCAGGCTCACGCGCTATGAGCAAGTTATTCTTGCTGCAGAGAACGTGACCCTCAAGAGATGCTCTGTTTTGAACCCTGCTACCTTAATGCCACTTCCAAATGATATTGATGATGATGATGAATATACAGACCATGACTGTCTCGATGTGACTGAACTATGCACCAAACCCAGACCCGACATCGTAGATGAGCCACTGACGGACCCAGATGAAGTTTTCTTTGTCGATGGCTCATGTGTAAGAGACGAAGTTGGGCAGTTGAGAGCAGCTTATGCTGTTTGTACAATTGAAGGAGTTGTGGAAGCTGGGTGCCTGGAAGGAGTACACTCCGCTCAGGTAGCCGAGATTATTGCCCTAACACGTGCTTGCTTAGCAGGCAATCAAATTCGAGTCACCATCTACACCGACAGCCAATACGGGTTTGGGGTAGTTCATGATTACGGGCAGTTATGGTCTCAAAGAGGGTTCATGACTTCTTCAGGCTCTCCCATTCGCAATGGAGAGTTTGTGCGCTTGTTGTTAGAAGCATTGCAATGTCCAGCAAGTATCGCAGTTGTAAAGTGCATCGCACATACCAAAAATGAGGACTTTGTTTCGAAAGGCAATAGATATGCAGATGAAGTTGCGCGGTATTGCGCAGAACAAGGTTACTCTTTCACAGAGGTGGATGTGGGTGGAATAAATGTAAGAACTGAATTAGCCATGATACTGGAAACTGTTGATACTTGGGATGAATTGTCAACCATGCAAGAAAATGCTCCTGATTCAGAAAAGGAAACATGGGTAAAGGCAGGATGTGTAATGGGTGAGACTCATTTTTGGGTCTCAGCAGACGGCAGAGCAGTGTTGCCCAATGAGATGGTGAGTCCAATGGCTAGACTCATACATGGTCCAGTACACTTAGGGAGAGATGCTATGCTGAGAGTGTTTAGACAGACTTGGTACAATCCTAAGTTTAGAATAGCAGCAGAAGCAGTGTGCCAGCGTTGTGTGACCTGCCAGCAGCTGAATGTAGGGAAAAGAACACCAGTTGCACTAAGTCACATAGGAAGGTCTGGAGGTCCATTCAACAGAATGCAGATAGATTTCATTGAAATGCCAAGATGCAACCGCCTCCGCTATGTCCTGGTGGTTGTTTGTGTGTTCTCCAGATGGGTTGAGGCATACCCTACACGTAGGTGCGACACCCTCACAGTGGCTAAGTTACTGCTTAGAGAACTTATCCCTCGGTTCGGGGTGCCGGCCTTTTTGGAATCAGATAGGGGAACACATTTTAACAGCGAGCTTGTGAAGATGATTTGTGTTGCACTGAATATAGACCAAAAGCTCCATTGCAGTTACCGACCAGAAGCCTCAGGAATTGTGGAACAAATTAATGGCACGATCAAGTCCAGAATAGCGAAAGTTTGCTCCTCAACGACCCTGAATTGGCCTGACGCCCTGCCATTAGTACTCATGAGCCTTCGTAGTACCCCAGACAGAAGAACAGGGTTGTCACCACATGAGGTGTTAATGGGGAGAGCAATGAGACTGCCATCTATTCCAGCTACTGCACTGTTAAATATCACAGATGATATGATCCTGGACTATTGTAAGGGGCTGTCTGACGCCATGCGTTCTGTGTCCCTTCAGGTGCAGGCTGCAGAGGTTCCAGCGTGCCAGGGCCCTTGCCATGACCTGTATCCTGGGGACTGGGTCCTGGTGAAGAAACATGTGAGAAGAAGCTGCTTGGATATTCGTTGGCGTGGGCCCTACCAGGTCATCCTGATCACAAGTACAGCTGTAAAGGTGGGAGGCCTGCCCAACTGGATACACGCGTCGCATACGAAAAGGGTTCCAGCACCTCTGGAAACAGCTCCTCTCTCGGATGGACGTCCAGCTGAGGACCAAGAAGCCATAGAGGGGGCTAGCCAAGCTGTAGAGGTGCCAGTGGAAGCAGGGAACGAGTCTGACCAAGCTGAGGACGGTCAGTACAACAGCGAAACAGAAGACGCTACAGAAGGAGAAGACAGCTGGGAGTACGAGTCTGACCCTGACAGGTCTGAAAGAGAGCGAGAACAGACCAGAAGGAGAAGGAGTAGAAGGGCACGTGGAGAAGCAAATTGGCCGCAAAGAAGAAGTTCTAGCCTGAGGTCAACTCCAGAAGCAACCCTTCCTCCGATATCAGAAGACTCAGACCCAGAAGAAGGTGCTCAGGGCGCTGAAGCACCAGACCGAAGAAGGTCAAGAAGAGTGCGTGTGCCTAACAGAAGATACTCCACACCTGAGTGGACATATCTGGCGACAAATGTCTGTGAAACCGGAGACAGGGAGGATCCGAGCGGTGGTGGTGTCCAGTTCTGAGCCCATTATCACCGTGGAAATACAACTGTTGGTACCCGGTGTCGAACAAGAAGGGTCACTAACATTCGTGCTCCCCAGACCTCCCCGCCTCAGCAAGTTAAAACACATGTTTCTTACAGAATTGAAATTCCCCGACTTTGGTACCACGATAACAGCACATGAAGAGCATACTCTTCGCATGGAAATATTGAACTATGCTATTGAAGCTGCAACCACAAATCTAATAGTCGATTGTTAAAGGACTTTGTAAATAAAGCAAGCAGAAGAAAAGAAGATTACCTAGCGCCCAGGAAGCAGAGAATTTTAGGGAACCCCTTGAGTGGATGGAGAAGGGCTAGGGTTGTCTTTTTGAACTGTGAAAGGACTTTTGCGAAAAAGGCTGTCAGCCTCCAGCTGTGTGGATTTTAAAGACAAAAAAGGATTGAAAGAGACTGTAAAGGAACGAGAGGAAAAGAACTTTTTGCAAAGAGAAAGGGAAAAGCTAGATTGTCTGACGAAATGGAGGCCGGCACCCCGAACCGCAGAGCTAAATGTATAATAGGTACACTAATAGTAGGAGTGATAATATTAATAGCTTTAGTGGTAACAATTTCTTATGTAAAGGGACATGAGGAAGAGGTAAAGGTAACTGATGCGAATTCTGTAGTAACACTTACACCCACTGTTGCAGGTGAGAAAAGGGAAAACACTCAAGAGAAAGCGTTATTGGCTGCAGAAGCCCGCAGGTTACATGTAGACGAGTCCCAAGGAGACTTTAGGTCAAATGCTTATGCTAAACTTTTGTATGAATACGTGGATGCCATGGAGGTTAAGGATTGCTACGTCTGCATGCAGTTGCCTGCGTCTGTAGATGAGGGAATTCGATATCATCACCTCCCTCTGACATATGGCATTACATGTAGCTTATTGCTTAGTATATTTTATGAGAGAGATAGTTTTGAATACTATTTCTCCAATTATGATTCTGTGTTGCCAGAAGTCCCGAATTATAAGCAGATGAATAAATGGGATTACTGGAAGAGTGAAGACAGATTGGCCAAATTCTTCATTCCTTGGATTACCTTAGATACTTCACATGCCCGTAGAAATAATCTGACATGCAAGGTGTCAGAAGTCGAGAAAAGGTTCATAGGGCAGGTGGATGATCGTTACAGGAGACAAAAGATTTTGAAAAAATCAGGACAAGGGAAATTAGATTGGACCGAGGAAGAGAAGTCACACAAGAGAAAGGGTAGTAGTGGTCCAATAGCTTTAGATAAAGCGCAGAAAGGAAAGTTATGTCTTCACCGAGCCAAAACGTATTATGAAAATGTATACGTGGGTGAAGTTGACTGTGAACATGCTTTTAATTTAGAGTACTACACTAAGGATTTCCTGAAGGGAATGCAAGTGATTCCAAATGTGTATTTTGTATGTGGAAGAAATGCTTACGTGAGACTACCTGACAACTGGTATGGATCATGTTACTTGGCAATTGTCTTCCCCAAAATATATCATGCACAAGACTTATTGATCATTGAGGGCCAGACATCATCGAGGGGAAGGAGGGATTTAGGCGATGCAGAAATGGTTGGAGATGTCTTTGGAGCTATGTTCCCTCTTTTGGGAATAATCCTTAATGATGTTAAAATTAGACGACTGGCAACAGTTGTCGACAGGTTGTCTGCCAGCACTGCTCAGTCCTTAATGCTGGTAGAAGGAGAGATGCAATCGATAAGGGCTATGGTTCTTCAAAATCGGCTTGCATTAGATGTCTTATTAGCAAAAGAGGGCGGAGTCTGTAAGGCTTTGAAGGTTCAGGAATGTTGCACTTACATTCCAGACCTTTCAAAGCCCCTTGAGAAAGTTATTAAGAACATAACTAATATACACAAAGAGATCGAAGACTTGAGTAGAGAAAATGTCTGGGAAAAGGTGGGCCACGGAATGAGTACAGTTGGAGGGTGGTTTTCCACCTTAGGCAAAAGCTTTATTTGGTATATCCTAAAGCCTATCATCATAATATTGATCTGTGGGATAATATTGTGGGGATTGGTGAGGGTATTCAAATGGTACAGAGCAAGAAGGTCAGAAAGGGCCCAAAGAGAACAGTTGCAGAGATTGGCTGCCATACAAGATAATCAGTACAGGAGCCTGAGAGCTCTGGAAGCGCAGAGAATGCCAGCAATAACTGCAGTTTAAATGTTAGTGATGACCCCGAGAGGTCATCAAAGGGGGGAACTGAGAGAGCGCAAACTGATATAAATATATGAGTACATCACACTTACCTATAGAGAGCATAATTCATGAAGAGAAATGCCATGAGTGCTAATAGTATTGGAAATTATATTCTAAATGTATAGCTAATATAGAGATTTAAGTAGAAGTGGAATTAATACAGAAATGTGTGACATTATATGATTTTATTAGACGTGATTATTTTGAATCTATGTCGTGTAGCTGTTAACATATAAGATGGTCTGTGGTAAAACGCAGAACGTGGTAGGCCTCAGGGCCAGAGCTGGAGCTAAAAGGGAAGGTGTTTCTTTTCACGACACAGATTGTTTAACGTTTTTGGTCATTGCATTAATGGGCCATGATTTAGAGTAATGTTTTCCAAATAATAGAATAAGAGTTTTAGTATGCTTTAATTAAATGAAGAAATAGAATGCTATAATCATAATGTGAAATATTGTAGGCCTGAAATGTTTTAGCATTGATTTACACGTACATGTCTGGGCTGAGAAATGTTGCAAGCCTTTTTAGAAGTCTATGAGAGTTGGGTTCTTGGCGGCAGATATCTGTCTGCAACAGGAAAGGGGGGATCCAATTATAAGTGAATGAATAGAGGTCTGTTCAGTAGACGGCCCAGACATGGAGGAGGGTTCTGGAATGTTTAAGGGGTATCAGCGGGCCGGAGAAGAGACTGAGAAGCAAGGTCAACTCTAACGTCTGAGGCCCAATACAAAGCATCATGGAAAAAGCCTGAAGTTGCACCACGTGAGAGGCGTTTCGCAAGGGGCGTCTCAAATGTTGTTGACTATTTTGTATTAGGGACAGCACCCCTGGGTGGAGTTAGAGCAGAGACCTGAGGACCCTTTAGAGAGCGGATGGGTAGGCAGTGAGGGGTCATGACTGGAGAACTTTAGGTTTTCACCAAGAGACTTAGAGTGGGTGACTTCCCTTGGGGGTCATTCATTGCTGACACCTTTGTTAGGTTGGGATTTGGTTAAGTAGGGATACCATCTAGAACAGGGTAGGGACGCCTAACCTGTGTTTGTTTTCCTCCAACCTAAATGAAGGAGAGATATGCGTCTATGCTGATAGCTTTGCTATTTTTAGAACTTGTGTTAGTGATTTCTGTTGCTCGTCTGAGGGCTTTTCGAGAGCACATGTATGTAATTGGACCTGTGTACCTCGTGAATCTCATTTTGAGATGCTTGTATTTGCAGCTCATTATATCTTTACAATAAACTTTTGAAACCTAGAAGTTGTCCGTGATCTTTGAGAGTAGAGTCCTTTCTTGGGTGAACTAATTTGCAGATAGGTGTACTGTTTCCTTCCAAGACAGGCAATAAAGGTTCAGTCGACCAGATCGAGGTTTGGATCAATAGATATAAGGTATCGATCAAAATCTCGCCCTTTCAGCAGCAATTAAGAACATACAACTGTAATTGTAAGATTAGTGTGCTTTTGAATGTTTAATACCGCAGGCAATAGACGCCATGTCACCGGGGACTCGGCGATAAGCATTCCTCCTAAAATATACCGGTAGGAGGCAATTAAACTATAAATGTTCCTGAAATGGATACGCTCCTCTATTAATGCCCGATATCGTTTTTCTGCAGTGACCTCTGCGTTGCTGACGTGATGCTCCATCATCTTGTCTTGGAATATGGATTGGGGTTGTGCTCGTCATGATCGGGTGTCCTCGCGGATGCACTGGAAGGCTTTCCTGCAGGCGCGCGCGGCGGGTACGGATTACTGGTGCGGTATCACCGTCCAAGCATTGTTCTTCCCGGATGACCTCTCTGCGCAGAATGATAGTTTTATCCTTCTCTGCATCATTATGTTTGCCGAGGAGAAATCCTGCTGTGCTACATCATAATAACATATAATCTTCTTGCTCCGTTCAGCCGAGATTTAAGGAGCCTCCGTTCATGCACGCCGCCGCCGAAAGCCTGAACTATAATTTGCCAGACTCAACCCAGCAAAAGAGCAAGGCTTACGAGACGGATAGAGTTCTTAAAACTCTTACACGACGATTACGATAAACTTTTACTCTCGGAGCTCCACCATCTGCCAAATCTCATCGCGGAGGTTTTTTAATCTCTTCTTGTGTTTCTGTCGTGGCTTGTCCCGCCCACGCCAACGTGAACTCCTTCATTTCCTCTTCCTTCTCATATGTCTGCAGTATTTGTTCTGTGTGACAAGTGGACAGAACAAAGGTTCCAAGTTGGATCAAACACGTTTTGCACAGTATTTCATGGGTGTAAATGAATTCGTTTTTATAAACCTTGGCGCATGCATCGCACAGCCATATATACCTGGAGCTGTAGAAGTTCCTTTGGGGTTCTGTTACCCACCAGGTATTTGTAAGAAATGCGGAGGCCATAAGGAAATGGGAGATTACGTGATGTTTATGAGCATCGTGACAATGAGGCTGGGTGGGTGCGAGGTATGCCCTTAAATGTCAAATGTGATAGAGTTTGACAAGGAAATATTAATCTACTCTTAATTTGTTTAATTGGTGTTTTTTTCCTCTAAAGTTATCAGTTATTTATGTTTTGTAGGATATCATACAGGTGAACAACCACAGGTGCAACCTGTCCAGTATTCCTAGTTTGTTTGCCCTGAGCCACGCCCTCATGGCAGCACTTCTCTCCCATTTAAAAACACTACTTTCAACTGTTTCTAAAAATTGTTAAGGAATTTATAACTTTACCCAAATATTCCAGGACTGGAGGTATAATAGTAAATAAGTCTCTGGAATATTTTGGGGGAAGTTGCTCTTTCTCCAAATATTCATAAAAGTACATTTTACCTTTTAGTATATGCCACACAAGAAAATAGTGACAAATTGTGAATTGTGAAGATAACATTTTTGTGGATTTGACATTGTTTACAGGCTAAGGACAGATCAAATAAAGGAGATTGACTGAGAGTAAATAAAAAACAGTTTCCATAGACTTGAGCACAAAACACATTATACCAGTTTCCTCAACGTTTTTTCAAGATTCATTCATTTTAGGTTTCACCTACCCAGCACATTCCCTGTGCTGTGAGAAGTATTGTTTACAATTCAATGCACTTTCAACTCACCCACAGCATACCAGTAGTTATTTTCTCTACCACTCTCCTTTGCAATGTTTTAATTGTTTAGCTCCCGTAGGCTTCCTTTCCTTTCTTGTGTAACCTTCTCCCTGAAGAATGGACAAAGTACATGTGTTCTTTCTTGTCTCTTTGCAACACACACATTTTTTATTTTAAAAGCATTTCAGTATTATTCCTGTATGTGCAATGCACTTTCCTACTTTTAACACCAGCATACCAGCTTCTTATTTATGTTGCTTTCACCCTATCTACCATCTCTATTGATGCTTTGGTTACTTACATCCAGCCACGGCCCGTGGAGGGAGTTACAGTGGGGCAGGGAGGCGGGGAGGGGGAGGGGGAGGGGCGGGGTGGAGGGTGCTAAAAACCGGCATATGGATAATTGCAGGCAAGTAAAAAATTGAATTAATACAAATTTAATTGTTTACTTACCTGCAATTATCCATATGCCCCTCCCCCTCCCCGCCTCCCTGCCCCACCGTAACTCCCTCCACGGGCCGTGGCTGCTTACATCCACAACAATACTACTCCGCTACTATTCCCTGTGCTACTCCACTCTAAGGGCCTCATTAGGATGGCGGTTTTTCCGCATCCTCCGGGCCGGCGGAAGTGTCCGCCGGCCTGGAGGATGCGGAAAAACCGCGGCGGAGACTCCAAAGACCCACCGCCAAATTAGGATGGCTGGTGGGTCTGGAATTCCGTCCGTCGCTTTTCCGCCGCGGTCGGCTTCCGACCGCGGCGGAAAAGCTATAACATGGCAGGCGGTGTCTATGAGACACCGTCCGCCATATTATGATGTTGGTGTAAATATGCTTTTCCACGGCGGCTTTTCCGCCATGGAAAAGCATACGGACATTCACTTTGGGGGCCCGTTGCGGGCCCCCTGGGTGAATGGGGGGTGCACATGGGGGGTACCTATGGTACCCCCCTGCATTTGCGTACACAAAGCAGCAGGCACCGTGCGGTGCCTGCCGCTTTGTGCATGTAAATGTAACACATGCATTTTTAACATTGCGGCGGGTGCAGCTTGAAGCTGCACCCACCGCAATGTACATCCTAATCAGCACGGAGGGAACGCCGCAGCCCCTGCGGATGTTCCCTCCTCCTCAAGGGTGGCGGACGGACGCAAGTCCGTCCGCCATCCTAATGAGCCCCTTAGTCTCTCCACCGCACTTTAAGCCACTCTACAATATTCCAATCTATGCACTTTATTCTCTGCCACTCCACTCTATGCCTTTCTACTCTACACCACCCCACACAGTGCCATCCTATGCCACTCTACTCTTTAACTCCACACTACACCACACCACTCTACTCCACCCTACGCCACTCCACTCCACACCGTCACTCCACACCACTCCACTCTACCTTACACTCTGCCATTCCACTATAATCTATGCAACTCCTGTCACTGCTCTATGCCACTGTATGCTAATCTACTCTGTGCCACTGAGAGAGCACAAATCTGAAAAATGTACAGGAGTCTGAGGGCTCTAGAGGAGATGAAACGAGGGAATATTGCAACGACTTCAGTTTGATACTCTATACCTTAAAGAGGGTGTTGTGATGATGATGACTACTGGAAGTCATCAAAGGGGGGATTGAGAGAGCACAAATCTGAAAAATGTAGAAGTGCACCATATTTACAAGCACGTTGTATTAGTCTAGTATAGAACATACAAGAGTGTCAAACTTATAGAGAGAAAATATATAATAGATGTGTTTAGAATAGGGATACACATATATCAGTGTGAAAACTAATGTAGAGATTTATAGAAATGTTAGAATGATGTTGGAGTCTCACGTTATGTGGCTGTGTGAAAAAGAAATGTAATTCTGCAAACCATGGAAATGTGTAGGCCACATGGCATTTCACAAGAAACAAAAGATGCTGCTACACTTTTAAGTAACTTGGATTCTAATGTCATTTTACTGCAAAGTATTATTAATCATAGAATTGAAATGTTTTAAATAGATGTGTTACATTATAGTAATGTGTGTTAGTTAGAATACTGTTAAAGCAAAGAAATTAAATGTGCATATTGCAGAGGCCCGTTTCATGTAATTTTAGTAGGCCTGAATAGATAAAGTCGCTTCTTTGATCTGCATGTGCTCGTTAGGGAAAAGTCGTGTTAGGCACAAACTGTAAAGCCTGTTCAAATAGTTTACGACTTCAAGATATGGTGGAGGCCGGAATTTGGGGCCTACAGAGAAAGTGTCTGTTTGCAGGTGCGAGGGGGTATAATCAGGGAAATGATGAATAGGCTTTGTTCAGAGACGCCTGGCACAGGCCTGTAGGAGTCTTCAGGAATTTCTAGGGGGTACCGTCTTGCCGGAGAGAATCCTGGGAAGCAAGGTCAACTTTAACGAAGGGTCCCGAGGAGTACCAGCATGGACTTTGCCGCCAGAACCAAAACCACGTGAGAGGCGTCTCCAGGGGCGTTCCTATTGGAAATGTGATTTTGTATTAGGGACAGCACGCCGGGGTGGAGTTAGAGCAGATGATCTGAGGAACCTAAGAGAGCGGATGGGTAGGCAGATAGGGAACTGCAAGACATCAACTTTGAAACAAAGACTAAGGGAAGTGTGTGATCTTCTTTGGAAGTCACCACGGCTGACACCTTTTTAGGTAAAAGATCTCGTTAAGTAGGGATGTCACTTAGTCTAGTGTAGGGACAGCCTAACCTGTATTTTCCTTTCTGTAAATGACTCTTAAGTTGCAACTCGTAGCTATTCTCGCAACTTTAATGACCTTTGAGCTGATTTCGGTAATTCTATTCTGTCGACTACGAGCATTTAGAGATTTTATGTTTATCTTGACACCTGTATATCTTTTGAACCTCATTTTGAGGTGCTTGTATCTCCAGATAGCTTTGGTTTTATAATAAACTTTTAAACCTTCCCAGTGGTAAGTGGTTCTTTAGAGTGGCGTAAATTCTTTCTTGATTAACCTAGTAGTGGATTGCCTTTTACTCAATGACAGGTACCAACGATTTAGTCGACCTGAATTGGGATCTCGATTAGTAGCAATAGACCAGAAATCCCGCGTCAGCAGTTGGTAGCAGAGTGAGGATGGTTATCTTCTTGAGGAAGGTAATCTAGACTAGGTTAGTTTACCCCAAGGTCCCTAGAGCTCGAGAGGTGGCCTCCCGAAGAAGGTGCTGACGGAGAGAGAAAAGCAGCAGTATCGGACGAGAGTGAGTATAACAAGGGTCATGCGTGGACAGATTGCGGTTTTTGTGTTGTATTTGTATTGTAATGTCATGCGGAGTTGAATGCCTGTAGTGTGATTGTGAGAAGGTTGTGAGCGCGCGCAACCTGGTAAAATCTTAAGTTCGGGGTAGAGCTTAAGTGGTTCGGGTGTATCGAACATCCAGAGTAATTGTCGACCAGAGTAAGGAGGTCATGAGGTACCATTGACCGCCGCAGGACTGAGATAGGGGGAGTGTAAGAGTGAGTGTGTGAGTAACGGACGCTGGTCGAAAGTTACTGTGTGTAAGTAACCTATCAGAGAAGGCGATTGTCTGGACGTAAACGGAAAGACATTTCGTCAGTTAAGGTGACAATTACAGATAGACTGTGGGCGTACAGTCAAGAAAAGTGATCGCTTGGACGGAAGTAATCATTTTTCAGAGTATGAATGGGACGCATGCATGACCGCGGAGACGAGCTGAAAAAAGGAGGGGAACTGCTGCAAAGGGGGACGAGTGACGTCGACTAGAGCCGCGCTGAGATAGGGCGGTTGGTGTGACATCAGCGAGAGCCGCGCCGAGATAGGCCGGTTAGTGAGGAGCCGTGCTGTGATAGGGCGGTTGGTGTGACGTCAGTGAAAAGCCGCGTTGTGATAGGGCAGTTAGCGAGAACCATGCTGAGATTGGTGGATTGTCATCGGGAAGTAAACGAACGCGGAGAAAATAGAAATTCTGTAGGTTTTGAACATGAAGTGTTTTAAATGTTTGAGAGAGATTTTTAAGAGAAAAAGAAGGAACTCTTATTACGGGGAAGAGGCACCGCCAGAGGGTACACCAGCTTATTATATGGCAACGAATGTTGGCTTGCATACTATACTATGGATTAGTGAATGGAGCAAGATTTCGGAAGGGAATGAAGAACTGACGTTTCCTAAGTATGGAACGTTTAGGTTAGAGGCGTTACATCGGCTGAAAGCAATTATGTCCTCATTGAATCCTTCGCCTAGACCAACACAGTTTGAGGCCCTTAATGCGTGGCTTAGGGCGGCACACGACAGAAATCTGAACAGGCGCCAAGAAAGGTTGAAGCGATCAGTAAGGGCAGTGCGAGATGCCCAATGGGATGCGGACGCCAAGAGATGGAGGGTACAGGCTATTGAGGTGGATAAGTTGTACCCATTGAGAGAGGTGGCAGGAGAAAAGAGGCTCATGGAAGAGGATGAGGAGAGCGAGTCAGGGGACAACTTGATAAATAGATTGCTAATCGATAGACCGCCTCCGAACGTTGGGGAGACAGAAAGTAAGGAACTCCCAAGGGAAGGTGGGGCTGCCATAGAGGGGTATAGACCACTCCCTATATCGGAGTGGACACCTACCAAAGGTGAGGAGACACCTCAACATAGTACAGTACAGAGTGTAGTCGGAAGGTTTGTGGTACAGAAGACGCCAACCACTGAGAAGGTTGAGTCTTACGGGTTGCCAGACGCTCTTCAAGTACCCGTTACCATAGGTCCTATAGTATCGATTTACAACCCCGAGAGAGACAGAGAGGAAGAACAGATACGGTTAGACAGAGAGAGAGCTGAAATGGAAAGGAGAAATAACATGACAAATGCCTGGAGGCAATTGCCAGGACCAGCGACGTGGAGCACCCCATTTGATTCAGCAGTGGGTCCCGCAGCAGAACAGGGGGGTCAGAGAGGACCGATGGACCTGAGGGGACCACGGCTGAAATCCTTTAAGGAGCTGAGGGCCGACTTGAGAGAATGGGATGGGTCCACAGAAGCACCAGCCAACTGGTCAAGAACAGGGGCTGAGTGGGGAAGTTGAGGCAACGGAACATTGTCTCACTGCGGGGCTAGCGCAAGCAGTCAGGAGTGGGAGGGTAACAGTCAGGAGAGTAGAGGAGTTATACGTCATATTGACGGTGGAAATGGGCAGGAGAGAAGTGAGAGAAGTACAGGATGTGGAGAGACGTCCCGTCTCATAACGAGTGAGGGAGACAGAAGGACACAAGAATACAGGGATAGGTTTAGATGTACTCACCATGCACCTAATGATAATGTACAGCACTGGAGTCGTGGGAGCATGGGGAACAGTGAAGGATCTTGCCATGGGTCGAGAGATCAGAGACCACCGGCAAATGATGAAGAAAGGGGGAATAACGGAATGTCTTACCATGCCTCTAGGGAAACCATGCAGGGTGGGACTTGTGGGATTATGAGAAATGGGAAAGTATTTCACCATACACCCAGAGAGGATGGAACTGCATGGGACCTGGAGAGATGGGAACATGGGAGGACTCCCCATAACTCGCCTGAGCCTAGACGTAGGACTCGGAGCTGGGATGGGAGAGATGTGAATGGACCCCCTAGAGCTAGCATACTGAAAGCTGCAGTAAAGGCCAAAAGACTCGATGTCACTGGTTTAAAAAATGATCTGAACGAGATAATAGATGGGACGTTGGCCTTAGAAAGGATTGACTTGTACGAACAAGATGAGTTATTGTTTATAGCAAAGGATATTACCCGAAAGGCAAGAGCAATTCATGAGGAACTGTCTGAACTGGCAGAGAAGTATATGGTAGACTTGTCCAGAACAAAGACCTTACAGAGTAACCATAGGTTGCAGTATTCAGACCAAGACTTAGATGAGAAGAGAACTACAGGATTAAAAACACACATAAGGGAGCTGATAACAGGAATAAAAGCGTGGAGGCATCTGGACAAATGGGAAGAGAGGTGGTCCAAAAGGGGTACTGTCAGACGGAGCACGAGTGTGATGTCTCCGGAAGGAAGGGTAATGCAGATGGAGGCATTTCCTTTGAGAGAAATATCAAATGGGAACTATGTACATGTGCCCTGGAGTAGAGGAGATTTGGCTGCATTTACCAACTCATTTTCGAAGTTAAGGGACAATCCCATTGAGTGGTACAAGCAGGTAGAAAGGTTTGTGAAAATCTCAAAGGTATTGTGGATTGATTTGAACACCTTGTTTGACATTGTGGTGCCAGGAGATTTGTGGACAGCATGCAAGACTAGTGTCGAGTGGCCAACTGTAGAACCAGAAAGGAATGCTGCTACAAATGGACCGTCTGAAATTGTAATGTTTAAATATGAAAGAGTAATAACTTGGCTGAAGGATAAGGTCCCACCACAAGACATAGATTGGGTAAAAATAGACCGAACCAGACAGGAACCCAAGGAGACAGTGTATGAGTTTTATGAGAGATTGCTGAAAACATTCAAACAATACAGTGGACTCGATGTAATGGACCCCAAGGATATAGGACAGTTTGTGTCAAAGTTCGTTTTGGGGTTGAGACCTGATATTTGTTTGATGATTCAGCAACATTTAATTTGTTGGCAAAACAGACCATTAGATGAGATTTTGAGGTATGCAAGGTACTGCAGTGATAAAATAGATTCCAAAGCAAAGAAGCTAAAAGAGAAGCTTATGGTGGTGCAGATGCAGTCAGCTGGAAAGAGCGGACAGCAGCAGCAGGGGACGGGGACAATGGGACGGAAATCGAGCAATCAGAATAAGGACAGTGAGGAAAACTTGAGACCTAGAATTGACATTGCTACGTTGAAGAAAACAACAAAGTGCCACCAGTGTCATCAGGTGGGACATTGGAGACGCGAGTGTCCCTATAACCCTGAAAATGGAGAACTAGAGGTAGAGGAGGAGGTGCCAGAGGTTCCAGTTCAAGGGGTGCCAGTGCCGAGAATCAAGGTGGCCAAAGGGGGGACTTCGGCTCCACGAGCTCAGTTTCCGCAGCCACCAAGGATTTCGACAGGGGGAAAGGTCTTTAGACAAATGCCTCTTTTCATAGATGAGGAAAAATGTTACTACATTGATCCATTGACGGGACAACGTGTAAGCAAAGAAGAGGACTGTACCCTCGGGGCAGTTCTGGAAATGGATCAAAGAGGACCGTTTGTTGAGGCTGAATTGGCAGGGTGTCCCACAACATTCTTAGTGGATACCGGAGCTACTCGATCAACTCTGAGATCAGCAGTGGTTCCGGATCTACCAATGTCGGGGGAAACAATTCAGGTGGTAGGAGTCGCAAACAAGAGAATGACTAGCCCTTTGACGGAACCAGTGTCAGTGAATATCGGAAACTACATGAATGAACATCAGTTTGTGGTGTGTGATTCTAGTCCTGTGTGTCTGTTAGGAAGGGACTTGTTGTGCAAGCTGAACTGTACCATATACTGCACACCTCAGGGAGTAGAGGTAGAGACTACAGATGATGACGCTACCTTCAAAATTGTAAATTCAAGAACATGCAAAGAACTGTATCCTACTCTGACTGTGGAGGACCTTCCTTGGGACTTACGCGAGGCAGTATCATCAGAAGTATGGGATTTTACAGGAGAAGAGATAGGATTGGTCAAAGGGGTAGAGCCAGTGAAGATCATAGTGAAACCAAATGTCGATTATCCAAGAACGCCACAATACAAGCTGTCCCAAGAGACGATTGCAGGAATAAAACCTGTGATCGACTCTATGATTCAACAGGGAATACTGAAGGAAATCGTGGGAAGTCCATGCAACTCCCCGATTATGGGTTTGCAGAAACCTAGTGGGAAATTTAGAATAGTACAGGATCTTCGAAAAATTAATAACATTGTTGTTTCATGTTGTCCAGTGGTACCGAATCCATCAGTGATATTGTTTCAGATACCATTCCAAGCTGAGTGGTTCACAGTGATAGACCTTTGTCAGGCCTTCTTTTCAATCCCATTAGACGAAGAAAGCCAGTATCTTTTTGCGTTTAAAATGGAGAGTCGCGTTTTAACATGGTGTCGAATTCCACAAGGGTTTACAGATAGCCCATCAATCTTGAATCAGTTACTGAAGAAAAACCTTGAAAGTCTGGTACTGCCCCAGAACTCGGTTCTGGTCCAGTACATAGACGACCTACTTGTTGCGTCAGAAACAGAAGAGGCTTGTAAGACAGATACCATTGCCTTGCTGAACCATTTAGCTGAAAATGGACACAAGGTATCCCCGAGCAAATTGCAGTACTGTCTGACAGAAGTACAGTACTTGGGTCACCGGATAGAAAAAGGAAAGCGCAAGGTGTCACCAGATAGAATAGAGGCAATCATGAAGATGAACTCGCCTACAACACAGAGAGAAGTCAGGATGTTTCTAGGAATGGTTGGTTATTGCCGACAGTGGATAGCTAACTTTTCACTGAAAGCAAAACCCTTACAGAAACTGACGCACAAGGAGGTGAGTGATCCGGTACCATGGGACAATGAGTGCTTGATGGCGTTCCTACAGCTGAGAGATGACTTGTGTCGTGCTCCGGCTCTGGGGATGCCGGATTATGAGAAGCCATTTTCCCTCTATTGCTGCGAAAGGGAGGGCTGTGCTTTGTCAGTTTTAGTGCAAGTCCATGGAAATGCCCGTAGACCAGTTGCATACTTTTCGGCTACTCTAGATCCTGTAGCCGCAGCGTTGCCCGGATGTCTCAAATCCGTTGCTGCAACAGGTGTCAGCATTGAGCGTTGTGAAAGCATTGTGATGGGACACCAGTTAGTGGTGTATGTACCTCATTCTGTGGAACTGTTAATGACCAGGACCAAGACCCAACACTTGACTAACAGTAGGCTCACGCGCTATGAGCAAGTTATTCTTGCTGCAGAGAACGTGACCCTTAGGAGGTGCTCTGTCTTGAATCCTGCTACACTGATGCCACTTCCTAATGACATAGAAGGCGAAGACTGTGAAGATCACGATTGCCTTGATGTGACTGAACTATGCACGAAGCCCAGACCAGATATTGTGGATGAGCCATTGATCGACCCGGATGAAATTTACTTTGTTGATGGCTCATGTTTAAGAGAAGATACTGGTCGGTTGAGAGCAGCTTATGCTGTCTGCACCATTACTGGAGTTGTGGAAGCCGCTTGCCTGGAAGGAGTACACTCCGCTCAGGTAGCCGAAATCATTGCATTGACACGTGCCTGTTTAGCAGGTAGCAAAATTAGAGTCACCATTTATACCGATAGCCAATATGGTTTCGGTGTAGTTCATGATTTCGGGCAATTGTGGTCTCAGAGGGGTTACATGACCTCCTCTGGTTCGCCAATCAGAAACGGAGAATTTGTACGACTGCTGTTAGTAGCCTTACAGGGTCCAGCCGCAATTGCAGTTGTGAAAAGTGTAGCCCATACGAAAAATACTGATTTTGTGTCACAGGGAAATAGATATGCAGACGAAGTTGCCCGCTATTGTGCGGAACATGGATATTCTTTCACGGAGGTGGAAGTAGGTGGGGCTCAGGAAAGGACAGAACTAAGCATGATGTTAGAAACTGTTGATACTTGGGAAGATTTGAAACAAATGCAAGACAATGCACCTGAATCCGAGAAGCAGGCATGGGAAACCGCAGGTTGTGTGAGAAGCGAAATGGACTTTTGGGTTTCAGCAGATGGAAAGGCAGTGTTGCCTGAGGAGTTAGCGAGCCCAATGGCACGACAGATACATGGTCCAGTGCATTTGGGAAGAGATGCCATGCTGAGGGTGTTCAGGCAGACTTGGTATTGCCCAAAATTTAGGATTGCAGCAGAAGCGGTGTGTAAGCGATGCATTACTTGCCAGCAGTTGAACATAGGGAAAAGAACACCAGTTACACTGAGTCACATTGGGAGGTCTGTGGGGCCCTTCAACAGAATGCAATTGGATTTTATTGAAATGCCAAAAGTCAACCGCCTTAGGTATGTTCTGGTGGTAGTATGCATATTTTCCAGATGGGTTGAAGCATACCCTACACGTAGGTGCGATACACTCACAGTAGCAAAGTTGTTGCTTAGAGAGTTGATACCGCGCTTCGGGGTGCCTGCCTCTCTGGAATCGGACAGAGGAACACATTTTAACAGCGAAGTTGTGAAGATGCTTTGCTCTGCATTGAACATTGATCAGAAATTGCATTGTAGCTATCGACCAGAGGCTTCAGGTATCGTGGAGCAGATAAATGGGACGCTGAAATGTCGAATTGCTAAAGTATGTTCCTCAACTTCCTTAGGTTGGCCTGATGCTCTTCCTTTGGTCCTTATGAGCTTGCGTAGCACACCCGACAGGAGGACAGGTCTCTCTCCACACGAGGTGCTGATGGGGAGGGCAATGAGACTTCCAACTGTCCCAACGACCGCATTGTTAAACATTACAGATGACCTGATCCTGGATTATTGCAAGGGGTTGTCTGACGCCATTCATTCTGTGTCCCTTCAGGTACAGGCCGCAGAAGTTCCAGCTTCAAGAGGTCAATGCCACAACCTGTGTCCAGGTGACTGGATAGTGGTGAAGAAGCACGTCCGGAAGAACTGCTTAGACGTGCGCTGGAAAGGACCTTACCAGATCATCTTAACGACGAACACTGCCGTGAAGTGCGGAGGGCTGCCAAATTGGATCCACGCTTCCCATACTAGAAGAGTTCCAGCACCCCTTGAAGAAACAGCTCCTCTCACAGACGAAAATCCAGTTGTGGAGGAAGAATCACAAGAGGGGATCAGTCAAGCTGTGGGGGTCTCTGAAGAAGTTGGGAGTGTCACAGATCCAGAAGAAGAAGAAAGACAGAACGGCAGTGAAACTGAAGTTGCCACTGAAGGAGAAAGCTGTTGTGAAACCAACTCAGAGACAGAACAAGTCCAGAGTGATCTAGAACTGAGTGAACGGACAAGAAATAGGAGAACGAGGCGTGGAGCAGCTACCTGGCCTGAAAGAAAAAGGAGGCCAAGCTTGAAGCCAGCTCGAGAGGAAACTCTTGCTCCTATATCCGAAGACTCAGATCCAGAAGAAAGTGCACAAGGACAAGAACAGGAAGGTCCGAGAAGATCAAGGAGGGTGCGGGTGCCTTGCAGAAGATACGCTACTCCTGAGTGGACCTACCTCGCTACAGATGTCCGAAGCACGCAGAACTGGGAGGGTGAGGAAAGTGACCCTGACCAGAACTGAACCCATTATAACCGTGGAAGTAGAGTTGCTGATACCAGGAGTGGAGGTCGAAGGGCTGCTGACACTCAACATCGTCTATCCTCCTCTCTTGAGCGGAATAAGAAAATTGATCCTAGAGACAGTTGAATTTCCGTGTTGCTGTTCAAGGTGTCCAATACTTCAGGGAATCCTTCTTCGTTTGGAAATATTCGAGCAAGTGGTGGGAGTTCTTGGAACACGCATAATTTCGGATTACTAAAGACTTTGCAAAGAACTTTGTAAATACAGATTGAGAGATAACCTAGCGCCAAGAAGAAGAAGAAGAAATTAGGGATTTCCATTTTAGAGGATAGAGAAGGACTAAGGTTGTCTATTGCTACAGAACTCAGAGACTGTTTTTGCGGAAGGGATTTTCAGCTTCCAGGTGTGGTTCGAAAGAATTGGAGAAGCAAGGAAAAGAGACTTTGTACTGTGAAAGAAAAACTAAGCTACACTGTCTTGAGACCATGGAGGCTGGCAACCCGAACCGCAGGGCAAAATGCATAGTACGCACACTTTTAGTGGTAGTGATTTCTCTTATAGTTTTAGTGGTTACTGTATCATATGTAGTGGGACATGAAAATGATGTGAAAGCAGAAAAGGAAGCAAAAAGGGTATCAACACAGAAGCCTCCTACGGCTGACAAACAAGGAGAAAACACAGCGAAAGAGAAAGCTTTGTTAGATGCTGAGATTAAGAGATTACATGCAGACGAATCACAGGGGAATTTTAAATCAAATGCTTATGCCAAATTGCTTTATGAATATATTGATGTCATGGAGGCGAAGAACTGCTATGTCTGCATGCAGTTGCCAGCCTCTGTAGATGAAGGCATCAGGTATCATCATCTTCCATTGACCTATGAAATCTCATGTAGTTTATTGCTGAGCATATTTTATGAACGTGAGGGGTTTGAGTATTACTTCTCGAACTTTGACTCGGTATTGCCAGAGGTGCCAAATTATAAACACCTCAATAGATGGGATTATTACAAGAGTGAAGACAGGTTACAGAAATGTTTCCTTCCATGGAGAACATTAGATACTTCACATGCCCGAAGAAATAATTTGACTTGTAAAGTGTCCGAAATTGAGAAAAAGTTTATAGGGCAGGTGGATGATCGATATAGAAGACAAAAGATCCTAAAAGCTTCAGGACAATGGAAAACAGATTGGACTCAGGAAGAAAGGGAACACCAAAGGAAGGGTAGCAATGGTCCAATAGCTTTAGACCGAGAGAAAAGGGGAAAGATGTGTATACATAGAAGTCAAACATATTATGAGAATGTGTTTGTGGGAGAAGTCAGTTGTGAACATGCTTTCCAATTGGAGTATTACTCCAAAGACTTCTTAAGGGAAATGCAGGTAATCCCGAACGTGTATTTTGTTTGTGGAAGGAATGCATACGTGAAACTACCAGATAATTGGTACGGATCATGTTATTTAGCAATTGTCTTCCCAAAATATACCATGCTGAGGACCTAGAAACCAAAAAGAGAGGAAAACAAACTAGAAGAAGAAGGGATGTAAGCGCTGAGGAGGTAGTTGGAGATGTATTTGGTGCTATATTTCCTATTTTAGGGATAGCACTAAATGATGTTAAGATAAGAAGACTGGCAACAGTTGTAGATAGACTATCCGCCAGTACTGCTAGATCTTTAATGCTGGTGGAGGGAGAGATGCAATCGATAAGGGCAATGGTTCTTCAGAACCGACTTGCTCTAGACGTTCTGTTGGCCAAAGAGGGAGGAGTCTGTAAGGCTTTGAAGGTCCAGGAATGTTGCACTTACATTCCAGACAATTCAAAACCCCTAGAAAAGTACATTCGAAACATTACTGAAATACACCATGAGATAGAGGATTTGACAAAGGTAACAGTATGGGAAAAAGTAGGTCAAGGAATGGGTAAAGTTGGAGGTTGGTTTGCCAACCTGGAAAGAATATCATTTGGTACATATTGAAACCTATCATCATAATAGTGATTTGTGTAATCGCTTTGTGGGGGTTGGTGAAACTGTACAAATGGTATAGAGCAAACAGGTTGCAGAGATCCATGCGAGAGCAGGGGAGGAGATTAGCTGCGATGCAGGAGAATCAGTACAGGAGTCTGAGGGCTCTAGAGGAGATGAAACGAGGGAATATTGCAACGACTTCAGTTTGATACTCTATACCTTAAAGAGGGTGTTGTGATGATGATGACTACTGGAAGTCATCAAAGGGGGGATTGAGAGAGCACAAATCTGAAAAATGTAGAAGTGCACCATATTTACAAGCACGTTGTATTAGTCTAGTATAGAACATACAAGAGTGTCAAACTTATAGAGAGAAAATATATAATAGATGTGTTTAGAATAGGGATACACATATATCAGTGTGAAAACTAATGTAGAGATTTGTAGAAATGTTAGAATGATGTTGGAGTCTCACGTTATGTGGCTGTGTAAAAAAGAAATGTAATTCTGCAAACCATGGAAATGTGTAGGCCACATGGCATTTCACAAGAAACAAAAGATGCTGCTACACTTTTAAGTAACTTGGATTCTAATGTCATTTTACTGCAAAGTATTATTAATCATAGAATTGAAATGTTTTAAATAGATGTGTTACATTATAGTAATGTGTGTTAGTTAGAATACTGTTTAAACAAAGAAATTAAATGTGCATATTGCAGAGGCCCGTTTCATGTAATTTTAGTAGGCCTGAATAGATAAAGTCGCTTCTTTGATCTGCATGTGCTCGTTAGGGAA
Source organism: Lissotriton helveticus (assembly GCF_964261635.1). Lineage (NCBI taxonomy): Eukaryota > Metazoa > Chordata > Amphibia > Caudata > Salamandridae > Lissotriton > Lissotriton helveticus. The sequence goes on from NC_136063.1 coordinate 1,769,842,760, forward strand.
AAGTCGTGTTAGGCACAAACTGTAAAGCCTGTTCAAATAGTTTACGACTTCAAGATATGGTGGAGGCCGGAATTTGGGGCCTACAGAGAAAGTGTCTGTTTGCAGGTGCGAGGGGGTTTAATCAGGGAAATTATGAATAGGCTTTGTTCAGAGACGCCTGGCACAGGCCTGTAGGAGTCTTCAGGAATTTCTAGGGGGTACCGTCTTGCCGGAGAGAAGCCTGGGAAGCAAGGTCAACTTTAACGAAGGGTCCCGAGGAGTACCAGCATGGTCTTTTCCGAAAGAACCAACACCACGTGAGAGGCGTCTCCAGGGGCGTTCCTATTGGAAATGTGATTTTGTATTAGGGACAGCATCCCGGGGTGGAGTTAGAGCAGATGATCTGAGGAACCTAAGAGAGCGGATGGGTAGGCAGATAGGGAACTGCAAGACATCAACTTTGAAACAAAGACTAAGGGAAGTGTGTGATCTTCTTTGGAAGTCACCACGGCTGACACCTTTTTAGGTAAAAGATCTCGTTAAGTAGGGATGTCACTTAGTCTAGTGTAGGGACAGCCTAACCTGTATTTTCCTTTCTGTAAATGACTCTTAAGTTGCAACTCGTAGCTATTCTCGCAACTTTAATGACCTTTGAGCTGATTTTGGTAATTCTATTCTGTCGACTACGAGCATTTAGAGATTTTATGTTTATCTTGACACCTGTATATATTTTGAACCTCATTTTGAGGTGCTTGTATCTCCAGATAGCTTTGGTTTTATAATAAACTTTTAAACCTTCCCAGTGGTAAGTGGTTCTTTAGAGTGGCGTAAATTCTTTCTTGATTAACCTAGTAGTGGATTGCCTTTTACTCAATGACAGGTACCAACGATTTAGTCGACCTGAATTGGGATCTGGATTAGTAGCAATAGACCAGAAATCCCGCGTCAGCACCACTCTACACCATTCACTGAACTTAATATAACTCTACACCACTCCACTCTACACTAAGCCACTCCACACCACTCTACTCTACTCTATGCCACTTTTCTCCATGCCATACCTTAACACTCTGTCCCATTCTATGCCACTCCATTCCACTCTACACCACTCTACTCCAGGCTCCTCTTTGCCACTCTACTGTTGTAAGAAATGGGGTTTCTGGTTGGATAGTGCGTACACCTAAGTCAGGCAGAACCCACCACTCTAGTCAGGGCAAGGGTGTGACACACCCAAGATAACCCCTGCTCACCCCCTTGGTAGCTTGGCAGAGCAATTAGGCTTATCCCAGAGGCAATGTGTAAAGCGTTTCCACAACACACACACACACAATAGTGACACACTAGGCACACCACAAAAAAGAGACTCCACACTAGGTTATACCAAAATAGACTTTGTATTATATATTCATAATAACACATTAGACCATAAATCACTGCATGTCATGTAAAACACATTTAGAGCACATAACTGAAATCACTGCGCCACTAGGCGCTGGTCATAAAGATGTACATAAACCATCTAAGATTGTATTTACATAAAACACTGTGCCACTAGGCACTTGCCATAAGGATGCACAAACCATATCAAGAAAACATAATTACTGAACACCTAGGTGCCCCCTCGTGCCCATTGCAAGGTGTGAGAACCAACGTCACATCATAATATCAGGGCACATAAGGTCATTAGAGAGAGGCATCATGTAAAATATCAACAGATCCCCACTTCATCAAGTTTTAGTGGGGGCCTCCGTCGAGGACTCTCCCTGGAATGCCCCTCAGGCAGAGTTGTGCCCCCAAAGTAAGTGGCAGCTACCCACTCTGAAATACAGCCACCGAGACCAAGGTGATATTGGATCTGTAAAAAGACAATGCCCACGTAGCAGCTGCCCATGGTCGTGAGGCGCAGCTGCGAGGACTTGCTGCATCTTAATTCACCTCAAGGGTATACCACTAGGGAATCCAATACAAGAAGGGGCCCCCCGAAACTGTTGTATGGCAGACAGACAGGGGAAGAAAAGCAAACCAATTACAAATGATGTCTGCCAAGTGGGATTAATAAAGATGGCTCACTAAGAGTCCATTAAGGTTTATCCAGCAAACTTGAGCTCACCATAATCAGGACCAAACCACAGAATCAACTGTGCATCAATCTTGGATATAACATCTTTTTATTTTCATTTTATTTATTTTTAGTGTTTATACATTTAAATCACTATTATCATTTTTTAGCTTTAGAAAAATACAGTTAAAAAAAGATATACAGTATACAATAGAATTTCATAAAATCTCTGGGTTCGCCCCTAACATCCCACACAGCAAACATTCAAGATTCACTCATTCATTCAACCAACATATATATATCCACGAAAATAGTTTCACAATCATACAACATCCTCTATGCAGTTGCCAAAGTGACACATAGAACCGGTCCTGTGGAGTCTTCTCAGCGCAGCACTGGAGACCCCGGTTAGTGGAAAAAGGACAGGGAATATTAACGCCACTAGAGAAGCCTTGCTGGGCCCTCCCCTCCTCTCATCCAGCCTCCAGTGGATGCCTGTGAGTCCACGGTGCAGCCAGGACGAACTCGGGCAGCCCGACCCCAGTTGTGGCTGCTTGGCTGGTCCTGAGCCCTCGCAAGTCTCAGGGCTCACCTGCTCAATTCAGTGTCTCCTGTGCCTCTCTGGTCTCGGAGGTGGGAGGCGTGAGGCACCATGCAGCAAGATGTCGGCACACTGACCCAGTGCAGCTGGGGTGGCCACGTCGACGTCGGCTTCCCTTGATGGTGATGTCACATGGGGACCCAGGGCCTAAGGGACGCAGGAGGATTCCAACGGTCGGGCACGGCTCCCAGTAGCCTGGTAATACAGCGGAACACCACCAGTCCCTTTTACCAATTTAGGTCGCGGCCCACCCTTACCAAAGGGAGGAGGCCTAAGCAGAAATCCAGTTCTGCTTTGGGAGTGATCACTGGGCGCACATAACGCGCTCTCCTGCACGGTTTCAGCACATAATAAGCTCACTCCTTGGGCAACAGAATCGAAAACGCTCCCCCAGCATGCTTTGAGCACTAAAGATCACGAAGCGCTGAGCCTGCCCACCACTACAGGCAAAAGCATTCAGTGCTCACCAGCGCTATGTTTCACCCAGTATTGAGCAGCCCCCAGGAGCAGTTCCTATTGACAAAGAACACTGGAATTTCCCCCCAGTCAAGCTCTCAGGGGCTTTTTCAGTGAAGTAAACAGCACAAGGAAATTCCCAATAAGCAAAGTACAGCCCCTGGAAGACTTTGATGTCCCTGAGTCTTCCACAACCAGAGGCCAGCACATACAGGTCCTGGGAGACTCCTCTCAAGCAGGGGACACAGCACACAGCAAAGTCCTTGTCCTGTCCTTGACAGGATCAGCTACTGCAGGCCAACCCCAGATAGCACACAGTGAAGGGTCAGTAATCCTGCTCCAGTTTCAACAGCTCTTCTCCTTGGTAAAGGTTCTTCTTGATTCCCGAAGTAGTCCAATTTACTGGGGTTTTAGGTCACATACTTATAACCGAAAATGTCTGTGATGTCTTTGAACCAAGGGTCTCTGACCCCAGTCCCAACCAGTTCTGACATTACTGGTGTAGCATGACCACAGGGGGCGGGGACACCATTGTGCCAAAGGAGACCCAGCCTACTCATGTATGAGTAACTCTCCTCCCACAACTCTAAATGCAGGCCAGGTCTAGTCATCCCTGTGCTGAGTCACCCGGGCAGGGCATACCCCAACCCCCACTCACTGCCTGTCTACATTGAATGCACATCCCAGCTCCTGTCACCCACACACCAGATGCTGAATCCACAAACAGCCAGAGGCACACAGAATGTTGAAGTAAGAAAATACTTCTAAAAGTGGCATTTTCAAACACAGGATTTAAAAAACACCTTTACCAAAAGGTGTGTTAATAAATTCTGAATTTCATGGAGTCCAAACAGGATTTCCCTGTTTTGTGCCTAGGGAAAGTTACACATGTAAACATGGAACAATACAACCCCATTATAAGCCTTTGGGACAGATAGCCTTTCAACAGAGAAAAATGAAATGCACTGTTACAGGCCCAGTTACACACTGTCACTTCTCTAGGGACTTACAAGTAAATGAAATATCCCAATCATGGACAACCAATCATATCACCATTTATACAGAGTGCATATGCACTTTAGCACTGATCAGCAGTGGTAAAGTGCCCAGAATCCTATAGCCCAAAAAATATGATCAGAATAATAGTAGGCAAAAGGCAAAAAACGTTTTGGGATAAACTAGTCAAAAAAGGCCATGTCTAACAACTCTATTTCACTCACAGTAGAGTTCACTGCTCTTGAAAAATATGTCTTGCAGCAACTTTATCATCCTATACGAAAATTCTCCCTCCTTGACACCTTCAGGAAAGGCTGTAGCACTAAAATGGCCATGCTGAATATATCTGATGATATTCACAGCTCCGTAGACGAGGGTGATGCTTGCCCACTTATCCTACTTACCTATTGGCAGTGTTCGATACTGTTCATTACTCAGCCCTTTTTGAATCTTTGAAGTTGCATTTTGGTATGAATAGCACTGCCTTAAAATGGTTTACATTCTACCTTCAACACCGCTCACACCAAATCAAAATCCAACTCATGTCTGTCTAAACCCACTCGGATCAATCTTGGCGTACCTAAGGGCTCAGTTCTATCCCCCTCCCTTTTCAATCTCTTCAGGGAACCCCTAATGGTCATCTTGAAACAGGCAGATGTCAAATATCACCTATATGCTGATGACACTCAACTTTACTACAAATACAAATCACCCAGTGACAGTCGACATCTTAACGACACACTGAACAAGTTACAATCCTGATTTTATGCTAATCACGTAAAGCTAAACTCCATCAAAACATAAGTAATTCTTTTATCCCCCAAAAGTAACCACCTTCCAATCCACGAATGGCTCAACGCCCTAAATGCTTTAAATTACTCTCTTACTCTATCCAACTCTGCAAAATCCCCTGGCTTCTTCCTGGACAACATGTCAATGAAAGAGCACATCAAGAATTCAGCAAAAGGAGTGCTGTACACACTCAAAAACATCAAGAAACTTAAATCATTCATTCCCACAGATGATTTCAAGATTGTGGTGCAATCTTTGGTCCTTTCCAAACTAGACTATGGCAATGCCATATTAACTGGGACACCGAACACTCACCTCATCTCCCTTAGATCAGTTCTTAACATGGAAGCTCGGCTCATCTCAGACGTTAAATGGTTTAAATACATAACATTTTTGAAGCAACAACAGTGGACCCTCTATGCCGGACCTCTTTGCCAATTTCTAAAAGTGTGGTCGCGGTGCAAACTACCCCTACGCTAGCTGTTTAGTGGAGTCTCTGTGCTCCAGATCAAATAGTCATATAACCAATTGGGGGTGCGTAGCTTCAAGAAGTCCACTAAATCAATGAGAGTAGGAAAATAACTTCTTTATTCAATAATTTTTCTCATAAAATATAAATTGGTTTTTACTCAATCCAGCCAACGCGTTTCACCCCCATAGTGGGAACTTCTTCAGGGCAAGCAAATAGTGTCCCACATCTGAGTACACTTATAGTACAAATATGTCCATAACCGTAGGTACAGTATGCAGCTGTCGAAATCAGTGACCCTTTGAAATGATCAGTAAGCTCCTGTCTGAACCTGAATGAAAAAGCATCAAAGTCCATCAATTATATGTGAAGAGGAGGTCTGTTACTGGTGGATAGCCTCCTCACAAGAGGATTTACTCATTTTGAGTAAATCCTCTTGTGACAAAGTGTATTGGACCAAGAGCACACAGGTTGAAAGGTCAAAAGGAGAGGAGTTCCTGTCTCTTTTGTAAACGAAAAGGACCATTCGTCTTCCTCCAATGTCATCCTCTTGGTGCAACACAATGTACATAACAAGGACGCCCTGTTCGGAATGTCAATTCTTAAGACAGGGAAATACACAATGTAAAGATCATGGCATAATATTAACTAAACATGTGGGAGGTAGGTACAAAAAGGAACCACAAAGGTAAACAATTATAAAAACTAGCCTAAGCCACACGGGCAACAAATAAAATAGACCACATTAGTGGTTTTACAATTCCACATATCCCTTGCTTTTGCTATGAATCCATTGTGGGGGAACTCTTCACCGCCTAGGATATTTTTACATGATTTGCACGAGGAGCATGGAACTGTTCCACGTACAGGAAGGTTGCTGACTAGAGATCTCTGCATGCAACTGACATTGGATTGTTTAGCATTAAATCTAGAATGGACTATTTTGTCCTTAAGATTTCTATTCCTCCGATGAGCAAATAAAGGTTTTAACAATGCTGAATTGGAGGTCGGATTGCAATTCAGGATATGCCAATTGGCAGTAAACATGTCTTTATATTTAAAAGTACATGTATTGATTGGAGACCTCAGGCAATTACAGTTATTTTAAGTGAACCTTTTGTGTCATATATTATTGTAGCTAATTATACTCTGAATGTATTTCTAACCATCGAAATAAATTGTGTCATTTTCAGATGTTGGGTGGAGACTACAAGGATAGGTACTCCCCCAGTTCTTGCTATTATTGATTATACTGAATCTCAATCAGCAACTTTCTACACTTGAAACAATAAGTTATTGTACAGTTTATATTATTTCTTTGCTCTGTAGACATCATTTCTATCTAATTACAACTGCTCAAATATAGGAATATTAGGTTTGTACCTTGTTTAGCACTATTCAACTTTGCTACATTAATTAGAGAGGGAGTGTCATTAACCCCTTAAGTGCTGCCGTCGGCCAACGGTCGTCACGGGCACTACCTCCCCAGTGCTGCGTGCGACCGCTGGACGTCCAGTTCAGCACCGGATAATGGACAGCGCAGCACTGGGGAGGTTTGTTTACTAGCTCCCAAGTGGTTAAGGGACCTGTTTAGATTTGGTTGCATTTTATTGTTTATTGAATTTTTATAATTGGTATGTAATTTTTGAATAAAAATGTTATTGATTAGTTTTTATTAATTTTGACAAAAACTATGTTTTTCAGACAGAATTTGTGGCTCCTGAAGAAGGCGTCTCTCGCAAACGCCGAAACGCGCGTCGAAAAATATTGATTGCCACTGTTTTATAATTTTTTATTGATTATATTGTATGAAAATTGTATAATTGGTTTTTTGTATTTTTTGTCTAATTTTATGTTTATTTAGTGTTTGATTTTAACATGAATATTTGTGTATCTATTAAATGAAATATAGTTTTTATAATTGTTTACCTTTGTGGTTCCTTTTTGTACCTACCTCCCACATGTTTAGTTAATATTATTCCATGATCTTTACATTGTATCCTCTTGGTGCAATACAATTTGTCATGAGAGGATTTACTCAAAATGAATCCCTGAAAAGGCAGCTGTTTTTGACCAGTACATGCCCTCGCCACATAGACCGAACATTTATATAGCCTTTACTCTGTTGATGGTCTTGGGCAATTAAGACAGCTCTGTAGCAATTATTGATTTATCCTTGGGTGGGACAACCATATTACTGCTGGGTCCCGACCCTCTTTTGCAACCAGAATTGGATTTGAAGTTGGTGACGACCATATTTAGCTTATACTCAGTCGCTGATTTGTCGCGGCGGGGGCTCTCCACCAGTAACAGACCTCCTCTTCACATATAATAAAATGTATCTGTGAGCGTGCCCACTCTTCGGATAGGCTGTTATAATGAATTTGATGGTGATTCCAATCGTGGCTTCCCATATGACTCTGACTATTGCACGTTGGTGTAGCTCTGTTGTACTTTTAGTTTTTGTTTAATGCACGTATGAGCTTTTAGTGTTATGCATTTTTTTAAATGCTGCATCAAGGCCAAGAAATTTTAAATGTGACTGATGAATACAAGGATATTTGTGATTTTGTGCATCTTGTGATATGTAGTTTTCAAATGAATTTGATGTTGATTTTATATGTGGTTCCCTTTATCGCTGTGACCACTGCCGAATAAAGATTATTGTCATTATTATTACTCAATGCCACACCATGCTGCTGTACAGCATGTCACAAGACCCTGGCAAAGCCAATAGCTCTGACATAGGCAATACATATTAGCTTTGCCAATGCTTGTTTCTAATTCTTTGTGTGATGGGACAATGTGCTCATTAATCATTTATCATTGCATGTACAGAAAGATATTTCTACCCAGTTGTTGACCAAAAGCATATTTCCAGGCAATACATCAGGGGTTTGCAACATATGCTCTTTTAAACCTACACACATCCACAGGCCCATAAAACTAAGCTTTGTGGCTTAACACACCCAGCTGGGGTGTTTGACTAGGAAGTGACAGGTTTAAGTGCTGATGCATCTTTCCTCTCTCCTGAAGCAAACTGAGTGGCACTCGTTTGGCAGTATTACAGCTTGTTAATAGCTGTGCTATTAATCTGCTCTATTTTAAGAGTAGAATAGTTTTTAGAACCCTATGTTGAGAATAATTGAGTTCCATCCAAGCAGGAAGCCATCAAGCTTAAAGGGTTCGTGGTTTATACCATGAAAATGTCTCTACAACAGAAATAGTGTTTCTTAATAACAAACTATATAACAACTATGCTTTCAGTTCTCTTCTAATGCCCATAGCAACATTCGGTGTCAAAGTCAAAGTGTTTATTGTTTTCAGCCAAATTGGCCATAACAATTAATCATTCACATACAATACATTAATTACATCAATATTCCTAGAGTTAAAATAATACATTGTGGTCAATCATCGTTTAAAACAATATAAATAACATAATCTGCAGGATCACAGCCTGCCATTCAATAAGTCATTTGTCTCGATTAAGCCAATGGAGGTGATCTTTAAAACAGATTCGCATAGTGGTATATAAAATTCAAGGTAATGCTTAAAAGAAGACATATTAAGGCACAAAGAGCATACATCAGTATATATATATAGGTGTTATAGAAATCTAAATTAATTGCGTTCAGTCGTGCTCAATGGACCCTTCAGCTAATAAAGTTACCTGGAGGAATGGCAATAGATAACTGTAATTTCCTGAGCTAAAAATGTGTCTGGTTGTCCAACGCCATGGCAAGTCAAGACTAGATAATGAGTAAGTAGTGAATGTCAACCCCTCTTGCAGAGATACGATGAAGAATGGAAGATTTTAAAGGTTTTGAAACTAAGCCAACCTAGTGCTGAGGTGTTTGTCTTCTCTAGGTGCTACTTACGTTACTGAGACCTGTGTGAAATTGCAATCTTTGCTTATCAGAGGAACTTGGAAAAATGTATAAGTGCTTGAGTACTGGGGTGGGGTCAAGCGACCCTTGACCCCACCAGGTAGGTCGCTCCCCCTCCACAGAGCACCGCCTCTGCCTCCCTGCCCCAGCTGCGGCTGCTGAGGATGTTCGAGGTCCTCCACCACCCGCAGGCTGCCACCTGCGCCTCATCTCTGGTGGCCAGTGGTAGGCCGTAGGTAGGTTTGTTCATCCTCCGCTTTATTGCTTTTATTGTATTGCCTGTATTTTCATTGTTGTGCCTGTGACTGCTGTTGTCTGTCTTCCCCTGCTGCCTGTACGTTGTCTGTGCCCCTTTGTCTTCCCTCTGCTCCCCTCGCTGTCCACATGCTCTCTCTGCCCGGTTTTCCCTTCTGTTCCCCACGCTGCCCCCGTGCCTCTCTGCCCATTCTGCCCTCGGTTCCACTCATTTTTCCCTCATTTTTTTGTACCTCTCTGCCCTCTGTTCCACTTGTTTTTCCCTCATTTTTTGTGCCTTTCTGCCCTCTGTGCCACTCGCTTCTCCCTCATTTTTTGTGCCTTACTGCCCTCTGTTCCACTCGCTTTTCCCTTGTTTTTGTGCCCTTCTGCCCTGTTCCACTCGTTTTTTGTGCCCTTCTGCCCTCTGTGCCACTCATTTTTCCCTAATTTTTTTGTGCCTTTCTGCCCTCTGTTCCACTCGTTTTTCCCTAATTTGTTTGTGCCTTTCTGCCCTTCGTTCCACTCGGTTTTCCCTTGTTTTTTGTGCCTTTCTGCCCTCTGTTCCACTTGTTTTTCCCTCGTTTTTTTGTGACCTGTTCCCTTTGTTCGACTCGTTTTTTGTGCCCTTCTGCCTTCTGTGCCACTTGTTTTCCCCTCGTTTTCTGTACCTTTGTGCCCTCTGTTCCACTCGTTTTCCCCTAGTTTTTTGTGCCTTTCTGCCCTCTGTTCCACTCGTTTTTCCCTCATTTTTTGTGCCTTTCTGCCCTCTGTTCCACTCATTTTCCCCTTGTTTTTTGTGCCCTTCTGTCCTTCGTGCCACTCGTTTTTTGTGCCCTTCTGCCCTCTGTGCCACTCATTTTCCCCTCGTTTCTGTGCCCCTTTTGCCTTCTGTTCCACTCGTTTTTTGTGCCTTTCTGCCCTCTGTTCCACTCGTTTTTCCCTCATTTTTTGGTGCCTTTCTGCCCTCTGTTCCACTCGTTTTTCCCTAGTTTTTTGTGCCTTTCTGCCCTCTGTTCCACTCGTTTTCTCCTAATTTTTTGTGCCTTTCTGCCCTCTGTTCCACTCATTTTCCCCTTGTTTTTTGTGCCTTTCTGCCCTCTGTTCCACTCATTTTCCCCTTGTTTTTTGTGCCCTTCTGTCCTTCGTGCCACTTGTTTTTTGTGCCCTTCTGCCCTCTGTGCCCCTCATTTTCCCCTCGTTTCTTTGCCCCTTTTGCCTTCTGTTCCACTCGTTTTTTGTGCCTTTCTGCCCTCTGTTCCACTCGTTTTTCCCTCATTTTTTGGTGCCTTTCTGCCCTCTGTTCCACTCGTTTTTCCCTAGTTTTTTGTGCCTTTCTGCCCTCTGTTCCACTTGTTTTCCCCTCATTTTTTGTGCCTTTCTGCCCTCCGTTCCACTTGTTTTTCCCTTGTATTTTGTGCCTTTCTGCCCTCTGTTCCACTTATTTTTCCCTCATTTTTTTGTGACCTGTTCCCTTGTTCAACTCGTTTTTTGTGCCTTTCTGCCCTCTGTTCCACTCATTTTCCCCTTGTTTTTTGTGCCCTTCTGTCCTTCGTGCCACTCGTTTTTTGTGCCCTTCTGCCCTCTGTGCCACTCATTTTCCCCTCGTTTCTGTGCCCCTTTTGCCTTCTGTTCCACTCGTTTTTTGTGCCTTTCTGCCCTCTGTTCCACTTGTTTTCCCTCATTTTTTGGTGCCTTTCTGCCCTCTGTTCCACTCGTTTTTCCCTTGTTTTTTGTGCCTTTCTGCCCTCTGTTCCACTCGTTTTCCCCTCATTTTTTGTGTCTTTCTGCCCTCCGTTCCACTCGTTTTTCCCTTGTTTTTTGTGCCTTTCTGCCCTCTGTTCCACTTGTTTTTCCCTCGTTTTTTTGTGACCTCTTCCCTTTGTTCGACTCGTTTTTTGTGCCCTTCTGCCCTCTGTGCCACTTGTTTTCCACTCGTTTTCTGTACCTTTGTGCCCTCTGTTCCACTCGTTTTTCCCTAGTTTTTTTGTGCCTTTCTGCCCTCTGTTCCACTTGTTTTCCACTCATTTTTTGTGCCTTTCTGCCCTCTGTTCCACTCATTTTCCTCTTGTTTTTTGTGCCCTTCTGTCCTTCGTGCCACTCGTTTTTTGTGCCTTTCTGCCCTCTGTTCCACTCCTTTTTCCCTCATTTTTTGGTGCCTTTCTGCCCTCTGTTCCACTCGTTTTTCCCTAGTTCTTTGTGCCTTTCTGCCCTCTGTTCCACTCGTTTTCCCCTCATTTTTTGTGCCTTTCTGCCCTCTGTTCCACTCATATTTCCCTTGTTTTTTGTGCCTTTCTGCCCTCTGTTCCACTCGTTTTTTTGTGCCCTTCTGCCCTCTGTGCCACTCATTTTTCCCTCGTTTCTGTGCCACTTTTGCCTTTTGTTCCACTCGTTTTTTTGTGCCCATTTTGCCTTCTGTACCACTCGTTTTACTCTTGATTTTTGTGCCCATTTTTCCTCCTGTTACCTTTGTTGTCCCTCACCGCCCTCGCCGCTGCGTCCCCTGCCGCCACGCCCCCCTGACTGCCCACTGCCCATTTGCTGCCCCCGCCTTCCGCCTCCCAGCTGCTTCGCTCTCCCACCTCCCCATATATGCCAGCCGCTGCGTGGCCGCGCCGCTGCGCGCAGAAGGCGCACCTAAGGTGAGCCCGTCCGTGCCTTAAATGCCTAGCGCCAGAACCACTGGCCCCCGCACCCGCCACGACGACTTCCGCCACTACGACGCCAGCACTCTGCATGCTCTCAACTCCGGACGGAGCCACACCTGCTTCAAGGCCACCCGGAAACGCACACACGCCCCCTTCACCTGCCGGAACTGCAGCTACACCAACCTGATGAACCACCCGCCAAGAAAGACCCCAACCACCTCCGATGCATACTACTGAACACCTGCTCCGCACGCAAGCATGCTGTTGAGCTCTGGGACCTGCTTGACACAACATCCCTGGATGTAGCCTTCCTGACAGAGACCTGGTTTAACGACTCCTCTGCACCCAACATCGCCATAGCCATCCCAGACGGCTACAAGATCACCTGCAGAGACCGCACCATCGCCAACAAGAACAGCATCAGGGTGCTCAGCACCGCCGAATACATGCATTTCCAGATCCACACAGACCCTAATTCCACCCTCAGCGGCACCCTCGTCTACCAACCCCCGGACCCCGCCCCCAGTTCAGCGAGTTCATCGCCAAGTTGATCCTCGGAGACCTGAATTTTCACCTTGAAAACAACAACAACAACTCCACAACCCTGATCGATAACCTCGCCAACCTCGGACTGAAGCAACTCGTCACAATGCCCACCTACTCCGCATGGGCACACGTTCGACCCAGTCTTCTCCTCAAGCCCGTACGTCTCCATCAGCTACACCACCAAACTCCTCTAGACCGACCACCGTTGCATCCACTTCGCCTTCCAGAAACCCACCACATACCACCGCACCCAACAGATCCCCCGCCGCTGCTGGAGCAAAATCACTGAATACCAACTACATGCAAATCTAGCTCTCAGCCCACCCACCGAACCCTCCAACACCGACGACGCTGCCCACAGCCTCAGGTGCTGGATCGAGGACTGTGCCAACACCCTTGCCCCACTGAAGAAACCCCCCCCCCCACTGAGACACCAGCAAGAGGGCCGGCTGGTTCACCCCAGAAATACTATCCTCCAAGCAAGCCTGCCAGAAACTAGAGAAGAAATGGCACAGTGGACAAACTACGGACAGCCACGCAGCACACAAGGACACCATCCGCAATCCACCACCACCTCATCAGACTCCTGGTGGCTGACGGAATTGGGAGCAGCCCCGACACCCACCGACCACGCACGCAACCTGGGAATCATCCTCGACTCAACACTTCAATGACAAAGCAAGTCAACACCGTTTCCTCCTCCTGCTTCAACACCCTCCGCATGCTGCGCAAGATCTACAGATGGATACCGACCGATCCCGACAGATACAAGAAAGACAATCACCCAGGCCCTCGTCAGCAGCAAACTCGACTACGGATACGCCCTCTATGCGGGAGCCCCAACCAAGCTCATCAAACGTCTACAACACAACCAAAACACCTTGGCACGACTGATCCTCGACGTACCATGCTACAGCCACATCACCCCCCCACCTGAGAAATCTGCACTGGCTCCCCGTCAACAAGAGGATATCCTTCAAGCTCCTCACCCACGCACACAAGGCACTCCACAAGACTGGCCCAGCCTACCTCAACAGACTGCTCTCCTTCTACATCGCCAACCGCCAGCTACGCTCCGCCGACCTCTCACTCGCCATCATCCCGCGCTTCCGAAGAACAACCACCGGTGGGAGATCCTTCTGCCACCTCACCGCAAAGACATGGAAATGGAACACCCTCCCACTGAGATTAGGACAGACCCAAGACCTGCTGACCTTCAGGAGGATACTCAAGACGTGGCTGTTCGATCAGTAGCGCCCCCCCCCAGCACCTTGAGACCGTTGTGGGTATGTAGGGCGCTTTACAAATGATTGATTGATTGATTTAGTTTAGTGAAGGACCATTTGTCGTTAAGGAATAGGAATCAATCTTGCTAAGCACTAACAACGAACAGCAGCTAGCCAACCTCACAGTTTCCTGTGGGCCCTTGACGGCCTTGCAGACTTGACGACCAGCATTCAGTTTTAGGTGTGCTTCTGCTATTTGTTTCCATGCTGCTTAAATGTATGATGAAACAGCCACTCTGATGGCTCTATCATTGGTTCCCATACAGAAAGCCTCAGCCTATCTACAAATTCTGATCTTCGATGTTAAAAGAAGGGGTCGCAGATGGTATTTGCAAAATCGGTGCGTTAAGTGGCACAGCAGGAGAAAATGAGATAGTCTCTCCCGACCTCCCAAAGGGTACACAGACAAAATATCGAAAATAAAATATCGGAAAGACAAAATATCGAAGTTAAAATATCGAAGGTAAAAAATATTGGGAAGCAAATATATCTGATACAAAAATATCGTAATAGGTAAGTAAGTAGAAATATCGAAAAAAATAATATCGTATGACAAAATATCGACAATACAAAATATCGTGTAGTAATGGAAAAAATAAATAGTGTAGGAAAAAATATAATAATTGTAAATAAAAATTTGATAAAAAGGTCTATATTAAAAAATTACAATATATTTAATATAGAAATATTTTTAAAAAACATATATAGTTTTAGGAGCGGGTTATTGGGTTTATAGGGGATAAGGGTGGGAAGTAATTTAAAAATAAATAATAAATTAATATATATTTGTAAAAAACTTTTTATTAATAATTAATTGGTAAATAATTAATATTAATTAGTTAATTAATTAATATATTTTAGTACATTATTTTATATAATAATTAATTGGTAATTAATGAATATTAATTAGTTAATTAATTAATATAATATCGTACATAATAGTACAACATTAATAATTGGTAATTAATTATTATTAATTAGTAAATTAATATAATTTTGGACATAATTTTAAATAATAAATAATCGGTAATTAAATATTAATAATTAATTGGTAATTAATTAATATTAACTAGTTAATTAATTAATATAATTTTGTATATATTGTTAAATAATAAATAATTGTTAGTTAATTATTATTAATTAGTTAATTAATTAATATAATTTTTTTCATATTTTTAAATAATATTTAATTGGTAATTAATTAATATAAATTAGTTAATTATATTAATTAGCTTCATTTAGTTTAATATATATTTTTTACTTATTGTAAATTAATTTGGAAAAAATAATATTAATAATTAAATTTATTTCTTTACAGCTAATGTGCTAATATATTAACTTTATTGGTATTGTTAATTAATAATTATTTTGTAATTACATAATAATTATTATTTTTGGGTAAAGGAGTATTGTTAGAGTTCAGGGTCAGTTTTCAGTTCTTGGTTAAAGGGGTATTTTTAGGGTTCATGGTCAGTTTTCAGTTTTTGGGTAAAGGGGTATTTCTTGGGTTCAGGGTTAGTTTACAGTTTTTGGGTAAAGGTGTAGTTTTTGGGTTCAGGGTCAGTTTTCAGTTTTAGGGTAAAGGGGTATTTCTTGGGTTCAGGGTCAGTTTTCAGTTTTTGGGTAAAGGGGTATTTCTTGGGTTCAGGGTCAGTTTTCAGTTTTTGGGTAAAGGGGTATTTTTAGGGTTCAGGGTCAGTTTTCAGTTTTTGGGTAAAGGGGTATTTCTTGGGTTCAGGGTCAGTTTTCAGTTTTTGGGTAAAGGGGTATTTTTAGGGTTCAGGGTCAGTTTTCAGTTTTTGGGTAAAGGGGTATTTTTTGGGTTCTGGGTCAGTTTTTAGTTTTTGGGTAAAGGGGTATTTTTAGGGGTCAGGGTCCGTTTTCAGTTTTTGGGTAAAGGGGTATTTTTTGGGTTCAGGGTCAGTTTTCAGTTTTTGGGTTAAGGGGTATTTTTAGGGTTCAGGGTCAGTTTTGGGTTTTTGGGTAAAGGGGTATTTTTAGGGTTCAGGGTCAGTTTTCAGTTTTTGGGTAAAGGGGTATTTTTAGGGTTCAGGGTCAGTTTTGGGTTTTTGGGTAAAGGGGTATTTTTAGGGTTCAGGGTCAGTTTTGGGTTTTTGGGTAAAGAGGTATTTTTAGGGTTCAGGGTCAGTTTTCAGTTTTTGGGTAAAGGGGTATTTTTAGGGTTCATGGTCAGTTTTGGGTTTTTGGGTAAAGGGGTATTTTTTGGGTTCAGGGTCAGTTTTCAGTTTTTGGGTAAAGGGGTATTTTTAGGGTTCAGGGTCAGTTTTGGGTTTTTGGGTAAAGGGGTATTTTTAGGGTTCAGGGTCAGTTTTCAGTTTTTGGGTAAAGGGGTATTTTTAGGGTTCAGGGTCAGTTTTGGGTTTTTGGGTAAAGGGGTATTTTTTGGGTTCAGGGTCAGTTTTAATTTAATGTACGCTGGATTTGGTATAGTAATAATTAAATTATTAGAGACCAACATATACTCACATTTAATATACAGTGCAAAATTTCTGATAAGATTGTTACATTATAGTAAGATAATGATACAAATAGTTCAACATGATTGTAGAAACATTATTTGTATTTATGTTTCACAAATAAAATGTTATTTCATTACAAAATTCTTTTTATTACATTTGGTTTTATAAACATATTTTATAAACACAATGATAAGCAACTATACAGAAGCATTATTATTTTCATACTTTTTGTACAAAAATGAATATTATTTATTATCTCTTTTACATATTGTAATTTCATAAAGAAATGTAGAAATAACAGAAGTATTTTTTACACTTTATTTCAATACATAAAATATTTATTATGTAAGTCACATATTTTTAACACATTTTTCTATTATTATAATTTTTGACAATGTAGTTATATTTCTAGACATTGTTAATATAAATATTATTCTTTTCATAATATGTATTTATTACATTCATTTACATATTTGTTAATCAAATCATTGTAGGATTAAAGTAAATATTTCTTTACAATAATAGAAACTTAATGTTCATTTTTGCATATTTAGTGAAGTATATATATTATATTTTATACTTGGGACTATTTTATTGCATTTGGGTGCTTTATTTTGTAACCGGGTTAGGTCGTTTTGGGTTATTTGGAAGAAGGGCTGATCGCGGTTGGGAGACACTTCACGTCGCTTCAGGTAAGGTTTATTTTATATGTTTTATGTGTATTTTAATTATGTTTTGAGATTAGTGACCTTATATTTTGTGTTGTTGAATGTGAGGGAGGTATGTTTTAGATTTCGAAAACAGATAATTACTTATGGTATATACACGTAGTGTTAGTTAGTTAACTCATTATATATAGAGTGAATTTTAGTCTTTTACGGTATATCTACAAGTGAAATTATCTATTTTAATATGTTTGTACCTAATTACTAGCTAATTAATGTGGGTGGGAATGTCTGTTTTCTATGTTTTTGTCATAGGTGTACGCTACATCAGAAGTTCCGTTTCTTTTTTAAAGGAAGTGTTTGTTTGTTTAATTCAACACTGCTTTACAAACACTTCTTTACATTTTTCGGTTTTGCTGGAGCGATTCTTTCTATTTTTCAATTTTTTCGGGTTTTTTATGCTTATTCGATGGCTCTGGATAACGTGGATGTCGTAATTTTGGAACAGTTGTATTTTTACATTTTTTTGGGGGTTAATTTGGCACTACCTGGATTACTTCGGTGGACAAGGAGGTTATTGGATTGACAACATGATTGGTAAGTCCTTGCTTTCTTATTTTGTGTGGGTGGGTAATGTTATTTTTATTATGGAATAATTTTTTACTTGTTATTTAGTTTGAATGTGTGCATATATTATAATAATATCTCTATATATTGCATACATTAAATACTTTAGAAGCTCACGTTACATATTTTTCCATACTTAGGTGATACTTTTAGTGTTTTATAACATTTTGGGAATTAATTAGAGTACTGCAATGATATTTAGGTATTCTATGCCTTTTGTACTAGGGTAAAGTTTAACTTGTTCTTCCAGGTACTTGTGCATTTGTTTATTTTGCTTTGATGTTTTAGGGACAAGTTCAGTTACAGATTGGTCCATTCTAAATTCTGTTCTTTCTGTAGGCATTTAATGAAATGTTCTAGAGTAGGTTTGGTTCTGCCAGTTGATTGTACAAATGCATTGTGCCAACCTTCCACTGCATTGTTAGTTTTTGAATCTCCGTTAAGGGTACTTCTGTAAACGTTCCACCAGGGTATGAGGAATTTGGGATTTCGTCTGTGGCCAGATCTGTGGAGTCTGCCTACCCAGGTGTCTTCAAAGTAGTCCAGAAATGGACTTAATTTAGCTTCATTTTGTTTGTAGAAGGGGCTGTCTATAAGAATGTTGTAGTGTTCAGCTACGTCTGTTTCAGGTACATAAGCAAGTGCAATGAGTTTTTTAATTTGGAAAGCAAAAGATGAGTTTGTAGCATATTCAACACTTAGGGTAGTTTTTTGAAGGTGTCTCCATAAACACTGGTTTAAATGATAATAGCAGCCTTGAATGCAGGTATGGGGGTGGATTTTTATGATAGTTGAGAGCATTGCTTGCTCAAAATCAAGAATGATACTTTCAGGAGAAAAATCATTAGTTTTTTGTTTAATTATATTTATTAACTCCATATATGTGGAATTATTTTTGTTTGGTAATAGTGCATATAGCAAAGGTATGTTGCAGTTGTGGTAGAGGCCATGTATTGTGTATAATTGGAAAAATGGTTTGGGACAGATGTTAAATGTTCCATCCATCATCCAATATTGGCTTTGCTGCAGTTTAACTAAATTCATACTGGTACCAAAAATTTTAAGCCTTTTGTCATTGTTTTCGTTGTCGTAAACTATAAATGGTTGTTTATTTAAAGTTATTATTTGGTTAGCAGTTAAATTTATATCCTGATATGTTCTGGGAGATGGTGTTGTAGAAGTAGTAGCTTTTTTAGTTTGTGCTATAGTTCTTTTTAAGGAGAGGATATTTGGCATTTGAGTTGTGGCAGTTTTTGGGATTTTAGGAATGGCTTCTTTTAAAATGACATTTGTTTGCTTTTGGGAACCTGTACTAGCTTCTTTTATATTTTCCAAAGCTGTTCTAACTTCTATTTCAGTAACATTAGGTGGATGATTGTGTTCCCTAGTATACAGTACTGTAGCTTCTTTAGTTGTTGCTCTGCCATAGCACTTGTTAGAATAATATTTACAACATTTCCAATTAACTTGCATGCCATATTGCTTTTCTTGTGTATAAGTGTAACCCATGTAGCATAGTAATAGTTTTCCTTTCTGGCTGGTCACAAATTCGGCTCCTTCGGTCATTTTGTACTTTGTATATCTATAAAATGTATATATAATAGTTAATGTCAAATTAAATGTGATAAATAATCTATTTTAGTGATAAGTAGGAATGTTTATACTTACGTGTTTTTGAATTTACAGCAAAATTAGGAGCTGCTTGCTTCTTTAGTTGGGGATAATTGTTTGTGATGTTGTTGTAGCTGTTATGAAAAACATGAAAGTAGTATATTATTAATTAATGTTTCGGTACATTTGCAATGTTAGAGCTCATTTCTACTACAAAAGTGTATCTTCATGATTCACATTGTGAAGATACTTACATATTTTTTTAGGTTGGTCTTTGGCAGTATAGTTGTTTCTTCAGCTTCTGGAGAGTAGTTTGTAGTGTTATCTTAAATAAAAAAGGAACATATGTATTAGAATAATCACCATGTTGGTATGTTTTTTAATAGATTATCTGGTAATTATGTTCTTTAATATACTTACTTTGTGATTATTATCTGTATTATTCAGAATGTGGAGGTCTGTATTATGTCTGTATATCTATTCGTTGTGTTTGCTCTGTAAATAAACAATATATAATAGAACATAATTAGAACAGTTCTAAATGTTAGTATTGTTTTTCCACATTTATTTCAGTTGCATAATACTTACGTAGTAAAATGTATTGGAGAAATAGTACTGATGTCCTTAGTTCATTAGTAGTGCAGTTTTCAGTAGTAGAATCTACAGAAAAAAAGAAATATGTGGGGCAAAAGTCATTATTTCTGTATTTCTGTGTGTTTAGATTTATGTGCACATAATGAATCAATGTGAAATTACTTACATAGTTATTAGAATCTGTATTCCTAGGGTTTGTTCACAGTTATTTTGAGTAGAATATTCAGTACTCGTTGTATCTAAAAAAAATAGTTTCATATAATTATTTAGCATGTTAAGTAGTATGAATAGCAAAGGGGCACTGGGTATTTAGCAGGTAAGTAAGTAGTATTAGCAAATAATGCACTTTCTATTTTATTTACTTACTTAGAAGATGTGATAGTAGGTTGATAGTCTGGTTCTTCTAGTTGTTGTGCAGCAATTCGGATAGAGATGAATCTCCTTCAGTGACTTTTGGCAAGTAGTTTGTGCTTAGATTTTAATTGTTTATATAGGGGAGTGTCAGTAGTAATTACTTTGCTATTGGTTTATTTAAAAAATTAGGTTTGTGATTGGTTAGTTAGTATATTTGAATTTCAGTTGTGATTACTTTGTAATAGAAGTGAAAAACAAAAACAAATTATAAAATTATACAAAGTAGTATAGAATATTTTTATATGTGTAGGTGATATAATTATACCAATAGGATATTTTTGACTAATTAATAGTGTGTCTATAGTATTAATTTAAGTATTGTGTGTTTATTTAGATGTGAACACATATAAAACGTTAATTAATTATGCAAACAGATGCATATAAAAAGTCGATATAGCTGATAATCCGATATTGAAGTGCACGATATTTTTGATGTCGATATTATAGTTAATGTCATTATTTTTTGTAGATAGCGATATTTTTGTTTTCCGATGTTAATGTAGTCGATATAAAAGTAAACGATGTTTTTGTATATCGATATTAAAAAATCGATATTTGTGTATATATCTAGTTAAGTATAGGAACCCGATATTTTTGATTTCGATATTTTTGCTCCGATATTTTTGTACGTCGATATTGTGAATCTCGATATTTTGTCAGACATTCCTCCCAAAGATCAGTGGCACCAATCTGATCTTTCGCTCGGTGATGATGACCACCTTCTGGTTACTGAAGCCACTGGCAATGTTCCCAATTGAAATTTTAAGTTAAGAGATCTTTTTATTACCGGGTAGAGGACTCACCAGATCTTCATTAAATGAAAAGTAACATTTTGACAAGGAATCGAGATGACTAAGGTTCACTAGGTTTTTGTGGGTCCAATGTGCGTTTGTTGCCACTTCTAGACTGACCTTCATGATCGATTTAGGATGCAGCCAATATTCTTTCAGGCCAATATCATCAGAAAATCTGTCGTGATTAAACCACAGCAGGTTGTAGAAGTCTTGCTGCTTCATAATGTCTTGCAGAGTATATCTGTTTGGTGCCAGTTCATCTCTGGATCATATGCGAAACCAGTATTTTAATGTAGCCATTGCAGCAAGATTCTCAATTTTCTTTAGACCTAGATCATTTCTTAGAGCCAACATTGGCATGCCATGGCCCTGGTGTAACAATCATTGAATAAAGTTGTTTTCAGTTGTTTTGTAGATCTGTTGCCTTCTTATGGCCCCTTAATTCAGTAACGTATAAAGAAGCAGCCCCTGCTTTCATTTTGTAAACCAGTGTTGCTGAATTCACTGAGTGACTACCTTAAAGAATTGTGAATCTCAAATACACGCCTGCTTGAACTTTTTGAGTGCTGTGGGGACCATTTAAGTTTGTTGTCCAATCAGATGCCTAAGTAGTCAAAAGTGGATACTTGTGTCAAAGCTGTTTTTTAACCTTAAAAGTGGCTCGCTGATTTTGTTTTTGATTTAGGAATCATATATTTTGTTTTTCCAACATTTATGGCCAGTTTCCTTGCTGTACAACAAGGAGTCAAAACATTTTAGTAGACGGTTCATTGATATGTCTGTCCTGACTAGCAGTACCGCGTCGTCAGCAAAGACCAAAATTGGTAAATGATTATTGCCTGATATAGGTACATCAAAGATGTTACAATGTTGTTTATATAGCAATTGACGAGGGTTGGTGCTAGAAAACAACCATGTTTTATGACTCTCTGTATTGGAATTTCATTTGTATATTCACCTCTGGTGCTGTATATAATCCTCATGGTATTCCCAGAATGCAGGGCAATTAAAAGCTTCAAGATGCTTTCCGGCATGTTCATTCCTCTTGAGTTTTGCCACAGTATAGTACGATCAACACTATCAAAAGCAGTTTGGAGATCAAAGAGACCAGGTAAAGTGGCGAATTTTTCAGAGCCACGTGTTTAGAGCAAATTAGATTTAATCTGAAAGCCTGGTCTACAGTGCTCTGGCCCCTCCTAAAGCCTGCTTGATACGGTGATATCAGATCCAGTTCTTCGAACCATTGGTATAGGCATGATAAAAACAACTTCCCAAATATTGTTCCCATTCTTTCAAGCAGTCAGAATGGCCGCTAGCTATTCAAAAGATCTCTCAGGTCCTTTTTATGAATAGGCACAATCGTTGATTTTCGCCATGAGTGTGGAACTTCCCCGAGGGACTAGATGTTGTTAAAGGAGCGTGTAAAAACTGGAGACCAAAGAGTTACTTGATTTCTTAAGACATCCAAGGGATTTTTATCTGGGCCAGGTGCTTGTTGATGTTTTTGTGACTTAATTGCTTCAAAGACTTCCTCCTCAGTGAATTTTTGGTTTTGCCCTCTGGTCGTAGGACTTGCTGGAGATGTACTGACCCTTGTTGGGGGTAAGTGAACTAAGAAGGAGTGGTTCAGACCTTCAGAGTTGATAACTATTAGGTTCATTCCTAGGTTATTTTTGGAATCTCCACATTGCATTAGCCTGGTGGGACTTTGAGTGCCACCGTTTGTCATTTGGTGTTGTGGTGCTGCAATAGTATGCTAATTTGGCAGAGGCTCAACATCACTTTTATAGAGAGAGCTGAAGCGGTCGCTCCAAAGTTGCGGGCTAATGTTCAGCTCCAGATTCTTTGGATCACCCTCACAGCTACAGCTGATGATTTCCCAGAATTTCTTTGCGTTTTATGAAGAAATTGCATCCAACAGATGTTACCATGGCTTATATGTATAGTACTTCTTTTTGGGGTAGATGTATCAAGCTTTTTTCTTGTCGCAAACGCTGCGATTCGCAAATTGCGATTTCTTAAATGCGATGTATGAAACATTTCATTTTAGCAAATTTTGGCTAAGAAATCGCACATTACCTCCAACTTGTAGTTGGTGGTAATTTGCGAATTCTTTTACAAATGCACTTAATGCAATTTGTAAAGGTGCCTTGTGACGCTTAGGGCATGCATGTGCGCCATATGCGCACACATGTCGTTTTCAGGGGTGCAGCAGGGTGTCCTTGAGACACCCCTGCACCCTTGAAATTATTCTCAATTTGCGATTAGCAAATTGCGAATTGCAAATTGTGAATAATTTCACATTCATTTCTATGGGCCTCCTGGCCCATAGAAATGAATGGGAAATTATTCCTTATTTGCAATTAGCAATTTGCTAATCGCAAATAAGGAATTTTAAGAAATCGCTTAAAAATAGCGAATTTCTAGATACATGCCATTTTGCAATTCCCAAATAGCGATTCCTTAAAAATCGCTATTTGGAAATCGCAAAAGGGTATGTTGATACATCTAGCCCTTTGTGTTTTAATAGCGCCTTCTACTGTTTCCTTTTCTCCAAAAACATCTGTTCATTAGCTTCGCCCTGGTGTCTATTCTATAAGGCCAGAGTCAGAGTTTATTTTAATTTAACACACTCCCCATCAAACCAATCATGTCCTTCCTGGGAAGGATTAGCAGAGAGTTTGTTATGTGCTCTCTTTCCAGTGTTGTTTGTGAGAGAAGCTCCTTGTACTTGTGCATTTGAATCTGTTGTTGGTCCACATTATTCATGGGTGCTTTTAGTGTTGTACTATGTAGTGTCAACCCTTTGGGACTACTGGCATAGGTGTCTGACTGCTTATTATTATTAATCCTATTTATGTTTTTCCTGTTTGATTTTAAGGCAATTTATTTTTGGCTGCTTGTAAATTGAGTCTCTAACTCGATAGAGCTTGGATTAGGATGTTCCATAAGCAGAAGCAGGGGGTCATGATCCCTTTCAAGCCTGGTGATTACTCTCATATCAATAACAAGGTGCCATGCATCCATGTTTATTGCCATGTATTCAATGAGACTTTGTCTGGTACCCACTGGGAAAGTGGATTTTGGGGGGTTATCAGTTTTAGTTCGGCCATTGAGCGGGTGCAGGATCACTCTATTAGAGCTTTAAAAATGTGTTTGCCTTTCTTTGTCCTTTTACAGTGCATAATAGGTAGTGCGGGTATCTCCAACACTCTATCCTCGTCAATTAATGATTTTTCCATGAGTATTGGGTGCAACTTAGCATTAAAGTCTCTGCAAACCATTGTGCAGCTCTTTCTAGGCAGTGCAGGTCCTCCCAGCCTTGCTTCAAAATGAAGCATTGAAGGTTCTTCTGAACTTGTCATCAACACGTGATCCTTTAAAGATGCAAGATCAGGTTTGAGTTTGGTGCTGCTGCCAGGTGGGAAGTATAAGTTTATCATCTTAAGTGCCCCAGCCTTTCTTTTTGATGGATGATTTGAATATTTTTATTGAGAATAGTGTGAGATGTTTAGGTATATTCAAGGTGAGATGCTCTTATCCAAGTGATGAGTCCTCCCACTGGTCTTCCTTTTTAGGTCTCACCTACGCAGCGCGCATGCGCTGCATTGGAAAAAGACCTGTAGCAATCTCTACGGTTTTGGTCCCAAAGACGTGCACACGTTGCATTGCCTTCAGTGGCAACGTGTGCACATTTGGCGATTCCCTTGTGAGAGCGAGCTAAAAACACCATATGTTTGTAATTAACTTGCAAACACATGGTGCCTGTGGCTCGCTCCCACAAGGGAAACACTTTCACTTTTGCCAACCCTTTGTTAGGCGTGCACGCTTGTTGCGTATGTTTGGGTGCCGTATAATGTTTCAAAGTAGTCTAAAGGCCGTGCACGGTATGGTGTAGAGTTAGTGCATGTATGTTTTAGAGTAGGGTGATATTGTGTATATGGGTACTATGAGTATTATGGCTCAGGTGTTCTGCAGGGAGATGCCTAATCTGTTGTAATGCATAAGATTATGACTGTCGAGTTCTGAGTATATGATTTACGTCCTGTGCAGGTTGATAATGTGTATTGTGTGAGTGTGCACATGACAAGTTCAGTCCCGGGAGGGGGCGCATGTGTGTGCGTGTGTGAGATAGAGGGTCTGTGCGAGGTGTGCTGTCAACCCCTCCTCCCTCCCTGCACCGAGGCATTGGCTATGACATCATCAAGCTCTGCTTTCTCCTTTTCATTAATGAAAGCCCCCCTCCTTTCATCCCCCTCAAGCGCATGCATCCTGGCGACGAGTGGAAAAGGCTTAGGCTGCTGGTCGGGTGTCATGGTGGCTCCGCTGTGATGGCTGCCGAGGGGAGAGCAAGCAGCAGGGAGGAGGAGGAGGCGGAGGAGACTTAGAGAGCCACGGCCCCCAGAATAGTGCTGAGCACGGACAGATAGAGTGCTCTCAGCCGCCCGGAGGGCGGGTGGGCACCCGGACATATCGGCTCACAAGGCGGTGGAGTGGGTGCAGACAGTGATGAACAGCTTCGATGATCAGTTGAAGGAAGGTCTGGGGTGAGGCTGCCCGCAGAGTCAGACTGGGGATGATGCGCTACTCTATCACTGTGACAGTGCAACCCTTCCTCACGCTGCTGTCACCTAACCAAACAGGCTTGAGGTTGCCCTCGCTTTCATCCTTCTAAGTCGCCCAATGAATCTATACTATATGCATCACGGTTTTAGTGCATGTGATCCATTGCCCCATGTGTGTTTATACCCACTCAATCTGTCCTATGTTAATGTTCTCGTCCGTCCTGAATGCGCCCTTTTCTTTAGACGATTTCTCCTTGCTCATCTGCTTCATCCAAAGCATCTGCTTAGCATCTCTACCTATGGATCCCGCCATCAGTGCTATTTTTTATTTCCCTTATGTATTACTCCTCTCTTCATGGTTTCTTGTCTCATGAACACCCTCCAGCCCCCATAGGTACATCTGTAGTGCATGCGCCACTTTAGTGGTCTGATGATCTTTGATGACCCTCGATCACCACCATTGTGTACTGATTTTAGTGTGCTATGTTACTTTAGCCTTCATGTAGGATGGTCTTGCATTACACTAATCTTGCCTAAGAATAGAAGGTGTGGGATGTCGAGGTGCAGAGTTGTTGGTGATGGTGCACACATGTGCATAGTGTTATTTGAGTTAGGTGAATTATGACTTTAGCCTATTGGCTTTGACGTGGTCTAATATTATTCTGCTTTCCAAGTAGTAGAGGCCTATGCTTAAGCAACTCCATATTCTAAACTGCAGCCATCTTCTGAGCCTCTGTAGGTGAGAGGTAATGTTTGAGATTACATGTGTTGTTCACCGGCAGTGAACCAGAGCAGACCAGTTTTTATCAGGAGGAATGTGCCGTCTTTGCATTGGCGCCAGAACAAAAACTTGGCCAGCTGCTGTTGGGTACTTGGTGTGGAAAAGTACAGGAATCTTGTGAGAAAGGTAGGCGGGTTCTTCCAGAAGCTTCGATAGAGGATAGAGTTCTATATTAGAGAAAGGGGGTCCGTGGCAGAGTGAGAGAGATAGTTTCTGAGAGGCAGAGAGCTGAGATGCTGAGAGCTGGAGAGATGCTGAGATGCTGGTCTGGTGTTTTGGCGGTCTGATGATACATCACGGTGCAGACGTGCAGACGTGTGTGTGCCACAGAGAGTCCGGAACCAACCAGTGAGGGAAAGAGAGACGGACCCTTCTTCAGATGACAAGACGCCTAAGATTATGGTGAGGTGTTCGATGTATATCTAACTTTATCTAACTATGCTTTTATTTTCAGGCTCTATGTATATCTATGTGCTAATGATTGCTGCTAATGTTTACTGTGATGTTTAGTTATTTCTTTCTTTTGTCATCCTATTATCATGTAATAAAGAAACACTAGAGTATATAATTTGTTTGCATTCCTTGTGAGCGAAGGTTGAGACCCCTTTTTTACCAAGTACTTACAGAGGGATGGGTGATGCCCCTCTAATGGGTAATTGTTGATACGGAAGGGAAAGTGCCTCCCATCAGGGATGTCTAAATTACATTGCTAGGAGGAGCATGCGCTTTGTACCCTCTTAGATTAGGAGGTGTTGTGACTTGTTATTTGCGAGCTCCTCAGCAATGATCTTATATGTTGTCAGTGTTTATTCCTTTCTTGGGTAAGTATTGTGAAATGTGGTGTCTTTCTGGAACTGAGAAAGGATGTGGTAAGTAATGACCTGGTGACTGACAGAAGCACCAAAACATAAGGAGATATTTGTCATTACAATATCTGGAAGCCCTTTTTATGTGATCCCAATGTGTACTCTCTTATTATCATGCCCTCCTGCACATTTGAACTGTGCTTGCTCACTCCTTGTGTCCTCATGCATTTATTCCGTCCGTTTTCTCTTGCGTGCATGCTTCCTTCCTTGCACATGCTTTGCTGTTATCATCCTATATTCCCACGTGTATTCTCTTGTGCTCCCTCCTTGCATCTCCACCTGCACCCCTTGTTCTTCCCTAGCTGTTTTGTCATACAAAATTTTACCGCATCAAGTTATTAACATCCGCATGTGTATGCTACTCAGTCCCAGCCAGCAACAAGCCCCCTTCCGACCAGTGTTTACCTCTTATGTCATCAAGCATAATCACTTCAGCTCGAGCCCTGTTATGACTGTTTTGTAGCCTATTTATTATTTATTATTTAGTGTTGTGAAAACATTGCCTTTTTGTGGCATAATGTGGTTGTGGACCATGAATCACATTCATTCGTTACCCGCTCGCTGGACGGCGTTTCTTAAAAATATTCATCAGTCTTCACAAAACACAGAGGTCTCACAGCAACAGAAAGCCGGCCAGAAATGATGTGCCTGGAAAGCGGTGGCACCGAAGCTTAGCCCCCTATCACCTCCTCTTCGGTAAGGTTCGCGCCAATTCGGCCAACTATTTCAAAAAGAGACTTTCCCATTTTTCACTGTGCACTAATGCACTATAGCGGCACCTAGCCAGAAGTGCACCAGTGTGTGAAAAGCAGAACACAAACTAACAGGTGTTACCAAGTGCATGCTAGCCATGCTCTGGGGATTATAGCGACTATTCAGGAAATACTGAAAGTCGAGGAGCTTGCAAACAGAGCCTGGCAACAGTGTGGTGAAATCTTTATACAACAAACAATTCTTTTGTCTCTATAGGTTGTTGAAGTGTCACCACTCACCCATGTAAAAGCGCAGGATGAAACGGGCATACAACATTTTTCTTTTGGGAAACACCTTGTTTGTTTCCAAGCTCCTGTGCTCAGCTTTTCCAAGTGCTGTGGCAAAGAAAAAAAAGCATTGGCATAGCCAGTATGTCTCGCCTTTGGGACCTTATAAGTGTTTGGTTAAATATCCTTGGTGCAACAACATCAACTGTTGCATGGCTAAACACTTATAAGGTCCCAAAGGCCAGACCTATTGGCTATGCCAACGTTTGTTGTTGGTTGGTTGCTGGTAGATGATATGTTGAGTACCGTCTAAGTCAATCGTATCTGTGCTCCATGTTTCTTGGAATCAGCAGATATCCATTTCAGTTACAAAGGACAGCCAATCCTTGTCCTCTATTTTAGATTTTAGGCCTGCTATGTTCCAGCTCAATTTTTTCAGACACGTTTTCCGCCAACTTGTGAAGTAATAATTCTAGGTTTATCCTACAGGCATATGCTTTCTTGGCTGGCCAATGCAGATGATGATGATAGTGATGGTCTTGGTTGTGGCTGAGGATCTTGACAATGTGAGTTCTGAATCAAATTGCTATATAGAATTTTCTGTCTGTTAGATTCATTAATTTTGGAAGTGACTGGGAGGAGCTCAAAGCATTTTACAGCACAGAACCAATGTTGTTACAATGCCCACTTCTAGTCTCAGAACCGTTTGAAGTTGTTTTTTCCATGAATATAGATGGATAAAGATCTTTTCAAGAGGATTTATGCTAATGCCCCAGGTCTTAATTAGTTTTTTATGGCTGAGGATATCGTTAGTTATTGTTAGGTTTGCCCATACAGTCTGTGTGGATTCTCTATTGCTAAGCCTATTCGATTGAACAATACTAGCCATAGCTAAATAGTTCGATCTTATGTGCTGTAAACCTGGGAGAGATTATTAGGCACATGATATTCCTTCTACTGAGGTTGTCATGGCTCCCTCTTGAATTATATTCAGGAGTAAACATAAATGTTTTCTGCTCTTTGATGGTCGTTAGTAAATCCTCTCTATTAATCTCCGTGCCATTGTGTGATTTTTTTGCATGTGGCGTTGTTTCCTCTGTTGAGGTTAGAGTACAAGTATCTATATATTTATTAGGTGGTTTATCTTGTGTGTACATTGTCATTTGCAGGTATGTCCTACCACTCAAGCGAATAATTTGATTATCGCAGAGTCCCTGGGCATCAGAAACTCTATGTTCGATTGAAGTGGAGAAAGTATTAAGGGCAAATCTCCAGAACTTTCATGAATAGCCTTTCTAAGGCTAAGTTCTATATGTTTGATCGTTGTATTGATAGGAGCACTTGTACTCGGACATGTAGTGTTGCTACTTGGTTATTGATTTCTAGTGATAGATAATGCTTCAGTGCAGCTGGTATTTTTCACTCCACAAATACCAAAATTCAGGTATAGCTGGTCAGGTTGATGTATGTGATTGTATAATAACCTTGGCTAAGCATATTTATGCTGCATGAGCACTGTGGTGAATTAAGCGTCTGTAATTCTCTCGGTGGGTTGATCAGCACTATGTTGTTTCCTAGTTGTGTCAGTTGTAGTATATGCTGTCCCTCATTCGCAGTTTCCTGTTTTTGGGTTTGAGGAATTGGTCTAGGTCCAGTTGGAATATATTTTATATGAGAGTGAAGTATGCATTCTTTGCCCAACAACAATCCTGCGTTTTGATTCACAAAGTCACCACTGAACTCTAAGGCCCTCATTAGGATGACGGGCGGACTTTGTCCGCCCGTCATCCTACCGGTGAATGGGACCACCCGCCATAAGGGCGGGTGTCCCATTGTACATATTAGGATGCGCCCGCCACAGTGGCGGGCGCTTTCTGCATTTTTAGCATTGCGGCGGGCGGTGCTGAAAGCTCAGCCCGCTGCAAGGCAAAAAATGCACGTTGTGCATTTCAATGCACAACATGAGAGGCACCGCGAGGTGCCTGTCATCATGTGCATTGAAATGCAGGGTGGTACCATAGGTACCCCCCATGTGCACCCTCCACCCCCCGGAGTCCCTGGGAGCCCGCAACGGGTCCCCGCAGGGGGACTCCGCATGCCTTTCCGTGGCGGCGTGGCCACCACGGAAAGGCATTCACAAATGCCCATCATAATATGGCTTTCGGTGTCTAATAG
Source organism: Lissotriton helveticus (assembly GCF_964261635.1). Classification (NCBI taxonomy): domain Eukaryota; kingdom Metazoa; phylum Chordata; class Amphibia; order Caudata; family Salamandridae; genus Lissotriton; species Lissotriton helveticus. The sequence goes on from NC_136063.1 coordinate 1,769,873,268, forward strand.
ACACCGCCACCATATAAACCCTATTCCGCCCCGGCCTAAGGCAACCGGGGCGGAAAAGCAGCAGAAGGTCTTTACGTCCGCCGCGGTACCTTCCGCCATGCTAATATGGCAGGGGGTCATTCAGGGTAGGATGGCGGGCGGATCGCCCCCGCCAGGCCGCGGTGGCTATCGCCAGCCTGGTGGTGGCGATCCGCCCGCCATCCTAATGGGCCCCTTAGTTTTTCATATTATTTGGCACAGAATTGCCTAACTTTCATAAATTTTCCATTGATTCGGGATCTGCTACTGTTACAATCCCAGCTTGAAGTAGTGGATTTTAACCGCGATACCTCTATGTGTTTGTTCGTCCACTTGAGCATCACCACAACATTATGTATGATGACAGCCCACACCTGCCACCCGGTAAATACACTGCTGGGTGACAATAGTAGTTGGTAAATACCATGAGCACACTGTCGACCTATGGGAACCTAAGCTCCGTATAGACTTACACCCTTCTATAAGGGTTTATACGCTCAACTGTATTCCCTCCATTTCTTTTACCTTGTTTATTTTGTCGTTCCAGATTATATCATTCTACCAAGTGGCACTATAACTAATTGACAGGCCACCACACTGCACTAGCACTCACCTCACTTTCTACCTTGGACATGACATTTGCCTAGCTACTGGGGGCCATTATCAAACTCAAGCAGCACAAACTTCTGTTTTTTTTACTGATGACAGAGGGGTTATTCCAGTCAGACCTGCACACAAGCTTACTGCTTTATCATTCAAAAGATCTCAGAAAAGTGACCCTTCTGGGGACCTGTAGGGCACTGCAGTACTGGCCCAAAAAGGAGCACTGCCCTATGATGAAGCAAGACATCCTTTGGGGTGTGTGAGGACACCAAGATAAGGATACTCTGTCCCCAGGCACTATATTAAGAGAACAACACTGCCCCTTCCCTCTCCTATCACACTTTTTCCATAGGAACTGTAACTCCACCGAGCAATGTACTAATGTCTTCCACATCTCCAGCGGTGTTCTGTAGAGGGTGCCTTGGGATGCCACTTTTATGACTTACACTACCATGTTGGGTAGGGGTAACTACTGCTTTACTGCTTCACGACTAATAATGAAAACGTTCCCAGGGTTAACTCTCCCCACTTTGCAGCAGTTCCTGTGTGCCCTACTTGCAAACAATCACACTCTGCCCATCTTTACCTAAAACCAAGATGACAGAACCAGTCCTCCCTTGTGAAAAGTTCCTGTGCCCACTCTAAAGAGGTGCGGCCAGAGCGATGAGCAAATCCTCTCTTCTGGTCACTCAAACTGGTTATAGAGGCAATGCCTCTACCATTGAGATTGGTCTCTGTGTGGCTAGAAGAACAATAGAGGGGGCCAGCCCAGGTGTGAGCCACATCGGCCAGTGACAGGATAGGTCCATTTGAAGAAAATTAAGTTCCTGGGCACAGCAGAGATGACCATCATGTCAAGGGAAGATCAACCTTTCTCCCTTTGTCTCAGCTCTGGGAGCCAATTCATGGCCAATAAAGGAGCTATTTAGCTCCTTCCCAGTTGGCATTTGGAAGTTCAGGCAAATGACCTTCTAGAGGCTTAGGCAGCCTAAAAGCAACTGTAGGAAAACGGCCCTCTCTAAAGGGCCATGTCAAATGTTTTGCCCTCCTCTTGTTGCTGATTCTTTTTGTTGGCCAGAGGACTCTTTTTACCACTGCTTACCAGTGTTAAAATGCATGTTCTTCTACCCTAAACATGGTAATATTGGTGCATACATAATTACCATATCTAGCTTACTTGTTAGTCCCTTATAAAGTGGTATACCACATACCCAGGGCCAGTAAATTAAATGCCTAGTGTGCCTGCACTACTGATTGTGTCACCCACACAAGTAGCTCTTTCAGCATGTCTCAGGCCTGCCACGGCAGAGTCTGTGTATGAAGTTTTACTGCCACTTCAACTTGGCATTTAAAACCATTTGCAAAGCCTGCAACTCCCTTTTTATTATACATAAATCACCCTTAAGTTAGGCCCTGGGTAGCGGATGAAGTAGGGTGCTGTGTAAGTAAAAAGTAGTACACATACTTTTAAGTTTTGCATGTCCTGGTACTGATCCTCGACGTACCACGCTACAGCCACATCACCCCCCACCTGAGAAATCTGCACTGGCTCCCCGTCAACAAGAGGATATTCTTCAAGCTCCTCACCCATGCACACAAGGCACTCCACAAGACTGGCCCAGCCTACCTCAAAAGACTTCTCTCCTTCTACATCGCCAACCGCCAGCTACGCTCCGCCGACCTCTCACTCGCCATCATCCCGCGCTTCCGAAGAACAACCACCGGTGGGAGATCCTTCTGCCACCTCACCGCAAAGACATGGAACACCCTCCCACTGAGATTAGGACAGACCCAAGACCTGCTGACCTTCAGGAGGATACTCAAGACCTGGCTGTTCGATCAGTAGCGCCCCCCCCCCAGCACCTTGAGACCCTTGTGGGTATGTAGTGCGCTTTACAAATGATTGATTGATTGATTTAGTTTAGTGAAGGACCATTTGTCGTTAAGGAATAGGAATCAATCTTGCTAAGCACTAACAACGAACAGCAGCTAGCCAACCGCACAGTTTCCTGTGGGCCCTTGACGGCCTTGCAGACTTGACGACCAGCATTCAGTTTTAGGTGTGCTTCTGCTATTTGTTTCCATGCTGCTTAAATGTATGATGAAACAGCCACTCTGATGGCTCTATCATTGGTTCCCATACAGAAAGCCTCAGCCTCTCTACAAATTCTGATCTTCGATGTTAAAAGGAGGGGTCGCAGATGGTATTTGCAAAATCGGTGTGTTAAGTGGCACAGCAGGAGAAAATGAGATAGTCTCTCCCGACCTCCCAAAGAGCAGTGGCACCAATCTGATCTTTCGCTCGGTGATGATGACCACCTTCTGGTTACTGAAGCCACTGGCAATGTTCCCAATTGAAATTTTAAGTTAAGAGATCTTTTTATTACCGGGTAGAGGACTCACCAGATCTTCATTAGATGAAAAGTAACATTTTGACAAGGAATCGAGATGACTAAGGTTCACTAGGCTTTTGTGGGTCCAATGTGCGTTTGTTGCCACTTCTAAACTGACCTTCATGATCGATTTAGGATGCAGCCAATATTCTTTGAGGCCAATATGATCAGAAAATCTGTCGTGATTAAACCACAGCAGGTTGTAGAAGTCTTGCTGCTTCATAATGTCTTGCAGAGTATATCTGTTTGGTGCCAGTTCATCTCTGGAGCATATGCGAAACCAGTATTTTAATGTAGCCATTGCAGCAAGATTCTCAATTATCTTTAGACCTAGATCATTTCTCAGAGCCAACATTGGCATGCCATGGCCCTGGTGTAACAATCATTGAATAAAGTTGTTTTCAGTTGTTTTGTAGATCTGTTGCCTTCTTATGGCCCATAATTCAGTAACGTATAAAGAAGCAGCCCCTGCTTTCATTTTGTAAACCAGTGTTGCTGAATTCACTGAGTGACTACCTCAAAGAATTGTGAATCTCAAATACACGCCTGCTTGAACTTTTTGAGTGCTGTGGGGACCATTTAAGTTTGTTGTCCAATCAGATGCCTAAGTAGTCAAAAGTGGATACTTGTGTCAAAGCTGGTTTTTAACCTTAAAAGTGGCTCGCTGATTTTGTTTTTGATTTAGGAATCATATATTTTGTTTTTCCAACATTTATGGCCAGTTTCCTTGCTGTACAACAAGGACTCAAAACATTTTAGCAGACGGTTCATTGATATGTCTGTCCTGACTAGCAGTACCGCGTCGTCAGCAAAGACCAAAATTGGTAAATGATTATTGCCTGATTTAGGTACATCAAAGATGTTACAATGTTGTTTATATAGCAATTGACGAGGGTTGGTGCTAGAAAACAACCATGTTTTATGACTCTCTGTATTGGAATTTCATTTGTATATTCACCTCTGGTGCTGTATGAAATCCTCATGGTATTCCCAGAATGCAGGGCAATTAAAAGCTTCAAGATGCTTTCCGGCATGTTCATTCCTCTTGAGTTTTGCCACAGTATAGTACGATCAACACTATCAAAAGTAGTTTGGAGATCAAAGAGACCAGGTAAAGTGGCGAATTTTTCAGAGCCACGTATTTAGAGCAAATTAGATTTAATCTGAAAACCTGGTCTACAGTGCTCTGGCCCCTCCTAAAGCCTGCTTGATACGGTGATATCAGATCCAATTCTTCGAACCATTGGTATAGGCATGATAAAAACAACTTCCCAAATATTGTTCCCATTCTTTCAAGCAGTCAGAATGGCCGCTAGCTATTCAAAAGATCTCTCAGGCCCTTTTTATGAATAGGCACAATCGTTGATTTTCGCCATGAGTGTGGAACTTCCCCGAGGGACTAGATGTTGTTAAAGGAGCGTGTAAAAACTGGAGACCAAAGAGTTACTTGATTTCTTAAGACATCCAAGGGATTTTTATCTGGGCCAGGTGCTTGTTGATGTTTTTGTGACTTAATTGCTTCAAAGACTTCCTCCTCAGTGAATTTTTGGTTTTGCCCTCTGGTCGTATGACTTGCTGGAGATGTACTGACTCTTGTTGGGGGTAAGCGAACTAAGAAGGAGTGCTTCAGGCCTTCAGAGTGGATAACTATTAGGTTCATTCCTAGGTTCTTTTTGGAATCTCCACATTGCATTAGCCTGGTGGGACTTTGAGTGCCACCGTTTGTCATTTGGTGTTGTGGTGCTGCAATAGTATGCTCATTCGGCAGAGGCTCAACATCACTTTTATAGAGAGAGCTGAAGCGGTCGCTCCAAAGTTGCGGGCTAATGTTCAGCTCCAGATTCTTTGGGTCACCCTCACAGCTACAGCTGATGATTTCCCAGAATTTCTTTGCGTTTTATGAAAAAATTGCATCCAACAGATGTTACCATGGCTTATATGAATAGTACTTCTTTTTGGGGTAGATGTATCAAGCTTTTTTCTTGTCGCAAACGCTGCGATTCGCAAATTGCGATTTCTTAAATGCGATGTATGAAACATTTCATTTTAGCTGCGATTCGCAAAATAGCAGCGTTCGCGACAAGAAAAACGGGAAATGAGATGCATCATGCAAAAAGTTTGCAATATTAAGGAATCGCAAATTTTGCGATACCTTAACATTGCGCAAGCATTTAAGAAATCGCAAATTGCGATTTCTTAAATGCGATGTATGAAACATTACATTTTAGCAAATTTTGGCTAAGAAATCGCACATTACCTCCAACTTGTAGTTGGTGGTAATTTGCGAATTCTTTTACAAATGCACTTAATGCAATTTGTAAAGGTGCCTTGTGACGCTTAGGGCATGCATGTGCGCCATATGCGCACACATGTCGTTTTCAGGGGTGCAGCAGGGTGTCCCTGAGACACCCCTGCACCCTTGAAATTATTCTCAATTTGCGATTAGCAAATTGCGAATTGCAAATTGTGAATAATTTCACATTCATTCCTATGGGCCTCCTGGCCCATAGAAATGAATGGGAAATTATTCCTTATTTGCAATTAGCAATTTGCCAATCGCAAATAAGGAATTTTAAGAAATCGCTAAAAAAGGCGAATTTCTAGATACATGCCATTTTGCAATTCCCAAATAGCGATTCCTTAAAAATCGCTATTTGGAAATCGCAAAAGGGTATGTTGATACATCTAGGCCTTTGTGTTTTAAAAGCGCCTTCTACTGTTTCCTTTTCTCCAAAAACATCTGTTCATTAGCTTCGCCCTGGTGTCTATTCTATAAGGCCAGAGTCAGAGTTTATTTTAATTTAACACACTCCCCATCAAACCAATCATGTCCTTCCTGGGAAGGATTAGCAGAGAGTTTGTTATGTGCTCTCTTTCCAGTGTTGTTTGTGAGAGAAGCTCCTTGTACTTGTGCATTTGAATCTGTTGTTGGTCCACATTATTCATGGGTGCTTTTAGTGTTGTACTATGTAGTGTCAACCCTTTAGGACTACTGGCATAGGTGTCTGCTTATTATTAATAATCCTATTTATGTTTTTCCTGTTTGATTTTAAGGCAATTTATTTTTTGGCTGCTTGTAAATTGAGTCTCTAACTCGATAGAGCTTGGATTAGGATGTTCCATAAGCAGAAGCAGGGGGTCGTGATCCCTTTCAAGCCTGGTGATTACTCTCATATCAATAACAAGGTGCCATGCATCCATGTTTATTGCCATGTATTCAATGAGACTTTGTCTGGTACCCACTGGGAAAGTGGATTTTGGGGGGTTATCAGTTTTAGTTCGGCCATTGAGCGGGTGCAGCATCACTCTATTAGAGCTTTAAAAATGTGTTTGCCTTTCTTTGTCCTTTTACAGTGCATAATAGGTAGTGCGGGTATCTCCAACACTCTATCCTCGTCAATTAATGATTTTTCCATGAGTATTGGATGCAACTTAGCATTAAAGTCTCTGCAAACCATTGTGCAGCTCTTTCTAGGCAGTGCAGGTCCTCCCAGCCTTGCTTCAAAATGAAGCATTGAAGGTTCTTCTGAACTTGTCATCAACACGTGATCCTTTAAAGATGCAAGATCAGGTTTGAGTTTGGTGCTGCTGCAAGGTGGGAAGTATAGGTTTTTCATCTTAAGTGCCCCAGCCTTTCTTTTTGATGGATGATTTGAATATTTTTATTGAGAATAGTGTGAGATGTTTAGGTATATTCAAGGTGAGATGCTCTTATCCAAGTGATGAGTCCTCCCACTGGTCTTCCTTTTTAGGTCTCACCTACGCATGTGCTGCTTAGGAAAAAGACCTGTAGCAATCTCTACGGTTTTGGTCCCAAAAACGTGCACACGTTGCATTGCCTTCAATGGCAACGTGTGCACATTTGGCGATTCCCTTGTGAGAGCGAGCTTAACACCATATGTTTGTAATTAACTTGCAAACACATGGTGCCTGTGGCTCGCTCCCACAAGGGAAACACTTTCACTTTTGCCAACACTTTTTTAGGCGTGCACGCTTGTTGCGTATGTTTGGGTGCCGTATAATGTTTCAAAGTAGTCTAAAGGCCGTGCACGGTATGGTGTAGAGTTAGTGCATGTATGTTTTAGACTAGGGTGATATTGTGTATATGGGTGCTATGAGTATTATGGCTCAGGTGTTCTGCAGGGAGATGCCTAATCTGTTGTGATGCATAAGATTATTACTGTCGAGTTCTGAGTATATGATTTACGTCCTGTGCAGGTATTGTGTGAGTGTGCACATGACAAGTTCAGTCCCGGGAGGGGGAGCATGTGTGTGCGTGTGTGAGATAGAGGGTCTGTGCGAGGTACGCTGTCAACCCCTCCTCCCTCCCTGCACCGAGGCATTGGCTATGACATCATCAAGCTCTGCTTTCTCCTTTTCATTAATGAAAGCCCCCCTCCTTTCATCCCCCTCAAGCGCATGCATCCTGGCGACGAGTGGAAAAGGCTTAGGCTGCTGGTCGGGTGTCATGGCGGCTCCGCTGTGATGGCTGCCGAGGGGAGAGCAAGCAGCAGGGAGGAGGAGGAGGCGGAGGAGACTTAGAGAGCCACGGCCCCCAGAATAGTGCTGAGCACGGACAGATAGAGCGGTCTCAGCAGCCCGGAGGGTTGGTGGGCACCCGGACATATCTGCTCACAAGCCGGTGGAGTGGGTGCAGACAGTGATGAACAGCTTCGATGATCAGTTGAAGGAGGGTCTGGGCTGAGGCTGCCCGTAGAGTCAGACTGGGGATGATGCGCTACTCTATCACTGTGACAGTGCAACCCTTCCTAACGCTGCTGTCACCTAACCAAACAGACTTGAGGTTGCCCTCACCTTCATCCTTCTAAGTCGCCCAATGCATCTATGCTATATGCATCACGGTTCTAGTGCATGTGATCCATTGCCCCATGTGTGTTTATACCCACTCAATCTGTCCTATGTTAATGTTCTCGTCCGTCCTGAATGCGCCCTTTTCTTTAGACGATTTCTCCTTGCTCATCTGCTTCATCCAAAGCATCTGCTTAGTATCTCTACCTATGGATCCCGCCATCAGTGCTATTTTTTATTTCCCTTATGTATTACTCCTCTCTTCATGGTTTCTTGTCTCATGAACACCCTCCAGCCCCCATAGGTACATCTGTAGTGCATGCGCCACTTTAGTGGTCTGATGATCTTTGATGACCCTCGATCACCACCATTGTGTACTGATTTTAGTGTGCTATGTTACTTTAGCCTTCAAGTAGGATGGTCTTGCATTACAATAATCTTGCCAAAGAATAGAAGGTGTGGGATGTCGAGGTGCAGAGTTGTTGGTGATGGTGCACACATGTGCTCCATAGTGGATACTGAGGGATTAAGTGCATAGTGTTATTTGAGTTAGGTGAATTATGACTTTAGCCTATTGGCTTTGACGTGGACTAATATTATTCTGCTTTCCAAGTAGTAGAGGCCTATGCTTGAGCAACTCCATATTCTAAACTGCAGCCATCTTCTGAGCCTCTGTAGGTAAGAGGTAATATTTGAGATTACATGTGTTGTTCACCGGCAGTGAACCAGAGCAGACCAGTTCTTATCAGGAGGAATATGCCTTCTTCGCATTGGCGCCAGAACAAAAGCTTGGCCAGCTGCTGTTGGGTGCTTGGTGTGGAAAAGTACAGGAATCTTGTGAGAAAGGTAGGCGGGTTCTTCCAGAAGCTTCGATAGAGGATAGAGTTCTATATTAGAGAAAGGGGGTCCGTGGCAGAGTGAGAGAGAGAGTTTCTGAGAGGCAGAGAGCTGAGATGCTGAGAGCTGGAGAGATGCTGAGATGCTGGTCTGGTGTTTTGGCGGTCTGATGATACATCACGGTGCAGACGTGCAGACGTGTGTGTGCCACAGAGAGTCCGGAACCAACCAGTGAGGGAAAGAGAGACGGACCCTTCTTCAGATGACAAGACGCCTAAGATTATGGTGAGGTGTTCGATGTATATCTAACTTTATCTAACTATGCTTTTATTTTCAGGCTCTATGTATATCTATGTGCTGATGATTGCTGCTAATGTTTACTGTGATGTTTAGTTATTTCTTTCTTTTGTCATCCTATTATCATGTAATAAAGAAACCCTAGAGCATATAATTTGTTTCCATTCCTTGTGAGGGAAGGTTGAGACCCCTTTTTTACCAAGTACTTACAGAGGGATGGGTGATTCCCCTCTAATGGGTAATTGTTGATACGGAAGGGAAAGTGCCTCCCATCAGGGATGTCTAAATTACATTGCTAGGAGGAGCATGCGCTGTGTACCCTCTTAGATTAGGAGGTGTTGTGAATTTCTGCATACCCTCTTGGATTGGGAGGTGTTGTGAATTTCTGCGTACCCTCTTGGATTGGGAGGTGTTGTGACTTGTTATTTGCGAGCTCCTCAGCAATGGTCTTATATGTTGTCAGTGTTTATTCCTTTCTTGGGTAAGTATTGTGAAATGTGGTGTCTTTCTGGAACTGAGAAAGGATGTGGTAAGTAATGACCTGGTGACTGACAGAAGCACCAAAACCTAAGGAGACATTTGTCATTACAATATCTGGAAGCCCTTTTTATGTGATCCCAATGTGTACTCTCTTATTATCATGCCCTCCTGCACATTTGAACTGTGCTTGCTCACTCCTTGTGTCCTCATGCATTTATTCTGTCCGTTTTCTCTTGCGTGCATGCTTCCTTCCTTGCACATGCTTTGCTGTTATCATCCTATATTCCCACGTGTATTCTCTTGTGCTCCCTCCTAGCATCTCCACCTGCACCCCTTGTTCTTCCCTAGCTGTTTTGTCATACAAAATTTTACTGCATCAAGTTATTGACATCCGCATGTGTATGCTACTCAGTCCCTGCCAGCAACAAGCCCCCTTCCGACCAGTGTTTACCTCTTATGTCATCAAGCATAATCACTTCAGCTCGAGCCCTGTTATGACTGTTTTGTAGCCTATTTATTATTTATTATTTAGTGTTGTGAAAACATTGCCTTTTTGTGGCATAATGTGGTTGTGGACCATGAATCACATTCATTCGTTACCCGCTCGCTGGACGGCGTTTCTGAAAAATATTCATCAGTCTTCACAAAACACAGAGGTCTCACAGCAACAGAAAGCCGGCTAGAAATGATGTGCCTGGAAAGCGGTGGCACCGAAGCTTAGCCCCCTATCACCTCCTCTTCGGTAAGGTTCGCGCCAATTCGGCCAACTATTTAAAAAAGAGACTTTCCCATTTTTCACTGTGCACTAATGCATTATAGCGGCACCTAGCCAGAAGTGCACCAGTGTGTGAAAAGCAGAACACAAACTAACAGGTGTTACCAAGTGCATGCTAGCCATGCTCTGGGGATTATAGCGACTATTCAGGAAATACTGAAAGTCGAGGAGCTTGCAAACAGAGCCTGGCAACGGTGTGGTGAAATCTTTATACAACAAACAATTCTTTTGTCTCTATAGGTTGTTGAAGTGTAACCACTCACCTATGTAAAAGCGCAGGATGAAACGGGCATACAACATTTTTCTTTTGGGAAACACCTTGTTTGTTTCCAAGCTCCTGTGCTCAGCTTTTCCAAGTGCTGTGGCAAAGAAAAAAAAGCATTGGCATAGCCATTATGTCTCGCCTTTGGGACCTTATAAGTGTTTGGTTAAATATCCTTGGTGCAACAACATCAACTGTTGCATGACTAAACACTTATAAGGTCCCAAAGGCCAGACCTATTGGCTATGCCAACGTTTGTTGTTGGTTGGTTGCTGGTAGATGATATGTTGAGTACCGTCTAAGTCAATCGTATCTGTGCTCCATGTTTCTTGGAATCAGCAGATATCCATTTCAGTTACAAAGGACAGCCAATCCTTGTCCTCTATTTTAGATTTTAGGCCTGCTATGTTCCAGCTCAATTTTTTCAGACACGTTTTCCGCCAACTTGTGAAGTAATAATTCTAGGTTTATCCTACAGGCATATGCTTTCTTGGCTGACCAATGCAGATGATGATGATAGTGATGGTCTTGGTTGTGGCTGAGGATCTTGAAAATGTGAGTTCTGAATTAAATTGCTATATAGAATTTTCTGTCTGTTAGATTCATTCATTTTGGAAGTGACTGGGAGGAGCTCAAAGCATTTTACAGCACAGAACCAATGTTGTTACAATGCCCACTTCTTGTCTCAGAACCGTTTGAAGTTGTTTTTTCCATGAATATAGATGGATAAAGATCTTTTCAAGAGGATTTATGCTAATGCCCCAGGTCTTAATTAGTTTTTTATGGCTGAGGATATCGTTAGTTATTGTTAGGTTTGCCCATACAGTCTGTGTGGATTCTCTATTGCTAAGCCTATTCGATTCAACAATACTAGCCATAGCTAAATAGTTCGATCTTATGTGCTGTAAACCTGGGAGAGATTATTAGGCACATGATATTCCTTCTACTGAGGTTGTCATGGCTCCCTCTTGAATTATATTCAGGAGTAAATATAAATGTTTTCTGCTCTTTGATGGTCGTTAGTAAATCCTCTCTATTAATCTCCGTGCCATTGTGTGATTTTTTTGCATGTGGCGTTGTTTCCTCTGTTGAGGTTAGAGTACAAGTATCTATATATTTATTAGGTGGTTTATCTTGTGTGTACATTGTCATTTGCAGGTATGTCCTACCACTCAAGCGATTAATTTGATTATCGCAGAGTCGCTGGGCATCAGAAGCTCTATGTTCGATTGAAGTGGAGAAAGTATTAAGGGCAAATCTCCAGAACTTTCATGAATAGCCTTTCTAAGGCTAAGTTCTATATGTTTGATCGTTGTATTGATAGGAGCACTTGTACTCGGACATGTAGTGTTGCTACTTGGTTATTGATTTCTAGTGATAGATAATGCTTCAGTGCAGCTGGTATTTTTCACTCCACAAATACCAAAATTCAGGTATAGCTGGTCAGGTTGATGTATGTGATTGTATAATAACCTTGGCTAAGCATATTTATGCTGCATGAGCACTGTGGTGAATTAAGCGTCTGTAATTCTCTTGGTGAGTTGATCAGCACTATGTTGTTTCCTAGTTGTGTCAGTTGTAGTATATGCTGTCCCTCATTCGCAGTTTCCTGTTTTTGGGTTTGAGGAATTGGTCTAGGTCCAGTTGGAATATATTTTATATGAGAGTGAAGTATGCATTCTTTGCCCAACAACAATCCTGCGTTTTGATTCACAAAGTCACCACTGAACTCTAAGGCCCCCATTAGGATGACGGGCGGACTTTGTCCGCCCGTCATCCTACCGGTGAATGGGACCACCCGCCATAAGGGCAGGTGTCCCATTGTACATATTAGGATGCGCCCGCCACAGTGGCGGGCGCTTTCCGCATTTTTAGCATTGCGGCGGGCGGTGCTGAAAGCTCCGCCCGCTGCAAGGCAAAAAATGCAGGGGGACTCTGCATGCCTTTCCGTGGCGGCGTGGCCACCACGGAAAGGCATTCACAAATGCCCATCATAATATGGCTTTCGGTGTCTAATAGACACCGCCACCATATAAACCCTATTCCGCCCGGCCTAAGGCAACCGGGGCGGAAAAGCAGCAGAAGGTCTTTACGTCCGCCGCGGTACCTCCCGCCATGCTAATATGGCAGGGGGTCATTCAGGGTAGGATGGCGGGCGGATCGCCCCCGCCAGGCCGGCGGTGGCTATCGCCAGCCTGGTGGTGGCGATCCGCCCGCCATCCTAATGGGCCCCTTAGTTTTTCATATTATTCGGCACAGAATTGCCTAACTTGCATACTTTTTCCATTGATTCGGGATCTGCTACTCTTACAATCCCAGCTTGAAGTAGTGGATTTTAACCGCGATACCTCTATGTGTTTGTTCGTCCACTTGAGCATCACCACAACATTATGTATGATGACAGCCCACACCTGCCACCCGGTAAATACACTGCTGGGTGACAATAGTAGTTGGTAAATACCATGAGCACACTGTCGACCTATGGGGAACCTAAGCTCCGTATAGACTTACACCCTTCTATAAGGGTTTATACGCTCAACTGTATTCCCTCCATTTCTTTTACCTTGTTTATTTTGTCGTTCCAGATTATATCATTCTACCAAGTGGCACTATAACTAATTGACAGGCCACCACACTGCACTAGCACTCACCTCACTTTCTACCTTGGACATGACATTTGCCTAGCTACTGGGGGCCATTATCAAACTCAAGCAGCACAAACTTCTGTTTTTTTTACTGATGACAGGGGGGTTATTCCACTCAGACCTGCACACAAGCTTACTGCTTTATCATTCAAAAGATCTCAGAAAAGTGACCCTTCTGGGGACCTGTAGGGCATTGCAGTACCGGCCCAAAAAGGAGCACTGCCCAATGATGAAGCAAGACATCCTTTGGGGTGTGTGAGGACACCAAGATAAGGATACTCTGTCCCCAGGCACTACATTAAGAGAACAACACTCCCCCTTCCCTCTCCTATCACACTTTTTCCATAGGAACTGTAACTCCACCGAGCAATGTACTAATGTCTTCCACATCTCCAGCGGTGTTCTGTAGAGGGTGCCTTGGGGTGCCACTTTTATGACTTACACTACCATGTTGGGTAGGGGTAAATACTGCTTTACTGCCTCACGACTAATAATGAAAACGTTCCCAGGGTTAACTCTCCCCACTTTGCAGCAGTTCCTGTGTGCCCTACTTGCAAACAATCACACTCTGCCCATCTTTACCTAAAACCAAGATGACAGAACCAGTCCTCCCTTGTGAAAAGTTCCTGTGCCCACTCTAAAGAGGTGCGGCCAGAGCGATGAGCAAATCCTCTCTTCTGGTCACTCAAACTGGTTATAGAGGCAATGCCTCTACCATTGAGATTGGTCTCTGTGTGGCTAGAAGAACAATAGAGGGGGCCAGCCCAGGTGTGAGCCACATCAGCCAGTGACAGGATAGGTCCATTTGAAGAAAATTAAGTTTCTGGGCACAGCAGAGATGACCATCATGTCAAGGGAAGATCAACCTTTCTCCCTTTGTCTCAGCTCTGGGAGCCAATTCATGGCCAATAAAGGAGCTATTTAGCTCCTTCCCAGTTGGCATTTGGAAGTTCAGGCAAATGACCTTCTAGAGGCTTAGGCAGCCTAAAAGCAACTGTAGGAAAACGGCCCTCTCTAAAGGGCCATGTCAAATGTTTTGCCCTCCTCTTTTTGCTGATTCTTTTTGTTGGCCAGAGGACTCTTTTTACCACTGCTTACCAGTGTTAAAATGCATGTTCTTCTACCCTAAACATGGTAATATTGGTGCATACATAATTACCATATCTAGCTTACTTGTTAGTCCCTTGTAAAGTGGTATACCACATACCCAGGGCCAGTAAATTAAATGCCTAGTGTGCCTGCACTACTGATTGTGTCACCCACACAAGTAGCTCTTTCAGCATGTCTCAGGCCTGCCACTGCAGAGTCTGTGTATGAAGTTTTACTGCCACTTCAACTTGGCATTTAAAACCATTTGCAAAGCCTGCAACTCCCATTTTATTATACATAAATCACCCTTAAGTTAGGCCCTGGGTAGCGGATGAAGTAGGGTGCTGTGTAAGTAAAAAGTAGTACACATACTTTTAAGTTTTGCATGTCCTGGTACTGATAAACACCTACATTTATTGTTTACTACTGTGAGGCCTACCTCTCTCATAGGTTTACATTGGAAATTCCTTAATACACTTCTAACCTGAAATTCCTGATCAGAAAGGAGTAGCTGTGCCATGTTTTATATTTTTGGAATGGTAATGATAAATCCTCTGTACTAGTCTAGTTGGATTTGATATTACTATTTTATAAATGTCACTTTTAGAAAGTGGACATGCATCTGCTCTAACAGCTTTGTGTGCCTGCAGCCTCTCACAAATACAAGTCTGGGGTGGGTGACATCTATACTTAGTGCATTCCCTCTGGACAGACTCAAACGCAGGAAGGTTATGTGAGTCTGAGTACTCATCTGCATTCAGATGGCTCTTCCTGGGCAGGAAGGGAGGAGCTGACTTACACCTGAATAGGCAGTTTCCTGTCTGACCCCACACAAAGGACTGATTATCCCCTATATCTAATCTGGAGCCAGGGATGGGAAGAAGGGGCTTCTGTGCACTTCAAATACCCATATTAGATATCTCCCACCACTTCAAAGACATAACTTGATACTGGGACTCTGACACCATCAAATCAGACATTTCTGGACCGGTAACTGAACTATGCCAGAAGAGCTGCTGTGCTGCATCAAGGACTGACACTCTGCTGGACTGCTCATCTGGAAGACTTGCCTTTCTGCTGTGCTGAAACCTGCTGCTTTATGACTTACACCCTTCTATAAGGGTTTATACGCTCAACTGTATTCCCTCCATTTCTTTTACCTTGTTTATTTTGTCGTTCCAGATTATATCATTCTACCAAGTGGC
The DNA here is from genome assembly GCF_964261635.1 of Lissotriton helveticus. Classification (NCBI taxonomy): domain Eukaryota; kingdom Metazoa; phylum Chordata; class Amphibia; order Caudata; family Salamandridae; genus Lissotriton; species Lissotriton helveticus. The sequence goes on from NC_136063.1 coordinate 1,769,888,681, forward strand.
ACTATAACTAATTGACAGGCCACCACACTGCACTAGCACTCACCTCACTTTCTACCTTGGACATGACATTTACCTAGCTACTGGGGGCCACTATCAAACTCAAGCAGCACAAACTTCTGTTTTTTTTACTGATGACAGGGGGGTTATTCCACTCAGACCTGCACACAAGCTTACTGCTTTATCATTCAAAAGATCTCAGAAAAGTGACCCTTCTGGGGACCTGTAGGGCATTGCAGTACCGGCCCAAAAAGGAGCACTGCCCAATGATGAAGCAAGACATCCTTTGGGGTGTGTGAGGACACCAAGATAAGGATACTCTGTCCCCAGGCACTACATTAATACATTAAGAGAACAACACTCCCCCTTCCCTCTCCTATCACACTTTTTCCATAGGAACTGTAACTCCACCGAGCAATGTACTAATGTCTTCCACATCTCCAGCGGTGTTCTGTAGAGGGTGCCTTGGGGTGCCACTTTTATGACTTACACTACCATGTTGGGTAGGGGTAAATACTGCTTTACTGCCTCACGACTAATAATGAAAACGTTCCCAGGGTTAACTCTCCCCACTTTGCAGCAGTTCCTGTGTGCCCTACTTGCAAACAATCACACTCTGCCCATCTTTACCTAAAACCAAGATGACAGAACCAGTCCTCCCTTGTGAAAAGTTCCTGTGCCCACTCTAAAGAGGTGCGGCCAGAGCGATGAGCAAATCCTCTCTTCTGGTCACTCAAACTGGTTATAGAGGCAATGCCTCTACCATTGAGATTGGTCTCTGTGTGGCTAGAAGAACAATAGAGGGGGCCAGCCCAGGTGTGAGCCACATCAGCCAGTGACAGGATAGGTCCATTTGAAGAAAATTAAGTTTCTGGGCACAGCAGAGATGACCATCATGTCAAGGGAAGATCAACCTTTCTCCCTTTGTCTCAGCTCTGGGAGCCAATTCATGGCCAATAAAGGAGCTATTTAGCTCCTTCCCAGTTGGCATTTGGAAGTTCAGCCAAATGACCTTCTAGAGGCTTAGGCAGCCTAAAAGCAACTGTAGGAAAACGGCCCTCTCTAAAGGGCCATGTCAAATGTTTTGCCCTCCTCTTTTTGCTGATTCTTTTTGTTGGCCAGAGGACTCTTTTTACCACTGCTTACCAGTGTTAAAATGCATGTTCTTCTACCCTAAACATGGTAATATTGGTGCATACATAATTACCATATCTAGCTTACTTGTTAGTCCCTTGTAAAGTGGTATACCACATACCCAGGGCCAGTAAATTAAATGCCTAGTGTGCCTGCACTACTGATTGTGTCACCCACACAAGTAGCTCTTTCAGCATGTCTCAGGCCTGCCACTGCAGAGTCTGTGTATGAAGTTTTACTGCCACTTCAACTTGGCATTTAAAACCATTTGCAAAGCCTGCAACTCCCTTTTTATTATACATAAATCACCCTTAAGTTAGGCCCTGGGTAGCGGATGAAGTAGGGTGCTGTGTAAGTAAAAAGTAGTACACATACTTTTAAGTTTTGCATGTCCTGGTACTGATAAACACCTACATTTATTGTTTACTACTGTGAGGCCTACCTCTCTCATAGGTTTACATTGGAAATTCCTTAATACACTTCTAACCTGAAATTCCTGATCAGAAAGGAGTAGCTGTGCCATGTTTTATATTTTTGGAATGGTAATGATAAATCCTCTGTACTAGTCTAGTTGGATTTGATATTACTATTTTATAAATGTCACTTTTAGAAAGTGGACATGCATCTGCTCTAACAGCTTTGTGTGCCTGCAGCCTCTCACAAATACAAGTCTGGGGTGGGTGACATCTATACTTAGTGCATTCCCTCTGGACAGACTCAAACGCAGGAAGGTTATGTGAGTCTGAGTACTCATCTGCATTCGGATGGCTCTTCCTGGGCAGGAAGGGAGGAGCTGACTTACACCTGAATAGGCAGTTTCCTGTCTGACCCCACACAAAGGACTGATTATCCCCTATATCTAATCTGGAGCCAGGGATGGGAAGAAGGGGCTTCTGTGCACTTCAAATACCCATCTTAGATATCTCCCACCACTTCAAAGACATAACTTGATACTGGGACTCTGACACCATCAAATCAGACATTTCTGGACCGGTAACTGAACTATGCCAGAAGAGCTGCTGTGCTGCATCAAGGACTGACACTCTGCTGGACTGCTCATCTGGAAGACTTGCCTTTCTGCTGTGCTGAAACCTGCTGCTTTATGACCCTGCTGAGGGAGAGCTGGACTCTGACTTACTATTGAAGTGATCTTGAAGGGCTTATTGGTTGACGCCTGTGGCATGAGACTCAGGGCTATCAAAGTCTCGACACCGGCTCCTGTGCCTTGTTCACTGGAAGTGGACCCAGATACTTCCACCAGAGAGATGGACGCATCTCCAGTCTGCATGTAGCAGAACCTGCACATTGACCCTATTGCTGCAGTAGAATCAGTGTATAGCTCTCTGAACCAAGGCATTGTCTTAAGAGCCCAATGCGTCCTAACCACGCATCGCCACCACAGCAGTATGGAGAGATCGACGTATCTCCTCGACTGCGTGGCGAAACATGGCTCTTCACACATCAGAACCAATGCATCTGGGCTCAGCACTTCATCTACAAAACTGATGCATAGCCACCACTGCATGAAGAAATCAATGCATCACCTCGAATGCATGCTTCACATCAATGCATTGCTAATGTGCACTCCGCATCTCTCTGTTGCAACTAGGATCAAGGTACTTTAGTCACAAGGCCTGCATAGTGCCTATCCCTTGCCTGCCCTCTATCGACTGTCAACTGTTGACTTTGCCCTGGTCCAGCATGGCCAGTAAACCCCCAATAGTGCCTTTTGCTTCTAAGCACTATAACTCTTTCTTTATTCTTCAAACATTCATATCTCGACTTCGACATATAGGATTTTTGTTGTTTTGGTCTTCGTTTGTCGATAAATTATTGTCTATATTTCTAAACCAGCAAGGAGTCTTTTTTATGGTGTTTTAAATGTGTTCCTGTGTGTTGCACAAATACTACACATTGCCTGTTTAGATGAGTCTGAATGTGCTGCGCCAAGCTAATAGAGGGTGAGGACAGGTTATATATTAAGTGTGTATCTGATTTACCCTGACTAGAATTGCAGTTCCTGCTTGGACAGGATGCATACCTCTGCCAATCAGAACCCCCAATTTCTCACAATTTTTTTAAAAGTACCTTTAATAAAATATTTCTTACAAAAATACTTTACGAATAAATTAGACTTGCAGCAAAAATTGTAAAAATTCCAAGATGTAACTTTTTATCTGGTTCTGAGGCTGAGGTAACATTATTTATTTCTAACTAACTCTCAATGTTTTCCTACAGAACACCTAACCCTGATGCAATGAAAAGATTGTTAGGCCTTTTCACTGGAATTACATGTTTTACTTGAAACTTTCACATGCTCTGCTCTTAAATACCATGCACCCTGCCTTATTCACATTTAAGGCTAACTTAGGGTTTACACTTAAAAGGAAGGATTAGGCTTGTCAAAAGGGTTATTTTGATATGTCGAATCTTCAGTCTAAACTTGCACAGTCAGGCTACAAGTCGCAGACATGCAGTTATGCTTTGCAGTTTCACTTTAGTGGCAGTGTAATATATGCTACAGTCCACAAGTGACATTTACTTATAGGCCCTGGAATTTATAGCTAAGTAAAATATAAGCAATTAGGACAGATAGCCAAATTCAACATATTTTAGGGCTTAGACCACATGCAATGTGGATTGCTTAGCAGATTTCCATTGCATAGAATCACAAAACCAGCAGCATCAGTCCAGTCCAAAAAATGGGGGGGATAATCCTAAAAATAGGCTTTTTCTTACATACAAACCTCCCAATGAAAGGTAGGTATGTTAGCACTGCTACCCCAGAAAGCTTTATTGCATCACCTTACCAGGATTTATTGTATAAACAATATTTAGTAGCTGAAGTTTTACAAGATATACATGGCTGAAATTTCAAAGAGATATTTAATTATATCATTTGAAAGCATAATTATTTTTGTGCTTCCACAATGAATGCAGACAGGCAAGTCTGACATGCACAAATCAAGCTGTTTGAACAGGGCTGTGCTTTCGTGCTCATTATTGTTTTACTGAATTCTGTGTGTTCATTAAAATATGTTTTCCAATTAATTCGGATCACAAGCGTGCTAAGAGATAAAGGGCCAGGTGTACTACAGCTTTTTGGATTTCCAAAGGGTCTGATTCACAAAATCCAGCCATTTGGGACTTCAAAAAGGCTTTTTGGTATGTAGCAAATGCAAATTGTGATTTGCTGGGATCACTGACATAATATAGATTACACTAATATAGAATTACACAAATATTGAGGATAAAATATCAAATACAAAAATATCGAATTCCTATCTACAAACAGGTAAGTACAAACATATTGAATCAAAAATATAGTTTAAAAAAATATAGTTAGTCAAAATATCGAATTTTTTTAAATGTTTTAAAAATAATTTAAAATTAATGAAATATTAAAAATAATTAACTAAAATATACTTAACAATACTTAAATAACGTTAAAATGATTAAATAATTAATTTAAGTTATAAAAAAACATACAATTTTATTTTTCAAAACATACATATATATATATTAACATAATATGAATAAAAAATTATATAATATTTTTACCGTAGGATAGCGGGAGGGTAAAATTTACTATTACTACTCCAGTGAGTGCAACAGTAGGGAAAGCGTTGGATAGCGTAGGGGTAAAAATTACTATTCCCACTCCAGAGAGTGCAACAGTAGTGAAAGCGTTGGATAGCGTAGGGGTAAAAATGACTATTCCCACTCCAGTGAGTGCAACAGTAGGGAAAGCGTTGGATAGCGTAGGGGTAAAAATGACTATTCCCACTCCAGTGAGTGCAACAGTAGGGAAATTGTTGGATAACGTAGGGATAAAAATGACTATTCCCACTCCAGTGAGTGCAACAGTAGGGAAAGTAAATGCTTCATATATTAATAAAAATACATTAAATATTAATACCAATAAAAAAAAATAATTTTAAAGTAATTACCAATGGAATATAATATAATATTTAATCAATTAAATATACAAATAAAAATTAATTATTAAAATTCATTACCTATTAATAAAAATTAATGACCAATTAACAATTAATTAATTAGCAATTGAAAATTAATTAACAATTAATTAAAAATAAATACCAATAAATAAATTAAAACATTTAATTAATTACAATTAAATTACTTCCCACCCTATTCCCCTATAAACCCACAATCCGCTACGGGAAATACATTTATAAAATTAACATAATTATCAATTCATCAATTAATAAAAAATAATTACCAATTAAAGTTTAATTAATTAACAATTAAAAATTCATTAACAATTAATTCAAGATAAATACCAATAAATAAATTAAAATATTTAATTAATTATAATTAAATTACTTCCCACCCTATTCCCTCATAAACCCACAACTCACTACGTAAAATAAATTATCGATTACACTAATATAGAATTACACAAATATTGAGGATAAAATATCAAATACAAAAATATCGAATTCCTATCTACAAACAGGTAAGTACAAACATATTGAATCAAAAATGTAGTTTAAAAAAATATAGTTAGTCAAAATATCGATTTTTTAAAAATAATTTAAAATTAATGAAATATTAAAAATAATTAACTAAAATATACTTAAAAATACTTAAATAACCTTAAAATGATTAAATAATTAATTTAAGTTAAAAAAACCATACAATTTTATTTTTCAAAACATATATATATATATTAACATAATATGAATAAAAAAATATATAATATTTTTACCGTAGGATAGCGGGAGGGTAACATTTACTATTACTACTCCAGTGAGTGCAACAGTAGGGAAAGCGTTGGATAGCGTAGGGGTAAAAATTACTATTCCCACTCCAGAGAGTGCAACAGTAGGGAAAGCGTTTGATAGCGTAAGGGTAAAAATTACTATTCCCACTCCAGAGAGTGCAACAGTAGTGAAAGCGCTGGATAGCGTAGGGGTAAAAATGACTATTCCCACTCCAGTGAGTGCAACAGTAGGGAAAGCGTTGGATAGCGTAGGGGTAAAAATTACTATTCCCACTCCAGTGAGTGCAACAGTAGGGAAATCGTTGGATAGCGTAGGGATAAAAATTACTATTCCCACTCCAGTGAGTGCAACAGTAGTGAAAGTCAATGCTTCATATATTAATAAAAATAAATTAAATATTAATACCAATAAAAAATAATTTTAAAGTAATTACCAATGGAATATAATATCATATTTAATCAATTAAATATACAAATAAAAATTAATTATTAAAATTCATTACCTATTAATACAAATTAATGACCAATTAAAAATTATTTAATTAGCAATTGAAAATTAATTAACAATTAATTAAAAATAAATACCAATAAATGAATTGAAACATTTAATTAATTACAATTAAATTACTTCCAACCCTATTCCCCTATAAACCCACAATCCGCTACGGGAAATACATTTATAAAATTAACATAATTATCAATTAATCAATTAATAAAAAATAATTACCAATTAAAGTTTAATTAATTAACAATTAAAAATTCATTAACAATCAATTCAAGATAAATACCAATAAATAAATTAAAATATTTAATTAATTATAATTAAATTACTTCCCACCCTATTCCCTGATAAACCCACAACTCACTACGTAAAATAAATTATTAAAATAACATAATTATTAATTAATCAATTAAGTAAAATTAATTGACAATTAAAATGTAATTAATTACCTATTAAAAATTAATTAACAATTAATTCAAAATAAATACCAATAAATACATTTAAATATTTAATTAATTATAATTAAATTATTTCCCACCCTATTCCCCTATAAACCCACCACCCACTACAGAATTAAATTACGCAAAAATTAAATAACATAAAATTCATTACTTAAAATAAATTATAAAATAAATATACACTTTTCACACATATACTAACATACAAAACACTTTAAAAAATTCAATATTATTAAAAATTCAATATATTTAATACCTATATTATATACTTTGATATTTTGACTTTCTATATTTATAAAAAATCGATATTAAATTACTTACCTTAAATTCGATATTTTTGTTGACTATATTCTGTCCATCAGATATTTTGTCCATTCTATATTTTGACTTCGATATTAGTGCAATTCTATATTTTTGATTCGAGATTTTGTCTGTATACCGATTTGGTGACATGTTACCTACTTACAATTTTGGCTTGTGACTACATACCAAATTGCTATTTGGAAGACGTGTTGTTTAAGTGATCAAAATCTGGTCACAAAACATGAATATGTTGATGATTAACCAAAGGTAGTGGTAACCAATCTTGACAAACATTTTTTAGGACTAGGCAGTGGTCCTATGGACTCTAGTGGAACACTTTTTATGACCGCCTTTGGTAAGGAATTTCTCTATGCTCTGAATTACTGTTGTAACAGGCCCATTTTGCAGGGTTATTTCCAAACGTTTTGCCTTCCTCCTGTATTTTTTCTGAACTGTTTTTATTGGTTTTATGACCTGGGCACTTTACCACTGCTTTTCAGTTCTAAAGTGCATGTGTTCTCTCTTGTAAACTTGGGAAGATTGGACTTTACCCGTTTGCCATATTTAATTTACCTGTAAGTTGCTTGTACAGTGGTATCCCATATACCAAGGGCCTGTGAATTAAATGCTAATAGTGAGCCTGCAGCGCTGCTTCTGCCACCCACCGGAGTAGCCTTTCAAACCTGTCTCAGGCCTCTGACACTGCAGGGCGCATGCAGTCTACTGCCTCAGTGACGTGGCCTGTAGAGTGGTTGCCACGTCTGAAACTCCCCTTTTACTACATATGTAACCCCTAAAGCCCGTCTGTGCCCGTCCGTGTCCCGGACGCGGCCAGCGCCAGCTCCCCTGTTGGTGCACCACTAACACCCCACAGGACCAGGACTCGCTACTCCCGTGAGTACCTATTGGCACTTATATTGGCTTCCTGTCCCTGTAGTAACACATGGGAAGCAGCTGGCGATCCCTTGCGGGTCTGTCAAGCCTGTAACGTTTGCTATCAGCCCATTCTCTCACTTCCAACTCTGCTCCCCGGCGATCCGTCACTTATTCGGGCAGGCCTGATCAATGCCAGATCACTGGTTAAGCACTCTGAGGACATTTTTGAAATCCTGAGTGACAACCAGTTGGATCTTCTCTTTGTCACTGAAACCTGGCTAAATGAGACATGCGGACCGGTGGTCGAATTTGCCATCCCACGGGGTTTCAAAATTGCAAGGAACGACCGCCCATTAGGCAGAGGTGGTGGCCTAGCAGTCATATTTAGAGAACTATGGACTCTCTCTCTAGAACCCCAAGGCCCCCCAGCGGATGCTGAGATACTGCACTTTTCACTATCACTTGGGGCGCACTTCACTCTAGGGGGTTCCCTGGTCTACCGACCACCAGGCAATTGTGGGTAGATTTCTAGGTACATTGGAGGACATAGTAGTCCCACGGGCATTGAGATACTCCAGATACCTTCTTCTGGGGGATTTCAATATACATGTGGATAATCTGGACCTCTCTGACACGTCCCGCCTAAGTGAAGCTCTTGCCATGGCCCAGCTTAAACAATGGGTTAAAACTCCCACTCACTCAGGTGGACATGTCCTTGACTTGGTCTGCACTAATTTCGACATTAATCTAACCAATCCCGAAATCGTGCCCTGGTCCGACCACATGCTGATCAGATTTTCTTGGACCCTGACACGCCCGGCTAAGACTAATGACTTAACTGTTCATAAACAAAAAATCACTGTAGAGATCATGTCTGAACATCTTGACACCTCCCGCCCCACTCTACCTATGGAAACTGAGCTGGCCGTTAGTACATTTAATTCCTGGATAGAAGGTGGGTCGGCTGCATCAATAAAAACAGGTCGGGTTTGCCGACTGCGTACCACTCCTTCCAAACCTTGGTTCACCTCCACCCTCCGTGATCTTAAGTCAGGTTGTAAAAAACTTGAACGAACATGGAGACAAGCCTATCTCCCCGAGGCAAAAAAGAACCTAAGGACGGCGCAAAAGAAATATTATGCGGCGATCAGATCCGCAAAAGGCCAATATTTCGAAGGGCGTATAACTAATGCCAATAACAATAGCAAAGAAATCTTTGCTATAGTGAAAAGTTTTACTTCACCCTGCGCTGCCCAACCCATACTTGCCTCCACAGAGAAATGGTGCGAAGAACTCTCCGTTTTCTTCGTTGACAAATCACCAAAATCCAGGATGATTTACTTATTGTATGTAACAGCTTTCCATCCATACTGGCCATCCCGTCTCCTGTGCTACCTACCCCCATGGAACGGTTTCATCAGTTCTCCCCAGTAGAAAATACGGACATTGTCAGCATCCTCGCCTCCCTACATTCAGGATCCCCTTCTGACCCGTGCCCCGCCAGTGTGCTTGCGCGTCTCGTAGACACAGTTGGCAATGAGGTAACGCATATTATCAATCGCTCTTTCCTCACAGCCACGGTCCCGACCTGCTGGAAGCAAGCTAAATTGCTCCCACTTCTAAAGAAAAATGGATTAGATCCTGCTATCCCTGCTAATTTCCGGCCTATATCATTGCTGCCGGCCCTAGCAAAAGTATGTGAAAAGGTCGCCTTCACTCAGCTAGACAAATTCGTCGAAAATTCCCAGGCTCTTCATCCAGCACAGTCAGGCTTTAGAGCAGCCTATAGTACGGAGACGGCGTTGGTGGAAATCTCCGAGGCCATTCGGGAGTGTTTGTACGAAGGTGGCAGAGCGGCTCTGATTTTATTAGACCTCTCTGCCGCCTTCGATACTGTCCCTCACTCCCTTCTGCTTACCAGACTAGCGGCCATAGGCATCACAGGCTCTGCTCTGGACTGGCTAACGTCCTTTTTGGACAATAGATTCCAACAAGTCTGGATGCCGCCTTTCGCCTCCTCCCCCAAGAAACTTGTAACGGGTGTACCCCAGGGCTCCACTCTTAGCCCCCTGCTTTTTAATATATATCTAACCCCGCTTATTTTCCTTGCTGAACAATTGGGAGCAAAAATAATGGCTTACGCTGACGACACTCAACTCCTGTTTACTTGGCCCAAAAACAACCTGGATACATCTGGAGCCCAAACTTGCTTGTCATCTGTCTTTCGTTGGCTTGCCCTTGCCCAATTAAAATGCAACGAAAGCAAATCTGAAATTCTGCTTTATGGCTCCTTCCCAGATAACTTTGGCAACTTTCTTTGGCCAGCCGACTTACCTTGCACTAAATCCATCGGAGGCCCTGCAAAAAATCTCGGAGTCTGGTTTAACAATGACCTCAGATTCGAGGATCATATAAAAAGACTTACCGGGATCTGCTTTTCTACACTTAAAACTTTACGCAGGTTCTTTCCACTTCTCCCGAGAGCGGCCAAAGAGACCGTCATCCGTGCCCTTATATTATCCAGATTGGATTAAGCAAATGGCCTCTTCTGCGGCCTTCCTGCTTATCTGATCCATCGCCTCCAAGTTATACAAAATGCCGCTGTACGGCTTTTGTTTAATATTCCAAAAAGCTCAAGTGTCCGTCAACCTCTCCGCACCCTGCATTGGCTCCCGGTTGCCCACAGGATTCTATTTAAAATCCTTGTCCTCGCCTTTCGAGCTGTTCACCAAGCTGGTCCTGTCTACCTGAGGAAAAGATTCTTCCTATATGTTCCCAACTGCCCCCTCAGATCAGCTAATCTGCACCAAATGACTGTTCCAAAATTCAAATACAGCAGGCTCGGCGGCCAATCCATCTCAGTCAGAGCGGCGAGAGCATGGAACACCCTCCCGCAGCAGCTAAGAACAGCTCCATCTGTCACTCTGTTCAAGAAGGGACTGAAGACCTACCTTTTTAAGATCACTGTATAGGGTCCCCCTCTACCCTGCCTCTCACCCCTTTCGCGCCAGGATACTATTTTCTTAGTAACAGAGCGCGCTATAAAAGCCTATAATAATAATAATAATAATAATAATAATAATAAAGTATGCCCTAGCTATCCCTATGGGCAGGTTCCTGTGTATGTAAAAGGTAAGACATGTGTCTTAACTGTGTGGCATGTCCTGGTAGGGACAAACAGCCTATTTGGTTTCTCACTGCTGTGAGGCTGCTCTCTCTTAGGTTTGCATTGGGAATTCCCTGATATCACTGGTAATTTCTAATATGAAATGGGTGGCAATGCCATGTTTCGTATGTTTCGAATAGTAGTAATAAATCCTGCTAATTGGTGAAAGCAACATTGTTATTACTATTTTAAAAATACCACTTTTAGAAGTAGGCATTTCTGTGTGTTTATGGTTCTTTGTACCCTGCCTGGTTGGGTATTCAACATCTGGTTTAGACTGACAGAAGAAGGGGATGTGCATTCACTCTAGACAGTCACAAGGGGGGGGCTGAGGTGTGTCCTGCCTTTCATGTGTGACTCAGCGCTAGGCTGAATAGACCTTACCTGGATTTAGAGTGGCAGAAGGAATTTCGCTTGTACTTGAATAGGTGGGTCTGCATTTAGAGTGGTGGGAGGTGTTGCACCTGCACCTGAATCTGGCTGTGCCTACCTTGTACAATACTGTCTCCACCTCCCTGTAGCATGCCTGGGGCAAGGGCTTGGGATGTGAATGAGGGTGTTGTGCACTTCTAAACAGTGTTTGCACTGCCCCATAACAAATACTTTTTAGACTATAAGTACAGGAGTTGTAATCCCATGAATTTAGACACTGTGTGGGACTTGTAACCAGATGGGACTGCACTGCAAGTTAATTACAATTAAATTACTTCCCACCCTATTCCCCTATAAACCCACAATCCGCTACAGGAAATACATTTATAAAATTAACATAATTATCAATTCATCAATTAATAAAAAATAATTACCAAATAAAGTTTAATTAATTAACAATTAAAAATTCATTAACAATTGATTCAAGATAAATACCAATAAATAAAAATATTTAATTAATTATAATTAAATTACTTCCCACCCTATTCCCTCATAAACCCACAACTCACTACGTAAAATAAATTATCGATTACACTAATATAGAATTACACAAATATTGAGGATAAAATATCAAATATAAAAATATCGAATTCCTATCTACAAACAGGTAAGTACAAACATATTGAATCAAAAATATAGTTTAAAAAAAGATAGTTAGTCAAAATATCGATTTTTTAAAAATAATTTAAAATTAATGAAATATTAAAAATAATTAACTAAAATATACTTACAAATACTTAAATAACCTTAAAATGATTAAATAATTAATTTAAGTTATAAAAAACCATACAATTTTATTTTTCAAAACATATGTTATGTTATGTTATGCACTTTTATTAGGCGCACAGCTGCTCCAGCGAAGGAGCGTCCTGGCGCCGCGACAAGGTAGCAGCATAACACAACGAGGTAAAAACACAGTAGGGTGAAGCTAAGGGAACAGAAAAGTTTTCACCGCGCGACGGAATGAGAGCAAGTCCCTATGGGCGCGAATCGCCGGGTGAAGGGAGTTCCACAGCATAGCTGCGCTGACTTGAAAGGAACGTCCACCGGCTCTGCTGCGCTTAAAGCGGGGGACAACAGCTAGTTCTAAGTCAGCAGATCTTAGTGCTCGCGCCGGAGTGTAGTGAGCCAGAAGTTTGGACAAAATCACCGCTGGAGATCCCTTGAGTATTTTGTAGGCGACACAGAGGACCTTAAACTGAATCCGCTGAGCCACCGGGAGCAAATGCAGCGTTCGCAAGGTACTGGAGGTAGGACAAGATCTAGGTAGTCCTACCACCGCTCTCGCAGCGGCATTCTGGATCCGCTGTAAGCGACCGATTTCAGCTTGGTTTAAGCCAGTGAATAGGGAGCTCGCGTAATCCAGCCTGGAGATGACAGTGGCTTGGATCACGAGTTGCCGGGTGGTGGAATCAAAAAACTTGAGCACTGGACGTAGTCCCCGTAGAATGCCAAAACAACAAGCCGCCGTTTGTTTGGTGTGACATACAAACGTAAGGGAGGGGTCCAGCCATACTCCGAGGTTTTTAAGCTCGGAGACAGGGAGAGGTGTATGTATATATATTAACATAATATGAATAAAAAAATATATAATATTTTTACCGTAGGATAGCGGGAGGGTAAAATTGACTATTACTACTCCAGTGAGTGCAACAGTAGGGAAAGCGTTGGATAGCGTAGGGGTACAAATTACTATTCCCACTCCAGAGAGTGCAACAGTAGGGAAAGCGTTTGATAGCGTAAGGGTAAAAATTACTATTCCCACTCCAGAGAGTGCAACAGTAGTGAAAGCGTTGGATAGCGTAGGGGTAAAAATGACTATTCCCACTCCAGTGACTTGGGACTTGATTACTTTGGAGTGCCGACCTGCTACCTATTGGGCTGAAATAAGGACTGACACTTTGCTCTGGGACCCTTGTGCTGGCCTGCTTGGCTGCACCCTACTGCTGTGTCCCCAGTGCTCTCCCAGTAGTGCTGCTATGCCTTTGGTCCTTGCAAACTTGAGTGCTTTATTCTTTGGGTTTGTTGCCCTGAACCTAAGTGTGGGGGATGCTGAGCTTTGGTTGCTTGAGACACAAGGCAAGGGACTGTGCTGCAGCAAAGTGTGTGGTGCCTTCTCTGCTGTCTACTCCTGATCAGCATGTGGAGTGCTTTATGCGTGCATGAAGCGCATAGTGAGCGCCTCTGATATCCTGATCAGAGCCTCTGTGAGGGGCCGTGCATAGACCTGCATGAGGAGCAATTGGTGGGCACCAGTCCTAGGCTGTGCCAAGCAAGGAAGCCTGAAGTTGGCCCCTGGCCCCTGCAGGTTGCTGTGACAATGCAGGAGTAGCAACAGAAGTGCCCATCGCATGGTGGAGATCCCCTTCAGTTGTGTCCTGCAGGCCAGGAAAAAAAGGTGAGACCACAGTGAAGGACTTCTGCTGCCGTCATGCTGGGCACTGGTGGTATTAATGACTGGCCAGGGAATTGCTATCCTTGAAGCCACCTGAACCAGCTCAACTGTGGGGTGGGGCTGAGCTTCCCGATGTGGCAGCTGCACAGCGTGTTTGTGGGCAACTGCGGGCAGTCTTACGGTGAGTCCAGGGGAGTTTGGAGTTGGCCCTGCTCCCGGCTATAAAGTGCACCTGGGGGCTGCGTGGCCACCAGCTGCCCCACGCTGAAAAGGGAAGTTGCCCTTTTGCTGACACCCTTATGAGCTGCTGGATTTGGCCGTGGCTGGTCAATTTTAAAGAGCTGACTGGAGTTGGCAGCTGCCTTGTTTGTGCCTGGGGAGCACAGTACCTGGTGGTAAGGAACAGGGTGAGACCGCGACAGAGGCCCCGATTCCTGTATTAGAAGAGGTCCACCGGAACTACTGTACTCACCGTATTCACTGTTTAAGGCAGGCCGGTGAGCCCTGCCACCTACGTGTTGTGGAAAATTACCATATTATTGGTATTGGAAGCACAGAAACTGTGTGCTCTATGAGTACAGGGTGATTCTGGATGTTACCTCTCAATATTGAGTGATTATGTATTTTACTCATCACAGGCTTCCTGTGTTTATGACCCTCCTTAGAGATGAGGTGTTTTACTTACGTAATGGTGGTTTTATGATAAGTGCAGCTTATAGATATTTACTTATTGCACTACTTGTGTTGTTATAAAAGGTGCCCAATTGGCAAAGAGATCTATGATTTTCTGTGATGTCAAGTGGCTCTGTGATTTATGTGATTGTGGTCTAATGTGTTTTATGAATAATACAGGAGATGTTTCTATTTAAACTTGTGTGGCGTCTCTTTTTCTGGTGTGCCTAGTGTGTCACTGGTGTATGTGTGTGTTGCACAAATGCTTTACACATTGACTCTGGGATAAGCCTGACTGCTCTGCCAAGATACCAAGGGGGTGAGCAGGAGTTATCTTTTGTATGCAATTCCCTGACCCTGACTAGAGTGGTGGGTCCTGCCTGGCTTAGGTGTATACCCTAGTCAACCTGAATCCCCGGGGCATATTAATGGGAAACTAATGCAGTGGGGTGCCGCAAGTTATTTTGCTGTGCCACGCTGTGTTCACTTCCAGACACAGGTATGCAACATATTTAAAATCTCTGTGCCTTTCCCTGCCGGTGCACAACCTGCTGCCATGCACCGGCGCAAGCACCCTTGTACCATGTTGCAAGTATGCTTGCATCGTGAGGTGATTGTTTTTGTGCAGAAGGAGCACCTGAGTTGATTTCCTCTACTAATGTGTGCTGTAGAATGCAGCACGCATTGAAAGAGGAAAAAATAAGGAGAAATTAGAACATTTTTCCTTGTTGCACCTTTCTACGCAACCCCTGCGGATGGTGTACCATTCTGATGCATTTCCAGATTTACAATTGCTCGTAAATCTGGAAATGCATCAGTGGTCATGCGTGGGAACGCCCACAGCAACACCCGTGTCATGCCCCTAACAAGCAAAGTGTTGTGTGAAATGGGGCGAGATTTATGAGCACATGTAAAGCCAGGCAGGGTGGCTTTACATGTGCTTGTAAATTTCAAGCTGCAGGGTGCACCGTCGGTGCATCACATAACGTGATTGTTAGAAATGGGATTCCTTGTTGGCAAGGGCTTGCGCCTAAGCCAGGCAGAAACCACCACTCTAGTCAGGGCAAGGGAGTTACACGCTGAAGGTAACCCCAGCTCACCCCCTTGGTAGCTTGGAACGAGCAGTCAGGCTTATCCCAGAGACAATGTGTAAACTGTTTGCTCAACACACACACACAGCAGCCACACACTAGGCCCACCACAAAAGAAACTCCACACAAGCAAAATACTGTACTCAGCATTATCACTAGTGACATAAATGCATTATATCTGCATCACATTAGGCATAAAACACATTATGCATACATCACATTTAGGACTGCACTGTGGTAACACTCCCCAGGTGCATACATCACCTTCAGCATAACCACATTATGCAATCGCAGTAGGTATCGCCATAAAAATGACCCCAGGCCAACTGGCTTTTCACTGGGGCCCAAATGCCTCCTGTCCCAAAGTCAGGGCTCTTAATAGTAGTGCCTTCCATTGGCCCTATGGCTGCCTTGGCAGCGAAAACACTATGCTGAATGCACTGGGGAAGGGGGGTGTGTCTCACCCCCTCCTCCTCATGAAGCAAAAACGATGGCCCTTTGTTGCAGCTGCCCATGCTCTCTCGGTGCAGCTGTGGTAAAATGAGCACTGGCACCAACTGTGCCTGAAGGGTGCCCTTTACTGGGACCCTTCCCGTGCCGCTCACGGCACTATACTGCACTTAAAAAGAATTTGCACTGGCACTACCAGTGCCTCAGGGAGTCCGTTCACTAGGCTCCTCGCGGTGCCAATCGCTTATCACCACCACTTCTCCATGCGCCATCCCCACTCACCGGAGCTCTTCTTGACTCCTCCGGTCTGTTAGGGCAACGGGGAAAGCCCCAACAATGTGCCTCGCTAGGCCACACACACATGGCCTCTCCAGATCTGCCATGGTTTTTCCTGTGGCCATCGGAGCCGGCGAGGCTCCAATTCTGGGACTCCACCCACAATCAGGCTTCCATAATGCCTGACCTTTGCCATGGCACTCATCAATCCAGCACAAGACTTCCTGGGGGCTAGCTCTGCCCTCGGTAGGACGGTCCGCCTGACTTCCGGTTTCCCCGGCTCTCGGCGGCGGATTCACTCCGGCTGCAGTACAATGCGGGGTGGGCTCCCGCTTCGCTTCCGCTTTGCTCTCAGAACACCACAATGCGGGGTGGGCACCCGCTTCAGTTTTAGAGGCACCCAAACATGCAGGGTTGGCTCCTGCTTCCCTGCAGAAGGCACACCATGTGGGGTGGGCTCCCGCTTTGTTCCAATGCAATGTGGTGGGGACCCCCATGCCAGGATTCCCTCTGAATGATGCACAGTCTAGCACTGCAGGGCTCCAGCACTCTCCCAGTCTTTGTAGCACAAGAAAAACGGGGAAGTGCTCACGAGGCGCTAAAATCCCAAAGTTCAAGGGCAAAAGGCTGGGCCCGGGCACACCAGCTCACAGGGCCCTCTAGCAGGGAGGCAGTCCCTTGTGGCGGTTCATCCTGGGGCCCAGCAAGCTCGACACTCTCATTGGGTCACAGTCCCAGTATATATATATACAGCATTTCTCTTTGTCTGCCCTGGCACAGGGCTTGGAGGAACCAGTATCAACTGGTTCTGGAGGGTATTGAAGCACTCTGTTTACCAGGCTTCCACCCTCCTTTGTCAGATTGGGCACGGTCATCAGACACACCACAGGGTGGCGGAGCCAGCATTCACCTAAGCAGGCACAGACCTATTCAGGGTCATGGGACTACTCCTACCACTACTCCAAATGCAGATCTTCCATTCAGCCTAGTGCTGACTCACTGTGCTCTCCCTGGAGCCACACACCTCACCATCCCCTGTCACTCCAGAGCCAAACATGCAAAACATATCAGGCAGGCATACACATAGCACACAGAAATGCTAAACTTCTAAAAGTGGCATTTCTAAAATAGTGATATTAAATCCGCGCACACCATTGCGCAGCATTTTCTATTACTATTCCAAACATACCAAACGTGACCTTGCTGCTCCTGTCATATCAGAAATTACAACTGACACACTTATCAGGGAATCCCAGATGCATTCTTATGAGAGGGCAGCCTCACAGCATTGAGAAACCCTGCCCATAGGGCTAGCTAAGGCCTACCTTAAGGGTGACTGACATGCAGTAAAAGGGGGGTCACAGATGTGGCACACATTTTAGGGGTCATATCACAGCGCAGTAGCACTGCGTGCACAGGCTCTGCAATGGCAGAGGCCTGAGATAGGTTTGAAAGATTACTTTGGTGGGTGGCGCAATCAGCACTGCAAGCCCACCAGTAGCATTTAATTTACTGGCCCTGGGTACCTGAGATACCACTTTACAAGGGACTGACAGGTAAATGAAATATGCCAAACAGGTGTAGACCAATCTTACCATGTTTACCACAGAGAGCAAACACACTTTACACTGGACAGCATTGCTAAAGTGCCCTAAGTCCTAATACCACCAACACCATGTCAGAAATAAAGGCTAGGAAGAAGGCAAAAAGTTCAGGGATGACTCTGCAAAAGAGGGCCAGGTCCAACAGTTATGCACTCACGTCCCAAGGTACTCATAAATAAGCCCCCCATTTCTAAGAATTACCATGAAGAGACAGCACATATCATATCGTGTGTGGAGGAAGCCGGTTCTCTATATAGTGCACTAAAAGGAAGTACACTGTGCAGAGAGTTCAGAGAATCCCCAAATTGTACACAGAGGAAAACAGATAATTCTAATGCTTTTTGTGGTAGTGTGGGGGAGCAGTTAGGCTTATCAGAGGAAGGTGCTAAGCATTTGTTATCACACACAGATGCAATAAATGAGATACAGACTCAAGGATAAATCGAGGACCAATTTGTAAAAATATAGTTGATTTTTTAATGTCTATTTAGAAACCAAGAACACAGTCCTACGGTAAGTACTTTTTGAGTTACGAAATTGGTGCACAAAGACGGCCACTAGAAAATGCACTGCCGAGGTGGACTTGCAGGTAAGTCCGGTGGGTCTCCTTGGAAGGAGGTCGCAAACACCTGGAGACCGTGTCAGCAGAGCTAATTGGTTAGTACTAAGGCCAGTGGGTATGGGTGCAGAGGGAAAAGGTCAGTCGGACATTGTAAGTCTTCAGGGTTCTTGAGGTAAGGAGCGGGCAGCTTGAAGAGATGATCTCAGGACAGATAGGCCAGTCAGTGAGAAGATCCCGGGTGTCTTGATGCCCCTTAATGAGTGCTTGCTTCTGATGCTTTGGGAGTCGGTGTGGACTCTGCTTCTTGGCTTTTCCGTTAGGGGTCTGGTACCCTGGGTATTGGTACGCAACGGCTCAGGTAGGTCTGGTGCATCCAAACTTGGTGGTGAGGCAGATCTGACTCTCCAAAGCTGTTGTACCTCTTCTTGCTTTGGTGCTTCATCGAGGTCGTCAAGGGGCTGCAAGTCGACGAACAGAACTTCACAGGATCAGTGCCTGTGGTGTGCAGGGGAGTGATACCTTCACTCATATGGAGCTTCTAGGCAATTTATCAAAGGCTGGAGGTGCTCTGAGGTTCTTGGAGTCTTTGCAAGTTTCAAGATGACACAGCAGCAATTTTCGAGCCCTTCCTGCAGCTGGCAGGGTTTGGTGCCTTTTCTTTCTGCTGTTTTCTGTTCTCGTGTAGCAGGTCTTTTTTTGTCCTGGTCTTCTTTGGTACAAAAAATCTGAGGTTCAGGTCTCAGAACTGCTTAAATACGGAATTTAGGGTGGTTACAGGGGAGACAGGTAATAGCCAATGGGCTATCTACCTTTAGGGTGACTAAATCTTCTAGTGACCACTTCTGTGGGAAGAGACACTACCCTTGTCCTGATTGAAGCATTTCTCACCATCTCAAGGTGGTGGAATTTTCAGGAGAGGGGTTCGCCTCGCCTGTCCTGTCCTAGGGGTGGTGCAGGATGAGAGGGGACCCTCCTCCTCATCTAACAGATTTTCCTGCTTCCCCCCAAAAAAGCAGAGCAGGAAAGGAGGCTTGGCCTCCCCCACCATCTCGTGTTCCTGGGTTGGGTTTCACAGGCGGCATTACCTTTGAAGTTTCCGCCCTGGAAGGCCAACTTGTCCTGAAGGAGGTGTAAAACACCTCTACCCAGAGCAGGAATTGTTTCTGTCCTCTGAGAGTGTGCTGGCTCTCACCCCAAGAGTTCAGAAGCATGTCTGGTGATGGCAGGCTGGTGAAAATCATACAGGAACCCCACTAGTGTTTGGTTAAGTTTCAAGGGGCCCTCTAGAAGCGTCTCCTATATGAACTTATTAATAAATACTACACTGGCATCAGTGAGGATTTATTAGGACAAGATGTTTGGTACCAAACATCTAAGAAAACAATTAAGCCATCCTGGAGCTAAGCAATTTGGATGGGGTCTGGGTTTTGTGAGCCCCCCTGAACTTAATTCTGTACTCCTCAGTAGTGAGTCCAAATCCCTCAATCAGACTTTTCTTCATTAGGTCATAAGACCCTTCATCTGGCCCAGAGAGGATCCGAAAACTGTCTCTGCTGTTCCCAGAGAACAGTTCCCACAGGAGTGCCCCCCATAGAGGTTTCTTCACTCTTCTCATATCACAAGCCCTCTCAAAGGCTGTGAACCACTTGGTAAATATCATCACCTTCCTCAAATTTAGGGACAATCCCTTTGGGGATTTTAGGATCATGAGATTCCTCTCTATCCTTGTTATTGGTATTGCTGCCACCAGAGATAGGGGCTAAGCCCATCTCTTTCCTTTCTTTTTCAAGAGCCAGGAGTCTGGACTCTAGATCTAATTTCTTGGCCAACTTGGCTAACAAGCTGTCCTCTTCACTGGGACTAGCCCCAATGTTTTCTCTGGGCCCTGGCCCACCTGTGTAGGTCCAAGGGTCCCAGAGTGTGATTCTTCTTGGACTTAAGGGTACAGGGCCCCTCCTCTCCCTAGATATGATTGGGAGGGGAAGTATCCTCCTCCTCTAGCACCTCTTCTTCCTCTGACTGGTCATCCCCCTGTTCAGAGGGGTGGCCTTTAGCATACTCAGCCAAGAGCTCCTGGAGCCCCACTTTGGTTGGATGCAGGCCAATTGGTATATTTTTCAGTTTGCATAAAGACCTTATTTCTCTCAAATTTAAGTGTAAGTAAGGTGTGAGGTCGAGCTCCTCCACCAGGTCCTGTGCAATATTATCCTCACTAATAGTTGGGGGTATTTGAGACATTCTAAACTGATAGTTCTAACCCTCTACCCTGACTGTAGTGACTTTTATTTTTCAAAATGTTTAAAGGGACTTAAGCAAGGCCCTGGCAAGACTTTTAGTATTTTGGAAAACCCAATTTCAGAATTCTAAAGGCAATTTATAAGTTCTGTCGTGTGATCAGATGGTAACCAAGTAGTCCAACAAATGCAAGTTTGTATCCCACCGCTGCCACCAATGTGAGAAAGTGACTCTATATGTACTGGACCAAAGTAAGGTGCAGTGTGTATGGAGGCCACCAATCCCAGAGGTATAGCAGAGGTTAAAGTCAGGGCTGACCTTACTCTCAAAAGTGGTAGCTTGGTCGAGCAGTAAGGCAGTACCAGGGGACAGTGCAAAGCATTTGTTGGACACACTCAGTCAGCAAAATGTTTCACACACTCAAGGACTGAACTCCAGGCCAATTGCTTTTATATCAAAAAGATATAGTTGTTTTATTTTTAGAACCAACAGGTATCAAAATATACTTTTCTCAGTGATGTGTAATCTCAGGTTATTGCTTTGGAGGAAGGCAATGACTTTGTAAATACAATAGGTACAGGGGTTGCAATAGGCAACACAGTTCTACATGCAATTTAGCTTTGAGTTCAATGGGTTTTTCTACACAATTAGTTGATTACTTTGTAGATTACTTTTGTAAGTCCAAGACTGGATCCTAGATTCAGTCCTGGGATCTAAGCTGGAAACAGTTTAGTAAAAACGTTTTAGTTATTGCAATGATTTTTAAGGAAAAAAAAGGTATTTTAAAAGTCCCCACTTTTCAGGGAAAATCTGACAATGTTATCCAATGGGAGAAAATTCAGGTTGCATGTAAAGTACGTTCTCGTTACTTTTGTAGTCCAGTACTGGGCTCCTAGGTCCAGCACTGAGGTCTCGATTTATGACAGGTGAGTAATTACGTTTCAGTAGTATGTGCGAATTTTAAAGAATATTTCAAGTTTTCAAAAGTAGACAGAAGAAATTTCATAGAAAAGCAGACAATGGATTCCTATGGAGAAAATACAGGTTAATTGTAAACCCGGTTAGTATTACTTTTGTGGCTCAATACTGGGCTACAAGGAACAGTGCTGGCTTCTCTCCTGATCACAGGTGAGTACTTCGGAATTCGTTACTTGGCTGATTTTATAGGAATATTTTAAGTTTTCAAAACTTCACACTTAGAAGATTTTTCGAGTCAAACCAGTCAATGTTATCCAATGGCAGGTAAGGGAGTTACCGGTTTCCAGGTGAGTACTTGGCTGGTGAGGTTAAGACTCTGGGCATAGACTCGGGGGTCCCTCTGGGTCAGGTAGGTAAAGTTGGTTCACCCTCAGCGGCACTGGGGCAGCCGGGTGCAGAGGTAGTTAGGCCCAATGTTAGCCAGTATGGGGCAGGGGGCCTTGGGTTGGTGGCTACTGACTAGCAGGCCACGTGGCTGTGGGAGCTGGGCTCTTGGTCACTTGCTTACAGCAAATGGGGAAGTCGGATAGGGCAAAGGTTGCACTGCCAGAAGCACTCGGGCGGCTGGGTGCTGGGTGCTTTTGAGCCGTCGAGCGCTCAATGTTATTCAATGGGAAAGGTAAAAAGGGAACAAAGGCTGCAGACTCGGGGACGGTGATTCTTCAGGTGCGACCACCACTTCGAGAGGTAAGTTGGGATCCTGGAGAAGAGGTAGGTACCCCAAAGGGAGGCACAGGGAGCCGCAGGCCGCCGGGTGCAGGGGTGTCTTTGGGTGTCGGGAAATCTTACCCTTGGCTGGTCTCGGTTGGAGGGGTTCCTGGTTCTGAGGCTGCAGGCATTGTCTGGTTCATCGAGGAGGGTCTTGGGGCACTGGACTTTGGGTACCAGTCACTAGGGGGATATCCTCGTGGTCTTGGATCACTCAGGCACGGCTCAGGCTCTGCAGGTGCAGAGTGGGCAGGTCTTGAGCTTCCTGGCTGGCACCAGGGGTTGGTTGTTGAAGCAGAGCCTCTGCTTATGGGAGTTCCACTCTTTAAAAGGGTCAAGGCAGGCAGGTCCTCCGGGTGTCCCAAGGTTGCTGTCCACAGATGTCTCCGGGATTAAGCAGGAGCAGGTTCCAGGATCGACAGGCCGGTGGGGCTGGGGCCAAGTCAGTGGGTGTCATCCTGTTGTGAGTACCTGCATGGTGGGTCTTCTTCTTCATGCTCTTCTTTCTTCTTTTCTTATCGGTATCTAAGAAGGAAGGTTCAGGGAGCTCCTAAATACTGAATTTAGGGTGTTACAGGTACGGTAAGGGCAGGGAACAATAGGCCCCTGTCCTGGGGTGGGTATGCCCCCTAGCCTGCTCCTCTCCAGTGGGATGGGAGCAGGAACCTAGCTGTGATTGGGCAGGGCTCCCCATCTTCAAGATGGCCGGAGCCTGGGGTCATGCTTCACCTCGCCTCCCCCACCTGAGGGGTGGGGTTGGCACAGGCTGACACACCCCCCTTCCTGATGTAGGGTTTCCAGGCAGTCTCTCCACCAGAGTGGGGCTCAGAATTGGTGGGGGCCAGTTGCTGGGTACAGCAAATGGTCTGGGGAAGCTCACAGAGGCGGCTTGCCTTTGAAACTTCCCCCTGCCCATCCTGGGGGAGGAGACCTAGCACCTCGCCCAGGATGTGCATTGTTGCAGGCACAGGAAAGTGGGGGGCTCTCCACCCAGGGGTCCAGCAACATGTCTGCTGTGTGGCAGCATAGGCAGCCTCTCAGTCCAGACGTGGATTGTACGTTAGGTTTCAGAGGGCATCTCTAAAATACCATCTGGTGCATTTTACCTTAAACCTCACACTGGCATCAGTGCGGGTTTAATGTGCTGAGCAATTTGATACCAAACTTCTCAGTCTTCAGTGAAGCCATCATGGTGCTTTGGAGTTCGTAAGGATGACCTCCCAGCACCATATACTCTTAAATGGCAGCACTGCACTTACAGTGCCCAGGAATGGCCCTGGGTACTGAAGGGACACACGGCTCATGCACCTGTGCCCACACTACTGGCATAGGGCACCCAGCTAGATGGGTGACTGATGTGTGGCAGGGCAGTGGGGTTTGTGGGCATGGCACACAGGGATTAATGAATTTAGACGATTCCCTTATTTTTAATACCAGCCTCTGGCTAGAAATAACCTTTCTTTTAAAAGTACCATACCTCACTCTCAGAAATGAAAACAAATTTGTGCCATAAATTCTCTTTTTGGGGGTTTTGTTTCAACACAGCTTTAGGGAAGGAACACAGGCCCCGGGTATCTGATTGGCAGGAGCCCAGTGCACACTCAGTCAAAGCTGTTCAGCAAAAAGTGGGGGCATACCACTGCAAGAAAGATGGCACTTTCTCACACAAGTATCCAGTCCATGTTCTCCTTATGGCTTCCCTGTTCACTCACAACATCAAAGAATGGACTGGAAATTGTAGGGGCATATCTTCTCATGCTGGTATGTCCATGCATAGGATTCAGTGCACCCTGCCTTGGAGCAAATGTGCTGCAATGGGGTCACTTACCTATATCTTATGCATTGTAGGGGTGACATGGAACAGAGGGCTGTGTGCCATGTCAACTCTTAAGATATTCTTGCACCCAGACACGCAGCCTGCAATGGCAGAGTACCCAAAATTGGTGAGGGGGCCGTGGGGTGGCACAACCAGTGCTGCAGCCCCAGAGGACTCTCTTCAGTACCCATGCCCCAGGTACCAGTGATACTACTTACTAACAACTTAAAAGGGCAGCTGAAGCTGTGGAACAGTGTTTTGGGAAAGATATCTGGCACTGGGAACCTGGTTAGCAGGAACCCAGTGAGCTTACATTTCAAAATTAAATCAGACATCAGGCAAAAAGTGGGGGCTAACTGTACTAAAAGAGGTATTTTCCTACACAACCCTCCCCAAACAAAAGAGGATGACATCCAACTTGAGCATCTTTCTTACCTCATCTTTGATGCTTTCTTTGACATAATCAGGCTCCCTTTATATTTTGTTTTTGACAGGTAGACTATCACAAGTGTCCACAACATGTGTATAATAGTTAGTCTGACCTGGGGTCAATCGAAAGAGCTCAGCAAACTGAGTCAGGACTTGCAGCAATCCGTCTGCTGTTGGCAGTGAGGGTGTCTGAAAAGACCAACCCATCAACTGACCCATCTCTAGGGTTTTGAGAGAGGATATCAGGGAGTAGCTCACTCTCTACCTTCTGTTCCTCATCTGTAACCATAAGCATGGTCACATCAGCCCTGTCATTATAGGGTTTAAGGCAATTGATATGTATCACACTCTTGGGGTTTCTACCTGGGCCACGGTCTACTAAGTAAGTGACCTCTCCTTTTCTCTCAAGGATAGGGTAGGGCCCAGTCCATTTGTCCTGGAGGGCCCCAGGTGCCACAGGCTTCAAAACCCACACCTTCTGCCCTGGTTGGAACTCTATCATGGCAGTGTTTTGATCATACCAGATCTTGTGGAGCCCTGGGCTGGCCTCAAGTTTTTTGTTTGCTTTTTTCCTGTTTTCAGCCATCCTTGAATGAAGGCGAAGTACATAATCCACAATGTCTTTTGCTGGTTCCTGGAGGTGTCTCTCCCGTCCTTTCTTGCCAAGACAGGGTGGTCATCTTACAGGATGTCCAAACGTACTCTATTTTGTTGCACATATCTGTAAGCAAAAAGCAGGCAAGGTAGTTAAACATTTCATTTCCTTCTAAGTTTTTCAGGGACTCCACCAGTCATGCCTTTTAGGGTCTTGATAAATCTTTTAACAAGCCCATTTGTCTATGGATGGTATGGTGTAGTGAATCTATAGTTCACGCCATACTCAGGATACATGTGTTTCAAGTATGCAAACATAAGGTTTGTACCTGTTTCTGAAACTACCTCCTTAGGAAACCAACCCGAGTAAAAATACCCAGGAGGGCCTTGGCCACTGCAGGTGCAGTGGTGATCCTTAGGGAAATTGCCTAGGGAGACCTTGGGGCATGATCCACTAGCATCAGATCAGAATACATTTTCCCTGATGCTGTTGGAGGGTCAAGGGGACCAACAATGTCAATCCCTAACCTTTGAAAAGGGTACCCCAACCGCTGGAAGTGGAATTAAGGGGGCCTTCAGGTGGCTACCTGTCATGCCACTGGCCTGACAAGTGGCACAGGATTTGCAAAACTCCTTCTCCTTGTGGGACCTTTCTGGCCAGTATAAGTGGTTGACTCTAGGTTTTTGTCTAGCCAAGATGCCGAGCTTGGGGAATGTCATGAGCCAATGTTACGATAAACTCTCTAAACTGCTGAGGCACTACCACTTTCCCAGTGGCGCCAGGTTTAGGTTCTCTGGCCTGAGTGTACAGAAGTCCCTCCTCCCAATAGGTCCTGTGAGAACTACTGACTCTTCCCTTTTCCTGATAAGCAGCTTGCTGCCTCAGGCAATCAAGATTCTAGGCCCCTGGCACTATTCTTCCCAAGTGTGTCCCCCTGGTCCTAAGAGTTCTGCTGTGTAGGGCCCTAACTCCTGGGCTCAGTGTTCTCTGGTATAGGAGAACAAGGGTACCCCGATATGCAAACCTTGGGTTGTAATATGTTTCGGGAGTACAATGGTTCAGGGTTGGCCTTACTAGGTCCGGAGAGCGAGACTGTGTGTCTATATATTTGCCCTTGTGGGGAGGGGTACGCTCAATTTATGTTTGACACTTGATCAAAGAGGGAGCAGTGTTGTAGGAAAACATTTAGGGTTTATTTTAATTTAAAGACATTGAAGCTCAAAAATACGCTCTGGTGCTCATGTAAGTGGGTAAGTGTGTATTGTGACTAAGTGGTAAAAGTGAAATAAAAACCATAACATCACATTGACAACATGGAGGAACTCCAATTAAATATATACTATGGATGGAGTCCCAGTTGTAAGTTTCGATCTTTTTGTTAGTTAAGATCTTCTTCAGGACAAGGAGTGAGCAATCTGAAATTATCAAAAGATCGAAGTAGGTAAAGGATGAGTCTTGTACTTTGGGTTTTGGTGGTCAATTTCTTGCCAGAGGAGTAGATCTGGTGTGTGCCCCTGCGAGGTGTCGTGTTCGGGAGTATAGCTTGACTGAAGCGTGCGTCTGTAAAAATCTCGAGGTCTGGGCACTTGTAAGTAGGCGCAGGGTCCAGTCAGGGGTGTACTGGAGATACGGGGTGGAGGATGAGGACATCAGAGGTTGATGCAGTTTTTTCCGCCAGATTAGATAAGGAATTATCGTGGGCTTGCTGAGCTCCTGCTTTATGTGGGGCTGCTCATTCCGAAACAAGATATTGACCCCCAGAACCCAAAGTTTGGTTGAAGTTTTGGCAGCCAATCAAATTTCAGGACGGCGACTGTCAGATCCTTGGAAGATCCACAAACCTAGATATACAAGTTTCTTGACAACTACCGAATGGATTTACACCAAATAACAAAAGCGTGATCTGAGGAACAAAATCTACCTGTCTGCCAAATTTAGTGTATTTTGATCCAGCAGTTTAGCTGTAGTCGTGTTCAAAACCCCATGAGAATTAACATGGGTAACACACTTTCTTGACCCACCCTTTTTTCTCAGCCTCCACCAGACAGATCACCCTGAAACATTCTGTGCTCAAGTAAAATTACTGGAGCACTTTTTTGGAAAGTTTCGTGCCGATTCGTCAAAAGACTAAAAAGTTATAGGCAAGTCAAAAAATGCTTTTCCTATGGAACCTAGGGGCATATTATTAAGCCTGTGCGATAAAATTATCGCAGCTTTATCGGCCGATAAAGTGGCGATAATGGGCTTGATAATATGCTCTATGGAATTCCAATCGAAGCCCATAATAGATGTGAAGACATCTAACATGGGCTTCGATTGGAATTCCATAGAGCAGTGTTTCCCAAACTGTGGTCCGCGGACCCCCAGGGGTCCGTGACACATTCCCAGGGGGTCCGTAGGCAACAGTTTTAAAAGCACAGAAATGTTTCTTGTATAATTAGAAGCTTTCCAGCAACAATAAGTGTCAAGAGAATGCCAGTGATTAATGTACCTGCTGGAGAGCAAGGAGAGTTTTGTTCAGTGGCAGCTTTGATTTAACTAATGTAGCACAGAGGGTTAACGTGCCTACTGCAAAGAACGTGTAACATGCATCTTAAAAAGCAGTATTTTATGTGGCTAGGTTCGTGGTTACTGCTTTTGTCACAGAGTTTCTTTTGTTACTGTGTACTTCATAAGTGACAATCATAATCTAGCAGAGGGACCTATAAACTGTCATCAAAGAGCTGCTTGCAAACTGCATGGTACCAGTTAGTAACTTATATTTTGTCCCAGTTCTTCATTATTCTGATGCTGCTAAAAAGATATATTTGGGTAGGAAATACATTTTTAATGTTAAAGTCAATGCTAGCCACTGTGTTATGTTCTGAATCCTGAATTTGTGCTTTTCCAGACAAAGCACTCTTTAAACATTTTATATACACACTGATTTACAGGTATGATTCAATGTCTCTATATGTGTGCGATGTAAAGTGCTCTGACATTCTACAATGGTATGAGAGATTCTATAAAACAAATGAAATACATGTGACAGAGGGGCTATTACTTCAATATAAAATACCAAGGGCCAGATGTACGATCTGTTTTTATATGCGCGAACGGGTTCGTGAACCCGTTTGCGCATGCAAAAACCCATTGCGCCATGTACATAGCCTATTTCGCGAGTCGCAATTTGTTTGCAACTCTCTAAATAGGTTTTGCAACTTGCTATTTGGAAGGGGCATTCCCTTCCAAATAGCGAGTCTCAAAACCATGTACAAATGTTTTGCGGTCGCAAAACAGTCACAATTACCACCTACTTCAAGTAGATGGTAATGCATTAGCAAATGGGAAGGGGTCCCCAGGGGACCCCTTCCCCTTTGCAAATGCATGCAAAATTATTTTTTAAGGGCAGGCAGTGGTCCCAGGGACCTCTGCCTGCCCTTAGAAAAGGAAACCAAAACATTTCATTTTCTTTTTCTTTTTTAAAATGCATGGTAAACACGCTGCATTTTTTTTTTTAAACTGCTTTATTTAAAAGCCGTCCCAGACATGGTGGCCTACAGAGCCCAGCAGGCCACCATCGCTGGGAAGGCTGGCATTCCCAATGGGCTCGCAAATTGCGAGAGGCTCATTAATATTAATGAACATCGCAATTTGCGACCCCATTGGGAATCCCAAACAGTGTTAAACACACTGTTGTGGATTTCATTTTGCGACTCGCAATTTGACACTCACAATGTGTCACCAATTGGGAGGCGCTAAATGAAATGGTCGTACATCTGGCCCCAAAATCCTTAGTACTTTGAGTATTTGTTTTGTGTGCACACGTGTATTTTTTTCGAATTACTGTTTGAATTAATGTTTGAAATTTAACTCATACAAATTACTTGGGGGTCCCTGGCTTCCAATGGTGACTCAATGGGGGTCCTCAGAAGTCAAAAGTTTGGGAACCACTGCCATAGAGCATATTATCAAGCCCATTATCGCCGCTTTATCGGCCGTTTTCGGCCCATAAAGCGGCGATAATTTTATCGCACAGGCTTGATAATATGCCCCCTAGGTCCTAACTTTAACTATCTACCATAGACCGTCAGTAGGTAACATATATTAAGACGAGTGCTGATGGTATCATATTTGCAGATCTAGACCTGAAATTATGTATTTCCCAATGGGTTTCTTTTGCACATTTCTGAATTTCATAATTGTCCTTTCATTCGAAAAGTAATAACGTAACAAGTAGTCAGTCTTGCTCATGATAGCATAAACAGATCTATATTGTAATGCACGTTTCTGGTATGTCTTCTCAACGTCACATTATTTTCATAGCATATTAGTTTGCTAGTTAATCTCATATAAAACTGTTCTTGTCCCAGGTATCACTGGATATTGTGGGAAATGCCATTGCGATTCTACTAGAATAGTTATCAATTAAACAAATCAAATCAACTGAAGTGTGCCCATCTATTTACTATGTAATTCTTAATATGGTCCATGAATGTAAGGCAGCTGTGAGAATGGTTCCAGGAAATGCTCTTTGAACTAGAATTCCTGGTAGCGTGATATCATTCTATAGTTTATAACTTGATTGTGTTTCTAGCTTCCCGCGCGGTGCTGACTTTTATGGAAAATATCTACTTTCAAAATGTCTCACCTTTTAAAAACTACTAAATGAGATATAGTGTTTAATTTATTTGCAGAAATGCATTCAGAAAGGGTGCGAAAAGACTGAAGGGCGCTCAATGCGTGACTTTCTGTAAAATTATAAAGAGGAAAAATATGAAATCGAACCCATTAAAAGGCTGCTACAGTTGCGAAGGTCTGCAATAGTGCACACATTTAAAACAAATCTTAAAGGAATAGAAGATGCTTTCCTCCATATAATGAATTTAAATTGAACATTATTCTTTTAACGATGAGGTTTCCTCGTGTCCCAAAATAATATGTAGCTAAGGAATACTTCACTGGCACCACCAGCAGACAAAATTAGTTAATACATTTTTAGAACTTGCATAAACGTGACCTTAACATATGAAACTTATGACCAATATTTTTATCTCCAGGTCGTCGGTGATCATGTAGTACAATTGCATTACCTATCCATTACGGGGGGTTCTCCATGCGAGCTATCCCATCCAATTAATGTATGCTCAATTTTCTTCTTTTTTTCACAAAGTCTTACAACCTTGATTATTTAAAATGAATTTGGCCTATAGCCTCGTCTACCCAACCTACCCATGTGGACTGAGTCTTTCTTATTATCAACCTCCTCCAATTAGTTGTCTCCATTGCAACGCGAGTAACTAGCAACTTAAAGAGCACATAATGGAACTTGGTAAAGAAATACATAACCTACGATAACCATGCTGCAGGGTCTAACCTCCTCATTGAAGTGTTAAATGGGCTGGCACCAGGAGGCAACGACGAGGGTAGTGGAATGTTTGAGCTGTCTGTGATACTAGCAGACATTAAGGTGAGTATTCTAGATCTTATTTGCCATTGGCATAAAGTGCCCTGCGGAATATTTCATGGGCATTCTAGGTGTTATATTGCCACTTTTTAGTGAACTGTGTTGCCTAAGATGGTCCTTGTTTATTTAACTATTGTGGGTTATTAGTGTGGCTAGACTGGCATTTCTGATGGCTCTCGTCATTTTATTCTACACATTGTGGTAACCCTGGCATGTTCGCTTTTGTTGGCATATTGCTGGTATCATGGTGGCTCTAGAATAAAGTACCCATCTGTGCATACTAGCATGAAATCGACATTCTTGATATAGTTTGGCTACTGCTAGCACATGAATGTGACTCTAGTGGCATGCAAAGTAGTGGTGCACTTGACCTATAGATAACCCATCCGGTATTTTTGAAGCAAACTCATGGATTTACTTCAAATGGACAGCTAATATTTGGGGATCACAGTTTATCAAAAAAGTACTTCGTTTTTGGGATGATGGGGGCAGTCAATGAGAATATAAAAAAAAATGGCACTTAGAATCTCTAAAGACTTCGTAAAGAGCACTTGGATGTTGTAGATGGTAGAAGATATTTCTCATTTGATACAGTGGACAAAGTGCCGTATTTGACCATGGCAGATGTCCTGCCATCCCACCATATCTAAGATCCTCTGTCTGCCCTACAGGGA
Organism: Lissotriton helveticus; assembly: GCF_964261635.1. Lineage (NCBI taxonomy): Eukaryota > Metazoa > Chordata > Amphibia > Caudata > Salamandridae > Lissotriton > Lissotriton helveticus. Next base: position 1,769,920,227 of record NC_136063.1, read on the forward strand.
TCTCACTGCTGTGAAGGAAACTGCGGCCAAGAAGGCCCCTTTCACAGCAGTGAAGTTTGCAAAGCCCCTGCCCATTTCCTCCCAGAGGCTGGGACTGTCCACAAATACTCCAGAAATGGATTACTGGCCCTTTACCCAGTAGATAAAAAATCTATTTGCCCACTGTTAGATCTGCAGAGTGAGCCCAGGGAATGTAATCATTGCAGGCTACCCCTGAACTTTGCCAAGATCAGAAACAGTCGTTTTGGAACACAAGGGAACCCAACAGGGGCCTTCGGACCATGGGTTAGTTTACTTATTATAGACAACAGGGGTCCTAAGGATTTTCAATATGGCAAAAGAATAATAATATAGACCACGATCAGTACTATATTTTTTCTCAACGCCCAGCCGGGCGTGAATTTATTAAGGAATAATATATAATAACAATTGTCTAAGGAAGACAAAAATGAGCAACAGAATAGGGTACAGTCCTGTACCTATCCCAGAGAAGTTGAAAGGCCAATAGAACCAAGAGAGATAGGAAAAGGAAAGAAGTTTTTCAGGCAAGAGACAAATTTATAGAGCCAGAGGGTGGCTTGCGATCTCAATAAATAGTTTCATACAGTACACCCCACAGTGTAAACATTCAAATATACATGTTAAGTCATATGTTACACTGTTTAAAGCGTCGACGTTTCGATCCCTAAAGGCTCAAAATTAATTGGGATCATCATCAGGACAGTTTACAATTAATGCCTGTTTTACAATGCGAATGCCTGTGAGAAAAAAGGGGGGGAAAAATAGAAACACATAGTAAGGCATCCGCCTGAAATGGTAAGAATTTAAAAATCAATCGACAGGGCCCATGTGCAAGTTAAAAAGGCAATTTATCTATTCCTACTCACGAACATTTGGCTATTGTGAGGTGAATTTGTGATATTTTCTCGTCTTAATGACAGCCGAGGTGAAAAAAACGGTGCAGTGACATAGTGATAGAGGTGTCATCCACTGTTAAAAATAATGTATCCATGCGGATAGTGACTTTTTGGTTCGTGTAGAACGTGATACCTGCTCAATATTGGCGTGGTTCAGGCAGGGGGCGATTTGGTTTAGTTTGCATTGCAGTGGAACGGAGGACCAGGAACAATTGCTACCAGTGGTAACACAGCCTATCTCCACAGTAGATACCATTCCAATCTTTAATCTTTCCACCCATTTGCTGGCCCAAGATGAACTCTCTCTCTTGAAAAAAGGCCTCACCTTTGTTCCAACTGTGGCACCTAATTATATGGAACTACACACTGAACTTTTAAGATTCTTCAGACGAGTGCGTTTAAAAGCATTTTTTCAAATTCACCCATCCCCAGAAACAAATGCCCAAACTCCCTTCCGCCCTCCTTCAACCTTTCTACCATCGGCTAGTATGATACCGTCAGAGGTCACCACATTTGAGAAACTAGTGCTCAAAGACCTCTCAAATATGAAAGAACAAAGAAAGTTCATACCATATAATATCACGCTAAAAGAAAAAGAAGCCATTGGCTCTCTAAAAAATAATGATTTGATTGTGATTAAAAGTGCTGATAAAGGGGGTGGCATTGTCATACAGGAACTTGACTCCTACACAGCTGAAATCCAAAGACAGCTAGGTAATACAGACCATTACCTTAGGCTTGCATCTAATCCAACCAAGGCCATTCAAGAAATAATCCAAAAAATAACAGCAGAGGCATTGGAAGAAGGTTTCTTGACTAAAAAAGAATTTAATTATTTAAATGTAAAAAGTCCAAGAACCCCGGTAATATATACTTTACCGAAGATTCATAAAAATCTCAGTGCCCCCCCAGGTCGCCCAATTGTTTCGGCATGTGGTTCAGTATTGGAACCCCTAGGGGCATATGTCGATTTCTTTATCAAGGAATTTGTTCCTCCGACACTCTGCTACGTACGTGACTCCATGTCCATGATTAACCTGATCGAGCACCATCCCTTCAACCCCCTTACCGATACCCTTTGCACTATGGATGTGGAGTCCCTGTATACGAATATACCACAAACAGCGGCTTTACTTGTCATACAGAGAACTTTAGACAGCCGCCCCCGCCCACATGCAATTCCAACTTCTTTCATCTGTAAACTTTTGGAACTTTGTTTGACTAAGAATTTTTTCACATTCCAAGGTCACTTTTATCAACAAATCAAGGGGACCTCCATGGGCGCTATTTTTGCCCCAAACTTGGCCATATTGTTCATGGACGAAATAGAAAGACAGACCATCCTTGTGCCCTCCAATCCCTTCTTCTCCGGTGTCATCATGTGGCGCAGATACATTGATGACATCTTCATGCTATGGAGATTAGACGTCAATGTACTGCCTCACTTTTTACACTGGATGAACAATAACTGTCTGGGACTCCAATTTACCTCCACAACTGACAAAAACTCCATAAATTTCCTGGATTTGACAATTTTTCACCAAGAGGGTGAGTTGTTTACAAAGCTTTACAGAAAGCCCACAGAGAGAAATACCCTGTTAGAGTATTCAAGTAATCACCCTAGGGCATTGAGGGACTCCTTACCGTTTTCCCAATTCTTACGAATTAGGCGAAACTGTTCCCATAAGGAAGATTATTTTCGAGAAAGTACAACCTTAGCCACTAAACTTAAAAACAGGGGCTATCCAAGAAAAATTGTCAAAAATGCTCTCAAAAGGGCGTGGTACCGCCCCCGCGAGACGCTCCTCGTCCCAAACCCAAAGAAAAACATGGACAGAATAGCCTGTGTGACAACATTCTCTCCCATTTCCAACAACTTAAGGAAAATGATCCTAAGACATTGGCCAGTGATTAATGCGGGAATTCTGGATTTAGAACGCCCTCTGTTTGCATTCAAAAAGAGTAAGAACCTGAAGGACCATTTGGTTCGGGCAGCACTTCCCAGTCCGACCCATTCTTCCACTCTTGAGTCAGCATGGGGTCTGTCCCCCACAGTTGGACACGTCAAATGTGGTGGCTGTACAGTCTGTAACTTCACAATTGAAGGTAAAAGTTTTGTGTTTGAGAATGTCACCTTTAAATGCAACACACTTACAAACTGTAATACCAGCAACGTAATCTATTTGATCCAATGTCCATGCAACAAAAATTATGTTGGGCAAACATCTAAAAAAATCAAGACCAGGATATGCCAACATAGGAGCCGCATTAGATGCCATACGCCTAATGCTCCACTGGTGGAACACTTCCTGGAATGCAACCATAATGAGGACGACATCCGCTGGACTGTATTGAAGTCAGTGAAACTCCCGCCGAGAGGGGGAAGTATGCCCCATTTACTGAATAAAGAGGAGTTAAAGTGCATAATATTGCTGGACTCTATCTGCAATGGACTTAATCGGACAGAGGATTGGACATCATTACTCTGAAATGCTCAAATTAATGTACCAAATTGACTTTTCCCAAACTCTGTGTTTTTGAAAATTTATGAATATGTAAATGTGAATATTGAACCAAATAATGTGTTTTCAAATCACTGTCAGCTCAGAAGTGCACGAATGGGGAGCACAGATGGCCTTCTCTACTCACGTCAATATGCACAATAAATCACTTTAATCACTTCTCATGTCCCTCCCAAGCTTCAAAGAGGGCTCCTATAATATAACCCAGCTATACCTTGGCCAACCTAAATTCACTAATCCAAGATGTCCGCCGCATGGCAGGCATTAGCATCTAGTCCTTCCACCATGTCTAGCCCAGCAACAAAACCCAGCTACACCTCGGCCAATCCAAATTTACCATTCCAAGATGTCCGCCGAATGGCAGGCATTAGCATCTAGTCCTTCCACTATGTTTAGTCCTGCCGACATAAAATGTCTAACCCACGGAACACCAATGCACAGCGGATTCGCGCTGCCATTGAAGGGTGAGGAGACTATCGCGTTTCTCCCACCGCCCCACAGCCGCTCCCATCGAGGAGTCAGGTAAGCCCACCCTCGCTAACTACTCAGCCCCCAGACTTAATCCCCTTGTCTTCGGAAACGCTCCCCTAACTTTAACCCCTGTTATCCAGCTTTGAAGCCACGGACCAAACGAAGGAAGCCACCTTTTCCTCCAAGTAACGAAAGTACCCTCATGCGTACTTCTCCCGTGACGGCCGCTCAAAGTATAGCCAGGTAAGCCTTAACCTTAACTCCCTAAAATGCCTGAACTACTACCTTCGAGCAGCCAATTAACGGTAATACTGTTTCACCGCTCAGCAGGAATACCCCGTGATCCAAAATTTTCCTGCAGTGAAATTGTATAATCGTACAAAGGAGGCAACCCGTCACCCTCGCGGTCTACCTCGTCCTTACGACCGATCGGAGTGCAGCCAGGTAAGCTGTAAGCCCACCCTCGCTAACAGCTTAGACTTGAATCCCTTGCCCTCAGACTCAACCCCCATGCCTTGGAAGCGTTCCCCTAACTTTTACCTCTGTTACTCAGCCTTGAAGCTATGGATTCAAACGAAGGAGGCCACCCTTTTCCTCCAAGTAATGGGAAAGTACCCTCGTGGTTAGATCTCCCTTGACGGCCATTCAAAGCATAGCCAGGTAAGCCTTAACCCCATTCCCCAAATACTTGAACTACACCCCCGACCAGCCAAGTAACGGCAATACTGTCTCACCACCCAGCAGGAATACCCCATGATCCACAAACTCTCCTGCAGTGGAATTGTATGAATATAAAAAGGAGGCAACCCACCACCCTTGTGGTCTACCTCCTCCCTACGACTGATCCGAGCATAGCCAGGTAAGCTGGAACCCTGTTTCCTTATTCCCGGTCTCAAAGCCCACAGTTGCCGTGCTAACGGTAACCTTTTTTACCATATAGCAACAAGCCCTTTGAGCCGGTTAGAGGAACCCACCTCAACATGTCATCACGTGATGTTCTGGTCGTGAAGGTAATAGCCCTCACCCTGGCGTGACAACGACCCACAGACAATCTCACGCCCTCACTACCACTGCAATGCAAACTAAACCAAATCGCCCCCTGCCTGAACCACGCCAATATTGAGCACGTATCACGTTCTACACGAACCAAAAAGTCACTATCCGCATGGATACATTATTTTTAACAGTGGATGACACCTCTATCACTATGTCACTGCGCCGTTTTTTTCACCTCGGCTGTCATTAAGACGAGAAAATATCACAAATTCACCTCACAATAGCCAAATGTTCGTGAGTAGGAATAGATAAGATGCCTTTTTAACTTGCACATGGGCCCTGTCGATTGATTTTTAAATTCTTACCATTTCAGGCGGATGCCTTACTATGTGTTTCTATTTTTCCCCCCCTTTTTCTCACAGGCATTCGCATTGTAAAACAGGCATTAATTGTAAACTGTTCTGATGATGATCCCAATTAATTTTGAGCCTTTAGGGATCGAAACGTCGACGCTTTAAACAGTGTAACATATGACTTAACATGTATATTTGAATGTTTACACTGTGGGGTGTACTGTATGAAACTATTTATTGAGATCGCAAGCCACCCTCTGGCTCTATAAATTTGTCTCTTGCCTGAAAAACTTCTTTCCTTTTCCTATCTCTCTTGGTTCTATTGGCCTTTCAACTTCTCTGGGATAGGTACAGGACTGTACCCTATTCTGTTGCTCATTTTTGTCTTCCTTAGACAATTGTTATTATATATTATTCCTTAATAAATTCACGCCCGACTGGGCGTTGAGAAAAAATATAGTACTGATCGTGGTCTATATTATTATTCTTTTGCCATATTGAAAATCCTTAGGACCCCTGTTGTCTATAATAAGATCAGAAACAGGTCAGCTACAAGAACTCACAAACATCCCTAGGCAAGAGACATGAAGGTGTTCCGGGGCATGCTTATTAAAGCGCGCTCCCTGGCCAAACACAACATAGAATTTGCAGAGATGATGAGCTCGCACAAGCTCGACCTTACATTTGTGACCGAAACGTGGGGCGACATAACCTCAAACTCAGAACTGGGTCTGGCCATCACTGCGTCTACACAATTCTCAGGGCAGATCGAACTGACAAGAGGGGTGGGGGCCTAGCAATTATCTTCAAAGACCACCTGGTGGTAGCAGGTTTGGCAGCAGGAAGCACACCAGACTGTGAAGTTTTATCCTTTCAGATTACAGTAAGGAAAACATTGATAGAGTGCAAACAGCACTCCCACTGCTGCTCCCTGCGGCCCGCCCCCCCGCCGTTCCCATTCGCCACCCCTCTCCCGCCTCCCAGCTGCTCCTCCCTCCCACAGCCCCTCATATGGAGGCCGCGCGGTGGTAAAGGGAGCGACCCTTGACCCTGTCACCAGGTAGGTCGCAACCCTAGCCACCACGCGGTCCTCCTCATGTTGGGCTGCTGCCCCGCTCTTACTGCCGCCTTGCTCCACCGCCGTCTGGTCTGTGTGAGTCCCCTGTGCCTCAGGTCTTGTCCCCGTTCTAATACTGCCTATGTAACTGTTTTCGTGCTGTTTTCCTTTTGTAACTCCACGCTCTAATACTATGTCATTGTTCTCGTGCTGATTTACTTCCGTATTTCCCCTGTGTCTACTGCCTGCCCACTGTGCCCCCTTGTTCCCCCTTTTGCCTTCTGTCCCTCTCTCCCGCGCATTGCCCGGGTGTCCTGTTCCCGTTGTCGCCCTCTGCTTCTTTTTCCCGCCGCTGCTCCCTGTGGCCCAGCCCCCCCGCCGTTCCCATTCGCCATCCCGCTCCCGCCTCCCAGCTGCTCCTCCCTCCCACAGCCCCTCATATGGAGGCCGTGCAACGGCTGCGCAGCGGACACGCGCAGCGGGCACGCCGCGGGCGCACCGAAGGTGCGCCTAAGGCAAGCCCGTCTGCGCCCGTCCGCGCCTGGACCACGCCCAGCGCCAGAATTCCTGGCCCATGCCAAAACCAGGCAACCCGGCTGAGATACGACTCCGACACCCTCAACGCACTCAACACCGGACGAACACCCGCCTGCTACCGAGCCACCCTGAAGCGCACCCACGGACCCTTCACCTGCCAAGCCTGCAAATTCACCTGCCTCTAAACCCGCTCCCGCCCGCCAGATCTAGCAACAACAACAACCACCTCAAGTGCATCCTCCTCAACACCCGCTCCATCCACAAGTACGCCATCAAACTTTGGGACCTCCTCGACACAACAGCGCCAGACGTCACCTTCCTCACAGAAACCTGGATGAACGCCTCCTCGGCCCCCGACATCGCCATAGCCATCCCGGACGGCTACAAGATCACCCGGAAGGACCGCATCAACCAAACCGGAGGAGGAATCGCCATCGTCCACAGGAACACCATTAACATCACGACCATCACCGAAGACACACTCTCCGCCGCTGAACACCTAAACTTCCAGATTCACACCGCCCCCAAAACCACCCTTAGGGTAACACTCATCTACAGACTCCCGGGCCCACGCACACAATTCAGCGAAACCATCACCGACCTCATCAGCCCACACACCCTAGCTTCGCCAGAATACATCCTCCTAGGGGACCTGTACTTCCACCGGGAGAAAAACAGCGACAACAACACCACCACCCTGCTCGACAACCTAGCCGACCTCGGACTCAAGCAACTGGTGAAGACCCCCACCCACCTCGCTGGCCACACGCTCGACCCCATCTTCTCTGCCAGCAACCACGTCTCCTTCAGCCACTCCACCGGACTACATTGGACCGACCACAGATGCATCCACTTCACCTTCAAAAAGAATACATCCCACCGCCGCACGAGACAGATCCCCCGCAGATGCTGGAGCAAAATCACAGCAGACCAGCTCCTCTCATCGCTGAGGCAGAACCCACCAGCCAACACCACTGACACCAACGACGCAGCCCACAACCTCGCACAATGGATCACCAACTGCGCCGATGACCTCGCACCACTGAAGAACCCCCCAGGCATGACCGGCAACAGGAAAACCTCATGGTTCACAGACGCCCTCAAAGAATCCAAGAAATCCTGCCGAACCCTCGAAAAAACCTGGTGCCACGAACAAACTACAGAGAACATGACAGCCCTCAAGAACGCCACCCTCAAACACCACCAGCTGATCCGCACCACCAAAAGGACATCATTCAAAGAGCGACTAGACAACAACTCCCACAACAGCAAAGAACTCTTCAACATCGTCAAAGAGCTCTCCAACCCCAGCGCCAGCAACAACGACATCACACCATCACAAGAACTCTGCAACTCCCTCACCTTGTTCTTCCACCGAAAGATCGCAGAGATACACGACAGCTTCGGACCCCAGACTTTGCCTCCAGTCACCAAACCAGCGACCCCCACCACCACCCTCTGCGCCTGGACTCCCATCAGCACTAAAGACACCACCATCGTCATGAACTCCATCCACTCCAGCTCCCTCTCTGACCCATGCCCCCATCATATCTTCAACAAAGCCGTCACCATCATCGCACCCCATCTCCGGAACGTCATAAACATCTCATTCACGTCATCCACCTTCCCCGAGAGCTGGAAACACGCAGAAATCAACGCCCTTCTGAAGAAACCCACAGCGGACCCCAAAGACCTCAAGAACTTCTGCCCCATCTCTCTTCTTCCCTTCCTGGCTAAAGTCATCGAAAAGACCGTCAACAAACAGCTGACTGCTTTCCTCGAGACAAACAACTCACTCGACCCGTCCCAGTCTGGATTTCAAGCCAACCACAGCACCGAGAGTCCGAGACTGCCCTCATCGCAGCCACCAATGACATCAGGAGCCTGATGGACAATGGAGAAACAACCGCCCTCATCCTCCTGCACCTCTCGGCAGCCTTCGACACCGTTTGTTATCGCACCCTTGTAACCCGCCTCTCCAAAACCGGGATCCAAGGAAAGGCGCTGGACTGGATCACCTCGTTCCTCTCCGACAGAAGCCAGAGAGTTCGCCTCCCTCCCTTCTGCTCAGAGGCCACCGAGATCATCTGCAGCGTACCCCAAGGCTCCTCGCTCAGCCCAACCCTCTTCAATATCTACATGAGCCCCCTCACCGCCATCGCACGCAAACACAACATCAACATCATCTCCTACGCCGACATCCAGCTGATACTTTCCCTCACCAAAGACCCAGCCACCGCCAAAACCAACCTCCAGGAAGGAATGAAAGATGTCGCAGAATGGATGAAGCTCAGTCGCCTGAAACTGAACTCAGACAAGACGGAGGTCCTCATCCTCGGACAATCTCGTCCTCCTGCTTCAACACCCTGTGCATGCTCCGAAAAATCTTCAGGTGGATGCCCACTGAAACCAGAAAGACCGTCACCCAGGCCCTCGTCACCAGCCGACTGGACTACGGAAATGCCCTATATGCAGGAACCACCGCCAAACTTCAGAAACGACTACAACGCATACAGAACGCCTCCGCACGACTCATACTCAACATCCCTTGCCACAGCCACATATCCGCCCACCTGAGAAACCTGCACTGGCTCCCCGTCAACAAGAGGATCATGTTTAGGGTCCTTACCCACGCACACAAAGCGCTCCATGACATGGGCCGCAAATACCTCAACAACCGCCTCTCGTTCTACACTCCCACCCGACAACACAGCTCCGCCAGCCTCGCCCTCGCCACCGTCCCACGGATTCGCAGAACCACCACCGGAGGAAGATCATTCTCCTACCTGGCAGCCAAAACATTGAACTCCCTCCCCGCACACCTACGAATGACCCAGGACCATCTCACCTTCAGGAAACACCTCAAGACCTGCCATTTCGAGCAGTAGCAGCCCCCCCCTCCTTCAGCGCCTTGAGACCCTCATGGGTGAGTAGCGCGCTCTATAAATGTTCTGATTGATTGATTGATTAAAGAATAGAGGTACATTATACTCATGGTTTACACGCACCCGCATATGTTTCCAGAATCACAATGTATTATGTTTATTAAAGGCATTTGTTTTATACATTAAACAAGAAATGTAATGTGTGCTTACATAGAATTGTCATATATTAGAAGACACCATTATTTTGAATACACAGGTGCAGAAGGACATTATAATCATATTAATATAATTGTGTGTGTTAAAGTTGTCTGCAGTCTAGGCCCAGAGCTGCAGATTTTTTACAGTTTTACTTCCTCAGCTACTGAAGAAATAATTACATGTATCCTTGTATGTGCCAGAACAGTATGCGCTCATCTCATTGTAGGTATAAAGAATTTTCCATCCTTATTTTAGTTTAAGGAAATAACTGGAATGCCTTTCAACAGTCTGAGAAGCAAGAAGGGAGGATACCTTCTGTGCCTGGCCTATCTACACTCCAAGGTCACAAAGAAGCAAGGAAGATTCCATTAAAGAAGTCATGGAAATTCACCTGATTGCTGAAAAGTGAAATAATTGTCACGTGATACATTTAGGAGGGGGCTGAATTTATCCTTTTTGTATTATGCGCAGGGACAGAAAATCAGACTTCTAGATTTTCGGAAGAGAAGGAGCATTTTAAGAGCGAGTTCCATAGCTTTAAGCTATTTGACCGATTTGACGTGAGTACTTCTAAGGAAGTCTACACGTGCTGACACATTTGGAAAATGAGACAGGGAATCAGACAGAACCATCATTTTATCAGAGTAGTGTAGGAAAAGAGATTTTATGCTTTCCTTCCTAATGAAAAGCGATTTAGATTCCGCCTCCATCATTGGTTGTGTACTAATCTTGGAGTTTATTATTCTGTGTCTCCTATGCCGAATCAATTATATGCATAGATTTGGCTCTATAATAATCTTTCCGTATCTATTTTCATTGATACTCTGATGTGTGTATATCCAGCTATTTTTGGCCTTATAATAAAATCCATGAACTAGAATTCGGAGTCTGTGGTCCTTAAGGCATGACTATATTGTAAGTATAATCTTGAAGTGTTTATTTCCCTCGACAACTTTCAGTAGGCTAATAAAAGACCATCAGTGCTAAAATTGGGAAGTAATGCAAGGTCCAAATTTGGCGTAACCAACATATACATTCAATGTCCTTCTGCTATATAGGCCCCCTGGGGTTAGAACCACCTTCTTAGATTCCATTGGTCCCTTCATTGAATCGAGTTGCATGGCAGCTGAATTCTCAGTGTTGGGGAATTTTCATTACCACTTAGAAAAACAAAATGACCACGACACAGCCCTCTTGGTGGACATCAGGGCCAGCTTCTTGCTTAGACAGATCTTTGAACAGTCCACTCACATTGCAGGATACATTTCTTCCTATTTGCACAGTATTTTAATCTGGTGCATTTTACTTTGTTTTGCACATTGCTGTTGGGGGAAGGAGCTGTGTTTATTGCTCCGGGGGGACCGTTAAGGCGGGCATTGAATCTGAGGTCAGCAGTCTAGCTGCGACAGCTTCCGCATTCGTCACACCTCATAAGGGGCAGACATTGTGGCCGCTGTAAGGGTGGGCGTAGTGAGCGTAGTGAGGCTACGCGAAGCTTCGTGAAGTGTGCAGGGCGCTATGCCCACCCACACACTTCGCGTAGCCCCACTATGCACCGCCCGCCTCCCTCCCGCCCTCTTCTACATGCTTCTATTAATTTAAAATACAGTTAAAGTACATTAACTAGCATTTACCTTATATGCGGCGTCCCGGAGCTCCCTCTTTTGATGATGCGGTGAGTTCTTCTAGCCAAATGCGCATGCGCCTGCGCCCACGCATGCGCATTTCTTGCGAGAAATGCGCATGCAACTTAGACCCACAAGTATTTGCTAACTATCAACCGATCTCGCTCCTGCTGGGGATCATACAAATTTGTGAAAAATATGTCAACTCTGTCCTCTCCGCATTTCTGGAGAAAAATGAACATTTTCACTCTTCCCAAACTGTCTTTAGACCCCAACAGGGCACTGAGACAGCCTTGTTGGCTGTAGTTGCAGAAGCCAGGAAAATTTTGGATGTCAGTGGTTCCAAAGTATTGTCATGCTTGACCTTAGCGCGGCCTCCGACACTGTCAATCACCAACTTCTAATCCTAAGACTCAGAGAGGTAGGAGTCACAGGAACTCTACTCAAATGGTTAGAGTCCTCCTTGGCTGACAGGTCATTTCAGGTTTTCGAGGACAATTTCATCTCTGAAAGGATGCCTTTGATATGTGGGGTACCTCAGGGCTCCTTCTGAGCCCCACGCTTTTTGATGTCTATTTGAGCCCCCTGGCTCAGGTGGTTGAGCCATTTGGGGTCCGGATTATTTCCTATGCCGGTGACACTCAGCTGATTGTGTCTCTAAATCAAATGGATAAGAAGGAGACTAACCTGGATGACTCCTTCCTATAACTTAACAAAGCTAAACAGAGCTGATGTGTTTGGGCAAGAATGATAATCTGGATGGCAGCGAACTCAGGCCCAGATGTCTGGGTGCTATGCCCCCCCTAAAGATCAGATAAAAAGCCTTGGTGTGTGGCTCGATCACAACTTGAATTTTAAGGAGCAGGCACTAAGGGTGGCAGGTACCTGTTATGGTATCCTGAAAATGATTTGAAAAATTATCCCACTGCTGCTTTTCAATGCTAGGAGACTATTGGTGCAAACCTTGATTCTTTCTCGGCTTGATTACGCCAACGTGGTGTATTTAGGCTCCCCATGTTCGACCATTAAAAAATTGCAAATCGTTCAAAATTGTGCTGCACGACTTTTTATGCAGGCCCATAATCAGGAATCTGCTAAACCTCATATCTTCCCCTGCATTGTCTTCCGGTTGCCGAAAAAGTTCAGTTGAAGGCACTGTGCATTGCCCATAAGATGCTTTTTGCTAAAGCCCCAAAAATTCTCCGAGCTATCATTTCTCCCTACCTCCCTAAAATATGTTTGCGCTCTACGAAGAAACATCTCGCAGCTGTCCCTAGGACAAACAGAGTTCGGAGTGGTGAACGCCTGTTCTCATTTATTGCGGCAAAATGCTGGAATCAGCTACCAGACTATATTTGGCTTGAAGCTAACTATCTTGCCTTTCGCAAACTCCTGAAAACCCTTTTGTTCCCTTGAATGCTCAGCTGTAGTCTGGTGATGACTCTGTCTTTAGCGCTGGGAGGCCTTCTGGTAGCTATTCATTAATTCATTCAGGGCACACCTTAGATGGTATATTTACGTCAAACCCTCATCTGAAGATTTCAGAAGTAATACCTGTCCCATGGTCGGACCATAATGCCATAATGTTATCTATGAGTATCGTTCAACATTCCACAAGACAGTACAGTCCCTGTGTGACACTTAAAAGGTGGGACTGGAGTAACATTGATGCCCCATCCTTACAAGCATCCCTCTCTACAACACAGCCCGGCCTCACAACAGATGCTAATACAGCTGGCCACAGGTTCTCCACCTGGATCAAAAACACAGTAGACCCCCTGGCCCCCACAAAGACATTTTCCAATAAGTGGAAACAGCCCTCAGAACTCTGATTCTCTGACAAACTAAGAAACCAGAAACAAATCTGTAGAAGGAAGGAGAGGCGGTGGAGACTGAACTATGACCCAACCGATAAAACACAATACATTCAGTCTCTGGCCGACTACAAGAAAATGATTCTAGTAGAAAAAAAGCAAATACTTTACAACAACAATTTCGCAGTCAACGAACTCGTGTAAGGAGCTGTTTTCTACAGTGAAAAGCCTAGCTAAACTGCCAGAGCCCCCTGTGATGGAAAATAGCACAGAGTTCTGCAACTGATTGGCCCAATTCTTTAGGGACAAAGTGGAGGCAGCGTACAAAGTACTTGGGGACTGTGGCAACACCACAACGGGGAAGATTACAGCAGGCACAGCACCCTCCCCTCCTCACCTGCTGAACTCCTTTTCCCCACCATCCATAGAGCAGATCATCCAGGTGGTTAAGGCCTCCAAATCTGGGGCACCATTAGATCCCTGCCCTCCGAAAATACTGCACCTGGTTCCTGAAACTGTCAGCGAGCAATTTAGGGTTATTTTCAAAGAGATCATTTGCTCAGCCGTCTTCCCCGCTGCCTGGAAAATAGCCTCAATTCTGCCACTCCTGAAGAAACCTTATCTCGACCCAGCTGACCCCAGCAGCTATGGACCCACCTTGAATACCCTTTCCAGCGAAAGTGCTGGAAAAAATACAAAATACGCAACATACAGCATTTATCTCTTCTGCAGAACTTCTGGACCCATCGCAATACGGTTTCCGGAGGGACATAGTACAGAGACATCATTGGTTATGGCTACTGAAGAGCTGAGATCAATTCTGGAAGATGGGGGGAAGGCCACCCTGATTTTACTAGATCTTTCGGCGGCCTTTGATACGGTAAGCCATGCCATCTTAGTCAAAAGGCCCTCAGAAATATGAATTAGAGGCACAGCCCTCAAACTGTTGTCCTCTTTCCTTTCTGATAGGGCTCAATTGGTAGAGGCCGGAGCCTTTTCCTCAGAACAGTTCACACTCCTGTGTGGGTTGCCACAGAGTTCAGCTTTAACTCCTACGCTGTTCAATCTATATGTTTCCTTTCTGGCTAAAATCATTAGGAAGTTCAGCTTCTCAGTGGTCTCATATGCTGATGATACCCAGCTAGTGGTATCAATCTGCAGCAACATGGAAGAGACAGCAGATTATTTCAATCGCTATATGACTCAGGTCCATCAGTGGATGAGTCAGAATGACCTGAAATTGAATGTGGAAAAGACAGAGGTTCTCCTGTTTGGCATGGATTTCTCATTTTGGACATCCAGATGGTGGCCGCCCAGTTTGGGAGACCTGCCAGTCCCTGTGCAAAAGGCAAAATATCTAGTCTTTATTTTTCCGATAAATTGACCTTCAAAAACCATATCAGCTCCCTCACCTCGTCAATCTTCTGCATCCTAAAGATGATCAGGAAAATTTGCCCCTTCCTTCCTCCGGAATTCTTAAAAATCCTTGTTATGGCACTAGCCTTGTCCAGACTGGAATGCGCAGTACGTAGGGATCCAAATGTAGCACCTTAAAAAGCTGCAGCATCTTCAAAATGTGGCTGCCAGACTGCTGCTGGATATCCCGAAATTGCAGCCAGTCTCACACAAGTTGAGAACTTTGCACTGACTCCTATTGGCCGAGAGGATCACATTCAAATCCCAATGCCTAGTGTTTAAGGAACTCCACTGGTCTGATCCTCACTATCTGAAGAGCCGACTGAACTAGTACATTCTTCCTAGAAATCTAAGGTCTGCTCACTGTGAACTTCTACAAACACCCAGGTTCAAGAGAGCTTGCTGGGTGGACGAAGTTTCCTGGTTGGGACTGTTAAATCTTGGAACATGCTCCCAGCTGGGATAAAAAAACTGCCCTACACTTTTGGCCTTCGGAAGGGCACAATAAACATGGTTCTTCGTCAACTAATCCTCGCAAACCCAGTCTCAGTAGCAACCTTGCTGTATTTCAGAGTATTAGCGCCTAGACGCCTCCAGTCAGTTGTGCGCTTTATAAATGCTCAAATCAAATCTTGATGTATAAAATGATAGTTGTCACATGCTGCAAAACCCTCATGCAGAGTAAATTGACCCGAGGAAAGGAACAAAGTACAACAAGCAAGCACAACTGACCAATAGGGTCCAACAGCTACTTCCACATCTTGCGGAGGCCGGCACGGAAGTGGAGGAGTCTCCATCCCCGTGGGGGATAAATCGCTTGGGGATGGCCATCGGACGGAGAACATAGTCAGTGACAGATTATGAACCCAAGGGCTCCACCTAGGCCCCGCAGCCCAGCGCCACCTGTAGAAGGGTTGAGAATATACGGGGTAGTGACATTGTGCGTGCACTTGTGCTTGTGAGCGTGATGAAGCATCTGTGTGCATTGGTCACCCGCAGTGTAGTGAGCAGGAGAAGTCCTCCACCCCTTGAGACTGCAGGGGAAGTGAATGATATCATGTTTGGTTTCCTGCAATGCCACTTCAGCCTGTCGCCTGTCGGGGCACTGTGGCTTCACCGTGGTCCAGATGGGCTGGAAGTCTTGTCCAGGGCACCTTGATCAGGGGAGGCACCGCTGTTTTGAGAATCAACTGCGAGTCCCAGCAATTGTTTTGCTCCAATGAGTGAATTTAGCGATGGCATTTGCCCTCCCATGTGACCAAAAGAGCAAAGGGGTGACCCCATTGATAAGGGATTCCCATGTTGTGGATTCTGTCAGTCTCAAGCTTAAAGTCTCACCTCTTCCACATAGTGATAGAAGACAATCTTGATAGAGTTGCACAGCAATGATTAATTCAGTCTTGCCCCTGGATGCTCTAAGTACTGCTTCTTTTTCAGTAAAGATTTTCACTCTGGTCAAAATATCTGATGCTACATCCATGCATCCAGTGGCTGAGGCCACTTGGTGGGCCCTGTCAAGGGCTGGCAAATAAACATCATCATCTGTTTGAATTGCCTGGAGAAGATCTGACTCGGCACCCCCTGGATTTGGATATTGTTCTGGCAGGTTCTATTTACCAAATCTTCTTGCTTGGTTTACAGATCAATATTCTGTTCTTCAAGAGCCATCACTCATTACCATAACATCTCCTGGTCCCCTTACCTGTCATCCACTGTGCATTCAAGGACATCTGTTCACTCCCCTATCTTGAAGACATGTTTCTAGATTTCATGTACGCAGAATTGAAAGGCTTACTTAATTGAAATAATGTCAGAGAGAATTTCTTGCAGTAAGCGGTCCATGTAACCCTGCGTTATGGGGTTCAAGTATGTGGGCTTCCCCTCTGGGGTTGGGAGTGGAGGCAATGTGTCTGAGTCTACCAATGAGGCCTTGGTTCACAGCAACATCTCTGGGTTGTCTTTTACGGATTTGGAGCATGGCATGTCTGTGGGGTTGCCAGGACAAGTCTGAGATAATCAGGGTTTTCAGATGCCCACCTTGATCTTCCTGTCACAAGTTGTGGGAGTACCCAACAGCAAAGTAGTGTAGTATGAGCCAGGCAAAGAGATGTGAGCAGGCGGATGTGTAAAGTCTCTGCATGTCTCTAACCAGTTTAGATGGGCTTAAGGTTGTGGCAGAGAATGGAACTCAAGTCTTATCACTGTGCAAGAGGGAGCCTCTGGGCTGAACCACCTCCCCACCCTTCCACCAGAAAGAGCTTGGGTATCCGTTAGCAGGTATAGTCCACCCCACTAGGGCACAAGGTCCAGGGATTAGCCAAATCTTAGAGAGCTTAGTGGCAGCTTTTGGCTAAGCCCTATCCAGAGGTATATGGATCACTGGAGCATAAAGAGGGGGGTTCGGGAGTCCATCTGTACCCAAATGCCACTGGGTCATGGAAGTGGAAGCATGGGGGCTTCACCTCATGTAGCAGTGAGAGGGTCCAAAGGTGCAGTTGAATCTCTTGCGTGTGGTCCTCGTGAAGAAAGCCAACTGTGCTCTGTTGGGGGCCCCGGGGATGACAGTCACAAGGCAGTCACAAGGCCTCTATGCACCACTGCTGGTATCAAGCAATAGGGGAGGAACCTCTCCCAGGACCCCCACCACTAAATAGCGCCAGGTACTCGTTGGGAGTCAGGGCCACGAACAGCGAGCATGCAGGCAATAAAAGGCTGTACTGGAGGGGGTCTGTTGTATTGTATTGTATATAGTTCTTGTATAGCGCAACTGCCACCCTACGGGTATCCTGGCGCTTTTTGAGAGAACCTAATCAGATGGAGCCGGCCGATGGCAGGGCTGAATAGTGGGTACTGAAATCTCAGATTTTGGCAAATAGCCAGGTCTTTAGGCTCCTTCTAAAACCTTTCAGGGAGTCGGCTTGCCTGATGTTCTGGGGCGATACAAAAGGGGATGATGGACGAAGCGTTTGAGCAAATCAAACACTCACCCCCAGTCAACTGATCTGGGTTTAATCCATCACCATTCTTTAGCCCACTCAGCCACCCCATATCAGACATGGCTGTGTGCAAATCAGTCTGACCCTGTGCCTCATGGGAACAGTCCAGCCCGAACTGCCAAGCCATGTCTTCCATGGACCGGAAACAAGCATCCTGGGACCGGTTTCGGATTCATAATCCTCATCAGCCAGGCTATCTTGAATCCAGTGGCCAAGTGAGCAAGGGACTCACATCTGAGCATACCCTGCCACACTTAGGGCGAACAAAGCGATACAAAAGGGGATGATGGACGGAGCGTTTGAGCAAATCAAACACTCACCCGCAGTCAACTGATCTGGGTTTAATCCATCACCCTTCTTTAGCCCACTCAGCCACCCCATTTCAGACATGGCTGTATGCAAATCAGTCTGACCCTGTGCCTCATGGGAACCGTCCAGCCCGAACTGCCAAGCCATGTCTTCCATGGACCGGAAACAAGCATCCTGGGACCGGTTTCGGATTCATAATCCTCATCAGCCCGGCTATCTTGAATCCAGTGGCCAAGTGAGCAAGGGACTCGCGTCTGAGCATACCCTGCCACACTTAGGGCGAACAAAGCGATACAAAAGGGGATGATGGACGGAGCGTTTGAGCAAATCAAACACTCACCCCCAGTCAACTGATCTGGGTTTAATCCATCACCATTCTTTAGCCCACTCAGCCACCCCATTTCAGACACGGCTGTATGCAAATCAGTCTGACCCTGTGCCTCATAGGAACAGTCCAGCCTGCACTGCCAAGCCATGTCTTCCATGGACCGGAAACAAGCATCCTGGGACCGGTTTCGGATTCATAATCCTCATCAGCCAGGCTATCCTGAATCCAGTGGCCAAGTGAGCAAGGGACTCACGTCTGAGCATACCCTGCCACACTTAGGGCGAACAAAGCGATACAAAAGGGGATGATGGACGGAGCGTTTGAGCAAATCAAACACTCACCCCAGTCAACTGATCTGGGTTTAATCCATCACCATTCTTTAGCCCACTCAGCCACCCCATTTCAGACATGGCTGTATGCAAATCAGTCTGACCCTGTGCCTCATGGGAACAGTGCAGCCCGAACTGCCAAGCCATGTCTTCCATGGACCGGAAACAAGCATCCTGGGACCGGTTTCGGATTCATAATCCTCATCAGCCAGGCTGTCTTGAATCCAGTGGCCAAGTGAGCAAGGGACTCACGTCTGAGCATACCCTGCCACACTTAGGGCAAACAAAGCGATACAAAAGGGGATGATGGACGGAGCTTTTGAGCAAATCAAACACTCACCCCCAGTCAACTGATCTGGGTTTAATCCATCACCATTCTTTAGCCCACTCAGCCACCCCATTTCAGACATGGCTGTATTCAAATCAGTCTGACCCTGTGCCTCATGGGAACAGTCCAGCCCGAACTGCCAAGCCATGTCTTCCATGGACCGGAAACAAGCATCCTGGGACCGGTTTCGGATTCATAATCCTCATCAGCCAGGCTATCTTGAATCCAGTGGCCAAGTGAGCAAGGGACTCACATCTGAGCATACCCTGCCACACTTAGGGCGAACAAAGTGATACAAAAGGGGATGATGGACGGAGCGTTTGAGCAAATCAAACACTCACCCCCAGTCAACTGATCTGGGTTTAATCCATCACCATTCTTTAGCCCACTCAGCCACCCCATTTCAGACATGGCTGTATGCAAATCAGTCTGACCCTGTGCCTCATGGGAACAGTCCAGCCCGAACTGCCAAGCCATGTCTTCCATGGACCGGAAACAAGCATCCTGGGACCGGTTTCGGATTCATAATCCTGATCAGCCAGGCTATCTTGAATCCAGTGGCCAAGTGAGCAAGGGACTCACGTCTGAGCATACCCTGCCACACTTAGGGCGAACAAAGCGATACAGGAGCAGCTCATTCCACAGCTGGGACGCTACTGTGCAAAAAGCCCTACATCCCATCCTGGCGCTCTTGAATCTGGTAGTTGTTTCTAGACTCAGACTAGAGGAACGAAGAGGCCTAGTGGGCTTGTACCATGTAAATTTCTCCTGCATTGGTAGGGGGCCCGTACTGTGCAGTGCTCTATAGACAATACACAGTGATTTAAATGTGACTCTGTCCTTCACGGGCAGCCAATGGAGGTCTCTCAGAGCCATTATGGTAGAGGAGCTACGTGGTCTATTAAGTGCCAGCTTGGCCGCAAAGGTCTGGACTCTCTGCAGTCCCTGCAAGATATATGAGGGGGCACCTAAATATAGGGAATTGCAGTAATCCAGTCTGCATAAGATTATACTCCTTACCACCAGGGGCCTGGTCTCGACGGGGAGAAGAGGGAGAATCTGTCTAAGTGCTTTTAGCAGACCAAAGCAGACGCTGATAGTTTTGTTAGTTTGCGATACCATTTGAAGATCTTCATCAAACAGTACTCCCAGGTTACGCACGTCTTAACTGGGACACATAAATCAGCCCCCGGGGAGAGCCTAAGCTGACACTATGGCTGCTGATTCAATTTTGCAGTCGAGCAGTAGACTATCTCCGTTTTCCCCTCGTTAAATTGTAGGGAATACGCATTGAGCCAACCAGAAACCCGACACATGCATTCCTGGAATGTGTCCATAGACACTGCATGTTTTCCTTCAAGGGAAAACACCAATTGGGTCTCGTCAGCATAATTGATCAGGTCGATCCCATAAGATTTTATAATGGGGATCAAAGGCCGCAAATATATGTTAAAAAGGATAGGGCTGATCGCCGAGCCCTGTGGCACTCCATGGTGAACCAGGGATTTAAGAGAAGCATACGGAGTCATGGTCACTACCTGTTGTCTACCTGACAGGTATGATTGTAGCCATGTCAGAGCTTTGCCCTTGACCCCCAGTTTGTCCAGTCTGCCTAGCAGGACTGCGTGGCTTACCGTGTCGAATGCGGTCGACATATCCAACAACACTAGTATTGATGAATTACCATTGTCGGCTCGCATTCGCAGTGTGTCCAGCATGGTAGCCAACGCAGTCTCTGTCCCATGGCCTGGGCGGAACCCAAACTGATCCTTATCCAGTAGGCGGTTATCTTCAAGATAGCTCAACAAAGATCTACTAACAGCCTTTTCCAGGACTTTTTATAGGGTAGGGCAGGAGGGATATAGGCCTAAAATGAGCTGGGATGGTTGGGTCCAGTGAGGGTTTCTTAAGTAGGGGAGTTACCGTTGCCTACTTCCATATCCCCGGCACTACTCCTTCCTCAAGTGACTGGCAACAGATCAGTCGCATCCAGGGAAAAAGCTCTGGCTCATACTCTTTCCAGATCTTATGAAGAAGGGGGTCTAAGGGGGAGCCAGAAGATACACTAAGAGCAAGGCTGTTAAAAAGCTCTTCTGTGAGAGGTTGAAAACTCTCAATAGATGATACTGCCCATGGTTCCTCCTCGACAGTCAAAAGGAAAGTGTCCTCTTGTTCTGAAAAAAAAAAGGAAAGTGTCCTGACTGCTGGCTTTATCCTGAATGTTGATGAGATGTTCCCCAGCAGCTGATTGCAGCACAGGCTTCCCCTGGCTCGAGATGTCCCAACTCCAGGTCAAGGGCATAAAATTAGTATTGGGGTCCCTGCATCTGCCCAGAGCCACCACAATTGAAACAAGTCTCTGCCAGTCTGGGGTATGGAGCTCCAGGGGCCTCAAGCATAGCAGGTGATCTTCTCAGCCCCCATGTTAATGTATCAACTCTGTATCTCCACTCAACTGCAGGGGTGGAGACAGGCCATATCACAGGCCTGAGTCAAGCAGGTGAGGCCTGGGGCGTCTGCATCGCAGGAGCCTCAGGGTGGGAAGATCGGCGCTTGGGTCCTCTCGGGCCATAGCCGTCATGTGAGCCACCTCTGGATGTTCAAAGGGCCGGTGCGCCATGGCCCACACAGGGAGATTCGTTCCACCCTTTTACGGAACCTCGTGCTGCTGCGCATATCCTCCAACCAGTCCAGCGGGCCCCGCTTTGATCAGCGGCAGAGCAGCCCCCACATCAGGCAGCAGAGAGGCAGCACTCCCCATGAGGCATATTCCAGGGGTAAACGGCTAAGTGGGTCTGCTGCATCTAAAGACGGGCAGGCAATGCGAGGGCTGCCAGGCAATATGGCAGTGGAGGCATCCAACAGCCATTGAGGGCTGCCACTGTGCAATGGCCAGTGTAGGTTCAAGAGGAGGAGGCATCCCCTCACAGTATGGGTGGAAGAGCAACCACTTTATCATAGCTGTAGCTCACCCCCCTCAGCTGCCACAGTGCTTTCGATGGTGCTGGGTAGGGTGTGGCGAGTTGGAGAGCTGGAGAAACACGCCCTGCTCCATCCCTGCCCAGGTCATGCCCCCGAAGTTTGTTTCTTGAACACAAAAAACGAATGGTCAGATGTGCAGGAAGATTTTTCCATGTGTATCTAGTCCCTACTGTCCTAATAAAACCACCGTGGCACAGCGGACAATTACAGCAACCGAAGTAGAGAAGGTCATCAAAAAGTCACTGGCCAACTGCACCCCCGGCCCAAAATGGGCTACTACAGGCATTATTCAAACACATCTCCCTGCAATGGGCTGATTTCTTAGCGTCAATTTTTTATTTCATTTTGGAAAACACCGTTATTCCTGACAGCTGTAGGGGTTCAATAGTCCATCCCATCTTTAAAAAAGGTTTGGCATGTTCACCCAGCAACTATAGATCAATAGCACTGATGGATGTTGAGTAAAAATATTTTTCAGCATTGTTATTGCATGATCTGGCATCTTGGGTGCATGACAAAGAAAAACTCCCCTTAAAGTAAACTGGCTTCTTAAGGGGCCAAGGTACTTCAACCAATCTTATGACTCTGAGCCTAATTATCAACAGAGCAAAAGTGACTGGGACACCTCTTTACATGCACTTTGTTGACTTTGATGCAGCTTTTAATGCTGTTCCTCGGAACAATCTATGGGCTGAACGTCAGCAATGGGTATCCCACTGAACACCTTACGGGCAATTAGGCTGGTATACTCGGATACTTGGGTCAAGATCAAAATTGTAGATGGTTTGGGCGTATCAAAGAAGGTGCAAACAACTTCTGGCATAAAACAGGGATGTGTTCTAGCCCCCATTCTCTTTAATTTATATTTGGCAGATCTCTCTACTGAGCTCGACGAACAGATGGCTCACGCTCCGTGCGCTGGAGGACAACAAATGTCACATATCCTCTATGCAGATGACCTGGTTCTGTTTAGTAACACTCAATTAGGCCTTCAAAGGCTGCTTAATACTCTTGGAGCTTACACTGAAAAGAATGGCCTGGAAATACATTTTTCAAAAACAAGTGTGATGGCATGTAATCGTCCTTCTAAGAAAAATCCAAAATGGCTCATTAAGGGAAACAGAATTGACGAGGTCAAACTCTACATCTACCTGGGAGTAAAAATAGATGCAAACGGCTCCTTTGGCTCCCAGAAGAAGACAATGAGGGTGAAAGCACAGACCATCAATTATGGCTTCTCGTCACTGGCCAGATCCATTCGAGGCCATGAACTAAAAGCCATGAGATCAGTTAAGAAAGCCAAATTGTTGCCAACCCTCGCATATGGATCAGAGATAATGCTAGGTGGGAGGCTCTTCTGCTCGACAAATTGATAAGAGCCTATAAACAAACCTTTAGGCTCCCCAGATCGGCCTCTCCTGCACGGATGCGGCTAGAATTCCTGCTTACAAAACAGTCACTTGCTAGGCCGGTGGCATTCATTAAGCTTTGTCATAACCTGCGAGCAGCAGCTGAAAACACCCGGGAGAATTTCTTCTGGACCAAAATCAACTTACAACGGGGTAATGGCGCTCACAAGAAATATTTAGAAAACAGCATTAGGACACTTGAACAGGGTGGCCTTTGGACCTCTAATACCTCTGGGCAAAACTTTAAGAAACTAGTAAATAAATCAACTAAACTGCAAAGCTGGGTGGCAGATAAGGAAAGCCTGTCTAGATGTCGCCATGGGTGGCTGGTGTTGAAATCATATTTCATTCTAAGAGAATCATCCCTGTTGCAAGCACCCTTCCATCAGAAGATAAAACAGTCATTTCTAGCCTCAAGATTCAGAGAAATACCCACACTAGACCTTATGCCAAAATGGAGGATGACCAGTCTAAGTGAAGATCGGTCCTGCAGTCTATGCCACCAGGGGAGTGAAATATTGCTCCACATTGTGTGCATCTGTCCTGTATTGATGGCTCAACGAAGATCTCTATTAAGGCAGGGGTTCCTTGAATGGGGAATTAGGTCATGTAGGCCTGCACTGGTGGAGTCTAAGGACCAATGCAACACAATGCTGAACATTAGACCAACCCAGTTGTTGAATATTTTCAAAAGGATGCTCAGCTAATAGGTTATGCGATGTGTTTTCTGGACGGGGTTCCCAGATCCAATTTGTAAAATGTGAGAAATCAGCAGCCTCTAAGGCAAACTTAAAATGAGCAGATAATCTTCAAGGACGGGCTGCTAGGGATTGCCATAAGCAGCTGTTCCCTATCCCGCTATGCTCAGACAAGTATTTTGTCTATTCTGGTATTTTATTGATGCAAAGTCATGCACACTTGCACTTTTACAAGGAGAATCATAGCCCATCTGGCATCGTATATATACACACCTCAGTTCTGCACATAAGCACCTTAATTTCCTATATTATTCTACTTAAGGGAACTTTAGCCACCCATATGGCAACCACGTACTTTATACACCAGGGAAAAGACAAGCCCCTGATTAACCACTTTATCCAATGTATTTCTGTAATTGGCACCTCCACTAAAATAATTAGGAAGGAAAGTTAAAAAAAAGTGAGGGACTGGTGGCGCGATGCACAGTGGCAATAATTGCTGCATGATAAATTTCTTTTTTAATCCTTTTTGTATGTTTTTCCTGGGGATTACGCTCAATGAAAATTTAACGTGGTTACCCCATCAGTTAAAAGCTAACATTAAACTGGCACAGTTGGCGGGTGGCATAATGAGATTAGCGAATAAATCACCCTACCGGCCACTCACCCCCGTCATTCATATTTACAAGGCACAGGCTCGAGGAGGTGTCACTTATGGGGGTGAATTGTGGGGCCATATCCCATCACCAAAACTACTCACCACTGAGAACAAGTTCCTGAGGCAGATCACCGCTCTTCCATTGAGCACTCCAATTCTCCCTCTAAGGCTGGATCTGGGCCTCCGGCCTATAACTGAGGAGCTGGGGCTCAAACCGCTTGCATTTTGGAGACGCCTATGGAGCAGCCCAGATCTCAGTACTTATAGAGCAGAGCTACAGGAATTCTTAATGTTGCCACCAGAATACCGTGGCTAAAATACATTAAGAGAACTTTTGAGGTAATAGGATTCCCTGAACTTTGGACAGATCCAGCAAACACAAGTACTAGGACCTCCAGAAAAGTACTATCGAGAGCATATTATGATCATATGCTGATACAATCCGTCAATGGCATCCGAGATGGATCCCTAACCGATCAGTTCACAAAAATTAAAGACTCTTATCAACTGGAAAGTGTCCTAGACGCCATGACCCCGGCAATAACCAGGAAATTATTCCTTCAATAGAGATATGGGACCCTCCCCTTGGCATCCTTCACAGCAACATGGTCTTCCCACCCTTCTACTGAAAACTGTCCTGCTTGTGCCCATGTAAAAGAGAACGATGCACATGTGATCTTCTTTTGTCCAGCCTACGAGAGGAGTAGGAAGTACTGGCTCGTTCCTCTACTTAAAAACATGGGATTCAGATCTTTTTTGCCTGCCTACAGAGTTCTAAAGACTGATTTGGCCCCAACTTTGGTTTTTGCCTTATCCAAATTTTTAACTTCAATGTGGTATGCCCGCAAACGCTACATTAAGAGACTTGGTGACTCAGTATAGACTTGATTTCTGGCACCCCTCAATTATATTAATTAACCACGATCACTGTTCTTATTTAATGCGTTCTTAATTTGTAAATGAATTGTTTTATGATGTTATGTACATCTTTTATGATCATGTGATCGAAATAAAGATTTTTCGAACTAGAACTCGTATGTTTTTTTAAACTCTATGTACTGTATGATCTTGTTTATGCTTTTAATTGACTAATAAACTTTTATTGATAAAGAAAAAAAATGTGTGTAATGTGTGTAGGGGTTATTTGTTATGTTCCCTGTCCGTGTCTGCCACGCATCATATGGCCAACAGGGGAGAGAAAATCAGTGATGGTCATGCCTCTCTAAAAAGGGCAGGCGGATTGAGATTGTGACCCAGCAGTCCTGTGGTGGATGGACTGCTGGGGCATGGGATACCAGCAGCAGAGCCAGCGAAGGTCCACAGACACTTATTCCATGATTTCCTCGATTCTAAATAGAACTGAGTAACCAAAGGTTTAGTGAACAGGAATAACGTTTTTTATTGTATTCACCCTGTTCTGCCAAACCGTAAATTAGCTCCAAGTCTTTTGCTTTATTTACCACCACACAGGCCATTGTATAAGTAAATAATTTGGGTGTTGCATAGTTAATTTCCAGGAGAGCCGAAATGAAAGTAGCTTTACTATCGTCTTTCATTCACTTTTTAGGATGTCTCTCCCCGTTTGAGGCAGGGTTTACCTTCCTTTGAGGCTTCTCTCTCTGTTGACTGGAGTGAGCTTCAATGAAGACGGGAGCTTGTTTACAGAAAGTTACAGGTGCCCAGCCAGGGTCCTTCCTCCAAAGGGTCCAACTCTATCCCACTTGCCACACCAGCATCAGACTACTTGCCTGCAATTAAGAAGGGCATTTGTGTCCAGCCTGTTGGTGAATGAGAGGAGCCTTTATGTAACAGAAAATAAAAAACCTGGCGATAAATGGATTTTCTATTATGAATAATTATAATGGCTTTAGAATGATGGCCTCCTAAGCACTCATGAAGACTCACCCTGCGAACTACAAAGGTCCCCAATAACCCCTGAGACCAGAATGGTGATTGTGGTATGGTGACTCCTGTAATGTATA
This sequence comes from Lissotriton helveticus, assembly GCF_964261635.1. Taxonomy (NCBI): domain Eukaryota; kingdom Metazoa; phylum Chordata; class Amphibia; order Caudata; family Salamandridae; genus Lissotriton; species Lissotriton helveticus. The sequence goes on from NC_136063.1 coordinate 1,769,947,037, forward strand.
GTCACTGGTTCTCTCTGAGGCAATCTGGGTTTCACCTGTTCATTGGAATAGAATGTGTTTTTCAGGAGATTGTCAAGCCGATGTCCTCCGTATCCTATTTAAAACTGATATCTGAGTGATACTTAATGACATTTGGTCACACTTTGCCATCATTTTGAGTTGCGTTGAAAACCTTAATTAACTCAGACCCCTTCCCCCTGGAATCACCAATACTGGGGCACTGGTAACTCAGGAGGGGGGAGAGGGGGTTGGGGTGGATTACCAGTGGGACCCTAAGAGTCCTCTTAATATAAGTTTTTATTGGAGTGATCGTTAATTTCAGGCCCGGTTCCTGCAGGAATACTTATTTCTTTATGCACCCTCACCTGAAGATTTCAGCTGAAATGTCCTGGTGAAGCTAAACAGGTGCATATTGTTTCCAGTGATTTCATATTTGCATGGAGCTAGAGGTGACCCTTATTGAGCCCCGCTCGGAATTAATAATGAAGGTGTTGGAGAGTATAAACATAAAAGAAGGAAACGCTTGTATTATTCTGAAAATTACTTTAGGTGCATGCTACACCATCATTATTAACCCATCTGTGACATTACTGAACGGGTTAATAATATGCAAATTAGTCTTTGCCCTGCTCCTATCGGAACAGCCTTGTCTACAACAGAACAGACATTTTAGCAACCTCAAAAGACTTTCAGCATCATCAATATATTGCAGCTTGATTCCAAATTGTGCAGCAAACTAGGAACACAAATTTGACCCTGCCAAAACCACTTAGTATAACTCACTTAGAGCAATAAAAAGTGATGGATGGAAATGCTTCAATTAATCTGAGCCACTGGTAATTATTCTGGGCACGTTCCATATTATTGTTGTTAAGCTCACCAAGGAAACAACAATAGGGAAATCAGTCTTGGTCTTGCGCCAATATCACTTGCCTAAGTCGGAAGTGCCAGGCCACATCCACTCTAAATGGGACCACAAGCAACCCAGAGTAGTTTCGGTCTTGTTGGTCCTCATTAGTGAAGCGTGACCTGATTCTCTATTTCACAGCAAGCAAGGGAAACGTCTGTCATACTCACACCATTTAGAGTTACTTAAATAGAATAAGGAGTGATATATCAAACACCTTGAATAATTCTAAACTACCAGTAAATATTCTGGCTGTATTCCGTATCATTGTTCAAGTATGAGAAGCTACCAAAATGAAAGAAATTGAAGTGGTGATGTAGAGATGAGAAGCAATTGGGAAGTTTGATGTTTCAATGTCACTGGTAGAAAATAAATAGAGTATTCTAATTAAACTGGCATCAGAAGGGGGATAGCAGGTGGGGCATTTTCCCCGATTTCTCATCCTCTGAGGGTCCCTTGGGCCTATAGTCAAATAGGTTTAAACTATCCGTATGTTATTCCTGGAATTGTATTGACTCCTTTGGCATTCTGCGACTGTTGCAAGCCACATTACCTTGATTCTGGCATAGGGTTTCCCTCCTTTAAGTATAATAGGCATTATAATTTCTCTCCTTAAAATACAGTGGAAAGTCCAGGATTTTGGTAGTCCTGGCATTATGTCCAGCCTATCTGTATTGAATGTGTTAAATGACACGACATGAATATGCTCTTACTAGCATATTGTTGACATACTGGCTCTGGCTTCAGACGGCTATACTTACCTCACTGGCATAATGCAATCATTATTTATATGGTTTCACTACTGCAGCATGTAAGGGCCACCCAGCCATACGATTCTGGTACATTTGCTCTTTGGGCAGGACATTACTTGATATTTGGGGACGAAATTCATAGTGTACTTTCACGTAGCAGGCTGATATTTGGTGACAGTTTGTTAAAAAATGCCAGGTTTTGTTTGCGGGGCATTGGATGAATGTACCCAAAGCGAGAAGCTGGTATTTGGGAACACGGTGTTCTTTTTTCAGGAACAGCGAAGTGCTATTCAGGGATGAATACACATTATTTCTATCGTATATTTAAAGTGGATGTTTCGGTGACTGTTCATGTTAGTTCATACTAATTTGTTGGTATCAGAGGGTGCTTGTTACATGAATTTTAAATCATCATTCATGTGAACGCAGTTCATCATTGGCATCGATAAAACTGTCAGTGATATTGTCTTCTGCTCCGCTTTCAAGGCCAGGGCCCGTACGTTTATTGTGTCCTTGTGGATATATCTGCTGTCTAACCATTAACTGTGATTCAAAACATGCTATTGTAACTGAAGCGCATTGGAAGTCGTTTGCACTTAGGCTGTATTTTTGCTAAGCTATGTCGTTCGGTACCCATTTTAACTGTTTTTAGAAGGTTTTTCTTTCAACAGGAGTTCCCATTGGGGCCTAGTTTTCCTGCAGGTATAGGCCAGAGGCATTTTTAACAAGCACACGAATCAGGCCTTTACTGCTGCGCCCCTCCGGCACGCCATCTTGAAGTGTTAGTCTGCCTCATTTTGTTGTATGAGTTACTTAACCTTGCCATCCAGGGTGTTAAACCTGGGTCTACAGGTAAAAGGCTGAGAGTTTTGAGTTTCTTCCTGTGGCGTCTTCCGTGTTTGAGCCTGGGTAAAACCTAAGCCAAAAAAGTCAATTTCTTCCACTACCAAAACTCTCCCTTCATGTTTTCTCTATTCTTCATTCTGCTCTTGCACATCTCAATTACTCTAGTGGGTTTCCCAGTGCAAACAGGTTCAGAGAAGTCTCCTGAGACCCTTTTTGGAGTGGTCTGTGGAACTCTTTGTCTTGCTTCCTTTTTTTTTTTTTTTTAATATTTTTTATTGAAAGTTCATGACAATATAATGTACTCTATACACAACAGTAGATATTGACACAGAAATATAAATATACATGCAGGAAGATAAATACACATAATAAAAGCTCAGCCATTAAAACATAGGGCCATAAATACAATAAATATGTTAGTAGTATCAACATAGGTGTTAGAAGACCTATAGACCCCCATTTTTTAACCGCCTCCATGATGCCACGGGCGCCCAGATCCTTAGTCCCATTTCCCTGGATTTCGCTCCCTTTAGGGCATACAGCTCTGACTCGATGTTATGGATCCCGAGCATCCTACACATCCACATTTGGAAGGTTGGGGCCTCAACATCCTTCCATGCAGCAGCAATTAATATTCTAAAAACAGCTGTTGATATAAAGACAAGAGCCTCCGACTCTGTACTTAAACCCAGTTTGACATCACACCCGATTATTAAAAGTGTAGGGGATAGGTCTATTTTGACAGCCCCTCTAAGAACTTTTCGATTTCCTTTTTAATAGGCCCTAATTTCCCACAACTACAAAACATATGTAGAGCATCAGCAGGCCCATTTCCACATCTAGGACAGTTGTTATCCACTCTCTTTCCCCATTCATACAGTTTTGCCGGTGTATAGTATAAGTTAAAGAGAGTCTTAAAGTGCTGTGCTCTTAGATTTGAGGAGCGTAGGAACCTTTTATCCATTAGGATAGCTCTATCCAAGTCAATGTCAGGATCTCTCAATTTATCAACCCAGGCAGCCTCTGTCTTAAGCATGTCGTCAGGAAGCGTTTCCAAGAATAGCCCGTACATTAACCTGATGCTGCGACCACCTCCCTTCATATAATCTAATAATGTACAGTTTTTTTATATGTTTATGGTGGGTCTTTTTGATTTTATTGTGTTAGCCAACTGCATATATTTTAACTCTTGGGAGCCTTGAAGTGAGTATCGTGATTTCAGAAGTTCAAGGGGCCTCAGAACATCCTTTATCATCACTTGACCTAGTGTACTGATTCCCTGTCTTTCCCAATGTCTCCAAGGGCCATCTCTACTTAAGTGCGGGAATAGTCCTGATTTCCAGAGTAAAGTATGTTTATTAAACTTTAGGATGCTCTGATTCTTCTGTACAGAGGACCATAACCCCCAGATATCTTCCAGTATTTTATAGCCTAATGCCTTATAAAAGCGTTTATCGTATTTCCTTAGCAATACCCCGTGTGCTTCACTCCCTAAGGCCAGCTGATAAATAGATGGAATATCTCCCTGACTATGTGGCATATCATCAGGAAAAAAGAGTATAGCCATTTCTGTAAGGAGGCAAGACCAATTGTAGAATTTAAGATTAGGTATTCCTAACCCACCCTTTTCCTGGGGTAGAGACATGAATTTAATTGATCTCCTCACCTTGCCATATTGCCAGACAAAGTTCATAAAGATTGCCTCCATTTCCTTGATCAATGTGTCGTCTACTTTAAAGGGGATAGACCTAAATTTATATAGGATCTTCGGGAACATTGTCATTTTAATAACATTGACCCTACCTATGATTGACAGATGGAGGGTATCAATTCTTTTTAAGTCCTGTTTCATCTTCCCCAGTAGTGGCAAAAAATTGTCTTTAATGATTTCCCTTGGCTGGGCATTAATTGTTATTCCTAAGTATACTACTGAATCTACGTATCTGTCATCAAGTTTGACTATATTTCTTGAACATAGTACCTGTGTTTTTGCCACATTAAGTCGGTATCCAGATAGCCTCCCGAAGTCAGATGTGATACTAATTATTTCCCTCATGGCGCTGTCGGGATCAGTAGTGGTTATGGCTATGTCGTCCGCATATGCGAGGATTTTGGTGCAGAATCCATTAATGACCACTGGCTTTATATTAATGTTGTTCTTTATTAGAGTAATTAGGGGGTCTATATATAGTGCAAATAGGATAGGTGAGCACGGACACCCTTGTCTCGTGCCTCTCGTAATATGGATCTGCCTGGAGCTTTCGCCCATAAGCTGAATGCTAGCAGTTGGATTAGAATACATAGCCTTAATTGACCGCAAGAATCTGGGACCAAATCCTCTATCTGCCATCACTTTCCAAAGAAAACTCCACCTGACACGGTCGAATGCTTTTTCCGCGTCGAGGAGGATCATTGCAACCCCCCCCCACCAGCAGCATGGATGTCAAACAGGGTTATGGCTCTTCTAATATGGTCAGTAGTATCCCTGCCAGGGACAAAACCATGCTGCCAGGGAGAGACGAGAGTCGCAATAATCCTCCCCAACCGTGTAGCCATTATTTTAGCATATAATTTGTTATCGCTATTTATTAACGATATGGGCCGGTAAGAACCGGGACTTTCCTTGGGTTTCCCTTTTTTGTGGAATACCACTATATTGGTTTTGGTCCAAGATTCTGGTATAACCCCAGTATTTATAACCCCATTGAATAGATCTAACAGAAGGGGTGCCGTTTCTTCCTTCAGGTGTTTATAGACCTCCAGGGGTATGGCATCAGGCCCTGCTGCCTTACCTGCTGATAGATCTTTTAGTGCCTGAGAAAGCTCATCCATGGTGATATTCTGCTCCAAAGATTCCCTCTCGCTAGACGTGAGTTTAATGCCTGTATCCTGCCAGTTTATACCCTGATCCTCTATATCCATCTCTTCCTTATAAAGATCCTGATAAAACCTCCTAAAAACTTCAAGAATTTCAGTTAGTTTATTATAAATCTGATCACCTTCTTTAATTTCAGTGATAATATTTTTTGATGTAGCTTGTCTTATCTGTAGCGCTAGAGCCCTACCTGCATTCTCCCCTGTTTCATACATTCCGGCTCTACGGGTCTGATATTCTGCTGCAGCTTTTTTAGCCAATTGCCGTTGGATGTCTGCCTTTATGCTATTTAGCCTTTCTAAGCTCTGAGTACCCTGAATCCCGTGGCAGACGTCTCTCCTGTGTTGCTCCTCTGCCTCCGCCAGTTTAGCCAAAAGACGCTCTCTGTCTCCCTTAACTTCTTTCCACATCCGCCCAGAAAAGCTGATTGTCTCACCCCTCAGGCCAGCTTTGAAGCTATCCCAGACCATGACACGGGATGCACTGTATCTATTCGCATCAAAGAAAGACTGGGACCAGTTCTTTATATATGCTAGGTAATTACTACCCGCTAAAAGCTTTCTATCAAAAGTCCAGGGTCTGATTTTCTCCCTTTGTTTATTAACTATCATGGTGAGAACAAGGGGATTGTGATCCGATATTAACCTAGGAAGCATTGCAATTTCTACGTTAGGGAGACAAGTGGCTGATATTAAAAAATAGTCCAGTTTTGTATGTTTGTTAAATGGGTGTGAGAAGTATGTGAACCCGGGTTCATCTTCCTTTAGGCTACCCCACACATCCCTCAGCCCATAAGATTGAATTATAGAGGATACAGCCCTGAATACCCGGGGCTTACGACCGATATATGGGGTACCACCTGTGAAATCTGCTGAGATGTTGAGATCGCCGCACATTACTATAGGTGAAGGCCAGTTAGTAAGTTCCCTCTCTATGTGATCCATCACCCCCGGGTCGTCCAGGTTAGAGCCGTATACTGAACATAGAGTTATGCCTAGTTTCAATTCGCATATTGCCCATCTTCCCAGTACATCGGCCTTTGATTTTTTTACTCCTCCCAGACCGACCCGGCCCATAATAGCTACCCCCTTTACCATTGATGTCTGTGAGGTACAGGACAACATTTCATACCCCCTTAGATTTAGCCAGTGTTTCTTTTTCCAAGGTAGGTGGGTCTCTTGTAAACATACAATGTCGGCCCTTATTAATTTTACATACTCCTCAAGCCTTCCCCTCTTTTTCCAATTATTCAGACCACCTATATTGAGACTAATTACCCTAATCCTTGACATACCCCTGTAGGGAACAAAGCCAGCACACTAACCAATCGCAATCGCATTTCGTCCTAAGCTTTTCATGAATATGCATATCCACTTTGAGCATCTCACTTATATTAGTAAACACATTTATTGCATGAACTTTCTTTTTCCTTTTTGCTTTCCCCTTTCCCCGCCCCCCCCACTCCAAACCTTATCCCCCCCAACCCCCCTGACCCCAGCCCGCTCCCCAGTGAAGCGCGCAGACTGAGTCTGTGCGTGTGATGGGTGCAGCCCAGCAGTGAACACTATACGGACTACTTATTAGGCCTCATCCTCGACCTCATAAATGGCCATGAACCACCTTATCGTGACACCCTTAACTCTATGAAACTTAAACTTAGACTCAGACTTAGACTCAGAATCGGAAGTCATACCTTGCCCCCCGCTAAGCTATGTAAGTTAAGTAACATATTATATTGAGTCCAAAAACTCCCGAGCTTTGATTTCCGAAGAAAAGTACATGGTCTTGCCTAAATGAATTACTTTTAACTGGGCAGGATTGATAAGATAGACCTGCACTCTTTTGTCCTGGAAAGGCTTAATTAATTGTCTTAGTCTCCAACGCCGCTCAACGGTGGAATGACAAAAATCGGGCCTCACGAAGAAGGAGCCTCCCTCAAAGGTTCTTTTGGCATCTGGCCTCGCTTTCTCTGAGATGGACTGGCGCAGAAGAAAATTACCTATATAAATTAGGATAGCTCTGGGCTTGTCGCCTTCTCTGGCATTTTGTCTCAGTTTGAACGGCGTCCTATGCGCCCTCTGAATTTCAGTGGTCCAATTCCAACCAGCGATATCTGGGAAAGATTTCTCGAAAATTTTGACTATAAAGGTTTTAACATCCTGACCTTCGATCCCTTCCGGAATCCCAAGGACCATAAGATTATTCCTTCTTTGCCTATTTTATAGGTCCTCCAGCTTCCACTGGACATCGATTGCTTGTGCTCCAAAAGATTCCACTCTGCTCGTGGCGGCAGCAGCCTCTGCTTCGGTGGCTTCTATCCTTTCTTCTAAGTTTGAGACCCTGTCTCCAACACTCACACAGGCTTTCGAGAGTTTCCTGACCACTGCTTTCATCTTTCTCATTGCTGCCTGGGCCTTGAGGCTGTCTGTCTCTTCTCTGTGTGCTGTTATTCCTTGATGGATTGATTCCATCATTGCCATCATTGACATCATTGGCAGTTGCGTAGTCTCGTGATGCTGTGCGTGATCCGTACCCTGGTTGGAGTTCCCTTGTAGGGATGTTGTTGGAGAGTGATCCCATGTTAGTTCTGGTTGACCCCTTTGAGAAGGCATATTTTTGATAGTAGTTGAAGGCATCCCTGCCTCCCTATCACTCTCAGTTTCTGGGTTGCTGCAGTCAATATCAGAGCTATGAAGCTCCTCATCCTCTGACCAGTTGGCCTCCTCTGTTACGGAGAAGAAACATTCACTGGGGGTCTTCTCCTTTTCCTTTTCCCCATGTACGATTCCAGAATAGTTAGCATTTGCATTTACATTTGCCTTTGAATGACCAGGTTCAACCGGGGCCATGGTAGACATGATAGCCTCTTTCAATGCTTCACCTGTTGTTGAACCTCCTTGAGTGTCTCCGCTGTTAGTTAATGGGGGTATGGAAATAAACTCTGCCATCCCTTCTGTAAGCTCACTGTCCTCATTACCAGGCCCCTCGTCATCCCCCATAGTCACACCAGCTGGAGGACCCGGTTGTGCCATCAGACCCTGAGCGCCACTCAAGACATTGCCCACGGCTCCAACCTCCTGACATGACTGATCCGACTGCAGCTGCAGCTGCATTTGAGGTTGAGGCTGTTGAGGCTGTGAGGCTGGTTGTAGCGCAAACTCGATTTCTGATTCGGGTTCAGGCTCTCCAACTTCTTCGGTAACCGGTAATGCCGCCACCGGTAATGTCGCCACTGGTACCGCTAGGGCCACTGCTGTAACCAATTCCATCTCTTTCAGTTTTTTTTTCTTTTCCTTGCGGTTCAACATATCTACCACACTAATAGTCGCGGTTTCTGTGGCTTGTCAAGTTCTTGCAGAGGGGGGGCGCATCTCTTTGGGGGTATTCTGTCCTGAGGACGGTTGCTGCTGCCGCTGCATTACCCGACCCCCAGGTTCCGCTTCTAATGTTTACCCCTCAATCCCGATGTTAATTATAGGCACAGCGCTCATAGAGTTGTCTGTGATATTGCCTGCTATACCGGCATTATCAGTCACATTTTTCTTTTTTGAAAGCGGCTTACCTCCGTTGTTGGATTTGGGAGCCATCGGTAGGGCAAGTGCTGAGGGTAGAGAGAGTTGCTGCTTCGCCCTGATCGGCCCCCTGTACACACGAGCCTCACAGCCTCTTGGTTCTGCTCTGCCTAATCCGTGGCCGCGGCCGCTGCCGCCTCTGCCTCCACTCCGCTCACCAGATCCCGGCCCTGTGGAACTCCGCCTCCTGACTCCGCGAGCTCCGCCGGGCCTCCCAACCAACCCGATCCTTAGAAGAAGTGAAGCAACGAACCTCCGCAGACCGAGGGGGAGTACCCTGTGGCGAGGATCGAAAAAGAACATCCAGGTAACTAAGCCGCCAAGCCGCTGTGCTGTGCTATATCTGGGCGCCTTTCCCATGCAATCACTCCACGTCCTCTCTTGGATCCCTCACTGACTGCATGGTAAGCTCATGGCGTGTTTCGGGATACAGGGTATAAAACCAGTGTGTCGAGGTTACATCGAAACTGTGTCCACACTGCTGATGCTGCCGCTCAGCCGCTCCTCGCGGCCGCCATCTTGCTTCCTCGGAACTCTTTGTCTTGCTTCCTCTGCTGTTCGCATAATAATGTCTTATTACATACTGCTGCTTACTACACCCCCATCCGCTCCCCAGCGGGCAGCCATTCTACCCTACTTCTTCTTTGATGTAAGATCTACTATTGTGATGTCTACTCAGCTGCCTAGGAGGAAATTCATATACCTTAAGTGATTTAAAAATAATACTGCTTCAGTAGCACCCTTGCATCTCTGGTTTGACCTACTGCTCTCTCTGCTCCAGTGTCCGTATAATTAAACCTGGGTTGCACTTCATCTTTTCTGGGTCGAATCCACAGACCCTGTCGGTATCGTTGTGTGAGTGGCACTTTCCTTACCTCTGAATTACCCTAAAAGACCCTCCCACTTTGAGGACTGATCTTAAATAATTGAGAAGACCTTTGGGTCAGTATCTCAGTTACTATATGAGAACTCTCCCCCCAGTTTACTGACTTGTACCTTTCCAATTCTGAGTTACCCCATATTCCATCTTCAGTGGTGATAATTTTAGATTACCCTGATGGAGCTGTTCACTAATAGGATGACCCCATAGACTTTAAAGTGTGTAACCATATAGATTATTTCAGGAATGGCGTTGCTGCTTGTGATTGACCCTTTAGATCATGTTAGAATCTGATACGTCTTACTGTGTATTCAAATATTCTTTTAGTTAGAGTTTTTGCTGCTTCTGTGATGACCTGATAGAGCATGCTTTTGCCATAGCCCACCTTTAATACCTGTGGCTAGTAGTCTTCTATCTCTGTTCTGCTCCCATTAACTGTTGGTTGTGGTACCCATATATTACTCCTTGGTGTCTGCTTTTCCCAGGGTTATTCCTATAGAACCCTTCAGAGAAGACTATTACCATGACCTAGGTAGCATTGCAGGGCCCTTTGAGTAGGCTCCCTGGGCCCTTTGAATTGGTTCCCTAGATTCAAGGTAGTTTGTACTTGTTGGAAAGTGGATTATTAGTAGGGGCACATGTATATCTGCTGCTGGCAATAGGCCACCAACACAGTATAGTGCTCAGAATAGGTATTAGAACATTATTTCCATGCTCTACCCTTGGTAGCTTGGCTGCCAGCATGCAGGCTTAACTTCAAAGACAGTTATGTAAAGCATTTAAAAACACCAATTCAGTAAATAATTAAGACACAATGCACAATAAAAATTCAATACCAATTTATAGAAATAGGAAATATTGTTATCTTTAAAATGACACCAAAATGACAAAAATAACAATGTAGGGAACCAGAGAGATGAATTTTCAAAGATTTAGCATGATCTAGCACATAGAAAACTATAGTGCCTTATCGGCACATCTGGTCGCAATAGACCGGGTCAAAGTCAAAGTTTCAGGCCAATCGCGATGGAGCGCTGCGCAGCTACCCCTCGCGATAGGTCTTGGTAAAAGTTTTTACCTTCTGACTTGGAAATTATCTGGAGCTTTTCTTCCCGGGGTCTCTTGAAGCTCTCAGCCAGTCTAGATTTGGTGAGGGTTCACCGGAGTGCCTTGCGAAGAGCTCTCGGTCAAACTTATGGAAGTCTGACCTCCGGAGCGTTCCAGTGGGACGAACCAAGGATCCAGGCTGACTTGCGATTGAAAGCAGGCAGCTTGGCTTTCGCGGTTGATCCCGGTCACCTTTTCTTTGTTCGAAGTTTATCACAATGTGGGGAATGTTCAATTTCACTTAACCCAGGGCATATAAAACTCATTTTATAATGGTCTGCCTTATAAATACCTGACTCCCCACCTCTGGTACACTTCGGGGAGACCCTGGGGGTACCTAATATGCCCAGACATTGTAGGATATCCATTTTTAAGTGTCCCAAAAACCAAAGTCAAATTTGGGCTAAATTTACTTTTTAAAAGCAGCACTGCAACACAGGGCAACTTTTAAACTGACCTCAGGCTCAGCAGGGCACACATGCGAGTGCAGAAAGGGCTGCTGGCCTCTAAACTGCCATGCCCTATTATTTGCGAGTGACTTAGAGGTAGTTTCAATCTCCCTGCCCTATTTTGTAGTAGCGGTACAAAAGGGGGTGGTGATGGACGAAGCATCTGAATCAATCAAACACTCACACCCAGTCAAAAGATCTGGGTTTAATCCATCACCGTTCTTTAGCCCACTCTGCCACCCCAGTTCAGACATGGCTATATGCAAATCAGTCTGACCCTGTGCCTCATGGGAACAGTCCAGCCCGAACTGCGAAGCCATGCCTTCCCTGGACCGGAAACAAGCTTCCGAGGACCGATTTCTGGCATTCCACCCGTATTCAGCCCGGCTTGCTTGAATCCAGTGGCAAAGTGAGCAAGGGACTCACGTCTGAGCATACCCTGCCACACTTATGGCGGCCAAAAGCGGTACAAAAGGGGGTGGTGATGGTCCTCGGAAGCTTGTTTCCGGTCCAGGGAAGGCATGGCTTGGCAGTTCGGGCTGAACTGTTCCCATGAGGCACAGGGTCAGACTGATTTGCATATAGCCATGTCTGTACTGGGGTGGCAGAGTGGGCTAAAGAACGGTGATGGATCAAACCCAGATCTTTTGACTGGGTGTGAGTGTTTGATTGGTTCTGATGCTCCGTCCATCACCACCCCCTTTTGTACCGCTATTTTGTAGTAGGGCTTTATAGGGTAGGTCATACCAATCACAGGGGTACCCCAACCCATAGTGTAGCCTAGAGTATGTAGGTATTTTCACTGTTTTCTAAGTGTCTCTTTCAGCATAGCACTGGCTCTGGGCCTGGTTAGGCAGAGCCCAGGGTCAGTCAGAGTCAGTTACCACCAGTACCAGTCAGCAAAAAGTTGGGGGGGTGCCAGGACACTGGATGACTATGCAACAGTACTCAAATAACTGATACCACAAAACAGAAAGTAGCCCCTATTTCAAGACATAGTTACGAAACTGTAAAGCACAGTAACAACCATTTCCTATCATCTATAACTTTTTGGCTCGACTGTCTTTTTCCAATGGTGTCATTTGGGATTTTGTGCATGGGCTCAACCTACTGGTTTCCCTGAGATCTACCAAAGTACTATGAGAGTATTGGATGCTCCTGTCCACCCCTGCCTAAGAATAGGTTGAGTGTACAAATCACACTTCACCATTTATGGGGAATACCATGCAAACTCTTTCAGACGATTGCAAAAAGCGATATGCATGCCACTAAGCTTATTTTTCAGTTAAAGTTTCAGAACGTGACTACATTTGCGAGATCTCCCCTATGGTTAGTGGCTGCTGTGAATCAGGCTGCTTTTGCCCTGTCTCACCCCCCATTTTTCCAAAGTTTTAGCCCCTGCGGTTTTTGAGGAAAGATAAATATCAGTGAGTGGGGAACGAACAGAGGGTTTTCCATTTGTCAGGGTGCATCATCTAATACTCAGACGGCAATAGAGTCCAGGAAAATTATTGGAGAAATAGACATTTTTTATATGTACAGTTCCTCACGTGCAAAAGGAAATCAGGATATCTGGATATAAGGACAAGGGTGAACTTTTTGCTTTGGGAAAATTACTTGAAATGCCCAAAAGTGTAACAAAATTATGTGAAATGTCAGCAATGACATTTTCACTTTTTTTTTTTAAGGGAGAATGTGTATTCGCAATTTATTTGTGGCAAAAAAATGCAATATACGCCCCAAAAAAAGAGCATCATCAAATGTGATGCATACATCCGCTCGAGTTTGGTTCATCCAGTGCCCCTGAAATAGGATTTTTACCCAAACACTGTCTCAATTATGCGACACAGCGTAATGGTGTAATTTCTGACATGCTGCATAACGATTGTAACACAAACTGCTGGAATAACACTATATTATGCCAGCTCAACTTTACCTGTGCCTAAGAATGACAAGGACATTAGTTCCTGTACGCTTTAGAAAGGGTACAGCGAGTATGTAGTAATTCAAGTAGAACATGGTAGAGTAGAATTGAAAATACAACAAACAGCATGACATAAACATTGCAATGGAATATGAAATAACACAATGGAACGAAATCTAATACATTAAAATGCAAAATGCTTTAGCACCATAGACACACTTCATAGATAGTTATGTAACACATTTTATTTGATAGGATTTTGCATAATCGCCTCCTTTTAAAAATAACTCTGATGTAGCATTATAAGTGAACTTGGTTAGCTGGAGAAGACAGAACTGATTTATGAATTCACACAAAAAAAATCACAATTTCTTATTTCAAGAAGCAGATGACATGGCAGTTGTGTGCCTGGTGCATAAAAGAAAGGCAGTTTAACCTTCTAATTGACACAGCTGACCTACAAAAACCAACACATTTTCGATAATCCGCAATAGTGGTCAGAGATTATAATTAACGTTCTCATAGTTAAATAGATGACAAAGTCTGACCTGCATTCGAAAGTGACTGGAATAGAAGTAATGCTCTTCAAGTGGAAAACTTTTAATAAACGAAATGTTTCCTTTCTAAAATGCACAGCAAATGAGTTATACGAGCATGAATATGTATGTTTCCTTAAGCCATGAATTCAAACCGTATCCTACGAGTATGAGCTGGAATTTCCAGGCCCTGTGGCTAGATTAACTATCCCTTTTAAATCATTTGATTTACAGCCACAAAACACCACAGGCGAAGCACGGCTTATTAGCATGATCACAATCCCTCTAGGCTCTCAGCAATTCGGATCCAATCAACTAAAACAAGATGGCTGCCTCCTTTCAGCCAATTTCCAGTCGAATGGGTTAGCTGGACAGGCAGCTGCACATAAACGCTGCTGCCTTTTGGGGACTTCCGTGGAACAGAAGTCTCATCCGATTTGTAGCAAATAAGGTTACAATTAAAGATTTTGAAATTGTGCTCGTTATTTGCTTTAAATGAAAGTTGCTTTATAACGTTTGCTACATCAAAGGATACGTCATTATGAATTACTGGCTTTGTTCTATCTTGTCCAAATAGATTAATTTAAGTACGTCCTTCTCATTCCGGAAAAAAATAATATTCAACTCTCACAAACAACATTTGCCATATACCGTTATTTACTGCATACGGATGCAAGCAGGAGGGATAAACATTTTATAGAGATTTATATAAAAAACTTGTGATGCTGTAATATATAAAAAACGGAATGAAATGTGCAAAGCGTCAGGGACAACTTCGAATGGACCGTTTAATAAGCATATTATTTATCTTGCATGTTTCGTAGGAATGTTATCATTATACAATTACCAGAAAATACGCTGTCCACATGTGTCTTGTTGTGCTAGGCAGCAGGGTACTAATCACCAGGTACTCATGCCAGTAGGGCAAGCAATCCTAGCCAAAATCTATTAATCAGTAGTAGGAAAGCAAAGAACGCTCTTCACTGCAAAACGATACAGTTGGCAATGTATTTGGGGGAGATCTGGATAGAAATCGTTGTAGGGTAAAACATTGTAACACTTTGATCTGACATTGGTATGCTTGTATCGTTGCCCACAAATACGTTTTTCAATTTTACTGCCCTCTGCTTTTTGTACATTCTACTAACACATCATTGAACGCGCTCAAGGCAAGACTACCGCACCTTAAACTGAACAAATTGAGGTTTTGGCAAGTTTAAATTTCTGTTGTCGGGAAGCCTTGATCTTTAAGAAGGTAGGCAAAGATTCTTAATTATAGGCAAGTCTAATTGGCCAAACACAAGCGACTATTTCCTGCTACAATATGTCCTGTCGCCTTCTTGCACGACCTCTCTCCAGTGGCCAGAACATTTTGGCTGTGCCTTGAGGTCTTGCTTGATGTGAGAATCTGGTTTTCTACCTCATATCGATATGGTCACTGATATTTTCTTCTGGTACTTGAAAATCCTTAGGACAATTCTTGATTAATTCTCAATGAGCAAGTTACTCTATGATTCATACCGCAGCAGGCTCTTGCATCAATGCTTTTCTCCTCGGTCTTCCACCTTACAATCTGCAGAAGTTTAACTAGTATAACATTGTGCAGCATGGCTTTTTCTTGGCCTTCTATGCCAAGCTCACATTTCCGAACATCTATGATCTCCACTGGATACTTGTGAGGGAACTTATCTTCTTTAAGGGCATTGCATTGGCTTTAAAGGCTATACACAAGCCAGACCTACATTGCCCTGACTAGTGCTGACCAGAAGAACATTTTGAACATGACATTTGTCAGATTTGTATCTCTTTTATTGTTTATAAAATATAGAGATTTCCTGCAGTTCTCCTCGATCTGGAACATGCCTCTGCCAAGACCAAAACTTTGATCCTTTGGGTCTCTTGAGCATATAGAGACGAGACATGTATGGAGTTTTTATGGGTTAAGGCTACTCTGAGATGATAAGCTGCAGGTAGTGCATTTTGCAAATTTGGAAAGTAGCTGCAAATTAAATCTTGGTTTAGGGTACATGTTGTTTGGTTACATATATCACCAAGGAATGTATGAAACAATACTGCAAGCATATATTTTTCTTGGCATCCTAAGGTGTTCATTTCATCGGGCCAGTCCTCTCTCATCCTGTTTTGAATACCAGGATATTGCACTGAACATGTTTTTCAGACTTATCATTTCATTTCCCTAACAGGCACCTCTCAACCTTTCTAGAGAGTAACAAGCTGTTGGACTCCTCCCAATCTGGGTTTTGGGTGGCTGATAGCACGGAAACCTCATTAATAAAGGTAGTTGGCAAGATTAGACTCAGCCTGGACACTGGACTGTCAGCCAGGTTGGTCCTTCTCGATCTATCAGTCGTCTTTGACACCATCTCCCACTGAAGGTTAGTGAATCGTCTGTGGGAGTTGGGAGTCAGGAGTAGTGCTTAAAACTGGCTCAGGAGCTACCTAACTAACCGTTATTCGAAGGTACACATTGGCTACTTTGTCGCCCACAGCCAAGTGATAGGCAAGTGAGTTCCCCAGGGTTCCATCTTAAGTCCTACTCTCTTCAACTTATATGTTGCACCCCTAGCTAGAGTGATCAGATTGCATGGTTTCGATACTGTGTTGTATGTCAACGACACACAACTACTGATCACGCTCGGACCAGATCTAACGGACACTAAACTTCGATTCATGAAGTGCATGACTGACATCAATGTCTGGATGCAAACCAATATTCTGCAACTCAGTGCCATTAAGATCGAGATCATTCTTTTCGGGAAAGCCAAAGCTCTATGGTCCAGTGATTGGTGGCCTCCCAATCTCAGCCCGTGTCCATCTCCCAAACTGGTGGTTCGTAACCTTTGGGTGAAGATTAATAATAACCTGTCCATGAAAGACCATGTCAATCATGTGACGGGTATCTGTTATGGACTAATGCAAAGTCTTTGCAAGATCTTCCAGTGGATCCCAGTTGTATCCAGGATGCCGCTGGTCCAAGGACCATCAGCTGGCCATCAGTTGGCTTGATTACGGAAATGCCCTGATGGCCTCCATCAATGAAGAGCTTCACACCAAACTCCAGATGCTACAAAATACAGCTGCTAGACTCATATTTAACCTACCCTCACGGTCCCCATCGGCACCTAGTCTGCGAGGTCTCCACTGGCTTCCTATCAGGAAACTCATCCATTTTAAGGTCAATTGCCTGGTCTACAAAACCATCCACGGGAACGGGCCATGCTATCTTGCTTAGAAACTCACCTGGTATCAACCTACCAGAAACCTTAGGTATTCAACCAAATATCTTCTCCCACCTTGTAAGATTTGCACTACCAGAAATGGTGGCAGATCCTTCTCATACCTTGCTCCTACTTTGTGGAATTCGCTCCCTCTGCAGCTCATATGGTAACTGACCACAGACAGTTTCCGATAAATCTAAAAACCTGGCTGTTCTGATCTCTCTTCTTCCCCCTAGTTTTTCTCTCTTTCTTCTCTACTCTTCTTTCTTTCCCGCCCCAGGGTTTTTGCCAGCGCTTTGAGACTCAACGGTGGTATGCGCGCTTGATAAAATCCTATGACTATGACTAATGATGACAATTCCATCGTCTCCCACGTGCAGCAACACATCTCTGACAAGACTTGACCCCAAACATTTTTGCTCTAGTGCACCTGAGTGTTTGGGAACCAGTAATATGTGGTTTCTTTGAGCTCAGGGTGACCATAGGTGATGGAGTGTAGGCATTTAGATCACTAGTTAAGAGGGGTGGAAGCCCCTCTCAAATAATATACACAATCCTTGTCATGGTGATCCTCAAAAGCCACTAAATCAGTCTGTGATTAACCCTCTGGTAGCTTGGTAGAAAGCAGTCAGGCTTAACTTGGAGTTATGTGTAAAGCATTTATGCAGCACTTAAACAGTAATACAATGAAAATGTAACACACAAAAAATCCCAAATCATTTTTGAAAAATAGTGTAAATGTTACTAAAAAAAATGACACTAAACAACAATAATCAAATCAGTACAACCAGAAATATTAGTTATAAAATTACGTTTAGGTGAAAATAGCGCCAAAAATAACAAAGCGCCACTCACGTTTATCTGGTCATGCTAGACTGGGGAAAGTCACAAATTTAGGCTGACCGTAGTTGATTTGTCAGTTTGAAGAGGCAACTTTCCAGTCCTGAGGAGCCAAAATATCTCTAACTACATCTTCTCTTGAGGAAGAAAACTCACTGAGGCAATTCAAGAGTGCAGGACCTGAGGGCTCTTGAGGATCAGGTCTCACTCCAGCAGATTCCAGCAACAGAATAAGAGTTGTGCCTCTAAAACATTGTCATTTGCAGGCAGCACAGTCTCCCAACCTCTTCTGGCAACTATGAACATGGCTAACATGACCAAATGATATCCCCATCTGTGGGAAGAGGCTGTGAAATGGCCTTTACTTAAGAAGCCAAATCTGGTTCACAATGACCTTAAGAACTATCGACCCATCTCTCTGCTTCTGGTCACAGCAAAGATCTTAGAGAAACACCGTAATCAAACTTTGCAGGGCAATGCAAAGGGACCGGGTCTGTTGGATGCATTGCAGTCTTGTTTCTGTTGGAATCTCATACCTGAAACAGCTGTGATAGCTGTGACAGACAGCATAAGACAAGTCAATGCTGGGCAGGCTGGGGCCTTGATCCTGTTGAATCTTTCCCTGCCTTCAATACCATCTCTTCGATACTGCCTGCAGGAACTGGAAATCAAAGATAGAGCCCTGAATTAGTTGTCTTGCTTCCTCACTGAGAGATCTCAAAGGGTGGCAATGAATCAGTTCCATTCAGAGGCGTTTTCGCTGCTTTCTTGGGCCCTACAGGACTCATAGCTGAGCACCACACTGTTTAATCTTTATGTTTCCCCACTGGCCAAGCTTGCATGTTCCTGTGGCTGTGTCATATGCTTATGATAACTAGAATAGATATTTGTGTCCATCTCTAAAAATAGTAAGGACACCGCAGCCAATTTCAACCTATGCTTGAAAGAAGTACCAGCTTGTATGGGCAAAAACAACTTGAAGGTAAATGGAGATAAGAAGGAGGTATTGATCTTTGGAGGTCAATCGTCGATTTGGAGTAGCACCTGGTGACCAGACACGGTAGGCACCCTACCCACTCAAGTTAACACTGCTAAAATCCTAGGTGTTTTTCTGTATAGCAAGTTGTCACAGGACCATCAGGTTGCTTGTACAATATCAACCTGCTTATGGACAATCAGAATGTTGAGGAAGTTATTTCCTTTTATGGCCTTCCGGCACATAAACACGTTGCTCTTGCCTTGGTCTCAAGGATAAACTACTGCAATGTGCTTTACCTTGAGACCAACAAGTCGACTCTAGCAAGACTGCAACTAGTGCAAAATGCAATGGCAAGGCTTACATTGGATATTTCTAAGCGGCATTTGGTGTCAAAAGGTTTACGAGAACTGAACTGACTTATGGTAGAGAAGCGTATCGGGTTTAAGGCATTTTGAACTCTACATAACGCTTTCTATGTGGCAAGCCCAGCCCCCATCAAAGCCGTGTTCCAATGGTATGTCCCTGTGAGAAATCTCCGCTCAGCACACAAAACCGGGTAGAGGTCCTAAGAGTTTGGAAGAGGAACTGGGGAAGCAGAGTCTTTTCAGTCGCAGCCACAAGGCTCTGGAACACTCTTTTCCACGATCTCACATCCATTAAGTTGCACTTTCCTTTTTAACACATGGTTGATCACCTTCTAAGTTGACACAGCACAATTAGAGGTTTTTTAACAGTTGACCAGGTGGCATAGCATGACTACAGTGCCTAGATGGCCATGAGCCTTTGCAGCGCTTTATAAATCGTTGTCAAAATTAAACCCAAAAAAACTGGGTAGCATGGAATGAAGGTAAGCCTTTCTTCATTCTTTCAGACTGGAAGGTAGTCCTTCAAGCAGCAAGGCAGTTTTCTTCTGAATCTTCCACAGGTCCAGGTGTGTTCTGATGAGTGGTTTTGAAGATCCCTTTTTATACTTGGTGTCAGCCTTCCTGTTGGGGAATTCATTGACCTCAATCAATCAATCAGGGGTTTATAAAGCGCACTACTCACCCTTGAGTGTCTCAAGGCGCTGGGGGAGAGAGTGGTGGGGGGTCCAGCTCCGGATCAGTAAAAGAGCCAGGACTTGAGGTCCTTCCTGAACATGTGCAGGGTTGGGGAGCGTCTGATGTTCACCGGGAGCTTGTTCTAGGTTTTGGCTGTGATGTGGGAGAAGGTTCTCCTGCCTGTTCTGTTTCTGTGGATGCGGGGGACCTCTGCCCCGGTGAGGTCGGCTGAGCGGAGGGTCCTCTTGGGTATGTGGAAGGATATTCTCTAGTTGAGGTATTTGGGTCCAATGTTGTTGAAGGATTTGTAGGCGTGGGTGAGGAGTTTGAAGGTGACCCTCTTCTTCACGGGGAGTCAGTGGAGGTCTCGTAGGTGATGGGTCATGTGTTTGTGACTCAGTGTAACGAAGATGAGTCTAGATGCGCCATTCTGGATGGTTTGGAGTTTTTGTAGATGGGTTCTGCTGATTTGGACGTATAGGGTATTGCCGTAGTCCAGTCTGCTGCTTATGAGCGCATGGGTGATGGTCCTTCGGCAGTCGGGGGGGTCCATTTGAAGGTCTTGCGGAGGATTTGCAGGCAATTGAAACTGGTGGAGGCTATGGCATTGATCTGGCGGTTCATGGAGAGGGAGTAGTCGAGGATGATGCTGAAGTTTCGTGCATGGTCTGTAGGGGTGGGTGAATTCCCGAGGGCGGACCTATCCCCAAAACTGGTTCTGGTTAGTTATTCCACTTCCCCTGGTTCCGGCTCTGAACTGTCTATAGTGACAAAAGGTAGAGCAGATCCAGAACTTTTCCAACAAAAGGAAGGTGCACCAGAAAAGTCCACATCCAATTTAAATATTCCAAAATCTTCTTTTATTGATATTATATATAGGTTAAAATCCAGCCAACGCGCTTCATTCCATGTGGTAAAGTAACTTCATCAGAGCTCAAGAGAAATGTTGTAAAGATGTCAGATATGCCATTTGTGGTACAGTATCACCACATATTGGGGAACATTCTCTTCCTTGTAATCAATGTCATTTTCATGTCACATACGGTGTCCAGGGACCGTAATTACGTCCCAAATTTGATACCCGAGTCTGAATGTCGAAGGGTATGGCATGCGGTCTGCTGTTGAAAGCATATATAATAATATAAGAGGTGCAACATTTACAGTCCTCCACAGAAGTTTTTGTTTATGTACACAAAGCAGAACAGGCATGGTCTCAGGTTCCTTTGTGAATGGGCTGTGGGCAAGGTCATTGAAAATGTAATCAGGGCAGGGTACAGCTCTTCCCCAGCCATCCTGCCAGGAAGACCTTCTCCCAGCTACACCCAGGCCCTATTGTCTAAGTCTGGCTCAATACACATTCTTGATGGGGGGAACCGATAATGCGTAGAGGCAGCTGGAAACTACTAGAAATGCCTCCAAATGTGGGCAGTAAAATAGCAACTTTCTGAAAGTGATATTTCCAAATGTATAATCTGATTTGCCATTCAAGAGGATTTTAAATTACAGTTAAATTCAGTCTAAACAGCCTTTCTTTATCTACCCCTGTTAGACCTGAAATCCTTAGTATGGTATTTCCCCCAAACCTTTTGCCTTCACTTATCCTGTTTTGTTGAATTGATATTGATTTTAGGACTCAGTGCACTTTACTACTGCTAACCAGTGCTAAAGTCCTTGTGCTCTCTCCTTCAAAGATAGCAAAATTGGCATACACCTAATTGGCACATTTAATTTATTTGTAAGTCCTTAGTAAATGGTGCAAAGTTTACCCAGGGCTTGCAATTAAATGGTCCTAGTGGGCATGCAGCACTCTTTGTGCCATCCACTGAAGTCGCCTTCTAAAACCTGTCTTATGCTTGCGGCTACAGCCTCTAGTACAGTATTAAATTGCCATTTTTTCAACCTGGCACAATAAACCTTTTTCCAGGCGTAAACCTTCTTTTTTAATACATACATGTCACCTATATAGGAGGCACCATGGGCTCATAAGGCAGGGCGCATTGTGTTTAAAAAGTAGGACATGTGGATTTCAATTTTACATTTCCTAGAAGTGAAAGGTCCTAAAATCGTTTTTCACTGCAGTAAGGCCTATCTCTACCACTTACTAATACTGTGTTACCTTATTGCCTTTAATAAATAACTTTAGATAGGGAGCACATTTAGTGAGTGTGAGAGGCAGCACACACTCACTAAATGCTATATATTTTTTGCTGCATCTTCACATTCATTTTGGCATCTTCACATTCATTTTGGAAACAAGGATGCATTTTGAGCCAGGAAAATAGCACCAGATGTGGAGAGTGAGCTGGGGTGGGGGATCCTACCCCAAGAGCATATTTAAGCTATTTCTTAGTGCAAAATGCATTCTCATTATCATTTTAGATGTGAGGGGGCATTTAGTACATTTAGGACCTAGAAAATAGTGTTAATTGCTGGGAGTAAGTCGGGGGCCTACTGCCTAGATCACATGACTGTGAATTGCTCTGTTGTTGGGGTCTGTGTAATCGTTCTAGACAGTAGCAGTAAAGGGTGTGTAGGTGTTGGCAGGGTGGGCCATCCTTGCAGGATGACAGGGAGGGTATGTAACCAGTTCCACATACTCTTCAAAGGACTTCACCACCTACCCACACAAAGGAATTTGACACCAGGCTTGCTTTGTCTTGAGTCACCTCAGACATCTTGCAGCCTTTACAGAGGAAAGGAAGAACCTTCTAGAACCAAATGTGGGGCTTGGCCAGGTGTCCCCCTATTACCAAAGCCTGGCATCAGGTATACATATTGGACCTCTTGGGTCCCTTATCAGAACACTCCTGGACCTGTGGACATTATAGAAGAAGGACTGCCCTGTTGCCAGGGGACTGCTGTGCTGCTTGTGGGCTGCTTTGCTGTCTGAGAAGGAAGATTGGCTCTGCTTACCTTCATTCCAGGCTAAACTTAGTGACTGCAAAGATCGGTTGGCTGATCTCCTGTTTGAGCTACAGGGAGAGCAGACATTTCCAGAGGCCTCTCTTAACTGCCCATCTGCTGCTGGAACTGAACCTGGCTAGATCTATAACAGGACCTTTAGCGAACACCAACGTGAAGCTCTGGTGAGACCTGTTTTTCATACTAACAGTGAGTGTCTGCAACAATCAACCAACCCAAAGCTCCAGCAATGACTGGCTCTGTGGGAGTAACAACTGTCCAAGATGCTCAACCAGGTCCTCATGCCGAAAGCCAACTCATCATGACCCCCTTCAACGTGAACAGAACTTTTTGAGCCGGACGTGTCAATTTAAGCCTTCAGCAGGACTACTCTGGTCCCTGTATTCAATCCTTGTTGCATCAAGTTCAGCCTGAACTTGTGACTTTTCCCCAGTTTAGCATGACCATATCTCCGTAAGTGTCCCTTTTTGCCTATCGGCTTTATTTTCACCAAAATCTTAAAAAGCAAATATCTCTAGTTCTACTGAGCGGATTGTGTTCATTTTTATTCATAGTGCACCCTTTGAAGTGGGAGAAGCTTCTGTAGTCTTTGCCATAAATAGGTGTCTGGAATTTCCTGCCTCCCTGCCCTGGTCCCATTTTGTCTGGGGGCACAATAAGCTAGCGGGTAGTCCTTTATGAGTGTGTTGGGCTAGTGCGTTTCAAGTGCAAGCATGGTAGGTGACAGCTAGGCCCCCCAAAATCAGGATAGCCCATCCTGCCAACACCCAGGCCCTCTATTTTGATACTGTCTGGGAGGGATACTCAAATTCAAATTCAAATTCAAATAACTTTATTTCGACTCCAAAATGAAATCATAAAAGTGTACATACAAAATATTAAAAGACATTGCAATTAATCCGCCATTAAAATCACAGTACATGTTTACACAATTTTTAAAACTAATTTCCATCAGGATTCAGTATCTATTTCTAATCACCAAAGATTTCAAAAATGGGGGAAAGGGTAATTGTTGGTAGCACACAGTTCATGGCATCCCCTTTTACCAAAATGTATAGTTCCATGTCGCTTGCCTTAGGGACGGGTAGGGTCGGGGGCCGGGATAAAAATCGTGCAAGTCCCATATGCGAATGGGACCATCTCCCTCTTTGGGTTGGGAGGATCGCAAATAGGGGACAATATTCGTAGTTTTGAATTTAATTAAAATAAGGTCGCCCGGGATGTCTTTGGCCGACGTACCAAGCCACCCCACCCTCCTGACCCTCAAAATGCCGCCATCTAAAGCAGGTGGCAATGGTCTGTGTTGTTTTAGCCAGGAGATGGTTTTATTTAACAAGTCCTGATGGGATTCAAATTTGCCCTAAATCGGTGCAGGGACCCCAGAAAGAACAGTCACGTAGGGGGCAGCTTCTGGAGGTAAATTGATCCAATTCCTGCGTTCATGTGCAAACCTGGGTAGTCTATGGGGTGCAGGTGCGGAGTTAGAAATAATGATGTTCTGGCCTCTTGGATTGGGTGGAGAGATGAGAGGTTCAGGGATTTGAGCTTTCATAGGTGTCGTGGGTTTGAAGTTTTCTTTGTTGCAGGGGAGAATAGAGTGAATGGGTGCGGCAGTTGTTTCAGTGGCGATAGGATTTCTAGATAATTTATTTTCAATACTAGTCAGCCTGTCTCCCAGCTCATTGATTTTAGTAATCAAAGCTGATAGTGTGGTTGTTAACAAATGTTCAATCTGTGCCAGTAGGGTCAATTGAGGTGGTGAGACTGGGTCAGGTGTTTTATTCATCGCCTCAGTTGGCAAAATTATTAATGGTAAATTGGAGGGTTGTGGTGAGGGACTAGTGCACATTTTGTCTGAATTCACAATGTCAATGTCATTTACCTCATCGGCATCTCTGTCCACTATAAGGGGAGTAAATACATTCTGGGCGTAGTTCGTGCCACACAGGGCGTTCAACTCCTCCCAGATGGACATGATGTGAGAACAGTGCAATGTCAGAATCGGTATGAAAAAATACAGTACCTCCAACTATGTAACAGTCAAATGGGGTGGCCCGTCCCGGCCTCTTCGTGCCTCTGAGGGCCACAGAGGGCCCGCCCTTTGCCCGGGCTTAGCCCGGCGCCGTCCCGCGCGCGTCCCGCGTTGCGGGAGGTGTTCCGCGGTCTTGAGGCGCCTCCAGGCGCAGCGGGAGCGTCACGAGCGCGCCAGGACCCGGGGCTGCTGGGAAATGTAGGCGTTCACTGCCCGCCTTGGCCAGGAGAGTCCCAGGTGAGTCCCCGTGGCTCCGCTTGGTCCGTTGCCTTTGCCGTTCCCCTCACGGCTGGATTAGTGGAGGGATTGCCCGGCCGTTCCCCTCACGGCTCCCCGCCACTGCAGGTGAGTTCAAAGAATGGGAGGGATACTCAAAAGCCAACTAAACCTAATCATGTGATCCAGGATACTGGCTGCAGACACCAAATGGTTAGGACAAAAAAATGACAACTTTCTAAAAGTGGCATTTTTCAGAATTAAGACTTAACTTCTCATGTTACCTTTAAAGAGGGTTTTAGACTACACTTCCTGAGCCACCAAACATGATGTTCCTACATGCTACAACACAAAAGATATCACTTATCAAATGTAATAAGGTAACCTAATTTTATCATAAGGGAGAGGTAGGTCTTGAAAAAGTGAAAAACTAATCTGAGTTTTTCACTACCAGGACATGTAAAACTTAAAGGTACATGCCAAACCTTTTAAATACAACACACTATGCTGTGTGGCCTATTTAGGGCTTATCTTAGTGTTGGCATGCATTTATTTAAAATGAAGTTTTAGGCCTGGTAAATGGTTTCTTTTATGAGTTCACAATAGCAGTTTAGTATTTTTACTACAGGCTGCAGTGACAGGGTGATTAAAGGCTACCTCAATGGGGGGGGGGCAAAATGAGTGCTTCTGAGCAACAGTAGTATTCAATTTACAGGCCCTGGTGTGCCAATTAGGTGTTGGAAATTATTACAGTGTTTTAGGGCGAGGACAAAAAGTTCAGCAAAAATCAAGAAGTGAAGCCAAAATGTTTGGAGAATTGCCAGGTCAAGATCGTCTGGTCTAACACCGCCCTATGGTTTTTTTGCCACATGATAAAGCTTTAAAGCAATTGCAGCCCTTCGGTCTTCCTTCTAGAGGTGTTATGAAGAAGGGGAAAATTGTGCTTATCTTACCACACCACACCTGGACTCTTCCCTCTCAATGACCAGACAAGTCAACGCCGTCTCCTCATCGTGCTTCAACACCCTGCGTATGCTCCGAAAGATCTTCAGATGGATCCCGACCGAAACCAGGAAGACGGTCACCCAAGCACTTGTCACCAGCCGACTAGACTATGGAAACACCCTCTACGCCGGAACCACAGCCAGGCTACAGAAAAAACTCCAACGCATCCAGAACGCCTCCGCCGGACTCATCCTGGACATCCCCCGACGCAGCCACATCTCCGGCCACCTGGAAGACCTGCACTGGCTCCCCGTCAACAAGAGGATCACGTTCCGGCTTCTCACCCACGCACACAAGTCTCTCCACGACCTGAGCCCCAAGTACCTCAACGACCGCCTGACCTTCTACACGCCCACCCGCCAGCTACGTTCTACAAGCCTCGCCCTCGCCACCGTACCACGCATCCGAAGAGCCACCGCCGGAGGAAGATCCTTCTCCTACCCGGCAGCCAAGACATGGAACTCCCTCCCCATCCACCTTCGGCTGACCCAGGACCATCTCGCCTTCAGGAGACAACTCAAGACCTGGCTGTTCGAGCAGTAGCTAACCCCCTTCCCCCAAGCGCCTTGAGACCCTCCCGGGCGCTATACAAGTGTTATGATTGATTGATTGATTGATTGACCATGCAGATTTGGTGCGCTAAATACCATACACTGCATGTTATTCAGTAGATGCTCATATTAAGTGCTCTTTATCACACCCAATAAATTGAGTGCCCCAGGGGATCTTTTTACCTAGTGAGAAAAAAGCACCTGGTTCTGGCAAACACTGAATCAGAGACCTTAACCTTTGTAAAACTGATGTATTTATTTTTTCTAAATCATGTTACTTAACCCTTTGGCTGCGGGGTTCTTCCCCCGCTGTGCTGGGGGGCGGGGGGCGCGCACATCGCCCTGGTGCTCATGACGAGCTCAGCTCTTCATGAACCACGGTGCTTGTGTGCTCATGATGAGCTCAGTTGGTCACGGCCACACCCGTTTCCTTAGAACGCTCAGCACAACAGGGGAATTAGCCCCGTGTGTGAGCGTTCTAACGGCCATGACGAGATCAGCTCGTCATGAGCACACGAGCACCGTGGCTCATGATGAGCTCAGCTCGTCATGACCATGGGAGGGGTTAAACAAAATCTCCTTTTTGAAATTTTCTTATGCAAACCAATTGAATTATATTCTCTGAAATAATATCATTTTTAGATTTGAAGGTGTCTAAAGGACAATAATTTAGTGTGGTATGTTCATGGCCCTTCCAGAAAAGACAGAATATCATCTATGTATAAATAGTAGGATGCTCCAGCACATATCCTTGCCTCAATTAATTACAAATGTTTAGGTTTCCTACTAGTCGTTTGTGGCCTCAGTTAATACTCAAGTCCTTATTTCCGCACAGGGAAGGAGGATGCTGACAAGAGGTGTGAGGAGTGGTGGATGCAGCCAGTGGTTATGAAAAAGCCTGACACAACTTAGGAGAGTTGTAGCAGACCGGGTGATTGACTGGAACCTCTGAATAAGTGCCAAGGAAAGGGGCAGGCTTCCAGGCTCTAATTTGTATTCTGTAGGAGCGGGAAGAGGAGAAGCGGTAGCAGGTGGAGCATGAGAAAAAGTGAAAGAAATACCTATCCCCTCCACATTTGTATACCTAACGACTGCACAGGAGACAGAGCGGATATTGTGACAAAGGAAGAGGGGACTGTACATTTGGAAATAGTGAGTCCAGTGACACCATCTCTCACAATTCCTCTTAAGTGCATGAGTACACTTGGGTGCAGGGCTATAAGGTTTGAGAAACAGCAAAAGCCAGTTTAGTGATGTTAAATAAACATTTAAGCAAAAAGGAATCACATTCTTGACATATACTTACCTGGATTTTCTGGTCTTCTCCTGAGGGTGCTGGTGGCATCATTATACCCATTGTAACAAAAGAATAAGAACAATAAAGGAACCCATCACAAACTGCAAACTAGAATATTTGTATGGCTGACACTCCCCGAAATACTCGGATAACTCAGGGAAAGGTTTTATTTGTCTTCTATGTTATATTACCCTTATTCTCCTTATGGAAGATTTTATTTTTCTCTGTAAAAGCCCTACATTAAAGCAATCATTCGAAAATCTGAAAAGCCTCGAAAGCAATATTTCCGACCATCCCTCCGACAAAGCACTAGTATCACAGCTTTCACTCCTCCTGTTGTGCTGGCCTGTGCTAAAATACTTATGTTCCCTGCTTTAAACATGGTCAAATTGGCTTACACCCAATAAGCACCTTGCATTTACTTGTGGGCCCCCAGTAAAGCGACTGCATGTACCCAGGGCCTGTACATTCAATGCTGGTAGTGGACCTGCAACGATAGTTGTGTCACTAGATTAAGTAGCCCTTTAATAAACATGCCTCAGCGCTGCCATTATAGTCTGTGTATGCAGTTTTAAACTGCGATTTTGACCTGGCAAAATAAACATTTTGCCTTTTTTAATACATATAAGTAACCCCTAGAGCAGGCCCTAAACAGCCCATAGAGCAGGGTACATTCTATTTAAAAAGTTGGAAAAGTAAAGTTTTACATGTCCTGGTAGTGAAAAACCTCTAAATTATGTTTTCACTGTTGCAAGGCCTACCTCTCTTGTAGGATAACATTGCGTTACCTTATTACATTTAATAAGTGATTACTTTTTATTAGGAGCAGGTGGGAAGGTCGGGGTTTGTGCCTGAGGAACTGTAATTTAAAATTCTCTTCAATGGTCAGATTTTAGGTCACAGTTCTAAAACTGCCACTTTCAGAAAGTTGGCATTTTTTCCTAATCATTTAGTGGGTGCAGCCTCTTCTTGGGTCACATAACTAGGTGTAGTTAGCATTTGTCCTTTGTGTATTATACCCAGGCATGTCACAGTGGGTGTTGGCAGGATGGGCCATTTCATGAGGATAGGGGTGAAGTTGTGACCTACCACACTTGCACTTCAAAGATACTGGCTCAGCTCAAACTTAAAGGACTTCACACAAGCCTATTGTGCCTCCAGACAAACGGTGACCAGGGCATGGAGGCTGGAACTTCCAGACACCTCTGTAGGGGTAAAACTTCTGAAGCTTCTTCCACTTCAAAGTGGGCATCAGATATATAAAGGGGGCCCTCAGACCCACTCATAAACGATTCTTAACCTCTAAATACTACAGAAGAAATATGCTTTACTTGCCGAGTAGCAAGACTGGACCTGTATCCTTCATACTGTGCTAAGCTGAAGTGACTCTAAAGGTCAGCTAACTGACCTCCTGTTTTGAGCTACAGGGTAAAAATAAGGTCCAGAGGTCTCTCTGCACCAGCTGAGCAGACCTGGTGTACCTGGAACTGCCTGGACCTGCAACTAGAGATGCCTGAGCACTGCTGACCTCTGCTGGCCTCTGATGGAGTGAGTCCCTGATGCCAAATAGGTGCCTCCCAGATCCTTGACACATGGAGTGGCATCAGTTGAGCTCCTCCTTGAAGAAAAGTAGGCACTATGAATTTTTGGGTACTTTGCAAATGCGAATGGGCTTATTCACACCAAGATCTGCCACCCACTTTGATTGCAAAAGCAAAGCTCTGATGAACCTGACTCTTGGTGCTACATCGACCATCAGTGATGACTGGCAATGTGAGATCTGCACTACATACTACAGCATAGACAGCCAATGCAAATCTCCAGCAACGACCATCCACTGCACCTGACAGGATCTTCATGTTACAGCAAAGACCATCTGCGATGCTAACCTTGCTCCTCGCGACCTTCCCCACTATAAACGGAACCAATCAAGCTGGAAATTAGAAGGTAATTTTTTCAGTGAGATTAACCTGCTCGCTATACTCGACCCATACTCCATTGCAGTCGGACAGAATTTGCAACTTTCCCCATTCTTGCATGACCAGTAAACCGTGAGTTGGGCTTTATGATTTTAGGTGCAATACTTATTTTAAGTCTTTAAGATTGCATATCTCTGATTCTAATGTTTAGATTTTTATCATTTTGGTGTCAAATAATTTACCAAATTGTACTCTATTTTGTCCAAATTTGTGTACATTTTTCTTGTGTTGTGCTTTCACTGTTTTACTGTTTATGTGTTGCATAAATACTTTGTACGTTGCCTCTAAGTTAAGTCTGACTGCTTTTGTGCCAAGCTATCGGAAGTTAAGCACAGTTTACTTTATTGACTTTTCATGGTTCTCCCTGGCCAGGACTGGGGCCGCTGTTTGAGTAGGGCTTCACCCCTCCACCAACAATACGATTTCTTGCTCTGACCTACCTACTTTTGTTGTAGTTCCTGTCTGCGAACTGGCCCAAAATACAATGTGTGAGGGCATTTGTAAGATTGTGAAAGCCTTCAGTCGCTATAAATGTGAGAACTGAGGGTGTGTGTGTGAGTGTCATATGAAAATCAACAGTCTCTCCCCACATCTTACACTTACATTCAATTTGAAGCAGACTCTGTGCCCACAACAAATCCAGAGACAGAAATTGGGTAGGACAAAAGCAGGATCCTTCAGAAGCCAGACAGTGGCTACACAAGAAATGTCTTGTCATCTAGGTCTTTGCATTTCAAGTGCATCTAAAGTGTTACCTGGTCTTCAACTGACCTGTCAGGCAGGATTTCACAGGGTGGTATAAAAAGGTTTTCCTGAGAATCAGCTCTGCATATTCAGTGTCATTCAGAGGTGTCATCTCTGCCCATTCAGTTGAGCCTTTTGTTTGCTCTTGGAGGTATTTCACATTGATTCTCAGAGTGGCAGCTGAACAAGGCTTATGCTAATTATCCTTCTAACTGTTTAGGCAGTTAAAGGGTAACTTTTTAATTTTTTCTCTTTCTAATTTTTTTTAAAAAAAACAACTTCACAATTGCACTGGATTTTTAATATCTCTTAAATTAGGGGTTTACTTATTTTATCTAGCTGGTTCCATTCCCATGGTATAGTGTTATTATTTTAATTGGTACTCTTGTTTTCTACAAAGGACAGCTAGGACTGGCACAATGAAAATAGCTTTCAGGGCCTTGTCAACTACTTTTAAATTCCATGCACCCTATGTTTTTGGCTACAGGGCTTATATAGGCTTACATAAGGCTTACACTGGGCTGACTTACTAACATTGAGGTTTTTACCTGTCAAAAGGATTATTTTAACAGGTCGCACTGCAGGTTTCACTCTGCATGACCCAGACTACAATGGTTTCCTTTCACAACGGAGGATGGCTTATTTAGTGCTGCAGTGTACCAGGAATATTTAGATTTTCATGCCATAGATGTTTTTCTGCACGATATACTATGGTATGATAGAAAAGTTAAATAAGCCAAACAGGGATTAGTACATTTCTAAATGTTTAGGGATTCATAGCACACACAATGGGTACAGTACCCCAGTGTGTAGACTCTTAAAACTAGCAATAAAATTCAGCGTAATATGGAGGTGACCACTCAAAAAGTAAAATTATTTCACAGTATTCTTACAGTTGTGACTCACAATGTGTTTTTCTAGTAATAGTTTGTGGATCGGGAATTCCCCATTTAAGAACGTCTGTTTGTCCTATCTTTACCACTCCCCTATATTCTGAAACTGTAATTCCTGCTGTGGACGTTTGATTGCAATGAGTATTCAGGATGTAAATACAAATGATACACACAGCAATTTCAACCCTATAAATATATACTTTAAACAACAAATCAAAGAAAAGTTATGTTATATAATGGATCACTTGGCACAGATCAGCTAATAAGTGTATTTATCCTTTTTCCTCTGCATAAAGCGCACAAAAGAGGTGGGAAGGCCAAAGACTCCATTGAAAGAAGCAAACCTGGAGCCATGGATTCAACCACAGGTACTGTGAAAAGGACAGTATTGTTGTAAAGCTCTCTGTTGTTATGGCAAATATTACATTACCATACTTACCCATAAAATAACAAACATTAATTTCTGAATACCTTGCAGTTTTTAGAACAATATAAACTATAAGGAAGAAACAATAGGTATATTTAATATTTAATTACTCAAGTTTTTTACATAATTTGTACTAAATACGATACAATTCATTTGATTTTTTTTCACTTGAGTTTCTCTATGAATGTTTTCCAGCTTGTTATGATTTTGTTTTCGCGTGTAACTGTATGATTGGAGTTTTCCGATCCATTCTTTCAATTGCCATGAAGCTATGTTTTTATTTATTCATTTCATTTTTAAGATGTGTCCGATTTCCTGACGCCATTTTTCTTATTTGCACTGACACTCTACATATAAAATAGATGCTCCTCTGCAAATTAAATCTACTGAAATGACACTACAATTCTACGTATGTGTTGAATACCAATAGGCTCAGATGACCAAATGCTCGGTCAAACAATGTTTACATTTTATTTTAGTTTCAATGATTTTCTTTTTTTTTGTCATGTAGCTGTTTAGCATGTTTCAAATCTAATTAATCATTGATTATTTGTAAACTTATCAAGTGTCAAAATCATACCACCATGTGTTTGAAATTATAGCTCCGCATATATCTACTGTCATAATAACAAACATGTAAGAGCCAATAGAGCCGGTTGCAGGGCATTTATTGTTCTGCATGAGGATGTGCTATATCATTTAGCCAACAGCATTACTGCATAAGCTTAGCACTTGTCAAATGTTTTATTAACTATAACAATGCTGAGTGGTTCTCTGAATAAAGAATATATTTTACTAAAGTAAAATAAACACATATTCATAAACTACAAGTCGATTTGGAAATTTTGTTAAATTAATGGTTCCAGTTCACTGCTACTATTAAGTGCACTCACTGCCAATCCTGTAGCTTGCAAACAGGGAATAACTCAGCCTTTCTAGTGAGTGTGCCCATATCAATCAATGCTTAACAATAGATTCTCCATTATTAGTGTCTCATATAATCATAGAACCTTTGTGAATGTTGATTCACAGATTACACTTTATTTGCAACAACCTACATTGATAGCATCACTGGTACCCACTGTTCAAACATAAGATATGCCTCAGTGGCATGCATGCATATGAGCTACAAATTATTTCTTCACAGCTCTTTGAAACAGTTAATTTGTGTGAAAACATGCACATAAATCACATATTTATGAGAGTTAACTGGTAACAAGATATTTGTTTGTGCTGAAGACTGACCTCAAAGCAGTACTTAGTACCTAGTTAGTTTAGTACTACTCTAGTGCATCAAATATAAAAGCACATTTGCCAGACTCATCTCGGGCATTGCCCCGAAAATGTAGAGTAAATTAGGACCTAGGAACAATATCAAGCTGACCATGATATAGCCGAGATTAGATTGCGAAGGTAGGTCACCTCAATATTAGTTTTGTCCTAAGTCTGTGAAATGACATTGTCCTAAGTCTGTGAAATGACATTCAAAATTCTTCCAGCGGGCAAGGTCAAAGGATGAGGCTTTCAAAGGTACATCAAAGATCAGTAGGTCATTGTTGATCTGCTGTTGAAACTCAGTTTTTATGCAAAAAACTTCAAGCAGGGTAAAGGTGGATTTCATATCCAACAAGGTGACTTCATTTAGGTGGGACAGTTTTTTGCATGGCCCCAATCCAAGCATTTACTTTTGGGCTTAGTCATGTTTTCAATTTTTCAATTGTCAAAACCTACCGCAGGGCATATCTGAAATTTGTAATTGAGCAGGGTAGGATCAAGTCTTTTGTGGTTAGAAGGGCATTCTTGGAGTCAGAAGTTCTCCTTGTTTTTGTGTCTCTGAAGCAGAAAAGAGGAGGTCCACTGTATGACTCTCTTTGTGCGCAATTAAAGGTTCTTGGTCTGAAGCAGAATACAGTAACCAGGAGTCATCTTTCTTCCCTTAGAGACTCCTTCAGGAGTGTACTTCACAAGTTCAGTAATATTCTGAGGTGTTGATGGTGACCTGTGAGTCTTATTCTCTAAACTAGCTAATGATTATCCATTTTCACTACCCAATCAACTCTACTGTCTCACCATATTCCCATGTTTTTCTGCCACTCTTCTCTTCGTCCTATAGTAAAAGTTCCCAGAAGTCCTCAGTCAAGAATGGTTGAAACCTTTTCTCTTGGAGTGTCTCAGTCTTTTTAGATGAGGTCTCTGGCAGAGTTCAAACTGCTGCTCTCTCTCTTGCAAAGGTTGGTGCCAAGAGGTCTAGATTAGCTCTGCTAATGATAAGGTACAATCGACATTTTGCATCTCCAAGTCAGGAGCTGTATTGTCAAGGTATTTCTGTCCTCTATTCCAGCCTTCTCTCAGACGCATACTCTATTCAAAATGAGCTGTGGTTGAAATTGCACCTACCTTCCTGGATCCATATGCCCTGCTATTTTCCCTTGTCAGACCAAGGCATTAACTCATCCTGGAATGTGTATTGTGCTTTGGTGTGGCCAGGTGAGGATGAGTAACTTCGATCATAAGATGCTTAAGTTGAAATTTTCTCACTAGAACAATTTAGGTATGTTAATATTTCCCAAACATGCTATACATATGTGCACTGAGTTGATATTGCGTTATTCTTCTCAATAACCACATGGTGTTGTTGTTTCAGGATACAGCCTTAGATTATTACACATCCTGTGTGCGCATATGTGAGCACTGTGATGTACTTTGAGGAAGGTGAGGGGTGTGGTGGCATTTTATTAATGGTGGCCATTCCGACAATTTCAATGTTGGTTTATTAGGGAGTTCTTGCCTCATGAGCACATATTTAACTTACTATGCAGTTATGAAAAATGCAATTGTGTTGATTTGCGTTTTAATATTTCATTTACATTTTTTTTCTCATTAGTGCATTTTTGTAAACTTTAAAAAAAAATCTATTTTTACATGTGCCCTGGCTCACGTTCCTCCTTGTGCCTTCTAGTGTATTTCTTTTCCATTCTACCCCCTTCCACCATATCCTTTATATCTTTTTATTTTACACAATGCTTCTATTGTCCATTTTGTGCATT
Organism: Lissotriton helveticus; assembly: GCF_964261635.1. Lineage (NCBI taxonomy): Eukaryota > Metazoa > Chordata > Amphibia > Caudata > Salamandridae > Lissotriton > Lissotriton helveticus. Next base: position 1,769,982,096 of record NC_136063.1, read on the forward strand.
GATGACATTGATTATCTGTATGGACAACTGATCCTATGTTTAATGGTAGTTGTTACTGGTGTGGTTAGGTCATGTAATATTGATGACCAACATATGTGCATGGCTAGCCTTTTCATTTTTGTGTGATTATTTTGTTGTCTTGCTTTACTTTGTTTTGGATGTCAGGGGGGAATCCTTGTTCAGCCTATACTGGGTGTTGTAAACTGTACATTTACTTACATTTTAATTTTAATTGCAGAGCTCTTTTTTCAGCATTCCTAATTATACATGTATCGGGGGTGTACAGTATGCTTCATTTATCATAGAGTAGATTTGCAGTGGTATTCACTAGACAATTACATTTCAGTTTGTTGGAAGGCTGAATCCCTTTTGTGTCTATCTCTGCACATACACAATATGTGTGAATTTAGATGTTGTTTTGAGTGCAAGTGGTCTGTGACTTCCATACTTCGTTTGACTCACTCAGCCTTCCAATATTATAATGAACTTCCATTATAAGGAGGGCGTTAGACGGGGGCGAGATGGCGGCCGCGTAGCCGGTCGACTGCTGAGCTAGTGGCGGCAGGTCCGAGTTTATGACCCGGCGCTAATGCAACACCCAAAGGAGAAATCATTTAAGTAGATTTCACCTCCTCCCCCCCACTTTTTGTCCACCCGACTCCCCTCTACTCCAGATGCTCCAGAAATGATATCGCCGTGATGTTCTGGGAGCCCTCCGTTTAGGCATAGCTCCACGCTTTTTGAAACGCCTAATCGAGGAATACCTGCGGAAACTGCTCGTCCAGGTGGTCGGGGGAAGCAGTGGAGGAATTTCAGGGATGGCTCCGAAGGCGATGTATGCGGCGGCAGTGTCTAAGGCAGCTGCGGCGGCGGCTGCTCGCAAGGTGCGCGCAGAGGGTGCAGTAGATCTGGTGGCGATTGGTGGGAGTCCCCCACCGCAAGCAAACAAACTTCTCTCCCCTGACCCGGCACTCAGGAGGGGAAGAAGCGGAGTCTCGTCAAAGAGCCGGCCGGCGGGTCCCTTGGTCGTTGAGCTGCTGCAGAGGGCAAAGGACTCAGCGGCACCCGGGGTATCTAGTGGCGCTGTGGACAACGGGAGCAGTGTTCAGTGTGAGCAAATTGCTAATCGCAATTAAGGAAAAATTCCCCCTTCATTTCTATGGGCCAGGAGGCCCATAGGAATGAATGTGAAAATATTCTCAATTTGCGATTCGCAATTTGCTAATCGCAAATTGATAATAATTTTAAGGGTGCAGGGGTGTTCCAAGAATACCCTGCTGCGCCCCTGAAAATGACATGTGTGTGCATATGGCGCACATACATGCACTAAGGGCATGTATGAGCGTCATATGGCACCTTTGGATTTGTAAAAAAAATCCATTTTGAAAAGAATTCGCAACTTACCACCAACTATAAGTTGGTGGTAATTTGCGATTCCTTATGGGCATTTAGGAATTTATTTTTCCTTGATACATTGCATTTAAGGAATCGCAAAATTTGCGATTCCTTAAATGCAATCGCAAAATAAGGAATTGCAAAATTTGCGATTCCTTATTTTGCACGCAGATTTCCTTAATACATACCATTTTGCCAAATTGCATTCGCAAACGCCGAAATTCTGCGAATTTCGGTGTTTGCGAATGCAATTTGGCATGATACATATGGTCCGATATCATACTTTTTTCCTGCCTCTAGTCGGTATGATTAAAAATGAATGGGTAGTGAAGGAAGGCAAGGTTGGTATTATGCCTGCAATCCTATAGGCCAACATGTTTCAAACCGTACCCCTATGGCTCTTCTTTAGGACCATGGGATTATGATGGCCGAGGGACCGGCACTGACAGGCTGAGAGTGGTGGTCCCTCGGCCATCATAACCGGGATCCTTATCCGTCATGTTACAATGGCTTCCGGATGGTTGGCAGTCGGAAACACTGACCGCCATGGTCCCGACAGGCAGACTTTATACGACCGCCTGTCTGAGCTCCCTGTAGTGCCACTGTAATGATTACAATATCCCTTTCTGCCGTGGTGAAACTGCAGCTAAACAAGTCAGGCGGAAATGGATTTTGGGGCTCGTAGCGGTCCCACCTAGCCTTCTGGGCAAAGAACATAGGCCCTGGGGAGCACCTTTGATACCCCCTACATATCCCTACACCATTTGGTACGCACCGCAGGGTGCCTGCCATGTAGTGCAGGGATATGTGTGGGGTGTCTGTTTTGTCTTGCGGCAGCTCCTGCAGAGCGCAGCACCCACTGCAATACAAAACATGGGTAATGCGACCACAACTGTGGCGGTTGCATCCTAATTTGCCCTGTGGGACCACCGCCTTGAGGGCAAGTTGTCCCAAATATGATTGGATAGCGGACGGACTTTCATCCATCTGCTATCCTAATCGCCCCCCCAGTGTTCCTTTGTACCAATCCTGTATGTTTAATCACATAAAACACGATACTTGCATGCCATGCCACTTTGTAAAAATACATATGTACACCACCTAATCTGTGTTCTTTATTTCTGTGGAAATATAAGAAGGAGAGTTAGGTGCATATCGTCTTTATGTATGTACTTTCCTGCACCATTTCGTGGACAAATGCGTAAGTGAAATATTAAACATTGAGTGAGCACTTCTAGTGTGGTTCTGCTGAGATAAGGTGAACCAATAACTGTGATAGAACAACATGCTGAATAAGTTCATATTTCGGAACTGTGACACTCACAATTGTAAAATAAATAATTTCCCAACATCCACATACTTATACGATGCCTTGATAGTGCATCATGGTTCCTCCAGGGAGATGGTGGCCTGTTGTCACACTCTGGGCAGGGGGAGGAAAAAATAAAAGAATTCACGCCATGTGAGCTCTACCATTCAGATCAGGGCTGATACATTCGTATCGTAGAAAAACAGTCATGTATAGCGCCTGTCTTGTTCAAATAATGCATTACAGACGATAATGGTCCATCATTTTTATCCCTGGATTGGATGTGGCACGCAGGGGGACCGTTGTGTCTCATACTGGTATTTAGACAAAAAATTACAGTGGAACTGTTGTTCCATTTAAGATTAGGTATCTTGCGTACTGCATCAAGGCAAACCCTTGCTGAATTGCCTGTTGTAGTCTTTGCCCCAGGGACCGCATCTTACCGGTGTGGCACTTCTCAGGTGTTTTGTTCTTAGCGAGGGTGTGCGCTGCTATGTTCACACTCACAACAGAAACGTCAGCTACCCTCTCTAGATGCAGTGCTAGTGCTTGTTGTTGCAGTTCCATGTTGCTACAGCTTATTGGAATGTGCTTGTGTCCTTCCGATTGCTATTGATGTTTTCCTCCTTTAAGTTAGAAGACAACACCAACATTGGGGCCCATTATGATCGCGGACGGACTTGAGTCCATCCGCGACCATAGAGGAGGAGGGAACCTCTGCATGGCCTGCGGAGTTCCCTCCTGTCCAATTAGGATGTGACCACCGCCCTGGCGGTCACATCCTCTATTTTTACCATTGCGGCGGGTGCGGCTTCAAGCTGCACCCGCCGCAATGGTAAAAATGCATACATTGCATTTGTATGCAGAAAGCGGCAGGCACCGTGCGGTGCCTGCCGACTTCTGCATACAAATGCAGGAGGGTACCTTAGGTACCCCCCATGTGCACCCCCCATGCCCCTTTCACCCAGGGGGCCCGCAACGGGCCCCCACAGTGAAGTTCCACATGCTTTTCCACGGCGGAAAACCAGCCGCGGAAAAGCATTTTTTTAAACCCATCCTAATATGGCTGGCGGTGTCTGATAGACACCGCCACCATATTAGAGCTTTTCCGCCGTGGTTGTAAGCCAACCGTGGAGGAAAAGCTGCGGACGGAAACCAGGACCCACCAGCCATCCTAATGTGGTAGTGGGTCTTTGGTGGGTCCGCTGCGTTTTTTCCGCATCCTCTGGGCCGGCGGTGGCTTCCGCCGGCCCGGAGGATGCGGAAAAACCGCAATCGTAATAGGCCCCTTTGTTCTTCCTCAATTCTTATTTCTGTGAGCAATTGTTAAAAACAATTGAAAATGGAAATTTGTTAAAAAGGAACTCCTCCATTACTGGCTCATTTTCAATCGACAATGCAACAATTTAACAACTTTCATGATGGTGGATTATTTTCTCTATATATTCTAGTCTGACCAAATACACTTTACTCAGCAATTTACTAAGACTTTATAGTGGCATTTGATTTGTTCAGATATTCGGTTCTTCAACCTACTGTCTTCTGGGATTGTTTGTGATGAGTAAATAGTAAAAGGTTCCCTATCAAAATGTCATGATTTGAATAACAATGCCTTCCAGCTTCGAAACTTTGTCTTTTCTGGTGAGTGTCTGAAAGACTGTGTGTACTTTTTTGCCCCCCTAAACATGTACTGAAGGTCCTGGTGCGTGTGTTGGGAGTAAAGGTTTACCAAAATGGGTATGACAACTATCTCTATCTAATCATTTATTCACGTGATAATATTGATGTTCTCCCTTTCCAAAAGGCAAAAGCCTTGCTAAAATATGTGCACATGTAAAACATGTGCATCAAAAGAAGTTTCCTTCTCGTGCACAAATTAACTGGCAAACTAGCTTTTTAGTACTGATCTAATTTTCAAACTTGTTGCATGCCACTTGTAGCAAAACAGTCGAGCAAAACAAACCTGTTCAGATTGGCATCCAGCAAACTTTTTCTACTAAAGCAAATGAATCCACTGATTCTTCCTAAGTATTCTTTTAGCTCTTCAGTGGGTGTGCCATCGCATTAAATGGAACTAATACTTTTCTCATGGCTTGTTAGCTTCCTCTTTGCATCCTGTAAGGCCATCTTGAATTTTGAAGCTCAACTTCTCAATGGAGAACATAACACTATTCCTCAATGCTGTACACTGCTACCTGAAAAGGAAATTCATGCAACGTACGATCTGTTGCAGTGCTTAATTTGTAAAAAAAAAAAGAAGTGCCAGGGCTCTCATCAGGATGGCCACTTAACATTGCACCACACATTGCCCATGCCATGCTGCCAATAATAGAAATAGCACAACTACTAACCATCGCAATCCTACAAGTGTGACAATTCAGACTATTCCAGGTCCCCAAAGCTATAAGAATAGCATTGGGCAGCATGTAATAGTCATTTTTAATGTATATTAAATTGATAATTAACTGATGTGGCCATCTGTAAATTAGCCCGACAGTGCCACCTTGTGGCAGACTGTCACAGGCACCGGTGTTGACAATTAAGTGCTGGTGCCGAACACCGAAAACCACCTGCTCAAATTAAGCACTGATCTGTTGCCTCACACAACTTTTTTAGGTCGAGCTTGCAGGCAGCACCCAAGTGCTGCTGCTTGCAACCTATATTGTACAAAAGCACTCTAAACAGGGTTTTTTAGCCCACCTATTACTTACTATTTGTTGGCATCAATATCACTCTTGTTGACTGTCTTTTAAATAATAAGCACCTGCGAGGTGCCAATCCCTACATCATTTACTTTTCTTTCTGTAACTCATGGATCAAGTACAGAATTACTTATTTTAGTAGAGTTTTACACTACTTACGCCGTGGTTAAAGTCCTATTTCTACCATTTTTTTGGAATAAGGACATAGCGCAAATTCCACCTAAAGGTATTGGAGCACCTCTACATGAGCACCATCTACATTACACCTACTACTGTAGCTGGTGAAAATCACATTCATTTTTAGTCACAGTGAGATTAATTAATTTGCCAAGAATGTCAAGATCCTGGGAGGATGACGGGATTCGACCCTTGTTACTTGCCATGGTAGCATCTGTAATTAGGCCACGTTGCACTTGGTAAATACTTTTCTTTCGCACAAAACGAGGTTGTACTGCCATGCTGGCAGCGAGAATTAAGTATGTCTTTTCGTAGAAATAAAAATAAGAAACACACATATGTATGAATAACATGTTATTCTCTTTTTGCAGAAGAGACAGATCGGTCAAACACACTTTAATTAGAAGAATGTGTGGTGAGAGAGATGTATTATTACCAAATGTACCCAGTGCTAATTTCTTTTTTTTTTTTTAAATAATTTCATTAAATTTCAAACAACAAACATCTGGCATTTTACATCTCGACAACTTGACTCAGTATACATCGGAACAGTAATTCCTTGTCGCATTGTTCCCAATACCCCAGTCATTAAAATTATGCGACTGCGTAGTTACCATCAATAATCAATTCCTCAGTTTCCCCTTTTTTATAACGTTTAAGAATCGTAAATGGGGCCAATCTCTCCCAACCATCAAAGCAATCCATTTGTCAATTATTTAACAGTCGCATCAACATCTAACCAAGCGAGTTCCACTCCCTCCTCCCTCTCCACCCTCCCCTTGCCACCAGTGTGTCCCGTCGCCATACGGTGAAGACAAATAATATTTAACGTTACTCAAGGTTACTTAGCCCAGTAACGTCAGGATTACTCAACCCAGCCTCTTATCATTCCATTTTAACAGTAATATCACCTGGGACGTCGGGGGTTCCCCTATTAGTCCAGTAGATCAGGGCGTCCTCGGCAGTATATCTAGAGCCGAATCATCATCCGAGTCTACTCCGGGAACCTGCAGCGACACTACTAGGGCCTCCCACGCCCTCGCAGTCTCCAGCACTGTATCATTGTTAGATCTCTTAGCATGCTGAAGCCGAACTGTGCTTTTGCTTGTTGCCCATTTAATTAATTCTGCCTTCCACCGTGCAAATTTGGGCCCTTGCCTGGATTTCCAATGCACTGGGAGATCGCTTTTAGCCAGCAACAATTCTAAGTCCAAAAACGTACTCGTGACTTTCACTTTAGATGTGTGTGGAAATCAGTGCAGTAAGAACGTACCCATATCCGGCTCTATCCGTCTTTCTGTAACTTCACAGAGCAAGCCAACCACCTCCTCCCAATACGATCCCAATTGCGAGCTACTCCACATCATATGATGAAACACAACCCCTTCTAAAGTACAACGTGGACATCGAGCTGTATCCACTTTAAAATACCTATTGATCTTAGCCAGGGTTAAGAATGCCCTATGTAATATATAGAAGTGAATCAGTTGAAACCTGGCACTACGTGTGCTCTTCCACTCTCTCTCAACTAGCTGGGCCCACGTCGTCTCAGGAATCTCCTAACTGAGGTCTGCCTCCCATTTCCTTTGAAATTGTCTCAAGGGCTTCGTCCCCTCGTTCACCATCCGCCTATATAGGCATGTAATGGCTTTGAAGGTCCCCGCTGCCATCACAACATATTGGCACACCATAGAGGTCTGTGGTTCCATTAGCCCCCCTCCCCAGTGATGTTGAATTGCCGACACTAGAGCGGAATGCAATAAGAAATCTCCCCTAGGGAGACCGTAACTATCCTGTAGGGTATGGTATGGTAATATATAAATCTCCCAATACTTGTACTCCCATCACTTCCCATGCGGCCAGGGCAGTCCAATCCCCCCCATGCGGGAGAGTGGTACACATGCCCAGGGGGATCTCCGGAGCATATGGTCGGGCAATCCCAACTCTACTCTGGTTCCAGCACAGCCTCAGCAACCGCTCCTCATGAGAAAGAGTCCAGAGTCGCAACTGCTGTTGAAGAATAGTAAAGGACAATATATGAAGTGGGATCCACCGACCTTCCGGGCCATCCGGGTCCCTAAACTTTCTGGCCACTGCCTGGGTAAGCCATTGCAGTTGAGCTGCCAAATAATACAGCTCGAAGTCTGGAACTACCCACCACGCTCGGCCCGCGGTCACATCATTGTGGTCAATGCCACCTGCCGCCTGCTGTTCCCCCACAGGAATCCTCCTACCATAGAGTGGATCGTCTTCAATAGTGAATTCGGTATCCAAATTGGCACCGTCCTAAAATAGTGCGGCAACCGGGGGAGCGCACCATCTTCAATAGTGCCACCCGACCTGCTACAGAGAGCGGCAGAGTACCCCAAAATGTTAGACTACCCTTAATTCCCCTCATAGCTCTGCCTACATTACCTTCTAACAGGTCCTCCGGTGTATGATAAATATTAGTTCCAAGGTAGGGCAAGGAACAAGGTTGCCACTGAATATTCTCCACGCGGGTGGGAGCCATCATCGATACGTCCACAGGAAACAGGCAAGTCTTCACCCAATTCGCCCGCAGCCCTAAAGCTGCACCGAATGTTCACAGTAGAGTCGTTGCCTTATTCAGGGCCTCTCTTGCATTGGCCAAGAACATAAGTAAATCATCTGCATAAAGCGATATATACTGCATGTCTCAGCATAAATCCAGACCGATGAAGTGCTTCCCCGACCTGGCTTGCGCGGCCAGCGGTTCAATGGCCAATGCAAATAATAGAGGAGAGAGTGGGCCCCCCTGTCGCATACCCCACAAAACCAAACAGGAAGAAGAAACCGTTGGTCCCATTCGCACTCGAGCCGTCGCGGATCTATAAAGGATCTCTGTCCACCCCATGTAAGCCTCCCCCAGACCCAGCACTCACATGACTTGAAACAAATACGGCCATTTCAGGCTATCAAATGCCTTTTCGATATCTACCGAAGGACCGTCGCAGAGGGCATATGGCTGTGATCTTCCCTCAAGATGCGAAGTAAGCATCGCACATTAGTAGATGTATTCCGGGTGGGGGTAAACCCTGCTTGATCATGGTGGATCAACTGCATCATGTACCGGAGGAGTCAAGTTGCAAAGATCCTACTCAGAATGTTATAGTCATTGGTTAACATTGATAGTGCGCGTATGCCGTTCTATCAGTGGGGTCCCTCCCAGGTTTCAGTAGTGGGAAAATGAAAGCCTCCTGGGTAGATGTCAGCAACATTCCTACTTTCCGTGCCTCTTGAAATACTGCCGGCAGCCTTGGCGCCAAGCTGTCTGTGTATACCGAAAAGAAATCTATAGGCAGCCCATCCCTGCCCGGTGTTTTGTTGTGTGCCATATGTTTGATTGCACCCCTTATTTCTCCGATTGTCATCTCCTTCCCTAATAAGTCCGCTTGCTCTTCTTCCAGCTGCGGAGGTGCCAATTTGGACAAGAAATCCCCTATGGCATCCCTGGTATCCCGCAATTTACTTTGATAGAGCTCGGTATAATAATCCAAGAACAGTCCATTTATCCCTTGCTGGGTATACTCTATCCCCCCCCGTCGGGTCTGTCAGACCCAATATAGGTGTGCCTCGGAGGTTCAGGTTAGCCAGCCATGCCAATAACGTGGTCGCCTTGTCTCCTTCCGCATGCGCCCTCGCCAGATATGATCTGTGGTCAAAGCAACGCAACCTTTCAACCTGCGTGGCTACTGCCTCCCTAGCCTCCAAGATTTCCTCTTGTGCACCCAGGTTCTCAGGGCGATCTCTCTCAGCTGTTCATAGCCGCTGTTCTGCTGTATCTATGTCGTTTAATAGCGCCTTCCTCACTCCCACCATTTTAGTAATACGTAGGCCTCTCACCACTATTTCAAAGGTGTCCCACTCCAGCACCAATGTTGATGCTGTGCCCTCGTTTTCGCTAAAATCCTGGGTGATACCCATTCCAATTTCCTTGTGGAAGACAGGATCCTCCAATGCCTCCGGTCGTAACCGCCAGGTCGGTACCACAGAACTCTCCCAGTCCCAGTGTATCTTGACCAGTAATGGGTTATGATCTGACAATGTTCACGCAAGGTGTTCGCTGTTGCCCACTTTAGCATGAATGTCAGGGGTGAAATTAGTGTAAGGCAGAAAAATATGAATAATCCCGCTCCCCCATATGGTGCGCGTGCCATGTATCCACTAACCCCCCATCTATTCTGCCATATATATTACACAGTGTCACATTTGCGCCATTAAGGTAACCCGCCACTATCACAAACTACCCTTCTGGATTCAGCAAATGTTGCGTCTGCTGCACATGGGACTCCCGCTATAACTCATATCAGGGCTCCCCTCGCAAAGGCTAAATATGTTGTACCAAAAAGTTGCCCTCTCCATCTATGCTTCAATGCCAACCCTTCAGCCCGATTAATATGAGCCTCCTGTAGGAAGGCTATTTGAACCCCCCTGCGCACCAATACAAACAGTAGCCCAGCACACTTTACAGAAAATATAACAATTTAAGCAATTAGTATTCCAAAGAAGGGTCAATGTTGTTGTTCATTTTCAATTTGATCCTTTATTTTTTTTTTTTTTTATCTTTTGAAACCGCCAACGCGTTTCGTCCATACACGGACTTCTTCAGGGCCTAAAGTATGTATGTCTTGCGCTTTCCTGTAGGTTTTCCCCATATATTAATGCCTAGTGGTTTTTAGACCCAGTATACCGCCATTATCCTGCGCCGTATCCCCATTAATAATTAAGCCCCAACATCTCTTGAGGCAATACGATATAAGGGAACCATATAATTCAAAATCCCTTCCACCCCCATCGACCCCTCCAACCTTTGTCCAATAGGCGCCCACAGGATGGTGAGGAACTCGTAAAAGACTAAGCTAATATCCCCCTCATAAGCACTCATAGATTGGTACTGTTATATCAGTCGTCAGCAATCTCGTCCGCTGTCCCAGGGGTCACATGAGGTAGGCGAATACTTCCTCTGTCAGATTCATTGGATTCTGACCCCATGGAGCCCTTTTCCGATTCCGTCGCCTCCTGTGATGTTGCTTCTTTTCCTTGAGATATTGCAGTGACAGCCAGCAATGCAGCCGATCGTTCTGTCTCAGTTCGAGTCTCCGTCGGTTTTTGAGCGCCAGGATGGGGAGCCCTCTAAAGCGGCGCGACCGGCGTGGCATCTCTTCTGATGCACCCATACTGCGTCCTGCTTCACCTGTGCCCACTCTGTAAGCTTTCAACTATGTCCAGGCATCCTCGGGGCTGTCAGGAAAATATGTTTTACCACCCTTAGGCACGCAGGGAACATCAACGAGTACTGGAGGCTCTCTTCTCGGAGCACCCTCTTGACTTCCCGAAACGAAGCATGGCGGCACTGTACTTCAAGCGTGTAATCCGGAAACAATGTCACATTACAGTTGTCTGCTTTGTAGGGGCCCGATGATCAAGCCTTGTTTAGCAGGAGATCCCTGTCCTTCTAATGGAGTAGATGCGCCACCACCAACAGCCCAGCTGGCGCTCTATGTGCCCTTTCCAGGGTGTAAAAGAATGTCAGGCCTTCAGTGGCAACCTCAGTTCTCAGCGAATTTTCCAAGTAATCCACCATATTGGCCCCTTTCACCCCTTCTGGCAACTCCACCACGCGTACGTTATTTCTTCGGTTCCGCCCTTCAGCATCTAAGGGCCTCTGTTCCAGGACTTGCAATCGGTGCGTGACATCCCCCGTCTGAAATTCCAGTGCCTTTTGAGCTGGATCTAGGGTCCCCACAGTTACTTCTGTATGCTTTACCTGGTCAGCTAGCTTAGCATGATCTGGACATAGCAGGCCCAGCCCCTGCACCATATGGCAATATCCTTCTGAAGAACGTCCCTAGTTTCAGTGATGGCCTTAAGAATTTGGTCCACTTATTGTTGCATCATCCCCTCCGGGTGCGGCGTTGTCGCTTCTTGCTTTTCTTGTACCCCTGTGTCGTCCTCCTGTTCTGGGGATGCTCCCCCTGTTTCCCTCGTGGATTCCTCACTGAGGGCTGCTTTGCAAGTCCCAGTACGAGCGCAGTCTCTCAAAGAACTTGCACTAAGCGTGCTGTTCTCGGGTGCCAAACTAGTTAATTGGAAGGAACCAAATGCAGGGGCCGGGACCGAGTCTCAAGCCCTGCACATATCTGGGTCACCTCGCTCCAAGCCCATCTGCTTCAGTCTGTGCCATTGCGCCATCTCCCCCTCCAAAGTGCAGCTGCCGGTGGGTTACCCCAGTAATAAGTGTTCTAAGTGCTATGGTCTCCACTCAACCCCCACGGCGAACGTCTTTAACTGCGGTATGTTCAATGCGGCAATCTAGCCCGATCTCAGCCACTCCAGTGAGGACTAGAGTTCAGCCCCCTCAGATAAAGCCATCACTGGGCCCTCTGCCAGCCCTCTCTTTGCGGACCCGTCACTGCTCATACCACCGCCTGGCCGCCTCCACACGAGCTTCTGTGGCCCAACGGCCAATCCTCTGCGAGGCCTCCGTCCACGGGCAGTGCCCCATAACTACCAGCGCTGTATTCAGGGTCCTCGGTGGCGTTTGCTGTAGTCTCCGCGGTGCCCAGTCAGCCGCCCACCACTCTCTTCATTGAGCGCAGCAACGCCCGCAGGGACGTCCCGCACCTCAGGGCTCACTGCCCGTCCGTACTTCCAAAATGGGGGACTGTGCCCCAAGAGCGCAATCTCGCCGTATTTCCGCCCTCCCCGGTGGTGCCGCAATGCAGTCTTCGTGGGGCAAGGCACCACCCACTCCCCCGTGAGTTGCCGCTCAACCAGGTGATAATTGTGTGCACTGTCGCATTCTCTCGGCCTCCGGTAAGCCGCCACTCTGTCAAGCCCCTCCGCCTCTACTCAGTAGCCGTCAGCCTCAATACTTTGGGACTCTTGAGACGTCAGGGCAATAGGAGTTTTGCTGGTTATGAGTATGCAGTACTCGTCCGCACTCCACCTTTCCCTCATGATCTCCTGGCCACCCCTTTCATCGTTGCTGCCAGGTTCATGGAGCGGCCATCAGTGCCATCTTGGCCGATCCCCAAACGATCGCGTCATTTCATCGGGCTGCAGGCCATTAGGGGCGCCCAGTCACTCACTCTCCCTCAGCAAGTGCTCCCGGCCCCTACGAGCACTAACACAGATGCTCTGGGGGTTTATTCCAGTTACCTAACCAGGATAATGAATGGGGTCGGCGCGGAGCTCCAAGCTCACACGACCTTCCTCATCGGCTCTGTGGCCACACCCCCCAATGTACCCAGTGCTAATGATAAGGCCTAAATGACATTTCCCGTCTGATGAAGTTGCTCTGACAAGCATACATTCGGTAGTTACCATTTGGCAAACATCGCCTACTTCTGCCTGGAAATGCTAGGTTTTTAGAGGCTTTTAGTCGCTGGATTCTTTACCACCACCTACAGCCACGCTCTGCCTGACCCATGATTGTTATGCACAGCATTTATTTTCCATTGCTCAAAAATGCCTTGGCCTGCTTTGGTATTGCCTCCTTGAGAATCTTTATTTCTTTCTCTAGAGTTCATGTACTTTAAAGTACCTGGCACTCACTGGTTCAGGAGTGTGCGGGCTTTAAGTGGGCCGGATCCCTCCAGGTCTCAGACCCGATAGAATTATAGAATGGACATTGAAATGAGCCCCTATCATGGCCTATAATCATGTCCTTAACTTTACTGTAAAAACACTGATGATTTCTGCACATTTATTATAATAAAAGGTAATCCATGTCAGTGATTTGGTTCCTGTTGTTATTTCATATGTTGTACTGAATCGTGCATGCCAAAAGAATGGTAGCTTTCCCAGAAAGTTGTGTTATTGCATTTTTTTGTGGAGCATATTACTCCTGTATACGTCATACTTTTAACAGAATCACTTCAAGGTGTTTTAACCGCCACAATAGAGAACTCTGATGTTCAGGCGTGAGGCGGATTCACATTTTTCTCAGTGGGTCAAAAAGGTGTACAGAATACCCGGTCATCAAATCCTTGGCCTCTATGCAGAGTGCGCACAGACAACCATTATAAAATCCATAGCTCTGGCTGGTTATAGATGTATTTCATTTGTTAAACAGCCCACAGATCCCTGAATCGTGTAAAAACTACATCTCTAAGTGCTGGCAAGGACATCTCTATAATAATCTCTGCACTTGGCTTATTGTGCTGTAGGATTCTTGCTCTGCAATGTGAGGCCTCAGCCTTCACCCTAACTGGTTCTGCCAGTTTTGCAGTGGCCCTTTTAGTTGTTCACAGCTTGCTTTTTTTGCTTTTATTTTACTCAATAGTACCGAAGTACATCATACTTTAACATATTATTAATTCAGAAAGCCAAACTGCAATCTACTGCCCTTCTAGGGTGACCAGATTTTAAAGACCAAAAAGAAGACAGCTAGTGAAGCAAACATTTGTAAAGCTAAAAGGTATCAAATACTTGGCTTCGTCAATATTTTCTTTAGCCATGTTGCACAGCGGCATTGCCGAAAGCTAAATAAAATGCGCTATGACGTGGACAGAGTGGATCACGTCATAGCACTTTTCTTTCTTTCAGCCATGCTGCACAGCAGTGCAACATGGTTGAAACACATTGACAAAGGCCATAGCTCTTGCACTGGCAAGACATATTGGCTTTGCCTATGCTGGTTTATTCTATCTTCCTTCAAGATTTTTCCTAGGTTTCCTAATATGAATAGAGCATGGACATAGAGGCCCTTAAATTCGTATACATTTTCAGGGTGAAGTGTCTAAAATCATAAATACATCAAGCTTCTTGACTTTCAGAAACCTCACACATAGTTAATCAGTCTTTTACTTCTTGGCCACATTCTCTATACCCAGTGATTGATTCTTTTTGTTTTCCTCCCTTCTGAGGGCAGACAAATTAGGGTAGCACCTCACAATCTCCACCACAACAAAAAGGGCTGCTAAAGCAATCTGTTGTAGGTGATGCATCCCAATTTCCTGAGGTCCCAAAATTCATTAATGCTATTTTTATTCTTATGACTCTGTTGTTTACTGATGTTTCTGTTCCATGGGAGAGCAGATTGAAGCAAATCCTATTTTGTTGTCAAGTGACAGAAAGAAGCTAATGGTATGAGTGTTTGAGGGTGGGCTGGCATGGTTTATTGCAGTGGAAGGCAGGCCCCCATTCCATCTATCAATTCTAGTTTAATTTCTACATCTTTGGTGTTGGACCTGCCTGCAGGGTCATCAATAAATGTTTTGGCTTCCTCCTCTCTTATTTATTTTTGCTGAACTAGGTTTTGTTGGACATAGGACTCTGCCACTGCTAAAGTGATTGTGCTCACTCCCCTAAAACATGGCTAATACCTAATTGGCATGTTTAATTTACAAATAATCACCTTTTAGAGTTATGCTACATGTACCCAAGGCCTGCAAGTTAAATGTTACTAGTAGACCTACAGCATTAATTGTGCCACCCACTAAGTAGCACCTAAAAGCACGTTCTAGACCTGCAATTCCAACCTGAATGCAGTTTTAAATTGCCATGTCGACTTGGCATTAAAAACCTTTGCCGTACCTTAAACTTCCCTTTTATTACATATAAGTCGTCACCCATAAGGTAGGCCCTAAGTAGCTCAAAATGTGTTGTCACTGTCTAGAGGCTTCTACCACCTTCCAGAACAAGGGCACTGGGGTATAAACGTAGGCTCTCAGATAGGAATTCTTCAGTACACTTCTAGACCAGTGGATACTGTGTCAGGAAGAAGGACTGTGGTACTGCTACAAGTACTGCCACTCTGCTGCACTTCTGCTCTAAAAGAGCCACTGCTCTGCTGGTCTGCCCAGCTGTGCTGACCTGCTACCTTTTTGCCTGGAGAAGAAGAACTGCAGCTGCAACTTCATCATGAACCCAGGACCCCTGAGTGACTCAAAGGGTTAGTTTGCTGGCCTTCTGATCTAAACCTTAGGGACATTAAAGGCTCCCCAACCGGCACCTGGACCTAGTTTCAGTGAGTTCCTAAACCCCAAGTGGTTCCTCTAGGGTCCCTGACCCCAGTGTGGCTCATGAGCCCTTTAAATCATGCGTTGGGTTCTTCACAGATGCAAATGGGTCTATTCACAGCGACAACGCACCGATTGCACCGAAGTTCAGCATGAGCTGCCACCAGCCAGTCTCTTCATAATAAAAGCAAGCATTGAACACCAATGGAGGATTGCCAACACAAAGCTCCAGCACACCCTAATGTGATGATCGGCCTTCTCTTCGCAACACGAGGAACAATGCCATGCATGCCTTTACAATGAATTTCTTTGTGAAGGCATGATTGCTCAAGGGATATCCATGGTCATTTGCACATACCAGCCCCCGCACTACACACTAACATCCTATATCCCAGCCCTGTAATCCAACCTCCCCAGCCATTAAAACTACGCCAACCCCTTGCCCAGAGCCCTAACAATTGGCCCCTGCCCAAAAAAACACCCTGACTTCACCTCCCCCTCCCTGAGTCCTAAAACTGACCCCACCCCTGAAAATATCCCCTTCCCCCGACATGAGCTCTAAAACCCAACCCCCTCCCAAGAAACTACCCTAACCCCCTATCT
The DNA here is from genome assembly GCF_964261635.1 of Lissotriton helveticus. Lineage (NCBI taxonomy): Eukaryota > Metazoa > Chordata > Amphibia > Caudata > Salamandridae > Lissotriton > Lissotriton helveticus. The sequence goes on from NC_136063.1 coordinate 1,769,998,268, forward strand.
TCAGCCCTAAAACTGACCTCACCCCTAAAAACAACCCCCCTAAACCGGAACTCAGCCCTAATAAAGGTAAACTTCAGCGGGACATATCTGGGACTGTATTCAACCCACATTCGATCAGGCAGTCGGCCTGAACGTTAGACTTTGACACAGTCCATCACAACTAGATATCCCCAGTTGGTGCTTTATGCTTCTAGATGCTATTTTTACACTTTATTCTTAAAAAATTCATTACTCCAGTACTACTGATTGGATTTCTGTTATTCTGGTCTTGTTTTCATTAATAAATTAATCTCAATTGTTCTAACCTGTTGTGAGATCTTTTTTGTGGTGCTTTCACTGTTTTACTGTTTGAATGTTGCACAAATACTTTACACATTGCCTCTAAGTTAAGCCTGACTGATCTGCGCCAAGCTACCAGGGGGTTGAGCACAGGCTCATTTGGGGTATTTGGGGTTTGCTTATGTTTTACCCAGACAAGGATTGTGGTTGTTGCTTGAACAGGGCTCACACTCCAGTCAACTAGTAACCCATTTTCGAATATTTGGCATATAGAGGTCAAGACTCTTGGTATAAAAATTAACAACCAGCTCACCCTTCACTCACAAATCAGTTCTGTTGTTTCTTCTTGTTTTCTGATGCTCCGAACTATCCGCACTGTCTCCCGTTTTTTTTTTTTTTTTTTTCCCCTCTGGCACTTAAACTTATCATGTCTGCCTTGGTGATCTCCCGGCTAGACTATGCCAATGCCCTGTACAACGGCATCCCGGCATATAGTCTACGCAAACTCCAGCTTGTGCAGAACCAAGCAGCCCGGCTGGTGTATGGTCTTCCCCGTTCCTACCATTCTACACCACTGCTGAAGGCGTTGCACTGGTTGCCTGTCCGGCAACGATCTCTCTTCAAGATTGGGTGCATGGTTTTTCAGGCACGGCAGGGAACGACCCCTGCTTTTATCTCTTCCCTCTTAACAGATTATGTCCCTGTTAGACATCTTCGTTCTTCCTCTCAGTCCCTTTTGCAGGTTCCTCGCTATACCAGGAAAAAATGGGGAGGCTCCAATTTCTCAGTCTTAGCCCCTGTATTTTGGAACTCCCTTCCTGACCATTTACGAGCGATAAAACAATATTCCCTCTTTCGCAAGGGCCTGAAAACCTTTTTGTTTGTCCAGGCCTTCCCTCTCTAACAATCCTCTTTACTTTGCTCTGTATGCTGCCAAAAGCGCCAAGAAACCGTTATGGTGTATGATGCGCTATACAAGTTTTTTAAATTCAAATTCAAATTCTTTCTGCCACAATATTGTCGACAAATTGGAGGCGAATACTTAATCTGACCTCTGGGTAGAGGAAGTAAACCTAGTTCTAATTTGGGTGTGGTGTAGTTGAAGCTGTGGTATATGTCAATGGTGCTTTCACTATGACAAAACATCCCTGGTAGATTTTTGCATGCAGCACCTATGGAGAGCCGGTGTCACATATAACCTTTCTCCCTGCCACTTTTGGGGTGGGTGGAGATGCTACAATGCTGGTACAGCAGTGATGGTGGGGAGGTAATTGCTCATGCCATGGAGACTGTTCCCCTACATAAATATATGTGGTTGATGGAGCTCAACTCTTGGCTCTTGGTCCCACTTCATTCAGAAGAAGGAATCATTTTAAAGGGCATTGTACAAAATGTGGATTGTTCCCCTTTTGTATCATTGCTATCAATACAATTAGAGTTTTGGGGACAGAGTTATAGCCTCTGGAGCTGCTGCTGCATGACTGTGGCATACAGCTGCCTTAAGTTTGTGACTTCAGAGAACTACAATGATATCACAGAATAGGAAAAGAGATACCAAGGGGTGCATCCACTGCCCCCAATCGAAATATGTATTGAGGAGAAGCCTCTGATGTGATCACTAGAGGATTCCCTGAACACCGGCAGTGGAAGGAAATTACCATATGGCTATAGATGTAGTGAAGAAAACTAGGACATCACATTACAACTAAATGGGTAAAGAGAATGCCTATTCCTTTAAGCAATTGTGTTATAGTCTTTGAAGTCCTTAACTATAACTTTTAAAACATCAGCATTCTAAAGTTACATTTTAGTTGTTTTGGTTAAGTACTGCAGCATCCCTATGCCACCCAAATCAGCAGTGCAAGAACATAGCTATAACTAGTGAGCTTTGGGCACATGGTCTGCCTTTGACCAGTGCTGGCGTCCATCTCTGGTCCCACCATTATGAGCTGTTCTTGGCCTTGTGTAATACACATAAAACTCAGGGCACAGGGTCGGGCACTGAAAAGGCCCTGTATCCATTCCTGGCTATAGGACCAAAACCCATTCCACCCAACCCAATTGGCACTCAGGCACTGGCCAATCACAGCAAGCTCTGGGTAAAAGTCCTGACTGAGAGCCCAGCCTCAGTACCACCAAAATCAATAGTTTGTGGTTTTTGCCTATGAACAGCAACTACTCTCCCCATCTCCTTCGAATTAGAAGCACACAGCCTTTAGCCATTTGCAGTGGTCTCCAGTCAAGGAGCCTGGCCTAAGGCCAGCACTCCTCCTACCCAGGGGTGCATAACCATCAGCTATTTACAACCGTTTCTAAACACAGGCAGTGAACCTGAGCAAACAGCAAAGCTGAAGAAGTGGTTTAAAAATCTGTAGTCAGTTGGGCCCAGTTCTTGCATTTTAATTTGTGTGCAGATTTGAAAAGATTGAATTTCTAATTATTTTTATACAATGCAGTTTGAATCCACCTTTAAGTTCATCACTTATGACACCTGCAAGAAATGTGAGATACCAGCACTGTGCTTAAGATAGCAGATTTGCCATCTCCATATTTATCAGCATAGTAACACTATCTTGACCTTCAGCTTAAACTACTTGGCAGATCTACAAAAAGCTTAACATGTCAAGAATAAGTTAACATGCTATTACCCTACCATATCTTCTGCAGAGCCAGTAAACTGCGATAAAAGTATGAGTAAATCAAAAAATGTTTTTCAATTGTCAACTTACCTATAAGTCCAGTATTCGAAGTTGACAAAATATATTTTTGTAACACAAATATCTCAATACCAACTAAACAAACTTATAGCAAGCGAAACAATTGTAAGTTCTAAATAAAGTTCTAGTTTTTTTCATGGCATGTTTGTGTAATTTCAATCATCATTCATTAGTATAGCGTAAAGCAAACCTCCCAATGGTCCCAGACAGCAATGAATACTAATATCTGTGATTAAATACAATGATGAATATCAACCTGTCCTGGCAGAAATTAGTATCAGGGGCTCCCCATCATTATTGTTCATCACAGTCCACATTTAGTATTTGAACTTGAATGATCCCCGTCAGTTTTGAATATCTATGACCCCAAATGATACTAAATATCAATTGCTTTTATCTCAATTGAAAGTCAATGGAACCTTCAACCTAGCAGTAGTGAATATCATCGAACTTCAGCAATAATATAGCCTTAGCGGACTATACCGGCTATTAACCCCTTCGATGCTCATGACGGAACGGTTCCGTCATGAGCTACGGTTGAGCTGTGCTCATGACGGAACCGTTCCGTCATGACCACGCCCGTTTTTATTAGGGCCCAGCACCGGAGGGGGAATCGCGGACGCGCTGAAAAGGTTAAAGGCTCGCTCCAGCGTTAAAGGCCCGAGCCGAAAGCGAGAGACTTTAACAAGGGAGCGGGACTTTAATAGCCGGTATAGCCCAGCTACGAAGGGCTATAAGGCTATTAGAACATTCTGCCACTAGAGGACAGAATGTTCCAACAGATAAAACAAAGGCCTCTTGCAGTTCGAGGGTTTAAATTCCCTCCGGCTCCAAGAGGTCTTTGAAAACAACATTGGAATGTTCCTTCACGGGTCTTTACAGGCCCGTAAAAGCATGGAGCACTCCATTGACTGTAATTGAACTCCCAACATTCCAATGTTCCAATAAATGTTATTGACCCAGAAATCTAATCCTTGACTACCTTGGAAAAAAATGGTCTTCAGTCTATCTCTACCTTACAGAGCAATTTCCAAAAGTGGAGAGAAAAAATAGGAACAGAATACAGCTGCATGCGTCATCTGTTTCTGTGCCTCTAAAGAAGAATGGAGCAGGCAATTGTCAGTAATCCTGCGTTTGTAGGAGGGACATAGGATTTCCACTGAAACCCCAATGATGTAACGGAGTCATCGAGTATTCCAGTGACATCAGGAGGCTGGGTGCTTGTTAGAAATGGGATTTCAGGTTGGCTAAGGCTTGCGCCAAAGCCAGGCAGAAACCACCACTCTAGTAAGGGCAAGGGAGGTACACATCAATGATAACCCCTGCTCACCCCCTTGGTAGCTTGGCACGAGCAGTCAGGTTTATCCCAGAGGCAATTTGTAAAGCGTTTGCGCAACACACACAAACACAGCAGCAACACACTAGGCACACCATAAAGGAAACTCCAGACAAGATTATATAAAAAATAGCCTTTGTATTCTCATAAACACATTAGAAACATAATCACACATTTACACTGTGCTAACTGGCAATATTCACAGGGGACTATATACAGGACTGGGCCAATCGACCCACGGTCAGAACCATCAAGCTGCAGGTAAGTAAATGCAAAACACAAACAGTAACTACTGGTACAATAATAAACTAAGCATTATCACATGGCATAAAATACATTATGCATAAGACACCACACTAAACTATCATAACATGACATTAGACAACAAATCACATTACCTTTAGACACCCTCCTAAGCATAAACACATAACGTATTAGGCATCACCAGCATAAACACATTATGCAATAACCTCATGAGCCTAAACATCATTAGCGGCATACATCAGGGTGCATAAATCACATTTGGCACATCATACATAATCACTGTAGGGCCCTGCGTCCTACCAACCCACAACTGACCCCCAAACCACCTGGCATTTTGCTGAGGTTCAAATGCCCTCTGTCCCAAACTGTCAGGGCTGGCTGCAATGCAGCAGAATCCCAAAAGTACGCAATTGCACAGGCACCACTGTGCCTCCTGGGTCCCCTTCTGGGACTCCTCCATACACCCTGGCCTAAACTTAGCAGCTGCCCGTAATTGCCAGGCAGCTGTGAGGTAAGGAAGGCCTGGCATGCACTGTGCCTCCTCTGTCCCACAGGGACTCTATCACAAACTGTGGCCAAATGGGCACAGGCACCACTGGCCTGCGGGACCCCCACTGGGGACCTAAAACAACTGTGCCCCTCGTTGGAGCCACACAGGCTCTGGAAAAAAAATGGCCCCCAAGTCCCCAAGGGGACTTCGCAACACGATGCGGCCACGCTGGAATGGCCCGCTCTCTGACGGTCCGCTCCGATCACCCAAAGCACCGACCACGTGCTTTGAAGGGCACCACCACACTCAGGCGGCTCTTCTACTCAACGGTTTTGGGCGGGACTCAGTTTCCGGCCACGCTACCTCTCGGCTCTTCGCCCGGTCCCACTCCTGGGACCAGGACTTGGGCATGGAGGCTCCGGACATTTTTCAGAAGGCACCCGGGGCTCTCCTCCACAACACGGGAGCCCCCCCTCCACTGGCAGCCTTCTTTACCATACCGCTGGGCCTCCTCACAATGGCTCACCTCTTCCTAAATGCGGCGGGGGCAGGCACCGACAATGTGCCTCGTGCCCCCTCTGCCGTAGTCACTCCACATGGCCACACGCCGGGCTCTCCGTTTGCCACAGGAGCCCCGCCGAACCACTGCAGCACTCCATCTCTCTCCCTGCGATTCCGTGGGAGCGGGGCTTCCCTCGGGGAGGCGGAATTCCCGCCCCACGTCAGGCATCACGCTGCCTGACTTCCTGCCTGGGCCGGCGGCTGTGAGTTCCTCAACAAACATGGGGTGGGAACCTGCAATAACCACAGTAATTGCGGGGTGGGCACCCATGGTAATTACACGCCAAAGGGCGGAGTGAGCACCCGCCATTTAGCATATTAAAAAAGTAGCATAGGATCCCGCTTCTCAGGGACACGATTGCGAGGTGGGGTCCTTGCACCAAAAACACGGGGTAGGCTCCCGCCTATAAGAGGCATGAAACAGCTCCGGCTTGATCCCCACAATTCGGGGGAATCCTAACGCTGGGGATTCCCTCCATCTCCATATGCAAAAGCCCATGCGCTCCTCGCTCCTGGAAGTTAGGACGTAGCGCTCACGAGGCGCTAGGAGCTACAGCTGCTCAGAGAAATTCTTTTAAGGTCCAGGAGATCAAGGGGGCAATGCTGGGCCCAGGAAGGTCAGCACATAGGGCCCTCCAGCAGGTAGGTAAGCCTCCATGGCGGTTCTTCCTGGGCCCTAGCAGTAATACGCCCCACCCAGTCAGGAACAGAACAAGGACTGCACAATCTCATGGGTCACAGCCCCTACATTTATACACCATTTCTCTTTGTCTGCAGTGCAGGGCATGGGGGAACCAGTTGCAGCTGGTTCAGGGGGATTTGGAGCACTTTGTTTTGCAAGCTCCTTTACCCCTTTGTCAGGTGGGGGCTTGTCATCAGACACACCACAGGGGGTCGGAGCCGCCATTCACTAGGGCAGGCACCATCATATTCAGAGTCAGGGGATTACCCCTCCCACTACTCCCATCACAGATGTACCATTCACCCTAGCGCTAACTCACCCTGCCCCTCTTGGAGCCACAAACACCTCCCAGCCCCTGTCACTCACAAGCCAGACATGCAATTCACATCAGGCAGGCAGAGACATAGCACACAGTAATGCCAACTTCTGAAAGTGGCACAAAAGGGGGTGGTGATGGACGGAGCATCCGAACCAATCAAACACTCACACCCAGTCAAAAGATCTGGGTTTGATCCATCACCGTTCTTTAGCCCACTCTGCCACCCCAGTTCAGACATGGCTATATGCAAATCAGTCTGACCCTGTGCCTCATGGGAACAGTCCAGCCTGAACTGCCAAGCCATACCTTCCCTGGACCGGAAACAATCTTCCGGGGACTGGTTTCTGGCATTACAGCCGTCTTCAGCCCGGCTTGCTTGAATCCAGTGGCAAAGTGAGCAAGGTACTGCCCACTTATGGCGCCAAAGTGGCACAAAAGGGGGTGGTGATGGACGGAGCATCCGAACCAGTCAAACACTCACACCCAGTCAAAAGATCTGGGTTTGATCCATCACCGTTCTTTAGCCCACTCTGCCACCCCAGTTCAGACATGGGTATATGCAAATCAGTCTGACCCTGTGCCTCATGGGAACAGTCCAGCCCGAACTGCCAAGCCATGCCTTCCCTGTACTTCCTTGTACTGGGGTGAATGTATGACATTGTTCTACATTGTGTCCATCAACTGTGTTTTTTGCAATTTTCACCCCGAGTGGGCTGAGGATGCTCAGACGAGAGTCCCAGGCTCTCCACACCACTGGAGTCAAGCTATCCAGGTTGATGAAGGCTGATAGCCAGAAACCGGTCCTTGGAAGCTTGATTCCGGTGTGGGAAAGACATGGCTTGGTAGTTCGGACTGGACTGTTCCCATGAGGCACATGGTCAGAGCTGATTTGCATATAACCAGTGTCTAACCCAGGGTGGTGTGGAGTGCAAAAAAACAATGAAATTTAGGCCCAGATCCTTGTACTGGGGTGAATGTATGACATTGTTCTACATTCTATCCATCAACTGGGTGTTTTGCAATTTTCACCCGAGTGGGCTGGGGATGCTCAGACGTAAGTCCCAGGCTCTCCACACCACTGGAGTCAAGCTATCCAGGCTGATGAAGGCTGATAGCCAGAAACCGGTCCTTGGATGCTTGATTCCGGTCTAGGAAAGACATGGCTTGGTAGTTCGGACTGGACTGTTCCCATGAGGCACAGGGTCAGAGCTGATTTGCATATAACCAGTTTCTAACCCAGGGTGGTGTGGAGTGCAAAAAAACGATGGATTTAGGCCCAGATCCTTGTACTGGGGTGAATGTATGACATTGTTCTACATTCTGTCCATCAACTGTGTTTTTTGCAATTTTCACCCCGAGTAGGCTGGGGATGCTCAGACGTGAGTCCCAGGCTCTCCACACTACTGGAGTCAAGCTATCCAAGCTGATGAAGGCTGATAGCCAGAAACCGGTCCTTGGATACTTGATTCCGGTCTGGGAAAGACATGGCTTGGTAGTTCGGACTGGACTGTTCCCATGAGGCACAGGGTGAGGGCTGATTTGCATATAGCCAGTGTCTAACCCAGGGTGGTGTGGAGTGCAAAAAAACGATGGATTTAGGCCCAGATCCTTGTACTGGGGTGAATGTATGACATTGTTCTACATTCTGTCCATCAACTGTGTTTTTTGCAATTTTCACCACGAGTGGGCTGGGGATGCTCAGACGTGAGTCCCAGGCTCTCCACACCACTGGAGTCAAGCTATCCAGGCTGATGAAGGCCGATAGCCAGAAACCGGTCCTTGGATGCTTGATTCCGCTCTGGGAAAGACATGGCTTGGTAGTTCGGACTGGACTGTTCCCATGAGGCACAGGATCAGAGCTGATTTGCATATAGCCACTGTCTAACCCAGGGTGGTGTGGAGTGCAAAAAAACGATGGATTTAGGCCCAGATCCTTGTACTGGGTTGAATGTACGACATTGTTCTACATTCTGTCGATCAACTGTGTTTTTTGCAACTTCTGAAAGTGGCATTTCTCCCCTAGTCATAATAAATCTGCGCTCACCATTGACCAGCATTTATTGTCACCGTTTCATACATACTAGACTTGACCACACTGCTCCTCTCATAACAGGAATTACCACTGATACACCTTATTAGGGAATTCCCCATGCATTCCTGAGGGAGGGCAGGCCAACCTTACCAATGTAACACAGAGAGCGCACACACTTTACACGGGACAACAGTGCTACAGCGCTCAGAGGCCTAAAATCACCAACACCAGTTTACAGAAAAAGGCTAAGAGAATGCAAAGAGTTTCGGGGTGTACCTGCCAAAAGGGCCAAGTCCAACATTGCTGCTGCTCCAGCCTCCTCAGTCATTGACATTCTCACCTGCTATTGAATGACTGCTTTATGAACAGCCTGTTTTAGCAAAAAAACATTTATTTCCACACTATTCATTCCTACTTTGCTGAATAGCACAATGGTGGAGGATGGAACTGAGGAAGAAGATAGGGTTAAACAAACAATTATTGACTGCTCACTCTTGGGCGAGACTGAGCACAATGAAAGGGCAACTAGGAAGAGGGGCTACATGTTGCAGGATAGCTCTATAGCTGATGGGTTTCTTTAGGGGTCAAAAATGTATTTAGGGACATTTTCCTGCAGTGTTACCCCAGGGTGCTGGGCATTGTTCTTTATATTCCAAAATTAACTATTGAGACTTAACAAAATAGAGCAAAAAAATTGTCATTCATATTCTGTCCGCTCTCATTCCCCTGAAAGGATTTTTTCTCGAACACAATCTCAATTACACGATGTAGCATTTTGGCATATTCGTGGGCTTTCTGTGTAACAAGCATAGTGTGAAATTGCAAAAATTTCTCAAGATTACGGGAAACATCCTTTACAACGCAACTTTTACGATGCAGTGCCTTTACGACGCAACTTTTACAACGCAAACAATTACAACGCATTGCGCAGGGGGGCGGCCTAGGATAGGGAATAGATTTAATTTACTATCCAACACCTTCCCTACCATCCACGAGGACTGGAATTGGAATAGTAAATTAAACTATTCACTATCCAGCACCCCAAAGTGCTATGCGTTGTAAAGGCATGCGTTGTAAAAACCGCATTGTAAAGGCATGCGTGGTAAAAGCATGCGTTGTAATGTCATACATCCAAGATTACACCAGCAGAATCAGAATTTTGCCCTGGTCAACTTATTGACTTTTGGGAATAACATAAAACTAGGCCATCCTTTGTAAAATCTTCAAATTTCACAGCAATTATGTCATAGCTTTGAATGTTGAAAATCGTTTTTGATAATGACATCAGTATGCATGTGTACTTAGTACTTGCTGAGTAGCAATCTACACCAATCTGCAGGTCAATTTGTATGGATTTTACCGAGGGAGCAATATAGGCTGTTGAGATGCTTGAGCATAGAAGGAGAATGTTAACCTGTATTTGGATGTTGAGTGCAGTTCTACTATTTCCTAAAACAAGCTGATGTGGTAGCAAATAATAAAAAAATGTAGACACTTTTTTTTTAGGTATTTTATTTGAAACTATCACTTTCTTTTGGTTTGGGTGATGGGTATTTTTCTCAAAATGGCGTAACATTGGTTTACATCTCCTGCAGCTGTTTCCACCATAATTGGAGACATATCAATTGCACATTTTTATTCTTAGTCTAGATGATATCGAAGCAGTTGTTTTTTTCCTGCTTGTACCATAAACAACTGTACTATGTGAGTGATGTAAGTGATGAAAATGCTGCTTTACAACGCTTTGAACTTAAATGACTATCACTGTGGACACGATTTACATTGCCTTGTGCAAAAGAAGTAACTTTACTGGACCTTGATGGTTTGTAAACTCCAGTCAGCTAATCGAGGACACATTTCACTTTTGATAGTATAGGTTTCATTTTTTGTGTCTTTTCCCCATATGTTTACAGGATGCAGAATTGCGGATTTCTAATTTGTTTCTACTTGTTTTTATATACAAGAAATCGTTGGCTTTACCAAAGTGACAATTGAAGACTGGAAATGAGGTTAGACCTACTGTTCCACTTTACTGCAACATTTCCATTAGGGCAGTCACCTTGTGGCATGTACTGTGCTTCTTTTTCTAGGGGTGTTTGTGGTCCTTGAAGGAAGAATTCAGTTTTCTCGTGGTGCCTGGTAGATATCTCCCATTGAATTGAGGGCATTCTGCCAAGATAGTCAATTGACTTTCCCACACCATGATTGGCATCAAGACTCTCAGATAGTCATTCTATGAAGAGCTGTAATCACTTTCTAAGAATCAAAATGGTGAATCCCACGCTGGAGCACTGATCCATTGCAGATAAAAAAAAGTCTGATTTTCTCTAAATTGCAATTAGGAACATTGCTATTCCTAATGTATGAAACTTTTTTTTTTAAATTAACGATTCCAAGGGGATCGCAAATCTACCTACCTCATAAATGTTAATGAGATTGGGCGCAGTTTGCGTCCCATTAGGAATTATAGATATCACAGGGATGGTGGCCTGCTGTGGTTAGCATACCAGGCCACCATTTCTGTGATTGCTTTTAAATAAGGCATTTTCTTTTATGCAACATGTCTCCCTTAAAGGGAAAGTATGTGTTTTAAAGAAAATTAATTGTTTAACTTTCATTTTTTAAGAATATGCAGTGTTTTGTGGTACCACTGCCTCCTCGTAAAAATATATTTTTAAACCTTCTGAAAGTGAAAGGTATCCCATTGGGACCCCTTCAGATTTGCAAATGGGTTACTGCCAATTTGGAATCAGTGATAAAATAATAACTTGCAAAACAATATATGCCACTGTGATCAGTATTTGGAAATGACTCCCTGAAAACACCCCTTCAAAAAACTGAATCACAACCCCAAACTGTGATTCTGTATTACTACAGTTTGGTGTTTGTTAATTTTTTTAAAAAATGCATTTTTTTGTGGTTGGACTCAAAACTGCTTCGAACATCTGGCCGCTTATTCAGCAAATTTCAAAATACATTGAAGAGAAAAGCGAACAGTTTCTGTCCAGATCGTTTTCTCCAATAAATAAGATAAAGCAAACAGCTCGGAGCTGTGTTTTTGTGTTCAGAGGTGTGTGCTGTTATAAACGTTCAGTGAAGCAAGACCTACCTCATCTGTGCCGCGATAAGGCAAGTGGAAAGACAGAAATGATTAGAGAGAAGCCCCCTTTGTTGCGTAACATATATCCTTAAAATTGCCCATTTATATTTTTTCTTGTATAATTTCGCAACTCATTTTAGTAAAGTGTAATGACAGCCAATGGCACACTAAGGAAGTATATGAAAATACCAGTGCATAGAAAGAAAAAATGAAATAAACAGATGAGGATATGAAAATGAAATACGCAGATGTGGGTAATGCTCTTCGTAGCTTACATCTTTCCCTCAATTGGTGTAATACTCATCGTGGAAAATGGTTGGGCCCAATGAATTGAAATGCATAGGTTAAATTCATGTTCCACCTCTGTGGTTCTAATTAATAAACAACTGTTCCCTTGCTCTAATCATGATGAGCTTAGTGCGCTGAAATGTTATTTGAGAATAGAACGAGATCAAAGGTGTAAATATGGAAATTTGCACATAATTACATGATGTCTTAAAGATTTCAGCGCGTATTACGCATGATTAGCAGGAAAGGCTTGCTTTGAAAGCATACTGAATGCACATGATGAATGGAATTTTGCATGATATCTGTGTTTTAATTGTCTGCAAACAAAAAAATCTAATGTTATTTGTTCACTAAAAGAAAATTAAATGTTTATTTGAGTACAAAATAATAAAGTCTTCACAAGGACATATTCCACAGCATTTGTTATTTCACTTGAAGCAAATGAACAAGTAGAACTGGAATAAACAAGTAATTCATTATGTTAACGCATACACTTTGGCTATGAGTTATTTCCAAATCACAGCACTTCACACTATCATTAAACTAGACCTATAACAACTGAAAAGCTTCCATGATGGGACTGGAACATTTTAAAAACCTAATGCCAGATTTGACTCCAGCAGAAGTTAGATGTTTTCCATGGGTACTCTAAGTTGAGGAAGCTAGAGGTAAATTTGGAAACAAACAAAATCTTAGTATTGGGTCAAAGGAGAAAAAAACTAATGGTTTTTAGAGAAGATCCTAATAGAAGCCGTGGAAGCATATTGTTACGTGGGTATGCATTTGTCTTCTAACCTAAAGTGGAAAACTTATTGTGAGATGGTGAAACCGCCGACTATATAGGGGATTAACAAATTTCGGAAGGAGTTCGGTGGTCCCACTATGAAGCCTGTTATAACGGCTTTTAAAGCAATTTTGGTCAAAATGGTTGTATGACGCCGAATTATTCTACTTGAGTGGGATGCACAGCTGGGCAGGGAAGGAAGGGCAGTGCCTGAAAAGTATGTTTAATCTGCCAAGATCGACAATAGTACAGGCACTAAGGTTGGAGTTGAGAATGTCTTAATGGTTTTGCCAATCGGAGAGGGCTGCCCTGACCTTTTGAAACAAGCTATTACAGTCCAATGAGCTCAAGCTATCCCAGCTGTGCATGGGTGAAAATTTAAGAAGTGAAAGGAACTGGACTGCAAGTCTAAGGAAGGTTGTGTGTCTTGATTAAATGAGAGATATTTATTGGGATTTCCCAGTTGTTATGTTCCAATTCAAGGTTCCAAAAGAACTGTGAGGCAGAATTTTAGAAATCTCAAGGAAGAGTGATATGAAGTATGTTTTAAAGAAGAAATATCAAACATTTTGTTGGGCACTATGAGAAAAAAATGCATTTCCTTATATATCTGAATTGCCCAATCCCGTTATTAGGCAAGAACTCCTAAGGTTTAAAATAGGGGTAAAACCTATGTATCAAAGAACGGGGTTGGCAATGAGATTACAAACTAATGGAGATTTATGTCTCTATGGACTACAAATGAAATCTAACAATGAGCATTTGCTACTGGATTGCCTGATTTTTAGAAGGGAGCATAGGAAAATTCTAAACCCGGTTTTAAGTGCATAAATCAATGTAAACAATTTTATTATGTTTCTTTTAATGGGAATTTTGGGTTTTGCGTATATGTTTTATGTTACAGATGTCAATATATTTTATGAAGTTTTGTATCTGTAAAGTACCAAGTCAAGTTTTAAGGCCTACAGTCTAAATAAACTTATTTTGAACTTGAACATGAATATGTTAATGCATGCACTTATGGGTTACTTCCTAATCACAGCACTTCACAAAACCATTAATCTGGACCCTATAACAACTGAAAAGCTCACATGATAGGAACTAGAATATTTTAAAAAAAACTCTAATGCCAATGAACTGCTTTTTGAATTAACTGCACAGTCATTTCAATATTACACGGTAAACGCGATATTAAGACTTCTCCATACAATGTTCGATTTAGTTCAATATAAAAAGCTGTTAAATGCTGACTTATCCTCATCCAGCTCCATACATTTCAAGTCTTACTGAATTATCCTTCAAAGAGATCTCTTTGCCGATCGTAAAATTTAAGGATAAAAGTATGGTATTTGAAATTTTTCTTTGATTCCTTCTTCTAAAGCAATTTCTCAGGAAAGTGATGTGAGAAATATGACACTGAATTGCTGTGAGTGCCTTCTATTTTCAAATTTACATCCTACAACAAAAACATTTGGGAAATAATAGGTTATCGTGATTTTGGGATGCTTGGGTGTAACAGTAGTTTATAAAATCTTCCCTGTGTCTACACCAGAGACGTTTTAAGGCATGGGAAATGTGGGCTCTGGTACAGGGCCCCAGCCTTTCAGGGGGGCCCCTGACAGAGCCAGCTATCTTCTGCATAGAGTCTTGCCCTGATGACCTTGAATAATTTTTAAACAGATTGATATAAATAGCATTTTCTATCATTTAATTTTAATGAGTGGGAGTCTATTACAGACATTTTGCAGACAAAATGTGTTTGTGTCATGCAACATCCATATGAAAAGTTTCTTTTAGCTCAATAAAGGAGGTCACATATTAGTGAGCTGCTGCTGTGTTTCAATACTGAAAACACTCATCACTACCCCTGAATATCTGATAGACACCAAAGAGGGCATGAAGGAGCTGAAACTTGATCATAGAATCAAAGCGGCCCCCAAAATCCCTAAAACGTCCCTGATCTATACAGTAATTCCAAACATGCCCTAATGGAAAACCTTGTGTGACAGAGACCCCAATCTGAGTTAATACACATATTATCACCTAACATTATTCCGGTGCTTGTATTCTAGTCACTACAGTCAGTAAAATACTTATGGAAGCGTATATTGGCCATATCCACCCATGTTTTCTAAACCTTTTCCCACTTGTGAATTGAGCTCATGCTAGCATAACTCGTGATTCTAAACACATCTCTTTACAAAAAAATTAATTATGAACATTTCAGAGAAAAGGTTTAGAGATATGAGTTCAGGGGGTGCAGTTAAATACTTCTTATATACAGGACTTTTGGAGTGGTTGGAAGGCTTATATGAGCAAAAACACTTTGGTTACGCACTCCTGACTCCAAGAGATAAAGATATGTTTGAAAGCTTACAATAAAGGGGAGAGAAAGAATAAAGGGGAGAGAGAGAACTCACTAACGCCTGATTGGAAGAACAATATGGTAGTGAATGATGGATTTTCTATTGAACTTTATCTTTAAATGATCTATATTTTGAAGATTGCTCCTTAGTTTTCAGCACATTAGGGACCACTGAGTGCTGATTGCTTTACCTAAATAGGAGAAGTCAACAAGTATGATGTATTCGTAAAACCATATAGACAGAATGATGGACTTAATAAGAGCAGTAATATTTTAAATAAATTAGCATTACAATAATATGCTAACATTGTTATTATATTACCTACTGGCGGTCGCCAGTAGGTATATATAGTTAGGATTTTTTCTCTATGGGTTTTTTGAAAATTCTATGTCTAATAACTTTGGCGTTTGTGGACGGAATTGGCTGAAATCTTCAGGAAAATGGCACATTTTGTTTCTGAGCAGCCCCTGAAAATTGGGGGGGGTTCGTCCAGGGGGGGTCGAGAAAAAAGGGGGGTCCCAAAACGTGTTTTTAACATTGAGTTTTCCATAGGGCGGTTGGCCTCACTTTTAGCCCGAACGGCTGAATGGATTTGCACGAAACTTGGCAAAATTGTAGGGACTGGTAGCCCGATGTGCCTTTTGTAGGTCTCAATATATGTGCTCCAGTGGATTTTGAGAAATTAACGTTTAAAAAAAGATATATATCTGTAACAGCGGACCGGGCAGCGCTCCAGTTCGCGTACTTTTCGCGCAACGGAGCTTTGTGAAGCGAAGCTGATTGGTTCTCCGGCGTCTGTCAACATTCCAAACAGTCCGTAGCGGCCGCCATCTTGTCTCTCGGTAGGATCGAGAGACAAGAGGAGGCGAAAGGGAAGGGGCAAATGACGATAAGGGGGCATAGTAGATCCTCCCTGACCTCTTAGGTTTGATGTACCATTTTGCCAAGTTTGGTGTAATTCCGTTCAGCCATTCAGGCTGTAGAGGTATCTAAAGGTCAATAATCGAACGGCTGAATGGATTTGCACGAAACTTGGCAAAATATTAGGGACTGGTAGCCCGATGTGCCTTTGCTAGGTCTCAATATATGTGCTCCAGTGGATTTTGAGAAATTAACGTTCAAAAAAAGATATATATCTGTAACAGTGCTCCGCTTCGCGTACTTTTCGCGTTACGGAGCTTTGCGAAGCTGATTGGTTCTCCGGCGTCTGTCAACATTCCAAACAGTCCGTAGCGGCCGCCATCTTGTCTCTCGGTAGGATCGAGAGACAAGAGGAGGCGAAAGGGAAGGGGCAAATGACGATAAGGGGGCATAGTAGATCCTCCCTGACCTCTTAGGTTTGATGTACCATTTTGCCAAGTTTGGTGTAATTCCGTTCAGCCATTCAGGCTGTAGACGTATCTAAATGTCAATAATCGAACGGCTGAATGGATTTGCACGAAACTTGGCAAAATATTAGGGACTGGTAGCCCGATGTGCCTTTGCTAGGTCTCAATATATGTGCTCCAGTGGATTTTGAGAAATTAACGTTCAAAAAAAGATATATATCTGTAACAGCGCTCCGCTTCGCGTACTTTTCGCGTTACGGAGCTTTGCGAAGCTGATTGGTTCTCCGGCGTCTGTCAACATTCCAAACAGTCCGTAGCGGCCGCCATCTTGTCTCTCGGTAGGATCGAGAGACAAGAGGAGGCCAAAGCGAAGGGGGAAATGACCATAAGGGGGCATAGTAGATCCTTCCTGACCTCTTAGGTTTGATGTACCATTTTGCCAAGTTTGTTGCAATTCCGTTCAGCCATTCAGGCTGTAGACGTATGTAAATGTCCTATGGAAAATTGCATGGGGAAAACACATTTGAAAGTGTTGAAATTTAGAACCAATTAAAATGTTACTTTGGTTTTGTATTTGTGTGTGATGAAAGTTAATTGGTTATGTATATATGTCAAATGAGAGGAAACCACAGCCATTTTGTGATACTACTGTCTGAGGTACATTTGTGAGGAATTTTTGGTGGTGAATTTCTGGTGTTTGATTTACACAGTACTAACACTTCTCCTACTTTTAAAAAGGTGAGTTGTTAATTTGTAAGGGGAACTATGTTGTACACTTGAAGATAATTTGAAAAATGTTTTCTGTTATTTATTTGCAGTCCTTTCTGTTATACTAAATACTTGATAAAGTTAGTTTTATATTATGTATTACTAAAAACGATAAATGAAAGTGATTATTTTTTTCTGCAATTTACAGCAAGCAATTTCAAAATAAAATGGCTCACAATGAAGAGACCGTGGCAATTTCTTTTGAATTGTCCACTACATTGATTGAAATTGAGAGCACCAATAATGAAATATTGTCACATGGAGGAGATGACTTGTATGATTCCATTAGATTGATTGAAATGGACAGCACCAATAATGAAATATTGTCACAAGGAGGAGATGACTTGAATGATTCCACTACATTGATTGAAATTGAGAGCACCAATAATGAAATATTGTCACGAGGAGATGACTTGAATGATTCCACTACATTGATTGAAATTGACAGCACCAATAATGAAATATTGTCACAAGGAGGAGATGACTTGAATGATTCCACTACATTGATTGAAATTGACAGCACCAATAATGAAATATTGTCACAAGGAGGAGATGACTTGAATGATTTTTTTGATCAATCTGTTGATGGCGAATTTATCGAATGTTTGGAGACCATAGAGTTACAAGAATCATCATTGCAGACTTTTCATGAGGAAATTGCTGATGAGGACATGTTACTAGTTCTTTCAAATTTAGATAATTCTGAAGAATAAATTTATATTTAGAAATCAAAAATTGTTTGAGACATTATTCATTTTTATTTTTAATTTATGAGGTTGTAGCGAAGTGATTGTAGTATAAAATGAGACTTATAGTATAGAGTGCAACATTTTTATGTTACATGGTAAGTTTACTCATATTTACTTCCCTTCTGCCACTATATTATCTCTAATGTGTATTTGACATCTCTTCTTCATCTCCGGCCTCCTTTCTCTCACTGTGTGTCTCCGATGCATCTTATCGCTGCTATTTTGTGTAATTACAGAAGAGAGTAAAATAAAATAGTTCGGAACGTGAAAAGGGGGCAAAGTAGAGTACCCCTCACCCCGTAGGCCTTTTCAGGCGGTCCCAAAAGGATCAGTTTCTGCTTTCCTGAGAGATTATGGTATGAGTTCCATATACCACAATAATTTGCATTACAACATGCAAGATATCTATCTCCTATTACCAACTTTTGGAGATATTCGCGCTAAGCGCGAATATCTCCAAAAAGTTATACCTGCCCTGAGCAGTTCTTAGCCATGTTATCCAATGGGAGGTGGATAACATGGCTAAGAGCATTAGCTCGGTAATGCATGAATATCGCTGACTTTTTAGCGATATTCATGCATTGCGGCCGTTTTTTATCGCATTTGCGATAAACCTTGATAATAGCAAGGTTTATCTTCGATAATTTCTGACGATGCTTAGCGGTAAAAAATTCGTTGGTAAGCATCGTTAGCGATAAATATCGCTTACGTTTGGTAATATGCACCAACGTCTGTTAACGTTCGATTCGAAGGAAATGAGGAAGTGTTGAAAAACATTGTTTGCGCCATCTTGCCTTTTTTGAAATGCCACACTTTTGTCGTGCACGGCAGCCATTTTAGATGCCTTGACCAGACCCACTCTCTGCACGCTGTCGATTCGTAGCATGGCTCCCCACCCTCGCAAGCATCTTCCCCAGGCACTGGTCACCCCCGCTCTCTGTCTTATGCATGGGCAATAAACCTCCCCCCATCTGCGCTGCTCTTCCCTGAGAATCACACTCTGTGCCCGCCCGACACCTCCCTTTCGCCCTATTCACTACCGCACCCTCTGACACTCCTCTTCCTCTGTGTCCGATTGTCCAGGCTATCAGCTAGCCCTGCAGATGTAGTTTATGGCTCCAGCTGTAAAGAATCACCCCTCTTTAAAGGAGTTATAGTAGATCAAGGCCCACACCCGATGAGATCCGTCACACCACACGTGTTCCTACTATCTGAAAACCATCCTGTATTGTGATTGGGGAGGGGACCGAGCCTGAAGCGGAAGATTCCAGGAATGACTCTTTGTACATCAAAGTTTTTACAATTATGTGTCACATTAAAAATATATAGCACTCCAACAAAGTAGTAGGAATATAAAACTTTAATAACATATAAATATATACAACAAAACAAAAACAGTAAAAACATTTAAACAACGAAGAGACCGTGGCAATTTCTTTTGAATTCCTGATGAGGACATGTTACTAGTTCTTTAAAATTATGAAAATTCAGAAGATGTTGCCTGGGGGTGGGTCGTCAGTAGCAGTCTGTTGTGCGAATAGTTCCAAGGCAGCAGAACGCGCTGAAATCTAGATGGCACGAAAGTGATGTCTAGTAAGTTGCCGCCCAGCAAATAACGGCGTGGGGCGCCGCGGGGGGTGGATTGTCAGTAGCGGTCTGTTGTGCGAATAGTTCCAAGGCAGCAGAAAGCGCTGAAATCTGGATGTCACGAAGGTGATGTCTAGTAAGTTGCCGCCCAGCAAATAACGGCGTGGGGCGCCGCGGGGGTGAGTGAGTCCAGTAGGCACCACAGCTATTCTTATCGGCATTGCAGAATTACTGCTGGGGACAATGCCTGTGCTGTAGCAGGGTCACAGCAGAAACAAAAAGGATTCTGTTGAAGATGTTGTTGGTTTTCAATTTGAAAACAGTTCTGGTGTCAATTGCTATGCTAATGTAGTGGTTAATGTTTTGTTTTCTCTAGAAAATGTAAAAGAGGGGGAGGCAGTCCAAAGTTCCGTTAAAAGGGCAAAGGAAAGGATCGGTGGTTTGAACTATCAGTCAAAAAGGGGAGGGGGTGCAACAATTTTCCTACCGGGTCACACTGTGCTTTCACCGGAACTGAGGTCTGCAGGATTCTAGTAATTCAAAGTGAGGCTGGCGCCAGCATGGGAGCGCCGACGTCCCGCGGATACAGTTTCGTCACTCCACGGGCGATCATGGCAGTCATTCCCCATCGGGGGTGTCTGCGGGGGTCGGAGACTCCCGCGGCTCCTGTAGAATCTTCAAGGTCGTGGAGGACTACGGTGGTGGAGTCAACCAGTGACCGGGCCATTTCTTTATGCTGGGCCCGCTCTTGCCAGGTCGACCGCCATTTTGAGAGTTCGGTAGCTACTGGCGATCGCGGGGTCAAATGAGCGGACGGGCTCCACCCTGCCGGGCGAGACGTTGCAGCATTGCCACAGTGGAAGAACCCTTTTCCGGGTGCTTGGAGCGCCGAGGGTGCAGGTGGGAAGCCTCCACTGGGGAGGCGGGAGAGGCCTGTTCGCATCGTCTCTCCCTCCCAATGCACCCCACGGCGTCTCGCTTGAGATTTGTTATGGCCGGACCAGGCGATGAGGACGAGGGGGGGGGGGTCGGAGGCATGTGCAAGACATCCCCCCCAGTGTTGTCGCAGCCATTATTCAAGAGAGAAGAAGTGTCCCGTCCATCTTCGGGCCGGGCTTCCGGTGGATGTCGGCCGGATGCCCCTGGCTCTGGCCCCATGAACGGGTTTCTTGGTTTATCGGCTGCAGCCTGATCCCGTCGGCCTCGGCCCCCTGACCGTTGGTGGCCGGACCGGAAGAGCATGTGGTGGGACTACCTGCAACTCTAAAGGGCCACCGCGGCCGGACTGGGAGAGAGAGGGGAGGGTCGAGGAGACATTCCCCCCCCCTGAAACTCTTCAGCGTTGTAAAGGCAATCCCCTGGCCGGGTCCCGCTGGCCTCGGCCTCTCCTCCGGCTACACCCTACGTTAGGATCTCCTGGCTGAGGCGTGGCAGCAGGATCCGCCTTATATGGGCTGCTCCCGGCTGGGCGTAGCCGCAACCCTGCCCCACCTTGGAAGTTTCCAGAGTGGGGGCGGATGTTCTACTGACTTGCATTTTCCCTAGTCTATCGATTTTTTTGGCGTGGCAGGCGGTGGGACAGCGAGGGGTGATTTGGTTTCTCTTACTGTTTTTCTGGTCTCTCACCACTGGCATATTTCTAACGTTTTCTTGTTTCTAGGACATTAATAGGTTTTATCATTACGTTATGTTATCGTTTCTTTGTTCGTTGTTTAATAAAAGTTTATGTTCATCAGTGGCCTACTGATTTTCGTTTTCCTATTCTTTTCTTTCCAGGTTGTTTCATGCTAAAGTTTCTGTTAACAGGATACAGTGATCACTTCGTTATTATTGCATATGTCCTTTTCAATAGGGGTGCTCTCTGGTCGGGCCAGATGACGTATCTCTAGTAAATGGTCCGGGTGAAACAGGTGCATCAATCAGTGGGGAGTAGATAGGCATGACAGATTACAACGGGGGAGAAAGGTCCGCATTACGTACCCTTTCACTATTTGCAAAGATTTTCCTACGTATATTTGCAAACAGGGAATACCTCCAAAAAGAACCAATTCCCAAACAGTCAATGTTTGGGGAAACAATCAATCAATGAGGAACGAAATAGGCACGACGTGTTAAAGGTTTGCGTTACCTACCCTTCACTATCTGCAAAGGGAGAGAGAATATTCCTATTCTTCCTCGTTTGCAGGCAGAGAAGATTCTTAAGAGAACCAACTTCGAACAATTCAATGCTCGATTCAAACAATCAAGAAGGGGTACTGTGAACACAAATGAACGCCGCTTATGTACATACACATTGGTATTATCAACAGGTTGTTCCTAATGTTTCTATTTTAGGGAGGTCAAAAAGAGATCCCATTAGTGGCCTACTGATTTTGCTCGATTCCTTTTCTTTTTTTACACGATTTTTCGCTATCTGCAAAGACTAAACAGAGTATTGCGACTCTGTGCTTGTTTGTAAATAGAGAATGAACCAAAGAGAACAATCAATCAAATGGAGAGAGAAGCAGGCACGACGGATTACAACGGGGGCAAAGGCCTGCGTTAACTACCCTTCACTATCGGCAAAGAGAGAGTACTCCTAATAGAAATGAGGGGTGGGGGGCAGCATTCAAAGCAGATCAGTGTGCATAAACACGAAAATGTTTTTACTTACCACGTACTTGACATTCGACAGCTTATGATATTTGCTATTAAAAAAACATTGAAATTCACTGAAAAAACCATAGGTTATAGACCATATATAGTTAGGAATTAGCATTTAAAAAACCTTATTTTACTCACACAAAACCATTGAAATTCCATATATAGTTAGTTGCACTAACTATATATCGCGCACCCGCAATCCACTGCTGATCATGTCACATATTACATCATTCATGACATGGTCAGTGACATCACTGATGACATCACTGATGACATCTCAAATGACATCACTGATGACATCACTGATGACATCTCATTTGACATCATTCTTGTGCTAATACGATAAACCTCTTCAGACTCTAATATAACCTTAGATACACTCCGTGTATACAGACACTCACACACTGCCACTCATCCATGGAGTTACTCACACACCCAGTCAGTCATGCAAAGAAACAATCTCACCTCCATTTCTTCAACTATACAGTTAAACACACCTTACTTATTGAAACATATACTAACACATATTTACTCTCTTATACAATCCCTGATACAAGTTCACAATGATCGATACAACCACTCACTCATTCAGTGGCTCTCATGCACAGTTATTTATATATGCCAACTCTCACATGTACTGTGTTTTACATATGTATTTAGTATGACATGTAGCATTGAGATATCCATTCACTCATCAATACACTCATGCACACAGTCAACTGCCCATGTAGCTGTTTCCACATGCACTCTTGAACTCATACACCTAGTGAATAAACTGCTCACACATCTATGCACAGAGTCACACACCTTCCAGCCACCCCCACACAAACTCAATCTCCCATAGAAATACTTGGGCAACCAATTAATAACACATATAGCCTCTCGTATAGCTAATGATCAACACATGCAGCAGTTTACATCACAACAGACATAATGATGCACAAATTAAGACAGTTTAGTCACTAACCCATGCATTCAGTGAGACATATTTAATCACTCACTCATACAGTCAGTCACGCACCTACTAAATCCTTCATCCAGACACTTATACATCCACTCATTCTTCAATATGTAAGACATATTTTAACTTAACAGAAACATACAGTCACTGGATGTTGTCATCAGTGATGTCATCAGTGATGTCATTTGAGATGTCATCAGTGATGTCATCAGTGATGTCACTGACCATGTCATGAATGATGTAATATGTGACATGATCAGCAGTGGATTGCGGGTGCGCGATATATAGTTAGTGCAACTAACTATATATGGAATTTCAATGGTTTTGTGTGAGTAAAATAAGGTTTTTTTTTTTTTTCAAAACTGTAGTAAAATAAGGTTTTTTAAATGCTAATTCCTAACTATATATGGTCTATAACCTATGGTTTTTTCAGTGAATATATGATATATATTTGTTTGATAAAAAGTTGAATTTGTTTAAGTACATGAGCATGGCCTTACCTAATTTAAATCACCAGTTTAGAAACAGTGAATATTAACAGAGAACACTTAGCCTGTATTGGATTTTTAATCATCAGTAGACTGCATGTTTTCATGGATATTGAAAATAACACTTATGTTACCAAGTTAGCATTTTGTCTCAGAAAGTGCTAAAACTTGAATGCAAATTGCAATAAATCTAGAATGACTATTTGATTTATTTGAGCACAGATGTCAAGGATTGGATACGAAGATCATTGATCAAAAAAGTGCAACTACTCGCACTAGCCACGATGCAACCGTGCACAGAATAGTATCTGTGAAAGATCTAAGGATGTCAAGTGTCTCCTTAAGAAGATCACAAGGAAAGAGAAAACAAACTGTAAAAAAAACTTCTTTGGCAATGTTGTAATTCTTAATTGAAAATGAAGAGCAATGCCTTTCCTTAAACTTATGAGAAATTATTTTGTATGAATATAAGCGATTATCACTATTGTGAGAAGTAAATTATTAGTTGGGGTAGATCTAATTCTACCACAATCTATATTGTCACTATCTTGTAAGGTCCAGTTAAGTTCTCCGTAATTTGACCCTGAGCTCAATCCCTGGTTGCTATGGTGCACAGCACAAAGGCTTAACATAGGAAAATGTTTAAATCATTTAGATATAATGAAACAGCTAAAAGTCACAGAAAACAATACAAATCCCACTTCAATTTAGAAAAGTAGAGAATAATTTAATGAACAAAAGAACATAAAAATGATAAAAATCCAATAAAGGGAACCAGTGAAAATAATTTTTACATTTCAAAATACAAGTTATGCCAAAAGGCGAAAAGTTCCACTGAGGGTCAACTGGATGTGCTAGGCCGGGACCTAGGCCTGATTTGAGGCTGATCGTGATGGAGTGCGGGTCTAATACATCAACCAACTTCTATCTGGTCAGAGGTTTTACTTTGAAACGTAGCCATTTTTCTTGAAGTCACAGTCCTTCGGAGGGTCAAGTAGACTTTGGCGAAAATGGTATTACTTTGCAGTAATCTGAGAAATTGAGTCTTATTATTTTGATGCAAAATTAGCAAAAATAACACAATTACACCAGTTCAAGTAATTCTGAGTAATTTGCCACATACATTCTACTACAAGAGCACAGGAACAATAAACTTAGTGAGTTGCTGCTGTTGTTACTGTTCTGCTGCATTTACTACCATTTTTATAGTGCATAATACCTGCTCTGGTCCAATAGTGGAATAAAGAGTGCATTTTTCTCTAGGAAAATAGTGCTAAATCTTGCACAATTTTGCTGTAATTTTGTTTAATTATGCTACAGCAACTTACAAGAATTAAGTCTGTCCCTAGGTATTAAGCAGCAGTCTGCATCTGAGAAGGGCTCCATGACATTGGATAGTCATTCAATGAGTTCCCAGTGGAGACGTTGGTGCAGGTGGAAACAAATTAAAAATTTGCACCCAGGGAAGTCCTCTCACCGGCCATAAACCTTTGAAGCCTTCACCCAGTCAGGTTTTCTACTTTCTGATCAAGTAACTTTTTTGGCACTCTGATTCCTCCAGTGAGGAAAGGCTGCGGGCTGTAGTCAAAGCAGGTTCCATAAGCCTGGATACCTTCTTCGCAAGGTCCTGATGAAGTGGATTTGCTCGTTTGAAAAAGCTCTGAGAAGGAGAAACATGAATTTCCAGCCAGAAGCAGTGCACCTTGGTCAGATCAACTTTGCAAGTTTGTCCCGGTCCACCGGAGGTCTTTGGAGTCAATCATGTGTAAGCCCCAGATCTTTCAAATTGTTACAAAAAGTACACTTTGACATAGCCAAGGCCCCCAGGACCTTGGAAATAGCACCTGGTGGTTAATGCAGCCTACTCCAGCATGAACCACCAGCAGGGACCAGGGGAGATCCACTTGGAACTGGTGGTTGGGCTCTTGCAGGAAAAGGCTAGTCTGTGGGTTGAAGGTGACTCTGGCCCATCCTCAACCACTAGGAAAATGTTCACAGGGGTAATCGTACCCACTTTTGCATCAGTTCCTGAGTGCCGTATTGCAAACAATTTCACAGAACCCCTTTCTGCCTAAAAATCAAAATTGTGAAACCCTTCTCCCCTTTTGTAGAACCTGTGTGCCTTCCTAGAGGAGTGGTCAGGGTAATGAGCAGCCCACTCCTCTGTGGTCACTCCAAACCAGTTATGGGGTAGTTTTCTTCCCACTGTATTTGGTGCCAAGCTGACAAAGGGGACAAAGGTGGATCATTTTTGGGTGTCACGTGACATTTACCTGTGACAGGGCAGGCCTTTCGAAAAGCCCCTCCAGCTGGTCTTCCTGCCAGCGCACTAAAACAACTCCTACGCCATTGCCCTTGCACAGGGAGCAGTTTTCATACCTCATTAAGGTCAAGTACTTGCGTGATAGCTGCTGGAAAGCTAATGTAACTTATCCCCCAGAAGCTTCAGGCAGAGAAAAGTTAACTTTTTAAAAGCATCTTTTCTTAAATATTTAGTTGTAGATTTATTTTCCTAACTGGTGCCAACCTGGATATAATGAATTAATATTTTGATCTGTACACGACAGCTAACCCTGCCACGGTGTAAATAGCTGTTGGTGTCTTGTAACTGTAGGGACATGGTCACATTGCTTTTCTACATGTCTCACATTTAACATACCATGCCCCTTATCATGTGCATTACAAGGCCAGCATAGGGATGACTTAAAAGGAAGGTATTTTCCTGTCAAGTCATACTGCAGGTTTTAAATGCAGCTGTCAGGCTATAATGGTAGCTCTTAAGTTGTATTCCACAGGCCCAATCTGTGGCTGCCTCGATAGGTGCTGCAATCCAAAGGTGGTATTTAACTTCCAGACCTTGGGTACATTTTCAACACCCGATTCCATTGCATTTTTGACAATTTACAATTTGCAGAGTTTCAGGTCCAGCAAAAATATGATCCAGAAAAATGAGAAAAATCTGGGGTGACCACACAGAAAATATGGATTTCCTAAAATGGGGATTTCTACTGAGAAAAATATAACATTGTTCCAGTTTTTTTAAGCATCGGTATGATGGCCAACTTTCACTGGATAATTTGTATCTAGAAACACCAGCAATCACTGCCTATATAGGGGTTTCAATGTGAGGACACTCAAAGAATATTTATAGAAAAGCAAGTCTGGAATTTAAAGACAATACAGTACACTATCATAGGTATCTTCACATGTATCAGTATGTCGAGCTGTCAATAATGAAGAATACTGCGTCTTATAATGCCAGGTTTGGTTAATAGTCCAGCTTAGCAACACTTAGAAAAATATACATAAGCATTGAACAATAAATAAACTTTATATGAAGAACAAAATCAACAAAATTGCTGAGCAAACAGGGATAGAACTATTTTCCGAACCTTTAAGTATTGTAAAGACAGCCATTGGTACAGAAATAGTAGAAAAGCATGAAAAAGAAAAATAACAAAAATGCTGACTGTCTATGTTTTAGTGAAGCTAATACCATTGAAATGTTTGTTTATTTGAAAGTGCATTTGTATTATCCCGTTTTCATGAAAATTAAATTAAGTAGGTATCTAGAAAGGCTAACTATGAAGGATAGAGCCAAGTGCTTTTTAGAAACATTTTAGGATTTGTTGTCTAAATTTGAAACAGATGATAACCGCATTACTAATCCAATATTGCAACAGTAAATATATTTGATCATGGAAACTGCAACACTAATCTTGTTTTCCACAAGAGCATAGTTAGAATTCCACAGGGGCTTTGTTAATCCGCTTCTTAAAGTAAATCGACAATTATAATGTGTGTGCACACTAAATGGCATATGGCTGCAGGCTTGATGGACCATTATTTTAGTTCTTTATTTTAAATAAAATTTACTCTCAGACTCCGAAATATTTTCTGTGGCATTCATTTACTTGTGCAGTGCCAGTCATCTGAACTATAATTTTTGGGTATTCTCTCATAATACATCTTCATATGCTGGTGTTTAAACATATTCAACATATTCCAGCCTGTGCCAGATTGGGGGTGTGGCTTCTGCACTAATCTAGATGGCGGCAGACCTATGAAGCTTTCTCTTTCACAGAGAATATTGAACACAAACAAAGCCTTTCTGTTTAACTCTGGAGGCGTCCTTTACCTCGGCTCTGCCTTGCAAGATACCTGACTCCCTGGGGGATCCTTTTTCTTGAATTTTGGCAGCTTACTTGTCAAAGAACCAGTGTGGAGTCTCCTGGCTTCTGTGCGATCAGACGCCATTTTGTGAGGCGCTCCGCTCGCATTTCATACATAATGAACATCTCCCTTGAGGCCATGTTGGGTTCACTACAAACTATTGAAGTCATTAGATGATCTCCTTTCACCTGGCGATGTGCCTTTAGTCTTGTTTATCTCTCTTTTGCAGCCTCTGAAACCTTCAAACCGGTGGGCTGGTTTTCTGCTCCGTGTGCAGCCGACATTTTATACCACTCTTCATTTGGGCTCCATATAAGGAAAAACATATTTGTCTGTGGATATTTCCTCTCGATGCTGACTATCTCAGCTTTTGCTTTCTTCTGGTCAAGTGGCCTCCTTGTTTTTTATGACATCCTTATGATATGCTTATGTACCACTTTGCCTATTGTCATTCACATAGCTGCCTTTGTGAATATCCTCTTTTGTTCTTCTGGTCTACCCTTGCTGAAATTCCTAGATATTTTCTCTACTGAAATATTTTTTGGTAATCCTGCTGAAGTTATATGGGAAGACTGACATCCTACACAAGCTAGTGTGCAATAGACTACTCTGCAATAAGATGGCTAATGATTCTCTCATCTGAGCTAAAGTCTCATCATCTGGTACGAAGCCAAAGACAGCTGAAAATTATCCTCTTGTTTTCTAATAATCCAGTCCAGGGCACATTTCTTGACGAGGTGTGGGATCTACAGTCCTTTATGAGTGCTACCAATGAGAAAGAGCAGCAAGCTGAGGATAGATAGATTGCAATGGAATGCAAAATAGTGGACTTGGAACAATGTGTGAGTTCCTTATAGAACAAACTTAAGTATTGGCCCGCGCACAACCTTAGTTAAACTCGGATATGCATGACTTTAATCCGCTTTCGGAGTGCTCCAGGGGTGACGTGTCCACCCTTTATGGTACGTCTAATATTACATTTTAAATTGTACTTCCAGTATCATTGGTTGCATCCCCCTGTATGCACTCTCCTTTGTATCCTTCTTAGAGGATGTTAAATAATTCCAACACTTTTAATAACTGTTTCACTTGTTAGTTCAATAAAATCTTCATTGAGATATAATTTTCTTCATTATAACTCCAATGTTTTGTTAATTCATGATTGTGAAACATTATTCATTTTCATAATGCCCATTGCTCCAATGCATTTCGAGCTGTAATCACTCTTCATCAGGGAGCTGTTCTGTGAACAGAATTATTACATGTACATACAAATCATTATATAGTACATTGCTGTTTTATTTACAAGCATTAAACACTTGCGTTGTCTATGAATTGCACCAAGTATTGAAAAAAGACTGTGGTCGCGTCTTTATAGTGTGAACCCATATTATATGTTTATTTATATTCAAACTGTTACGTGCTCAAAAATTGTGATGGAATACACATTGACACGTAACGACATGTTTAACGTTGTCTCATGGAATCATCTTACACTAAACATACAATGGTTTGGACAAGTTTTTCTCCAGCATTTGTTCATAAAGCTGGTGCTGCTATTCTCTGCCATAAATCCTTGAAATTACATGTTCTCTCCACTGAATATGACACTGCTGGACAATGGGTAATGGTTAATGCTATTATTGATAACAACATACATATTACTTTGTTTAATGTGTATGGCCTAGTTAAATTTGATCCTGAGTTCTGGCAAACCATTAGGGTGAATCTGGCCAGTATCTTCAATCCTAATGTCATTATGGCTGGCAGTTTTATCAAGTTGTTTGTTCCCTTTACTGATAGAAAATCTAAGTACACATTTAAACCAGATAAATCATACAAAGCATGTCAATCAACAATTACATCCAGCCCTTTGATATTTGGAGAACCTATAACTCTGATAATTTGAAATTCTCTTTTTTTTTAATGTTCATAATACATTGTCCGGAATTGATTATATCTTAGTGAATAAATCGTTGCTTCCTACATTACATTCTGCTGAAATTGGCTCCATCTTTTTATCTGATCATAATGAGAGTTGTTGACAAAATGTATGCAGAGAAGTCAGAGGATTGGACATGTATAGTAGGATATCATTCACATATAGATCATTTAACTTCCAGAGACACATGTTTGAAGTCATATATAAAAGCATTACAACAAATTTGTTCCTGGAAAGGTTCCAAACATAGCACAAATAATTAAGAGGCAAAGGGCAATATCGCCTGGTACTTCTGTGTAAATCAAAAAAGGAAGAAAAACAATCATTAACAAAATCACTAGCCAGAGAGTTGCAATATAGTAACTTTATAAAAGAAATAAATTTTGGGGCAAGGCCAAACCACTGAAGGATGGTAAACATAAATTATCAATAAATGATCAATTAATAGAGCCAAAGGCCTTTTGACCATCTTGTGAGAGTGTTGCAAGTGTGGCAGTAGAATGTCCAGCCAGAGTAATATTAGAGAACATCCTAGCATTGTCGGTTGCAAGTCTTCCCTTTATAAAAACCTGATTGGCCTCGTTTACTGGGAAAAGGTGCAACAGCTTCTAAATGGGGGCTAGGATTTTGGCAAAGATCTTACTATGATAATTTATAAGTGATTTTGATTTTTATTTGGCTTAGGGATTATGGTTATAAAAGCTTCCAAAAAGGAACCACTAGCTTTGGAATCAGAAACACAGGAATTAAAAAGTTCCAAGTGTTTAGATGCAAAAACTGGTGAGAAGGAAGTAAACGTTCAATACAAAACCAATTTGGGCCAAGAGCCTTTGCCTATTTCAGAGATTTAATTGCATTTAAAATCTCTGGGACCGTGACATCAGGCTCTAACTCACTAAATAGGTCTGTAATGGAGGGTGGTTCATAGAGGCCATCAAAATATTTCTAAACATTAGATTCAGAATGAACAGTATCTTTGTGGTATAGTGTTTAATAATATGATTAAATGAGTGAGCCATATATCAGTATAAGTGAGCGAAAAAGAGTTATCAAAATAATTAATAATGGACCAATAGTTTGGTACTCAGATTTAATTTTTAAATAGTTACCCAGAATTTTACCAGCTTTATTTTGACCACTATGAAATTTAGATTTGCCCTTAAGCAAAATATGACAGGCATTAACAGTAGCAAGTTTATTAAGGTTAGATTTAGTATTAATCAAATCATGCAACATAGATGGAAATTTTGACATAAGCATATTCAAGTACTTTAATTTGTTTCAATAGAAGAGTGTACTGAGCAGTTAAACGTTTTTTTGGTAGAATAAGCTACAGTAAAAGCCCAAAATGAAGCTTTGAATGCATTCCAATTATTGTCAACAAAATTATCATTAAGATTATTAAATGGAAAAAATATGCTCTAAAAGCAGTGGCTTTAGTGATAATATGAGTATCTGATAGTAAATAATTATTAATTCTCTAACTATTAGTTTTGGAGGTAATGTTGAAAATATCTAAAGAGATCAGGATATAAAATATTTGTTGCTCGCTCTCATTAACAAATGTTTGCTACTACCAAATTTACATGGAGTCCCCCAGAAATTAAATATCTTGGTGTTAGGTTTTCCCCCACTCTTTGAAAATCACTTTGTCATAACTTTGCTATGTTACAATCTAGAGTACATGCATTAATTTTGATTTGGTCTCCTTTATATTTTTCATGCTGGGAAGACTTGACAGTATTAAACTGATGATTGAGCCCCATATACTATACACCAAATTCCATGCTAACCCTTAAAATACCTAAATATTATTTTAAACAAAGTAACTCAATCTTTACAGAATTTCTATGAAATAATAAAATTTCATGTATTGCTCCATCTAAGCCCAATGCCTAAAATTCGAAGGGGGTGTTAGATTCCTGGATTTTAAGTTGTATCACTCATCTTTTTTTTCTGACAGTTTTCCACCATGAATTATACCTTTTAATGATCAACCCATACAAATGTGGATGACTTTTTGAGTATCAATTATTACATTATTTTTCCTTTAAGAAAACCACTCTTTTAGAAATTGATGTTTCCATAATGTTTCCTGTCTTCCTCCATTTGTTATAATAACTTTCTTAAAATCCATAATAGATCTTTTTATTTTAAACATTGGAAGAATGACAGTATTATGTTTGTACATCAATTTGTGAAGGAAAATACTATTGTATCCTTTCATTACTTACACAATATCATTTACCAGACTACTTTACAAATAAATATCAATTAATCTCCTCTTCAATTCAATGTGTGCTTTACAAATGTGGATTATTAAATGTTTACTTTCCAAGTACCGCATATCACATACTGATTACTTCCAGTACCGGTTTTTACCTCTAAATAATATCATACATGGTTATATCTGTAAAGTTGCCCTCATTTATAAAACCTTATTATCTCCATACTCCACTAGCGTGAAAAGTCATTTCGAATTACTATGGGATGATGATTTGTCTATATAATTTTCTTTCCAATTTTGGCATAAATTGTGGATTAAATTATTCACTACTTCTAAAGCTGCTCGTATTACACAGTCATTATTTTTTATTCATCAAAGATCCGTTGTTACATCTGAAAATGTTGCTAAATTTGACTCGTCTGTCTCACTTTTGTACTGGTTCTGTTCTAAAAACACTGGTTCTCTAGGTCACATATTTTATGACTGATGCCATGCTAAGGCTGTTTGAACTTTAATTTGGTCTAATTATTTATACATTGTCCAATGTAACATTCCGTTAACACTGAAAATTTTTGTTTTTGGTTCATTACCTCCTTCTGTTGATCAATCACCTATTGACCCTCAATTGTTAGATCTTTTCATTCACTTGCTTTTAATGTAATCTTCTCATGATGGAAAGACTTTACTAACCTATCTGTAGTGACATGGTAGAATTTTGTTGGTGATAAACACAGAATACCTATTGTCTCTTCTGTTGACAATTCCTTTAATATGTATTCTTTTACATAGTTATTTTTGTATCATAATTACCTTGTGAACTTCCAATAAAAATTATTGAACAAAACAAAGGGTTATCCTACACTGCTACCAAGTGCAGCACAAAGTAGGCTGGCTAATTCTGTTGTATTTTTTATTGAGATGTTGCATGTTGTGTCTATTGAGGGAGCCAGTACTGAAGAAGCTCATAACAATACACGTTGTGACACAGTACAACAATTCAAACCCCCAGAATATACACTAACTGGCCATACATGATAGGGAGGGGATGGGGGCCAGAATAACGGAGGAATGACTCTTGGAGAAGAAACAACAACAAGAAAGAGACACAGATGAAACTATGAGGTACTCTAACATAGAATGTATCAAGACATGAAACTCAAGAAGGTCATTAAATAGGTTTGCAAATGTTTGCAACAGCAAGTAAGGTAGCGAACCATCTGTTCCAGTGAGTGGTGAAAATAACCATTCTCATTAAGGGTTAAAATGTCTAACTTCTATAGCCACTCAAGGTATGTCTAATCACACACCAAGGGGTCGATTCCGATTCGGGGAAAAAAAACATCCGTACGCTTTGTATGCGGAGCCCTCTCCGTACGAATCGTACCCGTCCGTCCGAGTCGCGAAGTACTATCCGTATTCGGTGAATCCGTCCGAATCGTCGCGATCCGTACGTATTGCAAGGCTGAAACCGTGAACCGTACGACTCGTACACATACCGTACGACTCGTACACATGCTGTACGCCCCGACGAGTACGATCCGGACCGGGGTATGAGGACGCGATTCGTACGGTCCACGTCAGGAAGGGTGAGTCGTACGGAAAAGCACACAAACACATACACACCGTACGGTCCGTACCCCCCATAATCGCAGGGGTATGCACTGTACCCCTGCGATCATGGGGTGTATGAGCCGTAACCCCATTGTACGATCGGTGTACGAGCCGTACCCCATGTACGATCGATGTACGAGCCGTACCCCATGTACGATCGGTGTACGAGCCGTACACCCATCGTACAATGGGGGTACGGCTCGTACACCGATCGTACAATGGGGGTACGGCTCGTACTCCGATCGTACAATGGGGGTATGGCTCGTACACCCATCGTACAATGGGGGTACGGCTTGTACACCGATCATACAATGGGGGTACGGCTCGTAGGGGTACGGCTCGTACACTGATCGTACATGGGGTACGGCTTGTACACCGATCGTACAATGGGGGTACGGCTCGTAGGGGTACGGCTCGTACACCGATCGTACATGGGGTACAGCTCGTACACCGATCGTACAATGGGGGTACGGCTCGTACACCCCCTGATCGCATACCCCTGCGATCATGGGGGGTACGCACCGTACCCGGGGGGGAGCGTTCCTTACCTGTTTCGGCGCGAACTCTGCTTTTACGGCTGTTTTCAGCTCCCATAGAAAAAGGGTCGTACGGTGCGTACCTGACACGTATCGTACTTGCTGGGTCGTAAAAACCAGCCACGAACCTAACAGATGTCGCGTTCAGCGGGTTCCGAGGGAGAATCGTACGGAGATTAGAGTCGTACGGTGTCTTGTACGACTCGTATGGAGTACGGCTCCTGGTACGAATCGTACTTCGTTGTACGTACGGGACGCTTATAGGTACGATTCGTACAGGGAAAAACGCTCCGTACGACGATTCGGAGCACTTTTTACCAGATCGGAATCGACCCCCAAGAAGTAAAAAAGATTGATAAAGGATCACAAAACACAGAGGAGATCGTAGTCTGTCTATCCACAACACCATCAAACAGCATTCAGACATGTGCTTCGTCTGTGAAGCTTTTTTGTGTTTAAAAACCTTTATTAAATGGCAATTGTTCCATAAAAGATAAGATATGAAAAACATTAAAGCTGTAATATAACTGAAGTAGACAAATAGACAGTAAACAAAGTAGAAAGCTGTTTTCATTTTATCAATATCACAGGAAGAAGAAAAAGGAGGGGGAGGAAGAAAAGAGAAAGAAAAAAGGGGAAGAATAGTACATCTCTATAATTGAAGAGTGAGAAAAGCAGATTGTAGTTTAATTAAGAAGAAGCAAACATTTAAAATAAAATCTAAAAGATGCAAAACCAAAGTGAAAGATATATAGGAGAAGGCAGAGACAATAATAATTTATGGAGGTTGAAAATTCTCAGAAAGATTACGTACTGTAGGCATTACCATATTATTTGAATAATTGGTTAATGAAGACCAGAATAAATCTCTAGTTACATATGGTTTAACAGAGGAAGCAAATGCAGGATCTGATCTATCATCATGACAAACATTATTCTACCAGGACTTCACTGAAAGATTAGATGAACATTTCCAGTTAGTGTGATTTGCTGGAAAGCTAAAGCCAACATCAAGTCAAATAAACCCTTTTCATGTAAAGACAACTCTAAAGACTCAAATAAACTACTTGTGAAAAGAATAATATTTGATAAAGGAGTATGTAGGTTAAAAATGACTGAGATGTGTTTCCAAACATTTTTCCCAAAAGGAAGAGACAGCAGGACAAGAAAATAATAGATGCATCAAATCAGCCATTGGGGAGAAACAGGACCAACAATCCTTATCGCTAGTATGTGTAAACTTAGCTATAGATGAGGGTGTTTAGTATAATCTATGGTAGAGGAAAAACAGGGAATGAGTAGTGGAAGCAGATCTAGAGCTCTTTAGAGACCTAGCCCATAGTTTGTTCCATAAGTCTATGCTCAAGTCACAATCCAGATCCGCCTCCCAGGCAATCTCTATCTTATATTTAGCTTGTGTAACATCAGTAGTAAGAATATGTTTATAAATCAAGGAGGCCTTAGGAATCACAGTTAAGACTCTGAGAAGTGGATCTACTATGGAAGTAGATTCAATTGAGGGAAGGGAGTAGAACACATCAAGGATGATTTCCATAAGAGTTTAAAATGTGTGCCAGAACGAACGTGGGGAATTGAAGGTGTTCCTAAATTGGGGAAAATAACATGGGGACAAACCATCAAACATATCCCTAACCCAGATGATACCTTTAAGTCTCCAGGCTTTCCAAAAAGAGGTCTAATATTAATAGTAATAAGATGATTGCACCAAAGGGGGGACTGAAGAAAATCTTCCCTAGAAGAAATTTCCAATTGACAATGAGATTTTAATAAAGAACAACTATGTTTAAACAGTGGAAGCGATGTGGTATTGACCTTTGTTGTGAAGGTGAGAACTTCTTTGACAGAAAAAGGTGGAAGTAAGGAAAGTTCAATTGTGACCCACAGAGGAGTAAAAAGGGAGACTTCAGTAAGAAGCCATTTAGAAGCTAGCGGAAGACAGAAGTCATTATGGTATAATTGAAAGTCGGGAAAATTCACTCCTCCCAAAGATTTAGGTTTACGAAGTTGTAAGAGAGAAATTCTAGGTTTCTTATTGTTCCACAAACATTTTGAAAGAAGGGAATCAAGTTTTTTCAAGTAAATGTTTGGGATGTGAATAGGAATTATAGAAAGAATATATGGAAAAATAGGAGAAATCATCATTTTAATGCAATCAAGACGCCCCCACCAAGAAAGAAAAAGAGGATTCCGAGAGGAGATAAGTTTCGAGAGACGATAAAACACTTCCTTCATATTGATTTTAACAGAGTCTAATATAGAGTTATTAAACCAAATACCTAAGTATTTCATTGTATAACTGCTCAAACGAACCCAGTAGCATCACAATGTTGTTTAAAAGAGAATTTGGTAATGGGTAGGATTTCTGTTTATTCAGAGTTCATTTTATATCCAGAAATGAGGGAGAAGTCTGAAATTTCCTGCATAAGAGGAGGGATAGAAATTTTAGGATGGTAAATAAAGAGTGAGATGCCATCTAAATAAACAGGTAATTTCAACTTTTGATCACCATAAACAAAACCAGAGATAGAAGTATTCTGATGGATACGAGGCAGAAATGGTTCAAGAGCTAAAATAAAAAAAAAGGGATGAGAGAACGCAACCTTGATGCACACCACGCTGTAAATTAAAGAATTTAGAGACAAGACCATTAACTACAACAGAAGCTTTAGGAGCTGAGTATAGTAAAGAAACCAGAGAGATGAAGTTAGGACCGAATCCATGCCATTGAAGAGCTTTAAATAAAAAGGGCAAGTTCACTCTATCAAAAGCCTTCTCTGCATCACTGGAGACTGTGGCTAGATGATATGGAAGAGATGAGGTCTTGTTCAAAAGATTAAATAATAAACAAGAGCTGTCTGATTTTAACCTGCCTTTAACAAAACCACACTGCTTTATGCCAATTAGTTTCAGTAGAAGAGGTTCGAGCAAGCAATTTGGCAAAAATATTGTAGTACACATTCACTAAGGAAGTAGGATGATAGTTTTTACAATGTTTGAGGTCTTGACCATCTTTATGGATTAAGCAGATTGAGACTTCTTAACAAGTACCCTGTGCCTTACTGGAAGTGTGAAAGTTTTTAAATAGCTGTAAGAGTTTTGGAAAAAGAAGATTTAAAAAATGTAAATAAAATTCTACCGTAAAACCATCTGGGCCTGGAATTTTATTTTGCTTAAGAAGACTTAAGGAATGAGAAATTTCCATGATAATTACATTATATTCTAAAGGAGCAAAGTCCAGGTTTACCTGAGATGGTGGTGGAACATGGTTAAGATATGTATCGATAGAAAAGGGAAGAGAAGAGGTCTCTGGGGTATTCAGATTTTTATAGAATTTCATGAATTCATTTAGGATCTCTTGGTCTTTAAGGAAGAGTTTCCCATCTGATGATAGAATAGAATCTATCAAAAAGCATTCTTTCTGAGATTTAAGACAGTTGGCTATGAGCTTGCCAGCCTTATTCTGCCCGACATAATATCTAGCGCTCGTACGGAGAAGAATGGACAAAGCATTATTTCTCGGACAAGTTCCAGTAAAGCCAATTCTGATGAGGATGTATAAAATTGATGGTCTAAAAGTTTGATATTAGCTATCAAAGCTTTCTGCTGGTTAAGAAATTGTTTATTTTTCCTGGAAACAAAGTTTATAATGAAACCCCATGCTGTAGCTTTAAAAGAGTCCCAGAGTAGCGCAGAAGAGGAGTCAGGAGATGTATTTAAAGCAAAGATTCCTCCTCAAAAGAGATAAAGGAAGAGGAAAAAGGTGGATCTTGCAAAAGAGAGTTATTGAATCGCCATCTAGAAGAGCTAGGTTGTGAGCGTAGCATTTCAAAATCAGAAATAATTGGGGCATGTTCAGAGATGACAATGGGTTAAATAGAGGAGGAAATAAGGTTTTGTGTTAAAGCAGAAGAAAGAAAGATGTAATCTAATCAGGATAGAGTGCCGTGCAGGGGGGAGAAAAAAGAAAATTCTGTTATCAGGATTGCGGAGACTCCAAGCATCCACAAGATGTGTCTAAGAAATTGTACTTTCAAACTGTTTGTGAGATTTATGGGGGATGAAACGGGCCTGGAATTGTCAATCAACGAAAGGGTCAATCACTTGATTGCGGTCACCTCCTAAAATAAAAAAGCCATCTTTATGTTGAATGCATTTTTTAATGATAGTAGGCCAAAAGAGTCATCCGGTTAAGTTGGACCATAGATATTGAAAACTGTAAGATAAATATTGTTAATGAGCAGCTTAACTAATATCCATCTACCATCTAAATCAATTTCTTTTGAAATAACAGAACAATTCAAATGTTTATGAACCAGAATAATTACCCCATTCTTCTTAGTGGTCGTAGAAGACACCAAGACTAACCCCACCCACTGCCTTTTAAGCTTCAAAGCTTCTGTCTATGATAAATGAGTCTCTTGCAGTAGAACTATGTCCAGATCATATATGAGGCTAGATGAGATAATATTCTCTGGCTCCTTATAGGATTTACAAAACCTTTCACATTCTGTGAAACAACCTTGAATGGAAGATGATGAGTTAAATATAAGAAACATACAATCAATATCAAAGTGGAGGAAGAAGAGGAGATGTGAAAAAAGAGAATTATAGAGTAATATATCAAATGCGGTTTCAAAGAGAAAGAAAGTCTAAAAAGGGAAGAAAAGAAGGAGAAGGAATAAGTAAGATAGAAAGAAAAGACAGTACATGTCATACAAAAAATGACGACTAAAAAAGGGAAACAAAGACTGACTGGGACTGGTGACATACCACACAGATGGCTTGCCTAAAAAGGGGAGACAAACCACGTTGGAGCATCAAAAAGGAATGCGAGGTTATGGAATTAAATAAGAAGGAGGTCCAAACAATCTGTGATAAGGATGAGAATAAAAGACACAAAATTTACAATTAGAACAGATATAATCACAAAAAACATAACCTTCAAAAGAAGTGATTAATAAGGGTTAAAACGAGCTGCACTGCATCTTAGAAAATCAGCGAAATTTCCAAATAAAAGTCACGGTATGGAGGAAGGACCAGATATGTCCATGGTAGTCGAGGAATGTGAATCAAGAAATTTCCGGATCTCTGCAGGGTCCTCAAAAGTGGAAGTGTTATTTTGAAAAGTTACTTTGAATGAGCATGGATGGAACAAACCATATCGAGCTCCAATGGAACGTAAAGCTGGTCTAAGTTCCAGACATTTCTTCCATCATTTAGCTGTTACTGTTGAGACACCTTGGGATATGAACACTTTAACTCCAGACCATATTCATTGCTTCTTAAGTTTGGCCGCATTTAGAACAAGTAAAAGGTCTGTGAATTGCAAAAAGAGAAGGATCATGCCATGAGTTCTTGAAGGAGCAGACGGGGAAGAAAGGCGAGGGCCCAACCTATGAGCACGTTGGATATTTAGAGACAATGAAGCAGGGAGGTCCAGAAGCTTCAGAAGAAAGGAGGTGAAAAAGGTCACAGGTTATCTCCTTTGTTACCCTCAGGAAGACCATACAGGCGTAGGGTATTGTGCCTATTTCTGTTGTCAAGCTCTTCAGCAGATTTATTCAAGGAACCACCTCCCTTTCCAAAGAATTTTTTTTTGTAAAAGTATCTTGAAAATCTCTCATGTGCTGTTCAACCGTGGAAAGTCTGGAATCTAACTTAGACCATTTAGTGTCCAAAACCGGGAGGCATGAATTGGTTTCTTCTATAAATGGGCATAACGCACGTATTTCCTCAAGAACAGTGTCTAACGATACAGGGGAAGCAGGTTTCAGCGGAGGTGGAGGGTCTTGTTTGAGTCTTTTGTTAGTAAAAGAGGGTGAATTCAGTTTTGAAGGCACAATGGATGAAGAAGCTGCTCTAGAGGAATTAGAGTGAGCCATATTAGGAGGATTACGCAAGTCATCTATAGAGGATGCCAAAGGAGCAGAGTGCATTGCAGGCAAACCAGTATTAGAGTTTGTGCTCGAATGTAATAGCTGTTTAAATCTGCCTATGAAATCCAGAAATACAGTAGAAGCAATGTTGAGCAGATGAATATATAATAAGTACTCCTTTTGATAAGAGAAATAAAAAAGGAAAAATAAAATGACCCATGGAGTGAAAAAATACTCTTTTGAAAGTAGCTGGAGCAAGATTTCAAAGATTAGGAAATATAGTACCTATAAAAACATGTGCAAACACAGTACCTTATAGTTGAAGCACAGCTGACAAGAAAATCAAGTCAGGGGTGAATACAAAAGGGCGGCCGGAAGGCAGAAGAAGGTATTACAGGTCCAAAAGACATCCACATGATCAGTGGATGTTCTGCAGCGAGAGCCTCCCTCTGAAAGACAGAAAGTGGCGCTGGAACTGCTGAAAACCCCCGACAGTCTCCTGACGTAGCGAGGAGCTCCGTGCTCAGGCGGCCCTCTGAGAAGGTGCTGCGCGCGCATTCCCTGATGTCTGTAAAGCTTATACAGGCTCCGGCGGCAGTTCTGCAAAATATTATTTAAGCTTTGATAAAAACGCCACCTCTATGCTTCAGTGTGATCATAAAATGGGTGACCTTTCCAGAGCATTTGTGTTTTCTTTTCATTTTATTTATCTAACACTTAAGAGGAGATAGTAATTCATCTATTATGAATTTATTTTTTGGCAAATAAAAACATATTAACATATATTGAATCAGTTACAATACAGTGACAAAATGTCATTAAAATTATTGCAAAACTGGCAGATTGATAATAATTACACCTATTATCCACATTCATTAGGTTTTTAT
This sequence comes from Lissotriton helveticus, assembly GCF_964261635.1. NCBI lineage: Eukaryota > Metazoa > Chordata > Amphibia > Caudata > Salamandridae > Lissotriton > Lissotriton helveticus. Next base: position 1,770,039,283 of record NC_136063.1, read on the forward strand.
ATACATTGTTTTAGTCAGTGTAGGTGGGGTTTCAAAGAAAAATGTTCAGTTTCACTCAAATATACAGGGCTCAACGTTCGTCGCACAGAATCTGCAGTAAGTGCAGTGATATCAACCTGATACTTCAGATGCTTATGAAAGACCTAAACACAGCCGCAAATACTTTGTCCTCTGTTCGTGGATGTGCTTTGTTAGCAATTCAGCAGATAGACCATTCCCTTTGTGGATATTAGGTTTTTGAAGATAAGATTCCTTCTTTGCAAGTTCTTTCAGATCAGTCTTTTTTACTTAGCTCACATAGCTTACATTTCAGAAAACGTTTGAACTTAACTAGATAATTTTTCATATCTGTCACATCGGTGTTAGATTCTATAATATTGTAGAGGGAAAGAATTTAAATTATCGTTGACTCTTGTTTCTTCTCTAGCTCTTGTAATGGAGTAGTAGTTAATGTGCCATCTCCTGCTGGGCCTAGATTAAAAAATTGCAACAGCATGGAAGTCAACACTAAAGAACAGGCAGAGACATGATCAAATTCCATTCTAATAGTGTCTATTAAAATATTCTCAGGACAATCACGTCAGTTGTGTCAATTGAATACTTTTATCATGAAACCAATCTGGTGCATTATATGTTAAAGGTAGGATCAATTTATCCTTTGTTAGACCTGCCAACCGGTGCTAAAGTGCATGCATTTCTCCACTAACTATGATGACATGGGTGTATACCTGAATGGCATATTTGTTATACTGGTAAGCCCCTGGTAAATAGGTATACCATTTACCTATGGCCTGTACTCCCAATACTACTAGTAGGCCTGGGGCACTCTTTGTGCCACCCACAGAAGTAGCCTTTTAGACCTGTTTCAGGCCTACACTGCAGTGCTTGTGTGTGCAATGTACTGCCACTTTGACTTGGCATTTAATATTACTTACCAAGCCATTTTATTACATATAAGTCACCCCTAAGGTAGGCCCTAAGTAACGATAAGGGCAGGGTGCTTTATAAGTAGAAGGTAGGACATGTACCTTTATGTTTTGCTTGTTCTGGTAGTGACAAACATCCTTTTTCATTTTTCGCTACTGTGAGGCCTACCTCTCTTGTAGGAAAGCACTGGGAATTCCTTTATATACATTTAAGCTGTAATTCCTGATTAGAGCGGAGTAGATTTGTCATGTTTGATATGCTTGGAATAGTAATGTAATCCTCCTTACTGGTGAAGTTGGATTTAACATTACTGTTTTAGAAACGCCACTTTTAAAAAGTCAACCTATACTTACTGCTCTTTGTGTCTGACAGCTTCCAATACACGTCTAGGCTGGGTGACAGCTACACTTTGTGAATTCCCTCTAGACAGCCACACACATGACAGAGGACTCATCTGCATTTTGATAGCCTTCCTGGGCAAGAAGAGGGAGACGTGGCTTACACATCTGAATAGGCTGTGTTCTGTCCTCACAAAAAGCAATTATTTAACCCCCAGGGTTAGCCTGGCAGGCAGGACTGGGTTGAAAGGGAACCTTGTGCACTTCAGAGAGCTACTTTGAAATCACCATCTACATAAAAGGCACTTTTGAGTATAAGTAATAGGTCTCTGACCTCTAAAATCAGACACTTCTGGATCTTGAAATGAACCTCTGTCAGAAGGACTGCTGAGCTGCTTAAAGGACTCATCTGGACTGCTTTTCTGGAAGGACTGCTTTTCTGCTTATTGCCCTGCTGCCTGCTGCTCACTGACTCTGCTGAAAGGAGAGATGAACTCTGTCTACTCTCCAAGTGATATCTAAGGGCTTGCTGGCTTGCTCCTGTTTTCTGAAGTCTCAAGGTCAAAAAATACTTCCTACTATATGGAAGGTGCTGCTGGACTCTGAGTTCTACCCTTACTTACTAAGGTGCCCCATCCAAGCCTCGGGCTTCCAAAGTGTATTTTGCACCTGCTTTCATCACCTCCAGCTCCTGGGTGCCTCAAATCAAGATTTTGGTCTCTTCAAAACCACAACCGGGCCTGTTCACACTGGAACAGCGCCACTCATTCGAAGGATCAGTGTGAGCTGCTATTGCATAGTATCCTCGTACAACAAGTATCGCCAACCATGAGGTCTCATCTGCAGTCATCGACACCTGGTCGACTGTTCGCATTCGCAGGATCATTACTAACGACGCACTACTTGCTTCTGGTGACTATCTTCCATGCGAACGGGGTACTTCACTCAGCTTGAGATGGTAAAACTTCAGCTGGACCTGTTCGGAACTATATTCGACCTGCACTCCATCGCGGTGAGCCTGAACTTTGAATTTACCCTGGTCTAGCACAACCTAAAGTAACCTTTTACTACTATTGACTTCTAAGCCTGCTTTTTTGTTTAATCTTTAAAAATTCATATCTTGACTTCTACTGATTGCTTTTTTGTCATTTTTGTCTCATTTTGGTCAGATAAATATTCTATGTTCTAAACCTGTGTGGAGTCTTTTTGTTGTGTATTCATTGTGCAATTGTGTGTATCTGTTGCTCAAATACTTTACAAATTGCCTCTTTAGATACTCCTTACTGCTCTGTGCCAAGTTATCAGAGGGTGAGCACAGGTTTTCGTTCAGTGTGTGTCTAGCTTACCCTGACTAGAGTGGTGGTTCCTCCTTGGCCTGGGTGTATACCTCAGCCAAACAGGCATGCCATTTCTAATAGCCTTCTATACTAAAAGTAGAAGAGAAGTGAATCAACTGCATTGCATAACGTGACATACGACAACACATATATTTTGAAAGTTCATATTCAACCCATGGAGCATCTTGGTCCTGAATAAAAGATGTACTGTTGCCATAAACAGTTGTATCATTTTATCCACCATAGAAGAATGAAATGTAGATTGGAGCTAGCAAGATTTGAACCTGTGGCCATGAGGAGAAACCCAGGTTTCGGAGTGGATGCAATTTGTTCACTGACTCACCGATTCCAGCATATTAAATAGAAATAAAGCATTCTCACATTTAATAGCTTTGGACTTTTTAACCTGAAAATCTTCACAGCAAGAGAAGTTGAGGCTAACTACCGAGCCATAATAGATATATTGGTGGACCCTCTGGAGTTTAATTTCATTGAGAGAACAACAGTTTTTCTCAAGGAGTTTGCAAAAGAATAGGATCGGGGGTTTAGTCAAATTGACTGTTAGACCTGGCACCATTGGCATGGTCTCCCTTCCATTTTTTTGCTGTTGCCTCCTGTAATATTGCTATGTATTACTGGTCTAGATGCTTTGGGCAATTTGCCACTGCTATTCAGTGCCAAAGTGCAAGTGCCCCCTATTGTACATTTTGTATGGATTAGTGATTCCATGATTGGTTATTTGATTCACTTGTCAGTCCCTAGTACAGTGCACCATGTGTGCATAGGGCCTGTAAATCAAATGCTGCTGGTGGGCTTGCAAAAAACACAGTTGATGGACAGAAGGTTGAACAATGTCCTACATTCACCCTAGTACAGGATCTGGGCCTAAATCCATCGTTGTTTTGCACTCCACACCACCCTGAGTTAGACACTGGGTATATGCAAATCAGCTCTGACCCTGTGCCTCATGGGAACAGTCCAGTCCGAACTACCAAGCCATGTCTTTCCCAGACCGGAATCAAGCATCCAAGGACCGGTTTCTGGCTATCAGCCTTCATCAGCCTGGATAGCTTGACTCCAGTGGTGTGGAGAGCCTGGGGCTTACGTCTGAGCATACCCAGCCCACTCGGGGTGAAAATTGCAAAAAACACTGTTGATGGACAGAATGTAGAACAATTTCATACATTCACCCCAGTACAAGGATCTGGGCCTAAATCCATCGTTGTTTTGCACTCCACACCACCCTGAGCTAGACACTGGCTATATGCAAATCAGCTCTGACCCTGTGCCTCATGGGAACAGTCCAGTCCGTACTACTTGCAGCACGGATTGTGCCAGCCACAGAAGCAGCTTGTAAAACGTGGCTCAGGCCTGCCATTGCAGAGACTGTGTGCAGTCTGGGACTGCCATGTCGACTTGGCCAGTGCACACACTTGCCAGTCACTAAACCTTCCCTTTTCTGCACCCTGCACCCACAGGTACCTCTGTGGGCAGGGTGCATTGCATGTGAAAGGTAAGACATATCCTGATGTGTGTAGCATGTTTTGCAAGGCTACGTGTTCCCATAGGCCAGAATGGGCAGTTTGATTATAACATCTTATAATCCTAACTGACCAAGGCAACAAGGTAGAAAAACGGGTTTAGTATGCCTGAACTCAGAATGTTAAAATATATCTTTTAGTGTGGGTGATTTTTACATTCTGTGTTTGAAAATACCACTTTTAGAAAGTAGGTATTTTCTTGCCTAAGCATCCAGTATGCCTCTGTTAGGTCTGTGTCTTACATGTCTGGTTGGTGAGTGACTGGGGGCTCAGCGCTGGGCTGAATAAGACCTGGGTTGAATAGAGAGTAGGGGGGTGACATTTCCTTTCACTTGCCTGAGCCTACATTGAATAGAGAGTAGGGGGAGGAGATTTCCTTTCAGCTACCTGGGCCAGGTCTGCTTTCAACAATGCTGTCTCCACCTCCTGCCAGGAAGCTGCGCCAGGGAGAACAGAACTTGTTTTGACTAGGGACAAACACTCTCTGCCTTCAGAGAACTAAGGATTTAGTAGTATAAATAGTGGGGCCCAGACCCCAGAATTTTAGATCACTTCCTTGGAATCAAGACAAACCTTTGCCAAGGAGAGAAACAAAGGAAGCTGAAGGAGGAGACTGCCCCTGCGCTGGTTACTCTTTGGGGATGGCCTGCAGTGGTTACTTTTTGTCAAGGAAAGGAAAAAAGGAACTTTGTGTGTACTTTATCATCTTCAGGAACATCTCCAAGGGCTTGAAGCTGAGCTTGCATCCTGTTCTGAAGTCCCAGGGACACAAAGACTTCACCACCAGCGCCCCTGAATTTCCTTGCTGGGAGTTCTACCTGCAGAGAGGTGCCTGCTGCTGTTTTTAGTACCTCTAGAGACTGTGTGTCGCTGGGAGCTGGAAGTGCGATGCAACGAGGAAGAAGCGTGTACCCACTGCAGCTGTTGCCGTCTCATCACCGAAGAAGTGTGCCACCACCGCAGCTGTTTGCCATCGCATTGCCGAGGAAACGTGTCGCAGGGCCTGTCGTGGCTCAAGAAACCACCAATTTTGCTGCACGGCCATCGGGCATGCACGCATCATATCCAAGTTGTCGCATCGCATCAAAGACGCCATCTTGATGCAGCGGATTGTCGCATCGCATCGAGGAGCCATCTTTTTGCATCATAACTGGGACACAGTAAGAAACAGACGCATCCCTTCCTCTCCGGTAAGGAACAGACGCATCACCTCCCCTGGAGCAAAGAACTGATGCATCACATTCCCTGCGCTCCTTTTGTTTATATTGCGTTACGCATCCAAGGTACTTTAAGGGTAAAGTGTTGCATTTACCATCTACATTTAACTAAGCTATTTCTACCATTTGAAAGTCATATTTTTTAATACTGTATTGTGGATTTTTGTTGTTTGGTCTTGTGTTAAGTTTAGATAAAGATGACTTATTTTTCTAAATTGGTGTGGTATCCATTTGTAGTGTTTTCACTGTTTTACTGTATGTGTTTACAAATGCTTTATACACTGCCTCTGAGATAAGCCTGTCTGCTCATGTCAAGCTAACAAGGGGGCAACCAGGGGTTATTTTAGGACTGTATCCCCCTTTCCCGGACTAGAAGCAAGGGTCCCTATTAGACCAAAGGTGCAAGTGAAAGGAAATCTAGAGAACCCCATTTCTAACATTGACCAACGTAGTATTACGATCTGTGTGAGCCTACATCTATTTTATTAATGGCTCATTGCAAGCCAATCATTGCATCCTCTAGCGGGACACTGGTGACTTTTCTGAGAGCAACATTTTGGAGGGAAAAGTTAGACTGCTTCCAAGTTGTCGTTTAGGTAACACAGAAAGATCTGATAGTAATATACAGACTTTTCATGACACAAGGTTTTTGAGGTATTGCATCCAGACAGCCCCTTCAGCGGTGATCCAACTAGAAAAATCTCTCATGCCAAGAGGGTCTCATCCTATATTCATTTAAGTGGACAGCAAACAATTGATATACTGTGTCAAGGAAATCACATAGTTTAATTACACCTTAAGATTGGACCAACAGGGCAGCAAATAAATCATCCAGCTATCTAAAAACCTTCAAAGGTACAGATCTGAAGCCTCTTATGGCTGTAGGACATTTGGCAATCATGTAATGTGTGCCTGAATTGTTTTTAATTTAAAGGTGTGGGCTTTGCACAATATATTGTATTCAGTCCCTCCAGATTCTAAACATTCTTCTTTTCTATTTTGGACCGTTGGAAGTTGAGTTATTAGTTGTGTGGCCAGCAGTAGCGGCTCCTGGAGGGAGTGGTGCGGGGTGGTGTGGCGGGGTGGGGTAGGGGCAGGGTGGGGGTAGTAAACTACGGCGTAGGCCGCACAGATAAAAGTAACTAAATAAATCAATCAAATAAAATACATTGAGCGCGCTGAAACGACATCGGCGTTTTAACGTGTGCAATGTAATTTGTTTTATTTATTTATTTAGTTACTTATCTCTGTGTGGCCTAGGCCATAGTTTACTAGCCCCTACCCTGCCCCTCCCACGCCCCTCCACGCCCCACACCAGTCCCTCCAGGAGCTGCTACTGGTGGCCAGCACAATTAATAATCCCTCAATGGTCCTAAGTGGGAACCAAACACCCCATTGTAGCACTTGACTCTCAGAAGGTAGCGAGGCGGATCAGTCTAAGGTCTACTCAAGGGAGGTGGTGTGGGCAAGTCATCACCAATCACTGGCAGACAATAGTAACAGTCAATAAATGATTGTTCAGTCAGTACTTTTTCTTTAGAAAAACCCGAAGTACATTTATTATACACACACACCACTAAATACTATACAGTAATTTACAAATATACAGTGGCAGATAGAACATAACATAGAGTACATTGTCTAATCACTGGTTGAACCCCTAGAGGAGTCACTCAAACATACCAAGTGAGTTTCAACAGTCATTATTTAATCACAAGATATTCCTTTGGCATGAATTATGGTCAAAATTTTGGGCATGAAGTATCACTAAAAAATATGAATCATCATGAAAACCTAATAAACATATGTCAGGAAATACTTTTGGATGCATTTGTGCATTCTTTCATATATGTGACATTAACCTGTAATGGTCAGAATAGGCCTTAGTGACAACACTGTAAATAAGGCCTGGCAAAAAGGCATTGTGGTGAGACCCTACAATCAGACCCTAGAGAGTGTAACCTAATGAGCATTGCCATATACATTTCTAAACCTTCTTGGCCTTTTACAATCCAACACAAGGCCCCCTAGAGTGCAAACTACTCCTAGCTATAGAACGAAGGCTCCAGCTATGGGACAGCTTGAAAATGCACCAAACAGTGGGAAAGTTGATGATTCTGGCGTCCCTCCAACCTAGAATGAGGACACAGTAGATGGCCTGGGGAGAAAGAGCATGTTGTGCTGAACAATTCAGTGGTGGTCCCAGCATCCTATGGCAAGTACAAACTGAAATGGGGCAAACATTTATTTTAAGTGAAAGACCATGCAAAGTATTATGAGGCGAGTCTTCATAGAGCAGTCAATATTATAGCAGAGGCTCTCTCACTGAGCTGGGTAGAGTCGCAGTGAAGTTTTCCCTCATTTTCCTTTAGATGCACCCTCACACAGAATTTTTCCGTGCTTCAGTGGGGGTGCCTGATCCCACACGAACACCCCAGAGATTACCACAGATGGAATGCAGCATGGGGAGCCCACCCCCTGCTCACCTCGCCAGCTCCCTGCCCCAGCTGCATGTCTGCGTGCTACCACGGGAACTGCCAGTCCCTCTGTGTGTCTGCCCACTCCAGTGAACAGACGTGTGTAATGGTGGCTGCCTCCCATTCCTCCAGACATGGGCATGGGTAGTGAGGAGTGTGGGGCATTGAGGGGTGATGTAGCCAGTACCCATCTTCAAGGTCTGCTTCGGGATGCCCAAAGATGGGTCCTTCGCCCTTTACACAGAATCTGTAGGGTGCTGTCGCACTTCCCTGTTTATGAAAAATCTGGGGGTTGAGGTCCCGGCCTCCTCCCACATAAATCCACCTTGGGATGGGGTTCCCCATGTGAGTTACGAACACAGGGAGGGCCCCGTGCACGCCCTCTCCCCCGGTGTGATGGAAAGAGCCTTCTTGTGCCATCCCCCAGGTACTGGTCCACTCCAGGGGAATGTATCGGTTGATACGGCGGAGCCCCACACGCTCAGTGCGACGAAAGGTCAAAGATTGCCAAAACATTAAAATTAGATAACTTTGGCCCATTGAGCTGATTTGCACAATCCTGTGCAGCAACAATCCTCAACTCTAGAGCAATGCTGTCCTAATAACGCAGGTCTTCATGGTTCCATGCACAAGTTTTTCTTTGTGGCTTTGTTATGCAGAAACGTCCAGGGCTTTCCCCAACTGGTCCCCAGTGGGAGTGAGGGGGCCATCCTCACTTGGGACAATCCACTGGTCCTGGGGTCAACTGGAAGGAGTCCTCGGTCCTGAGTGGGGTAAGGTGTTGCTCCTGCCAGTTCTCCAGGGCTGTCCCAGGATCCAACAGCACAGCATAGAAAGAACAAATGCAAGAGAGGGTCTTTCCCTTGTGAAAGGGTTTTGAAAGGGGAGAGGAAGGTTCCAGAAGACAGGCACCCCTAACCAAACCTGGGGGGGGGGGCACATCATCTCTCCATCCCTGTCCCAACCCTCCTGCACATCAGGTTGGGGCAATCCAAAATAACATCATCCAGAAGCAACTGGTCACATCAGCTTCTGGGGTCTCAGCTCCCGTCCTCGCTGACTTCCACAATATAATTTTAGAGGGTTGCCTCTAGTTGTCTGGGCACTCTCTGCCATTCAGTGGGCTTGGCCAAGCCCATCCCTGGTGCAGAGTGACAGCTGAGTGATTGATGCAGATGATCCTTTCCCATCCATTTCCTTCTCAGATGCTGGGAGAAGTACTGCTACTTGCTCCTTTGTGTGGGGTGGCCTTTGTTCCTGCAGATTGGAGAAAATGTAATTACTGGGCACAGCAGTGTGACACAAGGCCTGGGCTCTGATCTCAGAAATGACCCACCAGATGTACATTTATCATTTTAGAAGTTAGAAATTAGATTTCCTTGCACAGGTTACACTCCAATTCAAGATGGCAAAGGCCTCTGTAGGCCAAGGGGAAGGGACACTACACTCTAAGGCAGTTCCCTCCCTTTGTGTAACATGGAGTGTCACTAAAGTTAAAATAGTTAAGCACATTGACTTTCCCTAATAGTGTACACTACCCTCATGAGGCCTATCTAAGGTGAATACCCAATCCCATTGCGTGCAAGGCTACCTGGTGACTGTTACTAGGCTGTGAGCAACAGTGGTCTCCCATGTGCAGTCCACGCACAAATGTTCACGTGTACCCAGCCAAGTGCTTCTTATCCTTGCTACGTCGCAGCGGTCTTATCTTAAAAAGTGAACTCTGGTGGTAAACACTCGCAGACCATTTACCGCATTAATATGGGTGAGACCCCAATAGTGAGGCTGACCCACTGTAAAAAGCCCCAAAAATGGGTGATCAGAAAAGCAAAAAATCCAGGGGCAGAACCCAGTGCAACACGGACAAACTAGTTTAGCCACTTCACCATGTGCCAGATAAATTAGTTGTGAATGCTGATGGGAGACTTAATGGTAGTCAATATTGGATAACCTAATCCCACCTAACTTGATGGGTGCATGTAGTTTGAAGAGTTTGAGATGGTGCCTGCTCCCTGCCCAGGAAAAAAAATATCATTTAGCACACACACAGAAGGTGATCGGAGGCAACGGAAGCAATACTTGCAATGTGTCTAACAACTGGTGCTTGCACTGGGTAGCATCCCAACCCATCCTTCTATTGCCACCTAAGATTGGACCCATCTATATGCAAATTCCCTTTGATCCAGCTCCTCATGGGAACAGTCCAGCGCAACCAGCCAGACCAAATCCTCACTGAACCGGCAGAAACCTAGGACCAGTTTTGCTTTGATAATGACTCTTCAGTCAAGCTTAGCTTGGTGCAGTGGCACATTGAGCACAGGACCCATATCTGTGCATACTCTTGCCAGGGCAGTACAGGCTCACTGTGCCACTAGATAGATGGATATATTCATTAATAAAACAAAGAATGAAATAATATTATAGTTAGGTAGGCTTAAATATCTTATTTTACATTAAAATACCTGAGAAATTCACTGAAGAAAAAGTAAGAAAAGGTTAAAGTGACGTTATATTTAGGTGAATATGCATTTTAACTAGGGGTGGGCGGGCAGCTACGCTCCGTCCACGGAGCATGCGTAGTGCCGTCTGCTACGCATTTTGCGGTGCGGGCGTAGTAGCCGGCACTACGCATGCTCCGTGGACGAGCGTAGCTGGCCCGCCACCCGCCTCCCTCCCGCCCTCAGTAAATACCCCCTTCAATGTTTAAATAAGTTTAAAACCACTTACCTGGTCCGCGCGCATCCCGGGGCTCCCTCGTCTTTTTCAGTGCGCGTCTTGAACCCTAATGCGCATGCGTGGCCGCCCGCGCATGCGCATTTCTCGCTAGAAATGCGCATGCGCGGGCGGCCACGCATGCGCATTAGGGTTCAAGACGCGGGCACTGAAAGAGACGAGGGAGCCCCGGGACGCGCGCGGACCAGGTAAGTGGTTTTAAACTTATTTAAACATTGAAGGGGGTATTTACTGAGGGCGGGAGGGAGGCGGGTGGTGCGTAGTGGGGCTACGCGAAGTGCGCAGGTGGGCGTAGTTTCTCGCCCACTTTGCGTAGCTTCGCGAAGCCCCACTACGCTCACTACGCCCAGGGTTCACACTACATATTAATTTTAAAAAAACACGGTAATTCACCACTTATAGTTAGCTGAAACATAGCTCACAGCCTGGCCATACACAGTGTTGTCATCAATGATGTAATTTCAGATGTTGCATTGGTGTTGTCAATGATGACCTAAAGCATGTCATGAGAGATGTATGTGACACTATAAGCAAGACATGGCAAGGGAACAAGTTACTTATGTTAAGTTTGGTCAAAATCAGTGTTTTTTAAAATGTTAAATGAAACATTACATGGCCAATTTGGCGCTCACTGTGTGGGATTGCACACAGGTACTAGCCACTGTGTCTTAGCCCCCACGGGCAGCCACTATACCATTGTGGGCCCACCCCCATGGTCTTGCAGTGCCTCCCCTTAGTTTGCAGCACTACCGCAAAATTAAATGGCCCAGTGCTGAGTGTCATGTAGTTGTGCAGCATTGCTGCACTTTGCAAATAAATCCCTGTTAATTTTACGGCAGGGAGATTCATTTCGTCTAGGAATCCCCACCTCCATGGTGAAGAATTCAAGGTACTCTGCCCACTCTTTCCTTATTTTATTTGTTTTGAATGATATTAGGATGAAATCTCAGAGTGATAAATTGGCAGCTGCAACTTTCTTCACATGTTGGGGCCAGCCATCGAGATCACATGGTTTTAGCTTGCTGTACTCCACTGTAGTTCTGCGGTGGCAATCAGCCCCTAAATAAAAATAGATTTAACGATTAATTTAAACTACTGAATGAATGCACATAAAAGCACAAATAGCATGGTTTCTCAGTAAAGATCTAGCTTCCTGCTAAATTTGGTGTAATTCTATACAGCCAGTTTGGGGAAAACATGTTTTAGGACCCCTCTTTTTCTGTGAACCGCTGGACGAATAACCCTGAAACTGACCGTGAAGAATCTGAGGTTGATGAACCTGTTTTGTGGAAATTTTGTGAACATTTGTCAAACAGCACAAAAGTTATCACCAAACCAAAAAATGAATTTCCAAATCCGGCGACCAAACCTATACAGTTGCGAACACCAATGTGATATATATATATATGCTTTTTTTGTTTTTAAATGTTAGCTTTTTATTATTACAAGACCTGCATTTAACTTTCCATTAACATTTGGTTTTTTCCCCAATAAAAAAAATAAATATATATACATTTATTTTCAAAGGTGCAGGAGCGGTATCCACTTGGTTAAAAGGAATGCAAATCCCGAGGCAGCACTTTGAACTACCTTAACCAGCATACCTCAGGCCCACATGGGCGGGACTTTATTTGCCAATAAAGCATTTTCCTACAATCCGTTGCCTGTTTCCTTCCTGCCAGTGACCAAGGGCTCATGGGAGCCCGAAACGCGTATGGCGACAGAAAGAGAGGGGGAGGCAGCACGCTTACATCACTGCTGCCTGCGGCGTCATGTGCTGTAACCCTGGAGTGTGCGGCATCCTTTTGAGGGCAACCTTGTGTTTTGATATATATATATATATATATATATATATATATATTACCTACTGGCGATAGCCAGTAGGTATATATAGTTAGGATTTTTTTCCTATGGGATTTTTGAAAATTCTATGTCGAATAACTTTGGCGTTTGAGGACAGAATTGGCTGAAATTTTCAGGAAAATGGAACAGTTTGTTTCTGAGAAGCCCCTGAAAATTTGGGGGGGTTTCGTCAAGGGGGGGCCGAGAAAAAAGGGGGGTCCCAAAACGTGTTTTTCCCATGCAATTTTCCATAGGGCGGTTGGCCTCACTTTTAGCCTGAACGGCTGAATGGATTTACACCAAACTTGGCAAAATTGTAGGGACTTGTAGCCCGATGTGCCTTTGCTATGTCTCAAGATATAGGCTCCAGTGGTTTTTACGAAAATTAACTTTGAAAAATATATATTGGGCTACATTGGGCTATATATATGTTGGAGTCCAAATGTAGCCCAATGTAGCCCAATGTAGCCCAATGTAGCCCAAAGATGGCCACCAGAGACAAAAAAAACAAATGTAGCCCAAATATCAGCCAGATGTAGCCCAACTATAGCCCAATGACAGAATGTCCCAGAGTGTTCTAAAGAACAACTAGAGTGCTAACAGTCCTACTTATTACAAAGGTATGGCACACCTGAAGCCATCTTGATTGGAATAAAGTGGTAACTCTTAAAACATTTAATTTAAAAAGGAACAAAATGAGGGGGTTCATTTTGCCATAGAAAGTATGATTAGCGAATATATGACGAAATCCCGCATACCATCAGTCCGCAAAAAAATATTCCCGCATGTACTATTAGGCCGCAAATTAAAATAACGAAAACTTTTAGAACTAATATGCCTTTAGCATACACTAAACAACTAAACTACCCTAAACCCTAAAACACTACCCCCAGCATGACCCAACACTACACAAACAGTACAACACTACCCTAAACCCTAAAACACTACCCCCAGCATGACCCTACACTACGCAAACACTACAACACTACTCATAACCCTAAAACACTACACCCCAGCATGACCCTACACTACGCAAACACTACAACACTACCCTAAACCCTAAAACACTACCCCCAGCATCACCCTACACTACGCAAACACTACTACACTCTGGTAGTATATGAGCGCGCTATAAAACAGCTAAAATAAATAAATAAATAAAATAAATAAAATAAATAAATACTCAAAACCCTAAAACACTACACCCCAGCATGACCCTACACTACGCAAACACTACAACACTACCCTAAACCCTAAAACACTACCCCCAGCATGACCCTACACTACGCAAACACTACAACACTACCCTAAACCCTAAAACACTACCCCCAGCATGACCCTACACTACGCAAACACTACAACACTACCCTAAACCCTAAAACACTACCCCCAGCATGACCCTACACTACGCAAACACTACAACACTACCCTAAACCCTAAAACACTACCCCCAGCATGACCCTACACTACGCAAACACTACAACACTACCCTAAACCCTAAAACACTACCCCCAGCATGACCCTACACTACGCAAACACTACAACACTACCCAAAACCCTAAAACACTACCCCCAGCATGACCCTACACTACGCAAACACTACAACACTACCCAAAACCCTAAAACACTACCCCCAGCATGACCCTACACTACGCAAACACTACAACACTACCCAAAACCCTAAAACACTACACCCCAGCATGACCCTACACTACGCAAACACTACAACACTACCCAAAACCCTAAAACACTACCCCCAGCATGACCCTACACTACGCAAACACTACAACACTACCCAAAACCCTAAAACACTACCCCCAGCATGACCCTACACTACGCAAACACTACAACACTACCCTAAACCCTAAAATACTACACCCCAGCATGACCCTACACTACGCAAACACTACAACACTACCCAAAACCCTAAAACACTACCCCCAGCATGACCCTACACTACGCAAACACTGCAACACTATCCTAAACCCTAAAACACTACGCCCAGCATGACCCTACACTACGCAAACACTACAACACTACCCTAAACCCTAAAACACTAGCCCCAGCATGACCCTACACTACGCAAACACTACAACACAACCCTAAACCCTAAAACACTACCCCCAGCATGACCCTACACTACGCAAACACTACAACACTACCCTAAACCCTAAAACACTACCCCCAGCATGACCCTACACTACGCAAACACTACAACACAACCCTAAACCCTAAAACACTACCCCCAGCATGACCCTACACTAAACAACCACCACAACTCTACACTACACTAACACAACACTACACTACACAACACTACACTACACTACACAAGCACTAACCCACGAAAAAATTAACACAAACCCACTTACCTCTCTCGTCATCGTGGTTTTCACAACGCAAATACATTTACCATACATGCCTTTAAAACTTAATTCTTTGTAAAGGCATGCGCGATAAATGCACATGCGTTTTGAAAAAATGCGGGATAATGGTATGCGAGGTCAATGACCTTGCGGGATAATGGTATGCGGACTGAAAGTCTGCGGGATAAAAAATGCGGGAAAATGGCTGCAAACCATGATTAGCAGCAGACTTCCCTGGTGAGCACTAGCTTTACTACAGTGATCTAAAGAGCAACTAGAGTGCTAACATTCAGAATTTATGGCAAATGTGTGACACATCTGAATGCCTTCTTGATAGAACCAAAGTAAACAAGCATTGAAAATGCAATAGATCTCGCCCTCGTTTAAGTTAAAGGCATTCTGTTTGTAATGAGGTGGCTTTTTAGCTTTGCTTTTATTAGTGTTTTTAAAACTTTCATGTAAATAACATGCATATGTATGCATATATGTATATGTATGCATGCATTTATATTTATATAGATATGCAGATTATATATGTTTATATATGTATATCACCTACTGGCGATAGCCAGTGGGTATATATAGTTAGGATTTTTTCTCTATGGGATTTCTGAAAATTCTATGTCTAATAACTTTGGCGTTTGTGGACGGAATTGGCCTAAATTGTCAGGAAAATGGCACATTTTGTTTCTGAGCAGCCCCTGAAAATTTGGGGGGTTTCGTCAAGGGGGGGGCCGAGAAAAAAGGGGGGTCCCAAAACGCGTTTTTCCCATTCATTTTTCCATAGGGCGGTTGGACTCACTTTTAGCTCGAACGGCTGAATAGATTTACATGAAACTTGGCAAAATTGTAGATATGGTTTGCCCGACGTGCCTTTGCTATGTCTCAATATATGTGCTCCAGTGGATTTTGAGAAATTAACGTTTAAAAAAATATATATATCTGTGACAGCGCTCCGGTTAGCGCCCCGGTTCGCGTACCTGACGCGTAACGGAACTTCGCGAAGCGAAGCTGATTGGCTTTCCGGTGTCTGTCAACATTCTAAACAGTCCGGAGCGGCCGCCATCTTGTCTCTCGGTACGATCGAGAGACAAGATGTGGTGAAAAACGAAGGGGGTAATGAAGGAAAGGGGGCAAGGTAGACCACTCCTGACCCCCTAGGATTGATGAGGGGGATATTAAAGTGCCCCGCGGGGCAAAAAATAAAAATAATTTTTTTTTTGCGATTTTACGCCGTAGAGGCGCGTCCCGGTACGCGAACCGGGCAGCTCACCGGGCAGCTCACCGGGCAGCTAACCGGGCAGCTAACCGGCAGCGTAGGTTCGAGAGACAAGATGTGGTGAAAAAAGAAGGGGAAATGAAGGAAAGGGGGCAAGGTAAACCCCTCCTGACCCCCTAGGATTGATGAGGGGGATATTAAAGTCCCCCGCGATTTTTCGCGGTAGAGGCGCTTCCCGGTACGCGAACCGGGCAGCTAATCGGCAGCGTAACGGGAGTCCGCCATCTTGTGTTTTTGGAGCGTCCGGTTCGCGTACCGGGTAGCGTCCCGGTAAGCGTAACAAGGGGAAAACCAAGAGAAACAGTAAAAAAAAAATTAAGGGAATAGATTTCCAGCAAACTTGGCAAAATTGTAGGGACTGTTTGTTTGATGTGCCTTTGCAAGGCCTCAAGATATGTGCACGTGTGGATTTTGTCTAATTAAGGTTAAAAAAAATATATATTTATTTATTTTTTATTTTATTTCTTTGTTTCGGCCAGTTTGGCCATAAAAGATACATATATACATTAACATAGCAAGGAATCATAGCAACATACATACAGCAACACTT
This sequence comes from Lissotriton helveticus, assembly GCF_964261635.1. Classification (NCBI taxonomy): domain Eukaryota; kingdom Metazoa; phylum Chordata; class Amphibia; order Caudata; family Salamandridae; genus Lissotriton; species Lissotriton helveticus. Next base: position 1,770,055,890 of record NC_136063.1, read on the forward strand.
TAGGACACTAAACTTAAAATATGGTACGAGAAATATTTTTCACCTCCTCAATTTAAAACACATTTCATTTTAGCTACAGATTTTTGTAAGCATATACAGATGTCCCACTCAGAGTATCTGGCCACGTTTCCTTCGAATAATATACACAGCATAGAGGAACCTACTTATGCTAAAAACAATAAACTGAGTTGTATTGCTTTTTATAATCCTGTATGCTGTGGAACAGGATCTGGTTCCTAGGAGAGTGCACATGGGTTTTAGCCATTTCTTTCGGGCTTTCGAGTAAGCACTACATATTAACAGCATGTGAGCCTCATTCTCCATACAAGGGTTTAAGCACATGGAGCAGCACCCGCTTTTGTCATTCAGGTCTCCCAGTCTTTTCTGTGACCAACGTTCTGTATTATAGTTCAGCATCAGGATCCCATATCTGAACTTCAAATAAAGGGACTTTGCAATGGGTGGCTCTATTTCATCCAGAAAGGATTCAAAGCGGAATTCATCTTTAAAGGATAAAAAGTCTTGAATTAGAGACCCGACTCTACTTCCATGTACTAGCTTATCACTCATATAAGACCAAAAAGCTCGTTTTACTATAGATTTAGTGAAAGCCGGTAGGTTATCAGGATTCTCCCACATTGAGTACAGGCCCAGAAGCGTGAACCATTTTTTAATGTGCACAAGCCACTGGATAGAGTTAAAAGAATCAAGATTCAGCAATTCTTGGAGGCCATTTCTATATTCGAACAATTCTGGGGTAGTCCACAACCTAACCCAAAACATTAATGGTTTTATAATGGCAAAATAATCTGTTCTTTTAAAGTTCAAATCGAGCTGGAGGGGTATTAACGGTGTACTGTTCGGGACCCTTACAATGGCTCTCATGAATTTATTGTCCATGCCCTGAAAGCTATCTCTTACCCAGGGTCCCCATATCTCCGCTCCATACAACACAGCAGATTGGATTTTAAATTTGAAAAGCTCTAAGACAGGGGTTACACTCTTGCTTGTGCTAGCGTTCAATCTACATATAATTGGTTTCACGTTGTGGGCATATGATACCTTACTTTTCTCAATTTGAGCTTTCCAACTTAATTTTGAGTCAAGTGCAACACCCAAATAAGAAAAGTTTTCCACAGTTCCTAATTTCTGGCCATTCAAAGTCAGGAACCCTCTGTCCGGTTTGCTGGGATTTAATGCCATACATTTCGTTTTATCAGCATTTATTTCCAAGCCCTTGGTCGTGCAATAACTGCTAAAGGAGTTTAAGAGTGCCTGGAGTCCCTTCTTGGTCTGGGATATAAGAATGGTATCATCTGCGAAGAGCAACGCAGGCACTCTCTCTCCATTAAGCTGTGGGGAATCATTAGTACAACCATTCAGATAATCGGGAGCATCGTTAACAAACAAGGAAAACAAGGTAGGGGCCAAGACGCACCCTTGGCGAACCCCACGTTCAATAGGGATGTTACGCGTCAGTTCACCATTTGGACCCCACCTGATGTTTGCATAGTTTCCAGCATGCAACTCGACTATTTGAGCCAAAAGACACCCTGGCAGGCCTAATTCACTTAAGGTCCTCCAGAGCAAGTTGCGAGGGACAAGGTCAAATGCAGCTCTCAAATCTACGAAAGCTACGTACAAATGACCTTTCCTAATCTGCACGTACTTCCAGATCAAACAACAAAATCTAAATATTTGATCTATGGTACTGATCTTGCTCCTAAAGCCAGCTTGGAATTTGGAGATTATTTTTGAATCTTCCAGCCAGTCATTAATTCGAAACAATAAGTGTTTGGCATAAAGTTTTTGCAGGGTGTCCATTAGACTAATTGGTCTATAATTTGAAGGTACCAATCTGTTCCCCTTTTTGAAGATTAACACAACTTCCGCTGCACGCCAACTATCTGGAAAGCGACAACTTGTAGACAAAACATTGAACAAACGATTTACATAGGGAGCCCATACTTCAATGTCATGTTTATATAGATCCCCCGGTATTTTATCAGGGCCTGGTGCTTTGCTGTTTTTTAGTTCATTAATAGCCCTCATTGTTTCCTCCAGTGTAAAATCAAGGGGTTCAATAATAGGAGAGGACCATGGTATCTTGTTAACATCACCATCATATTGCCTGTAGAGGGAAGTGAAGTGGTTCACCCATGTCATTTCATCCAAAAATGTATCTTTCACAGCTCTGCCTGCGTGCCCCTCGTTTGCCACCAGCCTCCAAAAGCCAACATTATCGTTACTTTTAGCAGCAACTAGCATTTCAGCCCAAATCGACTCTTCCCATAGTCTTTGTGATGTTTTTTGGGCGCACTTATATGCCTCCCTTGCAAGTTTGACTCCTTCTTTTGATTTACTCTTAATAGCAAGCAAGAGATTTTTCTTGGCCAGCCTGCATGAATGATCGTACCATAGTTTTCCGTGGCTACTCACTCTTATATTTTGTTGCTTTTTCCGTGGCATTTTTGACAAGCAAGTTTTTAGTTCACTGAAAAAAGCATTGTGAAGTTCGACAAAATGATCAAAGTGAACAGGCAAAAATGATTGTCCAGCTGTAGGTCCAAACATTTTCTCAAAAAGAGAGTACACCGATGCTAGGGCCTTACCATCAGACAAAATATAGGGCCATTTTACTGCACGTCTGTTATTATTTATGTGTACCTCCTCACACATTTTGCCATTGGTGGTCTCAATTGATAAAGTAGCTGGGTTGACAATAATATCACTAAACATTTGCACATCAATGTAAAGTTCTAAAGGATAGTGATCGCTTTCCTCCCTACTTGCCACTTTTAGGTCAATCAAATAATGCCAAATACTAAGCGAAACGAGTATAAAATCTAGATTACTATTAGATTTCGCAAAAGTTGGTTGTTTTGTCAGGTCAGAAGGAAGGCGGCCGTTACATGCTCTAAGTCCATGATCTGCAGTTAGCCTTAACAGTTGGACGGCCAAAGTGGAACACTTGACAAAGTTTGAGGTTTCAAGCTGGGGAATTTTGTACACTTGGTCCTCGTCCTCAAAGACATCATTGATACCAGAAACAGGTTCAAAATTACAGTTTAAGTCACCTCCCAAGATTACCAGAGTTTCTCCAACCACCTTTTTTAGAAAGAGGTCCAGTGTTTCCAGAGTAGGTGAAACCTTGGAATGGCCAAGTGGTCTATTATAGACATTGACAATATAACATTAATTTCCATTTGGGGGTACAACTTTTAAGGCCAGAATATCGGGGGTTCCTGTATCTATACTTTCAACGCTCATAACCAGGGAGATTTTAAGCCATATGATCAACCCCCCTGACGGTCTCCCCCTATCAGACTGAACTGCCTCAGTCCCATAGGTTTTGTATCCGACCCTATGCGGAACATCAATTGCCCATGTTTCTTGCAATAGACAAAGGTCACTAGTGTCAACATAATCAGCCCATTCAGGATCCTTTAGATTTTTACCAACACCAGCAATGTTCCATGACAGAACAAGCAAACGTGGGATTAATCTGCTACTGAAGCAGGTTTGGTCATCGAAGGCCGGCATTAATACCGGCTGGTGATATACACTACCTAACTGTAAGTCGGCAGTTTGTTTCTCTGCCTCGATGACCATATCTTTTGCCACAGTATTAGTTTCCCCATCTAAGCAACCCTCATCCAGGTCGTGACATACTTTATCAGCTGCTAAAAGCATTTCCTTGTTCTGATGGTTCCACATTCCACTACTAATCTTATCTTCCACTCCCTTGCCATCTGAAGTCATTCGTTTGTCTGCTCTGAGATGAAGATTCTCGTTACCAAGTGTACAGTAGGTGTCATATAACTTGGGAATACAATCTGGCATAGTCCCAAGTCAGTCGACAGCGTCTAAACAACTGTACCTATTAAAAGTGGGAATACCAGACCACATATTTCGATCAGCCTGTCTAGCCAGGTTGGGGGCATAACCGTGGTATTGATTGACAATATTCCAGTTAGACCCATATTGTATAGGCCTGGGTGGAGGGTAAAAAAACGATAAGAGCCTAGGTTCAATGGATGATGTGTCTCCATATGATTTCCATTTGCAAATCTGTTCAGCACTATGGGGTTCCTCAAAAGAAATGACTATACAATCACCCATAATTGATTTAGCCATGGGTCCTACCCACGGCACCCTACGTACCATGAGGATTTTGCTTTTCATGTGGTTCGGAATGAGTTTATTTGAATTTAACCAATAGATCACTTTGTTTTTTAGAGATTGAAAATTCTCTTCATATTGGTTTTCTAGTCCAGGTACCCCTGTAAGAACAATTACAAATGGGCTAGCATCAGGTGGCAAATCTATATACCCTCCTTTAAAGTTGTTATAAGCATGGCCAGATTGATAGTTTGGCTTGTTAGAGACATTGGCAAGGGATCTATCAGATATGGGTTTATTACTAGTTAAGGTAGTATGAAAATTAGCGGATAGATTAGATGGCAGTTTCTGTGGAATCGGAGTGTTGGGGATAGGAGAGTGTGTGATGGCAACATTTGTCAGCTGAGACGTTTTGTTTTGAGCGTGACCCTTCAGCAAGAATTTGTTAGTAGTATTTACAGATGCCAAATTAGAGGGTAATAAATTCGGTTTGGCTGTAGTATTTGTTACTATTTTGGTATTTGTGCTTTTTGCTGGTCCCTCTTTTTGCTGCTGTACGCTAGTTGGATTTTTGTTCGGAGGTATCACAGGAGCAGTAGCAGTAGCTGGTACTTGCATAGACGCTATGGGTACATCAGTGTAATTAAGACTTAAGCTAGATAATGTAATAACACTTTTCTCTACTTCGAGCAACTGATTCTCGATGCTAGTTAACCTAACTTCTAATGGCCTAAGTAATTTCTTAAGCGTCTCCCATACCAGCTTTAGAAACTCTTCCCTTCCCCCTTCCTGTTCTACCATATTCAAAGAATTTCCCTGGCCCTCATTAACAGAATGATCAGCCATTATGACCGAATTTTGCTCTTCTATGCTATCAATGACGCTTTGTACAATTAAATGCGCTTGGTCAGACATATTGTTGGGAGTAGTTACATTAGATGTTTGTGGGGCACCCCCTATAGTGTTTTGACCAAGGGCAACCTTCGCCTTTTTCCTTGCATACGCTGATATATGTTTCCGTTTTCTCTTATGCTTTAGTGGTGCCTTAACAATTACCTGGCTTTTGGTTGGCTCTATTTCCACCAATACATTATACTTCTCACCATTTTTAGTACCCTCGTTATTCCCTGCCAGTGGATCTGAAGATGGAAAACTTTCAGATACAGTACTGACAGAGGGCCCCGTGGGAGCAGGATCAAGATTAGTATAGGGGGATACTTCCTTAGCGGTAGAGTGAACATCGACCAAGGTGATAATTGGTGTAGGTCCAGTAGTGCGCTCAGGAGTTTTTGAGAAGGCAATACTACCTAGGGAGGATTTTTTCTTTAATGCCAATTCTGTAGAAAGTCTCCTTGCAGACTCCAGCTCCAAGGATACTCTATGTTGGAGTTTAGTTATTTCATTATCGATTGAATGACTGGTCCTCGTGATAAAATCGTCCAGGGTGCCTGTAGCCTTTTTAGAGGACTTGGTAGACTTACTCCTAGTTTCACGGACAGACATTATTTAAACTATAGATGGTTTTTAGTTAAGCAGAAGTGCAGCTAGGAATCTTACATAAGCAGCCAAGAGGGATGGCCCGGTCCGGTCTGAATCGGCCTGAAACGGCCCTGTCTTTGCCCAGTCTTCGCCCTGGCTGCGTCCCGCGCTGCGGGAGTTTGAAGGATTGATATAGGGGGCGTGATGGGCAGGGGGCGGGCCAGCAGGGAGAGCGGACCGGAAGCTATCCGTCGGTCTTGCAGGGACTTCTGGGTATTGAAGTCCCCGCACGCTCGCAGCCCCGCTGATGCCTCACGCCCGGTGCCGCCTTTCAGCCTTTCCGCCTCAGTAGAACAATGCTCCTCGTAAATCAAGTTTTTGGCCCCGTCACACACAAACGAAGCGGCACCCGCGGAGCGGGTGCGGCGAGTAGTGGAGTGGTGCGGTGCGCTGCTGTGCCTCACTGACGGTTCAAAGATCCTCCGTTGGACAGACAAATCGAATGAGTAAGTGACCCACTCGTTAGGCAACAGGAACGCTGTTTTGAAGCCTCAGGAGGGCGGGGGGCGGGCCAGCAGGGAGAGCGGACCGGAAGCTATCCGTCGGTCTTGCAGGGACTTCTGGGTATTGAAGTCCCCGCACGCTCGCAGCCCCGCTGATGCCTCACGCCCGGTGCCGCCTTTCAGCCTTTCCGCCTCAGTAGAACAATGCTCCTCGTAAATCAAGTTTTTGGCCCCGTCACACACAAACGAAGCGGCACCCACGGAGCGGGTGCGGCGAGTAGTGGAGTGGTGCGGTGCGCTGCTGTGCCTCACTGACGGTTCAAGGATCCTCCGTTGGACAGACAAATCGAGTGAGTAAGTGACCCACTCGTTAGGCAACAGGAACGCTGTTTTGAAGCCTCAGGAGGGCGGGGGGCGGGCCAGCAGGGAGAGCGGACCGGAAGCTATCCGTCGGTCTTGCAGGGACTTCTGGGTATTGAAGTCCCCGCACGCTCGCAGCCCCGCTGATGCCTCACGCCCGGTGCCGCCTTTCAGCCTTTCCGCCTCAGTAGAACAATGCTCCTCGTAAATCAAGTTTTTGGCCCGTCACACACAAACGAAGCGGGTGCGGCGAGTAGTGGAGTGGTGCGGTGCGCTGCTGTGCCTCACTGACGGTTCAAAGATCCTCCGTTGGACAGACAAATCGAATGAGTAAGTGATATATATATCTGTAAGCGTGCTCCGGCACGCTTACGTTGCGGGTTTTGTTTGCGCTACAGAGCCGATACGTCACGGTTATGCGACGCGTCATGAGGCGTCTCACGTGGCTACGTGATACGTCACGTAATAAAGAATATATTTTACAGCTATAGATATTAGCTTTTAAAAAACCAATGAAATTCACTGAAAAAACCATAGGTTATAGACCATATATAGTTAGGAATTTGCATTTACAAAACCTTGAAAATTCACTGAAAAAACCATAGGTTAGAGACCATATATAGTTAGCTGGACATTTTATTGACATAAAACCAATGAAATTCCATATATAGTTAGTTGCACTAACTATATATCGCGCACCCGCAATCCACTGCTGATAATGTCACATATTACATCATTCATGACATGGTCAGTGACATCACTGATGACATCACTGATGACATCTCAAATGACATCTCAAATGACATCACTGATGACATCATGACACACCAATACCAGTTACTACATACGCACTCACTGATTCCTACGTCTACACACACATTCACTCATTCACCCATACAATCACTCATACATACAGTCACTCATTATTACAACACTATCATATGCACTCATACACCTATGCAGAGCACTCACACACTGCCACTCATCCATGGAGTTACTCACACACCTAGTCAGTCCTGTAAAGAATCAATCACACTTCCATTTCCTCATCTATACAGTTAAACACAGAACACCATACTTCAGTGACATCACTGATGACATCACTGATGACATCTCAAATGACATCACTGATGACATCTCAAATGACATCACTGATGACATCATGACACACCAATACCAGTTACTACATACGCACTCACTGATTCCTACGTCTACACACACATTCACTCATTCACCCATACAATCACTCATACATACAGTCACTCATTATTACAACACTATCATATGCACTCATACACCTAGTCAGTCCTGTGAAGAATCAATCACACTTCGATTTCCTCATCTATACAGTTAAACACAGAACACCATACTTTTCACACATATACTAACACATACTTACTCTCTTATACAATCACTGATACAAGTACACATTGATATGCACAGAGTCACACACCTCCCAGCCAGCCACACACACACTCAGTCTTCCATACATCCACTCATTCTTCAATATGTAAAACATATTTAAACTTTACAAAAACACACAGACACTAGATGATGTCATCAGTGATGTCATTTGAGATGTCATCAGTGATGTCATCAGTGATGTCATTTGAGATGTCATCAGTGATGTCATCAGTGATGTCACTGACCATGTCATGAATGATGTAATATGTGACATCATCAGCAGTGGATTGCGGGTGCGCGATATATAGTTAGTGCAACTAACTATATATGGAATTTCATTGGTTTTATGTCAATAAAATGTCCAGCTAACTATATATGGTCTCTAACCTATGGTTTTTTCAGTGAATTTTCAAGGTTTTGTAAATGCAAATTCCTAACTATATATGGTCTATAACCTATGGTTTTTTCAGTTATATATATATATATATATATATATCTATATATATATATATAGATATATATATATATACATATATATTACCTACTGGCGGTCGCCAGTAGGTATATATAGTTAGGATTTTTTCTCTATGGGATTTTTGAAAATTCTATGTCTAATATCTTTGGCGTTTGTGGACGGAATTGGCTGAAATTTTCAGGAAAATGGCACATTTTGTTTCTGAGCAGCCCTTGAAAATTTGGGGGGGGTTCGTCAAGGGGGGGCCGAAAAAAAGGGGGGTCCCAAAACGTGTTTTTAACATTGAGTTTTCCATAGGGCGGTTGGCCTCACTTTTAGCCCGAACGGCTGAATGGATTTGCACGAAACTTGGCAAAATTGTAGGGACTGGTAGCCCGATGTGCCTTTTGTAGGTCTCAATATATGTGCTTCAGTGGATTTTGAGAAATTAACGTTCAAAAAAAGATATATATCTGTAACAGCGGACCGGGCAGCGCTCCAGTTCGCGTACTTTTCGCGCAACGGAGCTTTGTGAAGCGAAGCTGATTGGTTCTCCGGCGTCTGTAAACATTCCAAACAGTCCGTAGCGGCCGCCATCTTGTCTCTCGGTAGGATCGAGAGACAAGAGGAGGCCAAAGCGAAGGGGCAAATGACCATAAGGGGGCATAGTAGATCCTCGCTGACCCCCTAGGTTTGATGTGGAGGTTTTAAAAGGGCCCCGCGGGGCAAAAAAATAATAATAATAATAATAATCGAACGGCTGAATGGATTTGCACGAAACTTGGTAAAATATTAGGGACTGGTAGCCCGATGTGCCTTTGCTAGGTCTCAATATATGTGCTCCAGTGGATTTTGAGAAATTAACGTTCAAAAAAAGATATATATCTGTAACAGCGCTCTGCTTCGCGTAACGGAGGTTTGCGAAGCTGATTGGTTCTCCGGCGTCTGTAAACATTCCAAACAGTCCGTAGCGGCCGCCATCTTGTCTCTCGGTAGGATCGAGAGACAAGAGGAGGCCAAAGCGAAGGGGCAAATGACCATAAGGGGGCATAGTAGATCCTCCTTGACCTCTTAGGTTTGATGTGGAGGTTTTAAAAGGGCCCCGCGAGGCAACAAAAAAAAATAATAATAATAATCGAACGGCTGAATGGATTTGCACGAAACTTGGCAAAATTGTAGGGACTGGTAGTCCGATGTGCCTTTGCTAGGTCTCAATATATGTGCTCCAGTGGATTTTGAGAAATTAACGTTCAAAAAAAGATATATATCTGTAACAGCGCTCCGCTTCGCGGAGATAAAATTATATCTGTATTACCTAGCTGTTGCTAACACCAGTTAGCGACGGCTAGTAGGAGATAGCGACCATCTTGGGCCCCACTTTGCATGTGAGTGATATTTATCACTAATGACATGCAAAGTGGGCATGCCAAGATGTTAGCGACTGGAAACAGTCGCTAACATCGCTATCTCCTATTATAAACTTTTGGAAATATTCGCGATAAGCGCGAATATCTCTAAAAGCTAGCACCTGCCCTGAGCAGTTCTAAGGCATGTTATCCAATGGGAGGTGGATAACATGGCTAAGAGCATTAGCTCGGTAATGCATGAATATCGCTGAGTTTTCAGCGATATTAATGCATTGCAGTCGTTTTTTATCGGATTTGCGATAAACCTTGATAATAGCAAGGTTTATCTGCGATAATTTCTGACGATGCTTAGTGGTAAAAAAATCGTTGCTAAGCATCGTTAGGGATAAATATCGCTTAACTTTGGTAATATGCCCCAACGTCTGTTAACGTTCGATTCGAAGGAAATCAGGAAGTGTTGAAAAACATTGTCTGCGCCATCTTGCCTTTTTTCAAATGCCACACTTTTGTCGTGCACGGCAGTCATTTTAGATGCCTTGACCAGACCCACTCTGTGCACGCTGTCGATCCTTAGCATGACTCCCCACCCTCGCAAGCATCTCCCCCAGGCAGTGGTCACCCCCGCTCTCTGTCTTATGCATGGGTAATAAACCACCCCCCATCTGCGCTGCTCTTCCCTGAGAATCACACCCTGTGCCCGCGCGACACCTCCCTTTCGCCCTATTCACTACCGCACCCTCTGACACTCCTTTTCCTCTGTGTCCGATTGTCCAGGCCGGTCCTAGGGTATCAGCTAGCCCTGCAGATGTAGTTTATGGCCCCAGCTGGAAAGAATCACCCCTCTTCAAAGGAGTTATAGTAGATCAAGGCCCACACTCGATGAGATCCGTCACAGCAGACGCGTTCCTATTATCTGAAAACCATCCTGTATTGTGATTGGGGAGGGGACCGAGCCTGAAGCGGAAGATTCCAGGGATGACTCTTTGTACATCAAAGTTTTTACAATTATGTGTCACATTAAAAATATATAGCACTCCAACAAAGTAGTAAGATTATAAAACTTTAATAACTTATAAATATATACAAGAAAACAAAAACAGTAATAACATATAAACATTTTTAGGGAAAAACAACGAAGTAGCGGTCGGCTGTGCGAATAGTCCCAACGCAGCACAACGTCCCGATTTCTGGCGTGGGGCGTCGCGGGGGGTGGGTCATCAGTAGCAAACTGTTGTGCGAATAGTTCCAAGGCAGCAGAACGATGGCACCAAGGTGATGTCCAGTAAGTTGCCGCACTGGTTTTGGTATCCTACAATGCTGCTCCGAATAACGGCGTGGGGCGCCCCGGGGGAGGCGGCGTGAACGGGCCTCTCCAGGTGGAGTGTCATCTGTTGTAGTGGGGCGCCCCTTTACCGTTTCAGTTGCCATTCCGTCCGTTTTTGGTCCACTGTGTCAAAAGCCGCAATTCAGCTGAGTTGCGCCCACTCTTGCGGTGCAGCGATAGGCGGCTGTCACAGGACTCTCAAAATGGCGGCAGGCTGTTTCCTTTTTGGGCCTGGTCCACTGAAATGGCCCTGGGACACCTTGGAAATCGGACGCTTGTCTGCTAGGTCTTGGACCCCATTCTCGAAAGCGTCCCCTCCGCCTTGAGGATTTATCAAAAGTTTTGGGGGCCCCCGACTCCTGTAGGCTTCTGGTGGGGAGCGGTTGCCATGATTGCTCGCGGAATGACCACGACGGAGCTACGAGATGGTGGTGCTCTCATGCTGAAGCCAGCTTCAGTCTGAAACATCCAGAAACAAGGTGGGGCTTTCATCGTTTGGGAAAAAAAAAAAGTTTTCATCCAATGAAAAGTGTTGTTTTTAGGTCATATGATCAAGCCTTCCATCATTAGGAAACCAAAAGTAAAATGAACCAATGAAAAGTTTTATAAACAAGTCACATGACCTGTTATGAGGCATAGGGTATAAAATGCGGAGAAAATACGTTGGCACGTGAGGCGGCGTCAGTAGCGGACCGATGTGCGAATAGGCCGAAGGCAATACAACGCGCCAAGATCCGGATGGCACCGAGGTGGTGTCCAGCAAGTTGCAGTACTGGTGTGGCCATCCTACAATGCTGAAAGTCGGCGTGGGGCGCCCCGTTGGCCTGTGAGTTTGCGTCAGTAGCGGACCGATGTGCGAATAAGCCGAAGGCAGCACAACGCGCCAAGATCCGGATGGCACCGAGGTGGTGTCTAGTAAGTTGCCGCACTGGTGTGGCCATCCTACAATGTTGAAAGTCGGCGTGGGGCGCCCCGTTGGCCTGTGAGATGGCGGCAGTAGCGGACCGATGTGCGAATGGGGCCAAAGGCAGCGCAACAATATTTTCGGAATAGAAGACACCACAAGGCGCTGAGATGCCAAGATCCGGATGGCACCAAGGTGGTGTCTAGCAAGTTGTGGCACTGGTGTAGCCATCCTACAATGGTAAAAGTCGGCGTGGGGCGCCCTGTTGGCCTGTGAAATGGTGTCAGTAGCGGACTGATGTGCGAATGGGGCCAAAGGCAGCGCAACAATATTTTCTGACTGACACCACAAGGCGCTGAGATGCCAAGATCCGGATGGCACCGAGGTGATGTCTAAGTTGCGGACCGATGTGCGAATGGGGTCAAAGGCAGCGCAACAATATTTTCTGTATGGAAGATACCACTAGGCGTTGAGATGCCAAGATCCGGATGGCACCGAGGTGATGTCTAGCAAGTTGCTTTACTGGTGTGGTCATCCTACAATGCTGAAAGTCGGCGTGGGGCGCCCCATTAGCCTGTGAGATGGTGTCAGTAGCGGACCGATGTGCGAATAGGCCGAAGGCAGCACAACGCGCCAAGATCCGGATGTCACCGTGGTGGTTTCATAGTTGAGAGGCACTTCATCTGCAGTGGGGCGCCGAGATCCGGATGGCACCGAGGTGATGTCTAGCAAGTTGCTGTACTGGTGTGGTCATCCTACAATGCTGAAAGTCGGCGTGGGGCGCCCCATTAGCCTGTGAGATGGCGTCAGTAGCGGACCGATGTGCGAATGGGGCCAAAGGCAGCGCAACAATATTTTCTGAAGAGAAGACACCAAAAGGCGCTGAGATTCCAAGATCCGGATGGCACCGAGGTGGTGTCTAGGAAGCTATGCAGTTGAGTTGTGTGCGCACTTGCGGCGAATAGGTCGAAGGCAGCATAACAATGTTTTCTGAATAGAAGACACCACAAGGCGTTGAGATTCGGTTACCACCGAGGTGATGTCTAGCAAGTTGCCGCACTGGTGTGGCCATCCTACAATACTGCTCCGAATAACGGCGTGGGGTGCCCGAAGGGGGGGGGGAGGCGGCGTGAACGGGCCTTCCTAGGTGGAGGCTCGTCTGCTGTAGTGGGGCGCCCCTTTACCGTTTCAGTTGCCATTCAGCTGAGTTTCGGCTGCTCTTGATGCTACAGCGACAGGCGGCTGCAACAGGACTCTCAAAATGGCGGCCTGTTCTTTGGATTTGGGCCTGGTCCACTAAAATGGCCCTGGGACACCTTAGAACTCGGACGCTCGATTTTTTTTTCCCTTTCCTGTACATGCAAAAAAAGGTAAATGCCCGGTACGTTACACGCTTCATCTGCCACGATGAACTCTCCAGAGGAACCGAAAAAAAATATAGTTATGGTAACTATACCATGCATCGTCATATGGAGAGGTGGCACCAATTAATTATAGTGCTGCATAAAAGAGAGATTTGGAGGAGAACCCTTGACCTGCTAGTACATTCATCAAAGAAGTGGCACTGACAGCATCAGAGGCAAGGGAAACGGTCCCAAATATTTAGAAGAACTTTGGAAAGATTAAAATGACATGTTTAGATTGTGGCAAATTAATTTCATGTGGACAGATGAGTGTTACTCTAATAAATACAGCATATGAACATCATCATAGTCGATGGTTGGTAGAGACATTTTGACTATATCCTGGACCTGCCCGTCCTCGCCCAAAATGGCGCCGGAATAAATGGGACTCGTAACTCCTTGTTGTGTACTGGTTGCAGAACCTTGAAATCACGAGATACGTATGCAGTTTTGAAGCACATGGCGGGCGGGGACGAGAATTGATTGAATATTTCGATATCCCTATTGATATTAAGTTCTGATGTGTTATTGATTACTGTACTATTGAAAGTTCGAATTAACGTCACCGATGGTACTTGCCCGCAAATGTATATCTAGATAATTTTATTGTAACTGGCCCTGTCGTATTTTAATTATAAAATGTACGTCCACCGATTCCGTAACTGTTAGACACCTTAGTTCTTGCAACCTAATGGCCCGCCCGTTACGTTCCTCTACAGTGTAAATGTCTACTCATCATATACGATTACAGTTTGCTCCGTGGCCGGCCCACGTGGTTATAGGCTCGTATTTGTATAATGAAATTTTCACAATAAAGGTTTTTAAAAGAAAACATGGTAGTAGTATATACATTGGTAAAGTTTTTAATAATAGTCACTGTTTTAGAATCAGTAAAAGGCAAGTGAAATAAAGCAGACCAATTACATGAAGGGTAAAAGGTATAATTCGAAGGAACGCAGTAAAGATAAATGGTCAAGGGCTGTTGTGTTTTCTACTCCTGCAACATAAAGTGATCGATAAGAATCTCATATTCAGGCGTATCGGCGACTAAGACAGCAGGTCGACCCTCTTTTGCTCAACGGCTCCGTCATGGGACGAAGAAACGCTCTTTTTCTCGAAAAAAGAATATATTTTACTTGCAGGACAGTTGTAAATTTTCCGGGAAAGTACATTAGCCTGGAACATTATAACATATATTTAAGAAAAAATAATGTTCGGAAGTAATAAAAAGCGTAATTTTTAGGTCATATGACCAAGCCTTTCATCATTAGAATAAGAAAAGTAAAATGAACCAATGAAAAGTTTTATTAACAAGTCACATGACTTGTTATGCTTACGTTACGCGCTGCGCGCCCCGGATGACTTCCGGATGCGCTAACGCGGCGCGTCATATGACGCATTACGCGACAACGCAGGTCCAGAATATAGTCAAAATGTCTCCACCAACTAGCGGTTGGAACACAACCCCTTTCAGCAGGCTAAATAGTTCTGTTAAATGACAACAGAAGGGACAGGCAACAAGAACCATCAGTCAAAGAGGGGAGGGCTAGTTCTTCTCTACCGGGTTACATTGGGGCGCTACCGGAACTGATCGAATTGGTAGTCTACAGTGTTTCTGGATATTCAGACTGAAGCTGGGGTTAGCATGAGAGCAGCACCATTTCGTAGCTCCGTCGTGGCCATTCCGCAACCAATCATGGCAGCCGCTCTTTATCGTTATTTTGGGCGGGGTGGGTGGCGGAGCCAAGCTGTTTTGCAGCCATCATTGTGTGGAGTTCAGTTCATCTCACTAGTTTTGTATTTGTCATGAGGGGTTGTTCTTAATGTTTCTATTTTAGCGAGGTCAAAAAGAGATCCCATTAGTGGCCTACTGATTTTGCTCGATTCCTTTTCTTTTTTTTTTACACGATTTTTCGTTATCTGCGAAGACTAAACAGAGTATTGCGACTCTGTGTTTGTTTGTAAATAGAGAATGAACCAAAGAGAACCAATTCTAAAACAGTAAATACTTGGATAACAATCAATCAAATGGAGAGAGAAGCAGGCACGACGTATTACAACGGGGGCAAAGGCCTGCGTTAACTACCCTTCACTATGTGCAAAGAGAGAGTACTCCTAATAGAAATGAGGGGGGGGGGCACCATTCAAAGCAGATTAGTGTGCATAAACACGAAAATGTTTTCACTTACCACGTACTTGACATTCGACAGCTTATGATATTTGCTATTAAAAAACCATTGAAATTCACTGAAAAAACCATAGGTTATAGACCATATATAGTTAGGAATTAGCATTTACAAAACCTTGAAAATTCACTGAAAAAACCATAGGTTATAGACCATATATAGTTAGGAATTAGCATTTAAAAAACCTTATTTTACTCACACAAAACCATTGAAATTCCATATATAGTTAGTTGCACTAACTATATATCGCGCACCCGCAATCCACTGCTGATCATGTCACATATTACATCATTCATGACATGGTCAGTGACATCACTGATGACATCACTGATGACATCTCAAATGACATCACTGATGAGATCACTGATGACATCATCCAGTGACTGTGTGTTTCTGTAAAGTTTAAATATGTTTTACATATTGAAGAATGAGTAGATGTATAAGTGTCTGGACGAAGGATTTAGTAGGTGCATGACTGAATGTATGAGTGAGTGATTAAATGTGTCTCACTGAGTGCATGGGTTAGTGACTAAACTGTCTTAATTTGTGCATCATTATGTCTGTTGTTCTGTAAACTGCTGCATGTGTTGATCAGTAGCTATATGATTAACTATATGGGTTATTGATTGATTGTCCAAGTATTTGTATGGGAGACTGAGTGTGTGTGTGGCTGGCTGGGAGGTGTGTGACTCTGTGCAGATCAATGTGTACTTGTATCAATGATTGTATAAGAAAGTAAGTATGTGTTAGTATATGTTTGAAAATGTAAGGTGCTCTAGGTTTAACTGTATAGACAAGAAAATGGAAGTGTGATTGATTCTTTACAGGACTGACTAGGTGTGTGAGTAACTCCATGGATGAGTGGCAGAGTCTGAGTGTCTGTATAGGTGTATGAGTGCATATGATAGTGTTGTAAAGATGAGTGATTGTATGTATGAATGATTGTATGGGTGAATGAGTGAATGTGTGTGTAGACGTAGGAATCAGTGAGTACGTATGTAGTAACTAGTATTGGTGTGTCAATGGTTTCAAAAATTATACTCTGTATTTAACACTGGGTGTAACAGAGGTTATATTAAAGTGTGAGGAGATGCATTGTATTGTCACATTAATGATATCATCATTGATGTGACCATTGATGTCAAAAGAGATATCATCAGTGATGTCATTTGAGATGTCATCAGTGATGTCATCAGTGATGTCACTGACCATGTCATGAATGATGTAATATGTGACATGATCAGCAGTGGATTGCGGGTGCGCGATATATAGTTAGTGCAACTAACTATATATGGAATTTCAATGGTTTTGTGTGAGTAAAATAAGGTTTTTTAAATGCTAATTCCTAACTATATATGGTCTATAACCTATGGTTTTTTCAGTGAATTTTCAAGGTTTTGTAAATGCTAATTCCTAACTATATATGGTCTATAACCTATGGTTTTTTCAGTGAATATATATATATATATATATATATATATACACATTACCTACTGGCGATAGCCAGTAGGTATATATAGTTAGGATTTTTTTCCTATGGGATTTTTGAAAATTCTATGTCGAATAACTTTGGCGTTTGAGGACAGAATTGGCTGACATTTTCAGGAAAATGGAACATTTTGTTTCTGAGCAGCCCCTGAAAATTTGGGGGGGTTTCGTCAAGGGGGGGCCGAGAAAAAAGGGGGGTCCCAAAACGTGTTTTTCCCATGCAATTTTCCATAGGGCGGTTGGCCTCACTTTTAGCCTGAACGGCTCAATGGATTTACACCAAACTTGGCAAAATTGTAGGGACTGGTAGCCCGATGTGCCTTTGCTATGTCTCAAGATATAGGCTCCAGTGGTTTTTACGAAAATTAACTTTGAAAAATATATATTGGGCTACATTGGGCTATATATATGTTGGAGCCCAAATGTAGCCCAATGTAGCCCAATGTAGCCCAAAGATGGCCACCAGAGACAAAAAAACAAATGTAGCCCAAATATCAGCCAGATGTAGCCCAACTATAGCCCAATGACAGAATGTCCCAGAGTGTTCTAAAGAACAACTAGAGTGCTAACAGTCCTACTTATTACAAAGGTATGGCACACCTGAAGCCATCTTGATTGGAATAAAGTGGTAACTCTTAAAACATTTAATTTAAAAAGGAACAAAATGAGGGGGTTCATTTTGCCATAGAAAGTATGATTAGCGAATATATGACGAAATCCCGCATACCATCAGTCCGCAAAAGTTTTTTTCCGCATGTACTATTAGGCCGCAAATTAAAATAACAAAAACTTTTAGAACTAATATGCCTTTAGCATACACTAAACAACTAAACTACCCTAAACCCTAAAACATTACCCCCAGCATGACCCTACACTACACAAACAGTACAACACTACCCTAAACCCTAAAACACTACCCCCAGCATGACCCTACACTACGCAAACACTACAACACTACCCAAAACCCTAAAACACTACCCCCCAGCATGACCCTACACTACGCAAACACTACAACACTACCCTAAACCCTAAAACACTACCCCCAGCATGACCCTACACTACACAAACACTACAACACAACCCTAAACCCTAAAACACTACCCCCAGCATGACCCTACACTACGCAAACACTACAACACAACCCAAGACCCTAAAACACTACCCCCAGCATGACCCTACACTACGCAAACACTACAACACTACCCTAAACCCTAAAACACTACCCCCAGCATGACCCTACACTACGCAAACACTACAACACTACCCAAAACCCTAAAACACTACACCCCAGCATGACCCTACACTACGCAAACACTACAACACTACCCTAAACCCTAAAACACTACCCCCAGCATGACCCTACACTACGCAAACACTACAACACTACTCAAAACCCTAAAACACTACACCCCAGCATGACCTCACACTACGCAAACACTACAACACTACCCTAAACCCTAAAACACTACCCCCAGCATCACCCTACACTAGGCAAACACTACAACACTACTCAAAACCCTAAAACACTACACCCCAGCATGACCCTACACTACGCAAACACTACAACACTACCCTAAACCCTAAAACACTACCCCCAGCATGACCCTACACTACGCAAACACTACAACACTACCCTAAACCCTAAAACACTACCCCCAGCATGACCCTACACTACGCAAACACTACAACACTACCCTAAACCCTAAAACACTACCCCCAGCATGACCCTACACTACGCAAACACTACAACACTACCCTAAACCCTAAAACACTACCCCCAGCATGACCCTCCACTACGCAAACACTAAAACACTACCCAAAACCCTAAAACACTACCCCCAGCATGACCCTCCACTACGCAAACACTACAACACTACCCAAAACCCTAAAACACTACCCCCAGCATGACCCTCAACTACGCAAACACTACAACACTACCCAAAACCCTAAAACACTACACCCCAGCATGACCCTACACTACGCAAACACTACAACACTACCCAAAACCCTAAAACACTACCCCCAGCATGACCCTACACTACGCAAACACTACAACACTACCCAAAACCCTAAAACACTACCCCCAGCATGACCCTACACTACGCAAACACTACAACACTACCCTAAACCCTAAAATACTACACCCCAGCATGACCCTACACTACGCAAACACTACAACACTACCCAAAACCCTAAAACACTACCCCCAGCATGACCCTACACTACGCAAACACTACAACACTACCCAAAACCCTAAGACACTACCCCCAGCATGACCCTCCACTACGCAAACACTACAACACTACCCAAAACCCTAAAACACTACACCCCAGCATGACCCTACACTACGCAAACACTACAACACTACCCAAAACCCTAAAACACTACACCCCAGCATGACCCTACACTACGCAAACACTACAACACTACCCAAAACCCTAAAACACTACCCCCAGCATGACCCTACACTACGCAAACACTACAACACTACCCAAAACCCTAAAACACTACCCCCAGCATGACCCTACACTACGCAAACACTACAACACTACCCTAAACCCTAAAATACTACACCCCAGCATGACCCTACACTACGCAAACACTACAACACTACCCAAAACCCTAAAACACTACCCCCAGCATGACCCTACACTACGCAAACACTACAACACTATCCTAAACCCTAAAACACTACGCCCAGCATGACCCTACACTACGCAAACACTACAACACAACCCTAAACCCTAAAACACTACCCCCAGCATGACCCTACACTACGCAAACACTACAACACTACCCTAAACCCTAAAACACTACCCCCAGCATGACCCTACACTGCGCAAACACTACAACACAACCCTAAACCCTAAAACACTACCCCCAGCATGACCCTACACTAAACAACCACCACAACTCTACACTACACTAACACAACACTACACTACACAACACTACACTACACTACACAATCACTAACCCACGAAAAAATTAACACAAACCCACTTACCTCTCTCGTCATCGTGGTTTTCACAACGCAAATACATTTACCATACATGCCTTTAAAACTTAATTCTTTGTAAAGGCATGCGCGATAAATGCACATGCGTTTTGAAAAAATGCGGGATAATGGTATGCGAGGTCAATGACCTTGCGGGATAATGGTATGCGGACTGAAAGTCTGCGGGATAAAAAATGCGGGAAAATGGCTGCAAACCATGATTAGCAGCAGACTTCCCTGGTGAGCACTAGCTTTACTACAGTGATCTAATGAGCAACTAGAGTGCTAACATTCAGAATTTATGGCAAATGTGTGACACATCTGAATGCCTTCTTGATAGAACCAAAGTAAACAAGCATTGAAAATGCAATAGATCTCGCCCTCGTTTAAGTTAAAGCCATTCTGTTTGTAATGAGGTGGCTTTTTAGCTTTGCTTTTATTAGTGTTTTTAAAACTTTCATGTAAATAACATGCATATGTATGCATATATGTATATGTATGCATGCATTTATATTTATATAGATATGCAGATTATATATGTTTATATATGTATATTACCTACTGGCGATAGCCAGTGGGTATATATAGTTAGGATTTTTTCTCTATGGGATTTCTGAAAATTCTATGTCTAATAACTTTGGCGTTTGTGGACGGAATTGGCTGAAATTTTCAGGAAAATGGCACATTTTGTTTCTGAGCAGCCCCTGAAAATTTGGGGGGGTTTCGTCAAGGGGGGGGCGACAAAAAAGGGGGGTCCCAAAACGCGTTTTTCCCATTCATTTTTCCATAGGGCGGTTGGACTCACTTTTAGCTCGAACGGCTGAATAGATTTACATGAAACTTGGCAAAATTGTAGATATGGTTTGCCCGACGTGCCTTTGCTATGTCTCAATATATGTGCTCCAGTGGATTTTGAGAAATGAACGTTTAAAAAAATATATATATCTGTGACAGCGCTCCGGTTAGCGCCCCGGTTCGCGTACCTGACGCGTAACGGAACTTCGCGAAGCGAAGCTGATTGGCTCTCCGGTGTCTGTCAACATTCTAAACAGTCCGGAGCGGCCGCCATCTTGTCTCTCGGTACGATCGAGAGACAAGATGTGGTGAAAAACGAAGGGGAAAATGAAGGAAAGGGGGCAAGGTAGACCACTCCTGACCCCCTAGGATTGATGAGGGGGATATTAAAGTGCCCCGCGGGGCAAAAAATAAAAAAACAATTTTTTTTGCGATTTTACGCCGTGGAGGCGCGTCCCGGTACGCGAACCGGGCAGCTCACCGGGCAGCTCACCGGGCAGCTAACCGGGCAGCTAACCGGCAGCGTAGGTTCGAGAGACAAGATGTGGTGAAAAAAGAAGGGGAAATGAAGGAAACGGGGCAAGGTAAACCCTTCCTGACCCCCTAGGATTGATGAGGGGGATATTAAAGTCCTCCGCGATTTTTCGCGGTAGAGGCGCTTCCCGGTACGCGAACCGGGCAGCTAATCGGCAGCGTAACGGGAGTCCGCCATCTTGTGTTTTTGGAGCGTCCGGTTCGCGTACCGGGTAGCGTCCCGGTAAGCGTAACAAGGGGAAAACCAAGAGAAACAGTAAAAAAAAAATTAAGGGAATAGATTTCCAGCAAACTTGGCAAAATTGTAGGGACTGTTTGTTTGATGTGCCTTTGCAAGGCCTCAAGATATGTGCACGTGTGGATTTTGTCTAATTAAGGTTAAAAAAATATATATATCTGTAAGCGTGCTCCGGCACGCTTACGTTACGGGTTTTGTTTGCGCTACAGAGCCGATACGTCACGGTTATGCGACGCGTCATGCGGCGTCTCACGTGGCTACGTGATACGTCACGTAATAAAGAATATATTTTCCAGCTATAGATATTAGCTTTTAAAAAACCAATGAAATTCACTGAAAAAAACATAGGTTATAGACCATATATAGTTAGGAATTTGCATTTACAAAACCTTGAAAATTCACTGAAAAAACCATAGGTTAGAGACCATATATAGTTAGCTGGCCATTTTATTGACATAAAACCAATGAAATTCCATATATAGTTAGTTGCACTAACTATATATCGCGCACCCGCAATCCACTGCTGATGATGTCACATATTACATCATTCATGACATGGTCAGTGACATCACTGATGACATCACTAATGACATCTCAAATGACATCTCAAATGACATCACTGATGACATCATGACACACCAATACCAGTTACTACATACGCACTCACTGATTCCTACGTCTACACACACATTCACTCATTCACCCATACAATCACTCATACATACAGTCACTCATTATTACAACACTATCATATGCACTCATACACCTATGCAGACACTCACACACTGCCACTCATCCATGGAGTTACTCACACACCTAGTCAGTCCTGTAAAGAATCAATCACACTTCCATTTCCTCATCTATACAGTTAAACACAGAACACCATACTTCAGTGACATCACTGATGACATCACTGATGACATCTCAAATGACATCACTGATGACATCTCAAATGACATCACTGATGACATCATGACACACCAATACCAGTTACTACATACGCACTCACTGATTCCTACGTCTACACACACATTCACTCATTCACCCATACAATCACTCATACATACAGTCACTCATTATTACAACACTATCATATGCACTCATACACCTAGTCAGTCCTGTGAAGAATCAATCACACTTCGATTTCCTCATCTATACAGTTAAACACAGAACACCATACTTTTCACACATATACTAACACATACTTACTCTCTTATACAATCACTGATACAAGTACACATTGATATGCACAGAGTCACACACCTCCCAGCCAGCCACACACACACTCAGTCTTCCATACATCCACTCATTCTTCAATATGTAAAACATATTTAAACTTTACAAAAACACACAGACACTAGATGATGTCATCAGTGATGTCATTTGAGATGTCATCAGTGATGTCATCAGTGATGTCATTTGAGATGTCATCAGTGATGTCATCAGTGATGTCACTGACCATGTCATGAATGATGTAATATGTGACATCATCAGCAGTGGATTGCGGGTGCGCGATATATAGTTAGTGCAACTAACTATATATGGAATTTCATTGGTTTTATGTCAATAAAATGTCCAGCTAACTATATATGGTCTCTAACCTATGGTTTTTTCAGGGAATTTTCAAGGTTTTGTAAATGCAAATTCCTAACTATATATGGTCTATAACCTATGGTTTTTTCAGTGAATATATATATATATATATATATATATAAATATATATATATATATATACCTATGGTTTTTTCAGTGAATATATATATATATATATATAAATATATATATATATATATATATATATATATATTCACTGAAAAAACCATAGGTTATAGACCATATATATATATATATATATATATATATATATATATATATATATATATATATATATATATAAATATATATATATATATATATATATATATTCACTGAAAAAACCATAGGTTATAGACCATATATAGTTAGGAATTAGCATTTACAAAACCTTGAAAATTCACTGAAAAAACCATAGGTTATAGACCATATATAGTTAGGAATTAGCATTTAAAAAACCTTATTTTACTCACACAAAACCACTGAAATTCCATATATAGTTAGTTGCACTAACTATATATCGCGCACCCGCAATCCACTGCTGATCATGTCACATATTACATCATTCATGACATGGTCAGTGACATCACTGATGACATCACTGATGACATCTCAAATGACATCACTGATGACATCACTGATGACAACATCCAGTGACTGTATGTTTCTGTATAGTTAAAATATGTCTTACATATTGAAGAATGAGTGGATGTATAAGTGTCTGGATGAAGGATTTAGTAGGTGCGTGACTGACTGTATGAGTGAGTGATTAAATGTGTCTCACTGAATGCATGGGTTAGTGACTAAACTGTCTTAATTTGTGCATCATTATGTCTGTTGTTCTGTAAACTGCTGCATGTGTTGATCATTAGCTATACGAGAGGCTATATGTGTTATTAATTGGTTGCCCAAGTATTTCTATGGGAGATTGAGTTTGTGTGGGGGTGGCTGGAAGGTGTGTGACTCTATGCATAGATGTGTGAGCAGTTTATTCACTAGGTGTATGAGTTCAAGAGTGCATGTGGAAACAGCTACATGGGCAGTTGACTGTGTGCATGAGTGTATTGATGAGTGAATGGATATCTCAATGCTACATGTCATAGTAAGTACATATGTAAAACACAGTACATGTGAGAGTTGGCATATATAAATAACTGTGCATGAGAGCCACTGAATGAGTGAGTGGTTGTATCGATCATTGTGAACTTGTATCAGGGATTGTATAAGAGAGTAAATATGTGTTAGTATATGTTTCAATAAGTAAGGTGTGTTTAACTGTATAGTTGAAGAAATGGAGGTGAGATTGTTTCTTTGCATGACTGACTGGGTGTGTGAGTAACTCCATGGATGAGTGGCAGTGTGTGAGTGTCTGTATACACTGAGTGTATCTAAGGTTATATTAGAGTCTGAAGAGGTTTATCGTATTAGCACAAGAATGATGTCAAATGAGATGTCATCAGTGATGTCATCAGTGATGTCATTTGAGATGTCATCAGTGATGTCATCAGTGATGTCACTGACCATGTCATGAATGATGTAATATGTGACATGATCAGCAGTGGATTGCAGGTGCGCGATATATAGTTAGTGCAACTAACTATATATGGAATTTCAATGGTTTTGTGTGAGTAAAATAAGGTTTTTTAAATGCTAATTCCTAACTATATATGGTCTATAACCTATGGTTTTTTCAGTGAATTTTCAAGGTTTTGTAAATGCTAATTCCTAACTATATATGGTCTATAACCTATGGTTTTTTCAGTGAATTTCAATGTTTTTTTAATAGCAAATATCATAAGCTGTCGAATGTCAAGTACGTGGTAAGTGAAAACATTTTCGTGTTTATGCACACTGATCTGCTTTGAATGGTGCCCCCCCCCCCCTCATTTCTATTAGGAGTACTCTCTCTTTGCAGATAGTGAAAGGTAGTTAACGCAGGCCTTTGCCCCCGTTGTAATCCGTCGTGCCTGCTTCTCTCTCCATTTGATTGATTGTTATCCAAGTATTTACTGTTTTAGAATTAGTTCTCTTTGGTTCATTCTCTATTTACAAACAAACACAGAGTCGCAATACTCTGTTTAGTCTTTGCAGATAACGAAAAATCGTGTAAAAAAAAAAGAAAAGGAATCGAGCAAAATCAGTAGGCCACTAATGGGATCTCTTTTTGACCTCGCTAAAATAGAAACATTAGGAACAACCCCTCATGACAAATACAAAACTAGTGAGATGAACTGAACTCCACACAATGATGGCTGCAAAACAGCTCGGCTCCGCCACCCACCCCGCCCAAAATAACGATAAAGAACGGCTGCCATGATTGGTTGCGGAATGACCACGACGGAGCTACGAAATGGTGCTGCTCTCATGCTAACCCCAGCTTCAGTCTGAAACATCCAGAAACACTGTAGACTACCAATTCGATCAGTTCCGGTAGCGCCCCAATGTAACCCGGTAGAGAAGAACTAGCCCTCCCCTCTTTGACTGATGGTTCTTGTTGCCTGTCCCTTCTGTTGTCATTTAACAGAACTATTTAGCCTGCTGAAAGGGGTTGTGTTCCGACCGCTGGTTGGTGGAGACATTTTGACTATATTCTGTACCTGCGTTGTCGCGCAATGCGTCATATGACGCGCCGCGTTAGCGCATCCGGAAGTCATCCGGGGCGCGCAGCGCGTAACGTAAGCATAACAAGTCATGTGACTGGTTAATAAAACATTTCATTGGTTCATTTTACTTTTCTTATTGTAATGATGAAAGGCTTGGTCATATGACCTAAAAATTACGCTTTTCATTACTTCCGAACATTATTTTTTCTTAAATATATGTTATAATGTTCCAGGCTAATGTACTTTCCCGGAAATTTTACAACTGTCCTGCAAGTAAAATATATTCTTTTTTCGAGAAAAAGAGCGTTTCTTCGTCCCATGACGGAGCCGTTGAGCAAAAGAGGGTCGACCTGCTGTCTTAGTCGCCGATACGCCTGAATATGAGATTCTTATTGATCACTTTATGTTGCAGGAATAGAAAACACAACAGCCCTTGACCATTTATCTTTACTGCGTTCCTTCGTATTATACCTTTTACCCTTCATGTAATTGGTCTGCTTTATTTCACTTGCCTTTTAATGATTCTAAAACAGTCACTATTATTAAAAACTTTACCAATGTATATACTACTACCATGTTTTCTTTTAAAAACCTTTATTGTGAAAATTTCATTATACAAATACGAGCCTATAACCACGTGGGCCTGCCACAGAGCAAACTGTAATCGTATATGATGAATAGACATTTACACTGTAGAGGAACGTAACGGGCGGGCCATTAGGTTGCAAGAACTAAGGTGTCTAACAGTTACGGAATCGGTGGACGTACATTTTATAATTAAAATACGACAGGGCCAGTTACAATAAAATTATCTAGATATACATTTGCGGGCAAGTACCATGGGTGACGTTAATTCGAACTTTCAACAGTACAGTAATCAATAACACATCAGAACTTAATATCAATAGGGATGTCGAAATAGTCAATCAATTCTCGTCCCCGCCCGCCATGTGCTTCAAAACTGCATACGTATCTCGTGATTTCAAGGTTCTGCAACCAGTACACAACAAGGAGTTACGAGTCCCATTTATTCCGGCGCCATTTTGGGCGAGGACGGGCAGGTCCAGGATATAGTCAAAATGTCTCTACCAACCATCGACTATGATGATGTTCATATGCTGTATTTATTAGAGTAACACTCATCTGTCCACATGAAATTAATTTGCCACAATCTAAACATGTCATTTTAATCTTTCCAAAGTTCTTCTAAATATTTGGGACCATTTCCCTTGCCTCTGAAGCTCTCAGTGTCACTTCTTTGATGAATGTACTAGCAGGTCAGGGGTTCTCCTCCAAATCTCTCTTTTATGCAGCACTATAATTAATTGGTGCCACCTCTCCATATGACGATGCATGGTATAGTTACCACAACTATATTTTTTTTCGGTTCCTCTGGAGAGTTCATCGTGGCAGATGAAGCGTGTAACGTACCGGGCATTTACCTTTTTTTGCATGTACAGGAAAGGAAAAAAAAATCGAGCGTCCGAGTTCTAAGGTGTCCCAGGGCCATTTTAGTGGACCAGGCCCAAATCCAAAGAACAGGCCGCCATTTTGAGAGTCCTCTTGCAGCCGCCTGTCGCTGTAGCATCAAGAGCAGCCGAAACTCAGCTGAATGGCAACTGAAACGGTAAAGGGGCGCCCCACTACAGCAGACGAGCCTCCACCTAGGAAGGCCCATTCACGCCGGCTCCCCCCCCTTCGGGCACCCCATGCCGTTATTCGGAGCAGTATTGTAGGATGGCCACACCAGTGCGGCAACTTGCTAGACATCACCTCGGTGGTAACCGAATCTCAACGCCTTGTGGTGTCTTCTATTCAGAAAACATTGTTATGCTGCCTTCGACCTATTCGCCGCAAGTGCGCACACAACTCAACTGCATAGCTTGCTAGACACCACCTCGGTGCCATCCGGATCTTGGAATGTCAGCACCTTTTGGTGTCTTCTCTTCAGAAAATATTGTTGCGCTGCCTTTGGCCCCATTCGCACATCAGTCCGCTACTGACGCCATCTCACAGGCTAATGGGGCGCCCCACGCCGACTTTCAGCATTGTAGAATGACCACACCAGTACAGCAACTTGCTAGACATCACCTCGGTGCCATCCGGATCTCGGCGCCCCACTGCAGATGAAGTGCCTCTCAACAATCAAACCACCACGGTGACATCCGGATCTTGGCGCGTTGTGCTGCCTTCGGCCTATTCGCACATCGGTCCGCTACTGACGCCATCTCACAGGCTAATGGGGCGACCCACGCCGAGTTTCAGCATTGTAGGATGACCACACCAGTACAGCAACTTGCTAGACATCACCTCGGTGCCATCCGAATCTTTGCATCTCAACGCCTAGCGGTATCTTCCATACAAAAAATATTGTTACGCTGCCTTTGGCCCCATTCGCACATCAGTCCGCAACTTAGACATCACCTCGGTGCCATCCGGATCTTGGCATCTCATCGCCTTGTGGTGTCAGTCAGAAAATATTGTTGCGCTGCCTTTGGCCCCATTCGCACATCGGTCCGCTACTGACGCCATCTCACAGGCCAACGGGGCGCCCCACGCCGACTTTCAACATTGTAGGATGGCCACAGAAGTGCGACAACTTACTAGACACCACCTCGGTGCCATCCGGATCTTGGCGCGTTGTGCTGCCTTCGGCCTATTCGCACATCGGTCCGCTACTGACGCCATCTCACAGGCCAACGGGGCGCCCCACGCCGACTTTCAGCATTGTTGGATGGCCACACCAGTGCGGCAACTTACTAGACACCACCTCGGTGCCATCCGGATCTTGGCGCGTTGTGCTGCCTTCGGCCTATTCGCACATCGGTCCGCTACTGACGCAAACTCACAGGCCAACGGGGCGCCCCAGGCCGACTTTCAGCATTGTAGGATGGCCACACCAGTGCTGCAACTTGCTGGACACCACCTCGGTGCCATCCGGATCTTGGCGCGTTGTATTGCCTTCGGCCTATTCGCACATCGGTCCGCTACTGACGCCGCCTCACGTACCAACGTATTTTCTCCGCATTTTATACCCTATGCCGCATAACAGGTCATGTGACTTGTTTATAAAACTTTTCATTGGTTCATTTTACTTTTGGTTTCCTAATGATGGAAGGCTTGATCATATGACCTAAAAACAACACTTTTCATTGGATGAAAACTTTTTTTTTCCCAAACGATGAAAGCCCCACCTTGTTTCTGGATGTTTCAGACTAAACTGGCGTCAGCATGAGAGCACCACCATCTCGTAGCTCCGTCGTGGTCATTCCGCGAGCAATCATGGCAGCCGCTCCCCACCAGAAGCCTGCAGGAGTCGGGCCCCCAAAACTTTTGATGAATTCTCAAGGCGGAGGGGACGCTTTCGAGAATGGGGTCCAAGACCTAGCAGACAAGCGTCCGATTTCCAAGGTGTCCCAGGGCCATTTCAGTGGACCAGGCCCAAAAAGGAAAGAGCCTGCCGCCATTTTGAGAGTCCTGTGACAGCCGCCTATCGCTGCACCGCAAGAGTGGGCGCAACTCAGCTGAATTGCGGATTTTGACACAGTGGACCAAAGCGGACGGAATGGCAACTGAAACGGTAAAGGGGCGCCCCACTACAGCAGACGAGGCTCCACCTGAGGAGGCCCGTTCACGCCGCCTCCCCCGGGGCGCCCCACGCCGTTATTCGGAGCAGCATTGTAGGATACCAAAACCAGTGCGGCAACTTACTGGACATCACCTTGGTGCCATCGTTCTGCTGCCTTGGAACTATTCGCACAACAGTTTGCTACTGATGACCCACCCCCCGCGACGCCCCACGCCGTTATTTGCTGGGTGGCAACTTACTAGACATCACTTTCGTGTCATCTAGATTTCGGCGCGTTCTGCTGCCTTGGAACTATTCGCACAACAGTTTGCTACTGATGACCCACCCCCCGCGACGCCCCACGCCGGAAATCTGGACGTTGTGCTGCATTGGGACTATTCGCACAGCCGACCGCTACTTCGTTGTTTTTCCCTAAAAATGTTTATATGTTATTACTATTTTTGTTTTCTTGTATATATTTATAAATTATTAAAGTTTTATAATCTTACTACTTTGTCGGAGTGCTATATATTTTTAATGTGACACATAATTGTAAAAACTTTGATGTACAAAGAGTCATCCCTGGAATCTTCCGCTTCACGCTCGGTCCCCTCCCCAATCACAATACAGGATGGTTTTCAGATAATAGCAACGCTTCTGTTGTGACGGATCTCATCGAGTGTGGGCCTTGATCTACTATAACTCCTTTGAAGAGGGGTGATTCTTTACAGCTGTGGCCATAAACTACATCTGCAGGGCTAGCTGATACCCTAGGACCGGCCTGGACAATCGGACACAGAGGAAAAGGAGTGTCAGAGGGTGCGGTAGTGAATAGGGCGAAAGGGAGGTGTCGGGCGGGCACAGGGTGTGATTCTCAGGGAAGAGCAGCGCAGATGGGGGGAGGTTTATTACCCATGCATAAGACAGAGAGCGGGGGTGACCACTGCCTGGGTGAGATGCTTGCGAGGGTGGGGAGCCATGCTAAGGATCGACAGCGTGCACAGAGTGGGTCTGGTCAAGGCATCTAAAATGGCTGCCGTGCACGACAAAAGTGTGGCATTTGAAAAAAGACAAGATGGCGCAGACAATGTTTTTCAACACCTCCTGATTTCCTTCGAATCGAACGTTAACAGACGTTGGGGCATATTACCAAAGTTAAGCGATATTTATCCCTAACGATGCATTGCAAAGATTTTTTTACGGTCAGAAATTATCGCAGATAAACCTTGCTATTATCAAGGTTTATCGCAAATACGATAAAAAACGACCGCAATGCATTAATATCGCTGAAAACTCAGCGATATTCATGCATTACCGAGCTAATGCTCTTAGCCATGTTATCCACCTCCCATTGGATAACATGGCTAAGAACTGCTCAGGGCAGCTGTTACTTTTTGGAGATATTCGCGCTTATCGCGAATATTTCCAAAAGTTGATAATAGGAGATAGCGATGTTAGCGACTGTTTCCAGTCGCTAACATCTTGGCATGCCCACTTTGCATGTCATTAGTGATAAATATCACTCACATGCAAAGTGGGGCCCAAGATGGTCGCTATCTCCTACTAGCCGTCGCTAACTGGTGTTAGCAACAGCTAGGTAATACAGATATAATTTTATCTCCGCGAAGCGGAGCGCTGTTACAGATATATATCTTGTTTTTGAACGTTAATTTCTCAAAATGCACTGAAGCACATATATTGAGACCTAGCAAAGGCACATCGGGCTACCAGTCCCTAATATTTTACCAAGTTTCGTGCAAATCCATTCAGCCGTTCTATTATTATTATTTTTATTTTTTTTTGCCCCGCGGGGCCCTTTTAAAACCTCCACATCAAACCTAGGGGGTCAGCGAGGATCTACTATGCCCCCTTATGGTCATTTGCCCCTTCGCTTTGGCCTCCTCTTGTCTCTCGATCCTACCGAGAGACAAGATGGCGGCCGCTACGTACTGTTTGGAATGTTTACAGACACCGGAGAGCCAATCAGCTTCGCTTCGCAAAGCTCCGTAACGCGAAAAGTACGCGAAGCGGTGCGCTGTTACAGATATATATCTTTTTTTGAACGTTAATTTCTCAAAATCCACTGAAGCACATATATTGAGACCTAGCAAAGGCACATCGGGCTACCAGTCCCTACAATTTTGCCAAGTTTCGTGCAAATCCATTCAGCCGTTCGATTATTATTATTATTTTTTTTTTTTGCCCCGCGGGGCCCTTTTAAAACCTCCACATCAAACCTAGGGGGTCAGCGAGGATCTACTATTCCCCCTTATGGTCATTTGCCCCTTCGCTTTGGCCTCCTCTTGTCTCTCGATCCTACCGAGAGACAAGATGGCGGCCGCTACGGACTGTTTGGAATGTTGACAGACGCCGGAGAACCAATCAGCTTCGCTTCACAAAGCTCCGTTGCGCGAAAAGTACGCGTCCTGGAGCGCTGCCCGGTCCGCTGTTACAGATATATATCTTTTTTTAAACGTTAATTTCTCAAAATCCACTGTAGCACATATATTGAGACCTACAAAAGGCACATCGGGCTACCAGTCCCTACAATTTTTCCAAGTTTCGTGCAAATCCATTCAGCCGTTCGGGCTAAAAGTGAGGCCAACCGCCCTATGGAAAACTCAATGTTAAAAACACGTTTTGGGACCCCCCTTTTTTCTCGACCCCCCCTGGACGAACCCCCCCCCCAATTTTCAGGGGCTGCTCAGAAACAAAATGTGCAATTTTCCTGAAAATTTCAGCCAATTCCGTCCACAAACGCCAAAGTTATTAGACATAGAATTTTCAAAAAACCCATAGAGAAAAAATCCTAACTATATATACCTACTGGCGACCGCCAGTAGGTAATACATTACCTACTGGCGGTCGCCAGTAGGTATATATAGTTAGGATTTTTTCTCTATGGGATCCCATAGAGAAAAAATCCTAACTATATATACCTACTGGCGACCGCCAGTAGGTAATACATTACCTACTGGCGGTCGCCAGTAGGTATATATAGTTAGGATTTTTTCTCTATGGGATTTTTGAAAATTCTATGTCTAATAACTTTGGCGTTTGTGGACGGAATTGGCTGAAATTTTCAGGAACATGGCACATTTTGTTTCTGAGCAGCCCTTGAAAATTTGGGGGGGGTTCGTCAAGGGGGGGCCGAGAAAAAAGGGGGGTCCCAAAACGTGTTTTTAACATTGAGTTTTCCATAGGGCGGTTGGCCTCACTTTTAGCCCGAACGGCTGAATGGATTTGCACGAAACTTGGCAAAATTGTAGGGACTGGTAGCCCGATGTGCCTTTTGTAGGTCTCAATATATGTGCTCCAGTGGATTTTGAGAAATTAACGTTTAAAAAAAGATATATATCTGTAACAGCGGACCTGGCAGCGTCCCAGGACGCGTACTTTACGCGCAACGGAGCTTTGTGAAGCGAAGCTGATTGGTTCTCCGGCGTCTGTCAACATTCCAAAAAGTCCGTAGCGGCCGCCATCTTGTCTCTCGGTAGGATCGAGAGACAAGAGGAGGTCAAAACAAAGGGGGAAATAACTATAAGGGGGCATAGTAGATCCTCGCTGACCCCCTAGGTTTGATGTGGAGGTTTTAAAAGGGCCCCGCGGGGCAAAAAAAAATAATAATAATAATAATCGAACGGCTGAATGGATTTACACGAAACTTGGCAAAATATTAGGGACTGGTAGCCCGATGTGCCTTTGCTAGGTCTCAATATATGTGCTCCAGTGGATTTTGAGAAATTAACGTTCAAAAAAAGATATATATCTGTAACAGCGCTCCGCTTCGCGTAACGGAGGTTTGCGAAGCTGATTGGTCATTCTGTCACTGGGCTATAGTTGGGCTACATCTGGCTGATATTTGGGCTACATTTGTTTTTTTGTGTGTCTGGCGGCCATCTTTGGGCTACATTGGGCTACATTGGGCTTCATTGGGCTACATTGGGCTACATTTGGGCTCCAACATATATATAGGCCAATGTAGCCCAATATATATTTTTCAAAGTTAATTTTCGTAAAAACCACTGGAGCATATATCTTGAGACATAGCAAAGGCACATCGGGCTACCAGTCCCTACAATTTTGCCAAGTTTCGTGGAAATCCATTCAGCCGTTCGAGCTAAAAGTGAGTCCAACCGCCCTATGGAAATGAAGGAAATGAATGGGTAATTTGTAATTAGCAAATAGCTAATCGCAAACTAGGAATGGTAAAGAATCGCTATTTATTCCTTAAAGTTCGCTATTTAGGAAATGCAAAAAACTTTGATGATACATATGGCGGTTCATCTCTAACAAGATAAGAAGCATAGGGATACATTTATGATGACTGGCGCATCACCAGGGATGTGTTAGTCATTCTGTGCCGCTGTTCCGTCACCTATGGTGTGCTGCATTTACAATGCGGCGCATCATGGGGCAAAAACAGCACAGATGCGTGATGTATCTGTGCCGTAAAGGTGGCGCATTGCTGGAGTTGTATCGCAAGTGTGATGAAGCTCCAGCAAGGGTCGGGGGTGCCCCTGTCGCAGGGTTTCTGTTCTCACACAGAACTGTGGACAGAGGATTGGAACCTCAGCGAATTAGGGTGTCCCAAAACTCACGTTAGTAATCAAAAACTCCTTAGCAAGCTAGGTACAGTGTCACATTGGATATAACAAACTCTCAATGTTTAGACAATCCAGAATATGAACTTATAGTACCTCAGGATACGTGGAACTCATGAACAGTCGGTCGTTATATATTTCTTAGAAACCAGAACATGGAGTTAAGAAGAACACATGTGTATTTGAAATGTTTATTTACTAATGCCGTCTTCTCAGGCGTAGTATCTTAGATAATAGAAGTACACATATTATCAGTAGTAAAATTACCAGCATAGTTACTAGTACATAAAAAGCGAATGGTGACAGTATGTTAACATGCTGTAAATGAATAAGAGTTAGCAACACTTATAAGCAGCCGCGGGCCGTGGAGGGAGTTACGGTGGGGCAGGGAGGCGGGGAGGGGGAGGGGCAAGGTAGAGAGGGCTCCACCCTGCTTCTCCCCCTCCCCGCCTCCCTGCCTCACCGTAACTCCCTCCACGGCCCGCGGCTGCTTATATCTCACCCTCTCTAATACACATATTATATTATTTGCTAAGAAGGTCTCTTTGTGTTGGTTTAGGGCGTGCCCATACTTTAGTGTCTTAGATTTGAAGGAATCACATCAGCATACACCAGCTCTCTCTTCATGTGAACCGCATCAACTGTTGTGTATGTGTGTTCGGCAAAGCAATATAAAACCCGCCTCATGCCCAGAATTGGCAGAAGTTGCACTTATGTTATGAGTATGAAGTCGTGGAGATCAGACCTCATAACAATTCTGTATCGTGTTGTTCTTGAAACTTTAGCACTCGCTGTACAGATATAGTTTAACAAGCAAAGCAGATAGTAGAGCAATAACATATTATTCTCATGTAAACCACGATGAACTACTAGGTGGAAAGCTAAAGCAACAACTAAGTGTCGTGTGCAGAAGTTGCAAAAAAGGAAAAATGGCGTTTAAACCGGTAATGAGCCCATGCTAACTTAACACGGTGTAAAGATATCCAGGACCTAGATGACACCTCCCCATGATCCGGAAACGAACTGAATAAGATAATAGAAGTGCCATCTCATGAGAGCAGATTGCAAGTTTATATGTGGACGGTCCGCAAGGTAAAGCATTAAAAACTAGGAAAATTTAATGCTAAAGAAAAATAAAACAGCCAAGTACTTTATCGAGTCTTAAGCCAATAGGCAAGGTAAATAATAAAAACTTGACAAATAAGTCAATGAATTGTCAATGAAATGCTAGTACTCAGCATATCAAACATGAAAAAGGTCTATGACATAACTGTGTATGCAAAATAAGCTGCAACAGCCTCCAATAGGAAGTCACCGTCTTCATCCGAAAACAGTTCAGCCATCCAATTTAAAAGCGGAAAAGAACATACGTGCTCTCCCAGCACCGGATCCTCTATCACCATCAGAGGACAGCTCGGTGGGTTTTCAAGAAAGCTCTGTTCCAAGAAAGACTGTGCTGCCGCCAGTAAATTCCAGGGACCAAGTAGTCCATGCATCAATGCCACAGCCATAATCCTTTCGCCAGGACAAACCAACTCGTGAGTAATGATAGGAGTCATCAGCTGATTAAAGTCGACGTCAGGAGAAACCGGTCCGCAGAGACACAAATCAATGGCCCAATCGAAATCACAGGTCAGGCAGTGAAATACAGGCTGGACACAGGTGAAGTAGGAGAATCGAAAAGATAATCCATATGCCGTGCTTAATATCGCCAACGGCATTGTGCCATAATATTCTAGCATGCGATTGCGGAACAGTGTCAGCAGCTGCAGGGTGGGAGGTTGCATAGGAGGGACATCCATATTTAAAAATGTAAAAAAGCACAAGAGCGTCCGCTGGTAATGCAAGTAAAAATGCCAATCCACGAACCAGAGTGGAGAAAATAGAATGAAAGGAAGCAGGGATGACTCCAAAGATTTTCTCAAATGAAGTCACGAGACCACTGGTAACAACTTTAAAAAAGTGCGCCAGGGTCTTTGTGGAGGATGCGTTAAAGATAGTCGGAACCATCTTGCTGAAATTGAAAGGCAAATCTGAATTAAAAGTATTCCTTTTATCGTAACAGTAAGTGAACGGGTTATTTGCTGCAGAAATGTTCTATTTCCTCCCACACATGAACATAGGGAGTTTTCAATCTGGCCACAAATACCAACCTTGGGACAGATTTCAACGGCATGGCAAGAATAAGAGCTCTTTTGTCTCAGAGAGAGGTGGCCTTGAGTTCGGCCCGTGAAACTTTCGTGCTTCACATAGCGAACACCCGTACAGAGGTGCAGACCCTTTTCAATTAACTCAGAACAATCTTCATTATTGAGCATCAAATAACTACCATTTTCCAACAACTTGAACGTGGGGATGATAGCAGGAACTGGCGTGCCTTGCAACACGCAAGCCATATTTGGTCGGTGTTTGTTGCATGAACCGTGTAACTGTATGTGCCTACACATTAGTGAATGATCTGGCGTCTCAGTGCATTCCTCTCCATTCAGATAAACTTCTTGATCATCTTTGAAACATCTGTATGTGTATGGAAGCGACCAGACCTCATGAAGAAAAGCACTACCTAAAGGTTCATAACGACCTATTGGTATATATTTCATACAATTTGAAAACTTATATAAAGCAAAAGGCAGCGTTATTAAACCGTGGATAAGGCACGTTGCCAAAAAACCCGCAATCCTCTGCTGATGATGTCACTGAGCATGTCATGAATGATGTAATATGTGACATCATCAGCAGTGGATTACGGGTAATAGTATCTCTAGTTTACTCCCCTATAGCTGTCTTTCTTTTAACATAAGTGTCTGTTTCCTTCCCTTATACTTACTGTTTTTGGTTCGCTTCTAGTTCGCGTACCGGCAAGCGAACTGGGAAGCGAACTAAGAGAAATAGAGGTTGGCACAGTTCCAAATATTGTACCAATTTTTTAATAACGGGGAGGTAGTTCTGAAAAGAACTTTTTTTTTTATTGTTTTTGTTGTTTTATATTTTTTTTATTATTTTTCGGAACATTTTTTTACTTTTTTTGAATTTTTCTGAAGTTTTATATTTTTTTGGGTTTTTCTTGGAGGGGGCAATGAAAACGATTCATTGTAAAGGGCTCAACAGGAGCAACAAAACAAAAAAAGAAGTATTTATTATTTTGGGCGTTTCGTACAAACTTGCATATGATAGTCAATAGCTCTGTTGATCAGAGTGATGCTTTTTTCTCCGTAGGAAATGAATCCATCGCAAAATACGCAGGTGTGTTTTACTTCACCAAATTTCATTTGTATATTTGGCACCATCTCCCTGCCCTCTGGTCCCGTTACTTCCGGTACAACAGATCTTCTGGCCATAATAGGGAGATTATCTAGGTCGTTCCGAAACTGTGCAGCACTGTAGTTGTTAGGATGCCACCTAGTCATATGGCGATGCATTGTGTAGTTTCCGAAACTGTATTTTTTCTCGGTTCCTCTGGACAGTCTATCTTGACATATAAGGCAAGTTACGTATCTTGCATTTACTTTTTTCTGACCTTTGGGAATTTTAAAAAATTGCCAAATGAAGTTTTCTTTCCGGTGAGACGTCCTGGGCTGCTCAGGCAAAAACTGCCTCTCTTCGTGCTCGTCGTCCTGTTCCTCTTCTTCTTCTTCTTGTTGAATTATAACTTGAGCAGGTGGTCCACTCTTCCTTGGATGTGGTGGAGGTGGTGGGGAAGCACCAGCTGAAGCTACTAAAGAAGCCATTGCTCAGTGATCACAAAGGGTCTTTCTCTCACAATGATGAAAGTCAGAGTGAGGAAAGAAGGAGGGATTTTCATCATTTGGGAAAAACAAGAGTTCTCAACCAATCAAAAGTGTTCATTTTAGATTATATGACCTAGTCTTACATCATTAGGAAACCAAAAGTGAAATGAACCAATGAAAAGTGTTATTACCAAGTCACAAGACTTGCTGTGTTTACGTTAAGCGCTTTGCAGGGCCTCCCGGTTTGCTTCCAGAAACCTGCGCTTTGCGACTCGCTTCGCGTACCAGTTCGCTAACGTAGCACGTCATATGACGTATCACGCGACAACGTGAAACGTCATGCGGCCGGGAGGCGTCACGATGTTGTTTTCTAACGCGGCACTTGCGGTAAAGAAACGTTTACCGGCTCGCGGTCTATTTCGCGGCATCAAGGTCAGCTAACGGGAAGCTTCCCGATTCGCGAAGCGGGAACGAAGAAAAAAAAATATTTTAAAAAAAAATTATTCATAAACATATAAAATATATTTTTGGATTTAAAGAAGAATACATTTTACAGCTACAGATATTAGCTGTTAAAAAACCAATGAAATTCACAGAAAAAACCATAGGTTATAGACCATATATAGTTAGGAATTAGCATTTACAAAACCTTGAAAATTCACTGAAAAAACCATAGGTTATAGACCATATATAGTTAGGAATTAGCATTTAGAAAACCTTATTTTACTCACACAAAACCATTGAAATTCCATATATAGTTAGTTGCACTAACTATATATCGTGCACCCGCAATCCACTGCTGATGATGTCACATATTACATCATTCATGACATGGTCAGTGACATCACTGATGACATCACTGATGACATCTCAAATGACATCACTGATGACATCACTGATGACATCTCATTTGACATCAATGACCACATCACTGATGATATCATTCATGTGACAATACAATGCATCTCCTCACATTTTAATATAACCTCTGTTTCACCCAGTGTTAAAAAGAGAGTATAATTTTTGAAACCATTGACACACCAATACTAGTTACTACATACGCACTCACTGATTGCTACGTCTACACACACCTTCACTCATTCACCCATACAATCATTCATACATACAATCACTCATCTTTACAACACTATCATATGCACTCATACACCTATACAGACACTCACAGTCTGCCACTCATCCATGGAGTTACTCACACACCTAGTCAGTCCTGTAAAGAATCAATGACACTTCCATTTTCTTGTCTATACAGTTAAACATAGAGCACCTTACATTTTCAAACATATACTAACACATACTTACCTTCTTATACAATCATTGATACAAGTACAGATTGATCTGCACAGAGTCACACACCTCCCAGCTAGCCACACACACACTCAGTCTCCCATACAAATACTTGGGCAATCAATCAATAACCCATATAGTTACTCATATAGCTACTGATCAACACATGCAGCAGTTTACAGAACAACAGACATAATGATGCACAAATTAAGACAGTTTAGTCACTAACCCATGCAGTCAGTGAGACACATTTAATCACTCACTCATACAGTCAGTCATGCACCTACTAAATCCTTCGTCCAGACACTTACACATCCACTCATTCTTCAATATGTAAGACATATTTAAACTTTATAGAAACAAAAAATCACTGGATGTTGTTATCAGTGATGTCATCAGTGATGTCATTTGAGATGTCATCAGTGATGTCATCAGTGATGTCACTGACCATGTCATGAATGATGTAATATGTGACATCATCAGCAGTGGATTGCGGGTGCACGATATATAGTTAGTGCAACTAACTATATATGGAATTTCAATGGTTTTGTGTGAGTAAAATAAGGTTTTCTAAATGCTAATTCCTAACTATATATGGTCTATAACCTATGGTTTTTTCAGTGAATTTTCAAGGTTTTGTAAATGCTAATTCCTAACTATATATGGTCTATAACCTATGGTTTTTTCTGTGAATATATATATACATGAGCGCTGGCTTTATTTCATTAAAACCACCTTGCACCAGCACTTTTTGGGTCGACTCTTTGTTGCTTTGGATTTGGCAGGACTCTGCCTTTGAGTAGCAAGCTTCGTGAATATATATATATATATATATATATATATATACATATATATATATATATATATATATGTATATATATATATATATATATATATATTTTTTTTTTTATTGGGGAAAAAAACAAATGTTAATGGAAAGTTAAATGCAGGTCTTGTAATAATAAAAAGCTAACATTTAAAAACAAAAAAAGCACTGAGATTCACTAGTTATACGCAACTGACCTAAGTCATAGCAGTGCTAGTTATCCTTGGGACATTTTTCCATTCTTTGCCTGACACCACTTCAATTCTTCCAGTTGAACAATATTTCAGATGATAACAACTAGATGGAATATTCCAATGCCTTGCCTCCTGGGCTTGCAATGTGTCACGCTGAAAAGGCAAAAGCTACTTCCAAATGTGGCAGCAAAGCTTCTCACAAAACATCCTGACGGGGCCGCAATTTACAAAGGTTTGTAAGACGTTAACGACCAGTTGCATAAAGAATGCACTGGATATGATGGCCATCAAACATGTCAAGGACTGGCTTTTCACCAACTAATGACTGTATCGAGAAGCCTACATCAGTCTGTCTGGCTCAGTTCTTCAATACCAACTGACATACAGATGTCAGTGTACCTGAAACATCTTGCATTACACTAAAGTCAGAATTCTGAAATGTCCTTGAATGCAAGCCCATGACCCTTTGACTGATGACTTTGTACAACCTACGGGCTCTGGCTGCATGACTGGCGAATGACTATAACAACATTTACAAAGCCTGGCTAAACAGAAGGCTGGGTGATGATAAGCAGCTACTTGGCATTTAGAAAGTCCTCCAGGGAGCTCGTGATAACAACCCCAGCCTATGTATTGCGGCCAGACCAGCCGCCGATGTATGCTCGAATTTGTTTTTTACATGCACAATTAGTGATTTTATACATACAAAATCATAACACGAATATGCGATTTAAAGGGTTTTATAGTATTGTTTCAGTACCTTCTTTCCTGATGTGATATTTGGAGTCAATTCCCCTGGGAATTGTTCATGCAGCGATCAACATATGGCCAGAAATGTTTGTAGATGTGATGCATTGAGCACCATTTCCTCTAATACCTCTGCGTTCTTTAAATACATCACCGCTGCAACAGACGGGGAATTAAAAAACATAGATGCCTTCAGAGGAGTGTGTTTCCAAGAGCAACAGAAGCAAAAATAGTTTTAACATAATCACGAGTAACACCCCATTGATTGATTTTCTCTTGAGAGGCCGTTTACAAGAAATCTCATTCCGGAACGAGGCAGCCAGAGCAATCAGTTCTCCGCTTCCAGGTACAGGCGTTTATGATCAAACCGGCCGGTTTTGACTAAGGCCACAGTGGCTGGATGTTAATTAAAAGAAATGAGGATAATTTAGACAATGAGTCCTCAGAGTTTAACTCCATCAATTACCAGATTTATTTGACACTTATTTTGTTGCAACACACTGGTAAACAACGTAGAGACGGCGAATAAAGACTTGGAGAATGAACAGCTGTTGTTCTGCGTGGTTATTTACTGTATTTCGAGCATGTTGCCGGGTTGAGGGAAAATCCCACTGTCCATGTTCGACGCCAGCCTTCTGTACACAAAATGTCACGCGGCTCGGTGGCGCGAGGGGGATGCCTGGCACCTCAGGATTTTGGCAGACGGCTTAATGCAAGCAGAGATGCTGTCAGTTCTCCATTTGTTTCTCAAAGGACAGTCACACTTACATGGGTTCTTGTCAAATTGTTGCATTTAATTCCAGCACCAGAATGTCAGAGCTGCCATTTAAAAAAAAAACAAAAAAAACTCCACAAGAGCTTTGCAGCATGAAAGTCCCTTTTAGAGACTGTCTTTCCCGTGTCATTTATCCGTCTAGGAACAGCAATTGGGTTTCTAGGCTGTCACACGTCTTGTCACACACTTGGTCAGCTGGCCCTCCCTGCTGGAGAACTACTTTGCACATCAGACCGAGAATTCAGTATAACAGGAACGACAGAGAGCAACACGAACAAATTCCCTTTGAAACATGGGTGGCCATTTAAATTGAAAACACAGTGTGCCACTCTCGGCTTAGAATGCAAAAGCGTTGAGTGATCGTGCACTGCGCATGACAAGGGATAATGCGTCCGACAACCGTTATAAAAAGTGAACGAGTTGCGCTAACATGAATGCTTCACAAGTTGACATTTAATTAGCTATCAAACGTCTCCCTATTTTGCATCTGGAGCGAGATGTGTTGACCTTCCGACAGCCTTAAAATGAAGAATGATAGACGTGCCACAAGCAAACTCGGATTTACATTGGTAAGAATTGTCATGCAGCAACATCAAAACTGTGCTCTGAAGTGCTGTGAATAAAATCATGATGGTCTGTAAGAGGGTGTCAGAAACACCATTTTAAAACACTTATCCTGTGTCAGTCATTGGTGTCTTTCAGCATCTTGATGCAGACTAGACAGAAATCCATAATGGAAAGCAAAGAAAAAAAACCACACATGATCTTTGAAAAGCTGCTCACTTAGATCAATGCTATACTAATTGTATAAACTAAAAGATTGCCGATACTGGAACCCCATGTATTGTGCAAAGATTTGTGGGGTTTGGGTGGAGCAGTAATCCCTGCAAAAATTGCAACCTCATTTTACTCGCAGTTCACAGCTGCATTCCAATCAATCCTTTCTGATGCACTCAAAGTATTTCAAAAGAAAGACACGCAGAAGAAAAGTGAGAACTTTGGGGTCTGCCCTGTGGAGTGGCCAGCAGGCTCGGACTGGCCTATTGGTAAGCCAGACAGTGCCCAGTGGGCAGGTCTGCCAGATCAGTGTATGGACATTT
Source organism: Lissotriton helveticus (assembly GCF_964261635.1). Lineage (NCBI taxonomy): Eukaryota > Metazoa > Chordata > Amphibia > Caudata > Salamandridae > Lissotriton > Lissotriton helveticus. Next base: position 1,770,098,492 of record NC_136063.1, read on the forward strand.
TATTTAGCAGTTGTGAGTCAGTTGTATGGCCAGTTGGGCCTGTTTATACTGTTGAGTTCCTGATATTAGCACTTTTGTTTTTTTAGCTAGCTGCTTTACTAATGGGGGCCTCTTTTATTTTGGTGTCTGGGCCTATTGTTGTCCCACTCTGGCCCTTGTAGTGAGACCTTTCACTGAAGTCTCAACAGAATGATGATCCGATCAGACAGGAATCAAATCCCTGCTTACAGTTGGCAGCAGTGCTCCATTATGTTTCCTAAATGAAGCACGCTGTTCCATCACTTGACAGAAGCCATCCATGCCCACTGAATAACATTTTCACAGGAAACTTGAAAAACAACTTCCCATTTATTGTCTAATAAAATTCATGCAATCATTTATTTCTGAGGGTTATTTAGAGCTTCAATGTCACCTTGAGTTCACCTGAGAGCAATAGCCTACTATGCTACAATGCAAATGCAGAACCCATTGTGCCATCCAGTACAGTGGCAGTGTACACTCTGGAACCAGGCTGTGCAGTTTTAAACTGCAAATTCAATCTGTAAAAATAATCCCAATTTGGGCCTAGGCATTCTATTTAAATATTAATAGGTCACTCCAAAGTAGGCCTTAATTTCTCTAAGGCAGGGCATATGTTATTTAAAAGTAGAACATGTAAACAGTGAATGTTAAACATGTCTTTCCAGTAAAAGGCCCCAAGAGCTATTTTCAATGCAGCAGGGTTGGCTGTTCCAAAGGAAAGCATTGGGATATAATATTACATTTAATAATGTTATATCCAACTAGGAAATGACTACAAATTTCACTCTTGGACTTTTTAAAAATATGTATTGGAAGTACAATTCACTGATAAAGTTGGATCTGTGGTAAATATTTTGGAAAATATACATTTAGAAAGTTAACTTTTCCCTGATTAAACCTCTGCATGCCACCTGTCACTTGGCAACTGAATTGCCCCCTTGACGAGATCTGAGCTTGCTCCCAGAGAAGGTACAAGATGCCTTGGGTGTGGGAGCAGCGTTGTTTTTTCCCTTTACAGGATGGCCTGTGGTCTGGGCACAGGAACTTGATTAATTTAAAAAATACCTACCCTGTCACAGGCAGATGCAGCCAATACCTGAGCCTGCCGCTTCCCTTTGTTCCCCCATTCAGACAGACATCATTCTCAGTGGGATGGGAGCTGCCTCCAAAATTTGTTGACAGTGATCACAAAGGAGGGATTGCTCATATCCATGGCCACACCTCTAGGGTGGGCACAGAAGCTCTGCACTAGGAATGAAAGAGTCAGTCATCTTGTTTTTATGTAGAGAGGGGTACTGTGGGAGTGTTTACAGTAGGTAATACTGGAAATGCTGCAAAAGTGGGTGGGGTTAACACTGACAACTTGTATCCCATTGCTTAGGAGTGGTCAAAAGTTTCTACCACCTACAGGTTAGTGCAAGGTATAAATGAAGCATCTTCTGTAATCTCTTCAGAACACTTTCTGGAACAGTGGAAGAACAGAAGACCTGTTATCTGTGCCCTGGGAGGAGCCAAGAAGACTGGACCTGCTCTTTCTCTCTTGTATCCGTGACAAAGAAGTGGACTACAAGGATCATAATACAACCTCCTATTTAAGCTAAAGGGATACAACAAGCTACAACTTTTCAGCTCACCATTCCCAATGGGACCTACCTGAAACCTTGCCGCTAGCCTCTGCTGGATTGACTCTTGACTCCTAAGGGCTGTCCCCTGGTGTCTAGACCATTGTCTGTTGTCAAAGTGTACTCCTTCTAACATTTCCGAAATCTGCAACTTAAAAACATTTCAAGACTTCTGGAGGACTGGATTTAACCTGGCAAGTTGATCCAGCAAAGGTGTATTGCTGCTCAACCAAATTTCAGATTGCTCCAGCTTGGAGTTTTTCTGCAACAGAAAATCCAATTCAGTAGGACCTCGCAGAGAAGGCATCCGGTCTCGTGGACCCCTCTTTGGCTACAGCCTGCAGTTTTGCACTGCTGGAAGAATCCAACCTCCAAAAAAGTGACTACGTCCGAACTTACTTCACTGGGCAAAGGAGCCAACCATATCTGGCAGTCGAGGGACCTCCTTAGGTATGAAATTCAAATGTCTGCTGTTCAGAGCTTTCCCGCCCAAAAGGGAACACCTTCACCAAGACCTTGTCCACTGTCTCTGATGATCTGGAACCCACTTCAGCTGCACTCTATTGCCTTGCCCTGCTGAGGATTTTTGATTTCCATTTGAGGGCCAAATTATGATGGCCATCGGACAAGCGTCCAAAAACCATTGCCACAGGGAGTTGACTGTCCGACTATGAGTCGGCGGTCCCACCTGCCCCATCATGATAGTACTACTATACAGGTGGTCGGGGAGTGCCTCTTTCTTTTTCGGCTGGTGCTGTGGCCCAGGAAAAGAGCCACAGCAAAAGCTGCAGTAGCAAAAGGCACTTAGTTCACATCCATGCACCATTATGGTGCATGGATGTCTAGGGGGGACTAGAAGTGCCCCCCAGGCCACTTATACGTGGCCGAAAGGGTAATGGGGGCCATGCTTTGGGTCCCCAAAGTCCCTTTCTGGCTACCTTTTCCTGGTGGTCAGAAGCAATGAAAAGGCCATCGGAAAGGGTGATCCTAATACCTACGGTGGTGACTGCGCAGGCACCACCCTCATGATAGGAATAGGAGTCTGAACACTGCCCTGACAGGATCCTTGATCTGTCCCCCAGACCAGTGCAAACTGACTGCCTGCTTCGTAATGTGACAGTGAAACTGACGGCCTGTCGGTGGAGGTCCCACTGACATCATAATGAGGGCTTAAGTCTGAAGGTAAAACATCCTACCAGGTCAAACCTGGTTGCTGTTCAAGAAACAAAGCTTCAACCGTGGACTTTTGATTCTGCACCTCACGCAAGTTTCCTTAATACAAAAGTCCTGCGCACTGATAACCCAGCACCAGCCATTTTGTGGTGCCTCTGTATTCCAGATCCTGAAAATGCAGCTACAAGTGGTTGTGCGCCAGGCAATGAAGTTCAAGACACTCTTGTTGTATCAAACGTCTTTATTTCAAAATATTATTTCCCATACATTAATAGCATATTTAGCTCAGCCAACGCATTTTGTTCTCTCAAGGAGAACTTCAGCAGGGCTGATAATGACATGTAAAAAGATACCAAATCAAAACACATAATTAAAATCACAAGTAAAATACAGTACAAGACTGGCGCAGGACTTCAACAGAGAACCACAATTAGACTATTATTGAAAAATCAAAAACAATCAGGGACACTTATAATAAGACATGTAACAGAACGAAAAAATATCCTTCAGTAGACAACACCACATTTGAAAAGGCGAGAATAAACGTATAACATTTGTCAAATGTGTATAGGTAGATTAGGAACACTAACACAGTCCAGAAGGACTGCCTTGTGTGATGAGTTTAAAAATTGTGCAGAGAAATCAAAACAAAAAACACCCTATTAAAAAAAAAACTCACAATAGCATACAAAATCTTAACCCCTACGCAGCGCGATGTTTTCCACCCGCTGTGCGGGGGGGAGCCGCGCACGGGCCCGCCGTGCTGGTGACAAGCTCAGCTCGTCACGGCTACACCCGTTTTTAGAACGTTCAGCACAGTGGAGAAATTAGCCCCGCGTGCGAACGTTCCAACGGCCGTGACGAGCTCAGCTCGTCATGAGGGCAGCTCCGCTCGTCAGCAGCACCCATGTGGTTAAAACGATTCATGCAAGAAAAATGCTCATCAACCCTGGGATAACAAAGACCGTTAGAAAGACAAACACAGATTATAAAACCAGAGAGATAGAAAAAACAGTAATAGTAAAAAGCCTGCTCATGGCCCAGAGGAAAGACAGGGGAAATGTGCCCATTGGGATTGCGACCTCACCTTAAGTAAAGTGAACGCTCAACACAATCATGTAGAAAGGTCCAATGTAAATGCTCCAGTATATTGCGCTGGATGCAAAAGGGAATTCCCAGGGCTAAGTCATGCCCGAAAGCAAAGATCTGTTGTGTATAAAAATCAAGATCTATATCAATGGATAGTAAAATTACTAAAGAAAAAGTTGAACCGTGACAATTCTGTCTCATGTCATGTCATAGGAGATTAAAGTCCTAGAGCTAACAGTCCACCCTCTTAATAAAAAATAAGAAAAAGCAGAAAAACGAGTGCTAACCATACTCTAGTAACACTGGCAATCCAGAGGAAGAGCCAATTTGTAACGAAAATTCATAGATATTCTAATCGACTAGGCGTATCCAAATGGCTCATAAGTAGTAAATTTATGCGCATAAGCCAACACCAGGATGCCTATCGCTGGCCCATAATTATGTAGAAAGATATGTCAATCCTAGTGTCCCAAAATGGCATGTCTATTGGCGTATAGACAAGCCAGTGAAACCATGGCTGAGGGGAACCCATATCAGAAGCACCCTGCGCACGCCCCTGAGTGAGGGGGAATCAGAGGTAATTACCTACTGGCGAGTAACATAGCACAACACGGTATTCCAAACCCCGATCCCATGACACCATTCAGAGTACTCGGCTCGCGCCCCTCCAAGAATGAGGATAAGCAGTTAAATGCTAGCGAGTTTAAAAAGAGCTACAATAATAATGAACCCGCTCCATACCAGAAGTCAGAGCACCCTGCTCAGGCCCCTCTGTGAAGGAGAAAATAGGGGCAGGTCCCTGTCGGTGAGTTAAAAGAGAGGGACAACCAGTATTCAATGCCCTCCTCTCCAGTAGTAAGCAACCACAGTAAAGTAAAAAAACAGTAAACCTGGTTACTGTATCCAACTCACACTCCATCGTGGTTGGTCTTAATGTGCTAATTGATATGGCCAAGTGCAATCTGAAAAGGCTGAATGCTTTTGGTACTATTTTTTTATATTTCAAATAGAAAAATTCACAGCTCTGGTTTCCTTTATGGATATTTGTCATTGTGTTGTCATTCTATTTATTAAAATATTCTCTATTTTTCTAAATTGATTTGGGATTTTTCTTGTGTTGGGTTTAGACCTTATTTCTCTTTTGGAACTACATTCATTCTTTGAACATTGCCGCTAACTTAAGCCTGTCTGCTCTGTGCCATACCTACCAAGGGGTTGAGCTCAAGATAATGTAATAGGTTTAGTGGTTCACCCTAACAAGAATCGTTGTTATTTCTTTAGGTGGGTACATACCACATTAAACTTATACTCCAAGTTCTTACAGTAAGTATGTCAAGTTAAGTAAGTTGTATTTACATTTGTAACCCCAGAACTCTTTATCTTGAAGATATACATATTTTCGATGTACTTAGATGTTAAGTTTAAAATAGTAAATCCATTCTTTCCTCTATTTGTATCTTCGTGATACTGTATTAGTCAATTTCTGGCATCATAACTATTTTGTTCATACATCTGGGTGACAACTACTAGTAATCCTGCAAGGTGTGGCATTATGGTGATTGTCTCTGATGTGGTCACTATTGCAATAATTATCAAAGTCAAGCGCACTGGACTATTGTTAATGAAGTAGCTCTCATTATAGAAAAGGTTGCAGACTCCTGATCATGTGAAGTTTGCAGTGTAGCACAAACACAGGGTGGTTCAACTGCCTCCCTATGTTTGTTTGAGGTGCCTATGAATGTTTGGCAAGGACCCTGAAGTGTTCCAGGAACTTATCTGTTGTCAAAGTCTGCACCGACACTCATGAAGGATTTCATGGAACTTATCAAGGATTAGAGGCCAGGGGGGTCACTAGGATGGCGGACTTTGCCCGCCCTCCATCCTCAGGGGATTGGGACCGCCCGCCATAAGGGCGGGGGTCCCGTGGTGGGGATTAGGATGCGCCCGCCAAAGTGGCGTGCACATCCCTCATTTTTAACATTGTGGCGGGCGGTGCTCTGAGCACCGCCTGCTACAATGCTAAAAATACATGTATGCATTTGCATACACAAAGCGGCAGGCACCACGCAGTGCCTGCCGCTTTGTGTAAGCAAATGCTGGGGGGTACCACAGGTACCCCCCGTGTGCACCCCCATCTCTCCTTCACTCTGTGGGCCCACACGGGGCCCCCAGAGTAAAGACCGCATGCCTTTCGATGCCGCCACGGAAAGGCATCTAACTAAGCCCATTGTAATATGGCTGGCGGTGTCTGATAGACACCGCCACCATATTAAACCTCTTCCGCCCCGGCCGCAAGGCGACCGCGGCGGAAAAGTGGTGTACGGTCTTTCTGTCCGCCGCGGTCCCCCCCGCCATACTAATATGGCGAGGGTCATTTATGTGAGGATGGCGGGTGGATTGCCCCCGCCAGGCCGGCGGTGGCTACCACCAGCCTGGCGGGGGCAATCCGCCCGCCATCCTACTGTGCCTCCAACTTTCCATGCCAATAAAAAGCAGCCTTGGTTACACTGTGAATTCTGTATGTTCATGAGCAGGGGCCCTCTTACAGTGTGTTTTTGTGGATGTTCTATGCCCATTCACAAATCTTTCATTGGAAGGTGCACTGTCCATGCTACTTGTTCTGCATGCAAGCTTTTTTAATGATAAGCAACAGAACAATCTATGTGTTTTCCTTAACTACATCGACCCATTTATCTATGGTAATGTCAGCAGTCTACCATTGAAAAAGGAGAAATGATGGGCCCTCAATACAATAAGGATGCAGGACAGGGGCCCCGAGAACACTATATCATTAGCCCACCAAGTCTTTATTTCTTTGATAAGCTAATAAAAACTGCAGTATGAGCAGTCCAATGACTAAAGTAGAGCAAAAAATGCACAGAAAAACAAAATCAATACTTCATCCTACAAATATTTCTATTAGCTCTGAAATAAATATAGATCTAATATTTACCAATCCGTCTTGAAGAAGCACAAAACGATTCCATCCAGATAGGATAGTTTAACAAATTCATATAAAAAAATTAATTTGCTAATTGATGAATACCAACTCCTACCCACCTCTAAGATACAACCCAAAAATTTAATTAATCACCCACAATCATCCGCTTAACTCAAATTCAACCAATTCGAAGGAACTCAACACTATCAGGGTCTAGACAATAAAATAGACTCAAGCAGTGTTTTTCACTTTCCAGAAGTTTCCAATTTTTGGAATCATACTTTTTCAACTTACCATTAATGAATAACATTTAGTAATCATATCTACACAGCACAATATATTGCCAATGTCTTCATGTGTCTAATATAAACATAATCTGATACTTTGAAATTGTCAGAAAGCCTTCTGGTGCCTACGTACGCTTTAGTGCATTGCGGTCAGCTGGCGGTTTACCTTCCTCAGGGCACTGATATCCACAATAGGCTTGATCTAAGGCTTTTGGCATCCAGGAGGGTGTGATACACCTCAGTTGTAAAATATTGCTACCCAAAATAGTTCCAATTCTCAACAAGCTATTGATCTTATTAGATTCCCGTAATGGATGCTCTTTGCCTATGAAAAAGCGTGACGTAAGGGCATTATATATGTTTATAAGATATCCTATACTAGACCAAACAATTCATAAGAACAGAGCTATATAGATAAACATGGAATCCACAGCAATAACAGATATGCCCAAGGGTTCTATCTTCAAGGCCTTGTTTTGCACCCAGCGCTAAACCATATCAACTTCAGAGAAGGCATTTTTACAAATACAAAGAATATTGTATATTAGACAGAAAAAAGCATTGGCTACATAATAAGTTGTGGAGCTATGATTACTAAACATTATTAATCAATGGAAAGTTGAAAAGCTATGCTTCCTGACATTGTAAAGTAATGGAGGATGGAAAACATTGCCTATTTCATTTTTTAAGGTCTAGACCCCGATGATGTTGAGTTCTAATTAATTGGTTTCACTCGAGTGATTGTGGATGAATGTGGTTGAATGGATGAGTTCTAGGGCTACATCTGAAGGGTGGGCAGTGGTTGGTATTTGTTACGTTATGATATATTGGTGAAACATTTGTGTTTATTCAAAAATAATTTTTAGATATTGACTACATAAAAAATCTGGTTCAATAAAAATACATAGGATAGAGTATTCTTGGCTCTGCTTTAGTTATTGGACTGTCATTAATTTTTTTATTAGGACATGACAGAAATAAGGGTTTGGTGGGTTACTCCAACAGCAGTCTATCTTTGCACACACCCAGTGACACTTACGGAAGGGAATGGAAAACTAGCTACTATCCCATATTCTACCAAACCAATGGAATCCAATCTATTCACACATTTCACTAAAGCGTACGTTTTTTCAAATCAAGCATGTGAGGATTTCTATCCGTCAAGGTTCTTTCTTCTATGTCTGTTGTTCTGTCTATGGATTTCCATGCCAATAAAGTGCAGCCTTGGTTACACTGTGAATTCTCTATGTTCATGAGCAGGGGCCCTCTTACAGTGTGTTTTTGTGGATGTTCTATGCCCATTCACAAATCTTTCATTGGAAGGTGCACTGTCCATGGTACTTGTTCTGCATGCAAGCTTTTTTAATGATAAGCAACAGAACGTTCTATGTATTTATTTTATTTATTTATTATAGTGTTTTGTATAGCGCGAACAAGACCCAGGGGTATCAGAGCGCTTAACATCGAGGTTGGTTACAAATTGGCAGTACAATAACAATTATAAAAAACAAAACAGATATGAGGTAGAAGAAGTTATGGCTATGAGGGGGTGCATAAATATATATATTCCAAACGTATGTGCAATTAGCAATAAAAGGTAGATAAGGTAGATAAGGCTTAGCTTATATCCCTATCTATATCGATAAATAAGAAGAGGTAGAGGTTATATAGTTTTCAGCTATAAAAACAGTTATAGGTTCATCTAGTATGGTGATAGCAATGAGGACAAAGTTAAGGTTTGTGGGGGGAGTCAGTCACTTATCAATGATATTGATCATGAAGCTGGCCGCCCTTCAGCTGATATGAATATTCGTCTTAGAGTTCCGTCAGCTTCCCTATTCAAGGTATTTCCTCAACATATGGCTTTTCAAATCCCGTTTGAATGAAACAATATTTTGAATCTTCCTGATGCTTAGAGGGAGAGAATTCCAGACTCTGGGGGCAGCTCCAGAGAATGCTCGGTCATAAGACTTTTTCTTTCGGGAGATGGCTGGCCGCAACAGTAGCTCCTTGGCGCTTCTGGTTGGTCTGTTTCCTCCAGATAGCTTGATTTTCTTGGCTAGATATCTTGGTGTGTTATAGTGCACCGCTTTGTGGGTAATGCATGCTATCTTCATTTGAATTCTAGCCTCATAAGGTAGCCAATTTAGTGATTTCAAGTGAGGAGATATATGATCAGATTTCCTAGATCCAGTGATGAGTCTTGCCGCTGCGTTGAGACAGGCTTTTAGTGGTGCTGTGGATGTTTTTGGTAGGCCGGCTAATGTGGAGCAACCATATTCGATCCTTGATATAACTAGGGATTGAATAGCCAGTTTTAAATCTGCCTCCGAGATGAATGGTTTTAATTTTCTTAAGTAGCTCAAATGGAAGCGGGCACTTTTTGCCATTGAATTAATGTGGGCTTTCATGTCGAGATTTTCATCTAAAGTAATTCCTATTGATTTAGCTGAGTTGACTAGCGTTGGGGTGCAGTTTAGCGCAGTCAAAAGTTTGGTCCATTCCTTTATTTCAGAATTGAAATTAGCAAGAATTCTGTTTTATGGGCATTTAGTTTCAGATGATTAGAGGTTAACCATTCCAAAGCCATCTTTAGTGTCTCATTCATTAGGTCAATGTCCTCAAGAGAGGCAATCTTCAAGTATATTTGCGTGTCGTCTGCATACATGTGGTAGGAAATCTGTGATTTCCGCAGAATGTCTGTAAGAGGTTCGACATACAGATTGAATAGATCTGGGGATAGTGTTGAACCTTGCGGGACCCCGATTGTATTAGGATATGAGGGTGAGATTGCTTGGTTAACCAGGAATCGTTGTGTTCTGTTGCGTAGGAAAGAATTGAACCATTTCAGCACATTTCCAGATAATCCCATCCTGTCCTGTAGTCTGGACAATAATGCTTCATGATTTACCGTGTCAAATGCAGCTGATAGGTCTAATAGAATCAATAGGCAAGCTTGATTTTGGTCTAGGGCTTGTAGCGCGTCATCGACAATATGCAGGATCGCTGTTTCCGTGCTATGCCCTGCTCTGAAACCTGATTGGCATTCGTCTAGTAGGGAGAACTTGGTGATGTGTTGATTCAGTTGGCTCTGCACGCATTTCTCAATAAGTTTAGCCAATAAAGGGATGTTGGTTACTGGACGATAGTTATTCGGATCTGTTGTATCCGCTGTCGTTTTTTTAATTATTGGCACTACTTGTCCTGTTTTTAGGCAGTCAGGGAGGATCCCTTGTGCAAGTGACGCGTTTATTATTTTGGTCCAGATTGGGACCAGGATGTGGCTGATTTCTCTTACACACTTTGCCGGTAAAGGGTCATGATAGTGATTGTTCGGTCTGATATCCGAGAGCGTTTTGGCGATCTCGACCTGGTCATATAATTCAAATGTGTCCCAATTCGCTTTATTTTTTGCCTTAATACTCTCTGTTGTCATGGGGGCCGCGTTTGTCAGCATATGTCGGGTCGGGAGGATAGCCGCGGCGTTTGAGAGCTCTACCTCTAGCGATTTGGTCTTTTCCGTGAAAAATGTGGAGAATTCCTCGCCGCTTAAGGTAGTTTTTGAATGCTCTTGAGCCGATTTGGCCAGTTTGTCTGATTGTTGTTTTAAGATCTCGAAGAGTTTTCGTGGTCTGTTTTTGGCATTGTCAAGTTCTGCTCTTATATATTCTTTCTTGGAATTGATTATCTTTTTGTTAAATTGATTTCTGATGGTTCTGAGGGCTTTCAACTCAGGGGAGGAAGGGTGTCGTCTCCAGTTTCTTTCGGCCGTTCTCAGTTTGCGCCTTTCCTCATTCAGTGACCCATTGAACCAAGGATTTTTTGGTTTTTCTTGCACTCTTTTCAGTTTTAGTGGCATGGTGTCATTGACGATATTTCCAATTGAGGTTAGGTAGTGATCAGTCAGCTCATTTACATTCTGCATGTCGTTAGGTGACTTTAAATCCCTCTCGCAGCTTTCAACCAATAACTCAATATTCGCATCTTTTGTATCTCGTATCGCTTTTTTGGACCTGCGGGGTTGCACAGTCCTACCCTTTTTCACTGTGGGAATCACGAATGTTATGGCGTGATGGTCCGACCAATCACACGGATCAATAGCGAGTATTGATGTCTCTTTCTTTTTTGCAATAATCCAGTCTAAGGTCGCTCCTTGCGCATGTGTGGGTTGGGTGCAAGCTTGTGTAAGGTTTAGTTCTGTGAGGAACTCTTTAAGCAAATTAACCGTTTTGTCATTTGCGTCGTCCCAGTGTAGATTAAAGTATCCCAGGAAAATGTTGTTGGCATCGGAGTCGGAGTTGGCCGTTATGATCTCTATTAGTTGCTCTGTGAACTTTGCGTTATCTCCTGGTGGATGGTAAAACGCATGCCGATTGCATTTTTGGTTACTTGATGATCTTATATTCAGACCCAGGTATTCACAAGATTCTAGGGGGTCGGCTTGGATTTGGTTGACCTCTATCTCTGATCGGTGGATGCAGGCTATACCTCCTCCTACTTTTCTTAGCCTATCTAATCTCACAATGTTATATTGCGGTGGTACTAAGAGATCAATGGCGGGCGATGATGATTCATTGAGCCATGTTTCCGTAAGTATTGCTAGGTCAATTTCCTTATTGATGATGAGGGCTGCTATGTCTGATGCATGTTTGGTTGCCGAACGACAATTGAGTAGAAGGCAACTCAGAGGTTTTTCTGAGTTAATGAGGTTCTCATTTTCGGATTCAGTTGCTGTTAATTGGATATGTTGTAGGTTGAGGTGGATTGCTTTCCTGTCATTCTTTCTGGATGTTCTGTTAGCATCTATTGGTACTGTTTCGATTCTCTCCTCACTCCGCCGTGCCGGTTATTCATATGTTCGGAGTAGGGCTAGGGTTTCTTCATCTGATAGGGGATTTGTCCTATCTGGTCTACTGAGCCTGTTTTTTTGAGACAGGGCCATCTCTTCATTCCATCTTTGTGCGGATAGTACCAAACTCTGAATATGCGAGACCTTGGAGTGCGTGCTTACCGTCATCTCCCACATTTTGTCAATTGCTTTTGAAATTTCCATCGAGCCTTGTGCCAGGTTGTCTACTATTTTCAGGAGCTCCTTAATTTCTTTCTGGTTTCGGGGTGATTTCTTAGCGAGGATTGATATGTTAGTCCAAGTTTTGCATTTTGCTCTTCTCCGTAATTGATTTGTTCTCACTCCCACAATACTTTCCTTCGTATCCTTCGTTAGGTTTCCACTACCGATTCTGTATGAGAAGTCACGAGTATTATCTATGTTGTGTGTTGTTATTATTGAATTTGTGGGTGAGGATCTATAAGACTCTGGTATTGAATTCGAGAGAGGTGGCCGGTCAACAAGTGACTCTTTAGGTGCTGAGGTACCCTCTTCAAGTAAATTCACCCCAGGTAGTGGCAACATCAGCTGTTCCCTTTGAACCTGGTCCTGTTCTTCATTTGCAAGATTGGTAGATCTCTCTGTCCTTTCCGTCTCATTCTCTGGTGTTGCCATCATAATTTTGGTTAAACCTCCGGAGCAGGAATTTTGAGTGTAATGACCCCCCGTTCGGTTGGCGTCTCTAATGGTAGTATCGTTGTTGTCAGGAGTGGCATCAGCTCGGGTCCTGGGTAGTTGGTGTTTTGGTCCATCCAGAGATTCTTTTAATATTAGGAAAGACTTTTCAAATTCCTCGAGGTCTCTATTGGCTGCTTGTATCAGCACTATTCCCGTTTTATATAGTTCTGCATTGCATCTTTTTGATGGTGAGGTCAGTAATTTTGTGCCATGCGGAATGTTTTTCATACCTTTTATGAGCAGCATTTCTGTGAGGGCATTGCGCCATTTAGCTGTTTTATGCGTGTAGAAAATTAGGTTGTTCATTAAAGTGCCTTTCACTCTATCAAAATAAGGGTCTGCAAACAGTGTGTCAGGGTTTTTTCTCAAGGTGTTATGTTTGAATTTTTTGGCAGCATTTTTGGATAACATAAAAGGATATTTTATTCTCTGTGCATTGGAGCCTGTCATCACTCTGTGACTTTCATCCATTTTCCCTACCGGTTGTACGTCTTATGATGGTTTGTTCTTAGTTGATCCCTTTTTAGTGTGCAGTTATAGTAAAAGGATTAGAGAATATAACATATAACGGTGTTTCGTAGTAGGTATATTTTCTCTGCTTTACCCTAATTATAGCTTTATATATGTGTTACCATCTCCACAAGAAATTAATTTAATTTAATTTAACTATCCCTTATTCTGATAGGTTTGGTGTGGAGCTAGCCGTTACAAGATGTCCGCCGTTTCTGTTTCTGTTATTCTTCTGTGGGGAAGTAGACTTTCTTTCTTTCCACTCCTGTGGTTAGTCCCCTTTCTCTTTTACTCCATGGTTATTGGTCTGTCGACAGTCCCCTTTCAATAGCTATGCCCCTGGATTGGTGTATTTGCTGGCAATTTGGTGGCTGTCGATGCAGTTAGAACACTTCACTATCCCTTCACTGATCGGGATCAGGATTTGCTCCTCTCCATTTCCGTATCTTCAAACCCCTTCAAGTATACCTGCCAGGATGATACTCTGTACTTGTAGGCAGTACCGAGGGGGATCATGTGCATATTATGTCCTACGCGGCCGCCATTTTAGGGTCAGGCGCGCCGCTTTACCATTCTCCTCTCGTTTCTACCTCGTTCTTTTTCCCTCGCGTATACTCACGGAAGGGGGCGGTGGAGAGGGGGTCACGCAGTGGGTCAAGGGTGCTCGTACCTTGCCCGTCGTTAGTCGAGGCCGCTCAGCTTCTCTCCACAACGACTGGATCCCGTCCTCAGGCCCCGGGGATACCGTCGATGTCACCAGCCTGGCGCAGCCCAGAGCGACACCCGATGGTTCCCGTTTCCGTCACTGTGGGTCCTGTCGTCCAAGGACCGTCATCTGTGGGGTCCGATGTGATGAGGCACCCCTGTAGTTCGCTGACCAGGTACGTTGTCTTCCGCGTTGTTAACTGTGTTCCTCCCGTTTTACTCTCCTCTGTTTCTTCTCTAATGACTCCGGACGCTTCTAGGTCGCACTGAGGGTTATTCGGGGATTTATTCCAAGATTGGAGATCCCTAACCCCAGAGCTCCTCACTAGAGCTCCTGTCCAGCGGCCATCTTGGCTCTCTCTCTGTGTTTTCCTTAACTACATCAACCCGTTTATCTATGGTAATGTCAGCAGTCTACCATTGAAAATGGAGAAATGATGGGCCCTCAATACAATAAGGATGCAGGACAGGGGCCCCGAGAACACTATATGATTAGCCCACCAAGTCTTTATTTCTTTGATAAGCTAATAAAAACTGCAGTATGAGCAGTCCAATAACTAAAGTAGAGCAAAAAATGCACAGAAAAACAAAATCAATACTTCATCCTACAAATATTTCTATTAGCTCTGAAATAAATATAGATCTAATATTTAACAATCCGTCTTGAAGAAGCACAAAACGATTCCATCCAGATAGGATAGTTTAACAAATTCATATAAAAAAAGTAATTTGCTAATTGATGAATACCAACTCCTACCCACCTCTAAGATACAACCCAAAAATTTAATTAATCACCCACAATCATCCACCTTAACTCAAATTCAACCAATTCGAAGGAACTCAACACTATCAGGGTCTAGACAATAAAATAGACTCAAGCAGTGTTTTTCACTTTCCAGAAGTTTCCAATTTTTGGAATCATACTTTTTCAACTTACCATTAATGAATAACATTTAGTAATCATATCTTCACAGCACAATATATTGCCAATGTCTTCATGTGTCTAATATAAACATAATCTGATACTTTGAATTTGTCAGCAAGCCTTCTGGTGCCTGCGTACGCTTTAGTGCATTGCGGTCAGCTGGCGGTTTACTTTCCTCAGGGCAGTGATATCCACAATAGGCTTGACCTAAGGCTTTGGGCATCCAGGAGGGTGTGATATACCTCAGTTGTAAAATATTGCTACCCAAAATAGTTCCAATTCTCAACAAGCTACTGATATTATTAGATTCCCGTAATGGATGCTCTTTGCCTATGGAAAAGCGTGACGTAAGGGCATTATATATGTTTATAAGATATCCTATACTAGACCAAACAATTCATAAGAACTGAGCTATATAGATAAACATGGAATCCACAGCAATAACAGATATGCCCAATGGGTTCTATCTTCAAGGCCTCGTTTTGCACCCCGCGCTAAACCATATCAACTTCAGAGAAGGCATTTTTACAAATACAAAGATTATTGTATATTAGACAGAAGAAAGCATTGGCTACACAATAAGTTGTGGAGCTATGATTACTAAACATTAATAATCAATGGAAAGTTGAAAAGCTATACTTCCTGACATTGTAAAGTAATTGAGGATGGAAAACATTGCCTATTTCTTTTTTTAAGGTCTAGACCCTGATGATGTTGAGTTCTAATTAATTGGTTTCACTCGAGTGATTGTGGATGAATGTGGTTGAATGGATGAGTTCTAGGGCTACATCTGAAGGGTGGGCAGTGGTTGGTATTTGTTACATTATGATATATTGGTGAAACATTTGTGTTTATTCAAAAATAATTTTTAGATATTGACTACATAAAAAATCTGGTTCAATAAAAATACATAGGATAGAGTATTCTTGGCTCTGCTTTAGTTATTGGACTGTCATTCATTTTTTTATTAGGACATGACAGAAATAAGGGTTTGGTGGGTTACTCCAACAGCAGTCTATCTTTGCACACACCCAGTGACACTTACGGAAGGGAATGGAAAACTAGCTACTATCCCATATTCTACCAAACCAATGGAATCAAATCTATTCACACATTTCACTAAAGCGTACGTTTTTTCAAATCAAGCATGTGAGGATTTCTATCCGTCAAGGTTTTTTCTTCTATGTCTGTTGTTCTGTCTATGGATTTAAGGCTTCTGCTGTGGTCTAATACCTGCTGACCATGCACCAGTTCTGTGTGCATTGCTAAGGGATCCCAACTCTCACCTCTCAGTGCTGAAGGAATGTTCTGAATTTTCATAATTGTACCAATGTAAAAGTTATACATCTATAACTCATAGGTTAACTGTGGAGAATTTAGGTCCATGTCAGACAAATGAAAAGCTACGTGGTTTACGGTAGGATAATGTGCTCACATGCAAATCCATCCTGTGACAAGGGTGCTATGTTCCGCCAGAGTTTCTCCAGGCGGCTGCAGGAGTGCCTGGCTTCTTGGAGGTCAGTGGTGAACCAGGTGGCCTTCCGGGGCATTGTTTGATGGGGTTGTGGAGGGGTGCAAGCTTGTCTGCGCAGTTGGAGATCCAGAGATATAGTGCTTTGGCTGCAGAGTTGACATCGGTCATGGCGGAGGGGGGCCATGGAGGAGGGTCTTGTTGAGGTGTTCCTCTGTGATCTTTCTCCAGTTCCTTTGTGGCGGGCACAGGGCGGATTTAGGTGCAGTGGTGGTGTTGAAGGTGAAGTGTACACAGTGGTGGTCTGTCTAGAGGGTCTGCGTGGTGTGGCTGAAGTGGATCTTTGTCCCTCCTGTGAATATGGGGTCATGGGTGTGTTCGGCTCTGTGGGTGGGGGTGGCGATGAGCTGCTTCAGTCCAAGGTTGGCGAGGTTGTCAAGGAGGGTGGTGGAGTCGGGGTCGCTGCGGTTGTCGAGGTGAACCTGCAAGTGGCGAAACTTGGGATCCTATTTCTTCAGGCCCTGGAAGAGACGCGCTACAGCATGTAGGAAGCCTCCTTGAGGTGCTAGTGTGGGGGTGTGAGGCCAAAATATTAATTAAAAAATATCAGAAGTAAAAATATTGAAAAATAAATATTTGATACAAAAAATGCAGATTATTCTTCAAGTAAAAATGCATTTACTATGGAATCTCCCATACATACTTTAGAATAGTTTCTATGTTGGATGTACCATCAAACATTTTTTTTGATAAAACATTCTCCTAATACAATTATAGGTATTGTGATAAATCCATTTAAGGTAATATTTCAAACTTATACCAAAATTGAACTGTATACTGAGTCTTGCTTGCTGAGTATTTTTTGTTGATCACATAATCCTACATGTGAAATATTGAAATTTCATTTATGATTTTAATAGGACTCTTAGATCTTAGGTTGCGTAAGGAAATCTGTAAAGTAACTACAGCTTTAAAGTGTTCCTGTTTATGCTTGCATATTCTAATGCATTTTCCAGATCATCAAATTCAATTGAAGCCATTGCCGAAATTGACTATAACTTCTTTATAATAATCCTTAATTCATTATCTATTTCATCAAATATTCTTTGTATATTTCATGCATCTATTTCTCTAATATTCGGACAGTGTTTGCAGCAGGTCTATTTGTTAAAGACATAGCGGTTAAGACAATTAAATATTGTTGTATTCAGTATTGCTTTGAACCTTTAAGAAAAGCATAAACATATAAATTTTCAAGCAACATATTTATATATTGTCTTATTTTTTCCAATGAGAAGTCATTCACTCAGTCTTGGCATAACCTACCAATACTGGAAGTGTCAATATGTATTTTTCTATACCTATTGACCGGTTAATTAGCCAATGGATCTGTTACTACTTTAGCAAAGCAGTCATAACATTGGTTTGTTTATAAATCCCATGCACTAAATTTCCTTGGGTCAAAAGATACGTTTTTCCAATGGTACCATATTTTGTCATTACTAGCATTTCATCCTCATTTAATTTTGTCTCCCATTTTCAGTTTTGGAAGTGAGAATAATTTTATCTTGGAATGAGAAATTCATTCAAATTAGTGAAATCTGTACACATTATTTATTGAATGTATTATTAAAAAATGTATAATGTTCTGGAAAATGACATGCTTGTAGAAATGTATCTGACCATTGAATCTGCCAAGTTTCTGTTCCCCATATCAATTTTATTGGTATTGTTGTATTCCAAGAAAAATATACTTTTTCACTATAATTTAAATTGGTTTGGAATGCTTCTTGTTTTGTGTTTTCACTTTATTAATGTTTGAGTGCTGTACAACTACTTTACACATTAATTCTGAGGTAAAGCCTGACTGCTTTTGTGCCGATCTACTAGTGGGTTAAACACATGCTCATTTATTGACTTTTGTGGTTCTTCCTGACAAGGATTGTGTTTATTAATTTGGAGGACTTCTAGCCCCTCTCAACTAACTTCTTACAAGTATGAACCACTTCTGCATTTGTGGCCCTGTAGCAGAGAACTATAGGCCAACTAGATGACCTGTGAAGATACTAACCATTTCCTGAGTGCCAATGTAGAGCAGGAGTGTCTTAGTCTTCTTTACTGATATGTTAGATAGAAACAGTTTTCTTTTTTGACTTATTCTTCTAGGTCCTGAAATACTATGAGGAGGTGGTAGTGATATGCCATACTTCTGTGCACTAGACAGTGAGTGGAGGTTTTCTGATACCCAATCCTGACATCTTTCTCATAACAATTCAGCCTCTTTTTACTGCGCTCCTACCTTCCTTTACAGAAAATGTCTCTAGAGACCCATTTTCAAGACACACATAGTCTTCTTCCCACTGAATGAGTCTGGAATTACCTTGCACACACATCTCTATAGTAACCAGGAGCTAAATCCATTTAGGTAAGTTTGTTTCCTGTTTTTTCTCTTGCTTTTCTTGGCTTAGGATTTACACGTCGAAGGAAGGACTATTGTGGTAGTCTTTTGTGTTGCCACCTGTTCCGAGACCCATTCTGTTGACTCATTTTTTCTCAGTGGTCACCATTAACACCATTGTAGCCTTTCTACTCTCAGTTGCAGCTGCATTGTCCTCCAATAATTCAGTATTTAAAAGATAATCTGGGAGCTAACCACAGCCATTGGTGTGGATACAGTCAGGCTAACTGCTTTTAATTTCAGTTTCCTCCACAAGAACAAAAAGGTACCTTAAGAGGATAATAAACTTTTATCAAGTGTTTACTATTCCCCTAAGCTTAGTGAAAATAATTTTAATCATAATGCCAGTTGACAGAAAATGTAATGAACCTATGCAGTGGCAAAAAGCTTTTGAAATGTTTTCCAGTGGGCACACATATTTATCTTTTACATGCCCCACTTTTGAACATTAAGAACCCATGCCTGTATTCGAAATATGTCATCTGTCAAACCTTCCTGCTTTTGACCAACCTCGCCCAGATTATTTTCCTATGGGAAGCTCTAAGAATAGTAAACATTTCCAAAAGCTGCTCAACCTGACATCCCTCCCTTACCCTAACCCTGTTTTTTAGGTCGGATTCAATGGACCCCAGAATTCATCGATCCCAGATTCCTCTGCCAATGCTGTTATTAGTTGATAAGCAATTTGTCTTACCTGGGCAGAACAAGGAATCCCAGACCACAGGAAGTGTTGCCATCCCTATGTTTCATAAAGAAACTCCCTTATATGCAAATTCAATGAGATTACATAGCCATCTTCTGAGAGTAGCCTACATTCAAATGTCCAGCTCTGGGAGCAAGGTACCCGAGCATACTCGCTAAGTTGTAAAAACAATGACTTGACGTCACGGTCCGAAAGAACCCTTGGGTTGCGTGTAACCCTAGAAGAGGAATCCAGCGCATTGCTAACCAAAAACATGCCCAGTCTTGAAATGGCTGTATGAGAAGCAGTGTAAAACGTAAAACCCAATTCACTAGGATGTCTAAAATGCCAAAAATGGTCCAAAGCATATGAGGATATTAATTGTAATACAGCCCCCACCCATTGGTGCTTCCCCTAGCGTACCAGGTCATTGAAAAGCTGGTGTGAGGGCCTAAGCTGGGATGCCGAATTAATCTTAGGGCACATGATACGGTTAAAATTGCAACACACACTATAGGGTTGGGACCAGAGATGCATCTCCGATAAAAGAATGCCAAAAACCTTCAGGTCATTCGTTTTAGGCCCATAAAGAACCAAGATAGTAAAGTGATCCCTGTCCTGGATAGTTGCCACCAACACCATCCACTGAATCTGTTATTTGTCAAAAAATCTCCCACCAACTATCCCGTACCAGAAGTGCAACCCCTCTCTGGTAAGAGGTATAACAAGAAAGGAATAATGTCTTATATCCGAGATCTTTTAGTACTGGACCCTCAATCTAAGACAGATGAGTCTATTGGAGACACAAGATGTGTGGCCTCGGATTATTCAGTTCCTCCCAAACAAGTTTCTGCTTTTGTAACAACATTATCCCAATAATGTTCCATGCTAAAATATGCAGCTTTTGCCCAGGACCTCCGCCTCTGCTATCTGTTGCCATAACCACACATTATAAATGGGCTACCTCTCCTCTCAACACAATAAGATATGCCAACTCCGAGAATCTTTTGTCAAATCAAGTGAAATATTTCACTTGCAGTGTAAGCAACCCTGCACCAGGTTAAATTGTCACAAATAATACCTCAAATGCTCTGAAGAGTAGACACAATATCCGCTAGCCCACCCCACACCCATCCCTGACTCCCATATGGGTGAGCCCACCCCCCCATGTCAAGCCTCAAGCCCTAGGAGCCCAATCCCAACCTGATTGTGATTCAGAACCAGCCCACCACCAAAATTACCCCAGGCCCAGCCCACCTTGACCAAGAGTACCATCAAGACAGCAACCAACCAAGTAAAAAGAAAAGAACAGAGAGAGCGCCCGCCCCCCCATAGCCACCCAAGAATACAAAGCTCGGACAAAAGGCAAAAAGGAGGGTATGGTGCGAGCACCCCATCAGATAGAGCATACCATAAAAGGAAGGGGAAAAAATAAAAACTCTAATCACACCCCAGCAAGAAAACAGCAAACCCTTCAACCCTTCGGTCAATAAGCCAAAATAATTCCCAGCCCTAGGACCCATAAGAAACTACTCCCAGTCCCGTTGAAGTCCAAGTGCGTTAGCAAAAAAGGGGTATATAGTCAAAATATCGAATAAAAAATATAGAATTGCATTAATATCGAATTAAAAATATAGAATGGACAGAATATAGACAACAAAAATACCGAATGTAATGGACAAAATATCGAATGGACAGAATATAGACAACAAAAATATCGAATTTGAGGTAAGTAAGTTAATATCGATTTACATAAATATAGAAAGTCAAAATATCGAAGTATATAATATAGATGTTAAATATAATGATTTTTTAATAATATCACATTTTTAAAGTGTTTTTTATGTTAGTATATGTGTGAAAAGTGTACATTGTTGTGATTGGATAGTGTTAGGGCTAGCGTTCTCATCGGCTGAAGGGGTCACCTGATTACTAGGGCTAAAAAAAGGCCAGGCTTAGCGCGTCTCAGCCCGGGCGTCGAGGCTAAGGGCGGAGAGGACAAGGGTAGTTTCCTGTTTGAGCCTGTTCGAGACTGGTCGTGACTAGGGCCAGAAATGCTGCCCTTTTTTCATTTAACAATACCCAGCCCACACCATCCACAACCACAAACAGAGCAACACACTCACACCAAATATACACCACGCACACCACTATGCACAGATTAATGTACCAGCATGCACCACCAACCCAACCAAACCACCCTACTATCCCAACTACCACACATATCCAACATCACCCACAAACAGTACACAACTCTATCCTATACCACTAAACAATACACTCATCACTAACACAACACCAATCAACACCATACATAACTACATCCCACTCAGACACACTCTCCCTGCTGTAATTACACCTAACAGTCCACCTTTTATCACTAACAAACATATAATGATCCTT
This sequence comes from Lissotriton helveticus, assembly GCF_964261635.1. Taxonomy (NCBI): domain Eukaryota; kingdom Metazoa; phylum Chordata; class Amphibia; order Caudata; family Salamandridae; genus Lissotriton; species Lissotriton helveticus. The sequence continues at coordinate 1,770,120,345 of NC_136063.1, forward strand.
CCATCAGTTGTCCAACAAACAAGCTCCTCTCCCTTCTACTATAACACTAACACGCAACACACACACTGCACACCACCACACTTTGTAACTTTTGAAACAAACCAGTCTAAGATAAACACTCTCACCTCTACTTCATTCCCTCCTACACACAGCATACACTCTACTCATAAACATATCACCACCCCCTCTACGTCACAACCTCCTCTCACAAACAATACTACACAACCAAATCAGGTGCATGAAATATATACATCAGCAGCCCTTTTCACCACACCTCAAAAGAAAAACATATCACACACACCAGCACAAAAAAATCTTCAGAGCGCAACACCTCATAATACTTACCATCACAAAATACATACATATATCCACCTTTCAAAGCACACAAAGGAACAAACTCCAATGCCAAGTTTTCACTCTTCCACCACACATAACACAGATACAGCAATACAGCACCTCTCTTCTAACCGCCTCTCATTCATTGGACAGTTTAGAACATTACGACATGACCCACATGCTGCACCACCTCCCCTGACTCATACACCTTCCGCCTTTAACACACACAAAAAATATAAGCAACATGCCACACCTCACAACTTTGGTTCCCCAAGTCTACCTCACAACAATGTTACACCACAAAAGCAACACAGCACTCCATCTCATTTTCAAACACCATCTCCAACACATACACATGCAGACCCATCAAAATGTCTTCTTAGCATGCTGGATGAGGAACACGATAAAGAGCAGCTACACGATTGCTATCCTAATACAGCTAATACCAGCACTTGCTACACACCCACACAATACTGATCACTCTTCTACAAAACAAAGTCCCACTATCACCAAAGGCCACTCTCTACACTGTCTACTAATAAATGCTCTATCCCTCTCTAAAAACAAGAATCACATCTACGACCTTCTCACTGATGCAAAACCAGACATACTATTCATAACCGAATCATGGTTGGGAGAAGATGTGGCTCCAGTCCTGCATGAAGCCATTCCTCTAGGCCATGGGTACTCACAAACGTTCTCTCGGGGGCCAAATTTACAGTGTGGTTTGTGTCTGAGGGCCGCACCGGTGGGGGCGGGGTCAGTGGGGAAGGGGGAAGGGCTAGAGCAACAAAAAAAACTGTGACCATGAGGTTGATCAAAGGTCTCTGCAGCGGACGCCTTCGTCCACTGAGCCACCAGACCCGGCATACACACCTCTCTCTCTCTATGTCTCCCTACCTCTCTTTCTCCCTCCCTCTCTTTCCCTCTGTCTCCCCCTGTCTCACTCACTCTGACTCTCTCACCCTCTCTCTCTGTCTCCCTCTCTCTATTTCCCTCTCCCTCGCTCTATTTCCCTTTCACTCACTCTATTTCCCTTTGCCTCACTCTATTTCCCTTTCCCTCACTCTGTCTCCCTCTCTCTCCTTCCCTCTCCCTTGTTCCCTCGGTCTCCCTCTCTCTCCTTCCCTCTGTCTCCCTCTCTCTCCTTCCCTCTCCCTCGCTCTGAGGTTTCCCTCTGTCTCCCTCACTCTGAGATCTCCCTCTCTCTCCTTCCCTCTCCTGTATTCCCTCTGTCTCCCTCTCTCTCCTTCCCTCACTCTGAGGTCTCCCTCCCCCTACCTCCCTCTGTCACCTCACCCTGCCTCCGCCGCCCCTCCCGAGCTCCAACAATTTCCACCCCTTTGGCATTTATTTTATTTGCTGATTTTTTTAAGAATGGCTGCAGCGGAGCCACGTGTGTATATTTTATTTACCTGAATGGATGGTAAAAAGATACATATATATATATAATTATGCTGTTGGCCTTCGCTTGGGCAATACCATTAACCGTTCCCCAGGAGCAAAGAGAATGCCCCCCCCTTTCCCAGACACACAGTCTCCCAGTGTGAAGTTTTTGAAAAAAAACTATAAGGAGCTGTATCCCTGAAAAATGAAGGGACCAAGAAAAACCATCAAAGAAGTCCCAGTGACAGTCAGCAAGGAGGAGGCCGCTTCTCAGGACAGTGCAAGCTAAAATATAAAAGGAAACAACAAAATATATCTAAATCCATGGTACTAATATTTTAATGAACATATACAGCTAATTTAGCAATTGTGCACCCTTCCAGGCTTACTTGTAGCAAGCCCCAGGCAGGAATGTGTAGGATGGTTTCTTGAAAATAAAAGTTGCATAAGTCTTCCTTCTGAATATCGTGGAAAGCAAATAAATAACGCTGGTAATAAAGTGCAGTACGTACACAAGTTGTTCAGGGAAAAGGAAGGCGTGTGAGCGCCTCTGTGACAGGATTATGAAGGAAGAAGAATGCGTAAACAAAAAAGAAGAAACTCGAATGTCCGAGTATATGCACAAACTGGCGTGTTGAAAATAGTTGAAAAAAGCCTCAAGAATGTTAAACTAAAATCTGGCCTGGACTAGTCCGCAAATCAGAGAGTAATCCAGGAAGGCCCCCCGCTAATCGTTGACGGTTTGCACTGATTAACGGGGATGCATAATCGCTCCCAGTGGAGGTACTCGAGCAAAAAAAAAACCAATGACACGCACTTCCCAAAAGTGTCCTGAAACTGACAAATGCTGAACAGATACGATAACGGAAATCTTCTTGTGTTCCATACACACGCTTTGAGGGAAAGGGGATTGAGGCAGGATACAGGAGGAATGGGGAAGGCACTTCCAAGGGTAATACTGGATTGACCGCCGAAACAAAATATCCAAAGAAGCAGCCACGAGCAAAGGGGTTTAATGATGAAGTTCACAAAAGAAGCTAAATTCCAACATCCAAGATCCACGAAAGCAGAAGCAGGATATCACATGATACCACAAAAAGGACGGCTGGGCAGAACACGAGAAACGCTGAAAGGCAAGGAGCGAGTGACTACAGCTGCTGGTTTAAATCCGCCTTCTCACCTGACCTGTGCATAATCGTATGGGAGAGTGCACAACGCCCCTTTTTTCCCTACTCTTTCTGGGAGATGTAGTGTACTTACGCTGCATACAGCCTGACTCCTGACATATGTACCTTTGTGAATATTTGTTATTAATGAAGACAATGGAAAATGGAAATGTGACAGCTTCCAGGCGCGCACTAACACAGCGCCACCCGAGCACATCACAGGTCTTTAAAAGACAATTGGCATGTTAATGAGGCTTTGTTCACCTCTCAGCGCCCCTGCAGCCCCACTCTGACTATGGCAGTCGATAATCGCCCGGCCCCCACAGAGCAGCAGAGTCTCTGAGTCGAGCGCTGGTTGCAGACACCCTTTAAAAAAAACAACTCGGGTACGATGTCTGCAAGGTCCGCGGGCCGCCAGGGAAGGCTTGCCGGGCCGCCAGCGGCCCGCGGGCCGTACTATGAGTACCCCTGCTCTAGGCTATCAAATAATCACCCAAATCGTATAGCCAAAAAAGGAGGTGGTCTAGCTGTTGTATTCAGGCAAGCAATACATATCACTAAAGTTGACAACATCTCCATAAAGAATTGTGAGGCTCTTCTAACAAGATGCAATCCTACACCGTCTTTCACCTGTAACTTCCTGCTCCTTTACAGACCTCCACCTAGCAAGGCAACATTCCCAGACGCACTTCTAGACACAGTTTCAAACCTGATAACAATACACTCCAACCTATGCGTTCTGGGTGACCTTAACATTTGGTTTGATAAAACCAATATGACCCATCCAAAAACAATACTCACCGGCCGAGACGCATTGAACCTGCATCAGATTGTCCCCAATCCGACACACACCGCTAGACATATCCTAGATGTCACTTTTGCTAATACTGAACTAGTTACCTTTCAAAGTATAAATCCAGTCACATGGTCAGACCACCACTTGCTTGCTCTCCAACAAAAAAACAACACTAAGCGACTCACCTTAAACTACCTTACATCCATCCACCTATCGGCCGTGGAACAAACTCAATTTGGAACACTTGGAAACACAACTAACATCCACTATAAATCTGGAAACCATACATTCTGTTCAGAATCTATATGAGTGGCTACAGGAAGCTGTTGACATCCTGATACCACTCAAAACCACACAACAGAACAAAAGAAAAAAGCGCCTTGGAGAAACATAGAAATAAAAGACATAAAACAACAAATTAGAAAGCTACAACGTACCTGGCTCAAAACAAACGCCAAAAAAGACAAACTTCACCTACAAAAAATTAACAGATTATATAAGTCGGCTATCAAAAAAGTTAAGAAAAGGTACTATTCAGACAGAATTCAAAACGCTAAATGTGCAAATAAAGAATTCTATAAAATACTCAATGAATTTCGAAAACCAAATTGCCTAGAAGGAACTCATCCTATTACTCAAGATTTCACAGACAAACTGGCAAATCATTACACGGACAAAGCAGACACGTTGGACTCATACTTACAACAAAATCAAAGCACCAGCAATAACCCTTGTACAAAACAACTATCCAAGAATGCTCTAATCAAGCCACTCCGTTCCTTCCACACATCTCACACAATGAATTTATGGACCTGGTCAAAGCAAGCAGGCCTGCCGGCAGCCCTTCTGACCCCTTTCCGCCACAAACTTTCAAGACAATTCTTTTAATAACCTCTGTTGCCATTCCAGTAAGAAGAATCATCAACGATTCCTTAACTACTGGAATATTTCCAGAAGAACTCAAAAAGTCATACATACGCCCTTTACTGAAGAAAACAAACTTGGACCCGCTGAACCCTGACTCACTCCGCGGACCCCCACAGCACTTTGGCTGGTAATCTACCAGAGCGCCATACAATGTCTCCTTATGAAGACTCCCATATATCAAGCCCGGACCTGTCCTTTCTGGCCTCACAGCAGTGGGAGGAGCTTGTCGCCTCATATAATCTAAAACCTGTCCAAAATATTACACCTGCCGTACCTCTTAATACATCATTGCAGGAAAGAAGAAATCTTAGCAACACTGCACCTACCGATTCAATTTGGGCAGCAATTTTAAATTCAATGCAGCATTCAACTACAGTTTTACAATATCAATCTCATAAAATGGACTTACAACTTACAGTTCTCCAGACACTGGCCAATTTCACGCCAGGGATCGATAACAAACTATCAGAGCTTAATAACTTAATCAAGCGGGGTCAAGAAGCACTGCATGGAAGCCAAACCATCCATCTTGAGTGCACCTGTGCACCAATAATTGATAAGCTAACAACATTACCAACTATGTTAGGGAACCTACTATCAGAAATAAAAGTGAACACCTTACTGTCCTTTGCAACTCCAGATGGTCGGCATAAGGTAGGGACCGCCTTGCTCGAATCTCAAAAAATTAAATCAACAGTATCTAGCCATTTCAAAAAAACTGAAGTTAGCGAAGCAATGCCAACTTTAACCCCACAAAAAACAGCTCCTTCAAACAAATACCCTACAGCACAGAAAGCTTCTAAAAAACAAAAACGGAAGGGCCGTAATAAGAAGCCACTATCTCATGTTCTAAACACTTTGAGCAAACCACCTTTCTTTGCAGAGGAACTAGTCCCCGTCCTTGATGAAACCGGGTTCAGCCATCGCTCTGCTTTGCTTGGCAGGTTGGATCAGTCCATCGTAGACCCCTTACAACTATGGCTGTTGCCCCAGGGCCACCGTCAAGTCCAGAAAGAAGGACGTCCCCAATAGTGATTGAGCGGCAGGACACACCACTAATCGCAAAAGAGCCAGCAAGAAGGAACCTCTCAACAACGAATAAAAGGCAGGAGGCAACATTATTAGAACAAAACTTAAAAAAATTCGGCAACCTCAAAAAACACCAAGGGAAACCAACCCCCAGGGGGGATTACCCACTGAAGTCCATTTGTCAAAAAATGAGGACCGACAAAAATTGCAGCTGGAGGGCTCAGCAAAGGATTGCTACTCACCCTGCAAAACCAAGTCCCTATCTGCCCTCCTGCCACCTTCCCCCAAATCTGTTATCCAAGGAGTAGAAAAGAACAATTCACTGCAATTATGTCCTCTTTCACAGGTTGTAACCCCCACTAATAAAATTAAGGAAAGGATAACCGAAGAAGTGGTCAGCATCACTTTCATTCCGGAATATATATCACAGGGAAGAGACGACATTTTGAAACAGAGGGAATGTATTACGACTCTTAAATTCTATACCGAGTCTTGGAAATATAAACTCAAAGGATTTACTTTCCATAGAATTTCTTCCAAATAATAACCCCCTGGGCCAGGAGGAGACGAGGACAAGATGGAGCTCAAGTGAAATCGCAAATAAAATCAAGGAAGAGGAAAGTATGGTCAAGCGCTGGGGCATAGTAATGCTAGTCGAATTGAAATCTCCTTATCCAACCCCGTTCTTAAAAGCTCCAACCACCGCCCTAGATCAAAATACCACCTCAGTACTAAGAGGGGCAAGAAGTAGAACCCTGGGTAAACTCACGGCCCGTACAGAAGGAGGTAAGTTAAGCAGCAACTTATGACAACTAATTTCAATTGAGAAGCCGGGTCCAGAAGTTTGGCCTCAAATAACACGCACAATATTAACAGATTGCCCAAAGTGACAAGCGAGTGAAACCCCACAGACAGCCTCACTTGTTCAAGGACAAACTAAACTCTGCATTTGGAACATCAACGGCCTGGGAGCCAAATTAGACGACCAGGAAGTAGCCAACTATTTGAAAACATTTGACTTAATACTTCTCCAGGAAACTTGGGAAGAGAACGCCAAGGATTTCCAAGCTTACTGCTCAGACTTTGTCCCGGCAACAAAGGGGTCAAACTTTGGTCACTGTTCCGGGGGACTAATGACGTTGTCTTCAATTAATACAATGAGCTTAACAAAGACCATTGAGGTGAAAATTACATCACCCAACGCTGTTCATGCAATACAGATAAGGCTCAAATTTAACAACGCGATACATGAAGTAATAATAATTAACACCTAAGTGCATCCAAAACATAAACAACTGGCTGTAAAGGAGCTGTCAAATGAAAAAAACAGATTATGGATGAGCAAGAAACTGGCCATATTATCGTTTCTGGTGATTTCAACCTACACCTCCTTGGGTCAAGCCAAGATGACGGCCCTGTGTACGAATTCACCTCACTTTGGGGTATACCGACTCAGGGTAAAGCAAACAACAGTAAACCCTCAAGATTGGCTAGACATCTGTTACAAGAACTAGAACATCTAAATTTAAGAGCATTGAATGGGCGCTTTCCTGAGGATATTCCACCAGCTGCCACTTTTCACTCGTCAAAAACATCCTCCCATCTGGATTATACGTTTGTAACACTAGCCATGTTTGATAACATATCAACCTTCAAAATAGATGATATGGCCCAGAGTGATCACCTTCCACAGGAAATAACGTTGAAAGCGAGATCAGCCGCTACACAAGACATCTGGAAACCAATTGCCACCGAAGAAGTCTCTAAATTAATGCGTTTAAGGTGCAATGTCAACAATATTGAAGCCCTTTCAGCCTCTGCAAAAACTTTGTTTGAGGGGGAAAATGAAAATTTGTGTCCCAATTGTAACAGCATGGGAAAACGTTATTAAGACCTTCAGTTGTAATTTTGCAACTAGGACAGGGGCCAAATCAAGACAACTAGAAGACGGATCAAAAAACAGTAAATTCCAGTCCAGAAACTAAGAGCCTCAAATGCACCAGAAACCGAACCCTTCGTCAACTGCGAAAAACACCGGGGAACTTGGAGCTGCAGTCATCCCTTAGACAAACAAAGGCACTACTTAGACGGAGGAAGTGGAGAAAAATAAGGCACAAAAACAACGAAACGTGGGCCAAATTATTGCACGATGCCAAGCAACACAATAGTGCCAAGTTTTGACAAACAATTCATAAGATAGATCGTCCGAACCACCCAGGAATCAGTTCCAATATAGCAGAGAACATCTGGGTTGATTACCTTTCCGCTCACTTTAATAACAAGGGAGCAAATACCGTGACACCTGTCACTGAATCCCCCAACAAGAGAAAAGCGTCACACTTGGTCTGCAGCACCAACATCCATAAGCAACAGGGGACGCAATGGTTGGGGATTCAGACCCCACTGACCCTATAGCAGAGGAAAGGTACACCCCTACAGAAAAACAGATAAAAGGCCTAACAACCAAGGGTAGAGACACAGGAGCGCCCGGCTCTAACGGGATACCACCGAAACTGTATAAACATGATGCCAACTTTTGGAGCAAGGCCCTATTACCAGTTTTCAAGGGCTTAAAAAACACGGTTACCATTCCGGAATCTTGGAAAGGATCTATTATTAGCCCAATTTTTAAGCAAGGCAAAAGAAACGATCCAAATAACTACCGATTGATTGCCCTCCTCGACGTAGATGCCAAATACTATGCCGGTACAATCTTGGACGAGCTAACATCTTGGGCTTCAGACCATTCCATCATCCCCATCAATCAAACCGGGTTCCATAGCGGCCAAGGAACTACAACAAACATACTGGCTCTCACACTGCTAATGGATGCAGCCAAAACTTCAAAGATGCCTCTCTTCCTGTGTTTCATTGACTATACAGCCGCTTTCGACCATGTCGACCGTTCCAAACTTTGGCAGGGGTGCCTCCTGGCCCCGACCCTCTTTAATCTTTTTTTGGCCGACCTACCTGAGGAGTTGGACAGTTGCATATCCCATGCTCCCAACTTGGGGAACAAGCTAATGTCAAACTTGCTATATGCGAACAACCTGGTTTTAATTAGTAGAACAGCAATTGGTCTTCAGCATTTGATAAACACGACAAGCAGTTTTTCTAAGCGGAACTCCCTAAAAAGAAACCTCAAGAAGACGAAAATTATGGCAGTCAACTATCATAAAAAGAAGACCAATAGTTGGTTCCTTGACGGCCAACGCTTGGACAAACTACAAAGTTACAAATACTTGGGAATCCTAATGGATCATAAAAATACATTTAAACTCCAGCTAGATTCCATCTGAAGAAAGGGGACCACCACGTATCTAGCCCTGAAGTCATTGAAGGGACAGCACCCCGACCTCAAGCTTGAACCCTTTTTACAGGTCTTGTGGGCTAAACTGCTGCCGACACTGTCATATGGGAGTGAGGCTCTAAAAGGTAAAGATGCAGCAGTTTTAGATGTTGTAATAGCTAACGCCTACAGAGCGATTTTCCATCTCCCAAAATATGTCTCCCGGCTCAAATCTGGTTAGAATTTGGGATTCAAAGACAAACGGTAGAAAGGAGGAGCACCTATGTTAAAAGTTGGCATAAAATCCGAAGCGATGAGGCAGGATCTTTAAATTTCCATCTTTGTGGTCAGCCAAGAAAAATGCCCAGCCAGGAATTACTTGCTCGATTCAATTGAGTCACTGGGCCTGTCCAACGGACCATCTTTCTTTCAAAAAAGCAGCAAGAAAAACAACATCAATGCTATCTGTCTTAGAAGACAAAGCAATTCTCACTAATAAGGCACACGGCTGGATAGTGCTCAGTGACTATGTAAGGCTGAAACCCCAAGCCTATTTGAGTGCCGGAATCAAGATAAGTAAGAAGGAAAACTTTTTGAGGTTGCGGCTGGGGGTAATTGAGATTAAGCCCCATCTTCCACCATGGGAAAGGAAAGGCGGCACTCCGACTTGTCGCCTATGTGGAAGTGGGAAGGAAGACATCATCCACGTTATCTGCAACTGCCCCAACTTAAAGGATATAAGATGCACATTGTTGCGCCCTTTTTTCAGCCATTACGGCATCCGATCCTGTAGGCAGGTAGTGAAGCTATGCTTCAAACCCACTGACGTTCAGCTCAACTGTCGGCTAACAAAAAATTTTGAGATTGTAACAAAGAGACCTAAAACCCTGCTGCTATCCGAACCATGCTGAAAAACTGTATAATATTAACTCAATGCCTTGTGTTAGCTGTATCTGTATTTCAGTCACCAGATCTTCAATCTGGATAGTGGTCTTGATTAAGCTGTGCCATTAGATCTGGGAAGTTGCTGTAGTCACTGGAAGATAGCACTACATGAGATGCAAGAGTCTATGTGAATAATGCATAAATATAGAACATGCAATTGATGACTTTTAGATTACGCATCTTTTAACTGTTTTAATTGTATTTAATTGTGTATAATGGGAATAATTCTTGCTATGTATTTGCAAAGATTTTAACTAATCAGGCAAAATAAAAAATATCTTATCGCTGAACCCTGATAACTACAGACCCACTACAAATGGACCTTTCCTGGGCAAACTGATAGAAAGAGCATTGTTCGCCCAGATGTCACAATTCATTGAAGAGAATGACATACTTTCAGATTTCCAAACAGGATTCCGTCCGGGAAGAGGTACTGAATCTGCCCTCCTTGCCATCTGGGATGACCTAAAGAATACAGTTGACCACAACGGGGTTGCTGCGCTACTCTTCTTGGACCTCTCATCTGCCTTTGACACAGTTGACCATGACACTCTGAAAAAAAACCTTTATGAAGCCGGCATAGAGGGAACTGCTCTAGACTGGATTGCGTCCTACCTTTGAAACAGAACTAATGTCATCCACACCCCACCTTTCTCGTCCAAACCGTACTCCACAAAAGCAGGGGTCCCTCAAGGTTCTATCATGTCGCCTATGCTTTTCAACATCTACATGAACTCTTTACCAGTACTGATCAATAAATTTCACCTCACGTGCTACAACTATGCAGATGACACGCAAATACTCCTTCAACTGGAATGCCCCAAAGACAGTGGAAAATCACCAATTTTCAGCTGTCTCAGAGCCGTGGATCAGTGCATGACTTGGAGCCATCTCAAATTGAATGCTTCAAAAAATGAAATACTCACGTGTGGCGATTGGAAAAATTACAACCCGCTTGCCGCATGGCCTGATAAACTGAGATCACTGCCTAAAGTATCGAAGGAAGTAAGAAACCTCAGAATGACCATGGACTCCAAGCTGTCTATGAATGTCCAAGTGGATAAACTAGCAAGATCAAGCTTTGCTACTATAAAAACGCTGCAACGAATTTTCCCTCATTTGGGATTTCCACACAAGGAACAAGCTACCATCTCCCTTGTTCTATCCAAACTCGATTACGCCAATAGCTTCTATCACGGATCACCTTTAACAACCATGAAAAACTACAACGGATTCAGAACTCGGCTGCCAGACTACTCTTGCATATCAAACCACGAGACCACATCTCCCCTGCCTTGAAAGCCCTGCATTGGTTACCGGTTGCCAGAAGATCCACGTTCAAGCTGCTTTGTTTTACCCACAAAGCAATACATGGAATAGGACCACTCTTCATCAGGAATAAAATCACCAAACACATTCAACAAAGGAACCTCCGCTCTAAAGGAGCATCTCGCCTCAAAATTCCACCATACAAGAAAAAAATCATGGGTGGCACATCCTTCTCTGTTCAAGCAGCCAAACTATGGAACTCTTTACCCCCAACATAGGATCCACCGACAACCACCTTATCTTCAGAAAACTACTCAAGATCTGGCTCTTCCCCACATAAGCACCATACGGAAACAGAAATTTACAGCATATCCCTCTGTATATAAGCATTTGTTTTGACTATAGATATGTACCTATCTTTGTGTATTACTTTATAAAACATGTAAAATAATTATGTTGTTAAGAGAAAATAATAATCATAATAATAATAATAATAATAATAATAATAATAATATTCATCAATAAATAAAAATCATCTTTGCTCTCTACATGTACATACTTCCATTGTGCATCTATGTACCTTCCATGTACTTGGATCTGTGTGTCTGTTACTTTTCTCCTGAAAAAGCCTATCCAATGCACTACCCTATTTCTCATCCTGTGCCTCTATCAATATATTTAATCTAAATATACTTACTTCCTTTATGTGTCTATATACTTTCAATGTACTTATGGATCTATATATATCACTTTATTCTAATTTAGCATTTCCAATGCACTAGCCTATTTCTCAGCCTATACTTCGCTCAATATATCTTCTAGCCCAACCTTCTGACTCATCTCAAACTTCTTTCTACTACTCCTTCTAATGCACTACCCTATCTCTCATCCTATACATCTATCAATATATCCTCTACATCCACTCTCTCATTTATCCCAAACCCCATACCACTACTATGATCACCAAAATAACCCTTTCTAGACTTTCTCCTGCTCTACCCCTCCTTGCATAATCTGACACCTCTTTTTACTACACCGATCCCCTAAAACAAACCTTTCTAAACTCTCCCCTCTGACTCCTTCCCTCCAAAACTTCTTTTTACTCATCCAAAAGCCTCTTACTACTGCTAAGACCTAAAAAAAATCCTTCACTCTTTTATCCCTCCACTATCCTTTTCAATCAATATTAACAGACTAACATCTTCACTTCTCAAATTCCATATTCCATATTCAACTATACTAATATACTGCCCAAATAACTGAATAACATATCTACTACTCAAATTACTTCATATTTATACTATACTAATTTTCAACACTAATCCTTTATGGGTTCCGGAGTGGGGTGCTGCTCGCCAGAAAAGCGCTTCAACACCCATCAGGGGTAACAAGTGCTATATGAATGCAAATCTTTCTTCCTCTTTTATCCATTCGCAATCCTTCTCACTCCAAGTAACAGACTAATATCCACCACTGAAATTACCTCATATTTCACCATAATAATTCACCACTAATCCTTTATAGGCTTCCTGAGTTCGCCGCCACTGCCAAGAGTCATTTTGGCCAGCAAGGAAGGAGCGGGGACACCCTTTGCTCACGGACACAGCAGCAGCGCCACAGAAGCCGCCGCAGCTGCGTTAGGTCTACACTTCCCAGCAGTCCCAGCGGCGCGGCGTAACTGACGCCGCATCATCGCGCCAGGAGGCGCATTTAACGGGAGCAACCCTCGGAGGAGCGGGGGAGTTATTTGAGTTCGCCGCCACTGCCAAGAGTCATTTTGGGCAGCAAGGAAGGAACGGGGACACCCTTTGCTCACGGACACAGCAGCAGCGCCACAGAAGCCGCCGCAGCCGCGTTGGGACTACACTTCCCAGCAGTCCCAGCGGCGCGGTCTAACTGACGCCTTATCATTGTGCCAGGAGGCTCATTTAACGGGAGCAACCCTCGGAGGAGCGGGGGAGTTATTTGAGTTCGCCGCCACTGCCAAGAGTCATTTTGGGCAGCAAGGAAGGAGCGGGGACACCCTTTGCTCACGGACACAGCAGCAGCACCACAGAAGCCACCGCAACCGCGTTGGGACTACACTTCCCAGCAGTCCCAGCGGCGCGGCATAACTGACGCCGCATCAGCGCGCCAGGAGGCGCATTTAACGGGAGCAACCCCCCGCGTCGCGGGACGAGCCGGGCAAAGCCTGGGCCAAGGGCGGGCCCGTTTAATCCCGTTCAAGACCGGACAAGGACTGGACGGGCCACCACTCTGACATCTGTCGCAGTTCCAAAAAGGTCAGTGTCGCTTTGTAAGAGATTGGATGTGATATTTATCAACTGTTATTTAAACTGAGTAACATCCAGGACATAGCAAGGATGGCTACTCCACCAGATGCTGGCCCAAGTAGCAGGAAATCAACGGGTGGATCATTATTGAGAACCGTTGATAACTTTCTTATTAGGGTATTCACAAGGCACGCTTCCTCCGTCGGGAGTGGCAATTACCCTCTCGCCTCAGCCAGTAACCATCTTGAATATAAGTGATAACTCTTTAAGAGATGGAGTTCCTGCCAGTGATGTAGGTAGAGCACCATCCACTAACATTAAAACTCGATCGGCTGGCCAGGTAAAACCGATTGTGGTCCAGCCGAAGGGGAGGGTGCAAGCAAAAAGGAAACGCCCTGGGCCCCAAACTAATGCTGGAGGGAAAAAAGCAAGGTCATGCAAAAATACTGTTCCTGTCGATGACCCAGCAGTGACGCCACCAAATAGCCCCGCACAACATGGTATGGCCGATAAAAATGGGCAGGGAAGCCATTTGGACACCAGGAGGGAGGAACCATATCGCGACTTGGGACTTTCTTTCTGTAAAAGACTGGAGGGTACTCTTAAGAAAATGTGTCACCCATTGCATATATTGGTGTGCCTCGAACTTTCGTTGGTAACAGCTCAGAAACAGGCAGGATCAAGGCACAGCACTCACATTCTACCGGCGAAAACACCTGTAGCTCATGGTTCAATTGGTCCCAACAGTGGTGCCGGGACAGGGCAGGGTGTTAGGCCAACCTTGGCTGCCGACAAGGTGCACACTACTAATTCTCAACCTCCTGCTTTGACAGGGGCGGGAATTACACGCCAGGGTAGTGGGGCGCCTCAAATTCCTTTGGTTCGGAAAGATGCTCCCCCGGTGCCCATTCATATAGGGGTGGGAGCAACACTATTGAGTAAAGAGAGAAATCAGGGTGATGGTACTAAGTTGGATGCTAGACAGCAAAAGTTGCCTCCTTTACCCAGGGCTCACATTGAGCCTCCTTTACCCTATATTGATCTCCCTCCCCAATCAGCTCCCTTTGTGGTAGTCTTGGTAGGGGTTCCACCAGTAGTCCAGGGAAAACGAGAATCATACCTAGACCTAAAGCATACGTGTATTTTCTGGCTTAACAAGTACCGCCCATTGCCAGTTAATATGCGAGCTGAAATCATGGGAGTTAGGAGAGTCAATTGGATAGGCAGGGGATGCAAGACGGTGGCAGGAGACTGTATCATTATTAATTTTAGAGACCAGATATCTGTTAATTACATTTGTAACTGGCCTCAAAATGATCAGTCCAATGGGATAAAAGTTCTACCCTTAGCCTATTTGTATGGCCCCCTGACTCCTTTGTCCCTCTCCTTTGAGAGGGACATGTTCTCACAGGGAGCTCTATCAAACCTTTGTCCATTAGGGAACATAAGGTTGTTCAATAGATTCCAGGCCTTGTCAGGGTTGGGGGATTGTGACTGACAGTATGAGCCACAAAGGTCCATCCAGGGTAGTAGAGCTGGGGACATAAGGGAGGGGGCAGAGACCGGGACAGGGCAAGTGTCCCCCATGAGTAGTAGGGAAGAAGGGATGGTTGAGGTTGGCCAAAGTAACACATGTGATGTCATTATTGAGGTGTCAAATGTAGATCAGTTTCTGGGCAGGCAGAACAATGTACACCATGGCACAGGGGGTTGGCCCTTAAGGGGCGAACTGGCCGCAACACCTGATGGATCACTATGTCAGACATCGTTGGTCTCATGTAACGTGGCGGAACTGGGGTCAAATCTTAATTCGCAGGCTTGGGTAGAATTCATTGATCGCTTTCACATTTGTTTGTTTCAAGAGGTGTGGGCAGTTGAACCAATGTTTAGAGTGGGATACCTGAACTTTTTTGTTCCTGCTGTCAAAAAAAGTCAGGGCCGACCAATGGGGGGTTTAGTGATGTGGGTTAGGCAGTCTTTTAAATGTCATACCCAGTTGCTCCCTGTCGTAAGTAATGATATTCTTGGTGTTAGGTTCAGTTTCCCTGCTAACTTAGAAATTGATATTATAATGTTTACGCTAGGGGGCTTCAAGTTGGCAAGAAATCTGAAGTTGTAGTAGAGCTGGACAAATTATTACAGGCGACCCCCCAATATATTGTTACTCATTGCTGGTGACTTTAACACCACTTTTGAACCCCTTGGCTTGGATGATATACATTTAACAGAGGACGAGAATGCCAGGTGGGGAGTTCCTCAGCTTGGTACCAAACCCATAAGAAAATGGACCGAGGCCGCAATACAGTTAAAGGGCCTCTGCATGGAAAATGAGCTGAGAGCTGCCAACGGGCGCACATTGTCAGATAAAATGGGAAAGGAAACTTTCAACAATGGTGCTAGGGCAAGTAATATTGACTATCTACTTGTTCCCCTTAAGATGTGGTCTACTCTCCTTGATATGGAGGTAGTGACTCGTATTGAGAATGACCACAATCCCCTGACTGCAATATTTAACCTGGGTATACATAAAGTGGAGGATCCCCATGAGGGTTACACTATCCCAGACTTAGCCATGGCAAATGATGAGCGCCAACTTAAATGGTGTCAAGTTGCAGACCAACAGGATATTATTGGCAACCTTGAGGAAGATCTGGCAGGGGCTCTAAAGGCTATGAAGGAAGTCACCCTGAATGGATCTTCCCTTAATTCTTTGTTAGAGGTACACAATAGGCTTTTCAGTAAACTAAAAACATATTTCTGTAAACCTAGCTTAGGAAAAAGGCGAACCCAAATTAAAAAACCTGAGAGCTGGTACGACGGCTCTTGCCGCCAAGCTAGGGATGAGCTGGGTCAAGCCTTAAAGTCCAAAGAGATGGGTATAATAAGATTGACCTGTGCGAACTATAGGCTTAAGCAATACACAGCTAAAAGGGAATGGGAAGAGGGCATGTGGCAGGATCTTAAAGTGGCGTGTAACGCAAATAATCCCAAACTTTTTTGGGATATTTTTAAATGGGACAGGGGAGGGCAACGCGAGAGCCCCCATAATAATGTTGACCGAAATTCATGGCTTGACTATTGTAAGTCCCAATAAACCATCAGTGTTTCTGATATCAGCGAAGGAGCTTTTGATTATACCTTCTATAAGGAGCCTGTCTTTACTGTGGGGGAAGTGGGTAGGGCTTTGGACCAAGTCACCGAGGGTCGTGCTGCCGGCATGGATTGTGTCCCCGCAGATTTATTCCTAAAAAATAGAGGGCGTTGGCGGTTTTATTTTTTGTATGTGGCAAACGCCATAGCCCAAGGTATGGAAGTCCCTAAATCTTGGAAAGGGGCAGAAATAGTGCCGGTGTATAAAAAGGGGGACAAGTCGCTTGCAGCCAATTATAGGCCAATAAGTTTAATTGACTGCATACAAAAGATCATGGGACGGCTGGTTTTGGGCAGAATCCAGACCTGGATGGATAATGACAATATTTTGAGTCACCTTCAGGCTGGTTTCCGCCCAATAACAAGTACAATAGACCAGGTTTTTCGGTTTATAATGTTATACTGGCGTACCGTGGTTCTGGAAAAGGGTACTTTGTATGCCGTCTTTGTTGATTTAAAGGCGGTTTTTGACCTGGTCTCGCGCAACACATTATGGAAAGTCCTTGCGGGGCTGGGGATGGCACCTGAACTGCTGAGCTTGATCGTCCGCTTACATGAGGGTACATTTGCTCGGGTTCGGTGGGGTCGCCAGGGGGAGGTTACGGAACCCTTCCCGGTGGAACGGGGAGTGAGGGAAGGTTGCTTCATGGCGCCGACCTTGTTCTCGCTCTTTGTGAATGGGGTTGCGGATTTCCTCTCCTTGGTCCCGACTGATGCCCCTGCGATGTCTGGTGAGCGGGTCCCAATCCTCATGTTTGCGGAGGACACCCTCATCATTTCAAAGACACCTAGTGGGCTCCAGCAAGCGCTGAAGCGCTTTGAAGACTTTTGTCTGGATAGGGGCTTAGAAATAAACACGGCAAAAACTAAGTTTATGGTCCTTACTGGCCGTAAAACTCATGGGACTGCCAGGCTATTCAGAGGGATGATACATATGAATGGCTCCCCACTGGAGCGGGTAGAAGCCTTTACTTACCTGGGGGTTACCCTTCAGAAAGATATGGGGTGGTCTAGGCAATTAGACATTGTAGTGCTAAAACACCGCTAGCAGGCAGGCATTCTTTTGAAAAAATGTACCTCTTTAATAACAAAGCCCATTAGCCCATTATTAGAAGTATACGGGATGAAGGTGTTAAGTTCGGCCCTTTATGGAGCCGAACTTTGGGGATTTGAAGATCTAAGAAAGCTGACGCTAGCAGAAAACGAATTTCTGCGAAGAGCTACTAGCGTTCCCGTAAGTACCCCGTTAATACCACTAATGTGGGATCTTGGAAAAAAGGTGGTGCAGGACCTTGCCTTCTTGCGGCCACTACTTTACTGGCGCCGCCTATGGACCACAGAAGAATTACAGCACTATGATCAGGGCCTGAGGGAGATAATGCCTAAGGATTCCCCCCCCAAAAAAACATTGGCTGAAGGCCATCCGGTCTTTACTTTTCAAACTGGGAATGAGGGAACTATGGGAAGACCCGGAAAACGCTGTATCCCCCTCCAAATTTTTTTTAAAAGAAAAGTATTGGGAGATGGTGATTACAGAAGAGAGGTCAGAGGGTCTCTCCTCGCACTTAACAGGTCGTTTCATGGATGTTAAGGCCCAAACGAAACTGGAACCTTATTGGGACACTATTGGGAAACAGCAGGATCGCAAGCTCTATTTTCAGCTTAGAGTGGGCGCCCTTCCTGTACGGTCTTTTACAGCAAATTGGGCAGGAAAAAATGGTAACGACAGATGTCCCAAGTGTGGGGAGGAACAAGAGACATTAAGTCATTTCCTCTTCTTCTGTCCCCTGTATACTGCCCCTAGATCGATGTGGGTCAAGCCTATATGCAAACTGCTTGGGATACATAGGCATGGAGAGGCTCTTAGAATCCTATGTACAGACCCGACGCCTATAATTGCTGTTGCAGTGGCTAAGTTCTTAAAATGGGCTTGGGTAATCCGCACAAAACAATTAGCGACAGACACATGAAGATTAAGCTGTTTACACTTAATATTAGGGGTAGTTTTTGTGAGCTTTTGTGCAATACTCCTCTGGAACAAATGTATAATGATGAGATTGATTTTAAGATCTTTGAAATAATGTAAGTTGATATTCAGCAATAGTTCTTTGTCGTTTAATTGTTTTTATATATTTATTGTATGAATTTTAATGGATTTGAAATTAATAACTGTCGTTTTATGTATACTTTTATGACTTAATTGTTGAATAAAGTTTATGAAATGGAAATGGAAATGGAATTTAATTATAATTGATTAAATGTTGTAATGTATTTATTGGTATTTATCTTGCATTAATTGTTAATTAATTTTTAATTGGTAATTAATTAAATTATAATTGGTAATTAATTTATATTAATTGATTAATTGATAATTATGTTAATTGTATTCATTTATTTACTGTAGCGGGTTGTGGGTTTATAGGGGAATAGGGTGGGAAGTAATTTAAGTGTAATTAATTAAATTTTTTAATTTATTTATTGGTATTTATTGTTAATTATTTCTCAATTGCTAATTAATTAATTGTAAATTGGTAATTAATTTGTTTTAATAGGTAATGATTTTTAATAAATAATTTTTATTTTTATTTTTAATTGATGAATTATTATATTATATTAAATTGTTAATTATTTTTAATTAATTTGTAATTGGTATTAATATATATTTTTTTATTTATATATGAAGTATTTACTTTCCCTACTGTTGCACTCACTGAAGTGGGAATAGTAATTTTTACCCTCCAGCTATCCAATGCTTTCCCTACTGTTGCACTCTCTGGAGTGGGAATAGTAATTGTTACCCCTACGCTATCCAACGCTTTCCCTACTGTTGCACTCTCTGGAGTGGGAATAGTAATTTTTACCCCTACGCTATCCAGCGTTTTCCCTAGTGTTGCACTTTCTGGAGTGGGAATAGTAATGTTTACCCCTACGCTATCCAACGCTTTCCCTACTGTTGCACTCTCAGGAGTGGGAATAGTAATTTTTACCCTCCCGCTATCCAACGCTTTCCCTACTGTTGCACTCTCTGGAGTGTGAATAGTAATTTTTACCCCTACGCTATCCAACGCTTTCCCCACTGTTGCACTCTCTGGAGTGGGAATAGTATGTTTTACCCTCCCGCTATCCAACGCTTTCCCTACTGTTGCACTCTCTGGAGTGGGAATGGTAATTTTTACCCTCCTGCTATCCAACTCTTTCCCTACTGTTGCACTCACTGGAGTGGGAATAGTAATTTTTACCCCTATGCTATCCAAAGCTTTCTCTACTGTTGCACTCTCTGGAGTGTGAATAGTAATTTTTAACCTCCTGCTATCCAACGTTTTCCCTACTGTTGCACTCTCTGGAGTGGAAATAGTAATTTTTACCCCTACACTATCCAACGCTTTCCCTACTGTTGCACTCTCTGGAGTGGGAATAGTAATTTTTACCCCTACGCTATCCAACACTTTCCCTACTGTTGCACTCTCTGGAGTGGGAATAGTAATTTTTACCCCTACGCTATCCAACGCTTTCGCTACTGTTGCACTCTCTGAAGTGGGAATAGTAATTTTTACCCTCCCGCTATCCAACACTTTCCCTACTGTTGCACTCACTGGAGTGGGAATAGTAATTTGTACCCCTATGCTATCCAACGCTTTCTCTACTGTTGCACGCACTGGAGTGGTAATAGTAAATTTTACCCTTTCCGCTATCCTACGGTAAAAATATTGTATATTTTCTTATTAATATTAAGTTCATATGTATTAACAAATCAATTTGTATGTTTTTTTTTACTTACAATATTTATTTATTAATTTTAATGTTATTTAAGTATTTTAAGTATGTTTAGGTTAATTATATTTATTATTTCATGAATTTTTAAGAAAGACAACAGACCAAGCACCCCTCTAGCTAAAAATATATGAGATTCAAAAGAAGAGAACGTCATCACCCAAACCCCGGTTCCCACTTCTGTAACAGTTCCTGTATTTTATGACCATCATAACAATAAAAAGTCTGGCCGTCTTTCCAAATCTGTAGGGTTGTGGGCTTCATACGAGAAATAGTGGACTCCAGCTTCTGAAGCACTGGAATGGACTCACGCAGCTGCCAAACCTCATGACTGTTTGTTGACAAAAGTCTGAGCGAACAAAATAAAATCAATGCCACATGCTTTGGCCGGCAGCTTAGGAGTCGCTGCCTGAAAGGCCTCATAAATCAGTATGGCCTGAGGGTATCGGGAGGGTTTACTAGGATAATGGAAGGGGAAACAATGAGCCTGCTTTATCATGTAATATATATCCCAGTCACTCAAAGCTGGAAGTGCTTCTTGAAACAAACAAACTACGGAGCCATGGGAGTCATAACCTTCTGCCCCAATGTGACCTGTTTTCCATGTCTTCCACCCAAGAGGACAAGGTGGTTATCTGCTGCTCATGCTGAGCCACCAGCAGGCTGTTGCCTTTCACTGCCTTTTGAAGGGCTTCCACAAGCCCCAACTGTGACTGAATAATGTCCATATTTTTTTCATAGTTTGTGATGAACCACTTAAGTCTTAAGGTGGGCGATTGTCAATGCCATTGAGTCACTATGAAAATCAAATCAAATCAGGAATATTTATTTAGCGCACATATCACCCGGAAGTCTCAAGGCGCTTGTGGAATTCAGCCAGTGAAGACGTCTCAAGTTGGGTGCCGAAGGTGATCCCGACGGGATATTCAGCACTAGCCTGGCAGCAGTATGCTGCAGAACCTGGAGCCTAGTGAGATCTTCATTTATTGAAGACAATAAAGCATTTCCATAGACCATGCCGTTGATAATCAGTCCCTGGACTAATGGCTTCCTGGCTTCCATTGGGAGCTATTTAAAAACTTTGCTCAAATTTCGCATGATGCCAAAGCAGGAACCAATTAGGTGGTTGACCTGGTCTTTCATTGACAATTGGTTGTCCATTTGAATACTTAAGTTCTGAACTGACTGTCTTGGCACTGGGCAAGGGCCGAGGGTTTAAGGCCACCAGTCGCTAGACCACTGTTCATGTGCCTTGCCAAAGAGAACTATTTCAGTTTTTCCTCTGTTTAGTTGTAAGTGATTTGAGTTTATCCACCTATCGATATGAATCACAGAGTCTTTAAAACGTGATTTTGTGTCTGTTGGATCTGGGCCAAGAGTGATCAGAACCTGAGTATTATCAGCATATGACACTAAATCAAAGCCATAGGATCTGATCACCTTGGCCAGTGGGGTCACATATAGATTAAAAAGCGTCAGGCTCAAAATGGAGCCCTGCAGCACTCCCATCCTGACTGGCCTATAGCAGGAAACAATGTCACCAATCAGAACAGCGGTGACTCGATCTATTAGATAGCTCCTGAGCCATTTGTGGGCCTTCAATCGGACACAAATCTCCCAGAGCCATAGTTCCAAAATGCTGTTGGAGATGGTGTTAAAAGCAGCAGAGAGATCTAGCAGGACGAGAATAGATGATTGTCCTCTGTCCAATGCTAGCCTGATGTTGTCTGTGACCTCTACCAATGCTGTGTCAGTGCTATGAGTGGCCCCGAAATCAGACTGTGATGGGTCCAGTAAGTTATGGCTCTCCAGATGAGTGATGAGCTGTCGGTTGTCCAATGATTCAAGCATCTTCCCAAAGTAGGGGAGTAGCGAGATTGGGCAATAGTTAGTTAGAAGATTAGGGTCTGTGGTAGATTTTTTTAGGATGGGCCTGACTCTAGCAGCCTTCCATATCTTTGGGGCGACAGATTGTGACATTGAGTTATTACATAGATCGGTGGGATGATCAAGAAACACTGGCGAAATGGTTAAAAGGAAACGCGGTTGTACAGGATCCACAGGTGATCCGGATTTGATTTTTAGCATAACTCTGGCCACATCTTCCGAGTTGCACAAAGAGAATTCTTTTAGAATGGGAGGAGAGCCCGTTAATACGATGGAATGATTTCCCGGGATGTTTTTTCTTCTTGGGACAGATTGGAGCTATAAATTACACTGATTTTGTCATGAAAAAATTTGGAAAGGGAATCCGCCCAGTTCTGTGAGATAGAGGCGGATGACTGGGCTGGAGGCGACGTAAATTCTTTTAAGATTTCATAAAGCTCCTTATTGGAGTTTGCTGCCTTTTCGATCTGATTTAGGAGGAACAATTTTTTATCTAGTCTGATGTTCTCCAGATAGCTACGATGGATATTTCTATATTTTTCGCTGTAAGTCTGGCTTGGTGGGGAGTGATTTGGGTTGATGATTAGGTTTTCTATTTTTTCCTCTTCCTTTCATGGTATGCTCTATCTGTTGAGGTGCTCCTCTCTGTGTTGCAAAAGGGCATGATAAATGACCCCTACCATGGAGGAGTCCTGTGTCGAGGCAGCAGGTGGAGATCCAGAGGAGGCTGCTGGATCTTTAGATCCAGATGGTACAACCAGGGACAATACATCCTGGGTAGAATGGTCCATAGGTGTCAACTCAGTTCCATCCGGATCCCATAAGACCTCATCTTCCACCTCCAGAGTAACAACTGGATTGATTAGACCTTGATTGAACACTGCAGTCATGAGACCCGCTGAATACTCAGCGGACAGGCCATCTCCCTTACTCCTGTTTACGGGAATAGAAGTAAAAGGGGCAAAGTGCTCAGGCATAACCTTGGAAGGGCCGTTACGAATATTAGAGGCCAGTACTGTATGGGTTCCATGCTCCAGATCTTCATCCAGGTTGATGTACAAGAGAGAGCTGAAAATGAAAAAAAAAGCTTAATGACTGCACACCCCCATTGCAGCCACCTCCGTGCTGCCTGGGAAGAGAAATTGAGCAGCTGGAAAAGATTGTGATCTGACTAACAGTATCTGGGAGAACACCAAAGTCTCTACACAGCGAGTCTTCGGGACCCAGACCACCAGAGGATCCTGATGAGGAGGTAAAATAAGAATCAAAGGAGCCAACTTGTCATTGCCAGATGTATTTTCACTAGCACAGAGGAGAAAAGTTGTGACTGCTGATACGGGCAACAGCTCCCCATCCTGACAGGGCTCACTAGTTGCAGTGGATAGGGATAGGCTCACTGTTCGAAATGCATCCATTGTACATTGGGTGCAAGGTACTGAACTGTCCCTCCCTGGTCCGACTGAACATAATCCAGTAGTGTCTCACAGTGCTTTCTCAATTTGAGATGTCTCCACAGCAGCCAACACATGGGAGCCTTTTACACTCTCCTGACCTCTATGAGGAGAGGTGGGGGGACGCAAGACCACCTTCTCCCTTTTGAGCGCAGTGCAGGTATTCATATTGCAACCCCCACCATACCAGGCAACAAATGCTTATTCTCCAGCTTCGGGAGAAATGGGAGATGTGAGAGGCATGCGTCAAAAGTCGCCCACCCTTCCTCAGGGTGCCCTTTGCAATAATACTGGACCAAATCCTCCTTGTAATACAGGCAGCACACAAAGCTTTCCACCTCTGAAACCGAAACTCCAACTTACTTGTCAACAGGCAGGGTGCAAACCTTTCAGCCCTCAACAATGCATACAGCAAAGGTGTAGACAAATAGAGAAGCAGAGCATGGAAGGAGAAGCCTGCAAAAAAGTGGCAACTACCACCGATATTCTCCTTCCTCAGAGCTGCGAGCGGCCCCAGACCCTATTCTCAGGACAAGGACCAGCTCGCCTAACCAAAAGCAGAGGAATAAAAAATCCATGCTCCCTTGGAGCAAGCTGCTCCCCGCATCCAACCAGCATCTGACAAGACCCATCTGCACTCTGCCATCAGCGGACAACAGTCAGCATGTCTGCTGCTTTCAGCTCTGTCTCCCGAAGCTGGCAGCCAGAGCGGTAACCAGGGAGTCTGTAAAGAAGCCACAGAGGACCTGCAAACCATCTGTGGGGCCCAGAATAATAAGGTAAGTAATCAGGCGGTGGTCCAGGTGCACCCATTCGGTCTAAGCATGCCATAAAACGAGTCCAAGGTTCATGGACTCAAGACCCCAACGCCGGCTCAGCCACGAGCCACCATCTTACACAGTACTTGCATTAGGCGACCCGCTACTAAACACATCATTAAAGGACTCCCAGGCTCGAGGCAGCCGGGCCGCCTCACTGGCGCAGCTGCGAGCTGTCATCTTCACAATTCACAATGCTTGCATTATCTAACATATTTTGAAAATACTGAGGAAATGGGGTATATTTTTTCATTTTGTGTAAAAGATAGTTCTAGCTCCAATAACATTCAGCAAATTAGGGGTGAGAATGGCCTTTTAGTTACGGATCTCGTCCTAGTGTGTGACATTTTTCACCAGTTTTATCAGAACCTCTAGAGGGAGGATTGTCTCTCCTCCACGAAGGAAATCTCTCTATTTTCTCAGGGGTATTTGAACTGTAAGGAAACTCCTTCCCAGCAGTCTAAGCTAAAGGTATCTATCACTTTTACTGAGATTCAAGGGGCCATTAGCTCCTTGGCTAGCAGGAAGGTGTTGGCTCCTGACCAGATACCATCTGATTTCTACATCACCTTTTCACAGATTTTGTCCCCAGTGTTAAGGGTTCTTTTTAATTTGTTTGGTTCTTTGGATAACATGCCTGAGTCTTGGAGTAAGACAAATACTGTGGTCTTTCCAAAAAAGGGTAAGGATCCCAATTCTTGTGCGCCATACCATCCTATTTATTTTATTAACTCTGATTCTAAACCCTATATCAGCTCGAAATTGGTGGAACCAAACCATCATGGTTTTTTTTGGGCCATGATACATGTTAACACAGCAATTTCGACTTTGCCTGTTCATCAGGTAAGTCTGTTGGTATGATTTGTTTGGACACTGAGAAGGCCTTTGATCGGGTCTCTAACCCCTTCCTCTTGATATAATGAAGTGTGCTGGTTTAGGTTCCATATATATTTCTAGGGTTTGGCGTTTTTACCTGGGTCTTAAGGCAAGAATACACAGCATAGGCCTTTTATCAGACCCTATTGCTATTCTCCACGTTACCAGGCATGGATGCCCTCTCTCTCCGCAGTTGTTTCACTCTATATTGAACCGTTTATTCAATCTCCTAAACTGATTGAGGAGTTGCAGCTTTTGAGGCTTCACCGATATGAAGTTAAAATTCTGGAGTACGCAGATGACATCGCGGTTTTGACACCGGCTCCGCTTGGGGATTTAAAGGCAGTGGTGGTAGCAGCTCAATCATTTGGGGTGGCTGCTGGCTTCAAGTTGAACTCTGAAAGGACTCTGATTGTATCTAATGTAGCTCCACCTGTTCAGAATCAGAGGCGGGTACAGTCCCTGGTCTACCTTGGTGGTCATCTTAAAATTTAACATTCCTGATTTTTTTTAGCATAACTATGGGAATTTGTGGAATCGTCTGCATTTAGGGCTTATAGGTTGATGTCATCTTATAAAGATGACTATCCTCCCATGGTATCTTTATTTTTTCCATAGTATTCCAATCTTTCTTTCTACAGCTGTTTTTGTTGGCGTGCAGGCACTTAAGCAGAAATGTATGTGGGCCTACCATAAACTTCGATGTTGTATTCAGTCTTTACAGCAGTCCAAGGAAGATGGGGGTATCACTTCCTATTCCCAAGAAATATTTTTGGGCATACATATTTACACTTCTCTGGTCAGTGCTAGGGCGGTTGCCCTGGCCACTGGCTCGCATGTTTTCACAGTTTCTCCCATTGGGTAAATTGATTGTCCCGGTTCGGGTATTGTCAACAAAATGTGCTTTAAGCATACTAGCTTTAAGATTCGAAACATTTTTAATCAGTCTGGTGCTCTTTTAGGAGATTATGTCTGGCTATTACCCCATTTAATTTGCTTACCTATTTGGTTATGCCCCTGCTTTTCCAAATGGCATTCATGATGGGTTCTGTGAATATGGGGATGGGTTAAACTTCTGACCTTAGGACAACTTTTTGAGGGTGATGTGTTTTCATTTAGCAGTTTACAGCAGCAGATTTACCTTCCATCTATGTTTTTCTTTAGATAGTTACAGTTGCGGCATTCTATTTTTAGCCTTAAGGGATAGGACCTGAGATGCAGTGATAATTCTGGCTTGCATCTTAAAATGAAAAAAACTCTTTGCAAGAGAAATCTTGGGTTTGTCTACAAATCAATTTATATGGCATCACATAATCCATCTGAGGTTTGGTTTCAGCATAGGGACAAAAATTGGAGTTCTTGGCTCGGCTCAGAAGTTACCAGGGCCAATCTTTGAAATAGCAATGTGATGTCCGATTTACTTTTGAATGTATCTTAGATTAAGTTACATCACCTTAACTGTATTAACAACTGATACCATATTTCGCATCATCTTTATATTATGAAGCTATGGCCTCATGACCGATGTTTTCATTGTGGGTTGGCGAGTGCTAATGTAGTCAATGACTTTGCATTCTGCCTGTGCTACTACTGCTTTGGCAATTTGTCTTTGGTAAATTGGGTAGTGTATCTAATGCAACGGTTTATGATGAACCAAAGCTTATTTTGCTGGGGTATCGACCAGCTATTCCCATCCCTATTTAGCAGGAGTATATTTCTTTTCCATCACGTTAGCTAGGCTAGGTTTAGCACGATTCTGGCTTTCCAGTGAGCCACCTGATCCATGGTTCTGGTGGCGGGAATTTTTTCACATGAGTAGGCTAGAGATGGTGCTAATTGACAATGACCTGTAGAGGAAATGGCTGGGTCAGATTTGAATTCCCGTTAAGGGCTGGTTGGCCGAGATGGCTGTCTCCCAGGGCTGTTCCGCCTTTACTTGAGCTTTGGGTGTCATTTTGCTTGTCCAAGGTCGTCTTCTTCTCCTAGGTATTAAGGGCCAGATGTACGACCAGCAAAATAGTGCCTTGCAAATTGCAACTCATTTGCGCCTCACAATTTGCGAGGCGCTATTTGGCATGTACAACAACGTATTTAACGCCGTTTGCGATTCCCAATGGGGTCGCAAATTGCAAGGCTCATGAATATTAATGAGCCTCTCGCAATTTACGAGCCCGTTGGAAATCGCAGGCCCTCCCGGGTATGATGGCCTTCTGGACTCGTAATTCAACAAAGGGATTCGTACATCTGGCCCCTCACATGTTTATTCTCATGTAGTTATTTTATCGATCATTTCTTAATTAGCTTGTGCTGAATATGTTATGTACTTTACTCCAGTGCTTGAGAATTGGTTGCTCCTCCCTGTTTAAAATGAAAAGCAAAGAAAAAAAAAGAAGAAAAAAAAAGAACCCATGTCTATTTGTTTACAAGTTTGGGGGGGACTTAAATATGCGATAAAAGTAAATTTTCAGAATGGCAAAGCAGTGAGTGCTGTTCTGAAAACGGACCTGGTTGTGTCCGTTAAAATATTGCTATGAACTAGAGAACCAACGATTAACTGGGCTCAGATTACACAGCAAAGGACAGCTCAGGCGCTGAGTTTCCTACAAAGTAATCCAAAGTTAATTCATACTTTACGTTGTTATTTGTGACATAAACCAACAAGTTTTGGTAAACACAAGTCATACAACTTTTAATCCATATTTGATGCTTACAAAGAGAGGAGCAAGATGATTGTTGAGTACTGCACAAAGTTTTGTTGGTATAACCCAATGCATTTCGGTTGGTAACACCCTTCATCAGGGGTGAGTGTACGAGGATGAACAAAACAACGAGTTTCCAACAGTTGTTTGATATAAGGCTCATATATTCAAATGAGACCAAGTGTGGTGATGCTTATTGTGCAATAAAAAGAGGAATCAACCTCTGGCACATTTCTTGCACCAACTTCCTATTGCCTTACTGGAAAGCTAAATAAGTCAATTGGATACATCAAATATCAGAGTGCAAGGGGCCGGGGATTAACTCTGGGACAGTTAATATGTTAGAAATGGGGTAGCGTAGTGCAGAGTGGGTAGGCCAAACTCCGAGGCATTGTGTAAAGCATCTGTGCAGCACACACTCATAGGCAACACACTAGGCACACTACAAAAGAGACTCCACACCAGGTTGCATGATAAGAACTTGTGTATTATAAAAACACATTAGAATGCCATCACAGTTGTGAACACCGTGCCAAGTGGCACTAGGTAGCAATATACAGGGCCACTGCCAGCATCATCACACAGTACAACAAATAAAGATAAAGTCCTCAGCAATAACTGGGTAGCAGCCAGTACCTACTGGCAAATCCATGCACTTGGCATGATCACAATAGCACTACAGCAGGCATAACCCTAATAGCATTGGGCATAAACCACATCTACAACTCACATTAGCGTTAGGCACAGAACCTGTAAAACATATGCTGCAGAACATTAGGCATAAAACATGTGAGCATTAGGGATATAAACCCATTTAGCTTAGAGGCAAAACTTTAAATGGGCATGAATCACATTATGCATAACACCTTAGCGCAGACATAACCTTAGTACTGCATAACATGACCAGGGGCGATATCCTATTTGCATAAATCATCCTTGCATTTGGCAGAGGATGCAACGTCAACCCCATGCAGGCAATAATTCAATACATTCTCAGTGGTGGCACTACAGCAGAATACATCATCCACTCAGTTGCTCCACGTGCCTATCTATTCCCCCCAAGGTGTTCCAGAACCCAGGAGCCCCCTGGGGCTATGCCTGCTGTAAACCGAGTGAGTCTTTGGAGTAAACGTAAACCACAGTTCTTCCCTACTCACCAGTTCAGTCACTGCAGTTAAACGAGGCAAAACTGTGACATCGGGCCAGGTATGCGTAGGCCACTCCCTGGCAGACTTTCTCTACACCGGACTTCAGCCACACACTTCCATCCCCCCAGTCAGCCCGCTCCCCAATTCACATGGGGCTGTTACCTGGGGAGGCGGCTGGAGTCCAGGCCCTCTTCAGGGTTCCCCCAGCAGGATAACCAGTCCCGAGGGTTGAGAGAGCTCACGCGCTCTCTGGGGGCTCCTCCCGAAGGCGCCTGGGCGAGCCCTCGGAGGTCCTGGCAGGACTCTTCTCTGGATCCAATCGGTGCGCGTCCCCCTCGAAATGCGGCCGATGACGTGGCAGGTTGGAGTCCCTTTTGCCAGGCAACGCTCCCTCTCGCTCTACTATCCCAGCGTGGCGCTCTCCGGCCTTCGCTGGGGGTTACCTCGAGCACGCTTTGCAACGGCACTTCCCAGCCTCAGCAGCGAACCCAGTGGCCCTCCTCCGGCCTGTTGTGGCCGCGGTGATGATCCTGACCACAAGAGCGCTCCTCCGCCCAGCGGTCTCAGCAGATCTTCAGGGCCGCCATATGCCCCAGATAGCAGCGGTGGGTTCACGGCCTCACATCGCTTCTCCTCCCTCACCTCAGGGGTCGCGGCGTGGTCTTGGAGTGCGTGGTGGCACCCGCTCCCTTCAGCACAGTTTGGGGTGGGCTCCCACTATTTTGGCATAAGGACTGCGGGTGGCTCCCGCCGGTCTGGAGAAGCACCCGGGAGGCACACACGCGGGGTGGGCACCTGCTTCTTCACAGCATGCTCCAGACCTGGCAGACAGGTGGCACACACGCGGGGTGGCCACCTGCCAGTAGCCCAACAAGGCAGGCAACCACTGTATTTTAAAAGCAATAACGCGGGGTGGCCACCCGCGGCAGACCACACATGCAGGGTAGGCTCTCATATTTTTTTAAGGACACAGCTCTTCCAGGCAGCACGCGCTGCAGGGTCCACGCTCCTCACCTCCTTAGCGTAATGAAATATAGCACTCAACAGGCGGTAGACAGCACCACCAGCATCAGGGACAAAAGATAGTGCTCCTTGTAGGAGAGTAGGGTCTGCTTCCTATGATTACCTCCACTTTTTGCTGTGATTCTCTGGTTTTTCGACTTTAGTGTGGCTGTGGGCCTGCCAATCAGACCCACAGCCCAGCTGTTCTCTCTCTAAATTGATACCATGTACTTTAGGTACATACCAGATTGGTTACTGGGTCAAACTTGTGAGTCCCTGTATAGTGTACCATAGGTACCCAGGGCATAGGTGCACCTTAGGCCTACCAGGGGCTGCAGCATGTATTGTGCCACCCCAATGTTTGCCCTCCAAACTGACACCACAGGTCTGTTCACCCAACCTGGGTAAGGTGGTGTAATCACCCCTTATTAAGATATAGTATACCTATATCTATATATACATATAGACACATCAGGCCTTAACAATCCTGGAGGTAGAGTGCTTGGTTTTATGTGAGAGGGTGCCCTAGCATGAGCTGAGCCCCACTGCAGCATGCGGAACCATCTCCTTACAGCTGTTCTATGATATAGCCGTACCATATACTCTTAAGTGCATTATAATCCC
The DNA here is from genome assembly GCF_964261635.1 of Lissotriton helveticus. NCBI lineage: Eukaryota > Metazoa > Chordata > Amphibia > Caudata > Salamandridae > Lissotriton > Lissotriton helveticus. Next base: position 1,770,151,187 of record NC_136063.1, read on the forward strand.
TGCGGTTAATGCTAACTTTGGTTTGGCTTTATCAAAACATGTCGTGAAAGGTGTCAAACACTTTGGAATATTACCCCCCTTCCTATCATTCCACCCTTCTAGAGGGAGAAGACATGTAGTTACTGGTTTACCCGGTTAAAGTTAAACAGAGCCACAGCATCACAAAATGGATGCTGCTGCCACAGACACGAGTCTGACCTCCTGTTGCTGGACGAAACTCCGACAGGGGAGGCCAGGACAATAGGTTTCCTGTCCAGGGAGGTGCCAGCACCTCCCCAGACAGGCTTTTGTGTATTGGGGCAGGGAGGGCTGCATTCAGTGAATGCTTTCCAGACACTGCCTGGGGCACACAAGGTGCTCCATGCATTTTCCAGTTCAAACCGGTTGCGGTCCCATGGGCCCAGCTTTTGCATTTGAGCTCGACGTGTCTTGCCAGTTCCTTGCGCGTTGGCTAGTGAGCCCCTTGAAGACTTTTCTTTACAACAAACTTGCTTTCCTGGCTGCTCCCGGCTTGCTCCCTGCAAACGAGACGTGCCACAAACCTTGCTGGTCTGCAATAGAGCCAATCTTGACATCCTGCGTGGGTTGTGGTTGCCAAGGCTTGTTGGGTCGAATCCCGATACCGACACCGCAGTCAAATAGATCCTTTGTGGGATAGCTGAAATCCAGCGCCTGGTCACCGTCGATGCCTCCTGGACCTCGTGGCTGAAGAGACAAGCTTGACTTCTTCACCTGAAATCACCCAACATTGCCTGGTTCCTTCCTGGTACCTTCCTGGTCACTGGCTAGTGACCCAGACTCTGTCCCTTCTGCTTTCAGGTTCTACAGATCTTTGATCCGCCCTTGGATCCACCTGGACACTTTTCCTCTGGCCGCCTGCTGCACTTCTTTGCAGCTCTCCGTTGAAAACGACGACGAAACCCGACACGCAAATACACCTATGTACCCGGCTTCCCTGGGAGAGGTAACACGAGTACTCCGGTGCACCCGTGGGTCTTGACTCACGAATTGTCCTTGTTTAAAAGGGTTCCATCCTAGTCCATCAGGAAGTGTCCTTAAATTGTATATTTGTAACTTCTACTTTTCCCATAGAAAGTCAATAGTAACCCGCATCTGTGTTTAGACACTGCACGTGTCTCCCGTGGGCCTCCTACTTCCTAACCTATGGTTGTTTAGAGTAGCCCCAGCGATTCCACAGGTCCCAGGTCTGCTTTTTAATTCTCTCGTTTTTCTTATACCACTATTTTATTATATGGTTTTTGAGGCCCCTAGGGCATAAGGTATACTGTGCAACTTATCGTATATTAACTCAGTGGCTTGTATTGTATTTTTACCTCTGACCTCATAAAGAGTGCAGAGGGGTTGTGTTTAGAATAAATACATATATATTTGATATATACCTTGTGTGGTGTCCTTTCTTTTTTGTTTTTTTTGCAGAGTATTATATAGCGCGAACTAGAACCGAACCGAATCAGTTATCAGAGCGCTTTACATAGCACCAGTTACGTTACATGAGGACACACTTTCATTTTAGGCACGGGGAGATTAAGTGATTTGCCCAGAATCACAGGGGGTTTTTGGCGTTGTTACCGAGACTCGAACCCAGATCCCCAGGTCCGAGGTCGAGCGCCTTAGCCGTTAGGCCAACCCCTCTCCCAGCCCCTTAGCCGTTAGGCCAACCCCTCTCCCGAGGGTACTCAAGGGATTATATTTGGTATAACAATTTGCTTAATACGCTCTCTGACCTCTTAGCCTGATGACTGCTGGTCCATGCTACCACTAGGATAGCTTTCTATAAGGTTGCCTTTACAACCACCATCAATAAGGGTCGATTAGACTGGTGCAAGGTGCCCACTAGAACAAGTGGACATCATATGCCAGGCTAACATCTCACATTGGTGTGCAGCGGATGGGATAAGAGCTTGCATTGTTTTACCAAATAATCTTGAGAATATCATTTGAAAGATCATATCAAGGTACCTGTAGGAACATATGAATCAGGTCTTATATACATAAGTTCTACTGAACTGATCTGTTGTAGGTGGTAAGGGCTTAGCACACCCTGACTACAACTCCTAGAGAGGTTCTAGTAGGAAACAAGTAGTGTAGGTAGGTGCACACACCACACCCCAATAGCCATGTCCTTGGAAGCAGGGCCTAGTGGACCTCTGCTAGAAGACAACTCAAGATTGCCTTCTAAGTATGAGAAGCTTGTGTGTGGTCAGAAAGTTACGACAAGGACAGAGTCCAACCTTTAACCATCTGGTAGATAACTTAGTAGAACATGATGTAGAAAATGCATCAGAGCCAAGGTAGTAGAGAGGGGGGCCATCCCTCATCAGAAGAGCCTCCTAATGGGGATGCCCTACTGGTCTCTGAAGATGATGAGGATGTAGATCAGGATGAGGTTGAGGAACCTAACCTGGGAAACACTGGACTAACTAGAGGTGGAGAGCGCCTCCCTCTAACCTTTCAGCTAGGCCTAATGGTGGGAATAGAAGGCCCAGATCCCTTTCCAGTGGATCTGAGCATTCTGACTTATCAATAGGGTCCAATGCCTCTGCTCAGAGGAGCATAAAGCTTGGATGAGAGAAGTCAAGCTGAGAATCAAGAGGCAATAAGTTGCCCTTGCAAAAGAGACCCTGGCTCTTGAAAGAGATAATATATTGTGTTGGCTAGAGCCCACTGGTGGCAGTAACAACCCTAGTGGTAGGGAAAGGTCTCATGACCATAGAAACCTAAGCAAGATCGTCCCTCCCTATCAGATTGGGGATGACATCCACAAATGGATAACTGCTTTGGAGAGGGCTTGTAAAGTACAGCAGGTACCCCAAAGTCAGTGGGCAGCAATCTTGTGGCTCTCCTTTGCAGACATATGTGCTAGTGTCACAATTTGTGACACCCAGCTTTGCGGACCCTGGACAGATCATACTAGGTGAAAATTACATAGTGACCAATGCGAGCAAAGTCACTACCACTTGCAGTATGGCAATTGTTAATTTCTCCTGGGGAGGGATAACTGGCCTCAAGAAGGTTGTGGTTAGCTCAGACCTCCCTGTAGAATGTTTGCTTGGCAATGACCTGGAGAGTACAGCCTGGTCTGTAGTGGAGTATAGGACCCATGCAGAAATGTTATGTTATGTTATGTGATTTTGTAAAGCGCACCGCTGCCCCAGCAAAGGGGCGTCCCGGAGCTAATCCTGAGCAAAAACAGAACTCAGATCAGAAAAAGAGAGACAAATAAAAAATATTTTCAAGGGAATAAATGAGTTTTGATGGCTTTCCTAAATTGAAACAACTCCTCCATTTCCCGAATATGGACAGGTAGAGCGTTTCATAATTTTGCTGCTAAGAAGCGGAAAGAACGTCCACCCGCTCTGCTTTGCTTGAACCGAGGGACCACAACCAGGTTCTGACCAGCTGACTGTAGAGCCCGCATGGGCACATACATGTTCAGCAATGGCCCTAACATTTTAGGGGTGGACAGTTTTAAGATTTTAAATGAGATACATATGGTCTTAAACTGTATCCGCTGAGCTACAGGAAGCCAGTGAAGTTTCCGGATAGTAGCAGAGGTAGAACTAAAACGGGGTAGACCTACTAAAGCTCTAGCAGCTGCATTTTGAATGCGTTGCAGACGGGCAACTTCCGCCTTATTAGCACCTAGGAGCAGTGAACAGGCATAGTCCAATCTGGACAACACCGTAGATTGAACAATTAGTTGCCTAGTAGCAGAATCAAAGAATTTCAGGACCTCTTTCAGACTCTGTAGTATGCCAAAACAGGTGACGGCAACTTTTTTCGTTTGGGTGCCAAAGCTTAAAGCTGAGTCTAACCAGACTCCCAAGTTTCTCACTTCAGTCTTAGGTGTAGGAGCTTTCCCCAAAGTAGAAGGCCACCAGCGGTCCCCCCATAACTCAGTATTTCTTCCCACCAATAGCACCTCTGTCTTAGCAGCGTTAAGTTGTAAGCAGTTAGCTGTCATCCACTCTGCCACCGCGGCCAGACCTGCATTGAACCTTACATGGTCCATGGTGATACCTTCCGACAGGGCGACCACTAGCTGCTTGTCATCAGCGAACGACACGATGTTAAGGTCCCACGCTTTGGCGACAGCAGCCAGCGGCTGAACGTAGAGATTGAACAGGGTGGGGCTCAAAGCCGAGCCCTGAGGGACACCCTGCCCAATAGAGTACGCCCTGGAAAGGAAGGGAGGAGTGGAAACACGAAATGATCTGTCGGTCAGGAAAGACCTAAACCAGTCAAGAGCCATATCCGTGATCCCTGCCTCTTCAAGCCGCTGGAGCAGGATCTGGTGGGAGACAGTGTCAAAAGTGGCACTGAGATCCAGTAGGATCAGTGCCGCCATTTGGCCATGATCGAGAGTGGCCCGAAGATGCTCCGTCATAGCCAAGAGCGCCGTCTCCGTGCTATGACCGGCACGGAACCCATGCTGAGTTTCATCCAGAGTGTCATTGGCATTTAGAACGTTGGTAAGAATAGAGTTTACATGGGCCTCAGCAATCTTCGCAGCCCAAGGTAGCAACGAAATAGGTCTGAAGTTTTCGGGCTTCAGAGGGTCTAAGGTAGGTTTTTTAAGTATAGGAGAGACCCACGCCTGCTCTCACTTAACTGGCACAATGGCAGCCAAAAAAGAGGCGTTAATAAGGCTATGCAGCGGGGCTAAACAGTACAGAGAAGAGTCTCTGAATTGGGCAGGCTTAAGAGGATCCGCCGGAGAACCAGATTTAATAAGCTTAGTTAGCTGATCGAACTTTTCCTTAGAGATTTCGTGAATAACCGATAGCTTAGAGGCAGGACTAAGTCTCGTTGCCGAGCTACAGCAAGGCTGCGTCACAGGTGTAAATGCTTGATAAATGCCCCGGATCTTCTCCACAAAAAAGCAGGCTATCTATTCGCACTGGGCCGCCGAAGTGAAAATATTGTTAGCAGATTTTTTTGTGCTAAGTTCTTTAAGAAATGTTAGGAATCTCAGCACATGTCCTTGCTGGGACTAGGTCACAAGTCAGAAATTGCAACACTGAATAGGCACTGGATTCTGGAATAATGGACCAGTTGCCTATCAGGAGGAGAAGCATTGGGGTTACGGCAGTGCCTTCCCCCCTGCCTCAGAAAGAGGATCAGCTTTCTGAGGAAGCTGATTGTGAGACCCAGAAAGGAACTGTCCTAGAGGAGCTTGAGCCTGATTAGGTTGAGTTTCTTGGGACAGGGGGACCTTCCAGGGCAGATCTGAGGCAGGCACAGTTGGACTACCCTTCTCTTGAACCCCTCATACAGCAAGCTGCTGCTGAGGCTGCAGGGAATGCTAGTGGAAACCATAAGACTTATTGGGATGAAGGGCTCCTGTATTCAGAGGCTAGAGACACCAAGCCTGGAGCTATCAGGAGATTGGTCACACCTTTGGCATTCAGGGGCTTCCTTTTAACACTAGCCCATGATATTCCCCTTGTAGGACATCTTGGCCAGAACAAGACTTGGGGCAGGCTTGCCCCTCACTTTCACTGGCCTCACATGTCTCAGAGGATACAAAGGAGTGTTGTCACTCCTGTGTCACCTGCCAAGCCAGTGGCAAATCAGGTGGCACCACAAAAGCCCCCCTTATACCACTACCTGTGGTGGGGGTTCCCTTTGAACATGTAGGGATTGACATTGTTGGACCAATGGATCCCCAAACAGTCTCCGGGCACAGATTTATTCTGGTGATAGTGGATCATGCCACCAGATATCCAGAAGCTATTCCACTTAGGACCACAACAGCACCTGGTGTGGCAAGAGCCCTCCTGGGAGTTTTTTCAAGAGTGGGTTTTCCTAAGGAGGTTGTCTCAAAAAGAGGCGCAAACTTCATGTCTGGATACCTGACTGCAATGTTGAAGGAGTGTGGAGTAAACTACAAGTTCACCACACCCTATCACCCACAATGCAATGGTCTAGTTGAGAGATTCAACAAGACCTTAAAGGGCATGATTAAGAGTCTCCCTGAAAAGCTCAGGTGGATGTGGGACATCCTGCTGCCCTGCCGTTTGTTTGCTTATAGAGAAGTCCCACAGAAAGGGGTTGGCTACAGCCCTTTTGAACTTTTGTTTGGACATCCTGTAAGGGGACCCCTTTGTCTGGTGAGGGAGGAATGGGAGTTACCTCTCAAACCTCCCAAGCAAGACATTGTGGACTGTGTACTTGGTCTCCGCTGCCGGATGGCTGAGTACATGAAAAAGGCATCCAAAAACATTGAGACTAGTCAGGAATTGCAAAAGGCCTGGCATGACCAAAAGGATGTGCTGACTGTTTACTATCGTAACAACACAGAGAGAGGAAGGGTCGTAGGGAAATTTTTGAGACCAGCCCAGGTTCACATCCCCAATTACTGAAATATAAACAACACAACGAACTGGGGCTCTAAATACCTCAATTAAGGCAGGCCAATCACACTCTCACTCAGGTAAAGTGTTGCCTATATCGCCCAGAAAAGCCACAAAACCAAGGAACTCAAAAGCAAAGAACAAGAGTCTACACGTGATATGTGGTTGGGATCCGCCTATAGCGAAATCTGGGTAACGTCAACTCTTCATAGTGAACAGTTTTATCATTTGGTCATCCAACTCAAAGACTGGTGTATCTCTTGATCATAGAGAGCACCATGCCAGTATGTACTAGGCTGGATCCCTGCCCAAATTCACTCTGAAAAAGTACAGTGAGCAATACTCTAATTGACCACTGAGAAAAATTGGAGCAGTGCAAAACAAAAAACTGTGAGTGGTGAGTTAAAATAGGGTGGTGTGCCCCATCATGGAAAACTTGTATTAAGAGTGCGGACACAGCCCCCTAACTAAAAACAGAACAGCTCAAAATGCAGTTTGAACAAATAACTGCCAGGACAGAAAATGTGGGTGTTGGAGCCTGTGGCCCCTACAGCTCTCCAAGACAAGTGGAGGGGACCCCACACTATTGTTGAGCAAAAGGGAGAAGTCACCCACTTGGTTGACCTTGGAACTCCCAGGAGCCCCCACAGGGTGCTTCATGTCAACAGACTGAAACCATTTGTTGACAGGGCAGGGCGTTCTCATGGCTACTGATGAGGGCCAGGAGGAAAAGAGTGACCCTCTGCCAGAGCTGCTCTCTCAGAACCCTGATGATGGTTCAGTTGATGGTGTAGCCTTGGCAGGCAGCCTCGCTGACCAACAGCAGAAGGACTGCAGACAGGTTCTGCAGGCCTACAGACATATGTTTTCACTGACTCCAAGTCCGACTACCTGGTGCACTCATGAAGTGGACACCGGGGACAGTCTGCCTGTTAAAAGTAAGATTTACAGGCAACCTGATCATGTCAGGGACTGTATCTGGACAGAGGTCCAAAAGATGTTGGAATTGGGTGTCATTGAGCCCTCAGAGAGCCCTTGGGCCAGTCCAGTAGTCCTTGTGCCTAAATCTCACACCCAAGATGATAAGAGAGAGATGAGGTTGTGTGTGGATTACAGAGGTCTCAATGCTATCACTAGGACAGATGCCCATCCAATACCCAGGGCAGATGAGCTCATTGACAGATTGGCATCTGCCAAGTTTTTGAGCACATTTGACCTGACAGCTGGCTACTGGCAGATAAGACTATCTGATGATGCAAAGACAGCATTTTCAACCCCAGGTGGACATTATCAGTTTGTGGTAATGCCCTTGGGTCTGAAAAATGCACCTGCCACATTTCAAAGGTTGGTGAACCAAGTCCTCTCAGGCCTGGATGACTACTGGGCAGCTTTTCTAGATGATATAGCTGTCTTAAGCTCCACCTGGGAAGATCACCTGATCCACCTGAAAGAGGTTTTGGAGGCTGTGCAAAAGGCAGGCCTAACTATCAAGGCTACCAAGTGCCAAATAGGGTCGAATCAGGTTGTATACTTGGGCCACCTTGTAGGTGGAGTCCAGGTTCAACCATTGCAGAGCAAGATAGAGACTATAATGGACTGGATTGCTCCAACTACCCAGACTCAGGTCAGAGCTTTCTTGTGCCTGACTAGGTATTACAGGAAATTTGTCAAGGGGTATGGTTCCATAGTGACACCCCTTAATGACTTAACTTCCAAGAAAATGCGTAAGAAAGTTCAGTGGACAGTCAGCTGTCAAAAGGCATTTGATGAACTAAAGCAGGCCATGTGCACTGCACCAATTCTGCAAAGTCCAGACTACTCCAAAGAATTTGTTGTTCAAACAGATGCTTCTGAGTTGGGGGTAGGGGCTGTGCTTTCACAACTGAATCAAGATGATCAACACCAGCCAGTAGCTTTTATTAGCAGAAGGCTGACCCTGAGAGAGAAAAATTGGTCAGCTATTGAGTGGGAGGCCATGCCAATGCAGATGGACTCTCCAGATATTTCCACTTAGAACATGAAGACTCAACTGGTCAAGGTTAGTTTAATGTCCCTGCGTTTGGAGGGGGGGTTGTGTAGGAGAGTAGGGTCTGCTTCCTATGGTTACCCCCACTTTTTGCTGTGATTCTCTGTTTTTTGACTTTATTTTGGCTGTGGGCCTGCCAATCAGTCCCACAGCCCAGCTGTTCTCTCTCTAAATTGATACCATGTACATTAGGTACATACCAGATTGGTTACTGTGTCACCCTTGTGAGCCCCTGTATAGTGTACCATAGGTGCCAAGGGCATAGGTGCACCTTAGGCCTACCATGGGCTGCAGCATGTATTGCGCCACCCCTGGTTTGCCCTCCAAACTGACACCACAGGTCTGTTCACACAGCCTGGGTAAGGTGGTGTAATCACCCCTTACTTAGATATAGTATACCTATATCTATATATACATTTAGGGCCAGATGTAGGTAGGCTTTTACCGGTCGGTAACGGCAGAATTCGGCCATTACCGACCGGTAAAAGCCTTTTGAGATGTAGGAGGCATTTTAACGATTCGGTAATTACCGAATCGGTATTTACCGATTCGGTAATTACCGAATCATCATTTACCGATTCGGTATTTACCGAATCGGTAAATGATATGTAGGAAGCACTGTAAACAGTGCTTCAGGGCTTTAAGGATTCGTTATTTACCACCAACTATTAGTTGGTGGTAAATACCGATTTCCTATGTAAATGCATAAATGTGCATTTACACCCGTGCCATGTGACAGACATACATGCCCTTAGGGCATGTATGTATGCCACATGTGCACATCTGCACTAATCAGGGGTACAGCAGGGTGTCAAAGTGACACCCTGCCATCCTTGACTATTTAACAATTTTACCGAATCGGTATTTACCGATTTGGTAATTGACATTCGGGAATGAATGGCAAAATTCGGTAAATACCGAATCTTAACGATTCTGTATTTTTTACTAAATTTTTTCCTACATACCATTTACCGATTCTGAAATACCGAATCGGTAAAATTCGGTATTTAAGAATCGGTAATTGGAACTTACCTACATCTGGCCCATAGACACATATACACCTATAAGTCACTCCTATGGCAGGCCATAACAATCCTGGAGGCAGAGTGCTTGGTGTTATGTGAGAGGGTGCCCTAGCATGAGCTGAGCCCCTCTGCAGCTTGCGGAACCATCTCCTTATAGCTGTTCTATGATATTATATATAGCCATACCAAATACTCTTAAGTGCATTATAATCCTCGCAGTTAATGCTAACTTTGGTTTGGCTTTATCAAAACATGTTGTGTAAGGTGTCAAACACTTTGGAATACTACCCCCCCCCCGCCAGTCCTGGCAGCGGGAGTAGCATTCCACCCTTCTAGAGGGAGAAGACATGTAGTTACTGGTTTACCCGGTTAAAGTTAAACAGAGCCACAGCGTCACAAAATGGATGCTGCTGCCACAGACACGAATCTGACCTCCTGTTGCTGGACGAGACTATGGCAGGGGAGGCCTGGACAATAGGTTGCCTGTCCGGGGAGATGCCAGCACCTCCCCAGACAGGCTTTTGTGTATTGGGGCAGGGAGGGCTGCATTCAGTGAATGCTTTCCAGACACTGCCTGGGGCACACAAGGTGCTCCATGCATTTCCCAGTTCAAACTTGTTGCTGGGGCACTCTGTCCAAGCTCTGGCGCAAAACTGGACAAAGGGAAAGGGGTGTAACCACCCCCTTCCCATGTCCACCCATAGGAGGGACCTTGAGGGTAGTCCAGCCCCTAAACTCAGTATAAGTATAGGAGCTGTGTCCCTAGGACTTTAGATTACCCTAGACTAAACTTTGATACAGAAATTCTGGACCTTCAACATTCCATTTCGACCAGAAGTTGGAAGACATCTCTCTTGTGGTCAAGGAGTGACCACCCTGTTCAAACAAGCACCACCAACAACTTTGCCAGTCTGCATTTTCGTGGCTCCCGCTGGATCTTGAAGAATCTGTGACACAGGACATGTACTTTCAGACATATCTGACCTCGACCCACACCCACAGCAAAGCTGAGACATGTGGTGGACATGAGAGACGTGGGACCGAAACTCCTGGACATCCTGCATTTTTCTAACTGCATCAACTCCTGAGGTATCCTCGCAGTTGTGCATTAGGGTACAAAAAGCCCTAGTCACGAGCACCATTTGCACCAGAGCACAGGTCCCCACAGTCCACGAGTGTCCCGTGGGCCCCGCTTTTGCATGTAAGCTCAACACGTCTTCTCAGTTCCTTGCCCGTTGGCTAGTGAGCCCCCTGAAGACTTTTCTTTACAACAAACTTGCTTTCCTGGCTTCTCCAGGCTTGCTCCAGATTTCCAGCAAAGGAGAAGCGCCACAGACCTTGCTGGTCTGCAACAGAGCCAATCTTGACATCCTGCATGGGTTGCGTTGTCAAGGCTTGTTGGGTCCAATCCGGATACCAACACTGCAGTCACCTAGATCCTTTGTGGCACAGCTTGAATCCAGCACCTGGTCATCGTCGATGCCTCCTGGATCCGTGGCTGAAGAGACAAGCTCGACTTCTTCTCCTAAAATCACCCGACATCGCCTGGTTCCTTCCTGGTACCTTCCTGGTCAGTGGCAAGTGACCCAGACACTGTCCCTTCTGCTTTCAGGTTCTACAGATCTTCCATCCACCCTTGGATCTCCCCGGACACATTTCATCTGGTCGCCTGCAGCACTTCTTTGCAGCTCTCCATTGAAAATGACAACGAAACCTGACACGAAAAGACACCTATGCACCTGGCTTCCCTGGGTGAAGTAAGACGAGTACTCCGGTGCTCCCTTGGGTCTTGACTCTCGAAGTGTCCTAGTTTAAAAGGGTTCCATCCTTGTCTCTCCGGAAGTGTCCTTAAAAAGTATATTTGTAACTTTTACGTTTCCCATAGAAAGTCAATGGTAACCCATGTCTGTGTTTAGACACTGAACGTGTCTCCCGTGGGCCTCCTACTTCCTAACCTTTGGTTGTTTAGAGTAGCCCCAGCGATTCCACAGGCCCCAGGTCTGCTTTTTAATTCTCTTGTGGTTCTGATACCACTATTTTCATATATGGTTTGTGAGGCCCCTAGGGCATGAGGTATACTGTGCAACTTATCGTATATTAACTCAGTGGCTTGTATTGTATTTTTAGCCCTCTGACCTCATAAAGAGTGCAGAGGGGTTGTGTTTAGAATAAATACATATATATTTGATATATACCTTGTGTGGTGTCCTTTCATTTGGTACTCAAGGGATTATATTTGGTACAACAATTTGCTTAATACGCTCTCTGACGTCTTAGCCTGATGACTGCTGGTCCATGCTACCACCAGGATAGCTTTCTATAAGGTTGACTTTACAACCACCATCAATAGGGGTCGATTAGACTGGTGCAAGGTGCCCACTAGAACTAGTGGACATCATATGCCAGGCTATCTTCCCACACTCCTCTTCTGGCAATGTAGGGAATGGTGCTCACAGGGCACTGGAGTGCGGCAGGGAAGCACAGTCTTTTCGAATATAGCACTCTCACGGCGCTAGGGACCAGGGGACACTTAATGCAGGGCAAGATCAGCAGGCAGTAGGGCAGCTCACCAGACATGAAGCAGCAGTTCCTAGGAACAGTCATCCTCCATTCCGATGGCAATCTTGCTAGTGCAGCAGTCTCCACTCCAGCAGAGTCTCTCACCAGCCCTGTGGACAGTAGGGGGGTACAGATGGGCACAGGGGCCAGCACACAGGCCCTTGCAGTGGTACCTCCTGGCAGGGTGCCCCCTCTCAAGCAAAGTCCATGCGCAGTTTGCGTACATGGAGGCACCGCCCCTCTATATACCCCCTCATCCCACCTACCAGAAAGGGCTAGAACCTTCTAGAAGGCTCCTGGCAGTTCCAGTCCCAACTTTCACTGTGGGGGAGGTGTAGGGCACCCTGTCACTTCGAACACTAGACCGCCAACCCACCGAAGGCAGGCGGAACAAAGCACACAGCAATGGCGTCCATTTTAAAAGAGACATTTCCCAAAATGTGAAATAAACCTCTGCACACCATTGCGCAGCATTCAAAGATGCAGATCGAGCAAAAAGGGTAGGAGGGGAAGACGAAAAAGTTTGGGATGACACTGCAAGCAGGGCCAAGTCCAACTGAATAGCAATATCATTGGGCGCAGCTATGAGTCCATAAAGCCAACAGGAAAACAATTGAGGGAAACACTACATACTATTCAGTTGCTAGCAGGATGCTCATCCCATGGTGTTCCACAGAGGTGCACAGTAATGTAACAGTGCACAGGCATACCTCCTGAAAAACTACAAAATATGTAATCCCTTTCACCTTTGTTTTTTTCAGAAATAATATATTTTATATGTATATTTATTTAGTATTCTTCCTTTCAATTTTTTTGAGATAGACAAAAAATATTTTTCTTCTGTTTTTAGGATCTAGGCTAAATTACAGCAACCATTATTTGCTGAAATGACTGGTCTAAGTTCTTGCCATCTCCATGACTTAATCAAGTTCTTAATATTTAAAAGAATAAGGCCTGAGTACGAGTACGGCAGTCCTGGGAAAAGCAGGCTGAAATTGCGGCGGTGCCGATGCAGATTCCGACCTGCCCTTCCACCAAACATTTCAAGGTGGGGACCAATGCTTGGCAGAAAGGCATGGAAACAGGCCCACAAATCTGCCCACGGGGGTGTGTGCAGGAAGCACATGATGTGTCCCCCTATCAGTGCATGGCTATGCGTGTACTGTGTGGAATGCATCACATGTTGCTTGCCACACCGTGCACAAATGTGCTGTAGGGGCTGTCACAAAGGTATACTGTTTAGGCTCTCCTGTAAGCCTAAAATACCTGCCTAAAACACCTGCCTAAAACACCTGCCACCATGACACTGCTGCGGCTCCACCCACCAGCCCTGATAGAACTCAGTATCCAGCGGGCAGGTTCACCATAGGCTTCGTGGTCTTCTTTGGACCGCCACAGTGGCGGTCCTACAGGAAGACCGCCAACTTGCAATAAAACCCTAAGTGCTGTCCCCAAAGTTTTGTTTCTGAAGCGTGCGGCAAATGCTTGGAAAGGTCAGGACACTGAATACAAGCCTGTGGAGTACTGATTGCACCTCATGCCTTTCGAATCCACTATCGGAGACTCCCAACCACTTTATATCATTCTTCAAGTTCTTTATCATTCCCACTTTCACCCTTTTTCAATGTTCTTCCATCCTTATCGCCCTTCTTTGTTTGCCCCCTTTGGTGTTTTTCTCTCTCTTCCTCTGGATCAAAGTTTGTTGGGACAAATGAGGGGCAGTCTCCAAAAATGAGTGCTGGTGGGCTCTACCTGTAACCACCAGCTCAAATTAATCACTGGATATCAGTTTATTTGAGAAGCCTTTGGACAAAACTGAGGACAAATATGCTCACTCACCTATGACAACAAAGCATTTAAGCGTATGTTTTAAATAATCGCAATGTAAAAAAATTTTGTTTTAAAAAAAGATGAAAACATCTGCTTCGTTCTCTTATTCTAGCCTGCACCACAAGTGTTTTTTTTAAATCCGCCACTGGTTACATATTTGTGACACAATAAACGTCACTGTATATTCCAGAATTTTGTATCTTTCCCCATAACAACTGCATGAAAATTGGTGACTTTTTTTTAGGATTCTTAGAAGCCAGTGCCGCGTGACTAACATTCCCTTCCACCTATGGAGAAAGACCTGCTGGGCTTTCTTTCTGCATGAACATGTTATTCAGCCCTTCCTGGCGTGAGCCTGCTGAGAATGCTAATAGCGCTGCAGATTCTCAAATAGACCACACAGCCGCGAACACGTCAAAAACCGAGTATCCTGTAATCCTGAGGAGATTACTGCACATTGTGTGCAAGTTCAGTTTTACCACGGACTCCAAAATTTCAATACAGTTTGCCAAATCCTGGGAGAATTGCCTTGTGCTGATTTGCACGTTCCTGGCATTCCAATTACGCACTTTAATAATTTCTGCGAAAGATGTATTCCCTTCTAGACAAGGTGCTAGACACATGCATTGCTTTAATTTGAAGTGACAGTTTAAATTCATGGGGGACTCGTTCTTGCATTTTTTTTAAAAGCTAATATGTATATGGCGCTCATTGAAATAGACAGATGGGTACTTTAGCACATCCCTGTTTCATTTCTGCGCGTTGAGCCATCCTTCATCTCGAATTTGTCACCTGGCTCCATCTGTCAATAGTAACACCTGCACCGAGCATTGATCCGCTAACATATGCCAGCTGTAATTCTCTCCCTCAGGGTCTTCAATGCAACGCGGAGTGTGTCAAGATCTATAAACTTGCTGCTAATTACCAAGGATTGATGTCATGCATCCTAACCCCGTTTCACTTTCTGACCTGAAAAAATGGCCAGGCGATCTGCTCAGTGTGATAGTTCTACAAGTTTAGAAAAAAAGTATTGTAATAACACAGCTTAATAGCGATAGTTGGTCTATCGCTCTTATGCTTTGATACTGCAATACCTTTTTTCTAAACTTACATTGTGTGTGTGAATTCAAAGCTTTAGAAATGCCTTTACCTTGACAAATGTTACATGTTTGGCACGATGGCTCAGTGAGAAAGACGTTCACTACTGAAATATGTGGTGATCATCAGCAGAACCTTCTCCTATATCTATCCCTCCAATGATTAAATTGGAGGCAGGATTAAATTGAGTAATAGTACCACATGTTACTGATATTACTTTCAAGTGACGTTATCTTGATTTCTCTTGAAGTACAGTTTGTGTGGTTAAGGTGAAATTTGTGTATAGTTAATACCTTTACAGTTGGCGACGTTTGATGAATCTTCACAAAACTTTCCCAAAAAGTTAATCAACCTCAGCACCTTTCTCGAAAGTTTGGGGTGATCGTTCAGGCAGGAGCAGAGAAAAAGGGGCGGTCTCAAAATGGACATTCTTATTGCAATTTTTACGGGAAATTTCAGGCACTGCTACAAGCAACATGACTGAACAGAATTACACCAGATTTGGCATAAAGTTAGATCTATACTCAAAGTATGATTTTTGTAACCAGATGTAAATCCTTTCAGCAGTTTTTGGAAATTAAGGTTAAAAATGAATAGATATCTAGACGATTGAATTTACGAGTGTCCCATGGGTGTCCTGCAGACACACAACTTCAATTAATAGGCGATTTAATTAGCCAAAGTGGCTTTGATTCCTATCGGTCTCCTCACTCCCATTGGAGGGAGAGGCTTCAGTGAGTCCTGCAGAAACTTGCACTGATTGGCTGGCCTTAACTAGGGGTGGAGTTCACTTTAGTAATTAAGCACAGTGTAATCATACGGAATTACCTAAAAATTCCACAAGTTTATGCGTAATCATGTAAAAAGAGCAATTGTGCATTTCGGGCTATTCCTTAATTCAAAACTACCTATTTGTGTCCAAAATGGGCATGATAATGTATTTTGCACTAAGAACTAGTTCTAATTGTGCTGTTGGGGTAGTTCTTCCCTCTACTTACTCCCAGCATCTAGTGCTATATTCTTAGCACAAAATGTACCCTTGCATCTAAAATAGGTGTGAGGATGCATTTTACATTAAGAAATGGTGCTAAATGCAGTACAACACAAATAGCGAGCACATGCAGCTGCTAGTGGTTGATAAATGTGCTCTTGGGGCTAGGATTGTTTCCGCGAATTACTCTTAACTATGTGAGCAGGTTTAATTTTGTTATTGGTAATTCTGCTTCAAACAGTAGTGTGGAATTTCCCAAAATACCCCTATTACACTAGCGTAATTAAAATTACACCAGCGGCCAGCCGTAACATGAAGTAAAATGTTGTGGCTGTCATTACAGGATACAGGGACTCAGACCTGTTAGACTGAAAATGAAAAAAATCAGCGATAAGGGGCACGGTAATGATACTCTGATCCCCTGGACCCTGTGTGTGGGGTGGTGTCTCTGACCCTCGCCTAACCCCCCAGGTAAAATTGGTAAATAAATAAATTGGGGGTTGCCCCGGTCCTACAGGACTGCCGCGGCTTGGGGCCTTGCCATAGACTTCATCACTTCGCTGTCTTATATAATATCACTAATGACATTCTGTTACATCATTGTTAACATCATTGATGACATCCTAAATTACATCATTGATGACGACACTGCGTGGTGAGTTATAATGACTTCAAATAGTTTGGTGAATTTTAGCGGTTTTTTTAGTTAAAAATGTTTCATTTAAACTGACATTTTCACCTATAACCTCACTTTAACCTATGATTAGTTCAGTTAATTTCTATTTTTTAAGGTGAAGTAACATAATATTACCATACAAAACTATAACTTCCTTTAACCCTTCGGTCAACATTTCAGATATAGAAAAATGTGGTATTTGTACTTATATTGAAACGTTTTCCTTTGGCCGGATTGAATGCATGAAATTATGCTAGCAAAATGCTGCTGGTTTTTTTTCTTTGGCTTTGGCAGGCTGTAGGACAGTATGACTTCCCGCTTGACTCCCAGGAGAGCTTAAATTTAACAAGAAAAGAGCCAAAGTGAGTGATGAAATGAAGCATCAGTAGTGCCATTTCAATTATAGCATTATTACCTGTCCCTTCTTCGTACTATAGTTCATACTTCTGCATGGATCACTGAAGTATGAAGTGGTTCTTTTGAAGGAAATGTATTTCTGGCTTTATGACTGAGTGGACAGTGTGATTTCGATTCTCGCTGACAGCACTGCAGTGGTGACAGAGGCTTGAATGACGAAAAAACATGTATCTAACTAAGACTAATGACCATGGCCTCCTTGGGGAAGGATATGTGTGATAATCCAATAATGTTGTTGCAGGCACAGCACTTGCAAGGCAGCGTATTTTCCCTTTCGAAAATCTATCATTTTTAGCACGGCTATTTAACTCCTATAAGTGAAAAGATGGTCGCTCGTTTAATTTGTATTATAGCAAAATCCTATTATCCGCCAGGGTTCTATATGCCAAAAAGGAACTTTAGTATCACAATGTAGACCATTTTCAAATACAGTTTAGTGCTGATTTGAAAACCTTTGGTCGCTCCACATTTACAGTTCAGGTAAAATGTAGCATTTAGAATGCCTCTTTTCTTTTTAATAAAATTGAATCACGCATATTAATGTTTTATATTTAGTTATAAATTGATAGTAGTCACACTTGTTTATATGATAAGTCTCCTAAGAAGTACAAAACATCTCATCATAACACTAACTTGATCTGAATGGCTGGGGCACAAGTCAATGTGGCATTATATACTTTGCCACATTTACATGTCGTTTTGGATGCATGCCAGTTAAGCTCTTCTGTTTGTCTGTGTGAAGCTGGGGACTGCATACCTCTGATCTGTCTTTTTGTTATTACTATGAAGTTTATGTTCACAATCACGTGATGAGTACATACCTCAACTACATTCATTGCCATCCAATGTTTTATAAGAGGTGTAAGGGTTAGGAAAAACATAGGCAAGTTGATAAAAACAGTTGTAGAGAATTTGCTGGAAATACTTTGGCGCAGGGCAATTTAAGACAGGTTTTTGATGAGGTGTGGTCAAAAGTAATAAATCTGCAGTATACATTCACAAAATGATCAGCAGTATCAACTGCCCCAAGAGAAATACCACTCTTCCATAAGAGCAGTTTCTGCTTGATCCTTTAAACATACATTTGTTTTTGGTACGTTAGTGAGATGCTTTTTTTCTTAAGAAACGTAAACACAAGAAGAAGATTGGAACTGCAATGGGAATCTTGCCAAATATCTCCGGACCCCTGGTATTTTAATTTCAAGCAAACTACAAACGTGTGTTTAGTCTATTCTACAGTGGATCGCTTCATTAAACAATTAATTGTTAATATGCTATAGACTAGTCTGTTGCTGCATGGGTAAGTTATGTTTAAGTACGATTCGACTTGGTGCTTGTTTTGCAGCTTGTTATGCTTTGAGATGGAGTTGAATAAGAATGGTGTACGCCTGACAAGCAGGCCCGGTTCCAGGAATTTTTATTTGGATGGGCTAAGAGTGCATTTGGGTGGGCCACTGCGAGCTCGATTTGTTGCATATATGTCTGGACAGGTCTGCTTCAGGGCCCTCCTTTCAAGGCCCATTAAAACACACTCTTTTCCAAATCTCTTTCTAAATATTATCACTCTCAAAAAGTGTTTTTTCCATGTAATGTTCCTTTGATGGAAAGAGGAGGTTTCTGAGGTGGGAGTATCAAGCAAGTGACACTTCTCGGGCTCCCTCTGTGCGAGCCTTCAGGGAGAATCCCGCTTCATTACTACCTCCACCTGACTCCGGACTCTGCAACGCACTCCCTTACAGGCTTGATTATCCACTACACCTCTCCATTGCACCTTATCTCACAGCTGACCTTGGGCCCCAGCCCCACATCAGGCACCAACGGGCTCCACTTACATTTTTCCCGGTAAAAACATTAGTTAAATCACCTTCAAACTTAAAACATTGAATATAGCAGTAAATATAATTAGCACACACTTTAAAGTATGTTCCACAGTAGCCCTTATGACCTGACCGCTAATTAAATAAAAACAGAAAGGCCATGACAGTGCCGACTTCAGCGCTGATGCGAAAGTCTTTTTTGGCACTGCACCAATAACCTCTTTCTCTATAAAGACCTTTACTACCACCTTCCAACAAAGCCCCTCATCTCTCCATGCCCCCCTATTGACCTCCTCCTGGGATTCCCTTACTGCCACCCACCACAAGTGCCCCTCACCTCCCCATAGCCCCTCCCCCTTATGATCTTACGACCTCCTCCTCGGATTCCCTCACTGCCACCCTCCACCAGTGCCCCTCATCTCTCTGTAGCCCCTCCCCCACATGATCTCCTCCTCAGGCTCTCTCACTACCACCCTCCACCAGTGCCCCTCATCTCTTCTGAGCTTCCCCCTCCACCTCATGACCTCTTCCTTGGATTCTCTCACTGCCACCCTCCAACAGTGCCCCTCATCGCTCCATAGCCCCTCCGACTAGCTCTTCCTCAGATTCCCTCACTGCCACCCTCCAAAACTGCCCCTCATCTTTACGTAGCCCCTCTCTCATATGCATTTCATTAGTTGTATAGCGCTACTCATATCAGTGTAGTGTGTGCCAGTAATTTACACCAAACACACATTATACAGAGACAATCAATCATACAGGTATGTAAATCAGTCTACAGGGAATGTCACATATGCAAATGAGGATTACAAGGTGTAGGTATCACGTCATCCATACTGGTGGGCAGTATATTTTAAGAGGGTTTAAACTGGGGAAACACAACCTTAGGATTTAAAGAGTATTCTATGGGGGTCAGCTTTACTGATAAAAATGTATATCTGCCCAAACATACTCATTTTAGCAACAGTAAAATAATGAAAGACTGGGGAAGTTCTAAATATATCACAAAAGAAAAAAGCAAAGTTCTAACTATACCATTTATGTTTGTATGCAGCTCTTTGATGACAGTTCATTGGTCACTGTCCTATGTTAGGATTGTAACTTCTGAACTGCAAGTAACACAGGGATCTCTGTGACAAAGGCAGTAACTCACTGAGCTATCCACATAAAATACAGCGTATCTGCATTTAGAAACTACCAACAGGCAAAATATTGCTCTCCAATAGGGTCATTAATCACCAGTGTCATCTGGGCATTTTGTATTGTCTTATTGTTGTCCTGCATGCATCAGCCATGATAATGATGAACACTGTTTAAATTAAGCACACACAAAGTATGTGTCCTGCTAGGCCTGTGCAGATTTTAAAAAGGAAAAAGTTTAGTAACACATTCTCTTACCTACTCAATTAGTCAAACTTTGTGTCAAAGCCTGATGTGATAAGCCGCTGCAGGGGTCAGGAAAGGTGAATAGGAATAAACAAACTTTTCCCCTGCGCTGCATAGAAAATGAAATATCCACGCAGCAAAGGTTACCAGTGTCAAAGAAGGGACTTGTCGCCATGTGGAGATAAAGGGGTGTTGGAGTGAAAAAAAAAACAAAGCCTCGTTACCATGTAAATGGTCTTTTAATGACCTGTGAAGTACTCAGGTGCGGTTGCGATAATCTCTAAAACTGTCTGTGTGTGTGTGTGCGCGCCCGGGAAGCTGTCTCGGCCCGGTCCGACACACATGACGGGGGTGGCTTGAAGGACTTTGAGCCCAATGGCATTGCGTGCCTGCCTCCAAGTCCTCACTGTGAGGGCCAAGACTCCTGTTTGGGAGGGCCAGGCTCATGTTTGGGTGGGCCTGGCCCACCCGGCCAACCCTCTAGAACCGGGCCTGCTGACAAGGGTCCAGCAATACTTGGGATTTGAGATAGGCTAGAGGCAGGGACATTTGTACTATCATTAATCTATTAATCAGGCTGTGAGATGTCCTCAATTTAAGATGCAAACAGCACCTATCCATAAACAGGAAGAGAGACTTACCTCGCTGGGTGCTGAGATTAAGAGGCATATTTACAAGTCCGTATCGCAACCACATCACTTTCAGTGACGTTGTGATGGTGATAGGGGCTTTGCCTTATTTACAAGGCACAGTTAAGCCACTTAACGTGGCTTAACGCTGCCTTGTGAACAAGGCACCGCTTTACGCTGTACTTAGCATAAATGGGTAGATGGGCATTCTAACGCAACACCCATTGATTTTGCTGCTGCCCCCTATTCACAAGGGTGGCATAAATAGGAGGCAGCACAAAAATGAAGACCAGTGAAATCCCGGTCTTAAACTGGCAAAAGAAGAAGAAATTATTTCTTTCTCCTCATTTTTGCTGTTTCCAAGTGTCCTGTGTTGTGCAGAACATACAGAAACAGCAAATTGCCATTGATTGTTTATGTACAGGAGGGTGACCCTTCCTGCTCATAAGCAATCCAAAAAAACATGTTTTGCAACATCTAAGTGTGCTGCCTTAAGCAGCACACATAAAGGTAACAAAACATAATTTAAAGACTGTTTATGTGCAGGATGTGAGACCTTCCTGCACATAAACAATCCTTCCCCTTAACGCAGGCACCCTTGCACTATGGTGAAAATGTGCCTGCGTTGGCACTAGGCTGATAAGTTGAGCACCAGCGCAGTGGGAGAGGCACGGCTGTGTAGAACCGGCTTTTTGGCGATCCCTCCCCACTAGGAGAGTCAGAGCCAGCGGTGCAGTGTACACCTAGAATCTACGGGTTCTTCTTGCCTAAATCATACATTACCAAAGAGACCTGGACAACCAGCCGTGGAGGGAAGTAAGTTAATTATTAGCTCGAGCTAAGGACTGGGTCCCAGAATGGTACAAAGACTATTCTACGGAGACTGCTGCTTTACTCTGCAGCCTACACATATTTATAGCGCTAGCCATGCCCATTTGCATAGTACAAGTTCCTTATTTAGATAAGTTCCTCATCTGACAAGTTCTTCGTCAGTCTTGTGTGGTGCCATCGTGGCCAGGGGACATGTGTCTCTGATTGCTCTATGTACGCAGCCCCGTGCTTCCTTGTCCAACTGGTGTGGTCATGGGGCACAGCCTCGTGCTTCCTCTATCAGTTGGTGTGGTCACAGTGCACAGCCTCGTGCTTCCTCTATCAGTTGGTGTGGACACAGGGCACAGCCTCGAGCTTCCTCTATCAGTTGGTGTGGTCACAGGGCAGCTGGTCGTGACAGGCTGAGTTAGCAACAATGGACAGGATGTGGCTGAGTCTCTGGCACAACTGTGGGGGTGAGGCACACAGACAGCTTCTCGGAATCGGCTCGACCACAAGGAGCAGGGAGGGTTGGGCAAGTTTTGACAGGGACGTGGAAAGCAATTCTTCACCAGGTTGCCGAGAGCATGGCAACACAAAATGGAGTCATGTGGGTCATTTTAAAATGCAGTTCAACAGTCCCCCATTTTGCCATGCAGAGGCAACAACCAATCATCGTCTAGATCAATGTCCATCATTTCCTGGACCTCTCTCTCGATCTGCAATGCACTGTACTCCAGGACATCTTCATTACCTAAATTACTTAACTTGGAGTTTAATAAATATATATATATACCACCATAATTAGGTCTCTCAACCTACACACATATAACTTGAATAGGGACAAAACCAGATCATCTTTTACTAATCAGAATGGGAAGCAATCCATGGGCCTTACAGCTAGTAGATACTATCATTACTCCATCTGTGTCAGTCCTTGCGTGGTATCAAACGGGACATAGATATTATCAATGCTTTCAGGTGAAATGGTGATACTCTTTGTCTGAGTACGGGCTTGATACTGTTCTACTAAACAGAATACTACTCTTAAATGATGCCAGCAAACAGTAAGAACAGTCAGACAATTTCAAATCTGTTGGATCGTTTTGGATGCTAGAGGCGGAGACACTTCCTCTTCCATAGCAATTTAGTCAAATGGGAACATATCTAACATTCGCTTTATATCATTGCACTGTAATTGCTTGTGCAACTATGCCCAAAGTCCGTTCTAAGCCTCTTTGGTAGGCTTCTATCGTCCATCAAATCTGCTTCCATTTGCTTCTTCCACGTTGGACCTCTCGATCCAGGCCTTTCCATGAAAATAGTGCGTCTTAGTATCTGTTGGAGTGCCCTCCTGGCAAACAGTCACAGCTCACTCGAAAGTCTCAATGTCTCAAGGCAGTGCACCAATATCTCTCCTCTGCGGCAGGCACTACAGATACCATGCTCTTCGGTGATCGTGGGCGCAGATCATATCGTGCAGACCCAAGTACTGTTAATCAGGAAAGAGCAACAGGCTTTCACGTTCAGCAACACTCTCAGGCTCCAACACTTGTTATACAGTGTCAGAGGACGCTCGGGGTGCTCTTCCATTCTTATTTTCCTTTCAACATAGGTATTACAAATGTAGTGCCTTTTGTCAATCTTGGATCCTCCGGTGTACTGCCCTTCTGTTGGAGCAAAGGAAAGGAGGGGGTGTGATCAAAACTTAGTCCAAGGGGTCAAAGAACCGCGCGCTGTCAGAGGTTACCAGCACATGACAGGTAGAAAACTGAAGCCTCAAACCAGCCCTGCCGTCAACAACAGGGATCCTTCTTTTGCGCTCCTTTGCACTAAAATTCTTGTTCTGTGGCAAACAGGGAACAAGCTCCTCTTTCTTCTCTGATGTCCAACGCCGTCTGATGAAGCAAACACAATACTTTGGAAATGCCATTGATGATACAATGGCGATCGCTGTCCAGCCTTGCTACTTTCTGGGTGCTGGGACTGTAGGTCCAAGACGTCCGCCCCTCATCTGTAGCTGTCACTGATGGGAGTTAGGACTCATCTTTGTCACCGTTCTGCAGGTTATTATGACTCTTCCTTTTACTCTGGAAGATCCTGCAGAACCTAGTGATGTAAGAAATGTGATACAGTTGTTAGTTTCCTTCAAATTAGCGAAAAAACAATTTATTGTATTTAACAATGGGACTGCAAGCAGGTGACCTGCAATCTTCAAGGCAGTGGCCAGACGCCATGGGACAGTCAGACAGGAAAACATCGAAGTGGGCCTAAAGAAAATTCTTGAAAGCCAGCCTGGTCATACAGAAGGGATTTATACATATTATGGGGGTCCCTGGTACATCACTGCAGTTTGGGAGTGTGAACTTGAACAATACATCAACAATAATAAAAGGGCTGACTGGTGAAAGGAATACGGAAAAGGGAAATGGGACTAGGACACAGCTAAAATCCCCAATAACTAGGCACAATGCGACATCGATCAGGGGAGAAGTGGCAAAAGAAAAATCTATACAAAGAACAAGAAATTACTTGGGTGATAGTCAGGCATGTGACACAGCACCGAGTATGGGTGATACACAAAAGACCAAAATAGTACACAAATTTTAACTCTACCACCGGCTGCTACACCATATACTGTAATCTCAGCTACTGATCCAGTTCCTTCCCCAGGGAAAATGGAACTTGGTTTCCTTTGAGGAACAAAGCCATACACTACCTAGGAAGCAGATTAGGATTAACTAGTGCAATATCATGAGAAAAGTTTAGGTCACCTTTAGCAAGAGCCACAGATTTATAGTTCCTCCTTAGGGTCCAATCAGGGAGCATGTAATCAATGGCCGCCCGTCCCTTAAGGGAAGGGGCAGTAGTGTGACTAACTGCAGGTGACACGCATTTAATCCTGTATAACTTTTTTTATTTTTCTTCAATTCCATTATAGCCAAATAGACATGCACTGAGGAAGTGTTGTCTCTCATGTTCACAGCATGAAATATCATATCTGTGGAATTTAGTAACCAGAACAAGTCCAACCAACTGTCGTGTAGCGATGGGCATTGTCATGACCATCCCCTCACAACACAGGGGAGCTTGTAATAGTATCAAAAGTTAAATTTGTCAAAACAACGCAAAAAAAAATAAAAACTCGCATAAGATAAAAACTCACTTGCTAAGCCATCAGGTATACTTGCTATATACCAAGCACAAAAAGCATAAACAAATTACAGTACCACATGCAAATGAGCAGTGACACACAATACTATGTCATGCACTTTATGCACAGTGAACCTGCAGCCCAAAACCCATATTTTGGCCTGTTTAATTTGTCAGGTTTAAAATCAAAATTCAATTTCCTTACTTTCCTCACCTTCCTTTTGACAGCAGGTCACCTTAGTGGTGATCGGCTGTCAATACAACATACTGTGTCGCTTCTGACACACAGAACCAGCAGGAACAGTTCATAAAAGGACAAAATGCACAAAAATAGAAAAATACATGAACATTTCTTTTCAAAGGAGTTATGCAAAAAACACATCTTTTTTCAACATACTGCTGACAGCACCCTTCTTTTTGAAATTTGCATGTTGATTAGGTCCCATAGGTACATATAGAACACTTGTTCCACCACCTCGTGGAATGGACCATCACTGATGCGTTTGCTGTTGACCTCTGCTTTTCCACTACTTCCCTACACCTACTGTAACATTCTTGGTCCGTTCTAATCTTCTTTTACCCTGATTTCCTACCTATAGTCATTCAGGGCGCACATTTCACCTTTTTCCTCTCACAACTATGATGTTTTTTTTTGTTGTTTTTATTAAAACCAACTCACGTGTATTGTCAGCCTTAAAACCACCCAGAACAATCCATAAATAATCTGTGGGGAACCGCTACGAGCATTCTGCTGTGGGAAACCCTTGGAGGAGAGAGCACTCACCGCCATCCTGTGCCTGGACCGCCATCCTGTGCCTTCACCGCCCGCCTCCCGCCGCCAGACCCCAGCTCCATCACCGGGTCCGGCCGCCGAGTGGAGTACGGTAAAACTACAATACCCAGCATTCCTGGAGACGCAGTCCGCGTCAAACACGCGCCAGGCGGCGCTTAAATCTGCTGCCACCCCGGTCGAGGGGGGGAACCGCTACGAGCATTCTGCTGTGGGAAACCCTTGGAGGAGAGAGCACTCACCACCATCCTGTGCCTTGACCGCCATCCTGTGCCTTCACCGCCCGCCTCCCGCCGCCAGACCCCAGCTCCATCACCGGGTCCGGCCGCCGAGTGGAGTGCGGTAAAACTACAATACCCAGCATTCCTGGAGACGCAGTCCGCGTCAAACACGCGCCAGGCGGCGCTTAAATCTGCTGCCACCCCGGTCGAGGGGGGGAACCGCTACGAGCATTCTGCTGTGGGAAACCCTTGGAGGAGAGAGCACTCACCGCCATCCTGTGCCTTGACCGCCATCCTGTGCCTTCACCGCCCGCCTCCCGCCGCCAGACCCCAGCTCCATCACCGGGTCCGGCCGCCGAGTGGAGTGCGGTAAAACTACAATACCCAGCATTCCTGGAGACGCAGTCCGCGTCAAACACGCGCCAGGCGGCGCTTAAATCTGCTGCCACCCCGGTCGAGGGGGGGAACCGCTACGAGCATTCTGCTGTGGGAAACCCTTGGAGGAGAGAGCACTCACCGCCATCCTGTGCCTTGACCGCCATCCTGTGCCTTCACCGCCCGCCTCCCGCCGCCAGACCCCAGCTCCATCACCGGGTCCGGCCGCCGAGTGGAGTGCGGTAAAACTACAATACCCAGCATTCCTGGAGACGCAGTCCGCGTCAAACACGCGCCAGGCGGCGCTTAAATCTGCTGCCACCCCCGTCTCGCGGGACGCCGGGCGAAGCCCGGGCAAAGGGCGGGCCCTCTACGGCCCTCATCGGCCTGAGGAGGCTGGGCTGGGCCAGAGGTCCTAGTTTCTGATCCCCGTAAGTTGAGCTTCACTTTTTATTGTTCTCGCACTTACTATCTAACGTATGATGGCAACAGCTGCTACTAGCCCCGCCATAGCGGGAGCAGACAAAAACGTGGGCATGTTAAACCGTACCCTGGACGATTATTTCTTGAAACCAGCCCTTGAGGGTAACAAGGAACTGCTGTTAGCAGAGAGGAGGGCAGATCGCCGCCGTTCAATAGAACGCATAAAAAACAGAACTTTTTCTGAACCCACAATGCCCGTCGCATTGGACGATGATCTGATCATTACCTCAGCAGATAATTCGTTATTAACAGCCAGCGTGCCCTTGCTCCTTCAAGACTGTTTAGCCCCAGCAGTGTCACCCACTCAAATTCAACTAGACTCATTAACTGTGTCGAATGCCCCCAATAACACTCCTAAGATCTTGATCTCACCTACAATTAGACCTGGCAAAGTTGTAAGAGGAAAAAGTTTGCGGCCACTGTCTCTTAAAATAATCGGGCCCCCACCGCCCAAAAGGAGACGGAAAACAACATCAGCAAATAAGTCCAAACTAAGCCACTCAGAGTTTGGCAATAAGGCGAAGATTGACGCTATAACGTCATTGGGAGGCCCCGCCACTAAACAAGCAATGGTGGCAGTTTCTCCGACCCCAATAACTTTATCTCAAGCAACGACAGAACCAGATATTGTCTATACTCAAATGGAAAAAGATTTACAACCAGCCTCCTTTAAGTCTCTTTTGGACAATATCGAGTTGATTGTACGCACCTATACACTTGCAATGGCTGAAAGATTTAAAGGGTTGGAGTCAAGGTTGGGTAAAATAGAGGAGGACCTGACCAAGCTAGGGAACTTTGTCCAGTCAGAAGGGCCTATAAAAGTGCAACAACAAAAAGTTACCACAATAACGCACCATCCCAATAAAAATGTTGTCGTCCCCACACCCTTTGTACCCTCTATTGTCAACAGCCAGGCAGTTGTAGCAACTCCAGCTGCCCTAAACCGGTCACACGCGGCTGTGATAATACCTGACGGCAACAGTTCAAATAAATCTCTGTCAACAGAACTAATAATAGCTCAGGGAAGATCAACTGCTGCAATCACAGACAGTAATGCTGCCACTACAGTTATTGCCCTGATTAGGGAACCTAGCACCCTTCCGGATAGACACCCTAGACTGGATGGTAATGTGATCACCCGGGGGAGAGGAGATCAAACTAGGATACCACCTATGGAACTTCCACCAGAAGCATTACCGTATGTGGTTGTACTTACTGGGGTCCCAGAACTGACAATAGGAAAAAGAGAGGGATTTTTTCAATTAAAAAATAAAATAACGCACTGGCTCTCGTTGTACAGACCCAAACCCAACCTGGTAAATGGCGAAATAGTTCATGTCCGGCGCATGTCTTGGCTGGGGGGCAGAGTGAAGGATATAGGGGGAGACATTGTGGTCATAAATTTTAGGGATAGAAAAGCAGTACAACATATACTGAATTGGCCTTTTGCCAATGAGAATAGTTGCATTGTACCTCGTCCTTTGACGTATTTTTACCCCAGATCTGCTGTATTTCCTCCACAATACTCAACTAATAGCACCTATTTTACCCCCCAGTCACTAATTATGGAGTCTGCACTGAACCCTGCATATATGCCCTATTTAGCTCCGACACCTGCAATGCAGGGGTGGAATACGATACCTTTAACTCACAAAATAGATGCAAAGGGTAGCATGTCACATTTGATGCCATTTACTCCTCTAGAGCTTTATAATAGATTTGAGGCCTTTAGCGGTCTTGAGGAATGCGACTGATGTTTAAAGTGTGTAGAGGGAGTTTGGGAGGGTGAAATTGTTCCCCGTGTTACAATGTTACAGGAAGAGAAGGGTACCTGCTGCTATGAAACAGAAACACATATTGCTGTAATACATGCTGATATGAATGGTGGTTCACCCGCTGTCTTATCTACAATGCCTTTTAGGATCAACGAGGTGTCTCCTCCATTTTTACCTGCTGTAATGTTTAATAATGGTGTCTCTGTAAGTGATGTTGTTAAGGATATATGCACGATAAATTGCCATGATGATCCTCCTAGCACATCATTTGTATCCTCGGACCTTCCACCCATAGATACCAATTCTTCTGTCTTGTACGGGGTTCATGCTCCGATTCGAGAGCCATTAGAACCGGCTGTAGCAAATATTGTGGATACGGGGATCACACACTCTGAAATACCAACCCCAACTCCCGTACCATCTATCAGTGAAAGTCTCATATGTCCAGCATTAGCCGATTGTGTGAATTTAATCTCGTGGAATATAGCTGGCTTGGCCGACAAGTTATGTGACCCAGCCTGGTTATCATTTATTAAAAAAATTTCCATTGTGTGCCTTCAAGAGACGTGGTTGGAGGACAGAAATGCCCATATAGAAGGGTTTTTAAGCTTTACCACTCCAGCGGTTGCCTCGACTAGGGGCAGAGCAAAGGGGGGCTTGGCCACCTTTATAAACCTGGGATTGCTCTGTAATATCAGCATATGTCATAATGATAACTTAAACATTCAGATGCTTGATATAAAAAAGGGCAAGAACGCTTTGACTCTAGTCAACTTCTATAATGCTAATGGTAATGGTGGTTGTGACATTATATCTCTAACAGAACTATTGAGAAAAAACGTACACATTACATCCCGGAACCTGTTGATAGTAGGTGACTTTAACGTTCACCCTTGTGGTAATCCAGGCTCCACCCCAATGGGCTCCTTGGGATGTAACAGTGTTGAAGGCTTTCACTTTTCTCACACTAGGGGTGGTAAGAACCTAAATGACCTAGTGAACGATAATAATTTAACAGTAGCTATGTCCATGGTTCCTGATACTAAAATCTTTGATATTCCGACTTTCAAAGGACATGGTCAGGGATCCTTTATAGATCATATACTTCTATCTTCAGATCTTGTACAACGGGTTCTGCAATTTACCATTCTCCTCAGTGTATATAGTGATCACAACCCCCTAGCTATTGGCATGGGGGGGTTTTTGTTCACCAAACGACCGTCTCGCATTGACCGAGGTACGCTGAGTTGCATAAACGGCAGACGCCGTATTAAATGGACACTGATAAATCAAGACAGCTTATATTCTAACATAAACAGTGCATGTGAGGAGGAGCTGATAGCATGCTCATCTTTTGATTCATCCTCCATGAATATTTTGATTGGGTTTGCGAGAATGGCTTCTAAAATTGGTGACATGCTAACAGCACCAATAAAGGGGCAAAGTAGAAAGCAGGTCAAATGGTTTGACCACAATTGCTCAAAGGCAAGTAGAGACCTGAAGAACGCTTTAAAAATTAAACCTAGACACCCTGACCTGATAAAAAGTCTTCGTGTGTCTTATAGGAAAGCATTAGCCGTAAGAAAAAAGGAAATTAAGGCTAACACTATAGAATCCCTCCTTGATCCTACAGTATTGGGGAATAGCAGCAAGTTCTGGCAAATTATCAATAAACCACTGTTTGATAACCCAAATGACACAGTCCTAGGTACAAGCATCTCAGAAGGGGAGTGGGTGTCTCACTTTAGCACAATTTTTAAGAGTAATGAGCATAGGGTAGAAAATGCCTTTTTAACATCATCCGTAAACCCATTACGTTTCACAGTAAATGAGGTTGCAAGGGGGATTCAGGCTCTAACTAGTAATAAGGCCCCGGGCCCGGATGGTTTACCACTGGACCTGTTTAAGTCTAGTATCTCCTTTTGGGCTCCCGTCCTTACGGAAGTAATAAATGCAGCTGCTATAACGGGGTACCCAAAAACGTGGGGCCTATCGACCATAGTCCCCGTTTTTAAAAAGGGCGATCGCAGCAGTCCATTATGTTATAGGCCGATATCTTTAATAAATTCAGTAGTTAAAGTGGTAGGGGGGGTAATTCTAAATAGGCTGTCTACATGGGCAAAAGACAATAATATTCTGTCACCTATACAATATGGGTTCAGACCAGGCCATTCGACCGTCACACAATGTCTGAACCTATATTTGATTTTAAGTAAATATACCCTGGCTAGACAAGGTACCGTCTACATGGCATTTATGGACCTGTCGTCCGCCTTTGACTGTGTGGACAGAAGCTTATTATGGGCCACCTTGTTGAGAATGGGTGTGGAGAGGAACCTTGTCAACTTCCTAGCCGACTTGCACTCGGATACTAAAGCTAACGTCCGTTACACTCAAGACCTTAAAGTAACGGACGAATTTAGAATAAATCGGGGAGTTCGACAGGGCTGCATCTTGGCCCCATTCCTCTTTAACCTGTATATAAACGAACTGGAGGAATTTCTTTTAAACATAGAAGCAGACTACCCCCTTGTTGAACACAAGGGGGTGCCTGTGCTACTCTATGCAGACGATGCAGTTCTTATATCTAGGACAGCAATCGGTCTCCAAAAATTATTAAATTCCTTCTTTAAGTTTATGGAGTCACGTGGCCTTAGCATAAATAATTCTAAGTCCTACGTCATGAAAACAGGAAAGGGTTCCCGAAAAACTGACTCCTTTAGTATAAATGGGGAGAAAATCCCTCTAACTAACTCTTTCTCATATCTTGGGGTCCTTTTAGACCACAAATTAACGTGGGGCCCCGCAGTGTCCAAAAAGAAGGGCGAAGTAACAAGGGTAAATGCGGCCATTCTTGGCTTCGGGAAAAAAATTGGCAACTGCCCCACGGCCGCACTGCTTAAACTTTATCAGGCAAAAAGTGTTGCTGTTGCCTGTTATGGTAGCGAGCTCTGGGGCCATTGTAGGATAAAAGACCTAGAGGTCGCAGAAAACAACGTCCTGAAAAAGATATTGAGGCTGCCAAGGGGTACTGGGACTTATTCTGTACACGAGGAGTTGGGGGTTCCATATCTAAGTGACAGAATAGCAGTAAACCCGGTTTTGTGTTGGCTGAATTGTTGGCTTAACACCGACATTCCGCTCACACATGCCTTATTGAAAGAGGTCTTATCGCTAGATGGTAGGCTTAAAATTCCGTGGGTGAAATATATAAGGGATTGTTTGTCGGCAATTGGCCGTTCTGAACTGTTTTATGCCCCCAACCTGATTACAAAACTGGATGTCGTTCTGGTAAAAAACGCCATATTATTGGCAAGATGTACTGACAGAGAAGAGGTTGAGATACAGAAGGGTAGTGTCAGGAAACACTTATTACTCAAAACCTGCCCACAAATGGAGCCTTATCTGACATGGCCTATGACCAGTTATGAACGGTTTCTGTTAACAAGGTTCCGTTTTGATCTATATCATCTTCTACTGGCGGTACCAAGTGGGGCACAACGGGGTGAAGTGTTGCCAGCTTGTGGCTGCGACGGTAAGTCTCCTCAAGACTTGGCACACTTTCTTTTTATTTGCCCTTATTATTCTATCCCACGGAAATTATACCTTAAACCATGTCTTAAAAAACTGAATTTTTCTCAAATCAAGCCCGCACTTTACTACCTACAACTACTGAATTGTGACTGTACTTTATTTGTCTGTAACTTTTTTAAAAAAGCTATCTGTTTTAGGAAAAGTATGGACGGATAATTATGCTGTGAATATTTTAGGTGTTTTTTAATCAATATAGTAATTTATGTTTTTTAATCTTATATTGCTCACGCTCATAGTGCCCGCTGTACCTTCTCTTTTTTGTACTGTATTCTGTGTCCTTTATTTGCCATATGAAATGTATTGTCTGGAATTGTTTTTAAAATGTGTACTTATGAACTGTACTTTTATGATTGTAAGTTCTACAATCGAATAAAGATTTTTGAATTTGAATTTGAATTTGATTTAATCTGTGGGCAGAAGCAAAAATACACAACACACAAAAAAAAAGAAACACTTCTCATAACACATAAAAATATCAACTGTAACTTTTAATCGGGAGATAAAACATAATACACATTAACGGAACACAAAATTGAAAATATACTTAACTGTAACCATCTTGTCAACTTTGCAATGACTAAACATGTAAGCATGTTAAGCCACCTTAATTCTGACTTTCTAAAAGCAAAAACTTTTTCACAGACACTCTGGGGTCGATTTCGATCCAGTAAAAAGCGCTCTGAATCGTCGTACGGAGTGTGTTTTCCCCGTACGAATCGTACCTGTAAACGTCCCGTACGTACGACGAAGTACGATTCGTACCAGGAGCAATACTCCGTAGGAGTCGTAAAAGACACCGTACGGCTCTAATCTCCGTACGATTCTCCCTCGGAACCCACTGTACGCGGCATCTGTACGGTTCGCGGCTGGTTTTTATGACCCAGCAAGTACGATACATGTCGGGTAAGCACCGTACGACCCTTTTTCTAAGGAAGCTGTAAACAGCCGTAAAAGCAGAGTTCGCACCGAAACAGGTACGGAACGCCCCCCCGGTACGGTGCGTACCCCCCATGATCGCAGGGGTACGCACGTACCCTTGCGATCATGGGGTGTACGAGCCGTACTCCCATTGTATGATCGGTGTACGAGCCGTACCCCCATTCTACGATCGGTGTACGAGCCGTACCCCCATTGTACGATCGGTGTACGAGCCGTACCCCCATTGTACGATCGGTATACGAGCTGGATACCATGTACGATAGGTGTACGAGCCGTACCCCCATTGTAAGATCGGTGTATGAGCTGTACCCCCATTGTACGATCGGTGTACGAGCCGTACCCCATGTACGATCGGTGTACGAGCCATACCCCCATTGTACGATCGGTGTACGAGCCGTACCCCCATTGTACGATGGGTGTACGGCTCATACACCGATCGTACATGGGGTACGGCTCGTACACCGATCGTACAATGGGGGTACGGCTCATACACCGATCGTACAATGGGGGTACACCGATCGTACATGGGGTACGGCTCATATACCGATCGTACATGGGGTACGGCTCGTACACCGATCGTACAATGGGGGTACGGTTTGTACACCGATCGTACAATGGGGGTACACTGATCGTACATGGGGTACGGCTCGTACACCGATCGTACAATGGGGGTACGGCTCGTACACCGATCGTACAATGGAGGTACGGCTCGTACACCGATCGTACAATGGGGGTACGGCTCGAACACCGATCGAACAATGGGGGTACGGCTTGTACACCCCATGGTCTCCTGTGCTCCGTCACATCTTGTCTCATTTAGCGCTTGGACGCCCCTGGGCAGCAACCGCGCTTAACAAATTTATTTTCATTCATTATTTTCATTTCATTCATGGTCGCAGGGGTACGGTGCGTACCCCTGCGATTATGGGGGTACGGACCATACAGTGTGTATGTGTTTGTGTGCTTTTCCGTACGACTCGCCCTTACCTGACGCGGACCCTACGAATCACGTCCTCATACCCCGGTCCGGATCGTACTTGTCGGGTCGTACGGCATGTGTACGAGTCGTACGGTATGTGTACGAGTCGTACGGTTTACGGTTTCAGCCTTGCAATACGTACGGATCGCGACGATTCGTACAAACTCACGGAATACGGATCGTACTTTGCGACTCGGACGGACGGGTATGATTCGTACGGAGAGGGCTCCGGATACCAATCGTACGGACGTTTTTTTCCCGAATTGGAATCGACCCCTCTGTGTTTCCCTTGCGCCACAATTTTTCCTGTGAAAAATAAATCTGAATTTGCTAATCGTTTTTACCTAGGCGTGTAGACCACACAATTCTAAGAAAGAGCTTCATCTAAGACTAATGCAACATTTTATTTTCTGTTAAATGAAGGCAACCATGAACTCACATTTGTCTAAAACCTGCCGGAGTGTCAGTGTTGCCATCTATGCCAACAACGCGATCTCTCCAGATAGGCTGTACCTCCCTCATTGGTAAACCCTTATTTAACAGAACACCAGATAAAGAGTCTCTGTAGGCTACTAGCGTGATCAGATCGCATAATAGTGCTGGGCCCTGTATGTCCCCTTTTTCAACCTTGTGGCGAAGGTCAGACAGACCTGGGGGTGGATCTAATTCTACAAAATCCTCCCACATTTGGATCAGGATGTCACACATTTCACAAAAAATATCAATCTGTTTGATTCATTTCCACTGATCCATCGTCATCCATACATCCTGAGCGATGTACATAGTGTTATTTTCCATCCACCTACGAGCCTTTTGACTCACAGCTAGTTGTTCCTGTGTATTCCCTATCAGTCTGCGCGAAGTGCGTCATCTGGGAGTGGGTGGCCTAGGCAGAGTTACATAAGGGATATAATCACGGACCACTGACCAAGCATTCGCTAGTAGCCCTGCACTGGGGAAAGGTGTCAGACGATTGTCAACAAGGAATGTGCCTGTTGCAACGGGAGTTGAAGGCATATTAGGTTGGGCAGGCACAGGTCCAGTGGAAGGTGCAACAAGGGGAAGGGAAGGGTGTACTTGCATTGGTACAGTGGCCTGAATAGTCGGGGCGTTGGGAAATAGTGGCTGAGGAATAAGACAAACCAGGGCATGGGCAGGGGCAACAACTGGAGCAGTAGCGGGAGCCAATTGTGCAGGATCAGGGGCCGGATACATGGCGGGGGTATAGGGTGGAGGGGTGCTCAACATAGAGGACATGAGAGAGTCATCCTCCTTGTCCCGGGCCTTTTTGGGAACCTTCTTTGTAATGTAACATCCATCTATATGCATTCCATGTAATCTGTCATGTATTACTATATCCTCTTCTATTCTCTGATTATCGTGATTCTGGGCTTTCTGAATCACACTCATAGTGCTGCGAGGAGGTAACAGCTGGCAAATGCGGCAAGTGAGCAGGTGCCTAAATGTAA
Organism: Lissotriton helveticus; assembly: GCF_964261635.1. NCBI lineage: Eukaryota > Metazoa > Chordata > Amphibia > Caudata > Salamandridae > Lissotriton > Lissotriton helveticus. Next base: position 1,770,186,606 of record NC_136063.1, read on the forward strand.
AGTCTGTGAGGTAAACATGCTGCACATTGTCCTGGATTATCCGCAGATCGTTATTGAGAATGACATGTTGGCTCATAGCTACCATCTGTTGTACTAAAATATGGACATGCATGTCTCATCACAGCTGCTGACTGGATGATACCTCAGCAGCGGACACTGTCCTGGGGGGTGCATGACATCCTGGCTGCAGCAGTGAAACCCTTGCACACCTGTCCTTCAGGTAATTCTGGCATGAGGTGTGTCACTAGGTTAGATTACTGAGCCATGACAGAGATCAAGATCCCCTTCTGCATAGAATTAACAGTTCTTGTTTACAAAGTGAAATACAAATCAGGAGTGTCACATGTGCCTGTCTGTAAATTGGTGATGCAGATTATTGAGAATGTTATCTCTACCCTCTAGAGCTATGTCTACAACACCTATGAGGAGACAGGTTCAGCAGGTTACACCGGGGGGAACGCAAAGGGACAGAAAGTTGTGGCTGGAGCTGGTGAGTTTACTAGCATTATGTACATCTCTGTGTAACACCTCAGTGCTACGGTGTGAGTGGTCATTTGTGGTGGTACCCAAACCAGGTCACATGATCCTCATCTGCTGATGCAAAGTACAGTTAATACAACCCTGGTGTTGCACCACATGTAATGTAAAAACAACAATTGATCGACGGAATGTTGCACAATGGCAGAACTTTCACCCCCAGTCACAGATCTGGGTTTAATCCATCCTTATTTTGCTCACCAGACCACCCCAGTTCAGACTTGGCCATATGCAAATCAGTCTTGACCCTGTGCCTCATGGGAACAGTCCAGCCCGAACTGCCAAGCCATGTCTTCCCTGGACCGGAATCAAGCATCCTAGGACTGGGGGTGAATGTTTTGCCATTGTGCAACATTCCGTCCATCCTCTTGTGTGTTTTGCTGTTCACCCTATATGGGAAGGGAATGCCCAGACGTGGGTCCCGTGCTCACTACGCCACAGGAGTCAAGCTATCCTGATTAATGAAGGCTGATAGCCAGAAACCGGTCCTAGGAGGCTTGATTCCGGTCCAGGAAAGACATGGCTTGGCAGTTCGGTCTGGACTGTTCCCATGAGGCACAGAGTCAAGACTGATTTGCACATGGCCATGTCTGAACTGGGCTTTGTGAGCAAAATAACGATGGATTAAACCCAGATCTGTGACTGGGGGTGAATGTTTTGCCATTGTGCCAACATTCCATCCATCATCTTGTGTGTTTTGCTGTTTACCCTATGTGGGAAGGGTATGCCCAGACGTGGGTCCCTTGCTCACTCTGCCACAGGAGTCAAGCTATCCTGCCTGATGAAGGCGATAGCCAGAATCCGGTCCTAGGATGCTTGATTCCGGTCCAGGAAAGACATGGCTTGGCAGTTCGGTCTGGACTGTTCCCATGAGGCACAGGGTCAAGACTGATTTGCATACGGCCATGTCTGAACTGGGGTGGCTTGGTGAGCAAAATAACGATGGATTAAACCCAGATCTGTGACTGGGGGTGAATGTTTTGCCATTGTGCAACATTCCGTCCATCATCTTGTGTGTTTTGCTGTAGCACCACATGTAATACCAGGTCAATCACTAATACGGTTGCAACCTCTGTGTTCCAGATGATGCTGAGGAAGAGGATGACAGACCTACAACCAGTGCGGGCCGACTGGGAATCAAAGGGGAGAATCACCTGATCCTCCATGCAGTTATGTTAGCAGCAAGTCATGCTCAAGAGGAGGAGGAAGTTCCTGAGGACGTTGACTTTGTGGTTGATGATGACTACATGTCCATCCACTCCCTGGATGACGACTCTGATGCCAATGAGAGCTATCTTGCCAGATTGCAAAAACCAGTCACAGCATCACATCCTCTGACAAGCAACGTTTGTCAGCCTCCTCCCAAACAAACAGGTCCCTATCCCCAGCATAGAGCAAACCAGCCACAGCTCCCATGCATCCTAACACAGACATCACTTCCTCCCAGCTCTCATTTCCAGGACCGACATGGTCGTTACCCTACCCACTCTTCGCTACACAGTGTATCCCTGCCATCCTCTCCACCATCTGTGGGAAGTACCATCCCTGTTGTGGTGCAGGTATCCCCTGGGCACCATTCTCCTGCCCACAGTCTTCCACCTGCCACCCCCCCCTGCTGTTGGACCTGCTCATCCCATCCATGGCAGACACCTCTAAAGGGGGCTTGCACCTGGCTATGGTGGCCAGTGGGAGCAAGACTTCTTCCAACAGCAGGCAGATGTGAGGCAGAACATTTGTGCCATATGGGCCACCCTGTCCGACATGTCTGAGTCCCTGCAGGACATGGTTCAATTCCCTCAGGTGGTGGACAGAGTGAGCCAAGCTTTGGATAGGATGGATAGAACTTGGCAGGACATGTCCAGGAATATGAGAGACCTGATATCCATCCAAAGGGAAGAGAGTGCAAGACACCATGCCTTGGCCATGAAGATGATGGAGGGCATGCTGAAAGTGATCCAAAGTATCCCTTCACAGTCAATGCAGGGACAGGAGCCATTATATCTGCCTGCAGGACAGCACATCCACACACCTGTACCACCAACTGCACAGCACCACAGCAAAGGTACACATCCACACTGGCACCCTGAACAGTCACCCCCACCACCTCCACAGCCACACTCACCCCATGTACAGTCACTCCCACCACCTGCATATCCACCTCCATGCCCTGAAGGGTCACCCCCACCATCTCCACAACCACAATCACCCCTGTACAGTCACTCCCACCACCTGCACAACCACCCCACCCCCTGAACGGTCACCCCCACCACCTTCACCCCCTGTACAGTCATTCCCACCATGTGCACAACCACCAGCAACCCCTTTACAGTCACTCCCACCACACTCACAACCAGCCCTTGTCCAGGCACAAACACCAAATGTGCAGACACCATCTGCCCCTGCACATGTAGAGCACCCTGGACAGGCACATGGCAAACACCCACCTACATGTATGCGACAAGCCCAACCAGACCACTCACAGCGATCATCAACTCCAAAATTGCAAAGTCGCCAGTGACAAGAACCCCAAGACAAATTGACCATGTGAATATGTGTATAGAAAAAATAAAGATCTACAAAAGTAAGATTCTGTTGTGTATCATGTCTTGTATAACGATGTAGGTATGTGTGTGTGTGAGACACAGTTACAAGTGTAATCATCATTGCTACAAACTAATATGTGCATAGCAGATGACTCACAAAATATGTTTCCATATTCTGAACCAGACATTCAAAATGAAGTCAAACAAGTTAAAGTAAGTAGAATTCCTCAAAGATATTTATGTAGGAACATAAAATCATCATCCGTTTGGAAGGGAGAAAGGAAAACAAAAGATGATCTTAATGCAGATGGAGAAGGGAACTTGGATTGGGGTGGGACAAAAAAAATATAATACATCCGGGAGCGTCAGGGAAACCAGTCTATTTTCAAGGCGAAAATGAAATCTATGTCCACAACGACGTCTGAGTCAAAAAGTCAAGTGTCCTTCTGGTCATCCTCTAGTACCACAATGTCCAGATCCTCAGTGTCCGATGCAGGCACACGGCTGGCTGGTGTAGGAACAGTCACCACATGGGATCGTGACACACAAGAAGTACGGGGGGAAACAGTGTGGGGCAAAGGATAGGGGAAGACATTGACGGTGGTATGGGAAGGGATTTGGGAGTCATCAGGCGACATGGCTGTGGCCATGGAATTGACGCTGGTGGTGAGGTTGTCCAGAGATCGGACAATGTCCTCTCGCATCGTGCGTATCTCCAGACACACTTGTAGCATGATGCGAGCGGACATGTCTAGTTGACCCTCACACATCCAACTCAAGTCCCCCGGCACAGCCACAGGAGGAACAACACCAGGAGGAGCCTGGGGAGACAGGAGGGATGTGGCGCCTCAGGTCCGGAACAGATGTTGTGTTAGAGTTGGCGGCTACGAGGAGGGAGACAGGTTGCAGGGGATGCAGCTGGAACCCCCAATTGCATGGGGGACTCTAGAGGTAGGCAGTGGCTGATGACAGGCCCAGAATAAGTATTGGCCTGCCCCGGTGACACCTCTTCAGGACCCACTGGTGAAAAGTCTGGGGGAGAGTAGCTCTCCACCACATCATGGTCAGAGGTGTCGGCTCCTTCCCTCTAACTTCAATGTCCTCAGCCGCCACCCGGGATGTAGCACCTGAGTAATGTTCTTTCTAAGTCCGGGTAGGCGCAATCCCCTTGCCTCCAGATGTTAAGGGTCCCTCCTCATCCTCCTGGTGGAAAGAGGGTGAAGCCGCCGGCGCACTGATGGCCTCTTGCTCCGGACCTGTGACTGCTGTTCTTCTGTTTCGCCAGCTGTGCCTGCTGAAATGTAAGCAAAATCCTGATGTGGTGGTTGTTTCATGCAGGACGAGACACCTATATAGATGAGCCAAGGTCAGACTTTGTTTTCCTCTGATCACACTCCAGTTGTCAGTGTTTATGAACTTACATTACATGTATGTTCACTGTCATTTACTGAATTGAGTCTGACATGGATATCTCACGTGAATTTTTGTGGCTTACGCAACTGTATTGGCCAACCCTCAACCATGCCATTCTTGTTATCTGTGTGTCCTGTCACTGCTACATGTTCCAGTTCCAAAACCAGTCCACCAAAGGAGAACAGTAAATGTCCAGATTCAATTGAATTTGGCCATTGGTGTGTAGTTGCAGCTATTTAATGTCTAGACAAGTGTCATCTGCTTTGTAGCATTGTATGGGACAAGACATATGCCGAATGTGGGGCACACATCCACATAGGGTCTGGGCTACTTCTCTAGCTACATTGTGAGTCTAGCCTTTTGCCATCCTCACGCATAATCTGACAATCCAGTGCCACATATTGGCTTTGTTGACTTAAAAGGTAGAGCAGTACACCGGTGAACAGTGGTGGGTCGTTGTGACAGCTACCTGTACATGTGAAATGTCGTACAGGCCACTGAGGGTGAGACGTCTGTCAGTAGACACACCTTGCAAATGTAGGAACACTTAAGAGTGATGCAAGGATCTCAAAGTCTGTCTCGACTCCATGGCACATGATGATCTATCTTAATTGGAACACAAACTCCACAAATGCAATGCAAGTCACAACATCCAATAACCTTAGGCCTGCCATGCGCACACTGGACAGTGCCTGGACCATTGCTCATCCAATGCACACATCAGTTATGATTTCCTTGATTCAATGGTAGTGGTGCTGGCAGAGTAGACTTCAATATGAATGCACAAGTGTGGCTCATTTACCCAATTGTCATGAAGAAAATACAACTCCCAAAATTCACTCCGCCCTGTACAGTCCATATGCCACAGTGTGGCTTTTTAATCTTGGTGACTGCTGCATGGACACGGAATTGGTGAATGGAGGCATGGGACACGCACTGTTTCACTCACATCATACTCCCAGACACAAATTGCATATGAAGCACTTACCAGGTCTCTGCTGCTCATGCTCTTCTGAGCATGGAGGGTTGGGCAAGCTGCTTGCAGGCCCCTCCTGTACAGTGGGGGGAGGCGAGGACGATGCACATGGTGCTGGGAAGACAGGTCCATCAACTCCGTAGCCTTGAGGCGGGACCAGCGTTTTAGGTCCTCCCAGCGCTTGCGGCATGCCCTAGCACTCCTGGTGTAGACTCCCACTGCACTGCAGCGGTCACCGATGTTGGCCCATAGCCTGGCCCAGGCTGCGGTACTCAGCTGGTACTCAGGGTCCCCATATAGCTGAGGAAATTTGTCCAGCACCCCCTACTAAGATGTCTAATTCCCTTTCTGTGAAAGGGGGGGCTCTCTCTTCATACTCCTAAGCCATTTTGGGGGAAATAAGTGAGGTGAGAGCAGCAGGATGTCAGAGGATCTGATCAGTGAGAGAGGATGGCTCAGAATGAACACAAAATGGCTGCCAATTACTTCCTGTGATGTATTTCCTGTCTCCCACTTCCTGTATAACATAGCCTGTATGAAATAATATATTCCGGTTTATTTTCTGAGGGTACGGCCCGAAAACGTAGTTTCCGGTTCCAGAGCGTCGGGTCAGCGCACGCGCTTTGCGCTTCAAAACCGGAAATTAAGTTTTTGGGCCGTAACATCCGAAAATAATCTGGGACACTTAATTTCATACAGGAAATGTTTTACAGGAAGTGGTAGGCAGGAAATACATCACAGGAAATAGTTGGCAACCATTTTGTATTCATCCTGATCTATCCACAATCAGTAATCAAATCCACTGCCATCCTGCTGTTCTGTTGTAGAAAAAACTGAAATGACAGTGCAGCAGAGAATCATGAATAGGTAACAAAAGGGGCAACAGATGATTTAATGGCATTTCTGCATGAACAGGGGGGGCTGACACAACATCAAACCCCAGTTTCATTTTCTTCTACTGTGCATTATGGTACATGTAGTCCATATTGAGTGCTCATTACCAGAGTTGTGTGATGCGTTACGTAACATTGGGGTGAAGCAATGTGGATATATCACAGACACATGGGGGCAGATTTACAAGCACCGTACACCAGCGCCATGCTGCGGGATATTTACAACGTGACGCATCTGGGAGATGCGTCATGTTGTAAAGCCCTGTGCTACATGTGGGCGTTCCGGCCCTGGGGGGGGTGTTCCAGTGCAGGAACGCCTCCTAAAAGTGGCTGAGTGAAATCTACTAGATTTCAATCAATCACTTTTAAGGCCATGCTGCATCGAAACCCTGCGCCTGCTTGAAGCAGGCGTAAGGACTGACGCAGCATGTTAGGCATAGGGTTACCCCGAGCCTTGCTGGAGCTGTGTCGCGCTTGCGACGCGACCCCAGCAATGTGTCACCTTTACTGCAGCAGATGCGTCACACATCTGTCTATTCTTGCCCCATGGTGCGCCGCATTGTAAATGCAGCACATCCATGGTGGCGCAAGAGGTGTCTGCAGTGACGCACAATAACTGGCGCATCCATGCTGATATGCAGGGATGCGCCAGTTATTGTAAATCTGCCGCATGGTGCCTGCTTCACCCATGACATCATCACTCACATTCTGGGCCCATCATTTGTGGGGGAGTCAAATCTGTAGAGGTCACAGGCCTGAGTATGCAAAGGTTATGGCCTTTTGTGATTAAGTGACCCATCCTCATGAGGTCCAGGTGGGTCTCTCATGACATGTACTGTTTGTCATCAGCGTGAATAGTTGTTTTTAGGGACATCCACTACACTGATCGCTGACAAGGGCACATGACCTGAGGCACACTCCACCTTTTGACTACTGTCAGCAGCTGTGATTTACATGCAGTTGGTGTGGCTTGCAAATTCCTCTCAGGATGGAATTTATTGACACTGTCGTGTCTATCCAAGTTTCACCATTGACAACAGACAGCAAACCACATTTTGTCGAATGACACTACAGGTTGCTCATGTGAGAAATGTGGCAACGAGCTGATCACGGACTTGCATGCCCTGACCTCAGTTATGTGCAATGGCCTGGTTTCCCAGATTCAGAGCTAACCGAGGTTCCAGAGGTATGTGTAAACCATGCGTTAAAGCAATGTTGTGCAAAACACAACAGGCTAATATGATCTTGCACACAACTTCTGGGGAGTGCAGCAGCACACACCCTGTACAGTCAAGACATCTGAATCGCGACTTCAACAGACCAAAAGTGCGCTCTATGATGGCTTGAGTCCATATGTGTGCCCTATTGTACCTATGCTGAGGAACAGTGTTTGCATGCCTGTAAGGGGTGAGGAGATGTTGGGAGAGTGCATACCCAGCGTCGCCTGAGGAGGTAAGAAAGGGCAGTTGGTTACATTTCCCTCTTTGATTTACACAGGACATGATCTATACTTAAGTACATGCAGTGTCTGTTGTGCCATGATTCCTATTGTACAATGGTTAATATTGGGGGACATTCAGATATTTCAATGACACATATCACTAATTTCTAGTGCTAGGGACTTACCCACTAGCAACATGTTGCCAAATTCTCCAGCAGCCATCCGCCGGGCAAGAGGTGACATGCGGAATAGGACGCTGTCATGGGTACTGCCTGGGAACACTGCATGCACATTAATGAACCTCCCACTGGCATCACAGACGGCTTGCACATTGATGGAATACCATCGGTGTCTGTTGCAGAAGATGTGTGCAATGCGGCGAGGTGTCTGAAGGGCCACATGGGTAAATCAATTGCACCCAGCACACGTGGGAATTGTGCAAGGAGATAGAAATCTCTTGCTGCCCTTTGTCTCATGGCCCGTGTATGTGGCTTTTGTATGTGGTTGTGGGCTCTAGCAGTGATGCATCTCAGTACCTGATGCAGGCACCACGACTGGCTCACCTGGGAAATGCCCACATGGTCACTGGATACCCTTTGGAAAGACCCAGTGGCAAAGAAATGGAGAGCAGAAAGGATCTTGGAGATATGCTGGTATTGCATGTGAGCAGCAGGTCACAGAGTCAAGTTCCTGCTCCCACTCACATACCATATCCAAGATGACTTCTGGAGGGAAATGGTACCTGGCCCTTACATCTTGGCTGGACATTTCAAATAAGTTGATCCTCTGTCTGAAGATCCTCTCTGCTCTCCTCCTCCTTCTCAAATAGTTTTGCCGCATGGCAAGGGGCAGTGCAACAAACACATTCAGGGACATGTTGAAAGGGTTTGTGTGTGTCTTCTCTGCATGTATACATGCTGCAGGGCTAGGATTGGCTGCAGTGTGTCAGCTGATCCATGGTGGGGGATGGTAGGCACTTGGACAGGTGTTTACCCTTGGCTAAAATGATCAATGGCCACAGATCGTATCTTCTGGCCCGGATTCGGAAATTCTGGCCCGGAATCAGAAATTCCGACGCAGAGCCGTAAATTACAGCCCGGAAGTGGAAACTCCAACCCGGGTGCGGACGTAAAGTTAGTAGTCGTAAATCTATTCTGTGAATACCAAAAGTAGTCAGTTCATTCTGTGAATACCAAAAGTAGTAAGTTCATTCTGTGAATGCCAAAAGTAGTAAGTGCATTCTGTGAATACCAAAATGGTAGTACGTTTAGGATTTTGTCTTAAGTTCATTCTTCATTCGGGCCCAATGTAACTACATTGTATTGTGTGATAGTTGTTATATTCAGGAGTGATGTGGATTTCATCATCATTTCATCACTGTAAAGGATGCAGGAAGTTTAAAGGCATGGGTCATGCTTACTTTGCTGTGTTGTGCCACTGTTTGTGCTTTTTGCATTTTATGGCTTTTTTATCATTTCTACTGTACATGTTTGTATTTCCTGAAATTATATTAGACGTCTTTATTTATAATGACTCAAAACCATGGATGGAAAATCATATTGATAATGCAATTGTCATCATTGGGTTGTAACGTAGCCTGATTCACCAGTATTCCATCTTATTTGAGGTAGCCCTTGATTGCTCATCTACACATGCCCACAGGAAAGGGAGGCTTTGGTGGCCATCATTGCATTGCAAGCCATGTACCTAGAGTGCTGGTCTGTAGAGACTACTAGCCCTCTCACAGTTGATGCATAGTTGTCCCTGGTTCTCAAGAATTAAGGAAACACTTGAAGTTTTTTCATTGCCAAGTGGCAATTAATCAAGTCTCTGTGCAAGACTGCTGTCCATTTGGTGTTGTTAAGGGGCCTCTTAGCAAGTGCAGGTCATAGAATGTGCTGGTTATAATGCGAAGTGGGAGAAAGTGATGACTAAAAGAGTTTATGATTGTTTCCCATACGATTTAGATGTCTTGTTAGATATTTTTAATCAGTTGTCAAAGTGTTTTATACCATGCACTGATTGCATGAGATATCATTTTAGTTCCTAGACTCCTCCAAGATGAAGGTTGAGGACACTTACCAAGTGATAGCAGTAAACTTGCCCATGTTCACCCAAGTCACCTTAAAGATACACAATCACAATTATGCTTTACTACATGTTCAATTAAATGTTGATGCAGCTGTATGTCACCGTATTAGTGTCTATATATTTCCCCCTTCTTGCACATGGAGAAGTGGAGAAAATTCTGATCCTTGTTCAAATGGGAGTTTGCTCAGGGATCAGAAATATCTAGCACCGCAATATTTTGCCAATAATTTTCCCCTGACTGATGTTGTCAGGTAAGACCTGATGAATTATATTGGGTGGGAATTGGCCATAAGAAAGGACATTTCCTGAACCAAAGTTAAAGTACACAAACATTAGAAATTCAAAAATTATAGTTTTACCCTACATTTATAATATACCCACCAGCATCAAATTACTATAACTTTATTTATTCTTTTTATACAAACCAAAGTTACACTACATGAACTATAACTTGTGTGCTTACGATGTATTGCTTATAATCTTTTATATTACATCACTTATACTACGTGAAATCATAGAATTTATAACAACAATTTTATGACATCTCAAATGACATAATTTGTGAGAATACTGGGCATGGTAGATGGGTGAGGTATAGTTCATGTAGTGTATATAGCGAATTGAAAACACTGTGTAAGAGGGTTAAGAGTTACAGTAATGTGAAGGTAGTGTGTAAAATATAAATGTAACATAACTACAAATTTAGAATTTCTAATGTTTGTATAAATTACGTTTTGGTTTGTATAGCAAGTGTTGCAGGGATTGTGCACATACACAGAACTATGCACAGGATTATGAGACCTCGGTGTAGAGGGACTGTGCCTCCCTACCACCTTAGTGCCCACGAGCCCAGGGCGGACTAGCTATAGTGTCTCACTTGCTCTCCTGCACACTTACAGAGAAGCAAATGATTAGTCATCCGAGAACACACCACTCCCGGATCTCTCAGGAATCATGCTAACAACACATTTTCACTCACACTCGTACCTGTCCACAATAAGATCTGACCCAGACATGAATATAGTTCAAAATGTTAATTTAAACTATTATGCTCGAACATGCTGTATACGTTCCACAACAAACAGAAAAATGCATAACATGAATATAGTTAGCATTGCAGCTAGGCCATACATAATGAAGGGAAATGTCATCATATAAAGATAATGGAGTAAGGACCATAGAGCCTAACCTCCCTCCCCTTGGTAAGAAGAAGCATTATTATATAATACATATTATATATATATTCCCATTCGAAAATCTGAAGATAGTTACTTTTTGCTATTTGGTTTAAATCCATGGAGTCGCTTTTGAGAATTGCCAATTTAAAAACTAGACCATTTGGATTTGGCGAGAAGGCTTCTTTTCCACAGTCGGCCTCTTCGGTCCGACAGGACCAGTACCAAGCGGTTTGCTTGGATGGCCACAGCATGTAGATAAATGTTGCAGCTGCCATTACTGAACTCAGGGACTCTGTCCTTGGGGTTTTGAAGAAAAACCTTTAAATGCTTAAATGGGGCAGTGGTTTCTGCAAGCCAAAGTGAAAAAACATTTATTCAGGAGGTAACCCGGGTAGTCCTTTGCACCAAATTCTGCCTCCATGCGGTACTGCGGTAGAGACAGTGATGTGGTACTGCACAAGCTTCACAAACTGAAGCATACAAAGTTTTGCAGTACTGTGGATTGATGCTTGCCAATGGGACAGTAGGAATACCCCTCTCTGATCGAGAAAAAATAAAAGATGTGGGGTGGGGATCCGTGGGGGGTTGGCAGCCTGTAGGTGGCTCGCTCTGCAGCAACCCTCCCCTTGGGTGGCAAACCCCAGCTTTTACCTGTGGACAACAGGGTATTAGCTTCAGGTCCTTCTGGGCCCTGCGCTCAACCCTAGTGGGTTGCCAACTTCCCGCCACGCATGGCATTTCGTCATGCGTGGCATGCAGTTGGCCATAGAGTTAGGCCAGGCCAATCCAATCTCCAGCCTTCCGCTGTACTCTGCAGGGGATTTAGTTGTTGCTGCCGGGCACCGAGCCGGCCTGCTCACATCCCCTGCAGGTTTCCATAGCCCGCAAATGCATGATGTGAGTACACTGAATGTCGAAGGGAGGACCGCTGTACTCTCCCCCGAAAGGAAGAACATTATACCACAGTAGCCCTGCAGGTATGGACCGACCATGATTTGACAAAGATGGAAGCTCTGTTTCACGAGGGGCAACTGAAAACGTATGCCCAAATGGTCGAATGGTATGACCTCCAACAAGGACAATTTCTAATGCATAGACAACTCTTGGACAGTGGTCGCCAATGCTGAGACCTACGGGATGGGGAGCCCCGATACATCCAGTGCTACAGATGATACTGTAGGAAGGCACTTAGTAACATGGCACTACAAGGCGATCCGGGAACTGACTAACATCTCCCTGGACGGATTGCGACAGTCATAGGAAAACAACATGGGTCAAGCATTCCATGATAAAGAGTGGAACCAAGCCTTGAAATATCCTAAAAAGGTTTCCAGAAATGCACGATTCAAAAACATACAGTTTAATATCCTACACCACGCGTATCTCACGCCAGATAAACTACACTGTTACTATCCAGATTCACGATTCACATGCCCCTGTTGTCAGGCACTAGAGGCGAACTTTAAGCACATGTTCTCGGATTGCCCATCCATGCAGCAATACTTGGACAAGGTACATCACACGCTTCAAACAAGGGTCAACCTCCTGAACATATGCACATGGAAGGCATGCGCTTTAGGGATCTTCCGGATAAAGACGTCCAAAAAATTACAATGGCGATTTGCGTCATTAGCCATCCTCCTGGCGAAAAGAAACATAGCCATGCACTGGAGAGCCCCTGCAGGGCCACCGGAGGCAGATTGCTTGGGGGCGGTGAACAAATGGGGGGCAGCAGAGGAGGAGACCTTGAAAGAGGTAGAAGTGAAAGGTACACGCAAACACCCAATATCTATGGAGTGAGCGCAGCTATTAATCCAATTCAAACAAGAAACGACAGCAGGGGAGACACCTGAGACAACACAGCCCCCGCCCTGCGTCCCTTCCCGGCCTCCCAGCTTGCAAACCCCAATACCGGCTGATTGATACCAAGGCAGGAGGGTAGAATAGTGTAGATAGACAAAACCACCTACAACTATCCCCGTGGCCGCTCCCCCCCCCGATGAACCCACGACCAACTCCTCAGACCAGTAGCCAGTTCGCGAACAACTCATCACAACCACTCGCCCTCGCCCGCCCCTTGTGTTCCGGGACCCCTCCCTTTATGGGAGATGTTTCTTCCCACAGGTCATAGTTGAGTTTCTTTCGGTGGTTTGGAAGCCGACTTATCCGTACCAATGGCCAGATACATTGCAGGGGATAGCATACACAGATAGAGGGGGGGATGCTGTACCAATCCTCACCACCATGTAGCTCAAGGGAACAGACACAACAGGATGCATCATCACATAACGGACAAATCAGTAATAGATCTTGGGGCTATGATATGATACCATACTTGGAGATTAGAACCCAAATGGAATTGTTATTCTGTAACTATCGCTGATACTCAACAATTGCATACATAATTGTTAAACTGTGATATGTCTGAAGTCTCACATGGGAATCTGTAATGTAAAACCCTAATAAAAAGATTTAAACAAAAAGAAATAACAGTGTACAAGCCTTTTTTAGTGTGCTACAGTGATCTCTAAAAGTATATTAACATTAGAAGAGTGACTTGACAAACAACATATGTTTTTTCTATCCTTTTACCAATAAAGGTGATTCTAAATGTAGATATTTTTGATACCATTCCTTATTTCTTGTGAGAAATTTTATTTCTTGAGGTTACTTAAAAAAGAAAATTGGCCATTTAAACTTGGAGTCAATAAAAAATATATTTTCTGTACTCAGATTGATGGGCAGTGACCAACATGTCCCATACTAGGGAATTTGCTATACAAAATTATATTCGCACTTGGTGCAATTCAATGCAATATATGCATAGTGAGTATTCACATCCCTCTGTCATTCCAGTACTTAAGGTGGTAGTGTATCTCCAGCTAAGACAGGGTCTTCAGTATACGTGATGAAGGTTTCTGCTTTGCAAGGCCTCAATGTTTCTTCAAACCTGAAGTGCAAAAGGAGTACTTTTTTTCAATACCCCTACTGAAGTCTTTCTAGCACTGGTTGCACATGATGGTTTTAGCACAAACATGATTCTCCCCAGGTGAAATAAAAAAATATGCCATTCAAAAAACTCTGTTGTCCTAGGAGGTGCCTCCGTCTGCTCATCCTGGTTGTCAGGTCTCCTTTCTCGTCCAGATGACTTTTTCGGGGGTAAAAATAGTAATCTGAATGAATATCTCAGTGCTAATCCCTAATGATGAGAAAGGGGTAGGAACTTCCTGTAAATGTTTCTTACGTGTCATAGATACTCCAGTACCAATTTCAGGTACTGTAAAACTGCAATACTTAAAAAGTGGAAAACTTGACCAAAAACACCAAGACATTTGCTTAATTGTGCTTTTGAGATAATCTCTGTCCACAAACGTGATATATAATCACCATGTTATACTAAAAACACTTTTAAAAAATATTTTCGGGCCTGAAAGGAAAATAAATCCCTCAATTTGAATGATTTTGCTAAGGACCATTACTGGATTGGTGTTTAACAAAGATAGTTTGCACAAAAATGCTTTTGGAAACCATCATGGTTTCAGATAAAATTGAAGGCCAGCAGCAGACAAGTACAACAATCAATCAATCAATTAGTAGGTTTGTAGAGCACTTCCTGTCACCCATGAGGGCATCCAGGCACTGGCATTGTCGAGTTAATTAGCTAAAAAACCAGGGCCTCAGGGACTTTCAGAATTCTCGAAGCAATGGGGAAGTCGGTAGTTGAAATGGTAGCTTGTTCCATGTCTTCGCGCTACATAGGAGGAGCAACCTCTGCATCTGCTACGCTGGTTGCGGGAGTTGAGGGTTAGAGAAAGCAGAGGAGTCTGGTTGGCTAATGGAAGTTCAGATGGTGGTTCAAGAAGGAGGTTATGTAGGGACTTGAATGCATGGGTCAAGCAGTTGAACTAGCATCTTTTCTGTTCAGGGAGCCAGTTGAGTTCCCTGAGGTAGGGGGTGATGTGGGTTCATCTAGGGAGATCCAGGATGAGTCTGTCTGTGGTGTTCTGTATGGTCTGTAGTCATCAGAGGAGGTTAGCTGCGATCCCTGCATAGATAGCATTGCTGTAGTCCAGTCGAATGGAGCTGAGTGCCAGGTTGATGGTGTGTCTTGAGCTTTGGGTGTATTAGACCTGACATTATTGGCGTGGGTTTCCCCTGTATTATTTGCCTTTGCCTCTTGTGTTTTTGCTGTGAAGTTGGACGTTTGGTTGGTCTAGATGCTTTGGTTATTTTGGACACTGCTGCTCAGTGCCAAAGTGCAAGTGCTCCCTTTGAAAAACTATCGTTATGGATTTGTGATTTCATGGTTGGCATATTTGATTTACTAGTCAGTCCCTAGTACAGTGCAATGTGTGTGCTCAAGGCCTGTAAATTAAATGCCACTGATTGTGCCACCCACATAAGCAGCCTGTAAATGTAACTCAGGCCAGCCATTGCAGAGCCTGTTGGCAGTCTCGTACTGCCATGTCGACCTGGCAAGTGCACCCACTAGCCAGGCCCTAACCTTCCGTTTTCATCCATGTTAGTCACCCCTAAGGTAGGCCCAAGGTACCCCTGTGGGCAGGGTGCAGTGTATGTGAAAGGTAGGACATGCCCTGATGTGTGGCATGTCCTGATTTTCACTATTGCAAGGCTACCTGTTCCCATAGTATGGAATAGGGAAATGGCTTATAACATCCTATAAACATAACTACCCCTGGGAACAAGGTAGGAAAATAAAGTTTAGTATACCTTTACTCAGAATGCTAAAATACATCTTTGAGTGAGGGTGATTTTTACATTTTGTGTTTGAAAATACCACTTTTAGAGAGAAGGTATTTTCCTGCTTAGCCATCCAGTCTGCCTCTGCTCGGATGTGTACTGAATGTCTGGCTTTGGGGTGACGGGGCTGGGGATGTGCAGTGGCTCCAGAGAGTCTGGATGAGTCAGGGATGGGATGAACAGATCTGGGCTGCATTTAGAGTAGGGGGCAGAGATTTCCTTGCACCTGAATGGGCCTGGTCTGCCTTCCACAATGCTGTCTCATGCCAGGAACCTGCACCAGAGAGGACAACACTTGTTTTGACTGAGCACAGGGCTTCTCTGCCACTAGAGAACAAATGATTTTGCAATATGAAAAGAGGGGGCCAGACCCCAGACTGTTATATCACTTCAGGACAATCAAGAGGAACTGTTGCCAAGGAGAAGAGCTGGAGATACTGAGGAGGAATACTGCCCCTATGCTGTTTGCTGCCTGGGGTTGGCCTGCAGTGGCCATGTTCTGCCAAGGAAAGGGAAAAGGGCTTTACTGTTTGCTGTGTCCCCTGCTTGAGGAAGATTTTCAAGGGCTTGAAGAAGAGCTTGTCTCCTGTTCGGAAGTGTCAGGGACACAAAGACTTTACCCCCAGCTCCCCTGAACTTCCTTGCTGGGGGTTCTGACCTGCCAAGAGTTGCCCGTAGCTGTTCTGGGCCTCTGGAGATTGTTCTGTCTTGTGGGAGCTGGAAAAGCAATGCACCTGTTTCTGATGCATCGCTGAAGAAACGATCACAGCGCCTGTCTGTAGCTTGAGAAATCCCTGCAAGTCCGAGATCACCGCACCAATTCTGACGCAAGCGCTGCTGTGCGTCTGCAAGAACCCATGCATCATCCTGGATTGTTACATCACATCGAGGCGCCAGGTCTGTTGCATCTTTCAGGGACATAGTCAGAAACCGATGCATCACCTCCCCACGCAGTAAGAAACCAAAACATCACCTCTTCTCTGGTAATGAACCGACTCATCACTTCCCCTGCGTACCAGTAAGGAACCAACACATCACCTCCTGGAGCAAGGAACCGATGCATCACCATCCCTGAGTGTAAGGAGCTGATGCGTCACCTTCCCTGTAGCCCTTTTTGTTTCTATGTACAACGGATCCAAGGTACTTTGTGTGAAAAGTGTCACATCTGCAATTTGCTTTGAACTGAACTATTTGTACCATTTGAATGTCATATTTGTATTAGTGTATTGTGGATTTTGTAATTTTGGTCTTGTTTGGTTAAGAAAAGGATTACTTATTTTTCTAAACTGGTGTGGTGTCCATTTGTAGTGTTTTCCATGAATTACTGTATGTGTTCACAAATGCTTTACACACTGCCTCTGAGATAAGCCTGTCTGCTTGTACCAAGCTAGAAAGGGGGTGAGCAGGGGTTATTTTAGAAGTGTATCCCCCTTACCCTAACGAGAAGCAAGGGTCCCTATGTGGACAAAGGTACCTACCTCCGCCAACTAGAGACCGCCATTTCTAACAGGGTAGCTATTTGAAGAAGGAGATGATGCATCACCTTCCCTGTAGCCCTTTTTGTTTCTATGCACAACGTATCAAAGGTACTTTGGGGGTCATTAGCATGGCGGGTGGACTTTGCCCGCCCGCCATCCTCGCGGAAAATGGGATCGCCCGCGAGCTGTGCGGCGGTCCTGCCTCGCATATTCTGATCCATGCATTTATAACATTGCGCTGGGTGGTTTTCACACCAGCACCCACCGCAATGCTATAAATGCTTGTGATGCATTTGCATACTCAAAGCGGCAGGCACCGCGCGGTGCCTGTCGCATTGCGTATGCAAATGTGCACACCCCCCTCACCTTCACCATGGGGGCCCAGAGGGGGCCCCCAAAGTGAAGACCGCATGCCGCCGCCACGGAAAGGCATCTGATCCTGGCCATCCTAATATGGCTGGCGGTGTCTGAAAGACACCGCGAGCCAATGAACCCTTTTCGCCCGTCTGTGTTTACGTCCGCCGCGGTCCTCTCCGCCATTGTAATATGGCAGGGGAAATAGGTGGCGGCCGATGACGGATGTCAGGCGGATCGCCACTGCCTGCATGGCGGTGGCGATCCGCCCGACATCCTAATGGGCCCCCAAGTGTGAAAAGTGTCACATCTGCAATTTGCTTTGAGCTGAACTATTTGTACCATTTGAAAGTCATATTTGTATTACTGTATTGTGGATTTGTGTCATTTTGGTCTTGTTTGATTAAGATGAGGATTACGTATTTTTCTAAACCGGTGTGGTGTCCATTTGTAGTGTTTTCCATGAATTACTGTATGTGTTCACAAATGCTTTACACACTGCCTCTCAGATAAGCCTGTCTGCTTGTGCCAAGCTAGCAAGGGGTTGAGCAGGGGTTATTTTAGAAGTGTATCCCCATTACCCTAACCAGAAGCAAGGGTCCCTATGGGGAAAAAGGTACCTACCGCTGCCAACTAGAGACCGCCATTTCTAACAGGGTAGCCATTTGAAGATCTTATGAAACATGCGGAGGATGAAAGAGCAGAAGGAGAAGACGGAGTTGACCTGAGTCGGCATGGTTAGCTTGTTGGCCAGAATGATGCCTAGGTTCCTAGCATGGTCAGTGGGAGCAGGAGTAAGTCTGAGCTCTGATGTTCACCAGTATGCATCCCATGGGTAGCTTCTGTTTCAGAAAATCAGTACCTCTGTCTTGTCTGTGTTGAGCTTGTCTAGTTGTCTTTCTTCCAATTGTCAATGTCTGCCATGCAGTTGTGGAAGCTGGTCTTGGTGTTGGTGGTGTCTTCGGAGAGGGAGAGGATGAGTTGTGTGTGGTCGCCATTGGATGTGATGTTGAGTCTGTGGTTAGGGCAATGCTGGCCAGAGGTGTCATATAAGTGTTGAAAAGGGTGGGGCTGTATGAAGATCCTCAGGGTACTCCACTGAAGATTTCCTTGTGTTCAGAGGTGAAGTTCTGAGAGCGGCTCCTTGGATACATATGTTGTGTGGTCTTGTAATGAGTATGTGATGGGAAAATATATCAAAGTCTGCTTGGAGGTCGAGAAGGATCACAGCCGCAGTCTCTCCTCACTAGTGCTTGGATGTCGCTGGTAGCTGCAATGAGCGCTATCTCAGTGCTGTGGTTACTGTGGAATCTGGATTCGGACAAGTCGAGAAGGAGGTTCCAATCCAGATGTGAGGAGAGTCACTGGTTAACAGCTTTTTCTAATAGTGTAGTCGGGAACGGTAGCAGAGAGATCAGTCAACAGTTGTTGAAACTATATCATCCACCATCCTATGGAAAGAATACCAACTAAAGATAATGAGATCACTCCTCTCCTAAGCACTTCAGCAGCACCGCATGAAGCAAGGCCAGTGAAGGAATCATGGGTTGCCAGTTTTTAGACCTCTCAGCCGGTGAAAAAAGTTTGTGTGCAGGATGAGACATGTACTTTGAACCGCAATATGCTCCACAAAAGGAAGATTGTCCAGTTTTCTCTGGTAACCAATGGAATGTGGACGCACCTGAGGGCAATGCACCTAATCAGTGTAGTGTGTTCTGAGATGCAGAAGAAGTGAGTGGTATAAAGAAAACCAACTTCCCTGGAGGAAATACTGCAATAAGAAATGATGACAACATGCAGCATTTCGGTATATACAGCAGATGCTGTCATACAATTGTGGCCTATGGTGAAGTTAAGAGAATAATTTCTACAAGAGCCATAGAACTGCATCTACAAAGAGAACAGAGATTTGTGTAAATAATAGCAAAAGCTGTTCTCAGTTGTAGAGTTGGATAAATGTGATCAAAACATGCAGATATTTGCTGAAAAAAAGTGGTTAAAGTGGAGTTGAGTGTTGAAGTAAAAAAAACAAAAAAACTGAAATTCACCATTTATAGTTTAATGAGCTAATCATAGCTTGTACTTCACCATTGTCTGCTTAGGACCTCACATATTACATTACTTATGATGTGTTAAATGACATATTTGATGACATTGCATAAAGGTGGTAGGGACTTAAAATAAAACTCCCATGAACATATTGGGAAATTAAAATATTTAAAACTATAATAAATATATGCAATTCGATTTTAAATGTCTACAAATAAAACATTTATTTTATTTTAATAACCTTTTTTAAATTTATAAATGAATGTAATATTATTCTTATTGTTTAACTTAACTTACATTTCTGAATTATAATGAAAATGTCAAATGTTCAATGTTATTAAATTTGACATTGTTATTAATGCTGTACTTTTCTACTTTGTTCTACATTTAAAATGAACATACAGTCAACTTACATTAAGTTTGCTAAATATATATTTTTTTCCCATGTTTATAAACTTTTTCACTTTTTCCTGAACCCTACCTCCATGTGATGTCTGCCCTGTTGGTGAGATATATCTAGAAGTGTACGGAAACATTTAAAAGTTTATTTAACTTCAAAACAATAGTAAAAGTTATTTAATTATTTAAATATTATTGTCAATTTGTTTTTTTTCATTTTAAAGGTAGAACAACATTTTAAAAATGCTACCATGCTATTAACCTAGTTTACAATTAAATATTTACCTAAATATATTACATTTAGGAAATAGGATAACAAATTCAAATGTATTTACTTATGTTGTATTAACAATCGCAAAAAGCTATGAATACAATTTTGTATTAAAAAAACTTAAAGTTAAATTTATGTTTACAAATGAAATATTTTAATAATGTTTTTTTAAATATATATACATTTTTCTAACTTTAAATTTAGTTTATAAATATTTTAAAAAAATCTACATAAATTATTTTAGTTTACCATTATGACCTAGTGGGTCCTATTTTAAGTCCTGCCACCAACATTTCCTCTGGGAGGGTGTTGCAGTATCAGTAGTTACCTTTGTGAGGTACTGGACTTACTACTGCTTCTTTTTTGCTGTAGTAACTTAAACTCATATGTTTACCTCCTCTCCCTGGCTCAGAGGGTGTAAATATGCAGGTGTACACTTTTGATTAGCTTGCCACCTGTAAATGGGAAATATTTGAAAGTAATAAAATTACTCAAAGGTTTAAGAGTAAAATTGTATGTGTAAATTACTCACAAGTATAAGTCACCTTTGTTAATAGCCCCTTAAGTGTGTCACTTTTTCTATATTAGGCATCCTGTCTTTTGTCCTTAAAAGAGGAAGTTTGCCAGTAACTTATTCATATATAAAAGTAGGTTTTCCTAGTTGGAGATGACAATGTCGCTTGCCATGTATTACAGCAGTGTCTTTGAACTGCAACCCAGTCAGAGCAGTCATGCCCCAAGGAATCCATATATTTTTGTCATATATACATGGTGGTGTAAATACACACTTCAGCCCACATATGACATTAAACTCCAATTCCTTTGGTGCTTTGGTGCATTGTCTGCACTGCTTCTTATGGCTTTATTAAAATGTTTAGTGGACCATTGGTAATTATTGATATCATTTTAGAGCCTGAACACACACACAGCTTCACTGAGCAGCAATGTCACAGTTCAGAATTCCAATACTGGCAAACATATGATGCCAAAAATAGTGAAACAGCTTGGATGAACATACAGAGAAGGTGTATTCTACATCCAGTAGCGTTGAATTATTTTACTTCATTTTCTGATGTCATTTAGGAAACAAGGGCCATATTATCAAGAAAGGGCGATACATTATCGCTGCTTTTATCAGCAGGAAACTGCCGCTAAAGTGGCAATAATGGGCTTGATAATATGCCCTTGTGAATTCCCATAGAAGCCCAGGTTCTGGTGTTAACCTGTGCTTCTATGGGAATTCACAAGGGCCTATTATCAAGCCGATTATCGCCGCTTTAGCAGCAGTTTCTTGCCGATAAAAGCGGCGATAATGTATCGCCTTTCTTGATAATATGGCCCCAGGTTCTGCTCTATTATAGAATAGGTTCCAATTTGGGAAAATGTTTGGGGAATCATTCATTTGAAATCTTTTTACAGGTCCATCTGCAAATACAGCCCATTGAACATTAATTAGCCCTTACACAAGCACAAGTTTGAACCAACTTGAGATGGAAAGAATATTCTGTCATCCAGCATCGTCCTTCACTAACCGAGAGATAATGTGTATTGGGTAGCTGCTAGAGACTGCCAGGAATGCATTTACTGCGACTTGGGTTGCTGGAACACCTTTCCGTGAGGTATGCACACATATACAGAAACCCACATCTGTACAGGTGTGATATGAAAGGTAAGGACTAGCATCGCTAAGAGGTGCAATGCTTCATGAAGGCCCATTTGTCAAGCTACATTGGATACTTGATTCTATCCACAGACTTGATCCTCCAGTACGGATAATCTTTCATAGATGGTAACATTTTAGACTCAGAGAAGTTCCAAAAATACCATATAACGCCTCTTGATAGCGTAAGGTGGAATTGATTACAGTTGAGAGGTGAGCTATCATTCTTGAGAGTGATGTCAACATTTAGCCTCATGGCTGCTCAACCTTTCCCTCAACCAGTGCTAAGCCATTTTTTGAAAGTTTGGGTTAGTTTGTTCTTACAGCTTAATGTTTTTTTCCCCAAAAAGGTAGCCATGACAAACTAACATTTTTTTCAAACATATTGTGGATTTAGAAGGTGCCCATGCTCTGTAGTTCAGAGGGAACTGAAAAAATTGCCAAAATATGGCACATTGTGTTTTTGGGGGAAGAATGGGGAATGTTCTGTGCAAGAAAGCATATCTTTTTTTTAAACTTTTATCAACGAAAGGTTTGCTGTGGTAGGATCACTATCTACCCAACTTTCAGGAACAAGTGGATTTTAATAAAAAAATCACATTTATTACTATAGTTTTGCATTTTATTAATAGGTTGTCCATTTTTCCTAATTTGTTTCATTTCAAGCTATCTGCCATTTTTGGTAAAAGTATGTGTCAAACCGATGGAAACAATTGGAAAGTTTTTTTGAAAAATAGACAACATTCTGATTCTACTGGGTATCAATTTTGGAGATCACTAAATATTTTCCCAAAGAAACTGATTGTTGAAATAAAAAATAAGGACAAGGAGTAGGAAAGAGCATACATTTGTGACAATATTTTAATCTGTGATTTTTTTTGTCTCAATGGCCTAGTTGTAAAGCAATATACTGTTACGTCCAAAAGACCCATCTAGTCGCCGTCATGCATAGGTTTGTAGGTTCTCCAAAAACATGCAGTAACCTGAGCCAACAAGTGAACTGCACCTTAAAATTATTTAGTTGGCCTTTTCCTAGGTGGAGATATATATTTAAAGTTGCTTTTTCTAGGGAAGATTTAGCTTAAGCTACATAGGAGCATATTCTCAAAGATTTATTGCCGAGTTATTGGCACTTTATCACAGCCAAAGTGGCGTTAAATGTATCACCCCATTCACAAGCTGCTGTTAACAGCCTATAACACCAGTTTTGCTGCCAGAGCAGCCGCAAAAAACATCACCACAGATGACCCCAGCAACTATCACTAACGAGATGCAGGATAGGCATTCCAGTACAAAAAGCCACAACAACACCACTCCGTCACATTTTCTACAACCAGCTAGATTGGGGATAAGAACCAAAAACAGGTGATAAGGCACGTTAACAGTAGAAAATTAACACCTGCTCTGACCTGGTGTAAAGTCGGACAACAGCCTGTACCAGAAAAGGGAGCCCAGCCCAGAGCCACACCTGAAGACCAAGAGATGCAATGGAGCCACTGATCATGCAGCTCGTAGCCCCAACAGGGCCACAACACCTACAGCCACCCCCCCAGGAATATTCCCAGACCCTCACCACCCCTGCCCCGGACCACCACAGAGGCAGCACAGACAAGGACAGTGACCTTCAGAAAACGCACCAACCTGACAGACCCAACACCAGAGAATGTCATTGCCCACTACAGGCTCAAAAGAACAACCATCCTCCGCATCCTGACCATCATTGCCCACAGGCTTACGGTACTAACACAGCTGACAACCAACATCCCACCTCAGACAAAGCTGCTGGCTGTGCTGCACTTGTTGGCCTCTGGTACCCTCCAACCAACAACCGCCAGAGTCGGAGGAGTCTCACAGCCATCCCAATCCAAGTTTGTCACAACTGTCTTGGATGACATCATCAGCTTGGTACCCCACTACCCAAACTTCCCCCACACAGCACAGGAACAGCTGGAGACCAAGCAAGGCGTCTACACCAAAGCTGGCTTCCAGAACGTGTTAGGGGCAATTGATTGCACACATGTCCTAATTGTGCCCCCTAGCAACACTGCACACAATAACTACAACAGAAAGCACACGCATTCCATCAATGTGCAGGCAATAGTAGACCACCGGGGAATCTCCACCAACTTCGTCACCAACTACCCAGGCAGTGTGCATGATTCCTACATCTACCGACAGTCCATTATCAACCAGCACTAGCTGGATGGACCCATGGAAATGCACTGCTCGTTGGCAAGTACCAAATGAACACACCTCAACTCCACAATCATGCAACTGACAACACTGGGAATGTACATGTTACAAATTCACATACAAAATGCCAAACAACATGCCCACCCACCAGACACAACAGCACAACTAACCGTGGGAACCTGGGCCAGCCATGTACATAAGCCATCAATGACATGGCACCTTAGCCACATGATAGCAGATTGTGGGGAGAGGTGGGGTCCAGGCATGTGCGAAGGAGTCAAGTGACCCATGAATGAGAATGTTCACAATGCCAAGTGTGGCGTGGATGTGATGGCCAGACTGCAGTATGCAGACCACACACATAACCATGTCGACATACATTACTGGTGTATGAGTGTAGTGGACAGTGGACGCAACCATGTCACCCCAGCCAGTGGGGAAGAGCACGGAAATGTAGCTTGTTACGTCCCCCCTGTAAGCGTTTCCGGAGTGGGCTGGCCTGGCGTATGGCAGACCAGTGTAGGGGTGTGAATAAAAAAGCATATAACTCTGGGCATGGTTCTCTCCAGAATGTCCAATGTCTCTGCCAGGGCTGCTCCTCTCACCCTACCACAAGGCCGACGCCATCGCCTGCGATCCTGTGCGACTGCTGCATCCCGGGTCTCTGATCTCCGAACCCCTCATGCCCGCCTCTTCACACCCAGGCCTCACTGCTCACCTGCCGACACAGGCTTGTGTCAAAATAAGGCCCACCATGTGCTGGTGCAAGCTCCAAGCCGGAGGCCCGTGACCCTGGTAGACTCCTCAGACCATCAGGGCCTCCTTGACACAGGCCCGCAGTACTCCTTTCTTGTTGACGTACTGCACCGGCATACACAGTGGACTAGTAGGTCACACATTTGGAACTGAGCCTTGATTACACTATGGCAGAGCAAGTTTTTTATGGCAGAGTTTATATCACTATATTCCTTTCGATGTGTTGCCACCAAGTCTGTGTATAGCATTCCAACCACATGTGTGTGTGGGCCCACACGGACTACTGCCCTCGGACCACATTGCGCTCGAGTAGGTCACACATTTGTAAAGGAGTCTTGATTTCTTCATGGCAGAGTTCATACCATTGCACACAAGGAGAGGTGTAAGAGGAAGACGTGTTTCAGTCAGGAGGAAACAAGGATCATCGTTACGGAGGTGATCGAACACTACACAACAACTGCCCTGTTGGCAGAGTTCATATCTTTGTACCGGCCTCATCGCATACTGCATCCCCTCTCAGCTCCGGTGCCACTAAGTCTGTTTCCCAACATTCATGGACACTCTTTGGTTGAACTTTGATTTTGACGCCGTTTCTTGATAGTATGACCCTAAGTGTCCTGTGTGTTTATTGTTGTTTTGCATATAAAAATGTACAAAGAAAAAAAAACTATTCATTGCTCTCCTGCAGAAGAGCGAAGGTAGCTTGAAATTCACTGAGAAATGCACTCCCAGTTTCAATGAATTAACAAACTCTAGAGTATTTGCATGAGAATTACTATGAAAGAGTGCAAGTGTTGCCGTTGAACTTTGGTGGTGCCTGAGTCTATGGACTGGGGGTTGTCTTCATCCTCATGTAGCTGATACCGACTTGGTGGTAACAACGAGGCTGTAGCATTCCGCTCCACAATTTGCCGTATCTGGATGGCTTCTGCCCTCTGCATCTTGCCCTGGAGGACACCTTCCACTGTCCCCCACAACCCTCCGCCACATTCTCCTTTGACATCGATCAGGACCTGCTCAGTCTGCATGGCCCTACCTCAGTGCACCGCAAATCACAGTCCCGTGGCGGTGTGCCTGTGCCGGCTGCAGTGCTTACTGGGTTGCTAACTCTGTGCAGCTCAAGTCAGGGACCCTGTCTGATGAGATATTGGATGGCCTTTGAGACAAGGCCTTGGGAGTCATCAACACCATGTGTATGTGGCCCTGCACTGTCCTCTGCCTCCAGCCTCAACTGCGGTCCAGCAGGGCTCACACATCAAATCGAGTCCTGACCGGCCCAGACGTTGCAACACTGCAGAAGGCACATGCCAACACCGCCAGGACCACCTCCAAAAGCCAACTGCCACAGTCAAAACAGTCATACTGGCAGACTAACGGAGTTGCGCACACCTGTCGTGAATGCCAGCATCTGCCTGATACCCTGCTCAGCACTCCAGGTGCCACTAACTCAGTGCACCACAACTCATGGGCCATTTAGGATTGAGTTGTGTGCTGTGGAGAGGTCACGCAGCAATGTCACCTCAGGCAGTGTGGGAGACCTGGAATAATGATGAGGATGATGATGCAGGAGTAACACACCCCACTGCAGCTACATCAGGAATATCCCGAAGAGACACAATCCTAGACATTTTCTTCACATGAGCGCGCTCAGCTCTAGTGCTCCAACCTCAGTGAATTGCAACTCACGAACACTTCAGTTTGCATATTGGGGACCTCTGTACTTGCTCCAGCTACCACCATGATCCGCAGTTGTCTCTGTAATGCTGTTTTTTTCTGTTTCCGTTTTAATAGTATTCACTGTTCAAGTTGTTGCCAGCACCAATCACTTCTTGTGGGCTGGCTTACACTCAACCCACACACATCCAGCACAGGCATCACTGTACATGTGACCCTGTGAATAAAGGCGCCGGGTGCACGTGCCCATAGCCAGTTCCACAAAATATCTGCATGTATCCGTATGGTCATAATGTATGAATGAGGGCCCCGGATCCTACAACATTACATTTGGCTGTGTACAGACGCAACCATATCACCGCTGGCAGTGGGTAAGACCTTGGACATGTAGCTTTGTCGTCACCCACTCAATATGTAAGAGGAGTGGACTGGGCTGTCGTACGTAGGTCCAGCGTGGGTGTGTGAATGATAATTCCACGGCTATGGGCGTGGTTCATTACTAGATATGTGCAAATGCATGTGTCTCTGACGCAGTGTGGTTCTCCTTTGTGGGGTGTAGGTGGTCCCTGATCGGACTTAGACACCCATGTATGTGATCTAGTTCGGCTTCCATGAGTTCTGACCCCACCTGTACCTGTTCGGCCACCTCCTTTTGGCATTCTAACACCTGGCATTGGAATGCGATGTGTGCCTCGATGAAGTGTAGGGAGCCAGTCATGGGTGCGGGTGCTTCCTGCTGTGTGGTCTGTACATGGGCTGTGGTCTCCTCTATGTAGCTCGGATGACCTGCTCCTGGGGGTGGGTTGCCTAAGATGTCCTTGAGCTGTCGTAGGGCATCGGTGTCGAAGGTGTGGTGGTCATCTCCAGCATCAATGATGAGATGTCTGGTCTGCGCTGCTGGAGGTGTTGCTTGTCCCTCTGCAATGTGAAGGGGAGATGCATGTTGGCATTGTGTTAACAAGTATGTTGGCACATTGTTCTAGTTTACATGCAGACTGTATGACAATGTACATTGTCACTGTTTGGGAGGTGCTGAATAATTGATGCGGGACAGTGGACATTTGGAATACATGACAGATGTGAGGTTGTACACATTCAGTTCAATCTCACAGTTTCCTGCTATGTTAGATGTAATTGACCTGTTTCTGCGAATGAGCGGACCCAGTTGTGTCCTCTGTTCTACAGTGTCAGTGTTGTACTTTGGGACACATTGTCGTTGGATGTGCTGTGATTGCTATGTGTGTGTGCTGCAGTGTGCCACGGGGGTCAGGGACATGATCCTGGGTCATTGTGGGTATGCAGTGTGCTACACATTGTTATGCATGTGTGCCATTGTGCCCATCTCCCCCGTCCTCCCAGTCCCTGGGCGTTACTCACCCTGTTGATGTTGTGTCAGGTCCTATCAAGCTGTGTTCGTACGCCCAACTCCTTGCACTGGCTCCACACTGATGACTGTGGCCTCCATTTCCTCAAGCTCCTCCTGTGGGGCAGGACTCCCACCTCCTATTGCCATTGCTGCCTTCCTGTTGACGGCAGGTTTGTGCTTAGTTTGGCTTTTCACATCATGCCAGTGCCTCTTGGCCTCCTCAATTGACCTCCTCAACACTCTGACTTCATTCATGTTTGTCAAATTAGTGTTCAGTTGATGGTAGTGTTCTGTCACCTCCGTGACTCTGATCTAGTTTTCCTATGGACTGCACCCAGTCTTTCTCTCCTCCTTGCCCTTCCCCTACCCGAGGTTCCTTGCTGGTGGTCTGTGGGGCTTGTGGGGTTCACATTGGCCTCTGCACTTGGTCCAGGTGCAGCCATGGTGCTACCCAGTTTGTTTTTGTTTCCCTTTGTTTTTGTTCTGCTTTTATGATGATTTTTCCCGCCTGACGTGTGTGAATTGCAGGCCTGTCGCTGTTTTTTGCAGATTTTTGTATCACGATTGTCCTCATTGCAACTTTTTTTGCGTTCATGTTTCGCATTTTTGCGTTATTGCATTGACTTTATTGTGGACATTTGACTCGTTATCATGAGCCTCTCGCATGGTACCGCCGTGTTGAGAATACAACATTAACACAGCGTTATTTTCCCGCGATAGACTGCGATGTGAAGAGTTGCGTTAAGATAATTTTGCGATAATTATCACACGTTTTTTGAGTATATCCCCCATAGTGCAATAAGATTTAGGTCTTCAGGCACCTTGGGGGCACACTTTTTAAGTATGCAGATTTGCCTCTTTTTATAAATGTGTCATTTGTCGGCTTACCAGGTACACTTTAGTAGTGACATCAATCTATGAAAATACATTTTCTGATTTGGTAAAGGCACATTTCCTTGACATATGTTGATGCAGTACTGTTTAACAGCAGCCCAGCCAGAGTACAATGAGGCTCCTGGCAGCCATATTGTTTTGTGATATACACGGATGATATAAACATGCTGCCGCCCACATATGACATTTCACTTCTTTGCCTTTGGGGCATTTCCTGTGCCAACTTCTAGGCTGTACGGGAAACAAAAATGAAGCAAGTGTGTGAAATAATTTTAGCAATGCCATTATGGAATCAAAGCACACACACACACACTGAACAACGATGACACAAAACATAAGAATCTTGATACTAGTAAAATATTATGCCAAATAAGGTATATAACATGGGGGACAATTGAGAAATGGTTATTATGCTAATTCCCTGAACTGAACCCATGGGCACATGCTGTTTTGAGAACAAAAAATGTTCCCATTTGACAACCCATCTGGGGGATTAGGCTATTCATAGGTTTTCATAAGTCCGCCTACAAATATAGCCCAGTCAGCTTGGCTTGGCACTCATGCAAGCACAGGTTTGAACCAGCTTGGAAATAGGGAAGACTGTGACCCATACATCTTCCATCACTAAACAGGCAATAATGCATATTGGGTAAATATAATTCCTGCCACAGACTGCTAGGAACACATTTCTTTTGACATTGGTTATTGGAGCACCTATTCCCAAAGGAAGCGCACACACAAGAATTCTGTACTGTAATTTTAAAAGACTATAATAATATATGAAAGGGATGTATGACATTACAACGCATGCTTTTACCACGCATGCCTTTACATCGCAGTTTTTGCAACGCATGCTTTTACAACGCATAGCGTTAAGGGGTGCTGGCTAGTGAATAGTTTAATTTACTATTCCAACTCCAGTCCCTGTTTATAGTAGGGAACGTGTTGGATAGTAAATTAAAACTATTCCCTATCCTAGAGTGCCCCCCAGCGCAATGCGTTGTAATGGCATGCGTTGTAATAGTTGCGTCGTAAAGGCACTGCGTGGTAAAAGTTGCATTGAAAAGGATGTTTCCCATGTGAAAGTCCCGTTTTAAAATGTAGCATTTGAATAAGTGCAAATGCAGACATAAGTATTAGTCAGTTAAATAAAGGAAATAAAGGTAAAAAGCAATACAAATTATCAAAATTTTTCCACAGTAGATGAAAAGGAACTCATTGGATGAAATATATCATAAAGTCCCTTCTTTACTAGTCCTATCTAATATCTACATTAGCTCCAAAATCCTGATAACAATATGGGCTTCCTAAAACAGTCTGCAGCACAGATGCCTATTCATCCATCAATATTTTTCCAGACTGAAGCTTAATTGAACAAGGTGCTGTTCTTTAGAGAAGCAGATAGCTAGTATCAGGAAACACACGTGTGCTAAGTTTGTGACTTTGACACAGATGGTTTTGGGTATAGATGCTCCATCTAAAATGCCTACAGAGTCACTTTTCTCAAGAGGCTTTTGCTCAGACTTTATATACTATTTCTCAACATTATTATAAAATAAGGTTGCCTTGTGATTTGTGATGTAAGTTTAGAATAAAAATGTGTGAATTTCCTACACATTTCTGTAAAACTACTGGTTTTCTCAAAATACATGAACATATAACGTGTAAGTTTCTTGATACATCATCAAACTATAAGAAAGTATTGTTATACTTTGACTACAAATATGATTTGTTTCTCATTTTATTTACATTTGAACTTTTATGTAAATGATATCAGCACAAACAAAGGTATTTTTGTATGTACTCCAAAGCATAAATAAAGCAAGACAGGTGAAACAGTGGTCCTGTGCACTACTGTCTGCCTACCATGAGGCCATCCAACATGGTATGCAAAGGGGAAGCTACAGCACTGTGATAGATTCTGTCTTTGCAAATTAGTTATCACCCGAACGTGAAAGGTAGTAAAAACTTTCAAACCTCAATTGAGGTCAGAAACCTTTGAAACATTCCTATGGCACTCTCAAGGAAGAAGAGAGAATCACTATTTCTCTTCTCCTCTTGTTTGCAGAAAGGATCACAAAACTCTGTTCAGGTTTTTACTGGACAACTCATTGGCTGTCTGCAAGACATGTTGTATCTCATCTGTGGGCTTTTGGCATGCCCATCGATTGCCATTGCTTTTTTTCTGTGGTATTCTGAAAAGCTTGCTTTTAATTGGTCTTTCTTGTGTAATTGTCCCTCCTTTGCGTGGCTCATTCCCTCCTATGGCATCTTCTCTAAGCTATCCTTCTGTTTGTTCATTTTGCGTTCAGGTTCCTACTGGTCGGCCATCACAATGTGTTCCAGATGGCTGACTACACAGGTCAGAAGCACGGTTTAAGTAGATCGATATGCTGCAGCTGTGTGCTGCTCAAACTCACTATCACTTTGTGATACATCTGTACACGCTTTAGAAATTAATTTTGTTATTTTCTAAAGCGCACACATGCTTCCCAAAGCTTTAGAAAAAAAAGATTTGTTTCTATTGCTGAATTAAAATGTTGGCATGTTTGTCGTTGGCAAGTGTGTGTGTGCACTTTACAAAACTAACCAAATGAGTTTCCAAGCGTGTACACACATGCTTCCAGAAGCATTTGAAAAAATATTGCTTTCATAAGGATTATATAGTGTCAATCAATCAATCAATCATAAAACTTGTAGAGCGCACTACACACCCGTGAGGTGCATTTTTACTATGTCTTTTTTTAAAACTGTGCTTGTTTTACACAGGAGGGGCAGTGTTCCATCGACGGCATGTATGTCTCTATTTACATTGGAACTGCAGCACAGAGACGCAGCATGACTCAATACTTATGAGGTCCCAGAGTTGAGACCGATTGCATTACAAATGTTTGTTACTTATTGGAAAGACATTTCCAACCCACAGAGGAGTTTTGCACTTGATTGAATGGCTTTGTGACCACTAAAGAAAACCTAAAGTAGCTTAAGCCTTATATTAATAATTAAACATGTCCCAACTAACCACAGTTTATTAAAAAAATTGAAATAGGACAGACCATCTTCCCAATAATCCAGGAACCGGTGAGAGTGTTTAGCTACCATTAGTGAAGCAGGTGCTTTGTCAGCTGGGCCAGAAGATGTGAGGGAGACAATTGTATCCCAATTAAAGTGTCAATTTTCCATGCTTGCTATGTCACTGACCAATGAGGATAATTTTGTGAACCTATTTTAACCATACCGACTTGCAGATGTACATTCCGAAATCTACCCCTGAGGCGGAAGCCGGGGGCTCTCAGCTTAACCTTGATATTGTAAAAATCTATGCATTTGATCGTGGAGTACTTAACTATTTTACGAGTATAAATATTTTAATTGTGCTTTTTTAATCTGTACTTCCACGCACTTCGGCGCGAGATTAGCGTCGCACCGAAGCGGACACTGACACTCTTTCTGGCACGGCGCAGCCGATTTCGGGGCTGACACCGTGATTACACCCACCTCAGACGCCATCTTGCCGGGAGGAAAGGGTGGCGCTCCAGTTGTTGGATGCCTCCCGCCCTCCCAGCTTACTAAAGGGTTGCTACATTGCATCGCGGTGATTTATTTCCTAAATCTACCCCTGAGGCGGAAGCCGGGGGCTCTCAGCTTAACCTTGATATTGTAAAAATCTATGCATTTGATCATGGAGTACTTAACTATTTTACGAGTGTAAATATTTTAATTGTGCTTTTTTAATCTGTACTTCCACGCACCACGGCGCGAGATTAGCGTCGCACCGAAGCTGACACTGACACTCTTTCTGGCACGGCGCAGCCGATTTCGGGGCTGACACCGTGATAACACCCACCTCAGACGCCATCTTGCTGGGAGGAAAGGGTCGCGCTCCAGTTGTTGGACGCCTCCCGCCCTCCCAGCTTACTTAAGGGTTGCTACGGGGAGCATCGTTTACAACGCGGTGTTTACACCGTAGTACCTTTACAACGGTGCCACTACAATGCAAGTCGTTACTACGACTTGCGCTGGATGGTGCTGTTGTATAAGGAATATTGTAATTTTATATTCCAACACCTTCCCTACTGTTACGTGGGCTGGTGTTAGAATATAAAATTATAATCATCCACAATCCACGCACACCAAGGCAAGTCGTTGTAACGACTTGCGTTGTAAAGGTAGCGTTGTAAAGTACAGCGATCTAAAAGATCGCGTTGTATTAACGTACATTCGTTGCTACATTGCATCGCGGTGATTTATTTCCTAAATCTACCCCTGAGGCGGACGCCGGGGGCTCTCAGCTTAACCTTGATATTGTAAAAATCTGTGCATTTGATCGTGGAGTGCTTAACTATTTTACGAGTGTAAATATTTTAATTGTGCTTTTTTAATCTGTACTTCCACGCACTTCGGCGCGAGATTAGCGTTGCACCGAAGCTGACACTGACACTCTTTCTGGCACGGCGCAGCCGATTTCGGGGCTGACACCGTGATTATACCCACCTCAGACGCCATCTTGCTGGGAGGAAAGGGTCGTGCTCCAGTGTTGGACGCCTCCCACCCTCCTCTAAATTCCCTGGAGACATGTATAAATACAATATGCCTTCTTGTCCGCGCAGCGGGCGGGGCCACGACCCCTGAACAGGCGCCATTGGAACACAGGTTGGTTTACTCCCGCTCATCCTTGTTAGAGATTCGTTCACTTCCCACTTCCCGCTGTGTACTGCATGATCCAACTACTGCAATACAAAATGCTACCATTACTTGCTCCGATTGCCATAGTACGATTTTTATAAATAATCATAAGATCCAACCCAAGCCATCAGCTCCTCTCAAAGAAACTGACATTCTTATGGGTCTTATCAATGCGTGATCGGCATGTAAACATAGGCAGGAAATAGCGGACTTAATAATCAATAACAACTTAGATGTCCTGTTTATAACTGAGACATGGATGGATGATACGTCAGACCCTGATTTAGTAATTGCCGTACCTCAGGGTTATAAAGCTTATCGACAGGACAGGGTACGGAAAAAAGGAGGGGGACTGGCTATTATAGCTTAAGAACGGTTTCCCGTTAGAATATCATCCATTCCAGCTAGCGCATGCGAAGCCTTGCAGTTTGGCATTAAGTTTACCGCCCTTTTTAACTTTAAGGGAATACTCTTATACCGACCTCCTGGCACTAGGACCGCGTTCTTAGCTAATCTAAGCACAATAATGGAATCATTAGTCACGGAAGAGTCTTTTACTGTTATGGGTGACATGAATTTTTACTTGGATCACGAAGATGATAAGGACACACGAGCTCTTATCACTGACCTAGATACACTGGGGCTTAGACAATTGGTTACCTCCCCCACCCACCAAGCTGGACATACCTTAGATGGTATTTTATCAAATGTGGAGGGTCTACATATATCAACCATTTTACCTATGCCCTGGACTGACCACTATGTTATATTTAGCAGACTCACAATTAACCAAATCGCGAAGAAAAAGGTCACCACTCTGATCCCAGGATCTGTTAAAGTTTGGAAAAATATAAACCAGACTGAATTAATAAAGCTATTGGACAGCACTTGTCCGTCGCTGTCCACCAATCCCAATATTGCTACCCAACAATATCATGACTGGCTAGGCCATGCCACCAATATTCTAGTACCAATTAAAACTCTATCTAGGAACAGAACCACACCTTCTGCTCCATGGTACACAGAGGAATTAAGGAGGCAAAAACAATTGAACAGAAATAGGGAAAGGCAGTGGCGAAAAAACTATGATACAGAGGGTAAGGCCAAATACAAAGAGTCATTGACTGCTTATAAAGCTATGATCACAGAAGCAAAAAAAAAAAGTTTTTCTCGGATCAAATAGAAAAAGCCAAAAATTCAAGTAGGCAATTATATGACATCACTAGAACACTGTCAGGTAATGCCCCCCATCTTACCCCGCCCC
Source organism: Lissotriton helveticus (assembly GCF_964261635.1). Taxonomy (NCBI): domain Eukaryota; kingdom Metazoa; phylum Chordata; class Amphibia; order Caudata; family Salamandridae; genus Lissotriton; species Lissotriton helveticus. Next base: position 1,770,221,483 of record NC_136063.1, read on the forward strand.
CCTCACAATTATTTTGTGATGCATTGGCCAATTTCTTTTTCTCTAAAGGTAATGATATTTACCAGGCGTTTACCCCGAATCCCACAATAACAGCCCCTTCTGATCTGCTTTTGGACAAAGCTCTGACCTGCTTCAAGGCGCTTACCATAGATCAAACAAAGATTATCGTCTCCTCTATTAAAACTGGATCAACACTAGATCCTTGTCCATTCTCAGTTCTTCCTCCGGTGATGGACACACTCATCCCGGTTATTACCTTAGTTTGTAATTCTATATTGGGCTCTGGAATTTTCCCGGATTCCTTAAAAAATACGCTGGTGAAACCCTTGTTGAAGAAAGAAAATCTTGATAAGGCTGAATTAAAGAATTATAGGCCCATCGCTAGCCTTCCATTCTTAGCCAAAGTGATCGAAAAGGCCATGAATCAACAGCTGGTCGAGTACGTAGAGAAACATCTTCTACTGGATGAATCACAATTTGGCTTTCGAAGATACCATGGCACGGAAACTGCCTTGATCAAGGCTGCAGATGACATCAGGGCAATTCGAGACCAAGGAGGGACAGCAGTACTTGTACTGCTGGACCTATCGGCAGCCTTCGACACGGTCGACCATAAGATCCTGGTCGACCGTGTCGAAAAGATAGGCATTCACCATTTAGCGAGAGATCTGATTGCATCCTTCCTGGCCGATAGATCACAGGCTGTCACCCTAGGCCCATACCAATCTGTCAAGTTGTCACTACGGTGTGGGGTTCCTCAAGGCTCATCCCTAAGTCCGACACTATTTATTATCTATGTGTCGGACCTTGCTAATGCATCAAAGCATATGGGATGAGCATAACCTCCTACGCCTATGACACACAACTGGTTTTGGCCATTAAAGACGACGGACCTGAGGTGGCAGAGCGGTTCCAACGCGGAATGCTTGCAATCGGAGAGTGGATGGCATCTAACTGCCTAAAACTCAACTCCGAAAAGACGGAGGTGCTTATCTTCGGACCCCTTTTACCAGAATGGTCAGCAATCTGGTGGCCATCAGCTTTTGGAGCCCCCCCCAGTCCAGCCATTAAGGTTAGGAACCTGGGAAGACGCGGACCTCAACTTTGTGGCACACGCGAACAAAGTAGCGGCAACAGCCCATCACAAATTAAGGTTGATCAGAAAAATCATCCCGTTTCTGCCTGACGCAGCCGGCAAAACACTGGTTAGTTTCTTAGTGCTATCGTCCCTTGATTATTGTAATGGACTATTTTTAAACGCACAGGTCAGGGTAACTAATAGGCTTCAGACAATACAGAATGCAGCAGCACGCTTGCTTTCAGGAACACCTAAGTTTTCGCCTATATCAGACACCATCAAGAAATTCCACTGGCTGACAATCCGTAATCGGATCAAATTTAAATCACTTTGCATAGTATTTAAGACACTGCATTATCAAGGACCACATTATTTTAAGGATCAGTTAATACCTTATAACCCGGCTAGACAGCTTCGATCCGCCACTCTTAGCCAACTAGTGGTCCCACGATCGAAAACAGTTTCGTGGGGTGATCGTCGCTTTTCAGTCGCGGCACCTAAATTATGGAACACCTTGCCGCAGCACCTCAGGACATGTCCTTCACTTCTGCAATTTCGCAAAGGATTGAAGACCTGGTTTTTTGATCATTAATTATGTCAATCAACTCTTATGAGCCTTTTTGGGAGAATTAGGTGATTTTTCTAGTGCCGAGACGCCTACGGGTATTCGTTCGCGCTTAACAAATTGCAAAAAATTGCAAAATCTCATTAATCTATTTCTTTGACAATTTCCTTGCTGCTTATTCTCCACTGCAACATGCTGTATTGTTGCCTGAGATTGCAGAGGATACAAACAATTGTTTCTTTACACAACAAGGATGAGCAGAATGATTGCTTTTCAAAAACCATAAACTTCTGGTGGGTGAACAGTCAAAATATCGACTTCAAAATATCGACTGGACATAATATCGAGTTTTAAATATCGACTGGACAAAATATCGACTGGACAGAATATAGACATCAAAAATATCGTTTTTAAGGTAAGTAAAGTAATATCGACTGTTAAAAATATAGACAGTTAAAATATCAAAGTATATATTATAGGTTATTAAAATTATCTAATTTTTAATAATATTGAACTTTTTTATAGTGTTTTTTATGTTATTATATGTGTGAAAAGTGTGTATTTATGTTATAAATAATAATAAGTAATGACATTTTTATTTTTTAATTTTTGCGTTATTTAATTCTGTAGCGGGTTGTGGGTTTATAGGGGAATAGGGTGGGAAGTAATTTAATAATAATTAATTAAATATGTAAATTTATTTATTGTTATTAATTTTTAATTATTTGTTAATTAATTTATATTTGGTAATTAATTAAATTTTAATTGGCAATTAATTTAAATTAATTGATTAATTGTTAATTATGTTAATTTTTCTAAATTATTTTCTGTAGCGGGTTGTGGGCTTATAGGGGAATTGGGTGGGAAGTAATTTATTTATAATTAATTAAATATGCAAACATATTTATTCTTATTGTTGTAGAATTAATTGTTAATTAATTTTTTATGGGTAATTATTTAAATTAGAATTGCTAATTAATTTTATTTAATTGATTAATTGCTAATTATGTCAATTTAATAATTCATTTTATGTAGTGGGTTGTGGGTTTATAGGGAAATAGGATGGGAAGTAATGTACTTATAATTAATTAAATAAATCAAATTCAATGTATTGAATTTAATTTGAATTTATTGTAAATTAATTATAAAATGTTAAATTATTAATTGTTCATTTGTAATTAATGTGTATTAATAGTTAAATAATTGTAATAATTAAACTTAATTTGTAATTTTAATTGATTAGTTATTATATTATATTAAATTCATAATTACTTTTAATTAATTTTTGATACATATTAATTTATATTTATTGATATAATATATGAAGTATTTAATTTCGCTACTGTTGCACTCTCTGGAGTGGGAATAGTAATGTTTACCCCTACGCTATCCAACGCTTTCCCTACTGTTGCACCCACTGGAGTGGGAATAGTAAATTTTACCTCTATGCTATCCAATGCTTTCCCTACTGTTGCACTCACCGGAGTGGGAATAGTAGTTTTAACCCCTACGCTATCCAACACTTTCCCTACTGTTGCACCCACTAGAGTGGGAATAGTAATTTAAACCCCTACGCTATCCAACGCTTTCCCTACTGTTGCACTCTTTGGAGTGGGAATAGTAATTTAAACCCCTATGCTATCCAACCCTTTCTCTACTGTTGCACTCTGTGGAGTGGGAATAGTAATTTTAACCCCTACGCTATCCAACCCTTTCTCTACTGTTGCACCCACTGGAGTGGGAATAGTAATTTTTACCCCTACGCTATCCAACACTTTCCCTACTGTTGCACTCACTGGAGTGGGAATAGTAATTTGAACCCCTACGCTATCCAACGCTTTCCCTACTGTTGCACCCACTGGAGTGGGAATAGTAATTTTTACCCCTACGCTATCCAACGCTTTCCCTACTGTTGCACCCACTGGAGTGGGAATAGTAATTTTTACCCCTACGCTATCCAACGCTTTCCCTATTTTTGCACCCACTGGAGTGGGAATAGTAATTTTTACCTCTACGCTATCCAATGCTTTCCCTACTGCTGCACTCTTTTGATTGGGAATAGTAATTTAAACCCCTACACTATCCAACGCTTTCCCTACTGTTGCACTCTTTGGAGTGGGAATAGTAATTTAAACCCCTACGCTATCCAACGATTTTCCTACTGTTGAACCTACTGGAGTGGGAATAGTAATTTAAACCCCTACGCTATCCAACGCTTTCCCTACTGTTGCACTCTTTGGAGTGGGAATAGTAATTTAAACCCCTACGCTATCCAACGCTTTTCCTACTGTTGCACTCTTTGGAGTGGGAATAGTAATTTAAACCCCTACGCTATCCAACGCTTTCCCTACTGTTGCACTATTTGGAGTGGGAATAGTAATTTTAACCCCTACGCTATCCAACGCTTTCCCTACTGTTGCACCCACTGGAGTGGGAATAGTAATTTTTACCCCTACGCTATCCAACGCTTTCCCTACTGTTGCACCCACTGGAGTGGGAATAGTATTTTTTACCCCTACGCTATCCAACGCTTTCCTCACTGTTGCACCCACTGGAGTGGGAATAGTATTTTTTACATTTTGCTATTGTACGTTAATATTATTGTATATTATTTAATTATATTATGTTAATATATATATATATGTTTTAACAAATATGATTGTTAATTTGTTTTATAACTTTTATTAAATATTTAATTATTATAATTTAATTTAAATATTTTTAAGTATATTTTAGTAATTAATTTTAAACTTTAATTTAATTGAACACTGTTTTTAATAAAGTCGATATTTTTTATAACTATATTTTCATAATCAATATTTTTGTACTTACCTGTTTGTACATACAAACTCGATATTTTGTCTGTAGATATTTTTTCCTCGATATTTTGGGTAGTCGATATTTTGTCAGTCGATATTATTTCAGTGATCCCTTCTGGTGGTCAGCTTGTTCTCCAGAAAAATCCACTTAGACTCTAAATCCACTACACTTGTTGAATCATGCATATTATTGTTATACTTATTGTTACTATAATTATTGTTGTTGTTCTTAGCAGCCAAACCATTGGCTGCTTAGCCTTTCCCCCTAGAATGCTAAGCCCTTTTGGCTCCTTAGGGTAGTTTGCACTGAGGCCGTCATAACATTTTCCATGGCACATAGGCATCCTTTTTTTCCATTATGCAAGATATTCTAAATTTACCCAGGTCTTGATGGTTCCATTGGAGGGGACTGAAAAAATGACTAGATTATAGCCATTTTTTAGGGGTTGATGGGAATAGAAGAAAATGCTCTTTAAAAAAGTGGCTGTTTCTTTTCCTAAACATGGCATCAACAAATGTTTGCTGTGCTAAAGGCAACATTTCTCTTGGCTTTCAGTATCCTGCAGATCTGAATCAAAGAAACTATCTTTTAACTCAACTTTGGCATTTTTTTAAAGATGTAGCCCATTTGTTTCTAATGTGTGTGCCTTTAACCTATTTCCAGTTTGTGGTGGAAATCCGGGTGAAGCCCATTGGTGATCCTTGGAAGCTATACATTTCTAAAAAGTAGACACAATTCTGGGGCCAGCAGCAGACTTTTGTGTAGATCCCTCAAGGCTTTCTCAAAGAAACTACCTGTTAAAATGAAAAATATTAAAAGGAGTAAGAAAAAATGGTAATTTGAGTCAACATTTTCATTTGTAACTTGTGGTCACAATGGTTGAATGACACGATAAATATACCTTTATGTCCACTAGGCCCTTATGGTTCCAGGGATATATAGGGTTTGTAAGTTTTCTAAGAATCCGAGGTAAGCAGAGTCCACAACTGAAATGCACCTTATAATATTTTTTTATTTGTACCGGGTGTATAGAGCAATTCATATGGTAAAATATAAAGACTAGAAAAATGGTATCAAAGAAACCTATGTATTACTGAAATAGACACTGGAAATACATTTTATAATCAGTAGTTATTTGTACATCTATAGGATGTTATTCAGAGGTATTTTTTAAAAATGACTTGTTTCTTATAAACTTGCTTATATTTTGATGGCACAAATCTGGGAAATGCATATGATAATGACGAATGTTTTACTGCTCTGTAATACCACATGATTCCTAATAAAAATGATATCTCACATGTGAAGGTAATCCTAAGAAAAGACACAAAACACAACATAAACACATCACATTTTTTTTCACTGAAAACTGATCCTTTTTTTCACTTTGGGTAGCTGTGGATTTTCGGCACGAGCTCAGTCGGCATCTCGGGAAACCTAGCAAACCTTCACATTTCTAAAAACTAGACTCCAAGGGATATCCACGGTGGGGTGAGTTGTGCTGCTACCGCCAGGTTTTCCTACCCAGCAATCCTTGCAAACCTCAAACTTTCACTCAAAAGCACATTTTCCTCAGGTTTATGTGATGGAAAGTTCCACAATCTGCAGGGAGCAACTAACTTCTTACAGTCGACCACTGCCTCAAGTCCCTGATAAAAATGGTACCTCACCAGTGTGGTAGGGCTAGTACCCACAATAGGAAATGCCAAAAAATGCAACATGGACACATCACATTTCTCCATTCAAATCGGACTCTTTAAATTGCAAGGTGCCTAGCTGTGGAATTAGGCCCTAGCTCAGCCAGTGCCTAAAGAAATATAGCAAACTTGCACATTTTGAAAACTAGACACTTAGCTGAATCTAGGGGGGTGACTTGTATGGCTCTCACCAGTTTTACTACCCAGTAAACCTCAAATGTTGAATAAAAACAGATTTTTCTCACATTTCTCTGATGAAAGTTCTGGAATTTTCAGGGAGGAACTAATTTTATACCACATACCATTTACCCAAATATCCTGATAAAAATGGAACCTCACTTGTGTGGGTAGGCCTAGTGCCTGTAACAGAAAAGTTTTTTGCTGGAGATTGACTGCCATTTGGGAATCTTTAATGTTTGCAGGGCATTATAGTTAAGAAAACTTTGTGCTAGGTTGCAATGTATAGTCTGAGCCTTAGAGTGGTAAGCGAGCAACACCCTTTTTCCTCACTTTGCCCCTCACATCTCTTGCAGGTCTGTAGCATTTGCAGATCTAATGGGAATCTCCTGTTCTGGTGATATTTTTAATGCAACATGCTTTTCCTTTAAAGGGTGACTATGGGCTACCCTCTCACCTGGAGGAACCATTATGTGCAATTCAAGCATCTAAAATGTATCTGATGTGTTTTTATATCTTTTTTTATGTGCGTCCGCAGCGCTCTTTATATTGTTCCATGTTCTTGATGTTTGAGACTACAAAAATTGTTGGGCTTGATTACCAAGCTCCATTTGGGCTACACTAGAAGTGTCCACTTACAATATGTTTTTCATCTCACTTTTTTAACACACAGGTGCCCATTATGATAAGAGTGATACAGATAAAGTAGTATTATCAATACAGCCATAGGGTTGTACAGACTAACTCTCCACTTATAATTCCACAGAAATGCACTAATCTCTAAGCATGAAATGTTAGTGCATTTAGCATAGTACAGCATGAGTGGTACCAGGAGTGGTACCATGGTCCTGATGAAAGTCACTAGGTGTATCGCTTGAAACATGTTGAACTTTTAGAAGAGCAGGAACATAATTTCCGTCTTCCCTTTGATTTTAATCATTGCAACGAGAGGCCATAATAAATAGGTTGTACCTGCTAGCCAGGTATTTATATATTTCACTTTAGCTCAGAAACCCCACTTCTATTTTTTGTTTCCACCTCCGTTATCATTGTATTCTGTTGAAAGGGCTCCTGCGTAGTTCATAGGTCGCTGCATGCCCCAGTAGCAGATGGATCCGGTGACTAAGCATACCGCCAAGAGGTTAACCCTGGTGGGTGAGGGTTTTAAAAAAAAAGAATTTTCTCCAGTGAAGGGTTAGGCTCCGCAATATAGCTGGGTTCATATGTTGAGTTGATATTTCAATCTAGCCACATCGACCACCACTACAACTCTTGGAACACTTGTCTGGTCAACTGCAACAAGGCTGCCTTTTACAGACACCTCCATCGGTACGAAATAGGGCGAATCTTGAAGAGATGGTCATAATCATAATGATCTTGTGGCAATGCTGCAACATTATCCGCAAAAATCAGCGTCCATGGCAGAAACAAATACTGGTCTAACTCATGGATGCTGGAAATATATCCGTTTTCATAAAGGAACTAATAGACCAATATCATCTACAAACCGATCATCAATAAACAGTTGGAAAAAATGGCTAGGTAAGAATTTCTGTGTATTGACTCTAAAACCTGCAACACCACTAAAGGCAGACAAAACAGGCTGCACCCTATTAGGGGCAACTAAGGGTTCAGCACTTTCAATGAGAAGCCTTCCGGCCCCTGTCTACAATTAGATCTGAGTAGTGAACTATTCTGCATTTGCGGAGTTTGCAGAGTTTTCTGCACTCCATGCTCCGCAGGGCGCATTGAGTTCTGAGAAAACTCGGCTCCAGGTAGCGGAGCCGCGTTTTTTTTCTCACTCGCACTCGCCAAAGTCAAGTTGGCAAGCACGAGTGAGGAAAATCGCCCTTCCTACAAGATTTCTCAATGCAGGCGGTCAGATTTCTAAATGCAGGCTGTCATGGGTGGTCGAGAACGCTTGCGTTGAGAAACCTTCTGTTCGTGTTAAGAAACCTGCTGCTCGGGTAGAAAATCTACTCGAGCAACAAGAAAAGAAGCAGTGTCCCCTTGCACTGCACATGGTGCCATTTGCACTGATTTTACAGTGTGTAATAAACATCCGGTGCTGAAAATCAATTTGAATGGCATGATCCAATGCACTCCACCACTTGCGGAACTCCGCGTAGCATGGCAAAGTTTTTTGCCCACTTCGTGAACTCTGCTCAGGCCTATCTGCAATCCAGATTGCTCTTGCTGCACTACTGGCATATCAGCATTCACCTATAAAAGTGGCACTTCATCAACAATAATAGTGGATTCATTATCAGATGATTACTCCCGGACAGCAAATTCACTGCCCCAATCTTCAACTTGATCCTCTGTCACAGATGCAGAGAGAGTCCAAGACCCATGTTCAGAGGCAGATTCAAAAAACAAACCAACAACCTGCTGGGAAGTCAGCCTACCAGCAGCGATAATACTTACCAATGAAACACAACAACAAAACAACAATAAAACACTGTGCCACATTTAGCCTCAACAAACTGTGACTATAGCAAACAGTAAATATAACTATGACCAGATACTGATCTAGAAAAAAACTATAAATATAAACCGTACAATAGACTTTATACTCCTAAAAATCCCTTTCACTTGCCACAGACAGCTAGAGTGAGGATCAAGTAAACCCACTCTGCACATACACAGCAAGCATCAACGATATCCCACTAGAAAGGAAAAACATAAGAAAACGACACACAATATAACACAATGAACATCTAATAGAAATCCAAAGTTAATTTGACACATAACAAAAAAGAAGCTAAATATGCGTCAATTATTACTCCATTTACAAAAAAGCACATACATGCAGGACAATTATACTAATTTGAAGTAAACAGTACAAAAATGTGTTTCTTACCAAGCACATGCAACTACAAAAACTGAAGATATATCAATGCCGAATCTACAAGTAGGAGACGCCACCAAGAAAATCAAAAGCTCTCAACTACAATAAAAACATATAAACAATGTAAGTTGACAAATGCAAATGACGACAATAAAGGAAACAGTTGACATCATAAAACACAATGGAGCCTACCCTGGGGCCATATCAGTGCCACAATCTGATCTACCCCCAAAGTGAGCACAAAACAAAAGCAAAATATTTGCACCCTAGTGCTGAGGGACCCTTACGCCAGATGCCAGCCTAATATAAACCAAACATCAGTTCATACACACCAGCAGCCAAGTGCTTGGCAAACAGCCATGCACAAGCCACTCCACACATACCCCCAGTCAAACACCAGTTCACCACATAAAAATATGTTCTCTGGTGTGTAGTGGTTTCCAACCACCCCTGTGGGCAGATAGGTCTACAAAAAGTATGATATGCTGAAACCAGGGTACTGAAAACAAAGGACATGTGTGGACAATACTGGGAGGTGCCTCTTGCCAAAGAGGCCGTTACCCCCAACAACTATAACTACAGATGCCCTGGTGTTTAGTGGTTTTCCTCTCCCTTATGGGCATATTGCCCTACAAAATGGCTATTCTGACTCTGGGGCTCCAAAACATGTCCCAATATTTTTAGGAAGCGCTCCTTGCACAAGGGGGCATTCCCAAACATGCATACATAAAATTAATGGTGTAAAGTGATGCCTCCACCCCATTGGGTGAGATTCACAGACAAAGTGGCTCATCTGCTCCCAGGGCAGTGAAAACAGGCAAAATATATTTTATTGTTTCTGAGGAATGGCTGTTGCCCAAGTGGGTGCTCCCTGATTGCTAAATAAAGCTCCCTGCTGTCTAGTGGTTCCCACCACCCCTTTGGTGACAGATTGGCCAAGAAAATGGCCAATCTGCTGCCAGGGCAGGGGGTGGAAAATGGGCAAAGCATATATCCTCTAATTAGGGAGAAACCCTTGTCCAAGCGGTAGCTCCCCATACAAAAATGATTAATTTCCCTGGTGTCTAGTGGGCTTCATTTCCATGGAGCTAATCCGCCTAAAAAAAGGCCGACCTGCCCCCTGGGAGAGAAACAAAAGAAAATTGTGCCCTTCAAGGGGAGCAACCCTTGCTTAAGGGATCACTCCCCATACACATAAATATGGCTTTCCACATGCTCCCAAAATGTTTTCATACCCAGAAGTCCTTGCAATCCTGAGACATAGACTACAAACACATAATTCTTTATAATTCTTTGATTCAAAATTATGGAATCTGCAGGAAGACGCACATTTCCTGCCATCCAGAGACCCCATGTGTCTCCTAATAAAAATACTACCTCACCTGTATGGGTGGGCCTACTGCCCACAAAAGGCTGCGGTCAAAGACGTAGTGTGGCAACAGCAACAAAAAGGGTAGCTGCAATTTTTGGGCCCGGGTTCAGCAGCCGCCCAGGAAAACCTACTAAACCCAAGCATGTCTGAAAACTCAACACCCAAGGGAGTACAGGGTGATGTACCTCTAGTGAAGCTCACAAATCGTTCTTACCAACTGTGCTATGCAAACCAGAACATTTGCTTAAAATCACACATGTTCCTTGCATTTCTTTGACGTATTCTTCGAGAATCAAAAGGAATCCACAAAATTCCTACCACCCAGCATCTCGATAAAAATGCTGCACCATTTGTGTGGCAGGACCTAGGGCCCACAACCAGAACGCATCAAACTAACGCCAAAGAAGTCATTCATCTTGATTTCCTCTGCTCCTGTCACAGGTACTAAGACCAGCCACACACACGGGACAGCATTTGAATTGGGATAAGCAGGAAAATGGTGAATGGAAGGAATTTTGTGGATTCCTTCTGATTCCAGAGGTTTTTGTCACTGAAATTCAAGGAAAAAGTGCAATATTTGTCAATGTTTGAGGCTTGCAGGACATTGTGGGTAAAAACCTTTGTGGGACCCACTTGAGGCACACCACCCTGGTCTCCCCTGCGTATATAGTTTTTAAAAATGTCTGAGTTGGCAGGTTTCCCTAGGTAGACATCGATCCCCAGCCAAAAAACTGTTACTCCCATTGACAAATCAGATCATTTTTGTAGCAGGAAATATTGATGTCCCCACATTGCATTTTGGGGCGTTTTCTGTTGTGGGCACTAAGCCTACCCACACAAGTGAGGGACCATTTTTATCAGGATGGTGGGTAGTAGGAAATGAGTTGCTCCCTGCAGATTCCAGAACTTTTCAATGCAAAAGTTTGAGGAAAATGTGTTTTTGTTAGTCAAAGTTTGAGTTTTGCAAGGGATTATGGGTAGGAAAACCTGGTTCCAGCTGAGCTAGGGCCCTAAATCTACAGCTAGACACATTTAAAAAAGGGGTCGTTTTTAGTGGAAAAAATGTCATGTGTCCATGTTGCATTTTAGGGCTTTTCCTGTCACTGGTACCAGGCCTACCCACACAAACGAGGTGCTATTTTCACTGGGAGGCTTGGGAGAGAGAATATTTTTTTCTTTCTTAAATTGCATTAAAAATATGTACAAGTTTTCATTATATGATTAACAGATGTACACGGATTATTCTTCATGTTAACTCATGTACCTGGGTATATAGTCATCTGTGTATGTGTGTCTGTGTGTGAGCCTGTAAATTCACAAAAAACTACATAAACCAATGTTTTTATATCAGTTTTCAAATGGAAATAGTTTAAATGCCATTAGTGTGAGGGATATTACTGAGCTGTAGCTCAACTTTCTGCAAAGTTAATTACAGTTACTTCACCACGCTTTAATTATACCAATGAATCCTTTCACTTATAACTTAACTGATCATTAGTAACTCCCACACTTAAACTTTAATATTTAATCCCTGTCTTAGGTTCATAGGCCTGTGTAATATTATCTATTCCGAGTGTGTATTTTCTGAAAGCAGTCAGAATGATCTACCACAATCAATGCCACAAATCAGCAAGTATTTCTAGACTACATAGTGCTTGGTAACTTGTATTCAACAATATTTTAAAGCACTCAACTACTTCCTTTAGATAAAAAAAACACAAAAAGTTTGGTTTTCCAGTCTCCCTGTATTAGTCGTGTCTGAAATCTGTCGAACCTCCTCTAGCATTGTCTGGCGCAATTCTTCTGTGCATATCCCAGAGAAATATAAATTGTGTAACAGACGACAACTACAGTGCATGATGGAACTGGAATAAAGGGCTACAGGGCTACATTCCATGGTCAATCAGACAGTTGGGTCAGTTAATGCATGAGCCAAAGGCTCTTGCATCAATGTTTCAACTGTCTGAAAATGCAGGCACATGAACAAAAAATGGTATGTTTTTATCTCACATGAGAACAGACAAGAAAATAGCCTTTCTGCTACCTGTGACTGGAAGAACTATTAGAGTTCAAAGGATGCTCTCATTTTCCAAGATAAAGTTGCTTGCCCTCATGGTAAGAAATTATAGTTTCCTCGTCTCTGATTTGCCACTGAAATTATAACACACAGGTTTATTTAGCCGACTTGTTTCATCCATCACATTTGTAATGCAGGTGTTTTGTTGCATCCCTTTTGGAAAATGGTGGTTTGAGAGTCCAGCTATCTGATGCACCTGGTAAATGTTACAAAATAAAGTTATCTCTTTAACCCTCGCCCATTCTTTGCAAATCTTCAATTTGATCCTCTGCCTCAGATGCAGATTCAGTTTCAGAGCCATGTTCAGAGGCATATTCAAAAAACAAACAAACAACCTGTTGGGCAGTCAGCGTATGGGCAGCCATAATGCTTACTAATAAAACATAACAACAAAGAAACAATAAACACTGTGTTAAATTCGTACTCAGCAAACTGGCTGTATCAAAGAGTAAATATAATGATCTAGAAAAAATATTACTGCAAACCACACAATCAATTTTATACTCCAAAAATTCCTCTACCTTGCCACAGACAGCTAGAGTGAGAATCAACTGCACCTACTCTGCACTGACACAGCAAGTGCCAGTATACGCACAGCATCAGCCAGGCAGGCACCAGTGCACACATACTGCCAGCCAAACACCAGTTTACCACATGAAAAACAAGTTTCCTGGTGGCTAGCAGCTTTCTGCCACCCCATGGACAAACAAGCCTACAAAATAAATCTGATATGCTGAAAGCTTGGAACTGAAAATAAAAGGCATGCAAATTCTCTACTGTCTAGTGATTTTCAACCCCTCTTGGGGGCAGATTGCCCTAACAAATGACCAATCTACCCCAATGGGTAGATTCATGTGTATTTGCCATCCCCTGAGGCGTGAGCCGGGGGTTCTAGGCTGCTAATTACGCTTTTTAAAATTGTGATTGTATCATAAATCGTTCTGGTATAATTTACTTTGTGACTCTGTTTTTGTAACTTTTAATCCACTTAGTTTTCATTGCACTGCAATCCTAATCCCCTATCAGGAAGAATCGGCGCAGACGCGCTCTTAGAGAAGGTACCGCCATCTTTGGTGGATCCCAGGGCAGCGCACTAGTTTTTCGCTGACTCCCACCCTTCTCCATCGCTAAATAATGAGCACATGGAACCGGCGGCGCAGCGGGCGTCTGCGCCCGTCCGCGCCAAGTTCGCGACAGGCGCAGGACATGCTGGCCAATTTCAATCTACTCCTGGTCATTACATTTCCACGCCTAGCCCATCAACTAGTGTGTACAAGGGGAGAGATCTCAGAATGTTTAAGGACACTTGTAAATGCTCCAACTGTCCTTCTATGGAGTCGATATGGGGTCCCTTCTCATGTATAACCTGTAAATGAACCACCCCATGGCTCTTGGAGTCTTTGCCATATGTAGCCTCTATGAGGTCATGCTCTAGTAATTTTAAGGGCGGATTGATTAATGACCGGTCCATGTGTTGCCATAGTCAGGACATCAGGGATCTGATCCTTGATCTTGATTTGGATTTCCTTTTTGTGACCGAGACTTGGCTTAATGACGCCAGCAACCCAGATCTAGCAATTGCTCTTCCAGCCGGCTTTACTATCTTTAGGCAGGATAGACAGATTGGTAGAGGGGGAGGGGTGGCTTTAATCATTAGAAGCATCCTCTAATGCCATACATTCAACTTAGGCCCTCTCAAAGGGGCAGAGGGAATAGGCTTCTCTATCATGCTGAATGCTTCTGCTTCCTTCTCATGAGGTTTGGTCTATCGTCCTCCAGGTAACGCCACTTCATTTCTTGACTCAATAGGTGAATGCCTAGGACAACTTCTGGTATGCTACCCTCATTTCACGCTCATGGGGGATTTTAATCTCCAGTTGGAATCTAGAAATGATGCGCAAGCCACTAACTTCCACCAGACTCTAGACATTTTCGGGCTGCACCAATTGGTCGAGTTATCCACCCATTCTGCAGGGCATTCTCTGGACGGAGTTTGTTCTAATTTCCCGGCACTATCTACTCTTAACCCAGTCCCACAAATTTGGACAGACCACAGTCTTATCCCATTTAATATCTGTCTTTTAGGTCAGATAAAAACACCTAGTGCTTATCAGCAGTCAACTTTTAATACAAATTGGAAGAAGGTGGCTGAGATTATAAAAGCCAACCCCCCACGCCAGTTGCAAGCTCCCAGTCTATCAGGAGATGCTTTTCATGATTCTAGAAATTTTCACTCTTGGATGCATCAAGTCATCACAGAATGTGCCCCGCCCAAAGTACGTCAATATAAGGGCATAAAGCCAAAACCGAATGCCCCCTGGTTTTCACAGGCGCTGGCATTAAGTCACCTACTATGTAGGAAAAAGGAACGTAAATGGAGGAAATCCTATGACCAATCAGCCAAACTTGCCTATGTACTACAATGAAAATCCTACCTGGCCAACATTAAACTGGCCAAAAGAGAATACTATATTAAGGCCATTAATGATGCCCAACAAAAGCAAAAAACGATCTTTTCCATAGTCAAATCCTTTACGCACCCTAAAGCTCTCCAGCTGAAAATCCCATCTTCTGAAGCTTTCTGCAACCAAATCGCTGACTTCTTTGAGGAGAAGATTGCGCTTATCCAGAGGGACTCTCCTAGTCTCCCCACTGACACTCCCTCGAGTCAACTGGGGAGGTGGGACAATGTGACTCATACTTTGAGCACTTTTCAACCTGCCTCCCTTCTTTAAACTAGAGAAGTCATTTTGGCTTGCAAGTCAGGCGCACCCTTCGACTCGTGCCCTCCTCAGATACTCCATCAGTTAATCGATACAGTTAACCCTATTATTAATGCTATTGTCAACGCGTCATTAAGCTCAGGGGTCGTACCTCTGGGCTGGAAAAAAGCGATCGTGAAGCCGTTAATAAAGAAACTTAACAAATCCACTACTGACTTGTCAAATCTTCGTCCAATATCACTCCTCCCAGTTTTAGGTAAAATAACAGAGCAGATAGTTTACCAAGAACTAACGGACTTTGTAGATACTCACAACATTCTACACCCGCAACAGTCAGGCTTTCGACCTAGACATTCGACCGAAACTGCACTCATCGAGCTCACTGACTCCATCTAATTTTTGCAGGATGAAGGTAGAAAGGCTGTCCTGATTTTGCTGGACCTCACGGCAGCGTTTGATACCATCTCTCATGAAATTCTGATTGATAGACTGAGAGGCATAGGTATAACAGACGTTGCCCTGTCTTGGATAGTATCCTTTTTGACCGATAGATCTCAATCGGTCTCTTTGGTCCTTTTTCTCTCCAATGAAAAAAAGGTCTTATCGGGGGTCCCCCAGGGCTCGATACTAAGCCCTTTACTGATCAATATTTATATGATCACCCTCATTGCATTAATAGAGTCATACGGCATACTAGTAACATCGTATGCCGATGACACCCAACTCGTAGTCTCTCTGGACAAAAACTCCATCAAAGCAGATCAAAATCCTAAGAACTGCCTGACGGATGTATTCCGCTGGATGGACAACAACCACCTAAGATGTAACGCCAACAAAACCGAGATTCTGCCTTTGGGTAAAGAGGCCTTCTTTTGTTCTAAAGACTGGTGGCCTGAAGAGTCACCCGCCCCGCCTCCTTCAGTTGAAACCGCAAGAAATTTAGGGGTCCTATTTGACTCCTCTCTTTCTTTTGATCAGCATGTAAGGAACACGGCAGGAAGCTGTTTTAGCATTATCAAATCCCTTAAGAAGTTCTTTGACTTCTTGCCTACAGACTCTCGAAAATCGGTGGCAGTGGCTCTGATACTATCGCGATTAGATTACTGCAATGGCCTAATGGCCGGTGTCAATAAAACCACGTTAAGAAAATTACAGAGTGTCCAACACGCGGCAGCTAGACTAGTTCTGAAATCATCTAGAAGATCTTCTGCCTCTGCCCGCGCTTCAGACTCTTCACTGGCTGCCCCTACATAAAAGGATTCTTTTTAAGATCCTGCTAACCGCCTTTAGATCCCTCAATAAGACAGGCCTGAAATATCTTACGAGACGTTTCACCCGTTATGATCCTCCGAGATGCCTGAGATCATCGGGGGTAATCTAATCAACATCCCTAGATTCAAGCTTAAAACTAAAGGAGGAAAGACGTTTACAGTACTGGCGTCTAAGGCCTGGAACGCCATGCCCATGAACCTCAGACTCCTTGTACAGGAAAATGCCTTCATGAAACACTTAAAAACTTGGATCTTTAGTCTGCCGGACGGTTTCGTAATGGCTGCCATTTAGAGCCTCCTACTTGGTTTGTACACGTGTTTTCAGCGCCAGGATGCTTTTTCCGGAACGACAGTTAGCGCTTTAGAAATACCCCATAAAAAATACAAATACAAATACAAATGGGGGGCAGAAAATGGCCAAAACACATAGCCATGGAGAACAACCCCTACTCAAGGATTTGCTCCACATAAAACATTATTATACAACCATGGGAGGGGGGGGGGGCAGTTGTGCAGATCATCCTACACAAAAAGGCCAATCTGCCCCCAGGGAGGTTAAAACGAAGGAAAATGATGGCCTTCAAGGGGTTGCTCCCGATACATGTAAATAAACAAATCCCTGATGTCTAGTGGCTTTCCACCCCCTGAGAGGCAGACTGGCCTCAAGAACACATGATCTGCCCCCGGGAGGGGGATAAAATGGCCATAAGATGTTCTCTTATAAAAGGGAGCTACCCTTGCCGCAGAAGTCACTCCCCCTACACACAAATAAAAAAAACTAGCATCTGCTGGCTTTCCACCTCCCGGGGGGCAGTTCAGCCTAGAAAATACCCAATATGCCCTCTGGGGTGGTAGAAAGTTTCCAAAAGACTGCCTCTTATAAACAACAAGTGACACTTGCCCCAGAGGTCACTCCCCATACACAAAAAAACAAATCTCTGCCATTTAGTGGGTTTGCACCCTCCCTACTGGGTCAGATCCACTTACAAAAGGACTAATCTGCCACCGGGGTGGCAGAAAATGGCTAAATGATGCTCTGTTACAAACAGAAAGTGACCCTTGCTCAAGGGGCTGCTCCCACCCTCACAAAACCTTCTTTGGTGTCTAGAGGTGCATTTTCCTTTCCCCAGCAACCACCCTAACCCAGCCACACTCACAAACATATTAACAAACTTACAGCAAATATACTCTACTCATTTCCCACAAATAAATCTTAGCCAGATTTGAATGTGTCAGCAACCACTACAGAACACCACAAACCACACCTATATACTCTTCTACCCCAACTACCACACAATGGCACCATCACTCACATGCAAATCAGCATTCTGTTCTATACCACTAAGAAATATTCCCATTCCCAACACACTCCAGCCTCTCACTACTCCACAACAACAAAACATAACACACCAGCACAAAAAAATCTCACACACACAATTCCATAATGCATTCCGTAACATTTTAGAAACATACACCCACACTCACCTTCATGACCACACATAAAATACACATGCTGCACCATATTTTCTCCCAAGTTCTCTATTTACATCTACCACAAATACTGGTGGACTGGCTGTTATATTCAAGCAAGCAATACATGTCACCAAAGCTCACATACGAGGCCCTCATCATTAGATGCATTCCTACACCAACTTACTCCTGTAACCTCTTCCTCCTCTACAGTCCACCACCTAGCAATGTAACAGTCCCAGACATGTTTCTAGACACAGCAGCAAGCCATATAATACTACACTCGGACAGATGCATACTTGATGACCAAAACATTTGGTTTGACACACCCAATAGCCCCATCCACTGAAACTACATCAGATTGTATACAAACACACACACATCACTGAAAACAGCCTTGATGTCATTTTTGCAAATCCAGAGCTTGTTACCTGTTAAACGATTACTCCAATCACGTGGTTTGACCACAATTTGGTAGCTTTCCAACATAAAACACCACAAATTAATACACCCAAGACCACATTACATGCATCCACCTATTGACCTTGGAACAAACTCAATTTTGAATATTTAGAAACACAACTAACATCCAACACAGATCTAGACATAATAAATTCCTTTCAAAAACGATATCAGTGGTTATAGGAAGCTTTTGATATCCTAATACCACTAGGTACAACAAAATGGGACAAAATAAAACAGCACCTTGTACCTGGCTCAAAACAAAAGTCAACAATCAAAAAGCTTAAAAAGATACTAAGCAGACAGAATTCAAAATGCAAAATGTGCAAATAAAGAATTTTATAAAATTTTCTCCAAATTTCATAAACCAAAACGCACAGAAGGAACTCATCCCATTACTCAAGAATTCACTGACATACTGGCAAATCATTACACAACCAAAGTAGACACGTTGGACTCCTATTTAAAGCAGAGGAAATCCACCAGCACCAACTACTTTTCAAAAATCCCCTCCAAAAGTAGGCTAGCCCAGCCTCTGCATTTCTGCAAAAAAAATTACAAAGTGAATTTATGGATTGGGTCAAGGCAATCAGGCCAGCCAATTGCCCTTCTGACCCTTGACTACCTCTGCTGCCACACCAGTATGAAGAATCATCAAGAATTCTTAAACTACAGTAATCTTCCCAGAAGTCATCAAAAACATATATGTGTGCCCATTATTAAAGAAAACTAACCTGGACCTGCATGACCCCATAACTACAGACCAATTACTAATGGACCTTTCCTGGCCAAAATTGATAGAGCAGCATTCTCCCAGATGTCACAATTCATTGATGATACCTCCATAATTTCAGACTTTGACACAGAATTTCACCCAGGAAGAGGCAGAGATTCTGCCCTCATTGCCATATGGGATGACCTTACAAACACAGGAGACTAGAATTGGGGTGCTTCACTTCTTCCCCTGAACCCCTCAGCTGGCTTTGACACAGTTGACCATGACAATCTAATACAAAGCATCTATGAATCCAGCATAGAGGGGACTTCTCTTGACTGGATAACTTCCTACCTCCAAAGCAGGGGCCCCTCAAGGCTCTATCCTCTTACTCAAGCTTTTCAACAACTACATGAAGTCATTACTGGCAATGATCAATGAATTTCACCTCACATTCTATAACTATGTAGATCACACAAAATACTCCCTAAACTGGAAAGCCCAAGAGATATTGGAAACTCACAAATCTTCAGTTGCCTCAGAGCCATTGGTCAGTGTTTGACATAGAACCATCGTAAATTCAAATTCAAGGCTTCCAAATTAGAAATTCTCACATGTGGCGATTGAAAAAATTATGACCCAATCTGTGTCTGGCCTGATGATCTGGGAACAACTCCAAAAGTATCTAAGGAAGTAAGAAACCTTGGAATTACCATGGACTCCAAGTTATCCATAATTGGCCAAGTTGACAAATCAGCATCATCAAGTTTCTTTACCATTAAAACTTTGCGACACAACTTCCCCCATCTGGGATTTCTGCACAAGGTCCAGTCTTCTATCCCTCTTGTACTGTCTAATATTAATTACATCAATGGCCTCTACTATGGTTCATCTTTATCAATTATGAAAATACTACAATGGATTCATAACTTTGCGGCCAGACTACTCCTACATGTAAAGCCACAAGCTCATATATCCCCTGCCTTGAGGGCTCTACATTGGTTACCAGTTGCCAGAAGAACCACCTTCGAGCCACTTTGTATCACCCACAAAGCAATACATGGAGCAGGATTGCTTTTCATCAGGAATAACATCAAGAAACCTCCGGTCAAGTTTGGCACCTCATCTCAAAACCTCACCATACAAGGAAAAAACATAGATGGTATATCTTTCCCTGTTCAAGCAACCACACTATGGAATTCATTGTCCCCAAACATAAGATCCACGGAAAACTAACTTATCTTGAGAATACTACTCAAGAGTTGGCTCTTTCCTGCATAATCACCTTACTCAAACTTAATATACAGCATATCTCTGTGTTTGTAAACATTTATATCTGGATTATTTGTATGTATCCAGGCATGTGCATTTCATTGTAGAGTATTTATCAGCCACTGCATATTTTTGATGTATATTATTTCATTATGATGCTTGTGTGTCCCTATTTTATTCACCTATCGCAATGTGTAAATATTGTGTTAACTATTTATCTACAAGTCCTTCACTATTTAAATTTTCTGGAAAAGATAGATTACAGAATTTAGAAACGGTATTAAAGAATTGGCTTCAAGTGCACCACCACTTGAAAGCCTGAGTTTGTACCACACTTATAGAACATGCATATAGAGTATTCTATGCTTAACATGTTTAGAAATCACTGTATAGTTTTTATATGAGATATTTGATTAGATGATTATGGGTCCCTGTTTTTATTCATCCATCACAATATAAATATTGACTAATGAAATATTGAGGATTTGATAAAATAAAAAATAAATACATAAAGAAATTACCTTCAGGTACAGCTACACTTGAAAGGCTGAGCTTGTACAATCCAACTTTAAATCACAATAATTATCTTCCTTATGCATGTATACCCTGTCTATTCAGTTATATATCAATATATTTATTACTTTACTCACAATGTAAAAGAAGAAAAAAATATACTTGTATACCCATTCTATGCAGTTATGTAATCTATGAATGTATTACTTTACTCCTACTTTAGAAGAGAAACTTTAATCTCCCCAATCCACTATTGCCTCCCCTTCTACCTCTCTCAATATATCCTCTTCTCCACTCTCTGACTCATCCCACAACTCATTCTACTATCATGATCTCTAAAATAAACCTTTCTAGACTCTTCCCCATCCCTCCTTAGTTCACCAAAACCTTATTTTACTTCTATGATCTCCCAAACAACTCTTTATAAATTAATTCTCTATGTATCCCAAACCTCATTTTACTACTATGATTTCCCTAATCCCTTTCTAGAGAGTCGTCCTTCCTTCATCTCTCCTTGAACTCATCCCAAGTCACATCTTACTACTATGGTTGCCCAAAGAACAGCTTCTAGACTCTTCCCTCTTCTATCTCTCCATTATCCTATTCAATCCAACTAAAAGACTGACATGTCCGCCGCACAAATGAATACATATTTCCCTATACTAACCCATCACTAATCCATTTTGGGTTCTGGAGTAGCATGATACTCACCAAAAAGTGCTTTGATAACTTTCCAGGGGTAGTAAGTGCTATATGAATACATTTACAATTAAAATTCCAGCTGTGTGAATAAGGTCCCTTCTGTGATCCTTCAACAGGAATGCACTTCAGAAAGACACAGGGGTGGAAAAAACGAACAAACTCATTCCTTTCCTCCAGTGTCTCTCCTGCTGCTGATTTTTCCCAACGTGTAATAGAACTTATAGCCCAATTCGCTGGAAGCAAGTGGCTTCTAGCACATCCCTGGCACCTGCAGATGTAATCAGATCACCTGTAGAGATGGGTTGGGGCGACAGCGGAAGTGCTTCCACTGCCCTCCCTGGTGGGGGCAAGTGACACGGGGCCCATGGGGACAGTACCAGTGCTTCCCTCCGGGTGTGTGCTAGGACGTGCTGGACACGTCCTCAGCACCGATATGGAGGTGTCTAGCACATCCATAACACCCATTGGGTTAGTATTGTTATTGTTATTATTATTACAGTTTTACAATAATACAACACTGGCAGTGGTGGTATAGAATGTCACACTAACAATCCAAAATGTAAAATGACTTTGTCAACATTGATTTTAGCAGTCCAAATTGTTTTTAAGTAAGGTGATGGTGCCCTTCAAAGTAACGGTGACATCCCACTACCACAGATGTCGACTTTAAACGAAATCCCTAAGGAGATCAATTAAATTAAGTTAGCTGAACAGTTGTACCTCGGCACTCAAATATTTATTATACATAGAAGCCAGTGCTTCTAAGGGAGAAACTTCCCTGTCCTGACCTTATTAAGGAATCACGACTTTCAGTGATCAAAGTACACAATCTAATTTCTAGCTGTATGTAGAGAACATCCAAGGCATCAATTATCTTTGCTGTTTTAATATCGTTTATGCACAATTGTATATATCTTGTCATATTATTGATACATGTTACAAGACTTGTTGACAGGAGTTCTTCTGTACATATATCCCAGAGAAACAAAACAGGCAGACGACACGTGTTTTGTTACTGAAAAGTAACTTCCTCAAGGCTTTTGAATATTAACAAAGTCGGATGAGTCCTGTACAGCTTTCGCAAAGGTGAGATATGAATGAGCCAGTCCGAAATATGCGTAGTAAATGGTAATATCAATAGGTGTATGCTGCAAAGCGAAAAGCTCGGAACTCTGATATGTTCCTGAGTGAGACCTTTATAAAGGGACGGTAAACAGACATAATATCGAAGCAAAAATATCGACTGGACATAATATCGAGGTAAAAATATAGACTAGACAAAATATCGACCAGACATAATATAGACTACAAAAATATCGAGTACTATCGATATTAATAGCCAAAATATCGAATCAAAAATATAGACTAGACATAATATCGACTAGATAGAATATAGACAACAAAAATATCGAAAATAAGGTACGTTTTTAATAATTTGTAATAATTGTGTAATATAAATCTGTAGCGGGTTGTGGGTTTATAGGGGAATAGGGTGGGAAGTAATTTAATTATAATTAATTAAATCTGTAATATAATTGTAATTGTTAATTAGTTATTAATTGTTAATTATTTAAAATATAATTGGTAATTAATAATAATTGATTAATTGATCAATAATTAAATTTTCGTAAAATATTTTCTGTAGCATTTTGTGGGTTTATAGGGGAATAGGGTGGGAAGTAATTTAAATATAATTAAATAATTATGTAAAATAATTATAATTGTTAATTAATTATTAATTGGTAAATAATTAAAATGTAATTGGTAATTAATTATAATTGAATATTGATAAATCATTATTTTCTACTAAATTATTTTTTGTAGCAGGTTGTGGGTTTATAGGGGAATAGGGTGGGAAGTAATTTAATTATAATTAATTAATTATGTAAATTAATAATAATTGTTAATTAATTATTAATTGGTAATTAAATAAAATATAATTGGTTATTAATTATAAATATTTAATTGATAAATAATTAATATTTAGTAAATTATTTTCTGTAGTGGGTTGTGAGTTTATAGGGGGGTAGGGTGGGAAGTAATTTAATAATAATTAATTAATTATGTTAAATAATTAAAATTGCTAATTAATTAATAATTGTCCATTAAATAAAATTTAATTGGTAATAATATTTCTATTAATTATATTTATTTATGATTTTTTTACTTTTGCTACTGTTGCACTCACTGGAGTGGGAATAGTAATTTTTACCCCTATGCTATCCATCGTTTTCCCTACTGTTGCACCCACTGGAGTGGGAATAGTAATCTTTACCCCTACGCTATCCAGCGCTTTCCCTACTATATTTGGTTTCACACTCCCTTTCTCCCTTTCCAACGTCCTTTTGGGTTCTTTGTCTCCTGATTTACCACTCTCCCCTTCTCACTATAAGTTGCTTGACTTATTTTTGGCCATAGCCTTTCATCTGATTACCTCCAATTGGAAAGATTCTACCAAAGTCAGTTATTCAGCTTGGTGGAATGCTATTTGTTTTCACCATAGGCTTGATACCAATTATGTTACCCCTGTTTCCTTAGCTGTTAAACGAGACCTATTATGGATTCCTCTTACTACCTACCTCTCCAAAACCTCTCCCTCTCCTCAAAATACTATTGTTACCCACCAAAATCCATCTGATGATGTTCATAAGCCGCCATGATTTTGCTTATTTATCTTTTTCCTTCGATTTATAAAGTTTTATGCTTTTTTATTACTCGCTGTCAATTGTATACATTTTATTTAAGTTTTAATATCTGCATACAATGTTATATTTTATGAAATGTTCATACTTCACTTCCCTTTTTGTTCTGTTTCCTTTTCCCCCCTTGTTTTCCTTTTCCATGACTTAGATATAGGTGTTTATTGATTCCGTTTTATTATGCCTTCTCAATTTTATTTTTGTATCTCATATACCTTTCATTGATTGAGTGTATTACATTCTGTATTCTATGCTATGTTTTGGTTTCAATAAACTTGAACTTAAAAAAAAAAAAAAAAAAAAAGCATTTCTTCACTAAATCGAATATCTTTTGTCTTCTATTTTATACAGTGCATGTTCAGTTATCCAATGCCGGAACCCGTTGGCACAAAGTTTTAAATTGGATGCATATGTGAAGATAAACAAGAGAAACCTCATGTTTGCAATTAAGAAAATCCGAATTTTAGTTCAGAAATTGATGTACTGTTGTATTGTTTTTACGCCACTGTGGTGTGTCAGAAAGTGGGAATACATTTTCTCCCACATGTTTGTGCAGGTTAGGCATTATTCACAAACATTTAGGGGCATATCATCAAGGTCATGCGATAATTATCGCTCAGCGCCCTTAGCGCGAGGATAATTATCGCCAGCCAACTCTGAATTTTATTACGGATATAGCCTGCAGCAGCGCTTATCTCCAAAGCTGCCAATTGTGCGATTATCGCTGGAAATACAGCGATAACCACACAAGGTTTGGCGAAAGCTTGCTGATAGGGCAAGGCATACTTAGCCATGATATTCACCTTACATAGGATATGATGGCTAAGTCAGTTTTGAATCAGGCATAAGTAAAGTAGTGATAACAGAGGTTATCGCTACTTTGCTTGTCGCTCTGCAGGTTAGCGTGCCCATAGATAATTGGAGAAATGTCGCTTTGCGACATTTCTCCAGTTATGTCAGGGCAGGAATGCCCACTTTGCATCTCATTGGAAATGCAAAAGATGGGCGTTGGGGGAAAGGGTGATAATGCAAGGATTCACGGATAGCGTGACGTTGCTGATTAGGCAATAAAATTATCGCCGCTTTCCCTCTGAAAACGGACGCTAAAGCGGCGATAATTTTATCTCCGGGGCTTGAAGAAATGCCCTTTCGAAAGCTTAATCCCAGTCTGCATGAACTCAGATTTACTCCTGTCAAGACCAGAAGTAAATCTTCATCCAGTGTGGAAATTGGGGAATCACCTCAAACACTAACAAGGTTGAAATGAAGGGATTCTTTTCTCAGTAAAATATTTCAAGCTGAAGAAAAAGTATTGTGTCCAATGAGCTTTGCTAACCATTTACACAGGCGTCAATGTGCAAGATATAAACTTACCCTTTTGTAGAATGTTATGCATATGCAAGTTCTCAGGACGAGAACTGGGTATTTTCATGAAATAATTATGTACAAATACCACAATAGTAAGTGTTAACCTACAGATACACTTTTTTGAAGAATTCTGCGGCTTCTCTTTCTAAATTGTTTTTGGGCTGGTAAACACGAAAGTAATCTGTTAAAATGATGTCAATGTATGTATTATACCGCTGTGATGACCAAATGCACCAGAGAGCATTTCATTTGCATTAGTTTAAAACTACCAGAATGTGAATGTTTCCTTGACCCTGAAACAGTGCCCTAGTGCCAGAAAATGTAATGAAAGGTGTTAAGCGGAAAACAACGCCTTTTCTAATAAAAATGTTATTTTAAAGCACACATAAGTGTGAGTCAGTTACATTTTTCACAAATCCAAACACGTTTCTTCGTCCTATTTAAATCAAGAAAACTCATTAAATATGCCATTAAATAATGTATTTACTTTAATAAATGATGATCTGGATGAATAATGTCACCAATAATTAAATCTGTTAAATATGTTCCTTATGAACCGAAGAAAAACCGTATTATGCCCAGTTTATAAACTAACAAATTGAAAGGATTCTATGTGCAGGAGCAAACGCATGAGCCAGTGGTTTCCAGTGCTCAGCACCAGCACGTAATCATCAACACCTGCGCTTTACATGAGCACCAGTAAAGGACACATTAATTTAAGGTAGGCACGGGGAGATTAAGTGATTTGCCCGGAATCACCGGGTGTTGAGCCAACGCTGAGATTCTAACCTGGTTCCCCTGCTCAGAGGTCGGCAGCTCTGCCTAATATGCCACATCCGCTCTCCACTTTCATGGTTAATAGATGGCTCTGCTCCTGATTCCGGTCCAGGGAAGGCATGGCTTGGCAGTTCGGGCTGGACTGTTCCCATGAGGCACAGGGTCAGACTGATTTGCATATAGCCATGTCTGACTGGGGTGGCAGAGTGGGCTGAAGAACAGTGATGGATTAAACCCAGATCTGTTGACTGGGTGTGAGTGTTTGATTCGTTCAGATGCTCCGTCCATCACCACCCCCTTTTGTACCGCTTTGTTCGCCATAAGTTGGCAGGGTTTGCTCAGACGTTGAGTCCCTTGCTCACTTTGCCACTGGATTCAAGCAAGCCTGGCTGAAGACGGCTGAAATGCCAGAAACTGATCCTAGGAAGCTTCATTCCGGTCCAGGGAAGGCATGGCTTGGCAGTTCAGGCTGGACTGTTCCCATGAGGCACAGGGTCAAACTGATTTGCATATGACCATGTCTGAACTGGGGTGGCAGAGTGGGCTAAAGAACGGTGATGGATTAAACCCAGATCTGTTGACTGGGTGTGAATGTTTGATTGGTTCAGATGCTCCGTCCATCACCACCCCCTTTTGTACCGCTTTGTTCGCCATAAGTTGGCAGGGTATGCTCAGACATTGAGTCCCTTGCTCACTTTGCGACTGGATTCAAGCAAGCCTGGCTGATGGCGGCTGAAATTCCAGAAACCGGTCCTAGGAAGCTTGATTCCGGTCCAGATGGTGTGAGAATGGGAAAGGAGAGGAAGATTCACAAAGTGGGCCAACACTGAACTGCATCATCATGTAGTCCCGAATCATTGATCAATGATCAATAAAAGTCCCAGAGGGGACTTCACTTGTAGTCCCCTGGATCAGTATCAGTCTATAAAAGAGAAAATCTATGTAGAAAACAGTTATACATATTTGCATTTTTATGGATTCCTATGGTTTGAACAAGGATACAGAGGGTGTCAGATCATTGTTATGGGACAATACTCACATTATATGTCAACAAAAGCAGCACAAGAACAATCTGCCTATGAAGTGATTCCTTTTGATTTGAACTAACAGGTACAAGTAAAGGCATAACCAAAGAAACAATAGAGACTAAAATGTAGGCTATAGGAATACGTTGAAGGGGCGATCAATTAATCAACTGTATGTGTTGGAAAGTCAGACCAGACACTGCAAAATTAGTTGTCATAAAGGCATTAGCACAGTACATATTAAAGTCACCTTTACATGTCTATTATCTTTAATTTATACTTTAAACAATACATATGCCTGGTCTACTGCCTTTTTGTAACTATTCCTAATAAATGCATCAGGTTAATAAATGTGATAACTGGCTTGTCACCATAACCAACTCTGTCCTGCTATATTAAACAATGGATTCCCACAAGGCAATAATTTCATTCCAATTAAATTCTGTACTCAAGGGGACCAGCGGATGGATGGAACCAGAACCCCTCTCTCAGTGGTGCTTCTGATAGCTAGTTTTCTGTTGAGCATATACAGTATGGTGACTTCAACATTTCCAAAACAGGCTTATTAAACAAATTCACTCACACATCAAGAAAGAGAAACTCTGTGGGCCATATTATCAAGCAAGGGCGATACATTAACGGTGCTATTATCGCCAGGAAACTGCCGCTAAAGCGTCGATAATGGGCTTGATAATATGCCCTTGTGAATTCCCATAGAAGCCCAGGTTCTGGTGTGAAACTGGGCTTCTTTGGGAATTCACAAGGGCATATTATCAAGCCCATTATCGCCACTTTAACGGCAGTTTCCTGCAGATAAAAGCGGCGATAATGTATCGGCCTTGCTTGATAATATGGCCCTGGGTTCTCTAAAAAATCCCTCTACCAGTGTCTCTGGATACTGAGGAAGCAGAAGTGCAAAAGGAAAGCGCGGTGTCTGGTGACTGCTAAGGAGGATTTGTTTAGCTGATAACTATTAGCAAAAGGTGGTTTGTTTAAAACGCTGACAATTGGAGTCAGTAGTCCTGCACCAAATACAACTTTGTTCATGCCCTTGACATCAATATGATATACTTTTTAAGCAAACTAACAAGTGCCCTTCAAATTTATTTTCTCATTTATTCTAGCACGAACTTAAAAGTATTGTGAAAATTAAATAGACATCTATGGCAGTTTTTTCCAAGGTGTACTGAATAATCTAAGAAGTAAAGTATGCTATTGTGCATACCATTTCAAACTGGATAGTCTGATCTTTATGAAATTAGAGTTGAGAAGTTCAAGGGAAGAGACATGTTGAGCTTTTGTGCTTACGACTTTTCTAAAATAATTTCTATCCTGTACTCATGAAAAATGTTCTGCCTGCAAAGCAATTTAAAATTGTACAATTCATATCAATGGAACATTCATTTGTCCTAAGCATTTGTCATATACAAATGTGCAAATAAACACATGTGCTAAAATAATGTATATACTGCTACTTGTTCTTTTTTTATGTGTTGTGAGGTTATGTAAATCTGTCTTCTATTTCCTTCTTATAGGATGTTGTGAGATTTTTCAGAATGTGTACATGGGAACAGCAATGGTCAGTTAGAAGAGAGGTATTGAGGTCAGAGGTAGATCCTCAGATGCAAAACTTAAGCGTAACCTCCCTGCTACAGAAGTGAAAACAGAACTTTTATTAGTAAAATGTACCAGAAGCATCAGATAGCCGGACTCTCAAAACACATAGCTGCAAAATATGATGCCAAAGAACCTATGTTACAGAGTCGATGGAGGTGAAGAGTCTGCAAAATAAACCTTTGTGTTATAATTTCAGTGGCAGATCAGAGGTGCGATAACTATAAAGTCTTACCAAGATGGCCAGCATCCTTTTCATTAAAAATGGGAGACTCATTTGAACTATAATAGTGCTTACAGTCACTTGCACTGCAAAGACTATTTTCTTGTCTGTTCTCATGTGAAGAAAAAGGCCTTGGTTTTTTTGTTTGTGCACCTGCATTTTTAGACAGCTTGAAAGATTGATGCAAGAGCCTTTGGCTCATGCATTAAATGACCAACTGTCTGATTGACCATGGTAATGTAACCCTGTAGCACTTTATTCCAGTTCCATCATGCACTGTAGTTATTTGTTATAGTCTGTTACACAATTTGCTTCCCTCCAGCACATGCACAGAAGAATTACACCAGACAATGCTAGAGGCGAGGCGGTTCAACATTTTTCCGACTAAGACAGGAGGACTTGAAACTCAACCTTGTTTGTGTTTTTGTCCAAAGTAAATAGTTGAGCGCTTTAGAAATGTTGTTAAATACAGTTTTTCAGGCACTGTATGAAGCATGGGAATACTTGCTGATTTATAGCATAGCCTGTGGTAGACAATTCTGATGGCATTCAAAAAAAACAATATGAGCATAACAGAAAACACTACATGAACACACACAGCACAGCACATGGAAATGTTATAAAAATCATCAGTTAACAGAACACAAAACTGGTAGCTTTTTAAAATTGTAAAAAGTGTAAAATGCATGTCAATCTCCCTTGTGCAAGAGACCCTGCCCAGAGGTATGATGTTGTGAGCATGGCAAAGCAGCAGGAGATTCACAAATTGGGCCAACACTGAACTGTATCATCATGCAGTCCAGAATCATTGATCAATAAAAAACCCAGAGGTGACTTCACGTTTAGTCCCCTGAATCCTCTCAATTTTTATTACCACTCTAAGAATTATATAAACAGTTGCTACAACTTCGTTAGAGGATAGGTATTGTAGGAGATAAAGTGTCTGCATGCAATGGTATGTGATCTTGGTAGGTCATAAAAACTACAAAAAAACATTACATGTAGAGTGCTTTGTAGGGAGATCGAATCACAAGGAGAGGGATCCAAGTTTTGCTTCCCGTTGTTACATTAAAGGGATGCCACTAGCCGGTAAATAAATTGAGCGTAATCCTCAAAAGGAGGAAGTTCTGGTAGTGTTGGGCATTGAGTAGCAAAAATGAATGCGGGCCTTCAGACATGGCCAGCGAGATATAAGATATGGCTGACATAACTTTATCCCTCCTTGCTGGCTGCCCCAAGTTTAGTGTAACACATGTCCCTCAATGTCCTTTTTTTAAGGGAGAGGAGCCCTAAGTGCGTGCAAATTATGTCGCCTAACAAGTGTAGCAAAAGTAGCTTCGGAAAGAGATGAAAAGGCCTCAATAATTTGGCAAGGGTACACCTCATCATCCAAACAAATTTTTATCAGCCAGCGGTTGTACTCCACCAATTTTGATGTAAAGGCCTCAATGTTCATGGATTCCCATGTAATCCTCAAGCCTTTCTTGACATGAACAGATACGTGATACACGCCTGTCAGTATGAAACGTAGCCTGCCAGGTGGAGATATTGATAGATAAACTTTGCGGCCGATGGTCACTGATGGGACTCGGGTAAGTGGTCAAATTCCCAAAACAAAAATTAAGATTGGTCAAGGAAAGAATACATTCAATAGTGGATCCCTCCCCTTTACCTACAAATGTATTCCAAAAAGGCACATTATTTCTACTGGATTTATTAGCATAACCCAAATAATACTTTGTCAAAATATAATTGAGGCTATTGCCAAGGGCTTCATGTGAGAAGTGGGACTGTGGTAGCCCATCTGCATCTGAAATCCCACGAGTGTCTTGAAGTGCTGCAGGGCACTCTGCACACGGACGTGGCGAGTCAAAGCCATTCTTGGCTGTTTCACTTAGCCCCAGGTTCCTTAATCAAGGCATCGCCCACTGAACCCTATCGAGACACAAAGCCTTCCTCAAATGTTTTTTTGGCACCTCTCACGGGCAATCCCTTTCTCAACCAGGTTTCCATTAGATGATTTTTCGCCGGACCCGACCTTCCAGTTGTTAGGATCCCCCAGAGTAATACCAGCACCGTTTTCCAATAACAACCCGGACCTGAAGATGATCCTAACTAAAGAGGATCGAAACGTTGTCAACCATTCAGCGCAAAAGATGGCGCATCCCCCAGTGTAGCTCGTCCAAATTAATCCATCAAATCTGCAAAAACGTTCGCATTGTAATTCATTTAGAGCCACATTGTTCTCTTGATTCACTGTATATATTTAAGCACCTTTACACCATGCGCCATTCATGCTGATCACAAATGTCACTTGCGTCACCACCTTTTGTGTCAGTTGTACATGCCGAGCACCAAGTCCAATTCGGGTTGTGTTGTTATTCATTTACGTACAGTGCTGCTACAACTGTATATCTTAATTTTCTTTAATTATACGATGCCATGAGCACGTTTCAAAAACAAATTGAGTCTCCTTGTTTCTGTCAACGTAATGCTTTGTGCATACATGTTTAATCGCCTTTATAGTAATACCAGTTGGGATATTGTTTGTTTATTCTGAATGAAGGGCATAGGTGGACATTGAAGTAGGCCACACACCATGCCCAACTGTTTGTTACATTTACATCTGTGCATGAAGGAGTCCAAATCTAAGCCCAACCCATACAAAACTTTGGCTCTGTCGAGTGGAAGGATATTAATATAAAAGTTAACAATACCCAGCCTTGTGCCGTCTCTGAATCCAAGGCAGAGCAATTGATGAAAAGGAGTGTCTGGTTTATAAAAAATTATATTCTGGAATGTGCCATGACTGAGTGGTAGATTACCAAACCTCCCTTGTGTCCACTGAAAGAATATGGCACGGCAGCAAGATGACGAGTCTTCTAGCTGTTTAGATGTAATGGTGTTATAACCAAGGTTTCTTGGAAACAGGCAATTGCAAAGGACTCCATAAAGTCAACTCAGAAGACGTTGTTGCTTTTTGACCTGAGACCTGCCATGTTCCAGAAAGTGATCATCAGCTTCTGAGTCATGTGACTCAAAGAATTGAGGGAGCCCTGAGGTAGAGAATCAGCATCACGGAGTTGAGAGAACAGTCATAGAGGCACCCTTATTAAGGTTAGACATCCCACAGGGCAGTTTCACTGTACTTGTTGTGACAGCGACAGGTAGCATCTGTTCCAAATGCAAAGTGGTGGCTTTGAATAAGGTATAACCGACGGCCAGCTTGAAACACTCATAACTGAATTTGCCTGGCACTAAACTGAGTTCAGCATTTTGTTCCCCAGGAGTAAGGGGCAAGTGCAGATTTCCTGCTTTGCGGGTCTCCAGATTGTGTTAAGGACCCACACTACCACCCTGAGAAGTGGGGGTAAGCAAACTATTTGTTGCAGGCGAACAGTAATATGGGCGATGGTGCCTTGCAGATGCTCAGTCATTTCTATGGGGCCCAGTGCCACCTGATCCTTTGAGAAAACCTTCTATTGGTTGAATCAGAATTAATAGGGCTCAGCTGTAAAATTAAGGGGTAATATGGAGGGGTCTGGAAGACAGCTTTCACTTAAATGGCATGGACTCAGTAGGAGGTGGTGAGTGGAACATCCTATGTTGTGACACGAGCTATGGTACTTGGTGTTGATCGGATAGATGATAGTGCCGTATTAGCCCTGGGATGGACAGCTCAGTTACTCTGGTTATTTTTTTCCTTCCTCAGCTGTTTTCTCTCCCTTTTAGAAAGTATCCATGAGATGCAGGGGTTGCAGGGTGCACCTGATTTGGCAGCCCTGTAAAGAATGAAATGGTGTTAGTAAGTGCAGGAGGAGAAGCTGCACTGTAGGACTGGGAGGCCTCATTAGACCTACCTGGTCCCTTACCGTTTAAAGGGGGGACTGGTTGCATCGATTCTAGTGTTTGAATCTTCGCCCTGCCCGCCTCTGTTCAACACATCCTAATAAGGCAGTTATCTTGCTGGATGATGGTGCCTTTAACTTCCTCCAGAATACCAGAAAGTACTAATGGGAAAGAGGCAAGGCGATCGATTTAACATTAGCATGTGTGGTAGCTGGCTGCGGGATCGGCCTACACTCTGAGGACCATTGTGTTACAAGCCTTTAGATTATTTTCAATGCCCATTACATGGACAGCAGGGGCATTAAGGAGATCCACCAGAATCTCTAAATTTATTACAGTGAAATTCAAGAGCCAAAACAATTATGTCCAGGTAATGCAGAAGAGAGTCCCAGAGTGCTGCCACCGGAGGGGCCAGAGAGGCTGTGCTCTCTTTTTCCAGCTTAACAAATCCTACTCTTTGGAGCGTACTTTCAACTTTCAAGGCAGGACCATTTTCCCAAGTTTGTAGCCACCCAATTCACCTGGAGGGTGATTCCCGAATAGTTCCTTTGGGTTCATTCAAGGAGGTTAAGTCCAGATAAACTTGGGGAATTTGCTCTGAAGGTGAATCCAGTTTAAGAGGGGATAGCTTTATGGGTGTGAGTAAATGATTGTAATACCCATAGTCAGTCTCTTGGTAGACCTACTTATGCTCAACTCAGGTGGACCAAAAGGGCTGAGAAGGATTGATTCCATCTCCTGTAGCAGATTTGAATCCGCTAGTTTATTAGCAGCAATGTCCACCAGAACCTGGATTATATCAGGGACCTCCCCATGGGCAGTGCAGTTATTTTGATGTTGTAACAGTTGTGATGGGAAATTGCACCCAGACGTTGCCCTGACTGCAGGAATGTCACTCGCTGCAGATGGCTGTGGCACCCCATCAAGAGAGACCTGAAGCTGGCTGGCATTAAGGCTAAGGTGACGTAATACATATAATACAATAATAATGGTGATATGGTTTGGATTAGCAACCCCACAAACGTAGTCTTAAAATAAAAATACAGAGATGGAGAAGAGAAAAAGAAACCAAATGTTGAGGATAGGACACCTTTCTCATTTGGAAAATCTTTTCCTTCCAAGTAGACATTATGGGCATCAAAATGTTCTGTTTAATTAAGAGATTAATTAACAGTGATTTCACCCTTAAACTTTTGTTATGTAGTATTCCAATATTCCACTATGACACTTCTATATATCTTCTCAAAAAAATGAACTCAGAAGACCTGATTGTATGAATCCCCAGGAGAGAAAAACATTTTTGACTAGTTCAGTTCTGTGGAATAGGAAGCAGACATTACACCTTGAGAACAAGAGGTGGAATATATTTGGATTTTTTTGGTTCCATGTTACCTGTCCCTTATTAGGAGTACTGTGAGTTTTACAGCATCTGATGTTCCAGGTACTTTTTTAGGTATGTCTATGCACCTGTTTCAGCGTTCTGTTTTGCCACTGCCCATTCATCTTCATGTGTTGAATGGGGTTCTGCAAGTGGAAAGATGCAATATGTCCCGATTCATGTCTCATTTTTAGGTTTTGGTGAATATTGACATAATGCTTCCAGATTCTGTTGCAATGGATTCTTCGTAGAGCAGCCTGGTGTACATGACATCTATAGGCATAACATATTCAATAGATAAAGTGCATTCATCCCTGAAAATAAACGTATATTATGTATTGGATTTGCTGTTAAAAGCAGGCATTTTTGGTGATTACACCATAGCCCATCCTCTCAATTTCAAACAATTATTTAAGGCTGCAGAGGTAAGAACCATGCGTTCTTCCTCATTGGAGGCTATGGCAAAACACATTGAGTTCCTGTCAGATGTTTCCTTTGATGTTGCACACATAGCCAAACACTTATTACTCTTAGAAATCTGAAGCTCTTCCCATGCCATTAGAGGTACTTGTTTATTTAGAACTATATTTATGGAATGAACACATTGAAGTAGATTAAAGAAAAATGCTCTTTCTCCTTCCGACAACAGTGACAATAGCACTACTCTATGAAGAAGAAAGGACAGTTTTCTTTTGGTCAGTACTTTCAAAAGTAACAACAGTCAAAACTTCTCGGAATACAAGGAAAATGATTCTTGGTGTCCCCAAGAAAGCAGAAGTGGTTGGGACTATTCTGTCTTTGTCCTTGGCTTGCTACTAGTAGGATAAATCTATAATGAAAAAATGTGCTAAAGACTCCAAGCCCTTCATATAGTCCAGAGTGATTACTTAATCAAATACTCTTTCCTCCACCATACTCAGCGATCAGGTAAATTTCTTCTCCACAGTGTCCAATCAAGAGTCTCCCAAGCTTCAGAAAAACTCCAGATGAAGAAAGCAATAATCCCACATCTGATGCTTGAGAAAAAAGTAGGGGCTTATGGCATCATTTTGAGTGCTAACATATGTTGAAGGGAGTTCAGAATGTTCCTAAATGTGCAATTTATTGAATCCTGGATCATTGGCTTCTCCATACCGCCTCCAAAATGCCCAGTAAGAAGTATTGTAAGCAGCCAATTCATGGCTGGAGGGTCATAGAATTCTCCTAAATGTACCCAAAGGTCTGTTGTCTATTTAACCGAACTTGGGCTTCATGGGAGCATGTTTGAGGTTATATCTAATCTGACATTCTTTTCAGAGTGGGAAAGCTTTGTGAAATGCTGTCATCTCAGCTAGCTTTTCCAATGGCACCTGCATGTCCCTGGCTGGAAGGTCAAGAGACAATGACAGCAAGTATATTCACCAGCCCTTGGCTCATTATCACTTACACACTTCTGTTTCACAAAAAAAACAATTGGATATTGATTAAAAGTTATTCTAGAGACACAGGAGTCACATCATTGATACGTAGATCCTGAAAATCTATCCAAAAGATTTACCCACCATTCCAGCCGTCCAAATACTTTGATAATGGGTACCAGTACATTTCGGATGGGAAACTGATCCAGGCACAGGGTCAAAAGTAGGGAGTCAAAAGTCATCATACTGGAAGGATCTGGCTACGGTGTGCAGACCACTCCAACATTTCTGGTATGAGGTTTAGGAAGGAATGTCTTGTGCTGGTAATAACAGGCAACAACATCATAGTGACTGTGGGCTACAAAAACCACCAGGAAGGGACACTATTTGGAAATCTGGGATTGGTAATAGTATAGCTTGACCCTTGGGCACAACATCAGTGAGAACATTCCATATCATAGGTATGGTCATTGTCTGGGTAGATCCTCTGAATGTAGAATGACCCTCACCCCAAGGCCTTTCTTGATCTAAACACCTTTCAGCCAATATAGAGAAAGTTCAGGATTTCATTCATATATGTATTTGCTTTACAGGATCATTCACAACCCCCCCTTTTTTCTGACTCCATTGAAAGGAGCTTAAATGGTCAATGCCCAGACATTAAAATGGTCCCAGGTGCTGTTTGATGTATTTCCTCCTTTATATCTAATTCACAAATTATTGTCATGGATTTGCACTTTCTAAAACAAATTGACTATTGGTTTGGACACTAAAACAATGAATCATCACTAAAAAGTCGCCCCTTTCACTTAGTTGGGGTCATTCATAAACTCATTCATCCTTCACTTTCATGTCCTATTGCAGTCACAGTTCTTCATTCCCTCTCTCTAGGGGAATGTGGGTTCTCTTCTGTTCTCAATTCCTGTGTGATGGTTTCATTGTAATTTTTCAATTTCTGCTTTCCTAGATCAATAGGCAGATTAATGCTTACAATGATCCTTGAGCAGTTTTGTAGCTTCACTGGGTTCTCAGCTTGTGAACACTTTCCTTAAGTCCAGGCTGCAGTACATCCTTTTGTATCACCATGTAATTTTCCTTTTTGATTTACATATCTAACAGACACACATATTTGAACCTTTGCTCTCAATGTATGTTAAATCCCTGACATTAAAAGTAGCCTGCCCTTGCAAAGCTACCTCGAGTGAGAAAAAAACGTCTTCAGTCTGCGTAGCCAGTACGTCTCTTTGCAACAAGTTCCTTTTGGTGCAAAGAGAACTTTAAAAGATATGGAGATAGGATACAGTACTCAATTACAGCATTGAAATTATTTGTTTTTTGGTTGATTAATATTAGTATTGTATTTTTGTACGTGATTGTTCAAGTGTTCCATATGCTTTTTGCATGAATAATTTAATCTTTAACCATTCGAAAATGCTTGTTAGAGTCAGTTATGATGTTTGCAACATTGCTTGGTACACATTTTTTTTTTAAATCATGACTTCAAAACAAATTTGATTGCTAAGTTAAGTGTTACAATTTTTGGCCTAACAAATATTGTATTTTGCACCACATGATAACTTTTTGGACTTCTTAACTTATTTTTATCTGTTTAATATGGCTGTTTAATTCACTCGGTTAAAGTCAGTTCTGTTATTTCATAACATGGCATACATTGTTAGTTAATCATTACTTTAAAATATTTCTACAAAAAAATTAAAGTGTTGCAATTGTTTTAACTCATAATCTTGGCATCAGCAGTGGCCAGCACAGTGTCGGGTGGGGGGGTGCGAGAGGTGGCTCACAGGCTGTTAAAAAATAAAAAACGTACCTTGCCGCAGATGCGTCCTGCGTCTCCTCTCCTACTGGTCTGTGTTCGACTCCACGTCTGAACTGAAAGCAGGCAGCCAGGCTCCCACCCCTAAGCCAACCACAATGCTCCAATGGAGCGTTGTGATTGGTCTGGGTGCTGTGACACGGTGCTCATCCTACAGCCAGGGGCTGTAGGGGTGGGCATGTTCTCCATGCAGGGTGTAATGCAGGTCGCGTGGAGAACAGGGGAGTGCGCAAGTCTGTTTTGGGCAGCCCAATCAGGTCGACCAAAAAGTCATTGTGCACAGGAGTGTCTACCACTCCTTCCAAGCAGCTGCACCCCACTCCCTCACTCACTGCCACTGCAGGAGGAAAAAATAAAATAATAATGACATTCCGTTATATAATTTCATTTTTTCCTTACTTCCTGCTCCTGGCAGTAGGGCGACGCTCCTCCGTCTTAGTGGAGGAGCTGCCACTGCTTGGCATGGTGGATCATTTGTAGATTGCAACTTTTCTGTGGTTTTTGTTTTATTTGTTTTCACCCTTTTACTGCAGCCACCATAGTCACTCACTTTATCGCCTAAATTCAGCATAAGAAGACTGCTGTAATCTATAAAACGCACATAGCTTTTCTGTCGAGGATTTGCAGCATGCATGAACGCAGACTGTGCTTTCCAGAGATTCTTGTAGGAAGGGTGAGATTTTTTCCGCATACCTCAGGTTCCACTGATATTGTTTGCTCACTTTCAACTTCACTTTCCCATTCACCAGCACTCTGTCATTGGGTTTTCGCATTGACAATTCATTTGGCTTAGCATTGGGCTTCCTCAGATTGATTGGAGTTATATTTTGTGTTTCCAAATATATATATTTTTTTCCTCTTTTGCCTCAGATTCACCTTTCACAGCATTACTTTGCAAAATCCTGTCTTTATGCCGGAAGCAAAAGGAGGGTTCCGCCCTTCAGTTGAGATAGCAAATCTCCTACACTCCTCTTATCTACCATGCAGACCTTACCTGGTAGAAATAGTGCATTTGGATGCATACAAAGCGTAATCATAGCACATATCTACTGCCCCTAACCCTCTATTTCTAACCAGCTTATCAAAGGTATCCAAAAGTTGTATCTCTTCCTTTCTGGGTCTACCACATCAAACCTAAAAATGCTTTTCACAGACCATAGCCAATCATTTTACAAGCGGGGATTTCGGTCCACCGACTACCTACAAATCTCTCTATGTACCAATAGCATTAAAAAAATATATATATTTTGACTGGTTTCTGTTAGATCTTATTTGTACGTTTGATAATCCAAAAAAGACAAGAGATAGGCTAACCTGAATTTGGATTTTAAGAATATCAGATAACCCCGTACTCATATCTTCCCAAAATGATTGTATTCTTGGACATTCCACAAACATGTGCATATCATCTGCTTTATTTAAAGATTGCTGTAATAAAGTATTTTTATACTTTTCTTACTACAATACCAGGTTTCCACCATACCTTGTAGTACTTTCAGCCACAACTTTTTGAAATATTTAGAATCTGCATATATGCAAAGTTGCCTTCTTTCACATCTGTGAGCATTGCAGAGAATAGTCTACCTATCTCTGAACAATGGGGTCTATCCAAGAGCATTTTCCCTTTCTTAAGCAGAAATGCCCAAGCTTAAAATTGCAGGTCCGGAAGAGCTAGACCCCCTTCTCTTTTTCCTCCTCGCCTTCTTCCAAGCAATGTGAGACCCTTTAGACTTGCCGCAGACCGTGGAGGGAGTTCTGTGTGGCAGAGAGGCGGGGCGGGGGAGGGGCAGGGTGGTGGTTGCTAAAAACCGGAATATGGATAATTGGAGGTAATAAATAAAACAAATTTCGTAGTGCACCCAGCATCGCAAAATGCGATCCAGGGCGCACTATGAAATTTATTCATATTCCAGTTTTTATCAGCCCCCACCCTGCCCCTCCCTGCCCCGCCTCTCTGCCCCACGGAACTCCCTCCACGGGCCGCGGTTGCTTTAGACGCCCATATAAAGCAGCCTATATGCCCCTGCAATTTTCCAAATCCCTCCATTTTTAAAGGTAGCGATATTGAGTTAAATAAAAAAGTGATTTTTGGAAGTATAACCATTTTTACCAAATTGGCTCCACCAAAGATAGTTCATGGTAGATGTGACCAGCTTGCCATTAAATTGCAAGCTTCTTTCTTGACCCACATCAGGTTTACCTCTGAAAGTACTGTGATATCTTATTTTATTCTCACCCCCAAATATTGCACTCCCTTCTTAACCCCCTCGTTTTCTCCCTTGACATTCCAATCCATTATTTCTGTTTTTTCTCTGCTGACCTCATATCCCGCAACTTTGCCAAAATCAGTGGTCAGCTTAACAACTCACGTCAAAGTGGTTTGCAGATCTGCTGTATAAATTATAAGATCATCAGCATACATAGCTAGTAGTTTTTCTCCCAGCTGTAGCACCTAAAGGGGGATATACCTATTTAATTTCTAATTCTCTTGGTAGAGGCTCGATGTACAGACCAAACAATAGAGTTATCTTAAAGGGGGGGTATCAAATTCCCATCCACAAACACATTAGCACTCAGGGACTTATATATTGTGGCAAGTGATTAACAGAACCTATCTCCTAAATTTTAAGATTTCATGACTGTTTGCAAGAATACCCAATTGGCACGATGTAGTGCTTTCGTAGCATCCAGAGCTATGACTGGTAATGGATTGTTATATGCAATATCCAGGTCTATAGAGCCAATGAGAGCATATTTCAAGTTGTGTAGTGATTGTTCTCATATGCAATTTTTCTGATATTCATAGATAAGGTCGCCTATAACACAGTGAAGCCTTTCAGCCAGAATTTTAGCATACATTTTATAGTCACAATTTAATAATGACAACTGTCTATATGAATCGCAGCTCTTTATACACTTTCCTGGTTTCAAAATTAAGGTAATAATGGCTTGATTCTATGACACCGATATGGACAATTCTTTTTTAGAAAATCTAATTAAATAGTTCTGACAAAATTACTAGGACTCCTCCTATGGCTTTATACACCATATGGCAACCCATCCGGGCCCGCTGCCTTCCCCTGTTTACCCTCCTTAAGTGCTTGTTCTACTTCCAGAGTTATTATCTGACAATTTAGAGCAGTGTTTTTTCCTTCATTCAAAACTTTTAAAAGGTCCTGGTTTAGTCAACTTTCCACTTCTTCTTCCATAATCTTCGGGTCTTCTTGATATAGCTTTCCGAAATAGTTGTGACATGCTCAGTCAATCTCCTTGCCACTCTTTACTACTGCCCAGTATCCTTACACTTAATTTCACTAACCAAATTCCTCACTCAGTCTGTTTTTATCTTCCATTCTAGTAGTTTACTGCATTTATTCTCATATTCACAATGGTCGAGCTTTCTGGCTTCGCATCTTTTTTTAGCCCTATACTCAAGTATAGAGACTTATTTTTTTTTCTTCCAATTTCAATAGCGCTAACTGTAAAGACTCTGTTCTCCATACTTTAAATTCAATGTGGGTATTTCACCTTCTAATTTTCTTTTTTGCTTTTCCAGGTCTGTAACCTCCCCCCAATATGCCCAGCTTTTAACTGCCAAAAGGCTACCTATCCTTCTCCTTAAATATGCCTTTTAAGAATCCCATACTACTCCCCCAGGAGCCTAATTTAATTTGAAAAAGTTTTTTTGTCTCCTTATTCAATACGTCTACCAGTTCCTGGTCAAGCAACCAAGTCCGGGCCATTGTCCATCTGCTCTGTGTATTCTTAACTGTTAGTGTTAAATCTAACAAAACAGCAGAGTGGTCCGATAGATGAGCCCCTATGTGTTTAATTTCCTGAAACTGGTCTTTTAGATTGGAGTCTATTAAAAAAATATTCAATCCTGGATTGATGTCGATATTTCCTATTATTATAGGTGTATTCTCTTCTAGTCCTCTTCTGAGCTGCAGGCCCTCAGAAAGATTAAGCAAGCTATTGCTCAGAGTCACATGGTGCTGGGCTGACCTGCCGCCAGAGCTGGGGATCGAACCTTGAACCCCGTGGTACAGAGTCAGGCACTCTGGCCGCTGCGCCACACCTCTTCCACTTACTTTTTGTTGATCTATCCAGAGTAGTATCCAGATCTGCATTAAAATCCCCAGCTCTATTAACTGGGTCCGGGAAGTTTAACAATTCTCCTAACATCTCTATAAAAGGGGTTGCTTCCTCTATATTAGGTCCGTAATACCCTACTAATGTAAGGCCTTGTCTATACACCACCAATTTTGCTATAATCCATCTTCCTAAACTATCCGATAACTCTCCTATCTTATCTTAGGATCTTCTTTTAAAAAAATGCCTTCCCCTTTTATAACTGATGAGTGGTTTGTATATATTGTTTGTTGTACCCATCGCCTTGATTTTTTGCAGCAGTAGTCTATCATTACATTTCCTCATATTCAACTCTTCAGAAACAGTGTGAATTAAACATGAAGGGGTAGATTTAACACTAGACAATCTTTTTTCAACCAATTGTGTATCATTGAATATGGACCTCGCCTGTATTATTCAGTGGGGCCTGGGACAACAATTGTTTAACATGTTCTAGCTTTTTTTTTGGATTGTTTTTGGCCTGTGAATGGAAGGCCCAGCAATTAAGCACAATTGAATATTTAAAGCAAATGACTAAAAGTGCTTAATTTGTAAATGAATGAGTGCCAGTGCGCAGAGCTCTGGTCAGAAGCCATGGCTGGTGCTATGTCCTCTTTAATGCATTGCCAGAAACACCCTGCCACTTTGGCTCTCTCTTACAGGTTACTGCTTTCTCCCTTTGTGATGCATTTTCTGTGTTGCTCTTCCCCTTTCTTTCTCCGGTGATTGCTTTTCCACACTTGTTCTCGGTCAATATGTAATGAGGAAAAATAAGTGCTGGTCCAAAAAAAAAGATGGAGCGGGTCCCACCGGCATTCAAGACTGCAATAAACCACTGGACACCACAGTGGCAAATCCAGCCTGCCATTCTTTTTAGCCATATGTGATACTTTGGCGCACAAAAAAAAGGGAGAGAAAAGAATGCCGGAACAATTCTTGTATAGTACTGAAGGACCCTGCTTTCGTCCGACCAGACATTGGTCTCTGGGTTTTTTGTGGGTACAGTGCCTGGTGCAAACTGGATTTAGTGTTAGATGTGGGAAAACACAAGGATTACTATTGAACACTCCCCACTCACAGTCTGAGAGCCCATGTTTAATGTGGCTGAAGACTTTCGCCTTCTTGCATTTCCCCTGATACATTGTACTTTGCAGTAAAGCAAACAGGAACTGCTACAAACGTGGGAAGGTAAGGGCCTGGGAACATTTATTCCATTGTTCAGGAACTAGGAGTTTCTTAGGATGTCCTCCACCCACAGGCTGGTGAACTCCACAAAGCTGGACCCTTACCCAGCCTTGCTCAGAACACTTTTGGACTTGGGGAAGAATACTGGATAACATGAACCATTCTACACTTTTGATCTGTGACCTGTAAAAAGGTCCAGGGGAGGTTGGAACCCCTTCAGCTGGAAATTAAACAACAGAAAGGTGCCAGAG
This sequence comes from Lissotriton helveticus, assembly GCF_964261635.1. Lineage (NCBI taxonomy): Eukaryota > Metazoa > Chordata > Amphibia > Caudata > Salamandridae > Lissotriton > Lissotriton helveticus. Next base: position 1,770,264,979 of record NC_136063.1, read on the forward strand.
ATTCATACGTCTGAGCCACCTGGGTGCCTTCAGGAACACAAAAAAGCTGAAAACTACATTACTGTGAAGAATCACAACTGACCAATGACAATTCAATCTGGACTAGACGTTGTTGTTGCCCTCTACTTGATACCCTGAGCATGTGTAAGAGTACCTCCTGGGGTGCTGGTGGCCTAGAAAATGTACTCATTTGGTTGAGTGGGCACCAAAGTAACTTTAGGGACATTTTCAAAACATTTGCTCTAGAACTGCAAGGAGACAGACTGTGAAAAATATCTGACTGACAACCCACAGCATTGGATTTACTTTCAGGTTAAAAACAAGGCCAAAGTCCAATTTCAAATTGAGAATTATAAATGTTATTTTGAGCTTCCCTACTTCCATGCCCTAGTGTGGGCAATCTACTCGGACTATCCTTCCCATGCTCCATTGCGGTTAGCATTAAATCACGCATAGGTCCGCCTGAGCTAAGTATAAACTCAATTAACAGAGAGCAGCAGGGTACGGCATCATACTGCTTCAGACACTCTTGCTGTGCTGGTGCCACCTCGGCCTGTACTGTCCTTACCCCTGTCCAGGCATCGGATACTGAGAGCGTGCCAGGTGAGTCTGCAGAAGCAGCCCAAAAAGGTTGGGAGTGGTTAGCGGCTTGCCAGTGTGCCCTGCTCTCGGTTCTTTCAGTTCTCCTGCTCTCCGGCGCTGCTTACTCTTCAGCCCCCGCCCTCTTGGTCCTTCTCCAGTTCAACCTCCTGCCCAGCATACTGTCTGTTTGTCCGCCAGTCACTCGCCCATTTGTCTATTTATCTTCTCCTCTCACTGCTTCATTGACTTCAAGGCAATCTCAGGCACTCTCATTGAACAAGAGATGCCTCAGCCATGAGTAAAGTACAAAAGGCTCGCCCTGAACCCAAGCCCTAGCTTAAGTCCTTGCTGGGCTCCAGAGAACAGTAGGAAGATTGGCCAGAAACGGTAATAGTATAGTAACTAAACTCAAAATTGCAGAAACGAAGACTCTTAAATACACTTCCCAAAAATTATACAAATAAGGGAAAGCCAATAAATTCCGAGAAGATGAGATCAGGAAAAGTTCACCAGGTGGCAACAAGGAAAAATAAAAAAATACCCCCTAACAGCTCAAAATCCTCCATCAAGTAAAAAAAGGAAGACACCAAGGTCGAGAGAAAGGCTAGTTGCAGCACCAACACCAGAGCCCACACTCTTCAATTTTGGCAATAAAAATGGAAAATAGAAATTCTTCTTCCTAAAGGACATAATGACCACAATCTATGCTCCAACAAAAGATATATCAGGATTGCCTAGCCCCTTAATGCCAAACAAATTAGGAAAAAAGGCAATTACAGCCCAGGGGGGCCAGAACAACTGGACATGTCCAACTTCACTAAAAAGAGATTCACTTCCCCCGAGGCAGACCGAATCAAAGTTCAAAAAGAGAATCAAGCCCTGCAGGGAAAAATTGAAGCAAGCAGACTGTTAACCATAACAGCACAAGTCCACCTGAACGTATCTCCCCAAGAAATAACAACAAAACAGGAAGAAGCTTACAAATGGGCAACAATAATGCTGAAACTGAAGATCCGCAAAAAACCCTGGCAGCCAGGTAGCCAATCGGACGAAGCTTAGAGCTGCTCTGTCTCTTTTTCTTCTGACGCCAATCTCCTTCAAATCTTGAAAAAAACCAAAATAAAATCAGATATACCTGCTTCAGCCAAGCAAGGGAAGTTTCCACCAAACATCTCCCCAAAAGGAATGGAAATCTGGTGGAGAAGGATGGGTAGCCTCTACTCCCCTAAACCTGACTCTGAGAAACACCTGAAAGAGAAAACTCAAAAGATGGAAGCTTCTTAATAAAAAGCAATCCCACATGCCCATCACCTCCGATAACAATTTCATCGGTAAGCAGGTTCGATTTACAGTCGGGGTCATCGGGAATACTTACCCAAGAGATACCAACTGCCCCATGGAGCAAATCCTTGCTAAGTACACTGCAGCAAGCAACAAGGGCTCTAAATTTTCAGTCAGATATAATGGTGGTGCAGATAGACCTCATCAACTTGATTGCATATAGCAGGTATAAACGTCAAACTGGACATAATCACGACGCTACTCAACGGCAGGGGCTGTTCAGAACTTCAACAGCAGGTCACCTGTGGGTGTGCTATAATTATCGACAAATTGGCAAAGCTCCCAGAAATACTCATAGATATATTGGGGGCAGCACAGCCAATTCGCAAAGCAGAACCTAGAGAAGGACCACAAGAGACAGCTGATAATAAAGCCAAAACAGAGTCCCTAAAGACACCAACAGAGACTACAGCGACCAATGGCAAAAATAAAGGGGAAGCAGGGGAAGAGGAAAAACCAGGTGTAGGGGTTAACCTAATAGAGGAAAAATCGTCTTTTGCCACCCTCTCTCAAACAGGGAAACCAACCAAAAGACAAAGAAAGCATTCAAGGAAAGCCAAAATAAAGCAAACCACTCAAACCACCCCAGGGAAGATTTATCCAATTGTTACCAACCATCTTTTGATAACGAACAAAAATAGGAATCATGAAGAAAAATTGTTAGACTTATCCACCATAGGGTCGAATTTATCAAACACGGCTGCGGACCCAAATAAACCAATCATAACTCACCCGCTTCCGGTTGTAAATGCATCAAGCAACCAAGAAAAAATGAGTCAGGAATACATTAATACAACAACAAAAAAATGGTCCACAAAGGGGCTCAAAAGATAGGCTCAGAGAAGGAGAAACTAGAGCAAAAACAATTGAGCAACAACAGAGAAGAGGTTGCAATAACCCCACGGGCCCAGACAGTACTAGCACCCCAATGCCACAGAGACCACAGCCAAGACAAAGGGTACAAGGTACAAGCACAAACAAATCGGAGGTAAAAGGAGAAGAAAGATGAGGGGCAAAATCTACAGACAAAACTAAAAACGATTTGCCCAACCCCAATAATAGTTACTCAAAATAAGAAGGGTCACACCTCAAGTTTCCATTGTCAGAAAAAAAAATAGAGACCCAAATAAATAACAAAGAACAAAGTAACTCAATTCCGCTAACAGTCACCCTAAATAATAAGGGTCGCACCTGCGAGCTTTCATCCATAGAACAAACAACTGAGACCCCATGGACAACAACACAGACAAATCCTGGGAACAGGGAAACAGGAACAAAGGAAATAATCCTTAAGGCCCCACCACAAGAAAGGGCCCGAAATAAACAAGTATGCCAATAACCTCAACTAGGTTGCGAATTACTTATTAAACATCAGCTGGTTAAAGAGGACATTATAAATCCCCTAAACAATATAATAGAGACTCCCTTAAAATTGATATTTGGACCAGAGTATTGCACGAAAGGAAGACAAGACACAATGAATCGAGGAAATTTGTTAATGTTGTTTAATGAGATACCAGAATTAACGGGCATAACATCACGCAACCTATTAGTTGTAGAATTTCAGCCAACGGCCTCCCTCATGGATATAGAAGAAAGCTTGACAACCTGGAATTCCAAGGATCTAGTAGACAGGATCTACGCAACAAGGGCAATACTCGAAGCCTGGGGACTCACTCTAAGACTCCACAAGCGACCTAAATATTCTTACCCCCTCTTACAAAATTCAGCGACATCCAAAAACGGGAAAGATTCTCAGGAAAGGCCAAATATCTTGTTTATGTGGTGCTAGAAATCCTCGCTAATAGTGGAAAACAACCCAACACAGGAAAATTAAACAGCAAGCCCAACACACCCTGACCAGCAGCTATGCAATAGTCAAGATTGGTCCTGGGTTCCAATGGCTTTGCAAAAAAATCATTCCTAAAGAAAAACCATGGATTGATTCTGATAATACAATGAGGGAGCACCAAGTCAGGAACAAAGGGAATGTATTAAAGAACACAACAAGGTCCAACTAAGGTACAGTAGAAAAGGATCCGGAATTAATAAAGATCTGCTCTTGGAACGTTCATGGATTTGGAGTAATGGGTCAAGACCACAAAATCCTGTCCTTCATTCAAAATCAAGATCTAATACTGCTCCAAGAGACAACAAACATGAAACCAGTTCCAATTCCAGGTTACACAGGTCATCACATCCTGGCAGAAAAATTCTCGAAGTTCGGGCATCGAAAGGGAGGTTTATCATTTTTTGCAAAGGCAAAATATGACTGGTCCATAGAAGAATTAGACGCTGGAGAAAATTGGCTGCAAGCACTATCATTGACTGATAAACATCATTCTAACAAGCCAAGCTGGCAACTAATAATAATTAACTTACATCTACCCAGAGAGAAAGCAACAGAAGGAGAAACATCTAACATTGGTGAACTTGATTAAGGTGCTACAAAAGACCCACGAACACAGCAATTTAATAATTTCAGGAGATTTTAACCGTAATCTCACCATCAGCAAACAGTTCAGAAGCAAGAGGAAATAATTCAACAATCCAAGAGCTGGAAGCTTTTGGCTTAATTACCTTGAACGGTAACGTAACTGGAGACAGACCAGCGGCCATCTAGTTTCTGAGTGGAGAATAGCCAATTAATCATAGATTTCACCATCATCAGTTATAGTCTCTTTCCTAAGATAAATTCCTTTCAAATTTGCCAACGTCCAGAAAGTGATCATTTTCCACAGATTACGAAAATTAACATCACTCTAACCCAGACACAAATATTAAAGTCTCTCGCAAAATATCCAGAAAAATATAACTTGAGGAATCTAAAGTAGTGAGGACAAGACACAAATATAATAATGGGAACAATCCAGGATTACATGAAGCAACAATGGACCCATATAGAAGAAGATGCACAAAACAATTGGGAATTTTTGGGGCAGTTTCTTACTCAAAAATTCCCAGCTTTTCCAGGACGACGAAAGAAGATAGAAACCTGGAAGGAGCCATGGTTTAATATCCAATTGCGAGAACTTCAAAGGAGCACAGCTATTGAGGTGTGCCTCCTAGCAATTGCAGCAAGAACAGGAAAAAAATCTGATAATGGAATCCTCAAGGAAATGCGAAAAAAGTATAAGAAAAATTTAAGGGAGGCAAAAACAGAGTGTAAGAATCCATTTGGAATATACAACTATGGTCAAGTAAACTGCCAACAAGCAGGGAATTCTAGGGAATAATCAATAACCTGACTAAGGGTTCAAGACAAATAAACAAGAAAAGAGAGTTTGCAATATCAAAAATCAAAAAAGCCACATAGATGGAGCGAAACAACTAGTGGAACTCACACCCTGTTTGGGTGGAGAAGAAAGCCCTCACACACCGACCTAGTCAGTGTCATGCTTCATCATTGGGCCCCACCAAAGAGGCCGAGTGCCTCTTTGGTGTGCTGCGACGCCAGAAGACTGCGGAGCTGGTTGTGTGAATTGGGCGTGTTGTGAAGTTAAATTAAAAGTAAAAGTGTCCAAAGGGTATCGATTCCCAATTCGATAGTCGGGGTCCGGTTTGAGGAATCCTAAGGTGTATAGGCGGGCTGTGAGTGCTGAGGGCGATGTGCCAGGGACGCTCCAACCCCCCTCCCGAGACCCATGGTGCAGTTAGCGCCATATTTTAAAGTGCTGAAACACTCCACAATTCGGAGTATTTTTGGGAATTGAGCGTCTCGCTCTTCCACTTTTTTATGCACTTTATCACTTTTATTTTTCACTTTCACGCCCCCAGGTCAGGGTGGACGATTAGAGAGTCCATACCGCCGGGGTTTATTGCTGTCCTGACGAATGCCTAGGTAAATTGAAACCTCTCGTAAGGCTGAAACATGTTGACTGACTATATCTGAATTAACCATCCATTACCTTTGGCACTAAATTCAGACACATAACCCTTTTAACCGTGTCCTAGGGATCATCCATTAAACTGTTTTTGTCGATACCCTTTAGACACTTTTACTTTTAATTTAACTTCACAACACGCCCAATTCACACAACCAGCTCCGCAGTCTTCTGGCGTCGCAGCACACCAAAGAGGCACTCGGCCTCTTTGGTGGGGCCCAATGATGAAGCATGACACTGACTAGGTCGGTGTGGGAGGGCTTTCTTCTCCACCCAAACAGGGTGTGAGTTCCACTAGTTGTTTCGCTCCATCTATGTGGCTTTTTTGATTTTTGATATTGCAAACTCTCTTTTCTTGTTTATTTGCATACAACCGGGGATCAAGAGAGTGTTCCTGTTATTCCCTGTCTCTCCTATTGTTATCTTGTAAGGGTTCAAGACTCCAACAAGACACCGGAATAGGAGAAGACATGTGGATCAAGCATATTCAAAATATGTACAATAATTTGGATTATAATAAGCATCTTAATGCAGCCACGGTCCCGAAAGAATCTGAAGAAGAACATCTCAATCTCCAGCCTCATGAAGGCCACCATAAACAAATGCTAGAGATTAGCAGTAACGAGCTAGAAAATCTTATAAATTACAAACAATTGAAAGGAATAATAACAAAACTAAGAACGGAGGGGGCAGCGGGTCCAAACGTGCTTCCAAACGCTTTCTTTAAGAATGCACCCAATTTGTGGGCAAATAATTTCATGCCCCTTTTCAACTACACCTATAATCAATTTAATTCAATTCGAAAACCTTTATTTAAGTCAATTTCAACCACAAAAGATGCATGTTAAAACTTTTCCATGAATCCAAACTCTCAACAATTGATTTTGGTACACATGGAGGGGCATTTGGGTACATCCACATGATTCATAGAGAATATGACATTAAAACTTAGTTACTTCAATAATACAATAAAATATTTAAGAACATATAAAAGCTAGGCTTTTTTAAAATACCATATTGTTTAAAATTCATAAGTCGCCAACCTTAAATGCATTATATTCAGCTTGTATCAAAATTTGATTAATATCATCACTAAGAGAGGAGCTTTAGCAAATCAAAATCCATCAATCAATGACCGTAGATTAATAAAGTGCGAAGTGCAAAGATCATTAAAAGCAAGTAAATTAACTATAATTTTTCACTATTACATTTTCAATCCAGTTTTGGCTCTTATAATGTTCACATTTATAATCAGAATATCGTACCAAACTCCTGGAGAGGGAATATAATCCATCCGCTATATAAAATGGCATTCATAGCAAGCCAGAAAACTATAGATTGATATCTCTGATTACTGTAGAAGCCAAATTATATGCATCATGTTTCTTATCCACCTTCAAGAATGGATGAACGAGAAGTGTATAATCCCAAAGTTTCAAACAGGTTTTAGGTCAGGAATAGGAACAACTACAAATTTGGCAATCCTGGCTCTTTTAAGCGAAAAAGCACTAAAAAGGAAAGCACAATTATTCACATGATTCATCGACCTGAAATCCTTATTTGCTAGAGTGACTAGAACTCGACTTTGGAATAAATTAAAAACCTGGGGGCTACCGACCAAACTATTGGACGCAATGTTCACCCTCCACACGGAAACTTGGGCCAGAGTGAAACTAGGCGACGGAAGTAGAGTATCTGCAAGAGTAAAAACCCAGCATGGCTTAAAACAAGGCTGCGTCCTGGCGCCGAGCTTATTCAACTTCTTCTTAGCAGACATAACCAAGCATATGCAAGCAGCAACGAGCCATCCGCCAAGTTGGCCAAAGAACCTATACCTGTTTTACAATACATGGACGACATCATAGTGCTAAGTCAAAGTCCGATTGGTCTGCAAAGAGCAATAAACAACTTAGTAATTTACCTGGATCAGGAAAATCTAGAGTTAAATAAAAAGAAAACGAAGGTGGTACGCCTAGTGGACCCCAAGAAGAATAAGTTTAAATGGTATATTAAGGGCGACCAAGTGGAAAAGCACGACTCCTATAAATATCTAAGCATAAAATTGGGGTGCTGCCTTTCTTACAAAGATCATAAACTGGATTTAAATGCCAAAGCCCAATCATCAATACTTGCTTTTCGACTGCTGAACAAAAAATTGAGCTGTCCGGCTTATACTCACTCCTAAATGTGATGGCAGCACAAACTTTACCCACTCTGTCTTATGGCTTGGAAACATGGTGTAGCAAGAAGGCAGAGTTACTGAATGAGCTCCAGACCAAGATAAATAAAGCCGTTTTTAATATTCCCACATCCGCATCTCCCGCACAGGTACGTCTAGAATTTGGCCTTCAAAATCAGAAGTTCCGGAACATGAATTCCTTCGCGAAGCTCTGCCATAAATTTCGATCCTCAGAGCCCGGTACACTGAATAATCTATGCTGGGATGAGATAAAAGCACAAATGGTGCAAGCAGTACCTATATCTTGGGGAGCCAATTTGAGGAAATCACTTGTGGAACTACACACCCAAGAAGTATGTGAGAGAATGGCAGAAGAGAAAATATTTATTAAAGCTAGTAATATGTCTGCCAAGAAGACAATCGTTCCTGGAAGACAAAAACGTCTTGTCTCAACTATGTCATGCATGGACAGTAATGAAATCCTATACTCATACAAAGCCCCAAGCCTACCTAGCAACTCATTTGAGCTCTGAGATAAAAAAGAGCTTTATTCACTATTGGCTGGAAATCCATGACCCGAACGACTTAATGCCATCATGGAAACGCAATTATCAAGAGGAGAACTGCCGCCTATGTGGTTATTCGGAAGAAAAAACCCATTTGTTGTGTGTATGCCCAGCTGTAAAGGACCTAAGGAAATCTTTTTTTAAATTGATCTTTAATGAGTTAAATATGCGTACATGCAGACAAGTTGTGATTAGATGGATGGGAGGGTCATCAACTATTCTGTCCTGTCGAGGTGAAAAAAATGTTGCACATATTAGGACATTTCTCTGACAAGCAGATCAAGCAAAAGAGAACACTGGTTGAAAAAACACAATATAGTGGGTCCGAACATTACAAACTATATAGCACTAAGCACGTTAGAGGCTCTATTTTTGTTTTAAACTAGCAGCTTTTCATCCACCATTGCTGGTTGCGTATCTCCAAATAAGAGACCATCTTTGTGGTTTGTGATAAGGATTTTTTATCATGTTACTTGAACTCAAAAAGACATCTGACTCAAGGCAATCCATCTTGTATTTAATATTTTAATCTTATCATGTACCAATGATTCTCTTTTTTGTGATACCACGGTTTTTATTGTAAAATTCGTTTTATGCAATTTGTAATGATTTTAAGTAATCATGCAATAAACAATAAACTGAACTACACACCCTTCTATTTTTTTTCTGATAAATAGTTGGGTACAGGTGGTTTTAGTTGAGTATGATGAGGTGTCTTTCGCGTTTCGCCAGGAATTTATACACACACACACAGGCAGAAACACACACACACACGTTCTCTCCCTCTCTATGTTTGGAAAGACTTAAACAATGTAAGTTATTTAACAACTAATGTGTTTTCTCTCATTTACAGGTAGATGCATCAAGCATTTTTGCGAGCGCAAACGGTGCGAATCGCAAAATTCGGCCGTTTGCGCCCGCAAAAATGGCATTTGAGAAGCATCAAGGGTTCATGCACTCGCAATTTAAGAATTCGGAAATATTTGCGAGTTCTCAAATTGCGATTGCATTTAAGGAATCGCAATTTGCGATTCCTTAAATGCAATGCATGAACCATTCCAAGATTGTGAATTCGCAATCTGGGGCCGCTATTTATCGCGAAGTCAAACTACGTGGTAGATAGCAAAAACTTAGAAATATGGACTTTAGTGCATTTTTCTAAGTTGCATGTTACACACACACATGCCTTGGGACATGTGTGTGCGCAACACCAGTGAACATTACCATTTCAGGGGTGCAACAGGGTGTCCTTTGGACACCCTGGCACCCTTGAAATTGTGGCACATTTGCGATTCGCTAAATGCGAATCGCAAATGATGAATGACTCCCCATTCATAAGCCATTCCTTATTTGCGATTAGCAAATAAGGAATCAGTAGGAATCGCAAATAACATTGCGATTCCTACATGCATCCCGTTTTGCGAGTCTTTAATAGCGAATCCTTAAAATTCGCTATTAAGGACTCGCAAAACATAACTTTGATGAATCTGGGGGATAGTACCCCTACCATTCGCATCCCTCTCACTTTCCACTGCCCCTTAAGCCCTTTTGTGCACCCTGCTTGTCATATAATGTATTTTAACATTATTTGCCAGCGTGATTGTTGGAAAATCTGAAGCTCACCAACCCCCAATCTTACTAGCTGCGCGCCATATTTGGTATTTGGGTGCCCTTCATCTGCATACTAACAAAAACAACATAGATAGTTGTGGAAATTATGTTAAAACACTTCATGCATTTTGGAATCTGAATATATGACCAATGACAATAAATACAAATTGAAATTATTTTTTTTAAATGAACACGATTAAATGAAATCTGCAAACTTTTACTTAGACCTGTTTTTTTGAAGTATGCCTAAACTTAATGTAGTTCAAAATAAAGAGAATTTACCACACTCTCTCAAACGCAGGCACTTAAATCTGAGGTGCGGTAGAAGTGATGACCGTGTGAAGGGTGTTACCATCGCCCTAATTGCAGGTTTCTCCTTCATTTCAACTCCATCAGACACTCTTAAATTAATGATAACCGAATTCTACCAGGGTCCATCGCATCACCGATCTCTCCCTGACCCATTTAAGCTTCCACCATCCATCCATCTACGGAACAGGGATTGTAAAATATGTTCTTTCTTGTTGTACTCTGCCGGTGATGGCTTACTCCAAGTCAGGTGATGAATGAGGGCAAAAGTGTGACAATTAGAATTTCATTAATCATTCAGTAATTGGGGTCCCTGGCTTAATCGTAACTTTAGCTTTTACATCCAAAGGAATTAGAGGAAGATCTCTATTAATCACTGTATCATTCACAGCGCCGGAGCCGGCTTCTAACAATAGATCTCATCACGGCAAGATGTGCTGCAATTAGAAAGAATATGATGAAGAGTCTCATCCTCTGGGCCAGGATTCTGACGGATCCCGGGAGAATCGTGAATGATATCTCACTCCGAACTTAAAGTTAAAAGGAAAAAAGTCTGTCTTCACTTATTTGATACATGAGTAAAGCTGTCAAGAAACTCATTCTGAGGTCACTTTATTTTATTCCTATTCAGATCTGAACTACATAACAGGCAGCATTTATTTGCAAAGACAAAATGCCAGGAGATCATTTGGTTACCGAGACTGAAATTGCCTGCTGTCCTTATTTTTTTGATGTTTTAATTTGTGTCAACATGCATTCTATTGGCCACTAATGAACACCACTGAAACAGAACAGCACAGAGATGATGACTATATTCAATCAATTAATCAATGAAACAGGGAATTGTAAGCGCTCTACTCACCCGTGAGTTCTGCATTATATTGTGAGTAAACTTTACTCGACTGTGGCTAGCAATCTGTAGACCTGCCATTACTAGACTGTGGCTAGCAATCTGTAGACATGCTATTTTTCGACTGTGGCTAGCAATCTGGAGACATGCCATTACTCGACTGTGGCTAGCAATCTGTAGACCTGCCATTACTCGACTGTGGCTAGCAATCTGTAGACCTGCAATTACTCCACTGTGGCTAGCAATCTGTACACCTGCCTTTACTCGACTGTGGCTTGCAATCTGTAGACATGCTATTTTTCAACTGTGGCTAGCAATCTGGAGACATGCTATTACTCGAATGTGGCTAGCAATCTGTAGAAATGCCATTACTTGACTGTGGCTAGCAATCTGTAGACATGCCATTACTTGACTATGGCTAGCAATCTGTAGACATGCCATTACTCGACTGTGGCTAGCAATCTGTAGACATGCCATTACTTGACGGTGACTACCAATCTGTAGACTTGCCATTACTCGACTGCAGCTAGCAATCTGTAGACATGCCTTTACTTGACAGTGGCTAGAAATCTATAGACATGCCTTTACTTGACTGTGGCTAGCAATCTGTAGACATGCCACTACTTGACTGTGGCTAGCAATCTGTTGACATGTAATAGACCTGTTTGTGCCAGAGTACTCGCCAAAAATCATTATTAGACTGCGTGATGGGAGTTTGATAACATAGATTATGTATTAAGGTAGCAATATGCACAGCAGCTATCCCATCATGCCACATTTCCTTTTGTTGTTTTAGGTGTCTTTGATGTCTGTCATACAATTTACTGATATGTTCTTTCAAACTTTTCCTGAAGACCCTGTAGAATATTTGCACTCACACATTAAGTGGCACACTGTGATCCATAGTTTTATACTAATAAGGATCTTCCAGGTGTGCAAGGGTGTAGAACATTAGCTGGTGTATGATCAGTTTGCCTGGTTACATGACATTTTGTGCATCATGCAAAACTGAACCAAAAAACAAAACAATAAAATAGGGAAAAGATTCTGAAAACCCACACCAAGTTTATTTAAATGAGTAAAATTCAATAAAGGTCAGGGTCCTCTGATGCAGGTCAAAGCTGCCTTCAATAAACTTTAATGGCTAAAGTTTTCACAGCTTCTGCTGTTTGAGAGGATTTGTCACTGAGATGGTGCATGTCAAAGCATTTTTCAGTGAGAATGTAAATGTAAATGTATTGCGACTTATATAGCGCACGTATCACCCGAAGGTATCAAGGCGCTTGCTTAGGGAACCCGTCCTGGTATTCCCCTGTGAGATACCCCGGCAGGGTATCCACAAGGTGAAAGCCAGGCATCCCGCCGCGAGGGGCCGTAGTGGAGATTAAGCAAGCTATTGCCCAGAGTCGCAGAGTGTGACCCCGTGAGTCGAGTAGGCACTGGAGCGAGAATTGTCGAGTCCGTGGAATTTTTGAGCCCGAGACCCGCCAAGGCGAGGAATCGAACCCTGGTCCACGGCCGATCTCAGCTTCCGGGTCTGCCGCCTCTAACCACTGAGCCACGCTTCTCCACAGAACGCATGAATGAATTCCAATGAATTGACGAACCAGGCATGGTTGATCTAAATACATAAAATCATCAAAGTTACATCTTCAGCCCGTGGCTTCATCTAAGTTTGCTTTTCTTTCAAATTACTTTCAATTATCTGTTGGTTTAATTCCATAGCTTTTGCAGTTTCACAGCTTAGTGGACTAAAGAATGTGGTATTCACAGTAAATCCTTTGCAAAGCCACCGGGCAAGATGGCCACCGGGTAGGAGCTCTGCCTCAGAGCTCCCGGGGTGGGGATCACCAATTTTGGTATTATCCATGTGATAGCCCGGCTATCCGCCCTCCGCTGTAACGCACCACAGAGCTACAGCTAATGATTCAAGATTGACTCAACTGCATTGGGGATATCTGTGAGGAAATATGCGCATTTGTCTCGATGCCCTCCATCAGGATCGCTCTCTCGGACACTCCTTGGCTCCCCAGAGGGGAACTGGTCTGCCATCGGGGGACCGGTGATCGTATGCTCTGCCGATCATGCTTTGGGACATGCTGGGAGTCTCATCCCTTCTGGCTCACCGTCTTCAAGTGGATTTAAAGAACCCCGGTGAGGTCTGTGGCTTCTTCACCCTGGATATTGCCCTGTTTCGTGCGGACTCTTGATTGCTGACTTCCGATCATGCTGTGAGACCTGCAGGGAGTTTCATCTCTTCTGCCTCACCGTCTTTGGGCAGATTCGGCGCTGGGGTACCGCGCAGCTTACAATCAGCTTCAGCCCACAACCAGCCTCATAATTCAGCAAGATGGCAGGGTAACTGTGTCTTTGCCTCGAATCGGATCGGAGATCGGGTGTGTCTTGGTAGGGAATGGACACCCCGGTGGGCTGAGCCGAGGTCTGGGAGCATGGCGGAGGAGCAGTGCAAAATGGCGGCCGTCATTTCAAATAGAGGTGAGGGGCCATTAAGCAACGAACGACAACTCTGCTTGATCTTAGCGGTTCAGAGGAGGCCACCCCCTCACTTACATTCATACAGAACTGGTGACCGGAGCGTGGTTAGTCGCCTCGGTCTGAGGGTACTGTGATTGAACTGTGGAACACTGTGGCAGAGGCCCTCCATGAGGGTTGTCACCCTCCTAACGACCGGTGAGCGGGGGGGCATTAAATTGGCCCATGAGGATACAAATGTTGGTGGGGGGGGACCCTGCACTTGGAGAGTTAAAGGCAAAAGGTTACCGGATGTTTCTAACTCTGGATCTAACTCCAAGGTCAGAATCCCTTGCCTGACCCCTAGATTGCTGCCACAGATTTCCCTACGACCAGACTCTGACCAGACCTTGATCACATCCCCCTCGGCCTATATAGTAGCCCCAGCTCCCGCTTTGGCTTGTTTTTTACTCCCTCACCCCACCTCCTCTTTCTACCTCTATCCTCGTAGACTATGTATCAATTCAAAACCCAAAAGTTGAGACTTGAGCAACATGGCTGATGCATGGTGGAGTTGCTAGACAACTAAAGAGGAGATTGGCTCTGGTTTCCCCCTCTACCTTCACCTACCCATCTGGACATTAGACACAGTTCTTCCTCGGCTCCCTGCTATGGCTCCCTCCTCCCTTTCTTTCCTAACAAATACTAACAACCTCGTTGTTTTGTTACTGTACCTTACTACGCTATTGTAATTGATGTAATTTGTAACACAATGTCCCTTGTTAATAGCGCTCTGATACCTCCGGGTCTAGCTAGCACTATATAATCCATTTGATATACCTTTTAATGCAATGATCCTCTGGTTAAGATCTCTTTTACCTCCGGGTCTAGACAGCACTATATAACCTTCGCAATTCAATCAAGTAAAACTGGTTTTCCTGAGCACTGAGTAAAAAGTGGAGCAACCTTTTATATGGCCTATCTGATTTGAAAAATTGCAATAACTCTAGTTACAATATTCACTGTACAGCATAGATACACATGAGGGAAATGGCTTTATTTGCATTATATTTATTCATCAAAAACAAGTTTTTTTTATATTTTAGTTTTTATATATATATTTTTACACTTTCTGTATAAAAATATTTTTACAAAACACATTTACAAAATTATTTCATTAAGGAGAAAAACATTTCTTCACTTTTCTAAACATAGATTTATATGTAAATGACCCCCAAAGGAAAAAAAAAATGTTAACATTCTGTCATTCATCCATTCTCACCTTTCAAGCCTCTCAAACATACCAACTATCATACTACACAAACACGTTCACAAGGAAACCACATCTTGAGTGAAAATCCTACTGCAATAATTCAATTTGCCTTATATCAGTGCATTCCAAAACACAAACATGTATCCGTCTTTTAGGTTTTGAATAATCGTTTTCTTGTCGTAATTCTTAGGTGGATTTCACAGATGTTTGTTGCTGGCCTACGCAGGTTTCGGTGATCACAAACTACCCAGGTTTTTTTTTTACGGTCAAATTAGGATGCGTGTACTGAGTGCGGCACTCAGCGTGACCTCTGGTGTGCGAGCGTTGGGTACGTGTATCCTACCACGTATGCTGCGTGATTCCTAATGCGTCGGGTACTTGTATTCAAGCAAGAAAAATATTTTAAAAATATATATTTTTCAGATATCTATCAAGCTTATGTGTTTAGATGTTGGTTGGTTCTACAAAGAGCCTTTGTATTTATTGGTACCTATAAGTAAGTACCTATGCAGAGTCTAAAGTTGTTGAGGAGGAGTGTTTTACAGTGTGCTGAACTTTTGACCTCTGTGGTCAGTTGAGGTTTGCATGATCTGTTACTATGGTAACAGCAGAAAGCAAATTCGTGGTAGGGTTCAAAGTTATGTCAGTTGGAAAGGGTTCAAATGTCCAACCAAGAGAAATGTGTGTTTGCTTTTGAATTAATGTGGGAAGCAATTTGATTTGTTATTTACATGTATATATGTGTAGATTGAGAGGGAAAGTTAGCCATTTTTCGGTTTTGCTAAGAACAGTGAAGTACAGACATTCTGTATAAGAACATCTGGTGTGTGACTGACATTATTCCTAATCTACAAATCAATTTGAAAGGTGAGTTGTTAACTTGTAAGGGGATGTATGTGGTGCATTTTGTTTTTAATAAGAGTAATGTGTTTATCCTGCTAAAGTGCAAGGAGTAGGTTAGTTGTGTATAATCATATTCTGAGTTTGTCTGCATTTGGATAACGATTGTGATAAAAGCATTTGATAAGTTAATGTGTTTGGTGAGTCAGGTTTGTACAGTAAAGTGCAGTACTAAAAAATGTAGAATGTGTGCCTTCACTTTTCCAGTTCTAGAGTAGTTAATAGTGTTGCTTGTTTAGAATTAGACTTGTGTTTTACATGAACAATTTTCTAGACAGTATACATACACTACTGCAAACTCTCTGGGGCAGATTTACAAGCTCCTTGCGCCTCTTTGTGCTGCCATTGCATCACTTTTTTGACGCAATGTTGGCGCAAATATTGCAGCAAATTGCTTATGTATTTGCAAAATGAGTTAGGGTTGTGCACTGAAATGTAGTGGTTATATACATGGAATGTGTGCAGTCACTTTACCGTTTCTAGACTAGTAAATGTGTTTTGGTAAAATGCAAAGTCTAATATTTTTTGTCTAGAATCACATTGTGAGTCTGTGTGCATTTAGGAATCATTCTGAGAGAAGCATTTATGCACTATGCAAGTAGTAGGGTAACCAAATTCACACTTGTGTTTCAGACCTGCATTTCCCCTGTCAGTAACTATGCACTCCATTTATAAGAAATACTGTTATTTGTCCGGAATCACACTGTGAGTCAGTGTCCATTTGAGTAAATTGAGAGAGGATGATTTGGTTGGTTGATGTGTTTTCAGATATAGATGGCATGATTTGCTTGAAACTCTTATGCACTATGCAAGTAGTAGTGTAATCATCTTCACATTTGTGTTTCAGGCCTACATTTCCCCAGTCAGTATCTATACACTCCATTTATAAGAAATAGTGGTATGTGTCTAGAATCACACTGTGAGTCAGTGTCCATTGGGGAAAATTGAGAGAGAATGATTTGGTTGGTTGATGTGTTTTCAGACATATAAGTACATGTACTGTGGCAGTGAGCCAGGCTTTAGGGCATGCAGCGCCTAAACCTCCTATGCACTATGCAAGTAGTAGTGTAATCATCTTCACACTTGTGTTTCAGACCTACATTTCCCCTGTCAGTATCTATGCACTCCATTTATAAGAAATACTGTTATTTGTCTAGAATCACACTGTGAGTCAGTGTCCATTTGAGTAAATTGAGAGAGGATGATTTGGTTGGTTGATGTGTTTGCAGATATAGAAGACATGCTTTGCTTGAAACTCTTATGCACTATGCAAGTAGTAGTGTAACCATCTTCACACTTGTGTTTCAGGCCTACATTTCCCTAGTCAGTATCTATACACTCCATTTATAAGAAATAGTGTTTTTTGTCTAGAATCACACTGTGAGTCAGTGTCCATTGGGGATAATTGAGAGAGAATGATTTGGTTGGTTGGTGTGTTTGCAGACATATAAGTACATGTACTGTGGCAGTGAGCCAGGCTTTAGGGCATGCAGTGCTTGAAACTCATTTGCACTATGCAAGTAGTAGTGTAATCATCTTCACACTTGTGTGTCAGGCCTACTTTTCCCCAGTCAGTATCTATGCACTCCATTTAAAAGAAATACTGTTATTTGTCTAGAATCAAACTGTGAGTCAGTGTCCATTTGGGAAAATTGAGAGACAATGATTTCATTTGTTGATATGTTTGCAGACATTTAAATATATGTACTGTTTTAGTGAGCCAGGCTTTAGGGCATGCAGTGTTTGAAACTCCTATGCACTATGCAAGTAGTAGTGCAACCATCTTCACACTTGGGTTTCAGGCCTACATTTCCCCAGGCAGTATCTACACACTCCATTTATAAGAAATACTGTTATTTGTCTAGAATCGCACTGTGAGTCAGTTTCCGTTTGAGAAAACTGAGAGAGAATGATTTGGCTGGTTGATGTGTTTGCAGACATATAAGTACATGTACTGTTGCAGCGGGCCAGTCTTTAGGGCATGCAGTGCTTGAAACTCCTACGCAGTATGCATGTAGTAGTGTAACCATCTTCACACTTGTGTTTCAGGCCTACAGTTCCCCAGTCAGTATCTATACACCCAATTTATAATAAATACTGTTATTTGTCTAGAATCAAACTGTGAGTCAGTGTCCATTTGGGAAAATTGAGAGAGAATGATTTTGTTTGTTGATGTGTTTGCAGACATATAAATATATGTACTTTTTCAGTGAGCCAGACTTTAGGGCATGCAGTTTTTGAAACTCCTATGCACTATGCAAGTAGTAGTGCAACCATCTTCACACTTGGGTTTCAGGCCTACATTTCCCCAGTCAGTATCTACACACTCCATTTATAAGAAATACTGTTATTTGTCAAGAATCACACTGTGAGTCAGTTTCAATTTGAGAAAATTGAGAGAGAATGATTTGGTTGGTTGATGCGTTTGCAGACATATAAGTACATGTACTGTTGCAGCGAGCCAGTCTTTAGGGCATGCAGTGCTTGAAACTCCTACGCAGTATGCATGTAGTAGTGTAACCATCTTCACACTTGGGTTTCAGGCCTACATTTCCCCAGTCAGTATCTATACACTCCATTTATAAGAAATACTGGTATTTGTCTAGAATCACACTGTGAGGCAGTTTCCAATTGAGAAAATTGAGAGAGAATGATTTGGTTGGTTGATGTGTTTGCAGACATAAGTACATGTACTGTTGCAGCGAACCAGGCTTTAGGGCATGCAGTGCTTGAAACTCCTGTGCACTACGCAAGTAGTAGTGTAATCATCTTCACACTTGTGTTTCAGGCCTACATTTCCCCAGTCAGTATCTATACACTCCATTTATAAGAAATACTGTTATTTGTCTAGAATCAAACTGTGAGTCAGTGTCCATTTGGGAAAATTGAGAGAGAATGATTTTGTTTGTTGATGTGTTTGCAGACATATAAATATATGTACTGTTTCCGTGAGCCAGACTTTAGGACATGCAGTTTTTGAAACTCCTATGCACTATGCAAGTAGTAGTGTAACTATCTTCACACTTGTGTTTCAGGCCTACATTTCCCCAGTCAGTATCTATACACTCCATTTATAAGAAATACTGTTATTTGTCTAGAATCACACTGTGAGTCAGTTTCCGTTTGAGAAAACTGAGAGAGAATGATTTGGTTGGTTGGTGTGTTTGGTTGGTTGACATGTACTGTTGCAGCGAGCCAGTCTTTAGGGCATGCAGTGCTTGAAACTCCTACGCAGTATGCATGTAGTAGTGTAACCATCTTCACACTTGTGTTTCAGGCCTGCATTTCACCAGTCAGTATCTATACACTCCATTTATAAGAAATACTGTTATTTTTATAGAATCACACTGTGAGTCAGTTTGCATTTGAGATAATTGAGAGAAAATGATTTGGTTGGTTGATGTGTTTGCAGACATATAAGTACATGTACTGTTGCAGTAAGCCAGTCTTTAGGGCATGCTGTGCTTGCAACTCTTATGTTGTATGCAAGTAGTAGTGTAACCACCTTCACACTTGTCTTTCAGGCCTACAATTCCCCAGTCAGTATCCATACACTCCAGCAAACGCAGTGTGACTGCTCTTGCAATCCCATAGTGACTCGTTTAGTACCATATACTAATGCATTCACTAAACTAAAACTCAATCAATTATGAATTCACCCAGTGTCTCTCATTATAGTACTGTAATCATTCAGTCACTGTGCATGTACTCATGCAGTGAGCCAGGCTTTAGGTCACAGAGTGCTTCAAACTCCTATGCACTATGCATGTAGTGGTGTAACCACCTTCACACTTGTGTTTCAGGCTTACAATTTCCCATTCAGTATCCATACACTCCATCAAACACCCTGTGGCTGCTCTTGCAATCCTATAGTGACCCTTTGAGCTCCATGTAGTAATCCATTCACTAAAGTAAAACTCAGCTAATTATGAATTCACCCACTGTCTCTCCTTATAGTACTGTTATCATTCAGTCTGTATGCATGTACTCATGGAGTAAGCCAGGCTTTAGGGCACGGAGTACTTCAAAGTCCTATGCACTATGCAAGTAGTGGTCTAACCACTTTCACACTTCTGTTTCAGACCTACAATTCCCCAGTCCGTATCCATACACTCCAGCAAACACTCTGTGACTGCTCTTGTAATCTTATAGTGACCCTTTCAGCTCCATGTACTAATCCATTCACTAAAGTAACACTCAACCAATTATGAATTCACTGCGCTCAAACTTAAACATTTATAAATTCAGTGACGCACTCTTCTTGCAGAACTCTAATCATTCACTCAGTACCCAAGTACTCATGTAGCGAAGTAGGCCTTATGACAAGGACTGCTTCAACCCCCTATGCTGTATGTATGTAGTCTTCTATCCACATGCACACGTGTCTTTCACACCTTCAATTCCCCAGTTAGTATTCATGATGTTGCAGCAAATACTCTGTGTCTTCCCTTGTACTGTTCTAGTGATGCATTCAGCACAATGTACTAATCCATTCACTGCTCCAAAAGCCAAACACTTATAAATTCATTCAGGTACTCTTCTTGCAGATGTAGTTCTTGAAACTCCTATGCAGTATGTATGCACTACTGTTATCAGTTACACACTTGTTTTTCATATTTAGTCATTGTAGATTGTATTTGTTTAGTAATAGAATAGTATAATTTATAGATGTATTTTTGTAACATTATATATCTTTTTTTTATAACAGATTCCATTTATCAACACTAAAAGAAATTCATCATGCCTATAAAAAGTGAAAAGAGGAAATAATATAAAAAAGCTTATCATGTGGAGAAGCGTGGCTCAGTGGTTAGAGGCGGCAGACCCGCAAGCTGAGATCGGCCGTGGACCAGGGTTCGATTCCCCGCCTCGGCGGGACTCGGGCTCAAAAATTCCACGGACCCGACAATTCTCGCTCCGGTGCCTACTCGACTCACGGGGTCACACTCTGCGACTCTGGGCAATAGATTGCTTAATCTCCACTACGGCCCCTCGCGGCGGGATGCCTGGCTTTCACCTTGTGGATACCCTGCTGGGGTATCTCACAGGGGAATACCAGGACGGGTTCCCTAAGCAAGCACCTTGATGCCTTCGGGTGATACGTGCGCTATATAAGTCGCAATACATTTACATTTATCATTTCAAGTGAAGTCATCCACAAGATTTACCTTAACAACAATGTGTGGTAAAAAAGAAAAAAAACTCCTGGTAAGAGAACAAAGGATTTTCTAAAAAAAACTATCAAACACTAGGAATAGTGTAGAGAATGTGAAAAATAAAAAGAATATATCTGCAACAAAAAAGAAAAACAAGAGAAAAAACATAAATAATGGGAAATCATGTACTAAACAAACACTGTATAGTAAAAGGAGGAAGAATCAATTTCAGGAAATTAGAAAAAGAATGTTTTACAATAGAGTTGTCTTAAACTTATTAAAGCATATGAAGGAATGTAAAAGAAAATCAGCATTTTATAAGAAGAAGAAACATATTGAAAGTATTGTTGAGAAGGCTTTTGAATTAAAAAGGAAATTATTTACTTCAATAATCAATAGAATTCGATCACTAGATAAACCAATCCATTTAATGAAGGCCTAAAGTAAGTGGAGAAGACTAATTAACAGAACTAATTTTTCTGATTTTTTTTGGGTGAATGGAAACACAGTTCAAGTTCTGAGCCTTTTTTTAATGAAGAGAGTTATCTTCAGAGTTATGATTTGTTGCATGCAGTTGACACTAGTGGGCGAGCTTATGAGGTTAGAAATGGTTGTCCTATTGAGAAAGAGAGAATTGTTCCCAGAAATGCAGAAGAGGTGTTAGCTGATGACGTTTTAGGGAGACGTCCTAAAGGTTGCAGTACTATTTGTAGTGTACGACAGGAATCTATTGATTTTTTATGCAATTTCTTACGTGAGTATACTAAGAAAAGTGTTAAACAAAAGATTAAGTTGTTGCAAGGACTAGACCCTTGCAGAGTGAGAGAAAATACTGGTTTGCAAGGTAATTCTCTGGCTTGTCTTTCTAGAAAAGTATGTCAAAGTGTTTTTCACCATTTCAGGATGTTAGCAGTACATCATACTCAAATGAGGAATTAGTCAGAACATTGTATTATGCAAAAAGTCCAGCACTAATGTAAAAAAAGTTAAACAGTGCTCTTTTGCGTGGATCAGTATCAGTTGTAATGAACGTTTGTGAAGAAATTGAGTTTAGTTACTTTGGTCCTGAGCATGACAGTGCAGAAACTGATACATTAATAGAAGGAAATGTGGAAGAGAATGTACAACATTCTAGTACAAGTAAATTTTGAGCAAGGAATTACGAAGTTTAAGGTGATTTCAGGAGAAAGGCCAAAATATTCTTGTATTAGTTGTCGATGAACTCATTATAAAAATCAGACTAGGACTGTTGATCTGTATTTAAAAAGTGAAAGAGAAAATAATAATAAGTGGGAGGAATTTGCAACTTATTTGTTGGTAGAGAATTGTTTTGATTTGGGTTCTGATCAACGTATTTGTAAATACTGTTATAACAAATTAGACGAGAATAAAATGCCTGCTAGAGCTGTGCATAATAATCTTGAGATGGTAAATATTCCCTCTGAACTGATAGATTTAAATACCTATGAGTCTATTCTTATTCAATGTGTGCATCCATTTTAGGCTATTGTTCGTATGGAGCCTAAGACAGGGAAATTGCCTCCTTCAGATTTACAGAGAGGATTAAAGGGAAGAGTTGTATATTTGCCTCTAGATTTAAAGAAAAATATTGAAACAATTGGTGTAGAAAATGTAGAAGATGAACCTCTAGTTATTCTAGTTAATGGCGTTCCTACTAAGAGTAAGAAAATCTGGCAAGAATTAGTGGATGTTACAAAAGTGAAAACGGCAATGTTGTTTCTGGTAAAAATAATCAGTACTATAAAAATGTGTATGTGGGAGAAGAAGAAATAACTTTAGAAGAAGATACTGACTCGTCAACTGGACAAATTGAAAAAGTGGATATGTCCAAAACTGAAAAAATCTATGAACATTACAGTGTTCATCCACTTCATTCCAAAGAAGGGATGGGAAATACTATTGAGTTATTCCAAATGAAGGAACCAAAGGGAAATTCCATGAGTGTATGGGAAGAAAGTTTGGAAGCTCGTTGTTTCCAACAGGAAAAAGAGGACGATATGATGAACGACCTGTGCATATTCCTGCATCTGAATACCGGACATGAAGATTGTATGCAGACGATCCAAGATTTCGACAATGTATTCCGTATTTGTTTCATCGTTTGTTTGAGAGTGACTTGTCTGGACTTTCTTATGCAGTCAACCATTTATTGAAAACAGGTGTACATCTGCAAAATGTTTTGGTAAAGGAATTTATGGATAAAGTACACCAGAAAGATAATGTTTTGGAATCTCACCTGATTAATCTCATGGCATGTCAGCGTGGAACTAATGAGTACTGGTACCGTCATCATGGAGAACTTAAATGTATGCTAAGGAACTTAGGAAATCCTACATGGTTCCTTACTCTAAGCTGTGCTGAATACGCTTGGGATGATTTACTTCAATTTCTTCGAGAGGCAAATCCAAATATAGTAAATATTGAATACAAGACACCTGGAGAACTGTGCTCTTTGGATCCAGTTAATGTATGCAGATATTTCAATCATAGATTTGAAGCTATGATGTCTTTTATCACCAATAAAAAAAAATCCTCCTTTTGGAGAGGTTGTGGATTTCTTTTGGAGCAAGGAGTATCAAGAAAGAGGTGCACCTCACATACATATGCTAATATGGATCAAAGATGGCCCCAAATTAGGAACAGATTCGGATGATACTGTGTTGTATTTTATTGAAGAATACTTGCTACATGTGCTATACCCAAAAGCACAGAAGAAAAAACTTAAGACAACAAGTCTTATGATTCCAAAGCCATCATTGTGGGAAATACTGTTGTCGAAAGCACAAAGTCAAAGGAAAAGTTTTATACCAAATGTTTTGGTTTTCCACATCCTGTAATATCCAAAGGAAGAGTGAACAGTGTTATGTCAGCTGTCTGACATACCTTGACAAGAAAGTCTCCAAAGAATACCTATAATTTGAGAAGAAGTGAAGGGTCAAAATATATAAATGATAATAATCCAGTTATTCTGTCCATGTGGAATGCTAACATGAATATTGAATACGTTGCTGACAATTCCATTGCTGTTACTCGATATGTAACATCCTACATAACAAAATCAGAAAAGACGGAATTAAAGGAAATGTGGGAAGAGATTTCCCACGAGAAGAGTCCAAGTAAGAAATTATACAGTTACAGTTTGAAGATGTTATCTCATTGAAAAATCAGAGCATATGAATACTCAGATCGATTATCATCTGCAAGTCTATACTCCAAATCTAGAAGGATCATTTGGGTGAGTCTAGGTCTTGCTGCAACACAAAATCGAGTACTTAAATCTGTACAAGAAATTGAATATTTAGCTGAAAAAGAGCCAGAAAGTACAGATATTGTGAAAACAAATATGTTGGATGCATATTATCCAAATAGAAGTCATCATGGATGCGATGAGTAGGCGGCTGCCTGACCTCACCAACATCCACTGAGACTAAACTCTTGGTGTTTCACTTTAGAATTTGCAGAGTTTTGATGAACTTCTTTTTAAAACTGAGTAGCAATTTTTAAAAACTGAGTAGCGGTTTTTAAAACTGTGAATATTGCCTAAATTGCACATTCAAACTATTGTACCTCATTTGGCTCCCGCCTTGGTCCCCGCAGCTGTGTGCTGTTTGTGTGGATGATGTACAGACCGGGCACAAGAACGCGCAGGGCGTTCCCGGCAGCAGAGGGGGCGGAGCTGATTGCGAGCTTCGCTCGCTACTAAAGCCAAGGATTTCACGCTGCTCTCAGAGGATTGCAGTGAGTAGGCGGCTGCCTAACCTCACCAACATCCACTGAGACTAAACTCTTGGTGTTTCACTTTAGAATTTGCACCGTTTTGATGAACTTTTTTTTAAAACTGAGTAGCGATTTTAAAAACTGAGTAGCAATTTTTAAAACTGTGAATATTGCCTAAATTGCACATTCAAACTGATAGAGCGCGCGAGGTCACCCAACCAATAATTTCGCCGCTTCCGGCTTCAGGCCCATATATTTCAATTCACCATATACATTGACCGGGTGACTTCACGGGCTGCTACCAATTTGTGTGAATTCCCTACTGTTATTACTCAGCGTACCCGACTTACCATCCACCGACACGGGTACCTATGACCACAATGGATCAGGGAGCTAGCTGTAAAAGGAAAGGCAGCAAAATACAACTCAAAATGACATTCAATACCTTTGTAAATGACCACGGACAACTGGAAGTTTTAAAGTCTTTATCTAAAGTTCGTTCTCAGTAAGCATTAGATTTACAAGGATAAGACAATCAATAATCAAGATAATGAAAAGTACATAACTATAGAGAAATAAAGTCAGGGTAATCATGGAAATACTAAATATGGGATGCAACGGGAAACGCTATGCATTTAGGGTAAAAGTTCTTTGAACAGTTTAAGTAAGGCCGTTCTAGACCATATCAGGAAATGACAAACTGCAATGCAAAATATGATTTCTAACAGATAGGGTAACATGGGAAACGTTATGAAAATATGCAAATGACTTTACAATTCAATAGTTGCGGCAAAAGCATGGAAAAATCAACATATGCAAAGGTGTGTCTTTATTAAAGCAAAAGACAGAAAATAGAAAGGTGCAAGTTCAAAGAACTTAGAGCAATATTTACCTAGACTGGTGTGGAAACCAAACCCTGGCCACGGGTCAGTTAAGGACAGGAAACCCTCAAGGAAGGATACCCCTCAATGGACAGCAGGTGCAGAATGGACACCCAGGAAAGGACAGGAAACCCTCAGATTAGGATCAGGACAGGACCTCAGGACAGGACAGGAAACCCTCAGGACAGGACCAGCACCCGCAGTTCGGAAGCAACGCCTGCGCTCCACCCTCTCTGCAGCTATCGATCAAGACCCCGATTGGGTCAGCGAACTCCCAGCAAAGTGCTTCGCCAGCACTTTAAGGTTCAGTAGAACCTTAGTCTATGGTCAATTTCGGACAGAGTACTCCGCAGTGCTCTGTATCTTCAGTCACCTATTGAGTGCGATGGGTCAGTGACAGGTCAGCTAAACCAGACAAGTCGGACAATTTCCCTAGGTGAACCCAGGGTAGATATACAGTTTGGGGACGGTGTACCACCCCCCAATGTTGCAAAGTGTCAGAATCCCTCAATTTGGATTGGTCCTAAGATAGGATTTGGGTAACACACCAATCAGAACAGACTATTTGGAGGCCTTATTTACATCTCTGGGCACCGCCTAGCAAGATTGGGGTTCCCATGAGAAAATCGCGCAGAATACAGTGAAAGAATACATTTTAGCAACATTAAGGAACAATATCGTGATGCTGCGGGGCGAAGGTACAGCTTCCCAGGGTGGCTTCTGGTATCAACCTTCTTTGGCAGCAATTCAATGCCATGATGGCTCCTGGCGAGTCTGCGCACAAGTACCCTCCAAAATGGACTCCCCAGCCCAGCACCCCTCCGAGTCGAGGATACATGAAAAGTAAGCGAAAACAAATTAATACATAGACATAACGATATGAAAACACATCATTGGGTTTGTACTTTCAACTTATCACTATAAATTATACTTATGCAGTCTAAATGTTAGCTACATATACACGGGCACAAGAGCAATGGCACGAGCAGTACCACGTTATTGCCAAAGCTATGTATTACGCATGCGCAACTATTTCCCTCCAAACCTGCAAACACGTTAGAACACGTGAGTGTGACTGACGCATGCGCAGGAGCTATTTCAAAGCAGCGGCCATTTTTAGGACCCAAATTAATCGTATTAGAAATACACATAGGCAAGCTTCATTGATTTCGTTTCAAACATGAAATAAACGTTAGTAAGACGTACAAATTATTAATTTATTACACATGGGCGAGCTTCTTGACTACAGCAAGTCGCAAATGCGAAGCTTTGCTTCATCAAAACTATTGTACCTCATTTGGCTCCCGCCTCGGTCCCCGCAGCTGTGTGCTGTTTGTGTGGAGGGCGTGGAGACCGGGCACTAGAACGTGCAGGGCGTTCCCGGCAGCAGAGGGGGCGGAGCTGATTGCGAGCTTCGCTCACTACTAAACTATAAAA
Organism: Lissotriton helveticus; assembly: GCF_964261635.1. NCBI lineage: Eukaryota > Metazoa > Chordata > Amphibia > Caudata > Salamandridae > Lissotriton > Lissotriton helveticus. Next base: position 1,770,292,158 of record NC_136063.1, read on the forward strand.
CCCTATGTGTCAGCTTGCGTGCAGCGGACGCGCAGAAGGCGCGCTAAAAGCAAGCCCGTCTGCACCCGTCCGCGCCTGTGTCATGTCCAGCGCCTGCCACTCTGCCCAAACCCACCCTACAAAGTGCCGTAGGTGGACCAGAAAGAGTCTCCTTGAACTCAGACCCACTATAGGAGGCAACCACACCAGGTGCAACCCTGCACTACTTAATGAACGGTTTACTTGCACAGATTGCTCCTTCTCCCTTGTTCCTCCTCCGTCACGCCCACGTTGGGACATCAGAGATGGACCTTGCCCTTCACCCCCACGCGAACTTAAAGCATGTCTACTCAACAGCCGGTCCTTGTCTAAACATGTGTCATCTGGCTCTCCCTTACATCTAACGCCTGGGATCTGATGTTTCTCACGGAAACTTGGACGAAAGATGCCTCTAACCCCGACATTTCTTTGGCTGTCCCCCCTGACTACCAATTTACCGGGATCAATAGACCGGGATCAAAAATTGGAGGAGGCATAGCTATTTATTTATTTATTTTTGCCATTTCTAAAGCCCGAACGAATACCCGCAGGCGTCTCGGCGCTAGACAATTCGCATAACTTCAGGTCGATGTTAATTGCTCCAAAGGATTTTTAATGGGTGTTACTGATTAAAAAGCCATGTCTTCAATCGCTTACGGAACTGGAGAAGTGAGGGTTAATTCTCAGAGCTCATTGGAAGATATCCTCCAGGAAATTAGTTAAACTTGGATCCATCAAAGCTATGTACTTCAGCATTTCCGAGGCCTCTCTTCTTATCTGTGCGGGGGTGCTGATTTATGGTATAAAGCAGGAATATCGACGGGAGAATATCGACTAGCATAAATATCGAGGTAAGAATATCGAATTTAAAAAATATCGTTGAAGTAAATATCGTTGTTGTAAATATCGATTTTGTATAATGACAAAAATATCGTCAAAATAAAATATCGTTGTATAGAATATCGTTTAGAGAAATATCGTTGAATATAATATCGACAAAATAATTGAATGTGTTATATAAGTGTAGAAAAATTTGTTTTATGTTTAAATATTAATTAAGGGGCTCATTAGGATGGCGGACGGACTTGCGTCCGTCCGCCACCCTTGAGGAGGAGGGAACGTCCGCAGGGGCTGCGGCGTTCCCTCCGTGCTGATTAGGATGTGACCGCCAGGGTGGCGGTCACATCCTCTATTTTTAACATTGCGGCGGGTGCAGCTTCAAGCTGCACCCGCCGCAATGTTAAAAATGCATGTGTTACATTTACATGCACAAAGCGGCAGGCACCGCACGGTGCCTGCTGCTTTGTGTACGCAAATGCAGGGGGGTACCATAGGTACCCCCCATGTGCACCCCCCACCCCCCATTCACCCAGGGGGCCCGCAACGGGCCCCCAAAGTGAATGTCCGTATGCTTTTCCATGGCGGAAATGCCGCCGTGGAAAAGCATTTTTACACGAACATCATAATATGGCGGACGGTGTCTCATAGACACCGCCTGCCATGTTATAGCTTTTCCGCCGCGGTCGGAAGCTGACCGCTGCGGAAAAGCGGCGGACGGAATTCCAGACCCACCAGCCATCCTAATTTGGCGGTGGGTCTTTGGAGGCTCCGCCGCGGTTTTTCCGCATCCTCCGGGCCGGCGGACACTTCCGCCGGCCCGGAGGATGCGGAAAAACCGCAATGCTAATCGGCCCCTAAATGTCTATTTTTATTATTATAGGGATCAAAATGTAAAAAAAAATTAAATGTTTGTAAATATTTTAGGAGCGGGTTATTGGTATTATAGGGGATAAGGGTGGGTAGTAATTTAAAAAAGTAGTGTAAATAATATGTATAGAATGGTAAAAAATTCGAAAATTTTAATTTATTTTTTATTTTGAATTGCGAAATTTGAAATGTAATTTAAATAACAGAATTATTTATTTAATGGGTTTTTAAAAAGATTTAGTAGCGGGTTGTTGGTGATATAGGGGATAAGGGTGGGTAGTATATTAAAATATGTTTCATAAAATTTAAATTTAATTAAAAAAAATTATAAATTGAAATACAAAAAAATATTATATTTAATTGAAATTGAATGTATTATATAATAATTTTGTAATTAAGTGTGGGTTTTATTTATATAGTGTTTAATAAAAAATTCAATTGCTATAAAAAATACGAAATTTGAAATTTCAATATTTAAATTTGAAATTTGAAATTAGAAATTTGATTTTTAAATTATATTAAAATAAGTCAAGTGTGTAATATTTTATGTTTGTGTATTTGTTATAATATATGCTAAGAATGATTAGAAAAACACAAAAACAACCTTTTGGTTAAAAATTATAAAATTGTGAAAATTATGTAAAATTTTTTAAAAAAATCGAAATTTGAAATTTCAATATTTAATTTTGAAATTTGAAATTAGAAAATTAATTTTTAAATTATATTAAATTAAGTGAAGTGTGTAATATTTTATGTTTGTGTATTTCTTATAATATATGCTAAGAATTATTCGAAAAAATTAAAAACAAAGTTTGGGTTAAAAATTATAAAATTGTGAAAATTATGTAAACATTTATAAAACATTCGAAATTTGAAATTTAAATTTTGGTGAAAACAATTTGTTATTGTTATGTTCAAAAAAACATATTTTGTGATTGTAATTTAATAGTCTATTATGTAGTATAATAGATAAGAGTTGTTATTAATATATATAAAGTGATGTTTATGTGTTATAATATCACAATTATTATGGTTTACTGTCCAGCAGTTTCCCTGACTTATGTAGGATTGGAGTTAGAATTGTTATTTATTATGGTTTCCTGTCCAGCACTTTATCTGACTTATGTATGATTGGAGTTAAAATAGTTATTTATTGTTGCTTACTGTTAAGTATTTTCTATGAGTTATGTTTTATATTTTTTTATTTATAAAAAAAGAATTTAAATTTTTTTTTTAATTTTTAGAATTATTATTATATATAATGTTGTAATATTATTTTTATAAATAAAAAAAATGAATATTTTCGACATTTTTACATACATATCACAAGTGTCAACATTTATTAAGTACAATAGTAATATAGTTTTGTACACATTTTTTTATTCATACTTTCATTTGTTGATGCAAACATTTACATAATTTTCATACACCTTTTTCAATTATTTGTTTACATTTTACATTGCAATTTTAGTCATATATACATTGTTATATTACATTAATTAGTATATTAAATTTTAATTTTTCTTTTTTTAAATTTAATATGTTAATTAATTAACATGTAATTGTATTTTTCTAAAGTATGTACATAAAATAGTGCTCAGTTTTATACATATAAAAAATATTTTTTAACAATCAAATACATATTTTTAATATACAATAATTAATTAATATATAAATATATTATATTTATTATTGTATATTTTACATTAATCATATGTTTATTTACAAACAATAAGTAAATTATTACAAAACATGGAAAATAAATTGCTATTCATCTCTATTGTTTATTTTTAATAATGGGGATTTAGTCCTATTTTTATTTTTATTGTGCTGCCATTTTGTTTTTTGAACTTCACTTTTTAGTCTTTCTACATCGTTGTTTGGGTCATTTCAGAAAACGGAACCTCGCGGTTGGGAGCTGCTTCGTGTTGGTGAATGTAAGTTTATTTTACATTAATTTTAACTACATTTTAATACATTATAGAGCTAGTTGTAGTGTGTACGTGTTGCTATGTGTTGTACTTTACAGTTTAGGTGAAAAATACGTGTTATTTAAGGTCATTATTGATAACGTACTTTCTTAGATATTTCTTATGAAATTAAGGTTTATGTATTGTGTAAATGAATTAGTTCAGGTGTTTTCCTATGTTTTATATGTTATGTTTAGGCTTTCTGGCTTTCGTATTTATTGTGGGTGGGTTTTGTTTGTATTTATTTACAGGGGTTCGTTTTGGTGAGCAGATGGATTTTATCTCGTATTTTTTGTAAAATACAAGTAAATGTTTCACTACATTTCTTGATTTTTCGGGATTTTGGAGAGTTTTTCTCGTGATTAATTTTCGGGTTTTTTGTGGTTCCGTTCTCCAGAGTCTTGCTACTGGGACCCTTATAAAACAGTTGTATATTTGGCATTTTGTGGGGATTTTTTGTAAAACATGTGGATTGATTTTGGTTCTAATCGTTTTGAAACCATGTTCTTGGAACACATTCTACAGCTGCAGAACAGTAAAGTTATTATTATATTTTTGTTTGGGGTGGATTGTGCTATATTGTGCAATTTTTTTAAATGTCGTTTTATTATGTCTTGCAATAATTGATTACATTTATTTTTACATGACATAATTTAACTACATTAAAAAAAATAGTTTTATTTATTGTTTGAAATGTTTTTATGTGTTGCTTGTTAAAGGATAGATTTGGCTATTAGTTCTAAGTATTCAAGACCTTCGATACTTGGGTACATTCTTATTTTTTGCTGTAGGTATTCGTACATATTTAATGTTTGTTTACTTAGTTTAGGGCCGATTTTAGATAGAGATTGCTCTATTCTTAGTTCTTGGTAGCTTTGCTCTTTTTGATGCTTTGGATTAGTTTATGAAGTGTGGGTTGTGTTCTTCCTATTGTGGCTTGGAAGGCATTATGCCATCCTTCGACCGCGTTGTTAGTTTTGGCTTTCTGTGCCATAGTACTAGCATACACATTCCACCATGGAATTTGGAATTTAGGTTGTCTGCGGTGGCCAGAACGATGTAATCTTCCCACCCAGGTATCTTCAAAATAGTCTAAGAAGGGAGTTAATTTTTTTTCATTGGTGCGGTAGAAAGGGCTGTCAAGTAGTAAATTGTAATAGTTAGCAACTTCTGTTGTTGGTACAAATGCCAATGCTATTAACTTTTTAATCTGATAAGCAAAGTTACTGTTTGTTGAATATTCAATGCTTAAAGTAGATTTTTGTAAGTGCCTCCATATACTTTGGTTGTAGTGATAATAACACCCTTGTATAGATGTGTGAGGATATATTTTAAGTATAGCTTGAATCATGGCTATTTCAAAGTCTATTATTATTCTTTGTGGATAGTAATTATCAGTAAAATCTTTGATAGTTGTTAAAATTTCTACGTAGGTAGCATTTGTTTTATTTGGCAGCAGTGTATAAATTAAAGGGATATTTGTTTCTTGGTATTCACCATGGATGGTGTAAAGTTGATAGAAAGGTTTGGGACATACTTTAAAAGTTCCGTCCATAATCCAGGTTTCACACGATTTTAGTTTTTGCAAATTGCTATTTGTTGCAAAAAGTAAAATTCTTTTATCATGACTGTGGTTATCATACATTAAGAATGTATCTTCATTGTGTGTAATAGTATATTCAGGATATATTTTAATGTCTTGAAAAGTTTCAGGTGCTGGTGGAGTTGGATCAGAATCTCGTTTTGTTTTAGCAATTAATCTTTTCAAGTTGGGTATTGAAGGTAACTGTCCTGTGACATGTTCTGGCACCTTGCTTAAAACATTTTTCAAAATAGTGGTGCTTGTTTCTTGTGAGCCTGTACTAGCTTCTCTCAATGTCTCTAGTGCTTCTCTTACTTCGACTTCTGTTACATTGGGTGGGTGGTTATGCTCATGTACATTTACAACATTGTTATCAACAGTCTGTGCTCTACCATAGCATGCAGTTGAGTAATATTTACTACATTTCCGGTAAGTTTTATTCCCTTTTATTCTTTCTTGGGTGTCGGTGTAACCCATGTAGCTCAGCATTATTTTCCCTTTTTGAGAAGTAATAAAAGTAGCTCCTGTTGCCATGTCTAAGGTAGATCTGTGAAGACATATATATTTTTTTTAGTAAAAGTGAAAAACATTTCTTGAGATGTGTACGTTAAAAGGAAAAAGTGCCAAAACATACTTACAATGTTGTCTTCCTGCTAATTTTATGTTTTCTGTTCTTATATGTAGATTTTCACTCTTTAATGTTCTGTAGTTGTGGTAAAGAATAGTACAAAAAAATGATTTAGTTTTATAGTTGTTTATTTTGTCTTTCTCATTATTAATAGACACAGTGGGTATACTTACTTAATGTAGTAGAAGATGTTGTTAGTTTAGTTGTAGATTGGTAGATGAAGTTTGTATATTCTGTAAAAGAAAGTTAATTTGTGTTATTCATTGTATTAGGATATATTAGTAGGTAATAACATATCAAGTCTTTTGCAACTTTACTTTGCAACTTTTTAAAATTATTTAAAAGTTTTCTAAGTAGACATGGATAAGGCAGTTCATAATTTCATGTAATTATTATCTTGTGGTGGTTGTTGATAGGATGTTGTAGTTATATTTAAACAAATATAAAGACCATGTTTTTAGTTTAGGGAGTTTAGCTACATTTCGACAGGTTTGTATGATAAATGAAATGGGACTTGACTTACTTGAGTTGTAGTATGCTGTGTTGTAGTCGTTGTAGTAGGTGTGTATTCTCTTCTTTTCAGCAAGGTAACCGTTTCCCTCCAAGTTTGGCAAAAAAATTGTAATTTAAGTTTTTGTAATTGTATTTATAGTAGTGAGTTAATTAATGGTTATATTTGATTGGTTCAATTAAATATAATTTAAATTCATTGGCTGACAACATTAGTTTGAATTTGAAAGCCGTTATTTTGTAAAGAGTTAGTAGCATCAATAATAGTTTTCGATATTTATTACCAAATGTATTATATGTGTTTTATTTTAATGGTAAATATTTATTACAATGTTAAAATTAGTGAAATGTGATTTAAAGTAATCCGATAAGAGTGTATGATAGTGTTTGGTAATGTTTATTTTGGTATACAACCTTTACAACGCAACTTTTACAACTTACTACCATTACAACCAAACTTTTACAATGCAAAAACCATTACAATGCATGTATTTACAAGGCATGTTTTTACAACGTAGGTACCTTTACAACGCATATCATTACAACGTAAGTATTGGTAAGTATATAATTATATTTAAAATGTAATATGTTTGGGGTTTTTTAAGGGATATTTTTAGGGTTCAGGGTCAGTTTTGGCTTTTAGGGTAAAGGGGTATTTTTAGGGTTCAGGGTCAGTTTTGTGTTTTTGGGAAAAGGGGTATTTTTAGGGTTCAGGGTACGTTTTCAGTTTTTGGGTAAAGGGGTATTTTTAGGGTTCAGGGTTAGTTTTCAGTTTTTGGGTAAAGGGGTATTTTTAGGGTTCAGGGTCAGTTTTCAGTTTTTTGGTAAAGGGGTATTTTTAGGGTTCAGGGTGAGTTTTACGTTTTTGGGTAAAGGGGTATTTTTAGGGTTCAGGATCAGGATCAGTTTTCAGTTTTTGGGTAAAGGGGTATTTTTAGAGTTCAGGGACAGTTTTCAGTTTTTGGTTAAAGGGGAATTTTTAGAGTTCAGGGTCAGTTTTCAGTTTTTGGGTAAAGGGGTATTTTTAGGGTTCAGGGTCAGTTTTCAGTTTTTGGGTAAAGGGGTATTTTTAGGGTTCAGGGTCAGTTTTCAGTTTTTGGGTAAAGGGGTATTTTTAGGGTTCAGGGTGAGTTTTACGTTTTTGGGTAAGGGGGTATTTTTAGGGTTCAGGATCAGTTTTCAGTTTTTGGGTAAAGGGGTATTTTTAGAGTTCAGGGTCAGTTTTCAGTTTTTGGGTAAAGGGGAATTTTTAGAGTTCAGGGTCAGTTTTCAGTTTTTGGGTAAAGGGGTATTTTTAGGGTTCAGGGTCAGTTTTCAGTTTTTGGGTAAAGGGGTATTTTTAGGGTTCAGGGTCAGTTTTCAGTTTTTAGGTAAAGGGGTATTTTTAGGGTTCAGGGTCAGTTTTCAGTTTTTGGGTAAAGGGGTATTTTTAGGGTTCAGGGTCAGTTTTCAGTTTTTGGGTAGAGGGGTATTTTTAGGGTTCAGGGTCAGTTTTGTGTTTTTGGGAAAAGGGGTATTGTTAGGGTTCAGGGTCCGTTTTCAGTTTTTGGGTAAAGGGGAATTTTTAGGGTTCAGGGTCAGTTTTTGGGTAAAGGGGTATTTTTAGGGTTCAGGGTCAGTTTTAATTTTTGGGTAAAGGGGTATTTTAAGGGGACAGGGTTCGTTTTTAGTTTTTGGGTAAAGGGGTATTTTTATTGTTCAGGCTCAGTTTTGTGTTTTTTGGGTACAGGGATACAGGGTAAAAAAAATATTTAATATATTAATTAAATAAATTAAATGAAATGAAATTAAATTTAATTAAAATCTATTCATTTTAATTAATTTATATTAAAAAAATTATTATATATTTACTAATACTTACGTTGTAATGGTATGCGTTGTAAAGGTACCTGTGATGTAAAAATATGCGTTGTAAATACATGCGTTGTAATGGTTTTTGCGTTGTAAAAATTTCGTTGTAAAGGTATGCGTTGTAAAAGTATGTGTTGTAACGCCATACATAGTTTATATTACTAATTTATTTTTTCTTATTATATATAAATAAATAACACATATTGTATATACATATATGTTAGAAAAGCTTTTTTAGAATTTAAATAACTATGAAAAAGTGAATAACAGAAAGGTAATGTGTATATAAGGTAATAAAGAAAATGACAATATTTTATTTATATTAATATGAGTAGAAAGGTAGTCGATATTAGTGTTGTCGATATTAGTGTAGAAGGTAATGTTATTTTAAATATTGTCGATAATGTAGTAGTCGATATTTATGTAGTCGATATAATTGTTAACGATATTAGAGTAGTCGATAAAAAAATATCGATATTTGTGTAAATCCTTGTTTAAGTATATGGTTACGATATTTTTGTAGACGATGTATTTGGGCGATATTTTTGTAGGTCGATGTTTTAGTAATCGATATTTCATCATGGAACCCTGATTTATAATCCACCCAATACCCCCCCACCCATACTACGGATCTACTCACGACCGTAGCTGATCTCTCCTTAAAACACCCCCACTTTACTGTTCTTGGGGACTTCAACCTACACATAGACGACAACAACTGTGCAAAAGCTTGTTCCCTAGTAGAAACTATGACGGGTATTAATCTCATCCAGAAAGTTCAGGGCCCCACCCATATAGCGGGCCATACCCTAGATCTAATTTTTTCGAACCTACCTGGCCTCTCTACCTTCGCCCCCTCCCTCTGACATGGTCGGACCATTTTATCATTCCTTTTAACTTTAAAATTGTCCCTACCACGGCCCCATGTGCAGGACAGAGAAAGTAGGGAGAAAATGGTTCAAAGTAACGCGGGAAGCGCTTGAACCTGCAGTAGTCGAGCTCAAATGGCAACCCTCCAAAGACATAAATATCGATGTAGCGAACCATAACCAATACTTAACCACGGCCATTGAGAGCATCGCCCCCTTAACCACTCTCTCTTCGGCCAGAACTAAGCCTTCAGCACCCTGGTTTTCTCAGTTGTTACGGGAAGAAAAAAGTAAATGTAAAAGGTTAGAATGTCTCTGGCGCTGCGCCTTCGATCCAGTGGCCAAAACAACGTATAGAGTGGCGCTAAAAAAAATTCATAAAACTAAACAAAGCATCTTGAGAGAATATTTTGCATGCAAAATCAAATCCTCAGACAACTCAGCAAAGGTGCTCTTTCAGATTGTTAAAGACTTCACCAACCCTGTGGCCCTCACACATCTGATAGAGCCCTGCCAAGAGCTCTGCGATGGACTGTCGGATTTCTTTCACGAGAAAGTCACTGACATCTTTGCCTCATTTGATGCGGCGAATAAATCCGACACAGAGGCTGTACCCCCCTATCCTTCGCCTGCCAGGGACATGAGGCTGCAGGAGTTCAAACCTATCTCTTTGGACGTGGTGTTCAGAAAAATACAGCTATGTAAATCGGGTTTGCCACTAGATCCCATGCCCGCCCAGGTGTTCACAGCAGTGGCACCAGCGATTGTACATCCCCTGGCTACACTATGGAACGCCTCCCTCCTATTGGGTCAGTTCCCCCTCTTGAAAAAACCTGAGTCCAATCCAGCTGTGTTTAGCAACTATCACCCAATATCTTTGCTCCCCAAACCAGCTAAAATCCTGGAAAAAAATGTTCAAGAACAACTTTCCGACTATTTAGAGTTGAATGAACTCCTACACGACTCACAATCCAGATTCAGGACCTGGTATAGCACTGAGACAGCATTATTGGAGGTCACGGAGACCGTGCGGGAGAGCGTGGACAGGGGAGAGGTAGCCATGCTTGTGCTCCTCGACCTGTCCGCAGCTTTCGACACGGTCTCCCACTCCATTCTGTTGGACAGGCTCCTAGAGTTGGGGATCTGTAATACCTCGCTAGCCTGGATGACCTCCTTCTTGACGAACCGCACACAACAAGTCTGGTGCCGACCATTCTGGTCCAAAGATAAAAAACCACTCGGCTGTGGCGTGCCACAAGGATCTGCTCTTAGTCCTCTTTTTTTTAATGTCTATCTCGCACCCCTGGCAAAGGTGATAGAGACTTTTGGGGTTAGAGTGGTCTCTTACGCTGACGATATTCAGCTCTTTTTTTCCTTCAGAGACCACTCGCCTCTTAGATTAGAAAATTTTGCCTATCCAATATCGTAGCTTGGATGACTCTGAACACGCTAAAACTCAACACCGATAAAACGGAGGTATTGTTCTTCAATTAAGCAACCCCCTTGTTACACGCCACCTGGTGGCCTGCGGAACTGAATCCTCCACCTTCCCCGGTTAATGTGGCACGCAATCTCGGTGTCCAAATTGATAGCGAACTATCCTATAAAACCCAGATCCTGAAAGTTACCTCTGCTTGCTTTGGCAAACTTCACATGATAAGAAAGATCTCCCCTTTTCTCCCCACTGAATCACTGAAGACAGTGACGCATGCCCTTGTTACCTCACACTTGGACTACGCTAACAGTCTGTATGTAGGACTTCCAGCCTACCTCCTCCACAGACTGCAGATCGTGCAGAACGCTGCAACCAGGCTGATTTCTAAGGTCCCCTACCGGCATTCCATTTCACCTTATCTAGGGAAGCTTCACTGGCTCCCTATCACTGCGCGCATCAAATTTAAGGCCCTTGTACTGAATGGAAAAGGCCCCAGATACCTCAGACACAGGCTGAATATAGTCCAATCGTCACGTGCTCTTAAATCAAACCACCTCCGTCTCTTGCTCCCTCCCAGATTCCGCCTAGCAAGAAAGGGTGGTAGAGCATTTGCGGAGGTGATATCTAAACTTTGGAATTCCTTCCCTATCAATCTTCGTCTTATTGACACCGAATCACAATTCAGGGGCAAACTGAAGACTTTTTTATTTTCCAGCTGCTAAATTCTGGGTTCCTCCTGTTTGCAGTCCTTAGCGCCGGGACACCCCCGTTGGGGGTAGCCGCGCGCTCAATAAATGTCATAAATAATAATAATAATAATCATCTTAAGAACATTTGTCACTATGAAGTATTGCAAAACTATACTTTTAAACGGAATATTACAGACAACATCATTAATGGAATATATGCTGTGATTCCATTAATGTGATTGGTTCTGAAGGATGTTTGGTGAAACAAAGAAAAGGACATTTGATTAATCACCGAAAACTGAGTTGCGATACTCCTGACAATAGGGAATTTTACTATTTATCTCTTTTGCAACTCTTCAAACCGTGGCGTTCAGAATTGGAATTACTTGGAGATTTTCAGTGCTACGAAGATTCATTCAACGCAAAGATACTATAGATTGTCCTGTTTTTGCTAATTATGTGAAAATGTTAAACGACGAATTGAGCAAGAAGCTACAATTGCAGCTGAGATTGCTGGAGACAATTCTCAAGACAGTCAAACATCTGCTCTGCTGAGTTAGGATCCACTAGGAGAACCAATTGTTCAAAATGAAGCAGCAATTGCCATGGATGAGGTGGAAGCAGCAATGTATCAAGCTCAAGAAGATATTATGGACTTAGCAAACTTGGAGGAGCAACTAAATCTTTAACAGAAAGAAATATATCAACAAGTGAAAGAAGAGATTGACCATGGGTTACTTCATGAAAAGAAAGAGTGCACATGTTCAACGTTTCAACCAATCAAAATGTATGTGAGTGGACAAGCTGGAACAGGAAAAAGTTTCTTAATTAAATTAATCACCAGTTATCTACAGAAAACAACTGAGTCTCATTTGTCTTGTGTTGTAACTGCTCCAACTGGGTTGGTAGCACACAACATTAAAAGAATTACAATGCATCGTTTACTTATGTTGCCTGTGGAGCATGAAAACAAATTGGAATATCACAAGCTATCTGGAGAAGCTTGTTGTGAAGTTTCAAGAGTGCTTAAGAAAATGAAGCTTCTGATTACTGATCAAGTAAGCATGGTTTCAAACTTAATGCTTGATTTTGTGCATTTACGAGTGCAGAAAATTCTTAAAACACACTATGATGTGTTGTTTGGAGGAAAACATGTGATTGTTTTTGGAGATCTACTACAACTTACTCCTGTAAAAGGACAACCAGTATTTAAAACACTTGCGCATGAAGATACCAGAAAGTCTTTAGGTTGCATTGGAAAAGTTAAAATTTGGTCATATTTTTAATATAAAGAACTTATTAAAAATATGCGACAGGCAAATGATGCTGATTATGGAACTATTTTTCAAGATATAAGAATTGGAAAAGTGATCGAACATGGCAAACAAGCTTCATAGAGACGATTACTTTCCAATTTGTTTACAAATGAAAATATTATTCCTGAGAATATATATATGAAAATTGTCGAAAACAAATCTGTAATCTGCTTAATGCCAACACTGCGTGAATGTTCTATATTCAATGAAGAAATTGGAAAATGAAGAAATTATACAATCGGAAGTTATTGATAAAATAGAGCATGAAGGAATCACTATTATTTTGACAGAAAAGTTGAAGAGAAAATTGGATTCTTTAGGGAAATCGATAAGTAAAACTGCTGGTTTAGAAAATAATCTATATGCATGTATAAACTGTCAGGTAATTTTACGACATAATTTGAATGTGGAAAAAGGTTTAGTAAATGGAGCAATGGGTAATGTTGTTGATTTCGTTAATTATATAAATAGAGATGGTATTGAATTTTTGAAAATCAAATTTGATCAAATTGAAGAAGTACAACAATTTATTCATACTGTGTTTAAAGAGGGTATAGCATATGTTGCTTTGTCTCGAGTCAGAACTTTATCTGGATTCTACTTGATTGATTTTGATGAGAGAAAGATTAGTGCAGATGCAAATTGTGTGAAAGAGTATAATAGGTTAAGAAGAGATTATGCTCCCAATTTAGGTCAATATCCTGTATTTGAAAAGCATGTGGTAGGTCAAAAAAGAAGATATGAGAATATCTGTAGTGAAGGTATAGAGAAAGAAAAAAAACAAGATAAAGATGTGATTGCAAGCAAAAAGAAAAAGGACACTGTTGAAGAGATTGTTGGTTATGAGTTTGAAAATAGTTCTGGTGTCAACTGCTATGCTAATGTAGTTGTTAATGGGTTTTTTTTCTTGAAAGTTTGCAACAGCGAATTGTTAAGAATCAGGAAAAAAGGTTTTGTTCATAGTATTCTGTTATGAGAAATATAGTAGTGATAAAAGTAAAATACAAAGTGTTTCTGATATTCGAAATGTATTGGACATATGTTCTGGTTGTACTCAATTTACGCAGAATATTCAGCAAGATTGTCAGGAATTTCTAATGTATATGCTAGTTGTATTGGAAGATGAAGGTATAGATAATGAAAATCTTTTTGGCCTTTCTTTTAAATAGCAACATGACTGTGAAAATTGTTCGTTACATGTAGCACTAACATAGACACTGAAAGATTTATATATTTGACTTTACCAGACTGTGAATCAGTGTTTTTAACAACCTAGTTAGAGGAGCAACTCAAAACATGGAGTGTAGCCAATGTAAATCAGAAAAGTTATCAAGATTATTTACACAAAGGTGTGGACAGTATGCAATTTTAATGATGCAACGTTGTACAGCTGATGGAAGAAAATTGGAAACTTGAAGTAAAAAACTTTTTAGCTACTCAAGTATTAATATCAGGAAGAACTTTTGTAGCTAAAGCAATTATTTTTCATGATGGTCCTTCTACAACATCTGGACATTACACTGCTTATTGAAAATATGATAAAGGTTGGATACATTGCAATGATGCTCAATTGGTTGTAAACAATGTTTGCCTAAAGAATTACCAAATTCTTACCTAATATTCTTAAAGCCAAAGTTTTAGGAACAAAGGGCCCGATTAGGATTGCGGTGAATCCGCATCCTCCGGGCCGGCGGAAGCCACGGCCGGCCCGGAGGATGCGGGTTCACCACTGTGTGAGAGAAAAGACCCCCGCCAGATTAGGATGGCAGGGGGGTCATCTGCGGACGGGGACACCGTCTGCCGCTTTTCCGCCGCGGGTGGCTCTAATATGGTGGCGGTGTCTATCAGACACCACCAGCCATATTACAATGCATGGGGAAACATGCTTTTCCACGGCGGGTTTTCCGCCGTGGAAAAGCATGTGGTCTTTGGCGTTTGGGGGCCCGTTGCGGGCCCCCAGGGTGTCGGGGGTTGAGGGTGCACATGCCCATTTACATGCACAAAGCAGCAGGCACCGCACGGTGCCTACCGCTTTGTGCATGTAAATGTTAAACATGCATTTTTAACCTTGAGGCGGGTGCTGCTTCAAGCAGCACCCGCCGTAATGTTAAAAATACAGGATGTGACCGTCAGGGTGGTGGTCACCTCCTAATTTGCACGGAGGGACCGCCGCTGCCCCTGCGGATGGTACCTCCGCCTTTGGGGTGGCGGACGGACGCAGGTCCGTCCGCCATCCTAATAGGCCCCAAAATTTGGCCTTTCAGGATTACTATTGGATAACTTCAAAACAAAGGATTTCACAAATACTATTTGGCCTTGAGGAAAAGTATCTAAACAATTAAGAACTTTTTGTTGTATATTTTGTCAGCGTATATTTGTAAACAACATAATTTACAGTGTATGAAAATTAATAATAATGTTTTGTTATTTTATCATTGTTTGAGTTGTTTCATATTTAGGTAAGAAATTGCTCTTAGAAAAAAACATTTAACATATGTTTTATTTATATTTTTTAGATTGTTATTGAGAATGTTGAATGTTTTTTTTAAGATAATCTTATTGATTGTCTCTTTTGTTGCCCGCTGTTATGTGATGAGTACAATTGAAATCACTGTCTCTAGTAAAATTCAATATATTCTGAGAACAGCAAAAAAGGCAAATGAAATGTTTTACAAATTATTCTGTGTTGTAAAATATATATTGTAACTGTATTTTTTCTTGTCTTCCACAGATGCTAATTTTATATTATATCGTTTTTTTATTACTTATTACTTTTAAGGCATGTATAAGTAACTATAAATGGTCAATGGGATGTGCTTCTGCACAGCTGAAGAAACAAGAGATGGACGGAGCACATATGTGTGCAAAGATGGTTTATATCTTTTAAAGATATATGATGAAGTTAATATGCATACTGAGTGTCCCTGGGGACCCACTGTCTCAGATGGTATATTCAAAAAGTTCTAGAGAGTTTTATTACAGAGATGTATAAAATGGGACATGGCTTCAGAACAGCTCTCTGCAACGCACCTGTATGATATTGAATAGAAAGACATGGTTGGCTAGTAGAGACCAGGGACTTTCAGGATTAAAGAGACCAAATTGCTCAACATAAAATACGTCACAGAGTGTGTTTTCGAATACTCTGTCAAAATTTACAAGGACAGGATAAGTTACTATGTGTAGCTTTTCTTCCCTATGTAAATATGTCCTCATAATACACAATACTTTGTGTTGAAGGGGCGTTCTATAGGTGTTGCTGTGAGTATTTTGGACATATATAAGCAATGACTAGTTTCTTATTTTGTTAATAGTTGAGTACTGGAAAGGTCTTTAAGGATTGATGTGTGTGAAAACACATGAAGTGTTCAAAAACTAGAGTCAGAATGGTATCCTAAATACACATAGATTCACAGTGTTATTCTAGACAAGCAACAGTACCCCTTACATGTTACTAAAACACATTTACTAGTTTGCAAGGGGTAAGGTGAATAGATATATTCTACATTTGTTAGTACTGCATTTTAGTATAAGAGCCTGAGTCAAATTCAAAATTCAATTATAATTATATAACCTTATGAAGTACTAAAACTTTACTGTTGGAATGTTATTCGGGAACTGTATTTACATAATTTCTTTTTGGGCCAAAATAGTGGGAAAACCCACTTTTGTATTATGTACTAAGAAAACTGTTAAAGTTATGTGTTTATGTTTTTGTGCTAGGACCTAGAACATAACAAATTTGTTATGGATAAAGAGTGGGATATTACAGAAGAGACATTGAAAAAGAGCAACAGTTTAATTGAACTACAAAATCAATCTATAACAGGCAGCGAGACTTATTCAGAGGACATCAGTACTGCAGATGTCACCTGTGAATATAAAAATGAAAGCAATGATGCTGATTTTTTGGAAGCACTGGATGAAGTAGAGTTACTGGAAGCTATAAACTCTGAAATGGCAAACCAGCAGTATGATCTGAAAGAAGTAACATATGAACTCCTTTTAGAATCTGTGCTAAAATATGAGGTGTCTGGAGAATAATGTCACTGTTTAATAATAATAAGTTCTGGACTATATACAGAGATGATGTGTATCTTTTTTATGTGGAATTAAAATGTAGCTTAAGATAATTAGACTTTACATTTTAATTAATTCATTACTTTTAATTTAAATCTAAATTTAAAATCATCCTTAGGCAACAATATATCACTTTTTGTAACACAGTTATTGCACAAGATTGTGTTTTATATTTGCAATGACAGGACAAGATACTCTGTATACGTTTTCTTCTCCATGTGAATAGATCATCATACACACCACTATGCATTGAAGGGGTGTTCTATATGTGTTGCTTTGTGTGTTTGAACATAACACGTATGCAACAAGACACATCAGAAAGAATAAATCTGAAGATATGTGTGAATGCTGCACCATTCTGCAGTTGCTGTAGCAAGGTAGAACAGTGAGCTAGGCTTTAGTACATGCACTGCTTCAAATGCCTATCCAGTATGTATGCAGTTCTGCAACCACCTACACACTTGTGTTTCACACCTTCAATTTCCAAGTCTGTATCCTTACACTTCCATGAAACACTCTGTCAGTGCCCTTGCACTGTTGTAGTCACCCATTCAGCAGTATGTATTAATCCATTCACTGTGCTACAACTCAAGCACTTATAGAGTCACTCAGACACTCTCCTTACAGTACTCTAATAAGGACATGGACTACTTCAAAGCCCTATGCACTATGCATGCAGTCTTCTATCCACCTGCACACTTGTCTTTCACACCTTCAATTCCCCAGTCTGTATCCTTACACTTTCACCAAGCACTCTGTCACTGCCCTTGCACTGTTGCAGTGACCCATTCAGCAGTATGTACTAATCCATTCTCTGTGCTAAAACTTAAGCACTTATACATTCAGTCAGGCACTCACCTTGCAGAACTGTAATCATTCAGTCAGCACCCAAGTACTCATGCAGCAAAGTAGGCCTTAGGACATGGACTGCTTCAAAGCCCTATGCACTATGCATGCAGTCTTCTATCCACCTGCACACTTGTTTTCACATTATCAATTCCCCAGTCTGTATCCTTACACTTCCACCAAACACTCTGTCACTGCCCTTGCACTGTTGTAGTGATCCATTCAGCAGTATTTACTAACCCATTCACTGCGCCAGAACTGAAGCACTTAAAAATTCTATCAAGCACTCTCCTTGCAGAACTGTAATCATTCAGTCAGTACCAAAGTACTGTGGCAGTGAAGTAGGCCTTAGGACAAGGACTGCTTCAAAGACCTATGCACTATGCTTGCAGTCTTCTATCCACCTGCACATTTGTCTTTCACATCTTCAATTCCCCAGTCTGTATCCTTACACTTGCATCAATCACTCTGTCACTGCTGTTGCACTGTAGTAGTGACCCATTCAGCAGTATGTACTAATCCATTCACTGTGCTAAAACTGAAGCACTTATAAATTCAGTCCGGCACTCTCCTTGCAGAACTGTAATCATTCAGTCAGTACCCAAGTACTCATGCAGCAAAGTAGGCCTTAGGACATGGACTGCTTTAAACCGCTATGCACTATGCATGCAGTCTTGTATCGACCTGCACACTTGTCTTTCACACCTTCAATTCTCCGGTCTGTATCCTTAGACCTTCACCAAGCACTCTGTCACGGCTGTTGCACTGTTGTAGTGACCCATCAATCAGTATGTAATAATACATTCACTGCATTTAAACACAAACACTTATAAATTCACCCAGGCAGTTTCACCAGCAGTGCAGAGGGAAGCATGGACTTGTAACATATTTATGTACATATGTTACATCCCTGTGCTTCGGAAGTACTACAGTGCACTGCACGTAAAAACCTTATAGAGTTATGCTGTCGCACCTCCTTATAGTTCTGCACTTTCACATTCACCATACACTACCAATGTATTCTTTCATTCAGTTATGCACTACGCATTCATTCAAAAACATTTTTACACACTATCATACTAATATAGCTCTTTTTTGACCAGTGAAGTTAGTTCTAAAAATAACTTTTTTGTGTTTTTTGGTGTTTTGTATTTTTTGGGTTTTTCTGAACAATTATTTGTTGTTGTTTTTTTTAAGAGGAAGAAGAGGGAACTGCACAAACAAAACACTCTGGAACAAATAAACAAAAAAAAATAAGAGTGGGAGCAACGGTGCTCTTGTTTGCACCTGTAAATTAAATCTGTGTAGTATTTTCCATAGCAAAGAATCTCTTTGCAAAATTTGCATAAAATAACTAAATCTGCAAAATCTGGACGGATTTCCGGATGAGGACTTGATGTGTAGTGTGTTTATCTAGGTACCTGAATCGATATTCCTATTCTTTGACCTTGTCCGGTTATAAATCAATAATATCCCCACAACGGCATAGACACCCTTTTCATAATTCAGTCATAGCGCATGCTGTCACATTAAGCAAGCCTATTCCTCCAGCCCCCTAGAAAGCACACCGAGTTCTTAAACAAATCCAAGCCTCCAGCAACCTGGGAAATCCCCGCTGCTTTGTTTTGATTTCCTCCTAGAACTCCTGTAAAGCACTGTAAGAACGACCAGTTCTTAGTGACATCTTTATTGACGTCTTATGTTCAGCCTTACGTCAAACCCAGGCACCTTTCAGGTATAAATATACCAACGTTGCCTTAAGCAAACACACGGTGGTAATCCTGGAGCAGAGCAGCTATCTACTTCCGAAGAGCCCAGCTGATGCGAGAGCCCACGGACGCTGCCCCTCCCCTCTGACGCGCTGAGAAAGAAGCTGTCTTTTCTCTTGCCGAGAAATCCAGCCTCTGGCGTTTCCAGCCTACCCTTGCGGGTGACTGGGATACCGAGTTCTGAGAGAGAGATACCAGCCCTCCTGCCTTCCAATACCCAGGTACTGAACTGACTAAACCCTTACAGAGAATTCTTGAGTCAGATTCTTGGCAAAACAAACTTAACTTAAACTGCTACTTACTTACTCCTTCCCACGTATTTGGCTTAGGTCAGGTACACCAGGGTAGGCGTAGTTAGAAGCACCAGTTGAGTACGATTAGTCAATGTATATATGTATGCATCTATTTTATCCATTTTAAAGTATCATATGGCTAAGAAACTATATCAATGCTTTTACAGTATTATTTCATAATCCTGCTTTTACTGTATGCACTTTACTTAACTATAAGTATTGCAATTGTAGCAATTCATTTCTCTTGTATGAGGAAAGAGACTGCTCAATAAATAACACCTTTTATTGAAAATGCCCGTCTCTCTTTTTCTCTGCAATCTGGTGAAACTAAGTACGCACCTTTGACTGAGTGAAATAGCTGTCTTTTGTTTTCACACGACTCTAGAGATATACTCTTATTCAGGGAGAGCAAAGATGTCATGTTTCACATTCCCCACATGACTACACCCCCTTGTCTCCCCCTCACACGCACACAACCGTTGGCTTGAACTGAAGATCTCCGACAAAGAGCGCCCTTGAGGCGCCCGTCAGGCATTGCAGCGCCAGCCTGACGAGGAGCAAGAGGCCAATGATGAAGCTTGACATCTAGCTCGCTGGGTGTGTGAGGCCTCTGAGTTCTAACAAGGGAGCCCTCCGCTCCCTGACTCCACCCGCTTTGGGTTGCACACTCCTTCCCCTTTCCCCCACCTTTCTTCGTCTTTAGACACTTTCGGGGAACTTTGTACCCTCTGTGCTACATGTTTGACTGGACATGTACACTGGACCCCGCTAAATATTGTCCAGAACTGGTTCCCCCCTTTTGTATTGACTCCCGAGCGTGGGCTGAACTCCCACGGAACCTCCCAAGGCTACCTACAGTGACAAACCACTGTGTGGACCCATGTTTTAGAATCCCCCATGGGTTGTTAGAACAACCACTTCTCCCTCATTGTTTAGCCTAGGGGACATTACACTCCCGCCAGGTTTTGATCCTTTGACCATGGAGGACGTTCCTGGTCTAAGCTTCGATGAAGACGCTATAGCCGAGGCTCTGAGATCGACTCCACAACTCCTGGGAGTTGGAGCGGCCACTGCCTCAGGCACCACTAACGACGATTGGACAACACTCACTGGACTGAAAAAAGAATGGCTGGGAATCTCAGTTCATGGGATTATTATGACGGAATACCTAAGGGCCAATATAGCCCCACAGGGACTCTTAGTAACCATCATGCCAAGGCTCTTCCTTGAAGATGGCCAATTTAAAGGTGATTGGTGCCAGGTGTCATGGAAGTGCACCAAGGACCTTTTATTTCTAATCGTTAAGACAGCTAAGAGACTTGCGGATGCACTGTTGGTCAAAATCACGGCCCTAGAAACAGCTATTAGAAGCACTCTAACCAAAACTCCCTTCACTACCAAACTGACAGAAATCAACCAAGAAATTTCCGACAACCAAGACTTTCTAATCAAACAAAAGATGACAAAACTCCAGAAGGATTTGGATAAATTTGACAAAATAAAGGTCTATCCATACCTTAAGGTAGGATACTCCAACAACAAGAACAGCTACTCCTCTGATGACAATTCAGACAATGGTAGCCGGAGAGGCTCCTCAGGCAGTGACTCTAGTGGTGGTAACCCCACCAATAACACCCGCAACCAGCGACGCCAGAATTGGAACCAGGGTTTCAATCAGGGACAGATGTTTCAAGGACCGCCCCCCCAAATGCTACCACCTTGGCAATACCCCTTCTACCCTCAGGGTCCACCTCAGTTCTTTCCTATGAATCCTCCTTTTCACGACAGAGGTTGGGGCAGAGGAAGAGGGCGCAAGCGAGGAGGTCAGAAAGGGGTACAGTGGCAGGACCAGCCGACAGCATCAACATCGGTAGAGACCAGGAGCACAACCAGAGGGAAGAGAGCTTGATAGTTAACCTGTCTACCAGAGCCCTCACACCCGTCGAAATCAAAGTGCTGGAAAAAGGGCTAGGCTTTGTCCCAACCCCCATCCCTGATAAATTCAATGAAATGTGTGAGGTCAAGCAACTCTTCAGAAAGGTACGCCTTCGTTCCTTTTTCAATGACAAACCAGACCAAGAAACAAATGACACAGGATTACATAGACCATCCAGGTTCACGCCAACTGATGGTATGGTCCCACCAGAAGTTCTGTTTTTTGAGAAAGCAGTTCTAAAGTCTCTAGAGGCTAAACCCAACCTGAGTAGCTTCAACAACCTTAGTCACGCAGAGAGTATGGCTGTGAAATCACTTGGTAATGACAACACCATTGTCATCAAACAGGCGGACAAAGTGGGAGCAACAGTAATCCAGGACGCCATCAATTATGATACAGAGTGCAAACGACAACTGGCCAATACTAACCATTATAGGCCACTACCCATAGACCCAACTCCTAGACTCACCACCATGATCACTAGTTTGATTATGGAAGGAGAGGCTAACGAGTGGATTACTAAAAAGGAGGCAGAGTTTCTATTGACCACTGACCCTATCATCCCTTACTTCTATACCCTTCCGAAAATCCACAAGGGAACAACACCGGTCCCGGGTAGACCCATCGTATCTGGCATTGGCTCACTCCTTGAACCTCTTTCCAAATTCTGCGACGTATTCTTCCAACCATTGGTAAAGAAAATCCCATCCTATCTACAGGACACCAGGGATGTACTACGTCTGGTTGATTCCATCAAGGGGGAAGAGAGCGTCGACCTCCTCCTTACATTGGATGTCGAGGCTCTCTACACCAATATTCCCCAACAGGCCACTTTGGATGCAGTGGAGGACACTCTCCGGACGGTAGAGTGGACTTTACCGACACCTATTCCATTTATCATGGCCTGTGCAAGCATAGCCCTCACTGAGAATTTTTTCCAGTATGGGTCCCAGCTATACCATCAGATCCGTGGGACATCTATGGGTTCTACCTTCGCCCCCAGCTTAGCCTGTATTTACATGGCCACTTTTGAGGACAATATCATTAGACCAGCCCACAACCCGTTTTCTGAGAATATTATTCTCTGGCGCAGGTATATCGTTGATATACTAGTCCTGTGGCGAGGGGATCGGGAGAGGTGTGACGCCTTCTGTACTTGGATTAATCAACAGAACACCTTCCTGAAATTCACAGGAACCATCTCAGACACCACAATACCTTTCCTAGACCTAACGATTAGTCTGAACCAAGAGGGATCGAGTACCACCTTGTTTCATAAAGAGACAGATAAAAACAGTCTTCTTCTTTACAGCAGTCATCACCCCAAGGCCCTAAGAGATAACCTCCCCTTTGCACAGTTCCTGAGGATACGTAGAAACTGTACCACTAGTTCCAACTACAATAAGGAATCTGTCTTACTTCAGCACAAATTACAGGATAGAGGTTACCCCACTAAGCTTATTAGGGACTCACGTAAAAGGGCTCTCAACAATCCCAGAGAGGCACTGCTGGAAACATACCCAAAAGAACGTGATAATTTGATTACCTGTGTGACCTGTTTCACAAAAAACTCGGCCTTCTTTAAAAAGACTGTGAATAGGCACTGGGGGTTATTAAACACAGGGGAGTTAGACATCCCACGCCCCCGTTTTGCCTTCAAACGCACATCCAACCTCAAGGATGCCCTCATCCACACACGTCCCAAGAAACAAACCTCCACCAGTCAAAACACCCTTTGAAATCTACCTCCGGTGGTGGGCCACTACCAATGTGGGGGGGTGTTGTATGTCCCCAGACAATCCAATGTAAAGAAATTAAACTGTCTGACACATTCACCTGGCACCTGAACAGACGCACAAACTGCAACAGTCTCCGTTGCATCTACATGCTCATCTGTCCCTGTGGTAAACAGTATATTGGCATGACAATGAGGCAGGTCAAGCAAAGAATAATGGAACACAAGAGCAACATCCAGTGTTCAAAAACACACACACGCCTCTATGATCATTACCTACAACACGACCACCGGGCTGATAGCATCAAGTGGGTGGTACTTGAATCACACCCCTCGATTACACAACAGGCCCTATTCAGGATTGAGCAACGTTGGGTTCACCGTTTGCAGTTAGACACCCTTGGCCTTAATGATTCGGTCCCATGGGCATCCCTGACGAGCTAGACTTCTGTCTGACACCCCTTGTCTGCCACCCACTATTTGGGTTCCCAGATTGACAGTGGTTACACTCTTTAGACTCCACAGCCATGCAACACTGTCTCCCCTCTTTGTTCATCTCATTTAACCAAGCTGATACCTATTCTTTAACTATGTGTTAACCGCGCTCCCACACTGTGTATTTCATTGTTGCTCTACACGGAGCGTCACCTTTACCACTCCAAGATGGCCGCTATGATTACCTTCAGTCCTGGTCCTTCCTTGCAGACTCTTCCCACGCATGTGCAGTCGGTCAAACTTTGCGACCACGCCCTTCCCGCCCGGCAGCCGGGGCGGAGTGACGGACAGCTTATAATCCTGTAACACCGGTACCCCTATTACCAGCTGTTCCGCGCTACCGAGCGAGCGCCTCGCGTGTGTGTAGGTTCGTAGCCTTGGGCTGCACTGACATAAGGTAAGAGTTCTTCGCTTGTCCTCCTCCCCACGGGGGCCCACATGTCTCGCTGTTTCTGGCCGCCGTGAACGCCAATACGGTGTCTACGATGTTTGGCTTGCCTCCCGAGCAGATACTCCGACCGCGCTGACCCGCTTTGGGCTGGGTGGGTGCGTGCGGCCACGATGGGGTTGTACACCGGGGCACTCTAACATGTGCCTCCATCTGTTTACGGACCAGACGTCTCTGACTACGCTGATCTCTGTGGACACTTGTGCCATAGCGGCATGCTCCTGGTGCTAACATGCCTACCTTTGGGGCCGTACTGCACGCTACCCTTATACCAGGGGGGTCCGGTGGGCTCGGATCTGGCTTGGGATGCTCCGGATGTCGGGCTCCGGTTTTGGCGCTGTCACCGCCTGACCACCTGATACCGTGGAGCTCCCATAGCCTTTCCTTTCACATTGGTCCTCCCAGTTCCCCTTTTCCCACTACCTTGAACCAGTGTGTTTTTCGATTATTTTTCCCCCCTAGGGTACCTTACCTTTTGTGCTGCCCCACGGGAACAGACTGCGAGGCCCAATAGGGACTTCCTTTGGGGTAAGCATCAGCCTATGCTTTCAGCCGTTTGTGTTGTTGTCATCGTCATGATTTATATTTTAACGTGCTAAGGCCTTGTTTTTTGACAGGGCCTCTGCTTTTAACCTTCTTTGGAGTGTGCATATTCTACATTAAGATTTGAGTGTGACCTACTATTATATGAGATGATGGTGCCAGTATAAACCCTGTGGCTGGTTTTCTCATGTTTCTTCTAGGTCAACCCCTCAATGCAGAACTACTTGGCCTGCACCTTTACAGACCCAGAGAGGTTGTATCGTTTCTTTTCCACTTTTGTTTTTTTCACTGTGTAGTACAGATTATTTGAGGTCCTGAAGAATTGCGCCATTAAGCAAGAAACATGTCGACCTGATCTGAGGGTTGAGGTAGTACCACTGTGCCCCCTACAGCTTCTATCTCCCCTCCTACCTTTTAACCAAGGGAATCAGTCATGCCAATAAAAATCCTTGTGAATTGGTTCACCTTTTTTAATTTCACATTCCCCACATGACTACACCCCCTTCTCTCCCCCTCACACGCACACAACCGTTGGCTTGAACTGAAGATCTCCGACAAAGAGCGCCCTTGAGGCGCCCGTCAGGCATTGCAGCGCCAGCCTGACGAGGAGCAAGAGGCCAATGATGAAGCTTGACATCTAGCTCACTGGGTGTGTGAGGCCTCTGAGTTCTAACAAGGGAGCCCTCCGCTCCCTGACTCCACCCGCTTTGGGTTGCACACTCCTTCCCCTTTCCCCCACCTTTCTTCATCTTTAGACACTTTCGGGGAACTTTGTATCCTCTGTGCTACATGTTTTATGGTTGTCAGAAACTAAATCCCTTCTTGTCTATCCAGGGAGGTTAAATTCCTCCTCGCTTATTCGAGAACGTTTCTAGTGAACTCTGAGCTAGCTGGCAAAAAACTTAAGTCTAATATAGTCAGTAGAGACCTAGTTAACCTCAGTCCTACGTCTACACTACTGAAGATATTATTCCAATGCGCAGAGCCTATTGGGACTATAGGAACTACACTACAGATGCTCCTGCAGATGTGTTGGGTACAGCTGGTGGAGTCTCATCACGAAGTCTGTTGCATGCAGCACGAGCATAGTTGAGGGGATGTTGAGTTTTAACGCGCTTAACCATGCTGGCAGTCCCAAAAGAGTAGTGCTTGTTAGAATTGCCTCTGGACAGCACTGCCGAACACACCTTGCAAGTTACCTTTGCCGCGTTTACTTTTTTCTCTCCATAAGGATAGGAAAAAACTTCCAAATTAGTGCCTCTTTCTTTTGGAGACTGGATCTTCTGCAAGAAATTCTTCATCAGAAGAGTGTTCTGAGAGATCTTCATATTGCTGTGCAGCCATATTGAAGATCTGTTGAAAAAACAGGTGCTTCACAATAAATGTTTCTTCAGTGAAGGTCAAAGAAGAAGGATTAAAATGGGTGGGGTCCTTCAACAGTTAGAACAGGAAGTATTATGAACGAATCAAATCTCTTGTTTTGAAGTCACATGGGGTACGTTATAGTTAGGAATTAGCATTTAAAAAACCTTAGAAATTCACTGAAAAACCCATAGGTTGCACACATGTTATAGTTACCTGGACATTTCACTCATACAAAACGATTGAAATTCCCCCGTTATAGTTAGTTCACCTAACTATAACTTGCGCGCCCACAATCCACTGCTGATGACTGCACATATTACATCACTCATGACATGGTCAGTGACATCACTCTTGACATCACTGATGACATCTCAAATGACATCACTGACGACATCACTGATGACATCATCCTTGTGAAAGAGTGGCAGACCTCCTCTCACCCTAATATAACCTTTGATACATATATTGAAAAATAGAAACTAAAATGTTCAAAACAATGGAGATACCAATACCAGTTAGAACAACCTATTCAGTAATTCCAAAATCTGCATATTCATCCACTCATTCACCAACAGTTCTATATAGTCACTCATAGATGTGCTCACTCATCATATGTAGTCATACACCTATACATCCTGTTACACACCAACATTAATAAACAGAGTTACTCATACACATACTCACACATGCAAATAAACTATCAAACATCCATTTGCTTGCATATACAGCTATACACACACCACTACACTTACTTCTACAGAAACGTACACATACTTACTCTCCTAAACAATCAGTTATAGAAACACATACTTATTTATACAGGAACTCTTCCAATCTCTCACTCATATATACTCACTTATATACATCAATACTCACAAATACTAGTTTAAAACATATGTACTTACTCATGAAGACACTATTGAGACAGTCATTCACTCACTAATACACCCATACACACACTCATCCACCCATACAGTCCTGCACACATGCTGTCTTTAAAACACATACAAACAGTGAGTCACTCATTCATGCATCTATGCGCTAAATAATATCCCCCACCAAACCATACAAACACTCATACTGATACTCAAAAAAACAACTAATAACCCTTATACACACTCATGTAGCTACTCATCAACCCATGAAGCCACTTATACACAAAGTGAGACACTGATACAGATATTTAAATATTTAAACATTACTCGCTAATACAGGTATTCACTAAGATACACTTAATAAGTCAGTTATACAATCAATTTTACAAAAAAAAATCCATTTAGACACTTATTTACCCATTTATTCTTCCATCGACCTTTAGATATACATAAGTAAAAAATATTTATTTTTCAGAGACACACATTCACTGGATGATGTCATCAGTGATGTAATTTGAGATGTCATCAGTGATGTCATGAGTGCTGTCACTGACCATGTCATGACCGATGTAATATGTGACCTCATCAGCAGTGGATTGCGGGCGCACAAGTTATAGTTACCGTGGAGAAGTGTGGCTCAATGGTTAGAGCGGAAGACCCTGATGCAGAGGTCTAGTCCGGGACCAGGGTTCAATTCCCCGCCTTGGCGGGTCTTGGGCTCAAAATTCCAAAATTCCACGGACCTGATAATTCTCGCCTCGGTGCCTATTCCAATCATGGAGTCCCACTCTGCAACTCTGGGTAATAGCTTGCTTAATCTCCACAACGGCCCCCACAATGCTAAGGATGCCTGGCCTCCACCTTGGGGTGCCCAGGAGTGGACACCTCACTGGGAAAGCCAGGATGGGTTCCACAGCGGTATTCGTACAAGCGCCTTGAGACCCTTGCGGGTGAGTAGTGCACTATACAAGTATCAATTTACATTTACAGTTAGCTGAACTAACTATAACGGGGGAATTTTAATGGTTTTGTATAAGTGAAATGTCCAGCTATCTATAGCATGTGTGAAACCTATGGTTTTTTAAGTGAATATATATATACATCTTCAAAAGCAACTTGGCAACATCCCCACCAGAGTTTCCACAGCACAGAGGGAGTCCACAACGCTTTTTCCTTTTCCAGGTAATTTATTTCATTTACACCTTGTGCAAAACAAACAGGGCGGTCGACGCGTTTCGGCTGTTCCCTCCAACTGGACCATAGAGTCCCACCGTCTAAAAAGTCTATTTAAAAGTGACAAAGTGCATATATCCCTTATTTGTGTTGCTTAAAAAATAGACTAGACCATTTAATCCACAGCAATGTTTTTTGCTAAAAGTGGCCACCTTTTTTCCTCTTTGAGTTAGGTTTTTAAAGTGCATTTTTTCATTTTCACATATTTCCATTTTTAACAGTAGTTAAAAACATTTTCCCATTCTAAAATACGTTTTTTATTTTTTTGGTGTGGTATTTCTGAATTTATAAACAGTGAAGCACTAGAAATGTACTTTTTCGAAACCCAATAAAGTGTTTGTAAAATCCACTGTTCTGGGATAGAGTGCAATAGTGCAGAAGAGAAAGGAGAACGAATAGGAGAAAGAGGTAGTGGAAGACGAAATGAAAGAAGAAAATGGGAAGAGCAATATAGAGAGTCTGGATAAGTTTAGATCAGGATGAATCAAAATTTTAACTGTAAAGTACATTGTATCCATAATCATCACATGTCCAAGCTCTATATAGACTGGAAGGTTTGCTCCTCAACCATATTCTAGCAGCACAACTGTCATTATCTTACAGCATATATTTCCTCTTATGTGGTTTTCTCTAAGCAGAAGTCCCCAATATGTCTCAACTTCAAGAACATTTCAACAAAGTTTTTCTTTTGTATATTCTACTAGCGGTTAAGAATGACATGTTCATACTAAAAAATGCTAAAGAAAATGTACACAAAAATATGCTCTTATGTCCCTCCACTTATTCTAGGTCTTCACATTCCATCATCTTTTCTGGCGTTTTAAAGTGACATGTGCGTACTGCAGATACATTGTATTATGCAAAGTCAAATGTTAAAGTCCATTTGTAAAGCTTCATACTGCATCTCCATCTCTCTTTTGGAGTCAGATTATTTAAAGTGGCTAGTGCGTTGTGCAAGTACATTGTGCAATTTTTAATTTAAAAAAAATCTATCTCCAGTTGTTTATAATTGTAGTGGGTGGAATTGTTCTTTTTCTTTTCAGTCTATGAACTCAATATTGTGTTGACAGATGTATAATACAGAGACATCTTGCAAGTTTAGACCACTGCTCCAGTTGTTCTTAATTCTCGTGAAGGATAAAGTGGATTAAAAGAGGAGAAACATGTCAATCGCTAGTTGATGTTAAGGTGCCTTTCAAGAGTGGGGATTAGATATTAGATTTCATGAACCATCTGTCCCGATGTTTTCAATGATATTTTTATATTGCGTCCTGCTGTTTTTATCTTTTTGAACTACACAACCGTAGTTAGCTCTTCCACAGTTGACATCATCTTTTTCTCTTTTATTTCCCAATTCTATTCTTTTTTCTTCTGATGGACTTGGGCGGGAGCCGTGCTCCCGCCTTGCCATAGCAAACGGCACCCCGGGACATTGCAGGAGCCGGCCCGGGGCTTTGGTGGTCCCCAGGGCCATCAAGGGCTGCTGGAGGGGGGACGCGCGGCCCCACTCCCAAGTATTTAAAGCCCTGCGGAGGTGGCTGACCCTGTGCCTCATGGGAACAGTCCAGCCCAAACTTCCAAGCCATGTTTTCCCTGGACTGTTCTAGCTTGAATCCAGTGCCACTGGATTCAAGCTAGCCTGGCTGATGGTGGCTGATTAGCCTGAAATCGGTTCCAGGATGCTTTTATCCGGTCCAGGGAAGACATGGATTGGCAGATCGGGCTGGACTGTTCCCATGAGGCACAGGGTCAGACTGATTTGCATATGGCCATATCTGAACTGGGGTGGCGGAGTGAGCTAAAGAATGGTGATGGAATAAACCCAGATCAGTTGACTGGGGTGAGTGCTTGCAATGTTCAACACTCCGTCCATCATCCCTTTTGGGTTTGCCTATCTTTAACGTCCCTGTAAACGTTGTTTTTGTCAGTGAATTTATAAGGTTTTTAAAATTCTATCTAACTCACACTGTGTGTAGGACAACTATAAACACCATATGAAGGTGGACATATCTTTTATATGGACGAAAACCCTCACTCACCCAAGGGTGACATGCTTCATCATAGGGTTCCTCCAAGCACAAAGGGACCGCAAGGTACCCAGTGTGGGCTACAACTTCCCAGCCGGGAAGGAGGGGTTGTGTTTTTTTGATAAGCACGTTTGTTATTTTAACCTCAATCGGTGTCAGTGAGGGGCAGACTGCAAAAAAACTTTTTATAAGGAAAAACATGCAGGAATCTAAAATTCCCTCGATAGGAAAAACCAACTTTATTTACTATTTCCTATTGGGGAAATTAAAATAGCAACGTGAAACAGGATTATAGATGTTACCCTGTAAATCAAAATGTTTCTGCCTTTGTTGACAATCAAATGTTCAGAGGCATTCGTCAGGACCAGATATTAGTCACTCTGCTCAAACATATGTGTATAAATGAAAAATATCACCATTTGGAAAAATATATTCTGGATCAACCATACATTTCAATTGTACTTCAGTTTGGTAGGTCAGAAGTCCTAAAATAAAACACAACAAAAATATGTAATCAATACATGATAATAATCCCACCACCCGAGTGTTACACCTTAAGGGATATCAATTCTTACCTAATGTGTATATCTAGTGTATCAACTCTACCTAGATCCAAAGTTGCATCATAAGTCGATCTTAGGTAATGGTAAAAAGAAAAGAAAAGAAAAGAATGCCATCAGGACACATGTTACTGGTAATTATTGAGATAACAGCAGCACAAGCCATCTACATATCACATTATTTGAATAGGGAATTTATTTGTTAGATTATGTTCATAACCAATCCCTTTTTAACAACTCATTTCGCTGTTACACTAATAGATGTAAAACACTAGCCAGTCACCATTACTGTGTTATATTTCATGATGTTCAAAAGTTAAATAAACTAAAATGAAATGATATAAAATAAAATACAATACAATTGCAAGCAGTCCATAAGATGAACAAACCAACATTTTGATAAATATCCAAAACATGGACTATGCAGTGTGCCCCGCCATTGGTAACGCCCTCTTAAAAGGTAAAACATTGAAATACTTTACTTTCCAGCGTTTTCTACAATAGCAGCATGACAAATCTAGAGCCTGTTTTTTTCTACGTAAATGCAATGACAAAGTAATCTACCCCAGTCAGTTGTACCTTACTGTTAAAAGCATAAACAAGGAAACACTCTATTTAACATCGGTACCTATGATAGCAGCCTAACAAAACTGCAGCCCGGTTCTTACCTGCGTAAATGCAGTGTATATCAAAGCACGACTCAGGACTGGAGTAGCATGGTAAACGCAGCGCCTGACATTTAACAGAAACAAGCATTTACAATGCAATGGTCTCGGCATTGTTAAAGTTAGAGCTATTGGCATTGCTCATGACATTATTTTTATTTATGTTTTTGTTTTTAAAACATACAAATGGCATTGTCATTTACAATGCCAATAGCTTAATCTCTTGCAAATGTGAGACCTGTTGCATTTGCACCCACATTTTCATGTGGTGGTGGTGGTGGATGTGGAGGTGGATGTGGTGGTGGCGGTGTTGGTGGATGTGGTAGATGTGGTGGTGGATGTGGTCTTGGATGTGGTGGTGGTGAATGTGGTGTATGTGTTGGTGGGTGTGGTGGTGGTGGATGTGGTGGTGAATGCGGTGCTGGTGGTGGATGTGGTGAATGTGGTGGTGGTGGATGTGGTGGTTGATGTGGTGAAGGTGGTGGTGAATGTGGTGGTGGTGGATGTGGTAGATGTGGTGGTAGATGTGATGGTGGATGTGGTGGTGGTGGATGTGGTGGTGTTGGTGGATGTGGTGGTGGATGCGGTGGTGGAGGTGGTGGATGTGGTGGTGGAGGTGGTGGATGTGGATGTGGTGGTATTGGTGGATGTGGTGGTGGGGGTGGTGGATGTGGTGGTGGATGTGGTGGTGGTGGATGTGGTGGTGAATGTGGTGGTGGGGTGGTGGTGGATGTGGTGAATGTGGTGGTGGTGGATGTGTTGGTGGGGGTGGATGTGTTGGTGGGTGTGGTTGTGGTGGTAGATGTGGTGGTGGATGTGGTGAATGTGGTGGTGGTGGATGTGGTGGTGGTGGATGTGGTAGATGTGGTGGTGGATGTGGTGGTGGTGGATGTGGTGGTGGTGGTGGATGTGGTGGTGGATGCGGTGGTGGAGGTGGATGCGGTGGTGGAGGTGGTGGTATTGGTGGATGTGGTGGTGGGGGTGGATGTGGTGGATGTGGATGTGGTGGTGGTGGATGTGGTGGTGATGGTGGATGTGGTGGTGGTGGATGTGGTGGTGATGGTGGATATGGTGGTGGATGTGGTGGATGTGGTGGTGGGGGATGTGGTGGTGGATGTGGTGGTAAATGTGGTGGTGAATGAGGTGGTGAATGTGGTGATGGTGGTGGATGTGCAGAAGCCTGCGTCCCCCCTAGTTCTGCAGCTCTCCATCCCTGGCTCCTGCATATGCTTTTGTGAGCTCCCCTTCTTACATGCATGGCAGGAGGTCTTCAGTTGGTCTCTCCCACGCACGGCCAGAGTGGCGCCCGCCGAGCTCCAGGGGCAGCATCTATAACAATAAATGTGTGCATCATCCCGACAGAATCTACGCACTAGACCCACAGACTCTGCCTTTATCCTCGGCAAGTATGCCCAGCGCCAGGTACTGGGTATACTTCAGATACAGGCCTGTCTTTACTAAACGCTGCCAGCATCTGAAATGCAGGCGCTGAACAGGGCATCTACCACCGATGTTGTAATCTTTGCTTCCCTGATGCAAGAACTTTGGTCCTTTGAAAAAGTAAAACAGCGATTGCCTCAAAACGCATCTTCACATCAAAGTGGAAATGAACCTTAGTCTGTTGGCACAGTCTGAAAACTTTACAGGATCTGTGGCCGAAATGCAAATTACAAAGCGGGAGATCTGAAAGTCTGCAATCCAGGTCCTTTGTGTCAGGTGGCCTGGGGTGGCATCCGTGCTCGGCATACAGTTTCCTCAAACTCCAGACCTAGTAATACTGGGCTCAGACATTGAACATGGACACTTTAGAGGGGAGCTATGGGCGAGGCTATGCCAGTGAGATAGGGGGGTGGCGGGGGAGGAGAAGTTTCAGATTTTCCAACAATCTTGCTGGCATGTAAGTCAAAATGCATTATATGACAAGCAGGACACGTGAGGGTATAAAGGGCCAGGGGAAAGGGAGATAAATGCGAATTGGTAGGCGTATTAAGTGAGAGGAAACACAATATTTTGTTAAAAAAATTAAAATATACCGCATTTTTTAAGACTTTCAAAGCAGAGACCTCTCTACATACAGACTAACGCATATCGCAGATATGGACATTTCACTCGTACGCAGACTCAAGGTTAGCAGCCTCTACTAATATGCCTGTAAAATATATCAAGATAAATGTTTAAAATTCTGAAGACATTAATCACAAGGTTTATTTTGTCTAAACACAGGAACTGCCCCGGGAACGAGTTAATAACGTACAGATCCAGTTGGTTTTGCTCCATACCTGTAGTTCAATAAAGTTTGTTGAAAAGTGTCTGGCCGCAACGGTGCGGTGATGTGATGGCGTCCCTTCTACTTCCTGCAACGAGCCGCGGCAGGAGGATGGAGATGAGGCGAAGGGGCTGCTGCGGCCCCTACTGACCCTTCCCCCCTGTCCCATGGCTGCCGAAGACAAGCTGGAAGGGGTCAGCGCACCCGGCCGCAGGTCCAAAGAAGGTGCGGGCGGAGAGCAGCCTGGGAGGGCCGGGAGAGGGAGACCTGTGGCCGGGCCTGGATGGAAGGAGACAACGGGAGAGAAGGAGACAATGGGAGAGGGGTGCTAGCAGAGCGAGGGCATAACAGCCAGGGGTGATAGAGCAATTCAGGGGTCAGGGCCTGCAAGAGGGGGGTATTGAAGGAGCAGAATGAAAGGCAATGGTGTAAATTCAGCAAGTCGAGGGCTGAGAATGTTATTCAAGGGACTGACTGCGCCTGGGTGGAGAGTCGAATTCGGGGGCAGCACCAGGTGCAACAGTGTAATTCATAGGACAGAACATCAGGGGACAGAGGTCGGTGCGAGGATCTGATTGAAGATGCAGAACCTGGTCTGCGGTTCTAATTAAGGACGCAGAGCCATGTAGCTGTGTCTAATGCAGGCTGCACAGCCGGGTAGGAAGGAGGCTCTAATGCAGGCGTCTACTCACAATAAACGGCCCCGGCTTTTTTGGATTTGGGGCGTGTTTTGGAGGGATGACGTCACGGAGAGAAATGACTGCAACAAACATGCCCCCGAATCCGAAAAAGACGGGGCTTAAACTGACAGACGCCCCTCTCCTCCAATGGCTGGCCTCCGTTTAGGAAGCCAGCCAATGGAGAAGAGGGGCGGGCTCAAGACCCACTCTAGAAAACATAAAGTCTCGGAGTGAGACTGCGCACGCGCAGCCTACGGTCTGAGACCTAAAAATGGAGGAGTCTGTGTGTACTGCACAAGCGTCAAAAACATCACAAGACGTTTAGACGTTACCAGACCTCTTCTATGTCAGGTGTTTCCCTGGTGATGTTAGTAAACAAGTAGGCACCGCATATATTGCACTGCACATGCGTCCACCCAGCATGACGATATGCAGCGCTGCATCAACAATATCTATTACTGTGGAGGCTTACGTAACAATTTAATACAGCCCTAATATTCGTGCCTAGAGATTAGATGAAGAAAGCAAGGCGTACATATAGTATGCTTTCAACAAGGGTGTCAAGATGTAAATTTTCCACAACCATAATTATATTATCATCAATACTGGCAAATGTGATGGAAATAGAACCAGAGTGGCAGCACACATAGAATCAATAGTAGATTCTTGTACCAGCTGGGCTATTGCTATATAAATCTTCAAGAGGTCCCTGTTGATCAAAGGTTCAGTTAATCCCCAATACCGACAATATATCTCCCAGTACCATAACCATAACCAGCACTTACTTAAGGCTGAGGTAAGAAGATACCAAATCATATAAATTCGGAGACAGGGGTATATAGTCAAGAAATAGATTGTAGCATACCTCCAATGTATATTGGTCAGAAGTGCAGAAGGAAAATCTCACAATACACCATGTAGACTGTTGAGCTTGTGTTATTGTGCTTGTGTGAAATTATGATGGCCCCTATGACTGACCACATCGTGATGTACACCTATTCATAGTATAGTGCTCAAAACAATTATTGGTTTTATGATTTGTAATTCAAACCATACCCTAGACTCATTTATCAAAATTGCAAAACCTTGAATTTCTTTGATTCAGATACGGCTAGTGCATCATACAGTACACCATGGAATTTCATCATTCAAACCAGAATGGTGACTAGCCAGTCTAAACACCCATTGTTGTTCTCAGTAAAACAAGATTCTTTCTAATGGTCCCATATTTCTATGGTAATGTGGATTATCTAGAACAACCCATCTCATGTCTTCTTCTGTGTGTCCCGCATCCAAGAAGTGACGTGTCAGTTTTGTGTTGGATTTTTTACATTTGATGGAGCTCTTATGTTCTATCATTCTTGTTTTAACTTTGAGTGTAGTCATTCCACCATACTTTAACTTGCATGGGCATTGAATAAGATATACTAAGGCCTCTGAATTGCAGTTTGTATGTTGGGACAGGGTCCAAGGTGTTTTCATCCCCAAATCCAATTGTGTACATTGCATGGTAAGATGACATACCACACCTGCCAGGAAAGTGACCTCGTACTGGTTGTCCTGTGTAAATAGCAGGAGGTACATCCGTGCACCGTGTGTGTCTAGGTCTAGTTTTAAAATTCTATCTCAGAACTATAATGAACATGTAACCTTTTGTTTTTACGTGCATTACTATGGCTTTTTAACTAGTAGTGAAGTTTGCAGATTGGTGGTGAAAGGGATCAGGGCATCAGACCAGTTCTCAGGAATCCTGCTGTGTTTGACTTACTGGGGGTGAATAGAGGGCTTCTGGGGCCCCAAGAACCCTCAGCGTCCTAGAGGAAATCATCCCCCAAACAGCACTATGCCAGGAGGTGCGTTTGCAGAGTGGTGGAGAAAGTGGACATGGCCTCTGAAGTCCTCTCAGGAATCGCGCTCTGTGGGACTTACTGGAGGTAACAGCAGGCCTTGTTCGCCCCAAGGATCCACAGCATCCATGGGGACCTAATCCCTAAACCAGCAGTGCCTCAGGAGGTGCATTTTCAGAGTGGTGGAGAAAGGGGGTGGCGCCTCCGGCGACTTGCCTGTTCCTAATTTGTTTTCTTTATATTTTCATTTATTACAGGCCGAAGGGTTATATGGCCCGCATTTCCTTGGCTGATTTGGGCCCTGGGGACCCCAACTCCAGGTGCCAGGCCATATTTAAAAGGTGTAGAGGGACTCGCAGCCCCCCTTCCGGGCCACTTTTGGTCATGGGAACCCCAGTCCACGGCCTTTTTAAAATAAAATAAAAAAATAATAATGGGAAGGGGGCCACGCAGCCCCCCCTCTCTGGCTTATTTTGGTCCCAGAGAAACCCATCACCCAGGGCCTGGCCTCTCTTCAGAGTGCCCTAGTCCCACCCAGGGCACCCAGTTACTTATATTGGGACCATTGGGGGGCATCAGGGCACCCGTTATCCCTGCCGGCTCCGTCCCTTCTGCGGGAGCCGGCATAGCTTTGAGAGGGAGCTGCTGAACATGCATTTGTGCTCTGCTTCTAGCAAGCAAGATAATTTTTTAAGCTCTGGGTGGGCACAAGATGTTCTGACAAGAGGAAGGACAGTTGTGCCATGTTGGATTTAGGGAAAGAAGAGTACTGTGAGATAGCTTAAAAGGCATGGGATGTGCCATATAAATTGTGTAGTTACCCCAGGGATGTTTTACTCCATTGGTTAGAGAGGGCCAGGATTTTCCCCCACCCAATGTATGCCACTGGGCATAAATATGGCATTCATAGTACCCTCCCCAAAAAAACAAAAGACCTTTAAAGGTCAGAACAGCCTGCTGTCTGAAACCTGAATTAAGACTGGACCTGCGTGCATTAAGTCTACGACCCCAGTAGTGACTTGAAGGGTCAGTTGTCTGACCTTTTTGTTTGAGCTACAGTGTCACAACAAGCTTCCAGAGGGCTCTCTTACTGCAACTGTTCTGCTGACCATTTTTAAATAACCCCTCCCTGAACCCTGCTCCCGGCATCTGGTGGAAAAGTCCCAACTTCCAAGTTGTGCCCCCTAGGTCCTGGGCTCATGGCTGATGTTAGAGCGTACTCCTCCTGTTCTAAAAAAAAAAACGTTTGCCACTTTTCTACCTAGAAAATAGATGACGACCAGGATTGTCTTGAAATTCAGCAGCACACATATAACTAGGAAAAATCATCTTGTGATTGCTTTTGTGCAGATGGTTTATCTTCCAGCCCAAAAATAATTATCGCCCCAATGAAGGCTCCACTGCACTATGGAGCAAAGGTGCCTGCATTGACGCAAAGCAGACTAAAGTGCACCTGCTCAGGGGAAAAGGATAGGAATGTGCTCTATCTAATAGATACGGCATATACCTGCCCTTTTCTTTTGCCGTAGGGCAGCGCAGCAACACAGCCTGTTGAGGTGCCCTATGGCAAAAAAAAAACATAAATGAGGCCCCTAGTTTTATTTCTAAATGAAGTAATGTAATATGCGGGAAGCTAGCATATCATTTTATCTTTTTTGCTTCAAGTGCATGTTCTCTTTTGGTTACTGTTTACCAGTGCTTCCATCTAGGTCACCATTTAGCCATACTAGAGTCCTTTTTCTGTACTTGTGCTGCTCCAGTGAATTAAGTTATAAATACTACGTTAATTTCAGTCCTCCAATGTCTAATACCTTCACACCTACACAGCTTCTTAAAATGTTCAAATTTTTTTTTTTTCAAAACCGTTAAAATGTTCAATTTTGCTTGTTTTATCTGCATTCAATTTACTCTTCTAATATTATTACATTTTCAAAACAGTTGTGAGGCACCTGAGCAATTGTCATGGATCCCGAGGTGTCCCTGAACCACAGGTTTAGAATAACTGGATTCACAATTTTATGTAGCTAACAAATGACAGTAGAAACATTGATAATCTAGTATCAAACAAGATAACCTGATTTAAGTGGTGTGGATACATACTTCTGGATATTTTGCTATTCCACTGTAAAGATAATTAGTGTCTTGAATATGGGAGATCCTAGGTAACTGGAAAATCTGTTTGATAGTGAAATATGTTTCAATGAACTGAGGCCCAGATATATGTAGATTATATTCATAAAATATGATAACGAAGTGTGCACCAAATTTTGCATACAAAATAAAATCTTGCAAACTGACCTATATACTAAAAGGACAGTACACAGATTTTCATTGGTAGTGGGATGCAATCCGACCTATTCTTTTACTATTCATGAGACAAATTGCAATTCTTTTAAATTGATGGCCATTACAGGAATGTTGGCCTTCTGGGATCATGAGACAACAATATCTGCGATCACTTTTTAAATCCTGATTTTTTAATTTTTTTTATTTCAGGCTGTTTCCATGGAAGCTTGAATCATAAAATCTTGAAAGGTTTGTTTAAAAGTAGCCAATTGTCCCCTTGACTACTGCCTACCAACAACAAACTTTTTATTTTAATTTACAAAAGGTAAGCCTATCCTTTTGGAACTGTCTTTCCACCTCAACTTGGCGGACAATATGTGTTTCTTATTATGCAGACCCCTAGGATATTGCGGCATGGATTCACAAATTGAGCTGCACAAATATGGAAATTTAGCGGCACAAATATGGAAATTTAGCAGCATTTATGCAGCACTTTATTTGACTCATAATCATTCATTTTCAGACTGATATCAATGGAAGCTGTTTTAGCAGGGTATTCCACTTTGAAATAGGCATGTTTAAAGTGTCTGCAGCTCTACGGAAGCACAGCTCCAGTTCTAACCTCTTGGGAGGGAGCTGTAATTATGTCTGGGATGTTCTAGTGCCATGTATTGTTTGTACTGTTGTTGTGTACTGTGATTTTAGTAGCACTCTGATTGAAAGAGCACACACTTGCACTCACCAGTCTGCAGCATTTCCTAGCCGGGGACTGTATTCCGCCTAGTTTCTCTGGCAACCGGCATCCCAGCCAATCGCGGGTTGTCGAGGGCGGGACAGGGACAGTCACCTGACGGAGTGTCGAGCGGTTAGCGCTCTAGACCTCGGCTTCCTGGCGACTATTTAGGCTGCGAGGAGGCAGACGTTCCACGCGGTAAGAGTGGGTGGCAGCTACTCCCCGCTGGGCGTCGAGCACGAACTATCACGAATTGCTAACTGCTGTCAGAGGCTGACAAACTTTTTAAAAACGCACATTGCGCTGATACTTAGAGCGGAAGCTCGCTTTTATTAACTGTTTGTACTGTTGTTGTGTACTGTGATTTTAGTAGCACTCTGATTGAAAGAGCACACACTTGCACTCACCAGTCTGCAGCATTTCCTAGCCGGGGACTGTATTCCGCCTAGTTTCTCTGGCAACCGGCATCCCAGCCAATCGCGGGTTGTCGAGGGCGGGACAGGGACAGTCACCTGACGGAGTGTCGAGCGGTTAGCGCTCTAGACCTCCGCTTCCTGGCGACTATTTAGGCTGCGAGGAGGCAGACGTTCCACGCGGTAAGAGTGGGTGGCAGCTACTCCCCGCTGGGCGTCGAGCACGAACTATCACGAATTGCTAACTGCTGTCAGAGGCTGACAAACTTTTTAAAAACGCACATTGCGCTGATACTTAGAGCGGAAGCTCGCTTTTATTAACTGTTTGTACTGTTGTTGTGTACTGTGATTTTAGTAGCACTCTGATTGAAAGAGCACACACTTGCACTCACCAGTCTGCAGCATTTCCTAGCCGGGGACTGTATTCCGCCTAGTTTCTCTGGCAACCGGCATCCCAGCCAATCGCGGGTTGTCGAGGGCGGGACAGGGACAGTCACCTGACGGAGTGTCGAGCGGTTAGCGCTCTAGACCTCCGCTTCCTGGCGACTATTTAGGCTGCGAGGAGGCAGACGTTCCACGCGGTAAGAGTGGGTGGCAGCTACTCCCCGCTGGGCGTCGAGCACGAACTATCACGAATTGCTAACTGCTGTCAGAGGCTGACAAACTTTTTAAAAACGCACATTGCGCTGATACTTAGAGCGGAAGCTCGCTTTTATTAACTGTTTGTACTGTTGTTGTGTACTGTGATTTTAGTAGCACTCTGATTGAAAGAGCACACACTTGCACTCACCAGTCTGCAGCATTTCCTAGCCGGGGACTGTATTCCGCCTAGTTTCTCTGGCAACCGGCATCCCAGCCAATCGCGGGTTGTCGAGGGCGGGACAGGGACAGTCACCTGACGGAGTGTCGAGCGGTTAGCGCTCTAGACCTCCGCTTCCTGGCGACTATTTAGCCACTCGTCGGCCTCAGCGCGCAGCGATGGCGCGCAGGGTAGGCGCCTCTGACTGCGCCAAAGACGAGCCTAAGACCAGCCCGTCTGGGCCCGTCCGGGCCAGGCCGGGTCACGGGGCACGGGACACTGGTACTTTTTCATCGGCTCAGCTACGGGCGCTGCGTCCTAGTTTTAATTGTAACTGTTCCGTTTTAAAGCCTTCTTTAGTGGGTACACATGTATGTCCCCATTGTGCTTTTGCGCTAACTAACATACAGCCCTATCCAGAGGCACCACTTAAGTCTATGTCACCCACCCAAGCCTCTGTTTCAAATCCCTGTACCTTCACTTTTTATAGCATTAATTGCAGATCACTGCCCCAACATAAAGCTGATATCTACCACCTCCTAGTTGAAGAAAAACCCTGTGCGGTATTTCTAACGGAGACCTGGCTGCACGATGGCGCAGGCCCTGATGTAGCCGCTGCCCTGCCCTCTAGCTATGCTATTGTTAGAGTAGACAGAGAAAAGAAGATAGGCGGGGGTATTGCCGTGATCTTTCACAGGGATTTTACTTGTGATTTTGAAATGGTTAATATACCTGGATGTGAAGCAGCATTTTTTAAAATTTCGCTGAACCCTAATTTCATGTTTTCGGGTTTTTTAATTTATCGCCCCCCGGGAAACAGTAGTGTGTGGGTTGCAAACCTGGTTAATTTGATTTCACCTTATTTTTTGAATGCCCAAAACCTGACCATTTTGGGAGATTTAAATCTCCATTTTGAAGATGAATCCAACAGTATAGCCACTAATCTCTTGGAGGATTTTAATACCCTGAATATGTTTTTGAGAAATGAAGGCCCCACACATACAGCCGGTCATTTGTTGGACCCCATTATCTCTAACATACAGGAACTGAAATGGTTAAAAACTGATCCTGTGTGTTGGTCGGACCACTTTCTGACGCTCTTTAGTATTACTCTGACTCAGTCCATGATGCCTGGTTCTACTCGGCCCCCCACTTTTATGAGAAATTGGAAAAAAATTGATCTGACCGAGTTGCAGAAGGCATTACAGATATCCCCTCCTGTTTTGGGGGGGGACATGGAAACAAATGCGCTAGAAGCCAATACTTGGTTGGAGAGAGCAGTTGATAGTTGTCTACCCACAACCAGGTGTAGAGGGAACATCCATCGGCCCCCAGCTCCCTGGTATACAGAGCAATTAAAAGTGGAAAAAACTAAATGCAAGGGACTTGAGAGGAAGTGGCGCAGGCATTACGATCCCCAAATCAAGGAATTGTACCGTAAGGCTAGGAACCTTTACCATACGGCTTGCTCCAGAGCTAAGGCAGTTTATATAACAGAGACTATAAACACTGCGGCCAATAAAGCACGGACCCTTTTTAACACCGTTAAAGACCTTGCCGGAGCAAACTCTATGGCGGCTGCACCCCCACTTACCCCTCAAAAATGCCAAGATCTTGCCACGTATTTTGTGGAAAAGATCGAAACAATTCTTGGTAATATTAATTCTTTGGAGAGAGAGGACGAGGACGTTTTTCCCCCACAAAGTCTTGGAGGAAGTCGACTTGACTACTGGCCATATATTACCTTGGACACACTAAGATCTTTGGCTACCTCCATCAAATCGGGCTCTCCATGTGACCCTCTGCCAATTAACATACTGAACCAACTCGATGATGCTGCTCTGGGGATTATTGCCGAGACACTTAACTCCTCCATTCGCTTGGCATCCGTCCCGGCGTCCTGGAAGCATGCCATGGTCAGCCCTCTGCTGAAGAAACCATCTGCTGACCCAGAGGTACTGGCAAACTACCGCCCGATATCCCTGCTGCCTGCCTTCTCTAAAATTCTAGAGAAGCACATCCACAGTGTACTGTCATCGTACACGGAGAAAAACAACCTACTCCATTTTACCCAATCGGGTTTCAGGGCAGGCCATTCCACCGAATCTGCCCTCCTGGGAGTTACGGAAAAGATCAGGGGGCTCTTGGACGATGGGCAAACAGTTGCTCTTGTCCTGCTCGACCTGAGCGCAGCCTTCGACACCATCTCTCACAACAGACTGCTTGCCAGGCTGAGTGGGGATGGTGTCGGAGGCACTGCGCTGGACTGGATTAGATCATATTTGAGCAGCCGGACGTTTCAAATCTCGTCCTCACAGGCCCAGTCGGATGTCTTTCTGTCACCCCATGGCGTGCCCCAGGGCTCAATTTTAAGTCCGTTGTTTTTCAATCTCTATCTCCGCCCCCTTGCTGACTTAGCAGAACGGGTAGGTCTTGAACTCATGACCTATGCGGACGATTCGCAGATCATCTTTTCCCTTACCAACTCAGAGTCTTCATCCCCGTCTGTACTGAAATTAGGTCTTCAGGAAGTCTTCAGCTGGATGTCAGCTAACCAGCTGAAGCTAAACGGGGAGAAGACGGAGATTCTTCTCCTAGGGAAAAAGCGTGATCTGTGGCAGGACTTTCATTGGCCGCCCTCTCTAGGCACATTTCCTACACCAGCAACCCAGGTTAGAAACCTAGGGGTGTGCATCGATGATTCTTTGTCGATGAAGCAGCAGGCCAACAAAGTGGCTGGGACTTGCTTCACGATCCTCAAATGGTTGCGGAAGATTATCTGGATGCTGCCCGTGGATACCCAGAAGACCGTAGTCAATGCACTAATTACATCTAGGCTTGACTACGGTAACATCTTATACCTGGGTTCCAATTTGGCAGTAATCAGACGGCTACAGCTTGTCCAGAACTCCGCAGCCAGGCTGTTATGTAAGATCCCGAGGACAGCGAGGATCTCGAAGCACCTCAGAGATCTTCATTGGCTGAAGGTGGAGAATAGGGTCAGGTTTAAAGCCTTGACTTATATGTTTAAGATCAGAGCAGGAACTGCCCCTAAATATTTGCAAAAATTGGTTAGGCCCCATGTCCCTGTACGAAATCTCCGTTCTCTCAGTGGAGCAACTTTCGTGGTCCCTAGATTCAAACTGGCCCGAATGGGGGGGAAATCTTTTTCCCATATGGGACCAGTTCTTTGGAACTCCCTCCCTCTAGCCCTTCGCAAAGATGACAATTTTGCCAGTTTTAAAAAAAATGTCAAAACGTGGTTGTTTAACAAGTAATTGTGGTTATTGACAGCTGTTGCTTTTTGTGGTTTGATCTTTGAGCCCTGGCGCCGGGAAACCCTTTGTGGGTATCTGTGCGCATTACAAATGCAAAAAATAAATAAAATAAATAAATAAATAAATGTATTCACCCCTGGTGGGGCACCGCTGCCTACGAATCCTCTTGGACACCTCTTCCTCAGGCACCCTCTTTTGCCACTCACTCGCAATGTCATTCTCTGGTCAGTCCCCTTTTTCATTCTCTCTGTTTTCTCTCCTTCTCTCTCTCCTTTCTTTCAATAATTCAGTTATT
Organism: Lissotriton helveticus; assembly: GCF_964261635.1. Taxonomy (NCBI): domain Eukaryota; kingdom Metazoa; phylum Chordata; class Amphibia; order Caudata; family Salamandridae; genus Lissotriton; species Lissotriton helveticus. The sequence continues at coordinate 1,770,336,200 of NC_136063.1, forward strand.
TCCATTTCAATTGTTGACTCATTCTTTCTCTCTTCGTTTTCTTGCTTTTCTGTTATTTGTCACAATCCTTGTCGCTCCTCTTCCTTTACTCTGTTTTCATTGCCCCTTCCCCTTCTCTTCTCTATATTTCCTTCCTCCCCTTTCTCTTTTCTCGTTTTCCGTTTTCTTCTTGCTTCCATCACTTCTCATTCCTATAATTCCCACTCCAGTGCTTCTTATAATTCTCTTTCAAGTTCTCTTTCCTCCTTACTTGCTCTGTTCTCTCGTTCGTTTTTTTTTCTCTCTTTTTCATTCCAATTTTATACCTCGGTTCTTTTCAGTGCACGGCTCCTCCTTTCATGCCTTTCCCTCCTGCTTTCAGTTTTTCCAACCTCCACCTCCGAACTAATTGCCCATTTTCTCTTCTCTTCCTCCTGGATCTCTCTTCCTCTTCTTCTCTCTCTTTAACTCACCCCTCTTGTCCCTGCCCTTTCTTATTCCCTCTTCTTGTCACCTTTGGTTATTTCTCTTCTTCTCCCCACATCTCTGCCTCTCGAGCTTTCCCTCTAACCCTTATATTCCTCCTCCCAGGAGTCCCTCCTCTTCCTCTCTCTTTCATCCTTCTATACACCGTTCACTATTTCTCGAGTCCTCTTAGTTCTCTACCTCTCTCCTCTTTACCTTCTGGCTCCCATTCCCTCTGTATCTTTTGCTACCTCCCTCCCTATCTTTCACTTATTCCTTACTGCCTCTCTCGCGCATTCACTTCCCGTACTTCTCCTTTGTCTTCCCATCTCTTCTATCTTTGTCTCTTGTTTATATTCCATCTCCCCACCTCTCCTCCTTTTCTCTTCCCTCTTTTTTGCCTTCCCTCCCCCACTTCAACTCTCAAGCTCTCATCCCCCCCTATTTCCACTCGGGGAACCATTTTCCTATTCTCCTCGCATGCCTATTCTCCTGTCCCACCGCTCTCTACATCTTGTACGCTTTCTCCCTTCTTCTCCCCTCTCTTCTGCTCCTCTTTTCCCCATTCAACCTCGTTCTTCCCCCCTCAAGGCCTCTCCCTCCTCCCTGCTCTTTAACCCCTTGGTTGCGGGGGTTAATCCCCCTCTGGGCTAGGGGGTGGGGGGGGCGCGCACAGCACCCCGGTGCTGATGATGAGCTCAGCTCGTCATCAGCCACAGTGCTCATGTGCTGATGACGAGCTCAGCTCGTCACGTCCACACCCGTTTCCTTAGAACGCTCAGCACAGCGGAGGAATTATCCCCGCGTGTGAGTGTTCTAACGGCCATGACGAGCTCAGCTCGTCATCAGCACACAAGCACCGTGGCTGATGATGAGCTACGCTTGTCATCAGCAAGGGAGGGGTTAACCTTGGCCTCCTTTTGCACTCCTAATTATTCTATCCCATTTCTCCTTCACCATCTCTATCTTCCTTCCCACCCTCTCCAACTCACACCTTCCATTTCTTTCCAACCTTCCCCTTTCTAGCTCTATCACATCTCACCCTTCTCTCCCCTTCTTGTCTCCTCACCTTTCCCCCTCCTCCAATCTCTCTCTTCCCCTCACCTCTACATCCTCCAGCCCTCCCCCATTCACGTCCCCACACTCTTTCTCCTTCTCCCTCTCCCTCATCCTCTCTCCCTCTCCCAATCCTCGTTCTCACGTAACATTCGCAGCTCCTTCAACTCTTCCTTTTCAGCCTCACACGCCCCCTCTCTACTCTGCACATCTTTTTGTCCCTTGCAGTTTGTTCTTCATTTAAATGCCCGCAGTTGCCGCTGGTCCCTCTTCGCTGTGGGATTTGTCAGCTGTCTGTCACATCAGCTCCCCCACCATCCCCCCATACCTCCTTCACCTGGTCCCCCACAGGATGCTCAGGCTGTCTGAAATTTTGCTTTTCCGGCATCTACTAGAGATTCACCATGGGAGCGGGAGGCGGGGTTTACTTCTAGGATTGAAGCCGCCCCCTGTTCCCCACGAGGGCGAGGTGCAGGAATAGACAAATGGGGGCTGACATTCTAGCAGGTAGGGCAAGATCTGCTAAACAGAGAATTTCCCCAGCTCTTGAAACATTAGAAAGACATATCTCCGATACCGAAGCACGTACTTCACAGCCACTAGAACATGTACCATCTCACCTGCCGCAGCATTCACATTGCTGTAACGTTTATCTGCTGATGCCTGCAAAAGCCTAAGCAATAGACCACACATAATGACATTGCAGACAGCTGTTCTATCAACACAGACCTAAAAGGGGCCTTCCTTCCAAGAACTGACCAACCGTCCAAATTTTGATGACAGTTTTGTAAACATCACGGCATCTTTAATAAACTGCTGATTTAGCTTTTTTTTTGCAAATCGCGAAATCCTGGAGGGTCTGATTATGGCTGTAAAACGTTGATCAATTGCATTGCAGTTCACAGTTTGGAAGGGATTCCCCTAAAAATGCCATACCAAATTGTGGCTCATATGTATTTCTAAACCCATTTTGCATGTAATCAGTTACCAAATCAAAAAATGTTGTTAGTACAATACAGAATTGAATTTTGCAGCTGTCCTGTGATTTTGTGAATTCACATATGTTGCAACCACAAAATCTTTTTGTTCATCTGGCTCTTAATTCCTAGCAGTAAATATGTTTAGATAGTACTTGATAACGATGAACTTCATTTTTACTTTAGGTTCCAATTCTCAACACACTTGTAGAATTTAAATCAAATTCAATTAACATTAGCAATATTATCCAAAATAAGAGATTGAAAATCAAATGTGCTCCTTCTCAAAGAATTTTAATTTGCCAGTTACTTCAAATGTCTTGCTCGTGAGCTGTTAAAACTTATATTGTGTGTACTCTGCTTTATTTAGGTTCATTTGAATATAAGATGGAGTACTTTTATAATCGTGAATAAAAATACATTCACAAATAGTGCTAAACTGCTTTGTCTTGCACATTAAAAGATAATATGCAGATTTCTAGGTGATAAATATGATATAATTGGTAAGCATGGCAACAAAAATGAAATGTTCATCATTAAATGATCTGGAGTAGCGCAAAAATGTCACTTTAATTGGAATTAAGCCTATTGCAAGCATTTTACCACAAGTAGGTCATTAAAAGAAACCTCACTCTTGATAAAATAGTTTTACAGCATTGGCTATATAGAGTTTATTTTGCAAATACGAGCTTCTTTTTTATACGGTGATTAAGGAGTTCGTGCCCTTTTAAAACATAATCAAAATATATTAGAACTGGATATGAACTCATCCATGTACGGGTCTAACGTGCATGTCCAATAGGAAGCATTGCAGGACCGGATGTACGAAAATACAATTCTGCATTTCCTAAATAGCAACTCCTTAAAATCACTATTTAAGAAATACAAAATTATGTGTATGAAATATCCAATTTCCTAATACCGATTCCTACTGAGTAGGAATTGCTATTAGGAAATTACAATTAGGAAATTTAGGGGCACGTGCATCAAGCAATTTTGGGATTTCAAACAGTGCGATTCGCCAAAATCTGCAGTTTGTGATCGCAAAATGGCCTTTTACTATACATGAAAGTTTTTGATTCGCAATTTAGGTAATCATACTATCTTGCGATTACCTAAATTACAAATGCAAAAAGGGAATCACAATTTGTGATGATTCCCTAATGCACATGCAAGACGCCTTTCCTAAATGCCAACTGTGCATTTAGGAAACGCTACTTAACATCAATTTGAAGTTGATGTTAACCAAGTGCATACTTTGAAAAATACACAAAACTATATTTTTCAAAGTGCCATGTGGCATCTTGCTGAAATTTGCAAGAAATCATCAGCCCTCATCGATAGTTAGTCTTCCCTTTTTCTTTCTTGGTGGGGCAGATTGGCCACAATTAAAATGATGCTTCTCCCTATTATTAATTTTTATCTCTCTATGCTTCCCATTTCTCTTCCTAACACTTTCTTTCGTACCATTAATTCTATACTTATTAAATTCCTGTGGAACAACCGTAAATCCAGAATATCACTTGCTAGACTCCAACTCCCTAAAGATTCCGGGGGTGTTAATTTTCCCAACCTTAAAAGATATCATTCAGCCTTCACTTTGAAACAAATCTGGACTTCCCTTTCAGATTCTACCTCCTCTTCTTGTATTGCTTGGAACTCTTTAGAACAGGCTCAATACTCTCCCTTCTCCCTTCTTTCCGCCATCCTCATTACCGTACCTCCAAAACGTTTTTTTTTCCTACTTTTGCTCACTCTAAGACTTTAGCTCTTTCTTCACTACGTGCCCATCCCTCTCTTAACTCTAACTCTACTAACATTCCTCTTTGGTATAATACATTTTTTAAGATTAACAATCGTGCCTTGTTTTGGAAGCAGTGGATTGATAAGGGTATCATGACCCCTCAACACTTGATGAAAGATGATATTTTTATGCCCTTTTCTACTCTTCAACCTCTATAACACCTTCCCTCGCATTATGCTTCTTGTTATAATGCACTCATTGATGTCCTCACTTGACACTACACACCTACGCCTCTGTCCCCGTTACCTCCACTGACCAGTCACTTTATCCCCCATCACTATCGACTTTTCCACTCAATTTAAGGCGGCTACCATTTACAAATTGTTGTCTCACTCCCAAAATGCAAGATTTAAATCTCCCTTAGAACTACTATGGGAAAAAGATTTGAGCTTAGACCTCCCTATACATACTTGGGAATTGCTCTGGTCTAGGATCCACACTACCTCCCGTTCTGCTAGTACAACACAAAACCTATATTATTTTTATAATAGACTCTTTATGACCCCTTACGACCTTTATCATTTTCATTTGATAGACTCCCCTAAATGTTGGTCATGTCCTCATGCTAAGGCAGACTTACTCCACATGTTTTTTCATTGCCCTCTGACCAACACCTTTTGGACCACTATTTGGAATAAACTCAACGACATCCTCCAACTTGATGTTCCCTTTCATTTTCATCATATTTTCCTTGGTAGTCTTTCCCCTGTCTTTGCCGATCTTAAGGTGGTTTCCCCTTTTATTAACCTCTTTTTGGCAATTTCCTTTTAGTGGATTACTATCAATTGGAATGATACTTCTAGAATTTCTTATCAAGCTTGGTGGAACTTAATATGTCATCATCATAGAATGGACAGAGCTTACGCTAGCTCCACCACCTTGTTAATCAAGAGAGATTTACTATGGTTACCCCTCACTACCTTTTTGTCTAGGAAGTTAGCCAGATTATGTTGATTTTACCTCTTACTTGTTACATATCTCTTATTGTATTTTAACTATTGATGCTCTTTCCTTTTTCTTTTACTTTTCCTCTTTTTCTTTCTTTCTTTCCTTTCTTCTTCTTCTCCCTTTAAAAATCCTTTCCAAAATGCTCCTGTTACTAAGTACAGTTTATATTTATAGGACATTGTTTTTCTAAGTTTGTTATGCAATCCAAGTTGTTAAGTTTTTTCATATTTCTTGCTCATTCTATTTTTTTTGTACTGATGTTTTACATTGCTTTTATTCTTTCAATAAAGCATTTTAAACTAAAAAAAAATGCCATGCCCATAGGGCAAGTGTGTGCCTACAGGTGCACATTTGTTTTGTAGGGGGCACCTCAGGGGGTCCCTAGGCCCGAGCACCCTTGCCTCTACATTACCTAATTTGCAATTACCAATTAGGTAATCACTATTTAGGCAATGCATGACCATTCCCACCTGTGGGCCTTGAGGCACATAGGAAAGAATGGAGTCTCAATAGCAATTAGCGATTCCCTAATTGTAATTGAGATTCTTAAGGAATTGCAATTAGAGAATCGCTATTTGCACACTTTATTAATGCATTGCATTTTGCGATTACCAAATAGCAAATTCTTAAAAATCGCTATTTGGTAATTGCAAAAATGAAGTTAAATGCAGGTGCCTCTTAATGCCTTTCGTTCCAATGGGCTGGTTTAGCATTTCCAAAAGATCGATTTCCATTAGGAAATCGCTACTTTGGAAATGCTAAGACAAAGATGGCTATGGGAATAAGGCCCCCCCCCACCTTACTGCCGCCGCAATACCAAAATCTTCTTTTCTGGAGCTCTATTTATTCTTGTAACTTGGATAAAGGGTTAGGTGATCTTCCTTAATCGATGTAAAACAAATATCTATCTATCTAATATAGTGCATCCCCATAGTTCTTGTTGTTTTTTTTTTGCATTCCTGAGTATTTAGTATGGAGTCTAACTCTCGGTAGGAATGATTACTCTTCCTTAAGATGTGACCCTTTTATCTTTATACATGTATACTTAATTAAAAAAAAGTATCAATCTGGGCTAATGTACATTATAAGTGTCCTCTCTTCACAACATTAACATTTGTCTGTGTATTTGATTCCTCTTCCTAGACAAAATGTTTATGACTGGGAGATGCTAAAATGGTAACTTGCGCTTATCAGCGATCGAGTTTGAATGTATTCAAATGAATCAAATAAATGTTTGGTCTGGTCCCTTGCTGATCGAAGGATGCAGTCTGCTATAAAGCACCTGTGGTGTGACGGAGATAAAACAGAAGGGAAAGGGGTTTTTTTTCTATTGAAATTTTGCGCTTATTAACATTTTTATGATACTGTTATTCTTTCACAGCATCATGTGTGAAAAACATTTTTGTGTTTAACTAATATTCAAATATGGTTTTGATTCCTTTATTTTAACCACCCTGCTATTGCTTGTTCCAACGCACCTGGGTGTTTCTAGGATGTTCACACTCCCATTTGAAAGTAAGCACAGAAATACGGTTTGAAAGTACATTTCTACTCCAATTCTGTCATATGAAGGAGGCCAGGACCAGGGTCTGGATGCCCATGCGCCTCTTCAATCTTCAACATGTCGGTGCTTTATGGTTCTCCAAAAACATGATATGAGTTTTGTATATCACTACCAAGGTCACAACTTTTTTAGAGTCAAGGATTTTAATTGTTATTTTCTTGTGCATGAATGTAAACAGGTGTTTCAGAAAACTCAAGAATGATTTTCAGTCGGAGGTTATTTTTTGTGGCAAATCGAAGTCTGAGCATGTGAACTTGAATTTTATAGTACAAGTGTTATTGTGTAATAGTTGTTACTACATGTGTGCATCAATCTGTTAAAATACCAAAGCATGACTCCGCATTTGCACAAATAATTCATATAATAACAGTATCTGGTTTAGGTCTAGATCTAGTGTACTCCTTGATGTAAAGAGGCGCAAAACACAATTATCATTAGGTCAATGAATCAATCAATCAGGATTTGTAGACCACAGCAAAATCACATGTGAGGATCTCGAGGCACTAGGAGATCATGCTGATTGTTTTCCTATTGGTTGAACTGATAGAGCGCGCGAGGCCACCCGACAAATAGTTTTCGCCGTTTCCGGCTTCAGGGCCCATATACTTTCAAATCACCATATACATCGATCAGGTGACTTCACGAGCTCTACCAATTTGTGTGTGTGTTCCCTACTATTAATTTTCAGTGCACCCGACTTACCATCCACCGATGCGGGTACCTAATGACCACAATGAATCAGGGAGCTAGCTGTAAAGGAAAGGCAGCAAAATACAAACCCAACCAATAACATTCAAAATTCTGTTGAAATGACCACGGACAACTGAAAGTTTTAAAATGTTTATCTAAAGTTCATTTGTTTCGTGCATGAGGTACAGTAAAATAAGGCAATCAATAACCAAGATAACGTAAATTATATAGCTATAAAGAAATAAAGTCAAGGTAATCATTCAAATGTAATATGGAATGCAAAATGGAAAAATACTATATAATCTCAGAAATGTTTAAGCATGGACAATTTATGCATGTGTAACTATAGGAGGGCCTATAAAGAGTAACACGCTTCGCTTAAGGTAAAGGGGCCTTTAAACAGTCTAGGCAATGAAGTTCTAGACCATATCAAGAAATGGCAAACTGCAATGCAAAATATAATTTCTAATATGTGCGAAGACATAGGAACAAACTTATGGAAATATGAAATTGACTTTCAGTAGTTGCGGAAAGACATGGAAAAATATAACATATGCAATGATGAACTTTATTAAAGCAAAAGTTAGAAATTCAGAAGGTGCAAGATTTAAGAGGTTCGGAGCAATATTTACCTAGAAAGGTGTGATAACCAAACCCTGGCCACGGGTTAGTTAAGGACAGGAAACCCTCAAGGAAGGATACCCCTCAAAGGACAGCAGGTGCAGAATGGACACCCCGGATAGGACAGGATACCCTCGGATTAGGAATCAGGACAAGACCTCAGGACAGGACAGCAAACCCTCAGGACAGGACCGCTCAGGACAGGACCGGAACCCACAGTTCGGAAGCAACGCCTGCGCTCCACCCGCTCTGCAGCTATCGATCAAGACCCCGATTGGGTCAGCGAACTCCCAGCAAAGTGCTTCGCCAGCACTTTAAGGTTCAGTAGAACCTTAGTCTATGGTCAAATTCGGACAGAGTGCTCTGCTGCGCTCTGTATCTTCAGTCACCTATTAAGTACGATGGGTCAGTGACAGGTCAGCTAAACCAGACAAGTCGGACGGCTCCCTAGGGGAACCCAGGGTAGATATACAGTTTGGGGACAGTGTACCACCCCCCAATGTTGCAAAGTGTCAGAATCCCTCAATTTCGATTGGTCCTAAGGTAGGATTTGGGTAACACACCAATCACAATACAAGATTTTAAGCCTTCATTAGCATACTTGGGTACCGCCTAGCAGGTTTGGGGTTCCCAGGAGAAACTGTGCAGAAACACAATGACAATTTAACATTGTATCATATGAGGAGCAACATTCGTCGTTCTCGCAGGGCAGAGGTGACTTTCTCAGGAGCATCTCGCCCATCACTGCCAACTGGCTATGTTCCATCAGCCAAGGTTGTCAGGTCCCCGAAAAGTCGCATCTGCGCAGAAGGGACCTCCAAGATGGCTTTCAGTACAGACAGACCCCCATTCCCCGCGGTACATGAAAAGTAAGCGAAAACAAATTAATACATAATAATGTCATCATGAAAACACATCACAGGGTTTGTACTTTCTACTTATCATCATAAAATATTCTTATGCGGTTTAAATGTTAGCTACATTGATACGGGCACAAGAGCAGTGGCACGAGCAGTACCACATGATGGGCACAGCTATGTATTACGCATGCGCATAATTTTCCCTCCAACTCTGCAGACGCGTCAGGACACGTGAGTGTGGCTGACGCATGCGCAGTAACTAAATACAAGCGGCAGCCATTTTTAAGTGACTCGAGTAAATTATTTTAGTAAAACATATAGGCAAGCGTCTTAATCTTTACTTAAACTAAATATAAACGTTAGTAAGACTTACACTTATTACTTTGTTACACATAAACGAGGTTCTTGACTTCAGCAAGTCGCAAAATATGCGAAGCTTTGCTTCATCAATCCCCTCTTTGATGATATTTACTATCATCACAAATAAATGGAACCAGATGCCAACTTTCTTTCACACTTTATATAGCTCTATCTCTTCCAGCAATCGTTCTAACTTTTCTCTCTCAGTTTTAGTAGGGTGAGAAGTCTTCACCTTTTTGTATATCTGATCATTCACTTCCTCCAACTCAATCTCATCCACACTCCGTTTCAACCCTCTTGCATTTACCTCGTGCTTCTTGGTGCGCTTGCGGCATTTACAACAGATAAAAATGAGAAATATAATAAGACCTATAATACCAATTGGCATCAGTATCTTGAACAATAAGCTTTTACCTACACTAGCAAGCCAATGACCTACATTGGAGAGACCATCTACCAGTCTTTTCCAGGCACTATCAACCTCGAGTGGTTTGAGTTCCTTTTTCAAATTAGTAATGTTTTTCACATATCTTTTGATCTGTACACTTTTATCCGGAATATAAGTGCAACAATGTTGCGCCTTCAACATCCGGCAGACTCTGCCCTCTTTCGCTAATAAGGTGTCAAGAGCAAGTCGATTCTGTAAAACCATTGATCTGATCGCAACCATTTCGGTATTGACCAGCAGAAATCCATGAGCTGTTTCAGTAGACAGCACATCTACTATAGTAGACAATTTGCAAATTCTGTGAGTGTTCAGAACCACTCCCACTCCAGGTATCAGTGCACTGAAAATACTACCCATAATTTCACCTATACTTTCTCTTTTACTACGCACTAAGCCATTAGTATCTTCATTGCTTCCAGCTTTTCCATTCACATGGTATATTTTCGGGAAAACAATGCCAAAATAGCAGCTTCCATACCAGTGATCCGGCAATTTGAAATAAGCCTTGTCCCCACAAATATAATAAATTCCAGGAAACACAGGCTCTGACCCATTTTTGAAACCCCAACCTCCAATTACCTTGTAATTATGTTCGCATTCACTGGAACCAATGAAAACATTATTATAATAGCTAGTCTTCTCGCGGTGAAGACATAGCTTGCCTTTCTTTTCAAAATCCAGCAACAGAGCAGGTCCCGCCCCACCATTTGAGGTGTCTTCCATGTTCTCTGCCCACTTTGGCTTTTTCTGACTTTCGTCATTAGCCTTCTTTTGTATTTTAATTCTTCTTTTCTCTGCCATGTTCAGGAACATCTTTTCCTGTTCACGCAAAGAACAAGTCAAGTTATCTCTGTGTGCATCTGCTATGTCAATGTTACCTATGGTCAAGAAGTAGTCTCCCATATATCTTATGGTGTCGCTTTTGGTATGTACAGGATTCAAGTTCCCACGTATAGGAAGTTCAGAAAAGATTACGTCATTATTAGAGTAATAGTACTGTAACGGTCCTCTTTTGTAAAATAAACTAGCTAAAATGCTACAGGAGATTCCATATGTTAATGGCAAGTGATGGTATGTCACGCCTTCAGCCACAGAAGTAGGTAGCTTCATGCAGACATAGCAATCTTCAATTTCCATAGTCTCTACATAGTGTATTAACAAGTTTGCAAAAACATTTAAGTGTGTCCTGTTCTTAATTCCATGATAATGTAGTCCTCCCTCATCTGATGCTTCTAAGTCTCGTTTTGTTTGTCTCAGTGCTCTCTCATGTCTTGCTACACTCTGTGTTGTCAACTCCTCACTGTCGGTATTTACAATTTCAGTAGGGACAATGTTAGTATCTTTACTTACAGTAAAGGGTATAAAGATTGTTAGTCCTATCCATATTACTATCAGTACTACTATACTACATATACACACCTTGCAGCACGTCTTGCAACGACTGCAATTTGGTCTACCATTCACAGTTGAATCAGACATTTCGGCTCAGAAGAAGTTTCTTGACCCCTCTTTGTGTCTTTACACAGCTAGCTTACTTTGTGCAAATTCACGGTGGTTCGTCTTCTTCTTCAGCAGAGTACTCAGGGACGGGCTCTCCGTCGCTTACGTCAGTTATATCAAGATCTTCAAGTTCTACCAAAACGAGTGTCCATTCAGGAGACTTGTATTTCTTGTTTTGTCTTTTTATTCGTTCACTCCTTCTTTTGGAAGAGTTTTCTTCTTGCTCTGCTATCCGTGCACTTCTCCTTGCTTCTGCACGTTTTTCTTCCACCGTCTTTATCCTTAGCCTTAGTCTCTTTACGAACCTAGGCTCAAGGTTGTTTCTTTTCTTTATTCTCTTAGTTGGTACTTGGACTTCACTTTCTTCTCTTATCCTCTTATTCTCTTTAGCTTGTGGCAATTCTGCTTCACTTTCTTCTTCTTCCCTTATCTCGCTAGTTCCAGGGCTATCATCAATTTCTTCTGCCTGGTTATTAATCTGGCCTAGTTCAGGAATATTTGGTGTTTGGCTTTCGATTGTCTCTGTTTCTGTTTCTGTTTCTGTTTCCTGAACCAGTTCTTCTAACCCTATCTGATCCTGTTCAAGCACTTTGATCTCTTGATTTTCTTCTGCTCGAACTATCACTCTATGTCTAAGCTGTCCCTTATCCGCATCAGGAGTTAGTGGAGGTGTATCGAACACCTGTTCTGTCCCTGTCTGACCTTCTCCTTCCTCAGTTTTGATGTGAATCTCAGGCGGCTGAGGTTCTTCGCCTGTGCCTTGCTTTTCCTGACTAGTCCACTCTCTACCTTCACTAAGTCGCTCTCTTGTTCTGATAGGATCTTCAGTCAGATCAATCATCGGTATCCATTCTTCTGGCCATATGCTTGGCAGCTCGTCATCAGCTACTCCTGGCTCAGCTTCCTGGACCTCTTCAGCAGGCTGGATTCTTGGCAGTTCGTAGTCAACTACTCCTGGGCCAACGTCTGCTGTTCCTGCAGCCTGACTGGTGCTGGGCTGCTCGGTGTCAGCTGCTTCTGGTCTGGCTCCTGCAGAGTCCTCTGCTGGTTGCCCTTCTTCTGCAAATTCTTTGTCTGGTAATACCTTCTGGGTATGTCCAGCGTGGATCCACTGGGGAATACCTGCGACCTTCACTGCAGTGGTTGTTACCAGGATTACTTGGCGTTTCTTTCCCCACCTTGGTGCCAGACAGTTTGATCGAGTGTGCTTCTTTATTTTGACCCAGTCTCCTGGAACCAAGCTGTGGAGAGGAGTCGTTGGATTGAGGATGCCGTCGTCTCCAATCTGGCGAGAGATAGAACGCACTTGGTCACCCAATCTTCTGCAGTATTCAAGCACCAAATCATCAGTAATACTCAACAGTTTGCTTCCTGGCACCCATGCTTGTCTCATCACTCTTCCCATAATGATTTCATGGGGACTTAGGCCTGTCTTGCGGTCAGGAACACTTCTCAGTCCCATCAGGACCAGGGGCAGGGCCTTCACCCAGGTCATGCCAGTAGCATCTGTCAGCTTTGCTAGTCTGTTTTTGCTAGTTCCATTTACTTGTTCCACTATTCCAGAAGCCTCTGGGTGGTATGCACAATGAAGTTTTTGCCTTATTCCAAAGGCCTTACAGAGTTCAGCCAGTATTTCATTCTGGAAATGTCCACCCTTATCTGATTCAATAATGAATGGCACCCCGAATCTAGGTATCAGTTCTTTTAGTAAACACTTCGCTACTGTCAGTGCGTCACTTTGGGGAGTAGGGTAAGCTTCTACCCATTTGGAAAATACGCAAACAATGACAAGGACATATCGCTTCCCTTCACAACGGGGCATGGTGATGAAATCAATCTGTATCCTTACAAAGGGACCCCCTGATCTCCCAATTTTGCTCAGCTCAACCATTGTCCTCTTGCCTGGGTTCATCTGTTGACATGACAGGCACCTCTGGCAGAGGGACTCTGCTACTTTCCTGAACTTCTTACTGTACCAAGTCTGTTGAAATACCAGAATCATGGCATCCCTACCAATGTGTGATCCTTCATGTATTAATCTTGCCATTGTGCCAAGCAAGTGTCGGGGTAACACAGGCATACCAGTTGGGCCCAAAATGACACCATCCACACGTCTCGGTCTACACCCATCCTCCTTCCATTTCTCTCTTTCTTGGCAAGGAGCCGACTCCTGCCACTCTCTCACTTCATCCCAAGTAGGCACTTCCTCAAACACCTGAAGTTGGCAGCTGGTTCCTGGCCCCCCTCGTTTTGGATTTACGATATACCGATCTCTGGCGCACCATTGGGCCACTCGGTCAGCATAATCGTTTCCCAGTGATACTTTGTCCATGCTCTTCTTATGAGCACCGCATTTTACCACTGCCAGTTCCTTGGGTAACTGGATGGCCTCTAAAAGGTCCTGCACAACCTTTGCATTCCGAATGGGAGTACCTGAGGAAGTCAGGAATTCCCTCTGTAGCCACAATTGGCCAAAGTCATGCACAACTCCATAACAGTACTGACTGTCAGTATACACTGTTATGCGTATGTTCTTCCCAATTTTGCAAGCTTTTATCATAGCAATCAATTCGGCTACTTGTGCAGACTTGATGTTATATAGGTAACCTGCTTCTTCAATTTTTGTTAAAGAGACTACTGCATAAGCAGCACTCAGGCCTCCTAGTTCATGTCTTAGACAGGAACCATCTACAAACAGCTCTTTATCATGCTCAGGCAATGGCGTTTCTTTTATGTCTGGGCGTGGTTTTGTGCTGAACTCTGTCAGATCAATGCAATCATGTTCATCATCATCCCCACCTTCCATTTCCAGGGAGTCGGGGAGTAAAGTGGCAGGATTCAGAATACCGCACCTAACAATGCTTACATTTGCTGCACCCACAAGAATCCTCTCGTATTTAGTCAGCCGACTAGGGGTGAGATACTGCGTTTTAGTTCTGGTCAATAGAATTACCACTCCATGTGAAACATACACAGTCACAGGATGTCCCATGACTATGGACTCACTCTGTTCCAAACTTGCACAGGTAGCAGCTACTGCTTTCAGACAGCCTGGTAACCCAGCAGCTACTGGGTCCAAGGTGGCAGAGAAATAGGCCACAGGCCTTCTGGTCGTGCCATGTTCTTGAGTCAGGACTGACAATGCGCAATTATCGCGAGTGTCACAGAATAGGGCAAACTCTTTGGAATAATCTGGCATTCCCAGCGCAGGGGCTGTACACAGACAGTTTTTCAGTCTTGTGAAAGCCATTAGGCTTTCATCGTCCCATTCTACAATGTCTGGCATTCCTCTCGTGGTCATTTTTATCAAGGGCCTGGCTAAGACTGCAAATCCCAGAATCCACTGCCTGCAGTATCCTAGTACTCCCAGGAACATTCTGACGTCTTTTTGAGTACGGGGCAACTGCATCTTTTGAATTATTCTCACTCTTTCTGATGTGACTTTTCTGACACCCTTTTCTATCTGGTGTCCTAGATATTTCACTGATTTTGCACAGAACTGTAGTTTGTCAGGGGCCACTTTATGCCCTTTCTCACACAGATGATTTAGTAGGGCAATGGTGTCAACTACACAGTCCCTATGACTTTTAGACGCCAATAGAAGGTCGTCTATGTACTGCACTAAGACAGAGTTCCCAGGTAAGATCAAAGTCTCTAGACATTTTTTCAAGATCTGATTAAAGATAGAAGGGCTCTCTGTATACCCCTGAGGGACCCGGTTCCAGCAATACACGTGACCTTCGAAGGCAAATGAGAAAAGAAATTTGCTGTCGGGGTGCAGGGGTATCGAAAAGAATGCATGACATAAATCAATCACAGTGAACCACTCAGCATCCCAAGGAATCTGGTACAATATCACTGCTGGGTTCGGGACAATAGGGCAGCAAGGAACTACAATTTTGTTTACCTTTCTTAGGTCTTGCACTACCCTATACTTGCCACTAGGCTTCTTGATGCCCATAATCGGTGAGTTGCATGGGCTGCTCATCACTTCCTGTATGATGTCTCCTTCTAATAATTTTTGTATTTCCAGAGTGACACCTGCTTTCACTTCAGCATTCATTCGGTAGGGCTTAGTGTTAGGATATACTGCATTGTCCTTGATGGCTATCTGTATGGGGTCCACATCTTTCATTAATCCCACATCTTTTCCAGTGAAATCCCACACATCTGGCTTTACCGCTTCCTGGAGTTCTTGGGGCAAATCCTGCAGGGTCAATCTTTTAATTTCTGAGTCAGGTCTAAGTAACAATAATTTATAAATGCCATCTTCATCCGGGGTCTGTATTTCAACACCTTTTGGTGTGCAAAAGATGGTACAGTTCATTTTGCACAGCAAATCACGACCCAGTAGATTCACTGGACTGGTGTCACAGACAACAAACCTATGCATTTGTTTAAAATTTCCAATTGAAATCTCCATTGGTTCGGTAACAGGAGTACTAATCAATTGATCAGATACACCCACTACTTGGATATTTTCTCCCGAGAGGGGTAGGTTTGGAACGTCCACTGTTCTTACAGTAGAACGGGTAGCGCCAGTGTCCAACAGAAAGGTGACATCATTTCCGTCAACCTTTCCTTCAATATATGGTCCAGACTGGTCTACCGGCAAGGAAGCGCCAAGTACGCACTCCTCGTCCTCCCCTCTCAGGCCCCGTCAGTCCTGATCATTACAAAGGAAGGTATCATTTAGCAGATACTGCGAAGTTGCTGTATTTCTGTTCTCACCGCTTTCCCAAACTTCTATTTCCTCACCCTCTGCTTGCTTTCCCCTGTATACCTGCTTGGGTGCTCGAGGCACCTGAACTGTTTTTACCTGGGGTTGAGTCTTTCTTGGTCTTTCTTTCTGCGTCTGTGGAGTTAAATCAGGAGTTTTTGCATTATCATCTATTAATTGAGGACACTCGTTTCGCCAGTGTCCAATTTCGCCGCACTGATGGCAGGGAAATTTCTTCATAGCCTCTTCCCTGCTAAATTTTGGCCGGGGCTTTCCTCCACCCCCTCCCCCAGGACTTTTGTTCTCAGCATTTTTAACCATGTTACTCAATTGTTTTTCCTGCTGTTCTGCGAGCTTCACCTGAGCCCACATCACTTTTTCCTTAAGGGCCTTTTTCTTTTCTGCCATCTCGTCCTCGCAGTACTTAGCGTACCGCAGGACCTCATCCATTTTCTTTGTATGCCAGCAGATTTTATTATCTTTTATCCACTGACAAATTTCAGGTCTTAAACCATTTACAAACCTGTAAATAAAATGCGTCATGTCCTTCAAATCGATGTTATCAATACCACTGTATGTTTTAAATACCTGCAATAACCTCTCATAGAAGGAGTGCACTGTCTCGTCCCTTTCCTGTGTTGTTCTATCTATTTTTGTCCAATCAGTTTGCTTTGCGGGCATCTTTTCTTTCAAATGCTGAATCACCTGCTCATATTTTCGCATGACATCCTTTGATGGCTCCCCTGTTTCCTTATTTCTTGGGTACTCCTCACTGGGCCAGTCTATGGCTATTTTACACTGGGTCCATAAATCCACCGGAACCACAATGTCGAAAAACCCATCCAGGTCTTTCCACAGACATTTCTGTACCTTCACGAACCTTTCCACCTGCCTGTACCAGTCTACTGGTTTCTCTCGTAATTTTGGAAAATCGTTCGTAAAGGACACAATATCCTGTCTAGACCAGGGGACATGCACATATTTCCCTCCAGGTACTTCGCGCATGGGGCATAACTGTTCAGGTTTCTCCACCTCCCTTAAAGCAAATTCAGGAGTCACTTGTCGGGAGCGAGCCTCTTCCCTCTTTTTCGCCCACCTGCTTCTCCATCTTTCCACATCTCCCCATTTCTGCAGTGCTCCCAATAATTCTTTAATCTGCAGCTTTTTTCCTGCCACGTTCAAGTGCTCTATATCTTTGTCTGAGAAGTCTGCTCTGTACGGTTTCTGTAAGGGCTTGGATTTTGAGATATCTACCCCCATACTAACTGCTGTTTCGGTCAGTTTTTCGTGGAGCACTCTGGTGTTCCTTGTAAAGCTTTTACATATAAACGACAATTCTTCTTCAGAGTAGGTATTCAATCGATCCAACCCCACATTTCCTGCCATTAATTCTTCTATTTCTACCCTCAGCTTGTAGAGGTCTAAAGGTTTCGTTTGCGCAGTCTGTTTCTCTAATTCACGACTCCAACTCTCAATTTCATCTGGAGTTACCAGAGAGACATTCCTAGTGCCTGTTGCTGATTCTAATTTAATCTCTTTCGCATTAAAAGGGTTATGCCTCTGCTGCATTCCCTTTCCGGTCGGTTTGTTTGGCAAGTCCAAGAACGCAACTTCAGACTCACACTCACTGGACTGATCATCTATGATTATCGGTTCCTGTCTCGGGGGTGCCATGACTGGGGTCATAACTGGAGTAATCGGATTTCCCTGACCATTTCCGTATAACGGGACCACTGGTCCAATAGTTACTGGAATAGTCAATGCCTCAGGGCTGGTATTTAACTGGGAGATTTTCTGAATTATTTCTGTCCTTTGTCTAGCTAGAGCCTCTTGCTCCTTTTCCACTAGTATCCTTCTTAAAGTCGTGTCATGTAATATCTGTGGGGTCAAAGGAGGAGTAAAACTCGGGGCAGTAGGATGCGTTTCACTTGGTCCCCCACCATAATTTGGTTTCGGGAATAAAGTTCCAGTGTTAAAGGACCTGCGCTCTTCCCCATATGGAGGTTGAACAAAAGGCAGTCCTGAATTCGATGGTTTCTCTTCGCTTTCATACAAGGGTCTGGGAAAAAAAACTTTCGTACGTGAATATTTTTCTTCCTGGCTTGCGGGCACTTTGGGATATATATCCCTTTTTTCCGCAGGTTCGGGTTTCTCAGAATAGGGCAATACTTGACCACCCCCTCCCAGTCCTAGGAATCTGTCTTCTTCCTTGAGGAAGTGGCGTCGGGGAGCATCTCCTACACTGGAAGGTCGGGTTCCCTCGTTATAAGGTGGCGGACTTCTGGTACAGATGTCATCTATCAGTTCATCATCTGATTCCCCCGGGGCCCCCCAATGTTTACATTTTTCAGTACTTTTCTCACCCGCTACAGGGTTATGACATGCCGGCATCATGGGAAACAAACCCTCAACAATCATGCTCTGCCTCCACTGTTTCATCCTTTTATCCCTGGATTCCTGTTTCAGCCTGGGGTACCACTTGGTCAAACCCTTGTCCATTCGGGGTCTTTCTCTTTCAAAAGCCTCAATCTCCCATTCCTCTAATGCTTCATACTGCGTTAGTCTCGGTCTGGGATGCAATTCGTTCATCCGAGTCCTTAAATTAAATAGGATCCTACCATTGAAAGTCCCATCTAATGGAAATGCCAATACTCCATCATCTTTTGTGTACTTCACCCAATTCTCCAACCACACACAGGTATTGTACCCTCGGTCAAACATCATGAATGAGGCAGGAGTATTAGGTGGTGGGACATGAACACCTTCCCTAGATTTAATTGGTTTGTCCGTTTTAAAATAATTTTTCACCTTACTTACAAGGGACAATTTTCTCTTTGTTCCGTACATAATATCGTATCTATTAGTTTTCCACTGATCCCTTTCAAACCCTAGGTGCCTTGGATCAGGTCGAGTTCCTGTAGTCTGCGAGTGCCACATACGACTTTTACGCTAAACTTTGTTTACAAATTACCTCCAATCAGAACGCGCTTCGGAAATCCGTGCGACCAATGGGTGCGCCACTCTGAATATTCTCCGCCAATGGGTGCGCGACCCCTTCGTGAGACAGTTCCCACGCTCTGGCTCTCACCCCTCCTTTACAATTCCAGCTCCGCTACCCGCCCGCTGCTTCTACCAATCCCAGCGCGGCACAGAGTGACGTCAGAGGCGCTTCGCGACTGACTCCCTCCCTTCACAAGGTAACGGAAACTTTCTTTCTTTTAAAGTGCTCAGTGCTTGGTTATTTTACAACAAATACACATTCGCCACAGTGCTCAAGTGTCTAGATAGAGAAAGAATTATTTTACTGCAAGTAAACTACTTCCATTTACTTTTCACTCGCTGCGAGTAGATCTCTTCCGCCTACCCTTCACTTTAGCATCGGTGAACCTGTTATTCCCCTAAACTCATCCACTTCTTTCCGGGATATATTCCGAGTTTAAGGTTTCCCAGCGGACCCCTTTGCTTTCACGCTAGCTCCGAGGAACCTGCTACTCTTCCGATGTGACCCTTACCAGGTTACGCCACTATGGGAATTTTGCCAATGAACCCCGTTACTGACATTTATTCACACATGTATTCAGAAAACCCTAGTTAGTGCTTCCCGGTTATCTTAACCTGCACCTAACTTTCCTCGAGCCTGTGACCTCAGGACAATGGATTCTATTCACCACTTGCCCTTTCAATTCCCCGGGGAGTTCGGACAACAAGAAACTAAACGATTGACAAATGCATGGATTAGTACATATAACAATATAAGAACAAGAATAATAACAATACAGCAATTCATGAATTCCAAAACAGCGTATTCACAAGAGAATGATCAGGTCTCTTAGAACAGCCGCTCTTCTAGCAGCATCAATATATTAGCAGCTTCCGACTCAACTAGTCCAACTAATCCCTGCCTTACTCTCAACTAGTCCCTAACCATCCTCTGGCTACCAGTAAAACTGATAGAGCGCGCGAGGCCACCCGACCAATAGTTTTCGCCGTTTCCGGCTTCAGGGCCCATATACTTTCAAATCACCATATACATCGATCAGGTGACTTCACGAGCTCTACCAATTTGTGTGTGTGTTCCCTACTATTAATTTTCAGTGCACCCGACTTACCATCCACCGATGCGGGTACCTAATGACCACAATGAATCAGGGAGCTAGCTGTAAAGGAAAGGCAGCAAAATACAAACCCAACCAATAACATTCAAAATTCTGTTGAAATGACCACGGACAACTGAAAGTTTTAAAATGTTTATCTAAAGTTCATTTGTTTCGTGCATGAGGTACAGTAAAATAAGGCAATCAATAACCAAGATAACGTAAATTATATAGCTATAAAGAAATAAAGTCAAGGTAATCATTCAAATGTAATATGGAATGCAAAATGGAAAAATACTATATAATCTCAGAAATGTTTAAGCATGGACAATTTATGCATGTGTAACTATAGGAGGGCCTATAAAGAGTAACACGCTTCGCTTAAGGTAAAGGGGCCTTTAAACAGTCTAGGCAATGAAGTTCTAGACCATATCAAGAAATGGCAAACTGCAATGCAAAATATAATTTCTAATATGTGCGAAGACATAGGAACAAACTTATGGAAATATGAAATTGACTTTCAGTAGTTGCGGAAAGACATGGTAAAATATAACATATGCAATGATGAACTTTATTAAAGCAAAAGTTAGAAATTCAGAAGGTGCAAGATTTAAGAGGTTCGGAGCAATATTTACCTAGAAAGGTGTGATAACCAAACCCTGGCCACGGGTTAGTTAAGGACAGGAAACCCTCAAGGAAGGATACCCCTCAAAGGACAGCAGGTGCAGAATGGACACCCCGGATAGGACAGGATACCCTCGGATTAGGAATCAGGACAAGACCTCAGGACAGGACAGCAAACCCTCAGGACAGGACCGCTCAGGACAGGACCGGAACCCACAGTTCGGAAGCAACGCCTGCGCTCCACCCGCTCTGCAGCTATCGATCAAGACCCCGATTGGGTCAGCGAACTCCCAGCAAAGTGCTTCGCCAGCACTTTAAGGTTCAGTAGAACCTTAGTCTATGGTCAAATTCGGACAGAGTGCTCTGCTGCGCTCTGTATCTTCAGTCACCTATTAAGTACGATGGGTCAGTGACAGGTCAGCTAAACCAGACAAGTCGGACGGCTCCCTAGGGGAACCCAGGGTAGATATACAGTTTGGGGACAGTGTACCACCCCCCAATGTTGCAAAGTGTCAGAATCCCTCAATTTCGATTGGTCCTAAGGTAGGATTTGGGTAACACACCAATCACAATACAAGATTTTAAGCCTTCATTAGCATACTTGGGTACCGCCTAGCAGGTTTGGGGTTCCCAGGAGAAACTGTGCAGAAACACAATGACAATTTAACATTGTATCATATGAGGAGCAACATTCGTCGATCTCGCAGGGCAGAGGTGACTTTCTCAGGAGCATCTCGCCCATCACTGCCAACTGGCTATGTTCCATCAGCCAAGGTTGTCAGGTCCCCGAAAAAGTCGCATCTGCGCAGAAGGGACCTCCAAGATGGCTTTCAGTACAGACAGACCCCCATTCCCCGCGGTACATGAAAAGTAAGCGAAAACAAATTAATACATAATAATGTCATCATGAAAACACATCACAGGGTTTGTACTTTCTACTTATCATCATAAAATATTCTTATGCGGTTTAAATGTTAGCTACATTGATACGGGCACAAGAGCAGTGGCACGAGCAGTACCACATGATGGGCACAGCTATGTATTACGCATGCGCATAATTTTCCCTCCAACTCTGCAGACGCGTCAGGACACGTGAGTGTGGCTGACGCATGCGCAGTAACTAAATACAAGCGGCAGCCATTTTTAAGTGACTCGAGTAAATTATTTTAGTAAAACATATAGGCAAGCGTCTTAATCTTTACTTAAACTAAATATAAACGTTAGTAAGACTTACACTTATTACTTTGTTACACATGAACGAGGTTCTTGACTTCAGCAAGTCGCAAAATATGCGAAGCTTTGCTTCATCAGAACAACCTGGTCTTGAGGTACTTCCAGAACTGCTGGAGTGATACTGAATCTCTTCGGTGTCGGGTGAGGTTGTTCCAGGCCTTAGCTGCATGGTTGAAGAAGGAGAGGCCTCCACTGTTCATCAACTGGACACGTTGGGTGGCTGTAGGGAGTGGGATTTGGAGCGGGGGTTCTTGGTAGGTTGGTGGAAACTCATTTGATTGAGGTATGCCGGTCCTTTGCTGTGTGGTGTGGGTTAGCAGCTTGAACTGGCATCTCTTCAAGACTGGTAGCTAGCGAAGTTTCCTGAAATGGGGGTGATGTGCCTCCATCTGGAAAGGTTGAGAATGAGTCTGGCTGCTATGTTCTGGATAGTCTGGAGTTTTATCATGAGTTGGGCAGGTTTTTTTATGTAGAGGGATTTGCTGTAGTCTAGTCTGCTGGTGATGAGAGCTTGACTGAGTATTCGCCTGGTGTTGCTTGGGAGCCATCTAAAAACCTTCCTGAGTATGCAGAGGAGGTGGGGCTGACCTGCTTCTTCATGGATAGCTGGCTGTCAAGGATGATGCTGAGGTTGTGGGCATGTTCAGTAGGTTAGATCCCAGCTCAGGTGGTCACCATTCGTTGTTTCAGAGAGTATCCTTGCCTTTCCCGAAGATAAGTACTTCTGTCTTGTCAGTCTTGAGTTTAAAAGGGGGTGGTGATGGACGGAGCATCTGAACCAATCAAACACTCACACCCAGTCAAAAGATCTGGGTTTGATCCATCACCGTTCTTTAGCCCACTCTGCCAGCCCAGTTAAGACAAGGCTATATGCAAATCAGTCTGACCCTGTGCCTTATGGGAACAGTCCAGCCAGAACTGCCAAGCCATGCCTTCCCTGGACCGGAAACAAGCTTCCGAGGACCGGTTTCTGGCATTCCAGCCGTCTTTAGCCCGGCTTGCGTGAATCCAGTGGCAAAGTCAGCAAGGGACTCACGTCTGAGCATACCCTGCCACACTTATGGTGGCCAAAGCGGTACAAAAGGGGGTGGTGATGGACGGAGCGTCTGAACCAATCAAACACTCACACCCAGTCAAAAGATCTGGGTTTGATCCATCACCGTTCTTTAGCCCACTCTGCCACCCCAGTTCAGACATGGCTATATGCAAATCAGTCTGACCCTGTGCCTCATGGGAACAGTCCAGCCCGAACTGCCAAGCCATGCCTTCTCCGGACCGGAAACAAGCTTCCGAGGACCGGTTTCTGGCATTCCAGCCGTCTTCAGCCCGGCTTGCTTGAATCCAGTGGCAAAGTGAGCAAGGGACTCACGTCTGAGCATACCCTGCCACACTTATGGCGGCCAAAGCGGTACAAAAGGGGGTGGTGATGGACGGAGCATCTGAACCAATCAAACACTCACACCTAGTCAAAAGATCTGGGTTTGATCCATCACCGTTCTTTAGTCCACTCTGCCACCCCAGTTCAGACATGGATATAGGCAAATCAGTCTGACGCTGTGCCTCATGGGAACAGTCCAGCCCGAACTGCCAAGCCATGCCTTCCCTGGACCGGAAACAAGCTTCCGAGGATCGGTTTCTGGCATTCCAGCCGTCTTCAGCCCGGCTTGCTTGAATCCAGTGGCAAAGTGAGCAAGGGACTCACGTCTGAGCAAACCCTGCCACACTATTGGCGGCCAAAGCGGTACAAAAGGGGGTGGTGATGGTCGGAGCATCTGAACCAATCAAACACTCACACCCAGTCAAAAGATCTGGGTTTGATCCATCACCGTTCTTTATCCCACTCTGCCACCCAAGTTCAGACATGGCTATATGCAAATCAGTCTGACCCTGTGCCTCATGGGAACAGTCCAGCCCGAACTGCCAAGCCATGCCTTCCCTGGACCGGAAACAAGCTTCCGAGGACCGGTTTCTGGCATTCCAGCCGTCTTCAGCCCGGCTTGCTTGAATCCAGTGGCAAAGTGAGCAGGGATTTCACGTCTGAGCATACCCTGCCACACTTATGGCGGCCAAAGCGGTACAAAAGGGGGTGGTGATGGACGGAGCATCTGAACCAATCAAACACTCACACCCAGTCAAAAGATCTGGGTTTGATCCATCACCGTTCTTTAGCCCACTCTGCCACCCCAGTTCAGACATGGCTATATGCAAATCAGTCTGACCCTGTGCCTCATGGGAACAGTCCAGCCCGAACTGCCAAGCCATGCCTTCCCTGGACCGGAAACAAGCTTCCGAGGACCGGTTTCTGGCATTCCAGCCGTCTTCAGCCCGGCTTGCTTGAATCTATCACCACCCCCTTTTGTACCGCTTTTGGCCGCCATAAGTGTGGCAGGGTATGCTCAGACGTGAGTCCCTTGCTCACTTTGCCACTGGATTCAAGCAAGCCGGGCTGAAGACGGCTGTAATGCCAGAAACCGGTCCTCGGAAGCTTGTTTCCGGTCCAGGGAAGGCATGGCTTGGCAGTTCGGGCTGGACTGCTCCCATGAGGCACAGGGTCAGACTGATTTGCATATAGCCATGTCTGAACTGGGGTGGCAGAGTGGGCTAAAGAACGGTGATGGATTAAACCCAGATCTTTTGACTGGGTGTGAGTGTTTGATTGGTTTGGATGCTCCGTCCATCACCACCCCCTTTTGTACCGCTTTTGGCCGCCATAAGTGTGGCAGGGTTTGCTCAGACGTGAGTCCCTCGCTCACTTTGCCACTGGATTCAAGCAAGCCGGGCTGAAGACGGCTGTAATGCCAGAAACCGGTCCTTGGAAGCTTGTTTCCGGTCCAGGGAAGGCATGGCTTGGCAGTTCGGGCTGGACTGTTCCCATGAGGCACAGGGTCAGACTGATTTGCATATAGCCATGTCTGAACTGGGGTGGCAGAGTGGGCTAAAGAACGGTGATGGATTATACCCACATCTTTTGACTGGGTGTGAGTGTTTGATTGGTTTGGATGCTCCGTCCATCACCACCCCCTTTTCTACCGCTTTTTGCCGGCATAAGTGTGGCAGGGTATGCTCAGACGTGAGTCCCTTGCTCACTTTGCCACTGGATTCAAGCAAGCCGGGCTGAAGAGGGCTGTAATGCCAGAAACCGGTCCTCTGAAGCTTGTTTCCGGTCCAGGGAAGGCATGGCTTGGCAGTTCGGGCTGGACTGTTCCCATGAGGCACAGGGTCAGACTGATTTGCATATAGCCATGTCTGAACTGGGGTGGCAGAGTGGGCTAAAGAACGGTGATGGATTAAACCCAGATCTTTTGATTGGGTGTGAATGTTTGATTGGTTTGGATGCTCCGTCCATCACCACCCCCTTTCGTACCGCTTTTGGCCGCCATAAGGGTGGCAGGGTATGCTCAGACGTGATTCCCTTGCTCACTTTGCCACTGGATTCAAGCAAGCCAGGCTGAAGACGGCTGTAATGCCAGAAACCGGTCCTCGGAAGCTTGTTTCCGGTCCAGGGAATGCATGGCTTGGCAGTTCGGGCTGGACTGTTCCCATGAGGCACATGGTCAGACTGATTTGCATATAGCCATGTCTGAACTGGGGTGGCAGAGTGGGCTAAAGAACGGTGATGGATTAAACCCAGATCTTTTGACTGGGTGTGAGTGTTTGATTGATTCGGATGCTCCGTCCATCACCACCCCCTTTTGTACCGCTGTCTTGAGTTTGGGACAGTTGGTATTCATCCAGGAGGCTATGTCTTCATGTATTTTTGGAACCTGCCATTGGTGGACATTGGGTCATTGTCAGGGAGAGGATGAGTTGGGTGTCATTGGTGTAGGAGATGATGTTGAGTCCGTGGCTCTTGATGATTTTAGCCACGGGTGTCATGTATAAGTTGAAGAGGGTTGAGCTGAGGGATGAGCCTTGAGGTACACTTCAGCTGATGTTCTTAGGGAATAAGTACTAGGGAGAAAGGATGTCCTACTGCTTTCATTCTGTGAGGTAGGATGCAAACCACTTGAGGGCTGCTCTGTAGATCGCACTTTGGTAGAGTCTGTTGATCAGTGTGTGGTGGGATACAGTGTTGAAAGATGCTGAGACATCAAGGAGGATGAGGGCTGCTATTTATTGGTGGTTTAGCATCATTCAGGTGTTGTCTGTGGCTGGAACTAGGGCTGTATCAGTGATGTGTTTTTCTCTAAAGCCGGGTTGGGAACGGTCTAGAAGGTTGTGGTTCTCCAGATGTATGGTGAGCTGTATGTTGATGGCTTTCTTGATTACTTTGCTTGAAAAGGGAGAAGGGAGATGAGTCAGTACTTTTTGGGTGCTCCTGGGTCCGCAAATGGCTTCCTCAGCAGCGGCTTTACTTCACCATGTTTCCATTTCTGGTGGAAGTTGGCCATGGTAATCGAGGACTTGAGGACCTTGGTGAGTTGTTTGATGATGGGTTGATTGCTGAGGTTGAGGATATGGTGTGGGCAGGGGTGTGCTGGGGCTCCAGAGTGTACGCAGGCAGGTCACTCCCCACGCTGCTGCATGGCTCTGCCTGCATTGTTTTTGCCTAATCTTGTACTTTTTCCCCTGTGCCTAACTTGCTTTCTTGCCCAGACTTGTTTTTATTCCCCTGTGCCTGTACTTGCTTTCTTGCCCAGACTTGTTTTTATTCCCCTGTGCCTGTACTTGCTTTCTTGCCCAGACTTGTTCTTATTCCCCTGTGCCTAACTTGCTTTCTTGCCCAGACTTGTTTTTATTCCTCTGTGCATGTACTTGTTTTCTTGCCTAAACTTGTTGTCCTTCCTGTGCCCAGTTCTCCTATGGCCCCCGCCCATTTTTCCCACCGCTGCGTCCATGCGGCCCCACCCACCTGCAATCCCATTCGCCTCCCAGCTGCTCCTCCCTCCCACATCCTCTCATATGGAAGCCGCTACTCAGTGGGCGCGCCGCTGGGGCGCCGCTGGCGCACCTACAGCAAGCCCATCTGTGCCCATCCGTGCCTGGACCTCGCCCAGTGCCAGGACCCCTGGACACCACGAACGCCACGACGCCCGACACCGCTACGATGCCAGAACCCTCCACGCACTCAACACCGGACGATCACACACCTGCTTCCTGGCCGCCCCGAAGCGCACCCACGGAGCTTTTACCTGCCAGAACTGCAGCTTCACAAGCATCCGCCCCACCATGCTGCCGACCAGGAAAGAACCCAACCACCTCAGATGCATCCTTCTCAACACCCGCTCCTCCTGAAAACATGCCGTTGAACTCTGGGACCCACTCGACTCAACCTCCCCAGACGTCGCCTTCCTGACGGAGACCTGGCTGAACCCTGCCTCGACACCCGACATAGCCATAGCCATCCCGGAAGGCTACAAGATCACCTGCAAGGACCGCACCAACAGAGCGGGAGGAGGAATCGCCATCCTCCACAGGAACACTCTCAGAGTCTCGACCAACACCGACGACACCCTCAGCACTGCCGAACACCTGCACTTCCAGATCCACACCGACACCAACACTACCCTCGGAGGAACCCTCATCTACAGACCGCCCGTACCCCGACCACAGTTCAGCTTCTCCATCGCCGACTTCGTCAGCACACACGCCCTCGCCTCCATGGACTACATCCTCCTCGGGGACCTGAACTTCCACCTCGAGAACAATGGCGACACCAACTCCACCACCCTGATCGACAACCTAGCCAACCTCGGACTCAGACAACTCGTCACAACACCCACCCCCTCCGCCGGTCACACGCTTGACCCCATCTTCTCCGCAAGCCCCTACGTCTCCTTCAACCATAGCACCGAACTCCACTGGACCGACCACCGCTGCATCCACTTCACCTTCAAGAAACCCACCACGCACCACTGCACCCAACAGATGCCTCACCGCTGCTGGAGCAAAATCACCGAAGACCAGCTAACCACCACCCTCGCCCAGAGCCCACCCGACGACCATACTGACCCCAACACCGCCGCCCGCAACCTCAGACAGTGGATCAACGACTGCGCCAACAAACTCGCTCCAATCAAGAAAAGCTCCAACAATCATACCAGCAAGAAAGCCAGCTGGTTCACTGAAGACCTCCGGGCCTCCAAGCAAACCTGCCGAAAGCTGGAGAAGATCTGGCTCCGTGAACGAACATCGGACAGCCACTCCGCCCACAAGAATGCCACCCGCAGGCACCATCACCTCATCAGGTCCGCAAAAAGGGCCTCCTTCAAAGACCGCCTAGTCATAGATACTTGGCCTGGATGCCCCAGCAAGCAATGGGGCCAGAGAGCTCCTCATATCTGCATTGCACAACTAACACGCACCCCCCCGAGCGAAAGACTAAAATGTGAACCTGATGATTTTAACTCCAAGGTCAGAATTCCGTGCCTGACCTCAAGATGGCTGCCACAGTGGTCTCTACCCCAACCAAGACAGTGGACATCAACCAAATCTCGAACACATCCCCCTTCCGGCTTACCCATCAGGATACTGAATCTGTGAACCTACCTCTGACCGTGAAGACCTAGGTTTTTGGCCAATGCCCGGTGGAGCTACTTGATAGCTAAAGAGGAGATGGGCGGTGGACTACCCCCTCGGCCGTCACCTACCGAGCCGGACTTTGGGCAGACCTTACTCCGTCTCTCTGTTGTATTCTCCCTCCTACCCCTTTACTCCAACCCCCTTACGCTCCATTTATCCCTCCTCTTTACTCTTTAATTGTTTTCCCGTTAAGACTTAGCTTTTTGGCTGATGCCCGTTGAAGCTACCTGATACCTATAGAGGATATGGGCTGTGCACTTCCCCCTCAGCCGTCACCTACCCAGCCGGATTTTGGGCAGACTCTCCTTCGTCTGTCCATCCTATCTACCTCCTACCCCTTTACCCTTCTAAACTCCATTTATTTCATCTTCTACGCTCTTGAAACATTTTCCTAGTAACTGATGTAACTTGTAACTGATGTAACTTTGTAATTTGTGGAACCTTATGTAAAGTGCTCTGATACCTCTGGGTCTAGCTAGCGCTATATATCTAAATTCATAATTAAATAAAAAGGAAATCCCAATGTTAACCTATGAGAGGGATGGGCCAGTAGTGAAAAATACAGTTGGGTGGTTTTCACTACCAGGACATGCAAACCTTAAAGTACATATCCTATTTTTAATTTACATAGCACCCTGCTCTATGGGCTACCTAGGGCCTTCCTTAGTGGCTACGTATATGTAATATAAGGGGAGTTTAAGGCTTGGCAAGGGTTTTGAATATCAAGTCAACATGGCAGTGTAAACTGGTACACACAGGCCCTGCAGTGGCAGGCCTGCGAAATATTTTAAATTGCTACTTTTGTGGGTGGCACAATTAGTGCTGCAGACCCACTAGTAGCATTTACTTTACAGGCCCTGGGCACATTTAGTGCACTCTACTAAAGGTTTATAGTGAAGTAATTATGGCAAGTGTGGCTAAGTCAATCACACCATATTTAGGGGAGAAGCACATGCATATCGAAATTATGCTGGTACTCAGGAGATACAATGTGAAGACCTGAGTGAGTCATGATGACCCTCCTTTACTTCGACAATGATAATAAATAGCTGATTATACTTTGTGCTTTTGCATACATGGTATAACTATTCATTATTTCAGTCCTACAGAGAATATGGCAGTATTTCAGGGATAGAGTGTATTCATGAAACAATGATGTCAGTACTCCAGAGATGCAATGCAAAGTCTTTGACTGCATAAGAGTGCTATCTCCGAATGAACTCTGGAGTCTGTTCTTAGTCAGCACACCTGGGCAGTTATAATAATAAAGACTTCCTAAAGGACACATATTGTTTCTTTTAATGACTATACCAAGGGTTATAGAGACATTTTAATTGGTTGAAAATGTCAGCTAAGACATACTGTTTTAAATTAAAAAAAACAGTATAACTCAAGCCTCCACCATGCATAGTGTTGTTGCCAATGATGTCATCTCAGATGTTGCAGTGAGGCTGTCAATGATGTTATACATCATGCCTTGAGTTAGATCTAGCTTCCTAGCCACCAGGGCCCCCAGGGGGTTCTGCGCTCCAATCACATTAACTGGAGTGTTCCCCCCTGGTGTCCAGGGGCCTCTGCACTAGGGGACCCAAAACTGGATAACCAATTTCTCTTCTACAGCACTTGACTTTCTCAGGGTAGTGAGACAGAGCAGTCTAAGGCTTACTCAAGGAGGTGAGGTGGGGTTAGACATTCAGAATACAGTGCACACCGTACTACCAGCTGATAAAAAAAGTCCAGTCAGTGATTTAATATTTACAAAAGAACAGTACTTGAATATGCACAAAAGAATTATACAACACATAAAACTAGGATAGAAAGTGAAAAACAGATGTCTCTACAACCCTCTGGGCCAGAGTTCTCTCCCCAAACAGTATTATAGTGCCTAGACGCCAAGCACTATAAAAACATAGTTAACATGAAGACACACAATTAGCATTGCATCTAACAGATCATGTTGCACAGGGTTGTTCTCATTTGCAAGAGCTTTGATACCAATCTTTGGGTAAACAACCTTTACAACAAAACTTTTACAACGCACTACCATTACAACGCGGTCATTACAACGCAAACTATTACAACGCATTGCGCTGGGGGCGCTCTAGGATAGGGAATAAGTTTAATTTACTATCCAACACCTTCCCTAGTGTCCACGGGGACTGGAGTTGGAATAGTAAATTAAACTATTCACTATCCAACACCCAAAAGCACTATGCGTTGTAATGGATTGCGATGTAAAAACCGCATTGTAAAGGCAGGCGTTGTAATAGCCTGCGTTGTAACGTCATACATCCCAATCTTTGGATTGAAAGGATATAGTTTCAGCATATGATGTGAAGTCAAAGGTTCTTGATCAGCCCCATAACCCCCACCCAAAGCAACAGTGCCCTCCCATCCTGAATGAAGACACAGCTCTAGAGACGTCAGGGTTCTGATCATAGGTGCCTGATATCTTACCACAGTTCACTGGAGTCCCATTACTCTAGTAGCCACTGGCTAGCTGTAGGAGGGTAGTGCTGTACAGAGTGCCAGTTTGCCCTGACACCCCAGATTTCACAAAAAGAAAGGAGGGGGCCTGTTTCACGCGCCTCTATTCCCCGGAGTTTGCTTGCACAGGCTCCCACAGCACAGGGGAGGCACCTACGCAACCCCCCTTGATGTGCTGCAAGCTTCCTTTTCTCCTTGCACAGCTGTCTGCAATATCCTTGTTCAAAGCACCCATTTAACAAGTCTCATAGAAACAGCTGGTCTTCTCCCATGCCGTTGATGCCCTGGCTCCTCATCGAACTCTTGGCAGCAGAATCCATAAGTCATAGAGAAAGTTTCCTCAAGTTCCAGCTGCAGTGAGCAAGTGACTTATCTTGCCTTGCCTTCACACTGTGGGTTGCGGTTGGCTTTCTTTGGATGGACCTGATGTGAGCCACCTCTTCAGTCACAGACCAGTTTTGAACAACAGCTGACTACAAAGGCCAGGCTTCTATCACCTCAGATTGATAGGCGGATCCAATCAAAGGGTCTGCTATGCTTGAATATTGATTATACCTCCAATCACAAGCCATTCACGGAGTGTTCAATGCATGACCAAAGCATGGACAGGATGACCTTCCCTTGTACCAACCTCTTCTATTCCCTAAAAAAGAATCAGAATATACTCCTGCCCAGGAGGCACTGAACAGGGAGGGTCCTCTTAGCAGAGTTAGTGAATCTAAACCCAGATAAGAGCTGAGTGTCTACCCCAGTCCCCAACCAGGACTCTCCAAAGAAATGGGGAGGGTCTCTGGGGGAGCTGGGATAACCAGCAAAACAGCTTACATTACACACAATGGATCAACTCACCATCCCACCACAGTACACCACGTGACTCTCAAATGTGCATCAGGTATACAAAGGCAACAGAACCCCGGGCAAGCAATAGACTGCACAGACTTGATCAGGGGAGTGGCTAGTCAATCACCCCTCCTGACTATAGATTTATTGCTGCCACCACTGTCAGTCTACCATAGCCTAGTTAGAGAGGGCAGTAGCCACTCTCTGTAAAATAGAGGGGCACTAGGCATGCCCCCTCGACCTATGAACCAAGATCTAGGGTCTCAATCCATGTTAACAGGGAGACCCTCAGTGGACATGTATGATTGTCATGCTCACTGAGGGATGGATCAAGAAACCATACAGTAGATTTTAAGTGACTTGCCTGGAGATCAGCAGAAGGCAAGGGAAGCACTCTTTCCAGAGAAATTCAGAAGACTTCCTACCCATGCCATGCATTGGCAAACTAAGATGTCCATCCCTGTGTGTAGTGTAGGGCCTGTACCCATCCCTCAATGATGGCACGGATGACTACATCATAGAACCATAGAACAATATAAAGGGTGTCATTTTAAGTAAGGTAGACCTACTGGCATTGTCAAAAGTTCAGAAGACCAAATTATAAAAAGCAAAAAGCCTATTGGCTTTTTCAAGTGGTTAGCAAATCAACATATTTAAAGCAGATATATTGGATGTCTCAAAGATTCACCAATAACTATAATCAAATGTATCTATACTACTATTATAAAAAGAGAGCCCAAACCTTTGAGGCGGGTAAGCTCAGGAACCACAGCGCCAACTGGGACACCCCATGCAGGATTGGAAAGATGAGGCAAAGCAGATGGATAGGCTATACAGCAGCGCAACAAAGCAAAGCACGTTGCGGGACAAAGTAGTCCGCTGGAAGTAGCACTGGCTCTGAGGAGCATACGCCGCCTGCAGCATGGGAATAGCGTCTGTGCAGGGGTGTGAGAATAGCGTCCTACTGGAAGTAGCACCGGCTCTGAGGAGCATACACCGCCTGCAGCGTGGGAATAGCATCTGTGCAGGGAATAGCGTCTGTGCAGGGGTGTGAGAATAGCGTACCGGCTCTGAGGAGCATACGCCGCCTGCAGGGTGGGATAGCGTCTGTGCAGGGAATAGCGTCTGTGCAGGGGTGTCAGAATAGCATCCTATGACGTGGGCAGAGCGTCCCATTGTGTGTGCGGATAGTGTCGTAGCGTCCTATGACGTGGGCAGAGCGTCCCATGGTGTGTGCGGATAGCGTCGTATCACGTAGATGGTAACGGCGTCTCAGTGCACCTGGGCACATTGTGCAGGCCAAGACGGATGAGGCGCGTGTGCACACTGTGTCATTGGGGTAAATTCACAGCATCGCGTACAGAGGCACCCGGGAAACATTGTGCAGGCCAAAACGGGTAAGGCGCGTTTTTGCACTGTGTCACTGGGGGGGATTACAGACACGCACAGCATCTGCATCAGCACAGCACAACATCGCGGTGCCGCTTTGGGACACTGTGAGGCCACACACGCTGAACGTTGGCGCCTTCATTATTGAATGCAGAGCCTGACATTCTTTTTTATACCCGGACAACGTCGGGACGGGCTGCTAGTACTTTATAAATGCACAGGGGCACATTACGATCGCAGTTTTCCCACATCCTCCGGGCCGGCGGAAGCCTCCAAATTAGGATGGCGGTGGGTCTCAAAATCGGTCTGCAGCTTTTCCGCCGCGGTCGCCTTCCGACCGTGGTGGAAAAGCTCTAACATGGCTGGTGGTGTCTATCAGACACCGCCAGCCATATTAGGATGGCGGAAAACAGATGCCTTTCCGCGGCGGATTCTCCGCCGTGGAAAGGCATACGGTGATTTCTTGGGGGGCCCGTTGCGGGCCCCCAGGGTGATTGGGGGGGTGGGGGGGTGCACATGGGGGTACCTATGGTACCCCCCTGCATTTGCGTGCACGAAGCGGCAGGCACCAGGCGGTGCCTGCCGCTTTGTGCATGCAAATGCTAAACATGCATATTTAACCTTGTGGCGGGTGCTGCTTCAAGCAGCAGCCGCAGCATTGTTAAATATTGAGGATGTGACCGCCAGGCTTGCGGTCACATCCTAATTGCACTGGAGGGACCGCCGCTGCCCCTGCGGATGGTCCCTCCTCCTCTAGGGTGGCGGACGGATGCAGGTCCGTCCGCCATCCTAATGAGCCCCACAGTTTGCAATGTTTAATAATAGTGATTTTCACAAAATAGTTTCAATAAACTTTTTTTAAAAATACGTTAAAGTTGTCTTTAAGGGCCATATATATGAAGCAGTTTTGCGATCCCATACACTGCGATTCGCAAAAAACTGTGTATGTGATCGCAAAACACAGCTTTGCTATTTAAGGGACACATTCTGTGTGCAAAATTGTTATTCGCAAGTCAGCCATTAGCAAATTTGTGATTCATACAATTTGCAAAATGTGGTCCAACATTAGTGAATATCGCAAATGTTAAACTCGCAATTTGCTAATTCGCAAAACGGAATGAATGAAAAAATAGCAAAATGCGATTTGACGAAATTCTCAATTTAGAAAATCGCAATTACCACCAAGTCTGAGCAGGTGGTAACCACGTGAAAACTATTTAAGGAGGCCCGCAATGCAACATATTTTTTCCACAATGGCTGGGCTGTATGTGATAGCCAGGAGGCTGCAACTCAGAACTGCTGCACACAGAAGGAGATACCAGGAAAGGATCTTTCACGCATGCATAACCCTGTTCCAGCGGACTGAGGCGGAGATCCATACAAATTACAGGCTGTATGAAGAGAGCATCCTGGATTTTTAATAGTGGAGCTTAAACCTATACTGAAACACCCCACACGCAGGACACATAAAATCCCCACCCACGTCCAGGTCCTGTGCTCACTGCACCTCTTGGCATCAGGTAGCTTCCAGGAGGTGATAGCCTCAGCAGGAGGGGTGTCACAGAGTGCATTGTCGTGCTTTTTCCATGCGTTCCTTGATGCCATGGTACAGAGGCTGCATCACCACACCCACTTCCCCAGCACACCACAGGCACTAGACCAGACGAAGCAGGAGTTCTATCAAATTGCACAATTTCCCCAAGTCATTGGATGCATAGATGGGACACATATCGCCATATCACCCCCCTCCCAGAACGAGTATGTGTTCAGGAATCACAAATCCTACCATTCCCGGAACATACAGGTGGTGTGTAATGCCAAGCACATTATCACCGACATTGTTGCAAAATACCCAGGCTGTACGCACAATGCTTTCATCTTCCGCCACAGTGGGATACACCGTCGACTCACAAGTGGGGAGTTTGGTGAGGGATACCTACTAGGTAATTGCATTTGTACAAGGGACACATTAGTAAAGGACAGCATTGGCAGGACAGTGTCTAACCATATTCCTCCCACTCCACAGGTTACAGTGCCTATGCAGTCCGTGATTTCATACTGATTCCTTACCTTAATCCTGCCAACGCTGGGGAGCGGAGGTACAACAGTGCCCACACAGAAACCACCAGCAACGAAGCAAACCTTCGACATACTCAAGAGCAGATTCAGATGCCTACATAAGAGTGGAGGGGCACTACAATACAGCCCTCAGACCTGTTGCAAGATAGTTGTAGTATGTGCCATGCTGCACAACATCGCCACCAGGAAAGGCACCCCAGTGGAGCTCAGTGAATCAGATTCATCAGATGAGGAGAAGCCAGCACCAGGACACATGCCAGCCCATGTAATTGGTGCCGCTGCTGGGCACCAGAGGTGAGCTGAGATAACACAGAACTATATCTAGGTAAAAAAATATAACACAATGCTAAATATCAATTATGAGACTGTGTTTTATTTCCTTTACTTCAGGATTGATAACGGCACGCAGCCTGTGTAGCACACAATGTATTGTCCAAAGCCCAGCACATGTTAGGATCACAGTGCGAATGAACAATCAGGAGCAAGTGTCCATGTACACTGGGTTGATGCACCCATCTCCTTGTCCAAGTTCGACCCCCTCAACAGCGGCGCTCTTGGCCTGTAGCCCCTGGCTGTGGGTGCACAGTGCCCTCCACACCTGTCCAAGAAGCCCTTCTGTGATGGCCACTACGGCGTCTATCCGGGGGGGCGGGGTGTCATGTTGCTCCTGCCAGATTGGGCATCCTCGTCTGTTGGAGTGAGGACTCCTGGGCTAGTAGTGCGAGCTGCCCGCAGCTCATCCACAGCACATGTCACCTGTACCAGGATCCTTGCCACGTCCTAACTGTTGTGTGCCACCTCACGCTGCATACTGATGCTGCGCCTTGACAGCACATTGGTTGCTGAAGAAAGGCGGTTGACTGCCCTAGTGTAGAGGTCTAGGCGCTGCATCTCCCTGCGCCTAGCACCACAATCCGCCCTCAGTTCAGCACCGAGTGCCTCCAAGGCACCCGTCATGCCCATGAAGCCAACCCTGATTTGCCTCTGTAATGATCTAATGTTTCTCGCCTGCAGGCGCTGTATTTCCAACATGTGCCCCTCCAGCCCTCCAAACACTGCGTCCTCTCCTGGAACTGCTGCACTGGTGGATGCACGTGCCCTGCGCCTGGATGAAATTGGTGGGATCGGATCAGCACGTGCTCGAGCACAGTGTTGTGGCTCTGGCTGTCCCGGGACTGGTTGGACATCGCTATCGGTGTCCTGGGTTTCCTCCTCCAGTGGGGGCAGTGGTGGCACTACATTCCGCCTGCTGCTTTTTGGAGAGATTACTGGGCTGCCCTCCTCCTCTGTTTCATCCTCTTGCCCTGTTGCCTCTGGGTTGGGGGATCCATCCTCTCCTCCACTGACTGTTCCCTGTGTTTCTGATGGTGCTGTGGACGTAAATGCACAAATTAATTTTCTGTCCTGACTTGCACTTTTCATGCATTAAATTTCACTGTTTGGAGTTACATGGATCCTGTCTGTCTGTATTTTGCCTTTCCTGATGCGCACATACTGTTTGGGACTGGCTGGGTGTCAATGCTTCACTGTAATGTGCATGTGACTACATCTCCCATAATGCATTGCTGTGTGTGCTTGTGTACCTGCACTGGACTTTTAGTTTTGTTGTGTCCCTGGGCCTCTCCTGGGTGTGTGGGGATAGTAGTGGGGTATCAGGGGTGTGATGGCATGCTTCTTACCTTTTCTTGGTCCCAGGGGGTCGGAGCTGTCCAGGTCTGCCACACTCTCTGGAAGCAGGGTCCCCTCAACCATTTCTTCTAGTGGTTTAGAGGCGGTGGCAGTAGATGTCCCACCACCGGTATTCTTGGCCTGTTCCAACCTGGCAGCGACCTTCTCTTTAGAGCGCTGGCGCATATCGTACCAGTGCTTCCTCAGATCTTCCATGCTATGGTGGGTGACGCCAATTACATTTACTTTGCACTGGATATCAGCCCAAATCCTCCTCTTATGTGACTCAGGCACACGCAGGGACTTCTTTCCAAAGAGGTGCTCGTGGCTAACAACCATTTCCTGAATCAGGACCTCCAGCTCAGTTTCAGAAAACGTTTGTTTTCTTTTTCTCTGTGTCTCTCCTGCTGCTGTTTGTCCTGGCTGCCCATGTCTCCAGTGTCTGCCATTGTTTGCTGCACTGCAGAGATCCGTCACCTCCACTCCTACTCTTTCACTGTGCTTCTGAAACTCAGGTGCAGCATGGATAGTCACACTTCCTGGTTGTGGTGTCATCAAGCTGCACCTGATTTTCCGATTCCCTAATTTGCGAATTTCGCAAATTTGCGATATTTTGGAATAAGTAATCGCTATTTGTAATGTCGCAATGAAAATAGCATTCCTAACGGAATCGCTATTTTTTGTGATTTTTTATTTACATACCGTTTTGCGATTCTCAATTTGCGATACGTGAAAAATGGCAAATTGGGAATCACAAAAAGGGAGTTTGATACATATGGCCCTAAGTCCTTTGTAAAAAAATTC
Source organism: Lissotriton helveticus (assembly GCF_964261635.1). NCBI lineage: Eukaryota > Metazoa > Chordata > Amphibia > Caudata > Salamandridae > Lissotriton > Lissotriton helveticus. The sequence goes on from NC_136063.1 coordinate 1,770,373,932, forward strand.
AGGCCACAAAAAGCAACCTTAGAACCAACCACAAGGGGTCATGGATTCATTGACCCAGGAGTATTACTGTATTTTATTTTTTAATGTTGCTGGGAAGCTCCTCTACCCTCCTCACCCAACCCTACACAACATTTTAGAACTCTGGGACAAACAAAGTCCCAGAGTTCCACTAGATGTGGTGGCAGCCGTTTTAGGACTTATTTTTTGTGTTTTATCAGTGCAGCAGAACCATGGAGGATCTGCGGATCAGTCAAACTGAGAAGAAAAAAAAATGCCCTCCTAAGCTCTTCTAATTTTAGAGTTACAGGATGGGCCAGAGCCTGGTGAGTAGCCATTTCAATATTTTAAAGGGGAAGGGGTGCTAGCGGCCCCCACTCGCAGAACCTTATGGAGGCCCTGTGGACCACATCCCCCAGCGCTGATACTGATAATTAGGGGAGAGTGCACACTGCCCCCATCCCTTCAATGGGAAACGGCAATGTGAGGTGAGTCGCACGTGCCATCTCCCTGCAAGCGTAACAATGCTTGCCTGAACCATGTATCTACCTTAACCTTGCATATGTGTAGTTAAGGCAGATAGTGGTTGTTAGACCTGTCTGCTTCTGGGAAGACTCTAACCATCGTGATTTATTTTTGTCCCCCTTAGCCTCCCAGAGTTTCTATTTTTATTTTTACATATGTCCATCAGGAATTTTTTAATGCTGTCAGGGGGCTAGGTGTTCCTTGGCGATGACGCCATTTTTCCCTCATAACCTGTGAGGCCTAGTCAGCCCCCTTGAAAATCTAGGGATCTCCAGAAACCTAAGATGGTGTCCACCAACTGCCATAACGGACACTACTGGAGGACAGGTCCATAGGATAACATTAGGGAACTTTCTAGAATTGACTAGAGACTTCTGCAGGTCTCAGGCCACCCTATATAAGGCCAGTGACCAGCAGCCATTTTGTGCTGACCCCAGAGTAGAGGAGTGAGGCAGTGGTGAGAGGAGGTGGACACACTGAGAGCAGCTAGTTTGTCACTGAGGCTGACAGTTACTTCAGAGGATTGTTCCCCCTTCAGCCTTTGACCGATCCCTCTCTCAAGACAACCCCTACTAACAAAGAAATCGAACTACTGAAAGAAGAAGATCCTTTTATCTCGGCGCCCTCAGCAAAACCACCCAGAACACCCTTAACTGTGGGTATTCCTGACTGACCATATCCAGCGCTGTGCTTACCGGTATTGTGGATCAGCTGTAGGAAAGGTGGGCGTCTGTGGCACCTTAGCGCCTTGAAGAGCGAGGGCGCCGTGTCTGCGCAACCTTCCTGAGAGGCCGGAGCTGAAGGTGACTGAGGAGGAGTAGCGGCGCTGTATTAGCGGATTGCGGGACCCCGGGGGCACCAGCTGCGTCAAGCAGAGCAGGTAGTGCTTCCGCGCATGCTCCCAGCGCGCCCGCTATCGAGAGCAGGAGGGGCCTAGGGTCGGGCAGGCCCAGGAGATCAGCGTCAACGTGAAGAGCAGCGTCCTTCCTATGAGCGAGTGCGGAGGCGGAAGAGGTACGAGAGCGTCTGCGCATGCCCGGAGGTTCAGCGCGACTGCCGGCTTAGCTGAGGAGACGCCGGAAGATCTCCAAGAGCGCCGCCTCGTCCACAGTGACCCCCCCTGCGTGCGAGCGCTCTCTACGAGGCCAGCGCCTAAGGCGGAGTCTGACCGGCCAGCCCTAGCGTCCTGATGATAACCGGACCATTGTGCTGAACTGCAACACAGCCTCGGAGGCGGGCGCCAAGTAAAGATCTGTGAACTGTGGCGCACCGACCGCCATGACAGTAAGGAGAGAGGGGGGTTGAGAAAGGAACGTGCTAAATCGTTCTGGGTGTAGCGCTAGTATCACAAATCACAGCGCTTAATCGAGTGACCTGATAGCCCAGCAACGTTAAGTCCTGAACTGTGTCAGAATAAGCAAAGGGGGGAAAAAGAGTCACATGACCCCAACTTCACTTCTGTAGGCTTCTGACAAGTGGCTATTAAGCTAGAAATTAGTAGGGAACTTAACCTAATACCAGTAGAGCGCTGACAGGTCTTGCTGGAAGGAAGCTTCCCTCAGAAACTCCTAGTAATGGTTGTGAGAAGCTGTAAAACCAGTGGTATTCTTACAAATCACTCTGTGTGTGTAAGCTAACACAAAGTTAAGGTGCAGATAAAAGTATAAAGGGCATACCCCTGAATGTTATAAATTAACCAGTGAATTGGCAGGTTGTATTGTTGAAGTATTGCTGACATGGTGTACTAATGTAAGTAATCCTGCATAAGGTGAAACTAAAGGGTTTCCTGTAAATTATCAAAAGAGTTACTTTTATATCGTACTGAAACCTTGTTATTTGAATGTGGTTTTCTGCCCTTTTTTCCACAGCTGGAGGAGTGAAAAGGAATCTCTCTAGTAGAAGTGTAATGACTATTCCTAAAAGTAATTGATGTTGTAACTTGTATGATTTCAAATCCAAAGAGCCATATTATTTTTATAAAAGGTAACGGTATTTTTACAAACAAAGGTGTTGTGTCTTTATTTTAGTGGTTCATCACTGTGTTACTGTGGGTGAGACTTGTAAGTACTTAGCCAACGCCTCGAGTTAGCTGTAGACCACTACTGTGCCAAGCTACCATATGTAGGCTTGGGTAATCTAGGTCCAACATAATTGGTGTTTCAGCGGTGGGATCACGGATTTGTACTTACACTCACTTATTAGTAACGCAGTGCTAACCACAAGACCTCACCTGGAGTTTTCTCCCTGCGGCCCTCCTAATTTATATTTTTGATTTTTCTAAATTTACTTCTGGTGGTGGGTGGAGGTTAACCTCAAGTCACTTCGTGGTTTTCTCCTGTGAGTAATTTTATACCATGGCAAAGCTGGAGGTGAATCTTAAAGAGTTGGAAGCCAATACTGTGGCCCAACTCAGGGATTGGTGTCAGCAGAACGGGGTATTTTTCAATAAAGGTGCCAAGAAAGGAGAGTTGCTGACAAGCATAAGGGCATGGTTAGAAGCTCGCCTAAGGGAGGAACCAGAAATGGAAGTGGGTGATGGGGACACTGTTACTGAGGCTGCATTGCTGAACCAAATGGGGAGAGGGAATCTTCTGACAGGTCCCAGGCTACCTTCCAGGGCAAGCAGCAGTGTTTCAGACAGGGGCTTAACCGAAGCCGAGCTGGAAGATAGGAGGGAGGAGAGGAGGTTGAAGATAGAACTAGCCAGGATGGACATGGAAAGGGAGGATAGGAGGTTGGCACATGAGCGAACCATCAAAGAGATGGATTTACAAGCCCTAAACCGAGGATCCCCCAAATCAGAGAATGGTGGCAGCGATACCCAGACCAACATCAAAGAACCTAGACCGTACCTACCAAAAGATATTATGGCTTGTTATGTACCCAGTGACGACATTGCTAAGTGGCTAGCCGCCTACGAGGTCTCGCTAAGGGCCCATGGGATTCTGGAAGTCCACTGGGGAGGTGGGTTGTACAAATACATGCCCCCCACTGGCAGGGATACTTTGTTGGCTCTTGACCAGAGTGAACAGACCTACTATCCGGCTATGAAATCAGCGCTGCTCAAGAAGTTTGGGTTGACCCCTGAGAAATATAGGCAAAAGTTCCGGGGTAGCTACAAGCTGGGCACGCAAAACTGGGTAGATTTCTTGGACTACGCCAGGAAGGCCCTGGAGGGTTGGGTAAGAGGCAGCGAAGTAGGAGACTATGAGGGACTATATGACCTCATACTCAAGGAACACCTACTCGAGAAGTGTCTTCCCGAACTAAGACAGCATCTGGTGGACAGCAAGCTGACCAGCCCCAGGAAGCTTGCTGAGGAGGCGGACATCTGGGTTAGTACCCGGGTGTCGACAAAGGGGACTGGAGGGAATTCCCAGAAGCAAGGACAGGGCGCCCCCCAGAGGAAAGAGGGAGGGGAAACTAAGAGGGAGTTCTCAAAAGGGCCACAAAATACTTCGCAAGGAAGGGGCAGAGGATTCATCCCCAAGAGTAATCCCCCTCGCAACCCTACCCCTGGCCAAAGCCAGCAGCCAAGGGTTGTTCATTGTTTTGAGTGTGGTGGTGTGGGACACTATAAAGGAGATGTGAGGTGCCCAAAAAGACCACCCCCTCCCACTGGAGGAAAAGCCCCGGGAATCACTAGTGTAGTGCTCGGGGAGGAGATACCTTTGGTTAATGGAGGGGAGCGGGCGGGTGTCACCTTAGTGTCCCTGGGAGATAAAGAGATGGTTCCCAAGACCCAGCTGCCCTCTAATACTACTAAGTATGAGCAGTGGGTCACCATCAATGGCCGAAGAGGGGAGGCTCTGAGAGACACAGGAGCCAGCATGACTATGGTAAGGAGTCAGCTGGTGTCTCCAGAGCAGGTCATCCCAGATGTACTCCATCCCGCCGTAATGGCTGACGGCAGATTGGGCCACTATCCTGTGGCTGAGGTTCCCTTTGAGTGGGGAGGGGTTGCAGGTCCACTTCGAGTTGCCGTAAGCCCTGCCGTGCCTGTTGACTGCCTGTTAGGGAATGATATGGAGCACAATGCTTGGAGGAGGGTGGAATACCAGACTCACTCTGAGATGCTGGGACCCCCTGACTGGACTTGTGTCAGCACAAGGTCCGCGACTGCCCGAAGGGGGAGTTCATTGACGCTGGAGCCTGGAACAATGGCCCAGCCGGCTGCCAGAGAGGAGAAGGACAGGAGGCCGGAGGACCCTGCCTCGACATCTCCACCTCGTGAGACAACTGGACCACCTGCGGAGGTGGATCTGGAGTCCACCGGGGAGAATGTTGCTTCCCTGGAAAACCTACCCATCCCAACTGAATGGCATGTGGAGGGAGGTCCTTCCCGGGAAGAGTTCTGCAAAGCTCAGAAAGAGTGTCCTACTCTCGAGGGGCTGCGGCAACAGGCCAACGCCCAGGCAGCGGGAAACATTGAAGGGAGCTACCAGATTTACTGGGAGGATGGACTCCTCTACAGTGAGCCCAAGACACCTGGCCACGGTTCAGCCAGAGCCTTGGTGGTCCCTCAATGCTTTAGAGCCTTTCTACTGGAACTGGCTCATGAGATACCATTGGCAGGACACCTAGGACAGGACAAGACCTTTGCCCGGCTTGTCCCCCATTTCTACTGGCCTCGAATGAAAGTGGCGTCGGATACATATTGTCGGACGTGTGTGTCTTGCCAAGCCAGTGGGAAAACTGGGGTGAAGCTAAAAGCTCCCCTGGAACCACTACCCGTCGTTAGCACCCCCTTTGAGAGGGTGGGCATCGACATTGTAGGGCCATTGGATCCACCAACTTCAGCTGGACATCGGTTCATACTGGTTTTGGTGGATCATGCCACCCGGTACCCAGAGGCAATACCTCTGAGGACCATCACTGCACCTGCAGTGGCAAGGGCCCTGATGGGGATTTTCACCAGAGTGGGTTTCCCCAAGGAGGTCATTTCCGACAGGGGGACTAACTTCCTTTCAGCATACATGCGGGCCATGTGGAAGGAGTGCGGCGTTACCTATCGGTTTACTACTCCCTATCACCCACAAACCAATGGTCTTGTGGAAAGGTTTAACAAAACCTTGAAAGGTATGATACGGAGTCTTCCTGAGAGCCTACGGAAGAAATGGGACATCCTCCTACCCTGTCTCTTGTTTTCCTACAGGGAAGTGCCACAGAAGGGAGTGGGCTTCAGCCCCTTCGAACTTTTGTATGGGCACCCTGTAAGGGGACCTCTCAGCCTGGTGAAAGACGGATGGGAACAGACTCCCAGGAAGCTTCCCCAGGACGTGGTGAGCTACATGCTGGCCTTCCGGAGCCAAATGGCTAAGTTGTGGAAGCAGGCTTCAGACAACTTGGAGGCCAGCCAAGCAGTTATGAAAGAGTGGTATGACCACAACGCTCACCCAGTGGAACTGGAGCCTGGACAGAAAGTGTGGGTAATGGAACCTGGAGAGCTAAATGCCCTCCAGGACCGTTGGACAGGCCCCTTTGAGGTTTTGGAGAAAAAGGGGAAGTCTACCTATTTGGTGGATCTTAAGACCCCGAGGCAGCCCCTCAGGGTGCTGCATGCCAATCGTCTCAAGCCACATCATGAGAGGCCCGAGGTTGTCTTAATGCTGGTGACCGATGGAGCAGAGGAAGAAGAAAGTGAACCTCTCCCTGATCTTCTCTCGTACAAAGAAAAAGATGGATCAGTGGAGGGAGTGATTCTCTCGCCATCCCTGACTTCTGAACAGCAAAGTGATTGCCGCCAGATCCTGGAGCAATTTTCTCCCCTGTTCTCCCTTGTCCCAGGTAGGACCCACCTGTGTACCCATGACGTGGACACAGGAGACAGCCCACCTGTGAAATCTAAAATCTACCGGCTGTCGGACAAGGTGAAGGCCAACATCAAAAGTGAAGTCGCCAAGATGCTGGAACTAGGGGTGATTGAACCTTCTGGTAGCCCTTTGTCTAGCCCGGTGGTTTTGGTACCAAAAACTGCCCCACCAGGCACCACACCTGAATTGAGATTCTGTGTGGACTACCGAGGCTTGAACTCAGTGACTAAAACTGATGCACATCCTATCCCACGGGCGGATGAGCTTATTGACCGGCTGGGAGCTGCCCAATACTTAAGTACCTTTGACCTAACTTCAGGGTACTGGCAGATTTCCCTTACCGAGGAGGCGAAGGAAAGGTCAGCCTTCTCTACACCTGAGGGACACTACCAATTTCGTGTGATGCCCTTTGGGCTCAAGAATGCCCCTGCCACTTTTCAGCGGCTGGTGAACAGGGTCCTTTCGGGAATGGAAGCTTTTTCTGCTGCATACCTGGACGACATTGCTGTCTTCAGCAGCAGCTGGGAGGACCATTTGCAGCACCTGCAAGCTGTTCTTCATGCCCTCCAACAGGCTGGCTTGACCATCAAGGCCAGCAAGTGTCAGATCGGACAAGGGTCGGTGGTGTACCTAGGTCACTTGGTGGGCAGGGGGACGGTGCAGCCCCTCCAGGCAAAGATTGAGACCATCATCGCCTGGGAGCCCCCCAAGACTCAAACCGAGGTCCGAGCCTTCCTGGGCCTCACTGGATACTACCGTCGCTTCGTGAAGGGGTATGGCACTATCGTGGCCCCCCTCACTGAACTTACTTCCAAGAAGCAACCCCGACGGGTAGTCTGGACAGAGGCTTGCCAGCGAGCCTTCATGACCTTGAAACAAGCATTGTGTTCCGCTCCCATTCTCAAGGCCCCTAATTTTGCTAGAGAATTCATTGTCCAAACAGATGCGTCAGAACATGGCATTGGGGCAGTGTTATCGCAGCTAAATGATGAGGGCTTGGATCAACCCGTGGTCTTCCTGTCCAGAAGGCTACTCCCCAGGGAAAGGAGATGGAGTACAATTGAGAGAGAAGCCTTTGCGGTGGTTTGGGCTCTGAAGAAGCTGCGACCATACCTGTTTGGTTCGCACTTCCTAGTTCAGACTGACCATCGCCCCCTTCGTTGGCTGATGCAAATGAAGGGGGAGAATCCCAAGTTGTTAAGGTGGTCCATCTCCCTACAGGGAATGGACTTTAGGGTGGAACACCGACCTGGGGCAGACCATGCCAACGCAGACGGTCTATCCAGATATTTCCGCCTTAGTGATGAGGACTCCCAAGGGGTTGGGTAGTTCTCCCCACTTTCAGCTGGGGGGGACGCGTGTTAGACCTGTCTGCTTCTGGGAAGACTCTAACCATCGTGATTTATTTTTGTCCCCCTTAGCCTCCCAGAGTTTCTATTTTTATTTTTACATATGTCCATCAGGAATTTTTTAATGCTGTCAGGGGGCTAGGTGTTCCTTGGCGATGACGCCATTTTTCCCTCATAACCTGTGAGGCCTAGTCAGCCCCCTTGAAAATCTAGGGATCTCCAGAAACCTAAGATGGTGTCCACCAACTGCCATAACGGACACTACTGGAGGACAGGTCCATAGGATAACATTAGGGAACTTTCTAGAATTGACTAGAGACTTCTGCAGGTCTCAGGCCACCCTATATAAGGCCAGTGACCAGCAGCCATTTTGTGCTGACCCCAGAGTAGAGGAGTGAGGCAGTGGTGAGAGGAGGTGGACACACTGAGAGCAGCTAGTTTGTCACTGAGGCTGACAGTTACTTCAGAGGATTGTTCCCCCTTCAGCCTTTGACCGATCCCTCTCTCAAGACAACCCCTACTAACAAAGAAATCGAACTACTGAAAGAAGAAGATCCTTTTATCTCGGCGCCCTCAGCAAAACCACCCAGAACACCCTTAACTGTGGGTATTCCTGACTGACCATATCCAGCGCTGTGCTTACCGGTATTGTGGATCAGCTGTAGGAAAGGTGGGCGTCTGTGGCACCTTAGCGCCTTGAAGAGCGAGGGCGCCGTGTCTGCGCAACCTTCCTGAGAGGCCGGAGCTGAAGGTGACTGAGGAGGAGTAGCGGCGCTGTATTAGCGGATTGCGGGACCCCGGGGGCACCAGCTGCGTCAAGCAGAGCAGGTAGTGCTTCCGCGCATGCTCCCAGCGCGCCCGCTATCGAGAGCAGGAGGGGCCTAGGGTCGGGCAGGCCCAGGAGATCAGCGTCAACGTGAAGAGCAGCGTCCTTCCTATGAGCGAGTGCGGAGGCGGAAGAGGTACGAGAGCGTCTGCGCATGCCCGGAGGTTCAGCGCGACTGCCGGCTTAGCTGAGGAGACGCCGGAAGATCTCCAAGAGCGCCGCCTCGTCCACAGTGACCCCCCCTGCGTGCGAGCGCTCTCTACGAGGCCAGCGCCTAAGGCGGAGTCTGACCGGCCAGCCCTAGCGTCCTGATGATAACCGGACCATTGTGCTGAACTGCAACACAGCCTCGGAGGCGGGCGCCAAGTAAAGATCTGTGAACTGTGGCGCACCGACCGCCACGACAGTAAGGAGAGAGGGGGGTTGAGAAAGGAACGTGCTAAATCGTTCTGGGTGTAGCGCTAGTATCACAAATCACAGCGCTTAATCGAGTGACCTGATAGCCCAGCAACGTTAAGTCCTGAACTGTGTCAGAATAAGCAAAGGGGGGAAAAAGAGTCACATGACCCCAACTTCACTTCTGTAGGCTTCTGACAAGTGGCTATTAAGCTAGAAATTAGTAGGGAACTTAACCTAATACCAGTAGAGCGCTGACAGGTCTTGCTGGAAGGAAGCTTCCCTCAGAAACTCCTAGTAATGGTTGTGAGAAGCTGTAAAACCAGTGGTATTCTTACAAATCACTCTGTGTGTGTAAGCTAACACAAAGTTAAGGTGCAGATAAAAGTATAAAGGGCATACCCCTGAATGTTATAAATTAACCAGTGAATTGGCAGGTTGTATTGTTGAAGTATTGCTGACATGGTGTACTAATGTAAGTAATCCTGCATAAGGTGAAACTAAAGGGTTTCCTGTAAATTATCAAAAGAGTTACTTTTATATCGTACTGAAACCTTGTTATTTGAATGTGGTTTTCTGCCCTTTTTCCACAGCTGGAGGAGTGAAAAGGAATCTCTCTAGTAGAAGTGTAATGACTATTCCTAAAAGTAATTGATGTTGTAACTTGTATGATTTCAAATCCAAAGAGCCATATTATTTTTATAAAAGGTAACGGTATTTTTACAAACAAAGGTGTTGTGTCTTTATTTTAGTGGTTCATCACTGTGTTACTGTGGGTGAGACTTGTAAGTACTTAGCCAACGCCTCGAGTTAGCTGTAGACCACTACTGTGCCAAGCTACCATATGTAGGCTTGGGTAATCTAGGTCCAACAGTGGTCTAGTGTCCAGACATTCGAGGAGAGGAAGAGGGAGCATCTGAACAAGAAGCTCTGGATAAAGACAGGTAAGTGGGACTTGGGCCAGGTAGTTTTAGGGGTGGGATGGTTTTGGAGCTCAGGGTGAGTTAGGTCAGGGTAGTTTTTCTTTTGGAAGGGTAGTTTTAAAGGCTGGGATGGGTTTGGGGGGAGTTTAAGGAGTGGGGTTTGGTTTTAGGTCTCAGGGCTGGAGGTCGGGTAGTTTATTTTAAATGGGGCAAGGTTTTAGCCCTCAGGGCGAGGGAAGGGGTAGGGGTAGTATTAAGGGCAATGTGTGGGTCAGGTTTAGGACTCAGGGCAGGGGGTCAGGGTAGTTTTAGGTAAGGGGCAGGGTTTTAGGCCTCCTGGAGAGGGAAGGGGTAGTTTAAGGGCAGGGTGGGTAGGTTTTAGGTCTAAGGACGGGGGTGCAAGGTAGGGAGATAGGATTTTAGGGCTTAGGGTAGGGATGGGGGGTTAGAGAGTATTGATGATCTTTACCACACATATCCATTTACCAAACTTGCCTTTACAATGAGATTGCATGGTAAAGGCATGCATGGTACAGGAATGTGTAGTTAAGATGCATTTGTAGTTGGCACCATATTTTAGAGACACGCATGGTCCAGCCATAAATTCCTCTGTCATACAACTTCCCCAATCCTTAAAAAGGCCCCAGGAACCCCATCTCCTGGGTTTTTGTATAAAATGTAGGGGAGGGAGAATGCAGCCCCCTTTGCCTTGACTCTAGGACACCCCAAGGATCCCATCCCCAGTGGCCTGATACCGCTGCAGTGTCCTGAGGGCCCCAGGACACTGGTGTTTTCTGCCTGTGAAGGGGTGGGCAGGAAATAGAAACTTTATTCCCTGCACCACTCTCCCTAGCAGAGAACACAGCTTTTCTTCCACCCGGGCGGGAGCAGTGAAAGATGCTGCAGTTGCTCATGTGGGAGCAAAGTAAGAACAACCTCACTTCAGCACCTCAATGGGTGCTGGGTGAGTAGCTGGTTGGAGCAATAGGGCATTGTAAATCCCCTACAGCAGGAGACAATTGTTGCAGTAATTGGTGCCTTGGGTGGGTTCCAGGGTGCTCGTTTTAAAATAACATTGCCAGCTCCCGGCGGCACCCGGTATGAGTGCTAGCTGAGAAGCCAGCAGGGGCCAAAGGAGCATTGGGGCTATCCCCACAACCCCAAATAAATAAACAAAATTATAAAATGAAAGTGTGGATGTCCCGGATGGGTACCGTAGTACCCCAAACATTTTAGAAAAAGCAAATAGTGACTGAGCGCCAGGAGTTGCTAATATATTTTTGATTGCTACATCAAGGAGTGCCTCATAATGCCCTGCAAGGACTTTTTGATCATATTTTTATGATCTTGGTAGTGCCTCCAAAAGGCACATAGGCAGCACCCATCTTTATTTAATAATATTCTGAAGGGCTGCGAGGAGCACAGTGGCCCCGGCCAACATTAAAAAGAAGACATTTTCCTGAGTCATTAAAACCATGACCCCAGGAGAGTTTGACAATTTTTAAAAGCACTCTGAGCTGAAGCTGTAAGCTCTTCTGCTGTATTACAGGCCCCCATGTGGTTATTTATATAGCTGTACATAATGGCCTGAACATTTTATTTTTAAATGGCTCAAGAACTTATTGGGACAGAAAGGACCCTTTCATGTTGATGCCCTGCACTCCTGCCCTGAGTGCCCCAACTGTAATGATGTCTGGATCACTGATGTTAATTTGTTTTGTCATCGATGAAAATGGACTGTGCATGTGCACACAGACCTAGGTGTGTCTCACGTATTGTGTTTTTTTTTACTGGGAGGGGCTCCTAAAGAGATACCTCACAGTAGTGAAAGGCTACTGCATTTGCTAGGAGGTAAACATCATGAAGGTGGTGGTGGCAGCATACCATATAGTGCTCAGTAGAAGTGAACATGCCCTTCTCACCAGTGTCTTGGAGTGGGGCCTACACACTCATTCATTTTAAGTTCAGCTCCTGCATGCTTCACTGACCATTGGCCTACATTGGTTTGGTGTGGCGTACAGCAGAGTGCATGTGTTATACATGTGCTAAGTGTATGTGTGCCTGTGAATGGTACAATACATGTAAGACGTTGGGTTACATTTTGGAAGTCCCAAAGCTAGCTGGAGGAACATGACGGGGGAGGGGAATTCCTGCCGACAGATCTGTGGATGAGACACACCGTAGGAAAGGAGATCGAGAGAGACTGATAAGAGAATCATAAAGTGTACAAATATCACTGTGGCTAACATCCAGGTATGAACCTATGGTCACCCCCAGGACATATGTTGTGGTGCTATCAGATTGGGAGGTGTTCTTGTTGTGACAGAATGCTCTCTGGAGAAACATCAGGGCAGAGCAGAAGGCAAATTTAGCAGATCCCAAAATGAACTTAAAAGACTTAGGTGTATATTTACAAGTCCCCATCCCCACCACAATGTCACTTTTAGTGAAGTTGTGGTGGCGATAGGGGCTTTGCCCTATTTACAAGGCAGTGTTAAGCCATTTAACATGGCTGAACACTGCCTTGTAAATAAGTCACCCTTTTATGCTGTACTTAGCGCAACAGGGGAGGGCAATGGATGTTGTGGTGGGCATTCCACTGCAACACCCATTGATTTTGACGCTGCCTCCTGTTTACAATGGAGTCATAAATAGGAGGCAGTGCCAACAGGCAAAACTAGGATAAATGCTTTATCTCTCCGGGTTTTTGCTGTTTCCATGTGTGCTGCATTGTGCAGCACACATAGATACAGCAATTTGCCATTGATTGTTTATGTGCAAGAATGTGACCCTACCTGCACATAAAAAATCCCCTCAAAAATGACTTTTTTCAATGTCTATGTGGGTTGCATTAAGCAGCACACATAAAGTTACAAAGCGTCATTTAAAGATTGTTTATGTGCATGGAGACCTTCCTGCACACAAACAATCTTCCCATCAATTCAGACACCCTTGCACTATGGTGCAAGGGTGCCTGTGCTGGCACTATGCTGCTAAGTTTAGTGCCAGTGCAGGGGAAAAAATAGGGCTGCAATGTATTGTTATAAATATGGTGCAGCCCTGCGTTTCTGAAGTGGCGAAGTGTGGCGTTTAGCCAGAAAGGCTAACGCCACACTCAGTCACTTTGTTGTAAATATGCTCTTTAACCTCTAAAATGCATTTGGTTTCTGGAAATGAACTATAAGAAGAGTAGTGTGAGGCCCCCAAAATTATCAACTCTCAAGCAGCCAGTTGGGCAGCCTACTTCTGCCTGTGAATAGAACTGGGGGATAAGGCCTGCTAGTTCAGCAGATGAGTAGGTGGACATCACCCAGGACGTCAATACCACCTGAGTCTGAAGCAGGAGTGCCTGCCTGTTTGCCAAATCTAGTGTACCCGTTGAGGAAGAGGAGAACACTAGAAGAGTGAGGCAAGTCGGGTTATTGTTTATGGGATCCCTGTAGCGAGGTGTGAGGTGGCCGCTGCTGCACCATTCAAGTCATTGCCCATGTGAAGGGAAATGTTAATTAGGGCCTGTATGCCAAAGAAATGCCACCATTAAGTGATCCATGACCGTTTGTGGACCAATTGGAACATTGTCCATGTGCAGGTTGTAAGTCAGTGACCCAGTATGCCAGTTGGAGCCGCCATAGAGATTGCTGCTGATCTGATTGGACTATAACTCAAGTGTGTAGCGAAGTTGGCTACCTTGTTTGCCAGGTGGGGCTGCTTGAAATGTTCTGCCATGCAAATCAATCTGTAGCTACTGCACAGAGTAGAGACAGTGACTCAGTATGCCAGGTAAGACGATGCAAGGAGCATGATCCGGTTGAGACTGTCATCTTGGAGAGGAGGCTGCCATAGTGACCAGAATAGGTCCAAACGCCGACTAAGGACCAGCACAAGTAATGTCTCAATCTCCTCATATATTAGGAGGATCTCAAGAAATGTTCCAGCATTAGAGGAATCTTTGAGGACCCTCTGCCTTGTCAGGAACTCGAGTATACTCAACCGCTGCCCCTCCTGGGCTTTGTGAGGAACATATCAGAGATAGCCGCTACAGCTTCAGTGCCTGCAAAGAGGGCATGCTCCGAGACTCTGGTCTCTAAAATCCTGCTGGTGCAGGTAAGACTGATTTATGGGCAAGACAGCCACAGGGGAACTTGCCTTCTATATAATGGTGTTGGACAGGCAAGGGTGAGCCCTCCCAGCACAGTATGCCCCTTAGCATTCTGGTAAATGCAGTTTGCAGTGCACGCTTACTTGGTATTTTGCTGGAGTGTTCCACCAAAGTTGGTGCAGATTAGTGCTGTCATCTCTAGTCACATGTGTTTCTGGATTTTATCCGTCATCAGTAGAGATCAAAAAACGATTTTCTTCTGGGGTTGCTGAGCAGGCTGCCAAAATGTGACTGTGAGGCAGTGTGCTCCGAACCCCCATTCTGTTTAAAAGGCTCCCTTGAGCCAGCAAGCTGACAAGCTTTGGAGATGCACCTGTGTGCCTTTGAGTGGTACTGTGACCTGAGAGAAACATGGCAGCATTTCCAGCAACCCCAGATGATTTTTCTTTGCTCTCTAATACTGCTGCTATCTACTGATGAAGGACTCGACCCCAAAACATGTTTCTAGAGATATACAGCACTGTCTGCACCAACTTTGGTGAAAAACTTAAGCTAATTTTGAAGTAAGTTTGAACTGTGAACTGCATTTACCAGGATGCAAAGGGGCGAACTGTGCTGGGACTGTGAGGCAGTGTGCTCCCAACTCCCAATCTGTTTAAAAGGCTCCCTTGAGCCAGCAAGCTGATGAGCTTTGGAGATGCACCAGTGTGCCTGTGAGTGGTACAGTGACTTGAGAGAAACTTGGCAGCATTTCTAGCAACCCCAGATGATTTTTCTTTGCTCTCTAATACTGCTGCTCTCTGCTGATAAGGGGCTCAAATCAGAAATATGTGTCTAGCCACATCGTTGCTTGAGAGTTTCCTCTGCTGTGCTGGACAGCAATAAAAATGGGTGTGGTCATGACGAGCTCAGCTCGTCATAAGCACACGAGCACTGTGCTGCATGACGAGCTGAGCTTGTCATGAGCATGGAAGGGGCTAGACATATACAGTAATGTCTGCACCAACTTTGGTGAAAAACTCAAGCTAATTTTGAAGTAAGTTTGAACTGTGTACTGCATTTACCAGGATGCAAAGTGGTGAACTGTGCTGGGACTGTGAGGCAGTGTGCTTCCAACCCCCATTCTTTATAAGGCTGTTGGTGCTGGAACACCTTTGTATTTCATGAAGAGTTGAAGTCTTACTCCTGAGACTTGGACTAGTAGGGGGGTTTAACCTTAATGTCCACTATAGTGAACAGGGAATAGCCACTGCCTCTAGCGAGATGGGAGTGGAACATAAGGGCCCTGGCGTAAGGGGAAGAGCAAATTTACTTTATGCTTATATGTAAATAATCCTTTCATCCATAAAAGTAAGTATTTAACTATAAATTGTTTATTGCTCCTGAACATATTTTGAAAAGCCATGGACTGCTTGAACCGTGCTACAACTAAGAGTAAAGTGCTGAAGGGGTACGTGGCTTAGTTGCTCAGGATCCATGGAAGGTCAGGCCCGAGACCTCAGGGACCACGGCCTGCTCTTAAAAAACATGTTTTTGCTACATTCACAAAGGGGACGGACTACCGTGAGGACCCCTTCCCATTTGTGAATGAGTTACACCTAACTTAAAGTTAGCGGTAAAATTCTAATGTTTTGTGACTGCATTCTGGTCACAAAACATTCATACATACTCTTGCTATTCAGTATTAGGGAGGGGCTCCCTTAAGATGCTCCTTCCTAAAACTGAATCGCAAAACCCAAATTCCAATTTAGTAACAAGTTACCAAATCACAATTTGGCTTTGTACATCCCAAAATGATTTTTTTCTCTCTCAAATGGCCTGATTCTGCTAATCGGGCCGTTTGCGACAGGAAAATGTCTTTGTACATGTGCTCCTTAGATTGGTAGACAATGAATTATAAATAGACAGTAAGGGTTGCCAAGATACAGCAACAGACAGGTCATCCAATTGGAATAAATGTCACAGCTTCAATTAGTAATATAATAGCTACATTTCTATATAAACAAAACATACCAGAACCCTGAAAGCTACCTAGAAAGCAAGTAGGACATACACATCAAATTGGTTTATAAGTATAAATGTAGTCCTAAATTAAAAATAGATACCAGCATGACATCCAGTAGTACACACTTACACTTCATTATGTGCATGCTAAAAAGAGGTATGCTGTGAAACAGCAGCAGTCAGATAAACAAAGGTCACTCCAAAAGGAATTTACAACCACCTGTGCAGGAGACAAGAACTGATAAAGCTGGTATGTGCAATATTCTCACATTTGGTAGAAAGCAGGCCTCAGACACAAAGTCAACATTAAAGCGATAATAAAGTTAAGCTATAACACTGGCACTGAAGGGTACTACTTTGTGTACTGGTGTTAACGCGGGATTACTGGTTACTAGTTACCTTACCAGATCCCAAACCAAGTCCACTGGATCGTTGGTACCTGTCATTGAGTAAAAGGCAATCTAACAATAAATCAATCAATTAAGAACTCACACCACTCTAAATGACCACTGACCAGGATTAAGTTTTGAAAATTTAATATAAAACCAAAGATAACTGAAGATACAAACTTCTTAAGATGAGATTCAAAAGGTAAACTGGTATCACAATGAACATGAATTCTTTGAATAATCTGAGTCTACAAAACAGAATAATGAGTACAAGTTCAAAGATCATTAGGTTTGCAAGGATCGATATAAGTTGCAACCTAAGAGTCATTACAGAAAAGAAAATTCAGGTTAGTCTGTCCCTACACTAGACTAAGTGACATCCCTACTTAACAAGATCTTTACCCCAAAAGGTGTCAGCCGTGGTGACTTCCTAAGAAGATCACGCACTTCTCTCTGTCTCTTCTCTGATAATGGGTCTCTCCTGATCAGCCTATCTGCCTACCCATCCGCTTCCTTAGGCTCCCAAAATCATCTGCTCTACTCTCCTCCCGGGACGCTTTCCCTAATACAAAATCACATTTCCGATAGGAACGCCCCTTGGGACGCCCCTCACGTGGTACATCTTTGCGCGGTAAACTCCATGATGGTACTCTTCAAGACCCTCGTTAAAGTTGACCTTGGTTCCCAGGCTTCTTCTCCAGTGCGCTGATACCCCCTGAAATTCCTGAAGACTCCTACAGGCCTGCGCCAAGCGCCACTGAACAAAGCTCCATTCATTTCGACTGATTAGGACCCCTCGCACCTGCATACAGGCCATCCTACAGTGGGCCTCAAATTCCAGGCTCCCCCATATCTATAGGTCGTAAAGCATATGGAAAGCACAGTACTTGGCGCCTCTCGACTTCTTCTCTAACAAGCACATTTCAGATCAAAGGAACATCATTATCAGTTCGAGCCTACTTGATTTACATGAAGCGGGTCCCTGCACTCTGAAAACATTTGACTTGATTTAAACAGCATTCTTAACTAACATACGTTTCTTAAAGTACACATCTATAAAGCATATATTTCAAAACTAAATTCGATAATACATTTTGGAAGAACCACGTTAACCCCACCTCACATTATTTTAGCAGCACGTTTAGATTTTCTGTGAATTGCCATGAGGCCTACACAATTGAACTGGTTTGCAAGGTTCCACTTAACTCTTACATGATTCCTTTAACATGAGAACGTGAGGTTTTCATATTCATTCCAACATTTCTACATTAGTCTCACACTGTTATGATTATTGTTACCCTACTTGAACACTCTATACATTTCACTACTAAATATAAGACACTCTGGTGCAAGGCATATGTTAACTAACTACGTGCTTGTAAATATGGTGCACTTATACATTTTTTCTCAGACTAGTGCTCTCTCAGTCCCCCCTTTGATGACCTTCAGGGGTCATCACCATCAAAACACCATCACAAAAATGTAGGACTCTTCAAAGTGAAGTCGTGACAGTACCACTTCTTTTCATTGTCTCCAATGCCTTCAGACTCTTATATTGTGTATCTTGCATCGCTGTCAACCTTCTCTCCTGTTCTCTCATAGATCTCTGCAATCTGTTTGCTCTGTACCACTGATACAAACGCACCAATCCCCACAAAGTGATTACACAAATCACAATTATGATGATGGGTTTCAGTATGTACCAAACGATACCCTTTCCTAGGTTGGCAAACCAACCTCCAACTTTACCCATTCCATGACCTACTTTTTCCCACACGTTTATCTTTGTCAGATCCTCAATTTCGTGGTGTATGGCAGTGATGTTTCGTATGTACTTCTCTAGAGGTTTTGAATTGTCTGGAATGTAAGTGCAACATTCCTGGACCTTCAAAGCCTTACAGACTCCGCCCTCTTTGGCTAACAGAACATCTAAAGCAAGTCGGTTCTGAAGAACCATTGCCCTTATCGATGGCATCTCACCCTCCACCAGCATTAATGATCTAGCAGTACTGGCAGATAACCTATCTACGACTGTAGCCAATCTCCTAATTTTGATGTCATTCAGTATCACTCCTAGGATAGGAAATGCAGCACCGAATACATCCCCAATTACTTCTGCTGCACCTAGCCCTCTCTTCCCTCTAATTGGTATTCCTTTCTTTGTCGTTTCTAAATTCTCAACATGATATATTTTGGGGAAGACAATTGCTAAATAACATGATCCGTACCAATTATCTGGTAACTTCACATAGGCATTTCTTCCACATACAAAATATACATTTGGAATTGCTTGCATCTCTTTCAAAAAGTCTTTGGAGTAGTACTCCAATTGAAAAGCATGTTCACAACTGACTTGACCTACATACAGATTCTCATAATAGGAGTAACTCCTGTGAATGCACAGTTTCCCCCATTTCTCCTTGTCTAAAGCAATTGGACCAAAGCTACCCTTTCTTTGGTGTATCCTTTCTTCCTTGGTCCAATCTGTTTCCCATTGCCCTGAAGCCTTTAGAATCTTCTGCCTCCTGTATCTAGTATCCACCTGCCCTATAAACTTTTTCTCAATTTCTGACACTTGACAAGTCAAATTATTTCTTCGGGCAGGTGAAGTATCTAACGTTTTCCATGGAATGAACCATTTGTGTAATCTGTCTTCGCTCTTGTAATAGTCCCACTTGTTCAGATGCTTGTAATTTGGGACCTCTGGCAATGTCGAGTCAAAGTTCGAGAAATAATACTTGAACCCCTCTCGTCCATAGAATATGCTTAACAATAAACTACATGTAATTCCATATGTCAATGGAAGATGATGGTATCTGATACCCTCCTCCACCGAAGCTGGTAATTGCATACAAACGTAGCAATTCTTCGCCTCCATGACATCAATGTATTCGTAAAGCAATTTGGCATAAGCATTTGACCTGAAGTTTCCCTGTGATTCGTCTGTGTGTAATCTTTTTATTTCCGCATCTAACAACGCTTTGTCTTTATCATTGATGTTTCCCTTACTATTAACAGTGATTGTCCTCTGTGTTGACACTCCCTTGATTTCCTTAACTGCAGTTGCATCTCTCTCGTGTCCCACTATATATGAAACAGTAACCACTAAAACTATAAGTGAAATCACCACCCCTAAAAGTGTGGCAACTATACATTTCGCCCTGCGGTTCGAGTTGCCAGCCTCTATGATCTCAAACAGTGCATCAACTTCTCCTTCTCTCCGAACAAAAACTTTCTTTCAAACAATGTCTCTCTTTTGAACACTTAGAAGCTGACAATTTGCTCCGCAAAACAGTTTAAAAGTCCTGTAGGAAATAGACAACCCTAGCCCTTCTCCATCCTCTAAAAGGGAGACCCTATCATTTTCTTCTTCCACTCGGCGCTAGGTTATCTTGCAGCAATATTTTACAAAGTCCTTTTCAAAAGTCTTTTATCAATCAGAATCTATGAATGTTGCAAGGAGTGACACTACGTCTTCATAAATGTCCATTCGAAGAAACATTCCCTCAAGTATTGGGCATTCCTTGCAGCAACATGGGAATTCGACTGTCTCTAGGATTATTCTCCTTATTTCACTCTGGACAAGGGGTCGAACAAAATGAAGAGTTAAAGTCTTTTCAATCTCCACTCCTGGTACTATCAATTCTACATCCACAGTTACAAAGGGGTCCGTTCTGACCAGGATCACCTTCTTCACTTTCCCAGTTCTACGCCCCTTTGAAGACATTTACAACAAGGTATTAGTCCAAGACAATGAGTGTTCCAAGAACTTCCACTACTCGCTCAAGCATTTCCAGTCGAAGAAGAGTTCCCTCCAACACTGGATATCGTGAACAGCAAACCGGAAAATCAACTGTCTCTAAAATCAATTTTCTTATTCCGCTCAGGAGAGGAGGATAGACGATGTTGAGTGTCAGCAACCTTTCGGTCTCCGCTCCTGGCAGCAGGAATCTTATTTGCACTGTGATGATCGGATCAGTTCTGATCAGGCTCACTTCCCTGACCCTCCCGGTTCGGTGTCCCACGGACATCTGCAACGAGGTAGGTCCAATCGGGAGTAGAGTACCTTCTGCTAGGCACTCGCACCCTCCTTGATCTTCTAAGACCTTCCTCGGCTTGATCCTGGGTATCTTCTTCTGGATCCGAGTCTTCGGATATAGGAGCAAGTGTTTCTTCCTGAACCGACCTTAAACTTAGCCTCCTTCTTCTTTCCGGCCAAGTGGCAGCTCCAAGCCTTGTTCTCCTATTTCTCGTCCTCACACTCGGTTCTTGGTCGCTCTGGTACTGATCTGTGTCTGAGTCGTATTCACTACAGCTCTCCCCTTCAGTTGCGTCTTCAGTCTCACTGCCGTCCTGTCTTCTCTCCTCTTCTGGATCCGATGCGTTCCCACCTTCTTCCGACACCCCCTCAGCTGATCCAATCCCCTCTTGTGACTCTTCTTCCACGACTGAACTTTCGTCTGGGATAGGAGCTGTTTCTTCTAGAGGTGCTGGAACTCTTCGAGTATGGGATGCATGGATCCAATTTGGCAGCCCTCCGCACTTCACCGCGGTGTTCGTGATCAGGATTACCTGACAGGGCCCACGCCAGCGTACATCTAGGCAGTTCTTCCGGACGTGCTTCTTGACCAACACCCAATCCCCTGGGTTCAGATCATGACACAGATTCCTTGATGCTGGAACTTCAGCCGCCTGCACCTGAAGGGACACAGAATGGATGGCGTCAGACAGTCCCTTACAATAATCCAAGATCAGATCATCTGTGATATTCAATAGGGCAGCAGTTGGAACCGTAGGAAGTCTCATGGCCCTCCCCATCAGAATCTCGTGTGGAGAGAGACCTGTCCTCCTGTCAGGTGTGCTGCGCATGCTCATGAGCACTAAAGGAAGAGCATCTGGCCAACTCAAAGATGTGGATGCACAAACTTTAGCCAATCTATTCTTCAGAGTGCCGTTTACTTGTTCCACAATCCCTGAGGCTTCTGGTCGATAACTACAATGCAGTTTCTGATCGATCTTTAATGTGGAGCACAACATCTTCACTATTTCGCTGTTAAAATGTTTTCCTCTGTCCGATTCCAGAGAGGCAGGCACCCCGAAGCGTGGTATCAGCTCCCTGAGCAACAATTTAGCTACTGTGAGTGTATCGCACCTACATGTAGGGTACGCTTCAACCCATCTGGAAAATATACATACAACCACCAGCACATACCTAAGGCGGTTAACTCTTGGCATTTCAATAAAGTCTAATTGCATTCTATTGAAAGGCCCCCCCGACCTCCCAATGTGACTCAGTGTGACTGGTGTCCTTTTGCCTATGTTCAGCTGTTGGCAGGTAACACATCGCTTGCATACTGATTCTGCTGCTATTCTAAATTTAGGGCAATACCAAGTCTGCCTAAATACTCTCATCATAGCGTCTCTTCCTAGGTGTACTGGACCATGTATTTGCCTTGCCATGGGATTCGCTAGTTCCTCAGGTAACACAGCCCTCCCATCTGCTGAAATCCAAAAATCCATCTCGCTTCTCACGCAACCTGCTATTTCCCATGCCTTTTTCTCTGCTTCAGGTGCGTTCTCCTGCATCACTCTTAAATCCTCCCAAGTGTCTACAGTCTCTAACATCATGCTTAATTCTGTCTTTTCTTCAGCACCATCAATTTCCACCTTTGAAAAAGAATAATCTTGTTCCGCACAATAGCGTGCGACCTCATCAGCGTACCTGTTGCCTTGTGATACAAAATCTGTATTCTTAGTATGAGCTACACATTTTACTATTGCTATGGCAACTGGACCTTGTAGTGCTTCTAACAACAATCGCACAAATTCTCCATTTCGAATGGGCGAACCAGAGGAGGTCATGTAACCTCTCTGAGACCACAACTGCCCGAAATCGTGAACCACACCGAAACCATATTGGCTGTCAGTGTATATGGTGACTCTCTTTCCGTTTCCTGCTATGCAGGCACGAGTTAGGGCAATGATTTCTGCTACCTGTGCGGAATGTACTCCTTCCAGGCAAGCGGCTTCCACAACTCCAGTAATGGTACAAACAGCATAAGCTGCTCTCAACCGACCAGTATCGTCTCTTAAACATGAGCCATCGACAAAGTAAATCTCATCAGGGTCAGACAACGGCTCATCCACAATATCTGGTCTGGGTTTCGTGCATAGTTCAGTCACATCAAGGCAATCGTGGTCTTCACATCCTTCGCCTTCTATTACAGTAGGTAATGGCATCAAAGTAGCAGGATTCAAGACAGAGCATCTCCTGAGGGTCACGTTCTCCGCGGCAAGGATAACTTGCTCGTAGCGCGTGAGCCTGCTATTGGTCAGATGCTGCGTCTTCGTCCTGGTCATTAACAATTCTACAGAATGCGGTACGTACACCACTAACGGATGTCCCATCACAATACTCTCACTCCTTTCAATGCTGACACCCGTTGCAGCAACGGATTTGAGACATCCGGGCAACGCTGCGGCTACCGGATCTAATGTAGCCGAAAAGTATGCAACTGGTCTACGGGCATTTCCGTGGGTCTGTGCCAAGACTGACAAAGCACATCCCTCCCTCTCACAGCAATAGAGTGAAAATGATTTCTCGTAGTCGGGCATCCCCAGAGCCGGAGCACGACACAAGTCGTCTCTCAGCTGCAAGAACGCCACTAGGCATTCGTCATCCCATGGTACCGGATCACTCACCTCCTTGTGCGTCAGTTTCTGTAAGGGTTTTGCTTTCAGTGAAAAGTTAACTATCCACTGTCGACAATAACCAACCATTCCTAGAAACATCCGAACTTCTCTCTGTGTCGTAGGCGCATTCACCTTCATTATTGCCTCAATCCTCTCTGGGGACACCTTGCGTTTTCCCTTTTCTAAGCGGTGCCCCAAATACTGTACTTCTGTCAGACTATACTGCAACTTGCTCGGAGATACCTTATGTCCATTTTCAGCTAAATGGTTCAATAAGGCAATGGAATCTACTTTACAAGCTTCCTCAGTCTCTGACGCAACAAGTAGGTCATCTATGTACTGGACCAGAACCGAATTCTGCGGCAGTACTAGATTTTCGAGATTCTTCTTCAACAACTGGTTGAAGATGGATGGGCTGTCTGTGAATCCTTGTGGGATTCGACACCATGTTAAAACGCGATCTTCCATTTTAAAAGTGAAAAGATACCTGCTCTCTTCATCCAATGGGATTGAAAAGAAAGCCTGGCAAAGATCTATCACTGTGAACCATTCTGCTTGACATGGTATTTGAAACAGTATCACTGATGGATTCGGTACCACGGGACAACATGAAACGACTATATTGTTAATTTTTCGTAAATCCTGAACTATCCTGAACTTCCCGCTAGGTTTCTGCAAACCCATAATCGGGGAGTTACAGGGACTACCCACGATTTCTTTCAGTATTCCCTGTTGTATCATTGACTCGATCACAGGTTTTATTCCTGCAATCGTTTCTTGGGACAATTTGTATTGAGGCGTCCTTGGAAACTCAGCATTTTGTTTTACCATTATTTTTACTGGTTCTACCCCTTTAATCAATCCTATTTCTTCTCCTGTGAAGTCCCATACTTCTGACGCTACTGCATCTCTTAAGTCTTGGGGAAGATCCTCTACTATCAGAGTAGGATATAGCTCTACACAGGATTTTGAATTGGCTACATTGAAAGTAGCATCATCGTCTGTAGTCTGTACCTCCACTCCTTGCGGGGTGCAGTATATTGTGCAGTTCAATTTGCACAACAAATCCCTTCCTAACAGACATACAGGACTCGAATCACAAACCACAAACTGATGTTCGTTCATATGGTTTCCTATCTTCACAGACACTGGTTCTGTCAAGGGACTAGTCAGCCTTTTGTTTGCGACTCCTACCACCTGAATTGTTTCCCCTGACATCGGCAAGTCTGGAACCACCGCTGACCTCAGAGTTGATCGAGTAGCTCCAGTATCCACTAAGAACGTTGTGGGACACCCTGCCACTTCTGCCTCAACAAACGGCCCTCTCTGATCCACCTCTAGGACTGCCCCAAGGGTACAGTCCTCTTCTCCACTCACTCGTTGTCCTGTCAATGGATCAATATAATAACACTTTTCTTCCTCGATAAAGAGAGGCATTTGTTTAAAGACCTTTCCCCCGGTCGCTATTTTCGGTGGCTGTGGGAACTGGGCCCGTGGAGCCGAAGTCCCCCCTTTGGCCACCTTGCTTCCTGGAACTGTCACCTTCGGAGCTGGAACCTCTTGAACCTGCTCTTCTACTTCTAGCTCTCCATTTTCAGGGTTAAAGGGACACTCGCGTCGCCAATGTCCCACCTGATGACACAAATGGCACTTTGTTGTTTTCTTTAAAGTGGCAAAGTCTACCCTAGGTCTCTGCCCTTCTTCATTATCCTTGTTCTGACCGTTTGGCTTTCGTCCCATCCCCTGCTTCTGTTGTCCACCCTTCCCTGCTGACTGCATCTGCACTACCATCAACTTCTCCTTTAGATTCTTTGCTTTAGAATCTATTTCGTCACTGCAGTATCTCGCATATCGCAAGATCTCATCTAGTGGTTTGTTCTGCCAACAGATTAAATGTTGTTGAATCATCAAACAAATATCTGGTCTCAGACCCAAAACGAACTTTGACACAAACTGTCCTATATCTTTGGGATCCATTACATCGAGTCCACTGTATTGCTTGAATGTTTTCAACAACCTCTCATAAAACTCATGAACGGTCTCCTTTGGTTCTTGTCTCGTTCAGTCTATTTTTACCCAATCTATGTCCTGTGGTGGTACCTTATCCTTTAACCAGGCTATTACCCTTTCGTACTTCTCCATGACACTGTCCGATGGTCCATTAGTTCTAGCATTCCTCTCAGGCTCTGCATTTGGCCACTGGACACTAATCTTGCACGTTACCCACAAATCCCCTGGAACCACTATGTCGAACAAGGTGTTCAAATCAATCCACAATACTTTGGAGATCTTTACAAACCTTTCTACCTGCTTATACCACTCTACTGGGTTTTCCCTCAGTTTCGGAAATGAGTTGGTAAATGCAGTCAAATCTCCTCTACTCCATGGTACATGTACATAGTTCCCATTTGATATCTCTCGCAAAGGGAATGCCTCCATCTGCATTACCCTTCCCTCGGGGGTCATCACACTTGTACTCCGTCTAACTGTGCCCTTTTTCGACCACCTTTCCTCCCATTTGTCCAGTTCTCTCCACACTCTTATTCCTGATACCAACTCTCTTATGTGTGTTTTTAATCCAGTAGTTCTCTTCTCATCTAGGTCTTGGTCTGAGTACTGCAATCTGTGGTTACTCTGCAATGCCCTTGTCCTAGATAAATCTACAGCATACCTGTCTGCCAAATTAGTCAGTTTCTCATGAATCGCTCTAGCTTTCCTAGTAGTATCCTTCGCTAGGAAAAGCAGCTCATCTTGTTCATACAACTCAATCCTTTCTAAAGGCACTGTCCCTTCTATAATCTTGTCTAGATCGGATTTTAGACTGGAGACATCAAGCCTTTTAACCTTTATCGCAGCCTTTAGTACTTCGGCTCCAGATGCTCCTTCCACATCCCTCCCATCCCAGCTCCTAGTCCTGTGCCTAGGCACTGGTGAGTTATAGGGAGTCCTCCCCTGCTCCCATCTCTCTAGGTCCCATGCCTTTCCATCTTCTCGGGGTGGATGGTGAAACACTCCTTCACGCCTCATAGCCCCACGTTCCCCATCCTGTCTAGTTTCACGGGATGCATGGTAAGATATTCCGTTACTCCCTCTCGCTTCCTCTTGCATCTGTGACCTTTGATCACTTGATGTATGACGTGATCTTTCACTGTTCCCTCTTTGCCAGTGCTGTACACTTTCCCCAGGTGCGTGATGAGTGCACCTAAACCTCTCCCTGTATTCTTGTGTTCTTTGGTCTCCCTCAGGTTGCATGAGGCGAGACCTCTCCTCACACTCCATACTCCTACCATTCTGCTCTTGCTGTCCCCTCTCATTGATAGGACATGTAACTCCTCTATTCTCCTGACTTTAACCTTCTCGGCCCTGACTGCTTTCGCTAGCCCCGTAATGAGATACAGTCCCGTTACCTCGACTTTCCCACTCGGGTTCTGTTCTTGACCTATTACTCGGGGTTACTGCGGACCCATCCCATTCTCTCAAATCAGCCCTTAATTCTGTATAGGGTTTTGGCCGTGGTCCCCTCAGGTCCATCGGTCCTCTCTGACCTCCCTGTCCTGTGTTGGGATCCACAGTCGTATCGAATGGGGTGCTCCACGTTACCGATCCTGGCAATTGCTTCCATGCATTTGTCGTGTTATTCCTCCTTTCCATCTCTATTCTTTCTCTATCTAGCCGTGTCTGTTCTTCCTCTCTCCCATTCACTGGGTTGTAAATCGATACTATGGGTCCTATGGTAACAGGTACTTGAAGAGCATCTGGTAATCCAAAAGACTCAACCTTTTCGGTGTTTGGCGTCTTTTGTACCACAAACCTTCCCACTACACTCTGTACTGTACTAGGTTGAGGTGTCTCCCCACCTTTGATAGGTGTCCATTCCGATATAGGGAGTGGTGTATACCCCTCTATGGCATTCCCATCTTCCCTTGCGAGCCCTCTATCTTCAATTTCCTCAACTCTCGGAGGTGGTCTGTCTATCAATAATCTATTTATCACATTGTCCTCCGACTCGCTCTCCTCATCCTCTTCCATTAGGTTCCTCCCACCTACCACCTCCCTCATTGGATACAACTTCTCTACCTCAATAGCCTGTACCCTCCATCTCTTTGCCTCCTCGTCCCATTTGGAATCTCGCACTGCTCTTACCGATCGCGTCAATCTTTGTTGACGCCTGTCCAAATTTCTATTGTGTGCCGCCCTAATCCATGCATTAAGGGCCTCAAACTGGGTTGGTCTAGGTGAGGGTTTCAATGAGGACATGGTTGCTTTTAGCCGATGTAACACCTCTAGCTTAAACGTTCCGTACTTTGGGAACTGCATTTCCTCATTTCCTTCCGTAAGCTTATTCCAAGCCCCAATCCATAATATCGTATGCAGCCCCACATTCGTTGCCATATAGTGAGCTGGTGTACCCTCCGGCGGTGCCTCTTCCCCGTAATAATGTTCACTTCTTTTTCTTTTAAAAATCCCTTTCAAACACTTAAAACACTTCATGATTTCTCTTTTCTCCGCGTTTGTTTACTTCCTAATGACAATCTACCAATCGCCGCGCTGTTCCCGCTAACTGGCCTATCCGATTGCGACTTTTCACTGACGTCGCACCAGCCGCCCAATCGCGTCGCGGCTCTTGCCGACGTCACACCAACAGTCCTATCACGTCGCGGCTCTTCACTCGCCACCCTATCTCAGCGCGGCTCTTTCTGACGTCACTCGTCCCCCTTTGCAGCAGTTCCCCTCCTTCTCTCAGCTCGTCTCCTCGGTCATGCATGCGTCCCATTCATACTCTGAAAAATGATTACTTCCGTCCAAGCAATCACCTTTCTTGACTGTACGCCCACAGTCTTTTCTGTAGTTGTCACCTTAACTTGACGAAATGTCTTTCCGTTTACGTCCAGACAATCGCCTTCTCTGATAGGTTGCTTACACACAGTAACTTTCGACCAGCGTCCGTTACTCATACACTCACTCTTACACTCCCCCTATCTCGGTCCCACGGCGGTCAATGGTACCTCATGACTTCCGTACTATGGTCGACAACTACTCTGGATGTTCGATACACCCAAAACCACTTAAGCTCTGGCCTGAACTTAAGATTTCACCAGTTCACCCGTTTACCAGGTAACCAGTTTACCAGGTTGCGCGCGCTCACAACCTTCTCTCATTCACACTACAGGCATTCAACTCCGCAAGACATTACGATACAAATACAACACAAAACACCGCAATCTGTTCACGCATGACCCTTGTTATACTCACTCTCCTCCGATACTGCTGCTTTTCTCGCACCGTCTGCACCTTCGGCGCACGATTCTTCCGCTGCTCGTCTCTCGATGTCTAGGGGCCTTGGGGTAATCTAACCTCTCTAGATTACCTTCCTCAAGAAGATAACCATCCTAACTGCTACCAACTGTTAACGCGGGATTACTGGTTACTAGTTACCTTACCAGATCCCAAACCAAGTCGACTGGATCGTTGGTACCTGTCATTGAGTAAAAGGCAATCTAACAATAAATCAATCAATTAAGAACTCACACCACTCTAAATGACCACTGACCAGGATTAAGTTTTGAAAATGTAATATAAAACCAAAGATAACTGAAGATACAAACTTCTTAAGATGAGATTCAAAAGGTAAACTGGTATCACAATGAACATGAATTCTTTGAATAATCTGAGTCTACAAAACAGAATAATGAGTACAAGTTCAAAGATCATTAGGTTTGCAGGGATCGATATAAGTTGCAACCTAAGAGTCATTACAGAAAAGAAAATTCAGGTTAGTCTGTCCCTACACTAGACTAAGTGACATCCCTACTTAACAAGATCTTTACCCCAAAAGGTGTCAGCCGTGGTGACTTCCTAAGAAGATCACGCACTTCTCTCTGTCTCTTCTCTGATAATGGGTCTCTCCTGATCATCCTATCTGCCTACCCATCCGCTTCCTTAGGCTCCCAAAATCATCTGCTCTACTCTCCTCCCGGGTCGCTTTCCCTAATACAAAATCACATTTCCGATAGGAACGCCCCTTGGGACGCCCCTCACGTGGTACATCTTTGCGCGGTAAACTCCATGATGGTACTCTTCAAGACCCTCGTTAAAGTTGACCTTGGTTCCCAGGCTTCTTCTCCAGTGCGCCGATACCCCCTGAAATTCCTGAAGACTCCTACAGGCCTGCGCCAAGCGCCACTGAACAAAGCTCCATTCATTTCGACTGATTAGGACCCCTTGCACCTGCATACAGGCCATCCTACAGTGGGCCTCAAATTCCAGGCTCCCCCATATCTATAGGTCGTAAAGCATATGGAAAGCACAGTACTTGGCGCCTCTCGACTTCTTCTCTAACAAGCACATTTCAGATCAAAGGAACATCATTATCAGTTCGAGCCTACTTGATTTACATGAAGCGGGTCCCTGCACTCTGAAAACATTTGACTTGATTTAAACAGCATTCTTAACTAACATACGTTTCTTAAAGTACACATCTATAAAGCATATATTTCAAAACTAAATTCGATAATACATTTTGGAAGAACCACGTTAACCCCACCTCACATTATTTTAGCAGCACGTTTAGATTTTCTGTGAATTGCCATGAGGCCTACACAATTGAACTGGTTTGCAAGGTTCCACTTAACTCTTACATGATTCCTTTAACATGAGAACGTGAGGTTTTCATATTCATTCCAACATTTCTACATTAGTCTCACACTGTTATGATTATTGTTACCCTACTTGAACACTCTATACATTTCACTACTAAATATAAGACACTCTGGTGCAAGGCATATGTTAACTAACTACGTGCTTGTAAATATGGTGCACTTATACATTTTTTCTCAGACTAGTGCTCTCTCACTGGTGTGCTCCCTATTCAAGGACTAAAAGCAGTTGCTCAGTTCAGTTAGTCAGTGGTTGAAGTACGCTGACTCACTGCCCCATGCTGTATGATGTAGTGGGTGAAAAAAAATGTGAATGACACAACAGGCCAATGGGTGAAGAGAGCTGACTGAAAACTCCGACTAAGTAAATATACTACCCAGTAGAATAAAAAAGGCCTTGGCTAGCGCCAGACCTAAAAAGTTGCTTATCACTTTAATTTAGTTGCCATTGTGTTATCATGTTTTGTGCATTTACAATTCCCAATAAAAATGGTGATTATTTAAAAGCAACACGCCAGGTGGTTAGTTGCGAATGTTATTGGCCCGTTTTCTGACGCTTGAAAATGCAATAGGACCGATTGCAGATGATGAGTTTTACAAGCATATACATGGAGCAAATCGTGTAACATATCTCAACGCTGTAGGAGATGAAGTTTATTTGATTATTAAATATTGACAGCTTTTTTAATATACAGTGTTTCTCCTACATTAGAAAACAAAACATTTTAATATAAGAGAACACGTGTTTGAACTGTATTCTGAAGAATAAATGAATGTTTTAATTATCGAGCAAGTTTAAAACAAGCCTCCATAAGCTGTAATTGCGAGTCTACCGTATCCTTTTTTCATAATGAATTATAGATTTGATTGAGCATGGGGTGTTTGATGTGAAAGGCCAGCAATTGTTGAACTTGGCATTCGGTATTGTTGCTTGCCATTTCTTCTTTCCTACCTAGTACGCCATCTGTTTCACGGCGAATAGGCCAAAAGAAAAGCTAATTTGCTTTGCATCAGAGGAGCAAGGAGATAAGCAATGCCGGTTGCAGGAGCGCTTCTAATATATGTTTCTGTCATTAATGTCAACTTATAGCAACGAACGTTGTAATTGTTTAAACCTGTGATTAAATTGTTCTTATGTCTCTTTTACTGTATTCAGATGGGAATACACAAAGTACAGCTTTCCACAAATGCATTGAAATACTACAAGTGTACTTATAAAAATAACTGAAAACTTCATTTGCACACCCCACTTACACTCTCAAGCAGTAACACTTTACAAAAGTATGAAGGCTGGAAGCCTTACATCACTTGTATTTTTTATCTGGTCTCGTCACTCTAGGGGAGGAATTTAAGGGGCATATTTACAAGCCCCTATTGCCAACACAACATCACCTTTAGTAGAGCTGTGATGGCGATAGGAGCCTCGCCTTATTTACAAGGCAGTGTTAAGCCACTTAACGTGGCGTAATGCTGCCTTGCAGATAAGGCACCCTTTCAAGCTGTATTTAGCGTGAAAGGGGAGAGCAATGGGTGTTGTGGTGGGCTTTCCACCGCAACACCCATTGATTTTGACGATGCCTCCTATTTACAAGGTCAGTGTAAATAGGAGGCATCACCAAAATTAAGACCAGGGAAAACCTGGTCTTAAACAGGAGAAACGAGGAGAAATGCTTTATTCTCTTTGTCTTTGCTGTTTCCATGCATGCTGCCTTGGGCAGCACACATAGAAACATCAAATTGACTATGATTGTTTATGTGCAGAACTTGCCTATGATTAGAAAGGACGACCTTCCTGCACATAAACAATCATTTTGAAAAAATGCTGTTGTGCATTAAGCAGCACACATAGAAGTTTCAAAATAGCATTTAAAACTGTTTTATGTGCAGGAAGGGGGACCTTCCTGCACATAAACAATCTTGCCCCCAACAAAGGCACCCTTGCACTATGGCGCTAAGCAGCTAAGTTAGCACCAGTGCAGAGGGAAACGCAGGACTGCACCATATTCTAGTAAATATGGTGCAACCCTGCGTTTCTAAAGTGACGAAGAGTGTCATTATCCTTCTTCGCTTAATGACATGCTTCACCACTTTATTGTAAATATGCCCCAAAGTGTGCAGGAGAGAGTATAACGCAATAGGGAAAAAGATGGAATGAGGAAGAAATAACATTCTATATTGATATATGAATATGATTCAATGACAAGTGAGAGAATTGATACATTTGCCTATTTTATTAAATTAAAAAGTGTATATAAGAAGTTTAAAATGCCTGCTTTTTGTGAAATTGGTACAGTTTCTTCAAAGTTTTAACATGTTGGAGTGGAGACTTGGGCTCTGATTCCAAGTGTATTGATAGTTGGCCCTTAATATTCTGGGATTTGTAATTTATTGTCTGCCATAAAAAGCATCTATTCCAAGTTTTTGGGGAATAACATGCAGATTTTGAATTTTACCACACCTAAGTCTGTATGTTAGGATAAACACAGTACTGCTCAACAGCTAAATTCTGTCTTGTTTGACCTTCTGAAATGTAATTAAGTACATGGTAAATGCCAGCCATTATGAAATTTACACCCCTATGCAAACACTAACCAACTCAGAATTAAAGGTTTCATCAAATTAATCTGAAAAACTGACAGACTGAAATAGAGTGGAGAATGTATTTGTTTACATAAGTGCCAGTGGTGCCCGAAGATTAATCAGTGAGCTGAGCGCTTGCTCAGAAACATATGGGTCACCTGGTCCTGTTCCCAAACATTAATAAAAGACTAAGATTTCAGTGGTATAACAATAGCACCTATTTGTGAGGGACTACATGCTAAATAGTTCCCCAAAGGCAAGTTGTATAGTGTCAATATTAACAATGATAATATGTGGGTTGTATATATATAAACATATACATATATGTATATACATACATACACACAAACACACACACATATAGATAGATAGATAGATAGATAGATAGATAGATAGATAGATAGTTAGATAGATAGTTAGATAGATAGATAGATAGATAGATAGATAGATAGATATATAGATAGATAGATAGATAGATAGATAGATAGATAGATAGATAGATAGATAGATAGATAGATAGATAGATAGATAGATAGATAGATAGATAGATAGATAGATAGATAGATAGATAGATAGATAGATAGATAGATAGATAGATAGATAGATAGATAGATAGATCATTAAGCCTCTTACATGCAGGAGCAAATTTGCCATATATGTACTTAGATGCAGTTGTTCTAAGCTCTATATAGGCAGTAATATCTTGCATGCAAATCAGTGCATATTACAATACATTAGAGCCATTAGGAACAAAGTCCAGACGTATCCAGTATAAAGACACTTTGAAGGGATGCATGACAGCAACATTAAGGATTTGGAGTATTTCCTACTGGATCAGGTGCCTGTCAAGATTAAGAGGTGGCAATAGAGACAGATATCTAAGACAGTTGGAATCTAGATACATTATTCGTTTCAATTCGAAGATTCCAAATGGTCTTAACACTGAAGAAGACATGCATGTCCATCTATGAATCTCTAAAGATAGGCAAATCTCTGTTAGAAATATAATGCGATAAGTTTAAAGTTTATTGAAGTAAAAATGGTAGCATATAAAGTAATAAAACATGAAATAAGAGAAATCACAATTTAGGAATACTATAAATATGAATAAAGGAAAACGTATCAATGATAGAAGAAGAGGGAAAGAGAGGAGAAGTTTAATACAATATTAGTTTAAAAAACAGTAACAGTAAAAGTACGATCTGAACCTTAATCTCTATTTCATGAACCAGAAGATTAGTAAGCATACTGTAATCATAAACTTTTAAAATACAAAACTGAAAAGAAAAAGGAGTAATATCAAATTATACATCTGGAACTAAGTAAAAAAGACAACAAACGATTTATGGAGGTTTTCTGATTATATCCGGAGTATTGACTATAGTAGCGGAAGTTGAAGCTATATCAGTTAGATAAGTGGATAGAGGTAACCATAAAAGGTCTCTTTTAATGAATAGAGATATAGGAGTAACATTGCTTGTGTCCAGTCTATGATGAAAACAAACAGCATTCCACCAGGCTCTGAAAGTAACTTTGTCAGCTTGTTTCCAATTGGAAGTTATTAAATGGAGGGCTATTGCTAAGAGTAAGTGAATTAATGAGGGGTTAGGGGTTGGATGTGATAAGGAGCCTAAAAAGATGTTGGAGAGGTAAAAAGAGATTTGGGTATTAAAATTTTAATTAATTAGGGACCAAACTAGAAACGAAAAACGGGAGAGGGACGGGCATTCAAAAAGTATGTTTTTTAAATCAGCTGAAGGAGCTGTGCATGACCAACAGGATGATGAGAAATCCGTGGAGAAAGAGGCTAACTTTGTTGGGGTGAAGAGAAGGTGTTTGTATATAAAATAAAGAGTTTGTGATGTGTTAGGTGCTCTTGATGTGTTATGAATTTTTAACCATAATTTATCCCAAAATGGAATAGACCAATATTCTGCACGATCCTTTTCCCAAGCCAATCAGCCTTCCCCTTGGCCCTATCAGAGGAGAGAAACAAATTTCCATATAGAGAAGAAGCTGATATATTAATGCATAGTAAAGGAAAAAGATTGGAACATCTAGTAGGAATACTAGGGCTTGGCGGTAAGGAAGAAAGGTATTGTGAGAGAGGAGGCAGGAGTGAGTCATATTGAGGTTTACAAGAAGAGGGTAAAGAAAATTTCAATTGAAGATCTGAGAAGGATAAAGGAGTGTTATTAAACACTAGTTGTGAGATCCAAATTAAACCTTTGAGTCTCCAAGATTTCCAATAAATTGTACGGCCTTTGATAAGTAATAAGTGATTATGCCAGATAGGTTGATGGTCTAACGAGGTAGATGAAGTATATGAGGATGGAAGAAGTGGTACTAATATTTTACATCTATGGATGATAACTTGAGAACGAAAAGAAAAAATAATATTAGAAAAAGTAAGAGATTCATTAAAATGAAATGCTTGATTCGGGTCCAGGGAAGACATGGCTTGGCATTTTGGGCTGGACTGTTCCCATGAGGCACCGGGTCAAGGCTGATTTGCATATGGCCATGTCTGAACTGGGGTGGCATGGTGAGCAAAATAACGATGGATTAAACCCATATCTGTGACTGGGGGTGAATGTTTTGCCAATGCGCAACATTCCGTCCATCATCTTGTATTTTTTGCTGTTCGCCCTATGTGGTAAATGTATGCCCATATGTGGGTCCTGTGCTCACTACGCCACTAGAGTCAAGCTATCCTGGCTGATGATGGCTGATAGCCAGAAACCAGTCCTAGGATGCTTGATTCAGGTCCAGGGAAGACATGGCTTGGCAGTTCGGGCCGGACTGTTCCCATGAGGCACAGGGTCAAGGCTGATTTGCTTATGGCCATGTCTGAACTGGGGTGGCGTGGTGAGCAAAATAACGATGGATTAAACCCAGATCTGTGACTGGGGTGAATGTTTTGCCAATGTGCAACATTCCGTTCATCATCTTGTGTGTTTTGCTGTTTGCCCTATGTGGGAAGGGTATGCCCATACGTGGGTCCTGTGCTCACTACGCCACTGGAGTCAAACTATCCTGGCTGATAATGGCTGATAAACAAATAATCAACAGGAGAGAAAGGGTCAACAAGCCACTCTTATACCCCTTTAGATAATCAATGAAAACCAACAAAAGAGCGACAATTACTTAGGTGTAAAGCCAAAAACAGTAAAGTAATTCCTACCACCCAAGGAAAAGGAAGAATAAGTAGAATACAAGAAAACAATAAGTAGTGCAGTTAAAGGGTGGTTAAAAAGAACCCTCAGGCATCAGAACAGAGTCCGATGCCAGTTGTCTACATTGGGTTCTTACAAAGAAAAAGTGATATGGTAACCACAAGTGCTGGAGGAGGTGAATCTAAAAGGAGTGTGGACTACTCCCAGGATCAGAACATTATTTTAATAGAGGGGTAGTTCTAACTCCATTAAAAACAATTGGTAAAGGCGGACATACATTTGGTCAAGTTAATTCAAACCAAGAAGTCCTATACATAAAAAAACAACAATGGTCGACATGACATGTTTCTGCTATACAGAGCATTCAGGGAACGAAGAGTAGGTCTCATATCTAGAATTTGTTTGCGTCGGTCTGCAGTAGCTTTAGCGTAGTCCTGAGCAAAAAAGAGATTAGAGCCATTTCATTGTAATTTTCCCCTTTTGTTTGGCAGCTTGGATAACTTTGAGTAAATCCGTGTACTCTAGGAAATACAATATGACACCTCTACTTTTAAATGAAAAAGAGAAGTTGGCAGAACGAGAGAGTTGACCTAGGCGGTGCGCTCGTTGAATATTCAAAGAAGGAGAACTTGGGAGACCTAGAAGTGTTGGCAGGAAGGATTGGAAGAAAGGTATAGGATTGGTACCTTCAAGACCTTCCGCAAGACCATAAATACTTAGGTTATTGCGTCTATTACTTTTTTCCAAATGTTCAACCTGTTGTTTAAGGGCTTGTATCTCTCTATGTATTCCTGGCAGCTGGTCAGAGATTACCTGTACTGAGGTCATTTTCTTTCAAGGTCCGCAACCTGCTGTTTAGTATGAGACCAAGTATCCTCTAGACTCTAAATATGAGCATTTGTTTCGGCCATATAAGGTTTAAGTGAGCGTATCTCATCAAGAAGAAGTTCCATGGATATGGACGAAGACGTGTTAGTTGGAGACGGAGGATTTATCTTTACCCGCTTGCCTGAGGTGAAAGGTATTTTGGAGTTAGGTTTAGTGCCTGAGCGGGAAGAATTAGGAGATGAGCCTTTTACTCCGATAGAGACATTGACTGTGTCATCCATATTATCCTGCAATACACTGAAAGGGTTGATGCCCTCTGATATTACGCAGTTAGCATTAATATGTTGAGAATTACTGCGATTGGAGCGAGCCATCATTACCAAAAGTGTGGGGGAGGAGGATATTAGCAGGCAGGCACAAGGTTCCAAAATGGTGTCTTTGAGTTTAGGAGAACTAAAAGTCAGTTATTAAGTGCCAAAAAATAAAGTCTTTGCTCAAAATATAATCATAGAAGATCATTAACGAGGAGAATGAGCAATAATCCAAATTTAAATTGCAGCAAACTTTGGGGTCCATTAGGAAAGTCCGCCCGCCATCCTATCGGTCATTGGGACCGCCCGCCATAAGGGCGGGGGTCCCATGGGGGGTAATAGGATGCACCCGCCACTGTGGCGGATGCATCCTGCATTGTTAGCATTGTGGCGGGCCATTGTAGCGGCGGTGCCACGGAAAGGCATCTGTTTTGGCCCATCCAATATGGCCATGTTAGTCCTTTTCCGCCCCGGTCGTAAGGCGACCGGGGTGGAAAAGCGGCGGACGGTCTTTCAGTCCACCGTGGTCCCCCGGTCCCCCGCCCCCCCCCGGTAATATGGCGGGGGGCATTTAGGTGAGGATGGCGGGCGGATTGCCCTCGCCAGGCCGGCGGTGGCTACCGCCAGCCTGGCTGGGCAATCCGCCCGCCATCCTAATGGGCCCCATAGTGAAAAACAGAGGGAAAAAAGCCGCAGAGCTGAAATGGAGTCACAAGCTACTTGTGCTGAGGAGATATGAGAAAGGTCTACATAAAGGAAGAAATTGCGCGTTTCTCAAAGATTTGTATAAAATGGAGATGCTGATGCTGAGGGGAGCATTGCTGTAGCAGTCCTCTTGTTATGCTCTTTTTTTAGTGCAGGGCGAAGGATGAAACAAAAGTGAAAGCAATCGCGGGACACACGGGGAGGTATAGGGATCACAAAATGGTGGCTGCAACTGAAAAGCGAGTTGCGGCTGCTAAAACTTGCTAAATACCCATTTATTAGCTCACCCCTTGCCTTCACTCAGCTGGCCTCTCATGAAGGATGAGTTCTTCTGCATGTAGGAGCAATTCGGTGCCCGTACAAACACAGTGAGCGCCCGGAGAGGTCCCGTTGCTTCATGTACTCGCGCAGCTCCTCAGGTATGCGGCCATTCCCTACGGCGCCTAAACCACGCCCCAAGAGGCTACTTTTCTAACAATTTTATTTCTAAATCAATTTCTCTCCAGACCCTTTCTGTAATTTATATGCATTTTTACATTCCTGATGTTTTTTGCCCAGCATTTATTGCACAGCACTTCACCAGTAATTGTGCTTTATTTATTCTAGCAGAATTTTGCACAGTTTGAAGAAAGAATGATGATAATGGTACTATGTTTCTATTCAGGGGTCAAAAATTTATTGTAATAAAAAGGGCACTTTCCTTTTATCCAAAATATGTCAATAATTGGTGTAAAGGGGCAGCAAATTCAAACCTATAATGAGCTGATGCAATAGCAGGCTGTTGTATTATACACATACCCATATTCCCCAATTGACCCCACGTATGTTTATACTCATAAGAGTTTATATACATGAAATGTCATCAATGTCAATGTTGCAGTGTATGCTAGAGTAATTAAAGGTTTTATGTAAAGGCACATGTGACTTTATTCCTTGTAGTTTAACTATACAATACAATATTGGAAATAGCGAGGCAGCAATGAAGTGGGTTCATTTGCATGTATCACTTTAAATTTAATAGTTGCTCTGTCACTTTAATTTTCAAATGCCAGGAAGATGTATAATAATGTGTCAATGGCAATGACAGAAGGTTTGACAAAGACCGTGGCTGTGGTTTAAACGAGTTACCTGTTCTTCTGTGAGCCACAATAAAGCCGTCCTAAGAGTGAACTAGAGCGTTCTGAAACTAGTTTTGTACTTGGAAGCAGGAATGTTAGGACCTATTTTCCATAGGAAATCTACAACATTCTATTTGGAATAACTTTGGCACCGGTCGACGACTCTTCGAGAAATTTTCAAAACTTATGGCAAGCTCCGGTCCGCTCCTATTCTGAAAGTCTCTGGGTGATTCGTCAAACAGGGGCTGAGAAAAAAGGGGGTTCCCAAAACGTGTTTATCCCCATGCAATTTTCCATAGGAACCTTTAATCGCAGCTACTGCTGAACAGAATTACACCAAATTTGGCAAAGAGGTAGTCCTTGGTTCACACTCATGCCTTTTGGTTAAATGGTGTGAATCCGTTAAGTAGTTTCTAGATATTAAAGGAAAAAAATACATAGCTAGTTGGGCGGAGACTAACAACACATCTCATCGTGAGATCTGATTGGCTGTCAGCATTTCATCCAAGAAGTATTGGCAGCCATCTTGGGACTAATATACATGATAGCACCTCATTAAAAACAAGCATTGCAGTTAAAGAAGGTTTTAAGATTTTAGTTACACTATAAATTATTTGTTGATGGTACCATACTCATTTTAGGAATTGTGGTGTGTTCTAAGGTGATTTTACCATGTGAAAAAGCCTTCTGCTGGGATATCATGAATCATGTTTGAGAGAAAACTATTTTCTCATGCTTTTCCCCTTAGAGGTTTGGAAGTTGATCTATAAGCTAAACTGAAAGCATATTTTCTGCAAATTCACATTATCTTTCTCAGTCATGTGAGAATGAAGCCTGAGATTCTCAGTAAAACATGTACATCCAGCAAGGGCAGAGACTGTCAGTTGATTCCTTTGTGTTCTACTGCAGCTTCCCGGAGTGTTCTAAAGAACAACTAGAGTGCTAACAGCCTTACTTATCACAAAAGTATAGCACACCTGAAGCCATCTTGATTGGAAGAAAGTGGTAACTCTTAAAACATTTAATTTAAAACGGAACAAAATGAGGGGGTTCATTTTGCCACAGAAAGTATGATTAATGCTGCAGAAAGAAAAATTAGGGCACATTTTGATTGACTTCTCAAATCGTCTTCTATTCCACTAAAAAAAAGTCTGACATGCAGACTGAAACATGCACATTGAATACCAGCAGCAGACTTCCCTGGTGAGCAGTAGCTTTACTACAGTGATCTAATGTGCAACCAGAGTGGCAAATGTGTGACCCATCTTAATGCCTTCTTGATGGAACCAAAGTAAAACACTGAAAGTATTTCCTACTGAGGAGACTGTAGTAAATGAGGAAATAAGGGAACTTCATAACAAATAAGTCTCCCAAGATGGCCGCCAGAGACAAAAGAGCCCAAATGTAGATCAAATATCACCCAGATGTAGCCCAAGTATAGCCCAATGACAGAATGTCCCAGAGTGTTCTAAAGAACAACTATAGCGGTAACAGTCTTATTCATGACAAAAGTATGGAACACCTGAAGGGCACATTTTGACTTCTCTAATCCTCTTCTATTTCATTAAAAAATTCTAACATGCAGACTGAAACATACCCGCAGCAGACTTCCCTGGTGAGCAGTAGCTTTACTACAGTGATCTAATGAGCAACTAGAGTGCTAACATTCAGACTTTATAGCAAGTGTGTGACACATCTGAATGCCCTCTTGATGGAACCAAAGTAAACAAGCATTGAAAATGCAATAGGTCTCACCCTCGTTTAAGTTAAAGCAATTCTGTTTGTAATTAGGTGGATTTTAGCTTTGATTTTATTAGTGTTTTTTAAACTTTCATGTACATAACAAGCATATGTATGCATATATATATATTTGTATATGTATGCATGCATTTATATTTGTATTTATATAGATATGCAGATTATATATATGTTTATATATGTATGTATATATATATTCACTGAAAAAACCATAGGTTATAGACCATATATAGTTAGGAATTAGTATTTACAAAACCTTGAAAGTTCACTGAAAAAACCATAGGTTATAGACCATATATCGTTAGGAATTAGCATTTAAAAAACCTTATTTTACTCACACAAAACCATTGAAATTCCATATATAGTTAGTTGCACTAACTATATATCGCGCACCCGCAATCCACTGCTGATGATGTCACATATTACATCATTCATGACATGGTCAGTGACATCACTGGATGACATCACTGATGACATCTCAAATGACATCACTGATGACATCACTGATGACATCTCAAATGACATCACTGATGACATCTCAAATGACATCACTGATAACATCTCAAATGACATCACTGATGACATCTCAAATGACATCACTGATGACATCACTGATGACATCTCATTTGACATCAATGACCACATCACTGATGATATCATTCATGTGACAATACAATGCATCTCCTCACATTTTAATATAACCTCTGTTTCACCCAGTGTTAAATACAGAATATAATTTTTGAAACCATTGACACACCAATACTAGTTACTACATACGCACTCACTGATTCCTACGTCTACACACACCTTCACTCATTCACCCATACAATCATTCATACATACAATCACTCATCTTTACAACACTATCATATGCACTCATACACCTATACAGACACTCACAGTCTGCCACTCATCCATGGAGTTACTCACACACCTAGTCAGTCCTGTAAAGAATCAATGACACTTCCATTTTCTTGTCTATACAGTTAAACATAGAGCACCTTACATTTTCAAACATATACTAACACATACTTACCTTGTTATACAATCAATGATACAAGTACACATTGATCTGCACAGAGTCACACACCTCCCAGCCAGCCACACACACACTCAGTCTCCCATACAAATACTTGGACAATCAATCAGTAACCCATATAGTTAATCATATAGCTACTGATCAACACATGCAGCAGTTTACAGAACAACAGACATAATGATGCACAAATTAAGACACTTTAGTCACTAACCCATGCACTCAGTGAGACACATTTAATCACTCACTCATACATTCAGTCATGCACCTACTAAATCCTTTGTCCGGACACTTATACTTCCACTCATTCTTCAGTATGTAAGACACATTTTAACTTTACAGAAACATACAGTCACTGGATGTTGTCATCAGTGATGTAATCAGTGATGTCATTTGAGATGTCATCAGTGATGTCATCAGTGATGTCACTGACCATGTCATGAATGATGTAATATGTGACATCATCAGCAGTGGATTGCGGGTGTGCGATATATAGTTAGTGCAACTAACTATATATGGAATTTCAATGGTTTTGTGTGAGTAAAATAAGGTTTTTTAAATGCTAATTCCTAACGATATATGGTCTATAACCTATGGTTTTTTTCAGTGAATTTTCAAGGTTTTGTAAATGCTAATTCCTAACTATATATGGTCTATAACCTATGGTTTTTTCAGTGAATTTTCAAGGTTTTGTAAATGCTAATTCCTAACTATATATGGTCTATAACCTATGGTTTTTTCAGTGAATTTCAATGGTTTTTTAATAGCAAATATCATAAGCTGTCGAATGTCAAGTACGTGGTAAGTAAAAACATTTTCGTGTTTATGCACACTGATCTGCTTTGAATGCTGCCCCCCACCCCTCATTTCTATTAGGAGTACTCTCTCTTTGCAGATAGTGAAGGGTAGTTAACGCAGGCCTTTGCCCCCGTTGTAATCCGTCGTGCCTGCTTCTCTCTCCATTTGATTGATTGTTCTCTTTGGTTCATTCTCTATTTACAAACAAGCACAGAGTCGCAATACTCTGTTTAGTCTTTGCAGATAGCGAAAAATCGTGTAAAAAAACAAAAGGAATCGAGCAAAATCAGTAGGCCACTAATGGGATCTCTTTTTGACCTCGCTAAAATAGAAACATTAGGAACAACCTGTTGAAAATAGCAATGTGTATGTACATAAGCGGCGTTCATTTGTGTTCACAGTACCCCTTGTTCATTGTTTGAATCGAGCATTGAATTGTTCGAAGTTGGTTCTCTTAAGGACCTTCTCTGCCTGCAAACGAGGAAGAATAGGAATATTCTCTCTCCCTTTGCAGATAGTGAAGGGTAGGTAACGCAAGCCTTTAACACGTCGTACCTATTTCTTTCCTCATTGATTGATTGATTGTCCGAACATTGACTGTTTGGGAATTAGTTCTTTTTGGAGGTATTCCCTGTTTGCAAATAAACGTAGGAAAATCTTTGCAAGTAGTGAAAGGGTACGTAATGCGGACCTTTCTCCCCCGTTGTAATCTGTCATGCCTATCTACTCCCCACTGATTGATGCACCTGTTTCACCCGGACCATTTACTAGAGATAGGTCATCTGGCCCGACCAGAGAGCACCCCTAGTGAAAAGGACATATGCAATAATAACGAAGTGATCACTGTATCCTGTTAACAGAAACTTTAGCATGAAACAACCTGGAAAGAAAAGAATAGGAAAACGAAAATCAGTAGGCCACTGATGAACTTTTTATTAAATAACAAACAAAGAAACGATAACAATACGTAATGATAAAACCTATTATTGTCCTAGAAACAAGAAACGTTAGAAGTAAGCCCGTAATAAGAAACCTGAAAACATCGCCCATCACTGCCCCAAAACGTGTCTGTCCCACCGCCTGCCACGGCCAAATAACGGCAAACTGGGAAAGATAGAAGTCATCAGACATCCGCCCCATTCTAGAAACTTCCAAAGGGCAACAGGTTTTCGGCTACGCCCAGCCGGAAGCAACACATATAAGGCGGGTCCTGCTGCCACGCCTCGGCCAGGAGATCATCACGTAGGGTGTAGCCGGAGGAGAGGCCGAGGCCAGCGGGACCCGGCCAGGGGGATTGACAACACTGGAGAGTTTCAGGGGGGGGAATGTCCGTGTCCTCGACCCTCCCCTCTCTCTCCCAGTCCGGCCGCGGTGGCCCTTGAGAGTTGCAGGTTGTCCCTCCACACTCTCTCCCGGTCCGGCCACCAACGGGCGGGGGATAGGGCCGACGGGATCCGGCTGCAGCCGATGAGCCAAGGAACCCATTCATGGGGCCAGAGCAAAGGGCGTCCGGCCGCCATTCACCGGAGGTCCGGCCCAAAGACGGACAGGACATTTCTTCTTTCTTGAATAACTGCTGCAACAACCCTGGGGGGGGGGGATATCTTGCACATGCCTCCGACCCCCCCCCCTCTCGTCCTCATCGCCTGGTCCGGCCATAACAAATCTCAAGCGAGACGCCGTGGGGTGCACTGGGAGGGAGAGACGGTGCGAACAGGCCTCTCCCGCCTCCCCAGGTGGAGGCTTCCCAGCTGCACCCTCAGCGCTCCAGGCGC
This sequence comes from Lissotriton helveticus, assembly GCF_964261635.1. Taxonomy (NCBI): domain Eukaryota; kingdom Metazoa; phylum Chordata; class Amphibia; order Caudata; family Salamandridae; genus Lissotriton; species Lissotriton helveticus. The sequence continues at coordinate 1,770,417,687 of NC_136063.1, forward strand.
CCGGAAAAGGGTTCTTCCACTGTGGCGATGCTGCAACGTCTCGCACGGCAGGGTGGAGCCCGTCCGCTCATTTGACCCCGCGATCGCCAGTAGCTACCTAACTCTCAAAATGGCGGTCGACCTGGCAAGAGCGGCCCAGCATAAAGAAATGGCCCGGTCACTGGTTGACTCCACCACCGTAATCCTCCACGACCTTGAAGATTCTAGAGGAGCCGCGGGAGTCCCCGACCCCCGCAGACACCCCCGATGGGGAATGACTGCCATGATCGCCCGTGGAGTGACGAAACTGTAGCCGCGGGACGTCGGCGCTCCCATGCTGGCGCCAGCCTCAGTTTGAATGACTAGAATCTTGCAGACCTCAGTTCCGGTGAAAGCACAGTGTGACCCGGTAGGAAAAATTGTTGCACCCCCTCCCCTTTTTGACTGATGGTTCAAACCACCGATCCTTTCCTTTGCCCTTTTAACGGAACTTTGGACTGCCTCCCCCCCCCCCCCGCGGCGCCCCACGCCGTTATTTGCTGGGCGGCAACTTACTAGACATCACCTTCGTGACATCCAGATTTCAGCGCGTTCTGCTGCCTTGGAACTATTCGCACAACAGACCGCTACTGACAACCCACCCCCCGGGACGCCCCACGCCGGATACCCAAATCAGTGCGGCACCCAGGCAACATCTTCTGAATTTTCATAATTTGAAAGAACTAGTAACATGTCCTCATCAGGAATTTCCTCTTCAATCATCTCATCAGGAATTTCCTCATGAAAAGTCTGCAATGATGATTCTTGTAACTCTATGGTCTCCAAACATTCGATAAATTCGCCATCAAGACATTGATCAAAAAAATCATTCAAGTCATCTCCTCCTTGTGAGAATATTTCATTATTGGTGCTGTCAATTTCAATAAATGTAGTGGATAATTCAAAAGAAATTGCCACGGTCTCTTCGTTGTTTAAATGTTTTTACTGTTTTTGTTTTGTTGTATATATTTATAAGTTATTAAAGTTTTATATTCCTACTACTTTGTTGGAGTGCTATATATTTTTAATGTGACACATAATTGTAAAAACTTTGATGTACAAAGAGTCATCCCTGGAATCTTCCGCTTCAGGCTCGGTCCCCTCCCCAATCACAATACAGGATGGTTTTCAGATAGTATGAACACGTGTGGTGTGACGGATCTCATCGGGTGTGGGCCTTGATCTACTATAACTCCTTTGAAGAGGGGTGATTCTTTACAGCTGGGGCCATAAACTACATCTGCAGGGCTAGCTGATAGCCTAGGACCGGCCTGGACAATCGGACACAGAGGAAGAGGAGTGTCAGAGGGTGCGGTAGTGAATAGGGCGAAAGGGAGGTGTCGGGCGGGCACAGAGTGTGATTCTCAGGGAAGAGCAGCGCAGATGGGGGGAGGTTTATTGCCCATGCATAAGACAGAGAGCGGGGGTGAGCAGTGCCTGGGGAAGATGCTTGCGAGGGTGGGGAGCCATGCTACGAATCGACAGCGTGCAGAGAGTGGGTCTGGTCAAGGCATCTAAAATGGCTGCCGTGCACAACAAAAGTGTGGCATTTCAAAAAAGGCAAGATGGCGCAGACAATGTTTTTCATCACTTCCTCATTTCCTTCGAATCGAACGTTAACAGACGTTGGTGCATATTGCCAAAGTTAAGCGATATTTATCGCTAACGATGCTTAGCAACGAATTTTTTACCGCTAAGCATCGTCAGAAATTATCGAAGATAAACCTTGCTATTATCAAGGTTTATCGCAAATGCGATAAAAAACGGCCGCAATGCATGAATATCGCTAAAAAGTCAGCGATATTCATGCATTACCGAGCTAATGCTCTTAGCCATGTTATCCACCTCCCATTGGATAACATGGCTAAGAACTGCTCAGGGCAGGTGTTAGTTTTTGGAGATATTCGCGCTTAGCGCGAATATCTCCAAAAGTTCGTAATAGGAGATAGATATCTTGCATGTTGTAATGCAAGTTATTGTGGTATATGGAACTCATACCATAATCTCTCAGGAAAGCAGAAACTGATCCTTTTGGGACCGCCTGAGAAGGCCTAGGGGGTGAGGGGTACTCTACTTTGCCCCCTTTTCACGTTCCGAACTATTTTATTTTACTCTCTTCTGTAATTACACAAAATGGCAGCGATAAGATGCATCAGAGACAGACAGTGAGAGAAAGGAGGCCGGAGATGAAGAAGAGATGTCAAATACACATTGGAGATAATATAGTGGGAGAAGGGAAGTAAATATGAGTAAACTTACCATGTAACATAAAAATGTTCCACTCTATACTATAAGTCTCATTTTATACTACAATCACTTCGCTACAACCTCATAAATTAAAAATAAAAATGAATAATGTCTCAAACAATTTTTGTATTTCTAAATATAAATTTATTCTTCAGAATTTTCAAAATTTGAAAGAACTAGTAACATGTCCTCATCAGGAATTTCCTCTTCAATCATCTCATCTGGAATCTCCTCATGAAAAGTCTGCAATGATGATTCTTGTAACTCTATGGTCTCCAAACATTCGATAAATTCGCCATCAAGAGATTGATCAAAAAAATCATTCAAGTCATCTCCTCCTTGTGAGAATATTTCATTATTGGTGCTGTCAATTTCAATAAATATAGTGGATAATTCAAAAGAAATTGCCACGGTCTCTTCATTGTGAGCCATTTTATTTTGAAATTGCTTGCTGTAAATTGCAGAAAAAAATAATCACTTTCATTTATCGTTTTTAGTATTTAGTATAACAGAAGGACTGTAAATAAATAACAGAAAACATTTTTCAAATTATCTTAAAGTGTACAACATAGTTCCCCTTACAAATTAACAACTCACCTTTTTAAAAGTAGGAGAAGTGTTAGTACTGTGTAAACCAAACACCAGAAATTGAGCACCAAAAATTCCTCACAAATGTACCTCAGACAGTAGTATCACAAAATGGCTGTGGTTTCCTCTCATTTTAGATATATACATAACCAATTAACTTTCATCACACACAAATACAAAACCAAAGTAACATTTTAATTGGTTCTAAATTTCAACACTTTCAAATGTGTTTTCCCCATGCAATTTTCCATAGGACATTTAGATACGTCTACAGCCTGAATGGCTGAACGGAATTACACCAAACTTGGCAAAATGGTACATCAAACCTAAGAGGTCAGGGAGGATCTACTATGCCCCCTTATGGTCATTTGCCCCTCCGCTTTGGCCTCCTCTTGTCTCTCGATCCTACCGAGAGACAAGATGGCGGCCGCTACGGACTGTTTGGAATGTTTACAGACGCCGGAGAACCAATCACCTTCGCAAAGCTCCGTAACGCGAAAAGTACGCGAAGCGGAGCGCTGTTACAGATATATATCTTTTTTTGAACGTTAATTTCTCAAAATCCACTGGAGCACATATATTGAAACCTAGCAAAGGCACATCGGGCTACCAGTCCCTAATATTTTGCCAAGTTTCGTGCAAATCCATTCAGCCGTTCGATTATTATTATTATTTTTTTTTTTTGCCCCGCGGGGCCCTTTTAAAACCTCCACATCAAACCTAGGGGGTCAGCGAGGATCTACTATGCCCCCTTATGGTCATTTGCCCCTTCGCTTTGGCCTCCTCTTGTCTCTCGATCCTACCGAGAGACAAGATGGCGGCCGCTACGGACTGTTTGGAATGTTTACAGATGCCGGAGAACCAATCAGCTTCGCTTCACAAAGCTCCGTAACGCGAAAAGTACGCGAACTGGAACGCTGCCCGGTCCGCTGTTACAGATATATATCTTTTTTTGAACGTTAATTTCTCAAAATCCACTGGAGCACATATATTGAGACCTAGCAAAGGCACATCGGGCTACCAGTCCCTACAATTTTGCCAAGTTTCGTGCAAATCCATTCAGCCGTTCGGGCTAAAAGTGAGGCCAACCGCCCTATGGAAAACTCAATGTTAAAAACACGTTTTGGGACCCCCCTTTTTTCTCGGCCCCCCCTTGACGAAACCCCCCCAAATTTTCAGGGGCTGCTCAGAAACAAAATGTTCCATTTTCCTGAAAATTTCAGCCAATTCCGTCCACAAACGCCAAAGTTATTAGACATAGAATTTTCAAAAATCCCATAGAGAAAAAATCCTAACTATATATACCTACTGGCGACCGCCAGTAGGTAATATATATATATATATTCACAGAAAAAACCATAGGTTATAGACCATATATAGTTAGGAATTAGCATTTACAAAACCTTGAAAATTCACTGAAAAAACCATAGGTTATAGACCATATATAGTTAGGAATTAGCATTTAAAAATCCTTTTTTTTACTCACACAAAACCATTGAAATTCCATATATAGTTAGTTGTACTAACTATATATCGCACACCCGCAATCCACTGCTGATCATGTCACATATTACATCATTCATGACATGGTCAGTGACATCACTGATGACATCACTGATGACATCTCAAATGACATCACTGATGACATCACTGATGACATCTCAAATGACATCACTGATGACATCACTGATGACAACATCCAGTGACTGTATGTTTCTGTAAAGTTAAAATATGTCTTACATATTGAAGAATGAGTGGATTTATAAGTGTCTGGATGAAGGATTTATTAGGTGCATGACTGACTGTATGAGTGACTGATTAAATGTGTCTCACTGAGTGCATGGGTTAGTGACTAAACTGTTTTAATTTGTGCATCATTATGTCTGTTGTTCTGTAAACTGCTGCATGTGTTGATCAGTAGCTATATGAGTAACTATATGGGTTATTGGTTGATTGCCTAAGTATTTGTATGGGAGACTGAGTGTGTGTGTGGGTGGCTGGGGGGTGTATAACTCTGTGCATAGATGTGTGAGCAGTTGATTCACTAGATGTATGGGTTCAAAAGTGCACGTGGAAACAGCTGTATGGGCGGTTGACTGTGTGCATCAGTGTATTGGTGAGTGAATGGATATCTAAGTGCTACATGTCAAAGTAAGTACATATGTAAAACACAGTACATGTGAGAGTTGACATATATAAATAACTATGCATAAGAGCCAGTGAATGTGTGAGTGGCTGTATGGATCATTGTGAACTTGTATCAGGGATTGTATAAGAGAGTAAATATGTGTTAGTATATGTTTGAATAAGTAAGGTGTGTATAACTGTATAGTTGAGGAAATGGATGTGAGATTGATTCTTTGCATAACTGACTAGGTGTGTGAGTAACTCCATGGATGAGTGACAGTCTGTGAGTGTCTGTTTACACTGAGTGTATCTAAGTTTTTATTAGAGTCTGAAGAGATTCATCGTATTATCACATGACTAATGTCATCAGTGATGTCATCAGTGATGTCTTTTGAGATGTGATCAGTGATGTCATCAGTGATGTCATCGGTGATGTCATTTGAGATGTCATCAATGATGTCATCAGTGATGTCATCAGTGATATCATCAATGATGTCATTTGAGATGTCATCAGTGATGTCATCAGTGATGTCATTTGAGATGTCATCAGTGATGTCATCAGTGATGTCATTTGAGATGTCATCAGTGATGTCATCAGTGATGTCACTGACCATGTCATGAATGATATAATATGTGACATGATCAGCAGTGGATTGCGGGTGCGCGATATATAGTTAGTACAACTAACTATATATGGAATTTCAATGGTTTTGTGTGAGTAAAAAAAAGGTTTTTTAAATGCTAATTCCTAACTATATATGGTCTATAACCTATGGTTTTTTCAGTGAATTTTTAAGGTTTTGTAAATGCTAATTCCTAACTATATATGGTCTATAACCTATGGTTTTTTCTGTGAATTTCAATGGTTTTTTAATAGCAAATATCAAAAGCTTTAACATGTATTCTTCTTTAAATCAAAAAATATATTTTATATGTTTATTAATAAAAAACATTTTTATTATTATATTTTGGTTCGCTCCCGGTCCGCGAACCGGGTAGCTTCCCGTTAGCTCAATTTGGTGCCGCGACTCGGTACGCGAACCGGTAAACGTTCCGTTAGCGGAACTGCCGCGTTAGAAATCAACATCGTGACGCGTCGCGGAAGCGCGACGTATCGCGTTGTCGCGTAATGCGTCTTATGACGCGCCGCGTTAGCGCACCCGGAAGTGCTCCGGTACGCGAACCGAGGCGCGAAGCGCAGCTCCCCGGAAGCGATCCGGGGCGCGGCACGTAGCGCGTAACGTAAGCGTAACAGGTCATGTGACTTGTTAATAAAACTTTTCATTGGTTCATTTCACTTTTGGTTTCCTAATGATGTAAAGCTAGGTCATGTGACCTAAAAATAACACTTTTCATTGGTTTAGAACTATTTTTTTTCCAAAATGATGAAAGCCCCCACCTTTTTTCTCACTCTGACTTTCAACTTTGTGAAAGGAAGACCTATTTTGCTTAGTAGAAAATGGCTTCAGTAGTAGCTGCAGTTGGTGCACCCCCACCACCACCACCACCAAGGAAGAGAGGACCACCTACACAGTACATTCCCAACACAGAGGAGGAAGAGGACGAAGAAGAGGAAGAGGAAGTACAGCCAAGACAGTTTTTACGTGAGGAGCCCCGGATATCTCACCACAAAAATAGTTTTATTTGGCAGTTTTTTTCTTTTCCTCAAGGACAAAAAAAAAGTGAATGCTCGCTATGTGACATGCCTCATATGCAAAGAAGATTTATCTAGAGGCACAGATAAAAAGTATAGCTTCGGCAACTATACTATGCACCGTCATATGCAGAGGTGGCATCCACTGAATTACAGCATGGCAGAGATGCGTGACCTCCAAGACAACCCACCAACTCCTGTGGCCAGAACATCGGCACAGGTAAATCTGTCGGGGCCAGAGGCACGGGAAACAGTGCCAAACATTCAATAAAATTTTGTGCACATGAAGATAGTGTGTCTTTATTGTGGTAACCTACTCTCATGTGCAAACATGAGTATCAATTTGATAAACAGAGCATATGAAAACCACAAGTGCTCAAAACGCCCCAAAAAAAATTTTTTTTTTTGCTCCTGTTGAGCCCTTTCTAATGCCTGTTTTTCGTTGTTTCCCCCCCAAAAAACCAAAAAAAACATAAAATTGTTCAAAAAATACAAAAAAAACAAAAAATGTTCAGAAAAAAAAAATATATAAAACAACAAAAACATTAAAAAAAAGTTCTTTTCAGAACTACCTCCTCTTTATAAAAAAAATTGCTAGAATGTTTAGCACTCTGGCTACCTCTATTTCTTTTGGTTCGCTTCCCGGTTCGCTCCCCGGTACGCGAACCGGGAGCGAACCCAAAAATATTTTTTCAAAAAAAGAAGAGTAAGTATAAGGGAAGTAAACAGAGAGTAATGTTAAAAGAAAGACAGCTATAGGGACTAAACCAGAGATACTGTTTAATAGATCTATTTACCGAAGAAAAGATGGAAGAGGGTATAATTGTGAAAAACAAAATAGATAAGGAAGTGAAAGAAAAAAAGGAGAGTAGAAGAATAACAAAGAAGAGTTTCTTAGAGAATGTGAGTGAATGTTCAAAATAAGATTAAAACATGTGGAATAACAGAGAGAAAAAACAGAAAGCAGAAAAGAAGAAGTAACAGAAAAGGAATAATTGAAACAGCAAAGAAATGTAAATAACATAGGGGCATATTATCAACATAGGCGATAAAAGTTTCGCAGCTTTTATCGGCAGAAATGTGTCGCTAAAGCCGCTTTTGTGGCAGAAAACTGCCGCTAAAGCCGCTTTTGAAGCAGTTTTCTGCCGATAAAAGCAGCAATAATTTTATTGGTTGTGTTCATAATATGCCCCTTAGTGTGTTTCAATTACACAGAGAAAGCATAATGAACAAGTAGTGAAAAAGTGATCAGTCAGAGACACTTAGAGTAATTGAGACGGAGTGAGTGAACAAGAGTGAGGAACTATGAGAAGAGAGGGACTGAGAAAAGGAGTGGAAGGAGTAGAGTAAGTAAGTAATAGAGAAAGGAATGAGGGAAGTAGCAAAGGCAGGAAAGTGAGGGTTAAAGAAATGAAGCAGTGGAACTAATAGTAGTTAAATGTGATAGAAATGTAACGAAAAGAGTACAAAACATTTACCTTATAATTGTCGTTAACTTAGTCACTTGTTATTTTTATACTTTCAATCTGTGAAAGAGAGAACAAACATTTGAAAAATATTAAAACATGTATTTAAAAATTAGAAAAGACAAGGGAAAAGATTGAAGGACAAACAGTTTTTCAACAACTTTGACACTTACAGAAGCCTCTGCTTCTCCAGGCTCCCTACACAGTCCTAAAGATATACATTTTAAACTAACAGTATCTTGATGCAGATGAAGTGAGGCCTATCTTGGAACATGGTGCATCTTTTGCACTGCTGTTGTCTCACAAAAGGCACGCAATGGCAGCGCAAAATAGGTGCACAATCATCATAAAACTGTTCCTAACATTTTAAATGATTGTTTCAGGATGGCAATAAGGTGTGTCCTATCCAGACGTTTGTTTCAGGTGAGGCCTACTCAGGGTTGCAGATGAAATTTAGGCTTGTTGAAGAGTACAGAGGAGATAATACATGTGCAGGCCTACCAATAAAGCGAGTCATGTCCACTGCACTCTTGAACAAAGTTCAGACCTCCTCTGTTTCCCTGGACAGGCCTAAACTTCATCTGCACAATGTGATTCGTAATGTTAGGAAACACAGGTAATGTATTTGAAAAACGTGCAATTTCTTTTGCTCATTTCACAATCACATCACTTGTGTTTCCTTTGGTTAGGTATCTCATTGTGCAGATGTAGTCCAGCATATGAAAGAGTACGCAGAAGTGCAGCACTGCATGCAACAACTTTGACACTTACTGAAGCCTCAGCTTCTGCATGCCCCCTACACAGTCCTAATTATATACATTTTAAACTGACGGTATCTTGCTGGAAATGAACTGAGGCCTATCTTGCAAAATGGTGCATCTTTTACACTGCTGCTGCGTCACAAAAGTGACGGAACAGCGGCGCAAAAGAGGCACACAGCCTTCATAAAACTGCCCTTAACATTTTAAATGATTGTTTCTAGATGCTGATAAGGTGAAGCCTATCCACAGATTTCTTTCAGGTGAGTCCTACTCAGTTTTGCAGATGAAATTTAGGCTTCTTGAAAAGTACAGAGGAGATAATACATGTGCAGGCCTACCAACGAAGTGACTCATCTGCACTGCACTCTTCAACAAATGTCAGACCTCCTCTATCTCCTGGAACAGGCCTAAACCTTATCTACACAATGTGATGTGTAATGTTAGGAAACACAGGTAATGTAATTGAAAAACGTGCAATTTTTTTTGCTCATTCCACAATCACATCACCTGTGTTTCCTTTGCTTAGGTATCTCATTGTGGAAATGTAGTCTATCATATGAAAGACTACGTAGAATGTGAGCACTGTATGCAACAACTTTGACACTTACAGAAGCCTCAGCTTCTCCATGCCTACTACACAGTTCTAAGTGTATATCATAAATACAAAAAGTACAGAATTAATTATACATGTTAAATGGTTTATTTTTGCTGTTTTCAGAATGTATCAAATTTCACTAAAAACAGTGACTTGAAGGTATTCATCATATAACAGCGGAGAAAAAAAAACACAATCAAAATGATTGTGTTTAAAAAACACATACAACATGACAAATCAGAAATCAGAACTCCTTAAAATTAACTTACTTTCCATGACGTCGAATGATGTCCTATGAACAGCTTACACTCTGTTGTGCTGTTATTATTTTCAGCCCGCCACTTTCTTAAAGAAAACCTCCATCGTTTTGAAAAATATGTTACATACAATAAATGACTTCTCGCTCTCTACCACACGTTTCCACAAGGCCAAATCGTGTAAGAGCCATTTATAACTCTTGGAATTCTTCTAAGCAAATCCCGTCATTTTGTATTTTCGCAACTTTGAGAAAGAAAACGTTCAAGATCACTTTCACAATCCTGGACTAGTAATATCTTACCCTTCTTGCTCACTCATGTTCCAAATTTCCTATGACACTGATACTGCTTACTATGAAGCAGACTTACACTACCTCTATGACTACTACAATTATTTAATTCTCTACATCACTTTTAATCACAAAGCAATTTAAAACAGTAGATAAAATTATATCAACCCCTAGAATCATTATAGGCCAGTTACCTACCCTAAATTCTCTTTTCTGAATACAGAAAGTAAGAATATTTTTAAGTAAAAGGCAACATTGTATCGTAGTCAAATAGGAATCATTTACGAAACAGCAGCTTTTTTTACATTTTCAATAAGCTGTGTAATAAGCGGATCTTGTCAAAGGACCATCATGTCATATAATAGCTGCAGTTAAAAATGTTCTTCCTAAAATAAACGACTGTGTAGCCACAACATTTGTAATTCAAGTTGAAGACTTACTTTCATCAGGTTTATATAGTTGGAAATTTAAAATGACATTATAACCAAAAGTTTGGTCAAATAATCTAGACAGCATTGCAAACTTACATTACCTCTACTCCATGTTTTTATTGGCTGCTTGAATTAGCTTATAAAAAGAAACAGTTTTTCTGAACTCATCCAAAGTGCAGTTATTTATCCATGACGTCAAGTGTTATGGTAAGAACACCGTTTGCTTTGGGAAATACTCTGTTGTCCTTTAACTAATCCGTGCCCACCACTTTCTGTAAGAAAACCTTCTTTTTTTCCAGGAACTATTTAAAACTCAAAAATAACTTTTGACTCTGTACTACACTTATCCTCAAGGCCAAATTGTGTAGGAGCCATTAGAACCTCTTGAAATTCCTTAGAGCAAATCCTGAGATTCCTTCCCTAAAATTTTGGTTTTAAAAACACCAGGTAAGAATTTTTAAGGTCAAAAGGCAATTTTGTTTTAAAAGTTAAAACAGAATCATTGCAGAATGACCAGCCATTTCTAGACTTTAAATAAGCTGGGTAATGTCCTGATGTTATTGAAGGGCCGTCATGATATATAATTGCTGTAGTTACAAAAGTCCTTCCTGCTATTGACAACTGTGAAGCCACAAAATTTTTAATCAAAGTTGTCAATTTTGTTCCATCAGGCCTACATCGTTGGAACATTAAAATAACATACTGGCCATATGTTCGTATAAATAATGTTGACAACATTTCAGACTTACATTGGCTACACTCCATGTTGTGATCAGCTGCTTTTACTAGCTTATTAAAGGACACTGATTTACTGTCTGGCAAAGTTAAATATATACATTTTTCTGAGTCTACACTAGTAGTACTTGATACCCTACAGTTCTCGCAGTCATGCTGCCATTGATAAGAATGGGGAGAAGACTGAGGTGATGGTGTTTGGTGGGAACGAAAACATCTGGTCCTCCAGTTGGTGGCCTGACTCGTTGGGAGTGTGTCCCTCCCCCACTATATCTGCAAAAAATCTTGGGGTGATGGTGGATTCTGCCCTGGATATGGGCAGACAGGTGAGTAGGACCGTTTCCACCTGTTGGGGCCTTATCCATACCCTGCGAAGGATTAGGAAATATCTTTCTGCACAGTCCAGAAAACAAATAGCTGTCGCGCTCATTGGGTCTCGCCTGGACTACTGCAATGCGCTGTATGCGGGGCTTAACAAGACCCTCCTGCAGCGCTTGCAGGTAGTCCAGAATGCCGCGGCTAGATTTGTCCTGGATGTTCCCAGACGCTCATCGGCTACCTTGGCCAGAAAAACATTGCACTGGCTCCCTGTAGAGTACCGAGTGCGTTTTAAGGTCTTGTGCATGACATACAGAGCCATTGCAAGAAACTGTGACTCTGGAGTGGGTTCTATCATCTCCCACTACATCCCTGGAAGGAATTTGCGTTCCTCCGGGAAATTGCTCCTATCAGTCCCTCGTGTGCGAAGAGCAAAATGGGTTGGCAGGGCTTTTTCCACTTTAGCACCCAAATGGTGGAACGATCTCCCTTTGGACCTTAGGTCCCTACCCTCCCTGCAGGCATTCCGCGGTGCCTTAAAGACCCGCCTCTTTCTGAAAGCCTATGTGTAATGATGATTGACCTAGATTTCTGATATTATTGTTAGGCGCCTTGATACCTGCGGGTTATTGTTTTGCGCAATATACATTTTTATCAATCAATCAATCAATCAATCAAGAAAGCCCAAACAGGTGTTCTACATCTACACCTTCATCATGCAATACATCAAGCACAAACTCCTGACAATCTTGCTGAATATTTTGAGAGAATTGTGTTTGACCTGAACATCTGTCTAACAGATTTCGAATTTCAGACACACTTTCTATTTTTGTTCTATCAGTGCTACATTTCTCTAACACAGAATTCAACAAACTGCAAAATCTCTGATCCGAATTGACCACAATCTCTTGTTTTAAAGTTTCTAGAGAAAACAAAACATTAACCACTACATTAGCATAGCAGTTGACACCAGAACTGTTTTCAAATTGAAAACCAACAACATCTTCAACAGAATCCATTTTCTTTCTGCTTATAATTTCGGGTTCATCGACTTTTCGTCTTTTTGCTACAACCTCCCTACTATTGGTCACATTTCTTCGTTTCCGGCCTACCACACGTTTCTCAAACAAAGGATATTGAGGCAAATGTGGCGCATACTCTCTTCTTAACCTATTGTATTCCTTAACACAGTCTAGATCCGCACAAATGTTTGTGACATCACACTCAATCAAGTACAATCCTGATAAAGTTCTGACTCGTGACAATGCCACATATGCCATACCCTCCTTGAACACAGAACTGCCAATATTCACCAATGCACTGTCTACACTTAAACCTTGCGATTTATGGATTGTCACCGCATATGCCAAGCAAACAGGAAACTGCTTACGGCGAACATATAAGTCTTTCACAAGCAAAAACCTAGCAGAGCAACGACCAATTAGCTGTACTTCCTCAATGCCATCAAATTTAATTTTTAAAAATTCAATTTCATCCCTATTTCTGTATTTCACAAAATCAACAACATTAGCCATTGATCCATTTACCAGACCTCTTTCAACATGTAAATTCCTTCTTAAAATTATACGGCAATTTAAGCACACATTCAGAGTCTTTTCAAAACCCGCAGTTTTAGATATACTCTTTTCTAATGAATCCAATTTTGATTTCAAATTCTCAAACAAAATAATTGTTGATCCCATATGCTCTACTCTGTCAATACCTTCCAGTTTCACAGTCTCTTGGTTTTCTAAATACAACATTTTGTTGTTGAAGATGGCACATTCTGCAAGAGTTGGCATCAAACATATTCCAGATTTCTTCTCAGTAATTTTCTGAAAAATATTCTCAGGCACAACGTCTTGTTCTGGATACAAATTTGACAGTAATCGTGCATGTAAAGCTTCTTTCCCATGCTCGGTCACTTTTCCGATTCTAACATCTTGTAGAATATTCTTGTAATCTTCATCCTTCGCCTGACGCATATTTTCATGCAGTTCAGCATAATTGAAGTTTAACCATATATTAACGTTGCCAATGCTCCCTAGGCACTTCCTGGTATCTTCATGCGTGAGCATTTTGAACACAGGTTGTCCTTTCACTGGTGTCAGCTGCAGAAGATCACCGAAAACAATGATGTGTTTGCCACCAAATAACACATCATACTCTGTTTTGAGAACTTCTTGCATTCTCAAATGCACAAAGGCAAGCATGACATTGGAAACCATGCTTACTTCGTCAATGATAAGAAGTTTCATTTTCTTCAAGACTCTTGAAACTTCACAACAAGCATCTCCAGATAACTTGTGGTATTGTAATTTGTTATCATGCTCCACTGGCAGCATCAGTAGACGATGCAAAGTAATACCTTTAATGTTATGTGCTGCCAGTCCAGTTGGAGCGGTGACAACACAAGACAGCGATGACTCAGTCCTTTTCTGCAAATAACATGAAATTACTTTAATGAGGAAACTTTTTCCAGTTCCCGCTTCTCCACTCACGTACAGTCGGACAGGCTTCAACGACGTACATGAGCACTCTTTCTTCTCATGACTTAATCCATGATCAATTTGGTTGGTAACTTCATCATATATTTTCCTCTGCTCAACGTTGAGTTGTCTTTCCAAGTCTTCTAAGTTAACCGCATCCTCCTGAGCATGTGCCATGGCTCTTTCCACTTCAATCATGGCAGTGGCAGCTTCATTTTCGATAACTGGTCCTCCTAGTGGATCCTGACTCAATGAAACAGAACTCTGACTGTCCTGAGAACTGTCTCTAGCAATCTCGGCTGCAATCGTTGCTTCCTGCTCGATTTCCGCATTCAACATTTCTACATATTTGAGAAAAACAGGACATTCTATGGTCTCCTTGGCGGCATTGAAAGAGTCTTCGTAACAGAGGAAATCTCCAAGCAGTTCCTCTTCTGCACGCCAAGGCTTGAAAAGTTGCAAAAGTGCTAAATAGAAAAACTCTTTTTTTTCAGGAGATTCGCCATTAAATTTTCGATGGTTTACCAAGTGGTATTTTCTTTGCTTGACGAGACATCCCTCACTTCCAATTACAGCATACACTCCTTTATCAATATCTTCTTTGATGTTCCTCTTGAATATGTAATTTTGTAGAACCTCATACAGACAAACATTCTCGAGGTGTCTGCTTCTATTTGGATAATATGTATCCAACATGTTGGTCTTCAAAATATCAGTACTGTTTGGCTCCTTTTCCGCCAAATACTCAATTTCCCGCACAGGTTTCAGAACTCGATTACGCGTTGCAGCAACACCAAGACTCACCCAAACGATACTCCTGGATTTGGCATAGAGACTTGCTGAAGACAACCGGTCAGAACATTCGTAAGCTCCGATTTCTCGATGTGACAACATCTTCAGACTGAAACTGTACAACTTCTTACTGAGGCTCTTTTCATGGTAAATGTCCTCCCACATATCCTTCAATTCTGTCTTTTCTTTTTTGGTGATGTAAGATGTCACATACCGAGCCACAGCCATACAGTTATCAGCCACGAACTGTATATCCATGTTAGCATTCCATATGGACAAAATCACTGGGTTGTAGTCGTTGATATACTTGGACTCTTCGTTCCTTTTCAAATTGTATGTGTTTTTAGGTGATTTCTTCATCACATTATGTCACAGCGAAGACATCAAACTGTTCACTCTTCCTTTAGAAATCACCGGTCGTGGAAAGGCGAAACGGCATTTGGTGTAGAACTTGTCCTTGTTTCTGAATTTACGACGACAGTACTTTCCGCAACGATGGCTTTGGAAGCGTAGAACTTGTTCTCTTAGGCTTTTGTCCTCCTTTGCGTTTGGAACAGCACATGTAGAATACTGTTCTATGAAACTTATCACTAAGTCTTCTGGATCTGTTCCAAATTTAGGTGCATCCTTGATCCACAGCAGCATATGTATATGAGGAGCACCTCTTGCTTGGTACTCCTTTCTCCAGAAGAAATCCAACACCTCTCCAAGAGGTGGATTTTTCTTGTTCATGATGAAAGACATCATAGCTTCAAATCTATGATTGAAGTACCTGCATACATTCACTGGATCCAAAGAGCACAGTTCTCCGGGTGTCTTGAATTCGATATTTTCAATGTTTCCATTTGCCTCCCGTAGAAATTCAAGTAAGTCTTCCCAGCCATACTCAGCACAGCTGAGAGTGAGGAACCATGTGGGAGTTCCTAAGTTCCTCAGCATACATTTTAAATCACCATGACGACGGTACCAGTACTCATTAGTACCACGCTGACACGCCATGAGATTAATCAGGTGAGAATCCAAAATACTGTCTTGCACATTGACTTTATCCAATCCAATCCAATCCAAAATTCTTTATTTCGGCCATATAGACCATAAAAGATGCAGTACAAAACACAATACATACATTTAAAATACAATTTATTTTTTTTGGAAAAGTACAATATATAAAAGTCTCTTCTCATCCAGCGAGGAATAGGGAGTGACATGACAGTACCATGGTTCAGAGGGCTGTTTTCTTTCTGATTAGCCATACTGCCATTAGAAATTTGGATAAGGCGAACACAATGTGACCCGAAGTGCTAGTTTTCATTACTCTGAATGCCTGTGTATACTTCCTAAACCCCAGGTTTCTACAGAGCGGCGCTATCCAATATTTTCTGGGTCTATAGTAGGCAGAGCATACAAACATGATGTGGAGGTCATCTTCCTCATAGATGTTACAACATGGACACATTTTGTCACCCCCCTTGGTCCATTTACAAGTAAAAGTTTTGGTAGGGAGTATACCTAGCCTCCATTGTACAAACAATTTCCTCGCCAGGATAGGAAAAATAAAATCCATAAAAGGTTCAAATACATAAGAATTTTTGGATTCCAGAAATTGCGCAGTAAGGGTGCCTCTATTTTGAGCATTCATCAAAAGTGAAAGGCTCCTGTCTTTGTAGATTTGGGTCAAAGCTTTGCGTGAGATCCTTTGGCAACCTCGCGCGGGATCTTCCCATAGCTCCGAGAGGTTCATAGTGAGCAGTTCGTTTTTTACGAAAGCAAACCAGGGGATTTTACTATTGCGGTTCAGGCTCATGACATGGATAAGGTCCTGCCTGTAATGGTGTAGTTCGTTTGTGGACCAGAGCCTGTGCCAAAACTTCACTGGCTTTGACACAAGCTCCTCAGCAATAGAGGGGAGACCCATGTCTAATCTCAGTGGCAGGAGTGGCGTGCCTTGTGGAAGACCTAGTAGGCGCCTTAAAAAGCTGTTTTCCACTCTTGCCAAGTCTTTACCTGCTTTATACCCCCATAGCTCACTGCCATACATGGCCGCTTCCTTAGCTTGCGTCCTATAAGTTTCAAGGGCCGGGCTTATGGGCTTGAAGGTGGAAGTATTTACCACCTTCAGAATTGCACCCAAGAGTTGGGACAGTTTGACCCTTGATCTAGCTATCTGACGGTCCCATGATAGGTTTTCCTGCAATGTTACCCCCAGATATATAAAGGTAGAAACCCTCTCGAGGCTAACAGTACCCATGGTGGGATTGGGTCTGGCTTTGTTTGGTGGATTAAAAATCATAAACTTAGTCTTCTCTGTGTTCACCTCCAACCCGTGCTGTCGACAGAAGAGACCAAATCCGTTCAGGATCCTCTGGATCCCCATAGGAGATTTGGAAAGCAGGAGGGTATCATCGGCAAACATAATTGCCGGAACCCTCCTGCCTGCCAAATATGGGGCGTCATTGTCCTTAACGTTATCTAGATGTAAAAAAAATGTTATTGATGAAGAGACAGAACAGGGTCGGTGCCAGGACACAGCCCTGCCTCACCCCTCGACGGACGGGGAACCTGGGCGAAAGGTTGCCATCCCTCCCGCACCTGACCTGCGCATAGTTGTTCTCATGCAGCCTAGTTATAATGCTAAGTAGCTGGGGGGGTACTCCCAACTTTTCCAAGACCTCCCAAAGATTCCTGCTCGGGACTAGGTCAAAGGCTGACCTCAAATCCACGAAGACCATGTACAGCCTTCCCCCCTCTAGCCTCACCGTCTTCCAGTAAAGGAGGACGAGGCGGAAAATCTGGTCCATGGTCGACGTGTTTTTTCTAAAGCCAGCCTGCAGGGGGCTCATGATATCGTTGTCCTCCACCCAGTCTAACAGATGGTTTAGGATGAGGCGCGCAAAGAGCTTTTGGGGAACATCTATCAGGCTAATCGGCCTGTAATTGGCCGGGAGCAGAGGAGACCCTTTCTTATATATCGGCACAATCTCTGCTCCCAGCCAAGAACAGGGGACCGCCATGCCTTCTAGGATGGCATTAAAAAGGATAAGAAGGTACGGACCCCAAATGTCAGGGTGGTGTCTGAAGAGATCTCCCGGTAGCTTGTCCAGCCCCGGGGCCTTTCCCAGCGCTAGGCGCTCCAATGCAGTCACCACCTCACCTAGGGAAAACTCCAGGGCCACATCCGAGGCACCGGGGGGCTCAACCACCACTCCATCGGGCCATAGAATAGTATCTTGGTAAAGTGCCCCAAAATGGGCCTCCCAGGCAGAGGGGGCGATGTTAGGTTCAACTGCTGGTTTAAGTTCCCCCGTCCCGTTGTTTACCAGGGCCCAAAATGTCCTGGAATCTTTAGCTTTTAAGGCTTCAGACAAGTCATGCCAGTGATTCCAATCCCACTCTACCCTTGCATTGGCCAATGCTGCTTTATACTCCCTCCTGAGGTCTACAACCTTACCCTTATCAGAGCCCTCCTTGATGGTAGCGATTAGCTCGGATTTAATTTTCCTACAAGAGGAGGTGTACCAAGTAGGGGTTCGAGTCTTTTTCCTTCGTGATTGTACCACCGGATGGAAAACCTCTGCAAGGGCCCTCACTAGTTCCTGGTGAATGCTGGCTAATCTCTCATTATAATCCGGGGGTCTTGATTGATTTATGAGAGCATCCACCTCCTTGAACCTGGGGAGTGCTAGGCCTTATAACTTGTTTATGGCGTCTTCTGTGTTGAGCAGCTTTCCCCATTTAACACGCGCCTATTTGTAGAGAGAAGCATGTCTCCCTGATCATCACCGCAGGCGGCAGCAGGCGACCCTGCTGGGGGAACGGGATGCTGGATCTCCAATTGGAGAGCATTATGGTCACTATCTGACCTTTGTAACACCCTGAAGTCGAGAACTTTGGGCCACATAGTGATATCTATTAGAATGTAATCCAGCCTTGACTCATGGTCCCTTCTATTGAAAGTACACAGCGAGGGGGTATCAGATGGGGTACGCCCATTGCATGCCCTCAATGCGAAGTTCAAGGTAAGGGACGTGAGTTGTACTGCCAGCGGGGACCAAGCTTTGGGGTGAGGTGAAGACGGGGGAGGGACTCCCCAATAATCATCCTCAGCGGTAAGAACACCCTCCTTTAGTCCTTCTAGGGGTTCGAAGTGGCAGTTAAAGTCCCCTCCCATCACTATCTTGTGGTCACCTGACAATTGACCTAGGAAGGAAGACAATTCATCTAAGGTGGGAGATTCATTGGGCGCGGCAACTGGTCGCGAGTAAACATTAACAATGGCCCATGATGTTCTACCAGGCCATGTAAGCAGCACACACTGGATGTCCTGCGAAAATGCATCCATCTTTACCGCCTGACACCCAATGTGACTCGCTACCCAGATCGCCAAGCCTCCCGAAGGCCTCCCCCTACCGTTCCACTTAGCTGGAATTTCGAAAATTTCAAACCCCCTTCTGGTCTGTGGTTCCCTCGCCCATGTCTCCTGGAAAAGGAAGATGTCGCTGCCACTTATCAGGAGATCCCAATCAGGTGTACCTACCTTATTTGTGATCCCTGCCACGTTCAAGGAGAGAATTCTCAACCCTGGACCTTGTGGGGGTGGTCCATAAAGTCACTTGCCGAGATGTTTTGCATCTGTATACCACTTTTCAAGATGTGGTTCACTGCATATGACAGTCCAGACAGATCGCTTTCAAACAGGAGATGAAACAAATAGGGAATGCATTGTCGAAACCTAGGATCTTCTGCATACAATCGTAAAGTCCGGTATTCAGAAGCAGGAATTTGATGAGTTCGCTCATCATATCTTCCTCCTTGACCTGTTGGAAATAGCTGTGGGAAACACCGACCTTCCAAACTTTTCTCCCAAACACTAATGGGACTCCCTTTGGCTTGTTTCATTTGAAACAACTCAATAGCATTCCCCATGACTTCCTCGGAATGCAAAGGATGAACACTATAATGTTCATATATTTCTTCACTTTTAGAGGGTTCTACTTTCTCAATTTGACCAGCACACAAATCGCTATCCTCTTCTTCACTTACTTCCTCTTCTGCAACATATACATTCTTATAGTACTTATTGTTTTTTTTCAAATACAATGTTGCCTTTTTGACTTTCCTAACATCCACTAAATCTAGCCATATTTTCTTACTCTTTGTCGGAACCCCATTAACTAAGATAACCAGAGGTTCCTCTTCCACTTTTTCTACTCCAATTGTATTAATGTTTTTCTTCAAATCTAGAGGCAAATAAACAACTCTTCCCTTTAATCCTCTCTGTAAATCTGATGGAGGCAATTTCCCTGTCTTTGGCTCCATTCTTACAATAGACTGAAAGGGATGGATACTTTGAATCAAAATAGATTCATAAGTATTTAAATCCTTCAATTCAGAAGGAATCTCAACCAATTCCAGATTATTATGAACCGCTCTAGCAGGCATCCGGTTTTGATTTAATTTGTTACAACAATAATTACACACACGTTGATCCGATCCCAAATCAAAACAATTTTCTACCATCAAGTATGTTGCGAAATCCTTCCGTTCACTATTATTTTCCCTTTCACTTTTTGCATATAAATCCACTAACTTAGTCTGATTCTTATAATAAGTGCGTCGACAACACTCACAAGTGAAATTAGGCCTCTCACTTGATTTCACCTGAAATGTGGCAATTTCCTTCTGAAAATTATCTGTACTGGAAACCTGTACACTATCTTCCACATTACCCTCTTCTTCTGGGTCAATTTCAACATTCTCCTCTTTACTTCCAAAGTAACAAAACTCAATTTCTTCACAAATATTCTTCACATCTATTTCAGAACCATGCAAAAGAGCAGTGCATAATTGTTTAAGCATAACTGCTGGACTCTTAGCATAATACAACATTCTAACTAATTTCCTCACTTTATTATGATGCACTGCTAGCATCCTGAAATGATGAAAAACACTCTGGCATACTCTCCTGGAAAGACAAGCCAGTGAATGACCATGCAAACCTGTCACTTTTCTCACTCTGCAAGGATCTAATTCTTGCAACAACTTCATTTTCTGCTTCAAACTTTTCTTATTAAATGTCCGTACAAAATCACAAAGCAAATTGATGGAATCCTGTCGCACACTGCAAATACTACTACACTTCCACGTGTACACAGGTCCCTTAGGACGTCTTCCTAAAACCTCATTACCTAACACCTCTTGTGCCTCTGTTGTCACAAGTTTTTCTTTTTCAACTGGACAACCATCTTTCACCTCATAAGCTCGACCACTGGTGTCAACTGCATGCACCAAATCATTATCCTGGAAATAACTCTCCTCATTAAAAAATGCCTCACAACTTGAACTATGCATCCATTCTCCTGAAAAAACTTCACAAAAATTACTACGATTAACTGTTCTCTTCCATCTACTATTTCTTTTGAAATCATAAATTGCCTTGTTTAGCTTCCTAATTCTATTGATTATCAAAATAAACAACTTTCGCTTAATTTCAAGTGCCTGATCAATAACTTTCTCAATTTTTTTTTCTCTTATAAAAAACCACTTTCTGCTGACCTTTCTTAATATTTTTTAACAAATTGCCAATTATCCTGTTGCGGAACATTCGTCTACGAATGTCCCTAAACTGATTTTTCCTTCTACTACCATGCACAGAGTTATCTCCTGCTCTAGCAGTAACATTTTTGATTGGCCTTCCCTTTCCGTTTAAATTGCTTCTCTTTTTCTGGACTAAAACATTTTCTGTAGTACTACTTTTTTTCTACAAATGTTTCTTATGAATGATTTATTTATCTTACCCGGACCTTTCTTGGTGACTTGACAAGTTTTTATTGTAGAGGTCTGCTGCAATCATTTTTTGAGCTGCTGTCTTTGATGTTTGGTAGCCTTTCGCCTTCTGTCCTTCGAAGGCATTCTTTAATTTTGAAATGATCTGCAGTTGAATCTGTGGTAAAATATAATAAAAATTTTTATTAACCACTATTAGCAAACAGTAAATCAATAACAGTCATCAAAGATTTAACACACTACTTGTTATTTTTACATAGAATAATTTTTAGTGCATTGGCAAATTTAGAAATCACAAATAGTAGCAAAGAAATGGAATGCTTCTACATTTTACCTGTGCTGTTTTATATGTGAATCTGATCTAATTTTATGAGCATATTTTACTATTTCATTAAAGACACTACACATAACCTGTTTTTGAAGTTGTGTTTAATTTTAAATGAAACGGTTTACATTTTTACTTTTCATTTCAAGTAAATTTTAAAAATAAATGTTTATAGTTCCATAGGCTCAAGCAGGTCAGCTTCCCACCCTATGTCATACAATTCTGACAAATCGGCATCCTCATCATGTTCTTCATCATCCTCAGGATTTAAATCATCCAAGGGATCTACTTCCACTGACGTTTCAATTACAAGTTCAATGATAAGGTCGAGATCAACTGATTGCTCATTATCACTCATGGTTGATGTTTTCGTTATCTTTAAAGAAAGAGAACAACAATGAGATGTTGCAGAGTAAGAGACAAATCTCAGAGATTATAATAGTAAAATTGTTTAACAAGAGTAACATTTTGCAGCTATTATTTAGCCATGTCCAGCGATGCTGAGGAGGTGAGGCCTATGTCCAAGTTTTCAGTGAACAGGACTCATCTCTTCTTAACCTTGGATAAGCCTCACCGACTCTGTGTCCCCTGCTCATACTTAAATGTAAAGGGGCAGATTTATGTTAACTGGCGCATCCCCACGGATGCACCAGTTAATGTGCCCCGCTGCTCTGCCACCCATGGTGTGCCGCATTTACAATGTGGAGCACCATTGAGCAAAAACAGCACAGATGCGTCAGGCATCTGTGCTGCAAAAGCAGCACATTGCAGGAATCACGTCTTAAGCGCGACATGTCTACTGCAATGCACAGGAGGAAGCCTCACATTGCATGGTGCATCACTCCTTATGCCTGTTTCAAACAGGCGTAAGGATTTGATTCAGCAATGCTATAAAGCTGACTCAGTGAAATCTTCTAAATTTCACTGTGTTAGTTTTACAGGGCTTTCATGCAAATAAATGCATACCCTGCAACAAAACACCTATATGAAAACTGACGCAGGTGTCAAGTGGCACAGGACTTTATAGCATGACACATCTGCCTAGATGCATCAAGTTGTAAATATGTCACAACATAGCAAATCTTTTGCACCGCCGCTGCGTCACAAAAGTGACGCACAGCAGCAGAAAAGAGGCACACACCTATCATAAATCTGTCCCTAACATTTTAAATGATTGATTCAGGATGACGATAAGGTGTGGCCTATCCAGAGGTTTGTTTGAGGTGAGGCCTACTCAGGGTTGCAGATGAAATTTAGGCTTGTTGAAGAGTACAGAGGAGATAATACATGTGAAGGCCTACCAATGAAGTAAGTCATGTCCACTTCACTCTTGAACAAAGGCCAGACCTCTTCTGTGTCCGTGGACAGGCCTAAAGCTCATCTGCACAATGTCATTCGTAAAGTTAGAAAACACAGGTGATGTAATTGAAAAATGTGGAGTTTCTTTTCCTCATTTCACAATCACATCACCTGTGTTTCCTTTGGTTAGGTATCTCATAGTGCAGATGGAGTCTAGCATATGAAAGAGTACACAGACGTTCAGCAGTGTATACAACAATTTTGACATTTACAGAAGATTCAGCTTCTTATATTGTTGGAGATGAAGTGAGGCCTGTCTTGCAACATGGTGCATCTTTTGCATCACTGCTGCATCGGTTTCATGTGGCACGGGACTTTACAGCATGACACATCTGCCTAGATGCATCAAATTGTAAATATGTCACCACATAGCAAATCTTTTGCACCGCCGCTGCGTCACAAAAGTGACACACAGTGACGCAAAAGAGGCATACACCTATCATAAATCTGTCCCTAACATTTTAAATGATTAATTCAGGATGACGATAAGGTGTGGCCTATCCAGAGGTTTGTTTAAGGTGAGCCCTACTCAGGGTTGCAGATGAAATTTACGCTTGTTGAAGAGTACAGAGGAGATAATACATGTGAAGGCCTACCAATGAAGTAAGTCATGTCCACTTCACTCTTGAACAAAGGCCAGACATCTTCTGTGTCCGTGGACAGGCCTAAAGCTCATCTGCACAATGTCATTCGTAAAGTTAGAAAACACAGGTGATGTAATTGAAAAATGTGGAGTTTCTTTTCCTCATTTCACAATCACATCACCTGTGTTTCCTTTGCTTAGGTATCTCATACTGCAGATGGAGTCTAGCATATCAAAGAGTACAGAGAAGTTCAGCAGTGTATACAACAATTTTGACATTTACAGAACATTCAGCTTCTTATCTTGTTGGAGATGAAGTGAGGCCTGTCTTGCAACATGGTGCATCTTTTGCATCACTGCTGCATCGGTTTCATGTGGCACGTGACTTTACAGCATGACACATCTGCCTAGATGCATCAAGTTGTAAATATGTCGCCACATAGCAAATCTTTTGCACCGCCGCTGCGTCACAAAAGTGACGCACAGTGACGCAAAAGAGGCATACACCTATCATAAATCTGTCCCTAACATTTTAAATGATTGATTCAGGATGATGATAAGGTGTGGCCTATCCAGAGGTTTGTTTAAGGTGAGGCCTACTCATCAGGGTTGCAGATGAAATTTACGCTTGTTGAAGAGTACAGTGGAGATAATACACGTGAAGGCCTACCAATGAAGTAAGTCATGTCCACTTCACTCTTGAACAAAGGCCAGACCTCTTCTGTGTCCGTGGACAGGCCTAAACCTCATCTGCACAATGTCATTCGTAAACTTAGGAAACACAGGTGATGTAATTGAAAAATGTGGAGTTTCTTTTCCTCATTTCACAATCACATCACCTGTGTTTCCTTTGCTTAAGTATCTCATAGTGCAGATGGAGTCTAGCATATCAAAGAGTACACAGAAGTTCAGCAGTGTATACAACAATTTTGACATTTACAGAAGATTCAGCTTCTTATCTTGTTGGAGATGAAGTGAGGCCTGTCTTGCAACATGGTGCATCTTTTGCATCACTGCTGCATCGGTTTCATGTGGCACGGGACTTTACAGCATGACACATCTGCCTAGATGCATCAAGTTGTAAATATGTCGCCACATAGCAAATCTTTTGCACCGCCGCTGCGTCACAAAAGTGACGCACAGTGACGCAAAAGAGGCATACACCTATCATAAATCTGTCCCTAACATTTTAAATGATTGATTCAGGATGACGATAAGGTGTGGCCTATCCAGAGGTTTGTTTAAGGTGAGCCCTACTCAGGGTTACAGATGAAATTTACGCTTGTTGAAGAGTACAGAGGAGATAATACATGTGAAGGCCTACCAATGAAGTAAGTCATGTCCACTTCACTCTTGAACAAAGGCCAGACCTCTTCTGTGTCCGTGGACAGGCCTAAACCTCATCTGCACAATGTCATTCGTAAACTTAGGAAACACAGGTGATGTAATTGAAAAATGTGGAGTTTCTTTTCCTCATTTCACAATCACATCACCTGTGTTTCCTTTGCTTAGGTATATCATAGTGCAGATGGAGTCTAGCATATCAAAGAGTACACAGAAGTTCAGCAGTGTATACAACAATTTTGACATTTACAGAAGATTCAGCTTCTTATCTTGTTGGAGATGAAGTGAGGCCTGTCTTGCAACATGGTGCATCTTTTGCATCACTGCTGCATCGGTTTCATGTGGCACGGGACTTTACAGCATGACACATCTGCCTAGATGCATCAAGTTGTAAATATGTCGCCACATAGCAAATCTTTTGCACCGCCGCTGCGTCACAAAAGTGACGCACAGTGACGCAAAAGAGGCATACACCTATCATAAATCTGTCCCTAACATTTTAAATGATTGATTCAGGATGACGATAAAGTGTGGCCTATCCAGAGGTTTGTTTATGGTGAGGCCTACTCAGGGTTGCAGATGAAATTTACGCTTGTTGAAGAGTACAGAGGAGATAATACATGTGAAGGCCTACCAATGAAGTAAGTAATGTCCACTTCACTCTTGAACAAAGGCCAGACCTCTTCTGTGTCCGTGGACAGGCCTAAACCTCATCTGCACAATGTCATTCGTAAACTTAGGAAACACAGGTGATGTAATTGAAAAATGTGGAGTTTCTTTTCCTCCTTTCACAATCACATCACCTGTGTTTCCTTTGCTTAGGTATCTCATAGTGCAGATGGAGTATAGCATATCAAAGACTACGCAGAAGGTGAGAACTGTATGGAACATGGCTATGTAAGTCAAATAATCAAAATCTAAATTTGCCAAGCACACATGGGGGTGTATTTACAAGGACCTTCCACCACGGGGAAATGTCTTTAATTAAAATGGGAAAAATAACATCAAAGGGACTCAAATGCCTTTTAAATATACCCCAAGAAACCTATGAAACTCTAGCACTACATATCAAGAAACCTAATTGATTTCAAAAATCGTTTTTAAACACATCATCTAAATCAATTATATACCTACATTCAAGGGGAAATGACTTAAAATGGCCTAAGACACATGAAAGCGGTTTTTTAAGGCCCTTGCACCATTTTTGGGTCGCTTTTAACATGGCTATGTTAGTCAAAGAATAAAAATCTAAATTTGCCAAGCACAGATGGGGGCATATTTACAAGGAACTTGCACCACGGGGAAAGGTCTTAAATTAAAATGGGAAAAATAACATCAGAGAGACTCAAATGCCTTATAAATATGCCCCAAGCAACCTATGAAACTCTAGCACTACATATCCAGAAACCTAATTGATGTCAAAAAATGTTTTAAAACACATCATCTAAATCAATTATATACCTACATTCATCGGGAAGTGACTTAAAATGCCCTAAGACACATGAAAGCGTTTTTTTTAAGCCCTTGCTCCATTTTTGGATCACTTTTAACATGGCTATGTAACTCAAATAATCAAGATTTAAATTTGCCAAGCACAGATGGGGGCGTATTTACAAGGACCTTGCACCACAGGGAAAGGTCTTAAATTAAAATGGGAAAAATAACATCAGAGAGACTCAAAGGCCTTATAAATATGCCCCAAGCAACCTATGAAGCTCTAGCAGTACATATCAAGAAACCTAATTGTTTTCAAAAATCGTTTTTAAACACATCATCTAAATCAATTATATACCTACATTCAAGGGGAAATGACTTAAAATGGCCTAACACACATGAAAGCGTTTTTTTTAAGGCCCTTGCAACATTTTTGGGTCACTTTTAACATGGCTATGTTAGGCAAAGAATTAAAATCTAAATTTGCCAAGCACAGATGGGGGCATATTTACAAGGACCTTGCACCACGGGGAAAGGTCTTAAATTAAAATGGGAAAAATTACATCAAAGGAACTCAAAAGCCTTGAAAATATGCCCCAAGCAACCTATGAAACTCTAGCAGTACATATCAAGAAACCTAATTGATTTCAAAAAACGTTTTTAAACACATCTTGTAAAGCAATTATATTCATACATTCATGGGGAAGTGAGTTAAAATACCCTAAGACACATGAAAGCATTTTTGAAAGACCCTTGCACTATTTTTGCGTCACTTTTAACATGGCTATGTAACACAAAGAAACAAAATCTATTTGTAAAACACTTGACACAAAGCAACATTTTAAATACACAACTTTCTTCATAATTTTCTCCCTAAACCATACTATTCTCTATCTAAATTAAATGAATCTTTTCTCACCTTAGCAAATACTTTATGAGTTTCAAAACAGTCTCAGAAACACACCAATTTGTCTTCAGCAGAGCAAAAGGTATGCACTCCAGAGTCTGCAGCCATAAAAAGCACAGAAATGCTGTAATTCATCACACATATCTCTCATGTCACCCAATCAAAACTCTTCCCTCACTTTTTTCAAATCAACACCCTTCACCCCTCTGCCCTTTCTGCCTTTTTTGCATAGCAACCACCTCCTGAAAGACCTCTGTTGTTTGCAAGTTCACACAACAATGTTTCAATTGAACTCTGAACTCTCAGTACACCTGCATATCCAGTGCAATCTTTCATAAAATGATTTTTTCTTGACCATTCAAATTACATCTTTCAAAGAACTCATCCATGCACCCTAACTTTCTGTTTTCAGCAATCAAAATCCACCAATCACTGCTACTGATTAATTACCACAGAAACTCCACAGTTTTTTTCATTTTAAACTCTTATTTTTTCAACTGCCATTTCATTGCCACACTTCATCTGACTGCAGCAGAACCTCCTCTCACCATGTTTTCTGTCTGGATTGTTGGACATAGTTATATCCACTGGGCTCAAAGGTTTGCTGATAACAGAAATTTACCTAACCTCAATTTACAAAATGTGGAAATTAAGTGGATTGGTCACAGAGGATTAAAATGTCACCAATTGATACCATTGGTGAAAACTTTTATGCATTTGCCAAAACCTGACCTGTTAATTGTGCACTGTGGAGGAAATGACTTGGGCACTTTGACTGGGGTAGGTCTGGAAATGCTTTTAAAGGACACCTTTGACCAATTGATGGCACTTTTTCCTCAAACTGCCTTGGTATATTCAAATATATGCCAAAGACAGAAATGGAGGTGGTCGAACCAATTTTGTCCACAAATTGAGAAATCGAGGAAGCATGTAAATAAGTCTGTTTCAGCTTACATGAGAGACCATGGAATGGGCTCCATGTACAACAATAACTTGCGTTACTACATGCAAGATATCTACAGAGGAGATGGAGTTCACTTCTCAGATGAGGGGAACAGAATTTTCATCCTCAATTTAAGACTGTGCATTGGTACCTACTTGTAGTTACCTACATCAGCCACAGGACCCAAAAGCTCTTTTCAGAGCTACCCTACATCTGATCACTCACAATTATTATTTTACTCTAACTTTTTTCACTAATTTTCACCAAAGTACGCTCCCCGGAGCGCTACCCGGTACGCGCACCGGACGCTAACCGTGCGAAATTTAAAAAAAATATATTTTTTTTCGCCTATATGGGCCTCCTCAGCCCCCTCAGAAAACCTAGGGGGTCAAGATACGTCTACCGTGCCCCCTTCTAACCATTCTGAACATTATTTGCCCTCCATCTTGTATCTCAATTCTATCGAAACACAAAATGGTGGACTCCCGTAACGCTGCCGGTTCGCGTACCGGGGCGCGCACCGGGAAGCGCTCCATTAAAAAAGGTGGGAAAGTAATTTACAGAAAAAACCCTGGTGACAATGTCACCAAATATAGATTAACTCATACTACATACCAATCCCTACCATTTTCACAAATTTGGTTGGAATACCATTTAGCCATTTAGCCTGTAGACCTCTCTAAATACCCTGAGGTAAATTACTTCACAAAACACATCTGAAGTGTTGGAATTGACAACCAATTAAAATGTTACTTTCATTTTCTACTTTTTTTACCTGACATTTGATTGGTTATATACCTGAATATATATAAAAAAAGAGAGAGAAACACAGCCATTTTGACTACTACTTCCTGAACTGCATTGCAAAATCATTTTCACTCACAACTTAAACTTGTTTTTAAAAGGTAAGATATTATTTTATAAATTTGAAAACATTTTCAGATAGTTATATACTATCCCTCTGTAAGAGTTAGACATTGAGAAAGGCTTGTTTATTATAATTATGGATTGATTTAGGTTTCTGTGGTATAATTATGAATTTACATAGGCTTTTTCACAGGCACTTTTTAATAGTACTACTTCATGCCTCAAAAGTACCTGTCTGAACTTAAACCCAACAGTGCCCTATCTCTACTGATATATTTATTTTTTATTCAAATTTCAGCACAAAAATGCAAGGAGAACAGAACGTTTCCTTTGAAATTGTCCTAAACATGAACAATGAGGAAATAATTGAACCCATTGACTTGGAATTCATGGATGAATCACGAGACCATGAACTTCTACAATGTGTAGAATCTGTGGATCATTTACTTCATTATGATGACGGTCAAATGTGGGAAGTTATGTTCACTCAACAAGAGGACATATCGGACAGTCAAATGTTAGACGTTCTATTAAATTTTGAAAAACAATCCGAAAAATAAAATTATATGTAATATTAAAAAATTGTTTGAGTCTTTAATCATTTTTATATGTAATTCATAAACTAGTACCAAATTGATTATAATGTAAAGTCAGACTTATAGTATACTGTGCACAATTCCAAAAATACATTGATATTTAATAATCATTAATACTGCTACTTAAATAAAAAAATAAAAAAATAAAAAAAAAAGAATAATCAATAAACATACAATATTTCAAAATATCATAGTCTATCATTCTTTTTTCCTTATAGTACGCTCCCCGGACCGCTTCCCGGTGCGCGTACCGGGCGCTCCCCACGCAAAAAAAACAAAAACAAAATTTCTTTTTTTTTGCCCCGCGGGGCCCTTTTAAAGCCTCCACATCAATCCTAGGGGGTCAGGGAGGATCTACTATGCCCCCTTATGGTCATTTCCCCCTTTGTTTTGGCCTCCTCTTGTCTCTCGATCCTACCGAGAGACAAGATGGCGGCCGCTCCGGACTGTTTAGAATGTTGACAGACACCGGAGAGCCAATCAGCTTCGCTTTGCGAAGTTCCGTTACGTGTCAGGTACGCGAACTGGGTCGCTGCCCGGAGCGCGCTTACCGATATATATATTTTTTTGAACGTTAATTTCTCAAAATCCACTGAAGCACATATATTGAGACCTAGCAAAGGCACATCGGGCTACCAGTCCCTACAATTTTGCCAAGTTTCGTGCAAATCCATTCAGCCATTCGGGCTAAAAGTGAGGCCAACCGCCCTATGGAAATTAACATGGGAAAAACGCGTTTTGGGACCCCCCTTTTTTCTCGGCCCCCCCTTCACGACCCCCCCCCAAATTTTCAGTGGCTGCTCAGAAACAAAATGTTCCATTTTCCTGAAAATTTCAGCCAATTCCGTCCACAAACGCCAAAGTTATTAGACATAGAATTTTCAAAAATCCCATAGAGAAAAAATCCTAACTATATATACCTACTGGCGACCGCCAGTAGGTAATATATACACATACATATATAAATGCATATATATATATATATTCACTGAAAAAACCATAGGTTTCAGGAGTTATATAGTTAGGAATTAGTTTTTAAAAAACCTTTGAAATTCACTCAAAAAACTATACGTTTTAGTGGTGTTATAGTTAGCTGGATATTTTACTCATACAAAACCAATGAAATTGCTCCTATAAAGTTAGTTGTACTAACTATATTTCGCGCACCCGCAATCCACTGCTGAGGATGTCACATATTAGATCATTCATGACATGGTCAGTGACATCACTGATGACATCTCAAATGACATCACTGATGACATCACTGATGACATCATCCACGTGACAATCCTAACTATATATACATATATATATATATATTACCTACTGGCGGTCGCCAGTAGGTATATATAGTTAGGATTTTTTCCCTATGGGATTTTTGAAAATTCTATGTCTAATAACTTTGGCGTTTGTGGACGGAATTGGCTGAAATTTTCTGGAAAATGGAACATTTTGTTTCTGAGCAGCCCCTGGAAATTTGGGGGGGGTTCGTCAAGGGGGGGCCGAGAAAAAAGGGGGGTCCCAAAACGTGTTTTTAACATTGAGTTTTCCATAGGGCGGTCTGTCGCACTTTTAGCCCGAACGGCTGAATGGATTTGCACGAAACTTGGCATAATTGTAGAGACTGGTAGCCCGATGTGCCTTTTGTAGGTCTCAATATATGTGCTCCAGTGGATTTTGAGAAATTAACATTTAAAAAAAGATATATATCTTTAACAGCGGACTGGGCAGCTCCCGGTTCGCGGACCGGGGCGCGTACCAAAACTTCGCGTAGCGAAGCTGATTGGTTATCCGGCGTCTGTAAACATTCCAAACAGTCCGGAGCGGCCGCCATCTTGTCTCTCGGTAGGATTGAGAGACAAAAGGAGGCCAAAACAAAGGTGGAAATAACCATAAGGGGGCATAGTAGATCCTCCCTGACCCCTTAGGTTTAATGTGGAGGCTTTAAAAGGGCCCCGCGGGGCAAAAAAAAATAATTTTTTTTTTTGTTTTTTTGCGTGGGTAGCGCTCGGTCCGCGAACCGGGAAGCGTTCTGGGCAGCGTACTGCAATGAAAAATGAATGATAGACTTTTCAAATGCTGTATGTTAATTGATTGTTGGTTTTGTTGATTATTTTTTATTTTTTTATTTTTTAAGCATTTTTTATTGTGTTTCATAATTTATTAAACTTTCTAACATTTCATTGTCAGAAATTTCATAATTATCATGGAATATACATTGTAGTCTCTGAGGTTGTAAAATGTCCTCATTTGCAAGGAGGTTATCTACTGCTTGTACACATTGCAGTAGTTCTTGGTCCCAAGTTTCATCCATAAATTCAATCTCATTTGGATCAATGATTTCTGTGTTGGACTCTGGAAGGACAATTTCAAATGAAATTTTTTGTTCACTTTCCATTTTCCCTGAAATTTGCATAAAAAAAAAAATATATTAGTAGAGGTAGGGCACTGTTGGGATTAATTTTAGATAGGCAGTTTTTAACAGTGAATTTATCTTTGGGCAGTGTATAGTATCAGAGTGGAAGTAGGAATATAAAAAAGTGTATCTAAATTTATAAGTACTACAGAGGGATAGTATATAACTAACAGAAAAAGTTTGCCATATTAACTTAAAGTGCACAATATACTTCAGTTTTAAAAATAACAACTTACCTTTAAAAAGAAGTTGAAGTTATTAATGAAAATCCTATTGAAATGTACACCAGGAAGTAGTAGTCAAAATGGCTGTGTTTCCTTCTCTTCCTTTATATATATTCGGGTACATAACCAATCAAATGTCAGGTAAAAAAAGTAGAAAATGAAAGTAACATTTTAATTGGTTGTCAATTCCAACACTTCAGATGTGTTTTGTGAAGTAATTTACCTCACGGTATTTAGAGAGGTCTACAGGCTAAATGGCTAAATGGAATTCCAATCAAATTTGTGAAAATGGTAGGGATTGGTATGTAGTATGAGCTAATCTATATTTGGTGAAATTGTCTCAAGTGGCTTTTGTGTGAACTACTTTCCCACCTTTTTTGATGGTGCGCTTCCCAGGGAGCGACCCGGTACGCGAACCGTTGAGCGCCCCGGTTCGCGAACCTTAAGCGTTCCGGGAGTCCACCATTTTGTGTTTCGGTCGAATTAAGATACAAGATGGAGGGCAAATAATGTTCAGAATGGGTAGAAGGGGGCACGGTAGAGTTATCTTGACCCCCTAGGTTTTCTGAGGGTGGCTGAGGAGGCTTATATGTGCGAAAAAAAAACATTTTTAAAAAAAATTTCGCGAGGTTAGCTCCCGGTTCGCGTACCGGGTAGCGGCCCCGGTAGCGTATTTTGTTGAAAATTAGTGAAAAATGTTAGAGTTAAATAATAATTGTGAGTGATCAGATGTAGGGTAGCTCTGAGAAGAGCTTTTGGGTTTATGGTACATTTAGGTACTTATAAGTAGGTACCAATGCACATTCTTAAATTCAGAGTGAAAACTCTGTTGCCCTCATCTGAGAAGTGAACTCCATCTCCTCTGTAGATATCTTGCATGTAGTAACGCAAGTTATTGTTGTACAGGGAGCCCATTCCATGGTCTCTCATGTAAGCTGAAACAGATTTGTTTACATGCTTCCTCGACTTCTCAATTTGTGGACAAAATTGGTTTGACCACCTCCATTTCTGTCTTTGGCATATATTTGAATATACCAAGGCAGTCTGAGGAAAAAGTGCCATTAATTGCTCAAAGGTGTCCTTTAAAAGCATTTCCAGACCTACACCAGTCAAAGTGCCCAAGTCATTACCTCCACAGTGCACAATTAACAGGTCAGGTTTTGGCAAATGCATAAAGGTTTTCACCAATGGTATCAATTGGTGACATTTTAATCCTCTGTGGCCAAACCACTTAATTTCCACATCTTGTAAATTGAGGTTAGGTAAATTCCTGCTTTCAACGTACCTTTGAGCCCAGTGAATATAACTATGACCAACAATCCAGACAGAAAACATGGTGAGAGAAGGTTCTCCTGCAGTCAGATGAAGTGTGGCAATGAAATGGCAGTTGAAAAAATGAGAGTGTAAAATGAAAAAAAAACTGGAGTTTCTGTGTTCATGAAGCAGTAACAGTGATTGGTGGATTTTGATTGATGAAAACAGAAAGTTAGGGTGCACAGATGTGTTCTTTGAAAGATGTATTTTGAGTGGTCAATAAAAAATCATTAAATGAAAGAATGCACTGGATATGCAGGTGCACTGAGAGTTCAGAGTTCAATTGCAACATTGTTGTGTGAACTTGCAAACACCAGAGTTTTTCCAAGAGGTGGTTGCTATGGAAAATAGGCAGAAAGGGCAGAGGGGCAAGGGTTTTAATTTGAAAAAAAGTGAGGGAAGAGTTTTGATTGGGTGACATGAGAAATATGTGTGAAGAATTACAGCATTTCTGTGCTTTTGATAGCTGCAGACTCTGGAGTGCATACCTTTTGCTCTGCTGAAGACAAATTGGTGTGTTTCTTAGACTGTTTTCAAACTCAAAGTATTTGCTAAGGTGAGAAAATATTTCTTTAATTTAGATAGAGAATAGTGTGCTTTAAGGAGAAAATTATGATTTATGTGGCGCAAATTGCTTGTAAATATGCTCTCACATGTGTATGGAAAATTTTGATTTTGAATGTTTGTGTTACATAGCCATGTTAAAAGTGACTAAACCATGCTGGAAAGCCAATCAAAAAATGCTTTCATGTGTTTTAATGACATTTTAAGTCATTTTCCCATGTGCAGTGTTTAGAAATTATGATTTGAAAATCGTTTTTGGGGAAAAGGAATTGTTTTTAAATTCATGACAAGGACATAATGGTGTATGCTTCTTTATAAGGCAATTGACTGTCCCTGATGTTATTTTTCTCATTTTAGTGTAAGACCTTTCTCTGTGGCGCAAATTGCTTGTAAATATGCTTCCACGTGTGCATGGAAAATTTTGATTTTGAATGTTTGTGTTACATAGCCATGTTAAAAGTGACCCAACCATGCTCGAAAGGCAATCAAAAAACGCTTTCATGTGTTTTAATGACATTTTAAGTCATTTTCCCATGTGCAGTGTTTAGAAATTATGATTTGAAAATCGTTTTTGGGGAAAAGGAATTGTTTTTAAAATCATGACAAGGACATAATGGTGTATGCTTCTTTATAAGGCAATTGACTGTCCCTGATGTTATTTTTCTCATTTTAGTGTAAGACCTTTCTCTGTGGCGCAAATTGCTTGTAAATATGCTCCCACATGTGCATGGAAAATTTAGATTTTGAATGTTTGTGTTACATAGCCATGTTAAAAGTGACCCTACCATGCAGGAAAGCCAATCAAAAAACGCTTTTATGTGTCTTAAGGACAATTTAAGTAATTTTCCCATGTGTAGTGTTTTGAAGTTATGATTTGAAAATCGTTGTTGAGGTAAAGGAATGTTGTTCAAATTTATGTGCGCCATATGCCCCCAAATTTCTTTTTCAGGGGTGCAGCAGGGTGTTCTTGAGATACCCCTGCACGCTTGAAAAAAATCCTATTTTGTGATGAGCTAATTGCTAATCACAAATTGCAACCTTCATTCCTATGAGCCTCCTAGCCCATGGAAATGAATGGTTAATTTGCAATTAGCAATTTGCTCATTGCAAATTAGGAATAGTAAAGAATTGCTATTTATTCCTTAAAATTTGGTATTTAGGAAATGCAAAATAGTTTGATGGTACATATGGTGGTTCATCTGTAACAAGATAAGAAGCTTAGGGATACATTTATGATGACTAGCGCAATAAAGTGCACATTACTTACTTCATTGGTAGGCCTTTACATGTATTATCTCCTCTGTATTCTTCATCAAGCGTAACTTTAATCTGCAATCCTGAGTAGGCCTCACCTTAAACAAACCTCTGGATAGGACACACTTTATTGTCATCCTGGATTAATCATTTAAAATGGTAGGGACAGATTTATGATAGGTGTATGCCTCTTTTGTGCCACTGTGCGTCACTTTTATGATGCAGCGGTGGTGCAAAAGATTTGCTATGAGGCGACAACATTACAAATTGATGCATTTAGGCAGATATGTCATGGTGTAAAAAAAACGTACCACATAAAACCCAAGCAGCAGTGATGCAAAAGATGCACCATGCCGCAAGACAGGCCTCACTTGGGGCCATATGTATGAAGGTAATTAGCATTTGCAAAGATCAAAATTCTACGAATTTCGGCCTTTGTGAATGTTAATTAGACAAATGGTATGTATCAAACAAGTTTGATGCAAAATAAGGAGTAGCAAAATTTGCTATTCCTTATTTTGCAATTGCACTGAAGGATTTGCAAATTTTGTGACTACGTGAATGCAATGTATCAAACAAAAACTATGTAAAAAATGACATTAAGGATTTGGAAACTATTGTGGTAAATTGGTGGTAATTTGTGAATTCTTTTCAAAAAGCTTTTTTTCAAAAAAACAAAAGGTGCCATATGACGCCAACACATGCCCTTAGGGCATGTATGTGTGCCATATGCCCCCAAATTTCTTTTTCAGGGGTGCAGCAGGGTGTTCTTGAGACACCCCTGCACCCTTGGAAAAATTCCTAATTTGTGATGAGCAAATTGGTAATCGCAA
Source organism: Lissotriton helveticus (assembly GCF_964261635.1). Lineage (NCBI taxonomy): Eukaryota > Metazoa > Chordata > Amphibia > Caudata > Salamandridae > Lissotriton > Lissotriton helveticus. Next base: position 1,770,454,201 of record NC_136063.1, read on the forward strand.
ATTAAACCTTCATTCCTATGAGCCTCCTAGCCCATGGAAATGAATGGGTAACTTGCAATTAGCAATTTGCTCATCGCAAATTAGGAATGGTAAAGAATCGCTATTTATTCCTTAAAATTCGCTATTTAGGAAATGTAAAATATTTTGATGATACATATGGCAGTTCATCTCTAACAAGATAAGAAGCTTAGGGATACATTTATGATGACTGGCGCATCACCAGGGATGTGACAGTCATCCTGCGCCGCTGTTCCGCCACCCATGGTGTGCTGCATTTACAATGCGGCGCAGCATGGGGCAAAAATGGCACAGATGCGTGACGCATATGTGCCGTAAAGGTGGCGCATTGCTGGAGTTGTATCGCAAGTGCGATGCAGCTCCAGCAAGGCTCAGGGGTGCCGCATCTCCACAATGCTGCGTCAAGACCTATGCCAGCTTCAAGCAGGCGCAGGGTTTTGACGCAGCTTTCTCCTATCTGATTGTAAATGCGGCACACCATGGGTGGCAGAGCAGTGGTGCACGTTAACTGGTGCATGCCTGGGGATGTGCCATTTAATATAAATCTGCCCCTTTACATTTAAGTATGTGCAGGGGACACAGAGTCGGTGAGGCTTATCCAAGGTTAAGAAGAGATGAGTCCTGTTCAGTGAATAATTAGACATAGGCTTCACCTGCTCAGCATTGCTGGACATGGCTAAATAATAGCTGCTAAATGTTAATCTTGTTAAACAATTTTACTATTATAATCTCTGAGATTTGTCTCTTACTCTGCAACATCTCATTGTTGTTATCTTTCTTTAAAGATAAAGACAACCTCAACATGAGCGACAATCTGCAATCAGTTGATTTTGACCTCATCATTGAACTTGTAATTGAAACATCAGTGGATGTTGATCCTTTGGATGATTTAAATCCTGAGGATGAAGAAGAGCGTGATGAGGATGCAGATTTGTCCGAACTATATGATATAGGATGGGAAGCTGACCTGCTTGAGCCTTTGGAAATATAAACATTTATTTTTAAATTTTATAATTAATAAAAAGTAAAAAGGTAAACCGTTTAATTTAAAAATAAAGACACCTTCAAAAACAGGTTATGTGTAGTGTCTTCAATAAAATATTAAAATATGTTCATAAAATTAGATCAGATTCACATATAAAATAGCATAGGTAACATAAATATAAATGTCATTTCTTTTCTGGTATTTTTGTATTGTAAGATTGCCAATGACTAAAAAATCTTCAAATTAAAATGTCAAGTAGTGTGTTAAGTTTTTGATCACTGTTACTGATTTACTGTTTGGTAATAATGTTTATTAACATTTTTTATTATATTTTTCCTCAGATTCAACTGCAGATCATTTCAAGATTTCACCATGCCTACAATACAAAGACAGATAAAGGCTGCAAAACGTCAAAGACAGCAGGTGAAAACAAAAACCCAGCAGTCCTCTAACAAAAAGATTTCTCAAGCCACGAAGAAAGCACCGGGTAAGAGCTCTAAATATTTCATAAGAAATATTTGTAATAAAAAAAATATTACTACAGAAAATGTTTCAGTCCATAACACGAGAAGGAAATCAAATGGAAAGAAAAGGACAATGAAAAATGTTACTGCTAGAGCAAGAGATAAATCTGTGCATGATAGTAGAAGGAAACAACAGTTTAGGGAGATTCGTAAACGAATGTTCCGCAACAGGATAATTGGCAATTTGTTAAAAAATATTAAGAAAGGTCAACAGAAACTAGTTTTTTATAAGAGAAAAAAAAAAGTTGAGAAAGTTATTGATCAGGCATTTGAAATTAAACGTAAGTTATTTATTTTGATAATCAATAGAATTAGGAAGCTAAACAAGGCAATTTTTGATTTCAAAAGAAATAGTAGATGGAAGAGAATAGTTAATCGTAGTAATTTTTGTGAAGTTTTTTCTGGAGAATGGATGCATAGTTCAAGCTGTGAGGCATTTTTTAATGAGGAGAGTTATTTCCAGGATAATGATTTGGTGCATGCAGTTGACACCAGTGGTCGTGCTTATGAAGTGAAAGATGGTTGTCCAGTTGAAAAAGAAAAACTTGTGACAACAGAGGCAGAAGAGGTGTTAGGTAATGAGGTTTTAGGAAGACGTGCTAAGGGTCCTGTGTACACCTGGAAGTGTAGTAGTATTTGCAGTGTGCGACAGGATTCCATCAATTTGCTTTGTGATTTTGTACGGTCATTTAACAAAAAAAGTTTGAAGCAGAAAATGATGTTGTTGCAAGAATTAGATCCTTGCAGAGTAAGAGAAGTGACAGGTTTGCATGGTCATTCACTGGCTTGTCTTTCCAGGAGAGTATGTCAGAGTGTTTTTCATCATTTCAGGATGCTAGCAGTGCATCATAACAAAGTGAGGAAATTAGTTAGAATGTTGTATTATGCTAAGAGTCCAGCAATTATGCTGAAACAATTATGCGCTGCTCTTTTGCATGGTTCTGAAATAGATGTGAAGAATATATGTGAAGAAATTGAGTTTTGTTACTTTGGAAGTAAAGAGGAGAATGTTGAAATTGAGCAAGAAGTAGAGGGTCATGTGGAAGATAGTGTACAGGTTTCCAGTACAGATAATTTCCAGAGGGAAATTGCGACGTTTGAGGTGAAATCAAGTGAGAGGCCTAATTTCACTTGTGTGTGTTGTCGACGCACTTATTATAAGAATCAGACTAAGTTAGTGGATTTATATGCAAAAAGTGAAAGGGAAAATAATAGTGAATGGAAGGATTTTGCAACATACTTGATGGTAGAAAATTGTTTTGATTTGGGATTGGATCAACGTGTGTGTACTTATTGTTGTAACAAATTAAAACAAAACCAGATGCCTGCTAGAGCAGTTCATAATAATCTGGAATTGGTTGAGATTCCTTCTGAATTGAAGGACTTAAATACTTATGAATCTATTTTGATTCAAAGTATCCATCCCTTTCAGGCTATTGTAAGAATGGAGCCAAAGACAGGGAAATTGCCTCCATCAGATTTACAGAGAGGATTAAAGGGAAGAGTTGTTTATTTGCCTCTAGATTTAAAAAAAAACATTAACACAATTGGAGTAGAAAAAGTGGAAGAGGAACCTCTGGTTATCTTAGTTAATGGGGTTCCGACAAAGAATAAGAAAATATGGCAAGATTTAGTAGATGTTAGGAAAGTCAAAAAGGCAACATTGTATTTGAAAAAAAATAATAAATACTACAAGAATGTATATGTTGCAGAAGAGGAAGTAAGTGAGGAAGAGGATAGCGATTTGTGTGCTGGTCAAATTGAGAAAGTAGAACCCTCTACTAGTGAAGAAATATATGAACATTATAGTGTTCATCCTTTGCATTCCAAGGAAGTCATGGGGAATGCTATTGAGTTGTTTCAAATGAAACAAGCCAAAGGGAGTCCCATTAGTGTTTGGGAGGAAAGTTTGGAAGCTCGGTGTTTCCCACAGCTTTTTCCAACAGGTCAGGGAGGAAGATATGATGAGCGACCTCATCAAATTCCTGCTTCTGAATACCGGACTTTGCGATTGTATGCAGGAGATGCTAGGTTTCGACAATGCATTCCTTATTTGTTTCATCTCCTGTTTGAAAGTGATCTGTCTGGACTGTCATATGCAGTGAACCACATCTTGAAAAGTGGTATACACATGCAAAACATCTCGGCAAGTGACTTTATGGATAAAGTCAATGTCCAAGATAGTATTTTGGATTCTCACCTGATTAATCTCATGGCGTGTCAGCGTGGTACTAATGAGTACTGGTACCGTCGTCATGGTGATTTAAAATGTATGCTGAGGAACTTAGGTACTCCCACATGGTTCCTCACTCTGAGCTGTGCCGAGTATGGCTGGGAAGACTTACTTGAATTTCTACGAGAGGCAAATGCTAACGTAGATAACATCGAATTCAAGACACCCGGAGAACTGTGCTCTTTGGATCCAGTCAATGTATGTAGGTACTTCAATCATAGATTTGAAGCTATGATGTCTTTCATCATGAATAAGAAGAATCCACCTCTTGGAGAGGTGTTGGATTTCTTCTGGAGAAAGGAGTACCAAGCAAGAGGTGCTCCTCATATACATATGTTGCTGTGGATCAAGGATGCACCTAAATTTGGAACGGATCCAGAAGACTCAGTGATGAGTTTCATCCAACAGTATTCTACGTGTGCTGTTCCAAACGCAAAGGAGAAGAAAAGCCTAAGAGAAAAAGTTCTGCGTTTCCAAAGCCATCGATGTGGAAAGTACTGCCGTCGTAAATTCCGAAACAAGGACAAGTTCTACACTAAATGTCGTTTCGGCTTTCCACGACCGGTGATTTCTAAAGGAAGAGTAAACAGTTTGATGTCTTCGCTGCGACACAATGTCATGAAGAAATCACCTAAAAACACTTACAATTTGAAGAGGAACCAAGAGTCCAAGTACATCAACGACTACAACCTGGTGATTTTGTCCATGTGGAATGCTAACATGGATATACAGTTTGTGGCTGATAACTGTATGGCTGTGGCTCGGTATGTGACGTCTTACATCACCAAAAAAGAGAAGACAGAATTGAAGGATATGTGGGAGGACATTTCCCATGAAAAGAGCCTCAGCAAGAAGTTGTACAGTTTCAGTCTGAAGATGTTGTCGCATCGAGAAATCGGAGCGTACGAATGTTCTGACCGGTTGTCTTCAGCAAGTCTCTATGCCAAGTCCAGGAGTATCGTTTGGGCGAGTCTTGGTCTTGCAGCAACGCGTAATCGAGTTCTCAAACCTGTGCGGGAAATTGAGTATTTGGCGGAAAAGGAGCCAAACAGTACCGACATTTTGAAGACAAACATGTTGGATACAAATTATCCAAATCGAAGCAGTCACCTCGAGAATGTTTGTCTGTATGAGGTTCTGCAAAATTACATATTCAAGAGGAACATCAAAGAAGATACTGAGAAAGGAGTGTATGCTGTAATAGGAAGTGAGGGATGTCTGGTCAAGCAAAGAAAATGCCACTTGGTAAACCATCGAAAATTGAGTGGTGAATCTCCTGAAAAAAAGGAGTTTTTCTATTTAGCACTTTTGCAACTTTTCAAGCCTTGGCGTGCAGAAGAGGAACTGCTTGGAGATTTCCTCTGTTACGAAGACTCTTTCAATGCCGCCAAGGAGACCATAGAATGTCCTGCTTTTCCCAAATATGTAGAAATGTTGAATGCGGAAATTGAGCAGGAAGCAACAATTGCAGCCGAGATTGCCAGAGACAGTTCTCAGGACAGTCAGAGTTCTGCTTCATTGAGTCAGGATCCACTAGGAGGACCTGTTATCGAAAATGAAGCTGCCACTGCTATGAATGAAGTGGAAAGAGCCATGGCACATGCTCAAGAGGATGCGGTTAACTTAGAAGAGTTGGAAAGGCAACTCAACGTTGAGCAGAGGAAAATATATGACGAAGTTACCATGCAAATTGATCATGGATTAAGTCATGATAAGAAAGAGTGCTCATGTACGTCGTTGAAGCCTGTCCGACTGTACGTGAGTGGAGAAGCGGGAACTGGAAAAAGTTTCCTCATTAAAGCAATTTCATGCTATTTGCAGGAAAAGACAGAGTCATCGCTTTCTTGTGTTGTCACTGCTCCAACTGGACTGGCAGCACATAATATTAAAGGGATTACTTTACATCGTTTACTGATGCTGCCAGTGGAGCATGACAACAAATTAGAATATCACAAGCTATCTGGAGATGCTTGTTTTGAAGTTTCAAGAATCTTGAGGAAAATGAAACTTCTTATCATTGACGAAGTAAGCATGGTTTCCAATGTCATGCTTGCCTTTGTGCATTTGAGGATGCAAGAAGTTCTCAAAACAGAGTATGATGTGTTATTTGGTGGCAAACACATCATTGTTTTCGGAGATCTTTTGCAGCTGACACCAGTGAAAGGGCAACCTGTGTTCAAAATGCTCACGCATGAAGATACCAGGAAGTGCCTAGGCAGCATTGGCAACGTCAATATATGGTTAAACTTCAATTATGCTGAACTGCATGAAAATATGCGTCAGGCGAAGGATGAAGTTTACAAGACTATTCTACAAGATGTTAGAATTGGAAAAGTGACCGAGCATGGGAAAGAAGCTTTACATGCACGATTACTGTCAAATTTATATCCAGAACAAGATGTTGTGCCTGAGAATATTTTTCAGAAAATTACTGAAAAGAAATCTGGAATATGTTTGATGCCAACTCTTGCAGAATGTGCCAAATTTAACAACAAAATGTTGCATTTAGAAAAGCAAGAGATTGTGAAACTGGAAGCTATTGATAGAGTAGAGCATATGGGATCAACAATTATTTTGTCTGAGAATCTGAAAACAAAATTGGATTCATTAGAGAAGAGTATATCTAAAACTGCAGGTTTTGAAAAGACTCTGAATGTGTGCTTGAACTGCCGTATAATTTTAAGAAGGAATTTACATGTTGAAAGAGGTCTGGTAAATGGATCAATGGGTAATGTTGTTGATTTTGTGAAATACAGAAATAGAGATGTAATTGAATTTTTAAAAATTAAATTTGAAGGCATTGAGGAAGTACAGCTAATTGCTCGTTGTTCTGCTAGATTTTTGCTTGTAAAAGACTTATATGTTCGCCGTAAGCAGTTTCCTGTTTGCTTGGCATATGCGGTGACAATCCATAAATCGCAAGGTTTAAGTGTAGACAGTGCATTGGTGAATATTGGCAGTTCTGTGTTCAAGGAGGGTATGGCATATGTGGCATTGTCACGAGTTAGAACTTTATCGGGATTGTACTTGATTGAGTGTGATGTCACAAACATTTGTGCAGATCTAGATTGTGTTAAGGAATACAATAGGTTAAGAAGAGAGTATGCGCCACATTTGCCTCAGTTTCCTTTGTTTGAGAAACGTCTGGTAGGCCGGAAACGAAGAAATGAGAACAATACTGGGGAGGTTATAGCAAAAAGACAAAAAGTGAATTAACCTAAAATTACAAGCAGAAACAAAAAGGATTCTGTTGAAGATGTTGTTGGTTTTCAGTTTGAAAACAGTTCTGGTGTCAACTGCTATGCTAATGTAGTAATTAATGTTTTGTTTTCTCTAAAAAATGTAAAAGAAGAGATTGTGGTCAATTCTGATCAAAGATTTTGCGGTTTGTTAAATTCTGTGTTAGAGAAATGTACCACTGATAGAAGAAACATAGAAAGTGTGTCTGAAATTCGAAATCTGTTAGACAGATGTTCAGGCCAAACACAATTCTCTCAAAATATTCAGCAAGATTGTCAGGAGTTTTTAATGTATTACATGCTGAAGGTGTAGATGTAGATCAGCTGTTTGGGCTTTCTTATCAATGGCAGCATGACTGCGAGAACTGTATGATATCAAGTACTACTAGTGTAGACTCAGAAAGATTTATATATTTAACTTTGCCAGACAGTAAATCAGTCTCCTTTAATAAGCTAGTAAAAGCTGCTAATCACAACATGGAGTGTAGCCAATGTAAATCTGAAATGATGTCCACATTATTTATACGAACATATGGCCAGTACGTCATTTTAATGTTCCAACGATGTAGGCCTGATGGAACAAAATTGACAACTTTAATAAAAAATGTTGTAGCTTCGCAGTTGTCAATATCAGGAAGGACTTTTGTAACTACAGCAATTATATATCATGACGGCCCTTCAATAACATCAGGACATTACACAGCTTATTTAAAGTCTAGAAATGGCTGGTCATTCTGCAATGATTCTGTTTTAATTTTCAAAAAAAAATTGCCGTATGACCTTAAAAACTCTTACCTGGTGTTTTTAAAACCAAAATTTTAGGGAAATAATCTCGGGATGTGCTCTGTGGAATTTCAAGAAGTTCTAATGGCTCCTACACAATTTGGCCTTGAGGATAAGTGTAGTTCAGAGACATAACTTCTAATCATAGGACTGGACATCATGGAGATATATGTGCACTTTGAATGAGTTCAGAAAAACTGTTTCTTTTTATAAGCTAATTGAAGCAGCCAATCAAAACATGGAGTAGAGGGAATGTAAGTCTGCAATGCTGTCTACTGTTTTACATTGCTTTGTGATTAAAAGTGATGTAGAGAATTAAATAATTGTTGTAGTCATAGAGGTAGTGTAAGTCTGCTTCATATTAAGCAGTATCAGTGTCATAGGAAATGTAGAACATGACTGAGCAAGAAGGGGAAGATATTACTATTCCAGGATTGTGAAAATGATCTTCAACATTTTAATTCTGAAAGTTGCGGAAATGCCAAATGATGGGATTGGCTAACAAGAAATCCAAGAGTTATACATGGCTCTGACAAGATTTGGCCTTGTGGAATCTTGTGGTAGAGAGCAAGAAGTCATTTATTGTATGTAACATGTTTTTAAAAACGATGGAGATTTTCTTTCAGAAAGTGGCGGGCTGAAAGTAATAACAGCACAAAAGAGTGTAAGCTATTCATAGGACATCCTTGGACGTCATGGAAAGTAAGTTAACTTTAAGGAGTTCTGATTTTTGATTTCTGATGTTGTATGGGTTTTTTAAACACAATCATTTTGATTGTGTTTTTTTTTCCCCGCTGTTACATGATGAATACCTTCAAGTCACTGTTTTTAGTGAATTTTGATACATTCTGAGAACAGCAAAAATAAACCATTTAACATGTATAATTAATTCTGTACTGTTTGCATTTATGATGTATATGTAGAACTGTGTAGGAGGCATGGAGAAGGTGAGGCTTCTGTAAGTGTCAAAGTTGTTGCATGCAGTGCTGCACTTCTGCGTATTCTTTCATATGCTAGACTACATCTGCACAATGAGATACCTAAGCAAAGGAAACACAAGTGATGTGATTGTGAAATGAGCAAAATAAATTGCATGTATTTCAATTACATCACCTGTGTTTCCTATCATTACGAATCACATTGTGCAGATCAAGTTTAGGTCTGTCCAGGGAAACATAGGAGGTTTGGACTTTGTTGAAGATTGCAGTGGACATGACTCACTTCATTGGTAGACCTTCACATGTATTATGTCCTCTATTCTCTTCAACAACTCGAAATTTCATCTGCAACCCTGAGTAGGCCTCACCTGAAACAAAACTCTGGATAGTAGACATCTTATTGGCATCCTGAAGCAATTATTTTAAATTTTAGTGTCTTGCGACACTTTTCTGAGACAACAGCAATGCAAAAGATGCACCATGTTTTAAGATAGGCCTCACTTCATCTGCATCAAGATAGTGTTAGTTTAAAATGTATATCTTTAGGACTGTGTAGCTTCTGTAAGTGTCAAAGTTATTGAAAAACTGTTTGTCCTTCAATCTTTGCCCTTGTCTTTTGTAATTTTTTACTACATGTTTTTATATTTTTCAAATGTTTGTTCTCTCTTTCACAGATTGAAAGTATAAAAATAAAAAATGAGGAATTTAACGACAATTATAAGGTAAATATTTTGTACTCTTTTCGTTACATTTCTATCACATTGAACTACTATTAGTTCCACTGCTTCATTTCTTTAATCCTCAGTTTCCTGCCTTTGCTACTTCCCTCATTCCTTTCTCTATTACCTACTTACTCAACTCCTTCCACTCTTTTTCTCAGTCCCTCTCTTCTCATAGTTCCTCACTCTTGTTCACTCACTCCGTCTCTATTACTCTTAGTGTCTTTGACTGATCACTGTATCACTATTTGTTCATAATGCTTTCTCTGTGTAGTTGAAGCACACTAAGGGGCATATTATAAATGCAGCCAATAAAATTATTGCTCTTTTTATTGGCAGAAAACTGGTGCAAAAGCGGCTTTAGCGGCAGTTTTCTGCCGCAAAAGCAGCTTTAGCGACACATTTCTGCCGATAAAAGCTGCAAAACTTTTATTGCCTATGTTGATAATATGCCCCTATGTTATTTACATTAGGGCTATATTGTCCAGTATAACAATCAAAATTGCTCTCCAAAGACACCAGGCAAAGCAGACGCTCCCTCAAACAGATCACCAAGCGCAATTTACCCTACTTACAATCTAGCCTGTTCTCTGTCGAGACTTTAGCAATCTTTAGAGCACAAGATAAGATCTTTTCACATGGAAGAGCCAGACGTATTGCAATTCTACTTAAGAAACAAGCATTGGCATAGACAATAGGTCTCGCCTTTGGGACCTTATACGTGTTTAGCCATGCAACAGTTGATGTTGCTGCACCAAGGATATTATGCTGCATAACTAAATACTTAGAAGGTCCCAAAGTCGATACCTATTGGCTATGCCAATGCTTGTTTTTCTTTCACTTCGTTATCTATTTTGTTTTTCACAATTATACCCTCTTCTGTCTGTTCTTTGGTAAATAGATCTATTAAACAGTATCTCTTCTTTACTCCCTATAGCTGTCTTTCTTGAACCATCACTCTCTGTTTACTTTCCTTATACTTACACTTTTTTTTAAAAAAAATTTTTTTTTTGGTTAGCTCCCGGTCCGCGTACCGGGAAGCTAACCCGGGAGCGAACCAAAAGAAAGAGAGCTTGCCAGAGTGCTAAACATTGTAGCAATTTTTTTGGAAAGGGAAGGTAGTTCTGAAAAGAACTTTTTTTTTTATATTTTTGTTGTTTTATATTTTTTTTGTATTTTTTGAACATTTTTTGTTTTTTTTGTATTTTTTGAACGATTTTATATTTTTTTTGGTTTTTTTGGGGGGGGGGAAAACAACAAAAAACAGGCGTTGAAAAGGGCTCAACAGGAGCAAAAAAAAATTACTGGGGGCGGTTAGGGCAATCATGGTGTTCATACGCCAGGTTCAGTGCATTGATGCTCATGTTGCCACAAGCTAATAATGCACGACAGTACATACATAAGTGAATCATGTGCCCAAAATTTGGTTGGATATTTGGCACAGTTTCCCGTGCCTCCTCTGGTGATAAAGAAACCGATGTTGTTGGTCTCGCCACAGGAGTTGGTCGAGGATTGTCCATCATATCCCTTAATTCCGCCCGGCTGTAATTTAGGGGATGTTTCCTCGTCATGTGCCTATGCATGGTATGATTACCATAGCTGTATTTTTTGTCCGTCCCTCTGGACAATTGTTCCTTGCATATGAGGCATGTTGCGTACCTGGCATTGACCTTTTTTTGGCCACGAGGGATGGAAAAAAACTGCCAGATGAAACTGGGTTTCTTTCTTGAAACCCGGGGCAACTCTTCCAGGAATTGTGGTTGTTCTCCCTCCTCATCCATCTCTTCATCTTCCTCCTCAGTGTTGGTAACCACCTGGGGAGGTGGTCCTCTCTTCCCATGAGGAGGTGGAGGTGGTGGTGGGGGTGCACCAGCTGAAGCAATCAGTGAAGCCATTTTCATACAATCAAAATAGGTCTTCCAAGAAGCAAAATAGGTCTTCCTCTCACAATAATGAAAGTCAGAGTGAGGAAAGAAGGAGTGGTTTTCATCATTTGGAAAAAACAATACTTCTCAACCAATGAAAAGTGTTATTTTTAGGTCACCTGACCTAGCCTTCCATAATTATGAAACTAAAAGTGAAATGAACCAATGAAAAGCTTTATTAACAAGTCACATGACCTCTAACGCTCATGTTACGCGCTGCGGAACGCTCCCCGGTTAGCTTCCGGTTCGCTGCGCTTCGCGCCTCGGTCCGCGCCCCGGGACACTTCCGGGTGCGCTAACGCGATACGTCACAAGACGCATTTCGCGGCAACGCGATACGTCGCGCTTTCGCGCCGCGGATCGCTTCCGGGGAGTTGCGTTTCGCGCCTCGGTCCGCGCCCCGGGGCACTTCCGGGTGCGCTAACGCAGTACGTCATAAGACGCATTACGCGGCAACGCGATACCGTCACTATGTTGATTTGTTACCGGTTCGCGGACCGGATCGCGGAATCGAATTGAGCTAACGGGAAGCTTCCCGGTTAGCGGACCGGGAGCGAAACAAAAAAAATATTTAAAAAAATGTATTAATAAACATATAAAATATATTTTTGGATTTAAAGAAGAATACATTTTACAGCTGTAGATATTAGCTTTTAAAAAACCAATGAAATTCACTGAAAAAACCATAGGTTATAGACCATATATAGTTAGGAATTAGCATTTACAAAACCTTGAAAATTCACTGAAAAAACCATAGGTTATAGACCATATATAGTTAGGAATTAGCATTTAAAAAACCTTATTTTACTCACACAAAACCATTGAAATTCCATATATAGTTAGTTGTACTAACTATATATCGCGCACCCGCAATCCACTGCTGATGATGTCACATATTACATCATTCATGACATGGTCAGTGACATCACTGATGACATCACTGATGACATCTCAAATGACATCACTGATGACATCACTGATGACATCTCAAATATATATTCACTGAAAAAACCATAGGTTATAGACCATATATAGTTAGGAATTAGCATTTACAAAACCTTAAAAATTCACTGAAAAAACCATAGGTTATAGACCATATATAGTTAGGGAATAGCATTTAAAAAACCTTATTTTACTCACACAAAACCATTGAAATTCCATATATAGTTAGTTGTACTAACTATATATCACGCACCCGCAATCCACTGCTGATGATGTCACATATTACATCATTCATGACATGGTCAGTGACATCACTGATGACATCACTGATGACATCTCAAATGACATCACTGATGACATCACTGATGACATCTCAAATGACATCACTGATGACATCACTGATGACAACATCCAGTGACTGTATTTTTCTGTAAAGTTAAAATATGTCTTACATATTTATGAATGAGTCGATGTATAAGTGTCTGGACGATGGATTTAGTAGGTGCATGACTGAATGTATGAGTGAGTGATTAAATGTGTCTCACTGAGTGCATGGGTTAGTGACTAAACTGTCTTAATTTGTGCATCATTATGTCTGTTGTTCTGTAAACTGCTGCATGTGTTGATCAGTAGCTATATGAGTAACTATATGGGTTATTGATTGGTTGCCCAAGCATTTGTATGGGAGACTGAGTGTGTGTGTGGGTGGCTGGGAAGTGTATGACTCTGTGCATAGATGTATGGGTTCAAAAGTGCATGTTGGAAACAGCTGTATGGGCGGTTGACTGTGTGCATGACTGTATTGGTGAGTGGATAGATATCTCAGTGCTACATGTCAAATTAAGTACATATGTAAAATACAGTACATGTGAGAGTTGACATATATAAATAACTGTGCATAAGAGCCAGTGAATGTGTGAGTGGCTGTATGGATCATTGTGAACTTGTATCCAGGATTGTATAAGTGAGTAAATATGTTTTAGTATATGTTTGAATAAGTAAGGTGTGTTTAACTGTATAGTTAAGGAAATGGAGGTGTGATTGATTGTTTGCATGACTGTCTAGGTGTGTGTGTAACTTCATGGATGAGTGACAATCTGTGAGTCTGTGTTTACACTGAGTGTATCTAAGGTTATATTAAAGTCTGAAGAGGTTCATCGTATTATCACATGAATGATTTTATCAGTGATGTCATCAGTAATGTCATTTGAGATGTCATCAGTGATGTCATCAGTGATGTCATTTGAGATGTCATCAGTGATGTCATCAGTGATGTCATTTGAGATGTCATCAGTGATGTCATCAGTGATGTCACTGACCATGTCATGAATGATGTAATATGTGACATCATCAGCAGTGGATTGCGGGTGCGTGATATATAGTTAGTACAACTAACTATATATGGAATTTCAATGGTTTTGTGTGAGTAAAATAAGGTTTTTTAAATGCTATTCCCTAACTATATATGGTCTATAACCTATGGTTTTTTCAGTGAATTTTTAAGGTTTTGTAAATGCTAATTCCTAACTATATATGGTCTATAACCTATGGTTTTTTCAGTGAATTTCATTGGTTTTTTAATAGCTAATATCAAAACCTTTACAATGTATTATTCTTTAAAAAGAAAAATATTTTTTACATGTTTTTAATAAAAAAAAAAATTTATTTTTTTTTTGTTTCGCTCCCAGTACGCGTACCGGTTAGCTTCCCGTTAGCTCAATCCGGAGGCGCGACCCGGTACGCGAACCGGTAAACGTTCCTTTTGCGCACCTCTCGCGTTACAAAACAACATCGTGACGCGTCGCGTCAGCATGACGTTTCGCGTTCTCGCGTAATACGTCATATGACGTGCTACGTTCGCGTACCCGGAAGCGCAGCGGTACGCGAACCGGAAGCGATCCGCGGCGCGGCGCCGACCGCGTAACGTAAACACAGCAGGTCATGTGACTCGGTAATAACACTTTTCATTGGTTCATTTCACTTTTGGTTTCCTAATGATGTAATACTAGGTCATGTGATCTAAAATGAACACTTTTCATTGGTTTAGAACTTTTGTTTTTCCCAAATGATGAAAACCCCTCCTTCTTTCCTCACTCTGACTTTCATCTTGGTGAGAGAAAGACCCTTTATTGAGACTTTGAGATGGCTTCATTAGTAGCTTCAGCTGGTGCTAACCCACCACCTCCACCAAATCCAAGAAAGAGAGGACCACCTGCAGAAGTAATTTTGCAAGAAGAGGAAGAACAGGAAGAGGAGGAAGAGGAGGAAGAGCCAAGGTTTTTGCCAGAGGAGCCCAGAAGGTACAATCGAAATGAGAATTACATCTGGCAATTCTACAGAATTCCTGAGGGGCAAAAAAAAGTGAATGCACGCTACGTGTTTTGCCGTATATGCGGTGATAGATTGTCAAGGGGCACTGATAAAAAATACAGTTATGGCAATCATACTATGCATCGGCATATGAGTAGGTGGCACCCAAATAATTATAGTGCTGCCCAGCTACGTGACGAACAACAAAATCCCCTCCCAATGGCAAGAAGATCGGTGGTTCCAGAGGTGTCGGGACCAGAGGCGAGGGAGATGATTGCAAACATCCAAATGTTGTTTGGGCACGTAAAGCAAGTGTGCGTGGAATGTGGCGATTTCATCTGCTACAGAGAAAGTAGCATCACTTTGATTTTGCGAGCAATTCAAAATCATGTTAATGTTTGTACGAAACGCCCCAAAAAATAAATTCTTTTTTTTTTTTTTGCTCCTGTTGAGCCCTTTATAATGGATCGTTTTTGTTTCCCCCCCCCCAAAAAAACCAAATTTTTTTTAAAAACGTTCAGAAAATACAAAAAAAGTTAAAAAATGTTCAAAAAATACAAAAAAAAATATAAAACAACAAAAACATAAAAAAAAAAGTTCTTTTCAGAACTACCTCCCCATTATAAAAAAATTGGTAGAATATTTGGAACTCTGCCAACCTCTATTTCTCTTAGTTCGCTCCCCGGGGCGCTACCCGGTACGCGTACCGGCAGCTAACCAAAAAAAATATTTTTTTAAAAAAAGAACAGTAAGTATAAGGTAAGCAAACAGACAGTTATGTGAAAAGAAAGACAGCGTTAGGGAGTAAACAAGAGATACTGTTACCTACAATCCACTGCTTATGATGTCACATATTACATCATTCATGACATGGTCAGTAACATCAACAGCAGTGGATTGTAGGTAACAGTATCCTTAGTTTACTCCCTATAGCTGTCTTTCTTTTAACATAACTGTCTGTTTCCTTCCCTTATAGTTACTGTTCTTTTTTTAAAAAATTTTTTTTGATCAGTCATAAACAGTGACATTAATAGAAACAGAGAGAGTGAACAAGAGTGAAGAACTATGGTCCTCCTCAGCCACCCTCAGAAAACCAAGGGGGTCAAGATACATCTACCGTGCCCCCTTCTACCCATTCTGAACATTATTTGCCCTCCATCTTGTATCTTGATTCGACCGAAACACAAAATGGTGGACTCCCATAACGCTGCTGGTTTGCGAACCGGGCAACTTCCCGGGAAGCGGTCCAAAAAAAAAAGTTGGGAAAGTAATTCACAGACACTAAGAGTAATAGAGATGGAGTGAGTGAACAAGACTGAGGAACTATGAGAACAGAGGGACTGAGAAAAAGAGTGGAAGGAGTTGAGTAAGTAGGTAATAGAGAAAGGAATGAGGAAAGTAGCAAAGGCAGGAAACTGAGGATTAAAGAAGTGAAGCAGTGGATCTAATAGTAGGTGAATGTGATAGAAATGTAACGAAAAGAGTACAACTATTTACCTTGTAATTGCCGTTAAATTAATCACATTTTATTTTTATACTTTCAATCTGTGAAAGAGAGAACCAACATTTGAAAAATATTAAAACATGTATTTAAAAATTACAAAAGACAAGGGAAAATATTGAAGGACAAATAGTTTTTCAACAACTTTGACACTGACAGAAGCTTCTGCTTCTCCAGGTCCTCTACACAATCCTAAAGATATACATTTTAAACTAACAGTATCTTGATGCAGATGAAGTGAGGCCTATCTTAAAACATAGTGCATCTTTTGCATTGCTCTTGTTTCAGAAAAGTGTCGCTTCAGGATGCCAATAACATGTCTCCTATCCAGAGATTTGTTTGAGGTGAGGCCTACTCAGAGTTCAAGATGAGATTTACACTTGTTGAAGTGTACAGAGGAGATAATATCTGTGAAAGTCTACCAATGAAGTGAGTCATGTCCACTGCACTCTTCAACAAAGTAGAAACCTCCTATGTTTCCCTGGACAGACCTAAACTTGATCTGCACAATGTGATTCGTAATGATAGGAAACACAGGTGATGTAATTGAAATATGTGCAATTTATTTTGCTCATTTCACAATCACATCACTTGTGTTTCCTTTGCTTAGGTATCTCATTGTGCAGATGTAGTCCAGCATATGAAAGAATACGTAGAAGTGCAGCACTGCATGCAATAAATTTAACACTTACAGAAAACTCACCTTCTCCATGCCTCCTACACAGTTCTACATATACATCATAAATGCAAACAGTACAGAATTAATTATACATGTTAAATGGTTTATTTTTGCTGTTCTCAGAATGTATCAAAATTCACTAAAAACAGTGACTTGAAGGTATTCATCATGTAACAGCGGGGAAAAAAAAACACAATCAAAATGATTGTGTTTAAAAAACCCATACAACATCAGAAATTAAAATTCAGAACTCCTTAAAGTTAACTTACTTTCCATGACGTCCAAGGATGTCCTATGAACAGCTTACACTCTTTTGTGCTGTTATTACTTTCAGCCCGCCACTTTCTGAAAGAAAACCTCCATCGTTTTTAAAAACACGTTACATGCAATAAATGACTTCTTGCTCTGTACCACTATTTTCCACAAGGCCAAATCTAGTCAGAGATATTTATAACTCTTGGATTTCTTGTAAGCCAATCCCATCATTTGGCATTTCCGCAACTTTCACAATTAAAATGTTGAAGATCATTTTCACAATCCTGGAATAGTAATATCTTCCCCTTCTTGCTCAGTCATGTTCTACATTTCCTATGACACTGATACTGCTTAATATGAAGCAGACTTACACTACCTCTATGAGTACTACAATTATTTAATTCTCTACATCACTTTTAATCACAAAGCAATGTAAAACAGTAGACAGCATTGCAGACTTACATTCCCTCTACTCCATGTTTTGATTGGCTGCTTCAATTAGCTTATGAAAATAAACAGTTTTTCTGAACTCATTCAAAGTGCACATATATCTCCATGATGTCCAATCCTATGATTAGAAGTTATGTCTCTGAACTACACTTATCCTCAAGGCCAAATTGTGTAGGAGCCATTAGAACTTCTTGAAATTCCACAGAGCACATCCCGAGATTATTTCCCTAAAATTTTGGTTTTAAAAACACCAGGTAAGAGTTTTTAAGGTCATACGGCAATTTTTTTTTGAAAATTAAAACAGAATCATTGCAGAATGACCAGCCATTTCTAGACTTTAAATAAGCTGTGTAATGTCCTGATGATATTGAAGGGCCGTCATGATATATAATTGCTGTAGTTACAAAAGTCCTTCCTGATATTGACAACTGCGAAGCTACAAAATTTTTTATTAAAGTTGTCAATTTTGTTCCATCAGGCCTACATCGTTGGAACATTAAAATGACGTACTGGCCATATGTTCGTAGAAATAATGTGGACATCATTTCAGATTTACATTGGCTACACTCCATGTTGTGATTAGCAGCTTTTACTAGCTTATTAAAGGAGACTGATTTACTGTCTGGCAAAGTTAAATATATAAATCTTTCTGAGTCTACACTAGTAGTACTTGATACCATACAGTTCTCGCAGTCATGCTGCCATTGATAAGAAAGCCCAAACAGCTGATCTACATCTACACCTTCAGCATGTAATACATCAAGCATATACATTAAAAACTCCTGACAATCTTGCTGAATATTTTGAGAGAATTGTGTTTGGCCTGAACATCTATCTAACAGATTTCTAATTTCAGACACACTTTCTATGTTTCTTCTATCAGTGGTACATTTCTCTAACACAGAATTTAACAAACTGCAAAATCTTTGATCAGAATTGACCACAATCTCTTCTTTTACATTTTTTAGAGAAAACAAAACATTAATTACTACATTAGCATAGCAGTTGACACCAGAACTGTTTTCAAACTGAAAACCAACAACATCTTCAACAGAATCCTCTTTGTTTCTGCTTGTAATTTTAGGTTCATTGACTTTTCGTCTTTTTGCTACAACCTCCCCAGTATTGGTCACATTTCTTCGTTTCCGGCCTACCACACGTTTCTCAAACAAAGGATACTGAGGCAAATGTGGCGCATACTCTCTTCTTAACCTATTGTATTCCTTAACACAATCTAGATCCGCACAAATGTTTGTGACATCACACTCAATCAAGTACAATCCCGATAAAGTTCTAACTCGTGACAATGCCACGTATGCCATACCCTCCTTGAACACAGAACTGCCAATATTCACCAATGCACAGTCTACACTTAAACCTTGCGATTTATGGATTGTCACCGCATATGCCAAGCAAACAGGAAACTGCTTACGGCGAACATATAAGTCTTTTACAAGCAAAAATCTAGCAGAGCAACGACCAATTAGCTGTACTTCCTCAATGCCATCAAATTTAATTTTTAAAAATTCAATTCCATCTCTATTTCTGTATTTTACAAAATCAACAACATTACCCATTGACCCATTTACCAGACCTCTTTCAACATGTAAATTCCTTCTTAAAATTATACGGCAGTTCAAGCACACATTCAGAGTCTTTTCAAAACCTGCAGTTTTAGATATAGTCTTCTCTAATGAATCCAATTTTGTTTTCAGATTCTCAGACAAAATAATTGTTGATCCCATATGCTCTACTCTGTCAATAGCTTCCAGTTTCACAATCTCTTGCTTTTCTAAATTCAACATTTTGTTGTTGAATTTGGCACATTCTGCAAGAGTTGGCATCAAACATATTCCAGATTTCTTATCAGTAATTTTCTGAAAAATATTCTCAGGCACAACATCTTGTTCTGGATACAAATTTGACAGTAATCGTGCATGTAAAGCTTCTTTCCCATGCTCGGTCACTTTTCCAATTCTAACATCTTGTAGAATAGTCTTGTAAACTTCATCCTTCGCCTGACGCATATTTTCATGCAGTTCAGCATAATTGAAGTTTAACCATATATTGACGTTGCCAATGCTGCCTAGGCACTTCCTGGTATCTTCATGCGTGAGCATTTTGAACACAGGTTGCCCTTTCACTGGTGTCAGCTGCAGAAGATCTCCGAAAACAATGATGTGTTTGCCACCAAATAACACATCATACTCTGTTTTGAGAACTTCTTGCATCCTCAAATGCACAAAGGCAAGCATGACATTGGAAACCATGCTTACTTCGTCAATGATAAGAAGTTTCATTTTCCTCAAGATTCTTGAAACTTCAAAACAAGCATCTCCAGATAGCTTGTGATATTCTAATTTGTTGTCATGCTCCACTGGCAGCATCAGTAAACGATGTAAAGTAATCCCTTTAATATTATGTGCTGCCAGTCCAGTTGGAGCAGTGACAACACAAGACAGCGATGACTCTGTCCTTTCCTGCAAATAGCATGAAATTGCTTTAATGAGGAAACTTTTTCCAGTTCCCGCTTCTCCACTCACGTACAGTCGGACAGGCTTCAACGACGTACATGAGCACTCTTTCTTATCATGACTTAATCCATGATCAATTTGCATGGTAACTTCGTCATATATTTTCCTCTGCTCAACGTTGAGTTGCCTTTCCAACTCTTCTAAGTTAACCGCATCCTCTTGAGCATGTGCCATGGCTCTTTCCACTTCATTCATAGCAGTGGCAGCTTCATTTTCAATAAGAGGTCCTCCTAGTGGATCCTGACTCAATGAAGCAGAACTCTGACTGTCCTGAGAACTGTCTCTGGCAATCTCGGCTGCAATCGTTGCTTCCTGCTCAATTTCCGCATTCAACATTTCTACATATTTGGGAAAAGCAGGACATTCTATGATCTCCTTGGCGGCATTGAAAGAGTCTTCGTAACAGAGGAAATCTCCAAGCAGTTCCTCTTCTGCACGCCAAGGCTTGAAAAGTTGCAAAAGTGCTAAATAGAAAAACTCCTTTTTTTCAGGAGATTCGCCACTCAATTTTCGATGGTTTATCAAGTGGCATTTTCTTTGCTTGACCAGACATCCCTCACTTCCTATTACAGCATACACTCCTTTCTCAGTATCTTCTTTGATGTTCCTCTTGAACATGTAATTTTGCACAACCTCATACAGACAAACATTCTCTAGGTGACTGCTTCGATTTGGATAATATGTATCCAACATGTTTGTCTTCAAAATGTCGGTACTGTTTGGCTCCTTTTCCGCCAAATACTCAATTTCCCGCACAGGTTTGAGAACTCGATTACGCGTTGCAGCAAGACCAAGACTCGCCCAAACGATACTCCTGGACTTGGCATAGAGACTTGCTGAAGACAACCGGTCAGAACATTCGTACGCTCCGATTTCTCGATGCGACAACATCTTCAGACTGAAACTGTACAACTTCTTGCTGAGGCTCTTTTCATGGGAAATGTCCTCCCACATATCCTTCAATTCTGTCTTCTCTCTTTTGGTGATGTAAGACGTCACATACCGAGCCACAGCCATACAGTTATCAGCCACAAACTGTATATCCATGTTAGCATTCCACATGGACAAAATCACCGGGTTGTAGTCGTTGATGTACTTGGACTCTTCGTTCCTCTTCAAATTGTAAGTGTTTTTAGGTGATTTCTTCATCACATTATGTCGCAGCGAAGACATCAAACTGTTTACTCTTCCTTTAGAAATCACCGGTCGTGGAAAGCCGAAACGACATTTGGTGTAGAACTTGTCTTTGTTTCGGAATTTACGACGGCAGTACTTTCCACATCGATGGCTTTGGAAACGCAGAACTTTTTCTCTTAGGCTTTTCTTCTCCTTTGCGTTTGGAACAGCACACGTAGAATACTGTTGGATGAAACTAATCACTGAGTCTTCTGGATCCGTTCCAAATTTAGGTGCATCCTTGATCCACAGCAACATATGTATATGAGGAGCACCTCTTGCTTGGTACTCCTTTCTCCAGAAGAAATCCAACACCTCTCCAAGAGGTGGATTCTTCTTATTCATGATGAAAGACATCATAGCTTCAAATCTATGATTGAAGTACCTACATACATTGACTGGATCCAAAGAGCACAGTTCTCCGGGTGTCTTGAATTCGATGTTTTCTACGTTAGCATTTGCCTCTCGTAGAAATTCAAGTAAGTCTTCCCAGCCATACTCGGCACAGCTCAGAGTGAGGAACCATGTGGGAGTTCCTAAGTTCCTCAGCATACATTTTAAATCACCATAACGACGGTACCAGTACTCATTAGTACCACGCTGACACGCCATGAGATTAATCAGGTGAGAATCCAAAATACTGTCTTGGACATTGACTTTATCCATAAAATCACTTGCCGAGATGTTTTGCATGTGTATACCACTTTTCAAGATGTGGTTCACTGCATATGACAGTCCAGACAGATCGCTTTCAAACAGGAGATGAAACAAATAAGGAATGCATTGTCGAAACCTAGCATCTCCTGCATACAATCGCAAAGTCCGGTATTCAGAAGCAGGAATTTGATGAGGTCGCTCATCATATCTTCCTCCCTGACCTGTTGGAAAAAGCTGTGGGAAACACCGAGCTTCCAAACTTTCCTCCCAAACACTAATGGGACTCCCTTTGGCTTGTTTCATTTGAAACAACTCAATAGCATTCCCCATGACTTCCTTCGAATGCAAAGGATGAACACTATAATGTTCATATATTTCCTCACTAGTAGAGGGTTCTACTTTCTCAATTTGACCAGCACACAAATCGCTATCCTCTTCCTCACTTACTTCCTCTTCTGCAACATATACATTCTTATAGTATTTATTATTATTTTTTCAAATACAATGTTGCCTTTTTAACTTTCCTAACATCTACTAAATCTTGCCATATTTTCTTATTCTTTGTCGGAACCCCATTAACTAAGATAACCAGAGGTTCCTCTTCCACTTTTTCTACTCCAATTGTGTTAATGTTTTTCTTGAAATCTAGAGGCAAATAAACAACTCTTCCCTTTAATCCTCTCTGTAAATCTGATGGAGGCAATTTCCCTGTCTTTGGCTCCATTCTTACAATAGCCTGAAAGGGATGGATACTTTGAATCAAAATAGATTCATAAGTATTTAAGTCCTTCAATTCAGAAGGAATCTCAACCAATTCCAGATTATTATGAACTGCTCTAGCAGGCATCTGGTTTTGTTTTAATTTGTTACAACAATAAGTACACACACGTTGATCCAATCCCAAATCAAAACATTTTTCTACCATCAAGTATGTTGCAAAATCCTTCCATTCACTATTATTTTCCCTTTCACTTTTTGCATATAAATCCACTAACTTAGTCTGATTCTTATAATAAGTGCGTCTACAACACACACAAGTGAAATTAGGCCTCTCACTTGATTTCATGTCAAACGTCGCAATTTCCCTCTGGAAATTATCTGTACTGGAAACATGTACACTATCTTCCAAATGACCCTCTACTTCTTGCTCAATTTCAACATTCTCCTCTTTACTTCCAAAGTAACAAAACTCAATTTCTTCACATATATTCTTCACATCTATTTCAGAACCATGCAAAAGAGCAGCGCATAATTGTTTCAGCATAATTGCTGGACTCTTAGCATAATACAACAGTCTAACTAACTTCCTCACTTTGTTATGATGCACTGCTAGCATCCTGAAATGATGAAAAACACTCTGGCATACTCTCCTGGAAAGACAAGCCAGTGAATGACCATGCAAACCTGTCACTTCTCTTACTCTGCAAGGATCTAATTCTTGCAACAACCTCATTTTCTGCTTCAAACTTTTTTTGTTAAATGACCGTACAAAATCACAAAGCAAATTGATGGAATCCTGTCGCACACTGCAAATACTACTACACTTCCAGGTGTACACAGGACCCTTTGCACGTCTTCCTAAAACCTCATTACCTAACAACTCTTCTGCCTCTGTTGTCACAAGTTTTTCTTTTTCAACTGGACAACCATCTTTCACTTCATAAGCACGACCACTGATGTCAACTGCATGCACCAAATCATTATCCTGGAAATAACTCTCTTCATTAAAAAATGCCTCACAGCTTGAACTATGTATCCATTCTCCAGAAAAAACTTCACAAAAATTACTACGATTAACTATTCTCTTCCATCTACTATTTCTTTTGAAATCAAAAATTGCCTTGTTTAGCTTCCTAATTCTATTGATTATCAAAATAAATAACTTACGTTTAATTTCAAATGCCTGATCAATAACTTTCTCAACTTTTTTTTTTCTCTTATAAAAAACTAGTTTCTGTTGACCTTTCTTAATATTTTTTAACAAATTGCCAATTATCCTGTTACGGAACATTCGTTTACGAATCTCCCTAAACTGTTGTTTCCTTCTACTATCATGCACAGATTTATCTCTTGCTCTAGCAGTAACATTTTCATTTGTCCTTTTCTTTCCATTTGATTTACTTCTCGTGTTATGGATTGAAACATTTTCTGTGGTAATATTTTTTTTTATTACAAATATTTCTTATGAAATATTTAGAGCTCTTACCCGGTGCTTTCTTCGTGGCTTGAGAAATCTTTTTGTTAGAGGACTGCTGCGTTTTTTTTTTCTCCTGCTGTCTTTGACGTTTTGCAGCCTTTATCTGTCTTAGTATTGTAGGCATATTGAAATCTTGAAATGATCTGCAGTTGAATCTGAGGAAAAATATAATAAAAAATGTTAATAAACATTATTATCAAACAGTAAATCAGTAATAGTGATCAAAAACATAACACACTACTTACAATCAGATAGGAGAAAGCTGCGTCAAAACCCTGCGCCTGCTTGAAGCTGGCATAGGTCTTGACGCAGCATTGTAGAGATGGGGCACCCCTGAGCCTTGCTGGAGCTGCATCGCACTTGCGATACAACTCCAGCAATGCGCCACCTTTACGGCACAGATGCGTCACGCATCTGTGCCGTTTTTGCCCCATGCTGCGCCGCATTGTAAATGCAGCACAACATGGGTGGCGGAACAGTGGCGCAGGATGACTGTCACATCCCTGGTGATGCGCCACTCATCATAAATCTATCCCTAAGCTTCTTATCTTGTTACAGATGAACTGCCATATGTATCATCAAAATATTTTACATTTTCTAAATAGCAAATTTTAAGGAATAAATAGCGATTCTTTACCATTCCTAATTTGCAATGAGCAAATTGCTAATTGCAAGTTACCCATTCATTTCCATGGCCTAGGAGGCTAATATGAATGAAGGTTTAATTTGCGATTAGCAATTTGCTCATCACAAAGTAGGAATTTTTCCAAGGGTGCAGGGGTGTCTCAAGAACACCTGCTGCACCCCTGAAAAACAAATTTAGGGGCATATGGCACACATACATGCCTTAAGGGCATGTGTTGGCGTCATATGGCACCTTTTGTTTTTTTGAAAAAAAGCTTTTTGAAAAGAATTCACAAATTACCACTAATTTACCACAATAGTTTCCAAATCCTTAATGTCATTTTTTACATAGTTTTTGTTTGATACATTGCATTTAAGTAGTCACAAAATTTACAAATGCTTCAGTGCAATCGCAAAATAAGGAATAGCAAATTTTGCTACTCCTTATTTTGCATCAAAGTTGTTTGATACATACCATTTGTCTAATTAACATTCGCAAAGGCCGAAATTCATAGAATTTTGATCTTTGCAAATGCTAATTAGCTTGATACATATGGCCCCAAGTGAGGCCTGTCTTGCGACATGGTGCATCTTTTGCATTACTGCTGATTGGGTTTTATGTGGTACGTTTTTTTTTTACACCATGACATATCTGCCTAAATGCATCAATTTTTAATGTTGTCACCTCATAGCAAATATTATGCACCACCGCTGCATCATAAAAGTGACGCACAGTGGCAGAAAAAAGGCATACACCTATCATAAATCTATCCCTAGCATTTTAAATGATTAATCCAGGATGACAATAGAGTGTGTCCTATCCAGAGGTTTGTTTAAGGTGAGGCCTACTCAGGATTGCAGATTAAAGTTACGCTTGATGAAGAATACAGAGGAGATAATACATATAAAGGACTACCAATGAAGTAAGTAATGTGCACTTTATTGCGCCAGTCATCATAAATGTATCCCTAAGCTTCTTATCTTGTTACAGATGAACCACCATATGTACCATCAAACTATTTTGCATTTCCTAAATAGCAAATTTTAAGGAATAAATAGCAATTCTTTACTATTCCTAATTTGCAATGAGCAAATTGCTAATTGCAAATTACCCATTCATTTCCATGGGATAGGAGGCTCATAGGAATTAATGTTGCAATTTGTGATTAGCAATTAGCTCATCACAAAATAGGATTTTTTTCAAGCGTGCAGGGGTATCTCAAGAACACCCTGCTGCACCCCTGAAAAAGAAATTTGGGAGCACATGGCACACCTACATGCCCTAATGGCATGTATGGGCGTCATATGGGACCTTTTTTTTTTGTTGAAAAAAATGCTTTTTGAAAAGAATTCGCAAATTACCACAAACTAGAAGTTGGTGGTAGTTTCCAAATCCTTAATATCATTTTTTACATATTTTTTTTTGATACATTGCATTTAAGGAATCACAAATTTTGAATTATTGACATTTTAAGTAATTTCCACATGTGCAGTGTTTTCAAAATATAATTTGAAAATCGTTTTTGGGGAAAAGTAATGGTTTGCAATTTTATGACAAGGACATAATGGTGTATGCTTCTCTATAAGGCATTTCAGTATCTCTAATGTCATTTTTCCCATATTACATTATAAGACCTTTCCCCATGAAGCACATTCCTTGTAAATATGCTCCCACCTGTGCATTGCAAATTTAGATTTTGACTGTTTCAGACACATAGCCATGTTGAAAGTGACCCAAAAAAATTGCAAACGTTTTAAAATAACACATTCATGTGTCTTAAGGACATTTTAAGTCATTTCCCCATGGACAATGTTTTCTAAGTGGCACAAAAGAGGTATACACCTATCATAAATCTGTCCCTAGCATTTTAAATGATTAATTCAGGATGACAATAAGATGTGGCCTATCCAGAGGTTTGTTTAAGGTGAAGCCTACTCAGGATTGCAGATTAAAGTTACGCTTGATGAAGAATACAGAGGAGATAATTTATTGTAAAGGCCTACCAATGAAGTAAGTGATTTCTACTTCATTGCGCCAGTCATCATAAATGTATCCGTAAGCTTCTTATCTTGTTAGACATCAACCGCCATATGTATCATATAACTATTTTGCATTTCCAAAAAAGCGAATTTTAAGGAATAAATAGCGATTCTTTACCATTCCAAATTTGCTTTGAGAAAATTGCTAATTGCAAATTACCCATTCATTTCCATGGGCTAGGAGGCTCATATAAATGAAGGTGCAATTTGCGATTAACAATTTGCTCATCACAAATTAGGAATTTATTCCAAAGGTGCAGGGGTGTCTCAAGAACACCCTGCTGCAACCCTAAAAAAGAAATTTGGGGGCATATGGCGCACATAAATTTTAACAACATTCCTTTACCTCAACAACGATTTTCAAATCATAACTTCAAAACACTACACATGGGAAAATTACTTAAATTGTCCTTAAGACACATAAAAGCGTTTTTTGATTGGCTTTCCTGCATGGTAGGGTCACTTTTAACATGGCTATGTAACACAAACATTCAAAATCAAAATTTTCCATGCACAGGTGGGAGCATATTTACAAGCAATTTGCGCCACAAAGAAAGGTCTTACATTAAAATGGGAAAAATAACATCAGGGACAGTCAATTGCCTTATAAAGAACCATACACCATTATGTCCTTCTCATGAATTTAAAAACAATTCCTTTTTCCCAAAAACGATTTTCAAATCATAATTTCATAACACTGCACATGAGAAAATGACTTAAAATGTCATTGAAACACATGAAAGCGTTTTTTGATTGGCTTTCCTGCATGGTTGGGTCACTTTTATCATGGCTATGTAACACAAACATTCAAAATTAAAATTTTCATGCACATGTAAGAGCATATTTACAAGCAATTTGCGCCACAGAGAAAGGTCTTACACTAAAATGAGAAAAATAACATCAGGAACAGTCAATTGCCTTATAAAGAACCATACACCATTATGTCCTTGTCATGATTTTATAAACAATTCCTTTTCCCCAAAAACGATTTTAAAATCATAATTTCTAAACACTGCACATGGGAAAATGACTTAAAATGTCATTAAAACACATGAAAGCGTTTTTTGATTGCCTTCCCAGCATGGTTTGGTCACTTTTAACATGGCTATTTAACACAAACATTCAAAATCTAAATTTTCCATGCACATGTGAGAGCATATTTACAAGCAATTTGCGCCACAGAGAAAGGTCTTACACTAAAATGAGAAAAATAACATCAGGGACAGTCAATTGCCTTATAAAGAACCATACACCATTATATCCTTGTCATGAATTTAAAAACAATTCCTTTTCCACAAAAACGATTTTCAAATCATAATTTCTAAACACTGCACATCAGAAAATGACTTAAAATGTCATTAAAACACATGAAATCATTTTTTGATTGGCTTTCCAGCATGGTTGGGTCACTTTTAACATGGCTATGTAACACAAACATTCAAAATCAAAATTTTCCATGCACATGTGAGAGCATATTTACAAGCAATTTGCGCCACATAAATCATAATTTTCTCCTTAAAGCACACTATTCTCTATCTAAAGTAAAGAAATATTTTCTCACCTTAGCAAATACTTTCAGTTTGAAAACAGTCTAAGAAACACACCAATTTGTCTTCAGCAGAGCAAAAGGTATGCACTCCAGAGTCTGCAGCTATCAAAAGCACAGAAATGCTATAATTCTTCACACATATTTCTCATGTCACCCAATCAAAACTCTTCCCTCACTTTTTTTCAAATGAAAACCCTTCCCCCTCTGCCCTTTCTGCCTATTTTCCATAGCAACCACCTCTTGGAGAAACTCTGGTGTTTGCAAGTTCACACAACAATGTTGCAATTGAACTCTGAACTCTCAGTGCACCTGCATATCCAGTGCTTTCTTTCATTTAATGATTTTTTATTGACCACTCAAAATACATCTTTCAAACAACACATCTGTACACCCTAACTTTCTGTTTTCATC
Organism: Lissotriton helveticus; assembly: GCF_964261635.1. Taxonomy (NCBI): domain Eukaryota; kingdom Metazoa; phylum Chordata; class Amphibia; order Caudata; family Salamandridae; genus Lissotriton; species Lissotriton helveticus. Next base: position 1,770,482,890 of record NC_136063.1, read on the forward strand.
AATCAAAATCCACCAATCACTGTTACTGCTTCATGAACACAGAAACTCCACAGTTTTTTTCATTTCAAACTCTCATTTTTTCAACTGCCATTTCATTGCCACACTTCATCTGACTGCAGGAGAACCTTCTCTCACCATGTTTTCTGTCTGGATTGTTGGTCATAGTTATATTCACTGGGCTCAAAGGTACGTTGAAAGCAGGAATTTACCTAACCTCAATTTACAAGATGTGGAAATTAAGTGGTTTGGCCACAGAGGATTAAAATGTCACCAATTGATACCATTGGTGAAAACCTTTATGCATTTGCCAAAACCTGACCTGTTAATTGTGCACTGTGGAGGTAATGACTTGGGCACTTTGACTGGTGTAGGTCTGGAAATGCTTTTAAAGGACACCTTTGAGCAATTAATGGCACTTTTTCCTCAGACTGCCTTGGTATATTCAAATATATGCCAAAGACAGAAATGGAGGTGGTCAAACCAATTTTGTCCACAAATTGAGAAGTCGAGGAAGCATGTAAACAAATCTGTTTCAGCTTACATGAGAGACCATGGAATGGGCTCCCTGTACAACAATAACTTGCGTTACTACATGCAAGATATCTACAGAGGAGATGGAGTTCACTTCTCAGATGAGGGCAACAGAATTTTCACTCTGAATTTAAAAATGTGCATTGGTACCTACTTATAAGTACCTAAATGTACCATAAACCCAAACGCTCTTCTCAGAGCTACCCTACATCTAATCACTCACAATTATTATTTTACTCTAACTTTTTTCACTAATTTTCAACAAAGTACACTCCCTGGGGCGCTACCCGGTACGCGTACCGGGAGCTAACCTCGCGAAATTTTTAAAAAAAATGTTTTTTTTCCGCACATATAAACCTCCTCAGCCACCCTCAGAAAACCTAGGGGGTCAAGATAACTCTACCGTGCCCCCTTCTACCCATTCTGAACATTATTTGCCCTCCATCTTGTATCTTAATTCGACCGAAACACAAAATGGTGGACTCCCGGAACGCTTAAGGTACGCGAACCGGGGCGCTCAACGGTTCGCGTACCGGGTCGCTCCCTGGGAAGCGCACCATCAAAAAAGGTGGGAAAGTAGTTCACAGAAAAGCCACTTGAGACAATTTCACCAAATATAGATTAGCTCATACTACATACCAATCCCTACCATTTTCACAAATTTGATTGGAATTCCATTTAGCCATTTAGCCTGTAGACCTCTCTAAATACCGTGAGGTAAATTACTTCACAAAACACATCTGAAATGTTGGAATTGACAACCAATTAAAATGTTACTTTCATTTTCTACTTTTTTTACCTGACATTTGATTGGTTATGTACCCGAATATATATAAAGGAAGAGAAGGAAACACAGCCATTTTGACTACTACTTCCTGGTGTACATTTCAATAGGATTTTCATTAATAACTTCAACTTCTTTTTAAAGGTAAGTTGTTATTTTTAAAACTGAAGTATATTGTGCACTTTAAGTTAATATGGCAAACTTTTTCTGTTAGTTATATACTATCCCTCTGTAGTACTTATAAATTTAGATACACTTTTTTATATTCCTACTTCCACTCTGATACTATACACTGCCCAAAGATAAATTCTCTGTTAAAAACTGCCTATCTAAAATTAATCCCAACAGTGCCCTACCTCTACTAATATATTTTTTTTTTATGCAAATTTCAGGGAAAATGGAAAGTGAACAAAACATTTCATTTGAAATTGTCCTTCCAGAGTCCAACACAGAAATCATTGATCCAAATGAGATTGAATTTATGGATGAAACTTGGGACCAAGAACTACTGCAATGTGTACAAGCAGTAGATAACCTCCTTGCAAATGAGGACATTTTACAACCTCAGAGACTACAATCTATATTCCATGATAATTATGAAATTTCTGACAATGAAATGTTAGAAAGTTTAATAAATTATGAAACACAATAAAAAAAGCTTAAAAAATAAAAAAAAATAAAAAATAATCAACAAAACCAACAATCAATTAACATACAGCATTTGAAAAGTCTATCATTCATTTTTCATTGTGGTACGCTCCCCAGAACGCTTCCCGGTTCGCGTACCGGGCGCTAACCACGAAAAAAAACAAAAAAAAAAATTTTTTTTTTTGCTTCGCGGGGCCCCTTTAAAACCTCCACATTAAACCTAGGGGGTCAGCGAGGATCTACTATGCCCCCTTATAGTTATTTCCCCCTTTGTTTTGGCCTCCTCTTGTCTCTCGATCCTACCGAGAGACAAGATGGCGGCCGCTCCGGACTGTTTAGAATGTTGACAGACACCGGAGAGCCAATCAGCTTCGCTACGCGAAGTTCCGTTACGCATCAAGTACGCGAACCGGGGCGCTGCCTGGTCCGCGCTTACAGATATATATCTTTTTTTGAACGTTAATTTCTCAAAATCCACTGCAGCACATATATTGAGACCTACAAAAGGCACATCGGGCTACCAGTCCCTACAATTTTGCCAAGTTTCGTGCAAATCCATTCAGCCGTTCGGGCTAAAAGTGAGGCTAACCGCCCTATGGAAAACTCAATGTTAAAAACACGTTTTGGGACCCCCCTTTTTTCTCGGCCCCCCCTGGACCAACTCCCCCCAAATTTCTAGGGGCTGCTCAGAAACAAAATGTTCCATTTTGCTGAAAATTTCAGCCAATTCCGTCCACAAACGCCAAAGTTATTAGACATAGAATTTTCAAAAATCCCATAGGGAAAAAATCCTAACTATATATACCTACTGGCGACCGCCAGTAGGTATATATAGTTAGGATTTTTTCTCTATGGGATTTTTGAAAATTCTATGTCTAATAACTTTGGCGTTTGTGGACGGAATTGGCTGAAATTTTCAGGAAAATGGAACATTTTGTTTCTGAGCAGCCCTAGAAATTTGGGGGGAGTTGGTCCAGGGGGGGCCGAGAAAAAAGGGGGGTCCCAAAACGTGTTTTTAACATTGAGTTTTCCATAGGGCGGTTGGCCTCACTTTTAGCCCGAACGGCTGAATGGATTTGCATGAAACTTGGCAAAATTGTAGGGACTGGTAGCCCGATGTGCCTTTTGTAGGTCTCAATATATGTGCTACAGTGGATTTTGAGAAATTAACGTTTAAAAAAAGATATATATCTGTAACAGCGGACCGGGCAGCGCTCTGGTTCGCGGACTTTTCGCGCAACGGAGCTTTGTGAAGCGAAGCTGATTGGTTCTCCGGCGTCTGTCAACATTCCAAACAGTCCGTAGCGGCCGCCATCTTGTCTCTCGGTAGGATCGAGAGACAAGAGGAGGCCAAAGCGAAGGGGCAAATGACCATAAGGGGGAATAGTAGATCCTCGCTGACCCCCTACGTTTGATGTGGAGGTTTTAAAAGGGCTCCGCGGGGCAAAAAAAAAAATATTAATAATAATAATCGAACGGCTGAATGGATTTGCACGAAACTTGGCAAAATATTAGGGACTGGTAGCCCGATGTGCCTTTGCTAGGTCTCAATATATGTGCTCCAGTGGATTTTGAGAAATTAACGTTCAAAAAAAGATATATATCTGTAACAGCGCTCCGCTTCGCGTACTTTTCGCGTTACGGAGCTTTGCGAAGCTGATTGGTTCTCCGGCGTCTGTCAACATTCCAAACAGTCCGTAGCGGCCGCCATCTTGTCTCTCGGTAGGATTGAGAGACAAGAGGAGGCCAAAGCGAAGGGGGAAATGACCATAAGGGGGCATAGTAGATCCTTCCTGACCTCTTAGGTTTGATGTACCATTTTGTCAAGTTTGGTGTAATTCCGTTCAGCCATTCAGGCTGTAGACGTATGTAAATGTCCTATGGAAAATTGCATGGGGAAAACACATTTGAAAGTGTTGAAATTTAGAACCAATTAAAATGTTACTTTGGTTTTGTATTTGTGTGTGATGAAAGTTAATTGGTTATGTATATATGTCAAATGAGAGGAAACCACAGCCATTTTGTGATACTACTGTCTGAGGTACATTTGTGAGGAATTTTTGGTGGTGAATTTCTGGTGTTTGATTTACACAGTACTAACACTTCTGCTACTTTTAAAAAGGTGAGTTGTTAATTTGTAAGGGGAACTATGTTGTACACTTGAAGATAATTTGAAAAATGTTTTCTGTTATTTATTTGCAGTCCTTCTGTTATACTAAATACTTGATGAAGTTAGTTTTATATTATGTATTACTAAAAACGATAAATTAAAGTGATTATTTTTTTCTGCAATTTACAGCAAGCAATTTCAAAATAAAATGGCTCACAATGAAGAGACCGTGGCAATTTCTTTTGAATTGTCCACTACATTGATTGAAATTGAGAGCACCAATAATGAAATATTGTCACAAGGAGGACATGACTTGTATGATTCCATTAGATTGATTGAAATGGACAGCACCAAGAATGAAATATTGTCACAAGGAGATGACTTGAATGATTCCACTACATTGATTGAAATTGAGAGCACCAATAATGAAATATTGTCACAAGGAGGAGATGACTTGTATGATTCCATTAGATTGATTGAAATGGACAGCACCAATAATGAAATATTGTCACAAGGAGGAGATGACTTGAATGATTCCACTACATTGATTGAAATTGAGAGCACCAATAATGAAATATTGTCACGAGAAGATGACTTGAATGATTCCACTACATTGATTGAAATTGACAGCACCAATAATGAAATATTGTCACAAGGAGGAGATGACTTGAATGATTTTTTTGATCAATCTCTTGATGGCGAATTTATCGAGTGTTTGGAGACCATAGAGTTACAAGAATCATCATTGGAGACTTTTAATGAGGACATTGCTGATGAGGACATGTTACTAGTTCTTTCAAATTTAGAAAATTCTGAAGAATAAATTTATATTTAGAAATCAAAAATTGTTTGAGACATTATTCATTTTTATTTTTAATTTATGAGGTTGTAGCGAAGTGATTGTAGTATAAAATGAGACTTATAGTATAGAGTGCAACATTTTTATGTTACATGGTAAGTTTACTCATATTTACTTGCCTTCTGCCACTATATTATCTCCAATGTGTATTTGACATCTCTTCTTCATCTCCGGCCTCCTTTCTCTCACTGTGTGTCTCCGATGCATCTTATCGCTGTTATTTTGTGTAATTACAGAAGAGAGTAAAATAAAATAGTTCGGAACGTGAAAAGGGGGCAAAGTAGAGTACTCCTCACCCCCTAGGCCTTTTTAGGCGGTCCCAAAAGGATCAGTTTCTGCTTTCCTGAGAGATTATGGTATGAGTTCCATATACCACAATAACTTGCATTACAACATGCAAGATATCTATCTCCTATTACCAACTTTTGGAGATATTCGCGCTAAGCGCGAATATCTCCAAAAAGTAACACCTGCCCTGAGCAGTTCTTAGCCATGTTATCCAATGGGAGGTGGATAACATGGCTAAGAGCATTAGCTCGGTAATGCATGAATATCGCTGAGTTTTTAGCGATATTCATGCATTGCGGCTGTTTATTATCGCATTTGCGATAAACCTTGATAATAGCAAGGTTTATCTTCGATAATTTCTGACGATGCTTAGTGGTAAAAAAATGGTTGGTAAGCATCGTTAGCGATAAATATCGCTTAACTTTGGTAATATGCCCCAACGTCTGTTAACGTTCGATTCGAAGGAAATGAGGAAGTGTTGAAAAACATTGTCTGCGCCATCTTGCCTTTTTTGAAATGCCACACTTTTGTCGTGCACGGCAGCCATTTTAGATGTCTTGACCAGACCCACTCTCTGCACGCTGTCGATTCGTAGCATGGCTCCTCACCCACGCAAGCATCTTCCCTAGGCACTGGTCACCACCGCTCTCTGTCTTATGCATGGGCAATAAACCTCCCCCCATCTGCGCTGCTCTTCCCTGAGAATCACACTCTGTGCCCGCCCGACACCTCCCTTTCGCCCTATTCACTACCGCACCCTCTGACACTCCTCTTTCTCTGTGTCCGATTGTCCAGGCTATCAGCTTGCCCTGCAGATGTAGTTTATGGCCCCAGCTGTAAAGAATCACCCCTCTTCAAAGGAGTTATAGTAGATCAAGGCCCACACCCGATGAGATCCGTCACACCACACGTGTTCCTACTATCTGAAAACCATCCTGTATTGTGATTGGGGAGGGGACCGAGCCTGAAGCGGAAGATTCCAGGAATGACTCTTTGTACATCAAAGTTTTTACAATTATGTGTCACATTAAAAATATATAGCACTCCAACAAAGTAGTAGGAATATAAAACTTTAATAACATATAAATATATACAAGAAAACAAAAACAGTAAAAACATTTAAACAACGAAGAGACCGTGGCAATTTCTTTTGAATTATCCAATAGATTTATTGAAATTGACAGCACCAATAATGAAATATTCTTGTCAGTAGCGGTCTGTTGTGCGAATAGTTCCAAGGCAGCAGAACGCGCTGAAATCTAGATGGCACGAAAGTGATGTCTAGTAAGTTGCCGCCCAGCAAAAAACGGCGTGGGGCGCCGCGGGGGTGAGTGAGTCCAGTAGGCACCACAGCTATTCTTACCGGCATTGCAGAATTACTGCTGGGGACAATGCCTGTGCTGTAGCAGGGTCACAGCAGAAACAAAAAGGATTCTGTTGAAGATGTTGTTGGTTTTCAATTTGAAAACAGTTCTGGTGTCAACTGCTATAAAATGTAGTGGTTAATGTTTTGTTTTCTCTAGAAAATGTAAAAGAGGGGGAGGCAGTCCAAAGTTCCGTTAAAAGGGCAAAGGAAAGGATCGGTGGTTTGAACTATCAGTCAAAAAGGGGAGGGGGTGCAATAATTTTTCCTACCGGGTCACACTGTGCTTTCACCAGAAGTGAGGTCTGCAGGATTCTAGTAATTCAAAGTGAGGCTGGCGCCAGCATGGGAGCGCCGACGTCCCGCGGATACAGTTTCGTCACTCCACGGGCGATCATGGCAGTCATTCCCCATCGGGGGTCGGAGACTCCCGCGGCTCCTCTAGAATTTTCAAGGTCGTGGAGGACTACGGTGGTGGAGTCAACCAGTGACCGGGCCATTTCTTTATGCTGGGCCCGCTCTTGCCAGGTCGACCGCCATTTTGAGAGTTCGGCAGCTACCGGCGATCGCGGGGTCACATGAGCGGACGGGCTCCACCCTGCCGGGCGAGACGTTGCAGCATGGCCACAGTGGAAGAACCCTTTTCCGGGCGCCTGGAGCGCTGAGGGTGCAGCTGGGAAGCCTCCACCTGGGGAGGCAGGAGAGGCCTGTTCGCACCGTCTCTCCCTCCCAGTGCACCCCACGGCGTCTCGCTTGAGATTTGTTATGGCCGGACCAGGCGATGAGGACGAGGGGGGGGGGGGGTCGGAGGCATGTGCAAGACATCCCCCCCCAGTGTTGTCGCAGCCATTATAAAAGAAAGAAGTGTCCCGTCCGTCTTCGGGCCGGGCTTCCGGTGGATGTCGGCCGGACGCCCCTGGCTCTGGCCCCATGAACGGGTTTCTTGGTTTATCGGCTGCAGCCGGATCCCGTCGGCCTCGGCCCCCCGACCGTTGGTGGCCGGACCGGAAGAGCATGTGGCGGGACTACCTGCAACTCTCAAGGGCCACCGCGGCCAGACTGGGAGAGAGAGGGGAGGGTCGAGGAGACATTCCCCCCCCCGCAACTGTTCAGCGTTGTAAAGGCAATCCCCTGGCCGGGTCCCGCTGGCCTCGGCCTCTCCTCCGGCTACACCCTACGTTAGGATCTCCTGGCCGAGGCGTGGCAGCAGGACCTGCCTTATATGGGCTGCTCCCGGCTGGGCGTAGCCGGAACCCTGCCCCACCTTGGAAGTTTCCAGAGTGGGGGAGGATGTTCTACTGACTTGCATTTTCCCTAGTCTATCGATTTTTTTGGCGTGGCAGGCGGTGGGACAGCGAGGGGTGATTTGGTTTCTCTTACTGTTTTTCTGGTCTCTCACCACTGGCATATTTTAACGTTTTCTTGTTTCTAGGACATTAATAGGTTTTATCATTACGTTATGTTATCGTTTCTTTGTTCATTGTTTAATAAAAGTTCATGTTCATCAGTGGCCTACTGATTTTCGTTTTCCTATTTTTTTCTTTCCAGGTTGTTTCATGGTAAAGTTTCTGTTAACAGGATACAGTGATCACTTCGTTATTATTGCATATGTCCTTTTCACTAGGGGTGCTCTCTGGTCGGGCCAGATGACGTATCTCTAGTAAATGGTCCGGGTGAAAAAGGTGCATCAATCAGTGGGGAGTAGATAGGCATGACAGATTACAACGGGGGAGAAAGGTCCGCATTACGTACCCTTTCACTACTTGCAAAGATTTTCCTACGTTTATTTGCAAACCGGGAATACCTCCAAAAAGAACTAATTCCCAAACAGTCAATGTTCGGACAATCAATCAATCAATGAGGAATGAAATAGGTACGACGTGTTAAAGGCTTGCGTTACCTACCCTTCACTATCTGCAAAGGGAGAGAGAATATTCCTATTCTTCCTCGTTTGCAGGTAGAGAAGATCCTTAAGAGAATTAACTTCGAACAATTCAATGCTCGATTGAAACAATCAACAAGGGGTACTGTGAACACAAATGAACGCCGCTTATGTACATACGCATTGCTATTTTCAACAGGTTGTTCCTAATGTTTCTATTTTAGCGAGGTCAAAAAGAGATCCCATTAGTGGCCTACTGATTTTGCTCGATTCCTTTTGTTTTTTTACACGATTTTTCGCTATCTGCAAAGACTAAACAGAGTATTGCGACTCTGTGCTTGTTTGTAAATAGAGAATGAACCAAAGAGAACAATCAATCAAATGGAGAGAGAAGCAGGCACGACGGATTACAAAGGGGGCAAAGGGCTGCGTTAACTACCCTTCACTATCTGCAAAGAGAGAGTACTCCTAATAGAAATGAGGGGTGGGGGGCAGCATTCAAAGCAGATCAGTGTGCATAAACACGAAAATGTTTTTACTTACCACGTACTTGACATTCGACAGCTTATGATATTTGCTATTAAAAAACCATTGAAATTCACTGAAAAAACCATAGGTTATAGACCATATATAGTTAGGAATTAGCATTTACAAAACCTTGAAAATTCACTGAAAAAACCATAGGTTATAGACCATATATAGTTAGGAATTAGCATTTAAAAAACCTTATTTTACTCACACAAAACCATTGAAATTCCATATATAGTTAGTTGCACTAACTATATATCGCGCACCCGCAATCCACTGCTGATCATGTCACATATTACATCATTCATGACATGGTCAGTGACATCACTGATGACATCACTGATGACATCTCAAATGACATCACTGATGACATCACTGATGACATCTCATTTGACATCATTCTTGTGCTAATACGATAAACCTCTTCAGACTCTAATATAACCTTAGATACACTCAGTGTATACAGACACTCACACACTGCCACTCATCCATGGAGTTACTCACACACCCAGTCAGTCATGCAAAGAAACAATCTCACCTCCATTTCTTCAACTATACAGTTAAACACACCTTACTTATTGAAACATATACTAACACATATTTACTCTCTTATACAATCCCTGATACAAGTTCACAATGATCGATACAACCACTCACTCATTCAGTGGCTCTCATGCACAGTTATTTATATATGCCAACTCTCACATGTACTGTGTTTTACATATGTACTTACTATGACATGTAGCATTGAGATATCCATTCACTCATCAATACACTCATGCACACAGTCAACTGCCCATGTAGCTGTTTCCACATGCACTCTTGAACTCATACACCTAGTGAATAAACTGCTCACACATCTATGCATAGAGTCTCACACCTTCCAGCCACCCCCACACAAACTCAATCTCCCATAGAAATACTTGGGCAACCAATTAATAACACATATAGCCTCTCGTATAGCTAATGATCAACACATGCAGCAGTTTACAGAACAACAGACATAATGATGCACAAATTAAGACAGTTTAGTCACTAACCCATGCATTCAGTGAGACACATTTAATCACTCACTCATACAGTCAGTCATGCACCTACTAAATCCTTCATCCAGACACTTATACATCCACTCAAGACATATTTTAACTTTACAGAAAAATACAGTCACTGGATGTTGTCATCAGTGATGTCATCAGTGATGTCATTTGAGATGTCATCAGTGATGTCATCAGTGATGTCACTGACCATGTCATGAATGATGTAATATGTGACATGATCAGCAGTGGATTGCGGGTGCGCGATATATAGTTAGTGCAACTAACTATATATGGAATTTCAATGGTTTTGTGTGAGTAAAATAAGGTTTTTTAAATGCTAATTCCTAACTATATATGGTCTATAACCTATGGTTTTTTCAGTGAATTTTCAAGGTTTTGTAAATGCTAATTCCTAACTATATATGGTCTATAACCTATGGTTTTTTCAGTGAATATATATATATATATATATATATATATGTGCATATGTGTGCGTGTAGAGAGGTAGAGAGGCTAGAGGTGTAGAGGTAGAGGTGTAGAGGTAGAGAGGTAGAGGTAGAGAGGTAGAGAGTAGTAGAGAGAGAGAGGTAGAGAGTAGAGAGTGATTAATAAAGAGTAGAGAGTGAGTAGTGGAGAGTAGTAGAGAGAGTTGCAGAGAGTGAGTAGTCGAGGTGATAGAGTGAGTAGTAGAAAGTGAGTAGTAGAAAGTGAGTAGTAGAGAGTAGTTGAGAGTGTGTAGTAGAGAGTAGTAGAGAGTGAGTAGTAGAGAGTGAGTAGTAGAGAGTAGTAGAGAGTGAGTAGTAGAGTGAGTAGTAGAGAGTGAGTAGTAGAGAGTAGTGGAGAGTGAGTAGTAGAGAATGAGTAGTACAGAGTAGTACAGAGTGAGTCGTAGAGAGTGAGTAGCAGAGAGAGAGTAGTAAAGAGTAGTAGAGAGTGAGTAGTAGAGAGTAGCAGAGAAAGTAGCAGAGAGAGAGTAGTAGAGAGTGAGTGGAAGAAAGTGAATAGTAGAGTGAGTAGTAGAGTGAGTAGTAGAGAGTAGTAGAGAGAGTAGTAGAGAGTGAGTAGTAGAGAGTAGTAGAGAGTGAGCAGTAGAGAGAGAGTAGTATAGGGTAGTAGAGTAGTGGAGAGTGAATAGTAGACAATGAGAAGTAGAGAGTTGTGGAGTAGTAGAGAGTGAGTAGTAGCGAGTAGTAGAGAGTGAGTAGTAGAGTGAGTAGTAGAGAGTAGTAGAGAGTGAGTAGTAGAGACTAGTAGAGCGCAAGTAGTAGAGAGCAAGTAGTACAGAGTGTGTAGTACGGATTGTGTAGTAGAGGGTGAGTAGTAGAGAGTAGTAGAGAGTGAGTAGTAGAGTGAGTAGTAGAGAGTGAGTAGTAGAGAGTAGTGGAGAGTGAGTAGTAGAGAATGAGTTGTAGAGAGTAGTACAGAGTGCTTGCAGAATGACTCAGGCATTGAGACAATACCTAAGCTCTTATAAATTAACTGAGCACTCTGTTTGCAGCACTATCATCATTCTAGTTACAAGTCATTTTCTTATAGAATTACCTAGGCACCAACACAAGTACTGGTACAATATTCTGTGCACAATCCCTACAAACTTTTAAGCAGATACATACTATTGGTATACTCCACTAAATACTGAAGTAGTACTCATGCAACCTAGGATACCTCCTGTCAGTCTCATACAGTTTGTCAATCAGCCATCCAGCACTATGTTCTTATTGTATCACTCTGCCAATACCTAAGCACTTATGGGGCAGACTTACAAGCCCCCTGCGCCACCAGTACGTCACTTTTTGTAACATAGTGATGGCGCTGGGGGCTCCTCCATATTTACAAGGAGAGGGAAAGCCACCCTGCGCGGCTTTTGCTCTCCTTGAAAATACGACCCTATCAAATGGAGCGCTTTGCGTTGAAGGGGCGTTCCATGGGTGTTGCTGTGTTCCCACACAACACCAATGGAATAACACATCTCAAGACTCACTAGAAAGTGTACATCTGTGGATACAAGTGAATGGTGTGCCACCCTAGAGGTGGTGTAGCGAGGCACAACAAGGAGAAATGTTTTAATTTCTCCTAGTTTTTCCTCTTTCAATGCATGCTGCATTCCACAGCACACATTGAATGAGGAAAATGCCTTTAGTAATTATTTTTTTGCAGGAAGTAGTCCCTACCTGCACAAAAACAATCTCCCCACAACACAGATATACTTGCACCATGGTGCAAGGGTGCCTGCATCACTGCATGGCTGCAGTTTGTGTGCTAGTGCAGAGGGAGCACAGAATTACAACATATTCATGTAAATATGTCATATCCCCGTGCTTCAGAAGTGCCGCAGCACGGTGCAGCTACAGGGCCTGCAGTGTCATGCTGCAGCACTTCCTCATAGATATGCCCCTATGAATTCACCATACAGTACTAATGCATTCTTTCAGTCAATCATGCTCTACACATACATTCAACCAAACTTTCAGACATTACCATGCAATTATAGTCCTTTTTTTTAAACCAGAAAAGGTAGTTCTGAACTTCTTTTTCCTTCTGTTTTTTGTTTCTATTTATTTTGTAGTTTTTTTTAACAATTATGTACTTTTTGTTATGTTTTTAAAAAATTTAACAAAAAAGGTACTAAGTAAACAGTAGCTTTTGGAATTCAACATCATTCAAAAAACGAAAAAAAACAAAAAAATGTAATTTGTGGTACCGTTGAGCTGCACAAATAGCGTCCACTGACTGTTCACCATAACAAATGATGGTGTTGTACTAAGGGGCTCATTAGGATAGCGGACGGAAGAGCGACCGCAGCCCTGGAGTAAGCGGAAAATGCCTTTTCCGTGTCCGCCAGCCGCGGACACTCCGTACGCCATATCAGGATAGGAAATAGTGTAAAAATTCCGTCCGCGACGGAAAATCACGCACCGCCGCCCAACTACACCCGACCACGTGGCGGACGGAACGAATCCTGAGACTCCGCCGTACGTACTGACGTCTAAGACCGTCCCCCAAATCAAGATGGCGGAAAATACACATAAAACCGCAGCGGAAAAACAACCTGTCTGAACACGGCGGATTCCCCACAGCGAAGATAAGATACATAGCAGAGATACCCACCACAAGCTGTTCGCCACCATGGACCCAGCGCTACACGCTTTCCCGATGCTCTTCGCGATCCACCACGTCCTAGTCTTGGCCCACCATCGACGCCGACGCAGGTAAGGCACAAACCATTGGCTGTCTGGAGGGGAATACCTGCAAGGGTCTTGACGTAGGGATGGGGAGTGTCATGTTACTCAAACCACTGATTAGAAGCAAATAGAAATACACATTTGTAGTACGCAAGCAGGAATGACAACGACAAACCACGAGACATGATTGACTACCTTTATTACAGATAATAGGGGTATAATCACAGTGTATGCGTGAGCATGGGCAAAGTGGGCACCAGAGCATGAACATCAGAGGCAGCAGGTGAGAGGGAGGAATGCAGTATCACAGCATCAACAGGGCATTGTGCCCAACATAGCAGGTACATCAGAGGCAGTAAATGAGAGGGCAGAATGCAGTATCCGAACAGAAACAGAGCATTGTGCCCAACAGAGCAGGTACATCAGAGGCAGTAAATGAGAGGGCAGAATGCAGTATCAGAACAGCAACAGGGCATTGTGGACAACACAGCAGGTACATCAGAGGCAGCACGTGAGAGGGAGGAATGCAGTATCACAGCATCAACAGGGCATTGTGCCCAACAGAGCAGGTACATCAGAGGCAGCAAACGAGAGGGCAGAATGCAGTATCAGAACAGCAACAGGGCATTGTGCCCAACAGAGCAGGTACATCAGAGGAAGTAAATGAGAGGGCAGAATGCAGTATCAGAACAGCAACAGGGCATTGTGGACAACACAGCAGGTACATCAGAGGCAGCACGTGAGAGGGAGGAATGCAGTATCACAGCATCAACAGGGCATTGTGCCCAACAGAGCAGGTACATCAGAGGCAGCACGTGAGAGGGAGGAATGCAGTATCACAGCATCAACAGGGCATTGTGCCCAACAGAACAGGTACATCAGGGGCAGTAAATGAGAGGGCAGAATGCAGTATCAGAACAGCAACAGGGCATTGTGCCCAACAGAGCAGGTACATCAGAGGCAGTAAATGAGAGGGCAGAATGCAGTATCAGAACAGCAACAGGGCATTGTGCCCAACAGAGCAGGTACATCAGAGGCAGCACAAGTACGTGTTCCAACCAACCCGTCCCAGGGACCACAACAGTGCAAGGCTGTTCTCAATGGACAATGCACACACCATGTGAAATAACATGTGAGTGAAGTGAACACCACCTCACATCACTGAATCATGTGGACTGCGTGAACTACCTGCCTCGGACACACTGCCAGCACCAGAAACAGGAGTGTGAGACACAGCCACAGCCCGAGTGACACACACATGGGCCACAGACCCAGACACACTGCCAGCACCAGAAACATGAGTGTGAGACACAGCCACAGCCCGAGTGACACACACATGGGCCACAGACCCAGACACACTGCCAGCACCAGAAACAGGAATGTGAGACACAGCCACAGCCCGAGTGACACACACATGGGCCACAGACCCAGACACACTGCCAGCACCAGAAACAGGAGTGTGAGACACAGCCACAGCCCGAGTGACACACACATGGGCCACAGACCCAGACACACTGCCAGCACCAGAAACAGGAGTGTGAGACACAGCCACAGATCTACTCACTGACAGATGAGCCATAGACCCAGATACACTGCCAGCACCTGAAACAGGAGAGGGCACAACTGAGACTGTGCTACTACATGATGCATGACAGCAAACAACAGACACAGTGCCACTATCCGATACATGAGAGTCAACTGCACCTGCGCCACTGGGACCACTTAAATGATGAGCCACAGGGCTGTATGGGCCAGGAGGCAGGGTGGCACTGGGAGCTGGGGATAGCTGTACTTGACCGACATCGGGGTGGGCAGGTGTCAATGGTGTGTGTCTGCGTTTCTTAGGGATATGTGAGTGCACCCTGGACAGGACAGGACTGGCAAGTGGTGGTGACTCCAAACAAATATCACCCACCATAGGTGGAGCATCTGCTGCCGGGAATCGGCTTTCTGGGGACGTGCTGGAGCCTACTTGTCGTTTGCTGTGTGCCTGCCGCCTGGACTCAGAATCATGTGTAATGGGGGATGCAACAACAGGGGACTCCCTCCTCTGCTCTGACTGGCCTCGATGGGAGTGGAGGTATGGGGGTACTCCGCCGCGGAGACATCTGTTTGCCGTTCATTCGAAAACATCAGCCGCAGTGCAGCCAGGGGTGACGTATGCCTGTCCTTGACTGCACCATTGTCCATGGGAGAATCCTTGTCCCTAGGATGTGCCTTATCCGTAGGTGGAGTGTTGTCTCTGGACTTTGCCTGTGCCCTGGACGGTGCCCTGTTCCTGCCAGCAGACTTGTCGTCTGTGGTGTACCTGTCTCCAGAAGACACCTGCTCACTGTGTGTGTCCCTGCCCTTGGGAGATGGCCCTTACTCTGTTGTGTGCCTGCCCTTGGGACACTTCCTGCTCTTAGGAGGTGCCTTTGTCTTTTGACTGACCATGTCCCTGTCCTTGGGAGTGGCCCCTTCCTCTGTTGTGGGCCTGCCCTTGGGACTCTCCCTGCTCTTAGGAGGTGCCTTTGTCTTTTGACTGTCCATGTCCTTGGGAGTGGCCCTTTCCTCTGTTGTGGGCCTGCCCTTGGGACTCTCCCTGCTCTTTTGAGGTGCCTTTGTCTTTTGACTGTCCCTGTCCCTGTCCTTGGGAGTGGCCCTTTCCTCTGTTGTGGGCCTGCCCTTGGGACTCTCCCTGCTCTTAGGAGGTGCCTTTGTCTTTTGACTGTCCCTGTCCCTGTCCTTGGGAGTGGCCCTTTCCTCTGTTGTGGCCCTGCCCTTGGGACTCTCCCTGCTCTTAGGGGGTGCCTTTGTCTTTTGACTGTCCATGTCCTTGGGAGTGTCCCCTTCCTCTGTTGTGGGCCTGCCCTTGGGACTCTCCCTGCTCTTAGGAGGTGCCTTTGTCTTTTGACTGTCCCTGTCCCTGTCCTTGGGAGTGGCCCTTTCCTCTGTTGTGGTCCTGCCCTTGGGACTCTCCCTGCTCTTAGGAGGTGCCTTTGTCTTTTGACTGTCCATGTCCTTGGGAGTGGCCCCTTCCTCAGTTGTGGGCCTGCCCTTGGGACTCTCCCTGCTCTTTTGAGGTGCCTTTGTCTTTTGACTGTCCTTGTCCAAGGGATTGTCCATGGACTTGGGAGTATCCCTTGCCTTGGGAGTACCTTTTGTGTTGAATGCCTGTGTAGCATGTGAAGGCATGTCCCCCAACACCACTTGTGGATCCTGTGTGTGTACTCCAGTGTATCTGACGTTGTCTTGGTGAACAGATTTTGCTGACCTAGGGGATGGTGTCTGTGCCCTCCGTGCCCTGACGTGCTGTCTGACGCTGCTTCTAGTGCAATAACCTGTATTAGAGTCCTGGTCAGAATATTCACTACCCCCAGTGGTGTAGATGGGGAAACAGAAGTAGCACCCTGTCCATGCGACTGTACTATGGCAGACGACACACTGCTTGCCAATGACTGAACTGTCCTGTGTAGACCAGCAAGATCGCCATGCATCCCTTCCATGAATGCCACCACCTGCCCCAACTTCCTATCATGGTCTTGGAAAGCATTTGTCATATTGGTCTGCCCCACACACAGCTGTCGCAGCAGATCAACAGCCTCAGCACACAGTGCATTTTGGCTCACCGTGGCAGGGGCAGTGGTGCCTGCACCGAACACCACTCTGCTCCCCCTACTCCTGCGTGCACGAACAGTACATGGTGCAGTTGGCGGAAGTGTGGGCCCTGTGGGCTGTGTCCCGACAGAAGGTGTTGATTGCCCACTCCCAGTCTGTGACAACAGTGTTGGCTCACCAAGATTTTCCGAAGATGAGGACGATGGTGTCTCCACATGCGAGTCCTCAGGGACGGTCCTGTCCCCCTCTCCGGCGCTGCCCTCCTCTGTGTCAGTCTGCGTGTGCGCAAAGTCTGATTCGGATGCATTGCCTCCACTCATCTCCGCCGTCTGTGGCTGAGTGCCCTCTGTCGAAGCTGAAATGCACAGAAAAGAGGTGTAAGTCATGGGCACACTCACGTACAGAAGGCCAAGGAATCCCTAATTCCATAGCTGACAAAGTTCTTCTAGCCCCCATCCTGCACACGGCCCACCTCTAACAGTCATCCTCACATTACATAAGCGTTGGTGGCCGTGACACATGTACAGCATGCGGACAGGGCAGGAGCACGTACATCTGCACACATGTGTTGCCATGGGTCCACGGACCACTACGGCATGTGCTTAAATACTCAACTACTAAGCAAGTGGCGTGTCAACAAGCCGGACCTGGATATCAAATTACACACCCCCAATGGCACCAACATGGCATCGCAGAGATACATACGCACCACGGAACTCAATACTGTGTCTGGGCACCAATACATGCATTGCACTCCCAAGTATCCTACACAGACAGTATGTTCACCGCTAGTTTGCTGTTGATCCACACTCAGCCGTTCGGACAGGTCAGGATGCGTCACAGCAATGATACGGTGCATGAGAGGGGTCATGGAGCGTCCGGTCAGACGTGGCGTCCTTGGGATCATCCCCAGTGTCACTTCCGCTACATTCTTGCTCAGCCTGGAAATGTCGTCCCAGCGTTTGTGGCAGTGTGTATGTCGTCTGTTGCACACCCCCAATGCCCGTACATCACGTGCAATGCTCCTCCACACGTCCTTGCGAAGGTGCAGCTTGACCTACCATGATGGGAGACAAAAGGGTGCAAGTCAGTGGACAGTTGGCCTGTCACACAGATAGGGGCAACACGTATGTGTCATCCGCCATGCACAATCCGAAAAATATGTCGAGGCAACAGTACACAGCTAAGATTGCAGAAGCCTGGAGTCATTGGCCACCTCATGCACACCAACATGTCCCACACTGCACTTACCACCTGTCCGGGTGCGCCGTAGAGCCGTTCAAAGTTGCGGAGCACACCGTCCACGAGGACATCAAGTTCCGCGGCGGTGAAGGGACGAGACCGGATCTCTTTTACTCTCGACATGGCAAGATCACGGAGTATGGCACTGGAGCAGCAGTCGGTGGTCAACTCAGCAGCAGCAGGTCGAGGTGATGGTCACAGGCAGCAGTCGGTGGTCAGCTCAGCAGCAGCAGGTCGAGGTGATGGTCACAGGCAGCAGTCGGTGGTCAGCTCAGCAGCAGCAGGTCGAGGTGATGGTCACAGGCAGCAGTCGGTGATCAGCTCAGCAGCAGGTCGAGGTGATGGTCACAGGCAGCAGTCGGTGGTCAGCTCAGCAGCAGCAGGTCGAGGTGAACAGGCAGCACTGGTTCCCAGGGTAGGATGTGTGCTTTTTCTCATCACACATATATAGGGCCCTCAGCACGTGTCAGTGACATACGTCGCCAGCAATTGGTCAGCCCTGGAAGCGTGTTCGTAAAAGGGCCAATGACTGGCCCTGGTGTTGCGGTGCACTGCTTCCGCTACTTTCGATTGGCCACACGCGGCCAGCGTTCCCTCTTCCCATTGGCTGCATGTGCACGGACCGTCACGGTCACACATCGGCAACCGCACGTGCAAGCTTCCGGCATGGATGCTTCAGTTGCAACAATGTTCTATCACTGGCGCCACCATGGCGGTGCACGTACTCTGCGGGGGAGGTGCAGGCCTACACACCCTTTAGATGTAGTCAATGGACATGGCAGTTCATGTCCCCTCTTACAGTCACATTGCATCATCCACCGTCCACCGGCCGGACCAGCCCGGCCTAGGACCGGCGTGCCGGCCATGTCAGCCACCGCCTGAGTCCGCTCCTGAGTCCCATACGTAATCCTACAACTGCGGGTGAAATGCGCTACAATGATGCACATGGAAGGACACGTAGAGTGGTTGAACGTACCTTTGGACTGCTAAAGTCTAGGTTTCGGTGCCTGGATAAGACCGGAGGGGCCCTGCCTTACTCACCAGGCAAAGTATGCAGGATCGTGATTGCCTGCTGCATCCTCCACAACCTGGCCGTGCGCAATGACATTGAACTGCTCTTGGACCCTGAAGATGAAGAAGTTCCTCGGCCTCCCATCCCACCCATGTCGACTGATGAGGATAGTGGTGAGGAGCAAGGTGTGGACCAGAGGCGCCAGCTCATTGCTCGCTACTTCCATTGAATGTGAGTAACTACCTCTTGTGCCGGTTGACAATGCCTTATGTATGTTTGCTGGTGTTGTGTGGATGTGGGGTGCATCAGCTGTGTGTTCTGGTATGTGATGTTTGCATATGTGTGTGTTCATTTATTTGGACATGCAAGTCTCCATGATGTGTGTCCTCTCATCCAATGCTTTAGTGATGAGTGTAGTTTGTGTAATGTTGCTGTGCAGTGTGTTGTGATGTGTGTGAATCTGTTTCCTGACGTGTGTTTGCTGTCTCTGAATTCCCCTAGGTCACTCCCGCAGCGGCATGATTATGTACGACTTGGATCCCTGCACCTGTTTACGTCTGTTTCTGAGGCAATCATGTGATTAAACATGGAGGCAACACATCATTGAGTGTGTAAGTGGCATTTATTTACAGGTTGTGCATTTGTGCAGGTGAATATGTGTGGGGTGGGGGAGTGGGAGTTAAAGGTAATGGCCGATGAAATGTCCGTGCTGACACCACATTGGGTGGTGTCAGGCTAGTCCAGCAGACCTGTGGCAATGATTGGCTATGTGGGACAGGATACTTGGCAGGGTGAATGGCTGGCTCAGGCAGTGTCTGAGTCATTGGCGGCCCCTCTTGGAGCATGTGGATGACGCTCCAACACTGCTCTCACCCACTTCCAGCCTCGGACGGCCCCTCCGTCTTTGAGGTGGAACAGAGTCAGCTGGGGGGGCAGGTTGATCAGGGGCCACATCCGTCGCCAATGGGCACAGGTGGTGGTGGTGGTGGCGGTGGCGGTGGCGTTGCTGGCCGTGGTGCCAGGACAATTGGTTGAGGGGGGGTGGGGTTGTTCCGGGCAATCCATTCCCTCCACATTATTGTCTGCTGGCCCATGATGTCCACTATCTGGCCAAGGTATCCCGAAATTTCACGCAACATGTTCGTGTTGTCCACCGAGTCCTGGTGGGCACGATCTGCCTGTTCCTGGCCACGGTCGTATGAAGCCTGGCACCTGACTAGGGCTTCAAGGGACTCTGCCACAGGATGGGGTGGGTGTCCTTCCTCTGTGCAGCGGAGTGTGGGTTTCCTGATTGCCTGCTGTGGCCTCGCCTCTCTCCTTTGTCGCCCACTCACCCTGCTTGGTGGGAGGCCGATGGACCTGCGTCGTGCGGTGGGTTAGGCTGGGTGGCACAGGCAGGAGTGGTGGTACTGGTGGTGGTGGTGGTGGTGGTGGTGGTGGTGGTGGTCACTCTGCAGATCACTGAGGCCGGTGTCGCTGGAGTTACACATGCGACGGTTGTCGGGGCCGGGAGTCCCTGTGAGCCAGATGGCCCCGGCTGTCTGCTTGGGCCCGCACCATCCTCCGCACCGGAGCTGCCTGTGTCATCGTCCCCAGAGAGTCCGGTATGTGTGTGAGGCGAGTCTTGCGGCCGGGTGCTGGTTTCCCCAGTCAGATTACGATCACCTGAGGGACAAGATTGTGCAGGTCAGTAATGTGGACATTACATGGTCATTACAATTTGTATACATTTCAGTGTCCTGTCGCAAACACCCCACCACCCTACCCTCCACCGCCCTCCACCACCCTCCTCCGCCCTCCCTGTAGACATGGGGGCCTGTTGGGAGTTGTAGTTGTGACCTCTCACACCCTCCACCACCCTCCACCACCCTCCACCGCCCTCCCTGTAGACATGGGGGCCTGTTGGGAGTTGTAGTAGTGACATCTCACACAGCCCACCCACCACCACCGCCCTCCCTGTGGACATGGGGGCCTGTTGGGAGTTGTAGTTGTGACCTCTCACACCCTCCACCACCCTCCACCACCCTCCACCGCCCTCCCTGTAGACATGGGGGCCTGTTGGGAGTTGTAGTAGTGACCTCTCACACAGCCCACCCACCACCACCGCCCTCCCAGTGGACATGGGAGCCTGTTGGGAGTTGTAGTTGTGACCTCTCACACCCTCCACCACCCTCCACCACCCTCCACCGCCCTCCCTGTAGACATGGGGGCCTGTTGGGAGTTGTAGTAGTGACCTCTCACACAGCCCACCCACCACCACCGCCCTCCCTGTGGACATGGGGGGATGTTGGTAGCCATTTACATTTTGGTGAGTATGTGTCCGACGTGAATGGGTTGGGGCCTGGGAGATGTGTCTTCTCAGTTGTGTGAGGCTGACCATGTCGTGATGATCGTGGTGCTTGGTTTGTACTTACCAGCCTCTTCTCCTTCCTCAACTCCGTCTAGGCTCTCTGGGTGAAGTATAACCAGCACCTTCTCCTCCCAATCGGTGTAGGGTATGGGCTCCGGGGGTGTTCCGCCGCCAGTGTGATTGGCTCTCGCATGGTTTTTGGCGCGGATGCCTTTCACCCTGGTTTTCAGGTCATGCCAACGCCTCTGTATTTCGTGCTTTGTCCTTGGCACGGTCCCTGACGCATTCACCCGACTGACGATTCTGTCCCACATGTGATTCTTTTGCGCCACGGTGGTCTGCTGGGCTAGTGCCCCGAATATGTGGGGCTCAACACGGAGAATTTCATCGACCATTACCTTCAACTCGGTCTCCGTGAAAGAAAGGGTTTTTTTTTGGGTGCCATGGTGTGTGGTGCTCAGTGTGTGGGTTGAGTGAGTTGGGGGGTGCAGGTGTGTGGTGTGTAGGAATGGTGTGGTGGGTGTTTGTGTGGTGGGTGTGGTAGGGTGGTGGTTGTGTGCCTTAAATTTGAGTATGCTGTAGATCGTATAGGGCCTCTTGCTAGCAGCAATGCTGTGATGCAAAGGATTGTGGTAGTGGGTGGGTGTCATTTTATAGTCGTGTCTCAATGGTTGTTGGCAGTCAGGTGGTAGGTGGGTGTGTTGACTAGTGTGCATTATTGGGTACTTGGGGGGGTGTCATAGTGGCTTGTGATTGGTGTTGGTGTTTCAGGTGGGGGGTTGTCCTTTTTCGTGTGTTTGCTATTTTCTGGCGTCACACTTTTTGACATTGGTTTGACGATAGGGATGTTGTTCTTGTTGGCCTTCCGCAGTGATGCACTGTTTCTCGTTGCATTCTTTCCGCCGCGGACGTGGATGGCTGAGCTTTCCGTGGTACAGGCGGTGTTATCCTAATTGCGGACACGGAGTGTTCACAGGTATGGCGGTATATGTGGCTGTGTCCGCGGTCATGTCCGTCCGCGGCGGTGCGTGTTCATTTGGGTCTGTCCGCCGCGGACGGTGTTAGATGTGTTCCGTCCACCGCGGACGGTGTTAGATGTGTTCCGTCCACCGCGGACGGTGTTTGATGTGATCCGTCCGCTGCGGTCGGAGTTTCTTGACATGAATATCCTAATCGCAAACGTGGATTCTCCGCGGCGCTGCGGGGAGTAAAAATTCCCCGAACATGGCGGACAGTACCCGTTTCCGTCCGCCATCCTAATCGACCCCTAAGTGCAGTGCTGCTGCAGAAAAGCAAATTCTGGGCAAATGTCTACTTTTGCCCTAATAAGTACATATAATTTTAGAAAATAAAAAATTTCAAGGGAGTCGCGCACCCAGCGCGCCCCAGCACGTATATTACGTCACTTGGGGCCCTGCCACTGCGCAAGCGTCGCGTACTGTAATACGCATGTGTCACGAGTGCGCTAGAGCAGGGGTCGTAGACCGGTCGCATACCGGTCACGCACACCACGTAACATTGTACGTATATGACGTAACTGAAAAAAACCACGTACTCGTCGCTCACCATACGCGGATCCTTCACAACTTTTCCAAAATGGCAGCTAGAATACGCGGACCTACTGCGGTAGGTACACTTTGGGTTGCGCAAGTCCCAAAAATATATTTTTTAAAACATTATATAAATATAGTCAAATACAAAAGAAACGAAATAATTATAAATATTTTAATTTTACATTTATTTTAATTTGTTTTTTGAAATTTTCAGAAAAAAATAAATGTTGTTTAATAAATAAAATATTTATAAATAAACAGTAGAAAAACTGGCGAAATTCAGTACAAATAAATAGGTATAACTACTATTGCACTTAAAAATTTGTATTTAAAAAACCTTTGAAATTCACTGAAAAAACGTAGGTTTCACAGACGTTATAGTTAGAAATTAGCATTTAAAAAACTTTTGAAATTCACTGAAAAAACATAAGTTTCAGAGACGTTATAGTTAGGAATTAGCATTTAAAAAACCTTTGAAATTCACTGAAAAAAACAGATTTCATGAATGTTATAGTTAGCTGGACATTTCACTCGTACAAAACCATAGAAATTCCTCCGTCATAGTTAGTTGTGCTAACTATAACTCGCGTGCCCGGAAAGCACTGCTGATGATGTCACATATTACATCATTCATGACATGGTTAGTACATCACTGATGATATCACTGATGACATCTCAAATGACATCACTGATGACATCATTCACGTGACATTCTGATACACCTCACCACACACTAGTATAACCTTTGATCACTCACTGTAAAATACAGGGTATTATGGGGTCGATTATGATGGCGGACGGACCTGTCTGGGGCAGGTACCGTCCGCCACAAGGGCGGAGGAACCGTGCCCCCAATTAGGATGCACCCGCCACAGTGGCGGGTGCATCCCGCATTTTTAACATTGCGGCGGACAGTGCATAAAGCCCCGGCGGCTGCAATGTGAAAAATGCATGTTGTGCGTTTCACAGTATAACATGACAGGCACTGCGCGGTGCCTGCCATGTTGTGCTCTGAAATGCAGGGGGCTACCATAGGTAGCCCTCATGTGCACCCCCCACACCTCCCTTCACCCTGGGGGCCCGCAACAGGCCCCCAAAACAGGAACCGTATGCCTTTTCGTGGCAGCAATACCGCCACGGAAAGGCATTCCCCTCAGGCCATCCTAATATGGCTGGCGGTGTCTGATAGACACCACCACCATATTAGAGCGTTTCCGCCACGGTCACAAGCCGACCGCGGCGGAAAATCATCGGAAGGTCTTTCCATCCGCCACGGTCCCCCCCCGCCATTGTAATATGGCGGGGGGAAAAAGGTGGCGGATGGGCAAGGATGGCGGACAGATCGCCACCACCTGCATGGCGGTAGCGATCCATCCACCATCCTAATGGACCCCTACATTTGAAAGCATTGACACACACATACCAGTTACTACATACGCACTCACTGATTCCTAAGTCTACACACACAACTGTCCATTCACGCACGGAATCACTTTTACATGCAGTCACTGATCAATGGTAACACTATCAGATATATTCATACACCTATATAGACATTGACACATCATCAGTCATCCTAGTTGGTTATGCAGTGATGCTACTCACTCACGAAAAGAATCAATCACACTTACATTTACTCACCTACACAGTTATACACACACCACCTGATTTATACATACACATAGTAAATTATAGTTACTATGTAAAAAAATCACAATTACAATTATACACTCATTTATACAGTTACTCTCACAATCACTGACTCTTACGTATACTTATTTATATACACCAACCCTCATATCCAATGCCTTTTATTTTTCTACTTTATTGGGGATGTACCACTGACACATATATTCACTTACCAACTCGCAAATAAACACACTAAGACACCCAAACAACTGTTTCCATAAACACTCGTAAACCCATATGCCTAGACAATCAATCACTCACACATCTATGCATAGTTACAACTCTCCCACTCAACCACAGATACACTCAGTCTCCCTTACAAATACTCAGCCAACTGATCCATAACTAATATAGACACTCATGTAGTTAGTGACCAATTGATGCAGCAGGTTATACAACAACAGAGACAGTGATACACACATTCACATAGTTTGGTTACTAACCCATATATTTAGTGAGACACATTTAATTACTCACTTAAACAAACAGTCAGATAGCTACTAAATCCTCCATACAGACAGTTATATATCCACTCAATCGTCAATACAGATTGGTATATATATAATAGATATTTAAATTTCAAATAAAACCACATTCACTGGATGATGTAATCAGTGATGCCATCAGTGATGTCATTTGAGATGTCATCAGTGATGTCACTGACCATGTCATGAATGATGTAATATGTGACATCATCAGCAGTGCATTGCGGGCGCGCAAGTTATAGTTAGCACACCTAACTATAATTGAGGAATTTCTATGGTTTTGTACAAGTGAAATGTACAGCTTCCTATAGTACTCATGAAACCTATGTTTTTTTCAGTGAATATATATATATTTCCCCAACACTTATTTTCCAAGCAGTAATTTCCTCGCACTTGCAGTATAAATGACGCTTACTCCAGACTCGCTTTTGACTACTGATTTATTCTCAGCATTTTCAGCATACCAGCTGAGAATGATACATTGAGACAGTTGTGTGTAAAGTGACAAGAAAAATGTTCATTTCATCGCCCACCAGTGGGCTAGATGTACATAAATATTACGTAAGTATGGGACATATATCAAATAATTGCCATGGAAAGAAATTGTCCAAAAAATATAAATATAATTGTGATGAAGTAACATCAGTGTGTATCTGAGTAGGTATGTGACTGGGTATATGAGTGGGTCTGTGAGGGGGTATGTGAGTGTCTGAGTGGATTTGTGAGTAGGTGTATCAGTATCTGAGTGGGTCTGTCAGTGGGTATGTGAGTGCCTAAGTGTGTAAGTGGGTGTCTAAGTGCCTGTGTAGGTATGTTAGTAGCTGTGTCAGTGACTAGGCTACAATAGAACCGCTCATGCCCCTTTATTCAAAAATAGTCCATAGTTTTGCACAAAATAACCTCCCAAGCGGAGTATTTTCTACTGGTTAATTACTAAGTACTACCTCCTTTGGTAACTGTCCAGTAAGTATTCTACACTGGATCTGCATAATGGAGCATGAGGAAATGTCACCAGTGACATTGTGTGTGGTTTGGCAATGTAATCATTCCTTGTGAGTTTTTATCAAGAAATTTGTGATAACATTAACCTTCCTTTAGAGAAGACAACAAGAGTACAAAGAGGTACATCTCCACCAAACAAGGGCCCTACCTCTTAACTATATGAAGTAAG
This sequence comes from Lissotriton helveticus, assembly GCF_964261635.1. Classification (NCBI taxonomy): domain Eukaryota; kingdom Metazoa; phylum Chordata; class Amphibia; order Caudata; family Salamandridae; genus Lissotriton; species Lissotriton helveticus. The sequence continues at coordinate 1,770,509,204 of NC_136063.1, forward strand.
TGTGTCTTTGTTTGGTGGAGATGTCATCATATTCCTCAGCATCAAATTGGTGGTAAAAGCACTGGGGGGCCTTTCGTTAAACTTCCGATTATCCTGGCAAAAGGTGGGAAGACCATTGCACATTTCTAAGGTGGACGGGGTGGAGCCAAATGGGCTTCAGGTATTTTTTTCGCATGTGTATACTCGTAGTCATTTAATGGGAGAGCTATGGAATTTGATCGCATCAGGTAAGGACAAGAAAGAACCCACTCATTATAGTCACTACATGGTGCGCTCCAATAGATCGTCGATGTATTCAACTCCATGTAGCATTTCAGATTGTCTTTCAATGTGGAATTACTGACAAACACTTGCTATGCCTTTGTCAAGCGGTGGAGGTGAGAATAATTTGTCCTCTACAAAAGTGGAGTTTCAATTGGGGCACCTGCTATGTTCATATATATATATATACCCATTTTTCCTGTTGAGGTTTAATTTCTGTGAAAGTTAAGCAAGTCCTCATGCCCGCTCCCCTGTGATAGTTCTCCTTTCCAGCTTTCCCACAGCCCACTAACCTATGCTGCCTGGCTACCTGTGTACCTCTGTTTGTCCCTCCACTGCTCGTTTTGTACTCTGTTTTGCCATTTCTGCTCATTTTCCTGCCCTCTGTTTTGCCTTTTCTGCTTATTTTTCTGTCCTTCCTATCGCCTTCAATGCTTATTTTTCATTCTCTATTTTGCCCTCTTCTGCTCTATCGTGCCTTTTCTGCTAGATTCATGCCCTCTGTTTTGCCTCGTCTGCTAATTTTTCTGCCCCCTGTTTTGCTTTTTCTGCAGTTGCGTTGGGGAGTCTTCATGCCCCTGAGATTCAGGCTGGCTCCTCACCTTCTGTGCGAGCCGGCATTGCTTCTGCTGGCAAGGAGCTCTGAAATATGCAGCTCGCGGTGTGTGGGTGCAATCTCTCATCTGTTTCCCTCCACGCATGACAGCAGGCAGGGAAACAGATTAAATCTCTGTTACCAGCGAGCAGGAGCAGTTTTACAGCTCCCGCTTACTGGGAGCAGAGGTAATGTTTGCTCTTGTTTGTCAGGAGCTGGCACAGCTCTCACCAATGAAAAGCAAACCTCTAGCTTCCAAGGGTGGACATCCAGGGAGATAACAGGAGCCAGCTCTGGGGGTGGTCCTGAGGGTCCTTAATGGATCCAGAAGGGAGGCTTCCCATTTTTAGTATGCATGGGTCGGCCCTGGGGAGGTGGTGGTTTCCGGGGTCATATATGGCCCGGAAGGGTGACCTCACAGCCTCCCTCTTAGTTTTAAATATGTATTTAGCCCTCCCTTGGGAGGTGGAGGTCCCCAGGGCCAGGGATCTACAAGGCCCTCTTAATCATTGATTTGGCACCAGGGATGTGGTGGTCCCCTGGGCATAATAAATCCACAGGAGGGGGGTCTGTGCAACCCCCTACACTACTATTTAAAATTCCAGGGGAGGTAGTGATCCCAAGGGCTCATTGAGCCCAATTTAGGGAGTCTGTGTGGCTCCCCTCCCATATTTAAAAAAAGCCCCAGGGAGGTGTTGGACCCAATGGCTAAATAGAGCCCCATGCACCCCTTGCTTTTTTTTCAGAACACACCCTCATGACCCCTGGACCTGGCCCACCCTAGGACTGAAGTAGAAACAAGCACAGGAGATCACACTTGCTTTTTTGTTTTTTTTTCTGAAAATTTGTGAATCCATCACCATTTCCACCGCAAAACCTTTAAGAAAAAGGCTTTTTGGCCCAGGTTGGTGCCAGGGGTACTTCAGCACCAGGCCTCGGGGTCTGGAGATTCCTACCCTGTCCCTTCTCCTTCTTAACGTTTTTATTTGGGACTCAGCTAAGTTTTAATCTCAAGATGACTACCCTTCTGCCAAGTTTGCTGTAATTCATTCTAGAGGTTTGAGCTGTAGTCATGTTCAAAATCACTATGTGAATTAACATAGGAAACAAACTTATTTTGATCCACCCTTTTTCTTGACCTCTGCTTGATGGCTCACCCCAAAACTTTCCATGAACCGCTGAAATTTTGTGGAAAATGTTGTGAAGATTCGTCAAATTTCATCTAGTATAATATAAAGTCCATTATGCAACATACTTTATGCCAAAGTATAACTATATAACACACCCTACAGTCCATTAAATAAATCATTAATCTTGTATAAGATACATGAAAATATTGATTACGTTAATAGGCTGCTATCCTGCTAGACCAGAACTTAAACCAAAAAAATTGCCTTTAAAATTTTGCATACAAAAAAAGTTTCAAAATGTTCTTATTGTTAAAGCAGTGTGTTTTAATTGTTAAAGAACACAGTTTGTATTATGTAACATTTGTGTTCAGTGCTCACCGATGGACAGCAACATGAAAGACGAATAAATGATTCATGTTTATGGGAAGACACCCTGCAACGCAAGGAGGCTTTCGAAACTGAGGACTATGGCAATCTGTGTTCTTTAATTGGATACAGCAAACATCTCCTTTGCATGAGTAATAACCTCACAGAGGTGTTGATATTTTCTTGCAGATAAAATTGCAGGAGCAGAGAACTGTAGGAATACAGGGGTAAGAGTGCTAACTTATTTTTAGTGAGCTCTGCCACGTCTTCTGCCTAGCTTAGTCATAGAACCTGAGAGTTCAATGTGAAATTGAGGGACAATCTTGTTGGAGTGTTATACCATATGTCAGCAATTTCTTAAGATTGAATTGCTTCATTTAAATAGCTCACCCAGGGATTAAAAGGGGCACTTTTGTCCGCAACCAGAAAGGAACCAATATTTACAGGCCAGATCTTGCTTAAAAAAATTTCAACTGGAGGCACATCTGATCCCTAAAGGTACTACTAGGGAGCCAGTATATTTTCTTGAATACTTTACATTAAATATGATCTAAGGTCAAGAATAGCCTGCCTGAAAACCCATGATGACTGTAGATTAAGGCTAGCAGTAGTTTGACTTTGGTCACAGAATTGGGGAAGCTGATGGACTGTGACGTTGAGCTTGTGGTCTACACAAGGCATAAGCAAGACTAGCTCCTTTATTCCTTAATTTAGCCAAAAACCTTGTTTTTGGTAGCAATGCATCCTAGTAGTTGCATGTGCGGTATACCTCAAGGTGGTAGAGCCCATGTGCCCTTTTTTCAATGCTTTCTTTACTAACTTTCCAAATGCTATGACCTTAGATTTTTAATTATTAAGAGATAACTTATTTTCCAAATTGAAATCGTGAAGTTTGTCAAGATCACTTTGAAATTCGCTTGGGGAGTGTAGATCTAATAAAATAATATTGTTGCATATTGGAAAAGTTGAATATGGCAACTGTGGATTTTGTGTGGAAATGCACTGGCGGAGAACAGAGTGAAACCAATGTCTGCTGTGTACAGATTAAAAAGAACTGGAGCCAAAACACAACCTTGTTTCAGGTCTCAGTTTGTAGAAATCTTTGTCAACACCCCGCCTGTTGCCAATTTTTATATGCACCCTGGTGATGGAATATGGTGAAATTAGAGCTGGCAATAAGGGCATCGGGATATGCCAAACTCACAGTTTGCTCCAGAGTATACGTCCATCAGCTTTATAAAAATTCTCTATGAAGCAGGCAAATAAAGGTTGGCTCTTATGGGCAATGGCCTGTTGTGCCAACAATAAAACAGTAAGAATGTTGTCTACAGTGCTACTATTGCTCCTGAATCCCGACTGATAAAAAGGGAATATTTGTTTTTTTGTCTATCCAAGCCTCCAACTCTAGCAATGTGAAATTCTCACATAACCTTTTCCTTCCACATCTAGCAAGTAGATGAGTTGAGTGATCTCCCCCTGAACTGTTTTCTAACTGGTATCCTACAAAATCATTAACACTTTCTATTTCTTTCTTTATACCTTCAACTTTTTCTTCAGTTGCTTTCCTTCTTTGAACCTCAGTTATATCTTTGACACATTTCTGTTTTGGGCACACTATAAGTTTCTCATAAATGGGATATTTACCTCAATCAGGAGCATAATGTCTTCTTAAAACATTGTACTCTATTACAAAATTTTCATCAGCACTAAACGTTTTCTCATCGAAATCTATGAAATACAAACTAGACAATGTTCTCACTTGAGACAATGCAATGCATGCCATTCCCTCTTTAAATAACGTACTTGCAATATTTACAATACCTCTGTCTCTACTTACACCTTGAGATTCATGAATAGTTACTGCATATGCTAAAAGAGGAAACTGTAGTCTGCAAACATACAAATGTTTTACAAGCAAAACACATACAACACAATGCCAAATCTGTCTTACCTTTTTAATCTGACCAAATTTTATAATCAAAAACACTATTCCATCTCTATTCTGAAAACTTACAAAATCAACAACTGTTCCCATTGCTCCATTTACTAAAACTTCTTCTACATTCAAGTTACGCCGCAAAATTACCTGACGGTTTTTACATACATGTAAAGTCTTTTCTGAGCCTGTAGTTTTAGATACAGACTTTTCCAAAGAATGCAAGTAAGCCTGTAGTTTCTCTCTAAAAAGAATAGTCACTCTCTGGTGTTCGATTTAATCAATAGCTTCAAATTCCACAATTTGTTGTTTTTCCAGTTTCAGAAGATGTTGATTAAATGTAGAACACTCTTGAAATGTAGGCATTAGGCAAACTATAGACGTGTGTTCTGCAAGCATATTGTACATTACTTCAGCTGCTGTGTTTCCAGTTGTAAACAAGTTCCTTAGTAGCGGATTTTCTAAAGCTTGTTTACCATATTCCGTCAATACACCAATTCTTATGTCTTGAAGAATATTTCCAAAATCTTCATCACTTGTTTGTCGCATATTCTTAACACTTTCTTTAGATCCAAAATGTAACCAAATGTTCACATTGCATATACTCCCCAAAGATTTCCTTGTGTCTTCATGGACAACTGTTTTAAAAACCGGTTGTCCTTTTACAGGAGTAAGTTGTAGTAGGTTTCCAAATGTAATGATTTCCTCCAACAGAACATCCTATTTTTTTCTATATCTGTTGCATTCCTAAATGTTCAAAGGCAAGCGTTAGGCTTCAGACCATGCTCACCTCACCCATGATTAAAAGTTGAATTTTCTTCAGTACTCTTGAGACTTCATAACAAGCTCCTCCAGATAGCTTCTGAAATTCCAATATATTAGCATGTTCAAAAGTTAGCATAAGTAATCAATGTAACTAATCCCTTTAATGTTGTGTGCTGCTAATCCAGTTGGAGCTGTTATAACACAAGATAAATGTGATTCTGTAGTTTTGTGTAGATAACTGGTCAAAACTTTATTTAAGAAATGTTTTCCTGTTCCAGCTTGACCACTGATGTACAATAGAATAGGTTTAAATGATGAGCACTGGCATTCTTTTTTTGTGTGCAGTAAACCATGTTGTACCTGTTGTTTGATTTGCAGATATATTTCTTTTTGTTCAATATTTAGTTGTTCTGCTAACTTTTCCAACTGAATAATGTCCTGTTGTGCTTGTTGCATTGCAGTTTCTACATCATTCATGGCTATTGCTGCTTCATTTTCAGTAAATGGTTGTCCCAGTGAAGCTTACCTCAGTGGACCAGAACTTTGACTGCCTTGTAAACTTTCTCTAGCTATTTCAGCTGCAATAGTACTTTCTTGTTCAAACTCATCGTTTAACATTTGTAGATAAGTTGGGAAAATTCTGCACTGACTGCTATCTTTAGTTGCATTAAAATAATCTTCATAGCAGTCAAAATCTCCAAGTAATTCTGTTTCACTACACCAAGGCTTGAACAGTTGCAGAAGTGCTAAATCAAAAAGTTCTCTCTCATCTGGACTTTCGCAGCTAGGTTTTCTGTGGTCAATTAGATTTCCTTTGGCATGTTTGCCTAAACAAGCCGTCACATCCAAGTACTACACATTTCTCTTCTTTTATATTCATTTATATTTTCTGTAACATTTTCTTTAAAGCTGTAATGTTGCAGTATTTCATACAGACATAGGTTTTCGAGATGCAGACTCCATTTGGGATAGTGTGTATCCAACATATTAGTTTTAACAATATCTGAACTTTCTGGTTCATTCTGTGCTAAGTATTCAATTTCTTAAAAAGATTTCAATACTCTATTTCGTGTGGAGGCAAGACCTAGACTTAGCAAAATAATTCCACCTAATTTTGAATATAAACTGGTAAATCTCAAGCAATCCGAATATTCATAGGATCAATTCTCTCAATGGGAAAGCATTTTCAAGCTAAAGCTGTACAATTTCTTGCACAGGCTCTTCTCTGCTGAAATTTCTTCCCAGAGATGTCTTTCATCTATGTCTTTTCAGATGTGGTTATATATGATGTATCATAATGAGCAACAGCAATTGAATTATCCTCAACATATCCATGTTTGCATTCTAAATTTTCAAAATAAATAGATTGTAGCCATTAATGTACTTTGAAGCTTTGGTCCTTTTTATTCTGGGGAGATTTCTGAGTTATTGTATGCCTTATTGCTAACAAAAAACAATTTACTCTTCTTTCAGAAATTGTTGTACGTGGGAATCCAAAAGGGCATTTTGTATGAAATTTCCCTTTTCATTTATACTTGTATTTTTGTCAGCAGTATATCCCACATCAATGACTTTGAAATCATAAAACTTGTTGTCTCAAGCTCTTTTCTCCTCCATCTCTTGGAATGGCACATGTAACATACTGTTCGATGAAAGACAAAACATTTCATCAGTATCAGTTCCAAATGTTGGTGCATTCATTATCCATAATAGCATGTGTATATGAGGAGCACCTCTGGCTTGGTATTCCTTTTGCCAAAAGAAATCAGTGACTTCTCCAAGAGGAGGAATGTTTTTATTACAGATAAATGACATCATACTTTGAAACCTATGGTTAAAATACCTGAAGACATTTACAGGATCCAAGGAACAGAGGTCTCCAGGTGCCTTCAATTCAATGATTTTAACATTTGAGTTTGCTTCATGTAGAAATTCAAGTAAATCTTCCCACGCATATTCAGCACAGCTGAGTATTTCAAACCATGTAGGTGTACCTAGGTTTCTTAACATATATTTAAGTTCACCATGATGAAGAAACCAATATTCATTGGTATCACATTGACACGCCATCAAATTATTTAACCAAGATTCAAAATGGTAATCTTTGTTGAATTTTGTCAATGAATTCTTTTGCAGAAACATGTTAAAGAGGAACTCCTGTTTTTAATATGTGGTTCACTGCATATGAAAGTGCAGACAAATCTGTTTCAAACAGAAGATGAACTATATATGGAATGCACTGTTGAAATCTTCGATCTCCAGAGTACATTCTTGTTGAGCGATATTCTGAAGCTGGAATCCATACAGCTGGAATCCGTACCACGTTCTCCAGTGCAGAATATCTGTGGAAAATAATGAGCTTCTAAACTTTTTTCCCATACACTTATAGGAGATCCCTTTTCTTCCTTCATTTAAAATATTTCAATACTGTTTCCTATCATTTCTTTTGAATGTAGAGGATGTATTGTATGATGTTCATAAATGTCTTCACTCCTGCACTTGGCCACTTTTTCTATTTGGCTACTTGACAGCAGTTATTCATCTCCCTAGCATATTACTTCTTCAGCAACATTTACATTCTTATAAAACATATTATTCTGTATCAGGTACAATGTAGGCTTTTGAAGTTTAGTAACATCTACAAACTATTGCCAGATTTTTTGACTCTTTGTGGTTAGACCATTTACTAGAAAAACTTCTGGCTAATCTTTCCTCCCTGTCTACAGCAAAAGTTTCAATGTTTTGTTTTTTAAAAACCTAAAGGTAAGTACTGAACTCTTCCTTTTAGACCTCTTTCTAAATCTGTTTGTGGCAGCTTACCTATTATAGGCTCCATACAAACTATGGCCTGAAATGGGTGTACAGATTGAATAAGAATAGACTCATATGCATTCAAAGCTGTCAGTTCCTGAGGAATAGGTACTAACTCTAAGTTGTTATGTACTGCACTAGCTGACATTTTGTTCTATTCTAATTTATTGTAACAGTATTTACAAATAACTTACTCAGTAGCCAACTCAAACTGACCTTCTACCAACAAATAAGCGCCAAATTGCTGACTCTTATCGTTGCTTTCCTTTTTCCTTTTTAAATATAAATCAACATACCTAGTTTGACTTTTATAGTGAGTATGTTGACAGCAAATACAAACAGAGGGCGTCATTACGATGGAGGTAAAACCGCCACTGGCAGGATTTCACTGCCATCATAAGGTACATCTTCACCCGCCAAATTACTATGGTGGGTAGTGTGCTGGCGGACGCAAAGTCTGTCCGCCATGTGTCAGCCGCAAGCAATTGTTATGATTGCCTGGCGGACCCACCCTGTACCAACAATATGGTGTCGGTGCCAAGCAGGCACTGTCCGCCATATTAGGATGCTGCCTCCCCCCTTGCCAGTGTATGGCAGTGAAACCGCCATTCACATGCTGGCAGGGATTGCATTTGGGGGCCTGTAGCTGGCCCCCTTGTGTTGCGGGAGGTATGCACTGGGGGATACCTATGGTACCCCCTACGTTTCACTGCAGCAGGTGGCAGGCACTATGTGTTGCTTACCAGGTAGTGCAGAGAAATGTAAAGGCTGTATTTCTGAAATTACTGCGGGTGCTGCAGCCAGCAGCACCCTCCGCTATGTCAGAGATACACAATGCGACTGCCACGGTGGTGGTTGCATCGGAATCTCAATGGCGGGACAGCCGCGTAATAGGCGGACGGTCCCAAGCCCGCCACGGTGACGGACTGACGGAAGTCCGTGCACCATCGTAATGACCTCCATAGTTTGGTTTTTATTTACTTAATGCATTTCTAAAGTGCACTGTCACCTAACAGGCATCCTGGCGCTAACAATTACAGAGTCACCCCAGTATTGAGCCACACTGCCGACTGCCACCTAAACCTTCGGGAACAGCCAAGTTTTTAGTATTCTCCTAAAAGGGAGGAGATCACTGACTTGTCTCAGATCCAGGGGCAAAGCGTTCCAAAGCTTTGCAGCTGAGACCCCAAAGGATCTACTACCTTGTCTCACCTTCCTAAATCTAGGAATCTTTACTAGCATTGCCCCTAAGGAGCGCAAAGTTCTAGTAGGAACATACCATTCAAATTTTCTTTGGAAGGAGACAGGCCCCAGTCCACGCAAGGCTTTAAACTCTAGACAGAGAGACTTGAACTGGACTCTCTGTTGCAGTGGGAGCCAATGTGGCTTGGCCAGAGCCAAAGAGGAAGAGGACCTTCTAGACCAGACAAGCACTAATTTGGCTGCTATAGACTGAATCCTCTGCAACCTGTCAAAGAGAACGTTCAGAGACTCCAATAACAGGGTGTTGCAGTAATCTAGTCTGCTAAGAATCGTACTGCGCGCGATTAGCACGCGCGCTGAAAGAGGCAGCAGAGGCAAAATCTTTCACAAAGATCTCACAATGGCTAAACAGCAACCCGCTGTTTTCGTCACCTGCACTTCCAAAGACAGTTTGCTATCAAATGTTATGCCCAAATTGCAAACGGTCTTCACCGGCTGAATGACCGTCGAGGTACCAAAAGTTACAGGGCAACCCGGAGGGAACCCTTCCTGTAGCACAGTAAAACACCTCAGTATTGTCGGCATTGAATTGCAGCAAGTTCTTCCTCAACCAGCCCGCCGTGTCCCGCAGACAACTGTGAAACACCTCTAATGAAGAAAACTGATCTCCCTCAAGAGAGAGAATCAGCTGTGTGTCATCAGCATAATTTACGATAATAATATTATGTTGTCTGATGACCGCAATTAGAGGCTTCATATAAATATTGAATAGAATGGGGCTGTTGGCCAAGCCCTGTGGGACACCATGTGCGATTTTAGAAAAATCAGATTGAAAGGGAGAGAAGGACACTGCCTGCTGTCTGTCCAAAAGGAAAGAATGAAACCACCTTAGAGCACAGCCCGTCACTCCCACTTCTCTCAACCTTCGCAGCAGGATTCCGTGGTTGACCGTGTCGAAGGCGGCAGACAGATCGAGCAGAATAAGTACTGCTGCTTGACCCCTGTCTGCCCGCCTCCGAAGTTCATCCATCACGGTCACCAAAGCCGTCTCGGTGCCATGGGACGGCTGAAGTCCAAACTGGGCCTCATCCAATAGGTTTCACTGTTCCAGATGTTTTGAAAGAGTGCTACTCACCACTCGTTCCACAATTTTCACAAGAAAAGGCAGGTGGGAGATGGGCCTATAATTTTTAGGACACTCTGGGACCAAGGAGGTCTTCTTTAGCAGGGGTGTCATCACCGCTTATTTCCACTGAGATGGCACCACTCCGTCATTAAGCCACTGATTACAAATCTGGCAGAGCGTAGGGAACAACTCTGCCTTGAATTCTTTCCAGATTTTATAAGGCATCGGATCTAAGGGGAAACAAGAGGGAATACCGCATGCCAATCCACAAAAGTCCTCCTCCGGGAGGGGCAGAAACTCAGATAGGGGATTGACAAGTCCACCCTCTATATTAGCACCACCCGCCTCTCCACCTATTGCCATCATATCCTCAGTGCCCGATGACTTCACCTCCACTTGGGGATAAACCCAACCCAGATCATCAATGATGTTTTTGACTTTGTCATGAAAGAACCTTGCCAGGTTCTTGCACAATTCTTGGGAGGGGGGAATCACATTCTTAGAGCACTCAGGATTGGTCAGATTATTCAAGATATTAAAAATGCTTCTAGAGCTATTAGGAGCATTGACGATCAAGGTAGAAAAATATTCTGCCTTGGCCTTGTCAATAGCCTTCTTATAGTCCACCATCAGGATTTTCCAGGTGAGCTTCTCCTCATCCCGATAGCCATGTCTCCTTCGCCTCTCGGCATGTTTGCATTCAGATTTCAATTTTTTTAGACTTTTATTAAACCATGGTGCCGATGGTCTCCCCTTCTTACGATGTATTTTTAGAGGGGCAACTGAGTCCAACACCAAGATGAATTTAGCGGAATAAGCAGAGTAGTTCTCTTCCACTTGCACATCTGGGGAAAAACAGTCTTCTACCAAAAACATCGGGTCCTGGCCTCTTTTATGCAAGAGAGCCTTCCAGTCTCTGCTCATGTAATCACACGAGGGGTAGACTGCCCTAGAGGTTTGCATAGTAGAGTTCACATAAAACTTAATCAGAAAATGGTCAGTCCAGACCACAGGCAGAATTTGCCCAAAGAGCACATGATCATTCTCTGAAAAAATTAAGTCCAAAAGATGCACCCCAATGTGAGTGGCTTTGGACACCCTCTGGAAAAAACCCAGGTCCTCGCAAGATTGAAGGATGTTAGCATAGCCTACATCAAGAGGGCCATTTGGCCAGAGGTTAAAATCCCCCAAAATCACATACCTGCAGTGAGTAGCGGCTATATTAGTAAAGGTCTCCAGCAGTGATCGCTGCTGCTGCACACTAAGGGCCCCTGGGGGTCTATAGCAAAAAATCCCTATTAGAGCCTGGCTCAAAACATGATTAATAGCAAGGCCTAGCAGTTCAAAGCCTGGAACCACATCAAGGTCTATAACGGCCAGATTCAGAGTATCTCTGTATAACACCCCAACCCCCCCACCCTCCCCGCATGTCTCGGCTTGTGGTGGATCTTATGACCAGAAGGGCATGCCAGTTCAGGGTCAACCTCACAGTCTGGCTGAGTCCACGTCCCTGTCATGAGCAACACATCAAGTTCAAGAGCTTCCAGCAACAGCTGTATTTCCAGCTTATGCTTAGGCAACGTCCTAACATTTAGAAGCCCACACACTAAGAAGCCCGGAGCAAAAAAATCTGACAGAGGAGAGGCAAACTCAGCAAAGCAATGGGCCCCCTTACCATTACCCACCACGTCAATAAGCCGAAGTTACGCGCTGGAGTAGCTGAGCACACTATCAGGGCCCAAGTCAGCAGAAAAACGGGCAGCATGGCTGGCGCTGAGCTCGTCATTAGCAAGGACGGGCGCAGACGGGCTTGCCTTTGGCGCGCCCGCTGCACTCTCGCATCAGCATCAATTTATGGCAGAGCCGGTCCCCGTAGACTAGACCGCTAACTTCCAAGATGGCGGGTCCACTCGCATGGACGGACCCTGCAAATCGAGGAGAATAGGACTTGACTTGTACCGTAAGTGCCCAAGCTCACCTCCCACACCCCAAGTAATAGAGATCCAGACTAAAAACTTTAAAAAGCAAGGAAAAGGCAGCACGAGCAACCCTCAGCAGCACGTCAATACCGGCCTCTGAGGGAACTCAGAAGTTGGTTTTTCAGATGAAACTGTCTTAAACTTTGTAATTTCTTCTGCAAACTCATCAATACTAATCTCTTTCCGGTGTTCTTCAACAACTACACTGATCTAACTCTCACTTTCTCTACACTCCTCTTGTGAAGCAAAAAAAACTAAACTGTATATGATCACAAGCTTTTTGTACTTCTGATACTAAACCATACAAAAGAGAAGTGTTCATTTTACTTAACCAAAATGCAGGAGTTTTTACATAGTAGAGTCTCCTTACTAACTTCCCTATTTTAGAGTGGTGTACTGCTAACATTCCTAAATGATGAAAAGTACGTTGGCACACTTTTCTTGAAAGACAAGCCAGAGAATGACTCTGCAAGTTACTATATTTTCTTATTTTGCATGGATCTAGTCCTTATAACATCTTAACCTTCTGTTTAATACATTTTGTGCATATTCTCATAAAAAATGCATAATATGTCAATAGATTCCTGTTGAATACTGCAAATACTGCTAGAATTCCAGATATATGCAGGAGCTTGTGTATGCCTCCCTTGAATGTCTTCAGCTATTACTTCTTCCACATTCCTAATAACCATTTTTATCTTTTGGAATGGACAACCATCTTTCATCTCATAGCATCGACCACTAGTATCAACTGCATGTACTAATGTGTTCTCTTGAAAATAGCTTTTTTCATTAAAGAAAGGCTTAATACTAGAAATGTGCTTCCATTCACCAGTAAAAGTTTTTCAAAAGTTACTTCAATTAACAGGAATTTTTCTTTTGCTTTTCTCTTTCATAAACACCATTATTTTATCCAATGTTCTCATTCTCTTCAATATTAATATAAATAATTTTGTTTCAATTCAAACGCAGTATCTACTACACTTTCAATGTGTTGCTTCTTCTTATATGCTGCTGATCTTATTTTATACTTATTACAATCTTTGTATACATTTAGAATTACTCTACTTCTAAACATTCTTACACATATCTTTTTAAATAGTTTTTGCCTTCTTATAATATGTTTTTGTTTTTCCAAAAACACATGTCTTTTTACCATTACAATTTTTCTTTTCCTTCTGGTATGTTGTTAAAATGTTCTTTTTCCTTGCATTATTATTGCCTTTCTTTAATCTCTCTGCAACTGTTTGAGAAACTGTTTAGGATTCTTACCAGAAGAGATTTTATCCTGAGTAACATTTTAATCTTTTTGTAATGCATTCTTTTCACTTTTTTTAAGTAGTACTATTTTCTTTGTTCTCTTCTCTGTTCATGTTTTCTTGCCATCTTCAATGTGTGATCCAAATAGAATACATTCCAAAAAACAAAGAACAGTTTCAATAGTTTGTTACATCAATTAACAATTTTAAATTAATCACATATCAATATTCATAATAACCACTAAGCAATTACTTACAATTACATTGCTATTCTCTTCATACCAAATACAAAAAGAAAAGTGCTGAAACAAGCAAGAAAACTGTAGAAAGAGGAAGAAAGGTGCTGAAAAAGAAAAAAGGTGCAGAAAGAAAAAGAAAGGTTCAGAAAGAGCCAAGAGAAATGCAAAAAGAAGCAATACAGCTACAGAAAAATGTGAGAAGTGCAGAAAGAGGCAATAGATGTGCAGAAAGAGGCAATAGGGGGGGTGCACAAAGAAGCAACAGAGGTGTACAAAAATGAAAGAGAAGTGCACAAAAAGGCAATAGAGATCCCGAAAGAGGCAAAAGAGGTGCAAAAGAGATAAGATGGGTGAAGAAAAAGGAAAGAGAGGTGTAGAAAGAAGCAAGAGATGTGTAGAATGAAGCAAGAGAGGTACAGAAAAAACGCAAGACGAGTGTATAAAGAAGCAACTGATGTGCAAAAACAAACAAGAGAAATGCAGAAAGATGCAAGAGAACTGCATAGCGAGGAAGACATGTGAAGAAAGAGGCAAGAGAAGTGCAGAAAGATGGCAGGAGAGGTGCAGAAAGAGGCAACAGAAATGCAATAAGTGGGAAGAAGGGAGAAGACAGAGGCAAGAGGAGTGCAGAAAGAAGCAACGGAGGTGCACAAAAAGGCAAGAGAGGTACAGAAAGAGGGAAAGACATCCAGAAAAAGGCAAGAGAGTTTCAGAAAGGGACAAGAGACGTGCATAAAGAAGGAAGAGAGGTACAGAAATTGGCCAGAGAGATACAGAAACAGGTGAGCAAGGTGCAGAAAGAGGGAAAAGGGGTTCAGACAGAGGCAAGAGAGGTGCAGAAACAGGCAACAAAGGCACAGAAACAGGGAAGAAGGGTACAAAAAGAGGCAAGAGGAGTGCACAAAAAAGCAACAGAGGTGCAAAAAAGGCAAGATGTGTGGAAAAAGGGACAAGAGACGTACAATAAGAAGCAAGAAAGGTACATGAAAAAGCAAGAGAGGCACAGAAATGGAGGGGTAGAAAGAAGAAGAGAAGTGCAGAAAGAAGCATGTGAGCTCCAGAAACAAACACGTGAAGTATTGAAAGAACTGAAAGTGGTGCAGAAACAGTTAAAATAGGTAGTGAAAAAAGCAGGAAAAGTACAGAAAGAAGCACGAAAAGTACAGAAAGAGGCAAGAGGAGTGAAGAAAGAGGCAAGAGAGGTGTGAAAAGAGGCAAGACAGGTACATAAAAAGAAAGAGAAGTGTAGAAAGAGACATGAAAAGTGCAGGGAGAGGCAAAATAAAGTGTAGAAAGTTGCAAGAGAGGTGTAGAAAGAGGTGGAAGGGTGCAGAAACAGTCAATAGAGGTGTACAAACAGGCAACAGAGGAGCAGAAACAGGCAAGAAGCATGCAGAGAGAGGCAAAGGGAGTGTAGAAAGAAGCAACAGAGATGCAGAAAAAGACAAGAGAAGTGCAGAAAGAAGAACAGAGCTGCAGAAAAAGGGAAGAGTGTAATAATGTGGGATTTACACAGGAGTATGTTCATCAGGTAATCTTTATTCAGCCCCAACCAACAGTCAGCTAACAACTGACAATCCTGGAATTACCAGTTATAGGAACCTTGGTGTCATGTGGTTCCAAGCACTAGGTTCCAACATGGAACCAACATACCTAGGAAGACAGGTCATCACACTTCTCCCTCTTAAACATTAAACAGGTTTACATGTCTAGCAATGAAGTAGGCAACAGAAAGATAAAGAAAAACAAAGAAGAAACTACCTAGACATAATCACGCAAGTGAACAGGAGGCCTGCATACTCTCACACTCTTGCGAGAATAATTAGAACACAGATCAGGAACAGCAACCATATCATCACATTTCCCTTTTCCCCCAAAATGAGAAACACGACTATTGCTCCAGATACAACCATCCTCCGTCTTTACAGAATTTTTGAAAATTTTCACAATGGTTCTAGGAACAGAAAACTTCGACCAGTTTTGACAGCCCACAGGAGCCCTGATCTTTACAACCTCCCCCACCACAAATTTGGAATCCTTTGCAGAATTTCTCCTATCCACATATATTTTCCTTTTCCTCTGTAATTCCAATTCCCTTTCTCTCCATGCACCCACCTCATTATTTTTTACACCCTTGTCTGCAGCCATCCAGGCAGGACATAAACACGTGTTAGGTGCCCTACCCTTGAAAAGTTCAAACGGAGATTTTCCTGTAGTTGAGTGAGGAGAGAATCGATATGCTGAAATCCTGTTCTGTAACTCCTTTCTCCAGTCCAAATTGTTGACCCTTGCCAACTGAATGCTTTCCTTCAAAGTTTTGTTGAGTCTCTCCAAAGCACCATTTGCCTCAGGGTGATACAAAGAAATCCTCTTGTGAATAATGCCACACTTACTGAGATACTCCTCAACTTTCCCTGAACAAAATTGTGGCCCATTGTCAGAAAGCATGGAGTTCGGAAAACTCTCAAGTTTAAATACAGACTCCAAAAAGGAAATAACAGACTCACTTGTAATCTCCCTTACCAAACTAACTTCAACCCATCTAGAATACAAATCCAACAAAACCAACATAAATGGAGCTTGATGCTCACCATGTAAAGGCCCCACAATATCAACAGCAATTTCATCCCAAGGGGACCTAGGCAACCTCCTGCAAACCATTGGAGAAGACCTCGTTCTCAAAACTTTATCACTTGCCTGACAAGAAGAGCAATCCCTAACGGTGCGTTCCACCAACAAATCGATACCTGGCCACCAGAAGTCCATTCGTATGCGTTCTTTCGTCTTTGAAATACCCAAGTGCCCCTCATGAGACATGTCCACCAGCACACTTCTGAGATTAACAGGAGGAACTAACCTAGTACCTCTCATGAGTAAACCATCCACCACTGCCAATTCATCAGCAATTAAAGACCAAGGTTTCTTTAAAGAACGAGACCTACCACCTTCCAACAATTTAATGACTTCCTTCAAATCCTCATCCTTACTCAGCTCTTCTCTCCAAACATCTTCCTTCACCGCCCCCAAGGTAACGTCACACACCTTTAATTCACCCTCAAAATCGTCAGCCAAAACTTCCTCAACATTCTCTACAACATCCACCAGCCTAGACAGGCAATCTGCCGAGACATTAGTTTTTCCTGGGATATACTCAAACTTGAACACAAACTCCTGCAAAGAAATTACCCATCTCCTTATTCTTGCCGAGATGGAGTCTAACCCCTTTTTTTCAAACACTTCCTTTAGTGGTTTGTGTCAGACCTGACGGTAAAGGAGGAACCCCAAGCGAACTTCCTGAATTTATTCACAGCCCAATATATACCTAGCGCCTCTTTCTCTATGACAGAGTAATTCAACTCTGCCCCCTTCAAACATCTCGAAGCACAAGCTATTAGGACCTCCTTGTCTTTCCTCACCTGTAACAACAAAGCACCCAGACCCTTACTGCTAGCATCGGTTACAATAAACGTCGGATCCCCTGGAACAAACGCCTGCAAATTTGGTGCATTCCTCAGATCCATCTTCACCTGATCAAACTCTCTGCTACACTCCTCAGTCCAATTAAACACAACATTTTTACACATGATTTTCCTCAGATTGACAGTCTTATCTGCGAAATTTCTGACAAACTTATTGTAAAATTCTGCCATGCCCAAAAATGATGAAACCTCTTCTTTTGAACATGGTTCCTTCAAGTTTTCAATTGTCTCTACAAGATCCTTTTTTGGGCATATGCCCTTCCTTGAGATGTGGTGGACCAAAAAATCTAGCTCATTGACACCAAACTTGCACTTGATCTGACGCAGAGTTAAACCAACTTCCGACATTTTCTTCAACACAAGGCAAACCCTCTCATCATGTTCCTGTTTATTCTTACCAGAAATGAGAACATCATCCTGATAACATCTTATCCCCGGTATTCCTTTGAACAGATCTTCCATAATTCTCTGGAATACCGAGGCTGCTGAAACTAGTCCAAAAGGCATTCTTAAGAACTTGAATGCACCCATTGGTGTAATGAAACTAGTAAGCTCTTGACACTCTTCTTTTAACGGAACTTGGTGATAGGCCGAAGCCATATCTAAGGTGGTGAAATAGCATGCACCGTCTAATGTAGAAACCAACTCCTCTATGTTTGGCAAAGGGTACTTGTCAACTATTACCTCTTTATTTAAAGCACGAAGGTCAACACACAGCCGAATCTCATTATTAGGCTTTCTCGCGACCACAATTGGTGCAAGCCACTCAGTTGCTTCTACTGGTTGTATAACCCCAGTTGCCAACAACTTCTCAATTTCTTTACTCACGGCATCCTTTACACAAATTGGAATGCGTCTTACTTTAGCAGCAACAGGCACCGCACCCAACTTCAGTTTGATGTTGTGATTATACCCCTTTATACAACCTAGTTTTTCACTGAACAACTCTTTAAAGTTCTTTATGAACTTGTTCTCCTCATTGTCTACAGCCTGTACTTGAATAACTGGATGAGCATTTGGATTGAGGCTCACACCCAACCTTGCCTGATGAGACCAACTCAACATGTTGTCTCCCCTGTTTACCACATAAACTTTTGCTTCTGTGTATCTCCCTTTATATTCAATGCAGTCAAAAAAGTAACCCATTATTTTTATGGGATGTTCTTGATAACCTGTTGGTCTTATATCTGGTTTACACAAAGTCTTTTTTTTTCCAAACACATTTTCAAACACCTCGTTTGAAATAAAAGTAACATGTGAGCATGAATCAAATTTCATCAACACACTTGCTTCCCCAATCAGCACATAGTGAGGATGTTCTACAACATCATCATTAATCTGAAAGCTAACTAACTTAGTCTCAGTCCTCGTATCTCTCCCAACTCTTGTTCTGCAATTTCTACCAATGTGTCCCTTTCTACCACACACATTGCAATTGAACTTAAGAGCAGGACACTCTCTCGCATTTGCCATATGTCCATATCTCCCACATCTATAACAAGTTCCTTGAAAAGAGCAGTTAAGAAAAAGACAAGACAAACAAAATGAAGCAGGAGAGGTGCAGAAATTGGCATGAGAGATGTAGAAAGAGGTGAGTGAGGTTCAGAATGAGGCAACAGAGGTACAGAAAGAGGGAAGAAGGATAGAAAAAGCAGCAAGAGTGTAAAAAAAGCAACAGAGGTACAAAAAAGGCAAGAGAGGTGTAAAAAACAGACAAGAGACGTGCAGAAAGAAGCAAGGGACATACAGCAATTGACTTGAGAGGTACAGAAAGAGGTAAGGGAGGTGCAGAAAGAGGCAAAGACATGGACAAAGAAGCAAGAGAACTACAGAGAGAATCAAGTAAACTGCAGAAGCAAGCAAATGAGGTGCAGAAAGAACCAAGAGAGGTGCAAAAAGAGGCAAAGAGGTACATAAAGACGCAAGAGAAGTGCAGAAAGAGGCAATACAAAGGGAATAAAGAGGCCAGAGAAGTACTGAAAGTGGCAAGAGAGGTGCAGAAAGCAAAAATGGAAGAGAGGGGCAGAATGAGGCAAGAGGAGTCCAAAAATAAACAACAGAGGTGCAAAAAAAGGCAAGAGAGGTGCAGATAAAGGCAAATAGGTACAGAAGAAGGTAAGAGAGGAGCAGAAAGTTACAAGAGACGTGCCAAAAGAAGCAAGTGAGGTACAGAAATCGACAAAAACGGTGCTGAAAGAGGTAAGGAAGGATGCAGAAAGAGACAAGAGAGGTACAGAAAGAGGCAAGAGAGGTGAACAAACATGCAACAGAGGTGCAGAAAAAGGAAAGAACGGTGCAGAAAGAGGCAAGAGGAGTACAGAAAGAAGCAACATAAATGCAGAAAGAGCCTGCAGAACGGCAGAGAAACACAACGGAGGTGTACAAAGAGGCAATACAAGTACAGGAAGAACCAACAGAACTCCAGAAATTTAAATCACCAATCCTTCCCATGTCTCTTTAAGTTTCACAATATTCCTGACACCATGCAAGTGTCTATGCATTTTGCTAGTGTTGTCATACATAAAAAAACATACACATTGTTATATACCTGTTTTTCAGACGTCTAGCCTCTTCTGATGCATAACACATGTGAGAATACATGTACAAGTAGAGAAATACCTCAGTCACAAGGCCACACAGATCTTTAAACTTGACATACTGTTTTTCCCATTTCAAGCAGACACCAATATTTAAATAGCATACTTTGAGTGCAGCTTTCCAGAGACTCATAATGCCTCTGCCAACATGTCCTAAATCTCACTTTTCTCTGGCAGCATCACTATTCACCAACTGCTCAGAATGTTGGGCCTTCCCAAATTTAAATCAGCAATTCTTTCCATGTCAGTGTAAGAAGTCTAACCATATTTTCAAACATATGCACGTGTATGTCTGTCTATGCTTAACATGTGTGAGAACACATATACAAGTAGCAACATACCTCAGTCACAAGACCACTCACACTTTTAAACTTCACAGACTGTTTTTCCCATTTGAAATAGTCATCACAATTAATAAGGCATAATTCAAGTGTATCTTTCCAGAGACACATACAAAGTACTGTAATCACTAATCCCTCTGCCAACATGTCTTAAACATCACTTTATTTTTGCAGCTTCAGTTTTCAGCTACTCCTGAGAATGTTGGCCCTACCAAAATTTAAAACAGCAATTCTTCACGTCACTGTTGTAAGTCTCACCATATTTCTGAATGTATTCATGCGTAAGTCTGTGCCATTTTGCTAGTTATATGATACATAAACAGAAGCATAAAAGTACTTAAATATCTGTATATTAGACCACATACTCTAAATGTTTTTAGAAGAAAGTGTATGCATTCCTTTCTGATCATAATACAGGGAACGTAGGTATAGAGTTATATAGACTGTGATATAGTTTAGTACATCTGTCAATATAAATTAAACACCAGTTTTCTGTACTACTTTCATTAGATACTCAGGAAGCATATATAGTACTATGTACAACCTATTTCAATCTTCATTTCAGTACAGTAAAACAAACTACAATACACTTTTGTACATTTGGTAGCATATTTCAAACATCACACTTCTCCAATAATTTGCAAACTTTAAGCTTTTCCAAAGTTTAAAATATCACTACAAAGACTGAAACACTACTACACAATACATAACACACCTTACAAATGTGTAACTCATCTCTCAAATAGTATTGTATAATATGAACTATCAGAAACTCATAAAAGATTTTCTTTTTCACACAATACATGTAAAATACCACTCTCAACAAGGTAAAACTAGTAATGGCAAACTTCTATTTCTGCACACAAATAACTGTAAGTAACAAATCAAAATGCTTCCTTATTATTTTAAATTATGCAACCCATTTCTATTGGTTACACATATTAACCCTTTATTAGTCTCTTCTAAAAGTCAAAAACCTGTTTCCAAAAATACTAGAATTATTTTTTAACAACACACTACTTGTTAACATAGTACTTATTTGGAGAAACTTACTTTAGTGGCATATCACTTATATATAGGTTAGTATTTCATATTTTAAAACCACAGTTAAGTTTAAACCCTTCCCCTATTCTGTTTAATCCTAGTTTACATAGTAACACTTTTTGCAATATTCAACTGTACCAGTGTACCAGAAGGACTCAAGTTCACCATATTTTCAAGTTCAGCACATTAACATACAAATGCAAATAGCAGGTGTGGTTGACATTTGCAAAATATTACCTTATCTTATCTAATGTACCTTTCAAACATTTTTCAATAACCAATCAGAAACATGTTTCTTCAGGAAATTAACATTCTTCCTATTTTTTAAGTACATAATGATTCTGACCAACCAACCAATCAGTTATCTGCTTTTTCTAATACAGCACCATCTCCTCCACAAGACAAAAGGTAGAACAACATGAAAAAACAAGAAAAGGGATCAGGGTAGAAACACCCTGAGCCCTAAGCCTGCAAAGGAGGACCCACAGGGATAGTGGGATTCGCACTGGATCCGGGACATTGCAGTTTGCTATGAGATAGCGGGAGCACTGTCCCTGCCATCCCATAGCAAGCAGTGTGCTTGCTTCAAACAAGCGAGAGCACTTTGCTCTCATTTGTACACTTTGCTTTTTACTCCCAGGGAGCTGCATGTCGGCAGCTCCCTGGGGGTAAAAAGCCATGCCTGCTCCCACAGTAAGTGGGAGCTGGCTGGGACCGTGGGGGTCACCCTGCGGCCATGCCCAGCGAATGAGGTCGCTGGGGCCAAAAATGGCCCCCCTCCATTTAGAATAAAAATAGAAATTGGCCGAGCCCCAGGGGAGGGGTCTCCCGGGCCGAAATCGGCCTGGGGAGGGGGGGCAATGCAGACCCCCTCCTTAAAAAGAACGGCAAAATACATAATTAAATGGCCTGGCCCCTGGGGATGGGGTCACCGTGGCCAAAAAGGGCCCGGGAGGGGGAACACACAGCTCCCCGTCCCCTTTTGTATCTGGGTGCCTGTGGCCACAATCGGGCTGAGGATGGGGGCCACATGGCCCCTCTCCTTTGTCATTTGAAAAAAAGTGGCTTAGGCCCTGGAGGATGGAGTCCCCAGGGCCCAAAAGGGATAAAGGGAAGGGGACAACAAAGCCTCCTTCCTAAAATTAAGAAAGAAAAATGAAGCCAGCAACTCCCTGAGGCCCCCCTGCACTACTCTGCAAACACACCTCCTGGCGCACTCTTGATTGGGGATAAAGCCCCTTAACTGCTGAGGGTCCTTGGAGGCCAACTAGCCCACCTGTTGCCTCCTTTAACCCCCACATAGTGGGATTGCTGAGAGGTGATCGAGGCCAGGCCCCTTTTCCCACCACTCTGCTAACACGCCTTTCAGCGCACTGCTGATGGGGCAATGACGTCCCTTTGCATCCTGAGGGCCTCAGGACTTAAGTGGACGTCATACCCCAAGCTGCAGTGCGCCAGGTGGCACGTTTGCAGAGTGGTGGAGAAAGGGGGCCAGCAATTCATGGACGATTCAGTGGGACTTTATAGTGATTTTAGAACACAAAAATGAGATCCAGTTAGCTAGCTGTGTATTTATTTTATCCCATGACTATACTGAATCCTTAGGGTAGAGTATTTTGCAAATAACAAACTGAGAACTATCAAGTTACATATATCTGGATGTGAAAGGGCTGGACAACATTGATGTACTAGCATGAATGTACCAATGAGAGAGATATCAATACATTTTAGTGGAATGAAAAATGGAATATGCAGTTCAACCCTCAAGAGTTGCCTATGCTTTCAAGGAGTTCCCAGGTCCCATATCGATGTACCAGATTAACTGGGATACTTTAACAGGGTGGTTAATGGAAATATCATCATGTTACTTACTTACTTACTCAGCATGTGGTAAATTATATATTTGAAATTGTGTTACTATTAGCTACAAAAGCCTCCTTTAAGAAGAACTTTGGCTGAGAGCATATGTCCTAATAACACCTCCACCTATTCGAAGCTAAGAGGTTGCAATACCTGTACTAGTATTGATAATTCCATCAGTGAACCGAGAAGAGAACTCTCAGTGATTTGTTATGGAAAAATCATATGATAAATTGATGTGCCCTCCCTAAGCAAATACCATGTTAGGCTCCATTGCCTGGGGCATGATATCCATAGCAGTTTAACCGCTGCAAGGAAACAAAATATCTCTTCTCTGAACACCTGATACCTTTTATGGGTAGGTTAGTGAAACCTTTATATGTGTACATTTTAGAGGAGTGAATTGTGCAAAACACTAAAGGAGGTACTAGGGATGCTTTGAAAAGGCCCCTTATTTATAAGTTCTGAAGACAGCTTTCCAGACATGTACTTTCTTGTAACCTTCCCTCAAACTCTATTTTGTCATTGTTATATGTTAATAATATGTCCTCTGTGCAGTTATGGGGCCAGATGTAGGAGCCTAAATACTGGTCGGTAACGGCCGATTTCGGCCGTTACTGACCGGTATTTAAGAATTGGCATGTAGGGACATTTATTTTACAGAATCAGTAAATTTACCGAATCGGTAAATTTACCGATTCTGTAAAATACCGAATCGGTAATTTTACCGATTCGGTAAATCCAAATGTAGGTGGGACTCTTCAGAGTCCCAAAGGCCATACAGATTCGGTATTTTACCATCCAATTCAATTGGGTGGTAAAATACCGAATCCAGGTGTGCATGCACATGTGTGCATGCACACCTATGCCATGTGACAGACAGACATGCCCTTAGGGCATGTCTGTGTGCCACATGGCACACATGCCTGTATTTGGGGTGCTAGAGGGTGTCAAAGTGACACCCCCTGCACCCTGGCAGGAATCGGTATTTACCGATTCGGTAATTACCGAATCGGTATTTACCATTGATTCCTATGGGCTTCACAGCCCATAGGAATCAATAGGAAATACCGATTCGGTATTTACCGAATTGGTAAATACCGAATATTAAAGATTCGGTATTTCAATTTCTAGAAATACCTACATCTCCCCCCTTCATATTTACCGATTCATAAATACCGAATCTGTAAAATTCGGTATTTATGAATCGGAAAATACGAATTACCTACATCTAGCCCATGATGTTGTAAAGAGCATTAATGCTGACAGATGCAGCCTTAAATGTAAGATAAAATCACATAAATAATTTAATAAATCATTGGGAGCTGGAGTCTAGGTTGGTTTAAACTGAACCAATTAGACTAACACTTTAGAAAATTATGATTTTTCAAATAAAATGTCCACATTGGAAATAAGTGTCCATGTGTCATATAGTTATCTGGCAGCCCTACTCTTAACACACATAAGCAAATCTATGATTCTTTACAATAAAAACAAAAGTGGGGCATGTATTGCATAATCTTGTTTGTAAGTGCAGTCGAAAGCTTTCATTAATTGGCAATCCTGATTGAACTGACTTGATTAATGTAGCATGTTTTTTTAATGTGTGTCCCAATTTATGGACTCCATTCAGTCAGATTTAAGATGTAGCTGAAAATGTTGACTGATTTCTTTAAAATATGGGGCTGATTTCCAAAGGCGTGTAATAGTACAGCAACCCCATGTAGTACTCGTTCATGTAGTTTTATATACCCATGTGAACTTGGCCAAAATATCTCACATTTGTGAAAATGGCAATATTCAGTTCATATTCATATAAATTTGGTACAACTGGAAAAAGACTTTGTCTTCTTTTCACTTTTACTGATATACAGTTGAATATTTCCGAGCTGTAAGAAATTGGGTTATTAGTTATGCATGATGAGAGTCCCGAACGAGGAGTAATCTTGCAATTGTCTTTTTACTGGGATCCATGTACCCCATTGTAGCAATTGATTTTCTCTTGGTACCAAGGTAGAGTAGGACCAAGATCTACTGAAGAGAGGGTCTAGCAATCCAAATTCTTTGGCACACAACAACACTACCACTAAATTATTGGTGAGTCTCTGGTTTTTCTTTGAAAAAGAACAACTACTTTTTTTACACACACTACTAAATAATTGTATTAAGCTTCTAAAATTTACATCAGGCACATGTAAAAACCTTTGACACCCCATATCATATTTCACCGCTTTTGGGTCTTGAATCTCATAATCACAATATTCCCAATTTCTACCAGAAGCAACATCACAGTATTAAGTGGTGTCATTTTGGATAAGGAAGGCTTAATGTCTTCGTGGGGATGTCAATAAATTAACCTCATATTATACTTTGAAAATATAAACCAATTAAATTAAAATAAACACCGTCCATATGCAAAGCATTCATTATAATATATGAAACAGTACCTTGTTTATCAGTAATAGCATAAATAAACCATTTTGTATTCAAAACACCCATTAATTATGTGTTGGAGTCTTTCTTTACTATCTATGGCTACATCATGCACCCATGGGCTAAACTACAAGGTGTCACTGTACTCTAGAGCTCTGGGAGTGCTTAAATGAACAGTATGGTGAACCACTCACAGGGTCAAAGATGTAATCCTCTGGAAATGGTGGGTTTCTTTTTTATTATCATTCCAAGGTGACTGTTCCACCACCCACAGCCCCACATAACACATTGGGGTAATGATGATCATGCCCTTCCCTCTCCTCGAGACACCACATAAGCCAATGTACTACTTTCAGCCCTCTTACGGAGCATTATGGGAAACACTCTTCCAGGAAAATGCATTTTTAATGAGTAGGTTGCTTGGTCTGTGTTGTGGTCTCACACTGCATGCCCTTCTCTCTCTTATTTTCCTGTTTCATTGGGTGCCTAAGTCTCACCCTGGGCACCAACAGCCGTTATTCTCCTCTTGTGGCAGCACAGGGCCTCCCTCCTGCTCTGCGTACCTGACTCTCTGAGCTCCCTTCTGCCCATGCTACTTCACCCCCAGGTGTGGATAGCACTTTTCCCTCCCTTCGCTCACCCACATGGACCATGGGTGGAGTGCTTCTGCCTCTGCCATCTAGCCCCCCAGATATAGGTACGTAGGCAGAGGAAGTGCACTGCATTCCTCCCAGGGCTGGGACCTCCCCTGAAGCAGAATAAAGAGTGTGCTAGTGCTTCAACAGTCCATATTCTTTGTCATGGGATTTGTTGGTCAAGTCCTTGGACCCAACAGTACTGCGCAGGCCCCCAGGAAGATGGGGGCTTCCGGCTCAGTGTGGATTTGCAGTGGGGAGGGTCACCACACAAGTTTACTTCTGATAGAATAATTATTTCAGTTCTGATCTCTTGGCACAGGCCCCTCCTGACAGTATTTTTCATGTAAATGTAGAGGCATTTTCATTGGACAACTGCTACTCCAAGGAGTGTCCTGGCATTAGTACAGAAGTTGACCAATCGAGGGAAACATGGGATCAATATTAATTGTTGGAAAAGAGCAATGTTTTTAACTTTTTTCGTGACATAGGGGTTGTTTTAATGCTTCTTAATTACAGGGGGAATTTGATCCATAGAGACGAACCGAGGAAGGAAAAGTATCTGCTCCTGGTCCTTACTTTGTGGATCCAGGAGATTTTGGCCAAACAGAGATTTGGTGAGTGCAGACTTCTGAGGGGAGTGTAAAATACGATTCTCGCTCTTAAGTACCCTGGACGTGACACATGTAATGCTTTATGGATGAGGAGTAGGATCTTAAAGGTGATCATCTTCCCAACAGGAAGCCAATGCAGGTCTCTAAGAAGTAGAGACACATGAGTTCTCAGAGGAATGCAGAATTTTGTCAGAGGGGCTGCGGCCTGCACCTTCAACAGCCTATTATTCAGATGACCAGGCAGGTTTAAAAACAGTTAATTGTGATCGTTAAGTCTTGATGTAATCAGAGCTTGGACCACCTGATGTCTAGCCGGCAAAGACAGGATGTGAAGGAAATTCAGCATATGTAATAGGATAAAACAGGGTCCTACCACTGCATTTACTTGTAAGCAAAATGAGAGTTGTCCATTAAACTTGCTACCTACATGTATGACTGATTTGGTGTGGGTTAGTGGTGGAAGAGCATCCTTTGGCCAAAAGGTCTGCCATGATTAGTCTGCTCTCAGTCCAAAGAAAAGGAGCACACTTTTCCCAGCATTACATTTCAGTTGATGGAAGGTGAGCCATTGGTAAACTTTGGTCAGACAATTTCTGATTAGCTCTCCAAGAAAGGGTTCATTTTTTCCCCATGAAAAGAGAAGTTGGGTGTTGTTATCATAAAAAAACAACTTTTTGGCACCCAAAGACTCTGCCAAGCCAGCCAGGGGTGCCAGATACACATTAAATAATGGGGGCTTAAGGCAAAGCCCTGCAGTATTCCCACTTTAAGCTTTCGGGTCCAGCTGAGAAAGGAGGACACCATACCCCTTGTCCTTTATCTTCAAGAAAAGAGGCCAACCATTTTTAAACCTGTCCTCAAATCCCAACAGACTGGAGATGTGCAAAAGGGTGTGATGGGGAATCGTATCAAACACCGCTGATAGATCATCCAGCATAACCAGCAGTGCCTTGCCTCCTGCACTGCGGCTAAGTCTGATGAAATCTGCCACCTCTACCAGTGCTGTTTCAGTGCTACAACAGAACACAGATTGGCTGGTGTGCAGCAGGTCTTTCCTTTCCAAGTTTAGGGAGAAATACAGCAGAGTGCTAAGAGTCTGTTTTTGTGTTTCTGTTTTCTACAACAGCAGACCTTCAGAGCAGCAAATATCTTGTCCCATTGGGCAGAATATCACATTTTTTGGCTTGTTTTTGGATGTCCCAAATGTTACCAGAGCTAGTGAACATGCCAAGAAGATACACAGGGTACTTGTCATGATCGCATAGCAAATGATGCATCTCATTTTGAAGATGGACTGTCTACTTAGGATAGCATGTGGAGCTCCATCTGGATAGAAGTGATGTGATCAAATTTATTTTGCCTGGAAGAGACATGCTGTGGCCTGTAGGATGCCCTTAAGATGATGCCAATGTGGCATTTGGGAGGCCACAGAGGAGGATGCTGACACAATTCAGAAGTATGAGTGCAAGGGTTTGAACAGTAGTTGTAAAGTCTCTTTCTGGTAGAAAATGTTTCACTTTCAGTAGAAGAGAGAGGTGGCATCAGGCCATCATTGTTTTGGCAATGCCGTCCATGAGAGTGAGGTAGGCTTCCAGGGTGAATCCAAGTGACTAGGCAGTTGCCGAAAGTTGGGGTTTGATGCCCTCAAGGTTCTTGTCATTGAGCCAGGTTTGTACTATTTCTTGATAAATACCAGGAATTCAGCCTTGTTTGGAATGAGATTCAAGTATGCTTTGGACATCCATGACTGAATGATGTGCAAGCAGTGTTGTCTGAAACAGAACACTTAATCTCACTTAGATTTGTGTATACTTGGCATATTATTGGAGTCTTGATGCTGTTATCTGTGAGTACCATATAAAAAAAGAGTTTAATAAACTATTGTACTCTGTCACCTTTGCTCTGGTAGTTCACAATACACCAGGAAATATGTTTTAGTGTCAGTTTAACTAAATATGTACAGTTTCAATTGTTTCACGCATTTCTGGATGCAAATATCTGTCCAGTCACAGCAGATGCCAGTTGAATTGCATGGCATGAGCAAATCATATATACTGACTAGTGTAATAAACAATAAGGCACACAAATTAATATTTTTACACTCCTAAGTGATGAAAAGCTAAGCAGAGATACATGTTTTAGCAAAAGGTATGCCATGACATCAAGCTGTGATATTTCTGCTAGTTGACTCCCAAACAATCCATTGGGCATTATTTCCCAATCTTCAAAAGTGTTTGTTATTGTGCACTTTTGATATATATCTTTAACCAGTGGGAATAACTCAAACACAATCATCTTGTTTTAACTAGATAAGAGCCTCAATGTCAAGGTAGTTACTGGTTGGAACAGTAAAGCAGTCTTCAATCATATACTGTTGAAGTAGTTGAGATACAGTACCTGTTAAAAATACTAGGACCTAAGGGCTACATGCATCAAAAGGTAAATTGCGAATACCTAAGTGCAAATTCCTGAGAATCGCAATTAGGTAATCGCAATTTACAATGCATGAAACTGAAAGAGTTTACGATTGCGGTTCCTAGGGGGGTCGCAAATTGCTCTACCTCATTAATATTAATGAGATAGTTCACAATTTGCGACCCCCAAGGAATCAAAAAAATTACCGAGATGGTGGCCTGCTACTGTCAGCAGACCACCATGTCCGTGATGGCTTTTATATAAAGCAATCTTTTTTTTGGTAAAGCAGCCCGTTTTCCTTAATGGAAAATGAGATGCTTTATAAAAATGAAAATGCAAAGTTTTCTTTTCATTTTTTAAGACCAGGCAACGGTCGGTGGAACCGCTGCCTGCTCCTACAAATGCTTTTACAACCATTCACAAAGGGGAAGGGGTCCCTTGGGGGCCACAACCCATTGCGAATGGGTTACCATCTACTTGAAGGTGGTGGTAATATGCAAATGTTTTGCAACCGCATTCACGGTCACAAAACATTCATGCATACCATTACGATTCGGTATCTGGAAAGGAAGCTCAAAACTCGCCCCTTCAAAATACCGACTCGCAAGCCCATTTTGCGATTCGGTAACAGGTTACCTAATCACAAATTGGGTTGCTGCATCTGGAAAGCATTTTTTGCATTTGCAAACGGGCCTATTCTGCAACTCGGCCCGTCTGCGAAGGCAAGAATGCTCGATGCACCCTAAGTTTGCACAAATGTGTAGGATCGAAAATGAAAATGCACCTCTTAGGGACTACTTCAAGCTACATAAAACTTCGAAAGTAGGATATCACAAACCCGTTCACATTGTCTACAGTTTAACCTCAGTGGAGGCAGAGCACTGGCAAAGTCGAAGACCTTTAAAAGCATTCCCTACATCTTCTCAGGGACACTGATTTTATGACTGTGCATAATAGAGTTGGCAAGGCACTATCTTTTCCATTATCTCATGATTTATATTTTATGTATGTGGCATGCATGAGATACCCTTCATATACACCAGGTCTCGTAGATTAAAGTGTTTTGCATTTTCCATTTAACAGCAGATATCTGCATCCCTCTCGGGAGAAGGTATCCTGTGTTTCCATTAAAAGGCAGACTATGGACTGGAGTCTGGTTTCCCACGGGAAACAGTCTGTGTACTTCACACGAGATGTTCTACAGCTGAGGACCGTGTATTTTACACTGTGGCTCAAATTTCCAAACGTTAGGCTTTTCATCGGCAGGTCTTTACAAAATGCTGCTCCAGTGATCTATTCTCATTTGATTGCAACCTGGCAAGCTGACAAACACCTATTACTGATTTTGTGCTAATACATCCAGTATATTTGATTTCATTGTGTCTCATTTTATCTCTGGTAGCAGATATTATTTAAGTGGCTGAGAGCATGCTGAGTAAAATATGATATTTCCCATATCCGAAATTGGGTCATTTTGAATTGACGTGTGTTTTAGTTAGTAAATTATGTTAAAATACTATCATTATTTAATTTGCTTCCAGAGGTGAACAAATTAGAACATTTGTTACTTGAGATGATCCGAGTTAATGCATGTCTTTAATCAAAAGGTTCTATTTTGAATATTCATATTTTAGAGGCAGTAGGGAAGATTTATGAAGCAGTACTATCAAACTCTGCTTATCCCCAGCTATAGACAATCTGATAACTCTTCCCCAGTAAGTCCTTTGCATCACTTGAACATTTATGCTCCCCTTTGAAGTTTCTACGGTTATACCGTTAATCCTGTCAACAATTATAATAATGATACCACATCATCACTAGAAACTCCTCATTACATTTTTACATGATGACTGTAGCACAGACACCCTTTCCAACCTAAACCACACCCTGGCCTGCACTCGATCTCCAATTCCTGATCTAACAATAGTTCTACACTCCCAACCGTGCTCCAACCCTTCCTAATGCAATAATCTCCCACCTCTCTTCCTTTTTATCCACTTAAGAGTGATGTGCTGATTTGCTTGTTGCTGGGATCACATTATGTAGGTCTACCTATATGCATCTCACTGACTACCTCTGTGCAGAGAAGAGCTCAGTCTCTCTAATGTTTGAAATTGAAATGATGTGATCTCCATAACCCCACAGTGCATACCGAAGATCACAATAAGTGCCTCCTGTGATGCCCCACATTGCCTCTCTGCTGAGCATCTTTCATGCGGAGCAGTGTTCCTGAAAACACAAGGTTCATGGTTTCATGAACAGTGCCATTGTGCAGGTGAGCTCTCTCTGCTTCGTCTCCTGGCTCCTATAGATGGAAGGAGTAGGAGGGGGGCTGAGGCATGAAGGAGGCCACACCCACACACCTCTGGCTCCACCCACTCACTCCACTGACCCCACCCACTTCCTCTATTGGCTCCACCCACCCAGAACCAGTATTGCTGAACGTGCCATAACAAGGTGTAGACCAAAATCTATATGTTGAAAGGTCAGGAAATGGGCCATGTGCATCGCCATAAGGATGCACTACAGGACAGTCTATACCCTGTACTGTGCACTTGTGGCTGAGGGTCAGTCACTAGCCACATGTCATTGAAGCACAGATGGGCCAAGCTTTGGCACAGCAAGATCCTGAGGAGGTGCCTGTCACCCACAGAGGTGTAAGTCTGAAAACACCATACATCCACCCAGAGAGGTGGAAGACTGAGCACCACACATCCATGACATCTCACCTCCACATCCCTAACCCACAGGAAGCCCATCAAGGCCCCAGTAGCTCCTGTGTACACAGGCTGTCAGGATCTGACTTGCAGAACACCTGCAGGTGCTCAGAAGTGGGTAGAGAGCCATGCGAAGGACAAAGCTCCTGTCTAGAGTCCAGTGCTGCAGCGAGCAGGCCTGGGTAAACTCTGAAATTAAAGCCCTGCTGTTCTTTTCAGATGATGCCTATTCTGGAATGTCACTTATTCACACCTGAAAACCTCACCCCTTCTCCAGAGCTTCAACCGGACCTGACTCTCCAAAAAAGAAGCATCAATCAATGCAATGCAGTTGCAGGAACGCAGGAAAGCAGACTCGCTGTCGCAATATCCGATCATAACATAATGTCTCGCAACCGCTGCACCCTAAATACAGCAGCATCCTTGGCCCTACCACAGAGAACAAGACGTGATTCATTGGGATATTATATATAATATTTATACAATCTATGATTTTTAGGTGAGCCACAACAATAATTCATAGACAAAAGTTGCAGTTGAGCTCTTCTTGCAATTGCTGTTCATATTTAATTTCCTGCTTAATAAGGTCCTCTGAGTTGTTTATTGCCATGCAATGTCCGGTTTTGTCTAGCATTACTCCAAATGGACCTAAACAAAACGATCCCGTCTCCTGATGACACTCTGTAGCTACATGTCTGGATTGTACATACCCGTGAGGTGCAGTTCAACTACAATCCCCTCACATAGGCACAACCCATGTTATTTAGCAGACATACTGTGCTTGCACATGCCTCAGACAGCACATTATATCTGCAAAAATGTGTCTGTCAGGGCACAAAGTGCATATCTGAAGCCAATAAAAAGTCACCCAGAGCAGCAGGGGCAGAATCCCCAACACTGTCCCAGATTATTATAGGGTTATGCTTGCAGTCCTATCAAGAAGATGGGAGAGGGATTGATGTGAGTATCCCTCTTTTCAAACCTTCCCTTGCTGCCCAGTCTGTCTCCTCATTTAGAATCATGACTTGCTAGTTCCAATGTCCAGCACCATATTCCTGCTATTGCCATGGCCATCCCTCCAGACTATCATATACTTAGGAAAGACCGGGCACTTGGCACTGGGGGCGGCATTGCTATTATTTTTAAACATCACTTCTCCTGCACTATGGTAGCCACAGCTGAAATAACTGGCGCTGACAGCCTGGGCTTGCATATCAGGGTATCGGCACAACAATCGGTAGCAGGCATCCTGGTATATAGACCCCCAGGCCCCACAGGTGAATTTCATGAAACTATCAGCAATGCGGTCTCTTCTTTAGTTACTACCTTTAAACATTGCCTAGTCCTTGGCGATTTTACCATTTATATGGACAAGGACTCGAATTCGGAGCCAAGGAGATTGTATGAGTCCTTGGCTCTCTTCAATATGATACCATCTATTTTTCAAAAAACTCATGAGAAAGGCCATATTCTGGACCAGATCCTTTCCACGGATAAAATGGTATTTTTAGATCCAGTCCCGTTAGTATGGACCGACCATGCATGGATGGAGTTTAAGTTTAAGAAGGCATCTACTCCCAGTAAAATTCAGGGAAGACCTCCGGCCCGGAGTTATAGGCCGTTTAGTCAAATAACCGCGGATGCTCTCTCCAAGATCTTAATTACTCACCCTATTCCCTTCCACAGTAAGGTGGAGGAGGATGCAGATGAACTCGAAAACTGTCTCCAACTACGGGCAGATGAACTTGCCCCTCTCACGGAGCGCCCAGGCAAAGCTTTACGGGCCTCAGCCCCCTGGTTCACCGTTGCATTAAGGACTAGTGAGAGTAAGTGTAAACGTTTGGAGAGGGCTTGGCGTAGACATTTTTACCCCACTGCCAAAGTCATATACAAATCAGCACTAAAAGAATATCATAAGGAAATAATTGAAGGGAAAAAACTCTTCCTCTCTGCTAAAATAGCTCGGTCGGATAACCAAGGTAAGGAAATTTTTAAAAGAGTTAAAGAGTTTTTAGCCCCTTGTGCAATGTCTAGCATATTTACCCCCACTGAAGCATGAACTAATCACCTAGCCTCTTTTTTTCACGAGAAAATAAAACTGATAAAGGACACTTTTTTAGAGACGCCAAGGCCAGAAGGTGAAAGTCAAGTGTCTTTCATTCCTCTCTCTCAGCCAAAGGGTCCACCACTTATGTACTTCCCTCCGATACCCTTGGACAAATCCTAGGAAAGAATGAAGACCCTAAAATCAGGATCTCCTTCTGACCCGTGGCCGGCCAAGATAATGGTGGCTATTGCTGAGATTATTAACCCCGTGCTCAATCAGGTTCTGAATCTATCGCTGGAGTCTGGTAAGGTTCCTGATAGATGGAAGAAGGCAAAAATATTGCCCCTATTGAAAAAACCTAGAACAGACCCTGCGCAAGCCTCAAATAACAGACCAATATCTCTGCTTCCTTTCTTTTCCAAGGTTTTGGAAAAATATGTGAACAAAGTGAATACCACCTATGCGAAATCTAATCTTATTGTCCACCAAAACCAATATGGATTTAGATCCAACTTTAGTACCGAGACCGCACTCCTAGAGGTCTCTGAAGTCATCAAGGAGACCTCTGATCGGGGAGGGAAGGCCGCATTGATTTTGTTAGACCTGTCTACGGCCTTCGATACCGAACCTCATGAACAGCTCCTAAGTAGGCTGATGGAATGCGGGTATCGAAATAAGGTACTTCAGTGGTTTACCTCGTTTTTAGAAAATCAGGGGCAAACAGTTTGGTCCCCCCCTTTTTCAGCATCCATTCCATCACTTAAGGTGGGGGTACCGCAAGGATCTATTCTTAGTCCCACACTGTTTAACCTTTATATGTCTCCTTTAGCAGATCTGGCTGAAGCTTATGAAGCCAAAATCGTCTCGTACGCGGACGATACTCAATTGCTCTTTACATGTGATAGAAAGTCAGATCTAAATGGTGAACCCATAAAGGCTTGTCTTTCAGAAGTATTTTCCTGGTTTCAACTTCACCAACTAAAATGTAACCCTGACAAGTCTGAAATTGTCCTTTTTGGTCTTCCCCCAGATATCATATGGCATAACTGGTGGCCACAGGATATGTTTCCCCCCTAGCCTTGGTAAAGTCAGTGAAGAATCTGGGAGTAAGAATGGATGACAACCTATCCATGAACTCCCAAGTACAATCGGTCACAGGCTCTTGCTTTGGAGTGCTGAAAATGCTTAGACAATTTCTGCCCCTCCTCAATATAATGCATAAAAAAATCATAGTCCAGGCATTGGTTCTTTCTCGACTGGACTATGTCAATAGTCTTTACTTGGGAATGCCGGACTATTTATTGACACGCCTGCAGGTTGTGCAGAATTCTGCGGCCAGGGCCATCCTTTTGCTCGGGCCCAGAACGCATATGTCTAGACATCTAAAATCTTTGCACTGGCTCCCAATCTCGAAGAGGATCATATTTAAGTCTATGGTCCTGAACTTTAAGTCTCTTCACGGGCTGGGGGCCCTGTATCTCAGGAAGAGAGCACAAATTTACCATCCATGTCGCACTCTTAGATCTGCAACATTGCATTGAGCCTGCGTTCCCAATTTTTCTCTTGCAAGAATTGGTGGACGGTCATTTCAATTTCAGGCAGCAAAGATATGGAATAGTCTCCCTTTGGAGCTGAGACAGACACACAACCTCCTTCCTTTCAGGAAACTACTGAAAACTTTTCTTTTTTTACAATAGTTGACTTCTGTTAGCAAATTGTCACGTTCCTGTTAGCCCTTCCTCCCATTTGTAGCGCCGGGACACCCTTCAGAGTAATCGCTTTAGTAATCCCTGATAACATAAGATAACATACCATGGTAAGCAAGTGAAGGAAAAAAGAATATTATTTATCTAGGCATATGTAGATGTGTTTGTGTGTGATTGAGAGTGAATGGGTTTGAGTGAAAGTGTGTGCAAGGGCGTATTTGAGGGTGTCAATTACGGTGAAAGTGAGTCTGAGTTTGAGAGTTTGTATGGATAAGTGAAAGTGAGTATAAGGGAGTGAGGGAGGTGTTGTGAGTGTGTTGATTGAGGTTGTGAGAGGGAGTGTGAGTGAGTCAGGGGTGTTGCCTTCAATGGTGCAGCATGTGCAGTTGTGCCAGGGTCCAGAGTCAATGAGTGTGTGTAGGTATATTTGTAAGCGAGAATAAGAACCATTTAGTATGAGTACATTTTTGTGTGAATGGAAGAAGTGAGAGTGAATATCATTGAGAATAAGTAAGTGAGAGAAAGTGAATTAGAGTGAGTGAGGGGGAATTCCAACTCTTTGCAGTTTAATGGCAGCAAGACAGAATTTCTTTGCTGCTCAGAAACTAAGTCTATGGTTCTACTCTCCCCTAACTTGTGGTGAGTTCCCTCTGACAAGACTCCTGTTCCGTCAGAGGTTACGAGAAATATGGGGGTTACCTTTGAACAAAACACTGAGCCTGGATTCTCACATAAATAAGACTGCTGGGTCTTGTTTTACCATAAGTAGAGTACTAAATAAGATTCTTCCACTACTGCTTACTTATCTTTGGTAGTCTGAAGTGTCATCTTAAACTGGCTGGATTACTGAAATACTTTGCTTCTGGGAGCCCCAGAATACCATCTTAATTGGCTGCACAGATTTCAATCAGTGGCAGCTAAATTAGCATTGAATAGACCCAGAAGGTCAGATGTGTCATTGGCATTAGAAGACTCACATTGGCTACCACTGAGACAAAGAATTAGGATTAAAGCCCTCCGTATTGTCTAAAAATCACTTCATGAGCTCGGCCCAATCCCTTTACAAAAGAAGATAAGATGATACCCCCCAGGCCGGAGCCTATGCTCTTCGTCAGTTAATCTGGCCTCCGTGTCCAAAGTTAGGAAAACTAGAGAAGGGGGACGAGTCTTCATGATTGCAGCAGCTCGTCTATGGAACAATCTTCCAGACACCCTGAGATTGTCTCTCAACTTACTACATTTTAGGAAGGCACTAAAAACCAGGTGGTTCACAAAGTTGTGAAATAGTATTAAACATTGTCTTTCTTAGCAAGCTTAATTACTGCTTACACTATAGGAATCATTCACTCTTCCTCCACTGGAATTCTCTCAGTGCCAATACACCTGTTAGGTGCCAGAGCACTTTTATAAATGATATAATGTAATAGATACAAATAAATGAGATAGTAAATGTGAGAGGGACTAAGTATGAATGAGACAAATTCAAAAGAAAAAGGGTGTGAACTCTGGGCAGGCAGCTCGTATTATGCCCCACCACTTTCAAAGGTCATCAGCCACCAATGAAACCAGTTAGGCCTCAGGAAAGGTTGATGCCTCCAGACCCATCAAGAAGTCAATATTTCACAAGGCTTAAGTATTACTTTAATAACAGATAACGGGTGATGGTCCCTCTATGATGTATGATGTCAATCAAGCAGACTAAACTGTAAGCAATTTCACTTTTGGCACTATCATCCTGTTCATATTTGGCTGTAAATACACTTTTAACAGAAATTCACAATTTAGTTAATTTTCACAAATTGCTATAATTCTAGCCAAATACTTTGAAAAACACATAGATTAACCAATTCTGTGATGAAGCTTATAGCAATCCTTCTCAGTAACTGACTTGAATATTCAACATGCACTTTAATAATTGCTTCTACATGCAGTTTATTATTCACTGATCTACATACTAATGGTTTTACATATTAAGAATTTTTCCACCAAAAGAATTGATAGAATGACTTTATTCTAATTATTATTATTATTATTAGCATTTGTTAAGCGCATGGTTGCACAAAGAACAGTGCGTCCCCGCGCTGAAAATCCCAATAATCGTCATATCAGCCCAGCTCAGAAAGAAGCACTAGGACCGGGAGGAAGAACTAAACTAATTAACCTTGGGGAAGAGATGGGTTTTCAACCTCTGTCTGAACCTTGCTTCAGACGGTTCCATCCTCCATTCGATGGGTAGGTCATTCCAGTCTTTACTGGCCAGGAGTCTGAAGGATCGTCCTCCCATCCTTGCTCTGTGGATCCGAGGAACCACTAATAGCATGCTGCCCATTGACCTAAGAAGGCGCGAAGGACGATAGATAGGAAGCAACTCCTGGAGATATGAAGGTGCCTTTCTGTGAGCTATGCGATGTGTAATGCACATAGTTTTAAATTTAATGCGTTCTTTAATTGGAAGCCAATGCAGGCAACGCAATGCATGTTTCCCAGAGGCCCTCCTAGGGAGGTTCAGGACGAGCCTAGCAGCTGCGTTCTGGACGCGTTGCAGCTGCATTAGGCCTTTTTTACTGAGTCAACATAGGAGGGAATTCCCATAATCCAAATGGGAGGTAACTAAGGCATGAACCATTGTTTTTCTGGTGCTGGGAGGCAATAGGTCAAGGATTTTCCTCAGGACCTTCAAAATGCCATAGCATTTGCCAGCAACATTATCAACATGATTAGTATAGGCTAGATTAGAATCCAGAAGTATGCCAAGGTTTTTGACTGTGTCCACCGGTGCAGGGACAGAGCCCAGTTCTACGGGCCACCAGGCAGAAGTCCAGATGGAAGGACAGGGACCAACGATAAGAACTTCAGTCTTATTACCATTAAGGCGGAGATAGTTCTGCTTCATCCACCCATCAAGTGCCACCAAGCAGGCCGAGAATTTCTCAGCATCCACAACTGGATCACGGGATAGATTGATCACCAGTTGTGTATCATCTGCATATGAGACAATGGCAACACCATATGACTCCACCAGTTTGGCAAGGTGTTCCATGTACAGATTAAATAACGTGGGGCTCAGGATCGAGCCCTGTGGAACCCCTTGTCTGAGACATCTTATACTGGATTTACATGGAGGGCAGTGCACTTGAAATCTCCTGTTCATGAGGAAGGAGACTAACCACTCATGAGCAGGACCAGTTATTCCCTTCTCACTTAGACGGCCTAGTAATACGGAATGTGATACGGTGTCAAACGCCGCACTTAAGTCCAATAGGACCAGTGCGGCCGTATGACCCTCATCAGCCCTACTCCGCAACAGTTCCGTAGATAGAAGAAGGGCGGTCTCCGTCGAATGTTTGGCCCTGAATCCCGATTGAGACGAGTGGAGGAGCTTATTTTCCTCCACAAAGCTCACCAGCTGTCGGTTAACCAATTTCTCCACTACCTTCGCACAATAGGGAAGGAGGGAGATTGGTCTATGGTTATCCAGTTGTGTCATGCTAATGTGGGCTTTCTTTTTTATCGGGACAACTTGGGCCAATTTTCAGCTGTCCGGAACTAGACATTCCTGGAAGGAAAGTGAAGCCATGTTACCTATATGCTCCGCTACCTGGGGAAGATGACTGCGAAGAATCCTCGTAGGGACCACATCCAAGGGGGAGCCAGAGTGAATGTCCAATAAAATGTTAATTAGCTCCTCTACTCGGGGGACCACAAACTCCCTAAGTTTGTTCATTGCCTGATTCTCACCGCTAGAATTAGGGGGATTTGTGGATTCTGGGTTTATCTGAAAAGATCCATAGATCTTTTCTACCTTCCCTACAAAGAAGTCCGCAATCTCATTGCATGACTTTGTCGAAGGGGGGACTTCCCCAGAACTCACTAGAGGGGTGGAGAGTTCCTTCAAAATCATAAAAAGCTCTTTAGATGTGTTCTCTGAACAGTCAATCCTCTTATGATAGTAATCTCTTTTCGATTTCCTAATCTGACTGTGGTAGGACCTTAATCCACTCTTATAGACTTCACGTAGTGAGGGGACATATTCCGCTCTCCATCTACGCTCCAAAGTCTTACATTTAGCTTTGGCGGCACGCAGCTCGGCGGTAAACCACGGAGCAGATTTCGTGCTCCGTGCCGTAGCTTTTTGAGTCCAGGGGGCAACTTTATCCAGTGCACCCCCAACCCAATCATCATACCTCCTACATGCCTCAACCAAATTGTCACTGAGCTTAGGGGGGTCCTGTCCTAGGGTTTGACTGAAGACATCGTGACTGAAATTCCTCCAGTCCCTGCGCCTGATGGCGGGGGGTTTCTGTAGAGGCGCCCTTTTGGGCAGTCTTCCAATTTTAAGGGGGATCATATAATGATCGGACCACACAATCTTAATCGGGGCAGATACACTTATATCTTCCCAATTTACAAAGATTGGGTCCAGCAAATGCCCCGCTTGATGAGTGGCTCTATTATCAGCCAAAACAAACATCAGCGCTCTAAGGGAATTGATCAAGGATACAGCCTCTCGGCAGTTGACATCATCCAAATGCACGTTAAGGTCTCCTACAATCATGAACTTATTATGGCGTAAGGCAGATTGCGTTATGGCCTCCAGGAGACTCTCAATGAGCACGGTAGCCACACCAGGAGGGCGATAGATAAGGTAACCCTTAATAGTACAGTTCGGGCCAACCGAAATGGAAAATAGCCCAGCTTCGCAGTTATTAATGGCAACCGGTTCAA
Source organism: Lissotriton helveticus (assembly GCF_964261635.1). Classification (NCBI taxonomy): domain Eukaryota; kingdom Metazoa; phylum Chordata; class Amphibia; order Caudata; family Salamandridae; genus Lissotriton; species Lissotriton helveticus. The sequence continues at coordinate 1,770,549,487 of NC_136063.1, forward strand.
GTGAACATGGCAGCTCGGTTTTATGGATAATAGCTATCCCCCCACCCCCTCTGGATCCCTCTATTAATATGGAGAATGTTATAGCCGGAGGGGAGGGCCTCTCTAATATCTGGGAGGGATTGCTCATCCAGCCAGGTTTCTGTCAAGAAAACCAGATCAGGGTTGTCATCCATCAGCATGTCATAAATGTTCATGCTATGACATTTCAATGATCGACAATTCAATAGTAAGGCCGAGAGTTCATTACCTTCCTTGCCCGTCTCTCGGTCTCTGTGAATTGTATAGCCACAACTCACACACTTGGAAGGCCATTGCTCCACGTACAGCATGTGTAAGCATTCCGGCGGAGGCACCCTACGCAGATGTAATAGCGCCTGCCACGTATAAGTTACCATCCCACACCGGTCTATGGTGTTCTGACCAGGGGGACGGGCCCCGGGCCGCGTAAGGTCGCCGACAGGCGCAGACAGGCTTGCCTTTGGCGCGCCTTCGGCGCGCCACCGGCGCGCCCGCCGCGCCCGCCGCGCCCGCCCGCTCCGCGGCCGAGATGACTGATTATATTTATGCATGTTAGTGGGGGAGTTCTGAGGAGGGCGCAGAGCGTCCAACAACTGGAGCGCGTCCGTTTCCTCCCCTCAAGATGGCGTCGGAGGGGTGTGTATTTCCGGTGGCAGCCCCTAGATCGGCTGCACCGAGAATGCAAAAAAGTGCCTCAGGTCGTTGGCGCGATGCTAATCTCGCCCAACGTGCGTGTAAGTACGGCTAAAAAACACCATTAAAATATTTACACTTTTTAAAATAATGTGCAATACTTCAAGATCAAAATATGCAATTAGGCGCTTTCAGAGTTAGGCTGCGTGGCCCCCGGCTTTTTGCCTCAGGGGTAGATTACAGAGAATCACCCGATTACTCCTTCCCGCCCCTTAAATATGACGGGAGGGCGCGGAGCGTCCAACAACTGGAGCGCGTCCGTTTCCTCCCCTCAAGATGGCGTCTGAGGGGTGTGTATTTCCGGTGGCAGCCCCTAGATCGGCTGCACCGAGAATGCAAAAAAGTGCCTCAGGTCGTTGGCGCGATGCTAATCTCGCCCAACGTGCGTGTAAGTACGGCTAAAAAACACCATTAAAATATTTACACTTTTTAAAATAATGTGCAGTACTTCAAGATCAAAATATGCAATTAGGCGCTTTCAGAGTTAGGCTGCGTGGCCCCCGGCTTTTCGCCTCAGGGGTAGATTACAGAGAATCTGCAGAATTTATAGGGAAATTGGGCCATATTTCAACTCCACCACTGTGTGTAAATATTCCACTGAAACAAAAAAGTGAAAACAACACTTGAGACTATTTTTTTTGCACATTTATGTTTAATTAATAGTTTGGCATAGTGCTGCCAAACCTCAAGCAGTGACAGAGTATCTATCTGTCTATGTATCTATCTACCTTTCTGTCTGTTATCTATCTATCTATCTATCTATCTATCTATCTATCTATCTATCTATCTATCTATCTATCTATCTATCCATCCATCCATCCATAGATAGATAGACAGAGAAAATGGCCAATCAGCTAGAGCAGTTGACCTTGAAGCTTGGGAACCAGGTTTGGATCTCGGCAGGGATGCTCAACATCCTGTGATTCTGGGCAGATCACTTAATCTCCCAGTGCCTAACAAAATAAATGTGTCAGTCTGTAACGCAACTGATACTCATGTAAAGTGCTGTGATACCTTGGTGTCAAGTTCACGCGATATGAAACACGAAAAAATAGCTGAAAGTTTCTGGACAGTCGATAACCAGATGTGAGTATGAGACATACATCAATGAGCACGCACTGTAAACTATTAGCATTAACTCTATACATTTGCCATTAGTACCACTGTTATCTCATAAAAAATCAATTGAAATTAGAACACATTTTCAGAGGGGAAGAACGACCCCAGCAAAGTTTTATTCCTGAGTTAGTTTGTGCCTAATTCTACTTTTTTGAGACTATGTTGCACTTAAAAGAAAACACTAGGGACTTTGTGCTTTTCATATATTTTATTAACTGTGAGTTAACAAATATCCAGCAAGAAGGATTGAGTTGTACTGTTTGACCATTATTGTTGGCTGTAATAAATTGGGTTATTGGTTGAGGTGGTGGAAGCCCCACTCAGGCAACAACTACAATCTTCATCATGGTGAACCACAAAAGTCACTAAATTAACGTGTGCTTAACCCTCCTTTGGCTTTTCACAAAACATTCAGGCTTAACGTAGAGGCAATTTGTAAAGTATTTATGCAGCACACAAACAGTAATAAGGTGAAAAAACAACACATGAAAAATCCCAAACCAATTTAGAAAAATGCAGTAAATAAAAAAAAACAGAAAATCAAAACCCAAATCAGTAGAACATGAGATAATCAATGTCATATTATTTAATTAAAATAACACCAACAAGTACATGGCACCAATCAAGGTTATCTGGGTGCGCTAAACTGAGGGAAAGTTGAAGGTTTAGGCCATCCACAATGGAGTTGGGTCAGATACAGAGATCAGTTTAGTCACGCTGAAGAGTTACATTTAAAGTCTAGCTCAAGAGTCCTGTTCACATTAAAGGAAGCGCAAGCACAAGGAGGAGGCTGATCACTGCAGACAGTTGTCACTGTATCGCGAAGAGCAGGTCTGGTGCCATGAAAAATCGTTGCTGTAGTGCAAAGAGCCGGTCAAGCATAGTGTATGGTTGTTGCTGTAGCATCATGCTGGCTGTCATTGAGGACTGTCATAGATGTAGCACAACGTGCAGGTTTTGCATTGCCGGTTGCACAGACTGTCATTGTTGGCGCAAAGAACAGGGTTCACCAGAGCTGCACATTGGCAGTCATCACAGACTGCAGAATTTTGACCTAAACAGTCCAGTGTGTTGTCATGAGGAGTCCCAAACTCGGATTTTCATGTTTTCTTTAGGCGGAGTACACTCTGATGCCAACCAAGGCTGCAGGACCTGGAGAGTCACCTCTTGAAGATCAAGGACTACATCCAGCATAGGACAGCAGTGCTCAGGCAGGTCCCGTTGCTGGTCTTGGTAGGCCCAATTGTGGCAGGTCAGCTGGGAAGTTGGAGGGAGGCCTCTGAAGCTTGTTCTGTTCCTGTAGCTCACACAGGACCTCAGCCAACTGACCCTTGGAGTCATTCTGAGTAGCCTGGGAAGAAAGCAAGCAGGTTCAATCTTCCTTCTCAGAGAGTAAGTCAGTCCTTCAAGCTGCTTAGAAGTTCTCTGGCAACCATGCAGCCCATCCTTACTAGCCAACAACATCAAAGTACTTGTGATTGATGGGTTGGTTTAGGGCTCCTGTCACGCAGCTGTCAATATTGCTAACCATGATATACCATGTGGATGTACTGTTTAATTGCCAATAGAGACATATAAAAAGGCAGTCCTTTTCTGTAACATCTACAGGTCCAGCAGTGTTCTGAAGGTCCAATATTTATACCAACTGCCAGCCTTTGCATGGGGCGCCCCCTGCCCTACCTCCCACATCTGGTTCTGGAACAATTTTCCCCTTCCCCTGTCAAGGCTCCAAACTGTCTAGGGTGACAAAAGGGAAAGCAGGCCTAATGTCAGGTACCATTGTGTGTCCAAGGGACAAAGCACCTTCATGTGAAAGTGGGGCTGGGTGCAGCCCCTACCCAATCATCATGCCAGGAAGGCCCATCCACTCCACTCCTATGCCCCCCTTTTGTCATTATCTGGAAGTAATACACAAACACCAACAGCAATGCAATTCATAGTCATGCGACCCAGGACACTGGCAGAGGCAAGACCTATTTAGAAAGGATTCTTTGTTGAGTGGCACAATGAGTGCTGCACTCCCACTAGGAGCATTTAACTTACAGGCATTGGCTACATGCAGTACAATTTACTAGCATCTTACAAGTAAATTAAATGTGCCAATTAGGTGTTGTCCAATTTTTACATGTTTGAAGGAGATAGTACATGCACTCTATCACTGCTTAGCATTGGTAAAGTGCACAGGGTCCTAAAGCCAACAAAACCAAAGTCAGCAAAACAGGAGGGGTGACAACAAAGTGTTTGGGGAAATACCACGCAATGGATGTGAGGTCAATCAAATCAAAAGAAACTTTATTTCGATTGAATTTACAATCATAAAAGTGCATTATCAAAAATTTGCAACAATTTAAAAAAATTTCCACAAAGGCAATAATAATAACTGATAGATACAAAAAACATAAATTTAAATCTTTGAAAGAGTCGTCTGTACAGTGATATCCTATGCGGCGATGAAATAAAAGTTATTCACATAGAAAAACAGAAAAATTTATGATGCAGAAACAGTTAGTTGGGAACGAATTTTCAAGCAAGCCTTTAAAAAGCAAGCTGTGGATTTGGCAGCAAATGGAGTGTCTAAAGACTGTAGTGCCAAAAGAGCAGGTCTGCATCTTCTCAGTCCAGATTGTCGGAGAAGTGGGACCAACCAGCGTTTACGCGGGATCTCATAAAAGCTACAAAATAATATTACATGCAAAGTAGACTGAGTAGAACAATCGTCACAGGGACATCTGATTAGTTCACGAGTCCAATCTAGGGGCTCAGGGAACGAGACAAGACGGTAAAAGGAATCAAACCGAAATCTGGTTAAAACATATCTATCATAATTTGACAAATAAAAAGACAAATATGGTTGTATACCATTGGAGGATTGTATCATCATTAAATGGGTATTTGATTGTTTGCCAATTTCAGAACACATGCGTAGTTCTCTTAAATGGGTAACACATAAATTCTTCAAGGTCTTTCTAGGTATGGCCATTAGTGAGACAGGGTTAGTGAAAATTGCTGGGCAATTCAAGTCGTTCAAAAAGTAAAAAACATAAGAAAGCCAGGGAATCTTTTTCCAGTGGGTCAATGTCAGGCAATCGGTTATTAACGACCGAGTAAGGAGGCATTGCTCCTTAGTCCAGATACGGTGCCAGAGGAGGATCGGTTGGTATCTAATGGTGTCAGATAGATAATCCCAACCGAGCTCAATGTGGCTACCGTAATTTGGAGCACTACGGGGGAGAGCCAATACATATTTCAAGAAATCGTTTTCAATCACTTGAAGCTCAGTGGCGGGAGCATAGCCCCATACACCCGCTCCGTAAGTAGCCACGCTCAAACATTTAGCTTGATAGATTTTCAATATCACAGCAGGAGCGGGCTTGCCCAATTTCCTTGAGAAAGAGGTCAGCGCCGTTGTTGTGCGCTGAAACTGCAATTTCTTGCTGGAGGTGGCAGGTTTCCAGGACATATGGTCGTCTATTAGGATCCCTAAGTATGGATATTTTCTAGCATTATCTAGCCTAGTATTGTCAATATAGAGAGGTTTACATTTCTGAGCTTTCTTGCCAATATGCATAACAAAAGTCTTGGATTTGTTTACTTTTAAGCCAAGAGAAAGCATATAGTGACAATACTTGTCCAGTTGAAGCTGGAGTTGATTTGGTGTTCTCGCTAGGATGACGGAATCGTCAGCATATAATAATGCAGGGATTGGCCGGGTGTTTATGCAGGGAAGATCCTTATTGCCTACCAGCATCGCTTGCTCCAATCCGTTTGTATAAATATTGAATAGAAATGGAGCAAGGACGCACCCCTGCCTGACGCCTTTTGTGATGCTGAAAGATTCCGATAGCTCGCCATTAATGCCATACCTCACACATGCTTTGGCATCCGAGTAGAGCTCTCGAAGAAATTTCAGGAGTGGAGGATCTATGCCCAAATTATTCAGAATCTCCCATAATTTAGAGTGGATTACGCAGTCGAAAGCGGAGCTTAAGTCCACGTAGACCAGATAAAGATTGCTGCCTTTGGCCCAAGCATATTTACCCATGAGTAGTGTCAAGTTAAGGGCCTGTTCGACAGTACCCAATCCCTCTTGGAACCCGAACTGAAGGTCGGTTAAGATCTTCTTCTCTTTAGCCGAGTCCTGGAGACGTTCCAAGATTAGTCTCCCAGCGACCTTACCCAGCGAGTCCAAGAGGGAAATAGGTCTGTAGCAGGCTGGGTTGTCGCGTTCTCCCTTTTTAAAAATGGGTAGGAGCACAGATGTAGACCAGGAATCGATAAGGCCGACTTGTGAAGCTGCGGACATGACTTGCATGACAATTGGAGCCCATAGGTCTAGGTTGCTCACAAAGATGTCAAGTGGGACTCCATCTGGGCCGGGAGCTTTCCCGGTTTTTGAAGAAGGATGTGAGGTCTAATTTTGGCCAAATAACAGGAACCACAAACTAATTCCTAAACTCTCCACCTGCTGCCTAAGACATTAACAGTGGAGTGTGAATTTCTAGTGTATTTCATCTATGAGCAAATACTTAATTCAATTATTTTCAGTGAGCTATTGGATTTCAATACTTCATTGATACCAGTTTTCAGAGAAACATACTTAACAGATTCCGATTATTTATGAAAAATGTGCTCAACTTAAAGTAAATAGTAAACAGAATTTACAGATTCTGACAAATGTAACCTTGTATGTCTAGCATGGTAGAGATACATTTCCTCAACGTAAAACTTGTATTTTGTCCCTTCTAGTGTGGGTACAGCATAGCACCATTTTCAAAAGAATTTGTTCTCACTAAATTAGAAAGCTATTGCTAAGCATGACTTTTTTCTCTTATTTCCTGGGACTATCTCTTTGCTATGCAAAAATAACAAACTGCTGACAGCACCAATTTGTAAATGACAGGTGCAAACGACAAGGTAATGTAGTTATCTTGTGATACATGTTAGCAATAAAAAGCCAAACGTTGGTGTCAAATTACAGATTTGCAATGCTAATGGATTTTAAGTGATCTGAGCTGCCTATGGAGAGGAATACTGTTATAAAGCTCGGTACAACAGTTCGAATGTTTCTCAAAATGTATAAGTGAATTGGTTCTGACATACGACATACTTCAATGCTTCATTAAAAATATGACGGGTTTAGCCTAGATGGATCTACGTTTTCATGAAGTTTTTTTCCCAGTTCTTGTTGTTGTAATGAACTCTGATCCTACTGATTCAATGGACTTGATTATCAATTCTGCTGAATAGAGCGACCTCTTTACCACAACTATAAGTACCAGTACCCAAGGGTGATATATTTGCCAGATGTGGTACATACCTCCTATTCTGGGTTTTCAGTGAGGAAATTAAGCGTAACTTGCAGAGTTAGTATTTGAGACAGTGAATTGAATTGGATATTGCATTTCTAAAGTTCACTGCCGCTCCCAAGGAGCATCCTGGTGCTAATCGATAATGAATGTGGCTCTATTCGCTGAGTCAATCCTGGGGGAGCAATGCATCAGAGAATGAGTGAATAGCACAAAGCATCAGACATGCCAAAGAGCCATGTCTTAAGCTGCCGTTTGAAAATTCTTTCTGATTCAATGAATCTTAGCTCCCTCCATTCAATACTGTTCTGACTTATTCAAGGTCTTTTCCCCTGACACATTTTGGCACATTTGTCCTGATTAAATATATCAAGGGAGAGCTGTGAGGTGTGTTAATTATCATTCAGTTTGTAATACAAAGTGCTGTGCTTGTAACCATGTCTTTTGTTTGTGATTTATAGGGCTTGAGATTGTAACGGTAAGAAATCTACTCTTGTAGGTTTATTAGGTCTGGTCTAAATACAGTTTTAGCTTTTCTGCCACCCACATGTATTTAAAACAAATAAAAAAATTAAAACAAAATGCATGCATATATGGACATACAGAAGAGCTTTGCTTAAGCCCTCTTCATCGCTTGGCCTGTTAACTGCCATTCACATTTTTCTTCTGCCCATCACAAAGTGCAGCATGACATGATGTCAGCCCACTGCATCAATTATTTGTCTAACACTGTCAGTGATAGCTTTTCACCTGATCAGTTGTGCACACCTTCCTTATAAAGAAGTGCTTTTCATTATCAAGGCTTGTGGAACAATAATTTACATTGCCTTCCTCTTTTTCCTTTCCAGTTTTTCTTGTTTAATCAAGGAATCATACTTCTTCTTTTCGTCATTAAAAATAATATTTTCAATTGATGCATTAAAACTAAAAAAGTGTTATCAAACATGTTCTAAGTAAACCTCATCTGAGGATGCACCTGCATTGTTCTATTAAAGGTATTTGAGGTTTAATATTTCAATTAATCTTTATTATTAGAAGCACATGGTCACTAAATGTAGGCCTAGAAATTTCTTCAAATGTTTGTGTGGCCTATGCTTAAAATATAAAACAAATGACATCATCTAGGCATGTGTATACCTATTGGCTTTCCCAATACTTGCTCCTATGTACGACTCTCTAAGAGACCCCAAAGTCCCAGGTTTATTCCTGGAAGTCTTTAATAGTCATGGATACCCAGTAATCTAACATGAAACACTTCTTCATGCCCAATTAGAACTAGATGAATAGTTCCTATGAGTTAAATATGAGGAAATATGCATTTCCATATGCAATATTTGCGCACAAAAAATGTCAGTATTTTTTCTGTAGACAACCCCTTGTTCTCGATCTACCTTTCACATAAGTAGTTTTGCATGTGTTTACAGGGTGGGATCTACCTGGCTACTATTTTGTAGGTGCTCACTCCAGTTTGCATTGCCACTCCTCAAGAAAGGTTGGCTGACACATCTAACCCTAGATCTGTGAAAATTGAATATACACTATTCTAGCAAGTTTTCTTTATTAAAAATGCAATGTACGAGGGAAGAAATCCACTGATCCTGGTTATGTGGCTCAATATGTGGAATTTACTTTTGCAAGTTGCATTTTGTGTATCTAGAGGTATAAAATCTATTCAGAATTACATATATTAGAGAATATATTAATAATGTACTCTTGCATGAAGTAACCATTTTTGTGTGATATTCCAACAGATTTTTGTGCTGATTTGCTGACTTTAGAACTGTGTGCTTTAGCCCTGTTAGCTATTGGTAAAGTGCTCATGCTCCCCTTTAAATATGGTTGAATTGGCTTATTTCTGATCAGCAAATAGTCCTTTTTGTATGGTGTAAAAAGTGCAACCTACACCTGGAAGTTAAATGCCACTTATGCTATGGCTACAGGCCTTTCCTGTGGAATATGTGATGTTACAACGCGATCAAAATGATCGCGGTATGTAACATCGCAGTTTTTACAACGCAAGTCGTAACAATGACTTGCTATGGAGGGCGCTGGACTTAGGAGTAGTACGATTTACTATTCCAACACCAGTCTATGTACAGTGGGGAAGGTGTTGGAATAGTAAATCTTACTATTCCTTAGGTTATAGTGCCCTCCAGTGGAATTCAATGTAACGCTTGCGTTGTAATGCCAGCGTTGTAAATGCATCGCGGTGTAATCACCGTGATGTAAAGGATGATTCCCATCCTGTGTAGCCTGACTACTACAATGTAAATCCTGCAATGCGATATGTCAAAATAACCCTTTTTGACAGGAGAAAACCTTCCATTTCAATAATGATAAAAGTCAACAAGACAGGGTGCATGGTATTTTCGGGTAGGACATGTAGAAATTTGAAGTTTATATGTACTTACGGTGACCAAAACCCAAAAGCTATTTTCACTGTATGAGGACTCTCACCGGCCCATAGAAAACACTGAGAAAGAAGATTAAATATTAATTCTGCTATCTCAGGATTGGGAACATCTAGAATAAGATTAAACCACTCTTTTTACCATTTGTTAAAAGCTAAAATTAATGATAAAGTTGGAGTGTTAATATATATTGAGGAAATGTAGCTCCTCTTCCTTGCCTGAAGCGCCATGAAGTTAATCTGTATTAGCTCTCTCGCAGTAACTCAGTGGGTGATTAGCCCTGATGAGGTATGAAAACGTGGTCCCAGAGCAGAGACAATGGCTTAGGTGTGGAGGTGCTTTCTTTTCTTGTAGCAGGAAGACAAGTTTATTTGTACCTGGTACTGAATTTACTTCAAAAGGCCCTCCCTTGTCACAAGCAAGTGTTAGGTAACACTTGGAAAGTCCCTGCCTTTTGTACTCTTAGTCAGGCAGAAAACAAATTCACTGGAGAAACAACTACTGCCAGAGATCGACGCCGAACACCACCCCAGCCAATTCTCCTGCTGACACTGCCGACTATCTTTCACCCTCAACAGCCCCCCCAAGACCGCTGAACCCACACCGGAGTCCCGCACCACCAAAGCCCTGTAGTGCATCCTCCTCAGTATGTGCTCACTACACAGACATGCCACAGAGATCTGGGACCTGCTCGACAACCTCTCGCCAGACGTCGCCTTCTTCACGGAAACATGGACCAATGCTACCTCCGCCCTTGACATCGCAATAGCCATCCCCAATGAATAGAAAATCCAAAGAAAGGACCACTCCCACTGCCCAGGAGGAGGACTCTCCATTGCACTCAAGAGCTCCCTCCAACTCTCCAGCATGAGCGTCCCCCTCTTCAACACAGAGCACCTCCGGTGCCCTGCTGAAGAATTACGAGCACCAAAACGAAGGCTGAATCCAAAGGTAAACATCTTGACTGAGAGAAAACACAAAATGCTTTGGACTGACTAGAAGACTTCCATGGATGACATTTATCCTGCTTGGAGTTTCTACACCATAAGTAATGGCTTCAGCAGTACCTCATTCAATTCCTATCCGACTTCATGAAGATTTCCGTTGATACAACTTGCTGCCTTGCCCTGCTAAAGGATTTTGACATCCAGGAAAAAGAGTAAGTCCCATGGAAAAACCTTCAACTAGGCCAAATCTGGTTGGTGTATCTAACCCAGGCTCCATTGCTGTTGGCCTTATATTCTGCCTAGGTCCTAGTCTAACATGACTATAGACTACCACTGGAGTTTCCACTTTTTTGGAAGTATATTTACTCAAAACCTTTAAAGCTCATATGTCCTGTTACCCTATTGGATTTTTTTTGCTTTGGTGTACATTCATTAATTTCATTTTACTCTCCTGTTCTAAATTTGTATTGCTAGAGTTTTGACTGTATTACTATTTTAGTACAGCATAAATACTCTACACATTTTGTTAAATTATCTTGTGCCTTAGCATCTAGGGTGTTCAGCTCAGGTTAATTGAGAGTCTTTGAGGGTTGACTCTGACAAGAGTTTTTGCTAATTCCTTGAAGTGAGCAATTGCCCACCCCAAGTATTAATCCAATCTCTTGCAACTTTTTAGCTAAATAATAATTTAATTTAAAAGTGAAGTATGATACAAAGTGCATACTTTAAGGACTGTATAAGTGAGGAGTGTTGTTTAAAGTCAGTTGCAAGTCATGTGTTGATTTTAACAAAGGGCTCTTTAGTTGTGAGACAAGGACAGTGGTGACTGCACACAAGTCAGCAAAAAAACTAACACAAGAATAACTATGGGTTCTTTATTAGCTGTCCAGGGAAAGCCATAGCTCTCCTAAATGCTCTGCCTACTGTGACTCCCCAAAAAATCAATTGTTTGAAATACCCCTAAACACTTCCAGTTTAGGCATGCAACTTTTTCTTTTCTAACCTCTTTTTATTAGTATTTAGCAATCATGATAACTATATAGTTCAGATTCCGAGTACCAGCAAAAAGAAAAGTCACCAAGATATTCAATGACACCAAATGGCAGTTAGTTACATGTCATTCAATTTTTTTTAAGTAAATAAATTACTTAACATAAAATGTCCTAAACTTGGAACCCTATGTCTTTGCAGCACTCTCGGCACTTAAAGAAACTAGGAACTTTGTCTACAAAATAACTGTCTAAGTGCTGGATACATTCAATATAAAATATAAAAATGCTAAAGAAAGTGAAGAAAAAGAAAGAGAACTCAGCTTATATTCTCAGTGCTGTTCGAAAAATGAATCCAGCGTTAGAAGGAATCCTGCTGAAAACAAAAAAAAAAATTCAGGTCCTGCTAAAAAGCCCATGTAAAAAAAGCAGTTTTTCCAACCCCTAGATATGGTGTAAGAGTACAAAGAAAATTGAAAACAATTTGCTCATTGAATAATTCAATAGAGGACTGGGACATTAGAAATTTGTCATCAATCATGAGATGTGGTTTTTAAAGTGTTTTTGTATGTTTTTTTGTTTATTATGTAGAAATTATGTAATTTTAAAAAGTCAAGTATATAAACATGTTTAATACTAATCATGGTTCAAAAAAGCATTTTGAGTTACACTAATGGTATAGGGTTCCATAGTTTATGACATGTTGTGTTAAGAAACTTAAATAAAATTGTTGAAAAAGATGCATGGCACAATAAACATGTGGCCACGCTAATTAAGTTTTGTGGCCGCTATGATGAATCAAGAGAGGATTTAAGTTGTGTCAGTAAAGGAGACTGTTTATATGCTGAATTTTACAGTGGTCTAACCTTGCTGACATAAAATAGGTCCAACCCCTTAGTAACTAGATTGTAAGTGGGTGGTGACCGATGAGGATTTTCTGTTTAGGAAAAATTTCTAATAAATCAGCCCTTGATATCAACGTATAAGTCGTCCCTCTAGACAATACGGGCCCACAATAAAAAAAAATCATAAAGGAGACATTGTCATATTCAGTGGATCACATCCAAAAGTTGATTTTGACTCCCTTGCTTTTTTCTTCAGTAAATTTGAACTCTTCAGCAATAAAAACAAAACGAAGATGCCAGACTACTAGAACGTAAGAAGAAACAAATACAGACCGTACTTCATGGACACTTTCTTCTTGAACATCTAAAAGCAGGCACCATCAAATGGGACTTACAGATATGTAATATACAGGTATTCTTTAAAGAGGGAAACACCCTTTAAAACGCAGATGTTACAACGTGTTGCCATTACAACGCGCTAGTAATAACTCAACTACCATGAAATCTCAATGCCATTACAACGCAAGGCAATACAATGCATCTGCTTTTACCACGCATCCCTTTACAAAAAAGATTTGTTGTAAAGGCTTGAATGGTAAAGGCATATGTGTTTTACTTGTAAGTATAAGGTAAATATACGGTTTAGTGTGGGTTCAGGTTTTGGGGTTTAGGGGTAAAGATTTTGTGGTGCCAAGGTTAATTTTAGGGTTCAGGGTGGATTTTGGTTTTGGGGTGCAAAGGGTAATTTTAAGTTTTAGGGTGGGTACAGGTTTTGGGTAGCAAGGATCATTTTAGGGCTCAGGGTAGATATGGGTTTTGGGGTGCCAGGGGTAATTTTCGGGTTCAGGGTGGGTATGGGTTTTGGGGTGCCAGGGCTTATTTTAAGGATCAAGGTGTGTGGTTTTAGGGTGCCAGGGCTAATTTTAGGGTTCAGGGTGGATTTGGGTTTTGGGGTGCAAGGGGTAATTTTAGGGTTTAGGGTGTGTTTGGGTTTTGGGTTGTGAGGGTTAATTTTAGAGTTCAGTGTGTTTTGGGGTTTTAGGGTGCTAGGTTTAATTTTTGGGTTCAGGGTGGGTATAGGTTTTGGGATGTCAGGGGTAATTTTAGGGTTCAGGGTGGGTTTGGGTTTTGGGCTGCCGGGGGTAATTTTGGGGTTCAGGGTGGGTATGGGTTTTGGGGTGTCAGAGTTAATTTTAGGGTTTAGGGGGGAATTGGATTTTGGGGTGCCAGGGGTAATTTTAGGGTGCAGGGTGTGTTTGAGTTTTGGGGTGCACGGGTTAAATTTAGGGTTCAGGGTGGGTTTTGGTTTTGCGGTGCAAGGGTTCATTTTAGGGTTCAGGGTGTTTTGAGTTTTAGGATGCAAGGGTTAATTTTGGGTTTATGGTAGGTATAGGTTTTGGGGTTCAAGGTTTAATTTTGGGGTTCAGGGCGGGTATGAGTTTTTGGGTGCTAGGGGTACTTTTAGGGTTCAGGGTGGTTTGGGATTTGGGAATGAAAGGGTCAATTTGGAATTTTAGGGAGTAGAGGTATTGGGGTGGTAAGGGTAAGTTTCGGATTTTAGGGGTATGGGTACTGGGGCAGTAGGGGTAATTTTAGGGTTTTAGGGGGTATGGGTGTTGGGGTAGGTAAAAGGGGGTACAAATAAATATATATATACATGTACTCACCTTAAGCACCTTTACCAAGTGTATGCCTTTACAGCGCATGCCTTTGTGTTGTAATGGATTGCGTGGTAAAGCCATATGCGTGGTAAACTTTTGTGATGTAATAGCAACGCGTTGTAACTACACTTGCATTGTTACAACCACAATGTAATTGCATGCGATGTATCATCATATATTCCTTTAAAAAGGATCTAGAATATTAGAAGGGACTCAGAGACATAGGTTCGAAATGCAGCCAAGACCTTATGGCCCTATCAATTGAGACAGCCCAGAGACTAGCAAAAAAAACAGCTGGAAGAGTTTCAATCACTAGAACAAGTGATCAGAGACAATGAAGCAATGAAAGAAGAAAAGCCACTTCTAGAAAAAAGTAAAGAAGGACATTACTGAATTTAAGGACTTCACCATCAATAAAAAAAACACCAAATTTAAGAGAGATAAGAAATCATTCACATTTGAAACATTCTGCCTTTTCATAAAAGACTTGTTTTACACTCGACCTGACTCAAGAAGAGTACTTTCAGAGTACCAGGAAAGAGCCAAACAAAATGTGTTACTTTCTCCAAAACCTCATCTGCAGAATCTACAGGCGACTCCAACCCTGGGGAGGGACCCTCAAACCAAAACTGCAATATCAAAAACCAGTCGACTTTTTTAGGAACATACCAATACAGAGGAAGAGGCAGACAAAAACATACACAATCAACTATAGGAAATGAGGACCTAATTGCAGTTTTACAAAATTCACTAAAATCACGAATTATCAATTTGTCTCAAAGAAACCTTACAGACGTTTGGCACAGTGTTCTTATAAAGGGCTTGTCCTTTGTGCCTTCAAGTATCAAAAAAGAGCAAACCCCACTGACTGCAAATGATAAATAGATATGCTATTCGTCAGGGATAAAGAACACGGGAACTACATAATCCCATCCCCAGAAACAAATAAACAGTGTGCATTGGGGGGAGACAGTAGGACTCTAAACAGCTAATAATATAAAGCTATGATACCAGGCATGTATTTCAAATTTATTTAACCCTTTTTTCATGTATCAAAATATCACAAATACATTTAAGAAATATTTAATAAACACTACAATAAATACAGTACCACATCCACAGACACTTGTACGTATTGGTGGTGCCCAGGCACAACAAGCAAACAATAACCCCGCACATACTCACAGCAGAATCTTACTAACTCACTCACACAACATATTGCTCAATGGCAATCCACTGCATCAAAATACAATAGTCTCCTCGTACGATCATTGAAGGTATTTTACATTGATTTAAACACAAATTGTTTTATGATCATTCCTCCTCATCGAATAGCCACATTTCTCACATGTGTATCGAATGCCTCATTGTTACAAATTCTTTCGTGGCTTCATTTGAACCTTAGGAGAAAAGGCAAAATTACGTGATAATATCAACTGGAGACGTTATGATCAGTGGACACCAGCGCTGACGTGCATTTCGGTGAACGACCCATGGGGTGGGTCACACCTTCTTCGGGGCCGAAGGAAGAAGATGTACAGGAGGCTATGGCCGCCTGGGAGACCTGAACTAATGCCAGTTCCATAGGAACTGAATAAAAGACTAGCACACATGGGTCAGTCTTCTGAAAAATGGGGCTCCCTCTAGTAAACAATACTTGCAGGCTATAAGATTAAATATCCGCAGAGAGCCTACTGTGTACAGAAGGACGTTCTGGTCTATGGTCCAAGGGGCAGCAGTAAAGAGGGTCCTATCACCATGGATTCAGGGTGGCCAAAATGGTGGGAGTAAATCGTCCTTGCGGTCTACTAGTAAGGCAGAAATCGGATGCTGGACAGACTCCGGAGTTTCTCCAGGTGCCACCAAGACCAACTGCTTTTGTTTGCTTGAATAGGGAGGCATTTGTATTCTTCTGAAAAATACGCTTAAAAGCATTTATTTCTGAAAAAATATTACCATTAAGTGGAGGAACACTCTGTTATTCAAAATAAATATACTTTTGATCCCATCTGATATGATTCCTAAACAAGTGCTCACGTTTGAGCAGCCAGTTCTTTCAGCCATCTGGAAACTAGGAAAGAGTTTTTTTTTTAACTCAATATGACTCATAATCAACAAGTAGCCTTAAAAGAACCTTCTAGAGGATGATACCATTGTTATCAAACAGGCTGATGAGTAGCGTGTGATAGTGATCTTGTTAAGAGAGGACTACAGAAAAGAAGGCTACACACAGGTTCTAAACCAAGAATTCCTTCAGAAGATCTCAACAGATCCTACAAAAGATTTCCAAGGTGAAATATATGTGATTGTCTATGAAGCTTTTGAAAATGGCAATATAGGTCTAAAGAGTGTGAATTTATTTATAAAATAAGCCCACACATACCTCAAATGTATTTTGTCCCAAAATTTCCAGAAGAAGAAAAGTCTCCACCTAGATACCCTATAGTCTCGGGATGCAACTCTGCTCTCGGACCCATTTCACAACATGTGGATACATTAATAAAACATCTAGTCCAAAAAGTTCCATCATTCCTCAAGGACACAATGAGTCTCATAACAAAAACTGAAGGATCTGACTATGAACCTGACACTCAGTTACTGGCAACCTTAGATGTGATTTCGTTCTACACTCAAATTCCTCAATAGGATGGCCTTCGAGCTATCAAAATTTATTTGAAAAAATATCAAGATCGCACCACATTCCAACTGAGTTCATTGTAGACCTGGCATGGTTGGCCTTAAGAAGAAAATATGTTTAATTTGAACATCACTTTTTGTTTCAAACTGACTGGAACTGCGATGGGTTGTTCTTTTGAGCCAGAGTTCTCTATATGGTGGAATTTGAAGAGAAATGTATACATAGCGACAACACCTTTCGAACAGCAAGTCACAAGTTGGTATCTACACATAGGCAACATCTTATGCATCTGGACGAGAGATGCAGGATCCCTAGATCAGTTTTATAACTGGTTGAGCAACAGATCCCCTGATGTCAAGTTCAGAGTGAATAAAAGAAAAATCAATCACATTTTTAGATGTAGAGATTATGGGTAAAGAAACACAGATAATAACAACTTTTGCATAAAAAGCAAACTGACAGAAATAATGTTTTGCACCATTCCAGCTTTCACCCAAGAGAATTTGTCCTAGGGACAATTCTTATGGATTAGATGCAATTGATCATGTTTTCCAAAATGAAATCCGGTTGACAAACTAAATGAAATAGGTTATCCTCAGAAACTACTAAAAACATTCAGTAGTGTTCAGTGTTTGGTTCACCCACGTGAAACTCTTCTAGAGAATACCCAAAAATATATACCTGAAAGACTTGTGTGCGTATCCACCTTTTGTCCCCAAACAAGCCATTTTAAAAAAAACATAATGCAAAATTGGAATCTAATATCAAAACTGGACAGGGCCTTTGAAAGCCCTTTGTTTGCTCTAAAAAAGAACATCAATGTAGGAAAACAGATAATAAGCGCACATACTCCTCCAACCTCAGCCAAAAGAAATCTAAGGCAACATTGGAACCTCAGTCCTTTAAAAGGGCATCGTAAATGCTGAACCTGTTTTTGGGACATTCCTTGCGGCCGTTCTCCCGAATCCAAGAGTCGGAGAACTGGAACAAGGTCTTACTCAAACTTGTTTATGGGAAAAACAAACCAGGAAGTTAGGCAAAGGCTCATTCAACATAAATGAACAGCACCGCTCGTTAAGCACCTTCTAGATAAACAGCATACTGGAAATTCGGTTTTTGGACAGTCCTAGCGGCCGTTCTCCCGAATTCGAGAGTCGGGGAACTGTAACAAGGTCTAACTCAGAAGAAAGCCTACCTAATTGTGCGATTTAACACCACAACCCAGGGGCTGAACGAAATGACAGAGTTGCAGAATATTTAAGTACAAAACTATTCTTGACGCCAGCCAAGAAACCCTATCAGTCGCCAGGACAGTTTAAAATAGAAATTTACAGCTTATGCATTACAATCTTACATGTTAGACCGATCTAAGAAATTTACAGCTCATGCATTACAATGTTACATTTTAGAACTATCTAGGGCATGATGCCTTAATTGAAATACAAATGCCTCTGACACGGCCATTCGGGGAACATGAAATCTCATTCACCAAATTATGGTTTGAGCATGACATTCTCGCAGAATGGCACGCCTAAAGCATTTGGAATTAATCCTTCAGATTAACGAATATGGTGGCCACAATCCAACCACATGCCTCCTTTTTTCGGGCGTACGGCGAACATGAAATTATATTAAGTCAAAAAATGTTGATTTGTCGATTAAAAGCTGACTGCTCTTTATCTTCCTTCACTTTGTTTAGCATTTTTATATTGAATGTCTCGAGCACTGAGCAATGGGCTGTTTGACAAACCATTGCCTGACAATCTATTTTTTGATAAGTAGCTCCGAACTGGCAACCATCAAAAATTTTCGACTGAGTTGAGATTTGAAACAGACTCAACTTAAATATTTTCATACAAATCTATTTAGAAACACATGATGCGTGAGATCATTGCTGGGCTTTATGGTTCCACACCAAAATCATTTTTGAAACAAACACAGGGCACTCCAAAGCTAATCAAGTAACCCGTGTGGCTCCAATACATTTTTTCTGCACTAGTAACATTGCATATACAAAAAGTTTCACCACAGTGATCAACAGAATATGGGTGACATCCTTTGCTACTTGATCATGGAGCCAGCGGTCCAGAAATTGAAATATATCCAGACCTTCTGTCCCCTCTGGCAGCCCAATTACATGTATGTTACTTTAGCTGTTCCTCATTTCTAAATCCTCCATACGACATTGCAACATTCTCTCCCAATCGAGGAGTGTGTTTGCCTGAGTGCTAACTTCTTTCACTGCAGGTACTAACTTTGATAGAGAGCTGTTTTCCTTTATACAATATTTCTCTGGTCTGCTCATAACAGGTCACGTCCAACACCACCATTTAACTTTCTTTTCAAGCACATCCCTAGATACTGTGATAGTAGTCAATACTTTATCTAGGTGGAGTTGTAACATGTCAGGCAGAAGGACAGACTGGGTGTCCTGCAAGGAACCACCCTCCTGTGAGACCTGTTTCTCGACAACAGCTTTCTCCAAGGGGCCCTCCAGATTCTGCTGCTGTTTGAGCTTGATCATGATCCTTCTCATCAATCCTCCACTCCCACAGGACAGATAGGAAGACAATATATTTCCCATAGGCGTTGAACGGCATCCGAGTGGTGGAGGACATGAATATCAGACCACTGCTCACCTTAAGCATATGAGATTTCACCTGCTGCAACACGTTCATTATAGGCTCAGGGTTCAAGAGATATATATTTATAAAGCTATCAACGTAAACTTCTGCCAGATGTGTGAAACCAGATGCTTCAGGCATTCCAACTGCTCAGCAGGGCAGAACCTCCTTGATTGCCAGTGCTTCACAAATAGTACCCCAGGTAAAATGGGTAGCAGCCCCCAACATCAGCTGCTGCACACAAACAAGTACCCAGTGCCAGTAGTATAGTGGAGCATTTCTGAAAAATGTCCTCTGACTTTTACCCCAATCCCTGCTTGTGCAACGTTATATAGGCTTCCAAAGCAATGCTGCCTCAACTCTTCCAGGGGCAGTTATAGAGAGAGATGGCCCCCACCCGTTCCTACTCCTTGAATAGTGCCATCCGTTCCAGTGCCTCAGGGCTTAGGAGGATGAGCAAGCTGTTTTATACTCCTCACATATGATGTCCACCAATGGAGACATCCACACACATGGAGACTCTATGGGGGAGGTCCCAGTGCTCCTTCACTGTGGAGCCAGGCCCACGGCCATGCAAGCAAGTGTTACAGCATTCCGCCAATATGCTGCAACCCTCCTTGTACCCCAGCAACCCGGGAGATGGGGTTCACTTCTCATGGCCAGACTAGGTATCACTCACGTCCATCAGCTGTCCCGGAGCCTCGCTCTGCAATGAATTATAGGGGAAGTTCTAGGCCTCTTTAATGTTTAGCCCAGATAACCTTCCTTCACTCAGGTCTCTAAACTCACCCTCGATGATCGTTGTTGCCATCCACCAATCGCTAATGCTCTTCGCACAGCATGCCTCAAAGGTGAGCTCCTCCTCCAGGCAGAATTTCTGGCCACATTGACTCAGGAGGTTGCCTCAGTTCCAATGTTGCAGCAGAAATACATGAGTCTCTCTGGCTGCAGCGGTATGCAGGCTCTCTCTAGCCCCGCTGCGCCCTCCTAATTCCCAGCTAACTAACATCCGACACCCAGCGTAAAGTTTATCCTACAACTCTCGGCCCATACACCCCCCTGCTAATATGTGTACCTTCCTTTCGGCGCTCCGGGACCCAAGGCTTCTCAGATGGTGTTAGCACTCAACGACGAAACCTGGATGGTCGGTGGCCCCTCAGAAGGCACTCCAATCGGGTCCACAAGCTGCTACTTCACTGGTTTCAACTGCCGCATATCATCACTGCTGCAGAGTTGTGGGCACTAGGCCCACATGCTAGTGGAATAATGCACACACATGTATTAGTATTAGGTTACTTGATATCTGGCTCATGCCACGGGTGCCCAGCCCCTTTTTTTTGTCATGGTCAACTGACAGATGACGCCTGTGATGGGTGGGTATAAAGTGTAGTAGACCACACACTTCTGAACACTAGAACATGTCCAGCAGGACACTACATTTCTCCCAAACTTTATTGGAAAAAAACAAACAAAAGTCCAACCTATGTGAAAGAACTAACTGGAAAAATACAGCACCACTGAGTCTCTTCAGGCCACCAGCCGGGCAGTGCTGGATCTCTGCATTGATTTAAGTTTTTAGTCCACCTTGGGGATGTCATTCAGACCAGCCTGGGCTCATGCTGCTGGAGACTATTTACAAAGTTCAACCCAGGTGCATCCAGAGCGGTGTCAGTCCACTTCAGAGATCCAGCTTCAAGCTGCACAGGCTCCAGTGGACGTCAAACCTGCAAAGACGGAGGATGACCTCAGTGGAGGAGAACCTTCCTTGAAGGCAATGATGCTTTACAGTGCCTGCCGGCTGAGCAACTTCAGACGTTCCTCTCCTGTTTGGACTTCTCTTTCACAAGAGTCTCCTGGAGGCCCTGTCTGCTGGGCTGCTACGGGTCCGTGTGGACTGTGCAGGCCTCTCGTAGGCCACGCGAAGGCCTCGCTGAAGAACTGCTATCAGGACCACAACCAAGTTGCTACTGCAGCTGCAAAGGCTGTTGTCTCAGGATATTTGTGCTTTAGTACTCAGGACTCTGGTGCACGTGCCTTCACCAGATAGTCTTCGGGTGACCGGCTCCGTCCGTGACCTCAATGCTTCCTGGTGCCTATCATGGAGCTGCTGCAGATGCATCTCTCGAATTGGGATTCCACTCTCACTGGATTTCCCTGGAGGCCCTTGCCCCTGGTTAGCCATGCGACTGCATGGGCTGTGCATGGCTGCTCGTAGGCAGCACTGAGGGTTTGCTGTAGAACTCCCAACAGGGAAGCACCTGGAAGCACCAAACACCTCTGCCTTTGCACTCTCTGTTCTCTTAAATGGGTGCACTCGGCTGGGGCTTGACGGGTCTTTTTCTGAGTTTGTGGTTGCGCATGGTGGATGGCAACAACGATCATCGAGGGTGAGTTTAGAGCCCTGAGTGAAGGAAGGTTATCTGGGCCAAGCCTCATGCAACCCCAAAGGTGCATGGTTATGGTCGAGTATGCTCTTTTTGACAGGTCCCAGGTTCACAGGGGCTCACAGAAGATTTCTGGGTGGCTAGCCTCCCATGGTGTCAGGAATGTCTTGTCAGTCTCAGGATGTTTCAGGTGTTTGGATCCATTCTGATAGTGTGATGCATCTGGGGTGTTTCTGGTTATGCACCTGGGCAATGAGGACAATTACCTTGTTACACTTTGGTGACAGTTGGCGATGTCTTGATTGAGGTAAAATCTTGGAGTGAGGAGGACTGGAGGAATTTTGTGGTCACCTGCGGCTATCTTTTGACAGGTGCACTTGCTAGCCAGGATGCCGTCAATGCCAAGCAGCAGGTGACAGATGACTGGACTGTCGCACTGTGAAACATGAGGCCTAGAAACAGATTGCACTTGCTGGCAGCTTACAGTTGGTCCTCCTGTGAAGCTCTCTCCAGTGGCAGCTCTGCACCCCGGTGGCTGGCTTGCGTTGTTGGTGGATGCCCTCTCCGCTAGTGGCACTCTTCTCCCTGTTCTCTTATACACCTGTTGTGGTTGTTCACCCTGTGGCATCGCACCACTCTCTTCTCCTCTTCACCTCCTTCACGATGTGGTATTCTGACATGCTCTTCTTTTTTCCCGGCCGGTTTCCTCACTCTGATGTGGCGTCTTGCCACAAGTCTCAGGTTTGCACCACATGGACATTTCACTGGTCGTGTCTGGTTCTTAGGACTGTGTCTTTTCTTTGCTGCTATCTGTCACAGGTTTGTCTTGTCAGTAGGCCATGCTTCTCCTCCTCGTGGATCTCTCGCAGGTCCCATCCCCTCTTCAGGATCTTCTTGGTGCTCAACTACCTGGATGGAGGTCACCTTCTTGCATTGTCTTAGCGTGAGGGCGTAGAGCTTGCGCCTTGAGCCTGCGCTATTGTGGTGCTTGCTCCTGCATCTAGTCAGGCCTGCTTGGCAGGGCCTGTAACTTCTTGTGACTTGTTTAGTGCTTGGCCAGCATTGGCCATTCTGTGCATCAGGTCTGGCTGGTGCAGCCTCTTCCTGTTGAGCCTGGCTTCTTCTCTTCAGAGAGGTCTCTCTTCCCTGGGCTCCAGCCTGTGCTGTCAGATTTTGCTGGTGCGCCTTCTGACACCTCTGCCTTTGCGCTCTCTGTTCTCTTAAATGGGTGCACTCGGCTCAAGCTTGACGGTTGCGTCCGGTAAACACTGAGGGCGTGTGGTGCAATTTGCTTGCTTGTGGTGGCCTCAAACAGCCACTGATGGTGCACGCTCTGCACATGTTCTCCTCATGCTTTATGTGGGGCTTGTTGCATTCTTAGACTTTGCT
Source organism: Lissotriton helveticus (assembly GCF_964261635.1). NCBI lineage: Eukaryota > Metazoa > Chordata > Amphibia > Caudata > Salamandridae > Lissotriton > Lissotriton helveticus. The sequence goes on from NC_136063.1 coordinate 1,770,572,511, forward strand.
GCTGGGCTCCACTGTACTCATGTCAACTCTCCTGGCTACGCAATCTTTGGGCTTCTCGTGGGTATCAGCAGTTTCATGCTGTGCCCAGGAGTAACAGTCCTCCAATGGGGCTGTTTGTGTTCCTTGTGTTCCTAATTTCTCATCTATGCTGTCACATGGGGCTTGAGAGGGGATCTCTGCAGAGCTTCAGCCTCTCCTCCTCCAAAACCATTTGGCACACCCAAGATGTGTGTGGCTCTCTTTTTGAATAGTCCTTTACAGTTGCTACCCCAGCTTCACTTGTGGGCTGCCCTGCAAGGTCGTATTGCTTTTATTGCACACCACTTCTTCAGTGCTTTAATAGCAATAGGCGGCCACCAGGGAACAGGTGTCTCTCTCTGCACGTGTCCTGGCTGTTTCTCACAGCCTCTGTCTCAAATAGGGTATTGTATGTGAATGCAGAGGTGCCCCCTTCATGTACTCTGTGCATCTCTCTCTACAGGGGCTGGCTGTCTCCTTTTCTCCACTGTAGTGGTGAGAGAGGGCCACTAGGTGGTGGTGCAGCGCTATTCCCAGCACCGGCCCTGGCAGCTTTCCTAATGCTACGGGCCCCTGCTGTTGGGACTGGGGGTGCTGAACACTCGCTCAAGTTCCCTGTGGCTGTCCTGATGTTGCATGTATTCTCACCCACCCAGACCTCCAAGAACAAATGCAGGGTAGGCAAATGCTTGTCAGGCGAGGACTCCTTTATATATGATTTCGATCCACCAACACAAATCTCTGCACTTGCCTGCAGAAGTAGGCAGATGGGCATTAGTCAGCTCTTGCTGTGTGTTTTTCTTTGTTTTACTCTTCTGGATTGGCTCATTTCCACCGCGCCTCGTGTTGCGCTTGAGGCCAGGTGGGTGACAAGGCTGCTGGGTTTCCTGCCGCTCTGTGAGGGGCATTGGGGCACTCCTTGCATGCAGCGGAGACCTCTCAGGCCTAACAGGTGCAGCAGACTGCTCTACCGGGCATAGCAGCGGCTTGATGGGGTCGGTGTAGACTTGATTCATGCCATTCATTGTTGGCAATGTCGCAGTACGTCCTGCTTCTGCCGCACTCATGGGGGTTATGTTATGTTAAAATTTATTTATTCAGCGCTCGTACGTGGGCTTCATGGCGCTATCGAAAGAGGAACATAACACAAGGTAATGAAGCTAATAGTAAGCTTGTCTAAAAAGCCATGTCTTAAAAGAATGCCTAAATGTGAGGAGGTCTGGGCATTGTCTCAAAGATATTGGGAGAGAATTCCAAAGGGTGGCTGCTAAATGGTGAAAGGAGCTGCCTCCCAGCCGTTTTTTCTTAAAAGACGGGATAATGAGGTGCTGTATCTGGACACAAGTTGCGCAATAAATTTGGGACCGGTGTTGTGTAGGGTTTTATAAATGATGCAGCCAGTTTTAAATAAGACTCTCTGTTCCACCGGCAGCCAGTGAAGATGTTCTAGGCCGGGTCTAATAGACTGCCATTTCGGCTGTTTGAGGATCCATGCGCGGGGCTGTGAGAGGCCAGGTCGCAGGAGCACTGCTGGCTTGGTGCTCGAGTCGGGCGACAGGGTCTGTTTTACAGTGGCAGGCTGGACTTTCATAGCTGGTGCGACCTCCCTGCGCTTGCCGCCCAGCTCTGCCCTGCCGTAACTTCATCCCACTTCTGACCAGCATGGGTGAATTGTGACAGGTGGGCGCAACTTGTGGGTACCTCAGTACGTGGGGGCATAAGTCCTTGACCTTGCCGTACCTCAGGGTTTTTCGAGGGCTCGTCCGCTCATTGTTGTGGAACCCTCCTTATCACGCTGTCCATCTGGTCATGCCGTGACTCACAATGTGGGCGACAACAAGAGCACCGTACTGTGATAGGCGAACGGTCTCTCTTCTCCCAACTCAGGGCCGGTCAGGATAGCGTCGGCAGCAGGTGCAGGGTGCCTCGGGCGGCACTTCATCGACGAGGAACTGTGAGGCAGGGCTAACTCACACGCGGGATCAGACGTCATCATCACCATTGTAGAGTAGTGGGTGCTACGCCCACATGCATGTGGAACAATGCGCACATACACTTTAGGAGGGTACTGGATATCTGGCCCAGGGCAGGTGTGCCCAGCCCTTTTATTTATCAGGGTCACCTGACCGGTGACGCCTGTGATGGGTGGGTGTAAAGTGTAGTACACCACACTCCTGAACACTAGAACATGTCCAGCAGGACACTACAACTGCCAACTTCCTTTCACTCCGCCCTCAGCACCACGATTCTCTCGCTGGTGGGGGGAGGGGATCACTCCCGAAATTAAGGGCTGCAATTATGGCTTCAGGCAAAATCATCACCGGAGCTCATAGAAGAGTGGGTGGCCTTCCTCATGCGTGCTTGGATACGACCCCCCAGTCGTGCAACTTATAGCCATTAATTGCGTTCTTCAAATTTTGCTGGTAAAGCGTTTGGAAGCTGGTATGGACGTGCATACAACTAAAATGCATTTCTAAACAATTCTAGATAGTGTTTGTGTATGTGCATTTTTAAAAACTGAATTCATTTGTTCTGTAAATTAGTTTGTACTATAAAGGGAACATGCTTTGTATTAGAGAGTGGTGTGAGTAAATCCTTAATTTATGTGGTGCAATCCTATTAAAATTGAAAAACGTGAGCAATATTTTAAATCTAAACACCGACAACGCTGAACATCTCACACGGGGGTGCTAAACAGAATACCCGAAATAACCCTCTTTATAGCAATGTGAAGAGTGTGTGTGTGTGTGTAATTAAAATATAAAAGAAGTGAAGCTCTCCTGCTAGTCCTCCGTGTTTTTTGTTTCTTTACAAAAGTGATGCAGGTTTACCTAAATAAAACTTTCTGTTGTATGATGGGAAAAGCATGTCTTATTTAAAGCTCGCTTCCTGTCACAAGGCCCTATGCGGCATTTTTATGCACAATAGACAGTTTTCATTTTCTGTACTGAAGTCTGAAGTGGAGCTGCCTTCAGGCGTTGAGCAAATGGCCAGCCTTGTAAAAGAGTATGTTCACCAAAGTGCTAAACTCGAGGTGGCAGCAGCTGAACTGGCTGGGATTCTCAGAGGAGCACATTTCTTATTTCTACCGAGTTGCCCGAGGTGGATTTACAAAGTGGCTTGTATGAGTCGAGCCAAGCAGGTAACAGAAATAGTAGTTAGCTGTAGATGTAAAAGTCACTGGCTGCCTCTGGCCTCTCCTCTTCAAAACAACTGTCACCAGTGCAGTCAGTGGTGCTAATGTCAGACAGGAGGTTGAGTGCTGGAGCATGAAAGCATTTTAGGGAACATATGGCACCTCGCGCAGGCGCAGAGGACGCCGCCCGTCACCTCAACCTTCTCACTTTGGCTGTCATTTTTACGACTTTTGCTTTAGTGGGAAAACAGTGAAGGTCATTACAGAGTAAAAACAAGTTAAAGTCGTACGACATCCTGCGATAAATTATGCTATTTTTTTAAATTCTTAGCCAAATAACTGATGGTTTAACCTTTACATGACGTTACTCAATTGAATTTGAGTTTTATTGCCGCACATTCAGAATCATTAAAAAAACGGATTTTTAAAAGCAACTCTGCTTCACATTAAAACATAAAAAACGCGATATTAAAATAAGAAAATGCATCAGAGCATTTATGTTATGTTTAGCAGGATTCTACTCCCAATCAACTGTAATACACTTTTTTACATGGAGTTACTTATGATGTAAAGCGCGTACGTTTCTCTATTTTACTGTTAGGCAACTGAAATGTTCTAAAAGTCAATCAGGAAAGTATGTAAACGAGTTGTTTTTAGTGCGGAATGAAAAAAATAGCAGATTGAAGTTTTTTTTTTTAGATTTCTCAGCAGTTTGTTTGGTTTAATGTTCCACAGTTGTGTACTGGTTTTAGAGAAAGCTTGATTCGTGTATTTGTTTGAGTTTAGAATTCTGTATAGATTATCGTTATGGACTTGTAAGAAGTGTGCATGGTTTTGGACGAATTGTGGTAAAATGTGTTACGTGGGATAGGGGCACTGGCATTGGGACCCAAATGCCTGAGGGGTCTAGTGAACGAACCTTAACTCTCATGGTACTTTGCAACCTAACCAAAAGTGGCAGGGTCCATTTTCCTTGTTTGCATGAGGGACCATGGTACCTTTGCTATGTATATTTAGTGAGACACTTTCTCATTTTAAGAGAAATAATATAAATTTTCTTTCGCGATGGGAACTCACGTAGATCATTTTTTAGAAAATTTGATGAGTTGTTCCATAGACAACCACTTGGGTAAGGCTTTTGTAAAGAACAACTCTGCCATCTTGTGTGAGTTTAATCTAACGGGATTCGTAATTGAAGGAGGAGAAGCTGAGATTTACCAGTTGATATTTTTGGGGGGCGTGGGTATTTTATGATCCTAGAGTGGACCTCATGCAAAGATAGAGGTCATGTTGCTTGATACCAATGACGTTTGCAGGTTTCTCAAGGGCTTTATTTAAATACTCATTCACACTATTCGAGGTAGATGAATTGGGATTGGCAGGGAAATAGAGATGTTGTTTAGCCTAGAGCCTGACTGTATCGACTCACATATGAATAGTGTGAATGCGTGAATGGGGTCACTAAGGTGCAACTCATAGCCTAGCATGAGTACTTAGATTATCCAATACATCAAATGTGTTTGTCTTGGTGCCACTGGCCAATCTGGAAGTAGCCAACTCAACTGGTTCTGCCACTAAGTCTGTTTGGAGTTGCAATGCATTTGTTCACACCCTTGCCAATACATTCTGCTTAAGGTGTGGCAGTAGTTTGAAGGGGTGTTGAAGTTGAGAGAGCTTTTACAAAGATTAAACCATCTACAATATTTTGAATATCACTTGGAAGCCATCCTGAATTGTGGAGCTGTCAGACGGTAAGCCTGACGCTGGATATTGATGATAGTGACTAGGTGCTTTTGAATGATAGTTGTGGTTCCAAGATTTAGTTAGTGAGTTTAGGGAGTATTAAAGAATCAGTGTAATCGTAGGCACACGAGTGAGAAGTTTACGATATGTTATTAGGGAGTATTAAAGAATCAGTGTAATCGTAGGCACACGAGTGAGAAGTTTACGATATGTTATGGTTTCTTGGAGTGTGCGTTCAGTTTGTTCGTTTTATCATGAAAGGAAACGAATGAATGTGATGTTCACTTAGCTTGTTGCCTTTGGATGAGGGAAGAATAGAGATACTGGGAATGTGTACCTAGATTTGATAAGATGCGTTGTGTCAATGGTGCTGTTCCATGTATATTTCATTGTGTTTATGTGGAAGGAGGGCAATTTTTTTATTTTCATGTTGTGTAGTTCTTTTTTGCTCATTGATGCGACCTTCATTCCAAATTATGGTACGCCTCAGAAAAATATAGTATTTAAACTATAAAAACAAAATTTGGAAGAAATGACTGAAGATGAGAATTCTAAAAAGCAATGACTACACGGCCTTAAGTGAGATGAGAAAGGCAGTGGGCACTAAAAGGGCTTTGATCGAAGAAGCATAACTGGGAATCCTTAATTAAATTGTGGCCAATGCAATTAAGGGTATGGTTTAAAACGTTCACTTAAATCCCATGCTTCCCAAGCAGCCGCGGTCGGTAGGGGAGTACCTGCCGGGGCGGTGACGTGGGGAGGGGGAGGGGCAGGGTGGGGGTTAGTAATGTATGGATAATGGAGGTTTTCAGGTAAGTAAACATTTAAATAAATCTAACGAATTTAGTTGCGTGCACTGCATCCCCAAATGCAATGCAGTGCGCGCAACGAAATTAGTTTGATTTATTTAAATGTTTATTTATCTGCAAACCGTTTGTATGAAACAGAATTACAGAAACCCTTCATCCCGCAAAAGCAAACACACGTAGGGAATATACAATTTAGGGACATAAGAAGTATAAACAGCATCTACCTTGCTGGCATGGATTACCTTAATGTTTTTTGTAGATATTATTGAACAATCTATCAGTGTTTTTGTCTGTAGAGTTAGGGACGTGACTTCAGGGCCTGGCGGGCCTCTCTCAAAACCAGTTTTTATTTACTCATGGATCTGAGACACATTGGGGCACACGGGGCTTCAGCCCCCCCCCCCATCGTGTGTGTCAGCCTGGGCGAAGACAGCTTCGCGGGCTGGTGATCCTCAAATTGCAGCTGCACCCGAGTACTTAACAGGTCTTTATAAGACCATTTAGTTGTAAATGAGGCTTTTGTTGTGTGTTCACCCCTTCTCACAGCCACTCTGTCTAAGTTTGGAAGAATTAGCCCCCCCGAAATATTTTTCAGCCCCCTCCCCCCCAGAATTTGGCTCTAGTTGCCCGCCTGCATTGGGGCCCACCCCACTACATGTACAAGTGATGCTTTTTCAGATTACCTTTAGAATATAATGTTTAAAAATTATAATTCCAAATCTCACTGTAAAGCAAGCCCATTTTTTTATTATTCTTGCAGAAATTATCTAACTTCCTTTAAACATCTTAACGCACCATTTTTGACACCTTAAATAACAAAAGCAATAAGGTTCTAGAAAAGACGCAACAATCTAAGGGAATTGACTCATACAAGAGGGAGTTTAAAACCACGTAAGGAACCTGGGTCCGATAAAATACCAGGATATTTATTCCAATCTGAACCAACGATTTGGGTTCCTTACATTAACATGTTGTCCAACTATATCATTGCAGGTGCACAAGTTCCATCCATTTAGCTAGGGGCCGAAATAATATCAGTTTCTAAGAAAGGGGGAAAGGTCTTCCCTCTACCTATAGTCCCATAAACCTTCTAGATAGCCTACAAACATTACTGCTCACCAGATCCTTCATACATTGAAGGATTGGATGCTGCAAAACAACATTTTGTCATCCTTTCAAGCAGGTTTTAAAACAAGAATAGGGTCAGTAGATTAGGTCTTCCGCTTGACATTCATTTTATGGAACTACACTAAACTAACCAGTTATCAGCTCATGCACTTATGCTTGGGCAGGAGGGGGGTTTTCTTCATGACACCAGGTCCACTAGCTCTACGGGGGATTTGCTAGCTTAGTCGGATTGGCATAAATGACCGCTTTTTAGGTTTTTGTCATTGGTCTGTGCTTGATGCAAATTTTCGGATGTATGACGGTACGACGCGGGCTATTATCAAGCAACCAGCAACTGCTAAGACGTAGGAAGCAACACTGATGGATCACCTGTACCCTGATAACATGGGGACCGGTGAACCTGAGAAAGGACTAGTGTTGGTTGCATTGCAATACGCATAGGACAGACTTTGCCTAAACACCCTCCCCTACTGCTTGATTTCGGACCTGATAACCTTTACACAAACTATCTCATGGAAATTGGTTCTCTGTTGCTTAATGTGTGCAACTTGGCATTTATCCTTAGCAAAATATACGTTCGTATGTAACACTCTCTGACACCCTGTAAATCTGGGCTATGCTATGTTAAAACTGTAAAATAAATGCATAACAGAAATATTCCAGGAGGGTCTTAAACTTGGGGGATCATCTATACAATGTGTCATATAATAACCCACCTCAAGTAGTAATGGCATTCCTTGCCGCAACAAATCAATAAAGTCACTGAAAAAAAACCTGAGCATAACCCCCTGATAGTTATGGCAATAAGCAGACAGGCTTAACTCAGGGGGATTGTGTGAAGAATTTATACAGGACTAAAACAGTAATATAGTCAAAATACAGTGCATGAAAAATCTCAAACCAATAAAAAAAAAGTGCATTTTAATAAACAAAATGACACCAAAACAACAAAAATCTATCAAGAGGATCCAGGAAATAAACTGTTATACTTTTAAATTAAAATCGTACCAGTAAGCACTCAGTGCCAAAGTGCCAAAAAACCATTAAGCGACAACCACCATCAAGTGTACGTAGTAGAATGGTACATATGCGCGCATGTAGGCCCCTTGCTATGAAGCAGGTTTTACCTGGTCTAATTTTTAACTTTGGACTTAGTCTCTGACATTGCAGTCCAAAATCTTCATGCTAGACTCTGTGTCCTTGGTGCATTTTAGGATGACTGAGAACTGGTCCGCCAGGTCAGATAAACATTGGACAAATTTGTGGTGAAGTCACTGACTTTGATGGGAGAGCTCAGAGTGGGAAAAATGTGAGTTTTGCTCCCAAGTAAGGTCTCTCGCCGGCCAAATACTTTTTGCACCTTCACGGTGAAGATTTCTACGTTTGCAATTAGTCTCTCACTTGGAGCTTTGATTCCTCCAGCGAGACAATCCCTCAGGCTATAGCCGAAGAGGGCTCCACAAGTCCAGATACCTTCTCAGTGAGGTCTTGCTGAATGTGATTTGTTGTTGCAGAAATGTACAGAGTGGGGAACCTGATTGTTAAGCCCAGCATCAGCAATCCTTAATCAGATCGGCTTGGCAGGTTTGCCCTATTTTTCTGGACATCTTTGGAGCCATAACATTTCTAAGTCTCGGATTTCTTATGTTTCTAGAAGGAGTAAACTTTGACACAGCCCAGAGTACTGTTGCTCGAATATGATTTTACCTTAAATAAGTGAAAAGAGAAGAGGAATTTGGTAAATGAGAAACAAGTGAGTTTAGCTGAATGCAGCAGCCGGGAGAGTATTGACTGAGGTGGGTCTGAAGACAATTTCAAAGTACAGAAGTTTGGGCTGGACGTATTTAGATTTTGTGGGTACAATAAAACACTTTGACACTTAGTAATAAATAACCAGTCACAGATGGGCTCTTGACCTCAAGGAGAGCTAGTGTGTGCATATCCATATGTCCAGTGTGATGAGCTTGTGATCACCTTGTGCGGTGCACGAGTCGTGTACTGGTTGGCTGAGTGTTCCTAACTACATGTGGGATCTAACTTTTGTGGAATTTCAGGAATGTGTGCCTTTGTTAGGGAATATCTTCTAGGTCCTGTTTGTGGTGTGACTATCTATATGTGGGAGCAATCAGGGTTTTCCCTGGGTGCACATTGTCGTTGGGCTAAGTGAGACCCCACCTTTGATCTGTCACCCGATAGGCATGGGTTGGGGGTCGCTGGGCCTGTCTGACTACTTATCTCTGACTCAGGGTTGATGGGGTGGTCACATTGGGTGAACCTGATAGCAACAATACAAGTTTGTTAGAACTTAGACAAATTATGTGGCTGTCATTGTTATAATTTATGTCAACATCCTCAATTTTGTACGTACAGCTGTGTTAGTATACATCGATGTTGTTTTCCTGATATTGACATTATATTCACACATCCTAACAGTACAAGCAGGAGAGCCGATGCAGTCCTAGAGGGCTCTTGTGGTTAATCTTTTTCTGCTTTAGCACCATTTCCTATATGCCCTTCATCAAACAATACCACAATGCACCTCTCTGCCTAAAACTAAGATGACAAATGCCTTCTCCTCTTGTGCAGAGCTCCTGTGACTGCCCTAAAGTGTGGTCAGGAAAATAAGCAACCCATCCTTTGTGCTTACTTCTAACCAGTTGAGGGGCAGCTGCCTCCCCAATGTGATTGGAGTCTGTCTGACCAGGGAGACAAAGAATGGGGCGATGAAGGTGGATCATGTGCCTGTTACAGTGCATACATTTTTGAAGATAATTAAGCTTCAGGGCACTGCCCAAATGGTCATACTGGCAGAAGAGCAGAAATGCTCACGAACAACCAAGCCTTTGTCTTCTGCTCTGGTAACAGTTTTCACACTTCATTCAGGGTTAAGCACTTGCAGGCACATGCAACAATATTGCTTTTTGCGATTCCGTAATTGCGAAAAATAAGGAATCGCAATTAAGGAATTGCAAAATGCAATGCATCAAGAAATCGCTAAATAAATTGCGATTTATTAATATTCCTTAATTGAGACTCGCAAATTGCGAGTCGCAATTAAGGAATACCTCCCCATTCATTCCTATGGGCCTAGAGGCCCATAGGAATGAATGGGAAGACATTCTCAATTTGTGATTTGCATTTAGCGAATCGCAAATTGAGAATGCGATTTCAAGGGTGCAGGGTGTCCAAAGGACACCCTGTTGCACCCCTGAAATCAATCTGTGCACATATGATGTGCACACACATGCCCTAAGGGCATGTGTGTGCACAACATGAAACTTTGAAAAATGCACAAAAGTGCATTTTTCAAAGTTTTCGCAAATTACCATGAGGTTCAACCACATGGTAACTTGCTCCCCCTAATTGCGAAATCACATTTTTTTAAAGTTTCATGCCTTGCATTTAAGGAATCGCAAATTGCGATTCCTTAAATGCAATAGCAATTTGCGAATTCGCAAAAATTTGCGAATTCTCAAATTGCGAGGGCCTTTACCCTTCATGCATTCCAAAAGCAGATTTTGCGATCGCAAACAGACCGATTTTTGCGATTCGCACCGTTTGCGATCGCAAAATCCTTTGATGCATGTGCCTGTTGGAGACCTGCAGCTAGAAGCTCATGTAAATTAGACTCCAGAGGCTTTAGCGAGGGAAAAGATAATAATCTGAAAATGCCCTTTTCTAAATATTTATTAAAAATCAGACTTAACTAGTGAATTTGACTTTTAATAAATATTACAAAGAGGCCAAGAAAGACATTCCTAAGTGCGTTCTAGTTGAAGATAGCTATTACATTTAGTATTGCATCCAAATTTCTGTCTATGGAACAGCAATACTTTTTACACTGAAGATAGCATTAGGGCTTTTTCTCTTTAAGGACATGTTTAACATTACATTTCTATATGTCCCACAGTCAAATACCATGTACCTGGCCTACCCACGCATGACTTACTTATATTTAAAGTGAAGGTTTAGACCTATTAAAATGATTTTTTTTGAAAGGTTAGATTGCAATTTAAAAGCTGCTTTAGTCAGGGTACAGTGGTAGGCTTGACACTATGTTTTACACTGTAAATGAATTGTACGGCACAATGGGTGCTGCAGTGAGGTATCTCAGCCTACCCACGTAGGGGGCCATACTCTGGACCCTTTTTTTACTAACTTAGCCGAGGCTAGTGTTCTGTCCATTTCCCCATTAGGGTGGACGGATCATTTCCTTGTGTCCATTAGGTACCCTCTGCCTGAGACCCCTTCTATTCCATCTGTCAGACAGGTCCCTAGGCGGCATTGGAAGAAACTCAGGCTGGATGATCTGCATCGCATCATGGTGGAAGAGCTGTTAGACCCTCTGGATAACGTGGAAACGGGCTATGATCAGTTCTGCAGGTGGATCTCCAGGGCCCTGGACTCTCTGATACCCATCACTTTGAGCAAACTGAGCTCTAGAGAGTCGAGTCCCTGGTATGATAGTGCCTTACGTGCTTTGAAGGGTTCTTGTAGACGGGCAGAAAGAGCATGGCGGAAGGCCTATGAGGTCGATAAGAAAGCCGTATATGTTGCCTCCGTTAAGCTCTACCATCGAGCCATCTGTAGAGCTCGCGCGGCGTTCTATGCTTTGGAATTCCGCAACAGTTCGAACCCGTCTAAAACTATCTTTAAAGTGGTTAAAGATCTTCTGGCGAAAAGGACTTCCTCTCTGGCAACCGGTTCCATCTCTCATTGTGAGGCTCTGGCATCTTTTTTTCTGGAGAAGGTCCAGGTTATTTACCAGGCCTTCCCTAGTATAGGGCCAGTTCCAGGAGTTCCAGATTGCGCTCAAGGTCATACCATCCTGCACTCTTTCCCCCCGTTATCACCTGAGGGGTTCAACAAATTGGCCAAGCAAATTAAGTCCGGCTCTCCCTCGGATCCTTTAAGACCTGCTCTCTTTAGAGACCAGTCTTTTCTGGGACGCTCTACGGTGTGTTCCCTAGTTAACCTTTCGCTGGCCTCGGGTATGGTACCAACCAAATGGAAGCAGGCGGTGGTCTGTCCTATTTTGAAAAAGTCTTCTTTGGATCCTTTGAAACCCGAGAGCTACCGCCCTATTTCATTACTCCCTTGGCCGGCGAAAGTTACGGAGGCCCATGTTAATCTGGCCCTCTCAGACCATCTCACTCGGGCCAATGTCCTGGACCCCACGCAGAACGGCTTCCGTGCTGGTCACAGCACGGAGACGGCCCTTCTTGCCATGGTGGAGCATTTGCGTGCGGTGTTGGATGCTGGTCAGATGGTGGCGCTTGTACTATTAGATCTCAGCGCCGCCTTTGACACGCCTCTCATCGCATTCTGCTGCACCGTTTGGAGGAGATCGGCATCGGGGGGCCTGCTCTGCAGTGGTTCCGCTCCTTCCTTGACAATCGTTCTTTTTGCGTAGCCATCCCACCTTATCAGTCCAAGTTCCATCCTCTGGCCATGGGGGTTCCGCAGGGATCCTCGCTGAGTCCCACATTATTCAATCTCTACGTGAGACCGCTGGCTGAGGTCGTAAAGCAGTGGGGCCTGACTATGGTTTCATATGCCGACGACACTCAGCTGGCGGTTACTCTCAGTGGGGAAGCGGAGCTGGATGCCCCTAGGTTTCAGAACGGACTGAAGGCGGTGGCTAGCTGGATGACTGCGAATTGTCTCCAGCTCAACGCAAGAAAGACAGAAATAATGATTGTCGGTAAGAGAGCGGAGCTCTGGGGGGACAGGTGGTGGCCTTCGGAATTGGGACCATCTCCGACTCCGGTTTCGGAATTAAGAAACCTGGGAGTTTGGCTGGACTCTAGCCTTAAGTTTGTTGGCCATACAAAGAAAACTGCGGCCTGCTGCTTTGGTGTTCTTCGGGGCCTAAGACCTGTCCTCAAATTCTTTGATGCCCCGACCAGGCAGGACGGTAATTTCCCGGCTTGATTACGCCAGCTCTCTCCTGGTGGGGGCTAACCAAGCAGAAATCACCCGCCTGCAGCGTGTCCAAAATGCTGCGGCCAGAGCGATAGTTGGCTTGCCCAGATTTTGCCCCGTTTCTAACACCCTTCGCTCTCTACATTGGTTGCCGGTGAGGATGAGAATTCATTTTAAGGTCCTTTGTTTGGCCTTCAAAATTTTGAAAGGCACTTCCCCTCAGATCTTGTCTAATCTTTTATCTTTGTATGTCCCGACACGCTCTCTCCGATCCTTGGGCCAGGCTCTCGCCGTGGTTCCCCGGTTCAAGCTTTGCCGTGCCGGGGGCCGATCCTTTCGAGTGAGAGCTGCGGCTATCTGGAACTCTCTTCCGGTTGAGATTCGTTTGTTGGAGGACCTTCTGCAGTTCCGTAAGGCTATCAAAACTTTCTTATTTTAACTCTGCCCCTCAGTTGTTCTTTTTTCTGTTTCTGCTTTGAGCGGTGTTGTGTTTCACCTTGTTTTGCGCCAGGACGCTCCTTTGCTGGAGCAGCTGTGCGCACGATAAATGCCTGTAACATAACATAACATAACATAACATTACATTTAACTTACAGGCCTTTGGGTACATCTTGTACCATATACTTTGGATATATAGCCACATTTAAAATGCCAACAAGGGGTTTACTTATTTCATCATTTTAAAAGTAGGAGCACTGGCACTTTACCACTAGTTATCAATGATAAAGTAGAAAGAGGTGTACAGCCATCAAAAACAGTGAAGGAGCAAATCTGGGAGTACATGTTGAAGAAATGTTCATATCCTACATGGATGTTAGGCCTCCATTATTTAAATGTTATACCTGTGACTAAAACAGGAGTTATATACCACGCCATTACCTTGTAACACAGCATAGCACAAATTAACAATAAAAAACGCAAACTAGTTTCTGATAGTGCACACAAAAAGATAATATCTTTGCATGGAATATGTTTTTTTCTTATTGATGAGATTTGTGTTGATCTATGATCACCTGTTACAGGATAATGCATGAAAGGAGCGCAAACACTGCCACCATCAATTTCTTTATGTTGAGCAATGGCAGAGTTAATTTTAAGACATCAAGATTTCAATAGACTTGTAGTGTTATGGATTCCTGTTTGATGAAGTTACCACAATTTAGTGCTCAAAGTACAAAGCTTTCTTCAGCTATCCTTATTACAACCGTTTATCTGCAAAGTTTCTTCTTGACAAGGTCAAGACCTTCATCATAGCTCTGATCAAAATGCCCATGTTGATAATATTTAAAACAACAGTAACAATAATATATTATTAATTATTTTCAATATTACTATTCCCATTATTATTTCTATAATAAACCATTATTATTGTGTATTACTGGTTTAGTGTTGGACTTTAATTCCTTTTTTAAAGGTTAGTCAATTGTTTGTATCTCGATTATTTCTCTTTTAGAGCCCAAACATTTAGAGGAATCTATTTCAGATACCTTGAAATGTTTGAATAAATATATCTGGTTCCCATGTCTTCTTTTTTGCTTTTAGAAGTTTAGTATTATTTTTGTTGTTCTCCTGACAAATCTGCCAACGTTAAGCCTTGAGCTCACTATACCTGCTGAAGAAGAGACTACATTACTCTAGGGAGCTAGCAAGCTGCAACAGTGTACAGGCCATGTATTATCTTAAAGTATATTTTGTGTCGAGAAAAACAAAACCTATGAAAAGTGATATATTTGCGATGAAGATCATTACACAGAAATGGAGCATAAAAGACAATTAATTCTTTGACAGGTCAACCAGATTTAGAGTAGTTGGTGTAGGAAGCAACTAACAAATGCATTAGTAAGGAAGTAGAAAAGGAATGGAGAGCTGTGGGATAGTGCAGTTGCTATAGTTGCAGCATGCTCACTGACATTAATTTCCTGAGATACAGAAAGGCTTTTGGTGGTCTGCATAATAAGTAGAGGAACAAATCTCAATCACAGACAGGATGAATATTACATGCATAATGAGGGAAGAAATGGGAGTTAAGGCGAGGGTGTCACAGTCAGAAGCACATAATGAAAAGGTTTATTAAAAATACTTAAAATATATGGATTCGACTAAAATCAGTTAGTGAAAAAGCTTTGCCATACAAATTCCAACCGTTGTGAATAGCTTAGAAAGGTTGTGGAAAATAGGCTAATCATCACTACCATCTATTTTCTCTTCAACTCCTACAGAATCGATTACTATCTCACAGTAAGTTTTTGTTATATTGAAAGAGAATGTATATATGAATTGCTGGCTGTAATTTCGGGAATAAATGTGGCGGGCTAGTTCTTTTCTGGCATTAAAAACTCTGGAATATTTCCTTTATATGAGAAAACTGGCAGGTGTGAGGATCTCAAATTTGAAATCATTTTTAACATTGCTGTTCATGAATTCTTTATTTGTTTTTCTGTTATATTTTTATTTCAACATTTTTTCTTCACTTTTCAGAGCCCTGAAACTATGTTTGAACGTGTGTAGTGTTTGGTACTTAGGTGTGCATTATAAGTAATAAAAAAAGACTACCATGCACATGATTATCAGTTGAGGCCAGGTATTTAATTGTGATGGTGCACACTCCAAGTTAGGAACACTGTCTGCTGTCCATTCCATGTAAATTTGTGTAGCTTGACATGATTAGAACCCCCCATATTTCCCAGACTGGGCAATGTTGTTTGTGTATAAAGCAGTAATTACGTGCATGTGAGAAGATCAAAGTAAATTCCAGGTTGAGATTCATAATGAAAGTTTGGACTGTCAGAACCCCTTTCAGTGAGCCACAAGGTAAGCAGGAGATACTGGGCCACACAATGTGGGTTGTGACATTTTACTCCTAAGTTCTCTTCGCTGCTATGGGTTGTGAGTAAATGGGCCAAGTGTTAACGCTTCAGCACTTGTCTCTGAGTGACAGCATGGGTTGAACAGTCAAAGGCTCTCCAGGGGTGCAAGGTATGCAAGGGCTTCTATCTCAAAATACTCATAGTGACCTCCAAAAGACAATTATCCAGTCCACACGTGAGCTTTAGTGATAAAACCTGTACTTATGATACACACTAAACACAGCACACTAAATAACACACTAAAAAACCCTCAGGAGATTAACGGTCTCACATTTGACAGGACAATGTTCCCCTGTGGATCCTCTGGTTCTTTCCTCTCCTTATTTATGCTAGACTCTGTGTCCTTGGTGCATTTTAGGATGGGACCACACCTGCTACCCGCTCAAGCTGTCTGGCTTTGATAGTTTTGAGTTCTCCAAGTGGTAAGCAGTTGATCTCGAACTAGTCTCACATCGATCTTTGGTCATACTTCAATCTAACCCCAACTGTAGCCTTGAGAAGAGTCCAGGAGTTGGGATGCTCTTCTCCACCACACAACACCATGAGAAACTCATACAGTGCCCTTAATGCAGTCCCTGAGGTTGACAGGCGGAGGCAGTGACAGATGGAAATGGCTTCCTGGTGTAGCTTCTTCTTTGTGGATGCGGTCAGTAAGTCAATGAAGGAATGGTACTCCTTCAGGAAGCTTCCAGATTTGTTCCTAAGCCCCTCCTGAGTCTGGGTACTCCTTCCACACAGGGACAGCCCCAACAATCCTATTGGCACTCTCCTGACATTTGGGGGTTACAGACATGGGTGACAGTCCTAATCAGGTGGATCATCTGGGCAAAAGTCTCAGAGGCCTCCTCATGGGATATGGTGGCAAAAATCCCAGATGACAGTCCATAATCTCAGCTGCACAGGCGATAATCCCAGCAGGTTTAGTGCAACAGGCAATGGTCCCAGCAGTCCCAGTGGACCTCTTCAGGCATACAGGGATCAAAGGCAATAGTCTCAATGAAATCTGCACTACTGGGTGATAGTTTGCAACTGAAAAACATAGCTTAAGATGCTTGCCCTACTTTCCCTCAATTCTTCCGCTGTCTGTGTACTTGCCATTAAAGAATGTTTTTTCTTGTCCTGTGTCAAAAATACTCAATGGAACAGAAAGAATGTTTTGTTCTTGCCTCACTGGTACAGCCAAGATTAGACATGTTGCCCTATAGAATGTGATAAGGATAACTGAAGAAAGAAAAGGTGTTCAGTTCCTCTTGTCAGAAAGCGGGTACCCATCCACATAAACCTTTTAGATTTGTTTGATTTTTTATGTTACCCAGTTCCTAGATCACTGTAATGAGTGAGCCTCACTTATTGAGTCTCACTGATAGTAATGTTCTATAACATGACTTTGAACGCTGAACACCAATGCCGAACTTTTAAAATAAGGTCTGCTGCAGTTTGACTGGTGTACGAGGCTTTGTGATAATTGCTTGTGAACACGTTCACAAGTGTGAACAAATGTGTGGTCTGAGTGAGCAGGACTGCTGTTGAACTCAACGCTGTATGTGTATGTCTAAAAATGTAATTGGGCGTCCAAAAGGCTTTAGTCCCACTTCTTTTTGAGTGTGGTGTAAGTCTGTGGCGCTTTACTGTGTTCATCCTGTGACAGCTGAACAAAAATATTAACTTAACATTAGCTCAACCTAAAAAAAATTGTCTTTTTTTCTTGGTTTACGAAGTCCAGAGCATAAACATATTATTACTATGACCATTGTTTGGTGAACATTTGTTGCAGTGGTATTTGCTGAGTCAGCCCTCAATGAGATTCAGGCTTTGAACTACCCTTGCTGGATTAAGTTAATTACTTTGCTGGTCAGCTTGGGAAAGATTAGCCTGTTCCTGTGAGAACAAGATTGTGGGAGTGAAATGCATGCCCTTTCCTATCAGAAGCAAATGGAGAGAACCTCTGCCATCACTCACAGAAAACCTCCTTTTTTGCAGTTTTGGAAGGAAGGAATCAGTTTACTGTACCAGTAAGGGGCAGACATTAAAGCTCTGCATGGCAGTGAGTTTGGGGTGGGGAGATTATGTGGCATCTTTAGTTTGGCCAGTGGTCAAATAAACTGATGCCTCAGCAACCACTAGCTCCTCTACGCCTTGCAATTCAGATTCAGGCCCAACACCAGTACAGAAACAGCACTCACTGCTGCCATAGACAACACCCCATGATCCGTGACAGACGAGGCATGGCAGTCCTTGTTCTCCCGAACCTCTCTGAAGCATTTGATACAGTCTTACGCCTCACCCTCATCACGCTCCTACTCGTAGGGCTGATTTATATTAAATATACCCCACATTTAAATTGAGCTAAAGGGAAATACTGTGTTTTTAGGTTTTATCTTGCTGAGCAAAACATTAGAGGTGCCTCCAGCACAATGACGCCAGCGTACATTACAGTGGCACTCTGAACTGTGGCCTGTCATTAGTTTGTAACCCATTGGTTATGAGGTCCTTTCTAGATTGTCAACCAAGGCATTTCCACAAATATAGAAAGGTATACTTATTAATTTGGGTGTAGTGCTTTGAAATGTATGTAACAAAGTGCTTTTACATTTCACAACAAAACGCACTGGCTAAACAGAGTTGTTTATTGCTTTGCCGAGCTCTGAGTCTCAAGCCCACAGCACCTCTACTGAGTAAGCCACAGACAGCTCTGCCTCAGCACCCTGAGTCAAGTCCTCAAATGGATACTCAGTTTGGGGGAGGGGAAGGATCAGGACACCAATGTCAAAAGACTACAGGGCTTATTTACAAGCCCCTTGCTCCACTTTTGCGTCACTTTTAACAAGGGAAAAATGACGCAAATGTGGCGCAAGGGACTCGTAAATCTACCCCTACAGTTGTAATGATTAGGTCTCACTACTCCAGTCTGCCCTGAGTCCCTCTATCTGGATTCTTTAAACTCATTATAAGTCATTATAAGTCCAGTTGTCCACTCCCTGTTGCTCTTTATTAAGCATTGGGCTGGCTAGGAAACAGAGTAGTAGTCACTCTACCTGCTACTGTTATGGGATTGGTGCAATTCCAGTGCAAACAGAAATCTAAGAATATTTTGAGGTATTTGTAACCAAGAGACCTAGCTCGACAATGAGCAGTACCCACTTAAACTCAGTCAAATTCTGCAATTGAAGTGTCACAGCAATTCTCAGCAGCCCCTGGCCTTGTAAGCTAGATTAACCTGTTCTATTTTGTCTTTCAGCAAACATTCTCAGGCGAGGAAAGTTTTTCATCTGGGACCGGTAAATTGGTAGGCCTCCCTCAAGTTGGGAGGAGACGCAAAGTAGATGACAAAATTGATTTACTTGCTTTTATCTGAAGAATTAAATTAAAAGGAGTTAGACTGTCCTATGTCCTGAAGATAAATCCCATCAACTCATGAGCCTGCTTTGTGAGTGCTGCTTTTATGAACTGTTGCAGGGTTTCTGTACTCACACAGAACTGTGCACAGAGGAGTGGAACCTCGGCAAATTAGGATGTCCCAAAACTTACCTTAGCAACCAACTCACCCCTTACCGAGCTAGCTACAGTGTCTCATTGGACATATCAAACACCCAATGTTTAGACAAACCAGAACATGAACTTACAGTACCTCAGGGTACGTGGGACTCATGAACACTCTTTCGTTATATTATCATTACAAACCAGAACATGGAGTAAAGAAGACACATGTGCATTTGAAATGTTTATTTACTAATTCCGTCTTCTCAGGCGCAGTATCTTTGATAATACAAGTATACTTATTATCAGTAGCAAAATTATCAGCATAGTTACTAAGACATAAAAAGCGAATGGTGACAGCATGTTAACATGCTGTAATGAATAAGAGTTAACAACACTTATATCTCACCCTCCCTAACACATATATTATATTATTAGCTAAGAAGGTCTCTTTGGGTTGTTTTAGGGCGGGCCCATACCTTAGTGTCCTAGCATGAAGGAATCACATCAGCATACACCAGCTCTCTCTGCATGTGCACCGCATCAAGTGTGTTAACAATTCTCGTGCAAAGCAATATCAATCCCGCCTCAAGCCCAAGTTGGCAAAGGCTGCACTTGTGTTATGACTATGAAGGCGTGGAGATCAGACCTCATAACAATTCCATATCGTGTTGCTCCTGAAACTTCAGCACTCTCCGTGCAGACATGGTTTATTAAACAAAACTGATATCAGAGCAATAACATATTATTCTCACATACACCACGGCAAACCACTAGGTTGAAAGCTAAGTCAACAATTAAGGGTCGTGTGCAGAAGTTGCAAGAAAGGAAAAATGGCGTTTAAACTCAAATGTACCTATGCTAACTTAACACGATATAAGGATATATAGGAGCTATACAACACCCCCCCATGATCCGAGAACGGACTAAATAAGATAACAGAAGTGCCATCACATGAGAGCAGAATCCATTTATAAACGAGCATGAATAAAAATTCAATTATAAAAACTAATGCTAAAAAATAGCCCACAAGTATAATGTGGCTCAAGCCAATAGGCAAGCAAAAATAAAATGTCTTGACCAAAAGTCAATAAAATCAAGGAAATGCTATCAATCAGCATGTCAATTTGAGGCAGTGTCTATGATAAGACTGTATATGAAAAGTAAGCTGCAACAGCCTCCAGGAGGAAGTCACTGTCCTCATCCGAAAACAGTTCAGCCATCCAATTTAAAAGATGAAAGGAACATACGTGATCTTCCAGCACCGGATCCTCTATAACCATCAGAGGACAGCTCGGTGGGTTTTCAAGAAAACTTTGTTCCAAGAAATTTCGCGCTGCCGACAACACATCCCAGGGACCCATTAGTCCATGTGCCACCGCCAAGGCCATAATCCTTTCGTCAGAACAAACCAACTCGTGAGCAATGATAGGACTCATCAGTTGATCAAAATCGACGTCAGAAGATATTGGTCCGCAGAGACACAAATCAATGGCCCAAAGGAAATCACAGGTCAGGCAGCGAAATACAGGCTGGACACAGGTGAAATAGGAGAACCGAAAAGATAATCCAAACGCCGTGCTTAGAGTCGCCAACGGCAGTGTGCCATAATAATCAAGCATGCGGTTGCGAAACCGCGTCAGTAGTAGCTGTGCGTGGACTTGCACAGGAAGGGCATCCATATTTAAAAAGGCAGAAAACCACCAATGCGCCAGCCGCTAAAGCAAGTAAAAACGGGAACCCTCCAAATAAGGATGAAAAAATAGAATGGAAGAAAGCAGGGATGACTCCAAAAATCTTCTCAAAGGAAGTCACGAGACCACCGCTAACAACTTTAAAAAAATGTGCTAGGCCCGTTGTGGAGGATGCGTTAAAGATAGAACGGACCATGGCTCCGAAATGCAAGGGCAAATCAGTGTTTAAAAGAGCCTGAACCTCCGTGCGGGTGTTAGCAATGTGAAGCACGAAAGTTTCACGGGCCGAGCTCAAGGCCACCTCTTTCTGGGACAATAGAGCTCTTATTCTAGCCATGCCGCTGAATTCTGCTCCCAAGGTCGGTATCTGTGGCCAAATGGAAGACTCCCTATGTTCACGTGTGGGAGGATAAAGAACATTTCTGCAGCAAATAACTCGCTCACTAACTGTTACTATGAAAGCTATACCTTTAATTAAACCACAACAGTTTTCATTATTGAGCATTAAATAACTACCATTCTCTAACAATTTAAACGTGGGGATGATAGCAGGAACTGGCGTGCCCTGTAAAACGCAAGCCATATTCGGTCGGTCCTTGTTACATGAACCGTGTAACTGTATGTGTCTGCACATTAAAGAATGATCTGGCGTCTCAGTACACTCATCCCCTGTTAGATAAACCTCTTGCTCATCCTTGAAACATCTGTATGTGTATGGGAGTGACCAGACCTCATGAAGAAAACCGCTACCTAAGGGTTCAAAACGACCTATTGGCACATATTTCATACAATTTGAAAACTTATATAAAGCAAAAGGCAGTGTTATTAAACCGTGGATAAGCCACGTAGCAGCAGTGGCCTCTGCCACAGAAAAAGGTAAAGATTCCAACCTTTCAATATGGAGCATAGAAAAGGAAGCATCACGCATTGAAAGCAAGCGTTGTTTGTCTGTCAAATTAAACGGTGCAAATAAAGAAGAAACATTCATGTATCCCCAGGGAACTTTACCCATTTTCAGAGTCTGAAGTGTCCATGCAAACTGCATGATCGAACGTAATTGATTTTGACCATGGTATAATACAGATACTTCATCATGTACAATATCAACAACAGACGACACAATATTATCTAATGTGTAAATTCTAGAGGAAAGCACGTTAATGCTATTGTCAACAACTGCAAGCACTTTCTCAAGATTCGCCTGATCAATAGCCCTAAGGCGTGAAGCAGCCTCAATCTGTGAGAGTTTCCAAATTTCATTGTAAACACCATATAACCACCTTTTCGACCTGCCACTAGCTGGGCCCTTAATGAAATCATTCAAATCCACGTCTGCATTCAGTTTGGAAAGGTGATACTTAACCGCAGGTAAAGTTGAATGTTTCAGCCAAGCTTGACACAACTTGCCAACAGAGTAAGAGGTGACAGTATGACTCAAATCAAAACGGGGATCAGATCTAACAGCCTTAAAACCGTCAGTTATATTTAAAAATCTCTTTTGGCAAGAATCAGCACTACGGTGCCAAAGCAGCCAACCCTTGGGATTCATACTGGAAATGTTAAAGGAGGAATTCAGAAGCAGAGTCTGTATATCTCTAATGGACAATTTAGTAAAATTACTCCAATTCTCATATTCCTCCAACTCCGGGAAAGACGGGGTGTTTAACCTTTTAGATGTAGCCAATCCAAAGCATGTGGTCTGGGAAATGGTTTCATTTAAAAACCACATATGATTTGGGATGAGACATGCACGGTGCAAAGCCTCAGTGCCTTGTACCTGCCAGGCCCTTGAGCCCCAAACTGATTTGAGGTCTATGGTATCCTTCCATAACTCATACCCTCCAGTAACTAATTGATCCAGGAAGGCCTTTGAATATAACAATTTTGTATTTGTAAGTCGAACCTTGGACAGTGGCTGTTTGTGAAATTTAAAATAAAAGGACTCGGGATTGGACTGATTAAAGTCAGTGAAATAAGTATACTTTTTAAGAAACGTTTCTGAACTCCCTTGTGTTGGTGCTGGGCAATGTTCCCACTGAGTAAAATTAACCGCATCCCTTCGGGAAGATGTCTTGTGTAAGAAGTGATTGCCATAATGTTGGTAACAGAACAATTCACCATAATTAGCAGATTCTAAATATAAATCCTCAGCATCAAAAGCAGCATAATATTTCAAATCAGAAAACAAACTTTCCACAGCATTAACATCCCAATCATCAGAACGAATGTTTTGTTTCACCACATCCCCCATATTAACTCTTAGTACATTAGGGACATTAACGACTTCCGTTGGGCCATGAATCTGAAAACGAACTGCATCCCACGCGATTCCATCCAGAACAGGCCACGCTGTGATGTTAACCAAAGTCAAGTCTCTTTTTAATCTGTGTGTAGAATGTGAAGAGGAAAGTGGGGCCAAAGTTCCATTCAAATGAGTAATGCAAGTTCTCTCCTCGACATAGTGTCCATTCATAATCCGAAAAAAATAAAACACAAAACCAATTGACATAAAAAGGTAAACTGAAAAAAGGACCAGCCAAATGTATATCCAAGGAGGTATCAAAAAATGTTTTTTAAACAGGCTAGCATAAACTGCAATTTTAGAGGGTTTTTTCGAGGCAAGGGAAGCAGAGTCAAATGAAAATCTGGATTCCGTGGCTAAACGAGCTTGCAGGTCAGGCATGGACAAATCAGTGGGGTATGTATAGTCTGTCTCATCAAGGTTAGTTCCTGGTAAATTATTCAATAATGGACTGGAAACAGCAGGTAATTCGATGGCCACCTCAGGTTCATTATTAGAAGCAGTGGGCATAATTGAATTTCTCACAATGGAAGGACAGGAAACAGCCGGTGTCATGCTAAGAAGAATCGGCCACTCTGTGTATCTTGACATTGTCAATAGAAATAAACCTGTTTTCCTTACGACCTGGAAGTGGTGGTAAAATGACTGTTCTTGTGCCCTTCACTCCAAGCACTGGGACCGGAGCTCGATAGGAGGGACCAAACTCTTTCTTGTTGTCGATCTTCTCTCGAACCAGTTCTCCAACTTGGGGTAGCCAGCCAACTACCGGGATCTGCAACGCATCATCCGATGTGGAGGGCAAATGTTCCTTTGCAAGAGTGTCTCTCGTCTTTTGTAGATTCTGTAAAACATTGCAATGTTCATCTGCGTCAAAGGAAGTGGCGCGAACCACCGAGTCTAGACCGTCAAGGTCAGGGACGAACATCTTGATGCCAAAGAGCATTTCGTATGGGGTCCGCCCACCCAGAGACCTTCTAGGGAGATTATTAAGAGCACGCTGCACGCCATAGAGGTGAGCCAGCCAGTTTCTGCCAGTGCCTATAACTCGGGCTGTCAAAGATTGCTTTAAATCACGGTTCATTCGTTCAACTACACTATTACCCTCAGGTCTGTAGGGTGACGAAAACTTGACTTGGACCCCCATCGAAGTCATGGCATCCTTATACGCCTTAGAGGCGAAAGCCGGACCCTGATCCGAATGGAAGGTACCACAGGCAAAAATCCCTATAAAGATACGCAAATCTCTGATGACAGTCCGGGAATCAGCGCTGCGATGTGGCCATACCCACACAAAGCGTGTGCATGAGTCAACTGCTACTAAGATGTATTTATACGCAGTATCAGATGAAAATGGACCGCAGTGATCTAAATAAACACAGCCTAGTGGTTTATTAGAAATGTACAACTGAGTCTGAGGCGGACGCGTAGCAGTTGAAGGTTTAATCTGCTGGCATATGTCACAAAGAAGGACATAATCACGCGTCTGTTTGTACAGTCCCCGCCACCAGAAACGTTGTTGTAGTTGCGTTACAGTGGCTGAGACGCCCGCATGCGCAGACGCCACACCTTCATGAGCCGCTGTAATCAAGTCTGTTCTGCGATCCGTGTTGGGAATCAGCCGTTCCCCAACATCAGGAATTGTCACAAAAGGAACCTTTTCGGGACTTAAGTGGTATTTATACTTCGAAGGGAATCCCGAAGGATGTTTACTTCCCTTCTCAGAGGCAGCAACCGCTGCCAAGATGTCGCTATCAATCTTGGTTTTAGACCTAGTAACTGCTGCAACTAAGTATGTAGATACCGCTGATTTCGCTGCTTCATCAGCAAGCGAGTTGCCAACAGCGTGAACTCCTACGCGCTGATGACCGAGAGTATGAATCACATAAACGAGTGGCAACATAGCCTTAAGCTCTGCCACTCGAACCCAGATCATTTTATGTTTTATTGTGCTACCCTTGGAATCATGAAAATCATTTTGAATCCAAAAGAACAAGTTTTCATTGTAAGACTGGACACAGTAGTAAGAATCACTTACAATTAGAGTAGTAACACTTGGATCTGCGTACTCCAGAGCTAGTAAGAGAGCACGAAGCTCTGCCAATTGTGCGGTGCAATCGCCCAGGGGCAACGTGTGTACCTCCCTGGAAATGAACTCATCATTCAACATAGCACCGACCACAATGGCGCATGCGGAAACGTAGGCATGTTTAGAGCCATGCGCAACCTGCGCCGACCCATCAGTGTAAATGATGCAATGGAAGTCTTCCAAAGGTCGCATCGCCAGAGGAGCAGGATGAACGAATTCATACTGCAAGTACTCCTGCGACCGTAAGGAAGCGTCAAAAATAAACATGACATCTGCGGATGACAATGACGCAGCCCACTGAATCCACCGAGGGTGCAAAGCCTTTGAATTTGGTACACTGGCTTTCGTGACTGCCTCTAAATGAGGACAGGGTGTTACCACTAGCATGCGCTTCCCCTGTGACAGAGCACGTTCCTTTAGAATTGCCATCTGTACAGCAGTTAAAACCTATTCCACTGTGGGAAACCGCATCTCAGCCGAAGTGTACAAGTGTGACTTGTAAGCAATAGGTACCGTGTCACCTTCATTAAAAGTGAGGTACGTGAAACCCACCGTCCCAGGAATTATTCTTATGACCAGGTTGGTGTGGTTATCACGAGTCAGTAAATATTTAGAAGCGAGCAGATCAGCCTGCAAGGATTGCAAAATGGCTGAATGCTCAGGCAGCCAGCATGATTTTGAGAAAGTTGGTTGTATCAAAGCATACAAAGGCTTGATACGCTGGGCATATTCCGGAATGTAAGTTCTGCCGAAATTCAAAAAGCCCAGTAAAGACTGTAATTTTTTCAGTGTTGTTGGAGCGCGCAATTGTGCGCACTTCTCTAAGAAGTGAGGAGCCAAACCTCTACCTTCATTGTTGAGCTCATAGCCCAAAAACAACACTGTGTGTTCAGCAATGTGCGATTTTGCAAAGTTGAATTTGTAACCCATGTCTGCGAAGTTGCAAACAAGAGAATTTACACGACACAGATGCTCCCAAATATCGTCGTCTGTGAGATATATGTCATCCACATACGAAAAAGCATCAGGGTCCAGTGCCTCCAGAATAGAGACAATTCGAGCGGTAAATATACCAGGACTATTCTTGTAGCCCATTGGAAGACGCCGGAATTGCTTTTGGACTCCAGCGCTTGTAAAACTGGTCCATTGGGAGCTAAAGCTGTCCAATCTGTGGGCATAAAAACCATTGGATATGTCAAGCGTTGTCTTGAAACGCTTACGCACGAGACTATCCACTAGGGCAGAGCCGTGGGTATTCTGTACTGCACAGTTACGGCAATGCGAGTTTAAATGCCGGTAATCCAAAACCAAACGATATGATCCGTCAGGTTTATTCACAGTAAAAAGGGGATTATTCATCGGTGACACACACGTTTCAATAACTCCCTGATATTCCAATTGTTCAAGGATTTCCGCGACGGAAGATTTTGCTTCACGCCGAATGGGATATTGAGGTTGAGGCTGCGGCTGAGACCGCAACGGAATTTCGTGGCAAGGCGACAATTTATCCCAACCACATTGGTTACGGTACAGAGCCGGCGCGAGAGCCCGAGCCCACTCTTCTGCAAAATGCTGCGCATGCTCTTTCGAGACAGTGTTCGCGAAACTGGGTAGGATCACCTCCTCCCCTCGCGGCGCCGCGAGCACAAAAGGTGGGGGCCAGTCAGCCTCCGAAAGCAAAATATCATATGTAG
This sequence comes from Lissotriton helveticus, assembly GCF_964261635.1. Lineage (NCBI taxonomy): Eukaryota > Metazoa > Chordata > Amphibia > Caudata > Salamandridae > Lissotriton > Lissotriton helveticus. The sequence continues at coordinate 1,770,599,390 of NC_136063.1, forward strand.
AAGACAGATTCTCCCAAAATACACCTTTAACGGTACGCTGTATGTCACCTTCAATTAACAGGACAATTTCATATAGTCTTTCAGGGGGAGCAAGTCTCGTATCCGCTGTTTCTATCACAACGTAGACATCAGTCGCTGTCACCCTCAGTAGTGGACGCAGCGCCTCTCTGACTATGGTTATCTCCGCCGCGCTGTCCAGCAAGGTCAGAGCCCACGTCAGATTCCGAAGCCGCGTTCTCACTATCTGTGGCATATCGATGCGCTGTTAAGGCTGCGACTTTCTTTTTCGCAAACTGCGGACGCCTAGGCGTAGAATCCTCCTGCTTCACTGCGCCGTCCGTCTGGCGGGACTGACCACGTCCTTGTTGGCCACCACGTCCACGTCCACCCCCTCCTCCTCCACCGGTCTTCGGGGCCGATGTGTCCTGAAAGGAACGAGGAGAGCGTTGATCAGAACCCTGAAAACGATCAGGTGATTTAATCATCGCGCGGTCGCGCAAATCATAAACTTTTTCGGATGGCGCAGGAGCTTGTATTGCAGGAAAAGTACCCTGAGTCTGCACTGTCTGCTTCCCCTGTGTCTGTTTTTTAGGCCAATTCGATTTCTTGGACTTGGGCTGGGCATCTGTCACTGCAGATTGTCCCTGTGGTTGTTTTTTATCCTTCACTGGAAAATATTTCAGACCTCTACTTGTGCGGCCAATCGTTTTATAAGCGGCCACCACAATCTTTGCTAACTGGCGGGGTTTGTCGGCATCGGGCAGAGCAGCCAAAGCATTCGACACCTGAAAGTTAACTGCATCTCCTTTAACATTGGAGAGAATGAGATCACTTACAATCTCAAAAGAACCACACAGGCGCATACCCAATTCAACCGCTGCCTCTGGACCGTGATCATTCTGAACACGTCTAACGATTTCAGGCAGGGCAGTCATAGACGGGGTGCCAAAGCACCTTGTATAAACTGCCGCAAATGTTTTCCCCCAGCTGTCACAGTCAGCAAGTTCAGGAGTAATATCCTTCGGTAGAGTAATCGTCAACATTCTATGTTTATCAGCAGGAGTAGAATTCGGAAAAACCGCCTCCAGTTGATCAAACTTCTCCGCTAGCCAGAATGGGAAGTCATCGTTGTCAACAGGACGCGCACCAAAAACCGAATTTACCATCACTGGATTGAGACGCATTCCGCCTCGTTCCATGGGAGCGGCCGCACCCCCCTGGGGACCACCAGGAAGATGTCGACCGATGTATTGCACTAAAGCACGAATCACGGATATGGAAACTACATGCAGCCTGCGAATTTCTGCCAGGGTGCAAGCCCCGTGATTCGGGTGCGGGGTAAAGCCACCCAACGCAGGCCAATTAGTACCTGGAATTGAGAGTGGACCCAACCTCGCACGGGACAAAGAGTGGGGGAGGGCGCCATCAAACCAAACTCGATGCTGCCAATGATCAATAGGTATTTCCAATGCCCTGTATGGCGTATATTCAGCCGGGACATCCGAGGCGGTGTAGGAGTGGTACAAACCAGAATTAGCGTCCACAGCCGGAAACGTAACCCAAGAGTAAAACAACTCGTAAGGAAACGCCGGATCTGCACTAACCACGAATATCACAGCCATCCCATCTACTGGGACCTGGTACGTCTGAAGATGGTTGCGTACCGCTACGCGACTATGCTGTGCAATAGCCACCGCTGCCGCCATCACAGAATTGGAAACAAGTAAACACAAAGAATACTTTGTAGCACAACTGGGTAGTAACTCAAAGAAACCGTTTAAGTAAGAATCAAGCTTGAATAAAGACCTATTTCAAAAAATAGGTAGGTTTCACCAACACCCCGTTTTCCGGAAACGGACGTGAAGGGGTTAAGGCATGAACGATAAACTACTCGAGTGTCATGATATAAGACCACCGAAAACGTTGGGCGCCATGTTGCAGGGTTTCTGTACTCACACAGAACTGTGCACAGAGGAGTGGAACCTCGGCAAATTAGGATGTCCCAAAACTTACCTTAGCAACCAACTCACCCCTTACCGAGCTAGCTACAGTGTCTCATTGGACATATCAAACACCCAATGTTTAGACAAACCAGAACATGAACTTACAGTACCTCAGGGTACGTGGGACTCATGAACACTCTTTCGTTATATTATCATTACAAACCAGAACATGGAGTAAAGAAGACACATGTGCATTTGAAATGTTTATTTACTAATGCCGTCTTCTCAGGCGCAGTATCTTTGATAATACAAGTATACTTATTATCAGTAGCAAAATTATCAGCATAGTTACTAAGACATAAAAAGCGAATGGTGACAGCATGTTAACATGCTGTAATGAATAAGAGTTAACAACACTTATATCTCACCCTCCCTAACACATATATTATATTATTAGCTAAGAAGGTCTCTTTGGGTTGTTTTAGGGCGGGCCCATACCTTAGTGTCCTAGCATGAAGGAATCACATCAGCATACACCAGCTCTCTCTGCATGTGCACCGCATCAAGTGTGTTAACAATTCTCGTGCAAAGCAATATCAATCCCGCCTCAAGCCCAAGTTGGCAAAGGCTGCACTTGTGTTATGACTATGAAGGCGTGGAGATCAGACCTCATAACAATTCCATATCGTGTTGCTCCTGAAACTTCAGCACTCTCCGTGCAGACATGGTTTATTAAACAAAACTGATATCAGAGCAATAACATATTATTCTCACATACACCACGGCAAACCACTAGGTTGAAAGCTAAGTCAACAATTAAGGGTCGTGTGCAGAAGTTGCAAGAAAGGAAAAATGGCGTTTAAACTCAAATGTACCTATGCTAACTTAACACGATATAAGGATATATAGGAGCTATACAACAGAACACTGTATGAAGAGTCAAGGAAGGTATTTTGAGACAGGTACTCTGACGTCATAGACAGTTAAGCTATTGTTCTCCTAATCATGGAACATGAACAGGAGACACTTTGTGCTTTGTGAACGAAAGAAGAGAACATAAGAATCTATGCGGCAAGCTTTAGGCTGGTGGCAGCGCCTGGAGCTTGCTAGCGGTCTATTGAGTCAGAGCGAGGCAGGCATTGTGTTATCAGATGCCGTTTTAAAACTACAGCAATTTTTAATTTGCCACATTTTAATTGTTATTTCACTCTGTTGTGCACTTTGCCTCTAACCTTTTTTGTTGTGCAGGATTCACTGACGCTTCCCCGCTCCTTTAGCGTCCTCCCTCGACGTATTCCAGCTGGCCTTAGTGCCGTGAGAGGGGAGGGCGAGCAGACATCTTGGGGTGGGGGGTTCCACGAGCCTGGCCATAAGTAGCGATGTGCTTCCGGGAGCGCAGCGGGCGCGCCTAAGGCAAGCCCGTCTGCGCCCGTCCACGCCCCGGCAGTGCGCAGGGCTAGGCACTCTGCAAAACCTGCACAGCATGAGACTATTTCCCCCATTGTGTATAATACTGATGACTTGCGGGCTTTCAATCGCAACCCCCAATGTAATGGCGCTTTTTGGAATGTCTTAGACTCCACATCACGGATTTGTCCTGGATGTCAGTTTAAATTTAATCCCTCTGATCCCCTCCTCACTGCCCAGTCCAACAAAGTGGGTAAGCCATCTATTCAGGCAGCTCTTATCAATGCCCGCTCCCTGCCTAAACATTCAGAAGAAGTTCATGAACTCATCATTGACAAGGGTCTCGACATCCTTTTGATCACGGAGACGTGGCTGAATGAGAGCTGCGCCCCAGTGGTTGAACTGGCAGTTCCCAGAGGGTTCAAGATCACCAGACTGGACTGTAATGTAGGAAGGGGAGGGTTGGCTGTGATATATAGGGAGAAGTGGTCATTGATGACAGAATGTACAGGGGGGATTGAGGATGGGGAAGCTTTGGAGTTTTCCTTAGCCCTGTCCTCTCAATTCACCTTGGGTGGTCTGCTGATTTACCGTCCACCAGGTTCCCTGGGCTCCTTTATCAAATCCCTTGAGGAGGTAGTTATCCAGAGAGCGCTTAGATTCCCACATTTTTTAATGTTGGGAGATTTTAACTTACATATGGATACGAGCCTAGCTCCTGGAGTAAAAGATCTGGAAGAGATCTGTAATCTTGGCCAGTTGGTGCAACAAGTGCACTCGGCCACTCATGTAGGAGGTCACTGCCTGGATTTGGTTTACTCTAATTTCAATATTTTAATTGACCCACCCCTCCCCATTACATGGTCAGACCATTTTCCAGTTTATTTTTCTTGGGACATTAACATCATTCATATGCTGCCTAAAGCTAAACCTGAGGAATACCCAAAAAGAATTAATATTCCAAATTTGGTTGAAGCTCTCATGCACACAGTCCAAGAGAAAGCACAAAATCTGGAGGAAGCGGTCGATAATTTTTCATCCTGGATAGATTCCTCTATTAAATCACTTCCAGAGTGTAAAGGGAAAATTACCCGCAGGGCTACCCCCACATCCCTCTGGTATACGGAACAACTAAAGATTTTAAAATTAGGATGTAAGGAGCGAGAGCGAGCTTGGAGAAGAAATTACTGGAGAAGAAATTACTGCCCCACTGCAAAATCGGAACTCCGCGTAGCTCAACAATACTATTATGCGGCGATTAAGAAAGCCAAGGGGGAATTCTATGCAACTAGAATTCTTAGAGCAAAAAATAATAGCCGAGAAATTTTCTCCATTGTCAAGAGCTTCACAGCCCCGGCGGCTGAGAAGATGTCAGCCCCGATCTCCTCTGACTGGTGTGAGCAACTATCCACCTATTTCATTGAAAAAATACAAAAAATTCAAGACAGCCTTAAACCCTTTGATCAGCCATTCCCCCTGCAAGTAGACCAACTTCCACTCGATCGACTACCTTCACTTTCATTATACCAAAGCAACAGAGGTTAAAGCTGAGATGCTTAAATTTACTCATGCGGAGGAGATGGATGTGTTGGCCATACTAAAAGCTCTGAAGTCAGGGTCCCCAGCAGATCCATGCCCCGCGAGGGTTTTAAGTGGAGTGGCCGAAGTAATAGCCCCTATGGTTACTGCTCTGGTCAACGAGTCACTAGCTTTAGGAATGGTGCCTTCCCAGTGGAAACAAGCCAAACTCCTCCCTCTGATTATAAAACCCACTGCAGATCCATTGATTACATCTAATTATCGGCCCATATCCCTTCTCCCAGCTCTTGCCAAAGTATGTGAGAAGGTTGCATTTCGGCAGCTGGAGAGGTTTGTGGAATCCTCTGGGGCACTCCATCCGGCCCAGTCAGGGTTTCGTACCTCTTTTAGCACCGAGACTGCACTTGTGGAGGTGTCAGAGGCTATCAGGGAGTGCCTGGACGGAGGCGGCAGAGCGGCTCTAATTTTATTGGACCTCTCTGCCGCGTTCGATACGGTGCCTCACCTCCAGCTTTTCACTAGGCTGGAGGATATTGGCATCTCAGGCACGGTCCTTGGGTGGATCAGGTCTTTCTTGTCTGACCGATCTCAGCAAATCTGGCTACCTCCCTTTTATTCCTCCAGTTGCAGGGTAGAGACAGGAGTACCACAAGGGTCGACCTTAAGTCCCCTTTTATTTCATGTCTACCTAACACCTTTGATTCGGCTGGCTGAGAACTTGGGTGCGAAGATAATGGCATACGCCGACGACACCCAACTTCTCTTTACCTGGAACAAGGATAATATCTCTACTTCAGGAGCTCACCAATGCCTATCCTCTGTCTTTGCTTGGCTAGCAAGAGCCTGCCTCAAGTGTAATGAGGACAAATCAGAAATTTTACTCTACGGCCAATTTCCAACTGACTTTAAAGAGTCCATTTGGCCCAAGGGATCACTCTGCCCTAAGGGAGATGGTGGGATAGTTAAGAACCTTGGAGTCTGGTTTGGTGCCGATCTGTGCTTCCGCGACCAGATCTCTAGATTGGCTGGGACTTGTTTTGGAAATTTGACCACCCTGCGAAGATTTTTTCCCCTTCTCCCCCAAGTGGCCAAAGAAACGGTAGCCAGAGCACTGATACTCTCCCGTCTGGACTACTTGAACGCCCTGTACATCGGGACACCTGACTTTCTGATTAGAAAGCTACAAGTAGTCCAGAATGCGACAGTGAGACTCCTCTACAACATCCCGAGGAGGCTCAGTGTTCGTAAGCAATTGAGGGAGCTCCACTGGCTTCCAGTAGCCCAAAGAGTGCGCTTCAAGGCTCTAGTACTTGTATATAAAGCCCTGCATGGACCATGCCCACCCTACCTGGCAAAAAGATTTGCTTTTTACTTACCGACCCGTCAGCTGCGATCTGCCTCCCGAAAGCAGGTGGTCGTTCCCAGATGTAAGAGAGTTCGCCTGGGGGGGCAATCTCTGACGGTAAGGGGAGCTCAGTTGTGGAACGCCCTTCCTGATGCTCTAAGACATTCCCCCAACTTGACTAATTTTAAACAAATGCTAAAAACTCACCTTTTTATACATCTTGAATAGCTTTTTTCCTGATCACTCTGATTCAGTCTCCTCACCGCGCCAGGACAGTCTTGACTAGCAGTGCGCGTAATAAATCGATATAAAACATAACATATAACATAACATATTCCTTGAGCAAATTGGTACACTTCGCCTTGCATTAAGTACTTCCCTGTACAGACTTATTGCAACGTGGGAGACCTGATTATAAACGAATATGTGATTTCCTGGATGCTGGCTCACCTGACTATAAATGTGAGGTCTTGAGGTACAATACCACTCCTGTGAGGCTACCAGAACTACTGCAACCAGCTGTCAGCAACCACCCAAAAGGTACTCAGGGATCAAGTTCTTGATTATGATGTCTGTCAGAGTTACCACTGACCGAAATCATCGTGGATTCAGTCCTGACCTCAGTATTACAAAACGAACATACATGGTTTTGTAGTACATAAAACAGTTCTACAGCAGTACTATTTACTATACATTTATGAATGGACTTGCCAATACAAACCACCACAATTGTAAAAGCACACAGGCACAGCCTTGGAAAAAGTCCCAGCAGGGCACATGGCCATATACAGCTACTGCAGCACATAAAAGCAGATTGAGGCAGCGACTTAAAGTGAAGCATTGAAAATAATGCTAAAATAAAATAATGTATAGAAACACATACATACATACATACATACATACATACATACATACATATACATACATAGATGCATACATATATACATACATACATCTAAATCCTGAAAAGGACAAAAGGTTACAGCGAGGTTATAGTATGTTGAACATTTCATTGACAACATAACATATTAAACTAAAAACAAAACACTGCAATTCACCAGTTATAGTCATCTCTAGTAACTATAACTGGTGCCCTAAGGTAGCTATAACACACACCCTGCCATGCAAAATCTTATCATTTATAATGTCATTTCATATGATGCAGTGATGTTATCAATGATGTCACTGACCATATCATGAGTGATGCAATATATGGGGTAATTACCAGTGTATGCAAAGGTTGTGAGGTATAGTTACCGTATGGCACCAATAGGGCCGAGTTCTATTTATAAGGGAGGGGACACATGCCCATCTGTCAGATCCTTAATAGTCCCCAGAGACGCCATCCCCTGGGTCTCAATTATATTTCTAAGAAAAGGGGGCATTCAGCCTCACTCCTGTGCCTTGATAGGCTTCGAGGCCAAAGGAATCTTCTGGGTGGGTGCCCCAGTGACTCCCCGGGACACCCATCAAACAACATGTTGGGAGATGCAGGGGGAGCCCCAGGGCCCCTTCAGCCTTAGTCAACTCTTCACATTCACCCATCCTGGGTGCTGTGGAAGCTGGCATTGCCCCCGCTCAGTGAGAGAAGTTGTTTTATGTTTGCTCCCAATGGGCTGGAGCAATGTGTGTTTCCCTGTCTCCATGACCGCTGCAAAGAAACAAAAGTGTGCTCCCACCAGGCGGAGCACATTTAGAGCTCCTGCCTAGTGAAAGCAAATACGCCTTCCATATCCGCATTCTTGTGGGCAGGGAAGGCATTCATGCTCTCACCTGGCAGGAGACTTTAAAATGCTGTATTTCCCTGCCTGCTCTTATGTGGGCAGGGAATCAGCTGTGTCCTGGAAGTGGTCTCTCTGGTACACAGCAATGAAACCCGCCCTGGGTTGCTAGGGCCTATTAAGGCTTGGGGAATGGTACCTAGTGTCTGCTCCCCTTTTTGTTGATCTCAGGGGATGGCTCCCAGGTTCTAAATCGGCTTGCATTTCCATGAGTTCATAGAAATGACACCAGAATGTTTTTTTTGTTTTGAACTTTGGGCCCAGGAAGTCTTATTGGCAGCCCCCTAGAAGGGCTGGGGGCAAGAAATCCCTCTCCTGGCCCTCATATTTAAAAAAATAAATGCAGAACAGGGGGCTAAGTCCCTGAATCCTTTAATGGCCACCGTCAACATTTTTCATCATGTTGCTGGCAGCCAAATCAGAGCAATTGCAACAATCCTGTGCACACATAAAATCAAAACATGAAATGTTTATTTTCTACACATAGACAAATTTGTTGTAGTTTTTCTTGCTTCTTTAATACTTGTTGGTACAAACAAAAGCCAGCCGACACGTGTTTCGTCAGAGAAACAGTGATCTCCGACTCTTCAGGGCACTTGCTCCCTCTGAAGTCTGACTCCCATGGGAGCTAGATTTTCTTCAGGTCGTAAATCTTTTCAAATATCTAGAAAAAAAGTTCAATATAATATATTTAAATTAGTTACATATTCTATTCAATCTTACGTTGATAGTGATGTGCCATTTTTTGATTTAATCTATATTTAAAATAAATGCACACAAATAGATCACATTAACATTTAGTTGAAAAATATTTTTCATATTTTTAAATTTTTTAGTTTAATAACATTTTGCCTATAATTTACAATAGGGAAATCTCTGCCTATGTCTAAAAAGCTACTACTAGTAGTAACTTTCCACTCATAAATTTGACTCCACCCACTGGTTTCAGGCGGTGGAGACATAACAGTATACACTTTGGACTAAATTTACACTTGTAAATGAGGAACAGAAAAAAGCAATACATTTACTCCACAAGGTAAGAGTACATTTAGTTGCATGGTTTTACTCATGAGCAAATGGCCTTTACTGAATATATCCCAATAATATTTAAGAGCAAAATTCTGAACAAACAAAGTTGTACTCTAACCATTTAGGATCCAGGGTGATCTTTTTAAAATGGTATAATTTGCATATGGCCATTGTGCCAGTTACAAACGCAGTATCATTGAGAGGTTTCATTCCAGTCTCAAGGCTGAAAAACATAATCCATGGACCTAGCCAAATATTAATCAGTTTATTTTCAGATGCTGTTGTACCACTGTTTGGCAAGTAACTATTGTCTTGACAAAAAGACTGCACAGTCAGTAATTACATCATTATTCAATTACTTGTTGCATCTTATGAGGCTCCAAAATACAGGCACCAGGCACTGGTAAGGATTGCATAAAAGAGATCCAGTGGGCCTGGCTGGTGCCCTTGCTAACAAAACAGCTACACCCAGGGTAGATATTGTTATTACACATCTTCAAATGCAGACTTTGCAATTACAGAGTGAAGTCCCTGCTACAACTTGTATGCTGCTGCCCATCCCTGCTACAACAATGGTGGAAACTGCTCAAAATTCATTTTTTGGTCCAATGGAGTACAGATATGTGCGGAGGTAGCATCAGCTCTGATTTTATAGCACTACCCCCCAGAGTTGACAGAAGCAAGGTCCCGGTTGAGTGAATCCAAGTCATTTGGCAACAAAGAAAAGAATGATGAACTCACTTCAGACTGTTGGTAGATGCTGATGAACACCCCATGATGTATTATTCAGTAGTTTTTTACTTTTCTGTGGACTGAATGACAAAGCTCCTTATCCTCTCCAATGTGCACATCCCTAAAGGAAACATAGGAACGCACAATCGAATAAGAGCTGTCTGGATTCGAGCTTTTAATAGGGCACGAGGAACATTAGGCAAATTACTCTTCCACTTTGCATCTCGCTTTAAGGAGGGTCACACATTTCAGTACCTGCACCAACATACTCCTTTTCATTCGCAACGCATAGTAAATAATGCCACCTCGGATATGGACTTGCTAATCAATCAATCACACAGCATTTGTAAAGCACAACACTGTCACCCCTAGGGGTATCTGAGAGCTGTGTCTCCATTGTAGAACCAGGTCTTTCTGCAGTCTGACAGAAATGGGGCTGTTGAGCTGGAGGGGAAGTTTGTTCCAGATCTTGGTGAAAATGTAGGAGAAGGAGCTGCCACCGCTGCAAAAGATGCAGGGAATGAGTGTGAGGGTGAGTGAAGAGGAGCACAGGTATCTATTAGGTTGGTGGAAGTTCAGTTGGTGGTTGAGGTAGGCAGGTCCTAGGTCATGGAGGGCTTTGTAGGCATGAGTTAGGATCTTGAACATGCATCTTTACAGGGTGGGGAGCCAGTGGAGGTCTTTCAGGTGAGGAGCGGTGTGTGTTTATATAGGGAGGTCCAGGATGAGTCATGCTGCAACATTCTGTATGGCCTGTAATCTTCTGAGGAGCTGGGTAGAGATGCTGACATAGAGAGCGTTGCCATAGTCAAGTTGGCTGGTGATGAGGGCCTGGGTGACAGTATTTCTGGTGTTTGTTGGAATCCATTTGAAGATTCTGAGGATCATGCCAAATTTGTGGAAGCAGGAGGAGGCGATTGCATTAACTTGTAATTTCATGGTCAGTTGGCTTTCGAGGATGATGCCAAGATTGCGTGTGTGGTTGGTTGGTGTGGGTCCATGTTTTAAAGTCCACCAGCTGTGATCCCATGCGGAGGTGTACTTCCCAAAGATCTGCACTTTGGTTTTGTCAGAGTTGAGTTTCAGGCAGTTGTCTCTGATCCATTCAGCTACCTTGGTCATGGAGTTGTAGAAGTTGGTTTTGGCATTGGAATGGATCCTCATAGAGTGAGAGGATCAGTTAGGTGTCATCTGGGTGGGAAATTATGTTGAGTCCGTGGGTTCTGATTACATCAGTGAGAGAGGTCCTGTAGGTTTTGAACAGGGTGGGCCGAGGGATGATCCTTGTGGTACACCACATAAAATGTCTTTGGATGCTGAGGTGAAGGGAGACATTTGGATGCTCTGTGTGAGTTTTGTAAAGAAGGAGGACTTGAGTGTATCTTGCTGTATACTTATGTTGTAGGCAAGCAAATTGTACTGCCTAAACAATCAAGATCACCACAGGAATACAGGCCAATGACATGTTAGCGTCCCCGCGCTTTATCTGATTAATTTGTACACTGCTCTAATGAATCCACCAAACTTTAGTATTTAACAATCATTTGCCTGTCTTCTGACATGTTTGTTGGAGATAACATGATTTTAAAATACTGGTGTCCCCTGACAAACGCAGTTTTAGTGGCACCTTGCTCAAAAGGCACAGTGTCCCGAGAGAGGTTTGGCACCACAAGTCAAAATCATACGCACCCTTACAATAACTTCACACACAAGGCAACAGCCTCATCATAACCAACCTCACATTGAAAAGGAACAAATTGTAGGAAGGCGTAGCAATAAATGTACTCCTCCCAAACATCTAACTCATAACACAGCAACAATATTGATTGTACATTATATGATATTGTTACAACATGTTGTTTTGTACTTCATTTTATCTTTTTACATTGTGATTGTACTAATTAGAATATTGCTATGATTGTAAGTAATTGCGCAATAATAATGTTCATTCATTCAGGTCTCTTTCTGTAAAATAAGAAGCATCAAGGACTGTGTTTCAAGGGGATATTCTGCATAATCTGATTTACAAATATGTGGTCCTCATTTTGCATCTCTGTGTATAGCCTTTATAGGCCTGTTGACACAGTTGATTTGCCAGACTTGTGGCTATTGAGTACCCTCTTGATAAACACTTTGTAGCTTTTTAATAAATAGTGTTCTGTCTTCAGCACATAGGCATGTGGCTGCTTTACTGTTGGTATTGCTTTTCTGTTGGTATTGCTTTTATTTTGAGCATGTAAATAAGATGATGCAGTCTTTCAATAGGCAACTTTCTATCTCCACTAAACAGAATATGAAGCAATTATTCCACCTCTATGGTGGTGTTGTAGTACTGGTGATATTAACAAAGAATGTATTGAGGAAGATTATACAAACATTTGAAATGTCCTCCAAATATTTAATAAGGTGACGGAAATAAGAGTGGGGTTATTGAATTGACTATTTCATTGCACTCCCAAGATCAAAGCAAGTTAAACTAATTTAGCAAGTTAAACTAAATTAATGGGTTGACAGCCCTCAGCATGACTTGGAAATGATGTACTATCATACCCTGTTAGTTATTCCGTATATCCCTATGTTCCCCTGGTGAAGTGAAAATCATTTATGTACCCTGGAAGTAGTCTACCCTTTTTGCTTTTCTTTTGATGGTGATTTGATGATTAAAGGACACCTAAATTGTACCCATCCTGAATGAGATTGGTTAACGGCCTTTCAGCTCAGTCTATACAGTGACAGGTGGTTGTGGCAGCAGATTAATATACTGCCTCAGCACAAGATTTTAAATCCGAATCACAGTAATGAGAATGCCACAAAAGGGATGAGACTCAGAATAATATTATATTAATTGACTTTATTACAAATATTTTAGGAAATAAAACCTACTGAATATCCAGAGGCTTTTTGTTACCTCCATTCTTATGTCTTGTAGATCAATCAGTTGACAGTGCCACTTTTATATACCTTTTCCAGACAAGGGATGTGTATCTACTGTCTACGGTTTCAGAACTGGCTAGGGGGTCCTTTTTCTAATCTAATATTCTGACTGTAGCCCAGTCACAGCATTTGTCCAAGATGATATCTCTCAAAACAGGTAGCAGTGGTGATTTCTTCAAACGGGAGTATCCAAAACAAGGGCACAAATTAGTGTGAAGTTTCTGCACCTGCCTCTCGTCAGCCTTCTTCAAGGAGTAATCAGGGACAGACAAAGAGAGAAAGCTTGATTAGAAACTTCCTCACCTTTAAAAACCAAGACTGCTGACCCATCCATCGCTTCCATCTACAAAGTGGCAGCGCTCAAGAAGAAATAATCAGCTATCATGTATTTGTTGAATTTAGCCCTTGGAATTTCTTTAACCTTTTTTGCAACCCTTTACATCTATCCACTTTTAGACCGTTCCACCGAGTGTTTAGTCTCTCTTCCCTCTGATCCACCCTCAAACCACTGTGTCAGAATCAGGCAGCATTTGCTGTCACTCGCAACTCAAAGTTGCATGTTAAGATTTTACAGACTATCCTTATCATCAATGCTTTAAGTGGGCTGAAAGGGTAAAGAATTAACAACATAAAATATATGATTGGGAACCATTTACAAGCGGGTTATCTTAATACATGAGGTCTACAATCACACAGGACTCCTACTCTGCCTTACCCTTCAAAGGCTCCTGACCTTGGTGATCCTCCTGGTTCTGTCCCCAAGTCCTCCTATTCTGAGTTACTCTGGCCCTCCTCTTTTTCTTTCTCCTATCCTGTTCTCCTAGCTTTCGTCCCAAGGGTTTTCTGTCTATTCCAGACCTTCCTATTCTTTGTCATCACAGTCCTTGTTCTCCACATTTTGTGTGCACTGGAATTGATCCTCTTGCTCCGGGTCCTCCTCATAGGAGTCTTTGTATACCTAGTCATCGTAGTCCAGGTCCACCTGGCCATCCTGCTCCACCCAGGCCTTCTCTTGGCTCCCCTGATCCAGTTGAGCCCGATCTTCTTGTGCTGGTCCTTTGCTCTTCCTCAGTCCTGGAGATGCTGGTTCCCATGGCCTCCTACTCTTTTGTGTCCTGGTCCTTTTAGTCTTCATCTTACTCCTGTGGCTCATTCGAGTACTGCACTCACTTGTCCTGCTACTGTTTTTCCTACTTCTCTTTGTTTCGGTCATGCTAAACCGTGTCATTTATTCATGGCCTCCAGGCCATTCCGGATCCCTTGTTTTGTTGTGTTTTTTTACGGTCAGCAGTTCTCTTTTTACCATTTTAAAATGGCAACTTTATTTGCTATTTAACTCCTGCCATGCATAGATTGAGACGTCTTCAGTACGCCTACGTAAGCAAGCTATCTTCTGGATGCTTTTGAGCCTTCCAGTATCACAGGCAGAGTGACCGTCAATTGCCATTTGTTCCTGGAGCAAAGTATTTGCCCCTCACACGATTATCAGGTAAGTGGGGGAGCGCTGATACACTCGAGGGTGGAACATTTAGCCAGTATTTGATGCTAGTGCTCGCACCTTTATATGTAGTTTTTTGTTTGTGCCCTGATTGCCAAGAGAGTATGGTTACCAATAATTCTGTGGTGATGCATTAGTGCTTCTAGCTTTTTGCTAATCGGAGCATTCTTTAGCCAAATAGCGAGGCACGATAGATATTGTTTTGGGACATTTTCTTGCTTTCATTGTAGTTTTTTAGTTCAGGCGGCGGACATACCTGCTGATTGATTTACCCTGTCTTTTTCACCTATTCTGGTGTTCATTACAAACCTCTATTTTATAGTCCTTGATAGTCAGGTATGACTGTTAAGCTTAGGCCTAAACTTTATCCCTAGTTATGCTTTCCATTTTTTCAGGGATATTTAATATAACGTCATGGGCTTTTAAGTAGGGAAATCATTAAATTGCATCTATTGATCCTGTTTTTTGGCTGCTGAGACATTTTTAAGTCTCCATAATTGTGCTCTCCTCTTTGGATTGGGTTCCACCTGTGGAACTATAAATAGAGGAGGTCATATCAAGGCTTGTGATTTCTAACTGCTGGAGGGATTTATGCACAGTTTGGCTAAATTGGCCTACCACTCTCATCATACTTTATTTATTTTTTGTTTGTTTCTTTAGAATTCCGTCCTCCTCCACACATACCTCTACATGTGTTGACATTTGAGCTGTCTTCCCTTGTATTTAACCACTATTATAGGAGTTGAGGTGTGAGTACAGCGTTCTATATGCGACTCCTCTACATCTACACTTCTCCTTTTTCTAGTTATTCACAGTTTTTTTCACATGGTGGTATTCTTTATTATAATTTTTTTTCTTTTTCATGTTTATACTTTTGGTTATTTAGCATGGGGATAATTTTGAGCACATTACCATCTGTGCAATGGGGCTTACTCTTGAGGTAAGTATTTCCACAGCTCTCATGTCCTTTACACTATATGGTCGGTTGGCACTACTTTGAGGTGGTTCTCAATTGGGAGTCCATATGGGATCTAGTGAACCACCTTTGAAACATGGAAACATTATGGAATTTAATTGTTGAGCCTACTTATGTGATTCCCATGTAGCAACTTTTTTTCAGTGCCAGTCCCTGGGACAAACCGCCCCCCCCCCCCTCATTACAAATTTTGAAATAGTGTATCTGAATGCCCTGAGGAAGGTGTGACCTATATTGTGGTCCTCACCAAAATGCGTGTCAGCACATAAAGAGAACAGGAACATAAGGACCATAAGATGCAATTGAAGTATCGCCATTCTGTCCTGCTTTTTGTGCCTGGTTGTTCTGTTTCACCTGATACTTTGGGCCGTGACCTGATGTCCAGGTCCTCCTGGCAATTGCAGCCCTGTCCTCAGTTTATGATACTTTAGTACTCCATGCGGCAGTCCTGAATTACCTGGCCATAGTTCTCCTGCTTCTTGGTCTTGAGAATCCACATCAATTGGTCATTGTCTCCCTTGCTCTACTCCTCCTGAGACTGGCCATCCTGTTCCTTGCCTTCTGGCATGGTCCACCTGGCTGTGGTCGTCCTATTCCCATCCCCCCATGTCTTGATCCTCCTTTTTCTCTTCACCCTGGTTTACCTGATCCTTGTAAGCCAGATCCTGGTCTTCTTTGTCCTGATAGTCCTGGTCCCCTTGATCCTGTCCCCAATCCTCTGTATATTGGCCCTCTTATAGCTTATCCCTCTGGCTGACTGGTCCTCTCTGACCTATTCCTCCTGATCTCGATCCTCCTAATCTTGGTTGTCATAGTCCATATCCTTTATGCAGTGCCCATTGGGGTATTCTGGTTTGTTATAGTTTGGTTCCTCCTGGGGTTATTTCTGCTGGACCTGGCTTTCCAACCTATCATGTACTACTTATCAAGGTCTCATACTCCCACAGGCCATAACTCAATCTGGTCCTGATCCTATTTTCATGGCTAATCACTGATTACCCTTTCTAGGTATTACATCAGCTGCTCCCTTTGATTCCGGTCTGCCTGCTTCACAAATACCAGTACTGGCCTTTTAATTTTCACCACCCGAATTCTCCTCTCCTGGTCTTCTTGTTTCTGATAGCCTCATTAACTAGTATCCTTAGTTTGACAGTTCCTTATCCTTCTGGTCTCCTTGGTCTGGATGGTCCTGGTCTACTTAATTAAGGTACTCCTTTGTCTGGTCCTTGTGGAGATGGCCTATGGGTGCTGGTTCTGCTGCCCTTTATTTCACTAGCCCTCCCTGTTCACATTGTCTACCTACACCATCCTAGTCATCCTACTCCTTCTGGTACTCTTGTTTGATTGTTCCTCCTTGTGCTTGGACCTTCGAACATGTCTCCCTCTAGTCTGCCCCTACTAATATTGAGCCACCTGGGTCTGGTTTTCCCTGCAACCCCGCCTTGGTTTCCTAGTTCCAATAGTCCCAATCACCCTCATTTATATATTCCTTGTCATCTGAGTTTCAGGTAATCTTGAGTCTAACCCTTATGGACCTTCTTACTTGGGTCCCCCTGGGCCTGGACTTCCTGGTCATTTCCATTCCTACTGAGCTAGGGCCTCCTGGTTCTTCTTGCAGTGTTCCTTCTTGTCCGTGGTGCTCCCAGCCCTGGTTCTTCTGCTCCTTGTCACCTAGCCCTCCTTTATCTAATCTCCGTGGTCCTGGTCCTCCTGTCCTAGTCCTGCTTTCCCTCGATCTCCTGGCAATGGTTCTCTTTGATATGTCTATCTTGGTCTCCTACATGTTGATTGGTCCGGGTTGGCACTCTCGGACGCTCTCAGCCCTCTTCCAGGTCAGCACCCCCTGTTCCTTATTCCCATAGTCTTCTTCTTGATTCTGGGCGGGATCCTCTGAATCCTGATCCAAGAGTTCCACCTCCAACTGGTCCGCTTGATCTGGTACTCATGACTCTGGTCATCCCAAGCCCCTTGATGGTCCAACTCCTGGTCTTTATCTTCATTCTACTCATCCGCCTCCTACTGGTCCTCCTCTTTATGGTCCTCCCCATTCCCTCCTCAGATTGCCTCCACAATGACTTTACTAGGATATACCTCTCACCATTCAGATTCTGAATATTTATTTTTGGCTCCCAGAATTTTTCTCCTGAGACAAAGCTGTAAAAGACAGAAATTAAGGCCCAGTAGAGGCATGACCAAGCATACATAAATACTGCTTAGCATGTTAAAAACAAATCTGCAATTCCGAAGATACATTGAGCATGTGACTAAACTGCCATTGTAGCTTAAGGAGCCACTCATATTATGGCACCACTAAGCATCGATGTCTGAAATCCACTCAAATGAAACATGCAAATAAATGTTTTTATTCAGATTGCAGCTAAATGAATATACACTTCCCTCATGAATTACTCAGCTACGTTGCCTACTTGTCTTCTGCTTTAATTTCCCCAGTGCCGTACAAGCCCCATTACCATTCCTCTACCCAATGTTCCTTCTGCAAGTGCCCCAATTCACTGGGCCCCCAAGCAGTAATTCTTTTATATAAGTACCCCTTCATCTGTAGCCTAAATACCACTGGTATCTGCATTCCCAGTTTGCTGCAGCTTGTCAGCTGCTGCTGTATTGCCAGCTCTGAAACACTAAACAAGCACAATCCCACTTAAAATAAAGCCCAAGTTACAAGCAAGATCTGCAGACTGAGTCAGAGGAATATCAAAATTCAAGCCAGACATAGCAGTTTCTTACCTGCACTTCTACTAATTACCGTCAGTGAATTTTCTGTTTTCTAATATTTTCTGTGCCCAATATCTACATGGGAAACAAACCCCTCATCACTCTTAATCTAGTAGCAGGTCATTGTCTTCTTTCTGCAATAAAATAATTTTCATCCCAAACGGAAAGTGGTTTTATTGCAACTCCCTATTTTCCCGTTGGTAGAACTGGGGGGCTCAAATCGGCAGAGGTAGGTACCTTTGTCCAAGTAGGGACCCTTGCTTCTAGTGAGGATAAGGGGAATACACCTTCTAGATAACTCCTGCCCACCCCTTGGTAGCTTGGCATGAGCAGACAGGCTTATCCAAAAGGCAATGTGTAAAGTATTTGTACTAAAGACACAGAGTAACACAGGGAAAACATCACAAAGGGACACCACACCAGTTTAGAAAAATAAAATATCTTTATCTAATCTCAACATGACCAAAGTGACAGAAATCCAACATATAGGTAGTAAAGTAGCACTTAAAAACAGTTAGTTCAAAAATAAAGCTTATAGGACACAGATAGCTCCACCAGGATCAATTATGATGTGGGGACAGCAATAAATCCAAAGTACGGTGCAGACCGGGAGGTGCGCCGTGTCAGGCATGGAGTCACACGGACCACCAAACAAACAGTACCTTGGAAAACAAAGTCTATGATGATGCACGTCGATGTGAAGGTAAGGCCTCAGTGCCGAGGTTGAAGCCTGCTTCCAGGCCGCCACGGAGGAGGCAAGGTGAGGCATCGTGTCCACTAGGAGGTGATGTGTCAAATCCAGGAGAGGGGAAGTTGGTTGCATTCTCGGTGAGGCTCGGTTCCAATGAGGCAATGTGAAGTCAGTGAGTTCGAGGAGTCCCCCTCAGCGTTTATAGGCTCCACGATAACTGGATGCAGGCACTAGTCGTGATACGTTGGTTTGAGTGCTGGTGTCGGGAAGACTGATAACTGCAGGCATCGGTAGGCGTTGAAGGGTGTTGGAGCTGGGGTGTCACAGTGGCATTGCTGACGGCATCAGAGATTATTTTTCTTACATCTCTCAGGTTTCTTCCACCTCCAAACAGCAGGAGCAGCCTCCAGAGGCGCAAAACTGGAGAAGGCATGTTCTGGCAGATCAGACCTCCCAGCAATGGAGTTCGGAGGAGCTGGTGATGAAGTCTGTGCATCCCTGAGACCTTTACTTGGCATGAGCAGCAACTGCAGACCAACCCCAGACAGCACACAGCAAAGTGGCAGTGCTCCTCCTCACAGCTCTCCAGCTCTTCTCCTTGCTAAAGTTTCTCTTGAGTCCAGAAGTGATCTAAAGTTCTACGGTTTAAGGTCCACTACTTATACCCCATTGTGTCCAACTTTGTGCAAGGGTCTCTGAGCCCAGTCCAAGCCATTTCTGTCTTCACTAGGGCAGTATGACCACAGGTGGTGGAGACAGCATTGTGCAATGAGGACAGGCCATATTCATTCAGATCAAAGGAAAACTAATCTCACTACTCTAAATGCAGCCAAGGTATTTCCAGCTCAGCTTTTAGTCCTCCAGGAAGGGACAGGCACAGCCCAACCCCCCCCCCCCCCCAGTGGCTGTCTACAGTGAATGCACATCCCCAGCCCCGGGGTGTACAAACATATTTTAAATTGCAGTGGCATGCACACTTTCATCATTTAAGCTTGTCACTGTTGATTTGTGCAATGTGATAAGCACACTGATATTGAGGAGTGCATGATGCATTCTACATGATTTGGGTGTGAGTTTGACCCCAACTGTGAACCTTCAATTTGATTAAAGGAAAAGGTAAATGTATGTTTATGGATACAGCAACTGAGGGCAAAATCTTAGAAGAGATAAAACACCAATTTCCAAGCATGTTTAGAGAGTCCTAATTTTTGCTCTCCTTCTTGAGTGTTCATAGACTGATTATTTAAAAGTGTATGGCAATAGTTAGTCGACTAGCAAGATGTACTGAAGTGATAATTGTTTCCTTTGACATCTTTTAGACTGAATAATGTGCTTTCAGCAATTTTTGCTACATTCCAGAACAGCTGCTTGGGAAAGTGACACTAGTGAACTTTACAGTATTCTTTCAAAAAAGTCACATTGTTTGATTTTCCTATGCTTCAGTGAACTAAAGAAGCTGTGTAAATGACTTAATATTTCCAGATTGTATCTTCTTTCCTGCTACATCACCCTCATCATACTTTGGACTGACCAATGGAACTGAGTGGTCTGACAATTTTGGTGATGCCAGCGGGTGTCACCCCAGAAAGGTATGGAGGATAATAACTCAAATTTTGGGAGAACCGACAACAGCGTATGACAGAAGCGACTTTGTGATGCAACACTGTGGTATTTATGCCGACAGTTGAATAACGCACATTGTACCTTTCTGCTGATTGTTACACGTCATGCGGCTGTGACTTTGGTTCTTATAGTGGGAGATTGAGACAGATTGCAATTTTGACACATTGGAACTGGCCACTTTGCAGACCTTTCCTGAGGGTCTTTACAGGGCTCATCTGGTTTCCTATCTCTAATTGACATTTTCCCTGATCATCCATCAGATTCTCCCTGAATCTCTAAGGCTTGGAATATTTCATTAAATTTTTGTACTAATTAAATATTAGGGCTGTATGCTATCTTTTCTTAATGGTAAGGTTCTTTATCTATAAATGAATAACTAAACTCTGAAATGTTAACTGATTCTGCTGATTTATTTATTTTATTTATTTATTTTTATTTGAAAGTTTTGTATAGCACGAACAAGACCCTTACAGTTATCAGAGAGCTTTACAGGGTCGGTGTAAGTAAACAAAAAACAAAAACAAGTAGAGATAATGTGATGAGACTAATACAAAATATTACTAAAAAAAGCTAGCAGATATAATACTGGTACATGTAAATAATTTAAGTACATTTAAGAATATCCTTCACTTCTTTTTTGAAGAATGCAGTAGAAGGAATCTGTCTTGATTCTGGAGGCAAAACATTCCAAATCCTGATTCTGTCTCATCATTCCGTGAAGGTAAATCTTTTGGTTTTGAATCACTTATAATCATTTCTGAGAATTTCTGTCTGGAATGAAATTTAGTTGAAGATACAGTTTATTTTATTTTATTTATTTATTACCATTTATGTAGCGCGTTATCACCCCAGGGTCTCTAAGCACTTGTACAAAGAGAAACCAGTCCCACAGATATCAGATGCCAGTCCTATAACGCACCCCATGCTTCCCGGAAAAGCATTGTTTTTAGCATTCGGCGAAAGAGCAGAAGATTAGGTTCCTAGGTTAGTTATCCTATTCCTGGTCCTCATTGGATGTTTTCCCATCCTCTGAATATCCAGTCTCTTTTCAGCACAGAACAAGATCCCTCGGAGGATCTACTGTGTGAAGTTCGCAGCGAGAAGTTAAGGATATATAGATGTAACACGTTCATTATATTGGGCCCAGTAAACGCTACAGAACAGCGTTTGGGACATTTTGATTTGTTAGGCTTCCTTTCGGATAAGTATCTGTAGTATCTGTGTTCCGACATGTCATAGAAAAGGCCTTGTTGGGAACTGAAGGAGTCTTTATCTACCAAAATGATACCCTAATCTTTGGTAGGGGCAATGAGGAACACAATATCCACCTCAGGGAGGTGGTAGGAAGGTTAAGTGACTGTAATCTCATGATAAAAAAAATGCACATTTAATATTAATACTATTAACCACCTAGGCTATAATATCACTGCGGAAGGAACAAACCTAAAACAGAGTTAATTGACACTCTACAGCATATGAACTCACCTTTGTCGACAGAGCAATTGAAGTTTTTAGGCATGATCGAATACCACAGCAAGCTTGTTAAAGCTTTGGTGACCTAAATGTCAACATGAGGTGTCTGTTGAGAAAGGCAGTTGAATTTGCATGGCATGTTGATTGAGGGAGTGATTTCCAGTTATTAAAGAAAGAACTCAGTGCAGTTCCTAAACTAAAGAATTGTTACCCCCAAAATAAATCTATTATTACCATGGATGCCAGCCAGGTCTGTCGGCTGTATTACAGCATAATGGACAGGATGGATGGAATACTAACATGTTTATTTTATGTGGGTTGAGAGACACAGAATCAAAATACTCTGTTGTAGAGAGACAAGCTCTGTACTGGGCAGTTAAACAACAGAAGACATTCTCGTGGGGTATCAAATTTCAAATTAGGATGGACCACTATGAGATTTTCAATAAGAAAGGTTTAGATTTAGTATCTGAAAGGATAACAAAATGGTTGATTACCTTGCATGAATACAATTTTGAAATGACATACATTCCAGGAGTGGAAAATGTGTAGCGGATACAAATTCAAGGCCGAAAATACAGAACAAATGGGAAATGAGTAAAAGGATGAGGAAACAGAATGTGTGTGTGAGTTGGAATTTAATTTCATTTCTGACAAGAGATGGCAGGAGGAGATGAGTTCCGACATAATTCTTGAAAAAGTGTTGCAGTTGGTATGAAAAGAATGGAGCAACAGGAGAGAAGGGTCTGATGTTTGCAAGGTATTTTGGGGTGCGAACGTGGAGTTAAGTACAAGCAGATATCTCTTGTTTAGTGGAACTAAGCTTGTACCCCCTTGTAGTCTTTAAGAGGAATTTATAATTCTAACTCATGAGACTCATCAGGGTAAGTTTTTAGACAAAGGAAAGATTACAAATATCATATTGGTGGGCGGGTATGGACAAACAAATTGAAAGGGCCATCAGTGGCGGCCGGCATGGCTCGCTGGTGGCAGGGAGGTTGTGGGGTGGTCACGCGAGGATGCACATAATTCCTGATTGGTAGGCACCAATGCAGCATTGTGATTGTTTTTGAGATTTCTGGTTTGACCCCCAACCAGGGAATGGGGGCCTTGGCATATTCTCCATGCAACATATGATGACAGGGGTGTTGATGCACCCCTGAACCACTCGCACAGCTTGACTGCGCCTTGTCGGCCTTCATCCTTTTCTTTGTAAGTCCTCAATGTACTCTTTATGTTTTCACTTCTTATGATTGTATATCCAAATTCTTTTAAGGTACTCATCCACACGTGGAATTATGCATATTTTCCAAGTTTCTGATATTATTCATGCTGTGTCTATCCAGACCTCTCTGCATAAATACGATAGAAGCAGGGGCCGCCAGCTTTATGAGTTGACGTATGACCTTATAGGTGCCATAGATATGACATCTATTAATTCACTCCCCTTGGCTGTCCTTACACTCGATGCCACCAAGGCCTTCGATATAGTGAACTGGGTTTATCTATCGGAGGCCTTGGCGAAATTTAACATTGGAGATAAATTTAGGCGCGCAGTACAGCTATTGTACCAAAATCCATCTGCTTCCCTGCTTGTAAACGGGGAATTATCTAAACCGTTTAACATCACTCGCGGTACGCGTCAGGGCGGCCCTCTCACCCCCCTCTTATTCGATTTTTATATTGAGCCTTTTGCTCAGAAATTGCGGTATAAGTGTAACATCAATCTCTTTACCTATGAGGGGTGGGAGAAGAAGGTAGCTCTATACGCGGATGATGTTCTCGTATTTTCCTCTGAACTGAGCTCAGCCTATCCAGCTGTAATCGCTACGGCCCTAGAATTTGGCAAGTTGTCTGGTTATGAGATCAATGCCACCAAAACAGACATTATGGTGTTGAATGACCCTGAGCCGGTGGTTGGGGTTGAGTTAAGTTTTACTCTTCGATACCTGGGCCTGGATATCTACAAGGACATAAATAAGCTTGTTCCATCTAATTTTGCTAAGACTGCTAGGGAATGTCGTAGGCTGATGAGATCTTGGTCTTCCCTGCCCCTATCATTCTTGGGGAGAGCAAACTTAATAAAAATGTCAATACTCCCTAAGGTTTCTTTTCTGTTCAACACTATTCCCCTCTTTTTTTAGCCCACTTTGTTAGCCAAGCTCCAGAGCGATATAAGTTCTTTTATTTGGAATGATCGGACCCCCAGGATAGCCTGGAAAAAGCTTAGGCGTCGTAGAGAAAAAGGGGGTCTGGCGGCTCCTGATTTTCAGCTATATGCGTGGGCCTTCCAACTTTCCCATGCAAGGATGCAGCTTAAGATGCCCTTAAACTATCGATGTGGGGGTATGTTTGCAGCTCTACTGCGGGGGGAAGGGGTATCCGATCAGGGTTTTTTGTTTAAATTCGGTGACCCCAAGTTTTAAAAAAAAGTAAAGCTGAAGGTGCTGTGGGAATCCGCTAAAACGTGGACGAAACTCAGGTGTGCCTTAAAAACTGATTACTTCACGGCCAGATCACCTCTGTGGAACTCACCTGGGACCTCGGGGTGGCTTCTGGATAGTTTAGCAACTCCACTGAGAGAAGCAGGTATGGAGGTTTGGGGGATCTTTTTCTGGATGGTTGCTTATTCCCGTGGGAGCCTTACTGGCCAGAATAGGGGCTGGGCTCTCTAAGTTCAAATACCTGCAAATTTCAAGTTGGGCACACTCGCAGATTTCTGTTAAGGGTAGATTCCTGCTGGGAGGTGACAGTAATGTCGTTACTTTTCTCTTGGATAAGGCACCCTTTAGAAAAGAGGTTTCATTTTGGTATAGCCTCTTTCTTGAAGAGTTTGAGGGTGACTTCCATCTCCCAGTGTCTTTGTGGGCTTCATCCATTGCAAACCAGAATGTGGTAGGCCTGTGGCATGAGTAATTTAAGCTCCTATGGAATAATGTGAAACCCTCTTGGCTTCGGAGGAACCATCTTTTTACCTTACATAGGGACTACTACTTGCCACAGAGGCTTTCTAAATTCTCAAATAACACAACTGTGGCATGCCCTAAATGCGTGTTGATTGCGGCTTCAGACCTACATATATTTTTGGAGTGCCCCCAGCTTCAGTCTTTCTGGAATACCGTCTGCCTAGCTTTATCATCTGCTTTGGGTTCTGAAGTCTTGTTAAGTCCTGTCCTGGTAATCTTCGGTCTGGCACCAGAGTTTCGAGGTCCGGCTAAGAACTTACTGTTTTATGGAATTTTGCTGGCCAGGAGGGAAATCTGCAGAAAATGGAAGGACTCGTTGCCTCCTACTATGTTGGATTGGCGTACCTCAGTCATGCAAACCTCCAAGTTGGATCTGATAAGAACGGGTAATCCGGATAAGAGAAATTTTTGGCTCCTGTTGAACTCGGCTTGGTGGGTTATCTGACCATGGTTTTTTTGGGGGGGTTTTTCCCCACGGTCCAATGATTAGCTGCTTGGCTAACCTTCGGGTTTTGGTATACCCAAGAGGGCGATATTGGTATTTTAATGGGTACTTGACTGCAGTAAACTACCCCTATGGTTGTCCGGATGAGGCGCTGTGAGTTTGAAGACTTAACTGATGGGTGTCACTTTATCATCTGATTAGTGCCCCCCCAGTGTATCTGTGGAAGTATGTCTCTCTCCTTGCTCCACTTTCCGGTTCACCAAGGGCGAAAATGATGACCAAAAAAAAATGTAAAAAAATTATAAGGTTGAAAAATCGTATTCCAAACAAAATTGAAGTGGCCCATGGAGGACATTATGGAATTGTTGCCACAAAATGAGCCTTCTGAGACCCAGTCCAGTTTCTTTATCTTGATGACAGAGTTGAAAAAGGAATTGAAGGCCTGTCATCTATGCAACTACCTTTCTGCAAAAACTACTCACCACACCTTGAACATGTCGGAACTCCCATGACATGCACGGGACAGAATAGCTATTGATTTATACAGTTCACTCAACAATGGACATCACCTGCTGGTGATTAAATGAATACTCACGATTTCCGTGAATTGATGATCTTTCATGTACTAATCAAGAACAAGTCACTGAAAAATTAGATGGCATCTTAGTGACATGGGGTGTTTCAGACATAGTGAAGTCTGACAATGGCCCACCATTCAGCAGTCGAGAGTTTACAGCTTTCCTGGAGCTTTTGAATAAAAAGCATCTGAAGAGCATACCTTTGTGTTTGTAGGCCAACTAACTTGTTGAGTGTTCTATGAGTATGCTAAAGAAAGCAGTGCAGTGTGCTACTCTTGAGTAGCTCAATTTGAAAAATGTGTTGAATTCTATCTTTAGAGCCTATCTTCCATCGCCCCACATGACCACAGGTGAAAGTCCTGTAGCATTGAAGATCAGGAGAGTATTGAACAGCAGTTTCCCTCAAAGGACCAATCAGAGAAAGAAAGAGGAGACAGCAACTCATCTCATGCAGGGAAGAAAATCTGATACTGTATTTGGTGTAGAAACTTTTCAAGAGGTGTCTATTAAGGGACACATGGTGACAGCCTTGCGCCCTAGGTCGTATATTACCAGAGACTTTTCTCATTTTATTTACTTAACTAATCATTCATCAGATCTAACTGTTGAAGGAGGGACTGGCTCTCAAACATCAGTGACTACTGTTGCCTCTACACCGCTGAAGCAGATCCTGGACATTGGTGAATACACTTCACAGTTTCCCAGAATAAGATCTGGTCAAACAATTGAAGTGTCAAAAAGATTTATTGAAGAGATTTAATTGTATATGTCTATCAATATGTATATTGTAAAACATGTTTTTTTTATTTAACAGGGGGGTGTAGTCTCTTAAGAGTTAGAAATGATGGAATCCTTTTGTCTCCTGATGGACTCTGTAGAACTATGATGTAAGGGTTAGAGTGGAATGCAATGAAGGCTGGTTTAGAATGCTGAGTTCACAGTTACTTTCAGATGAATAAAGACTTGTAATACTAAGCTCTGTGTGTGGCATAATCATTGGCTGTGGAGGACCCTACAGTCCTGATAGCTGCTTGTTGATGGTGGCCAGTAGCCATGCAGTTCTTTGTATTCTGGTGTATCAGTTAATCCAGTACAACAATGCTGTTTAGAATTCGAATTTTCATTTACCTTCATTTCAATTCCCAGATCCCCACATGGCTGCATGTCATGCACCGGATTGTGATTCTATTGAATTAATAACTTATTTGATTATTTAAAATGTTAATCATACTAATTGTGATAAAACTTGCAAGAACATCAATATTGTAGTTGCCTTGGACACATTTTTCAGCCATGGTGCCTAAGAAAAAGGGATGATTGGTAGATGGTGGAACTCATTGGACCTAATTACCTTTGGTAGTCGTTAAAGGCTATGGGGTAGAAAGATCATGGCCTCTTAGAGGTAGAGAAGAAGTAAATGCTATATTAAGACGCTGTATGCAAGCTCACTTAGAATCCAAATGCTGCCATTTACTAGGATAAATTGAGGTTTCCATAGATCTTCTATGGCTCTAAGATTAACAATACTGAGTTTAAACCCCAAAACAACTTCTCAAGTCTAAGCTACAACTGTTTGAAAATGATTAACCTAGAAAGGATTGAAAATAATGACATGAGAGTGTGGAGGTGTAACTTCTAAGCAACGAGGGCTGGATTCACTAAGTTTTTTTCTGTGAGTAGTTCTAGTTCATATTTGACTTACTATTGTACTTTCAGGAGTATGTCACATTTATTCATTGAAAAACGTATTGTAAAGCAGGCTTTGGATATTTTAAAAAGAGATTTTGCCTACAAGGGATTTTATTAGTTTAATACTTCTAGAGATATTATTTCAAAGGTATCTCTCAAGGTTACACCCTAAAACAGTGGTGCACAGCAGATTTAATCAAAACAGTAAATGTAACATTCAGAAAAGAAATCTAGTCGCTGCTTTCTGCTCCGGTCGCTGTTGTGGTTCGGAGTATGAATTGGCCGCACGGCGTGAGGACATTTGCAGTACAAGCCGCATCTTCCATGTCTTAATAACAAATACGGCTGCCTGTTCTTTAAATGGCGGCGGTTTGAGCATCGTTCTCCCTGTTCTCCCCCTGATCTTTATTTGCTAAAACTGACGACCGCTGGTCCCATGGAGGCACCTTGAGGATTACAGGGATCATTACTCTGCCCAGATCTCTCTTATTGACCTTATGAGGGAAACTGAAACCATCTTGAAAAAGAGGGTTTCCTGAACTTAAAATGGCAGCGCCGCAACAATAGACGGGGACCATGATTCTCTCATAAAATGATCATTTATTCATCATCTATGGTGATTCCTGGTGTTTCCTCCTATTGGACCGGACACAGTTACTCTTGAGAGCACCAACAGTCTGCTGCTTCGGACATTTGAGGAGAAGCCCCCCTCAATTTGGTATGCACCAAATGAGCAGTGTGCATTAACAGCGTCATAACGATATCCAGACACTGAGGTGCGTCTGGTATCGGAATTTTAACGTTCCTTGCAGCTGCCGGTCTTTGGCACAACTACTTTATTGCCCCTGCCATTTTGTACACTAAACGGCCCCTCGCTGTGAATCAGACAGCCTCCCCACGAAAATGGCAACACCTGGTCATGGTTACTGAAAGAGGACTGAGCAATAAAAACAAACAAGGTTCCACAGTTGTACCCCAGCCAGGCTTGATCAGGGAATGGCAATAGAAAGAGGACTGCACCATAACAGCAAATAAGGGCCGTGTGGACTCCGCTGAGGCGTGGGATATCAGCAGAATGTTTGGCTCATGGCACTGACTCTGTGCTGACTAACCTGGAGAAGCTGTGCTTCTTTGGCGGACCGGTTCTGCTTGATTCCCCGACCGTCGAGGTGAGTGCCTTCCCAGACGACCTACATGGGTCACCTGCTTCTACAGCACATTCGCTGATGATCCCTTCGCTTGTAAGCCTGTGTCAAGCTGCTCCCCTCCGTATGGTGCAGCACAGGTCCCTCTGAGCCCATGACTGGCTCCCACTGGCCGACCTGGCCCTTCCGGAACTCTGCTACACATATTGGGACTCTACCTCTACCTCGGTCGCCTCGTTGCATAAGGCTGCAGGCTCTCGGATCTTAAACCTGGATCCTGCGGGTTACACGATGATTGGATTTGTCCCTGCCAATTGCTCTGAAATAGGCTGTTAATCACCCAGCCCTGCACTGAATTAACAAACACTTTTACAGCCTTGCCTGATGGTGGTGCAACCTGAGTCCAAGGTTGTATTCCCACGTGATTTTGAAAATTTTTTGCCCAATTTGTGTCTCCTAAATCACAAAAAAAAATTCTTTGGCCTCCATTTTGCCTTCCATTCTTTATTTTGGTGTGGTGGCCCCCTTGCCTTGCTGAGAATTTGACATGGAAAAAGTACTTATTCCACCTCATCAAAAATCGGCAGCCATCTTTGAATGGAGCCCCAATTACAATTTACTTCTGTAGCCCCAGACTACTGTCTTTGCACTTTACACTTCTTTCCTCTATCTACTTGCCTTCCCTATCTCTTTTCATATCTTTCTCATCCATGCCCAACACACTTATCATGTGCTTGCCTTCTTCCTGAACATACTACTCATCACTCAGATGCTCTATTCTATGCTACCTTTCAACTCTACCCTCCTCTTTACTGACTATTGATCTACACTCTATGCTACCTTTTAACTCTACCCCCTTCTGGGCCGATCTTCAACCTATACATACACTGTATAACGTAATCTTGTGCACTTTATTGATTTCCATTTTGTTGTGTTATTTTATTGTTGTACTTACTGTCTGACCATATTCATTTTAGTTATTTTATCTCTCTCTGTGGCCTAAATTACATGCTCCCCCCTTTCTTATCTCACGTTATTTACTTTTATGTATATCTATTTCAGTTCACCATCTTTGCAAGTTATACCTTATTGCTACGGCGTTTACTCTTTTTACTTTGATTCACACATTTCTCATTATTAATTCATTTTACATCCTTCTTATCTTTAGTTTTAATTCTTTAAATGTTCTTCGTGATATGCTCCTTTTTCGTTATGTACTCTGTATTTTATTGTGTATTTTGGTTCACTTTGCTCCCCCCCATTTGATGTTCCTCTGTTTGACTCACCTCCACGTCTTAACATTACATCCTGACCTGGTTTACCTATTTTGTTGTATATGTTACATAAATAGGTTACCCTCACACACTATGTTCTTCTGTTCGGTTTCACCCACAATTCTCACCGGTGGAACCTGTTCTGGCTATATATAACTTGACTCCCTCTCCCCCTATTTCCGCATTCTATACTCTTGTTTGAAGGTTTAGTACGGTCTAATCTGTTTCCTTCTTCTCTCTCTCCCCAGTCTCCTAATCATGCTTCCCCTCACCCATCCCCCCTTTATCTCAGCTTCCCCCATCTCAAAGCTTGGCCTTAACTCTTGGTCTATCCCCATCTCCCATCTCTCCAAACATGGTAAGGAAAACTTCAAACACAAACTTCTCTGCCTCCATCCAGAAACCCTATTTGCTGATCACCATAATAGTCTTAACCCCTCCATCATCACCAAATACATCTTCTTCACCAAACGCCCATCTAAATGGAAAAGCCTATTTCTCCGACACCTCCCTATCACTAATTCCTGCAATATCCCATATGGTCTGAAACCCTCCACCACTCCCTCTCCTTCCTTTCATGGTAAAATAGATATCTCCATCTTAAAATCTGGAAACATTTTCATCCAAGCGTCTGAAAACCACCTTCACATCTTTGAACACCACTTTAGCGCTCTATCCCAATCCCTCACACAGTCCTTAAACCCTTCCCTCTCACCCCCTCTACCCCTAGACCCACCTCCTCCCATCTCGTCCCCGGCCCCCCTGTCACTTCTCTCTGATTCACCCCAACTCCTAGTTCCTTCATCACCCTTTGTTTCTCCTACCCCCGATCTCTTCTCCCTGGTTTACCTTTCTCCTCTCTTACCCCCAACACTGTTACCCTTTCACAACCGCATTCTACCCCCTGCCTCCATCACTATTGCAAGCACTGACTCCCCTTACCCCCTCCCCCTAATTCTCCTCACACTATTTCCCCTGCCTCTTCCCCCAACCATGATGATATATCCCAATCCCTCATAAAGTCCTCAAACCCTTACCTCTCTCCCCCTCTACCCCTAGAACCATCTCCTCCCATCTCGTCCCCGGCCCCCTGTCACTTCTCTCTGATTCACCCCAACTCCTAGTTCCTTCATCACCCTTCGTTTCTCCTACCCCCTATCTCTTCTTTACCTTCTTCCTCTCTTAACCCCAACACTGTTACCCTTTCCCAACCGCATTCTACCCCCTCTGCCTCCAGCACTATCACAAGCACTGACTCCTCTCACCTCCTCCCCTAATTCTCCTCACACTATTCCCCCACCTCTTCCCCAATCATGATTATACTCAAACACTACTTACCACCCTCGCTCTCAACATTATAACCTATTACGACACCCTTGTCTCCCAGTCTCCTAGTGTACACTTCTCCCTCCCTTCCTCTTCCACCTATGAATCCCCCTCTCCCCCCTGTGACTCCTCTAAACTGTCCAATGCCCCTCTCACCCGCACCCCTACTCTTGCTTCCTCTTTAACCCCGACTTCCTTATGCTCTGCTGCACGCTCCTCCTCTTATGACCACCACTTGAACATTCCCCCATCCTCCACCTTTTAAAACTCCTCATCGACGCCTCCAGCCTCCACCATTTACCCCTTTTTATCCCCCATTCCAATAATGCACTTCCTTCTATTCACCTCTCTCCCTCTAACATCCATATCACTTCTCCCTCTGATTCACTCTATCCTCCCCCCTCGCCTAACCGCCCCCCACTCACCCTCAACAGCTCCCACGTCTCCTCCACCAATACCCCCTTCTCACACTCCCTTGTTCTCTCTTACAACCCACAATACACCAGATAAACAAACCCTCCCTATCCCTCCACCCATTCACCTAATGGTCTGCCAAATACGAGTGCCTTCCCTATGTCTACCTCCTGTATGCCCCCTCTCACCCAAAAATATTCCTCCCCACCTTTTAATTCCGCCCTCCTCCCCCCCAGGTTTCCCCCCCTTCCTCACCACATTATCCCCCTCCCAGATAACTCTTACTCTACCAACTTCCAAAAAACTAACGATCCACTTCACTCCTCACTTCTTACACAATCTCTCCTAAATGTTGAACTTCTCCTGTCGTCCCTCGTCCTAGAGCTCTCCTCACTCAGAACTGATATCTCACTCCTTGCTACAGCCCACTCCTCAGATCAGGTACACTCATCGATCCCCTCACAATACACTTTATCGTCGCACATCAACGCCCCTATTATTTCTCCCACAAACTGCCCGCCGAGCGTTATTACCAACACCAACACTCCACCCCTCCCCCGTATCTACACAACCCCATCCATACCCGCTGAACCTACCTCAATCGTCCCTCCTTGTAATGACAACACGACTCCCCCTCCACAGCACGATACCTGCCCAATGACCTTGGGAGCTAACTTTCCTGCGAACTCCACTGTCTCTCCCTCACCATCCTTGCCCAATATCCCCCCTACCTATCAGGCTACTATCCCAGTTCTCTTAGGAACGAGCAGACTCCCCCTTCTTCCTGCATCACCCAGAACCCCCAACTACTTAGACCTATCCTCCCCTGTCCCTTCACCCAAATGCCTGACCCCACTCCCCTCTGTTGCATGTTGATTAACTGCCGATCCGCCTCTTGCCACGCTGCTGAGATTGCGGAGACCATTCTTAGTGAAAACATAGACATCGCTTTCCTAAGTGAAACGTGGCTCAACGCCCACTCCACTCCTATCCTCGACTTACTCATTCCCCCAGGCTATTCCATCATTAAGAAAGACAGGGTAGATCAAATAGGAGGAGGCCTTGCCCTAATCTTTAAAGATGAACTTATCATCTCGCTATCCCACCTACAAGACCCTTCCACCTTCGAATACCTCTGCGCCGACCTCACTATTCCTGGCTCCCCCACCATTCGGTTGCACACTATTTACCACCCCCCTGGAAACTGTATCTCCTATACTGAAGAGATGTCTGATCTTATTATTCAAGCCTCGCTCTCCCACTCCAAGAATCTCTTCCTTGGGGTTTACAACATCCTCTGGAATAAAAATGATGACCCTGCTGTCATCCTATTTAAAGACGCCATGGACATCACTGACCTTACCCAACTCTGCTATTCCTCTACTCATATCAAAGGTGCTACCATCGATGCTATTTTGTCTAGCAAAGATCTGGCCTCTCTCTCTAATATCCTTCCCGTTGACTGGTCTGATCACCACCTTATCCTCTTCACCTTAAATAGCTCCATTACTCGCCCCACCCCTACCGGCAGTCTACCCATGAAACCCACTCGCAACCCTCACCTTATTCCACCTGGCGAATTGGAATCCACAATTTAATCTCACTTACTTCTCCCCCTCTCTCTCACAGCACCAAAGACCTAACCGAACATTACAACAATTCTATTCTTGAAGCCCTCAACCAAATTGCCCCAATCAAACTCAAACAACAAAAAACATCCCACCCAAATCCTGGTTCAATGCTGAACTCAACAATGAAAGACGGGCCCTCAGACAATCAGAACGTGCCTGGAGGAATCATCACACCCATAATAATCTAGCGCTCCTTAGAAATGCCAGAGCCCAATACAAAAAACACATCTTCAATGAAAAGGCCTCCTTTCTCCGGTCACAACTTGACCAGGCTGGAAACCGTCCCAGAGAACTCTTTAACATCGTTAAAAAACAAACTCCCTCTGGCCCTCCTAAAATATTGGCCTCTGTTGAAAGATGCAAACAAATTGCCAGCTTCTTTACAAATAAAGTTAACAAGATCGAACTATCCTTCTCTTCCCCCCTTTCTCACTCCAACCTCCCCTCAACCAACACACCCTCCCTAATATTCCGAATATACCTCTGTCCTCTTTTCCCCCTCATCACGATCCCTCTAAACCCCTCCCTGCTCTCCCCCAACTTGATTCCACTCTTATGGATCACCTTGCTAAAAACAATGCTTCATGGAGTGAATTTAGTCTAGTATCAGAAAACACTATCATCAACATAATTTCTAAACTCAAACCATCCTCTCATTCCAAAGATCCTCTTCCTGCCCACTTGGTTCAAGAACTCAAATACATCATTGCCCCAATATGGACCAACATCATCAACTCCTCTCTTTCCACTGGCTGTGTCCCCGCCTCCCTTCAGCTAGGTCAAAACTCCCCCATTCTTAAAAATACCTCTGCTGACCCTAATGACCTTAACAATTTACGCCCTATCTCTAACCTCCCTTTCCTCTCCAAAGCCCTTGAAAAATGTGTCCTGTCACAATTAGATAACCATATCATCTCCTTCAATCTCCTTGACGCCGTCCAATCTGGTTTTCGAAAGGGATGCAGTACTGAAACTGCTATGCTCAATATTACAGATGACATTCATTGCTCTCTAGACAAAGGTGAATCCTCAATACTAATCCTCCTTGACCTCTCGGCTGCATTTGACACTGTCCACCATCCCACTCTTCTTAACACTCTCAAAGATCGCTTTGGTTTTGAAGGCACTGTATTCAAATGGTTCTCCTCGTTCCTTCAAAATAGATTTCAACAAATTAAGCTCAGCCACTGCCTCTCTAAACCCCAACCCGTCTCACATGGTGTCCCACAAGGTTCTATCCTCTCCCCAACCCTATTCAATCTTTTCATGGAACCCCTCACCCTCATTCTCAAACAAGCTAAAATCAGCTACCACCTCTACGCCGATGATACCCAACTATACTACAAGATCAAATCCCACAATGACATCCTTCACCTCAACGATACCCTGAATAGAGTCCAATCCTGGTTCCATCTTAATCATCTCAAACTGAATCCTAAAAAAACTGAAATCATCATTTTCACCCCCCAAAACAATTCCCTTCTCATTCAACTCTGGATCAATGATATCAAAGCTCTTAACTGCTCCCTCTCCACCTCAAATTCTGTCAAATCCCTAGGCATCAGCATCGATCAGAATCTCACCCTCATCCCCCACATTAAAAATGCAGCCAAAAGTGCTCTTTTCACCCTACACCACCTCAAAAAATTTAAAAATTTTATTCCAGCTGATGGCTTCAAAATTGTTGTCCAATCACTTGTCCTTTCCAGGATTGACTATGGTAACGCCATACTTGCTGGCACTCCTAAAATCCATCTGGCTCCGATTAAATCTGTTCTCAACCTAGCTGCCAGACTTATTTCTGACTGTAAAAGATTTTATCATATCTCCCCAGTCCTTAAAAATCTCAACTGGCTACCAATAGAAGGTCGATCCACCTACAAGTTTGCATGCATTATTCACAAAGCTCTTCACCAAAACACTCCTTCCTACCTTTCAATCAAATTACAAAAAGCAGGGTGCTCCAGATCCCTGAGAAGTACTAACTCACTTGTCCTGATCCCTCCAAGACTCAAATGTAAAAAGACCCAATCCCGTGCATTCTCGGGTAATGCTCCTTCGATTTGGAACTCTCTCCCCAAAGATCTTCGCTGCAACCCCTCTTACCCTCTCTTCAAAAAAAGACTCAAAATACTTCTTCTCAACAAATATTGGGGTACCTAATGTTACTGATTCCGACCCTGCTCACTCTTTTTTTCCTTTCTTGCTTCACTCCTATACCCACCCCTCTCCCTCTTCTCTTATTCTCCCTCCCCTCTCAACATGCCCATCTCTCTTTTAAATTTCAACATTCATCGTCCCCTTAGTGATCTCTCTGTTTCTTTCTCCTCATCGCTCCTTTGAATGCTATGTTTTATCCCACGTGAGTATTCTGCATATTGTTATTCTTATCCTGATATGTTGACCTACTTTGAAAAACTCTCTGATACTCTTGGGTCTAGCAGCGCTATATAAAACCTTTAAATAAAAATAAATAAATAAATAAATAAAATAAAATAAATAAATCTAATCATAAAGAACAATTGTACAGTAACACAACGAGCGAAAATCTTCTTGAAGATATAAATACATTTTATAAATAATCAATAAATCAGGGAATAAAGGATCAAAAAGCAACCAAACATAGGTTGTGAGGTGACATAAATTAACCTATACAACAACTATGTTGACATCTTTTCATCAATTCCAACAATCAATGTACAAAGAAAAAGATGCCGTAGTCGACGTTTGGTCTGTGATGGCGAAAAGACCATCAGACCATCTTCAGGAAGGAAGGTTGATAGTAATCCCTGAATAATACAACGTGAATAAAGATATTTCAACATTGTGTAATAAATTCAATTATGATAAAAGAAGAGAATGGATGCACCCGTGTGTAACAGAAAAAATGAAAACGTGGGCCTGTTAGAACCCTCACCCAGGAACATGATTAAAAAGGATATATATCACTTAGTGATATCTCATTTAAAAAAGTAAGACAGTTGACTGTGAAATCTTACTTACAGAAAGATCTCTTTATGAATTATTTCCAAAAGGCTTTCTAAGTTAACCAATCTTTTTTTCTTAGAATTCAGGACAAACTATAAAGTTAAAATAGAGATTAATTATTCAGGCATAATGTTCTGTACGCGTGGGATAAATTCCTGCTTCTCAGTTATTTTAATATTTTGAAAGAGTTGTTTTTGTTTAAGGAACACTTAATAGGCAGTCAAGGTCAATGTATATATTGACCTTTAGTACGGCTTTTAATTTCGTAAGTACTGGATTTGAGAACATCATATGCTCGAAAACTTTGAAACTTGATCAGCGTGCCAAAGACACTGCAATTTAGCTTAGCTTTAAGCTCTATCGTAGGCCATCACTTTCAGACAATGTGTATTAGTGGACCCTAAGTGCAACTTTTAATTTTTAGAGTTGGTTTAAGGACGTTCTATGTTCAAATGCTTAGAGACATAATGAGTGTGACGGACAACAATATCTGACAACGTGGGGCTCGCTATATTATTGATACGAGACACTGCATTTTTGATTGAGATCACCCTCTTAATGAATTGCAAAAGTCATTACCTCCAAAGGAGGAACAGTAACCACAGTAATCGCTATGTGATATCGTCGTAAGATCCGACCGATTGAATTTCAATCGCAAATGGCCCTATAAATATGGACAAAGATCAAAATTGTCTTACTGTGGGCATTTTTGATAGTTTAATAAAGGTTACGCGACCAGATTGTCGACAAGGAAGGCTCACATATTCTTTCCGTATTATTTCATCTGCTTTGGCTCCTTTCAATTTGGAACTGCAGCTCGACAAGGGTCTCGTGAGGCCTGCTTTAAACGCGTTTTCCCGCGTTACCTTTAGCGAGATCAAAAACAGACTCAAATCCAGTCCCAGGGACATTTAAGGGAAATGTGGTGGCCACCTTAAAGAAAAGTCTTTATAAAAAGCATTTGTGTTGTTAGTGATTATGAAAGAATAAGGGCTCCTTGATGACACAAATGATGGCGTTTTGTGCATTCTATTTTAACATAAGATTATTTGGTTGTTGTGTGTTCTATTAAAAACAATAGTGGAAATCAATTGTCGCTAAAAGGAGGTTACCCATAGTTAAATCATAATTAGGAAAATGCAAGATGTTAGTCGAATGAAATGAAAAAAGAAGAAAGAAGACAAATTTGAAAAGGCAAACGATTTATACAATCCACTGATTAAATATCAAGTTGGAATCACTAACTTCAACAATTTCAAATTGTGAAAGAAAGACTTAAGCAATCATAGACAATTTCAAATTGAGAGAGGTTGGATAATTTACACAGTCAATCCTAAACTCATCGACTTCAAATTGTGTAACAAAATGATGGTTAAATGGTTAACACAATCAATATTCCACGGTTTGTGCTTTGTGTGAACTCCTCATTGTTACTAACAAAGAAATAGATTAAATGCATACATTGTTATTTTTACTTTTCTTTGACATGTACTGATGTTATAAACATTCCCGTGACATCAAACATATAGATATAAATCTAGAAGTTATATGACATTATGATTTATAAATGTAAATCATTCCACCATTCTTGACAAATAAATCAAAACATTTACAAGGTAAAATCAAGAGCTAATCACATGATGAAAAATAAATCATTAAGATTTATAAATGTAAATCATTCCACCATCCTTGACAAATAAATCAAAATGTTTACAAGATAAAATCAAGAGATAATCACATGATGAAAAATAAATCATGATCATTGAGTGGACATGTATAACTTCAAGTAAGCAAGATTCTGTCATTATGCGGCCTAAGATCTACACAGATACAGACTGACAAATGGATTGTTAATAGGAGGCTGAAGTTATTAACTGGGCATGTTTTGTGTTTATAGACAAGCAAGGCTATGCCATTCTGTAGCCAAATTGAGTCCCTTATTGATGCTATCTGTTCTACAAATCCATTGATTTTCTTTCAGTGTCAGCAGGCGGTCAACATTGGATTGTCTGATGGATGGTTTAACTACTGTGATAACCCACCATAGCATATCTTTGTCTGAATGTATGGATTGGATGTAATGTCCAACCAACGGAGCAGTGTCAACTTTGCAGCGAATTCTCAACTTGTATTGGAATATTCTTTTTTTAATCATCTGAGTGGTTTTGCCAATATATTGAAAGACACATGGGCATTGAATACAATACACCACGTTACTGGTGTTGCAATTAGAAAAGCTCTCATCAACATTGTTTTCCTGTTCAATTCAAACAATTTCATGTTTTTAGTGGTGTCACATGCTGCAAACATGGTGCATCAATAGTGTCCTAGTATTGGTGCCAGCTGCCTCATATTGTCAACTGTGTGTCGATCTTGGATTTCATATGCGTGGACAAGTCGGTCTCTGATATTTGGACCATGTTTGAAAGCAAAAAGAGGAAGCTCTTTCAATTCAGGGAGACCACTAAATAATATCCAATGCTTCTTGATTATTTTTATATGTCATTGGTGGCTGTGCCAAAAGTTGTGACACATACAAGTTGTGGTTGGGAAAATTTTTCTTTCACTTCTAGCAGCGCTGATTGATCATTTTGCCATGCGCGCTTTAAAGATCTTTTAAGCAACTTATTCGGGTAGCCACGTGCTTTTAGTTTATCTTTGAGTTTCTTCGCTTCCAGAAAATAGTCCTCCCTCTTCGTGCAATTCCTCCGGAGCCGCAGGAACTGTCTGAAGGGGAGGCCATCCCGTACTGCCTGTGGGTGATGACTTGTATATTTTAGCAGAGTGTTTCTTGCTGTTGGGATTCGTGAAAAGAGTGGTGTACAGAGAATTGTTACTGTCTACCTTAATCTCAATATCTAGGAAACTCATACTACAATTATCATGTTCTAAAGTACATTGCAAGTGTGGATTCCTTCTGTTAATCCAGATATGGAAGTTTTTGAATTGTTCTTGATCACCTCTCCAAATGATGAAAACATCATCTATATATCTAAGATAATTGATGATGTTGGCCTTAAATGGGTTTTGGTCATCATAGATAAATATATTTTCAAAGTCAGAAACATAAATGTTGGCTATATCGGGGGCATAAACAGCCCCCATTGCAACCCCTTTCAATTGCTGGGAAAAGCTGGTTTCAAATAAGAAAAAAAAGTTGTTACACATTGATATTTTGATGCATTCAGTGACAAAATGGGTCGGTACATTGTGTGGTCTTGGTCTCTCATCTAGAAGCTGTTCAATGATATCCAATACATCCTGTTGGGGAATATTGGAATAAAGACTTTCTATGTCCATAGTCACGAGTAATTCGTTGGCTGAATCAAAGCTATGGCCCTCTACCACATTAATAACAGCTGTGGTGTCTCTAATGTAATTCACCAAACCGGTGGCAAATGGTTGAATAAAAAAGTCGGCGTATTGGGCCAGAGGCTTTAAAATTGAATTACACCTCAAAACAATGGGCCTGCCAGGTGGGTCACTGGTTTTCGTGTGCACCTTTGGAAGAATGTATAGTGCTGGCACTGTTGGTGATGTATTGATTGGAAAAGATGCCTCTTTAGTGCTGAGCCACCCGCCGTCAAATCCTTCCCGACTCAAAGTAGCAATGGATTCTGTAAGCCTGATGGAAGGGTCACCTGGTAACTTTTTATAGTGTGTTTCACTTGACAACTGTCTTAATACCTCTGATCTATAGGCTTCTTTGTCCGAGAGGACAATTCCGCCACCCTTATCTGGAGGCTTAATTATCGTGTTTTGTAGAGACTGTACGTTTTTTAGAGAGGTTTGATCTTCTTTAGACATATTGTGTCTAAGTGACACCTTCTTTTTGAACAGCAGTTCAATTTCTGTGATGATGGCATTTTCAAAAGTGATTACTTCCTTTGCTATCAGAGCATTAGGTGGAAAAAAGGAAGATTTATTATGTAACCCTGTTGTGTCAGATGTGGCAGTAGATGTTTTTCCCACAACAAAACTCTTCAATCTGACCGATCTGAATTTTTTTTTATAGTTCAAGCTTCCTTTGGAAAAGGTCACTTTTATTAGTTGGTACAAAGATTAAACCTGATGACAACACCGCTATTTCAGTCTCTTAGAGGATGTGCTGTGAGAGATTGAAGATCGGAATGGTTTGTGAACTTTTTACCATTCGTAATATTGCTTCCGTGTCTGTCTGTACACAGGGGTGTATTGGTTCCGGAACCATCCTCTCTTCGAGGAACGCTGCCTCTGAGGTTGTCCTTGTCCTCTCCTGTCCTAAAAAAGACTGTCTAGAGGTGGATGGTTGTTGGTCGTAGAAGTTTCGGTTGGTACTATCTGAGGCGTGTTCACTATCAGTGTCTGAGTTGGTGTCTGAAAATGTTGTTTTTTTACCTTGGAATTGGTTGGAAACTTCCGCTAGATAAAAGTCTTTCTGCAAGTAAGGGTAGGTCTTTTCTTTACTGTAACACCTGATATCTTTTTGTAATTTGTCTGTTTCCTTGTGAGAATTGAATTCTTCAAATTCCTTGATGGTAAGTGCTACCTTGTCCAAAAGTGTTTTGGAGTTGGTAATGCTTGAATCAGATTACATTTTCTTCTTCAAGTTCTCTATTTCTTTGGGAAGAATTTTGATGTGTTTCAAGGCGGTTTCTATGCTTAGCACCATCCATGTACGAGAACATTTGTTGACAGAAAAGCTAAAACCCACCTTGAACTCATCATTATCTGTGAAGATTATTGGAATATTCCTTATCTGAAGACCAGTAGGAATGATGTTAGAATTGATCAATCAGTGAGAAATGTTGCATGTAACTCAGTCCTCACTAATTTTTTCTTAAGTCTTTCCAGCTGATTGAGGTCTGAGTCATAGGGGAGTTTGGTAATAAGACCCTTATTTCCTAGTAGTGAAGGGCCTGCTGCTATCTTTAGAATATACTCATCTGTATGTGACAAGGTCTCACGTTCAGACATAGATGGACCAAAGATTTTGTACTTGATAGGTAAGGGATATTCCTAGTGATACCTCTGTAATGTTAAATAAATAATACCACTTCAAAGAAGTGACCCTGAACGGACAATAGTCCGTGCACAATACAATTACAAAAAGAGTGGGAACCCAATATACCCTTGGAGGCTTGGGCGATAAAGTTTTGAAAAGAGAGTTTGACTACAAGGGATTTTGTTAGTCTAATACTTCTAGAGATATTATATCAAAGGTATCTCTTAAGGTTACACCCTAAAACAGTGGTGCACAGAAGATTTAATCAAAACAGTAAATGTAACATTCAGAAAAGAAATCTAATCATAAAGAACAATTCTACAGTAACACAACGGGCGAAAATCTTCTTCAAAATATAAATAAATGTAATATGTAATCAATAAATCAGGGAATAAAGGATCAAAAAGCAACCAAACATAGCTTGTAAGGTGACATAAATTAACCTATACAACACCTATGTTGACATCTTTTCATCAATTCCAAAAATCAATGTACAAAGAAAAAGATGCCGTGGTCGACGTTTCGGTCTGTGATGGCGAAAAGACCGTCAGACCATATTCAGGATGGAAGGTTGATAGTAATCCCTATATAATACACCTAGTATTATACATCTAGTGTCTAGTTTGAAGCAGGCCCTTGTACCCACAACAAACCAGGAGATGGAAGTCTGGTAGGACATATGCAGGGTCCTGCAGCACCCAGACAGAGAATGTACAAGAATTGCTATGGTATTTTGTTTGCTCCCTTTTAAGTACACCAACATTTTACATGTCCTTCGGACAGTATTTGAATTAACATTGTTGGGCCAACGAGATGCCCACCGCACTGAATATTCTGCTGACATCAGAGAAGTCATCCCTGCCCATTCATGCTGACCCGTCAATAAATTTGATCTATTGTGCAGCACTTGGAAGGAATTTCCCATCTCCTTCACACCTCATTCAGGTCAAGTGCTATTTTGGAGTTGTCTAAACAGTCTTCTGAAAGCTCAGGTAAAATGGTAACTTCCTAAAAGTTGCAATTCGTAAATATATTTATTCAAAATTATTGGATTGGATTTTTATTAAACATAACATTGTAACAATATTGTTTTGGGCATAGCCATTGGGGAAAGATGCCATTTCAATGTTACACATGTTCCACTCTTAAATATTATGCACCCTACCCTGTGGGCATCAGGTGGGATCAGGGGTGACCTACTTACAATTTAAAGTCTGGATTTCCTAAATGTCAAAGGGTTGATTTTTGACATGTCTGGGCAGCAGTGTTCAAGCTGCTGTTATCAGGCTAGACAGGCTAGACCTGGAAGTCATATTTCACTACCACTGTAGTGAATAAAACAACAGGTGCTGCATACCACAAGTGGTATTTAACCTTCCAAGCCATGTGTGTATGTGTGTATCATATTCTATGGCCTTACAGGAAAGTCAAATGTGCCAATCAGACGTAAACCATGTTTAAAGCAGTAGCAAATGCTCTATACTCCTGGTCAACAGGGTAAAATTGTACAGACATCGAAAGCCAGCAAAACTAGGATCCAGAAAAAGGTAAAGACACTTGGGTGACTAGACAGAAAGGCTGATTTCCTACAAACAACTTAAAAAAAAGCTTTTCCAAAGAAATAAAGGCATTATATGATTTTTTTCTATGAAATTGTGAATTTAATTCACCTTGAAAAGCTCTATTAAACAGTTGAGTCAGTAATGGCTTTTGTAAGATATTATCTTTCTAAGAAATGACTTACAAGTGTTGTGAATGTGATGTCCTATAAAATGATTGTCCCATTCCTCTCCTTATGATTTGAGTAATTGTGCAGAGACACAAGAGAAAAAGAGGTTCTTCTTTAGCCAAACTTTTCCTTCCCTTCTCACATCCCTCACACTGTCAGAGAACCCTAGAAAGAGTGTGATAAGCCTACCATGATCCTTTTCCCTTCATTTGTCTTGCTAAATGAAGCAAACCAATTTAGGAGAACTGAAGCACAGCCAGGGGCTACACAGGGTAACCGTCCCTTCTGTCACATCCTGTTTTATTAATTAATGTCAGTTAATGTAGTCACTGCATGCGTGCAGCATCAAGTGACTTGAATATTGAATAAGGCGCTGTGAAAAGAGGGAGGTGATGGATTCAGAGAGTTTCTGGGTTTTCAAACTCCTGGTGTCAGAAAGGACGCATTTATTTTTAAGCAGCTTAATGTTCTAGCCACAGCAATGCATTATATAGAGTAATAAAACCTCATCTTTTAGTGCCTGGATGTTCTTTTAGTGCCAGGATGTATCGTTCCCCATTGTTGACACTATTCCCTGTGACAATACTCCCTAGTGCTGTATGCCTACCCTGCAGCCGCGGCCGGTAGTTGGAGTACCGGCCGGGCGGTGATGTGGGGAGGGGGGTAGTAATGTATGGATTATGGACTTTAACAGGTAAGTAAACATAAAAATAAATAAAACGAATTTCGTTGATTGCACTGCATCACCAAATGCGATGCAGTGCGCGCAATGAAATTCGTTTTATTTATTTTTATGTTTACTTAACTGTTAAAATCCGTAATCCATACATTACTACCCCCCACCCTGCCCCTCCCCCTCCCCACGTCACCGCCCAGCCGGTACTCCCACTACCGGCCGCGGCTGCTACCCTGTACATCTTCAAAGCACTTTCATAGGATATGATCATTTATCAATATCACCTCCTCTACAAAGGCCAGGCACCACCGATTTGGGCAAGTAAGGGATATATAAACGTAATTTCTGCTGCCACCATCTTCATTGGCTGTAGGGTTCTAATTTGGTCTTCTTTTTCTCCATGACCAGCTTATTTCCTCTAAGTAAATCTTCTTTTACTTTCCTGCTTCTTCTTCTCCATGTACATAGCTGACAGTGTGGCCTGAAGCTCTATCGCTGACTGCTTGTCTCTGTACACCATCTGAAAGGTTTTGGCTGTTGGAGCCCACATTACTCCCAGCCCTGGAAATAAAATAAAGAGTACATTTTGAGCCCTGTTCTCCCCTGTCTCCTAATCTTCTTGGATTTTCTCAAGCTCCTCATTGTAGCAAGCAGACCTCTTCTAAGGACCTGGAGATATTGTGGAAATGCCCCTTCTGGGATGCCCTACTCAACGTCATCCCTCTCTGCATACACATGTTCTTCGGCCCAACAGGCTAGACATGTTAGACCGATCCACCTCCATGGAATATATGACAAAGCAACGCATACCATTACAATGCAAACTTTTACAACATGACTACCATTATAATGCATGTTTTACAACGCAATCCATTAAAAAGTATGTTTATATGGATACATAAAAAAATATATATATAAAAAATAATAATAATTAAAACAATAAAACATACCTTACCTAAAGCACTTACCATAATTCTCGTGGTAATAGCATGCGTTATAAATGCATATGCGTTGTAATGGATGTGTTGTAATGGCATTATGATGTAATGCCTGTGTTTTAATAGGTGTTTTCCCCTCCATGCCAATAAGTT
Organism: Lissotriton helveticus; assembly: GCF_964261635.1. Taxonomy (NCBI): domain Eukaryota; kingdom Metazoa; phylum Chordata; class Amphibia; order Caudata; family Salamandridae; genus Lissotriton; species Lissotriton helveticus. The sequence goes on from NC_136063.1 coordinate 1,770,644,030, forward strand.
AAGGTGTGAAAATTGGTATAGGAGCTGAATTTGAGAGAAAAAAACTAAAATGACCCAATTGAAGACCTTATGCCAATCAAAAATCAATTTTTGCTGTAAAGTCATTAGAGAGGTTTTTTATTTTGACCCTTAAAACTGTGATGCACTGCTTAACACAGGTTTTATATCTCACAGCTACATACTAATGTAAGAAAGTGGATTATTCATTGGGCTGGATAGGAGTCCACCACAAGGAATAAAGCCACAAACTTGTTAAAGTAAAACATGGTTTCAATAATTTAAAATTGCACCATATACTGCGGCTCTACTGGGAAGTTAACCATGCCAATTAGGAGTTATCCAATTTTGTCATGTTTTAGGGATCAGAGCACATACACTGGGCACTGATGTGCCCCAGTGTGCAGAGATAAAAAAAGCCCAGCAGTATCAGTCCACAAAAGAGGCTGACCACACAAAAAGAAACCCTTTCTGGCACCATTCTTTGACCTCATATATGCATTCCAACACGTAACCCAGGATCATACATTTGATAATGATCATTAACTAATAAAAATTGACTTAACTTGTTTCCCTAATACTAAATGTGAGTCCTGCATTTAATCATATGGTGTATTATTGTTTTATACATTAATGCTGAGGTTTTCAAACTTTTAATGACAAATTACAAGACAAGAGTTCTCAGGGTTTGGGCCACCTGAGAAACGCTTTTAAAAATGTTGCTATATTTTATTCTCACCCCCCCTTTCAGGTGTACACTCTTGCTTTGGGCAACTATTAAATGCAGTGTATAGTGCACCAAAGATCCTAGCAATTACCTGGCTAGGGCTAAACAGAAGCTTTATGGTATATGAACAAAACAGAAAACTCCAATTGACCCTATTACAATGGGTATAGAACCTCTACTGGGTGATGTGGAGGAGCGCACTGCGTTTTGATAGTAGTGAAGGCTTCCAGTACTACACATTGGAGAATGATTAGTATGTTTTAAAGAACAGTTATGGACAGCTCTGATGTCTTGCTAAACAGATGACACAATCCTCAAGAAAAATCTGCACCTACGCTTACATAAAATGAATCAGCAAGCTCCAAATGAGTATTTTCTGAGGTCAATATACAAGGCTGTTTGTTGTTTCTTCCCTAAGGAATGATTGAGAGTTTATCTCTAATGGTGAGCAACACAAATCTATATTTGTAAAGGGAACATTTAACTGTTGGTAACTTCTCACTGAATAACAGGAGAGTTAAAGGTTGAGTGAACCCACAGAATTTGTGACCCTGGCATCCAACACACCAGTGGATGTAGAAATATACATTCCAAAGAGCCCAAGTCGGGGAATACAACAATACAAGTAGAATTGAACTGCCTAAAGGTTTGAGAGTGCACGAGACAAAAGGTTAAAGGTGAGTCCCCCGTCCTGGAATGTGTGTGAAAGTCAACACTGTGAAAGAATAACAAACAAATTGCTTCAAGAGAAACAAAAGTACATTTGACATAATGAGATTGAACAAGAAAGAAGGAGGAGAAATCTTGTTCTGGAAATGGAGACCACTTTGATATGTGCATACTCAACCACCCCAAAGTGGCATGCTATGAATGTTGCATTAATGATATCAATAATGCTGTTTGCTCGTGAGAAAACTGTCACTAGTACTCCAGTTATCACTCCAAGGATAACTCCTCCACGTACCTTCCTCATCTGCTTCTTACATAATTAATGTTATCGCTGCAAAGATGGTATGAAAATCTCACATCCCACATTTCAGTGAATAAGGTATGAATATGCATTAAAGTCCTCCCTTTTAATTAAAGTCTTAGAAGCTCAAAAATCAATAATAGTTTGTAATAACAGCTTAGAGTTTCCAGCAAAGATAAGGAGCTGTACCAGAGAGACACATTACCAAAGCTGAAAAGGAGAATTACCGTAAATAGATAGGAATGATTTCATTCAGGCTGGATGTCGGTAGCAATAATTCAAAGGTAGGCAGTTTGGCTGCACGTGCGCTGCTTGTTCGTAAAAAAGGGAAAGACATATTGCCACGGTTTAGTACGTATTTATTGTGCCAGTCCCTTTACATTAGTTTCTGCCACCCCATTTTGTACACTTTCAAAGACTGTCAAATCAAGCATAGTCAAAATTAGTCTTGTCTTTCATCACTCTGCACACAATTGATTGCCTCCATATATCATAGAAATAACAGCTTCAATCCTTCGAAATAAAATAAAATGCTGATGAATGACAACAGAATGTTCTCTTATTGGACTTGATTCTCAACGGAATTTTTGGGACCTATTCACAAAATTATGTAAAGTATGCGTAAAGTAGAACTACTTATGGACGCCAAACTACAATTCGCTAAGCTGCGCTTGGAGGCCTTCCCTTCTCCTATCTTACCTGTGTAGAAATCTCCTCCACAATGATGGAGATCTCTGTACTCATATGCCTCATTTTAATATCAAATCGGGAGGAACAAGAGGAGTGTCTAGAACTGGTAGTGTGTTGTAGTAGAAACTCCACAAGTGTCCATGTAGTAGTTCCAGGTTGTAGTTTATTAGATGGTTCTTTTACAGAGGTGATAAGGTAAGTAGCCAAGGTAGTAGATAGGCCAGTAAGTAAGTTGGTATGAAGGCTCCACCAGGAGCAGCTTCCTTTTGCTCAACCTGAAGTCAACTGACTCACATGAGTCACCCCACATGCTGTGACATCATATAACATTCAAAATATACTCAGGCTGGAAAAAGAGGGAAGACAGGGTGAAAAGGAGGAAGACAAGAAATTACATTACAACATAGGACAACTCATTCCCATAGAAAATTGTGTTAAATATGTATATAAATATATTTGAGTTATGTCCAAAAATGCCATCACTTTGTAGGTGCAATAAGTAGGGTGTATTACATTAAATTGTAAGTAACCCCACTATTTATAATAGACCTTCCAAGAGCTCTAATTAAAGGTCACATGATGAATGGATTTGTTGATAATTGCATGATTTATACAAAATATTAAATTTTTGAATTTGTGTATTGATTTATTTAAATGTTTGGTCACATGAATTATCTACATGAAAGAAACATGGATATCCGTTTTTTTGTATGAGACTGAATCCAGTTCAAGCACCTAGTCACTTTAAGATGGAAGCTGGCGTAAAGGTGGAGAAACTGGTGTGATTACGCTGTCCTCTTTCTAAGTATTGTCACTATGAACCAATAGAGAATGTATATATTACCCGGTATAGCTTTCAACTCTGAATGTGGAAAAAGGCAACTGCTGAAACGAGTCTGTGCAACTTGTGACAATAAAAAAGTATTTTGGTATTCTTTCCCTGTGAGTGCTTACCTCTTCTTTTGAAGATCTGGAGATATTTGCAACTTGAATCCAAAGTGAGAGCACCCGCCCGCAAGTGCACTGGTATGTGATAGTTTGGAGTGACATATACATTGAACGCCACAGCACCGCCTCTATGAGGATCGAGCAGCAAACTGCCACACATTCGGGGATCGGTGAGTCGGAGGACCCTGAATCCCTGTAAATTTCCAATTTGCTTTTGAATAAAGTGATACATCGACTTATTGTATGCATTGATTAAGCGACAGGAACGAAGGGGGGAGAATAATTGATCAAAACCAAACTGCATATTCCTTTCCCCGCACTATAGTATGTTCGCTGTGGAAGCTCACCATGAACCAGCAATTGATTTATTTAAAAGAAGACAAACAACTCAAGAGGCTGAAGGAAGTCCAATTACAATGGGGAAAGGTGATTTAAAGAGCAGATTATTTTAATTAGAGAAACCGTATGAGCGTGAAATACGCAAATGGTGGGAGGCTGCATCCTATATTGACATGCATCGGATCCCAAGAGGTCTGAGAATATACATGGTTCCTTCCTATGAAAATCCAAAAATCTATTAGAGGACTGGTCAGAATACACTACTGAGTCATCATTTGGAATGCTGAAAATCCTCATAGAATTCACATGGAGTGACAGACATAAGGTCCTCAAAGATATTGCAGAACTCGAAAAGTCAACCACATCAAGAGATGATAAAACATCACAGGAGGAGTTAAAAGAACTTATGTAAAAAAGACTTTTAACCTACGAAGAAACAATAAAACAGAGGAAGCAAACCAAATTTGATTGGGCTGCTCCTGATTATGAGCAAGGTATAATTCTAACCCTTGGGAAAATATTTGATGCCCCAAGCAGAGAGCTAAGGAGCAATAAGAATGTATTGACTATTAAACATAGGTAAACATCAGAGTCTGACATAACAACAGATATAGAACTATCAGAGAAAGAAGGTGATTATCTTCAAGGAGTGGGACTTGAACAGTCCCATTTTCACGAGTAGTTCCAAGTCCTAAGGCAGTTATGGTAACGGGGAGGAAAAACCACCTCTACATTGCAAAGAACATGAAGATGAAGACAAACAAGAAGGGGAGGTTTCAAGCAATACAAACACAGAAATATCATCAAAAACCAAAAGCAAGTGAATTTACAAGCATAAGTAGAAGGTGACAATTTAACAAGTGTGAACTTAACACCCATAATCCTAACAGAAGCAGAAGAATCAGTTCTTAAATTGGGACTCACGTTTTGTCCATCAAGCAATTTTGAGTACACTCAAATCTGATCGACTGATTTTCAAATTACAAGGAAACTCAAACTGCATACATTTTATAAACTGAAAGATAACTGAAAGAGCCAAAACACCTTCCCTGCTCAGACAGAATCAGGTATCTTGACAGGCAATGATTTGCAAACTCTTATGATCCTAGGAGAATTAGAACCAGTTATACAAGTAAACAATGGTATGGAAGACGTAGAGTAAGTTACAACTATGGGTATCCATCAAACAAGTGCACAAAGTGATTTCAAAACTAAATCTACGTTTATACCGTCAATGCCAATTGATGTCGTAGAAATATTGGAGGAAACTGTCAAAAAGGAGATGATGAAATTGTGGTTCAAAAAGCAGAATGTGAAGGACAAGCCTATCAAAAGAACAAAGTACTGCATTACTGGATTTACAGAATGATAAGAATATAGTGTTTAAGTCATCAGAAAAGGAAGGAAATATTGTTCTACTAACAAAGGACATCTACTGTCAGTAAGCAATGTGACAACTCTCAGATTTGGAACATTACCAACCGATACCAAAGGAAAAATACACAAAAAGTATTGGGAGTTATCATTAACTCATTTATGATTGGTATTCTAGAGGAATGTTGGGTTTGAGGAATTACAATTTTGAAGTGGCCTCATCCGACAACACCAACTTTCTATCATCTTCCCAAGGTTCAAAAAAATAAAGAGACCCCATCCGGACATCTAATTATATTCTCAAAGGGCGGTCTTATGGAACATATGTCAATGTATATTGACCATTTTCTGGCTGATTTTGTAGTAACCTTGACCTCTCATGTTCAAGATACTAAGGGTTGTTTGAGATAGATAGCCCATACAGTGTGGGAACCTGATATGTTAATGGTAGTACTGGATATTACCAGTCTTTGTACAAGTATCTCACATAAACACTGGCTCAAAGCTGTGAAATACTTTCTTAAGGGTAGATCCCTAAAATTTGGAGAACATAACAGAATGCGTGTAGAGTGTTCCCAATTTTGTCTAATTAATTACAACTTCATTTTTCAAGAACAGCTAAACACACAGACACTAGGGCCGGCCATGTGTACCGTCTTCACTCTCAGTTTGCGCACATTTACTTGTGGGCTGGTGGAGAAGCGGGTGGCCTTTTCAGGACCGAATGAGATCTGGGTCAATCAGGTAGTAATCTAGTAGAGATTCATTGATTAGCTATTCATCTTATGGAAAGGTTCCAATGAATCAGCTAAGGCTTATGTATTAGCTTTAAATAATAACAATGTCAATCTAAGATTTACTGAAGAGATGAATACTGAATCTGTAAATTTCTTAGACCTGAAAGTCTTCGTCGCAGACAACAACTGTACCAGCCTGTACAAAAGCCAACTGCAGGCAATTCCCTTTTACAAGCCGCAAGCAGTCGTCGGCCATAGCATCCCTCACCTTCAGTGATGCTACGGCTGATGGATTTACGCTACTGAACTAACACGCAGACATCGCGGTTAGCTGTCTGCACCCAGGTGGAACTTTTGATTCATGCTCCCACCGTTCAAGAAGCTCTAATCCATATACTATATTAAATAGCAGTTTGTGATTTTTGACAACCACCCAGTAGGCGACTTTGTGACCTATGAGAGTCTGCCCTAACCCACCCCCTAAACTGAGGAAGACCCTCCTGTAAGGGCTTAACTACCCCTACCCTATTGTGGGGTCCAAATGTCGACAACAGATCCCTTTACCAGCTTCCATCCCAAGCCTGAAACTGTATTGCCATTCTAGGGAGCATGGTTACAGCCCGAATTAAATTGTTGTTCATTTATGTATTTTTGTCTCTGGTCCGAATTGCAGCCAGTTTCTAAGTATTTTTAATAAGTACATTTGACCTACACTGTATTACACTACCTTACCTTGTATTACCTCCTATCACCAGCACTTTCACTCCTCCCCCTACTTTGGACACTACAATATGTTCATTATGTTAACATCTGCTGTGTACGCAAGTGTTTACGCGCTGGTACTTTGTGATTAAAGAAAAATGTACATTCCAGTTAATTGTATGTTGTTTTCTTTTTTGCCACTGAACTTTCTCAATTGTGCATTCTATAGTATCCTGGGACCCCTCTCTCATTTGTACTGCTAGCCACCCAGGTCCCAGTGACTCTATTGGGTTCACCCTTTTGTTGTAACGCCATTCTACAACAGGCTTCTTGGTCGTGAGTGTGAGCATGTGAATGAATCACTGTGTAAGTGAGTGAGCTGCTGAGTATACTGGGAAGTGTTTGAGTGTAACTGTTCAAAAGATTGAGTCAGTGAATGCATTTGACCTTGTCCCCAGGAGCAAACTGTGGGAGATCCTTGGGGAAATCGGGGTTCCGTGTGACTTGCTGTCTTTGATTGAATAACTTTACACAAGAAATTTTGCTAGGGTAAGATGGCACCCTGGTGGTGAAACAACCACTAATGTAAAAAACCAGTGACCCCCTGCTGCTAATGTGGGTTGCTAGGGCAGGGAAATGACATAATGAGACAAGCATTGGCATTGCCAATAGGTCTCGCCTTTGGTACCTTATAAGTGTTTAGTTATTCAGCACAATACCCTTGGTGCAACAACAACCACTGTTGCATGGCTAAAAACTTAGAAGGTCCAAAAGGCGAGACTTATTGGCTATGCCAATGATTTTTTCTTGCAACATGATGAATTCACACCATTTTGCTCTATGTACCAACAGCTACCTTTCTGTCAAATTTGGTGTACTTCTGTGCAGTTCGGGCTGTAGCAAAGTCTGAAGGTTCTTATGGAAATCAATATGGAGAAAATGCATTTTGGAACAACCCTTTTTCTAAGGCTCCGCTTGATGGATCACCCTGACATTTTTAACACAACAGCTGAAGTGAGAATCAAACTAATTTTTGAAAATTTCCCAAAAATTTGTCAAAGGAAGCCAAGTTGTTGGCAAATGAAAAAAGCTCTTCTTATTGGAACTTCATTCAAATGTAGAAATTCCTATTGGCTACCGCTCATAGACCTTTATTATGCATTTCTGTGGTTCATTTTTAGCCTATGGTATATATGCATTACCCAGGTGGTGGTTGCCACTGGGTAATTGTAGTTCAGACCAGGTTTCCATAGGAAATTGATTTTTTTTTAATAATAACTTTGGTACCATTTAACAGATCTTCACAAAACATCCCAAAAAAAAAGATTTATCTACCTCAGCTCCTTCTTGGAAAGTTTCGGGGTGATCCATCAAGCAGAAAAAGGAGGTCCCAGAAAGCCTTTTCCTCAAGCAATTTTCAAAAGGCTCTGATAAATAAAATTTATCAGAAAATCACTGAAAAAAAGGGTAGTGAGACAAAATATCGAAAGTAAAATATCGATATACAATAATATCGATGTTTTAATTTCGATAGTATAGAATATCGATGTCCAAAATATCGACAGACAGAATATCGTTTTTTTAAGGTATGTATCTTACTAATATCGAATTTTACTAATATCGAAATTTTGTTTAGTGTTATGTATTTTATTATGTTGTTTATATGTTTGTTAAACATGTTTTGTAATGTATGTTTGAAAATTTGTAAATTTGTTTACATTTTGCGTTTTAGTATCAGAGCGGGTTGTGGGTTTATAGGGGAATAGGGTGGGAAGTAATTTAATAATAATTAATTAATTAATATATGTTTGTAAATATTTTTAATTAATAACTAATTGGTAATTATTTAATATTAATTAGTTAATTAATTAATATAATGTTGTACATATTTTTTATTAATAATTAATTGGTAATTAATAATATGAATTAGTTAGTTACATTAAGTAAAGTAATTTTTTTATATATATAATTTTTTGTTATTGTTAATTAATTAATTGGGGAAAAATAATATTAATTAGTAAATTAAATTAATTACAGCTAATGTGCTAATATATTTACTTTATTGTTATTGTTAATTAATAATTAATTGGTAATTAAATAATATTAATTATGTAATTAAATTATTTAGAGTTAATGTGCTAATATATTTACTTTATTGTTATTGTTAATTAATAATTAATTGGTAATTAAATAATATTAATTATGTAATTAAATTATTTAGAGTTAATGTGCTAATATATTTAATTTTTTGTTAGGGTTCAGGGTCAGTTTTCAGTTTTTGGGTAAAAGGGTATTTTTAGTGTTCAGGGTCAGTTTTCAGTTTTTGGGTAAAGGGGTATTTTTAATGTTCAGGGTCAGTTTTCAGTTTTTGGTTAAAGGGGTAGTTTTTAGGGTTCAGGGTCAGTTTTCAGTTTTTGGGTAAAGGGGTATTTTTAGTGTTCAGGGTCAGTTTTCAGTTTTTGGGTAAAGGGGTATTTTTAGGGTTCAGGGTCAGTTTTCAGTTTTTGGGTAAAGGGGTATTTTTAGGGTTCAGGGTCAGTTTTCAGTTTTTGGGTAAAGGGGTATTTTTAGGGTTCAGGGTCAGTTTTGGGTTTTTGGTATTTTTAGGGTTCAGGGTCAGTTTTCAGTTTTTGGGAAAAGGGGTATTTTTAGGGTTCAGGGTCAGTTTTGGGTTTTTGGGGAAATGGGTATTTTTAGGGTTCAGGGTCAGTTTTGGGTTTTTGGGTAAAGGGGTATTTTTAGGGTTCAGGGTCAGTTTTGGGCTTTTGGGTAAAAGGGTATTTTTAGGGTTCAGGGTCAATTCAATTCAATTTTAAAGCTTTTATTCGATTTGTAAGTACAAATCATACAAGCAAAACTTATAATACAGTTCATTACATTAAAATTATTATAAGAAGGCAAAGTTATACAAGAGAACTCCAGGAAATTTCATATGAGGAGAGAACAAATAATGACAATACTAGACATCAGTTCGTAATTGGAGATATGATAGTAAACTAGAAAATGCGGGGATACGCGTGCAAACAGGAATAAGTAATTATCACATGAAGTGCATATCCTGGCAGCTGTACATTTTAAACAAACCCCAAGCCAAGGACATGGAACATTATAAATTACAAAGTAAACTTAAAGGACAGATAAGTACAGACAGGACAGTGTAAAAATATGGCAACTCTAGACACTTCCTGGCAGCTGTACTTATCGAGTAAAATTGACTTCAGGTGCAATATATACGTTGGATGATAATTAAACATTAAAGGCTAGAAGGCAGGGGAGCATACCTGTGCAAACAAGGCTAAAAAATAGTTATCGCAGAGAATACTCTTCCTAGCAGCTGTACAGTTTGAATCAAACCCGGAGTAAAAAGACATATTACATAATGATTTGCCACAAACTATATTTAAAAACAAATAAGTACAGACAGGAGCATATAAGATTATGGTAATACAATACATTTCCTGGCAGCTGTACATTTCAGAATAAAAGTGGCAACAAAAAAACAAATATCCACACTCTCTAGGGCTGATAATAAAACAAGGGCATTCTTAAAAGACCGTATATTGTATTTGATGAAAATAGGTTTTAGGTACCTTATTCTTAAAAAGTGGTAAAATTTGCAAAAAAGTAAAAAATGGCAGCAGCTCTGGCGTGAAATGTTGTCACATGGGCAGGGAGTTTCTGATTTGAGTTTCTGTACTGGAAACGCAACAAGATGGTGTACGATACCCAGCCTAACACGAGTTAGGACAAATTGATGAGATGGACGGTTGACCATTGAGAGATAGACTTGGAACCCCGATGGTAAACTAAGTTCCTTATAAAACTTCACAGTGGCCAACTTGCCGAACACCTCATCTCGCCCTTTCTTTTTATACTTTAAAAAAGTTTGTTTAATTTCTTTTTTGGGTATTTCAACCGCCAATTCAGGGTCAAGGAAAACATCGATGTCAAACAGAGTTTTGTACCAAAAGTGGATATATTTCAACCAAAGGATGCGTGATGAGAAGTCCAAACCTATACAATCAAGAATAATTTCTTGAGTGAATCGAGTCTCTGACTTAGCCCAAATAGAGCGCCACAATAAAAGTGGGCGGACGGCTGCTAAGTCAGAAATAACCTCGTCATGGATTAGTTGGACAGAAGCAGACTGGGGGACACATAACACTCTTTTTAAAAACTTGTTTTCATCTTTTTGTAGGAGAGTGCCATCTATGTGGCCCCACACACCCGCCCCGTACAATGCAGAGGGAACACAGCGTATATTGTATATATTGATCATATCTCGGATGCTTCTTGATCCGAGCTTGGAGGCAAAGCGAAATACGCTGCTGGTAGCTCGCAACATTTTCATCCTGATATTATCAAGCTCGGATTTCCAAGACCCGTCGTTGGCATAGGTGATTCCTAAGTAACAAAATGATTTGACTTGAAGCATTTTGTCATTATCTAGATAAAAACTAGACTTCAGTTTATTAGCTGACTGACCACACAGCATGACATAGGTCTTAGATTTATTTACACAGAGTCTCCTGTTTTGGATAAACAGCATAAAACTGTTAATGAGACGCTGTAAACCTATCTGAGTGCGGGATAAAAGGACAGCGTCATCCGCATATAATAAGATTGTGACAGGTTTGTTCAGGGTCAGTTTTGGGTTTTTGGGTAAAGGGGTATTTTTAGGGTTCAGGGTCAGTTTGGGGTTTTTGGGGTACAGGGGTATTTTTAGGGTTCAGGGTCAGTTTTGGGTTTTTGGGGTACAGCGGTACAGGGTAAAAATAAAATAAAATTAAATATAAATTAAATCAATTAAATGAAATTAAAAAAATTAAATTACATTAAATTATATTAAATTAAATTATATTATTTTCAATTTTTTTAAATTAAAAAAAGTAATATATACTTACGAATACTTACGTTGTAATGGTATGCGTTGTAAAGGTACCTGCGTTGTAAAAACATGCGTTGTAAATACATGCGTTTTAATAGTTTTTGCGTTAATTTATATGTAGAGTTTTTAATTTATTTTAAATGTATATGTATTAGTTTTAATTTTTTAATTATGTTTTAATGTTTTTATTTAATATTTGTAAATTTATATGTATTTTAAAATTATTTTTACATTATTATTAATATATTTAAAAAAACAATATTTTTATTTTCGATATTTTTGTACTACGATATTAATTTTTCGATATTTTTGTACTTACCTTTATGAAGATAGGACTCCGATATTTTTGATTTCGATATTTTTGTGTCATGTTTTTGTATGTAGATATTCTGTCTGTCGATATTATGTCATAGATTCAAAAAAAAGGTTACAGGGACATTATAGTTAGGAATTAGCATTTAAAAAAACCTTAGAAATTGACTGAGAAAAAAAAGGTTACAGGGACACTATAGTTAGGAAATATGAAATAGAATAAAGAAAACATAGAAATTCACTGGAAAAACCAAAGGTTACAGGAATGTTATAATTAGGTGAACATATCACTCATTCAAAACCAGAGAAATTCATCTGTTATAGCTAGTGAACTATAACTCATGCACCCACAATTCACTGCTTACAACCTCACATATTACATCAATCGTGATATGGTCAGTGACATCACTGATGACATCACTGATGACATCTGAAGTGAACTCATTGATGCCATCATCCAGTGATTGTGATTCCTTTCTACAAATGACCAAGTGTTAAACATATTTATTAAGTTAACTTGCTATGAAAGTGCTTGTATGGGTAAGTGAGTGGATGTGTAAGTGGTGTATAGAAGAGTAGCTGGGTATATAAGAGACTGTATACTTGAGATAGTGGGTGTGTGAGTTTTTGTCTGTGTCTGTGTGTGTATGAGTAAGTGAGTGGCTATGTGAGTATCTATATACGGAGATACGGCATCTTGCCCCTGCGGGCCTTTACCAGCTCCTGGACAAACCCGCCCTCCTCCAAGCAGTGTCCAACATGCTCTTATGTTGAGGAAAGTGATCTTCATGTAGTTCTGTTCTGCCCCACTTACTCGAAAGCGAGGAAATACTGGCTTCTCCCAGTCATTAGAAATCTTGGTGGTAGAGAGTATTTCCCAATGTATAGAATTTTAAAAACCGATCTTTCGAGCCCAACTGTGTTTGCACTGGCTAAATTTCTCACTAATGTCTGGCACATTCGTACTAGTTTTCTGTAGTCACAGTCCTTGAGTTAGCTCCAACCCTTCCCAAATGTAACCCTGTTAGTTCTAACTTACAGATACGTACGATTTTACAATGTATAAATATGTATTATTGTTATTGATAATGTTTTTATGGTGTATATGTTTTATGTTGTTGTATATCTTTGATGGCCGTACGGCCGAAATAAAGATTAAGTAAGAAATATTGTTGAAGTATCAGTGGTTGTAAACAGTGAATCAGAGGGTACATGAGTGGCTGAATGGCTGTTAGAGTAGATACATTAGTGTCTGTATGAGTGAGTGACAGGGTACATGAGTGGTTGTCTCAGTGCATCAAAAGTGTGTAAGTGGGTGTATGGGTGAGGGAGTGGGTGTATGTGTGGCTCTAAGTGTGAGCGAATGGGTGTTTAAGGGGGTTGTATGAATGAGTAAGTGAGGGCGAGAGCGGCTGTATGTGGTTGTCTCAGTCACTGTATAGGTAAATGAATATATGTATGAGGGTATGTATAAGTAACTGAATGGCTGTGTGAGTAATTGTATGGGTGAGTTAGTTGCTGTGTGAGTGACTGTATGGGTGAGTGAGTAGGTGTATGGTTAACTGATTTACTGTGTAAATGGCTGTATGAGTATATGAGTGGGTGTTTAAGACTGTATTTATCTATGACTGACTCTGTGACTGGCTGTACTGGTAAGTGAGTAGGAGCATGAGTGGCTTTATATGTGAGTGTGTGTTTCCTTTAGTGGCTCTATATGGATAAGTCGATGTGTTACTGGCTCTATGGATGAGTGACAAGATGTGAGAGTGTTTGTCTGGCTTCTGTGAATGAGTGTGTTAGTGATTGTGTGGGAATGGGTGTATGACATGTTTTATGGGGTGTAAGTGGGTGTGTTTCTTTAGATAATGTCCTTGGTGATATCATTTCAGATGTCACCAGTGATATAATCAGTGATGTAATTCGAGATGTCATCAGTGATGTCACTGACCATGTAATATGTGAGGCCATAAGCAGAGAATTGTGGAGTCATGGGTTTTAGTTAGCTCAGGTAACTATAACTGCTGAATTTATATATATATATATATATATTCACTGAAAAAACCATAGGTTATAGACCATATATAGTTAGGAATTAGCATTTAAAAAACCTTATTTTACTCACACAAAACCATTGAAATTCCATATATAGTTAGTTGCACTAACTATATATCGCGCACCCGCAATCCACTGCTGATCATGTCACATATTACATCATTCATGACATGGTCAGTGACATCACTGATGACATCACTGATGACATCTCAAATGACATCACTGATGAGATCACTGATGACGTCATCCAGTGACTGTGTGTTTCTGTAAAGTTTAAATATGTTTTACATATTGAAGAATGAGTAGATGTATAAGTGTCTGGACGAAGGATTTAGTAGGTGCATGACTGAATGTATGAGTGAGTGATTAAATGTGTCTCACTGAGTGCATGGGTTAGTGACTAAACTGTCTTAATTTGTGCATCATTATGTCTGTTGTTCTGTAAACTGCTGCATGTGTTGATCATTAGCTATACGAGAGGCTATATGTGTTATTAATTGGTTGCCCAAGTATTTCTATGGCAGATTGAGTTTGTGTGGGGGTGGCTGGAAGGTGTGTGACTCTATGCATAGATGTGTGAGCAGTTTATTCACTAGGTGTATGAGTTCAAGAGTGCATGTGGAAACAGCTACATGGGCAGTTGACTGTGTGCATGAGTGTATTGATGAGTGAATGGATATCTCAATGCTACATGTCATAGTAAGTACATATGTAAAACACAGTACATGTGAGAGTTGGCATATATAAATAACTGTGCATGAGAGCCACTGAATGAGTGAGTGGTTGTATCGATCATTGTGAACTTGTATCAGGGATTGTATAAGAGAGTAAATATGTGTTAGTATATGTTTCAATAAGTAAGGTGTGTTTAACTGTATAGTTGAAGAAATGGAGGTGAGATTGTTTCTTTGCATGACTGACTGGGTGTGTGAGTAACTCCATGGATGAGTGGCAGTGTGTGAGTGTCTGTATACACTGAGTGTATCTAAGGTTATATTAGAGTCTGAAGAGGTTTATCGTATTAGCACAAGAATGATGTCAAATGAGATGTCATCAATGATGTCATCAGTGATGTCATTTGAGATGTCATCAGTGATGTCATCAGTGATGTCACTGACCATGTCATGAATGATGTAATATGTGACATGATCAGCAGTGGATTGCGGGTGCGCGATATATAGTTAGTGCAACTAACTATATATGGAATTTCAATGGTTTTGTGTGAGTAAAATAAGGTTTTTTAAATGCTAATTCCTAACTATATATGGTCTATAACCTATGGTTTTTTCAGTGAATTTTCAAGGTTTTGTAAATGCTAATTCCTAACTATATATGGTCTATAACCTATGGTTTTTTCAGTGAATTTCAATGGTTTTTTAATAGCAAATATCATAAGCTGTCGAATGTCAAGTACGTGGTAAGTGAAAACATTTTCGTGTTTATGCACACTGATCTGCTTTGAATGGTGCCCCCCCCCCCTCATTTCTATTAGGAGTACTCTCTCTTTGCAGATAGTGAAAGGTAGTTAACGCAGGCCTTTGCCCCCGTTGTAATCCGTCGTGCCTGCTTCTCTCTCCATTTGATTGATTGTTATCCAAGTATTTACTGTTTTAGAATTAGTTCTCTTTGGTTCATTCTCTATTTACAAACAAACACAGAGTCGCAATACTCTGTTTAGTCTTTGCAGATAACGAAAAATCGTGTAAAAAAAAAGAAAAGGAATCGAGCAAAATCAGTAGGCCACTAATGGGATCTCTTTTTGACCTCGCTAAAATAGAAACATTAGGAACAACCCCTCATGACAAATACAAAACTAGTGAGATGAACTGAACTCCACACAATGATGGCTGCAAAACAGCTCGGCTCCGCCACCCACCCCGCCCAAAATAACGATAAAGAGCGGCTGCCATGATTGGTTGCGGAATGGCCACAACGGAGCTACGAAATGGTGGTGCTCTCATGCTAACCCCAGCTTCAGTCTGAAACATCCAGAAACACTGTAGACTACCAATTCGATCAGTTCCGGTAGCGCCCCAATGTAACCCGGTAGAGAAGAACTAGCCCTCCCCTCTTTGACTGATGGTTCTTGTTGCCTGTCCCTTCTGTTGTCATTTAACAGAACTATTTAGCCTGCTGAAAGGGGTTGTGTTTCGACCGCTGGTTGGTGGAGACATTTTGACTATATTCTGGACCTGCGTTGTCGCGTAATGCGTCATATGACGCGCCGCGTTAGCGCATCCGGAAGTCATCCGGGGCGCGCAGCGCGTAACGTAAGCATAACAAGTCATGTGACTTGTTAATAAAACTTTTCATTGGTTCATTTTACTTTTCTTATTCTAATGATGAAAGCCTTGGTCATATCACCTAAAAATTACGCTTTTAATTACTTCCGAACATTATTTTTTCTTAAATATATGTTATAATGTTCCAGGCTAATGTACTGTCCCGGAAATTTTACAACTGTCCTGCAAGTAAAATATATTCTTTTTTCGAGAAAAAGAGCGTTTCTTCGTCCCATGACGGAGCCGTTGAGCAAAAGAAAGTCGACCTGCTGTCTTAGTCGCCGATACGCCTGAATATGAGATTCTTATCGATCACTTTATGTTGCAGGAATAGAAAACACAACAGCCCTTGACCATATATCTTTACTGCGTTCCTTCGTATTATACCTTTTACCCTTCATGTAATTGGTCTGCTTTATTTCACTTGCCTTTTAATGATTCTAAAACAGTGACTATTATTAAAAACTTTACCAATGTATATACTACTACCATGTTTTCTTTTAAAAACCTTTATTGTGAAAATTTCATTATACAAATACGAGCCTATAACCACGTGGGCCTGCCACGGAGCAAACTGTAATCGTATATGATGAATAGACATTTACACTGTAGAGGAACGTAACGGGCGGGCCATTAGGTTGCAAGAACTAAGGTGTCTAACAGTTACGGAATCGGTGGACGTACATTTTATAATTAAAATACGACAGGGCCAGTTACAATAAAATTATCTAGATATACATTTGCGGGCAAGTACCATGGGTGACGTTAATTCGAATTTTCAACAGTACAGTAATCAATAACACATCAGAACTTAATATCAATAGGGATGTCGAAATATTCAATCAATTCTCGTCCCCGCCCGCCATGTGCTTCAAAACTGCATACGTATCTCGTGATTTCAAGGTTCTGCAACCAGTACACAACAAGGAGTTACGAGTCCCATTTATTCCGGCGCCATTTTGGGCGAGGACGGGCAGGTCCAGGATATAGTCAAAATGTCTCTACCAACCATCGACTATGATGATGTTCATATGCTGTATTTATTAGAGTAACACTCATCTGTCCACATGAAATTAATTTACCACAATCTAAACATGTCATTTTAATCTTTCCAAAGTTCTTCTAAATATTTGGGACCGTTTCCCTTGCCTCTGAAGCTCTCAGTGCCACTTTTTTGATGAATGTACTAGCAGGTCAGGGGTTCTCCTCCAAATCTCTCTTTTATGCAGCACTATAATTAATTGGTGCCACCTCTCCATATGACGATGCATGGTATAGTTACCACAACTATATTTTTTTTCGGTTCCTCTGGAGAGTTCATCGTGGCAGATGAAGCGTGTAACGTACCGGGCATTTACCTTTTTTTGCATGTACAGGAAAGGAAAAAAAAATCAAGCGTCCGAGTTCTAAGGTGTCCCAGGGCCATTTTAGTGGACCAGGCCCAAATCCAAAGAACAGGCCGCCATTTTGAGAGTCCTCTTGCAGCCGCCTGTCGCTGTAGCATCAAGAGCAGCCGAAACTCAGCTGAATGGCAACTGAAACGGTAAATGGGCGCCCCACTACATTTCAGCATTGTAGGATGACCACACCAGTACAGCAACTTGCTAGACATCACCTCGGTGCCATCCGGATCTCGGCGCCCCACTGCAGATGAAGTGCCTCTCAACTATGAAACCACCACGGTGACATCCGGATCTTGGCGCGTTGTGCTGCCTTCGGCCTATTCGCACATCGGTCCGCTACTGACGTCATCTCACAGGCTAATGGGGCGACCCACGGCGAGTTTCAGCATTGTAGGATGACCACACCAACTTGCTAGACATCACCTCGGTGCCATCCGAATCTTGGCATCTCAACGCCTAGTGGTATCTTCCATACAGAAAATATTGTTACGCTGCCTTTGGCCCCATTCGCACATCAGTCCGCAACTTAGACATCACCTCGGTGCCATCCGGATCTTGGCATCTCAGCGCCTTGTGGTGTCAGTCAGAAAATATTGTTGCGCTGCCTTTGGCCCCATTCGCACATCAGTCCGCTACTGACACCATCTCACAGGCCAATAGGGCGCCCCACGCCGACTTTTACCATTGTACGATGGCCACACCAGTGGCACAACTTGCTAGACATCACCTCGGTGCCATCCGAATCTTGGCATCTCAACGCCTAGTGGTATCTTCCATACAGAAAATCTTGTTACGCTACCTTTGGCCCCATTCGCACATCGGTCCGCAACTTAGACATCACCTCGGTGCCATCCGGATCTTGGCATCTCAGCGCCTTGTGGTGTATTCTCTTCAGAAAATATTGTTGAGCTGCCTTTGGCCCCATTCGCACATCGGTCCGCAACTTAGACATCACCTCGGTGCCATCCGGATCTTGGCATCTCAGCGCCTTGTGGTGTCTTCTACTCCGAAAATATTGTAGAAAATATTGTTGCGCTGCCTTTGGCCCCATTCACACATCAGTCCGCTACTGACACCATCTCACAGGCCAACAGGGCGCCCCACGCCGACTTTTACCATTGTACGATGGCCACACCAGTGCCACAACTTGCTAGACACCACCTCGGTGCCATCCGGATCTTGGCATCTCAGCGCCTTGTGGTGTCTTCAAATCAGAAAATATTGTTGCGCTGCCTTTGGCCCCATTCGCACATCGGTCCGCTACTGACGCCATCTCACAGGCCAACGGGGCGCCCCACGCCGACTTTCAACATTGTAGGATGGCCACAGAAGTGCGACAACTTACTAGACACCACCTCGGTGCCATCCGGATCTTGGCGCGTTGTGCTGCCTTCGGCCTATTCGCACATCGGTCCGCTACTGACGCAAACTCACAGGCCAACGGGGCGCCCCACGCCGACTTTCAGCATTGTAGGATGGCCACACCAGTGCGGCAACTTGCTACACACCACCTCGGTGCCATCCGGATCTTGGCATCTCAGCGCCTAGTGGTGTCTTCTATTCCGAAAATATTGTTGCGCTGCCTTCGGCCCCATTCACACATCGGTCCGCTACTGACGCCATCTCACAGTCCAACGGGGCGCCCCACGCCGACTTTCAGCATTGTAGGATGGCCACACCAGTGCGGCAACTTACTAGACACCACCTCGGTGCCATCCGGATCTTGGCGCGTTGTGCTGCCTTCGGCCTATTCGCACATCGGTCCGCTACTGACGCAAACTCACAGGCCAACGGGGCGCCCCACGCCGACTTTCAGCATTGTTGGATGGCCACGCCAGTGCGGCAACTTACTAGACACCACCTCGGTGCCATCCGGATCTTGGCGCGTTGTGCTGCCTTCGGCCTATTCGCACATCGGTCCGCTACTGACGCAAACTCACAGGCCAACGGGGCGCCCCACGCCGACTTTCAGCATTGTAGGATGGCCACACCAGTGCTGCAACTTGCTGGACACCACCTCGGTGCCATCCGGATCTTGGCGCGTTGTGTTGCCTTCGGCCTATTCGCACATCGGTCCGCTACTGACGCCGCCTCACGTGCCAACGTATTTTCTCCGCATTTTACACCCTATGCCGCATAACAGGTCATGTGACTTGTTTATAAAACTTTTCATTGGTTCATTTTACTTTTGGTTTCCTAATGATGGAAGGCTTGATCATGTGACCTAAAAACAACACTTTTCATTGGATGAAAACTTTTTTTTTTCCCAAACGATGAAAGCCCCACCTTGTTTCTGGATGTTTCAGACTGAAGCTGGCGTCAGCATGAGAGCACCACCATCTCGTAGCTCAGTCGTGGTCATTCCGCGAGCAATCATGGCAGCCGCTCCCCACCAGAAGCCTGCAGGAGTCGGAGCCCCCAAAACTTTTGATGAATTCTCAAGGCGGAGGGGACGCTTTCGAGAATGGGGTCCAAGACCTAGCAGACAAGCGTCCGATTTCCAAGGTGTCCCAGGGCCATTTCAGTGGACCAGGCCCAAAAAGGAAACAGCCTGCCGCCATTTTGAGAGTCCTGTGACAGCTGCCTATCGCTGCACCGCAAGAGTGGGCGCAACTCAGCTGAATTGCGGCTTTTGACACAGTGGACCAAAAACGGACGGAATGGCAACTGAAACGGTAAAGGGGCGCCCCACTACAACAGATGACTCTCCACCTGGAGAAGCCCGTTCACGCCGCCTCCCCCGGGGCGCCCCACGCCGTTATTCGGAGCAGCATTGTAGGATACCAAAACCAGTGCGGCAACTTACTGGACATCACCTTGGTGCCATCGTTCTGCTGCCTTGGAACTATTCGCGCAACAGTTTGCTACTGATGACCCACCCCCCGCGACGCCCCATGCCGTTATTTGCTGGGTGGCAACTTACTAGACATCACTTTCGTGTCATCTAGATTTCGGCGCGTTCTGCTGCCTTGGAACTATTCGCACAACAGTTTGCTACTGATGACCCACCCCCCGCGACGCCCCACGCCGGAAATCTGGACGTTGTGCTGCGTTGGGACTATTCGCACAGCCGACCGCTACTTCGTTGTTTTTCCCTAAAAATGTTTATATGTTATTACTATTTTTGTTTTCTTGTATATATTTATAAATTATTAAAGTTTTATAATCTTACTACTTTGTCGGAGTGCTATATATTTTTAATGTGACACATAATTGTAAAAACTTTGATGTACAAAGAGTCATCCCTGGAATCTTCCGCTTCAGGCTCGGTCCCCTCCCCAATCACAATACAGGATGGTTTTCAGATAATAGCAACGCTTCTGCTGTGACGGATCTCATCGAGTGTGGGCCTTGATCTACTATAACTCCTTTGAAGAGGGGTGATTCTTTACAGCTGTGGCCATAAACTACATCTGCAGGGCTAGCTGATACCCTAGGACCAGCCTGGACAATCGGACACAGAGGAAAAGGAGTGTCAGAGGGTGCGGTAGTGAATAGGGCGAAAGGGAGGTGTCGGGCGGGCACAGGGTGTGATTCTCAGGGAAGAGCAGCGCAGATGGGGGGAAGTTTATTACCCATGCATAAGACAGAGAGCGGGGGTTACCACTGCCTGGGGGAGATGCTTGCGAGGGTGGGGAGCCATGCTAAGGATCGACAGCGTGCACAGAGTGGGTCTGGTCAAGGCATCTAAAATGGCTGCCGTGCACGACAAAAGTGTGGCATTTGAAAAAAGACAAGATGGCGCAGACAATGTTTTTCAACACTTCCTGATTTCCTTCGAATCGAACGTTAACAGACGTTGGGGCATATTACCAAAGTTAAGCGATATTTATCCCTAACGATGCTTAGCAACGATTTTTTTACCGTCAGAAATTATCGCAGATAAACCTTGCTATTATCAAGGTTTATCGGAAATACGATAAAAAACGACCGCAATGCATTAATATCGCTGAAAACTCAGCGATATTCATGCATTACCGAGCTAATGCTCTTAGCCATGTTATCCACCTCCCATTGGATAACATGGCTAAGAACTGCTCAGGGCAGGTGGTAGCTTTTGGAGATATTCGCGCTTATCTCGAATATTTCCAAAAGTTGATAATAGGAGATAGCGATGTTAGCGACTGTTTCCAGTCGCTAACATCTTGGCATGCCCACTTTGCATGTCATTAGTGATAAATATCACTCACATGCAAAGTGGGGCCCAATATGGTCGCTATCTTCTACTAGCCGTCGCTAACTGGTGTTAGCAACAGCTAGGTAATACACATATAATTTTATCTCCGCGAAGCGGAGCGCTGTTACAGATATATATCTTGTTTCTGAACGTTAATTTCTCAAAATGCACTGAAGCACATATATTGAGACCTAGCAAAGGCACATCGGGCTACCAGTCCCTACAATTTTGCCAAGTTTCGTGCAAATCCATTCAGCTGTTCGATCCTACCGAGAGACAAGATGGCGGCCGCTACGGACTGTTTGGAATGTTTACAGACACCGGAGAGCCAATCAGCTTCGCTTCGCAAAGCTCCGTAACGCGAAAAGTATGCGAAGCGGTGCGCTGTTACAGATATATATCTTTTTTTGAACGTTAATTTCTCAAAATCCACTGGAGCACATATATTGAGATCTAGCAAAGGCACATCGGGCTACCAGTCCCTACAATTTTGCCAAGTTTCGTGCAAATCCATTCAGCTGTTCGATTATTATTATTTTTATTTTTTTTTGCCCCGCGGGGCCCTTTTAAAACCTCCACATCAAACCTAGGGGGTGAGCGACAATGTACTATGCCCCCTTATGGTCATTTGCCCCTTCGCTTTGGCCTCCTCTTGTCTCTCGATCCTACCGAGAGACAAGATGGCGGCCGCTACGGACTGTTTGGAATGTTGACAGACGCCGGAGAACCAATCAGCTTCGCTTCACAAAGCTCCGTTGCGCGAAAAGTACGCGTCCTGGGGCGCTGCCCAGTCCGCTGTTACAGATATATATCTTTTTTTAAACGTTAATTTCTCAAAATCCACTGGAGCACATATATTGACACCTACAAAAGGCACATCGGGCTACCAGTCCCTACAATTTTGCCAAGTTTCGTGCAAATCCATTCAGCCGTTCGGGCTAAAAGTGAGGCCAACCGCCCTATGGAAATTAACATGGGAAAAACGCGTTTTGGGACCCCCCTTTTTTCTCGGCCCCCCCTTGACGAACCCCCCCAAAATTTTCAGGGGCTGCTCAGAAACAAAATGTGCCATTTTCCTGAAAATTTCAGCCAATTCCGTCCACAAACGCCAAAGTTATTAGACATAGAATTTTCAAAAATCCCATAGGGAAAAAATCCTAACTATATATACCTACTGGCGACCGCCAGTAGGTAATATATATATATATATATATATATATATATATATATATATATATATATATATATATATATATATATATATATATATATATATATTCACTGAAAAAAACATAGGTTATAGACCATATATAGTTAGGAATTAGCATTTAAAAAACCTTATTTTACTCACACAAAACCATTGAAATTCCATATGTGATGTCATTTGAGATGTCATCAGTGATGTCATCAGTGATGTCACTGACCATGTCATGAATGATGTAATATGTGACATGATCAGCAGTGGATTGCGGGTGCGCGATATATAGTTAGTGCAACTAACTATATATGGAATTTCAATGGTTTTGTGTGAGTAAAATAAGGTTTTTTAAATGCTAATTCCTAACTATATATGGTCTATAACCTATGGTTTTTTCAGTGAATTTCAATGGTTTTTTAATAGCAAATATCATAAGCTGTCGAATGTCAAGTACGTGGTAAGTAAAAACATTTTCGTGTTTATGCACACTGATCTGCTTTGAATGCTGCCCCCCACCCCTCATTTCTATTAGGAGTACTCTCTCTTTGCAGATAGTGAAGGGTAGTTAACGCAGGCCTTTGCCCCCGTTGCCCCCGTTGTAATCCGTCGTGCCTGCTTCTCTCTCCATTTGATTGATTGTTCTCTTTGGTTCATTCTCTATTTACAAACAAGCACAGAGTCGCAATACTCTGTTTAGTCTTTGCAGATAGCGAAAAATCGTGTAAAAAAACAAAAGGAATCGAGCAAAATCAGTAGGCCACTAATGGGATCTCTTTTTGACCTCCCTAAAATAGAAACATTAGGAACAACCTGTTGATAATACCAATGTGTATGTACATAAGCGGCGTTCATTTGTGTTCACAGTACCCCTTGTTGATTGTTTGAATCGAGCATTGAATTGTTCGAAGTTGATTCTCTTAAGAATCTTCTCTGCCTGCAAACGAGGAAGAATAGGAATATTCTCTCTCCCTTTGCAGATAGTGAAGGGTAGGTAACGCAAACCTTTAACACATCGTGCCTATTTCGTTCCTCATTGATTGATTGTTTCCCCAAACATTGACTGTTTGGGAATTGATTCTTTTTGGAGGTATTCCCTGTTTGCAAATATACGTAGGAAAATCTTTGCAAATAGTGAAAGGGTACGTAATGCGGACCTTTCTCCCCCGTTGTAATCTGTCATGCCTATCTACTCCCCACTGATTGATGCACCTGTTTCACCCGGACCATTTACTAGAGATACGTCATCTGGCCCGACCAGAGAGCACCCCTAGTGAAAAGGACATATGCAATAATAACGAAGTGATCACTGTATCCTGTTAACAGAAACTTTAGCATGAAACAACCTGGAAAGAAAAGAATAGGAAAACGAAAATCAGTAGGCCACTGATGAACATGAACTTTTATTAAACAACGAACAAAGAAACGATAACATAACGTAATGATAAAACCTATTAATGTCCTAGAAACAAGAAAACGTTAAAATATGCCAGTGGTGAGAGACCAGAAAAACAGTAAGAGAAACCAAATCACCCCTCGCTGTCCCACCGCCTGCTACGCCAAAAAAATCGATAGACTAGGGAAAATGCAAGTCAGTAGAACATCCGCCCCCACTCTGGAAACTTCCAAGGTGGGGCAGGGTTGCGGCTACGCCCAGCCGGGAGCAGCCCATATAAGGCGGGTCCTGCTGCCACGCCTCGGCCAGGAGATCCTAACGTAGGGTGTAGCCGGAGGAGAGGCCGAGGCCAGCGGGACCCGGCCAGGGGATTGCCTTTACAACGCTGAACAGTTGCAGGGGGGGGAATGTCTCCTCGACCCTCCCCTCTCTCTCCCAGTCCGGCCGCGGTGGCCCTTGACAGTTTCAGGTAGTCCCGCCACATGCTCTTCCGGTCCGGCCACCAACGGTCGGGGGGCCGAGGCCGACGGGATCCGGCTGCAGCCGATAAACCAAGAAACCCGTTCATGGGGCCAGAGCCAGGGGCGTCCGGCCAACATCTACCGGAAGCCCGGCCCGAAGACGGATGGGACACTTCTTCTTTCTTGAATAATGGCTGCGACAACACTGGGGGGGATGTCTTGCACATGCCTCCGACCCCCCCCCCCTCGTCCTCATCGCCTGGTCCGGCCATAACAAATCTCAAGCGAGACGCCGTGGGGTGCACTGGGAGGGAGAGACGGTGCGAACAGGCCTCTCCCGCCTCCCCAGGTGGAGGCTTCCCAGCTGCACCCTCAGCGCTCCAGGCGCCCGGAAAAGGGTTCTTCCACTGTGGCCATGCTGCAACGTCTCGCCCGGCAGGGTGGAGCCCGTCCGCTCATTTGACCCCGCGATCGCCAGTAGCTACCGAACTCTCAAAATGGCGGTCGACCTGGCAAGAGCGGGCCCAGCATAAAGAAATGGCCCGGTCACTGGTTGACTCCACCACCGTAGTCCTCCACGACCTTGAAGATTCTAGAGGAGCCGCGGGAGTCTCCGACCCCCGATGGGGAATGACTGCCATGATCGCCCGTGGAGTGACGAAACTGTATCCGCGGGACGTCGGCGCTCCCATGCTGGCGCCAGCCTCACTTTGAATTACTAGAATCCTGCAGACCTCAGTTCCGGTGAAAGCACAGTGTGACCCGGTAGGAAAAATTGTTGCACCCCCTCCCCTTTTTGACTGATAGTTCAAACCACCGATCCTTTCCTTTGCCCTTTTAACGGAACTTTGGACTGCCTCCCCCTCTTTTACATTTTCTAGAGAAAACAAAACATTAACCACTACATTAGCATAGCAGTTGACACCAGAACTGTATTCAAATTGAAAACCAACAACATCTTCAACAGAATCCTTTTTGTTTCTGCTGTGACCCTGCTACAGCACAGGCATTGTCCCCAGCAGTAATTCTGCAATGCCGGTAAGAATAGCTGTGGTGCCTACTGGACTCACTCACCCCCGCGGCGCCCCACGCCGTTATTTGCTGGGCGGTAACTTACTAGACATCACTTTCGTGCCATCTAGATTTCAGCGCGTTCTGCTGCCTTGGAACTATTCGCACAACAGACTGCTACTGACGACCCACCCCCAGGCAACATCTTCTGAATTTTCATAATTCGAAAGAACTAGTAACATGTCCTCATCAGGAATTCAAAAGAAATTGCCACGGTCTCTTCGTTGTTTAAATGTTTTTACTGTTTTTGTTTTGTTGTATATATTTATATGTTATTAAAGTTTTATATTCCTACTACTTTGTTGGAGTGCTATATATTTTTAATGTGACACATAATTGTAAAAACTTTGATGTACAAAGAGTCATTCCTGGAATCTTCCGCTTCAGGCTCGGTCCCCTCCCCAATCACAATACAGGATGGTTTTCAGATAGTAGGAACACGTGTGGTGTGACGGATCTCATCGGGTGTGGGCCTTGATCTACTCTAACTCCTTTGAAGAGGGGTGATTCTTTACAGCTGGGGCCATAAACTACATCTGCAGGGCTAGGTGATAGCCTGGACAATCGGACACAGAGGAAGAGGAGTGTCAGAGGGTGCGGTAGTGAATAGGGCGAAAGGGAGGTGTCGGGCGGGCACAGAGTGTGATTTTCAGGGAAGAGCAGCGCAGATGGGGGGAGGTTTATTGCCGATGCATAAGACAGAGAGCGGGGGTGACCAGTGCCTGGGGAAGATGCTTGCGAGGGTGGGGAGCCATGCTACGAATCGACAGCGTGCAGAGAGTGGGTCTGGTCAAGGCATCTAAAATGGCTGCCGTGCACGACAAAAGTGTGGCATTTCAAAAAAGGCAAGATGGCGCAGACAATGTTTTTCAACACTTCCTCATTTCCTTCGAATCGAACGTTAACAGACGTTGGTGCATATTACCAAAGTTAAGCGATATTTATCGCTAACGATGCTTACCAACAAATTTTTTACCGCTAAGCATCGTCAGAAATTATCGAAGATAAACCTTGCTATTATCAAGGTTTATCGCAAATGCGATAATAAACGGCCGCAATGCATGAATATCGCTAAAAAGTCAGCGATATTCATGCATTACCGAGCTAATGCTCTTAGCCATGTTATCCACCTCCCATTGGATAACATGGCTAAGAACTGCTCAGGGCAGGTGTTACTTTTTGGAGATATTCGCGCTTAGCGCGAATATCTCAAAGTTGGTAATAGGAGATAGATATCTTGCATGTTGTAATGCAAATTATTGTGGTATATGGAACTCATACCATAATCTCTCAGGAAAGCAGAAACTGATCCTTTTGGGACCGCCTAAAAAGGCCTAGGGGGTGAGGGGTACTCTACTTTGCCCCCTTTTCACGTTCCGAACTATTTTATTTTACTCTCTTCTGTAATTAGACAAAATAGCAGCGATAAGATGCATCGGAGACACACAGTGAGAGAAAGGAGGCCGGAGATGAAGAAGAGATGTCAAATACACATTGGAGATAATATAGTGGCAGAAGGGAAGTAAATATGAGTAAACTTACCATGTAACATAAAAATGTTGCACTCTATACTATAAGTCTCATTTTATACTACAATCACTTCGCTACAACCTCATAAATTAAAAATAAAAATGAATAATGTCTCAAACAATTTTTGATTTCTAAATATAAATTTATTCTTCAGAATTTTCTAAATTTGAAAGAACTAGTAACATGTCCTCATCAGCAATTTCCTCATGAAAAGTCTGCAATGATGATTCTTGTAACTCTATGGTCTCCAAACATTCGATAAATTCGCCATCAACAGATTGATCAAAAAAATCATTCAAGTCATCTCCTCCTTGTGACAATATTTCATTATTGGTGCTGTCAATTTCAATCAATGTAGTGGAATCATTCAAGTCATCTCCTCGTGACAATATTTCATTATTGGTGCTCTCAATTTCAATCAATGTAGTGGAATCATTCAAGTCATCTCCTCCTTGTGACAATATTTCATTATTGGTGCTGTCCATTTCAATCAATCTAATGGAATCATACAAGCCATCTCCTCCTTGTGACAATATTTCATTATTGGTGCTCTCAATTTCAATCAATGTAGTGGAATCATTCAAGTCATCTCCTTGTGACAATATTTCATTATTGGTGCTGTCCATTTCAATCAATCTAATGGAATCATACAAGTCATCTCCTCCTTGTGACAATATTTCATTATTGGTGCTCTCAATTTCAATCAATGTAGTGGACAATTCAAAAGAAATTGCCACGGTCTCTTCATTGTGAGCCATTTTATTTTGAAATTGCTTGCTGTAAATTGCAGAAAAAAATAATCACTTTCATTTATCGTTTTTAGTAATACATATTATAAAACTAACTTTATCAAGTATTTAGTATAACAGAAGGACTGCAAATAAATAACAGAAAACATTTTTCAAATTATCTTCAAGTGTACAACATAGTTCCCCTTACAAATTAACAACTCACCTTTTTAAAAGTAGGAGAAGTGTTAGTACTGTGTAAATCAAACACCAGAAATTCACCACCAAAAATTCCTCACAAATGTACCTCAGACAGTAGTATCACAAAATGGCTGTGGTTTCCTCTCATTTGACATATATACATAACCAATTAACTTTCATCACACACAAATACAAAACCAAAGTAACATTTTAATTGGTTCTAAATTTCAACACTTTCAAATGTGTTTTCCCCATGCAATTTTCCATAGGACATTTACATACGTCTACAGCCTGAATGGCTGAACGGAATTACACCAAACTTGGCAAAATGGTACATCAAACCTAAGAGGTCAGGAAGGATCTACTATGCCCCCTTATGGTCATTTCCCCCTTCGCTTTGGCCTCCTCTTGTCTCTCAATCCTACCGAGAGACAAGATGGCGGCCGCTACGGACTGTTTGGAATGTTGACAGACGCCGGAGAACCAATCAGCTTCGCAAAGCTCCGTAACGCGAAAAGTACGCGAAGCGGAGCGCTGTTACAGATATATATCTTTTTTTTAACGTTAATTTCTCAAAATCCACTGGAGCACACATATTGAGACCTAGCAAAGGCACATCGGGCTACCAGTCCCTAATATTTTACCAAGTTTCATGCAAATCCATTCAGCCGTTCGATTATTATTATTTTTCTTTTTTTTTTGCCCCGCGGGGCCCTTTTAAAACCTCCACATCAAACCTAGGGGGTCAGCGAGGATCTACTATGCCCCCTTATGGTCATTTGCCCCTTCGCTTTGGCCTCCTCTTGTCTCTCGATCCTACCGAGAGACAAGATGGCGGCCGCTACGGACTGTTTGGAATGTTTACAGACGCCGGAGAACCAATCAGCTTCGCTTCACAAAGCTCCGTTGCGCGAAAAGTACGCGTACTGGAGCGCTGCCCGGTCCGCTGTTACAGATATATATCTTTTTTTAAACGTTAATTTCTCAAAATCCACTGTAGCACATATATTGAGACCTACAAAAGGCACATCGGGCTACCAGTCCCTACAATTTTGCCAAGTTTCGTGCAAATCCATTCAGCCGTTCGGGCTAAAAGTGAGGCCAACCGCCCTGTGGAAAACTCAATGTTAAAAACACGTTTTGGGACCCCCCTTTTTTCTCGACCCCCCCTGGACGAACCCCCCCCCAATTTTCAGGGGCTGCTCAGAAACAAAATGTGCCATTTTCCTGAAAATTTCAGCCAATTCCGTCCACAAACGCCAAAGTTATTTGACATAGAATTTTCAAAAATCCCATAGAGAAAAAATCCTAACTATATATACCTACTGGCGACCGCCAGTAGGTAATATATATATATATACATATATATATATATATATATATATATATATTTATGTAATTTTTTATTATATTTGTTTTACTTACTGGTTGTTGCCAGTAGGTAGTTTTAGTTAGGATGTAGTTTCTATGGGAAAAGTGTTATTTGACTTGCCCATATCTTTGGAGTAGTTTGAGGGATCTTCACAAACCTTTCCAAAAAGGTGCCCCAGTGATTCCTGTTGTACAAGGAAAGTTTGGGGGGGGGGTTGATGCATAACGGGGGGGTTGAGAAAACGGGGGGTCCTATTTCCCATCGGAACTTTAGGTACTGCTACAGCCCGAACTTCTGAACTGAATTGCACCGCATGCTGCTCCCCGCTGCCCTGGGGGCCACCACCTCCCCGAGCAATAGAAGGCCCTAGAAAATACCATCCCACAGAATGGCTCCTGCTATGTTTCGTGGTGTCTCCCATAGCTGTTTGCTAAGTTCCCGCCAAGCCATAGCATACTGTGCTCAGAGCACAATTGCTTTTGCAAAGAGTAAGCTGCATGTTTAGCATGTTTACCTGTGTGTAAAAGTAATGTTGGCTCCCACAGGATGAGGGCAGCCAGCAGGTATCGCAGGGGCTTTCAGGCTCCCTTCATGGTCCCCATCATTGCTGAGTGGGTGCCCTGGGTGGGATGCGGTACCCAGGTCCATATTTGACCAGGGAGAGGGGCTGTGAGTCCTCCGTCATCCTATTTTATTTACTTGAAAAAAAATGTTAAGGCCAGGCCCCCCATATCAGACCAGGAGTGGGGGTCTGCTTGGGTCTGCTTTGGAAGGACAGAAAGCACAGTTGGTTTTATACACCGTTTCTGACTTAGCAGATAATCTCTTTGGTAACCAACAAGATTTTAAAGATCCCTCCGTGTTGCACATTCATATTGAGAAGCTTACCTGTTTAATTTGCTCCACGTGGTGTCAAGGATCCTATTTACTTTATTGCTCATGTTGTGGTCGCAGCTGCAAGCATCTAAACGTGACCGATTGCCCATTTGTTTTTTATACATTCTTGCTTTCTTGTTTTTATGCCTCTCTTTTGTTTTTGTTAATTTCTGAAGTCCAAACAATTATAACTTCTCAATATTTACACTGGGGAATACTGCTTATTGTAGTCATTAAATGTAACACTTTTTTACTATGTCTTGAATTTCATGTGCTAATGTGTGACTCGTGACATGCTAGATGGGGATAATTTTAGTCTAGACATAGATTGGACATTTAAAGCTGTGTTTTCGTGGTAGAGTTAGTTTAATATGAGTTAACCTAAAGCTAGTCTCCAAGCGTATTTTACTCTCAGACATCCTGGTTGTTAAGTTCTTTTATTGATCCTCTTTTATGTAATTTATTGATGCAATTTATAATTACCACTTTGCTCATAGACAATTTTGTTTATCTTTGCGCTGTTATCGTCCTTTGGCTCATTAATTCTGCTCTCTTGTAATCAACTCTGTGCAACAATTATGTTCATCTGAGTTTATAGCTTCCCCTGAGGTTCAGCGGTAATGATGATTTATGTTAATTCAATCTTGGGCATTAGAGATTTTGCAATTCAGACATTTCGTTCAGTTCAAGAGTGGCCATATCAAAATCAGCTATGGTTCCTCTGGATAAGGCACCTTTCTAGATCTCCTCCTCTAGAGTCAGACTGTACTACTGCTAGGACCATCCACTTGTAATCAGTTTCCGTATGCTTCTTCTCATCAAAATGGTTAATCAGTAGCACAGAAATAACGTTTTGCCATACTTGAATTTTGCTAAGTGATCCGCTATCTTACCTCCTGATATTTTTTGCCAATCATGCAATTTCTGGCAAGAACAATTAATGCCATATACACCATTCTTTGTCTTACAATATGAGAATGTAGTTTGCTTCCATTTTACATTGTCCATTTGGAATTCCCAGCCTTCTATTGTTTGATTGCATGCTACACATGTGCCACACTTATGGTGTCCTTCAAAGGAAGATAGCTTCCTGTGTTGCCTCAGGTTAGCTATTGCTAGCAATAGAGGAATGTAGCCCATGACAAGATGTTTGCCTATGCTTGAGTTCTTCTTGACTGCAAACAGAGGGCGCTCCATGTTGATGTCCAATTTTGAAACTAGGTGCCAGTTCTTCAGTATAATTCTTTTAAAGTGATTGGTTTGGGGGCAGTATGTATAGGTAGTTGTATTTCTTTTTTCCAGGAGTCTTTCTCTTGGAGTGAACCCTGCTCTCTTTAAAGAATTTTTAGTGGCCTCTCACTAAAAAAGTTGGCTGGTTTTTTTATGCTGAAATTTTGTTTAGAAGATCCTTTGCCAGGATCAGATTTATCAGCTGATGCAGAAGAGAAAGTTTCCAAGAACATAATGATTCTTTTGCTTTGATCTTTGGTTGTCAGGAAGTGCTCTTTTAGAGTCTGGTATAGTATAATAATCTTCCATGAAATAGGGCATACTATCTTCAAATTTAATATTTTCTTGTCTCTTTCAAATTTGAGTCTGTTTGTTTCAAAACGCATTGACAAGCACTAATTAAGGCGTTGTTGGACTTTCAAACATTTAAATAGGCAATCCAAATGTAAAAAACTTGGTGCCTTGTTTCTGTTTAATTGATGAGTTGAGCCAGCCTCTTCTGATGCTTTATTTTAGCAGTCTGGATAATTAGAGAATTGAGTACTGGTACACTTTATAGGCGTTATGTATGTTTTGTTATTTATAATTTAAGTTTATGTTCTACAGTAATAAGGAAGGATGGGCCATAGGTTACTAAAGTTCGATGGACATCAAATGGATATCATCTAATGTGTATGATTGTGCTATGCAAAATATCTAAAGGAAAAAGATGAAAAATAATCAGGTATAGATACGGTGGTCATGCTTATTAATTTGTGATCACAAAGTAATAATTTATTGTGTTGGTTAAATAACTTCAGCTAAGGTACATTGTTGTTTGTTAATATAGATTTTTTAAAGTTGGCATTTTCCTGCCTAAAGCAAATGTGCTTTTTTGCCATCATAAAGTGTCACTGACTGTTAATTGCTCCCCTGCGGTGTGATTTGTATTCCTTCCAGACAGCGGATAAAAGGACCTTGGGTGTGCGAAAGGGTGTTTCTTTTCTTAGCAGAATGGCCCCTTCATTAGCTTCAAAGGGTAGCTTGAGGGCTGTACCAATTCCCTGACTGATTTCAGAAAATGCTGACTATGTCACTGGCAAATGGAACTCATATCTGGGCCTTCCTGCCTTTCTTTTCTCCAGTCACACACCTAAGCAACACCCGGGGTGCAGGAAAACTCGCCTAAGTCAGTTTTAGGGTAGAAAAAAGAGTGTCTTCCGATGGCAATGGTTATAAATGTGACACCCTCAAAACACCCCTAGACCTGAGAAGTTTCAGAAGGACTGCCTTGCTGTAAGAAGAAGAAATACTGGGTCTGCTTGCCTTGAACCCAGGACGTAAAAGTAACTCTAAGGTTCAGTTAGCTGATCTCCTGTTTAAGCTGTAGGGACACAAAAATCTTCCAGAGGCTCTCCTGATTTTTAGCTGACCAGACTCAACTTCATTTGAACTGGTCCTCTCTTTTGGCCTCTGTGAAAGGGAGTCCTGATATCTGCCCTCGTGCCCCCCAGGTGCTGTGCTCAAAGTCCTGGACCCATGGCTGGAGTCTTAGTGTGCTCTTCAGTGCTAAACTGAAGCTTTCACCAGATCCAACTCCTGAGGCACAGAACGACACAGGGCCTTATAACACAGCACCTTGCAACTTCTGGTTGGCAGCCTATCCTGATCTGATGCAGCATCGAGCAGAATGATTCAGGGCCTCACATTGCAGGAACTCGCTGCTCCTGATCGGTGGATTCACTGAATCTGATGCACAATCTCCACACCAAGGACAAAAGGTAAAACTCACAGTGAGCAGCACCTGGTCTAGTTTCCGCCTGGCACTCCATTCTGATTGGCCTGAACTTTTGACTTTGTCTGAGTCTGGTGTAACTAGAGACCCACATTTAGGGGCCGATTAGGATGGCGGACGGACTTG
Organism: Lissotriton helveticus; assembly: GCF_964261635.1. NCBI lineage: Eukaryota > Metazoa > Chordata > Amphibia > Caudata > Salamandridae > Lissotriton > Lissotriton helveticus. Next base: position 1,770,677,588 of record NC_136063.1, read on the forward strand.
CGTCCGTCCGCCATCCCAGAGGTGGAGGGACCGTCCGCATGGACTGCGGAGGTCCCTCCATGCAAATCAGGATGTGACCGCCACCCTGGCGGTCACATCCTGGATATTTAACATTGCGGCGGGTGCTGCTTCAAGCAGCACCCGCCGCAATGTTAAAAGTGCATGTGTAACATTTACATGCACAAAGCGGCAGGCACCGTGCGGTGCCTGCCGCTTTGTGCATGTAAATGCTGGGGGGTACCATAGGTACCCCCCATGTGCACCCCCCACCCGCCTACGCCCTGGGGGCCCGCAACGGGCCCCCAAAAGCAAAAGTACACATGCTTTTCCACGGCAGAAAAACCGCCGCGGAAAAGCATGTTTACTAATGCTTCCTAATTTGGCTGGTGGTGTCTGATAGACACTGCCAGCCAAAGGAGAGCTTTTCCGCCGCGGTTGTAATCCGACCGCGGCGGAAAAGCAGCAGACAGAATCCAAGACCCACCAGCCATCGTAATGCGGCGGTGGGTCTTTGGTGACTCCGCAGAGGATTTTCCGCCTCCTCCGGGCCGGCGGTGGCTTCCGCCGGCCCGGAGGAGGCGGAAAATCCTCTATCATAATCGGCCCCTTGGTGTGGCATGACTTTTTGGTACTACTTTAATCTTAAGATTTTAAAACTCATAGCTGTGGTTCTACTGTTTTTTTTTAATTTTGGTGTAATTTACTTTATTATACTATATTCTAGTTTTATATTTGATTTGGAATTTGTCTTGTGATTTATTCAATTTATTACTGTTTTAGTACTGCATACATACTTTAAACGTTTCCTCTTAGTTTGACTACTTGTTGTTTCAGGCAACCAGAGAGTTAGGCGTAAGTTTATGTACTCCCTTTCATTGTTTACCTTGACAAGGATTGTTATTATTATGTTGTCACACGCTTCAAACTATTTCTTATTTCTTATAGAAACCAATTATTAACACTGAAAATATTTAATTTGGTGTACTATTGAAATACATCAAGATAATTCTTAGATTTTTCTCCAACCTTTCAATGTATTTCTTTTACTTTTCGTTAAACAACAATGCCTTTCCAACAAGCAATGGCAAAGCTGAGAGATTAGCACCTGTATGAACTATTGGCTTTGCCTATGCTTAATATCAATTAATGGCCCGGTCTTGCATATGTTTTTAAGTAAAAGAGAATATTTGTCAAAAATATTTATAGTGCAATTCATTAGAATGTTTGGTGTATTTTGAGAGAGAGCTATAAAAAATAGCTAAATTGACAGTAATAAGTTAAGAAAGATTGAATATTTGGTGTGTGCCGCTAAAAAGGAAACCGATAGTATCCACTTTTGGGTTGATGTAGCTTACTGGATATGTACAAGACATTGGATTCTAGTTTAAATGTCCATAGTTTAGAACGTTATTTTCCAAACTGAATAAGTGGCTTATGAAAATGAGTATTTACTATACCTATGAATTGTAGGAGACACATATTTTTCAAAGTTTATTTTAGGTCTTCACATATCTCTATCTATCCTACACATGTTTTCACTGGAAAAATGCCTAGAATTGTCACCTGTCTCATAGTGCAGTTTTTAAAGACTTTCTTTTCATTTGGGGCTTATATTTCATATTCTCTGTAATTTATTGTCAGTTAGTGTTACAGTTTAATCTGATTTCATATATATACACCAAGGAACAACAGAGAGTACAATAAGGTATTGAATGATTGACTGTCACAGGGAAGCAGCTGGCAAAATAGCACTGCCTCGTGCCGGTTTGTTTCCCTTGCGGTGAGCAAAACAAGTGCCTTCTGTTCAGTATAACATCATGCTGGCATTTTTAGGCTGGTGTTCTCTCAGATGAGTTCTTAATATCAATTAGAAATGCCGGGGGCATCACAGGACCTCTGTGTCCATATTGACAGAGAGTAGAACAGAGGGCGTTGTAACTTAACACTACGCCCAAAAATGAGCCCCTGATGTTAGTTCTAGAAATGTAATAGTGTCTTCAAGTTACACCTATGAGGTGATTGTAATTTTAATTGTGTGCATCTGTATTTTGCAGAACTGATGCCTATGGCGTCGTTTGGCTCACGGAGGTCTTATATTACCCAAGTGATTTTTATACAAAATATGGCTTCACTTTTGAGTGTACAGTAATGTTGCCTCTATCTTAACAGAGTCCAACATATAAAACTAATTTCTATGTCACACAGTATTACTGAAATTGCACTGCCATGCAACTCTAAATGCACCATATTTTCTACACTGCAAAGGTGTGAAAAAAACGAACCAATATAGGGGTCATTTTACGCTTTGTGGAGTGGCAACACCCACCACTGTATAGCTGCAGTACTCCTACCCAGACAAACAGGACTTCTCCTGCTCTACTTAGTGTCAGAGGACGTTCTGAATTTCCGATGGTGGCGCTTCTGATTGCTCCACCAGCACCATAGATGTCAGGTCAAAGTGACTGTCACCCTATCTTATTTAGGGTGGAGTGATGGTAACTAGATTACCTTATCTCTAACTGCCAGGTGAGGTGGATCCTGGCAGTTATTCTTTAAATGCGAGTTTATTCTTGAAAAACGAAAAGTGCTGTCAAGCTGGTATATCAAGAATGCTGCCAACTTGCAACGAGTTATTGAAAGCTGCAAGGTCGTTATCGTGGCAGGGACATCTAACTGAGGCTCGCCACCTCTACCCTAGTAACGGAGTATAAAGACTGGAGTATATTAACCACCGACCAGCGGGCCATCCAACATAAATCCCTTTGTCTTATTTCTGCTTTTTCCCACGTTCTATAAGGATATTGGTAATATCAGAAATGGGGGTAACTGAGGGACTCATTCATGGGAATGTGACACAGAGCAGCGCAGCAAGTCACCTTTCTGCACTGCACTGCATGACAGGTAAAAGTCAGGAGTGTGCTGTATTTAGAGCAATATGGCTCATTCCTGTCCTTTCTCTTGCGCTGGTGCCTTTTTAACAGCCTAGCGCCAACGCAAGCACCCTTGCACCATGGTACACGGGTGCCAGCATTGTATAAAGATTTATTTGTGTGCAGGAAGGGGAACCTTCTTAGAAAAAAGCAATCCTGGGAGGCATACTCTTCTTTCTATGTGTACTCCAAAAAGCAACACACATAGAAAGAGGCAGAAATTAGGATTTTAGATGCATTTATTAACTGTACAATTAATTAAAATCATTACAGTAAAACACTTAAAAAAATAACAGGTAGAAGAATGGTCACAGTAAAAGTAGTGGAGCTTCAAATAAAAAGTGGTTGATATACCGCCGCCCCTCGCCGTGGCGCTCACTCAATCATACTGCGCCGGTGGTCATTGTCATCTATCCTTGCGCAAAGTTTCTGAGGCACCCCAAATGCACCTTGGGAATTTTCTACTTCAGCAATCTATAAGCCATGCTTCTTGGCCCTTCAGTTGACAGCCTTAATATGGTGCTGTCTCAAAGGGATCAATAAAAGGGTGCAGGGCTTAGTACTTGTTTGGGGGCCAGGCTGCTTTATCCCCCTGGTTTTGCCATGCTCATCACCATGATTTGATTGTATTTATTTGCAGTCTTTAGAGCAATCCTAATCTGGTGAGTAAATGTCCCCAGTCTCACCAGGGTCATTGAGGTTGTTTTAGAAAAGCACAAGGCTGATGCTTCACTGCATGTCTTGGTTCCCTTGGTGATACAAATGGTGCGAAGCAGGCACCAACGTTCTTTTGTAAGGGCGGGGCTGCAACATAGGAGATGCAACCAAGATTCCCTCGTGTAGGAACAAATTCAGCATTTTGTGGATTCCCTCCTTCGAACCCATGCAGGTTAAAATCGGTGATTCCTAGTGTGCATAGTCTCATGAAGAGAATTTTAGTTTGGGCTTGTGATGTAAGGGCCTCCTTTAAGTTGGGTTGTGCCATGCCTACCATATAGGAGCTGTTCAGCAGGTTTAAGTGGGGGCTAGAGTGGAGAGATTTAAGATCCAGTTCAAATGATTTTTCACGTACTTGTCTGTTTATAGCTTTTTTCCAGGCTTTTAATGGAATTTCCAGCAATGGTATGCTCTATCCCTCGATCTTCAATGTGCTGAGGGCTTTGCCGAGACTAGTGTGCCATGCCCAGCTTGGCCCCTCGAAGATAGCTCTCAGTTGTTGTCTTAAGGAATTTGTTGGGGCCCTTAGAATCCTTGAGTATAATTTTATAATCTCCCCTTGGCAAATCAGGTCTAGTCTAACCAGGCCTAGCTCCAATCTTAGCCTTGACTTTCTTGCCGACCTTGGGATGAGGAAAACTGATTTGTACGCTTTGGCTTGGGCTGAGATGAGAAGGGCATCCTGCCACCCCGGGAAGGATAGGTGGCCATAGCTAATGGCTGCCAGCAATTTTGCTTTGAAGGCAGGATTTGCTTTAACAGGTATGTAACCTTATTGTCCTTGGAATACTGCTATTTCAGATGGACATTCGCCTTGGTCCATTCCGTGAGCCAAACCCCTAGATAGTTATAGAATGCCACTGTACTGATTTGCAGTTCTCCCATTAGCCACTGTGCTTTCTTTTTCAGATGGTAGCTCCCCAAAAATGATAACCTTTGTTTTTCCCTGGTTGACTGTAAGGTTGTTATCTTTGTTAAAGTGATTCAGTGTGTTTAGGGCTATTTGTAGGCCCACCCTCGTGTGGCCCATTATAGCTGTATCATCGGCGTATTGTAGCACCAGCAGCCTCATGCTTCCTAGTCTTGGTGCTAGTGGGCTGGCTCCTTTCAGGGCGTCCCCCAGATCCGCTGTGTACAGGTTGAAAAGGATGGGGGCCAGCACATATCCTTGTTTCAGCCTGTTGTTATTTTGGAGGACACTGTGCCGGAGCTGGTTTTAACCTGCACCCAGGTGTCTTCATATAGCAATCTAATTGCCTTCAGGAGGTTTGGCGGGATGCCCCAGTTTTCTAATTTCCACCATAACCTTTTTCGTACAACTTTGTCGAAGGCTGTGCTATAATCGATAAATAAGCCACAGAGTGGTGGATTTTTCTTCTTTGTTGTTTGTGTTGCTGGGTGTGCTAGCGCCAGTATGTTGTCAATGGTCAATGACATTGGTCTGAAGCCAGTCTGGTAAGAGGGAATGATGCTTTTTCTTTGGCCCAAGTCTCTAGGTCCTTCAATAAAAGGCAGGCAAAGGCCTTGGCTTTGAGGTCGCGCGGAGCGATGATGCTGTAATTTAATGGCTTTAACTGATCGCCTTTTTTAAAAATTGGGACTAGTATGGAGCCCCTCCAGGAATCAGGGGTTTTAGCTGTCATAAAAGAGTAATTGTAAAGAGGAGTGAGGATGGTTGCCCAAAAATCGGGGGGCTTTCTTAAAACCGGTGCAGGTATCCCATTTAGCCCAGGGGCCCAATCAGTCTTCATGTTCTTAAGGATCTTGATGACCATTTAAGGGTTTATCTGGGCTGGCAGTGAGCAGTGTATCTCTGCCTGGTCTCCCTGACCCCCAAAGGGGTTTTGAGGGGAAGGGATTATTTCTCTGGTCTTTGTACTGAATTCGTGGAGAAGGTCCACTACACAGTTGGGCTCTTATGTACTGCCTTTGTTTGAGTAGGTGATTGAGTATAGGTGCTTCACATGGACCAGCCAGTCTTGCCCTGCCAGTCCATTTTCTCTTTGGGCTCCTCTACTGCTCAGCCGGTTTATGTGTCTCCATAATCCTGATGGATTCTTCTGTTTAAGCAGGGAAAAAACTTTGATCCATTCTCTCTCTATGTGGACTCTTTTGTGTTTCCAACATTTCTTTCTTAATACTGCCCTCAATTATGCAACTGAGGGTCCCTCCATTTGTCTGCCCCCTCTTTTATTTATTACAATGGCCTTGCGCAGGAGACATTTACTTTCGCGTATGTCTTTAGTTAGGCGAATGCTTCCAGCAGTTGGCTGCGCTTTGGACCTAAGGCTTTGTGACTCGGGGTGACCCAAACTTGCTTATAAGTCCTCAACAGTGGTCCCCCAGCCCTTTATCTGTGAAGACAGCATTGCTAGGTCTCCCTTCGTGATTTAGATCCACCCAGTTTTGAAGCTTCATGCATATTTCGTCTGACCATCTAATCCTCCTGAGGAGGCTGTGACTTTCATCCCCTCTTGACTCTCCGATAACCTGGAGCGTGGTGGCTGATGGAACTTCCAGCAGAAACACTGCTATTAGTCGCTTTTCGACCTATCCTCGACTAGAAAGTCTTCCAAACTGGCCACCAGTGCTTCACTGACCATGATGTAATCGATCCTTGATATATCCTGGAAGGTCGTTGTGATTGCCCAGAGTTCAAGCGTGCTTCTTTTACTGCGTGAGTTGTGGAGAGCTTGTGATTATTAAGTAGATCGTAAAGGGGTGCAGCCCTGCCCGACCCCGAGATGAAGGTACAGATTTGTCCAGGTCCTTCAGGTTAAAGTCCCCAGCTAAAATAAATTGGTGAGATTTTTATTTATTTCAGAGGTTGTCTAGTTTCCATGTCAGTGCCTCCATCTGATCCTTCATGGTGGTCTGTGCCGGGTTGATGTGCCAGTTTATTATCAGGAGGTGCATTGGCTGTGAATTGTACTTTAGGCCATCGATCTGTAGGGCTTGCAGCCCAGGCAAGTTCAGGTTTATTCCTGTCACTACTAGGGAGCTTGCGTGTTTTATGAAGACCGATAGGCCGCCAGACAGGCGACCAAAGAGATTTTTTTTTATTGCTGGAACATGATGTTCGTAGAACCCTGCCAATGGAGTGATAGATAATGCCCAGGTCTCTTGAATGCAGAGCATGTCTCCTGTTTCCAGGAAACGCTTCAGGTTTTCATTATCACTGATCTTGCTGCTCCTGGCGATGTTCCATGAGATTATAGTTAGTTTCTTCTTGGAAAGTGCTCCTCCCCTGACCTCACACCTGCGTGGCCTGGTCTTGCAGCTGTTAGGAATACTTCTGTGTACTTCTTGCAGTTCCTGTTTGGTCTGGGGATGGGGTTGTACTAATAATCCTTTGGTTGTTTTGACATGCAATCCTGATACCCATGCAGTCCTTATATCCCTTCCATCTTTTCTCAAGGAATCCTGAGATGTTTGTCCTGTGCAGGGCCGACCAAGGGCCCTTTCCCCCCATTGTCTGGAGCTAAGATGTGTGGGTATTTGGGTAAGCTAGAGTCTGGACTTCAATGCCCCACTCGGTGAGTTGTGTGGAATTGTTCAAGATGGCTTGTACTGTTTCCTTTTTCTTCAGGCCCACTACTTTTGAGTCACCATGCGTGTCTCCCTTGATGCTAAAGAATCTCACCCATTTTAAATCCTCGGTTTGTAGCTGGTCGAGAGTGGCAATGTGTTTAAAGAGGCTGAGAATGTTGCACTGGTTCAGAATGACATGCTGTAGAATCTCAGGGTGAGGGCAACCTCATAGACAGTGGTTAGTGTGCCTGAGGATTGGGCCATTTTGTCCCTTCCTAGGTCGTGAGCTGCCAGAGTTAGTCCGAGGCTTAACCTTCCTTGTTTGCTTATGACTGATCCTACTTTGAGTCTCGTGCTCTGGTCTTGAATGTTCCTAGTGCTAGGCTTGTGCCCGGATCTTCGCTGGAGTGATTTTGAGCCATCCAGCAGTGGCGGTGCTATTGTCCTTGGTTACGGTGTGGTTTTTTTCCAGCAGGTGCAGTGCTTGCGTCCCCTGTCGATTGGTCCCCTGGAGACTTACCTATACTTGTTTGCAGATTTTGACCTGTCGCAGTTGGATTGCTTATTATGGTTGACTGCTTTTGCTGTCCTCCAGGAAGCGGCACAATGTCAGGTGCCTTTTTGCCCCAGTTTTTGGTTATGAAGATTGGGTAGAGCTGACTGGGTTTGGGGTCCCCTTGTGGGAGTCGAACATCGGTCTTCCTTAACTGCAGTCGCCTCCCTCTTAACTTTGGTTTTTTCTGTTGTTTCTTCATCTTCTTATTTGCTCTTCTTGATAATGGACATTCGGGAATACCAGTTTTACCGGAAGTAAGTTCTTGCGATTCAGTTGCCAGGACGTCACTGTACTTGCTCACCCCACTTTGGGGCTTTGTGTTCCTTGCGCCATTTTAGCTTTATGGTGTCCTCGCACCTTTGTGCACCTTTTATTTTCCAGTCTGGTTGGTGTCTTTGGGCCGGGTTTAGTAACTTTTGTTTGTCTCACCGCCATGATGGCAGCCACTTGCGGTAGTCCTATTGGCTGTGATGCTCAAGGGCCATGATTACTTGCTTCCTTTGACTGTCTTTACTATCTCTGCTAGGATCTTGGGAAGCGAGGACCATTTTTCCATGGGGATTGAGCAGGAACAAGAACATTACCCCGGGTTGGAGAGCAAGTACTGGGCGATCCTGTTTTCCAGTTCTTCCACCCTAGAGCTTATGTTGACTAGCCAGCCAGCAATTGATTGCAGGAGATCTATTTGAACTTCCTTTTTAGTTGACTGCCACAATAGAGCGCTATTGGTGTCACTGTTTATTTCAATCATCGGTGAATTCCGCAAGTCTACTTCTGGGATGTCTTGAGGATATGATTGTCTACTTTTGCGTTGATGACTCATGGAGGCCCTGTTTGTCCTGTTTGCCCCCACCACAGCAGGTTTGGGGTCAATTCTAATGTTCTCTCAAATGTTTGGCCTAGGTTTTGGAGGAACAAAGACGTAAGCTCCCCTGCCAAAGGAGACTTTAGGGGCTGATCAACTAGTTGTGGCTGAGGGCTTGTAGGCAATGGAGCTGGCGCTATGCTCTCCACGCTCTCAAAAACCAAGCTGTGATTGTGATCTTTAGACCAATGGATTTGCACCCTTGTCACTGCGGCGCAATCAGCTTTTCTCAGAGCCGTTGCATGGTCCGTGCCAGTGGTAGCGTTTTGTCCTTTATCTGTGAATATGAAGAGGCTTTGTGCACTGGGTAATCCATTGGTTGGCGTGCATTTGAGTTATTTGCAGGCCAGGTTGGCAATTTCCTGTTCATTGCTGGGCTCCAGGCAGGGGGGTGAGCTGCCCCTGGGTGCAGCAGTGTGAAGTGGAAGCTGTATGCTCAGCCTTTTAGGGCTGTTTTCTTGAGTGATGCATGGGTCGTGGCCATGCCGTGGTATGTTCTCGGCTGCCTGCACCTGTCCACCCTTAGTAATGCCCTGGTCAATGCTAGCAGCGCCCTTTGTCCTGAAAAAGTCTCTGATCAACTCCCTTAGTACTGCGTCTTGGGGCAGTTTGTTTAAGATTTCCGTGAGTGATTTACTTCTGGTAATCCTTTTAGTAGAGGGATGCCTGTTGGCAGGATCCTCAGGGGTTGTATGTTGTTGGCCCTTTTTTATGGGTCCCATTTTGCTGTGTTTTGCTAAATAGAAGCACTGGTGGAGCTTAACTGTTCTGGCTCGGGGCTGGAGGCCAGATATGCAGTAAAGAAGTTAGTCAAGGCAGATTTATTTGTTTGCTTCGCTTGCCTGTATTTGCCAGGTTTTTAATGGAGTTGTATAGGGCTGTGGGGAGTTGTGACGGACCCCCAATTCATGCCAGCTGTTGTTGACCCCCCCTATTAATGCTAGTCCCCGGAGCTGCCTGATTCTTGTGCTTATCAGTGCTGCTGGGTCGGGACTGATGCCTGGGTTCTGGGGTCTAGTGTACCCCGGTGTGCTCCTTCAGGTGCCCCACTAATCTACGTCGCACTCTTTCTGCATTCTGATTTATGCTTTCCGCTATGTGCGCCTCTGCGAATGAAGTTGCGGGTGGAGCTGTTCTTCTCTTCTATATTACTGATGTTGGGTGATGGGTTATTACAGATGTTGTTTGGAGGGTCCGTAGTTTGCACAGTTCACTGTTGGTCCCTACTAGGGTGTGAAATTGTCTCCCACCGGATAGCGAATAGCAGCCACAGCAGCCATAGTAGGGAACAGGGAGCGGGTGAGGCAAGCGGGGCTCGCAGGGCAGTCATAGGCTACACACCTTCTTCAACTCTAATGGGAGTGGCCCAACCTACCAGTTGACTAGGTACCAACACCAACAGTGTAAAATAATTTTTCCCTTGGACTTTTTATCACAAAAGATCATTCAGACCTCCACACTGAGCGCTGGACATTGACTTTTTTAAAAACCCTGCTTACCTTGCTCTGCTGATCGATAGCAGCCACTCGCCTTCACCGTCCCGCTGAGTACGAGCGGCGGACGGTAATCTTGTTTTTAATTCACTGGCCCCCTCCCGCCTTCCTGACTCCTCCCCCACCGCGTCACTGCCTACATAGGCTCCGCCCACTTCCCTTCGCGCGTAGTCTGAAGCCCTGTGGCAGAGGGCTGAGGCATTGCGCGCTGAGCGCTGGACATTGACTTTTTTAAAAACCCTGCTTACCTTGCTCTGCTGATCGATAGCAGCCACTCGCCTTCACCGTGCCGCTGAGTTCGAGCGGCGGACGGTAATCTTGTTTTTAATTCACTGGCCCCCTCCCGCCTTCCTGACTCCTCCCCCACCGCATCACTGCCTACATAGGCTTCGCCCACTTCCCCTCGCGCGTAGTCTGAAGCCCTGTGGCAGAGGGCTGAGGCATTGCGCGCTGAGCACTGGACATTGACTTTTTAAAAAACCCTGCTTACCTTGCTCTGCTGATCGATAGCAGCCACTCGCCTTCACCGTCCCGCTGAGTACGAGCGGCGGACGGTAATCTTGTTTTTAATTCACTGGCCCCCTCCCGCCTTCCTGACTCCTCCCCCACCGCGTCACTGCCTACATAGGCTCCGCCCACTTCCCCTCGCACGTAGTCTGAAGCCCTGTGGCAGAGGGCTGAGGCATTGCGCGCTGAGCGCTGGACATTGACTTTTTTAAAAACCCTGCTTACCTTGCTCTGCTGATCGATAGCAGCCACTCGCCTTCACCGTCCCGCTGAGTACGAGCGGCGGACGGTAATCTTGTTTTTAATTCACTGGCCCCCTCCCGCCTTCCTGACTCCTCCCCCACCGCGTCACTGCCTACATAGGCTCCGCCCACTTCCCCTCGCGCGTAGTCTGAAGCCCTGTGGCAGAGGGCTGAGGCATTGCGCGCTGAGCGCTGGACATTGACTTTTTTAAAAACCCTGCTTACCTTGCTCTGCTGATCGATAGCAGCCACTCGCCTTCACCGTCCCGCTGAGTACGAGCGGCGGACGGTAATCTTGTTTTTAATTCACTGGCCCCCTCCCGCCTTCCTGACTCCTTCCCCACCGCGTCACTGCCTATATAGACGTCCCTCATGTGTCAGCGCAGCAGACGAGCGCAGCGGGCGCGACGTAGGCGCGCCGGAGTCGCGCCAGAGTTAAGCCCGTCTGCGCCGTCCGCGGCAGACCGGGGCAAGGGGCCATCTCCCCTGGTCCCCTCATCCAATATTCTTCAGCTGACTTGACATTACTTCAAGGCCACTGGCCTCTCGATCCTCGCACAATTCACCGGACTACCCTTTTGGGCTGTAATTCTCCCTGCCATACCTGCCCATTCGGTTGCCCATCTCCTCCCGTGTCTCCTTTGGTTCCCGTTTCATCTATCATCTCTGACTCTTATTCTCCCCCCTTATCCATCATTTTACTTAACACTAGGTCTGCCATCAAGCACCACCAGGAACTTTTTATTCTATTAGACACCGACAAACCAGACCTTCTTCTGCTGACGGAAACCTGGTTTTCGGATGCCTCCCTTCCATCCCTATTGGCTGCCCTCCCCTCGACTTACTACGCTATTCGCGCCGACCGTCCTGGCGAGAAAGCGGGTGGAGGTGTTGCTCTCATTGCCCGCTCTGATCTTCAGTTTCAAGCCCTCCCTTCACCCTCCTGGGGAGGAATTGACTACTTGGTGGCCCGTTCTACTTCTCTTTCCCCCCACCTAGCCATCGTGCTTGTCTACCGCCCTCCCCAATCTACCCCATCCTTCCTTCCGGCCTTTCAAGATCTTCTTGGCACCCTGGCGGTCAACTATGCCTCGGCTATAGTCCTCGGGGACTTTAACTATTGGCCCTCTGACCCCAAGGAATGCGCCTTATCAAAGGAATTCTCAGAAACCCTCCTTTCTCTTAATTTCACCTCCTTTGTTCACACTCCTACGCACATTCACGGCCACATCCTAGACCAGGTTTGGTCTCCTAACTGCTCCTTGTCTGCACTGTCTGTTGTCCCATGCACATGGTCCGATCACTTTTTAATTTCGTTTTCCCTCAGCCGTTGTTTGACCAAAACCCCTAGCCTTACTAAAAACTCATGGGCCCGCAATTGGGGTAAGGTCAATCTATCTGACCTCTCAACCTCCCTCCTGGCCTCCTCTCCCCCGCTTTCGGGACTGGATTCCGCAGCCCAAGCCAAAGCCATTGATTCATGGCTCTTGGAAGGAAGTGACTGCTTGGCCCCTCTCCGGCGCACCTCGATTAGACGCCCTAAAGACGCCAACCGGTGGTTTAACAACGAGCTGAAAGAACTGAAGCTCACGGTTCGAAGGGCAGAACGCAAATGGAGACGGGATTACTCTCCCAACTCCAGGACCTGTTACGTCCATCTCCTAGGGACCTATAAGAAAAACATCATTGAGGCCAAGAAAGCCTATTTCTCTGCCAAAATTTTGGCGGCCGAGAACCAACCGAAGGAGATCTTTGCCATTACCCACGATCTGGCCTTCTCCGATAGGACTTCACTCAAGCCCCCTCCTTCCCAGAACCTTTGTGATTCACTGAATCTTTATTTTGTCGACCAAATCTCGACAATCAAATCCAACATTCCCCCTCCTTCCCCTTTTTTTGTTGACCCCCTGCCTCCCCCCGCTCAAGCCTCGTTCAATTCCTTTCCTCCTCTCTTGGAAGAACTTTTCCTCTCCCTCCTTCCCAAAATTAAATCCGGTTCCCCTTCTGACATATGCCCGGCACACATCCTTCGGCAGGTTTATACCGTCTGTTCCCTGCCCCCTCTGGGTTTCCTTAATGACTCACTGGCTCGAGGGGTTGTCACTCCATCGCTAAAAGCCGCGTCAATCGTCCCCATTCTGAAAAAGCCTGGGGCCGACCCCTCTGTGATGGCCAACTATCGCCCCATCTCCCTTCTCCCCTTTCTGGCGAAGGTGCTTGAGCGACATGTGACATCTGCGCTCAGCTCCTTTGCCGAGGAGAATGGGAGGTTGGCTCCATGTCAGGCTGGGTTTCGGCCCAAGCACTCGACAGAGTCAGTGGTGGTGTCAGTATTAGACACCCTCAGAGAGGGTATGGACATGGGCAGATCTCAGGCGCTGGTCCTCCTTGACTTGTCCGCCGCTTTTGATACGGTGGACCATTCCATCTTGCTTTCCCGTGTCAAGGCGGCGGGCATAGGAGGCACAGCCCTTATCTGGCTTTCTTCCTTTTTGAGGGACCGGACCCAGGCGGTCCATCTCGGGGAGTTTTCAGCTACCCCCTGTCAGGTCCAGTGCGGTGTCCCTCAGGGTTCTTCCCTCTCTCCTTTACTGTTTAATCTTTATATCGCTCCTCTTATCTTTGCTCTCCAGCAGCTGGAGGTCACGGTATATAACTATGCCGATGACCTCCAGCTCATCTTCAATCTGTCTTCTACCTCTGATTCTATTTCTAATTTCCAATCTGTCTTATCTTTCATCAGGGACTGGATGAATTTCAAACACCTGAAACTCAATCCCGATAAAACGGAACTTGTGGTGACAGGTGGTTGCTCCAGTCCCTGGAACTCTCTCTTTTGGCCCCCCTCCTTTGGTTCTCCTCCCACCCCTGCTTCCTCTGTTAAGACTCTTGGCATCAAGCTTAATGATAAACTCACCTTGCACTCCCAGATTGGTTCGGTGGTTTCTTCCTGCTTTCTTACTCTCCGTACTATCCGCTCCATTTCTCGCTTCTTTTCCTTCTCTGCACTCAAACTAATTATGTCCGCACTGGTCCTGTCCCGCCTGGACTACGGGAACATTTTGTTCAATGGCATCCCTCAGTACAGCCTGCGTAAACTGCAACTGGTGCAGAACCAGGCTGCCCGCCTGGCCTTCGGTCTTCCCAAATTCCACCATACCTCCCCCCTCCTGAAAACCCTCCACTGGCTCCCTGTGCGGGAACGCGCCTTGTTTAAATTAGGCTGCATGGCGTTCCAGGCCAGGACTGGCCTGGCCCCCCTTTTCATATCCTCTACCATCAAGGCCTATGTCCCTGGCAGAGACCTCTGCTCCTCGGCACAACTTCTTTTAGCAGTACCCCGCTACCGGAAAAAAAAACAGGGTGGCTCTAAATTTTCCACTCTCGCCCCAATTTTCTGGAATTCTCTACCCTTCCATCTTAGGTCCCTCACCCAGTATTCCAGTTTTCGCAAAGCTCTGAAGACCTTTTTATTTTCTCAGGCTCTTCTCTCGTAAGTCCTGCCTGCCTTCTCAGCTGACGTTCTAGCGACTGTTCTTGCTCAGCGGGCTGCCTGCTATTTTAGCGCCAAGAAACCGCCCAGGTGTACGTTGCGCTGTATAAATATTTTAAACTAAACTAGAAAAAGTTCCATTGAACCCACATTTGCAATGTTTTTTCATCAGTCAAGACATTCAAAATTAATAAATATCCCCTTTGGGCAAAATTTCTTACATATTTCTACACCCTCAATCCACTCACATTCACTGTATCATTTATTAATCACACTAGTAATCATCCCCCTATACGAGAACAAATGTTTTTCTAAAAGAATATATACCAGAGACTTCAATTTCTCCATATTCTGAACTTCAAGGGTTATATCTCCTCCATAAACTTTGGTGACTCAGTTACCACTGGTGCTAATTACCCCTCAATGTCCAAGAATCGGATCCCTCATGTTAATATTCGAGGGTGGCAACAAGTTATATTGCTCAACCTCCCTTATATATAGACCCAAACTTAGAATGTAATCACCAGTTTACCTGCAAATAGAACTGTCCTGGGTTGTGTCTTGTCTTTTCTAAGAGCACAGGGTGTTTGTGTGTTTCTACTGTGTTTTTGAGATATATATAACATCTTAATAGATGTAGATATAATATGGAATGTATATATCAGCATTGAGCTTACGTGTTGTTATTTTGGGTTGCAGCCCTGACGAAGTCAATGTGCTTATCTTTTAGCACGACGAAACACGAGTTGGCTGCTTTTCTTTGGATGCGAATTTGGAACAATAAATATGATTTGGACTACAAGGAATTTGTGAGCTGGATTTATACGCAAGCAGAATATGAACAGATCAATTGGACTGTGCCAAACGGATGAATACTTCTTTTTTTTTAAATTACTTATGTGGACATTTATATATTCAGAATATTTTTTGAGTGCTCAGGGAAAACTTTTTTGATTATATGATTAAATGCTTTTTCAGTCAAGGGATAATGCAGCCAGAGGGTCAGGATATCCTCTCCCCATTAAAACATTATTAGAGAACATCCTGCCTGTCTGAAGTGAGCCTACCTTTAATGAAACCAGATTCATCAGACTTGATAAGTTGGGGTATAACATCATCTAGCCTATCTGTGGACCCAGCACGACACATCCTCGACACAGGACTCTGCATCACAAGCACCCTGATCAACTGACTCCTCAGAGAGAATGAAGAAACTCATATTGCAGCCTCATAGCCCCCCGGAACTGAAGCCCCCTGGACGTATCTCTGACCCGAACCTCAGATTGCCTCAGCTTTGTGAGATATCTTCAGCGCAGCACTTGTTGCAACCAGGATTCTTCAGCTGGCCTAACTGAGTCCCTACATCTGGCCCACTCTCCATCATGGTCAGCCTGAACCTGTGAGTTTGTGACGGTCAGGCATGACCAGAACTTCACAGCTGGTGCTTTGTGATTTTTGGCGCTGTTTTCCCTAAAACTCTTTAAACCTGCATGTGGAATTTAAATCTCTGCCTGAACCTACTTTCATATTTTTTTCAAATCGCAAACCTTTCCATCAGAATCCTAGAAATCTGCATCATGTGACATTTCCTGTGTGTTAGACCCGTCAGCCTTATGGCAGTCTCCCCCACCCAAACATTTTCCCTTACTCTTCATTTGTGTTGGCTTTAGGACTATGCACTTTACTACTGCTAACCATGCTAAAGTGATTAAGCTCTCTCCTTTAAACATGATGAAATTGGCTAACGCCCATCTGTTATATTTAATTTACTTCTAAGTCCTGAATAAAGCAGCACTACATGTAGGCAGGGCCTGTAAATTAAATGCTTCTAGTGGGCCAGCAACACTCATTGTGCTGCCCACTCAAGTAGCCTGCCCACCATGACTCAGGCCTGCCATTGCAGAGCCTATGTGTGTAGTTTACACTGCCATTTCAACCTGGCAAAATAAGCCTCTTGCCAGGCCTAAATCTTCCCCTTTTCTACATATTGGTCACCCCTAAGACAAACCCATAACAACCCGGAGGGCAGTGTGCAATGCATTTAAAATGTAGGGCATGTACTTTTAAGTTTTATACATCCTGGTAGTGAAAACCTCTCAAATTTGTTTACCACTACAGCAAGGCCTATCTGATTTCCTTATTTCATTTTATAAGTGTTTATTTCTATAAGTGAAGAGTTTGCTATCTCAATTTAAAATTCAAGCATATGGTGAAGTCAGACTTACAATTGCAGTTCTGAAAATGCTACTTTTAGAAAGTTGACATTTTCTTACTTTAACATTTTGTGCATGTGCCTGTCTGTGATACACATCTTGGAAGGATGACAGCTGGGCTCTGTGTATTCCCCCTAGATAGGCACACACAATGGGTGTTTAGGTGTGACTTGATGGGCCAACCTGGGAGGATGGGAAGGGGGAGTTGGATCCAGCCTCACACCTGAATCGTCTGTGTTCTCTCCCCACATAAAAGGCTGCATACCCCCAGCCTTGTAGTGCATCCGGAGCCAGGGCAGGAAGAGAGAATCTTTGTGCACAAACCCTGTCTCTGAAGTCTCCTCCTCTTTAAAGGCACAACTGGGTATTAGAACTGGACCACAGACACCACCACTTCAATACAGTTCTGGGCCTGTGAAGACTCTGCCAGGAAGAAGGACTACTGTGCTGTTGGAGTACTGCCATTCAACTGTGCTGCTTCTGTGCTGGACTCTTGCCTTTTGCTGTTGCCCTGCTGCCTGCTGTTCCCCTGTCTAGGTGAGATGGACTGGACCTGCATCCCCTGAACCCAGAGTGAATCCCAGGGCTAGCTAGCTGGCCTGCTGATATGAACTCTCAGGAACATAAAAGACTTCCAACTGACCTGTTTTTGCAACTGGCCTCTGCCAACTGTGAGCCTGCTAAGTGGTGCCACCCCAGTCCTCAACTCTTGAAAAGTGAGGCATAAGGTGCTTTCATCAGCAAAACCCATGCATCCTCTGACAAAACGTTGCATCAGCGCCTTTGAGTGAATCAGGTCCGACGTATCATCCCTGTTGCATGGATCAGAACTGGTGCAACACTCCTAGGGGTCGATTCCGATCCGGTAAAAAGCGCTCCGAATCGGCGTACGGAGCATTTTTTTCCGTACGAATCGTACCTGTAACCGTCCCCGTACGAACGACGTAGTACGATCCACACCCCATGCAGCTATCCGTCCGAATCGTACCAGGGACTGTACGAATGAAATTCCCGTACGAATCGCCCTCGGAAGCCGCTGTACGCGACGTTCATACGTTTCGCGGCTGCTTTTTACGACCCGGCAAGTACGATCCGTGTTGGGTACGCTCCGTACGACCCTTTTCCTACGGGAGATGGAAACTGTCGTACAGTCAGAGTTCGCCCTGAAACAGGTACGGAACGGCCCCCCCGGGCACGGCGCGTACCCCCCATAATCGCAGGGGTACGTGCCCTACCCCTGCGATCATGGGGGTACGTGTCGTACACCCAGCATACATGAGGTACATGCCGTACCCCATGTACGCTGGGTGTACGGCACGTACCCCCCATGTATGCTGGGTGTACGACACGTACCCCCATGATCGCAGGGGTACGGCACGTACCCCTGCGATCATGGGGGGTACGCGCCGTACGGTGTGTAGGTGATCGTACGCTTTTCCGTACGAATCGACGTGGACCGTACGAATGGCGTCCGGGTCGCCCGATCGGGATCGGAATCGTCCGGTCGTACGGCGTCCGTACGAGTCGTACGGAAACGGCTCCGGATGCGAGTCGTACGGACGGTGATTTTACCGGATGGGAATCGACCCCCTAGTGTGTGGAATGGAGCCTGTACATCACTACTCTTGTGGGGCCAGAACTAGCGCATAGCCTCTACTGCATGGATCAGCCTTGATGCATCTCCTTCGGAACCACCACTGCACAAGGTCTTTGCATCTCCTTCCACAACATTCTCAAAGAAAACAAATCTCTGCATTGCATCTCTTGCTCTTTGAAGCCAATGCATCGTCGCTGCTGTGTGGATTAGGACCAGTGCATTCCCTGCACTGTGTGGATCGACACCAACACATCACTTAGGCTGCGCCTCCCATCTTTAATATCGACGCAGCCAGGATCAAGGTACTTGTGTTCCGCAGGCCTCACTGGGTCACTGTATAAGGACCACACTCCATCGTGGTTGACCTGTACTTTTGACTTTGTTAAGGTCTAGCACGACCTGCTTCTGAGTGCTAATTTACTGTTTATTTTTTAAAGATTCATATCTTAAGTTCTACTCATTGGATTTTTGTTTTGGTGTTGTTTTATTTATTAAATTAAGTTTAATTTTTCTAACCTGGTGCAGAATCTATTTGTGTGGTGTTTTCACTGTCTTACTGTTTGAAGTGTTGCACAAATACTTGACACATTGCCTCTAAATTAAGGCTGAGTGCCCGGTGCCAAGCTACCAGAGGATGAGCACATGTTAATTTAGGGTTTGCCTCATTCTTACCCTGACTAGAATTGTGGTTGCTGCCTGACTTGGGCTCATACCCTGGTCAACCAACTTCTAACACCAACTTTCAACCCAATTTCTAACACCAGGAGCCCCATTAGAATGGCGGGTGGTTTGCCCCCGCCGGGCCGACAGTAGTCCCGGCCGGCCCAGGGGGGGGGCAATCCGCCCGCCATCCCTGTAGAAAAGATCCCCCGCCATATTATAATGGCTGGGGGGGTCTGCGGCGGATGGAAAGACCGTCCGCCGCTTTTACTCCCGGTCAACATGTCGACCGGGTGGAAAAGGGTTCAATATGGTGGCGGTGTCTTTTAGACACCGCCCGCCATATTAGAATGTGCATTTGTGAATGCCTTTCCGTGGCGGCATTGCCGCCACGGAAAGGCATGCAGAGTCTGCTTGGGAGGCCCGTTGCAGGCCCCCATGGACTCTGGGGGGTTAGGGGGTGCACATGGGGGTTACCTATGGTACTCCCCTTGCCTTTCAAAGAACAATGTGGCAGGCACCGCGCGGTGTCTGTCACGTTCTGCTTTGAAAAGCACAACATGCATTTTTAGCATTGCGGTGGGTGGTGCTTTCAGCTCCGCCTACCGCAATTTTAAAAATACCGGATGCGCCCGCCAGTGTGGCGGGCGCATCATAATGGGGTGTGCGGGATCGCCGTTAGCATTGCGGGCTGTCCCATTCCCCACTGGTATGGCGGGCTGACAAAGTCCTCCCGCCATACTAATGTGCCCCCCGGTATCTGAGTAAAGATAAATAATAGCTTTAAGTAAATTATTTGGTATACTCAAGATTGCACGCTTTGCCCAGGGATTTTTCCGATCCACCCTATCGAAAGCAGTGGAGTAGTCGACAAAGCATGCAAACAGTGGAGGTCTGAAATGTTTAAACAAATGGGCAAGGGGTCCAGCACTACAATGTTGTCAGTAGTTGATGAGTTTTGCTGCAAACCTGTTTAATAGAATGGGATCAAGTTTTCTCTAAGTGTCCGCCCCTAAAGCTTGTGCAATAAAACTTTTGGGTATCCTTTTGCCTCGATGTCTAATAAGCTAATTTGGCAACAGTTCGTGGGATCACCTCTATTGCCTTTTTTTAATTTATTTTTTTATTGAGAGTTCATACAAATTACAGAACTACAGAGCTGTCAAGTAAAGTGCACATTGCGAACAGCTCAGCATATTCAGGTTATTTTACCAATAGTCGCTGTAGAGAGAAAGCCTACAGCATTCCACATCGGGAGTAAAGACCATATGAAATGCAAAGTTCTAAACATTTAGAGGTAAACATATCTCATCAGTGAATCACTGACAGAATATCAACATCAAAAATATTGACGTAAAAAATATCGGAGGCGGAATATCGATGTCAAGAATTTCGAAGTCCTATCTACATTATGGTAGTTACAAAAATATTGATAAAAAAATATCGTCAAAATATTGTTGTTAAAAATATCGTTTTTTTAAAAATGTTTAAAGATAATGTAAAATGAATAATACATATATTAAAAATAAACAGTTAATAATAATTAACACATATAATGTAAAAATAAAATTAAACATATACTTATAAAATATAATATATATACTTACTTAATATTTACAATGTTTATAAATTATAAAAATATACATACACATACAACAATAATATAAATAAAAATATAAAAACTATAACAAATAAAAAAAAATTTTTTAAATACATTATACACTACATTAACTAAAACAGTAAATATTGGATAGTGTAGTGGTAAAAATTACTATTCCCACTCCAGAGAGTGCAAAAGTAGGGAAAGCGTTGGAGAGCGTAGGGGTAAAAATTACTATTCCAACTCCAGAGAGGAGAGTGCAACAGTAGGGAAAGTGTTGCATAACGTAGCGGTTAAAATTACGATTCCAACTCCAGAGAGTGCAACAGTAGGGAAAGTGTTGGATAGCGTATGGGTTAATATTACTATTCCAACTCCAGAGAGTACAACAGTAGGGAAAGTGTTGGATTGCGTACGAGTTAAAATTACTATTCCAATTCCAGAGAGTGCAACAGTAGGGAAAGTATTGGATAGCGTAGGGGTTAAAATAACGTACTAATAATTAAAATATATTTTTTAAATAAATATTAATGTAATTATTACACAACAATAAATTATTTAACAATACCAATAAATAATTACTTAAAAATAATGACCAATTAATAATTTATTGACAATTAAATTGATGATAAATACAATTAAATAATAATTCAGAGGGAGAGGTGTGGCGCCGCAGCCAGGGCGACTGACGCTGGAATCTGGGGATCACAGTTTGATCCCCGGTGACGGCGGCAGATTAGTCCAGCACCATGTGACTCTGGGCAATAGCTTGCTTAATCTTCCTGAAGGCCCCCAGCGCCTGGGGACCCTTATGGGTGATTGTTCGCGCTTTACAAATGTGGATTATTATTATTATTATATAACCAAATAATAAATAAATAAAGATGTATTAATTTTCAATACCAAAAAACATTCATTATTAAAAAATATTTAGCAATTAATAATTAATTAACAATAAATCATTGATGAATACCAATACATTATAATTAATCACATTTAATTACCAATTATTAATTAATTAACAATAAATTAATTTCCACAAAAAACGTAAATATTAAAAAAGTTTTGCCATGATTAATTAATTAATTAAACATACATCAATTATCAATACAGTAGAATAAAATAAATAATTACTTAATTACAAATAAATTACTTCCCACCTTTGCCCTATAACCTCACAACACACTTCAATAATACATTAATACACTAAATATAATTACCAATTAATCAAATAATAAAAATTAAAAATTAATTACCAATCAATTATATAAGAATTAATTACCAATTAATAATTATTTAACATAAAATTCATTATCAATACCAATAAATAAATACATAAATAAATTACCTAATTACAATTAAATTACTTCCCACCCTATTCCCCTATAAACCCATAACCTGCAACAGAACTAAGACGCAAAATATATTGAAAAATAATTACTAATTACTCATTTTTTTAATTAATTTACTATAATTAAATTACTTCCCACCCTATTCCTCTATAAACTTACAACTCGCTATGATACTAAAACACATAATTTACTTTAAAAAAAATTACTGTAATACATATAAAACTAGTACAATAATTAACAACAAATATAAACACAAATATGAAATTCATAATAAAATACATAACACTAATATTAATATCGATATCAGTAACATTGATATTTTTGCTGTAGATATTACTAACTTCGATATTAACAACAATTATATTTCTTACCTCAGGTCAATATTCTGGCCGTCGATATTCTTGGTTTCGATATTGTGTCCCTACGATATTTCTAACTCAATATTCTTGTAGGTCGAAATTAAAAACTTGATATTTAGACTGTTTCCCCTCATCAGTCTTTTACACGGCTGCAGAATTGTCAAATAGGGTGCATTGGGCAAACAGCTCAGAATATTCAAGTTACTCTGTCAATAATCAATGGCCTGCAGCATTACAAATCAATAAGAAATACTATATAAAGAGTGCTAAACATTTAGAGGTAAATATAGCTCATCAATCTTTCACATCTCCCTAATGCAGAGAGTAGACACCATATAAAGTGCAAAGTGCTAAACATTTAGGTATATTTTTCCCCATTCCCCTGTTGCAAAGGAGGGACAAGGCAGTCATAAAATACAATTATGAATCAGAATTAAATTAATGTGCAGAGTGCAAAGTGCTAGATACAGAACATTAGGCATAGACATAGTTTGGCGTTCTTTCAGTAGTATAACATTAAAGGACATATAAAGTGCCTATAATCGTATGGTAAGAGTAGGTTAAGGAGAAGACCTTGCAGACTGGACTTAGCTATTCGAATTTCTTCATTGTCTTCTCTTTATTGATGATTTAAATTCAAAGATAAAAACAGATTTCCCTACCTCCATATTATATTGCCTTTTTTGTAAATGGGAATAGACCCTCTCCAGGTCTGAGGAACCTGTTTATTTTATTTATTTATTTATTTCAAAGGTTTTATATAGCGCTACTGGACCCATGAGAATCAGAGCGCTTTACAGACAGATAAGAAGAATACATATCTAGTACAAATAATAAACATAAGAACAAATAAACATCTAGAACAAAATAGAACACAGTTACAGAATGAATAAAAACTGGCATGTGAACAAACATATCAGTTAGAAGAGGAGATTGAGGAAAGGGAATAAATTAGGAGTAGGTAGAGGGGATGAGGGTGGATAGAAAGATAGGAGAGAAAAGTGTAGAGTGAGAAGGAGGGGAGGTAGTATGAAAAGAAGAGAGACGGGGTGGGTTGAGAAGAATGAAATGAGGACTGAATCAGAATAGGGACTATTGGTACCCCAAAATTTGTTTAGAAGAAGCACCTTGAGTCTTTTTTGAAGAGAGGGTAGGAGGGGTTGCAGCGAAGATCTTGGGGAGCGAGTTCCAAATCGTTGGGGCATTACCAGAGAATGCACGTGATTGTGTCTTTGTACAGTTGAGTCTCGGAGGATGAGGACGAGGGCGTTGGTGCTTCTCAAGGACCTGGAGCACCCAGCTTTTTGTAGTTTGTCAGAGAGGTAAGAGGGGGTGTTCTGGTGAAGGACTTTGTGAGTAATACATGCCAACTTGAAGGTGGATCTACCTTCAATTGGGAGCCAGTTAAGGTTTTTGAGGATAGGAGAAATGTGATCGAAACGTTTACAATCAGAGATGAGTCTAGCAGCCAGGTTGAGGACAGGTTTGATCGGGGTAAGGTGGACTTTAGGGGTGCCAGCAAGGGTGGCGTTACCATAATCAAGTCTGGAAAGTACAAGAGATTGGACAACAATTTTGAAATCGTCTGCAGGAATGAAAGGTTTGATTTTTTTAAGGTGGAGAAGGGAGAAGAGAGCAGCTTTCGCAGCATTTTTAATGTGTGGGATGAGTGTAAGATTGTTATCAATGCTGATGCCCAAGGATTTGACCGAGTTAGAAGTGGAGAGGGAGCAATTGAGTGCATTGATGTCATTGATCCAGATTTGAATGGGCAGAGAGCAGTTTTTGGGGGTGAAAAGAATTACTTCAGTTTTTTTGGGATTCAATTTGAGATGGTTGATATGGAACCAGGCTTGGACTTTATTCAAGGTATCGTTGAGGAGGTGGATGTCATGGTGGGATTTAATCTTGTAGTAAAGTTGTGTGTCGTCCGCATAGAGGTGATAACTAATATTAGCTTGTTTTAGGATGAGGGTGAGTGGTTCCATGAATAAATTAAATAGGGTAGGAGAAAGGATAGAGCCTTGAGGGACCCCAAGTGAGACAGGTTGAGGTTTGGAGAGGCAGTGACTGAGTTTAATTTGTTGGGATCTGTTTTGGAGATAGGATGAGAACCATTGGTGAACAATGCCCTCAAACCCAAAGCGGTCTTTAAGAGTATTAAGAAGGGTGGGATGGTGGACAGGGTCGAACGCCGCAGAAAGGTCAAGGAGGATAAGGAGGGAGGATTCACCTTTGTCAAGAGAGCGATGAATGTCATCAGTGATACTGAGCAAGGCAGTTTCAGTGCTGCAACCTTTTCTAAAACCAGATTGGAAAACGTCGAGGAGATTGAAGGAAGTGATATGTTTGTCTAACTGGAAAAGTACACATTTTTCAAGGGCTTTGGAGAGGAAGGGAAGATAAGAGATAGGGCATAGGTTGTTCAGGTCATTAGGATCAGCGGTGGGATTTTTAAGGATGGGAGAGATTTGACCAAGTTGAAGGGATACTGGCACGCAACCCATGGCAAGGGAGGAATTGATGATATTTGTCCAGATGGGGGCAATGATGTGTTTAAGTTCCTGGACAAACTGGGCGGGTAGAGGGTAATTGGTGTGAGAAGATGGTTTGAGTTTAGAGATGACATTGAGGACAGTAGATTCAGAAACTGGCTGAAATTCCGTCCAGGAGGCATTGTTTTTGGTAAAGGTGTCTTTAGTGATAGGGTCAGAGTGGAGTAGAGTTGGTGGGGGTATAGAGGGGTCGTGACACGGAGTGGCAGATGGGCATGGTGAGGTAGGAATGTTAGGGGGTGTTGTTGGCTGATGGTAGATTGGGATGGGAGAGGTGGAGTAGAGAAGGATAATTCAAAAGAGTTGACTTTGTTAGAAAAGAAGTTGGCGATTTCTTCACTTCTATTGTTAGTGGCTGTTATTTTAGGGGGCCAAAGGAGGTTTGTTTTTTAATAATGCTAAAGAGTTCTCTGGGTCGGTTTTTAGCCTGGTCAAGTTGTGTGCGGAAGAAAGAAGCTTTTGCAGCGAAGATGTGTTTCTTGTAATTGGCTCTGGCGTGTCTAAGGAGTGTCAGGTTATCAGGGGAGGGATGATTCCTCCAAGAGCGTTCCGACTGTCTGAGGGCCCGTCTTTTGTTATTAAGGTCAGAATTAAACCAGGATTTGGGAGGAATTTTTGTTTGCTGTTTCATTTTGATTGGGGCAATTTGGTCAAGCACTTGAAGGATAGAATTATTGTAATGTTCCGTTAGGTCATTGGTGCTGTGCGAAGGGGGGGGAGGAGAAAACGGGATTTGATAGAGGATTCCAACTCGCCGGGGGGAATAAGGTGAAGATTACGAGTAAGTTTCAAGGGTAAAATGTCAGTAAGAGTGGGGAGGGGAATAGAGCAGTTCATAGTGAAGAGGATAAGGTGATGATCAGACCAGTCTACTGGAAGAATCTTTGAGAGAGAAGCCAGATCCTTGCTAGTCATAATGGCATCAAGGGTGGCGCCTTTAGAGTGAGTAGGGGATTGGCAGAGTTGTGTCAGGTCAGTAATGCCCATGATATCTTTAAGGAGGATGACAGATGGATCATCGTTATTATTCCAGTGAATGTTAAAGTCGCCAAGAAAGAGATTCTTGGAGTGAGTGAGCAAGGATTGAGTGATTAGATCAGACAGCTCAGCGGGGAAGGGGATGGGATTACCGGGTGGGTGATCGATAGTTTGTAGCCGAATGGTGGGGGAGTCCGTAGCAGTAAGATCAACACAAAGGTATTCCAAGGAAGAAAGGTCCTGTAGATGAACGTGTGTGAGATTCAGTTCCTTTTTATGAATTAGGGCAAGGCCTCCACCTATTTGCTTTATTCTGTCTTTTCTAATGATGGAATAGCCAGGAGGAATGAGCAGGTCAAGGATAGGAGTCGAGTGGGGGTTGAGCCAGGTTTTGGTAAGGAATGCAATATCAATGTTTTCATTAAGAAGGATTTCAGCAATATCAGTCGCATGGCAGGAAGCGGATCGGCAGTTAATCAGCATGCAGCAGAGGGGTGCGGTGTCAGGGGATTGCGTACTGGGATCAGGGAGGATAGAAGTTAGTTGTTGAGGAGGTCTAGGAGATGTCGGGTGAACGGGGAGACGACTCGTTTCTAGGAGGACAGGGATAGTAGACTAAGGGAACTGGGGACTGGAGGGCGGTGGGGGAAGGGGGGAGATGGGAGGGTTCAGGGATAAGTTAATCTCCAAGGATGTTGGGTCTGTAAAATGTTGGGGAGAGGAAATCAAGGCATCCGTATAGGGTAGAGGTGCATTGGCGGGTTCCATGGGTTTAGGTGAAGTCGGGGAGTTTGAAGGGAGGAGGGCGACATGAGAAGACTGCTCGATGATGTCAATAATAGGGGAGTTGTTGTTGTGGGAAGTAGAAGTGGAGCTGATGAGTGATGATGCGCTGTTAAATGAAGGGACAGATGTGCGTGTGTGATCAGAAGAGTGGTCTTTATTAAGGAGAGAGATTTCAGATCTGAGGGAGGAGAGATCTAAAACAAGGGACGAGAGGAGAAGTTCGATATTAAGGAGTGATAGTGTAAGGAGAGAGGAGTGGAGTGGATCAAGCGTTTTTCGGAGGGGTGAAGAGTAGGTGTTGGGATTAGGAAGAGGAATGGAGGGGTAACCAGGGGGGGGAAGGAGAAGGGGGTTATGGTGGGTGTGATCTTTCATTGCGGGGAAGGGAGGGATCAAGGAGATAGGAGAGGTTGGGGAATTGGGTTTAATAGGATAGTTAGTTAAAGGAAGGGGAGGGATAGAACAGGATGTGGAAGTAGGTGTATTAAGGAGGGTAGGAGGAGAGAGCAAGGGCGTGTGAGAGGAAGTGGTCAGCGGGGGAGTTGTAAGAGTTGCTGTGGGATTATGGGGGGCGAGGACACGAAGGGGGAGGGGATATATAGCATCCAAGGGGTGGGCGATACAGGAGTCAGAGGTATTGCGGTGGTACTGGGGGATTGAGAGGTGAGGGAGCGGGGAAGTAGTGTAGGGAGTTGGGGATGAAAAAGGGATTGAGGGAAGAGGGAGAGGGGGAGTAGGGTTGAGGGTTAGGGATGGAGGAGGGAGGGGAGGGGAGGGGAAAGAGGGGGAAGGGGAGAGGGAGCCATTAGTGCATTGGCAAAGCTTTCTTTGTATAGGGGTGTAAGAAGATCTGCCCAAAATCCCAGCTCATTCTTGATTAATGATTTTTTCGACCAATTTGGCAGGAAATGGTAGTCATGTTATTGGGGGATAATCATTAGGGTCACAGCATCCAAGTAGATTTTTTCTAAAAGTGGCAGAATAGACGCTTTCTTCCAGTCTATAGGAAAATATCCAGCAATTAATAACTTGTTGAAAATGGCCGTGAGGTATGTGGCTATCACTTCTGGGGCTAGATGAATTATTCTGGCTAGACATGGGTCTTCAGGAAAACCTAATTTAATCTGCATCAGTATCCATTGGGTCTGATCCACCGTCAGAGATCTAAAATGGGAGAGAGTACTGGCATTGTGGGTACTCTTCAGCAGTCCGTTATTTAGATCGACATTTAGATCGACATTTGTATTAATGTCTAAGAAGGAATCATAGACCAATTTGACTTTGTCTTTGAAATGAGACGCTACTTTGTTGCAAAATTGTTGATTAATATTGGGGTTCTTAGGGTTTGGTAGTTTCGATAGTTTCTTAACTGTTTCAAATAATTTCTTAGAGGAGTTCATAGCTCCTTCAATTTTTATCACAAAGTAATTATTTTTCTCCATTAAATTCATTCTTTTATAGGTCTGTAAATTGTCTTTATATACCTCTTTGTCTGCTGGTGTGTGTTTGATTCTCCAATTACTCTCTAACCTCCTATATTTTTCTTTTTCTTTCTAAGATCCTGACTGAACCTGGGTTCAGAGGGGTTAGTCTTATGGCTGTTGGAGTTTTTTGCTGGAGCTAGCTGGGTTAGTGGTGCATCTAGCCATTGATGGTCCTTACGAACTGCAGTATCTAAGTCAGGGCAGACCAGTGGGGTTGAGTCCATAAGAGATGCATTAGACTGACTAGCATAAGTAGTGTTCCATGGGCAACGAATGATATTACTACTATGTGGGTATGGATTTTCTGCTTTGAATGGGCCATTTATCTCAAACATAATTGCCTTATGGTTGGACCATGCCAAAAGGAAGGAAGCTGTGGGTTATCCGTAAAAATGCCATCAAGCAAATGACCGTTTGTGTGTGAGGAGCCCTGGACAATTTGTGTGGGACCAGCGCTAGCCATCTGATCCTATAAATTCATGGAAGCTGGATCAAGCAGGTTATTCATATGGTAATTAAAGTCACCATGGATAGTAAAGTCTGTGGCGTCAACTTTAAGTTCTATCAGGATGCCAATAGATTGGAAAAAAGCTGTTCTAGAACCTGGTGGTCGATGAATGAGAAGTCCATTGAATGAATAGTGGCTGGTAAGTTACATTTTAAAAAGTAAGGCTTTGCAGAGTGGCTCGTTAGGAAGAACATAAAAAATAGTTTTGAAGTGATCTCGGAATTTAATTGCAAGGCCTCCGCCCTTTTTTAATGGACAGTTGTGTCTTACTATCCTGAAGCCTGCAGGTAAAGCCAATAAAGATATGCTTAAAATATTATAGTGGGTTGAGAGGAGGCCCCTTGTGCTGGAAGGGTGGTCAAATTATGCACTTTTGGATGATCTATCAGTTTGGCAGTATATGGAACCATCAGATTAGTATGTATTGAAGTCCCCTGTTCGAATTTCTTTGTAGATTGGAAATTTTCCTGAGAGGTCCTCAAAAGCCTTGATAAAGTCTAATACTTTGAATGTCTTGGCAGACATAAACACATTTAAATAAACATCAATCAGCAGAAGAGGGCTCAAACAGCGATGTTTTCGACATCCACCAATTATGACTGCTTGAATCAGAGAAACCCTGTGTTGAGAATAGTTGTTACAACCTTTAAATCTGTTGAAATGCATATAGACAGGCCTCCTGAGGGTCTGCCAAAGCGTTTCTCTTTGGAAGCTGGTTGTTGAATCTCGTGATACCCTGCTATCTGAATCGGCGGTAGAGCCCATATTTTCTGTTAGCATAATATGTCTCCAGATTTTAGAAAGTTTAGTGATTCTTGTTGGTTGAGGATGCGCTTTAAGCCTGCAATGTGCCAGGAATTATGGTGAGCATACTCCACTTCTGGCTTTGTGGCATGGGCTAGGAATAATTTGTGGTTTTGGTCACCAATGCGGAAGCAATCCAACCCAAGTCATCATGATTTGGGGACAGTTGTAATAAAATTGTATGCTGCATTTTTGGCTCTTGTCCAGCTTAATGGAAATCTGAGAGACACTTTGAGGTGTCAGGTTGGTTGTGCTGCACACTACTTTCAAAATACTAGAAGAATGGGATTTTCTGACAGGAAAGTCCATTTAGGGAACTGGTTGTATGGGGATTTCTCAGGTACTATTGTTCTTAATTCAGTGCCCAAGTGCCCAAATACTGACTTTTCGCTGAGGACACTGGCTACTAGCCCTTCTATGTCCCAGGTTACTATGATTGATTCTAGGTTGGAAAGGTGGAACAATGATCCAAAATGTACCCTGGTTTCGTACTCAAATGTTATGGGTCTTAAAGAAGTAATATGTTTCAGTCAGCAGAGGATGTTTGCCATGTTTAGTACTTCGCTGTTGTCCCTTGATTTATACTGCAGAGAAAATATAATTTTGAGTGTGGGTGTTATTTACGCCCAACTGGGTGGGCTGCCCCATCTGTTATTGAGGGGACTGGGATGGGTGTGTACAGGTCATTTCAAGGGTGGCATTTGGTAGCTGATTGTAGACCCTAGTGGGAGGGTGCTGTCTACTTTTGGGTCTGGCCTTTTACTGAACAAGTCCTGCAGTTTCCTCGTAAACTGGATGTTTAAATGAATGAATGACTGAGGAATTTATAAAGCGCAGGACTCACCCCTACAGATGTATCTCTGCACTGGCAGGAAAGCATAACACAAGAGAGGAGTAGTACTAGCCAGGCTAAAAAAGTTCAGTTTTCAATAATTTCCTAAAGTTGGAAAAATCTTGACACACCCGTAGCGCCATGGGGAGTTTGTTCCAAAGACAGGGAGCTACATAGGCAAAAGCTTTACCACCCGTACTTATCTTGTTCGGTACGGGGTACTACAAGTAGAGCCTTTCCTCTCGAGTGTAGCTGTATGTTTGGCTTGTAGGGAATAAGAAAATCAGTCATATATCTGGGGCCACTTGCATTAAGGCTTGTGTGGATCAGACAGCACATTTTAAACTTAATTCGACTTTGGATAGGAAGCCAGTGTAAGCTTCTTAGTAGTGGCAGAGAAGGGGTTCTGGATGGTTGATTCAGAGCTAGTCGGGCTGCCGTATTCTGTACTACCTGGAGCCTATTCAATGTCCCTTCATTTACGGCACCCAGTAGTGTATTACAGTAGTCTAGTCTACTAACCACCAAGGCTTGGAGCACGATCTTGCATGCCGATAGGGGGAGTAGATCGAACACTCTAGATATGAGCTGTCATGGAGATAGGCTTTGCCTTCACACTGTGTTAAGTTAGCATGAGCTTATTAGAAATTTAAACGCCATTTTTCCTTTCTGCTGCTTCTGCACACAGCACATATTGTTATTACTGCTTTGAGCCTAGTAGAATATTTTGCTTCACACGAGAATAATATGTTTTACTATTGTATCAGCTTTGCTTGGTAAACTATGTCTGAACAGTGAGTGCCGAGGCCTTCAAGGTTATTTCAACACAGTGGTTGTTGTTCGGTCTGATCAGCGCACGTCCTAGACATAACATATATGCAGCTGTGGCCAACTCTGGTTTTGGAACGTTTAGTAATGCACTGCGCAGAGCATGCACACACACTTGATGAATATTCGCATGCAGAGAGCTGGTGTAGAAGATGATGTGATCCCTTTCTACTAAGACCAGAGGTATGGGGCCGCCCTTCTAAAACCCAAAGAGACCTTCTGTAGATATAATATAATATACTAGCAAGGGAGGGTAAGACTGGGGTGTCATTTAGCCTTCTTCCCTTTAGCATTTTAACATGCTTTCTCCCTTTGTATTTTATGGAATAGTAATTATGCTGATAACCTTGTTGCTTATAATATGTTTGCTTGTATTAGCTAAGATACTGCGCCTGAGAACACAATATTAGAAATAAATATTTCAAACTTGCAAGTGCCTTCATTTACTCCTCGTTCTGGACTGTTATATTAGTATAACGAAAGAGTGTTGATGTGTTCCACGTTACCTGAGGTGTTCTAAGTTCATGTTCTGGGTTGTCTAATCATTGGGGGTATGGAAGAACCAATGAGACACTGATTGCTAGTCTGGTAGGGGATTTTGGCTACTAAGGTGAGTTTTGGCACACCCTAATTCACTGATGTTCCAAGTCTCTATACACAGTTCTGTGTAGGAACAGAATCCCTGCGACAGAGCTTTAGTAGACCAACGCAACTGCCTGCAACAGCTGCCACCTCCTCCTTCAGAGTAAGAGACAGGTCAAGATACACCCCTAAGTTTTTTGCCTTGTTGGTAGGTATAGGAGCGGGGCCTAACTCTAACGGCCACCACTGTGGAGACCAGAGAAGTTGAGCTTTGCCAAAAAGGAGGACTTTCGTCTTGTTGGCATTCAGCTGGAGGAAGTTCTTTGACATCTAGTTGGATATTTCATGCATGCCTTCTGCAAACCTTTGTGTAGTGTCGTCCGAGTTGTTATGAAATGAAAATAGCAATTGTGTGTCATCAGCTTACGAAACAAGGACAAAGGTATGGTCTCTGATGATCTTTGCCTGGGGTGCAACATATATGTTAAATAGCATGGGACTAAGGCACGATCCTTGGGGCATCCCTTTATTCAGTGATTTTGCTCCGGAGTGGAAACTCCCCACGTTAACGGTTTGTGTACATTGTTCTAAAAAACTAGAAAACCACTGAAAGGCAGACCCCACTATGCCGATTTCTGTTAATCTTTGCAGCAGTCTATAATGTGCCACAGTATCAAAAGCTGCGGACAAGTCCAGCAGCACCAAGGCTACTGCTTTGCCCTTGTCTAAATCCATCTTGATAGCATCAGTGACACCAAGCAGAGCCGTTTCTGTAGAGTAATTGGGTATGAATCCAAATAGCGAGGAATCCAAGCATAGCTTACTCTCCACAAATTTCATAAGCTGCTTGTTAACATGTTCCTCCATGAGCTTGCTCGTAAGTGCAAGGAGGGAGATAGGGAGATAATTGGATAGCTCAGAGGGCACTATGTTAGGTTTTTTATAATTGGAAGAATTTGTGCAGCTTTCCATGCTCGAGGTATTGTGCCCTCAGTCATTGAATGGTTAATAAGTGAGCAGATGGAAGAGGCAAGGGGCCGCGCCAATAAGGCAAATCATTTTGCCGGCATTATATCAGTGGAGGATCCCGATTTTGTTGCTCTCAGCAATTCCTCTACATTGGAGTCCTGTAAGAGAGGAAAGCAGGCCCGTAGATCTCCTGCTTTTGGATCTGTATAAGTTGCGGTAGGAGTATCAACGCTGTCTAGTCTATTGGGGAAGGTATCATAGATAGACACGCTTTTGGAGAAGTAAAATATTTAAGTATTGAGTATAGCTGTTTCCCCAAATTTCCTGCTTCAGTTAATTGCGCCAGTATGTATCTTTTTTGCGTCCGCTTGATATTGGAGGCTGTCTTGAAGATGTCTTTCTCTGACTGAAGTTGAGATTTGTGCCAAGTTCTTTCTAATTTTTTGCACAACGATTTTTCTCTATGCAATTCTTGGTGAACCACACTGCCTGTTTCCCTTATGATTTGGACTTAATTGGTTTTAGAGGGGCTATAATATCTAAAGATATCTCTATAGTCTGATGTAGTTCATTACGTCTACTATCAATATCGCTAGACTTAAGTAGTCAGGAGGTCTAAACACCTGCTGAAAGCTCTACTCTGAACTTTTTCGCCATTGGTGTGCCAGCTTATTAGTAGGTATAGAGTTCACTGCTGTCTGGTTTGGACAGCATACCTGGAAGTTAATGGAGAAATGGTCTGACCAGGTCACTGGTTCCAGAAGTAGGGAGAGTATGTTGGGAGAATTGGTAAGAATGAGATCAAGGGGGTGCCTGGCTGTGTGAGTTGGTCCTGTGTTGTTCATAATTAGCCATGTCTTCCAAGCATTGCATAGAATTGACGTTGTCTTTGATTTTGCTGTGTAGATTAAAATCTCCACGAAGAAGGAAATACTGGGAGACCATAACCTAAGGGGCAATCCTTTCCAACATTTAGAAAAAATATATATTTTAACGGTCCTGGAGGGCGGTATACTAAAGCACCTCTCCAGCAGTTCAAGGGGGAGAATTCAATTTTAAAAATACTGAAATACTATCTTGAAGTTTTTAATCATAGTGACTACAGTTTAAACACAATTGCGATGCCTCCACCTGTTTTCCCATCCCTATTTATTTGTAGGATACGTACTGTTCTGGAAGGGCCAGGGCAATGGGCGGAGTAGAGGAGGGTTTCAGCCAGGTTTCCGTTAGGAATCCTACATCTGGGGTCTGGGAGTTTAGCAAGTCCCATATTTCCGTATAGTGTTTAGGTAGTGACCTTACATTTAATAAAAAAGCACTCCTGCTCACATTTATTTCTGGTATTGACTTGGTATGTACCTCCATTACAGAGATCTCCAGCTGACTCTGATAATGACAATGTCTACATGCGAAAGGCCCCTCCAAATTGGCTGGGCATAAGTTAATGCAGCATACGGAGGAAGTGCTGTCCCTCTGACCTGAATGCTCTATTTGTATGCACTCAGAGTGCGTGTAGATAATCCTGGATGTAACCTGGGGGTTATCAGGACATAGGGTTCTGGCTCCTGGGCTGGGCGCGGACTGGCACAGACGGGCGCAGACAGGCTTGCCTTTGGTGCGCCAGCGGCGCACCAGCGGCACGCCTGCTGCGCGCGTCCACGTGTTTGGGGGCATCAAATAGTCCTGCTGGAGTTATGCTCAAGTACGGATAGGTGAGAAGGGGAAAATCTGGTTGTACTAGATGTTTTTCATGAATTTCTAATTCCTTTATTGGAAGGCTTTTAACCCGCTTCCCTGTGGGGCACATTCCCCCGCTATGCTGGGGGGAGTGGGGGTGCGCACAGCACCCCGGTGTTCATGATGAGCTCAGCTCGCCATGCAGCACAGTGGTCGTGTGCTCATGAAGAGCTGAGCTCATCATGACCACACCCGTTTCTTTAGAATGCCCGCACTGCAGGGGAATTAGCCCAGCGTACGAGCGTTCTAACAGTCATGACGAGCTGAGCTCATCATGAGCGTCGAAGGAGTTAATGCTTGGATCTATTAAGTGTGATCGGGATTCTCGCTTATTAGAGGCAGCTGAAAGTGAAGATATGCTATTCTGAGCGTGGGTCACTTGGACTTCAATTTCATTGAAAGCATTGTTAAGTGTAGAAAGTTGTGACCTGCACGTTAGTTGCAGACTTCAACCCTATGACGAGTGTTGGTTTCTCAGTATCCTAGAGGCCTGGCTCACTAATGTAAGCCATCACTGTATCACTCTTTGTTGTTATGTCACTCCATTTTTGTACCATCTGCTTCTCATGGAATATTGGGAAGAGTTTATGCTGTTCAAATGTATTAGTGGTGCCCCTTGTGCTTACCTTTATGGTCGTGTGCCAGCACATCAGTCTAGTTACGTTTTTCTTCTTCTTCTTTAACCTCTTTTTTTTGTTTTGGTTAGTACTTTCCTTGATGTGGCCGGTAGGCTCGGCTCTCATTCTGAGCTTCTGGGCTTTCAAGTGGTGTTTCTGGCTGGCTGCTATTTTGACCCGGAGTTGTTGGTCTTGTGTCCACGAGGTCTTCTCTCTCTGGACAGATATTGACATCTTTTTTAAGACGAAGGCCATTGCCTGGTTGGGTAGGGCTAGCAGACTCCCTGCCTACTTGTGAGTTCTGCTCCTTAAGTTGTTCCTTGACACCCTGGTCTTTATTTTACTGATTAATATTCTTCAGGCTAACCATCAGGAGGGACAAGAGTTTCGGGAGAGTGACGATTTTCTCAATAATGGGCATGCATGCACAACTTGTTGTGTCCTTAAGTTGATAGTAAAATGACAGATTTGACACTAGTCTGTCAATCTTTGAGTCCATGTCAGTTAGCAGGTTTGCCAGTGATTACATAAAGTCAATCTGGAGTTCCAGTTTGTTGTACTGCCATGTTAGAGCATTGTTAGCTGCAAACAAAGTAGAATTAATTGACAATAAGTACAGTTTCTTTACTTGTGTCCCAATTGAGGGTATTGTTAGTTGCCAGATGTGGGCCCTTTTGCTGTGTTTGTTTCATGTTTTCTAATAACTTTGTGTCTGATTCATTTTGCAGGAATCTTTTTGAGTTTGTATGCTGATTTAATTTGTCGATTCTCGGTGAGGAACTCTCTCAACATTGCCCATGTTATGATAATGGATCTGCGCTACTGTCATAATAAATAAGGGGTAGGTAGGCACTTGATTTATTTTGTTGGCTATGAAGGATTTGGGGACAGGTGTTGATACCGGGTCTGCCACTAAATCCATTGGACCCAAGGTGGAGGAAAGTTCAGTAATTACACTGTTACATCTCGCATGATGGTGCATCAGGGGCATGATGGTAAGATCTTCTCTGTTAGGGAAGTTAGCTTCTTCGTTTGTGCCATGTGCGACTTGAGGATTGTTGCCCTGCGCTTTAAAAAGCGGGTGATTTGTGTCTGGTTTTTTTAGGTTGTTGGCTAAGATTTAGGGCCCCATTATGATGTCGGGCGGATCGCCACCGCAATGCGGGCAGTACCGATCCGCCTGACATCCTTCCCCCCCACCACCGATTACCCCCCCGCCATAATACTATGGCAGGGGGACCGCAGCGGACGGAAAGACCGTCCGCCGCTTTTCCGCCCGGTCAAGGAGTTGACCGGGCGGAGGTGTCTGTTAGACACCGCCATCCATATTAGGGTGTGTGCGGGGACATGCTTTTCCAGGCATGCGAGAATGTCTTGTGGGGGCCCGTTGTGGGCCCCCAGGGACTCCGGTGGGTGGGGTGTGCACATGGACTTCACTGTACAACGTGGCAGGAACCACGCGGTGCCTGTCACGTTGTGCATTGAAGTGCACAATGTGCATTTTTAGTATTTCGGCGGGCGGTGCTTTTAGCACTGCCCGCCGCAATGTTAAAAATGCGGGATGCTCCCGCCAGTGTGGCGGGCGCATCCTAATGGCCCCCACAGGACCACCACCCTTATGGCGGGCGGTCCCGTTTTACGTCCGGATGGCAGGCGGACTAATGGGCCCCTTAGTGTTTCATAAACGAGGTGGGCATCTGAGGTTTATCTTGCCCTTGTGTAGCATTCCACCTTGACCACACAAACTGACGGTTTGATTACAAGACTGTTGCACTTAAACTGGGCAATGATGTACGGTCAGTTTGTTGTGTATTTGTGATTTAATGTCGACCCTTGCATTTTTACGTCTTATAAACACATTGTGAGACAGCTTCCATTTTACTGCAAAGGTAGGCTTTATTTATGTTCATCTATGAGCCTTATGAAATCTTGATTTAGATGCAGGGCTCTGGGTGATGGACATTTAGTTTATTGCTTGGGGACAATCTGCCTAAATGGCCCAGGATACAGCAGTGACCCCCACCAGCTGTTGTCCCTGTGTTTCACCTGCTTTACTGCAAGTGTGCCGTGGTGGACAGGGAGGATTAAAAATCGCGCGAGGTTGCATCCAAGATGATGAAGAGTCGTGTTGCCTCACCGTCTTTGAATTACAGTGCATAGTCCAAAATAAACCACTGGGGAAGGGCAACAGCATGCTAAAAAAAGACAGAAAGGGTGACTGATTCACTATAGGTGCAGTAGATGGGTGAGCCTATGCTGTGAAGATCCTTTGGTGTGGCAGGTGTAAGGAGGGGAGTGGGAACGTATACATCCTAGAGCACCAAGCTCCCCTGCATGAAGAGCAATTGGTACAATACAGCTTTGTTCCAGGGCAGGGGGAGATCGGTGGGAGAGTGGGGACAGGCCGGCTGCTAAAAGTCAAAGTGCAGAGGTCGGGAATATGTGGCGACAGATGGAGAACAGGCAGGCCCTGCATGAGACCAAGCTGCACCTACCTAATGTCAGTTTCCTCCATTTGTCTGCAGGGTGCCGCCAGGTGCCAATGCACTTATCACCTACCCGCCTGACAGCCTTGCCACGCTGGGCCCACAGTCAACCATTTCGGTTTTCAGCTCTCCCCCTAATTCTAGCTTCTTCGTGCTGCACTCACTTTTTTATTAATGCAATAATAATTAAAACAATGCACACTTTTTATCACACACCTGCAATGTTAGGTAATAAGAAAGCACAAAGTTTTTTATTTCAACGAAACTATCGCTTTTGGTGGTTACAGCTTGTCTAGCTTGGAAAAATCTTTGTTTTTTAGTGTTAAACGGATTTCAGTGCACTGCCAGAGTCATCGTAGGATGGGGATCGCAATTAGGCCCAAGTACTCCCAAAAACGAGACCCACATTCCCAAATGGTTAGTATTTTTTATTTATTTTTTAGCTTTATATAGTGTAAACTCGGTCGGAAGGCAGTGGAGCAATTACCATGAGCACCAGCTACATTGCACAAAATCAAATTCATTTTTTTTAGGTCGATTAAGTGAATTGCCCAGAATCACTAGATATTGATCTAACGCCAGAACTTGAATGTACTTTCCCAGTTTCCAGGTCAGCAGCTCTAAGAACATAACACTACATCATTTTGTTTTCTTTTTGCCTGGGAACCGTGACCTCACAGCAAGGACTATGCAAATACTCCCCCACTCCGCCATCAAGTGTTAAAAACTGTGGGACTGACAGGGGGGGGGGTCAAGGAAAGCACACAGCTGATGCTTCCCCCCCCTTCCGAGGCCCCTGCACACTCCCACCCTCATCACACCCACCATGGCATGAAAGTGATTGCCCAGCAGGGAAATGGCACTGCATTTGGGCATGCTGCAAGAGGGCGAGGTGAGAATGCTTCGAGGGCCAGAATACCTGGGCCCCAGCCTCAGTTTGCCAGCATGGCAGGGGAGTGCCCATGGTAATGTTGACACCTCATAGTGGCCTGGCGGGGACCGGGGAAGATAGTAAATTTCTGTAGGACGGTTTACAGAGGCCCTAAAACCCTGTCCCACAGATGTCCCTGAGGCACTGGCCGCTCGCCCAATGCCCGAATGCACGTTACCCAATCCGACCCTGGCTAGAAGCTGCTCAGAAAAAAAATATTCTGTCTGATTTCAATTGCGGTCTGAAGAAAAGCGTCTGTCATCATAATACAATGAAGTAAATGTAAATGCATGTTAATTGTTTTGCTCAAACTGAACTCTATAATTATTTCACAACAACACAAACAGATGGTTACTGCTTAGAGATGCTCCCACTTGAAATATCTATTCTGTGCTGAAGTTGTAAATGACATTTTTCATAAAAAGATGGAATAAACAAACTGCTGGAACCATATTCAGTTGCAGTCACCAGTTAGTTATAATACATAACCACATTTAAAGCCTAACATTGAATATTGATATTTTAAGGCATTATTTTAACTTAATTGTGTGCTGTACTTGTATATTCCCATACATTATAGAAGAAAGAAACCATAAACAATATTTCAATGGAGATTAATAGAACAGATGTGTTGTACAACTTGCGCATGCGTGTATACAAGCTATATAGTACATACCTATATCTCTGTCATTTGTTTTCAAGGCCCAATGCTTTCTGTTGTCAGAACACACTTGTAAATAAGAAATACGCCACTCATCACCTGTAATCATTAATCGCAATTGAGAGATGATGTCAGAGTGCCGTCCCGGCTCGCTTCTTGTTGCTTGGCTAACACTCAAAGTACAGCATAGATCACTAAGTACACCTCTTCACTGACAGAAGCAGAGCAGGCTGGGCAAGAAATGCAGAACCAAGGCGTATATGAGCAGCAGGATAGAGGCCCACAAACACCTACCTCTTCCTGCCTATCGAAACCGGATAACAAGGCCCGGAAGCCGAGCCAAAAACGGCATACAGCAAGAAGCAAACATACACGCATCCTATTGCATCTACCTCCCCCTGCCTCCTGAGATTAGACATTGGTCCGGGTGGAGGGGAGATGCTGATAGTAGCAAGCACGTGCAGCAAAGAATAATTCAGTAACATGCTACCCTACCCACATCCGTCTCATCCTTCCACCCA
Source organism: Lissotriton helveticus (assembly GCF_964261635.1). NCBI lineage: Eukaryota > Metazoa > Chordata > Amphibia > Caudata > Salamandridae > Lissotriton > Lissotriton helveticus. Next base: position 1,770,716,982 of record NC_136063.1, read on the forward strand.
CCCACATGAGATTGCCCTGGGAGGAGCAGGATTCAGAACACCCACAAAATGGGGCTCATAAGGAGCTAGGAATGACTCCCAATTCTCTTTACTGCCCTATAAAAACATAAAATGACCCGGCCGCAGATAATATACTTAAAATATTAAACATCCATTTTGCAATTAATTTAGGAAAGAATAGTAAATACATATGGGTGTGGCACTTGTTCTTGCGTGATATTTTAAACAGTCCAGCAGTCTTTCGATCCAACTTATATGCCTGAATTGTACATCGTGCTACTTGCAACGTGAAAGGTCTGTGTAAAGACCAATGCGTGTCATTTTCCCTACGTTTATTATTCCACAATAATAGTGATAGGCGTCCAGATGACATACATTTAGACGTGAAGTGGGGCTTTAATAGAGGGAATGTTACTCTGCTGTGCAGAAATGTAAACCTTTGTGTGCACATGGTCCTGGGGTGGTCCTGAACCCGAAAATGGGTCTGTCTGAACTGCTGTGTAAGGCTGAAAAATATACCTTCACTCAAGAAATATATGACAAGTTCACGAAAGAAATCAGGCCTCATTACAGCATGCTTCAGTGCACCTGGAATTTAGTACCCACAACTCCACGATGAGGAAGAAGGATAAAAAGTTTCCGTTCCTGAATTAATCAGACTGTCTCCGGAGCTGCCGTGCAGCTGTTGGAAAGCCCTTGGCAAGTAAAACGTCTGTTCAGCGATTATTGACTACAGTTGCCATTTTAAAATTAATGCAGTTCCAGTCCCAAGGGAATCAGTCCCTGCTATCCTTGAAATGAAAAATACCTCTTTTCTAAAGTAGCGAAGATTAAACTGAAGTCATAGGAGTTCGTCTCTCACTACACTGGGACCTTGTTCTAACATCCTGTTTGAGAGCCAATTCTCTTTTGGTAAATTTAGTAAAGCACAGACCCTTCCAACCTCAGCCAGAAACCGACCACTCTCTTGCTTTCTTGAAAGTGACAGGAGAAAGGGGGACAGCCAAATATGTATACGACCTACCTGTAACCATGGCAAAGGTAGCCAGTTTGGGCTGATACCCTGTAATGGTAAAGTGATGATAACTGTATGTAAAATTTAATAAAATACGTTGAAATCAAAAAAAAAAAAGAATGGATTGGGGACAAAGAAAGCAGCATACAGATTTGGACATTAGACACAAATGAGATATTGAAGTTTTAAGATGTAACTTTTAAAGCACGGCTGATCGATCTTAAAATATAATATTAGACATGTCCTGCTAGAACTATGACTCTATATTACTGAACCTCTGCAACGATCGTGGTAAACGTGTTTGATCGTCGTTACTTGTTAAATTGCATTGCAAATCTTTTTTTAAACTTGCCTAAGTTTATCCATTTCGATATTCTCTCCTGCTTAAAGACAGAACCACGACGCATAGTCTGCTTTCAAATGTTATGATGTATTTTGTACTTTTACAATACAATTGTCCAGTGGGACTCATTTGACAAAATACCCCTTGCATGCTTCTTGGGTATCCAACATACTGGAATCTTTCAGTGAGTACTGAATACTGTAAAAAAAAAAGTAATAGTAATGAGTACAGGGCCCCTTTTCCCTCCTTAGTTTACCTACTTTTTTTATAATCACATTTTTATTGTTTTCAAATAAACACGAGAAACACAAGATTTTCAGACCACTACGTTAATCCACAACTTCCGTACAATGCAGAGCACATCCCAATGAGACCCCCGGTTCTTTCACGGACAAACACGTGCCACATATATAGGGCACTTCTTGTTGTGTGCACAAGATCAAACTGGCTCGCCATTCCACCAGGATAGGAAGATGCAGGAATGCCCACTTCTGCGATATGTCCCTCTTGGCAAACAACAAAGCCACCCCTATAAACACCCTCTCCATCCGAGGGCCGCCAAGATCTTCAAGCAGTCCCAGTAGGGCAATCTGAGGAGTAAGCGCTAGGCATCTGTACACGAACAAGGAGGGTTCATGCTCTATCTCCCTCCAGTAACAGGCCAGGCCAGGGCAAGACCATACCACTTGGAAGAAGTCGGCCTCTTTTTACTGGTGTATGAATTTGTGGTCGTTTTATATATGTATTTATTGCTATCTGTGATATGTGCTTTTATGGCAAAAATAAACCTATTACTACTGTGAAATCCTTTTTCATAGGGTTTGAGTAAAAAATTATTCCATCTCTCATGAATCAGACATAGCCAATGACTGCTGGTTTCATATTACTTCTCTAGCATAATTATGCTGGCACTGAAAGAAAGCGGAACACATTTGCATGGAGCATGCTTCCATGCGACTGAGCCCTTAAAGTCAATATGGTCAACTGAAACTAATGGGATTTTTCTTCAACTGATAATGGATGCCTAGCCTTCTGTGGCCACCAGCAGATGCTGTTCACCTTCTCTAGCATTTGACCATTAATTAATGGCATGCTAGGGGTTAAAGCCATCATTCAAAGCTATTTCTGAATTAGGCTAACAGTGATATTGGGAATTCCCGAAAGGTAAGACACATTTTTCACTGCAAAATCAAAAACACAAATGAGGGCAAGTGATTGGAAATCTATTGGACTATTAGACTATAAGATTTTAAGTAAACCTGAAGATTGATATTTTTCTACATGGCATGCTTTGTCTACAGAAGACTGTTCACCTGAATGAACCTACTTGTGGCACAGACTCTTGCTGTACTGCCTTTTGCATTTTATATCTGCTTGTGTCTGGCTTTGGCTGCTTGTGGCCCACAGTGTTTGCCTCACTCAAAATCTGAGCATCTACAACCCCACCATGACTGCATGTTCTCTGAAGTAAATGCAATGGTCCATTTGATGTAGCTGATGAAGAATGAGGCATGTTTATTTGGCTGTCAAGGACAACCACTGTATTAAATAAAGATTTGGAAGGTCATCATTTTAGAAGAGTATGCCTTGATGCTTGGCCCCAGTTTGGCAGTTTGGGCTGGATTGTTCCCATGAGGAGCAGGGTCAAGACTGATTTTCATATGGCTTGATCCAATCAGTGGTGACGTAGTGAGCAAAAGATTATGGATTTAACACAGTTCTCTTGACTAGGGGTGAATGTTTGATTCATTCAGTATTTCATCCATCATTTGTTGCTGCAGCACTTGATGCTTTTTTAGTTCAAACTACCTGAATAGGAATGTCCACATTAAGGTCAGCAAGAGTCCATTGCCACAGTGGGAGATATTACCTTCCTACTGTGGCACAAGAAGACCTGTTTCATCATGGACTCTAGTGCTGTTTTAGAGTAAATAACGTTAATCATTTGTTTGCGTAGCACTTTTCACCCTAAGTGGGATGGGTATGCCCAGATGTGGGTCCCTTGCTCACCTTGCCCGTGAAGTCAAGCTAGCCTGGCTGATGAAGGGTAACACCCAGAAACTGGTCCCAGGATGCCTGTCTCCAGTCCATGGAGGTCCTGGCTTGGCAGTTCGGTCTGGACTGTTCCCATGAGGAACAGGGTCAAGACTGATTTGCATATGGCTGAGTCTAACCTGGGGTGGCATGGTGAGCAAAAGAACAATGAACTTACCCAGATCTCTTGACTAGAGGTGAATGTATGATTCATTCAGTATTCTGTCCATCATTTGTTTGAGTAGCACAGATCCTTACACTGGTGCACACACTCTTTGGGTGCTCCTTTCACAGATCTCTACTTACTACCGCATTAAATTAATAAATTCTCTCCCTACAGCCCATATAATAACTATCTGAGAAAATGCAGCAGCGAAAGACTGGGCTGCAGTTGAATTTACTGGTCATATTTTGAGGCAGACATAGATTTGCCCGTTTGTGTATGTACCTGCATCTGGTCACAGTGCATTCACATGGACAAAAGATTTTGAATATTTACATGCACATGCATTCCAGGCATATGGGGAAATCTCACTTCACTTTTTACCCAGGTGAAATGAGCATTAAAAAGAGCCTGTGCATTCATCTGTGGTCCATTCTATAATTCTGTAGTGCTCTTGAAGCATGTAACGTGAAAATTAAATGTAGTTCCAATACCAGGTCCATGTAATCCATTGAGTGATCTATTTTCCACATGTCCTTACACATGCCTGCATAAATCCTTTCCTATTAACCACATACACCTCCCTACTATGTAACAAACATGATTCCCCCTGTCAGTAGATTATAAAGTGAGGATGATGTGAGGCTACTCCACTTGCTTCTATCTGGTTGCCCCTATATACCTCTGTATCCAGGGCCATGACCAATCACCACCTTCCAGACTGTAGCTGCTACAATGATCATCATACACATCCAGAGGGTTCTGCAGCATCTATGGCCTTGGGATGTCCAGGTTATCGGAGAAGATAGGATGCAGAAGAAATAAGGTATACAAATGAAGATGACTGCACTGATCTCCCACTGGGATCCAATTGGTTACTTATTTGGTTACTTAAATCAACAAAAGACAATTGAACAATCAGAGATTCACCTTATGGTGTTGTTGCTGAGCTAAAACCCATATATGATGCCCAGCCAGTGGTAATGAACAAGGGCTTTTGGGGAGGTCAAAACGGGGGAGCCTGGTTGCAGGTTTTGTAGAGCAGATGTACTAACCATGCCAGAATAAATGTAAGCACACCTGCTGTGTGCAGTAAGAAACATCGCAGTCTATAACAATGTTTCTGTGTGATTGACGCCATCATGACTACTAGATGACAGATGTTGCTCTAAATCAGCTCAAGACAACTATATAATATTTTGAGACCTTGACCAGCATCAGGAAATGACCCTCTAACAGATTTCATTTACTTTTAGAAGGGCAGTGCCAGCATCCAATTATTTCCCCATCAGTGAACTTGAAGACGCAACCACCCATGGTTTCTGTGTCATGGGAAAAAGCACAACTTCGAGACACCATTCTGCAGATAAAATTTCCGAGGGGCTTCAAGAGGGGAATGACTAGGCGAACAGCGGACAAAATAAAACCTTTCTTAACATAGCATAGCTATAAGTAAATGTCTTAGCTGTGAGTACCCTGAAGCTCAGCCCACAGAAGTCACTGAGGCGCAGTGAGGGAAAACATGACTTAGCCTGAGTTCAACCTCAGAGAAAGCACACGTTTAATAAATCAGCAAATACACCCAATTAGTTATTATATGGAATTGGAATATTAAACTATGGGGCAGAGCGGTCACTAGAGATAGGACTGGCCTATAGGGCAATCAGGCACTGCCCAATGGGTTTGCCTGACAGATCGGTGTGTGGACGTTTTTTTTAGCAGTCTGTATGCCTGCTTTATGGCCAGGTGTGGCACTTTTTACTATTGATGTCCCTGAAGGAGCCACAAACAGTGCCTGGAGCAAACACAAATGTATGCAGCCTCAAACGCCTTGCAAAATACCCATCCAGCATGTCTGTACAAGTTCAAAACTGGCCTGATGTACATATAAGGCCCTCTTTTGAAACTATCTGGCTCAGTAACGGGGACCACTTTTAATGTGGTCCCCCTCCTATTTTTTGTCCCAGTCTGACCCTGGAGATCACTGTCTGGCAATGAGCTTTTAATGGGCTCTAGAAGGGCAAAGCATTCTTATAAATAAAAACAAACTGGTTTCTATAGCGAATGCCGGACAAACCTTTAGTAGATTAAATTAATACAAATATTTATTAAAGTCTTTAAATACTGCAGCAGATGGCACATTATGTAGAGAATGTGCCACCATCATAATTGGAAAGAAACTCTGTGCCTTTGTAGTTGTGTAATTTATCCTGAGTACTGTTTAGTACAAACTTTTCACTTTGATTAATATCACAAATAGACGGGATTGTTAATTTAGTGGGTCTCATCTCTGAAATTGTGATGACTAAGGCAAAACATTCAGCCTGTGACTGAGGTGAGTTTCAGCAGTTTTAGCATGCTCTCGAGCCCAATACTTAACAATCACCACAATGATCAAATCCATGTTAGAACATAGACTGCTTAACACGCCATTGAAGCTCAAGGCTCAAAGCTAATAATGGCTGATATCCCAAAATAGGTACACCCAAATGCTCGTATAGAATCAGAACACTAGGGGATCTAAAACAAATTAGACCATAGGAATGTTGGGAACTCCATTGAAGGCAATGGAGCGCTCCCTTCTTCTACGGGCCGGTAAAGGTCCGCAGTGCAACATTCCAATGTATTAGAAAGGCCTCTAGGAGCTCGAGGGGATTTAGATCCCCTCGAGCTTCGAGAAGCCTTGGTTTTATTTGTTAGAACATTCTGCCCTCTAGTGGCAGAATGTTCTAATAGCCTTATAGCTCTTCATAACAGGGAGTCCCAATACTTCGTTAAAGTCCCTCGCCTTCGGCTCGATCGTTTAACGCGGGAGCAGGCCTTTAATAGACGTATAGCCCACTACGAAGGGCTATAAGGCTATATGAGAACATTGGAATGTTAAGCGCTCCAATGAAGACAATGGACTGCTCAGGGCATCTACTGGCCAGTAGAAGCCTGGAGAGCAACATTTCAATGTTTTGATCATTTCACAGCTGTTGCTGTGAACAAAGGCCTCTCGGAGACGAGGAGATTTAAACCCCCTCGGTCTCTAAGAGGCCTTTGTTCTTAAGAATTAGCACATTCTGCCCTCTAGAGGGTGAATGTTGTAATTGACTTAGATCCCTCCGTATCTGGTTCTACTAGCCATTAAAGGACCAATCCCTTGCTAAAGGACCTCGCCATATGCTTGGGCCTTTAACACTGGAGTGGGCCTTTAATGGCTGGTAGAGCCCGCTACATCGGGCTCTAAGGCTATAGTCGGTTCTGTAAAAGTGGCATGTTTTCCTCTAGTTTAGAATAAGTTCTTTCAAACTTGGAATTCTTCTACCTTGTTTTCGGATCTCCTCCTGCTTCTTTGTCAAACTTACTCCAAATCTGGATGTAAGTGACAACTTTCTATGGACATGGCAATATTTTAGATTTGCTTACTAATTTAATGGATACAAGGAATTATATGCTGAAGCTTTTGCTAAAATCTGAAGGTGACGCTTGTTCTTTGATTATGACTTGCGATTAGGTATTACTTGAACGTGTTCAAATATGGCATTTTATTGAATAATGCACCATTACTCTTGAATCTTTTAGGTATTTTACTGCTTCCCCAGTGATTTTCGTATTCTCTTTTCAAAGATGTCCTGGGAATACTTTTGATGAAACCTTTCAGAATTATCTTTATTGGGTGCTTTTGGAAAAGCTACATTGGTTCCTGCTAACCCAGAGAACTATTTTTAAAACTGGTTGTATCATTTTTAAATCCCTTCATGGCAAAAGCCCAGATTTTATTTCTACCAAAATCAGTACCAGGTTCCAAATTGCCAACTTAGATCAGCTTACCTGAGCATGTTGATGGTTCCTAGTAGCAAAAGAAACAGCCTGGGAGGTGCTATGTTCTCAGTCATCGCTCTTCACACCCATAATTCTCTCCCTCTTGAAATGAGATCTATAGATAACTGTGAGATTTTCAGGAATCTCAGGATTTTCCAGAAAACCAGTTTGGGCAGACAAATCTATGGTTCATTTTCCGATCGCACCTGCCATTATTTTCTTTGGCACCAAGAGACCTTTTCAGTGTATGTACACTTAATAAATCCCTCATAACATAACAATAGTCTGATGTACATACCTACAGGTCACAAGCAGTGGTTACAAATTGTGCACCCACATTCTGCAGCCCGTCTGTCTTTTTGCACTGTAAACTACGCACTAATCCAAAATGCTCATTTGGAGAGGCTTGCAAAATTACTTGCCTTATTATATTAATTTAGGCAGGTTGCTAATTGCAGCCTGTAAGAAAATGAAATGGGTTATTGGTTGAGAGGGTGGAAGCCCCACTCAAGCAACAACCACAATCCATTTCAGGATGTCTCACAAAAGTCATTATAATAATCTTTGCTTAGCCTTCTGATGCCTTGCCACAAAACAGTCAGGCTTAACTTAGAGGCAATGTATTAAGTACTCACACAGCATACAAACAGTAATAATGAGACAATACAGCACAAGAAATATCCCAAACCAAAGTAGAAAAATAGAGTACATGTTAATAAATAGAATGACACTGCAGCTATCAAAATCCAATCAATAGAACAGGAGATATTACATTTTAAACATTTATGTGAAAATAGCTCCAGAAGCACAAAGTGTCACTCGCGATTATATGGTTGCACAAGACTGGGGGAATGTCACAAGTTCAGGCTGACTGTGATGGAGCTCAGAGCTCAGATCATCCACAGGGACCAGATTATTCTAGCTGAAAAATAACCCACTCAATTCTGCCACAAAGAGTTCTGTTCGCTTTAGAGGAGACAGCAAGGGGGAGGCTTCCAGCGGAAGGGATAGATCGAGGGTCACAGACAAGCGTTGCTGTATCATGAAGTGGCAGTGGTCGCTGGGGCTTCACTTTAGTTGATCACCATTAAATGCAGGGTTTGCTTTACTGATCATTGTTATCAACATAAATAGTTCACTTTGCGGTCGCGAGGAGCTCAAACTTGAGGAGTTCATACTGATGTCAGCCAAGGATCCAGGACCTGGGGGCAAATCTAGGGAATCAGGATTCACTAATGCAGAAGCAAGCAGCAGGACTCAGGCAGGACCAGTGTGTGCTGGTCAGATAGACATTTACAGGGAGGCCTCTGGAAGCTTGTTGGGTACATGTAGCTCACACAAGAGATCAGCCAATTGACCCTTGGACTCAGTTTGGGTAGCCTGGGATCAAGGCAAGCAGATTCAATATTCCTTCTTCAATCAGCAAGGCAATCGTTCTAGAAGTAGCTCAGTATTTCTTCTGACTCTATCACAGGTCCAGGAGTGTTCTGATTATAAGTTCTGATGATCCCACTTTTATACTTGGTGCCAGCCTTTATAAGCGGCAATTTCCTGATCTTCCCAATACTGGTTATGGTCAGTTCTTCACCTCAGCTTAGCTGCAAACTCTCTATGTTGACAAAAATGCAGGACAGACCTGGTATCAGGTTCCTTTGCATGTGCTGCAAGCACATCCTTTTGACATGTACTCACAGCAGGTAAAAATCTTCCCCAGCCTTACTTTGTCACACTCTCTGAAAGTAATACACAACTCACAACAGCAGAGCCATTCCCTCTCCTGTGACACTGGCAGAAAGGCAGAGTTGCTAAGCAGCAACATGGCAACTTTCTAAAAGTGGCATTTTCAAAATTATGACTTAAAATCTGACTTTACCATCAACATAGATTATAGACTTCAATGTGTTTGAGTGCAAACATGACTTTTCTATTGTTTCCAGTCTGAAGTAAGCACTTATTAAATGTAATGAGGTAACCCAGTGTTAGTCTGTGGGAGAGATAGGCCTTACAGTTGTGGAAATGACTTTAGGAGTTTTTAAATGTCAGGAAATGTACAACTTAAACACACATGCCCTACTTTTTAAATATCATGCATCCTGCCCTATGAACATATAGGGCCTACAAATTGTCTGCTCTCCAAAAGGCTGCCTGGCTTAATTCTCAAAAGGGAAATTGACCCATGGGACAGATACCAGCCCAACTTGGGGGTCAGTACTTGATCAATGGTTTGTGACCGCAATGGCAGTTGCATATCAGTGGCAAATCAGTTGCAAATCTTATTTAGAAGCAGATTTTCCTTTATTTACCTCCATGACGTGATGCATTTTTGGGAGCCTGAAAGACATTTCTAAATCACAACCATAACTCGTAAAAAAAACTTTTGAAGTTTCAAACTTAGGAAGTTTGTGAATCACAGGGACTGTGGCTGCTAAAATGCTTTTACATCAGACCCCAAGTGTATTTCTCTTGCCCCATGTATAAAAATAAAAAAAGCAGCTTCTGTTTGGCCCAAGATTATTGATAATATGTTTTCCCTGATTTCTAGGTAGAATAACTACCACATCTGTACCAAGCGGGTGCTTATTCCTTTGCAGGCAGTAGAAAATGATAATAATTGTATCTATCCCATCTCATTTGGTGCACTGGAAAACCCACATCTCTCAGATCTGCTTTGGATGATGTTGGTGTGATTGGTAAAAAAGGAAGGCTATACCTGTCTATCTAGCCTTTCAAGTGGTGTTGTTTCTTTACCCTACCACCATATGCAAAGGAAAACATGTTGTCATGGAACTCCTGATTTAGTTTTGAGGGGCTATGGGTGTGGCAGCCTCAGGGAGAAAGCTTATAAACATGTGGGATGGAGAGGGTTGTAACTGTTTCTGTTTCTTCCCAGGGGCATTGTAAAAGATAGACGTACCTCTGTCATTCAGTCAGTTCAGCTTTATTCGATTATAAAATAGTCATAAAAGCATATTTATCAAACAATAAAATCGCATGTTACAGAAGGATGGAAAACCACAAAATTATGGGATAAGTTGTACAGTAAAAAATCTTACATCAGGATAGTTTTTCTACACTCGAATACCGACTTTAAAATCAACCAGACAGATAAAATGACAAATTCTTCCCCAAGGGATTGCATGACTATGAATGCAGGACCGCATTGTCACTGGCCTAGTGTTCTAAGCAGCAGGAGTATCCACCTTTTCCTCTTGACTGTATAAAATTTACAAACGAATAAAACATGCAAGGTGGATTGTGCTGACAAATCGTCACATGGGCAAGTAGACAGCTGCCTAGACCAATCATTAATTACAGGTAAGCTAAACGACCTATGCACAATGCCCATCCTGAAAAGTGTTGATAAAAATCTTTCAAAGTCAGAGGATACAAAAGTTAAATACGACTGCATCTTAAAAGTAGTCAGGATGTTTTGGTGGGCAAGAAAATAGATTTTTATTTTCTCTGTATTTAATCTACTATTTTCGAGATACTGCAAACAGCTAAGTTTAAAAACTTTCCTATTTACTTTAGTCAAGGTATTGGGGTTATCAAAATATTCTTTATGTCGTAATTTACAAAAGAATTCCTTGACGTACTTCTGTCACTTCTGCAAGGACCGATGGTTGCGTAGTCAGTTAAGGTGACTATTGAGGCATTGATATTTTTAACCTATGGTGTTCAGAGCTCATCTTTCCTCCTTGCAAAATTCCACATGGAAAATGTCATAGGTGTTTAACACTGGGCTGCTATGTGTGAGCTTTGTATGAGTAATTGGTAATTATTTATACTGATATTGTGTCAATCCACCTAATGCACCTTTAGGGAGAAGGCACATGTTATTAGCATTAGTGCTAGAAAGTGCTACTACACAGACGGGTTTTCGGCCTGCCAACAACAACAAAAACAAAAGCTCACATTCATCATTTGTCCCAGGTCTGTTCTTCATGTATGCAGCGGGTGCACATTGCACTGTATCTATATATGTATGGCGCCTTGCTAAGGAATCTGCGTGTCTACAACACTACCTTGTGGAATTTGACAAGTGGCATCCTGTAGTTCTATAAAATTGAGGAATACTCGACATGGGACATGTTTGTTTTATATTACTGTATGGAGGGCTCAGTAGTATCCGCACATTTTGATCCATTCATTTCTGGCGCTTTCTAGAAACAGAACAAGAATCTTGAATTTATCACTCGTCTGTGCTCTGTTTATGGTCTTCTTATGTTTGGGATTGCGCTCTAGTTATCTCTTAATCAATACTGGGACAGATTTACAAGCCTCTTGCACCAACTGTGCGTCACTTTTTATAATGCATCGGCAGCGCATCTTAGTGCCCCATACATACGAGGGCAGAAAAAGCCATCCCGCATGACTTTTCCGGTTCTTGTAAATATGAACCCTTTGCACGCAGCACTTTGCGTGAAAGAGGCGTTCCATGGGTGCTGCGATGGGTGTTCCCACGCAACACCCATGGAACCAGACACATTTCCAGATTAACAAATAATCGTAAATCTGGAAATGCATCTGAATGCTATGCCTCCCCTGGGGAGGCGTAGGGAGACACAACGACGAGAAATGTATTCATTTCTCCTCGTTCTTTTCCTCTTTCTATGTGTGCTGCATAAGGAAATCACCTCTGGTGATTGTTTATGTACAGGAAGGTTTCACTTCCTGCACGTAAACAATCAGTAAAACAATGACGTTTTGCAGTTCTATGTGTGCTAATGCACCATACATAGAAGCTGAAACACGCCATTCCTGATTGTTTATGTGCAGGGAGGGAACCTTCCCTGCACATAAACAATCTTCCCTCAACTCAGGCACCCTTGGTGCAACGGTGCCGGCGCATGGCAGCAGTTTGTGCTCCAGGGATGGGGGAAACACAGAGATGCGACATATTGTTGCAAATATGTTGCATCCCTGTGCTTTGAAAGTGACTCTGTGCGGTGCAGCCAAATGGCTTGCAGCACGCTCTGAGTCACTTGCCTTGCAAATCTGCACCTCTTGTCCAATCCATCAATTGTATCTTACTAGCTGAGCTCCAAAATGATCAGAAAAGAATATCCTCCACACACATTCATTCAGATTCTAAAGACTTTATTGTTCTTTTCTTCATTAAAATTCAACCTCCCGCCAAGGTGTTTCGTTCATACCGAATTTTCTCATGGGAGAGTCTTATTGTCCCAATTTCAAGCTATCAAATGTATTCACAATGTGCAATCCCCTTGGCGTGTGACACACTACAGGCCAACACCAGGGAATTGTACACCCTGAAGATCACAAGGTACTGTGAGTTAAGTAACTTGGGACGCCCACTTGGGAAACGATTAGTCTGAATACATTTGATAAACACTTGATGGACCGGATTTGGACGTGAACAATATTGATTAACTGATATCTTGAGCGCTTTCCCAAATATAAGAAGTGAATACATTGTTTTTTTTCCTTGTGATAAACGAGGAGTTTTTGTTTTTTACAATGGAACTCCTGGGAATTATCACCTATTGATTTATAACTTTGGGCACTATCAGGTGTGATTCTGTGTATGTATGCAATAGCCGTTTTTATGCTATTTGCAGGATTTTATATATATTTTCTGCTAAAGGGTGGTCAATTGTGTTTCCTCCAGTAACCATCCCAAAAGTAAAAAACATGCACCCACACTCCGATCTGCCCATGTTGTCCCAGTAGCTGCTCCTCATTTCCATGGGTCTCGACTTAGATGCCACATGCTCTCAGTGTGACCCACCACCCTCTGGTCCTATTTAGCTCTATGTTAGACTCAGTCATACCTTATCATTTGCAAGAACTGAAACCAATCTGCTTTCATTTAATTTATCTTGTTTCCACTTGTGAGTCGTTTGCAGCTAATACCTGGACATACACGTTTACAGTGTGGTCTATATTCTCCTAATGCAGTCACGTGTTCCCTCGTCTACACTTATCATGAGGCGAGGGTTAATCTGTGCTTTTATCCAATGTCCTCCTGTTGCCACCGAGTAGAAAGAGAGAAGTACCTGGGATGTGTCATAGGTGTGTTTGTGGTATGTGCGGGATAGTAGCACTTATCCACGCATCAGTAAAGAGAAAACATGCTCATCACATACAAACACTGACTGATAGAATCTGTCACCTGTAAAAGTCTCTTCCTTTCACAAAATATCCAGAAATGTGTAACAGATGACCTCACTGACGTTCGCAAGGCTTTTAAATGTTTGCCTGTCTTATGCATTCAACTCGTCTGCATGGTTGCACTGTGGCAAAAGCGAGTGCATAAACAGCAACTGTTCTCGCAGTGTTTCCACACTCTCCTCACTATAGAGGGAATTTAGCTATATATGCATGTGTATCCCTTACTTGGAATGGATACTGGTGCTTTATTAAACCGATTTGTCTTGTCCTACCCCTACCCTACCACGCTCTCAGAGTTGATCAGTCTTCTACAGAACAGAGACCTATTGGTTTTGTCAGGGCTGTTACATTAAACCTGCTTTCTTGACTCCTTCACTGGGTCCTGTCTAAAGTAGGCCTTTAAGATGTATTTCATTTGGTTAAATGGATAAATGTGTATGCCTGTGTCTTGTAAGTCTAACACTGTCGCCTCACTCTCCTTCCTGAGGTTCTGAAGACAGCTCTGCAAATGAAAATGTTCTTCCTGCGCTGTGCGTTTGCCATGATTAATATACTGCAGGTCACGCCAGTCAGTTTCATGTAGATCCGCTCTAATTTTTTATTAACAAGATGATTGAGCTGAAGAATAATACATGATTGCTTTTTGCAATATAGCTGCAGCGGATTCGTCGGTTTCGAGTGGCATCGAATGCCACAAGAATAAGACAAATCGGTTGCTGAGGAAATTCAAAAGGTACGCTTTCCAGAAACGTCATATTTCCGGGATTTGCATCAGTTGCCAAATTTGCACTGTGAAGTGCGGCGCGTTCAACAAAGCGGGCCTTTGTTTTAACAATATCAAATGTTTATAAAATAGAATGCTTAAAGCAAATTTAAAGTAAGCTTTGGCAAAGACGATTGGCCTTGACTTATAAATGGAAGTGTGGATTCTTCCATCCATTCAATCATGGATGCATCCATCCATCCATGCATGCATTCACTCATCATCCATGTACTCATTCACTTCTCTTTACATTAATGCATTTATTCTTCTTCCTATTGACTAATTCCCACATTCACCTTCTCGCCTACCCACAATTCCAAACATACATTTCCAAAATCACTAAAGAGGCACTTTCAGTAATCAGCCAGACCTGCTGGCTTTGCTGGTAGTTTGTGAGGGGTGTGAGTGCTATCAGCAGTGCCTCACTACGGCTCTGTGGGGAGTGAAAGTACTTCTGATTCTGTGTAACTGATACCTTGATGGAAGTGAGAATGCTGTCCACAGTGGTAGACTGATTACAACTGAGGAGTTTAAGAATGCTTCCAACAGTGTGTGATTGCTAATCGGTGTGGGGTATGGGAGGGACCGGGGGCCGGCCAATCACAGAATTCACGTATGCTTTGAATGGGTACCACAGTAGTCATAGGTTCTTTTGTGCAGCAACAAATGGTGACGGTTTCATGAAAATATGTTAACGAAGCTTAATTCACCACTAAGGGGCTGATTCTGATGAGGTTTGGAAATGGTTTCCGACCCACTCGGATCGGGAGAGTCCAACCGACCAAGTACAATGCATCCGGATGCTTCCAGATACGATTTGTTTGGACTCCCATTGACTTCAATGGGAGCACATGTTCCTAACTGCATCATAATTGGGCACTGGGTCACTCCCGATCCTATTTGGAAGGAGCAAATGCCATTAGGAGGCCTTCCTAACTGCATCAGAATCAGGCCCTGGGTGGGAATGCTTTCCAACCCACATCAGAATCGGGCCACTAATAGAAATAGGAGTCCTTTGGGTTACTCTTTCAAATAATTTGTATAGAGTAAAGAATGCCTAGCAATGCTTATTTTGTGAAAGAGCGAGTGCCAGTGCCCGAAGCTCTGCTCAGAAGCCTGCGGCCGGCGCTACCAATTGTCAGTGCGCCGAATACCAAGGCCTATAGACTTAAATCCACATCTTGCCTCTAATCCACTACCAGACACTCCCTGCCCTTTTATCTAATTCGTGTGGGTCCCTGCTTTCTCATTTTGTGACGTTTGCCGTCTTTCTCTTCCTACGTCGTGCCAATGTGTGTGTTATGCCTGTCTTGCGCTGAGTAGGTATCTAATGAGAAAAAAATAAGTTTTGGTGGCGCCCACTTGCTCAAATTAAGGACTGATGCCTTACTTCCGCCAGCCTCACGTGTGATAGAGGTGTATGACTTCACAAAGAACAGTGGAGTTCTCCAGCAGGAGTTTGCTACTCAAAACGCCATAAGTCAAACCGCTCCTTTGGTTGCACACAGTGTATGACTGGGCGTCATTTAGGGGTCGCCCGCGGTTGCAGCTGTGACCACTGGCACTGCATTTGCGACCCCTGGCTCCAGAGGCAGCAAAATCAGAGCCAGGAACAGAGGGGCATGGAACATGGCACTCCCTTGCAGCAGAGGTAAGTAAAACATGCTTTTAAGTGCATGTTGTGTGCATGCGTGCCTGTGAGGGTGTGATTATGTGAGAGTTTGTATATGTGATTCTTTGTGTGTGCTCAAATTAAGAATGTGTGATTGAACGTAAATGTCAAGTGGCTTTTGATGTCACTTCCAATACCCCTGGCCCTCTGGTGACTTGACGTTCATGTGTCTATATTTCAGTACTTTTCTTTCTGTGTTGGTGTTGTAGTTTGAATGAAAGTAATGTTTAGGACGTTTTTCTCTATTATACCTATATGATTTTATATTTGTGCCACTGTACATGTTTCGTGACTTTCAATTAATTTACAATTAGCCGAGCAGTCTGCGCTATGCCTAGTAATGCTATTCTTTCTTTAATTTCTTTTTCCCCACGGAATTGAACATGTGTGATTCAAACCAAAACTCTCTGTCAAAGTGTCTTTTACGGGCATTAAGGTTCTTTTCCCCAACTCGGTCTAAATGTATCCAATCAAGTCTGGAATTTTCTCAGAGGGGTTGGAGATAAGATAGTATTGAACTAAAATGTCCCTTGTATTAATTAGGTGTGTACTCTTTGGATACTGTTTCAACATGAAAGCAAGAACTATATCATATCACACATGTCAATTATAAGCTCAGATCAGCCTCACAGTACAGTTTTGCAACTATATTAAATGTTACCGCTTCTCACTTGTCCTCTATGTTTACATATTATTTCTGTTAGGAATTGACATTATTATTTCATGTTTTTCAAGTATGGCAGGTTAGGCAATAAATCCGGATCAAGCTGCTCTAATTGTTGCAGTAGTAGTAGGTTAGGTAGGAAACACTGACCGGCTTCAAGCACCAATTCTTCTAAAATATTTTGGAATTTTATTACCCTATAGTTCCTTTATGACTCCTAGGCATGAACATACCATACATTGCAAAAAGTGCTGTACCAGAGATCTTGACTGAGTCCTTGAATGGCCAACAATTGAATATAAATGTAAAATAATTTAGTTTTTATACCAGCTACCATTCAATTCTTTTCAGATTCGAACCAAGGGTTCATTCTTGAGAATTAATGGAATTTAATTAAAACTGGTTGAGCCACTAGGAAAATCTGCAACACTTGAGAGAAATGTTCAATCACTCTTCATGATGGAATAAGAGATGCCAACTCCCACCAATTACCACAGGCTCCAGATTGGTGGCAGAGGTATTCTTGGAATCCCTGTCAAAAGTAATCAGTTTTACCATTAAATAAATGGGCAGCATGCATATGAGTGAACACTTAAGACAACAGCTGACATAAAGTGTATCCTTGAAAGCATTATCCGATATATCTAAATACAGCTGTTGGAAAACAACTGTATAGATGCCTCTCAAAAACCTACAGTGAAGCCACACTGACTTATACCAGTTAATGGATAAAACGGAGTGCAAAAAGATTCTTCAATCATTTCTATCAATCAAGAGTATTTGGAAAGCGCGCTACTCACTCGCTAGGGTCTCAAGGTGCTGGGGGGAGGGGGGCTGCTACTGCTCGAAAAGCCAGGTCTTGAGTTGCTTCCTGAAGGAGAGATGGTCCAGGGTGAGTAGTAGGTGGGTGGGGAGGGTGTTCCAGGTCTTGGTCGCCAGGTAGGTGAAGGATCTTCCTCCGGTGGTAGTTCTGCGGATCCGTGGGACGGTGGCGAGGGCGAGGCAGGCGGAGCGGAGCTTGCGTGTTGGGGTGTAGAACGTGAGTCGGTTGTTGAGGTATTCGGGGCCCAAGTCATGGAGAGACTTGTGTGCGTGGGTGAGGAGTCTGAACGTGATCCTCTTGATGACGGGGAGCAAGTGCAGGTCCCTCAGGTGGGCGGAGATGTGGCTGTGTCGGGGGATGTCCAAGACGAGTCATGCTGAGGCGTTCTGGATGCGCTGGAGTCTTTTCTGTAGTTTGGCGGTGGTCCCAGCGTAGAGGGCGTTCCCCTAGTCCAGACGGCTGGTGATGAGGGCCTGTGTGACCGTTTTCCTGGTTCCAGTGGGGATCCAGCGGAAGATCTTACGGAGCATGCGGAGTGTGTTGAAGCAGGAGGAGGTAACGGCGTTAACTTGCCTGGCCATAGTGAGGGAGGAGTCAAGGATGAAGCCCAGGTTGCGTGCGTGGTCCGTGGGCTTGGGTGGGGGGCCCAGAGCAGGGGGCCACCAGGAGTCGTCCCAGGCGGAGATGGATGGGCCGAGGATGAGGACTTCCGTCTTGTCTGAGTTCAGTTTCAGGCGTCTGAGCTTCATCCAGTCTGCGATGTCTTTCATTCCGTCCTGGAAGCTGGCTCTGGCGGAGGTGGGGTCGTTGGTGAGGGAGAGGATCAGTTGGGTATCATTGGCATAGGAGATGATGCTGAGGTTGTGCTTGCGTGCGATGGCTGAGAGGGGGCTCATGTAGACGTTGAAGAGGGTGGGGCTGAGCGAGGAGCCTTGAGGTACGCCGCAGATGATCTTGGTGGCTTCTGCGAGGAAGGGCGGGAGACGGACTCTTTGGGTTCTGTCGGAGAGGAAGGAGGTGATCCATTCCAGGGCCAGTCCTTGGATCCCGGCGTGGCGGAGGCGGGTTGTCAGGGTGCGGTGGCAGCCGAAAGGTCGAGCAGGATGAGGGCGGCAGTTTCTCCGTTGTCCAGCAGGGTCCGGATGTCGTCGGTGGCCGCGATGAGGGCGGTCTCGGTGCTGTGGTTCGCTCGGAATCCGGACTGCGATGGGTCGAGGGAGCCGTTCGTCTCTAGGAAGGCTGTCAGCTGTTTGTTGACGGTTTTCTCGATGACTTTTGCAGGGAAGGGGAGGAGCGAGTTGGGGCGGAAGTTCTTGAGGTCTGAGGGGTCTGCGGTGGGTTTCTTCAGGAGGGCGCTGATCTCTGCGTGCTTCCAGCTCTCCGGGAAGGTGGCGGATATGAAGGAGTTGTTGATGATGTCCCGAAGTTTGGGTGCGATGATGGAGTCGGCTTTGTTGAAGATGTGATGTGGGCAGGGATCGGCTGGGGAGCCCGAGTGGATGGTGTTCATCGTGTGGGTGGTATCTTCCGTGCTGACCTGAGTCCAGGCGCACAGGGTGGTGGTGGGGGGTGTAGGTTCGGTAGTGGGGTACGAGTTCTGAGCGCCAAAGCTGTCGTGTATGTCGACGATCTTACGGTGAAAAAAGGTGGCCAGAGAGTTGCAGAGGTCTTGAGAAGGCGTGATGTCTTTGTTGCTGGCGTTGGGGTTGGAGAGCTCTTTCATGACGTTGAAGAGTTCCTTGCTGTTGTGGGTGTTGTTGTCCAGTCATTCTCTGAAGGATGACCTTTTGGTGGTGCGGATCAGCTGGTGGTGTTTGCGGGTGGCGTTCTTGAGGGCTGTCATGTTATCTGTTGACTGGTTGTGGCGCCAGGCTTTCTCGAGATCACGGCAGGATTTCTAGAGTTTCAGTAAAGGTTTCCCTAGTCTTATGCTTTTATTATCATTGTGGGCAACTTTTGTGGCTTCTTTAAGAGCATTACTGTAATTTATTTTCTTACATTTATACAGATCAAACAGGTTGCGGGAACGTTATGAGGGATCTTGACCCTGAAGATGGGTGCAGTCTATGTGAAAGGTATGACATGCCTGATGTGTGTGGAATATCCTGATTGTGAACTACTGCCAATTTAGTTTTTCACTGTCGAAAGGCTATCTGTTCCATGGGATAGAATTGGAGTTTGTTTATAACATCTTATAAATATAACTTCCACTGGGACAAGATAGAAAGGCGGAGTTTAGTAAGCCTGAACTCAGAATATAAAAATGCATCTTTTAGTAAAGATGATTTTTATATTGTGGGTTTGAAAATACCACTTTTAGAAAGTGTACCTTGGGCCTAACTTAGGGGTGACTCACATGTAAGAAAAAGAAAGGTTAGGGTCTGGCAAGTGGGTGCACTTGCCAGGTTGACAAGGCAGTTCCAAACTGCGCACAGACTCTGCAGTGGCAGGTCTGAGTTACATTTACAGGCTGCTTCTGTGGGTGGCACAATCAGTGCTATGGCCCACTAGCAGCATCTAATTTAAGGCCCTGGGCACCCACAGTGCACTGTATTAGGGACTGACTAATAAATCAAATATGCTCATTATGGAATCACCAATTCATAACAAGAACTTACAGGGAGAGCATATGCACTTTAGCACTGATCAGCAGTGGTAAAAGTACCCAGATATAAAACCAACAATAACAGGGTCCACTCCAAAACAGGAAGCCAAAAGGCAAAATGTCTGGGGATAAACCCACTGGACAAGCCAGGTCTAACAATGCTGTGCCACCTCTTTCTGATATCGTCCTTTGTGCAGGGTGCTGGCTACTTCATTCAACTTGTTGACTATCTTGTCCCACATCAGAGCCTTCTGGGTGATTGAAGTTTGTTTGACTTGGGTCCCTAATAACTGTGGCTCAACTCTGAGGATTTGATCCACAAGAAGTGACAATTCCTCATCAATAAAACCTGGTTGTTTCTTTTTGAACATTGTGTGGGAATCAGTGAGTGTAAGTGCGAAAGTGAAGGGGTGTACAAAAAGTGAAAAAATATGATATGTGCAGTGACTGGTGCTATGAAAGTGCATGATTGTTTGAAGGGCTCGCTGTTGTGTGACAGAATAAAGTAAGACTGTCAGTCTGACTGCAGAAGTGCGATTGCAAAGGATTATGGTCTGGTACAGGGGTTTTTGTAGGTGGATTGGTAGGTGTGTCTACTCTTTCAATTGGCATAAGCTGTGTAGTTTTGTGAATGCATACTAGGGTTAGTGTTGTGATCCTTTGGGTGAGTTTCTCAGAATTACACTTGCCATGGGGCCTACAAACCCCAAGGAACCGCCAAAGCGTCAATTGCACCATAATCTGCTGAGCGGTACAACAGATGCATTTGTAGAATTGAAATTCCTATGAACAGCCTTTCCGATCAACGCGGTCCTGTCTGAGTCATCTCTGACTGACACCGTTCTGTTGGAGTCGTCTTCAACTGCCGCAGTCTGTGAATAGACTTGTATGCATCATAATATGGCGGTCAGAGACACCATGGATAAGTCGGTCGAAATCTTAACGCGGCCACATCAGTCGGACGGTCATTCCACCCGACATCATAATCAGGCCCTACGTGATTTGCACAGGATCACAGGATGTTGACGTTGATGCTAGGACTCACTCCATAGTCGGCAGCTCAGGCTGTTATGCCACATCCTCTCCTCTTCCCTCAACTAAGAACCCAGTTACTTACACTTTAACTTCAGGAAGAGCTACAGCAATGTCACCAGAGGTCAGTATAAATGGAAATCTAACATTTGCTGGAGTGAATCTCAAGATTGCAGTCACTCTGCCTTTGT
Source organism: Lissotriton helveticus (assembly GCF_964261635.1). Classification (NCBI taxonomy): domain Eukaryota; kingdom Metazoa; phylum Chordata; class Amphibia; order Caudata; family Salamandridae; genus Lissotriton; species Lissotriton helveticus. Next base: position 1,770,738,229 of record NC_136063.1, read on the forward strand.
CGGTGAAATATCCGCTGACTGAGATTTATTATTGGTGAATTCTCCATTTGACAAAATCAATCAGTCAGGTTGGGGCAGCATTTACCTCTAGGGATGATGATGAATTGTGTATTTGTTTCCCTACATGCAACACGCACTGGGTAATTCAAATCCTATATTATACCAGGAAGAAACATTCCCCAGGGTTCTGCTCTGGCAGGACACCTGCTGTATTCACTCTAGACAGGTCGTGAAAACAAAGAAAGAGGATGAAATGAGAGCTGTGGCATGTTCTATCTCTTTTTGCCGCATTGAATGGGGAAGCAATCAATCTTTCATGTGTACTTGTTCTGACAGCATCATTATTGTGCTAGCAATCTGCATTATGTTCATAAAGATTGACACTGAAAATCTCTAAATTGGCTCCTATTTAGCAATGGTCACTTGAATTTTTATACATAGGGTGAAAAGTAGGCATGAACCCTGGATTTACTATTACACCTAAAATTACTCAAATGCTCTGAATAGGACCTGGGTTCGAGGGAGAAACTCCTTTAGACTACATGGTGGCAAGGCCATTGTCTCTTCTCATTATTACATTATAATGGGGGTGTCCTTACAAACCAATAGATTTGCAGTTTGGGAGTTCATCAGGATTAGATGCCCAAATTCTGCTGAAAATGCTCGGGACTTTAAGGGTTTGAACAAGCATTTGCAATGCAATTGGTCTAGGATTTGCGATCGTTTTGCTTTTATTTAACTCAACATACCAGTAAAATGAATGATTTCAAGAATATTCAATAAAGACCAAAAAAAATAAAATCGGTCTAATCAAATAGGAATTGAATTAAAGGTGTTTCAAACTACTTTCTATGACAATCCACATAGCTATTCGTTTTTCTGATTGGATGAGTAAAAATGATAAGTGCAGCAGACAGAAATTCACAAACAGCTAAGAAATTCTTTAATTGGTTTATAGGTGTTTTAAAGCAGTTCCATGGCAGAAAGGGATGTCTCCGCCTTGCTCCGTTAATTCTGCCTCAGAGGTTTTGTTGCTTCGTTCTGTTGATGATCTACATTACAGCTGTGAAAGTCACATTCTTTCCAGATTAGTTTAACTGGGTGGAATTTGATACTATCAGAAAGAGAAAAGGACCCTGCAACTGTGTCAGTTGTCAGGCTGGGTCTTCAAGGCATCAAGGGCCTCCACAGAGAGCTTGGATTAGTGGGTGGGTGTAAATAACTCTGCTGTCTCATTGGAACCAGTGTGGAGGAGGGGTCAAGGAGGAGGGGGCTGAGAGATGATGGAGCAGAAAGGGTAGGTGGTGTAATTCATATTCAACCATGGCTTTCTTCGAAAACTTTGGAGATGCAAAATAAGATTGTTTTGTGCCAGTGTTTATCGCCTCCCTGTGTTGGCTGCAGTGTCTCAGAATTGTTCTTGGAGTTTTGGCAGTACACCCCGGAGTATCTAAATTAACCTGATTTACAACATACAATCACCAGAGCTGCCAACATTGGTTTGATTCTCAGTGTTGGCTTAATATCCCGCGATTGAAGGCAAATCATATGATCTCCCTGTGTCTAAAAAAATAATATATATATATATATATCCAAAAGAAATCCTCAAACCTCCACACCACACTGCGTGGCGAAAGAAGGAGACAGACCCCACGGCTTCAGGCAAGATGTTGCGGTTATTGGTAACCTTTCTGGCTACGCGTTTCGAGTAACATGTATTCTTGATCACACACCAATTGATCAAACAGCCTGTTGTTTTTAAATGCTTAGATTCCCTGACCCCTTCTGTGGGCCACACCTCCTAACGTGCATCACATGACCATTAGACCATAGGCATAGAAAAGGTACAAATTACAAAATGGAATACAAAAACAGACGATTATTCACGTTGTGTTCAGTTTAAATAATGCTTTTTGTCTGAAACCAATTCAAGTTCTGAAACAAGTCAATCCTGTTTTCAAAATTACAGTCCGTTTTATGCATTTATGATGAATAAAATATTACATAAGAAAATTATTCCTATTTAAAAAATTGCACACTTCTCGTTGATGTAATTGACAAATATCATAACTGCATGAATGCAAATGCCCTGGGCCTATTAAAGTGACTAGTGTTTTATGTCTGCTGCATGAATGCATATACCCAGAGGTATGTAAAGTGACTAGTACTGATTCATATAGAATAACAATTTAGAAAAATGAAAAAACCGATCAAATCATATGACAATTTAATATGTTTGTGGTGGCATACCACCCTATTGCCCACAAGCTCATGTCCTGAATATTTATAAAAAATTCAAAAACCTAGAATTATATACATCATAAATATTAAGACCTATTTGCAGTTCATTTACTCGAAATCAAAATATATGTGCTTTTCTGTACATGTGCTTACTAATAAGTGAGAGACAACGAAAAAATAGAAAAAAAGGCCCGCTGTGAAAAAATAATAAATAAAAGCTAATGCAAAATGTATGGTTTACGATCTATATACAAAATTTACAAAAAGAGAGATAAAAATCCATTTTACACATACAGTACTTAGTCCGGTGTGTTCATTTCATAATACACCCTTCATATGTACCTGAGTGTTGCTTGATGGGTAATGTTTGATAGGCACAGGTTGATGGTTTCGCTTTAACATACATATCAAGTGGGCCAGGACTAATAAAAATTGATACTAACCAAGTAAGAAACTGACAATGGACAATATAAAGGTGATGGTTAAAGAAAGTTGTGGAGATCCCCAGTCGCGTTTAGCCCATAAGGCTGCTTACTATCCAACACGATGATGTATTGAGTTTCCAACTTTCTTAACATTCTGTCCCTGTCTCCTCCCCTTCTTTGTACGGGCAGTGCATCTATTACATAGTAACTCAAGCACGACAGGTCCCTGTCGTGTGTTGAATTAAAATGCCGTGCCACGGGGTAGGCTGTATCATGGTTTACAACTGCCCGGAGATGCTGCAAAATCCTCACGTGCACCTGCGACCTCGTGCTTCCCACATAACACAAGTCACAGGTGCACGTCAGGACATACACAGCAAACTCCGTGCGGCAGCTGTAATTGCCTTTGATTGCAATTTTGGTACCTGAAAAGGGATTGACATAGTGCGTGGTGTTTTGCCCAAACTTGCAAGCACGGCAAGAACTGCATTTGAAAAAGCCTTTTCTATTGAGCCAGTCACTGCCACTGACCAGCTCTGGACTGGGCTTCACCAGCTTGCTGTGCATGCTGAAGGCTCTTCTGAAAGTGATAATTGGTCTGTCTGAAACTCTTGAGCACAGTACACCGTCAGTTTTAAGGATGGACCAGTATTTATTTATGATGGATTTAATCTGACGTTGTTGCTGACTGAAAGTGGTGATCAACCTGGGAGATTGGTCACCGGTCTCAGCTTCAGCGGGCTTGGGCGTAAGGAGAGATTCTCTTTATCTTTCCTTGGTTTTGATCATTGCTTTAGACAGAGTAGACTCACTGTACCCCCTAGCCCTAAGGCGTTTTAACATCAAAGTTGCTCCCTCATCAAACTTTTCAGTGCTGTTGCAAATTCTTTTAAGACGCAAAAGTTCCCCCAGAGGTATACTTTCGATTACATGACGGGGATGTCCACTGCTGGCATGCAATGTGCTATTGCCAGCGGTGGGTTTGCGATATAATGATGTCATGATGTTCACTCCTTCAATATCAATTTGGACATCTAAAAATTGGGCTGATTGTCTGCTTACATTAGATGTAAAAAATAAATTGCTATTGTTGGTGTTGAGAGCTTGGACAAACTGGTGTGCACTCAAAATATCACCCTCCCATACACAGAAAATGTCGTCAATAAAACGCATCCAATATTTGACATTACTAAAATCCGGAGTTGCGATGAGATCCTGCTCCTCCCACCAGCCCACGTGTAAACACGCGTAGCTGGGGGAGAAGCAAGATCCCATCGCAACACCTCTGATTTGTTTCCAGACATCTTTACCGTACATGAAAAAGTTATTGTTGAGACACCACATCACTAGGTCACACAGTGTTTGATTGTGCCCATAGTACTCACAAGATTTTTGTCCCAAATAGTGTTTGATGGCTTCAATACCCTTGCAGTGTTCAATACAGGTATATAATGATTCAATGTCAAGTGTTATTATACACATGGTATATTGGAGATACTGATCAGTTCTCTTGGGAAAAAAGGGGATAACACATTACACTTACAAAGGAAAAAAAAAAAACTTTGTAAAACAAAAAAAAAACTTTGTAAATACACTAAATCACACATATAATAGATGGTAAGGGATAGGATTTAGGGTGCTGAAAGACGGGGAGTTTCATAGGGGCGAGATAACGCCCAAGATGAAGGGGGGGTCCTCAGGGAGGGAATGGGTGGGGTGGGGAGGGAAGGGGAAAAAGAGAATAAAAAGTCCTCATTTGACCACAGAAATACAATACACAGCTACTCAGATGTAGTATTTTTCCCGGAGGGTTGCTGGTTGGGTAACATTTGGTTATGGCTGTAAACTTACATACGAGTAGTAAGATTATTTCCTGGAACCTTAATGGAATAGGAAGTTTCAAGAAACAGCAGAGGGTTTGCGATTTTTTAAAGAACCTGGAGGCTAGTATATATATGTTGCAGGAGACCCATCTTGAGGCAAAAGTGTGTAAGAGGGTTTTTGAGGGAAAACGCTGGGTACAGGATGTTTTTTATGCTCTAGGCAGAAGGGAATCTCTAGGGGAGTGGCAATAATTACTAGGGCAAACAAGGGAATTAGTGTACAGAGTTGGGACACTGACCAGTCAGGGAGGTGGTTGGTGGCGGTCATTCTGATCGCTGGTTCACCTTACACATTTGCAGTGTTTTACGGCCCAAACGAAGACAACAAAACTTTTCTTCGTAATCTCGAGAGGATTCTAATCTTGAGCAAAACACCTCTCATTCTTGGGGGGAATTTCTATCGTGTTTTAGATTGTCAGCTAGATCGTACCTCTAGAGCAAAATATGTTTCGCCCAAAAGGTCCCTATCAGTTCTTAAGAACCTAATAAAGGATTTCAACTTGTTGGATGCTTGGAGAGCCAAGAATGGTGATTTAAGAGAATACTCTTTCTATAGTAAAAAGTACAAACAATTCTCAAGAATTGACTTGTTTCTGGTAGACCATACCTTCGAGTCTGCTCTGACCTCAGTTGCCCATATCTCAGTGGGCCTTTCAGACCACTCAGTTGTAGAACTAAACATTAATTTCAAAAATATTGTCTATGAACGCAGATGGACTCTAGCTTGAACTATCCTACTAGATGATAGTATTGGAGTTAAAATTAAGAGCAGTATAGTGGAGTTCTTCTTATTCAATATGGGTTTGACTATAGAACAAACTGTCTGGGAGGCATTCAAGGCTTTTCTTAGAGGCTTTTTGGGATGTGAACAACAAGGAGGGACTTTAAAAAGGGGAGGACAATATTTAAGGGGGTCCAGTGTACGAGTCCTATAAACCTGTAACTGAATGAAGTACAAAGTTCCCCAGGAAGTAATGTTAGTAGGCTGAGCAGTCTCTCTCTCTCTCTCAAAGGATGTGTGCAAATAAAGGCGTCAGGGAAAAGGGGGGGTTTCCCTTGTCGGAACTAAGGATGCTCCAAGACAGAGGTTATCCGACAAGATTACTGAAACAATCGTTAAGAGAGCACTCAACAACAACAGAGAATCTCTCCTGGAAACACATACGAAGGAAACAGAGGATATCATCACCTGTGTTACTTCATATACGAGAAACTCCTCATTCATCAAAAAAACAGTGAACACTCATTGGGGCATCTTGAACTCGGTGGACCTGGACATTCCTCGTCCACGCTTTGCTTTCAAGAGAACAACTACTCTGAAGGACACGCTTGTCCATACCCGACCACGGAAGACGAGTACCCGCCCCCATAACACTCTATGGGACTTGCCACCAGTTGTGAGACACTATCGGTGTGGTAACTGTGTCGTTTGTCCTCAAGCTACACAAACTAAAGCTGTCATACTAACTGACACCTTTACATGGCATCTGAATAGACACACGAACTGTAACAGCAACAAGTGCATCTATATGCAAACATGCCCTTGCGGGTTAAGGTATGTTGGAATGACGATGCGCACGGTCAAAGTACGCATTATGGAACACAACAGTAACATCCGTTGTACCAAGACTCACACACGGCTATATGAACATTGCAAGCAACAAGGTCACACTGCTGAGAGCATGCAATGGGTGGTTTTGGAATGGCATCCTTCGATAAGCCAACAGGCCCTACACAGAATTGAACAGAGGTAAGTGCACCGTTTACAACTAGACACCCAGGGATTGAATGATTCCGTCCCTTGGAATATGTTAGCCAGATGACGACAGCCACTGGGGCATAACTCCCTGTTCTGTACAAACCATATCCTTATTATCCTTGCATACATGACATAGTTGTCCCATAGTGACACTTTTTCACTTATTTGACTACGTTCCAAGATGGCGCCCTCATAAAACACGAATATATGATATTCCACCCCCAGCTCCTGAGACACACTGTGCCTCCTCGAGTTAATATTGCTCAGGAATACGACTACTGGCATATGTGATCAAAGCATAATTCCCTTCCTCTATACCTCACCCCCAAGAATTGATTGGCCATTCCAGTTGATCAATCTATAATACACACCAGCCACCACTTGACGGATTGATTGAATATACCTTAGCGACACCTCTTTCCATTAATTTAACATCATAATACCCAGCATTACAAAAAATCACAAGCTCGGTCAGAGCATTTACACCCTTATAAGATGGTGCGCTATTCGGTTGCGCTGGCGCTTGCACGTCACAATCCTGTTCCCCTCCTACCACGCCAGGAGACCTGCTTGGCCACGTTACCTAGCAACCAGCTCTGGAGCACGCCCACAGATGACGGCCTCGAGGACTTGCTTTTAATGGCAGCAGACACCGCTGAACGCTGCCAGCTGTTCAGTGTGCCGAGCCACGCCGGTATGTGGGATTAGGTGCTTAGAGGTGACGACTGCGCGCCAAACAGGTAAGGGGGTACACTTTGGAGGCCCTGCAGCCCTTTTTACGTATGCCCGCCAAACGGACCTCCGGACGAGACCAGCTGGGCCTCGCCCCCCGACCATGCGGGGGGACTTGGAGACTGCCCTCCCCGGGTGTGTGGCGTGGGTGTGGTGCCCGCGGTGCCTCCGGGCTCATTGTCTGCCAGGTGGCTACTCAGGGGAGCGCCTTGACCGCTTCCACCCCACCGATCCACAACGAATACTACCGTCAGGGGGAGAAACCAGACCCATCCCTACGAGTGGATTTTGGTTGGTTTTTGGGCCTGATTGGCATCCGCGGGTCCACCCTCCTGTTGCAGCCTGCCCTGAGTGGTAGGTCAACCGGGCACCGACGGGTGGTTGGGTGAGACCGCAGATGGGTCGTTTGTTGGTCCCGATCCAAAACGTACCTTCCCATCTCCACGAGAGGAGCTAATAACTCTTCCTCTCTTCCCCTCTTCGTTTCTCATTCCATAATAGGTATTTACCTGACGGCTCAGATCCCACAAGAACAGTCTGTGGGGACCTTCTCCTGAGACTGAGGGTAAGACCGGTATTTATTACAAATCTCTCTTGTTCTTGAGCGTGCATGGCTCCTCATCCCTCACATAACCATCCATTTGAGTCTGATATACACACGAGTTACAGAACACTGGTTGGTCACCTAAATATGTATATATTCAGTTGTTAAATATTGTAAGGTGTTTAGTACCTCTGCCTCTCTCTCAAGGTTTTATCACATGATCTCACTGGGCAAAAATCTATGCTCTGGCCTAGGGGTCTTTTCTTATGAACAGCATTCGTATACAGCAGTATGTTATGGATGCATTTGAGGAGAATAATAACATGATTATTTTCATCTTCCCAGGGTTAAACTTCCTACACAGATCTACCTGCCTTGGTTGTCGACCCCTCAGGTTGTATATTGCACATTCTCTAGCCCACTCTGGGCACACCAAGAGTTTATGAGCACACCTTGGGTCCTGAAGAATTGCCGATAAGGCATGAAACATGTTGACCTGACCATTGGCGAGGGTTGAACGAGACCAATCTCCATAGTTCTTGAGTCTCGGTACCCCTCCCCCCACCATTTTTAACAAGGGAGTTAGCTACACTAATAAAGTCTTCTTAGTAGACTACACTCACCTTTTTTAAACACACCCTTCACGCTCACTACTCCACTACTTAGGCCCCTCACACGCACTCAATCTACGGCTAGGAACAAAAGAACTCCACTAAAGTGTAGCACTTAGTGCTACCCGTCAGGCATTGCAGCGCCGGCTTGACGTTGGAGCAGGAAGCCGATGATGAGACAATACAACCATCTGGCAGTATGACAATTGTCATCAATCTAGTGTGTTGTGTGAGGCATCCTTAGTTCCGACAAGGGAAACCCCCCCTTTTCCCTGACGCCTTTATTTGCACACATCCTTTGAGAGAGAGAGAGAGACTGCTCAGCCTACTAACATTACTTCCTGGGGAACTTTGTACTTCATTCAGTTACAGGCTTTTTGGGATACCAGATGAGACAAAAAAGAAAAGAGATAAAAGAAAGAGAAGCTATAGATTTGGACTCTATTAAGAAGAAAGAACAGGAATTACAGCAGGCAGCTCTAGGGGAAAGAGAGAAGATCCCAGAGCTAGAAAAGGAACTTCTAGAGCTACAATCAAGTTTTAAAGCCAAAGCAGATAAGTTGATTCACGATAGATGGGAGACCAGCAAACTTAAAAACTTCGAATATGGGGAGAAGTGCGGGGCACTCCTAGCGTGGAAGGCTAGATCAGATAGAACCAGGAACAACATCAATACCCTGTCCCAACGAAAATCGGGAAAACAGTTGACTAAGGACAAAGAGATTAGGGCTGAAGCCAGAGGTTTCATGGAAGAACTATATCAGGGAAATATAAGCAATGGAACAGAAGAATTGGAGAAGTGGTGGAGCCAAAGGGTACTACCTCAATTGAGTGAGGCAGATAAAAAGACGCTGTCGGTGAGATCACTGATGGGGAAATCAGGGTACAGTTAATAAAGATGAGTAGGAATAAGGCCCCAGGTCCAGACGGCCTACCAATGGAGATATATAAGGATAATGTGGAAGAGATTCTTCCCTACTTGCTGTCTCTCTTTAACAATATATACCAGCAAGGAGGGGGTATTCCACCTTCATGGTTAGAGGCTACTATTACTTTAATAGCTAAACCTAATAAAGATCCCATGAAAATAGAGTCTTATAGACCTATCTCTCTTCTGAATTCCGACCTCAAAATATTCTCCGGAATTCTGGCTGAGAGACTATCTAAAGTTATTCAAACCATTATCCATCCCAATCAAAGGGGCTTTGTGCCAGGTCGACAATTAAACGAGTTGACTTTTCAGGTCATCGGAGCAATAGATTTTGCAGAAGAAAAAGGACTGCCATTGGCCATCGTGGCAATTGATGCCGCGAAGGCCTTTGATCAGGTCAATTGGAAGTTCCTGTGGGACACGCTGATCAGGTTTGGCTTTCCATCATCCTTTATTCAGGCTGTTAAAATATTGTACGGGAACCCACGAGCAAAAGTTTTGATTAATGGTAGCCTGACGGACTGGTTTGCGATATCGAGAGGGACGAGACAGGGTTGTCCCCTGTCTCCTCTCCTTTTCGATTTGTACATCGAGCCCTTTGTTTCATTGTTGAGATCAGTTCCAACAATCATTCCTTTTAAAATGGGTGGGCTGGAGCTAAAGACTGCATTATATGCTGACGATTTGTTGCTGTATACCATCAATCCTTTAGAGGCTATTCCCAAGTTATTTCAACTAGCAGAGGAATATGGAGCAGTCTCTGGATACAGCATTAACAAGAGCAAAACAGATATAATGAGTTGGAATAGCCCTGCCCCCATACCAGGCGTGAAAACCAAGATCAGGTATCTGGGTATCTACATTACGCAAAAATTGATGGATGTCTCCAAAATAAGCTGGCAAACAGTGGTTAAAGATATAACTAAACTGCTACTAAGATGGACCGGTCTACCTCTTAGTATATACGGTAGAGTCAATTTAATCAAAATGGTAGTATTGCCTAAGGTGACTTTTTTATTTAACAGTATTCCACTGACCTTCCATAACAAAGATATCTCCAGCCTTCCGGGCAAGATAGGCTCATTTATTTGGGCTACTAAGTCACCAAGAATTGCTTGGAGGAAGTTGAGAAGAGGGTTGAAAATAGGTGGCCTGGCCCTCCCCTACTTACTTTTCTACTGTTATGCGTTCCAGTTAAAAAATTTCAGACTCTTGGATAACAAGCTGGATTCATCTTCACATGGCCGTTTATTCCAAGCAATGCTATCCGACCTTCCCCAGGGTCTTGAATTTTTCTTGTTTAAATTCGGTGCCCAGAAATTTTACAAGAAAGTCCGCCTAAAAATTCTACTTACAGCTCTTAAGTTGTGGCAAGCAGTCTGTAAAATCGGGAAAATTCCTTACTACAACTCCCTAGCACCAATTTGGAACTCCCCCGGAACACCGGAATGTTTATTAGATCGTCTTTCTTCTCCGTTGTGAGAGGCAGGCTTTGTAAGATGGGGAGACCTGCATGACAACCTGGTGGTGTTTGCGGGTGGCGTTCTTGAGGGCTGTCATGTTATCTGTTGACTGGTTGTGGCGCCAGGCTTTCTCGAGATCACGGCAGGATTTCTAGAGTTTCAGTAAAGGTTTCCCTAGTCTTATGCTTTTATTATCATTGTGGGCAACATTTGTGGCTTCTTTAAGAGCATTACTGTAATTTATTTTCTTACATTTATACAGATCAAACAGGTTGCGGGAACGTTATGAGGGATCTTGACCCTGAAGATGGGTGCAGTCTATGTGAAAGGTATGACATGCCTGATGTGTGTGGAATATCCTGATTGTGAACTACTGCCCATTTAGTTTTTCACTGTCGAAAGGCTATCTGTTCCATGGGATAGAATTGGAGTTTGTTTATAACATCTTATAAATATAACTTCCACTGGGACAAGATAGAAAGGCGGAGTTTAGTAAGCCTGAACTCAGAATATAAAAATGGATCTTTTAGTTAAGATGATTTTTATATTGTGGGTTTGAAAATACCACTTTTAGAAAGTGTACCTTGGGCCTAACTTAGGGGTGACTCACATGTAAGAAAAAGAAAGGTTAGGGTCTGGCAAGTGGGTGCACTTGCCAGGTTGACAAGGCAGTTCCAAACTGCGCACAGACTCTGCAGTGGCAGGTCTGAGTTACATTTACAGGCTGCTTATGTGGGTGGCACAATCAGTGCTATGGCCCACTAGCAGCATCTAATTTAAGGCCCTGGGCACCCACAGTGCACTGTATTAGGGACTGACTAATAAATCAAATATGCTCATTATGGAATCACCAATTCATAACAAGAACTTACAGGGAGAGCATATGCACTTTAGCACTGATCAGCAGTGGTAAAAGTACCCAGATATAAAACCAACAATAACAGGGTCCACTCCAAAACAGGAAGCCAAAAGGCAAAATGTCTGGGGATAAACCCACTGGACAAGCCAGGTCTAACAATGCTGTGCCACCTCTTTCTGATATCGTCCTTTGTGCAGGGTGCTGGCTACTTCATTCAACTTGTTGACTATCTTGTCCCACATCAGAGCCTTCTGGGTGATTGAAGTTTGTTTGACTTGGGTCCCTAATAACTGTGGCTCAACTCTGAGGATTTGATCCACAAGAAGTGACAATTCCTCATCAATAAAACCTGGTTGTTTCTTTTTGAACATTGTGTGGGAATCAGTGAGTGTAAGTGCGAAAGTGAAGGGGTGTACAAAAAGTGAAAAAATATGATATGTGCAGTGACTGGTGCTATGACAGTGCATGATTGTTTGAAGGGCTCGCTGTTGTGTGACAGAATAAAGTAAGACTGTCAGTCTGACTGCAGAAGTGCGATTGCAAAGGATTATGGTCTGGTACAGGGGTTTTTGTAGGTGGATTGGTAGGTGTGTCTACTCTTTCAATTGGCATAAGCTGTGTAGTTTTGTGAATGCATACTAGGGTTAGTGTTGTGATCCTTTGGGTGAGTTTCTCAGAATTACACTTGCCATGGGGCCTACAAACCCCAAGGAACCGCCAAAGCGTCAAATGCACCATAATCTGCTGAGTGGTACAACAGATGCATTTGTAGAATTGAAATTCCTATGAACAGCCTTTCCGATCAACGCGGTCCTGTCTGAGTCATCTCTGACTGACACCGTTCTGTTGGAGTCGTCTTCAACTGCCGCAGTCTGTGAATAGACTTGTATGCATCATAATATGGCGGTCAGAGACACCATGGATAAGTCGGTCGAAATCTTAACGCGGCCACATCAGTCGGACGGTCATTCCACCCGACATCATAATCAGGCCCTACGTGATTTGCACAGGATCACAGGATGTTGACGTTGATGCTAGGACTCACTCCATAGTCGGCAGCTCAGGCTGTTACGCCACATCCTCTCCTCTTCCCTCAACCAAGAACCCAGTTACTTACACTTTAACTTCAGGAAGAGCTACAGCAATGTCACCAGAGGTCAGTATAAATGGAAATCTAACATTTGCTGGAGTGAATCTCAAGATTGCAGTTACTCTGCCTTTGTCGGTGAAATATCCGCTGACTGAGATTTATTATTGGTGAATTCTCCATTTGACAAAATCAGTCAGTCAGGTTGGGGCAGCATTTACCTCTAGGGATGATGATGAATTGTGTATTTGTTTCCCTACATGCAACACGCACTGGGTAATTCAAATCCTATGTTATACCAGGAAGAAACATTCCCCAGGGTTCTGCTCTGGCAGGACACCTGCTGTATTCACTCTAGACAGGTCGTGAAAACAAAGAAAGAGGATGAAATGAGAGCTGTGGCATGTTCTATCTCTTTTTGCCGCATTGAATGGGGAAGCAATCAATCTTTCATGTGTACTTGTTCTGACAGCATCATTATTGTGCTAGCAATCTGCATTATGTTCATAAAGATTGACACTGAAAATCTCTAAATTGGCTCCTATTTAGCAATGGTCACTTGAATTTTTATACATAGGGTGAAAAGTAGGCATGAACCCTGGATTTACTATTACACCTAAAATTACTCAAATGCTCTGAATAGGACCTGGGTTCGAGGGAGAAACTCCTTTAGACTACATGATGGCAAGGCCATTGTCTTTTCTCCTCATTATTACATTATAATGGGGGTGTCCTTACAAACCAATAGATTTGCAGTTTGGGAGTTCATCAGGATTAGATGCCCAAATTCTGCTGAAAATGCTCGGGACTTTAAGGGTTTGAACAAGCATTTGCAATGCAATTGGTCTAGGATTTGCGATCGTTTTGCTTTTATTTAACTCAACATACCAGTAAAATGAATGATTTCAAGAATATTCAATAAAGACCAAAAAAAATAAAATCGGTCTAATCAAATAGGAATTGAATTAAAGGTGTTTCAAACTACTTTCTATGACAATCCACATAGCTATTCGTTTTTCTGATTGGATGAGTAAAAATGATAAGTGCAGCAGACAGAAATTCATAAACAGCTAAGAAATTCTTTAATTGGTTTATAGGTGTTTTAAAGCAGTTCCATGGCAGAAAGGGATGTCTCCGCCTTGCTCCGTTAATTCTGCCTCAGAGGTTTTGTTGCTTCGTTCTGTTGATGATCTACATTACAGCTGTGAAAGTCACATTCTTTCCAGATTAGTTTAACTGGGTGGAATTTGATACTATCAGAAAGAGAAAAGGACCCTGCAACTGTGTCAGTTGTCAGGCTGGGTCTTCAAGGCATCAAGGGCCTCCAGAGAGAGCTTGGATTAGTGGGTGGGTGTAAATAACTCTGCTGTCTCATTGGAACCAGTGCGAGGAGGGGTCAAGGAGGAGGGGGCTGAGAGATGATGGAGCAGAAAGGGTAGGTGGTGTAATTCATATTCAACCATGGCTTTCTTCGAAAACTTTGGAGATGCAAAATAAGATTGTTTTGTGCCAGTGTTTATCGCCTCCCTGTGTTGGCTGCAGTGTCTCAGAATTGTTCTTGGAGTTTTGGCAGTACACCCCGGAGTATCTAAATTAACCTGATTTACAACATACAATCACCAGAGCTGCCAACATTGGTTTGATTCTCAGCGTTGGCTTAATATCCCGCGATTCAAGGCAAATCATATGATCTCCCTGTGTCTAAAAAAATAATATATATATATATATATATATATATATATATATATATATCCAAAAGAAATCCTCAAACCTCCACACCGCACTGCGTGGCGAAAGAAGGAGACAGACCCCACGGCTTCAGGCAAGATGTTGCGTTTATTGGTAACCTTTCTGGCTACGCGTTTCGAGTAACATGTATTCTTGATCACACACCAATTGATCAAACAGCCTGTTGTTTTAAAATGCTTAGATTCCCTGACCCCTTCTGTGGGCCACACCTCCTAACGTGCATCACATGACCATTAGACCATAGGCATAGAAAAGGTACAAATTACAAAATGGAATACAAAAACAGACGATTATTCACGTTGTGTTCAGTTTAAATAATGCTTTTTGTCTGAAACCAATTCAAGTTCTGAAACAAGTCAATCCTGTTTTCAAAATTACAGTCCGTTTTATGCATTTATGATGAATAAAATATTACATAAGAAAATTATTCCTATTTAAAAAATTGCACACTTCTTGTTGATGTCATTGACAAATATCATAACTGCATGAATGCAAATGCCCTGGGCCTATTAAAGTGACTAGTGTTTTATGTCTGCTGCATGAATGCATATACCCAGAGGTATGTAAAGTGACTAGTACTGATTCATATAGAATAACAATTTAGAAAAATGAAAAAACCGATCAAATCATATGACAATTTAATATGTATGTGGTGGCATACCACCCTATTGCCCACAAGCTCATGTCCTGAATATTTATAAAAAATTCAAAAACCTAGAATTATATACATCATAAATATTAAGACCTATTTGCAGTTCATTTACTCGAAATCAAAATATATGTGCTTTTTTGTACATGTGCTTACTAATAAGTGAGAGAACAACGAAAAAATAGAAAAAAAGGCCCGCTGTGAAAAAATAATAAATAAAAGCTAATGCAAAATGTATGGTTTACGATCTATATACAAAATTTACAAAAAGAGAGATAAAAATCCATTTTACACATACAGTACTTAGTCCGGTGTGTTCATTTCATAATACACCCTTCATATGTACCTGAGTGTTGCTTGATGGGTAATGTTTGATAGGCACAGGTTGATGGTTTCGCTTTAACATACATATCAAGTGGGCCAGGACTAATAAAAATTGATACTAACCAAGTAAGAAACTGACAATGGACAATATAAAGGTGATGTTTAAAGAAAGTTGTGGAGATCCTCAGTCGCGTTTAGCCCATAAGGCTGCTTACTATTCAACACGATGATGTATTGAGTTTCCAACTTTCTTAACATTCTGTCCCTGTCTCCTCCCCTTCTTTGTACGGGCAGTGCATCTATTACATAGTAACTCAAGCACGACAGGTCCCTGTCGTGTGTTGAATTAAAATGCCGTGCCACGGGGTAGGCTGTATCATGGTTTACAACCGCCCGGAGATGCTGCAAAATCCTCACGTGCACCTGCGACCTCGTGCTTCCCACATAACACAAGTCACAGGTGCACGTCAGGACATACACAGCAAACTCCGTGCGGCAGCTGTAGTTGCCTTTGATTGCAATTTTGGTACCTGAAAAGGGATTGACATAGTGCGTGGTGTTTTGCCCAAACTTGCACGCACGGCAAGAACTGCATTTGAAAAAGCCTTTTCTATTGAGCCAGTCACTGCCACTGACCAGCTCTGGACTGGGCTTCACCAGCTTGCTGTGCATGCTGAAGGCTCTTCTGAAAGTGATAATTGGTCTGTCTGAAACTCTTGAGCACAGTACACCGTCAGTTTTAAGGATGGACCAGTATTTATTTATGATGGATTTAATCTGACGTTGTTGCTGACTGAAAGTGGTGATCAACCTGGGAGATTGGTCACCGGTCTCAGCTTCAGCGGGCTTGGGCGTAAGGAGAGATTCTCTTGATCTTTCCTTGGTTTTGATCATTGCTTTAGACAGAGTAGACTCACTGTACCCCCTAGCCCTAAGGCGTTTTAACATCAAAGTTGCTCCCTCATCAAACTTTTCAGTGCTGTTGCAAATTCTTTTAAGACGCAAAAGTTCCCCCAGAGGTATACTTTCGATTACATGACGGGGGTGTCCACTGCTGGCATGCAATGTGCTATTGCCAGCAGTGGGTTTGCGATATAATGATGTCATGATGTTCACTCCTTCAATATCAATTTGGACATCTAAAAATTGGGCTGATTGTCTGCTTACATTAGATGTAAAAAATAAATTGCTATTGTTGGTGTTGAGAGCTTGGACAAACTGGTGTGCACTCAAAATATCACCCTCCCATACACAGAAAATGTCGTCAATAAAACGCATCCAATATTTGACATTACTAAAACCCGGAGTTGCGATGAGATCCTGCTCCTCCCACCAGCCCACGTGTAAACACGCGTAGCTGGGGGAGAAGCAAGATCCCATCGCAACACCTCTGATTTGTTTCCAGACATCTTTACCGTACATGAAAAAGTTATTGTTGAGACACCACATCACTAGGTCACACAGTGTTTGATTGTGCCCATAGTACTCACAAGATTTTTGTCCCAAATAGTGTTTGATGGCTTCAATACCCTTGCAGTGTTCAATACAGGTATATAATGATTCAATGTCAAGTGTTATTATACACATGGTATATTGGAGATACTGATCAGTTCTCTTGGGAAAAAAGGGGATAACACATTACACTTACAAAGGAAAAAAAAAAACTTTGTAAAACAAAAAAAAAACTTTGTAAATACACTAAATCACACATATAATAGATGGTAAGGGATAGGATTTAGGGTGCTGAAAGACGGGGAGTTTCATAGGGGCGAGATAAAGCCCAAGATGAAGGGGGGGTCCTCAGGGAGGGAATGGGTGGGGTGGGGAGGGAAGGGGAAAAAGAGAATAAAAAGTCCTCATTTGACCACAGAAATACAATACACAGCTACTCAGATGTAGTATTTTTCCCGGAGGGTTGCTGGTTGGGTAACATTTGGTTATGGCTGTAAACTTACATACGAGTAGTAAGATTATTTCCTGGAACCTTAATGGAATCATCAAGAAACAGCAGAGGGTTTGCGATTTTTTAAAGAACCTGGAGGCTAGTATATATATGTTGCAGGAGACCCATCTTGAGGCAAAAGTGTGTAAGAGGGTTTTTGAGGGAAAACGCTGGGTACAGGATGTTTTTTATGCTCTAGGCAGAAGGGAATCTCTAGGGGAGTGGCAATAATTACTAGGGCAAACAAGGGAATTAGTGTACAGAGTTGGGACACTGACCAGTCAGGGAGGTGGTTGGTGGCGGTCATTCTGATCGCTGGTTCACCTTACACATTTGCAGTGTTTTACGGCCCAAACGTAGACAACAAAACTTTTCTTCGTAATCTCGAGAGGATTCTAATCTTGAGCAAAACACCTCTCATTCTTGGGGGGGATTTCTATCGTGTTTTAGATTGTCAGCTAGATCGTACCTCTAGAGCAAAATATGTTTCGCCCAAAAGGTCCCTATCAGTTCTTAAGAACCTAATAAAGGATTTCAACTTGTTGGATGCTTGGAGAGCCAAGAATGGTGATTTAAGAGAATACTCTTTCTATAGTAAAAAGTACAAACAATTCTCAAGAATTGACTTGTTTCTGGTAGACCATACCTTCGAGTCTGCTCTGACCTCAGTTGCCCATATCTCAGTGGGCCTTTCAGACCACTCAATTGTAGAACTAAACATTAATTTCAAAAATATTGTCTATGAACGCAGATGGACTCTAGCTTGAACTATCCTACTAGATGATAGTATTGGAGTTAAAATTAAGAGCAGTATAGTGGAGTTCTTCTTATTCAATATGGGTTTGACTATAGAACAAACTGTCATTCAAGGCTTTTCTTAGAGGCTTTTTGGGATGTGAACAACAAGGAGGGACTTTAAAAAGGGGAGGACAATATTTAAGGGGGTCCAGTGTACGAGTCCTATAAACCTGTAACTGAATGAAGTACAAAGTTCCCCAGGAAGTAATGTTAGTAGGCTGAGCAGTCTCTCTCTCTCTCTCAAAGGATGTGTGCAAATAAAGGCGTCAGGGAAAAGGGGGGGTTTCCCTTGTCGGAACTAAGGATGCTCCAAGACAGAGGTTATCCGACAAGATTACTGAAACAATCGGTAAAGAGAGCACTCAACAACAACAGAGAATCTCTCCTGGAAACACATACGAAGGAAACAGAGGATATCATCACCTGTGTTACTTCATATACGAGAAACTCCTCATTCATCAAAAAAACAGTGAACACTCATTGGGGCATCTTGAACTCGGTGGACCTGGACATTCCTCGTCCACGCTTTGCTTTCAAGAGAACAACTACTCTGAAGGACACGCTTGTCCATACCCGACCACGGAAGACGAGTACCCGCCCCCATAACACTCTATGGGACTTGCCACCAGTTGTGGGACACTATCGGTGTGGTAACTGTGTCGTTTGTCCTCAAGCTACACAAACTAAAGCTGTCATACTAACTGACACCTTTACATGGCATCTGAATAGACACACGAACTGTAACAGCAACAAGTGCATCTATATGCTAACATGCCCTTGCGGGTTAAGGTATGTTGGAATGACGATGCGCACGGTCAAAGTACGCATTATGGAACACAACAGTAACATCCGTTGTACCAAGACTCACACACGGCTATATGAACATTGCAAGCAACAAGGTCACACTGCTGAGAGCATGCAATGGGTGGTTTTGGAATGGCATCCTTCGATAAGCCAACAGGCCCTACACAGAATTGAACAGAGGTGGGTGCACCGTTTACAACTAGACACCCAGGGATTGAATGATTCCGTCCCTTGGAATATGTTAGCCAGATGACGACAGCCACTGGGGCATAACTCCCTGTTCTGTACAAACCATATCCTTATTATCCTTGCATACATGACATAGTTGTCCCATAGTGACACTTTTTCACTTATTTGACTACGTTCCAAGATGGCGCCCTCATAAAACACGAATATATGATATTCCACCCCCAGCTCCTGAGACACACTGTGCCTCCTCGAGTTAATATTGCTCAGGAATACGACTACTGGCATATGTGATCAAAGCATAGTTCCCTTCCTCTATACCTCACCCCCAAGAATTGATTGGCCATTCCAGTTGATCCATCTATAATACACACCAGCCACCACTTGACGGATTGATTGAATATACCTTAGCGACACCTCTTTCCATTAATTTAACATCATAATACCCAGCATTACAAACTTTCACAAGCTCGGTCAGAGCATTTACACCCTTATAAGATGGCGCGCTATTCGGTTGCGCTGGCGCTTGCACGTCACAATCTTGTTCCCCTCCTACCACGCCAGGAGACCTGCTTGGCCACGTTACCTAGCAACCAGCTCTGGAGCACGCCCACAGATGACGGCCTCGAGGACTTGCTTTTAATGGCAGCAGACACCGCTGAACGCTGCCAGCTGTTCAGCGTGCCGAGCCACGCCGGTATGTGGGATTAGGTGCTTAGAGGTGACGACTGCGCGCCAAACAGGTAAGGGGGTACGCTTTGGAGGCCCTGCAGCCCTTTTTACGTATGCCCGCCAAACGGACCTCCGGACGAGACCAGCTGGGCCTCGCCCCCCGACCATGCGGGGGGACTTGGAGACTGCCCTCACCCGGGTGTGTGGCGTGGGTGTGGTGCCCGCGGTGCCTCCGGGCTCATTGTCTGCCAGGTGGCTACTCAGGGGAGCGCCTTGACCGCTTCCGCCCCACCAATCCACAACGAATACTACCGTCAGGGGGAGAAACCAGACCCATCCCTACGAGTGGATTTTGGTTGGTTTTTGGGCCTGATTGGCATCCGCGGGTCCACCCTCCTGTTGCAGCCTGCCCTGAGTGGTAGGTCAACCGGGCACCGACGGGTGGTTGGGTGAGACCGCAGATGGGTCGTTTGTCGGTCCCGATCCAAAACGTACCTTCCCATCTCCACGAGGGGAGCTAATAACTCTTCCTCTCTTCCCCTCTTCGTTTCTCATTCCATAATAGGTATTTACCTGACGGCTCAGATCCCACAAGAACAGTCTGTGGGGACCTTCTCCTGAGACTGAGGGTAAGACCGGTATTTATTACAAATCTCTCTTGTTCTTGAGCGTGCATGGCTCCTCATCCCTCACATAACCATCCATTTGAGTCTGATATACACACGAGTTACAGAACACTGGTTGGTCACCTAAATATGTATATATTCAGTTGTTAAATATTGTAAGGTGTTTAGTACCTCTGCCTCTCTCTCAAGGTTTTATCACATGATCTCACAGGGCAAAAATCTATGCTCTGGCCTAGGGGTCTTTTCTTATGAACAGCATTCGTATACAGTAGTATGTTATGGATGCATTTGAGGAGAATAATAACATGATTATTTTCATCTTCCCAGGGTTAAACTTCCTACACAGGAGATCTACCTGCCTTCGTTGTCGACCCCTCAGGTTGTATATTGCACATTCCCTAGCCCACTCTGGGCACACCAAGAGTTTATGAGCACACCTTGGGTCCTGAAGAATTGCCGATAAGGCATAACACATGTTGACCTGACCATTGGCGAGGGTTGAACAAGACCAATCTCCATAGTTCTTGAGTCTCGGTACCCCTCCCCCCAACATTTTTAACAAGGGAGTTAGCTACACTAATAAAGTCTTCTTAGTAGACTACACTCACCTTTTTTAAACACACCTTTCACGCTCACTACTCCACTACTTAGGCCCCTCACACGCACTCAATCTACGGCTAGGAACAAAAGAACTCCACTAAAGTGTAGCACTTAGTGCTACCCGTCAGGCATTGCAGCGCCGGCTTGACGTTGGAGCAGGAAGCCGATGATGAGACAATACAACCATCTGGCAGTATGACAATTGTCATCAATCTAGTGTGTTGTGTGAGGCATCCTTAGTTCCGACAAGGGAAACCCCCCCTTTTCCCTGACGCCTTTATTTGCACACATCCTTTGAGAGAGAGAGAGAGACTGCTCAGCCTACTAACATTACTTCCTGGGAAACTTTGTACTTCATTCAGTTACAGGCTTTTTGGGATACCAGATGAGACAAAAAAGAAAAGAGATAAAAGAAAGAGAAGCTATAGATTTGGACTCTATTAAGAAGAAAGAACAGGAATTACAGCAGGCAGCTCTAGGGGAAAGAGAGAAGATCCCAGAGCTAGAAAAGGAACTTCTAGAGCTACAATCAAGTTTTAAAGCCAAAGCAGATAAGTTGATTCACGATAGATGGGAGACCAGCAAACTTAAAAACTTTGAATATGGGGAGAAGTGCGGGGCACTCCTAGCGTGGAAGGCTAGATCAGATAGAACCAGGAACAACATCAATACCCTGTCCCAACGAAAATCGGGAAAACAGTTGACTAAGGACAAAGAGATTAGGGCTGAAGCCAGAGGTTTCATGGAAGAACTATATCAGGAAAATATAAGCAATGGAACAGAAGAATTGGAGAAGTGGTGGAGCCAAAGGGTACTACCTCAATTGAGTGAGGCAGATAAAAAGACGCTGTCGGTGAGATCACTGATGGGGAAATCAGGGTACAGTTAAAAAAGATGAGTAGGAATAAGGCCCCAGGTCCAGACGGCCTACCAATGGAGATATATAAGGATAATGTGGAAGAGATTTTCCTACTTGCTGTCTCTCTTTAACAATATATACCAGCAAGGAGGGGGTATTCCACCTTCATGGTTAGAGGCTACTATTACTTTAATAGCTAAACCTAATAAAGATCCCATGAAAATAGAGTCTTATAGACCTATCTCTCTTCTGAATTCCGACCTCAAAATATTCTCCGGAATTCTGGCTGAGAGACTATCTAAAGTTATTCAAACCATTATCCATTCCAATCAAAGGGGCCTTGTGCCAGGTCGACAATTAAACGAGTTGACTTTTCAGGTCATCGGAGCAATAGATTTTGCAGAAGAAAAAGGACTGCCATTGGCCATCGTGGCAATTGATGCCGCGAAGGCCTTTGATCAGATCAATTGGAAGTTCCTGTGGGACACGCTGATCAGGTTTGGCTTTCCATCATCCTTTATTCAGGCTGTTAAAATATTGTACGGGAACCCACGAGCAAAAGTTTTGATTAATGGTAGCCTGACGGACTGGTTTGCGATATCGAGAGGGACGAGACAGGGTTGTCCCCTGTCTCCTCTCCTTTTCGATTTGTACATCGAGCCCTTTGTTTCATTGTTGAGATCAGTTCCAACAATCATTCCTTTTAAAATGGGTGGGCTGGAGCTAAAGACTGCATTATATGCTGACGATTTGTTGCTGTATACCATCAATCCTTTAGAGGCTATTCCCAAGTTATTTCAACTAGCAGAGGAATATGGAGCAGTCTCGGGATACAGCATTAATAAGAGCAAAGCAGATATAATGAGTTGGAATAGCCCTGCCCCCATACCAGGCGTGAAAACCAAGATCAGGTATCTGGGTATCTACATTACGCAAAAATTGATGGATGTCTCCAAAATAAGCTGGCAAACAGTGGTTAAAGATATAACTAAACTGCTACTAAGATGGACCGGTCTACCTCTTAGTATATACGGTAGAGTCAATTTAATCAAAATGGTAGTATTGCCTAAGGTGACTTTTTTATTTAACAGTATTCCACTGACCTTCCATAACAAAGATATCTCCAGCCTTCCGGGCAAGATAGGCTCATTTATTTGGGCTACTAAGTCACCAAGAATTGCTTGGAGGAAGTTGAGAAGAGGGTTGAAAATAGGTGGCCTGGCCCTCCCCGACTTACTTTTCTACTGTTATGCGTTCCAGTTAAAAAATTTCAGACTCTTGGATAACAAGCTGGATTCATCTTCACATGGCCGTTTATTCCAAGCAATGCTATCCGACCTTCCCCAGGGTCTTGAATTTTTCTTGTTTAATTTCGGTGCCCAGAAATTTTACAAGAAAGTCCGCCTAAAAATTCTACTTACAGCTCTTAAGTTGTAGCAAGCAGTCTGTAAAATCGGGAAAATTCCTTACTACAACTCCCTAGCACCAATTTGGAACTCCCCCGGAACACCGGAATGTTTATTAGATCGCCTTTCTTCTCGACATCCTTATCTAATATGACAGGAAGATCCTTTACAAGATTTAAATATCATCAATTATCATCTTGGTTGGGAAGTCAAGACTGGGCGCTAGAAGAAGAGGGAAGTGAATTTCTAGAATTAGCCAGTAGACCAAAAGGATGGAAGGGGGAGGTCTCTTCTTGGTACATTTTACTAATAGGAGCAAAAGAAAGACAGGAGGAAGAAATCTCCAAACTCTGGGTTGACTTATTGGTAGATAGTACGGAAAAGAAGCTGGAGGTTTGGATAGATTCATTTATAATATCCCACAAAACCATATAACCTGCTAATCTTAGAAGGAACCACCTCTACACAGCACACAGGGTCTACTGGACCCCTTCCAAATTGACAGAAATATCTGGAGAATCATATTTCTGTCCTAGATGTAAGCTTTTAGCTGCAGATGACTTACACATTTTTGCAGACTGCCCAGAAATTAAAAACTATTAGCAACAGGTCTGCAGCTTCTTAGAGGAGGTATTGTCAAGACCAGTTACCTGCAGCCCAAGACTGATTTTTTTGGGTCTACCATTTGATTATGATATTAGAGACAATATAATTCAGTTTATATTTTATGTGATTGTCATCGCTAGAAGGGAGGTGTGTAGAGAATGGAAATCTCCAACCCCCCCAAGGTTTGCAGACTGCCTAAGAAATATTATGGCCATAAGTAAATTAGACCTGTTGTGTAGTGGAGAGGGTGCGGCGAAGATCTGGGCTCCGTTGATAAAATGGTCGGACAGATAGACGATGAAAAGTCCAATGATTATGCCAGGGGTTTGTGGTCTGGTCCTCCCTGGGGCAAGGTTTACTGACATCGAATATGGGAGTTGGACTAGTAGACAGCCTACCTCTGGGAGATCTTTTTTTAACCGCCAAGCACAAAATTCCAGGGCGCACAGTAATGTTTAGTGCCGGCAGAATTGAGAGATCCCATCTAGAGTCATACCATCTGGTGGCATATATGAGGACAACAAAAAAAAATTAGGGGGAAAAAAAAAAGTGTTATTATACACCAGTTAGTCTGCCACTGTATTGTGCCAAGTTTGGACAAAAAATCGCCGGTGTCTTTGATGTAGCTGGCAAGACCCTGGACATGACTCTGCAAGAAGTAATCGATGTAGTGGGAAACATTTTCACCCATGCTCTTTATCGCAGAAATGATCGGTCTGCCTGGGGTGGGTTGTCTCATTTTGTGCACCTTAGGAATCAAATATAGGTGCGGCATAACAGGGTTTTCTACATGCAGAAATGCACACTCCTCAGATGAGATCAAATTGTTCCGCTTGTATGACATTAGAATTCGTTTCAGAGTATCTCGGGCCCATTTGTATTCCAAGCCACTGCTTCTGACATAGCAGTTACTGTCGCCCAATTGTCTCATTGCTTCTGTCATATATTCCTGCTTTTGCCAGAGGACGATGTTACCTCCTTTGTCGGATGAATTGATTACTATGTCTTGATTCTTGCTGAGTTTGTCCATTAATTGGTTATATTGAATGGATTGAAAGTTTTTCTTGTTATTGGTGGCATATTTCTGTCTGTGTATGCGTCTGTTGAGTGTTTTTAGATCTTCCACCACACACTCATGAAAAATGTCTACCGCGTCTTTAGGCTCCTTTTTGTGCCACATTGACAGCTCGAAGTTGGTCTTGAGTATCTGGTAAGTTTGTTAATTGATTGCTGTTGGAGATAGGAGATCCTGTTCCCAAATCACATAAAGTTAGTAAGATTTTTGCATCACTGGCTGCAGCCATAGGAGCATCATTTACCATTTCATCCGGATCTCTGCTGTTAGTGTCTTTAGCATTGGATTTAATGGCGAAAAACTTCCTCAGTTTTAATTTCCTGATAAAAAGAAACACATCCGCTCTGGTGTTGGTGTAATTGAAAGAGCTTTCTGGGCAGTAGTTTAGGCCCAAAGACAGAATTTGTTGCTCAGCAGTTGTTAATGTCAAATTGGACAGATTGGTAATGGTGCTGGCCATGTTTATTGCTTTTTGTTCTTCTTGTTGTACCACGGCTTTTTTCTGTTTTGCGGCGGATTTGGGTGCACGCCGACTTTGGCCGAAAGTGATATTAACTTGCATCAGCTGCAGAGTCTGTCACGACAGGGGGCTCAGGCGATCAGTGCTCAAATATCAATCAAGACAGACAGATTATTGCTGCGCACTAACTCAGAAAAGCATCCCATGACAATGATGAACGAGCTGAGCTGGAACAGACAAAAACTTTGCCTTTTCTCGTAGTTGTGTTAGAAACAAGGATTTAAGCGAACTCTCTGCAGAACTGTAACAGGACCAGACGTTACCATAATCTGCCTTCCCTCCCCCATGCTGCTAAATTCACATTTGTTGGTAAAAATTAGAACAAGTAAATGGGCAAAGTGTGCAAGCTCTGCAGCTTTAGTGAGAGTCACTTCATCCCTTACTGGAAAAGTCAGATTTACAGCCCGCTTCTGGGAGGACATCTGCGGCCTTTGTTCTTATTACCAAGCGCAGTTACAAACGGCTCCTCGCGTCACCTCTGCTTACACAAAGCAGGGGCTGGCCTTCCCGAGATGCTTAGCCGCTTTTTAAAAACAAGGATGGAAAGTTTCTTTTAAAAACTCGGCAGAGGGCCAGGGGACCTTCAGAAAAGAAGGAACACTGCGAGGAAGTAACCGAGGCCAGGAAGATTTGGAGGGCGGAATGAGCACAGCAGTAGCCTGAGTGAGGAATACAAATAAAACATATGTGGGGCAAGGGCTTTGTAAATGTGACGGAGATAACAGGATGATTTGCAGCCCAGTTTACAGAAGCAGCGTTGCAATGAAGCTAAGCTCAGAGCAAGAATGCTCTGCAAATTAGAAAGGAAGCTTCCCCAAACACATGCAGGACACCAAGAAGAAAAAAAAACCAATAGATCACAAAAAATATGACAAAGCGTAATTATACAGAAGTTAGTCACTGCTGTGTGGTAGGAATAAAAGAAAAATGAGGGACAAAGAGACAGGGCTGACCACTAGCAAGCAAGGATTTTTAGCGGACACTCAAACAAACAAACCAAAAGTAGTGGGGCGGCATTTACACCTGATGTATATTAAAGTTTACAAGTTTACAAGTAGTCATAGGCTTACACTTGACCTAAAAAATGTTATGGTTGGAATAGCTGAAGTCATTTGGGGAGTTCTGTACTTACACATCCCTACTTAAAAAGGTACACTGGTACATACATTCATACACTCAAAGAGTGCACACAACCTAGATATTCCGATGTAAATGACTGTGCCACATTTGGTGAACATGATGGTGTGCTAACAATTATCCAAACAAAACAGTCTTAACATTGTTGAAAAGTAGGAATCTGCTAGTTGCGAATGTCTTTGGCTATCCTCCCTGTAAATTCTGGGAAATGTTTGCAAAAAGCATATGCATTACAGTTTTATGTAGGTGGAAAGTCAACCCTAGCTGTGCAAAGAAATCAGATCTGATGACAGAAATAGAAAAAAAATGACATGGAGCCTGCC
Organism: Lissotriton helveticus; assembly: GCF_964261635.1. Classification (NCBI taxonomy): domain Eukaryota; kingdom Metazoa; phylum Chordata; class Amphibia; order Caudata; family Salamandridae; genus Lissotriton; species Lissotriton helveticus. Next base: position 1,770,765,040 of record NC_136063.1, read on the forward strand.
TATCTTGATTAAGTCAGATAGGAGTCACTCTATTGACTGGTTGCAGGTAATCCTTTTCTCCGCTTTGCAATCAAACACCACCATTTTAAAAGCACTGAAGCAATTAAGAAAAGAAGTCTTAACTTACTTGCAGACAGGCAATACATGTTTAATGAACTAAGTTCCTAAGTGCTGCAGTCTTATTAAAAAGCTTCTTGCCAGCCTGAGGGAAAAAACAATACTAACAGCACTTTTAAACAATTCTTTGATAAATCCTGCTCCACTATCACTTGGAAACGACTGACAAACCACGGCATTGTATGTTTCATTATTAGGAGGTTTGGAGAGTTACATCATTAATTTAATTTCTTGACACAAGTATATGGTATCACTTATCTCCTAAAGAGAGTTAATAATCTTCCACATATTTGAAATCTACAGTTCTGTTAGTACAAAAGTAAATCAATACTATGAGCTTTTTCACGACACTCTCCACGAGGCTCCATTCCAGCCATAAATATATCAGAACGCTTTTCCATATGTATATAATTTTGGAATATCCACAGCCAATGTCCTATGATTTCATGAAATACAACATTTGTAATATAGGATAAACAACTTAAACAGCTGCTTCCAGTAGGAACTTCAGTACAGTAAGCACATATGATGACCCCACTGAGGACATAGCACACATAGGGATTCATTGTGAGGGCCCCTTTTACTCTAATATGTGCAACCTATGTAGTGGCACTTATTGTAATGATGACTTGCAGTTTTTTGATCACAGATGGTAAATAACTGGTAACAACAAATCTGCATCCCCTTGATACATTTCGGCAGATCAAATTTGTCGATATTCAGCAGGGAAAAGCCTGGAATATATCAAGATGTGGATTTTGGTGCATTAAGCACAGAAATCCACGGTATGCCCCATTTCGTAGCCAGAATTTGTAATGTGCGATAATTATGGCATGCAATGAAATCGCAAAACCTCTATGTTGGATTTTATCATGTGTGATAGTTATTGCACAGGACATTGAGGGAATTGAAAAGGACCATAAATTTAGGTTTGTCGCTGATCTCTCTCCTCCCCATAAAGGTCCTATTGTAAGAACACGTCATGCAGTGATGGCATCATTATCGGGTACTTCAGAGACAAGTGGTGAAGAATATGACATGCTCAGTTGCCACAACAGCGTCCAAACTCATGCAGTAGATGGTACAACATGTTCACTGAGGTTTTTCTATAAAACGTTTTAGTACTGTGGCCTTACAAATGAATTACAGAGGAACATCCACGCCAGATTCACAGTGTGTTTTCTGAAAGGAGCTGTCTTTATTCCAAGCTCATTTATAAATTCCAAGCTAATTTATGTATGTAACTCATGAAATTCCCAAATTAAGACATGTTTGCACAAAAAGAAAAATATGTTTTTTACTATGATTTAGCAGTTTTTAATCCTAAAAACACATGAGTTAGTCACTGTACACTAATGGTCTGATTTAGATCTTGGCGATATTCATGCCATCCCTCGGGGCGGGGGTTGCAAGTATTCCATCAAATTGACGGAATCCTGCCCACCATATTTATATGTGAGCTGGCTGAACCGCAGTATATAAACAACAAAACAACTGCCAATACCGGATGTTACTTAACTATTTTGAAAAAGACCTATATAAAAAAAAAGCATAATTGTCCGCTTTTTAATTTGCGTCACTAGTTTATTTGTTTATTTTAACACTAGTGGATCAAGATTTACTTTCATAAACAAACAACTTAATTTTTGATGTGTGTACAGAGAAGAAAATACAATAAAGCATTTACAAATGATTCATAATATACAGAACAATTTACAAAATTTACAATACATCCAAACTTTCAAACTGGCCTAACCTTTCATCCATCTACAATCATACAAAACAAAAAGCACAAATCCTTAGGGCCTAATGTCAAAAGTATAGGTTCCTATGTACATATATACAATTTCACATCCTAAAGTTGATATTTAATATGATGAATGTCATTTCAGGGGAGTTAATCCTCCTTAATGAACCCTATTTATAGTATTATTTCAGTTTGACAGAAGGACCCAAAAACAGGTCGATGCGTTTCGAACTCCCCAATGCGTAGTTCTCCTCAGGACCAACAATCTTAATGTAGTGAGCAAAACACTCCACTAGTAGATGGCGTACAGACGATAGACAACTAACCCAGAGTTCTTATCCCATTGTCGTGTATTAGAAGCGTTCAATTGCGAAACTGGCCGGCGTGTGGGCGAATAAATCACTCGCACCCGGCATAAACAACTTTTCTCCTCCGTAGTGAACTTTCGTGATCAGTGGCAGCAGTCTTCTCTGTTGGCTAACAGTACTCCGCCGCCATCCAGCCATTGGTATTGCGCCGAGAATATTGGCATCTTCCTGTTGTGCTGGGGGTGTCCTAGTGGCAGTTTGCTGATGGAGTGAGGCCCTTGTGGAGTGGAGACTGGTAAGTATTACTTATTAATGTGTCAATACATATAATGTGTCATGTTTGCATCAAAAACATATGTAGTCAATAAGTTATGGCCCTTTGTGGTACATATTGAATTCACACACACAACATACACACAACACACACACTTTTGAATGCACACCCACAGGCACCATATACACAACACCCACAACCTCAACGACAACAATTAATTTTATAAGTGTCAACACAGGTGTGTCCAATTGACCTTGATAAGTAGGACAATGAACACTACTGCATTACACTTAAAATAAATATTGCAATCAAGAGCAATGCAAAAATACACTAGGCTACAGCAATTGTCAACACATGATTCATAGTAGGACAATTGTACAAGCAGCTTAACTTAGATCCTGGTGACAATGGAGTCATTAGGCTTTGTGGTGGAGTCGGAGCAGCAAAGGAGGGATCTGGATGAGGTGATACAAGATGGAAACAGAAGTGGGAAGTAGTAAAAAAAAGTATGTTTTTACCTCATTTCCTTTGATTCCACCAACTCAAAGTAGGAGGCATTCCAGCCACAGTTGCCTCGATGGAAACACACAGTGTATTCAGCTCAGTAGGACACTTGGTTGGAGTCTTGCTAACAGCCACTTCTATCTATGATGCTGTTGATGCAGGAGAAGATTCCTTGCGGAGGTGGTGGGACTCACCCATAGACCCACCAACATCTAAATAGTATGAGCAGACCACCAAGTCAACAGTGAATCTGTTGAAAAAGAGGTGGTGGCACCTTTTCCGCCAAGATCTAAATCAGGTCCTAAGACACAACTAGTCACAGAAAAATGTTTTGTAAATCTGCCCTGACAATTTACGTGGCCTTCAAGTCTAGAGTAAGGATAACTACTCAGAGAAAATGGTTGCACATCAGGCACATCAGGCATATCAATGGGTTTTGTGTCATGACTTTTAATGTCTGCTGTGGGCCCTGGTACCACTACATGAGCCAGAGTACATTAGCTTCTTGCATCCGCCTTTGGTACTAGCTTCACACCACCAGCCATGGATTCTGAATGTAGAAAGCAAATTACCACTATATGTAGAGAATGATTGTGTGGCACTACAAATGACCACCGCTCAGTAGTAACAATGCAAAAAGCTGTCTTCTCCTTGATATTCATCAGCATACTCAGGGTAAGCTGGCTCAAATCTGATTCCGCCTAATGAGACAATGTCTTTGAGCAAGTCAAGTCGAAATATTACAAACATTGTTTCCAGTCCAGCTTCATCAACATCCCAGTTTCATCTGCACCTAACGTAACTGACTCGTCAATACCAGTTCTAGTACCAGTCACCACCGGTGAACAAGAGGTTATCATCTCACCCCTCGATATTATCATACAAACTTTAACGATCATCGTCAGGAGGCGCAAGTACACTTTTTGCAGTTGCGGGATGATAACAGCAAGCTGCAGAATTCCTTGCAAGAGATGACTTTCAAACTGGGGGGATTACACAGGAGATAGAGGGTCTGCAGCACAGGGTAGTAGGCATAGAAGAAGGGATAGCCTGTATAGAGTCTACCGTGATCCAACATGATGCTCAGATTACGATCCTTCAGCTGAAAGTTGAAGATTTGGAAAATCGCCGAAGACAACTAAACCTGAGGTTCTTTGGTATACCTGAAGGAGGAGAAGGGTTGGACTCAAGGGCCTATGTTGTTAAATTGTTTCAGAAAGCATTCCCAGACCTATCTGATTGGGACTGGGATTCCCAACTCCAAAGAGCTCACAGATTACCTTTAATCCAGAGGAATAGGAAAGCAAATTTCCTCGTCCATTCCTTATTTACTTTGGGAACTTTTTATTGAGACAGGCAGTCTCTTTGAAAGCACGGCCTAACTCTCCAGTTATAATAGAGAATGTTTCCTTTTATGTACGGTCTGATCTTAGCAAGGCAACGATGGACAGACGGTGGAAGCTGCGTAAATTTATTGACCCATTTAAATCTTATCATACTTATTTCTTTACTGATGAGAGGGAAGCTGAGATCACGCTTTCTAAATTTGCTTAGTAAAAGGGGTAGAGAGGTACTGACATTCAGTCTCGCTTCCAAAAGGGTCAGATTTGTTCTCTCTTATCTTTCTTTTTTGAATTTTGTCTTCTCCTACTTTAGTTCCTTTATTGCTTTTCTTTTCTTTTCTCCATTATAACTCCTTTTTAAACTACACCTTAAGGTTCTCTCCTTTTTCTTGATTTTTCTCTTTTTTTAAAATATTTTGTAGGATTCTAGGTTGAGTCCCAGGCTGCTCCTCTGTATGGCTGCCCATCCAGCAGCAGCAAAATATAGAGGGGTGTTCCCCCCTGAGGGGGAAGAGGGGGGAGGGGGGTGGGCATTGTCAGCTTCTTTTGGGGGTGGCCTTGTGAGGGGGGTAAAATCTTTGAAAAAAAGTACACGAGAAGGATATTCATTGAAATTGATAGGAGGGAGATAATTATTTGGTTTTTTAGCAGAATGGTAAAGACATATATTTTTTTAATGTTTCGGTTAAGATGTTTAGCCTGGAACGTTTTGGGTCTTAATAGGAAGACTAAAAGATGACTTGTCCAAGAAGAGCTAAAAATGTATGATCCACATTTAGTTTTATTATCAGAGACTCATAATGCTTACAAAGATAGAAAGCTACTGTGGCAACTTGGTTACGATGTAATAATTTGTTCTATACTAAATGCTTTGATCAGAGGGTTCGCTATTCTTAAAGATAGGCGATTTAGAGTAGCAATTCTTAAAACTGCTCTAGACAAAGGGGGAAGATGGGCCATTGTGCAATTGACTGTTGAAAAGTGTAAATATGTATTTTGTGTTGTTTATCGGCCAAATTTAGATGATTCTATTATTTTTGATCGACTAAATATGGAACTATTGGATTGGGAAGGGGAACTTGTTATTATGGGAGATTTTAACTGTATAATGGATTTTGACCAGGATACTACCAGGCATGGTGTTTTTCATCGCATGCGTAAATCACGTGCTGCTATTTTAGAAATAGGCTGCATTCAAAATATTAGGGATATTTAGCGAAGTATTTATCCCAATATAGCTGGATATACATACTATTCTGCGCCTCATAAATTATGTTCACACATCGATATGGCCTGGGCCACAGACAGGATATTAAATACCAGTTTCATCGAGATAAGTCTACGGGTCACTTCAGACCACAATCCTATTCTGCTTACGTTCAATACCCCACAAAAACATCAGGGTCCTAGGATGTTTTCATTTCCTAGGTACTTATTATTAGATATAGAGTTTATCACATAGCTTAAGTTACAGCTCATAGAATTTATTGAAATTAATCTTAACTCCACCTCATGTACTATAGTTTGGGATGCCTGCAAGGCCAGTATAAGGGGGTTCACCCAACCATTTGGTTTTATACAGAATTCTGAGTGTCGTATGACAAATAAAATGCTGACTACCAATATTTTATCATTAGAACAACTATTGGCTGATGCTTTACATCAAGGCTCCCCAAACGCTGTTGAACTGGGGTTAAAGCTAGTGAACTTAAAATCTGCTATGAAAACAATATTTAGGGAAAAAAGCAGTGCGAAATTATATAAATATCAAGTATCCCAATATGAGAGTGGCGATAAAATCGGAAAAATTCTGGCCTATAAAGTTGCGGATGAAAAAGCCAATACTCTGATTAAAATTCTAAAAGGTCCTAATAACATCACTTATGATCAGCCTGCACAGATATTGGAATGATAGAGATCAGGCAAGCCATTATCTCCCTACCATCGGGAATAGCGGCCGGGGAGGATACTCTACAAATAGAGATATATAAAATTTGTATTGATGAGCTATTACCCCTTTTTCATCAGGTAATTAGGTCTATTTGTGAGAATGGGTAAGCCCCGGGCTCCTGGAATACTGCTAAAATGTTTTTTTAAAGGGTAAACCTGCTGATGAGTGTGGGTCATGTAGACCCATCTCACTTATAAATACTGACGCCAAAGTATTTGCCAAAGTTTTGGCCACACGATTGGCTCCATTTATACCGAAAATAGTGAATCCACAACAACATGGGTTTGTTATCGGAAGGGATACCACAGCCCATATTAACATGGCCATAACTGCTTTTTATATAGCAGAGACGGATTCCACCCCACTCGGTATGATATTGTTGGATGCTGAGAAAGCTTTCGCCCGAGTGGGGTGGCATTACCTCTGGTCAGTAATGACAGCTTTTGGCTTTAATGGGCAATTTGTAAGATGGATACAAGCCATATACGATAATCCAACAGTGAGAATCAGTTATGCAGGTATGATGTCTTCTACCTTTGCCATATCCCGGGGCACTCGGCAAGGGTGCCCATTGTCACCCTTGCTGTTTGCGTTTTAAATGGAACCATTTCTTTATGCTTTACAGACACAGTCCTGAATAATTCCCTTTAGATTCGGCTCTCACTCCCTGAAAATTACAGCATATGCCGATGATATAGCTATCTACTCCACAGATGTGGTAGAGGCATTACAGGGGATAACTGCCGAGGCTAGTAGATTCGGAGCTGTGTCTGGATATAAATTAAATATAAATAAAACACAAATAGTGGCGAATTACAAACCTGTGGTACCCATACAAGGGATCTGTAGATCTGCTACTTATCTGGGTGTCAAAATCTCATCTAAAATAAGTGAGGTAATTACATCTAATTATGATGCTTTACTAAAAGCAACTGCCCTTTTATTAAACAAAATGGCACAAGGTTCCCCTAAATATTATCGGTAGGATCAATTTGATCAAAATGAAGGTACTTCCCAGATTTCTTTATTTATTTCGGTCCATTCCATTAATTCTCAGTTATTCTTTCTTAAGAAACTCTATGGGATATTCAGTAGTTTTATTTGGGGATATTGGAAAGCTCGTAGGTCAATGGTGCTACTTAAGCGCTCTCCAGATAAAGGCGGGCTCAATTTTCCCAATTTTAAATTATATTTTTTGGCAACTTTTTTGGGCCGTCTTCGTAGTTTACCTAATATGGATAATCAACTTTACTTTCATACATTTATGTTAAATTCTGACTCCAATATGTTTTTATTAAGAGTCAATGACCCCAATTACTTTAAAAGGGTGAAATTCAAGACTGCCAGAGACACAGTTAAGATTTGCTTTAATATCTTGGCAATATGTAAAACTTCTTTTTTTCTCCCTAAACTTTTGTTATGGGGTAACCCGGGACTCCCTGGGATCTTTAATGATGGCAAGACTACAGCAATTTAAGACCACATGTATGTTATACCATACACCAGAAAGGATTTCTAAGTGGTCTACAAATAACCTTTTTAGCGACCGGTCTAAATGCCCCAAATGTGATCTAGTGGCGGCAGATCTGGAGCATATGTTGTTTTCTTGCCTGGCTCTGACTGAGTTTTGGTCGGATCTGGACAAGACCTTGAAACAAAAACTTGTCAGATCGCCCTCACTTACAGCATTAACAGTATTATTAGACATACATACAGTCACTATCTCGCAGAAAGATCTAGTAACTATTTTATTGTCAGGCGCCAAATTAGCTGTTGCCCAAGCTTGGATTTCCCCGAAGCCCCTCCATATTATGGAATGGTGGTCATGGGTTAATGAAATATACACTATGGAGCATGCCTTAGCCAGAATACGAGGTGTCCGATCACTAATGAAATGTGAAACAATCTGGGGCACTTTTATATAAATTTGGTAGTAATATTGCAAACTAATAGGGTAAATACCCTCCTTTCCTTTTCAGACAAATCTTGATTTACGGATGAATAATTGGTTATTTTGGCTTTACCCCGCAACGCTTTTTGTTACTCTATTATGTTGTGATATTATATAGTATTGATTTTTAAAGAAATTATTTCCATTCTGCTAAATTGTTTTTCTCTCCCTCCTTGGTACGTTCTGTTATGTCAAAATTTACTTTTTCGTGTTGTCAAAAAAAAAAAAAAAAAAAAGATGCTTAAATACATCAGGCCTTATTGCCTGATCCAATGTACTTAACAATGCTTTACTCCAAGGGGCCTTATGAACCTCTCCAACCGATGTTTCCAGGTCCCCTGACCCTTGTTCGAGCCTTCTCATGGATGAAATTGTTATTGGGGATGACAGATTTAACTTTTTGGGCCAGCATGTATCTTCTTCATACATGTTTTCCGGTTTATCAGGACTATTATCAGGGCATAGTGGTGTAGATTCCAACCTTTCTTCTCCACCCCGTATCCGTTCCTTTTCGGGATCTGCTGATAATCTGCATCCACCTGGTGGATCTTGTTTTTTGCTAGAATCTTCTTGTGTTCGGGGTCGAGTTTGTGTTTGTATTTGTGTGTTGGGTTCCAATATTTGATCCAACCTTACCTCATTGGATAGGGAGAAGGAGGTGGACCAAGCGTCGCCCTGTATGGTGATATGCTCGACCCCATTTTTATTTTCCTCGCTTGGGGAAATATTGTCCTTCTCCTCATTCCCTTTATTTATTTTTGTAACATTTTCGAGTTTTAATGAATTGTGTTGGTGTATCTGAGCTATTGCCAAAACCAGTTTACAACATAGGGTTTTGCTATTTGTCTCAGCAATAGTTTGAGGATTTTGATGATATTCTGTTGGTTTTGACACTCATACTGGATTGTCAATTGTTGTCTCTCAATAATAATTATTTGTGTGCCCTTCTCCTCCTGCTCTCTCCGTTCCGGTAGATATTGGCTGTTATTAACCCTTGATGCAGGTGCAATTGGACTTGGCAGATGGGCTTGTTCCTGGGTTGGCGCGTAAATGGCAGCCATTGGGTCCTTTAAAAAGAAAAATTTTTGAATCCCGATAATTTTTCTTGGGATGCTGGTAGAAATTTCGGGAGCTGAAACCAGCCTCTCTCTCGTGTGGCCTTCTTTTTTTTTTATTCTTAACTGGCCCTTGATCTTCAATTTTAACACTTTTTGTTTCTTCGGTTGCCTCCTGTCTCACTTTACCTGATCTCATGATTTCTTACGGATAGAGGCACCCCGGCTAATGCCACCGTTTTTTTTTTATGTCAAGCAATAGGGTTGAAAACCCAATACAGCGGTCAGTACTATTCCCCCTGTGCGCTGCCCCTGTAACTCGTGATTCCGGGTGAGTTTTGGGCAGGGGCAGGGTGCAGTTTCCAGAAATATATAATACCAAAAACAAGTAGGAAATCAAGGAGAAAAGGCAAGAATCAGACGAGGAATGACCAGGCCAGAAAATGGTGATTTTTTCCCTTTAGGTCCGGTGATTTCCGGTGATTTCCCAGCACTGGGCGATGGCTAATGTTTTTTTTTTGCTCTCCTTCGTGAGTGGAGCTCAGGGGGGACCACCGGCTGCACCTGTCCTGGACAGGTTACCTCTGCGAACCACTCTTACTTTGCGGCTACCGCTAACGGCAGTCGCGCTCGCTGTTCCTAATACTCCCACCTGTACCAGGGGGAAAAACTGGCCGGGAGTAGCAGCTCTTATGTGGACTTTTGGCGGTTTTAGGCGGTTTGGGCGGTTTTAGGGGTGCAAAGGTCTTTCAAAGGAGCTCGGCGGGGCTGTAGTTGTAACTTGAGTACGGTGGCGGTATGGCTGTGCAGAGGCAGAGGCCGAGGGTTGCTAAGTGCGGCTACACAATTTCTACCACCTCCCGCCTGCCTTTCTTCACTGCCCTTCACGGCCCGCTGCCCGCTGCCTGCGCTCACCTGCAGCCGTGGTCTTTTCGCCGCCTGCTCCCGCTCCTGCTCGCACCAGCTCTGCACCTCCAAAAGTCTATGGCGTCTTTCGCGGCAGTGCGGTACCCGTCAATCTCCGCTACCACAGCCGCTAAGGTTGGCGGCAGACGACTGATGGCACCCGGTACCCGGCAACTCCGGCAGCAACAACTCCGCAACTCGCCACTCCTCGCTGCTTGCTCCTCGCTGTTTGCTCTGCTCTCTCGCGTCTATGTATGTAGTCTACACAGAACTGGAGTTCTGGTGTGGTACCAAGTGGGGCAGCTTTTGGTACCAACACCACAGGACTAGACTAGGGATTATTAGAGGTCTCAATCACCCCTAGTGTTTACAGCTTGGAGACTTCCTTCTTGATGCTGGATTTCACCCTCTCTGGCAACCTGTATATTTTGTTCTTTACAGCAGGAATGTCCCCAGTGCCAACATCATAGCTGCACTAATGTGTAAGCTCTGGGGTGAGTGAGAACAGTGAGACAAACTGTCCTAGCAACTGGAAACGGTCCCTCTGCTGTTCTTGTAGTGTAGTTCCTATAGTCCCAATAGGCTCTGCACATTGGAATAACATCTTCAGTAGTGTAGACGTAGGACTGAGGTTAACTAGGTCTCTACTGACTATATTAGACTTACGTTTTTTGCCAGCTAGCTCAGAGTTCACTAGAAACTTTCTCGAATAAGCGAGGAGGAGTTTAACCTCCCTGGATAGACAAGAAGGGATTTAGTTTCTGACAACCATAAAACATGACAACTTTGCTCTCCCTGAATAGGAGTGTATCTCTAGAGTCGTGTGAAAACAAAAAGACAGCTATTTCACTCAGTCAATAAGTGCGTACTTAGTTTCACCAGTTTGCAGAGAAAAAGAGAGACGGGCGTTTTCAATAAAAGGTGTTATTTATTGAGCAGTCTCTTTCCTCATATAGAGAAATGAATTGCTACAATTGCAATACTTATAGTTAAGTAAAGTGCATATAGTAAAAGCAGGATTATAAAATAATACTGTAAAAGCATTGATATGGTTTCTTAGCCATATAATACTTTAAAATGGATGAAATAGATACATACATATATACATTGACTAATCGTACTCAACTAGTGCTTCTAACTACGCCTACCCCGGTGTACCTGACCTAAGCCTAATACGTGGGAAGGAGTAAGTAAGTAGCAGTTTAAGTTAAGTTTGTTTTGCCAAGAATCTGACTCAAGAATTCTCTATAAGGGTTTAGTCAGTTCAGTACCTGGGTATTAGAAGGCAGGAGGGCTGGTATCTCTCTCTCTCTCAGGACTCGATATCCCAGTCACCCGCAAGGGTAGGCTGGAAACGCCGGAGGCTGGATTTCTCGGCAAGAGAAAAGACAGCGTCTTTCTCAGCGCGTCAAAAGGGAGGGGCAGCGTCCGTGGGCTCTCGCATCAGCTGGGCTCTTCGGAAGTAGATAGCTGCTCTGCTCCAGGATTACCACTGTGTGTTTGCTTAAGGCAACGTTGGTATATTTATACCTGAAAGGTGCCGGGTTTGACGTAAGGCTGGACATAAGACGTCAATAAAGATGTCACTAAGAACTGGTCGTTCTTACAGTGTTTTACATGAGTTCTTGGACGAAATCAAAACAACGGTAGAGGAGATTTCCCAGGTTGCTGGAGGCTTGGATTTGTTTAAGAACTCGGTGTGCTTTCTAGGGGGCTGGAGGAATAGGCTTGCTTAATGTGACAGCATGCGCTATGACTGAATTATGAAAAGGGTTTCTGTGCCGTTGTAGGGATATTATTGATTTATAACCAGATAAGGGCAAAGAATAAGAATATCAATTCAGGTACCTAGATAAACACACAGGGTAGAAGAGAGGTTGACACCTTCCACTGACCCATCATGTACCTGTGCAGAGAGGAGCTTAGAGAGAGGTTAATTTTTCTCTTCCACTCCCTCATCTGTCACAAGGAGCATGCTCTCTTTGGACATCTCAAAGTAAGGCTTGAGGCTGTTTATATGGAACACCCTAAAAGAGTTTCTAGGGGCCTAGAGATCCACCAAGTAGGTGGTCTCACTCTTATGTCACTTGACTTTTTTATGGCCAGTCCAGTGGTAGTCCAGTGGTAGTGGACAGCTCTTGGCTCTACACGTTCCATGACCCACACTTTCTGGCCAGGTCGAAACTCCACCACGGTGGCCTTCTGGTCATACCAGAGTTTCATGACTTCCTGGCTGGCCTCTAGATTACTTTTCACCTTTTTCCAAAAACAGTGCATCTAGTTGTGGAGGGCCAGCATGTACCTAATCACATTCTGGGATGGGTTTACTGGAAGCTTGCTCCCACCCTTTCACGACAAGGCTCAGAGGTCCCCTAACAGGGTGTCCATTGAGGAATTTGAAGGGGCTAAACCTACTCCTTTCTGTGGCACCTCCCTGTAGGCGAAGAAAAGGCGTAGGAAGTGGATGTTCCACCTACGCTGCATGGGCTCAGGCAGGTCCATAACCATGCCCTTCAAAGTCTTACTGAATCTCTCAACAAGATCATTGGTTTGTTGGTGATAGGGTGTGGTGAACTTGTAAGTTACACCACACTCATCCCACATGGATTTCATGTATGCAGACATGAAGTTAGTGCCTCTGTCAGACACTACTGCCTTAGGTAAAGACCCCATCAGACTCTAGTAACCGCAGGTGCTATTACTGTCCTCTGAGGGATTGCCTCTGGGTAGCGGGTGACATGTTCTACCTAGACCAGGAAAAACCTGTTGCCATGGGCTGTCTTGGGGCCCAATGATCTTGATACCCACCCTTTCAAAGGGGGGTGGCAACGATGGGTAATGGGATCAGGGGAGCTTTGTTTTTACCCCTGATTTTCCACTGGCCGGGCAGGTGGGACAGGACCTGCAGAATGCATCTGGGGCTCTCTTCATTCAGGGCAAATAGAAGTGGGAGACAAGCCTGGCAAAGGTCTTGTTTTGTCTCAAAAGTCCTGCCAGGGGTATATCATGAGCCAAACTTAGTAGGGAGGTCAGATAACACTGGGGGACCATCAGCACATGGGCTGCCCCAGACCATGAAAAGTTAGGCTTGCTATGAAGGAGATAATTTTCCAGAAGTTTAGGCAATCCCCAGTGGTTTCACCTACTGCATGGGTGGAGGACTGGCTCCTCAAGCCCTCAAGAGTGGGACACTCTTTTTGTGCTTGGCAGAACTCCTACCCGGTGGGTCCACCCTCAAACTGACAGCTGGCAAGCTCAGGTAGGTAACTTAGAGTACAATGCCTTTTCCAGTTTGCCCGGGGTCTTCTCCTCAGGGACCCCCTAAACCTCCATTGCAGGTACTTCAGGGACTGGTTTCCAGCTCCCCTTGCCCACCTTGGCAGCTGTCTGGGCCATTGTTCCAGGCTCCAGACATCCTTAACTCCCTTTTCGGGCAGCCATGGCACATGTGGTCATACAGATCCATTCAGGCAATCTTATCATCTCCAAGCGAGGCCTGAGCTTTACCTCCCTCCATGTAGTGTGCTCCAGGTCATTGCCTAGCAAACAATAAACAGGTATGGCAGGGCTCACTGCAACTTTCAGAGAATCTGAGACCACCACCAATCAAAATGAACCAGAGCCACTGGTAGATGGCTCTTGCAATAGTCAACCACTACAACTTGATGGAATGTGATAGGTAGGACCTGTTCTGCAGACACCAGGTGACACCAGGTGACACTTGTCATGCTGGATCCTGTGTCTTGCAGACCTTCCACCCATTGCCCATTAATGGTGACTCACTGCCTATACTATGAAGTGTTGGAAGGCTTATGGGCTTTTGGCACCATTTCTCCAGCCCCCAGGGAAACCAGCGTCACCTCTGTCTGTCCCCCAAAACTAACTGGGATTGCCTCCTCACCGAGCGTGACACTTGCATACCCTGGTGTCTGCCTACTGCAAGAGGGCTGTGGCCTGTTGAGACATTTTGAGTCATCCTTGATGTTCCCATATTTGTAGTACTGTACATTGGGGTACAAACCTCCCTGCCTTATGATCAAAGAACCCCTTCTTCTTAGGATCAGACAGGGACTGGTTACTACTACTTCCTTGAAAATTATTTTGGGGGTCTTTTTAGAGCTCTTTGTTTTTAAGTTTTTCTCCCCGTCTTTTTCTTCTGTTGAGAACCCTGACCACGTTTTTGGGTGTCCCCTCAGTTACCTTTTTGGACACTCTGATGCTAGCCTAGATGTCCGCCTCCTCTGCAATCTTCTTTGGGTCAATCAGCTTACAGTCAATTAGGTGCTGGTGCCATTCAAGAAAACAGATACTGAGCATGTGCTTTCTCATGACCAAATGGTACAACCCATTAAAATCCCCAACCTTGCTGCTCCTTACCCAGTCATTCAGTGCCTTGTTGGAGTATTTAATAAAATCTACGCAGGATTGGTTGGGGAGCTTTTGGCAATCCATGAATCTTTGCCCAAAAGTAGCAATCAAAATGGTTATTCTTTGTTTGATCCCCGACCTCTAATGTGTTGGCATGTGTTTCCACAGACCACCCCCTATTGCTCCTCTGGAGCCCTGTCTAACGTCAGTGCAACTTGATAAGCAAAAAAACCATTTATCAACGTCATCTCCCACCACATAATCCTTGGGTATGCAAACCCTCTTCTCTCCATCAGGTACTGCATTTATGCTGCCACAATCAGTGCTGAGCTGCACCTGTCTGGCTTGGATATCCAGTTCTTTTCAACTCCTTTCATGAGCTACCAGCAACTTTTTCTCCTCCAAGACCCTTTCAGCCTTCTTTTTCTCCCAGTCCCTCTCAGCTTGTTTGGCCTCCCTTTTACACTTTTGTTCTTCAGCTACCTTTTTCAATTTGTCCATCTGCAGCTTGAATCACAGCTCCACTGTGGCTAGGCCACAGGAAGAAACACTGACTCCTGTTCTCGCAGGAAGCTCAAGTTTAGGGCTGGTATCCTAAGGCAACACAGGTGAAAAATAAATTGGGAATTTGTAGTAATTATGGAGACAGCACAATAAGATAGCTTGTAGTCTTGGTTTATTCAGCTTAGGAAAAGCACAGCGACAGAGGAGCAGGAACAGCTTCCAACTGCCAGAAGGCAACATTCTCACACAGAGCATGGAACATACAAGTACAAAGGTTCTAACTACAGGTGCCTGGGAGGCACAGAACAGTGAATACTACATTATCCTCTTTTCTGTAAAACAAAAGAAGAAACCTTCGTAGGTGGAAATGGAAAGAGAAGGGGAAAGAAAGGAAAAGAAGGGAAGAAGGAAAGACCAGAAAATGAGACAGGTAGGAAAAGGAAAGAAGAAAACACCACTGGAAATGAAGAGGAAAAACAGAAGCAAAAGTTATCTGAACCTGGCAGGAATCCTACACACTCTATGACTCCTGCGAGGACCAGGTACAAAAGCAACATCAACACTACCGCCATTTCCGTTATTATCAGCAGTACTAAAACGTTTGTCATTAAAAACAGAGCTGGGATCTGACTGAGGAACACAAGGAAAAACATCATTACCACTAACCTTCACAATTTTACAGATGGTCCACCAATCCTTATTATTCACACGTACAGCATTCCCGCAGACCTTATCAACCACAAGTGGCTGAGAGAATTTGCTTCTACCCTTGGTGACATGAGTAGGATTTTTAATGCAAACGATATCACCTGCACAAATATCATGGGGAGCAGATCTCTTCCGTTCATCAAAATAGGCCTTTTGCTTCTTTTGAGCTTCAGAGACATTGTCTCTGACAAAATCATCAACACCATCCATAACATCCATTTTCACCCATTTTGACATCCAGCCCGGACAAATTTTAGTAGAAGGTTTCCTACCCCTCAGGAGTTCAAAGGGAGAAACCCCGGTAGAAGAATGGGCTGTAGTACGGTAAAACCATAACATGGAACGCACAGCATTCTCAACCACACACTTACTGGCAATGGCCCACTGGACACAGTTGTTGAGAACACGGTTCATCCTCTCAACAAGGCAATTGGCCTGGGGATGGTAAAGAGAACTTTTTTTATGAGTCACACCACCCTGTTTCAGGAAAGATTCAAATTCGCAACTGACAAATTGGACACCATTGTCAGTCATGACAACTGAAGGAAACCCTTCTCTCAAGAAGATGTCTTTCAAAAAAGAAATAACACTAGCAGAAGAGGGTTCACCGATAAAACGAATCTCCGGCCATTTGGAGTAATAATCAATGGCTACAATGGCAAAACGGGAACAAGGAGGTAAAAGATAAAAAGGACCAACTAGATCAACTCCAATCTTTTCCCACGCCCTTTCAGGAAATTGAACGGGTTCCAAAGGGGGAGACCTGACCTTGTGACCTTTGTCTGAGGACTTGCAAATGACACAATTGTCAACTAAAGAATCAACACAAACGTCCATCTGTGGCCACCAAAAGACATCTCTCAACCTACGTTTGGTGAAAGTTTTCCCTAAGTGTCCTTCATGTGCACCATCCACCAAACGCTTCCGCAAACTCTCAGGGGGAATAAGCCTACCACACCGCATGAGAATGCCATCTTCAACAGTGAGTTCGTCAGCAACTTTGACAAAGGTTTGGAAAAGACCAGAAACATTCTTTTCCTTAGGCCACCCAGACTTCAGATAATTCACAACCTGAAGGAGTACCGCATCCTTCAATAACTCCCTCTTCCACTCAACTTCACTGATAGCACACATACCTTCAAGATCCGAAGCCGCAACAAAACAATCCTCAAGATCATCTTCCTTTTCAGCCTCAGAATCATTATCAGCTAAAGGGAACCGAGAAAAATAGTCAGCTCTGACATTCTTCGAACCTGGCAGATAAACAACCTCAAAATCATACTGAAGGAGCTTTGTGGACAACCTAGCAATCCTAGGGGTGTGCTCTTTAATCTTTACTCCAGACAAGATAGAAACTAAAGGATTATGATCCGTGCGAATCGTGAAATGACTACCCCAGAGATAAGGATTAAACTTCCTGACTGCCCACCAGCAAGCTAAAAGCTCCTTCTCAATGACGGAGAAGTTCACCTCAGCCCCACGCAAAACCCTTGAAGCATATGCAATTGTGTTATCGATCTGCCCATTCCTCTGAGTGAGAACAGCCCCAAGTCCAAACCCACTCGCATCCACAGTCACAACACTTTCTTTGTTGGGATCAAAAGGTTTGAGGATGCTGTCCCCAACTAATTGTAACTTGATCCACTTGAAAATTTCTTGGCAGTTTTTATCCCAGACAAAAGGCACATTTTTTTTTAACATGTTAGTCAAGGGTTGAACTTTTGACGCATAATCTTTGATAAATCTTGAGTAAAATTCACTGAGTCCAATGAAAGACTTTAAGCTAGATTTATCAACAGGAGGCGAAGCATCAACAATGGCTTTCACCAGACCAGGGCGTGGTTCCACACCTTCATGTGAAACAACATGGCCTAGGAATTCCATTTTTTCCTTTAAGAAAACACATTTCTCTTTCTTTAATACAATCCCTTTTTCCTGCATGATTTCTAGAACCTGATTCAAAGAAAAGTCATGATCCACCTTGTTTTCGCCAAAAATCAAAACATCATCCTGGAAAACAATTACTCCAGGAGTGTCTCTAAACATCTGACTCATTAACCTTTGGAAAACTGCAGCCGCCGACGCAAGGCCAAAAGGCATCCTGCAGTATTGGAAGCTGCCAAAAGGTGAGACAAACGCAGTCAGATGTCTAGAAGATTGACTCAACACCACCTGGTGGTATGCGGAGGCCAAATCTAACTTTGTGAACCACTCTGGTAAGAGACAGCAAGTCTGTGATTTTTGGTAAGGGGTGTGAATCAATCCAGATGTTTTTGTTGAGACTGCGCAAATCCACACAGACGCGCAAATCCCCATTCCTTTTCCTGGCGACAACAAGAGGAGACAACCACAAAGACGACTCAATAGGTTCTATGACACCTTTCTTGCATAACCCCATCAACTCTTTTTCCAAATCATCCCTCACGCTGAAAGGAACACTCCTGACCTTGTGTTTTATAGGGATAGCACCATCTTTAACTCTAATCTCATGGTTAAAACCCTTAATGATGCCAAGGCTATTCCCGAAAACAGTGGGGAATTTAGAGATCAATTTCTCGACATAGTCATTTGAGACAATGACTGCCAAACTCTCAACGTTGTCACAGGATTCCTCGATACTAATCTGTTCTTTAGAACCAGGTCTAAGGATCATCTTAAACAATCCCTGGTGGAACCACCCCAAAATGTTAAGGCCTTTTAGTGAGACATAGACTTTACCCAAAATCCTCCTTCCCCTGAACTGAATAATGTCTTCAAAAAAACCAAGGAGAGCTATCCTACGCCCTTCATAAGAAACAGGAGTTCTGTCAGGTGGTAGGAGGTTCCTTTCAGGCCAAGTCACATCGAACAGTTCTTGTGTGATCATAGTTACTCTAGCGCCTGAATCTACTAACAAGGTGATTATCTTGTCACCCACACCAAAATCTTCATAAGGATCAACACAATCAGAAGGATCCCCGATAATGACACCATCATCCCGTACCACCACAACCATGTCCCTAAGGTCGTCTTGGATGGTGTTCATAGAGTCAGATTCATCACCAGTACTTCCATAGGACTCTGAGAGATTCCCAACTGTATTGACAGTACTCAGACTCTGGGACCTGTTGCTGAAAGTAGAATTTCCCTGTTTAGAGACTTGACATATCTTTGCAAAATGGCCAAACTTTCCACAGTTCCGACAGGTAGAGTTCCTGGCAGGGCAGAACTTGTTATTTTTGTTATGAGAAGGATTTCCACATCTGTAGCAAATGTCACTCCTAGAAAAAGCATTTCTCTCAAAACGCTGTGAACCAGGAACATTGTTTCTATCAAGACGTTGTTGACCAAAAGCTCCTTTATTCTCCTTGTTCTCCTTGGTTCTGACAATGGAAACACCTTCGTCACATTTCTTTTCAAGTTCCTTTACTTCTTTTTTTGACAGTTCTATACTCTTGGCCATACGAATAGTCTCTTCAAGAGTAGGATTTCCCAAAGTTAGTAGCTTCTGTTGAATAGACTTGTCAGAGCACTTACAAACATACTGGTCTCTAATCAATTGTTCCCTAAAACCTTCAAATTCGCATTCAGCACTTAGTTGTCTAAGACTAGAAACGTAGGTCTCAACATCCTCCCCTGGTAGTTGTTCCCTTTTGAAGAATTTGTGTCTTATTACAACAAGACTAGGCTTGACATCAAAACGCAATTCAAGTCTCAACCTTGTCTCGGTATATTCATCTACGTCCTCTTCTGCATTGTTCCTCACCAAGGGGGGTAAGTGTTTGAAGATTTCTCTGCCCTCAAAACCCAAAGAGTGTAATAACAGACATTTTTTCCGTTCTGCACGATATCTTGACGCGCCTATAGCCCCCAAATAGGTCTCAAAAGCATCAAACCATTTTCTCCAGATTATGGGAGGATTTCCTGGGGTCTCCAGGAAGGGAGGAGGAGGAGAGACCGATTGCATACTGACTGAAATGCAGTTTTTTTTTTTTTTTTTTTAATTTGACTAACTCTGTCGCTGTGTAGAAAAGTTGAGTGTGTAAAAAATCGAATTTTCCTTCACACACTTTTTGAATAATCCTTCACACACTCTTGTAGTCAAAGACCACGTAACTGTTCCATTCACCATTAGATGGTGATGACGTGTAGGGGTTTAAATCACACAACCACCCCGTAATGTTTTATAAAGAATGAGTTCTCCTTTTTTTTTTTTTTTTTTTTTGTAGATGGCACCAAGTCACATTCTGGACCAAGTCACAATTTTAATAATCCTTCTCGCGTAAGAGCAGGAGAAGACAGAGCGGGGAGCGAACAGGCTCAAGAGCGGTTCAGACGCAGCGAGGTTGTCATGGAGATGCGTTTCGCTGCTTGTGCGCGCGTCAGAAGGTTGCTTTGGCAACAGACGTGCAAGAACAGAGCGTGGTAACGCTGGAAACTACACGCTCGCGCAGGAACTGATGACGCGGGAAGTAGCGCACGCAGACAAACGCTCGAGCTGGACGTTCTGAGCCCTCAATTAAAATATACTTTCGCCTTAATTGAAGTTAAAACGCGCATAGAGTAAAGTTGAGACACTTATCTTGGGATCAGTCGTCGTCGGCTTGAAGATAATGGTTTTGAAATGGTCGGCCTTCGTGTGCACTCGGTCCACGGTGCTTTTTCCACAGGAGTACGAGGAGAAACGAGGTAAGGCGGGTTCTTTTACCTTCTCCTAAGCAGCATCGTCGCCAACAAATTTGTAGTAATTATGGAGACAGCACAATAAGATAGCTTGTAGTCTTGGTTTATTCAGCTTAGGAAAAGCACAGCGACAGAGGAGCAGGAACAGCTTCCAACTGCCAGAAGGCAACATTCTCACACAGAGCATGGAACATACAAGTACAAAGGTTCTAACTACAGGTGCCTGGGAGGCACAGAACAGTGAATACTACAGAATTGTTCACTACCAAGGCGTAAAACTTAAAAGTACATGTCCTGCCTTTTAAATAAATGGCACCCTGTCCTGTATGCCTACATTAGGGGTAACTTAAATGTATAATAAAGGAAGGTTTAGACCTGGTAAAGAGGTTTATTGCCAGGTCTAAGTGGCAGCGTAAACTGCACATACAGGCTCTGCAATGGCAGACCTGAGCCATGGCTAGAGTAAGTGGCATTAGTGCTGCAGGCCCACTAGTAGCATTTAATTTACAGGCCCTGGGCACATGTAGTGCACGCTAACAGGGACTTATAAGTAAATTTGATATGCCAATTAGCTGCAAAGAAATGTTACCATGTTTAGGGGCAAGAGCACAGGTACCTTAGGTTAGCTGTGGTAGAGTCCTAAAGCCAGCAAAATAGAGGCCAGAAAAATAGAGGGAAGCAGGCAAAATGTTGGAGGAAGATCACCCTAAGTCTGTCAGGTCTAACATTTAAGTTATACAGTTTTGCATGTTTTACTTAGTTTTATTGTTTTTTTTAATATTTAGTTCCTAATTACACACAGCCTCTTCCGTGTGTCGGTCGGGCCCCGGCCGTCTGACGTCACGGTGGGCATGTGCGTCGGACGGCTGGGGGCATTCGTAATATTTGCCCACATGGCAGGGAAATGTGCACCTCATCGAAGTGGTTAAAAAAATGGTGCAAGTTTGAAGTGAAAAACAGACATCTTGTTAAGCCTGTTAGGCTTAAAGTTAAAACCAGTACCTTACAGTGCAAAGGTGGTAACATACCGCCGCACTAATCATTTAAATTTTCATTGGATAAACTATAACTTACCGTAGCACTGCAACATTCACTTCAGTGTTCCAGTCTTCCCGAAGGGTAAGAGTGGATGCATGGAATCTAGAACACTATGGGCAGCTGCGGCACATGGATGGAGTTCCGTGGGGCAGGCAGGCGGGGTGGGGGAGGGGCAGGGTGGGGGGTGGTAAACACTGGAATATGGATGACTGGAGGTAAGTAAACAATTACATTTATAAAGCGAATTTCATAGCGTGCCCTGCATCGCATTTTGCGATGCAGGGCATGCAATGAAATTCGTTTTTTTTATTTGATTGTTTACTTACCTGCAATCATCCATATTCTGGTGTTTACTACCCCCTGCCCCGCCTGCCTGCCCCACGGAACTGCCTCCACGGGCAGCGGCTGACTATGGGTAAATCCCAGTTCAAGAAATTCCGGGTCAAATGGTTAATGGAATTGTTTTGTCAGTTTACTCATACAAATGGCATTTTAGTCCACTTTATTTTGATGAGTCACAGTTGAAATATCTACCCTTGTAATCCTGCTTTTTAATTGAAACGAAATGCAATGGTATCAGTTGAGGTTTAGTAGAGTGCAGGAGATGTTCCGTGAGAGAAATCATCTTTATTCATGTACGGAATTTGGCTGCTATGTCCTTCGTAAACACTAAACAGCACCTGCACTGTGAATGTATCGAGGCTTATCAGGCCCAACAAGGCAGAGGAGCACTGGGCCCTGGAGTACGCGGCTTAAACTGGAATAAAATCAACCTTCAATATTGAATCGCAGTGTAACATTTGACCGAAAATGGCCCTTCCCTGATGCCTCAATTAGTGAGATGCTATCGCATTGTCACATACCATTTGTTCTGCTGACAGATTCCATCAACTGTGGAAAATGAAAAATAGACAGAACACCCACCTGGCACTCTAGAAGAAATGGAGACTCTACTTCCTGCCAAGGTTTTTGCTTAAGTTGACAGACCTCTTTTTTTTGCTTTCCTGTAGTTCATTTAGATTAAAATCTTATACACTAACAGTTCAGCCATTAGAGGCATACCCGGTTACACATTAAGTGTAAGCTTATATTTCTTTACCTACGTTTGTTTCACCTACATTTTCAAAAATAAGTATTTTCCATGTTTAAGGTCTCTGCACTGCATTTCCATCTTAAATCCTTGCACCTATTTCTCCTTTTCAGAAAATGATCAAGGTGCAGGACACTCAAGCAGGTCATCATCAATTTGTGTTTCTAATTTCAAAGAAACTTCTCTTACTATCACATTAGTTCCTTCTCATTTTAATTGACAAATGTCAAAGATTTGAACGTAATCGTCTTTTGAAAAATGTTTATAAATATTTGAGGTATCACAACCTGCAACATAGTTGTCATTGGAACTTGTTATTGGTATTAACACAGTATAATAGCCTTAGGCAATGAATGTTTTATCCAACAGATATTTTCCATACATGCCACGGCAAGACGCATCTAGAGCCTGAAGAAATGTGATCAAATCATTTCCATGCTGAACACAGTCTACTGGCTCCTCTTGCTGGCATGCACCATCTTAAAGCCAGCTGCATCATTTACAAAGCCAACACATCTAGCATATTAATCTCTCTGGCTGACAACCTCGCTATCTAGTGTGGCCCTCAGCACATCCAGTTAGAACACTATTATAGTATTTTATTTACTTATTTTTGACATTTTTATAGCGCGCTGCTAGCCAGAGGTGTCCTGGCGCTGAATGATCACTAGCGGGTATGGATGGAGGTGTTTAGCGGGTAAAGAGCAGGGTTTTGAGTGCTTTGCTAAATTTAAGGAGATCAGGAATCTGTCTGAGGCTGGGGGGCAACGCGTTCCACGCCTTGGCGGCTCCCAGGGATAGACCCCAGCGGGCTTTCCTTACTCTCGGGACTACGGCTAGCCCCTGCTCGGCTGATCTTAGAGTACGTACTGGCTTGTACCACTGGAAAAGAGGGAACATGCATTGGGGGCCCATGCCGTGCAACGCCGTGAATATCATGCAGAGTGATTTAAACATGATTCTCTTACGGACTGGCAACCAATGGAGTTTTACTAGGTCCTGAGAAACTGAGGCAAACTTGGGGGTGCCCGTAATCAAGCGTGCGGCTGCATTCTGCAGGATTTGAAGTTTATCTAAAAGTCCCTGCTGGGCATTCAGTAGTAGAGCATTGCAGTAATCTAACCGTGACAAAACAAGCCCGGTCACTACTGTCTTCTTGTGTTCTACTGGCAGAAATGGCAGAACTTTCCGGATAGTTTTGAGAACATAATGAGTGGAAGAAGACAGAGCATTGATTTGTGGCCTAAATGACAAGGAGTCATCCATCAAAACTCCCAGATTTTTTTTTTTTTTTAGTAGAGATGAAGTGCTTAATAAAAGCAATATTCTTTTACTAATAATAGTATTAATATCTATTTGTACAGCTCGAACATTACACCCCCTTAAGGCTCTGGGGAGCTGTTTGGGAGATTACCTGAGTTTGTAGTGTAGTTCCTATAGTCCCAATAGGCTCTGCGCATTGGAATAATATCTTCAATAGTGTAGACGTAGGACTGAGGTTAACTAGGTTTCTACTGACTATATTAGACTTAAGTTTTTTTTGCTAGCTAGCTCAGAGTTCACTAGACACTTTCTTGAATAAGCGAGGAGGAGTTTAACCTCCCTGGATAGACAAGAAGGGATTTAGTTTCTGACAACCATAAAACATGACAACTTTGCTCTCCCTGAATAAGAGTATATCTCTAGAGTCGTGTGAAAACAAAAGACAGCTATTTCACTCAGTCAGCAAGTGCGTACTTAGTTTCACCAGATTGCAGAGAAAAAGAGAAACGGGCGTTTTCAATAAAAGGTGTTATTCATTGAGCAGTCTCTTTCCTCATACAAGAGAAATAAATTGCTACAATTGAAATACTTATAGGTAAGTAAAGTGCATACAGTAAAAGCAGGATTATGAAATAATACTGTAAAAGCATTGATATGGTTTCTTAGCCATATGATACTTTAAAATGGATAAAATAGATACATACATATATACATTGACTAATCGTACTCAACTGGTGCTTCTAACTACGCCTTCCTGACCTAAGCCTAATACGTGGGAAGGAGTAAGTAAGTAGCAGTTTAAGTTAAGTTTGTTTTGCCAAGAATCTGACTCAAGAATTCTCTGTAAGGGTTTAGTCAGTTCAGTACCTGGGTATTAGAAGGCAGGAGGGCTGGTATCTCTCTCTCAGGACTCGGTATCCCAGTCACCCGCAAGGGTAAGCTGGAAACGCCGGAGGCTGGATTTCTCGGCAAGAGAAAAGACAGCGTCTTTCTCAGCGCGTCAAAAGGGAGGGGCAGCGTCCGTGGACTCTCGCATCAGCTGGGCTCTCGAGCAAGTAGTAGCTGCTCCAGATTCATCACCACCGTGTGTTTGCTTAAGGCAACGTTGGTATATATATACCTGAAAGGTGCCGGGTTTGACGTAAGGCTGGACATAAGACGTCAATAAAGATGTCACTAAGAACTGGTCGTTCTTACAGTGTTTTACATGAGTTCTTGGACAAAATCAAAACAACGGCAGCGGGGATTTCCCAGGTTGCTGGAGGCTTGGATTTGTTTAAGAACTCGGTGTGCTTTCTAGGGGGCTGGAGGAATAGGCTTGCTTAATGTGACAGCATGCGCTATGACTGAATTATGAAAAGGGTTCCTATGCCGTTGTAGGGATATTATTGATTTATAACCACACAAGGGCAAAGAATAGGAATATCGATTCAGGTACCTAGATAAACACACTACACCCACTACACGAATTCATGTCCATAATTACTAAACTAAGCAATAGTAAACATATCTAACGGTGCATGTGTATACCGATCCACCCCAAAATAAATTTTTTGCATCTGAAATGGCATATGCGAAATACACGAAAAATGAGTATAGGTACAGTATTTCAAGCAGAGTAATCATTCATAAAATAGGATGCATATATATCAGCGGAATGATTTTGCGAAAATTACACATGAAATGGCTTTTAATACAGAAAAGAAAAGTGCGAGACCATTTCATCACATATAAATACAGTTATTTGTAAATATGCTAGAGGCTGAGGTAATATATTGTCTCTAGAGTTCCTAAAAATAGAAGCTCTGTTCTCTAAGAATAGTTCTACTTTAAGCAGAGGATGAGTGCCAAAAAAAAAGTAAATATTTTGGAATCGGGAGAAAAATTAATTTCGTTTTTCAGGGGAAGAAGCCAAAACAGTTCCAATTATTTCAAGAAGCTTTTGTTTTTCAAAGCTGAAGGCCAAATTCAGAGTTCAGGGAACGCTGAGTGCTCGTTTGCTTAAAAGTTATTCTTTTTGTTCAGGGGAGAACATCATTTCAGACAGTCTTTCAAAAAAGCAGTTTACCGCTTCAGGTGAAAGTTCGACCAAGTTGTAAAATGCCGCAACTGTGCAGTCGTGAGAATGATTGCTATCATCAATGTATTGATCAGCATTGCTCACAGAAGGTCGTACCTGGTTGATGCTGCTCTCATCTTGCACTTCACTACCCTTTAATCGCAGTGGTGAAGTCTCAACGAATGCCGTCATCAGGATGGGTAACCGCTGGGGACAACACGATGCATGAGCCGTTACAGGACTTAGCAAAGTATCTGTATCTAATGGTACTTCTGATTGTAGTGTAAGACAGACGTCCAACACGCATTCATCTCCGCATAGCATACATCTTAGCACACGTAAGATACAGTTCTGCCAGATGGGTCTGAATGAAAGAAACCAGGTCATATTCAGATCTCTTAGCCGGGCTAATCCAAGGACTTTAGTTATGCGGTCCCGATAGCGTATAGCTAGGATCATTTCTTCCATTGTTGCTGGAGTCTTGTCTGTGACATGGCTTGCCATAACGAAGCAGGAGTATCAAAAATAAAATGCCTGCTACGAGTCCCAACAGGAGTGGAAGGCCGCCAAAGATCGAATGGACAAAATTATGAAAGATGACCAGGACTGCTTTAAACGGTGTCAACAGTCCCGAAAAAATTGTCTTAAATACACTCTGGATACCATTCGTATCTGAAATGTTTAAGATTTGGTTTAGCATTTCTGCAAAATGTAAGGGGCAATTTGTTGATAATAGTGCATGTATCTCTGTTGTTGTCCTTGCAACCTGGAGATCATACATTTCTTTTGATGACGTCAAGGGCACAGGCGTCTGTAGAAGAACAGACTTCATTCTGCTTAAAGTATCAATGTGAATAGAAGAGATTTTCAAACTGGGCCAAATTTTTCCCTCCCTGTCTGGAGTGTCGTTCGGATACAATACTTGCATACAACAAGTGACCATGGACGAAACGCTTAGAAGATAAGCTTTTCCTGGCATCAGGCCACAACATCTGTGGTCCACAATTAGAATGTAGCTCCCGTTCGAAAGCCGTCTAAAGAATGGCTCTATTCGAGTTGCAGGTGTGCCAAGCTGGTGACATGAAAGGTTATTTGAAGTCCCCTCACAGGCCCCATGTAGATTTATACCCTGACACAGAAGTATACCACTTAGTGATTTTTCACAATTATCACCACTAAGAAATACATTCTGTCCTTTTTCACTATAACATGTGTGTGTGTAAGGTAATTTCCATGATGACTTAATGTATCCTTTACCCAACCTTTCATACTGGCCTGCCTGTATATACTTTTGGCAGTATCGAAATTGGAAAGTTGTTATCGGAATAGTTATGATTCCGTGTATTATCCATTCGATGACAGGTCGTTCTGACATTGTCAATGGTAATCTCTCAAGTTTTTCAATGCTCAGAATTGTATACTCTGCTCCTTTTTGTGCCAAGCTGATTTGTATATCAGTAAGGTTAAAGATAGAGAACAGTGACGTTGTGTTGATTAAACGCCAAGGCACATAGCCTGAACGCAGATTTTGTAACGTCCAGCCAAGCTGTACAATAGAACGCAATTGGGACTGACCATGTTGTAACATTAGTAAGTCCTGCTCTATTATATTGATTGCAGATGATACAATACTGTCCAGTGAATATATTCTGGAAGACAGAGTCATTAACCCATTGTCCACAACAGAAAGTGATTTTTCCAAATGAATACGGTCAATTTCCCGTATTTTCTTTGCTGTTTCAATTTGAGTTTCTTTCCAAGCTTCGGTATAAGCTGCATATATAGAGGCCGCTATGAAACGTTTTTGACGCTGTTTGCGTGGTCCCATAATGAAATCACGCAAGTCCGCACCTTCTTTAAGTAAAGTTAATTGTTGCTTAATTTCTGCCAGTGTGGATGTCTGTAGGCATTCAAGGCAGAGTTTTCCTACACTGTATGTTGTTACTATCCCTGGATGTTGTCTCTGGGAGTATCTAGGGTCTGGCCTGGTCAATTTGAACCCCTGTATTTTGTTCAGGAATCTATCTTGACAGTTATTTGTGTCTGTGGGCGAGATCAACCATTTTTCCAATCAGGATGTGTTCTGTTTTGGTTTAAAATATGGGATACGTCTATCTCAACATCTGTAGTGCTATTACTGTCAGGTGTTGGCTTTGGAATAGACGGTTTGTATAAGTCTGTATAGGTCGTTTGTTGAATTGTGTCATTCAAAAATATGATTTGTTCTGGGATCATGCAGGCTCTGAATAATGATTCTATACCTTGGACTTGCCAATCTTTGGTACCCCAGATGTTTTTTGTTTCAATGTTATTTTTCCAAAAATCAAAACCAAATGTATTCATTTTTTCAAAAAATGTTTCTGAATAGATTAATTTTGTATTTGTCAGCATGGTTTTCATTCCTGTCTTATTTAACAGTTTGAAATAAAACGTTTCTGCTTCACTTGTGTTAAACCCTGAGAAGTATGGGAATTTCTCATAAAATATTTTTGAACTACCTTTTGGTGGAGTTGCACAATGTTCCCATTGATTATAATTTAAAACATTTCTAGGTTGAGCACATTTATGCAAATAATGTTTAGCATAGTGATTGTAGCAGTACATCTGTTCATAATTTGATGAACCTTGTAAATAATCATGTTCTGTAAATTTTGCTGACATAACTAAGTCTGACATCATATCATTAATACTTTCAAAGTCCCAATCATCAGAGAATGTGCTCGGTTTCACAAAGTCATTTAATGAAACCTTAAATTGATGAGAATACTTCAAGAGCTCGACCGGGCCATATATTTCGTAATCTGTTTTGTCCCATGCTACCCCACCGGGTATCGGATTGGCTTTGAAGTTTACTGAAGAAAGTTCTCTTTTCTCGATGTGTGAAGACTTGTGTGGCTTTAGGACCAGGTTGATATTCTGGCTTGCTGTGTCCATTGTAATATATTTTCCCTCAATGAAGTGTCCCAAGCATAGCACCATGATGAGCCAAAGCAGGAGGAAAAGTACACCTAGCACCACCCAAAATTCAATCCATGGGGAAATCAGATAGGTTTCTTGTAGTTGATGAAAGAGTTTGTTAGTTTTGTCTTTAAAAGTTTTTGTTGTTGTTGGCTGTTCGCTCGGATCCTCAGAAAAGTCATCGAAATTGATGAAGCAGCCTGATGCAGTTCTGTCAATTGTTGGAATTGCTTCTGGATTTTTCTTTGTTTCATTAGCATAGTCTGTGGCTACATCGTTGTAGACAGGTGTTTCTTGATGAATTGTTGCAATTTGGGTTTTAAGAGGCATAAGTTCCATGGCTTTGTTGCATAGTCCTCGTTGATTCACTGTAGGTTTATCAAATGTGATTAGTCTCTCAGTTTGAACCTCTCGATTTGTAGCAAACTTTGGTGTTCTGCTATTCCTTGGGAGTCCACTTGGCCTACTACTTATTATTGGCCACATGATTGTGGTTTAACCAGGTCGATGGATACAACTCGGTTCTCCTTTTTACTAGCAAGGGGCGGTAGTACAACTGATCTTGTTCCGTTGACAGCTAAGACAGGTACTGCTTTTCTGTAAGAAGGCCCAAATTCCTTCTTCACAGCGATTTTCACTCTGACCAGATCCCCAATCTTTGGAATCCAGACAGGCCTTGCTGGGACAGGTGGTTTCTCTTCAGTGGCTGTTGGCTGTTGTTTCAACTTTATGTTGCTCAGGTCTTTTCTTGTTTCATTTAAGTCCTGTAAAATAGCCAAACGATCTTTGATATCAAAGCATTTTCCTTCTACCACTGAAGTCTGACTATCGAGGTCCTGGATATGCATTCTAGTCCCGAACAATAGTTCGTACGGACTGAAACCTTTTAGAGAATTTATTGGCAGATTGTTAAGACTACGTTGGACACTTATTAAATGTTTGATCCACCCAACCCCCGAACCTAATACCTTTGCCGTTATAGATTGCTTTATGTCTCGGTTTATTCTTTCCACAATCCCGTTTCCCTCATGATGGAAGTGACAAGAATACCGCAATGCAATGCCCATGCTGGTCATGGCCTCTTTATAAGCTCGAGAACTAAAAGCAGGACCCTGGTCAGAGTGTAGCATGCCAATTGCATATGTGCCGATAAAGACTCACAAATCTTTTATAACCGTTCTGGCGTCAGCCGAGCGCTGGGGCCACATCCAAATGAATCTCGTGCAGGAGTCCACTGCGACCATGATGTATTTATAGTTGCCATCCCTTTGTAAGGGACCACAGTGGTCCAGGTAAACACATGCTAATGGTTTATCTGAGATCAGAAGGGGCGTCTGTGCTGGTCTTTTCACTGTCGAAACTTTCATTTTATGGCATATTTCACAACCTAGAACATAGTTCCTAGCTTGTCTTCTCATTTGTGGCCACCAGCATCTATGTTTTAATAATGATACTGTGGCCGAGACACCAGCGTGTGCAAAGGCGAGCCCTTCGTGTGCCGCTATAATTAGTCCTAACCTATGTTCCATGTTTGGAATTGCCCTATCCCCCACTCCAGGGATTCGAGCAAATGGAATGTTATTCGCATCAGTTATGTATGAGTACTTTACTGGAAAGCCTTTCGGGAGTGTTTTTATCGCATTTATTACTGTAGCGCTGACAGCTTGCAATATCTCGCTGTCTATTTTTGTTTTTGACCGGGTGATAGCAGCTACGGAAGCCGTTTGCACAGCTGCCTTCGCGGCCTCATCAGCCAATGAATTCCCTGCAACGTGAACACCATCACGTTGATGACTCAGTGTATGTATCACGTGAGTCTTTTGTAGTTCCTTTTGTAAAAGAACTACTTGTTCCCAAAGCGTTTTATGCCTGATTGTGCCACCCTTCGCATCTTTGAAACCATTTAGAACCCAATTCTGCAAGTATTCATTATAAGACTGAACGCAATAATATGAATCGCACACTATGAGTGTGGGGAATTCACGATCAGTATTTTCAAGCGCCATCTTAAATGCTAGTAGTTCAGCTCGCTGAGCTGTACAATCTCCTAGAGATTGTGTTTTAGGGACCAGTGGTCTCAATTTTTCTTCGTGCCAACGACCTTTAACAATCGCGCACGCAGCACTGTAAGCTTGTTTACCCCCAACTGCGGGCTGTGCTGATCCGTCTGTATATATTATACAGCCGTAGTGTTCAAGAGGCAAGATTTCGGTCGGCAGAGGACATTCAAATTCTTATTGGAGAAATTCTTGTGTTTTTAAATTAGGATCAAATTCGTAGACCACGTCTGTTGCAGCAAGAGAATTAACCCATTGTATCCATCTAGGATGTAGCGCTTTGGCATTTTGAATGCTTGCCTTTGTTACCGCTTTTAGAGCTGGTACTGGTGTAATGATGATTATTCGTTTACCTTGTGCTAGGGCTCTGTCTTTTGCTACCGCAGTCTGAACCGCGGTTAGAATTTTTTCAGTTGACCTAAATTTCATTTCGGCTTTTGTGTACAAATATGATTTGTATGCTATTGGTACCGTTTCTCCCTCATTAGAGGTTAGGTATGTGAATCGGCATTTTCCTGGGATGACCCAGATCACAAGGTTGCGTGTGGTATCGCGTGTTTGCAATTTTGTTTTAGCTAACATGTCTGTTTGCAATGATCTCAAAATTTCTGTGTGTTTTTGAGTCCAATTGATTGTTTTAAAATCTGGTTTTATTAGTTCATAGAGAGGTTTAACCTTCTCTGCATAATGTAGAATTTAAGTTCTTCCGAAATTCAGGAAACCTAGAATTGATTGTAAGTTTTTCAGCGTTCTTGGTGCTTGGATTACAGCACATTTCTCTAAGAAATTGTATGCCAGGCTTTTGCCTTCACTTGATAATTCATATCCTAAAAACAGGACAGTTAGATGGGCAATTCGTGACTTTTTAAAGTTGAATTTGTAACCCTCTGCTGCGAACCCAAGTATTATGGTGTTCACTCTTTTCAAGTGAGTATCCAAGTCATCATCTGCTAGATAGATGTCATCGACATAAGATAATGCCTCATCATCATACATTTGTAGTAACTCTGTTACTCTTGCTGAGAATAGTCCTGGGCTGTTCTTGAACCCCTGTGGGAGTCGACAGAATTATTTCTGCGAGCCCATTATTGAGAAAGCGGTCAAATACCTGCTTTCAGGTGCTATGTTTTGACAAAAGAATCCATTAGAGATTTCTAATGTTGTTTTGTATTTTTTGCGCACGATGTTATTCATTAGTGCTGCACTATGTGAGTTTTGTACTGCAAAAGTTTTGCAACATGAGTTTAGATGTCTGTAGTCCAAAACTAGACGATATGAATCGTCTGGCTTGGAGACAGGAAACAAAGGATTGTTCATTTGTGAGGTGCAAGTTTCAATCACCCCCTGGTATTCAAGTTGATCTAAGATCTCCCTGACCTGTTTTTTAGCTTCTTGCTTAATTGGGTACTGCCTCTGTGCAGTTGGTTGACATTTTAACTGGATTTTGTGAGGAGGAGAGTCCTCATCCCATCCAACATGGTTTTTATACAATGCAGGTGCTTGGGCTACTGCCCACTTTCTTGCAAGTGTATATTTTTTATGAATTGAAATGTGATTTGAGAAGGCAGGCATAATCATTTCTTCGCCATGAGGGCACTCTCTGACAAACTCTGGTGGCCAGTCTTTTTCAGCTAAAAGGATGTCATAGCCTTTGGAGAGGTTATCCCAAAATAGACCCCTTATTTTCCTAGTCTCCCTCTATACATAATGTTATTTCGTATATTTTATGAGGTTTGCTAACTCTGGTATCTGCAGTTTCCACCTGAATGTATTCATTCGTGTCCACTGTCTCCAGATGATTCATCAGGATCTTGCGAGCTATGCTCACTTCTGCTGCGCTGTCTAGCATTGTCTGAGCCCACTCTCCGTTTTTCAGCTGTGTCCTCAGGATCCTCGGCATGTTTGATTATTTTAATACTGGCTACCTTCTTTTTGGGGAATTGTAATTTTTTACTTTGATGAGCAGGTTTCTTGTCTTTAAACTTGACGTGCTCTTCCCTGTGTTCTGACCGTCCTCTTCTTTTCGATTTCCTGCGAGGAAGTCTACAAAGATCGAGAGGGACGTGTATCAATATCTTGATATCTATCAGGTTTCTTCAAATTATCCCTATTTCTAAGGTTGTATCTTTTCTCAGAGGGCTCCCTCTGGGGAGACTTGTGTCCTTGGTCCCGAGATCTTTCTCTCCGCCGAGGAGACCTTCCTGTGGACTGGAATCTTTTTTCTTTGGGATTGGATTGTTTATTTCCATCCCAGCCCTTTTTTGGAGTGTTTAGATTATTTTTAATAAATATCTTTTCAGGATTTTCAGTTAGTTGGGGATTTACTGGTTTCCCACCCTAACTATCTCTTCCTAGTTCCTCATAGGATTTTTCTATGATTCTGGCAAGTTCAAATGGTTGTTCTGCTATATCTGTTTCTTTAAATTTCTGGAGGAAAGTTATATCCTCGGTTGCCATTTGAACCAACTCTCTATATGCCTGTGTTAATTCTTTTATTTTAACTAAGAGTTCTTCACTTGACATTTTTTCAATGTCTGGATGTGGTGTGTAGCTGGCTAGAACCGGCTCATGGTCTACCTAATGGACTGAGCCTGGTGATGTGATTATTAGTTTTAGGGCGCCTTTGAACCAGAGCAGGTGCTCTTGGTATTTTAATGGGATTTCCACCTCCTCGAAAGGAGTGTACTCATCCGGAGGTTCCTCTATCTTGTAATAGTGGAACTCACGTGTAACAGCGTTTGCTGCTGGGAAGTTTATCCATGAATAGAATACCTCTGTCAGCCGATATTCATGTGCCTCAATTACGAATATGACTCTACCACCTCTCGATGTTAGTCCATTTTCTATAAGTTTAATAGTTATAGTTTTTCTTATGTTGACCGGGATGAGTATTGCTTCCGGGTCAGTCTGCAGGAGACTGGTGTCATCCACTAGGAGTTGAGCTGCTATTCTAGCTGCCTCCCTTTCTTCTTCATCGTCTGACATTTTACTGACAGGAAGGTTTTTTGTTGCAGATCAAGTTTCAAGGAAACAAAGATTAGGTGCACAATATTTTGGAACACTGTATCCTTCAACGTTGAATAAACCAAAAACTATACATAGAAATCTCTTCCTACTAAGTTCCGGCAGATTTTAACCTTTGACCCACTCCAGACGTCTTTGGAGTATTTACGGGAAAAAAGGGTCTGTGTGAAAAAGCACGACTGAGTTACTCTAACGTCTTGCGTTAGATTTATCGCCTACCAAACGTTGGGCGCCATGTAGTGTAGTTCCTATAGTCCCAATAGGCTCTGCGCATTGGAATAATATCTTCAGTAGTGTAGACGTAGGACTGAGGTTAACTAGGTCTCTACTGACTATATTAGACTTAAGTTTTTTTGCCAGCTAGCTCAGAGTTCACTAGAAACTTCCTTGAATAAGCGAGGAGGAGTTTAACCTCCCTGGATAGACAAGAAGGGATTTAGTTTCTGACAACCATAAAACATGACAACTTTGCTCTCCCTGAATAAGAGTAATAATAATAGGAGTTTAATTATTTCTACCTGCTACCTATTGAAAGTAGTTTTTGGGCCTCGTCACTGTAGGCACATAGGGTAATAGTAATTTTCTACTTACACTATTAAATTCTATGCACCATGTCTTTGGGGCTACAAGGCAAACATAGTGATGACAAGGTAATATTTAAAAGGAAGGCTTTATCTCTCAAAAGGGTTATTTTGACAGGTTGCTCTGCAGGTTTTGCACTTCAGGAATCAGACTACAGAAGGTTGGCATTTGACCATGTTTGCACTGTCACTGTATTGGGTGGCATAATAAGTGCTGCAGTGCACAGTGGCATTTCATTTCCAGGCTCTGGCTATAATTTCAACACCATCGACTAAGGACTTAAAGGCAAGTTAAACATACCAATCATTAATAAGCCAATTTAGCCATGTTGAAAACCGGAGCACAGGCACTTAATTTTTTTATTAATTCCTCCTTGCAAAAAACATATGCATGAGAGAAATTACTCACAATAATTCAACCATTTCATCATTCACTGAGTTACAGGATCTAGATATATATGTAGGCAAGCTGATAAATGAAACCTTAGGGTAGGGTATATTGGTACAATTATCAAGCTTTTTAAACATCTACGCTGTTGGATTAAAAACAACTTTAAGATGATTTTTCAGTCTGCCAAATGCATACCTGTGGTTATACATGCCACTAAGATTGTTAAGAAGAGCTACTTTCTATATTGGATAATAGAAATAAAAAAATGCTTAAAGGAACTTTAATAGGTCTCAAAGGAACTGCTAATTTGGACTGCCTCTTCTCCAATGCCTCCACCCTCTGAAACAAACCAATGTCCTTCTAAAAAAAAAAATCATCCCCCTTAGATTAAATCCTGCTCATTGGATCTAACCATCTCCTCAACAACAGACTTAATGCATCACTCCATTGCCTTTTATGGAGTTCTCACCAACATCATTGACAAAGGAATCCACGATTTTATCATTATTTAAGAAATCTGCCCCTTCACAAACATCTGCAATGATAAAATAACTAATTTTTCCTTCCAGTACTAGAGTCAATAATCACTAACTTCACCTGCCTTTGGAAATTTCCCTCAAAAACTGAAGCATACCAATGCTACCTGTCTCTTTAAAACAAAGAGGATAATTTTGAGTTGTGTTCTAACAACAGATCTATCTTTAGTCTACTATGCACTGCCAATGGACTAATCGCATTCCTCTCAACACAATTTTTCAATCATCTTTAGACTAATGCCTAATTAAATGATTTCCAATCTCTGTTTGTTCCCTACCTTGAATTTTAAACTACTTTCCAGCATGTGAAAGGATGTTATCAGCACCAGAGACATGGGTTATGCATGTGTCCTTATACTAGTAGACCTGTCAGCAGCATTCAACACTACAAATCAGACCATATTACACAAAACATTGTTGGTGCTCTCCAACACTGCAACATTCTCAGTTCGGAATCTTTTCCATATTTATATAATGCCACTGTATAAGCTATTAAACACCAACACGTTTGGATAC
Source organism: Lissotriton helveticus (assembly GCF_964261635.1). Taxonomy (NCBI): domain Eukaryota; kingdom Metazoa; phylum Chordata; class Amphibia; order Caudata; family Salamandridae; genus Lissotriton; species Lissotriton helveticus. The sequence goes on from NC_136063.1 coordinate 1,770,800,951, forward strand.
CAAATGAGCACTCATAACACCGAGATACATCTCAAATTTGAGGATAATAATGCTTTGACTGCAAGTATAATTCGTGATGCTTCAAAACATGTCCAGTTTTGTCTTATTAATCACAAAACTGAAACAATTTTCCTAGCCACCATAAATTCATCTTCTCGATCTCTTGGTGCCAAGAATCCTTCATTGCTCTATTCTGTCCTTCAACCAAAGTCCACAGCTCAAGAGTCTCCTTTGATCATCTTATTATTTCCCACAAAGTAAATACTGTCACCAACTGTGTTAGTGTGTAACGAAACTGATGCTCATGTAAAGCTCTCTGATACCCGATATCTTCAGGTCTAGTTCACGCTAGATATAACTCTACAAAAAAAAAAGAAACTGTGTTTCTTCAGTTTTGGTGTCTTCATTCTATACTCACTCATTACAGTAATCCTATTCCATTTACTGATCAGCAACATCATGTACCCTGGCCTCCAAAAAAAGCTTCTTGAAGCTACAATAATTCAGAACTTTGCTACTCATACTTATACTGAAACATAATAACCATATCACACATTCTTTCATTGCAACTTACTAGCTCCCAGTCCAAGAGTGACCAAAGATTAAAACACTTTGCCTAGTTCACAAATTTCCCCATGTTCAGCATTCAGAAGCAGGTTAAACCACTCAGTTTGGCTTACTTTCCAGCTAAGTCCAGCCCTTTTTCAACTTTTCAAGCCGTTCTTCCCCGAATAACCCTTCTATTCAGAAGTCCCAAAGGCTGCAGGAACAAGCTGATCTGACCCCCAAGACCCCTCCCATATCAAGTGTAGAAGGAGAAGTAGGATACCATCATTCTTTTTCCAAGCAAATAGCACAAAGTAAGTTGACACAGTTTTCCTCCTCTGATTTCTCCTAAGTTCAGTTGTGTTCTCTTGAGCTGGTGGAATCATTTCTCATAACTCTCACTAGTCAGTGATTGATGGCTATGTAAATCCTGAGCAAAATTGAACACACCCAAAAAAGACTACTTATTAAGCATGTCTTCCTGTTGTTTTCTGGTAAACTATCCTAGGAAACTGGCTTTGGAAGATGTATTTTCAAAATAGCAGAACCACAAGAACTGTGGGTGGAGCTCAGACTTCCCATTTAAGGCTTTCCTAATTAGATGAAGCTACTTCCCTTAAATACCAATCCTGGCTGCTTCAGGCACCCTCCTGTTGGTAGCGGAGAGTGGTTGCCTTTGAGCAGAACAGCTCCAAAGGCACCCCTGATACTAGTTCTTTCTATTACATGAACATGATACGCTGGACGTTTAATACTCTGAAAGCTACAACTGTGAGTGTCACCTGCCTTTCCTACCCCCACCCTGTTCGCACATTCTAAGATAAATAGCCATTGATTATTCCTTCGACCCTACCTGAGAGTAGGCCCAGGCCTAACGTTTTGTATAAGGGAGTTCTTTGCATTGCTTACTAAATTGCTTGTTACTGCCATTGAAAGGATGAGAACTTAGCAGAACCAGATTAATAATGTCCGGGCTCATAGGCAGAGACATCAATGGAACATTGTCTTTACAGGTTTACAAATCTATGTTCAGCACTTGAATATGTTTTTTTCAATATTAAAATGGCACACAGAACATCTCTATGTATTTTTCTTAGGCTGATAAGAAAATATGATTATTTTTCACAGGCAGGCTCTTACCATAGGAGATGCTATCATACTCTATGCAGGAAAAATCCTCTGTAAAGATACCAAACTAATTGTTAAGCATGCCTACTTTAAATCAAAGTGCACCAATATCCTGCAAGTTTTAGTGAATTATTTATAGAGACATCGCTAATTTCAAAAGTAACCTTTAATACATGCCAAGAAAGATTTATTTTAACCTTGATCAGGGTTCAGATCTGTAATAGAATCTAAAAGAAATACTTTTAAAGTCACTCATATGGGTGGTACAAATCTACTCTGCATCCCATACGACTGCTAACATTTTTTCTTATGGTATAATTAAGAGTTAGAATCTGTTCTTCCCACTCTTTGCATTTTCCTGTGCCTTTGGTCAATTTAAGCAATGTATCCAGGTTTCATAGTAGACATCATAAACCTAATAAGCAGGATCAAACGTCTGAGGACAAAGGTCTTAGTCCTCCAGTTTTCATAAGCCTTGCTACACACATCTCTTCTTGTCCCCTGGCACCGAAATAATGGGGATTTGGTAAAGCAGATTTTTGGTCTTATGGCAGATATGGAGGCTAATGCCAAATACTATCAAGGCAGCACTACGTAAAACATGTAATAGGAATGTATATGGTGAATGAATGTAATATGTAATAGGAATGCAGATGGTATAAGGGTGAGAGGATGTAGCCTTACGGCTAGAGCGGTTGACCTCAAAGCTGAGGAACCGGGTTCGAGCCTCGGCAACGACACTCAACATTCTGTGATTCTGGGCAAATCTCTTAATCTCACCGTGCCCAACAAAAATGAATGTGTCTGTCTGTAATGCAACTAGTGCTCATGTAAAGTACTCTGATACCTGATATCTTCGGGTCTAGTTTGCGCTATATAAAACTCTAAAAATACATATAATGTTGTGACAGAATGTTGATGGGTATGCTTCTATTTGTCTCTCTGATTTACTGTTCCATAAGTTGTGTGTGTGGTGGGAGTAATGTGTTGAGATAGGGCCATATTCATAAAAAGAACAGGAAAAGTAAGGAGGGAGATATTTGCCTCCAACATAATGTACTTTTCTTAATTTTGCTGTTCACCAACATTCTAATGGGATGCCTGGAAAGCTGTACCAACTGCACGTTTTCAAGCATACTCCTTGGAAGGTCAGCTGACTTTTCAAGTCTGATCCTATCCTCGCTGTGCAAAGTTCTCTATAGCGGAATATTCTGCAGAGATCCCATGTGCAAATGCACATTTATTCAATTGGAAATATTTTTCCTTCTGGAGAATGCAATTCCACTATGTCTGCAGAAACTTTGCGGGTGATCAATTTCTTTTACCATGCTGGAAGGGTGTGACTCCAGATTATGTGACTAGTTTCAAAGTGTAAAGGGGTCATAGAGGGGTTTGGAAATGCCGATATATACATGGATTTGGACCTTCCTAAACCTCCAAAGGAAACCATTTTATGGCTGCAAAGATATGTGCACTCCTGACAGATCCTCAACACAATGAGGATTTACCCCCCTCAAGATTCACTTTGTGAATTTCAGGCTTAAATAAAGTGCACATGTTTGTGTACCATATTTAGAACTGACTTTGATTTAGTAATAAGGGCCTAAAATGTGTTTCATACTGTGGCATCAAGTGCTGCAACATTCTCTCAATTTAGATACTGAGTAATGTTATATACTTTGTGGAAAAATATAGCCAATTTTGCTGAACGGCATGTGGGACAGTAAATTGTAGTGCGATATGTTCGGCAGTGAAATGTGCTTACTTCTGATGTGGTATAGTTTGAAGTGGTATAATTTAATTTGATATTGAGTTAAGTGGTTTTAATAAGTGTGTTATGGTGTGCTATAGGGTGGAGAAACACTCTGAACACTGCAGCCTCAGCCACACGTGTTCCGACATCACAAGCGTAACCAAGCTTGCCTTAACCATGCATATGCCTTAATCATGCATATGCGTGGTTAAGGCAGTACGCGGTCTACCTTCTGGATGCTGCTTGGCAGAAGCAGGAGGACCTCGCCAAGGAGAGAGCCAGACAATGCAGTGAGGTAAGTGGGGCTAGCCTGAGGGAGGTAGTTTTGAGGGAGGGCTGGGGAGGGTAGGGGTAGTTTTCATACTTTGGGGGGATTCAGGGTAGTTTTCATGGCTGGGAGATCGGGGTAGTATTTAGAGCTGTCGTGGTCGGGTAGTTTTTGGGGCTTAGGGGATAATGTAGTAGTTTCTAGGGCTGGGTAGAGTTGGGGAAGGTTTTTAAATTAGGGTTAGAGTTTTAGACCTAAGGGCAGTGGAAGGAGTAGGAGTGGGTAGTTGCAGTAGTTTTTAGGGCGATGGAGAGGGTGGGGCAGTTTTTAGGACTTAGGGCGACGGGACAGTTTTTTTTAAATTTTGGGGATAGGGTTTTAGGCTTAAGGGCCATGGAAGGGGTTGGGGTAGTTGAAGGGACAGCGTGGGTGGTAGGGGGCCAGAATAATGTATGTTAAGGGATAAGGACTGCACGGGGTGGGAGGGAAGGGGAAATGGGTAATTTTCAGGGAAGGTTTTTAGACTTCAGGGCGGGTGGGAGGTAGGGCGTTTGTAGCTTAGGGTGGGTGTCGGTATGTCACAGTAGTAGCAACCTTAGCCACGCATACCCCTTTGCCATTTATGCCTTTACCATGAAATTGCATGGTAAAGGCATGCATGCTAAAGGAATGTATGGTTAAAATGCATTTGTGGTTCGGGCTGCTTACTACAGGCACGCGTGTTTTAGCCATGCATGCCTCTATCATACAACCATAAGGTGTGCTAGATAGACTTTCAGCACTGATTGATATAGGAATCAATTCAACAAAAACATTAGGTAAAGTATTGACAGGAATCTTGACCTCTGCCTAAACATACTTTTCCTACTTTTTACTATTCATCAATATTACTAGGGATATGCCAGGTAAGCTGTGTCAGATCTACACTTACAGGTGTATTGTTGGTAAGGGCAGGTAGATAATTTTCCTGAGGTATCCTATTCCAGTTTTTCGGTATTCTCCACATGGAAGAATTCCCCACATGGTAATAAGATTCTAGGTGCAAAGACAACGTTTCTTTTTTTTATATATTTGCTCCATGGTGCAGAGATTTTCCACCATGGAGTCAGCCCTTCCCCTACACTTCAAGGAAATCTGGAGGCAATGATTCTCTTTAAATACACTGGAAGGAGAGTTACTACCGTCAATGGTGAATTGTTACCAGTCAAAGAGTAGTTTTGTAATGCCCACCTAAATTATATATGTTTTGGGGGCACTCCCAAACTTCCAGGGCAGCGTGCCATGAAATAGTCACTTCTCACCCCATTCATGGTGCAGATCACCACTCCTTAAATGGGTTTAAAATTTTAGGGAATCCCTTTGTAACTTGTCCCTAAGTTACATTTGGTAATATCCTTACATTTCTGACCACATGTTTCTCTTTTGAAGATCATAGTGTACTGTTAAGGGTTATTGTGTAGAGGTCAAGTCATTGTTTGACTTTGTGATATCCATCACTTGAGTTGAGCTGCTCTGTTTCTAGGTTTGATGGTCCTCCCTTGTCTGTGCTCTTAATAGTGTTTTCTCAGTCACCCATTTCTGGGTATGCCTCTCGCTAATCCTGTGCCCTTTTACTTTGTCTCTTTCTCTCTTTGTGTCCTGCATTTTGTATATCATCTCCTGGTGTGAAGCCACAGGTCCTTGTTTCTTTCTTCTATCTCAGTGTCTGTATTATACTTTTACTGATTTTGATTGCGGAGATTTCCTCAGGCCTCTTTCTCTCCAGTATTTGTGGCCTGCGGTTATCTGTTCTGTCCCGATGACTCTTTTCATTTTTTACCGTATCATGGTGGCTAGCTGCTCCCGTGTCTTTATTCCTTTATCTAGTGTTTTGCTCATGTCTAAGTGTCTGAGCTCTCTGTCCCTGTTTGTCAATCTGTGCATAAGGCCTTTGTCGTTTTGTTCCACTTTCACCTCGATCTGTATTGCTTTGTCCGTCTGTGTATACGCACTTTAGTGTGGGTGGCAATGAATTGTGAGATCTGCTTGCAGTGGTAATAGTCAACCGCGACTTTTGTTCTGTTATGATACATAAGGGAAAGGTGCTTACCTGAAATAATAGTACCGTAGGAGTCATGCTCTACTGCAAACCAGAATTGCACTGCTTCTTATGAGAGCATTCTATTAAAGCTCACATGTATAAGGGATACGTTTTGTCGATGCATGGATCTTCATGTTAACACCAGTTCTGAGTCTTACTCTCTAAATGAGAGACAGTTAGCCATTTAAAGTGATGTAATACAGTTAAAAGATGGTAGTATGCAGTGGACACAAATAACATTTAAATAGTAATATGTGGTCCTATTGCTACAGCGGAACTCCAAAAATCATTTCTAATCAGCATCACCATTTCCCTGAAACCTCCGGACAGACATTCATTCATCAGTGGGGCCCATAACACTGCACACTTTCTCTGTTCATTTAACTCGACTTCAAGGATTGGTGAAACAAAAAGGAGTAATGCTGTAACATTTGGCGGAGTGTCTAAACCTATTTAACCAGTTATTATTTACACCTATAGTTTAATATGATTTACCATGGTTTTAACAAACATGAATTTTATTCAGATACACCACCATAATGGCAATGGATCTTCTAGAAAGAAAATCAGGCGTAGGAAAAATTACAAGACCAGCTTTAATATTCCATTTTCCTAATTATAGTAAAAGCAAAACTTTAATATGTCTGACATTTAGGCATTAATTAATTATTTATTCAGTAAAATCTTAAACTTTATTTCAGAATGATCATTTCATTTAGAGCTCAGAAAATAGTCATTTATTTAGAAATCAGTTAAAAGTTTAGCAAAGAATAGATAGTTTCCAAATTCATTCTCTCCTAACATCCCTAACTAACACCCTCATCTTATCCTCCAGTCCTGCAAAGTAAACAAGAAATAATTCAAAGTATCTTAGATCCAGGTATAGATCTGCAATCTGACAGCACTTCGAGATGAAATCGAAAGAGCGACCCACTCTAAGCAAAATCAGGGTTTTTTATACACTAATTTCCTAAATTAATCTATCTAAAAAGTATCTAACATCACCAACTCGGGTTCTGATTGGACTCATTTGGGATGGGTGAGCATCTCCTCACCATTACAAAATCATATTCACGGTGAATCAGCAGTTTAATAAAGGGGTATTGTTTAGGGCAGTCTTTGGCCTGGTCACTTCCTTGACTTGTAACTTCACGTTTCTTTCCCACGTTCAGAACACTCGAGTGTCCATGTTTTGGCAACCATCCTGACTTCCAGGGCACAGTAGCCTTGAACTTCCCACCCGAGCACAGGCAGTTCACTCTCTCTTGTAGACTTTGGTTGCGCATGCGCAGTCCAGCACTTGCTCGCAGTTTTCCAGAGCAGGCATGTTTTCACTGGGCCTCAGAGGCCACTTTTGGAACTATCATAGAAACAAACACAAATTCATGTTAAATATGGAACTAAAGCCCTTCTGTTTACCTCCCACCGTACTAATGTTTCCCTATTAGTTATTACCTAGCAGGTAAGCCACATAGATGCGTTTCATACTTACATATCCGACGATAACGTGTACAATAAGCACATTCATATTGTGTTTATTTATATTTAAGCTGTGCATTAGTTCACATCACAATAACCATACAAATTAGTTAATTATATTGCTTCATGCAAGCAACATTAGTATTCCCACGTGTGCATTTGTGTGCATCTTATACTATTGTTGGTTATTTCACCACAACACACCATTAGTAAACGTTAACGTTATGGAACATTGATTTTACAAGGGGTAAACAAAATTTTGTTTTGCCACCCTGCTCCATCAATTCCCTCATCTGGTGATTTTATCACCAAACATCTCTCAAAATTTTGAAAAATTTAGAACATGTTTCGAATTCTTTATATTAGTACAATCTACACTCTAGTATCTTTCTCCTTTAGGTCTTTAAAAATCTTCTCTCTGATTTCTTCCATAAATCTAACTGGATACATGCCACCACACATGTTACCGTTTCTCCATCAACGCATTCTACTCTCATGTGTTTCTCCCCATAAAGCTCGACCTCTACCTCTTAGTCTGATATGCCTGCTTAACCTCTCGCTTTCCAATTCATGCATCTCATCTTCCCATTCGACCAGTGCCTCAAATTGAGTTGGTCTAGGTCTCGGTTCAAGCTTCATTATTCTGTCTCTCAGATTTCTCAAAATTGCCAAATCAAAAGATCCTCCTTCTGGAAAAGCTAACACACCATCATCCTTGGTATACCATACCCAATTCTCCAACCAAACACACGTATGGTAACCATATTTTGACAACATATGAGAAGCCGGTGTCTTTGGCGGAGGAAGTGGTTTTCCCTCCCTCGTAACTACCTCTTTGTCTTTTAGAAACATGTTTTTCAACTTTTTAAACGATGAAGGTTTCTTCTTGTCTTCGTCATAATAGTAGTAAGCCATTTCCAACAAATTTTTCGTTTTCAAAAAGATTGCGTACTATTCTATTGCTGTTTCCGTAACACCAACCTATCACAGCGCGGTTCACACTAACGTACCAATTAGAACAAGATACGTCACTATAGTGCTCAACCAATAGCTCTCGCTGCTTTCTGTGATGCACCAATCAGCCCTTTCCCCGTCTTGGTCACAAGGACCAATCCCAGCACGACACTTTTGATGTCACCAGCGCTCCGGCTTTTGCAGCGCCAGCTGACCCCTCATTTACAGGATTTTTCAAGAAGACGTATTTACAAACAATTTTACAAAATCAGTTAGTAACTTACAGAAAACAATACCATATGCCTGTTTCACTATATAAAGTGATAGAATTTTTCTCAATCACTCAAGTATTCTGTATATGAAGTAGACCACGCTTAACTCCATAGATTTTTAAACTCGTTGATAAAGTAGCACTACCCTCTACCTTACCCTTCTATCAGGCAATAACGAACTCGTTTCTCTAGGAAAGCACTTACAGAGATCTTTTTCACCTCCTTAGAGACAATGCCAGAGTTTCACCAGAACGCATATTGCAATTTCATTTATACGCGTTCATACAGAAATCCCATCTCATATACACATGAACTCTGTATCTCCAGTAGGCAGCGCTTACCTCTAACCCATCACAGAATTCCTCTATCGTTAGTAAAGTAGACGCAACTCCCTTAACCTTCTATCAAGCTCGGGTTAAGTCCTACTACTTTCCCAGCAATAAGTTTTAGTCAGGATATGCAATGATCCCTATACTTGAAGGCTAAGATTTTATAGACTGTCCTCACTATACATTTATCGTTTCACACCTAATGTCCCTAAACAGTGATATGCGACAATACTACCGCAGTATACGACAATAATACTTCTTTGAAACAGACCAATGCACTGTGCGACTTTACTTGCCACACTTCCTCTGCCTGCAGACAGAGGCACTAGCTTCACACAACACTTGGAAGCCTTTTCAGAACTACATAAATCGGAATACGAACTCAACAGATGTTAGTTCATAATTTTGTACATTAAATTCTATATAGTACTTTATACATAACCCTAGCTAATTTCCTTAGCAACCACTACTCTGCTACCAAGATTTAACTGCTACAGCGGAACTCCAAAAATCATTTCTAATCAGCATCACCATTTCCCTGAAACCTCCGGACACGCATTCATTCATCAGTGGGGCCCATAACACTGCACACTTTCTCTGTTAATTTAACTCGAGTTCAAGGATAGGTGAAACACATAGGAGTAATGCTGTAACATTTGGCGGAGTGTCTAAACCTATTTAACCAGTTATTATTTACACCTATAGTTTTATATGATTTACCATGGTTTTAATAAACATGAATTTATTCAGACACACCACCATAATGGCAATAGATCTGCTAGAAAGAGAATCAGGCGTAGGAAAAATTACAAGACCAGCTTTAATATTCCATTTTCCTAATTTTATTAAAAGCAAAACTTTAATATGTCTGACATTTAGGCATTAATTAATTCTTTATTCAGTAAAATCTTAAACTTTATTTCAGAATGATCATTTCACTTAGAGTTCAGAAAATAGTGATTTATTTAAAAATCAGTTAACAGTTTAGCAAAGAATAGATAGTTCCAAATTCATTCTCTTCTAACATCCCTAACTAGCGCCCTCATCTTATCCTCCAGTCCTGCAAAGCAAACAAGAAATAAATCAAAGTATCTTACATCCTGAAATCGATCTGCAATCCGACAGCACTTCGAGATGAAATCGAAAGAGCGACTCTCTCTAAGCAAAATCAGGGTTTTTTATACACTAATTTCCTAACTTAATATATCTAAAAAGTATGTAACATCACCAACTCGGGTTTTGATTGGACAAATTTGGGATGGGTGAGCATCTCCTCACCATTACAACATCATATTCACGGTGAATCAGCAGTTTAATAAAGGGGTATTGTTTAGGACAGTCTTTGGCCTGGTCACTTCCTTGACTTGTAACTTCACGTTTCTTTCCCACGTTCAGAACACTCGAGTGTCCATGTTTTGGCAACCATCCTGACTTCCAGGGCACAGTAGCCTTGAACTTCCCACTCAAGCACAGGCAGTTCACTCTCTCTTGCAGGCTTTGGGTGCGCATGCGCAGTCCAGCACTAGCTCACAGTTTAGCAGAGCAGCCATGTTTTCACTAGGCCTCAGAGGCCACTTTTGGAACTTTCATAGAAACAAACACAAATTCATGTTAAATATGGAACTAAAGCCATTCTGTTGACCTCCCGCCGTACTAATGTTTCCCTATTAGTTATTACCTAGCAGGTAAGCCACATAGATGCGTTTCATACTTACATATCTGACGACTTTCTGGCACAATAACGTGTACAATAAGCACATTCATATTGTGTTTATTTATATTTAAGCTGTGCATTAGTTCACATCACAATAACAATACAAATTAGTTAATTATATTGCTTCATGCAAGCAAAATTAGTATTCCCTCGTGTGCATTTGTGTGCATCTTATACTATTGTTGGTTATTTCACCACAACACACCATTAGTAAAGGTTAATGTTATGGAACATTGATTTTACAAGGGGTACACAACATTTTGTTTTGCCACCTTGCTCCATCACTATCGTCTGCCAGTGTTAGGTGTGTCCTCCAGAATGAAAACTAAACCAAAATATCAATGCCTGAGGAACATGTGACAGCCGCTTGTTCTTAATATACCTGTCCTGACCATGGAAGTCTAACATTTTGTTTGCAATTGTGTCATCTTATAACACTGTGGGGACGCAATGTATAAAATTTGCAGTAGAAGACAAATACGCGGCTTCCAGTGCAATACTCACAAAAGCAATTCTAGGTCCATTTCATGTTATGTGGCTTATTTAAGAGCCTGATTATTTTACCATATTTACATACCCATCTGTTTCGTCTAGCAACTACTTGCCTCCTATGATTGCATATATGCGCTAAACATGATTTGAAAATAATTGCAAGCAACATCTTAATGTGCTCTAAGCAAATTTCTCAAGTCATCCCATGTTTGCCAAGCAAAGGGCAGATAGAGAGAAAGGGTAAGCCTCACACCAGAAAATGGTGCAGCCCCAACCAAAATGGACTGTTAGGGATTAAATCAGATTTTAGGACTCAGCTTTAGAGCCAACTATCCAAACCCCAGAGCAAATCCTCCCTATTCAGTCTGCGAAGCCACAGACCTACATCACTGACATTTTTTCTGAAATAGGCAGCTTACATAATACCACATGGGGTGTGCTGAGTTCCTGTGAGGACCACAATTAAAAATGCTTAATGGAGAGAGAATGAGGGAATGAAGATAGTGGCACTTGCACTATCACCGCAAACAGTCCTGACCCCACCACAGGTGGAAGCATGCAGGTAAGGTGGTTAGTTAGGAGGACTGTTTTTGCATATCCTCTCCCCCCCTTCTAGCCCACAAATACTCTTCTGGGATGCCTCTAATTCCCTCAATGTCAACCACCTGTTCACTACCGCGTTGACATCTCTGAACAGAAAAATCGGGACCTTCCACTGGGCTATAGCTCCCTCGTCCTTCTGAACCTTCTGATCCTTTTTTTCCTAATTCTAATCCGTTTTTCCTCTAGGCCAGTTTTGCAGCGGTGCTGAAATCTTGCCCCCCAGCAGCAATGCACACTTGTGCACATACCTCCTAACACCCACCGCCCCCCCCCCCCCCCGCTGCTTTGGATCCTCAGTCGGCCCTGCTGCTTACCACCACGAAGAAACACAATTATCTAAGAATTTAACACAAAGAACAACTTTTGGAATTTCAACTTTAATAATGCTAGGACATATTTCTGCATTGTAGAGCTCCAAAAATGTAAACTGAAAACATCTATAAATATGAACTTCCATTGGTAACATTCTATCTACCCTCAAAACGAGTGAAGGTCATTGCTTTCCCAAAAATTTGGCAGTATACCTTCCACTGTCTTTTGAATTACATTTTATTTTTAGACATAAGGGAAGCATCTTCTCTTTTTACCTTGAGATTGGGTAGATTAATGAAGCTAGCACTTTTGCAGTGGCGCCACCAGTGAATCATTTTTCCATATTACTGTAAGTGCATAGGATGAATAGATAAGTAAGCACATTTTTAATTTAGCTATTTATTTCAGTGTATTTTAAATGTAATATTAATGTGAGTTGTCTACTAATAAAACTAAAATCATTTCCTATGGATTTTTGCCGTGCTATTATTTATGAGCAGGCTTCTTCCATTATAGCACAGCGGGTGCACATTATGCAACTCAATATTATAGCTTTATGGTGGTCAACTGTACAAGAAAGGGACATTTTAGTCAAAACAAAGTAATTTTCCTGGAGCTGCATGCGCAATTTTAAAATGCAACAAAAAGGTGCCGGTGCATATCTAAATGAATCATCCGTGACACAAAATACGTCACACTTCAACTCCTAGTGTAATGTACAACACCTCCACATCCATTAAGACCACTTATTGCTCCTTGCTGAGATCTTTGTATTCGCTGCAGTTCACAGCTTTGAACACCTGCATGACTTATCAGTAGTTCAATCTCAAGTTAAATACATTAGTTATTAGTGCATTTGGAAATAGGCACATATATTATTCAAAACGCTACTGTTAGAAAGGGTACCTTTTTTATTGTTCTTCCGATGTTTGCTGGCATTTTAACTCTCTGTCCTGTGACACTGCCATTAAGTGCTACAGTGTCTGTTTTGTTTCTATACAAAACTGGCTATATTCAAGCAGCATGTTTGACATTCCAGTAAGGCCAGCATACGTTGGCACAGGAAATGGAAAAGTGTAATGGAAGTGAAATGTCACATATAGGCTGCAGTATTTACTTACATCACCCACATGTGGGATTGAAAATGTGTGGGTCCAGATTCACCATTTTGGTTTGACTGGCTGCTGTTTTGCAATAACATGTCGCAGCAAGGGAAACTGCCATGTAAAAAAAACCTTTTATACATTAGATGAGTTACCCTTAAGCATACCCTGTCTTGCAAGTGGTTGGTTAGTTAATGTATAGCCTATAATTGTGTGTCCTATGCAGAGAGCCTTCTTTGCATTTCTGTGTGTGCCACTAACTTCTGCGTTGACACCCACTCAGGCGTCAGAAAGTAGATTGTTCAGCGGTAGCTAAAGTTACAAAAAAGGGGGCGTCTGAACTGGCGAGCTCGCAAATTGTGATCTTGTCATGAGTGCCTATTTCACCACGATATTACTGGATTTTCGACTGCTGATTGTCACCTCGATGGTAACTAAATGAAGTAAACAGCAACTTTACTGCCATTTACTAATATTTACTTTTCAAACATATTTAAGTTGATGGATCCTTAAAAAACATCCATTTTTGTTTTAGACCACCTGGTTTTTAGATCTCTACAGTAAGAACTCTTACTCACTGTAGTCTTCCGCTGAAATGGTTTTAAGTGGTAAATGGTTGTACCTATCTTTAAACAAGCATTTGCAATGCAATAGGTCTCGCATTTTTTTAGAGTTAGAGCTATCGGCGTTGTAATGGAATTTTTTTTACTCATGTGAGCGAGAGCGCCAGTGCAAAAGTGATAGAAAGCGAGAGAGAGATGGTATAAAGAGATAGTTAGAGTTGCTTGCATATTTAAGTGAGAGGTAGAGTGAAGAGAGAGCTAATGAGATAGAGAGTTAACGAAAGGTAGAGTGAGAGAGAAATAGAGAAAGAGAGTTTAGAGGTAGGTTACAGTTGGAGAAATAGAGTTCTTTGCATATTTAAGTGAGAGGTAGAGTGAAGAGAGAGAATGAGACAGAGAGATAGAGATAGAGTTTAGAGGTAGGTTGTTAAAGTTGGAGAGATAATTGTGTGGTAGAGTGAAGAGAGAGAAATAAATCTTGTGATTCTGGGCAAATCACTTAATCTTCCAGTGACTACCAAAAAAAAGTTATGGCATTGTAAATGACAATGTCTTTCTTTGATTTATACCCTTTTCGGTGCCTCCCAACATTCCGAACTACAAGCCTCAGACTACAAAGTTAAAACACAGAGCTGGGTCAGATACTCAGCCCCGTCATAGGAACTTAAGCTGCCTGGTGAACTTGTTACAAAGATCTAAATATCCTCCCAATCAGTTGTGAGCAGAGACTCAAGAGACCGGTGCCTGCTGTCATTACTTTCAGCTCCTTCCAGTAACCTGTCACCTGTACACTTCTCTCCCCTCAGTCTCCCCTTGCACCCATCATGCTTCATGCCTCCCTGCTTCCCCTCTTTGATCCACTCGTGCTCAGCCAAGTTCTAGATATATTTTGCGGCAATCCATTTCAGGTCAGAAACTGCATAGCAGTTTTATTGTTCAATATTGAAACGATAACCCAGGTTGTAAAATGCGATTTTGATGTCCTTCTCGGGATGGGAAGCATTTTTATACATTTATTTCCATTATAATGTTGCTGGCGGCTTTCAATTTAAATATAATTAAACCCGAAGTACTGGCCTGTCACTAAATCGCGGAGAAATACATAATGTTGCCCGGCTTGCCTTACTCGTGTAGTGAAACTTACACTTTGCAATATTTCAAAAGGCAAACTCAAACAACCCTAGTTTAATGCTGGCATCTGGGCATTTGCCATGCTGTAAAAATATAAAGTCAAGAACTTGCCCTTACTGGGAGCTAGAAACAAGCTGCAAACTGTTGCCTGCACAGCGATTACTCAATATTTAAGGACCGCTAAGTACGCCCTCATCATGGGGTTCTCCGGCCTCGATTTGACACTTCAAGGGCAGTGTAGAACGTGGATGATTTTGACAAATTCGGAGGAACGATCTGAGAACCCTGGGAGAGCTTCTCCACGTGCTCCAGAAACAAACATGAACCTATTATAGTGTGCACTGCTTGGACCTTCACGTGAGCCACGCATGGACCACACATTTTTCGGGGCGCGGTGTGTCAGTGCACGACTGCAAATCTGCGACATTTTAAAAATTCCAACAATAAATACAAACAATTCTGCTCAGCTGAGAGACAAATCAAGAGGGCTCAGCCCTGAGCCTGCAGTAGAAATCGATCCATCTTTCTGCGCACACTTTTCAAACCTACTCAAGTACACTCTGGTAAGGGAACGTGCCCTGCTCGTAGGTGTTGTCAAACCTCAATAGGGAGGGCAGCGGGCACCCTTCATTCTGCTAAAGATATAGTGGCAACGTGATGCAAACCAACTGCCCTACTATTCGCCTACAATACCCCCACCTCCAGAATCAACCAAACGGTGCCAGTGGCCAGAAGCCTTCAACGCGACAGCCCTACTGACAGCCGCCGCGATGTGAACAAAAGGGAGGGATCCGGACTCTCGGGGTGTCAGCATCAGCGGCTGAATCTCTGGGGCTCGAGCCCCCAGGACCGACCGCTGCCTGCTCTGTGATTCGAACTCGATGAATACATCAAGGCTGAGCAGCAACTGCAAGGGTGCAGGGGCATGCCCAGTGGCCTTACGCAAAATGAAGCCCTTCCTGAATTTGAAGAGGGGCTCCTGAGTCGACCGTATCTCACAGATTTTTGTTGGGATTACACCGCTGTATGAGAAACATGAACTGTGCACTAAGTCACACATGGGATAATGTACAGGAATAGTGTACAGAAAATGCCCCCTCCAACACACACCGGAGACAGCTCTACACCTTTAAAGAGAAGAACCGCAAATGCAAAAGAAAACAGAGGAATAGATAATATACAAGAACCCAAACTGGAGGCAGTTCGCCTATTGTAATAAGAAATGAAAATACAAAGGTACACACGGAAACAAATATACATGGATCCCGAGGGGGGGGGGTCCGCTATTGAAACAGCAGCGATAGAAACAACGGAAAGCATAGGAATGAAGTATACCTGGATCTCTGGTAGAGGAACCTTCTCATCTGTATGGAAAATAACTGAAAACACAAAGAAATACACTGGATTCAATATACTATAATGTCCGCAGGAGCGAGATTCACACCAACAGGGCCGTGACTTGTTAGTATTCCAGAGACGAAACCCTGGCTAACGCCGCACAGTCCTATACAAACCAGTGCTGCGTGTGCACCACAGAGGAGCAGATGTGGGAATCAAAACCAGTGGTGTGTGCGCACCACAGAGGAGCGGGGGCGAGGGAGCCTGTCGTCTGTGCCGCGCTGGTGCACATGCTAGACACCGGTGGGAATGGGCGGAGCAAAGGCGGGACATGCGCCCGCCTTTGCCCAATTGCGTGCCTGATTTTTGTTAAAAAAACATGCGAAACCCAATATCATCCGGCGAAAGCCTGATCACACACGAACATGTGAGCGACTTTCAGAACCCTGTAAAAGAAGTCCTCCGCTGCACCAGCAGTGCTGCACACTGCAACGCTAGGTGCGAGACCTATAAAGGGTTTGCTGTGCAGCTGGGGCAAAAGACTATACAATGCTTACACACAAACTCTTGAGTGAGGAAAACTACATTGTGACTCAGCATGGTATATGTAAATGGGACCCTGGATAAATTGGTTATAAACTTTTCAGGCCTTATAATTTAGAACCTGATTATGATGTCAGTCTGAAAGGCTCTGAACGGCATTCAGATTTTCCCAATACAAGTCGGAACCCATATTTCCGACCGATTCGGAAACATTTCCGACTGACCGATTATGATGGTAGGTAGCCGTTCGGTCTGTTC
The DNA here is from genome assembly GCF_964261635.1 of Lissotriton helveticus. Classification (NCBI taxonomy): domain Eukaryota; kingdom Metazoa; phylum Chordata; class Amphibia; order Caudata; family Salamandridae; genus Lissotriton; species Lissotriton helveticus. Next base: position 1,770,817,817 of record NC_136063.1, read on the forward strand.
GACTCTGAGTCAGTCGGAGCGGTTCTGACCGACGTATTATGATGTAGGATTCAGACAGCATTTCTGAATCAGCCTGTCCGACATAGAATGGATATCACAAACTGAGTTTAAAGGCCCATAGCAGGCCCCTCTTCACCTCGAGGCCTCCAGTTGGGGCACGCGTGAGTACCCATGCTACCCCTCTTTGCAACCATGCACAGCATGACAGGCACCATGTGGTGCCTTCCAGAGGGTGCAAAGTTTTCTGCAACCACCCCTTACTTCAATGGGAGCGTGTGTTGTCGGAGGGAACACAGGCTCCTGTGTTGTCGGACGACACATGCTCCCATAGAAGTCAATGCGAGTCCGACCGAACGGTGTATGGAAACATTATAATCAGTGGGTCAGACTGCAGGAACCTGAGTCGGTCAGAAAAGAATTAAAAAAGGAGTCGAATCGGAATGCTTTCCAACCGTAATGAGGCCTTTAATTGTGAATAAAAAACAAAAGTTGCATTTTTCTCATTCTGACTAAAGTGTAGGTCTGTAGGGCATCAGTATATTAGTACTTTAAATGTAAACTGTAAACATTATATTTTTTCAAGGACTCAACTTAGAAAAATGATTACAAGCTGTTATATGTTTAAAAGGATTCGTAGTACAAATAACATATTAGTTTGGCTATATTTGCCCACCTTTTCTAACCGTAAAGAGTATCTGGTTTTGAACTATTTTGCTATGTCAATTTAATTCATCTAATGGACATCTAGCAGCTCAAACACACAACATAATAGGTTCATTGGTATAGGATGATCCTTCGCCTGGTAGAGGAAGGGAGTGGAATCAAATATGCAGTTGGTGATTAGCCGACACTAACTGGCAGGCCTAGACAGCCCTTCTTGCAGGAACAAGGGGGAATGAGCACAACCTTGGCACAAGTCACAAGGGGATGCCTTGGACATCTTAAAGGGTAGCAACCTGTTTTAAAACTCTAATCAGGGCCAGAGATAAGCCACAAAGATATGTCTTTGGCAGAGACACTCACCATCTTGATCTCTATTAAACCCCTGCACAATGCTGGACTTTTGTTAGACAAGAGAAGCAGAGAGGAAGATCGACAGAGCAGGTAATCAGGGCCAGTGATAAGCCACAAAGATATGTCTTTGGCAGAGACACTCACCATCTTGATCACTTTTAAACCCCTGCACAATGCTGGACTTTTGTTAGACGAGGAAAGCAGAGAGGAAGATCGACAGAGCAGGTGATTGATAAACCCCTGCCAAGAGAGCACTCCCAGCTTGTAGAGGGTGGAAGTGTTAGGGATCCTCAAGCAGAGGTTCTTTTACGTCTCCTGTGGATCAGTTCTGGATGGAGGGGCCCTAAATGTATCCAACATAGCTTGGGAGCTGAGGAATTCAGGAAGCTGTTCTGGTCTACCTTGAGGGCCCTGGAGTATTGCTGCTAGAGAATCCAGCTGAGGAGGCTAACAGGAGCTGGAAGAGAAAGAGGGTAGAATCCTGATCCTCAATGGAGGAAAAGCAAATTAGATTAAAGTTCCAGAAAATCAAGGAAACCATCTAAAATGTTGTTGGCCAGGAGAACTTGGGGAGTGATCATGGTGCCGGTAGGATGCCACCAGAAGCAGAAATCTAAAAGCAATTTAGCAGGATTGAGCCTTCTTGCAACTCCCATGAGTTTAATACCTATTTCCGAAACAAGTTGCAAATAGTACTAAAGAACACAAATAGGACGTGTCCAAATGTTCAGACTAAGAAAAATCCAAACAGTGTTTGCCTCCTCACTGGGGCAGAGACATCATACTCTTTCTTCGCTCTCCACATTGTGAAAAGAGCTGTGTGTGAGCGCCACATAAAGAAACCAGTAACTAACTGAATGTGTTTATTAGAATTAGATAAAATTCAAACAGCATTTGACTTCTTGCTGGGGCATAGTAATATTGCTCCCTGCTCTCACAATATTTATGTGTCCACAAGAAGGACTGTAAGATGGAGGAGCTATGTGACACAAACCAGTAAGTGGAGATTGGAATGGGAAAGACTAGGATTAATCACAATCCATCCTGGTCCATCCCCACGTCCTTGGTCATGTTATCTGTTGGAAGGTGGGAGAGAGGATGGAAAGAATGGGGCTGCTCCTCCCGTCCTTGCTTCCACCTAGCTCCTTTCCTCCCTCATGACCACTAGAAAAAGTGCATCAGGAGCAGTGGGAATGTCTACAATGGATCAGTGACCAGTGATAGTTGACATTAGCACCTCCCATAGCTCTGTCCACTGTCTGATCCTGTTAAGGAACTTTTACGGGCTAGGGAATCCCTTCCAGCTCATATGGTAAATGTGCAACATCATTTATGACATCACAAGCCTATTGATGAGGTAGCACAAAAGTGAGCACTGAGCCCCCTCATTGTGGAGTTTGCCTGTGGCCAGAAGGGATTGGCCACAGGCAAACTGTGTAACTGCACCCCTTCCACCACCAGGAGATTCTCCACCATTTGAGGGACAACTTCTTTAAATAAATAACTGAAATGGGCTAAATACTTCATAAGGGCTTTCTGAAGGCACCATTTCATTATGTATATGTATCAAAAGTTATTGCATGTTGGATGTGTTACTCATTACTTCCAAAATTGGGTCAGGTTACATTGTTTGGCTACAAAGACTTTGCAGATGCTACTTCAATGTATGTATGTTTCTGGCTGTGGCTGTTATGAGCAACATATAACAAGTACGCAGACTTGGATTCAGTGTGCAGTGTTCACTTTAAACCCAATGCAAACATTTGTAAATCACAACATAAAACACAATTTTTATTCTAAAGTTTTTATCTATTTATTAATTTTCCATTCTTGTTTCATTGCTTTTGGTACCATACTGTTAGGACTTCATACTTATTCCTAACAACAAAATCTTTATATCATGAATTTCTTTGATACATAATTTGACATGAGTGCATAAAATGTTATGATTTTACACTTATATCAAATTGTGTATCAACGAAATTCATGATGTAAAGATTTTGTTGTGTATATTGTGATTTCAAAATGTTTGAATTTGGTTTAAAGTGGACCGTGCACACAGCATCCAAGTCTACGTACTTGTTATTTGTTGCTAGTTTATGTAACGTGTCGACAGCACACGCAGTGGTGCAGCACCACTTGATTATCTTGCAAATATTCTCATTTGAAAAGGAATAGGTATAGGAAATAGGAGTGCACCCCTCAGCAAAACATTGTGGCTGTTATGAGCCGTTTGCTATAAGGAAGTCTGATGTGACTTCAGTTATTTAAATGTGTTGTTTATTGAGTATATTATGGTTGTCTGAAAGATCTGAAGCTTAAACCCATGCTTCTAAGGCCTTATGGAACTTAAGGTGATTTGAAATTTTGGATTAGGAGTGAGTTTCAAACTTTGCTGCTTCGAACTGAACCCAATCACCTGACAGGCTTTTTTCGTTCAGGCATGCTTCTTCAGAAAAGGCTCAATAAAAGAGCATTTAAAATACCTTATCAAATTGTAAGTGAAGTGTTGGGTTTTGTTCATGGGATGAAATAATACAATTTACTTGGGTATTGTCAGGAAGCGTGAGTCATCTGATCATCCAGATGTTTTTCCTACTTGACATTAGTTCCTTTCTTTTATAGATTTTTCTAAGAGAGAGAAAGACTATGGTGCTGGCTTTATTTGTTGACACTTTATAAGTCAGGTTAATTACGTTGGTTGTTTGATGGTATTTCTGAGCTTAGTATACTTGCAGTGCTTTGACCTTTCCAAACAAGAGTTACAATCAATGGTTTTACAAGGAATTCATGTGAAGGTTGTTTTCTCCAAGCAAGATGTCCGATTCTCTCATTCTGATACAATTATGCAAATGTCTTATGCAGGACATGATGCAGGAAGAGAAGTATTACAGACAATTGCCCTATATCTGTGTAGTTTAGGTGTTGATTGATTTCTGATCTCTGTGCACAGTTTTCTTTCTTCAAATATTCCCAAATGCTCTGTTTGTGTCTTTGATGGTTTAACGTCCTTGGTAAAACATTTGGTCAACCATTGACGGGAAGTTGTAAGAAATTGGGCTTTTAATTGAGAGGGATGAGAGTCCCACTCAAATAATAAACACAATCCATATAAAGGTAAATGACAAAAATCACAAATTAAACCTATGCTCAACAACCTGGTAGCTTGGCACAAAAGCAGTTTAGCTTAACTTAGAGACAATGTGCAAATTATGCAGGATTCAAACAGTAATACAGTGAAAACATGTAATGTAATGTAATGTAATTGCCCATTTATATCGCGCAACAATCGCTCCAAGGAGCATCTAGGCGCCCAAGTATGGCCAACCGATGTAATGTTGCCTTGCTGCTTGATTTGACCAGATCAGGAATCACACTAGGTCTCTGGCAATTGTGTCTTGGAGTTTGAAAAGCCAGGTTTTTAGTTGTTTACGGAACTCTGTTTCACTGTCCAATGCTCTCAGATGTGCGGGGAGAGTATTCCACGCTTTTGCACGTAGTACCGCCAGGGACTTACCCCCTCGAGTTTTGAGTCTAAACCCTGGAACGGTCAGCAAATTTGCATTTGAGGATCGTAGGGCTCGTGTTGGACAGTATCTCACAAATTTTTTCCTTAGGTATAGTGGGCCTAAGTCGTGGACAGCTCGAAAAGTAATTATCAACACTTTGAACAAAACCCTTTTTGTTATAGGTAGCCAGTGTAGTGTGTTAAGGGCCTTGGTTGCTGATGATCTTCTCGGCCATTTTAGGCCCAGCCTTGCTGCTGCATGTTGCACCATCTGGAGTCTATGGGTGACCACTTTAATGGTGCCAGCATATAGGCTGTTACAATAGTCGAATCGTGATGTCACCAGGGCAACCATGACCGTTTTCCTTGCCTCAATAGGCAACAAGTCAAAGAACTTCCTCAGCCCCTTTATCACCCCAAAACATGTGCCTGCCACTTTAGACGCCTGTTGTTTAAAGGACAGGTCGAAGTTTACCCCATAATCTGGGAATAAACTCGTTTTTTGTACCTATTGGCATGATCTCAGTTTTGCCTGTGTTGCATTTCAGACGGTTTCTCCGCATCCAGTCAAATGTGGCAGTTAGGCAACATTTGAGCTTTTCCTCCCATACCTGGTTTTCTTTATCCATTACCAGGATCAGTTGCGTGTTGTCGGCGTATGCAATTACATACATGCCAAATGACGAGATCTACTTTATCAGGGGTGCGGTGTAGACATTAAACAATGTCGGGCTCAGGCTGGAACCCTGAGGTACTCCCGTCGACAGTGGTTTCTCACTGGAACAGAATTCCCCCAGGGTCACCACTTGCCTCCTGTCCTTCAAAAAGTTCTTTATCCACTCCAGGACTGTGCCTTTGATGCCAGATGTTGCTAGCCGGTCTATTAAGATGACATGTGAGACCGTGTCGAAGGCCGCCGACAGATCTAATAAGATCAGGATGGCCTTCTTACCTTGGTCCAGAGCTGAGCGGATAGTCTCAGTAGTGAACAGGAGAGCCGATTCCGTGGAGTGTTGAGTCCTGAAGCCGGCTTGATTAGATGCCATTCTTCACTGTCTTCCAGAAAACGTGTAAGCTGTTTATTTACCATCGACTCTGTGATTTTACACAGTGCCGGAAGTAATGAGATGGGTCGTAGATTTGATAGTGTGGTGGGGTCGGGAAGTTGTTTTTTTTGCAGTGGTTTCACTGCTGCCAGTTTCCACTCAGGGGGGACGTTGGCCGTGGTCAGTAAGGTGTTGACAATGTCATTTATTACTGGATTGGCAATTTCTACAATAAGGTGCAGGAGTCCAATGGGGCACGGATCGAATGGTGATCCTGATTTTGTTGCCAAAATTGCTCGCTTGGTCTCCTCCAGACTGATTGGTCGGAAGGCTGCTAGCTGGGTTTCCTCCTGCCCTATTATATCACTCTCTTTCTTTGACTCTGGTATTGGGACCTCAAAGTCCTTCGTCAAACCCTGTACCTTTTCCTCAAAGAAGTCTACGATAGAATCACAGAGCTTCTGTGAGGGCGGGATATCCTGCGCTAAACATTTGGGTTTATTGAAGTCATTCACAATTTTAAAAATCGCTTTGTGTTTATTATTAGCAGTTTCTATTGCTGATCTAAAAAACATCTTTTTTGCCTGTTTAATTTGCGCATGATAGGCACTCTTGATCTTTTTGTATTTGCCGCGCTCTGTGCTGCAATAGTTTTTTCGCCAACTGCATTCTGCTCTTCGTAGCTCCCCCTGTTTATTTTTGAGCTCTCGGTCGAACCATGGGGCAGAGATCTTCTTTTTCCCATGCCTCATCTTGTTTTTCCCCTGTCCAACCATGCCTTTCAGTTTGTTCATCCATGCCCTAAAGGTATTTGGATTTGGGGGTCCTACTGGCATGGGTCTACACTCTCTGGCCATTTTAGTTAATTCTGGGTGGGTCATTACAGCTTTCCAGTCATCTCGTCTGGCCTGACTGCGTTCTTCCACATGCTTGTCCTTTCTGGTACTCTGAAGAGGAAACATAAAAGGGACCAACGCGTGGTCAGTCTATGTTTGGGGTCTAGGATGGTCTGTTATTAGTGTATTTAGATTGGTAGCAATGCAGTCTATCGTGTGTCCTCCCTCATGGGTGGCTGGAGTATTGCAGATGGTAAGACCTAATACATCCATGATTTCCCTATAGGAGGCAGTAGAAGCATCCGTTGTGGACTCTAGATGAATGTTAATATCCCCCAGTACTGTAAAATTTGAGTACCTAAGTATCAGTGGACTAAGTGCCTTCCCAACACTCCCCAGAAAACCTATACATGATCCCGGTGGGCGATAGATCAGTGCCCCAGCAAAGGAGAAATTCTCACTAATTTTAACACAGAAGCCCATCCCTTCCGCATCTTTTAGCTCAGGAAGTTCTGTCACCGAGCAACCGAGTGTATCCCTATATATAATTGGCCACTCCTCCTCCCCGTTGTTCTTCTCCTCTATCTACCCTTTGGATCTCATATCCTGGAGGCAGGGCATGTACCACTTCCGGAATGCACCTTGGTTTGAGCCATGTTTCCGTGATGAATAGGCAGTCTAAGTTATCGTCAATCAGTAGGTCCTGGATATGCTGGGCATGCTTTGGCAAGGATCTGGCATTGATTAGGCCAGCCTTTAGGGTGTTATAAGATGCTGTGAGTGCCGAAATTTGTGACCATGAGAAGGTGCAGTGGCACTTCTGGCAACTCACCGGGCCTGTCCAATGTGAGGGATCTAGCTTGTATTTATCACAGCTGGGCTCCGGTTGGAGGGCCAGCAGTTCCTGTCTACAATAACTCCCGGTTTTGATGTTACCAACAGGGTTCTGGCCCTGCGCCCGGCCTGCGCTTAGACCCGGCGCGCCATTGGTGCGTCCGCTGCACGCGTCCGCTGCGCGTCGTTACCATACATGCACTAAATAAGGGCTGGGCTCGGTCCTGTCCAACAACTGGACCGCCAACCTCAGCAAAGATGGCCGCGTCTAATTAGCCCCAGGAAGTGAGGATCTCACTTCCTCTTTGCCGTGATGTCTCCCTCCACACAAACAGCACTTGCTGCGGTGGAACGGGGAGCAATGCGGCTCGGAAAATGATAGTGCAATTTCAAGGTGAGCACACAAATCACACAAAGTATTATGACACAATAATCAGAGGTTTTTAAAAAAAAATTCTAAGTGCGAGTTAAAAATGAGCAGGCTGTCAAATAGCATTCATTCAAGCAGCGCGCTCCGTCCTGTGACACACAGCAAACAGACTAGTTGTCAGTCCGCCTGGTAGCAAAGCAGTTTTGAATCTGCTCGTGTCTCCACACAGGTCCTCTAAATAAGGGCTGGGCTCGGTCCTGTCCAACAACTGGACCGCCAACCTCAGCAAAGATGGCCGCGTCTAATTAGCCCCAGGAAGTGAGGATCTCACTTCCTCTTTGCCGTGATGTCTCCCTCCACACAAACAGCACTTGCTGCGGTGGAACGGGGAGCAATGCGGCTCGGAAAATGATAGTGCAATTTCAAGGTGAGCACACAAATCACACAAAGTATTATGACACAATAATCAGAGGTTTTAAAAAAAAATTCTAAGTGCGAGTTAAAAATGAGCAGGCTGTCAAATAGCATTCATTCAAGCAGCGCGCTCCGTCCTGTGACACACAGCAAACAGACTAGTTGTCAGTCCGCCTGGTAGCAAAGCAGTTTTGCATCTTGAACATGACCAAAGAAAAATCCCAAACCAGACATTTAGACACAGAGAGTACATTGTATTAAAAAGGATGACACCAAAATGGGAGACATTTAAATATATAGAACTGGAGTTATGAATGCTTAAAGTTTCAGGTACAAATTAGTACAGATAAAAGTTAAAAGTTCAGGCCAGCAGTAATAGAGCACAGGATCCATGGATTAGGTTTTTCACAGTGGACATTCTCACCTTCTCACTCAGTTATTTCCATGTGAGGAACCAAAGCTTCTTGTTGGTCGTGACAGCAAAGAGGTTGCTGTCGGTGTGAAGAAAAGGCCGCTTCGCATTGACATAAAATGCAGATGGGTGGTCATTGCTGACACAAATAGCAGGTCACCTTCACACCTTTACATTGGCATGAGATGTGGCTGTTAGTTTCAGGACCTGAAGAGCGGAGAAGCTCTTTATTTTTACCTTGTGTACAAACCCTGCAGTTGGCAGGTCTGAGGTGTATAAACTGACACCTGCCAATGGTCCAGGATCTGGGGAGGCACGACTTGGGAGTCAGTACTCACTCCTGCAGAGGTTAGTAGTAGGGTCCAGGTAAGTCCGATTGTTGCTGTTCAGTCTGGAAATGGCAGGGATAGCCTCTGAAGGTTTGTTGTGCCTCTGTAGCTTAAACAGGAGGTCAGCCAACTGAGCCTTGGAGTCACTTCTGAGATCCTTAGCTCAAGGCAATTAGGTGCAGGAATCCTTCTTGAGACAGCAGGACAGCCTTCAGTGGCAACCTGTGTGTGAGTCACTGTCTTTGTCTAACCTTTAACTGGTTCCGGTCAGTTTTCCCTCTTCCACTGGGTTTGGCCCTAATCTGATTAGGATTACAATGAGCAGGCATGTGCAGGTGTGAGCTGCATTTGCCAGTGATAATACAGGTAGCTTCAGAAGTCAGGAAAGTGTTGGCACAGCCCCCGGTTACTCTTTGAAGTTCAGAAGGGTATAAGTAAAAGCCCCCAGGGCTTTTTGCTCAGAAGAGAAAAACCCTTCCCTACAAACAAGGCCCTTTTGTTCCCTATTTGGAAGGAATACACATCACACCACAGGAGATCCTCTAAAACTCATGTGACCCTGGACACTGGTAGAAAGGCATATATGATTTAGGTAGAAAATTCCAACTTTCTAAATGAGTCATTTTCATATTAGTAATTTAAAATCTGACTTCACCATTAAAGAAAATATTAAAACACATTTCCAATGAGTTGGGTGGAAGAAGTATTTCTCTATCTGCTCCACAACAGAAGCTATCACTTATTAAGTGTAATAAAGTAGAGCAGTGATAGTCTATAGGAGAGTTAGCCTTGCTACAGTGAAAAACAAACTTGGGAGATCTTCATTGCCAGGACATGTAAAACTCAAGCACCCATGCCCTACATTTTAAACACTATGCCCTGGAGGCCTTTAGGACTGGCGCCACCCCGGTTTGCTTTTGAAAGGGCAGCTAACCTCCAGGATACATTGGTCCACACATGTCCCCGTGACAATGAGCAAACCACTCGGGACACCACTCTCAGGAACTTGCCCCCAGTGTCGGGTCAGCAGTAGCTGTCATGCTTGCCCAACCACGAAACAGACAAAAAACCTCCATCTGGGCGACTTCATGTGGGAACAACGGAATCATACCAATTGTAATACCAAGAATTGTATATACCTCATCACATGCCCATGTGGGTTGAGATATGTCGGCATGACATCACGCCCGGTGAAGACTCGCATTAGCGAGCACAAGAGCACCATTAGACGTGAAAGGACGGCGACTAAACTCACTAACCATTATCTTGAGTCCAATCACAAAAGTGAATAGATGGTCTGGACCGTCCTCGAAGCTAGACCCTGATGGGACCAACGGGCACTCCTCCGTCAAGAAGATCGGTGGGTGTTCCGCCTCCAAAACACATGTCCATGGACTGAGTGACGAAATTCCCTGGGTGGAACTATAGACTTTTTGCAACTCCTAACTGTCTTTTTCCCTTTTCAGGAAACATGGAATGAGCACACACTACACTGAGAGCCAGTCCTTCACCATCACACCAGATTCTCCCAAATCCCCAACCCAAGTCCCCCCTCCATGGGGACTGTGGTAACCAGTTATTCATCAGCCTGACTTGCATAATGGCAGCCTTACACCTTGGTACTGCTGACGCAGGACCATATGTTTGCATTATTCCTTATTTGTATACTCCCTTCAGCAGTCCTCTCAAGAGTAACATGCTACTTTAATTCCCCCCACCTGGGTGGCACCATGTTACATCTACGGCCACCTCACACCTCACCCAGGGGCACCGTGGCTGGCTTCCACATCAAATACTAGCAAGGGTACATCCACTGCCACCTTTCACCTCCCCCAGGGGCACCGTGGTTTACACTTTCACTTGTTACAGCAATTATCCATCAGCGCATGCGCGGTGTGGCACCGAGACACTCTCCCCAGTGCAATATCGAACCGGAAGCAGGAGACTCCATCGGCAATGACTGAATCCTCCTACTTAAGGCAGGAGAAGGCAGCGGTTCCCACTTCCAGGCAGCCGCTTGCGAGGGTAGGTGCACAGGATCCAACACCCATCTTAAACCTCACAAAGATGCGGGCACAACCAGCGAAGCCTAGCCTTTGGAGACTTCCCAACCTACATTAAGAGGGTAAGCTGAAATACTCTTGTTACGTGCTGTACCTTGTTGGTGTATTTTTAGGATGTGAATTATACGTTGCCGGCCATACCACCGGGCCAGTGGGGGTTGCACATGGTAGCTGCCGGCACGACCCCAACGCATGCCTTCTCGGCACCACACTTCTTGGCCGTAGAAGATGCCATTTTGTTTGGCCGGGGGTATGGGGGAGCTCTGCGTCCCCTGACACTTTGCACCCTCAGACTTGTAGGGGTATGGTCTGTCGAGTAGCGGGTTGGCACACCTGTGGGGCTTACCTGGGGCACGACTGCCATCACTCCAGCTGCGCATATGGCGCTCTATGCCTGGGCCCGCCGCATGAGTATGGCTTTCTAAAGCATATGTGCTCCAAAATCTCTGACATACACATATATGGGACATCTTCCGCCTTTACTCTTTATTACACACATGGCGAACTTTGACCTAGCCCGCTGCTGTAATATGGTTGTCTGTTTGTATTGATTTTTAACCACTGCTACACCAGTACATGTTTGTGTTTTTATCTGGTCATCTTGTTAGGTCTGTTTTCCGGTCAACATACCTGGAGCATTTTCAGACCTACTGGCTATTGATACCTGAGTGTTCTTTCTCTTCTTCCCTCCATTTTTATCCCCTTCTAGGCATCACATGGACAGATCTACTTATAGCGATCTTTTGACTTTTCTAGGTACTTCTTCCTAGGGTTCACTACGAGCTACCTCACACACTTGACAGGGTTATCACCTCGATCCCCTCTTCCTCACTGACGTGCACTTACACTCCCTTCTAGGTCCTGAAGAAACGCTACAGATCACTAGGACTTTCATAGCGAGAAACATGTCGACCTTGTGTTCAGTTACACTGGCATATTGAGCTCTAACGTTACTCACCAACCTTTTGGTTTTTTAGCCTACCAGGGGCACCACAAGAATAAATCACCCAATAGTGGATACCCCCAGGTAGTTTTAACCTCCCTTGCACGCACCATACCACCACCTCTCTCTGGATCACTCCTTGCTCTTTCCCCGCCCCCACACCCGCACTCATCAAACGACTTTTTCTCTTTAAAAGATCTCAGTGAAAGAGACCCTTTGGGGGCCCGTCAGGCATTGCAGCACTGGCCTGACGAGGAGCAAAACAAAAGCCTGATGATGAAGCATGACACCCTTCTGGGTGTGTGAGGGTGAATAAGAGGCAAGACTTGGCCCTCCCCTTCAGGATTGGATCCTTGAAACTGGGGATATACATCTGCCTCTTTTCCTTCTTTCACCCTCTTTTCTTACCTCTCCTCTATTCTAGTCTTTCTCCTCCCTTCCAATTAGGGTGACATACATGCACCCTTTACCACGGAACAGTGTTCTATTTGATCATACTTGCATTTGAGGAGCACCGACACTGGACTTCAACGAGCTTCTGGTTCCCCCCAGGGCCGGACTGGGAACCACAATCGGCCGCCCCCCTCCCCATTTGGGGGGGGGTTTGGAGGGACCGCCGAGCACTTTGCCGGGGACAGTTTTTGGCCGATTTTGTTACAGGGCCGGTTTGCAGGGGCCCGAAAACCGACCCATGCCGCGCACCGGGGGATTGCCCGGTGCCCGCTATGCCCAGTCCGGCCCTGGTCCCCCCTCTCCTTTTTGTTTATTCAGCCTTTAGAACCTACCCTAGGGGTGACTTTTATATATTAAAAAGGAAGGGTTCAGCCAGGTCGAAATGGCAGTTTAAACTGCACTACAGAGTGTGATGATAGGCCTGGGACATGTTTTTAAGGAACTACTGTAGTGGGTGGCACAATGCTTGCTGCAGCCCACTCATAACCTATAATTTACAGCCCCTGGATACATGCAGTACCACATACTAGGGACCTATAAGTGAATTCAATGTGCCAATTGGGTGCATATTAATGTTAACATATTTAAGGGAGAGAGTGCAAGATCTTTACCTCGGTTTAGCAGGGATAAAGGGTGTAGAGTCCTAATGCCAACTAAAAACTTGTTCAGCAAAAATAGGGTATTGAAGGTAAAAGGTCTTGAGGAATACCACACCAAAGGTGGTCAGGTCTAACAGAAGTGTTAGCATTTTTTAGGGTCATATTGGTAAATGCTTTTAAAACCCATTCAAAGATGTTTGCCATTTCATATTGCCAGATAGCAAAACAATATAAGTGGTGTTCTTGAGCCGCTACAATGCTTTCTAGAGAGTTTAGTTTCCATTACTTCAAAAACACAATCTTGTACGCTTGGACTGAAAGCTTAGTTAAGTTGGAATATTTTTGGCATTTTTATGTTGAAAAGAAAGGCAGGATCGCCACTTCAAATCAAGGGCAACATTTAGATATGTTTCTTTTGCTGGTGGTATCAAATGCTCCATGCAGGGTGTGTCAGGCACAGTGCATTGGGTCAGTGATGAGTTGTGTACGTTGCAAAGCTCAAAGTTCTAAGATTAGTGGTTTCATTGAAGTGTGCTCTCTTTTTTCGAGCCGTATGTTAATGTCACTCAAAACAATAGAATTAGGGCGACGGTGAACATTTTAAATGAGTTACAATAGGTTGCCCTGACAAACAAGCTTTGAGGGGGCTGCAGTAAATTACTAGTAAGGATATTTAGTCAGTTGGTGTTAGGATGTGTAACTAGAGTAGCTTCAAAGTCAGATGCTGGATAGTTATTTAGGGGTCATTTTGCTTGATGGTGAAACGTCAACAAACCCACAAAACTGCCTGCACCTTGCGCAAAAACATAAATCAAATATAGTTGGATACAAAAAGTCACAAATGTGTAGAAAATGAAACTGAGGGAACAAGATATGATGATGGAAAATGAAAGAAGACTTCATCTCAGACAAAAGCGAAGAGCTAGTAATGAATGAGAGGACCAGGGTGCAGAGTAAGCAGACTCCTGAATATTCATAATACAATCATAAATATAAAAAGATTCCATTGTGGCAAAGCGATATCCCACATATCACCAACTGTTTGAATTAAATCTTCATTACTACTGGCTGGTGCAGAAAAAGGCCAGAAGGTGTTTGGCATAAAACTTTCTGCATGTGTTATCTTGTATGTTAGAAGTGGTGCAAAAGCGGCTGCGCATCTTATTCTTTACCCTCCTAAATGGGTGTCTTTCAGAGATGGCATTAGAGTCCTGCATTGGCTTCATGTGAGGCCATTGTTTTTAATGCTATTTGCTTAGTCTTCCTCGCTCTCCATCCCAAAGGGTCCAAAGATCTCTCCTCCCTCTTCAGCTGGTACACTCCAGGCAGGTCACTTGGATCCTGTTCAGCTGGGAAGAGCTCCATGCCCAGGTTCTGGAAAGTCAGATGGGGGGAGGGGGTCGTTCTATCTCCAGGGCTGCTGCCAAGTTATCGAATTCCCTGTCCACCCGCATCACTAGATTTGACTCCTTTGCCTCAGTCTAGTAATTGTTAAAAATATGGCATTTCTCTCGGAGGCTCACTGGATATTTTGTGTGTAGGAGCTCTGTTTTTTTCAGGCAAGGCACTTACATACCCTCGGGTTTAACAAGCCTTTCCTTTTTCATTCATTTTATTAGTGAGTGAGAAGGGTCTGGATTATTAGGGTCTGCAAAACAGTGTATAATGAATTTGCCAATCGTTGTTTGCAAATAAATAATTATTTGCCCAGAAAAAATTGCAATCTCATCCCAGTGTTATTCAACTTTTACACAGCCTGTGAATATAACTTGCCATAAAACTGTGGAAGATGAGCACTTAATAACCTCTGATATCTCAGATACAAATTAGAGGGCATCAACCAGCATTAACTGTGCTAGAGGTCTTCACGTTCATCTACTGTTATCCCTTCTTCCCGGTGCCTGTTTCCTTAAGATTCTTCGCATCTATAATGTCCAAAGCAGTACACATATGTATAGTTTGACTGCATAGTCAATAATCAGTTACAGCGCACACTTAATTAATAACTCTTGGTACGAAAAGGTCCTAGATCTAATAAATAAGCATTTATGCAAAATAAATCTTTTATAATATGAATGCACTCGGACATTTCATAACGTCAGTTAAGAACAATAATGAAATGCTATCGAAATACTTCTTGCTACATCTGACTGGTTTAGAGAAGGTTTGGCTATTTGCCTTTCGTGGGAAGTGCGATACGCCCAACTCATCAATAATAGTAGAAGCATCTCTGCAAAGTTCTGAGGCTTCATGTTTCCCTTGTCCATGTCAAAAGTGGAAAGGCCTTTACCACGTCACTCATTAAGTCCTACTAAAAAGGTTATGTTAATTATTGTATCGCTATTTTACAGTGAATTATGACCTAGTAGCTAGGGCTTCACTTCCTTCCCAATATCCAGTTATTATATAGTTTTACATTTTACCAATAGGACAAATATTGTGATGGATTAATGGTGTTTAGGAATGTATGTGCAATATCCAAATATATTTTTTGATAAAAGGGTCCAACAGTTGTTTTAATGACGGAATACTGGGATTACCTTTTTCGGCCATTCAATGTCTGTGTTTTTTTCAACAATCAAGAACATTTTATATAGCTTGAGTGATATTATTATTTAGAAAGGCTACTATAAAAGCAGTGCAGTCAGGCAACGCCATCGTTTGAGACTGCTGTGATTAATGTACTTGCTTCTTAGGGTACTGGAGTTACAGATTCTCCCCACGCCACTGAACTAGCTCCTCGATGAGCAGACTCCTGTTCAGTGTTTGCTTAAGCTCAAGAGGAAAAAGAGGACACGTCCTTCTGTGATGTATAATCTGTCATAGTGTGCCAGTCGCCCGGATCCATGATGTTTTGCAAAGTAAAAGAAAATAAACAAAAAGCTCATATCTCACTTCTGTGATGGGCATTTTTCTGCAGAACACAGCATGCATAAACTCTTTACAAGCAAATGGAAACCTGTGTGAAACCCCTATTCAGCTTATCACAGCAAGATCCCTGAGCAATAAAAACAACATTTAATCACGTGATTTATATTTGAGACCTAGAAGCAAAAATATACCTTTTTGCTTATAAAATGCCATTATCGTTTACGTTTCTGGTTAATTGGTGCAATTAAAAAAAATATATATATTTAAAAGACAGATATTCCGTTAAACAGCAATAACAATACACTTTAAAGCTAGATAAAAGTTAAACTGATATAAAAATCAACAACATATAATATGATGAAAGACGTTTGGCCTGAGTGGCCCTGTTATCCCAATGCTTTGGTCTCATGCACATTAAGTTATCAGTACTTCTACAAAGCCGAAATGCTTCACAAATGCTCCTGTCTCTAGCGTGTAACAGCATATATTTTAACCTGCTGATTCGCATTAGATTATATTGCGACTATACATGGCTCTAAGAACGACCAGCCGCACATTATGTTAATATTGGAGTACAGTGCATGTTCTTTTGTAGTTTTTTTATTACAGTACTGTTCTCCACCGGACACATTTGTAAAAAAGGACGCTTGAAAGCATGAAAGTCAAAAAAATATAGGGGCATATTATCAAGCCCCTTATCGCTGCATTATCGGCACTTTTCTGCTGATAACGCGGCGATATTTGCATCGCCCTATTATCAAGGCAGCATTAAGTCAATTAACGTTTAATTGACTCAACGCTGCCTTGGTAACAGGGCCCCTTTCACAATAAACTCATCGTGAAAGGGGGCGTGCAGTGAGTGTTGCGGTGGGCGTTCCACCGCAACACCCATTCACTTCGATGCTGCCACCTATTATCAAGCGAGGCGATAATAGGTGGCAGCGCCGAATTTAAGAACAGGAAAGACCTGTTCTTAAGGTGGCGAAACGAGGAGAAATGCTTCCTTTCTCCTCGTTTTTTTGCTTTTTCCATGTGTGCTGGCTTGTGCAGCACACATGGTAAAAGCAAAATGCCAAGGTTTCTTTATGTACAGGAAGGTGTCCCTTCCTGTACATAAACAAACCTCTTTTTAAAAATGCAAATTTCTAACTTACATGTGTGCGGCATGAAGCAGCACACATGTAAGTTACAAAATGGCATTCAAGCTTTGTTTATGTGCAGGAAGGAACACCTTCCTGTACATAAACAAACCTTTCCTGCCTGCGCTGGTGTTAAGTTGTAAAACTTATCGCCATCGCAGGGGGAAACGCTAGGCTGCACCATATCCTTGGTAATATGGTGCAGCCTAGCATTTCCGAAGTGGCGAAGAGAGGCGTTAAGCCAAGGCAGCTAACACCTCTCTTCGCCACTTTGTTGGTAATATGCCCCATGGTTTGAAAACAATTACACAGAAGAGCAGTCGTTGTAAAGGATTGTTGAAAAAACGTGGGTCCTTTGTTGTAGGTGAAGCATATAACAAATAGAAGAATTTCATGGAAATCGCAATGTGGGGGGGGGGGGTTATGGTTTTTCCCTCAAAGGAGTTTTTTTCAAATATCGTGGAAAGCGCTGCCTCAAAAGTAAATTGGGCTGAAAACATTTATAAACATTGAATTGAAAGGTAAAACAAGTATTAGGAGACTTGGGGATTATCTCCAAGGAATATTTGATTCAATTAGTGGGAACTGGTCAGTATCAATCGTCCACAGCTTGATAAACAGCTAGGGGCATCAGAGGGTCAGCTGTGCATTAGCCACTGAGTCCGTACACTCAGTGGTTGCTCCAAATATATAAACAGTAGGAGGAATGGTTTAGACATACTCCAACTCATGGCCAATAATGTTGTGAGTTTAGGAGTGCACTTGAGAATCAGAAAACAACGTAAAGAATATATGTGTTTGCTGAAGACATGAACAAAAACATCTGGTCATTAAGTATTCCCTGATACTTGTGATATTGGAGTTTGTGGTTAGCATGAACAGAGGATTTGGCTACTAATGTCAAATGCGTAAGCTTGGATTTCCTTAAATGTTGCTGGAGTTCACCTCATTCTCAGACAGCGTTATGAGTGTAGATGTGAAAATAAGGCACACCCAAAAGTAGCAAAGTATTTTGTATGCATTACAGACTTTTCCAATGGATGTGTGTTCTGAAAAAATAGGCAATCAAATTAAGAACTGAGGGGCACACTAAAATGGTTATATGTAATTTGAATTTTGCACCTTGAAAACAGCTACTCAGATGTAATATTTCATTTGCTTTCCAAGCACCTAAAACGCCTTCCCCTCTGCACGTATTACACTTTTTCCAGTGCAGCCAAAAGTGACTTGCTATGTATCAGCTTCTTGATGAACTTGTTGGTTTTGTCCAGCTTCGTTTCATTGGTCTTGATGTACTCTTTGCACTTCAGGAAATCGAACCTGCAGCCACATGTACAAAGTCAATAACCTCCTGGTGCACAACTCTAGGCTACTACATCTTCAGCACAGTACTGCCAGAGAAAAGATACCAGAGATAGATCCACTGTGAAGCACCATTTGGTACGAGCAATGAGGAGGGTTGACTGAGTTGACTGCCCAACACCACAAGGTACTAAAGTAGGGCCTTTCATTGCATGGCATAGCCACAGAAACTTCCAATAATGGAGAACTATTAAAGTTGGACAGTTCCACTAACCATACTGCAAGGAACTAATGAAGCAAGGGTCTAATACTTCACAGAACTTTTGTAATGGTAAAGACTTGCCAAGAAAGTTATGAGCTACTAACACAGGACAAATTCACAAAACTTACCTTACAGTAATATTTTCAAACTACCAGTGCTGGACAAGTTCTTTCCACCAAACACTACTCAGCACACTGCTAGTGAACAGTAAATGCATGCACAGCTTAGTCTAATGCAAGAATTCAAAGGTAGCAGCAATGTAGCAGCCACTACCACAGCACTGCTTCTGCTAAAACTCTATAGCTTTTAGGGGTTTATCTGAGTCATTGAGTTCCTTTGGGAAAGCTGTGGATTCAATCTGTTAAATCAAGCTAACCCTGAGCTTGAAATAATTACCAAACATTAATCTAAACGTTATCTAGTGATCTGAAAAGCATGTCTCATCAGCTCTATTAGTGCAGGTCTCACCCCAGAGACAGGCAACTACTTTCTACCCCTCAAAAAATATGATCTTTTGCTCCTACCCTGGCTACAAAAGGATCCCCATCCCTTCCCCGTCATGTGCATTAGCAAACAGACAGGCCATAAAAGAAGGGTCACAACACAAGTGACTTGACCCTGCTATTAGAACAGATAGACTCGGACCTCATGTATGTCTGTAGTCACCACAACCTTGCGTACTACACAGGCAATTATTTGTATCCTAATGTTCCACCATGTCCTTATGTTCCCCACATGTACTCATCCTGACGTACATTGCAACACAAGTCCTCCTAAAATAATGTGAGGAAAGATAAACAAATATGAAAAAAACTGTGCACAGGTATGGAGTGCTTCACGGAAGTAACCCCATGGGAGTCCACTGGCAGGTTCTTGATTAGCACTACCATACCAAACAAAAAAGTGTATAAACACAAAATGTATAAACAGAGTGTGCAGGTGTAGTGAACAAACAGTGAACCAGTCAGAGAATTGTTATTAACTGGTAATATAAGCGCTAGGACATGTCTCCCTATTGCTTAACTCCTGACCCAAAATAAAGTGACACCTGAAACTTTAGGACCACATTATTTGTAATGAAAATGAGCTAAACCTACACTGGTTATTGTCCTTTATTCTGTGCCGTGGGTTTGCTCACATTAAAAGACACTCAGTTGCCTTCTATCTGCATAGAAGGCCAACATGTTTCATTGCCTTGAATCGTTTCCGGCAATTTCTTCTGGGCAAGGGTCAGTTCTCACCACTCTGCTTTAATTTCATCTGCCGATGAATACCTGGGGAACATATATTTTTTAAAAACACAAACAACACATAGTCAGTACAGCACCCGGGTATGATGAATCCCATCAACATACCATGGTCCACACGAGTAGCCACTTTATAGTTACCGCTTGGATGCCCTAATTGGGCATACCGCAGACCCCCTTTCCGTGATCACTGTAGCGCTCTGTGTCCCGTTCTACCTTTTGTTAGCCTGTAGTGAAAATACAAGTATTACTGGGATCTGCCCCTGATCCTACTTGATGTTACTAAATCCTTACATCAACAATCATCGGTGTGGCCCCTTTCACAGCCCTATTATAAATGTGGGAATTACAGCACACTGGGATTCCATGACCTGCCCCTCACCGCTGTCCTGCCCACATTATCAAAGGTGGTTTGTGTCGTTTCAGCCCTTTGTAAACTGTGGAGCCAGCATTCTTACTTGTCCGCACACTCGTATTACGGACTGCTAGCATGTAAAAAGGCAGCGTGAGCACTGCCTCTAAAGTACCGCCTTTTAAGCCCTTTTAAAAAGCATCCTGCTATGGAGCCCCCTCCCGCTTCTCCTTACCAGGTGTGTTTGGATGCAGCATATTTTATCATCCACTCACTCGTATTGCGGGCTGGTGTCATTTAAAAAGGCAGCATTGGCGCTGCCTCTCAAGTTCCGCCCCTTCATTTTGCCAGAAATGCTACATACGCAATTTCCGGTGTCTGTATGCCGATCCCGGCATACTAATGTGGGCGCCATCTTAGTACCCCCTCATGACGGTGTTTATGTCCCTTTCTGAATGCTCATATAGTGTTCTTTTTTGTCTTGTAATGCGCTAGATTACAGCAATCTGATGAAGCCTCTAGAATGATGTGATAACAATAATATGGCATCATAACAATCTCTCCATTGATGTTATCTCTATAAAACTGGACATACATTATAGCATCATTCTTAAATGCACAACGATTGAGCCATTTTAAAAGCCAAGAATTTAATAACCAAATTGGTGCAACACTTTGTTGAAAAAGAACATCATTATAAGAGCATTAAGTGGGTTGTTTTGGAAAAAGTGGTGGGTGACAGTACAATATGGAGCTGAGACTGGAGCAAAAAGAAGCACAATGGATCTACCAGGAGGGGGTGGACCAACGGGGCCTTAGTGATGTTATTGAGTGGAATCGGTTTGGCACCTAAGTTCACCAACCACCA
Source organism: Lissotriton helveticus (assembly GCF_964261635.1). Classification (NCBI taxonomy): domain Eukaryota; kingdom Metazoa; phylum Chordata; class Amphibia; order Caudata; family Salamandridae; genus Lissotriton; species Lissotriton helveticus. The sequence goes on from NC_136063.1 coordinate 1,770,838,679, forward strand.
TTGGACTGCATCTGGTGTCAAACAGAGCTAGGACGGACACCCACCCCCATCACCCTCACCAAGAACCTCAGGCCCATCATCAACAGCAAACTTGACATGATTGTCCAAGTCATTGCTGTCACTGCCTCATACTTCCATAACCTGAAGATTCTGAGGTAAATTTTCAAATGGGTCCAAATGAGAACCCGGAAAACCATCATGCATGCCCTGGTCATAAGCAAAGCGGACTTAAAGGGACACCTGCTATGCTGGGATCCACAAAAAAATCACCAGAAGGCTGCAGACCATTTCGAACTCAGCAGCCAGAATCACTCTCAACCTCTCACGCAGCACACACATCACACCACACTTGAATGAGCTCCACTGGCTCCCCATTCACAAATGAGAACAATAAAACTCCTCACCCATATTTTCAAGGTACTACATAACACTGCCCAGCATACATCAATAACAGCATCTGCTTTTACAAACCATCCAGACACCTCTGCTTGTCCGGACCCCTACTTGCACAAATACTACCCGTACATAAAACCAAATATCGGGCGGGCGAGCCTTTCTCCTACATCTCTTCTAAAGCATAGAATGTCCTGCTGTTACACATAAGAGCCTCCTCCTCAATTCTTGAAGGCTGCAAGATGCTGAAGACCTAGCTTTTCGAGTAGTCCCCCTAGGCCCTAGGTGTGCCTAGACTCACATCTGATCAGTGTCAGGATAGCCTCCTGGCTGATAGTGCACTCTACAAATCTGCATAACATAACCAAACTACACAGGCCAGGAAAATCTCAGAGGAAGCCCACAAAAATAACAGACACCTAAGGACCCACAAACAAAGGACCAAACACCGGCCAACAGGAGCAAAAAGCAGTGGGTGTCAAAAGCATGGAAAAATCAGGTACAAAGCCGAAGAGAAACATAGTAGTCCAGTTCCAACTTTCCACTATGCACAATAGAGCAGAACAGGAGCAGACAAGGAGCAGGAAGACTAAGAGGCCAAATCAGAAAACTACAGGTCTGAATAACTCATAATACCCAGTAGTATACACTTATCAGGTTGGCACCATGCATTATCAGGCAGCCAATCAGGCACCACCAGAAAATCCACTGAAGGACATGAACCAGTTTCAGGAAGATCCATGTTCAGTATCAGGAAAAGCTATTAGCTTGTCGAAAAGAAGTACAGACACAGGAAAGGACATGAGCCACTGCAGCCAACACTACATGAATCCAAGGGCAAAAAATAAACTGCAAACAAAAGCCACAAGGGAAATGACTACTAAGAACAGCCTGAACAAAGACCCACAACTCTAAACCTTGGAGAAGAAAGACACACATGTGAAAGAGCAGAAGCAAGAAATCCCTCACCTAGTGGGAACAGGTTATGATCAAGCACAGCTGACCCACAGGATTGAACAACTACACAGGCCCACAGACACAATGTGACCAAGCAAATGAAGAGGCCAGGCAAGAACCTGAGGAAGAAGCTCACAATGCAAGTGATAGAACATCACCAGACATAGAGCAGAAGCACAGATTGAAAGTAAAACAAAAACAGCATACAACCCATAACAATGACCATCATGAAGAACAGAAGACCAAGACAACCGGGCCTAGTGATCTAAGAGTACCAAAAATTCCAGGGCCAAGTCACTGAAAGCAGACACCACAGCATGCCTGCCAAACAGAAGGAAGCCCAGGCAGGTAGATAACCTGCTAAACCTTGCTAAAACCCTCAAATGATGAACAAACAGATGGAATATAGTGCAGAAGAATAGCACACTTACAAATTTTGAACTGTAACCAATGCAGGGTACATATGCCCACAGTCCTTAAGGTGTGCAGGCACTGCACCACTCAATTGAACACTGAAACAGCACATTCATAAGAAATACAAGCTCGAGAGAAGTGAAAGCGAGACCCAATCACCCTGAAAGTGGGACACGAATACCAGCGCAAGAGACTGGAGATATGGAGAACCCATAGGAAGTGCCACCAACCAAGGTGGGAATGCCAAAGCCATTGTGATTGGCATGACAGTGGATTGCCTGCCATAGACTCAGACACATGCATTATGGCCAAGGGGCATCGAATCAACAGAGGGAATCTGTCAGGGCAAAGCTCACCAGCAGTCTAGCTAGAGCAATCAAACAAGTCCAAAAAGCAACGCAATGCACAAAAGTACCATCCAGGTGAGCATAGACCATAGCAAACCAAGCCAGAGAGAGCTGTTTCTGGATAGGCCTCGAGAATGGCCATAAATCCAAAGTTGCAAGCTGGGAACAGAAGCAAGAAGGGAAAATTGAAACAGCTGACAAGGACCCTAATCTGTCTATTGAGAGCCCTGCTGGGGAGGAATGGCTGAAGATAGTGACAACAGGTGCCTTGCTCCAAAGAGCAGTGAGGCAGACTAGGCCACAACATCCAGGCCTAAAGTAATTGGCAAATTACTTTTCTAATAGCAAATAAAGGAAATCATAGGGTGGAAACCCAAGGTGGGAAACGTTCAAAGGGACACTGTTAGGTAGCTTCAAATGAACACAAATGTAGGGCACTGCAGAGCAAACCAGCACAACGCAGTGTGCCAGAAAACAGTACCGAAGAGGCCAAGGTCAAAATGAGCACTGACACATATGGCAAACATCAGTCATAACAACTGCAAAATGAACAGCACTTAGGGGCATATTAGCAAGGGCGTTATCGCTGCTTTAGTGCACTTTTTGCTGATAAAGCGCCATTTTTTGTTATCGCCCAAGCAGTGAAGCTGAATCGTTGAACCTGCTGCAGGACAGCACCAAAGGCATAGTCAACAGAAGAAGACTGTCGACAGAGGACACGGAGGCCATGATATTCATGTACTCCTATATGCACAATGCTCCCAGCTGGATGGTGCCGGGGAACATCCTTTTCAACGCAACTTTTACAACGAAGTACCTTTACGACGCAACCATTACAACGCAACTTTTACAACGACTTGCGCTGGGGGGCGCGCTAGGATAGGGAATAGTTTCCAACACCTTCCCTACTATCCACGGGGACTGGAGTTGGAATAGTAAATTAAACTATTCACTATCCAGCGCCCCCCAACGCAAGTCGTTGTTACGACTTGCGTTGTAAAACTTGCGTCGTAAAGGCATGCGTTGTAAAAGCATGCGTTGAAACGTCATACATCCGATGGTGCCACGTGCTGCAGCAGGCAGATGGTGAAATGGGCTGCAGGCACTATCACACAGATCTGTCACTTGGTGTGCATGAACGATACCTTCTGTGCCTTGATACTTGGATCTCAACTTGTTTGGTACTCTGAAAACTGTCCCTGCTGCGCATAGGGGGTCCAAAAATATATTGTATTCATAACTCTTACTACAGTATGCAGAGAAAGGAGATGCGTCAGTGAAGCCCCTCACCATGGCCTCCTTCCTGACAGTTTATTTTTCACAGAAGATGCAGGGAATCCATCCTATATGTGCCCCAACCCCTGGTTCACGCTTAGAACAGACACCTAAATGTTTGAAATTTCTAGTTTGCTACCTTCTTTGTGCCGGACTGACTTTCAGCACAGCCTGTAGCACCATAGTCTTGCAGTACATTTTAAGTGCTGTACGGGAATATAAAAAGTACAAAGATGAGGCCCAGGGTTTTTAGGAGGCCAAAGAAAAGTATGGACTGGCCTGACCCCGTCAGCCCCCCTCCCCGTTGCTACGGCCCTTCTGGGGGGAATGTATTTGTATTTGTATTTGTATGTGGATTTATAGAGCGCGATTGTTGCCCGGGGGCGTCCAAGCGCTAAGGAACCAACAGATGTTTTAGGCAGAGGCAGGGATATTAGCAGGGGTTACTGTGGGGAATTGAAAAGAAGTGTCTTGAGCTGTTTCCGGAATGAGGAGAGATTTGGGTTAGCTCTCAAATGAAGAGGAAGGGCATTCCACAGCTTGGCAGCGTTATGGGCAAAGGTCCTACCGCCTGATCTGGCTCTTTTTATTCTGGGTGCGGTGGCCATAAAGGTCTGGTTTGAACGGAGGTTTTATCTTGGATGATAGTGGGAGACCAGGTCGCGGGTGATCATAGGGCCTGTGTCCCAGAAAGATTGGTGGGCGATACACATGGCTTTGAAGTGGATTCTTTGGCAAACTGGCAGCCAATGAAGACTGGCCAGGCCGGCTCTGACAGATTGCCGGCGTGGGAGCTGGAGCAGTGTCCGGGCTGCACAGTTCTGCACTGTTTGAAGTCTCCGCAGTGTGTACTCTGGCGCAGCGAGGTACAGGACGTTGTTGAAATCCAGGCGGGACTGGATTAGACCCTGGATTGCTACCTGCTTAGCCTCCATGGGTAAAAGATGAAGAACTTTTTTAAGCATCCTAAGAAGGCCAAAGCAGGTGGCCGATAGTTTGGTGGCTTGTGTATCAAATGAAAGGGAACTGTCCAGCCACACCCCGAGACTCCTGATGTTGTCCTTAGGTGCTGGGGGGGTGCCCAGACAGGGTGGCCACAGGGATTTGATGGAGCTTGGATCAGCAGGGCCCAGAAGCATCAGCTCCGTCTTGTCCCCGTTTAGTTTGAGTGATGAGGAGGACATCCAGCTCTTTACCTCCTCAAGACATTTACTGAGTCCTCCGCTCATTGGCATCTTGGCCTCCTGCGCCAATGAAACCACCAGCTGGGTGTCGTCCGCATAGGAAATGATCTTAACTCCATACGGACGAACAACCTCAGCCAGTGGCCTCATATAAATGTTGAATGACAATGTATGACATTGTTCTGCATTATGTCCATCAATTGTTGCTTTTGACATATGGTAGGTGGCAGCTGGCATTCTTCATAATTCGAGATGTAACCTTAATTTCTGCTCCCGATCTTTGAGGTTGGATCAACTTTTTTTAATGAGAAAGTCAACAGTTTTCAAAACGGTGCAATAGTTGCTCAAGGCACCTGATGCACAGATAGTTTGCATTGCATTGCTTGTGCAATAAAGATGATTTTGTCATAAACAGCTGGAGATTGTCTTGTATGGAATAAATCCAGATTAAGTCAGCAACAATTACAAAAAGTTGTATAGTTTGCACAACCAACCCAAAATTATTCTCCCATTTTTCAAGGTTTAATACATTTTTTATTAAAGCAAAAAAACAGAAAAACAGAAAAAAGGTCATATATCAATATGGCTTATGGATATAAAAGAGAAGAGGAGAAATAAGTGCCTAACAAAAATGAATGTGTCCTCATGCAACGCAACTGGTGCTATGTAAAGCGTACTGATACCCGGTACCGGGTCAGGTTTGCGCTATGTAAAACTCTGTAAAAAAACATAAAGAAACATAAATAAGCAAGGTTAAGCAATCAAAGGAAAGATAGAACATCTGTAAAGGTTTATTATATAATTCTTCATTTTGCTTTTGATATCTACAGCTCAAAGATTTTAAATTCCATGGTTATCACATTTATGATTCCACCAAGACTAAAAAGATAATCCAGAAAAATATTTTCAAAAAGATTTTATTTGCTTAATGTTAATGGCAACAAGAAGATTCAACAGTCCAACTGTACAGAGTGGGAAAAAGATGGCTACCACATGTGCTGCTAAGGGGAATCTTGCTGCTTGATCTCCTGTGGTTCCTCCAACATTGGGAAGAATAGGCTTAAAATACATAAATTGATAATATGGCCATATATGCATCATATTGGAAACATTTTTAGCTCCCATATCTTACTGGTGGGACAGGACCTTTGACTTTTTAGTCTGTTGGAAGCATTGACTTGCCTGGCTTACCGGTAAGCCAAGTGGGAGGAAAGAGAATTTGCTGCCCTTGACTTTGTGCTCTCCCAGTGGTGGGCACTGAGATACCGAGTCCCATCTGAGAGACTATTAGGGTGAACACTTTTCACAGGCAAGAGGAGGTGCCCAGGAAATGCTGACTCTAATAGGGAGATGATAGTTTGCATATCTCTTTGAAGTAGCACTGGGACTGACTCCATTGGCAAGAACGACTTGGGGGATAGTAGAGGCGAGCGGTGACCGTGCTACATGGCAAATCCTATTGAAGTAAGAACAAAAGACATCTCTGTGCTCACTCCACACCATTTTTTTTTAATGTAAGCATCTCTCCAAGACTAAAACTTGACATTGACCCATAAACAAAATATACACTTTGCATCATAATACTAATATAAATGTCACAAAATGTGAATTGTGAATACTCTTGCAGCCTGACCATACTCACCAATGGTACATCAGAAGCCAGAACTGAAGAACTCTTAGGACTTTGTAGGGGAGGATAACAAAGTGCCAGTGACTGGGGGAAAGTTAGGGGACAAATACTTAGCAGTTATCCAGAGGTTGAAAAAAACAGAATGAGAACTGGTCTTTATCTGAGTTGACTTACCCTTTACCTCATGAATCTATCTTCATAGCAACGCAGTCACTGCAAGAAAGATCTGAACAATGTTACTCTGTTGAGTCAGCCGAGTAGGAGGTTAAGGTTGAGCACATAGATAAAAGAGGGCTCGATGAAAGGATTGCAACTGATTTAGAAGAATAGGGTAGGGCTCGGGTAAGATCCCTGGTAAAACTTAACAATAATATGGGGCTAGAACCGCAAAGAACAGAACCTAAAATACTCAAAAATAAGTGAAAGATTGATGCTCCCTGTCAAACTTTGGAGATTGTGGAAACTGTTGATAGTAAAAACAATAGCATTAACAATTCTACAATAGTAATGCTAGGTAGAGCACAGGAAATTATCATACCAACAAAAGAGCTAGAAATGAGCCTTCCTCAAAAGTCAGTGCAAAAGGAGATAATTAAACCCTGAACTTTTTGCGGGAGAGGGCTATCCTTACCCTCAGAGAGATTTTAGAGAGCAAAGATTCAGTAACCAAAGCACAAAAATCATGGAAGGAGAAGTAGAAAACATTTTGATTAAGTGCAAAGGGTACTAAGGCCAGTATAAATGGCTCTTCACACCTTAGCAAAATGTGTTCACAAACACATCAACTGTAACTCCCCTTGGTTTATACAATGTATGCTCTACAAGAAGGCTCCAGATACCGGCTCTTATGTCTTTCAACAGATTCCAAATGCACTAGTAATTTAAAAGAATCAACTAGTGAGAAGCAAAATGAGGGAATGAGACCTGAGTAAACCAAAAAAGCAGCACAGTGAGCACAGCCTAGGAGGCTGTGCTAGAAGGATATAAATATCCATGAGGATCACGATAATCTGCAAATGGTCTGCCTAAAGTCTTTCCCACAGTGGTCCGTGAAATCTAAATCACTCAATGGGAACACATAATGAACTTTGATCAATTGAACGAAAAAGTAGACGTTTAGCAGAAAATGTGGGCATTCTTGGATACTTTTTTTTAAATTTTATTTTTTATTGCAGATTCACAGGAAGCCATGAGCAATCAATCAGATATTCCAGTTATTCAGCGCAGGTGGCGCATCTCACCATAGGTAAAGGGATACACGGCCATTCAGCCCACATCCCGGGGGCTGGGCGGCAAGTATCAGGAGAGGGCTGTAGGTATAAATACCCCTGAAAATGCAGGCATACAAAGGGCATTCCGGGAGTCCGCATTTTTTTTCTGTATTCTATTACAAAACCCCTCCCCCCGCCTCCCTAATGAACAATAAACATAAGTTTCGTACTCCCAACAATGCATACACGAGAAAACAGCAGCAGTTACATTTCTAAGTCCTCCCTCGGCACTCTAGTGCCAGCATAGTCTTCCACAGTTCTGAGCCATAAGTGGCAGGAGTATCATGCCCCCTGCAAGTTCGGCGTGTTTCATCCCACCCATGGATCGTGGTCCTGATTGTTCTCGTGTTCTGACCCATGGTCCACTCTAAGTAGCCCCCCCTCAGAGCCCTCCGTCCAGCCCATGGTAGCGTCTCCACTTAGACCAAACTTTTCGAAATTTTTTTGGACATCCCCTCGCCTTATAGGTTACCCTCTCGGCTGCCATATACAGATCTAGCCCTCTCCTCCACTCCTCCAGATCCGGGGGTTCCGGGGCCCCCCAGTGTCTTGCAATGTCCCTTTTCGCTACCACCAGCGCAAGGACCTGGAATATGAGGAGTGGGCGAGTCAGGTCCACCTCGCTAGTCATGCCTAACAGTGCCAGCCTGGGATCCCGCGGAATCGGGGTCTCTAGAACCTCGTCTAGTTCCTGAAATACCTATGTCCAGTAGGTTTGTATTATGTCGCACTCCCCTAATGTATGATAGAAGTCCCCCACTTCCTGCAGGCACCTAAGGCAGCTTGGGTCCTCTATCTTCCCCATTTTGCTGAGGCGTAGTCTGTCGTAGTAGGTTCTATGTAATATATTAAATTGAATGAGCCGTAGTCTCGACTTGATAGCCACCTCCCGGGGGTGCATCAAAACTATTTCCCAGTCCAGGTCCTCCATCTCTCCCACTTCAGCCTCCCATGTGGCCCTGAGGTTTGCCAGATCTCCCAACATATGATTGGTCAATGTTTTGTACATCAGGGAGACCGCATTTCCTGGAAGTCGTTCTTGAAGGAGCCTCCCCTCCAATGGTGCGTATTCCGGGATGTCTGAGAGTGTGATGTTTTGTGCGCTCCAAGCGTGCCGTAGCTGGATATATTTGAAGTGTTGTGTGTTATGTAGCCCAAACTCTGTTTTAAGAACTTGAAAAGATTTTAGTTCCCCCTTGGCCACCACGTCTCCGATAGTTGAAATGCCAATAACGTCCCACCTTTGAAAGCCTTGCAATTTGTTAAGTTCAGTCAACCACTGGCAGTGCCACAGCGGTGTCTGCCTCGTGGGCCTCTTATCCCAACCCATACGTCTTTCGGCCTTTGTCCATGCGCTAATTGTGATAGACGTAGCCGGGAGGAGGTGTGCCCTACCAGGACTCCCATAGAGGTAGCACAATAGGTTCCTCGAAGACATTTTTCGTCTCTCCAAGGCATAAGTCGGGTGGTCCACCGGAGCGTGGAGCCAATCATTGATGGGTGTTAGATGTTCAGCCCAGTAGTAGGCCTCTAGGTTGGGAAGCGAGATCCCTCCGCTATACTGGTGCCTCTGAAGCGTGGACAGAGCCACCCTGGCATGTTTGCCCAACCAAAGGAAGGACCGCAGATCCGCATGTATCCTGCGGAAGACCGCCACGGGTATCGGGTAGTATTCGTTTTGCAGGGCGTAGAGAAATTTCGGCAGAGTGACCATTTTATACATGGCCGCCCTACCCAGGAGTGTCAATGGGAGCTGTCTCCACCCGGCCATGTCCGTCACCTCATTAGTTATAATCCGTTCCAGGTTTCTGCGGAAGGAGAGGGTTGCACTGGTGGTTACATAGATCCCGAGATATTGGAAACCTTCCGTGGTTGTCAACAGTGTGTCTGGCAGCCTCCCCCACTGGTCACGTCCCCTGGGGTCGTAGAGTATGGATTTATGCCAGTTAATTCTGTGTCCTGCCATTCCACCATACTTCTCCAGTTCTCGGAAGAGCGCCGGGACGGTGATCTCTGGCACAGTAATGTATAGCAAGACATCGTCCGCATATATCGATATCTTTTCTGACGTCGTATCCGTGACTTTGCTCATGAAGCCATGAATGTCATTGTTTTGCCGGATCCTGGCAGCGAGCACCTCTATGGTGAGCGTAAAGAGGAGGGGAGACAGGGGGCATCCCTGTCGAGTGCCTCTCTGAATTGGGAACTCGCGCAACATCTCCCCATTCACCCTCACCCTGGCCCTCGGGGCAGTATAGAGAAGCTGGACCCACCTGATAAAATTGGGCCCAAAGCCAGACTTACGGAGCACTGCAAACAGGAAGGGCCAGTGTACCGCGTCAAATGCCTTCTCGGCATCCAGGGAGAGGAACCAATGTGGGTCGCTTCGCCCATTCACTTCCTGCAGCCAATTATGGGTTCTTCTAAGGTTCAATTTGGTGGCTCTGTCTGGTAGAAAGCCTGACTGGTCCAAATGAACTTAACTTGTAATTACGGTCCTCAAGCGGGCCGCCAATATGGTTGCTAACAATTTGACCTCCGTGTTTAGCAGGGAGATAAGCCGGTATGAGGCACAATTCTCTCGTGGTTTGCCTTCCTTATATATGTATAGGCATTTGTATGTATATATGGGAATGATCGTGGCCATGGCAAGATCCGGGGGGAGCATTCCCTCTTAAAAGGCCCCGGTAAAGAGGCCTTTAAGATGGCGGGTCAAAAGGTCCGCCACACGTTTGAAAAACTCCGCGGGGAAACCATTCGGGCCCGGGGTTTAGCCTGGTCTCAGTCTGGCTATGGCTTCTGTGATGTCATCAGACGTTATGTCTGCCTCCAGGGCCTCCAGGGTCTCAGGAGGCAGGACCGGTAGTAGCGTAGTGCCCAAATATTGTAAGGCCTCGTCATGAGTTGCAAGATCACGGGCCGCATAACACCTTTCATAATACGTGGCAAACGCTTCCGCTACCTCAGTGTCGGTGCTAACAGTGGTCCCATCTGCGGTCTCTATACTGTCTATCCATCTTGCCGCCCGCTCCTTTTTGCCGAGCCACGCCAAGAGTTTCCCCGACTTGTCCCCCACATCGTACAACCTATGTAGAGTGGCAAGGGATTGTGTCTTCGCCTCGTCAGTTGCCAGTGCTCTATACTGTTTCTGGGCATCAAGTAGTCGTCTGAGAGTCCCGCCATCTTTTTGGGTCAGATATTCCCTCTCCCGTTCCAGGACATCCTGTTCTAGAGTAGCTACCTCGGCCTGGAGCCTCCTCCTTTCCTCTCCCAGTCTGGAGTTTATCCTATCTCGCAGCACTGGCTTTAGGGCTTCCCACAGGGTGACACTAGAGTCTATCGTGCCCTCATTTTCTGCAATATACACCTTAATGTCTGCTCGAACGCCTCTCAGTATGGTGGCATTATGAAGATCCCAGACCGTCACTCGCCAGGAACCCCTGCCCTTGCCCTGGTCGTGACCTACCCTCACATACAGTGGCGAGTGATCTGATATGCCCCTGGCCCTATATTCTGCAATATCATTTGATCTCAAATACTGGCGGGACATGAAAATATAATCGAGACGCGAGAACACCTTGTGCGCCCAGGAGTAGTATGAGTAGGTGTGCTGATGCGGGTGGAGCCACCGCCATACATCTGAAAGTCCAATTGTGGACATCTGAGTGAACAAAGCGGTGTGGTGAGTAGCTCTCACAGCGTCTCCAGATCTATCGAGCATTGTGTTCATGACATCGTTAAAATCGCCACCCACCACTTGTATAGTGTCTGCAGTGTCCAGAAGTATGTTGGCAAGAGCTGTGAGCGTACGAGACTGTAGTTTGGGTGGTGCATAGACCGAGAGCAGTGTATAAATGCGCCTATTCCAGGTGCACTGCACTCCTGCATAAGTCCCCTGTGTGTCAACCCAGGTGCGGGTGCTGCAGAATGGTGAGGACTTTTTAACAATGACTGCCACCCCTCTGGAGTCAGATGTGTATCCCGCATGGGCCAGGACTCTGTATTGGCCTCTGGCGATGAAGGCACACTGGGTACCCATGAGGTGTGTTTCCTGTAAGAAGGTAATGTCAGGGGCTACTCTTTTAATGTAGGCGTTCACTAGGCCCCTCTTTATCTTGAGCCTAGGCCATTGACGTTCCATGTCAGGACGCTCAGTCTCCGATCTCCCTCCTGCGGGGTTACTACGGTACCTGCCATCGGAAGATGTGAAGGTCGTATGTGGTTAGACTTTGGCATGTGTAGTCACCGTGGAGGCTCAATGTATGCTGTTGCACATTAACATCCGTCTTTTCCCTTCCCCAACTGTTCCCACCCTTTCCCCCACTTGGATAAACTTGAACTGAAACACCCCCACTCCCTCCCCCCTCCCCACCTCCCTCTCCGTCCAGTCTCATCCCAACACAGGACACAACTTTCCGTAAGAGTAGGCCTGTCGCCCACCCACAGATCCCTCCCTTCAAATAACCAAAGAACAGTAGACCGTATAAAACAGGGAAGCGGGTCAACTTGCGTGCTCTCCTCTGTCGGGCTGCCATTCCCAATGTCCAAGTGCACCACCATTCAGGGATCGTGCCAGTGTCGGCTCAGTAGCCCAGATCTTCACGATTCATGATTTAGAGTCTTGAGTCCCTGATTCGGGCGCACTTTGGTGTCCAGAAAAGTCCTGTTCCAACACTCGAATCTCCTCCACCAACGGGTGAGCGGATGAACTCCCTGCCACCTCTTCTTCTCGTCCAGACTCGCCGCCATCCGGGCCCTCCTCATCGTCGCCCTCTGAGCGAGCAGTGGATCGTAGAGCATCAAATCTTGAGCCAGTCCCAGCAGCACCCCTCGGGGAGGCCGAACGGCCCCTCCGCCCATTTCCCAAGTCCCGGCCTCGGTAGGGTGTCGTCGGGATTTGCCTCCTAGATCTCCTTGACTTTAGTCTTTGTGCTTTCGGCATTTCCCACTGGGTTGTATTTCGTATGGACTTATCCAGGAAATCTCGGCCGGCGGTTTCTCTGCTGTTGAGGATCGGGCGTTCCTCCAGCCATTGCCAAGCGTCTTCCGGGTGGGTGAAGAAAAGTGACTGCTCCTTGTATATCACCTTAAGTTTCGCCGGGGAAAAGGAGCATGTAGGAGAGCCTTAAGTCTCTGAGTTTCGCCTTCACAGAGTCAACAGCGCAGCGTTGTTTCTGAACCTCCTGACTATAGTCCGGAAAGACCATGATGTGTGCATTCTCCAGACGAATCTCACCCAGTTTCCTCGCCTCTCTCAGAATAAGGTCTCTGTCAGCGAAATTAAGAAAGCGCGCTATGACTGGCCGCCGGTCGTGCCCCCTCCGGAGGTTTTGCCAGGAGGGCCCTGTGCACCCTCTCGATAATGAAGCAGGGTGAGAATTGCACCGCTGGGAAAGTTTCCATGAGCCACGTGCGAAGGAAGGAGACCATATCTGCTTTCTCAATTCCCTCCCTAAAACCAACAAAGCGGAGGTTGTTGCGTCGCGCTCTATTCTCGGCGTCGTCGACCTTCCATAGAAGTTGGCGATGGGACGCCTGGAGCTCCGCCATATCCTTTCGGAGGGTAGTGATCGAATCTTCTGCCTCGCCCATCCGCGTCTCCGCAGAGGTGACCCTGTCGGATAGGTTCCGGAAGTCTTGGCGCAGGAGTGTCACCACCGAGCACACTTCTCCTATCTTCACCTCCAGGGCCGCTCTGGACTCCTGAATGTCCGTCCGTGAGGCCTGGATGGCCCCCATCAGCAACTCAGTGTCCGAGCGTGCGCTTGACGCGTTGTGGGGCCCCTCCGCTCCCGTACGCGGGGCGGTAAAATTGTCCATGGTCCCCTGTTTGGATCCTTTCGGTGGTAAATCTCTCTTCCCCATGGCTCGCTGGATCCGCGTGGCTAGCACTCTGGGAAGACGGCGAGTCACCCTGGGTCCCGGGCGCTACTCACTGCCCCGAGGAAGATCCGCTGGTTCCGCGCCTTTTCAGGGATGCCGGTGTTGAAGCCGCTCCCCGTGGGTCGCGCCGGGCACCGTCGTCCTCCTTGCCACTCGTCCCGCAGGCCGGGTCACCGGCGGGCGGCGTCAGGGGGTCCATCAATCCCCTCATCTCAGTCGGCTTATCCAGGGAGGGCAGCAGTGCAGGCAGGCAGAAGTACAATGGAGAACCGCCTCTACAGGGCACCCCTCCAGGTGAATGTCAGTGCGTGGCACAAAGCACCACCATAGCCCCTCCAACAGTACACTCTCGGGGATGTGCCAGATGGGACGCCGTGTGGCCTGCGTATGTCCCGGGGGCCGGCCAGTCTCCCCCTCCGTCGCTGTGATCCAGTCACAGGCGGGCGTTGCCTGCCGCTCCCCGTTTTTCTGCAGGGGCCGAACTCACGCTGTGGCCAGACAACAGGAGGGGGCGCTACCGTCTCGTAGCCCGGAGTACTTTGTGCTGGGTAGGTTCAGTCTTTCACAGCCAGGGTATTCCGCCACTGGAGGAAGGGTGACTGGCAGCGCTACCCCAGATTGCAGCGGCGCTCCGCTAGATCCACCCCAGCCACCACTCCTCTTGCGCTAGCAAGTCTGGGACCAGGTTCGTGTCTCTCAGCGCCGCCGGAGCTCCGCCATGGCTCCGGGCGCCATCTTGGTGCAGGTCCCCACGTGGTGCTCGGTCTCCGCCAGGTGGGAGGCTGACTCAGGGGTCTGCTCGGGGTGCGTAGGCGCTCAGTGTTGTTACCCACCCTCGGTATCCCTGAGCAGTGGGGCGAAGATCCAGTTCTCACGGTGCTCGGTGCACCCGGGAGATGACGGCCGCCATCTTGGTGTAGTCGGTCGCACGAGCGGGTGGATCCGGAGCGGTTTTCTCATCCGGAACGCCGGGGTATCCCTGGGGTCTTGCCCCTATCCGGTGCAGGACACCTTCAGCCTCACTGTTGTCGTTTTTTTAATGGTAAAAGGTAGTATTTCGTCAGATCTTGAGGCAGCTCTTCAGGAGCTCCGCGTTAGTCCGTCCTAACCGGCCATGCTGTTGGCCACGCCCCGGCATTCTTGGATACTTGATGACCAAGATAGATGTATGAATTGAAGAATTGAAGACTAAGACCCAGTCAGTAACTCAAGAATGTAGGAAGGTGGCTCTTTATATACTATACCGAAATAAGGTATAGTGTACAGTGAGTCCAGTGGAACCCCAAAGGTAGGCAGAGGCAAAAGTAGATAGCACCTTACTCTCTATTTTTGGTAGTGTGAGCGTGTCGTAAGGCTTTATCAGAGGGTAGTGTTAAGCATTTATTGTACACACTCAGGCAAGAAATGGTGTCACACGCTCAAAAACTAAACTCATACCAATTTGTTTGTATCAAAATTTTTATTTAGTTATTTTATTTCTAGAAACAAGCCAAGCCTGGTGCAGGTAAGTGAAATAATATTTTGCAAGCTTTTATGCAGTGAATTACAGTTGAATGCAGGTTCAAATGGAATAGTTGATTTACAGGTAAGTCAACAGTTCGAAATTACTTTTTAGTTACTTTACAGATTGCTGGGCACGTTACTTATTGGATTACTTTTTAAGTTACTTTTGCAAACCAGTGTGATATGCCTAGATATCACACTGGGACCTCTCCTAGACCAATGGTAAGTAATACAGTTTGGGAATATTTGATGTTTTTCAAGCTTTGATGCAAACCAACTCCACACTTTCATAGAAAAGCAGTCAATGCAATCCTATGGAAGGAAATTAAGTTATCAGTTTACAGGTAAGTACTTTGTTGTGGGAGTTGGTTTTCTGGGGTTAGAACCAGGGTTCACCCAGGGTCAAGGATGCAATCTCAAAACTCCCTCAGCGGCACTCGGGCGGCTGGGTGCAGAGTGCTGAGCACCAATGTTATCCAAATGGGGGATAGGGGGTCTCCTGTTGGGGGCTTCTCACGAATAGAGCACCAGGTTGTGGGAGCAAAACTCCAAGTGCTAGCCTCAGGGCAAAGGGGGATCTGATTTAGCATTTCTCCATGGCACAGGGTGGATGGATGTAGGGTGTCTTCTGAGGGCAGATTTCACCTTACCGTGCCACCCCGCAGTTGGGGGTGTCTCCGTGCAGAGGCTGCAGGTGACATTGGGGAACCTTAGAGGGTTCAACCCATGGTGGAATCAGACTCTGAAGTGCTGGGGGATGTTGCTAGACCAGTGGGCCATCCGGATTCGGGCTGTAGGCCTCGGGTTCAGTGGTGGTGCTAGGCGTCGGATGTCTTTGTCCTCAGCAGGCTCAGAGTATGTCTTGGGAGTTTCTTTTGAACTGAGCAGCTATTTACAGGGGATCCAGTTTTTGTTGAAGGCAGTCAGTCCTCCCATGGGTTCTGGAGGTCGCTGGCTGCAGGACAAGGCGACTTTTGGTGCAGTTTCGCTGGAAACTGCAGACGGGCCATAGAGCTGGGGACAAGCCAGTTCTTCTCTGCAGTCTCCACTGATAGGTGTCTTCTTTCGTCCTTCTTCTTCATAGGTTGCGGTAATCTGTCTTCTTGGTTCAGGGCTGCCCCCTAAATACTGTATCTAGGGGGTGTTTATGGGGCCTCAAGGTCAGTAGCCAATGGGCTACTGACCTTAGGGTTACTACACACTTGGTGTGCTCATCCCACATGGGGGAGAGGGCACAATCCCTAATCCTGATTAGAGAGTGCCTACCATCTGCAAGATGGTGGGCACTGAAGAGTGGGCTTCACCGCGCCTCCCCACCTGAGGGGTGGGGTTGGCAGAAGTGGGTACACCTTCTTGGCTGTGCTAAGTTTTCCTGTCTGTATTCCTGCAAAAAAGGAGGGGAGGCAGATAGAGGGCCTGCTCCTGAAAGCAGGAAAAGTGGGGGGTCGTGTTACAGAGGTGACAATGCCTTTGAAGCTCCCCTGCCACAGATGCCTGTTCTTGGCCTGGGGGAGGTGTGACCAATTCTGCCAAGGAAAGGCTTTGTTTCTGGGCTCAGAAAGCGAATGGGTCCAGAAGCATATCTCGTGGTGGCAGGCTGATATGCACCAGTGGTTGGTTGTTTTTCAGGGGTCAACTCTAAGATGCCCTCTGAGTGCAGTATCCATTAAATCCCACACTGGCATCAGTGTGGGTTTAATGTGCTGAGATGTTTGATACCAAACTGCCCAGTTTTCAGTAAAGCCATAATGGTGCTGTGGAGTTATTAATGACAAACTCCCAATACCATATACTCTTAATGGCATTACTGCACTTATAATGTCTAAGACTTGGTATAGACAGTGTAGGGGTACAGGGCTCATGCACTTGTACCCTCATCACTGATATAGCGCAGCCAGCTAGAGGGGTGGCTAACCTATGCCAGGGCCCTGGGTTGTAGGCATGGTGCACAAGCATGTGTGCCATGCCGACTCTTCACTTTGCTCTGCACAATAACATGCAGCCTGCAATGGCAGTGTATGTGTGTAAAGGTACAGGGCCTCTAAGGGTGGCACAATAAGTGCTGCAACCCTTAGAGGCCATCCCTGGCCACAGTACCCTTGGTACCCATGGTACCTTTTACAGGGGACTGGTATGTGGCCAGAGAGGTGCCAATTGGGGGTACAAGGTACAGTTTTGGAAAAGAACCTAGGCCCTGGGAACCTGACTGACAGGGACCCAGGGCATATCATATCAAAGTGCATCAGTAGTCTGTCAAAAAGGGAGAGGTTATTATAATAGAAATCCAGGTTCCTACAAACAACAAAACCAATGTATCACCACCTTAGAGCTAAAGAGGAGATTGAGAACCACTTCATGCGCTAAAATATTAGGATTATAAGAATCCCAGAAAGCACAAAGGGTACTACAAATGAGGGCTCATTAACAAATGGATCACAAATGTATTTAGAGATTAAGCGCTCACAGAAAGGGGAGATAGCTTTCCCAATATATGTGTTGTTTTCTGAGCCCATAATGCCAAATGCTGCTCCTCAGACAGGAGCCCCACAAAGAACTAATATATTCTCCTTCCAATACTGCATGATAAAAGAGAAAATGCTGTTTAAAGCCCAAAACAAAATGATCTTTCTAACAAAGTATTGTTATACCTTTCGGTTTTCCCAGACCATTCAATTAACACTTCAAAAAGACTTCAAACAATATATACTGGTTACTTTAAACTTAGAAAAATCGGCATTTCCTCATCATTTGTGGCTCTGACTACCTTGAAAATTCTATGACACAGATGTAAAATGTAAAAGGCTATCATGTACATGATGTTCTTAGAAGAAACACACATTGCATCTCAAGATGGTGAGATATTTTCACGGCTAGAGACTTGAGAATTAAAAAAGCCCTGAATTGTTCTTAAATCACTTAGCTGGGATTTTCAGTGTAACACAAAATCACTTTATGATACTGCACAAACAGAAGACCTAATCCTCACCAGTCAACACTAACATGGAAATTGGGCTACTAGCTGAGGGGTCTGAAACCCTAT
Source organism: Lissotriton helveticus (assembly GCF_964261635.1). Lineage (NCBI taxonomy): Eukaryota > Metazoa > Chordata > Amphibia > Caudata > Salamandridae > Lissotriton > Lissotriton helveticus. The sequence goes on from NC_136063.1 coordinate 1,770,856,576, forward strand.
TGAAGCAGCAACCACATTGTCTGTCAGGGTGAAACACAAGCAAACCCTAAATTAAAATGTGCTTAACACTTTGGAAGCTAGGCATAAAAGTAGCCAGTTTTAACTTAGAGGTGATATGTAAGGTATTCATAAAGCACATGAACAATAATAAAGTGAAACACAACACAAGAAAAATCCCACACCAATTCAGAACAATAGAGTAAAATGTAATAAACAATTGAAGACCACAACAACAAACATCCAATCAGTTAAACCGGAGATATGCAATGTTTAAGATTTAAGTGCAAATAGCGCCAAAGCGCACAAAGTGCCACTCAGTGCTATTAGGATGAGTGAGACCGGATGAAAGTCACAAGTTCAGGCCGACTGTGATAGAGCACGGCCAGATACAGGGACCAGGTTATTACCACTGAATGAATTGCCTTCACAGTTCATCGCAAATAATTTTGTTCACTGTGGAAGGGAACAGGACCAGAGTAAGTGTCACTAATGGTTGTTAATGTAGTGCGAAGAGGAGGTGGGCATCGCTGTCCTGCTAAGTTCCTGTCAACGTCACAGACAGTTGCTGCTGGAGCTTTGAATTGGTGGTCATTGTGGAGTAGTGTGGCTCACTGGTTAGAGGCGGCAGACCCGGGAGCAGAAGTCGGCCCGGGACCAGGGTTCAATTCCCGACGCGGCAGGGTCGTGGACTTGGGTCAGCGGACTCGATAATTCTCGCTTCGGTGCTTACTCTAATCAGGGGTTCCACTCGGCAACTCTGGGCATTAGCTTGCCTAATCTCCACAACGGCCCCATCAATTCTGGGGATGCCTGGCTCCACCTTGGGGACTCCCAGCAGGGACCATCCCACAGGGAAAGCCAGGACGGGTTCCCCAGAGTTATACAGCGCCAGGAAACCTACGGACGGGTAGCAGTGCGCTTTACAAGCTCAAATACATTTACATTTACATTTACATTTGTGAGGTGTCAATGAGGTAACACAAAGTGCATGTATTGCGCTGCCTGGTGTCATGGACATAAGCTGGGTTCACTGGAACTGTGCGTTGGCGGGAAGCAAGATCTAGGATTTAAAAAGCCCAAAATCTTTAAGGGAGCTCAACTGAGGCCACAACACTGGTTTAGGACCTAAGGGGAATCACGTTGGGGTCAGGCTCTCACTCCAGAAGAGGCCAGCAGAGCTCAGGCAGGTCCAGTTGCAGGCCAAGTTGCAGGTCCAAATAGCAGGTCAGATGGGCAGTTGTAGGAATACTCTTGAGCTTGTTATATCCATGTATCTCAGAACAGGAGGGCAGTTGAATGAGCTTTCGAGTCACTTCAGCCTGGGATTAAGGGTGCAGGCCCAGTCTTCCTTTTCTAAATACAATTTATCAATCCTTCTTCAATACAGTATACTTATAATAGTTTTCAATTATTACCAATATGATTTAATCCTGCAATGGAAAATTCTTTGGGAGAAAAAAACAAACAAATAGCCCAATATAGCACTGCGTCCAAACAAACCACAACATAAAATTCAAGTGTGTCTCAACAAAAGAGAGGAGACTCAACTATTTATTCTCATTAAAAAACTTTTTGGTAATTCAATATACAATTTATACAAAATTCAAAAAGCAAAAAGGGTTGCTGTCAAATAGTGTAAAAAAGGATAGAGTGAATAGTACGTGATAGTGTGATTGGAAAGGACCAAGATGGTCAGAGAAAATGAAATATTCGTTAGGTTCTAAGGCTAAAGCGTCCTTAGAGTTGTCAACAAAGAGCCTGCCCTGAGGATTATATTCGCAAAAATGTTACTCTTTCTTGCTGTGTCACAATGAGTATCTTGTCCGTATTGTCTTATAAAGGAGAGGTAAACAAGGGGGACCGTTGCAGATGCAGACTCAAGATAGGGGGGTTTTATCGTCGACGTTTCGACCCAAGGAAAGCATGGGGCAAATGATATCCTCATACACGGGTCTTCATCAGGACGGGAAGGGTGGTGAGGGGACACTTGGTTGTAGGGGAAGCAACCCCAGTGGTATGGATGGACACCCTTATATCGGTGTGCCACGAATACCAACGGTTCGCTGTGTAAACCAAGCGTGCTTTATTTTTAAGTACCACGCTGTGTGTGGCGGCGGGACACCCTCCGGTTTGGTTAAGTCAAAGAATCCAACTGATGTATCTCCACTATCGTATTTTAAAGAGGGGGCTCCGTCTAAACGCTGACCGCCGTCCTGATGAAGACCCGTGTATGAGGATATCTATTGCCCTATGCTTTCCTTGGGTCGAAACGTCGACGACAAAACCCCCCCTATCTTGAGTCTGCATCTGCAACGGTCCCCCTTGTTTACCTCTCCTTTATAAGACAATACGGACAAGATACTCATTGTGACACAGCAAGAAAGAGTAAATTTTTTGCGAATATAATCCTCAGGGCAGGCTCTTTGTTGACAACTCTAAGGACGCTTTAGCCTTAGAACCTAACGAATATTTCATTTTCTCTGACCATCTTGGTCCTTTCCAATCACACTATCACGTACTATTCACTCTATCCTTTTTTTCACTATTTGACAGCAACCCTTTTTGCTTTTTGAATTTTGTATAAATTGTATATTGAATTACCAAAAAGTTTTTTAATGAGAATAAATAGTTGAGTCTCCTCTCTTTTGTTGAGACACACTTGAATTTTATGTTGTGGTTTGTTTGGACGCAGTGCTATATTGGGCTATTTGTTTTCTTTTTTCTCCCAAAGAATTTTCCATTGCAGGATTAAATCATATTGGTAATAATTGAAAACTATTATAAGTATACTGTATTGAAGAAGGATTGATAAATCGTATTTAGAATCAACGTCTAGGACCATTGTTATCTGTAATACTTGATACCCAGGTCCTTGGACTACCATTGGGTCACCCCTTGTACAATAACAGTCTTCCTTTTCAGCAAGTAGAACAGCAGGCAGCAGAATAGCAGGGCAGCGGAGTGGCCATCCTTCTAGTAGCAAACAGCCCATCAGTCCTTCTTCTGTAGCATCCACAAGCCCAGGAGTGTACTAAAGAGTTGGGTCTAGCAGTCCAATATTGATACCTGGCGCCCACTTTGTAGTAGGAGAAGCTTTTAGAGATTTCCACCCCCTGAGGTGTCGACATCCCCTTCTTACCTGCCCTGGCTCCAGCCTGTCTGGGTTCACCAAAGACCAGTGTCATACGGTTAGAAATGGGGTTTCAGGTTGGCTATGGTATGCACCTAAGCCAGGCAGCACCTACCACTCTCCTCAGGGTAAGGGAATTACACAAACAAAATAATTGGTTTTGCTCCTTTGTAAATTGTCTCCTAAACAAAACTCTTTATGACGCTGTTGAATGTTTTATACATTAGAACACATTAGGGCCTAGCATGCAGGTTAGGTCAAACATACATCATGGCAGCTGGGCATTCTATGCCAGTCCTATTAATATGAAGATATGTCTATGCCAGTCCTATTAATATGAAGATATGTAATATACATCACAACATCAGGGCCTAAATATGGAGCAGTCGACTGTAAGCCTTATAGGAACCACCTCAACATACTTTAGTATATTAGAGCATGTAATGTAGCAGTTGGATCAGAGTAGGCCCACATCAATCACCCAATGTCAATGCTGAAATTAACTGTAAAATACACACAATTTACTGTAGGCCGCAGAAACACCAGCGTGCCCACCAGTGAAAACACACTCGCTACAACCCCAAACTCAAGGCACATGAACTCTGAATACCTAAGACATTCCTTTCGGTAATTCCATGGATTGCCATGAATGACTCAGGGGCGTCCGTCAAAGCCTCTCCCCGGACTGCCCGTAATGAAATCAAGTGCCCCCAAGGTGTGTACCAACACAGGGGGGCACAGTGAAAAATATGGCGGGAGGCCCCGTTCGGGCTGTCCTGGAATGGGGTCAGCAAAGGAGGCTTCCCACGTCCGCGCAATGCAGCTGGTGGCCATAAAATGTACTTCAGACAAACAATCAAGTCCCACTGCGCCCAGAACCTAGAGTAGAGAGGTCCCCACATCACTGGGGTCCACTTTGTCCTTGTGAATAACGACCAACTAATCAGACCCCACTGAGTCCAGCACCTGGGGACCTGCTTACTCTTTTTAAAGGGCTGCGCTCTCAGGCCCTGGTAGACAGGGGTATGCACAGACCCCTCAAGCTGGGGCGGGGAGCAAGTGTGTCTCCCTGCACACCTACTTGAGAGGGAGGGCCGCACTGGGTTTTCTTGACATGCAGTGGGGATTCAGCACACCTGTCTCGCTGATGGGGCCCCTCCAAGGGGGGTTCTTGAAGTTCTGCAGGAAATTCAAGCCCAGCAACTGCCCAGCATGCTTCGTATCTTGTTCAGTTTCTTCCACAGGTAAATCTCCAGCAAACCCAGATCGGAGCGGACTGCTCCATCTGGGCAGAGTCATTGTGTAAAGAGTTAATTTGGGCAAAAACCCCTCCCCTTGCGCTAGCCCACGAAAAGACAGGGAGCAGTCCTGCACATCCTTCCGTGCCAGAGACCAAGTCACTGCGCTCAACACACACTTCTTGTAAATCAATGCAGGATGAAGCGTTCGCCATGCTCTAGAGTTACAGAAGCAAAGGGCATATCAGCACTCCTTGGAGAACACTGGGGTCACTAAAGTAGGGTGCAGGCAGTAGTCCAAGACACAGGGTCTTTCTTAGCTGAGCAGCACCATAAACAAAGTCCCATGGCAGTTCCTCCTGGCAGCATAACAACTCCTCTTAGCAATGTGCAGTCTGTAGAGTGAGTAGCATCTGGTTACAAGTCAACGTAGTGACTCAAAATATGGAGTCACAGCCACTGTATGTATACAGCAAAAGTCTTTGTTCTGTCTGCAATTCAGAGACTTCTTAGAAGTGCACAACACTGCCATTTAAGCCCAAGACCCGGCTCCAGACACACTATAGGGGGGCGGAAACAGCATTGCGAAAGTCAGGCACAGCCATATTCAGGTGCAGGTGGAACTACTCCGACCACTCTAAATGCAGACCAGGCCTATTCAGGTGCAAGGGAAACTCCGGCCACCACTCTAAATGCAGGCAAGGTCTGTTCAGCCCAGCGCTTAGTCACCCAGGAAAGGTGGGATACACCTCAACCCCCCTTGTGACTGTCTATAGGGAATGCACATCCTCTTCTCCTGTCAGTCTAAACTAGACGGTGAATACACAACCAAGCAGGGCACAAAGAGTCATAGGCACACAGAAAGGCCCACTTCTAAAAGTGGCATTTCTAAAATAGTAATACCAAATCCGCTTTCACCAATAAGCAGGATTTATTACTATTTCAAACATACCAAATATGGCTGTGCATTCATGTCAGAAATTACCACTACAGCACACATTAGGGAATTCCAAATGCAAACCTATGGGAGAAGCAGTCTCACAGCAGTGAGAAACCAAATAGGCTGTTTGTCACTTCCAGGACATGCCACACAGTTAAAGCACATGTCCTATCTTTTACCTACACAGCACCCTGCCCATAGGGCTAGCTAGGGCCAAACGTAGGGGTGACGTATATGCAGTAAATGGGGAGTTTCAGATGTGACAGCCACTTTAAATTCCACGTCACTGCAATAGTAAAATGTGTGCACAGGCCCTGCAGCAGCAGAGGCTTGAGACACGTTTGAAAGGCTACTTTGATGGGTGGCGAAAGCCGCGCTGCATGCCCACTGGTAGCATGTAATTTACAGGCCCTGGGTATATGGGATACCACTGTACAAGGGACAGACCATGTAAATTAAATATGCCAAACAGGTGTAGACCAATCTTACCAAACCTACAAGAGAGAGCACATGCACTTTAGCACTGATCAGCAGTGGTAAAGTGCCCAGAGTCATAAAACCAACAAAAACAGGTCAAAATATATACAGGAGGAAGGCAAACAGTTTGGGGATAACCCTGCACGAAGGGGCAGTTCCAACACATGACTTTTGGTAGAGTGCTCAGGCAGAACCCTCGTGATGTGCCACTGTAGTAGGTTTCAGATTCACCCCCTCATGACCTCAGAGTGGCCCATTCTGCCAACAACTAGCTTCCATTTGCCTCACTGTCTGGTAGCAATGCACAAAGACCAACTCCCAGCTAAACCTAGTCCCATGCATACAGGCAGCAGACACTAAATGGATGGGACAAGAAAATGCAAACTTTATACAAGGTGCATTTTGATAATTGTCATATATATCTGACTTTAGCATTATAGAAGGTTTTTAATTACAGTTTTTCTATATACAGAACTGTGACCTCTCTAAGTGCTTCCGCTTTAAGCATGGGAAGAGGTGTGACAGTGGCTAGGGTGCCTGACTCCACACTATGGGGTTCACGGTTTGATCCCTGGTGCAGGTCAGTCCAGCACCATGTGACTCTGGGCAATAGCTTGCTTAATCTTCCCGAGGGCCCCCAGCGTCTTCACACCCTTGGGAAATTGTTTGCTTTACATATACTGGATTTCATTTCATTTCGACGTGATCGCTTATTGCATATAATAGGGTAATCCAAAGTTATACTATGGGAGAGGTAGGCCTTGCATTAGTGAATTACGAATTTAGAAGTTCTTCACAACCAGAACTTGTAAACGTTAAAAGTACATGTCCAATATTTTGAACACACCACACCCTGACCTGTGGGCTGTTTAAAGCCTGCCTTAGGGATAACTTATATGTATTTAAAAGGAAGGTTGTGTCTTTATTGTTTACATGCCAAATTCTTCAATAAACAAGTTTTCTTTTAAAAGGAAGGTTTAGGCCTGGCATAAGTTTATTTTGACAGGTCAAAATGGCAGTCTAAAACTGCATACACAGGCTGCAATGACAACCAGAAACATGTTTAAAATGCCTACTAAAGTGGGTGGCACAATAATTGCTGCAGGCCCACTGGTAGAATCAGTAGTAGCATTTCCTTTACAGCCCCTGGTTGCGGGTAGTACTACTTTACTAGGAACTTATAAGTAAATTAAATGTGCCAATGAGGTGCAGGCGAATTTTATCATGGGTTGAGTGAGCACAAGCACTTTAGCACTGTTTAGCAGTCGTAAAGTACACAGGGTCCTAAATCCAAGAAAAACTAATTTTTGTAAACAGGACATGATAAGGCAAAAGGTTCGGGAGAAGACCACACAGAAGACTGTCAGGTCTATCACAAAGTAAAAGAAGAAAGCTTGTCTTCATGATCTTGACAGTCAGTAAGTACCTTTTGATCCAAAATTCCACTGCATAGATTGTATTCTCTAGTATGCTATTTTTGAAAGAACATTTTGAACTTTATTTGTTCGAATTTCATAGCAGTAAGAAAGTTATGGTAATCTTTGCTAAAGCTGTCCTTCACCTTGTTTGCAGGGTTTTGAACTGAATAAATCTGATAGATTTGATTTCTGACTTAGTTACACACAGTGCTTCTAATGCATTACAAGCTGATGAATGTCTATTTGGTAGCACAATATTTCTGTGTTAGCACAATCTTTCTGTGCCCTTACTTTGCCTTCCTTTCACTGTGCAGGGCAGACACATCAGACACACCACAGGAGGTGGAGCCAGCATTGTAGAGGACAGGCCCATCCCTATTCAGGTCCCAGGTGCAACTCCTCCCTCCCATCTAGATGCAGATCTCTCTGTTCACCCTGCCTGTCTCCTTGAATCCCCCATCCCTTTTACTCACAAACCCAGACAAGGAATGCACAACCTAGCAGAGGCAGCCCTGGACAGTTAGGCAAGAACATACCTACTTTCTAAAAGTGGTATTTTCAAACACAGAATGTTAAAACCAACTTTACTAAAAGATGTATTTTATCATTCTGAGTTCAGGCATGCTAAATTCGAATTTCTACCATGATCCCTGAGTCAGTTAGGATTATAAGAATGTAATAATCTAACTGCCCATTCTAGCCTATGGAGAACAGCTAGCCTTGCAATAGTGAAAAACGAAAATGGCTGTAATTCACTATTAGGGCATGCTACACAGACCAGAGCATGTTCTACCTTATACTTACAATGCACCCTGCCATTGGGTCTACCATAGGGGTGTCTAATATGAAGCAAAGGGAAGGTTAAGGGCAGGGGTCTCCAACCTGTTGTGTAGTGTGAGCTACTTCTGGTCAGTGAAAATCATCGTGAGCTACTAAACCCCAAGCAACTCGCGCATTTTTCGAGCGACCTCCCCCGCCCAGTTTTATTGACGTTAAGCCTATTTCTTCAGAGCCCATGGGCCCCATACTGTGGCTTCAACACAATAACACTGAAAGAAACAACTTGTTTTCCCTTTTTACATGTGCACTGCCTTCTGCAGCACAGTGAGACAAAAAGCTAAAGCACAAGCCACAACAGTGACACAACAAAAGCACAAGCAGTGCAAGCGGAGGCTGATGCTTGTCGGAATGGGACAGAAAAGAGGCTCTGGCACCAAATTAAAAGCAGCCCCATAAGCCGGGTCTGATGGCTCACTGCACTAAAGCAGCCACTGCAGGGGCCTGTGCTTGACCTCATGGTCACAGGTTTAAATCCCAGCAGGTCCACTCATCCTTTCATCCATTTGAGGTCGATATAATGAATAGCCTTGAGTTGGGTAACAATAAACATCTGTTATTCAGCCCCAGGACACCTTCGGGTAATCGTGCACTTTGCAACTAGACCTGTTATGTTATTAAATATAGGGCAGGCAAATGAAATAGCTAAAAAAGGGGCCCACATTTGCAAAATAAGTAAAACTTAGACATGTTGTGGGACGGTGTTTTTCAAGGTATGGAAGACTACTTGGCTATTTGTGCTTGCAGCAGGCAATTTTTGGTACTATCAGAAATTTTTACAATAAAAAGCAGCCCACCAGCCAATAAAATCGGCACACAAATAGCCAAAAACCCACAGACAAGCATTGGCATAGACTACCAACCAATACAATTGTCACACAAACAGACCACAAAATAACCATACATAACATCCTGAGTTGCCACACGACACCATGAAACAGTCAAGGCCTCACTGTGGAGATGACTGAGCTGGGAAGCCAGAGCTGCCTGTGTCCCTGAAGAGCACACAGAGGCCAGTGAAAAGGCACATTGTGGTCCAGCCCACCTCTGGTTCAGTCAGCACAGGCTCAGAATGGACCAGCTTGAGAGGTAGAAGCTTAAATGGGGCATGGCAGGGGAGTTTGGTGACAACTATTGGATGTTATATTGAAGTGAAGGCAGGAGTCAGAAAGTTAGCATCAGTGTAACAACAACCTTTTTTTTGTCAAAAAGCCTCCTGCACCTCTGACTTGTTCCTATACACAGCTCTGTTGCACAGGTCCATCAATCGAGCCTCTTTGCTAAGGGCGAACAGGGAGTCTTCAGTCAGAGGGGTCTCGACATTCAGAGCAGTCTTTCATATCCTCCGAGTAGTTCTCAATGTGGAATCTGGATTGTCCTGGTGTGGAAGTTAAATTTGCTCTGTAACTGGGTGCTGGCTTCTTTGAGCAATACCTTGGCATCAGCATCTTTATTGATCGCAATGTGCACCGATGGAACTGGCTGCGACACAGTTAGTGCCCAGATGTGGTGGTTTTGCAGCGCCTTCAGCCTCGGGATTCGCAGCAGAGATTCCTTCGCAGCACTGAAGTCTACTCTACGCCCCTTGAGTCCCTTCCATCAGTACGAGCAGCACATCCCTCAGTATGGCTAGTATAGTGTGACCCCCAGGACCAGGATCGAAAAGACAAGGAACGTACAGATGGGATCCACAATTTTATACTCTGGCTTGAAGTAGCTGACGTAAGAAGCCACCAGTACCCCAACGTTCTGCAACAGGTCCCCCACAACATGAATGAAGGCAGCTCGCACACTGGTGCTCTGCTCCTTCTCGGGGGTGGTCTTGTGCGAATGTTCATGTGATCCTTCCGTAGGGCCATGACTATGACCATGCCCAGTCTGATGCAGGATAAAGCCCACCATTATGATGTTAACTGCTCGTAATGGTAAGGTGATTAGCATAATATTCCGTGCCCACTCTCACCACGTGCTTCCGGTGCCCTCTCCCTGCCCGGCTCCATGCCCATGCTATCGCCCCCTGCACCCTGTCCCCTGTTTCTGCTCTCTGTCCTCCCCTGCTCTCACTCTGTGCTTCCGGTACCCCCTGTCTGTCTGGTTCTGTGCCACAGGACCCTGCCTCTGTCCCACTCCCTACTCATTGCATATCCATGGCTAAGGTCCCTGCACCTGTCCCTGCCCTGCTCACCACTGTCCTCTATCGCTGCACTCCCCCCTGTCCCTTGTTCTGCCCAACATGTCTGCCTTCCTGCCACTGCTCCCTGTCCCAACCCCTGCACTCTGTCCTGGCTCCCGGATACGCTCTCTGTTACTGCACCTTGCCCATGCTCCCTGCCCTTTCTCTAAGTCTACACTGCCCTTATCCTACCCTTGCTCCTGTCCTGAGCCCTGTTCACCGTCTCTGGCTCTCCCTCACTCTTTCCTTGCCCCCCTCTACGCCCTAAGTCTGCCAGTGACATCTCGACAATCTTCTCGTCGAACCCTCTGTCTCTCTCCATCCCCACTGTCTCTCCCCAGCCCCTCTCTCTCCTCCTACCCCTAATGTCTCCCCCAGGCCCCCTCTCCGTCCTGCCTCTCACGGTATCTCTGCGCCTCCTTGTCTCTCCCGAACCCCTCTCTTGTCTGCCCCTCACTGTCTCTCTCCGCCCCAACTGTCTCTCCCCAGCCCCTCTTGCTCCTCGCGATCTCTTTCAGTACAGCGGCTGCTCTCTCTCTCTCACTCTCTTTCCAGCGCCCCAGTCTCTCCCTAGCACCACTGTCTCCTCCTGCCCCTGTCTGTCCTGCCCCTCACCTTGTCTCTCCAGCGGCCCCTCCCTGTCTCTCTCCAGCTCCTCTGTTCCTCCCCAGCCCCCCCTCTCTCTTTCTCCCCGTCCCCTCTCTCTCTTTCTTTCCAGCCCCTCTCTTAACACCTCCTTCAATCTCGTAGTCACAAAACCAGAGATTATCAGCTCCACTGTCAAGTAAACCAGGACTCCGGTCACCACCCAGATGGCAAGAACTGAGAGCAAAGACCTACTTTGCTCCAGTCTCGCTCTGGTTCCCCCGCCCCTCTCTGGCTATGTCCCTCCGTTGCTGTAGTCGCAGAGCTGATAGTGCCCGAGCCCGGCCTGTGCAAAGGGGGAGGAGGGTGTGTGTGGGAGTTGGGGGGAAGGGGTGCAAAACTCTTGCACCGGCTGCAAAGTCCCCTCCTCCGCTTCAGCTGACCCTCCTCGATGACCTCCGCTGATCGACCCTCTCCCAGCACTGACCCTCCCCTGTCCATTGTTTCTGCCTTACCGGGCCCAAGCATATTTCCAACAGCCACACCACTCAGTATCCCTCGGTGCACCCGGCCCTCGTCACCATTCCAGTGATCCTCCCTCCCGTGAGACTGCAGCAAAGGAACGTCATCCTCTTCGGCCCGCCCCACCCCATCTAAGCCAAGCCAATTGGAGCAGCTGTGTTGGGTGAGGGCGGGCAACAGACACGGAAATAACCCTAAATAGCCCAATTTAAAACTAATGGGCTACTAAATTGAGCAGCACTCAGCACGAGCTACTCATAGGGTCTCGGCGAGCTACCGGTAGCTCGCGATCGACTGGTTGGAAACCCCTGGTTTAGGGACTGGCAAGTGGGTGCACTTGCTAAGTCGACATGGCAGTGCTAGACTGCACACAGGCCTTGCAATGGCAGGCCTAAGACACACTTTACAAGCTGCTTCTGTGGGTGGCACTACCAGTGCTGCAAGCCCACCAGCAGCATTTGATTTACAAGCCCTGGGCACACATGGTGCACTGTACTAGGGACTGACAGGTAAATCAAATCACCCAATCATGGAATCACCAATTAGTACATCAATTTAAATTGGGAACACTTGCACTGTGGCACTGAATAGCAGTGGCACAGTGCCCAAAGCATATACCCAGCAAAAACATATCAAAATGGAGACAATCCATCAAAATGGAAGGGAGACTCAAACCAATGATGCCAGGTCTAACAGTAGGCATTGCTACCATGGAATCAGTCATATCTAGCTAATCTATGTCGGTGTTTGAAAAATGAAAACCTCAGTGAACCTCAACCCTATGGTGCAGATCATCAAAAATATGACTTCACAATTAAATCTGATATTTTTAATTTTTAAGTAGGAAATAACTTTACCTTGATATAATTATCCTCAGCAGAGATATACCTAGGCCTGCCCTACAGAAAATATAGCACAACCTGCATAGTGAAATAGCATTTATGCCATCCATCACTGTGAGGGCACACATTTTAGATAAGAATGCACCACCTTGAATAAATGATGCATTCTGTCTTGTTGGCTTACAATACAGTATTCTGGAGTAATTTATCAATATAAACATAGGTGTTCCTATAGCAAAGGCACTTTCTCTTGACATGTTCTACTGCAGTACCTTTAAACTACAGCCCTTCCAGACAAATTGTGTGTGGTGTAAAACACACTGCAACTCTCATATGACATTAAACCCCCCATGTACTTGGTGCATTTTAAGTGCCATATGCTATGAACTTACCGGAAAGTTAAATGGAGCAATTGGGTAAAACCAATTGTATCAATCAGATTATAGGGTAAGAGCATTGCACTGTTGCACTGAATAGCAGTTTCACAGAGTATACAGTCCTAATATCATTATAAATAGGCCCAACAAAAGGTGAAACATGGCGAGACAGAAAGGGCACATTTTCTATATATGGTAAAGGCCTTGGGCTTCTCTTATGATTGGAGGCAGTAGTCTGTGCAGCAACTTTCCTAGTATTTCTAATTAGACCTCTTGAACGACATCTTTCACGGCATGGCATACCTCAGAAGGGGCTTAAAGATGTACAACCACATCCCCCAATTCTAAAAACATTACACTGGCTCCTCCTCTAGGCTTGCATTAAACTCAAGACCAGAGGCATTTCTTACCAAGTTATTAGAAAGAGCACTCCCTTTTACCTGCCTAAGAAACCAACCACTGCAGGGAAACTGTTCCACTCCAGAGTCATCAAGTGGAAAAAGAAGACACAAGTTCTCAATCTTTGCACCTAGGATGTGAAACACCATCCCACTCAACATCACAACTGCCCGATTCCTTTTGTACGTCAAGAAGCAATTGAAAATGCATTTCTTTGGAAAGCACTGCCACCCCTCATGACAAGAATTATTTGTGATATGTCCCATGTAAATGGTCATGAATCATATATTTGGGCTCTCATCCTCTTTCCCAGGGACCATTGCTTCCAAGCTATGTATATATTATAGAAAAAGCCAGGCATACATTTATATATGCTAGAGGCAGATAATCTTTACAGCTGAAAATTGTAAGGAAGACAGTGTTTTTAGGATGTGGTTATTTAAAATATATCTGAGATCTGTTGCTTCAGATACTGTCGTGGCAGTTTAAATAACTATCGAGATGAAATCCCATCAAACAAGGAAATACATTGAGTTGCATATAGAAAGAACGACTCTGGTGTAAAATCATTGTCGCTTTCTATCGAAGATGCTCTTTTCCCGCGACTGTTTATTTTTATAAGTGAGAACGCTTCGCTCTTGTTGTCTGCTGGCTTTAGAGTGCCTGACAGCACGCCCCTCTTTCGTTCTCATGCTCTGAAACATTGTAGCCAAAGCGGTTTAAATGTCTTTTAATAGTTTTACGATCCCTACAGACTCTGAACATGGCAATATTTTGAAATGTGAACAGTCTTATCAATTTCTACCTAAAAGCACTATCGGGATAGTAAATAGTACAGCATTTGAAATCATGGACATTTATTGGCAAACTTTCAGGTAGAATGTGATCAAGGTACACATCTAAGCTGACACCAGTTTTGGCAAGTGCCTCAGTACCTTGCACCTGAAATCATAAATTTCATTTTCCATTACTAACAATAAACCCCCCATAAGGGCAGCACTGTGGCTGGAAGTTAACAGCACACCCCAGCTGGATGCCTCTATGTGACATTTCAATGGTTTATTGCCTAGATCATGGAGGTTTATGTGTGACATTTCCACGGTTTTTGGCCCAGCCCTGTCCTGGATGCTTATGTGTGACTGATAAAGGCATGCTTTCTGGCCTGGGAGCTTATTCTTTCTGGCCTGAGGGCCTAATTGTAACATTTCCCCAGTTTATGGCTTGGGTGCTTGCTTATGTGTGGCATTTCCATGGTTTATGGCATGGGTGCTTATGTGTAGCAATTCCATGCGTTCTAGTCTGAGGACATGTGTGTGACATTTTCACGGTTTATGGCTTGTGTGCCAGTTGAGGGTGTGGGTGGAGCCAATAGAGGAAATAGGTGGAGCTGGTGAAGGAAGTTGGTGGAGCCGGGGACAGGGGTGTGGCCTCCGACAAACATTTGAGCACCTGGACTTCTTATTTTACTAATTAGGCGCTGCCGTGCCCCACAGTCTATCACCTACCAGAGCCCTCCGTGTATAGCTGCCAAGGTTTTAGATTGCTATGTATGACTTTTCTATAATTTCAGAGCAATTTTGAGTGACATTTCAAAGCGTATGAGTGACAGTTTCTGGTTAGCAAAATGAAGCAATTACGGAGAGGGAAACATATAAACATCAGAAATTGCACCCATTTGCTGAACAAGAAACTCTAGGAATCCGTTATTAGCATTACAGTTGTCACCTGTGATTACCACTTTCCAGGCTCGGCACAGCCATAATTCAATTTGCAGAGGCCATAGTTACAGACACAGAGCGAACAGGCCAGTGCGAGCAGCAGCAAGCACCTTAGTCCCTCTAACCAGTACCCAGAGTTAAGTTAATGGCCCTACCGCAAGACTCGTGGATTGGGGCGCCTTCAGGCCTCCTGTCCCAGATTTATGGCGTCAGCATGTGTTCCTCTGCTCTGCCAGTTCCCCTCTCCAGCCCAGCCATTATATGTGATTTTTTTGGGCTGTGTGCTTCTTCGTGAATATCATATGCCCCCCGTTCTTCATATCTTTCCTCCGGCTCCTTCTCTCCCCATCCCCAAACGTATCTTGTCACCTGCTAGCTGCCTTCTTTGCAAACTTCCCGCTCTGGCAACAGGATCGAAGGTGACTTACCCCCTCCCACGCGTCACCGCGGGCAGTCTTTGAATTACATCCCGCCTCAGCGGCGCCGCGGAGCAGGCATCAAAATACATTGTAGCAGCAGTGCAGTCACAGTCAGCCTGATAGAAGCCATCTGCAATCACCAGAAGCCTGCAGAAGCAGTGTGTGCAGGCCACAGCCTTAATTGGAGCTGTGTCTCTTTTACCTCATCTACCACCAGCTTCACTTGCTCCCTCATACCGGCCCATATTTTTCCCTTTTACCCACTGCCTTCCCTCCCCACCCTCCTTGCCATCTCCATCGCTGGGGTTCATTAGCTCTCCTCTCTCCCCTCAAACCCCAGACTCCTCATCCTGCCTCTTCACTCCTCTCACCTGCTGCTCCCCATAGCTTCTCCCTTCTCTCTCTTCCCACGTGTGCCCATCTCTCCCCTCGACTTCCCTCCTCTCGTACATTCAGTCTACCTCTCTGTAGTCTCTCCATCTCTACCTCGCTCTCCCACCCACCGTCTCTGCATCCCCTTGTATTCCCTCACAGCCCCGCTCCCTCCATCTCCCTCCTCTCACCTCCCCTCCCCCCCACACACACACCCCAGCACATGCTCTGCTGTGACTAGGGAAGCTTGGACAGTAAATGGGATTCAGGGGGTGGGGAGCCGCTCACGCTCGCCTGCCTCTGTGCACCGCTGGATGGCAGGGCATGAATGAGAGAGCGGAGTTTGCCGCCGCTTCCTTCCTTAGACCGAGGAGCCCCCCCAGTGACCTGTAATTTTATGACGAGGCAGGGGCCCTGGCAGTTTCAATCTGAGTGTGACAGTGTGTGAATTTAGTGACCGACCAATATTGCGGGTAGACCCGGCCCTGAAACTTAAGTGTTGGTGCTTAGCAACAGGAAAGCTCCAGCACAAATTAAGCACTGCCCTCATACGATATGATCACTTCTGAATGGGACGAATGGTCACATCATACCTACCAACATATTTTCACCATTTTAACTATGGCAGAATAGGGGAGGGATTATTGTGGGTAACGGAAAGGCAGGCATTGAGAAGAGTGGTGTGGATAATATAGATGTATTCCTTTAGCAATGCATTTCTGTGCCAATGTCGAGAGGCCATGAGGGTCATTTCATTTTGCAGGCATACCGATTGATAACCATGCTGCCTGTGCAAATACTGGGGATGAAAACAAGCTTATGGTGCTGTCCCCATTCTCTCACCTCAACAAAGCATACATTAATGCTATGTGGTACATCCAAAGACTCTATATCGAAATCGAGGGCCCGATTCACAGAACTAACTTAATACAGTATCCTAAACTTACTACTTTTGGTATTCACAGGAGGCATTTAGTAGTCTTAAGTTAGGATTATGTCCTCAGTTAGGATTTTGTCCTAAATTAGGATTTTGTCTTAAATTAGGATTTTGTCCTAAATTAGGATTTTGTCTTAAATTAAACTTAAGTTTAATTTAAGTTTGTCTTAAGTTTAACTTAAGAAAAATCCTATCTTAAGACAAAATCTTAACTAAGGACAACATCCTAATTCAGGACAAAATCCTAATTTAAGACAAAATCCTAATTTAAGACTACTAAATGCAGTCTGTGAATACCAAAAGTAGTAAGTTTGAGATTTTGTTGTAAGATATGTCTCTGTAGTAGTATTTATTTCGACCAATAACATGACCAGAGAGAGAGGGAATCCGTCTTGAATATAACATTTGGTAACAGAGAACAGAAACGTGAACCATATTTTCTTATTGTGAACCTTCCTTTCTCAGATTGCATAGGCAAAAAAACAAATGTTCGGATTCTCTTCAACCAATTTCCATATGTGGGCATATGATGGTTAGGTGAATCCATTACTAAGGAGAGAAACAGGGTATGGATGCTATAATAGTGCTTAATTGTCTCCCGAGCAAGTTGTTGACAGCTGACTAAAATACAATCACTATTTTAATCGATGTCACTTGGATTAAAAGTGTTTTAATGTGTTTGCTCATTAAGAATAATCTTTCATGAGCATTGATTACTGAGTTTTGGTTGTGTGCTCAAAAACAACTCGAAGCAATGTTTTTTTTAAATTATTCGTACTCATGGTTTGTCGTGATATGAAAGTTTATATTTGCGTACATGTTGAATAATGTATTGCATACATATTGAAATGTACGAGGAAGTGGATATGTAATGGCCCAGTAAATGCAGCATTGAATGGAACTGATATTTCTAAGAAGCTTCTATTCCTGCAGTACATGCTCTTTGCAAACCTTTAATGGTGCTGCATTGTCTGGTTTGTCGCTTATTGCACTTTACGTTCGAGTATGAAAAAGGCCTCAACTAATGATGCTAATGGTTTTATTCTTGCCAGAAAATATTTTCCTGCAGCGTTAAGCAGTGAGAGCGTTGATTAATCCTAGTGGGGGTCAATACCGCTATGTGTGAAGCAGGAGGAAGTAAATATCAAGCTTTGATTCAAATCTGTCCATTACTACGTAGGCAAGCATAAGAGTGGTAAGCCAGCTGGGGGGGAGCTCATGGGTGGTCACTTTTATGCTTCTCTCCACTTCTTTCAGGATGGAGACCTGATCTGTGAAGTGCTCACTAAAATCATGGTATAGTAAAGCTACAAAAGGTCAAGTGTAACTTCTGTGCGGAAAGTGATTCCTAACTCAACAGATATTTAAAATAAAAATGGAAAGATCAATAGCTGCTAAACGCATAAAAAAGATCAATAACATTATATATGTATATATATTTGCCAATAACCGTCAGTAAGAAACTTAATTTGCCTCACCAATATTTTGTCAATAAATAGACTTGCTTTGTGATTAAATAATCGGGTCTGTGCTGGTTTGGGTAATCACTGCAAAAGGAAAACGTGTGGTTTGGAAAATGAATTGAAACTAGAGGGGTTGATAGACTGTATCCATGTATTTTGAGTCATTCCTTGGACACTGGGCTTTTGAAGATAAATGCCCTGTTCACATAGCATATTGATCTCACTGGCTACCCCTGTACATCCATGTGCTGGGGAAGAATCTAGTATTAGTTGGTGTCTTAAATTTGTTGCCATTCACTCGCAGTCTTCGTGGGTCTTTACATCACATGCAAATATATCAAGGGGGGTGTTGCATTGTAGCTAACTACATCAGAAGTGTTTACATCACAGGCATGCAATGCAGGTAAATATTGATATATTCAATTGTTTTATTTTGCGGTATTTATATCGCAGGTGAGTGCATTTTACATGTATATGTGTATGTGTATATTTTACCTACTGGTGGTTGTAAGTAGGTAGTTATAGTTAGGACCTAATTTCCATAGGTAAAGCGATTTTTCATTTGCCAATAACTTTGATTTTTTTAATGAATCCTTGCGAAATTTTAACCGCATCAATGCGGCGGCTTTTCCCGCTGTATGCGGCAATTTTAAAATTACCGCGTTACATGACGAGCTCAGCTCGTCATGAGCGCACGGCAGGTTACGCTCATGACGAGCTGAGCTCGTCATCAGCCCGAAGGGGTTAAATGCTAGTCTGATGCTGATTTACGCTGATGTTTTGATAGTTTTGTGATGATCCATCAAGCAGAGACTTGGAAAATGAGAGCCCTACTGACCCCCATTACAAAAAGGCTGGGCCCTGGTGAATGGAGTTCCTGGGGCCAAAATAGGCACGGGGAGGGGGGTTGCCGGAGGCCCTACTCCCTTTCTGAACCACTCTACAAAGCAAACTCCTGGTGCACAACTTGTTAGGGGATGATGTCCTCTTGGCTGCTGAGGGTCCTTGGGTGCCAATATTCCCTCCTGTTACAATGCTGAGAGGTTGTCAGAGGCCCCATCCCACTTTCTCCTCCACTCTGCAAACGTGCCTCCTGGTGTGGTATTGGTTGGGAGAGAAAGTCCCCTTGGCTGCTGAGTGTCCGTGGGGGGAAACAACCCCTCCTGCCACCTTCAGTAAGTCCCACGCAGCAGAACTCAGGGGCCCCTTCACCTTTCTCCACCAGTCTGCAAATGTGCCTCCTGGTGAAGGACTTATTGGGGGATGAAGTTACTTCATCCACCCAATAAGTGGGATGCTGAGGGCTCTTGGGGTGCCAAGAACCCCTCCTATTACCTCCAGGAAGTCCCACACAGTGGGATTGCTGAGAGATCCTTGGAGGCCCAGTCCCACTTTCTCTACCACAAACAAGCCTCCTGGTGCACTACTTGGGGGATGAAGTCCCTTTGGATGCTGGGGTTCTTGGGGGCCAAGTAGCCCTCCTGTTACCAGCAGTAAGTCCCAAATAACAGGGTTGCTGAGAGCTGGTGGGAGGCCCGTCCCATTTCTTCACCACTCTACAAACACACCTATAAGTTAAAAGTACATAGAAATTCAGGTTACTGGGGCCTTATCGTTAGGCTCCAATTTCACTAGTGCAAAAACACTGAAATTCAGCAGTTATAGTTACCTGAGCTAATTATGCCACTGCAATGGACTGCTTATAACCTCACATATTACTTCACTCATTTTCAAAAAAAAGATTTGTATTAGTTTTCAAAGGAAAAAGCAAACATTACACTATATGCACAGCCCCATGGCCAATATAGATAAACAGGAGGAAGACAATATACATTGTAATTACAGCCAGTAACAACCTGAGGCCCTCCCAGAGCCAGCTGCAGGTACATTTTCCAATCCAGAACAAACCCCCTTCTGGCCTTCCTTCCCTCCCCTTTTAGTCAAAGCAGCATATGGCTCGGTTCGTCTCCGCACTTGTTGTAGTCCAAGAACAAGTCCCATTAGATGGTTCCCAACATCTCTCCCTCCCCTCCCCTCCAGCTCCCAAACACCCCAACAAATTACCCCCCACCCCATCCACCCCCCCAGGCATGATGTTGGCCCATTAAAACATTCAATCTGTCTTCTAACGCACTTCCATCATACATCAGGGGACCTGCTGCACCACGCTCAACTTAATGTGGTCCAATAGCCCTGAGGGAATCCCTGTTAGGCCCTCTCCAGTTCCGATGCCTTCTAACCCCGTCAGGCATCAATTGCTTCAATCAGCCCGTTCGTCCTCCCCTCCCCCTTCATCTTCAGCCTGGTGTTTGACCAGCTCCACCAGTGCGACCCACGCCCTGGCCATTTCTAGTGACTTCTCGCTCTCATTGCACCTGGCTAGGCGTAATCTCCAATTACCCTCACACTCTGTCCACTTCTTAAGTTCCCTTCACCAGCTCATGAGGATAGGCCCCCTCTGAGTCTTCCAATGGGTGGTAAGTTCTCGCTTCGCAAGGATCAGCCCCAGATCAATTGCTGGTAATTTTATTCTTAGCAGTGTGGGGAAACCAGTGCAACAAGCTAACCCCTGCTGTCATAGCTATCTCTCTGTCTGTCACAGTCACCAGGGTAGTCGACACCCCTCGCCAGTGGTCCTCTAAATGCGGGCAGTTCCAGAACATGTGAAGAAACCCCCCCCCCTCCAGCATAGAGCGGGGACACGCATACGATGCCTCAAAATAGTCGCTGATCTTGCCAGGCATTAAGTACGCCCAATGCAAGACGTTGAATTGCACCAGCTAGAAGCACATATTGCGGGAGCACTTCCATGCCCTTTCAACAACCTCCTCCCCGGGTTTCTCTTCAATAGGCGCTCTTAAGTCCGCCTCCCACTTAAGTCGCAATGCTATTAGGGGTTGACGCAAGTCTTGTGTAATCCACCGGCAGAGGCAAGTAACTGCTTTAATTGTCCCTGCGGCCATTAGTATGTATTGGCAAGAGTGATATGTACTAGGCTCCACCATACTCCTCGCCAGTGCTACCTGACCGCTGCTGTGCGGGCCCCATGAAATTGAAAGTCTCCTCTCAGGAGATCATAGCGTTCCATGAGATCATTAAAACAAAGGAGGTTACCATCCTCATACAGGTCACCGAGAGTGATGACCCCTGCTTCCTCCCAGGACCGCAGTTTGCTCCAGTCTTCCCTAAGGGCCAGCACCTCACTCATCCCCAACGGGATCTCGGGCGCGTATGGACCCCGGATGCGTGACATCCTCACCAGCCACGTCCAGCACCGCCCACAAATCTGGCGGCACTGCCCCATCACTCAGCGGGACCCACAGCAGAACGCATGACAACAGTCGCCAAGTTCAGGTCCGACCCATCCAAATCCTCCAGCTGCCTGATGTGACCTGCCACCCATTTTGTAAACCACTGGATCTGTGCAGCATGGTAATAGGTCTCTAGGTCTGGTTACGCAAATCCCCCCTCCATTCTGGGCCGCTTCATAGTGACCAGGGCAACCCTCCTTTTCCCAGTCCCCCATGAGAACCCTGAAATCATGGTGTTGAGCTGCGCAAAGAATTTACTCGGTATCCATACAGGGAGTGTCCCGAAATAAGAGGAACCTCGGTAGAGTGATTATCTTAACTAGGGTAACCCTGCCGGCTACTGATAGGGGAAGAGTTCCCCAGAAGTCAAAACAGGTCTTGAAACTGTGCATCGCTCGCCCCACATTACCTTCCAGGAGGTCACCATTGTCATGGTAAATCCAGCCCCCCAGATAAGGCAAATAGCGGGTTTCCCACGGGACTCCCCCTACACTTTGCAGGTCTTATCTGCCTGGGCTGGTAGGGAGCAAGCACGACTTGGCCCCGTTCACACAAAGCCCCGATACTCTTCCCAATGTCTCCAGCAAGTCCCGTGCTCCCCGTAGCGCCTCGCTGAGTCGGCCAGGATCATAAGCAGGTCGTCTCCGTACACAACACTATGTGCTTCACCTGCCCGTCCACCAACAATAAAGAGTAATATCTCCTAGTCCAGGCGTGAGCAGACATGGGCTCCATCACCAGGCCAAACAATAGAGAGGACAGGGGGCACTCCGGCCTCGGCCCTCTGGCCATCCCGCAGGCAGCCGAGATCAGGCCCCTCGTCCTGACCCGGGCAGTGGAAGCACTGTACAACAGTGCAGTCCAATGGACAAAGGTATCCCACAGGCCAAATTCCCACAATACATTAAAAAGGTAGGACCATTCCAGGCTATCAAAGGCCTTTTCGATGTCAACTGCAAAAATGCAGGCCTCTTCCTTATCATAAGATTTGGACTCCAGGGTGCGCATGAGTCTGGGTATACTCATAGCTGTGTTTCTGGTTGGTATAAAACCAGCTTGGTCCCTGTGTACCAGCGTTGGCATATGGGGCATCAATCGACTAGCTAGCACCCGACTTAGGATCTCATTGTCCAGGTTAAGCATTGCTAGGGGCCTGTACAAGGAGCGGTCCCAAGCAGGTTTGTCAGGTTTAAGGAGGGGGACGATAGTTTTCAAAATAAGTATTCATTTATGCTATTTTGGATAGAAGATATATAGGCACTGTGAAATCATGTGTACATCACTGGGTCAGGGTGAACCCGACCTCAAGAAGGGTGCTAAACTCAACAGCTTCCTTGTAGAAAAGTGTCCTATTGTATTGTATGTGACCGGAGAAACTGACATTTGGAAAGGAAGCCTTTCATCATCAAAATTAAATCTGTTTTCAAGTGCGCTTTAGTCTTGCTCTGCAATTTCTGTTTCCTAACTCTCCTTCCTCAGGTGTCTCTCCTGGGCCATCCAACTATAACTAGCTCTCCGCAATGCACTGCTTATGACCTCACATATTACATCACTGATGACACTGATGACATCTCAAATGATATCACTTATGACATCACTGATGATATCATCCAGTGACTGTGAGTGTTTTTCAAATGTTTATGAGTGTTAAAAATATTTATATAAAGGTGTATTGATGAATCAATGGGTTTATGAGTTCCTGTATGGATGATTCAGTGGGTGAGTAACTGACTTCATAAGTGAGTGATTAGGTGTATGGGTGGCTGACAAGGTTATCTGAATGTCTGTATCAGTTTGTCAGATAGTGTCTAAGTGACAGTATGGTTTGGTGAGTGGTTGTCTGAGTACCTGTATGGGTATATGAGTGTATGTGTGGGTGAGTGAGAAGGTGTGAGACTGCCGCCATGGATGAGTCAGTGGGTAAGTAAGTGGCTGTATGGGTTAGTGAATGCATATGTGAGGGGTTGTATAGGTTACTGAGTGTGCGTATGGCTGTGTCGGTTAGAGAATGGATGTATCAGTGGTATATGGGTGAGTAACTGGATATGTAAAAGGCAGTATAGGTGATTTTTACTGTATATGAGTGACTGTATGTGTGAGTGAGGGATTGTGATAGTGGCCGTATGGGTGTGGGTGTGGGTGTGCTTGGGTGAGTGACTGTATAGGTGAGAGAGTATGTATTAGTATCTGTATGAATAAGTGAGTGGGTGTGTGTATAACTGTATAGGTGAGTAAATGGATATGTGATTGACTCTATAGGTGAGTGAGTAGGCATGTGAGTATCTATGAGTTTCTGACTGTGTGTGAGTGGCTATATGAGTATATGAGTGGATATATAAGTGGCTGTATTAGTGTATGAGTTGGTGTATGAGTGGTTGTATGGGTAATTGAGTTGATATGTGTAAAGACCTATGAATCAGTGAGTGGGTGTGTAAGTACTATTTTGAGTGTGTCAATGGTTTTGAGAATGTTAGTTTGGAAGTTGGAGTGGGTGTATGAAAAGTTATATGGGGTGGGAGTGGGTGCATCCGATATTCTGTAGATGATGTCATCAGTGATGTTTGAGATGTCATCAGTAATGTCATCAGTGTTGCCACTGACAATGTCATGAGTGATGTTATATGTGATGTTATAAGCAGTGCATTGCGGGGATCAAGTTATATAACTGCTGAATTTTACTGGTTTTGTGCGAGTCAAACCTAAGCCTAACTGTAGCATTGCTGTAACCTTTGGTTTATTCAGTGAATTTCTATAGTTTTTTTTATTCCTTTTCCTAACTATAATGTCACTGTAACCTTTGCTTTTTTTCCGTGAATTTCTAAGGTTCTTTTAAATACTAAATTCTAACGATAATATCCCTGTAACCTTTGTTTTTTCAGTGAATTTCTATTGTTTTTTAAATTCTATTTTCTTTACATCATAATCAGCACGTTTTTGAGGAGTTTTACACATATATGTAGACAGATTTTACTTAACAGCAGACACTATTTGTTTAGTAATGTAGAGTTTATATTTGAGTTTGTGTGATGGTTTTGAGAAAAAACCTCTTCAATGTGGTGTTTAATATATTTGCAGTGACTCTGTAGAACCCGGTGTCATTTGTTGTCGCAAAGTGCACATGTTTTTTCAAAACTCAGGAACATTTACCTACACATATTTTAATTTATATTTGACAAGATTCTTTTATTATTATACTCTTTATACTCTACATTTTGGAAGAATTTTTCAATTAAAAGTCTTTTACTTGGTGTTTTGCATGACTGCGGCGCTGCCGAAAGTTGAGATGATATCAGGAGCTGCAATCACTGCAAATAGGTAGTAAAATGACAAAACAAATGCAGACATTCAATAGACACCACCACATTCAAAACTTATAACTGCAAAATGGATTATAACCAACAGACTAAACACATTACCTTCTAAATGACTCCATAATAGCATGTACAACTCCCTTAATATCTCTTTAACACAGTGCATAACTTTTTACAATGTAATCTATACCTGCATGCATCACTGAATCAGTAAGTCTCTCATTCACTGTATAAGTATATGAGTGAATCTGTAAGATGGCACATCAGTCTCTCAATGCTTCTGTAACAAACTGCATGACTGCCTCGGTGCATCTATGAGTGGGTGCCTCAGTGTCTCAATGGGTCTGTGATTGCTTGCATAAGTATCACACTCAATCTGTGAGTAGGTGCATGAGTGCCTTTGTGCATTTGTAAGTAAGTATATAGCTATCTGACTGCATCAGTGAATGGATACATGAGTGTCTAAGTGGGTGTCTGAGTGGATGAGTGAATGTGTGCATGAGAGTTTGAGTGTTTCTGTGAGTGAGTGCATGTCTTTCAGTCTTTCAGTGGGTCTATCACTGGCAGTGAGAATGTCTGAGTGGTTCTGTCAGTGGGTGTATGGGTCTCTGAGTGCAATTGTGAGTAGGTACATGAGCCTCTGAGTGGGTTATGAGTGGGTGTGTGAGTGACTGTATGGGAGTGTGAGTGTCTGAGTGGTTCTGTAAGTGGATCTATGAGTGTCTCAATAGGTCTGTGAGTGACAGCATAAGTCTCTGAGTAGGTGAGTGAATGGGTGCATGCATGAGTGTCTGAGTAGGTATGTGACAGGGAGGGTTAGTGTCTGTGTGTTTCTGTTAGTGGCTGCATGAGCCTTGAGTGGGTGAGTGACTGGGCGCATGTATAACACTGAGTTTGTGAGTAGGTGCATGAGTTTCTGAGTGCATGAGTGTGTGACTGAGTCCATAAGTCTCTGAGAGGGCAGTTGCGGCCCGTGGAGGGAGTTCCATGGGACGGAAAGGCAGGACAGAGGAGCAGGGTGGGGGGTAGTAAACAGCGGAATACGGATGATTGGAGGTAAGTAAACAATTAAATAAATAACATTTATTTTGTTGTGCGCCCTGCATCGCAAAATCCGATGCAGCATGCACTATGAAATTTGTTGTATTTAATGAATTCTTTGCTTACCTCCAATCATCCATATTACTCTGTTTACTAGCCCCCCCCCCCACCCTGCCCCTCCCCTGCCCCACCTTTCCGCCCCATGGAACTCCCTCCACGGGCCACAACTGTGAGAGGGTCTGTGACTGAGTGTGTGAGTGACTGTATGGTTGTGTGAGTGGGTGTGAGTGTCGGAGTGGATCTGTGAGTGGGTGCATGAGTCGCTGAGTGGGTCTGTACATGGGTGCATGACTATCTGAGTGAGTTTGTTGGTGGGTGCATGACTATCTGAGTAGGTCTATGAGTGTGTGCAAAAGTCTTTAAGTGGGTATGTGACTTAACGGATGAGTCTATGAGTGGGTCTCTAAGCAGGCGCATGAGTCTCTGAGTGGGACTGTGCATGGGTGCAACATTCTCCAAGTGAGTCCGTAAGTGGGTCCGTGAGTACCTGAATGGGTATGTGAGTGGATGCATGAATATATGAGTGGGTATGTGACTGACTGTATAAGTGTGTGATTGGGTATGGAAATGGGTGTATAAGTGTCTGAGTGAGTTTGTGAGTGCATACATGAGTGTGTGACAGTGACTGGTGAGTGTGTACATATATATATATTTTTTTTATATTTTCGCTAAAATTCGTGATCATGTCACGATATTCGCAATGTGCCCGCACAGTACAAAGAGGGCACTCTGGCGATCATGGCTTTGTCGCAAATATCGTGTGAGATTAATCAAATCAATTCTGGACTCATAATTTATGTACTATTACTCCCATTTCTCAAACATGGAGTCAGAGTACCTCCATAAAGCAAATGGATGTGTGCCAGGTAGGAAAATCGAGTGACCTAAATTTCTTATTTACATGTACTGTTCAGCCAATGCGTTTCGTTCCATAAACAGTAGGAACTTCATCAGGGCTGAAACCAAATAAACACACAAAAAAAACAACAAAGACAGAACTAATGTATAACACAAACGGCACAAGATATGTGTAAAACTACCATAGAGACACAAACATATTGGAAAGTTTTTTCCACCCTAGACCACAAAGATCCCTGAGTGGTAATATGAGGAATGGAAACCGAAATTGCCTAAAAAACTAGCCCACTCTAATGGTCCATACCCAGAAAAGCACATGCATATTTCTAAGGGTAAGAGAGACACGAAGCGCAACCTTAATAAGTATAAAAAAAATGTAGAACATTTTTACATTAAAAAATCTAAATATCCATAAAAAGCAGTCACAGTAAGACAAGAAGACACCCAACCTTATTTATCCAGTGACCAAACATACACAGGCCCGCACTATATATGAGGCAGTGAGTCACAACTTGAAAAGCTGGATATACATGAAGAGCAAAATTGTGGCACCACAAACAGTGTTATTCGAATATCACAATATGTGAACTTAACATCTGAGCAACAAGTGAAGCCGTAAGTTTTACATAGCCCATTACAGATGGGATAATTGCTGTTAATTGAGGATAACAGCTAAACCAAGGAGTGAGAGGTGGATGTGAGGAGACAGTAAAAGAGAGAGATGTGCAGAAGGCGCATAAACAAGAGATAGTCTAACGTTCACCCATATTGTCACATTCCATGCGCACCATAATCCTGATGTGTCACCTTAATCATCTATATCAGTAAGTAGTGTGCCCGAAGAAAACTCAATATCCTTATTCCAGCTAAGTATGCTGGCAGATTAGTGATTTCCCCAAGGCAAGACCTTGCCCATTGTCGGATACCTAATATAAGTAATACCAATTAATGATCAAACACATCAGTAACAACTGTATAGAACAATCCTAATAAAATGATTTAATATATAAATCACAAGCTATGTTATCATCCATATATGTTGTTATACATCCATTCACCCTAAGCAGAGGTGTAATTAAGGGGGCCCTAATACAGCGCTGAAACACATTCAGAATTGATAAGCAAGAGCCCCCAGTGTTCATTGTCAGAGCACTCTAAATAGTTTGCAATTCCCTGTTCATGTGCCCCAAATGTGACCGGGAGCAGCAGCCTTTCAAGTCCCGTCTAATAAGAGACAATAAATCAGGCGATTGTAGTTAATGGCCCATGTACTGGAGTAACCAATACTTCGCAATTGGAAGAAAAATGCATACATATTCGTACATGTTCTAAAAATAAGAACCCTCTAATCCATTGAAAGATAAATAGCCAACCACAAATACGGTATTTGCCTTAAGGATGATTTAAATAGTTTAACCGTAGTTCGTGACTAACATCATGTCATTGCCGGCAACGTCAGTTACATGATATCCCAAACTTAGTCATACGATGTTAAAATCCAAGTCTGAGAAACTCACAAGAGGTTAAACTCAGATAGATTGACAAAGGCATGGGGATTCAATAAGACATGCTAATACATGATGCCATAATCAAAATATCCCTCGCTTAGCACGTGACCAATAAGTGACAAGGTACACACAATGGTTATCAAATCTAATAATCTAATCATATCTAGTCATCGTCAAGTATTCAATTATCACAAATCTAATACCGCAATTTAACATGTCCTCTGCCCGCATCTACCCTTCTGCGTATCCTTCTCCTTCCTTTTCTGTAGGCGTATGCTGAGTGTGCATACTGCCATCTTAGTATTCAAATATTACACTTCACCCTGGAAACGGACTAACCAATCACCTTTAGGGAATCCCTATGACGCTCCTGTTGACATCACTGCCTGTTATGAGCCAGTCCATCAAAACACTGGAATTTGTCAAATCGCCGCCATCTTTAAATGACCAAATATGACCAACTGGAGCATATTTGAAGGAACAGAGTGTGTATAATGAGACCAGGAGCCTTACGTTTGTCTCCCAGTAATTTAAATGTACACAATAAACGCCACAAAAAAAATATCTCCAGTGGCAAGTAAAAGATAAAAAATAACAGAAAATCCACCAATTTCTTAATTGGCTGATGACAAATAAAACGTCTCTCCCACGTATGCCGATTTACCGTAAACCTAACCCCACAAACGAGTCACTCCCCTTGATGTGAATCTCACAGTGGGTTAGCACTCACCCAAAGTAGATCCCTCTGTGTCAAGTCACAGAAAATGGATCACGTCTACTGTAAGGCATTCTCCTTGGAGGGGAGAGAATAAAGGCAACCCCCTTACATCACTGGCCACATGGTGAATTTGGGAATATAACCCAGCATAGACCCATATAAAAGACCATAGGGGTAATCCCCAAAATAGCGTCACTGTAGAAGTAAAGTAAATGTGGAACCACTCAAGAGGAGGAGTGGTGATGGGGAAAAGAGGAAGAGTTGGTAGAAAAGAAGTGAGGGGAGTCGGGGGGATTTGAGGGGTGTGAAAGGGGAATGTCATTCCAAGAGGAAAAGTTACTTGCTAAAAAGGTTAAAAAATGTAAATAGACAAATAAAAAAAGGGGCATTTGTGAATATCTATTTCACACTTCATGAAGTGACCACAGATATTTTGACACACTGAGCAAGTCAAAGGTGTTCGTTTGAAAAGAGATCCTACCATAAAGTAACCAGAGAGAATACACCTCATATTACTTGAGCAGATAATGATATACTGTTAGCCACTTAGCGTCAGTTTCAGAAAGAAGACAACTAACTGTAAAAAGAATTACAGGGGACGAGCGCAAGCCGACACAATACATATCAACATAAAAAATAGTGCATTTTGTTGTCCGTGTTATGACCATGATCGATCGCCCGTAGCCGACAGATCCATTTCGCCTCACATTACCTCAAAAGCAGTTCCCTATTGTCTCCCCTTGCACTGACATTTGCTTGATCAATCCTGTGGAACCAAAAACTTGAGTCCCCAGGATGCACCTTTAGGTAATGTTGCACCATTGGATATCTCTGGTCGCCATTGATCTTGGCTCTCCGATGCTCCTGGACACTAAGGGGCAGATTTATGAGGCCCTTGCGCCACGTTTACGCCGCCGTTGCGTCACGCAAGGCGGCGTAAACGTGGCGCATCTCTACGAACGATTTACAACGTGACGCATCTAGGCAGATGCGTCACGTTGTAAAGCCCTGCGCCGCTTGTGGGCGTTCCGGCGCAGGGTGGGCGTTCCGGGGCAGGTGCGCCTCGCAAAAGTGGCTGAGTGAAATCTATAAGATTTCACTCAGTCACTTTCAGGCCAATGCTGCGTCAAAAGCCTGCGCCTGCTTGAAGCAGGCGTAGGTCTTGATGCAGCATTGTTAAGATGGGGCACCCCCGAGCCTTGCTGGAGCTGCGTCGCACTTGCGACGCAACTCCAGCAATGCGTCACCTTAACGGCACAGATGCGTCACGCATCTGTGCCGTTTTTGCCCCATGGTGCGCCGCATTGTAAATGCGGCGCACCATGGGTGGCGGAGCTGTGGCGCACTGTGGCGCACATTAACTGGCGCATCCCTGGGGATGCGCCAGTTAACATAAATCTGCCCCGGAGTTTAAAACCTCTCTTAGTGCTGCCCACATAGATCATGTTACATCCACAACCCACTACATTGACAACAAAAGTGGTGGTGCAATTGATAAAATGTTTGATCTTATATTTGTGTGGACTAATGTACCCAAACTCTTGTGTTTTGTATACTCCATATGCACAAACGTTACGGGAGTTACAAGTGTAAAACCCATGGGGCTTCGCAAGAAGCCAGGTGCCATCATGCCTGGCAGATGTAACATAACTAAGGCATAACTCATTCCCGAGTGTAATGCCCCTTATGTAGTTGATGGAAGGAGTTGCCATTAGACAACTCTGCAAGCTTGGAATCTCCAACAACAGGTGGCAGTTTTTTTTAAGAGTCTGAAAATGTTGTCATTATGCGTAGTGTATTGTGTTACAAATGTTAAATTTCTGCTCTGCCTATCTTTCCTCTTTGCCTTATGACTGCTTCTCAATGTCGCTTCCCATTCCAATCGGTATACCCTGTTTTCAGCTCAATCCAAAACTTTCCAATCATACCGCCTTACCCGGAATCTATTTTTAGTCTCCTGAATGTTAGTTTCAAATTCATCACGCTCACTAAAATTCCGTCTGACCCTCACCATTTCCCCAAACTGCATGTTTTTAATCACCAATTGGGCATGTGTACTTGTGGCGTGCAAGACCCATTGCAAGCTGTCGCTTTCTGGAACACTGTACTATGTACTATCCCATCTCTGATGTAAAAGTGAAGGTCTAGGTAATCCATTATTTCATTGTGGTAGTCCATAGTGAGCCTAATGTTGTAGGGGTTATTGTTTAGATATTAGAAAATGTCAGAGAGGGTTTCTTCGTTACCCGTTCAAAGTCAAATTATGTTGTCAATGTACCTCCCCCAAAAGACTATATGTTGAGTCCAGGGGGAGGCACATTGGCTCCAGGCATGTTCCCTCTTAAACCAGCCCATGAAAAGGCAGGCATAAGAGGGAGCAAACCGGGAAACCATAGCTGTTCCGCCTTTCCACCACTGACCATTGTGAAGGAAAATGTGTTGGTATTAACTCAATCATTTCCAAAATCATGTTGTTGTCTTTGTAGAATTCCGCTTCTTCCTTATGCAAATAGGCCCTTGCTGCCATGATACCAAATTAATTTTGGATGCAGGTGTAGGGGACCAAGCAAAGTCTTTAAACTTAATAAGTATATCCTTGCTGTCTTATATATATGAGAGCAGGTTCTGTACATGCTTCTGTAACTTTAAATCAACAAATTCCAACAGTTTCTCTATTGGTGACCCCACCCCGGAGATTATTGGTCGCCCTGGTGGAAGGGTGCCCGTTTTGTGAACCTTTGGGAGTATGTAAATACACAGGTGCCTTGAGTATTCAACCTGTAGGTATCTGTATTCATCATCACTCAGCAAACAGATATCTTTCCTTTCACTAAGCTTGATGTTAACTGGTGATGTTAGTTCCCTAATGGGGTTGGTCCTAACTAGTTCATAACACTGGTCATCATCGAGTAGGCAGTTGATCTCCCCAATATAGTCTTTCTTGTTCATGACAACCACATTGCTGCCTTTGTCTGCCTTCCGGATTACAATACTGTCATAATTCCGTAATCTAGTTAGTGCCTTTCTTTCACCTGGGAACAAGTTACATTTAGTACCTCCACCCTGACCCCTTCTGTTAGCTTTCATAGAAGTTTTCAGCCCTGGGAATCGTTCCCAATCAATAAAATCGTGTCTAGCCAATCAGAGCATTCCCGTTGGCACACTTATTCACGAGTAATCACAAAACCATTGCGAAATGAAGATGACCAAAGATATCACTATAATCTTTGGCTTAAATTTTGCAAAAAGTACTGAACAGATTTACACCAAACAGCAAAAAGCACAATGTGCATAACAACATCTACCTTTCTACTTTTTGCCAAATTTGGTGTAAATTAGTGACTTTGCACTTTTCTGTGTAGTGAAGAATAGGTGGGCCTAGCAGGGGGCTGATGCTTTGTTTTATTTTCTTGGAAAGGGTTCTGCTTTTTGATAGTGTTGGCATAGTACTTTACTGTTGCTGATATGATGAGCTGTCTGCGTGTTGCACAGAGGGACTTCAGTATCATATGGTCATCTGGAGTTCTGTTTCCTTCCTTTTTTCCTTCCTGTCTGCATATGGGTCATTTATTGTCAGCAAGGTCTATAGAATACCAAGATGCTGCCTGCTTTAGCTTGCACTTGGATGTTTTAATTAGGGCATGAAGGTTTGCAGAAATTTAAGAAAAGTGTTGAGGTTGTTTAAAATGGCGTTTGTGTTGGGGCTTTGAGTTGATACAGCGAGAGATGAGGTCAAGCATTAGGTTATCTATAGAGAAGCCTTTAAAGTTCCTGAAGGTCTTGTCTTCCCTTTGTGGAGACCTTGATTTGTTGGTAAGATGCTGAGCACGGATGTAGGGTTGGCAAAGTTTTTGGTCCACCATAGGGCTGTGGGAAATGTCTATTGGATTGGTGTTGATATTGAGGATGTGGTCTTTCGAGTTTTTGGGTTGTCTCACATTCTGTACCATGTTAGGTTTGTCCATAGGTTTGAAGAGGTTGTTTCTTGTCTTTTTTTACCTGTATTTTATGGGAGGTTGAAGTCAGCCAGAGGGTGATGTAGGCATGTTGAATGGAAGAGCTGGTGAGGAGATCTGAGAATTCCTCAATGAAGACTTTGGGCCTGATTATGAGTTTGGTGGTGTTATGTACCCCAATCTAGGCCTAAGTAGCTAAACAAACTTTCAATGACATTTTTCCTACCTTTCCCTGCATAACGATTATAGCACGGACCTTTTACTCAGTTAAGTGCTGAATAAATGTCAATTGGTTTCCTTGAAACTAGCCTCATTTATTATGCATGAGGATTATTAGAAAAGGCCCCTGCACATGACGTACATAACAGGAATAACATACTCTATACAAAAGTCATGGTTAATTGCAGGTATTGACTTAGGCTCATTTAGATAATCGTATTCATAACATATTGATTGTGTTAGGAACCCCGAGACTATCTTTGTGATATAAAAGAACCATACCTTAACTAGACAGAGGAGATGCTTCCATGCTGAGACAAGACACTGAGGTCCCAAACTGCTGAAGATACAACATGCAGTGTCTGACATTCCTTCTGCAGTGTCCAACTCGAGACCAAGTCGGGGTCCTTCATTCTCTCCCATCAGGTGATGGGATGGCTCTTTCCTAGGGGATTCTTGGCTTTACACCCTCCTACATGCTTGGTACACTTAGGTACATTTAGGTAGGGTCAGCATCGTAGGAGGATGCTTTATTACTGTCATGTTTATATGCCTTCATATATTCACTGTTTTAGCACCATGGTAGAAATCCACCTTTTATTTACTCTGCTGGTGCTTGCAATCTTTTACATTTGCTTCTGTCTAATGATTGTTGCAGTAACCATGATTTGTACTAGAATGATGCTGGTTCAATAAATACTTATTGAAAAACGTCCCTAACGTTTAATCTGTGTATCTCTCTGAGACTAAGTAACTTAAATTGACTGAGTGAGAAGTACTGTTCGACTTCCATGAGACCTGAAGGATCAAGGTTGTCATGTTCAATAGTTGCCAGAAACTATCCACTCCTTAGTAAGGATAGGGGCCTTTAGTTGCACTGTGAACTAGCTGGTCGAAAGACTAACATATCCTTTGTGGGTGTTCGGAGTCAGTCTAGACACCAATGCCTTAGTTTATGTTGTTTAAATGCACAGATCCTATGTATTTTTAGGAACTACACAACAGTGGATGAGATACTCTGTCACAAATATGACGGAGATTCCACCCGCCATTTTACAAGTTCCATAGTATATAAATAAATTGTGATTTGGCAGACAGGATATCTGTCACGTTTGTGATAAAGTAACCCTGCTCACCAGACTCCTAATCAGACTCTTTGTTCTGACAGGGAGACATGCAGATGAGATTAAAGTTGGGCGTTTGAGTTACAGAGAGTGGGAAATGGCATGTCAGCTGCTAAATGGAGTTGAATGTTACTTGCTTCCCTATGGTGCAGGACCAGCAGGACTTATGGATGGCAGCAAGGCCTTCTTCCGTCTAATGTGTCTGTGGCCTAGATGATGGATGCTGTAGCCTGTGGGAAGAAGGTAGTTTAGGACATGCAAAGATGTGGAATTGAGCCATTTTTCTGTGATGAAGAGGGTATCAAGCTTTTTGAAGATGATGAGGTCTACAATATCTAATGTACTGCAGAGTGAGTGTTAATCAGCATGATTTGTGTTTTGTAGTTTAAGGATGTGGTAGTTAGTAGAATGGATACAAGGTTGGGTCTATGTGTTATGGGCTTGCTATGTCAATGTTTGGGCCATCCAGATCTGGGTGTTATTGTGAGAATTGGCAGTATTTTACATTGTTAATTTCAAGTTGAACAGGGTTTCTGGCCCAAAGCCCTCCCTGGCCATAGCATGCCCAAACAGTACTGTAGATGTCCTGAAGACTTTGTGGAAGTAGGGAAAATACGAGAATGTTTGTCAGTGCCTGTGTAGATGAATAGATCATCAAAAACCCTGACAGCTATTCTAAAGCTGTCAGCTCTTCTGAAGCTGTCAGCCGAAAAACAACTGTTTAACCTGGTACCACAACAAATTTAAGGCACTTCATGTAATTAACTCAAACAGATGTAATTAATATCTTCTCACTACGCTTCCCACAAGGACACAATGGGAATGCTCCAAAACCATTGGAGACTAAACTAGTGAGCTCAGCTCAAAAATAATTACTAACAATTGATAAAAACCAAAATTACCACAAGTACTAAGAATGTAGGAACCTGCAAGATATCCAGATAGCTGATTTCACTAAAGACAAGAAACGTATGCAAGCTCCAGTACGATTCAATCAAAACCTGATATAAAGCTAGAAAACCTCATGACTTGAGATATGCCACATAACTGGTGCCCAGTTATGGCACAGTTGAGCTATGGCACATCAGACATCAGACACTGCTAGATGGCCATGCCAATGAAGAAATTGCTAATTAGGGGAAAAGTATGTCTGATGCGCACTGGGACTGTTCTACAGATGTCCAGGCCCGCGACCTTGTGAATTCCTCCTGTTCCTAGGGATATCGTAAAAAATCTGGATGTGTGGCTGGACAGCACACTTACCTTTAAGGCACAGACAAAACTAGTGGCTGGCAGCTGCTTCGGACTCTTACCGCTGCTCGGGTTCTTTGACCTTCCTACTCGCCAAATCATCATCCAGTCCACTATGCTCTCAAGACTAGATTACTGCAATTCTCTGCATCTGGTTGCCCATAAAGAAGGCATCACTAGATTACAGAGGGTTCAAAATGCTGCTGCCCGTTCCATCTATGCCCTCCCGTGGTCCTGCTCTACTGCCAAATACATACATAAATTACACTGGCTCCCAGTGGAAAAATATAATTAAGTTTAAATGTCTGCGCATCACTCACAGAATTTTTCATGTCCAGGCCCCTTCCATTCTAACCAACCTTTTCACGCTCTATTTACCTGAAGGTGCTCTCTCCACTCATCACACCAACTTTTGATGTACACCCCCATGTCAGGGACACCACCGTCGCTGGGGCAGCCATGCGCTCCAAATCCGATAACATAGCATAACTATATAGAAGTGGATGGTAATATGGCATATAGAAGCACTTGGGGAAAATTGAAGAATTCCCCAGAGCAAAGAGGGGTCATTAGGGTTTGTACAAATGCTAGTGGATATATATACATATATGTTTTGTCATGCAAGAACATGAAAGTATGGAGTCAAATATCCAGAAAGTAAGGCAGTTATCACTTGCAACACAGTGCCCAGACACTCAAAATGAGGACCTACAGCCACAAGCCCAGTGTATGACTTCTCAAAGTATAGGAGTTAGTATCATGTCCCCCTGAATTTTTATATGTGAGTTATTTACTGATAGTGGAGGTAAGTAGGCAGATGATTAGCAGGGAAACAGCCATTACAACGAAACTTTTACAACGAAGTGCTATTACAACGCAACTTTTACAACGCAAACTATTACAACCCATTGCTGTAGGGGGCGCTCTAGGATAGGGAATAGGTTAATTTACTATCCAATAACCTTCCCTAGTGTCCACGGGGACTGGAGTTGGAATAGTAAATTAAACTATTCACTATCCAGCACCCAAAAGCATTATGCGTTGTAATGGCATGCGATGTAAAACCTGCGTTGTAACAGCATGCGTTGTAAAAGCATGGGTTGTAGTGTCATACATCCGATTAGCAGTGCTATACTGCCACATCCACTGAAAGACGTATCCTTAAACACAGGCTTGTGTGCCTTTGTGCCTGGACATTCATTACAACAATAGTTTATTGACTCCATGACGAACATCTTTATGAATGACACCAGTAGTGGCTTGTGTCCATGCAGAGTGACGGGCCAGGGAGGGCGGAGGACAAATAAAGGAGAAATAAATAAAAAAATAACTTACATGCCGCATCGACACACCTCCGCTCTTCTGCTCCGTCCTCACCAGCACATGCTCCCAGAAACTCTGCGACCAATGCTGACACTGCTTTCATGATGCGAAAAGCAGCAGTCGGATTGGCCTGAGCTATGAGGTTTTGTGCTCCCAATGAGAAGGGGAGCCTGTGCTTGCTCTCTCCAACCCAGCCATGCAGGTGGGATTGGAGAGAGATTCAGTATGCATGATGGTTTGGCTGACCTGAGATGGCCAGCCAAACCGTCATGCGCATGGACAACACTGCCCTGCTCACCACTCTCCCTTCATGATGCCCTCGCCCCCAAGCCTCAGCTTGTAAGAAAAATAAAACAGTACAATCACTTTTATTACCGTTTTATTTTTTACGTTTTGAGGCTGTTTGGGGGGGGGGAGACGCACCTCCACCATAGCGGAGGAGCTGCCACTGATTAACACTCCAACGGCCCTATCTGCTGAATGTACCAGTACCCTCAATCTGATCCTCTCCCAACTCATATAACTGTCCCCTCATAAATGTGCCCATTTACCCCATCCCTCTGATATGTGAACATATTGTGCGAGCTATGTGAAACACAGGGAATAGAATAAAAGCAAACAGTGCAGAAGTAAACAGTTTACATCAGTGCTTTAACCCCTTGCATGCTGGTGACGAACCCCAGCCGTCACGCTCCGCGGTGCTCGTGTGCTGATGACGGCTGGGGTTCGTCGCGGCCCCGCTCTGTTAGTTGTTTACCGCACAGCGGCGGAAACGGGCCAGCAGCGAAGGGGTTAAATGGGAACAAATAAGTGCAGGTACCTTTTCGTGCTGCCTGTGAGAGCGCCAGAGAGCAGCAGCCAGAGAGCAACAGCAAGCAGGACACCAGAAACGCCAGTGAGCCGCTGCCGACAGAGCCAGAGCCGGAGCGGGAGCCGCCGCCACAGCCTGCCACAGTCCGGTGGGAAAGCGGTAAGCGGAAAGCGGAAAAGCGGAAAGCGGAGAAAGCGGAGAAAAGCAAACACCGGCCATTCCCGCCGCCGTCACCACCCTGCCGCTATCCGTCACCCGCAGCCGCGGCCATTTATTAGTTCACCAGTTACGGCGGCCGGCGCCAAGTGGCCAAGCGGCGAAAAAGCGGCGAAAAGCTCTCATCTGCAGCCGGTGGACGGCGCAAGTCATAGAAAGTGGCAAGCAAGTCGTCGAGCCGCCGAGCCGCCAAGCAAAGCGGCATCGCAGCCACCGGCTCACAGGTACCCACCACCCCATTGCCTGCACTCTCCCGCCCCCCTCCCCGCCCCAGAGTGAGCTGCTGGAGCAGCGGACTTTGCCTGGGGCCTGGGTGCAGGGGGCGGCCGGGTGCTTCAGGGGGAAGCGCGGCTGTGGGGACCAGGACTGCTCCCAGAGGCCAGGGTCGCCTGGGTGCAGGACGGATCTTGCTGGCTGCCATCCCCCCCAATTCCCCACAACCATCCACAGGGCCAGAAGGCCAGGTGTCCAGTGGGCCAGGGGGCGCCAAGCCTAACGCTCCCCCTCATCAACGGGGGTCACGGGTGCAGCAGCAGGCCAGAGCCAGAGCCAGAGCCCCAAGCCTCCAAGCCTCCAAACGACAACCGCCCGCACAGCAGCAGCTGGTACACAGCAGACACACCCACCCAGAGCCCAGAGCCGCTGAAACATCACTCAGGCGAAGTTGAACAACGTATCCCCTGCGACCAGGGGGCTACCCGCTGTTTTTGGCACACAGCTTGGTCCTTCTCCGGGCAACTGGCGCTTGCCCACCAGTACAAGCACTGGATTTGCAGCAGCAGGGAGGCCAGGGCACCCTCCAACCTAGCAGGAGATTCCAGGAGATCCCACAGATCCCACCTACTACGTGGGCCCCACCAACCGAGTAGCAGCTGCCTAGGAGCCGGCAAGTCACTCAAACTAATCCTAAAATGAGGACCAGAAACTCTACTCTAATCCAATCCCAGGAGAGACCCCGGCCACATAGCTCTGCCAAGAGACGGAAGGCAAAGCTATTTTACCCTCCAGTATTAGAACTAGGGGGGACTGATCAAGGCCCAGGGCCCTGGGATGGGGAACACTCAGGATTAGCGGGAGCGACTGGAGCAACTCCAACCTTTCCGGGACCTCACATTGATTTCACCGTGGAGCTGCCGGCTCATTTCCCCACAGTTCACCCCACGATTGACACCACGGGGAAGCCGTATAGCCCCCCGAAGTTAAACGTGCACAAGCCTAGGCTCAGTACTAAAGAACGCTCAAACTGCTCCGCGGGAAACAGAGACATAAGAAGCTTTTTGAGCCCCGAAACAACCTCCCCCCCCCGCCTGTCCTAGGACTTCGGACAGTTTACCTACTACTAAAGCAAAGGAGGATGGGCCGAGCCCAACACTCGCAAGCCATCGGGCCAACAGGATTCCCCTCTCACCAACAATACTTACCCTCCAGAGTGGAATACCCCTCAAACCCACGACACCAGATAGGGTGGTGCTCAAGCCCATCCAACTAAACACCATGGCCCTGACTTTTCCTCCACCAGAGGACTGCCACCGGAGCACCCCTCCTTTATTCAAAGCGAATATGCACGACACCTCAGACAGCACTTACGTCGACAAGAAAGGAACAACTTCCCCCATCACAGCGATGCACACAGGTCTGGCCAACGGCTCCCCCGCTACAAAGGAAGGAGCAACCCGACAACCATTCGCCAGGACCCTAAATCATCTATTGAACTCGCCAAGTCTGGGCCTCCCGGAACACGATAAAATGACCCTGCCCCCGCTCTCTGATAGCGGCTTTGCAAACACAAATCATCTATCATTGATCAGCGAAGCCCTTCTTTCAATGACAGGAGCAGCGATAATGCACGCGGATAAGCTTGATCTCCAGATCAATATATTACAAATAGTGGCAAACTTGATCTCTGGGATAGACTCAAAACTGGACAACTTGAACGCTCTGATACGCAGAGCGCAGGACAGCACACAATTCAAGCCAGAGTCATGCAGCTGCAGTCCGATCCTGCACAGCTTGGAAAAACTTCCAAACATCATGACCACACTAATAGAGGACCTTAAGGGTGAAGCAAATAAAAAAAACTGCCAGAAGAGCATGCCTTTAATCATACAGGGTCCCGCCCAGGCACACTCTATGGATAATGGCCCAGTAATCCCCTGCCTAAGCAGCTCGGAAAAGCCTCCTTCCACGGCCTCGCCTACAACGTCCCCCGCCTGCGGAACAAGAATTACCCTGACCAAGGCTGAAAACCATGTCTCTAAACAAACCCTTAAACCGCCCAGCCCAGAGTCACAAAATCTGTCAAGGAAAAACAAGAAAAAACTAAGAAAACTCAATAAGGAGAAGAAAAACAATACATATGCTACCAGTGTTATTCATAATTGGTTACGGCCTAATAAGCAACCTTCCGGCAACTCCAGAACAGATGAAACACCCAACCTGCCAGTCACCATGCACATCGCAGAAGTAATCGAACCAACTACTGGAAATCCACACACAGTAACTTCAGCACCGGATCCAAGTTTGTCAGCTCTCCTTGCGGCCCCTCAACCCACTACAGCTCTGATAATACAAAAACACGCGCATGATTCGCAGGTACACAGCCACGATGAAGCAAATAAAGCCACGCCACACGAGCAGGAGTCCCGCCAAACAAGCTCTGAGCACCCTGCGCAAACTAAGTTTACAACGAGCGGAGCATTAGACTCCGATAACTCAAAAACTTCCAATGACACCATTGGAGACTTCCAGAGCGCCCCCCCCCCCCAGGTCACCATGCCTCAAACTGGATCACGCCGTAAATAGGCTATGGAAGAACAGCCCACCCAGCTTAACGCTCATTGAGGCGCCTCAATTTACAACAGGGCCAAAACTGCAGACAAACTCTTACCAGCCCGGTTTGACATTGTTACCTCCAATCGGGACTCAGGGAAAAATTTGGCCTAACGAGGCCAGCGTAAGCTCTGCAAGTCAAGCAAGCGCGAAGGATCGGAAAATACTGTTACATCCAGAATATACCTCGCAAGGAAAATGGGACATCCTCAACCGCAGCAATCTTTTAACACTCTGCGCAAATATCCCGGGACTGGAAGGCATAAAAACCACAGACATCGAAACCATCTCTTTCCTGCCCCCGGATGCGGAGGAAAAAAATGAAACCACGGAATTTACTTTCATTAGCCCAGACCTGGCGGAGTTACTGAGGAGCCAACATTCTTTACTGGAAAGCTGGGGCATAAAGATGAAAGGCAAAGCCGGCACATAAATATCCCTCAATTTTAAAAACCTTGATGTCACACTCTAAGCTGGACAACCAGGAACAGGGCGTGGCTGGCAACACACGCATAAACGCCTCTTCCATCCATCGGCCAAAAGTTGTGTCCGTCCTCCAGGGGTATAAAGGCAGCATAAACACCAGCTCAATCAATGGAACCCCAATTAAGATTACAACTAACCCCAGTCAAGGAAATTATTTGTGCATAACCAGGGGGCACGCAAGCAAAGATTGGTCCTGGCTGTCATCAGCACTAATTTCCAGCTCCTAACACACTCCGTCCTGCAAATTTAGCCCGATCTTATCAACACACTCCCATTGAGCGAGTAAAAACTTTAAATAAAAAGAGAACCACCGAGAGCTTAAAAATATTAACGTGGAACGTCTCAGGCCTTAAAAAGCTGCTACAAAATCAAGCCGCGGTGAAATTCTTGGAGGAAGCAGACATTATATGCATACAGGAAACCTGGCTGACCCAACCACTGTCTCTAAGAGGATATGCAGAATATGGCAAAGCAGCAAAAAAGAACAACATATTCGGATGACCCTTAGGGGGGACTTGTGTCTACATAAAACACTCATTGAATATAGAATTTACGGAACTATATAACCAACTAGACACCCTTCAGGCGGGCATTCTGAAATTCCCCCATTCCACCAACGGCACTGCTCCAATATTATTAATCAACATCTACCATAACTTGCAGGAGAACATTGCTAACTCGCTCACACTAGCAAACCAACTAGAAACCTTACTGCTATGCCATTCATCATTAGACTGCATTATCCTCGGTGACTTTAACACTCACAACATAGGGGTCTCTACTGAGCAAAACCAACAGCGCGGGGCCGCCAAAGTATTGAATGAACTTTTAAAATCCTACAATCTGGCGACGGCCCACACAGTGCTTTTAAAGAACACCCCGGGAGCCTCGGTCGGTCTCACGTATAACAATCAAACGACGATCGACTATATCATCCTAAGCGATAAACTGCAAGCCCAAATGACAAACTTCATTGTTCACCAACGCAATGACAGCGACTACGCAGCCCTAACAATCACTATGAACTTATTAGTGAAATCACGATATAGGCCCGTATGTATTGGGGCAACGGATGGCCAAGAATTAAAAAGCTGCCTAGAAGAATTAAATGGGGACAGGTAGCCACCGCAACTTTTAACAACTGGGCAAACTCGTGGGCAGGTTGGCCGTATAGCCCCCCGAAGTTAAACGTGCACAAGCCTAGGCTCAGTACTAAAGAACGCTCAAACTGCTCCGCGGGAAACAGAGACATAAGAAGCTTTTTGAGCCCCGAAACAACCTCCCCCCCCCGCCTGTCCTAGGACTTCGGACAGTTTACCTACTACTAAAGCAAAGGAGGATGGGCCGAGCCCAACACTCGCAAGCCATCGGGCCAACAGGATTCCCCTCTCACCAACAATACTTACCCTCCAGAGTGGAATACCCCTCAAACCCACGACACCAGATAGGGTGGTGCTCAAGCCCATCCAACTAAACACCATGGCCCTGACTTTTCCTCCACCAGAGGACTGCCACCGGAGCACCCCTCCTTTATTCAAAGCGAATATGCACGACACCTCAGACAGCACTTACGTCGACAAGAAAGGAACAACTTCCCCCATCACAGCGATGCACACAGGTCTGGCCAACGGCTCCCCCGCTACAAAGGAAGGAGCAACCCGACAACCATTCGCCAGGACCCTAAATCATCTATTGAACTCGCCAAGTCTGGGCCTCCCGGAACACGATAAAATGACCCTGCCCCCGCTCTCTGATAGCGGCTTTGCAAACACAAATCATCTATCATTGATCAGCGAAGCCCTTCTTTCAATGACAGGAGCAGCGATAATGCACGCGGATAAGCTTGATCTCCAGATCAATATATTACAAATAGTGGCAAACTTGATCTCTGGGATAGACTCAAAACTGGACAACTTGAACGCTCTGATACGCAGAGCGCAGGACAGCACACAATTCAAGCCAGAGTCATGCAGCTGCAGTCCGATCCTGCACAGCTTGGAAAAACTTCCAAACATCATGACCACACTAATAGAGGACCTTAAGGGTGAAGCAAATAAAAAAAACTGCCAGAAGAGCATGCCTTTAATCATACAGGGTCCCGCCCAGGCACACTCTATGGATAATGGCCCAGTAATCCCCTGCCTAAGCAGCTCGGAAAAGCCTCCTTCCACGGCCTCGCCTACAACGTCCCCCGCCTGCGGAACAAGAATTACCCTGACCAAGGCTGAAAACCATGTCTCTAAACAAACCCTTAAACCGCCCAGCCCAGAGTCACAAAATCTGTCAAGGAAAAACAAGAAAAAACTAAGAAAACTCAATAAGGAGAAGAAAAACAATACATATGCTACCAGTGTTATTCATAATTGGTTACGGCCTAATAAGCAACCTTCCGGCAACTCCAGAACAGATGAAACACCCAACCTGCCAGTCACCATGCACATCGCAGAAGTAATCGAACCAACTACTGGAAATCCACACACAGTAACTTCAGCACCGGATCCAAGTTTGTCAGCTCTCCTTGCGGCCCCTCAACCCACTACAGCTCTGATAATACAAAAACACGCGCATGATTCGCAGGTACACAGCCACGATGAAGCAAATAAAGCCACGCCACACGAGCAGGAGTCCCGCCAAACAAGCTCTGAGCACCCTGCGCAAACTAAGTTTACAACGAGCGGAGCATTAGACTCCGATAACTCAAAAACTTCCAATGACACCATTGGAGACTTCCAGAGCGCCCCCCCCCCCCAGGTCACCATGCCTCAAACTGGATCACGCCGTAAATAGGCTATGGAAGAACAGCCCACCCAGCTTAACGCTCATTGAGGCGCCTCAATTTACAACAGGGCCAAAACTGCAGACAAACTCTTACCAGCCCGGTTTGACATTGTTACCTCCAATCGGGACTCAGGGAAAAATTTGGCCTAACGAGGCCAGCGTAAGCTCTGCAAGTCAAGCAAGCGCGAAGGATCGGAAAATACTGTTACATCCAGAATATACCTCGCAAGGAAAATGGGACATCCTCAACCGCAGCAATCTTTTAACACTCTGCGCAAATATCCCGGGACTGGAAAGCATAAAAACCACAGACATCGAAACCATCTCTTTCCTGCCCCCGGATGCGGAGGAAAAAAATGAAACCACGGAATTTACTTTCATTAGCCCAGACCTGGCGGAGTTACTGAGGAGCCAACATTCTTTACTGGAAAGCTGGGGCATAAAGATAAAGGCAAAGCCGGCACATAAATATCCCTCAATTTTAAAAACCTTGATGTCACACTCTAAGCTGGACAACCAGGAACAGGGCGTGGCTGGCAACACACGCATAAACGCCTCTTCCATCCATCGGCCAAAAGTTGTGTCCGTCCTCCAGGGGTGTAAAGGCAGCATAAACACCAGCTCAATCAATGGAACCCCAATTAAGATTACAACTAACCCCAGTCAAGGAAATTGTTTGTGCATAACCAGGGGGCACGCAAGCAAAGATTGGTCCTGGCTGTCATCAGCACTAATTTCCAGCTCCTAACACACTCCGTCCTGCAAATTTAGCCCGATCTTATCAACACACTCCCATTGAGCGAGTAAAAACTTTAAATAAAAAGAGAACCACCGAGAGCTTAAAAATATTAACGTGGAACGTCTCAGGCCTTAAAAAGCTGCTACAAAATCAAGCCGCGGTGAAATTCTTGGAGGAAGCAGACATTATATGCATACAGGAAACCTGGCTGACCCAACCACTGTCTCTAAGAGGATATGCAGAATATGGCAAAGCAGCAAAAAAGAACAACATATTCGGAAGACCCTTAGGGGGGACTTGTGTCTACATAAAACACTCATTGAATATAGAATTTACGGAACTATATAACCAACTAGACACCCTTCAGGCGGGCATTCTGAAATTCCCCCATTCCACCAACGGCACTGCTCCAATATTATTAATCAACATCTACCATAACTTGCAGGAGAACATTGCTAACTCGCTCACACTAGCAAACCAACTAGAAACCTTACTGCTATGCCATTCATCATTAGACTGCATTATCCTCGGTGACTTTAACACTCACAACATAGGGGTCTC
Source organism: Lissotriton helveticus (assembly GCF_964261635.1). Classification (NCBI taxonomy): domain Eukaryota; kingdom Metazoa; phylum Chordata; class Amphibia; order Caudata; family Salamandridae; genus Lissotriton; species Lissotriton helveticus. Next base: position 1,770,901,523 of record NC_136063.1, read on the forward strand.
TACTGAGCAAAACCAACAGCGCGGGGCCGCCAAAGTATTGAATGAACTTTTAAAATCCTACAATCTGGCGACGGCCCACACAGTGCTTTTAAAGAACACCCCGGGAGCCTCGGTCGGTCTCACGTATAACAATCAAACGACGATCGACTATATCATCCTAAGCGATAAACTGCAAGCCCAAATGACAAACTTCATTGTTCACCAACGCAATGACAGCGACTACGCAGCCCTAACAATCACTATGAACTTATTAGTGAAATCACGATATAGGCCCGTATGTATTGGGGCAACGGATGGCCAAGAATTAAAAAGCTGCCTAGAAGAATTAAATGGGGACAGGTAGCCACCGCAACTTTTAACAACTGGGCAAACTCGTGGGCAGGTTGGCCTCCGCGCAAACACAGCCAGGACGCAATAGCAATATGGGACGGAATCACCGTGACTTTAGCGGCAAAACTCCGGAGATGCAGGGATAAACAAAGGACAACCCACTGGCATCCTCCGATGGCCTTTGGATTCAATGCAGAAATTAAAACAAGTGCAAAGGACTTAAACAAAAAACGAAAAGCCCTCAGCAAAAACCGCACAATCATACACAAAATACTACTGCAGGAGGCCGCAAAGAGCCACTCCAAAAAAGTGTGGGCTGCAAAGCGTAACCACTGCGAGGCTCAGTGGCTGAAAATCTTCGACTTGTTGAGCCCCGGGAAATCACAAGAGTTCTGGAGTTACATAAGTCACCTTGGCCGAGGCACAAACCACAGAGAAAACTCCCTCGAGGCATCAGTCTGGGTCTCTCACGTAAAAGCGCTTTACAACGAAGAACGACCAAACACTCAGCCACACGACATGCCTTCATTAAGAGAGAATCCGGCTTTAACCATCGATATAACGCCCCCTCCCGGAAAATCTCTAGTGTCCAAAATATTTTAAAAAATCAGACCAAATGGCGCACCGGGCCCCAACGGCTTCCCAGGCCACCTGTTCAAATCAAACATTGAATTTTGGTCCGAAAATTTGACCTACTTATACACAGATTGCTGGCTAACGGGGATGTGCCTGACTCTTGGCGAGGCTCGCTCTTGCACCCAATTCACAAGAAAGGGATCAAATCGGATCCAACAAACTACCGCATGATCGCCCTCTTGGACATCGAGGGCAAAGCCTACGCCAGTGCCATCCTGAAGGACCTTACAGACTGGGCAAGCGAAGAAAACCTCCTGCCATTCTGTCAAACCGGCTTCAGACCAGGGTCCTCGACTGTAGACAACATCACAGCACTTTCTTATCTAGCCAATCGAGCGCGGCTGCGCAAAAGTCTCCCATTATTCGCCTGCTTCATCGACTATTCAGCTGCTTTCAATGGAGTAGATCGTACCATCCTATGGAGAAAGCTGGTCTATTGGAACATCAACCCCTCTTTGCTAAGAGCGATACAATCTTTGTATCAAAACACCTGGGTAAGAATTAAACTCTCAAGTGACTCTGCAACCGACAAGATTGACACGAACCGTGGTTTAAAACAAGGGTGCGTGTTGGCGCCCCTGCTGTTTAACTTATACACAGCAGACATGGAGATAGCCCTGTCGGGGGCCGCCTTAGCAATGCCAAAGATCGGGGCAACCAAAATTCATTTTATGCAATACGCGGATGACCTCGTAATCCTGGATCATACAAAAATAGGGCTTCAAAAGGCACTTACCGCCCTGGCAACATACAACAACAAAAACAGGCTGGTAGCAAACCCGACTAAGTCAAAAATAGTCATCTTTGGGCACTACCCCAAAAAAAAAAGAGCAAAATGGAGCCTCGGCCATTTGACCTTGGACAGCACACAGAAATACACTTACCTGGGGTCTCCTATCACGAATCGGGGTTGTGCGGCACCCATCTAAAGAAAATTCAGGGTAAAGGGAAGACCATCACCTTTGCCCTATGCAAACTACAAGCCTCCTTATATAGTCCATCATCAATTGCTATCCAAAGAGTCCTCAAGGCCAAGTTAATGCTGGCCCTTAATTACGCACAACAGGCGTATCCAGGCAAACTGAACAAGGAGTTGGAAAAAATTCATTGTGGGGCATACAAGAGACTGTACCATTTACCAAAATGTACAAGAAACACTCTAATTTGCCTGGAATTCTCCCTCAACCAACAAAATCTGGAAGAGATGGCAGCTCTAAGTAAATATTACTACCTCACAACAGCGGCACGTGACAACACACTGAAGGCTGTCTTGAAACATATCTTTATGGAACCCGGGAACCCTTGGTCTGCTACCATTGAATCAGCAATGACCCAACTTAACCTTGCGATCGAGTCGTGGAATCCAGACCTCGTCAACTACACGACCATCAAACACGCGATAAAAAAGCAAGTGCGCGCCTGCTCTCGGGACTTGGACCTGGAGTCTCTTGCGAAAAGAGCCTTTCATGAGTCTCTATGCTTGCCGCACACCGCGTATAACCCTCAAAACCATCTCACGCAGGCCGTGGGCCTCCCAGCCCTCCATAAGATCCTAGCCTACAGACTGCACCCCCTCCCGCTCAAAGAACTATATCACCCGGGAAATGCTGGCACGGGAGTTCGGGAATGCAGACTCTGTAATTATAAACGTGAGTCATTGGCCCACTTACTATTTTGCTGCCCTGCCCTACGTGCACCCCGCACCCTTTATCTCAGGCCTATCCTTAGGGATGCTGGGTCACGCACAGCTAAGGAGGCAATCCATCAATTATACACCTTGAGCATAGTAAAACAGATGGCTTCGTTCGGAAAGTTTATACAACAGACCCGGTCCGAGCTGATGGCAGCCAAGGGCGCACAGGAATAGAGACTTTGCTGTGGGACACTGGGTGGCCCTTCCAGGTCCCCGACTGCGTGTGCCCTTGTGAACTCCGGGAACTTCTTTCATAAATGCTTGCCTGCAGAAACTTTTTCGGTTTTAACTTTTGTAATTTTATATTTTGGTCTTAATGTAATGGTTTTAAGTAACCACACAATAAAGTTATTCATTCATTCATTCATTCATACTCATTAAAATGAGTTAGAGGTGTGGCAAATGGGCGGGGTTAGGGGCGGGGTTAAGGGCAAGATATGATTATACATAGTGAGTTCTGAACCAGTTGTAGCATATATCAAAACGCATGAGAAATGCGTTTATGTAAACAAATCAGGTTAACTCATTACACAAAATGAAAGCCAAACAGGATGATATGTTAACATTTCCTTGTTTTTTAATATTTGCTGCTTCTTAATGCCATATGTTATTTATTGTTCTTTGCACAATACTTAGGGGCATATTATCAAGGAACGGCGTTATAATTATCGCCGCTTTAGCGGCAGAAAACTGCAGCTAAAGTGGCAATAATGGGCTTGATAATATGCCCTTGTGAATTCCCATAGAAGCCCATGTTCTGGTGTGAACATGGGCTTCAATGGGAATTCTCTACGGCATATTATCAAGCCCATTATCGCCGCTTTAGCTGCAGTTTTCTACCGCTAAAGCGGCGTTAATTATAACGCCATGCTTGATAATATGCCCCTATATATTCCCAAGCGTGCACACACACACAGAGCGAAACAAGCTGAGATGAACACAAAAGCATTCCACCCATTCCCTTTAAAATATCTCCTGAGTGTCCTGATTTTCTCTCTCATTCTCTCTCTTTTCTCTTACACAAAAATAGGCACACACAGGTCGATTATTAAAGTTAACAAGAAATGCACAGGATTTTTGACTGTACACAAATTTGTGTTAAAATACCATTTCAAAGCTCATTCATGATTTCAGAACTCAACATCTGGTATTTTTATGTGAAAAAAGTGTCAATGCTAAATTCATCTGTTACCTCACTTCTATACATTTATCCCTCCCTTCTATGTTCATCTTAACTTACCATCAAACAAATCCATTTGCCAGTTGTCCTGGAGCTCATTCCTGGAGTGCTGTAGCGTTCCCTGCTATTCATTTCTCTAAGGGAAAGGCCAGTATTTAATTTGTAAAGAAATAAGTGCCAGGGCTCATAGTTTTATCTCAGAACCTCTTTTCCAGCGCTGCCGAATACGAGGTTGACATTTGTTTCATCTACCACCAGAAACTCTCTCCCTCTTCACCTCCGTTTTGCTACTTTCCACTCCTACTTTTTCCCTTTGTCTCTATTTTCTAGTTGTTACCTTCTTGCATCTTTACCCATTTTTACCTTTCTCTCTCTCGTTCTGACCCAATCCCTAAAAATAAGTGCTATTGTGCATCACCTTCAAACACCAGCTCAAATTAATCACTGGAGATAGGATTTGTGGTGGTAGTGTGGGCCTAGATGTTGGCTCTCTGGGCCCGTCTTGAATGTTAAAAAAAACACGCACATATTTGTTACCGGAGCTAAGTTGACAATAATTAGTTAATGAAAGGCTTCTCTCTTTCTGTGTAGCCGAGCAAGTTCAACAAGGCCCGGTACAGGAGGAGGCAGAAATGGGCATTCACTGGCAGCTTCACAGTGAAGTGCATCCCAGCGGTCCCATCGAGCCCAGCTCGGGCAACAAAGTGCCCACGAGGCTGTCCCAGGAATTAAATATATGCAATGGCAGGTCACCACTGCACAAGACGGTGAAGGAAACAAGAGGTCCAAAGTTGAGGCATAATTTGTAATTGAAAAAAGAAGGCACAGTGATATTTATTCGTCTACCTACCCTCACCCACTATCTACATTTCTGTAGCACTCATGCAGTGTCTGAGGGGTGAGAAGAGCTATGGGCTCCGCCCTACTGCCGGCATAGCTGGGGAGACAGCCCAAGGCCTCTGTGCAATATTTAATTGCTAGGCGCTAAGCACACAGGCTAGCGTAATGTACACATTGTCATGCAACCGTAATGTACACATTTTCGTGTGTTTGTCACGTTCCTTCATCGTCCTGGGCTTGCTGTTTCCAAGCTTGCCTCGCCCCAGCAGAGTCACGAGCCAGCCCCTAGCAATATGTATACCCAATTAGAGGCTCGGGCAGGGTGCAGGCCTTTTGACAAAAGAGTAAAAGTGAAAGCAGCTCGGAAGATGAATTAGGAAAATACAGCAAACCTGCTGTGTGCATTCCGCTTTTAAAAATGATCTGCACCACAGCTCCCCGCATAAAAGACAGCCACAGTGCCCGCCCTCACAAATAAGTGCCGGTGCTGAGCACCGGCAACTACAGGCACAAATTAAGCACTGAAAGGGCTAATTTACACCCATGGAGCCAGTACCCAGGTCAGTCATGTTGTCATGCAATGGCAGCGATTAGTGTTGGAGGGGCTCACAAAGGAAAGCAGCCTCTGTGCTCAACAAAAAGATGAAAAGAAACGGCTTTGGGGAAGGTAGAGGATTGTGTGCCGCTGCCGCTCACTTTAGCACGGCCAGTGCATTTCCCTAAATGGACAGGATTACTGACTGGCAGCCCCAGCCCATTTCACATGCCTGATGGAGGAAAGGGGTGGGGGGCCTTAACACTTTAAGGCTAATAGCCGTTTCACACCTGATCGACAGTGCAGGGTCTGTCTAGACCCTGTCCTGTTGATCACAGCATGATACAAGCAAGCCCTCTCAGACCCCTGCAGTCTGGGGCCATTCAAGTGGGCGCAGCTGGAATCTCCAGCAGCGACTCTGCAAAAGGGCACTGAGGGGCTCAGTGATTTGCAAGCTCCTCCGAAGCAGAACGATGTCTGCCCTGAGCTGAGGACATACCTAACCGGAGCCTGCTGTGCTCTCGATGAGGGTACTGGTACTCTTCCCTGATCCAAGAAAAGTGCCGGTACTGAGGACCTGAAAATTCGGAAGTGCCGGTACTCAGTACCGGTGAGTACCGGCCCATTTAAAGCACTGGTTTACATGAGTCAAAGAGCATCAAAAAGAAAATCGGGGTGAAGCACCTGTTAGTGAACTTTTTTGATCTCTTTCTCTCTGTCTTTCTCTGTTACTGTTTCTGAGTTTCTCTCTCCCTCATACAATTTCTCTTTTTGGGCTGTTGGAAGTGCAAATTAGAATCCTATCTGTGTCATACTATTTATCCACGCTGTTGAACCTTGACTTGCATCCATGATAGTTGCATCATGTCATACATCATGTTATTAACCCAGAAAGAGTTATCAGCATGCACCTAATGAAAGTAATCTTTGTTGCTTAAGTGGAATAAGTTAAGTTGGAGCGTCATGATTATGAGTGTGCCATTGATGCCCCCTATGATGAGTGGTTTATATGCTGTGGTGCATGTGGAACAGTGACTCGCTCCGCTACATGGTGTTTCAGTGCTTTAGTCTATTGCAGATAGGTTGTTGTTGATTGGTGTTGAAGGACTATCACATCTACTATTATTTTCTGAATGGCCAAGCTGTGTGATGTGTTTGTGCAGATCTGAGCTTGGTCTTTGTGGATAGGGTAGGCCCTTCATGGGTGTTACATGGGGAATGATGAGTTATAGGAAGTCCCTAACTGTGTTCATGTTGAATTTATGCCATAGATGGCATACAAAGTGCACTCACCCCCACATACCATTTTCTCCACCCCCTCAATAGAAACACCTGAGTCATGTTTGGTTTTCACAGTGTGTACATTTGTATTACATTACAGTTCTGGCCAATTACTCCATTGGCCTCTTTTATTTATTGTAAACTCTTTAAAATACTTGTTTATCAACATCACTGTATTCAAAATACTCACACATATATACATAGACATTCTATTTACAGCCCGTTCTCCAAGGGGCCTTTAATTCACCTTCGGGCTGTGCCAGCAGGCCACAACCAAGGTAGCCTGCTCTCCTTAAGTTAACCGCCCTCCGGTCAACAGAGCCGCAGGTAAATAATCTGCCACCACTTGTGGCAACCAACGGCTTCCAGGGTAGAGCTAGAGAATCCAGGGCCACCAGCAGGTCAGCCCCAAATCTCCCGCCAGCCCGGAGCCCATGATGATTTTTTAGACCTGCTCTGGGGTAAAAATGGCACTGACCAAAGGAATCCCTGTGATATCTCTTGTCCAGGACCCCGCCTAACTGAAGCCCTAATTCAGGGATGGGAGGGTGGGTGACTTCCTGCGCGACGTCCGACTCCCGGGAGGTACGGGTGAACAAAGAGGGGGCGTGATCTGTGTTGCTGGCTTTTCAAGCCTCGCGCTCCTGGACTGTTTCCGGGTCACTCTGACCCTGCTCCCTGACGCACTTCCTGTTTCATTAAGATATCCCTTTCCGGGTCGCGCGACCCAGAAGAGACCCCTACCCTATGTGGCCCTTTGGCTGCCACTAACGGCGCCATGCCCCTTAGGTGTGGTGGCGCCTTGCATTCTATGCACTTCTTGTCTGTATGGACCTGTGACACTGTCCTTGATATTATCCTTTACTCGTGTGGTCTCTTTCACCTTCTGAGCGGTTGCATAAGTGTCCATGGTAGGGGGGTCTGCATGTGTAAGAGAGTGAGGCTTTCTTTGTAGTTTATAGATTTTCCTTATACAATGGAGTAGAACATTGAGCATGCAGTCTTACAGGAGTTGCTTTCATCACACATGTGTTTTCAGGCGTGTACTCCCAATGACAAGCACATTGATAGCGATTATAAAGAGATCATGCTTTAGGAATTGCGTCCACCTTTGAGTTGTTAATTCTTTGTTTGCAATGCTCATTTGTGTTATGTTTGGCTCTCTGCAATTACTTTGTTCTGAATGAAAGCATAAACTACATATATGTGTGTTCTTTCCATTTTTGATTGCAAGTAACATTCTACGCATTCCAATAATAGGTGTTGATGTGTTGAGTATATTTTTTATCGAAATTTAAATTGGCATAGGTCTCTGTTTTTCTGTGTTAGAAAAAACAACACCACATGAAATGTCCTAGCACCTGCATGGGTGGGTTGTTCATAAATGTGTATTGGTGTTTGCAGGTGGGTCTCGCTGACATTGTGGAGAATGTATAGTAATCTTTATTTAATTGATCAACGAGTACATTACTTTCCATTGACAAAATCAGTAATTTCATGCACGTGGCTGGAGAAGTAACATCACAATTTCGAATACTGGTTAATTGCACTTTGTCCATGCGGGGCCTATTTTTCTGCAAATGCATGCATTCCAACAGGCCCCACGTGCAACTTGGTAGTTTTTAAAACAGTGCAGGCCATGTTTTATGTCGTCCCAAACCTACCCCCTGGAATGTTTTGCGCTTGCTTTAGAACAGAACCCACGGCCTCCCCCACTCGTTAGGACACCGTCTGCAGAAAATAAACCTCTCAATCAAGGAACATTTTGAAAATAGTTTTCTGCTGTTGCGAATACAGCGTTCTAATCTACAAAATCCATACGGGCAGCCATAACTCAAGTCTCAATCTATGTGTGTAGATGAAACGCTTCTGCTTGAATAGGGTTTACTGCGCGGAGAGATTGTTTCTGCTCCCCAGAGAGCATAAAGCAGGAATGCTTTGTACTGATCACTCGGTTGGCATGCTTGCCTTGCTGGATCATTCTTCGCAGGCAATATCCAGCGCGCGTGTGGCGCTGTAGATAGATCATTCGCTCCCTGGCATTGGCAGAGAGGCCGGCCTATGTCATTATACCGCTGGCCTGCTTGCAGCCAAAGACAATGCGATAATAGCTGGGGACGGCAAAAACATAATTCCTGCAGGCATGATGCATCCTATTATTACTTGCTCAATGGCTGCCCGGAAGAAGGGGGGGAGGGGGGCTCTTTCACCACCTGGGATATTTATGACACTGTCCCACCGCACTCTTTCTTACAAAATTACTGTGCTGATGAAACTCTCAGGGCCACATCTATCAAAGTAGATTGACGAACAAGGAGAAATAGTTCTGATTTATGGAATTTTTTTTAAGATAGGGAGGATTTAGTAAGAAAAATAGACCTGAAGTAAGACGAAATGTTGCTCCTGTTTTACAAAATCACTGTTTTCTAACAAATTCAATGTATATCTAATTTAAGTCACACCGAGCAGGTTGGTTGGTGTAAGTAGGCGCTTCACACCGAACTCCATTTAACATTCAATCACCTTCCTCCTGCGCGCTCTGCAGCCCCTTCCCACCTAGCCACGGCCACGACCTGCAATAATGACGTCAGTTCTGCTTGATTTCAATTGACTTTCTGTTTTTCTCTCTCCTCTTCCACGATGCTTTTCTTCGCAATTACAAAGCGCTCTTTAAGGTGGCCACTCTCATCTTGAGAGGCTCTCTGCCGGCTTCAGATACAGCTCTTCTCAAGTGGCGCAGTGCACCGCTTCTGAGAAAGGACGTCACAAACAAAAGAGAGGGCAAAAACACACACATTTCATTACTGGCTTTCTGGTGAATTAAGGACTGAGAGTGTGAAAGCCACAGCGGCAAACACACATGGATTGTTTGCGTAAGTCTTCCAATTTGTACCCCTTAATGAAACACCAAAAGGTTCGAGCGAGCGGTAATTACCAGGAGCGCTTGCCTAATGAAACCAGCAAATGACGATATTTGTTTCACGGATCGATAGGAAGTCTGTGAGGGCGGGAGATCATGACGGCGTCATTCAGGAAAGCAAATCTCCGTCTGCCACTCAACGGCCATGGCGCGCGTGCCAGGCTCTGAGCACGGCATTTTGAATATGCCATCAGCGGGAAGAGAGGACAATGGGAACTGCGTGATCAATGCCCTGGAATCTAGCGCTTAATGCCCTACTCTGTCAGACATTCTAATTACAGCTGTAGCATTCCTCTCCGGTACCTTCAATACTCATTACAAAACCATTTCAGTGAACTGATCTAATTAAAGTTTGCTTTAATTTGAGCAATTATGGAGTCTATTGTACAGAGACACAGAGGAGCCGAGCTATCACATGTGAAGCGGTGGCTCCGGGAGGGAAGGTGCAACTGAATGAACAAAGACTGCCCTCCGCAAATAACAGGGATCCCACTGACAAAAGAATATACAGGAGCAAATTCTTGCACTGCGTGAGGCGAGTGTTTCTGTTTGGTAGAGTTCTGATCAAGGACCCCCCCTCTGCAGAAATATAGTTCATTAGTCCCATCGCGAACATCCAGTTTAGTCTTGAGAAACAGGTATCAGAGTTAAAATACCGATCGTGAATAGTAAATAGTCCTACCTGTCAATGTGTTTGGAAATTCATGAGGTCTCCTTGAGGTGCAAAAGAGTGGAAGAGGGTCACCCCAAGAACCACCGCATGACCCTATTCTCTGTGCTGGGCCAAACCAGAAGCGACCTATGCTTTTCTTTTTCAGCTCATATATTAACTATAAAAAATCTCATAGTTAGTGCATGGATGGCAGATAGGAGAATTAGGAAACAGAGAGCAGTAATTACCTCTTAAGGCCAGGTTTATTAGCAATTTGTGCCAGTACAAAGCCAACATGCGTGACACAAATGGGCATATGTACAAGGCCCTATAGCCATTACAACATCACTTTCAGTGACGCAGTATTGGCGATATTGGCCTTCCCTTATTTACAAGGCAGCGTTAAGCCACTTAATGTGGCTTAACGCTGCCTTCTAAAGAAGGTCCCCTTTCTTGCTATGCTTAGCGTGAAAGGGATAGGCAGTGCGTGTTGCACTGAGAGTTCCACCACAACCACCATTTGATTTTGACACTGACCTCTATTTACAAGAGCAGCATAAATAGGAGGCAGCACCAAAATTAAGACCAGGGAAAAACGTGGTCTTAACTTGTTGAAACAAGGAGAAATGCGTAATTTCTCCTAGTTTTTACTTTTTCCGTGTGTGCTGACTTGTGCAGCACACATGGAAAAAGCAAAATGCCTTGGATTGTTTATGTTCAGCAAGGTGACCCTTCCTGCACATAAACAATCCTTTAAAATAAATGACATTTTGTAACTCCCATGTGTGCTACATAAATCAGCACACATAGAACTGACAAAATGGCATTTCAAGATTGTTAATGTGCAGGAAGGTACACCTTCCTGCACACAAACAGTCTTCCCCTGCACACAGACACAGCTGCACTGCTAAGTGTAGCACCAGCACAGGGGGAAGTTCAAGGCTGCACCATATCCTTGTAAGTATAGTGCAGCCTTGCATTTCTGAAGTGGTGGATAGAAGCATTAAGCCATGACGGTTAACGCCTTATTCCGTCACTTCCTTGTACATATGCCCCAAAAATGACAATGTGATTTATTTATTTTCCAGTTAAGGTTTGTGCTTGAAAGTTGCCTTAAGGTAGCCTCTGAACTGCTTTGCACTATTTTGTGTCAAGCGGGCATCCATGAATGGTACATGGACTTTCTTGCACTACAACCCATGATTTTTGATGCAAAGCTATAGCTACTAACAAATATAGACAGGTTTAAGGTTCCTCAAGGCAGGCACAAAGTAGAAGAAAAATTTCTATTTATCCAAACCTTTCAAAATGTTTGTAAGTGCTTTGCTCTGCAACACATATTCAAAGTAGGAAAAGTTTTAAGGTTAAACCTATGCTGAACTCATGCATCAATCTTTGCACTATTGGGAAAAAGTGTGTGTCCTTCTATGCAATCTTATTGTGCGTCAATGCTTGGGAAGAGAGCAGTAGTGCCATATCTTAGTATATATGGCAATGACCTCTTCTCCTACTATAACACAGCGCAGCACAGACTATGGTTTCTGTGTTGCATTGTGTGAAATAATAGTAAATGTACCCCTTTGTGTTTTTGCATAGGCCTAGGTGAAAATTTAGATTATGCATTTGTAACTCATATGATTTTCGGTATTTCACATTATGCTTGTTACACGAAGTTCCTAAAATAATGGCACTTTATAATTATGCCAAATTATGCACCATTCGTTGTAAACATTTACTGTCAGTGCATGGGAACAACAGCATATGAGTGGATGTTGTTTGTAGTGGTTTCGCTTAAATGCGTCATATTGCCAAATATTGATGTGAGGATGCATTTTCTGCTAAAGTATGGCACGAAATGATGCTTTTGCATTTTGTGTCAACGCGGGAGCCCCCACCAAGCTCATCAATCGACTACAACGCATCCAAAACGCCTCGGCACGACTGATCATCGATGTACCACGACACGGCCACATCACCCCCCACCTGAGAAACCTGCACTGGCTCCCCGTCAACAAGAGGATATCCTTCAAGCTCCTCATCCATGCACACAAGGCATTCCGCAAGACTGGCCCAGCCTACCTCAACAGATGGCTCTCCTTCTACACCCCCAACCGCCAGCTACGCTCTGCCGACCTCTCACTCGCCACCGTTCCGCGCATCCGAAGAAGAACCACCGGCGGGAGATCCTTCTCCCACCTTGCTGCCAAGACATGGAACACCCTCCGCTGAGCCTACGACAGACCCAAGACCTGCTGTCCTTCAGGAGGACACTAAAGACCTGGCTGTTCGATCAGTAGCGGCCCCCACCTCCCCCTCCAGCGCCTTGAGACCCTCAGGGGTATGTAGTGCGCTTAACAAATGACTGATTGATTGATTGATTGAATAATACATCATTTTGCTAAAACTTCTCATAATTTTGCATAAGTAAACTACACAAATTTTGCACACCCCTATGAAGCTCATTCCATAACCTTACAATTTTTTGTTGGTGATGTAGATTAAAACAGTGTGTTCAATGGGATCATGATATGTCACCAGAAGTTCACCACGATTGCCATCTGTGCAAAATAATTAAATTATGCAAGTGTGCATTTGGCAAAACTAGAAGTCGAGAGCTGTGAGTTTACCCAAAACATTAGTGCACACACAATTCCACAGATGTAAGTCCTTGGAGGAGCCAGCTAAAAGAGTGCATAGCCCCAAAATGGAATTGATGTCAACCATGGTATTGATTGCTGATGTCCATAGCAATTTTTTCCTTTGTAAGTACTTGAGTATTAAAGAGGACGAAGAAATGGCTTGCTTTAAGAGAAGTGTCTTCTTGATGCATTTCTCCATAAAAAAACAAGACTCTGTCAAAAGAATGAATATTTTTTTTAAATCCCGAAGGCACCTGTAAATATCAGATCGATTTCCCTGTGTTGGAAGTTCTAGGTTTCTTATTCTTTACCATCCCATGTGCCCTGAAGAGATACATTATTTTCAGTCATACATCTGTCGATGTAACATTAATTCTTAGTGTTATTTTGTAACAATGAAAGAACATGCTTAGTTAAATTGTCATTGTTTGTGCTCTCTATTTTTCCATCACATTATGTTACAAATCAATAAATCATTATGCTCAGTAATCCAATATATAATCACGGCCCATTTTTTCCTATCATTAAAGATGAAGCGTGCATCAAAAAGCATAAGGATTCCAGAAGAAAATGATCTGTTTGAGAATGCACCACCTTTTATATATTAACAGAAGTACTTGCAAATGTATTAATAGGGCCACTGGAATTATGCGGCAAGGGATGACCAAATTGTGGCAGGATGGATACAATCATGTGGCAATTAATGGCAAATTATGCAGCTTAATGCAGTTTCATTTTATGATAGTAGTACCCCATTATTTTGTAATTTTTACTCATTAACACTATCTGGCAAAAGGTTTCACCTCGATGATCCCAGTATTACACCGAAATACAGCAATAAACAACACAAAGGTGACCAGTAAACATTTGTGAGTGGCCTTCTACTGAAGGTCAACATATGTCACCACGTTTTTAGTAATTCTTGGTTTGTTTGAGATAGAAACGAAATCGTTTTTGTTGAAATCTGCACATTTAGCAGCAGACCATTGTTTATGTGACAAATGCAGCAATTGTATAATTATGCAGAAAATGCCACAGCTACAAATCAGATAATTCCTGTGCCCTTATTATTACACACGAATTGTCATGGTGAAATGGTATGTGAGCATGGAATAAAAAAGTTGTAAAATTTCGATTTTGAATATTTTGAAATAATAGAAATTATTGCTTGAAAGTAAGTAATTCACTTTTGAAGGGTGATGCATGGAATTTCTCACTCATAGCATCTTCTGGTAAATAACTGCCATTGAGAATGTCGAAGAAAGCTTTGGCCATAATTTCTAGTGCCCCGTTGGGGAGTGTGTTTATCAAGCAAGTAAATTCTGATTCCCGAGGGTTTACAATTTTGCCATTTATAAGTTTATCCCTCAAAATGGGCATTTCACATGGATTGTGGTGATAGCTACACCAAAATCTGAATGTCCTATTATTTGAGGTGCCTCATCTCCATTTACATTTCGAAGGTTCGATCTGCCTAATTGTAGTTGCGGGATCGTTGAATTTTTTTGCACCCAGTATATACTGGCAACAATAAACTCTAATTCCTGTGGGATTCCTGTGATACATGCTGTTCTGACCGCGCTCCACGCAGGGTGCGCTCTGGGGAAGTGCTTTGCTTCGTTTCTCTGCCCTGCCGGATTACTGCTTGCGGAACCCGCTGCGCGGGTCCCGCTTCGCTGAGGCCACTGCCCTTCTGCCTCTCTGAAGGATTTTTTACTGCCAACTGCGGGGACCTGCAGGGCTGCGAGCGTGTTGTGGGCGCAGGACTCCGAGTCCCAGGAGCGCCCACAACTCCCAATCAACATCAGCTGGGACGCTCTCCCTGCAGGCTCCTCCCCTGGATTGCTGTGAGGCTACTAAAGCTGTCCGCCCTTCTACTTTGGTGGATTCCTGTGATACATGCTGTTCTGACCGCGCTCCACGCAGGGTGCGCTCTGGGGAAGTGCTTTGCTTCGTTTCTCTGCCCTGCCGGATTACTGCTTGCGGAACCCGCTGCGCGGGTCCCGCTTCGCTGAGGCCACTGCCCTTCTGCCTCTCTGAAGGATTTTTTACTGCCAACTGCGGGGACCTGCAGGGCTGCGAGCGTGTTGTGGGCGCAGGACTCCAAGTCCCAGGAGCGCCCACAACTCCCAATCAACATCAGCTGGGACGCTCTCCCTGCAGGCTCCTCCCATTCCTTCTCAACCTTGGCTAGTACATATAGATCTTCAGCTTCCCGCGTCGCGGGAGCGCGCGGGAGGGCGCCGGGAGAAGCCCGGGACAAGGGCGGGACCGTCTGTGGCCGTCCGGGGACGTCCGAGGACGGGACGGGCGACCCCACTAACACTTTTGGACTCAGACTGTAAGGTAGGCCTTTATTCATGGCGGCTAACTCTGAGAACTCGAGCATAGTGGGGCCCAGCAAAAGGACACTTGACAATTATTTCACTAGGGCTGCTGTGGATCTGGATAAGGACGATTCATTATCCGAACGCAGGATTGAACGACGTCGCTCTATTGAATCCTTGAAAAACAGACCACTAATTGATCTGGCATCCCCACCCATTATGTCGGACATTATTACTGACACACCCCTTGACGATCCATTGTCACTGGATGAATTCCCACTACTCCTTAGAAGCACTTCACCGCCTATGGGCTCCCTAGTAATTGTTCCCTCACCTAATGTTTTGCTTCCATGTGTTTCTAGTCCCTCTCCAAATGTGGCCTATGTACCTTGTTCTCTACCCAAGGAGCAGCCGAAAAGGCTAGGTAGACCACCTACCACTGCTAAAACCCTTGGCCCTCCGCCTACTAAAAAGAGGAGGGGGTTAGGAGCTCCCCAAAGGGGCAAGCTCAGTCACACTGAGTTTGGCAAGACATCTAAACTTAAGACCTCTGGCGTAATCGCACCTAAAACTTCGGTACTGACTGATTCAGTGCCCACAGCGGTACCAACTCCAGACCCTAACAACACACAACCTGGTAATACCAGAGGGAGGCAAGTTGAGGCTGTTTCTATCCCAAGTTTAGTGACTATTCCCCCTATTGATACTGAGCAGAATACAGTTGAGCAGTTGCTTAGGTCCTTTATGCTCCCGATTTTGGATATCTTAAAAAGGGTGGAGCACCGACTAGGCAACTTGGAGGCTCTGTACAATGGTAAATCAAGTGCTCCTATGACCTCTTTAATGTCTACCCCTGTGTCGACTATTTCACAACAGACTCCAACAGTTTCTGCTCCTATTACGCTGGCCCCAAATGACTCTAATAGAGGTAATAATAGAGTCGCTAAACCCCTTGACAGTAATAAACAGGGCACTGTAGACCCCCCAAGGACTACTGCTAAGACAAATACTGTAAACAGTAAGTCTTCAAATAACAACCAGCAGAAAAACTTGGTCTCTCAACAGGCCCAGGCTCCTGCCCAAACAGCAACAAAACTCATGGCTCAGGCTCCAAGAGAAGCCCAGACGGGTGACGCTAATCCTAGCACTAAGACCAAGTATTTGAGTAGGGGGAGGTTTGCTAAGTCCACTAATGGTATCCCATACGGACCCAATGTAGAATTACCTCCAGAGTCGCTACCTTTTGTAGTTGTACTCACTGGTGTCCCCCCATTAGAAGCAGGTCGAAAGGAGGGCCATCCTCAACTTAAGAATAAGATTCTACATTGGTTAGGTCAAAATAGACCACTCCCATACTTCATCGATGGGGAGATAGTCCATGTTAGACGCCTGCCCTGGCTAGGTACCAGGGAAAAAAACACTGAGGGTGACATAGTAGTTATTAACTTTAGGAACCCAGAAGCTGTTAGGGCTATACTAACAGGGCCCCCCAGGAATTTGAATACCGCTATAGTCCCACACGACCTAACTTACTTTTATCCAAGGTCGTATGTGACTCCTGCTCTTTTCTCTGGGGGGGTTCCAGACCACAATGGCATTAGGAACACTCATTTGCCTCCAACTAACAGCTATATGGGTCACTTTCAAAGGCCTCCCCCTCCTAGGAATAACTCAGTATGGAATATAGTCCCTGCTAGTGGCCGCAGCCAGCCCCCTGTGGGGCCAGAGTTTTTCCAGGGGAATAGAAACATGGACCACCTGATTCCTTTTACTCCACTGGAAACCTCGAATAGATATGGAGCCATTTCCGGCCTTGATGGCTGTGATTGACTCCCAGCTATGGCCGCCCCCCTTGCTAAAGATTTTAGTGTTGGTGGTGGGGGGCTAGTAGAGGAGGACATACAGAGAGGGACAAGGTACTCAATTACATCCCCCAAACGTGGTAGTTCCCCTTCTAGCATAGATGATGTCAACTGCACCGTAACTGCCCATGAGATCTCTAAGGAACAGACGAGTCCCGAAGTGGGTGATTCTATCGTGGAAATTGTTATACCCCCAAACCAGCCAGTTGAACAACAGTGTTCCAATAATAAAAATCTATTGTTGTTATCATGGAATGTGGCGGGTTTGGTTGTAAAGCTAGATAACATGGAGTGGTGTGCCTATGTGGATAACCATGGTATCTGTATATTTCAAGAGACTTGGGCTAGGACCATTCAGCATAGAGTGGGTTTTGTAACTTATGCCGAGCCTGCAACTAAAGGTCCTAGAGGCAGACCATCTGGTGGACTGACCATATGGGTGGGTGTCCATCTTGGGTTTTTGGTTAAAAGAATCAACACCAATTCTTGTGACATCTTATGTATTCTCCTAACCCGCAGAAACACACCCAAAATAGCGATTATTAACATCTACCTACGTCCGGTTTTGGGGGGTACGGTTTCTTCTACTCTAGAGTCCTTAACTGCACTATTAAACAGCCTCTCAACAGATACCAAGGTGATAATGGGGGGGACCTCAATTGCCATTATGAACCACTTGGGGGAGTCTCACAGTTAACCACAGATGAGGATGACGCTTGCCGGATTCCACCCCCAAATGTTTACCAAGTTAAAACCTGGACTCCCATGGCCATGCAGCTCACCTCATTGACATATACATTCTCACTTAGAGCTTGCAATGGCCGCTTCCCGGGGGATAGCCCAGGAAGGAGTACTTACAATGGAATGGGCCATTCGTCAACAATAGATTATCTTTTGGTTAGCATGTCCCTATGGCACTTGATTCGATGTTTCCACGTATTCGATCGTGTGGAAAGTGACCATAACCCCTTGGTAGCAGAACTGGATGTGCCAAACCACGACGGGGAGTACCAAGAGGTTGACTTGGTCTCTAGTGCCATTAGGATCACACAGGGCGGTAAAAAAATTCGATGGTCTACGATTAAGTCGTCGTCAGACAATCTGGCATCACTGTATAAAAGTGTCATTCCCCAGCTTGAGCGCCTTAATGTATTGCATGAAAATGCTTACAATCCTGATAAAGACGCTAAACTTTTAACTATACATATAGAATTAATGTTGACCCTAGCGGTTAGTTTTTCTAAACCGGCAAAACAGACTGACCGACAGGCATGTGTCACAAATCCTTGGTATAACCAGTCCTGTAGGAAGGCGAAGATTACTCTAATTTCCGCCATCAAATCAGGCCACAGAGCAACCATTATGGCTGCAAGGAACACCTATAAGAACCTCCTTTCTCATGCTAAATCTGAATGGGAAACAGAGAAATGGAAGGCCATCAAACAGGCACTAATAGCGAAAGATGCCCGAACTTTTTGGAATCTGGTCCACACTGGGAAGCCAGAAGGGAAGGTAAAGATAGATCCCAACATTGCCGAGGAAGCCTGGTGTGCATACTTTGGTGATCTTTACTCTAGCACTGCTTCCCCCTATAATGCATTACCTATAACGCCTTTGAGACCGGGCCTAGAATGCCCTTCCCCCCCCTTTACTATGTCGGAAGTTACACTTGCAGTCCAAGGGTTAAAATGTAATAAGGCCCCTGGGCTGGATAAGATCCCCGGTGATCTTTTCAGAGATGAGCCGAAGATCTGGGTCCCCTACTTGACCGTCATATTTAACGCTATTCTTGACGGTCAAGAGCCTCCAAGTACTTGGCTGGGGGCCGAAATTATTCCGATTTATAAAAAGGGATCACCGTTGGCCCCGTCAAACTATAGACCAATCAGTCTTATTGACGTTACTCAAAAAATCTATGCCAAACTGCTTTTGCAATGCTTGCAAGATTGGATTAGTGAGAATAATATCCTCTCCCACCTGCAAGCCGTGCAAAAACATCGACCATTGACCAATTACTACGGCTCCAGGTTCTTTACTGGAAGCATGTGGTGATGGAAGGGGGGAGCCTCTACCTGACATTTGTGGACCTCAAATCCGCATTTGACATGGTGGACAGAAACCAACTTTGGAGCATATTAACAACAATGGGGATTCCACCCTATTTATGTCTCCAATTTAAAAGACTCCACGAAGGAACCTATGCAAAGGTTCGTTATGGCAAAAACGGCCAGCTAACAAGAGATTTTCCCATTGAGAAGGGAGTTAGGCAGGGTTGCGTACTGGCCCCTACGCTATTCTCCCTTTTTTTAAATGGCCTTGTTGATGACCTAATCAGTGTACAAAACAGTGACGCCCCTAACTTAGCTGGTGGTAAATTTCCTGCACTCATGTTTGCAGATGACACCCTGCTGCTCTCAAAAACATCTATGGGGATGCAGTGGGTGTTAGACGAATTTACTAAATTCTGTAGGGACAGGAATCTGGTAATTAACATAGACAAAACAAAATACATGGTGTTTAATGGTACTGCAACTAATTGCCCTCGTCCGACAATGGATGGACGAGCCCTGGAAAGAGTAAATAATTTCACTTATCTAGGCCTGACCCTAAACGACAAAATGAGTTGGGAAACCCAAATGACTAAGGCTAATTTAACCCTTTCTCAGTCTATGGGGGGTATCCTTAAAGTGCAGAAATCTTGTGTCCATAAGCTAGTCAGTGTACCGCTGGAAATATATAAGGTTCAAACCAGATCATCCACCCTATACGGGGCGGAACTCTGGGGCCACTGTTCAGCAAACGAGATTAGTATAACAGAGAATAAATTTATTAGACAGCTGCTCTCCTTACCAACTAATACCCCCCTAGTTCCACTAAGGTTGGATATAAATCTGAGGCCTATTGCAGAAGTAATTGCCTCACGCCCGCTTCTCTACTGGCGTAGATTGTGGAGTGTCCCGGAGCTTGAGTGCTATAGAGAAGAATTAAAGATTGTGATGGCACGCCCGGGTGTAGGGAGGATAAAGTGGTTATCTTTTATAAGGGGGCAGGCGTCTAGGATCAGCATGGAGAATCTCTGGTCCAACCCGGAGGACACATGCAAATCCATCTCAAAGAGAACCCTGGATGAGTCTATAAAACATTATAACTTAGAAGAGGTCCTTCGATCAGCCAGGCCTTCCAGTCTCACTGACAGCTTTTTGGATTCCAAGAATGTCTATAGCTTTGAGAAAGAACTAGACATTATAGAACCTGTCTTAGCAAAAAAACTGTTTTTACAGTTCAGATATGGTACACTACCCCTTCATTCTTATACTGATAAATGGAAATTGGGTTTAGCTCGTCCTTGCCCAGGTTGCAATGACCCAAATGAATCTTTAATCCATGTGATCTTGTTTTGTCCTGCTTATTCTGTTATCAGAAAAAAATGGATCATACAGCTATGTGTGAATCTAGGAGTCAGGAATTACATAGACTATTTTAGAATTTTAAAAACTGATACTAATGCACTGATAGTTACTGCTATTGCCAAATTTTTGTTTTCGATGTGGTTAATTAGACGAAGACTGATTCGTTTGTAGTAACCTACTTATTGTAAGTAGACTGCTCTGTCTCAGTAACAACTAGTTTTTTATCGTGTTTTAAATTTTGCTACCTCATGTATTTTACTGTCTTAGTGCTTTTATCGTCACATTATAAACCGCACGCTAACTGACTTATTGCAAATATCCAAAATGAGATGTAACTGTGTATTAGCTGAGTTGTAAATGTATTCTTTCTATTATCGATGTACTTTTATGGTTCATTAACAAACCGAAATAAAGTTAAAATGGAATGGAATAAACTCTAACCTGCTTGTAATGCAACCCCTATACAAACAGTCTAATATTCATGGGGGCACTCTGAATGGAGGCCAGACTATCAAGCCATCTACAGTCCATGGCTTCAGGAATGTGAATATACTAGTATATTTTCCCTACTTTGGGTACAATTGCTTACTGAATACATAATTGATTATGAAATATTTATAACCCAATAATAGGAAAACTCACTATCAACTCAGTAGCGGGTAACTGTAGGTGTTATGTACGCAGCTTTATTGTGGTCGGAAAGGCTTTGATTCATAAAATCACAACTTTTGCGACAGTTAAATCAGTTTTGGATATGAAAAAAACCCAAATTGAGATTCAGTAATATGTTACCAAATCACAAAATAGATTTCCAAGTACACACCGGATCACAAATTGAGACGGGCATGATTAGGACATCCTCTCAAATTCTCAATTCCTTGAGGTATGCATTAATGGTTTGCAACCACAATTGCTGTTACAAACTATTGATAGATTACCTACATCTGAAAGGAGGTGGTAACCAATCCGCAAAGTTGAACGGACCCCCAAGAAACCCAGTACCCACTGTGAATGTTAACAAAACCTTTTTCACTTTTTCTTTTAAACCCATCCTGGTTTTCTTCAAGGAAAATGGGCTGCATTAAAAAAAGCAGTGATTGCTTTATGTAAATTCTATCACTGACATGGCGGTCTGCTGACTGCAGAAAGCACCCAGTACTGTGGTGGTATTAAATCACAGTGGGTAACAATTTACAACCAAGTTAAATAATATTAATGAGTTAGGTCGAATTGTGACCTACTACGATTTGTTATTTTGGAAACTAACTTACTAGTACATCAATCAATCAATCTGTCATTTGTTAAGCGCACTACATACCCGCGAGGGTCTCAAGGCGCTGGGAGGGGGGGAGGTGGGGCCGCTACTGATCGAACAGCCAGGTCTTTAGTATCCTCCTGAAGGTCAGCAGGTCTTGGGTCTGTCGTAGGCTCAGTGGGAGGGTGTTCCATGTCTTGGCGGTGAGGTGGGAGAAGGATCACCCGCCCGTGGTTGTTTTTCAGATGCGCAGGACGGTGGCGAGTGAAAGGTCGGCGGAGCATAGCTGGCGGTTGGGGATGTAGAAGGAGAGCCGTCTGTTGAAGTAGGCTGGGCCGGTCTTGTGGAGTGCCTTGGGTGCGTGGATGAGGAGCTTGAAGGATATCCTCTTGTTGACGGGGAGCCAGTGCAGATTTCTCAGGTGGGGGTGATGTGGCCGTGTCATGGTACAACGAGGATCAGTCGTGCCGAGGCGTTTTGGATGCGTTGTAGTCGATTGATGAGCTTGGTCGGGGCTCCCGCATAAGGCGTTTCCGTAGTCGAGTCTGCTGCTGACGAGGGCCTCAGTGACTGTCTTTCTTGTATCTGTCGGGATCCATTTGTAGATCTTGCGGAGCATGCGGAGGGTATTGAAGCAGGAGGAGGAGACGGCGTTCCCTTGCTTTGTCATTGAGAGCGTTGAGTCGAGGATGATTCCCAGGTTGCGTGCGTGGTCTGTGGGGGTCGGGGCTGCCCCCGGTGCCGTTGACCACCAGGAGTCATCCCAGGCTGACTGGTTGGAGCCGAGGATGAGGACCTCTGTCTTGTCAGAGTTCAGCTTCAGATGGCTGTTCTTCATCCAGTCGGCGACGGCCTTCGTTCCTTCATGGAGGTTGGCTTTGGCGGTGATGGGGTCTTTGGTGAGGGAGAGGATCAGTTTAGTGTCGTCGGCGTAGGAGATTATGTTGAGGTCGTGCTGTCGGCCGACGTGTGCGAGCGGGGCCATGTAAATGTTGAACAGTGTCGGGCTGAGGGAGGATCCTTGGGGTACGCTGCAGATGATCTTGAAGGCTTTGGAACAGAACAGGGGAGGCGGACGCTCTGGGTTCTGCCGGAGAGGAAGGAGGTGGTCCATTCCAGATCCTTGTCTCAGATCCCTGTGGCGTGGTGGTGTGCGCATAGTGTGCGGTGGCAGACGGTGTCGAAGGCAGCGGAGAAGTCTAGGAGGATGAGTGCTGCAGTACATAGGTCGGTTTACAAAATACCAATGCATTCGGTAAAAGTTGGTGAGCAAAATGCAGCCACTTTGACCAAATGCTTTCTTTGTATATATGGCCCTGTACTTTTTTTTCCCAGACATTTTTTATTGAATGTTCAATAAAAATTGGAACATAGATGTACAAACTAAAAATCAAAGAATGGCATAGGTTGAAATACAGTTACAGATGTGACTGTAAATCATAATAACAAATGAATGAATAGTAAATACATAAATAATAAATATGGAATTAATCAATGGTACACAAATAAGGGCCCTGTACATTTTAAGCAACATACGTTGCTACTCAGGATAATATAGTTGGCTATTTTAATTTTTTTATTTTACAGAGGAATGCACTTTAGAGCCATAACATTCATGAAGAAAAACAAATGCTCTTTTTCAATCGTTTGTTTAAATGTAATATAAGATTTGTTTACTAAACGTATCTTAATTGTTTGCTCTGTAATTGATGATTTGAACATTACTTATCTCCACCCCATAAATCTGAATGAAGAGTAAATAGTGATATTGTACTTTTTTCTAGATACTAATCCAGCATGACAATTGTTTCACTTTAGGTACTACACGTAGCTTGTAAGGTATCACACATCCTAAAAATACAGTATCAGTATTAATCCTGTTTATTTCCTATTCTTATTCATGTTTAGGAAAGATTATGTTATCTAGCCTTGTCATTTTTTAAGGTTAGCCCTGTGTTTTTCTCTCATTGAACTCAGCTGTTTTGCAAGTCCAGCGGAGGAGCACCATCTTTTTTCTGTATTGTTCATTGAGACACCCAAAAAGGTCTGTCATTCTGTATGAAGCTATATGGTGTTCCCTCAACCAAAGTTTTTTGGTGACTGGCAGTAATTATGGTGAAATGATAATCCAGGTGAACACATCTTTTTACCTGTACCACTGTGTGGAGGCTACCTGCTGGTTCCACAGGTCCACATAACACAAGCCACTTGCCGTCATCATGTGTGGGGCATGCATGAAAGCTCTGTTCAATAGTTCTTTTGTGTACGGGTGGATGTCAAGAGCTGGATGCTGTGGAGTCTTCTTAAATGTGAGCTTAGATTGTCTGGGATATTGGTGACATCCTCCAGAAGCCACTTTGTCTCACATGGAGAGCGAATGTGGAGGAGTGCCGTGCCGAGAAAGAAGGAATCCTAAGTGGGAGGGAAAGGGCAAAAATCCTCCTGCTGAGACTTAAGTGACTTCGCAGCTAACTGTCAGGGAAATCTACAGAGGTACAGAAGAATAACTTCTGATGAAAGTTTTAAACTCCAGAGGGCACTAGAAATTTGTATCAAGGCGAGGAAATTGTGGAGTACTGGGCTGTGACTGCATTTTGATTAAAGAAAAAGCAGTTCTGAGCTCCTTCTATAGCTTTCTGAAGGGAACAGGAACCTGTCAAACAGGAACTTTCTCCATGTTGTATTGAGAATTATAAGAATAAAGGAGCATAAAGAAGCATCAGAGTATATCTTGGATGTGCTTGCTATTGTCATTTAATCAGTCAAGGGCTGGAATTCAATAAATATTTCTTTAATAAGGAGTTACCTTTTTCAATATTAAAGATGTGTGCTACAAATGTACCAAATAACACCATGTTTAATAATTCTACACTGGGTTATTTAAAACATTTTTTTAATATAGAATTAGAAAATAATAATCAAATCAAATTGATTACAACTAGAACTAAAACCATTATTCAATAGCTGAATATTAGTTAATGAAGAGAAAGGAATCCAGGGGCAAGCTGTTTAAGTCTGTGGTGTGGACTGCATTCTATATTCGCCCTCTATGCACAGCACTCACCTGCAGAAGCCTATAGCTAAAAGTTTAGATAACAGTGTTCACTTCTGGATGCCACACGCGAGAACATGGCGGCCGCAGGCTAGTGCGGTGCGCGCGCTAGACGCCGAAGCTCCCATGCCACGGAAGGTCGCTTCTCCTCCGCTCTGACCTGCTGCTCCCTCGAAAACCCGATATGCAGGGGCGCGCCTTTAACTGAACTAAACTAAACCAAAAGTCTCACTGAATCAAACCCCAGCAATTCCCGACCGGACTGGATTGTAACGCGAGGTCGAAGACTACCGGTTTGTTTCTCCTTGCCCTACCTGCCCTACCTCGGATGTGCTACGCCCTGCTACCTTCCGGCAGCTCTCCGCCCTTGCAGGGCCCGTGGCGCAGAGCAGCCGTGGAGCTTCGCCGGGGCCGCTCTGCGCGAGGTCTGCTCAGAGGTAGGTTTGGCTGCGCTGGTTCTGGGGGCGCTGAGGTTCAGCTGCTACAGAAGCAGACTGAACCTAATAGCAAAGACAAACGGCAGACGCGAGCAGGGGGCTCAGACTCCGGTACCAGCAAAGGGTCTCAGGTGGAGACCACTGTGCGCCCCGAGGGGCCGGTGAGAAAGAGCCACGAGAAGGGCAAGGAAACCTCACAAGGGGGGGCGAAAGGGTTTAAAAGCGTAATCAAAAGCCAAGAAGAGATAAAAAGGGTTAGTCAGGGGTTACTACAACTACCAGAACACCCTGCTCCAGGGATAGAGACAGAAAAAGTGGCAGCAATTGAGCCCTCTACCTCTGCCTCTGCCTCCACCCCAGCTATAAGCGAGTCCTCTTCTTCTAACTTTGCGGCCCTGATAAAAGAAAAGACAAGCCAGAAGCCCAAGACGAAAGTGCCCAAGACGAAAGCCAAAGGGAAGAGAGGCAAAAAAAGTTGTAAAAACGGTCAAGGGGGTGGTAAGGCTCTGGTTTCAACTATCAGTGTTGGAAAAATAACCCCCTCCTTACTCTCATTTTTCAAAGTCCTGCCTCAAGTCTTGGATTTAATTCCAGTCATCAGTCCGGACGTGAGCTCTAGTACTGATATTCCTTCTGTTAGCCAGGCTACTACTGATATTGATCTGACTACTGTAAATCTCACCAGATTTTCAGATACCTCTATTTCAGCAACTCTAACAACAGATATGGCTGACCTACTGTCCCCTTCATCACTGACCTCTCCATCACTGTCGGTATCAGCAAATACTCTGGATGATGAGGGAGAGGTGCACGTTTTGACATCAATAGGCCCCCCAAAAAGTTTAAGGGAGAGAGAAGAGGAAGAGGGAGACAGTAATAAGATACCCACCAACACCGAGTCTGCATTGGTAGCTCTGGCAGCTTCAATTGCCTCAATGAGAGAAGAGATCCGTAATGACTTTCAGGTCTCCAAGACAAACCAAAACGATATTCGGTTGTCCTGCGAAGCTTTAGAAAGGAAAGTAGATGGCCTGGGTGAAAGAACGGAGGCGTTGGAAAGTACACTGGGAGGAATGAAAGCCAACCTAGAAGCAGCTGAGTTAAAAATTCATAACCTACGGAGGGAAGGGGATGCGATGAAAGATAGAGTCGAATCCCTGGAAAAATTTTCGCGCAGAAATAATCTGCGCCTCCTAAAGATTCCGGAGGGAAAGGAAGGTGGAGACATTAAGAGCTTCATAGTAAACTTACTGAAGGAATCTTTGGATCTCGAGGAAACAGCCGAAGTGTTGGAGAAAGACATCCAGAGGATCCATCGCGACCCGTTTCGACTTAACGCAGGCAGGTCTAAACCCCGGAAAATCCTCGTTAACTTCCTGACTTATGCTCTAAAAGAGAAAATACTTAACACTGCACTTACACTCAAAACTACAAAATGCTCTGATTTCCCCTTTGAGATTTGTTCCGATTTATCCAAGACTACGCTTGACAGGCAGTGGGAGTTGGGACAGAAGATGGACAAATTCAGAGCGGCTGGCGCAACAGTTCAAATGAGGTTTCCGGCCTTTCTGCGCATCATGTATAACAATAAGATGCATAATGTCTTAACACCTCTTGAGGTGGATGAGCTTCTGGAATCCATTCAAAATCATTCCCAGGGCAACTTTAAATGACCATAATCCCCCTGTCCCCCTGTCCACTCTGCCTACTCTCACTTGTTATGTCGTAAAATTCAGTCTGTGAGAACACATTTTTAGAGGCGATATATAGGGCTATAAGAGCTATTGAAAACCCTCAGGAAGTTTTGGATATATAAAAATAAAAAGGGGAAAAAAATAAGAAAGAAAAGAGAAGGCAAGGGGAAAAAGGGAAGAAAGTAAAAGAGAAGTATAAAAAAAAATATATACATATATATATAATTTGGGGAAAATAAACAAATAAATTAAAAGGGTGATGGCGGAAGTTGATTATATGTAAGCTTCTGCATAAAATAAAAGCACAAGATAAAGCACAGGTAATTTTTTAGTTTTTTTCCTTTTTTAAAGGAGAGCACTCCGTGGTGAGGGAAGAGAGGCGTAGACTGGCGCAAACCGGCCCAACAACTGGCCGGAGTAAGTATGGTCGGGTTCTCCAAGGGGGTGGGGGAGGGGGGACACAAAAGCATAAAAACTCAAAAATATCCTCAGGAGTTTGGTCCTTTAAAACAATCCTTTTTATTTTCAACAGTCCAACTGCCTTAGCTAGGATAGCTAGGAGAATCAAAGCCAATAAAGATAACAATATTAAATTGCGCAGTATGGAAGCGCACATTAGGAAGGGACAATGACATCAGTACATTTCCTATCTTGGAACGTCAATGGTCTGCGCGTACAAGGGAGAAGAGAACGTATTT
Organism: Lissotriton helveticus; assembly: GCF_964261635.1. Taxonomy (NCBI): domain Eukaryota; kingdom Metazoa; phylum Chordata; class Amphibia; order Caudata; family Salamandridae; genus Lissotriton; species Lissotriton helveticus. Next base: position 1,770,928,964 of record NC_136063.1, read on the forward strand.
TACAATATCTGCGAGATTCCCCGGCGCAGATCATTGTCATCCAAGAATCACATCTCTTAAAAAGCGAGGCAGACTCAATACTAAAAAAACAAAAGTGGATAGATAAATTTATAAGTACCGATCACAACGCAAACATAAGAGGTATTCTCTTAATTTGCAAAAAATCAGCAAATGTGCAGATTCTTGATTTCAGGGAGGACAATAGTGGAAGATGGCTTTTAGTGAAGCTCTCTATACACGGGTGGGTGTATAACCTAGTAGGATATTATGGCCCTAACATAGACGACCCATCTTTTTTAGAAACAATAAGAAACAATTTAATAACCACCTCGGACCCCATAATATGGACAGGGGACTTCAATGTTATTCTGAATCCAAATCTAGATAAAATCACTAATAGCAGCAGACATAGATGTCAACCCCCTTCGAAAACTAGACAATCCCTTAAGGGGATTATGGAGGATATAGGTTTGGCAGATCTATGGAGAGAAAGAGCTGGTACCAAACCAGGGATATCCTATAGAAATCTAAAATATAAACATACGTCACGATTAGATTTTGCCTTGTTCAGCTACTGTCTTCAAAACTCCATATCTACTATCAAATATATACCCTCCCACCTATCTGACCATTCAGCTCTTTTGTTTATACTAAAACTTCAAGATCAAAAAAAACATCCCTCTTGGTCATTTGACCGAACCATTTTATTGGACCCGGAGGAAGTGACACACTTTAAGTCAGAAGCCAGGATGTTCTTAGATATCAACCTGTGTTCGACCTCTCTTGATACGATCTGGGAGACTCTTAAAGCATACCTGAGAGGTTGTATCACAAACAGAGCCTCCTATTTGAGAAAAACCTATTTATCAAAAATCCAGAACCTTGAACAGGAGCTGGAGACAATCGAACAGAGGCTTGGGGCTTCAATTGGGTCACTACAAGATCAAAAAAATATGTCAGATCTGAGAAATCAGTTAGAAAATATCCTACAAGAAAGGGTTTCAAAGAGATGGGAGGCGAGTAAAATATCCAGTTTTGAATTCGGGGAAACCGCGGGTAAGATCTTAGCCTGGAGGGTTAAAGCGGACCAAGCCAAAAATCATATAAGAGGGATCATGGTTGAGGGGGAAAGTGAGCTCAGGTCATCAAATCTAGAAATCAGTACAGCCTTCAAGAATTTTTTTGAGGAAATATACAGGGAAGATATCCTTGATAACCAACAGGCAAGGAATATATGGCTGAATCAGATACCCCTATTACATTTCTCACCTGCACAAAGCGAGGCGATAGAGATGGACATTTCAGAGGCAGAAGTAAGAAAGGCCATTTCGTCACTAAAGCATGGCAAAGCTACAGGCCCTGATGGACTCCCTGGAGAACTGTATAGAGCCTTGGCTGATACAATTGTCCCTACTCTAACGGCCCTCTTTAATGGCATCTTGAAGGATGGCACCGACCCCCCTCGATCATGGAGTGAGGCCACTATAGTTTTGATCTCTAAACCCGGCAAAGACCCAACCTCATATGGGTCTTACCGCCCTATATCATTACTGAATAATGATTATAAGATATTTGCTTCCATCTTAGCAGCTAGATTGGGTTCAGTAGTGGGGGAAATAATCCATCGGGACCAGAAGGGATTCATTAAAGGGCGTCAGCTTTCCGATCTAACATACGACCTAGTGGGGGCAATCGACATCGCCTCATCTTTTTCTCTTCCGCTGGCAACTCTCACCCTAGACGCGGCTAAAGCCTTTGACAGGGTAAATTGGTCCTATCTAAATGACGTTTTAAGGAAGTTTAACTTAAGGGAGAAATTCTGCCGTACAATAAAACTTATGTACAAATCACCATCTGCACGGCTTCTAATAAACGGTACACTGTCTGAAACACTTGGGATCTTTAGAGGTACTAGACAGGGCTGCCCGCTTTCCCCCCTCCTCTTTAACCTATACATAGAGCCGTTTGCCAAAGTTTTAAGACGGGAAAGCTCTATTCCATCTTTTAGGTTCGGGGAGTGGGAAAACGGGTAGCTCTGTATGCAGATGACATCTTAGTTTTTACCTCAGACCCGGAGATTGCACTCCCAGTAGTAATAAGGAGAGCTGAAGAGTTTGGCCGCATCTCGGGTTATGAGATTAACTCAAGCAAAACTGACACCATGGCATGGAACATCCCCGACTTACGGCTAAACATAACCAATTCAATGAGATATTTGGGAATCCGGGTAGTGCAAGACGTCGCCCAAATTGCTCAAGTTAATCTTGAGAGAATCTTCAATGAAATCAAGAAACTGCTAAAATCTTGGTCTAATCTTCCACTGACTATCCTAGGTAGAGTAAGTCTGATAAAGATGTCAATCCTTCCTAAATTTACTTTCATATTTAACACTATTCCTCTCGCATTTTATAAAATATTATTAGAGAAATGTCAGAGAGAGCTTAATTCTTTCATGTGGGGTTATAAATCGGCAAGAGTATCATGGAAAAAGCTGAGAAGGAGGAGGGAAAAGGGGGGTCTATCTCTGCCTGATTTGCAATACTATGCGTGGGCATTCCAACTATCTCATTCAAGAATGCTCTTAAAAGTCCCATCTAATACATCAATAGGTCTCATGTTCAAGGCCATGCTGATTGGTGCTGGATTACCAACTAACGGCTACATGTTTAAGTTTGGAGATCAGAAATACTTCAAAAAAGTTAAATTAAAGATTCTTATGTCCCAAGCGAAGTTATGGTCACATATAAGGAGGAACCTGGGTTTGTCATACTACTCTAACTTCGCACCCATCTGGGAATCCCCAGGGCTGCCTTCTTGCCTGGATGACAGGCTTACCATTCCGTTGAGAGCAGGAGGGATATCAACATGGGGAGATGTGTTGGCAGGCGAATCATTAAGGCCCTGGGAGGAGTTGCGGGACCAGCTGGGTATAGAGCTTTCGAGGTTTAAGTTTTTACAATTAGACAGCTGGGTCAAAGCATCGAACAGGTCAGGGGCAACACTTGGGAAGCACAGCATCACTGAAGAGAAACTGGTAGTGCAATCAGTAGGGGGCAAAGAGGTCTCGCAGTGGTATTGGTGTTTGCTAGAAGAAATAGATGGAGAATTCATCCTCCCGGAACAACTATGGGGCACAGAACTTGGTGCCCAGAGTATCGAAATCTGGCAGAATTCCTGTACCTTGTTATATAAGTGTGTCAAACCTGCATGGCTCAGGCGTAATCATTTTTTTACAATACATCGAGCATATTTTACACAGTTAAAGCTATCTAAATTTATCCCAGGGAAGAAATGCAACAAATGTGGCTATATCGCAGCTTCAGATATCCACATGTTTAAGGAATGCCCCAACATTTTACAGTTTTGGAACGAAGTGAAAGCAACCCTGCACTCTATTCTTAACACCTCGATCTCCATTACACTTTCCTTGATTATATTTGGATGGGACAACAGCATAAAGGGCCATGCAAGGACATTTCTGTTCTATGCTATATTGCTTGCAAGAAGAGAGATATGCAAGGTCTGGATTGAAAATATAGCACCAACACACGCAAACTGGCTATCATCTCTCTACGCAACCTCTAAAACAGACATGTTGAGATCAGGTGGCGAACGCAGTCGGGCTTTTTGGAACCTTTTGGTTCTTTGGAGACAGTAACCGGGGTTTTTTTTTTTTTTTTTTTCCCCGGTCCTATGATTATGCCTTGGAACTCCAAGAACTAGGCCCCCTCAATTGGCTCCGAAGGCTAGTTCAACTGAATAAAACATCAAGTTCGGAGTCACTACCCGTGATACTCTTCGGGCCATCTCCTGCCGGTTTCCACCAATTGTGTTATCAGGGGCAGGGGAAACCTTGCACTATGAGTACGTGTATGGCAGTTGGAGGCTGAATAAGAGTGGGCCAGGCAAATGAGGATAAAAAAAAAAACAGTGTTCACTTCTTTTACAGTACCAGATGCCCTGGCCACTTAAATGCTTAAATCCCAACCAACAACAGTTTAAAAATTGTATCAAGAGGTTGTTAGGCTATTTGTATCTCATTTGTCAAAAGGGAAATCACCTTGACTCACAATTTAGAATACATGTTAGACTGCTTTTAGCATACTATAATGTGTTCTCCCCTATTTGGATTATAGTTATTGCTGGTTTGACTCATCCATCAAATGTTCTAATTTTCTTTTTGATTACTTTAAAAATTCACAATTCTGTATTATCAGGGCAAAATTTAGGTCCGATTTAGACCTTGGCAGGAGATCCACTGTCAGTCAGGGTAGTGGAGGTCATCTTCTTTGACATTCCAGTCAGACACCCGCCAAATTACAAGATTACAGCTGGCCATGTAGTGATTATTGTGCTTGTACTGAAGTTGGAGAAATGGTGGCTACTGTGAAGGCACTGAAAGGTTGGTGCACAGCTGGTATCTTTTAGTTGGTCACACGCCAAATGATTTTATTCTTCAAAAACAAACTCCTAAAGTGGGCTGAATGAGTAAAGAAAGTTGAATATGTTTCTCACTGTTAGACCTGATACCATTGGCGTGAGTCTTCCTTCCATTTTTTACTGATTGCCTCCTCTGCTTTTGATATATTTTGTGGGTTTAGATACTTTGGGCACTGTGCCACTGCTATTCAGTGATACCAAAGGGGCTGATGGACGGAGCGTTGGAGCAAATCAAACACTCACCCCCAGTCAACTGATCTGGATTTAATCCATCATCATTCTTTAGCTCACTCCACCACCCCAGTTCAGACATGGCCATATAAAAAATCAGCCTGACCCTGTGCCTCATGGGAACAGTCCAGCCCAAACTGCCATGCCATGTCTTCCCTGGACCGGAAACAGGCTTCCTGGGGACCAGTTTCTTGCTAATCAGCCAGGCTAGCTTGAATCCAGTGGCAAAGTGAGCAAGAGACCCACGTCTGGGCAAACCCTACACATGTAGGGAGACCAAAGCGATGCCACAGTGCAAGTGCTCCCTATGGTAAATTGATGTATTGATTAGTGACTCCATGATTGACTCATTTGATTTACTTGAAAGACCTTAGTACAGTGCACCACGTGTGACCAGGGCCTGTAAATCAAATGCTGCTGATGGGCTTGCAGCACTGATTGTGCCACCCACAGAAGCAGCTTGTAAAGTGTGTCTCAGGCCTGCCATTGCAGAGCCTGTGTGCAGTCTGTGACTGCCACGTTGACTTGGCAAGTACACACACTTGCCAGTCCCTAAACCTTCCCTTTTCTACATATCAGAAACCTGTAAGTTAGACCCTAGGGTGGGGTGCATTGTATGTAAAATGTAGGACATGCCCTGATGTGTATGGGCAAATACTTGAATTACAGCCATTTTGGTTTTTAACTATTACAAGGCTACCTGTCCCCACAGGTCAGAATGGGCAGTTTGATTATAACACCTTATAATCATAATTGACCCAGGGAACATGGTAGAAATTTGAATTTAGTATGCCTGAACTCAGGATGATAAAGTACATATTTTAGTAAAGATGGTTTTAACATTCTGTGTTTGAAAATACCACTTTTAGAAAGTGGGTATTTCCTTACCTAACCATCCAGCCTGCCTCCGCTAGCTTGTGTATTGCATGTCTGGTTTGTGAGAGACATGGGCTGCGGGGCTCCAGGAGACAGCGTGAATCAGCTCAGGTCTTAATAGACCTATCTGTATTTAGAGGGGTGTGAGGAGTAGCCCCTGGGCCTGAATAGGAATGTGCCTGTCTTCCACAATGCAGGCTCCACCTCCTGTGGTGTGTCTGAGGACCCTGGCCCACCCTGACAAAGGAAAGCAGAAGTCCTGTAAACAAAGTGCTCTTCGACTGCACACTACTGCTTTGGACAAGGTACAGGACCCTCTGCCTTCAGAGGACAAAGGATTTTGCAGTATAAATATTGGGGCCCAGACCCCAGGACTTTAGGTCACTTCTGGAACAACAAGACAACCCTTTGCTAAGGAGAAGAACCAAGGAAGCTGCAGGAGTTTGGACTGCCCCTCTGCCAGTGTGCTGTTTGCTGGGTTGGCCTGCAGCGGTGTTTTCATTGCCAAGGAAAGAAGAAGGAACTTTTAAAGAACTTTCATCATCTTGCAGAATAATTCTCCAAGGGCGTGAACTTGTGCTTGCCTCCTGCTGAAGTCTCAGGGCTACACGACTTTATCACCAGCTCCCGTTTGAATTTCTTTGCTGGGAATTCTGTCTGCAGAAGCCTGTGTGCCGCTGGATGCTGGAAGCACGACTCAACGAGCAGAATCATGACGTCATCGCAGCTGTTGCCGTCGCATCGCCAGAGAAGCATGTCTTTGTCGTAGCTGTGTACAGTCACATCAACGGAGAAGCGTGTCGCCACCGCAAGGGTGTCACAGGGCCTGTCGCGGCTCCAAAGTTACAGAGTTCACCGCAAAGCCGTCGGGCGTGCACACATCATCTTCACATCGTCGCACCACATCAAGGGCGCCATCTTATTGCATCGCACCGGATTGTCGCATCGCATCGAGGCACCATCTTGACGCATCAAAACTGGAACACAGTACGACCAATCAACGCATCACCTCCTCTCCAGTAATGAACAGACGCATCCCCTACTCTGCGCAAGCATTGAGACGCGACGCATTTCCTCCCTCGAAGCAAGGAACCAACACATTACCCTCCCTGCAGACCATTTGTTTGTTTTGTGTTACGCATCCAAGGTAATGTTGTGAGAAACATGTTGCATTTACCATCAACTTGAACTAAGTTACCTCTACCATCTTTAAGTCTATTTTGAGAACAGTATTGTGGATTTTTGTCATTTATGATCTTGTGTTAAGTCTATATAAAGAATAAGTATTTTTATAAAACATGTGTGGTGTCTATCTGTAGTGTTTTCACTGTATTACTGTATGTGTTCACAAATGCTTAACACACTGTCTCTGAGATAAGCCTGTCTGCTTGTGCCAAGCTACCAAGGGGGTGAGCAGGGGCTATCTAGGAGTGTAATCCCCTCTCCCTGACTAGAAGCAAGTGTCCCTATTTGGTCAAAGGTACCTACCTCTGCCTACTAGAGACCCCCAGTTCTAACACTCACGTATACATATTCAACTGTATATTAGATCCACAACCTCACCTCAGAGGTAGAAGTAGGTAACTAACAGAAGCAGAACATTAATATTTTTTATGTGAGGAGTTCTCATCAATGAGATATTTATCACTCAAAGTGACATCCAACCAGTCTAGCTTAATTTTACTTTGTTTAGCATGTTCCTTGGAAGCCTTCAGTGGTAAATCAAATTGTGTGTCACCTACCTAGCCATAGTTAAATATGATACTCTGTGAAACATGTGAAGAACTGAATATTAACACTGGCATACTCAAGCTACTTTGCTTTCATGTTGTCAGCAAATGTAGCCATTTTTTCTATATTGTTTCATAGCAATTTTGAATATTTCGTATTGCATTTATATGTGTGAATTGCTGTTGATTTTGCTCAGTGAGTTTTGAAATCTGTCTTCTGGTACGCAATTTTAGCTCCATTGCTCTGGTTCTCTTCAGTGCTGGGTAAAAAGGAAAGAGAGGGGCTCTTAGTAACCCAAAGGGAAATAGAGCACCAATATACTTGAAAAGTAAAACAAAAGATTTCCCGGTGGGAGATATTATTTCCTGCTCATAAGTCAGGGCACAACTCTCAAACACCATTCATACCATTCATTTTTGTGGAACGGGAAAACACTCGCCAGAAAGGAAAACCACCCAGTCTAATGATACTGTAAAAAATATACACTTTATTCTAGAATATACAACACTAATCAATAAATAAAAGTTAAAAAACATAAAAAACACAATGGAATGCACAGTTAAAAGCCACCTAATGTGGACGTGGAGAAAATTAATCTAAAGAGACATTTATATCTGTCTTTAGTCTGTCATTTCGGACCATCATTTGTCAACACTACGAGGAAAAATATTCCTTTAGTTCAGTTAGAATGTTGGCAATGCCGAATATGACTTTAATGTTTGGAAAGATGTTTTAAAGCGGTGATCGAAAAGACGCCACGAGAGTTAGCACCGGGAACGCCAGCCGTGTGCACACACTAGCCACGTGCATTATTTTACCCGGTTGCTGGACAAGAACCCCAATTAAGGAACGAGATCGACGTATCTCGGCCTCGTGCACTATTTTACCCGGTAGCCGGACAACAAGCCTATTCAGGGTACGAGACCTATGTATCTCGGTAAAGAACAGCACCTAAAATAACTGTGAGACCGATAATTTCAAATAAACATCGCACCAAGCGAGTTATAAGGACCGCTTAAAACCTCCTACCGATGAAAAATATTTTTTATTGAAACAGACGAGGGTCGCGATTAAAACATCTTTCCAAACATTAAGGTAGGAGAGGAAAGAAAAGCCAGGTGACTGTCACGGAAGCGAAGCTGAGGATCATTATATATGTTGTGGCCTCTTTACGAAAATTACAATCATTACGGTTTTCTATCAGCTTGTGGAGAATACGTATACAAACTGTCCTGAGGAAGGAAGCCATTATCATTTCTTAAGCTTCCGAAACGCGTCGACGCCAACTTCAAAGTCATATTCGGCATTGCCAACATTCTAACTGAACTAAAGGAATATTTTTCCTCGTAGTGTTGACAAATGATGGTCCGAAATGACAGACTAAAGACAGATATAAATGTCTCTTTAGATTAATTTTCTCCACGTCCACATTAGGTGGCTTTTAACTGTGCATTCCATTGTGTTTTTTATGTTTTTTAACTTTTATTTATTGATTAGTGTTGTATATTCTAGAATAAAGTGTATATTTTTTACAGTATCATTAGACTGGGTGGTTTTCCTTTCTGGCGAGTGTTTTCCCGTTCCACAAAAATGAATGGTATGAATGGTGTTTGAGAGTTGTGCCCTGACTTATGAGCAGGAAATAATATCTCCCACCGGGAAATCTTTTGTTTTACTTCTCTTCAGTGCTACCAATAGTAACTCCCACTTTCACACATTTAAAATCTTTGATTTGGTGTCCACACTGCTTGTATAAACTTTATTTACAGCTAAACGTAATCATATTTTTACTTTCACTAATTTGCCCTTTGCCCCTCAAATGAAGAGAGCGGCTAGAAAGTAATCAACTTTTAACACTCCTTGTCAACATTTTTTCAAGGCATGAGACAAATCACTAACTGGGACTGTCTAAGCCATTTGTTGAACTAACATAAAGACTGACCTCTCCAAAAGATAATTGATAGACTGGCATTCAACTGGATGAAACATGGCATCTTATTACCTGTGTTGTCGTCACCCTATTGGATTCAATTCGAAGTTTAATGTATCCTACAAACGCAATTCTGGAAAAAATACTCCTAATAATGAGAAATACAAAACTGCATTTAGCACAATATTTGAGCACAAATGCATCCTCACATCCATTTTAAATGCAAGGCCACATTCGGCTCTAAAAATGATGCCGAAAACATAGGAGGTGCAAACAGCAGCAGCACACATTCTGGTTATTCACATGATACCTACATTTTGGTGTGAACACGGTATAATTATGTTTATGTGGTGTAATAAAGTAATTTTGGGTAACAATTGTATCACTAAATGTATGAAGTTCAGTATGGTTACCGTTAGACTTGGGGGTCTCTAGTTGGCAGAGGTAGGTACCTTTGTCCAAATAGGGACCCTTGCATCTAATCAGAGTAATGGGGTACACTCCTAAAATAACCCCTGCTCACCTCCTTGGTAGCTTGGCACAAGCAGAGAGGCTTATCTCAGAGGCAGTGTATAAAGCACTTGTGAACACATACAGTAACCCAGTGACAAAACTACAGATGGAAACCACACAAGTTGTAGTATAAAAATAAGTATTTTTATATAGACTTAACACAAGATCACAAACGACAAAAAATCCACAATACTGTACTTTATAAATGGTAGAATTAGCTTAGTTCTCTTAAGATGTAAAATGCGACACTTTGAGTTCAATGTACCTTAGGATGAGTAACGCTATACAACGAAAGTGTTGCAGGGAAGGTGATGCGTCGGTTCCTTACACGCAAGAACGGTGATGCGTCAGTTCCCCACTGATGCGTGGGGGATGCATTGGTTCTTATCTGCGAGGGGAGGTGATGCATCAGTTTCTTACTGCGCTTCCGTGTCGATGCGGCCCGCAACACCATGATGCGATGAAGATCTGGTGTAATGGAACAAAGATGGCGTCTACTCTTGGATGCGTGCACGCTTTCGGATGTGTGGCGAATCAGCGATTCTTCAGAGCCGCGACAGGCCCTGCGACATGCTTCACGGTAATGCGGCAGCGTCTGATGCGACGTCAATCCTCTTCTCCGGCGATGTGAGGTGCTTTCGCGTTGTGAAGTGACTGCGGCAGTTCGGCGACACGCTTCTCCTTTGTGAGTTGTGGTTCCAGCTCCTTGCGACACGCAGTTCCTCAGAAAGTCCAACACAACTGCAGGCACTTCCAAAGAACTTGTGGGGAGCTGGTGGGTGAAGTCTGTTGTCCCTGAGACTTCAGCAGGAGGCAAGCTCTTTCTCAAGCCCTTGGAGTGCCTTCACAAGTTATGGAAAGTACACACAAAATTCCTCTCTCCGTTCTTTGACAGTCAGGAAACCACTCCAGGCCAATCCCCCAAGCAGTACTTCAGCTTAGGGATAGTCTCTCTCAGTCTCTCTGGTTCCTCTCCTCAGCAAAGTTTTCTTCTTCTTTCCCAAACGTGAACTAAACTTCTGGGGTCTGGATCCCTCTTTTTATACACAGTTTCTCTTTGTTCTCTGAAGGCAGGGAGGCCTTTGCCTAGTCCAAAACAGTTCTAGTCAGTCTTGGAGCACTCTGTTTAAATGACTTCTTCTTTCCATTCACAGTGCAGGGCAGAGTCATCTGACGCACAACAGGAGGTGGAGCCAGCATTGTGGAGGGAAGGCACAGCCCTATTTCAGGTCCCAGGTCCAACTCCTCCCTCCCATCTGCATGCAGATCTCTTTGTTCAACCCTGTGCTGACTGATCCTATCTCCTGGAATCCCACAGCCCCTGTTGCTCAAACTCCAGACAAGGAATACACAACCTAGCAAGCTGGCAGAGGCAGGCTTGGATAGCTGGCACAAGAAAATACCTACTTTCTAAAAGTGGTATTTTCAAACACAGAATGTTAAAACCAACTTCACTAAAAGATGCGTTTTATCATTCTGAGTTAAGGCATACTAAACTCGAATTTCTACCTAGTTCCCTGAGTCAGTTTGGATTATAAAATGTAATAATCAAACAGCCCATTCTAGCCTATGGTGAACAAGTAGCCTTGCAATAGTGAAAAATGAAAATGACTGTAATTCACTATTAGGACATGCCACACACATCAGGGCTTGTCCTACCTTTTACTTACAATGCACCCTGCCTTTGGGCCTACTATAGGGGTGAATAATATGCAGAAAAGGGAAGGTTTAGGGACTGGCAAGTGGGTGCACTTGCCCAGTCAACATGGCAGTACCAGACTGCACACAGGCTCTGCAATGGCAGACCTGAGACACACTTTCACAGGCTGCTTCGGTGGGTGGCACAACCAGTGCTGCAAGCCCACCAGCACCATTTGATTTACAAGCCCTGGGCAGACTCAGTGCCCTGTACAAAGGTATGACAAGTAAACCAAACCAACCAATCATGGAATCACTAATCCATACATCAATTTATAATAGGGAGAGCATATGCACTTTAGCACTGATCAGCAGTGAAAAAGCACCCAAAGTCATAAAACCAACAAAAACAGGTCAGACAAAATACAGGAGGAAGGCAAAAAGTTCAGGGATGACCCTGCAAAATTGCCATGTCCAACAGTTACAACCAAAGAACAGAAATTCTGGCCTATCTTATATACAGCAATAACTGGCCCATAGGGCATCTCAGTGAAAAGGACTTGATTAGATTATCAGCCAGAAAATATATAAAATTACTACATTTGGTTTCCTAGTGAAGAATGGGTAGAGGCTAAGATTAATTTACTTAATTACAGCCCCAGAAAGGACAGTATCACCAACACAACAAAAGAAACATTACACTCATTAGACCAAGGTCACGCTCAGGCTCACCCATGTTAATCATCAATATCAAGTGTGCTTAGTGTGCCGTAATTGCATCTTTGCCGCTTGTCAACTTTGAGAGCATTTGATGAGAACATGGTCCTTAAATGTGCCCAATTCCGTTGCTTTTTAAAACCACTTACAGCACATTTTACTTTTGGCTTTTGTAGACAGGCACTCCATTTGTATACACTATCCACGATCATTGACCACTAGTTTTTTTATTTACATTTTTTTTATATAAACTTTTATTAGGTAGCAGGTGACATACACAGCCTTCCGCCTACAACCCAGGGGCCGGCAGCAAACTAGGGCAGCGTTAGTACTAGTGCATATCTAACAAACACAGCCAATGAGCCGACAATCCGGAGGTCCGGCAGCACTTATCCTAGGGTGCGCTACCTATTCCAGTTTCATAATAAGCCGGCGACCCCCGCCCTGCTCCCTCACCCGTGGATGAGTGTAAACAGGGTGGGCGCGATAATGAAAGGGTCATAAAGTGTAGAGTGCGTGACTGCCAATGAAACCCAATTCTAACACAACACCCGCAACGTTCCCACCCAACCCCACCCCTCCCTCCCAGACTGCCTATCCACCCAACGCAATCTGCACAATGCTAAGATAGTGCTCAGTCCGACCATGCCTATGGTATTGCCAGTCTCGCGTCCCCCCCAGCACCCCCTACTCTACCGCCAGGAGCCCCCGTACCCATGTGTAGTCCCCTAGCCTGCGCGCAGCCATGTTGAGTGCTATCCTAGTGGCCCACGTCCCACCGGCACCCCCATGTCCCAAGTGTACCCCAAAGCTCCCGCCAAGACTGCAGTGTAGTGTGTATCTAATCTTCGGAGCCCGCTTCCCCTCCCTGCCGCTCCATGGCGTCATCCGTCTCCTCTTGAACTGTGTCAGCGCTGTCCTTAGTGGACCGGTAAGTTAGATACAGACCCCAAAAATTCTTTGGTCTGCCACCGGGCGGGAGGATTTCGCTGTAAGTCTGCGATTGGGTACATCTGTACAGCATATCCCTGGCCCATCTATGCTTCGTCGGCAGCGGACCGCGCATCCAGCATAGCGCCACCACTCGCCGGGCCATGAGGAGGCCCATATCGGCCAGGCGACGTATCGCCAGTGGGAGTATCTTGGAGTGTCCCAGCAATGCCGGGTCCACTGGGAGCTCAGTGTTCAGTATCTGGCCTAGTTCCAGGAAAATGTCTTCCCAGAATTTGTTAACTCCCAGGCAGGACCACGCTAGATGCAGGAAGTCCGCCACCGGGGCATGGCAGCGCTCACATTCCGATGTGGGGCGGAGCCCGTATCTATGTAGGCGTTCTGGTGTGTAATACACACGTTGTAAAAATTTTAAATGGATTAGTCTATGCCGGGCATTAAGCAACACTTTCTTCGTGTTTTGGCAGCAGTATTTCCACATCGCATCATCTATCTGCGTATGTAGTTCGCGCTGCCATGCCATCCGGGCTTTCGAGGGTTGCTGTTCCCTGTGTAGCAGTCCTGCTTTGAATAAACGCGAGATCAATTTACTGGATGAGGGCGTCTTAATCACGTATGTCAGTTCTGGAAGTTCGGGAGGTTCCGCCATGTCCGGGCCCTACAGTTCTTGAAGTGCTGCACGGACCCTATGAAGGTGGAAACGGTGCAGCAGCGTCACCGTAACCTGGGTGGGAGCAACTTGATCCCAGGTAACAGCCCTTCCGTCCCTGAACAGGTCTCCCAGCTTGCATATGCCGAGTTGTTTGAGGGCGCGTGTGACCCCTTTCTCCCGCAACGGTGCCAGCCACACGGCCCACTCTACCGGTACGAGAGGAGAGTACAGGAGAGCACAGTCCTGTCCCTTAGCCAAAGCATGCCATGCATGGTTCATAGTCGTGATAGAATCCAGGGAACCCACACGGCGAGTGGCCGGCTCAAAGACTGTGGCCGGGGGGGGGGGGGGGGATCCGCGAACAGACTCTCCAGAATCACGTGAGGGATATTGCGATCCCCGTGGATCCATGTGTGTAGATGGGCTGCTTGCGCAACTCTATAGTATCTCTCCAAGTCCGGAGCCCCCAGTCCACCTTGTTCATACGGAAGCGTGAGAACACGCCACTGGACCCGGGGTTGTCTACCGCCCCAGGCCAGCCGTGTGAGAGTCTGAGGTAGCGTTTTGAAGAAGGCCTTAGAAAGGATCACCGGGATGTTGCTAAAAAGGAACAAAAACCTTGGCAATACAATCATTTTCATTAGTGCAATTCGGCCCGTCAGGGACAGCGGCAGATTACACCATCTGTCCACATCTTCACTCAACTTGGTGTAGGCGACCCCATAATTCTCCCTTACCAAGACGTCCGGATCGGGATGTAGCTGGATCCCCAAATATCTGACCGGGTCCTCGGACCATTGTAATGGGTAATCCATTTCAAATTGACGTGTCACTGGGGTCAGTGGGAACGCCACCGATTTGGTCTAGTTCACCTTCAGACCAGACAGGGCTCCAAACTGCACCACCTCCCTCAGCACCGGAGAAAGGTTAACCTCCGGATCCCAAACGTACAATAGGGTATCATCAGCGTACGTGGAGATACAGATCTTATACGTAGGGAAACTAATGCATTCATGACTATGGTATTCTCGGAGCGCACTCGCTAGGGGTTCGGCTACTAGGGCATACAATAATGGGGAAAGGGGGCAGCCCTGTCTGGTGCCTCTGCTGATATCAAAGGTTTCCGTGACCCTGTCACCGATTCGCAGTCGAGCCGTAGGTTTATAACATAAGGCACCTATCATCTGTAGGAAGGGTTTGCCCAACCCCAACTTCCTGAGCACTCTCGACATAAAGGGCCACTCAACGGAGTCGAAGGCCTTCTCCATATCGAGGAAGATGGCCAGCACCTTATTTTCCGGCTTCACATGTTGCATCGTCCCCAAGACTGTGCGTATGTTATATGTAAGGTTCCTAGTAGGGATAAAGCCAGCTTGTTCCGGTGCAACCAGCTCCGGAGCGAGCAGAGCGAGGCGCGTCGCCAGCACCTTGGCATACAGTTTCGCGTCCACATTGATCAGGGACAGTGGCCTTTATGAGCCGCACTCAGTAGGGGACTTCCCTGGTTTAAGGAGCGTTATAAGCAGGAAAATAACAACTTTCAGAGGAGGGTCTAGGGGACTATGTTTAAAGACCATCCAAGTTAAGGCCCCTACCGAAACTATGTAAACTACAAAAGAAACTTGAAGGTCTGGATTAAGCTGAGTAATCTAGGTCATCACTAAAAGTAACACACTGAAAGTGCAGTGCATCAACTACCACGTGATGGAGAGACACTTAAGGTACTGATATAAGTCCTATCAGCCCACCCATCTGGCGGAGCCTCATCATGTAGGACGTCTTGAGCTAGGTCTATGTGCCAACGCCCTGATGTATCGGCGTTGTGTCACTAGGCCATAGTTCAGAGGATAGAAGTGTCCTCGCCACTAGCGGTGCTGATGAAATGCAGTGCAGTGAAAGAATGAAAAGTGAGGGGTGTTTAAAATGACGGTCAAGGCAAATGAAAAAGTTTAATGATATTCACCTGGACGTCAGGTTAAAAAACAGTGTAGAAACAGTGTGAAATAATCACTGTAAACTTTGCTTGGTAATTAATGAGGCCAACATGTTTCTGCCGTTAGGTGGAGGTTCACCGGCATTCTTCCGGGCCAAGCTAACAAATATGCTACTGCAAAAATACACTATTGAAAGTGATGATACTTAACATAAAAAAATGAATCAGACAAATACTTGTCTGTAGAGCAACGGCTCGGATAATGAGGCCCCGCTCTAAACACATAAACAAGGACACTTTCAGGGGCATGATAAATGTCACAACCACAGTCTGTTGAAATATGTTCTTAAAAACTTGGTTTTTAAAAGTAGCCCAAAAAACCTGCTGCGCAGAGGGGACCAAGGTGGTGGCCACATTCCATGATCAGTACTTGAAAAACGATCCTATTGCAAGTCTAGAATAGGTCAATCCCCCTATATAGCATGCTACATTAACCCTGTGATAGAAGTAGCAACCCTTCTAGATAGCCTTCGTGTAAATCTTACTAGGGCTCTTCTAAATGATGGTAGTTACTTAGAATGGGTCTAAACATAAGCTCTAAATGACAACTAGAGCTGCGAGTAATCTCACGCCGTTACAGTGAAACCCAGCGCTACTGTTCACAGAGTAACAAAGATAGTAATCAGCAAGCCTGATAGTCGCTCTTACCTATCCGTCGGTACCTCTCGGTGTACTCCAAGGCCGAAGGGGAGGCCCCGACGGTAGGGAGAGGAAGCATATGTATACTGCCGCTGATTGGAGGAAACTAATTCGAATTACACTCAGCTGGCGTTGATTTGGTATTGAATCGGCTCTATCGCCGGATAAGGAAATTCTACGCATGCGCGCACTATAGTCCGCTAATACTGACTGAGCGTTTGTGTCTCTCTGGCGCACATGCGCAGAAAATATCGCTAGAGAGCTCAGACACTACTGAACGCGCTCGTGCTGGAAAACAGAAGTGAAGCTGGTAAAAAACAAGCTTGCATCCTGACGCGGCGCTGTATCTAATCTGTGTATGCTCTGTACTGGAAATTCAAAGCGAGTTCGTCTGAACCATATGTTGAATGAGTATGTCAAAGAATATATCCATAACACCTCATCATTTAACTACAACTTAAGCGTCTAGCGTTGTTGAATAAATAGGCTCTTGTGACAGGTCAGAAAGGATACCGGATGGTAAGTGTGCTCATCAGATTGATACCCATGGGATGTTATCATTCAGCCCTTTAACATCGGTCTTAAGTTTAAAAATCCAAATTTGTTCTTTGACAAAAAGAAACCGTGAGACATCGGTAATGTGTGCAGGAATGTAGGGCTGCTCTAAGACCACCCACCTTAAATCATCAGCCTTGTGTTTCTTTTCCACAAAGTGGTTTGTTAGGCAGGTCGATTGTTTATTGCAACGAATCGTGCTCTTGTGCTCGCTGATCCATAGCTTGATCTTCCTGGTGGTGTGGCCGATGTAAGCCAGCATACAAGGGCACGTAGTCATATAAATCAATTTTTCTGAGTTGCAATTAGTATGGTTATTCAACCGCCATGGTCTAGCTCTTCCGATGTCTATTGCTAAGGTCTTCTGTGTCTGCGGGCAAGCTGTACAACCACCGCAGGGGTAATGACCCCGCAGTGGGCTCGTATTCCACAGAGTGTTCGTGGTTTCTCTTTTTTGGATTCTGGGCCTGGTGTGCACCAGATTGTCCCTGATGCTGGGACCTCTCTTATAGGCAAAGAGGGGTCGAGGTATTTCACCTGATGCCGTGTTGAGAATCTTCCAATGCCTCAGCACAATTTTTTTGACCCCATTGGATAGGGTACTGAAGGTATGCACCATCATCATCCGTTCTTCTGGTGTTTTTGATCTTTTATGTTCAATGAGTGCCTCACGGTTGTTATTTGACGCTCTTTTGTGTGCACGACGTACTAAATGGTTAGGATAGTGCCTTTCTTTCAAATGCACAGATAGCTCTTTGGCATGCTGTTCGAACAGGGTGCTGGAGGAACAGTTTCTTCTCACCCTCAAGAATTGACCTACCGGTCAGTTGTCATGGAGTGATTGAGGATGGGAGCTTTGATAAGATAGCAGAGAGTTACGTGCCATAGGCTTCTTATACAGTTCACTCTGTAAGCCTCCTTCTCCAGGGAATATTAGAATGTCTAGGAATGGAAGTCTCTCTTTGCTGTATTCCATGGTGAATTTAAGATATTGATTCTTAGAATTCAGCCAGTTATGGAAGTCAGACACCTCGGTAGATGAGCCTCTCCAGATTACTATGATGTCATCAATATATCTTCTCCACAGCAACACCTGGTTGTAGAATGGGTTGCTGTGGTTGAGGACGTGCTCTTGCTCGAACTGGTGCATGTATAGATTGGCCAGACTGGGGGCAAAGACGCTCCCCATTGAAGTCCCTGATACTTGTAGGTAGAGGTCGTCTTGATATTGGAAATAGTTCTCCATCATGGCCAGTCTGGCACACTCCATGATAAACGGTACTGGTGTAATTGTATCCAGTTGCCTTGATTCAAGCAGACTCCTAATGCAATCCAGTGTCTCCTGTTGCGGGATGCATGTGTAGAGAGACTCAACATCAAAACTAACTAATAAGTCAGTGTCGATGTTGAACTCGGTTTCCGCCAGGAGTCTCAGAACGTCACCAGTGTCCTGCAGGTACGTCGGTGTCTCCCTCACGATCGTTTTTAAGAAAAAATCAACGAACGTGGACAGTGACTCAAGTAAGGAGCCAATACCCGAGAAGATGGGACACCCGGGAGGAGGTCTCTTCTCCTTATGGATTTTCGGGAGGCAATAAAAATACGCTATGACTGGTTGTGCCGTGATGAAATGTCTGGCCTCTTTGGGGGTGATCCATCCCTCGGACGATGCTTCCTCGATAAGGCTCTTGATTTCATTGGAGAGCCTGGTAGTAGGATCCTCAGTGAGACGGCGGTAAGCTCTGGTTTCATTCAATTGTGTCTTGCACTCATTCTGGTAAGTGTCAGTATCTTGTAGCACAATGGCTCCGCCCTTATCAGCGGGTTTGATGGTCAGGGTAGTGTCTTTTGACAGATCCGCAAGTGCAAGTTTCTCAGCTGTAGTGATATTGTGATAAATCCTTTTTCTGGTCTGATTCAGGCCCATAATATCGTGGGTCACCGCTTGCTCAAACGCAATTACCCTTGCAGGCACTTGATGGTTAAGTGGCATGTATGTGGATTTAGGTCTAAGGCCCGTGTTGCGGTCCATAAGGTCATCCATGTTAGTATTGTCATTGCTGGTTTTAAAGAAAAAATGAAGACGTATCTTCCTGTAAAAAGTTTCAAGTTCACACCTCAGATTAAAGGGGTCGCCCTCATTGGTAGGGACAAATCCCAATCCTTTGTTCAGAACAGACTTTTCAGCGGGTGTAAGTACCCGGGTACTGAGGTTCACCACTAGGTCGCTGCTCCTGTCCGGGTTTGGCCCCCTCTGTTGTTGGTGGTTTCCGGTGCCCAGTTCACCGACTGTTGTCCTCTTCTTCTTCCACGGCTCCTGCCATGTCCCTGCCATAAAAAAGACTGGTCACAGTAGAATTGAGGATTAGGCGGATAATTGGGGATTTGGTGGCCCATTGGTGGTGGTCCCATTGGTGGCTAATGGTAACTCCAAGGTACTGGAGGCCACCACTGTCCTGGATTGGGATAGTATTGTGCTCCACACCCTCTATTTGGTCTTCTCTGGAAACCTCTACCTCTCCCTCTGTTAGAGGTTCCTGAATTTGAATTCCCTTGGTCGCTTGACCCAGAATCGGAGCCTGATGAAGAATAATTAGACCCGTATCTCTTTCCTCCGGAATTGGAAACCGGGGCTACATAGGAGTCACTTAAATAAGGATAGGCTGTTTCCATTGAAAAACGCGCCAAATCTTTTTTGAACTTGGCAACTTTGTTCAGCAAAATGTTGTCTCGGTATTCTTTATTGGTTTTATTGGTGTCATCCATATTCTTTTTAAATATCACAGGCCGAATGGCCGCATTAATTTGGTCCTCCAATACTTGAATCTCGATTAGTATAGCGTCGGCTGCTTTCTTAGCGGTTTTAATTATCAATATTAGCCAATCGCGCGTACAACGCCACGCAATTAGCGCCCAGTCTCTTAAGAAATCCTTATCTGTTAGAAAAAGTCGGGGTATGTTGGTCACAATCAAACCCGACGGTGCACACTTACCATGTAGGTACTCATTCATTATTACGCCGTGTAAAGAAATGCGTGAATGGTTCTTTTTCAAATTCAACAAGGTAACCCAATCATCCTCAGTAGTGGTATTGGATGTAGAGGGTAAGTCATCTAGGATGCTAGGATTGTTAGTGAGGATATTGTTCAAATCTTCGTCATCAAATGCTAGCCCACCGAAGTCAGCCATAGCGAGCAAACTAACAAGGGCACCAGGATCAACCGAGTGAGCGGAAAATAAAGCAACACTTATTATGTGGTGCTTTGAGATGAAAGACCCGCAGCCGGGGCTGCTCAGTACAGAAAAATAACAACTTTCAGAGGAGGGTCTAGGGGACTATGTTTAAAGACCATCCAAGTTAAGGCCCCTACCGAAACTATGTAAACTACAAGCGTTATAAGCAGGGCCTCCCGCATAGTAGCAGGCATACTGCCTTCCATGCATATGTAATCGAAGAGGGTGGAGAGGAAAGGCACCAGCTGTTCCTGAAAGGCCTTGTAAAAGCCAACTGTTAATCCATCTGCCCCCGGGGCGCTTCCAGACCGCATTCCATCCAGCGCCTCCACTATCTCTTCCTTTTGAATGGGCATCATAAGGAATTCCCTCTGTGAGTTGGACAACTGGGGCATGGAGATATAGCTTAAGTAGTCGTCTATTTCCCCCTCCATCCCTGACGATCTGGACTTGTAGAGATTGGAATAGTATTGCCTAAATTCCTTAGTGATCTCCTCCTCGTCCGTGAGTACCTCCCCCGAACTCGACACCAGCTCACCGACCACCAGCTGGCGTCTTTCGTTGCGCACTATTTTGGCCAGGAGCGAGCCCGGTCTTTCTCCTTCACCATAGGTGCGGGCAGTGGCGTATTTGCCCATATGTTGCACCTCCCTGTCTGCCTCTTCGTTATATTCAGTGACTAGTAGTTTGATCTGCTCTATGACTTCTCCCTCCGGCTCCACCCGCTGCTTCTCCTCCAATAAGGAGAGCTGATTTTCAAGATGCTGCAGTCTCTGCCTTATGGATTTCAGGACACTGGAATGCTTGGCCATGGCTATCCCGCGTATGTAGAGCTTAAATGCCTCCCACAGTGTCTGGAAGCTGCCTACAGTACCCACGTTGAGCTCAAAAAAGGTATCGATTTCGTTCGCAATTTCTCCCCTAAAAACCTCATCCAACAGGGAATACGGGGGGAAGCGCCACGTAAATGGGGGGATTCTATTAACTGGCGTCCCCAGAATCAGGAGGAGAGGAGAATGATCAGATAGCGTGCACGGCCATATCAGACAGTCCCGGACACTATTGGAGAGCTGCTGTGACGCTAGCCAATAATCTATCCTGGTGTGGAGTGCATGATAAGCAGAGTAGTGTGTGTACCCCCCTTTGGAATGATGCCGACTTCGCCATACGTCCAGGAGGACTAAAAGGACCAGCTCAGTCTGCATAACCACTGCAGCTGCCGATGGGCTTTGAGGGGGGTCCTGCAGAACTATCCAAGTCGGGATTGAACACCAAGTTGAAATCCCCCCCAAAGCATATTGGAATAGTCGTACGACTTGCACCTCTGGACCAACCTGGTGTAAAAATCAGGGGAGTCGTAATCGGGCCGTATACATTCACCACCAATAGGTCGTGTCCCTTCCCCCGACATTTACAGATCACATAGCGCCCCTCTGGGTCTGTCTCTAGGGGCGTCAGTTTCAGCTTTGAGCGTGGATTAGTCCAAGTGAGCACCCCCCGTGAATGTGTGGGGAATCCCGCCGCTACACTACAACCAACTACACCCTTATGTGTTAGCATCTTGCTATTGAGTGGTAGGTGAGTCTCCTGTAGGAGTGCAAGATCAATATGGTGTCTACATAAGTAACTCAGGACCTTACGCAGCTTCCGATAGTCGTTGAGGCCCCTTACATTCCACGTCAGTGCCCTCAGGTGGCATTGCCCGTCAGCTGTGCAGTGACCTCAGCCAGGGACGTGACCGTCAGGCATAGAACTCAAGCCATTGTGTAAGAGCCTCAGAGGCCCTGAGAGGGTGCATGCAAGCAGCATGTATGGTCTGTATGTATCAGGTTCAAGCACAGTGGAACCGCACCAATAAGCAGCATTTATCTCAACGGCAGTCAAACAAAACAACATGATTCCAAAAACATTCCCCAGAGGCCCACCCTCCTCCCACAGCAGACCCACCCCAATTTGGCCTTGCAGGTCCCCATCCCACCCAGCCCGCCCCAACAACAGTCTCAACATTCCCATAAGCAGTGCGCTCGGGGGCAAAGGTTGCAAGCTAACACGTCCTCTGTATCAACTTCCGACTCTGATGCCCAGCTCCCTCCCCCCGCCCTGCACCACCAATAGTGGGACAATGCACTAACATGTATGGCATTATGACATTCCCCGAATGTTCCGTACCCATCTCCCCCTCCCCACCCGCCCTCCGTGCGTCTTTAGTCTCAGCATGCAAATGAGGGAACCAGAAGCCTGTAATCTATGTGTCTATAAGTGTCGGATCACAAAGTGGCCTGTTCCTTCCCCCGAACCTCAGCCCCACTTATCTGTCGAAGCGTCTTTGCCCGATTGTGAGCCAACTTCCCATGTCCAGACCCCACCAGCAGATGGGGAGGAATAGCCTTCTTCAGAGCCTCGCACAGCCCCACAGCTCGTTCCACCAGAGGCACAAGGTCACTCTTGTTCATCCAGTTGGCTCTTGTCTGCCTCGGCCCGGCGGTCTGCCTGACCGTCCTTCTGCTCCCTAGCCCATGTTTTCAAAGCTCTCTGCAGTTCTGCCGGGTCCGTGAAGATATGGGAATGGCCCTGCCTGTTCACTCGCAGTTTGGCTGGGTACAACATTGCGTAATCCAGGCCCATGTCCCTGAGGCGTTTCTTGTGGGGAGCGAAATGCTTACGTGCCTCCTGCACTCTGGCTGTGAAGTCAGGGAATATGGACCCCTCGAACTGTAGGTCCCCCTTGGCCCGGGCCAGCATGAGTGCCGTGTCTCTGTCTCTATAATTTAGTAACTTCGCTATGACAGGGCGGGGAGGATATCCCGGCTTGGGCTGCTTGCCCAGCGTGCGGTGTGCGCGTTCCACGACAAACATTGCCAAGAACGCCTCATCCCCCAAAAGCTGGATGAGTAATTGTTCAACGAACAACTCCATCTTTCCAGTCTGAGTGGACTCCGGCAGGCCCGTGATGCGGAGATTACAGCGACGGGACCGCGCCTCTAAATCCTCCGTTTTGTCTTGAAGTGTTCTTATGAGGGTCTCTGCTCGCCTCCGCGCTGTGTCCAGCTCCGTTTGGGCCTCCTCCACCTCCGTGATTCGCCTCTCGGCCATGTCGTGCTTTTCTGCGTGTTTATCGAGGCGTTCCGCCATTCGGTCCATTCTGTATGACATGGCGTCCATCTTGGATCCCAGTGCCGTTATGCTCGTTTGGATACTCTGTTCCATGGAGCGAAGCATAGTTTTAATGTCCGAACCCTCATCTTGTACCTCTCCTGTTCGCGCCTCTTCGTTGCGCTGGGTAGGGGGCTCTGCACGGGCAGCCGCCTCTGCGAGAAGGGGAGTTTGCTCTGAGTTCTGTCCCCTTTCCCCATGTTTGGCAAAGATCGATAGTCACTGTCTTCCGCTGGAGGGGCGGCAAGGAGTGCAAGGGGGCAGCCGCCTCCCAATCGATTGAAATATCGCAGGTGAGTGAAGTAATCAGGTAAGGAAGATGAAGACGATACGTTGTTGATTGAATATAGTGGGTTTATTTCATAAGTCGAGTTAGAAAGTACAAGAGCCCACGCCAACCGCTGCACAGACATACATGGAATGCCAACACGTTGGATTCCAGGTTCCAGTGCATGCGGCGAGCACGAGAAGACAACACGAGGATACAACACATCCTTCTTTCTAGAAAAGAAAAAGAAAGTATAATAACATAAAAGATGCAAACAATTAATACAATGAATAATAGTAACTTAACAGTCTGATATGATGAACTTAATTTCCAACATTGTAGTCTTTGTGCCAAGTGGGGGGTTTCCTTAAACGGGGACTACATACTTTGCGAGAAAGATTGGGAACAGGCAGGTGCGGATGAGAGGTTGTAGGAAAGTGACAGGAATTGTGAGAAAGGGGGGTTCCTGACTGGTTAGGGGAGGAAGAATCACTTGAAGGTGACAATCTCATACACAGAGATGGAACTTTAACAACCTTGGAGAGGCTCCAAACATTTCCGTCTGACAATTCTACTACTTGTTTACCCACTCTAATAACTAGCAAGGGGTTGGAGAAGTGTGACACACCAGATTTAATAAAACCGGACTTTCTCACACGTACCCAATCTCCAACCTTGCACGGATTGTTAGTAGTAGTGCAAACCACAGGAGAATTACGTTTCCTATATTTACCATCAAGCAGATTCCTCATCCAGGGCTAGCTCATATATACACACACCCTTTCTCCCCCGCATTTTTTCAAAAGGAGACAAATCACCATCAGACTTTGGAGTGTTCCTATAACTCCACAATAGTTTTCCAACAGCATCGTAACAATTCTCACCGTTGCATACAGCAAGTTGTAAACCTTCTTTGAGTACCCTGATCCACCTTTCTACCATGCCGTTACCTTGAGGATAATACACTGAAGAACGTTTGTGTAAAATACCATGGTTGCAACAAAAGGATTTCATCTCCGTAGAGGTGAACTGTGTGCCATTATCAGATAGGATGGAAGTGGGGAAGCCTTCTTTTTCAAAAATTGAATTTAAAAATTCGATAACTACCCTAGAAGATACATGGGGAACGAATTTCACTTCAGGCCAACTGGAGAACTGGTCTATTAATACAATGGCATAAACTGGACTACGACCTAGACACATCGGACCAGCAATGTCTATCGAAACGCATTCCCAGGGCTTAGAAGGTCTCGAGACAGAATCATGTTGATATTTTATAGGTTTCTGTGATTTATCACTCACACAACATTCAATACAAGATCTTACTTTTTTCTCAATCAACTTGTCGACACCCGGCCACCAAAATTCACTCCTTATTCTCCTTTTCATACTGGACATGCCCGGGTGACCCTCATGTGCCATGTCTAGAATGGTGTCTCTTAAACCGTGTGGTACAACTAAAAGCAAACCCCTCAATAAAGTTTCACCCTGGATGGATAGTTCTTGAGCTACATGGAAGTAAGGCAAAATACTAGAAGATAGACTGTTCTTGGAAGGCCAACCATTTTTAACGAAAGACAATACATCCAAGTAATCACGATCCTCACTACAAGCCAATACCCAATCATCTTCACGGATGCAACCATTGGATACCTCACAGATTGATACTACTTTATCAGGATCATCATCAGGAGCAACATGATTATCATCTTCTATAGGTAACCTGAAAGGAAATCAGCTAGAACATTTTTTGCTCCTGGAATGTATTCAACTGAGAAATGAAAATCTTGCAATTTATATTGCCATCTTGCAATCCTAGAAGTGGCTTTACCACAACCTTTAGTTGTGAAGAGATCCACAAGAGGACGATGATCAGAGCGAACAATAAAATCTGTACCATATACATATTTGCAAAAATACTCAATTCCCCACCAACAAGCCAAGGTTTCTTTTTCTAAAGTGGAATATTTTGTTTCTGCGCCACGTAACGGTCTCGATGCAAAAGCAATAGTAACAAAACCACTATTTTGCTTCTGCATCAGCACCGCACCAACGCCAATATTGCTTGCATTAGTGACAATAAATGATTTACAATTGGTGTCAAACGGGGATAAGGCAGGAGCAGAAATAATGCATTTCTTTACAAAATTACATTGATTTTTGCAATTGTCATCCCAAATGAATTGTTGTTGTTTTTTCATCAACTTCCGTAAGTGAGAAGTTTTATCAGAAAAGGAAGGAATGAACTTTGCGTAATATTCGGCTAAACCGAGAAAGGATCTGAGCTGATCCTTGTTGACTGGTTCGGGAGCATTCTCAATAGCCTTAACTAAACTCAATTTGGGAGAAATACCCTCTTTGCTGATGGAATGGCCGAGGTAATCTACGGAATCTTTGCCAAATTTACACTTTTCTTTGGTAAGGGTAAGACCGTTGTCTTGTAAGATGGATAGAACCTTAAATAAAATTTCATAATGTTCACATTCATCTTTGCCGAAAACTAATATGTCGTCCTGAAAATATAATACATTAGAAACATTTTTGAACATGTTGTGCATGACCCGCTGAAACACTAAGGACGCGGATATTAAGCCAAAAGGCATTCTCTTATATCTGTAGGCACCCTCAGTGGTTATAAAGGATGTAAGATGTTTACTGTCCTCGTGAAGGGTTATCTGATGATATGCGTTAGATAAATCCAATGTGGTGAAGATAGATGCATCCTTAAGTTTAGAGAACATTTCTCCAATATTGGGTAGAGGATGTCTATCAACCCACACATTAGAATTTAAATCGCGCATATCAACACAAAGACAAATTTTCCCATTAGGCTTGTGGGCCACGACTACAGGAGAAAGCCACTCAGAGGATTCAATTTCTTCAATTACAACCAGGTCACATAATCTCTGAAGTTCTTTCTTAACAGATTCTCTAAAAGCCAAGGGAATGTTGCGTACCTTATGTACCTTGGGAACAGCATTGTGTTTAAGAATAATTTTATGTTTAAAGATTTTTAGCAAACCCAACTTGGAGGAAAAAACCTGCGGAAAAAGTGTTTCCCATTTGTTGTCAGAAGACACATCAACAGAATTGATAAAATCAGAATACCCCAGAACTTGATCGGGATGGTTGGGATCAAGTTTCATCATTAACTCTCTTTGTTGTGGCCAACCCAATAAACATGACCCATCTTTGGCAACATATACTTTAGCAGGAACCGACTTGCCCTTGAACGATAAGGTGGAGTGAAAGTACCCAAATACCTCAATAGGTTTTTTACCATAACCTCGTAGTCTTATGTCAGAAGGAAATAAGGATATAACATCAGGAAATTCTTTCAATAAAATATCGTCACCAATCAAGGTGTACTTTGCACCAGAGTCTGCCATGACTTTTATAGATTTGGATCCGATTTGAAGCATACAGAAAGGTGAATCTTTTTTTTCTTCTCCTACTTCGTACACGGTGCATATATCATCATATACATCATCATCCATGTCTACAGCTTGAACTTGGGAAATTCTGGGGCGTCTAGGATCCGAAGAAAAGTTCTTTGACTTGTTGCGATTCTTGCACATCCTAGCAAAATGACCTCTAGATTTACAATAGTTGCAGAATTGTCCGATAGCAGGACACCTTTTATCAGTTGCAACGTGTCCGGGAAAACCGCATTTGAAGCAAACTACTTCCTTTCTGAGACCCTGATATGATGGAGAAGGAAGTGTAGGTCTGTTGGGGTTAGATTCAGTTAGACTTTTCTTGACAGTTTGAACCACAGAAACATTGGGTTTATCCAAAGGGAATTCTTTTAGGTTTTTTTCGGACAACTCTTTGATGCCCAACTTCATATCTTCAAATCTGTGTGCAATATCAAGAGCTTTTGAAAGAGATAAATCTTTTGCATCGAGTAATTTTTCTTGGAGTTTTACATCAGAAACGTTATGCACAAGCTGGTCTCTCACCATTTGATCATGAAACTGTTGGTAGTTACATTGGGCAGCTAGAATCCTCAAATCTTTGACAAAAGAATCAATGGGTTCAGTGGGAAGTTGTTGTCTGCTTAGAAATTTGTGACGTGCTACAACTTTGTTGACTTTCTTGATGAATTGTTTATCAAGTTGCATGATGGCATTTTCATAAACATCTGTTTCTTCCTCAGAGGAATTGTCTAAAGTTAGGGGAGGAAGATGGGAAAGAACTTGTCTTCCTTCAGCACCCAGAGAATGTTTGAGAATTGCGAGTTTGCGTTTATCAGTGTAATTTTCTCCACCTATGGCTTCAAGGTAAGGTTCAAAACCTTCGCGCCACTGTTTCCACTCCAATGGAGGTTCACCTGGACTTGCTAGAAAAGGTGGTAGTGTATTAAAATTCTCCATTGTAAGTAACACAGAAATATTTTCAGAGATAATATGATGTCATAAATAACCTTGAAAAATAGTTTGAATTGGAATCAATTTTTTCAATATAAGAACTATTGTGAGGTAATTGCAGTTCTTTATTGAGCAGAGTAAGAGATTTATTAGAAGATAAGCTTTGTGATGTCACAGAGGCGAGAGATCTGTAAGAATAAAGTTTATTTGTGCTGACTCTGCCTTTGTGATGTAATCTGAACGTAGAACTCGAAGTTTGCTTGTGCTGACGCTGCCCTTGTGATGTAAAACAGAGCGTGGAGCGCGAGTTTATGCGCATGCACTGGTTTGTTCGAGATGTAGTGTTCCTAGCGCGTGATGATGCGCATGTGTTGGTTCAAATGGCAGAGAAATGGAAGAAAAACGAAGTAAAAGTATTAAAGTCTCACCGCTTTAGTAGAAAGAGCGGGATTTTCGGGATGATTTGGATCACAGGATAACAAAGCTTCGGCGAAGTGCATGGTGAAGATTGCGCACACAACTTCAGCAACGGTAATCTTGTCCGGAGGTCCCGGGGCTGTAGGCTCCGAAAATTACGTGAGTTCGCTTCCCCGACGTCGCAAGTGAAGTAATCAGGTAAGGAAGATGAAGACGATACGTTGTTGATTGAATATAGTGGGTTTATTTCATAAGTCGAGTTAGAAAGTACAAGAGCCCACGCCAACCGCTGCACAGACATACATGGAATGCCAACACGTTGGATTCCAGGTTCCAGTGCATGCGGCGAGCGCGAGAAGACAACACGAGGATACAACAGTGAGTCCGAAAGCTTCCCAGCCCAAGGCGTGGTGGTAATGTCCTCCCTTGCTCCCAATTGCTTTGGCCGTGGTATGGAGAGGGCGACCCGTGAAGCAAGTCCGGGTCCGTGGGCCACCCTATAAGGCAATGTCCGTCCGCCTCCACTGTTGGCACGACCTCGCTGGCCAGGCCCCTGGTATATCGGCAGGTAAAGTGCTCGAGAAAGGCCGGGCAGTAGGCACGTGGACCATACCCCCACAGACGCAGCTGCACCCAAGGTCTGGCAGCAGCGCAGTAGCGATGTCTTCTGAATCACTAGGGCCCCGGATCGCCAACCTAGAGGGAGAGGGTGGGGGGGAGGAGGGGCTGCCCCTGTCTCTGCGACCTACGGCACCTCTGGTCTCAGGTCCTTCGTTTTCCCCACTCCGAGTGGCGCAGCACCGGTACCCCCAGGTGCACAGCCGCGGCAGGCATTAAATGGCGCCGATGGGCTTCCCCCCTCCCCTCGGACCAGTCTCCCGGTCTCTGCCACGGTACCTCAGCAGCGATGACCGGTTGCCGCCGGGGTCCCGAAAGCGGGGCCGTCTCCCGCCAACGCTCCCACTGCTTCTGGCGCCAGGTCGGGAGCCCGAGGGGGCAAGGTCTCTTTCAACGGCCGCACGCCTCACTTGCCGCCGGGGTCCCAAAAGCGGGGCCGTCTCCCGCCAACGCTCCCACTGCTTCTGGCGCCAGGTCGGGAGCCCGAGGGGGCAAGGTCGCTTTCCACGGCCGCACGCCTCCTGACGCACTCCGGGTACTGGGTCTATGGGAGGCTGCGGTCCGCGGGCCTCCTCCTCGCTTAGGGGAACCAGCTGTCCGCCGCCGTGTATGCCAGCGATTCTCTCCACAGGCGGGTCGGGGGGTCCCCAGAGGTTCCGACACACGTGTGAGCAGGAAGGGGAACCAATAAGTATATTTAGCGCAGGATAGTGCAGGATTGTTGGTGGCGCTGGCTGGAGCTCGGGAACTAAGCGGCCATTCTCATCGCCTGCAAGCTCCGCCCCCCTCCATTGACCACTAGTTCATTGACACCTTATCATCTCAGGAGGTCTGTTAGTTTTGGGAGCATTGTCTCCTAGCCCTGCAGCTTTTCAATAATCTTTTCATCTCTCTTTAGTTTCTTTGTTTGGCGCTCTTTTGTTGTACCAAGTTCCTATATTTATAGAGCCCACCCACTATTCCTTGGCTGTGTTGAACTGAGCCAATGCTGCCCTCTTGCCATGACAGAAGACATAATGTGTACTTCTTTATCTCATGTTAGGCAGCCCAAAAACATGTTTTTGCTCCACCTGCAGTAATACACATAACTGTACTCATAGAGCACCCCATCATCTGCAATTTTACACATGAACAACAGAGACCAATGGAATCTGCCACCTGTGCATTCCCAAACATGATTCGCAGGCATAGATAAGATATGCCCTCTTTCCTCTACAGAGAGAAAAATCAATCTGAGGCGAACGTAGCAATTATAACACCATGAATAACATCACCCTCTGTTCTCTCTGTTAAGTTTAAACTGAAATAGGCAGCATTACTTGCAGAAAAGTGCGGCAGATTAGTGGGGGGTAGGTGAAGGGAAGGAAGTAAACCCAGGTGGAGGAAGTGTTTGGAAGTAGCAATAGAGAATGGCTGATAGAGCAATCCTATGAGAAGAGGCAGGGCTTAATGAAGAAACAACAAATAAAAGGATAATCCTGGAAGCAGAAAGGTCCAAAGAAAAGACTACATAGAATACCTTTTGCCTGTCACTCCATTGTAGGCACTCCGACTCTTGTGCAAACTCTCTGCTGTCTCCTGCCCGGGGCTCTGTCCGCCCGCCTCCCGCCACCTGACGCCTTCAACACCTCGTCACCTGGTGGCCGAGCGGAGCGTGGACCGGACTAGAGACCACAAGCCCCAGAATCTAAAGCGGCATACCCCGCGAGATTTGCGCGCCAGGAGGCGCTGAAATACCGCATTACCCCGGTCGAGGGGGGGAATACCTTTTGCCTGTCACTCCATTGTAGGCACTCTGACTCTTGTGCAAACTCTCTGCTGTCTCCTGCCCGGGGCTCTGTCCGCCCGCCTCCCGCCGCCTGACGCCTTCAACACCTCGTCACCTGGTGGCCGAGCAGAGCGTGGACCGGACTAGAGACTACAAGCCCCAGAATCTAAAGCGGCATACCCCCCGAGATTTGCGTGCCAGGAGGCGCTGAAATACCGCATTACCCCGGTCGAGGGGGGGAATACCTTTTGCCTGTCACTCCATTGTAGGCACTCTGACTCTTGTGCAAACTCTCTGCTGTCTCCTGCCCGGGGCTCTGTCCGCCCGCCTCCCGCCGCCTGACGCCTTCAACACCTCGTCACCTGGTGGCCGAGCGGAGCGTGGACCGGACTAGAGACTACAAGCCCCAGAATCTAAAGCGGCATACCCCGCGAGATTTGCGCGCCAGGAGGCGCTGAAATACCGCATTACCCTGGTCGAGGGGGGGAATACCTTTTGCCTGTCACTCCATTGTAGGCACTCTGACTCTTGTGCAAACTCTCTGCTGTCTCCTGCCCGGGGCTCTGTCCGCCCGCCTCCCGCCGCCTGACGCCTTCAACACCTCGTCACCTGGTGGCCGAGCGGAGCGTGGACCAGACTAGAGACTACAAGCCCCAGAATCTAAAGCGGCATACCCCGCGAGATTTGCGCACCAGGAGGCGCTGAAATACCGCATCACCCCCGTCTCGCGGAACGCCGGGCGAAGCCCGGGCCAAGGGCGGGCCCTCTACGGCCCTCATCGGCAGGAATCGCCAGGGACAGGGCCCAGAAACTTTGCCTAAATCGTTGCCCGTAAGTCAATTATAATTATAACGCATTTGCTTTTTCAGTAAAGCCTCTTTGGGTTCAGCTACCACAGCATCATCTTGTGCAATCCCCCACGTTGCCACTCATCATGTCAAAGGCAAAATCGATCCCAGCAGTCAATACTATTGAAAATTACATGGTCCAGAAGGTTACAAAGATTAATTGCGACAGGAGATCCTCATTGGGGTTGAGTCTTTCTCCTGAACTGCTATTTGAGGACACGCCTCTACCTACTTCTACTTTTGATATTAGTAATGAGGTATTTCAGACACCTGAGATTAACCCCCTAACCCAGCTACTGGTAGCTATTGTGGACTCAGCTTCTGAGAGTATACCAGGGGAAGAATTAATATTGTTCGAAGAGGAGCCCCCTGTTCCGGTACCAGCTCCTAGAGCTGTTAAGGGGGGGGGGGAAGAACCTCTCAAAACGGGGCGGCCTTCGCTCAAGTAAAAAACGTCCCGATGCATCCTTATCCGGAAATACTGGAGAAGAAACAAGGGGAATTCCTGGAGGGAAGCTACTCTTGGACGAAGAACAACTCAAGAAATTGTTAAATGCCCTAGATAATAAAATTAAAAATATCACCAAACCTCTCCTAAGTAAAATAGACCATCTTACGGAAGAGGTGAATAGACTGGGGGGCCTTCTGCAAAAATCTTTAGAAGAAACTACCAACATTACTAACCAGAAAACTCTCAGAGTTGAATCTAAAATTACACAGACAGCTCCAAGAATAGAACTATTGGAAAACACTCCCCTTATCCCTATGTTGACTACTGATATGGGAGGGGGGGTTGTCAGGGGATCAGATATTAATATCGGTGATCCTGAAGGACCAGGTCAAAGGGACAACCAGGTAGATCCAAATGTAGAGAAAGGGCATGTAGAATTAATTGTGGAGGCATCTCCCCTGATACTCGTTCTGGCAAATGTTCCCCTTTTAGAGCCCGGGCAAGCAGAGAATACTCCTTCTCTGATAAATAAATCACTGCATTGGTTATCGAAGAATATGGCCTTCACCCCGGGAGGTATGGACCAGCTGGCTCAAGAAGTAGTAAAAGCTAGAAGAGTAGAATGGATTGGGGGTGGTATCAAAAAATTCAAAGGGGACTGCGTGGTGTTACATCTTTCTGACCCCGAAGTGCTCCCAAACATCCTTGCAAATATATATCCCCCTCAGCGTAGATCCACAGAAATAGTTCCATTAACTCTAGACTTCTTTTATGCAAAAAAAGGGAATTTATTAAACCCCACAGTCCTTAAAACAAAATGGAACCCCATAGTGAAAAAAGGTAAACCGTTTTTCATAACAAACAACTGGGGTGTACCGATAGAGAACAGATTCTCTGCCCTTTCTGGTCTCAATGAGTGTGATTGACTGAAAGGGCGGATGAGTATAGATATGGATAAAACTGCAGGGTCTCAAGTAAGGGGAATAGGTGTTGCTATGAAGTCTATTGCAACTAAATCTAGTAATGAGGGGACACCTAGCTCTAGAGGGGATCATTATAGTACTGTGGGGCATTTGACATCGATTCACCGCAGCATTGAATGCAGAGGCGAAATTAGCCCCCTCTCTAATCTGACCAATAACCCCCATGCCTATCCCTCCCTCGATGGGAGGGATAGGCAGTTAAAGACAGGTCTTAAATTTCTTTCGTGGAATCTGGCGGGAATTCATTCTAAACTTGAGTCCCCCGAATGGTGTGAATTTATAGATAGCCATGATGTTATCATGTTTCAGGAGACTTGGGCAGTGGCCCCCGTTTATCGGCAGGGCTTTTTACATTTTTTTGCCCCTGCAAAAAAGAACCCAAAAGGGCGGCCCTCAGGGGGACTAATTATATGGGTACGCCAATCATTAAAATGTTCCATCAAAGTGAGGCCAGTTAGCAACTATGATCTACTCCCAATCATGATAACATGGGCTGATCGTCAAGACATGGTCCTTTATAACATCTACGCCAGGGGAACTCAAGGGGGTAAAGCTGCCGAGGTGGTAGTAGTATTAGATAACGACCTAGAGAATCTTCCACCGCATACCACCATTATAGTGGCGAGAGACATGAATACCACGTTTGAACCATTAGGCAATGAGGATAACGAATTGTCCCTAGAGGAAGACAGTAAATGGGGAGTCCCTCAATTGGATTTACCTGTGATAAAGAAATGGACTGAGGTGGCTATACAAGTCAAGAGTATGTGCTTGGCCAGGGGGTTGAGGGCAGTAAACGGCCGCACCCCCTCAGACCTACAGGGTGCGCACACCTTTGACAACACAAGGTCAAGTAGTCGGATAGACTACATCCTTGTAGATGTCAGAGTCTGGAATAAGATAATAGACTTGAAAGTGATGTCTAGATTAGAGAGCGATCACAATCCATTGTGCTTGCTCTTTAACCAGGGCCAAAATAAAAGTCCACCTATTCAGGAAGGGGGTGTTATCCCGCTAGATGTCATCTCAACCAACAACCTCCGACATATTAAATGGGCAACATTGATGGATAGGCCAGGGGATATGCAGGACTTATTGGAGGCTGTTGAAAAAGAGGTCAGCAGTTTGCAGGTTCACTGTAATGAATTAAATTTTAATAAATTAATCGAAGAGTCACATCCTAAGTTTGTTGCTAAGTTACAGGGGTTTTTCCTAAGAAAAGCACATAAGGGGAAAGGTGCCGGCCCCCAGAGATATCGAGGATGGTATGACCATTCCTGTAGAAAGGCACGGCAGAACCTTAGCCTAGCCCTGAGGACTAAAGAAGGTGTGCTGAAGGCCAGGGATGATTATAGGAAAGTACAAGCTAGGGCAAAAAGGTTGTGGGATGAGAATCAATGGTTAGATCTTAAAAAAGCCTGTGCAGCTAAACAACAGAAAGAGTTTTGGGCCATTTTAAAATGGGGTAGGGGGGTAATGGCAGAGTGTCCGAAAAATTATGTTCCACAAGAAGCATGGGTGGACTTTTTTACACCCCAATATGCTGATAACTCGATTTCGACACCCCATCCGCTCCCCAAAATGGTCTTTTACAGACACGAAATATTCTCTTTGAGAGATGTAAATGTAGCATTGGACGGGGTGACTAGAGGCAGGGCTCCAGGTATTGATGGAATACCGGCAGATGTATTTTTATCTGACCGGGCTAACTGGTGCCAATATTTTTTATGGCTTGCGAATTCTATCGCACAAGGAGCTATGATACCATCTTCATGGAAGGGTGCACAGATTGTTCCTGTTTTTAAAAAAGGGGTTAAGGCTTTACCAAATAACTATAGGCCCATCAGCCTTATCGGCACAGCATAAAAACTGATGGGTAGAATGATACAAAATAAAATACAAGCCTGGATAGATGATAAGGATATCCTTTCCCCGTACCAAGCCGGTTTCCGACCCTTAACTAGCTCCGTTGACCAGGTATTTCACTTTTTAACTCTCTACTGGAAAAATGTGTCTCTGACAAATGGCCCACTATATGCTGTCTTTGTAGATCTAAAGGCAGCATTTCATTTAGTACCCAGACAAAAACTTTGGATTGTTTTAAGTGATCTTGGCATTAGCCCCGAGTTATTGACTTTGCTCGTGCGTATGCACGAAAATAACTACGCAAGAATTAGGTGGGGAGGACAGGGAGACGTCACAGATTCCTTCCCCGTGGAGCGAGGGGTAAGGCAGGGATGTGTCCTGGCCCCCGCCTTGTTCTCTCTCTATATTAATGGCGTAGTAGATTTTTTAAAGAAATCTCCAACAGATGCTCCATTGCTAGATGGGGAGCGGGTTCCAGTATTAATGTTTGCTGATGACACTCTACTGGTTTCACGGACCCCCAGTGGTCTACAAAAGACAATTGATGCATTTGGAGAATTCTGTCGGATTCGGGGTTTGGAGCTAAATACCTCAAAGACCAAGTTCATGAATTTGAATCCCGCTAAGCAATTCAAGGGAAAAATATATTTTAATGGGTGTTTTTTGGAAGAAGTGAATGCTTTTACCTACCTTGGCATTTCTTTGCAGGGCAATATGAATTGGAAATCTCATTTGGATTTTGTGATCTTAAAGTTCCACCAGCTGGCTGGGGCCATAGCGCAAAAATATAAATCTTCATTAACAAAACCTATTCAGCCCATAATGGAGGTTTATAGTATGAAAGTGCTGGGCGCCTGTCTTTACGGATCAGAGCTATGGGGCTTCACCAATCTGAGCGCTTTGACTATTGCAGAAAACTAATTTTTTCGCCGATTGGTTGGTGTCCCACAGAGTACCCCATCGATTCCGCTCCTATATGACCTTGGGAGGAAAAAGATTGAAGATATGGCTCGATTGCGCCCACTTCTATATTGGAGGCGCATGAAGACTACGCCAGAATTGAGCCATTATGCGTCAGCTCTTATGGACATTGTTGAATCTGATCGGTTCCATAAAATAGCTTGGCTCAAAGAAATTAGGAACTTGCTTCAAAAGTTGCACCTAGATCACTTATGGACTGCCATTGACCCCTCCGCTTTTCCATCTAAAGCGATACTGAAAAGAAATTTATTGGGAAAAGGTATGTCACTCCGCTTTAATTTCCGATCATCCGTCTATGATGGTATCCCAGTACTTGGAGATAAAAACAATCCCAAAATATGAATTGTACTGGGATCTGATTACAAAACCCATGGACAGAAAGCTGTACTTCCAGTTTAGAGTTGGTTCTCTACCTCTAAATGCTTTCACTTTTAAATGGTCACCAGGCAATGTAAATACATGTTGTCACTGTAAGGTACATGTTGAAGACATCCCACATTTTTTGTTGGTTTGCCCATTATATGCTGCCCCAAGAGGTAGATGGCTAAAACCGGTTTGCAGGAATCTGGGTACAAGAAAGCACCTAGAAGCATTGAGAATATTAAGATCAAATTGTGCTCCTAATCTTGCAATCGCTTTAGCCAAATACTTGGGATGGGCCTGGATAATTCGCATGCGCACTTTAAACTCCAAATGATTAATTAAGATGGATTATATTTATTCTAGGACTAGCCCCATTTCCTCATGAACTAAGTATTGTGACTCTGACTTCCTTTTTTAAATGAATGTATTTTTAAAATGTAAATATTCGCCAGCATTTTTTCGTACTTGATTGTATTTAATGTGTATTTTAGGATGATCTTAAAGTTTAGTATAGTATTTATAATTGTTTAGGATAGGGGAAAATGCTTTTATGACAATGCTGAACTTGACTACATAGAAATAGAAGTTTGAGTAAAATTCTGGAAGGCGGATTTACACCAACGTCATCAGAAGGCTTTTATAATTTTTTAACAGCATGAAGCTCTAGCATGTCAGCTTTATCCACCAGTAGTCTGTTCCCTCACTGGCAATCCTGTTTCTGTGCCCATGCCAGCCTCTAGTATGCAGGGCAGCAAAGTCTAAGGGGCATGCATACTGTACGCACAGAATGGCATGGATCATGAGAAGATGTGCTGAGACCTGCACACTGCTTTGTTTCAAATGTGCCTTGTTTAGGCAACCACACTTGCTCACAACTGTAAGCTCAAGCAGAAATTCTCAGCCAGGCCAGATCATACTTTCTTTCCTTAAGAAATAATATTTTGCAGCACCATAAAGGTAGCATACACCATGTTGGTGCAGTTGAGCTCCTCCTCCCTCTAGGTCTGGTGCCACTACACAGCTTGTGATTTTCCGATTGCCATGCTGAAATACACTTTCATGAATTGGCTACCGGGATACTCTGTGTCATTCAATAGTACCAAATGTAATAACCTGTCTTGAAAATCACAGTAGATTAATCTACGATCCAGTGCTCATCCTAATCTTCCTAGATGACTATTAACCATATTTTAAAGACTTGTAGCTACCACATCAAACTTAAAACAATACAAGTATTGTTCCAATAATGCCAAATAGAAGACAGATGCATTACTCACTACAATTTTCCATAGCATGAGCCAAAAATAATGCAGGTGGAAATTAGCTTAAGGGTGCATCCTGTATGATTGTGGATACTGGGCGTTGTAGGGCCATTACCCCCAGGTTCCCCTCGTCCTCGTCCCCTTCATCACTTAATGAGATGTTACCATCTTTCAGACATAAAAAAAGAGGAACGCATGTAAGTATTGCATCTTCCCTCCAGCTGGAGCTTGTATAGGCATACTTACCCAGCATTCTGTCTGTGCTTTTTTCTTTGTGGGTATAAGGAGGATGTGGAAAGAGGTGGCTCCTGTGGGTGGTAAGCTGTCATTTATGTAACAGGGTGGCAGCAAGTTTGCCAGCGTAGCAGGGAAGCCAGCTGCATCAAGTACGCATCTCCATGCCTGCAGGGCTGAAAGGGAGACATGGTCAACAGAGGCATGAGGATGCGTTATGAGGGTGTCATTTTCTCCTTCTGTATTTGGGTTGTTGCTGCGCATGCGCGGGTCAGTAAGCATGCATAGAAAATGCTGCTTTCTCCCGGTAATTAAAAACTGAAATGCAGAGTATTTCGCTGCAGTGAACTGGTAAGTTTGCATAGCAATGTTGGTTTTGGATTTAATTTGCGGATTTGCTGGTTGCCTGGTTTTTATATTGACTCTTGGAAAGTCTTTTGAGAATTGCTTGCTGCATGATGGCAAAAGGCATGATGTGAAGCCTTCTTCCTCATCAGAGTCTTCCTCCCCACCTTCTAAGATGCGCAAAGAGGGTGAGGAGTCTAGGATAAAATGCCTCATTAGGCAAGCCCTTGTGGAACTTACTCCGGTTAAAGCAAAGAGAAGGGATATGCTTTCTGTTGTATTCTCTGCATCTTCTTGTCAAAGGTGGAAGCTGCTGGTGCAGAGAAAATCAGGGGGAAGTATGTTTTTAGGGAGTCCTTATCGGAATGTATATCCCATGTCAAAAGTAATATGGGTTTTCCGGAAGATGAGATTCATGAAACATCTTCAGGTTCCTTACTTTGGCAATTTCAGAGTTCTCCTTCTGTGGACTTTCTAGTAAATCCTTATATTTTGGAGGTCCTAAAACGGGAGTGGAAGGACCCAGATAAAATTATCTTGCCTCTTTTCATAGATAAGTTGTATCCCCTCCATGATATGTCTTTTTTGGATAGTCTTGTGTCTAGAACTTCACTGGCAGAAGACTCGGTTTTCAAAGACTCCACTGATGAAAAAATTGATGAGGAACTAAATCGGGTGTGTTCTGGTTCTCACTTGGCTCTAAAGGTGGGCATATATGAAACTTATGTGGCGCAGTCTTTGATCTGACTTGAAGGCCGTTTTTAGGTCCCTAGATGACACTTCAGATTGTACCAGTCTTTTGAAACATATTGAGCATCAAGTGGAATATATGTCAGATATTTCCTTTCTTATAGTTCAAGCTACAGCCTTTTCTGGGGGCGAATGTGTAGCTGCTCGGAGAAATTTGGTGTTAAATGACTGGCAAACAGACTCAGTGCAAAAAAGCATTGGATTTGCATTTGGCTTTCGAGGCAACCTATTGTTTGGGGCTGAGCTGGAGGATAAGCTTCACAGTTATTTAAAAAGAAGAAGAATTCCTCTTCATTAAAACAGCCATTATCAGATAAGTAGTCCTAGAAGACAAAGTCTCCTTTTTGTCAACCCTCTCGTAGTTACCATTGTCATGCTCAGGGAAAGTTCCCATTTCAAAGAAGAGTTAATAAGAAAACAAAGTCTCCCCCAAAAACTTGGTCCTGACAATAGGGCTGATCAGGATTTTGTGGTAGGTGACAAGATCTAGCACTTTCTCCAGTTGTGGGAGGCCTCTACTTCCGACACTTGGGTCTTGGAGATAATTCAAGAGGGAAACACGATTGAATTTGCCTCTCTCCCAAAGGACTCAAGGATCAGACCAACTGCTTGGCCTGCCAAAAAGGAAAAGAGGCTGGCCCTTTCTCAAGGCAATGATTCTCTTCCCCAGAACTGAGCGATTACAGACGTTCCTCTGTCAGAAACAGGAAAGGGGTCCTACTCCATATTCTTCCTGGTGAGGAAAGTGACGGGGCTTTCAAGTGATGTTGGACTTAAAAGCCCTCAACAAGTTTGTGAGAACCCTCCCATTCAAGATGGAAACTCTTCAAAGGATTATCCCATTGGTAATCAAAAGAGATTTCATATGTACTCTAGATCTGCAGGATGCCTATGATCAGATTTTGCATCAGGAATCAGCATTTTCAATTCCAGGTGTTGCCATTCGGATTAAAATCTGCACCCCGAGTGTTCAGGAAGGTGGTATCTCATCTGGTGGCCTTGCGTCATCTTCATGGATTTCAGCTGTACCCTTATTTGAATGACTGGCTTCTGCACACTCCCTCAAGGGAGCTGTTGTTCAACTACCTGGCCTAGTTATGCTCTCATATCAGGATGAGGATTTTCTTATCAATCGTGTGAAGTGCCAGTTGAGCCCTACCAAGGATTTTATTTTCATATGGGTCAGATTAGGTACAGATCTCAACAGGGTTTTTCTGCCAGAAGCAACTGTGACAGTCTTGAGGACCTTGTCCACGAGGGTAATGAACTGTCACTCCCTGGAGATACGTCGATTGTTGAGACTCCTGAGACACATGGAAGCGACAGTCTTTACAGTACCATGGTCTCATTTTTATCTTCGCCCCATGTGGTATCATCTTCTTTCCCTTTAGGATCTGAAGTCATGCGAGTTTGATGTTCTGGTCCCAGTGAAAGCAATGGTAATCAAGGATTTAGAGTGGTGGACTATGTCGGTGTCCTTTTCCAGAGGCGGGTGTTATTCAGCAAGATCCCCAGAAAGTTCTCATGATCTTTGCCAGCTCTTCCAATTGGGGGGCACTCTGGGAGTCTGGTTGCTGCAAAAGAAGTGGTCTCTGAGGGGAGCAGACATTCCACCAAATTGAGAGTGCTTATGGCAGTATTCAGAGCGGTGATGAGGTTTCAAGAACATCTTGATTGATGCAACCTGGTGGAGAGATCAGACTGTTTGGTGAAAGTGGCATATCTGAACCATCATGGGGGCACCTGTCCAGTTCCTTAAATGCTATACCTTCAAACCTTTTTCAGTGGGTGAGCATCTCTTAAAGTCTCTAGTGGTGGTCCATATCAAGGGTTGGACAACAGAGTAGTAGATTCCCTCAGTCAAGCGTTCCCCTCCTCCTGGGAGCTGTCTTGACCAACAAGGGTCTTTCTTCATCTGTGCGAGAGGTTTGGTGTACCTTTCTAAGAACTCTTTCCTTCCCTGCACAATGCACAAGTGCCCAGGCTTGTTCCTGGAGTCCACGAGTGGGTTATGGGGTGCGGATGCCCGGTGTCTGCTGTTGTCGGATCAGCTGTTGCATGTCTTCCCTCCTACTCCTTTGATTCCTCAGCAGTTAACATGACCATTGCAGGAGTACATGATAGTGATGGTCCCATTTTGGTCCAGACGCTCATGGTTTCCCATGCTCAGATCACTAGCGATCAAGGGTCCTTGGTGGATCCTGTATTCTCTCTCACCTGTCAGGGCAGCTCTGTTTCTCTCCCTTCAGAAGCTTTGGCTATCAATTTCTAAATTAAAAGGAAGGGCTTGCAGTGCAGGGTCCTGCCCCACAATTTGGCGGTAGCAATTTAACAGTCTTGAAAACCTTCTACTTTTAAGTCTTATCAAATGAAATGAATTCGTACTTGTATAGCACACTTATACCCAGAGGTGTCCTGGCGCTGTACTCATACCGCTGTGGAACCCTTCCTGGGTTTTCCCTGTGAAATGCCCACTCCTGGGCACCCCCAAGGTGAAGCCAGGCATCCCAGCGCTGGTAGGGCCGTTGTGAAGATTAAGCAAGCTATTGCCCAGAGTTGCAGAGTGGGACCCATGATTAGAATAGGCACCAAGGCGAGAATTATCAGGTCCGGGGAAATTGAGCCCAAGATCCGCCGAGGCGGGAATTGATCCCTGGTCCCGGGCCAGACCTCTGCATCAGGGTCTGCCACTCTAACAATTGATACAAAAGGGGATGATGGACGGAGCGCTTGAGCAAATCAAACACTCACCCCCAGTCAACTGATCTGGGTTTAATCCATCACCATTCTTTAGCTCACTCCGCCACCCCAGTTCAGACATGGCCATATGCAAATCAGTCTGACCCTGTGCCTCATGGGACCAGTCCAGCCCGAACTGCCAAAGCCATGTCTTCCCTGGACCGGAAACAAGCATCCTGGGACCGGTTTCTGGCATTTCAGCCATCATCAGCTAGGCTAGCTTTAATCCAGTGGCAAAGTGAGCAAGGGACTTACGTCTGAGCATACCCTGCCAACTTAGGGCGAACAAAGTGATACAAACGGGGATGATGACAGCTGTAATGCCAGAAATCGGTCCTCGGGAGCTTGTTTCCGGTCCAGGGAAGGCATGGCTTGGCAGTTCGGGCTGGACTGTTCCCATGAGGCACAGGGTCAGACTGATTTGCATGTGGCCATGTCTGAACTGGGGTGGCAGAGTGGGCTAAAGAACGGTGATGGATTAAACCCAGATCAGTTGACTGGGGGTGAG
The DNA here is from genome assembly GCF_964261635.1 of Lissotriton helveticus. NCBI lineage: Eukaryota > Metazoa > Chordata > Amphibia > Caudata > Salamandridae > Lissotriton > Lissotriton helveticus. The sequence continues at coordinate 1,770,970,988 of NC_136063.1, forward strand.
TGTTTGATTTGCTCAAGCGCTCCGTCCATCATCCCCTTTTGTATCAATTGTTAGAGTGGCAGACCCTGATGCAGAGGTCTGGCTTAAACCCAGATCTTTTGACTGGGTGTGAGTGTTTGATTGGTTCGGATGCTCCGTCCATCACCACCCCCTTTTGTGCCACTCTAACAATTGAGCCACACTTCTACACTTATGAGAGACATTGGCAAAGTTTTCAGAAATGGCATTTCCCTCTCCAAATTTCTCCTCTTGCTTGTCATTTGAATGATGTTTTGCTATTTCTGTGGGAAGGTTTCAACAAGAGTTTGTCTCTCTCTACCTTGACAGCCCAGCGGGCAACAATTCGAGCATTCACGTCTCCTTGGGAATTTGCTCCATGATGAGTATTTGGTGTCAAGATTATTATAGAGCTTTTCTCTGGACAGACCCTTGGTTAAACCTGGATGTCTGCTATGGGATCTCTTTCTCGTGCTGAAGGCATTGGTCTCTTATCAGGGAGAGGATGTGGCATAACAGCCATAGCTGTTGGCTTTGTAGCTGGGGAATCAGGTTTGAGTCTCGGCGTCAGCTCAAAATCCTATGATTCTGTGCAAATCACTTAATCGCCCCGTGCCTACCAAAAAATAAATTAGTCGTTCTGTAATGAAACTGGTGCTCATGTAAAGAGCTCCAAAGCATTTGGGTTGAGTTCGCGCTATTTTAACTACATAAGCAAAAAGTTATTTTGAGCCTTTGGATTTAGTTAACTTAAAATGTTGACCTTTGTGGTGGGCTTTTGGTAGCAACAACTTCGGCTAAGCAAATTGGAGAACTAAGTGCTCTTAAGAAAGGGATCCTTTTTTGTTTTTCTTTGACGATGGAGTGGCTCTTCATCTGGATTCTTCTTTTGTTACCAAAGTGATATCTCTGTTTCATAAATCTCAGGAGATTATTTTTCCAGCTTTGAATGTGGAAGGGTGTTCTGAGTTAGAAGGTCAGGGATGCCTCTTGGATGTTAAGAGAGCGCTTTTAGACTATTTGGCTAGAACTAAGTCTTTACACAAGACAGATTCTTTTATCATTTGGGGCCTCAACTAAGGGAGACAAGGCTTCCCCTTTATCTATCATTAGGTGAATTAAGCAACTTGATTTCTCTGACCTATTCTTTGTCTAAAACTTCTTCACAGGTTGGGATTCAAGGTTGATCCACCGGGGATTGCTGCTACATGGGCTGATTTGAAGACAATTTAGATTTCAGAAATTTACTAGGCATTTACTTGGCTATTTCTGAATTCTATTGTGAAATGTTATCGTTTACAGAATGTGTTATGTGATGATGATAATCTTGGTTTGGGTCTTTTGCAATCTAATGTTTCTTAATCTCTACCTATTTTGTTTGCATTTCCAATAAATCCCTATGAGGGCTGCATTCTTGTAGTAGTCTCTATGCATGAATGTTTTTTCTAGTTCCCATTTGAATGCCAGAGAGTACTGCTTGGGTATTTCCTATTAAGTGATGAAGGGGACGAGGGCAAGGGGGTCCTGGAGGTAATGCCCCCTTTCTTACCAATAATTTTAATTACTCTTGATCCTGTTGTCCTCGTCCCATTCATCATGTCCCTCCCTCTCTTCCAGGAATGTCGGCCTTCATACGGATAGCCTGGTAGTTCAGACAGAATTCTGGGTAAGTATGCCTATGTGGGCTCCAGCAGGAGGGGAGGTGCAATACTTACACATATTCCTCTGTTCTAACTTTTCTGTCTGGGAGACAATAACATCTCATTAACTGATAAATGGGGTGAAGACAACAGGACCAGGAGTAATGAAAATTGCCATCAAACAATGAGAGATTCCAGCATTTTTCAGCTACTACTCATGGCTAAGGAAAGCCTATAATAGAACCATATAAAACACCTTCCAGTTGGAAGCCAACTGCAGCCTAATATTCCACTGTAATCATATTGCAAGCAATTAGAGCCTCCCTGACTTGACTGGAGAAGTTAAAAGTTCAAGCACTTTCACTCTACACCTAAATCCCGCCAAATTGGTGGAAGTTTCCCTTGTAAATGCTATTTGCTAGTGTTAATTTCTGCCACTTCGAATTCTGTGTAGAAGGCTTCCGAATGTAACCTCATTCATGAGTTTTTGTGTGCATCCTACTGAACTTCACACCTAAATGTTTATAATTGGTGGAGTCATGAATACCATAAAGTTGTGAATGCAATCCAGGACATTTGGTCTAAAAGAAATACTATTGTTTTCGAAAATTACACAAACATGATCTAAAGTCCTAACAGAAAATCGATGTAAGTGTGGGAAAGTGAAACGATTAAAACAATTATTTGCACGTTTCCGGTAATTTTAAAGTCATTACATAATACTCAGTTATCTGCTGTTTGTGAACAGGGTCCTTATTCATATTTTAAATCAGATTAACAACAAGCAAATCAGGGAGGCATTGAAGTATTGTTGGCGGTTTACTTTGGTGTGAAGTTTATACTAACGCTTCTCTCTGCAGTGAATAGCTGCCAAACTCTGCGAACAATTTTAAATCCGAACAGGCCATCTAAAAAAAAAGAAATGTAGCAGTTACTATTTTCGGATGTTGCGAATAAGGGTGCCAACATCCTGTTGGATTGAAAACATTCAATTTAGATTTAGTCATGCTCGGTACTAAGAGGTGATAATTAATGTTTATGTGTAGCATTTACGCTTAACTAGACAAACAAGGAGATCACATAAAACGAGTTCCTAAAGGACATTTACCAGTTGATTTAAGGAAGCGTTCCTGGCAGTACATACACCAGCATGTCAGTTGTACGATTACTCGAAATACCTTTACAATATACCAAAATATCGTTTAGCAATACACATTAAAATGTAACAGTTTATAGAAGCAAATGTCGCGTTTCACTGACATTATCTTCCTCTTCAGTTTTCCAACAGAACTGCTTTCCTATAATATTAATCCTTACACTTATTTGCTGACCTTCAACTACAGGGCCTACTTTAGACGACATAACTGGGTAGTGGCCACATACTTCAGTTGAGTAGAATTATAGCAAGGACAACTGTTTTCACTCTTCTAATGATAGAAATATCATCACTATTTTATCTATGCACACACAAACCCATGGCCCTCAGATGAGTGTGAGGGGGAGCATTATGCTTCAGTCCCGGCTCAAGTCCCGTACTTTGTGGGCCTTGTGCTGCATCAGCAAAAAGTATTTATAGATTTTCAAAGGAAAGCAACTACTGCCTCCTATATTAGTAAAGGTTTGAAATTTGCCCTTTACACAGGGTCACCCAGAATTTCTTGGGCGTTTTTCATTAACCCAATTTTTGCTGGCTATCGAAGTCTGTGCAATTTACCAAAGATAACCAGAGGTGAAGTGCCTCTGCTCCGCATTTCAACTCCTGATTGGTTTATTTAAATTACTGAATCTCCACCTGGGCAACTGCTAGAGAAATGGTTCAAAATCCAATTTAATGGCAAATTCCTATTTTTGCTAGTACAGAATGAGTACTTTAGAAAAGTTATTTCTTGCTTAACTAAAGTCTCTGGAGGCCTTTCTCTAAGTATTCAACTGTCACCTTGCAGATAGTTGACTCCCCTGTGGTGAGGTGTGAACTGGTCATATGCCTGCTCCAAGGACAGGGGCAATGGGCCTTTGGGAATGGGGAGCAGTTCCCCTCTTTACAGAATAGCCTGATGGGTTGTGCCCATACCCTTGGTGCACTTCAAAGCCCCCCCACACAGGCAGATGTAGTTCACACCTGGGCCTGTCTCCCCTTTTGTCCTACTAGTTAGTCACGCATCAACCTCAGTGGAAGGGCGAGCTGCCCCAGAACTGGTTTAAAGTGACAACTCGGGTGGGGTGGTGAGAATTTTGTTTGACATTAGAGTCAAGTCCTGCTGAAATGTCATATCCTGCTTGACAGGATTACTGGAGATTTTCATATGACACTTTGGGCAGGGTCCCCCCATATAAGCAATTGGTTGTTGACACTTGGGCAGGGCCCTTCTTTTGTCCTGCCAACCAGTCAGCCCCAATCACAGTGGCACTCTCTTGGACATAAAGTGTCTCAGCCTTTTTTAGAGGTCTGCTGGGTTTACATATACCATTTGGGGATCACTTCAAAGGAGGGAAACAGAATGCCAAAATGCTTTGTTTGTATCAACTGTCTGGTTGCAGAAAGCTTAGATTTGATGTTGCCAGATTCTTTCTCTCAGTTTGATGGGGGTACAGGGAAGACTGCCTCAAACTGGATTTTAGTTTTAGATGCGGGAGGACACCAAGATTATCATATTACACTCCCTCACACACTCACAGCCCTCAGAGACCATGTATAGTGTGGTCAAAGATTTGAGCTATCTTCAAAATGCCCAGAGTGGGTAGGGTTAGCCACAGGAAGATAAACTCTACTGGTTAGGGTGTGCCCAGGTTAATTGTCACCCACCTGCTCTTGGAATCATAAATGTGGCATCTCCAGGTGAATTGCATTGAGCCCCAGCTCAGAGTGCTTAGATATATATGATATCTTCTCTTTGGACCTTAATTTCAATGAACCAGGAGACTTACAGATTTTTTTTAAATTTTGTTGGGGTGCTGCCTCACTCCCTGCAGCACCCCACAACATTAAAAAAAATGCTTGGTGTGAACACTGTTGTCTACAGTGTAGGCCAGAGAGAGCGGTCAGCAAGGGCCCACAGCTACAGAAGGTGGAATTCAGCTACACAGTTTGTCATACGCGAAGCAACAAAAAGCGTGCCTGGAGCCTGTAATAATACGTATGCATGGTGTAGACAGAGCGCACTGGAGAATTGTCTTTTCCGACAAAACCGCGTCATCTACAAGACCAACTCGATCTGAATTGTGAACACTGCTATCTGCAGTGTTAATTGTAGACAGTACTCACACAGACATTCATGAATACTTTCTCTCACTTCCTCTTCACAAAAGACAACAACATAAATTGCAGAAAAATCTGCAATAAATAAAACAAAACAATTCAAATACAATTTCTGCTGTCTACAGTGTAGACTATTCAGTGTTCCTTTGCACTTGCAAATTAAATTTGGCCATTGTAGTAAACCTATAAGTTATTTCAAAAAATTTCTTCAAGCATGTATACTAAAAACATAAATATGTATATTCCAATAGACGTTGTAGTTACTTGACTACTGGATTCTATAAATAAACAATCAGCACTCGATCTGAATTGTGAACACTTCTTTCTGCATTGTAGGCCAGACTCACTATTCATTAACGCCTGACAGCCAGGTACGGTTCAATTCAAAAGCATGAACTTGGTTGCAGCAGATCAGAGGGGGCACACAGAAATAATAACAAACTTGAACTTCTGACATCCTCAATCATAGAATCAAGGCCCCATTTCACAGTTTGAACATGCTGTACCACGGTGCACTGCACCCACTAGTGTCAACAAAGCACAATAATCATGTGCAGCAGTTAGGTATGCAAGCACAGAGTCTGATGCACCTCAACAGAGGGAGTTCTATCAAAACCGATCAGCAAGTAAAATCAGACATCATCCATTGTGCAATCAAGACACCATTCCACTATTGGGACCTAAAGTTGCTTGCACCTGGTTGAAGGGAGTACCTTCATCTCCACTCTCAGATGAAGTTCTAACATCCTCCATTGTGGGATCAAGACACCGTTCCACTGTTGGGACCTAGAGTTTGATGCACCTCATCGGAGGGGGTACCACAAATCATCGCAAACTGTAACTTCTGACATCCTCAATCATAGAATCAAGACCCCGTTTCACAGTTCGGACCTGTGGTACAGCTGTGTAGTTCACCAACTACAGTCAACCAAGGCCATTAATCATGTGCAGCAGTTAACTACAGAAGCACAAAGTCTGATGGACCTCAACAGAAGGACCTCTGTGAAAATTCACCTGCACGTTATATCGGACATTGTCCATTATGGGATCAAGACACCTTTCCACTGTTGGGAACTAGAGTTGGTTGCACCTGGTCAAAGGGAGTACCTTCATCTCCACTCTCAGATTCAGTTCTAACATCCTCCATTGTGGGATCAAAACACCATTCCACTGTTTGGACCTACAGTTCGTTGCACCTGATCAGAGGGGGTACACAAAAATCATCGCACACTTTAACTTCTGACATCCCTAATCAGAGAATCAAGACCCCGTTTCACTGTTCGGACCTGTGGTACAGTAGTGTAGTTCACCAACTACAGTCAACCAAGGCCATTAATCATGTGCAGCAGTTAACTACCGTAGCACAAAGTCTGATGGACCTCAACAGAAGGACCTCTGTGAAAATTCACCTGCACGTTATATCGGACATCGTCCATTATGGGATCAAGACACCTTTCCACTGTTGGGAACTAGAGTTGGTTGCACCTGGTCAAAGGGAGTACCTTCATCTCCACTCTCAGATGCAGTTCTAACATCCTCCATTGTGGGATCAAAACACCGTTCCACTGTTGGGACCTACAGTTCGTTGCACCTGATCAGAGGGGGTACACAAAAATCATCGCACACTTTAACTTCTGACATCCCTAATCAGAGAATCAAGACCCTGTTTCACTGTTCGGACCTGCTGTACCACGGTGTACTCAACCGACTGGTGTCAACCAAGCATAATAATCATGTGCAACAGTTAGCTACGCAAGCACACTGTCTGATGCACCTCAACGGAGGGAGTTCTATGAAAACCAAGCAATAAGTAATATCATACATCTTCCATTCTGGGATCAAGACACCATTACACTGTTGGGACCTAGAGCTGGTTGCACCTGGTCGAAGGTGGTACACAGACATAAACACAGACTTTAACTTCTGACATCATCAAGCAAAGAATCAAGACCCCGTTTCAGTGTTCAGACCTGCTGTACCGCTGTGTAGTCCAGCGACTACACTCAACCAAGCCCAATAATCCTGTACAGCAGTTAGCTATGGAAGCACAGAGTGTGATGCACCTCAACAGAGGGAGTTCTATGAAAACCAAACAACGTCTAATATCGGACATCTTCCATTGTAGGATCAAGACACCATTCCACGGTTGGGACCTAGAGTTGCTTGCACCTGCATGGAGGCCGTACACAGAAATAATCACATACTTTAACTTCTGACATCCTCAATCATAGTATCAAGCCCCCGTTTTAGTGTTCGGACCTGCTGTACCGTGGTTTACTCCACCGACTACAGTCAACCAAGCCCAATAATCCTGTACAACAGTTAGCTACGTAAGCAAACACTGTGATGCGCCTCAACAGAAGGAGTTCTGTGAAAAGCAAGCAGCAGGTAATATCGGACATCGTCCATTGTGGGATCAAGGCACGTTCCACTGTTGGGACTTAGTGTAGGTTGCACCTGGTCGAGGGGAGTACCTTCATCTCCACTCTCGGGACCAGTCCTAAGATCCTCCATTGTGGGATCAAGACACTGTTCCACTGTTTGGACCTACAGTTGGTTGCACCTGGTCAGATGGGGTACACAGAAAATATCACAGACTTTAACTTCTGACATCCTCAATCATAGAATAAAGACCCCATTTGACTGTTCGGACCTGCTGTACAGCATTGCAATTTCAACTTCATGCATAGCAATGGCTGCTTCATTTTCCAGTATTGGTCCTCCAAGAAGATTGTGACTACATGGACCACTAGTTTCACTATCTTGAGAACTTTCATTACTAATTTCAGCTGTAATAGTCTTTTCCTTTTCAAATTCATCATTCAACATTTTAAAATATATAGCGCAAAAATTGTACATGCAAAGCTACCTTTACATGTATTACAAGAATCTTCGTAACAGTCAAAGTCTCCAAATAATTCACTTTCACTACACCATGGCTTAAACAGTTGCAGAAGTGCTCAATAGTAAAATTCTTGCTTATCGAAAGTCTCACAACTAACTTTCTTGTGGTTTATGAGGTTACTCTTTGCATGTTTTACTAACCAACCATGACATCCAACTACTGCATATTTCATTTCTTTTATATTCTGTTTAATATTTCTTTTAAAGCTGTAATGTTGAAGTACTTCATATAGACATAGCTGTTCCAGATGTTGACTCCTTTTCGGTTAGTACGTGTCCAACATATTAGTTTTAAGATTGTCTGTACTGTCTGTTTCATTTAATGCTAATTCTTCAATGTCTTTAAATGATTTCAAGACTCTATTTCGTTTTCAGGCAAGACCTAAACTTACCCAAATGATTCCTCATGACTTTGAATTTAAACTTGAAGAGCACAAGCAGTCCAATTTCTCTGTGGGAAAGCACTTTCTAAGTATAGCTGTACAATTCTTTACTAAGGCTTTTCTCTTGACAAATTTATTCCCACATTTCTTTTATCTCTATTTTTTCTGATTTTGTTATGTACGATGTAACCTAACATGCAACAGAAATTGAGTTATCTCCAACATACTGATTGTCCATGTTCGCATTCCACATTTTTAAAATGACTGGATTGTAATAATTGATATACTTTGACACTTCTGTTCTTTTTAACTTGTAGTTATTCTTTAGAGAATTTTGAGTTATTGTGTGCATTGCAAAAGAAACAAAATAATGTACTCTTCCTTTACAAATGACTGGACAGGAAAAACCAAACCACATCTGGTGTAACATTTTCCTTTAGACTTGTATTTTCTTCTGCAATACTTTCAACAACCTTGGTAACATACATGACTTTGGTAACATAAAACTTGCTAACTCAAGCTTCTATTTCTTTCTTCTCTTGGTATCTCACATGTCACATACTATTCAATGAAAGACAATACAGTTTCATCAGAAACATTTCAAAATGAAGGTTCATCCTTGATCCATAGTAGCATATGTATATGAGATGGACCTCTTGCTTGATACTCCTTTCTCCAAAATAAATCGGTAACCTCTCCAAGAGGTGTATTCTTTTTATTGCAGATAAAATACATCATAGCTTGAAACCTATCATTAAAATATCTGCACACATTTAGAGAATGCAATGATCACAGTTCACCACAAGTCTTTATTTCAACATTTTTCATATTGGAATTTGCTTCTCTTAGAAAGTCAAGCAAATCTTCCCATGCATACTATGCACAGCTATGTGTGACAAACCATGTGGGTGTACCTAAGTTCCGTAACAAACACTTGAGTTCTTCATGACGACAATAACAATACTCATTTGTTCCACGTTGACGTGCCATCAAACTGATTAAGTGTCCTTCTCAATTTTCATCTGTTTCTTGAACTTTCTCCACAAATTCTTTTGCAAAAAGAACTTATTGATAAACTTTAGTTTTCAGTATGTGGTTCACTGCATACGACAGAGAGGACAGATCACTTTCAAACAAAAGGTGAAATATGTATGAAATGCACTGTTAAAATCTAGGATCTTCAGAATATAATCTGAAATTTCAAGTGGTCAAATTGAGAAAGTGGACAAGTCAAGGACTGAATTTATTTATGAATATTACACAATATATCCTTTGCATTCAAAAGAAGTAATAGGAAGCAGCATAGAGTTATTTGAAATGAAAAAAGCACAAGGAACTCCAATGAGTGTATGGGAAAAAAGCTTGGAAGGTCATTATTTTCCACAGCTGTTTCCCACAGGAGAAAGTGGACGGTATAATGATCGACCTGTACAGATTGCAGCTTCTGAATATCGGTCAACAAGATTCATCTCCTAAACTTATTACCTGTTCACTCACATTTACAGTTTTGTAATACATATTGTTCTCTATAAGACATAAGGTAGCCTTTTCAACTTTATTAACACCCACAAATTCTTGCCATATTTTCCGACTTTTTGTTACTACATCATTTACTAGAATGACTACTGCCTAATTTTCCTCTTTCACTCCAGCAATAGTTTCAATATTTTTCTTAAAATCCAAAGGTAAGTACACCACTCTTCCTTCAAACCTCTTTGCAAGTCTGTTGGTGGCAGTTTACCTGTTTCAGGCTCCATCCGAATTATAGTCTTAAAAGAATGAACACATTGAATTGGAACAGACTCATATGTATTCAATTCTGCCAGTTCCTCCGGAAAAGCTACTAATGCTATTATGTACTGCTCTAAAATACATTTTGTTCTCTTCTAATTTGTTGTAACAATATTTACATATACGTTGATCACTACCTAACTCTAATTGACCTTCCACCAACAAGTAAATTGCAAATACTTCCCACTTACCATTGTTCTCTTTTTCGCTTTTCAAATACAAATCAACATTCCTACTCTGACTTTTATAATGAGTACATCGACAATAAACACAAACATAGTTTCGTATTTCAGACCACACTACATTAAACTTTCCAATTTCCTCTTCAAACTGATCAGTGCTAATCACTTTCCCATCTCCTCCAACATCTGCAATTGTCACTTTCACTTTCTATGAACTGCACCTCTTAACCAAAATATCGCATTTCAATATCATCACACTTTTTTTGAACAACTAATAAAGAAGAATATAAAACACTTGTACTCAGTTCACTTACAAATAATGCATTACTTTTACATAGTGCACTTTCCTCACAAACTTCCACATTTCTGAATGACGTACTGCTAACATCCTCAACTAATGAAAAACACTTTTACAAATTTTTTTTGAAAGACAAGCCAGAGAATGCCCATACTTCTCAGTATATTATCTTACATGACATGGATCTAGTCCTTATAATAACTTAATGTTCTGCTTAATACTTTCTCTTCAAAATCACAATGAATAACTTCTGTTTTAAATTGAAAGCACTATCCACTATACATTCAATACACATCTAATCTTTGAATTCAAACACTTTATTTTTATATTTGCAGCATGTTTTTATTGAATTCTGAATCACTCTAGATCGAAAAAGTCTCTGAAGCATTTCATGAAACTGCTTTTGTCTCCGAGTAACAGATACTATTTATCCCGAGTAACAGATACTATTTATTTATCATGTCTCCTTTTCCTGGTATTTGAAATTGAACTCTGCTTCACCTTACTTGAAAAATTCTTATTTTTCCTCTTGTGGGATCCTTTTTTCATTAAATGTTCGTAATATTTTTTTTCACAAACTATCTTGTGCTTATAGTCGAACAAACTGTTTCTCTGTTCTGCTCGTATTTTTTTTTATTGCAGATTTTTAAGCATGAGCGGATTTTACGTATTGGCAATCTGCGGATTTGCGGATTTGCGGATTTCGAAAATACGCAAAATCCGCGGATCCTAGCGTATTTTTTTTTTTTGTGTTCGCACGGGCTTCTGCAAGTTCGCGAGGGTTTTATTGTACAAAACGCTCGCGAACGTGCAGAAACCCGTGCGAACACAATGTGCCTGGGTATTGCGCTCGTGAAAGTCAAGGATGCAAAGTCTATCCAGCATCACAGCTGATTTTCGACGGTAGATTTGGGAAGAAGGCACATCTGCCCAGCCTTGACAACGCTTACGATTGTTTTTGGGCTGATGAATGAGTCACTGAATTTGAGCTTCAACTAGGGCACATGCTTTATTGATATCTGTAAGTGCTTCCTGTTGAGGTTTAATTTTTGTGCCAGGACCATCGTGCCAGAATGAACCCTGCCCTTCATATTTATTCAAGAAGACGCCACCGTTTTGTGCCATACCTCTACTCAACTGGAGTACTTTCTACTGGATAATCAGTAAGTGCTACCTCGTTGGGTAAATGTTTAGTGCTTTTACTATACTACAGCTTCCTAAAGTGCCAGAGAGTTGTCTACAGCGACCATGTGTGTGTTACTATGCAATCGCCCCGAAGGGCGCAGGGGTCCCTTGAGTGAGCTGCTGTTGTATTTTACAATGGTGCCAGCAAGCTGCCAGCGCCATTGTAAAATAGTTACAAAGTTAGCTTGCACAGGAAGCACTTAGATAAAATAAAGCAGCACCTGCTTCGTTTTATCTAGTGGTTCCTGTGCAAGCTAACTTTGTAACTATTTTACAACGGCGCTGGCAGCTTGCTGGCGCCATTGTAAATTAGTTACATGAGTGGGGGTTCAACTTTTGAACCCGTTACGTCCGCGCGGATTTTTTTTTCGGATTTTGTGGGAAATCCGTAAAATACGCGGATTGCGGATTCCCCAAAAATCCGAAAAATCCGTGGGCGTAACAGATTTACCGCTCATGCTTACAGATTTTGCCTTTTGCTGAAAACTATGTTTTCTTCTCTTTTCTTTTTTTTCTGCACTTCTTCTTGGTATTTACAAATTTTATTCCAAACGAAATAATTTTCTGAAAAACAAAAATAAGATTCGATTATTTTTCACATCTGTTCACTATGTTAAAAATAAAAACATACAATTACAAAATTTCCACTAACGACTTCCACACCCAGTTATGCAACATAATGGAGCATGACAGAGGTGCACTAGGATGACAAGTAGTGCCATAGAACATACAGAAAGTATTTATTTAATTATTTACATACACCTTTACAATTTATATGTAACTGCACTACCTCATACTTTTTACCTCTCCGCCGCACCCCACCACCCCACAGCATTCTCTCTGCAGCCCACCGCAAACAACTTTATAGATAGTATTTTTTAATTTTTTAATCTATGTACTTAGGATGATATTATCAACCAAACAGCACACACAAAAAGGACCATTATTAGCTTACAATTTTAGCTACAACTTCCCATACATAACACTGCACCCTGGCCTTTAAGTGGGGAGGGGGGGGTGTCTGTGGGTGTCTGAGCACCAGCACTTTATTTTTGGGGGCCTCGAAACAGGTCTTTATGGGGGTCTATTTTTGGGCCTGGCAAACCTCATACTTTTTGTTTTGGTTATTGCACTGCAGTGAGAGCATGCACATTACTCACTACTCAGAAGTGAAGACATCATGCCAGGTGACTCGCATTGTAGGAGAAGGGAAATCCTTTAAAAAGACACATTTTCTCTCAGAATCTCCCTTCTCTTTTTACAACGCAGGAGCAACATCATCGAGGGGCAATTAGCAAACAGACCACCAGGTGCGCATCGCCCATTGCCACACACAGCCGCACCCGACTACTTCACAGGTCTTCAAAAGATAATTTTTTGTTAAAAAAGACTCTGTTCTTTTTCACCCCTTTTTATAGCCCCTAAATCCCCACTCTGCCTATTGCTGAAAGAATTAGGTTACCCAGAAATGTTGCTTTGGTTGTGCCTCTGGAGACGACCACAAGCAGGCAACTCCAGCACAAACCTGCTCTGACCTTACACACTCTCTTGTTTTAGTGCTACAAAAACACACGCTTTGCCTGCCTCACTTAGTTCTCACACCCCCTATTTAATATGAACATGAAAGCTTTCCAACTACTTTTATACTCCTATACTGTGCTTCGCATGGAAATATAGAACTCAAGGTTCTCACCACCTCAAATTAGCTCTCTGGTACACTTTCTGAAATGTAAAAGGTACAGGTGTTCAGTATCTGTCAGGCCCGGCCACTTTAAAAAAGTGTACCTATATACAACTCGACAAAACGTTATGTTTCTAAATTAACGTCTTACACTTAAAAGCTCCTTTACATTTCTTTCTCTAGATGTACATTTTTGTTTAAAACGCCCCCAGAGAAGGGTGGTGAAGTATGCTCCACAAAGAACAACTCAAACCTTTGGTATTCTTTATAAAAAAATCTGCTGTCAATACTTTTTGCAAGCCTTTTCGACCCCTTTAGAGGCTGGGTGGATGAGTATAATACGTCATTTTTAAGATCAGGGCGGACGATGCACGGAAATTAGAACATATAGTTGAATAAAGGGCGAGTGGATGCATGGCCAGATGCATCAATGCATAGATACATAGATGGATGTATCAATGTATAGATGGATAGAAGGATGAATGAATGCAGGGACCAGTACTTACGATAGACAGGTGGGCTGAGAGATGCTTAGGATTGGTTCTGGGACAGATGTATCTATGGATATATAGGCGTAAGGCTGCATGAATGGCACAGTGCTTACAATAGGCGAGTGGGCTCATAGATGCTTAAGATAAGTGCAGGAACAGATGTATGTATGTATATAAGTAGGAATGTATGCATTAATTAAAAGATGGTTGGATGGCGCAGTGCTTAGGATGATGGATGCTGGGCTTCAATTGGGCCGGGTCTGGGGACCGGCACTTATTTTCAGGGAGCCTCCAAACTGGTGTCTATCGGGCTCTATTTTCAGCCCTCACAAAAACTAGTCAATTTTATTTATTGCACTGCAGTGAGAGCATGCACTTTGATGTACGCATGCTTATTTTGCTCACTACTGAGAACTGGAGATATCATGCTAGGTTACCCACATTGTAGAAGGAAGGAAAATCATTTAAAGAATGTTTTGTTCCGAACGTAGGATAATTGAACAGGATTTTCTAAAGCACACAATGATACTTATCTTGATTTAGACCATGGCCGAACTTGCATAGCCCACACCCCTTTAAGAGCTTTGCCCCCCCCTTTTAGAGCACCCCTCACTTTTTTCTCCCACTTAGAACCCTAACTACACCATAGTAATAAAGAAACAGTGTAAGATTCCATTGTAATCTACAATGGCACGAAGTTTCATAATTTCCCATCAACGCTATCAGCCTTTTACCATAGTACAGGAGTGTCTATCAGCACAAAGATTTCTTATCCACACAAATGTTGTGTGATTTGTGTACCTGTCTACTGGAACACTCATCACCATAAGGTACTAAAACATGGGAATTTCACAGAAAAACATATACCATACCATAAAGCGATTCATAAATGGGCACACTGCCACTGCACCACCCTCTTCCCCATTCTTCCTTAACCTTACAAAATCAAAGAAAGAGCAACACCAAAACTAGTAGACACACTATAGCAATACAGGAACTAAATTTCAACAACTGTCTGACGGAACACTCATGAGCAAAGCAAAATAAAACATGCAAATTTGCGGGTAAAACATATACCATGTCATAGGACACTTTATAAGTGCTCCCAGTGGTACAACATCACTTTTAGTAGCTCGACATATGCACTTTACGAAATTCTGTGTTTCAATCAGCAACATAACCACTTCCCCCACACCCACCCCCGCCCTTCCTTAACTGTACGAAATCAAACATAAACTTCCACCATTCCTAGTAGCACCACTATACCCATACACAGGCTTAATTTTAACAGGTGTGTGCCGGAACACTTATCAACAAAAAGTATTCAAACATGCAAATTGGCGGGAAAAACATAAACCATCCCATAGCACGGTCAATAAATGGGCCCAGTGAAAGTACACTACGTTTACTAACTACACACACCCACGTTACAAATGTCCATCTTATAATCAGCAACATACGCACCTCCCCACCCCACCCATGCCCATGCTTAACCTTACGAAATCAAACAACGAGCCCCAGCACTCTCCCTATACCGCCACTATAACCATACATAGACTTAATGTCAACAGGTGTCTGCCGGAACGCTCATCAGCAACAGCTTTTAAAACCTGCAATTTTGCAACTCAAACATACACCATCCCATAAGACGGTTTATAAATAGTCACTGTACCACTACACCACCTCAACAACTGCCCTTGCTTAACTTTACACAATAAGAGAAAGAGCCCCAGCAAACGTAGAAGCACCACTATAGTCATACAGAGGCTTAATTTCAACAGATGTCTCCCGAAACGCTCATCAGTAAAACGTATTAAAACATGCAAATTTGCGACTAAAACATATCCCATGCCATACTACGCTTTATAAGTGCTCCCAGTGGTACTATATCACCTTTAGTAGCTCGACTTCTGAACGGTACTATATTCTGTGTTTCAGTGAGCAACATAATCACCTATGCCACACCCACTTGGTTAACCATACGAAATCAAACATAAACCCCCACCAATCTCAGTAGCTCCACTGCACCCATATACAACGCTAATTTTAACAAATGTCTGCCGGAACAATTATCAGAATAAAGTATTCAAACATCCAAATTGGAGGGTAAAACATAAACCATCCCATTGCACGGTTTATAAATGGGCCCAGTCGAACTACACCACCTTTACTAGCTAGACATCTATATGTTACGAAAGTCGTTTAAACACTCCGTAGAGTGTATAGCAGGGGATGGGAAGAGTAAACAAAGTTCTAATTCCCAAACTTTTGATATACCGTCCCTTTACTGTATCTATATTAAAGATATTAAATGGAATTAATAACTTGACAAGCGTCTCAAAAGGGATAGTGAAGCTCAGCATCGGTAAAACCCAGACCACTTGAACACCTACATATATCCAGCTCAGCGACACAGCCTAACAAATGGAATCACTTAAAATCACATGTTGTTCTCTAATGTCAACAAAGTCATACAGAAAATATACCGCACATTTTCATTTCTTTTTTTACCTCTCACACATTTATAAAACATCTCTTCTAAAGAAGCACTTCCCGACCACTTCTATTCCATAAGAACCGACAATAATTAATATGTTTACTACCATGTATTTTAGTATATCTACCTTTTCATTAATCACTAGTAAGAAACTACAAAAACGATTAACTATACCGAAATGCAAACCAGAAACCATGTTCATAATATATCTCAACGTAGGATCCCATGGTTCAAACTATGCGTACATATAAAAGGAGCGTATCACTTTTCCTATCTCCATCTCCTCTCCATGTAATCTCCAAACACTGTAGACAGCCCCACAGTACAACAACCTACCTTGACTTACATTCAAATCTACCCCTCAGTGTCAAAAAACGAACCACAGCCTCCCCACATAACATTTCTTGGTTTCGTTTTTATCGCTTTTAACTTAATAACACATACATCTCCTACCACCACCCCTCACCCCACTATTTCCACAAAAAGTATAATTTTCAAATGTCAACATTTTGTTCATCTCCTCAAATACATTACAAACCCAAATGAATGCTGTACCTCATTTTCAAAACCATACAGTCCTATAAAGATGACAAACTACACTTCTTCTTTGTAAAAAATGCCTAAACATATATAAAGTACTTATTTAACAACAGCTCAAATTTTACTTCACTATCTAACACTATATTACTTTGAAATAAAAAATACTTTCAAAATTAAAAACATCACCTCAAATACTTAATCACTGCTACAGAACAGAGAACACACCTTGTACATTTCTAACTCACCTTTGTAGTTGTTATCCAGATTTCAAATGTCACACACGGATACAATTCTTTCTTTGTCACATAGTACATGTAAAGCACCGATTTCATCAAGAATGGAACCAGGAATGGCACAATTTCTCTGTCGCTCCACACATAAATACATGTAAAGAACAAATAAGAATACTTCATTCCTTCACCGATATTCCACAACCTATCTCCATTGGTTAATTTTGAATTTTACATATGAAAAGCTACTTAATATTCCATGCCACATACAGGTCACAAGTACAACCTATTTTATCACCACACTTTCTGGAACATTCTACGACACCTGCAGGTTAAAAGTTCATCAATTTTTTTGTAACCTAACAATATACTTTTGCAACTTTTTATTGAACATTTAATGGCACGTGCAGGTTAAAAGTTCACAATATGAGTCAATATTTCACTAGCTTTATCCCCAACTCCAGCAGCACCTCAGCTTATGCCCCCAGTGCCATCAGACCCGTAGAAATCAGTGCTTTTGAATTTCCAAATACCAAATTCATTTCATGCACACAAATTTACCTTCGCACTCCATATATAACACCCTCTAAGCACCATACACAAGTTACAATGTTTGAAACAAAAGTTCCTCTGAGTAGCTTTAACTACATGCTGACACTACTTGGACAGATGTGGCACAGCTGCCAGAGCACATGACTTCACAGCATACGACACACAGTTTGGGCTCACGCTTTCATCCCCGAGTCCGGCAGCAGCTCATTTTAGCAGCATGAGACTCTACACACTACCTCACATATTTTCCGTACCCCAGGACTTTCAGACCAGTACCAATCAGTAGTTTGCCCTAGTAGTTATAAACACATGCTGACACTACTTCCACAGCTGTAGTGCAGTGGCCACAGCACATGACTTCACAGCATAAGACACACAATTTGGGCTCACCCTTTAATCCCCGAGTCCCGCACCAGCTCACCTTTGCAGCATCAGACTCTAGGCAATACCTCCCTTAATTTTCATAGCCTAGCACTTTCAGACCGGTAGGTATGAGTAGTTCACTGGGCACCCCCTGTATAGCACACCCTAAACACCCCACAGAAGTTAGGGTGTTCCTACCCTCCTCTTTCCTACTTTTTTTGCCCTTTTTTCCCGTTACTCGCTTCAACAGAATCACAAAATGGCGGCCAACACTTCCTAGTTTCATGAGACTCTAGACAATACATCACATAGTTTCCGTACGCAGGACTTTCACACCAGTACGGGTCAGTAGTTCGTCCTAGTAGGTATAAACACATGCTGACACTACTTCCACAAGTATAGTGCAGCAGCCACGGCACATGACTTCACAGCATAAGACACACAGTTTGGGCTCACGCTTTAATCCCCGAGTACCGCACCACCTCACCTTACCAGCAACAGACTCTAGGGAATACCTCACTTAATTTAGGTAACCCACCACTTTCACACCAGTAGGGGTGAATAATTCGCCTTGCACCCCATCTATAGCACAACCTAAAACCCCACAGAGGTTAGATTGCTCCTGACCTCCTATTTCCCACTTTTTTTTTACCCTTTTTTCCCCTTACTCACTACAACAGAATCACAAAATGTCGGCCAACACTTCCTAGTTGCAACCGCACGCACCGCTCACAGCCAATAAGCAGCAAGCTTGTGCTCTTAACGCCTCAGCCAATCAGATGGCAGAATTCCCAAATATCAATATATGTAAATTCCAATCTTTCTCAAAAATTACTGAACCGATTTACACCAAATAAACAAAAACGTGTGTTCTAGATCAAGACCCTTCTCCCTGCCAAATTTGGGGTAATTCCGTTCAACCGTTCGATCTGTAGCCTTGTCTAAAGCTTCCTATGGAAATTAACATGAAAAAACACGTTTTGGGACCCCCCTTTTTTCTCGGCCCCCCCTGGACGAATCCCCTCCAAACTTTGCACATGAGAGCTGATATAAGCAAAGAATTAGTTTTAAAATCTTGCAAAGATTCATCTATCGGTGCCAAAGGTATTGGGAATAGATTTGTGTTGCGATTTTCCTATGGTAACTATAATTACCTATTGGCGACTGCCAGTAGGTAATATATATATATATATATATATATATATATATATATATATATATATATATATATATATATCCAACAAAACAGGAACCACACTATGAAGGAGACCACAGAAATTCGAAAATACGCTCTTTATTTTGCATTATGGCAGCTTGCTGGCAAAGTCATCTTCAGGATAGCATAATCACCACATCAAAGTCGGACGTATATATCTATACTACTATTATAAAGAGAGATCCCAAACTTTGAGCCAGGTAATCTCAAAAAGTACAGCACCAATCACTACACCCAATACACCATTCTAAAGGGGACATGCAGCAGATGGACATAGGCTATATATACGGACACCATATAGATTAAAAAGGGGAAACGACCTCAGTGGAAAAGTAGTCCCTTGTGGGCGTCGCGAAATTCACCTGGGCGTTACCGTTGACAGGGCGCGTTCACACTGCCTCCGAGGCTCACATCGAAAAAGGGGCGCGGTTTTCTGCATTAAACAAAGGGCCGCCTATCAAGCGACGCAACATTCAGCTGAGGCTTAACCGTTGCCAGAGGGGGGGACGCTGACATCAAGGAAGGTGCGCGCCTTGTAAGCATCATTAACGCGCAATTTTCACAAACTCCTCCTTCATTCGCATACGGGGCCCCGCTTACACTAAGGCGCGCGCCTTTCTCTGCCGCCCAATCACGCGACATAACTCTTAACTGTGACAGTACTTGTGGTCAAACTTTAAAGAAATCGTTAACCATTTGTTCTCACAGGGGGATGACCACAATGAAAAGAGGCACGGCTTTGGCACCGAACGAAAACAACGCGTTTCACATTTCAATAACGTTTCCTTACTTCACGAAGTCAGCGTTCATCACTACGGTATCAGAGGGATCTGCACTGGACACAAGGCAAGGCACTTTACCAAGCAAGGATTACACTCCACAACATCAGATTTAACACTCTAACACTCGCAAGACTTGCTGCACAAACATAAAAATAACCTTTCACAATTTTTAAAACAACAACGTGCTCACAGGGGGAACAACTCCAAACAAGGAAACACGATTAACATTTACTCCATGGTACTTCAGCAGTACACACTTTCAAACGCTGCAGCAAACAACACATTACAACACAAACACACATTTCAGAAAACACAGAAGGTAGGACACAATTCCTTCGGGTACTTTTTTCATCCCCGGACAACGTCGGGACGGGCTGCTAGTATATATATATATATATATATATACACACACACACACACACACCTATATCTATATATCTTCTCAAACAAACAGTCCAAAATCGGTGCGCTCTGTACTCAGCTTGTGCTTGTGTCGAGGGCAAACAATACCTCGCAATTCTTTTTTTACAAATAGTTCACCACACTCCAGAAGTCGTCTTTTGAAAAAAGCTTTTAATGAAGCATAGTTTCCACCACCATTACCACCACCAAATGTTTCAACCGAGAAATGGTCTTTGTCACGGTTTTGTGAGTCCTTCTTTCCTTTCACCCTCTATAGTGTCACACTGTGTGCCCAGATACCCTGCATTCCGGGACTTGTATTTTCATTTAGTCACACAAGTCTTTTGATTAGTTGAATCACTCGTTCTTGCTGTTGATTTTAACATCTGTTTCTGTTTCCTTGCCCTATTATTCATCCATTTTTAATGGAAAGCTCCTGTTTGTTATATCTCAACCACTTGATAGTGTCTTTATTGTTCTTCGCGCGAGTGTGTTTCATATTTACTTTTCTTTATTTTTGACTTCCTAGTGAACAAACTTTATTTAGATGTGTATCTAAGTAGAGTTACACTCGCTTTTTCTAATTCTTTTTGCTTGACATTTATAATGGGTATAGTACCCATTTTGTGTTCATAGTGCATATTCAATTCTTGTCTTGTTATAGATGTATGTATAATTCTTTGTCACCGTTTAGTCCCTACAGTGTCTTAGTTTTGAACTTTATGATCAAGCCCGATTCAAACCTTTCTTAGTTTAAGAGTTCGATTTTCTCTTCTTTCGTTGATTGGGACAGTTGCTATACCAATATAGCGTATGTTTTCTCAGTTGGTTTTGTGTTGGATGTGTAGATCTTTTGATATTGCATAGTTCATATCTTTATTGTGACTAGCTCTGAGATGTTCCAATAGGCATTTAGGTAGCGGACAGATGGTGCTACCAATGCAGTGTAGTCCACAAGTACATTCAATCATGTAGACAACATATGTTGTCTCTCAGGTTATCCTTTCCTTTATCGTAAATGTTTTGGTTCTAAAATCTTTAATGTTAGTCACGGTCTTTCCTATTTTGCAGGCTTCGCATTTATTGCAGTGTACACATCCTTTTTGCTATTCTGTCAGCCATGCAGTTGATTTGTTCATCGAAAAATGGCTATTTACAAATTTGTCTTTCAGAGATCCTACTTTGGGATATGATACATTTGGTCTTGGTCCAATGATTTTTCCGACATCAGGATCTTTTTCCAATACATTCCAGTATTTTTGTAAAATGTGTTTGATTTTGAAGCTTTCTTTGCTGTAAGTTAGGATTAATCTTGTGATATCCTCCGTTGTGGTCGTTACTTTGTTGATTAGGATATCAGCTCTTGATATTGTTGTTTCCCATTCTAGACCTTCTTTTACATCTTTATGTTTGTATCCCCTTCTCATGAATCATTTTTCAGTTTCTTCAAAGTCCTTTTCTGCAATTTCATCTACAGAGCAGTTTCACCTCATCCTAATGATTTTCCAGTGTGGGATGCTTTTCTTCAATTTTGTAGGATGGAAGGTGGTGCCGTGGAGTATACTGTTAGTGGCTGTGGGTTTACAATATACTTTCGTATGAATCTGATTTTCTTCCATATGCACTGAGACATCCAAATATTGAATTGTTTTGGAACTGATGTTATAGGTGAATTTCAAGCCCACCTCATTGTTGTTTAAGATGTTAAAATATTCTTTAAATTTGTCTGGGCTGCTGTTCCAAATATTGAAGAGAACATCTATATATCTCAACCACAATTCTATTTTGGCTGCGTGTCTTTCATTTTCCTCGTTCCATGCTATGAATTTTTCCCACCAACCCATGGTGAGGTTGGCATAGCTTGGTGAAAATGATATCCCATAGCAGTTCCGCACTTTTGGGTGTAAACTTGCTGATTAAAGAGGAAGATGTTGTTCCTTAAGCATAGTTCCACCATTTCCATTAACATATTTGTGTGCTTTAGTTCCTGAATGTTTCTCTGGCGTAAAAAGTACCCTACAGCCTTAAATCCGATTTCATGATCAATGGAAGTATACAAGGATACCAAGTCGATAGTAACCAGATAAAACCCTTTTTGCCATCCCATGTTGGTTAGTGTTCTTAAAAAATATCTGGTGTCTTTAATATAAGAACTTAAATTGGTTACTATGGGTGCAAAATATTGATTCACATAAATCGAAATGTTCTCATACAAAGAGTTACAGCTAGAGACCGCACTTTTGGGTGTAAACTTGCTGATTAAAGAGGAAGATGTTGTTCCTTAAGCATAGTTCCACCATTTCCATTAACATATTTGTGTGCTTTAGTTCCTGAATGTTTCTCTGGCGTAAAAAGTACCCTACAGCCTTAAATCCGAGGGTCTTGTGAACCTTAGGAAGGAAATATATGGTGGGCATCACCGGAGTTCCACCATTTCCATTAACATAAAAAAAAAAGAATTTGGGCCTCTTCATCATTCAAACGGCCATCATTTTTCCACATCTTGACCTTTGATTCTACCTCCAATTTTAGTTTGTTGATTGGATTGGGGGACAGTTGTGTAGAGTTTTTCTTATCTTCAAGTTGTTTCTTGGCTTCCTTTACGCAGTTTGTGGTGTTCAAAATGACTACGTTCCCACCCTTGTTGGCTGGTTTGATTGTTATGTTTTCATTTTTCATAAGATCTTCTAATGAAATTCTCTCATATGTTGTTATATTGTCACGCCTACTAGAGGTTATGTTCTCCATGTTTTCAAGTCCTGCTACCAATAGATCATGGAATTGATCAATTCAATTGCCTGAGCTTAAGAAGGGACACAATTTTGATGTTGGTTTCAAACCTGATCCTTTATGTTTCACCTTGTTGATATCTAGATCTTCTAATATCTGCGTTTCTGTCATATCCTCCTCGTTTAAATTGAGTAACTGATTGTATGTTGTTTTTAGTAAGCATGAGCGCAAAATCCGCTACGCTCGCGGATTTTGCGAATTTTCGGTAAATCCGCAATCCGCGAACTCTCGCGAATTTACCGAAAAATCGCAATCCGCGAGCGGCGGATTCCGAGGCCAAAAGTTCAAGCCTTCCTGGTCTGTTGTTGTAACTAATTTACGATGGCGCCGGCAAGCTGCCAGCGCCATCGTAAAATAGTTACTAAATTAGCTTCAACAGGAAGCACTAATAGATAAAATCAAGCAGGCGCTCGTGCATCTGCTTTATTTTATCTATTCGAGCTTACTGTTGAAGCTAATTTAGTAACTATTTTAGGATGGCGCTGGCAGCTTGCGGGCGCCATCGTAAAATAGTTAACAGGCCAGGCAGCTGTGCCTTCTCCCCAAATATACCATCGAAAATCGGCTGTGATGCTGGACAGAGGCCTTTGCATCCTTGACTGTCACGAGCGCAATCCTCGTGCTGTTCCTGGGGACAGGAGCTTTTATAGCTCACTCAAGGGACCCCTGCGCCCTTCGGCGCTATTGCTTAGTAACACACACCTGGTCGCTGTAGACAACTCTCTGGCACTTTAGGCAGCTGTAGTGTAGTGCAGTGAAAGCACTATACATTTAGCCAACGAGGTATGGCACAAAACGGTGGCGTCTTCTTGAATAAATATGAAGGGCAGGGTTCATTCTGGCACGATGGTCCTGGCACAAAAATTAAACCTCAACCGGAAGCACTTACAGATATCATTTAAGCATGTGCCCTAGTTGAAGCTTAAATTCAGTGACTCATTCATCGGCCCAAAAAGCAATCGTGAGCGTTGTCAAGGCTGGGCAGCTGTGCCCTCTTCCCAAATATACCATCGAAAATCTGCTGTGATGCTGGACAGAGGCCTTTGCATCCTTGACTGTCACGAGCGCAATCCTCGTGCTGTTCCTGGGGACAGGAGCTTTTATAGCTCACTCAAGGGACCCCTGCGCCCTTCGGCGCTATTGCATAGTAACACACACCTGGTCGCTGTAGACAACTCTCTGGCACTTTAGGCAGCTGTAGTGTAGTGTAGTGAAAGCACTATACATTTAGCCAACGAGGTATGGCACAAAACGGTGGCGTCTTCTTGAATAAATATGAAGGGCAGGGTTCATTCTGGCACGATGGTCCTGGCACAAAAATTAAACCTCAACCGGAAGCACTTACAGATATCATTTAAGCATGTGCCCTAGTTGAAGCTTAAATTCAGTGACTCATTCATCGGCCCAAAAAACAATCGTGAGCGTTGTCAAGGCTGGGCAGCTGTGCCCTCTTCCCAAATATACTATCGAAAATCGGCTGTGATGCTGGACAGAGGCCTTTGCATCCTTGACTGTCACGAGCGCAATCCTCGTGCTGTTCCTGGGGACAGGAGCTTTTATAGCTCACTCAAGGGACCCCTGCGCCCTTCGGCGCTATTGCATAGTAACACACACCTGGTCGCTGTAGACAACTCTCTGGCACTTTAGGCAGCTGTAGTGTAGTGTAGTGAAAGCACTATACATTTAGCCAACGAGGTATGGCACAAAACGGTGGCGTCTTCTTGAATAAATATGAAGGGCAGGGTTCATTCTGGCACGATGGTCCTGGCACAAAAATTAAACCTCAACCGGAAGCACTTACAGATATCATTTAAGCATGTGCCCTAGTTGAAGCTTAAATTCAGTGACTCATTCATCGGCCCAAAAAACAATCGTGAGCGTTTTCAAGGCTGGGCAGCTGTGCCCTCTTCCCAAATATACCATCGAAAATCGGCTGTGATGCCGGACAGAGGCCTTTGCATCCTTGACTTTCACGAGCGCAATCCTCGTGCTGTTCCTGTAGCCAGGAGCTTCTGTATCTTCTTCATCCGCTGCTCTGATCGGTCTCTGACCTTTTATACACACAAGAGGCATGTGCACTCGCATGGAAGCCCCGCCCCAAATCCGCAAATCCGCTAATCCGCAAATACGCGGATTTTGCTGATCCACGATCCGTGAATACGCAAATCCGTGAATCGTGGATCCGCAAAATCCGCCCATGCTTAGTTTTTAGGCTAGTATCATCCTCGATATTCAAGTTTGTATTTTCTTGCCGCATTGATTGATCTGAATGACCTATACATGGTGTCTTTGCAAAGAACTTTTTTAGTTTTAATTTTCTTGTGTTTTCATATATGTCAATTCTTTTTTCCACATGATCATAATGTTGTTCTGGGCAGAAAGTTAAGCCCTTATTGAGGACACTCTCTTCGTCTTGGGTAAGAGTGTATTCCAAAAGTTTATTATCAGATTTTCTTTCTGTAGTTGTTTTTCATCTACTTTCATGATGTTCTGTTACGGAGAGGATGGCCTCTTGTTTTTTCCCTTTCTTCTTTGTGTTTTTGTCCTTCATTTTGGGTGGCTGTTTGATTCTTCCTCTCCTGTGACCTCTTCCTCTTTCCCTTGGAAGTTTCTGATCTATATAGTTCAATTTAATTTCCTTTAAAAAAGTGGTTTGACCACCAATCCTCATTGTGTGTTCCTCTTCACTGAGGTCTGATTTGTATTCGCTTACCAGTATTTTTTCTGATTCTGTGAATGTCAGTTGCCGGCATATCGTTGTTTCTTAAGTCCCTCAAAGCGTCTTGCTAATTATAAAATAGTTCCCGACTCATAGTCATATTCGTCATGCTTACAATTTCTTTGTTTACGCAGTTCCACCTCATCTACATATTTGCCAGTTTTTGTCAATATTTCTTTGCGTAGTGTGTTACTTTCTTCTTCTTGTTTCAAGGGTAGAATCTGCAATTCTAGTATCCTTATTTCTTTATGCAGATACTCTAGATCCTGTTTGGTGTATTTTATAATTATGAGTACCATGTTTTTAGAACATTGCATACTGTTCTTTGCCAATTCCTCGATCCTCTTTGGTCTCGTGTCTTGTTGATTGGGCAAGGTAAACATTTGTAAGCCTCTAGGAATGTGATCGAATTGGATATATTTCTCCAATGTAAATATTTCCCAAACATTTGGAAAAACATCAGTTTAATGCTTTTTTGGGAAACACCTTTCCCTCTGCTTTCATTATCACGAAGACTCGCCAGGTAAGGAGGTAACTGGGGGCTCTCATGAATTTCCGAATGTACCAACTAGACGCCACAGCGGGTATATCTGCGTGTGCATAGGCAATTAACACATGCAGAAGACTTAGAAGCCGTTGCAGCAAGCATACACCACGCAACTACTCTATACCACCTGAAGAGAGATGTGATTAAAACAATCTGTTAGAAACAACATTTAAACATAATGGAAGCGCGTGCAGCTAAAAGAACTTTAAAAGCTGAAACCCTCTTCAAAAGTGGACCAGGAGAGCACATCTGTGATAATGAAAGCAGAGGGAAAGTTGTTTCCCAAAAAATGCATTAAACAGATGTTTTTTCAGCTGGAGAAACTCCTAAAAAAAGAAATATCAAAAAGTTGGGAAATGAATACATTGGAGAAATATATCGAATTCAATCGCATTCCTAGAGGCTTACGAATTTTTACCTTATCCAATCATCTGGACAAGAGACCAGAGATGCTCGAGGAATGGTCAAAGAACAGTATACAATGTTCTAAAAACATGAAACTCATATAACATATGCCAATCAAGATATAGAGGATCGGCATAAAGAAATAAGGAGACTAGAAGTGCAGATTTTAGCTTTGAAACAAGCAGAAGAAAGCAACGCACTATGCAAAGAAATGGACAAATATGAAGAGGAGGTGGAACTGCATAAACAAAGAAATTTAAGCGTGACAAATATGACTATGAGTCGGATCTATTTTAACATTTGCAAGACGCTTTGATTGACTCAAGAAACAACTGTATACCGGCAAACTAACATTAACAAAATCAGAAAAAACAATGGCAAGCGAATCCGAATCAGACCTTTGTGAAGACGAACACACGATTATGATTGGTGGTCAAAAAACACTTTTTTAGAGGAAATGAAATTGATCTATATAAATCAAAAAACTCCAAGGGAAAGAGGAAGAGGACGAGGTCGCGGGAGAGGAAGAATGAAGAATCAAACAGCCACCCAAAACGAAGGAGAAAAACACAAAGAGGAAAGGAAAAAAACAAGAGGCTATCCTCTCAGCAACAGAACATCGAGAATGTAGATGAAAAACAACTACAGAAAGAAAATCTGATATTAAATCTTTCAGAATATACTCTTACCCAAGATGAAGAGAGTGTCCTCAATAAGGGCTTAACATTCTGCCCAGAGAAACATTATGATCATGTGGAAACAAGAATTGACATATAAATATACCAGAAAATTTAAACTAAAAAAGTACTTTGCAAAGACACCATGAATAGGTAATTCAGATCAACCAATATGGCAAGAAAATACCAACCTGAATATAGAGGATGCTACAAGTTTAAAAACAACATACAATCTGTCACACAATTTAAAGGAGGAGGATATGACAGAAACGCAGATGTTAGAAGATCTAGATATCAGCACGGTGAAACATAAACGATCAGGTTTGAAACCGAAATCAACATTTTGTCCCTCCTTAAGCACAGGCAATAGAATTGATCAATTACTTGATCTAGTGGTAGGAGAACTTGAAAACATGGAGAACATAACCTCTAGTAGGCGTGACAATGTAACAACATATGAGAGAATCGCATTAGAGGATGTTATGAAAAAAAAATGAAAACATAACAATCAAACCAGCCGACAAGAGTGGGAACGTAGTCATTTTGACACCACAGACTACGTAAAGGAAGCCATGATACAACTTGGAGATAAGAAAAACTATACACAACTGTCCTCCAATCCAATCAACAAACTAACATTGGAGGTAGAATCAAAGATTAAGACGTGGAAAAATGATGATCTATTGCATGATGAAGAGGCCCAATTCCTTTTCAATGATAGTCCGGTAATGCCCTCCACATATTTCCTTCCTAAGGTTCACAAGACCCTCATAGACACCCCAGGGAGACCCATTGTCTCTGGCTATAACTCTCTGTATGAGAACATTTCGATTTATGTGGATCAATATATTGCACCCATAGTAACCAACTTAAGTTCTTATATTAAAGACACCAGAGATTTTTTAAGAACACTAACCAAGATGGGATGGCAAAAAGGGTTTGATCTGGTAACCATCGACGTGGTATCCTTGTATACTTCCATTGATCATGAAATCGGATTGAAGGCTGTAGTGTACTTTTTACACCAGGGAAACATTCAGGAACTGGGAAACATTCAGGAACTGAAACACACAAAGATGTTAATGGAAATGGTGGAATTATGCTTAAGAAACAACAGCTTCATCTTTAATCAGCCAGTTTACAAGCAAAAGTGCGGAACTGCTATGCGTATATCATTTTCACCAAGCTATGCCAACCTCACCATGGGTTGGTGGGAAAAATTCATAGCATGGAATGAGAGAAAAAGAAAGATACACAGATAAAATAGAATTGCGGTTGAGGTATAAAGAGGATATCTTCCTTATTTGGAATGGCAGCCCAGATGAATTTAAAGAATATTTTAACATCTTGAAGTGGGCTTGAAATTCACCTATAACTTCAGTTCCAAAACAAATCAATATTTGGATGTCCCAGTGTATATAGAACAAAATCAGATTCATACGAAAGTATATTGTAAACCCACATCCACTAACAGTATACTCCCCGGAACCAGCTTCCATCCTACAAAATTGAAGAAAAGCATCCCACACGGGGAATTCAGTAGGATGAGGAGAAACTGCTCTGTAGATGAAATTGCAGAAAAGAACTTTGAAGAAACAGAAAAATTATTCATGAGAAGGGGATACAAACATAGAAATGTAAAAGAAGGTCTAGAATGGGAAACAACAGTATCAAGAGCAAACATCCTAATCAACAAAGTAAAGACCACAACGGAGGATACAACAACAGTAATCCTAACTTACAGCAAAGAAAGCTTCAAAATCAAACAAATTTTACAAAATTACTGGAATGTATTGGAAAAAGATCCTGATATCGGAAAAATCATTGGACCAAGACCAAATGTAACATATCTCAAAGTAGGATCTCTGAAAGACAAATTTGTGAATAGCCATTTTTCGATGAACAAACCAACTACGTGGCTGACAGAAAAACAAAAAGGATTTGTCCACTGCCATAGTTGCAAAGCCTGCAAAATCAGAAAGACTGTGACTAACATCAAAGATTTTAGAGGCAAAACATTCACGATAAATAAAAGGATAACCTGCGACACAACATATGTTGTCTACATGATTGAATGTACTTGTAGACTATGCTACATTGATAGCACCATCTTTTGTGATCAGATAAATGCATATTGGAACATCTCAGAGCTATTCACAATAAAGATATGAACTATGCAATATCAAAACATCTGCACACCCATCACAGAACCAACTGGTAAAACATACGCTATTTTGGTATTGCAACTGTCCCAATCAACGAAAGAGGAGAAAATCGAACTCTTAAACTAAGAAGGTTGGAATCGCGCTTGATCATAAAGTTCAAACCTGAGACACCGTAGGGACTTAACGGAAATGAAGAATTATACATACATCTATAAAAAGACAAGAATTGAATATGCACTATGAACACAAAATGGGTATTACGCCCGTTAAAAAACTTCTCACAAACAAAAATAATTAGAAAAAGCGAGTGTATCTCCACTTATATACACATGTAAATAAAGTTTGTTCACTATGAAGTCAACAATAAAGAAAAGTAAGTATGAAACACACTCTCTTTAAGGCGTATTTTTCGGAAGAACTCAATTGTTTCCAATTTTAGTTTAGTAAACTCTGTTGTCCTATTAGGAACAAACTTAAAAGTGAAGAGTCAGTGCTTTAGTTGGGACTTAGGTTTGCTCCTAATAGGACAACAGAGTTTACTAAACTAAAATTGGAAACCATTGAGTTCTGCCGAAAAATACGCCTTAATCGTTTTTTTGCAGGCAAAGAGTTTAAAACCAAGGCAGAGGTAACAGGGCTTGTGAATAAATCTAAATTTAATCCACCATCATATGGTATTCCCATAGAGATCATTGCATATGAACAGGCAGTTATGTCTTCATTGATTCAGTTAGAGAAACGTAAGAAGTATCTGAAAAGAAATATTATATCAAACCAACAGAAGGCTATTTGTGATTTGAAAAACAATACTTCGGTAGTGATTAAACAGGCGGATAAAGGGGGAGCCCTGGTAATCTGGCCTTGAGAAATGTATATGAAAGAAGGAACAACTCAAGTGGAGAACCAAGAGTGCTATCAAATGATTAAGGAAGACACTAATAGAGGTATACAAGAACAAATTGCTCGGATCCTCAAGGAGTGTCTTGAACAAGGATTGCTGGGTCCTAGCGAATTGGAATTTTTATCTAAAAAATACCCCAGGGAACCAGTAATCTACTTCCTACCCAAGATCTATGAGAGACAAATTGAACAACCTAAAGTTCTAAATAAGCATGAGCGTAAAATCCGTTACGCTCGCGGATTTTGCGAATTTTCGGTAAATTCGCGATCCGCGAACTCCCGCGAATTTACCGCGAATTCGCAAATCCGCGAGCGGCGGATTCCGGGGGCAAAAGTTCAAGCCTTGCTGGCCTGTTGTAACTATTTTACGATGGCGCCGGCAAGCTGCCAGCGCCATCCTAAAATAGTTACTAAGTTAGCTTCAACAGGAAGCTCTAATAGATAAAATAAAGCAGGTGCTCGAGCACCTGCTTTATTTTATCTATTAAAGCTTCCTGTTGAAGCTAATTTAGTAACTATTTTAGGATGGCGCTGGCAGCTTGCCGGCGCCATCGTAAATTGGTTACAACAGGCCAGGCAGGTGTGCCTTCTTCCCAAATATACCATCGAAAATCAGCTGTGATGCTGGACAGAGGCCTTTGCATCCTTGACTTTCACGAGCGCAATCCTCGTGCTGTTCCTGTGGCCAGGAGCTTCTGTATCTTCATCTGCTGCTCTGATCGGTCTCTGACCTTTTATACACACAAGAGGCATGTGCACTCGCATGGAAGCCCCGTCCGTTTGGCCCCGCCCACACACTCCCAGTGTGCACCGTCTTCCCGCCATTTACCCACTATGATAGCTCACTCAAGGGACCCCTGCGCCCTTCGGCGCGATTGCATAGTAACACACACCTGGTCGCTGTAGACAACTCTCTGGCACTTTAGGCAGCTGTAGTGTAGTAAAAGCACTATACATTTACCCAACGAGGTAGCACTTACTGATTATCCAGTAAAAAGTACTCCAGTTGAGTAGAGGTATGGCACAAAACGGTGGCGTCTTCTTGAATAAATATGAAGGGCAGGGTTCATTCTGGCACGATGGTCCTGGCACAAAAATTAAACCTCAACCGGAAGCACTTACAGATATCAATTAAGCATGTGCCCTAGTTGAAGCTTAAATTCAGTGACTCATTCATCGGCCCAAAAAACAATCGTGAGCATTGTCAAGGCTGGGCAGATGTGCCTTCTTCCCAAATGTACCATCGAAAATCAGCTGTGATGCTGGACAGAGGCCTTTGCATCCTTGACTTTCACGAGCGCAATCCTCGTGCTGTTCCTGTGGCCAGGAGCTTCTGTATCTTCATCTGCTGCTCTGATCGGTCTCTGACCTTTTATACACACAAGAGGCATGTGCACTCGCATGGAAGCCCCGCCCCAAATCCGCAGATCCGCAAATCCGCAAAATCCGCGGATTTTGCGGATCCACGATCCGTGAATACGCAAATCCGCGAATCGTGGATCCGCAAAATCCGCCCATGCTTAGTTCTAAACTATATTTAGAAAAAAGACTAAGACCTCATAGAGTTTCTACTGAGTTTATACTCCGCCTGGCAGAGGTAGCCCTTAAAAAGAATTATTTTATATTTGATAATGCCTTCTATATACAAACGAAGGGGACCGCCATGGGATGTCCTTTTGCCCCAGAGATGGCGGTCCTCTTCATGGCCCTGTATGAGGCCAAATTCATTTTCAATGAAAATCCTTCTCAAGTAACATCAAGCAATGGCTTTGCTACATTGACGATGTCTGGTGCCTGTGGTCCGGTCCAGTTGAGACTTTAGACAATTTTTGTGGGTGGTTGAATTCTAGACATCAAGATATAAACTTCAGTTTAACTAAGAGTAAGACCAAATTGACATTTTTGGATGTGGAGGTTGTCCCAAAAGATAATGTACTCACAGTGTCATTACATCAGAAAGAAAAAGACAAAAACACGATTTTGCATCACAATAGCTTGCACCCCAAAAGTTTGAAGGAGAATCTCCCGTATGGCCAGCTACTACGAATACGTAGAAATTGTTCAACTAAAAGTGATTTTGAGCAATATGCTGGTACCTTTTGTGATCAGATGAACGCAAGAGGATACCCCCAAAAAATGCTGAAGCACGCCATGAAGCGTGCATGGTTCACGCCTCGTGAAGCATTGCTTCAGAAGAAAGAAAAAGCGGCACTTGATAGGTTGGTATGTGTTTCAACCATTGGTCCAGACTCAAATAAATGTAAAAAAAATTTGTTACGCAATTTGTTGGCAAATTTGGAATGCCCGTTCCCCCGGCCTCTATTTGCAATGAAGAAGAATAGAAGTATTGGAGATAGTGAGAGCAGATTTTTTTTTTAAAAGAACCCACAAAAGATTTGTGAGCACAGTGGAATATGAAACCCTTGGAGGGTCATCACAAGTGCGGGAATTGTGTCGCATGTGCATCTACGATTGAGGGCACAGAGTTTGTACACCAAGATGTGAACTGGAAACAAACTGTCAATCCAAAAATGTCATGTATGCTGTAGTTTGCCCTTGTGGTAAAATCTATATAGGTAAGACAAACCAGCAAATAAATCAAAGGATAATACAGCATAGATCTAGAATCAAGAAGAAGGTGAGCACTGCCCCTATGGTAGACCACTTCATAAAGGCTGCCCATTCAGAAAGTGAGTTTAAGTGGACTGTTCTGTTCGCTTTGAATCTATCCAAAAGAATGGTGGACGTAGATTCTGTGCTGTTGGCTAAAGATCAATACTTCATATTGAAGTTTAACAGTGTCCTGAAAGGACTGAATGAAATGTCAGAGCTGTCACAAGCGTAATGCCCCAAATTACTTGATGGTTGCGAAGGAATCCAGTAAAAATAATGCCCCTAAAAAACATATAGGAAGGTGCCCACGCAACATCGATGTGTTAAGAACGTTTATTTTTATAAGTATGATAATGGTACTGGTGCTGTTTTTAAGTCATTCATTGTTCTCATAGAGTTTTGGTTTATAAGTACTGTAATAGTGCAGGTATGCACTCTTGCGGAGAAAATTGAAGAAAGCAAACTCATAAAGCAAACAATTCATAAACTACAACTCCTAGAAGCCCGAGTCAAAACACTGTTTAAACCGGAAGGTTTGTCCAGGAAGCATTCCCCTCCTGGCTATCGCGGTCGCGCTGGAAGAAGAAAGAACCCGGTTTTTGAAGGAGAGTGAGGTGAGAACATTACAACTTCTGAATAGAAAGAAGGAGAGATTATGTGCAGAGGTATTATCATGGCAATAATCGCACATGCTCTGTTGTTTTTCTAAACAGATTCGCGTGTCAAAAACAAAAGGCGGGCAATCCTAGAGAAGCATAACGTAAGTGCTACATTTACGATGAGCCGATAAGGTATTCTGACAACAGCGTTCGTTTCGGTAAAAGCAGAATAAGACAATGATGCGATTATTTAGGGAGCAGGTTGTGATAAAAGGTGTTTTGCTTCCTGTTGTAGATTTGGTCTGGTATTAATGAGGAGACAAACTAGTCCATGATAACAGCTGCCTCTGCACTTCTAAAAATAAATGAGGTATGTGGATTAAAACAATACGTTAATAGAAAGAAAGTTGTAATTGCTTCTGGTGTCGCTTCAATGGAATTTTTGTTTACATAGGTTTGTTTACAGTCGGCCCATGTTCAAATTCAGACAGCTGCCTAGCCATTCAGAATTAATCAAAATCAAACATTGGCAGGTATGATGATAACATGAGTGTAAGACACAATAAGTACGAAGAAAGGTGTAGGTTAAAGAGTGATTATTTGCATTATTTTCATTTTTTTGTAGATTATTCCAATGTGTTAAAACTAAGTAGCCCTGATGAGAGCCCCTTGAGAATCCTCGTGGCTTGAAACGCGTTTCGGCAATTGCAATTAAGATGGCAATTAAATGGCAAACATAAACATTTTGCTATTATATATGATACACGTATAATTCAGGAAACAATAGACTGGATTTTTGGAACCCTTAAGGAAACCTAGTGGTGTCTTTTTGATTGTATATGATACATTGGTTTTGTGTTGTATTCACATTTGTGAAAAATGGTGTAATATTGATGGTTGTGGAAATTGTTGGTATTGTAAAATGTAGTAAATGTGGTGTAAATTGTAAATGTATGTAAATGTCATTGGATATGTGTTCAACTAGAAGGATGTAAAGTCCTTATATAATTCCATAAAAAGATTTTTTTTTAAAATAGGGTAAATAAATAACCCAATCACAAAAAGAATATAGTGTGGTTCTTGCAATAAATACATCGCTAGAAATAATTAGGATACCAGGTTTCCCCCCTTTTGTTGCAACTTTCTAAATGTGGCATTTTCTGAATTTGGCTTAAAATCCAAGTTTACCTTTAAAGAATATTTTAAAATACAATTCATTTGAAGATAAAGTGCTGATGAAAAAACCTTATTGCATACATATGTTTCAATGTAGTTTGTCTGCATTCCTTGTTCACCTAAAATGACACTATATTCCTCACATGTTGCAAACATTGCACCCTGGTATTGGTTCTGCTGATTTTCGTTTTTTCCATCAAAAAAGTATCTCTCAGTTCTGGTCTGAATTTTTATTACATTTTTACTTCTTCATATCTTCATTTTCTTTCTAGACGTGTTTTCTGAGATACCAATGTGATCTTCCTTTTTCAAAATCACATTACCATTTTTTTCTTTTTGTTTCTTATATTTGTCAGGTTTATTATTTTTCTATTTAAGCAGTCCCTGGAAGAAGCTGAATTCTGATTCCCTAACCCAAATATACATATATTTTCTTTGTAGTAATTTCATATCCTTGCATATCTTTTCTTAGTCCATTACTAAAGATACTATGTTATGAGTATTTCACTATGAATGGTTTTCTAGAGCATTCCATGCAAACTCAAGAACAAAGTGACTACAGTTGGTCAACCTCCAGAAGATTCCTTGAACCAAATTCCCAGTGACAGTTTTGACTATATTGACCTACACCCAGTAGCTAAGTAAAACATCTTATACTGCCTCAAACCAAAGCAGTATTTATCACAAATCCTACAAAGATGTACTGTTCTTTTTTGCACCGATTTCGAAGTATGTCAATTAAGCATCAAATCAGTGTTTGCAGCAACATCTTCAGAAAGTGATGTCTTCTCTGCAAGATAGCACCAGACAATTAGATAATGTTGTTCTGATTAGCAGGCAACCATTCAGCACAATCTAAAGTAAAACCATTTTTTGTGTGCAAATAATCAGAAATGGTTAAAAAAAAGAGCAACTTGGATTTGCAAACATGTGATTACTATTTACCAGGATGCCCATTCTCAAAGTAGTTTCACATTCAAGAACATTCACAATCCTCCCTCCTTGTCTCAGGTTCTGCTTTAGGTTACAGTGTAAAGATGAATGTCACAGACGAAGTCCTTACTGTCCCAGGACTCTTCCATCATAGTACTTACTGATTATCATGTAGTTCATGCCTATTTCACTGGGCTGTACTTCAGAGGGAAAATATGTAGCAGCGACAATGTTTAGATGATTAATTAGCATGATAGAAACAACTAGACTTATTCTCAAATAAAGCATGAAAGAATGGGCAGAGGCTTATATGGGTGTCTGAGTGTACTTCTGCCTAGCCACCACAGTTTCGAGTAGTACACGTAGAAAGATATGCAGAGTGCAGAATTCTATTCATAATACTGGGAATTTCATATCGCAGTTCGGCGGGCTCCTATTCCTGTTCAGCAGATTTCCACAGAGGGAAGAATGGAGTCCCAGTACAAAAGCACAATTTTATTTTCCACTATAGGGAAAACCAGTTTCCCGATGTTGAAAGCTCTTCCTCTGCACTCCAAACAAATTGAGGGCTTGGATTCTTCTCCCTTCCCATCCTGGAAAAAGTTACTCCAGACCTTGCCCTGAGTAAATCTCTATCCATTTCCAGAGTGAAAAGTGGAATTTGTAGATTTTCCCTAACTTTCTAGGCAAGCCATGCATTGGAATACCCACTTAACACCATTTGCGTGGAATTCACTGTTGTGCATTTCACCCCAATCGATGTGGAGACAACTGCAATAGTCAAGACACTTATGCCTGCCTGCAATCTCATTGTGAGTTTCTGTAGCTGTTGTAAAGAAAAGGATGTGGGCTGTTAAACTATGGGCCATATTATCAAGACTGGGTGATAAAATTATCTCCACTTTATCGGCAGGAAACTGCCGCTAAAGTGCCGATAATGGGCTTGATAATATGCCCTTGTGTATTCCCATAGAAACCCAGGTTAGACATCTAACCTTGGCTTCTACGGGAATTCTCTAGGGCATATCATCAAGCCCATTATCGCCACTTTAGCGGCAGGATAAAGCGGTGATCATTTTATCGCCCAGTCTTGATAATATGCCCCTAAGTTCTTGGCCTATGTGAATCGGCCCCATATGGAATAGCTTTTGATACAAGCAGGAAGCATTGAACATAATAACGGGCATGCTCCCTACTGGAGCACGTAAGGAATACCACCCTTGACGAACTTCCCAGTAGCTGCCAGCAAAGTGGTTTGTGCTAAAAAAAGAAATATGTCTAGAG
Organism: Lissotriton helveticus; assembly: GCF_964261635.1. NCBI lineage: Eukaryota > Metazoa > Chordata > Amphibia > Caudata > Salamandridae > Lissotriton > Lissotriton helveticus. The sequence goes on from NC_136063.1 coordinate 1,771,008,186, forward strand.
TGCACGAGGTTAGTAATTGGAAATAGCGTTAAAGTGTGGTGCACTTGTGGGGCTAAATCCATGCCTTCATAGTACCTCTTTTCAACTCGAGAAGGCATATACACCTTACCAAAAACCGTCTTCATCAGACAATTCATTTGTTGTGTTTTTTTACAATATTGCCATGGTCAAGTTTATATGGATACAGATGTGAATGTACTATATATTATTTATTAGTATGTGTATTGTTTCAGTTCTGTGAAGGACAAAAATGGAATTATTAAAATCAATTAAAAAAGAATTGAAAGGATTTTACCAGGCCGGGGTAATCACGGCATATTGCTAATTTAAGGCTGTTTCTCCTGATTGATGAAAATAGTTAAACAACTTCGGCTCTTGTTACTGAAAATCATGTTCACACACATTTCCAAAGCTGTTTGCAGAAGCATCTGCTGCATTTAGAGAAAAGAAATCTTACAAGCCGGGGCAATGTATGACCTCTAGTGCTCACACGTTGCTGTGTATTTTTCAGTCTTTGACTTTGTAATTGCATGCCTCATTTCCTCATTCTTTAGAAATGTGTTGTATAGCATGCCAAAACAAAACATTACAGAATACAGTACCACAATGCTCTGAAAATCCCTTAAACTTGATTCAAGTAACAAGTGTCGTGGCAGCAGCTGCATCCACAGCTGTGTTTCCAAGGAAACAACTCACAATTCAGCTGCTGCAAACAGAGGGGAAGAAAAGAAAACTATTCCCAGGGAGGCCGGGGAAGATTAAAAACTCAGTGTAAGATAGAGTCCAGAGAAACAGGTTAAAATCGGAGAGCTGCGTGCTTATGGAATAAACCGGCTTTGCTAGGCAAAGTTCTAACAGTCCTCTGCTTTGTACATTGTGGTTTGGAGTGAGAGCGGCATTCTCTGATCAGTCATGCTGGCATCATTTTGTCTCTCAGGTTCTGGCTTGCCCATTCGCCAGAGCCACGGGGAAAGGCTATTAGACTACAATTGATAGCGTATTTACTGCCACTTCGTTTAGTTCCAGAGTAATGGCGTAATCCCCCTATGTTATTTGCTTGCTTAAGCAAGTAACTAACCAATTAACAATGCAGAGTAAAGCAATAAACAAATGCTTCATAGACATTTCAAATGAGTGAAATTTACTGCTTCCCCTTTACATGTGTGCTGCCTTGAAACGGGCGCCGCATAGAATATATTGTGGTGGATTCATGATCCAATTATTTTACTGTAACAATGACCAGCAAGCCCGAGGCACTGATTTTACAGATGAGCAGAAAATCTACATATTTTCTTTTTGTAACAAAATGGGGTATCATTAACTGTATATTCAACTTTCGTTATCATCCGTTTACATTTGTTGTTAAAACGTTAAATGTCTTTAAAAAGAAGTCAACCGATGTCTCTTAGCATTAAATATTAGCATAGCATAGCATAGCTTAGCTTGTGTAAATTGCTTTTCATATTCCTCTTTGTGAGGTTCTTTGTCACAATTCTTCACCAAACAAGCATTGGCAAAGCTGGTAGGTCATCCCTTGTAGAATAGCTTTTGGCTTTGACAACACTTGTTTTTCATGGGTTTTGCAGACGTTTGTTGTTTAGGAAACTGTGATCCCTTGTTAGATTTGGGGGTCTCTAGTTGGCACAGGTAGGTACTTGTGACAAATAGGGACCCTTCCCTCTTATCAGGGTCAGGGGGTACACTCCTAAAATAACCCCTGCTCACCCCCTTGGTAGCAAGGCATGAGCAGACAGGCTTATCTCAGAGGCAGTGTGTAAAGAATTTGTGAACGCATACAGTAATCAAGTGACAACATTACAGATGGACACTAGAGGTTTATATTAAAAGTAAGGATTCTTTATATAGACTTATCACAAGACCACAAATGACAAAAATCCACAATATTGTACTTAAAATGGTAGTTTTAGCTTAGTTCTCTTTAATTTTAAAATGCCACACTTTGAGTCAATGTACCTTAATATCCGACACGCAGGGCAACAAAAGTGTTGCAACGATGGAAATGTGGCAAAGATACGGAGCAAAGAATTAAAGACGTCAAGTTCTTCCTGATGCGGCACGCTTCTCTGATGTTGCGAGAAGTCTCGACTCGATGCGTCAGCTGCAGCGGCGACACCCTTGTTCAGTGATGTGGCGACAGCGGCTTTGGCGGCGACACTCTTCCCCGATGATGCGAGACGCTTCTGCTCGATGCAACAACTGCAGCGGCGACACCCTTGTTCAGTGATGCGACGACAACAGTTCCGACGGCGGCACGCTTCTCCGTGGATGAGAGGTACTTCTTGTGATGCGGTGCCATGCAACAGCTACAGCGGTGACATCCTTACTCAGTGATTCGACGGCAGCAGCTGCGATGGCGACACACTTCTTCCTTGTTGCGAGATGCTTCTCATGATGCGGTGCAATGCGTCAGCTACAGCGGCGACATCCACGTTGCGACAACATCGGCTGTGATGGCGACACGCTTCTTCTGGGTTGCCGGACGTTTCTTGAGATGTGGTGCAATGCGTCAGCTACAGTGGCGACATCCACGATGCAACGGCACCGGCTGCGATGGCAACACGCTTCTCCTTCTTGAGTCACGCTTCCAGCTCCTTGCGACACGCAGTCCCGCAGAAGGCCCAAAACAGCAGCAGGCACTTCCAAAGAAATCTGGTGAGATGGGGGTTGAAGTCTGTTGTCCCTGAGACTTCAGCAGGAGGCAAGCTCTTTTCTCAAGCCCTTGGAGATCTTCACAAGTTGAATAAAGTGCACACAAATTCCTTTCTCCTTTCTTTGGCTGTCAGGCAACCACTGCATGCCAATCCCCCAAGCAGCACTTCAGCTTCGGGATAGTCTCTCCTCAGTTTCTTCAGGTTTCTCTCCTCAGCAAAGGTTTCTTCTTGTAGTCCAAAAGGGATGTACATTCTTGGGATCAGGGTCCCAATACTTATACTCCAAAATACATTGTCCTCTAAGGGCAGAGGGGTCTCTGCCAGTCCAAACCAGTTCTGGAGAACTCTTTTTACATGACTCCTTCTTTCATTTCACAGTGCAGGGCAGAAACATCAGACACTCCACAGGAGGTGGAGCCAGCATTGTGGAGGAAAGGCACAGCCCTGGACACTCTATTGACATGACTCCTTTTCTCCTTTCGCAGTGCAGGGAAGAGACATCAGCCGCACCACAGGAGGTGGAGCCAGCGTTGTGGAGGGAAGGCACAGCCCTGGAGCACACTATTGACATGACTCCTTCTCTCCCTTCACAGTGTAGGGCAGAGACATCAGACGCACTACAGGAGGTGGAGCCAGCATTGTGGAGGGAAGGCACAGCCCTGGAGCACTCTGTTGACATGACTCCTTCTCTCCTTTCAGTGCAGGGTAGAGACATCAGACGCACCACAGGAGGTGGAGCCAGCATTGGGGAGGGAAGGCACAGCCCTATTCAGGTCCCAGGTGCAACTCCTCCCTCCTATCTAGATGCAGATCTCTCTATTCACCACTGGGCTGACTCACCCTGTCTCCTGGAATCCCCCAGCCCTGTCACTCAAACTCCAGACAAGGAATACACAACCTAGCAGAGGCAGGCTTGCATAGTTAGACAAGAAAATACCTACTTTCTTATAGTGGTATTTGCAAACACAGACTGTTAAAACCAACTTCATTAAAAGATGTATTTTATCATTCTGAGTTCAGACATACTAAACTCGACTTTCTACCATGCTCCCTGAGTCAGTTAGGATTATAAGATGCAATAATCTAACTGCCCATTCTGGCCTATGGAGAACAGTTAGCCTTGCAATAGTGAAAAACGAAAATGGCTGTAATTCACTATTAGGACATGCCAAACACACCAGGGCATGTTCTACCTTATACTTACAATGCACTCTGCCCTTGTGCCTACTATAGGGGTGTCTGATATAAAGAAAAGGGAATGTTTAGAGACTGGCAAGTGGGTGCACTTGCCCAGTCAGCATGGCAGTACCAGACTGCGCACAGGCTCTGCAACGGCAGGCCTTAGACATACGTTTATAGGCTGCTTCTGTGGGTGGCACAACCAGTGCTGCAAGCCCACCAGCAGCATTTGGATTTACAAGCCCTGGGCACACTCAGTGCACTGTACTAGGCGCTGACAAGTAAACCAAATCAGCCAAACAAGGAGTCACTAACCCATACATCGATTTACAATAGGGAGAGCATATGCACTTTAGCACTGATCAGCAGTGGTAAAGTGCCCAGAGTCATAAACCAGCAAAAACAGGTCAGCCAAAATACAGGAGGAAGGCAAAACGTTCAGGAATGACCCTGCCAAAATGGCCAAGTCCAACATCCCTCATTGATCTTAAAAAAATATGAACTATTTTGTGTGTGAATTTGCCCTTTGTGCAGAGCACAATGCTGTATTTGCTGTGAAGTCAGACAAGTACACTGACCCATTTCCTCATGTTGTAGGCTGTAGTGGATGGAAGAAATGTGTGGATGACACAATACGAGACTAATGGATTAAGAAGGCTTCCCAAACTTGCCTGCTTCTCAAATCTGCTCCTCTGATGTCCTTCTTGTGGCGTATAGCTTTCAATCATGGGTGCCTTAACTTGTGTCTTTTGATACCCAAACAAAGCCCAATCTAGGATCACTATTCCTCTTGAGAGTATAATGGGAAAGAAAGCCCATTGTGACATGGCACTTGCCATTAGCAAATTCAGTTGTGCTGGCCAGGGAGGTGGCTAATAAGCTTTATAATCCTGCAATGCTGGACTTTTTCCACAATGTATTCTTCCATCTGTGCCTCTTACTGAGCTTTTAGACATTCTTGGACTTTTATCAGGACTTTGATGTGTCTGTTTCTGACATTGTAGTTTATTGAATCCAACTTGGAATATTGACTTGTGCCACTTTTGATCAATACTCCTGCCGCCTGGTGGCAGCTTAAGCTATTTGAATATCAACTCTTGGTCTATAGGGCTTTTTGACTGTTACCTTGCTGATTTTAGGACTACAGCGTGAGGTACATCATCTTAGGTATTTGTGGTTCCTGGATTTGTGGCTGATTCTCTCCTTGGTACCAGAGTAATACTAACTTTTACCCCATTTCATCCTCTACCACTTTTCAGTTGTAATGCAAATGCCAGGAAAAAAAAATTCTTACTGTTGCAAAGAAAATTGTTGGCTTTTTTTAGACCCAGCATTTTCCAGCTGGCTGGGAGGCATTGAAGACAGTCAGAATCCATTGTCCTAAATAGGTTATTGTCCACATATATCTTCCTCATCCTGTGCTCACTCTTGGTTAGCTTGGCACCAAGCAGTCAGGTTCATCCTCAGGCCCCAAGTGTAAAGCAATGGCACAACACCACCCTTGTAACACACTGTGGACGACACAAAAAGCCTCCACATCGTATGCGTAAAACATTGGTCTTTGTATTACACACACATTGAAATCAAAATGAGATGCACATTGTATAACCACTTTACAGTTACATGCAATTGTCGAACTCTCCTATAAGCAGCAAAGCGGCATGAACATATATGCCCTAATCTGAGGTATTCATCCAACATTACATTCCCCAATATTGCATACCCCCAACAGTTGCAATGGTCAAGCAATCACAGGTCTTTGACTACGTCTCATGACCCAGCCACTCAGTCACTGAACTACACCAGCAAACAATACACATTTCTCCTGCTGGTACCACGTTGATTAGATTGTCGGAACCACCTAAATGGAACGAAACAGTTACTTAGGCCCCCATTAGGATGGCGGGCGGACTTTGCCCGCCCGCCATCCTCAAGGTGCTAGGGACCGCCCGCTATAAGGGCATGGGTCCCGTGCATGGCACTAGGATGCACCCGCCACTGTGGCGGGCGCATCCAGCATTCCTACCATTGTGGCGGACGGTGCACTCAGCTCCGCCCGCGACAATCGCGGAAGGCATGCAGTGCACTTCCATGCACAGCATGGCAGGCACCACGCGGTGCCTGCCAAGCTGTGCATGGAACTGCTGGGGGGGTACCATAGGTACCCCCCATTTGCACCCCCCACTCCCCCGGAGTGCGGACCCGCATGCTGCCACGGAAAGGCATTCGAAAAACCCCATCCTAATATGGCTGGCGGTGTCTGACAGACACCGCCACCATAGAAACTCTTTTCCGACCGGGGCGGAAAAGCGGCAGACTGCTGCTGACCCCCCAGCCATACTAATATGGCGTGGGGTCATTCCAGGACTGATGGCGGGGTGATCCGCCTGCCATCCTAATGGGCCCCGTAGTTTCTTCCACCCGGATTAGACCTCCAGGTGCCCAGCTGTTCCTGCATGAGTATGGAATCTCTATCCCTCCCATTGACAAAAGGTTGTGATCCAGGAAGCTGGCGGGCTTCCAAGTCTGGAGAAATCTTTCCCCTCAAGCGGAGGTGCAAGCTGCCATTGGTCCTGAAAGCCAGCCGTAGGTGCCCACAAGGCACAACGAAACACCTTGGGCCTGGCATGATGTTCTCTACATCGAAGTACCTTGTGGTGTGGGTCCAGGGAGAGGGAGCCAGTGGCCTCAGACGAAGACGTCCTCCCAATCTGAGTTCGAAGATAGTCTCAGCTCCCAGCTTAGGTCTCCCAATAACTCTTGGAAACCAAACGCTCTGGAGTGCAAGCTGGCACATGCCCCCTGGTTGCCAGCACAGGTGCATTGGACTCTGCAAGCTTCTCCCACATTCCTCAAACTCCTCATGTCCAAGCACATCAGGTGGGCTTCTGATCTTTATGAGCACACTCCCCTGTATAATATGATGATGGTGTACATCAGGCCAGTCCATGTCCCAACTGATGATTGCCTCCACTCATTTGGGACACAACCTGCGTGGTCCTTATGATCCCACGGAAATGGGGGGATCTTTTGTCTCCCTGAGATCTTGTGGACAGGAGGCCTGTCAACCGGCCCTTGGAAAGGACTTAAGTGCCAGTGCCATGACAGCTGGAACTTAGCTGCAGATCAGCAACATCCAAACAAAATTCACCAAGTGATAGTCCCTGTCCTGGCGCACGATAAGATCTAGGCCCCCACAAGTCTGTTGATAATCCAGTTGCACTCCCTCATTCCCTAATGATTCCTCTTGTTGATTTCCCAGAGTCAAACCAGTGTAGTATGTTTCCATATCGAAATAGTGTCTCTAATTTCTGAGGCCAGAGCCCCAGTAGTTATACCCAATATTGCCTCTGAAGATGTGATCAGTTCAAAAGGCCCCCTTTGAAATTCACAGGACTTTTCAAAATGTTGTCTAAATTTCACCCATAAGGACCTTTCCAGAAAGCCACCTCAGAGTCAGAGGTCTGCAGTTTCCCTTGAGCCCCTAGTTTATGGCCTTCTATCAGGAATGAATAGAAGTAGCTGTCCCCCCAGCACCCAGATGTGAATTGGAGACAGGCCAACAGGCACACAGAGCCAAGAGCATCTAAAAACCTACTTTTCTGAAGTGACATTTCCACATAGGTAATGTTGGATGCACTCATAGTACCTGAGAGGAGTCACCATGATGTACTCATCAATATCAAACACTGTACTGCTACTATTCTGCACATAGGATATAATGCTCAATAGCCTTTCCCTACATTCCCCCATGCTAACCCAATGCAAGAAGTAGGCACCGTCGAGGTGAACACACCATCCGGTGCCATTCACGGCCCTTGGATGTAACGCACATGCACACATGCCCTAACTCTTCCCAACACCATACCCTTTCCCCAGGGTGAACTCTAATATAGCAAAAGACATGCAGAACATTGACATACAGCTTTTTAAATGCCATGCTGTGTAATGCCAACCTGCACACACAGGCCCCACAAAGGAAAACCTGTGTCACGATTGATGAGCTACATCTGTAGATGGCACAACCAGTGCTGCAGGCTGCCGAGGAACATTCAAGGTACATGCCCAGGGTATATGTCTTACCCCTAGACAAGGGACTTACAGTTAACTTGAATTAGTTAATCATGTATACACCAACCACCAGTGTGTACGTGATAAGCACAGCGCTTTTCCAACGAATGCCAGTGTCAAACGCGCTCAAAGTCCCAAGGCTAGCACCAAGATCAGCAGAAAACAGGAAAGGAGAAAATCAAAGAGTTAGGAGAAAGCACAATAGAAAGGGCAAATTCCAACAGCTTTGAATTAATTTAACTTTGAGAAATGGTTGAGTCACACAAGGGTGACTTACACAAATATCGAGTTGTAAATATCATGATACAAAATATCGACAGCAAGAATATCGTGGTCAAGAATTTCGATTTTTAAGGTAAGAAATATCATTAAAAAATATAGAAGTCATTAATATCGCTTGCAAAAATATAGTTTTTTAAAATATCGATTTTTTATTAGAGTTCTCTAGTATACATTTTAAATGTATTTGATGTATTTTTTATATAAGTATTGTTTATGTTTTTTAATATATGTGTTACATATATAGTAGTTATCAATTTTATTTTAGTTACATTTTGTGTTTTTTAGTTCCATAGCGGGTTGTGTGTTTAAAGGGACATAGGGTGGGAAGAAATGTAATTATAATAAATGTATTATTATTTTTTATTCAGTAATGTTTATTTAATAGAGATTTTATAGTCTTACTTGTGGGAAGTAATTTATTATTAATTACTTAATAATTGGTTAATTGATTAATTGGAAATTAATTATGGTAATTGTTTAATTTTGTTTTGTGTGGGTTGAGGGTTTTATAGGGTTAAAGGGTGGGAACTAATTTATTTTTAATTTATTAATAATTATTTGTTGGTTAATATTAATTCAATAATGGGAAATTAAATATGGAAAGTGTGAAATTAATTTTAGGATGTGGTTTGTGGGGTTTGTAGAGGTAAAGGGTGGGAAGTAATGTATTTGTAATTAATTAATAATTGGTTGTTAATTGATATTAATTAATTAATTGGAAATTAATTATAGAAATTGTGTAATTACTTTGGGGGTGGGTTTTACAGGGGCAAAGGCTGGGAACTAATTTATGTTTAATTAATTAATAATTAGTTAATGAATATTAAATAAATAATTGAAAATAAAATATGGGCTTTGTGTAAATATTTTTAGGTGTGGGTTGTTGGGTTTATAGGGGTAAAGGTTGGAAGTAATTTATATTTAACTAATTATTAATTATTTGATCATTAATATTAATTAATCAATTAATAATTAATTAGGGTAATTGTTTTTTTGTGTTTGTGTTTTGGTTTTATAGGGGTAAAGGGTGGGGAGAACATTTGTTTCATTTACTTTATTTGATGAATACTATTATTTTTTTCATTAAAAATGCATTTTAATTGTGTAATACGTTTTTTTACAGTTTAGTTTTAGCTGTGGGTTGTGGGGATTACAGGGGTAAAGTGCGGGAAGTTAATACATGTGTGTGTGTTTTCATTTGTTTTTTGATTAATATTATTTCTTTATTAGATCATGATTTATGTTATTTATTGAAGTCAGTCTTTTTAAATTTAGATGTGGGATGTGAATTGTGTGGTGTTTTAGGGTATGTTATAATAAATTATGTTTCAAAATAATTTCTAATTAAAATATTTATTTGTCAGAATTTCTTTAATTCGATGTATTATTTGCAAGTATTTGTCATATGCATTTCACATTATAATATGGTTTAATTCTTTTAATATTAAATATGTTTATATTTAAATTATTAACATAATTTTTTATTTATTTTGTTTTTGAATTATTTTGTTGTTGTTGATATTTTGATTGTAATTTTGAATGGACTAGAGTGGGAATATGAATGTTTACCCCTCCGCAATTCAACACTTTCCTTATTGTTACACTCACTGGATTGGGAATATTAATTTTTACCCCTCCACTATCCAACACTTTCCCCATTGTTACACTTGGAGTGGGAATAGTAATTTTTACCCCTCATCTATCCTCATTATCCATAATGTTGCATTCACTGGAGTGGGAATAGTAATTTTTACCCCCCTGCTATCCAACACTTTCCCTACTGTTGCACTGACTGGAGTGGGAATAGTAATTTTTATCCCTCCACTATCCAACATTTTCCATACTGTTGCACTCACTGGAGTGGGAATAGTCATTTTTACCCCTCTGCTATCCAACACTTTCCCTAATGTTGCACTCATCGGAGTGGGAATAGTAATTTTTACCCCTCTGCTATCCAACACTTTCCCTACTGTTACACTCACTGGAGCCGGAATAGTAATTTTTACCCCTCTGCTATCCAACACTTTCCCTACTGTTGCACTCACTGGAGTAGGTAGTAGTAATTTTTACCCCTCAGCTTTCCAACACTTTCCCTACTGTTGCACTGCCTAGAGTGGGTATAGTAAATGTTATCCCTCTGCTATCCAACATTTTCCCTTCTGTTGTAGTCACTGGATTGGGAATAGGAATTTTTACCCCTCCACTATCCAACATTTTCCCTATTGCTGCACTCATTGGAGTGGGAATACTAATTTTCATCCCTCCAGTATCCAACACTTTCCCTACTGTTGCACTCATTGGAATCAGTATAGTAATGTTTGCCCATCCTCTATGTTCCCTACTGTTCCACTGAATGGATTGGGAATAGTAAATTGTAACGCTCCACTATTCAACACTTTCCCTACTGATGCACTCACTGGAGTGGGAATAGTAATTTTTACTGCTCCGCTATCAAACAATTTCTCTACTGGTGAACTGACTGGAGTGGGAAATTTCAAGTCAAAATCAAAGACTTCTTTATTACGGTCTTTGAGGCCATCCAAGCACAAATAAGAAGTGCAGCACAATTCATGAATTTCAATTTCCCAGATATAAAGTGCATGTACATTACAATGTCAGTAATTCCAAATAAAAGTTTAAAAATGTAATAAATATATAAAAATACACATTTGTAACACTGAAATGTGCAAAAATATGAGTTTGGAAGAAATTAGTAATCACAGAAATGGGATAAAATGATCGAATTAGTCGAGGCCTAGCTTTAAAATGGCTCGACGTACACACCACAAAGAAAATAAATATCAAGAAATGGGAAATTTAAGTTTCAAGATTTTTAAATAGTTTAATGTTTTCATTTATATTAGAATTGTATTTTATTAGATTTCATGTTATTGCATCATGTATATATAATTTTTGTATTTGTTAATTTTTATATGATTTTAAAATTATAAAATGAATTAAACGTAATAGTTAATTGATTTAAAGTAATATAAGTATTATATATGTGTGTTTAACTTGTTTAATTAAGTTAATTTGTTATATTTGTAGAAATGTATATTAAAACCAATAACATTTTTAAACTAATTGTATTATTTAATATATTCAATATTTATTATTTTATTATATATATATACATATATTTACATATATATATATATACTTGAGGATGAAGGATCACAAGAAAACAACAGCCAGCCAGGGCAAAAATCTGGATCCCAAAGGATACAATGAGTCACAAAGAAATAAAATATCCAAGAAAGAAGTGACTCAAACAGGTAGATTCACCAAAGAACAAAAATATATTTCCACTACAACGTTTCAGCTTCCGCCTTCCTCAGGTAGTTTCAAGATGGTAAGCTCAGTGGCTGCACAGATGACACAGCTGAATTTTCAAAAAGCATCATGAGTGAATGTTCCATTTGGAATGTGGAATCAATGCAGTCCTGAGAGTTCTTGAGATATGCAGTAATCAGGTTGTATTGTCAGTAATGTTCAGTCCATCTGGCTGCAATGATTTTAAACGGTACATGCAGAAGTTTTCCCTGGAGTCCAGTAGTTCTTCCTTTGAGACATGTTCCACGGGGAAAATCTTCAAATCTGATAGTGAATGATCCACAAGGTTAAAATGATTGGCTACAGGCTGGTCAATTTTCTTATTAATTATTGCTGATTTGTGGTTCCTGATTCGTGTGCGGAGGTCATTCACTGTTTGGCCTACATATTGTTTTTTACAGCTTTGCCGTTGGCACTGAATCACATAAATAATGCATGTTGAGCGACATGTAAGATGCTGCCTTATTGCATAGGTCTTTCTGGTAACATAACTAGTAACTGTTGATGTTTGTAAAAGGTATTCACACGTGATGCACCTTTTAGAGTCACAGCAATGAACCCCTGCATTTGTTACAGGTTGCTTGAGTTCAGCTCTCACAATAAGAGATCGTAAATTTGGAGCTCTGCCGTAAGCAATGACTGGCGGTTTTGGAAAAACCTCTTTCAATTTTTCACAAGTGGACAGTAAGGGAAATGTTTTTTGCATTATATTTATGTAGTTGGGAGCTGATGGATGATAGTCAACTACAAATAGAGTTTGAGTTTGAGTTTAAAACATGTATAGAGCGCACGTACACCTGTCGGTTTCATGGCGCTATGCAGAAACAGAGCTCAGGGGGGTAGAAGTGGCGGGGAGGAGGGGGGGAGATGGGGCAATTATGATGGGAAGGCTTGTGAAAAGAGCAAGGTTTTGAGCGCCTTACGAAACTGAGGATAAAGAGTGGAAGATTTAAGGTGGGCGGGAAGAGAGTTCCAAAAGGCAGGGGCAAGTGTGGAAAATTTCGTGCCCCCCACTTTTTCCGCCTGAAGCGGGGAACTGTCAGCAAATGTTGAGTGGATGAACGTAATTCTCCGGCAGGGGCGTAGGCTTTGATTTCCGAGGTGATGAAAGCAGGGGCTACGCTAGCTCGGGCCTGAAAGATAATGCATCCTAACTTGAACTGAACTCTTTCACAAATGGGGAGCCAGTGCAAGGACTTTAGGAGCGGGGTGACATGGTGGAATTTGGCCTGATTGTGGACCAGGCGGGCAGCCTGGTTTTGGACCAACTGCAGTCGTCGCATACTGTAGGTAGGCATGCCACAGTATAGCACGTTGCCGTAATCTAGGCGAGAGATTACCATCGCCAGGACAATGATGTTCAAGGCAGAAAAAGAAAAGAAACGGGAAACTTTGCAGATAGTGCGGAATGAGAGAAAGGAGGAAGAAACCACGAAGCTAACCTGGGAGTGCATAGTGAGTTGGTTGTTGAGTTTGATCCCCAGAGTTTTCACGGCGGAAGAGGGGGGGGGGGAGACCTAGGGAAGGGGGCCAGAAGAGAGGGGTCCAGGGACTGGAGCAACCACCTGTCAGAACTAGCTCAGTTTTGTCTGTGTTTAACTTCAGGTGGTTGTAATTCATCCAGTCCCGGATAAAGATCATAATGGATTGGAAGTTCGCCATGGACTCAGGGGAGGAAGACAAGGAGAAAATAAGCTGGAGATCATCTGCATAATTGTATACGGAGACCTCCATTTGCTGAAGGGCAAAAATCAGGGGGGCGATATACATATTAAATAACAGAGGGGAAAGGGAAGAGCCCTGGGGGACCCCGCATTGGACCTTCCGGAAGTCCGCCGAGTGGTCGCCCAGGCGAACAGCTTGGGTGCGGTCCCTCAGGAAGGAGGACAGCCAAACCAAGGCAGAACCCCCGACCCCCGCCGCTCCGACACGAGAGAGTAAGGTGGCATGATCAACCGTGTCAAAAGCGGCGGAGAGGTCGAGAAGGACCAGGGCCTGGGGGTGGTTGGTGTCCATGCCCTCTCTGAGGTTGTCAAGGACCAACAGCACTACGGATTCCGTGGAGTGTGCGGGGCGAAAAACGGCCTGACGGGGAGCTAACTCATCATTTTCCTCCACAAAGGAGCTGAGCGCTCTGGTGACATGGCGCTCCAGCACCTTCCCTAGGAAGGGCAGGAGTGAGATGGGGCGGTAGTTAGTGAGAGAGGAGGGGTCGGCGCCGGGTTTTTTGAGGATGGGGACAATGATGGCCGATTTTAAGGATGGAATAACCGTGCCCTGGGACAGTGAGCTGTTGAGGAATTTAAGAGGGGGCTGCGTACAGACCGAGTAGATGTGTCTCAGAATGCGTGCAGGGCAGGGGTCTAGAGGTGAGCCTGATTTGACCAGAGGGAGAAGAGAAAGAAAGTCCTCCTCTGTCAGGAGAGGGAAAGAATCAAGGCGTGCACTGACCGGTGGACAGTGAGGCTCAACAAAGGAAGGGGGGGGAGAGGGGATATTGGCTTTAATATTGGAGATTTTGTCCAGAATTGGAGATTTCTGTCACTTTTGTTTCTGGCGTTGGTATTCCAAATAAGTGCTTCTCTGGGTAAATGCAAAGACTTGTCAATTTGTTGCTGTATGATATGCAGAGGATAGCCTCGCCTTCTAAATAATGTAGCAAGCTCCTGTAGATGGTCTTTACAGGTTTCCTCATTGCTGCAGATGCGTCTTATTCTTATTGTTATTCTTATTGTACAACAATATTTTCTCTCGGTATTTCTTCTCTCGATATTTTTGTGCTTACCATTATAAATATAGGATGTATATATTTTTCACATCAATATTTATAACTCGATATTCTGGTATGGGGATATTTTTAGGTGTTGATATTCTGTCAGTGAACCATAAAATAGGATACAGAACACAAAGAGAAAAGCATTGTAAAGTAAGTACTGCCCCAACAACCCTGGCACCAACGTGCACTTCATTTCAGGAAGATGTGCACGTCATCAGGAAAAATGCTGTCAACTGGTGGAAGATTGCCAATGACTGAAGTAATCTGGCCAAATGCCCAATGCTGTGCTGTTATAGGGAGTAGCAGACAATGAATGCTAGCTGACAGTTAATGAATGAAAATGGTTAATTTAAGCTGCGTCTGTCTCTATATATGTATGCATTTCTATTTCGTTTTTATTTACCTGAAGCTAGCAACGGAGTTAAAGCTGTTTCTAGGCCAGATAAGAAATGTGTTCTAAATGTATATGAGTTAAACATAAAAAGCAAAAGGCTTGAAGTAGGACCAAATGCTACCACTGCCTATAAACTAGTACTACACTGACACATGCCACAGACCTATGAGGCAGTCTTTATGTTAGACAAACACAAAAAGATCAGTGTTTTAGAGGTTGCACCCTTTGTTCCTTTGCAGAAATCTATGAATGGCTCAGGAAATCATTATAATTCTGAAGCCAGTAGCTCATTATTTTTGGTTTTTGTTGCATTCTGTGACTTGCAGTTTAAAAGATAAAAAACAGAAAGCAAAACATAAAAGCAAGACTCAGTAAGCATCAATATGTGACTGCAAGGGAGAAGGGAATAGATTCATGAAATATGTATTTGAATTACCTTTAATATGGAAGTAAAATATATGTATGGTCCATTTTTAAAATATAATATAGTGTTAAATTGGCTTTAATATCTATAATGTGTTAAACGAAAATAGAACAAAATACTGCCCAGGAGCTACCAAAGCAATATGCTACTTGCCCCGCTGTGGTTTAAATAGAGAGGCTGAAAGGTAATATTACCCCTGCTTGAACATAAAATTGGCTAGATCGTTTTGGGCCTAGTACTATATTGAGTACTGCCTTTGAGTCTCTTTTTTTTCATGGTTTTTAAATGGAACACACTTTGCCCAAGGGCGATAGAGCGCCAAATTACATCGAACAAGGTCAGCTATATTGTTGCCCATAATCACAGGATGATGAGATGACGCCGGGACTCCATACTGGTTCCGTAGTTCCTAAACCGGCAGGTCTGGCCGCTAGTAGCATAGTTTTCCAACCTAGCAACTCGGTATGCACCATGAGGCAATTTCCGCTAGTTACCTGGATTAGCATCCCTCGACAATGGAGGGTGCACAATTTGACCGTAAAGTGCTATGCTATAATTTGATGAAAAAGTCGCAAATCTCTCCACATAAAAACTCATGTCATGTAGGTGGACATGTAGCAGTGCAGTGCTAAATTGAAATTATTTTGCCTTTGTGCATTTATGGGTGCATGGTTAGGGGTGGGGCATATTTAATTGTAAAAAATCACACATGCAGGTCCATGTTGAGTTCGCCCACATTTGATACAATATAACACTTATAGGCAGGGCATCCCTCCTCAGGTGTCCATAAAAGTAATTTTGAGATAAGAGTGAGTTGTTTAAATTTGCCACTGCCACAATATTTCTCCGGTTCACGCAACAAGAGGCTGTGAGAAAATAAAAGATGCTGTGGCACACAAATAGGCCAAGCAGCGCATTATTTACCATTTACAGCTCTGTCACGTGTCGTATGTTGGGGCATGAAAAACGACATCTGAAATGCAAATCCAAAAACTCTCCATGTAGTCTCTGCCGTGTTTTTTTTAGTTTCAGCCTCAAGGTAAGCACCAGATCGAAACCTGGCTCCGAGCCCTGGCCTTCAAGCATCTGCCAGGTGCTAAATGAGCTTAAGTTTAGTAAGAGCAAAGACAAAACTTAGCTGCCTCCCAACACCTGTGCATGATTAGGCTCTGAAATAGAAACCTAACCTTCTCTAAAATCTTAATTTGAATTGACAAGAAAAACACTTTTACAAATGCCAAATAATGTAAAATGGTGATATTTTGTTAATAAATCAGTTTTAATACAAGGATTGTAGGTAACGGTGAAACAATGCATAATATGTAAAACATTTTCTCATAAAACCTAAGAATTGTCAATGAGATGTAACGAGCCTGATCCCCCAATATCATCTTAGTTGTAAGGAATGGCTTGTCATAATCGTAAAGTTTAAACTAAACTAATGCTTAATCCACCCATACCGGGTTGAACCCGAAGTGAGGAATAGTTTGCGAATTTAATTGATGCTGACATTGTATATTCATAAAGCAGACCTTCTGTATCATGAACACCCTCTTAATATTTTGCACTTCTTGTTGCCCGAGTATAGGCGTGGTAGCCAAATAGCAGTGCTTCTGCCCATCACTGTACTATAGCTTTAATAAATACCCATATTACTGACTCCCCTCCCTTGGGTTCTTGGTTGCAACAAGCTTTACAAGCATTGGTAGTTAAAAGGCATTGTGCTCTTCACTGGGAATCTGGGATTCACTGGGTAGCACCTCGAATTCAAATAATGGGTGAATTGTAGTTATACGTTTTCCCATCTTGTAGCACTGGTACAATTAGTTATCACAAATGTACTGCTCGTGTGACAGCTTCCATGTATTAAACTTGAGCTCCCAACAATAGAATGGAGTTTATCGTGCATTCAGGGGGCTTTGGCTACATATCAACTTCAGATCTGCCATCTTGGCTTTAAGATGAGGGACTTTAGATGTTACACCGTAATACTGCTTCATTGTTTTGTAGAGATATATGTTCATTATCTCAAACGTTTCTTCATTTAAGTAAATGTTTTCTCTATCATAGAGGTAATGCTCTGCATTTTTCAGGCCTATCATTTTCAGCAGCTCACTGCAAAATGGATTTCGATTTCACCATTGTCTCCTGATGATTTTTCTTTGAGTAAAAACTCTTTTTTTTTGTTAAGGCTGAGATTTAGAGAGAATGACCTTACCAGTGTCTCTTTTATTCCGATCCTGTCATCTTTGGTAATCATTGGAACAGCAGGCTGTTTGTCAGATTTGTAGATTTCTGTAGGAGTCTGAAGTGTGCATACTGTGTGCAAAGATTCCTTGGCTTTGCGCTAATATTTCAGACGCAGATCCCATTTGAGTATTTACTATGCTCTATTTATTTCATGATGATCTCTTAAGGACTCATTGGCAAGTGGTTCATAATCTACCCTGCACACATTCGAATATCTCTTCTCTGCCACAGCCCCGCTGGCAACATTGGATGAACAATGTGGTTCAAGTGTGTGGAAATCATTACTGTTTAGTATGTGGCCACAAACCCAACTAAGGGGCTCATTAGGATGGCGGACGGACCTGCGTCCGTCCGCCACCCTAGAGGAGGAGGGACCGTCCGCAGGGGCAGCGGCGGTCCCTCCAGTCCAATTGGGATGTGACCGCCAGCCTGGCGGTCACATCCTCAATATTTAACATTGCGGCGGGTGCTGCTTGAAGCAGCACCCGCCGCAAAGTTACATATGCATGCTTAGCATTTGCATGCACAAAGCGGCAGGCACCGTGCGGTGCCTGCCGCTTCGTGCACGCAAATGCAGTACCCCCCATGTGCACCCCCCACCCCCCCACTCACCCTGGGGGCCCGCAACGGGGCCCCAAAGAATTCACCGCCGCCGCGGAAAGGCATCTGTTTTTCACCATCCTAATATGGCTGGCGGTGTCTGATAGACACCGCCAGCCATGTTAGAGCTGCGGACCGATTTTGAGACCCACCGCCATCCTAATTTGGGGGTGGGTCTTTTGTGCCTCCCCAGCGGTTTTCCCGCATCCTCCGGGCCGGCGGTGGCTTCCACCGGCCCGGAGGATGCGGGAAAAACGCAATCCTAATCGGCCCCTATATGTCTTTTTGGGTGCTAAAATTACACACGGGGGAATAACTCTCACCATAGAATCCCTATGGAACACATCAACAGCATCTAGAAATGGACCATATGAAATTGATCATAACTTTTTGTTTGTTTCCAGTGATATTGTGAAATCAAAGAAAACTTCTTGGTACAGAGAATACAGCATCACCTCCTGTATGATGGCTTCCCTACTTCAGCTGGCATCAAGGACCAAGAAAATGGAGCTGCTCCACAATGGTTTAACACAAAAAGATGGGGCCCCACTGTAGAATGTGAAGGTACCTCTGAGTCTCTGATATCTCACAGATATTCATTGGCCTTGGGCTAATAGGGACCCCCTGAAGGCTAGTCCCCCGTGCTGCAGAGGCTGCAGGGGCATGTGTTACACCCATGCTACTCTGAAGCTACAAGTAGAGTCTCCATATCTTACACTTAGTAAGCTTTTTTCATGCTGGATTGTGTAATTTAAACACTGAATGTGCTATTATTTCCAGTGTAGCAATTGTAAAGTTCTTGTGGACACATTTTCAGATCCCCAATGTCTTGCTCACACTTAGGGCCCCATTACGATGGCGGGCGGACTTTGTCCACCCGCCACCGTAACAGTAAACAGGACGGACCGCCAGAGGTGCGGCTGTCCCACTTGGCCCATTAGGATGCGACCGCCCCCCTGGAAACGCCTGTCAAATTGCAGGTGATAATATGGATGGCGGTGCCTGCAAGGCACCGGCACCATATTTTCCGCCTTTTCTGCCTGGCCAGCAATCCGACCGGTGAATAATCGTCAGACGGTCTTTCCATTCACTGCAGTGCCCCTCGCCATGCTAATATGGCGAGGGGTGACACTGGAACATTTGGCAGACGGATCGCCACTGCCAGCTCGGCGGTGGCGATCCGCCAGAGATCCTAATAGGCCCCTAAGTTCTGTCTGTAGTCCTAATAAAAATTGCTTAATCTCTGCAAAGTTCATAATCAAAATTCATGGCCTGTAAATTGGTGACTGGTCCATGGCTTTTTTTCTGACAGCACACGTAAGCCCTCACTATGAGCTGATGGAATTTCATCTGATACAATGTCTCTGGGTGGAACTTTGCCATCTGCAGTTCTCTGAGCCCAGAATTACTGGGTCTGCAAATTCTAAACCTAGCAATTTTGGGTCAGGATGGATGCTGTAAAATGCAGCAGGCATGAACACAGACAGACCTACACATGACCCCTGACGCCGAATGGGAGGGTATCAGACAACGCTAAGACAAGGCTAAAGCTTGATCTGTGACCCACTTGCCGTCACCCAAATCACCTTTACCACACTGGTCCTCTGGTTGAAAATTTCTGCCCATTTAAAGCAGTCAAAAATTGTCAGTGGTTTTCTCCCTGGAATCGAGGAAATCTGCACAGAAAAGGCCCCAGTATTACCTTGACTGTGCAGTGATTACCCATTTCTGGCAGAAAAGATGAACTGTATGCAAAGGAGTGTAGATACCAAATGAAATCAGAGATTTCAGTCCACTAATAAACCTGCAGCAAATCCACACACTCATAATGAGAAAAGAGACAGCAACAGCAAGCTCTAGAGGAAATGGCATGGGAATGATGTATCAAACTACAGAGGCAGAACTCAGCTCATTTCAGGTGGTGCTTGATGTATTTTGTGCACCCTCCTTACTCTTTTCTCCTGGGAGATGGGCCCAATCCAGATTAAAAGATATAGCAATGTTGTTTTGAATAATATGTCATGCCCTGATTATAGTAGTTAGGGACTCAGTAGGCCTACAGTTCATGGTGACTTTGAGCATGCATTCAAGCTCAGAGACCTGGAACGTCAGAAGTGGTGGGCACGCTAGATAACATCATGCTTAAATTACGTGAGTAAGAAAGACTGACTGCACAAATGACAGTCAACCTTTGGGTGGCAATGGGTGAATCCAGGGATAAAATTGCTATTTTCTCAGCTCTTGCCAAAATCCATTTTCCTTGGGGATTGTTGATATATGGATTGAATATCCTAGAGGTCAGTGAAGTTGTGTTTAGACACAGAGATGGCATACTCTGTGTCTAAACATACAGCTTGCTAGATGAGGAGCTTCTTCAGAAGTTTTCTAGTGATATGTGGCATTAATGGGAATAGATGTAGTGGTATCATAGGGATTTATGACGGCATATGTATATATGCGTGATAAATACGGAAGGACACAGGCAAGACATGTTGGCTGGCTAAAGCAGTGCCCATAACATGAGGTAGAAAAAAAATAAAGTGAAATAGACATTACTGACTTGCTATAGCTCTTTGGGAAGAAAGGAATTCAGATCAATTTAAATCAGCTAGAGGGAGATGTGCCAAGAGGCATCACTGAAGGAGTGGGGCATACAGGAAAGAGAATGGCATACACTTGGTAATACATGTACCCAGGGCTGTAAATTAAATGCTTTCAAGTTGGCCTGCAGCACTTATTGTGCCACCCTCTTAAGTAACCCTTTGAACAAGGTGTTCAGTTGTTAAACTGCCATTTTGAGCTGGCAAAATAAACCTTTTACCAGGCCCACATCTTCCATCTTAATAGATATGAGCCACCCATAGGGTAGGACTTAAACAGCCCACAGGGCAGGGTGCAGTGCATTTAAAAAGTAGGACATATACTTTTATGTTTTACATGTCATAGTTGTGAAACACTCTTAAATTCTTTTTCACTACTGCAAGGCCTGCCTCTTCCATAGGATAACATTGGAGTTGCCTTATTGCATTTAATAAGAAGTAATTTTCAAATGGGATCAGGTAACCAGTTCATGCTTGGTGTCTTTGGAATTGTAATGAAACATCCTCTCTTATGGTAGAGTCGGATTTTAAATCACAAGTTTTTAAATGCGACTTTTTGAAGTTGGAATTTTCCTACCTTAGCCGTTTAACACCTGCACCTTGTTTCTGGGTCACATGACAGGGTGTAGCTGACAGTAAAGCTTTGTGTATTCCAACTAGACAGCCACACACAATAGAGAGCTTGGGTGTGCCTGGATGGGCCATCACTGGCAGGATGGGAGGGCGGAATTGAGCACAGCCCTAATTACGTTTGAATAGGGTGTGTCCTGCCTCTATATAAGGGGCTGCAATACCCCAGTGGTTGGTCTGGAGCCAAGACAGGATAGGGAGGATACCTGGGGACGTCAATGGGAAACCTCTAGAAGCTTCTCCCCAATTCAAAGGCACAGCTGAGTATAATCATGAGCCTCAGTCACCAACTGTTCTGCATACTTCAGGATGCGTTGGCACTGGATGAAGGGCTGCTGTGCTTCTGAGGAACTGCGACTTTGGTGGACTGCTGCCCTGCTGCACTACTGGCTTGCCGGACTGCTCCCTTGACATATTGACCAGCTGTCTGCTGCCCTCCTGCCTCGATAAGAAGGATTGGACCTGTATCTGTTGAATCCAAGACCCCAGAGTGACTCTATGGGCTAGTTAGCTGCCCTCCTGTCTTGCTACTCAGGGACATAAGGCTCCAACACCCTTAAACACAGTACCTGAACTCTGCCATCTGGTAGTTTACTCTACCAAGTTGTACTATCTCAGTCCTGGGCCCTTGATAGTTGGCCTAAGGTGCTCTAACAGCCTCTCAGGATCCAGCAGGACCAACACATCTCCTCTGCTGCATGGTGCAACCTAAACAGTACCAAAGCATAATTCTTTCTTCGTGGATTGAACCCGTCGCCAAGACTCGCATCAGCCTCTTTCCGAACAGCTGCTGCATGGTACATCCTTCCTTGACTAAAGTTTCAATTATGGACTCCGCATCACAGCGTAGCAGCACCTTGGAACTGACGCATCACGCTGATTGCACAACATATCCTCAACACCAAACTTCGCATTGCAAGCCCTCATTGATAGGATCCTTGATGTTGACACAGGACTGAGCCTCAAAGCACTGCCCATTGAATCTTCGACATGGATCCTTGAAATGCTCTGCAAACCAGGATTGAAGGTACTAACTTGGTCCCTGTAGCTGACCCACATTCAATTGAGGTTGGCCTGACCTGTTGACTTTGTCTGGGTAAAGTGCTATCAGATAACCCCAGTTAGCACTTTATGCTTTTTGACGCTATTTTTACTAAAATCTTTAAAATTGTATATCTATCGTTCTACTAATTGGATTCGTCATGTTGGTCTTATTTTAGCAATTAAAAGAAATTCCTTTATTTTCCTAAACTGTTGTGGTATCCTTGTTGTGTTGTGTTCTTGACTGTGTTACTGTTTAAAGCATTGCACAAATATTTTACACATTGCCTCTGGGTTAAGCCTGACTGCTATTTAACAAGCTACCTGAGGGTTGAGCCCAGGTTAATTTTGGTTTTGCTGTGACTTCATCTGGTGAAGAATTGTGGTTGCTGCTTGAGAATTGTTTCACCCCCCCTCAAACAGTAACCCGATTTCTAACAGTAGTAATAATAATGCTACTAATAGCATTATAGAGTGTGCTTAACCAAGTCAACACCATGTGAATTCAGGTAATGCATGGGCAGGTATTAGAGTGATGTCCTTTGCAGAGGAGCTATTCTGAAGCAAACTTTTTCTCTGTTGTTAAGTTGTATTACAGCCCTCTTGGACCTGGCATTTTCTGCAGGGTCAACCCAGATGTTTGCCTCCCTTTGATGAACCTGTTTTATGTTGGCTTTTAGGACTCTGCTCACTTTACTCCTTTTTAACCAGGTATAAAGTGCTTGTGTTCTCCCTTCCAAAAATAGTAAAACTGGCCTAGACCTCATTGGTACATTTGCTTTACTTATAAGGTCCCTAGTGAAATTGTACTATGTGTACCCAGGGCCTGTAAATTAAATGCTACTAGTTGGCTGCAACACTCATTGTGCCATACACTAAAATAGCACTGTAAAACATGTTTTAGACCTTCCACTGCAGCCTGTAGTCCAGTTATAAACTGCCATTGTACCCTGCCAAACCTTTTGCCAAGCCTAGTCCTTCTTTTTTAATACTTTTAAGGCAACCCTAAGGTGGGTCTTACATGCTCATGGAACAGGAAACATGGTATTCACAAAGTAGGATATGCGTACTTACATTTTTAATGTCCTGGCAGTGTAAAAGTCCCAAAGTCGATTTTCACTGTGGCAAAGCTACCTCTCTTATAGACACACTGGGTTACCTTAATGCACTTAATAAATAATAACTTCAGTTTCGGGAGCAGATAGAAAAACACTTCTTCCACTCATTTGAATTGTAACTGAAAACCATGTCAATGATAAAGTCAAATTCTAAGTTACTGTTCTAAAAAAAAAACAACTTTTAGAAACTAGGCATTTTTTCTGCCTAGACCAAATGTGCCTTCCAGCCAGTATCCATGGTCTCATGACTGTAATTACTCTCCTGTGGTGTGATGTGTATTCCTTCCAGACAGGAGACAGAGGGATGTAGGGTGTGGCGAAGGGTGTTTCTCTCCTGAGTAGCATGACCCAGAGGGTTGTACCCAGTCATTCCTGTGTTTCAAAGTGTAGCTTGAGGGCGGTACCCATTCATGACTTCTGACGTTGTTTGCCCTGTCACTAGCAAATGTAGCTAACACCTTGGCCTTCCTGACTTTTGGCACCCTAGATGAATTGAAGACAAACCACTGTAAAGGATAGAACTAACAAGAACATTTTTGGGGGTTAGACAAAGAGAGTGACCCCCACATACAGGCTGGCACTGGGTTAAAAACCAGTCCCGCAGAACCTCTCATCTGAATGCTCTTGGACCAGTGAAGATTCAGAAGAAGGACTGCCCTGCCGTCTGAAAAATTTAGACTAGACCTGCATGCCTTGAACTTAGGGTCCCATAAATGACTCCAAATATAAATTTGCTGACCTCCTACTTGAGCTACAGGGACACAACAAGCGTCCAGAGGCCCTCCCTGCAACTGTAGAGCTGACTAGCACTAACTGGACCTGCCTGGACCCTTCCACTGGCCTCTGCTGGAGTGAGTCCTGAACCTATGAGGAGCTTCCCAACAGTCTTGGACCATTGTCCGGCGATGCAGCGTACTCCTGCATCCTACAAATTGCCAGAACTGGACTCTAAGTAAAAACCCAGGGATTCTGGTCTCCTCCTGTGGAACTGGTCTGTGTGAGAAGATAAAAGCTCTAATGGAGCGAGCCTGGTCCCTGTATCCAAACCACGCTCCATTGTGCTTCTTTGTACTACTTTTACGGAAAAATGAAAAATCATAACTCCATTTCTTATTGGATTATTATCTTGTTGGCAACATTTTTTTTATCAAAATGTGCTCTATTTTTCTAAATTGGTTTGGGATTTTTCTTGTCTTGTGTTTTAACTTTATTCCAATTTCAGTGCTGCATATATTCTTTGTGCCTCTGAAGTAAGCCTGCCTGCTTTTGTGCCAAGCTACCAGATGGTTAAGTACCGGTCGATTTAGTGACATATGATTTACCATGACAAGGATTGTGTTTATTACTTGAGGGGGGCCCTCGCCCCTCCCAAATAATAACCCAATTTCTTGCAAGCCCAAAATACATTAAATCATCAGACCAATTTATTTAACCAAGATCCGAAAATCAACTAGAGTTCAGAAAATAGGTTAAGGAATAGTATGGCTAGGTAGAACATTTTTCCTCACTGGACAATGTGGTAACCTGTCCAAAATGTGGAGATGTTCTTCAAGATAGGATTCTGAAAATTCTATGCTTGCACTGTAATATGTATGTAACCATGTCACAGTATCATTAACATATTAACAATGTTAAAAACTCCAAGGCAGAAACATGGAGCTGTATAGGACGATCCTCTGGGCCAGACAGTGTGAGAAAGTAGATTATTATTTAGGTGAATGGTAGCCCATATGCCACTATTCTTGTTTGGTTCAGTAAAGGTTTCAGTAATTTAAACCTGAGCTCAGCCCTTGTTAGCTGTGACACAGAGCAGACAGGCTTGACTATGTAAATTTGTAAAACAATTAGTATTACAAACACAGATAAGTCAAAAACAATACATAATAAAAATCCCACTCCCACTTAATAGAGAATATTTTTTGTGAACTGAAGGACACCAAAATGACAAAACTCCAATAAGGGAAGGTTGAGATGTGATTTTTAAAAAAGTTTTCAAAAAAAGTTAGCATCAAGAGCACAAAACGCAAATTGCAAGGAATTGTTTGTGCTAGACAAGGACAAGCATAACATTGAAGAGAAACCATGATGGAGCTTGGATCATACACATGGACCAGGTTTGTCCTGGTCATAGAGTTTCCTTCGGACATAGGAATTTTTCTGGAGAAAAGGTAATTGTTGCCTGGTGAGCCGAAGCCTTGGTGGGGTTCAACAGCAGTGGGTTGCTGAAAAGCAGGGTCCCGATGCAGTCATCAATGAAGGTGGGAAAGGTCTGAGCAGTCAAAGTCTATCAGCTTCAGCTCGGAGTTGTTCTTGGTGAAATCCCTCACGTTCATACTTAGAAACGTTTCTGGAATTCAAATCACCTTCTGCGGGGCAGACCAGCAAGTTATATCCAGTCTGCGATTCCTGGTCCCTCAACGGATCTTAAGAGAAGTAGCTGTTAAAACCTTTCTAAGTCCCAGCTTTTTCAATGTGGGCTTGAGAATTGCACTGTAACACGAGTCAAGGACTCCAGGACCTCGAGAAGAGCACATGAGGAGAGTCAGTACTCACTACAAAAAAAGCCACAAGAAGGGTCCGGGGCAGATCCATTTGGAAAAGGTCATATGGGCTGTTACAAGATAGTGGTCTTCTTGCTGTTTTGTGTGCCTGTAGCTGAACAGCAGGAGGTTAGCCAACTAACCCTTGGAGTTTACATCTTTGTCCAGGGTACAAATGAGAGTAGTTTCAGCCCTTAGGGTTCTCCTCACAGATCAAAAAAGCAGGTGTGGTGCTTCTTTTGTCTTCCACAGGACCTGAGGTGTTCTGAAAAAGGTGCCCTGGGGTGCCACTTTCATGCCTGGCAGAAGCCTATGGGTGGGGTGATTCCTGATTGCTCCTCAATCAATAGGGAAGAAGTTCCTAGGGTACCTTACCAATGTTTGAAGCAGTTTGTGCGTCCCCTACTGAAAACTGTCTCAGAACCTTTCCTTACTTGTGCTGAACTCCTGTGCCCACCCTAAAGGTCTGCCAGGGAAATGAACAACAGCTGGGAGATGATTACCCCTACTGATTTCCTGGAATGTCTGTATAGGAGCAACACCGAGGATCTGACTTCATGTTTAAGTGCAAGTGCAGATCCAAGGGATATCCTCTGTGCCTTTAACCGTATCACAGAACAGGTAGCAATTAATTTGACTGGGAAAAGCAAATTAAGGCCTAAGAAACTGGAAAATTGGTTTAACCAAGCCTGTATTGATACCCATGGGGTGCTTCTAGAGGCATTAAAAGAGCCAGGTAAGGATCCCCAGAGGATTGCTGAGGCAAGAAGGGCCTATAAGAAGGCTATTAAACGAAGGAAAACTGAGCTAAAAGATATGGCCTGGGAGGAACTCTCCAAGGTGAGTGTTCTGAAAAGTAGCACTCAATTTTGGAGAGTGATCAACAGCCCGTTGTTTAATGAGTCAGAAAACACAAATAAGGATTGTATTATCCCACCAGAAAAGTGGGTGGAGCATTTTGGCGGTCTTTATGCAGACACAATTAACCCATCATTCATGTTTCATGATGATTCTGACAAGATAGAAAAAATTAATTTTACCGAGGCAGAAGGTTTGGAAGCCATTGAGTCCACAGCCCACGGGAAAGCCCCAGGCCCGGACGGGGTTCCGGCAGACCTTTACAGGGCTGATCCCCATTACTGGGCTAAGTTTTTAACCCCTGTTTTTAATTCAGCCACTGAAGTGGGTCCTCCCATGTCCTGGGCCAAGGCGGTCATTGTCCCAATATTTAAGAAGGGTTCAAGAGAGGACCCGGCCTGTTACCGGCCGATTTCCCTCTTGGATTCGCTGCAAAAATAATGGGAAAAGTCATACTTGAGAGGCTGACAAACTGGTTGGAAGAGAACACCGTCATCTCTGATCTACAGTACGGATTCAGAAAAGGGAGAGGTACTGTTGCTCAATGCCTCAATTTACATCTTGTGATAGGGAAATGCACGGTCGCAAGGCAGGGGGACATACATCTAGCTTTTATGGATTTGTCCACTGCCTTCGACCTTGTAAATCGCCAAAAACTTTGGACTTACCTGTCTGATATAGGGTTGGACCCCGTACTGATATCTTTCCTAGCTGATATCCACCATAATACTAGCGCAGCTGTTCGCTACAATGAAAATGGGAGCCTGACGGACGCCTGGCCAGTGAAGCGAGGGGTAAGACAAGGGTGCATCTTGGCTCCCCTACTATTCACACTTCACATAAATAAGCTGGGTGACGCCTTAATTTCAGCATGCAAGGACATCCCGAGAGTTGGTCAAAAAAAGATTCTCGCTCTACTTTATGCAGATGACACTGTGTTAGTGGCCAGGACAGCAAGAGGGCTACAATTACTTTTAGATTGTTTTATTAATTTTATGGACTCACTGGACTTGAAAACTAATTTTAAAAAGTCACATGCTATGTCATTAGGCAGCGGACCTGCAAAAAAGGCAGTTTTTTTCTGTAAGGGGCAGGCACTCACTAAAGTTCCCACCTTCCCATATCTGGGCATCGTATTTGATGACAGAAGGTCATGGGTGATGCAACGAGCGCTGAAGAAAAACACACTAGCGAGGGCCACAGGGGCCCTGTTGGGCTTTGCGAAAAGGCTAGGCTGCAAACCACTACCGGCCCTCATGAAAATTTACAATGCCAAATGTGTGCCCATGGTGTTGTATGGGAGTGAGGTATGGGGCTACACCGAAGTGAGTGAGATTAAAAGTGTAGAAAATGTCTTTTTTAGAAAAGTGTTGTCGCTACCGCAATCCGCAGCCACTTTTAATATACATGAAGACCTGGGGGCTGGCTACATTTCCAATCAAATTGCAGTGGCACCAATTCTAGGGTGGTTAAGAATTTGGGCACAACAAGCCCCAAATCTAAACCAACTAATCATCCAAGATTGTTTGTCCCTAGATAAGGCATTGGCGATACCCTGGATCCGCTATATTAAAACGAAAATGGATTCAATGGGTTGCCCTGATTTGTTTACAAACCCTAGAGCCTTAAGTAAAATCGCTATTAGGGCGGTTAAATCTCAATTCTTAAACAGGGGATGTTACAAAGGGAAGAAGATGATTTCATTAAACCCTCGGTTAGAAATGTTGTTATGCTAAGCATAAGGAGAGGGATGCAGCCGTATTTAACCTATATAAGCAAGCCTTTTCATCTGTTTGTCTTATTAAGGTTTAAGCATAACACGTTACCATGGCTGCTATCTTTCCCCAGTGGGTTTGCTAAAAGTGGGACTTTGGGGCCGTGCCCATGTGACAATTACTCTGAGCAAAACGTGCTCCACATGATCTTTTTTTGCAAATTTTATGTATTACCACGTAAGAAATTCATCTTGCCACTGTTAAGAGGTTATAACTTAAAGCAGGCCAGACCAGCCCTGGCCTATTTACAAATGCTTGGGACCACTGTGGTATGTTTGGGGTCTCGAGTTATATCATTGGGGCGATGAGATGTATAAAGGAATTATCGTTATCCTAAACCGCCCGTCTCGACCCCATTTGGAATGCTGCCCCCAGTATCTTTAAGAAATTTTCATGCTGTGACGAGTATTAGATGAATTTTGGATTTTTAGCCATTTATTAATTTTTAGCGGTTGACAAACATTTTATCTTGTTCATGTGTTCGCCAAATGTAAAGCTCTTCATTTTCATAATGTATTTGGATGTGTTAGCTGTGATATGTAAATATGATTAATTGTGAAATGCAATATTATTATGCTTTGATGGTTTTAAACTTTTTAACCGAATAAAGTAAATTTTTGACCTTGACTTTGAACAACAGCTTCATTGTGGTAACTCAATGTCAGCTCTGGAAGCACTTCTTCTCCCATTGTGTTTCGTGACTGGTTAACTAGAAGGACAATAGAGGAGGCAGGCCCAGGTGTTAACTACATCTGCCTCTGACAGGGAATGTCCCTTTCAAGATAATCAAGTTCTTGGCACCTTCCCAGATTGGTAACCTGTTAGAGGAACAGGACATCTCCCGACACACAAATCTTTTGGCTCAGTTATGGGAGCCAATTCACACCTAATATAGGAGCCATCCAGCTACAGGGTGACAGTCGGAAGCTCGGGCACATGGGTCTCTGGAGCTTTTAGGTATGTTAAAAGTAACTTTTAAAAATACATTTAATTAAATATTTGTCACACA
The DNA here is from genome assembly GCF_964261635.1 of Lissotriton helveticus. Classification (NCBI taxonomy): domain Eukaryota; kingdom Metazoa; phylum Chordata; class Amphibia; order Caudata; family Salamandridae; genus Lissotriton; species Lissotriton helveticus. Next base: position 1,771,037,738 of record NC_136063.1, read on the forward strand.
TTCAACTTTACCAATGAATTGGCTTTGTAATAATTATTTTATAAAGTCCTAGAAGTAACCTTTGCTCTGGTTCCTATGCAGAGATAACAAATTTAATTTTAACAATAACTCCTATTGCTTTCCTATGGGACAGATTACCCTGCTGCAATGAAAAAAGCTTTTAGGGCATTGTCACTGTAAGGACAGGTCTAAAATGAAACTTTTACATGTCCTACTTTTAAATGTCATGCGCCCTGCCTTATGGGCATTTAAGGCTTATTTAAGGGTGACATTAATATTTAAAAGGAGAATTTAGTCCTGTCAAAATGGTTTATTTTGTTAGGGCAAATTTGCAGTTTAACCCTGCACAGTCACACTACTGGTAGCAGGCCTGCAGTCATGTTTAGCATTGTTGTTTTAGTGATGGCACACTATGTGATGCTGTCCACTAGTGACAGTTAACGTATAGGCTCTGGTGACACTTTGTATGATATACTAGAGACTTATAGGTGAGTTAAATGTGCCAATTATGAGCCTAGCCAAATTCCACATGTTTTAGGGGACAGAGCATATGCACTGGGACCTGGTTAGCAGAGTCCCAGTGCACAGAAAAAAACAGCATCATTAGTCCCAAAAAAATAGGGGTGATTATGCCAAAAATAGGCATTTTCTTACAAACAATCTCACAGATTACAAGTTACAGGTGATGTTTTGTGTTGGAGGAAACAGTAGGCAACTCTATCCACTATCAATTCATTTCACTATGAAAGGATCATTGGTTTGGCAAGAAATACTATGAAGAGTAAACCCTTCTCTGTTTACATTCATTGCTGTTGTCCCATCAATATTTATCATTATTGGAGACGTGGTAGGGCTGTGTATGAACCATGACCGAACTTTGATTCAGTGTAGTTCTCGGGGGTATAGAGAAAGAATCCTGGGGCATATTACCAACGTTAAGCAATATTTATCGCTAACGATGCTTAGCAACACATTTTTTAACGCTAAGCATCGTCAGAAATTATCGCAGATAAACCTTGCTATTATCAAGGTTTATCGCAAATGCGATAAAAAACGGCCGCAATGCATGAATATCGCTGAAAAGTCAGCGATATTCATGCATTACCGAGCTAATGCTCTTAGCCATGTTATCCACCTCCCATTGGATAACATGGCTAAGAACTGCTCAGGGCAGGTGTTAGTTTTTGGAGATATTTGCGCTTAGCGCGATTATCTCCAAAAGTTGGTAATAGGAGATAGCGATGTTAGCGACTGTTTCCAGTCACTAACATCTTGGCACGCCCACTTTGCATGTCATTAGTGATAAATATCACTGACATGCAAAGCGGGGCCCAAGATGGTCGCTATCTCCTACTAGCTGTCGCTAACTGGTGTTAGCGACAGCTAGGTAATAGGGAGATAATTTTATCTCCGCTTTCTTGGCTTTTAAGATAAACCCCCTTGATAATATGCCCCCTGTTAGAACCTGGGATGTCAGGTCACCTAGGGTAGCCTGGCCTAGGGGTAAGACAAGCAATTCTAGAGGCACAAGTGTGAAGGTTGCAAACCACCCAGCAGTAAATCCACGCAATAACACTTAAAAAGGACACTACACCAATTTGTTAGGAAAATAAGTACTTGTTTATAAAAATAATATCTTTGCTCTCTTTTGACACTAGAATTCACAGTTCAATATAATGCATTCGGTCAGGGAAATAAATCACCAGTACGTTTAGATATGTCAAATAATGTCAAAAACACAGTACTCTTAAATTATCATCACATTACATTTAAATGACTTATAATCAGTAGCTCTATCTTCAGGAATGTTAACTTATTTCAGTAATTATTATCAATAGAACATTGCATCAGACACCAACATTAATATTCTACATTCAATCTGTAAATACTCCTGGTATGTGTAATTGGACTCCAGCATTAATTAACTTTGGCTCTCAATGAGGTGCTCTAGACTTTTCTCCTCAACACCACTACCCATCAACAAGGTGCACATTCAATGAGAGGTTTCAGTTAAACCAGATGTTTACAAATTTGTCAGCCGCCTTAATGAGGGGCTTATACCTCTTTTTAATTGACAAAAACTCTCAGCACCACTTCGGCACGTGCTCCTTCTCTCAGGTTCTAGTACAATAGCTTCCTTTTCCCTGGGCCAGCACTTACTAAAGGTAGTTTCCTCAATTTCCTTCCCACTTCATAGATCACAGGTGAGGAAGACAGTCAGTGTGTTTGAACTGCTTACACTGGCTCTAGCGCCCCTTTTCTCCCTCACATACAGATCTCTCAAAGACCCTTCTCCACTGATACTCGAGGAGATTAAGCCCTAACGGCTCACTCTTCCCACCTGCCCCACACACTCCTTACTGTGCCAGGGAGGCGTTACTCCCCAAGTCTCCGCGTGTTGGGCACTATCAGGCGGCTCCACAGCAGTCCCGGCTGGCAGATACTGAAGTGATCACCTCCCGCCCAATCGGCTTCCTGTTCCCGAGGCTAGCGCAGGGAGGATCGGGGACGGGCTCTCTTCCACCCGGAACCCGCTGTCAGAGCCTCAAGACTCGCTTCCACAATCCTGGGGTTGGCGCTGCGGGGACGGACTGGCGCAGATGAGCGCCACTGCCTCTTCCTCCTCCGATCCGGCTCCGCCTCACAGAGCCCGGCGGCTCAACTGGGCATGCGCGGAAAGCGAGTGTCTCACTGCCAGAGACCGCGCTGCTCGAACGGCGCTGCCCTTCTTCTCCGCCCACCCGGAAATCGACAAGGGCTTCTCCAGGTCCGCTCCTCACCTCAGGACTTTCAGCTGCAGTTCCAAATCGGCGCCGCTCGCCTCGCGCCGATTCAGGAACAGAACGGCTTGTTGTTTCACTGCCTCTGCTCCCTCAGCACTCACACGCCGTTCCAGAAGCAGAACAGCTCGTTGTCTCGCTGCCTCCGCTCCCCCAGCCCTCGTTGCAACAGGTAGGAAGAGGGACACGGTGGGGTTGTGGCACCAGGGGGGGCGATTCCAGCAGTCGGGCAGAACTTAATTAACGAGCTGAGCAAGGGGGGGGCACAAGGATTAGCCCCTTTCCGTTTGAGATTCTTGCTGCAACAGTCTCACTGAAATCTTTATGCTGGGCAGAGGACTGCACTTCACAGTGCTGCAGTCTCCTTCTCCTGTTCACTTCCCTATTCTTCCAGTCAAGGGATTAGTCAGGCGCCCAGGGTCTCCAGTAACCCTCAACAGCGGGGTCAAGACAAGTAACCCAAAGGGGGGGTAGTGTGGTGGATCAATAAGGCAGCTTCCCAGTCCAGGAGGTCAACCCTTTGACTAGCCTCCCCCCACCTTTAGCTACAGCCTGTCCTCCAGCTGACTCTCTCTGGCAAGACAAAATGGCTGCCCCGCATTCCGCCTTATATAGGCTGCCCCTCAGTGGTCCAGAAAGGACCAGAAGGTTCTGGAACGCCCTATACTGGTCTATGGGCAAGTTCTGGGTTTGGCAGTTAAGGCAGTTGGTAACCACCATTTTGTGTGGTTCCAACTTTTCCTGTCAGAACAGGCCTCTGGGCCTGAGGTGAAAGACTATGAGGGACAAAAGAACACCTATCCCCTTGGCCAACACCTATAAAACTAGTGGACACAAAAATTTATTAAGGGTATGAGGGGCAAAAAGGGGACAAAATAAATAATAAATTGGAGGGACTACGCAAAAAAACCAGACAGGTCTAACACGCGTCCCCCCCAGCTGAAAGTGGGGAGAACTACCCAACCCCTTGGGAGTCCTCATCACTAAGGCGGAAATACCTGGAGAGACCGTCTGCATTGGCGTGGTCCACTCCAGGCCGATGTTCCACCCGGAAGTCCATTCCCTGTAGGGAGATAGACCACCTCAACAGCTTGGGATTTTCCCCCTTCATTTGCATCAGCCAACGAAGGGGTCGGTGGTCAGTCTGAACCAGGAAGTGCGAGCCAAAGAGGTATGGCCGCAGCTTCTTCAGAGCCCACACCACCGCAAAAGCTTCCCGCTCAATTGCACTCCACTTCTGTTCCCGGGGAAGCAGTCTTCTGGATAAGAAGACCACAGGCTGATCCAGGCCCTCTTCATTTAGTTGCGATAACACTGCCCCAATGCCATGTTCTGATGCATCTGTTTGGACAATGAACTCCTTGGAGAAGTCGGGAGCCTTCAGGACCGGTGCTGCACACATTGCCTGCTTCAACTTTTCGAAGGCTTGCTGACAATCCCTCGTCCAAACTACCCGTCGAGGTTGTTTCTTTGAGGTGAGCTCTGTGAGGGGCGCTACAATAGTGCCATACCCCTTCACAAAGCGACGGTAGTAGCCTGTGAGGCCCAGGAAAGCTCGGACCTCAGTCTGTGTCTTGGGTGGTTCCCAGGCCATGATTGCCTCAATCTTTGCCTGCAGGGGCTGCACTGACCCCCTACCCACCAAGTGTCCAAGGTACACAACCGACCCCTGCCCAATCTGGCATTTGCTGGCCTTGATTGTCAATCCAGCCTTTTTCGGGGGTTGGAGAACTGCTTGCAAATGTTGCAAATGGTCCTCCCAACTGCTACTGAAGACAGCAATGTCATCCAGGTAGGCAGCAGAGAAACTCTCCATTCCAGAGAGGACCTGATTCACCAGCCGCTGAAATGTGGCAGGGGCATTTTTGAGCCCAAAGGTCATCACACAAAATTGGAAGTGTCCCTCAGGCGTGGAGAAGGCTGACCTTTCCTTTGCTCCATCTGTCAAGGAGATCTGCCAGTACCCTGAAGTGAGGTCAAAGGTACTTAGGTATTGGGCAGCTCCTAGCCGGTCAATTAACTCATCCGCCCTAGGGATCGGATGAGCATCAGTCTTTGTAACTGAGTTCAGTCCTCGGTAATCCACACAGAACCTCAGTTCTGGTGTGGTGCCTGGTGGGGCGGCTTTTGGCACTAGCACCACCGGACTGGACCAAGGGCTATTGGAAGGATCTATCACTCCTAGCTCTAGCATCTTGGCAACCTCTCCATGGATGCTAGCCTTCACCTTGTCTGACAGCCTGTAGGTCTTTGACTTCACTGGGGGGCTGTCTCCTGTGTCCACAACATGGGTACACAGGTGGGTTCTTCCCGGGACAAGGGAGAACAACGAAGAGTACTGCTCCAATACCTGGCGGCAATCCTCTCGTTGCTCAGGAGTTAGGGATGGGGAGAGAATCACTCCCTCCACCGACCCATCCTTCTCTTGGGATGAAAAGAGATCCGGGAGAGGCTCGCTTTCTGCTTCCTCGGCACCATCCGTCACCATCATCAGGATAACCTCTGGCCTCTCATGGTGGGGTTTGAGGCGATTGGCATGCAGCACCCGTAGGGGCTGTCGCGGGGTCTTGAGATCCACCAAGTAAGTGGCCTTACCCTTCTTTTCCAACACCTCAAATGGGCCTGTCCAACGATCTTGAAGGGCACTTAGCTCTCCAGGTTTCATCACCCACACTTTTTGGCCAGGCTCCAACTCCACCGGGTGAGCATTTTGGTCGTACCCTTCCTTCATTACTGCCTGGCTGGCCTCCAAGTTATCAGAAGCCTGCTTCCACAACTTGGCCATCTGGCTCCTAAAGGCCAGCATGTAGCTCACCACATCCTGAGGAGGTTTCCTGGGAGACTTTTCCCATCCATCCTTCACCAGGCTGAGAGGTCCACGCACAGGGTGCCCATACAACAATTCAAAAGGGCTGAAGCCCACTCCCTTCTGCGGCACCTCTCTGTAGGAGAACAGCAAGCAAGGCAGGAGGACGTCCCATTTCCTCCGTAGGCTCTCAGGCAGACTTCTTATCATGCCCTTCAGGGTCTTATTAAACCTCTCAACCAGTCCATTTGACTGGGGGTGATAGGGAGTGGTGAACCGGTAGGTCACTCCACACTCCTTCCACATTGTCCGCATGTAAGCTGACAGAAAGTTGGTCCCCCTGTCGGACACAACTTCCTTGGGGAATCCTACTCGGGTAAAGATTCCCATCAGGGCCCTAGCCACCACAGGTGCAGTAACAGTCCTCAGAAGAATGGCCTCTGGATAACGTGTGGCATGATCCACTAGAACCAGGATAAACCTGTGACCAGCTGTTGTTGGTGGATCCAATGGCCCTACAATGTCGATGCCCACCCTTTCAAAGGGGGTGCTAACGACTGGAAGTGGTTCCAGGGGAGCTTTCAGCTTCACTCCTGTTTTCCCACTGGCCTGGCAGGATACACATGTCCGACAGTAAGTGTTGGACGCCACTTTCATCTGAGGCCAGTAAAAGTGGAGGACAAGCCGAGCAAAGGTCTTGTCCTGGCCTAAGTGTCCTGCCAAGGGTATTGCATGAGCCAATTCCAGCAGAAAGGCTCGGTATTGCTGCGGGACCACCAAGGCCCTTGATGAGCCAGGTAGGGGTACCTTGGGTTCACTGTAGAGGAGTCCATCCTCCCAGTAAATATGGTGATGTCCCGTAGCATCACCTGCTGCCTGGGCTTCAGCCTGACGCCTCAGTCCCTCAAGGGTAGGGCACTCCCTCTGCCCCTTACAGAATTCCTCTCTGGTAGGTCCTCCCTCCACATGCCACTCAGCAGGGATGGGTAAATCCTCCAGAGAGTCTACTTCCCCCTCCATGGACTCCTGGCCCACCACCGCAGGTGGCCGATCTGTCACATGGGGCGTGGAAGCCGAAGCAGGCTCTTCCTGTCTCCGGGTCTGTCCCTTTTTGGCAGCGGGTTGGGCCATTGTTCCAGGCTCCAACCCAGGCGAACTCCCTCTCCGGGCAGTCACAGACCGTGTGCTTACACAGGCCCAGTCAGGTGTACCCAGCATCGCAGAATGCGTCCGGTATTCCACCTCTCTCCAAGTGTTGTGCTCCATGTCATTCCCCAACAGACAATCAACTGGCACGGCAGGGCTTACGGCAACTCGAAGTGAACCTGCAACCCCCTCCCACTCAAAGGGAACCTCAGCCACTGGATAGTGGCCCATTCTGCCGTCAGCCATCGCGGCGGGGTGGAGTACATGGGGAACCACCTGCTCTGGAGACACCAGTTGACTCCTCACCATAGTCATACTGGCTCCTGTATCTCTCAGAGCTTCCCCTCTCTGGCCATTGATGGTGACCCACTGCCCATACTTTGTAGTATTTGGGGGCACCTGGATCTTTGGAACCATCTCCCGTTCTCCCAGGGACACTAAGGTGACACCCGCCCACTCACCCCCCTTATCTAAGGGCAACTCCTCCCCGAGCGCTACACTAGCTACTCCCGGTGACTTTCCTCCGGTGGGAGGGGGTGGTCTCTTTGGGCATCTGACATCTCCCTTATAATGTCCAACACCACCACATTCAAAACAGTGGAGAACCCTTGGCTGCTGGCTTTGGCCAGGATTAGGGTTTCTGGGCGGGTTTGCCCTAGGGGTGAAACCTGCTCCCTTACCTTGGAAATTATTTTGGGGACCTTTGGAGAACGCCTTCTTTTTATCTCCCCCCTCCTTCTTCTGGGGGGCGCCCTGTCCGGCTTTTTGAGAATCTCCTCCAGTCCCCTTTGAGGACACCCGGGTACTTGCCCAAGTGTCCGCCTCCTCTGCAAGCTTCCGGGGATTGGTCAGCTTGCTGTCCACCAGGTGTTGGCGCAACTCGGGAAAACATTTCTCGAGGAGGTGTTCTTTCAAAAATAGATTGTACAGCCCCTCATAATCTTTCACCTCGCTGCCCTTGACCCAACCCTCCAAAGCTTTCTTGGCGTAGTCTAAAAAGTCTACCCAATTCTGGGTACTCAGTTTGTGACTTCCCCTGAATTTCTGTCTGTACCTTTCAGGGGTAAGTCCAAACTTCTTCACCAGTGCCACCTTCATTGTAGGGTAGTGGGTTTGCTCATCCTGCTCCAGAGCCAACAAGGTGTCTCTGCCAGCAGGGGGCATGTATTTATACAGCCCACCTCCCCAGTGAGTTTCTAAGATCCCGTGAGCCCTTAGAGAAACTTCGTAGGCGGCCAGCCATTTGGCAATGTCATCGCCTGGGGTGTAACTAGCGATGACATCTTTGGGTAAATAGGGTCTGGGTTCCCTGGTGTTCACCTTAGTTTCGCTGCCACCATTATCTGGATTGGGAGACCTTTGTATTAAGGCTTGTAGGTCCATCTCTTTGATGGTTCGCTCATGGGCTAACCTCCTGTCCTCCCTTTCCATATCCATCCTAGCTAATTCCAACTTCATTCTCCTCTCCTCCCTCCTATCTTCTAGCTCGGCGTCAGTTAAACCCCTCTCTGAGACGCTGCTGCCCTCCCTCGAAGGTGTCCTGGGACCCGTCAGCAGATTCCCCCTTCCAGCTTGGTTCAACATTGCAATCTCAAGGACAGTGTCCCTGTCACTCCCTTCGGTATCTGGTTCTTCCACTAAATGAGCTTCCACCCATGCCCTTATGCTTGTCAGCAACTCGCCTTTCTTGGCACCTTTGTTAAAGAATATCCCTTGTTGCTGACACCATTCTCTGAGTTGGGTCACAGTATTGGATTCTAGCTCTTTAAAATTCAATTCCATCTTTCACTATGGAATAAAATTAACACACAGGAGAAAACCAAGAAGTGACCTGAGGTTAACCTCCACCCACCACCAGAAATGAATTTGGAAAAAACAGAATTCAAATTAGGAGGGCCGCAAGGAGAAAACTCCTGGTGTAGGTCAGTGTATTGCGTTGAATTACTAATGAGTAGCTGCAACCAAGTCAGAATCCCACCGCTAGGCACCAAATGTTAGAACCTGGGATGTCAGGTCACCTAGGGTAGCCTGGCCTAGGGGTAAGACAAGCAATTCTAGAGGCACAAGTGTGAAGGTTGCAAACCACCCAGCAGTAAATCCACGCAATAACACTTAAAAAGGACACTACACCAATTTGTTAGGAAAATAAGTACTTGTTTATAAAAATAATATCTTTGCTCTCTTTTGACACTAGAATTCACAGTTCAATATAATGCATTCGGTCAGGGAAATAAATCACCAGTACGTTTAGATATGTCAAATAATGTCAAAAACACAGTACTCTTAAATTATCATCACATTACATTTAAATGACTTATAATCAGTAGCTCTATCTTCAGGAATGTTAACTTATTTCAGTAATTATTATCAATAGAACATTGCATCGGACACCAACATTAATATTCTACATTCAATCTGTAAATACTCCTGGTATGTGTAATTGGACTCCAGCATTAATTAACTTTGGCTCTCAATGAGGTGCTCTAGACTTTTCTCCTCAACACCACTACCCATCAACAAGGTGCACATTCAATGAGAGGTTTCAGTTAAACCAGATGTTTACAAATGTGTCAGCCGCCTTAATGAGGGGCTTATACCTCTTTTTAATTGACAAGAACTCTCAGCACCACTTCGGCACGTGCTCCTTCTCTCAGGTTCTAGTACAATAGCTTCCTTTTCCCTGGGCCAGCACTTACTAAAGGTAGTTTCCTCAATTTCCTTCCCACTTCATAGATCACAGGTGAGGAAGACAGTCAGTGTGTTTGAACTGCTTACACTGGCTCTAGCGCCCCTTTTCTCCCTCACATACAGATCTCTCAAAGACCCTTCTCCACTGATACTCGAGGAGATTAAGCCCTAACGGCTCACTCTTCCCACCTGCCCCACACACTCCTTACTGTGCCAGGGAGGCGTTACTCCCCAAGTCTCCGCGTGTTGGGCACTATCAGGCGGCTCCACAGCAGTCCCGGCTGGCAGATACTGAAGTGATCACCTCCCGCCCAATCGGCTTCCTGTTCCCGAGGCTAGCGCAGGGAGGATCGGGACGGGCTCTCTTCCACCCGGAACCCGCTGTCAGAGCCTCAAGATTCGCTTCCACAATCCTGGGGTTGGCGCCGCGGGGACGGACTGGCGCAGATGAGCGCCACTGCCTCTTCCTCCTCCGATCCGGCTCCGCCTCACAGAGCCCGGCGGCTCAACTGGGCATGCGCGGAAAGCGAGTGTCTCACTGCCAGAGACCGCGCTGCTCGAACGGCGCTGCCCTTCTTCTCCGCCCACCCGGAAATCGACAAGGGCTTCTCCAGGTCCGCTCCTCACCTCAGGACTTTCAGCTGCAGTTCCAAATCGGCGCCGCTCGCCTCGCGCCGATTCAGGAACAGAACGGCTCGTTGTTTCACTGCCTCTGCTCCCTCAGCACTCACACGCCGTTCCAGAAGCAGAACAGCTCGTTGTCTCGCTGCCTCCGCTCCCCCAGCCCTCGTTGCAACAGGTAGGAAGAGGGACACGGTGGGGTTGTGGCACCAGGGGGGGCGATTCCAGCAGTCGGGCAGAACTTAATTAACGAGCTGAGCAAGGGGGGGGCACAAGGATTAGCCCCTTTCCGTTTGAGATTCTTGCTGCAACAGTCTCACTGAAATCTTTATGCTGGGCAGAGGACTGCACTTCACAGTGCTGCAGTCTCCTTCTCCTGTTCACTTCCCTATTCTTCCAGTCAAGGGATTAGTCAGGCGCCCAGGGTCTCCAGTAACCCTCAACAGCGGGGTCAAGACAAGTAACCCAAAGGGGGGGAGGGTGGTGGATCAATAAGGCAGCCTCCCAGTCCAGGAGGTCAACCCTTTGACTAGCCTCCCCCCACCTTTAGCTACAGCCTGTCCTCCAGCTGACTCTCTCTGGCAAGACAAAATGGCTGCCCCGCATTCCGCCTTATATAGGCTGCCCCTCAGTGGTCCAGAAAGGACCAGAAGGTTCTGGAACGCCCTATACTGGTCTATGGGCAAGTTCTGGGTTTGGCAGTTAAGGCAGTTGGTAACCACCATTTTGTGTGGTTCCAACTTTTCCTGTCAGAACAGGCCTCTGGGCCTGAGGTGAAAGACTATGAGGGACAAAAGAACACCTATCCCCTTGGCCAACACCTATAAAACTAGTGGACACAAAAATTTATTAAGGGTATGAGGGGCGAAAAGGGGACAAAATAAATAATAAATTGGAGGGACTACGCAAAAAAAACCAGACAGGTCTAACACCCCCCTACTATTACAACTTACAAATAATTAAGAAGTAACGTGTTGTCAGTAAATTTAACCTCAAATGATTATGCTAATGTGCAAGATCATGGTTCCTATTTCTCAGAGTGAGATCAACCAACGTTAGAGTCAAAGGTTTGCCTAGCTTGCCGGTATAGTATCAATAATATAGCAGAACACACTGGCACAGAGGGAAATTATTATCCTCATACATTTGCAAACAATTAATTAAGCTGTGCTCAGGATCAGTTACGAACCCCAATCCCCACGGGTCATTATACATGTTTTTCTATTATTAGCGAATGTTTACCCTTAAATTAATTATTTTGTGGCTCAAGATCAAAATATCACTAATCAGTTAAATGCCTCATGTAGGGGACATGGAGCACTGCCTTCCCAGTGAGTCTGTTGGTGTCCTCCAAGTTTACTTATTCTGCTTCAGTTTGTCTCAGTTGAGAGAGTGGACCTTTCCCATTTTCTTCAGAATTCCTTCATCCAGCTTGTTTTCTATTTAACATCTGTCAACTGCTCTCCTATCAAGCCGCGCCTAGTTCTTATCCTTCTGCTGTACCTTCTTTCTATAGCAACCCTTGTCTCTTTTTAACTAAGTTAAAGTTTTTTGTAATGCATTCTCTTTAGAATGTAACGCCATGAGTTATCAATGTTATTCACTCCTTACATCTTCTCTTTACATGTAGAAAAGATGTGTGGGTTGAGACGCTCCTCCTGCACCGTGTGGGAGGCCAATTGAGGGCTTTAGAACAACTTTACATTGATGGCTCTAAGCACACTTGGGGCTGAATTTAGAATTTGGTGGATGCATTACTACTGATTAATGTCCTAATATAATTGTCATTTGCTTAAAAAATGTTGTGCTTTCTCCTTCCTAATCTTGTTTATCAATATGTTAGGCCTATAATATTTAAATGTTTACAGATTACATACTTTGCGTTATATGCGCAGGATATGCAATATATATTGGCCCGGAAACCATTACTAATCCACCACTTATCCTTTGGGTTTCGGAGTAGCTTGCTTTTTGCCAAAAAGTGCTTCAACGCCTCCTCAGGGGTAGTAAGTGCTATATAAATACAATTACAATTATAATTGAAAAGTATTTTTATATCTGGCAACGTTTGTCAGGTCAACTGGCCAATTTTGCCTGTCTGTTTCCAGTGCTTTACAACCGTGCTCGTTCTCTTTATGAATAAACAGTCAGATTCATGGGCCTGAAATTATTGTTAGGAGGGTGAAGCAACTAATTGTTAAGAGGGTAAAGCAACCAATTGGCAGAATCCTACTGGGGTTTCTGAACAAACAGAACATTTTAAAGTACTATGCACTGAAATTTTCAGCATGCAGATTTTGCAAATTCTTTATGTTTTTTAGTAGCTTTTATAACTCTGTGACTGTCCCAGACCCAAACCCCAGCCTCTTATAGATTACGTTTTGCCATTGTGGTATAGGTGCTCATCAAAATCAGGTGCGCTAGTCGGGCTTAATATTTCGTTTTTGAGCTTTCCACTTGTGATGCCTGTTAATACACCATGGGCCGTATTATGAAGCAAGGGCGATACATTATAGCCGCTTTTATCGGCAGGAAACTACAGCTAAAGCGGTGATAATGGGGTTGATAATATGCCCTTGTGAATTCCCATAGAAGCCCAGGTTAACACCAGAACCTGGGCTTCTATGGGAATTCACAAGGGCATATTATCAAGCCCGGGACCAGGGTTCAATTCCCGACGCAGCAGGGTCGTGGACCAGGGTCAGCGGACTCGATAATTCTCGCCTCGGTGCCTACTCTAACCAGGGGTCCCACTGGGCAACTCTGGGCATTAGCTTGCCTAATCTCCACAATGGCCCCATCAACGCCGGGGATGCCTGGCTTCACCTTAGGGACTCCCAGTAGGGACCATCCCACAGGGAAAGCCAGGACGGGTTCCCCAGCGGCATACCGCGCCAGGATAATCTGGTAGTAATTGAGCGCGTTACAAAACAGCTTATAACATAGCATAACATAACATTATCGCCGCTTTAGCGGCAGTTTCCTGCCGATAAAAGCGGTGATAATGTATCACCCTTGCTTGATAATATGGCCCCTATATTCTTTCTAATGTTTTGAAGATATTATTCTTCAGTAGTGAAATCTCTTATGATAGTGATCCTCATTGCCACTTTGACTCAATGACATCCTTCTGTTATTCGTTATTTTCAGTCTTTGCGTTACCTCTCATTACTTTGACAGCTAACTTTGTTTTCTGTCAAAATGAGTATCAATATCTACTCAGTGCTCTTTGCATAAAAACTCCAAGTGATTTTATAAAGTTGGATGGAACTTCTGACAGGTCCAAAAATATGCTTATATATATATATATATATAATTTAAGCAACTGGCTTTATTTTAGTACTTCAAAGTTGCTGCAACAATTCTGTGTCAGCCACTCCCAGCACGTAGGTCTGGATCTTGCCATCTCAGATATACATTCCATTTTTATTTTTAGCCGTTTGTTAACAAGTGCTTTCAAAAGATGCAAACACACAAAACAGGCTTGCAAAGTTTGGATATCTTTATCAAATGTGTCTGCAAAATGTCAACATTACCTTTACAAGATATCAACTAGATTTTTTTTCCTAAATTGCGTTTGCACCGCAATGATAAGATTGCTAAGCATGTTTACTTATTACGTTATGACAAATATATGCAACATGGATCGAGCATTATGTTTTTGCATTGGTATATAAGCCTACATTGTTTGTCTACCCAGGTGCGCATTAATTTAGGGCCCCATTCACCAATAATGTATCCCTGTATTTCCCCATTCCCACTTTTACTCAATGACGCTCTTCCGTTATTCTCGAATTAAGATTGTCTCAAACTATACTAAATTACTATGTTTGAAGCAAATTCGTTTTTTTGTAACATGCACATTTCTGCAAGAGCATAACCGGAAAGCTGTGACAGTAGGTAATTTCCAGGAGCACTCCCGCAAAACCTTTAAAAGTGCTATTGCACGGCAAAAAAAAAATTCTACACTATGAAGTTGCTTTTCCCTGTGGAGAAACATCTTCCTCAGATGCTTGGTGCACCGTTCCCATTGCCATATTGTAATGTCCCTCAGCTTTTTCAAGGTGAATATCATTTAAAAAAAGAAAAACACTTGAACATACTTGAATTGCAAAACTGAGTGCATTCCCAGTCGACCTCCTTCTTAGAATAGTTTTATTCACTTGACTGAGATTCGAAAATCAAACAAATCCACATCTAAAAATATTGTTGCCACAGTCCATTATTTTGAATATAAGAAAAACATGTATTTGACCTTAATGATCATTTCTGTGCTCCTCAAGTGTGGTAGTAACTTGTAAGCAATGATAAGTCAAAACTTATTGAATGAAAAGGAGTAAATCAAGTCTACAACATACTTCACATGCAATCTATATTCCCTCCTAATTAGAATAGTGGGCCTGACCACTATCATTTTTTTGTGTGTGCATCTCCCTGTGATTAAGTTACATTTTTTAACTTTGAGGTATACAGAAGCTTCAGTGACATCAAATATTTTGATATGAGGCATCTATCGTTCCTCTGCATTTCTCCCGGACCACTTAGAGCCCCTGCCGCATGGTATTGCCTTTCATTCACTCTGCTGATCTACTTTGTTCCCAGTGGCTTCCTCATCTTTTGATAAACACTGGATACTTTCACCATTTGGCATTTGAATATATTCAGATAGCCCTTGGACGCCCTCTCATCATTTGCCACTGACCAGCTCCAGTAACCGGTTAATTCACGGGCTTACCCTTCATTATCAGTACAAAAACAGGTGGTCACTGTGGAACAAAAATATTCAATCTAATCACATCACCCAAAATAAATACATTATTCAAATAAATTTCAAATTCAAGTATATTTATATCAGTATTGACATAATGCAAACAATCTATACAATTGCACAAAGGTGCTCCAAGGGAAAGTGAAAGTAGTGTGCTCGAAAATGTGCTCATTTGAGGGTTTCAAAGAAGTGAAGTAGGGATATATACAGTATTTATATAGTATTTACAAAGACCTGTCCGGCCACCTTATTGGCTAAAAATATATCAAGATACACAGTATTGAAGAGATACAGTAAATCAATTACTGTTATCTATCTGAGTACAGGTACAGTACAGGTGCACAATAAGGGACAGTCGACGTTTCAACCCAAATGATATGTGGAGGAACATTGAGTCCTTAAAATGGGGTCTTCGTCAGGACAGTAAGAGCCTTTTTAATTCCACGGCAGATGAGTCAGTGGAATAAATCACATAGATGGGCCCGTAGGCTCCTTGGTCAGAAAAACAAGTTGTCTCAAAAATGTTGGACATTTTTTTTAAGAACTTGTAGGCATTTGGATCACACAGTAAAAGAATGAGCCACGTAGCATTGGCAAGGAATATGTTCACGTTTGTAGCCGTATGCACAGGTAATAGAGTCAATCAGGAAGAATCTCTAAGCACTTTGGAAAAATCCAGCAGTGTACCCACCATTATCATCAGACGCTTTACTGCAATTATGTAAATGTGGGATTCTTGTAAAGCGCACTGTTACTCTACCCGAGTGTCCTGGCGCTGTAGACCGCTGGGGAACCCGTCCTGGTTTTCCCTGTGAGATGGTCCCTTTCTGGGTATCTCCAGGGTGAAACCAGGCATCCCCGGCGTCTGTGGGGGGCTTTGGTAGAGATGAGGCAAGCTTAATGCCCAGAGTTACCGAGTGTGTTCCCTGGTTAGAGTAGGCACTGAGGCGAGAAATTATCGAGTCTGTTGACCCTGGTCCCAGACCCTGCCGCGTCGGGAATTGAACCCTGGTCCCGGGCCGTTCTCTGCTTACAGGTCTGCCGCCTCTAACCAGTGAGCCACACCACTCCAATTATAATCACTGTACCTGGGGCTTCAACACCCTGGCTGTGATTTTATACTATTAACTTGATCAGCAGGCATCCTTCCCAGGCAACACAATACATTTTGTCCCGAAGATGATCCCACCACTACATAAGGGATCGGAACACCATTGAGTTTAGCACCTTGACACAGAATTGTTCATCATAACTATTGTATAATGGTGCAATGGTGCTTTCACTATGCTTGTGGCCTAATTGTTGATTGTATCTTGGCCATAATTGTCAATGCCTGAGTTATTTTAACTTTATTTCTTGACACTACCCCACTGTCTTTTATGTTTTCTCAATGTTATTTATAATGTAAATACAAATGTTAATTTTTCCACAGGAGTTCTATGACACAGTTCTTATTATATCACTGTGGTAATAATTTCCTTTATTTTTGCTGCAGGGGACCACTGTTTCTATATAATCAATTATTATGATGTCATCAGGATTAAGGTCTTGGGGCATAATTTCCTGGGATTCATGGTCAAAGGCCATATGCGGCCGTATTATGGTAATTGCGCCTTTTCATTGTTTGCACCTGGCGCACCTTTAAACAGTTGCTCCAGGTGCAAACATTGAAAATGCACCCTATTACCATGAATGTGTTGCCCCCAGGGCAGCTGCGAACTCGTGCTGCCCAGGGGACAGTGCATTCCAGTGAAAAATGGAGCGGTTGCTTTACAGCCCCTCTGTATATTCACCGTTTTGAGGGGATTCGATATCCCCTTGCAGGTGGGGCTGTCTGCAAGGAGATGTCTAAGGGGGTCCATAGGTCCCCCTTCACCCATCTAGAGGGCTGCCATCAGAGAGTGCACTGACAGTGCATCACCTTTTAGATGGTGCACTATCAGTGTGAAACAGCGAGAGGCCAGGTTGAACATTTCTCAATCAACAAATTACTCAAAACGGGCTCATAGACAAATTTAATTTCCTGACTGTTTCACTTGGGGTCACGTTTTATTTCACTTTGATCTGAATTAGTCAACACCTAACTAATCTTAACAGATCAACAGTCTTCCTTTAGTCAATGGACCATTAGTCAAGTAGTTGATGGTGATATTATCAATTTAACTAATATGACTTATAACTTTCAATAAAATAATCACAGACTTCCTGGTAAGATTTAATGAATTTTATCTAATAACTCATTCAAAATGAGCGCTCATTGATACAGATTCACTGTGCAAACTCCATCAACTTTCATTGGAGCGAAAACTCATTTATCCAATACATTCAATTCACAGATCTATTCAACAAGTGGATAGATGGAGAGACAAAAGACATAAAATATCACACATTTGCAAAACGTACTGCAAATTTAAGACAGAAATGTAATTACCAAGTGGTGAAATTGGAAACCCAACCCCTGGCCAAAAGGATTGGTGGAGGTCACTTGATAAAGAGTCAGGAGACAAAGACTATAGGACAAGTGCAGGATAGGATTATACTTACTACACTTCTCTAGAACCCGACGCACCGGAGCGCATCCCTCAATCACACTCTCTCCTTCCTCGATATTCTTCCGCAATTCTTCGATCTATTCAGGCTGTCTTTCAGTATTGAATTTTCCCAGTCTGTTCTTCTCCAGCAGCAGCTCTCGCCCCCTCCTCACTCAGCATGGACATCTGTGTCAATCTCAAAAACCAGCAAATCTCTCTACACCTCAACCTTAAGTCACTCAAATTATACCCTTTAATTCTGCATGTCCCACCCTCAAAAGTTGCAAGTATTCGTGAATCCTGGACTGCGATTGGGCAAGGCAGGGGTGTTGTCATCACCTCATGCTGTCATTTTTGATTTCTTCACTAATTCTTTGTCTAGTAAACCCTCCCTATTTAATTTATTCATATTTCAGAAACACTTCCTTTCACACACATTCATAAAACAGATGAGCTAAAAATGTATATCATTCTTCAGTTCAGTTAAGAAACGTTCCTAGGCATTTTGTTCTTGGTTCTTGGCAGCCGGTCACTCCAAAACTTCTGTGCGCAAACTCCACTTGTATTACGTCTCAACCACCATCTTTTCTTTTGGCTTAGCACATCAGGCCCAAACGCATACTTTTAATAAAGGAATCATAAACAGATGTTATTTTCTCAAATATGTTATTATCACTGTTCACCACCCACTTCTACTCTATCCCATGTTATTTTCTTCTTTGTTAAGCAAAAGCATTAGCAGCGATAACTCTTTTTAAGACCAGGCAAGCATATGCCAGGCACGAGCTACCTCGAGACCTACAGTTAGTGACTCCTTGCGCATGCGTGAGAGTTTCCCTCTCACATGGGTTAATCACGTGGGTATTACACAGCATTAGTTCGCACATATGCAAAATGATTTTCGGTTTCAAGCGGGATTTCAGTTACGCAGCGAATTATTCTTTGATATTTAAGCAAGCAGAACGCCTTTTTCCCCATGTATGAATGTCGTGTGTATGTAATTTTTCTTTGCTCTTCTATTTTAATTTGTTAGTATCTTGTTAATGAGAGGTTGATTCAAGGAAGTTTCTTTTCCTCAAATCCTTGCTCCATCAATCCCCCCTCTGATGGTATTTTAGAGCCATCATATCCTACCCATAATTACCAATTGCCAAGTTTAACATTAAATCTTAGTGTCTACATTAGTTTTTTACACATTCTTTATTCTTCTCCTTTATGTTCATTTCTTTCATTTTACCATAAAAAATTGTCTTTCATTTGCTCTAATTCTATCTCCTCCCGTTTTCTCTTTTTTCCCATTCTTTTGTTCTTCATTTCAATCACTGACCCTTTTCTAATTTTTCCCTTACAACATTGAAAGGTCATTACTATTCTTAATATCACTAATGCTATTGAAATCATAGGGATTAATATCTTTCCAAATACACTACTTCCAAAAGTGGAAAACCAGTTACCTATTTTTAAAAGACTTTTTCTAAAATGTTTCCATGCACCGTCAACCTCTAGTTGGATCAAATCATTATGAATCTTCGTAATATTCCTTATATATCCCTCAATACCTTTACTTTTATCCAGGATATATTTACAGCAATGTTGAACTTTCAACATGCCACAGACTCCACCCTCCTTTGCCAAAAGAATTTCAAGGGCAAGTCCGTTTTGCAAAACCATAGATCTGATTGCAACCATTTAGGTATTTATCATTAAGTATCCTCCAGCTGTATCTGTTGATAACTGATCAACTACAGTGGAGAATAGACGTATTTTATGAGAATATATTGTGACTCTAACTGACGGTATCAATGTAGCAAATATATCCCCTATTATTTCTGAAAAAGTTGCTCTTCTATTTCTTGTTAGTTCTTTGCTTATATCATTCATTTCATTGTTCTTAGTAATGTGATATACCTTCGGAAATAAAATGGCAAGCTAACAACTGCCATACCATTGTGCAGGTAATCTATATAGGCACTTTTACTGCACACATAATAGATTCCCGGAAATACTGGATAAGTTCCTCCTTTTAGTCCCCATGCCCCAATGCCCCCATTATTAGGAAGGTATGTTCGCTTTCGCCAGTACAAATGAATATACTCTGATATTCAGTCTTTAATCTATGTAGACAGAATTTCCCCAGTTTCGACAAGTCCAGGGATATTGCCGCATGAACCTCGCATTTCTTATAATCCTCTTGTAAAGCAACCCAGGGAGGTATATGGGACTTTTGCTCAACCGCTTTCTTTTGGAAATCCTGTCTTCTTTCTTCTACTAAATTTAGAAAATCTTTTTCCTCATCACGCAAAAGGCATGTTAGATTATTTCTATGTGCATGTGTTATGTCTATGGGATTTGTAGTTAAAAAGAATTCTCCCATAAACTCTGCATTTCTAGCACTAACTACTGGATTCATATTTTTTCTAATAGGAATTTCTGAAAAGACTAAATCCAAGTTGCTGTAGAAATATTGCAACTTACCAGTAACATAAAACAAACTAGTTACCATTCTACATGACACACCATAAGTTAATGGAAGGTGGTGATAGGTCACATCCTCTGAGACAGACGTAGGTAGTTTCATGCAAACATAACAATCACTCACATCCATTATTTCCACATAATGAGAAAGAAGTTTAGTGAATACATTTAATGACGAATCACTATTTGATTTATCATGATAATACATGCTTTTATCCACTTGTGTTAATTCAGTAGTAGTAGTTCTCTTAGTAACCACACTTACTCTCTCATTTACCTTTATGTCATTCTGATTATTAGTTATCATTAGGACAGGTATCACAAGTGTTAGTACAACCACATCAACATTAATATTGTTACACTACATAGACAACATTTAACACATCGCCGTTTTAAGTTAGATTTTGGATGTTCAGTCACTTTTACTTCTGCCATTTTTATATTCTAACATTAATTCTAAATTTAGTTTTGTTCTAAAAATAAAATATGTAAAATCTTTGTGTGATCCCACACTTCAAAGGCTTTCAGCTTCCGGTCAGTCCTTTTCCCTCTTGATCTTCTCCTATTGATATTTTCTCAATTGATCCACCCTTTGTACAAAAGTCTTTTCTTTAAGGTGGTCTTAGATCCCTTTTATCGGTTCTTTCAACTTCATTATTCTCGGGTTCATCTGTTAGATCAAGATTTTCAAAATCTTCCAATATAATGTAGGTCCACTCTGGAGCCTTATATTTTCTATTTGGAACCTTCACTCTTTTTGACGACCTTGATCTTTTTCTTGTTTGTTCTTGATCAGCCTGACTTGATATCACGTTCACTTGCTCTAGTTCTTTCCCTGGTTTTCATCTTAGATGTATCTCAGTCTGTTCACTCCTCTTGGCCAGTGAGTTCCCTTTCTAAATCTTTTTGTCTGTACTGCCTTTTCACCATCTTCACCTATTTCAAGTGTCCTTTTATTTTCTCTTTCTTTTTAGTGGGTTCGTTCTGAATTCCCTATTTCTTGTTCTGTTGATTGTTTTTGTTTCTGACTTTCTGTTCTCCTCTTTTCTTCTTCTGACTGCCTCTGATTTTCTTCGGTTGATTCTTTCTCTTTCCCTAACTGAGTTTGCCTTGAAACTTTGGCAATAGACTTTCCTTCTTCTTCTTGCAACTGGATTTGATCTGAGTTTTCTGCAATGAGCTCTTCTTCTATTTCTGACTGGGTTGTATTTGGGATTCATGCAATGGATTATTCTTGATTTTGCTTACTTCATTCTGGTCTTTCAAGTTCTAGCTCTCCCTGGTATTTACAGCAGTCTCTTCAGTTCTAATAACTGGTGCCCACTCTACTTGGTTGTTCGTCGTCAATGTGATCTTCTAAGTCTGGTTCTCTGATTTCTTCGATTTCACAACTCTCAGCCTCAGGTTCTTTTCTTTGTTCTACCAGTTGCTTCTTCAGTCGATCAGGTAGACTTGGGACTTTTTGAGTATGACTGACGTGGATCGAATTCGGAACCCCAGAACACTTCACTGCTGTTGTTGTGACCAATATGACTTGATGAGGTCCTTTCCACCTGGGTTCAAACACAACTTCCTCTCATACTTCTTTATCACAATCCAGTCTCCAGGATATAAATCATGAGCTTGATTTGGCTGTGCTGCGTTTGGATCTTCTCCAACTTGGTGAGACACAGAACGTATCAGATCAGCCAGCCCTTTGCAATAGTCCAATATTAAATCATCAGTTATATTCATCAATTTTTTTCCAGGTATAAATGCTTGTCTCATTGCTCTTCCCATGAGGATTTCGTGTGGACTCAATCCTGTTCTTCTTTCAGAAATGCTTCTAAGGCTCATCAATACAATAGGCAAAGCATCAGGCCATTTTAGTGAAGTGGATGCACACACTTTTCCTAACCTGGATTTGATTGTTCCATTTAGCTGCTCATCTACTTCAGAATCTTCTGGTGGGTAGGCACAATGTAACTTTTGTCCAATTTTGAAAGCTTCACAAATTAGTTTAATTGTCTCAGAATTAAAATGAGGTCCGCTATTTGATTCCAAAGTGAGTGACTCTCTTAACAGTAATTTAGCAACTGTGAGGCTGTAGTTCCTTCTTGTGGGATAGGCTTCTACCCATCGAGAAAACAGATCAACAATGACAAGGACATACTTCAAACCATTGCATAGTGGCAACTCTATGAAGTCTAGTTGCAATCTTGTGAACGGTCCTTCTTCCAACTAACCACTGTTTTCCTTCCCGGGTTTTGCAGTTGGCAGGTCAAGCATCTTTGGCAGAGGCTCTCTCCAACAATCCTGAACTTGGGATTAAATCACATCGGTCTGAATGGTCTGATCATGGCATCCCTCCCGATGTGCGCAATTCCATGATATAACCTAGCCATTTGTGGCAGCAAGCTATCTGGCATTATCGGTCTACCATCTGGACACACCCACACTTCATCTTCAGCCCTTCTTGTGTAACCTGTTTCGATTCAACGTTCCTCTTCTTTCATGTCTGCCTCATCTTGTAATTGCCTAACTTCATCCCATATTTCAAAAGAAGAGAAAAACATTTGTTGGCAATTGGTAACTTCTTTTTCTATCCCTCTGTTCAAAGACATTGTATTTCTTGCACAAAATTGTGCCACTTGGTCTGCGTACCAATTACCCAACATCACATAATCGTTTCCTGACTTATGTGCGGCACATTTGACCACTGCAATTTCTTTTAGCAATAGTAATGCTTCCAATAGTTATTTGCCATTTCTTATTAGAGATCCTGAAGAAGTAGAAATCCCCTCTGTAGCCACAGTTGACTAACATCATGCACTACCCCGAAACCATATTGACTGTCCGTAAATATAGTTACTCTTAATTTTATCCCAAATTTACAAGCCCTCGTCAATGCAAACAATTCAGCTATTTGGGCAGACTTAACTCCTTTTAGACAGGAAGCTTCTACCTGACACAGTACATACACCATTGCCAGACATATGTTCTTAATTTTCCCTTCTCAAACATGACTCATCAACAAACAGTACAAAATCTACTCTTCCTGAGGGACATCCAAAAGATCTAACCACGGCTTTGTACATATCTCTGTCACATCCAAACAACCATGATCAACTTCCTCTTTCACTTCTTCACGATGCAAATTGGGTAACAAGGTTGCTGGATTCATCATAGTACATCTTGCCACACTTACATTTTCAGCCCCTAGGATTACTCTTTCATACTTAGTCAGCCAATTAGAGGTCAAATGTTGAGTACGGGTTCTTGTTAAAAGAATCTCAACTGAATGTGGAACATACACTTTGACAGGGTGTCCCATCACAATCGATTTGCTCTGTTCCAGACTCACACAAGTAGCAGCTACTGCTTTTAAACAGCCATGTAATGCTGCAGCCATTGGATCAAGAGTAGCAGAAAAGTAGGCTATGGGTCGTCGAGACAATCCATGCCTCAGGGTTAAGACCAAAAGTGCACACCCTTCTCTTTCACAACAGAACAATGCAAATTCTTTCGCATAGTCTGGCTTTCCTAATGCTGGGGCCTAACACAAACAACTTTTCAGTTTTATGAATGCTTCCTCACTTTCATCATCCCACTCAATCAGGTCTGTCATCTCTTTACGTGTCAACTTTATTAAAGGTTTTGCCAGCAGTGAAAATCCACTTATCCATTGGCGACAATATCCAACCACTTACAAAAACATTTGCACTTCCTTTTTAGTTTTAGGCTTACTCTTTTGTCAAATCACTTTTATTATTTCTGGTGTCACCTTCCTGACTCCTTTCTCTATCTTATGTCCAAGATATTGAACTTCTTGTTTGCAAAATTGTAATTTCTCTGGGGACACCTTGTGTCCTCTATTTGCCAAATGGTTTAGTAAAGCTATTCTGTAAGTGACAAAAGCTTTTCTTGTCTTTGATGTCGCTAATATGTCATCAATATACTGAACCAAGACTGAATTTCCTGCATTACCAGTGTTTCCAAACATTTTTTTTAAATCTGATTGAATATCAACTGACTTTCTGTGTACCCTTGTGGTATTCGGCACCATGCCAAAACACAGTCCCCAACTGGAATACAAAAAGATATTGGCTATCCGGATGTAATGAAATTGAAAAGAATGCTTGGCTCAAATCAATCACACTATACCAATGAGCATCCCATGGTATCTGAAAAAGAATCACTGCAGGGTTTGGTACTACAGGACAACAAGGTACTACTATTTTATTGATTTTCCTCAAATCTTGCACAATTCTATATTTTCCACTAGGCTTCTTAAGTCCCATGATTGGCGATTACAAGGACTGCCCAATAGTTCTTTTAAAATTCCCTGTTCAATAATTTGGTCAATTACTAGGGCAACTCCTGCTTTTACTTCAGGACTCATTCTGTATTGTTGTGCATTTGGGTATATTGCTCCTTCCTTTACCATAACTTTGATGGAGTCTATCTTTGCCATTAGACCTATTTCTTTCTCTGTAAAATCCCACACATCTGACCTCACAGTTTCTCTTAATTCATCAGGTAAATCACTTTCAGTAAGAAGTGAAAATATCTCCTCCACTTCTGTTCCCTGTTTAGCTAGCATCATCTTAAACGCTACATTTTCATCTAGCATTTGGAAAGCCACACCATCAGGCGTACATAATATGGTGCAATTCATCTTGCACAATACGTCCCTATCTAATAGGTTTACTGGACTCTAGTAGCATACCACAAATTGATGCATGTCTTTGAAATTTCCAATATTTACTGCTTTTGGTTTTGTGGTTGGGGTCCTAATCTGCTTATTTGACACTCCTACAACTTGGATGGTTTCTCCCGAGAGGGGTAGGTTTGGGATTTCTGCTGTTCTTACAGTAGAACGGGTAGCGCCAGTATCCACTAGGAAAGTAATATCATTGCCTTCAACCTTCCCATCAATAAATGGACATGACTGATATACCGCCAAAGATACGCCAAGTACGCACCCCTCCTCCCCCCTCAGGCACCGTCATTGTGACATTTCCAATTCATCTGCACCACTCTGCATCTAAAATTGTTGAACAGTCTGTGTATTCTTACCACTTTCTCCTTGGAATCCGGCGTTCACACTGTATCTCTGCACCTGAGCATTCACATTGTTGGGCAAAGGGGCTTGAGGCACCTGTAACTGAGGAGTTACTATCTGCTGCTGTTGTTGTTGATTCGCAAGCATCCTATTCTGCATCTGTGGATTTTAAAATTTGATTCACCCCATTATACTATTGAATGTTTCTACACTCATTCTTCCAATGTCCAAGATTTCCACACCCATGAAAAGGATATTTCTTTCTCGCTTCTTCTCTACTCATTCTTCCTTTTCCTTTGCTTTCATTCAAAACTTGACTATTCTGATTCAGTCCATTCATCTGATTTTCATTTTGGGAACCAAAATTTGCTTCTTGGCAATCTGCTATCTTCACTTGTGCCCACATCATTTTCTCCTTTAACTTTTTATGCTTTGCATCAATGTCATCACTGCAGTATTTTGAATACTTCAGAATGTCATTGATTGGCTTGCTTTGCCAACAAAGCATATGCTGCTGAATCATCTGGCTAATTTCTGATTTTAGCCCATAAACAAATCTATATACAAAATGTCCCATATCCTTATCACCAATGTTCTGAAATCCACCATACTGTTTAAACATCTGCAGTAGCCTTTAGTAATACGCATACACTGACTCTTTATGTTCTTGAGTGGTTCTGTCTACTTTAACCCAATCTGTTTATTTAGGAGGAATTTTTCCTTTCAGAAAGGTAATCACTTGGTTATATTTTTTCATTACTTCCTCTGAAGGTGCTCCTGTTTTTTCATCTCTAGGATATTCATTGGTGGGCTAATCAACTGTGTTCTTATAATATGTCCATAAATCTGTTGGTACCACTATCTCAGACATCCAAATCCTTCAATACAACCTTTGAGACCTTAACAAATCTGTACACCTTTTTTACCATTCAATGGGTTTCTCTCTTAAACTAGGGAAATCATTTGTAAAAGACAAAATATCCTGCCTGCTCCATGGACCATGAACATATCCACCACCTGGAACTTCTCTCATCAGACACACCCTTTCAACCTTTTCTACGTCTCTCAATGGAAATGTAGATACCTCTTTGGCAACTGCTTCCTCTCTTTTCTTTGTCCATCTACTTTTCCATCGATCTACATCTCCCCATTTCTTCGACAGGTGTATCAATTCCTTTATATGTAATCACCTTCCTGACGCATTCAAGCTTTCTAAGTCCTTTTCAGTAAATTCTGCTCTATAGTATTTTTTTAGTACTTTTGATTTTTCTATATCTATTCCAATTTCTAATGCTACCTCTGCAATTTTGTCATGTAAATTCTTTGTCCTCCAGGTTATAATCGCATAGAAACAACAACTCTTCATCGTCATATGAACCATGTCAATCAATACTTATTGTACCAATGATCATTTCTTCTAAATCTACCCTTAACTTGATTTTGACTATAGTTTTGGGTTTCTTCTTTTCTAATCCTTTTGCCCATTCCTCCAGATCTTCAGGAGAAAATCCTGTAGAATTTCCTGCCACTGGAGTGACAGTTGGTACTTTCCTTCTTGCATCAATGGGTTAAATTATTTTTGGAGTTTCGGTCAAAGCCTCAATATTTGGACGATCTAACAATGACACATTTGATTGACTCTCACTAGTTTGATCTTCTAACATGTCCATCTCTTTTCTAGCACTATTCTGTCTGACTATTATGTTTTGTGATTTTGGTGTATTTTGTTCCTCACCATATAATGGGATAACGGGTCCAATAGTTACTGGTACTTCCAATGCTTCAGTATTTAAAGCTAGCTGATTTATTTTCTGAATTATCTCTTCCTTGTTTTATTCAATGCATCCCTTTCTTTTTCTTGTGATGCTTGAATGACTGTTGGATCATATAAAACTTGTGTAATCAATGGAGTTCACATCATGGGGGCACTTGGAGTTGTATCTCTGGCACTCTCCTGAAAAGGCCGAGGACTCTTTATTAAAATATCTTCTAATAACTCATCATCCGATTCATTACACCCTATCCCTGTCGCAGCTATGTATTTTGTTTTCTCCTTACATTTGCTCCCTTCTTGATCATTAGCCACCAATACTGGATACAACCCCTCTGTTACTGCAGCCCTTCTCCGTCTTTTCATTTGATCTCCTTGCTTGTCAAATGGGTATCTTGGTAGAAATCATCTATTAATCCTCATGCCTCCTCTGCATTCTTGACACTCAAATGCCTAAATTTCTCATTCTTCCAAAGCCTCATACTGTGTTAATCTTGGATTTGGTTCTAACGTATTCATCCTGTTTCTCAAATTCTGAAGAACTCTTACATTAAATGTACCATGTTCAGGAAAAACTAAAACACCATCATCTTTTGTATAGTCCACCCAATTTTCCCACCATACACACGTATGATATCCACTTTCAATCATCATATAGGAATCAGGTGTGCTAAGAGGTGGCCTAAGAATACCCTCCCTAGTTATCCAGAAACTCTTCTGTGTTTTCACTAAACCTATTATTCAACACTCATCCAATGCCTGCGTGACTCACCCCAACAAACCAATCAGAGCTTACTACGCATTCTCTTCTTCAACCAATACCAGTACACTACCTGTCTATTAACCAATCACGGCTTACAACACATCCACTCGTCTGACCAATGCCAGCGTGGTTCTTTGTGACGTCAGTATTACTCCTTTTACTGACCCTCCCTTTACAATCTGCAGTTTGTCTCACACCTGCTGTTTCGACCAATACCAGCGCGGCTCTCTGTGACATCAGTATTACTCCTGCTACTGACCCTCCCTTTACAAGGTAATACAACAATGTATGTTTTCCTATTTCGTTATAAAATTCTTTTTAGTAACAACATAAAATGCTACTCTGTCTGCTCCACTAAACCAAAGATAGTTTCTCCACCCAGTACAAAGCGAAAAATTCCTTCCTATCACTGTGAGTATAAAAACACTGTTTATCCTTCACTTAAGCTCGGGAAGGGCCTGCTACTCCTCTAGGGATACTCCTCCTTTGGGTACCATCAAAGTTTCACAGGCGGGCCCTCTGCTGTCATTCACACTCTACTTTTATACAATATACAGCCTGATTCATCATTCTCCCGTTTTGCGAGCCCCTAATAGCGATTCATAACGAATCGCTATTAAGGACTTGCAAAACGGGATTCATGTAGGAATTGCAATAAATATTGCGATTCCTACATGTTCCTTATTTGCGATTAGCTAATTGCTAATCGCTAATAAGGAATAACTTCCCATGCATTCCTATGGGCCTACAGGCCTACAGGCCCATAGGAATGCATGGGGAGTTATTCCTTTTAGCGATTAGCAATTAGCTAATCGCAAATAAGGATGCGATTTCAAGGGTGCAGGGGTGTCCAAAGGACACCCTGTAGCACCCCTGAACTGTAATCTAAATTGGTGTTGCGCACACACATGTCCAAAGGACATGTGTGGGTTTAACATGCAACTTAGAAAAATGCATTTAAATGCATTTTTTTAAGTTTTTGCTATTTACCGAGAGGTCTGACCTCTCGGTAAATAGCGGCCCAAAATTGCAATTTCGCAATTTTAAAATGCTTCATGAATTGCATTTAAGGAATCTCAAATAGAGATTCCTTAAATTCAATTCTTCGCAAATGTGCGAATTCTTAAATAGCGAATTTTGCATTTGGGATGATGAATCCCAAATGCAAAAATTGCACTCGCAAAAGGCAAGATTCTGAGAATCTTGCCCTTTGCGAATGCAATTTAGCTTGATGAATCAGGCGGATAGTCCCTTATGTAATACTGCCAGCCCTCTGTCGCTTTTCAGTATTACGACAACAGACGAGTAACCTTCTGCAGTGTGATTTCCATTTACCACACTCTTCTAAATTCCATTCCTGGGATTCACAGGTATCTCTGTACCTGTGCTTCCAAACAACATAAAACACTAAACTAACTTTTAGGGGCCTATTAGGATGGTGGGCAGACTTTCGTCCGCCCACCACCCTAGCGGTGCTGGGACCGGCTGCAAGTGGTGCAGCAGTCCAGCACCAGCAATTAGGATGCCACCACCACGGTGGCAGTGGCATCTCCCATTCACAACATTGTGGCGGTCGGTGCACACAGCACCACCCGCCACAATGCTGTGGCTGCACTGTGTGCATTTGCATGCACAATGTGGCAAGCACCGCGTGGTGCCTGCCAAGTTGTGCATGCAAATGCTGGGGTGTACCATAGGTACCCCCCATGTGCACCTCCCACCCCCCCAATACCCTGGGGGCCCACTACAGGCCCCGGCAAGTGTTCTCTGCATGGCTTTCCATGTCGGTGTCTCCGCCATGGAAAGCCCTGCACCGCCGCACATCATGATATGGATGGCGGTGTCTGGAACACCGCCACGATATCTGAGCCCTTTTCCGCCCGGTTGCCTGTCCGACCGGCAGAAAACCAGCGGATGGTCTTCTCAAAAGTGGCTTTTGTCACAGAAACATGGACTGACAATGCCTCTGGTCCGGATTTGATTAAGGCAACTCCTCCTGGGTTTCAGTGTTTTACGCTTGATCGGCCTCTGAAAAAAGGGAGAGGACTTCCTGTCATTTACCACGAGTCGCTTTTACCGAATTTCGTCGATGTCTCTAACTTGACTTGTGAGGATTTGGCCTACAATATTTACTCTGCTAATCACAAAACATTTAAAGGCCTATTATTATGCCGCCCACCAGGACCCAAAAGTGAGTTCTTAGATACCGTGGGGTCAGTAATTGAGGAAGTGCTGAGCTTAGAGTCCTACTCAGTGCTGGGGGATTTTAACTTTCATCTGGAAAATACCAGTAATCCTGACACTATTCAGTAAGAACAAATTATGGGTGCATGAGGCCTTAAACAACTGGTGAAGTCCCCCACCAATGAGAAAGGCCATACGCTGGATGGCATATATTCAAACAGTAGTGACCTAGTGAGCATTTCAGTTCTCCCGGTTTTGTGGTCAGACCACAGTGTTATTCAGTTTGAATTGAAAAATTATCTGGCTCACTCGATCAGCAGGAAACAGACCCAAGAGATTGGTACCAGAGCTTGGGGAAAACTAGACATTACAAAATTCAAAAACTCTCTTATAAGTTCACTAACTCATCTCCCTCCCAATGTGGAAGAGGCGACAGAGGCGTACAATAAATGGCTAACTAAGGCTAGTGATTTGTTAGCCCCTATGAAAAAATGGATCCCCAAACGATCCTTACCTACCCCCCTTGGTACTCAGATGAACTCAAAGCCCAAAAATTGGCTTGTAAGCAAGCAGAGAGGACATGTCACAAACACTATGATGAAGCAGACAAGCAAGGATACAAAATTTGCATCAGAAACTATTAACATTCACTGAAAAAGGAGTTTTATTCAAGGCAAATTCAACTGGCTAGATCTGATTCCAAAGAACTCTTCAAAACTATTATTAAATTATCTAATCCAAACACTGTTAAAAATCATGGCCACCCTGAATTCTGCAATTAAATCGTGGATTTCTTTAAACAAAAAATTGATATCATATTTTCATCATTCACCAATCTGACCATAAAAAGTCAAATTAGCCCTAACATAAAGGATGCGGGCGATTCCGGCCCTTCATTGTCATTTAATATGTTTACTCCTTTGGAGAGGACAGAAATGCTTAAAGCATTGAATATGATTAAATCAGGAGCGCCAGTGACCCCTGTCCAGTACGGATAATTAAACAAATCCCTGAAACTATAGGTACAGCCCTGACCCCGCTACTGAATGCCATTTTGACCTCAGGCGCTTTTCCCAATGCATGGAAAAAAGCTTCTGTCCTTCCCTTACTGAAGAAGAACACTTTGGATCCCAAAGATCCTAACAACTACAGAACGATTTCCAGGCTTCCCTTCCCGGCCAAGTTATTGGAAAAGGTTATGAACTTTTTTCCATCTTAATAACTCTCTGGACATATCACAATATGGGTTCAGAGCCTATCATGGCACTGAGTTGGCTTTGTTAAAATCTACAGAGGAAATTAGAAAGGCCGTGGATAGAGGAGGAAATGCTGTACTTATCCTACTGGACCTATCCATGGCCTTTGACACGGTCCATCATGAAATATTTATTGACCAGTTGTCGGACGTTGGTGTTAAGAGGTCGGCGTTGAAACTGCTACAATCAACATTTCTATCGAACAGGTCACAGACTGTTGACCTGGGTGGGAATACCTCAGAACCCTTCTCACTCCCTTGTGGGGTGCCACAGAGCTTGTCGCTTAGCCCCACCCTATTTAATATATATGTGGCACCATTGGCAGGAATCATTAGGTCCTTTGCCTTCCAGCTCACCTCTTACGCAGATGACACACAAATAGTGTTATCGCTGACAGAGGGAGCTGAGAAGGAGGCCGGGGATCGCTTTCA
This sequence comes from Lissotriton helveticus, assembly GCF_964261635.1. NCBI lineage: Eukaryota > Metazoa > Chordata > Amphibia > Caudata > Salamandridae > Lissotriton > Lissotriton helveticus. The sequence goes on from NC_136063.1 coordinate 1,771,069,002, forward strand.
TGATTGTATGAGTGCAATCTTGACTTGGTTGTCCTCCAACTGCTTAAAACTTTACTCCTCTAAGACCAAGGTCCTGAAATTTGGCTACAATCCACGGGTTTGGACACCAGAGTGGTGGCCAGAGGACCTTGGCATATGCCCAGAACCTGGAAGAAAAGTTAAAAATCTGGGATTTCTGGTGGATACTAAACTTACCATGGGAGACCAAGTTAGCATGGTGACCTCAGCCTGTTTTATGGTTCTCAGAATAATTTGTAAAATCAAGATCTTCCATACTCAAAGCAATCTGAGGACAGTGGTAAAGGCTCTTATAATGTTGTATTTGGACTATTGTACCAGCCTCTACGTCAATGTTCAAAAACAACATTTGAACAGGCTTCAATTGGTCCAGTACGCAGCGGCGAGAATGCTGTCTGAAACTCCTAGGTTTGTCTCTGTTAAGAGTGAACTGAAAAAACTGCATTGGCATCCAGTAAGGCTAAGAACATGTATCAAGGCTCTGTGTATTGTTTTAAAGGCAGTCAATGGAATAGGTCCGGAGTTTCTTAGACGCAAACTTCAATGGTATGTTCCAGGCAGGAAGTTAAGATCAACAGGAACTAAGCAAGTGCAAGTGACCTCCTTTAAAAAAAACTAATTGGGGAGGTAGAGCCTTTATTTTCAGTGCTTCTAGAGCTTGGAATGAACTACCTTTCTTGCTCAGAAATGGCCTGGATTTTCGGTCTTTCCGTAAGGGCTTAAAGACATTGCTCTTTTCCCAGTATCACAAAATCAGCTCCCGAGGTAACCAGCACCTAGCGCCAGGACACACCAGGGTAACTGTCCACTCTACAAGAATAAACAACATAACATAACATAAAATCCGCTGAGGTCCCCCGCCATTCTAATGTGGTGGGGAGGAAATGGGATGCGGGTGGAGGAGAATGTTGGGCAGATCGCCACCACCATGCAGGCATTGGCAATCCACCTGACATTCTAATAGACCCCTTAGTGTTAAACATATAATCAATTAGTCGGAACAATAGTCAATAATAAATGATCAATAATCACCAAACTAATCAATATTAAACATTGCCCTGCTACATGAAAAACTGATCCAGCAAAAGTCCACGATGAACATTTCACAATCCACAAATTACTCAAAACAGGACCATAGACACATTCAATTTCCGGGCTGTTTCTCTGGGGAGTCACGTTTTATTTCCCTTTGATCTGAATTAGTCAATTCCTAACTAATCTTCAGAGATCAACACTCTTCCTTTGGTCAATGGACCATTAGTTGAGTAGTTGATGGTGATATTAACAATGTAACTAATTTAACTTATAATTTTCAATAAAATAATCACAGACTCGAGTAAGATTTAATGAATTTTATCTAATAACTCATTCAAAATGAATACTCATTTATACAGATTCACAGTGCAAACTCCATCAACTTTCATTCGAGAGAAAACTAATTTATCAAATACATTCAATTCACAGATCTATTCAACAATTCAATACATTTGGAGTGGACATAATAATTTCATACATTTGCAAAAAGTTATGCACATTTTAGACAGAAATCAGCATCAATCTCAAAAACCAGCAAATCTCTCTGCACCTCAACCTTAAGTCACTCAAACTATACCCTTTAATTCTCTATGTCCCGCCTTCAGAAGTTGCAAGTATTCTTGAATACTGGAGTGTGATTGGGCAAGGGCAGGGGTGTTGTCATCACCTCATGGTGTCCTTTTTGATTTCTTCACTAATTCTTTGTCTAGTAAACCCTTCCCATTTAACTTATTCATATTTCAGAAAAACTTCCTTTCTCACACATTCATAAAACAGATTAGATAAAAATGTATATAATTATTCAGTTAAGAAACGTTCCCAGGCATCTTGTCCTTGGTTCTTGGCAGCCGGTCAATGATTCGGTCACCAGGTCACGCCTAAACTTCAGTGCGCAAACTCCACTTGTATTACGTCTCAACCGACATCTTTTTTTTGGGCTTAGCACATCAGGCACAAACGCACACTATTCATAAAAGAATCATAAACAAATGTTATTTTCTCAAATATGTTATCACTGTTCACCACCCACTTCTACTCTATCCCATGTTATTTTCTTCTTTGTTAAGCAAAAGCATTAGCAGCGATAACTCTTTTTAAGACCAGGCAAGCATATGCCAGGCACGCGGTGCCTCGAGACTTACAGTTAGTGACTCCTTGTGCATGCATGAGAGTTTCCCTCTCACATGGGTTAATCACGTGGTTATTACACGGTATTAGTTCGCACATGCGCAAAACAATTTTCGGTTTTATGTGGATTTCAGTTACGCAGCAAATTATTCTTTGTTATTTAAGCAAGCGGAAAGCCTTTTTCCCCATGTATGAATGCCGTGTGTATGTCATTTTTCTTTTCTCTTCTATTTCTATGTGTTAATATCTTGTTAATGAGCGGTTGATTCGAGCAAGTTTCTTTTCCTTGAATCCTTGCTCCATCAAGTGGATCTCATGAGGGCTTCTTTCCCTCTGTGCCCACATTGGTAATACGACATGGGCGCAGAGGCAAAGGGATTCCCTCATTTGCATGGGGCAAGTGCCCATGCAAATGAGGGAACACCCTCTTGAAGATAGTGCTTGCGCTTTATGTGTGCCAACGTTATTGGCCTTACAGAAGGAGCTGCACAAGTGTCTGTAGACCGTTCTGTAATACCAAAGTGCCCCGGGGGAGCTCAAAACGGGCGCAAACGCCTGTTGCGCACCCAGGGCACCTTATGTAATTAGGCCCATGATGTCTCCTCCCATAATGTGTGATCACTTCTGTTACTCATGACGTTTCGGTTAATCGATGTTCATGAGTGCATGATTGCTGCGACTTCTACCCGCTGCATTTTACAGGCATGCTACTCTGACTCCTTTATTGCGATGAGCAGATGCATTCTGTCTGCAGGGAACTGTCTGTAAACAGGCGAGTGCAAGCTATATAATCTAAAGAGGTTGCTAGCCACCTAGCTACCTTGACATGCACATCTTACTGAGCTACCAAATAAGCTGTCACGTGACAGCCACTTAAGCTCGCTATCGACCTGGGCTAAACCTGAGCTGAAGATCGATCAGTGAAAGTTTCTGCTCCGATGCCCAAAACTCCAGGCGATTGTATGCCTCCTCAGTCGGAAAAGCCATTGATGCAAAATGTAGAGAATAGTTAAATATAACATGCTTGCATATAACCAAATGAAATGCAAAACATTCTTAATTAAAAACGAGGACTGATCACTGTTTTAGCAGACTGCAACAGCCGATATAGTAAATAAACTTAATAATAGTTGCACGAGCGCGTAAACGTCGGGCTTTTTCAGGGTGCCAATACTTTGAGCAACACGTGCCACACTGCTATTGAAAGAGAAACACGTATTTGTGGCTTTGAACGTACTTTCAATGAAACGTGTGTGTTTACTGCAAGATAATTCACGTTTTTCCAAAAAACAGATTGCCATATTTGCGTAATACTTGAAAGTGGTTAGGATATGTAAATTGTGCTCCACAATGATATAAATCAATGACAAAAAATGGTATCACTTTGAAGTCAAATTCACAGAGTTGAGTCTTAGAACTGAATTGTGTCTTTGCACTACATTGATTGCAGGCATTTTTCTGAAAATGGCCGATTCGCATTCCCCTGCATTCTATTCCCCGTTTCCTGCCTGTAGTATTACATTCTTAAGCAAATTAATATTTCAACAAAAGCAGGCAATGCGGATTTTTTTATACACTGCTGCATTCTGACAACCTATTGCCAACGGCATAAGACGTGTCACCTGTACATGCTCCACCTTGGTGACCAACGTTTGCAGGTCAGGCACGGGCAAGTGCACCCAGACTGCTTGATTCAGTCATGTGTAAAATGTTTACTTTCAGTTGCCTGAAGGCAGAGCGCGCGTTTTCGCTGCAGTACCTTTCGGTGACAGAATCATGCCCTTTTGTTGCGATTAAAAAGGCACGCACAGACTCACAAACGCACTCGTGCACAGGTAAAAAGACTTGAGCACAGATATACCGCGCGCTCTTTTGTTTTTCTCTTTCAGTAGTAGCGGAACATCCTCTTGTCTATTTTTTTTTAAACTTTGTTTTATTTTTTTAATATAGGTATGTAAATTATCCAGCATGTACTGCCATCTAGTGGTGCGAACTTCATTTTTTGAAGCTTGTTTATAGTGTTGCCAATATCTGGACGCATACCCGAGGGTACCACGTTTATAAATGACTTCTTTATATTGACATATGTTAGTGGTAACTGTGGCAAATTGCAATGACTTCTAAATTTCTGAATTTGAACGGAAAGAATCAAGTGACGCCATTGTAGGGCAGGCTGTGTAGGTGTCTGTGTACCCCATGGTATGTATACATTGTACTGTATCGAAGTTGCACCTATTTAGCGCTTACTACCCCTGACAAGGAGTTAAAGTGTTTTATGGTGAGTAGCACGCACCTCCAGAACCCTGCGTTAGTGATTAATTCAGTGTTATTGTTGGTTATTGAGATTAGTCATGGGCTCAAGAAAAAACATCTGTGTATTTTCTGTTCTAGGCTTTGTGGTTTCAGACAAATGGTTGGGGAGGTAAACAAATAGGTTTGCAGTAGTTAGGTATTATTAGGTTGTAGAGTTTTAAAGAAGGAGATGTTGTAACCTTTCATATGAGCTATGAGCCATTTGCAGATTTACAATAAGAGAGATGAAGGCAGGCAGGAATGAGACTGAGAGGAGGCTATAGTTCGTAACAGAAGGCATGCAGACAATAAAAGGTAAGGAGAGGGTCGATCAGAATAAAAAAGGAGAGGAACAAAGGGAAATAGGTCGATACATTTTTCATGCAGGGCTTTAGGAGTATAATGGGGGAAGGTTTTCTGATACAGAGAGCTTTATAAGGAGAATGTAATGTTGTAGAAATAAAGAACATCCATGTTGAGGGCAGACATCGTAAACATGCGAGTCCACGTGTGAAATTTCATTTAAACATTAAGAGTTTCAGTCTTCTGTGTGCAAAGCCTGGAAAGCCTTTTTAAACATAGCCTGAGACGTCCAAAACTTGGTACAGGGTTAGTATACACTGCACAAGAGGAGGCAGCAGAGACCCAGACTTTAGGAAAAGTCTCTTATAATAATCTTCCCTAGCAAATCCCACTCTAGGTTGTTTCTACAGCACAGTAGAGCAACTGTATAATGTGTATGTGGTGCGTGTTTGTTCATGTTGCTTGTGTGGCACTTGCATTGTATGTGTACATGAAGCAGAATGATGGAGGCCAGTGGGTTCCATTTTGGAAGCTCTGAACTGTCAACGTACACAAAATGGGGTGATCTTGTTTTCCTAGACATTGGAAATATATTATTGACATTCCTTTCTTTTTAGTTTAGACAGCTTTATTAAAATTACACTTGCATGGAAGTGACTATACATAATAACAGAAGTATAGAAGAAGGATATATGCATATTAACATGATGAAATAAAGGAATGCTGTTTGCACTTTTTTATACGTATAAAGGGGAATGAGGTTAAAATACAAAAGAGGGAGGATGAAAAGGGGGAAATGGAAATATCAATACAAACTTGGTGATCGAATAGAAACGTAATTAAATGAAAAAGATAAATAATTAAGGGCATAACTATCAATGTACTATATAAGATATTTAGAGCATAAGCAGAGATGACAACATTTTATGGAGGTTTAAACTTCTCTGAACTGTTATAGATTAAACTTGGTAGTAAGATAAGGCAACCATAACTGCCAGACAGCCAGGTGGTCACATTTGATGGCATCGTATCCAATTCTTGGGGTTCTTCCATACTATTGTGAAATTTGAAGGTAGATCAGCACATTTGAAAATCTATATATACAACCAGGAACAGTGCAAGAAAAGACAGTTTCAAACAAATAACTGTAAAGGGGCCAACATGTTTCAGCCAGAAGGGCAAAACCCTAGGCTTTCTTCAGGGCCTCTGTTGTATAATTTTTGATGCTACTGCATGTGTATATTCTGAAAAAGTGAAAAAGAATTTTATATATACAACAAAGGATATAAATGACCGGATTCTACTTTTCTCCGTGTCAATCCGAAATGTCTCACACCTGGATAGACCGGAGACCAGACCTCACCTCTCCTATTGGCCCCTTTACAGTTATTTGTTTGAAACTGTCTTTTCTTGCACTGTTCCTGGTTTTAATTAGGAAGAGGCCAATCTTTATTAAAGTTGTTTTTTTGTCCTCTATCCTATTTTAACACACCACTCCAATACACCCCTTTTTGGTTTTGCACTGCACTGGTTCCCATCATATATAATTGTTTCCTTGGTCCATGAGTGATTGCGGGTCGGAACCCAACTCTGACCGGAGGTTGGTAGAAAGGTCTCAATGATCTAGAGACGCACCACCCCCGAAGGATGACCAGATGATAATATTGATCACAACAAGACTTTGATGGGAATCCTACACTCGATTATTATTTTCACCTACAATCACTTTTTGGTCCTGTGTGTATCATGTAAATGCTTATACTAATAGCAAGTTTGCCTTGGGAATTGAGAGACTCGACTGCTGTCATTGCCCTATAGTTGAGGTCCTTCCCTCGTCTTTCCTCATACTCTAGACCCCTAGGTTTTTTTGTAGTTAATACTCACTCTTGTAACCATAATTTGATAAATTACTGTGTTCTACCACCCGCTGCATCTTGTTGCTCTAGGCTAATCAATAATTTGATATACATTCGAGAAACTGCACTATTAACATTATCAGTGGTATGAACTAAGTATCATTTTTTTCTGTTCACATGTGCTATATTTCCTTAGAATATCAACACTGCAGACCCCATCAGTTTGTCCTGAAATGCCAAAAAGACATAATCATAACGGGTCATTCTAATCAGAAAACATATTTCCAGACTACTTATACACAGCACCTGAATGCTAGTATTTTGGTGTGCAAAATTACGTTCCCTTCTAAATGAGATCCAAACTAAATCCTGCCTCTCTGGCTGCCATGTAGATTGCATGCAATGGATCAGATACCCAACCTACAGCAGATTAAAACGCACCTCTTATGTGTTACCCACTGATTCACTAATTTACTGAACATTCACAAGACAGTTGCTTTGATAGGGACTGAAGCATATGTCCTACACATGTATCTTCCAAACCATCCGCCTGCTTATTGCTGCACATGTTATACTTAATTGTGTATTGCATGTATATTACATTGCATCACCTATATACAAGCCCTTCAGTTACCAAATATTGTATCTCACCTCTACTGTTTTTTCAGGAAAATCGATAATCAAATCAAACAATAGGTCTAATAGAAACTGTGCTTTCTGACCCTTCAACATCACCAATGCTGTTCCACTTCTTGATCATGGCAGAATGCAGCATCTGAAAGCTTTTTTATTGACAAACAGCAGGGGAACAATACACGCTTTTCTGTATAAAAAACATGTATTATAGCTTGTTCTTCTTAGCTGCATCCTGTCTTATCAGCAGAATCATATCCACAGGATCCTGATTTTTAGTGTTATCCTGGGATTGAAAGAATAGGATACTTTATGCCAATATCTTTTTATTGTCTCTGATTGCCAAAAGGTCTCTCTAATGGGCTAACCAAACCATCTTTTAAGGTATTTTAATATTGCCATAGAAGCTAAAAACACTTACATTCAGTAATGCATTTAGATCTTATAGAATAAATCCAGATTTTTTTCCCAATCGCTATGCATTGAGAGGAGTGGGGTATAATTCTAGTGCTTTTCTGGCTATGAACTTTCCAGGGCATATATCCCACAGATAAATCAATGTAGAGCAGAATATTGATTTCTTACCAGGTTTTGATAACATTGAAAACATTTGTACTACATCTGAGAGGTAATTTGTAGATTCTCCTATTTGGTTGGGTTTTGCAACAACATTAAGCTAAGTCTCTCCAGGATCTACCCATTTGCAGCCTAGTATACCCTGAAATTACAATTTGGTTATGATAGTGAATTTGGGAATGCCTTACATGTTAAACAACTGATAGTTCGATTTTAAACCCCAACAAATGTAGCTTTTTACCAGCATTTTACAGGCTCTGGCTCTTTTTCACAAGATATATTGCTCCTTTATTTCTAGATTAATCATCTTTTTTCCATTGGTGAGAAGGTGATGAAAAAGGGAAATGTATTTAACATCACACTCCCAATGCTGGATTTGCGATTTCACTCTAATAGTCCAACCATACATTTTCCACATTGGAGCAACAGGAGTTTTATCAGGCTTCCACCCCAATATAATTTCCATATTGTATTGCCTGTTGGCCTGCTAGGTTTCAGAAATATATCCTCTTGACTGGTTCTGTGGGCTACTGTACCTCCCGATTAAATTACAGGACACCAACATTGAGCACTTCAACGTTCCACTTATGGTGAGCACAAGTGACCTCTGGCTCCACCTTGAATTCACAAGACAATCTCACCTGGGGCCTCATTTATGAAAAGTGACGCATCGCTGCGTGAAAACAGCGATGCGTCACTTTTCACTGCGCACTCCTTGCGACAATCCTGATGCGTCATATTTAATGTATGACGCATCATGTCGCAAGGAGTTACAGATACGTCAGTATTTCTGACGTATCTGTAAGCGCAAAAGTGACGCATTGCTGGAGTGTGTCACAAAAGTGACACAACTCCAGCAATGCGTCCTTTCACATGGGGCAAGCCCCATGTGAAAGGGCCTGTGTCAGTCTTACGCCTGCTGTGAGGCAGGCGCAAGATTTTGACGCAACGGCGTTCTAAAAGTGATGCAGTGAAATCTCATAGATTTCACTGCGTCACTTCTACGACTCTTCCTTGCGTCAATACGCCCCCCTTGCATACATTATACCTGGCGTAGGTATAATGTAGCGCAAGGGTTTACAAAGTGACGCATCTACCTAGATGCGTCACTTTGTAGATACGGTGCAACAAGGCACATTTTTTACGCTGCTGGTGCGTCACAAAAAGTGACGCACCGGCAGCGTAAAAGGCACGCACGGCCTCAAAAATGAGGCCCGAGAATATTGTTGTATCAACATTGTTGTATCAAGGCTTGTCAGAGTTGCATTGTGATTCTGATGCAACTCTCTTAGCTGAATTGTCTTAGAGGCTAAGTGAGGCTTTCTCTTTGCTACATGCTTGAAATCCAACAACTGTACATATAGCAGGGTCACTACCCCTGTAGGAAACATATGGGCCAGATGTATGAAGATTATGATTAGTGATTTCCTAATGACGGTTTCCTGCAAATCACAATTGTATAAAACTTTTTTGAGTTTCATTAGTGGTTCATAGTAGGTCGCAAGTAGACCTACCTCATGCATATTAATGATATAGGTCACAATTCGTGACCCACTATGCTTCGCTGCCATCAAAGGGATGGTGGCTTTCTGGGGGCAGCAGACCAGCATGTCTGTGACTGCTCTTTAACTAAAGCAATATATTTTAGTGCACAGTATATTTTCCTTAAAGAAAACAGGATGGTGTTAAAAAGCAAAAATAGCATTTTTAAGTTTAATTTTTTAAGAATAGGCAGTGATCTTACCAGCCATTTTCCTTGGGGGCCCCTTCCCGTTTGCGAATGAGTTACCACCACCTTTGAATGGTGGTAAATTGCAAAAGCTTTGCAAATGCATTTTGGTCACAAAACATTCATCCATACCAGTCACCAAATTGAAATTTAGGCTTTGTACATCCCAAAAAGCTTTTTTCCGTCAAACACCATCCAATTGCACAATTCAGCCCATTTGTGACCAGAAAAATGCATCGTTCATATGCCCATAGTCTGTTGTCAGACAGATGAATTAAAAAATAGACAATATGACCCTCTTGGTACTTATTGAGCGAACAAAGGAGTGGGGACATAGATATAAAAAGTTGCGGATGAAAAAAAAAAAGCTGCATTGCTTGTTCAAACCACTACTCAGAGTATTGAACAGCTGTGAACATTTACGTTCATAAACCTTCCTTTCTCTATCTGTCATTAAATTAACTTGGAGTATTGCAGTATTTGGATCTTGGATCCTGAGGTTGAGTCCCAAAGAATTCTCACCCTTTTCTGGGTTCTTTAGGATTTATTTTCATATGTAGCAATTCAGATTACTTTTTGGGGCTGCATGAAATTAAAAAAATTACATACAATGACAAACTTAAATGGTTCATAGCACCACATTACATTTTAAGGGGTTCATTCATACTGAACTCAACTTTGTCTCTCACAAGAATGCTGTTGCAGAATCCCTAAAAAGAAGGGTTGGAATTCTTGCTTAGCACTTGGACTTCCTGTCTAGTTCAGTGACAGTTTTACATTTAAAGAGCATTCTGGAGGGGTGTGTCCAAGATGGCAGTGGAGTAAGTTGCACTTTGGGCTCCTCTGCTGCCCAGGCTGTTCTTACTGCACAGAGAGGTGAGCCAGGCCCCTGAATGCTGCCAAATCCACATACCCAGATGTTTGCTCCACCCCATGACTAGCAGCGGGCCCAGTTGTGACTGCCGTGCACCTCTTCAGTGCTCACTGCTTCTGCGGTGGCTCCCCAGGCACATCACAACATGGTGGCCTTCTTGAACCTGCAGCCCCTCCACCTCTGTAGGTGACTTCCCACTGAGCTCCAGATGAGTGGATGCACCCAATTCCTAACATCCCCTGTGTGCAGCCGGCCCTATTTCGAGAACATGTTACTGCCTAACAGCCCTGTAGAAGACCACACAGTGATCAGCGGCTGAGAGGGGGCTGTTCGCAGTGGAGGAATCAGGCCGCAGGACCTACTATCCTGACCCGAGGTCTGGGGCCTCACCATCTGCCCTATGTGTCTGGGGCCGAGGGTTTCCATCATGGGTCCTGCTCTGGAGGGGCCTACCTGCTCTTATGAAATCACCTGCTTACCTGTTGCTGCTGCGGGGCTGCCCTTAGCTCCTTCTCAACCTGGTCACCCCTCGGCCCTCACCTAATGCTCCTAGCCACAGTCTGGGCCGGGCCTTATACGGAAGGGCACGAAGGGTGCCAGAAGTTCTCATGCTCATCACTGGCCCTAAGGAGGACAGATGGGTCTACGCTGCCACTTTGCTTCATTTTGGCCGATACTCGTGGATGAGAGATGCTGCCTGCGGTGGTGCAGCCTAGCTGCTGGGACCTACTTGGACAGCGCGGAGGGCTGGACACCATTCTCACTGGGTCAAACTTTGAGGCCTAGACTGTAGGCCTGCTCCGGGGAGGATTCTTCTGCTCCCACTGAGGAGGGAGACGTTTTGTTGCTGCTTCATGGGCCGCAGAGTGCCTCTTGAGCTTCCCCCTTGCTGGGTTCGCTCCCCTTTCTGGCATCCCAGTACAGAGTTAGGACCCCCCCAGGGACTGATGTCACAGATCTGATCAGGCAGTGAAAGGGGGCCCCAGGTATTCGGTCTGGCATAACGTGGTAGACCCTCTACAGGGGGAGTGCCTACACCTTGCCAGCCTGCACTCTTAGTTGTGTTTTCCTGACCTCTCGTTTTGAATCTCTCCGATCAGATATCCAGAACTTCAAAAAAGACCTCTCTCAGGACAAACGAGAACTACACCAGGACCTGTCCTCAGTGGGGGACTGGCTGTTCTCTCTTGAAGGCAATGATGCCATGATAGGCATGGAGGTGGAGATTCTTTGCCGAGAGATAACCTGCCTTCACAAACAACACAACAACCTTAGGGCTCAGGAAGAAGACCACAGAAATCGATCCTGCTTGCAACAACACCTGTCTCTGCGGGGGCCCGACTGGCTCGGAGGGTTCGGAGATTTGAGAATACACTCGGGTATTGTTCCACTGTATCCTAGATTTGGAGGATGATGCAGAATTGTGGCTGGACAGAGTACATAGAGTTGGGTGACCAGGTGACCCGAATTCCAATCCTCCATACATCCTAATGTGTGTCCACAATTAAAGGAGGGCATTCTGCCGAAAGTGGGGGCCAAGCATCCAATCCATTTTCGTGACCACAAAATTGAACTTTTCCAAGTCATTTCCCTCCTCACCTTCCAGCACACCAGGAAGTTAAAACCTCTTTTTGACTACCTCAGCTTCAAGGTGGTTTTGGGCACCTCTTCAGGCTGGTCTTGCACTGGGAGGTCCAAATTCAACAACATATAAAATGCTCAAAGATGCCTGCTGAGTGCTTGACCTACCGAGAACTCATCACACCCATCTCTGCTTGCCTCTTCCCAGGGCTTTTCGCCACGGGCCGGAGCATAATGGAAGTCTAGTAAGTGCAGAAAGTACACTCGCCTTGGACCTGAGGAGTGAGTCCAGGAGCGCCGGGTAGTGCTGACCAACTTGGCTTTAGGAAGTGACAGAATTCTCTCGTAGGTCTTGCTTTACCTGCGCTCAATGTCTGGGCAAACTGCCCTGGGATGTGCCACCGTCGTACTCTTTCGGCCTGTAGTGGTGGAGGGCCGTCTGCTGATTGGCACTACTGACCTGGCATTTCACCCCTGCTGGCCCACACCCAACATGTCACTTGCATCAATAATAGACTTCTATAGTTTCCAGTTTAAAATAAAATCGATCAGCACCACAGTTTGGTGTACATATGAATTCAATAGTATAAAAATGTGTTCGATATAATTCACCACAATTATTTGACATACTGCACATACTTCATTAGGTTTGTTCAAAAGAGATTTCTTTATTCATGTTCTTCTTCCTTTTTTTTTATTTTTTCCAAAACTCTCAGTACAGCATACTCCATTGTAGGTGTGTTGTATATTTAGTATGAAGAAAGCTATTGCCAACTATTTTTATAATATTAAGAAATTGCTGTTCTTAAAACGGTTTCATGAAGGAACAGATTGAGATGCTCAGAAGTTTCAGAGAGAGTGCTTTGCTGCATATGTTCTAAGTGCAGCACATCAGAAGGTAGAACAGAACAAAAGAGATATTGAATCCAAAGCACACTATGGTTAAAACAGATGATAAGATTATTAGATTTATAACAAAGTATAGTGATTAGGCTCAACTCATTTAAACACACTTTATGACAATAATGAGGGATTCACAAAGCAGGTTCTGTTACCAGAAAAATTGTTGCACTACACATTTAAATGACCTTTAAGAAGTGGCATTCCCTACTAGAATCGTTAGTTACAAGCTATCTTAAGAAAGAGGCATGAATATGTGGTTAGATAATCAGAAAGGCTATTTTAAATTTGCTTGTTCTAATGCATGTAGGAACAACAAAAAAGTACTTGTGCATCCACTCTCCTATAGCAGTGAAATGACAACATATGATGAATTTGTGACCTATAATACACCATACATTGTATGTATATGTAGTTGTATATCCATAAGGGCTGAGATACAAAGTTCTCACCAATTTTCCAATGTATACTGGAACACAGACATGCAATAAAAATAATGATCTGAACTGTCACATATGGCATCACTTCCAATCACATTATAAATGTAACTCTGAACTATTGACAATGCAAGAGGAGGTAATAGACAAAAGTGGTTGAGATAACTGGAGTCTTATTACATACTTTCTATCCACCATTTACCCAAACAATTAGACAAAAGCCCTTCATATGAGTGAATTATTTGTACACTTAGAAACATTGTGATTAATTCCCTATGACTATGTCCCTGATTTCATTTGTATATATGTGTATGGTATTTTATGGAAAGACCCAAGCAAAAGGGCAGTCACATGGCGCACGGGATCAAAATAAGCTTAAAGTCAATGAGTATTAGGAAATGGTGATGGGTTGATGACAGTTAATGGATTGTGATGTAGTGCCCTTTAAAGAAGTGAATCTTCAACTCTTTCCTATATTGGAGCAGTAGTGGGGTGGATACTGGGATACTATTCAAGATTTTGCATGCATATGTGAAACAGGCCTGATGCTTTGTTTTCTGGTTTCTTGCACTTCCTAGTCTTCAGTCTGGTGGAGTCCTGCTTTGGGTGTGTGGAGGACCAATAGAGATTGTGAGCTTGTCTGCAAAATGAGTGTTGGTGCGTCCTGTTATAAATTAGCATATGATACAGCAGGTTTGGAAGATGGAGCAGACCAGAAAGGAGAGCTAATGGACATCCATTAGGATGGGGGTGATTTGGTCATATTTCCTCGTATCCTAGAAGAGATGAGTTGCAGTGTACAGGATGGTACTAAAAAGAGCCAGCGTGGAGCCTGGGAAGCCATGGAGCATAGTATTCCCATCATCTAAATGCAAGAGTATGTGGGCTTGAACAGCAATGCTTAAGTCACTATCTGGAATGGGCGAAGATGGTACTAGGCCATAATTTTCTTTTTTGCAGTTTGTTTCTTGAGTGTAATGTTGTTGAGTGAATCCAAATAACTTGCCATTCAGTGAAAGGTGGGGCATGAACCCATCACCATTCATGTCATTGAGCCAGGTTTGTACTGTTTCCTGTTTTTGTTTTTGGCAAATAATAAGGATTTTGTCTTCCCTGGGATTAGCTTCAAGGAGGTGTTGGACACAAAGGTCTGGATGATGTGCAGGCAGTGTTTGAAGTGTTGGATGTCTGAGGCAGAAGACACATTTATTATGAGTTGTGTAACATCAGCATATTGATGAATGTTGGTGGTATTCTCTGTAAGTAGAGCACTAAGTAGCTCTGTCCACAGTTTCAAGATGACAGTATAGATTCCTAGGGGACTCCCCATGTGATAGGCACCTTTTGGAACCTGGAGAAGCCATTTGAACAAGTTTAGTTCACTTCTGACACATTTGCTTCAATAGAGATATCACATTGGATTGTCTTTGAGCTCAGTGGACTATGACAAGCTTGAATACCCATGAATGTGTCACAATGGAAAATTATCTTTATAGAGAGCTACAACAGTTTGGAAGATCTGATACTGCCCACTGAGGATATGTGAAGAAAAAAAAGGATATTGTATGCCTAGAAGCTATTCCTTTAAATTGATTGCCTAATGGGGCCTCATGATAATTAACCCTGGGCGGTGAACTCCGCTCCGCATGCGGAGGTTCTGAAAATCTCCGCTTTGCGCAGCAGAACAATTTTTTCCTCGCTCGCTTTCACCAATGTCAAGTTGGCGAGCGCAAGCGAGGAAAACCTACCTCCCTGCGAGATTTTTCCTTGTTCGCAATCGTCAACATCAAGTTGGCGAGCGCGAGTGTGGAAAATAAACCTCCCGGTGAGATTTCTCAATGCGGGGGGCGGGGTGCAGGGGGGGTCAGGTTTCTCATTGCAAGTGGACGCGTATGCTCACGACCACTCACATTGAGAAACTACCCGTGTGCGTTGAGAAAGCTGCTGCTCAAGTAAAAATCTACTCAAGCGGCAGAAAAGGTAAGCTTGGACTGTGCATGGTGCTGTTAGCAATGATTGGACAAGCATCCAACAATGTGCAATCACCGCGAACAGCATTTTTCTATCGCACTCTGCCGCTTGCGGAGCTCTGTGTAGCGCAGCAGATTTTTTTCCACTTTGCGGAGTTTCGCATTGCGCAACATTCTATACAGTAGCATTTTTGTACACATATGTATAGCTTAAGAGCTCTCCTGAATGAATGACAGGAAAAAGGAGTCCATTCAAGATTATGGTATTAAACAAAACACTGGCTTAGTCTACTACTTCAACCATTATCTAATGGACAAGAGACTTGTCGACTGTTATAGGATCAAGATGGGTAACATTTGTATACAATTACATTGGTATCTGAAGTGTTTATTTCTGGTCTTGAACCAGGCCTGGGAGTGCCTGTACTGCCTAGTGCTTAGCCAAACGTTTACATAAAATTCATGCACAAGAATGGTCGATTGTTGTCTTTATTCTTTTGATGTGAAGAAGTATTTTCTAAGATATTTCTATTGGGACCCCATTTGCCACCAGGCACCAGATTTGCAAGGGGCAGTGTTTCCCATATTCAAGAAGCACAGAACCACATATACGTGTTGTTGGACTTGGCCCGTAGGGCAGGTTCACGCCTAAACTTTTTGCTTTATGTGTGACCCTGTGTCAGTGGTTTTTTGGGTCTCTGCGCACTTTTCCCTGGGTCCCAGAGTGAAAGTGCGTGCGTGTAGCCTGCTGGCCTGCCCATAGGAATGCATGGGGAATGTGTGTGTCCCTGGTAGTTCCTGATGCGTGGGGAGTGCAGGCTCGAGTTTAGTATGTGTGAACTCGTGAGAGTGAATGCTACGAGATGGTGTATGCGGCATGTATGTGTCTAGAAGGGAAGTGCTACTTCTGGACATTGAGATATGTGTGCAGTGAGGGTGCTGGAGCGTGATTGGCTGGAGCTGGCTGACATGCCAGGCTCCAGGAAGTCTGGATGGGTCTGCCCGGTGGTGAGTGTGAGATTAGCATGAGTGATGTGTGGGAGGAGTGTACCTGTGTCCTGGATGGGCTAGGTTTTCCCCACACAATGCTGGCTCGGCCCCCCTGTGGTGTGTCTAACGACCCTAGCCTCCCCAGTGAAAGAAATGGGTGTTTGGGCCATCAAGAGTGCTCCCAAGCCAGCTGCAACTGGTTTTCCCCCCACCCTGCACCTGGAAACAAAGGATTTGTTAGTATAAGAAGGGGCTGTGTCCCCTTAGAAAATGTTCTGCTTTTGGATCCTGCCAGAGGGGGCTGTTGCTGCTGCTGGGGCCAGGAGGACCGCCACTTGGGGTGTCTCCCTGCCTGGAGACCCAGTGTGCTGGCTCTGGCCCAGCCTTGCCCCCCTGCCTGCCTCCAGCCCCTGCTGGAGCTTGTGCTGTGCCTACAGCACTGAGAGCGCTGCTCTCTGCCTTTCAGCGCTGGGGAGCGCTGAAACCCCTTTCCTAGCGCTTGAGAGCGCTTCAGTGGGCTCCTAGCGCTGTGACCGCTGTAATTTATCCTGTGGCGCCTGGGAGCGCCCTTTCCTCCGTGTTAGCGCTACTAGCGCTTGGAGAGCCCAGCCGGTGCCCACCCGGCATCAGCCCGAAATTGCGGTGCATAGCGAGTGCCTACCTCGCTTTATATTTGATTTATCGGCCGGTGCCCACCCGGCATTGCCCCGTTTTGGAGATATTAATTTATCACGAGGGAGCCCACTCCTCGGATAATGGGAACCCGCCTGCCTATCTAAAGCGAGCCGCCGCGGGCCCGGAAGTGGTGAGGCGGCCAGCCAATCGCTGCGCGGCCCGAGGGAGGGTGACCCGGAAGTCCCGCCCCCGCAGCCGAGCAGCAAGAAGGGAAGCAGCCGGCCGTGTCCCCGAGGCTCCCAGAGTGGAGAGAGGAGCCCCGGGAGAAGGAGCAGAGCCTGCCATGTCTGGTCGAGGCCCCGGAGAGGGAGAGGAGCCCGCCCGCGGCACCAGAGCCGCCGCCAGACAGCCGGTGAGTGTGGCAGTGTCGGAGGGAGGGGCGCCGGGACACATTGTCGGTGTCCGCCCCCCCCTTTTTCGGTAGCGCGAGATAGCGCTAAGTGACAGAGTGAAGCCACGAGGGCTTCAAGAGAGCATTTCTTTGTGTAGAGCCGGTTGAGGCTCTTGGGGCTGTTGCCCCTGCTCTGAGTCCCCCGTGAGGGACTCCAACGTACCTGCCAGTGCAGTCTCGAGTCCTGAGAGACTCGAGGGGGGCCTTCCTTGTGTGAAGAGCCCTGCGAGGCTCGAGGCCAGTTCTTTGTTCTTTGAGCCCCGAGGCTCCGAGGGGCCATTCCGTTCGTGAGCCTGCGAGGCTCGAGGCACCATCCCTTGTTCTTTGAGCCCCGAGTGGCTCTCCAGTTGTTCCTAGGTCCCCCGTGAGGGACCCCACTGCCCAGTAGGCGGCAGTCTTGCTTTGTGAGCCCAGAGAGGCTCTGAGGGTGCCATTTCCTTGCTTTTCGAGCCCAGAGAGGCTTGAGTGCCCATTTCGTGTTGAAAAGCCTGAGAGAGGCTCAGGGCGCCATTTCTTGTCCAGGAGCCCCGAGAGGCTCCGCAGTGCCACAGTGGTGATTCTTGAGCCAGAGAGGCTCCAACGTTGCCCTAACTTTCCCTGCACCAGTTGCCCAGCACTTTGTGGGCAACTGCCACGTTTAGGCCCTGACATTGGGACACAGGGACTGTTACAGGTGGTGACTTATCTGAGTTTTGCACAACTGTGTTTTATTGCTACACCTCTGAATGTTGATACATCATGTGTTTTGTCCTTACACCCCTACAGGTAATGTGATATGTAGGTGGTTGTTTTCTCCCTAGTACAGGTGGTGCTAGTGAGGTCCTGTTACCAGTGATTACTGGTTGTGTGCTCTATTTTCATATTGTGTACTACAGTGATTTTACTTTCCACAAGTGCTAAGTTCTAAAAGTGCCGATACCCCTGACAGTGGTCCATGTGGCCCTGTCCTGTACAATATCCCTTGTAAATTCTGCCCGTGCCTGTTGGCACAGTGTAACAATATGTGTGTTTTATCTGATGTATATTTATTATAATACAAAGGCTATTTATATAACCTTGTGTGGAGTTTCCTTTGTGGTGGGCCTTTGGGTGTTGTTGCTGGGGTGCGTGCGCAAATACTTAACCTACATCGCCTCCAAGTTTAGCCTTGCTGCTCGCGCCACGTTACCTAGAGGGTGAGCAGGGGTTATCTTGTTGTGTGACTCCCTTGCCCTGACTTGGGAGTGGTGGTCTCTGACTGACTTTGGCGAAAGCCCTGGCCAGTCAGGGATCCCATTTCCAACATTGGTGGCAGCGGTGGGATAAGGATTTGTGTTTGCGTTGTACCACAGTAGCGGCTGGCCGCACTTCAAAGCTCTACATTTTTAGATAACCACATTTTGGGGATTATTGTTTTTGGTGAAATTCCATTGTTTCTTCTCGTGAAGAGTGTCATTTGATAATTGTGTTCAGTACATTTGTCCCCCGCCCTGCTTCCAGAGTTTGGTACCTGTGTCGCTTTTGGTCAGGTTGAGAAGTCAGGGGTGGTAGAAACTGCCTTACCGATCCGAGGGGAGGGTGTGTGTAGATGAATGGTGTGTTTTCCTGGACGCATGAGTGAGTTCTCTTTGATAAGGAGAGTGTTGAAATTTTGGAATTGTGTACTCTTACTTCAGATTGTTAGGTCCCTTGTGTTGCACGTGTCTGTGAGCATCCTGTTAAGATGAAATCTCCTTTTAACCTCTGTGGCCTGTTTAAGTACAGTGTGCATGAGTTGGTACGGTTTTGTGAGGAGAGAGACATCCCAGTGAGTGAGTCAGACACCCAGTCCAAGCTTAGGGATAACATGATCCTATGGCAGAAGGATGACTGGGAACGTGAGCACAAAGCGAGGGAGAGGGCCCGGGCCGCACACCATGAGGGTGGTGGGTCTGAGGGGAGCCCTGAAGAGTCTGATGTGGAGAGTGAGTTTGACAGTGAATGGGCGCCAGCAGAGAGCGAGTACCCCCTAGGTAGGGAGTCCCTTGCTGGGTCCAGTGTCAGATGTAGCACCCCATCCCTTTCCCTGTCCCCAGATGAGTGGTTGGATAGGAGAGAAGAGAGGGAGCACCAGCTGGCCATGGAGAAGCTCAGGTTAGAGTATGCCAGAGAGATGGCGCAGCTGGGTGTGAATGAGCGGATTGCGGAGGCTGAGAGAGCCTTGGCCAGGGAGAAGATAGCCCTAGAGGGTAGGTTATCCCCTGACCGCAGTCCTAGTTTTCTGGATTCCCCAGGGAGGGTTGGATCCAGTGGTGGCAGCAATAGAGAGTTTGGTGCGGGAAGTGCCATGCCCCGTTTCCAAAGAGTGGTACCTTGTTCCCGAGAGGACAGGTACAGATTGAAGTTCATGGGCAGTAGGAGACTGCCTCACCAGGATTGGGCGGACTATGTGGATGATTGTCATGATGCCCTGCTTGATTGGCTAGAGGTTCATGGGAAACCTGATTTTGAGGGTCTGCTCAACCTGGTTATCAGAGAGCAGCTGTTCAATTGTTTTGTGCCAGAGTTGCGCAAACACCTGTCAAGAGGTGACTATGTTAGTCCTTGGAAGCTTGCAGAGGAAGCAGACCGCTGGGAAGGTGCCGGAGGTTCTGACACGTCATGGGTGAGTGAACCCGAGAGTAGCGGGTCAGGTATCTTCCAGACCAGTGTGGTGGAAGAGGCTCAGAGTAGCCCAGCTAGGTCCCAGTGTAGCGAAAGGGGTGTAGGGGCTCACGTCTTGTCTCAGTGGAGTAAGAGTGAGTGGGGGACTGAGAGTTCCCAGGTGCCCGAAACCCAGTCTCAGAACCTGGATGGTTTCTCGAGGGAACACCAGGTTGGGGACCTAGGCTGTCCTGTTAGACCCCTTGTGGGGGATCTCCTAGTGTCTAGAGAACCTGGAGTATCTTTAAATAGTGCTCCTGCGGTTCTAGAGTCTGGCAGTACCGCTCCGGTAGGGAGGGTACAGGAGTCCAGCGTGAGGAGTGATTGGGGGATGAGTTTCCCAGTGGATGCACCAGTGGACCAGAGACTAGCCGGTTGGGCTAGATCTTCTTGGGGGGACCCGGGTGGTGCCACTTCTGGTCTGGGGGATCTCCGTGCACTGTCAGGTGGACAGGGGACGGGAGATCTGCGCCAGACAGACAGTCACACAACAGATGTGTCATTTGTTAGCCTCAGGGGGATTGTGTGTGAGTCCCCAGAAGTCCTGGAGTGCCAGGCAATTGTTCCACCTAAGGTTTTAGACCAGAGGTTGGAAGGCCAGGTTCAGGATCAGCCTGACCTGAAGGGTAGGATGACTGTAACCAGTGTCCTGACCGGTTCTTCTTCCAGAGGAACTTCTCCAGGTGGGAGAGGGCAGACCTCTGGAAGGGGGTGCAAAGGGTGGGAGAGCCCCCCTCTGACCCTGGTGCAACCTGAGGGGTTAAACCCTGGGTTGGAATGGCGTGCTAGGTGTCCCCCTCGCACGGGGAGGAGGAACCCTAAAAGAAGAGTGGAGAGTGGCTACTATGGGCCTGGGGTTACTACCCCCCACTTCGTGAGTAGGCAGGAACCAGTGGCACCTGGGTGGCCTAGGGCCTGGTCCTGGCCGCGGACAGCTGAGAAGTACCAGTGGGGTAGCCCAGTTGGTCCTTACAGTAGCTTTAGAAGGAACCCTAGGGGTTCACCGTGGCATAGAACAGAAGGGTGCCCCGGCAGTGGCGGGCCTGCGTCCGTGTTCTATCGCCCCAAGCAGGGAAGTCCATCACGGTGGTGATTGGTCTGCCCTGTGTTTTGGCTGGAAGGGGGTTGTGTTGGACTTGGCCCGTAGGGCAGGTTCACCCCTAAACTTTTTGCTTTATGTGTGACCCTGTGTCAGTGATTTTATGGGTCTCTGCGCACTTTTCCCTGGGTCCCAGAGTGAAAGTGCGTGCGTGTAGCCTGGCTGGCCTGCCCTCCCATAGGAATGCATGGGGAATGTGTGTGTCCCTGGTAGTACCTGATGTGTGGGGAGTGCAGGCTCGCGTTTAGTATGTGTGAACTCGTGAGAGTGAATGCTACGAGATGGTGTATGCGGCATGTATGTGTCTAGAAGGGAAGTGCTACTTCTGGACATTGAGATATGTGTGCAGTGAGGGTGCTGGAGCATGATTGGCTGGAGCTGGCTGGCATGCCAGGCTCCAGGAAGTCTGGATGGGTCTGCCCGGTGGTGAGTGTGAGATTAGCATGAGTGATGTGTGGGAGGAGTGTACCTGTGTCCTGGATGGGCTGAGTTTTCCCCACACAATGCTGGCTCTGCCCCCCTGTGGTGTGTCTAACGACCCTAGCCTCCCCAGTGAAAGAAATGGGTGGTTGGGCCATCAAGAGTGCTCCCAAGCCAGCTGCAACTGGTTTTCCCCCCACCCTGCACCTGGAAACAAAGGATGTGTTAGTATAAGAAGGGGCTGTGTCCCCTTAGAAAATCTTCTGCTTTTGGATCCTGCCAGAGGGGGCTGTTGCTGCTGCTGGGGCCAGGAGGACCGCCACTCGGGGTGTCTCCCTGCCTGGAGACCCAGTGTGCTGGCTCTGGCCCAGCCTTGCCCCCCTGCCTGCCTCCAGCCCCTGCTGGAGCTTGTGCTGTGCCTATAGCACTGAGAGCGCTGCTCTCTGCCTTTCAGCGCTGGGGAGCGCTGAAACCCCTTTCCTAGCGCTTGAGAGCGCTTCAGTGGGCTCCTAGCGCTGTGAGCGCTGTAATTTATCCTGTGGCGCCTGGGAGCGCCCTTTCCTTCGTGTTAGCGCTGCTAGCGCTTGGAGAGCCCAGCCGGTGCCCACCCGGCATCAGCCCGAAATTGCGGTGCATAGCGAGTGCCTACCTCGCTTTATATTTGATTTATCGGCCGGTGCCCACCCGGCATTGCCCCGTTTTGGAGATATTAATTTATCACGAGGGAGCCCACTCCTCGGATAATGGGAACCCGCCTGCCTATCTAAAGCGAGCCGCCGCGCTGCCCGCGGCGACCCGGAAGTGGTGAGGCGGCCAGCCAATCGCTGCGCGGCCCGAGGGAGGGTGACCCAGAAGTCCCGCCCCCACAGCCGAGCAGCAAGAAGGGAAGCAGCCGGCTGTGTCCCCGAGGCTCCCCGAGTGGAGAGAGGAGCCCCGGGAGAAGGAGCAGAGCCTGCCACGTCTGGTCGAGGCCCCGGAGAGGGAGAGGAGCCCGCCCGCGGCACCAGAGCCGCCGCCAGACAGCCGGTGACTGTGGCAGTGTCGGAGGGAGGGGCGCCGGGACACATTGTCGGTGTCCGCCCCCCCCCCCCCTTTTTCGGTAGCGCGAGATAGCGCTAAGTGACAGAGTGAAGCCAAGAGGGCTTCAAGAGAGCATTTCTTTGTGTAGAGCCGGTTGAGGCTCTTGGGGCTGTTGCCCCTGCTCTGAGTCCCCCGTGAGGGACTCCAACGTACCTGCCAGTGCAGTCTGGAGTCCTAAGAGACTCGAGGGGGGCCTTCCTTGTATGAAGAGCCCTGCGAGGCTCGAGGCCAGTTCTTTGTTCTTTGAGCCCCGAGGCTCTGAGGGGCCATTCCGTTCGTGAGCCTGCGAGGCTCGAGGCACCATCCCTTGTTCTTTGAGCCCCGAGTGGCTCTCCAGTTGTTCCTAGGTCCCCCGTGAGGGACCCCACTGCCCAGTAGGCGGCAGTCTTGCTTTGTGAGCCCAGAGAGGCTCTGAGGGTTCCATTTCCTTGCTTTTCGAGCCCAGAGAGGCTCGAGTGCCCATTTCGTGTTGAAAAGCCTGAGAGAGGCTCAGGGCGCCATTTCTTGTCCAGGAGCCCCGAGAGGCTCCGCAGTGCCACAATGGTGATTCTTGAGCCAGAGAGGCTCCAACGTTGCCCTAACTTTCCCTGCACCAGTTGCCCAGCACTTTGTTGGCAACTGCCACGTTTAGGCCCTGACATTGGGACACAGGGACTGTTACAGGTGGTGACTTATCTGAGTTTTGCGCAACTGTGTTTTATTGCTACACCTCTGAATGTTGATACATCATGTGTTTTGTCCTTACACCCCTACAGGTAATGTGATATGTAGGTGGTTGTTTTCTCCCTAGTACAGGTGGTGCTAGTGAGGTCCTGTTACCAGTGATTACTGGTTGTGTGCTCTATTTTCATATTGTGTACTACAGTGATTTTACTTTCCACAAGTGCTAAGTTCTAAAAGTGCCGATACCCCTGACAGTGGTCCATGTGGCCCTGTCCTGTACAATATCCCTTGTAAATTCTGCCCGTGCCTGTTGGCACAGTGTAACAATATGTGTGTTTTATCTGATGTATATTTATTATAATACAAAGGCTATTTATATAACCTTGTGTGGAGTTTCCTTTGTGGTGGGCCTTTGGGTGTTGTTTCTGGGGTGCGTGCGCAAATACTTAACCTACATTGCCTCCAAGTTTAGCCTTGCTGCTCGCGCCACGTTACCTAGAGGGTGAGCAGGGGTTATCTTGTTGTGTGACTCCCTTGCCCTGACTTGGGAGTGGTGGTCTCTGACTGACTTTGGCGAAAGCCCTGGCCAGCCAGGGATCCCATTTCCAACACGTGTTGACATGCTTAAATCTAATGTTGCATTGAAAACGTAATTCTCCTTTGCTTATAAGTTTGACATTGTTTTACGAATCTGGAGAAAAAATTTCAAATAAATAGCTTCAAAAGCTGAATTGCATTATGTCTTGTTTCGGGAAGCTCTTTCAGAGAGGAGAAAAAAAGGTGGGTCAGTAAATGAGTGTGCCATTTTAATTTACAAAGGAAAATGTGTTAATTGCAACAGAAATTCAGCACTTAATAGAATTACACTATTCTAAGCATCAAAAATGAACTTTTCTCAGTGAATTGTCTTTGTATGGGTTAGTGTAAAGCCATTCAAAGGGTTATAAGATAAATGCATTACAGAAAAGGGATGGATAGCATTGATAGGGTTATCACATAACTATTTTCCAACAGATAATCTGTCTATGGATTTCAGACTCCTGAAGGACTCTCAAATCCATTTGGCAAAGTATATAAATTCCTTCAGATGAAGAAGCATTTTTTCATATCATGCATGTTACATTCAAGTATCTATTCCAGTGACCGCCAACCAGAGCCTTTGATTGACCAGCTAAGAACAAAAATGATGCTTGAAAACTGCATTAAGAGAAATACCAGGGCATAAAAGGCCTTGATGTGCATGCCCTCACATTCACACTCAAATAGGGAAGGTGAGGGTCAAAGGGGAATCTGTTTACTCCGTTCTGCTAATCCATGTTGCAGTTGATTAATTCAACTCCATGTTCCTCCATTATTTAGAAAAAACACAAAAGCACAAAAAACATAAACTCATAAAGAACATGTTTGTGTTCAAGCCAATATGAGTGGTCACTGTAATTACAGCAGACATTGTAATGGTTTCTTTTTCGGTTTGTCAGCTCTATGAAAAGTATGCTGGTGAGGGACAAAGAAAAACAACAATTTGCACCTCACTTTTGGTGAAAACTCCCAGGTTATAGGGTCATTGATTTTTGTTTTCAGAAACAAACTTCCACTTTTGGAGTTTGTGTCTGAAAAACAAAAAAAGTTAAATGTTTGGCAAATGACCATAAAAATGGTAAACTGCTGTCAACCAAATCTTTTGAACCTTAAAGGGAGCCAGCATGATGGTGATCCCTTTCATGGCACAGAGTCTACCCTTGGGTCAGCTTTCATCATTAAATTTTATGGACAGAGTACCATTGGGATGGTGCAGGTAATGGCCTTTGTCAACCTGACAGACTGTATTTCATCCATCATCCCTGAGTCTTAACCATAACTACACAGGCAGTAATTATAGTTTTCTGTTGAAAATGGCCCTTTCTACAGCGTTATCATCAAATGTTTTGCCTTTTTCATCCTATTTTTCTCAGATTCTTTTTGTTGTCTTTAGGAAGCAGTGCACTTGACCACTGCTAATCAGTGCTAAAGTGTGCATGTGCTTACACCTTTTTGACACATAATATTTACCTCTAAATCCCTTATTCAGTGGTTCACCATATACCCAGAGACTGTAAATAAATGCTATTAGTGAGCCTGCAGTTCTGATTGTGCCACCCACAGAAGTAGCCTGTTAAAACTGTTTCAGGCATGGCACTGCAGTGCCTGTGTGCAAAGGTAATGCCATTGTGACTTGGCATTTAAAACTATTTGGCAAGCCATAAACTCCCCTTTTATTACAAATATGTCACCCCTAAGATAGGTCCTAGGTAGCCCATTGGGCAGGGTCCTGTGTAAGTAAAATGTAGGACATGTGACTTTATTCTGTTGCATGTCCTATTTTGTTTCTCACTACTGTGAGCCCTACTCCTCTCATAGTCTAGTATCGGAAATTCCCTTATATGTGGGTAAGTGGCAATTTCTGATCTGAAAAGAGTAGCGTTGTCATGTTTGTCATTTTTTAAATGGTGGTGATAAACAGCTACATTTTGTGCAGACTTTCCAGACAGCCACAATGCAGGGAGGGCTGGGTGTGACAAGAGATGCATCTGCATTCATTTGCATACTGATAGTCTTACTAGTCTGGAAGAGAGGGATGCTGGGTACATTTACATGTGCATACACTGTATCGTGCCCTCACACAAAGGGCTGATTTGCCCCCTACTGTACATCTGGAGCCATGGCTGAGTTGAAAGGCGGTGTTGTGCACTTCTAAGGCTTCTTTGAAGTTACTTCGACTTAAATGGCATTTGGAGTATAAATACAGGAGCTCTTACCCCCCATGATTTTGGAGCATTTTTAGAACTGATCTGGACCTCTGTCAGAGGGATTGCTGCGCTGCACATAGGACTCATCAGAACTGCTCCTCATTCTGTTGCCTTGCTGTATGCTGTTGCTGGTTGGCCTAAAGGACTCACTGGATTGCTTTTCTGTGTTTTGTCCTTTTGTCAGCTGCTCCCTGATGCTGTTACTAATAGGCACTGCTGTGTTGCCAGGAGAAACCACCATTACTGCTACCTGCTACCTACTGCAGGAGGAGTCATCACTTTTGTGCCGGCATTGATGAGCTGGCCTGCTTGCATTTTTTATTGCTCCCACCAGTGTTCTCAGCATCTATTGCTTTTTGCTCACCAGGATCTAGAGTGTGTATAACCTTGCAGAAGGCTCTACCCCTTGCTGTTAGTGGCTCACGCTGTGTTGACAGAGCGAGCGCGAGCCTCTGAACAGCCTTGGTGAGCGCTCTACCCCTCCACCCCCAGCAATGAGCAGAGCATGAGAAGTGCTACTATTTCTAGAATTTAAATGTGATTAGAGTGCTTGAACTTGTTGCCCATGCCTTTTTTGCATACCACTCTTGAGCCACACCAAAGGAAACCTTGGCTTTGGAGTCATGCATTGCCTAGCAATGCCAACTTTACCCATCGGTGTGGCCCAGCCAGCGCCGATAGCTGCTCCCAAAATAGATTTTACTCTGTGTTTTGCCAGGGTCTACCAATGAAGTGAGGGAGCAGGGCTTGCTTGTCCTATTTTGTGTGTGTTCCCCAGTGAGGCCCATACTACAGTTTTGAGCTGACTGGTGGATGACGTGCTACATTTGCGTCCTTGGCAAAAAGGACCACAATCAACTTACCCCTTCATTTTGCAGTTGCTGCATTGTCGTCACAGCCCTGAGGGACTCCGATGGGAAACCTAGCAAACCTGTACATTTTAAAAAACAACTGCAGTGCATTCCTGGTCCTGAGGGGCCGTAATTAAATTGTGCCAGTGGAATATCTCCCATCATAAGGCCCCAATGGAGTATAAAGGTATATTGGGAAAGTGCTCCAATTAACAGAAAACCCCTAAAAATAACTGTGCTCTGTCGCTTGGGTGCTAAATTCCACCTTCTCCACCAGGTACACACACATTACCGTAGCTCCACTAAAAGGAGCCCAGGGATTCCTGTACCTATGTGGGGTTCATGTCCTGATGGGCTTCTGGTGACTTTTTGTGATTTAGGTGGAACAGTGATGTTGGGTGATTTATGTTTTTTTTGTTTCCTTTAGCCAATCTGCTACATTTAATGCCCTGAAGTTCTAATATATGTCATTTTGCTTTACATTGTCAGGATAATGAGTATGATCTCAGGATTTATGTAGTATATGCAGTATTTATGATCTATCTTGTGCCAGTCTATGTTTTATGTACAATCTATATTTTTATATACTTCTGTGTGGAGTCTCTTTTGTGGTATATTTATTGTGTTACTGTGAGTGCTTTGCGCAAACGCTTTACATATTGCCTCTGGTGAAAAGCCTGACTGCTCTGTGCCAAGCTACCAAGGGGGTAAGCACAAGTTACCTTTGATGTGTAACTCACTTGCCCTGACTAGAGTGGTGGGCTCTGCCAGGCTTTGGTGCATACCCTAGGCAACCAAAACCCCATTTCTAACTGTTTGTTTAACTGTATTGTAAAAAATGCAGTTAGATAAAAATAAAAAAAAACATCTGAATTATGGACATCTGCTGAAGTCCCCTCATCAGTCTGATTGTTTTTGTGCATCCACCCATTCAGGATTTCTACCTTGAAACTAGCCTCTTTTTTTGGAGCGCAAGAATCTTCTCAGACTTTCTAGAGTAGTTCCTCCTGAACTTGTATAAGGCTTCCAGGACCTCAGGGACAGCACTTAAGAACCGGTGTCATCCAACACAGCCATCAGCAGTGTTGAGGTCCAATTACTACAAGTCAGTTCACTTCAGGAAAAGGGCTGTGGGCATCTAGTTCTGTCCCTGAAGCAAAATCAGAGGTCAGACAACTGATCCTTCTCAGTCCTGGATATAAGTGTAGTAGATCCTAGCCACTCCACTCTACATCCAGTCCTCAGCTAGAAGGTTCAGTCTACTTCTTTCACATAAGCTGGGAGGTGCCACTTTTGTAGGTTTCACAGGTCAGACGGAGGGGTGACTTGGGCACTTCCCTAAACAATTAGAAAAATGTTCCCAAGGGTAAATCTTCCATCATTTATAGCACATCCTGTTTGTAAGCCTGACAACTATCCCACAGCACACTACTTTGAGTACCATTCAAAATGCCAAACCATTCTGTCCTTGGAGGTGACTGGTGTCCCAGCCAAAAGTGTATCTAGGAAAATGAGCAGCCCACTCTTCCTTGTTTTCCAAAGGTTTCTCATTACATTTAACAATGAATGGGAAGGCAATACACTGGTCCATGTCAAGGTAATGAAGTTCATGAACCCTACCCAGCTGCCCTTCCGAAACTGAGGGGAGACATGTTCCTCACACCCAGATTTTCTAACAAAGGTCCTTATGCCATAAGTCCTCGAGCAGTTTTCACACCTCATTAACAGGAAACCACTAACAGAGTGCAGCTGCTAGCAGGCTAATCATTATAAGTCTACAGAACATTCAGGCTGGCGAAGTCTAACTTTTTAAAAGCTAATTTTCCTGGACATTTGTCAAACATCCAACTTTAACATTGAACTGGACTTTAATAACTATACAAACCAATGTTTGAACTTTTCTGTGGTTTATTTCAATCCAAAGTTAGCAGAAATAGTATTTGATTTCTGTAGCTTTTCTCATGTGATCAGTTACAGATTTTTACACTATAAATAGCTGTTGGGGGCTAGTCACTGTAGGAACATGTCAACATGAAATATTTCAATGTGAGATGTAAAAATGTTCTAAATCTTACCTTGTTAGTTGCAGGGCCTACATAGATGTGACATATTTAATATTTAATGAAGGCCTACATTCAAAATGGGTTCTTTTGGCAGGTTTACTTGCAGGTGTAAAATTAGCAGTAGTCAAGTTAATCACATATGCCTGAAACCAGATTGCTCCTTGTCAGCCTAGAGGATGGCATTATAGGTGCTGCGGTCCACGTATGACATTTAACTTTCCATGCCATTGGTGTATTTCCCTGAACCACATATTGTAGCCTTACTGTACATTTACATATGCCAGTTAGGGATTAGTCAATTTAACCATGTGTTGGGGTAAGAACATATACACTGTGTCCTGGACAGCAGTGTGCCAGTGTGCAGTGTGAAAGGAAACAAAAGTAGCAGTCAGCAGAACAGGGATTTTCTCCCAGATTCTTAATCTACATTTTTTCTGGAAATATATAAAAAACCCTCAACTTTCTAATTGAAATCAGTGCCCAACTATTTGCTTCTGTGTTACCTAAGTATCATGCACTCTACACATTTGCATATGTGTTATAAATATGCACAAAGTGCAATATCGAACTCAAAACAAAGAAATATGTTTATCAGGCTAGTACAATGGCACAATGCTTGAATGCTGGAAAGATGCCATGGCATTATTATATGAAGTCTCTACTTGATTGGGACAACAGTGTAACCTTTGTGCCAATTTGCTATATTCCATTGATTTGTTTAGGTCACTAATCACCAGAGACGGTATCAAGGCACTTGGAAAGGTGTGTCGTTTTCTGGTCCTTGAGGTGCTTATACGAAGAGCCAGGCATTCAGCTACTTGCAGAACACAAGAAGTGTTGAGGTGGCTGTGATGTGTTGAGGGAGGTCATTCCATATCTCGGGTGCAATGTAGGAGCATGAGCTAATCTGCAAAACCAACTGTGGAAGCATATGCAGCAGTCTACATGAGAATCAGTGGCCCTCGCTTCTTAAAATACACCTGTGTCAAACTACTTGCTCTTTGCGAATCATAAAATCATCTACCACTGTTGCATGTGAGATTATTATTTGTTTATGTCCATGCCGATAGATAAAACTATTATACATATATTGCATCCCCGTATCGTAAATATATGCCAGCACTAAATGTATCCTACCACTTTTTGGAAAAGTACCTTGTGGTGATGCACACTTAGTTCTGCTCTCCACATTCTGTACAGTGCAATACTGAATGTGGAATGCAGGTTGAAGAACTAGCATTGCGAGAGCTCTCCTACGATCAGTTTGGAGACTGAAGGGAAATTTACAAGCCCCTATCACCACCACAGTGTCACTTTTCAGGACATTGTAGTTGTGATAGGTGCTATGCCTCATTTACAAGGTAGTGTTAAGCCACTTAATGTGGCTTAACGTTGCCTTGTAAATAATGCACCCTTTCACGCTATACTTAGCACAAAAGGGGAGGGCAATGGGTGTTGCGTCAGTGTTCCACCTCACCTCTCATTGATTTTGATGCTGCCCCCTATTCACTATGCAGCACCGAAATTAAGACCAGGGAAATTGCAATTTCTATGTGTGCTGCATTAAATTTACAAAACACCATGTAAAGTTTGTTTATGTGCAGGAAGGTACACCTTCCTGCCCATAAAAAATCTTCCCCTCAACGCAGACACCCTTGCACTATGGTGCAAGGGTGTCTGCGTTGGTGCTATGCCAGGCTGCTAAATTTAGCGCCAGCTCAGGGGGAAATGCAGTGCTGCGCCATATTGTTGTAAATATGCTGCAGCCATGCGTTTTAGACGTGGAGAAGTACGGCGTTAAGCCAAGAAGGCTAACGCCACACTCCAACACTTCTTGGTAAATATGCCCCTGAATGTTGTTTGTGCTTTGGTCAATAAACCTTCATACTTTCAATGAACGACGTTTTCTGTATTCTGTAAGATACATCTCCACATACTGCACTCGTTTTCCTACAGCAAAGTTCACATTCTGATTTGCACTGATTATCAGCACAGTTTCGCCTTGGCAACAGGAGGGAATTTGCAATTTGAACGTAATATTTTTTTCTTAGTTTGGAAACCATGGTTACTCTAATTGACTGACAGATGATTCTGTCTCCTAAATATACTAGACTATCTTAATCACTTTTTTTTCCTCAGCAGGCTTAAAGCCCTTTAATTTGTTGTGTATTCGATTGTATCTACAGTGAATTCTGTGGACCTACAGCCTTACATACCAAATTAAGATATATTTCTGCATACTTTACCCATTTGCAAATCTGTCAAGAGGCAATTAGTGAATCTGTGTGTCAGGATTTCTTGATCTCAAAAATATTGTTCTATCCACTCTCTGCGATGATCATGACTTGATGCATTTTTATGACAAAGTGAATCTGCACAATGAAGTAAAATCATCGTGGCACGTTGGCAACTGCTTAAATATAAACTCACATCATCCCTGCAAATTATGACACACTGATTTTGTCGCGTGTCACTTGCAGTCAGAAATATCACAGCGATTTCTCACTCACAATACCTACATTCCGAATCCTCTTTCAACATATTAATTAGGCTTTGACTCCAAGTACAACATATTAGGTGGTAGCAGCTTAATGCAATCTGCTACATATAATTTTCCCAGTAGGTGTCAAACATCCTTTGGAATAACTCACTTTACAGTTATTCCCATTTGTTTTGCTGTCAAACAGTACATTTAGGTGCTATCTTTGGTAGGAAGATTTGTTAGAAGCACCACCAGAGTTGTTCTAATATGCATAATGTATGTCTAATAAGTAATGTATGTGAGTGATCTCTCATTACTTTAGTCAGTAGAACTCTAACAAAGCACCTTGCATACTTTCAGCTAGCAAGTGACCCATGTGCACTTTAATTGTATTGTCATTTTATTGTCAATTCTGTAATGGCCATTTAAATCCTAGTAAATGTGTGCGTGTTTAAAAATTCAGACTGAGCAGTTAACATTCACCACTATTTAGATATTTAGGCCCATTTTTCAACACCGTAAACAGCATTTTTAGAGTTTAGAAAGCTTTATTAAAACAGATAAAGAAAGCATGGTACAGAGATATGATAACTAGCATAAAGTACAAGACCATAAGATAATGAGGAATAAAAAGTGAAAATCAAATAATGAAAAACCTAAAACATTGTACAATTGCAAGATTAAAAACCAATAACTAGAGGAAAATAAAATCATAGAGTACCATTGTTAGAAATGCGATTTCTCGTTGGCTAAGGCTTGTGCCAAAACCAGGCAGAAACCACCACTCTAGTCAGGGCAAGGGAGTTACACGCCAAGATAACCCCTGCTCATCCCCTTGGTAGCTTGGCACGAGCAGTCAGGCTTATCCCGGAGGCAATGTGTAAAGCATTTGCGCAACACACACACAGCAGCAACACACTAGGCACACCCCAAAAAGGAACTCCACACAAGGTTATATATAAAAATAGCCTTTGTATTACCATATACACATTAGATCATAATCACACAGATACACTGTGCCAACTGGCACTGGGCAGTATTTACAGGGGATTATTTACACATGACAGGGCCACGTTGGCCACTGCCAAAATCAGCACTCAGTAGAAATAGCACTTGTAGAACAAATAACTGTAGCATAAAATAACAATTGTAGAACACAACCAGTAACCACTGGTAAAAGGCAGGAACACACTACGCAATACTAATCACCTTAAGCATAGGTCACGCAGGTAAACCTAAACTCACTAGTATAAACAATACTAGGAAAACAACCTCCTAAGCATAAAAACACATTTAGAGGTATCACAGGCATAAAGGCATTGCACATTACGCATAAATCACATTAGGCATAACCAGTATAAATACAGTAGGCAATCACTTTGCGCCAAAATCACATATGATACTGACTCCAGGCCAACTGGCCTTCCATGGGGCTCAAATGCCCTTAGTCCCGAATGTCCGGGCTGGCTGCGCACGTAGCGAAAGCAACAAGGAAGAAGAGCAGCCTAAACGTGGCAGCTGCCCACTACTTGCTGGGCAGCTGTGAAATCACAAAATGAGGCTTGGGCTCTCAGTGGCCCTTTAAACAAATGTGCCCCCTTCATGGGAGCCACTGGGCTCTGGAAAACAATCAGCAACACGTTGGAGCCATCTAGGCTCTGAAAACAACTATGTCCCACGTGGGAAAAGAACACGGGCCCCTCTGGCCCTTTAAACGATCATGGCCACGGTGCAGCTGCCCTCTAGTCATCGGGGCAGCTGGAATGTAAAACACGGACTCGGCACCACAGTGGGGCCTGGAAATGCCCACGGGCCCCTCTGGCCCTTTGAGTAATAATGCGCCGCCTCGTGGGCGTCACACAGGGCTCTTAAGAGAAATTATGAGACGCGTTGGGGCAAATGTGGGGGAAAATCCTGGGCCCCTCCGGGCTCTCACTGAGGCATCTTTACACAACCTGCCTCCCCGTTGGAGCCCTGGCGCTGCCCCCAAAGAACTGAGTACTGGCAGGAGGGGGGCGGGCACCTGGCAATGTGCCCCAACACACCCCCAACCCCTTCAACACCGAGCCCCACTTACCAGCTAGACTGTGGGGCTCAGGCTGTACCCATGGATCTCCCTGGATGACCTGCTTCCTGCCGGTCGCGCTGCCGTAGCCTTCCTCCACGTCGGGACGGACAAGTGTTAGACCTGCAGGGCTCTCCTCATGCTACGGGAGCCCTGCTATCGGACAGGCTGCTTCTTGACCCTCTCTTCGGGTCTCGCACACGTCCCAGCGCGGGGTAGGCTCCCACCTGGGTTCTCTTAAGGCGGCACTTCCCAGGACACCGGCACAGCTCCACTGGTGTCCCGAACTGCTCACTTCGCCCTTGGGCGCCGGAGCGCGGGTTGGGCTCCTGGCAGCTTCCGGCTTCCTCTCTTCTCGTGTTACAGGACCGTGGGGTAGGCTCCCGTCCGCTTCCTGTCTCCCTTCAAGAATTTCCGGGTTGACGTGGGCAGAGCCGCGGCCCTCAGCATTCCAGTTCGTGTTGGATGCAACACGCGGTAGGCTCCCAGTTCAAGGCACAGTCCCTGGTGGGGTAGGCACCCGCTAGGGTTATTAAAAGTGGCACAAGGTCCCTGGTGGGGTGGGCACCCGCTATGGATATTTAAAAGGGCAACTCTTGGGGTGGGCACCCGCGCTGGAATCGGCCAGAATGCAGAGATCCCACGCGGTACAGCTCTGCGCTGCAGGCCCGCAGCAGTTCTCACAGTTCTCCTCCGGACAATGAAGCGCTTTGCACCCCAAAAATGAAGCGCTTTCAAGGCGCTAGGATTGAAAAGTCCCCCAAAGTCCAGGGAAAGTCTTGGAATGAAGGGGGGGGCAAAGGCTGGGCCCAGGGGCCAGCTCACAGGGCCCTCCAGCAGGGAGGCAGTCCCCAGTGGCGGCCCTCCTAGTGCCCAGCAGCAGCAGCAGGCCCCCCTCAAGTTAGGATCAGAGAGTGAACATTTTGCATGGGGTCACAGCCCCTTTTTATACACACATTTCCTTTGTCTGGAGCTGTAGGGCAAAGGAAGAACCAGTGACAACTGGTGCTTGAGCACTTTGTTTTGCTCAGCCCCTCTCCCCATTCACAGGACAGGCTAGGGACATCAGACGCATCGCAGGGGGCGGAGCCAGCATTGTGGGGGGAAGGCCCAGCCTTATTCAGGTCCCAGGTTCACTCCTCCCTCCCATCAACATGCAGATCTCCCCATTCACCACCGGGCAGACCCATCCTGACGTCTGGAGCCAGGTACACTAGCCAGCTCCTACCAATCACGAGCCAGACAGTCAATTCACATTCACTGCATAGACATGCCAACTTCTAAAAGTGGCACTTCCACACTAGACACATTAAATCTGCGCACACCGATGCGCAGCATTTAATCTCACGAGTTCACACATACCAAACTCGCCCCTGCACTCCCCACACATCAGGAACTGCTATGGACACGCACATTCCCCATGCATTCCTATGGGAGGGCAGGCCAATCTCACCACACACACTCAGATTGCGCACGCACTTTACACTTGGACACAGTGTTAATGTGCGCAGAAGCCAAAAACAACTAACACCAGGTCACATGTAAAAGCAAAAAGTTTAGGGGTGAACCTGCCAAAAGGACCAAGTCCAACAACCATAATGAAATTAGAATTTTGCTTTTAAGTTTCAAGAACAGAAATGGGAGGAAAGAGAGAAGGAGGAGGAAAGAAAGGAGGAGAGAAAAGAGAAGAAAAAAGGTTTAAAAAAGAAAGGAGGAAAAAAGAGAAAAGAGAAAATTATCAGCAATCCTTTCACATAAGGTGGTAAAACTTTCCAATGACTAATAGAACAGAAACGCAATTAGCAATAAACAATCATAGAATATGAACATTATATAAAACACACTCATGGTGGCTGAAGAACAAGGTTACTGTCCTTTACATGCCATGCAGAGGAAGAAATGTCATTAGTGAGAGGAGACTAGAAGGCCTCTTTATGAATAAGCTGCTGAGAAGTGGTTACAAAAGCTCTATCTACCCTGTGATGGTGACATAAAAGATTTCACCAGGTGGAAAAAGAGACTTTGGAGGCGTCCTTCCAATTTGAAGTTATAACCTGAAAAGCAATGGCATTGGATCAATCTATAAAGGAGCCATGTTTACGAGTACCCAACCAGCGTATAGCATTACTACCCAAAAATATGGAGTGAATATCAAAAGGGAAATTAGTGGAGCAAATAGAGGCAAGTGACTTTCATACTTTTATCCCAAAAAATTGAAATGTTGGGGCAGAGAAAAAAGGAGTGAAGATATGTGCCAGAGGTATATTTACAGGACCAACAGTTAGGAGATGAGGCAGGGCTGAATTTAGAAACAGCTAATGGGGTTAAAAATAATCTGATACAAATAATAATGTGTTTAAGTGGTACTGGAATTGCATAAAGTGTGGTGTATCTGAGTCCAAATGGAGTTTCATGTGTGTGTAGAAAAAGTATGTTGCAAGTCTGTTTCCCATAAAAGTTCAATCTTACTTTTGGGACAAATAGGTAGAGAGAAAAATAGGTATTTGTAAATATGAGTGGCCCGGACAGAAGGGGAAATAGGTAACGATCTAATAGAAGGGTCAAATGAAGAGGAGGAAATATCTGAGAGAAGAGATAGCTGTTGAGTTGTGATCAGTCTCAAATAGTCAAACTTAGAAAGAGACTTGACGGGTAAATTATATTTTGATTGAAATACCTGGAAAGATAAAAGCTGCTTATTATGCATTAAGTGTTTAACCTGTATAATCCCTTTGATAATCCAATCCTTCCACAAGAGAGTACGGTTAGAAATGTTAATGGATTTATTATGCCAGATAGAGGAATCCAAAAGTAGCTGCAGTGGAGAACGCAATTTAGTAAAAATCGGATAAAGAGTAGATATAAGATATGGGATAGTAGTAGATTAAAACGAGCGA
Source organism: Lissotriton helveticus (assembly GCF_964261635.1). Classification (NCBI taxonomy): domain Eukaryota; kingdom Metazoa; phylum Chordata; class Amphibia; order Caudata; family Salamandridae; genus Lissotriton; species Lissotriton helveticus. The sequence continues at coordinate 1,771,105,457 of NC_136063.1, forward strand.
GGAGGGTGAACAAGGTTGGCTAACGAGGTGAAGGGGAATGGATGACTAACGCATTCCTCCAATTTATGCAATACTGATAAGGGAGGGCCATCTGAAGAGGAAAGGTAGGGCAACACTTGTCGAATTAGAAATGAGGAATTATATTGGCAAAAATTGGGCAAACTAACCTCACCCCTATCTTTAGGAGGAGACAACACAGAAAGAGAGATGCAAGCTTTCCGATTATCCCAGAGAAATTTACTCAGGATACTGTTAAGATTCTTACATTTTTTTATTGGACGTTGTGGAAAGGTAAAAATGAATTACTGGAAGCATCATCAACTTGGAGGTATCTAACCAGCCCCATCAGGACAGAAATAAAGGGGACCATTTCTCTGCCATTTCAGAAATCTTTGATAAAACATCATCCAAGTTAAGTTGAACTGTCTTAGCGATTGAAAAGGAACACTTTGTCCCTACATAAGTAATACAGTTAGTATTCCATTTAAAGTCCGTCCCTTCAAAAAGACTTCTAAGGCAATATTTATTTAACGGGAGAATTTCCGACTTGGAAAAATGTAACTTGTATCCAAAAATGGTGGCATACAAAGACAAAAGATCAATAAAGGCAGATAAAGAGGTAGAAGGATCAGACATATATAGCAAAATATCATCAGCATACGCAGTGAACTTGACTACAATAGATTTATGAGTAAAACCTCAAAAGGCAGGAGAGTTCCTTTTTTTATTCTTCATCAAAAAGGGCATATTTGTACAATGAACATAGTCTGGTACTTATTATAATTTAGACATCAGGCAAAAAGTCATATTGCGATAAAAGAAGATAATGTACAAGAATGTGAAAATGCAAAAATATAAATATATTAAGCAAAACAAATAAAGAAAAGAAAACCTCACAGTAACATGATGGACACAAAGACGTTTTAGAGAAGGCATCTATATTACATTTACATTTTAAGCAGCTCTACCTACAGTATTCCATCCAAAGCCAATGGTCCCCAAAGCGCCTCTAGCTTAGCTAATGGTCTGATTCCCCTCCCCTTTGCTAGGGCTGCCTCTAAGCCATAGATATCCCTAATAACTGCCCACCAATCTTCTACCATAGGTGGTGTAGCAGAGACCCATACCCTGGCGATAGCCAGTCTGGCAGCAGCCATCAAGATTGTTAAGAGACCTGCTACTACTGGAACATTATCTTTGTATCCCGACATAATTTCTAGATCTGTACGTGGTTGATCCAATCCTAGTTTAGAGTAAAGTACTTGTTCAATTTTATTCCAGTATCCCCTTAATTTTGGACATTCCATAAACATGTGTTTCAAATTAGACGCACATAGTCCACATTTTGGGCAATTTACCTTATCCCCCGTCTTGTTTCCCTGGGCCCATTTAGCTATTTGTGCCGGGGTAAAATATAACATACGAGTAATGCGAAATTCCTGGAGCTGCAAACTAACAGAATGAACCAAATCCTTAACATTGCATAAAACATGTTCGATCATTCTGGGTGTAACCATTATTCCTAGTGTTTGAGTCCAGCGTTCCGCTAGTTTTTCACTACCATCTTGTCTAAAGCTATGCAAATGAGCGTACATTGAACTGGTGAGAGATTTAGACTTCCCCCATAGATACAATCCCAGATAACTGATTGTTTAATTTCCTTTGCTTCCACATTGGAAGCAAGATAATCCTTAATCTGCAAATATTTGAACAAAAAGTGATCCGGGAATTCATGCACTAGTTGTAGATCTTCAAATGATTTAACCCCTCTATCATTATATAGATCGCCCAGACTATTTATTCCATACGTCGCCCAAGATTTGCCTACTCGATCCTGAAACACATCAGGAAAAGCGGGATTCCCCCATATTGAATAATTTTTATGAAATGTCGGTAAATTGCACCTAGCAGACATAGCTTGCCAGATATATACAATATCTTTGATAGTCTTGAAGTTTACCCTTTTGCAGAAATTTGGATCTCTGATTCCATATAGGAACTTGTCTTTCTAATTTCCTAGCATATGTACAAATACAGAATCATTCTGATCTAAGCTGAGAAAACTCTGGAACCAGTCCATGAAAGAAGCCCAGAAGTAGAATTTAAAGTCTGGAAAACCAAGCCCACCTTAATCGAATCCAACCTTAAGCAGCTCGATCACCCTCCTTGATTTTTTATAACCTCAGGCAGGAGAGTTCCTAAGGGAGTGAAGAAAAGGCTTAAGAGATAGAATGAAAAGCAAAGGAGACAGGGTACAACCTTGACGAGTGCCTTGTTGAAGAGTAAATTAAGGAGATTGAAAACCATTTACAAAAATCGAAGTGGTAGGGGAGTAATAAAACAAACTAATAAGGTATAAAATAACAGGTCCGAATCCATGCCACTTAAGAGCGTGCATCATAAAAAGCCAATGAACACAGTCAAAAGCTTTTACTGCATCTAGGGTGATAGCTGCGAGTTGGGTGGAGCTTTTGGAAGCAAGGTGTATGATGTTCAAAAAGGTTCTAGAATTGTCTGCAATCATTCTACCCTTGACAAAACCTGTTTGCTCATACGAAGTAAATCGAGAATGACGTTATTAACATGAAGGGCAAGGACCTTAGCAAAAATCTTACAATCTCAATTAATTAAAGAAATAGGGCGATAATTAGCACATGAAGAAGGATACTTGCCTTTCTTAGGAATTAAACAAAATCATAGCTTCGAATAAAGAACCACGAGCAGCTTTGCAAGACAAAAAATGTTTGAATAAAGATAAAAGGTGAGGAAGTAAAAATTGGGAGAAGCATGTATAAAATTCAGCAGTGAAGCCGTCCGGCCCAGGGGATTTATCCTTTGGTAGTTGGGCTAGGGCAGACTTCAGTTCAGAGAGGTACAGATCCCCTTTCAATACGGAGTAATCGTAAGCGAGGATGGACATGAGGGACTGCTTTAAAAAAAGCGTCCAATGCCTCTTTGGAAGGAGAAGATACTGGAGTGTATAGCGTCCTATAAAAATCTGTGAAACTATTTAATGTTTCATAGTTTTGAAATGTTCAACACCACCATTATCAGTAATTTTGACTACATTAGAACGTTGGGATTTCACCTTTAAATAATTCGCAGTAGTTTGACAGCTCTGTTGTGACCCCCATAGGATTTAGAGTTAACTTTGAGTAGCGTGCCGTAAGCCTCCTCAGTTGATTTCTTATTAAAAGACAACTTGGCCTGAATTAACTTTTTTAAGGTATCCTCATTATTGGAAGTAAAGTAGGCGTGTTTGAGATTTTTAATAGAGGCTAACAGAGAAGCGGAATCGTTCCTACACTGTTTCCTTTTTGCCGCAACATAGTCAATAATGAATCCTCTAGCTGTTGCCTTGAAGGCATCCCATATTGTGGGGAAGGGAATATCCGGAGAAGCGTTCTTAAGGATGAACTCTGGCAAGAACTCTTTAAATCGCTCTAGAAATGTATGATCTTTAAGTAATTAATTTTAGAAGCAACATTTGCGTGACTCGGAGGGTTCAGAGGGGAGATCAAAACTGGGGCATGATTAGAAATAAGAATGGACCCAATATCGGCATGAATAAGCTAGGAAGGAGAGGAGATCTCGAAAAAATATAATCTATTCTAGAAGAAGACTTGTGTATGGGAGAATAGAAAGTGTATTCTAACATGTCCGGATGAGATATTCTCCATCAACCAAACCCCTGAAATGAATTGTAGTCATAAAGGTTTTTTGCATTTTGTTGGGAATGTACCGAGCGTTGGACTTCCTATCCGTGAAGGGGTCCATGAGCTGATTGCAATTACCACCCACTAGTAAATTGGTGTCAGGACATGAATGAAGGGTGTGTGACATATCTTTGCAAAATTGTACGTCAACGCCAGTAGGACCATAAATGTTAAGAAGGGAGATAGGGGAACCATTTATAGTAAGGTGTAAAATTAGCCATCTTCCATCAACATCCCTCTCCTCCCCTCTCCTCCCCTCTCACAACAAGTGAAAGAGACTTATGAAGTAAAGTAATCACTCCATTCTTTCTGTCATAGGACGGGGAGCAAAAAACATGTCCAAACCATTGCTTTTTAAGAGAATTAATCTTGTTTGCAGTAAGATGAGTCTCCTGGAGCATTGCTATTTTACATTGCAGCCTAGACAAATGAGTGAGAACCCTACGTTTCTTAACAGGGTTACGAAGTCCCTTAACATTTCATGAAACAATGCAAACATTATCAGTCATGATAACCAGAGAGAAACAACATTAAGCAACAAGATAAGCAAAAATGTACTTTTAGCAGCAGCTGAGACAAATTATAATTGGTATAACTGTAGAATAAACATATGAAAACATGTAATGCAGGTTTTTTTGTCCTGCGGCAATTATTGATTAAGTACTACTCTACCTGGGCTTAATTGAATAGCCAGAGTATTTTTTTATTTTGTATATCACTTAGGGACCACTGTTCTTTAAAACCTGCAGTACTTAGCACCAACAGACCTCTTTTGGGGTGTGTCTCACAATAGGAAGAGCCCTGCTGATTCTCCTGAAAAGAGATCAATTAAGTATTAAGTCAGCACATTGATAACTTACAGCAACACCTTCACTCAAAAATAATTTGCACGGTGCTGCCGCAATAACATACATTATACATGACTTCGACTCATCAGGCAAACACCTCCTACAGTGGAGGGATTAGGGCTCTTTAGGTTATGTGTCTAACCCCAAGATGTCTTTCTGGCTTCTGGCTCCATTTTCAGCTCAACATGGATTTTGGCACTGTAAATGTTTGCACAACCATATATTTTTTTAAAAATGGCAGTTAATTTAAAGCCTTTAATAACTACAAGTGAAAGCTTGTGGGTTCCAAATATAACATATATTTGTAGTTGTGAATAATTTGGAGTTTTCACCTTGAGTTCCAAGTGGCATTACAGACAACTACAGCTTCACTCTCATTATCTATATTATGTCACTTGGAACATGTCAATTGGAAATAATACAGTTATTGACAAATACACACCGACTGTTAGACGAGTGCCCCAAGTAACATCACATAGACAATGAGATCAGAAATTGAGTTGTCTATGATGTAACTTGGAATCCTCTGTAAAACATCATACTACATATGAAAACCCATCTTAAAATCTATGGTTTGGAAATTGTGTTTTGGCCGGGCTATATTCCTGCAGGCTGTAGAACTCTGTGCACTTTACTCATGCTAACCCGGGTAAAATGCCTTTGTTCCCCGTTAATTTCCCAAGCACTTTAAAAAAAAGGCCTCCAAGCTCTTGAAATATAGAATTCTCGAAGCACACCCAGAAACCCTCATCTCTGGGCCCTATTCTGCTAATTAAAAGGAACCTTAACAAATGATCTTATCTTCTACCCAAAAAGTAGACCTCTATTGAGAAAATCCCTCAATGTAATGCTCCTGATCTCAACATTCAAGAACAGTGCACACAGTCTTAGACTATACATAGCTTCCTCACCCACTTTCAATGCTAAAATAAACATCTCCATCTATAATATTGTGATTATCCTTGTCCAGGCATCAAACAACTGCCTAGATACATTCAGCAAAAGTTTCCCTATCATCAATCATGCAGTATAGAATAAGGACTCCCATCCCTCTCAGATAAACCCTAAGCTCTCCAAGCCAATGTCACTTCCCTGCCTACCCACATTAAGCAGTCACCCTATGTCCCCTCCTTGCTCCAGCATATCGATCAGCTTACGCACTACCAACACTTCCACACCCCTTGAGAAGGTGGAGTCATCTCCACCAAACCACCAAACAAATCAGCACCCACATGTCACTACTGTAGCAAGGCCCACAGTGACGCAAAACACTGAAGCTATCTCTACCACCCCTACCACACCCTCAATTTTCACCCCTCAGATAATCTTATCTTGCGCATGTACCATTCATCCCTACCACATCTACCCAAAAGGCTCACTATCTCCACTCCCTCACATCACAAGATACAAACCATACCATTCCAACCCCCTGTATACCCACACAGACGAGCACCATTCTAACAACACCACCAAGACCAACCCACACCCGCCCACCACTCTGTCCCAACCCTTGGCATTCTACTTCCTTGCTTCGATAAAATCCAGACTAGACATAATCACTGAAGACGTACACCAACTCAAGTCTGACATACGAAGCCTAATGAATTTCAAGTCTGCGATGACAGACACCAAACACCAAACACCCCAAATGGTCTACTGGAAATACTAGACCCCTCCCTCAACTACCAAACACCGCTCTCGACCACCAATGGCGATCTGTACCTTACCCTAACACCCATAGGAGGTCCTTTAGGCTAAAGGACCCACTATCAGACAGTCACATTCGCTTCCTTCTACACATATATAATTAGTCACAACATGACAATACAGACAATTTAGCTAGTACCCAAACAATCACCTCAAACCCACACAGAGAACCCAGGAAGAACATGAGAGACGTAAATAAGGCCAACTTTATGCTAGTACCCCAACGTCCCCAGCCTAACCTGAAATGAATGCTTCTCAATTGCAGATCAGCTATGAATCATGAGGCAGATATTGCTGACCTTATCCTTTCTCATGAGATGGACCTATTTCTACTAACAGAAACATGGCTCAATGAATCCTCTACTTCAATCCTTGACATACTAGTCTCACCTAGCTATGACATTAGAAGATCAGACCGACCAGTCACTCCGGGAGGAGGCATTGCTTGCATATACCGCAGTAACCAACTATAATACCCACAATCCATTTAACATGAAATGCACTAAATCATACGCCCCACATTTATCAGAATGTGCCAACCAACTGAAACAGCTGCATGACCCCCATTAGTAAACCCAAATTCATAGTGCTCCCCACTATTGTTGTGAAAAAATCAACTTAAATTCCACATTAAACATTGCCCCATACCCACTATCTGTCTCCCCATCTCCAAACAAACGTATACCCTCTGACGATTGAGAGCAACTTAAAGTCAAAAATTAAATGCACTTCCCATTTTCACAGTAATTATGAATCCACGAGTCTACCAAAAAACAACTAATGAAAATGTTTCCATAACGATCCGACTTTTAAATGTTGCCATTAGTTGTCTTTTTGGTAGACTCGTGGATTGATAATTACTGTGAAAATGGGAAGTGCATTTAATTTTTTACTTTAGGTTGTTCTTAATCGTCAGAGGGTTTGATGATTTTTTCACTACATTGGGGGGAGCACTATGAATTTGGGTTTTTTAATGGGGGAGGTCACGCAGCAGTTTCTGTTGGGTGGCACATTCTGATAAATGTGGGGTGTATGATTACGTGTATTTCATGTTAAATGGGTTGTGGGTATTGTAGTTGGGTGGAAGAAGAATCTCGGAGGGTGGAGTATTTGATTAGGTGAAACGGATTGTTTACAGCTGGGGATAGCTACGTGCGGCTTTATAAGCAGTTGTGTGGGTTGATTTAAATTTGACTAAGTTTGAGCACACGAGAGGAAAGGCACGTGGTTGTGAACATGGTTGAACTACTGTAGGTGGGAACCTGGAAACGTTTCCGATAGGATATTTGGCAAGTTGTAAACAGGGTAGGATTCTTATAGGTGGCATTACTGGTTTATGTTTAGTTTTAGTATTGGAATCATCGTTAGTCATTTATAACTGTTATGTTTGCACTCAGGGTTATGGAGCACTGCTTGGTGGGAGGTGACTGGTAACAATGGACGTTAGGGGGTGTTTGGCACTGAATATGTATGTAGGTGAAGGTATTCATTATTCGTTTTAGTAACACTGAATTTTCTACATAAGGGGTAGGGGCTGAAAAAACAAAAAATTGTTAATTTACAGTTGCTGTACAGGAGTAATTTCGTTTGTCTGACAGACATTTATTTTACCATTGTAGATACCCCTGGGGAAGGTCGAAATGAGCGAAATGCATTGGGTGATTTAAAATCACCACGCAGGGTTATGGAGGACTGCTTGGTTAGAGTTGGCTGGTAACAATGGACGTTTGGGGGTGTTTGGCACTGAATATGTATATAGGTGAAGGTATTCATTATTGGTTTTAGTAACACTGAATTGTCTACATAAGGGGTAGGGTCTGAAAAACAAAAACATTTTTAATTTACAGTTGCTGTACAAGAGTCATTTCGTTTGTCTGACAGACATTTATTTTACCACTGTAGATACCCCTGAGAAAGGTCAAAATGACTGAAATGCTTTGGGTGATTTTAATTGTTAATGGAGGACTCGAGCTTCTTAACATGCCTGCTATTAGGACCGGATGGGCAATTCCTGTGTAAATAAAAAGCATGACATTTTGTAAACTTGTACCTTTATTGTGACGGACAAACGTTGAAAAATGAATAGAAATAAACAGATTGAACTGTTCTGAATACTTCTGAGTACGTGTTTAATGTGGACCACAAATATGCATAAGGCTGTGCAACTCTAGGTGACTCGCACAGCGCGCGTCACTTTTTTGAATACATATATATGTGCACTCAGGACGAAGCACACAAGATAAGTATGCACGCCAAATTTGAGGAACAATGGAGAGCAAAAAAGAATTATCATAAATAATGGGTGTGCTTCGAGATATTTTCAGTGACCTCTAGATAGCACCCACTCAACGCTGATCGTTCAGTCCATGGACCACAGATCTCACCCTTAAAAACAATGCATTGTGGAACACATGGAAACCACTCGATGAAAATGCCATTCTTGACATCTTCACAACAATAAAACCTTCAAACCACTACTGCGCCCACTACCATCTAACCTTTTTAAAGAGCTTAAAATTACCTTACTTCCACTCTGGACCAAGATTGTGAATGCTTCACTACTTCAATAGGTTATTCCAGACTGCCTAAAAAAAGGTCAAATAACCTCATTCTAAAAATAACCTCAGCAGATCATTCAAACCCAAAAAGCTTCTGACCAATCTCCACCATTCTTTCTCTGGCAAAACTTCTAGAGAAATGCTTTTATTCAGAACTATGCAATCACATAAACCAGTTTCACCTTATTGACCAATATCAATCCGGCTTCTGTCAGGGTCACAGCATGGAAGCAGCCCTAACACACATAGTTGATGACGCGCTTGAAATGCTGATTCAGAATGAATCTTGCATCCTGATCCTTTTGGACGTCTCCTTAGCCTTCGACACGGTCAGACAAGACAGCCTACTTGACTTACTGGAATGCAGAAGTGGGATGTCAGGGGTCATTCTAAACAGGTTCTCCTCATTTCTCCATAACAGAACTCAGAGAATCAAGATTAGCAAAACTCTGTCGAATTTAACTCCAGTTACTCTAGGAGTCCCAATGGGGTCTACCCTGTCACCTACTCTCTTTAACCTCTTCATAGAGCTCCTAACAGATATTCTTAAATCCTCCAATGTCAAATACCAGATGTTTGCAGATGACACCTAACTGTATCAAAAAAACTCCTCCCCGGAAGATATCAATCTACTCAACACAACTCTCCAAAAAACCTAAAACTGGATGACAAGAAAACACCTCAAACTCAACTCGCTCTAAACAGAATTCTCCTTAATCACACCACCAAAAGGATCCCTTGGCATTAAAGATTGGATGAAACATCTAGCAGCCATCAGTTGTCTCCCCAAAAGTTATAGATTCCATGAGATCACTGGGAATAATACTCAACAAAATCTCAACATGCAATAACACATCAGCTCAGCCATTAAAGGAGCCAACCTCCAAATCAACATAGTAAGGAAAATATAACCCTCCTCCCCTTCGATGACCTCAAAACAGCTGTACAAGCACTAGCAGTCCCCAGGTTAGGATATGGAAGTGGCTCCACTAAAGGCATCCCCTAATTCTGCTACAAGACTCATTAAAGGATCTAAGAAAAACAACAACATAACGCCCAATCTGAACACACTAAACTGGCTCCCTCATGAGGCAAGGATACAGTTGAAAATTACTTGCTTGACACAAAGCACTTCACTTTAACACTCCGAAGTACCTAGCTGACAAACTGGAACTGTCCAGCGGCTGCAGATCTTCTAGGAGTGCCAGCACCTTATTGTTAAAACCACAGAAATTTTGTAAAACAAACCATACAACCAAACCTTCTCCGGAATGTCCCCTAGTATCCGGAACTCCCTTTCCCCTGATATCAGACTAAATCCGTCATTCAACTTGTTAAAAAAAAATTCAAACTGTTTCTGATGAACAAATATCTACACTAGAACTACCTGACTCAGCATATGGAATGTAACCAACGTGGGCTCACACTCGCTGTTTCTCGTCTGGATGGTTAACTCTTTGACCTGCTCCCGATTTGCAACGGGTATTGACAGCATCTGTGTTGCCTGGGTGTCATATTTCTGTTCTTGCCTATCCAATTGTAAAGCGCTCTGAGACCCTACTCGTGTTAAGTCTGTGCTATATAAAACTTTTTGAACAATAAATAAACAAATAAATAGAGGCACGGATACTTTTTCACTAAGACAATGGAGCTAAATGTAACTGAACATAAACAGTAGCATGAGCAGCCACTCCTGATTGCCAAATGTGCTCTTGCTGTATGATTTTTCCATTCAACTTACACAATCAGGCATTATTATTAGTTACATGTGAAAGCGTAACGTGGAATTACTGAAATTACTCAGATTAATCCAGCATAATAGAGATTTCACCCTGGAGTTATATGTCAATAGAGAACTGTCGCTCACTGCAATGACAGTGCGATCATGACTGCAAGCCTACCCTCGGTAGTTTTGCTGGGGAGTATTAAAACAGCAAATTCGGATGTGTCAAGATTACTGTGTCTGTACCAAATATTGATTTCAAAATATCAGGAGGAAGAAATATCAGAACATAAATATTATGAGAGACAGATAATGTTATGCTCAAATATCCTAGGTAAATGATATTGTTGTAAATAATATTGATGTTTTGATTATCGTTTTCAATAAAATATTTGTTAAAAATATAGTTATATGGATTATTTGAACATTTTAGTATATATATGAATTTTATGCGTTACTATTGTTTAGATATGTTATTTTCTTTTAAATGTAGCTTGTCATTTGAAGTGATTTAGAATTTTTAATTACATCTTTTATAGGAATTTATTGTGTTATAGCGGGTGTTGGGTTTATAGGGGGTAGGGTGGGAAGTTACTTAGTTAATGATAATAAATAATTATTTATTGGATGTAATTTAATTATTTGATTGCTATTTATTCTGTTACATTATGTAAAATTGATCTATTCTTATTATATGTTCATGGGCTGTCACATTTTTAGGGGTACATGATGGGAAGTTAAAAAGTTAATAATTAATTCATTATTCATTATTATTTGTAAATTAATGATTTATTAGATCTTTTTAATATTTAAATTATTCAATACTTATTTATAATAATTATATTTTACTTGTGGACTGCTAGGCTTGTAAGGGTCTAGGCTGGGAAGTTATTAAGTAATAAATAATTACTAATTCATTATAAATTGTTAATTATTTCATTCATTTTATGTATATTATGAAATACTTATTTTTTTAAGTTATAATTTAGGTGCAGGCTGCTAGATATGTAGGGGTATAGAGTGGGAAGTTAACTAATCATTGAATAACAGTTACATATTAATTGATAATTATTTTATTGAATAGTAAATATGTAAGTTCATTAAAGGTTTTTGTTTTATATATATGTGTATATATATATATATATATATATATATATATATATTACAGCTCCATGGGGTTGTCCAAGTAGCGGGTTGCACTCGAGCCTGAGTGCGCCTTCCCCAAAGCGTTTGTTGGTATGGGCAGTTGCATGTTTGAAATAGGCCCGACGCGTTTCGGAAATTTATTTTCCTCATCAGGGGCCAGCAGTAAAGTGCACGACGTCTACCATTTTCCTTTATGAAAACACACATTGTGCTTATGGGAGATGTAGTCCATATGTCCTGGATGGATGCACTTTCAAATTACTGCTCGTTCCAAAGGCTCTACCATGAGCCCCAAGCAACACTCCTGTCCTTATCCATCGCGCAGCTCCACAGACGCGACTCCTTGAATAGCGAGTCTCGTGGCCCCCGTTTTCCGGGGTGGTGCAACCCAGCGGCAGGACCGCCGCTAATGTATTACAGCTCCATGGGGTTGTCCAAGTAGCGGGTTGCACTTGAGCCTGCGTGCGCCTTCCCCAAAGCGTTTGTTGGTATGGGCAGTTGCGTGTTTGAAATAGGCCCGACGCATTTCAGAAACTTATTTTCCTCATCAGGGGCCAGCAGTAAAGTGCACGACGTCTACCATCTTCCTTTATGAAAACACACATTGTGCTTATGGGAGATGTAGTCCATATGTCCTGGATGGATGCACTTTCAAATTACTGCTTGTTCCAAAGGCTCTATCATGAGCCCCAAACAACACTCCTGTCCTTATCCATCGCGCAGCTCCACATACGCGACTCCTTGAATAGCGAGTCTCGTGGCCCCCGTTTTCCGGGTGGTGCAACCCAGCGGCAGGACCGCTGCTAATGTATTACAGCTCCATGGGGTTGTCCAAGTAGCGGGTTGCACTCGAGCCTGTGTGCGCCTTCCCCAAAGCGTTTGTTGGTATGGGCAGTTGTGTGTTTGAAATAGGCCCGACGCGTTTCGGAAATGTATTTTCCTCATCAGGGGCCAGCAGTAAAGTGCATGACGTCTACCATCTTCCTTTATGAAAACACACATTGTGTTTATGGGAGATATATTTTGTTATCTTTTCTGGGAGCCATTCACACCTCCTTGCAGGATGCCAGTGGGCCCCCAGGTGACAGCTGGGAATCAACTTTGAAAAGGCTACTATAGGCTTCAGTTAGGAAAATTTCAACTTTCTATAAGAGCCATCTTCAAATATTGGTTTAAACTCTGACTTGGCCATTACATTGGATTTTGAATTACTATCAATTTGAACCCTTGAACCACTGTTCTAGCTGTTCTTAAACTGAAGTTATGCATTATAAGCTGTTATATAAGCTTCTTTCTGCTCCTATCTCTGGTAGACTTAAATCCCCTATTGAATTGTCATGGGAGCAAAACCTTTCTATATTAAAATCCACTCAACAGTAGGATAAATTATGGCACAAAATGTTTACTACCTCCAAAGCTGCCAATATTACTCAATCTTTTGTGTATTATAGAGCTGTATTTACTTCTACTTCTATTCATGAATTCAATTCTTCTACTTCACATTTCTATTGGTGTTGTCCTTCTTCTAATGGTACATTATTGCACCTATTATATATTTGTCCTAATGTTTTTAGTTTCTGAAAATCTATTTGGTCCAAATGTGTACCACTTTTTCAATGCAACATTCCTCTTACAGTTCAAACCAGATTTCTTGGTACTATGTGAGATTATTTCCAGCACCATTCCCCGAAACCCATGTCATTTAACCTTTTCAAATGCACTTTCTTTAAAGGTTATACTTTCTTGTTGGAAAGATATTTCTAAATTGTGTCCGTTTAAATGGTGGAATTTTATTTGTGATGAGCCTAGAATTTCTACTGTTTCTTCTTCGTTATCACAGAAAATTAAGTCTGATTTATTATAGTTACTTTCACTACCTTCTTATCGTCACACTCATCTTTGTCCTAACCTCTGTACCTCCCTCCTTTCCTCTTCGTTCTTTCCCTCATATCTTTCTTCTTCTCTTCTTTCATCTTTCTAGTCTATCTTTTTATATATCAAATGTACAAGGAATTATTGTAAGACATATATCTTACATATTACTTTTTATTTCTGTTTTTTTCTTATGAGATTGCATATTGTAGTTTTTTTCCCCCAACCTAATGTTATGGTTTTACACCTTAACTTCTAAAAATTGTATGTGAACACATTGTTTTATTCTTCTCTTTTAATGTCTGTAATTACTTACATTATTCATACTTTCAATAAAAACGTATAAAAACAATTATATGGTGTAATAATGTAACCAAGTATTTTTCTAAAGAGCCAGCCTTGCCACAGTGAAAAACAGATTATGAAATGTTTCACTGCCAGGAAATGTAAAACGTAAGTACACATGTCCTACTTGTAAATATTACTCACACCACCCTATGGGCATTTAGGGCCTACAATAGGGGTGAGTTATAAGTATTAAAAGGGAAAGTTTAGGACTCGTAAAAGGGATATTTTGCCACATCAAATTTGCAGTTTTAAAACTGCACGCTCAGGCTGCAGGGGCAGGCATGAAAATATGTTTTGCATTGTCACTTTAGTGCTGGCACAATAGGTGCTGTAGCCTACTAGCAGCATTAAACATATAGGCCCTGAATACCATGTACCAGGTAGTTATAGGTAGATTAAAATTGAACATTAAGATTTTTAACTAACTTCAAATGGTTTTAGTGGTCAGAGCATATACACAGGGGTCTGGTTAGCAGGGTCCGAGTATACATATGTTCAGAAACTTACAGCATCAGTCCACTAAGATGGAGGTGAGTTTTCAAAAAAAGAAGCATTTTCCTACCTAGTGGGAATGTCCAGTGCCAATCAGTGGCTATGGCGGAGGAATGTTGCCCCTCTGCTTTTAAGAAGTGCAAAGTAAAAACATTAAATGATGATAACTTTGCATTATTATCATTTTATCCTGCCTCCTGCTGCTTTGCTGGCGGGTGGGTGGGCCGGGTTTATTTGCTCTTGGAGCGGGGCAGGCGAGGAGTGGTTTGCCCACTCCTAAGTGCACAATGACAGTTTGGTCGGCCCTCTTTTCCATGCAAGTTGCTTTGCAGCCCAGGCTCACATTCCCTGGTTAAGTGTCGAACCAGGATGCTCAAAACTAATCACAACGCTGCATTGCATCGTTGTGATAGGTCAGGGGAGCCTCAGTGCTTGCAGCATTGTGATTGGTCAGTGGGGCCTGCTTCCTCAATCAAGAGTCTAGGCAGACCCTCTGCTAGAGGTCACAGGTGATATGTTTGATGGTGACACAATATCACCCACCCTTTAAACCCCCACCTCTGTCACATCTGTAAAATACCAAGGGAGGAAGCACATTACTGCAAACTAAAGCACCAGGTTTGTAGCCGAACGTGTTGCTGTTTTGATATCATAGCAGCGAAAAATTTGATTTTGAACTCAATGTTCATGTTAAGGGTTCTCAATGGGAGCCATACATACCAATAACACTGTTGTGGGTGAAAACACATGATAAAACAAGCCCATATTAAATATTTGTTTTATTTTGTTCAAATGTTTTCTGATTTTACAGATTTATCCCTGTACTTAGTATTACGTAGTATGAAATCCATCAGTATTAGTTGAAAAGGTTTTCAATTTCTTTTGAGTGACTTTCAAAACTACAAACATCCCTAAAATCAGACAAGAGGGAGTCCTTGCTCATCCCTTAGATATAGAGGCATGCGAAGGTCACAAGTTTGAATCACAGGAAGGTTGACATGCCTTTCCTCTTTCCTATAACCGAGCAAAGTGAGAAATGATAGAATCTGTTATTTACAGTTCTATGAAGTGGTAGTAGTGAGGTAATCCGTGCTACATAAAAATTACAATTGTTTTGAAAATTGTCTATTTTAGGATACTAAAATATAGGAGCTATGTTGCCATTCGATTTTTGATGATTGGACGCTGCTTTAAGGGAATGGATATCAAGTCTCATTGGCTTTATGTGCGAAACAGTCCTATAAATATCACAATAATATTTCATGGCATACAAGGACTGGTCTCTTATAAATGTGCCATTGCACGTTCCATTTGCAACTGAACTGACCATTAGAGCTTGTATTAACCCTGAACCATTCAATTGTAATTCAGATGACTCTTGTGTAAAACCTTGTGCTGTCAGTCTATCCTGCTTACTATGCATATGAACTGCTGATGGCCTTTGAGACACTCAGGCAATCCTGACTGAGTATTTCGGAACAGCAATAAAAGAGTGCAAATCAGTAATTCTGTCCTTCATGAAAACCTATGTTAAACCAGGACACATAATTTTACATTGCTATCGCAGACACTTGTTTACGCTACATGTGCTGAAGAGCAAAATTGTAAGCATGGGTATCATTATTAATTGTGGTTCTTGTAATTTACTCCCTGCTGGAATTTGGACTCGATGTAAGGTTATGAATGCTGTAAGACATCCTGGAAGAAGTATTCATGGACTGTAGTAGAATCAACCTGTTCCAGTTCTCCCCTTTGAAGGGTCTTTCAGATGAGCACTGTGGTCCAACAGATTCCATGTAATACTTCTCCGAAAAACCCCTGTTATTGTGTGAAAATGTTAAAAAGAGAAATGATTATGTTATGTATGGCTCTAAAAGAGAGTCTCTATCTTTTATTAAGAAAATGGCTATCAATGGCTGTGATGTCATAAAGGCCTTCCAGGACGGGTGACAGGCCTCTCTGTCAGTGCAGCTTTGCTTGTCTGCTTTGAGTGAAAGCGGAGAGCACAACTGCAGGAAGGGGAAGGAAGGTAGGGAAGGTAGTGGGTTTTGCTAAAGGATAGCAGGTGATATCTTTATTTTCACACTTGTGCCAGAGAGGAGAGGGCATGTTATGTTTAGCTCTCCCATTATTCTCTGCCCAGTAGTTGAAGGCAGGGGCAGATGATTTGGGGTGCCATATATACCTTTATTTTTCCAAATGTCACTGTGCTGTAAATATCTACTGTACCGCTGTAATTCGATAATCTACTAGCCCAGTTCTGATTTGGTGATATTGTTAATTGTGTGGCTATGCAGCATTACTACCAGCAGCATGGTGGTAAATTGTGCAGGTGACTAATGTTGCCAGTAATAAAACTACTACTTTTAGGCAGCTACCATTTCTTACTGGCAATGATATTGTCCATGATATAACTATGATAATTCTACAAAAAACATTAACAACTGTTACTTCCTGGTAAATGGCAAACACTCTTGTTGTGATCATGTAAAGTCCCATTTAAAAATCCCCTATGCTTATCAAACGATTATATTTGCCTTCAACAGACCCAACAGTAGAGAATTATCTTATATTTAGCAGAAAATTATGGTTAGAAAAAGCTGTGAGGCAGATTTAAAGGCTGAGCAACAAACTATGGAACTTACCATTGCATTCAAAGTAAATACCAATCTTTCTATGAAAATGGATGCAACCTGTTATTCCATAGTGGAAACCAAATCTATGCCATGATTAACTATCAATTGACAAGTGTTATGAGCCAGATATTAGCACCACTGTGTTAACTCCATGAGGAGTAGTAGTTCATTTCCAGCTGTTGAAACACTAGATTAAAAATAAAACATGCATTTGCCTGTATGGCCAACTATAACAACTTACTTTTTCTTTATGAATGCGAAAGGCAAACAGAAAAGCTGGAATTTGAACAAATATGTGGCCAGAATGAAGGAGTTTATTATTATTTTAATGAATTCTTGGATAGCACCTGATTTCCCAGCACTTGGAGGACAGGTCGAGCAGCTTAGAGAGGAGAGCTAAAACAGCCAGGTTTTCAGTTCCTTACAAAAGGTTGGATAAAGAAGCACAGCGTCTCAAAGACTCGGGAGGGAGAGTCATAGACTCGGGCCCAAAAAATTTGAAACAGTGGCTGCCAATCCTGGTGCATTTCATTCTAGGGACTGCAAAAAGAAATTGATTGATCGAGTGCTGGGTGTGGTGGGGAGGTAGGGAACCATTCATTTTTATAGGTACCTAGGTACCGAGCATGAGCTAATTTTGTGCATAAAGAAGAGTGCTTTGATTTTATTTTCAGTTATCCTCTGTGAGTCCGTGAAAATGGCGAAAAAGGATGGGAGTAGAGCATTTTTTGTGGAGGAGAAAGAGGAGCCTGGTGGCAAAGTTCTGACCACCTGAAAGTGTCTTATCATAGCCATATCTACAACATGTTGCCGTAATCTAGCCTTGATAATATCATGGCTTGCATAACTGTTCTTTGAGCAGAGAAAGGAGGTATCCACAGGATCTTTTTAAGCCATTTCATGGTGGTGAACATGTGGTTGCTACTTTAGCCACCTGTGGCTTCATGGACAGAGTAAAGTCAAACCAGAATCCAAGGTGCTTACCTTTATTGGTAGGCTCAAGGGGCACTCCCAGCATAGTGGGCCAATGCTGAGGCCCCCACAGCTGGGGATTCTTACTCAGTAATGTCAGCATTTAATTTCAGAGAGTTAGAGTTCATCCAAGTGGAGTACAGACCGTGGGAGGAACGGAGATCCTCTGAGTTGACCTCCCGCCTGAATGACAAAGAAAAAATTATCTGGGTGTTGTCTGCATAAGAAAACAGGGTGAGTGCACAGTTTTCCACTATTTGCGTCAAAGGGCAGATGCAGATGCTATAGAACATGGGGCTAAGGGAAGAACTCCAGAGGTAAGGAAGTGTGAGCCAAACACTACATCTGACGAGAAGACCTGAAAGTGCAGTCAGATAAGAAGGAGGATAGCCATGCAAGCGCCGTACCTTAGAGGCCCTGTTGTATCAGTCTTTCAAGAACAATATAATGAGACACAGCATCGAAGGTCACACTGAGATGTAATAACATTTGTGCTGCTGTGTCTCCTATATCCAGGAGCTGGTGTGTATCACTTACAACGCAACTTTTACATCGTAATGCTGTTACAACGCAGCTATTACAACGCAGGATCCATTACAACGCATGGCATTACAACGCATGGCATTACATCGCAGATGCTATTACAACGCATACCATTACATCGTAAGTATTGATAAGTATATAATTTATTTTAATTTTATTTAATATTATATAAATGATTTAATTAATATTAATTATAAATAAAAATAAATAAAAATATTTATTTATGTTTTTAAATATTATAAATTAAATTTATTAATTTAAGTAATTTTTTAAATAAATATGAGTATAGGAGTATATGTATAGGTGTACTGAGGTTTTAGGGCAGGGTTTGGGTTTTGGGGTACAGGGGTGTTTTTAGGTTTCAGGTTTGGGTTTTGGGGTACAGGGGTGTTTTTAGGTTTCAGGGTAGGGTTTGGGTTTTGGGGTACAGGGGTGTTTTTAGGTTTCAGGGTAGGGTTTGGTTTTTGGGGTACAGGGGTGTTTTTAGGTTTCAGGGCAGAGTTTGGGTTTTGGGGTACAGGGGTGTTTTTAGGTTTCAGGGTAGGGTTTGGGTTTTGGGGTACAGGGGTGTTTTTAGGTTTCAGGGTAGGGTTTGGGTTTTGGGGTACAGGGGTGTTTTTAGGTTTCAGGGTAGGGTTTGGGTTTTGGGGTACAGGGGTGTTTTTAGGTTTCAGGGTAGGGTTTGGTTTTTGGGGTACAGGGGTGTTTTTAGGTTTCAGGGCAGGGTTTGGGTTTTGGGGTACAGGGGTGTTTTTAGGTTTCAGGGCAGGGTTTGGGTTTTGGGGTACAGGGGTGTTTTTAGGTTTCAGGGCAGGGTTTGGGTTTTGGGGTACAGGTGTGTTTTTAGGTTTCAGGGCAGGGTTTGGGTTTTGGGGTACAGGGATGTTTTTAGGTTTCAGGGCAGGGTTTGGGTTTTGGGGTACAGGGGTATTTTTAGGTTTCAGGGCAGGGTTTGGGTATTGGGGTACAGGGGTGTTTTTAGGTTTCAGGGCAGGGTTTGGGTTTTGGGGTACAGGGGTGTTTTTAGGTTTCAGGGCAGGGTTTGGGTTTTGGGGTACAGGGGTGTTTTTAAGTTAAATAAAATTAATTATATTATATTAATTACATTTCTTAATTAAAATAATTAAATTAAATACAATATTTTAAATAATTTATTTTAATTACAATCAAAAAAATATTTAAATTAAATTAATTTAATTATATTAATTAAATAAAATTAATTACATTTTTTATTAAAATTAATTTAAATAAATAATTACTATTATTTTGATTAAAATAATTTAATTAAATTAAAATAATTACATTTTTTTAAAAAAGGTATACTTACCTATACTTACGATGTAATGCCATGCGTTGTAATAGCATCTGCGATGTAATGCCATGCGTTGTAATGCCATGCGTTGTAATGGATCCCGCGTTGTAAAAATTGCGATGTAACGGTCTGCGTTGTAAAATAACGCGTTGTAACATCATAGATCCCCAGGAGCTACCTTAGATGTCACCTAACTACTAGAAGGGCAGATTTGGTTCTGGGCCCGGCTATGAAGCCTGACTGGGAGGGATGGAGGGCACACTGGGTCTCCACAAATGAGGTAAGCTGAACTTTTACATGTTTTTCCAAGATCTTGGATAGGATGGGAGGCAAAAAAATGGCCCAAAAGTGCGGTTTCTTTAGGAAGGGGAGAACCATAGCATACTTTCATACTTTAGGCAGATGACACCCTCGGGTATAAGTGCACTTTATAAATAATATCCTATCCTATCCTATGCCTTTCACGTAAAGAGGAGTTTAGAAGTTCTATCACAGACTGCATGGTGCATGCTCAGAAAGCTCAGAAAGCTCAATTTGGCCAGTGGGAGAAGGTCTAACTGTGAGCCCGATTTGATTGACTGTAATTGGTCCAAAAGGCAGTCTGTCATCAAATGATTCTTTTTTCCCTGGTGGAAGATAAAGAAGAGTTAGATCTTAGAGTATTACTCCTTGGCTGGGTATTGTCATTCCTAGTTGTAGGTAGGGTAAGCTGAACATCTGTCACCCTCCTAGCAAAGAAGTCAGAATGTTTCTTGCATTGAGATTGTGACAATGAGAGAGAAGTAGCATTATATCAAAGATCTGAGAGATCTTGGAAAACTTTAAAAAGTGTGTTGGGACAATTTTGAGAGATTTTTTCAGACAAGAACAAAGCTTGCACATTTCTGCAGTACCCATGGTACTGACTCAAGGCTATTTTGTATTTTGTTTTTGAGTTTACTTCATATAGCTTCCTCCAGGCCCTTTCTAATGCCTTGCAGACTTTCTTTTCTCCCTGTAGAGAATCATTAAACCAGGTGGCAGGGACAAAGATATAGGTCTGGCTGGTAGACTGATATCTGAAGAGTCTCAGAGCCAGTTGTTAATTATAGGTTGATCTAATTCAACATTTTGTACCAGCTGAAGTAGGGTACTCAGCAGGGGCATATTGCACATGGAGGTGTCAAGTTTTGTCCAGTATCTGGCCATGGCTTTTGCCCAACTGCCGCCAGAGTGGGAGAAGAATGAAAAAAAATAGAAAAGGGTACTGCAAAATTGTTGGGGGAATGGGAAAGTCCATGGTGAATTCTTTAATATTAGAAAGCATGAGGTCGAGCAAATGACAAGCTTTATGATTTGGGGAGGAATTTATTGGCTTAAGTTTTAAAGCATCCAGGTCTTCTATGAGCACTTGAATCAGTGTGCAGGTGACATCTTCAAAGAGCATATTTAGGCCACCAAGTAGAGCGAAATTGGAGCTTTTTAATTTTGACGGAGGAGATTGCATCATGGATTGTAGAGCATCAATTCCTCTACTGCTGGTGGGGGAGATAAGGGAGCCAGAAATTGTGAGTTAGGTGAAGTGAAAAGAGCAGAGCTTCACAATCCAGAGAAGATAGCTCTGCAATCTTGCACTGTAAAATGTCTTTAATAGACAATAGCTCTGCACCGCCTATCTTGGCTTTACAATCTCTTCTGAGTATGCAATAATTATCCAGGAGTGTGGCTATGACATCTGACAGAGATGCCTCATGTAACCTTGTTTCTGTTAGGAACAGGGCATGTGGGACCACATCCACCAGGAAGTTGCGGACATGTTGTTGATGGCTCACCTGAGTGCCTGTTTCTGATCCTGAACCTCTTTCTGATCGAGCATCCCCCTGTGCAAGCATTCATGCTTTTGACCTCCAAGGTGCAGGAGCTCTTAATATTATCAGTGCTTGCACTGTAATCCTTGGGTTTACACGTAAAATGTCAAATTTTGCAGCTGCCTAAATAAACCAGGGGAATGATTGATGTCCGGCCTGCCACTAGGCAGGCTGGAGGCAGTGCTCTTATCTCAATTGATCTGGCGAGAAAACTTTTCTGTCAGCCAAAAAATGAGCAGGTTCTCTGGTCCCTGGTCCCATTCTGATATGGGCAGGCGCACTCGGGCTTGCTTTTGGTGCACTAGCGGTATGCCCATTGTGTGCTTCCACTGCACGTCTGCGCAAGGCTGCACTTTAATCAGTAATAGCATTGAAATGCCATTGAGTTGTGCCACAAGCTGTCCAAGATTGCGGCCTACCGGGCACACTGAGATCGGCGGAATGAAGTGTACCAGTTCCTTCTGCACAAACTGCGAAACCTGGGATGACTGGGCAGCTGTGCTATGTGCTGTGTCTGATTTCACACTCGGTTTCCCCTGCAATGTTGCCCCCACATAGTGTTTCAGATAAATTTAAAAGCAGTTTCTGTAAAAAAAAAAAGAGTTAAGATTCCACAATAGAGCACACTTTTGTTTCACCCACAATGTTGCCTCCACAGAATTTTCAAGTAAGTTAAAAACAGTTCCCTGGAAAGAGCAACGGAAAGTGGAGGTTAGTCATTGCTGCTATGCAAAATACATCACCATTAAGGAAATCCTAAACATGGAGGGTGAAAAGGAATACTATCTACTCCTATATGTACTTTAGTAAACATTAGAAAAATCCTCACAAATGTGCCTAAAGTGCAAGATATGAATAAAATGTTTACTATATCGTGGAAAAATATTCTTCAAGAAACTTGGAAAATGATGACAGAAAGCGAAATAACTCACCACTTTAACCCCTTCTATGATCATGACTGAATGGTTCTGTCATGAGCGTAAGTGCCAGTGTGCTCATGACTGAACCATTCCGTCATGACCACACATTAAAAAAAATCCCTCTGCTGTAAACAGCAGATAGATTTCCCTTTTTTTTGCTTTGGGAGCTTCCCCAACCTGCCAAAGCATACTGACTGTTTTCATTGTAATGACGATCGCGCGCACGGCGCTCTGTCGTTATAACAATGAAAACAAAACTGAAACTTAGTTTCAGTTTTACAGTTTCAGTGCTTGTGGGGCTATCTCAGCCCCCGAGCACCAAACAACATGGGAGAGGTACCCTTCCCTAGTGGATCCCTGCATGGGTATCGCCCCAGGAGGGCGGTCCCCTAGCAGGGATCCACCCAGTATCCACCAGGGAGGGTGGAGCGGCCCCCTATAAAATTATGTCTGACTGCCTTTCTGCCCCCCCTGGCAGTAGCCCCCAATCTGCTCTTCCAGGGGGGATAAAGCAGCTTGGGCACCAGGGATAATTTTTTATATGCCAGGGGTGGGGGCTGCCCAGAATGGGCATGCTAATGCCCCCACGCCCCAAAAGAATGCCACATTTTGTCTGCCCCCAGGAGGCAGATGGGGCAGTAGCCCCTGATATGCCCCCCAGGGGGGCAGAATGCCCAAAATGCACCTGGGATTTTTTTTTTAAATGTACGTAGGGGTGGGGGTTGCCCAGAATGGATATGCCAATGCCTCCACCCCCCCCAAAAATTGCCTCAGATTGAGTTACAAAGAAAGTTGAATAGATTTAATGAATACTGTGTGCTTAAAAACTAGTAGTTAACATGGATAATACAAGTATTCTAAAGATGGGAAGAAGGAAATCAAGGTTTAACTGGTTTTTAGGCTCCAAAAAGTTGGAAATTGTGTATAAATAAGGTAACTGGGCATGTAGTTTCAGAAAAATCTGAACTGAGCCACCCACCTCGAAGCATTAAAAGTACGTACATCAGCTTCAGTCAGTGGCCTAAAGAAATTCAATGGAGTCTATGGGAAAAGTCGGACAGACCAGATTTAAAAGCTTATGTAGCCATGGTCCCACACCAATTCCTTTATGGGCTGAACTATTATATTTGAGTGGTAGATGTGGCTTGGATGTTGAAGAAGGAAACTCCCTGAAAAACCTATTTTCGCTGCCTAAGACCTCAATGGTGCAGGCAGTGAGGCTCGAAACAGGCATTACTTCATGGAGCATAGCAGCCTGTACGGCCCTCGTACGATTTTGGCAGTGTCAGGGTTCAGAAGAAGACTATAAAGTTTCCCAACTGTGCAGAAACGAGATCTTGATTTATCATGGGCCAAAGGGGTTAGAAGCTGTATTAATAAAGCAGGTACATTGTTGAGACTCAAAATTAGCCCCTTGACATTACAATCAATTTGAAGTTGAGAGGAGGGAACTTAGGTACTTGGGAAAAGAATTATCTTGTGCCAAGGACCAGGAGTACCTCATGGGGATAAAATGGGTATGCTTTATTGCCAGGTCGTGGCAAAATGCTGCTCATTTCCCCTACAATGATAGGTTGCCCTGTCGACGCCTGAGAAGAGAAGTATTAAGGCTGAGAATTGGTGTCAACCCTTGCTATCAGAATAAGGAAACAAAAAGGGTAATGATTGGTAGTAATGGGAAGCGCAACTGTATCCTGGGGACAACATGTGATATTATACATATTTTATTGGATTGTTATATGGTTTTAGAGTTAAGGATTGAGATTTTATGTCCAATTTTTTAAAAGTATATCATAACTATTAGGACGCAAGCAGCAGGATTTTGTCCTGAAATGAAGAATTTCGATACAGTATGCGCCATGGGGATTTTTATCCAAAGAGCAAAAGAAAACTTGAAATGTGTCTAGTATCAATATGCCCTCTTGTTTGCACATTGTGAGATAAGATATATGATTCAAAGGAATGTTAAGGATGTTAAACCCAAATTGTAATCTGATGTATTAATTGCCTTTGCCTGGGGGAAGCATATATAAAATCTAAAGAAACCCAACCAGAGTTAGGAATGTAATGCTTGACTCATGGTATTTAAAGTGAATTACTAGGTCTGAAACCTGGTACAGGATTTTAAATCATGAATTTTAAGATGATGAGTCTAAGTAAAAATGTTATGATTGTAGAAATTGTATTTATGGTAATTTTATATGTTTAAGGACTGTGGAGTCCAAATAAACTTTGTCTTGAACTGAAAAAAAAACTGAACTGAAATGCCGCAGTCTTTTGCCCCCCGGGAAGCAGATAGGGGCAAAAGCCCCTTATCTGCCTCCCAGAGGGGGCACAAAGACCAATAGGCATCAGGAAACCTATTTTTGTTTTAATTCAGGGGTGTGGTCTGCGCAGAATGGGCATGCCAATGCCCCCACCATGCCCCAAAGAATGCCACTTTCTTTCTGCCCCCCCCCAGGAGACAGATTGGGCCATTAGCCCCTGATCTGTCTCCCAGGGGGCGCCTGAGAGCACACTAGGCACCAGCTATTATGCTGGCTTTTTTTGAATGGACACACCAATGCCTCACCCCCAAACTAATAGCCACATTCTTTCTGCCCCCTTGAGGGCATATCGGGGCATCCCCCTCTGATTTCCCCCCAGCGCGGCAGAAAGCCCACTAGGCACGGCCATGTTTTTAGCAATGTGTCTACCTGTGGGTTTTGGACCCTAGCGCAGCCGACACATAAGGAAACATTGCAAACCTGTACATTTTTTAAAATTAGACACAGAGGGGTATCCAGGATGGGGTGACTTGTTTGCCTTTCACCAGGTTCTGTTACCCAGAATCCCTTGCAAACCTCAAACTTAGTTTTAAAAAATAACATTTCCACACATTTTTGTGATGGAAAGTTCTGGGATCTGTGTGGGTTCAAAAAATTCCACCCACTGCACATTCCCCAAAGTCTTCAGAGAAAAATGGTACCTCACTTGTGTGGGTAGACCTAGTGCCCGTGACAGGAAATGGCCCAAAACTCAACATGGACACACCACATTTTCACAGTGAAAACTGACTCTTTTTTTGCAAAATACCTAGCTGTAGATTTTGAAGCCTAGATTTGCCGACACCTAGGGAAACCTAGCAAACCAATACATTTTTAAAAACTAGACACCAAGGGAAATCCAGGATGGGGTGACTTGTCTGGCTCTCACCAGGTTCTGTTACCCAAAATCCCTTGCAAACCTCAACAATTGTAAAAAAAAAAACATTTCCCTCACATTTTTTGTGGTGTAAAGTCACTTTGAAAAATGACCTATAATTTATATGCTGGTATGGGTACCCACAATTTCGGAGATGTGCAAATAGCTACTGTTTATAAACTCTATATTTTTTCCCCATTTCTGAAATACATAGGTGACTTTTTCATACCAATTTTTTCCAGTTTTTATTTTCCCAAATAAATTGCTATATACCGGGTACACAATAAAAAACCATTGCAAGACGCTGCTCAGTTATTGGCTCTGGGTTCCTCTGGTTCTTGGTGAACCTACAAGTACTATATATCCCCACAACCAGAAGGGTGCAGCAAATGTAATGGTATATTGCTTTCAAACATCTGTCATACTTAGTAGAAGTTACAGGTAAAAACGTTGGCACAAACAGATTGTTTTAAACTCATTTTCTATTTTTTCTATTTTCAACCGTTAGTTACTATATGAAAACCTTGAAGGATCTACCCAAATCACCCCTTGCTGAATTCAGAATGTTGTCTACTTTGCCAGAATCCATCATTGCTTTAATACCCATGCTAGATTTGGGTGGTCTCTAGTTGGCACAGGAAGGTACTTGTGACAAATAGGGACCCTTGCCTGTA
Organism: Lissotriton helveticus; assembly: GCF_964261635.1. Classification (NCBI taxonomy): domain Eukaryota; kingdom Metazoa; phylum Chordata; class Amphibia; order Caudata; family Salamandridae; genus Lissotriton; species Lissotriton helveticus. The sequence goes on from NC_136063.1 coordinate 1,771,131,954, forward strand.
GTCAGGATAAGGGGATTACACTCCTAAGCCGACAGGCTTACCTCAGAGGCAGTGTACAAAGCATTTGCGATCACATAGAGTAACCCTGTGACAACACTACAGATGGACACCACACAAGGCTTTATATAAAAAATAAGTATATTTTATATAGAGTTACCACAAGACCATAAACGACAAAAATACACAATACTGTTACTTTAAGATGGTAGAGTTAGCTTAGTTTAGTTCAGTTCTTAAGATGCAACACTTTGCGTCAATGTACCTTAAGATGCGTTAAGCTTCCATGACAAGCAATGTCGCAGCGAGGGAAATGCGGCAAAATTCTAGTGCAAAGAAATAAAGACGACGCTCTCTCCTTGATGCGACACCATTCCCGGTGATGCAGCGGCATCTGCGGCGACGTCGATCCTCTTCTCCAACGATGCGAGATACTATACAAGATGAGAGCCGCAACCGGCCCTGCGACAAGCTTCCCAGCAATGCGGCGGTGTCTGCGGCGACGTCGGTCCTCTCTACTGGCAATGTGAGTTGCTTCCACATCGATGCAAGCTGCGACAGGCCATCAACACTCTTCCCGGTGATGCGGGGCCATCTGCGGCGACGTCGATCCTCTTCTCCGGTGATGAGCCGCGACAGGCCCTGCGACAAGCTTCTCAGAGATGCGGCAGCATCTGATGCAACGTTGATTCTTCTCTCCTGCGACACACTTCCCGGGGCGGCATCTGCTTCGACGTCGATTCTCTTCTCTGGTGATGCGATGTGCTTCGTGTTGGGAAGCGGCAGCGGCGGCTCTGTGACACGCTTCTTTATCTTGAGTCATGCTTCCAGCTCCTTGCGACACGCAAATTTCCGACAAAGTCCATAACAGCTGCAGGAAGACGTTCAAGGAGCTGGTGGGTGAATTCTGTTGTCCCTGAGACTTCTGCAGGAGCCCTTGGAGATCCTTCACAAGTTGAAAGTAACGCACACAAAGTACTTTCGTCTTTCTTTGACAGTCAGGCAACCACTGCAGGCCAATCCCCCAAGCAGCACTTCAGCTTAGGGATAGTCTTTCCTCAGTTTCTTCAGGTTCCTCTCCTCAGCAAAGGTTTCTTCTTGTAGTCCAAAAGTGATCTAAATTCTTGGGATCAGGGTCCTAATACTGATACTCCAAATTCCTTTGTCCTCTGAGGGGAGAGGGGCCTTTGTCCAGTTCAAACCAGTTCTGAAGCACTCTGTTTACCAGACTTTTATTTTCCTTTTACAGTGCAGGGCCGAAACATCAGACACCCTACAGGAGGTGGAGCCAGCATTGTGGAAGGCAAGTACTGTCCTGGAGCACTTTGTTGACAGGACTCCTTCTCTTCTTTCAGTGTGCAGGGCAGAGAGGTGGAGCCAGCATTGTAGAGGGAAGGACCAGCCATATTCAGGCCCCCAGGTGTGACTCCTCCCTCCTATCTAGATGCAGATCTCCCTATTCACCACTGGGCTGCCCCAGCCTGTCTCCTGGAATCCAGACGCCCTATCACTCACAAACTCCAGACAAAGGAATACACAACGTAGCAGAGGCAGGCTTGAAAGGTTAGGCAAGAAAATACCTACTTTCTAAAAGTGATATTTTCAAACACAGAATACTAAAACCAACTTTACTAAAAGATGCATTTTATTATTCTGAGTTCAGGCATACTAAACTCGAATTCCTACCATGTTCTCTGAGTCAGTTACGATTATAAAATGTAATAGTTCTAACAGCCCATTCTGGCCTATGGAGAACAGGTAGCCTTGCAATAGTAAAAAATGAAAATGGCTGCAATTCACTATTAGGACATGCCATACACACCAGGACATGTCCCACCTTATACTTACAATGCACCCTGCCCTTGGGCCTACAATAGGGGTGACTGATATGAAGAAAAGGGAAAGTTTAGGGACTGGCAAGTGGGTGCACTCGCCCAGTCAGCATGACAGTACCAGACTGCCCAGAGGCTCTGCAATGGCAGACCTTAGACACATTGTACAAGGCTGTTTCTGTGGGTGGTACAACCAGTACTGCAGGACCACTAGCAGCATTTGGATTACAAGCCCTGGGCACCCCTGGTGCACTGTACTAGGGTCTGACAGTAACCCAAACAGTCAATTATGGAATCACCAATTAAAACCTTCATTTACAATAGGGAGCACTTGCACTGTGATACTGGACAGCAGTGTCACAGTGCCCAAAGCATCTAACGCCAGCACAAACACATGAGGCAACAGCAAAAAAAATGGAAGGGGGACCCATGCCAATGGTGCCAGGTCTAACAACCCATTTTTACCATTAATTGGAAGGAGGTTGAAAGCACAAAAAATAGCAAAAAGCAGGCTATGTCCCACAAAAATGCCAAAACTGTGTAAAACGTTTTTGTTTTCCGACAAAAGTCTGCTTGTCCCTGAAAGCTCGGAAGATGGTGATTTTAGCACCACAACCTCTTTGTTTATACCATTTGCAGGGACAAAATCATACGCTTTCATCTGTAGCCCCTTTTCCCATTTATCCCATTAAAAACAAAATATAGATGTATTTTGGCTAATTTCTGGGTTCCCTCTAGGGGAATAAACAAATCTAGGGCACCATTAAAATTCCCATGATGTTCAAAGAAAAGGACGCAAATTTGGCATGGATAGCTTATGTGGTCAAAATGTTATATGATCCTTAGCGCAAACTACTCCAAACAGCCCAAAAAAGTCTCAGCACAGGGGGGAAAAAGGCCCAGCAGCGAAGAGGTTAAGCCCAAGGACAAAAGAGTATACCAATAATGGGTGGAAATTACATTTCACAATCTCTGATAGATAATATCAGAAAGGACATGAAAGATGGATGTGATCATATAAATCATGAAGACCATTGGAAATGTTGCTACGGAGTGTAGTGAGGATCTAAAACCTAACCCTCCACATTGTCCATTATACATCAACCAAGATATGATCTGCATGATCATCTTGGTCAACTGTATTTTATGCTCTAAATAATCCATGAATACATTATTAAATTAGCACCAAAGGATATAATTTCCATAAAAATTCAACTTGCCTCCTTAGAATCATATAAACTTTATTCTCAGTCAGTTAGTTAACATTTCCTATTCTGTTTCATAAAAGTAGAAACGATGCAGAAAAAAGAGAAACATGTTAATTAAAAATATTTTTAAAATCTAAACGTGAATCAGTCATAACGCATCATAAATCACATTATATACCTAAGACGCCAGGTGCAAGCATACATTTAAGATGCAATCACACAAATGCTACCCATCAATAATAAGGCCTGCCTTATATTCTTTCTACTACTCAGATATGAAATTCTTAATTCTGATAGCAGGCTGGGTAAAACTAACCGCAACTATGAAAATAGATTCTGAAGACAATGGTTGTAAAGAATGGATAGCAGATCTACATTGACTGACCTTGTAGGGTTCTCAAAATGAAGAAAAAAAAACAAGATTTCTATATACCTTAATTGATGGAAAAAACATACAGCGAAGTGCACTCAGAGCAGAGCAACTATGAGAAGGACAGGGCAGTGGTTTCACAATCCGAGTTGGAAAGGAAAACAGAAAATGCTTAATATTATGCTTAAATCTCGTCAGGGGTAGTAAGCTCTATATAAATGCAATTACAATACATATAATACAATACATCTCAACAAGCTTTGGTAATGTGTCGGTTTCACCTATGTAATGTTAAATAGCTGTTTTCCTCAATCATCATCCGGGAGAAGGAAAGAGCTCCTTGACAGATAACACAGTAGTGGAGAGAGTGTGGTGCAGTGGACAGTGCTTCGGACTCCAGAGCTGGGGATCCCGGTTCATGTCTAGGTGGGCCGTGCAACATCCTCTTATTCTATGCAAATAACTTAATCTCTTCGGATGATAAATTGTTATATAATATGCTGCATTAGTAAAAGGCGAAACTTTATGAAAATATAGTTCCTGTAAATGTAAATGTATTGCGACTTATATAGCGCACGTATCACCCGAAGGCATCAAGGCGCTTGCTTAGGGAACCCGTCCTGGTATTCCCCTGTGAGATACCCCGGCAGGGTATCCACAAGGTGAAAGCCAGGCATCCCGCCGCGAGGGGCCGTAGTGGAGATTAAGCAAGCTATTGCCCAGAGTCGCAGAGTGTGACCCCGTGAGTCAAGTAGGCACCGGAGCGAGAATTGTCGAGTCCGTGGAATTTTTGAGCCCATGACCCGCCGAGGCGGGGAATTGAACCCTGGTCCACGGCCGATCTCAGCTTCCGGGTCTGCCGCCTCTAACCACTGAGCCACGCTCCACAAAGCATATGTTAATAGTATTTTGGCAGAGGGAAACTGATAGGAGGAGCAGGTAAATGCAGGAAAATCTGCTACAGCCAATAGGAATGGAGGAATTTAAGTGGCACGGACAGGAACCACTTGAGAATTCCAATAGAAGCCCATTTTCTGGTGTTGACATGGGCTTCTATTGGAATTCTCTACGGCATATTATCAAGCCCATTATTGCCGTTTAGTGGCAGTTTCCTGCCGCTAAAGCGGCGATAATTTTAACGCTGTTCCTTGATAATATGCCCCTTGGTTCTTGAAGTAGGGAACCTTCAATTCTGTGCAACAATGCATTTGGAGAAAATATGGTGGAGGAGAAGCTACTAAGCTTGTTAAAGAGGCAGTTCTATCCTTTTTGTAAACATCTTGAATTGATGTAACTCCATGGTCCCTCTGCATGAGTAGGCACAGACAAACATTTACTATATTAGACTGCTATCATTTCGTTGAGTGGTTTCAAACCTAACTTAGAGGCAAACCTAAAAACAGGGTCAATGGACCTTTCAAGCTGATTTGTTTTGGTGTTTTTTTGTGCTCATTAAAGCAAAAAAGAGTGAGTGGTCATAATGTAGTACCATGGCACCTTCCTGGACCCAGTAGAGGAGATATGTAACCCTACAGATCTCCTTCCACCTTCAGATTGTTCTGGAGACGCCGACCGCATGACACTTGGGAATGTCAAAAGATGGTATCACGCCCATGGTTTATACATAAACCATTTTCCCAGGAACTCACTTACTTCATAATCATTCGACTTTTTATACGTGCTAGAAAGTTGTAGAGTTCAAATTATTAGCCCAATTATCGCAAATCCAGCCGGGAACCTAGTTCTTTTCTTTGCTCCACAGGCCATATCCAATTTGGGAATTCTTGTGACAGAGGACACCCAATCTAACAACTTTGGAGAATTAGGTGATATCCAATTTAAACAGATTTCTCTTCTTGCCAACAATATTAAAACAAACAATAGTGATACTTGGAGATTTGACAGTTTGATGGTACTACTGTCATCAGTTAAAATTCCGGAAATAATGAATACCAGGCTTAACTGAATTTCTTGACCCATTACTTCGGAGATAATCTTACCAACTTGTCTCCAGAAGCCCTGGATCTGAGGACACTGCACGAACATATGCACATCATCTGCGCACCTCAGGTTACACTTCGCACAAACCTTCTCTCCACCTCCCAGCTTGGAAAGCCTCTTCGGGGTCCAATAGGGTCTGTGAAGTGTGAACAGATGATTTCTCCTCAACGATGCAGCTTTGAAAACCTTCCACAAAATGCATATAAATACTTGCCAAAAGAATGAAATATCGCTGAGCGGCAGTTCTCTTCTCCAGGGTTCCTCCATGGACAGTGCTGGTGGATCTCCTCTGGTCAAAGTCCAGTACCAATTCGCCACTTCTTTTCTTTGGAGGTACGGGACTAGAAACCTGCTCTCCAGATCTTCATTACTAATTTCATTTTCCTCCCGATTAGATGAGATTTGATAGAATTTAAATCTCAATAACCTTTGATTTGTTTGAAAATTAAGCTCATTCCATGACAAGAGATTTTTTTCTCACAGTGTTGGCCCCATTTCTGAAATCAATTTTTCCCATAAAGGGGCAGATAATCTGTCATTTAAACATGATGGAGTACCTGGAGAGTTCTATATAGGAGCACTAAGACAGTAGTATGGAATTTTGAGTTGCTTCCTAATCTGGAACCTAACTCACAGGCCGACCGTGTCACATTCAATTTGATTTTTTTAAAGTATTTTGGGTGACCAAATTTAAAAAGAAATCCATCGCCCCCCTGCGTTACACTACTGGACAGGGCTAAGAGGCAAGGCGCAAAGTAGGTGGAATCAAGAAGCAGAGATCTTGTATTCTTAAAGAGAAATGCCCAGCTGTAAAACCCAAAGTCGGGACTGGCTATTCCCCCTGCTGCTTTCTCGCATCTCAGTTTCTTCCATCCGATCCTCACCCATTTGTCGGTCCAAAGAAAGCTGTTAATGTCTGATTGCAATTTTCTTAAGGCAGCTGAGCTAAATAGCAGAGGGATTGCATCACATATAAATGTAATTTTAGGGAGAACCGGCATTTTAACAAAGTTAGAGCGACCAAGGATTGACCATGGGAGGTTGCTTCAAGACTTCAATAAGGCTCTTATCTCCTTATTTTTAACATCTAAATTGATCCGGGCCAAGTTATTTATATTCTGTGTGATTTGAATACCTGGGTATCTTATTTGATGGTGTACTAAAGATGAGCTATATTGCCAATTCCATGTCATAATCTCAGTTTTTTGTGAGTTGATTTGGTAGCCTGATATCTTCCCAAAATGTATGAGTAGTTTTTCTAATTTCGGCAGAATCGCTGGTGATTCTTTTGTAAAAATCATCAGGTCGTCGGCATACAGGGCTAATTTCTTTGACCAGCACCTAAATTCAAATGGCACAAAGCAGTCACTGGCCTTAATGATTTGGGCCAGTGGTTCTATGTACAGATCAAAAAGAAGAGGGGAGAGGGGACAACCATGACTGGTGCCTCGCTCTAAAGTAACCAAGTTAGATAGGTTTCAAATTAACTATAATCCTGGCTGTAGGAGTTTTATATATATTCTTAATAGTTCTTGAAATATTTTCTCCTAATCCGGCTGCTTCAACTAGATGGTATAAGCAAACTCAGTTCACCCGGTCAAAAGCTTTGGTTGCATCGAATGCAAAGATGGTAAGTGGCAAGATATTAGCTGAAGCGATGTCAATAGCTCTTATCAACTTGTGTGTTAGATCATGCAGTTGGCGTCCTCTAAGAAACCCCTTTTGATCCGGGTGGATTAACCCCTTCCATGCTCATGATGGAATGGTTCCGTCATCAGCGTCGGTGCTCCGGTGCTGATGACGGAACATTTCCATCATGAGTCGATATGATTTATTACCCTTCAGCACTGCAGCGAAATTCGCGCAGCACTGAAGAGGTTAATTTTCCCATTATACCATTCAGTTTCCCTGCCATAATTTGTGCAAAGATTTTATAGTCAAAATTAAGCAGGGACATGGGTCTGTACGATTCACATTTTTAAAAAATCTTTGTTAGGTTTCAGGATCAGGGAAACGGCTGCCTCGTTCCATGAACTGGGGATTGGAGAGTTGGATAAGAAGATACTGTCAAACAGTTTCTCTAGGAACGGGGCAAGCGTCTCATTAAGAGCAATGTAGAACGCCTTAGGGATCGCATCAAGACCCGCAGCACTACCTCTGTTTAAGTTTTTCATTACAAATCTGATTTCAGATAGAGAAAGCGTCCTATTAAGTTGCTGGGCCTGGTCCTCAGATAATGACTGTAAGGAGGCTTTTGCTAGGTAGTTTTTAATTTGGGTGTCGCTGACTTCCATATCTTCGGTTTACAGATCTTTGAAAAATAGTTCGACTTCATTCTCTATCTTAACCCTGTCTGAAAAGATCTCCCCGGTTTCTAGATTGCATATCTCTTTGATTACATTTCTATATAGATTGGCTTGAGCTTTCCAGGCCAAGAGCTTCCCACTGCCCTCAACATATTCATAGTTCGCCAGTCTGCTAACTTCCCATCTACTTTTGGTGATATTGTCAAGATATCCTGTCCTGTCATTTCGATAATAGCTCGGGACTTTCCTCCCTCTGTTCTACACTCCTTCGGCTTGTTGTTTGGTTAAGCATGGCTGAGAATTTCTGCTTCTAGTAGCTTATTTTTTTCTTTTTTTTCCTTGTTAATTTTGGCAGAGATACCAATGATTCTGCCTTTGATATACGCCTTATAGGCATCCCATATAATCTCCAAAGGGGCGGAGTGATCATTTACCTAAAGAAAAAACTGAGTATCCACTTCTAATTGCTCAATCACTGATTAAGAATGACTCTATCAAACGTCCATCTTTTGGTTTCTGCATATCTAGGACATTTTTTGATTTATCTGGACCACAGAGTGATCTGATAAATGTACTGGAATGTGGGAGACTAGACTGACCAATTCTATCAACCTAGAATCTATCAGAAAATAATCTATTCTGGAGTGATATTTGTGTTTTTTATTATGAAACGTGATGTTTTGGCGGTCAGTAATAATCTTATTGTTTGCTCTCCAGATATCTACAAGGTTTTAGTCATTCATAATAATTTAAATCAGTGAACCCATTTACATAGGAATCGCTCTCCCCCCCTTAGACCTATCCAGAGCGGGGTTCAAAAGGACATTAAAGGCTCCACCCATGATAATGGGGAAATTGGTATCTATTAAGTGGTTATAGATTATTCTAAGAGATGACTCATCGTTGATATTTGGGTCATAGTATCCCACCAAAGTCACCCACTTATTTCGTATTTTTAAATCCGTTATGATCCACGGCCCCCTATTGTCCAACTTAAAAGGGCCCAAAGTAGCTTTAGCAGATTTTGTAATCATAACACCTTTAGTACAAAAGGGTTGTGTAGTATGAAGTGAGGCATCTATCCATCTTTGTTTAGCTACAGCCAGTTCCCACTCCTCAGGTGTAAGGTGAGTCTCCTGTAAAGTCATGATTTCAAAGTCTGCCTGCCTTAAGTATTGGAAAATCCTCCTACGCCTACTTAGAACCCTTAAGCCATTGACATTCCAAGTACAAATCCTAGTTTCAGTCATTTATGCCAGGTCGGCATACCCTAACCATGGCCCAAGCGGGCGCATTCTGGACACCTGCCATTCCTATCTGACTAACAACTTCCTTGAAAAAAGTGTGTAAATTAGGACTTTTTCTTTTTTTTTTTCATAATTTGCTCCCCACCCTATGAAAACTTAAAATGACAATCTTCTTGTGTGTTCCCACTCCTCCCTCCCCGGGAACACTCCTGAACCTCATGGGGTTTGATTTCAATTTACCCCTATGAGCCCATCTCCTACCCACCTGGCAACGTATACTTATCGTACAATTTGTGTGCTACCTTATCCCTGAGCTTTAATTTGTTTGATGAAGGCTCCTACCTCGTTAGGGTCCCTGATGTTAAGCATTTTGTTTTTCTACAAAACCCTGAGTAAAGCAGGGAACCTCACCTGTACCGTGGCACCCAGAGATCTTAAAATTGGGATGAATTTGCCCAGCTCCCAGTGTCAATCCTGTGTCATTCTCGAGAGATCTGACCTTATCCTGAAAGTTCAGTCCCCCTTCGTAACATTTCCTGCTTTCAAGGCTTCCGATAGTACCTGTTTCTTTAAAGAATACATTTTAAAGTTGACCAGGATTCGCCAAGGATTTTTTCTATTTGGATTCTTGGAGAAAGGATCTCTGTATCTTCTCTGAATGTCTGCTTCTAACTCCTTAACATCTACCGCGGGGATAAACTTTCTTAACAAATTTATAATATAGGTCTTAATATCCTCCCTCTCTAACCCCTCTGGAACATTCATGATTTTAATAATATTCCTTCAGGCATTATTTTCTAACATTTCCAATTCATCAAGCATGTCTTTTTCTCCCTTTTTAAAAAGTCTGAATCTCTGTAGAGTTCAGCTCCACTTGCCTATTCAGTGCCTCTATTGAAGTCTCCATTACACAAATTCCCTTGGTAATCGCAGACATTTTAGTGTCTGCGATTAGACATTTAGGCCCCCAGATGAATGACTGCACCAGGCTGCTGTAAACTTCAGTAAGCACAAAACATTACAAATATGTTAAATACAAGGGAATGCGTTTATTTATATGCTAAGTAAATAAAAAGAAGCAAATAAGGTGTCCTGTAAAACTTAATTAAGAAATATTCATTCTTCAATATATTTGCAACAAACGTGTAAAAAAATTATAAAGACTTCAATATTCAAAAAGTATATTTCATTAATATGCAGAAGCGTTACTGCTTAGTACATCACAATAGATACGTGCATTCATAAGTATTTTATTCAAACTGATTGTTTAAAAAAATGAGTGTAGAAATATTCATACCTCCTCATACCCTCACAACAATGACAGTAGCGAATTAAGAGGCACATCAGTTGCCACTTGGAACCCTCTGGGTGGTCAGGATTATTATACGTGGACAACATTATAGTTTGTAAAATCAAACACAAGAGGTTTGTACAGCATATATCCTGAACTCATATATTTCAAGGTGCCCTTATTTGTCGTAATGATGGCTATGGAGGCAAGGTGAAATTAGGCAACTGCCAGTGATCAAACAATTGGTTTAAGTGGGAAAGCCGGGATTGATCCTAGGTTGTCTGGTTTCACTTTGTGGAATTCAGTTTCATTTCAATTGAATAATTAAGTTGCTTCCTTTGTACACGTGCCTCTCCCCCAAGGTAGCAAATGCAGGCAGAAAGGCTTACCCCAAGGTGCGGTAGAGGGATAGCAATTCAGATACAGAATAACTCAGTATTGTCAAATCTATGACTATTCTAGAGACTAGAGGCACATTTGGAGGGCATTATGGAAGGAAACCCTCAAAATAACAAAATGGCTTGTAGATCACACCATGTATGTGATTTGCTTCCCAACGCTCACCTTAACCCCCGCAAAACCCCACTCCCACTGTGCTGCCATTAATGAACCCCTCTGGCAAACGACATACCATAATTTGTGGCCCTTGGGGAAATGTTTCCGAGTACCCATAATATACAACAACAAGATTGTAATTAAACAAATTCCTTCACCATAATGATTATGTTGAAAGTGAGGTTCATTATCCCCACTTGTATTTGAAACTCCAAAAAACACTTTTTTGGCTAATGATAGAGATGTGCATTAAATTCCTTGACCATAAAATAAGCCAGTTTAACCTGTGGCGTATGCATGTTTTCCTAAATCATGATCATTTGCATTAACAATACCAATATTCCAGTGGCTCACCTTCATAAAACCAGGATGTTACACAAACTTACACACTCCTATTTGATAATGTGGAGCATCCACACAACACATTCTCCAGAAACAATACTGAGGTTAAAGTTGTTGATAGTTCTCCTGCCAGCATGAGATGGAGTGGCAGGGGTATCAATCGTGAAATATCAATCAACATGGTTGGTCTGAACAGCACAGGTCTCTTGAAAACAGATAAAATTAAGCATCTTGATAAACGAGACACAGTCTGGATTATTCAGTTTATTACTAATGCAGGCCACATTCCATTAAATAAAATTGAAAGCATCAACACTGGACTAAGCATTATTTGGATTTTGCTCAGGATTGCGGCCCAAGTCATGTGTATCTTTGCATTGATTTTATGACATACTTATGAGTCAATTAATCAGCTATCCAAGAGAACGAAGCTGGAAAAAATCTGCAACATTAAATGCAAGGGAGTCTCATGTCGGCTGCTTTTAACAGGGGCAGTATTCTATGCACTAAATCAACAGCTGGCCTGGTAAACTAACCCAAAAGGAGCATACAGATCTTGCTAAAACTTAAAGGGAAATGATGTAGCCACACAGTATAGGCCTAATTTAGATATTGGCAGATGGGTTACTCTGTCAACTAAATCCCATAGTATATTATCGGATTTATACTTCTGCAGACGGGATATCCGTCTTCGTTGCGACAGAGTAACCCATCCGCTGATATCTAAATCAGGCCATTAGTTAGTAAGTGACACATTTCCAAAGTTCACTACCATGCAATCACCTGATTCCTCCTTATGCCTATTGTGCACCTATGGCAACCTTCTAACCATAATCTTGTGTATATGGAGAGAGTGCATAGACCCCACATGCCTGGCCAGCCAACGGAAAACCTTATTTTATGCATCATGCCAATCTTTCTTACAATTAACTTGTAGAGTTGGAACATCCTAAAACATAATACAAAAGAGGCTGCATCTGGTAGTAGCTGTAATGAGACTGACAAGGAGGGATATATCGGTGAAGATGGGTCACAAACAGAATTATGGGCTATTTCGGGGGCATTTCTTGCCAAAGAATTATTGATCTTGCAAACAACACTCCCATGCACCGATCCCTCTGATCTTTTCTCTTCCTCTGGGTGATAAGATTGAATATCAACATGAGCAGGCCTGTAAGTTGGTCTCAATCATCTCATGTTGTTTAACATCAGTTGAACTTTTAAATCAAGGAACCTTAAAGCTAGTCACAGTCTCACTGAGAATAAATCATGAAGATTGAATGTCCTTAGGCTTAAGAAGAATAGCACCAAACACATTTTTGTCAAAAAGTTTCACAGGAATTAGGTCGATATCCAGCAACTTAAATATCAGTAATTGCTGCAATGACTCAGATTCTTCCAGGCTGTGGAAACCATTTATCCCACTGGTGCGTACTAAGTGTCAATGGAATTTCTTGTTCAAATAACAAAGATTCATAATACACACATGGATTACCTATAACCTGACTAACTTTGCCATATTGCTTTACCAGGCTTGGACCCATAGAAGGAGTTGATGCTACATCTGATAGTAAGTCATTGTCATACCCAGTCTTACTTCCCCTTTAATGATCTCAATGTTGAATACCCCCATCGCACTAGTCAAAAAATGTTCAATTGAAGCCTAACAGAAGATGCTCTACAGCAGTTGCCTTCCTTTTGCCAATGATGAGCACAGATATCTATAATTTATTCAGCATTTGGAGACAAAAAGAGGGGACCCATAGTCTGATGGGTGCAGACTAGCCTGGTCTTTGCCCTGGGACAGTCACTGCGTGTCCCCCGTAGTTGGTAAGGGTGACATACTTTATTACACTTGAGTTCTGTGCTGCAGCCCCTCCTTCTCCACCTCCGATCAACCCTTTGCAATCTGGCCCTCTCAGCCATGGCCCTCGCTGTCAATGTGTGCACCCATGCAGCGGGTAAGGACAACGCAGTTTATAGTGCTTGAGTTGTGTATTGCTGCTCCACCCTCTCTTACACCTCCGACCATCTCTTAGTAATCTGAGCCTTTGAGTCCTGGCCAGGATGTTAATGTTTGATTTGTTCTCATATGCTTTTTCCCACAACAACATTGTAAACAAAAACTGTGATGCATTACTATTTTTTTTTAGCTCTACCTGAGACTAATCTCTTAAATGTGACATTATCATGTCATAGGGTTCAATAACTTTTATTGGTGGACCAACCTGTGCAACTAAATATATAAATTAAAAATGCATCCCTCTTTTCAAATTCCATTTTCTAGGGTAATATTTTGCTATCCTTGATTCCATGAACTGGAAATTATGTGTTGTATTTAGATACAATGGCTTTCCTCCTTATGCTGAAACTAGGTGACATGAATTTAAGACAATTATGTGCTTAAGCACATCAGTGCTTGCCTTGCCCAGTTTACAACAGGGGCTCCCTTCTTTCTTCTAATGGAGTTATTTGATCAATATGTGCAGGTCCTTATTATGAGGGTAAGCAATCACGCCTGCTATTCTATTCAATATCTTTTACTTCATCTTTGTAAGCGTGATTTATCTTTTTGCTGCACTGAAGCCTCCTTCACTGAGAAAAATATATATTGCCGGGGAATACTGCGCATACACTAAAGGGAGTGACACATGCTGCATTACTAGCTATTTTTCAAACCAGAAAAGAATGATTTAATGATTGAGTTTGAGTAATTTTCCTTCAAGATAAATGTGATCTCAACTTAACTTAAGAAACCGGTGATACAATGTACTATTACATAACGTACCATGACTTTTAGCATAGATTGTGCAAAGGTTGCTTTATTATTCCTGACAGGCATGATGCTATTTAGAAGGATTGGTAAGCCTCACAAAATATTATTAACAACTTATGTATCAAATAGAAGAATGCACACAATATATTATTACAGACAAAATACTTGTCTCCCAGTCGACATCATAAACACCGTCACCCAGGCCCCTGTTACCAGCTGCCTCGAATACGGCAACACTTTCTACACCAGCATCTCCACCCATCTCCTCAGAGGACTCCAGACCATACAGAATGCTGCAGCAAGGCTCATCCTCGACCTCTCCAAACATACCCACATCACCCCCCACCGCAGAAAGCTCCAATGGATTCCCATCTAGAAGAGATGTCAGTTTAAGATCCAAACTCTTCATTATCTAGGGTCAACCTTCATTAACCGTTAACTGAACTTCCAGCTGCACGCAAGACACCTGCGCCCCTCCTTACTCGCCCGCATGCACACCCCACACATCCGTTGCAGCCTCAGCGGGAGCTGCTCATTCTCCTATATTGCCACCAAGACCTGGACCCTCCACCTCTGAACATCACTCTCCCTGGTGGACTTCAGAAAGAAACTCAAGACCTGGCTGTTCGATGGAAACATGGCATCCTCAGTGCCCAGATACCCCTAGGGGTGACAGTGCTGCGCTTTACAAAAACTCTGATTGATTGACTTGCAGGCCTGATATTATCATAGTCACATTTTCCCACTGACAAAAAGCCCAGTCCCCACGCCTCTACATATAAAAAAATATAATAGCATACACTGTCTCTGGTGAAAACAATCAAAACATTTAAAACAAATTAGTTTTTCAATAATAAAATCACCAACAAGTTTTAAGGGGATTGTGAGAAAGCATTAACGCATATAAAATAAGTATGAAAATCCCACTTGTCCAATATGAAAGTCATGTTGACACACAATTGTGGGACACTGTTCGAAGGAACAAAGGTTCCAACTGACAGAAAGGCCTTGGGAGCACTCAAGATTGGTCTCATTAGATTTTTGGAAAAGTGGGGCTCATTATTCGGAACTAAAGTTAGTCCTGTCTCTCCTACCTGGGGTTCTGTAAGCCATGTTGACCTGTTACATCCATAAATCGTTCTGGGGGATTTTGTGGGGATACCGTTAGCTCCTGGGTGTAGTAGACCACTCCTATCGCCCCTGTCAATGCAGGGGGCCTTGGGGGAACATGCCTTCATCACTATCTTAGCAGAAACCTAGAGAATCAATTGCTGTTACCACCTATGTGCTGTACAGACGACAGAATTACTAGAATTTTAATTTGCTGTGTTTGGTTGCACATGCAAGGGAAGCTAAAGCTAAAGATTGTCATGTACCCACCGGCCCTTGGAGATACCTCTACACAGCTGTGTATAGAGGCTAGGGTGGAGCCCTAGAGAATTCCCATGATTAAGGGAACTGTGTCCTGATATGCCTTCTGCCTTCTATCCCTCCGGTAACGGATCTCTGAGGCAGCCCAGGAGAGTCATTGGTAGGAATAAGAGTTGGTGTGGTTGACTTTTTCCTGCCATTTTGATGTTTACCATCAACTCGCCATTCTATTTTTCCAATTAAGCCACACCTTCCTTTTGATGATAAATTCATTTTTACAAAAGTAGATATAAACTGTCCACTTAGATGCGCTAAGAGCCGGTCATTCAGTCCCTAGCTTTTTAATTGGAATATAAAGTGAATGTAGTGAACCTATACCAAAGTGTTTGTAACTACTATTACCAGTGCCCATCCAGGGCCAGGCTGATTAAAATATGGCTACATCCCTGCAAAGCTTCAGACAGCCCCTTACACGTTTTCGGTCCCATTGTAAAGCCTGCACTTACTGATTCTGCTGTACAGCAAGTCAGGATTGATGACCACGATGAATGTTTTTTACCTTGATATACACCCCTGTAGATCTTAATAGACATGTGGGTAATGGCCAACAGTGTCTGCATAGGATTATCCTTTTTGTTATTTGTGCCAATAATTACTGAGTACTGTCACGCGCACCATTCACAAAGGAGCAAAGGGTCGCCATTTTAGCACAGTTTTATATATTATAATTTTACTTTACGAAATATCCTAAACGTACTAGCTCTCCACTTAACAGTTTATTATGCATAGCATGTTTTGTTTTGTCTAGGGTTTACCTGTTTTGACAATAAAGCAATTAACGAAGGTGAATCTTCTATTTGTGTTCTTGTTTATGACAGTTCTGAGATACACACATTGCTAAAACATTAATACGATAGTCACCTCTCTTGCAGGGTTGCAACAAACATAATAAATTAATAAAATAGAAATCATTATTCGCCAAGAAATTTGCAGCATTAGTAAGAGGGGGCCTCAATTTCAATAAATCAGCGTTCTGAGTGCGATTATTTGTTGATTCACTTGTGCTCCGAAGTACCAAGGTTGCAAAAAGGTATACTACATCAGAATAAAAACTGAGCATCAAGTATATTCAAAGTACTGTGCGGTTTTCTGAGCCTTCCGAGTTGACTTTTAGTTTGAATTTGGAAGCAAGGCTGCTTCTGCTGAGGTCCCAAGCCACGGGATTACTGAGAAGAAAGACAGCTGCTGCCGCTGTCAGGCTTTACATCCTGCTGGGATCTAATATGAATACATGCGAAATAAGCAACTTTAATTTTGACCCTATGCAGACTTTATTGGCACTTTTTGCCAAGCATATTTTTGAGCCGTGTGTGTCATTGGAAGAGTTATTTGACCTGCTGTGTTCCAAACTAGAGTGGAAACTAGCGAGGCTTGTAATATGATTAATTTTCTATATTTTTCTGCAACTCTGGCCAGTAAGCCAAAAATGTGCATTGCTTTGTATGCCAACAAAATAAATATTATCAACCTCATTTGAACTAGAAAAGGCACCCCTGATAGTTCTAGGTCAACTCACTAATCTTTCAAATAAATTGATAACAATATATCTTGAAATGTCCGGATGGATAGCAACACATTTTCATGTTGCATATAGTGGTACAGAATATATTGAATTGTCATGAATATATTGTATTTGCATATTGTCCTGTGGACTATCGACCGCACAATAAATATTTTTCGATTTGCATTTCTAACCGTTTGAGTCGAGACTTGACTTTAGCAATATTTATCGCACACCATAACAAGTATTGACAGCAAACATTTCAAGTGCTGGTAAACTGCACCTCTAATCGGACTTTGAGTTTTAACAACGACTGCTCAAGCGGATACCCAGGTAATAAAACACCTTCACGTTTAGGGCCGTGGACACTCTGCAGACATTGAGATCTCTTAATGCTATTTTCGCTGCATTGAAACACATTGAGCACTAAATCATAGCAACATTTTTAAAAGGATACTGACATTTAGCTCTGCTTTTGAATGCTTTTGTTGAAAGACTGAATAAACCAGCAACATTTGGCGACAGGCCATAGTTTTTAGAACAAAAACCAGCAATGGTGCAAATTCTAGAACAAAATCATTTTGCACTATTCTGGGGTTCTTGTTGTTTTTGTGTGCTAAGGCATTCATTGACTCTTACACTTTTCCTGTTATGTTTGTGATTTGTCTTTTCAGGCCACTTTATGGGCTCACTCTTTGGGCATCTCTACCCCAAAGCATCATGTCAGAGAAGCAAGTTACACAGGTTCCTTCAAAATTTGAGGGCTACCAAGTTACACAGTCCTGACGAAAGCCACAGCCCACCAAGGCTACTCAAGGCTGAAGAAAGATCTCATGCACCAGATGCATGCGATAAGTAATATTTCCAGAATGCATCACCTTTTCCTTTAACCCTTGCCAGCACTAACCTGCACCAACTTTGGTGAAACACTCTGCAGAATTTCAAGTGAGCATTCAAATTGAACTGCATTTACTAGGATGCAAAGGGGCGAACTGTGCTGGGAGGTGATGCAGTGTGCTCCCATCCTACTTCTGCTTTGTACATGTACACCACTTACACACACGCATCAAAATATTCTTAAGAACTCACATTTTTAGTGTTCATATCACTCCAACAGAGCACATGCATTAATGAAGCCAAACTAATCATAATGCCGCAATGCAACATGCCTCACTACTCATAGCAACATATTTTATTGGATGCATCGTGCTGTACTACACGCCAATTATCTTTTAAGAGTCAATGAAGTAAATAACACTTTCATAAACATTGCTTAATCATTCATTTTAACTGCAGCTTCTAAGTCACACATCATTGATTGTAATTGTTGTGGTATGTGCCTGTCATTAACAACTGATTATTTTCAATTATGTTGCCGATGCACAGGGCTGCCAAACATTAAATATGACTTTACTACACGACAAGCTAAAAGAAATAGGGTGAACCTAGTAAAGCAGCACCCTGGCTTCAAAGTTTCTAGTCATTTAATCGTTGTGATGCGGAATAAGCTGCTAATCATATAGTGCCCAGAAAAGAACTGTGTTTAAGTTGAAATCACAAAACATGTTCAGCAGGATAATCATTTATATTGCATTCATAAGGAGGTCTATACTGCAGACAGATGTTTGCAAAGAGATGAAGTGGCAATGTTAACACATTTTCATTTACTGGAGGGGATCTTCTAAGGCTATTTTCAGATTAGAGCGCTTAATAGATAATGCAATAGATGTATATTTTATTAAAAATAATATTTCCTACTCTCTGTAATTTATGAAATAAAGTCATAGTGTATCATTCATTCACCTTTTTGTGCAAATACCGAAAAGTATAATACTGGCATAATCTATTCTGTCTGTCTCATATCAAGTTGATAGTTGTATAAAGCACCCGAGCAGCAGGCAAAACATTTCTTATTTCCTATTAAGCCTCAAAATTATAGAAATATCCACACTAAAGCTCACTGACACTATGCAAAAAAGTCCTATCATTCGTTGTAAGCAGCACTCTCGGCAAAGTAGGGTAATAAACAAGTTATAAGCTTTCGATCGCTCTTTTTAGGAAGATCATACAGATGCAAGCTAAATAACTTGTTAAGGTGCAATAAAACTCATTGGGAGGAATTGCAAGGATCAACAATTCAAAACGCAATGAAATAAGGAGAATGGTTTCAGTAAAATGTGTAATAATTGTATAACGATACTACACATGTATTAAGTAAGTGATACTGACACATTATGTTATGTTATGTTATGTAATGGGAATTGTAGAGCGCACAGCTACCCCAGCAAAGGGGCGTCCCGGCGCTGACCCTGAACAAAACACAACAGAGAACAGAAAAGAACATCAAGAAATTAAGGGAATAGATGAGTTTTAATGGCTTTCCTGAATTGGTACAATTCATTTATTTCTCGAATGTAGCCAGGCAGGGTGTTCCATAATTTTGCTGCTAGGAACCGAAAGGAGCGTCCACCGGCTCTACTGCGTTTGAACCGGGGGACTTCAACCAGATTCTGACCGGCTGAACGAAGGGCTCGCGTGGGCACATACATCTTTAGTAAAGGTTTTAGCATTTTAGGGTTAGATTGTTTTAAAATTTTAAAAGAGATACACAAGACCTTAAACTGTATTCGCCGGGCTACTGGAAGCCAAACATTAACAATATAAATAACAATAGAAAGAGGGCATTTTCAATAAACGTTAATTGGGCCATCAATTAACATGGAAGTTAAGGGTATGAAGAAAAGAATGATAAAGTATGCACATCCTTTCATGTCACTGCAGATATTTGTGGTATGTGCCTGTCATTAACAACTGATTATTTTCAATTATGTTGCCGATGCACAGGGCTGCCAAACATTAAATATGACTTTACTACACGACAAGCTAAAAGAAATAGGGTGAACCTAGTAAAGCAGCACCCTGGCTTCAAAGTTTCTAGTCATTTAATCGTTGTGATGCGGAATAAGCTGCTAATCATATAGTGCCCAGAAAAGAACTGTGTTTAAGTTGAAATCGCAAGGCGACAGCGGCGGAAAAGCGGCGGACGGAAAAATGACCCCCCAGCCATCCTAATCTGGTGGGGAGTCTTTTGTGTGTCCGCAGGGGTGAATCCACATCCTCTGGGCCGGCGGTGGCTTCCACAGGCCCGAAGGATGCGGATTCACCGCGATCCTAATCGGGCACTTAGTTGGCTTTTAGGACCCTGCAAACATTACCACTGCTAACAGCTGCTAAAGTGCTTGTGCTGTCTCCCTTAAACATGGCAAAATTGGCTTACACCTAATTCATTTGTGGGTCTCCAACGGTAGCAGCTCCTGGAGGGAGTGCTGCCCGGCAGTGACGAAGGGCTGGGGAGGATCAGGCTGGGGGGGTAGTAAACTCCGGATTATGGCCCAACAGAGATATATATACAAATGAATAAATAAAATGTATGTTGTTGCGCGCGCTGCATCGCCAAATGAGATGAAGTGCGCGCAATGAAATTCATTTTATTTATTTATTTGTATACTTACCTCCATGAGACATTAATCCAGAGTTTACTACCCCCACCCTGCCCTTCCCCACCCTGCATCACTGCCCGGCAGCACTCCCTCCAGGAGTCACTGCCAGTCCCCAGTAAAGTGGTACTACCTGTACCTAGACCCTGTACATTAAATTCTACTAGTGGACCTGTATTACTGACTGTGCCAACCACTCAAGTAACCTTTTAAGCATGTCTCAGGCCTGCCACTGCAGACTGTGCATGCAGTTTTAAACTGTCATTTCAACCTGGCAAAATAAACCATTTGCCATGCCTTAACCTTCCATTTTAATGCATATTTGTCACGCCTAAGGTACACCCTTCAGAGCACACAGAGCCGGCTGCATAAATTTAGAATGTTGCACATGTACTTTTAGGTTTTCTGTGTGCTGGTTGTGAAAAAGTCTAAAATTAGGTTTTCACTACTTCAAGGGTTATCTCTCCCATAGGATAACATTGGGTTACCCTATTACATTCAATAAGTGATAACATTAAATCAGAAGCAAGTAGGAAGATCAAGTTTAGTGTCCAAAGTATTGTAATTCAAAACCCATTTTCATGGTAAATTTGGACTATAAGTCACAATTAAGCAGTGCGACGGAGAGGTACGCCATGTCACGTACCTGTTTTGCACACTTATGTATTTCACTGTGATTTGGGACAGTTCACAGTATCCGTTAACACACGCAACAAGGATGTGTAGTCAACATAATCATGAACACTTTAAAGGGAAGAAGTGTATTCTTAAATTCTTTTTCTTGCTTAGCAATATTTACTGTCCCTTTGTCAGATTGCACCCCACAGATTATTGGTCGAAATGTGTTAAAAAACAGATAGTTTATCAAGATTTCACTTCAGAGAAAGTTGAAAACACGGTACATCAGAAGTGGATTTCGAGTTAACTTCACGGACTATATGCATACTTCCAGTCTCATTGGAGAGATTCTTCTTATTGAGGGTGATTTCATTTTCACTAATGTTTCTGTTGAAAATGATGAACTTTATTATTGTGGCAGTATGAGCAGTTGTGAACCACAAATCAGCATTAGTTGTGTGGATTCAATGGGGATATCTACAGTAACTTATTATTTTCGACACTTTATATAATTCATTCAGTATGTTTTGACTACGCTATGGGTGGGGTTTATTAGTGTTTGGGGGGATTTACGTGTTTTTGTTTAGTACATTTATTCAAATATTTTTTTAGTGCTACACTATTACGGGGTTTGATTAATGTTGCCACTTTAATTTCGAAGCTCTGAAAGGGGAGGTCACGGGGTCAGAGCCTACCTTGAACTGATCGAGCACAAGTGGGCAAGTCTATAATTAGAATGGCCTGTGAAACAAACACAAGAAACACTTGAGCTAGTTTTATGTGAATGCGCATGAAGTGAGAAGCCTGACAATGTGGCTCCTAAGGTTAATTGCTGAGGGTTGTACATGACGTGAATTGGGAATGTTAACTTTTAAAACTAAATGGGTCATAATTTCAAGGTACTCGGGGACATCGTTAGAGGTTGGAGGTGTTGCACGGCAGTTCGCTCATGAGTTTACAGCATGAGTTTGGTAACACTTGTGAATATGTTTTGTTTGGTTTTGGTATCAGGGCTTATTATTGCACTGTTGGGAGGTTGGTCACTTTAGTGTTGTTTTGTTTTTATGAATGGTTTATGAGCAAATTAGGGATAAAGAGGGAGGTGGGGCTGATGTGGGTTACATGATTCAGTTTTTACAACATCAAGTGAAATTTGCACTGTATAGTCTGTTTAGCTATTTTTCCATTTGTTTCAGCAACCCCTGATGAAGAGCCCACATGGCTCGAAATGCATTGGGTAGAATAATATGAGCTACTTCTTTTTGAATGTTTTGCATACACGTGCCGCTGTGAAAAGTCTGGAAGGACAGCAGGAGGCATTTGAAAATGTTAAATAAAGCATCAACGTGGAACTACGCTGTCTCTGCAAGTGACTAAAAAGCATTGATTAACTTTGGAAATAAGCATTGGAATATTAATGGTTTACTTTGAAAAATGTGATCACTTATAAAGAATGATTTACCATGAGGAAAAATTCCTGCATTAAGCAGTGCGACAGAGAGGTGCGCCATGTCACGTACCTGTTTTGCACACTTTTTTAAAAGTTGGCATTTTCATGTCCTACCCATCTGCTGCGTGCAGTCCTTATGTTGAGTCACATGACTAGATAAAGCTGGCAGTTGGTCTTTGTGTATTACTTCCAAACAGGGAGACAAAGAGGGAATAGGTGTTGGCAGGAGGTGCCATCTCTGACTTCATGAGGGGGGTGAGCTGTAACCCACCACGCTTGCCATCATAAAGCCTCTGCCTGAACACAATGACAAAGGGTTTGACGCTAGTCTTTATTTGTCCCCAGACAAACTGGGTCCAGGTCAGACCCCTCTAGCAGTAGAAACCTCCAGGAAATTCTCCTACTTCAAAGTGGATACCAGTTTTAAATAGTGGATCCTCAGACCCAACTCTTAGTACACCTCTGGCTCTGTGGAAGACTCAGAAGGACTGCTGCTCTACTGACTTGTTGCTCTGCTGCTCTGGTGCCTGAGGGAAAGGACTGAACCTGCATTTTGAACCCAGAACCACCAGAGTGTCCCCAAAGGCTACCTGGTTGGCTTCCTGATCAGAGACTCAGGGACCGACCAGGCTCCAACCACCTAACACCTGCACTCTGCCTGCTGTGCATCTTGCCCCCCAAGTGGTGCCACCCCAGTCCTGGACTTTTGGCAGTGGATCTGAAAGTGGTCTGCTGCCCAGCTGTGGTTCCCACCGATCCGACTCAGTGCAACTCGTCACTCTGCAGTTGTTTGGAACAGCCATGTGCAGCACATCTCGATGTAGCAATTTGCATCGCAACCAAGAAACGCTGGTGTGCAGGACCTCGCAATGCTCTATCACCCAGATTTAAGGTACTTTGTTCAGCAAGCCCAACTTGTTCCCTATACCTGGCCAGCAGTCCATTGCAGCCCACCTGAGCTTGTCACTTTGTACCGGTCCAGCTCCATCAGATAACCACAGTAGAGATGTTGTACTTCTTAGCACTGTTTTCACTTATATATTTTTAATTGGATGTATGACGGTACAACGCGTACCGTCACAACGCATCCCTTTACCACGCATCCCTTACAACGCAAGTCGTTACCACGACTTGCGTTGGGGGTGCGGATTTCGAATAGTATAATTTACTATTCTAACACCAGTCCCCGTGGACCCTAGGGAAGGTGTTGGGATAGTAAATTTACTATTTTTAATCCTTTAGCGCCCTCCAGCGCAAGTCGTGGTAACGACTTGCGTTGTAAGGGATGCGTGCTAAAGGTACCGTGTTGTAAAAACTTCGTGGTAAACGATGTTTACCTTTTTATTTGCATATCTCCTGGTCTACTAATTGGATTTTTGTCATTTTTGGTCTCAAGTAATTTAATACCTTTTACTCTTGTTTTTTAATTGGTGTGGGATTTTCCTTGGGTTGTGTTTTCACTTTATTACTGTTTGAAGTACAGCATAAATATGTTGCACATTGCCTCTACATTAAACCTGACTGCTTTTCTGCCAAGCTACTGGAGGGTTAAGCACAGGTTAATTTCGGGGTTTAAGTATGTTTGACCTTGACAAGAATGGTGGTTGTTGCTTGAGTAGAGTTCCTCCCCCTCAACTCATAAATCAATTTCCTACACACGCAATCTCCAATTGTCTACTAGATGAAACAGCCCACTGGCGTTGGAATAAAAAGCAGGGAGAGGAAAAACCAATAAACTGACAGCACAGATACCCAATAGCCGGTGCCCATACTTGCTGGCCTCACTCAGATGTATATACCATCCCACATAAAGTGCTACAAGATTACAAACTGAGACCACACCTTTTGGCTGAAGAAACATTCCTGGCGGTTTTTCAAACATAGGCACAGTAATGAGTTATCGTTCAGGTGATCCAAGGATGGGCATTGGTGGTGGGACCTAAGCCCCTGAGCACCAAACTTATCCTTGAGTAGTTGCCTACTGAGTGGATTTGCTCCAACTCTGGACCAATTCAAACTCATGTGCAAGGGTGAAGTGTTAGTAGGGAAACCCCCAATTGCTCAAGCTCGGCTCATTCAGGGGTCCTGCAGTAAAGATCCACAGGGGATAGGCATGAAGAGTACCCTTGGGGCTCCCTAAGGGGCTTGCTTCCCAAATCAAACTCTTTTGGATTGCCCATAACTCCAAGAATTCAAAACACCAAAGAGGAGGAAGTTAAGTGGGGATGGGCATTAAAATTACCTGCCACAGCCCATCATACCCAGTAAGTGACCTAGGATGACATAAACTTCGGTGAGAAAACCCAAACACCCCCCCCACACAGGTAAGAGACACAGGGCAAAAAGGGGGAAGCACGTGTAGGGCAAAGGGGTGTGCCACCAAGCCCCTGCCAACTAACCTGTGGGGCTGTGCACAACACAAGCCTGCTCAGTTTAGGAACCATGGAGCCAAAGGTCTCTGACACTTTCTGGAGCAGTTGACATTTCGACATCCTGTGTCACTGAACTTTGCAGATCTGGATTTCTCAAGTAATAATCAGTAGTAGTTTTATTATGAGTCTGCTCAACCATTACCACAGTTAAATGGATGCATTTTTATGAGTTTATGGAAAACTCTAATAGTTGGAATATTAGATATAATACATTAACTGGAAATATTTTATTACGTTTTTACAGAGGAATTTCTATTTACAGACATTACAAGCTATCTGCATCATCAAATGTTGTCACCAAACGTATAAAAACATATATTTAGAAATAAACATGGACAAATATGTGCAGAAATACTAGATACATCAGACACAGAGGCTGTTTGTGATAAAAAGGATAATACGATCATCCATGTCTCTGCTTATTAAAAATATGTACACTGATTTGCAGTAACAGTACACTTCTTCAGTCTTGAATACAGCTAATTCTCCAATCACTTACTGAGTGTATACTTGCCTTTTAACCAGAGTTATTGACTAGTTTTCCACTATATAACAACACATACCGTCATACATATATACAGGGATAAAATCACATGACACTTTACATCTAGGTCCAAATACAGAACAACTAATAGGAAATCCATAATCATTTTGCCAAAACAGATATAAATCAGCTAAACAGGCAATATGGTACCACAGCATCATTTATAGTCTTACCAGGACAAATATAGGATGTCTCCCCAAAGGAATTCAATTACAATATTAGGGGTGATAACTAGAGAGAGATGAAGAGCATCAAATAGTCCTTAGTACAGACATTTTCTCTGAAAGTGCACACTGTAGTCATACCTCCCTTTATATGCAATTGTTCTTACCACTGCCCTGTGTCCTTTTTCTGCGACACATGGTAAATGATTATATCTGGTCTCACATTCCAAAATATCTGGGGAAATTACTTCCCATGGGCTAAAATATTTCTGCCTTAGTTTTTGGATTCTCTAAATTATCTTATGTTCAATAACAGTTTTGAAGTTATGATGGACAGTGTAGTGGTATGTATAATGTGTATACTGGTGTCGCATGCAGTTTATTAGGTTGTTTAGTTCATGAATATTGTTATCTATTGGCAGCACAACGGTGGTGGTAGTAAATGCTTTCAGTATCTGATAAATACTCGTGGTACATACCCATACTGTCATTTAAAGTATTTCTTTATTAATTGCAAACATATACAAATCATTTTTGGCCTCTCCAGAAAAGTGGTTGTCCAGCCAGCACTAGTAGGCATTATCCGTTTTGAATGACAGCACAAGCAAATTTAGATATGGCTCAACACCTTGTCAGTGAGCGGCAGTGGGTGTCCCCTATGGCTACAAAAGCTAAGAGATTCAGGGGCATATTATCAAGGGATTTATCTCCGCTTTTTTGGCTTTAAAAGCCAAGAAAGCGGAGATAAAATTATCTCCCTATTACCTAGCTGTCGCTAACACCAGTTAGCGACAGCTAGTAGGATATAGCGATCATCTTGGGCCCCGCTTTGCATGTCAGAGAAATTTATCACTAATGACATGCAAAGTGGGCGTGCCAAGATGTTAGCGACTGGAAACAGTCGCTAACATCGCTATCTCCTATTACCAACTTTCTGAGATATTCGCGCTAAGCGCGAATATCTCCAAAAGCTAACACCTGCCCTGAGCAGTACTTAGCCATGTTATCCATTGGGAGGTGGATAACATGGCTAAGAGCATTTGCTCGGTAATGCATGAATATCGCTGACTTTACAGCGATATTCATGCATTTTGGCCGATTTTTATCGTTTCAGAGATAAACCTTGCTAATAGCAAGGTTCATCTGCGATAAAAATCGTCGCAGCTCGGCGATAAATTTTTATCGCTAACCAAGCAATAGCGATAATTATCGCTATTGCTTGGTAATATGCCCCTAAGTTTGAAGATACCCATCGTGGTACTAAGATCAATTCAGTGGCACGTTTTAATACATTTAAGATTGTGTTTTATAAAATAGCCCATAACAGTTGTGAGTTTGCATAAAGTACCTTTCATGATTTGATGCCCAATCTAAAATGTGTACGAAGGAGGCACTGGTATTTAAGGTACAAAGTAAGTCTGGCGTCCTCCTCTCCATCTTCTGTATTA
Organism: Lissotriton helveticus; assembly: GCF_964261635.1. Taxonomy (NCBI): domain Eukaryota; kingdom Metazoa; phylum Chordata; class Amphibia; order Caudata; family Salamandridae; genus Lissotriton; species Lissotriton helveticus. Next base: position 1,771,158,964 of record NC_136063.1, read on the forward strand.
TTGCTTTATAACTTGTGGCCTTATCTGAGAAAGATAGTAGAACTGAAAAAGCATATTTGCCCATAGATGCCAGCTAGACCATTGGAAGATTTTTGATATAAGAGTTTTGAATATACATTACATCCTGGCTGGTTTTTGTCCACCATCTCAACATGAAACCTCCTAAACTGAGTGAAACTGCAGAATGGATTAGGTTTCTGTGGATCAAACTAGGTCCTACAGACAGATTGTTTATTGGCTTCCGGCGGCCCAAGTCCTGTTATTCAGGGTTATTTACAAAATGTAATGGAAAGAGGCGCACTAGATACTACAAGCTGAACATTAGATCTACATGCCTGAAATGTGCACTGCTTTTCCGTAAATACATTTCACTCTTGAGTCAAATCCGTGTACTAATCAAATCAAGAAATCCTGGCTCGCTGGTGTTTGCAATGTTGTCTGTGTTCCCCTTTCTGGCAAATGAGTTTTCCGGGAATTTTGAAATTAGTTAGGTGAAGGAAAATAGTACCCTAGTAAACATGTGTTGTCTTTTTCCGGCTTCAAATTTCCCTTTAAGTGAAATTCAAACGCCTAATTGCGGACTTAAATCGCTTTTAAGTTTCCTGAATTTTCTGATACACAACACCTAGGAAGATTAATTAGGCAAAATGGTGACAATATACTGCTCCTTAGGATTTCAGTTGCAAATCTCTAACAATGCAGATTGGTTGAAGACTCCCACTGAGTTATGAGGAACCTTTGCGACAAATTGTGCGAAGAAACCTTTATACAGACAAATAACGACAAATAAAAGCTTAATATCATGGCCATGCTGAGATATTCTTGTGGAGTACTCACACTGTCTTTCAGAGAGTTTAGGGCATTTGGTTGTGACCTATTCCAGCTATCCAGAAAAAACTGTGGTGTAGGAAGGTGGAATCTGACTACATGGTTGCCCCCACTTTTTTCTGGTGTTTTGATGGTTGTTGACTTAGTCTGGCTGGGGCCCTGCTAACCAGGACCCCAACCTAGCTGCTTCCTCTCTAAACTGATTGCATGTACATTAGGTACACTCCAGATTGGTTACTGGGTTACCCTTGTGAGTCCCTATAATATGGTACCTTAGGTACTAAGGGCATAGGTACCCCAGAGGCCTATTAGGGGCTGAAGCATGTATTATGCCACCCCTGGGAAGCCTTTCAAAATGGCACTACAGGTCTGCTACTGCAGCCTGGGTAAGGTGGTGCATGCAACCCTTACTAAGATAAAGGTTACCTATATCTACCTTTAATCACTGACACATATAAACCTATAAGTCACTCCTATGGCCGGCGTTGACAATCCTGAAGGCAGAGTGCTTGGTTTCTGTGAGAGGGTGCCCATGCATGAGCCGGACCCCTCTGCAGCTTTCGGAACCTATTCTCTGCAGCTGTTCTGTGATGCAACCAGACCATATACTCTTAAGTGCATTATAACCTTGCGGTAAATGCTAACTTTGGAATGGATGCATGGAAACCTGTTGTGTTTGGTGTTAAACACTTTGTAATTTACCCCCCCCCCCGCCAGTTCTGGTGGCGGGGGTAGAATTCCACCCTTCTAGAGGGAGAAGACATGTACACACTTACCTAACCAGTAATAGTTTAAAAGAGCCCCAGCATGCCAAAATGGATGCTGCAGCCACAGACACGAGTCTGACCTCCTGCTGCTGGACAAATCTCTGGCAAGGGAGGGCTGGACAATGCGTTTCCTGTCACAGGGCGGTGTAACCACCTCCCAGACAGGCTTTAGTGTATTGGGGCTGGGTGGGCGCATTTAGAGAATGCTTTTCAGACAGTGCTGGGGGCACACATGGTATCCCTATACATACCCCAGTTCAAACTGGTTGCAGGGGCACTCAGCCCCTGCTCTGGTGCAAAACTGGACAAAGGGAAAGGGGTGTAATCACTCTGCAACATATATCCTGGAACTTTGACATTCTATTTCAACTAGAAGATGGAAGAATCTCCCTTGGGGTCAAGGAGTGACTCCCCAGTTTAAACAGGCACCAAAGAAGCATCTTGCCGGTCTGCATTTCCAAGGCTCCCACCAGATCCTGATGGATTTGTGACACAGGACCCAGACTTCCAGACTTCTCCGAGGCCGACACAAGATCCCAGCAAAGCTGAGACCCGCAGCCCTCACGAGTGACACGGAACTGGAACTCCTGGACACCGTGCACATTTGCAAGTGCATCAACTTCCTGAGCGTTCCTGAAGTTGTGCATTGGGCTACTTGTAGTCCCAGCCCTGAGCACCATCTGCATTGATGATTGGGGGCCTACACTCCACGAGTGTTCCGTGGGCCTGCTTCTAGCAATCCTGCTTGATGTCCTTTTGCGATCCCTGGTCTGTCGACTGTTGGATCCCCATAAAGCTAACTCTTCCATTTCTTGGGTTTTCCTGGTTGTCTCAGACGTGCCCTGACTCCCTTCCAAAGGGTGAGTCCCTCAGACCTTGCTGATCTGCATCGAAGCCAATATTTGCTTTCTGTGTGGGTTGCTGTTGCCAAGGTTGTATGTCATTACACCGCTTGCATTTACCCCGCATGCCATTACAACGCAGGGATTACAACGAAAGTCGTTACAATGACTTTCGCTGGAGGGTGCTGGATAGTGGAATAGTTTAATTTTCTATTCCAACTCCAGCCCACGTTGACAGTAGGGAAGGTGTTTGATAGAAAACTAAACTATTCCCTATCCAACAGCGCCCTCCAGCGAAAGTCGTTGTAACGACTTTCGTCGTAATCCCCGCGTTGTAATGGTAGTGCGGGGTAATCCCCGCGTTGTAATGGCTTTTCTCCGTTGCCAAGGCTTGTTAGGTCCGGTCTGGAAACCAACACTGCAGCACTGACATCCTTTATGGGACAGCTCGAAACCAGCTCCTGATCATCCTCGACACCTCCTGGTCCTCATGGCTGTAGAGTCAAGCTTCACCTTCTTAACTTGAAATCACCCAACATCGGTTGCCATCTTCTCCTCGCATTCCTGGTCACTGGCTAGTAACCCAGACTCTGTCCCCTCTGCTTTCAGGTTCTTCAGATCTTTGATTCACCCTTGGATCCACCCGGACACTTTCGACTTGGTAGCCTGCAGCACTTTTCAGTAGCTCAACATTGAAATAGATGACGAAACCCGACAACAAAAGACACCTATGCACCCGGCTTCCCTGGGTGAGGTAACTCGAGCACTCTGGTGCTCCTGTTGGTATTGAGTCTAGAACTGCCTAGTTCTAAAGGGGTTTGCTCCAAGTCCTCTTCTAAGTGTCCTTTATCTGTAATTTTCCAACCGCGATTTTCTTCATAGAAGTTAAAGTTGATTTGCGGCTGTGTTTAGACACTGCACGCGTCCCCATGGGTCCCCTGTGCCACTACTTGGTGGTTCCCGGTGGTCCCAGCAGTTCTAAAGGCTCTAAGTCCTTGTATCTATGTCAGTCGTGGTTCTAACACCACTTTCTTAGTATATGTTTTTTTACCCCCTAGGGCTAATCATATATTGTGCTAATTTACTGTGTGCTAAATAAGTTTACTTTATGTACTTTTGTCTCTAGCCTCATAAAGAGACTAGAGGGATATGTTTAGAATAAATACATATATTTTATATATATACCTGGTGTGGTTCTCCTTTCATTTGGTCATTCATGAGAATATAGAAGCTGTAAAAAGTAAAAGAAGCTGCTTTACATTCCATCAAGACTTAACCTGAAGGCTGCTCTCCACAGCTACCACTATGAAAGCTTTCTATATTGGTTGTCTTTAAACCTACCATCAATAAGGGTCATTTGGACTGGTGCAAGGTGCCCACTAGAATAGTGGACAGTATATGCCAGGCCAACGTCTCACATGTGGTAGCTGAATTCAGGGGCTACACTGCTGTTTTTGGCAAAATCTTTCCAGTTCCCATATTCATAGGCAAAGTACCACTCTTACAAAATGTAGATGTTCTAAGTCATAGAAAGCCTCTTCTGCAAAAAGGCATTTTAAATGGCAGCAATGTCTGAATTTAGAATTAGAGTTGATTTCTAAATGCAAATAGGAATTTAAGGATTTTAAGTAGGATTGTGCAAAATTCATAGAATTTCCTTTTGCATAATAAAGTGAATTTTTAGAAAATTATGCAAAACACAAATCTGAAATTTGATACTATATTGTAGTGTGAAATGCATTCTTTCGCAATTTAGGACACAACACACTTTGCACTAAACAATACCACAAAAACACACGTGCCACAAACGAGCACTGCTCGTGTTCTATAGGTATGTGTTGTTCTGATGCTCCCCTAATGTGATTTTTTTTTTACCTCAGTGCCACCACTTACGCCAAGTGGAGTAATCTCTCATAAAAACAGCAACCGGAAATGCAGAAAATTACAAAAAACTGCACTGGCAAAATTGAAGTTTGCCCCGGCCCAATTATTATCAGAGGACTGGATAACTTAGTGTTGGAAAAAGTCTAGCAACACAGTCACAATACAAAAAATACACTTTGCAAATGCCTTAAAGGCATTGTATTTTGGGGTGCGGGATCGCCAACAGTATGTCGGGTGGTCCCATCACTGATACGATGGCGGTCGGACATAAATCCAACCGCCATCGTAATCAGCCCCTAGTTGTTTTATGTATGTATGCATGTATGCATACATGTGGCATTTCTATAGCAAGAATCTAGCCAAATGGCCACTGAGCATTGTAATTGGTCAAAGTCTAGCATAAAGTCAACAAGTGGTAGGTGAGTTAGCTGGTTTGTGGACTGTTAATGCATACCCATGCAGCATCCTTTAAAGAAGGGCATTGTTGGACTTGGCCCTTTCTGCAGGGTCATCCCTGAACTTTTTGCCTTCCTCCAATATTCTCTCTGACCTGTTTCTGTTGGTTTAATGACTCTGGGCACTTTACCACTACTGACCAGTGCTAAAGTGCATATGCTCTCCCTATGAAAAGTGTATAATCAATCAATCAATCAATCATATCATTTGTAAAGCGCACTACTCACCCGTGAGGGTCTCAAGGCGCTGGAGTGGGGGATGCTGCTACTGCTCGAAAAGCCAGGTCTTGAGGAGTTTTCTGAAGGTCAGCAGGTCTTGGGTCTGCCGTAGGTGCATGGGGAGGTTGTTCCAGGTCTTGGCGGCGAGGTGGGAGAACGATCTGCCGCCTGAGGTCTCTCTTCGGAAGCGGGGGACTGTAGCGAGGCCGGGGTCGGCAGAGTGGAGCTGGCGGGTGGGGGTGTAGAAGCTGAGTCGTCTGTTGAGGTACGTTGGTCCGGTGTTGTGGAGTGCCTTGTGTGCGTGGGTGAGGAGCTTGAAGATTATCCTCTTGTTGACCGGCACTAAGTGCAGGTCTCTCAGGTGGGGTGTGATGTGGCTGCGGTGAGGGATGTCGAGGATCAGGCGTGCAGAGGCGTTCTGGATGCGTTGGAGCCATCTCAGGAGTTTGGCCGAGGCTTCTGCGTAGAGGGTGTTTCCATAGTCCAACCTGCTGCTGACAAGGGCCTGGGTGACTGTTCTTCTCGTTTCAGTGGGGATCCACTTGTAGATCCTACGGAGCATGCGGAGGGTGTTGAAGCAAGAGGAGGAGACGGCATTGACCTGTTTAGTCATGGAGAGGGTGGAGTTGAGAATGACCCCTAGGTTGCGTGCGTGGTCGGTGGGTGTTGGAACGGGTCCCAGTGCGGTCGGCCACCAGGAGTCCTCCCAGGCGGAAGGGTTGGATCCGAGGATGAGGACCTCGGTCTTGTCCGAGTTCCGCTTCAGTCGGCTGTTCCTCATCCATTCAGCAATGGCCTTCATTCCTTCGTGAAGGTTGGTTTTGGCAGTGTGGGGGTCCTTGGTGAGGGAGAGTATCAGCTGGGTGTCATCGGCATAGAAGAGGATGTTGAGGTCGTGCCGATGGGCGACGTGGGCGAGCGGTGCCATGTAGATGTTAAACAGGGTTGGGCTGAGGGATGAGCCCTGGGGTACACCGCAGATGATCTCGGTGGCTTCGGAGCGGAAGGGGGGAAGGCGGACGCTCTGTGTTCTGCCGGAGTGGAAGGAGGTGGTCCAGTCCAGGGCCTTCTCTTGGATCCCAGCGTTGTGGAGGCGTGTTCGTAGTGTGTGGTGAGAGACCGTGTCGAAGGCGGCTGACAGGTCCAGGATGATGAGGGCCGCCATTTCTCCATTGTCCAGCAGGGACTTGATGTCATTGGTGGCGGCGATGAGGGCAGTCTCGGTGCTGTGGTTGCTGCGGAACCCGGACTGGGAAGGGTCCAGGATGTTGTTCTCCTGGACGTAGCGGGTCAGTTGTTCATTGACGGTCTTCTCGATGACCTTTGCTGGGAACGGGAGCAGGGAGATGGGCCGGAAGTTCTTGAGGTCCTTGGGGTCCGCCTTGGGTTTCTTGAGTAAGGCGTTGATCTCGGTATGCTCCCAGCTCTCCGGGAAGGTTGCTCTCTCGAAGGAGGTGTTGATGACTTTCCGGAGATGGGGTGCAATGGATGTGCAGGCTTTGTTAAAGATGTGGTGTGGGCATGGATCTGACGGAGATCCAGAGTAGATGGTGATCATGATCTTGATGGTGTCATCGTCGTTGATGTTGGTCCAGTAGAGCAGGCGGTTGGTGCGGATGGTGGTCATGGGGCCGGAGATCTCAGTGGTTGTCGGGGCGGTCGAGGCATTGAAACTGTCGTGGATGTCTGTGATCTTGCGGTGGAAGAAGGTGGCTAGCGACTCGCACAGGTCTTGCGAGGGTGGGACGTCGTTGGTGTTGGAGCTGGGGTTGGAGAGTTCCTTCACGATGTTGAAGAGCTCTTTTCTGTTGTGCGCGTTGTTGTCTAGGCGGTCCTTGAAGGAGGCCCTTTTGGCGGATCTGATGAGGAGATGGTGTCTGCGGGTGGCATTCTTGTGGGTGGCGTGGCTGTCCGGTGTTCGCTCACGGAGCCAGATCTAATCCAGCTTTCGGCAGGTTTGCTTGGAAGCCCGGAGGGCTTCAGTGAACCAGCTGGCTTTCTTGTTGGTATGATTGTTGGAGGGTTTCTTGATCGGGGTGAGGGTGTTGGCGCAGTCATTGATCCACTGTCTGAGGTTACGGGCAGCTGTGTCGGGGTCGGTATGGTCGGCAGGTGGGCTCTGAGCGAGGGTGGTGGTTAGCTGGTCTTTGGTGACTTTGCTCCAGCAGTGGTGAGGCATCTGTTGGGTGCGGTGGTGCGTGGTGGGTTTCTTGAAGGTGAAGTAGATGCAGCGGTGGTCGGTCCAGTGGAATTCGGTGGTATGTATGAAGGAGACATGGGGGCTTGCAGAGAAGATGGTTTGTGACCGGCGGTGTTGTGACGATTTGTCTGAGTCCGAGGATGGCTAGGTTGTCGATCAGGGTCGTGGAGTTGGTGTCGTCATTGTTCTCGAGTTGGAAGTTCAGGTCCCCGAGGAGGATGCGGTCCATGGAGACGAGGGCGTGTGTGCTGACGAAGTCGGCGATGGAGTCGCTGAACATTGATTGGTTTCCATGATTGGCTTATTTGGTTTACTGTCAGTCCCCAGTAAAGTGCACCAGGAGTGCCAGGGCTTGTAAATACAAATGCTGCTGGTGGGTCTGCAGCACTGGTTGTGCCTCCCACAGAAACGGCCTAGTAAAATGTGTCTAAGGTCTGTCATTGCAGAACCTGCGTGCAGTCTGGTACTGTCATGCTGGCTGGGCAAGTGCCCCCACTTGTCAGCCCCTAACCCTTCCCTTTACTTCATATGAGTCACCCCTAAGGTAGGCCCAAGGGCAGGGTGCATTGTAAGCATAAGGTAGGACAAGCCCTGATGTTTGTGGCATGTCCTAATAGTGACTTGCAGTCATTTTCGTTTTTCACTATTGTAAGGCTACCTGTTCTCATAGGCCAGAATGGGCTGCTGGAATTATTACACTCTATAACCCAAGCAGGTACAGGGAACATGGTAGAAAGTCAAGTTTAGTATGCCTGAACTATATAATAAAATATTTATTTTAGTAAAGTTTATTTTAATATCCTGTGTTTGCAAATGCCACTTTTAGAAAGTTACTTAGTTGCAGTTCAAGTACTTTCGAACTGTCTCCTAGGGCACTAGATGGTTGGCTGTGTTATCCTGCCAATTTTTTAATCCAAATAACTCATTTCTCTTTCATTTGGGATTTCAAAAATATTTTGGAACCCTCCAAACGAGGCACACCACAGCCAAGAAGGACAAAACAAACAAACAATTGAACCAATAACTAACGAGGACAATCTATTAATAAATATTTCGAAACGCCCATTAACCAAAATCCAGCAACAAACCCTTCAAAAAGGAACATCATATGTGCCCACAGCACATACTAACACCCTGGAACTAGAAATAAGCTTGTTTAAACTCACGAGAAAGATCAGATTGAGACATTTTTTTGATAACGTGGTCACTGAGGGAAACCGAAAGGAGGAGGATCAGTTAAAAGGACTAAAGACTACTAGTTCCTACATGGCACCAATCAGCCACAAAACAATAGATTTATTTGAGAAACTCTGCAAACAAGACCTACAAAACATAAATACACAGAAAAGAAGTAAACATGTAAATATGACCAAAAAAGAGTACGGCATCATAAAAAAGATTGGCAATGACAAAGAACTAGTATGTCAAAAAGCAGATAAGAGAGGAGCCCTCGTCATATTAGACCGAACATACTATGAAACACAAATAGAAGATCATCTGAAAGACGAGAATACTTATATGCTCTTGGATTCCAATCCAACAGAGGAGATAAGAAACATCTTACAAACTATACTAGAGAAAGCCACAGAAAACGGAACCATACACATCAAAGTTAAACAGTATTTAACACAAGGTAACCCAACCAGTCCAAGCTTTTACATGGTACCCAAAGTACATAAGAATCTAAAGTCACCACCATGTCGACCCATTGTGTCCTCTAGAAGAAGCATCCATGAGCCTATAGGCACATTTTTGGATAAATATCTACAAACCAGCGTCAAAAGCACAAAATCGTACATCAAAGACACCACGGATTTTTTAAACAAACTATCTACCGTTCGAGTAGAAATCGACTAGAAGATTTTCATGGCAACCATAGACGTGAAGGCGTTGTACACCTCCATTCCTCATAAACAAGGATTGGAAGCAGTGGAAAAGGTATTACTATCCAGTGAATATGATCAAGACATGCAAATATTCCTAATGGAATTAATGGAGTTCACTCTAATGCATAGCTACTTCTCATACAATCACAAATGGTATTTACAAAAGAGTGGGACCTCAATGGGAAACTGTGCCGCTCCGGCCTATGCAAATATCTATATGAGTGTCTTTGAGGAAACCAATGTATATCAAAAAGAAGCCTGGAACACCAACATTGCACTGTATGTTTGTTTCATAAACAACATTTTCGTGGTCTGGAAGTGAACTAAAGAATCACTACATGAACAAATCACTCAATTGAATCAAGTAGACGATAGAATACAATTCACGTGGGAAATACAGGAAGAACCATTTTTTAGATGTAGAGATTACAAAAAAAACACGGGTTTTTCCACGAATATGTTCAGGAAACCGACAGATAGAAACAACATCTTGAGGTACGAGAGCCACCACCCTTCGTCACTTAAGGAACATCTTCCGTTCTCCCAGCTTCACAGGGTCAAACAAGTGGTCTCGGAACCCGATCAACAAATTACACAAACTCAGTCAATGATATCACGATTTAAACAAAGAGGATATCCAGAAAGAACATTACAACAAGCACTCAACAGAGCACAAAAGAAGACCAGAGAAGAACTTCTTAAGATAAAGCCAAAAACAGCAGAAAACCGTATAACTTGCGTTAGTAAATTTTCCAACAAAAGCACACAATTCAAGAGAATTGTCAAAAAACACTGGAAGTTACTACACGCAGAACCGGATTTCAAACAATCGTTTGTCCAAGAACCTTTATTCGCCCATACAAGATCTAAAAACATAGGAGAAATGTTAACAAAATTCAAAGAAACAGCCACAAAGAAGCAATTCACAGGCACGCAACCTTGCTACAACTGCAGCAACTGTAATAATATCATGAGGGCGAAAATCATAACGCACCTCACGAAAGGAAACAATATTGAAAGTGAATGCAACATGTGACACGTCTAACATTTTCTACATGTTAAAATGTCCTTGTGGAAAGGCCTACATAGGCCAAACAGAGAGGAAATTTAAGATTCGATTGAACGAACACAAGAGTAATATAAGGACTAAGATGATGAAATCAACTATAGCGACCCACTTCACAGAAGCCAAACACCAAATAAGCCAATTAAGGGCGTGTATCATAGAAACAGTGGAAAAGAAGGAAGGTACGGACAATAAGAAAACGCTGTTAAAACGAGAAAACTCCTGGATATATCATTTAAATACCATGAAACCGAATAGACTTAATGACAGAGTTGAATTTTTGTGTTACTTATAACATGCGTAGATTGTTCACGATGAACATGTTAGAGATTTGTAATATAGCATGTTTACTGCCCATGGAAGAATGAAGGCTAGAGTATTTCACATAGAGACTCGATAAATATCGCATACATCCATTAGCCAATAGACTACCATCTTCATCAAGGTTAAGCAGGGTCGACCCCGGTCAGACTTTGGAGGGGAGACCCTATCACACTTTTACCATCCCGGCGATAGTTTTTAAACTATTGTCGGTTTAAATTACTGCAACAAAAGCGCAACCATTAAGGAGAGCTTTTTTTCGCGTTACTTAACATTTTTATCATATTCATGCAATAAGACAGACTTGAACTCAACGCCGGTGATATTCGACGATTTTTTTGTTAACTTTATTGTTCACATACAAACATGGAAGCAGGGCACACACCTGCTATTAAGTTACAACGTCAGCACGCACGTAACAACATTGCAGCACAGCGCGCGACCACAGAGAGACGCAAGCAGACCAGCGCGAACCGAGAAAGAAGACAACAGAGTACACGGTGAGACGAACACAACGTAAATCTCATAAGATCCATTTTAGTTTAAACGCGCTAACAGGACACAATAGTACAACTGCTCTGAGCGTTCGTAGATATTAAGTGTGAACAACATTAGTTATATTTGAAAGAGTACACGTCAGACACAACGGGTTGTAGAATCTCCCTAAGTTTAGACAGCCCAGCACCTACACGAGATCATAACCACAGCACGAGTCAAGCATTTAGGACACATAGATACAGGAGAAGCAAGAATAGATTGTAAAGGTTGGGGCAGAGACGCAAACGGGCGGGTGAGGGCACACCTAACAAACATTTGAATATATACTATTTACTTTACAGATTTTCCCGGGATGAAGGCATAGAAATGCCGAAATGCATTGGGAATGAAAGGGAATGATCAAAAAGTAATGAAAATGTTACTAATTGATTGAAATGCATTAAAGACAAAGATTATGAGCCACACAACCAATGTGAAATGAAAAACTGGTGAAAAAAGAAAGAAATAAAATATTTTGGAAAACCCAAATGAAAGAGAAATGAGTTATTTGGATAAAAAATTGGCAGGATAACACAGCCAACCATCTAGTGCCCTAGGAGACAGTTCGAAAGTACTTGAACTGCAACTAAGTAACGTTTTAGCATACACTCCGGAGAGGGGGCTGATTCCTAGGTAAGCACAGCAAATATTGAACAACGTTCATTCAACCAAGCAGTGCACTCGTACTACTAGCAACTTTTAGAAAGTTAGCATTTGCTTGCCTGACCATTTCAGCCCGCCTCTGCTAGGATGTGTATCTGCTGTCTGGTTTCTGTGAGTGACAGGGCTGGGGATTCCAGGAGACAATCTGGGCTGCCAGGTGGTGAATAGAGGGATTACCCCCAGGATAGGTGGGAGGAGTGCCCCTTGACTCTGAATAGGGATGTGCTCTGCCACCACACTGCTGGCTCCACCTCCTGCGGAGCGTCTGATGTCTTTGCCCTGCACCCTGAAAGAAACAGCAAGAGTCTCCAAAATAAAGTGCTCCAAAACTGGGCTGAACCAGACTCGGGCCCCCAGGCCTGTAAAGACAAAAGAAACTGTATAAAAGTAGGAGCCCTGCTCCTAAACATTAGATCCTGCTTTTGAAGAACACTCTGCCTGAGGAGGAGGAACCGGGAAAAGCTGAAGGAAGAAGACTGTCCCTATCCTGGGGGACTGGCCTGCTGTGGTTGCCTTGCTGCCAAAGGAGAGGAAGAAACCCCTTTCTAAAGACTTGCTTTACTTATCTCTAAAGAACGTGTGCTTCAAAACCAATCTCCAAGGGCCTGGAAGAGAGCTGGCCCCCTGAACTGAGCCCCAGGACCATTGGCTATGCTCGTGCCGCAAAGACGCCTTCGCTGTGTGCCTCACAAATCTTGATTTTGGCCCTGAAGTGTCCCCGAGTCTGAGCCATTGCCGCCCGACCCCGTGTGCCCCCGCTAACCACAGCCGTAGTCACACCGTGTCAACCCAGGGCCGACCTGCACCTGCCTCCCCTTTGACCTCTTCCCGGCCTGAGCCGCACCGCACCGCTGACAGCCGCCACGACCTTCGCAAGCACCCAGCAAGGTATGCCACGTACGCTTGAAGTGTACTCAATCGCACTGTGCCTCTACGCCGCGTACGGTTGAAGCGTACTTAATCGCACTGTGCCTCTACGCTGCGTACGCTTGGAGCGTACTCCAGCGCGCTGTGTCTCCGCCTCCAGGGGTCGCGCCGCACAAGAGAAGCTGTCCGGTACCAGACGTACTGGGCCGCTACGTGCCGCACTGCTGCCCCAGCAATTCTGCATGCAAGAGAAGATATGGCTCGTACGCCACCTAAGTAAAATCCAGCCTTGTTGTTGACTCTGCAAGGGTACGGTGCGTACAGCTTAAAGCGTACCACCCCGTACCGTGTGACACCCCCCCGAGGCCGCGCCGCACGTTAAGTGCTGCATTGCCGCCTTTGGGGACCTGGGCTTCTTACAGAGGATCGCCTACGATTCGAACCCTCCGCAGCGCCTCCCAAAGTCCCGCTGGGACGCCCCGCACCACGGAGCCTCCCTACAGCCGGATCTCCCTACAGAAGTTGCCGAGGAACGTCTCCTTTTGCCCGCACTCCCCCCCAAGAAGTCAGGTACTTTCTATGCGCGTCACACCACTGTGTGCCTGCAGTGGACCAAAGGGTCCGCTTTATTGATAACAATTCTTTCGCCTTGTCACCAGCAGAGGGCCATCCCCGGGATTAAGAACTGCGCGAACCTGAGCCCAAAGCTATTTACAAGAAAACTCTTTTTAATATAACAGTATTGTGTGCATCAGAGATAACACGTTATTTATGGTCTTGTAATATGTCTGCATAAGAGTTACCTATATTTATATAAAGCATACATATTTTTATAAATCACAGCCTAGTGTCCATTTGTGGTGGGTCAGTGTTATTACTGTATGTGGTCATAAATGCTTAACTCAACTAACGCCCTGAAGATTAGCCTTGTCTGCTCGCGCCACACTACCTAGAGGGTGAGCAGGGGTTATTTTTAAGGAGTAAGTCCCTTGCCCTGAATAGAGGAGACGGTCCCTGTTTGTCACAAGTGCATACCTGTGCCAACCAGAGACCCCCAAATCTAACAGGCATTTAGGAAATTACCATGTTTGGTGTGCATTTCACCACAAAGTTTACCCTATCTGTCTGCTGGACTTCAGACTCTGTGCACTCTGTCAAAGCTTAGCAGGAGTAATAGTGCCTGTGCTCTCCTCTTAGCATGGTTAAATTGGATTACTCCTGGTGAACATATTTAACTTGCCCATAAGTCCCTGCAATATGGTTTACAAAATACACCCATGGTCTGGAAGTTAAATGCTGTCTGTGGATGTAGCACCTATGTTGCCATTCACTGGGTAGGCCTGTAAAACATGGCTTCTGTTTGGTGTAGCTGAGGAGGAGGGGACTGCTCACTTCACTAACCACACATCTGGATGGACACATGGGCTATTCATAAGGAAGGAAGGGTTCCTCCCTCGTAGATTCTAGGAGTGGGTTGCATTGTGGAATTGCTCGTAGTAAGGCAAACAAGATGTGCTGCAACATTGGGGAAGGTTACTGCATAAAGTTTTTTGCCGTTGGTTAGGGAGTATACAGGAGTCACCCTACCCACTATCTAGTGCCAACCATAATTGTTGCACTACAAATACCCTCCTCAGAACACTTTCTGGATCTGTGGAATATCAGAAGGTGATTGAACCTGCTGTCTGTGACATGGAAGGAGATGTGTATCCAGATCATGGGTGTATTAAGACAGTCATCGTCTTTTACACTTCTTAGTAGGCAGTCTGAGGGTGCCCTTTCTGCAGGTGTGTAGAGAAAGCACCAGAAGATGATGAGGTTAGGTAGGATGGTGAGCAACATCAGGTACTGGCCATGATGACTTTGTAAATGATGCCGCTGGATTGAAAGATGGTGAGGGCTTGATAGGAGGCCAAAGAAAGTCCATCTGGTTGGGGGTGGTGTGATAACATTTCTTTCGACCCTGGCTAAGACATGCTGTAGCCCTCAAGAGGTGCTAAGTGGGGTCTGGGAGTCCAGGGAGTTGGAAATTACTGCTATCCAGATGAAAGAGTATGAGGGCTTGAACAGCAGATCTGAAGTTGCTTTCTGGAATAAACGCTTTTACTTTCTTTAGAAGAGTGATATGGTACCAGGCTTACTTTGTTTTTTGGGAGTGTGTTCCTTGAGGGAGAGTGTGGTGTCCAGGATGAAGCCAATTGACTTGGCATGAAGATAAGTTGGGGTTCATATCCATTATGGTTAATGTAATTGAGCCAGGTTTTTACTGTTTCTTGCTTGTATTGAAAAGTTCTGAGAGTGTTATTGTTATATTCACCCTGTGCTCCGTGTCGCTGCCCAGGTCGCGCGCTGAGCTCGTGCTGCCTGACTCGGTGACATGTCCAGTGTTCGGTCCAACGGCTGTCAGTTGCCCGTTTGGTCCCGATCTTGATGGTTGGGTTTTCCTACGTCTTTGCTCAATAAAAGACCCTAACCTACACGACGTTGGTGTGCCGCCTGTCTTCCTTTTATAACATTTTGGCGACAGCGTTTCTGCCATCAGGAAGAGGGCTTTGTTACTAGGTGCCTTAGGGAAGGAGGGACAAAGGGTATTTAAATACTTGCCGAACCCGCCTCTTGACATTGATGATGTTTACAAAGATGCTCTATTTAGACTATATACTAGGTTTGCTAAGCAGGAGAATGTAGTAATGCGCAGGCACAAATTTTACACTGCCCCGCAAAGGGAAAATGAAACGATAGATGAATTTGTTTCTAGGCTAAGAGAACGGTATAAAGCAGGAATATCGACGGGATAATATCGACTAGCATAAATATCGAGGTAAGAATATCGACTGTAAAAAATATCGTTGTAGTAAATATCGTTGTTGTAAATATCATTTTTGTAGAATGACAAAAATATCGTCAAAATAAAATATCGTTGAATAGAATATCGTTTAGAGAAATATCGTTGAATATAATATCGACAAAATAATTGAATGTGTAATATAAGTGTAGAACAATTTGTTTTATGTTTAAATATTATTAATTAAATGTTTATTTTTATTATTATAGGGATAAAAATGTAATTTTTTTTAATATTAGTAAATATTTTAGGAGCGGGTTATTGGTATTATAGGGGATAAGGGTGGGTAGTAATTTAAAAAAGTAGTGTAAATAATATGTACATAATGGTAAAAAATTAGAAAAATGTAAAATAATTTTTTTTTCAATGGCGAAATTTTAAATTTAATTTAAATTACTGAATTATTGATTGAATTGTTTTTTTAAAGATTTATTAGCGGGTTGTTGGTGATATAGGGGATAAGGGTGGGTAGTATATTAAAATATGTTTAATAAAATTTAAATTAAATTAAAATAAATTATAAATTGAAATACGAAAATGTATTCAATTTATTTGAAATTGAATGTATTATATAATAATTTGGTAATTAAGTGTTATTTTTTTATATAGTGTTTAATAAAAAAATTCTATAAATAATACGAAATTAGAAATTTCAATATTTAAATTTCAAAATTGAAATTTGAAATGTAAAATTTTTATTTTCAAATTTGAAATTTGAAATTTTACATTTATTTTTTAAATTATATTATTATAAGTCAAGTGTGTAATATTTGATGTTTGTGTATTTCTTATAATATATGCTAAGAATGAGTCAAAATACAAACATACAAAGTTTGGGTTACATTTTTAAAAAATGTAAAACTTTTTTAAAATTGTTAAAAAATTTAGATTTTTGAATTTTTAAATTTTGGTTAAAAAATTTGGTATTGTTATGTTCTAAATAAACTTTTGTGTGATTGTAATTTAATAGTCTATTTTGTAGTATAATAGATAAGAGTGGTTATTAATATATATAGTGATGTTTATGTGTTATAATATCACAAATATTATTGTTTCCTGTCCAGCACTTTACTTGACTTATGTAGGATTGGAGTTAAAATTGTGATTTATTTTTGCTTACTGTTAAGTATTTTCTATGTGTTATGTTTTATATTTTATATTTTATAAAAAAATCAATGAATTTTTTTAAAATATATTTTACAATTATTATGATATATAATTTTGCTATCTTTTTTTTAATAATAAACAAATATGATTATTTTGTACATTTTTACATATATATCACAAGTGTCAACATTTATTAAGTACAATGGTAATATAGTTTTGGACACTTTTTTTATTCATACTTTTCAGTTGTTGATGCAAACATTTTCATATTTTTTAATACACTTTTTTCAAATATTTGTTTACATTCTACATTGCAATTTTTATCATATATACATTGTTATATTACATTAATTAGTATATTAAATTTAAAATTTTTAAATTAAAATGTAATATGTTAATTAATTTACATGTAATTGTATTTTTCTACAGTATGTACATAAAATTGTGTTCAGTGTTATACATATAAAAAAAAATTAACAATCAAAAACATATTTTTAATATACTATAATTTTTTAATATATAATTATATTAAAAATATTATTGTATATTTTACATTAATCAAAAAGTTCTTTACAAACAATAATACATTTATTACAATACATGGAAAAAATAATGCTATTCATCTCTATTTTTGTTTAAATTATGGGGATTTAGTCCTATTTTAGTTTTTATTGTGCTGCCATTTTAATTTTTGAACTTCACTTTTTTGTCTATCTACATCGTTGTTTGGGTCAATTCAGAAAACGGAACCTCGCGGTTGGGAGCTGCTTCGTGTTGGTGAATGTAAGTTTATTTTACATTATTTTTAACTACATTTTAAGACATTATAGAGTTAGTTGTATTGTGTAAGTGTTGGTATGTGTTGTACTTCACAGTTTATGTGAAAAATACGTGTTATTCAAGGTCTTTATTGATAACGTACTTTGTAAGATATTTATTATGAAATTAAGGTTTATGTATTGTGTAAATGAATTAATTCAGGTGTTTTCCTATGTTTTATATGTTATGTTTAGGCTTAGTGGCTTTCGTATTTATTGTGGGTGAGTTTTGTTTGTATTTATTTACAGGTGTTCCTTTTGGTGAGCTGAGGGATTTTATCGCGTAATTTTGGTTAAATACAGTGTTATGTTGTACTTTTATTTACTTCTTGTGTGTTGCTTTAAGGCTCGTGTTAGAACGAGCTATCTTGTAGAATGTATTGTATGAATAGATTCGTATTCCATGTGGGGACAGTTGTAGCCTGCCTGAGCGACTGAACAGCTGTGCTGCCTGACTCCACCTGTTTACTCTGTACTTGGAATAAACTCCTTTGGAAAGGAAACCTGCCTTCTTTGATACTTTACAATTGGCGACGATTGGATGGGATTTGGCACCTTAAAGCCTACAACCTCGTGGAAATTTTTTTTTTCACCATCAAAAAAAAAAAAAAGGGGAAGCATAATCTATTGTTTCTCCCTTCATCCGAATCATCGAAGTGTCGGGACATCCAAGGAACTGTAAGTTTGTTTATCGTTTGTTGTGGCTGGGACTTACTTGGCTTGGAACTTCCATTGGTTGCGCATGCCGGCATCTTTCAATCGGGAGCCGAATTCTTAACAGTCTCCTGACGCGCGACCACTGCTTGCCATACGTCACTCACACATTCTCCTTGACCGCGTGATGACATAATCGCGCCAGATCACGCTGCGTGACCCTACGTGGCGGCCATCTTGAATTGGTCGGGGAATTTTTAGCGTTTCCTCCACCGAGACGCAAGGAAAATTTACCACAATAACAAAACGAAAACGAACTTTGAAGAAGCGATGCTGAGCTTTTGACGAGTAATTGTGGACAAATTACTTCATTTGATGAGGGTAAAAGTAAACAGGTGAGATTGTCAGGGCACTCGTTTTATATTAATAACAAAATATATTTATTGCAAAATAGGGTATTTTTGATTAAACCCTTTCACATACTCTATAAGTACTATATATATAAGTACTATATTTATGGATTCTGGGGATCAAACCCAAAGTGAAAGTGAAGAGGTAATGGCTCAACAAAGTTTTGTTATTAGCCCCCCACAACCTTTTTGGGCTACTGGTTCACAACCAGACATGAAGTGGGTGGAATGGAAGGAGTATTTTAATAATTACATCTGTGCAATTGATGAAAATACTAAAATGAAACCAGAACAAAAGAAAAGAATACTTTTACATTCTCTGGGTCCTAAAGGATTAAAGACATATTCACGTATGCAGAAGTTAGCTGATGCTGATTCAAGTGAATTTGACAATGCCATAGCAGATATGGACAGGTATTTTGCGCCTAAAGTATGCATAGGTGTAGTAAGACACAAATTTTTCCAAAGAAAACAGAAGAAGGATGAATTAGTGGATGAATGGGTTGATGACCTTAAAAAACTTGCAATTGACTGTAAGTTCAGAGACTTACATGATGAACTTATTCGAGATCAGCTGGTTATGCACAATGAAAATTCTCCAATTCAAGACCGCCTATGGGTGAATGGCGACGCACCTCTTGATGATGTACTTGCAATAATGAGGAAATCGGAAATGTCAGGGAGATGTGCCACAATTGTTAAAGATACCACTAAAGATTTGGACAAGGCATCATCTGCTGTTTTCAAAATCCAAGGAACACCTAAATATCAGAATAAGCAAATTCCGAATAGAAATTTTGGTCAATCCTTCAAGGGTCAAGGGATGGACAATAAGATGGAGGATAAAAGGTGTTACCGGTGTGGCAGCAAAGAACATATGGCTTACTACAAATCGTGCCCTGCCCTACGGAAAAAGTGTAGTATTTGTGGTCTTATTGGCCATTTTAGCAAAATGTGCCGTAGGCGCACTAATGTCAAATGCATTTGGAATGAGGACGAGTGCGTGAACGAGAGTAGTGAGGATGAGGAGAGTTGTGTAAAAAATGTAAGAGGAAATTACATGTTAAACATTACTGAGGAAGGTAACTACATGTTGAACATTACTGATGAAGCTATGGAGGGCAAACCTATATGTGAAGTCTCTTTTGGTGGTATAAAAGTTAAAGTGTATGCAGATTCAGGGTCTCCATATACAATTATCAACGAAGAGATATGGAAAAAGAACTTCACACAGAAAATAGGGAATAAGTTAAATGCCTCAGATGTTAACCCGGTGAGTTATACAGGAGGTAAGATTGACCTTTTGGGTTTTAGATGGCTCACTTTCATTTTTAAAGGTAGGGTGACAAGGGGCAAGTTATACATATCTAAAAAAGGACCTTCTGTCCTGGGGTGGTATGACCAAAAGAATCTCCATATCATTTTTCACACTATTCAGTTCAAGCGCTGCGAGGCCTTAGGGTATGTGCGCGCTATATAAATATAATTTTTCATTTCATTTCATTTCATTTCATTTTAGATCCTAATAGCAAAGAAAAGGTACTAGTGGTAGATGAGAGTAGCAAATTGGAGGATATAGTGAAGAGAAAATTCTCCAGTGTGGTGAGTGGACAGTTAGGCAAACTTAAGGGTTTTGAGCATAGAATCGTGCTCAAAGGGAATGCACAACCCAAAGTGCATAAGGTTAGACCTATTCCCTTATTAATAAGAGACGAAGTAAAGAAAGAAATTCAGGGCCTATTAGCCAAAGGTGTTATCGAGGAAGTGAACTCATCGGAGTGGATTAGTCCAGTAGTAGTAGCAAGAAAATCTAATGGTAAAATCCGTTTGTGTATTGATTTACGCCACCTTAATCAGAATATTGTGATTGAACGTTTTCCCTTGCCGAAAATTAACGAGATGGTTTCCTCCTTGAGGGGAGCGACCTGGTTTTCCACAGTAGACCTTTCCGCTGCCTACCACCAAGTAGTTTTGGAACCTGAGTCTAGGCATCTAACAGCCTTCATTACACCATTTGGCTGTTTTCAATTTATTAGGATGCCATTCGGCCTTGCATCGGCTGCTGCAGTGTTCCAACGCTTAATGCACAAGTTATTTGGTGATATGGTTGGCATTTGTTTCTTTCAGGACGATGTTCTGATTGCAGGCAATGACAAGGAAGATCATGACAAGAAACTGTGGAAAGTTTTTAACACACTTACTTCAGCTGGGTTGACAGTTGAGCTGTCTAAATGCAAGTTTGGCGAAAGGAGTGTTTCATATCTGGGCCATATAATTAGTGAGGAGGGTGTCAGACCAAAAACTTCACTGATAGAAAGTATTGTTAACTCACCTGCACCTGATTCTAAAGAAGAGATTAAATCCTTTTTGGGTATGGCTGAGTATTGCGCCAAGTTCATTAAGAACTTCGCTTCTAAAGTATATAACATCAGGTCCTTGCTGAAGAAAAATGTGAAATTTGAATGGTCTAGAGAATGTGAGAAAGAGTTTACTGAAATCAAATGGGAGTTGCAGAAAGTGAATGCCTTGTCTAGTTTTGACCCTAATTTGGACTGTTGCCTGACTACTGATGCAAGCGATAAAGGGTTGGGCGCAGTTTTGTCACAAGTGGATGACAAAGGTAAAGACAGAATCATCTTATTTGCATCCAGGGCCTTGTCACCAGCTGAAAGCAGATACCCTATAATTGAGAGGGAAGCTTTGGCTTGCGCCTGGGCTTTGGAACACTTTCGTGCATTTGTTTGGGGGAAAATGGTTCACATCAGGACGGATCATAAACCGTTAGTACACATTTTATCCACTGATGGCACTGCTACTGCTTCTGCTAGGTTGGCGAGAATTTCTATGCGCATGAAAGAATACATTTACAATATCACATTCGTACCGGGGAAAGACAATGTTGTTGCTGACTGTCTGTCAAGACTTCCTTCCCCTCTGGAAGAATGCGTTGACGATCCCTGGGGGAACATTAGTGTGGCGTTTATACATGATTCTGGGTTCCCAGCAATTAGCAGGGAGGATTGGATAAGAGAACATAATGCAGATAAGGTATTAATAGAAGTCTCAAAATTCATTTGTCAAGGTTGGCCAAAAGAAAAGTTGTTATCTGGCTCTGTGAAATTGTTCTGGGAGATACGATCTGAGTTATCTATGGAGAAGGAAGTTTTATTGAGAGGAGATAGAATTGTCCCACCTTCTGGGTTGAGAAGAAATATCCTACAGTTATGTCACGAAGGACATTTCGGTATAGTAAGGACTAAGTTGGCGGTAAAAAGTTTGTTTTGGTGGCCCAAGATTGACAGTGAGATAGAAAATTTTGTCAGAAGTTGCCCTGTTTGCAGTTCTGCAGACAAATCTTTGAGGACTTTGAGACCAGCTATGAGTGATGGACTCATTCCTAGCATGCCTTGGGAAACCATTGCTGTAGACATATTTGGTCCGGTAGGAGACCCGAAGGAATATGGGTTAGTTGCTATTGATTTGTTTACCAAGTGGCCTGTGGTTAAGTTCGTGGACAAGGTAGATACTCTAGCCGTGTTGAAATTTTTAGATAAGATTTTTGTAACGGAAGGTTTACCGGTTAATATCTTGACAGACAATGGTGTACAATTCATGTCTAGAATTGCGAAAGATTATTTTGTGAAATGTGGTATTACACACAAAACGACCTCATTGTATAATCCCAGCGGGAATGGAACTGTTGAACGCTTCAACAGGGTAATTAAAGGTATTTTACAAGCTGCAAATTACAAGGGACTAGATTGGAAAGTAGAAATACAGAAAGCTGTCTGGTCTTACAAAGTGACTTTGAATAATTGCACAGGAGTTTCTCCCTTTGTAATGATGAGAGGCAGGTTACCCAGGTGTAAGGTTAATCCTAGCTGGTTATTTAAAGACAGTGTACAACAGTGGTCACCGGTTGAAGTCAAAAGGAATTTAGAATTGGTACATGACAAGAGTAAGACTTACTATGATCAGCGCCATAGTGTGAAAGATGTCATTGTAAAGACTGGAGATTGGGTCAGGATTAAAAAACCTTACAAGGTTTTGAAAGGGGAGAATAAATTTGATTCGCCTAAACAGGTTCTCGAAATTCTTAGGAATTCAGTCAGGTTAAGTGACGGCAAAGTATGGAATTTGAAAGATGTAGCTTTAGATATTGTTCAAAATCATGGGGAGAGTGAGGTAGTGAAGGACAAACATACTGACTTTGATTGGGTGGAAGATTATTTTCAAGGCAGCGAATTGCAGTCCCATCTTTCACCTAGTGTTTCCCTTCCTCAATTAAGAGAGGGGGAGGTGGTAACTGGTTCTCCAGTTTCTCCTGGATGTCAAGTCAATGAATCTTTGCATGAACCTTGTAATGCTGAACAAGGACCTAGCTCTATTGACACCAGTTGTGTGTATGAAAATAGTGTTAATAGTGATGTAGTTGAAACACCTACATTACCTGCTGTTAAAGTTTCCAATAGGACGCGTATATTGCCATATTGGTTAAAGGACTACGTTAAGTAATTTATTAAGAATTAATTCAATTTTCTTTTCCTTTATTTTGTTGTTTTCCTTCTTTGGAACTCTTTGATTATTATTGTATGGGGGGGGGATGTGTTATGTTGTACTTTTATTTACTTCTTGTGTGTTGCTTTAAGGCTCGTGTTAGAACGAGCTATCTTGTAGAATGTATTGTATGAATAGATTCGTATTCCATGTGGGGACAGTTGTAGCCTGCCTGAGCGACTGAACAGCTGTGCTGCCTGACTCCACCTGTTTACTCTGTACTTGGAATAAACTCCTTTGGAAAGGAAACCTGCCTTCTTTGATACTTTACATACAGCTAAATGTTTAACTACATTTCTTGATTTATCGGGGTTTTGGAGCGTTTTTATCGTCATTATTTTTCTCGTTTTTTATGGTTCCGTTCTCGAGAGGATTGCTACGTGGGACCCTTATAAAACAGTTGTTTTTTTCCATTTTGTGGGGATTTTTTTAAACCATGTGGATTTATTTATGTTCTATTCGTCTTGAAATCATCTTTTTGGAACACATTCTACAGCTGCACAACACTTAAGTTATTATTATATTTTAGATTGGGGTGGATTGAGCTATATTGTGCAATTTTGTTTAATGTCGTTTTATTATGTCTTGTAATAATAGATTACATTTATTTTTACATGACATAATGTAACTACATTAAATAAAAAGGTTTGTTTTATTTATTGTTTGAAATGTTTTTATGTGTTGCTTGTTAAAGGATAGATTTTGCTATTAGTTCTAAGTATTCAATACCTTCAATACTTGGGTACATTCTGACTTTTTGCTGTAGGTATTCGTACATATTTAATGTTTGTTTACTTAGTTTAGGGCCGATTTTAGATAGAGATTGCTCTATTCTTAGTTCTTGGTAGCTTTGCTCTTTTTTGATGCTTTGGATTAGTTTATGAAGTGTGGGTTGTGTTCTTCCTATTGTGGCTTGGAAGGCATTATGCCATCCTTCGACCGCGTTGTTGGTTTTGGCTTTCTGTGCCATAGTACTAGCATACACATTCCACCATGGAATTTGGAATTTAGGTTGTCTGCGGTGGCCCGAACGATGTAATCTTCCCACCCAGGTATCTTCAAAATAGTCTAAGAAGGGAGTTAATTTTGTCTCATTGGTGCGGTAGAAAGGGCTGTCAAGTAGTAAATTGTAATAGTTAGCAACTTCTGTTGTTGGTACAAATGCCAATGCTATTAACTTTTTAATCTGATAAGCAAAGTTACTGTTTGTTGAATATTCAATGCTTAAAGTAGATTTTTGTAAGTGTCTCCATATACTTTGGTTGTAGTGATAATAACACCCTTGTATTGATGTGTGAGGATATATTTTAAGTATAGCTTGAATCATGGCTATTTCAAAGTCTATTATTATTCTTTGTGGATAGTAATTATCAGTAAATTCTTTGATAGTTGTTAAAATTTCTATGTAGGTAGCATTTGTTTTATTTGGCAGCAGTGTATAAATTAAAGGGATATTTGTTTCTTGGTACTCACCATGGATGGTGTAAAGTTGATAGAAAGGTTTGGGACATACTTTAAAAGTTCCGTCCATCATCCAGGTTTCACACTATTTTAGTTTTTGCAAATTGCTATTTGTTGCAAAAAGTAAAATTCTTTTATCATGACTGTGGTTATCATACATTAAGAATTTATCTTCATTGTGTGTAATAGTATATTCAGGATAAATTATAATGTCTTGAAAAGTTTTAGGTGCTGGTGGAGTTGGATCAGAAGCTCGTTTTGTTTTTGCAATTAATCTTTTCAAGTTAGGTATTGAAGGTAACTGTCCTGTGACATGTTCTGGCACCTTGCTTAAAACATTTTTCAAAATAGTGGTGCTTGTTTCTTGTGAGCCTGTACTAGCTTCTCTCAATGTTTCTAGTGCTTCTCTTACTTCGACTTCTGTTACATTGGGTGGGTGGTTATGCTCATGTACATTTACAACAATGTTATCAACAGTCTGTGCTCTACCATAGCATGCAGTTGAGTAATATTTACTACATTTCCAATACGTTTTATTCCCTTTGATTCTTTCTTGGGTGTAGGTGTAACCCATGTAGCTCTGCATTATTTTCCCTTTTTGAGAAGTAATAAAAGTAGCTCCTGTTGCGATGTCTAAGGTGAAGACATATATATATTTTTTAGTAAAAGTGATAAACATTTCTTGACATGTGTACGTTAAAAGGAAAAAGTGCAAAAACTTACTTCCAATGTTGTTTTCCTGCTAATTATATGTTTTCTGTTCTTATATGTAGATTTTAACTCTTTAATGTTCTGTAGTTGTGGTAAAGAATAATACAAAAAAAGATTTAGTTTTATAGTTGTTTGTTTTTACTTTCTGATTATTAATAGACACAGTGGGTATACTTACTTAATGTAGTAGAAGATGTTGTTAGTTTAGTTGTAGATTGGTAGATGAATTTTCTATAATCTGTTAAAGAAAGTTAAATTGTGTTATTTATTGTATTAGGATCTATTAGTAGGTAATAACATATCAAGTCTTTAGCAAGTTTACTTTGTGACTTTTTAAATTTATTTAAAAGCTTTCTAAGTACACATGGATAAGGCAGTTCATAATTTCATTTAATTATTATCTTGTGGTAGTTGTTGATAGGATGTTGTAGTTATATTTAAACAAATAAAAAGACCATCTTTTTAGTTTAGGGAGTTTAGCTAGTTATCGACAGGTTTGTATGATTAATGAAATGGGACTTCACTTACTTGATTTTTAGTATGCTGTGTTGTAGTCGTTGTAGTAGGTGTGTATTCTCTTGTTTTCAGCAAAGTAACCGTTTTCATCCAAGTTTGGCCAAAAAATGGTAAATTAAGTTAAGTCTGTAATTGTCTTTATAGTAGTGAGTTAATTAATTGTTATATTTGATTGGTTCAATTACATATATTTTAAATTCATTGGCTGAGAACATTAGTTTGAATTTGAAAGCCGTTAATTTGTAAAGAGTTTGTAGCATCAATAATTGTTTTCGATTTTAATTACAAAATTTATTATATGTGTTTTATTTTAATGGTAAATATTTATTACAATGTTAAAATTAGTGAAATGTTATTTAAAGTAATCCGATAAGAGTGTATGATAGTGTTTGGTAATGTTTATATTGGTTTACCACCTTTACAACTTAACTTTTACAACGCTAAAACCATTACAACGTATGTATTTACAACGCATGTTTTTACAACGTAGGTACCTTTACAACGCATACCATTACAACGTAAGTATTTGTAAGTATATAATTATATTTCAAATGTAATATGTTTGGGTTTTTTTAAGGGGTATATTTAGGGTCCAGGGTCAGTTTAGCGTTTTTGGGTGAAGGGGTATTTTTAGTGTTCAGGGTTAGTTTTAATTTTTTGGGTAAAGGGGTATTTTTGGTGTTCAGGGTCAGTTTTTAGTTTTTGGGTAAAGGGGTATTTTTAGTGTTCAGGGTCAGTTTTCAGTTTTTGGGTAAAGGGGTATTTTTAGGGTTCAGGGTCAGTTTTAATTTTTTGGGTAAAGGGGTATTTTTGGTGTTCAGGGTCAGTTTTCAGTTTTTGGGTAAAGGGGTATTTTTAGTGTTCAGGGTCAGTTTTCAGTTTTTGGGTAAAGGGGTATTTTTAGGGTTCAGGGTCAGTTTTCAGTTTTTGGGTAAAGGGGTATTTTTAGTGTTCAGGGTCAGTTTTCAGTTTTTGGGTAAAGGGGTATTTTTAGGCTTCAGGGTCAGTTTTCAGTTTTTGGGTAAAGGGGTATTTTTAGGGTTCAGGGTCAGTTTTCAGTTTTTGGGTAAAGGGGTATTTTTAGGGTTCAGGGTCAGTTTTCAGTTTTTGGGTACAGGGGTATTTTTAGGGTTCAGGGTCAGTTTTCAGTTTTTGGGTAAAGGGGTATTTTTAAGGTTCAGGGTCAGTTTTCAGTTTTTGGGTAAGGGGTATTTTTAGGCTTCAGGGTCAGTTATCAGTTTTTGGGTAAAGGGGTATTTTTTGGGTTCAGGGTCAGTTTTCAGTTTTTGGGTAAAGGGGTATTTTTAGTGTTCAGGGTCAGTTTTCAGTTTTTGGGTAAAGGGGTATTTTTAGGGTTCAGGGTCAGTTTTCAGTTTTTGGGTAAAGGGGTATTTTTAGGGTTCAGGGTCAGTTTTCAGTTTTTGGGTACAGGGGCAATTTTAGGGTTCAGGGTCAGTTTTCAGTTTTGGGGTAAAGGGGTATTTTTAGGGTTCAGGGTCAGTTTTCAGTTTTTGGGTAAAGGGGTATTTTTAGGCTTCAGGGTCAGTTATCAGTTTTTGGGTAAAGGGGTATTTTTAGGGTTCAGGGTCAGTTTTCAGTTTTTGGGTAAAGGGCTGTTTTAAGGGTTCAGGGTCAGTTTTCAGTTTTTGGGTAAAGGGCTATTTTTAGGGTTCAGGGTCAGTTTTCAGTTTTTGGGGTACAGGGGTACAGGATAGAAAATAATACAATTATATATAAATTAAAAAAAATGAAATGAATTTATATTAAATTAATTTACAATTTATTTATTTCAATTAATTTATATTAACACTATTAATATATACTTACCAATACTTACGTTGTAATGGTATGCGATGTAAAGGTACCTGCGTTGTAAAAACATGCGTTGTAAATTCATGCGTTGTATTAGTATTTGTGTTGTAAAAATTTTGTTGCAAAGGTATGCGTTGTAAAAGTATGCGTTGTAACGTCATACATCCTTTATATTACTAATGTATCTTTTTATTATTATAAATAAATAAAACATACATAGTGTATATACATATATGTTAGAAAAGCTTATTTTGATTTTTAATTATTATGAAAAAGTGAATAATAGAAAGGTAATGTGTATATAAGGTTATAAAGAAAATGACGATATTTTGTGTATATTAATATAAGTAGAAAGGTAGTCGATATTTGTGTAGTCGATATTAGTGTAGAAGGTAATGTTATTTTAAAGATAGTCGATAATGTAGTAGTCGATATTTATGTAGTCGATATAATTGTTAACGATATTAGAGTAGTCGATAAAAAAATATCGATATTTGTGTAATTTCTTGTTTAAGTATATGGTGACGATATTTTTGTAGACGATGTATTTGTGGCGATATTTTTGTAGGTCGATGTTTTAGTAATCGATATTTCATCATGGAACCAAGAGAACTCTCTGTGAAATGTCAGTTTGGGAACATACAGGATGAGATGATTCGGGATCAATTAATTGTACAATGTTTTAGTAAGAAAACACAAGAAAAGTTGTGGGCAGCTAAAAACCCCACCCTCACTGAAGCAATTACTATTGCTAAAATTGCTGAAGAAAGCGATAGATGCATGAAGGAGCTTAAAAGAATACAACTGGGACACACAAGTAGTCAGGAAGTTGCAAATTTACAGGCAGATGCTTCAGAAAGCATAGGCTTAATACAAGGAAGACAAACAAATAAAGGGGGGAAACCCACAACCTCTTTTAATAGAAGTGGGATAACCAGCAAGTTTAAACAGACCACACGGTCTTGTAATAGATGTGGAAGCCCTTTTCATTTAGCTGATTCAAAGAATTGTACGGCTTTATCTAGGGATTGTTTAATTTGTGGGAAGAAAGGGCATTATGCACGAATGTGTAGAACAAATAACTCAAAAAAGGTTGCTATGGTTGATAGTGAAGCTACTGATGATGAAGCGGAGGTAATGATGATTACGTCTGCTGGCAGCCTGGAATTAACAGAGGGTGTTATCCTATCTCGGCCTAAAGCAAATTTTGAGTTGAATGGAATTGTTGTCAATTTAATGGTGGATACAGGGTTGCTTTACACAATCATCCCAAAAAAATTGTATAATTTATCTTGCACCGGATCTATTTTAGTGAAATCTGACATCACTCTAAGAGGTTATCAAGGGGTGAGCATTGGTGTCCTTGGATTCTTTGAGGCCAATATTAGGTTTAAGGGGAGAGCCACTCAGGGAAAGGTTTATGTATCCCCACATGGCCCTGCAATTTTGGGATGGTTACACCAATATGAGCATAATATAAGGGTGAACCCGAGAGCTGATCCACCTGTAATGTGTGTGGAGGGAGAAAATGTGTGCAATATAGTTTATGAGAATCTAGAAGCCATTCTTAAAAAACATGAAAACGTCTTCAATGAGAAGTTGGGGGAAGCCATTGGTTACAAACATGTTATTAAAACCAAGAAGAGTGTAGCACCTGTGAAACACACCGCAAGGAAGATACCCCTATCTGCAGGGGATGAGGTCAGAAAGATTATCAAGCAGTTATTGGAGGATGACATAATTGAACCTGTGGAGGCCACACAGTGGTTGAGTCCAGTAGTGATCACACAGAAACCGGACAAATCCTTGCGCTTCTGTGTGGACATGCGAAGCCTTAATAAAGCCGTGATAATTAATAGCTTTCCACTTCCAAACATAAATGAAATTGTCCTGAGTTTGGGTGGAGGAAAGATCTTTTCAAAGTTGGATCTCCGCAGCGCATACCACCAGATAAAGCTTCATCCGGACTCAAAGCAATTTACATCATTCATCACTCCGGAGGGGACATACCAATTCAAAAGACTTCCCTTTGGCCTCTGCTCGGCAGCAAGTGCGTTCCAAAGAATCATCACAGATGTCCTCCAAGACATTGAAAGGGTAGTATTTTTCCAGGACGATATCTTAATTCATGGTTTGAACATTGATGACCATAATGTTATTCTAGATAAAGTTCTCACTGCTCTTTCAAGGGCTGGTTTAACATTGCGAAGGGAAAAATGTGTATTTGCTGTTGAGGAAGTAGATTACCTGGGGTACCACGTGTCTGGCCTTGGCATTCAACCCAAAAAAGACCTTGTAAGTGCAATATGTAATGTGTCTGAACCTGATGACAAAGACAAACTAAGGTCTTTTATGGGCATGGTTGAGTACTATGCAAAGTTCGTAAAAAACTTTGCAGGAAAGGTAGAACCCTTGCGAATCATCATGCGAAAAGGAAAAGGTTTCACTTGGGGTGCAGATCAGAGGAATGCCTTTTTGTTGATCAAACAAAACATCTTAGATGCTAACATTCTCTCAAGTTTTGTGCAGTCATATCACACCATCCTCACTGTTGACGCCAGCTCTGTTGGGATTGGAGCGGTCCTAACACAAAAAGGGGGTGGTAAACAAAACACTATTGCATTTGCTTCGCGTTCTCTGACTGAGACCGAAAGGAATTACTCGGTCATAGAGCGTGAAGCATTGGCGGCTGCATGGGCAACCCGGTACTTCAGAATATATTTATGGGGAATCACGTTCACACTCAGAACGGACCACAAGCCTCTGTTGAAGGTTTTAGCCCCTGGGGGATTTAGAAATTGCTCAGGGAGGTTAGCGAAACTTGCTGTTAGTGTCCAAGAGTTCACGTGTAATGTAGAATACTTACCTGGTTGGTGCAACAGTGTTGCGGACTGTTTATCCAGATTACCCGACACTAAAGAGCTGCCCAAAGAGTTAGTGACCGAGAATGTGGTCGCGTTTTTAGATGACTTAGAAAGTGATTTACCCAGTTCTATATCTAGGAGGGAATGGATTGAGGAAATGAGGAAAGATCTTGTCATGGATGGTTTAATCAAGATGTGCAAGGAAGGGGTGTCAAGGCAAAGTACGGTCTCACCTGCTCTTAGGCCTTATGTTCAGTTACAGGATGAGATTTCCTTACAGGGCGAATATATTCTTGTGCGGGGTGAAAAATATATACCTCCGGTATCCCTTAGACCCCGCATCATTGCCTTGGCGCATGAGGGCCATCTAGGCCAAACCCTTACTGGTAAACGCATCAAAGCTGACTTCTGGTGGCCGGGGGTAGATGCACAGGTGAAGAGTTGGGTTGAGCAATGCCAGCTATGCAAGGAGTCTGAAAAGAGGTTACAGGTTTGTGCAAGTAAGTATGCCATGGGGAAAATTGTTTCTGACGATGGTGTGTGGCAGAAGGTCTGCATTGACTTTATAGGTCCTTTTCATGACCTATTAGATTCTGAGAAATTCGCCTTGGTGTTAGTGGATTCAACTTCCAGGTGGATGGAGGTTGCCTTCATGAAAAGTATCACTGCTGAGTCCACTGTCAAGGTACTTGATGAGATATTTAGACGTGAGGGGATTCCCTCCATGGTTTTAACAGACAATGGCACGCAGCTTACCTCAGCCATTATGGAGGATTATTTTGTATTTCTGGGCTTGAAGCATTTGCGTACTTCGCTCTACAACCCACAAGGGAATGGACTTTGTGAGAGGATAAATAGACTTGTTAAGGGCACTATGCAGCTTGCCTTAGCATCAGGCCGCTCAGTACAGAAGGAAATTAAAGAAATGCTGTGGGCATACCGCACAACGGTTCATAGCAACATGTCTGTGACACCCTTTGAGCTCATGAGGGGGAGGGCGGCGGGTACGAAACTAATTCCTACCTGGCTACATGAGAGAATAAACAAGGTGGGATGCAACGTCCCGGAAAAACGTGTCTCTACTAAAATAGCCGAAGGGGACCTGGTAAAAGTGAAACCTGGCGGTAATCAGAAGATGTTCAACAAATTTAGGGGGCCCTACCAAGTAAAGTCGGTAGTTGGCAACTACATTAAGTTGCAGAATGGCCAAACGTGGAACCTCCGCCGGGTGGCACTTTATCAGAAAAGGGTTAAGTCTGTTCCCTCAGTGCAAATCTCTAAGAATATTGTTGCTGATGGGCTTTGCAGACCTCTTCGCCGTAAGGTTGCTCCTGCTTATTTAAAAGATTATGTGTAATTTTGTTTGTTTAAGGGAGGATGTGGAGTTGAATGGCCTGTTTTACCTGGTCCTGCATTCTCAAGAGAAAGAAGTGTATTCAATGCTGTATTGTTTTTACTTTGTGTTTCACCTGTTTCCTTGCAAAAGGTTGCTATAAGCTTTTGTCCAATTTGTTCTGTTGCATTCTTTTCATTCTCTGTTTGAGGAAAGGAGATGTGTTATATTCACCCTGTGCTCCGTGTCGCTGCCCAGGTCGCGCGCTGAGCTCGTGCTGCCTGACTCGGTGACATGTCCAGTGTTCGGTCCAACGGCTGTCAGTTGCCCGTTTGGTCCCGATCTTGATGGTTGGGTTTTCCTACGTCTTTGCTCAATAAAAGACCCTAACCTACACGACGTTGGTGTGCCGCCTGTCTTCCTTTTATAACAGTTATCTTTTTTGTTGTATTGCAGCATCCTAGATCTTTTCTTTTGAAATTTATATTGCCTTTCTCTCTGCTATTGAGTTAAGTGTCTTGAATTAGTGAACTAGTCTTTTGTACATCGGAGGAGGGTTTAGGCATTTATAATCTGGTTGGATAAAGCAATTTGATATTTTTTTTATGTCACTTAGATGCATGTCCATTTCCTGATAAATAGGGATAGGCATGCTTTTGACTATTAGCATGATCATAAATTCAACTCAATGATGCTGGAGATATTTTACCAAAGGATTGGTAGAGAATCATTTGCCATTTTGTTTTAGGTTGAGGATGAGCAGCCATATCAAAACTGAAAATCAAGCCAGTGGTTTTTATAGAAATGTGACTGAACTTAATCTTTTAAGAGTAGAAGAAATGCATTGTATGACTTTAAGATTGCATTTGATCACAGGGTAATAGTATAGGATTAACCTGTTAAGGATAGCCAGGATTTCGGCTGAATACTTTATATGAATCTGCAGAACATATTATAAAATCACAGAGGATGTAGACTTTGTAAATAACGGTTGTTGGACCTGGCCTTCTCTGCAGGGTCACCCCCAAATGTTTTGTTTTTTTACGTTCAATTTCTTTTGTTAATTTTTGTTGGTATTAGGACTCTGTGCACTTTACCACTGTTAACCAATGCTAAATGCTGTGCCCACTCCCCTTACACATGGCTGAATTGGCTTATACCGTATTGGCATATTTAATTTACTTGAAAGTCCCTTGTAGAGTGGTATACCATTTAACCAGGCCCTGTAAAATAATTGCTACTAATGGGCCTAAAGTACCTATTGCGATATCAACTAAAGTAGCATTTCAAAGCATGTCCCTGGGATGTCATTGCAACCTGAATTCAGTTTTAAGCTGCCATGTCGAATTGGCATTAAAACCCCCTTGCCAATCCTTAATTCCCCTTTATTACATATAGGTCACCCCAAAGGTAGTCCACAGGGCAGGGTACTGTGTAATTAAAAGGTTGGACATGTACTTTTAAGGTTTAAATGTCCTCGTGGTGAAAAACTCCTACATTTATTTTTCACTACTGTGAGGCTCACCACTCCAATAGGATAACATCAGGGATTCCTTATTGCATTTAACAAGCTTTTGTGTGGCTAAGGGTCTGCAGAACACTTGACTTTTATCATTTTTAATAGTATTCGAAGCGAGAGATCATGGTTTTATGCAGCACTTTGCAGCCCTCCGTCAAGTGAGTTCATGGGCTCACTCGGTTCTCTGCGAACAGGTGTTCAGAATATTAAATACCACTTTTATTTGGCAGTGAAAGCATCCTTAGTGGGAGCCTCATTATAGTGGTCAATGATTAAATGGGCCTGGGACCTGGAGTAAATGGTGTTCGGTCAGAGGTGTTACCTCCTTAATATAATTGAGGCTAATTGAACTGGAGGGTCTGTGGACACACTGCCAATGCTGAACTTTATGTCACACAGTATGAGGATCCCTTGCAATCCCCAGCAGTGCGTTAACATGGGAATGGTGAAGATTAATGCACAATACGCAAGCACATTTCTCCGGAGAGGGGATGTTTCGTGAAAACCAAAGTCCGTACTGCGTGTGCAGGCCTCGCTCAATACCCGCCCTCTCGTCTGAGTTGATTTTCAATTGAGGGCCTAGTAGACTTGCATACAAGATGCTCTGAGAGCGTGCCAAAACGAGGCTTGGCACACAGCAATGTATCAGATTAGTACATCTCATGCCTGCC
Source organism: Lissotriton helveticus (assembly GCF_964261635.1). Classification (NCBI taxonomy): domain Eukaryota; kingdom Metazoa; phylum Chordata; class Amphibia; order Caudata; family Salamandridae; genus Lissotriton; species Lissotriton helveticus. Next base: position 1,771,192,777 of record NC_136063.1, read on the forward strand.
AAATCATCTGGGTTTCTGGCCAAGTAGTGAAATCCCTCTGGTCCCTCTTTCTACGAACAGAGCAATGCAAATTATCTCCAAGAGGTCCCCTGATGCTGAGTTCATAATTGAAAATAATGGTAAGGAAAGCCTACATGCCTGTAACTTGCATGGCAAACTGTATAACATGAGCAACTAGGCATGCCCCTCGTTAGGCTACGGCTATTTTTCAATTATTTTCTGTTTCTTCATCTTTAGCTCGTGCACTTTCCGTGCCATGTGAAATACATGATGGAAATGAGGGCCTTCATGGAAATGTAGTCACTCAGCAGTGCACTTATAAAAGGCATGAAGGCAAATTGTTATTTAGAAAGGTCGAAAATTGCCTTATTGCACCCTGTACGTAAAGATCTTTACATTTGTTTTTCTTTGTTGAATTGTTAATTGGCCGGCCTTCGGAAATAAACAGTGCAGGAATACGGAAATGCTAAAGAGACATCTAAAATTTGAGCAGTTATGTGGCATTTTGTGATTCACTGTGGGTCAAATTCACATGCAGCAAGAAAAGACAATGGGGCGAACGGAGGGGACCTGACTACATATAAACCTATTTTGTTAGCTGTGATGAGCTTGCCCAGGTTCCTGATGAAAAGGCCTTTTATTCTGATTTTGTAGTTCGTGTTTTGTATTTGAAGTGGCTTCTTCGTGACTTCATTCAGATTCTGGTTTAAACATCTTCTTCAGCGCTAGATGCAACATATTGGGGCACATTATCAAGGTCCGGTGTTAAAATTATCGCCGTTTTATTGGCAGGAAACTGCCGATAAAACGGCGATAATGGGCTTGAAAACACGCCCATGTTAATTCCCATAGAAGCCCATGTTAACATCAGAACATGGGCTTCTATGGGAATTAACAAGAGCGTATTATCAAGCCCAATATCGCTGTTTTATCGGCAGTTTCCTGTGATAAAACAGCGATAATTTTACACCGGTCCCTGATAATATGCCCCTTTGTTCCTATCCCACAGCCAGTTACCATCACACTCTAACATGGCATGCACGATATTTCAAACATTGCACTAGAAGTAAATATGAATAAACAAGAAAGACCATTCTTTTGCAGAGTTACTAAACAAGATAATAGATTAACAGAGGTTATTCCACGGCAGCCAGTGGCTATGGAAACGAATCTGGCAGCCTGCCTGAGTGCCTAAAAATAAGCAGGAAAATGTCCTCCCGTGTTGTCCTTTTTAGAATGCCCCACACCAGGATATTGCATTCAGGAAACTGCTGCCTCTGCTGGAGTGGAACAATATCATAACCGCCCTTCAAGGACACAAGTTTACAGCTGTCAAAGGAATATTATGGTGGCATCGACTTCATCTCAAGGCCCATCTGTACGGAGTCCGTGGGTAATACTTTGCAGCTGACAGTGTGCTTTGTGCAGGAAAGCCCTTTAGAGCACCCTATAATTCTTAAAATATTATCAAGTATTTCAAAATGAATATGTAAATAAGTGTCAAGTTTCAAGTTTGATACAACGTTGAAGATGGCTAATGATAAAGTAGGTCTGCTTCAACCTTCACCTAATGATGCTACAAGTGTCACCTGATTACTTGACTCAACCTTCACCTAAACATATCATGATAAAAATAAACATAATATGGTATTCTTCTGATGAAGGTTAGTGAAAGTTGAGCAGACTCAGCTGACCACTCAAAACTGGACTATGAGAAAGTCCTGGTTGGATGGAGACATACATACCTCATTACGACGTCGTGTGGTCCGCCACCAACAGGCCCTCGGTGGCAGTCTGCCCGACATCCAGGTGATTGGTCTGACTGCCGGATTACAAAACTGGCGGTCGGAGCGCAGAGGTCAGGGGGAAAGACTGCTGCCTCCAACTGCATCTAAGATCCTCTTGGATGGCGGTCGGAACCCTATCACTACAATGGAGGCAGTTCTTGTGCAAGCACCGCCGGAGGGATTAGGATGTCCAGTTCCTACTACCAGACTGGACCGGACTTCCATTTGCAATGAAATGGCAGATGTGGGCCCCAAGCAGGGCTCCCGTCCCCTGTAGGCCACTGCTGAGTGGCCTGGGGGCCTGATGTAGTGCCCCTCCACACATCCATGCACCTTGTTCCAGTCATCACATGGTGTCTGGATGTGCACATAGTGCTTTTTTCTACTGCAGCTTTTGTGTGGCCCTTTTCCTGAGCCGCAGAACATGCTGCAGTTGTAAAAAGCACTTTCTGACTGCCATGCTGGCGGTCTAATCAAAATTGGGTGGTTGGGACTGCATCAGGAAATATTTGGACCGTTAGTTGTAGGTGGAAGCAGGTACAAAAAGACATGTCTCATCTTTGGAGGTTGTAACTGGAGACTCTGAGTAGAGCACTAGTAAGACTGAGTGTGTTGGAGTGTCCCAACGTGGAACAATACACTGTATGCATAAGGCCTGGACTCTATGAGGTGGTAATGTTTGCTGGTAGCTTTTCCCGAATTACTGTTCTTGTGCAAGAGTAGCCCCGTACAGCGATATTTAGGTAATGCAGACAGACTTAAAGTGAATTTTATACATGTTCTACTTCTATGGACCATTTAGCCATACAACAAAATATTGATCCCAATCTCAGATTTGCATTATCTGGAATTAACAATTTCTTGTTTTTTTTTAAAGATTTCATTATTAGTTTTTCATGCTTTGATTTGAATTTTTCGTTAAATTGTTTTCTTAAATTTGATTTTGCCTGGTTCTGCTTGAAACTAACCCTAATTTCTCTGCGTAATAGCATTTTGCATGTGAAATTGCTACCATCGGTTGAGGAAAGATTCTCCTGGAAGGTTGTTGTAATTTAATTAGGTTGGAATCATTAAAATTGTAATGGCACCATGTCCCATATAATTAACTCAATTTCTGATGCTGATGAATTCATAAAGGACCACTTGTGTCTTTCCTTAGAAGACTAATATATTGGAAGAGGAACAGCATGAAAGCAGTACAGATTACACTAGACACAGAACAGCCAGACACTAAGGGCCCGATTTTGGTGTTGAGAGGAAAGCTTCTGACAGTCTGTCAGAGGCTTTCTGCCTGATAACGAGGCTTTTCCTCCTACAGCTGTATTCTGATGATGGCAGTTGGAGGGAAGCCCGTGTGGGGGATTCTGCTCCTCTCCAGACGGGCTTACAGAGCCTGTCAGAAGAGGAGTGGAATAGTAATCCCATGAATGACGGCTGAGTCAACCCTAGCTCTGCTGTTGGGATTATAATGTTGGATTCCGACAGCCTTACCTCATCAGCCTTTCTGACATGGAAAGGCTGCCTGAAATTGACTTTGGGGCCCCTAGCAGGGCCCCTTTCCCCTGGCCCTCCACTACGAGTACTGTGGGGCACCCATGGATCCCCCCTAAACATCCCTGCACCATGTGCCAGGCACCATGAGGTACCTGCTACACGGTGCAGGGATGTTTCCAACATCCATTTTACTATGCAGCTTCTGCTGCAGGCCTTTTCCACCCGACACACAAGCTGCCATAGTAAAATGGATGTTTCCGACTGCCTCCAAATTGTGCTGTCAGAACCGCCAACATATGGTCGGGCAGTTCCAGACTGCTATGGTGGCGACATCGTATTGAGGCCCTAAGCTATTTGCTTTCTTCCTTCACCCTAAGTGGTGACAATCATTGGATGACACATTCATTTACTTATACTTTGCCTCTGAGAGTGAAATAAAATGAAACACATAATTTACACATGTAGATTGACTGTTTTTACTAAACTGTGTGTACTTGCAGTAGTGCTTGCATGCATAATAATTTTGGCACACAGAAATATACTTCTCTAGTTTTGAACACATGGAAGAGAAAAACCGAATTTGTTTTTTAATCTTGTGTTTTTCAGTTTCTCTACGGAGAGTGGCTTCCTCTGTGGAGATTACAACTCCCCCAGACTTCCACCAGTGTTGGGAATGTTCACTTCCCTTTTCCTCCACTCAGTGACCAATTTATGCTCTTATATATGTAGCTTTTTCGTTGGTATGTTTTTTTTACAACAGAATAGACATTGAGAGATGAATCATTAAATCAATCATGTAGATGTCACACATTGCAAAGGGTAGGTAGGGTGTGAGACAAAGCATAACATTTGTTAGAAATGGGAATTTCTGGTTGGCTGAGGCTTGCGCCAAAGCCAGGCAAAAACCACCACTCTAGTCAGTGCAAGGAAGCTACCCGCCAAGATAACCCCTGCTCACCCCCTTGGTAGTTTGGCACGAGCAGTCAGGCTTATCTCAGAGGCGATGTGTAAAGCGTTTGCGCGCGCACCCAGCAACAACACCCACGGCCCACCACAAAGGAAACTCCACACAAGGGTATATATAAAAAATAGTCTTTGTATTATACCACAAACATTAGATAATAAACATATACTTTACAAGGTGGCATGGGCACGGGCAGAATTTACAGGGGATATATGTACAGGACAGGGCCACATGGACCACTGTCAGGAATAATCACTTTTAGAATTAGCACGTAGAACATAATCATACTGTAGTACCAAAACAGCACATATAGCACACAACCAGTACTCACTGGTAACGGGTAAGTATCCCCTACGTAATCCTAATACATCTAGGCAAACATCACGCAGGGCACCATAACTTCTCTAACATCACTATACTAGGGAAAACCACCTCCAAGATATAAAAAACATTGTTAGAGGCAAGGGCAAAAGCATTGCGTAAATCACATTAGGCAGGCAAAACATCTGCGCGAAAACATCATAACACTGACCCCCCAGGCCAACCTGGCCTCTCGGGGGCTCAGACGCCCTCTGTCCAGCAAAGTCAGGGCAGGCTGCACCGGCAGCTAAAGGACAAGCCTAAACGTGGCAGCTGCCCACTAAGTGCTGGGCAGCTGAATCATCAAAGGGGCAAAACACGTGGGAGCCTCACAGGCTCTTTAGAAATGCCCAGGGGCCTCTCAGGGCTTGCTAAACAAATGTGCCGCTTGGAGCCTCTCTGGGATCTTAAACAAATCTGGTCCGGTCATTGGAGTCCCTCTTAGGGGGACTCGGAAACACAAAATGCCACCTCGAGGCTCGCAGGCTCTAATTAACCAACTGCCCCCACGTTGGAGTCCCTCTCGGGGGACTCGCGAACAAATGCGGCCTTCAAGAACCTCGGGCCCTAGAACAAATATGCCCCCATGCGCCTCTCGAGGCTCGTCAACAAATGGGCGGCCTGGAGCCTCCCAGGGCTCAAAAACAAAGCAATGCCCCCGGAGTTCGTGGGTGGAGCCTCTCGGGCTCTTCAACAAATATGGCCGGTCGTTGTAGTCCCTCCCTGGGGGGACTCGAACTCAAGTGAGGCCCCACGGGCCTCCCAACACTACTGGCCTCGCACTGGAGGAGAGGGACGGGCACCGGCAATATGCCCTGATGCCCCCCTCTCCTTCAAGGCACTCACCGGGTCTTTGCGGCGGCGGGGGCTGGAGAGCTCCCGCTTCTCGGGACTCTCCGACGTCACGGCCTCTTCTCGCTCTCCGGGGCTCCCTCCTGTGGGCAGCCAATGACAGCGCGGCACTTGGGAGACTTAGGGGCACTTGGGCCAATCCCAGCGAGGCCCTACTGACGAGCCTCCCATGGGTGAACCAATGGCGGCCACGGCAACTCTTTTTTGGGGCAGCCAATGGCAGCGTAGCCCTACTGACGAGCCCCCTGGCTCCGGTCGCACTGCTGAGGCCAACGCGGCAATTTCTTCGTCAAAGCATGGGGTGGGCCCCCGTTGTAATTAAATTAATAATTAATTCCCGCAGTGCCCCTGGCGGGGTGGGCACCCGTCAGGGGTCAAATAAAGGGGCAGGAACACTGCAATAAGCAGCTTGGGCAGCCGCCAAAGCGAAAATAAAGCGCTCTGAGTGCTAGGGGCAAGTCCAGCGCTCCCAGGCGCTGGTGGCTCCAGATAAGTAAAAGAAAAGCGCTCCTCATGCATTAGTGCCCCCAAAGTCCAGCACCAAGTCCGTCAGGGGGTGGGGGGGCAAGGCTGGGTCCAGGATCCAGCTTACAGGGTCCTCCTAGGCAGGGAGGCAATTCCCAGTGGCGGTCCTCCTGGCGCCCAGCAGCAGCAGGCCCCCCCTCCAAAGTAGGATCCAGGAAGAGAACATTTTGTAAGGGGACACAGCCCCTTCTTATACTAGAAAATCCTTTGTCTCAGGATGCAGTCACAGCTGGTTTTGGAGCACTTTGTTTTCCTCAGCCACCCTTCCTATTTACTAGTTAGGCTAGGGTCATCAGTCGCACCACATGGGGCGGAGCCAGCATTGTGTGGGGGAAAGCCCAGCCCTATTCAGTTCCCAGGTGCACCCCTCCCTCACATCAGCATGCTAATCTCTCCACTCACCACCGGGACACACCCATCCAGACTCCTGGAGCCAGGCTCACCAGCCAGCTCCAGCCAATCACACGCCAGCACACTCACTGAACACGTACACCCATGTCTAGAAGTGGCACTTCCACACTAGACACATTCATGCTGCACACATCATTGCGCAGCATTCAATCTCACAAGTCTGCACATACTAAACTAGAGCCTGCACTCCCCACACATCAGGAACTAACATGGTCACATACATTCCCCATGCATTCATATGGGAGGGCAGGCCAGCCTCACTACATGCACGCACTTTACCCTGGGACACAGGGAAAAAGTGCCACAAGCCAGAAATCACGAATGCCAGGTCCCCATCAAAAGGAAAAAGTTCAAGGGTGAACCAGCCAAAAAGGCCCGGGTCCAACAACATTTAACTGGAATTTACAGAGGGTTGTATACGTTCATAAGGCGCTCTAATTTTGGGATAGTTTAGTCACTGTTACCGGTTTCCTTGTTCCATGACATGTTCTTTAAAGACGCATCTTAAAGTGTAGAGGCATATGGCAGTGAGCTCGGAAAGAAGAAAATTTAAAAAAAGGGTAATTGGAACTCAAAATCCTTGAAAGCCAAGGAGAAACTGGGAATTGTTGGGGCACAGACGGAAGCTGACATGATTTATCAGGTAGTTTTGGGGATTATGATGAGCTTTGGCAGTGAGCACAACCCTGGATATACATATTTTAAATGATCTGTGCATTGCTGAGACACTAGACTTTGTGCCTGTACAGAGAGGTAAATGTGTGTATGTGAGGCAACAGATTGGAATTGTGGGTACAGTCTTATCCTTGTCAATGTGTAAGTATGACTATTGAAAAAGTGGAATGTTATAGTGGTCTAGGTCATTAATCAGAACGTTGCTAATTTGGTACCAGACCGTTTGGAAGAGGATGGATAGACAGACCTATCTAATGTTCAGCACGAATGCAGAGGACGAGAGGATTGCTGCTTTCTGAAAACTCAAGCTGTCTTTGAAAATTTGGTTTACACTGGCAAACATACTTCAAATATATGTTAAAAATGCATTTTGCAAATATGCCAACTTGCAGTGTAAATACAGCAATAGACGTCATCAGAAAACTGACAACTCCATATATACCACAGTAGAAATATTGAACGAGTGTGAATGGATTACACTGCCTTCCAATGACCAAGTGCGACTCCAAATTAGCAAAAACAAAAAATGAATGAGGAAATAAAGAATTGCAAAACCAAGGTAGGTTTCAATGGTGTGAAAATCACTAAATAGAACAACTGTACTTAAGGAAGATTGCAAACGATGCTAAATACTAAAAACTGAAATTAAAAGTATTAATATAATGCTCAAACACTGAGGTAAAGATTCACTTATGACAAGGGACAAGGCATGAATATGCCATACTTTGTGTATGCAATTTAAATACATGTTGAAGAAAACGTTCAGGGTCTGGATCTTCATTGATTGGTAGGCTGAGTTCCCAGCTCCATATATTATGCCCTCATTAGCGACCTTGGAGCTCGTCTTTTCAAACCCTAAAACTCCCAAAATATTTAGTTCTAAGGGAGCGGCAATGTAAGGACTTAAGTGTTGCAATCATGTCCCCGGGGCAATGACACAGAACTAATGTACTGCCTCTAATAATGCTCATTGCCATCAATCAGTGGGCTACAGGTGAAATTCAACTCTGTGCCCCCTGTAGTTACCGGCAGTGTTTTGGAATATTGAGCAAATCAATACTTTTATTGACAGGAACTTTGACTATATATGTCACAGCTTGATAACACCCCTAGATGTGGTGGAGCGTCTGTTTTCTTTGGCAGCCCCCCAGAATATTTGTGCGGCATCCACATATGTATGTAATGGTGTTACACCACTATAGGAAGTAAAAGGTAAAAGTCTCCATTGGGTCATCAATCTTCTGTCCTCCCAGGAAGGGCGCTCCCCGTGTGGAGGGTGGGGCCCACCTCTTGGGCTCGGAGCAACATAAAGTTGGATGTGCCCACCACGCGCTCCAGGTGACTGCATAAGCTACCTCACGGCATGCCCCGGAACAAAAGCGCCTTGGCACAAAGAGGAGAAAAGCGACCCCGCCTGCAGTTGACCACAGAATGCAGGGAAAGCGGGGTGCTCATCAGTGCTTGATGGGAGGGCAATAAAGATAAAGTGCTCAGCCGGCGCTACGCCCAAACAAAAGTATGCATGACAAGCTAAGCAAAGGCAGGTCAGCACACAGGGGTCACTCAGCAGAGTGGAAGTCCTTTCAGCCACCCAGCGGGCAGAAGATCAGTCCCACGTGGTGGTTCCTCCTGGCACACTGCAGTCCACGCAGTGTGCTCTCCTCAGTTCATGAAGCTCCAAGCAAACTCAACAGCATGGGGTCACAGCCCCAGTACTTGTAGAACACAAAGTATTTGTCCTGCCCTGGGAGAGAGCCCTGAGCCCAGATAAAACCAGTTCTGGGGGCACTCTAAAAATATAATTACAGTGCACAACACTCCCCTCTCAAAATGTAAGCATTGGCTCTAGACACACAACAGGGGGACAGAGACATCATTGTTGAAGGCAGCCACAGTCCTATTCAGGTGCAGGTGCTACTCCTCCCACCACTCCAAATGCAGACCAGGCCTATTCAGGTGCCAGGGAAAACCCCTCCCGCTACTCTAAATTCAGCCTAGGTCTATTCAGCCTAGCGCTGAGTCACCCAGGCAGGGTAGGACATACCTCAACCCCCCCAGGGACTGGCTCGAGTGAATGCACATCTCACTGTCAATCAGAACCAGATGGTCAATACACAACAGGCAGGCACAAAGACACATACCACACAGAAATACCTACTTCTAAAAGTGATATTTCTAAAATAGTAATAATAAATCAGCTTTCACCAATAAGCAGGATTTATCACTACTATTCCAAACATACCAAACTTGATTACGCTACTCCTCTCATGTCAGGAATTACCACTGAAGCACATATCAGGGAATCTCCAAAGCATTCCTATGAGAGGGTAGACTCACAGCAGTGAGAAACCAAATAGGCTGTTTGTCACTACCAGGACATGCCACACAGTTAAGGCACATATCCTACCTTTTACCTACACTGCACCCTGCCCATAGGGCTAGCTAGGGCCTACCTTAGGGGTGACTGATATGTAGTAATAGGGGAGTCAAAGACGTGGCAACCACTTTACATGCCACGTCACAGCAACAGTAAACTGCGCGAGTAGGCCCTGCAGTGGCAGAGGCCTGCGACAGGTTTGAAATGCTACTTTGGTGTGTGGTGCTAGCAGCGCTGCAAGCTCACCAGTAGCATTTAATTTACTGGCCCTGGGTATATGAGATACCACTGTACAAGGAACTGATAGGTAAATTAAATATGCCAAACAGGTGTAGACCAATCTTACCAAGTTTACCATAGAGAGCATATGCACTTTAGCACTGATCAGCAGTGGTAAAGTTCCCAGAGTCATAAAACCACCAACAACAGGTCAGAAAAAATACTGGCGGAAGGCAAAAAGTTCTGGGATGACCCTGCAAAAAGGGCCACGTCCAACATACTCCCTGCCATCCATTATAAGGATATTGCAAGTCACTGAGGAGTTCCATAACCATATATAGTAATGAGGTCGACGGCTGGACCTTTGAAGTGACTTATAATCCTTATCATGTACAGCAGACGGTAATGTATCCCAAATAATACATGGACACGCCATCAACTTTCCCACAAATCACTTAAAACCTTAGTGCTAAGAGATTTTATATAAAAGAGTGAGCATGTTTATAAACAGGAAGAATAGAAATAAAACATCTAGTGCAGAATTAAATGCACCAAAAACCTGTTAGTTGTTGCAAACAAATATTAGAAACAGTTCAATAGGCTAGTTTAAAAAACAGATAAGGCTGCAGTAGCTCAAAATGTGTAGAAATATGCAGAAAGATCCTATATTTTTCTCTCAGGAGTAAAAAAAATAGACATATTCTTTCTGCATGTCATTGTATGCTACTAAAACAGAGCAGAAGAAAGTAAAGCAACATTCTGTTTGTTGCTTTCAACAGCTGCTATAATTATGGTCTGTGACCTGGCCTTATTTTTCATCTCTGCAGCTGGCTCTGGCAGCAGGCATTGTGATGTCAGAACTGGATTGTAATAACCTTGTAATAGTGAAGTTCTGACATTTTTTCTGTATAATCGGTGACGTGGAACGTCAAAAGTCACCAATTCAAAAGAAATGAAATGAAATGAAATGAAAAATTGCATTTGTATAGCGCATAACTGCCCTAGGGCCTCGCAGCGCTTGAAGATAAAATGGTTTAGCGCAGGCTCGGGGCAGATCAGCAGGATTTAGCAAACAAATGCGTTTTCAAGGCCTTTCTGAATGAGAGGAGGTTGCTATTTCCTCGGATGGCAAAGGGGAGGGCATTCCAAAGTCTGGTCGCCGAATGGGAAAAAGAGCGGCCACCCCAACGGGCTTTGTTAATTTTAGAGGAGGTGGCCAGCTGCAAGGTACCAGACCGAAGGGGGCGTGCTGGGACATAAGGCGTGACCAAAGGGTGCAGAATCGCTGGGCCTACACGGTGAAAGGATTTGTGCATAATGCACAAAGCTTTAAACTGCACTCTGGCAGCCATTGGGAGCCAGTGGAGGTCTTTCAGAGCCTTCCTCGCCGACTGCCGACGGGAGAGATTGAACAGTAGGCGGGCCGCACTGTTTTGTGTGACCTGAAGCCTCTGCAGTACCGAAGCCGGTGCTCCTAGGTAGAGAGCATTCCCATAATCCAGGCGAGAGAGAATCAGGGCCTGGACCATGGTCCTCCTCGCCTGGAAAGGGAGCAAAGGGAGCACCCGCCGGAGCATCCTCATTAGTCCAAAGCAAGTGGCGGCAGTCTTAGTAGCCTGGACCGAGAAATCAAGGGCGGTGTCAAGCCAGATCCCGAGGCTCTTTATCTGGGACTTGGGGGCAGGAGGAGCGCCAAGACATGGTGGCCAGACGGGTGCAAGAGCAGACGGGGAGGGATTTCCGAGTAGAATGATGTCTGTCTTCTCCCCGTTAAGCTTCAAACAGGAGGCTTGCATCCATCTGGCAACAGCCTCTAGACAGGGGCCTAAGGTGTCGGATGATCCATCTGCGTGGTCTAACGAGACCACAAGCTGCGTGTCATCCGCGTAGGTGACTATACGCACACCAAAGGGATGGACTATCCTGTCCAGAGGTTCCATGTAGGCGTTAAAGAGGGTCGGGCTCAGGGAGGAGCCCTGAGGGACCCCACACCTGAGAGGGTGTTTGGGAGAGACTATCTCACCCTCGAAGACCTGGAAAAAGCGCTCACTCAGAAAGGAGGTAAGCCAGTCTAGAGCCGCGCCCGACACGCCCATGCCCGCCAGTCGGTGTAATAGCGTGGCATGGTTCACCGTGTCGAACGCGGCGCTAAGGTCTAACAGGATAATGGCCACCTTTCCTCCCCGATCCAAAGTCGTTCTTGCTTCCTCTGTAACCGCTAACATAGCGGTTTCTGTGCCATGTTGAGGGCGAAAACCTGTCTGGGAGGCACGCAACAGACAGTTGGACTCCAAATAGTCTGTTAAGATATTGTTGGCGTGCCTCTCCAGCAGTTTACTCAGCCAGGGGAGCAACGAAATGGGGCGATAGTTGGACAAGTTGCTCTGGTCCAGGGAGGGCTTCTTGAGAAGCGCCCTCACCATGGCGCACTTCCAGGGGAGTGGGACCGACCTGGCCACGATGGAGGTGTTTAAGGCTTCCAGGATGACAGGACGAATAACGTCCAGTGCCTTGACAAGGATCCGGGGGGGTGCCGGGTCATTGGGAGACCCGGAAGAAACTTTAGAAATTAATCTATCCAGGCTGCCGGCATCAAGAAGCGGAATTATATCCAGTTTGCAGAGAGCCGGAGAATCAGCTGGCTTAGATGGGACGGAGGGGGCGTTGACCGTAGGATTACTAAAAGAAGAGTATATGGTCGAAATTTTCTTGGAGAAGAAGGCCGCTAGGTCATTACAGCGGTCTAGTGCCCCTTCAGCAGTAGGACGCTCAGCCCGGGGTTAAATAAGGGACTTGGCTATCGTAAAGATTTTCCTAGGCGCGTTGGCTGCAGCACAAATTTTCCCTTCGTAGAAGGAGGTTTGCGCCAATTTAATCTCTGATTTATAGAGCCTTATTGCGGACCTATAATCATCTTTCCTAGACAGAGAATGGTCCTTCCTCCACGCTCTCTCTAGTTTGCGGCAGTCAAGCTTTAATAACCTCAGAGCAGGAGTGTACCAGGGTGCAACTTTAGGTCTTCTGATGAGTTTACAGGGGCGTTTGGGAAGAACTCGGTCTAGGGTGCTGGAGATCCAGTGATCAAAGTTGCTAGAAGCAGAGGCAGGGGTCAAGGCCCTTCTCGGGGGGTCTTGAGTGAGAGCCAATGTCCAGTCGGTGAGGGGAAGTGACTGCCATTTACACAGGGATTACAGAAGTATAATTTAATATATATCCATTGCGCTCTTTTATAAGGGAAATCCATTTTTTTCTGTTGTGCATCCAGTGAGTTTGCTGGGCTCACAAGTCTAACTGAGTCAAAACGTCCTTTCTTTCACTATATGAGTGTTCCATGATACTGGCCTTAATATTCAGAAGCCACACCTCCAGAATTGGCTTCCTTGAGGCTAGCACAGATTCGAGTATTTTTAATCCTGAAATGAGCACTCTTTAGTGGCTGTTTCTCAAAACCATAGCATTTTAGCCTACATACCTGAAACCAAATGTTTTAAATGCTGCACTTGGCTATATTTTGGATGTTCAACTCACAAAATCCATTTTGTAAAGTGCTGCTTCTTTTACAGCGCTCATTCACTCCATGCCTCAGGAGATGATTGCAATCACTATAATTTGAAGTGAGTGTGGGTTGGTTCTCTGGACATTATCGTATTTCAGCCCAGGTCTCTGCTAATTGACTGTCATGAAATTGAGATTTTCTGAAACTAAAATTAAGAATTATTGATTATGAACAGACAATTTTTAAAGGATGTGGCTCTGCATCACATCATATGTAGAAATATAGGGACAGATTTACGAGGAAGTGCTGCCGTGCGGCAACGCAAGCCCTTTGGTTGTGCCACGCTGCGGCACTTCCAAAGCATAGGAATGCAACATATTTACAATAATATCTTGCATTCCTGTGTTATCCCCTGCGCTCATGCACAAAGAGCTGCGATGCACCGGCGCAAGCACCCTTGTACCATGGTGCAAGGATGCCTGCGTCATGGGAGATTGTTTTTGTGATGGAAGGGGCACTTTCCTGCACAAATACAATCACTACAGGCATTTTCCCTTTTCAATGCATGCTGTAGAATGCAGTACGCATTGAAAGAGGAAAAAATGAGGAGAAATGAAAACATTTCTCCTTGTTGCGCCTCCCTACGCCTCCTCTTTCAGCATTCAGACACATTTCCAAATTTTTGATTCCTCGTAAATCGGGCAATGGGCCCGATTCACAGAATGAACTTAAGACTAAATCCTAAACTTACTACTATTTGGTATTCACAGAATGCACTTACTACTTTCGGGATTCACAGAGTGAACTTACTACTTTCGGGATTCACAGAATAAACTTACTACTTTCGGTATTCACAGAATAGATTTAAGACTACTAACTCTAAGTCCGAAATCGGGGAGTAAATTCCGGCCCGGAGGTGGAGCTTCTGGCTTGGGGGCAGAGCTTGCGGCCCAGAGGCGGAGCTTCCGGCCCGGAGGCGGAGCTTGCGGCTTGGAGGCGGAGCTTGCGGCCCGGAGTTGGAGATTTCAGCATGGCAAAAATCCCCACCTCCAGGCCGCAAGCTCCGACTCCGGGCCGGAAGCCCCGCCTCCGGGCCGGAAGCCCCGCCTCCGGGCCGGAAGCTCCGCCTCTGGGCCGCAAGCTCCACCCCCAAGCCGGAAGCTCCGCCTCCGGGCCAGAATTTACTCCCCGATTTCGGACTTAGAGTTAGTAGTCTTAAATCTATTCTGTGAATACCGAAAGTAGTACGTTTATTCTATGAATCCCGAAAGTAGTAAGTTCACTCTGTGAATCCCGAAAGTAGTAAGTGCATTCTGTGAATACCAAATAGTAGTAAGTTTAGGATTTAGTCTTAAGTTCATTCTGTGAATCGGGCCCAATGTGTCTAGTTCCATGGGTGTTGCGCGAGAACACCCACAGCAACACCCATGGAACGCCCCCTTCATACAAAGTGCTGGTGTAAAGGGGACATATTTACAAGGACAGGAAAAGCCACACAGGGTAGCTGTTCCTGTCCTTGTAAATATGGAGTGGTAAAATACACTACCAGTTCGTCACACGTACTGGTGGTGCAAGGGGCTTGTAAATCTACCCCGTAGTATTTAAGTGTTTGCCTTTATCTTGCAATATTAAGGCATCTGACTGTCAGCTGGCATACCATACCTTGCCAACTCATTCATCTTTTCCCTAGCTTATGTGGAATTCATTATCGTTTGTAAAATTGAGTCTCTTACACTATGTATACGTTGTTTGATGTATGCAGGTACTCTTCCATTTCAAAAATCTTTATTTAAAGCAGGTTGTATTTTGTGCCTTATGGGCCATGTGTGAACAATGATAATCTAATGCTATCTACAACTGTGCGCAACCGAAGTGACAGCATTCTGCCTGCAGTTACAGCTTTGAGATTAGTCACAGCAACACTTTTGGAGAACCTGGCCTTACGGGCCAAGCGGCGCAGGGCACGCCTAAGATCCCCGAGTTCACCTGCCTTGACCGACAGAGACACTGGACACTCCGTTAGGCGTAGAAAAGTAGTTTTATTAGCTGCAGCTAAGCACAGTTGTCTAAGAAGTACCAACAGGTAGGTTCTCAAGAGACTGCCACTTCAATCTGTGGCGCACAGTCTATTATACAACACAACTTTACAATGACAACTCCCAAAATACACAAAAGTAACGAATAGAAATAGTTCGAAAACAAGTATCAGATGTCTGAAACACACCCTCCTTTCAGACCCCGTGTGCTCCCCTCCCATCAGGTTAATCAACACAGGTGACCATAATCCAGCTTGCAGGTGGTAAAACATGTGTAGAATGCTTCAAAAGGAGAGCTATGTAACAAGAGAACACACGGAGAGAATGGTGAAGGCCAGTTAAATAAGATAAGGAAGAGAAGAATGGTGGGACCCAAACAGTGGAGTAGAGACATGGATTAATCAGTCTAGACATGGCTTTACGAACTCGGCCGGACCCTGACATCAGTATTGCACACAAGGACAAAGGTTGCTTGTCGACAAGAAAAACACCGCGCAGCTGAAAGTGGCAGAAAAGACCATTTTCCTTACGTTAGCCGTGCTGCCTGAGTGAGGCAGCATAAAATGGCGACTAAACAAAAAATGGAGACTGTAGCAAAGCGAGGCTAAAACTACGTAACCTCAGACCCTCCTTTTGCCATACTCAGGCAAAGCAAAAAGGAATCCATGTCAATCTGAGTCGGTGTCAATGGTCATGAGGTCACTAAGATGCTGTTGCACCATCATCTTAATGTGTTCAGTCTGTTGTGTTACTGGTTTAGAAACACAGATCGTGGCACAAAGTCCACAAACAGCTGGACCACACTGCAGACAGAGACAGCAAGAAAAGACGAGTGCTAGAATCATTCCAAGGAAAGTTAGTACTTTCCATCCCCAAGTGGACAGTAGTCCCCAAAACCATCCCATCACAGACCAATCTCCAGTATCTTGGTGTATGGATTCAGAGATGACATGTAGCTTAGAGATGGCTTGGTATACCGTAGGGGCGTTATCAGGAATGTAAATACAGCAACTAGACCCAATCAATTTACAAACTCCTCCTTTGTCTGCAAGGACTATGTCTAACACCATCCTGTTCTGCAAAATCATAAGTCGGTCCGCCTGAAGCTCAGCAGTTAAATTCTTTAATGTTCCAGAAGTGACATTAATTGTGGCATCAACCACACGGACCAACTGTCTGATATTTTTACTATTGGCCATCGGACCCCAAAAGGGAAGGAATCCTTTCAGAAAATCCCCTCCTTCTTGCCCTGCTGTGTCTTCCAAATCTACTACTCCTCTAGTAACTCTCTTCTTGTGATAATCAGCAGGAGCAGTATATGTAGGAGGGAGGAGAAAGGCTATATAACATGTTCCCGAAAAGTGTGTGTGAAGCCATGTATAAGCTTTATCGTAACAGATAAAATATGTACCTTGTGATGCCACTAATGGTGCGGGAGTAGAAGGAGTATAGACATAAGTGTGGGAACAGTTGCTCCTCTCTTGCTTTGTTTTCGTATTCTGGCCATTTATTTGTAAGCATAAATGACCTTTCTGAGGTAGTACCCAAAAAGGTGCAGAATTCCGCTGTTTAAGCTTGTCAGTGAGACTAAGAGTATAACGAGTTATATTCCACCCATCATACGCTCTCTTTTCATCTTTGGGAATCTTGATGATGTCAGCAATCTTTGCCATAGTTACAATGCCCTTAATCAACGAACTGTGACTGAAATCCACTCCACCATTATAGGATCCACCAGAAGGATATCTGAGTAGATTCTGGTATGTATTGGAAAACATGGCCAGATAAGCCCAAGCAGAACCTTCGTATGAAAAAGGGAGAACTAGATACGGCATTCCTCTTTGTGTATTATGTGGTATGAGGCCACATACCCAACAATCAGTAATATTTACAATCAATTGATGCTGGTGTAACAGTTGAATGAACGAATTGTTAAGATATTCCAATCTTCTCATTTGCTCGTGATCTGGGAGTGAGTAAAATTTATGGGGTGAAACAGTAGTAGATGGAGTTAAAGGGGCAGACATAGGAACAGGTACTAACTGTAGAACATGAATAAGCCATCCAATGCATGCTAATAAACTACTCAGACCTACTAAAACACATAAGGCTACGCCACATCGACCAAATAATAACTTCTTATAATGAGCTCTCTTCAATATTTTCGCATCACTTCCTTTCCCTGTACTATCCATTACTCTAAAAGCGTTGCTCACGATAATCTTCCTAGATCACTTGGCTGTGATTGTTAGCCGTCCTATGACACTGCAAGTCCTGTTGACCTAGTCACTATTCAGGTCACAGCTCAAGACTCCTACTGCGACCCTGCAACTTGATGGATAAGGGAAGGAAAAACTTTTCTTTATTAACAAATTTTAAAGAAAAGGAAAATTAGAATTAATTGTCTTCAGAGGATCTTTTCCTCAGGTTATATCGTCTCTTTCCGGATGTTGTTTGGTCCTGGAACAAATGTTCGGGATCTGTCGTGTCAAGTCTCAGATGAGATGGTACGGCTTCCTGCAGAACATCATCATCCTCTTTCTCTGAACTAGTCCAATCCAGGTGTGCACTACTAAACGGAACAAACTCGGGTACCTTCTCGCACTCACTATCGCCAACGCCTTCTCGGACCCACTGGTCATAAGGCAAAGGCAATGGTACCCTTTTGCAGTGCACACCATGAATCCAATGTCTTTTTCCCAGGACCTTGACAGCCGTACGAGTGGTAAGCAGGACTTGTCTTGGAGGCCCCCAGCGAGGTTCCAAATTCTTTTTCCTCTGGAAGTTCTTCAGACACACCCAGTCTCCAGGCTGGATGGTGTGTCCGGGATCTGAAGAGGCCTCTGGTAAAGCATTTTGAACCTGTTGACGAATAACATGCAATTTAGTGGTGAGATCATGCAAATAGTCAATCAACAATGGATAGGGGATATCTGAGTACTCCTTGGGTCTGGGGACTCCCCAGATGTTAGCTGGACGTCCAAACACAATCTCGTATGGGCTAAGCCCCAAACGAGAATGAACAGTCATTCTAGTAGAAAGGAGTGCTAAAGGTAATGCATCAGGCCAAGAAAGGCCCGTGCTGGCCTGAATCTTTGCTAGCTTAAGTTTGAGAGTACCATTGTAACCCTCTACCAGACCCGCTGACTGAGGATGGTTTGCTGCATGGAATTTTTGTTTGATGCCTAAACCTATACACACCTTTTGCATAATTTGACCTACAAATTCACTTCCATTGTCAATCCAGACAATGCGCGGCAAACCAAACCTCGGGAAGAATTCTTTCAAGAGTATTTTAGCAGTGGACAAAGCAGTATTGTCCTTTAGGGGGTAGGCCTCTATCCATCTGGAAAAGGCACAAACCACCACCAGGACATACTTGAGGTTATTGCAACGTTCCATATGGATGTAATCTATCTGAAGTACTTCAAATGGGTATGTAGGGGGTGCAAAGTGACCTGTTGGAGTTGGAGTTCCTTTTCCTGGATTGTGCATTAAACAAACAATGCAGTGTTTCACCACATTTTCTGCACATTTTGGAATACCCTCATTCTGCCATACTGGAGCTAAAAGTTTGCATATACCACGGGCATTAATATGAGCTGGTCCATGAGCCATAGTAACTACCGGCAGTACATACGCATTAGGTAGCAACCATCGCTGATGCTCTGACAATTCCGTCCAACAACCTGTATCATCCAACATTCCCGTACTTTCTTTCCACGTACTCAATTCTTTCTCAGTAGCCTCCTTCTGAATTGCTTTCACACTTTCCACTGTGTTTTCACACATACCAGCTTCTGCAACCCATCTAGCAGGCCCTGCAACATACATGCGACTTTCAACATTCCTCGCTGTTTCCTTCGCCACCTCGTCTGCAAATGCATTCCCTCTACCCACGTCATCAGTAATCTTCTTGTGCGCACTGCACTTTACAATCGCTATCTGAATAGGAAAGGCGAGTGAATCAAGAAGATCCGTTACCAATTGACCATGCTGTATTTTAGTGCCGTGGGAGGTAAAGAATCCTCTTTCCCTCCACAAACGACCAAAACTATGGGCAACGCCGAACGCATATTGACTGTCAGTATAGACAGTCACTCTTTTCCCTTTCGCCAACACACATGCTCTTGTCAACGCAATCAGTTCTGCAGCTTGCGCTGAGTTATGCAAAATACGTGCAGTTTCTACCACTGTGTACAACGTCGTGACTGCATAAGCAGCCGTTGTTTCGCCATTAGGGAGCTTGAAACATGACCCATCCACCCATAGGGTACCATCTGGATCCACAAGCGGTGTATCCTTAAGGTCTATCCGACCCTTCGTTTCTTCTTCAGTGCGAAGAAAACAATCATGCTGATCTTGTACATTACTAACATCCAAAACAGGCAACAACGTGGCTGGGTTCAAGACACTACACCTTCTTATATGTATATGACTAGCTAGAAGCGTCAACTCATATCCAGACAAACGAGCACTCGTTAAATGCTGAGTTTTTGTTCTATTCAGAAGAGTATCCACTGCATGTGGAACCATCACATTAAGAGTATGATCTAACACTAGTCCAGCAGACTGACGATTAGAAATGGCCGCTGCTGCTGTTGCTCTAAGGCAACTAGGTAATGCCTTCGCTACTGGATCTAATGTTGCAGAAAAATAGGCACACGGCCTTTGTTTGTCACCAAATCGTTGCGTTAAGACTGATAATGCGCAACCTTCCCTTTCATGCACATATAGTGTGAAAGGTTTACTGTAATCTGGAGTACCTAGCACAGGAGCAGAACACAAAGCAGTACGTAAGTCTGTAAAACTCTTTTGGCATTCATCAGTCCAAGGCAAAGGCTGAGGCGTATCTTTAAGTGTAAGTGCCAACAAAGGTTTAGCAAGAAGGGAAAAATTAGGAATCCATTGCCTACAATAAGAGGTAATACCTAAGAAAGCACGCACTTCTTTCTGTGACAATGGTACAGGCATTCGTGCAATTGCATGAATACGTTCTGGAGTCAATCGCCTTCCCTCCTTCGACAAGAGATGACCTAAGTAGGTAACTTCTTGTCGGCAATATTGCAACTTGGAAGACGATACTTTATGATTTAAATCAGACAAATGCTGTAAGAGCGATACAGTCGCTGTTTTACAAGCAATCTCAGAATCAGCCGCAATCAATAGATCGTCCACATACTGGATAAGAGTGGCACCTGGGGGCAAAGAAAACATATCAAGTTGTGACTTCAAAGCTTGACTGTATATTGAAGGACTCTCACAATAGCCTTGAGGTGCGCGTTTAAACCGGAAGCTTCGACCTCCGAGAGAGAAGCCGAAAAGATCCCGACTTTCTGCAGCAATGGGAATGCTAAAGAAAGCATTCTTAAGATCGATCACTGAGAACCAGACTGCTGAAGCAGGAATCATAGTAAGCAAAGTCGTGATATCTGGCACAACAGGAAATTGAGGGACAACAATTTTGTTGACCTCTCGAAGATCAATGACAAAACGATAAACAGGTGGCTGAGAAGGATCAGTACGTTTAAGAATAGGCAAAACAGGACTATTGCAGACGTTTCCTCTAGTCTCTTCAACCACACCCTTCTGAACCAGATCATGAACAATGGCCAACAAGGCTCGCTCACCATCACTGGAGATCTTATATTGAGGAACACGTGGCATCTTAACATGATCCTTGATAGTAATGACATACGGTGGAATCTGTAACAAACCAACATCATTTGGACCCACAGCCCAAAGTTTAGCTGGAAGAGATTGCAACTCGGGTGGCAGTTGTTCCTTAGAAACATACATTGGAGAAGTCGTTTTATCACCCAATGTAAGATGTACACCAGAAGGCGAACAATACAACGTGGCATATAAACGTTTCAAAAGGTCTAAACCCAACAAATTCTCTCCGCAACCTCTTGTTAGAAGGAGTGGAGCTTCCAAATCATATGGACCAATGGAAATGGGCAAGGGACAAGAAATAGGATTTGAAACTGGGGCGCCAGAGAATCCTACAGAAACATTTGTTAAACCGGACAAAGGTGCCCCAGGGAGTTTAGAACGCATAATAGAACTTCTCATAGCGCCAGTATCCAAGAGAAATGGTTCTGTAACACCTAATGCCATAACATTAACATAAGGTCCTTCCTGATCTACTGGAACTGATATGACTCCCTCACTTTGTCTCTGGCTGTCCTAGCTAGTATGGAAAGCAACATTCTCATTGTCGTAACAATAGTCATCATTGTAGTATTGTGCAGATTGAGAAGTCTGCTGGTCAAAATAATTCGCGGATGTTTGAGGAGGAGAGGGACGTTGTTCCTGAAGAGGAGCACCACGACCTCTACCTCTAGACATGGATCGAGAATCACCACGACCTCGTGGCGCTAACGATCCACCATACCGTTGTAATAGAATCGGACAAGTGTTCTTAAAGTGACCATCCTCCTTACAGTAAGCACACTGGTTGGGGCCCAATGGAGCCCGAGGAACAGAGGGAACTGGCTTTTGCAACAACCTCTGAAACTGTGGGGGCTGGGAAAATAGAGGTTGAGCAGAACGAGGTGGATAAGCCTGTTGCAGAAGAACCTTCGTTTTCAAGTCTTTAGTCTTTTTCTCCGCTTTCTCCTTATCTTCCATTTTCCTATTCTCATAATATTGAGCAGTAGCCAATATCTGGGCAGTGGAAGAAACAGCCCACGAACTCTCCGACTGTTTCAGTTTGTTTGATAATTCTGGAAGTAAGTTAAAAACAAATTTGTCTACGAATAATCGCTGTCTCCCTTCAGTGCTCATGTCTTGCCCACTATGATCAATGACAGTCTCCTCAAAATGAGTAAAGAAGTCAGAGACACTTTCATCCGTCTTTTGTTTACATGCCGCCAACTTATCCCAGTTAACACGCATCGCAGGCATTAGAGTCTTCATCAAATCTATAATTCTTCCAGGTAATTCTGTAATCAAAGCGTCTGGTTTAGCCCCACCTACTTGACCTACGTCTGCAGCCGTAATGGCAGCCCAATCACCACCTAAAGCTGCCGCATGATCCTGTCTACGAATCTTAGCCCATATAGCTTGTGGGACTACATTCCCCATGAGTAAGTCAATATCAGCCAAATTCATAATACAAGCGTCAACAGTCTGAGACAGCTCCTTATAATATCCAGCAGGATTCTTACGAGGGTCCGGTAAAGACTGTTTAAAAGCCAACACTTCCGATCTTTTCCACGGGTCATGTACCCATATGCGCTGAAAATGAGCAGGAACACCTGGAACATTACCTGCTTGAGGAACTGCATCTCTCCATATTGGAGGAACTTCTCGCATAGGATATTGTGTTGTCTTGCGACGAACCACAAGATCAGATTCAGGAGAATTTTGAGAGAAAACGGTAGACCTAAAAGCAACAAGTTGTTGAACAGCACGTTCCACAGCAGGACCCACGATCAATCCCTTATCAAATTGGTCCTGAATGTCAAATAAATCCCGAGGAGGCGAGTCTAGATCTACGTCTTCCCACGCTTTAATCAAAGTATTGCACATCACATCAAATACGTATCTCTGTGTGGGCGCGTTCCATTGAAGAAAAGTATCTAATATGTTACGTGTGTCATACGGTACACGACTTGTGATCCAATTAGAAGCAAGGGAATCCAATTTAGTTCGTTCTTCAAAATCTGGAAACTGACTACGAGATTGTCTCCTAGACGAAGCAGGAGAGAATAAAAGAGGGCCAAGCAAAGGCGATAACAGACCTGCGACAGTATCAACTAAACGCCGTCTAGCTGTAGGAGAATCTGAAACTAAGACAGGAGACAGTGTATTCTGTAAATTGGAAGAAGAATTAGTAGCGAAAGAAACGACAGATGGAGAAGGCTGAGGCAAAGGAGATTGGGGTACAGACATTGTCGGTAAAGGAGGCTGAGGCAAAATGACAGGGACAGGTATTTGTGCAGGAAGGACAGCGGCCGCATTGGCAGCAGGCTGTAATGGTGGTGCATTGGCTCCTACCACGTAAGGCGGAGGCAATGTCAACAAATGGGACATGAAAGAATCGTCATCGGGATTTTTACTCTTTGTAACGGTAGGCAATACAGGGTAGCATCTATCCGCTGCCATACGATGTTGTCTTTCCGACACCTGAATCATCTGATCAGTTTCATCATTTTTAAATTGCTGAGCAGCCTGAAGAATCGTCACACTCTGCTCTTTCTTATCTTTCTTCATTTGCTTAATTTCTGTTTGGCTTCCTTGCGCCATAGGCGAAAAGAGTCAAACATTGCCGGACGGGCTTTTCTCTTGAATAAAATCGCTTCCAAATTGTCTAAAATCTCAGTTTCAAAGGACCCATGTTGTGGCCATTGTAAAACACCATCTTTTTTAGTGTAACGGGTCCATATGTCACTAAAAACTATAGGACCCACACCATGCTTCGAGTACAATTCGTAATTAGGAGTTCCAACTGGAGGAATCGGACACGAATCCTCCAACCGGGAGTCCGTAGAACAAGCACAACAACAAAATCTCTTAAATTTACTAAATCCAGGCATTTTAACCTTACAAACGTCAAGGGATCTATTTAGACAATGTAGTCACAGCACAAACGTACTTACCCCTTGGCTTCGGTTAGCGCGCTACCCGAATAACAAAAATACAAAACAAAGAGAGTGGGCGCTACCCACAAATACTTAACTAAAGGCTTTTATCACGCTAACAGATGTCCGTCTATCGTCTCGCGATACCAATCATCACCAGGGGCCAAGGCAGGGCGACAGTCAGGGCAGCAGTCGTCAGCAGCCGTCGGGAAGGAGTAGCCACGCTTCAAAAGACCTTCGGTCCACTTCGACATGCAGGGGTCGCTCACGTGGTTCGCGAAATCCTCCGGAATTTTCCTGCGAAGCTCCTCACGACTCTCGGGCAAAACTACTACCGCTGAAGTCGCCCACACGTTGGGCCGCCAATTGGAGAACCTGGCCTTACGGGCCAAGCGGCGCAGGGCACGCCTAAGATCCCCGAGTTCACCTGCCTTGACCGACAGAGACACTGGACACTCCGTTAGGCGTAGAAAAGTAGTTTTATTAGCTGCAGCTAAGCACAGTTGTCTAAGAAGTACCAACAGGTAGGTTCTCAAGAGACTGCCACTTCAATCTGTGGCGCACAGTCTATTATACAACACAAGTTTACAATGACAACTCCCAAAATACACAAAAGTAACGAATAGAAATAGTTCGAAAACAAGTATCAGATGTCTGAAACACACCCTCCTTTAAGACCCCGTGTGCTCCCCTCCCATCAGGTTAATCAACACAGGTGACCATAATCCAGCTTGCAGGTGGTAAAACATGTGTAGAATGCTTCAAAAGGAGAGCTATGTAACAAGAGAACACACGGAGAGAATGGTGAAGGCCAGTTAAATAAGATAAGGAAGAGAAGAATGGTGGGACCCAAACAGTGGAGTAGAGACATGGATTAATCAGTCTAGACATGGCTTTACGAACTCGGCCGGACCCTGACATCAGTATTGCACACAAGGACAAAGGTTGCTTGTCGACAAGAAAAACACCGCGCAGCTGAAAGTGGCAGAAAAGACCATTTTCCTTACGTTAGCCGTGCTGCCTGAGTGAGGCAACATAAAATGGCGACTAAACGAAAAATGGAGACTGTAGCAAAGCGAGGCTAAAACTACGTAACCTCACTTTTGACCTCTTTGATGTCTCACATGAGCATGACCACCGTTATCTATTTTTCCTCTATATTGTGTTTCCTGATGACAAAGCTATTTGCATCTCAGTGAACAGCAAGTGGCACGACTGAGTGGTTTACTATTGATTCATGGAGTACACTGATATATATGCCCATAATGCCCTGGTAAGACCCTCGGAGTCAGGACACGAAAGTGTTGAAACTTTAACACCACAAACAGGAATGGAATTGTCTGACAAATTAAAATCCAGATATTGAACAGAGATTTTGATAGTTACTTGCCCATCCCGTATTATCTCAATTGCCCTGTTCGCCTTCTTGTCACTCACTGAGCACTAATCGAGCCTCTGTGCATTTTTATTGGTGCAAACATTTAATTTAAAACATA
The DNA here is from genome assembly GCF_964261635.1 of Lissotriton helveticus. Classification (NCBI taxonomy): domain Eukaryota; kingdom Metazoa; phylum Chordata; class Amphibia; order Caudata; family Salamandridae; genus Lissotriton; species Lissotriton helveticus. The sequence continues at coordinate 1,771,218,057 of NC_136063.1, forward strand.
AACCTAACAAAGTTGTTCTTCTTCAGCCAATAGTCAATTCAATTATTTTTTTATGTTTTCATCTTCTTGTTGGTTGGTTACTGACAATGGTGAACTCATTGCTGTACTGTAAATGGGATACCTTGGATTGAGTAGCAGCTATCGATATACGTTGGTTATCATTGTTTATGGTTGCATCCTTGGGACTTTGAGGGCCTCATTTATGAGGCCTTGCGTCAGTTTTGCGCTTCCGATGCGTCACTTTTTGTGACGAATCGGTGGCGTAAAATATGCCTCCTGTTGCGCACTATTTACAAAGTGATGCATCTAAGCAGATGCGTCACTTTGTAAACCCGTGCGCTACATTATACCTGCGTCAGGTATAATGTATGCGGGGGGGGGCTTTCCCCCGCAAAAAGCTTTGTATAAGTGACGTAGTGAAATCTATGAGATTTCACTGCGTCACTTCTAGGACGCTGGTGCATCAACGTTTTGCGCCTGCCTCACAGCAGGCGTACGACTGACGCAGGCCCTTTCACATGGCGCTTGCCCCATGTGAAAGGACGCATTGCTGGAGTTGCATCACTTTTGTGACACACTCCAGCAATGCGTCACTTTTGCAATTACAGATACGTCAGAAATACGGACGTATCTGTAACTCCTTGTGAAATGATGCGTCATACATTAAATATGATGCATCAGGTATGTCGCAAGGAGTGTGCACTGAGAAGTGACGCATCGCTGCTTTCACGCAGCAATGCGCCATTTCTCATAAATTAGGTCCTTAATATTTTTTTCGGTAATACCCGTGTTTCCAAAGAAGAAGCACCTGTCCTGGTCTGTGTTCTCTTAATGGTGATATTCATCACGAGATTTCGATGACCTAGATTTCCAACGATGATGACCAAAAAATGTCACATACTTTTTAAACGAACAAGCAGGGACAATAACCCTCGAGATATATTTCAGAACAATTTGATAAAACGACATATCCATTAGTGCGTTTTATTATTGATGAAGTTGCGAATGTGAGCGAAAGTCACGGAAATCATGAGAGAGTATACGTAGTTCTCCAAGACGGAAAATACAGGGGACTGAGAACGTGAAAAAGTACACTGCTGAAGGAAAGATATTTTATAAAATAATGTAAAACAAGAGCGGCGTTGCAATTGTTATATAATGTGTAGTCATTAAAAACACCAACTATCTCATTGTTGTTCTCCAAATTGTTACATTGCTACATGGTGAGGCATTAAGAATATTTTTGGTAAAAGCATAAAGCAACAACATCTGGTTACTATTTAGAGATATTCAAATGTCAGCGATAAGTTGCTGTTTGGCTTTGTGTGAGTCTTTAATTATTTAGAGCACAACGAGAAACGCAGGAAAAGATACAAATATACTTGATTTTCGACTCCTGTACAACAACCCATGACTCAGCTAACAATGGACGGTTATCGGGATAGTTAGGTTGTGTTTACCTTTTATGTGGAAAATGTTAATTGATCAAACAGCTGTCATTAGGTCTGAAAGTGTGGTTCTATGTTTCATTAATTGAGTAGAATTGGCATCCCTATCGAATAATGAACATAAAGTGACTACAAGATTTATCTTAATGCCGTACATTTCAAATAAGAGACGTTCTGTCACACATATGGGAAGTACAGACTTTTAGAAAGTAACATAGGACAAGTTAAGGATTGTCTATAATCTTCCATCATTAAAGTAAACGAACCGTACGAGAACTAGCGCTGCAGCATGCTCATGTTAGCAGACGGTGATCTTTATACAGTTGTTGCATTTATTACTTATATCTTATGCCGTATAGTGTGGCTTATTCCACTATGTACTGAGTAAAGATGATTCATGGCACTCAGAGCTGTGTATGCTAAGACTCCTTACCTCCTTGTTTATCTTCCAGTCCCATTCTTTACATATGAGCAGCTGGTCTGCTCTACAAAGCAGACCAGCTGCAGGGGAGAGGTGTGGCGCCGCGGCCAGGGCGACTGACGCTGGAATCTGGGGACCACGGTTCGATCCCCGGCTCCGGCGGCAGGTTAGCCCAGCACCATGTGACTCTGGGCAATAGCTCGCTTAATCTTCCCGACGGCCCCCAGCACCTAGAGACCCTTACGGGTGATTGTGCGCTATACAAATGTGGACTTTAATTTTACTTTTTACAAAAAACTGTTGTCTAGCAGAGGTCAAACATCTCCCTCAACACGGCACTGCCGACCCGGCATGCATAAAAAAGGAAGTGCGTCATCATGATAGCCTGTTCTTTTTTTCCTGCGGCTGCAGACCAGTTAGTCTAGCATGACCGGATTAGTTGTTTTATGTTCATTACTTTGTACTTGTTTCGTTGTTTGCTTTAGCAGTTGCGCTGCTTTCTGTGACCTTCTTTCTGTGACCTGTCCGCCCTGCTCAGTGGGCTTTGGTCTTCTCTGTGGGTGGCAATGCTGAGCGTTCTTGTGCCTATTTTGACCTCTGCTGTTGTTGGTTCCTTCTTGCTATGGTGCCAGTACAACTGGACTGTTTATGTGCCGGCAGCTTCTGCGAGAGGTCGAGGGCCGCAAGACTTAATTTCCTTAGAAATGAGTCCAATATAGGAAGTGCCCGGATTCATGCTCTGCAGTCATGGCGACGGCGTGCGTCCAACACTTTCATAAAAGTGTCTTCATTTTGTTGGTAGAAAGGGTATACTAATAATAATAATAGCTAGTAGTGGTTAGATGCCCCTGTGACGGGGCCATAGGCTATCATTCTTTTTTTTATTTCAAAGGCAAATTGTATGTTTGTAGCATAGCTATATTTAGGGCACATTATTGGACATGTCTCCAATATGCTTTGCTTAAAATGATAGTGTGACAAATTGGGTTGTTGGTTGACTGGGGTGTGAACGCTTGTCAAGCAACAGCCACTATCCCTGGCAGGGTGAATCCCACAAGCATCCCTAAATTAACCTGTGCTTAATCCTGGATAGCTTGGCACAAAAAATGCAATCAGGCTCAATTTGGAAGCAATGTGTAAATTATTTATGCAAGCACACAAACAGTGAAACAGTGAAAACACAACACAGGAAAAATCCCACACCAATTTTGAAAAATAGAGGAAAGGTGAAAAAAAAATGTTGACCCCAACACAAAAAAAAAACAATTACTAGAACCGGAGTTATTAATTTGAAATTGTTTCATTAAAAACGAATGCCTGGAAGATCTAGTTGCAACTGTGGCCATCTAGTCATGCCAGACCTGGTCAAAGTTGAAAAATATGGCTGGTCGCTTTGGAGCACAGTTCGAATTCAAGAATTGGATTGGGCCCAGTCAGCGCTTATCTTTGGACTTAGAAGAAATTCTGAGAAAAACTGTTCTGAGGAGGTAAAGCTCAGCAGGGCAAGGCTGCAGGAGGTGTCCAAGGAGGGAGTGTTGTTGTCATCAGATAGTCATGGTTTGAAGCCACGGTGAAGGTTTAAGGCCTGATTACGACTTTGGCATTGTGGCGGCAGGGCACCATGCCACTGCTCCCCTGCCACACTTCCAAAGTCATCTGCCTGCCAGATGAGACGTTTTCTCCGGGTCTGGTAGGCAGAGCTTTGGCAGTCCCAGGTGGTGATCCTTAGAAAGCCACCACAATTGGAATGCCAAAGAATGTTTCTGCACGGACCGAAATGCACAATGTTGTGCATTTTGTTCTGTGCAGGAACATGGGAGTGCCTACAGACAGTGGGGCACACCATGTGCCCCCTGCTTGCACCACCGTGCGCAGAGGCACTGGAGGCCCCACAGTTTTCTCACCGCCAACCTTTTCAACATTCGCTGACTGCCATGAAAAGGAGGAAGAAACGTATAATATGCTTGGCAGTGAAGCAGCTGCACCGCTAGCATATTACGGTCTCTTACTGATCTGCCACCACCATGGTAGCAAGGATCCTGTCGGTAGCAGCAATCCTGGGACAGTACCACCATCATAGTCGTAATTCAGTGGGCGCGTAATCTGCCCTAGTTCACCCTTGATTTGAGAACTTGAACAATAGTACTGTGATAGCGTTCCTTGCGCGGGCGTACTTCATTTTCTTTCATTTAATATTATTTTTCAATTTCAAAAAGTTAATCCTTGTACTCCAAAGTATTGTGATGACTTCTTTTATTTTTGAATGGTAAATCGCACGTGAGACGATATGTCTTAAACAACTTCTCATGCCTCAGATATGCTAATCCAAGCCTTTTTCTGGGCACGCCAAACAACATAAAACATCTTCAGAAGTGAATCATATGGTACCCAATGCATTTCAAGCTATCGTGGGCTCTTCTTCAGGGGTTTTACTATAGAAAAAACATATATCAATAAATTGCAACTCCAATCCATTATGATCATGCACTGTTATTTCAAAAACATTCGACATTTCAAAACCATGCCACATGCTGTGACTAGCTCTTGAGCAGCATTTTGCCTCTAAAAACGTAACACTTGGTTACCCAAACAATGTCTTAAAAGGTCCCACAGTCAAAAATATACATGTTGCCACCTCAACCCTTCCATACAGTTATTCAAACCCACATAAATGTCGTCCCATACAACTGTTCTAAATGTTCCATTTTCAAAATTGTGATGAAAATCCAACTTTACCATTAAAGAGGATTTATCATTTCCGTGTCATAGATACCAAACATTACATAGCTATCGGCTCCCAATTGGAAATTTCAGCTTACTAAATGTACAAGAAATCTCCAACATTATCCTATGGGAGGGGTATGCCTAATTGATTTTTAATTCTATGTGTTCATTAGCTTTTGCAATGACGCAGTAGGCAGCTTCAGATAAGTTCTAGTGCAAAGCTTCGGGCTATGATACAAACTGATGAAGATAAATCTGTGAAGAATTAGTAAATTCTCTGATGTGGTAATCATTAACAGTTACCTAAGATTCTATGATAATAGTGTAATTTGGAAACTACATTACAGTAACTGCTATTTGTAAGATTCATTACAAATATAGCCCAGAGCTGGATGCAATTTGTGACCAGTATGTTTGCAACCATTAAATAAATGTAAGGAACCGACCAACGTACTCTGAATTTCGAATTTGAGTGGGTTACCTACCTCATGAGTATTATTGAGGTAAGAGGCAAATTGTGACTTATTCCAAATGATGGACTTAAAGGAAATGCGTCCTCACTTTTAAAGTTTGTTTGAGAGTTGGTAGTGGTTCCCTGGATCATTGCCCCTCTCCATCATTTTAACATTCACAAAGAGAAAAGGGTCCCAAGGCCCTTCCTTCCTGTTTGTGAATGGCTTACCACCTCTTTGAGGGAGATCCTATTTGTTTTACTGTTTTATAGCCAGATTTGGAAGGGAAAACACTGAAACATCTACTGTATTTAGAAGTGATGCCTACACAATGGTGCGTAATACATTTATTTGCAGATTAATTAAATCAATACAAATGTAAACCACATACAACCTCATTTTTGAAAGCCATTGGATTAGGAAATTCCCCAAAACATTGGTATTAGCATTACAAATGCAAATTTTGTACTTCTGCATTACTTTCAAATAAAAAGTGATATATATGCATGCATACATTTTCTGGAAATTTACCTCGCTTTTATCACAACTTTAATTCCCTAAGAGAGAGTGTGAGTATAACCCATCCAAAGAATGGCACACAGTTATCACATGCGCACTGCAATAACAAACATTAAAGGAGGTGCACAGAGCTGATCATGCAGGCGCAGGAGTAAATAGGAGGATACGATAGTTCATTTGGACCTTGTAAAAATCAGCGGTAGCAGTCCCTCAGTGCCAACATGAGTCTGGAGTTATAGAGTCCTCTTTTTTCAGAAGTTGAGCAGATTCTTCTTCCTCAAGATGTTGTCTTCACAGATATAGGAATGTTCTGAGAAGATAACATTTAGGTAATAGTCTTACCCTGTGCACCAGCCCCTGATTGCCAAAGAATTAATTTCACCCAATCTTATATCATTTCTCACAGATTCCTCACCTCCTTTTGCAGTAATTCCTCTCTTAGTTTACTGCAAACTTTCATCTGTTATTCACTACCTGAAGGAGCCCTGGCCGTTCCCCTACCCACTCTCTTATGAAGATGTCCACTCCAAATTTGGTTCTCCCTTTTGCTGCTGCTGAAGCCACAGAATCAGAAGAGTCTGGGACAAAATGGTATCACTTCAGTTCTTGCAGACCCATTTGGCATCTAGTGAGCGAAAGAAGAAATTGTTAAGGTTGCCCTTTGTTCTGGCAACTGTTCCTTTCCACCACCCAGATGGAAAATTCCTGCTAAATCGCCCAGATGGAAAATTCCTGCTAAATTCCCATTAGCTGCTAACGACCCTGCCTTCCTGAACTCCTAGACCAAGCTAGTGTCCTGCAGAAACATGATTTTTAGCTGCCAGCCAATTATGTGTATTGGGGCTAAAAGTAGGTCTACAGGTAAACCAATTCTAAGATGATGTTCTCTCAGACAACACAAAGTAAATGTTCTAATACCTCAACTACAATTGTCAAAAACTAACTTTTGTCAGTAAATCAGAAATTGTATAACTAAGAAAAATAAGTGTTACTGATCACATCATACTAGTGTTTTTCCAGGAAGAGATGTAATATAATGATTATATTAATAGTAAGACTTTACTGGACAGTTGTTCACTGTGATAGTGACATGTCCAATATTTAGTCTGCTGTGTAGTTCTATAAAAAGCAGCCATCCCTGTAGATTTACAATGTACACTTTAGGGGTGACTCATCTAGTAAATAAAAATAGATTTTTTTTAATTGTGCCATCACCTTTCCTTGCTATGTGTTACTTCTGTGCTTTTAAACTGGAGCCCAACCAAAGCACAACTTCAGCCATGGCCAGTAGTGGGAGTACCGGCTGGGCGGCGACGTGGGGAGGGGGAGGGGCAGGGGGGGTAGTAATGTATGGATTACGGATTTTAAAAGGTATGTAAACATAAAAATAAATAAAACGAATTTCGTTGCACACACTGCATCGCATTTGGTGATGCAGTGTGTGCAACAAAATTCATTTTATTTATTTTTATGTTTACTTACCTTTTAAAGTCCGTCATCCATACATTACTAACACTATCTACTGAGTGTTTGCTAATTTTGAACTTAATGCAATTTAACAATCAGAGTTTGGAGGCAAACTTCTCTCAGTCCTGTTTTTAGGTTTCGTAACCTGGCGAGGGGCGAAGCCCCTCCCAGATCGAAATCTGTTGTTTTTAATAGTGAGGTTAGGACAGCCTCTGTTTCCAATTGGCTAGCTCCATAAATGGAGGCTAGCCATTGGGAGGCAGAGGCTGTCAATCGCGCTTTCTCACGAAAACGCGATTCGGGGGTGTTTCTGGTGCTTTTTTTAAGCCCCGCCCCTTTGTCCCGGGCCGCGCTGCGATTGGCTGCCGGCCCGGGACACCCCCGTGACGTCATTCCCGGGCCGCGCTGTGATTGGCTGCCGGCCCGGGACACCCCCGTGACGTCAGCCAATCACAGCGCGGCCCGGGACCTGACTTGTTTAAATGTTATTTCCCATATCTTCCTAGAGCGTCTTCCCTTCTTGTAAAATGTCTTAGTGTGCCATATGTAGCAGTCTACAAAATTATAAGAGGATAGCATGCCATCTCAAGATGGCGGCCATCTTAAAATGGGGCATTTAATTAATATCTAACTATTTGTAGCATGAAACAGCACGGAAAATATCATTTTTTTTCTAAAGAAATTGCAGTCGAAGTTTAAGGCGATTAATACATTCAAGTACGTTGCATGTAAATATATGTTTATTTACACATTGTGTCTGTGCTTTTTTGCCTCATTTAAGATCCGCGTTCCTACTTCAAACACATGTTATTTTATTACTTCGATACGACTTCTCTTACAAAAATAATAATAACAAGTCGTTTAGCCTTAAACGTAGGACCGTGGTGATTGGGCTTGTTTTGGTAGGGCCTGCGTTTTTGTTTTGTGCTTCTTTTGAAGGTGAGTGGTGCTTGTTTTGCATTACAGACCTGGCAACGGTGCATCCGATATTGAAGTTGGTTTTGTTTGAGTCGGAAACGTAGTAGAAGAAATTGGAATCTTTAAAATCGCCAGTCGGAGACGGAAGGTAAGGACCACGTTCAGTAACCTGTCGCATGATTCGCGGGGAGTGACATGGAAGTACATCAGTTTTCTTTCATGTCCCCTGCATCCATTGACAGCTGCATCATGCCCTCAATGTTTTGCACCCTCTACAGAGGATGACGCATGTCAACCGGTGACATCACCCACTTTTTAAGTTAAACGCACGTCAAGGCTGAGGCCCCTCTGAGATATGGTATTTGAAATTTGGCATCGCTTCTGGGAGAGAGAGTGTCAGTGATGGTTAATGTGTGAGGGGTATCACTATATGAGACGGTTTCTTTGCGGAGGTACTCGCATAGTGGGCTTTAGTGGTTTTTGTGACGCGGGGTTGCTTGGTATGGAGGACGAGTGACACGTAGTGCATGTGACGGCGAAGTTGTTGTTTGTGGGAGGAATTGTCTAAGTGAGGCACCCTTTTAGGGGTGTCTCCAAGGCAGTTGGTTGTAGGGGATGGTCCTTTATACAGGTCAGTGCGAGTAATTAAACCAGAAAAAAATGCTTTACTTTTTTATTGTGAACATTATGATAGAGCGCACATCTCTTTTGTAGGTGACTTGTTTTGGGAAACCCGAACGTTGATGGGGGCTTTTTGCACTGTAAAAATATAAACGGATTCATCACAGAAGTAAAAACGCTGTACAAGAAGGTTAAACCGCGTATTTATCATTTATGTATGTATGTGTGTTTGTGTGTGTATATATATATATATATTTTATAAAAACAAAATTTATGGTTTTAGCCTTAATGTAGCTCCTTGAAGGGTGTTTTAAAAAAAAAAAAACACACTTTGATAATATTAATGTTTTAAATTCATGCAGTTTATACCGATTAAGGAAAGAAGTTGATTCTATGTAAAATTGTATACGCAGGGCATTCTTAAATAGTAAGCTTGCTGTAGTCACTCATGCTCCCCCTTTAATGAATACAACTGCCCTTCCCTCAAAAATCCTTTGAATAATTATTTTTTTGACCACAGAGCGTGGCCCAGCTTCTAATGTCTTACCTGACTTTCTGTGCTACACGATTCCATCTGCCTGCAGTCTGTGCTGTAATGGAAGATGTCTTTTGTACCCACATGCTTGTGATTTTATTTGTATTACTTGTAGAGTAGGCCCTTAATGTGCCCATTACCTTATTCGTACAGTAGCCAGATTTTCTTTCAGGAGTACTTTAATTTGTGTACACTATTTATAAGCATAAAATTAGTTGAGATTAGTTGAGCCTGCCCTGCTCCCTCCACCCCGCCTCCCTCTCCAAACACTGGCTCTCCTAACCCGGGCTGCGGAAGATTAGTCACCCGGCAGACAATGGAGTTGCTCGGCCTGCCCTGCTCCCTCCACCCCGCCTCCCTCTCCAAACACTGGCTCTCCTAACCCGGGCTGCGGAAGATTAGTCACCCGGCAGACAATGGAGTTGCTCGGCCTGCCCTGCTCCCTCCACCTTCCGCTTCATGTTTTTCGAGCGCACATGGCCGTGGGCGGGATTGCCGAAATGCCCGCTCCGTGCTGGGCCTCCGTTGTTCCTCAGGTGAGTGCTTGTTTCTTTTTGCTTAAGTGGTTCATGAAACTGCATGTTTCCAGCGGTCTCCCTCCTTTGCTTCTCCCCCATCTCCATGTTACGCGCTTTCACCCGTATTTCTCTTCCGCTGTACCCTGTGTGGCTCTCTCTCACCAGGTTTTTCAAGTATAGAATACAACAGTCGCATTGCAGTTCTATAATGCCAAATTAATTGATACATTTATACTTTTAGCAGTGTATGAGATGCGCACCACGTGCGTTGCATTAGCATGGATAACAAGACCACAAAATGGTAGCAACAAATTAATTAAACTATCCCCAAACGCCCTGCCGCCCCACACCCCCTGAAAAAATTGGGTAGTCATAGTATAGGCTGAGTAACAAGCTGTAGGGTGTATGAGGAGTCCTGTGTGTCCCCGGAGGCATTAGAGTAGATGTGGCCGACTCACCCAGTGGATTCTGCTAAAGGGGTGCCCCAGTACAAGAGATGAGCGAACAACCCCATGAGGGTTTTCAGGCCACGAAACAAGTATTGGGTGCCAGGATTAGATCTCCCTACCGTGCTTCATATTTCTCTTGCCCCTGTGCTTCCCCCTGTGTTCTCTCCCTCGTTTGCGTCGCTCTACCTTGCTTGTTGCTCCCTTCCTAGTTGTTTCCTCCCCCGCGTGCTTCCTTTCCCTTGTTGACTCTTTCGCTTTATATATAAAAGCGCTTTCATGCTACTTCATTTTTGTGTTGGGTTTTTTTGTGACCAATTCATCGGTTATGCTTCCATACTCTGGGAGCTCAAACTTATTGCAGCACACGAGTGAAGTGTCATTCTGCTGTATTCAAAGAGCTTATAATAAGCAGGTCACAAGTGCATATTGTCATGCTGCTGTATTGTATGACCTCGTACAACAAGCAGCTCGAGTGCACACTCATGCTTCTGTATTCTGGGAACTCCTACAACAAACGGCACGAGTGCACACTGCCAGGCTGCTGTATTCAGGGAGCTCGTGCAAGGATGGCACGTATGCTCCCCGCCAGGCTTAGATGTGGCCGACTCACCCAGTGGATTCTGCTAAAGGGGTGCCTCAGTACAAGAGATGAGCGAACAACCCCATGAGGGTTTTCAGGCCACGAAACAAGTATTGGGTGCTAGGATTAGATCTCCCTACCGTGCTTCATATTTCTCTTGCCCCTGTGCTTCCCCCTGTGTTCTCTCCCTCGTTTGCGTCGCTCTACCTTGCTTGTTGCTCCCTTCCTAGTTGTTTCCTCCCCCGCGTGCTTCCTTTCCCTTGTTGACTCTTTCGCTTTATATATAAAAGCGCTTTCATGCTACTTCATTTTTGTGTTGGTTTTTTTTGTGACCAATTCATCGGTTATGCTTCCATACTCTGGGAGCTCAAACTTATTGCAGCACACGAGTGAAGTGTCATTCTGCTGTATTCAAAGAGCTTATAATAAGCAGGCATATTATTAAGCATCGCATTGTACAAAAAAAGTAATCCCAGCTAAGTCCGTCTAAGAAACAAAAACATGCAAACAAAGTCTCTCGGTTCAGTCTGTGAAAGGCGAAACCGTTGCATTGTAAATGCTTGTTTTCTTTTACACATAATTACTTTAAACTGGAGTTAAACACACGGGCAAAACAGCGGGGTAAACGCAATCATACAGTAAAGGTTTGTTTTAAAGACGGTTTCTGCAGGTTGGTGCACATTACCCCATACAAAACTCAAAAATGGTTGAAGAACGTAACCTTACGCATGACATAGAACTCTTTAATTGGGTGAAAAATCTTTGCTGATGTACGTTACGGGCATGAAGACCTTTTGGGGCGTTCAGAGCAGTGCATTTTCACAATGGCAACACTACTCTCCTTTTGGAAGGTACTCTTTAAAACCTCTGAAGCTCGTGCGAAAAGTCTATTTAGGAGCTCCCGCAGGCACGTGTGCATCCATCTGAGCATTGAGCTCTCAGAAGAAATGCTGAAAACATATACTGACATGATAAATGCAGAGAAGCCTTTAATCAATTATTAATTGATTATTCAAATTATCACAACACTTGTAAAGATCAAAACCTAATTTCTGACGCCATATGCAAAGTTTTCTTTTTGAGCTTAATAATATATTCTCAATCTGTTGTTCGCTAAGGTGAACAGCTGTGAATCAATTAATTCCCCCCAACCATGTTGCACTGCAAACTTATTTTTTTTCCTTCAGATTTTTCAAAACAATAATCCCATTACCGGTTTACTGTAAGAAATTCACAATGCATCCGCAGCTGCATTAATATGCTGATCTTTTGCAGTCTAATATGTCGCTGCAGCTGTGCCACTTACAGAGTTTTGAATAACAATCTGTTCACTGGCGATCGATAAAAGGGCATAACACGAAGCCACCTAGACAAACTATGGACCCATTTATAGAAACTGCCTTAAAGGTACCATTTGACATAGGGTGGAAAACCTATTTCCAATGATTTCAGACGTGTTCTGGAACTTTAACCGTCATAATATTACATTTGCAATTACAACTAAACGATAACCTATTTAAACCTGTCCGTTGGCTGAACATTTCCTTTTTAGCAAAGAGTATTTTTGATGAAAACGTATAATATTGTTACTGTATATTAATGTCTCTAAAGAATAATGTATTTTGCTTCAGGAGACAATTCAAATGGTTTGGCAAAAAAATTTGATTGAAAAAAAATGCTATCCATTAAGAAAATAATATTTTACACAGCAGAGCATTGTACAGGAAATGTCAAACATGTAAGGTTAAGAACCTTCAATTCTCAAGATGTATGTAATGTGTCTGTTACATAAAATGTACAATTAGCCCTGATAGTTCCTTCTCTGACCTTGCAGCGATTCTTTCTGTGTCACCCCCACCTCATTGCTGGACTTAGGAAACGCTATATCATCTCACAGTTCGAAAAGACTTTCCTGGTTTCCGCTAAAGGTTGACATTTCATTTAAACTCCCTTTTCTCACCTTCAGTGCCAACAAGCTGCGTAAATCTTGTCACTTAGAGGGTCATTACGAGGGTGGTTGGACGAACGTCCAACTGCCATCATTGCAGAATTGGGACTGACCAACAAGTAGTTTGCAGTCCCACCCACCAGATTAGGAAGTGACCACTGTGTTGGCGGTCAGAAATTCCCTTTTTCAATTGCGGCTTCTGCTGTTGCCCGGAAAAAAGGCTGCCGCACAAGCTGGTATTGAAAAAGGGATGTTTTTAAACATACATGTACCGTGTGCCAGACACCATGTGGTACCTGGAACATGGTGCATGGAAGTTTTGGGGGGCGGGGGGTACCACATGTGCCCTCTGGCCACATAGCAGTAGTAGAGGGGTGACATGGACCCTGCTACCCCTCTCCCCCACCCCCAGTCCCTTTTCGACTGCCTGTTCATGGCAACAGACAGTCAGAAAGGAATATCCTAATCCCTAAGGCAGTGCCTGCGCAGGCACCGTCCCCATTTTAGGGATTAGGAATCCGACTGCCATTCTGACAAGATCCGGCAGTCCTATCCCCATCTCTGTGGACCAACCAGCTGCAGATGGCGGGCGGACCATCACCAATGGCCTGTCACTGGCGGTCCACCCACCATTGTAATAAAAACACTTTGATTCTTCATTGTTAGGTCATGATAACAAAAACCTCAAACCAAATGTACAAATAAAGATAACGCCAGACCAACAGAAGCTAAGTCTAAGATTCTGTTAATGAAACATATATTTAAACCAACAAATGTAACAGTTAGGCAATTCTGTTCAGCAGGTGATCCTGACAGCCCTTGTCCATCTCATTTAAGTTGCATATGTGGTTATATATGTCACGGTAATTTTACTGGTGTTGTCTCTACCCATTTGGCTACCAGTCCGTTATGCACTGTGCACCATTCTATTAAAGAAAAACGTCACAATCCCCTCCTTAAACCTTTCTCCTACATATTAATGATATAAACACAGTGGGCGTGATTCCCAAACATAGATGCCTGAGAACGTGTTAATTACTATTAGAGTACACCTGGTCTGTCTATAAAATTCAGAAGTAAGCACATGGGTGCTCCTGGCCTACTCGTGTCTTACTCCTAGAGTTCAGAGGTACTTCAACTGCAAGTCACAGCACACTCCCTGCAACCCAGGTCTTGTGTGTTTAGTGCTATTGCAGGGACATTTGCTTGCCTCTCATACTTGGCTTGCTCAATCACTTGTGACTGATAACCTACCTAGACCACTGTATTGCATACATGTTTACATTTTATTTCATTTTTCATGCGACTAAATGCCTTTCATTTCCATTCTTAACTCTGAGGTCATTCAATAGTTAAGGATATTTTCATACCACGGTCCTACCAGCATCTATACCCTGCAGTAGAGTACCTAGAGAGCATCAAGCGTGAGGTCAGTTGAAATCAGAATTCAGAAGGCCAGATATCATGGGGAGGACCGTGTGAACATATAATCGTAACAGCGCCACGCAGGATTGCCACAGTTCTCATTTTCACAGGTTTATGTTACACAAACATTACAATTTCACTTTCTCATTCAAGAAATATGGTCACTAGTACTGGAAAAAATACTGCCAATGAAAGGGTATTTATGATGTATGCTGTGGTGATAAAATCTCCCGGTTTCACTTTTTATCTGTCTCCAAGAGTTGCGTTGTTTATGGTCTCTTCTCAAAAAAACCTAGTAAAACAATATTGGAGCACTTTAAGAACCGTTGATAAAATGCTATCATGGCTTTTAAGATGGAACACGCCATCTCGTAATGCTTCTCCGAATGTCTGTGCTTTAAATACACCCATTTACCTGTCGCTTGCTTGCACCAAGCTATTTTTCCATCTTTAACACATCCACTAATAACGGTGCAAGTGAAATGTATGTGCATCTAAAGCCTGAATGCATTATAGCTACTGGTAAAATGGGGCTAATCAACTGTATTATGGCTGCTAATTCGTAGTCTGTTGTAGTTTGCCCAGTCAGCAGAGCATGAGCTAATCTGTGTGGGATCCCAAAGCTGCAGCGAGAAAACTGATTCAATACTTTCATTTCTCTTCTGCTCTAACGCATAGCTGGGAAAATCTTTGGTGGTACAGTTTAGCACTTCGGCTCGAATCAGTGGTGTTGATAGCAATTAAAAATGAACAAGATTAAAAAAGTGGCATGCATTTGATCTTTTTTAATAAATATTGAAAGGATGACATTTACATTTAGCAAAGGAATTCAGATGCAGCTGAAATGAAATCAGCAAGCCAAAGAATTAGTATTTTAAATCTTAAGAATTGCTTCAGAATGTTCAGTGTCCCCTAAAATGTTCCTGTAAAATGTTCAATATGTCATAAAAGCGTGCACATCCTAAACTGCATGGTTCTCCATTTATAATTATTCCATATGTTTGCATGACGCAGCTATAATAATGTACAAATGTACAAATTATGATATCCCCTGTAGTAAAATGGTTCCCATCCATTTAGTCCATCCAGATTTTTTGCTTTTGATTACTTGGTGTTGGACCTCTACTCTGGGTATGGTTCACTTCCTGAGTGTCACAATGGTAATTTGCCTATAATTGGACTGAGGTTCTTTACTGCCAGTCTCCACCTTTTAAGACGAGTCCACTGCATCGCAACTAGAGTAAAGGACACGGGGCTGGTTACACATGAACATGTGTGTGCGCAGGCTGTACATATGAGACCATCGTGCATATCCTGGTATTTGTGCACAGGTACCTTAACACATAAGATACCCTACCACGGTAGGTGCTGACCCGACCCTAGTTGCCATTCATAGATAGGTCAATAGGGTTTCCCAGAAAATTCGTAGTATCCCTGTATTATACACATAGGTGAAATCTGCCTTAAAGTGGAGTTACGCTCCACTTAGACCTACACAGTCCAGTGAGGTGTCAAACTGGGGTGAAATCAGCACAGTGAGTTTGAATATGCAGATCAATATAATATAAGTGTACAAATTATGGGTCCTCAAGAGTTGTCATATTGCTGCACCCCAGCAGAGGGAACAAGGGCCTCCTCACATAAAAGGAGACATTTTCAGTGATTGACTGAGAAGTATGGGGTGGGGTGGAATATCCGCATCTAGTAGTGAGCTGGCACATTGCACCTGGGTTGGGACAGCCCAGACCCGCTGAATAAATGAGGAAGCAAAGCCATTTGGAACCAACACAGGAGAGGGTCCCCTTTGAAGTTTTGATGGGAAATTATCTGGCAGTGATGTCAGCTAGGTAGGGAGCTGAGGCCATACGAGGAGCTCTCCACATAGAATACCTGACTGTGCTCTATTTGTCCTAGAATGCTATGCAGGAAGGTTGTGACTGGAGTGGATGGATGACGTGGCATCCTAGAATTGGGAAGGTGGGCCTGGCATCTAAAATGTTACACCTACACTTAAAAACCTCTGCACATGGTAGCGACATTAAGCAAGACCCTGGACCTCGATGGGGATGATAGGATAAACATGGCCAGCTGGTAAGACAAGCCACCTTTCCCCTTTGACGGACTAAGAACCGCGCCTCTAGCTGACCCCCTAGGACTAGAGGTATCTCACCTGGGCCAGAGGTGCTTGCCTCCTTATGCCCCCAAAGACCAGTTGGGGAAAGACTGGGGCTAGATGTATGTACAACTGGTCTTTTTATTTTGTTACCCAGCCTACATATTAATAGGTTGGTTCAAAAAAACATTATTCATAGAGAGTCGCAATTTGTCCAGCCTCATGAATATTATTGAGGTAGCTGCAAATTACGACCCACAAGGTACCATTGCCATCACAGGGTAGGTGGCCTGCTACGGTCAGCAGGCCACCATATCTGTGATTGCTTTTATATATATATATATATGAATATATATTGCAAACTTTGTCTTACACCATCCAACTGTCAGGAAATAGATGAACACGGACCCATAAATTTAGTGCATAGGATTTATTAAATGACCCTTTTCGGCCTACAGAAGGCCTTGTTCACATAACACGCCTGTGGAGTGCCTCCAAGTAATTAAAGTGCTAGTGCAGTAACTCGTGACCAAACACATGATGCATTCATAGACATGGAAGAGTCAAGTTCAAACATTTCATTGAGTGCGCACCAAACAAGACAATCTTAAATACAGGTAAAAAGATGCTGGCTTATTGAATATAAATACCTTAAAAATTAAATAAAATATTTAAAAGGAAAGCCAATGCACTTAAATAAAGGTGTCTTTCATTTAAATATGAAAAAAAATGTTTACACCTGTTTTACTAAAACAATGAGGATATGAATGAAACTCACAATTTTGTATATATATGTATGTTAGAAATGGGGATTCTGTTTGGCTATGGTATGCACCTAAGCCTGGAAGAACCCACCACTCTAGTCAGAGGCAATGTGTAAAGTGTTTGCACAACACACACACGCACCAGTGACACACTAGGCACACCACAAAAAAAGACTCCATGCATCTCTGTATAAAAATATCCTTTGTATTATACATAAAACAAATTAGAACACAATCACATAAATCACTTCAAACAGGCAATTGTCATGACATCACGTAGATCCTTAAAAACTTTGCCCAACCAGCAATTGTCATAAAACCACAGTTAGTGCATAAAGTACATGCTTATAAGTTACACATGCCAAAAAATACGCTTACTGCACATATATTGTGAACCCTGGAATACTGCTTGTTATCCTGACAATGCAAGGTAAAAATAGCATATATTAGAACACATCAGGGCCTAACATGCAGGTTAAGGCAGACATAAATCTGGGCTGCTGGCCATACTAGGCCAGTCCTGAAAATGTAAGGGGACATAACCTGCATCACAACATGCAGGCATAATAAGAAACAGTAGTTTAGAGGCAGAGCATATATCACTCAGCATTGCCATGAACATACAGGGATCCGAATCCCTGCACTCCTACAACACTTTCTATGATAATTCCCTACATGCCCCTGGAGCCTCTGTGCTCCTTCTAGTTACTTTATGGTAATGAGTAAATGCAGCCTGTTTCTTTTGATATCCGAGGGCCTCCGTCGAGGTCTCACCCTGGGATCATCACCAACAATAGCCAGTGCCCCATAGGTACATGTATGCACACTGTAAAATTAGGGCGGGCAATCTTTTCTCAGAGGAACCCTTACTCGAACCTACCCACAAGGTGAATGGCTGCAAGGCAATGCTGCAACATTGCAGCATTTTGATCAGGTGGCACCACTCTCATGCAGCAAAATGAGGGAAGCTTAACTTGGTCCCTAGGGACCGGAATGGTGACTATGGCACTTGCGGTCACTCCTGCTATACCTGTACTTTTGGAGGTCTGGGCCTTCTCCATGACTGCAGCTTCTGAATGCTCCCTTTCACTGCAGCGATCCCTCCCCCTCACTGGGGAGTGTGGCACGATGCACAAGGAAAGATGAGAGCTCCATGACAGGACAAGCCATGCCTGAGGCTCGGGTCACAAACACCATGCGCTCCTGTTAGAAGGTGGTTCTGACACTAGGGGCCACCCGGATTTTCCGCTTTTTGGGCACCTAATTGTTGAGCTTTTACTGTGGGGGAGCCTCACAATCTGGGACTCACCCACAGTGAGCTCATAATGAAGGAGACTGCATGGAGATTTTACTGGTGTCCCCCTGGCTTGACTAGGTCGCTGTGCAGCAGCTGGAGTATGGAGCACAAGGCTGGTTACATACAGTCACGTAAACATGCGTGTACACACGGGTAGGGGCTGAGCAGGGGAGATTCCTGGTGTGCACAGTCCAGGAGGTACAAATTGAATGGTGTGGCAGGACTTATGCAGAATTGGGTGGTGACATGGGGAGGGGGAACCCATGGCTAGAATGACTTCCACAAGGCCTACCGATTCCAGACACGCACAGAAGTCCAGTTTAGCTGATGTGAAAGAAAGTATTCTGCAGAGTCCAAAGTCATATTTGTACTGCTTTTGGGTCAACCAGAAATGCCATATTTCTCTTAGTCCCTGGCTGGGGTCTGGCCCTGGCAGGTTAGATTAATGCCCTTTCTTCCCTGAGCGAAGATCTTCCCTCCAAGGAAGGGAGACAGGTGGAGCTACAAGCCAATCCATCAACCGCTGTCGCTGGGTACCAGGCACCAAGTTGAACCAAGGTGAAGGCAGCCCTGGGGAAAGGGAGCCATGTGGCCAAAGAGTCTCGACTCAGAAACTGGACAAGAAAGAGGGAGCAGGGGCAGGGAAGTGATGTGTCGCTGTTTGATAGGACACACAGAGACCTCCTGCCTGGCCCCGCCCCCTACTCAACTTTTTAAAAGTACTAGCACAGGAAGAAAAGCTCTCTCTGGGGTGTGGCCTGCTGAGGCGGAAGGTGCTGGAGCCTCGCAATGGGCAGTTGGAAGGAGGACACCCCTGACTGACCCCCAGGCTCCTAACAGTGCCAGAAGAAGAGCCCAGGACCGGTGCGCAGAAGCAGGGACCTCTGTGCAGGGAGAAGAGAAGTGCAGGGAGCCAGTGAAGATCGCTCCCTGCAGAATGCCCCCTCTTGGAGACCCGGAGGGCAAAGGAGAGTGCTCCCAGTGGCTGGGGGACGCCACTAGAGGCAAGAAGACGCAAAAATGGGGCAGATCGGACACCCAGGGACTGAGATATGGCCCCCGAAGGTAGGTGACCTTTGACCCCTAAGAACACCGACGACGAAGCGCGTGGGGTTCCGCTGCCGGTCACAAAGATGCCCCCGGGGTGGGTCAGGTCCCGGGGGCTGTCCCCAAGGAGAAGTAAAGCCGGGGAGCACCGTCGCGCTCCCCATGAATGTGCGCTGCAGGGGGACCAGGTGCCCACCCTGTCCCCCACCGAAGACGGAGGCCGGGGAGCGCTATCGCCCTTCCCATGAAAGTGCCCCCACGGGGTGCCAGAAGCCCACCCTGGCCCCCGTCAAAAATGGCGACGGGGCACGCTGTTGCACAATCCCATGCAGTGGAGAAGGGGCCCGGGACCCAATCCCTGGACACTGAGGTGCCAGGATGGGGGGAGCGCCGTTGCGCCCCCCCTATGATGTCCGGGTACCCGGGACCCCATCCCTGGGCCCGAGTGTGGAGGAGGCCAGGGGAGTGCCGTTGCACTCCCCTGAAGACCAGTGGAAGCGGGGAAGCCAACTTGCATCTGCCCACCGGAGCGGGGGCACACCAGAAGAGGACTTCTAACTTGGTGCATAGTACTGAGTAGTGTGTGTGTTTAATAAATGTACTCTTATAAATCAAAGTACAGACTGGACAATCAATTATTGAGTGTAATTTCTGCGCACTTGCAAATGGCGATTACTAGCCCACACCACCTCCCTTGAGTAAGCCTCAGACTGCTCTGCACACGCTACCCTCTGAGAGTCAGGCGCTAAAATTGGGTGTTTGGTTCCCAGTGAAGGACAAATGTAGTCATGTTATTTGTGCAGGCCTCACAGATGCTGCCTTGTTTTCCAACAGCTCCTTTCTCTCTGTTTTAACAGAGAGCTGAGGGCTGGGTGAAAATAACAGAGGGCTGAGGGCTGGGCCCCACCCACTGGTGATGTCAGCATTGCTTGGTAACGAAGAGACTCCTTATTGAGGTTTCATTTTGGCTTCATTTCTGCAAGAGGGCACGCGCTGTGGATGCAAAGGAGGAGGGAAAGCACTTCCAGGCTTAAGTTCCCCCCTTGAGTGGTACCAAACTTATAGGACTAAGTGCTGAGTACACCACCCTTCTCATGCTGCCACCAGAGTGGACTAAAGTGCTCGACACACCGATCATGAGGAGACAGCGGAGAAGTCACCACGTGCTTTCAGGTGCCAGTTGAGGGGCAAGAAATGAAGTGCTACTCAGACGCAAGGAAGGAACCAAGCGCTCATCCTGCAATCAGCCGTCATCAGCCAGGCTAGCTTGAATCCAGTGGCAAAGTGAGCAATGGACCCACATCTGGGCATACCCTGCCAACGAACAAAGCAAAACCAAAGTTGATGATGGACGGAGTGTCCCTTGCTCACTTTGCCACTGGATTCAAGCTAGATTGGCTGATAACGGCTGATTAGCCAAAACTATTCCCACTCCAGTGGGTGCAACAGTAGGGAAAGCGTTCGATAGCGTAGGGCTAAAAATTACTATTCCCACTCCAGTGAGTGCAACAGTAGGGAAAGGGTTGGATAGCGTAGGAGTAAAAATTACTATTCCCACTCCATTGAGTGCAACAGCGGGGAAAGCGTTGGATAGCGTAGAGGTAAAAATTACTATTCCCACTCCAGTGGGTGCAACAGTAGGGAATACGTTGGATAGCGTAGGGGTAAAAATTACTATTCCCACTCCAAAGAGTGCAACAGTAGGGTAAGCGTTGGATAGCGTAGGGGTTAAAATTACTATTCCCACTCTAAAGAGTGCAACAGTATGGAAAGCATTGGATAGCGTAGGGGTAAAAATTACTATTCCCACTCCAGAGAGTGCAACAGTAGGGAAAGTAAATACTTCATATATTATTTAAAAAAATATAAATTAATATCTTTGAAAAATTAATTTAAAGGAATTACCAATTTAATATATTATAATAATTAATCAATTAAAATGACAAATTACAAATTATTACAATTAGTTACCTATTAATACAAATTAATTACAAATTAACAATTCATTAATTAACAATTAAAAATGAATTAACAATTAATTCAAAATAAAGACAATTAAATCAATTGAATTATTTAATTAATTGTAAATAAATTACTTCCCACCCTATTCCCCTATAAACCCACAACCCGCTACAGAAAATAAATTAGTAAAATTAACACAATTAGCAATTAATCAATTAAAAAAAATTATTTGGCAATTAAAATTTAGTTAATTACCCATAAAAAATTAATTAACAATTAATTCTAAATAAATACCAATAAATAAATTTACATATTTAATTAATTATAATTAAATTACTTCCCACCCTATTCCCCTATAAACCCACAACCCGCTACAGAATTAAATTACGCAAAAATAAATAAACAAAATTCATTAATTAAAATAAATTATGACATAAATACACACTTTACACACATATAATAACATAAAAAACACTTTAAAAAATTTGATATTATTAAAAATTCGATAATTTTAATAACCTATATTATATACTTCGATATTTTAACTTCCTATATTTTTAACATTCAATATTACATTACTTACCTTAAAAACGATATTTTTGATGTCTATATTCTGTCCATTCGATATTTTGTCCATTCTATATTTTAAACTCGATATTATGTCCATTCGATATTTTTTACTCGATATTTTGACTGTTTACCGGGGTCAGATAACTTGTTCACAAGAATCAGTTGAAGCCTTCATTCTAAAATCTTTCTGAGCAGGTCAAACCACAAAACCTTCAGCACTAAGAAGGCATCTTCAGCTGGAGTCTCTACACTTTAGATTCCCAAGGTTGTGACCTTTCTGAAGAAATCTATATCACAAGTTAAATTAACAAAAATGTTTTTATGAACTTAAGTTCAGACCATAACCAAAAGTTCAGCTCCTTCTGTTATTATTTGTTCTGCTACCGAACATACCCTGGACACTCATATCCCTGTTGGTCAAAATGAGCTTGTTGTATTCTTTCTGATATTAAATTACGATCTTTTTGTGTCTCCTTATATTGTACCTTGAACAAGTATTTTCATTAATGCTGTTGGTTATTCCCTCCTGTATCCCGATCCCTCCCCAATTGTTTCGCCTAGGTAGAATGATCTGTGTGGAATTCCGTTGTGCAGTTATGACAGTTATACTAAGTACAGTTAATGTTTGTCTTCCCTCATGTGGAGAATGTACATGAATGATTTTGGTGATAATATTACTTTATAACAGAAGGCCTGATTACAGTGGCAGTACAACCGCCACCGTCAAGGCATCGGTGGAGGTCCCACCACCATCTGCCCCTGCAGGTCTGCCCACCACATTCCAATGTTGGGCGGATGGTGGGCTGGCAGAGTGAACGACTGCCACGCATCTGACAGTGACTGTCAGAGGAACTGCAATCCATACAATAGTGGCACTGCCTGATCAGGCACTGTGGTAGGGATTACAATGTATGAGAAAACTACCGTAGATTGGGGGTCTATGGGAATATTTAGAGACCACTCAGTGTGCGTTCCCAACTATAAGCGTACACAAAATTGCACAACTGTGGTCTGAACCATATGTATGTATCCAATGTGTCAAGTTGCCTCTCTCAAAAACCAACGTTATACTACAACCATGACTGGGGGAGACATCCCTTAAGGATAAGAACCCTCACTCACCCAAGGGTGACATGCTTCATCATATGGGTCCTCCTTACCAGTGTAGAAAACCGAGTCAACACTGGGAGCTACTACTCCAGTGTTTAAGGGAGGAGCTCAGAGATGTTTTGTGGCGTAAGGATGGTAATCCCATATGTGTGCAAATAGGTGTAGTGAGGTATGCAGCGCTGTGTGAAGGATAGATGAGTGAATATTAAAACTATCTAAGTGGATACACTATAGTCCCTTATTGTTGTGGGGGGACGATGGTTAGAGCCTTTTCTGATCAGGAGGACAGCCAAATAGCCTTTGAAGTCACTCTGGTACTCCTGGGTTCAAGAGGTGGGAATGGGCTAAAGCAGCAGGGCAGGCCTCTGATGATTCAAGATAGGCTTCATGCAGCAAAGAAGTCCTTCCAGGTGCAGCAAATCAGCTTTCCGAATTTCACAGCAGGCCAGATCAGCAGGCAATTCTCTAAGAGTTCTACCTCAGGTCCAGAAAATGAACTGAAGAGTAGGTCCTATTTTTATACCTGCTGCCTTCTTTGAAGCAGGAGAAGTTTCTTGAGAATTCCATCTGAAGTGCTTGAAGCGTTCCACTTTTTCTTTCTGTCTGCATTAGCAATGCAGCGGTGACATGTCCTTTGTGTGACGGCAAAGTACAGCCTATTTAGTTGTAAGTGGGGCAGCACATACCTTCCAACCCCCCTCATGCCAATGATCTCCCACCCAGACATACCTAATCCCTGTATTGACTGTCTGGGAAGAATAAACAGAGTCCAATTACACCCAGATATGTGACCCAGGTACATGCTGCAGGAACCAAATATTTAAGGCAGGAAAATTCCACTGTCGAAAAGAGTCATTTTAAAAATTGTAACATATAATCTGACTTTAAGAACAAAGAGGGTCTTAAATTACAATGTCCCTGTGAGAAGGTGGTTCTGACTCTCTGAGCCACCTGTTTTTTTCGCTTTATGAACACCTGATTTTTTAGCTTTTACTGTGGGAGAGCTTCATAAACTGGGTCTCACACACGGTAAACTCATGATGAAATGGACTACATGTGGATTCTACCGGTGTCTGCCTTGTGAGATAATGCTGCTGCATTGCAGCCAGGGTAAGGGGAACTGGACTGGTTACATGTGGATGTTCAAGGGCTGTGAGGGGGAGATTCCTGTTGTGTGCAGCCCAGCAGATGGGTACATAGAGAATGGTGTGGAAGAGACTATGCAGAATTGGGTGGTGATATGAATAGGCCTTATAATGTGGGGAGAGCCATGTAGGGGATAGTTAGTGTGCTTTACTGTTTTACTGTAGGAACACTCCATTATTCTCCTATGGAGAAAGAGACCACATGGGGTAGTTTCAGTTCCCTGGGGCCGACAAACTCCAGACATGCACCTCTGACCCTGCTCGCAGGCAGGTCGCTCCCCACGCCACCACACGGCCGCCATCTGCCTCGTACCTGCTCCCTGCCTCCCACCTGTTTTCCCACCGTTTCCCACTCCTTCCCACTGCTGCGTCCCTGCGGCCCCACCCCCATGCTCCCCATTGGCCACCCTGCTCCCGCCTCCCAGCTGCTCCTCCTTCCCACTCCCCCTCTTATGTAGGCTGCGCAGCGGCCGCGCCGCTGGCGCACCAAAGGAGCGCCACAGGCAAGCCCGTCTGTGCCCGTCCGCGCCTGGACCCCGCCCAGTGGCAGAACCCCTGGACCCCGCGAATGCCACAACACCAGACTCTGCTACGACGCCAGCACTCTCTACGCACTCAACGCCGGCTGAAACCACACCTGCTTCCAAGCTGTCCCAAAACTGACACACGGACCTTTCTCCTGCCACACCTGCAGCTTCACCTGCGACAGAACCACCAAACCTCCAAGGACTGGACCCAACTACCTCCGCTGCATACTCCTCAACACCCGCTCTGCACGCAATCACGCCATCGAGCTCTGGGATGTGCTCGACACCTCCGCCCCAGACGTGGCCTTTCTGACCGAGACCTGGTGGAACGACTCCTCAGCGCCCGACATCGCCATAGCCACCACGGACGGCTACAAGATCACCCGCAGGGATCGCGCCAAATGAGTCGGAGGAGGAATTGCCATCGTCCACAAGTCCACCTTTAAGGTCGCCACCTACGCAACCGACACCCTCAACACCGCCTAACACCTGCACTTCCGGATCCACACCGACCCCAACACCACCCTCAGAGGAACACTCATCTACAGACCCCCGGACCCCGAGCTTAATTCAGCGACTCCATCGCCAACCTCGCCAGCACTCACGCACTCACCTCCACGGACTACATCCTCCTTGGGGACCTGAATTTCCACCTCGAGAACAACAACGACGTCAACTCCGCCACTCTGATCGACAACCTTGGCAACCTTGGCCTCAGACAACTCGTCACCGCACCCACCCACGCCGCTGGCCACACGCTGGACCCCATCTTCTCCACAGGCACCCACGTCACCTTCGACCACACCACCGACCGACCACCGATGCATCCATTTCACCTACAATAAACCAACCACCCACCACCGCACCCAACAGATACCTCGCCACTGCTGGAGCAAAGTCACCGAAGACCAGCTGATCACCACCCTCCCCCAAAACCCACCCTCTGACCCCACCAACCCAGACACCGTAGCCCGCAACCTCAGACAGTGGATCGATGACTGTGCCAACACCCTCGCCCCACTCACGAAACCCTCCAACAACCACGCCAGCAAGAGAGCCAGCTGGTTCACTGATGAGCTGCAGACCTCCAAACGCGTATGCCGGAAACTGGAGAAGATAAGGCTCCACGAACGCAGTCTGGACAACCACGCAGCCCACAAGGACGCCACCCGCAGACATCTCCACCTCATCAGATTAGCCAAGAGATCCTCCTTCAAAGACCGCCTGGATAACAACGCCCACGACAGCAAAGAGCTTTTCAGCATCGTAAAGGAACTCTCCAACCACAGCTCCAACGCCAACGACATATCGCCCTTACAAGAACTGTGCAACTCACTCTTCTTCCACCGCAAGATCGCTGACATCCAGGACAGCTTCAACACCATGACCGCCTGACTACGCCAGACCCCACCTCCCCTGTGAACACCACCAGTGCCAACCGCCTGACCTCATGGTCCACTGTCAACGACGACGAGACACGCAAGGTCATGTACTCCATCCACTCAGGATCTCCGAAAGACCGGTGCCCACACCACGTATTCAACAAAGCAGATGCTGCCATCGCACCCCAACTACGGAAGGTCATCAACATCTCCTTCGAAACAGCGACATTCCCGGAAAGCTAGAAACACGCCGAAATCAACGCCCTACTCAAACAACCCAAGGGGGACCCCAAGGACCTCAAGAACTTCCGGCCCATATCCCTGCTCACGTTCCCGGCGAAGGTCATCGAAAAAATCATCAATATGCAACTGGCCCGCCACCTGGAAGACAACAACATATTGGACCCGTCCCAGTCCGGGTTCAGACGAAACCACAGCACCGAGACAGCCCTCATCGCCGCCACAGACGACATCAGGCGCCAACTAGACAACGGCGAAACATCAGCCCTCAAACTCCTGGACCTGTCAGCCGCCTTTGACGCGGTTTGCCATCGCACTCTAAAGACATGCCTCCTAGAAGCCGGAATCCAAGAGAAGGCCCTATGACTGGACCACGTCCTTCCTTTCCGGCAGAACTCAGACCGTCCGCCTCCCGCCCTTCCGATCCGAGGACACTGACATCATCTGCGACGTCCCCCAGGGCTCATCCCTCAGCCCGATGCTGTTCAATGTCTACATGGTCCCCCTCGCACAAGTGGCCCGCCAACACAACCTCAATATCATCTCCTACGCTGATGACACCCAGCTCATCCTCTCCCTCACCAAGGACCCGCACACCGCCAAAACCGACCTCCACGAGGAAATGAAGGCCGTCGCCGACTGGATGAGGAACAGCCGTCTGAAGCTGAACTCGGACAAGACGGAGGTACTCATCCTTGGACCCACCCCCTCAGCCTGGGACGACTACTCGTGGCCGACCCGACTGGGAACAGCACCGACACCCACCGACCATGCACGCAACCTAGGATTCATCCTCAACTCCTCCCTCTCCATGTCTAAACAGGTCATCGCCATCTCCTCCTCCTGCTACAACACCCTCCACATGCTCTGCAGGATCTACAAGTGGATCCCAACAGGAACAAAAAGAACGTTGACACAGGCCATCGTCAGCAGCAGACTGGACTATGGCAACGCACTCTATGCAAGAATCCCAGCCAAACACCTACGACGACTACAACGCATCCAAAACGCCTCCGCTCGACTGATCGTCAACATCCCCCGCCGCAGCCACATCACCCCCCACCTGAGAGACCTACACTGGCTCCCCGTCGATAAGAGGATCACCTTCAAGCTCCTCACCCATGCACACAAAGCACTCCACAACGCCGGCAGCCTACCTGAACAGCAGACTCAGCTTCTACTGCCCCACCCACCAGCTCCGCTCCACCAGCCTCACCCTCGCCGCTGTTCCCAGCATCCAACGAACAATCTCTGGCGGCAGATCCTTCTCCTACCTCGCCGCCAAGACCTGGAACACCCTCCCTACTCACCTACTGCAGTCCCAAGACCTACTCGCATTCAGAAGACTCCTCAAGACCTGGCTCTTCGAGCAGTAGCGGCACCCACTCCCCTCAGTGCCTTGAGACCCTCGCGGGTAAGTAGCGCACTTTACAAGTACTCTGATTGATTGATTGGTTGATGCACCAAAGTACACTGTAATTGTGTGAAAGGAACCATTCTGCTATGTCCAAAACCATATCTGTACTGCTTATGGGTCATCTAGAAATGTCATATTCCTCTGACGCAGCTCAGAACCAGGCCTAGTGTGACCGCGCCAGAGTGGATTAATTACCTTCCTCCCTAAACTGCAGCATCAGAAGCCTAGCCCTTCACTGCAAGCATTCCAAAGGACAAAGGTCTTCTCTCCAAGAGGGAAAGATAGGGTGAAGATGCAGGGCATCAATCAGCAGCAGTCACCTGGTGCCAGGCACCAGGCCTGCTCCAGGCCTGGGCCATGAAGTCAGCAGTGGGTAAGGGGGCTTTTCAGAGACCATGTAGCATGAGACCCCTGGACGATGCCATCTTGAACTATCCCGGAGGCCTGTGCAGGAAGGAGGGATCAGGGGCAGAGCGGTGATGTGTCACTGCAGGATAGGTCAGAAGTGCATTCCTACCTCCCCCTACAATTTCTATTAAAAACTCTTGCACAGGAAGAGGAGCTCTTTCTGGGGTGTGGTCTTGCTGAGGAAGACTGGTGCTGGAGGTTGGCGTCATGTTTATTTGGAATGAGCAGCCTTCTGACTGCCCCAAGACTCTGTGCTGTGCCTCTGAGGGAGTCCAGGGCCAGTGAGAGACAGCCTGGACTTCTGTGCAAGGAGAGGAGAGGCCCAGAAGGTGAGCCAGGTGAAGGTCTGGCACAGGGAGCCAGTGAAGACAGCTTCTTGCTGAATTCACCCTCTTGGAGACCAGGAGGGTGTTAAAAAGTGCTCCAGGTCACTAGAGCTGGGCCCCAGGAGCAAAAAGAGGCCAAGATCGTTGAAACCGGTAGGCGACCTTTGACCTCTACTGGACTGATGATGAAGCATGTGGGGACCTGCCCCCGGTCTCCGATGTTGCCCCAGGGTGGGTTTGGTCCTGGGGGCTGCCCCAAGCGGAAAAGAAAGCCAGGGAGCGTCAGTGCACCCCCCTTGAAGGCGCCTGGGCCCAGGATCTCTACCCTGGGCCCCAACCAACAGAACATCAGGGAGCGCCATTGTGCCCCCCCTTGAGGGTGCCTGGGGGCCTACGATCCTGGGCCCCAGCAAATTAAAGCTGGGAAGTACCATTGAACCCCCTTGAAATGGCCGCAGGGGTCCAGGAGCCCAGCAATGAAGCTGGGAGTGCTATCACGCCCCCTTTAAAGAGATCAGGCCCCGCTGAAGAGGAAGCACTCCCTGTGAAGGTTTGTGGGGGCCAAGGACCTCACCCCTGGGCCCTGAGTGTCGGCGGAAAGGAGGGGGGAATGCCGTCGCACAACCCCCCGGCAAGAGGAAGGTGGGGGTTGTGCTTTTGCACTCCCCCAAGGCCCCACCCGACCGGCTGCAGTATCCGTGTCTGCCCACAGGAACGGGCAGACCAGAATGAAGGGCAAGCTCCCACGGTAGCACGCTAGGATGCTGGTCTGATGGGGACCCAGCAAGAGCAGCCAGGGATATGCTCCCCGAGCTGCTGTCCAATATACCTGTGTACGGGGTGCCCAGATGGGATTGGGCCCTTGATGGAGTGCAGAATACGGCATGAGGCCACCGTCAAAGCAAGCGCAGCTCTCCCCGGAGCAGCTGCTTGAATATGCATGGCCTGGAGAATGCACCTGCTAATGCCCTGCAGGGCATGGTCATGCCTAAATGAAAACCTGCTTGTTTTCAGCATGTGGGGACCCCAGGAGAATGGAGTCACCACCATTTGATGGCAAAGTTGCAAGTGAAGCTGAAGGAGCAGCATAGACTCCTCCAGCACAGACTTAGGAAGTCCCACCCCACCAAAGGGCATATTATCAAGAACAGCATTACAATTATCGCCGGTTTAGCTGCAGAAAACTGCCGCTAAAATGGCGAAAATGGGCTTGATATTATGCCCTGGAGAATTCCAATAGAAGCCCAGGTTGCCATCAGAACCTGGGCTTCTATGGGACTTCTCAAGGGCATATTATCAAGCCCATTATCGCCGTTTTAGCGGCAGTTTTCTGCCACTAAACCGGCGATAATTTTTAACGCTGTTTTTGATAATATGCCCCCAAGTCTCTTGGAACTGTGAAAAAATAACCCCTCAAGGGTTCATCCATATTTAAGCCTGCCTGATGCTGGAACTTTTGTAGTTCAGTGAGGGAGAACCACGTTCCTAAAGAAAAGGATGATGTTTACATGGAGAAATCCCCTAGAGGTGGAAGGTTGTAACTGTACAGAAGGTGCATTTGCATAATGGTGCTCCTGTCGCGGACTGGAGGTCACCTGTAATATATGATGTACTATGTGAGTTGGAATTATGTTGCCAGCATCCTGGCCAGGGTGCCTGGTTGAAATTGCATATCCATGTGATTAGAACTGTGATACCTTTTAGGATCGGTGATTGACTTGCATTGCACATGGTTCCAGACATGATAAGTACCTGTCTTTCCAAGTGATGCTTAGGCATGTATTCTTGCTACTGCGTAGTTGAGCAACCAGACTATCAGCCACTGTGATTTAAGTGTAATGTAAGGTCAGTATTGGGTGCTCTGAGTCAGGGTTATATGGCACTATGACAGGTGTTCCCAGTATAAATACTTGTTGAATAATGGGGTGGGCAGCCACTGGGGTGGTGCCAGTGGAAAGGGCCCTTACACCAGGTTATGGTTAACCCGTGGTATTTGGGGGCAAGTTGATATTCATACATTTGACATTTGAGTGGTGGTACCAGACCCCTCTTCCTGCAAGAGGGTTGGGAATGTTTATGCAATGTCAATAAGTATTTCCATCAGCTTATGTATATTTGTAAATGGATGCATAGTATTGAGTAGTGTGTGTGTAATAAATGTACTCTTCCTTTTTATAAAGTAAAGCACAGACTGGACAATCGATTATTGAGTGTTATTTTCGCGTACCCGTTAATGGTGACTACTAGCTCACAACATCTCCCTTGAGTAAGCCTTCTACTGCTCTGCAATGCCACCCTCTGGGAATCAAGCTCCACAATGGGGTGTTTAGTTCCCAGTGAAGTACAAATGCAGACCCATTACTTGTGCAGGCCTCAAAATGAATGCCTCATTTTCTAACAGTCCAAGACACAAAACATAAAAGGTTTACCTGTTCCCAATCAAAAGTTTGTGTGTTTTAATTGTAATAAGGCAATCCAATGTGATCCAAAGGGAGAAGTATGCCTCACAGTAGTGAACATCAATTTTAGCAGTTTTTCACTACCAGGACATGTAAAACATAATAGTACATGTCCAACTTTTTAATTACATGCACCCTGTCCTATGGGTTGCCTAGGGCCTACATTAGAGGTGACTTACATGCAATTAATGGGGAGATCAAGGCTTGGCAAGGGGGCTTTATTGGCCAGTTAAATTGGCAGACTAGAACATCCTTTAGGTTGTAGTGGCGGGTCTGGGACATGCTTTAAGGGGCTAATTAAGAGGGCACTTTGTGTGTTATATATCTACATAAGTGGGTGACACAAAATGTCCTGTAGGCCTACAAGTAGCATTTAATTTACAGGCCTTGGTCTATGGTATTACTCTTTACTAAGGATTTATAAGTAAATTAAATATGCCAACCAGGTATAAGCCAATTTTGCAATGTTTAAGGGAGTGAGCACAAATACTTTCACACCGATTAGCACTGCTAAAGTACAGAGAGTCTTAAAGTCAACAAAAATAAATCCAGCAAAATAGGAGGGTGAAGGCTAAATTTCTGAGGAAAGACCACCCTCATGCTGACAGATCTAACACTAGCGATTTGTAATGGCCATTGAAGGAAGAATGAAACCTCCCACCCTTCACAAAGTGTGGGGGTATGTGTGTTCTTCCTAGTCTTGGCAATGCCAGTTAATAAGATTAGTCAGATTATCTTCATCTTTATTACTCAGTTTAGCTGCACACATATAATATCACATTTCGGATTGAATCTTTCGTTGACTCATTACCAACAATTTATGTGTGACATTGCCATATTTGCATTATTCTTAGAGGCGGCAAGATGTCCCCATGCCTTATATGTTTCCTGCTGAACAAAGTACTGATGTGAAAGTGAGAAGCTCCACTCTCAACAAGGCAGACTCCGTTCTACCTTCCTGCTTAACTGAGAACCATGAATATGATAATATATATATTTATATATTCTGGTCCAATGAAAGCCAAAATATTATCCTCGGGTGCGGATAATATGATTGTCTGCGAGTACAGAAATCTTGCTCTCCCAAACTTTTATCAGTTCAATGGCAGAAGGCAAACATCCCTAGTACCTCGAAATAAAGGCACTACTGCATTCATCGTTACTGTCCAGGAGTGAAGCCAGTATTGTAGCCTGGAGGTACAGCTGTCCTTAGTATTTGTGAGTTTGTGTATTGCAGTGCCACCATCACTAGTGCCTCAGAGCGCCACCATTACTAGTGCATGTATCGAATCAATATGATTGACGAAAAACATTCAGTTAATATTAACACTTACTGACTTTTGCCAAAGTTTTTGGGTGTTTTCAAGTTTGAACTAGGCAATTAGGAATATTTACAGAAACATTAGGGCTTCTGTAGCCTTTGTGTACAAAACTAATTGTAGTGGTATGTTGCAGATGACTTAATTTATAATTTAACTGGGCAGTTGGTAAAGCCCGTTATTCCTTTAAGTTAGTAATTATTGCTAAACTCCACCAGAAATCTACATTAATGTGTCTACTATCGGGAAGAAATGTCCTGTGCAAATAAATACCTCCGGACAGAATGGGTTAATTTAAAATAAACATTATATTGTTTCTTCAGAAAGCTTGCTGGTGATAAGCATTTGTTTTTACTCTCGAGCATCTCCAACGTAAATGTGTTTCAGTTAAAAATTGATTCCATTTGCTTTTCTGTATTAAGCAAATATGTATTTTAAATATAAAATGATGAAATGCTGGAGGATAAAATGAAAATAATGCATAACTAAAATAGGACACTGGAACTGATAAGAAAATGTGAAAATAAAAGGCAAAATTGATGTCCATTTTAATGCCTTGTGAAAAGCAAACAAATGTTTGTTAGGATGTTTCTGCTGGTAAAATAAATAGTACTCCGCTTCAGGATGCAAAAAGATAAATATGTTCGTTATGGTCCAGCATCAAGAAGCAATGTGTTCATGTATGAAAGTCAAAACAATATTTCAAAAAGAGCAATCGAAACGTCCAGAGAGTAGGCGCGCACCGGATGTGACTTAAAAAATGGATATTGTCATAGGGTCCTAATAAAGAAAGCCACATTTATTTTGCTTTTGTTAGCATTGTAGAGGTTATATAGGACTTAAGGTGTAATTTAGATCTTGGTGAATGCTGGGCATATGCCAAAATGCCAGCTTCCCATCCATTAACCTTGTGGTTCCCAAGAACAATTTAGAGGTCGTGTGCTTTTTTCCCGGAGGAGTCACAGCTGCCTCTATCGTTGAAAACGCTTGACCAGACTGCGGGATAACAAGCCAGCGTGACAGTCCCTATTCATTACTCATTTTCCAGGCCCGATGCAGGCATAGTAAACCAAGGCCATACAGTTGTGTAATGTCAAGCAAATCATGCCTATTGGATTTTTTATTACAGAAATGGATCCTATTTTGGACGTTCGTTTCGGAAAAAAACAAATGTCTGGTGAAATAAAAATATGATGGGCTCCTCCACATTAGCAATGAGAAGAGCTTAGCTTTTATCTCAGGGATCGCCAGCAGGTAGTCATTAATCTGTATTATAGTAACCCTGGGCAAAGCACTACACTACGCTTGCGTAGTTTGCGAAGTTTCTGCTACTTTGCACTACGCAAACTGCACGTAGCACAGTGCAAACATGCGTAGCGTAGCGTAGTGCAAAGCGGTCATTTTTTGCTTGCTCACGGTCCTCAACGTCAAGTTGGCAACCGCAAGCAAGCAAAATGACATCCCAGCGGGACTTTTTCCTCGTTCGCGATCAACAACATCAAGTTGCCGGTCGTGAGCGTGGAAAATAAACCTCCTGGTTAGTTTCTCAACGCGGGCGGTCAGGTTTCTCATTGCGAGTGGTCGCATATGCTCGCGACCGCTCGCGATGCGAAACTACCAGTCTGCATTGAGAAAGCTGCAGCTCGAGTAAAAATCTACTTGAGCGGCAGAAAACTACAGCTTGCACTGTGCAAGATGCCGTTTTCAGTGATTGCACTGTGCCGGATGCTTGTCCACACTGTGCAATCATTGAAAATGGCATCTTGCACAGTGCAAACAGGGTTATTACGCAGTTCGTGTAGTGCTACGCGTAGCTCACGTAGTGCGAAGTGCACTTCACGTAGCTACGCATAGCGCTACTTCGCGAACTACGCCCAGGGTTATATTATAACAAGCAGTCCTACACCACATCATGGTGGAAGGGAAGGTCGTCCACTGGTGTCAAACTGAGAGTGGCTTTGCAGTGGCAGAAAACAAACTGCAGGTGCCTCCATTCAGAATACGGTGAGGGTCACTTGAGATTCCCATATGTCAGATATTCATAGGCCTTAGACTTAAAGTGAGTCCTCTGAAATGATACTCTTCTCTCCATGTATGGTTTTGTTGATCCTTTCACTGTTTTTTATAGTGTTGTTAGAGAATGAAGTGAAACACAGTGCAGATCATGGGTACTTTGTTATAAAGCACAATTCTGATCTCTTCTCAGACAAAGTTGTTGACCAGTAGTCAGCATAGGAGTACCATGAAGTGAGAGGCATGCATTTGTACACTTAATGAAGGGTGCTATTGTTCCAAATCTGCTTTACTCTCATGGGATAAGGCTAAAGACGGGTTGGTTATAATCACAACAGAGTAGGAAATCCTGATCACACAAAAAAGGAAATTTTCAAAGCCTTAACTTTGATAATCTCGCCTCTGGCAATAGTTAAATATAGGATAGGATCGGATAGGATAGAATAGGATAGTATTTATAAAGAGCACTCTTACCAAGTGGTGATTTGAGTGATTATAGAGACCATTAGCAGAAACCATGAAGCTGATCAATGCGTAATAATGGTATCGATCAATATACCAGATGAGATCATCAGACATTCGGGACATGGGTTTGTTCTGCATAACTGATTAACAAAAGGGAATAATGCACCTTGTGGAATGATGCAACTTTTGAAATGTGATATTAGGCATGCTATGGCTTTAGTTGTTACCAGGTCAAATTAAACATAATAGTATTCAGTAAGTTAACTAAACTAGGTAACTAAAGGCAAGTACATATGTTCCACAGCATATGCAAGAGTGGGCTCGGAAAAAGAAGATTCATATGAAAGGAATAGATTAAATAAATGGACTCAATCTGACAATGATTCAGCATAATTAAAATAATTTGTTTGAAAGCAATTTAAAGATTTCAGTTAAGTATAGTGCATAAAAACACAAAGAACCACTGGTGGTAATCTGGCCATACAAGACTGGGTGAAAGTCTAAAGCGCAGGCTGACTACCATGGAGTTCAGCTCAGATACAGGGACCAGGTTAGTCCTCCTGAAAATGCTACCTTGAGAAGTCCAGAACAAACAGTTCCATTCATGGTGTGGGAGGCCGCAAGAATCAGGAAGAGCATTGTGGTTGGTCTTTGCTGTGGCGCAAAGAGCAGGCTGGGCGTTGTCCGTCATCACTGGTGGTTGCTGTAGCTTGAAGAGTTGGATTCACAGGAGCTTTGTATCACCAGTCAGCATGGGCAGCATGATATTTGTGCGAACAAGCTGGGTCATGGTCCCAAAGTGCCCAAAGCTTCATGATTTCTCCTTTTTGAGTCAGAGTACACTCTCATGCCAGCCAAGGGTTCGTGACCTGGTGAGGAACCTCTTGGGGATCAGGGACTCGCTCCTGCAGAGGCCGGCAAAACTCCGCCAGTTCCAATTGCAGGTCCAGTTCCAGGCAGCAGGTCAGCTGGGTAGATGCAGAGAGGCCTCTGCATCTTCGTATGCCCCTATAGTGCAGAGTAGGAGATCAGTCAGCTGACCCTTGGAGTCTCTCAGCCTGGGATGAAGGGAGCAGGTCCAGACGTACTTCTCAGCAAGCAGGACAGTGCTCAAGCTGTTGGGTGTTCATCTATGGTATCTACAGGTCCAGGACTGTACCAAAGAGTGGGTCTGAGGGTCCTATTTAAGTATGTGGTGCCCATTTGAAGTGGGAGATGCTGCTGGAGTTTTCCTCCTTCAGAGGTGTCTGGAATGTCCTGCCTCCCTGCCCTGGTCCCAGTCTGTCTGGGGCCCAACGGGCTAGTGTAAATTCCTTTGTGTGTGAGCTAGGCAAGTGCCCTTGAAGTGCAAGTGTGGTAGGTGAGCTGTGTCCCAACAGCTACCCAAAAAGGGTTTCCCGGCGCACAAGACAACGCAGCATAGAAGGACGATCAATTCAGTCAAAGAACGATTATTGATCAAACAACCAGGTTTTTATTTCTTTCCTGAACTTGGAATAGCACTCCTCTTTGCGTAGGTGGAGTGGTAGTGTGTTCCATAAAGATGGGCCTTGGTGGGCGAAGGATCTGCCACCCATTCTGGTGAGCTTGAATCTGGGGACACAATACGTTGCAGCTGAACATGATCGTAAGTTTCTTTGAGGGGTGTAAGGTTGAACTAGTGCCTGAAGATATTTTGGTGCAGTGCCTGCTTTTATTTTAAACATATAGTTTAAGGCCTTGAATCTTATGCGGTTTTCCACTCGGAGCCAGTGAAGTTTTCGCAGATAAGGGGATACATGGATATTTTGGGGTATTTGGCACAAAATGCGGGCAGCCGCGTTCTGTATCAATTGAAGTCTCCTTATTATTCCTTTGTTTGCACCAAGATATAAGATGTTCCCGTAGTCAAGCCGGGATGTCACTAAGGCATTGACTACGGTTTTCTGCATGGAAATGGGCAACATCCATACTATCTTTTTGAGCCATCTTAGGATGGTGAAGCAAAGTCCAACTACCTTACTGGTCTGTTGCTTCATGGACAAAGCATTGTCCAGGATCACACCCAGGTTACGAGCATGAGAAACTGGTGTTGGAAGATTTCCCATCTGGGCAGGCCAGTGTAAGGCATTCCATAAGTCCGGCTGTTTGCCCATCACAAGGATCTCCGTCTTTTCTCTGTTTAATTTCAGCTGGTTAACAGTCATCCAGTTGAAAATGTTCAGGAGACCTTGTTTGAGCATAGACGGAGATGATGGATGAGATTCTGAAAGCCTGAAAATGATCTGAGAATCATCTGCATACGTCATAAATGACAATCCAGATTTTTCCACTAGGTCCGCCAGGGGTCTAAGATAAAGGTTAAAGAAAAGGGGGCTGAGAATGGATCCTTGCGGTACTCCATGGGGGGAGTTGACAATTCCAGAGCAAGCAGTAGAAGATGCTATCTGGAAAGTCCGTTGGTCTAGGAAGGATTTAATCCATCTTAGGGCCTTGCCTTGAATTCCGTTGTTTTCTAGTG
Source organism: Lissotriton helveticus (assembly GCF_964261635.1). Taxonomy (NCBI): domain Eukaryota; kingdom Metazoa; phylum Chordata; class Amphibia; order Caudata; family Salamandridae; genus Lissotriton; species Lissotriton helveticus. The sequence continues at coordinate 1,771,255,146 of NC_136063.1, forward strand.
TAATAAGTAATTTTTGGTGCGACACAGTATCAAAGGCTGCGCTTAAGTCGAGTAGAACAAGCGCAACCATTTGACCCTCATCCAGATGTTTCCGGATGGTTTCTGAGACTCCCAGTAGTGCGGTTTCAGTAGAGAAACCTGCGCGGAAACCCGATTGTGTTGGGTGGAGAAGGGAATTTTCGTCCGTGAAGCTGGTGAGGGCTGAGTGCACATGTCTCTCTAGACATTTGGAGAAGGCCGGGAGGAGGGAGATGGGTCTATAATTAGCCAATGTTTCCGGGTCAGCTGTTGGTTTTTTCAGAAGTGGAGTTACTATTGCATGTTTCCAGAGGCTGGGTACTTCATCGAGCTCCAATGAAGAATTTAAGGTGTCCACAATGATTTCAAGGGAGGGGGGTCTAACTCTTTCATGATTTTTATGGGAATGGGGTCTTGTGGAGATCCTGATTTGATAGTCTTCATAATGGATTGAAAACTGTCAGCTGTAATACGTGGCCAATGTTGTAAAGACTCGTTGACAGTGGGAGTATACTCCAGCTCTTGTTTAATGATGGTATCGACTTTGTTCCTGTCGATTTCAATGATCAATTTTTCTATTTTATCCGAGAAAAATTGAGCAAGGTCCTGGCGTTGCTTTCCATTTAAGGGACGGGCCGAAGCTATAGTTTGGGCACCTGCTAAATCTTTGACTGTATTGAATAGAGTTTTAGGTTTATTAACAGCTGTCGTGATGGTATGGGATACATAGGCAGCGCGTGCTTTTTTACATGCGGTATGGTATAGATTCCTGGCTATTTGGTACCTTTTTTCTTGTCGGGGGCGAAGTCTTTACGCCACAGCCTTTCGAGTACTTTGCATTTAGTTTTGTCCTTCTTGAGAGTATCATTAAACCAAGGAACAGGTGGGCGATGAATATTTCCCTTCGTGGGTACGGTAGGCATGCAGGTCTCCGCCGCTTGACTGAGCCATTGTTGCGTGGCGCGTGCAATGCCTTCCATGTCTTGGGTCATGTTGGGTGTATTCCTGCTGAGTGCCAAGTTAAGTTTGGGGATATCTAGCATTTTCCAATTTTTTCTAGCTGTGGGATGGGGTATAACTTGAGAGCGGGAGTTTGTCGGCGGTTTCAGATTGAATTTAATCAAATGGTGATCGGACCAGCATACCGGGTTAGTATCTTGCCAAGTGAGTTCTAGAAGATTAGAGAGTATTGGATCAAGCAGATGACCAGCCACGTGGGTAGGTCCAGAGTTACGAATATTTATCCCTACCGCTGACAGATCTACTAGAAATTTCGCACAGGCCGTATTGGACTGGTCCTCTAAGTGTAGATTAAAATCTCCAATTAATGAGAAATTTTTCGAAGCCAAGACAGAAGGGGTAATACGGTCCACAAATTCAGAAGTTCATTTGGAACCATTCCCGGGAGGTCTATATATCAAGGCACCAGAGAGCGTAAAATTAGGCTTCAGACATAGTTTGAAAAGTGTAGCTTCGCAGCCCGGGATTGGAAGTGTCTCGACTGTACATTTGAGAGATTTATCATAAATGACAGCAAGTCCACCCCCAGTTTTCATTGGCCTGTCCTTTCTAAGAATCGCATATGTTGGGGGAAGGGCAAAAGCCACATCCGGACCAGATCCCTCATGTAGCCAGGTTTCAGTGAGGAACAGAGCGCTCGGTTTGTCCTCATGCAGCAGGTTAAAAATATCCAGTTTGTGTTTGGGTAGAGATCGACAATTAATATACAAGAAATTAAAAATTTCTTCTGAGGGGGGGGGACTGTTTCTGAGCCCTCTTGCGCCTTGATCTACGCGGCGGGTAGGGTTGGAAAGCAGATACTGTCAAGCTGCAATTTGGACATACTGCCTTACCAGTGTGTGGAATATCTAGTAGTACACAGTCGCCCTGCATCCTAGGTCTCAGTGCTTTCAATTGATCGGATGTCCATTTTCTGGGAGACCTAGTGTATGAGACACAGCCCTCTGCCCCCTGGTCCGTCCTGGCACGGACGGGCACAGACGGGCTGGTCTTTGGCGTGTCTTCGGCGCGGAGTCGGCGCTGATGCTGCGCGTCATCGCTGCGCGTATTAGATGACATCAGTGTTTCGTAGAGGCCGTGCTCGTGATCAACACCGCCTCTCCACACTCTCAACCAATCTCAGCCCGGCCCCGGGGAGGAACCCGGAAGAAAGGTATCGCCCTGCACCCTCCACAACAATCAAGCCTAGCGCTTGCGGTGGACCGGGGTAGCAGGGGCGGCAAGAATTGCCACAGAGAGGTCTACAAGTGGAATTAGGTACAGTATTAAAATTTTAAAAGTTAAAGTGCCTCCGTGCAGTTAAAACACACAGATCAACATACAATGGTTAAAAGTATCAAAGTCACGCTCTCAGTGCAATTCTTCACTCAACTACACCAAGCGTTCTGACTCGTCCAAGTTCGCGCAGCACACAGTCAATGCGCGTGTGACCCTTGATTATGATATTGTCGTGAGGAACGTGGGTGAACCGGGAATCTACTGCGGTCGTATCTAGTAAAACGTGCCGGGACCATTTACCTAATTGGTTGTAATGGGGCATTACAACCTATTAGGTAAATGGTCCCCGCATGTTTTACTAGATCCAAACGCAGTAGATTCCCGGTTCACCCGTGTCCCTAACTGGTCATCACTCAGCATGTCTTTCCCAACGCTGTTTTGCTATTATAGTAACCCCAGCACTTCTGCTCGGTTTCACACGGGTTACTTTTCACAGGCTGGACAGCCTTTGACATTGCATGACTGTAATATGCACTCTCCATTTAATTCTTTTGGCCTTGATGCGCAAATAGTGCCTTCTGTATTAGTGAGTGCAATTTTAACGTGTCTGGCATATGTATAGCACTCAATTCTTAATTATGAATATTTGTACTTTTTTCTCTTTTTTCTCCTTCCTTCTTTCCCCACGTCATTGAAATCTACTGTTATGTGGTAGTGTCATACTTTCAAGACAACATACTCATCATGGGTAAGGACAAAGAAGAGCACGATTGTAAATGAAACAAGTGTTGAGGAAGTTAGCAGAATATGGCCTCCCGGCTGAATTGGGAAAGTGCAAATATGCCCTTTGGTCTGTAACTTACTTAGGGCGTGATATAGGCAGGAAAGGCATCACACCTAAGAAAGACATAATTAAAGCAATTAGTTAAGCTCCTGCACCTAATACCAAAGAAGAAGTCAGAGACTTCCTAGGTCTGGCAGAATTTGATAGAAAATTTGTTAGGAACTTTGCAACCATAGTTGTTGCTTGGCATGTCAAGATGGCGGTCGCACTTTAGGAGTGCTCTGGACCCCTCTGTCATCTCTGCCACGATCCGCCGACATCGGCTGCCTTCTGACCCCCAGAGCTGCACCCATTATTTCTGGCAGCCTGGCTTACCTGTTTTGAGCCGTCCTCTGCGGCGATTGACCATTCTGACATCTTGTGGCCTGTTTGTCGTAATTGGCATGGCCGCGTTAGCGATTAGCTGAAACTACACGCTGTCCTCCTTAACTTGGCTATGTATGAAAATGCCATTTTGAATGTTGCGGCGGCCATCTTAGACCATAAGCGGCCTCGTGGCCGGCGTGCCCCTTTAGTCCGTTGTCCGTTCCACTGACCACTTCAGTCTGCCCAGCAACAGGCTATTGTTAGTACTGGTCAAGCTTGCACATGCGCAGTCCAAACTGACCAGTAAGCCTTCAGGAATGTGCGCCAAACTGACCAGCGGAGTTGTGCCCCCTCCAATGAGCTGGCAGTGTTCCAAAACATGACCATATATGTATATAAATGTGTCCTAAACTTGTGCCGCCTACCTTTTATTGCCCCAAAACTGTATATAAATCGGGGTCACACCGGTGTTCGGTGTGATACCTCTTGCATTACCGAAGGGTGCTGTTTGAGTGTACCACCACCCCATGGGGTCTTAATAAACTTGTGATTTGCCTTTTACAGTTTCCGTGCCAACAGTTCTTGAGTGTAAGTGGGTTATCTTCGGTGCATGTAGGCCTTGGGAACCCTGATTACTACAAATTGGCGACCACGAAGGGACTCATCGGTGACTCGGATGCCCGAAGGAGAGGTCGTGACGAAGGCTTGGAAACTCGCCATGGACGCGCGCTGCCACGAGTGACCCGAGTCTTGGCTCCCACGGTGTTTCTTCCTTTCCTTCCGATCTGACCTTCCAGGTGGCGCCGGTCCCCGACTGAGTTTTCGATCGTCTGTGTTGCCGGGAAAGTGCCGTTTGGCTGATTTGATCACAAGACCTTGGCAGTTGGAATCTGGACATTTGAGAATTTGGGTAAGAGTTGTGTTCGGTAAGGTAGTCTTCGGACGCTTACTGAAGTTCTATGATTTGTGTTTGGTAAGGTAGTCCTCGGGCGCTTGCCGAAGTCCTACGATCTGTGATTTGACTTGAGTTAGCTAACGTTTGTGAATTTGTGATCCTTTGAACTTATATGTGTAGTGCACTTCACATAGGCAGGCATGTAGAGATGTTTCTCTAACTTTGTTTTTTTCCTCTGAGCGGCACAGTTGTGTGAAGTATTGTAAGTGCCATTTTTGTACGGTGTCATGCTTTCGTGATACTTTTTGAACATGCCTGTTTTTAGCACACTCCGAGGGATGTGCTGTCTTGGAGAGGGTACCACAATTAGGTTAGCGGAAGCACAGCCGGCTCCCCCAGAGGGAACACCAAATCGCGAGATGTACATCAAACTTGGCCTTCCCCCTATTATGTACAGTAAATTATGGCATAAGTACACAAAGGCCGATCCTGAATTGCAATGGCCTCTACATGGGTCATTCGATTTACGTAAAGTACAGTTTGTAGAGCAATGTTTGTTTCAACGCAGGTCTAGACAAAACATGTTTGATTGTGTGCGAATGTGGGAAAAAGCGGTGCGTGAGCGTATGAAGCGTGAAGTTGCCTTGGCGGACAAAGAACAGCGCAAGGCTGTTCGGGATAAGGCTTTGCAGCTTGAGGAAAAGGAGGCTCAGGAGAAGAAAGAGAGGGAGGAACGGGAACGTAAATTGCAAACGACTGGTCAATTTCCTATTCGCCGACCGCTTTATCCTGTCCTTAATAATGAATTTGATGATTTTTCATTGCTAGATCGGTCACCGCCTCCGTACGTTTCGCCGACGGCTCCAGCTGAAGATCCGGGAGATGATGGGCAGGATAAGTCGGAAAAGAAAGGTGTATCCGCTCTCAGGTTTACTGCGGAGAGGTCCGCACATTTACGTAGTTGGGCTCGTAAAGTGAATAAGAACTGTGTTTCTCAGTCTGAGGTGATTGCAGAGAGGGGTAAATGGTCGGAACTTGAATTAATGTACTTTTTGTCTAGTTTGGCGGATGAAGTTGTTGCCGCGTATCGTGATCTTTCAGATACGTTAGAACCTAAAGCTTTGTCAGTGCATCGTGAGAATTTGGATAAAGGTTTATTTGATCTTGCAGATGTCGATGACCTATTCAAGCAATTGATCCAATTGCGAGATGAAACGACCAGATTACGGGAGGAGCGGAAAAGGAGGCAAAAGGAGGCCGAATCGGCGCCTGATGAGCAGATTAAGGAGTGTTCTCTCCGGGGTTCAGATAAGAGTTCTGCGTTGCATGTTATGCCTATGCGTGAAGCCGCGCCCTTGTATGTTCCACCCAAAGGGGAAGGTACAGATGATGATAAATTGTCAAAGGATGCGAAAGGGTATTTTGTATATAATTGGGTATACACGCCTTGGAATAGAGCAGATGTTATGGCATTGAAAAATTCTCTACCTGATCTTCGAAAAAAATCCGGCGGCATTTTATGAAGGGGTGGAAGGGGCTATTTCGTCTTATGTGATGACTCTTGTGGATATAGATTTGTTCTTTGGGTTAATTTTACCACCTGATATGTGGAGGCAGATTCGTAAAAATAATGATGAAACAATATTGGGGGGCACATGGAAAGAAATAAATGCTGCCGATTTAGATAGGGAACCGGCATGTAAGCCTTGTCAGTTAATTCTAGATCTTCCGGCAGCTATTTTGATTAAATTAAAGACGCTTGTTCCCTCTAAAAAGATCGATTGGACTATGCTAACGTCGTGTAAACAGAAACCCGATGAAACGGTTTCAGATTTCTTTACACGTTTTGAGGAGGCATTCCATGATTACAGTGGTCAATCTTTAACAGACGATACGGGTCGACATCTGTTTGTAGATAAGTATGTGGCTAATCTCCTACCGGAGATTGCAAAACGATTGAAGACGAGTGAAAGTTCCTGGGCCACGGCGACCCCAGCGTCTTTGTTAACTATGGCTCAGTACTATGAGCGGCAGGAATTGGAGGCTAAAGAAAGTGTAGAGAAAAAGGCGAAGGAACTGAAAACGAAGGTGATGTTGGCGCAGGTTCGGGGAACACAGGGTAGAGGGAATGATAGAGGTAGACGAGGTGAAGGAAATACGTCGTATGGTCGTACGGACATAGCGGGGGATCAGTGCGCTTATTGTAAGGAGTTTGGGCATTGGGCCGAAGATTGTCCGGTACTTCGCGAACAGCGTAGTCAGCGTGGTCGAGGAGGCGGAAGGTCGAGAGGAGGTTATGCGGGAGCGAGAGGTGGCGGAAGTGATCGTGGAAGGGTTGAGGAGAGGGGCCGTGGCCAGGATGAACGTAACACGTTTGATAGGCGGAATCAATATCAGATTTCGGAGGGTGAGAATGTGGAGCATCAGGATTATGTGCATGCATAGGACTGCGTAGGATGGGGTAAGGAATCAGTTGAAGTGCCGGTAGATCAGCAGGGTCCATATGTAACAGCGGGTATTCTGGGTTCTACTGATCAATTTCTAGTTGACACAGGAGCTACACGTAGCGCTTTGTCGAAAAACTTGGTTCCGAGGGCTCCCCTGTCTGGCGAAATGATTACATGTGTAGGGTTTGATGGCACACCCTCCCCCAGCCCATTGTCCAAGCCCCTTGCACTATGTCTTGACAAATACTTTAGTTTTGGTCAATTTTTGTTATCACCCCATACACCAGATAATATCCTGGGTATTGATTTGCTTAAATATTTTCGAGCAACGATACGTTGCGCTCCTGAGGGAGTGAGGGTTATCCTGAATGACAATTATCCTGACCCCGACAGGTTTTACGCCATCTCAGATATTCCAGCCTTGGCCTCTCTGCCGCATACGTTATGGGCGACCTCAGATACGGATGTGGGAGAGATGCGTATTCCACCAATACACATTACTGTTAAGGAGGGGGCCCCTCTACCACGAGTACCACAGTATAAGATCTCGAGAGAAGGTGAACTTGCATTGACACATATTGTTCAGGATTTGATTTCTGCAGGGGTTGTGGAGGAGGTCCCTTATAATGTTTGCAACAGTCCTATTCTTCCGATCCTTAAACGAGATACTGACGACAAAGTCTATCGCTTTATTATTGACTTGCGAGAGATCAATAAAATTGTCATTCCCCAATACCCGGTGGTGTCCGATATTACGACTCTGCTTACGCTGGTCCCACCCACGGCCACCACGTTTAGCGTAATTGATTTAAAGAATGCGTTCTTTTCCATTCCTGTTCATTCTGATAGCAGATACTTGTTTGGCTTCACGTTAAATAATAAATCGTATAGATTTTGTCGTGTTCCCCAAGGTTATACTGAAAGCCCTAGCATCTACAGCCAGGCTTTGAAAAGGCAGCTAGATTCGTTTAAATTGCAGTCTGGCGTTGCTCTCATCCAGTACGTGGATGACCTTCTGCTTGCTGCTGACACTTATGCACAATGTGAGGAAAGTACACTTGCGTTGCTTTCCTTTTTGGCACAAACCAACCATAAGGTTTCGAAAAAGAAACTCCAATACTGTAGACCTCAGGTGACCTACCTCGGTCATCTGTTGTCTAAGGAGGGGCGTGCATTAACATCTGATCGAATTCAAGCAATTTTAGATACACCAGTCCCCCGCACGCAGAGAGATGTACGTGCCTTCATAGGATTGACGTCTTTTTTTAGACAGTGGATTATGGGTTTTTCACACATCATAAAACCCTTGCTAGCATTATTGTCCAAAGCTACACCAATGCCTCTAGAATGGACAGATGATTGTCAGAAGGCTTTTGAACAGTTGAGACAGGCCCTTTGTTCTGCACCCGTGTTAGGCACACCAGACTACACGAAACTTTTCACATTGTACGTGCACGAGAATGATGGGTGCGCGTTGTCAGTGTTAGTGCAACTACACGGGGATAAGCAGAGACCATGTGCATACTTCTCTGCCATTTTGGATCCTGTAGCACGAGGGTTGCCTGGGTGTTTTCGAGCGGTAGCAGCAACGGCAGTGGCCATACGACAGAGTGAGGGAATAGTGTTATCGCACAAGCTGCTGGTGTTAGTTCCTCACGCAGTAGATGCTCTGCTAAACCAAACAAAGACCCAATACCTCACGAGTGCACGGCTAACGGGATACGAGCTGACACTTTTGGCGCCACATATTACACTAAAAAGATGCGCTACCCTGAACCCTGCCACTTTATTGCCCTATCCGGCCGAGGAGGGTCAGGAAGAAAAACATCATGATTGTGTTTTCCTGACCGAGGAACAGACAAAGGGTCGTGTTGACTTACAGGATGCGCCACTTCCAGATGTGGATGGGGAACTGTGGGTTGATGGATCGTGTTTAAGGCTGCCAGATGGCACGACTTCCGCAGCTTATGCGATCACGACACTTAAGACAGTGGTAGAAACAGCTAGGATACCACAGAAATCGGCTCAGGCAGCAGAGCTGATAGCTTTGACAAGAGCCTGCGAATTGAGTGCTGGCCTATGTGTGAACATATACACAGACAGCCGGTACGCCTTCGGAGTAGCACATGACTTCGGGCTACTCTGGAGGGAGCGTGGGTTTCTGACATCACATGGAGAACACATTATGCACGGAGAGCTAGTGCGTGATCTCCTAAATGCGTTGCTTGGCCCAAAGAAAGTAGCGATAGTAAAATGCAGTGCTCATAAAAGGATCACGGATAAAGTGGGCCAAGGAAATGCCTTTGCAGACAGCATAGCTAGACAAACGGCTATGTCCCGAACTAGCTCCCCCATGTATGTGATACAATCGCAGGCTGAGCGATGGAGTGATGCTAGAGCAGAAATATTGGACATTCAAAAATCAGCTACTGAATCTGAACTTGCGGCATGGGCAGCAGATGGGGTACTAGATGACGAGGGTTGTTGGAGAAGCAAAGACATGGAGAAATGGAAATTGCCTGCGGCTTACTTGCAGGCGATGGTCCAGATGACACATGGACTGGCGCATGTTGGAGCTCTTGCAATTACTCGGCTGTTAACACGAGCTTGGGAACATCCTGAGATCGCTAATACTGCGAAGAGAGTAGTGCAGACCTGCCTGGTTTGTTTACAACACAATCCCGGAAAGGGGACCCATACTCCGAAAGGAGGGTTCGTTCCACCTTCTGCACCATTTGAGGTACTCCAAATGGATTACATCCAACTCGAGCGCTGCAACAACCTGAAGTATGTCCTAGTGGTGGTATGTGCCTTTAGTAAATGGGTTGAGGCCTTCCCCACGAAAGACAATACGGCTTTGACAACAGCCAAGGTGTTGCTTAAGGAATTCTTTCCTCGCTTTGGAGTTTGCAAATTTCTGTGGAGCGATAATGGGCCTCATTTTGTCGGAAAGATTGTGGAGTATGTACTGAAGGGGTTAGGGATTCAGCAGAAGTTCCACGCTGTATTCCACCCGCAGTCGGCAGGTCTGGTTGAGCGGTACAATGCTACGTTGAAACTTAAGCTGGCCAAAATTGTGGCATCTACATCGTTGAAGTGGCCAGACGCTTTGCCGCTAGCACTGCTCTCTCTTAGATCAGTACCCCATTCACGAACTGGCCTTACCCCCTATGAGGTGGTGTTTGGGCGCCCCATGAATATCTGGGGGGTGCCTAAGCCGCGATTAATACATGATGTGCCTTGTGTTATGATGAACGACTATTTGGCACGATTAACAAATGATTTACTCTCTATTCATCAACAGGTTCGAGAAGCGCTCCCTGACAACTCTACTGGAGAGGGCCATGATCTCCGTCCTGGGGATCACGTCATGATTCGGTCGTTTGAGAGAGCAAGCAGTTTGGAGCCCAGGTGGAAAGGCCCCGAACAGGTCCTCCTTGCAACCCGAACAGCTGTACGAGTGACCAACAGGAAGCGGTGGGTGCATTCGACACATTGCCGCCGTGTCTCTCCGGATCTGGTGACCCCTGCTGTGCTGACCGACTACAAGGAGATTTTGGAGAAAGAAAAGAGCCCAGCTGTGACGTCGGCCGAAGTTGAGGGAGCCTTCCCGGACCACGCTGTTGCCGGACGAGAGCGCTACAACTTGCGTCCTCGATAAGAAGATTTTTTGTATTTTTTTAATGACTGGTTGGTTACCGCTCCAGGGTTATGAAACGGAAACCGGGAATTCGAAGGGGGGGGGATCAGTTCTGCCAGTGTAGCGACACCCGTCTTGGCCCGGAGAAGAAAACAACGGCCACCTCGGAGTTCAGCACCGCATTTTTCTTTTTTTTAGGTATACACGTACGTGTATCTGAGGCTCTGTGAACAATTTGTGCTATTTGAGACTTTTGCACGAGTATTCCTGAACTATGGAATCAACGGCATCACGAGATAAACGAATATTGGGTGCCTTTCTCTTTGTTCTGACTATTGTGGTGATAGCCGTAATAGCCTGGGTAGTTGAACTTGTGGTGCCTGTACGTGAACATTTGCTGCCGACTACCCCGGCTCCATCTGAACATTTTCACTTTACATTACCCTATCACGAAGAACGACATCGGCAAACCTATCTGAATAACAGTTTTATTCAGATTCTTCATCACACACATAATATGACTAATACCTCAAATTGCTGGGTGTGTGGGATGTTGCCAGGGCACCAGAAAAGAGGGGGCACCCCACTCATTCCACTCCCGTTTTCGCACAATGGATCATGTAACGCCTGGTACACCCTCCTCTTTACCTTGAGATGGCCAACCAAAGGGGGGGTGCTTTTCCGTTTGAACAAAGTATGCACCCATGACAAGGATGGGTTTCCGCGGGCTGAGGGTACTCGATTTGAATGGGAGGAGTACAGGCCTGATAATATGTCTGCCCCACGTGTGTACAGCAACCAGAGAAATGTAAATGTATCCAGCGCACATGTTATTAATGTTATCGCCACTAAAGCCGATTTGTGTATTAGGAATAAGGGTTCGATTGCAGTGGGGAAAAGCGAATGTAACACTACCCTTACTTTTGATAGTCCGAATGGCATCTCATTTGTAGCATCACGAAACACGTACTTCATTTGTGGAACGAAGGGTTACCATCAGCTTCCATTGGGATGGTTGGGCACTTGCTATGTATCGTTTGTGCTACCTCCTGTATTCATTGCCCCACCAATGTATCACAATGATTATACTTTGTATCATGATTTCGTCCTGAATAGGGTTAAACGGACTGTTGTTTTGGATGACATAGACCAAACCGATACTGCTTTGCAACAGTATGTGGACTTCAATTTGGGACTATTTTCCTTCGTGGGGGCTGCACTGAACAGCCGGAAAATAAGACGACTGACACGTGTTGTTGAGGCTGTAGCGAATGACACTGCCATTGCCTTGGGAAACATCACTGAAGAACTACAGATTTCTAGAATTGTTACGCTCCAAAATAGGATGGTGTTGGATGTAGTTCTGGCTGATCGTGGGGGGGCATGTAGAATCATCGGAAGCAGCTGCTGTGTATACATTCCGGACAATTCTCCATCTGTTTATGATGCCATATCCAAGCTCCACAAGATCGCAGCTGAGATACATCCGGACAATGGAACTTGGACACTTTCAGGATGGTTCTGGTCCATGCTTGCTACCTGGGGCTGGAAACTGTTGACAATTCTATGTATAATCGTGGGAGCAATGTTTTTCATATGCCTATGTATTCAATGTGGCCCAGCCTTATGTTCTATGTGTCTATCCGCTTGCATACCATCAAGACGAGCTCTTGCTCATGACAAAATGATGCTTCATAAGGAAGTAACACAAATAATGTTAATAGACATCGAGGACGAACATCCTGATTATGTTCACTATGAGGTAGATTCAGCTAAACGCTAAAAGGGTCGTCTGTCGTAATTGGCATGGCCGCGTTAGCGATTAGCTGAAACTACACGCTGTCCTCCTTAACTTGGCTATGTATGAAAATGCCATTTTGAATGTTGCGGCGGCCATCTTAGACCATAAGCGGCCTCGTGGCCGGCGTGCCCCTTTAGTCCGTTGTCCGTTCCACTGACCACTTCAGTCTGCCCAGCAACAGGCTATTGTTAGTACTGGTCAAGCTTGCACATGCGCAGTCCAAACTGACCAGTAAGCCTTCAGGAATGTGCGCCAAACTGACCAGCGGAGTTGTGCCCCCTCCAATGAGCTGGCAGTGTTCCAAAACATGACCATATATGTATATAAATGTGTCCTAAACTTGTGCCGCCTACCTTTTATTGCCCCAAAACTGTATATAAATCGGGGTCACACCGGTGTTCGGTGTGATACCTCTTGCATTACCGAAGGGTGCTGTTTGAGTGTACCACCACCCCATGGGGTCCTAATAAACTTGTGATTTGCCTTTTACAGTTTCCGTGCCAACAGTTCTTGAGTGTAAGTGGGTTATCTTCGGTGCATGTAGGCCTTGGGAACCCTGATTACTACATGTTCTCCCACCACGCCTCACTCATAATGGCAGCGCTCGCCTCCTGTGTTTCCAGGCATTGAGCGGCGGCTCACCACTGAAGCTGACCAATGTGGATGTACCGGGCGCCACCACCCGTACGAGGAGGAGACAGAGAGGTCTGGTGGGCGCGGCCTGAGGTGGGACACCGGACGGTGCGGCTCAGCCTGCGGCCTCCTTCCGGCTTTGCCCCTTGCCTCCCTACTAGGGATTTGGAGATCGGGCGGTGCCGGGCTCGGCCCGAGGCCTGCACTGTGGGAGCCCCCTGGGATCGGCTGTCAGCTCGGACAGCGGATAGCTCCTACGATGTTCTGAGGCCTGGGCGCACTCGTGGGATCTGGGGGCCTCCGCTGCTGGTTCCGGCTGCAGCGGCCTACGCGCAAACCCAGTTGGCTCTGCTCTTTACCCCCTCTTCTGGTGAGTGTGGTGAAGGGAGTCGCCAGACGGTGCGGTGTGGCCCTGCCAGAGGGGGGGGGGTTTGGCTGCACCACCGGGCAGCGGGGTGGCGAGGGTCTCCCACCCTTACCAGAGTTGGCCAGCGATTGTGCTGCGGTTGGCAGCGTGGTCCTGGGGAGGTCCCCGCCTTGGAGCCTGCTTTCCTGCTGCTGGCCTGGAGCCTAATAGCCCACGCATCCTTCAGGTTGGCGAATTGACTTGACTGGACCGCTCCTTCCCGGGCCGGGCGCTGCCCCGAATTGCGCTTCCGTGGTAACCTGTCACATCAGTTCCAGAGCTGACACTCTCCATGCGGATGCTGGGTGTGGTCCGGAGTGGGGTCCGGCTGGGAGGTCATTGTGAGCCCGGTCCTCCCCGGGGACAGAGCATGGGCAGAACGTACAGATCTGCGAAGGTCGCCACCACTCAGTCCAAAATGGACTGCTTCACCACCCCGGAGGGGGGCTACTGGGGGAGTGGCTCCATCTGCTGAGCTGGCCACTATCCTCCAGGCCATCCACACATCCCAGACCTCGGTGGAGGGCAAAATCGCTGAAGTAAGAGTAGACATGACTCTCATCAGGCAGGATCTTCGCAATGCAAATGCCCGGATTAAAGAGACTGAGTCCAGGATCTCCTCAGTGGAAGATGACATGCAGCAGCTTAAGGGGCAGGTGGTCCCTGGCCCCCAAGCCAATGCTGGGTGCTCCTTCCCGCCCGATTATAATGCGGGTCCTTAATTTCAAAGACCGAGACGCCATCCTATCTGAAGCCCGCAAGCAACAACGGCTCCTCCATGAAAACTGCGCCATTATGATCTACCCAGATTATACCCGTGAGGTACAGGGCCAGCGGTGCTCCTTTGGAGAGGTCAAGCAAAAGTGGAGGGTAAGCATGGGCGGATTTTGCGGATCCACGATTCGCGGATTTGCGTATTCACGGATCGTGGATCCGCAAAATCTGCGGATTTTGCGTATTTGCGGATTGGCGGATTTGGGGCGGGGCTTCCATGCGAGTGCACATGCCTCTTGTGTGTAGAAAAGGTCAGAGACCGATCAGTGCCAGAAAGTACCCTGCCCTTGATATTTATTCAAGAAGACGCCACCGTTTTGTGCCATACCTCTACTCAACTGGAGTACTTTCTACTGGATAATCAGTAAGTGCTACCTCGTTGGGTAAATGTATAGTGCTTTTACTACACTACAGCTGCCTAAAGTGCCAGAGAGTTGTCTACAGCGACCAGGTGTGTGTTACTATGCAATCGAGCCGAAGGGCGCAGGGGTCCCTTGAGTGAGCTATTATAGTGGGTAAATGGCGGGAAGACGGTGCACACCACGAGTGTGTGGGCGGGGCCAAACGGACGAGGCTTCCATGCGAGTGCACATGCCTCTTGTGTGTAGAAAAGGTCAGAGACCGATCAGTGCCAGAATGAACCCTGCCCTTCATATTTATTCAAGAAGACGGGGATAATCTCCTTTGCCTGATTTTCGATGGTATATTTGGGAAGAGGGCACAGCTGCCTGGCCTGTGAACTATTTTACGATGGCGCCGGCAAGCTGCCAGCGCCATCCTAAAATAGTAACTAAATTAGCTTCAACAGGAAGCTCGAATAGATAAAATAAAGCAGATGCACGAGTGCCTGCTTGATTTTATCTATTAGTGCTTCCTGTTGAAGCTAATTTAGTTACTATTTTACGATGGCGCTGGCAGCTTGCCGGCGCCATCGTAAATCACTTACAACAACAGGCCAGGAAGGCTTGAACTTTTGGCCTCGAAATCCGCCGCTCGCAGGTTGCGGATTTTCGGTAAATTCGCGAGAGTTCGCGGATCGCGGATTTACCGAAAATTCGCAAAATCCGCGAGCGTAGCGGATTTTGCGCTCATGCTTAGTGGAGGGCACTTAACATTCAGTATTGGCTCCTTTTTCCAGCTCGCCTGAGGGTGGTATTTGAGAACAAGACACTGTTTTTCGACAGTCCGACGGAGGCTTGAACGTGGGTGACGGAGGAGTGCCCTCTGCGAGCCGAGGGTCATGCCATGGGCAGGGGAAGCGGGGTGGACTAGGCTGCTCTGCTTCCTCACCTCCTCAGCCTCCTCGCAATTGCTCCCGCAGGTGCCATGTTCGGAGGCGGCCGCGCTCGGACTCTCCGCCGGTCACACAAAACAGCTACCCCAGGTTGAGGACGGAGCGTCAAATGGGAGGCGTTCAGGTTCCTTTAGCCGACTGAACGACAGAGGTGACGCGTCCCGGCCCTCAGTGATTGACCTTCTGGATTCAGACCTCTCCCGTAGCCCGATGCTGTTAGTTTGGTTGCTCTCACTGTGTACTCGGTGTTGTTTATTGGGAGGTCGACAGATGCTTCTGTTTCTGAAGTGTAGGGTGGAGGGTGGGGGTGAAGGGAGGTTTGGGAATGTTTTATCCTGTATGTTCTTCTATTATGCGTTGTTTTTTGTTTCAGCTATCGCAGAATTCCACAACTCTCCAGTGGGAGGGGTGGGCATGTCAAAGAAAAACCAAAGGTGGTGATGGACGGAGCGTTGACAATACAAACACTCACCCCCAGTCAACTGATCTGGGTTTAATCCATCACCGTTCTTTAGCTCACTCCGCCAACCCAGTTCAGACATGGCCATATGCAAATCAGTCTGACCCTGTGCCTCATGGGAACAGTCCAGCCCGAACTGCCAAGTCATGTCTTCCCTGCACCGGAATCAAGCTTCCCAGGACCGGTTTCTGGCATTACAGCCGTCTTCAGCCGGGCTTGCTTGACTCCAGTGGCAAAGTGAGCAAGGGACTCACGACTGAGCATACCCTGCCAACTTAGGGCGAACAAAGAAAAACCAAAGGTGGTGATGGACGGAGCGTTGATAATACAAACACTCACCCCCAGTCAACTGATCTGGGTTTAATCCATCAAAGTTCTTTAGCTCACTCCGCCACCCCAGTTCAGACATGGCCATATGCAAATCAGTCTGACCCTGTTCCTCATGAAAACAGTCCAGCCCAAACTGCCAAGCCATGTCTTCCATGGGCCGGAATCAAGCTTCCCAGGACCGGTTTCTGGCATTACAGCCATCTTCAGCCGGGCTTGCTTGACTCCAGTGGCAAAGTGAGCAAGGGACTCACGTCTGAGCATATCCTGCCAACTTAGGGCGAAGAAAGAAAAACCAAAGGTGGTGATGGACGGAGCGTTGGCAATACAGACACTCACCCCCAGTCAACTGATCTGGGTTTAATCCATCACCGTTCTTTAGCTCACTCCGCCACCCCAGTTCAGACATGGCCATATGCAAATCAGTCTGACCCTGTGCCTCATGGGAACAGTCCAGCCCGAACTGCCAAGCCATGTCTTCCCTGGACCGGAATCAAGCTTCCCAGGACCGGTTTCTGGCATTACAGCCGTCTT
Organism: Lissotriton helveticus; assembly: GCF_964261635.1. NCBI lineage: Eukaryota > Metazoa > Chordata > Amphibia > Caudata > Salamandridae > Lissotriton > Lissotriton helveticus. The sequence goes on from NC_136063.1 coordinate 1,771,271,763, forward strand.
CAGCCAGGCTTGCTTGACTCCAGTGGCAAAGTGAGCAAGGGACTCACGTCTGAGCATACCCTGCCAACTTAGGGCGAACAAAGAAAAACCAAAGGTGGTGATGGACGGAGCGTTGACAATACAAACACTCACCCCCAGTCAACTGATCTGGGTTTAATCCATCACCGTTCTTTAGCTCACTCCGCCACCCCAGTTCAGACATGGCCATATGCAAATCAGTCTGACCCTGTGCCTCATGGGAACAGTCCAGCCCGAACTGCCAAGCCATGTCTTCCCTGGACCGGAATCAAGCTTCCCAGGACCGGTTTCTGGCATTACAGCTGTCTTCAGCCGGGTTTGCTTGACTCCAGTGGCAAAGTGAACAAGGGACTCACATCTGAGCATACCCTGCCAACTTAGGGCGAACAAAGAAAAACCAAAGGTGCTGATGGACGGAGCGTTGACAATACAAACACTCACCCCCAGTCAACTGATCTGGGTTTAATCCATCACCGTTCTTTAGCTCACTCCGCCACCCCAGTTCAGACATGGCCATATGCAAATCAGTCTGACCCTGTTCCTCATGAAAACAGTCCAGCCCAAACTGCCAAGCCATGTCTTCCATGGGCCGGAATCAAGCTTCCCAGGACCGGTTTCTGGCATTACAGCCATCTTCAGCCGGGCTTGCTTGACTCCAGTGGCAAAGTGAGCAAGGGACTCACGTCTGAGCATATCCTGCCAACTTAGGGCGAAGAAAGAAAAACCAAAGGTGGTGATGGACGGAGCGTTGGCAATACAGACACTCACCCCCAGTCAACTGATCTGGGTTTAATCCATCACCGTTCTTTAGCTCACTCCGCCACCCCAGTTCAGACATGGCCATATGCAAATCAGTCTGACCCTGTGCCTCATGAGAACAGTCCAGCCCGAACTGCCAAGCCATGTCTTCCCTGGACCGGAATCAAGCTTCCCAGGACCGGTTTCTGGCATTACAGCCGTCTTCAGCCGGGCTTGCTTGACTCCAGTGGCAAAGTGAGCAAGGGACTCACGTCCGAGCATACCCTGCATATCCTCGCAATTACTCCCGCAGGTGCCGTAACCGGAGGTGGGCCCGCTCGGACTCCCCGCCGGGTCACACAAAACAGCGACCCAAGGTTGAGGAGGGAGCGTCAAATGGGAGGCGTTCAGGTTCCTTTAGCCGACTGAACGACGGAGGTGACGCGTCCCGGCCCTCAGTGATTGACCTTCTGGATTCAGACCTCTCCCGTAGCCCGATGCTGTTAGTTTGGTTGCTCTCACTGTGTACTGGGTGTTGTTTATTGGGAGGTCGACAGATGCTTCTGTTCATGAAGTGTAGGGTGGAGGGTGGTGGTGAAGGGTGGTTTGGGAATGTTTTTTCCTGTATGTTGTTCTATTATGCGTTGTTTTTTGTTTCAGCTAACGCAGAATGTCACAACTCTCCGGTGGGAGGGTTGGGCATGTCCCCGCAGTATGTGATCACATGCACCACCTTAGACGTCCATGCGTGACTTTACACTCCAAGCCACGTGCTCTGCCTAGACCGAGAGCAGTCCACCATGATAGATAACAACTCCCCTATGGGACCTCTCCACGTCTTGTCGTGGAATGTCAATGGTTTGCTGGACCGTCACAAACGTACAGCGGTTTTAAGGTACGCGCAGCTTCTCCACATAAACATCCTCATGCTTCAAAAAACACATCTTCTGGGTAATTGCTGCCCCTTCTTGGCTTGTTATGGCTACGACAGGGTATGGCCCTCTGGCTTTTCCAGGGGCTCACTTTGGGTGGCAATCCTCCTAAGGCGTACACTATCCTTTTTCCTCCCCCAAGTGGTGCATAACTCCCACGGCTCATTTGTGATGGTTTGTGGGTCGTTGGCTGGTACACTCCTCACTCTCATGTCGATATATGCCCCTCCCTCCTTGCTTGCGCCCACTTTGGCACACACAACTTCTTTGTTACACAACATGTCCGCAGGCAACATGGTGAAGAACGGTATGATCTTACACAGGCTGGCCACGTATCCCAGGGCGAACCGTATCATTCTGGAGGTGGGTGACACAGCTTGAGCGGTGCACCGTGCTCCCATGGCAATGGTAAATACCTTTGCTGCATAATATCGGAAGCTGTATGTGGCACAAGCCCCCGGGCTGACCGTCGCTGCTCTCCTTGACCGGGGCGGGGAGCGCCTTCCTACGCTGGAACCAGCGGCCCAGAGGGATCTAGAGCGCCGCATCTCCTTGAAAGAAATTGAGGAAGCGATCGCCCTGGTCTCCCCGGGTAAGACACCGGGTCCGGTTGGCCTGCCGCAGAAATATTATGCGGCCTACCGAGGTACTCTAGTCCCCCACCTAGCAAACTTGTTTAAGGAAGCCGTGGACAGAGGTTTGTTTCTGCCAGAAATGGACATTGCCACCATTGCTGTTCTCCCGAAATCCCAGCCTCCCTCCTGATTGTGTGCAGAGTACCGCCCTATATCCCTCCTTAACACCGAAATTAAACTCTATGCCACCATTCTGGCCCGATTCAGAAAAGGGGGTGGTGATGGACAGAGCATCTGAGTTAAACAGAACACTCATACCCAGTCAAAAGATCAGGGCTTGATCCATCACCGTTTTTTAGCTCACTGCACCATCCCAGTTCAGAACCTGGCTACATGCAAATTAGTCTGTCCCTGGCCCAGTGCATCATGGGAACAGGGCAGACCAAACTACCAAGCCAATTCTTTACTGGAAAGGAAACAAGCTTCCGGGGACCGGTTTCTGGCATTGCAGCCGTCTTCGGCCCGGCTTGCTTGAATCCTGATGGTGCAGTGAGCAAGGGACTCATGTCTGAGCATACCCTGCCACTCCTATAGTGGCCAAAACGATTCAGAAAAGGGGGTGGTGATGGGCAGAGCATCTGAGTTAAACAGAACACTCATACCCAGTCAAAATATCAGGGCTTGATCCATCACCGTTTTTTAGCTCACTGCACCATCCCAGTTCCGAACCTGGCTACATGCAAATTAGTCTGTCCCTGGCCCAGTGCATCATGGGAACAGGGCAGACCAAACTACCAAGCCAATTCTTTACTGGAAAGGAAACAAGCTTCCGGGGACCGGTTTCTGGCATTGCAGCCGTCTTCGGCCCGGCTTGCTTGAATCCTGATGGTGCAGTGAGCAAGGGACTCATGTCTGAGCATACCCTGCCACTCCTATAGTGGCCAAAACGATTCAGAAAAGGGGGTGGTGATGGACAGAGCATCTGAGTTAAACAGAACACTCATACCCAGTCAAAAGATCAGGGCTTGATCCATCACCGTTTTTTAGCTCACTGCACCATGCCAGTTCAGAACTTGGCTACATGCAAATTAGTCTGTCCCTGGTCCAGTGCATCATGGGAACAGGGCAGACCAAACTACCAAGCCAATTCTTTACTGGAAAGGAAACAAGCTTCCGGGGATAGGTTTCTGGCATTGCAGCTGTCTTCGGCCCGGCTTGCTTGAATCCTGATGGTGCAGTGAGCAAGGGACTCATGTCTGAGCATACCCTACCACTCCTATAGTGGCCAAAATGATTCAGAAAAGAGGGTGCTTGTTTCCTTTCCAGTAAAGAATTGGCTTAGTAGTTTGGTCTGCCCTGTTCCCATGATGCACTGGGCCAGGGACAGACTAATTTGCATGTAGCCAGGTTCTGAACTGGGATGGTGCAGTGAGCTAAAAAACGGTGATGGATCAAGCCCTGATCTTTTGACTGGGTATGAGTGTTCTGTTTAACTCAGATGCTCGGTCCATCACCACCCCCCTTTTCTGAATCATTTTGGCCACTATAGGAGTGGCAGGGTATGCTCAGATGTGAGTCCATTGCTCACTGCACCATTAGGATTCAAGCAAGCCGGGCCGAAGACGGCTGCAATGCCAGAAACCAGTCCCCGGAAGCTTGTTTCCTTTCCAGTAAAGAATTGGCTTGGTAGTTTGGTCTGCCCTGTTCCCATGATGCACTGGGCCAGGGACAGACTAATTTGCATGTAGCCAGGTTCTGAACTGGGATGGTGCAGTGAGCTAAAAAACGGTGATGGATCAAGCCCTGATCTTTTGACTGGGTATGAGTGTTCTGTTTAACTCAGATGCTCTGTCCATCACCACCCCCTTTTCTGAACCATTCTGGCCCAGCAGCTGAAACCCTATTTGGCTTCATTGGTGCACCCGGATCAATGCGGGTTCATGCCTCACGGGGACCTGCTACTGCCTCCGAAGGCTGCAATCGGCTCTGGTATATCGACACCTGCTTACCCCTTATTTGGCACTCCTGTCCATAGACTTTGAAAAAGCTTTCGATTCAGTGGACTGGGCATATCTACAGGGTGTGCTGGCCGAGATGGGGTTCGGGCCCCACTTCTGTTCTCTGGTCCGGGTCCTCTACGCCCACCCAAGAAAACGAGTCCTGGTTAACAGGATACTGTCGGAGGCCTTTCCCATCAGCAGGGGCACTAGGCAGGGATGTCGTCTTTCTCCTTTGATATTCTCCCTGGCGATGGTACCTTTGGCATCCCTGGTGCGGGCTGAGGACCGCCTCCATGGATGGGAATGGCCAAATACGGACACGGACAAGATTGCGTTACACGCAGACGATGTGCTTGTCTTCCTGTCCGACCACGCCTCCTCCGGGACACAGTGCCTCGGATCCTGCATGCTTTTGAGCAGGCCTCAGGGTTGCGACTTAACCCCGGGAAGTCTGTGTTGGTCCCCCTTCATCTCTCTAGATGGCAGTCCACCATACCGCTTCGTAGGCAGTCCTTTAAATACCTGGGGATATGGATCACCCTTCTTCTCGAGCTGGGCTGGGCCCTCAATGTGGCCCCCTTAGTGAAGAAGGCTAAGGAGGACCTCCTCAAATGGAAAACGCTGCCTCTGAAACCCCTGGGGAGGGTGGCCCTGTTTAAAATGATGATCCTCCCCAGGTTCCTTTACGTCCTGAAAACACCCCCTTCTGGTTTTCTAGGGTCTGGTTTAGGGAACTGGACAATCTAATCACTAAGTTTCTCTGGAGTGGAGGACGGACCCGGGTGGCTCTGTCTGCTTGTCAGATTCCCTCTTATGAAGGTGGCATGGGGATGACACACTATATCTGTATTTTCTGGTGGCGTGTCTATTAGTGGTCCACGATTGGTTTAGTGGGGGCTGATTGGATCCAGCCTATAGACTTAAATTGAGCGAACTGGGGATTAAGAATGTCCAAGCTATGCTATATGGTGAGCCCATTCCGAACCGACTACCTGAGGTGACGCGCTCAGTGTTGCTGGCATGGCGGGCCACGCTGCGACACACGGGGTGGTCGGGAAAACTAGCCCAGTGTACTCCCCTTTGGCAGGGGGCTTGGGTTTGGGAGGTCAGCGGGTTGCAGGGATTTAAAACTTGGGACCTTATTGGTATCTCCCAGCTAGGGAACATTGGTGTTTCCCAGCTAGGGAACGTGTGGGCAAGTAGTCAGATGTTGTCCTTCCAGGAGCTCCAAACTCGATACTCCCTACAGTCCTCCCAGCTTTATAAATATCTTCAGTTGAGATATGCCCTCCTCAAACACATCAGGGGCGACACAAGGATCCCTGAATACAGCCCCACCGAGGCTCAGACGCTGATGGGTGACTTGGGTAAGGGGGGGTCTCCCGAATATACTGCACCCTGGTTAATAACACTCCCACATCACTAGACAAGTTGAGGGACCAATGGGTGGATTGGGTGGCCCCCTTGATGATGTATATTGACACAATGCCCTTATGGCCGCCAGAATAGTCACTATCTCCGCCAAACTCAGGCTGATTCAGTTATATTATTTACATGCTGCGTACCTCACCCCCCTGCGCCTGCAGTGAGCTGGTTTGCGACCAGACACATCGTGTGCAAGATGTAAGCATGCCCTGCCCGACTTCCTCCATATGGTTTTCTCATGCCCCCGCTTGGGGCAGGTCTGGGGATCCATTGAGGGGGAGCTAATGGAGGTATTGGGCAGGGAAGTTTCTCACGACCCACGTCACTCCTTGCTGGGGATCACTGATGGGATGGATGGGTCTAGGAATGATAAGTTGCTCTACAACACAGCTATGATGGTGGCCATGCCGGACATTGCGGCGGCTTGGATAAGCCCTGATCCTCCTACCCTGGAGTGGTGGCGAAGAGGGGTGGACTGGTGTGCAACCCAAGAGAAAGCCATGTATACAGCTAAGGGGTGTGTCAGGAAATATCGCAGAGTGTGGGAAAAATGGCTGGGGGCTGTGGAAGGTCCTGCCTAACCGGATTCAAGCTTCGGATAGGCATTTTTATGGGGATCGTGATTGGGGGGTATAGTGATGATGTGAATGAACTTATATTTGGGATTCCCGTGCATTGGCTGATTTGTTTCTATGTTTTTAAAATCAATAAAATATGCTTATCAAAAAAAGAACTTTGCAACCAAGTCTCATGGTTTGCGTCAACTCCTGAAAAAAAGAATTCACTTGGAAATCAGAAGTGAACCTGGACTTTGAATGAATAAAATCAGATATCTGCAATGCTATACACCTTCAAGGATTTGACACCAAGTATACTAACTATGGATACCAGCGGAAAAATCACAATGAGGAAAAAGTTTCAGTCATTGAAAAAGAAATATTGCCCACTGTATGGGCAATAGAAAAGTTCAGGCGGCATCTTTGAGGGTTAAGTTTCACCCTCAGAACAGATCACAAACCCTTGGTCAAAGTTCTGAACTCTGGTAGCAATGTGAAAGCAACCCCTCACATTGCGAAAATGATTCTTACGCTATTAGACTACATATACGATGTAGAGTACTTATCTGGCAATAAGAACAAAGTAGCAGACTACTTGAGTCAATAACCGTACTCCTAGATGAGTATTGTCATAATGAATGTGAGGATTACAGTGTCACATTTACTGAAGAGAGAGAGGACATTATCAGTGCAGATGAATGGGAAACAGCGTACAACACTGACAACTTAATGCAGTTAAAACATTATGGGCCATATGTAGGTAATCTATATTTACCGATTCTAAAATACCGAATTTTACCGATTTGGTATTTCCGAATCGGTAAATGGTATGTAGATAAAAATTCGGTAAATATTACTGAATCGGTAATAGGGGGAACGTTTTCATGGGTGGCAGGGTGTCACATTGACACTATGTTGCACCCCTGAATAGTGCATGGGAGCACATGTGGCACACATACATGCCCTAAAGGCATGTATGTCTGCCACATGGCACTTTAAAAAAAGCAAATAATTGCTTTTTTAAAGGTATTCGGTATTTACCACCAACTTGTAGTTGGTGGTAAATAACCAATCCTTAAATGAAAAATGCACTCACTTGAGTGCTCCCCACATTAAGGATTCGGTAATTTACCAAATCGGTATTTATATTACCGTTCGGTAAATTACTGAACCCGTTAAACCTGCCTCCTACATCCCAAACTCTAAATACCGGTCGGTAACGGTCGAAATTTGGTAATTTCGGCCGTTACCGACCGGTATTAGGCTACCTACATCTGGCCCTATGTAATGCATGGATGGCCAAATAAAAACAAATCATGATCATAGGAAATTTTGGGAACCGAAAAGCAAATTATCCATCAGCGATGATGGAGAGTTCCTTCTCAGAGAGGATAGAGTAATTCCTCCTGAAAGCATTAGAAGTTGTATTCTTAACATAAGGCATGAGGGACATTTGGGCATTGTGAAGTCCAAAAGAAGGGTGAAGTCATCTTTCTGTTGGCCCGGTGTTGAACTTGGCCCTTTTGGCAGGTTCACCCCGAAACTTTTTACATTTGCCTAGCCTGATCCTGTATCCTGGTGTTGGTGATTTTAGGCCTCTGCGCACTTTTTCACTGTGGTCCAGTGTAAAGTGTGTGCGCTCTCTGTGCATGTGTGGTGAGACTGGCCTGCCCTTCCATAGGAATGCATGGGGAATATGTGTGACCGTGGTAGTTCCTGATGTATGGGGAGTGCCGGGTCGAGTTTGGGATATGCAAACTCGTGAGATTAAATGCTGCGCAATGATGTGCACGGATTTAATGTATCTAGTGTGGAAGTGCCACTTCTAGAAGTTGCCATGTCTGTGCATTGCACGTGAATTGCCTGTCTGGCTTGTGATTAGCTGGAGCTGGCTGGTGTGCCTGGCTCCAGGAGTCAGGATGGGTCTGCCCCGGTGGTGACTGGAGAGATCTGCATGCTGATGGGAGGGAGGAGTGCACCTGGGATCTGAATAGGGCTGGGCCTTCCCTCCACAATGCTGGCTCCACCCCCTGTGGTGCGTCTGATGTCCCTAGCCTGGCCAGTGAAAGGGAGAGAAGGGCTGAGCAAAACAAAGTACTCAGGAGTTCCCCTGAACCAGCTGTAGCTGGTTCTCCCATTGCCTGCAGCCTGAGACAAAGGAATATGTATATAAAATGGGGCTGTGACTCAGGTAAGGTGTTCTTTTGTTGAGTACTGACAGAGGGAGGCTTGCCGGTGGTGGGGCCCAGGAGGGACCACCATGGGGGCTGTCTCCTTGCTGGGGTGCCCTGTGTGCTGGCCCCTGGGCCATACACTGCCCTCCCTGATGCCCAGGACCTTTTGGACAATATTGCTTGTCCTTCTACTTTGCCAAGGATTGATGCTGCCTTTCTTGCGCCCTGTGAGCGTGAGGCTGTGAGTGGATTCCCCCCCCCCCGAGGGAAAGGGAGCCCGAGGGCTCTGTAGCGCGGCGCAGCAAACTTCCCCCTGCTGGAGGGGAGGGAGGCAGGAGCCTACCCCGCATTGCCGCCTATTGGCTTGAGATTTTATTATGCAGGTGCCACCCTGCGTCTTTGGCTTTAACTTAAATTATAGCGCCCCGCCGTTTATTTCTCGTATCGAGGGAGGCTACCCCTCGTTTTTGCCCCCAAAAGTGATTGCTGCCACAGCCCGAGGAGAAGCACTGGAAACTGAAGTCAGGCCGGCCGCCTGGTTGTGGGCGGGGCCGGAGGTCCGTGACTTCCGCTTCCAGGCTGTGCAGCGGGAAAACTCCCAAGCGGGGAGAGAAGGAGCATGGCGCGCCGGTTCCAGCAGGGCTCCGGTGTGCTGGAGAGAGCCCTGCTGGTGCACAGTAAAGCCTCGGGTCCCATGAGGGGCCCGGGTAAAGGAAGCAGGCGGAGGAATGGCCTCCTGCTGCCCCGGGCTCCGGTGAGCGGTAGCGAGCCCCGGGGCAGCCAGCCAGAAGAAGAGGAGCCCGGAGCCTTGAGGGCTCCACCTCCCAAGTCTTGGTCCCGAGATGGGGGACCGGGTGACCCAGGGCACGGACGAGTGGGACTCCCAGGAGTAGGGAGAGTCTCGCGGGCTGCCGCATCCAGGAAGAGTAGTCCCCCTGCACAGGAGCCCAGTAAGTGAGGTCTGGGCAGGAGTCATGGCCGCATCTTTTTCTGAGCGGCCCCCGCCTGATAGGGGGGGGCGCTCCAACGAGAGGGGAAACATTTGCTTAAAGGGCTCCGAGTGGCCCGCGCCCCCTACCGGTCTAGGCACGAGAGGCAGTACCATTGTCCCGAGTGGCCCCGTATGGCAGAGGGCCGCTCCAACGTTTGGTTGCATACTTTATTCCCGAGTCTCGTTGGCTCCATCGTGGCCCCACAGTTGTTTCCAGAGCCCGATGGCTCCACCGATTTTTCAATGATTTATGGAGCCAGTGTGTTCCAAGGGGAGGCAGAATTATCTTCAGAGCCAGATGGCTCATCCGCCTGCAGCATCTGTCCCAGAGCCCCCGTGGGCCCCACAGGCTTGTTTCTTTCTAGAGCCTAGGCGGCTCCAACGATGGGGGCAGTAATCATTTCAAAGAGTCCCTGAGGGGGGCAGAAGTGGCACAGAGGTGCCAGGCCTTCCACAACTGTGCAGCACTTAGTTCCAGCTGCAGCATTTAGGCCCTGTTATTGTTCTCAGCTGCCCAGTAAGTAGTGGGCAGCTGCAATGTTTAGGTTTGCGCAGATGGTGCACCCCGGACTGGCCCTGACATTCTGGACACAGGGCATTTGAGCCCCTTCTTGGATGGCCAGTTGGCCAGGGGGACTGGGAGATGGATAGGGTGCAAGGCCCTAATGTGATTTATGTGCTAGAGTGATGTGGTGCTAGGGAATGTAATGCATTTAGTATGTTTTGCACACCCTGTGTTTTATACCTCTAAACTGTGGTTTACGATTATGAGGTTGTTTTACCTATGTATGTTTATGTTACTGAGATTGTACTTCACTCTGTGCTTTACGCCCCTAATGTGAGTTATACTTAGGAGGTAGGGTCTAATGTGTTTATACTAGTGAGAGATGGCATAATGTGTTTATGCTGGTCAGGTTGGCGCAGAATGTAATTCGCGCCTGAGGTGACTGCGCATAATGTAGTTTATGTTACAGGTTGAGGTGGAGTACAGTGATTACCAGTAGTTACTGTTTGTAGGTTTATGATCTATGTCACTTGTACCAAGTTCTGCTAAGTGTTGATCCTGGCAGTGGCCCACGTGGCCCTGACGTGTGTAAATAATCCCTTGTGAATATTACCCGTGCCAGTTGGCACAATGTATATTGTGTGATTACTATCTGATGTGTTTTGAGAATACAAAAGTTATTTTTATATAACCTTGTGTGGAGTTCCTTTTGTAGTGTGCCTGGGATGTTGTTGCTGTGTGCAAGAGCACATGCTTTACAGATTGCCTCCGGGATAAGCCTGTCTGCTCGTGCCAAGCTACCAAGGGGGGAAACAGGGGTTATCTTGGCCAGAAATCCCAGTTCTAATACCCGGTATAGACAATAATGTTGAGAAGAATGTAAGATTGTGCACATATTGTGCCAGTGCTGATAAGTCATTGACTCTCCTGAGACCTCCATTTGAGGAATACAAATGTCCTGAAAATCCTTGGGATGAACTTTCAGGGGACAAATTGGGTTCCATTCTAGATTCATGGGGTGTACCAAAATACATCATTGTTTTGTTAGACAGGTATTCCAAATGGCCAGAATGTGATGTATGTGAAAAAGCAGGCTCATCCTCCCTTATTTCCTTTTTAACCAACCTCTTTTTAAGGGAAGGAATTACTAGAACCATAGTGTGTGATAATGGTCCACAATTTACCTCAGACAAATGGAAAGCATTCTTAACCAGAAATGGGATTAAAGCTAAACAAACGTTTCAATTGAGTGATTATGGGGTCTGTTCAAGCTGCAATCAATGCAGGAATGAACTGGGAGAAGGTGGTAACTAAAACAGTGTGGGTTTATCGCATCACCCCTATGGTCACTGGGTATAGTCCCTTCAGGATTTTGAGAGGGAGGGAGTCCTTCACTAGAGACAACATAGCTTGGATGAACCTTAAACTCAAAAGCAGATGGACCCCTTCAGTAGTAAAAGGGAATCTCATGAAAGCTCAAAAAATCTACAAAGATTACTATAACAAAAAACATGGATTGATAGAAGCTAGATTGACAGTGGGGGATTGGGTCAGAGTGAAGCTTGGCACGCTCTGCAAAAAAAGGAGTAGTACGTTTACTGACCCCTCCAGGCTAAAGAACTTTATTCACGTTCTGCACTTTGAGTGACAATAAAATCTGGTCCATAGATAGAATGGCCAAATGCAACAATGTTTTGTGGTGGAAACGTGATGACAACTTGGGAAAGGTAAATGATAGTTGGTTGTCGTTCGAAGTAGAAGCTCCTAACCACACCTCAGATGATAATGATGGACAGGAGGTGGGGTTGAGTGGAGGTGTTACCATACAAGGTGAACTGGGTGACAAGGAAAAAACGCAAACTCCTTCTGGCACTCAGGCATCCACTCGCACGGACGGGCCGGTTATTTTACCTAAACAATACGATGCATTTGTTATGCAACTCAACTTATTCTACATGTACGTTACTGCTGATACTTTTTCACGTATTGCATTGTTAGTGTTTCTATATTTATTTATTTAAATATATATATATATATATATATATATATCTATATGTATTCCCTTTAGGAGCCTTGTCCTCTATTTATTGCTCAACATTTCTTCTGCATCCATTGTATATCTGTATATAGTCTCCCATGTGCTACCACTATGTATTAATATTAATAATGTCATAGAAGGTGAAGATGTGTCGGGTGTTTAAGAGTATAGTCCAGATGGTTCTAGAAACTATATTGCTGTGACATCACAGTTGGAATGTTGGGGACGTTAGAATGTTGGTGGAACCTTTGCAGATTTCAGTTGGGAGCACTGCTATACGAGGTACTTGTGCCCCGCTCTCCTTCTTACAAATAAACGGAATTTACATTCACGTGTTTCCTGCTTTGTTCATCACTTCATAGTGTAGTGTATGTATGTGGTTTATAGTGGAAATATGATGGTTGAATTGAATTGTTAGTTTAAATATTTTTACGGAGGTAACTGGGGAAGCCAAATGTGAGACTGACACCCTATGCGAGAAAATGACAAAACGGTTACTGTTAGAATGAACTACGTCCAATTTTGAGGGTACTATGGCACCTTGGAAAGGAGAGGCAAGGACACTGTATTAAAAGGCAATCAGGCTGCATTAAATATTGATTATCTGTAATAAATATTCAAGATTCAATGTGTTCTGAATGACAAAATGTATGAAACAATACACATATCTCTTACTTATAACCATCTTACCTTGATCAGAGCTTGTGACAAAACCTCTCCTTCTCTGACCACATATAATTGATACTGCAGTGATGTTCCTGACAAAGAGTACCTATCCTGTCCTATTGTGTTGGCAGGTACCAGGATTAGGCACAATGAGATAGCAAGGCAGGGTAGACAGGAAGCTGCTGACTACTGATTCTGCCGACTAGCCACATGGCTCCACGTACATGCCTGCAGCTGGGTGCATGCCTCCAGATGCCGGTTCTTTTAGCATCTAGATGCCATGTTTCTCATCAACTGGAACACCAGGGGCCTAATTACGATGTTGGGTGGACTTACGTTCGCCCGCCACCATTTTGTATTGGGAATGGCTGACCTTAGGTCGGTGGTTAAGACCACAGTATTTGGATGCGACCACCCATTGGGTGGCCAGAAACATACATTTTTCAATGGAAGCTTGTGCAGTGTGTGGAAAAGGCCCACAGCACAAGCTTCTATTGACAAAGACAGGTTTGTAAACATCACTGCACCATGTGGCAGGTACCATGCGGTGCCTGCCACACAGTGTAGGGATGATTAGCCACAATGCGGAGCACCAGGGGGAAGGGGGTTCTGCGAGGGTCTCCATTGTCCCTTTCCAACAGTTTTTCCATGTCGGAAAGGCCGATATGGAATGGCTGTCAGAAATCGCAATCATAATCCCACGGTCAATAAGGGATTATGTGGTCAGTCGGACGCAACAACAGGCTCCTTGAGCCCTTCCAAAAGTGTCAAATGGTTCCTCCACATGGTGCTTCTGACCACCCGCATTGTAATGCATCGTCAGACCCCAGCAGCAGATAGTTGTCAGACAGCAACTGACGAGCCATTAGTTGTAGTCCGTCTGCCATCAAAATCAGGCCCCAGGTAATCAAAACTAGGTAGCTAGAAGGCAAATGATGTGGAGTACAAAGGTTGATAGAGACTTTTTAGAGCAACACATACGGACAATACTAATGTTTTATATAGCACTTCTACCACAATTCAGCCATTTCAAAGTACTGTGAGCAACAGGTGTTCTCTGTCATCCAATTTAATAGTACTTAATTTACTGATTTCGAAAGGATAGGAAATTGATTCTGACTTGCTACGTCTAGAGAATTTAGCCTGCAAATCACTGAATATTTTAGTGGCAATCATGCAACTCAGCTGGCTAAAGTCCATATCGAAGAACTCTACCATAAGTAAATGAGTGAGAAAACTATTAGGAATTGAAGCGAAAGAGAGTGAGTTAACGATTTGAGCGGAAGCAGTACATGCTTTGCTAATTCCATAATTGTTTTAGCACCCTATAATTAGTCCAAGACTGAAATTAGTGCATTTCAATCCTGAAAACTCTTGATCCCTTATGGTATGAACATAGTGAATCCAGGAAAAATGTCGCTCGATGACAGTCCACCATGAAATTACCTCAGAAAAGCAGGCTAAGGTTAAAGAAACTAGAATCATAAACCAGGGATTGATTAGCTAGACAATAATTACAAACTAGGTAAGCCAAACGTGCTCTGCAACAACTGTAACGTAATCCATCCTTCTCTCAACCACTGTCCTTACTTCAACAGAAGACAGTGGTCTGGAGAATGAAAACACCGTTTTTTATCATGAAATCAGCATTCTGAGGATTTAAAGTGCTGACTGGTAATGGATGTTGAGACTAGTGACTTTTTATATGACCTCATTTGGAGAATCCGAACCTCATATCTTATGCATGGTATTTAAAAACAAAATATCTTTTTTCCAAATCACTCATCATCACAAAATATTTTGTAAGATTAAGGATAAGGTCTGCTACGACACATAGGAGCCAGAGATGTTTGGGAGGCGCGAGGGGAGTGGCTAGCATACAGGAAGCCATGTACATGAGGCTAAGGAGGACAGCTTAGAAGAAGCAGGAATGCTACAAGAGGATAGCAAAGAAGTGAGAACAGAATACATGCAGGAAGGAAGGAGCAAACTAGCTTGGGTGAAAGAGGAGAGTAGGAGTGGCACACAGTGAAAACCCACTGAGGGTGGAAGACAGTGAGGGTTATAGCATTAGTCATACAGAGAGGGGTAGGTGGAAATACTTGCATCAAATGGGATGAAAAGATTTGATGGCAAGCCATGGAGAAAGGCAGTTGCAGAAAGAAGCAGGTAGTTTAGGTTCATATTTTGAATATACTATGCTATACTATAAGCATCATCTGTCCAGGGTAGTGCTGGGCCAGAATAAATGCTCTTGATTTTATTATGCTTTACATTCTAGAAGCCGCACTGTGTGCACACAGGAATCCTACCTCTATTTCCATTTTTGTCTTACACATAACATGCAAATTAAACCACTAACATTCCTTATGATTTTAAGCACCTGTGTGCAACTGCAGAAGACTTGCATGCCAGACAAAGCGACATATTTACCCACTAGTTCATTTTAAAAATCACAATGCTTGGCTGAACATAGCACCATCCCAGATTTCGGTAAGAACCCTGAAGTGAAAGTTACATTTTGTCACGGGCCGCGGGCAGGTGTGAGCATAAATCTAATGGAAAAACAAATGCAACATTCACTCTCTCTATTACTGTACTCAGTTCAGTTTAAAAGCTTTTATTCGGTTAAATGAATCAACCATATAAGCGAAACAGACATGCATCATTATTCACATCAATACACAATAATAAAAAGGATTACCCGTACTTAAAATAGAAAGAAATTGATCATAAAATTCTTAAACATGAGAAAACGGTATAATAAACGCAGATACATGATTCATATACTCCCCCTGGATTTATGTAAACATGAGTAATCCATATGCAAAAAAGTGCAGAAATTACTTAAAATACCATGTAGATCATCATACGATCAAATATCAAAGATCATTGATTTCCTAATATGAATC
Source organism: Lissotriton helveticus (assembly GCF_964261635.1). Classification (NCBI taxonomy): domain Eukaryota; kingdom Metazoa; phylum Chordata; class Amphibia; order Caudata; family Salamandridae; genus Lissotriton; species Lissotriton helveticus. Next base: position 1,771,287,294 of record NC_136063.1, read on the forward strand.
GCTTTCAAGATGAATGTTGCTGTATAGAAACACAATCCTGGTTCCTCTAGTCTTAAGAGCAAATTCATAGCGTCTTTGGTAGATCTAATATTATAGCGTAAGAAAAACGGTTTTAAGTAAAATTTCCTAAAATTAGAATACAAATTACAAAGTAATAACATATGGCAACAGCTTTGGCGAGAGACTCCATCGCATGGGCAGGGTTGGGTAGAACCTTGTTTCATAACAGGAACATTGACAAGGTGGTGTATAGTACCCAATCTTAATCATGTTAACACGTAGTGGTGTGATGCTCTTGTTACAACAGACAAATAGCTTTGGAACCCTTGTTTAAGATCCAGTTGCGTGTAAAAAATATAAGTTGTTTGGTTCAAAAGGGCACGAGAACGATCCGCTATTTTATGGGCTAGCAGGGACGATTTAATCTCACCTCTTGCAGTGAAATCCATGCATTCAGGATTCTGTTGGATATCACAGTTAAACAGAACTTTAAACCAGTGGGAGATATAATTAAGCCAGGGGATTCTTAAGCAATTCTCCATTTTAAGGCAGTCCCGTATTAAAGATTGTGTAAACATTGTCTCTTCCTTTGACCATATGGATTTCCAAAGTAAAAGAGGGCGTAATGAAACCAGATCTGAGATGTACTTAATGCCCATTTCGCGGTGAATAATTTCTGTGGAGGCCGATAGTGGGGCACACAACAAGCGTTTTAAAAAAGAATTTTCAGTTTGTAATAATAAATTGCAGTGGCAATGTCCCCAGACCCCGGTATCGTAAAGTGTGACAGTGACACATCGAATCTGTCAGAACAGAGGTGGATTGACTAACCTCTAGCCGGTACAGCAGGAGCGAGGAAGCTTGTACGCCCTTTCCTTATTTGCGATTCAGAAAAGGGGGTGGTTATGAACAGAGTGTCTGAATTAAGCAGACCACTCTTACCCAGTCCAAAGATCAGGGCTTGATCCATCACCGTTATTTAGCTCACTGCCCCATCCCAGCTCAGAACCTGGCTATATGCAAATTAGTCTGTCCCTGGCCCAGTGCATCATGGGAACAGGGCAGACCAAACTACGAAGCCAATTCTTCACCAGAAAGGAGACAAGCTACCGGGGACCGGTTTCTGGCATTTCAGCCTCGTCGGCCCGGCTTGCTTGAATCCTGATGGAGCAGTGAGCAAGGGACTCATGTCTGAGTATACCCTGCCACACCTATAGTGGCCAAAAACGATTCAGAAAAGGGGGTGGTGATGAACAGAGTGTCTGAATTAAGCAGACCACTCTTACCCAGTCCAAAGATCAGGGCTTGATCCATCACCGTTATTTAGCTCACTGCCCCATCCCTGGCTATATGCAAATTAGTCTGTCCCTGGCCCAGTGCATCATGGGAACAGGGCAGACCAAACTACCAAGCCAATTCTTCACCAGAAAGGAGACAAGCTACCGGGGACCGGTTTCTGGCATCATTGAACCATCAGGATTCAAGCAAGCCGGGCCGACGACGCCTGAAATGGCAGAAACCGTTCCCCGGAAGCTTGTTTCCTTCCCAGTATAAGAAGTGGCTTGGTAGTTTGGTTTGCCCTGTTCCCATCATGCACTGGGACAGGAACAGACTAATTTGCATATAGCCAAGTTCTGAGCTGGGATGGTGCAGTGAGCAAAAAAACGGTGATGGATCAAGCCCTGATCTTTGGACTGGGTAAGAGTGGTCTGCTTAATTCAGGCACTCTGTTCATCACCACCCCCTTTTCTGAATCATTTTGTCCACCATATGCGTGGAAGGGTATACTCAGATGTGAGTCCCTTGCTCATTGCACCATCAGGATTCAAGCAAGCCGGGCCGACGACGCCTGAAATGGCAGAAACCGGTCCCCGGAAGCTTGTTTCCTTCCCAGTATAAGAATTGGCTTGGTAGTTTGGTTTGCCCTGTTCCCATTATGCACTGGGACAGGAACAGACTAATTTGCATATAGCCAAGTTCTGAGCTGGGATGGTGCAGTGAGCTAAAAAACGGTGATGGATCAAGCCCTGATCTTTGGACTGGGTAAGAGTGGTCTGCTTAATTCAGGCACTCTGTTCATCACCACCCCCTTTTCTGAATCATTTTGTCCACCATATGCGTGGAAGGGTATACTCAGATGTGAGTCCCTTGCTCATTGCACCATCAGGATTCAAGCAAGCCGGGCCGACGACGCCTGAAATGGCAGAAACCGGTCCCCGGAAGCTTGTTTCCTTCCCAGTATAAGAATTGGCTTGGTAGTTTGGTTTGCCCTGTTCCCATCATGCACTGGGACAGGAACAGACTAATTTGCATATAGCCAAGTTCTGAGCTGGGATGGTGCAGTGAGCTAAAAAACGGTGATGGATCAAGCCCTGATCTTTGGACTGGGTAAGAGTGGTCTGCTTAATTCAGGCACTCTGTTCATCACCACCCCCTTTTCTGAATCTTTCCTTATTTGCGGCACTACCTGCGTGTGATATAGATGCACCCCACAGATATGGCCACTGCAGGGGAAAGGGTAAAAGTGGATAAATAAAACAAAACACCGTGGCAGCCAGAAACCATCTATAAACAGGGTTGGTAAGTTTGTGGCCCACCTCCTAGTTCTGCATCTGGCTTCCTGCACAAAAGACATAAGGTAAAAGCATGAGTATTCTGATCCCTCCCTCTATGCCCCTCTTATATGCATATATGTCTAGCAAGAACAGGAGGACCATTCACTCTAATCACTGCCACCAGGTTCCTGATAACAAAGGCACAAAATGTAAAAATAAAGGAAAGACAAAATAAAAGTTCTGGGCTGGTATTTGTTCAATAGTCGAATAGTTCCTTCCTAACCACGAAGCCCAATACCAATGATATAAGTACCACAGTAGATTTCAACTTATCTGTCAATGTCTTCTTGACTTCTTCTGTGCTTTGTAATCCATAAAAAATGAAACAATAATACCAGTCTTTATGCTGGGAAACACTTGACTGTGTTAAACTCCAATGTATTCACTCCGAGCCTCTCCACAGCTCTGCAAAGATTCCAAAACAAATCCACATGTTCAGGGTTTGAAAAATGTTCCCCACATATGTTTCTTCCAGGCCCACGGAACACTAGTTGCCTCACTAGCTTCCTGCCATGGGGACTAATGAGTGCGTTAAAAATGATAGCACTCTGTGGGTACTTGACACACAATTGTCAAAGCATTCTGCTCGAGGAAGCGCCCCAGCGCGACTCGAGCCTTGAGGTTACAGGCGCACCAACGTGCTTGTCATAAAACAAAGTCTTTAATCACCAAAGCGCTCCAGCGCGAACGTGATTGCTTCCCTACTCGGAATTCTTTCAAACAACCGCAGCCTCTTGCATCCGCTGCGGAGAGGGAACACGAAAAGGTCACCTTACATCTGAAGGTGAAAAAGGCTTCTCAGAATTTTGGTTTCTCATTGGACTTGGGCTGTTTCACAAAAAAAAAAAACGAGTGACAAGTCCCGAGTCCATGCTGGTGTGGCGTCTATATACCAAACAGAGGTAGGAGGAAGAAGAGAGGGTAAACAGAGAAGACAGACCTCGTCCAGGCATTCTGGGACCTGTAGTTCCCTCTGACTATACCTTCTTTCTGGCCCTGAATGTGACAGAATCTCATAAATTGTCAGCATATCCTTAATACGGCGACCGCCCAGTTTAACAGCAAATCTGAATATGTCATTTATATTCCTCATAATCTTCGCACGGGCGTTGTTCTGTTCCTGTACCCAGGACCCGTTCCATGCAAAAGTAATACCCAGGTAGCAGAAAGTTTTAACCGTTTCAACCTTAGAGCCTTCTATAAAATAAGATCTGGATCTAATCTGGTTTCTGTCACAAGCCATTACAAAGGTTTTAGATTTGTTAATTAAAAGCTTCCTTTTTGCAATAAAAACAGTAATATTGTCAATAAGACGCTGTAACCCAATGGGTGTTAGAGAGAGTAAAACCTCATCGTCGGAATATAAAAGAATTGGAATAGGATGTCCATCTACCCTCGGGGCATCCGCCACTATCGGCTTTAGGGCTGCGTCCACCTCAATAATAAATAATGAAAAAACTAGCGAAGCTAGGACGCAGCCCTGGCGGATGCCTCTTTTAACTTTAAAGGAGGGGGTATAGTCGCCTGAGTATACATACCGCACCTAACTGGATAGTTCCTCATATAGTCTTGCCAGGAAATATACTATCTCTTTAGGTGCGTCCATTTCCAACAGTAGGGGCCATAGGATGGAATGGTCTACTAGGTCGAATGCACTACTGAGGTCGGCAAAACATAAATATAAGTTACCCTCCTTTGCTATGGTATATTTGCCGATCAGTAGATCCAAGTTGACACACTGCTCTATTGTGCCGACTCCTTTTCTAAAACCATATTGTACATTTGTAAGGATCGACTTCTCGGTTACCCAGGCTTCCAGTCTTGATAGCATGACCCGGCTCATAATCTTTATAGAGGAGTCCAGGAGGGAAATCGGGCGATAATTGCGAGCATCGGTTTTAACCCCCTTCTTAAAAAGAGGTATTATAATTAACTGGCCCCATGATAAAGGAAATTGGGTCTCAGCGGCGGTGTTAAAAACTCTGGTTAAAAACGGAGACCATAGGGCCATTTCATTTTTATAAAGGTCGATCAGGACCCCGTTGGGTCCCGTTGCCTTCCCCCCCTTGCTACTGGATATAGCCTCAGTGACCTCATCAATCCTGATTGTCAAAGGCATAGTTGGCCACTCCATTAAGGGTTTAACGGTCAAGGAGTCCTCTCTAACAGTGGGATTAAAGATATTTGAAAAATGCTCTACCCAACTATTACAATTGATGTAGGAGTTAAGTTCTGGGATATGAGCATCTTTTAGAAAAGGGCTGTTGACCGTATCCCAGAACAGTTTTGTTTTTTGTTTCAGCAGCTTGACTTAGGTCTTCCCATGCTGTTTCTTGGAGCTCTGCTTTCCTGATTTTAATAGCTAAAGCATAGGCTGCACGTAAAACCTTAATAATGTCGGGGTTACGCGGTTCACACCTTAGGGCTTGTTTCAGGTGGCATAGGGCCGTGGTACAGTTACTATCAAACCAGCTAACCTTAGATTTTTTGTTTCCTCTGGCTGGTTTTGTCAGTAAGCTCTCGATTGTGTTATTGATCTTAATAAAATTAGCAAAGATCAATCGGGAGTCAACCTCGTCCCTTAAACATACTTGGATTTCACTTTGGCAAAGCATGATAACATCATGCTGAAATTTTTATGGGATCTAGACCAGCCCAATTTATTTGGAGACCATTCGGTCTAGTAGGGGCTATGGGCGGGCTATTACGAACTTCGGTTACTTTTTTAAAACCCCAACAAAATAGGTAAAGAGAAACACTATTGTGATCACTAGATGGTTGGATCGTTATCCAGGGTAGAGAGAACCAATGTGGGCTATTACATGAGATAGCAATGTGGTCGATATTAGACATGGCATTCCTTCCTGTAAAAGTGGGGCATTTTGCCTTTATTTGATCGGTGGAACATTGCAACAATTCTAAGTCCAACTTCTCAATTACATTATTTAGAGCTGAACCGTATTCACAGTGAGGGAAATGCATATAGCTATCATCGTCAAAATCCCCTCTCCTGGTCCCACAGACTTTAGTTAAAGAAAATGGGCATGCCCGGATATTAAAATCACCTACCCAGAGGAAAGTAATCGATTCTTTAATGGTGTTGGTCAACCTATCGAGTTCCTTTTCCAGGGCATAAACAACTGGCCCTCTTGGGGACTTGAAAATGTTATTGTAGAAATTGATCAGTATGACATCCTTACCCACACTAGATGTCAACCAAATGATATGGGAATGGGTACCAACATTAGTACAGCGCTTGATCCTACATTTTATCAGAGTAGTAGAAACTAGAATCAGTAGACCCCCTTTTGCTCTACCTGAGAGGGAGGCCTGGGCTGGGAGCCAGTGGGAGGTAAAACCCTCTACATAGATTGAATCAGTACTCCATGTTTCTTGTAGGCATATTATATCGTGTTGTGCCGCTAAAAAATCGGACCAGGAAGGCGTGCCTATTTTACTTTTAAGACTGGAAATATTCCAGGTAGTTACTTGATATCCATTGCACATATTAGCTTTGTTAGCTTCCATGGAAGATTCTTCACGGCCCCCTGAATCCCTAATAATGGGTAATTCTACTATATCATGAGCTACATCAATATAGATATTTGGGGTCTGTAAGTCGTTTCTTGGTGACACCCCCCTGCTCGATCATACAACATTTGGTCATATCAGATAAACTACCGTTTGGCCTTTTACCCATTTTAAGGTTTTCAAATGCATTACTATCCTAAGCTGTCTGCCTAGGCTGGGTGAACCCCTTGCGTCAATCAGAAGTCATGGTTACTCAGGGATTGATATCTATTGGCAACTGGGATAGCAAAATTGGGTAAGGAAAGGGTCGGGACAGGAGCTACCAAGGGTCCATTTCTAAGCCGGTTACCCTTTCCATGCATCGCCATCACATGTCTGTAAAAATACCCCAGAGGAAGGAAGGTAGTATTAAATTCCAACGGGGAAGGTAGTGGGGCATTTATGAGTGAATTATATGCCCAACTCGGGGACCGGAAATTAATGATAATACAATCCCCTTCAAAACATTTTTTAAGGGGCCTAATCCAGCCCACTCTACGTGTAGTCAGAATCTGACTTACCCCTTCCATAGGAAAATTACAATTATTAGTTAACCAGAACATTACTTTATTCAAGAGTGAGTCGTGGTCCTCTACCTGGCCGGGTTAGAGTCTAGGTACGTTGGCCAATATTGCAACATATGCACTGCATTCAGGGGGTAGATTTATAAATGTGGCAGGTTTCCCATCCTCTTGGGCTAAGGCTATCAGGCTATCAGGCTTTACATGATCAGATCTAATAGAGTTAGCTGGCTTAATCCCAACACTAGCCTGTTGTCTTGGGGCCAGTCTGGAACTATTATTGGAATGTTTAGCTGGATTGACATCCTTTTCCTGGTTTCCCACCTCAACTGTACTGTTCCCTTCCTTGGCAGCATTGGTATAATTGCTGTCATGTATAATAATCTGGTTTGGGGGGCTTACAGCAACAGCTTTATCTAAGGTTCTATTCACCTCGTTTTGTAATTTATCTTTAATGTTAGCCAGAGATATACTAATCTTATGTATTTCTCTTGCCAAAGCATCGAGCTTATCATAAAGTGGCCTTAAAAGTTCTATCACGTTCTCTGAAATATCCGCTAAGGATGGACCACTTTGGGAAGGATCTAAGGTAGCCAACGGGCCTACTTTCTCGGTATTAGTATTCTTTTTATCTTTTTTTGTCTTTTGATTGGTCTTCTCTTGTTCTAAGTGATTTTTCCTACATCCCCTAGTCATTTTCTTAGGTGCGGGGCTTCCAGTAATAATCAAAGTGGGGGTCGAAGATAATCGGGTATAGTCTCCCTTTATACCTTCATCTCTGTGGTCGTCAGGGACTGTTTCCTCGACTAACAGGTTAAAGTTAGTTGATTTATCAAGCAAGTTCTCGCTTGAAGGGCTGGGAATGGTCCTGACCTCAGGCCCCTGATCTACCCCCAAATGACTAGATCCCATGGACAAACGTCTCTCAGTACCATCTATCTCTTCTGAGAGAACGTTTACAGCTTTAACCAGGTATGTATCGATCGTTGTACAGGATCTATCAATGTACAGCTTAGCGGGCTTCCTTCTTGCCATGGTGTTATAAGTAGGGAAAGCACCGGGTGCAAGCCTCACTGCTATCAGTATAGTATGGTATAGGTAGGCCTAGGTTGAAGTGACACATGCTGTGCTACTAACAATAAAGTACAGTATATGTTGGCCAAGATTAAAGTGGCACGTGCTTCGCTACAAACAATAAAGTGCAATATAGGATAACCTGGTATAAAGTGACACGTGCTTTACCGCTTTCGTTAAAAAAAGGGATTTGGTGAAAATGGCTTGTGCTAAAAACAATTCAGACTAGCTGGGGGTCAGGGTGGTCTATACGGTTCACTTAAAACAGGAAGCAGTGCAATTAAAAACACATAAGATACATGCCCTGAGTGAAATAAATTAGACCATTAAAACCGATAAAGGGTAGCATTAAACAATACTTGATCCGAGGGTATTTCACAGCATAAATGTATTTAAGGTGCAGTACTTCAGGCGGGAGTAGTATCGCCTGTGTCTAGGGTAAGTCAAAAGAAGATTATGGAACCGCTGGTTACTCACAGGGCAGGGTGGGCATGGGGAATGATGCGCTCAATACTTTTCTCCTAGTCCCAGGGTCCGTTCTAATTCTAGATGTTAGAGAGAGGGCCCTGCCCTACCTCTTCCTGGCGATGACGGGCTAGGACGGGCACGCTCTTGGCCCGGGCTTCGCCTCGGCGTGCGCCCGCACGCGTCCCGCGTAGCGTGTGAGAAAGGCTGTTAAATACAGGCGATGGAGGAGCCTATTAAACCTCAGGTGTTTTACCGGCGCTGGGCTGATGGGACTCGTAGTCCTTGGACACCTCACGGCAGGCGGGGGGACGGGGAGCAAGCTGGCACTCTCCCACAGCCAGGCCCCCGGCAGAGATCACCCCGAAGTCCCACCGACAGGATTCAGCAGCAATACCCCTCCGAGTGTTCCTGGCTGCAAAGCGGCACCCGCGGCAGCGGGTGCTGCAAGCTGTTATGAAGGGGCAGTTCCAATGAGCCTCAGGTGTTTTACCGGTGCTGGGCTGATGGAACTCGTAGTCCTTGGACACCTCACGGCAGGCGGGGGGACGGGGAGCAAGCTGGCACTCTCCCACAGCCGGGCCACCAGCAGAGATCACCCCGAAGTCCCACAGACAGGATTCAGCAGCAATACCCCTTCGAGTGTTCCTGGCTGCAAAGTACTGTACTCATATCCTGCACTTGTCCTGATGCACTAACTTGTGCACCTCACTACACACATTACTCTACTAGTTTATCAAACCCACATGTCACAAGCGAAGTACGATCATAGAGAAAGCAAGTGACCCAATACACCACATCATGGCTCAACACAAACTGCTCAAGAACAGCTCCTATACAAAGAGTACCAGCATGTCTGCCATAGCCTTGGAAGTTGTCATTGTGGCCTGCATTTCATCCTATACACATTCGATTGACTAGTCAAGCTTCATCCACCTCTTTTCAGGGCACAGATGATCTGCTATGTGTCATCTGTAAATTACAGCAGTGTGTTTAGCCCCAATGCTGGACATTCCTCACCTTGCTGTTCTAGATGTCAGGCTCTGGGTTTGGAACCGGGATGGCTGCTGCAGTGGACATGCTGCGGTATGGGTGAGGAGATGGGAGAGCCTGGAGGAAAGTCCATTTAGGCCTGCATGGCGCATGGTTGGACCACCGGAGTAGGATTGTCAGCTGATAGGCTGCCCTCTGTTCAGAGAAGAAGGAGGGTGGGCCATGAGCACAGAGTCAACACAAGGAAGGATGGGGGTTGAATCGAGCAACATGGAGAGGGCCGGTGGGACATAAAAGGACCTGGAAAACGTCGGAGGAGGGTAGGTAATGGGGACAAGCCCACATGGCACTTTTAGAGGCATTGCTCAGTCTCCAACTGGGGAGGAAGCGTTGGCATCTGATGAACGGAAATGTTGTGTTTGTGCTAAGAGGGTGGAGGAAGGGCTTATACCGTGAATTGGAAGGGGGAAAGCAAAAAAAGAAAAAAACACAGAGGGACAGAAAGCAACTAAAAAAATACACAGCTTGGCAAAGATGGCTTGGGGAATCAGAATGTAGAAGAAATAGTACCTGCATCGCAGTGGACAGCCACTAATCAAAGAGAATTTATCTGTAGTTTAGTGATTCTTCTCAGCTACAAACTGAAGTGATGTATAGGAGTTCACAAGCCATCTGGGAGGCAGGAAAGAAGAGTGATGCTGGAGTCAAACCATGGTTAGCAGCAGGCAGGATTACAGTCCTTTTCAGCAAAACAGCATGTCGTGCAATCCACACACCCTGCCATTTCATTTCCATGCCCTGGGTATATGCAGTATTAATTAACTAGGGACGTATACATAAATTGGGCGTAAGTCCTTTTATCACTGTTTAATAAATGTTAGGTAAAAAAGGAATAAATGTGTTGCAACACATCCTTCACTTGGAAATGTTGGCTTATATATGAAACCAGCAGGGGCTGACATCACAGGAAAATACTCTACATCATCTTTTATTGCTTAGATAGAATTCTTTGGACAGACCACCATATTGGGAAGGCCAGTTTGTAAGGCTCGTTCATACCCTTTTACTCTCATGAACTGGATTTTGCTCAGGAAAAAGAAACTCAAGTTTGACATCCTTTGACTGGTGCTAAATTAGACACGGCGCCTCTAGCTCAAATCTCTGACCAGCTGGAAGAAGGTCCCTCTAGGCTACCACTAGCACTGAAACGCCAGTGCGATCTATGAGGCAAGGACGATTAACCACACACTGTGTGGTATCCAGGAACATGGTGCCTCACTGCACGATGGCAAAGATGTCACCAGTTTGCAATGTGACATGCAGTGATGTGCTGCAATTTGCACTTTTTAGTGATTTGTGAGCTACAATTTCTCAAAGTTCACTGGGAAAAAATAAATGATTAGCATAAGAATGCCAAAGCGGGTCTCGATAGTGTGAATAAATAGCTGTGCACTGCATACATTATAATGATAATTCCTTAAGGCAATAATCACACACCAGCGATTTCTTAAATGGTGTCTTCTAGTCTAAGCAGGCTAATCTAAATTTCACATAAACTCGTAGTTTGTGACAACAAGTTCTTTCATGTTAAATTTGGAAAGAGAGATGCAAAGCAACGTGAAAATAAAAAATTGTGTGCCGAAATATGAATATATTATTATTTCCAAACCTAAATAATTGATCGCTGGCGGCTTAACTGCTATGCTAGTGCTAATTAGCTCTACATATTTTTCATGCCAAATTTGTGTTGCAATTACTGATGGGTGCAATGTTTGTGCAAAGCATATAATTGGGCTCCTGCTATGTTTATCCATAAAACGTCATTAGAAATGCTGATCATGCTTCAGGCTGGTGGGCTCTTTTACGCATAGCCCTGTAATCGAGATAAAGTTTCAAGTACTCTGGGGAGTGATACATTTCAGGTTTTGAAAATTCCTTTGGATACAAACTGTATTTTCTGTAATAAGAAAACCTTTTACAATCTGTGTTTCATAGTTTCCTTACATTCCCGCCCCTTTTTTTTCCTTGCACTGATTTTGGCAACTTTTGCCTGATTAAGTGTATGAACTCAGATATCAGAAATGTGTTGTTCCTGTACAAATTGCACCATCCATAATTCCTGTTATTTGCAGCTTTGGTATTCCCAGGCCACTCGTAACCAGGGTCTTAAAACATACTATTAAAAAGTTTCCATTGTTTGGAGCATTTAAAATTGTGGAGCAGAGCGAGAGAGGCTTTGTTCATCCTATACCTTCCACTCGTATTTCTTATATACACACCAATCACACTTTATGCTGCCAGTTTATAAAGCTAAAAACATACCACTAGAACTTTTGAACTGTGGGAACTCTGCAGAAGTCAGTGGAGCAGAAGAGAGAGGCTTTGCCCCTATTCCGACTTTCCCATTCGCTGTTCCAGATTCTGGCTGTGAAGCCCAGGATGATATTATGAGTAAGTTCCTACCATAGACAAGACAGCTCTTCACTAGCACCGTGGCATAGATGTTACGAAACAGAACAGCTCTGTAATTAAAAGAGAAAGTCACCAGCGATACTGGGGAGAAACATTGACTCAGGGAGGGAGATTGCATAGAGAAATTACACTCCAGAACTATTAGGTACTGGAAGTCCCAGTACTCCTTTGATTCCAAGATGTATCCAAATACTTACCTCATATGTCTATTTATATATAGTGTTAGGTTAACATTTATGACTGTATATTAACCTACCTAATATCACTGTGAAATGTCTGTTATACAAGATGTATCTCTAAACTACCTCATGTAATGTGAAGTGCTCTGATACCCAAGGGTCACGTTCGCGCTATACAAAACTCTTTAAATAAATACATAAAAATGTGCTTTCACCCTATTAGGCCCTGATTCCCAGTGTAACAGTAATTGTGGAGAGATCACTCCACACCCAGCATTACCACTTGTAATTTCTAGCGTCATGTAGTAGTTTCCTGCCATTCCGATGCCATTATCAAATAATCAGCCCCAGCCCTTCAGTACTAACTCAGAAGGCTAAGAAAAAAGCAGCCTAATCACACATTCTTGCGGCCAGGAGAGGAAAAACCTTGCCTCAGTAAGGGGGAATAACATGCAGATTTTGGCATACAAGTTATGTTCATGCATGTCTCTCCTCATTACCGGGCTATATACTGGTTCTGAGTTCCATCTGTTTTTTCAGGTTGAACCCTGCTCTTCTTTAACGGCACTTGGTGTGAACCAAGGGACTATGGGAAGATATAGTAATAATGGTAGAAAGAGCCTCATTTGACTTTACATGTGTGCTGTATTGTACAGCATTTATACAATGTCAGCAAGATTTTAAAGTCTTGAGAGGTGTGGCGCATGGGCCAGAGCAGCTGGAGTGGTGTGGCTCCCTGGTTAGAGGCGGCAGACCTGGAAGCAGAGAACGGCCCGGGACCAGGGTTCAATTCCCGACGTGGCAGGGTTGTGGACCAGGGTCAGCGGATTCGATAATTCTCGCCTCGGTGCCTACTCTAACCAGGGATCACACTCGGCAACTCTGGGCATTAGCTTGCCTCATCTCTACAACGGCCCCCCACATTCGCCGGGGATGCCTGGTTTCACCTTGGTGATACCCAGTAGGGACCATCTCACAGGGATAGCGAGGACGGGTTCCCCAGCGGTCTACAGCGCCACGATGCCTCAGGGCAGCAGTGCGCTTTACAAGACACCTACATTTATTTCTGGAGCACAGGGTTCACGGTTTGATCCCCGGCTCCGGCAGCTGCTAAGCTCAGCACCATGTGACTTTGGGCAATAGCTCACCTAATTTCTACGACGGCTCCCAGTGCCTTGAGACCCCTAAAGAGTGAGTAGTTTGCGCTTTACAAATACGGATTTACATTTAAAGTTAGCCTTAGCATATACATTTGTATTGGAAAGGTAGCCTTCATGTGCTAACTGTATGCCAGACAGGACACATATGCATCGTGCTAGGCAGCATGTATATGGACCGGTGCTAGGGAAGAGAGCAGCAGCAGCATCCCAGTAAATATGGGGATATTCTGCTCCCTTGCACAGCCAGCTACTTGGGTTGCTTCCGAAGGGAAGATTTACATGTAAATCGCGCATCACAGTACAAGTTAATCTACCCTTCGGAATCAGGAACAGTGTTATCTCGTGCGCGGCATTATTGATCTGGCCTGTCATGTGATTAGGACATACAGTGCTCTATTTTACAATCCGTCCCTTTCCTGTATTTTCGAAACTACCTCAGCAAAGCATTTCTTTTGATCTAACTTTAATTTGGGCCTCGGGCCATATAGGATGAAAGAATACTGTATGTTCAGGATGTGCCTTCTTAGGGTCAAATCAAGACTCAAAGTGATGTTAAGGATTTTAATCCACAATCCACCGTGTGCAATTTAGTTTCCTTCTTTAAATGCTTTCTCACTGAAATGCTATTCAAAGTTAGTAATGGAGTTCTGTTCCTAAATGCTGCAACTGGAAACAGGAGGCCAAGGGCAATTCAGTCCTTGGCTATTTTTACTTGTAATATTTGAACTGGAAAGTCTGCTTTGCTTTCACCTGACAAATGCTGTCTGCGTTTCAGGGAATGTTTTAGCCTTGCTTTTGCCTCAAATGTTGCAAACAGGAACAAATATTGAATTGACAATGAAGCTATCACCCTATATGACAGACTTCAGATTAGATTTTTACACCTTCCCTGACATTTTCAAGCAGACCATCTTTATTGTGGAAAAAGAGAGATGAGGGAAAGGTCACGGCTCTCTTATCAGACAGTCATTATGTCCTGTAAAGCCGAAAATACAGATTAATGTTACTGAGCAGTCCAGACCTGCATACTTGGAGCATTTGCAGGAGGAGAATTCTCACATCCCATATTAAGCAGGCAGGTTCTTTTTATTGTGCGCCATGTGATAATGGCAAGGAGTGTTTTTAAAAGGTAACTGCTTATATGCAAAGCTTTGTTGTAAACCTCAGTGGATTTCGATGTGTGAATGTCTTAGCTAAAGCGAGATAGTGAAGACCAGCGTGTGAACTTTCAGATGACCTTTCAAGAGATGTCAATATCTTCTGCACCGCAGAGCGTTAACGAGTACTGCATAGAAGAAACCTAACTTTTATTCCAACACAATGAAGAGAAAGTTTATCACACGGAGGGATGAAATATCCGTGATATAATTAACATTAGTGCCATGACCCTCACTACTGTCGCTACTAATTCTGCTTCAAATTTTATTATTGACATAAGATTTTTCTGCCTCTTGTTGCTTATGTGTGGAAAAAATGCCTCTTTGTGTGTAGTCACATCCATTTGCTACTGAAATGTATTGTAGTATGTTAGACTCTGTACACCTTAGCTACTGTTGCCCAGCGCACGTGTTGTGACCCTAAAAGTTGTTTAAAGTGGCTAATCCCCGATTGTTACTTTTAACTCTCCTAAAAGGCCATATTATTTATATGATGTAGAAACTGCACCCGTAGCATGGAAAGTTAAATACCACCAATGTACTATAACACTTATTGTTCCACCCACAAGTGTGACAAGGAAAACATGGGTTTACGCCTATTATTGTAGCCTAATTGCTTCAATTTGAACCTGTTAAAACGACCCATTTTGACAGGTAAGACCTCCCTAATAAAAAATAGCTGGCCACCTTTATTTAATCATCGTAGTCTACAAGATATTGTGCACAGTATTTAAAAGTGGGACTTGTCGAAAATTAATGTTAACATACCCCTACAGTGACAGGGCTGTAAAGGCTTTTTCTGTGGCAGGACTAGCTTTCCTATGTAAAAAAAGAGTACAGCTTAAAATACGAATCCTGTATCTCCTGAATGTAATCAGCTGGAATTATAATTCAAATATTTTCAATATTTATTAAAAATACAATTCAATGGTAAAGTCAGATTTTTAATGCATATTAAGGAAAATGAACTTTTTTTTTAAGTTTGATTTATTGAGGAATATATAGGGGGAAAATGAAAGGAAAGGAAGGGAAAGGGGGAAAGAGAAGAGTTACAATAAGCAAATGGCAGAAATAATCATTAAAAATAAAAACATCATGAAATAAGCATTACAAGCATGAAAAAGCATGAACATATCATAAAAACAGGAATAATGTAAGCGAAAATACAATGTATATGAATACAAAAACAATAATAATCAATTATGAGTATGAGTACACAAGTAATAAGAAAGTTATGGTGGTTTACGGACTTCAACTATCTCTGGAGCAGGAGAGGGAGGAACTGGAGCAGAGGAAGAAAGATATGTTACCAAAGGGAGCCAAAGTAGGTCCCGTTTAATGGCTAAGGAGATGGGGGATACGTAATTGGTGTCCAAACGGTGATTAAAACAAATTGCATTCCACCAGGATTGATAGGTAACATTCGCAGCTTGTTTCCAATTAGAGGTAATGATGTGAAAAGCTACAGCAAGGAAGAGGTCAAGTAAAGAGTAATGGCTGGAAGGGTGGGGAAGTGCTGGTGAAAGGGAACCTAGAAAAACTAGTAAAGGTGAAAAGGGGATCTGGAAATGGAAAATCTTTTGAATCTGTTTCCAGATCAACTGCCAGAACTTAGAAATAGGGGGACATTCGAACAACATGTGTTTGAGATCAGCAGAAGGGAATGGACAGGACCAGCAGGAAGAGGGAGTATCTGAAGCAAAACGGGATAAGGCGAGTGGGGTAAATAAATTTCTATGGTAAATAAAAAATAAAGTTTGGGTAGTGTTAGCAGCTCTAGAGGTCTTATGGATTTTAGTCCAAATTTTGTCCCAAAGAGGAACCGGCCATGTCTGAGAAAAGTCCAGTTCCCAAGCAAGTTCAGTATGAGATTTTAATCTATCGTTGGAAAGACGAAAAGAATTGTATAAGGCGGAGGCAGAGGGTGATGTGTCCAGTAAGAGGGAAGTAGGCTTGCAAGTTGCCGGAATTTCGTTAGAGGAAGGAAGGGCTTGAAGATAAGAAAGTAAGGCTGGACAAAGGGCGTCATATTGAACTTGGGCAGAAACGGGTAAAGAGAAAAGAGATTGAAGGTGGTGAAATGAAATAGGTTTACTTTGAGAAACTAATTGAGATATCCAGGAAAGGCCTCGAGAATGCCAAGTTTTCCAATAAATGGTACGTTTTTTTATTTTAAGGAGAGCATTATTCCAAATCGGTTGTTCGTGAAGAGAAAGAAGAGATGAATAAGAAGACAAGACATGAGGAGAAAGCAGAGTGCGAGAATATGAAAGAATAGGGGAACGAAGACGAGTTAAAGAGGATGAAAAAGATAGGAATTCTTGAAAGGTAAAGGGAGAAATAAAGGAGGATTCCATACTTAACCAAACAGGGGGATAGTGAGGTAGGTCAGATGATAACCAGCGAGTTGTTTGCTTTAGAGAAAAAGCGCAATGATAAAGTGTGAAATCAGGAAAGCGGACTCCAGAGTGAAGTTTGTCTTTACGTAATGCAGCAAGAGCTATTCGGGACTTTTTACCATTCCAAAGGAATTTCAGTAGTAGGGAATGAATTTTCTTAAAGAAATAGAGGGGAATGTGTAAAGGAAGCATGGAAATAGTATAAAGAAGTAGGGGAGATAACATCATTTTTATTGAATTAAAACGACCCCACCAGGACAAAAAGAGTGGATGCCAACGAGTGATAGCTGCATCCATTTTCTTATATACATAATCAAAGTTGAGCTTGAGAGTATCAGATAATAAGGGAGCAAACCAAACCCCTAAGTATTTATTTTTTGAAGATTGCCATGAAAAACCTGTAGAAGAGAAAAAGTGCTTCTGACAAAGAGGATTTAAAGGTAGAATCTCACACTTGTCAGCATTCAAACGGTATCCGGAGACCGCAGAAAATGAGGAGACTTGTTTAAGAAAAGATGGGATGGAAGTGACAGGGTCGTAGCAGTAAAAAAGAATATCATCGGCATAGACCGAGAGCTTGACTTGCTGGGAACCAAAAGGAAAACCAGAAATAGTGTCATCTAAACGAATTTTTGTAAGGAAGGGTTCCAAAGCCAAAATAAAAAGTAAAGGAGATAATGGGCAGCCTTGTCGAACTCCTCTATGAAGGGAGAAATAATCCAAAGACATGCCATTAACAAAAATAGAAGCTTGAGGATTAGAATAAAGCAAGGAGATAACAGAGATGAATTTAGGAGGAATGCCAATCCAACGTAAAGCCTGAAACATAAAATCCCATCCAATGCGGTCGAAAGCCTTCTCCGCATCAAGGGAGGTAGCAGCAAAAGGAAGAGTGAGCGAAGAAGATTTACCAAGGATGTTAAGAAAAACTCGAGAATTATCTGAAGAAAGACGTCCCTTTACAAAGCCGGATTGTTCAGGTCCAATGATGTCCGGTAGAAGAGAATCCATACGCAAGGCTAATATTTTTGCTAGAATTTTATAATCAGTATTAACTAAAGATATTGGTCTATAATTTTTGCATAGGGAATGATCTTTATCCTCTTTTGGAATTAAGCAAATCAAGGCTTTTTGGAATGTGCCGCTAGAAGAGCCAGAGTCGGAAAAAGATTGAAATAAAAGTAGGAGCTTGGGGAGGAGAAGAGAAGCGAAGTGACCGTAAAACTCAATTGTAAAACCATCGGGTCCTGGGGATTTACCATGATGAAGTTTAGAAACCGCATGGGAAATTTCGGAAAGAGAAATATCACGTTCTAAAGTTTGAAAATCCACATGTGAGGTTGAGGGAGAAGGTAGGGATTGAAAATAAGCAAGAAGGTCATCAGGAGTAGGAGATTGTTCAGGAGTGTAAAGCGTATCATAGAATTTAGCGAATTCTGCCAGAATTTCTTTATCCTTAAATGTAGTTTCACCAGAAGATGTTGTAATAGACTGAATTTTTTTGCGTTCCTTACGAATCTTTAAATAATTAGCCAGGAGCTTCCCCATTTTATTCTTACCACCGTAAAACCGAGAATTACATTTGAGAAGAATATTGGAAGCGGCTTCTGTTGTAAATTTGTTAAATGATATTTTGGCATCAATAAGAGCCTTAAGGGAAGAGTCAGATTTAGAAGTAAAATAGGCTTGCTCTAAGGTCTTAATATTGGCTAAAATTTTCTCTGATTTGGCCGCATTTAACTTTTTCCGTCGGGACACAAAATTAATAATAAAACCTCTAGCAGCTGATTTAAATGAGTCCCAAACCATAACAAAAGAAGAATCAGGGGTTTGATTTAAAAGAAAGAATTCCTTAGCAAAAGTAGTAAATTCAGCGTTAAAAGTGGAATCTGTAAGTAAAGCATTATTAAAACGCCATCTGCCAGAGGAAGGAGAAAATGGAAGTAAGTCTATGTCTACAAAAACAGGGGCATGGTCGGAGAGTAAAATGGAGCCAATCTCTGAGCGGATAGCGTGTTGAGATAAGGGTTTACTGAGAAATATATGATCAATACGGGATTGGGATTGGTGAGGCGGGGAAAAGAAGCTGTATTCACGAAGGTCGGGGTTGCAAAGTCTCCAAATATCTACAAGGGCATTATTGTTAAATGAGCGGAGAAATTGCGTGTGCATTCTAGAGGGGATGAATTTTACTTTTGAGTGTCGATCTAGAAAGGGATCAACAATTTGGTTGCAATCGCCAGCAAGAAGTATGTACTCACCAGTAAGGGAAGATAATTTGGTAGAAATAGCAGGCCAGAAAGACTTATCAATTGCAGTAGGGGCGTAAACATTAAAAAGAGTGAGAGGGATGTTATCGATAAGTAAATTAACAATAAGCCAACGACCATCAACATCACATTCATGAGTAATCGAGGAAACATTTAACTTTTTATGTAACAAGAGTGCAACTCCATTCTTCCTAGAAGTCGTAGGGGAACAAAAAACATGACCCACCCAACAACGCTGAAGTTTCAAAGCTTCCGGTTCAGTTAAATGAGTTTCTTGAAGGAGGGCAACATCAGTTTTAAGTCTTGCTAAATGCGAGAGAACCCTCTGTCTTTTGATGGGGTTATTTAAACCTTTAACGTTCCATGTCGTTACACGGAATGAAACAATTTAGAAAACAGCTATAAGCAACATGCTTAATAATGCAAAAAAAATACAATTGAGAAGAAATGAGAAAAATAGAAAAGAAAAATGAGAAGAAAAAAGAGTCAAGGATAAGAAGAATGATGATTGCAAAAAGGAAGAGAAAGAGAAGGAAAGACGAGAAAGCAGAAAAAGGGCAAAGTTGAGAGGAGTCGAAGAGCTGAGAAGTAGGAAATAGGACAGCGACAATAAAGAATAAAGAGACAGTACATGTCCGAAACGAACGACTGAGAGACATACTTACGAAAATGAAATTACCAAACAAAGAAGGGGAATGGTGGTGGCAGGAGACGACAACGAGACATCCAGAGCGAACACCAAAACCTCATATATTATGACATCTAAAAAGGCAGCACAAGGGGGGAAGTAGGGTAGAAACGAGATGAAGTGATGAAGGGGAGTACCTGTTGAGAAAAGAGAAACATGAGGATAAATATTTGAGCGTATAAAGAGCAAAATAGAGAGACAAAGAGGACAAAAGAGAAAGGAGATGGAAAAAGATGAACATATATGACTAATATACAAGAAGAGCAGTGAGCGCTTCATAACATCAACATTGCGAACAATGAAAAGCCAGAACTACAATCGGATGCAAGCATCAATAAAGAGAATTAGTAAGCCAGTCAGCCAGGATTGGACATATCCATGTCAGGAGCATGTCGTCGAAGGAAAGCTTGTAAGGCCGCAGGGTCGTCATAAGTGGTGGTTTTGTCTTGAAAAGTAACCTTGAAGAGGCAAGGATGCAAAAGACCGTATCTGGCATTGAGGGCTCTGAGCTGCGGTCTCATGTCTAAGAATTTCTTCCTGCGTTCTGCGGTGGCCCTGGAGACATCCTGGGAGATGTAGAGATGATGACCTTCCCAAATGATCTGTTTCTTGAGTTTGGCAGCTGAAAGAACTTGGAGAAGGTCAGTGTATTGGAGGAAAAGCATGATAACTCCTCTAGGTTTGGTAGCAACTTTAGGACCAAGACGGTGAGCTCGTTGAATGTTGATGGACGATAGAGCTGGAGCATCCAAGATCTTAGCTAGGAAGGACTGGAAGAATGCGGTAGGATTAGACCCTTTTGAAAGTTCCGGAAGGCCGTAAAGGCGTAGGTTATTCCTGCGGTTTCTGTTCTCCAAATCTTCCGTCTGTCGCTTAAGTAGTAATATCTCTGCTTCCATGGAAGGGATGCGAGAACAAGAAGATTGGAATGAATCTGTTGTCTGTTCCAAAGCGAGAACACGTGTGTCTAAAGACGACCACTTCTCCTGCATCGCCTGCATATTCTTGGTGGTGGCTTCCATAAAAGGCTTGAAAGCACGTAGTTCCTCTAATATGAGATCCATAGAGGAAGAAGAAGAGGATGAACTTCCAGGAGAAGGTGGATCCTTTTTGAGGCGTTTAGAGGAAACCAAAGAGGATGGTGTTTTACCTCCGTTGGAAGCTTTTGGGATAGCTCCGTGTGGTGACTCTGACTTTGATGTACGGCTGTCCTCCATGTCTGGAATGGGGGAGTCAGAATCTGAACCAACCAGAACTTTAGGAGTAGATATGAGTTTCAAATTGCGAATTTTCCCCATGAACGCTCAACAAAACAATTGGAAGGAGTCAAAGATCCCAGTGAGAGAACGCAGGATGCTACGCACAGCAGAAAAAAGGGCATAAAATTGCAGTTAGATCAATAGCAGAGAAGAGAGAATCAGCAAAGCTCCTTGAAGGGCCAGAGAAGACAAAAGTCACAATGTTACGTGGCACCTGAAGTGAGTTCAGTATAGTCAGGAGGACAGAGCAGAGCGAATCATAGGAAATAAAAGCCACGTAATTGCTTCACCAGTAATAAAAGGAATATCCTGCATGTGAATGGACATTGAAAAATTACGAGAGTAGCGAAGACAACATGGTGCAATCTTGAGGTATGCCTTGCTTAGTGAAGAGATGTCCCACACACTGCAGAATAGTTGAATAAAAAGAAGATGGCATCAAAAACAGTGCAGGAAATATCAAGAATTCCAGCTGGCATATGGATATAATAAGTGAGTCTCATAAATATTCCTTTCTTAGAGCGTCAATTGAAAGATGGTAAAAGCTCTGTGAGAGAACGTGGAGAGGCACAAAATGGCGGGTGAATACATGCAGGTCACTGCGAGTGCGAGTAGAAAGGCGTTATGTGGCACCTCAAAATGTATCAAGCAGGCTCACCTTGTAAACCGCTATATTTGTTGTGCTGAAGGGCAGGTTGTAGCGCATATGACAAGCGGCATGATTATGGAGCCGCAGGAAGTTTTCCGCCGGCCGCGATGTGGAAAGCGGCCGGCATACAAAATGGCGGCCGCGACTCTGAAGCTCCGTTTCTCACATAAAGGGGAGCCGAAATAAGTGCAGAGCCGGGAAATGGAGACGGCAGATAGCGCGCCTCACATTCCGGTCTGCAATGCCGACTTCCAACGTGCAGAGATGTCCGTCTGTGCTGCGGAAACAGAGAGGGTACCGAGGCTCGGTGAGGAGCTCCGGGACTACGCCGCCATCTTCGTCGGCGGTCAAGCCACGCCCCCAGGAAAATGAACTTTTAATTCTAATGATATTTATGTAGCACTTACTAATCCTGGGGAGGCGTCAATGTGCTTTATGCTGGGTAGTACTTTGCTACGGAACTCAAGGTTAGTGGTTAGTCCAGTATCATTGGTTACTGTTAGTTATTAGGATTAGCTTTTGTGTGCTCAAGCAAACCATTCAGTGCAGTCATCCAGTTTCTTAATGGTGAACTAAATGAATAGGCCAAAGTTGTGACCATTAGTAGGGGGTATGAGAGATTATGCATATGGTTGGTGAGAATAATGGATAAATTAGAGGAGATTAGGTATTGTTAGCTTGCATACGTATTAATTTCAGAGGAAGCAGGAGAGATTGTCATATTGTAAACGAGTTGTGGTCATTTAGAAGAAATACATTAGAGAATAAGGTAAACATTTATGTGATAGAGTAGGTTGTAATCAGCGAAGGCTTGCAGAGGATGAAAGAAAAAAAAGAAAGGTGATGTTAATGTTAATGTTAATAGGAGCTTTTAAAACGCACTGTCACCATAAGTTTCCTGGCGCTGGGTATGGATGATGATGAAGCGGTGGAACAAGTTAGCAGATTTGTGTGAATAGCCAAGTCTTTAAGGCCTTTCTGAAGCTCAATAGGTTGTCGCTGGTCTTGATAGCGAAGGGGAGAGAGTTCCAGAACCTGGGTGCCAGGTGTGAGAACCTGCGGCCTCCCTGCTTTTTCAGCCTGATGGACGGAATGGTGAGTAAGTGAATGTGGGCTGAGCGGAGATTACGGGCCGGGACGTGCTTTACGATCAGACTGTTCAAGAATTCAGGGCTATTGCAGTGGTGTGCTTTGAAGATTAGGCAACCTGTCTTGAAAGCAGCTCTTTGTGCTATGGGCAGCCAGTGTAGTTTTTGCAGCATGGGCCTAGCAGATTGCCATCTAGGGGTTTTATGGTTTAGCCTTGCTGCCTGATTCTGGATGACTTGAAGGCGATTAAGCAAGGTCTGGGGTAACCCTATGTAGAGGGAGTTGGAGAAGTCAAGGCATGACAGCACTAAGGCGATCACTACCTGCACAAGAGCTGCATGAGATAGCAGGTGGGAAATCTTCCAAATTTTTCGTAGTTGGAAAAGACTAACAGAGATCAAGGCCCCCACGTGTCCCTTGAGTGAGAGGTCAGAGTCGATGACCACCCCTAGGCTTTTCACTGAAAGGGACGGCGTGGGGGGAGGACCGAGTTCGCTCGGCCAAAAGTGTGGTCCTCAGTGCGCGGCGCTGTTCCCTGGCAGTACCAGTTCCGTTTTTCCTGGGTTCAATTTGAGCTGATTGTGATTCATCCACTGCTGGATATGAAGCATCACAGATTGAAATTCAGCCGCAGCATTTGGGGAGTCCAGGGTAAAAATGATCTGAAGATCATCGGCATAATTGAAGACCGTTATCCTCCTGGTTTTAAGTGAGTGGATTAGTGGCCGGATGTAAAGAATGAACAACAGTGGGGAGAGGGAAGAGCCCTGCGGCACTCCACATACTGTAGATAGCTTAGCGGCAGTGAAGGAGCCCAAAGCGTACAGTTTGGGTTCTGCCCGACAGAAATGACTTGATCAATTCATAGGCAGGACCGTGGATGCCTGCTTGTCCGACACAGTATAACAGAATGTTATGCTCGACCATGTCGAACGCGGACGACAAATCCAGGAGCACTAGAGCCTGAGAGGCCCCCTTATCTGCGTTTCCTCTTAGTGTATCAGTGTATCCAGTACTGCTAGGATGACGGCCTCGGTGATAATCAGACGCTTTAATTAAAGGGAAGAATTTCATGATGCATTTAGCGATATAGAGGATATTTTAGAGATATAGCACGTAGTTTGAAAATTCAAGAATATAGAAAGAAAGAATAATATTTAGTTGTGAAGATTGTTCTAAATTAGTTAATTTTGACGCTGGAACCAGGTAAACCAACTGTCTGTTGCTAGGCTACTGCTAGACCACTGATCCAGCTATGTCACTTGATCAGCTCAAGGGTTGAAAGTGAAAAAATATCTTGCACATATGATGAGAAGTTTCAAGAGATTTGGGCTGCCCTCAGGGGGAGCAGAACCTTTAAGTTCATAGCAGTTTGGGCAAATACATGAAAAATAATCTGCACATTGAAAAGGAGATTCTTCAAATGCTGGAGTCGGTTGCTTCTGGTGTTCATCCTCGGGTTTGACAAAGTAGCATAGAATCCATTAGAATGACTCTGGTTTGCACTGGGACAACAAGGAAGGTCATTGCCCTACAAACCAGAGACACTTAGTTATTCTGAGGAGAAAGAGGCACGCAGAAGTAACCTATCCCAAGGATAGAATTTTAGACTGTTGTGGTTCTGGCATTCAACTTAAAACTGAACTCTTTTGTAACAGAGAATTTCAGATCTAATCACCAATGGACACATAATGAACACTGCTCATTATATTGCACTGTACAAACTAATGTCTCCAGATAAGTGTGTTGCATGAAATAAAATATGTTGTTCCTTAAAACATATGTGTGATTATTTTTACACACCAAGATGTGTTGTCCTTCAAAAGACACATAGCTTTTAACTGCTTGTACACACTTCTGAAGTGTGCACAACTTAGCATGCAATGAAGCATGGGTTTCTGATTGTAACTCTCCAGAATGTGCTGGTTGATAATCAGAGATGTTTTAAGGCATGGGTAAAGTAGGCTCAAGCCCAGGGCCCCAGCCTTTCAGGGGGGTCCTGTTAGATCTGGCTCTGTTCTCCACACAGTCCTGCCCTGATGACATTGATGTTTTGAATACCATTTTCATTGAATTTATTTTGAATATAGGTACTGTGTGGGAGTTTGTTGAAGACATTTTGTAGCAAAATATTTGTTTATGTTTTTCAATACCTTGTAACATCTATTAAAAAAGTCAATTTTAGATAAAAAGAGGACCTCACATATTAGAAATGACAGTGGACTGCAGAGTTTATTATCAATATTATCAGTGAGCTGCTGCTATAATACAATATTGAGAACACAAATATCTGTCCTTGAATATTCAAAGGAAATACATTTAGAATTTGGATGAGAGTGTCTCTGCAGCATCAGTGACATGGCCAACGAGGCCATGAAAAAGCTAAAGTTGAATCATAAATTCAGAACTGTTCTGATCAGAGGCCCCCAAGATAGGTTTGGCCCAGGGCCCCAAAAGATCTTTAAGATGACTCTGATCAGCATGTCCTGCTGCTATCACAACAAAGATATTGTGCGATGGACAAGCAGATACAAGATGCTAGTGTCACCCATAGTAATGATTTTGTTCACAGTCTTTTAAGAGATTACCTTTGCATGCAACTTATCACTGCAACTTTCTTTTAGTTTTCACATGCTTAGGAAGTCAGGAACATGGGATGGAGTTCCTTCCTAGAAATGCCTCTTGTTGAAGGGAGACTATCAACAGACTTCAGAAAAAGTTACACGGTGGGATTTTTGGGCAGGACAGGTGTGTTCCTTCTTGGAAATGTCAATTGCCAAGACTACATTGGTAGAGTTAGGACCACAGTTTGTTTCATAGTCCCATGCAGTGAGTGGTTCTGAGACACAAGGGGCCTTATTTATGAGGCCCTTCTGCCACTGTTGCATCACTTTTTGTGACGCGACGACGTAAAAAATGCACCCCACTGAGCCATACTTACAAATTGATGTATCTAGGCAGATGCATCACTTTGTAAACACCTGCGCTACATTAAATCTGCAACAGGTATAATGTATGCAGGGTGGGCGTTCCGGCACAGAAAAGGCTCATAGAAGTGTCACAGTGAAACCTATGTGATTTTACTGCAACACTTCTACGGCCTCACTGCGTCAACTTATTTTGCCTGCATGAAGCAGCGTAAGGGGTGACACAGGCCTTTGCACATGGGGCTTGCCCCATGTGAAATGACACGTTGCTAGAGTTGCGTCTGTTTCCAGAAACACTCCAGCAATGCACCATTTTTGCGTTGACAGATACATATCTGTGAATCCTTGCGACATGGAGCACTGTACAGTAAATACGGCATATCCATGGTGTTACAAGGCCACACTGAAATGTGTTGCATCTGTGTTTTACTGCAGATGCAAAAACTTTCATAAATGAGGCCCAAAACTTTTATTTTCCACTTACTTAGTTGACCTGGGCTTGTATTTCATGCGTATTCAGCTAAGTGTGTCTATTTCTGTTCAAATAGATGGATTTATGCATGTTTAGTGAGTCAGGGGTGTCCATGCTTGAAGAAGAAGGATTCTCATCCCAGCACAGTCTTGCTTATGTCCCACACTTGCAGTCACCAAAAAAATGTTTTGAACATCCCTCCTTTGTGCTTTGCTATGCCACATACTTATAGAGTTCATCTGAACAGTCCCACAAATGTTCTGGATACATTTTAGTTTCTGAGCCTTCACAAGACAGTTCATTAAAGGTGTGACCTTCAATACTGTAGTTGCCAGAATTGAAGTAACCAAATGCACTGCCCGGAGCATGGGTCCCACATATCTCTTGTGATGCCTTATAGGCAAATGGATTGGTAATTGTAAAATTGCACTGTTGTGCATGTGTAACCCTGAATAACTGTGCCTTCTCTCTGTACAACCTGCGTATCCAGCTTCCATTTCCCATACCCCAACTCCTGCTCATTCTTCATAGTTATCTGTAACTGGAGGCAAATCAAGCGCTAATAAGGAATTTAGTTCATCCATACAGTCTTCGATTGTAACCTTCTGCCTACAAAGATGCAGAGCCAAGGAGACCGTGTTAATTCTAATATCCAATCAGTATCTGTTAGAAATGGGGTTTCTGGTTGGCTAGGGTATGAACCAAGCCAGGCAGAGCCCACCACTCTAGTCAGAGTAAGGGAGTTACACACTGAAGATATCCCCAGCTCATGACCTTGGTAGCTTGGCAGAGCAGTCAGGGTCATCCCAGAGGCAATGTGTAAAGACATTGTGCAACACACACACCAGTGACACACTAGGTACACCAAAAAAAGACACTCCACACAAGGTTATACAAAAAAATCCTTTGTATTAGTCATAAAAACACATTAGATCACAATCACATACATCACTGTGCCACTAGGTACTTGTCATGATGTCACATAGATCATAAATCACTTTGCAATAGGGCAATTTGTCATAACACATGTAGTGCACTGAAGCAATGTTCATAGGGTGCAAACGTTACAAAACAGCATAAAAACATTATATCATTATAACATAATATAAGGGCACGAATATGAGGAAGTTAGTGTGAGGCATGACACATAGGAATCCCCAGCATACTCATTACTATGAGTTAGCACAATACTAAGAGCAGCAACGGCGCTCCTACTTTAGATTACACAGTAACCTTGTTTCTCATGTAGGTTCCTAGGTCCCCTTCCTGCCTACACCAGGGAATGGAGTCATTCCAGGATACTCCACTTCATCCAGGGATCGATGACCTCTGTTGAAGTTTCACCCTGTCCTCGAAACAAGCATAGGCTGCCTTGGTCAATAGGAAAAGGGTTACCCTTAATTTCAGTGTAGGTTAGCCACACTAGGCAAATGAACCCCTTCTCGGTCTGAGAGAGCCCAAAGTGTGGGCAGCAACTCCCTGTGAGCCTTGGAGCCGAGCGCACATGAACTCACAGGGGCTTGTCCCTGCCCCAGCTGCCTGTGTAATCCCAGGGAAGAGGCATGAATCCCAGAATGCCAAAGCTATGCAATATTTGCCCCTGTGGGAATCCACCCACCTGCCCGCTCACCATGAGACTCCAAAAGCTCCTGGGGCCTCCATCGACTGCGGTGAACTGGAGCCAAGAGGCTTTCTTCCTCTCTCCTTGGTGGCTTGTGGACGTTGCGGGCAGGTGCAGCAGTCCTCGATGGTCCAGCTCACATCAGTTAGCAGCAGAGTCTCTCAGTAACATGGTCCCAGCTGGCCACACCCACTCCCAGGCTTGACCATGTGGCCCAAAACCTCTGCCTGGTTTACGGCTGCTTTCTGATCACCTGGAGAGTGTCTTTGCCACTTGCGACTTAGCACAGCATCCTGCTGGGCTGCAGTTATCTGCGGCTTCTCTGGTTCTGGGAGGTTGGGGGCAGTGCTGAATGGAGGGACCAATTCCTTCCTTCATCCTCCCCTTGCAGACTCCAGTGCTTACCACGCAATTCAGTTGTTTTCCTTCGGCCAAGGGGGGAAGGTGTCACCCGGCACACATTTGGGTGAGCCAGTACTAGGACTGGCAATTAGCGCTTTCACTGAGCTATGTAGCAATTACAGCACTCACCAAGCGTTTTCCCTCAAACACGAAAGAAAGCCATAACTCGCTCTACAAGCCCTTCCTGCATGTCACTCAAAAACGCTCACCATGCGCTCTAGTTGCAGGGACCATGGGTATCTCTAGCACTCCTCATGTATAGACTTCGGACGAGAAGAAAAGGGAAGCCCAAAGTCTTGTCACATCACATCACTGGTCAGGCATGTTGGGAGACATATGAGTCTGCAGAGTGCACCTGCAGAACAGAAGATGAATTCAATCAATCAATCAAGGGCATTTGTAGAGCGCACTACTCACCCGGAGGGTCTCAAGGCGCTTGGGAGGGGGGGGTGCTGCTACTGCTCGAACAGCCAGGTCTTGAGCTTCTTCCTGAAGGAGAGGTGGTCTTGGGTCAGGCGCAGGTCGGTCGGGAGGGAGTTCCAGGTCTTGGCGGCCAGGTAGGAGAAGGACCTTCCTCCTGTTGTCGTTCTTCGGATGCGGGGGACGGCGGCGAGGGCGTGACTGGCTGATCGGAGGTGGCGCTTGGGAGTGTAGAAGTTGATGCGGTTGTTGAGGTAGCTCGGGCCTTGATCGTGCAGGGCTTTGTGTGCGTGGGTGAGGAGACGGAAGGTGATTCTCTTGTTGACGGGGAGCCAGTGCAGGTCTCTCAGATGTCCGGAGATGTGGCTGCGTCGGGGGATGTCGAGGATGAGTCTGGCTGAGGCGTTCTGGATCCGCTGGAGTCTCTTCTGGAGCTTGGCAGTGGTTCCGGCGTAGAGGGCGTTGCCGTAGTCCAGTCGGCTGGTGACGAGGGCCTGGGTGACCGTCTTCCTGGTTTCGGTGGGGATCCACCGGAAGATCTTCCGTAGCATGCGCAGGATGTTGAAGCATGACGAGGAGACAGCGTTGACTTGTCTGGTCATGGAGAGGGAGGAGTCCAGGATGAAGCCCAGGTTGCGTGCGTGGTCTGTCGGTGTGGGTGCGGTGCCCAGGGCGGGGGGCCACCAGGAGTCGTCCCAGGCGGAGGGCGAGGAACCCAGGATGAGGACTTCCGTCTTGTCTGAGTTCAGTTTCTGGCGGCTGGTCGTCATCCACTCGGCTACATCTTTCATCCCTTCGTGAAGGTTGGCTCTGGCGGCGGCGGGGTCGTTGGTCAGGGAGAGGATCAGCTGGGTGTCATCGGCGTAGGAGATGATGTTCAGGTTGTGTTGGCGTGCGATGGTCGCGAGGGGGCTCATGTAGACGTTGAAGAGGGTGGGGCTCAGGGAGGATCCTTGAGGGACGCCGCAGATGACTCCGGTGGCCTCTGACTTGTACGGTGGTAGACGGACTCTCTGTGTTCTTCCGTCGAGGAAGGAGACGATCCATTCCAGTGCCTTCCCCTGAATTCCGACGTTGCTGAGGCGTTGCACTAGGGTGCGGTGGCAGACAGTGTCGAAAGCCGCTGAGAGGTCTAGGAGTATGAGGGCCGCTGTTTCTCCGTTGTCCATCAGGGCTCGGATGTCATCGGTGGCAGCGATGAGGGCGGTCTCGGTGCTGTGGTTGGCACGGAAGCCAGACTGTGAGGGGTCAAGGGATCCATTCGTCTCGAGGAAGGCGGCCAGCTGCTTGTTGACGGTCTTCTCGATGACTTTGGCTGGGAACGGGAGGAGCGAGATAGGGCGGTAATTCTTGAGTTCGGTGGGGTCCGCAGTGGGTTTCTTTAGTAGAGCGCTGAGCTCGGCGTGCTTCCAGCCCTCCGGGAAGGTGGCGGTGTCGAAGGAGGTGTTGATGATGTCCCGCAGGTGGGGTGCGATGACAGCGTCGGCCTTGTTGAAGACGTGGTGAGGGCAGGGGTCGGTCGGAGATCCGGAGTGGATGGAGTTCATCATGCGGACGGTGTCATCGGTGCTGATCGGAGTCCAGGCGCGGAGGGTGGTGGTGGGCGGCGTTGCTGCGGTCGTTGTGTGCGATGGTTGAATGCTGAAGCTGTTGTGAATGTCCGTGATCTTGTTGTGGAAGTAGGAGGCGAGGGAGTTGCAGAGGTCTTGCGATGGGGTGATGTCGTTGTTTCCGGCGCTGGGGTTGGAGAGCTCTTTCACGATGTTGAAGAGTTCCTTGCAGTTGTGTGCGTTGTTGTCCAGCCGGTCCTGGAATGCAGTTCTCTTGGTGGCGCGGATCAGTTGGTGGTGCTTCCGGGTGGCGAGCTTGAGGGTGGTCATGTTGTCCGGTGTTGGTTCCCTTCTCCAGACTTTCTCGAGGGCTCGGCAGTACTTCTTGGAGCTCTTGAGTTCGTCTGTGAACCATGGGGCTTTCTTGCTGCCGGGTCTGCTGGGCGGGGTCCTCAAAGGGGCGAGTTCGTCCGCGCAGTTGCTGATCCACTTCGTGAGGTTGTCGGCGGCCTGGCTGGGGTTCGCTGAGCTGGCGGGAGGGTGCTGACTCAGGGAAGCGGCGAGCTGGTCGGCTGTGATCTTGTTCCAGCTTCTTCGGGCAACCTGTTGCTGGTGGTGGTGGATCGTCGTTCTTCTGAAGGTGAAGTGGACGCAGCTGTGGTCCGTCCAGTGGAGTCCTGTGGCGTGGCTGAAGGCGATGTCTTTGCTGGATGAGAAGACGGCGTCGAGTGTGTGTCCGGCGAGGTGGGTGGGGGTGGTCACCTGCTGCTTGAGTCCCAGGTTTGCGAGGTTTTCCAGCAGGGTGGTGGTGTTGCGGTCGTCGTTGTTCTCCAGGTGGAAGTTGAGGTCCCCGAGGAGGACGTAGTCGGCCGAGGGGAGGGCGAGCGGGCTGATGAAGTTGGCGATGTCCTCGCTGAATTGTGTGCGTGGTCCCGGGGGTCTGTAGATGAGGGTGCCTCTGAGGGTGGTCCTGGGGTTGACGTGGATCTGGAAGTGCAGGTGTTCGGCGGGTGCGATGGTGTCGTCGGTGTTGGTCGTGATGCGGATGGTGTTCCTGTGAATGATGGCGATGCCTCCTCCTGTCTGGTTGACGCGGTCTCTCCGGATGATCTTGTAGCCGTCCGGGATGGCGATGGCGATGTCGGGCGCTGAGGAGGCGTTCATCCAGGTTTCCGTGAGGAAGGCGACGTCTGGGTCTGTGGTGTCGAGCAGGTTCCAGAGCTCGACGGCGTGTCTGTGGACGGAGCGGGTGTTGAGCAGGATGCACTTCAGGTGGCTGCTGTTGTCGCTCGTCTTGGTCTTGGTGGGTGCGGGTGTGGTGCAGGTCCAGATGCAGGTGAACTTGCAGGAGCGGCAGCTGAAGGGTCCGTGGGTGCGTCTCGGGGTGTCTTGGTAGCATCCAGGGGTTCGGCCGGCGTTGAGTGCGTTGAGGGTGGCGGCGTCGTACGTCCGGCGGGAGGGCTGGGGTCTGCGGGGGCCAGGGGTTCCGGCACTGGGCGCGGTCCAGACGCGGACGGGCGCAGACGGGCTTACCTTTGGCGCGCCTTCGGCGCACAATCGGCGCGCCCGCTGCGCGTCACCGCTGCGCGTTCGCACGGTCGCCATATATGGCGAATTGATATAGGTTGATGCACCCTTCTGGCCCTGTAGGATAACAGTGTTCCAACCTTTGTACATTGTCAGTGCAGAACCAGCAACAGCATTGGAGCAACATTACTCCCAGGCAATAGTTTGTTACAAACCCCCAGCAGCTGCATTTAAATCCCGGGCACCAGAAATGCAAGAGAAAACTCATTTGGCACTGTCAGTTATGGTACAGGGAAAAAGGAGAACAAGTATTGAGAATGGTGAGACTCAAGTGAGTCAAAGGTAACTGAGAACTAGTCAGTATGACCTATCCCATGATCATTTGGAGAATTTAGTTTATGGAGTAGATTTTGTATATTAAAAAACCAACTCTGGGCAGTTATCTATGCTATGAAATAGTGGTGCAAAGTTTCAAGTACTCCTAAGAAGATATGATCTAAGAAAGTTTGATTACTTCTTACTCAATACATTGTCATTGCCTGATTGGGTTATTGGGGGATTGATTTGACAACTGTTCTAATATGTAAGCTGTTGTATCACCGCATCATTGTTACCTTTCCTTGGAGAACCACCCATAAATTAGAGCATCTGGTTCAAAGCATTCACTGTCTATCGATGGTTTTACATTTAATCCTGAAAGGAAAAGTTGACTTCTCAACACAGGTACAAGACGTTTGACCATCAAACAAATAATAGTTTAAGCACACGTGTATGTAACAGTTCTAAAAAAGCATTTTGAGGTTCATCTAATTCTAGTCTCACCCATGCATAATTTGCTATTTAAAGAACCACAAACACTCATAATTAAATGATATGCCTCTTGTATCATAATCTAGAGTTCTAGCAGCAAATTCTGAATTTGAAACTCACAGAGCAATAAATAAGTAATCGCCTATTTACAAAAAGCACAATAAAAGGATTTCAGGGAGTCTGTCACCATGAAAAATCATTCTTTAGACTAAGCAGTAGGTGCTGCTAATAGCACAGAGTGTTCCAGAGAAGCAGCCAGAGAACGTGGGTGCAACACTGAGCATGCTGTGTATGCATTTTCTTCCATCTCACAATATTATATGGGACAATGGAAAAAGAGTAGCAGTACTTAGCAGGATGGAGAATGTTGCCATAGATGTAGGTCAAAGTCACTTGTGGCACCTTTTAAAACATGAAGGTGAAGGGTATAATACTTTCAAATATCTCTGTCAAAAATCACACTGGCAAAGGGTCTGGCCACATCTTTCTCCAAAATTATGTACATACTATGCAACTTCAGACAGAGACCATATGTGCTCCAATAGGAACCGTCCGATCTGAGCTCCCAATCCAATTTATCATTAAACAGGAACACAAGCAGGAACATAAGCAATCTCAGGCTGGTTTTAGCCATCTTTGGCCTAATCATTGAGGTATAGTTTGAGCCCTGTATAAGCGTGGGGAAATATTATTTATGCCAGTGAAATTTGTGAAATGTCTGAAATTTGGACTATGGTCAATTACTAAACCTTTTGCATAACTGCCCCCCTGTATTGTGCGCAACATGTAAAACTCTTGTGAGATACCAACAGGCGATTAGCCCACACAGAATTGTCTTACTAAGAGACATTTTCTTCTCTAACCAGTCTCCTCCATGGAATTCAGTAATATTTAAAGTCCAACAAATTATGTGGTATTTTCACACCCCTAGTCCAGCGTCATACCTACCATGAAACTCATGTCTGTCCATATCAATTACATTTAGGGCACCACACTGAGGATTACATGAAGGTGACGACGGAAATGCTTTAAGAAGCTTCTGCCAATGGCAATCCCTCAGGTTTTTGTTTTTTTAAGCTGGACCACGGTTGATTTGCTTATGGCTGGACGATGTATCAGCAGAGTGGACACAAAATGATAGATTGGAATGTGGTTTGAGAAAATCCTTTTGCAAGCAGTCCACTCATTTCCTTCACATGATCAATATGATTCAGTAACTTTAAATGATCAAACAGAATTCCATAGGTGAACATGTTAATGCACTAATACTGAAAAGGGAGCCCATGCTCATTCTTCAAATGTAAAAAAAACTGTAACCAGATTATATGAAGTATTTGAAACATACAACGTTCACTGATACAAAATAGATCATTTGCTTACTTTCTCTCCCCAAGCCAACAAAATGAATGGTGCTGAAAGTATGTGTTAGACCTGGCATCATTGGCGTGAGTCTCCGTTCCATTTTGACGGATTGCCTCCTCCGTTTTGATATGTTTTTGCTGGTTTTATGCTAATCAGTGCCACAGTGCAAGTGCTCTCTATGTTAAATTAATGCACTAATTGGTTATTCCTTGGTTAGGTTATTTGATTTATCTGTCAACCCCTAGTACAGGGCACCATGTGTGCCCAGGGCTGTCAGGACCCGACAGGTAAACCTGTTCATAGGGGGCTTGTTACCTACTTTCAGTGTAAGCAGGTGGGACAGGAGTATGGTGTTACCTACAAGTTTACCACTCCTTAACGCCCACAAGGTAATGGGCTGGTTGAAAGATTCAACCGGACCCTTAAAGGCATGATCATGGGTCTTGAGGAAGCAATGAGGCATAAGTGGGACGTCCTCTTGCCATGCCTTCTGTTTGCCTACCGAGAAGTGCCACAAAAGTCTCTAGGGTTCAGCCCCTTTGAGCTTTTGTATGGTCACCAGGTAAGAGGACCTTTGAGTTTGGTCAAGGAAGGCTGAGAGCAATCTCCCAGGAAACCTCCCCAGGATGTATATAGCTACATGCTGGCCTTCAGGAACTAGACTCGGCGTTTCAGAGATCTCAATCAGGTGAATCTGCAAGCCAGCCAGGAGGAAATGAAGCGGTGGTACAATCAGAATGCCAATCTGATTGAGCTTCAACTTGGACAGAAAGTTTGGGTCGTGGCCCCTGTGGAGCCGTGTGTGCTCCAGGACAGGTGGACCTGTCCATATGAGGTGGTGGAGCGCAAGAGCGATATCACCTATCTGGTGAACTTGCGGTCTCCCAGGAACCCCTTGCGGGTCCTACATGTTAACCGCCTGATGCCCCACTTAGAAAGGTCCGAAGTGGGCATGCTCTTAGCGACAGATGATGGAATGGAGGAGGAGACCGAGCATCTTCCTGACCTCCTGTCTGCAACAGAGCAAGATGGGTCAGTGGATGGTGTCAACCTCTCTGCCACACTGACCCCGATCAGCAGCATGATTGTCACCAGCTTTTGGGGCAATTCTCTGATCTATTTTCCTTGGTTCCTGGTGTCACAGAGTGGTGCGTCCATGATGTGGACACTGGAGACAGTCCTCCTGTGAAGCACAAGGTTCACAGAGTGACTGACAAGGTTAGCGCTTACATTAAGGAGGAAATCTCCAAGATGTTTGCTTGAGGGGGTCAATGAGTCCGCAAACAGTCCTTGGGCCAGCCCAGTGGTCTTGGTCCTAAAGGCTACCTCGCCGGGTGCCACACCTGAACTCCGGTTCTGTGTGGACTACAGAGGACTCAATTCAGTCACCAGGACTGATGCACACCCCATCCCCAGAGCTGATGAGCTCATTTATCGGTTAGGGGCTGCACGGTACCTCAGCACGTTTGATATAACGCCTGGGTACTGGCAGATTGCCGTGACTGATGGGGCTGAGAGGTCACCATTCTCCACACCAGATGGGCACTACCAATTCCGGGTTATGCCTTTTGGGATGAAGAATGCCCCTGCCACCATTCAGACGTTGGTCAACCAGGTGTTGGTTGGACTGGAGGATTTCAGTGTCGCCTACCTGGATGACATTGCAGTGTTCAGCGCCAGTTGGGAAGAACATCTGCAGCACCTCTGGGAAGTGTTGATGACACTGCGCAAGGCAGGCCTCATGATCAAAATGAGTAAGTGCCGGATCGGGCCGGGTTCCGTGGCGTACTTGGGACACCAGGTAGGAAGCAGCCAGGTGGCGCCCCTACAACCCAAGATTGAGACCATCCTGGCATGGTAACCCCCAAAGACTCAGACACAGGTGAGAGCCTTTTTATGACTCATGTGGTACCACAGGAGCTTTGTCAAGGGGTATGGCAATATTGGTGCACCCTTGACTGAGCTGACTTCCAGGAAGCAGCCCAAGAAAGTGAACTGGACTGACACCTGTCAGACGGCTTTTGACGCCCTGAAGACTTCCATGTGCACAGCACCCGTGCTTTAGGCGCCCAACTTTTCAAAAGAATTCATTGTACAGACAGACGCTTCAGAGCATGGTGTGGGGGCTCTTCTATCACAGATTAATGAAGAGGGCCTAGACCAACTTGTAGCCTTCATCAGTGGGAGGTTACTTCCACGGGAACAGAGGTGGAGTGCAATTGAGCGTGAGGCATTTGCTATGGTCTATGCACTAAAGAAGTGGAGACCATACTTGTTTGGGACTCACTTCCTGGTTCAGACCGACCACAGGCCCCTCAGATAGCTGATGCAGATGAGGGGTGAGAACCCAAAGTTACTGAGGTGGTCCATTTCCCTACAGTATATGGACTTTATGGTGGAACACCGCCCTGGTACAGAACACGTCAACGCTGATGGTCTGTCCAGATTGTTCTACCTTAGTGAAGAGAACTCCCAAAGGGAAGGGTAGTTCTCCCCACATTTCAGCTGGAGGGGACCTGGCATCATTGGAGTGAGTCTCCCTTCCATTTTGACGGATTGCCTCCTCTGTTTTGATATCTTTTTGCTGGTTTTATGCTTTGGGCACTGTGCCACTGCTAATCAGTAACACAGTGCAAGTGCTCCCTATGTTCAATTAATGTACTAATTGGTTATTCCATGATTGGGTTATTTGATTTATCTGTCAGCCCCTAGTACAGTGCACCATGTGTGCTCAGGGTTTGTAAATCAAATGCTGCTGGTGGGCTTGCAGCACTGGTTGTGCCACCCATAGAAGCAGCATGTAAAGCGTATCTCAAGTCTGCCAATGCAAGGCCTGTGTGCAGTCTAGCACTGCCATGTCAACTTGGCCAAGTGCACCCACTTGCCAGTCCTTAAACCTTCTCTTTGCTTCATATTAGACACCCCTATGGTAGACCCAAGGGCAGGGTGCATTGTTCGTATAAGGTAGGACATGCTCTGATGTGAGTAGCATGTGCTAATAGTGAATTACAGCCATTTTCGATTTTCACCATTGAAGGCTACCTGTTCTCCATAGGCCAGAATGGGCAGTTAGATTATTAAATTCTTATAACCCTAACTAACTCAGGGAACATGGTAGAAATACGAGTTTAGTATGCCTGAACTCAGAATAATAAAATACATGTTTTGGCAAAGTTGGTTTTAATATTCTTTGTTTGAAAATACCACTTTTAGAAAGTAGGTATTTTTTGCCTAACTATCCAGGCCTGCCGCTGCTGGGTTGTGTATTCCTTGTCTGGGTTTGTGAGTGACAGGGCAGGGGGATTCCAGGAGACAGGCTGGGGCATCCCGGTGGTGAATAGAGAGATCTGCATCTAGATGGGAGGGAGGAGTTGCACCTGGGACCTGAATGGGGCTGTGCCTTCCCTCTACAATGCTGGCACCACCTCCTGTGGCTTGTCTGATGTTTCTGCCCTGCACTGTGAAAGGAGAGGAGGAATCATGTCAACAGAGTGCTCAAGAGCTGTATCTTCCCTCCCTTGTGCTGGCTCCACCTCCTGTGGGGTGGCTGATGCCCCTGCCCTGCACAGTGAAAGGAAGAAGAGAGTTATGTTAACAAAGTGCTCATGAACTGGTTTGACTAGGCAGAGGCCTCTGGGCCTTCAGAGAACAAAGGATTTTGGGGTATAAATATTGGGACCCTGATCTCAAGAAATTAGATCACTTCTGGAAAAGAAACCTTTCTGCCAAGGAAAAGAACCAAGGAAGCTGCAGGACTTGTACTGCCCCTCTGCCAGTGTACTGTTTGCTGGGTTGACCTGAAGTGGTTGCTTCATTGCCAAGGGAAAGGAGAAGGAACTTTGTAATAACTTTCATCTACAGAATATTGTCCAAGGGCTTGAACTGTGCTTGCCTCCTGCTGAAGTCTCAGTGACAAAAGACTTCACCTCCAGCTCCCCACTGACTTTCCCTTGCTGGGAATTCTGACTCCAGATACTTACGTGCCGCTGGGAGCTAGAAGCGCGACGCATCAAGAAGAAGTGTGTTGCCGCCGCTGCTGAAATCGCCACATCTCCGGAGAAGCGAGCCTTCGCCGCATCTCCTTGGAAGCGTGTGTCGCCATCGCATCACCAGAGAAGCGTGTTTCAGGGCCTATCATGGCTCCAAAGTACAGAGTCGTCACAAGGCTATCATCGCATCGTCAACGCATCGCCGCATCAAGGGCGCTATCTTCTCGCATCGCAACCGGATCACCGCATCAAGGTGCCATCTTGCGCACCGCAACGGGCCCGCAGGCCGAGAA
Source organism: Lissotriton helveticus (assembly GCF_964261635.1). NCBI lineage: Eukaryota > Metazoa > Chordata > Amphibia > Caudata > Salamandridae > Lissotriton > Lissotriton helveticus. The sequence goes on from NC_136063.1 coordinate 1,771,325,227, forward strand.
TCTATGCATCACCTCGAACCAGTAAGGATTACGATGCATACCCTACTCTGCGCAAGCATTGAGGCACGACGCATCATCTCCCCCGGATCACAGAACCGACGCATATCCCCTTTTGCGAGCCTTTTGTTTATTTTGCGTTACGCATCCAGGTACTTTGTGGGAACTTTGTCGCATTTACCAACAACTTGAACTAAGCAGCTTTAATCGTCTTTTAAGTAATCTTAACTGTAGTATTGTGGATTTTTGTAGTTTGTGTTCTTGTGTATAAGTCTATATAAAGAATACTTTTTTTTATAAAACCTGTGTTGTGTCCATCTGTAGTGTTTTCACTGTATTACTGTGTATATTCACAAATGCTTAACACACTGCCTCTGAGATAAGTCTGTTTGCTCGTGCCAAGCTACCAAGAGGGTGAGCAGTGATTGTTAAGGAGTGTAATCCCCTTATCCTGCTTAGAAGTAAGGGTCCCTCTTTGGACAAAGGTGAATACCATTGCCAACTAGAGACCCCCAGATCTAACAGTATGTGTCCATGAAATATCTTGAGTGAAAAGTGAACCGCAGCTTCTAAAGTTTTCAATTCTATAAGACACTATTAGGGAGTGCATTTTTCCAGAAGTATTCAGTTAAGAAATGAGGCCTATCCAAAACGATCTCCATGAAACTATGAGATGTACTGCCAGCCTGGCTTCTTTTGTAGTTCACAATAGCATTCAGCTAGAGGTCAAGTGGATGAAGACAAGATGATGATTTTTTTAATGCAAAGCCCTCTTTAAATCCTCATGTGCAAGCAGTTTGTCCGTCAACCAAACACAGGAGACACTGTTTGAAGTTGGGGCATTAGTTGCAGGGGGGTGAGATACCACCTCTTTGTCGTTTGACTCAAAGCAGTCATGCTTAAATTAAAGTCAATATTTAAAGTATTTATGCAGTACCTCAAGAGTAAAAATGGAAAAAAACTCACTAGAAAAATCCCAAGCCAATTTAGAAATTTATAGCATATTGTATTAAATAGAGTGACACCAAAATGACAAGACTCTAATAAGTTTATCCAGAGACTAGAATTGTTTAATTTTTTTGATCGAAAATAGCACCAGAAAGCACAAAGCGCAAACCCCGGTTATATGGTCATGCTAGACTGGTTCAGGGTCAAAGGTTAAGCATGACCACAACGGAGCACAGGTCCGAAACAAGGGCCAGGTAAGTTGGGGTGTACAGTTTACTTTCTGACTTAGAAACAGAGCTGGGTCACTGTTGCATGTAACCTCAAGCTCTGTACCAGAAGGTAGAAGCCTAACATAATTAAAGCCGACATTCCCTCTCGTTTTAATAAATCATTACATTTAATCTCACGGAATATTGCAGGGTTACATATCTAAATAAGAGAACTCAGATTGGTACCAGTTGAAAAGTAAATATGCTATTATATGTTAATGGAAGACGTGGGCTATTAACTCTTTTTATGTTCAAGAATATTTAGAGCGATCTCATCAAAAGTAGGAAGAAATAAGGATAGTCTCGCAATTTTAGTTTCAGCGGCCTTCCTGGGAGAATCATTAGTGTAGACCTAAACTCATCAAACTTTCAATTAGTATGAGTTGAATTACCTGGAGGTCCAACTCTGGTAGTGACAACATTTTATAATAAAATGTATAAATCTCCAAAGCTCATAAGAGTTTTAAACTACATATTGGAGACCCTTCAATCCAACAATGTCTCTACATGTGGAATAATCTGGACTGGGGATTTTAATGCTCATTTAAGTCAAGTATTAGCTAAGCATACACGTGAAATTATAGATTTCATGCTTACAGATCAACAGCCCTTTGTACATAATGCTAAATGGGATGTACAAACCATGATATTGGCAACATTTCATTTATGTCTGCTCATAATTTCTGCCCCTGCCACCAACCTATAATAATGGAGGTTATTGTAGCACAATAGACTTTAAACTCATGTCTGATAATATTTACATATATATACATGAATTTAACCTTCAGCCTAGTTGTATGAGTGACCACAATCCTCCATCTGTAACTTTTCGACTGAATGTGCTTCACTTGAGATTCATTCGGCAGAAATAGAGGTAGCAAGAATTTGCTGGTGAATTGTGTTAAAGACATTATGTTAAAAGAACTTGTGGAAACCTAACTTCCTATTTCATGATATGTTTAACTGAGAGGAGTACTGATAAAGATATTTAGACAGCCTTTGGTCACATTATTTTACCATCTTTTTAAACATGGGAGGAACAAAATAGTTAGTAGCGCAATATGGTTTAGGAGTGACCAGGCACTACAGTGTAGTCGTTAATGTTGCATCTACTGTTCATCAAATATACCATGGCTAAAGGCTTACTATAAATTGCTTTCAGGGACTTGACCAGCGCCTTTGACTGATTTTCACACTCTGGTCAAGCATGTTAGGCTTAGGTATTGATGGCAATGCACCCACTGTGATCCAGTGCCTGGATGTCTTTCGGGCAGAATGGAGTATGCTCTGACTCTTAAGATAGGAAGAAGGATGATACTGGCGTGTGTGTTAACCCTTTTCTATTTAGCTTATACATTAATTGTCTTGAAGTCCACCTTATCCAAAAAGAGTTGGATATGGCCAAAGTGGGTGCTTGAGCCATTCCAATACTGCTTTATGCATATTAAACAGTTCTGGTGTCCGGAACCGCAAACGACATGCAAATCATATTGGATGCCTTTTGCGAGCTATATAGATGAGCGAAATATAAAAAATAATTTTGGTAAAATCTATTCTATATTTTGTGGATGAAGGGTGCCAAAACATGGGTTCTTTCCGCGCTTGGCACCAAGATTGATATAGATCATACTTTCACCTCTCAGGGGTTACCGTTTGACTCGGCAGGGAACTGGTTATTTGAAACATATGAGAAAGCAGCAATTTGTTAGTGCAACTGAATCAATATTTAGCCTCACTAAAAAATGTAGTTGAAAAATCAATTAAGGAAATGTCTTCTTTATAATTTGAAACGCGATTCTGTGTATCTGTGGTGAACTGAAGCGGATGTCTGTGGCTACTTAGATGGTGGTAATTTACAAAAAGCCAGAAAAAATGTGTTTTCAAGAGACATTTTGCAGTCCCAACAAGCTGCTCTAACTATATTTCATTTAGAGCTGAATTTAAATTACCCCGAAGACCTCATCAGGTCAGATCAGGTCCTTTTACAACACATGCTAAAACAGCTTCTAATCGCTTGATTTGCAGGTTTGTTTTTCATTAGATTCAGGGACATCTTAAGTATTCGGGGGGCCCTGGGACAGTAACATTTCAGAACTGCTTTGAATTTAAGATCCAGTTTCAGCTCTTTCATCCCTCTTTGGCCAGGTCACTGATAGTGCACAGGCACATTGTGACATGCGTTTTTAATACTGTAACACAGCAGCAGCTCACTAATAGTGCTGCAAATATTTTTCGTGATTCCTTCTCATTTCTCATATGTGCGGTCTTGTTTTGATCTAAAAAATCTTTTTTATGGATTTTGAATAAAATATAAACACAGATTCTCAGCAAAATATCTGAAACAGACTCTCGCACTCACCCATATTACACAAATAAAAGTAAGGAAAACAGTATTTAAAAAAATCTGTTGAAGAATTATTGAAGGTCATCGGGCAGGACTGTCAGCGAAACAGAGCTGAGTCTATTATGGGCCACCCTGAAAGGCTGGGAGCATGGGCCAGAGCCCACTTTGGCCATGCCTTAAAACATCTCTGATTAGATTGAGAGAGTCAAATCCCTTAGGTAGCCAATGTTGAAAATGTATGCTTGTACTAGAGTAAACCTGAGATTTTTAGTGAGACTGATTCTTATAGTCAAAAATCCAAAAATTAGATAAAGACCTGATTTACGGACGTGTGTGATGAGAAGGGAATTTATCAAATGATTAAATATTTCTTATTTTACCCTGTTAATCTCAGAGGGTATGCTACTGCCAACTCTGCATACAAGTATTTGTTGACTCCTTTACGATTCATTTCAAAGTTGCCTTTCCGATCTTAGGAGAATGGTCTTGTGTTCTTCCTCCTTGCCCTCCTGACGGAATTTCCAAACCAACCAATATTCACTATGGGGCTTAATCACAATCCCATTGCGCCACTAATACGTCACTTTTGAAATGGGAAAAAGTGACGTACCTGCGGCGCAACGGGCTTGTAAATAAGCCCCTATGTTCTGTAGTGTAAACTGTGTAAAAAGAAAAATGTACATTACAAACAACCCAAACTAAAGAAATGTGGGAGCATATTATCAAGGGTCTTATCACCGCTTTTTTGGTTTTAAAAGCCAAAAAAGTGGAGATAATGTTTTTCCCCTATTAACTAGGCAGTGCTAACATGCATTAGCGCCTGTTAGCAGCCTTGTTACCGATGCCTCGCTTTGTATCTCTAATGAGATGCAAAGTGGGCATCACTGGACAGTACAAGCTTGCAAATATCGCTGATGTGCACTTTGCGAGATTTTCAAGGCTGCCCCAGCATTTTAGCACATGTTAGTCCACAAACTAACGTCTGCTAAAATGCAGACTTACCTATCCCTAACATTGGGGTGGATTATGCTGATATGACCCTGTGGGTCGTATCAGCAAGGTTATTGCCGTTTTACAGAGAACATGGCTGAAAAAACAGCGATGTTCCCTGCAAAACGGCGATAACCTCGCTATCGCTGGAATTTGTATTGCCCTGGAGAAACACGTTGTTAAGAACGCGCTTCCAGGGTGATAAATTCCAGAGATAGCCTGCGATAAAAAAGAATTCGCTAAGCACGGCCAGTGATAATTATCGCTTTCCGTTGACAATATGCCCCTTGGTTTTAGTGCAAACATTGCTTTTTTATTTTTACAGCAACTGCAAGAACAGTCAATCTGATTTTATTGGTATCTTTTTTTAATTGTAGTATATGGGTCAGAAGACGAATTAAATCTTTATAAAATTTTACATCTGATGTCATTTAACTTTTATGTTTTGAACATTGCAATCTAATAGGGGTAAGTTTTTTCATGTAAATTTATAATGCTTGATTTTATTAAATATTTTATGGTTACAAATAACCGAATGAAGAACGCTTTGACTTCATGGAGAAAGGTCATTGGTGTGGCTAGCTGGACTCTGGGGCTTGCCAAAGGCAGTTTGCTGAAAAGCGTGGTCTCAGTGTGCTTGTGAATGAAGGTGGAAACACTGTGAGCAAGCAGAGTCCATGCCCAGGAGACCTTGTTGTTCATCTGAGGCTGCTAGGTGTCTGTCTCAATGAAGCTGTCTACGTTCATAATTTGCAACTTTTTGGGAATCTAGATCTCCTTCAGCAGGACCAACCAGCTAGTTGAGGCCAACAAGCGATTTGATGGTTGTGGCTTCAATGATGATTCTCCAGGCAGAATGTTAGTAAATAAGTTTCGATGTCCCAATTCTTGCACTTTGGAGATAGAATGAGTACACTCTAACACTAGCCAAGAGTCCATGACAAGGAGGGCATCACTTGGGATTTAGCAATCACACCAAAAGAAGCCAGCAGCAGAGTCCAGGGCTGGTACCGTTGCTACTGTTGCTAAGCAGATGCATGATAGAGGCCTCTGGTAGCTTGTTGTGTCCATGAAGCTCATAAAGAAGGTCAGTTATCTGACCATTGGAGTCACTTCTGTGGTCCTGGGTTTAAGGCGAGCAGGCCCAGTCTTCCGACAACAGGGCAGTACATCATCTGATCTTCACAAGTTCAGTAGTGCTCTGATGAGATGTCTGTGGGATTCACTTTTGTGCTCTGTGCCAACCTACAGGTGAAGGGCAGTTGTCCACCCCTAAACCAGTTCTGGTCAGTTTTTCTACTCTACATCCCCTTGGTTGGTGCCAGCCTGACTAGAGAAGGTGTGAGCTTCATCTGTCAGTGACAAGGCATATATTCATGGAAGCTCAAAAAGGGGCTGGGCACCCTTAAGCCATCCGGTCAGGGGAGGAGTCCCCCATCGCACGCACAAAACCCTTGTCTACAATCTGGGAGCAATACACATCTCAACACAGGAGAGCCATCAGGGGTCATGTGACAGGAAAATACCTCCAGGAAAGCCTTTTGGTTTTAGACAGGAAAATGGCAACTTTGTGAAAGCGTAATTTCTGAAATAGTAATATAAAATCCTACTTGGCCATTAAGTTGGATTCTAAATTACTATTAAAATTAGTCCTTGAACCATTTTCCTAACTACATACAAACTAAATGTTCCACTAGTTAAGTATCATAGTGTACAGCAGTGCTAGGCTATGGGAAACACAGCCTTGACACAGTAAAAAACAACTTGGAAGTTTTTCTTTGCCAGGACATGTAAAACATTAACTATACATGTACCACTTACTATTACCATGCACTCTGCTCTAGGGACATTTGGAACCTACTTTAGGGGTGACATTAGTATCCAAAAGGAAGGTTTAGGCCTGGAAAATGTTTTAGTTTAGAGAAGCTAAAGATTGAGATTCTGCATTGAATAGATAAAATGAGAGACATTTTTGGATTAAATATGTTATTTTGTTAGAATATGTAATAGATTTAATGCAAGTGAAGTGGTTACTGCAGTTGGTTAATTGTCCAAATAGACAATTAGTTTAACCCCTTCCATGCTGGTGACTAACCCCAGCCATCACGCTCCACGGTGCTCGTGTGCTGATGACGGCTGGGGTTCGCCACGGCCCGCCCTGTTCGCTCGGCGGCCGCACACGGGGGGAATCGCGGCCGCACGGAAGGGGTTAATAAATGTATTATTATTATCATTATTATTATTGTTTTTTTGTTGGTGTTGTTATTGTATTATTGTTTTTCTTTTGTAAAAATTATTATTATTATCACTAGTTGTAGTAGTAATGCACTCTATGTAGCCATTGGGTAAGGGTGTGTTGACAAAGTGTTGAGAAAGGATCCAGCATATTTAGCCCAGGGATCCTCCCTCAGCCCGACACTGTTTAACATTTACATGGCCCCGCTCGCACACGTCGCCCAACAGCACGACCTCAACATAATCTCCTACGCCGACGACACTCAACTGATCCTCTCCCTCACCAAGGATCCCATCACTGCCAAAGCCAACCTCCACAAAGGAATGAAGGCCGTCGCCGACTGGATGAAGACCAACCGTCTGAAGCTGAACTCGGACAAGATGGAGGTCCTCATCCTCGGCTCCAACCCTTCAGCCTGGGACGACTCCTGGTGCTCCTAGGATGCTTGATTCTGGTCCAGGAAAGACATGGCTTGGCAGGTCTGGCTGGACTGTTCCCATGAGGCACAGAGTCAAGACTGATTTGCATATGGCCATGTCTGAACTGGGGTGGTGTGGTGAGCAAAATACCGATGGATTAAACCCAGATCTGTGACTGGGGTGAATGTTTTGTCATTGTGCAGCATTCCGTCCATCAATTATTGGTTTTGCATATGTCACCCAGAGTGGGAGGGGTATGCTCAGACGTGAGCCCCGTGCTCTCCATGCCACTGGAATCAAGCTATCTTGGCTGATGACGGCTGATAGCCAGAAACCGGTCCTAGGATGCTTGATTCCGGTCCAGCAAAGACATGGCTTGGCAGTTTGGGCTGTACTGTTCCCATGAGGCACAGGGTCAAGACTGATTTGCATATGGCCATGTCTGAACTGGGGTGGTGTGGTGAACAAAATAACGATGGATTAAACCCAGATCTGTGGCTGGGGGTGAATGTTTTGCCATTGTGCAACATTCCCTCCATCAATTGTTGTTTTTGCATTTGTCACCTCAAGTGGGACGGGTATGCTCAGACATGAGTCCTGTGCTCTCCATGCCACAAGAATGAAGCTATCCTGCTGATGACAGCTGATAGCCAGAAACCGGTACAAGGATGCTTGATTTCAGTCCAGGAAAGACATGGCTTGGCAGTTCGGGCTGGACTGTTCCCATGAGGCACAGGGTCAAGACTGATTTTCATATGGCCATGTCTGAACTGGGGTGGTGAGCAAAATAACAATAGATTAAACCCAGATCTGTGACTGGGGGTGAATGTTTTGCCATTGTGCAACATTCCGTCCATCAATTGTTGTTTTTGCATTCCTGGTGGGCGATGGCACTGGGAACAGCCCCGACACCCACCGACCACGCACGCAACCTGGGAATCATCCTCGACTTAACGCTCTCAATGACCAAGCAGGTCAACGCCTTCTCCTCCTCCTGCTTCAACACCCTCCGCATGCTCCGCAAGATCTACAGATGGATCCCGACATATACAAGAAAGACAGTCACCCAGGCCCTCGTCAGCAGCAGACTCGACTATGGAAACGCCCTCTACGCGGGAACCCCGACCAAGCTCATCAAACGACTACAACATATCCAAAACGCCTTGGCACGACTGATCCTCGACGTACCACGTCACAACCACATCACCTCCCACCTGAGGGACCTGCACTGGCTCCCCGTCAGCAAGAGGATATCCTTCAAGCTCGTCATCCGCGCACACAAGGCCCTCCACAGGACCGGCCCAGCCTACCTCAACAGACGGCTCTCCTTCTACATCCCCAACTGCCAGCTACTCTCCGCCGATCTCTCACTCGCCATCGTCCCAGGCATCCGAAGAACAACCACCGGCGGGAGATCCTTCTCCCACCTCACCGCCTAGACATGGAACACCCTCCCACTGAGCCTACGACAGACCCAAGACTTGCTGACCTTCAGGAGGATGCTCAAGACCTGGCTGTTCGATCAGTAGCGGGCCCTCCCTAGGGTCTTGAAACCCTCGCGGGTATGTAGTGCGCTTTACAAATGACTGATTGATTGATTGATAGCCAATTGCATCCTCATGGTACAGAAATATGTATGAAGTTAGATGAGGATGAGTAACAGAATTATGTAAACATTAGAGATGCATTGATTATAAGATTCGGGCAGACCCCCTGCAAAGTACTAATTATTGTTTTAAAAGACTATAAAGAAATGTAATGAATGTTAGGAGACATTTATTGGAAAACCCCTCAATTTCCTAGTTAATTTGTCCATGTGTATATGTGTTTTGAGAATGTGTCTTGCCAATCCAAAGCAAGAGGCGTTTATAGCAGTTGCAATAAGGATGAACCAAAAGCATAGAGTAAAGGACAACCACAATAGTTGTGAAAATATTTTATTCAGTCAGCTCAGAACTCCCCAACCTGTCATTTAGGACTCCATGGGTCGAATGATGGCAAGCAATCAGAAAATACTGACTCTGAGCCTGTCACTGAATGTCATGTAGGGACTAAGAGTCTTAATATGAAGCTTGAGGGCAGTTGCTAAGACTGTGGTCTCAAGGTACACAGTTGTGGCTCATTCTAAGCATTCCAGAAAGTGTCCAGGAATAGAGATTATTAATCTGATGTTTAGAATCGGCTCAGAACTCAAAGAAGTGCATGATGATGTTGTGATGTTCTTGGAATTGGCAGCTAAGGAGACCAATGATCTCTCCCCAGTGCCTAGAACCAATCACCAACACTTGTACAATGATTACACATATGGAAAATGGAATCAGCAAGACCTTGGGGATCAGCTCTTCATGTTTTGTTATGCAGACAGTGATTTGAATACTTTTGGTAGGGCAATATAGGTACTGCTGCTGTTTGGCCTTCAACAAAATAAAAACTGCCACACTTATTTCTCTGTCTGTCACCACATTGTCCATGAATGACATTACAGCACATGAACTTAGAATTTATATTGGAAGTCTATGTTTACCAGCAACGTTTTAGGGGTAATCTCAGTCATACGAAGGTTTATGTAAGTGTTGCAGGGTGAATTAGGATTAGCAATAAACTCAAGCAATACATTTGTACAGCCTTTGACAGCCAGCTAAAATATTTAGAATAGCCAGTTTTTCCATTTCTACATCTGCCACGCTCACATCAAATAAGGACAACTATTTTGTATTTGAGTTTCTGAAATGTAAAATAGTCTAGATGCTCAATGAGACAATGCTTTGTTTTTTTAAAGTTGGAGGGTATGACCTCGGGGCAGAAAGCTTGAAAAATCTACTGAGGAATAAAGGGCCTAACGCCAAGCCTTCTTTGTGCCATTTTGTGATCACAGGAGTTAACCATTCATCCTTAAGAACTGGATAAATCGTGACAAATGATATACTCACTGAGTACTGTAGGAATAGTGAAGCTGCTTTAGTTAGACGAAATTGGTAGACCCATTCCAAACCAATTGTGCTGAAGAAAAATGAGCTACGCAAAAGGGGAACCACTATCCAGTCAAATCCAGCAATTATGCAAACGGTATAATCAATATTTAAGCCAAAGTTAGAGCTCCAGTAGTCTGAATATTGTCCATCCATATCAAATTACCATTGAACTGTATCGATTAAATCTCGAAACTGCACTACGATAGTGTATTTCTTGGATGATTTCAAAGTAAGGGCCTCATTTATATAGTGGTGTATGTATACTCCTCTGTGCCTAAATTGTTCCATGCATGGTGCCTTCATGCAGCCCTTCACTCTGTGATCGTGACATGTGTGGCAGTTTTTCTAAGTGGCCATCAAGCATTTACAAAGAAGCCTGGGAGAGAACATAAGACATTTAATGCACAGCATTATTTTTATTCTGTGAAAATCCCTAACAAAGAAGGGACCTAGTCCTAAACATATGTGCACTGCCACTGGACCACACTTTAGTCCAGTAAAGTTAATCCAGTACACCCCTAGAGCATACATCAGTGTTCCCACATAATACAGAATCGCACAAAGCAGTTAGGATAAATAGAATATACAAACTCAGACTTGAAACATGAGAGATATACTTCAGATAGCAATTAACTCACAGACGACGGCTTCATCCTGTAGCTTTATTCTTCATGTTATATAGATCTTACAGGTGTTACATTCAGGACAATAAGGCTTTATGTCATGTCTCACAATCTTTACATTATCAGGTTTTACAAGGCCGCTCTATACTTCAAGTGGCATGCAAATTACTGGATCTGGCTCTAAACAGGAAAGAAGATCATACATTTCATACATCATACTGGAATGATCTTCAGACTATATTAGAGATGCAGTCTTCAGAGCTAAGTTGGAATTTTTATTTATTTCTACCAAATTGGGGGAAGTTTGCGGACTGGAGTTCAGTCTAGACATTCTTCATTGATTGTGTCGCCTGGCAGATGAGAAACCTGCCACCCGACACAATCACATACCAAGAATAAAAGTAAGATGTGAATCAACGAAGGATTATCAGGACTGCTGCGTGTTATACCTCTAATCATGATTGTATGTTTGGGGGCTTTTTTTACAAGATGCAATATGCAGTTATTTTTTAATGTGTGCTACGATTTATTCTGTGTATTAAAATTGCTGAATATTTTTTGTCTTAGTAATTGAATAAACAGAAGGGACATCTTTTATGTTTAAACATTTCTTGGTAGGATCACCAACTTACAACCTGATCTTTCATAATAGTTGAATTACTGATAGATTGGTAGGATTTTCTTTTATTTCTACTAGATGCCATTTTATGTGAGTATTGACCACTAGGTTGTGATCTAGTTCTTTCTTCTTGACATGTGTCGGCTGACTGTTGGCTAGTCAGAGAAGGCTGCTGTGTGGCAGTGGGTGTGCAGGTGGTGTGACAAAGTTGCACCAAAGGCAAAGCTATCTGTGCCCATCTGCACTAAGCGTGTTATGTGCATTAATATATGTTTTTGAGTACTAGTAATCACATGTTCTGGAGAGGCAGCATGGAACTGGGAATTACTATTCTGGAATAGAGAGACAAACCAATAGGATATCAACATCTGATAATGCAACAATTTCCTACATAGTGTTCTCAAACATCAGCCTTTTGCTCATGCACGTTAATTGGCAACATGGTGAATATCCAAGTTCAGCATAGCATGAATGTAGCATTTCTGGTCCCAGGGGTCTTGTGTAAAGCAGGAATTGTAAATGTTAGACCTAAAAACAGAGATCAAGATAAAATAATTCTGGATGACTTATATCTATATCCGTTCAAAAACCTGCCTCATAGAAGTTTCAGGGTCAGCTATTGAAATGTTCTCCCCAGATAGATTTAAGAAAATACACCAAGCTAAAAAAGAGTGTAAAGGTGGTGAGCAGACCTTTGCATTTCATTGCAGTTTGAATGTAGTAGCTGATCTGGTGCTGCATAATGGGTTAGAATGAAGTTATGGCATGCCTGTTCTCATCATCAATATCTTATATTGTTTGTTTTACTATTCTATTGGTCTCCAGTTTAGGGCAAATGACTGGATGTTATTTGCTGTTTAGTGATTCATTTCACAACGAGAATGGAACCTGACAAATTCAACTTCTGGTATGACTGCCCCTCCTATAGATATGTATAAAGTTTTTTTTGTTGCTCATCTATGACCTTGAGCTTGTACATAAGGTGTAGGGTAGAGGGCCTAACTATCTATGAGTGCATATTATTGTCCTCATTGTTGCCTCTTCTAATTTTGGATTTGACAAGATCTTCTCCTGGAAAGCCAAGTCATACCAGCCACCACAGCTTACTTCTTGCAACTACAATAGCAGAAAAAGCAGAAAAAATATTCTTTCCTTCTTCTCACATCTGATGAAAGGCCCAAAGGTTGGTGCCAGCATTTTATCAAGACTCAGCTATCCAAACGCATGCTATCTGAGGATCCCTACTAAAGTTCTGTCTAAATTACAGTGGATTCACAATTTGGTTCTTGGAAATGTGAACATGTGTGAGAGGCATGTCAAAAGTTGCACTGGTTTCCAAAGGAATAGAGGACTGTATTCAAAGTCTTTCTACTAGCCCAAAGAGCTTTACTTGTGATGTTCCCCTTTGCAGTCTCTGCGGTCAGCTGCTTGCGATCTTGTGTCATTGATTCCACATTACCTGCTGAGTTTTATAGAAAGTATAGCCTTTTCTGCAAAACACTTAGAAGCAATGCGTTTTATCAGTCTGCTGGACTCATCTCTAAGACTATTTCATTAGGACTAGCACCAAAATGCTTCTCGGTAAAGGTGCATTGACAATTGCCAATTTCATTCATTTCTATTTCAGATTCATCTGGTGAAATACATTCTAAAGCCTTTTACAATACACACATCATGCATTCCAGGCTTCAGATAGTCGGGTTGTCTGTCAAAAGATAGATAATTTACATTCTCGGAATTCATGTAGTGAAAGTATTTCCTAGCATTAAAAAGCCAGCCTTCGCCTCAGGTTAGAAAAGCTTCAGGTTAACAAGCAACACATCCACGCAATAAACAAGATACCTATCCCTCAGGATACATGGGATATCTAGAGATATATCTGGTGTAACTAAGAACTCATAGACAGGCCTCAAGCAGTAGACAGCTCCCTCTGGTTATGCAAACTCTACCAGTGTCAGCTACAGAAAGCAGATGTATCATTTGTGGTAAATAATATAACAGCGATAGGAATTTTCGATGGATTTGTATCTTGGGTTTGTTAAAACATATATGCATAGGTGTCGCACAGCAATGCCACCCCTTAGTAGCTCAGACTTTGTCTTGAAAAAACACAGAGCAACCTTCCAGGAGACACAGATTTTACTGACAATAGTTGAAGAGGACAGGCCTTTCCTTCAGGTTACAAAGGAATTAAAAGTTTGTAACCAGACAGCAGATCTATCACTTGACATAAAATGTATATGTTTGAGTCCTTCAAAGAAAAGGTCTGGCTCAGGTTCACCACAACGTAAAAGCTCAGGCTGAAGACAATAGAGATAACACAGAGAGCCAGACCTATACAGCAGTTTTCCACCAATTCACTCCCACAGAGGCATCTGATACTGTGGACAGCAGAACCATTCGTCAGTGCATACTGCTTCTAGTTAGACATTAGACATGACAAAGATCAATAGAATAGCTCACTATGAGCCTGATTCATGAGGATACGTGTAGACGTGTAGTCAAAGTTCGATTTTTCTATGATTCAGAAAACAACTGAGCTAGTCAAGCGTGATGTTTATTCCCCCTGACTGGAATTCCTCAGAGTGGAAGGGACATCCAAATGCTCATTTTTTTCTTCCACAGGGAAAACAAATTCCTAGTGATGAAAAAGCTTCCCTTAAATCTGGGTGATACATTCCACTTCCTATTCTGAAAGGGGAGTTACTCCAGCTCTTGGTCCGAGTGAATGCCCAACCACTTCATTGACCGGAAAGGGTTGGATTTCAGTTAAAACGTCCCCAAACACATAAGCCTAACCACACTTCGTAATGCCATTTCACATTCTAGGAAAAACAGAACAAAGTGGCTGGACAGGATTATTCGCAAAACAATTCCCCAGACACACAGTCAATCTGTACCATGTGACCACTGGATTAATATTCCAAACAAATTTATTTTTCTTTTTTATACATTTGTCAACACATTTTTTGAAAAACAGACACAAACAGAACCACTGTCAGATCAAAAGGTTCATATATACAGTATCTACAAATGTACACATTTACAAATTTGCAACAATGAATCAAACAAAAGTGGTTTAACACACCAAAAAAAAACAATAACATATATAGTAGTCCAAATGAATTGCAATTATATACAGTGCAAAAATTAGTCCATAAACAAAAAACGGGCACCAGTCCTAGGAATTAAAAAACCAAGTGACAGGCGGGATTGAGATCGAAAACAAGCCTGCCTGTCTACAAAAGCCTGTGGTATAATGTTTTTTAGGGTTGCAGGGCTAGGGTACAGAATGGTAATATGATTTACATCCTAGCGGCACCCTTTGTTGTAGCCACAGGGTGGTATTGTCGACGCGTTTCGAACCTCAATGTTCAAGGTTCTCTTCAGGACGGGGACTGGGGGAAAGATTCTGCAAAAAAGTACAGAATTGGTGTCAGAAACGTACATTATAGTACCGTAAAGAGCCTACTCAGACTCCAGGAAGAGTGAAGAATATTTACCTGCACGGGGGCACAAAGATTGCCGTAGTGTAGGTATATCGTGATTCGTAGTCACACCTAAAAGACATATGAAGAGGTGCTCAGTGCGGGGAGGATAATTGGGTCACACTAAGGTTGGCGAAGGGTCTGGCCTATGTATGCATCATACCTGCAGTTAACGCAGAGCAGGACTTTGGGCGTGGTGTCAGGCTTCAGGAGCATTCAGGGATCAGAGCGGCTCACATTATTTTTGCGCGTTGGTCTGGATGGGTGATAAAAAATAATATATGGAATATATATATTAGCGTGAATCCACGGTATGTCACACCCCCAACTCGCCAAGATCATATGGCGCGAGGTTCCTACCTGAGTCTGGGGACCACAGAGAAGAAAGCGACCGGTCACTGAACCCAATTCAGGCCGGTAGGCGAGGTTGGCCCGCTAGAAAAGAAACAACCTTTTATGAGCGCCAAGATCAGAGGGCAACAGCGGAGCTGGTTACAAAACGCTGCGCACGGGATGCTTACTTCTGTGGAGAAATTAATCCAGCCTCCCAAAGATCGGTGTTGCTCACTCTTTCCCAATGACAAGCAGTCTGTAGGTAGAGCGCCGGGACACCATTGAGTATTTTAAACCCGGGTCAAAGTGTCGGGGGGTGTGGTCAGAAAACGGAGTAAAGCCCCTATGGAATGCTGGTATCTGTGGTTTCCTGATGTTCTAAAGGAACCTGAAGTCAAGCATGTAAGCTAACTTCATACTTGAAAGACCGCCAGGAGCATTACACTCTGGCAATTGTACAGCTTTTTCAACAGATTTACGTGACATTACCGCGCGGGGGCATATTCACAAGGCCAATACAATGAAAACATTTCGCATCAGTTTGGATGAGCAACATTTACACAGTAATACTACATGTCATCATACTCATTATTTTCACTAAAATAATACATGCCATTATACTCATCAAAACATGAAAATTCTAAATTCCTTGTGCAATCTAATATTGGGAATGACACTCATGGCACTTCAAGTTTGTTATAACAATAGACAACACCATAGCTCAGTGTCCAAGGGTGACTCAATAATAGACCTGTGGGACCCAGCGAATAGTGTTTAAAGGTTGAGTGAGAAGTGAAGGGTAAGTACACAGTAAGAGTTATGATAATGCAGCACAGCCGAACTCAACAACATCGGTCAAGGACGAGTTCATAGATTGACAGTTTCAGACATCTCGTTCAAACCATAATTGGATGTATCAAACTTCAGGATGAGATACGCCTCTTTTTGAGAAAGGCGAAGGTCAGGATCTCCACTGCCACCTCTGATAACCGCCAAAACAGTCCATCTAATATCCTGACTAGAATGTTTCTGTTGCAGGAAATGGGAGACAAGGGGAGCAGTCAAGTTTTTGTTATTGATTCGTGAGCGGTGTTGAATAATTCTTTGGCGTACCTCCTGCGTGGTTTTGCCAATATACAGTTTTTTACACGGACATTGGATAGCGTACACAGTGTATTTTGTCTTACAGTTCGTATGTTCGTTGTGGCGCCAGAACTTATTGCCATCTGTAAACAGGGATCCTTCTATTGTTAGGTCACAGACCGAGCATGTCCCACACTTCCGATGCCCCATAACTGGATTGGCTCCAAAGATCGTACCTTGTGAATCCTTTTTTGGAGGCGGGCGGGTAGATGTAATCATTTGGCCAATACTCCTGTTCTTTTTTAAGGCAAAGAGTGGTGTGCCTATCTCTGGCAGTATTTCCTGCACCAAATGCCAACTTTTTCTGATAATTTTTTGGAGCTGGTTGGTATGGGGACCAAAAGTGGACACACAGACCATCCTTTCCGTCGTTGGTCTAAGTCTCTTCTCAAGGAGATGTTCCCTTGGTGTCCATCTCGCTCTCTTCATAGAATGTTTTAAGAGCTTACGAGGGTATCCTCGTTCTTGTAATTTTGGTTTTTTAATTCCTAGGACTACGGCCCGTTTTTTGTTTATGGACTAATTTTTGCACTGTATATAATTGCAATTCATTTGGACTACTATATATGTTATTGTTTTTTTTTGGTGTGTTAAACCACTTTTGTTTGATTCATTGTTGCAAATTTGTAAATGTGTACATTTGTAGATACTGTATATATGAACCTTTTGATCTGACAGTGGTTCTGTTTGTGTCTGTTTTTCAAAAAATTTGTTGACAAATGTATAAAAAAGAAAAATAAATTCGTTTGGAATATTAATCCAGTGGTCACATGGTACAGATTGACTGTGTGTCTGGGGAATTGTTTTGTGAATAATCCTGTCCAGCCACTTTGTTCTGTTTTTCCTATTGTTGAGATCCAGGTTGGTCAGATGTAGGATCCGATACCTTTACTGTTTCACAATTTCACATTCTATGCATGGGATTTACAAGTGTTATGGAGAACCACGGTCGTAGACATTTGTGCCTGCTAGGAATCAATTTTGAATTCCTAGCAGGAGTAACTAGAAGTATTTTCAGCAATAAACGTATGTTTACAGCCAAATGGCCTTCTTGCATCTGTCCCAGTGAGTGTCCCTGCACAGCCACTTGATGGCCAGCACCTACACCAGCTGTCCCCTCTTGAGGCTGGCTTACCTAGTTTGATATCAATATTGGTATTCCATTTTCAGTATCAAGTGTTCACTTTGGTAGTTTGCTTTCCTGCGATAGTTTTATGTATACACCAACTCTGGCTCTTTCCCAGTCCATACAATCAGTTCAAAGGAAATGCATTTTTTAACAGAAATTCACTCCCTTTGTGCCTCTTTATTAAATCCTCGTTTCTCCAGCACTCTTATTCTCTACTCTCTCAAGGTCTATGCATTTATATCCGCGCTATAAAAGGAGTTTTTTTGCAATTGTGAGCCTTTCTATTACACCCTGGCGTCTGTAGCACCGACTAATAACCTTCTTTCCATTTGTTTGGCAGGATGTTGAGTCAGTCGCACTTTACTAACAACACAACTAAAATAAATATTTTTGAGAAAATTCAGAAAAATAAACCTTATTAGATAACGAATTGATTGAACTAGGATTTTGAGAAGCATTGATCATACCGGAACATGAAATCTTGCAACGCCCACAATGCACCCCTTTGCACCTCACTAAAGGGTACCGACGAACACCATTGTCCCAGATCCCTAAAACGAACTTTTAAACATGTCCTTGAATGCACACCGATACGTTATGTACTATAATTCCCCAAAGACATTCAATGAAAGAAGGTTTTGCTCTGTGCGAAAACAAACAAATGAAGTTTGCATCACTGGTCAGTGACATTTTATGTGACAATCTTTCAGTTTGTTTGTCATATAGTTTTTGACACCCGAATGGATGCATCTGTTGGCAACCTAAAATACCCCGAAGTCTGATTCTGATTGGTTTGTGTATCAATATGGAACTGACGGTGATTGACGGTTTTGTTCCTACAACAAACATGGCTATTACGATCTCTATTCTTCATTTACATTCACACTGTCGCAGCAATGTCTGTCCACTGTCTCCTTTGCTGTGTATTCTTTCATGCAAAGAAAGCTTTGAGTTGCTGAAACGATGGTGTGATTTACTGGCAGCACTGCTAGTCTGTCTTCTTTTTCAAATCAAAACACATAAATAATATCTTGCAGTCTCATGCTGTGCTTTTATCTTCAAAAGAACACAATACGATTTATTGAAGTATTTTTCAGCTCACAGTTCGATAATTACATTAATAATGATGCTTTGATGTATGCATTTTATAGACCACAGAAGTAGTGATAAGAATCTCTGGAACATTCTCGGAGGAGACTGAAGTGTAGGGTAGGGAAAAATAAGCAATAATAAAGATACAGTGAGGATATAGGAGGCTTTGCAAATAATCATTGGCTGGGGTAGTGACAAAAAACTGTGCCTTTTTTATAATGAAGATCATAACCAATTGGAAAGAGAGTGTTTGAATATAAGACATTAAATCAAAGTTTTTTTGGTTCCTTAGCAATTTAAGGGTCGACAGTGGTCAAATATGTCAGAAGAATTTTCCAGTTAATCTGTACAAGCCAGTGCATCAAGTGTGGAGTGTCCTAAGGAGGAATTACACTACGGTACTATTATGTCACGCAACGCGGAACATGATGAGCTGCATTTCTTCAAAGGGACACAGCAGAAGTGCTCCATAATTACAAAGATATGGAACATTTCTGCTCTCTGCTTGCGTTGATGAACTGTGTGCTGCCTAGCGTCACTGCAGACGCTCTTGCCCCATAGTGCAAGGTTGCCTTCAAATGAGCAGGATTGTTTTTGTGCGGGTAATGATGACATCTTCTTTCACAAAAGCAATCCTTAGAGCCCTATACTTCTTTCTATGTGTACTGCAAAATGCAGAGCACAAAGAACATGTAAATAAGAAGGGGAAATGTAGATATTTCTCCTCTTTAGGCCTCTGTCCAGTAGGCACACCAGTTTGGCCACACCAATGTTTACAAGTCTTTGTAATTCTGAGTTTGCATCAAAATACATAGGTGGATGCATGGGAACACTCATGCTCCACCTACATAACGCCTACCTGAAGTAAAGTAACACATGGCATCAATATGTGCAATGTTACTTTGTCCTTACTAAACCACACAAAGCCACACAAAGTGGCTGTGCATGGCTCAGTAAATGCCAAAACTGATTCAGCATAGTGGTTGCACCACAAAAGGGACACCACCTGATGCAAAATTCACAGTAAATGCGTTCGCAAGTTTCTCTTGTGCATAACCATTTCCCATTCACTGATTGTCTCTTTAGGTTTTAATCTGTTTTTATTTAAACATCAAGTTCAATACACTACAATCCACAGCCACTCAGCCAATGGTGATTGAATGATAAGAGAGGCAGCTCTTGTAGGCGAGAGAGTACAGAGTAGAGTGTACTAAACAAGAAGGATAGATTAGGGAGAAACAATGCGATGAGGGAGAAAGAGTATTGCCCATTAATGGAAGGGTCTGTCGGGGTGTATTCAAGTGCTATGATGTTCTTTGGGCGCCTCTGCTGGTATTAAACCCAGGATTTGGAGTTAGCGGAGGCAGGACAGTTCCTGGAATTTGACAGAGAGGTATGTTAAGGCGGGTTGCCACATTTTGTCGAACAGGGAGAGATGCTGCATTGCCACAGCAGTTAATCTCTCCATGCCTATTATATCCACCAGTTTGTGTAACCAGTCTAGGTGTGCCGGGATATTTGCAGTATTACGTTCACAAAGGTAATTTTAGGGTGTATTGCGCACAAAAGCAAGCACATTTAGAGTGCATTGGTGCCATTTTGATATTTATTGGAGTGCTGTGTTGGGCAGAATGTAACACTTTTTGAGTGCCTTTGGTGGCATTGGACAAATGACAGCCTTTTTAAATTGTGTTGAGGCATTTTGTGTAAGTTTAGAGTTTTGAGAGTGTTTTGGTGGCATTGATGCAAAATTAAGTACTTTTAGAGTGTTTTTATGTGCTTTTGGAAAAAATATTGTTTTCTGTGAGGAAGGGCGTTTTGCTTGGGCGCAGTTAGTGGGTGGCAGGGATTAACCCTCAGATAGCTTGAATGAGAGAGCAAATGTTTTGTTGACTCTGCGAGGATTCCAGGTGGAGTTAGAAAGGTGTTCAGCGGGCACGCACTGGTAGTAGTATGGAAGAAATGATGTGCAGGATTTATTTATTTATTTATTTATTTTAAAAGTTTTATATAGCGCTGGCTAGACCCGGAGGTATCAGAGCGCTTTACATGAGCATCGGATCATAGTTACAGGTTACATCGTTACAAAGGTTACACAGTTCTTAGAGCATGGCAACATAGTTACTTGTAAGGTCGAGATAAACAATAAGCACAAATACGTAAGGGGAAAGAAGGAAGGTGAGAGATTCAGGGGAGGAGGGTTGGAGTAGGGGAAGTAGACAGATAATGAAGGCAGGAAAGAGGAGGGGAGGGTGAGAGACAGCATAAGGAGAGGAGGGGAAGGGTGACAGGGACACAAACCGGTAGACGAGTAAAGGCAACGTCCAAAGTCCAGTAAGCTGTGATCCCAGGGGAAGTGGTATCCCTTCCCTATCACTATTGCAAGAGGCACCCTTTATGCAGTGGACTCTCTCAGAGGGGTCTCTGAGACTCCAAGGCCTACATACTGGATCCTTCCCCAAAAAGGGGAGAGGGAGTGCTTTGGCAAGGGGTGCCATACCATACCTCAAGTATGAGTGGCTCCCTTGGCACAGTGGACTCACTCAGCGGGTTCGCTGAGACTCCAGAGTATAAATATTGGATCTTTCCCCAACAAGGGGAGAAGGAGTGCTTAGTCAAAGGGCACAACGGACAGGGGTGTAGGCAGAGTAGCAGGCAGGGGGAGAAACTCAGGGAAGAGAGGATAGGAGCTATGGAGGAGACAATAAGGAGAGACGAAAAGAAGTCTGCCTAAAGACCGACTGGGTAGGTGACGACCAAGGAGGGAATCCACGGGCCATCTCCCCTATAGCTAAACCAAGTAGCTCCATCGGGCATTAGACAAAATAGTTTGGGCTCAATACATTGAGAGAGGAGGGAAGGAGAGACATAAATAGAGGGAGGATGTCCTTACCACTCATTCACTTCGAACACGGCAGTAATAAAACGGGCCTGCTTAGCCCATTGTCATATGTGGTGATTTGCTAGCTTCATTTTATTACAACCATCTTCCACATAGAATTTCTTTTTCTTCTTTTCACTGCAAGTGTTCCATTGCTACTGATTGTAACTTTTCAGGCGGTGTAAGGTACAGCTGCTTAACTTTTCTTGTTTTGAAAAGGGAGACCTGCTGCTACAACATTGAAAGAGGATGACCAGTGGCTTCAATAACTTTGTGTACTTTCTTTTGACAAAGGTCTAGAGTGGCACATGTCATTAGAGTGCACAAGATTAATCATCTACAAACCGGCATCAGCAAGTGGAAACTCGTATTTGCAATTTTTTTTTTTTAAAGAACACATTCCACTAAACAGTTATAATCATTTAATGCTTTCCTCATAAGCCCCACAAAGTACAAATCCAAGTGATTTGGTTCATTTTTCATTTTTATTTAAAAAGACTCCTCATAATTCTTTACACAAGCTTGCGCTGCTGAACCAAAAAAGCATGAAAGCTTGGCAAAAAGTGGATTTTAAATGTTTTAATAAAAAAAAAAAAAAAAAACTTTCATACAGTCTTGCTTTATAAAAATGCATCCAGTAGGATTACTGGTACAAACAAAAAAAAACTATTTATCATTTACAATTTTAGATACAGAAAACTGGCCTAAAGTCTTAAGCCAGAAACGTCTTAGCCAGACATGTCCTTGCTTGGTGCAAAGGAGGCCACCTGAAAGATGTGTGGCACAGAACAAGTCTCTAGTGGAGAGTTTGGGATAAAAAGCTCATCTGTCTCCCAGGAGCATGCCGCATATATATTTTAGGCCTAAAATTTAAATAATTTCAACTTTATTTCTTCTGCTTTGGTGGTGGTCTATAGATTCCTACAACAACTGCGTGATCTCTCTCAGGATTGTACACAGGATGGATGAGATGAGATGTCTGACATTCTGGCATGTTTGCACCCACAGGTTCCACAAGGGTTGTATCGGTGGAAGGCCTAGAAGGAAATAGGGGTGGGACAACAGTGCAGGGGGTCAAGGACTGTGGGTCACCCCTGAGGTTATGCTGGTGAGCAGTGTAAGTGGTCGTGAAGGCCAAGGCAGCCTACCGGCATTGTCAGTGTAGGTGGCAAACAGCAGCATTGTACAGAACGGTAACAGCTGCATGGCAATTGGGGTCACACCTACAGGCAGAGTAGCACAGCCAGAGTTGGTAGTGAACCTATCCAGTGTTTTCCCTTGCCTTTCAAAGGTAACGGTGTGTTATGCACCATTAATGGGATGGTGCATTGGCAAATGTAATACAGAGTGACCATGTTGAATGGGCCAGGAAGCTGGTGGTAATTTGGATTGCATAACAGGACATGGTACACAAGGACAGGTGGGAGTGTCAGGTGCTTCATTAGTGAAGGTGGAGCAGAGGTCAGTAGTGGAGAGTACATCAAAGGCAGGTAATGGGGTGCTAGCAGTACCAGCTGCATCCATGGCCCTACCCCTCCCCAAGGAAAACACACCAGCAGGTATGCTGCGACTATTGCCAAGCATGGGTTTGGGGACGTAAATTCAGAGTCCAATCAGTTGGGCATGAAGGTACCTGCAGATGTCAAGGAGAAGATTTGGAAAGGCACTTATGTAGATATCTGTGAGCTATTAGTAGCTGTGCCTGACAGGGAGGAGAGCAAACAGTGCAAGGAGTGCTCGTTTTCTAGGGAGTGCAGGCATTGGCCGTATTTATTTTATTTGAAACTTTTTTTTAAGCGCAAACAAGACCCAATAGGGTATCAGAGTGCTGTATATATATAGACAAACCATAAAGGAAGTTAAACAAACATAGGGTGATTATCTTAGGTCTAAAGAATGAAATCATAACATAGTTGAGAGGTAGATCCATGCTGTATACATGAAGCAAATGTTAGTTTGGTGACTCAGGTGTATAGTTGCAGGACATTTTTCAGGAATAGACCCCTGACTTATTTTTTGACTGTAGAGGTCGAAGGGTTAGCTCTGATTTCGGGGAAAAGAGCGTTACAAATTCTTGGTGCAAGACAGGAAAAGGAGAGGTTGTAAGTTTTCTTCTTCTTGAATTTTTCTGGTTTCAATAGTAGAGTGTTAAAGCATCCTAGGGTCCAGTTCAGAACTGATAGTTTGAGTTTTTTTGCCAGGTAATTTGGAGTATTGTAATGAAGTGCTTTGTGCGTCAGGCAGGCTGCCTTGAACTGGATCCTAGCTTCCAGGGAGAGCCAATATCGTTGAGTTAGATCTGGTGTGATGTGATAATGTTTTCTTGACCCCATTATGAGTCTGGCTGCTGAGTTCAGCATAGACCTTAAAAGGGCCCGATTGACTTTAGGTAGCCCAGCCAGGGTCAAAAATTCATAGTCTAGGTGAGAAATGACTAGGGATTGGACTACTAGCAGCATGTCATCAGGCATCAGGAAAGGTATGGGTTTCCTTAATGTGTTGAGTTAGTGATTGGCTCCTCTGGTGGTTGCACTAATGTAGTATAGCATATTTAGGTGTTTGCCCAAAGTCAAGCTTAACCCCTTTGCTGCGGGGGTAATTCCCCCGCTGTGCCGGGGGGGGGGCGCACAGCGCCCGCATGCTCGTGACGAGCTCAGCACGTCATGAGACACGGCGCTCCTGTGCTCATGATGAGCTGAGCTCGTCACAGGTGCACCGGCTCCCGTGGAACACTCAGCACAGCAGGGGAATTATTCCCGCACCTGAGCGTTCCACGGCTCATCACCGGAGCACCGTGCCTCATGACGAGCTCAGCTCGTCATGAGCATGGAAAAGGTTAATGATTTAGTGAAGTCCACAATGTGAGGAGCGCAGGTGAGCACTGTTAGTTGTTTGAGCCAGTCTTGAATGGGGGAGGAGTGATTTTGAGGAGCAATCAGGAGGAATTCCATCTTGAGTGTATTTAGCATCAGGTGATTGTGAGTTAGCCAGTACTGAGTTTTCAAAAGGGCAGAGTAAAGAGTTTTGATGTCATCCGGAGAAGAGAGATTTTCAAGTATTGTTGAGTATCTTCAATGTACATGTGATATTGTATGTTAGAGCAGTTCAGAGTTTCAGTGAGGAGTTCCATGAATACGTTGAAAAGACTGGGCGAGAATGCAGATCCTTGAGGCACTCCAATTGATTCAGGTGTACTTTTAGACATGGAATAGTTGACTTTAATTCTTTTCTTTCTGTTATGGAGGAATGAGGCAAACCAAGCTAAAACTGGGCCAGATAACCCAATCCTTTTTTCGAGGAGATAAATTAGGTTGTCATGTTAGACTGTGTTGAATGTTGAAGAGAGATCCCTAAAAATACCACTGTACCCCAAAACCACCCCTGAACCCTAAAATACCCCTATACCCCAAAACCCAAACCTAGCCCTGAACCCTTAAAATACCCCTGTACCCCAAAACCCAAACCTACCCCTGAACCCTAAAAATACCCCTGTACCCCAAAACCCAAAGCTGGATCTGAACCCTAAAAATAACCCTGTACCCCAAAACCAAAACCTACCCCTGAACCCTAAAATACCCCTGTACCCCAAAAACCAAACCTAGCCCTGAACCCTAAAAATACCCCTATACCCCAAAACCCAACCTAGCCCTAAACCCTAAAAAAACCCTGTACCCCAAAACCCATCCCTATCCCTAAACGCTAAAACTACCCCTGTACCCCTGTACCCCATACCCAAAACTATATCTGAACCCTTAAAATACCCCAAAACATATACCTCAGTGCCCCAAAACATATACCCCTATACCCATACTTAACTTATCCAAACATTAAAAAAAAACATGCTTTTACCATTCATGCATTTACAATGAATTTTGTTGTAAATGTATGCGTGGTAAAAGCATATAAAATGTAATGCCATGCGTTATAATGGCATTGCGGAGTCATGGTACTTTCGTAATTAAAGTATGCAGAGTGATGGTATGCGGAAAGAAAGTTGCGGAATAATGGGTGTTTACCCTCCCCCTGTAAGTACATTGGTGGCACGGCGGCCCACATCTCCAGCAACATACTCATATTTTTTTACCACCCATTTGAAAAATGCAGAGGTCTCTCTCATTGATGGCCAGCACCGACATACACTTTTAGAAACACTTCACGCAACAAGTTCTAGAATTGCGAACTTTAGAGCTGGGGAGCTACGTTCGAATCTCGGCATCAGCTCAGCATCCTGTGATTCCAGGCAAATCGCTTTGTCTCCCCGTGCCTACCACAAATGAATGTGTTCTTATGTAATGTAAATTGTGCTCATGCCATGTTGTCGAGTTCTCGCTATATAATATTGAAAGGAAAAATAAAGTAGGGAAACTCGAGTTCACACACTACTGAACGCGCACTCTTAAGTGCATCAGCAGTGCACTGTGAATCGGAGCGTTTCACGGGCCTGTCACAGATAAGAAATGCGATCAAACGAAATCCTACAAAACAATATACTACTGGCCGGCAGCAATTCATACCCGGACAACGTCGTGACAGGCTGCTAGTATATATATATATATATATATATATATATATATATGCACAAACCTCCTTCCCGAAAAAAAGAGACTGATTCCCAGGAGGAACAGGTAGGAGACGCTTGTTTATTGGTTTAATTGCGAATGCATTTCGGCAGCTTAACTGCCTTCCTCAGCGCCCAAAGCGTCCCGTGAGTGAAATGACACGCTGCCTGTAGGTCCCTCATTAGTACGCTTGCTGGTGCAAGCTGGCTCCGCCCTTCTGATGAAGTCCTCGCACCTGTGAGCAGTCCCGAGTGTGGCGCAGGACTGCGGGTTCCAGAATGCAACTCAGTGGATGTCTGGAACCTCGGTGCAGGGAAATGACTGGATTGAAACAATGTCATTGCGGGCTGGTCGAGGAACAGCGTGAAACCTTTAGGATACTGTGATGTCAGTCCCGCTTTGGTGTGCCAACTAACAAGTGCCTCCTCCGGTCCCCCATTACCATCACAGCCACGTCGACCTAAGAGTCCATGAAGTAGGGGATGGGCCACAGTGAGCCCTACCCAGCATGGGATTAGTAATCCCAAAACTGCCAGCTTTGTTATGTTATGTTATGTTATTTATTCTTTAATGCTTTCCTCATAAGCCCCACAAAGTACAAATCCAAGTGATTTGGTTCATTTTTCATTTTTATTTAAAAAGACTCCTCATAATTCTTTACACAAGCTTGCACTGCTGAACCAAAAAAGCATGAAAGCTTGGCAAAAAGTGGATTTTAAATGTTTTAATAAAAAAAAAAAAAAAAAACTTTCATACAGTCTTGCTTTATAAAAATGCATCCAGTAGGATTACTGGTACAAACAAAAAGCAGAGCACAAAGAACATGTAAATAAGAAGGGGAAATGTAGATATTTCTCCTCTTTAGGCCTCTGTCCGGTAGGCACACCAGTTTGGCCACACCAATGTTTACAAGTCTTTGTAATTCTGAGTTTGCATCAAAATACAAAGGTGGATGCATGGGAACACTCATGCTCCACCTACATAACGCCTACCTGAAGTAAAGTAACACATGGCATCAATATGTGCAATGTTACTTTGTCCTTACTAAACCACACAAAGCCACACAAAGTGGCTGTGCATGGCTCAGTAAATGCCAAAACTGATTCAGCATAGTGGTTGCACCACAAAAGGGACACCACCTGATGCAAAATTCACAGTAAATGCGTTCGCAAGTTTCTCTTGTGCATAACCATTTCCCATTCACTCATTGTCTCTTTAGGTTTTAATCTGTTTTTATTGAAACATCAAGTTCAATACACTACAATCCACAGCCACTCAGCCAATGGTGATTGAATGATAAGAGAGGCAGCTCTTGTAGGCGAGAGAGTACAGAGTAGAGTGTACTAAACAAGGATAGATTAGGGAGAAACAATGCGATGAGGGAGAAAGAGTATTGCCCATTAATGGAAGGGTCTGTCGGGGTGTATTCAAGTGCTATGATGTTCTTTGGGCGCCTCTGCTGGTATGAAACCCAGGATTTGGAGTTAGCGGAGGCAGGACAGTTCCCGGAATTTGACAGAGAGGTATGTTAAGGCGGGTTGCCACATTTTGTCGAACAGTAAGAGATGCTGCATTGCCACAGCAGTTAATCTCTCCATGCCTATTATATCCACCAGTTTGTGTAACCAGTCTAGGTGTGACGGGATATTTGCAGTATTACGTTCACAAAGGTAATTTTAGGGTGTATTGCGCACAACAGCAAGCACATTTAGAGTGCATTGGTGCCATTTTGATATTTATTGGAGTGCTGTGTTGGGCAGAATGTAACACTTTTTGAGTGCCTTTGGTGGCATTGGACAAATGACAGCCTTTTTAAATTGTGTTGAGGCATTTTGTGTAAGTTTAGAGTTTTGAGAGTGTTTTGGTGGCATTGATGCAAAATTAAGTACTTTTAGAGTGTTTTTATGTGCTTTTGGAAAAAATATTGTTTTCTGTGAGGAAGGGCGTTTTGCTTGGGCGCAGTTAGTGGGTGGCAGGGAATAACCCTCAGATAGCTTGAATGAGAGAGCAAATGTTTTGTTGACTCTGCGAGGATTCCAGGTGGAGTTAGAAAGGTGCTCAGCGGGCACGCACTGGTAGTAGTATGGAAGAAATGATGTGCAGGATTTATTTATTTATTTATTTATTTTAAAAGTTTTATATAGCGCTGGCTAGACCCGGAGGTATCAGAGCGCTTTACATGAACATCGGATCATAGTTACAGGTTACATCGTTACAAAGGTTACACAGTTCTTAGAGCATGGCAACATAGTTACTTGTAAGGTCGAGATAAACAATAAGCACAAATACGTAAGGGGAAAAGAAGGAAGGTGAGAGATTCAGGGGAGGAGGGTTGGAGTAGGGGAAGTAGACAGATAATGAAGGCAGGAAAGAGGAGGGGAGGGTGAGAGACAGCATAAGGAGAGGAGGGGAAGGGTGACAGGGACACAAACCGGTAGACGAGTAAAGGCAACGTCCAAAGTCCAGTAAGCTGTGATCCCAGGGGAAGTGGTATCCCTTCCCTATCACTATTGCAAGAGGCACCCTTTATGCAGTGGACTCTCTCAGAGGGGTCTCTGAGACTCCAAGGCCTACATACTGGATCCTTCCCCAAAAAGGGGAGAGGGAGTGCTATGGCAAGGGGTGCCATACCATACCTCAAGTATGAGTGGCTCCCTTGGCACAGTGGACTCACTCAGCGGGTTCGCTGAGACTCCAGAGTATAAATATTGGATCTTTCCCCAACAAGGGGAGAAGGAGTGCTTAGTCAAAGGGCACAACAGACAGGGGTGTAGGCAGAGTAGCAGGCAGGGGGAGAAACTCAGGGAAGAGAGGATAGGAGCTATGGAGGAGACAATAAGGAGAGACGAAAAGAAGTCTGCCTAAAGACCGACTGGGTAGGTGACGACCAAGGAGGGAATCCACGGGCCATCTCCCCTATAGCTAAACCAAGTAGCTCCATCGGGCATTAGACAAAATAGTTCGGGCTCAATACATTGAGAGAGGAGGGAAGGAGAGACATAAATAGAGGGAGGATGTCCTTACCACTCATTCGCTTCGAACACGGCAATAATAAAACGGGCCTGCTTAGCCCATTGTCATATGTGGTGATTTGCTAGCTTCATTTTATTACAACCATCTTCCACATAGAATTTCTTTTTCTTCTTTTCACTGCAAGTGTTCCATTGCTACTGATTGTAACTTTTCAGGCGGTGTAAGGTACAGCTGCTTAACTTTTCTTGTTTTGAAAAGGGAGACCTGCTGCTACAACATTGAAAGAGGATGACCAGTGGCTTCAATAACTTTGTGTACTTTCTTTTGACAAAGGTCTAGAGTGGCACATGTCATTAGAGTGCACAAGATTAATCATCTACAAACCGGCATCAGCAAGTGGAAACTCGTATTTGCAATTTTTTTTTTTTTAAAGAACACATTCCACTAAACAGTTATAATCATTTAATGCTTTCCTCATAAGCCCCACAAAGTACAAATCCAAGTGATTTGGTTGATTTTTCATTTTTATTTAAAAAGACTCCTCATAATTCTTTACACAAGCTTGCGCTGCTGAACCAAAAAAGCATGAAAGCTTGGCAAAAAGTGGATTTTAAATGTTTTAATAAAAAAACAAAAAACTTTCATACAGTCTTGCTTTATAAAAATGCATCCAGTAGGATTACTG
Source organism: Lissotriton helveticus (assembly GCF_964261635.1). NCBI lineage: Eukaryota > Metazoa > Chordata > Amphibia > Caudata > Salamandridae > Lissotriton > Lissotriton helveticus. Next base: position 1,771,354,927 of record NC_136063.1, read on the forward strand.
GTACAAACAAAAAAAAACTATTTATCATTTACAATTTTAGATACAGAAAACTGGCCTAAAGTCTTAAGCCAGAAACGTCTTAGCCAGACATGTCCTTGCTTGGTGCAAAGGAGGCCACCTGAAATATGTGTGGCACAGAACAAGTCTCTAGTGGAGAGTTTGGGATAAAAAGCTCATCTGTCTCCCAGGAGCATGCCGCATATATATTTTAGGCCTAAAATTTAAATAATTTCAACTTTATTTCTTCTGCTTTGGTGGTGGTCTATAGATTCCTACAACAACTGCGTGATCTCTCTCAGGATTGTACACAGGATGGATGAGATGAGATGTCTGACATTCTGGCATGTTTGCACCCACAGGTTCCACAAGGGTTGTATCGGCGGAAGGCCTAGAAGGAAATAGGGGTGGGACAACAGTGCAGGGGGTCAAGGACTGTGGGTCACCCCTGAGGTTATGCTGGTGAGCAGTGTAAGTGGTCGTGAAGGCCAAGGCAGCCTACCGGCATTGTCAGTGTAGATGGCAAACAGCAGCATTGTACAGAACGGTAACAGCTGCATGGCAATTGGGGTCACACCTACAGGCAGAGTAGCACAGCCAGAGTTGGTAGTGAACCTATCCAGTGTTTTCCCTTGCCTTTCAAAGGTAACGGTGTGTTATGCACCATTAATGGGATGGTGCATTGGCAAATGTAATACAGAGTGACCATGTTGAATGGGCCAGGAAGCTGGTGGTAATTTGGATTGCATAACAGGACATGGTACACAAGGACAGGTGGGAGTGTCAGGTGCTTCATTAGTGAAGGTGGAGCAGAGGTCAGTAGTGGAGAGTACATCAAAGGCAGGTAATGGGGTGCTAGCAGTACCAGCTGCATCCATGGCCCTACCCCTCCCCAAGGAAAACACACCAGCAGGTATGCTGCGACTATTGCCAAGCATGGGTTTGGGGACGTAAATTCAGAGTCCAATCAGTTGGGCATGAAGATACCTGCAGATGTCAAGGAGAAGATTTGGAAAGGCACTTATGTAGATATCTGTGAGCTATTAGTAGCTGTGCCTGACAGGGAGGAGAGCAAACAGTGCAAGGAGTGCTCGTTTTCTAGGGAGTGCAGGCATTGGCCGTATTTATTTTATTTGAAACTTTTTTTTAAGCGCAAACAAGACCCAATAGGGTATCAGAGTGCTGTATATATATAGACAAACCATAAAGGAAGTTAAACAAACATAGGGTGATTATCTTAGGTCTAAAGAATGAAATCATTACATAGTTGAGAGGTAGATCCATGCTGTATACATGAAGCAAAAGTTAGTTTGGTGACTCAGGTGTATAGTTGCAGGACATTTTTCAGGAATAGACCCCTGACTTATTTTTTGACTGTAGAGGTCGAAGGGTTAGCTCTGATTTCGGGGGAAAGAGCGTTACAAATTCTTGGTGCAAGACAGGAAAAGGAGAGGTTGTAAGTTTTCTTCTTCTTGAATTTTTCTGGTTTCAATAGTAGAGTGTTAAAGCATCCTAGGGTCCAGTTCAGAACTGATAGTTTGAGTTTTTTTGCCAGGTAATTTGGAGTATTGTAATGAAGTGCTTTGTGCGTCAGGCAGGCTACCTTGAACTGGATCCTGGCTTCCAGGGAGAGCCAATATCGTTGAGTTAGATCTGGTGTGATGTGATAATGTTTTCTTGACCCCATTATGAGTCTGGCTGCTGAGTTCAGCATAGACCTTAAAAGGGCCCGATTGACTTTAGGTAGCCCAGCCAGGGTCAAAAATTCATAGTCTAGGTGAGAAATGACTAGGGATTGGACTACTAGCAGCATGTCATCAGGCATCAGGAAAGGTCTGGGTTTCCTTAATGTGTTGAGTTAGTGATTGGCTCCTCTGGTGGTTGCACTAATGTAGTATAGCATATTTAGGTGTTTGCCCAAAGTCAAGCTTAACCCCTTTGCTGCGGGGGTAATTCCCCCGCTGTGCCGGGGGGAGGGGGGTGCGCACAGCGCCCGCATGCTCGTGACGAGCTCAGCACGTCATGAGACACGGCGCTCCTGTGCTCATGATGAGCTGAGCTCGTCACAGGTGCACCGGCTCCCGTGGAACACTCTGCACAGCAGGGGAATTATTCCCGCACCTGAGCGTTCCACGGCTCATCACCGGAGCACCGTGCCTCATGACGAGCTCAGCTCGTCATGAGCATGGAAAAGGTTAATGATTTAGTGAAGTCCACAATGTGAGGAGCGCTGGTGAGCACTGTTAGTTGTTTGAGCCAGTCTTGAATGGGGGAGGAGTGATTTTGAGGAGCAATCAGGAGGAATTCCATCTTGAGTGTATTTAGCATCAGGTGATTGTGAGTTAGCCAGTACTGAGGTTTCAAAAGAGCAGAGTAAAGAGTTTTGATGTCATCCGGAGAAGAGAGATTTTCAAGTATTGTTGAGTATCTTCAATGTACATGTGATATTGTATGTTAGAGCAGTTCAGAGTTTCAGTGAGGAGTTCCATGAATACGTTGAAAAGACGGGGCGAGAATGCGGATCCTTGAGGCACTCCAATTGATTCAGGTGTACTTTTAGACATGGAATAGTTGACTTTAATTCTTTTCTTTCTGTTATGGAGGAATGAGGCAAACCAATCTAAAACTGGGCCAGATAACCCCATCCTTTTTTCGAGGAGATAAATTAGGTTGTCATGTTAGACTGTGTTGAATGTTGAAGAGAGATCCCTAAAAATACCACTGTACCCCAAAACCACCCCTGAACCCTAAAATACCCCTGTACCCCAAAACCCAAACCTAGCCCTGAACCCTTAAAATACCCCTGTACCCCAAAACCCAAACCTACCCCTGAACCCTAAAAATACCCCTGTACCCCAAAACCCAATCCTGGATCTAAACCCTAAAAATAATCCTGTACCCCAAAACCCAAACCTACCCCTGAACCCTAAAATACCCCTGTACCCCAAAAACCAAACCTAGCCCTGAACCCTAAATATACCCCTGTACCCCAAAACCCAACCTAGCCCTGAACCCTAAAAAACCCTGTACCCCAAAACCCATCCCTATCCCTAAACGCTAAAACTACCCCAGTACCCCTGTACCCCATAACCCAAAACTATATCTGAACCCTTAAAATACCCAAACACCCCAAAACATATACCTCAGTGCCCCAAAACATATACCCCTATACCCATACTTAACTTATCCAAACATTTAAAAAAACATGCTTTTACCATTCATGCATTTACAATGAATTTTGTTGTAAATGTATGCGTGGTAAAAGCATATAAGATGTAATGCCATGCGTTATAATGGCATTGCGGAGTCATGGTACTTTCGTAATTAAAGTATGCAGAGTGATGGTATGCGGAAAGAAAGTTGCGGAATAATGGGTGTTTACCCTCCCCCTGTAAGTACATTGGTGGCACGGCGGCCCACATCTCCAGCAACATACTCATATTTTTTTACCACCCATTTGAAAAATGCAGAAGTCTCTCTCATTGATGGCCAGCACCGACATACACTTTTAGACACACTTCACGCAACAAGTTCTAGAATTGCGAACTTTAGAGCTGGGGAGCTACGTTCAAATCTCGGCATCAGCTCAGCATCCTGTGATTCCAGGCAAATCGCTTTGTCTCCCCGTGCCTACCACAAATGAATGTGTTCTTATGTAATGTAAATTGTGCTCATGCCATGTTGTCGAGTTCTCGCTATATAATATTGAAAGGAAAAATAAAGTAGGGAAACTCGAGTTCACACACTACTGAACGCGCACTCTTAAGTGCATCAGCAGTGCACTGTGAATCGGAGCGTTTCACGGGCCTGTCACAGATAAGAAATGCGATCAAACGAAATCCTACAAAACAATATACTACTGGCCGGCAGCAATTCATACCCGGACAACGTCGGGACAGGCTGCTAGTATATATATATATATATATATATATGCACAAACCTCCTTCCCGAAAAAAAGAGACAGATTCCCAGGAGGAACAGGTAAGAGACGCTTGTTTATTGGTTTAATTGCGAATGCATTTCGGCAGCTTAACTGCCTTCCTCAGTGCCCAAAGCGTCCCGTGAGTGAAATGACGCTGCCTGTAGGTCCCTCATTAGTACGCTTGCTGGTGCAAGCTGGCTCCGCCCTTCTGATGAAGTCCTCGCACCTGTGAGCAGTCCCGAGTGTGGCGCAGGACTGCGGGTTCCGGAATGCAACTCAGTGGATGTCTGGAACCTCGGTGCAGGGAAATGACTGGATTGAAACAATGTCATTGCGGGCTGGTCGAGGAACAGCGTGAAACCTTTAGGATACTGTGATGTCAGTCCCGCTTTGGTGTGCCAACTAACAAGTGCCTCCTCTGGTCCCCCATTACCATCACAGCCACGTCGACCTAAGAGTCCATGAAGCAGGGGATGGGCCACAGTGAGCCCTACCCAGCATGGGATTAGTAATCCCAAAACTGCCAGCTTTCCTCCTTGGTTTCGATGGCGGGCTCCCAGCCTATCCAACTACCGCTGGCAACACAGAAGAACTGCAAGAGTCCAAAATCCCAGTGAGGCTGGTACTCCCAAAGCGCGATGGGGGTCTCTGTAAAGCGTCCCTGGGTGGCGCTGAATTGATGCACAAACCTCCTTCCCGAAAGGGGCACACACATACATAAATATATATATATACATAAAAATAGCATATAAACGCGTCAGGTTTGCCCGTTTGTCTAAATAAATACTGTTTGAAAAGAATTGTGGCCACGGCACCAGTGAGTTTATTTCTCGTACGACTGGGGTTTAAGTTGGAATATATATACATATATATATATATATATTCACTGACAAAAACATAGGTTAAAGGGGCTTTATAATTAGGTTCCAATTTAACTCATACAAAACCAGTGAAATTTAGCAGTTATAGCTACCTGGGCTAACTATAACTGACACCTCCACAATGCACTGCTATGACATCACATGTTACATCACTCATAACATGGCCAGTGACATCACTGACGACATCTCAAATGACATCACTGATGACATCCCTGATGACATAGTATAAGTATTTTCTAAGAGTTTATGATTAATAAACATATACACTAAGCTATTACAAAAGTTAAATTAGTATACTAGGAGTACTACTAATAAGTGATACTACTTCTAACATACATTATGTGAGTGGTTGTGTGAGTGTTGTCTTCATGTGTGAGTGGATGTCTGAATTGCTGAATGGGTGTGTGAGTGGGTGTGGGAGTGGCTGTTCAGGTGTATAAGGGGTGTTATAGTAGCTGTGTGGGTGAGTGAGCAGCTGTATTGGTGAGTAATCGGGTATATCAGAGACTTTATGGATGTGTGAGTGGGCATCTGAATGGCTGTAGGAGTGATTGGGTGTGTAAGTGGCTGTATTGGTTAGTGAGGGGCTGTTTGATTGGGTATTTGATTAAGTGAGTTGGTGTATAAGTGACTATTTGAGAGTGAGTTTCTGCGAGCAATGGTTGTATAGGTGAGTGAGCAGATGTGGGAGTGCTTTTATGGATGTGTGGATGGGTACATAAGTAGTTGTGTGGGTGTGTGAGTGAGTGTGTGAGTGCTTGTATGGGTGAATGAGTGTCTGTGTTGTGATGAGATGCTGTATGGGTGAGTGATTGGGTTTGTGGGTGGCTGTATAGGTGAATAAGTGGGTGTGTGAGTAGCTGTATGGGTGAGTGTGTGACTCTGTGAGTGGTTGTATGGGTGAGTGACTGGTTTTATGAGTAGCTGTATCGATGAGTTAGTAGTTGTGTGAAAGGCTATATGAGTGAGTGAGTGAGTGTGTGAGTGGTTCAAATGATGAGTGAGTGGATGTGTGAGTATTTATTTTGGTCTGTGAATGGGTATGTGAGTAGTTGTGTGAGTGGGTGTATGAAAGGCTGCATACGGGTGTGAGTGGGTGTGTGAATGGTTCTCTGGATGATCATTGATGTAATTTTTAGATGTCATCAAGGATGTCACAGACATGTCATGAGTGATGTAATATGTGAGGTCATAAGCAGTGGATTGCCGGGGACGAGTTATAGTTAACTCAGGTAACTATGACTGCTTAATTTCTATGAATTTTAAATGAGTAAAATGTGAGCTTAACAATGCTGTTGCTGTTTCCTTTGTTTTTTTGAGTGCATTTTTAAGGTTTTTTTATTTCTATTTCCTAACTGTATTCTACACAAATAGGTTCACAGCGGATCAGGAAAGCCAGGGGGTACTGATCCCTTCAAATTACTATATAGCACACAAAATATTGCAGGCTATATCTGAGAAAGAGGGAAAAATCTAGAGATCATGTAATGTCAGAGGATATATGAGGGGGAAAAGAAGGGGGAAAGAAATCCCTTCAGGACAAGAACCCTCACTCACCGTTAGGTGACATGCTTCATCATATGGGTTCCCTCCCCATACCGAGGTGTGGGCTACAACTGCCCAAAGGGAAGAGCTGAGGTGTTTCCTCAAGATGATCGTTGGAAAGAGGTGAATGAGGGGCAGAGTGCAAAAAAAGTAGTGATTTAAAATTGTGTCTATGTGTCCACTAAATCTTTATTGGGTGGCTTCAAGGACAACATTTATAAAGAGGGCTAGGGATCAAACCAATATATTCATAATGTAGTTCAACATGTTTCTGTCATAAGTTGGTCCACTAGAGGGATCCAGTGGCATTCATCAGGACCTTTATTTTTTATTAATCACTCTGCATATATGAGAAAAAAGAAAGTAAAAATACTGGCCACCACAGGAACAGGACGGTCATGTGATTAACAACCCAAGTAACTTCAAAGGGGTTCGTCTGTTCTGTAAACCAAATAAAACAATAAGGACTTCATGTTCTGACATTAGCAAAAGAAACTTGTCTTTGTGTTGGTTTCGCTTAACTATACAATGATGTACCAAACCAACTCTCCAAGCTCTAGGTACGTCTCACTGTGCCCAACTATGAAAAAACAAATCACAGCGCAATATCTACTTCATGTAAGCTTGTGTCCATATACATTGTGTAATCTTCATTTATAACATCTAGAAAAAAAAATTAAAACAGTATAACGCATCTCCATATATCTGTATATATTGTATCTCACCAGAAAATCAACATATAGTAAAAAGTGTGCAGACATTAGCTGAACTGTATGTTTCACACGAGAATTTTAATAGCTTGTAAAACTATATGTGCATCGATTCGGCTATTGGGGAGACCTGTTCGCATCACTTACTCTCATACACAGTACTCATTTGATAGACTGTTGCAGCAGATTAAATAAAATAAAAGCACTCATCTTTATATGTGGAATCGCTTTCTGACTGCCTAAACCACACATTGCGATGTTCCAGGAGGTAGTGTACTTGCCAGCTTACCTCCATTAGTTTGGTGCACATCTATAGGAAGGTCCCGGCGAGAGTGAAACTCGTTATTTGAAGAAAAAAGAAAGAAAAAGGCATGTGTCAATGACATCGGAAAAAATGTGGCGCTAGTCATATGGGTCGTGAGACCTGCTATGGTATCTGAGACCCGTAGTCCCAATTATCTAAACAAGGTGAACAGGTGTCCCATAGTTATATATCGATAAAGGTGAACCCTAGTTTCTTAATTCCATGTTGGTCTTTCTAAAAGTGTTATAGTCCCTACAAAGAGACTACACTAACTGAAAACAGAAAATAAGTGATATTAAGATCCTGGGAGTTGTAGCATGAGTACCTGAGTGGGTTTGTGAGTGGGTATGTGAGTGACCCAGTGTGTGGGTGGGTGTCATATTGTCTGTGTGGGTATGTCATTAGCTGTGTCAGTGACTGGACCACATCGGTACCGCACCTGCCCCTTTATCCAAAAAGAGTCCACATTTTTTGCACAAAATATCTATCAAAGATGAGTACTTTAAACTGATTAATTACTAAGTGCTACATCCTTGGATAAATGCTGAGTACATATTATATACTAGAGCTGTGTAACAGAGCATGAGGCAATATTCCCAGTGACCTAGTGTGATTTTGGCAATGTGATTGTTCCTCATGCGTTTTTATCTAGAAATCTGTGATAACATGAATCTTCCAATGGAGAAAACAATGAGAGTACAAAGATGTAAATATCCCCCAAATAAGGGTCCTTCCTCTTAACTATGTAAAGTAAGTGCTTCTTTTTATGGTGGAGATGTCCTCATATTTCTTGGAATCAAGAATGCTTCACCAGAATTGGTGGGATGTTGCTGGAGGCCCTTTCGGCAAGCTGCCCCTCAGCCTGGCAAAAGGAGGGAGGACCATTGCATACTACTAAGGTGGACGGGGTGGGGCCAAATGGTGGAGAATCTAGTGATTTTGCAAATGTGTATATTTGTAGTCATTTAAAGGAAGAACCATGAACTCTGCCCTCACCAGGTAAGGGCAAGAATGAACTCACTGGTCACAATCACTACACATTGTGTTCCACTAGATCAACGATGCATTCACCTCCACAAAGCATTTCAGTGTGGAATTGCCAAGAAAACACACTTGTTTTGTCTTTGTCAAGCCCAGGAGGTCTGGATCATTGGCTCCTGTTGAGGTTCGATTTCTGTTAAAATTTAGAAGGTCCTCATGCCAATTCCCCCATGACAATTCTCCTGTCCAGCTTACCCACAGTCTGCAACCCTATACCTGCTACCTTCTGTTTGTGCCTTCTCAGCTCGTTTCTTGTTCTGTTTTGCCTTTTCTACTCAATTTTCTGCCCTCTGTTTTGCCTTTTCTGCTTGTTTCCTCCCTCCTCCTGAGTCCAAAAATGGCTGCCAACACTTTCTGGTTCTAGTGTTTGCAGCCAATCAAGTTTCTGCATGAGATCGTCATTATTCAGGAAGAATTCATGACCCTAGATAAACAAATCTTTAAAAGCTCGAAAAGAGCCAAACAAATTTACACCAAATGCCAAGATGCATGCTTTTTGGATGAAGAGCTACCTTTCTGCCAAATTAGATGTAATTCCGTCCAGCGGTTTGGGCTGTAATGGTATTCAAAATCTGTATGGAAATTAACATGGGAATCACACTTTTTTACCCCCCCACCCGTTTTTTTTCTCAGCCCCCGCTTGTCAGATCACCCCAAAACTTTGGAATGGGCAAATAAAATCAACTGCACATTTTTGGGAAAACTTTTTGATGATTCATTTAATGGCGCCACAATTATAGCTAAATCAATAAAGGCCTTTCTAATTGAAACTAGGTCCTACCTATAAGAACCTACTGGTGCCTGCCAATATATTACCTATTGTTCAAATGCAAATGCCAATTGATCACTGACAGAGTACATTTTAAATTTTATTTCAATAGGCTTAAATGCATTCATGCCCATCCTCTTTTACCTCTTTCATTTCCCCAGGCACTTTCTTTACTACATCACACCCTTGACAGACAGTGAGTGATGGGACTTACTAATGTCTTTGGAAGCGTCAATCTTGAATGTGACAATTTTACCTTTACGGGTAAATGAGACTCATGGATACGGGAAACATCCTTTACGACGCAACTTTTACCACGCAGTGCCTTTACAACGCAGGTTTTTCAACGCAAGTCATTACAATGAATTGCACTGGGGGGCGCTCTAGGATAGGTAATAGTTTAATTTACTATCCAACACCTTCCCTACTATCCACGGGGACTGGAGTTGGATTAGTAAATTAAACTATTCACTATCCAGCACCCCCCAACGCAAGTCGTTGTAACGACTTGCGTTGAAAAACCTGCGTTGTAAAAGCATGCGTGGTAAAAGCATGCGTTGTAACAATGTACATCCCATGGATCCTGTTCAAGAATGTAGTAATGAGGTGTTGATTTATGCCTATGGCGTTTATAAATCTACCAAATCATTTTTCTATGCACCCAAACCTAACCAAAAAGAACAAATTTTCCACCAGAGAGATCCTGTTTTATTAAACTATTGAGCTATGAATCGGTGACTCTTTTTCAGACTCAAATGAAAAAGATCAGGTCTCAAAAATATGAACTGATTTGTAAAACCAGCAATTTCAACATAGCTACAGAAGAGAAAAACAAACCAATAATATAAAGGTAATTATACATTTTTGTTATGCTTTCTAAATCCATAAAATCAGCAAACATAAGTTCTCAAACAGACACAAGGCCCCATCGAGTATCTGTTGTGAAAAGTCATGAGGATAGTGTGGTGGAAATGTGCTATCTCCTAGATGGCCAATGAACAGATCAAGAGGTGAGTCTTTCCCTTTCTCAGTTACAGCACCTGAATCCAATCAAGCAGTCGTCCTCCTATATTCTATTGGAGAGGGACCCAAATGTTAGAATGAAAATCGTAATCTCACATGTACTTCAAGGGAAAGGGAGGGTGATCTTCCAAGGTCAGTGGTACACACTGAGTTGACTTCCCCTAAAACTTTGCGAAGATCATTTTACCATGAACGTCATTTAGAGGTTGCCTGGGATCTGCGACCCATGGATGTATAACGTTACAACGCATACTTTTACATCGCATGCCTTTACAACGCGGTATTTACAACGAATACCATTACAACGCATAGTGCTTTGGGGCGCTGGATAGTGAATAGTTTAATTTACTATTCCAACTCCAGTCCCCGTGGATACTAGGGAAGGTGTTGGACAGTAAATTAAACTTATTCCCTATCCTAGAGCGCCCCCCAGCGCAATGCGTTGTAATGGTTTGCGTTGTAAAAGTTGCATCGTAAAGGCACTGCGTGGTAAAAGTTGCGTTGTAAAGGATGTTTCCCGCGACCCATTGCTTGCTCCATGTGACCCCTGGCACTGCCTTTGCGTCTCCTGGCATCAGAGGTAGCAAAATCATATCGGGTGGGTCACCAATCTCCTTGTTTTTTATCATCTGTTTTATTACACTAATAGAGAATAATGACATATTGTCATAATCAGGTTGTGCAAAGATTTTGAGCTCTGTATTATTCAGTTTATAGTTAAATGAAGGATAAAATGCTTTACACCCTCTTCAGGAGTGGGTAGTGTTTTGCAGTTAATAGAACATCTCTTCAGGTATGGGTAATGTGAAGGCACTATGTACCAGATGTACGAAATCCTGGTTGCAAAATTATTGTCACAAATTGCGACCAGATGTTTTATCTCCATTGTGGAATTTTTCAGCAGAGGTAAGTAAAAAATGCTTTTAAATGTATGTTGTGTGCAGGTGAGGGTGTGTGTATGTGTGATTCTGTGTGTATGCGTAAGCATGTGTGTGTGTGAGTGAACGTAAAGGTCAAATGGCTTGTGATGTTATCTACCCCTGGCCTTTTGGTGACTTGGTTATTACCAAGGTCAAAGTATGGTTTGGGCAAGGCTAAGATAAGGATTTGTGCTTAAGGAAAGTAAAGTGCTAATGGGAATTGAAAATATCTAATATTTTTTCACCCATTGTGAACTCAAATTGGCTGAGAATACGTAGCCAAAGTCCACGATGTACCGTTACATTGAAGAGTTTTGATAATAAAGAGCCATTTACTGAACTTAAGTAGGTGCTGAAAGGGTGTGCTGCCAGCAGAGCCCCAGACTGAAAGATTGCCAAAAGTGGATGCTTTCAGGTGATCTCGTCCAAGGGCAGAATTATTACTAATGCAGGATGTGCAGTGGCTCCATGGTCCAGTGTACTGAGGGACCTAATGCCCCCTTAATTATATCTGCGTTTTTTCTACCAAACATAGGGGCGTGGGTGGAGAAGGAGGAACATTTGACGTGCTTGAATAAGGGCACATTACACCCTTGCTGCGCCACTGCAGTTGCCCTTATGCAGAGAGATAACCTGTAATCAAATAACAAAACACAACGACAGCTACATTCGTATAAAGCATTATGAGAAACTGCCGGAACAATGCAATAAACCACAGCCCATGACTTGAGCAGCGACCTACCAGGGATGATCCAGGGTAATATTATGGACGAATATTAAATGCAGGGAGACCTTATTGGAAAACGAGGTCCCATTACTATTTGTACTAATGTCAGTGACCACTGCAGTATGTGCCTAGCGATCCTGGCAAGTCATAAAAACAGCAAAGAGCAATGCTTTTGCGCGTATTGTGGTTAATATTTGCTTACATAAATTAGATTCAGACCAATGCGCAGTGTGCGTGAAGAAAATTAGTGGAATGGATTTCCAATTCATTATGGCTTGTTTTTGTTCCCTTTTCCTTGATAGATGTCACTGAATGTACACATCCAATGGCGTTCAGATGTCGGTAGTAAACATGCCAACACACACTGTGCAGAATAAATGTGTTAAGGAGCAATTAAGCGTATCATCAATCTGGACTTTGTTGTTAGCAATGTAATATCACCGACAGAAAATAAATACCATCTCTGGCACTGTATTTAACCATTAATCCGGCAGTTATGATTCTACGCAGAGTGTGATCGCTTGTTGCATGCAGAATGCTTATATACCCAGCCTTGATTGCTGCTTTTAATTGCATTGGGGTTCAGAGCTATTATTCGCAGAATGTTAGCCCTCGTCCCTTCACTGATTCTAATGGGCAGCAACAGGTTCAGGATACAGGGAGATTATTTTGCTTCATTGTGAAAACTGTATTGTTGAGCATGTGTAAGAAAGAAATCTGAAGCATAAACAAGCATTGAAGGTACAAGAACATACAAAAATTTGGTAAAATATAACGTTGTTTTTTATGCATTATAGAATTTTTTATTTTTTTACCATGCACATAGTACTAAATCTTGTCAGTAGTCACCTAGTATCCATTTTTCCTTGGCACTTGATCACTGGAACTATGGGGCATATTTACAAAGCAGTGGCAGAGCGTGGCGTTAGCCCGCTCTGCCACAACAGAAATGCATGGCTGCACCATATTTACAACAATATGGTGCAGCCCTGCGTGTTCCCCTGCGCAGGTGCTAAATTTAGCAACATAGCGCCAACGCCGGCACCCTTGCACCCTAATGTACCATAGTGCAACCATAGTGCAGTAAAGTCACGCTTCCTGCACATAAACAATCTTTAAATGGTGTTTTGTAACTTTTATGTGTATTGCATAATGCAGCACACAGAGTTACAAAACATCAATATTTTTGTGATTATTTATGTGCAGGAATGGAGACCTTCCTTCACATAAACAATCAATGGCATTTTGCTGTTTCTACGTGTGATGGACAATGCAGCACACATAGAAACAGAAAAACTAGGAAAAATAAAGCAGGTTTTCAATGGTCTTAATTTAAGCGCTGTCTCCTCTTCATGCCACCCTTGTAAATAGGGGCAGCGTCAAAATCAATGGGTGCTGTCCTACCAGTTGCTGGGACAGTTTCTCCCTGATTCCCAGTGTCACCTATTGGTGCATCCATGATGTAGACACTGGGAACAGTCTTCCTGTCAAGCAAAAAACTTACAGGGTGACTGACAGGGTGAGAGCTTGCATCAAGGAGGAGGTCTCCAAGATGCTTGCGTTAGGGGTGATTGAGTACTCTAGCAGTCCTTGGGCCAGCTCAGTGATCTTGGTCCAAAGGCTGCCACACCGGGTGTAACGCCAGAACTGCGGTTCTGTGTGGACTACCGAGGGCTCAATTCAGTCACCAGGACTGATGCGCACCCCATCCACAGACCTGATGAGCTCATTGATCGGTTAGGGGCTGCCGAGTACCTCAGCACACTTGACTGAACGGCTGGATACTGGCAGATCGCCTTGACTGATGGGGCAAGAGAGAGGTCAGCATTCTCCACACCAGATGGGCACTACCAATTCCGGGTTATGCCCTTTGGGATGAAGAATGCCCCTGCCACCTTTCAGAGGTTGGTCAACCAGGTGTTGGCTGGACTGGAAGAGTTCAGTGCTGCCTATCTGGATGGCATTGCAGTGTTCAGCGCCAGTTGGGAAGAACATCTGTGCCACTTCTGGGAAGTGTTGATGGCACTGTGGAGAGCAGGCCTCACGATCAAGGCGAGTCAGTGCCAGATCGGGCAAGGACCCTTGGTGTACTTAGGACACCAGGTTTGGAGTGACCAGGTGGTACTTCTACAGCCCAAGATTGAGACCATCCTTGCTTGGGCACCCCCCAAGACCCAGACAGAGGTGAGAGCCTTTTTAGGACTCACCAGGTATTAGAGGAGGTTTTTCAAGGGGTATGGCAGCATTGTTGCACCCTTGACAGAGCTGACTTCCAGGAAGCAGCCCAAGAGATTGATTTGGATTGACACCTGTCAGAGAGCTTTTGATGCCCTGAAGACTGCCATGTGCACGCCACCCGTGCTCCTGGCACCCAACTTCTCAAAAGAGTTTATTGTGCAAACAGATGCTTCAGAGCCTGGTGTAGAGGCTGTTCTAGCACAGATTAATGAAGAGAGCCTACATCAACCTGTAGCCTTCATCAGTAGGAGGTTACTTCCACAGGAACAGAGGTGGAGTGCAACTGAGTATGAGGCATTTGCTGTGGTCTGGGCACTGAAGAAGTTGGGACCATACTTGTTTGGGACTCACTTCCTGGTTCAGACAGACCACAGGTTCCTCAGATGGTTAATGCAGATAAGGGGTGAAAATCCAAAGCTGTTGAGGTGGTCCATATCCCTACAGGGGATGGACTTCACGGTGGAACACTGCCCTGGTACAGAACACGCCAATGCTGATGATCTGTCCAGATTTTTCCACCTTAGTGATGAGAACTCCCAAGAGGTAGGATAGTTCTGCCCACATTTCAGCTGGAGGGGACGCGTGTTAGACCTGGCACCATTGGTGTGGGTCTCCCTTCCACTTTTTGCTGTTTCCTCTTATGTTTTTGCTGATTTTAAATACTTTTGGGCACTGTGCCACTGCTGTTCAGTGCCATGGTGCAAGTGCTCCCTATGGTAAATTGATGTATGGATTAGTGACTCCATATTTGGCTGATAGGTTTACTTGTCAGTCCCTAGTACAGTGCACTGCGTGTGCCCAGGGCTTGTAAATCCAATGCTGCAGGTCGGCTTGCAGCACTGATTGTGACGTCCATCGGAGCAGCTTGTAAATTGTGTCTTAGGTCTGCCATTGCAGACTCTGTGTGAAGTCTGGTAACTGCCATGTTGACTGGACAAGTGCACCCAATTACCAGTCCATAAACCTTCCCTTTTATACATATTACTCACCCCTAAGGGAGGTCCAAGGGCAGGGTGCACTGTAGGTAAAAGGTAGGACATGCCCTGATAGGGCTGTGCCTTCCCTCCACAATGCTGGCTCCACCTCCTGTGGTGTTTTCTGATGTCCCTGGCCTACACACTGAAAGGAAAGCAGGAGTCTTGTTAAAAAGTGGTCCAGGACTGAGAAGAACTGGTAAGGACTAGGCAAAAGCCTCTCTGCCTTCAGAGAACAACGAGAAAAGTAGTATAAATATTGGGACCCAGACCCAAGAGCTTTAGATCACTTCTGGGAATCAAGACAAACCTTGGCTGAGGAGAAAAACCAGGAAGCTGAAGGAGGAGACCACCCGTGTGCTGTGTGTTTGGGGGTTGACCAGCAGTGGTTGCTTCATTTGTCAAAGAAAGGAGAAAAGGACTGAGTGTGCTTTCTATCAATTTGAGGAAGAATCTCCAAGTGTTTGAACTAGAGCTTGCCTCCTGCCTGAAGTCTCAGGGATACAAGACTTTACCAACCAGCTCCCCCCTGAATTCCCTTGCTGGGAATTGAAGTGCCTGCCATTGTGCCGGGCCTTCTGAGAGACTGCGTGTCGTTGGGAGCTGAAAGCACGACGCAACAAGGAGAAGCGTGTCACCGCCGCAGCCACTGTCATTGCATTGCTGATGAAGCGAGACGCCGCTGTCATCATCGCATCGCCGAAGTGCGGCGCCTCACCGGAGAAGCGGGACGCTGCCACAGAGGACATTGTCGCATCACTGGAAAAGCATGTTGCAGGGCATGTCGCTGCTCCAAAGATCATAGAGTTGTCAGGACCCTCACGCCTCAAGTGTCAGCTGTGATGCACACTAGGTCGTGGAAGAAGAGAATTACATTAACGCAAGGTTCTTGGTCAAGGCTGATGCGAGTACGGCACTCTAAGATGGCGGCCGGAAGCGCGTTCAGCCCAGAGGTCTAGTCTTCAATCTAGTTGCCGCTACAGTCCAGGTGAAGCGCGCGCTGATTATCATCTGCACACTTCACCGAGTTTCTTGGTCGGAGCAGACGTGGTTTCGAGTGAGGAGAGAGTTGTAGCATTAAAGTATTTGAAAACCTACGTTTCTAGTCAGAAGACTAGTTTGTCATATCTTACTATCTTCATAGAGCATTTTCGTTCGACTTCGAGGCTGTACTTGAAGACGTTGTTGGAGTTTGAAGTTCCACCTCGAGTTTAGGACTCAGCTAGCTTGTCGTGTACCTGAGGAGGAGAAACACGAAAAAACTGAGATAGGTGACATAAGAAATTCGTACAGAGTTTGCAATTAACTAAAGACTTGTATCAAATATAAGGAGAGTTTAAATCGTACTTACCTCAAACCAACTTGATTTCCTTGCGACCTACAAGAAAAAGAAAGATTAAAAGTTAGTTTAAAGAATAAAGGAAAAGGAAGACACGTAAACACAAATAGTATAAGTAAGTATAGAGAACACGGCTTAACAGAATAGAGCGTCAGAGTAGAGAAGTGAACAGCTAATAAATCTTTCTATGATTAAACACACAGGAGAGCACATACCAAGAAGGGAGAGCGTTAGGAAGATAACAGACTACAGAGTTCCTGAAGAGAATAGAGGAACAGAATAGTTATCATACACCTAACAAGCAGCACAGAAGAGAGGCACGATCTTGGGAGCACACTGGTAGGTGTAGAGATAAGAAATTGAGCATTAGTAAAATAGAGTAGGAACACAACAGGTATTAACGTTTCCTTTCCCCACAGGTTCCAGCCATAACTAAGGTCTGCGGGTAGGACAGGTTAAAAGGAGCCAGCCAGGACAGTCTCTTCATCTCTCTCTCTCAGTTTGTTATTTTATCCAATTCCCCTTCCCCCAAGGATAACAATTGAGAGACTCGTTCATATCGAGCTCTGGGTTGTTGTTCGGGGTGGTTTGGGGAATAGGCATCTCTGTTCCTGTGCTGACCAAAAAGAGAGAGTTTTCTCGGATCCTGATAAGAGTCGCCGCATGACCGTCAGGCGTGCACGCATCACACCAACGTTGTCGCATCGCAACCAAGACGCCATTTTGTCGCATCGCACCAGAGAAGAGTATCGCATTGAGGTGCCATCTTGTCGCATCGCACCGGAGAGCAGTAAGAAACCGACGCATCAACTCCCCTCACAGTAAGGAAGCGAGCATCAACTCCCCTGCGCAGCAGGAAGGAACCAACATATCCACTCCCCTGCGTGTAAGAAACCGACGCATCAACTCCCTGCGAAACTTTTGTTTTCCTTGCGATACGCATTTAAGGTACATTGAGTGTAAAGTGTTGCATTTACAACTTGAGAGAACTGAGCAATTTTATAACCTTTTAGAGACTATTTTTGAGTACAGTATTGTGGATTTTTGTCATTCGGTCTTGTGTTGTCTATATAAAAATACCTATTTTTATAATACAACCTGTGTGGTGTCCGTTTGTAGTTTTATCACTGTATTACTGTATGTGTTCACAAATGCTTTACACTCTGCCTCTGAGATAAGCCTGCCTGCTTGTGCCAAGCTACCAAGGGGGTGAGCAGGGGTTATTTTAGGAGTGTAGCCCCTTACCCTGACTAGACGCAAGAGTCCCTATTTGTCACAGGTACCTACCTATGTCAACTAGAGACCCCCAAATCTAACAATCTCCAGTGTGCAATATGTATTGAGCCTCTGGAGGTAAGATGAGTTAAAAGAAAATGATTCAATGCCAATTTTAGTTCAGGCATCATCTCAAAATACATTATAATAAAGTTATTTTTCCAACTAAGGGCCTTATTTAGATTTCAGCACATGGGTTACTCCGTCACAGTAATGACGGATATCTTGTCTGCTGAAATATAAATCCCATAGGATATAATGAGATTTATAATACAGCGAATGGGATATCTGTCACCATTGTGACAAAGTAACCCATCCACTGAGATGTAAATCAGGCCCTAAGTTATGAAAAATCAATCTGAAAACAGTTTTCACAGCGAATTGGAATAAAAACCATTTAAAATATTTTTCGATTATTCTCAGGAAAAGATAGAACTTAAATGCCTGATTCATAGAGGTAAACTTACACTCTACTGTAAGTTTACGTTTTTTTGCAAATCACAAAGCAATTTTGCAAGTAGTATCTTTTCACCTGTGTATCTTTTTTATGAGTAGACTCTCCGCCACGAGTGCGGAGACTCCACAGTAGTAAATATATTATTCGTAAAATCGCTTTGTAAGTTGCAAAAAAATCACAAGCTTGTACAAAAATATATGTTTACCTTTGTGAATCAGGCTTTAAGAGTTTTTATACAACCTATACCTGGTCATTGAGATTCTAGCTAAATCTACACAGGGAAAATTGCATTTAGTAATTTTAACAGCATATTGTTTAAAATACGTAGTGTGACACTTATCCATACATTAACCACCTGCCCTGTGGGAATAAAAGGCACAATTTAGGGGTGACCTATTAATATAAACAGGCTTTCCTTTATGGCAAGACACTTTTACTTCCGATGAGCCACTTCAATGCTTACAGTGCTTTTAAACTGCAGCCCAGCCTGAGTACAGTGTTGATCTTCACAGCCATATTTTGGCCATATTTGTGGATAGTGTAAATATACACTGCAGCCCCTGTATCTCATTTAGCTTTCTCAACTCAATTGTAAATTTTGAACAAACTACCATGACCTTACACCAAAGGTAAATAGACCAAACAAGTGAAGCTAAATTAGACAGTACAATTTAGAACCAGAACACACAAAGTGTGGTATTGCATAGCATGGTGACAGGGCATTGAGCCATAATAAACAGTACAAACAGGGTACAGAAAAAAAGCTGAAAAATCTTGACAATGAGGAAACATCAGAAGTCCAAGATCTTGGTGTGAGTGTGGCGTATAATCAGTGAATCAGCAGCTGGTCCTCTCTAAATTCCCCACGTTTCTTAAACCAAACTTTGTCCTTCCTCCATGTAGCAAGGATCAATAAAGCTGCTTCATCATGGCCAGACAGCTCTAGATGTATAGGAAATGCATGCCCTAATACATTTTGAGCCCTATTTACATGTGGCACATCTAATTGAAAGTCTCCCTTATGCTTGTTATAATATGTGTTAGAAATGGGGTTTCTGGTTGCACCTAGGGTATGCACCTAAGCCAGACAGAACCCATCACTATAGTCAGGGCGAGGGAGTTACACACATAAGATAACCCCTGCTCACTCCCTTGGTAGTTTGGCAGAGCAGTTCAGCTTATGCCCGAGGTAACGTGTAAAGCGTTTGCTCAACACACACACAGACACTAGTGACACACTAGGCACACCACTAAAAAAGACTTCACACAAGGTCATATAAAAATATCCTTTCTATTGTTCATAAAACACATTAGACCACAATCACATAAATCACTGTGCCACTAGGCACTTGTCATGATGTCACATAGATTACACAATCACTTTGCCAATTGGGCAATTGTCATAACAACATCAGTAGTACACTAAAATAATC
This sequence comes from Lissotriton helveticus, assembly GCF_964261635.1. NCBI lineage: Eukaryota > Metazoa > Chordata > Amphibia > Caudata > Salamandridae > Lissotriton > Lissotriton helveticus. Next base: position 1,771,374,482 of record NC_136063.1, read on the forward strand.
ACCTGCAGAGTGCACACATCATAACAACAGGGCACAAACTATTGCAGCTTGGTAAGGTGTGACTAATAGGAGTTACCAGCATATTCACATTATCAGGGGCTAAACAGAAAGAGTATCACATGCACTCCCAATACAGTGTATACCGTGCTCCTGCCCTTGTCCTGTAGTCTACGGGGCCATCTGCCCCTTTACCCCAGGGTATGTGGCAATTTCCTACTTTAAAGCCATGTCCCAGGCTCGCCCCTCAATGCGCTTTTTAGGAACAAGGGCTTCCAAAGTAGGTGTCACTCAGGCAGCTGACCGCAATCATGCGGTGCAGCTGCTGACACTGATCTTGCGTTTTCACTATGAAACCAAACTGCTCACGGCCACTCGGACCCAATGTTAGGACAATCCTTCCTATGTACTGGGCAACCGTTTCCAACCTCACTGGGCCGCTGGTGAGAAGAAAGAGATCCAGCGACGATATAGACAGTGCTGACATCGGCGGGTTTCAGTGCGGCTTCGGCCTCAGTTTCACCAAGCCCCAATCCCAGATTGTAAAAGAGCATCCTCGCTGCTCTCAGAGCTATGCGCCTTGTCCTGCAGTGGGGGGATCCGGCTTCCTTACACACCACTGGCTGCTGGGCACTACCTGGTATTCCTGTGGTGCACATTCATTTGATGACCGGCCGCCCTGGGGGTTTCCTCGCAGAGTTGCCAGGCAACCTCCCAGTGAGCCTCATGGAAGTTACCAGCATGGAGAGGGAGAACACTTCTTCCCCTCATCTTTCCCATCATGTTCCTCCGGGACCAGTCAGAGAGTGCAGTATTGCACGCACCGTCTCAATGCAAAATAAAAGCGCTCCTCACACGCTTTCCCCGAACGAAGGGAAAAATCACTGTGCTCGCCCCTTGCTCCCTGCAGTAATGTAAACCAACATAAGTTCTCCCCACATGTGCTTTATTTGTATGGCCAGGGGCTCTGCAGCATTCCCCACATGCTGCAAGATAAACCAACAGGAGGAGCCCAGCACTCACCATGCACTGTTTCAAACCCCACCGGGCAGGCTACAAAGTCCTGGGAAAACACAGGGGGCCCGCACAGGAAGCAGGCTCAGGCCAGCACACAGGGTCCTTGCAGGCAATGAGGCAGTTCTTTCAGCAGGCCAGCACAAGGCAAAGTCCAGATGGCGGTTCCCTGGCAGCACAGCAATCATCTGGTTCCAAGTCCATGCAGCGTCTTCATTTGTGAGGCCACAGCCCCTGTAATTATAGTTGGAATTTCTTTGCTCTGGGGGCACTTCAAACACTGCATAGAAGTGCACAAAACCCCTATTCACATCTCCGGCCCTGGCCTTGGACACACCACAGGGGTGCTGGACAGCATTGTAGAAGGCAGGCACAAGCCTATTCAGGTGCAGGTGCAACTCCTCCCACCACTTCAAATGCAGCCAAGGTCTATTCACTCTGACACTAAGTCACCCAGGAAAGGCAGGACATACTCCAACCCTCCCTGGTGAATGTCTAGAGTGAATGCACATCCCCTCTCTCCTGCCAGTCAAAATCAGAAAGTGAATACACATCCAGGCAGGACTCATAAGCCCACAGAAATGCCCACTTCTAAAAGTGGCATTTCTAAAATTGTAATGACAATTCTACTTTCCCAAATAAGCAGGAGTTATCACTACTATTCCAAACATACCAAGGATGTTCACGCAACCCCTCTCATGTTAGAAATTACCACTGAAGCACGTATCAGGGAATCCTATGAGAGGGCAACCTAACGGCAGCGAGAGACCTAATAGGATGTTTGTCACTACCAGGACATGAAACACAGTTAAGGCACATGTCCTGCCTTTTACATACACAGTACCCTGCCCATATGGCTAGCTAGGGCCTACCTCAGGGGTGACTTATAGGTAGTAAAAGGGGAGTTTCAGATGTGGCAATCACTTTATGTTCCACGTCACTGCGGCAGTAAACTGCGGGCGTACGCCCTGTAGCGGCAGATGCCTGAGACAAATTTGCAAGGCTACTTTGGAGGTTGGCGCAAGCAGCACTGCAAACCCACTAGTAGCATTTAATTTAGAGGCCATGGGAACATGGGATACCACTGTACAAGGGACGTAAAGGTAAATTAAATATGCCAATCAGGTGTAGACCAATCTTACTAAGTTTACAAGAGAGAGCACATGCACTTTAGCACTGATAGCAGGGGTAAAGTGCCCAGAGTCATAAAACCAACAACAACAGTTCAGGAGGAAGGCAACATGTTCCTGAATGACCCTACAACAAGGGTCAAGTCCAACAGTATGCAACTTACTCATGTTTAATTCATCACAAAGGCAAAACTACAGCAATAAATAATTGATATGTGTGCACACATTTTTCCCCCTCAGGCAAGCAAGGTACACAGTTTGAACTCATTTCATAGAAATCTTGGCATTGTAGGTTTTCTCCTATGATTTGCATAGATTTAAAAATGTTAGACTAATCACAAAGATCCTCAGGAGTACCTAGAGAAATCAATGGAAACCATAGATTTTTCAGGCATACTCTTTCTCCAATATGCTTACTCTTATCGATTGTCTGCTGGCAGTGCATGTGTAAATATTGCACAGTCACACATTTGTATATTTACAGTTAAAAGTATCAGCATATAGAAGATTTTTTTTAAACGTGATTGTTCTTTTTTATTTCAGTTTGTCTTGTCACATTGCAATGAACCAGAGAACAACAATTTCCATCCATTATACATACATTCACAGGTGACATGCCATTTTGTTCATGCAAATAACTCTCACTGTGGGAATCATGTCTAGAGTATACATCATGTTGTATGTGCAGCTATGTCCTCTTCAGGTAGAGCTAAGAGGTATGTGGTAAACGGCGGCCAAAAGTCTCTGAATATTGAGGCACATGGCAGCTCTTTCGCATAGGTCTTCAGTTGGTTCGGGCAATATACTAAATCCCAGTACCAACATTTAAGCAATGACACCAGTTCATAGCAACTCTCCTCTTAGCCAATAATAGACTGACTGCCACTAGTTTATGATTTGCTGGTGTCAGTGACTTAACACAGCCCAACAAACATAGTTTTGGATTGCAGTGAAATGTTTTCAACACTACTTCTGTGAGAACCAGTGTGACCTGTAACCAGAACTGATATATCCGGGGACAGCCCCACACTAAATCTAGAAAGTTGACTCTTGGGTAGTCACAACGGTCGTCAACTCGGTGACCATGTTTAAATAATCTGAGAGGAGTATAATACATCTTCTGTAAGAACTTGAAGTGCATAATAGGTAAATTACTAATGGAAGTGAGGTCCCCTGTTTGTGCCCATTAGAATGTCCATTCTGCTTTGGAAAAGGGCTGGTCCAGGACTTCATTTCATTTGTCCCACAGTGGATACCAGGATGGCACCTGATCGTCTTGTAATGCATTATATATCCTTGTGACACGTTTCTGTTGTGTGGAGATGGTCAATAGTGTCTGTAGGGCTTTCAGGGCAGGTGGTTCAGCCTGGAACTGTAGGTATAGTTTGTGCTGTGATGCACGCAGCTGCAGATATTTAAAGTGAAGCAAAAGTGAATGGCTCTGTTGGTGGAGAGATTGCTGTCACTATATTAACACTCTGTTAGACCGGGCTTTTCCAACGGGGTTTATCCCCAGACTTTTTACTTTTTGGCCTCCTGTTTCTGACCCTGTTTTTGTTGGTTTTAGGACTCCGGGTACTTTACCTCTTCTGATCAGTGCTAAAGTGCATATGCTCTCTGTCTTAATTGTTATTATGGATTGGTGTTTCCATGATTGGCTTATTTGGTTTACTGTTAAGGCCCTCTTAGAGTGTACCGTGTGTGCCAGGGCCTGTAAATATAAAGTATAAATTCCCATTGGGACAACTGGGAAGATGAAGTTTAGTATGCAAGAACTAAGAATATAAAAATGCATCTTTACTAAAGATAATTCTTTTATTGTGGGTTTGAAAATACCACTTTTAGAAAGTGGGTATTTTCTTGCTTAGCCATCCTGTGTGTCTCTGCTGGTTTGTGGATAGACTGTCTGGCTTTGGAGTGATAGGGACTGGGGATGTGGTTTCACTGTAGACAGCCACTGAGGGGGCTGAGGTGTGTCTCGCATCTCATGGATGAGTCAGGGCTGGGCTGAATAGATCTAGGCAGCATTTAGAGTAAGGGAGTAGATTAACGTTCACCTGAATGGGCCTGGTCTGCCTTACACAATGCTGTCTCCACCTCCTGTCGGGAAGCTGGGCCTGAGAGGACAACGCTGGTTTTGACTGAGTATAAAGCTTTTCTGCCAGAAGAGAACAAAGATAAATTGAACATAAATAGTGGGGCACAGACCCCAGAACTTTAGAATACTTCTAGACTCAAGAGGAAACTCTGCCACGGAGAAGATCTGGGAAAACGGAAGGAGAAGTTGCTTTGCTGTCTGCTGTCTGAGGTTGGCCTGCAGTGGCTGTTTGTGTAAAGGAGGGGATAAAGACTTTGCTCTGTGGTGTGTTTCCTGCTTGAAGATGATCTGCAAGGGCTTGAAGTAGAGCTTGCCTCCTATCCTGAAGTCTCATCAGGGACACAAAGACATCACCCCCAGCTCCCCCGAATTTCCTTGCTGGGAATTCTGACCTGCTAAGAGGTGACTGTTGCTGTGTTGGGACTCTGGAGGTTGTTCCTTCTTTTGGGAACTAGAAAGAGAAGCAACTGAGAGATGCGTGATGCATCTGCACCATTTCCGACGCATCACCGCTGTGCTGTTGAAGAAACCCATGAAGCCTGCCTTTGGCTGGAGAAATCGCAGCATGCTGAATCCTGTGCACTAATCCCCGAAGCCAAAGATTACCACACCAATTTTGACACAGGCCCTGCTGTGCAGCTGCAAGAACCAATGCATTGCAGGACTGCGGCTGGAGAGACAACTGCAGCGCCATTGCCACTGCATCGAGAACCGCCGCACCCCAATTCCCTTGCATCAGACTAGGTTGCCAAGTCTACACGAATGCAGGGGCGACAGTAAGAAACCAATGTATTACCTCATTGCGCAGTAAGAAACCAACATTTCACCTCCCTTTCAGTAATGAACCGATGCATCACCTCCCCTGCGTGGCAGTAAGGAACCGATCCATCACCTCCCCTGAAGTAAGGAACCGACGAATCACCTTCTCTGGGAGAAAGGTACCAATGCATTGCCTTCCCTGCAGCTGCTTTTTATGATTTTGACACATCCAAGGTATTTTGTGTTGAAAGTGTTGCTATTGACAGAATTGTTTTTACCTTCTAAGAATCCTATTTTGATTATTGTATGTTGGATTTTTGTCATTTTGGTATTCTTTGGTTTAGATAAGGATTACTTATTTTTTCTAAACTGGTGTGGTGACCATTTGTAGTGTTTTCACAGTATTACTCTATATGTGGTCAAATGCTTTACACACTGCATCTAAGATAAGCCTCTCTGCTCATGCGAATCTACCAAGGGAGTGATCAGGGGTTATTTTAGAAGGGTATCCCCCTTACCCTGACTAGGATGAAGGGTCCCTACTTGGACAAAGGTGCAAACTATTGCCAACGAGAACCCCGCATTTCTAACACACGCCCATCTGGGTATCAGGGCCTTCAGTTGGATAGGGTATGCCTCATTATATTCAATTGCTAGATGCGGTATATACACTTGGGGGGTAAAAACTAGTTAGTGTGTGTATTGGGCTTGCGAGCATACATATTGTAGAGTAAAGTCTGGGGCAACAAAGCTGCCCTGCTCATATGATGGTGTAAGTGTTCTCCACACAAAACTCAGTTGTTTCACCACCCAGACCAATGATATCAATTCAGAGTTGAGTGTTTTAAAAAAACTTTGTGAAGGCTGAATTGGTATGATGTAGAATAGGTAGAAGAACTTTGGCAGGACTATAATTTTAAGAATAGCTACTCGGTCAGCTAGGGAATGTGGCAGGTGTGGCCACCAACGCACTTGGTATTCCAGTTTGGAAATCACTTTACCATAATTATATCTCACCAGCAACTCTGGTTCCCAGATGCCTAGATATTTTACTGGGTCTCTGCACCATTCTAGCGGGAATTCTAAGTTGTATGTCTCAGTGCTTGTGGTGAGGGGAATGATATAGGATTTTGATCAGTTTATGCTCAATCCGGACAATCGAACAAAGTGAATATATTCTTGGATCTCCTGTGCTAGACAGGTTTCCAGGTCTCGAATATAGAGGACCATGTCCTCTGCATACTTCGAGATCACCAGTGGGCAAAGGTGGAAGCATAGGGTAGCTGAGACATGCCTTCGGCATATTTTCAATACCAGGGCTTTCATTGCCAATGCAAATAAGATTGGCGAACATGGGTGCCTCTGTGTATTTATATTGCATCAAATGTAATGCAATTGACCCTGACCTGGGCCTATGGACCAGTGTACTGTAGGCGGACCCAGCATATGAAAGCTAGAGGCATGCCCATCCTCTGTAAGATGATGACCATGTAGGTCCACTCAATAGAGTCAAATGATTTAATGGCTTTTAGCAAGACTGACGCAGCTTACTAGATTGGCCTAGCTGGTGAAACAAAGCAAAGTTAGTGTGTATATTTTACACTGTTGAGCTGCTGAGTATAAAACTGGATTGGTCAGGTGATGTGATATTATTGAGCAGTAGTTGGAGTCTGGTGACCAGTATCACAAAGATCATTTTCGTGTCACTGTTGATAAGTGACAGCCGCCAATAAGGGGTGCATTGGTTTTGGACGTTTATCAGGTTTTAAAAGTGTTATCAAGAGCGCCTCTTCAAGTGACGGAGGCAATGTTTTCTTAGTGTGTGCTTCCTGAAGCATCTTGTAAATGTGTGAGGCTAGCAGTTCTGCAAATTCTTTTTGAAATTTGCCAGGGAGGCCACTAGGCTGGGGTATTTATTGTTTGGCAATGTCTCAATAATATCCGTAATATCGTCCACCATGATAGGCTTTGTGAGGTACTATCTTTGGCCACGAGATAGCCATGCTAACACAATTTTTTTGTGATATTCAGAGACCTTCTGAGGTTCTGATGTGCTCTCCTAGGAACTATATTGCTGAGAATTCCGCCCCAATTGCCGGTGTGTCAAAGCAGGGTGTGCCATCTGGTTTGTTAATGTTAATAATGCTAGTTTGCATCCACAGTTCTTTCAACTTGTTGTCTAAGTGGTATCCTGGTCTTCCGCCATTCCGATATGTTGAGTTTGTGCCTGTAGCACCTCGTGCGACAAGCCACCTCAGGCCTCCGGGTCCTGCGGGGGTCTGCAGCCAGCAGTCATTTGTTTCACATACTACATAGCTTCATGAGGGGTAGTGCATCCTTTCTGGCTGCCCTGGTAGGAGATTCTCAATTTAGCTGGATATAGCATGACATACTTGATTCCTTCTTGTTGTGGCTTATTTGTCACTGGGTGGTACTCCCTGTGAGCAGTTTGAATCCAGGAAGAAGGAGATTTTGTTTCCTTGGTGTCAAATACCCTGTTTTTCCTGGAGAGGCACAGAATTGTGTCACGATCACAATAGTTTAGGAACCATGCTATAACAGTGTGCTGGGGAGTCCAGGGGGGCTGTCTCGCAATCAGTGATCTGTGTGCCCTTTCAACCACCAGCAGAGGGAATTGCTCTGCTCTGAAGATGTCACGTAGTAGTCCTTCCACATATGGCTTCAGCTTACCGTGTTGCTGGATTCTGGAACCCCAGTAATCAGCTGATTGTTCTGACACAACCTTGCTTCAAGATCTTAATTTTTTGCCTGAATAATCTCCATATGTTTTGCTGCCGGTGCCCATGCCTCTCCATGCGTCCCCTGTGGTGCTCAGCTCACAAACCTCAACTGTCACAGGCCACATCGTCTGCACCCCAAGCTGTCCAATTTGTCTCGGTAGACACCTCGCTCATCCGCAATGTCATCATCATTCATTGTGACTCGACCTACAGTCACCACCTTGCACGGTGACCCATTTCCCACCGCGCCTCCCTATCCGGCTAGTTAACGTTGTTGTATCGCCACCTCAGCTCCCTTGTGTTTCTTTTTTTATGTTCAAGTTTATTGAAACCAAAACATGAAACAAAAAACATAATACAGTATGTTCAGTCAATAAAAGGCATATGAGGGAGACAAAAGTACAATCTGAGAAAGTGCAATAAAACGGAATCAATAAACAGCTATATCTAAGGCATAAAAAGAAAGCCAAAAAAGGGGGAAAAAAGAGAGACAAAACAAAAAGTGAATGGAAACCAGTACAGTTGTATATCGGAATACTGTATGCAAATAGTAACATGAAATAATTAGTATAAAAAATAAACAACGAGCATCAATAATCATAAAACTGTAGAAATGGGAGGAAAATCATGGCGGTTTAGCTGAATTTTGGTGGGAAGCAACGGTGGCAGGAGGTGGGGAAGAGAGCTTGGAGAATAACATCAAGAGTTATTAAAAGCATGTTTTGTTCCCATGAGATGCTGTCCATTATGCGAAGGAAATCTTGTGTGTCCCTCACATATGAGGGTAAATCCTTCACAATAGGGGCAAGATAAGAGTCAATAAATCGAGAAGTGTTCTCCAAGAGGCTGCCAATTGCCGATACTATCGGCCTCTCTGGTGGTCTTTTGGCATTTTTAGGGATCTTCGGCAAGTGATAAAAGGTGGGTAGCACTGGTGATTCACACTGGAGAAAGGTATATTCATCTGAGCTAAGCATACCATCTTCTTTCCAACCATTTAATAATGCCTGGTATTCTATGGTGCTTTTTACGTGTTCTTCTCTTTTTACCGTGATGTAGCACTCAGTGTCTCTCAGTTGTCTTAGTGCTTCTAGTTCATAGTTTTCCTTACTAAAAATAACAATGTTCCCACCCTTATCTGAGGGTTTTATCTCAATCGTTTTGTCGTTCTTGAGAGATCTAATCGCTTCCCATTCCCTTCTTGTGATATTGGAAGTTCTCATATCCATCTTGTCACTTGCTATTTTTTCCAGGTCTATTAGTACAGCCTCATTAAAAACATCGATTGCATCATGGGACGCATTGGGCAGTTTTCTGGATTTTTTCTTAAGTTCGCTTGGGTCCCTTACTTGAGTTACAGATACCGGATTCATTTTCTCCAATGTGACTCCTGATCTTGAATTTCTTGTGTCGGAGTCAATAGGACATTCAAAAGAGTGTCTTCCGATGTCTCATCCGTGGATTCCACCGTGGTTGAATCTAAATGTGTTCCCACTTCCACATTTTTCGGACGTTGGAGCAATTTTTTTTTTAACTTTAGTTTTCTTATGTATCTGAACAGATCTATTTTGGTGTCCAGAAGATTAAAATCGCTTGCAGGACAAAAGCTTAAACCTTTTTTGAGTACCTTCATTTCATCTCCTGTCAGACTTCTTTTTGACAAGTTGATGATATTATTGTCTTCCTCCTGAGTTACTTTCTCTTTTGGTTGGAAACACTCTGTGTTACCATTGGGGTGGTAGTTGCCTGTGAATTTCCCCTTGTGCCTTTTCCCTCGCCTCGTCCTCCTCTTTGGTTTTGTTGGGGGGATGATTTCTTAATTGTGGCTTTATTGTGGCTTTATTTAATTGAGTTTCCTTTATTACTTGGTATTCGTCGAAAAAAGGTTTTGCTGTTTTTTCTCTTTGGTCAGGGATACAGCAGATTGTTCTCCTTCCGATGTTTCCACCTCAGACTCCTCGGTTTCCACATCAGTGGTTTCCCCATTGTTTTGCGCAAGTCTTTTTCTAGTAGCATCGAACTTCCGTGCGAACGTTAGGATTCTGCCGGACAGATAGTCCTGTTCGTCCCTTTGGAATTTTGTTTGTTTCTTTCTCCGAATGCTCATTTCGTATTCCTTTAGTCTTTTTGCCATAGCTGTCCTAAACTCATCGCAAGCTTTAGTATATTTTTCTTTCGCAATTGTTTCCTCCAGGTCTGCTATATCTTTAATGCATTTATCTCGGTCGCTCCATGCATATTTAATGAGCATCCGCACCATTCCCTTCGATGACTCTGCCGTATATTCAGCCCAGTCTTTTAAAAGAGCTGGGTCTGGACTTTCAGAAGAAGGGATGGTATATATTCGAAGACCTCTGGGGATTCTATTGCAGTCAATATACCTTTCCAGAGAGGTAGCTTCCCATCACTTCCTGACCTCACGTTCTTGCAGCCTTTCTAGTTTAAGAAATAAGGTTTTTAGGTTGCTGGCTGTGATTGTCAACGTAGCGGTGTTCGTGTTACTTGCCGGTTTGTCAGTCACCGACACAAACATTACGTTTGCCGCCGCCTCCCTTTCTCCCGTAATATCTCCCATATTAGACATTGTGGCTTGTAGCAGTGTGCACTTTAATCTGGTATTCGTCTTTTAGGGCGGTGATGTTTAACACACCGATTGGGGGGTTTGTAAACTTTGTTCGGTACCTCACGGGACAGAGGCTAGACGTTTACGATAGTCTGGGTGTTGGAGACGAAAATAGGCTCACTCACCGTAGTCGATGTCGGCGCTTGTCGGAAGTCGACAGACGTCCTCCTCGCACTCCGCCTCGTATTACGGGTGAGTCGTTCGCCCTTTAATCCCACAGTTCTTGCTTGTCGGAGACCGATGTTTGTCTCTCCTTTCTGTCTTTTCGCTTCAATCGCCTCGGGGCTGACGGCCAAAATTAATTGCTGCACAGGTTCTTCACCGCCGTCGCTCCACAACGTCCCGGGTGCTCTCAACCAGCGTTGGTGAGACACTTGAACACAGCAGCACAAATCAACAATTCTGTTGATAGAAACGGCAAGCACACGGGTTTCCAGTTGCTAAAATATTTTATTACAAACCCCCTTTCACCCTTGACAGACGCATTTCGCAGTAAAAGCTTCATCAGTGTCAGTTTGTGCATAGGAATGATCGCCATTTTAAACCCCCCACACATTTCGTTTGTCAGCGACATAGAAGATGGTGCATCTAGGTCAATGTTGTGGCCATCTTGGAATGTAGTATTTCGCATATTTTCCAATGGTTTCTATGGCGAATATAAAGTGCTCTATTGCAGATTAAAAACATTGTACAGCAACAAACATATAATTATTATTGTGCACACAGCATTTCATTGATTTAATCTAATGCCCAAATCTCATTAGTACATATACACCAAACACAGTTTTACTTGGCACTCATTTTTGCTAAGAAGGGGTGTATCCCCTAAGTATCCTTTTTGATAGTTTATGGGAACTTGGTAGCTATGTACTTATATAAAAAAAAATATATATATATATTGAGGGGGCTATTCTCGAACTTTGCAGCTTCATTGGCTCTCCCTCTCCACATGCGGTACTTACCAGAATTTTGCTGCTGCATGCTGGTACCTGTAGGCGCTGGGGCTCTAGTTGACCACAGGAAGTATATGCATCAAGACAATTTTTGAGGTGGGAGGGGCTGCTGTCAGCGACTGAGGGGAAGGCTGGACATTTTAAACCTTCGCTCACACCCCTTCTGCAAAACACTTTCCCCCGGCGCTGAAGAGGCAGACACCGCCAAAATGCATCCGCCACCATGGGTGTCAGAATTTTCTCTGTGTGGGCAGTACATTAAGCGCTTCCAAAAATCTCCTCAAGTGTGGCCTTTCCTCTTTCTGTGAAGGAGCTTGTTCGTTACACATACCTGCGTGGTCACCAGCGACGCGCATCAAAGGCTCCCGCTTTTGCAAGAGGCTCTGTTTCTGCTGGACACTGTTCGCAGTTGCTTTCTCTCCGGGATACCGGGATTTACAGGGCCCACCACAAATCACTGGAAGAAGTACGACGGTGATGATGCCACTGTGCAGCACATCGGCCTTGGTATTCACCAAGTCCCCGCCAGAAAGGATTCCGGTGACAAGGGGTTGAAGCGGTTTGGGGACTTAAGGAAGCGCCGCTGCCCATGCGTGTTTTGAACTCTGAGGGGGCTATTCTCGAACTTTGCAGCTTCATTGGCTCTCCCACTCCACATGCGGTACTTACCAGAATTTTGCTGCTGCATGCAGGTACCTGTAGGCGCTGGGGCTCTAGTTGACCACAGGAAGTATATGCATCAAGACAATTTTTGAGGTGGGAGGGGCTGCTGTCCACGAATGAAGGGAAGGCTGGACATTTTAAACCTTCGCTCACACCCCTTCTGCAAAACACTTTCACCCGGCGCTGAAGAGGCAGACACCGCCGAAATGCATCCGCCACCATGGGTGTCAGAATTTTCTCTGTGTGGGCAGTACATTGAAGCACTTCCAAGAATCTCCTCAAGTGTGGCCTTTCCTCTTTCTGTGAAGGAGCTTGTTCGTTACACATACCTGCGTGGTCACCAGCGACGCGCATCAAAGGCTCCCGCTTTTGCAAGAGGCTCTGTTTCTGCTGGACACTGTTCGCAGTTGCTTTCTCTCCGGGATACCGGGATTTACAGGGCCCACCACAAATCACTGGAAGAAGTACGACGGTGATGATGCCACTGTGCAGCACGTCGGGCTTGGTATTCACCAAGTCCCCGCCAGAAAGGATTCCGGTGACAAGTGGTTGAAGCGGTTTGGGGACTTAAGGAAGCGCCGCTGCCCATGCGTGTTTTGAACTCTGAGGGGGCTATTCTCGAACTTTGCAGCTTCATTGGCTCTCCCACTCCACATGCGGTACTTACCAGAATTTTGCTGCTGCATGCTGGTACCTGTAGGCGCTGGGGCTCTAGTTGACCACAGGAAGTATATGCATCAAGACAATTTTTGAGGTGGGAGGGGCTGCTGTCCGCGAATGAGGGGAAGGCTGGACATTTTAAACCTTCGCTCACACCCCTTCTGCAAAACACTTTCACCCGGCGCTGAAGAGGCAGACACCGCCGAAATGCATCCGCCACCATGGGTGTCAGAATTTTCTCTGTGTGGGCAGTACATTAAAGCGCTTCCAAGAATCTCCTCAAGTGTGGCCTTTCCTCTTTCTGTGAAGGAGCTTGTTCGTTACATATATATATATATATATATATATATATATATATATATATATATATATACACATATATATGGGTTTACATCGACATTGGACTAGTATATACTGCTGATCTGAATCATTGCTTATCCCCCTCACCATAATGTGTAGATGGTTTAGGTGATTGGTTTGCCCTCTCTCCTTCTAGTGTACAATATAGTTCTGGTTTGACCATAAGAACGACATTCCTGAACACTTGAATAATTGGTGCCTCTGAATGTGCATACCTTTATATGATAAGTGTGCCAGAAATTCCCAAGTACTGAATAATCAAATATAATATGGGTGATTCCTATCCACTGAGCCCTATGTGCTAATATTCTGTGGGAATGGTGTACCATGCAACCTAAATAATACAGCTGCTTTACTCTCCCCCTTCTTGGTGATGGATGTCCTCTCAATCTTATTTAAAATTATTGTTGTGACCCACTGTTGTTTGAGGGATTGTAAGACTTGGGTATTTATTTAGGCTTCACTAATGTAATTTTACTAATACATAACACTTCATGTGTCCTACATGACTGCAATTGATGGATATCCCATTCTTTTCATAGTGTGAGCCTCTACATCACGTACGGTGCATGCTACAGTAATGCAGTATAGACTGATATCCACAAATTGCTTTTTCAGCCAAACCACCAACTAATATTCTCTACAACATCAGAATTCATCCATGATGCTGTACCGACCAATGCACTCATTCTTAGTTTGCCTTTCTCTATTCCAGGTCCATTGGCTTCATGGAAAATACATTGCCCCCTCATCTCACTATGCCCCACCTTTATCTATATAATTGTCCATCTGCACTGCCCATCTTTTTAATGTGGTGCATTAATACATCCTGTGATAAATATATGAAATATAGAGATGAACTACTAGAAAATCTCCCTTACCATCATTTCTGGTCTTGGCACAGCCATATCAATATGAAATCAGACATCCTCCTTCACCAAGAAATGTGATTCCTATTTCCCTCCCTCTGACAGATTACCATAACAAAGAGCTTGATTGAAACATAATATACTTCAACTCCAGCTACCCTCCATACCAAAGACATCGCAGATCCAAATAGACACACATCACTATCTGCAAAGACGAAGTGACAGACTCTTCATCAACAAATGTATTACAATAAGCCATAAGACCTCCAGATGAACCTGCTGGCACTAATTGAACATATTTCAATCACTTTCCTTTCACCCTTCCAAGCACCTGCCTTTACCATCATCCATTAGAATTCAGCTTTTTTAATGAAGATAACTATGCAGCTCTCTTCTTAATGTTCACCTCCCTCATCGTTATTCAGATCACAATATCCACCTCGAAATTGACCACATAAAACACTCTTTACACAACTCTTTTTCAGTATCTCATTGATGACACCCCTAGTTCCCCAATCTCGGAAGTCCATTTTTAAATTTGACCTCATTTATACCTCCCCTTCTGAAGTCTTGTGCCTTGTCCTTAATTATGGAAAAGTAAACATACCCCGATTATACTAGAAACTACTTCTGTATTTTTCTTAGACAATACTCACCAGACTTATTTTGAGAGCACCTGAACGAGATCCACAATGGCTTAGAGCCACTCACCAGCACCACCTCTTACAGCTTTTTTACTAAATCCCTCTAGTCAATTTTTCACTAACACTTCTCTCGCTAAACATTTATCCCTAATACTCAGATACTACAACCAGTTCACTTCAGCAACCAACATTACAAAAGATAAGAACTTCCAAATTCAAATCTACCTGCAATGCTTTCACTCCCATTAGCATGCCTGACAATAAATATCCTGATTTCTGCCCATGCAGTATCATAAGTGAAGTTTCAGTTAATATTGAGGTAACTATTGGTTAACTGGTGTTGGCTCAGTAAATATACAAAATGCTAATAACATGAAAAATAAAGGAGTGAGAAAATAAAACCATGCTAAATAGGCTAAATGTTCATTGTGCATCATATACAAACACAGAAACCAAAAACAAAAATTATGTGTACAGTATCATGTCTTTTAAAACATATTCAGTTTTACCTTGTATGTGGCAAAGTTTAAAGGGTGGCTTAGTTTAGAAAAAAATAGATTTTGTTTAAAGCTTTTCTTTAGGATTGTGGATCCTTTTGTGGACATATTACTATATAAAAAAGCAGTAATAACTAAATTGCCCTTTCTGACTGCCTCAGTGCCTCCTTATGTAAAATTGAGGACAATCTGAAATTACAGCCTCTGCATAAATGTTATTTCCACAACAATTTGACCAATTCCTTCCTTGTTCAATCATCACAAAGCCACACTACATTTAAGGTTAGACTACATATTGGAACTTGTTAACATAATTTGATTATATTATCTCTGCATTATCAAAATGTCTCATTTCACGAAGCTTGACTATATTATGGTGCATAAAGGGAATGCAGTGTTTCATGGGACATTTTTCAAGTTAGTAATAGTAAAGTTAGGACTCCTAACTTTAGGACTCCTAAACTGAGAAAAATCCTGATTTTAAGACTTTCGGTATTCACAGAAGGCATTTAGGAGTCCTAAAGTTAGGAGTCCTAACTTTACTACTACTAAATTGAGAAAAATCCTAATTTTAAGATTTGGTATTCACAGAATGCATTTAGGAGTCCTAAAGTTAGGAGTCCTAACTTCTGTGAATACCGAAATGAGTAAGTGCATTCTGTGAATACGAAAATGGTAGTAAGTTTCGGATTTTGTCTTAAATTAGTTCTGTGAATCGGGCCCAATGTGTGTTAAACTGTCAAAATAGTTGTACTATAAGGAAGGCTCACAGTTTAGCATTTTTACTGATTTTTACAGATACATACAAAAAGTAAAACATACATTTGTCTCAAGTGATATATTTGTAAATGTGGAAACAATTGAAAAGTCTCACTACTGAGGGAGGAGCTACGCTAGCAAACAAGATGGCCGCTTAAACTCCCGGCTCCGTCGACCTGCGTCTTTAGCTGGATAATCCTGTCTTATATCCTGATTTCACGCCCGACCTACGGGTGGATGAAGCATTGCAAAGCCTGATGGTGCAATCCCGGGACTTTTACCGGCTCGATTGACGGAGTTATATAGTGTTTCATTTCTCGGCCTAGCCCAGCTTGTGAGCTGGGGCCTCGTGTACTGGCCCAGCCGGGTTTCAGTTGAACAACATCGGCCGTGGGATTCAGGCAGGGTCCGGTCTCTCGCAGTGGAGGTTATCCTTGCCCGATCTCGATGGTGGTCATGTGGTCTGGTTGACAATGAAGGAGCAGTGACAAGACACGTCTGTGACTGTGGGCGGGGGTCCCCGTCCCGGAGGCCCGGTTTGCCGCCTCCCGGGTTCGACGGGTTGGGGTCCTCACTGGCGGTAGCGGAGTACAGATCGCTGAATTGATAAGTCGCCCTCCATTGCCGTCCGCTCTGCTCTTGCCTGTTCCCCCGGAGACACCCGGCCCTCTGGGGCAAAAGACTAGGTTTGAAATCGAGTGAGAGGAGATGGGTCGGACGGAGTGTGTGCCGTCACTGAGGACTGTATTGGCCGCCATCGGGGCACTTCACTCGCAAGTGGAAGCCATCGTCCACAAAATGATCGCTGCAGTTGAGACTGGGCGTTTGAGACCGGACTCTGATCCCTTACAAGATCTGAAACGAGCTGAGTTCCCCATGATGCACACCTTAACGGTGGATGAGGGCCCCGTGCAGAAAGAAGAATTAATGCCCTCGGTCAGAGTTCGAATAAATACTTGTGAACTCGAGACTTCGGTAAGATCGCTACACCCAACATTGCTACCGATTGAGGTGGAACCACTCGATTCTCCACTCCTGGAGACCTCTATTAGTGACTTTTGGATTGAGTTAACATATTTTCCCTCCCATGCAGTTTCACTACGTTTTCGGAGGGAGCAATATCGAGACTTACTGTCGGCGGGGGAGTACTTCTGTGCGATTGGTGTTCTTAAAGATCTAACATTTTTGACTTGTTCCAGTCGCAATTTTTTTGAACTCCTTAGGCACTTTGACTCTCCTGTTACTGCGGTGGTACTAACGGTAGGAGCTCGCATGAAAGATCGGAAGGGCCAGGGATGAGCTTGGCTGTCTGGGTCTGATAATATAATTAATACCAGATTACTTTGTATGCCTGCATTCTAATGAATCTTATACTTGATGGTTTAAGCATGCTCACCTCTGCTTTACACTTTTTGCCTGACTACCGTAAGGAGATGCGAATGTTCTGTGAACATTCATAGCTGTCAAGTGTTCCAGTGGCAAATATCTCACCTAAAGTCAGTCCTGACCTTTTAACAGATATCACATTGTATTCTGGAACTTGTAATTTTGCTGTTAACATTGTGACTGTAGGCCTAAAAACCCCAGCAGTAAAGTGCAGTTGGGTAAAAAGTCTGGATTAGCTCAAGGTACTACACATAAACATGGGATACATATCCATCTATGAACTATGTTGTTATGTAGAAAGTCTGATATCATATTTTCATGACTATCCCTTGTGCTTGGTGACAGCCCTCTTTTGACAGGTACCTGTCACTACATGTTACATTGAATTTCTGAAGCTTGGAGTGTTTGTCAATTGATATGCTATCAATCCTGACTTGTTAGAAAAGGTCTTGTCGTTTTTGCATTTGTCACCCCGAGTGGGACGTGTATGCTCAGACGTGAGTCCCGTGCTTTCAATGCCACTTGAATCAAGCTATCCTGGCTGATGACGGCTTATAGCCAGAAACGGGGACTAGGATGCTTGATTAAGTCCAGGGTAGATATGGCTTGTCAGTTCAGGCTGGACTGTTCTCATGAGGCACAGGGTCAAAACTGATTTCAATATGGCCATGTGTGAACTGGGGTGGTGTGGAGAGCAAAATAACGATGGATTAAACCCAGATCTGTGACTGGGGGTGAATGTTTTGCCATAGTGCAAGATTCCGTCAATCAAGTGTTGTTTTTGCATCTGTCACCCCAAATGGGAGGGGTATGCTCAGACGTGAGTCCCGTGCTCTCCCTGGCACTGGAAACAAGCTATCCTGGCTGATGACAGCTGATAGCTAGAAACCGTTCCTAGGATGCTTGATTCCGGGCCAGGGAAGACATGGCTTGGCAGTTCGGGCTGGACTGTTCCCATGAGGCAAAGTGTCAAAATGATTTGCATATGGACATGTCTGTACTGGGGTGGTGTGGTGAGAAAAATAACGATGGATTAAACCCAGATCTGTGACTGGGGGTGAATGTTTTGCCATTGTGCAAGATTCCGTCAATCAATTGTTGTTTTTGCATTTGTTAGAAAAGGGGCCTAATGTATCATAGGGTTGTACAGACGTTGTGTTGGTGAATGGCAAAGTATATATCAGTCAAAGTTCTTATGAGCTAGCCATTTCACCAATCAGTGAAGAAATTAAACACTGACAAAAGATAAACTATGAATTAAATATTTCCAGATGCTTTAAAGTGTACAAAATAATTATATTAGACCTAAAACATGCTTCAAAACCCCACACCTTCAATTTGAAAACATAAGAGTGGAAGAAACATTATCTTATTGACATCCCTGAAATAATTCAACTCAAGCAGAACATACATAGACCTGTACTTTTTGCAGCTACCTTGTAAAATAAGGATACCTTGCTAGTTCCCTCAAAACTAATTAAAAATGACTCATTCTTTCTCACTTTCACCTATTTGAATGGCATTTTAGTTTTATGGTTGTATGTATCATTATCAGTGTTTACACTGAGGAGGGCTGTTTCCCTTTTGGTGGGGTTTTTCAGTTGTTATGGGTCTTTATTTTATCCCTCCTTCAACTACAAACTCATTGATTTTGAGTTATATTCATTCATTCTGCCTCCTCCAAAATACTGTTCCGCATCCTCTACAGAGATGCATGTTAAGGTACAGGTTCTGAGGCAAATGTGTGTCCTGCAACAAATGCACAGGATTATTGATACCAGGAGGCATTTTCTGTTAACCTTTTCTCTAGAAGGTTAAGTGCACATCTCCTGGCTCATTATACGGACACAAAAGACCGAGTCAGCAGGGGGAGACTGTGGGCAAAACTTACCGAGTGGGGGCTGTCAAAAAATGTTCTCAGTGCTCTCATGCTCCTCTATACAGACACTTGGGCCAGGGTGAAACAAGGACAGGGTTCAAGCCTTACGTCTAAAATTCCAACTGAGGACAGATTAAAACAGGGCTGCATCCTGGCTCCATGTTTATTCAATCTTTACCTGGCAGCACTTGGAAAAAGGCTCGGCCAAATTGCAAGCCATGCTCCGAAGCTTGGTAACACCCCAATGCCAATTATCCAATTTGCCGACGATATTGTGCTCCTAAGCAGAACCCCAATTGGGTTGCAAAGGCTGATAAACGCTCTAAATCTCTATCTGGACGAGGAACATCTGGAACTAAATAGAGATAAGACAAAAGTAATACGTCTTATCGAGCGAAAACCCATCAAATTTAATTGGTCATTCAACCATCTTGCCTTATGGGTACAGCCCTACTATCGGTACCTGGGGGTCACCCTAGGCAAAGACAACAAAAAAAAAAGAACATTCTGCGGTGCTAAAAGCTAAATCCCAAACGTTAATTTATGGATACAGGCGCCTCCTACAAAAACTGGGAGGCCCAAATTACACCCATCTTCTTAAAGTAATGGCCGCTCAGATCTTACCAGCTTTGTCCTACGGTCTGGTTACCTGGCTTGGGGGGGAGGCCGGTATACTAAACACTCTGCAAAACAAAATCTATAAAGTAGTTTTTAAATTACAGAAGTGCGCCTCGCCAGCCCAGGTGCGACTCGAATTTGGTCTTTAGAATCAAATCTTCAGGTCCAAATCAAGGTTTGTCAAATTTTACCACAAACTCCGTGCTGCTGATCCACACACATTAAATAATCTCTGTTGGCAAGAAATCAATATTGACTCTACCCAGCGCTGGGCCATCCATCTTCAAATTTGCCTTTCGGATCTCGGATTGCTTGAAGCATGGAACAAAAAAATTGACCAGGCTAGTTTTTGTAAAATTGCCAACTTAAATACAAAACTGAAGTCATTATTGGTAGACAAACAAACATTGACCCTTCGACGCCACGCCTGGACCGTTATTTCTTCCTACCAACTTCAACAGCCCCAGGCTTACTTGGCAACACACTTTAGCCAACACTTAAAAAAGATTCTCATCAACCTCCGCATGGGCCTTCATGAGTCCAAGGACCTAAGACTTTCCTGGAAATCTCAAGACAATTGCCCAAAATGTAGACTCTGCGGTTACCAAAACGAATCTTTAATTCACTTATTTTGTGTGTGCCCATTCCTCATGGTAGCCAGAAAACAGTTTTTACGGGACATATTAAACAAAATGAATATAAGAACATGTCGCCAGGCCGTTATAATTTGGCTGGGAGGTTCATCACCAATCCTGACTTGTAGGGGTCTTAAATTTATGATTGAGATTTGAAAGCAGCTACAGGTCCGTGCATGATCTTGTTACATATTGTCTGAGGCTACTCCCTCATGACGTTCGCGACAGGACCCGACAAAGTTTTAATCTTTTTTTAATTTTGATATTAACTCTTGTTTTAGCAATTTAATGAAATTTGTTATGTGTATTTAGGCCAACTGTTCCTTTGCTATTGTAAGGATTTTTATTAATTCAACAATAGAAAAATTCTGATTCTGATTCTGATTCTGACACAAAAGACTAGGGCCTTCTATACTCATATAAGTCATTGAAGGTTGTTGGGTACATTCTCTGCACAGGTTACCAAGGACCGTGTGTGTGGACAGACAGGGCCTGCTGATGTCAGCATTATCCTACTCTACCCCAGCATTAACAATTGGAGATGCCTTACATGGCATATAAACACATGAAATTGAATTACATTACAACCCTCGAGTTAGAGGTAGGAATGCAATTCTTTTTTCACAGGCTCAGGTTTTGCACACATATACAAACAAGACCTAGACTTTATAAGCACTTATACACTTCATCCTTCTATTAAGGGGATACTAGTTATTGCAATACTGTTGCAAAAAAATCACTCCCCTATCATTGGTTCTTGGGGTAGTCGGTATAGCCCTGGATAGTGCCTCCTTTAACAATCGCCCGTTCCAAACACAGTAAAATTCAGTTGTGAGACAACATACATATACACTTTACTCACGGGCGCACCACCAACGGGAACCTGGAAGGTACTCACCAGGATTGCCCTGTTCTCATCATTGGCGCCTTCAAGCTTAGAAAAGAATAAAGTGTCCAAAAACCACAAAAGGATTGTGTAAAGATATGCAGTGAAAAAGAGGGAGACAACATATAAACACACACACACAACAACACAGATATATAATTTTATTCTGTTTCTTGTGTTGGGTGTGGAAGTTTTAAAAATAGTAGACGTGGTTACTGACTATCCAACCACCACTACTATACTTGCCAAACAATTGAATATGTGGGCTGCAATGCAGGCAGGCTAAATTTGTATCCTCTGATTGCATTGTATCGTCTCCTGAGGAAGACCTGTACTGGTTCATTACTGCTCTAGGTGAGTGGGAACTTGCCAGTGGAAAAACGCAGTCCATATATATGGATAATATGCTGAGACTGGCACATGTCCTGTCCCCATTGCTTTTTAAGGAAGGTAAAATCTTGCCTGGTAAAACGGTGAGGGCAAGTCAATGTGTACCCCCACAGCATAATTCTGTGGGCATTAGGAACGCAGATGGCATATTTAATACATGCAAATCAGCAGATTTTCTGAGCGTTAAATGGGGGCTTATCAAGAAGTAGTTGGATTTTAGTTTGCAACATCTTAGAAATATTGTCTGGACAAATGATAACATTGTTATTAAAATACCTCTTTACTAATGTGCAAATTGATAACCAACATTCTTCCCTGCCTCTGCCATGACCAAAGTGTTTAAAACCAAAAAATAATGTAACATTCACCATTTTTTACTTTATTGCTTTTCCCAGTTGTATGCAATGCAGATCTTGTCTCTTCAATTGCCATGACAAAATTATAGAATTAAACAGTTACATTTTCATTACACTTCTTACTCCCCACTGATTGTGGCAGCAGTTGATTTTGCAGTTGAACGATTGCTGTTTTTACCATCACCGCCCCTGCAGTGTGTGCTTTTGTTCACATGCTGACAACCATAGACTATGCCCTGAGTTCCCAACATGAGAGCTTGGAAACTGAACAGTTATCATAGTGAACTTCCTGATTATGACAGACGGCCTAATAACTATTCTTTATAGTCAAAAGTAGATCTAGCTGATTGTATTTAAAATGAAAGCAACCTTTTTTAACTATATTAGAACAAAAGATTACCTCCCATGACTATTTTATTGTTTATAAATATTATGAAATCTTTTATTTAAAATATCCTCACAATGATACAGCTTGTACTGTTTCAATTTAGAATACTCTAGGGGACTATGGCTGTTAAAGCTTACAGTTAGTTGAAGTTAGACTGATATGGAGGTTAGATAGGCAATCACTTCCAAAAGATAAAAGTGCATTTCAAGACGCTCATATATATTTTTGGGCTCAACAAATTGTGTACTTCATATTCTATTTTATTTGGATATACTTAAAAGCATTAGTTCCTCTGAAGTTGTATGTATTTTTTTAAGGATTTCCTTGTCTGTGTATGTCTGACTGCAGCTTTTGACTCTTCCTTCTGAGATAACAGGTCATGGGAATCCAAAACAACATAATGTGTAAACGTTTCTGTTGCATCTGTATTTTTGATGTCCGTACTTTCCACATCTATAAGTTTGAAACCATAGAACTTGTTGTATCAAGCACCATCTTTTGGGATAGCGCATATCACATGCTGTTTTATGAAAGACAAGACAGACTCATCAGCATATGTTACAAATTTGGGGCATCTTTTCCTCATAACAGCATGTGCATATGTGAGCACCTCTAGCTTGGTACTCTCTACATCAAAAGAAACCAGTTACTTCACCAAGAAAGGGATTACCTATGTTGCAGATAAAAGACATTATGGTTTGAAACCTTTGGTTGAAATATCTGCAAACATTGGCAGAATCTAATGAGAAAACTTCTCCAGCTGTCTTTATTTTGATTTCCTTTAAGTTTGAGCTCGCAATACTCAAGAATTCAAGTAGCTCTTCTGATACATCCTCAGCACAACTGAATTTTAGAAAACAAGTAGGTTTTCCTAGGTTTCTCAATATGCATTTCAGTTTATCTTGTTGATGATACCAATACTCATTGGTGTCTCAATGGCATGCCACCACATTAATCAAGTTGTATTCCAGGTTTTAATCTTTTCCTTGCACTTTTGTCAACAAATTCCCTTGCTTTGAGATTTTGCAGATACACTCTTGTTTTGAGAATGTGAATTACTGCATAAGACAGCCCTGACAAGTCCCTCTCAAATAGTAGATGAAATATATAAGGAATACGCTGGCACAATCTGGGATCATCTGAATATAGTCTAGTTAATCTGTACGCAGTGGCAGGTATTTGTACAGGTTCGTCATCATATCTACTACCTACTCCAGTAAGAAAGAGATGTGGTAACAGTGAGCTTCTAAACCTTTCTCCCACACACTCAAGAGAGCTCCTTTCAAGTTTTCCATTTATATACAGGGGCCTGTCTATGCCGTCTCTGCACCTCTTCAGCTATGTCTTCCTCAACATTTCTAGGTGCTATTACCTCTCTTGAAATAGGAGAACCATCTTTTGTCTCATAACATTGTCCTGATTCTTCAACTGCATGCACTAATATGGTCTCTCTGAAAGCAGTTTTCTTCAATATCAAAAGGCTTATTACTAGAACTATCTATTTATTCACCGCAGTTAGTTCTACTGACAAGTCTTTTCTTTTGGCTTTTCTCCTCATACACACAATTATTTCATCCAGTGTCTTCATTCTGTTTAAAATCAAAATAAACAGATTCCTTTTGAGAGCAAAGGCCTTATTGAATACACCCTCAACAAGTTCCTTTTATCTGATAACTTATCTCCTTCTTTTATACTTCTTTATAGTTCTTATTAGATTTTGAATTACTCTACTTCAGAACATTCTCACTCTGATTTCTTTAAACTGACTCTGCCTTCTGGTAAATATATGTACTTTTTTGTAGGATTGTTTTTGTCCTCTCCTAGTTGATCTCAAACTTTGTTTTTTTTATTTACTTAATTTTGCTGTCTTTAAAGTTGTCCAAATAGTATTGTAAAAAATGTATTTGTCCTCTCACCAGCAGCTTTTCTCTTTCGCCACTTTCTCTGCATTTTGCTCCTTTTATTTCTCATTGTGAGTAGAGAGTATACTTGTCTCTGTTTCTTTCTTCTCTCACTTTTTGATGGCATTGCAACTTTCTGTAGTTAACTAGATATTGATGTCTGAAAATTAAACCATAAGCACCTTTACCTTTTCTTTATCTACTATCACATTACATATTTTAAGTAGTTAACTACCACTGTAAACAGTTTTCTTATTATAATATAGCTAACATTTCTCTATTAATTTTCATATTTAATTCTCTGTGTCTTTCTATGTGGTACTACATGCATTAGTCTCTCAATGGGTATAGTACCATATCTACTGCTGAGTTCCTGTGTACCTACTCATGTTTAAAGGACTACTTCTCTGAATGGGTGACTAGGTTGCGTCATTACTTGCCTACATATGTGAGTGAGTGTTGGAGTCTACCTTTAGCAGTGTCACAAGATGTTTACATAAGTGTACCATGACTTGACTGTTTATAAGTGGCTGAACGAATACCTCAGTGCCTGTGTTACGGAATAGAGGGGTATGTACGTGTCTTGCATTTGATACTGCTACATACCTAAGTAATTTGTGAGTATGTCAGTGAATGTATAACTCCGTGTTTGTCTGTTGCATTATCGGTGGTATCCTCTATGTAGTTCTGAGTAGCTCTATGTATTTCTTGCCATAGAAGTTGGAAAGTGCATAAATAACTTACTAAACACAAAAGAACTTCTCTCATCTTTTAAGCAGAAAGCACTGTGCTTTACTACATTCCTAAAGTGTATCTTAGATGTGAGGTATGTATGCTAAAACATAGGTTTAAGGCTTGGTGAAGGGCTTTTACATGGCAAGTCGAGTGGGTAGTGAGTGTGCACAGACAGGCTCTGCACTAGTAGGCCTGACCTATATTAGGTTGTCTGGAAGGATAATGAGGTTGTGTCAATGCTTGACTACATATCGGAGTGAGCGTAGAACTCTATCTGTAGTAGAGGCGTGAGATGTATAGGTAAATGTACTGGCATTTTACTGTCTCTTTCAGTTAGTCTATGGCTCTCTAAATGTGTAGGTAAGTGACAGTATGAATACATCAGTGCCTGTGTTGGTGAATAGAGGGGGGTTTAAGTGTGTCTTCAACTACCTCTGATACTGCTGGCTACAAAACTAGTTTCTGAGTATGCAAGTGAATGTATAAGTTTCTCTGCCACTGCCTGACTGGGTGAGAAAGTGACTCTATGCTTTTGATAACATGTATGCACGTTGTATTATGGATGGTATACTATATACAGTACTTGACATAGAGGTCTGCAAGTGCACAAAAAACTTACTGAAAGTCAAAAGCACACTGGGACTGTGAGTGGGTGCATGAGTCTGAGTGGGTCTGTTAGAGGGTATGTAATTATCTGATGGTGTTTGAGAGGGTTTATAAGTCTGTGAGTGGATGCATGAGTGCTTGAGTGGATGTGTGGTTTCTCTGAGTGGGTGCAGGAATGTCTGGGTAGGTGTGTGAGGGGCGTATATGTTTCTGAGTGGGTCTGTGATTGGGTGCGTTAGTGTCTGAGTAGATGTTTGAGTGTGAGCATGAGTCTCAGTGAGTGTGTGAGTGGGTGCATGAGTCTCTAAGTAAGTCTGTAAGTGAGTGCATGACTGTCTGAAAAGTGGGTGAATGAGTGTTAGAGGTGAGCTCTGATTAGATGTCTGCATGTCTGAGTGCATCTGTTACTGGGCATATTAGTCTTTGACAGGGTGAGGGGGTACATGAGTATGTACATAGGTCTGTAAGTGGATGCATCTGTCTCTGAGTGGGTGCACAAGTATATAAGTGGGTCTGTGAGTGGGGGTGTGATTATCTGAGTCGCTCTGTGGGTGGTTGCATGACTCTAAGTGGATCTGTGAATAAATGTGTGAGTGTCTGAGTGGGTCTGAGTGTGTGCATGGGTGTCTTTGTGGGTGTGTGAGTGGGTGCAGGAGTTTCTGAGTGGGTCTTTGATTTTCTGAATGAGTCTCTGAATGAGTCCATGAGTGTTTGAGTGGGTCTGTGAGCGGGTGCATACGTCTCTGAGTGAGTCTGTGAGTGAGTGTGTGAATGTCTGAGTAGGAATATGGGTATAAGACTCTATGTGTGGGTCGGTGAGGGGGTGCATGATTGTCTTTTTAGGTCTATGAGTAGGGTGATTGCATGAGTATCTATCTGAGTGGGTCCATGAGCAAGTATATGAGTCTTTGAGTGTATCTGTGAGTGGGCGCATGAGACTATGACTGGGTGCATGAATCTGTGAGCGGGTCTATGAGTGGGTGCATGAGTCTCCGGGTCCATCTGTGAGTGGGTGCATGAGTGTGAGTGGTCTATGAGTGGGGTAGGAGTATGAGTATCTGAGTGGGTCCATGAGCAAATATATGAGTCTGTGGACGAAAGAGATTCTGAATGGGCCTGTGAGTGGGTGCATGATTTTTGGAGTGGTCTCTGAGGGGATGTGCGCATCTCTGAGTGCATGTGTGAGTGGGTGCATGAGTGTCTGCGTGGGTATGAATGGGTTTCTAATATGGACTCAGAATGGGTGCTTGAGTGTCTGAGTGGGTCTGTGATTGGGTACATGGGTCATTGATTGGGATTATGAGTGGGTACATGAGTCTCTAAGTGGGTCTGTGAGAGTCTGCATGAGTCACTGAGTGAACGCATTAGTGTCTAAGTGAGCCTGTGAATTTATATTTTTGAATATTATTGCTGATCTTTGTGAATTTGTCACAACATTACACAGGCAGTGCTATGGAGTCAGGGCACTTCCAACCTGAGCCCTCATGCGACTATCTGATATTTCATTTGAGCCCCAGGGACTGTTCGTGAAGTAAAATGGCAGCTTCAGCGCTCTGCTCAGGTTGGGGCAAGCCAATCACGGCATCCCTGTTGGCATTTTTTCATGTCCCGCCAACTGGGAGCATACACAAAGTCTGCTCCCAGCTGGCTGGAGTTTTTTAAATGCTCCCACTGGTTGGGAGCAGACTTTAGATCTGTTTCCCTGCCCACAGTGATGCAGACAGAGAAACAGATCCAAATATTGCTCCTGCATGGAGGGAGCAGCATGGGTAGCTGCTCTCTGTGGGCAGGAGCATTGCCCGGCTGCATAAGGGAAGCTGGGTGAGGCTGTGGGAACACCCCATGGCTCTTAACATGTATATGGTGGGGGCCCAGGGCACCCAACTTTAAGAAATGTGGGCACCTGAGGATGCAGACCATGGGGCCAGAAAAGGCTTGTGAAGGGGAGGCCATGTGGCCCCATCCCCTTTAATCGTATTACTGGAGTAGGAGATGGGTTCCCCAGCATCTAACAAGGCTCGTCGAGGTGGACCCCCTACCCTTTAATTACAAAATAACTTGCCCTGGAGTATGGGGAACTTGGGCCTAACAAGACTCAGGGATGGGGGCCACACATCCCCTCTCCTCATTAATTATAAAAAATGGCCTGAGGGATGAGATACCTGGGACTAATAAGGCTTGAGGTGGGGCACCGCATGCCCTTCTCCCCTTTAATAAAAAAGGCCCTGGGTGATGCGGTCCCTAGGGCCTAATAAGGTCCTGGATGTGGGCCTTACACCTCTCCCCTTAATTTTAGTTAGTGGTCCTGGGAGATAGGGTCAACAGGGCCTCAGGAGGTTCAGGGAAGTGGGCCATGAGGCCCCCATTATCTTCAATTTTTAAAAAAATGGCCCCGGGAATTGGGTCCCCAATGCCTAATAAGGCTCGGGGAGGTAGCAGACCTCCTTAGTAAATGAAAGCCCAGGGAGTTGTGTTCCCAGGGCCAGAGAAGGCTCATAGAGGGGGCCCACGCTGCCCCTCTCCTTTATAAAAGGCAAGGCCCTGCAGGGTGGAGACTTCAGGGCCTAATGAGGCTTTGGGAGAGGGTTAATGCCCCCCTTCACATTTAAAATATATTTGGCCCTGGCAGATGGGGTCCCCAAGGCCATAAATGGATTGGGGAGGGGACCAACCTCCTGCCGTGCATGACTAAAGGCCCTGCACAGGGCGAAGTTGGCTGCCTTTATGGGGGTTGGCCACAGAGTCTGGTCACAGGCTGAGCCTTGTGGCCAAGCCTCCTCTGAGCACAGCCAAAGGCTGTGCACAGAGTTGAAATAGCTGCATGCAGGGTTTTGGGCGCAGGGGGTTGTATTTATGTATGGTGATTAAATATTACTTTATTTTGAAAAAATACTCCGAAATTCTCTGATACAACCAAAGTTTAAAGTAACGTTATAGTTTGGTGAAAAAAATACTAAAATAAGCCAGCTTTGGTTATAGTTAATTTCAAGTAATTATAACTTGTGCCCTAAGATAACTATAACTCATGCCCCTGTCATGCACTGCTAATTACCCCACATATTACATCACTCAGGACATTTTGTGCGACAGCATTGATAAAATAACTGCAACATTTGCAGTGAAATCACTGTTCATTGCAGGTTAGGCAGCCAGGAGCCAGACATGTGTTAAATGTGCAGGCTCAAGACTGCCTGAGCTGAACTATGCTGGGCTAAGGAAGTCACAACTCCTGTGGGCATGATGTCCTCTGCTCAGCAAAAGTCCCTGAGGCCCTGCCCTCAGTGATGAGGGGTAGCGTCACTGATTGCCTCGCACCTGGGCACTTCAGTTTTAAGCCCTAAAGTGCCCAGTATCGAGTGTCAATCATTGACACTTCATCATAGAGTGGGGTGGGTCAGCAGTCTCACTGACACATCCCACTCTGGATTGACGTTGGGGCGGCTGCCTTCCCTCTCAATAAGGCAAAGCAGCCGTTCCATGCCTCCTGGAACCTCTGAGGCAGAGCTTGCTATAGGTAAGAGTTTTTTTCATTTAAATTGATGTTTATTGCGTGCATACGTATATGTATGAATGTTTGGTCAATTCAAGTCAAGATACGCTTTATTCGATCAGATCATAAAAGCACGCAACACATCAATTAGTACAAACAGAGTATTACAAGCATGTACATAAAATTATAAAAACTTGAAGCATGTAGCAGCAAATACAATTTACACACAAATAAAATTGGTCGTTTAAAAAGAGAAAATCACATTTTCAGTTCAGTGCACCACCAAAACATTATTAATAACTGTTCTCGTTTAATCGAGGTTCGGACCTTGCACCTGTAACTCCCTACTAACTTCCCTCATACCTGAGGCAGGGATATTATTATAAAAATGTAAAAGGACTATGCTATGATGTGTATCAATATGTACTTTTAAGATCTAGTATTAGATATTAGATGCCACAAGGGACACCCTACTTGCATTCAGCCTGTGGGATATGAAGATACATAATCCACCCTTATTCCTCCCGTGGCTGGTAGGCACTGCTGAAATAAAGAAATATTTAAACCCATTAATATGTATAATTTCAGTTGCCCAAGTTTCCTAAAAGCATAAAACATCAAATCATAGATGAATTTAAACCAATTGGGAATAGACAGTTTAGTGATTAGACCTGCCACCTTCCATGAAAGTACGTTTAATAAACCAGACCTGTGATCTCCCTTGCTGACAAGCTTAGTGGGGCCGCTATCCACGTTGGCTACTTTGGAATAAGGAGCAGCGTCACTTATGGAGCATGGGTAGCTAATAATTACATTTATTGTGTGGAGTCCCAGCTCGTTATTATCAATAGCTAGATGAGCGTCCGCCACTAGGCCCGCTGATAAGACATTATCAGGTGGCCCCAAACTTTGATAAGTGGGAGGGGACTCAGCTAGGCTTTCAATGCTAGATCTGATGTTAGAAATAGGGTTCATTTGGTCCATAGATTCCAGATTTGAGCTGGGGTGGATATTTTCTGTTATCCTGCTTTGTGCCACAGTACTAGGTATGGAAATAAGTCAATCGTTATCTTCTAACGATGGTAGGATATTGAACCTGTTATGAACAGGTAGGCTAAACTGCTGATAGGCATTAGTGGTTGTGGGTCTCCGCTGTAAGCACTGATGAGATTGATTCCTAGGGGGATACAAATACCCCAAGGGCAGGACATTTATTCCAGATGTTGCTATCTGAGCACTACCAAGTCTACAGAGGATCTTGTGTACCAGGTATGTTGATTTGAAAGTAAGAACAACACAGTCCCCAGGGAATGTTTTTCCCCTTCTTCCTTCCCAGCCTACCCTTCTTGCCATTTTAAATTCAGTGAACAAGGACTCTGCTAACCCCGTTTTATCCCTAGCCAGCAGAGTGCCTTGTTTCTCAGCCCCTCCTAGGATTCGATTGTCTGCGGGGGGAGAGGTGGTATATTAGCTAAAATTATGGACAATGTGGTGGCTTCGGGAGGCAGGCTCAACCTCACCTCCTCTTTCTTCATAGAAACAGCGGATGAGGTAAGTGGCAAGACGGTGTCAGGGGGCTTAACATGGGCAGGGACAGAGTTTAATGTTGGCCTATAGGTTCTCTTTGATTCTATGGGTCCGTTATATAGAGCATGAGCATGCGGGGACTTGGCCTTGCAAGGGGGAACTATTATTCTACCATCCGATGCTGAATGGTTATGCGAAACATTTCCAGCGTATACTACTTGTCCCCTGCGTAACATGTCCTCACTTGCTGTTATCCTAGCTAACACCTTTTCTAGTGGGGATGTGGCTGAAGTGTAGAGTGCTACTGGACCCAGACTCTCCCCTGCAGTGACAGCAGGCTGTACTGTCTCATGAAGGCTAATAATTTGCTAATAGCAGAGTCCAAATGATCCAGGCGACCCCAAAGTGAGACAAGGCTGTTATCAAAGAAATCTTTTAATTGTGCGCAAACAATGTCCAAAGTTACCCCCCCCCACAATGTCCACTGCAGAATGCCCTGGACCACTGCATACAGAGGGGGTGGCGTTAGTTTGTATGTCAGCTTGTGTGTTGAGTGTACGAGTTTGAGTTTGAAGCACCTCGTGGGCATTTTGAGGAGGTCATTTTTGTTGTTTTGATTTTTGGGTGCCCGCACCTCTCCTTTGCTTCTCCATAGGCTCTCTCAACTCGTCCTTTAGATCTTCAATGTTCTCAGTGGGAGAGGTAAGGGTCTGCGAACTTATTGCTATATTTGTCCCAAATGATATAGTTGTGATAGATCTGTCAATTTCAAGGGAGGGCTGAGGGTGGCCTTTGACCAGGGAAAGCGGGCGGTTCAAAAGGACAGTGCCTACGTCAGTCGTGCCTGGAGATGAGCGCCTCGGCACAACTAACGGTTCTCTGTAAGTTCAATCTCGAGGCAGAGCATTGATTCTGCCATAACAATAAAGGCATCCAGGGTGCCCGCCACTCCCGTAGGCTTGTTCATTTTGTTTACTCCTCCAAGCGACGGCTCTCACCCGAGTGTGAAAAATCAATAAAGAAAATTGGCAGCATACAATGGACAAACTATAAGGCAAGTAATTAATTCCAAAGATGTTAGTAGATAGAGTATTAACGCTTGTGTGTGGTCCCTTTAGAGCAAAATCAATGATTAAGACAGTACCTTGTATTTAGATGTTCGTGAGCAGAAACTACGAAGGTTGGAGGGGTGGCCCAGCTCAGTCTACTCTGGGTGATGACGGGCAAGGACGGGTCCACCCTTGGCCTGGGCTTAGCCCGCTCAAGTCCCACAAAGCGGGGGCCGCGATGGAATTTAAAGCACCTCTGGGCTCACAGGCAGCATCAGCGCCTCCGGGCGCGGAACCAGGCATTGTGGGAATTGGAGTCCCCGGAGTTGTCTGCTTGTGGCTCCCGCGGAGCGTGGGCCACTATGGGATTTAAAGCGCCTCTGGGTGCACAGGCAGCATCAGCGCCTCGGGTGCAGGGCAGAGCGTTGTGGAGATTGGAGTCCCCCGCCTTGTCTGCTTGCGGGTCCCGCGGAGCGGGGGCTGCAATGGGATTTAAAGCACCTCTGGGCGCACAGGCAGCATCAGCGCCTCTGGGCGTGGAACCAGGCATAGTGGGGATTGGAGTCCCCCGGTGTTGTCTTCTTGTGGTTCCCGCGGAGCGGGGACCGCAATGGGATTTAAAGTGCCTCTAGGCACACAGGCAGCATCAGCGCTTCTGGGCGCGGAACCAGGCATTGTGGGGATTGGAGTCCCCCAGTGTTGTCTGCTTAACGGCACCCGCAGAGCAGGGGCCGAAATGGGTTTCAAAGCACCTCTAGGCGCACAGGCAGCATCAGTGACTCCGGGCGCAGAACCAGGCGTTGTGGGGATTGCAGTCCCCTGGCGTTGTCCGCTTGCGGCTCCCGCGGAGGGGGGGCCAAGATGGGATTTAAATAATAATAATAATAATAATAATAATAATAATAATAGGGAGATTTGTAGAGCGCCTGGTTACGCGCACCGGCGTGTCCCCGTGCTATAACAAGTGGAAGTGACAGAGTCAGGTGTTCGGATGCAGCGCAAGTCTAGCGGAGAAAGAGATGGGTTTTAAGTTTCCCCCTAAATCTGGATTCGGAAGGTTCCTGGCGCAGCTCCAGCGGCAGGTCGTTCCAGCCTCTGGCTGCCAAATATCGGAAGGACCTGCCCCCCATCCGAGCCTTTCTTACCTTGGAGACTTTCACTAGCCCTGCACCAGTAGAGCGCAGGGCTCGGGATGGCTCATAGCGAGAAATCAGGTCCCGCAGTGGCATAGGCGCTTTGCCATGCAAAATGCGGTGGCAAGTACATAATGCCTTATACTCAATCCTGCTTCTCACAGGGAGCCAATGGAGTGCCCGAAGCGCTCTCCCCGATGCCGACCTTCGAGGTAATCTCAAGACCAGACGGGCCACGGCATTCTGCAGCACCTGGAGGCGACTGATGTTCTTTCCCGTCGCCCCCAGATATAGCAGATTGCCGTAGTCCAGTCGCGCCGTTACCAGGGCATGCACCAGCGTCCTGCGGGCCTCCACCGGCAGCAAGTCCAAGATCTTTCGCAGGCTCTTTAGGACACCGAAGCATACACCCACAACTCAGCTGATCTGGGGTCCGAATGTGAGGTCAGCATCAAGCCAAACCCCAAGGTTTCTGGCTTCTTGACACAGGGTAGGTGTCATCCCCAGGCAAGGTGGCCACCATGCCGACGACCACACTGAAGAGCCTCCTCCCACCACGGGCACCTCCGTCTTGCTGCCGTTTAATTTGAGGCAGTTGGCAGACATCCAGGCAGCCAACTCCTGCATGCAAACTCTAAAGTTCTCTGCAGCAAGACCGGGCGCGCGTGATAGGGAGATGGCCAGCTGCGTGTCGTCGGCATACGACACTATGCGGAGCCCATGGCTCTCCACTAAGGTACCCACTGGGGAAACATACAGGTTAAAAAGAGTTGGGCTCAGGAACGATCCCTGGGGCACGCCCTGACCCAGATTAACCACTCTCGAATAGTGGTCTCCCTGCCTGACCTGAAAGCCTTTATCAGTCAAAAAAGACTGGATCCACTTCAGCGCAGCGCCAGAGATCCCACCCTTGTTCAGACACTGTAGCAAGGTGGCATGGGCTACAGTGTCGAATGATGCGCTGAGCTCTAACAGGACCAAGGCCATAGTTTTGCCTTCGTCCACCTCCTGCCTCAAGGTCTCCACTGCCCTAAGTAGGTCTGACTCCGTGGAATGTCGTGGCCGGAATCCAAACTGAGTGTCGTGAAGCAGACTTGCCTCCTCCACAAACTCCATTAACTGCATATTCACGGCCTTCTCCGCCCCTTTCGCCATGTAGGGTAACAGGGAAATTGGGCGAAGATTTTCAAGTTTTTCAAAGCTGATGTTTGGCTTCTTTTGCAGGGGGATCACTACCGCCTGTTTCCAGTCTTTGGGCACAGTATGGGGTCTAAAAGAGACATCTAAAAGATGCCTAATATAGGGCTCCAGAAGCGGTAGGCTATCGGCCAAACGTTTAGGGGATATCGGGTCCTTGGGAGAGCCCGATTTTACCTGCTTACAAATTTGTATCAGTATTTCAAGCACCTCTGGACGCACAGGCAGCATCAGCGCCTCCGGGCGTGGAACCAGGCATTGTGGGGATTGGAGTCCCCCGGCGTTGTCTGCTTGGCAAATAATGCTGTGAATGGATGTGTTTGTGTGTGTGTATGTGCAGGTGTGTTAAACCATGGCTCTGAGTGTCATTTGTATGTGTGCTTGTGCGTGTGTGTGTCCCATCTGCCCCCTCCCTCCAAAACATACCGGCCACTGCTGACTGACAAGTAGAGTCCAGTCCATTACCTTACAGCTCCCCAGCCGGTCTAACACCACGAATGACCAGGGGAAAGTACTTGTGTTTCGGTAGGTCAGATCTGCCTCTCCACCAAGTGTGAAGACACCAACACCAATAGCCCGGGATTGAGTGTCAATCAGTGACACTTCATCACAGTGTGGGGTGGGTCAGCAGTCCCACTGACACATCCCACTCTGTGATGATGTTGGGACATCTGCCTTCCCTCTCAATGAGGGAAGGCAGCAGTACCAAGCCTCCTGGAACCTTTGAGGCAGAGCTGGCTGCAGGTAAGTGTTTTTTTCTTTTAAATTGATGTTTGATGCATGCATGCGTATATGTATAAATGTTTGATAAATAATGCTGCGAATGGATGTGGTTGTGTGTGTGCACGTGTGTGAATGCATGGCTTTGGGTGTTATGTGTATGTGTGCTTGTGCATGTGTGTGTCCAGTCTGCCCCCTCCCTCCCTCCAAAACGTACGGGCCACCACTGACTGACAAGTAGAGTCCAGTCCATCACCTTACAGCTCCCCAGCCAGTCTGACACCACAAATGACCAGGAGAAAGTGCTTGTGTTTCGGTAGGTCAGATCTGTCTCCCCACCAAGTGTGAAGACACCAATACCAAATGGAGCTGTACAGCATCAATCCCCGGGTACCGGACACCCTGCACTAAACACCAACAGTGACAGTCCAGTCTGGATTTCCACTGCACCAAGACCAAGCAGCCATGTAGGGACACCAGCATCACTGAGAACCACTTTGAGAGTGGTCCAGCTGTTTTTCATCTTGCCCCTGCTCACTGCTTGTCTCTGACCACGAGGTGCATTCTTACGCAGCAGGCACAGCTGACTTAACTACTTTGCACCCGAGCCGCCCGGCCTCGGTCTCAACAAACCAGCTGAGCCCCCTTGCTTCAAGACCACTTACGACCTAGACTCTTATTTGGGAATCATCAGACTTGTCCAAAGATCCCCCTTTGCAGCCTGTTTTTGGGTGCCCCTCATGCACCAGCTGCCAGCCTCACCAGCACCCTGCTCCCTGTAGAACCTGATTGGTTCCTGAAGAATTGCTGGTAGTACTTTGGACCTTGGCCAACTACCACTTCAAACTCTGAAGGTAAACCCCTGAAACAGGTTGTGCCTACCTTTCTTCATCTTCGACTTTACCTCCCTTAAGATTATGTACTTCAAAGTGCACAGGTTTGAATATATTGCTTACCTGTGACAAACAAAGTTTTTGGTTCTAAAACATATATAAAAAGAAGTGTTGTTTTTCTCATGTGGTCTCGGATTTATTCTTTGAGTGTATCTCATTTATTGCCTCTGTGAGTACAAGAAATGCTTAGCACTACTCTCCGATAAGCCTGACTGCTCGTCGACACTACCACTAAAGAGAGCATTAGTTTTATCTAATTTTATCTCTGTAAACCAATTAGGGACCCACTGGACTCTCTGCACAGTATACTTCATTTTAGTACACTATATGGAGAGCCAGCTTCCTACAGAAACCCACAGTAAAAACAGCAAGGGTTAAAAAAATAAAAACACAGACATTTGTAAATTATAGTCAACTCTGCAATTCATAGCAAATCACAGCTCTTTTTTGTTCTCTGTGGGTAAAATATTTTTCCAATAACTTGCTTATCCTAAATACATGTGTGCCTTTGCCATTTAAACCTGGCAATGGACATACTGCTCACCTTAGCTAGGGTATCAATAGGTTTCGACTAGGCAGCGCATGCGCTGTCTTGGGGAAAGATGCTGTCTACACTATAGTGGGGGAAGCCCCGCCCACTTCCCATCTATCTTTTTAATTAGCTTGTGGATTTGTTGTTTTCTAAATGCTGTCTATCATTGGTTTAGAGGCTGCTAGTCCCGCCTTATGGCAGCCATGTCTCCTTCCACGGCTATTGGCCCCATTACTGCATATTTGCTAAGCACTACTTTGTGTCCCTGTCACCCATCCCACTGTCTGAGCCTTCTCTCCCGCCCCCCCACATCTCATGGTGAGATCACCGCCAGGGGAGGATTCCTGTGCCACCCCGCTCGCAGTCCGAGCCTACTCTCCCGCCCCCCAAACACACCCGCGTCTGTGCCGTGTTGTTTGTCTACCTAGCGGGTGCCCACCCTGCGTTATGGCCGAAATCACGCTTATTTAAATAGCGGGTGCTTATCCCGCGACTGTGGCCATAATTACAGTGGGTGCCCACCCCGCTGTTTATTATTACTCTAGAGCCTACCCCTCGTGTTTGCCCCCGAGAAAGAGATCCCCGCCGTGGCTCGCGGCGAAAACGGAAGTCAGGCAGTGCGAGGCCTGGCGTGGGGCGAGACTTCCGCTTCCCGAGGGAAGCCCCGCGCCCAACGGCATCACCCGACGGAAGGATAAAGGAAGTGCGGCGGGGTCAGCGGGGACTCTGCTGAGAGAGTCCCGCCGTGTGGAGAGGCCAGCCAAGGGAGAAAGTCGGCGGGTCTGCCCGGGGCTCTCAGGAGTGGAGAGAGCCCCGCCGTTCTCGTGGACTGCACAAAACAAATGTAAGATGCTACCTTTAAAGTTATTGATGCTCTTTAGTGAGAAATATAGCAGTACAAGGTGCAAAGCACATGCACAGCTGTGCATATTATCGTGATATCAACTCTCATTAAAACCTTTGACAGCTTCAAAGCCCTTCTAGTGTATAGTAGCATGAGGTGTTGATAAGTAGAAGCAGTCACAACTCTGCAGCCTACATTTGCTTAATGCTCATTTTACAAACATATCCAAATCGCACGATAGGGACCATAACAGCGTTCAGGCAATTTCAATCCTTTTCTAGGCTAGGTCCCCCAAAGCTAGCATTGTTCGGCCCTGCTGTGTAGGCAGCAACGCTGCTAGACCCCCATTCATGTGTAAGCCTGAGAGACGGCTAGCTGACGTGTGGCCTAAGCCTGGAACATCAGTCAAACTGACGGGCACAGATTTTCATCTTGAAAAGCATTTCTTTTAACTAGAATACTAAAGTTCGCCAACAACATTAGTGTAAATAACCTGAAAAACCTTTTGATTCAAATGGAGCAATGGGAACAATTTCCCTTGCAATTACAATGGAGATTAAGTTCATTTCGCATTGAAATATGATAATTTGTTTTACCATATTATGTTTGTTTGTATCCTGTTGATCACTTGTCTAGGGTGCTAAAAGCCAATCTATGTATAAAGGATTATTCAAAAGTGACAAAATCATACATTTCTTATCAGTTTATGCAGAAGCAAAGTTAAGTGATTTTCATTTCATTCACTAAGTGATGCCCTGAAATGTTTTTATGGCACTTTCATTTACTGCTGATTTCACAGTGTATTTTGTAACTATCAACCAATGTAATCCACTCATAAACTACTGTTACGGTACAAGTGGCAGTAAATAGAAGCTCGAGTCTTATCATGTTATAGAAGGTTCAATCAAAACAACAACAAACAATAAACGGTGGGAAAGCTAAGTGGTTTCACCTTCTGGATCTGCTGACTTTGCCACTGCGGATTGCCGATGCTGTGCCACAGCGGCTAAACTAAAAAAGCATTGGCATAGCCAATAATTCTTGCTTCTGGGACCTTATAAGTATTCAGTTATGCAGCATATTATCCTTGTTAGGTCTGCAAACACCAGCAAATAGGGCGGGTTCTTCTATTTTGTATAGTTGATGAATGTAAGATAAAGTTTCTTTGCCTACTCTAAAATGGAGATTCCTTGACTGAAACTTGTCTGGAGGTTAGAATTGCTACCCACCCAGTCTCACACTTGGCTCAAAATACATTTTTCATACATTTTTCCAACGCTATCTAGTAGTGAGATAGTCAATAATTCATAGGGCAAGCTTGTGACTCATTTTTTTACATAGAAATGAGTATTGTTGATTTCCAGGAGCTGGAGACCTTCCCTGATTTCAGGACAGCATTGCAGTTATTTTCTAGTGGATCCCAAAGCTTGACATTTGACCTAAATGTGTCGGTGGGGATTCTGTCGGGTCCTGGTGCTTTGTGGGCTTTTTAGAATGAGAATTGCATCTTTTACTTCACCATCTGTAAATTAAATATCCAGATTGATGGGGGACGGGATGTTTCAATGTGTTTGTTTTTTACATTGTCTTTTCAAGCAGCTGAGTAGATGGAGGGGTAATGTTCCAACCACTTGTGGTTGAGACCAATTCCTGAGTCCAAGTTCAATGCCAATCCCACACAGTCCCAATTTATCTAGTCCCAAAATGTCCTTTATTTTTCATTTTTAAAGTCGTTTTAACCAAGCCCCAGACTTTTTGTCACAGTTTTCTTTTTGTGAATTATCCACCGTTTGCAACCTCTTCTGAGGTTCCTACGTTTTTCTTCTCCTGATGAACTTTAGTACCTTGCTCTCAACTACTCTCTTAATACTTGTATTTCTATAGGTTAAAGTGCTCCTACCTGCAAACGAGGACAGCGGCGCGCTCTTTGGATTGCTTTTCCAACTCTGCACTGAGGACATATTCTCATAATACACTAATATGGCGAAACCAATTGGCATGGCCAATGCTTGTTTTTTGTGTGGTTCCACAGAGAAAAGTATCTGAAAGGGACAGGACCTGGAAAAGTCCCAATGTGTACACATTTGAAGGTATCACCTAGTTTAGGAGGTATTGTCTTTAAAGGATGTATGACGTTACAACGCATGTTATTACAACGCATGCCTTTACGACGCAAGTTTTGCAACGCAAGTCGTTACAACGACTTGCGTTGGGGGGCGCTGGATAGTGAATAGTTTAATTTACTATTCCAACTCCAGTCCCCGTGGATAGTAGGGAAGGTGTTGGATAGTAAATTAAAACTATTACCTAATGGTTGCGTCGTAATGGTAGTGCGTTGTAACAGTTGCGTTGTAAAGGATGTTTCCCGTCTTTAAATACTGCTCAAATACCTGTTATTAATCATAAATTTGTGAATTACGACTCAAATGTCTGCCCATATGGTAATAAATATGTCCTAAGATGCACTTATAAATAATTGTTATTATCTTGTGCATTTCAAGAAACCTAACTAGTACATGGCCTCACTCTTGTTCTTAATAAAGTTGCAAAGTGGTGAATGTTTGAGTGTATTCAAAGAGAAGCTCAAAATGTCTGAGTGCAACAAAAAAGACATGATAGTTCAGAAGGGGTCCTTCCCAGGCTGGCTCGCTGTGCAGATGAATAATATTTTCTCTCTCTAGATCCATAGGTGGAGGCCTAAGGAGTTTACTATTACCAGAATAGTCACCGAATCCTCACATTTGAGTACAATAAATACATGACTATTAGATGGGCTCATAGCTTCAGTCTCATTAATACTCTTTTCAAGTAGGTGTTCGCAGTATTAGCAATGCCAACTCCTAAGGTGGTCCTATGGAGACGTCTATTTGCTAGCCCTAGCAAACAATTAGAAAAGAGAAATTATTTTCTTGTTAAAAGGACTGGTAACCCCAGTGCTGCATTTAACATTGCGATTCTATCAGTGGTGTTCATATTTTTGTTTCACTTTTTCTTTGTTGTGTTGCTAATTTCCAATAAACACTCATTTCCTATTTAAAATACATCAACCAGACGGAAAAACATGCCATTGGTGTAGCAAATAGGAAAAACATAAAACAAAGTGAAACAAAATAACTAATTGATAATTAAATGCTCGTTGTCAAATGGTTTTTGGCACATATCTTAAATTTCGATGAGCACAATATTAAACTGAAGTGCACACTTATAACTGCAATGGTAAATCAGTATTCTTAAATTCGTGCAGATTTGGAATTATTCACCTTTTCATTGCACGTTTTGAAGCCACGACAGTGTCACCAGACTGCAGTTCTGTGGTGGCTTTTTCGAAGCTCCTAAAATGAAACTCGACCCTCCAGTGAGCTGCCAAGGTGGTGTTGAATAGGCCTATTTGTCATGGTTCACCTTGCCTTTGGACAGATGTTTAATTGCCACCAAGCTACTAAATAATTGTGCTGTATTCCTGCAGCTCATCTCTTTGAAAACCCGAGACACAAACAAGTGTCTGTCTCAACAGATCAGACCTCTGCTGCCAGTAATCTAACTATTAGTTATATAAGGAGTTTGCACTTAAGGCAGTCTGGCCTTAATAAAGCAAGGCCATTTATGTTTTCATCAGTTCGAGCTAACCCACTTCAGCCTTCAGGTCTGATTTGTGTGAAATGATGTCATCTGATGCCAGCACAGATAGTGCTGCCTCTCACTAGAAATTGATTGTGACACCCTGTTCAATGATGTTACTCGATGCCTTGGGCAGCCACGGCTGGTTCTGTTCTCGGCTTATTTGTTTTCTTTTTCACATTCTGACATTCTAAAGAAAAAAAATACTTTTTCTAGAATGCGATTCTTTACTACAACTATGCTAAGTTCATGAATTTTACATGCATGTTTGCAAATGATGCTCTTTTAAGTATTCTCGTGGAAAGACGAACAAGTGTACCCAGACATTACGTGTGTTTTTAACACGCTTACTGAATGCGTCTGCCAACCTTAGACTTTTTATTAATTTGTTGAACCATTATGTGTATCTATAAAAACGAAGCATATGATGATTAATAGCGCAGAATTACGGTCATTTCATGCAACGCAACACCAAATGTCTCTGCTGCATTCCGTGGAAGGGAGCAGAGCTCTGTTTTTTCTGCCATGGCATGAGCATATCTTAGGCTGCTATCCGCCAACGCACGCAACCTTGCACCATAGTGCAAGGATGTGTGCGTGGTCTCAAACATAGATTGTATAATGCAGACCATTCCAGCACAAAATATTATGCTTTCACATAGTTTCATACTTGTATAAGTTTGCGTGTGTGCTGTTCAATACAACACACATGCAAAATTGGACAGGTTTTAAGAAAGAACAGTTTTTTAATGTTCACAGTGAAGCGTTGTTGCCCAACTAGACCCATACAACTAAGGAGGTCTTGCTAGGGCTTCTGTTACAGTTTACAGAACACTATGAAATGAAAAATTGATGTTCCATGTACTGCGTTTGCTATGTAAAGTGTGTATTGTTGAAAACGGATACAGTCACTCTCTTTCCCCTTTTTATGTCACCATTGCAGATAACGACTTATGTTTGTTGTGTATGTTTGATATGTGTCCTGTTATGTCATTTTCTAAAAATAGATGATTTTTTTTAATATACTAATGTTTTTTCAAGTCAATGGTCTTTTCGGTTACAATATCAGTGATGTGCTCTACTGAATCATTGTTGATAGTCCCACCCTTGGGGAGACATACACAAAGGTCTGCATACCCACCTCCAGTGAGTCTGGATCCAGGGCAGAAAGAAAGGATCTCTGTGCACTTCAAAGATCCTTCGGAAGACACCCCACTTGAATGGCACAACTGGGTTTAAGTACTGGATCTCGGACCCTACCAACTCAGTACACTTCTGGACCTGAAGCTAACATGCCAAGAAGAAGGACTGCTTTGCTGGGAACCACTACACTGATGGACGGCTGCTCTGGAGGACTACTGCCTTGCTATTCTTTCTGGTGCCTCCTGCTTCCTTTGTCTGGACCCACATCACCTGACCCAGATTGACTCTTAGAGCTAGCTGGCGAGCCTCAAGGTCTTCAAAGACTCAGTGACATCAAAGTCTTTAACACTACTCCTGTGCCTGTTTCACTGGAAGTAAACCCAGGTGCTTGTTCCATTTGAAATGACGCATCTTCTGCTGTGATGAGCAGAACTGACGCAAAAGAACCAGCACATTGCACTTGGAACCAGATCATTGCCATCAAAATTGCCACCACTGTTGAAGGACAATTGAAGCATCCCCCTGCTTGCTTGGAGAAACCTGGCACATCGGCTTTGGAAAGAGTGCATCTCGAAAGCGGCGCTTCATCTTTGGAACCAACACATTGTCATCATTGCGTGAGGTAAATAAATGCATCTCGTGATGTGACCTGGATTAAGGTACTCTGCCAAGTTGGCCCTGCGTGAGTTCTGTCCATGTGCTCCATTTTGACTTTTTCCAGCGCGACCAATTAACTCTTTAGGCACCATTTGCTTCTAAGAGCTATTTTTGCATTTAATTAAAAAAAATATATATCTCGACTTCTACATATTGGATTTTTGTCATTTTGGTCTTGTTTTATTCATAATATTGAATTCTATTTTCATAAACTGTGCAGTCTTTTGTGGTGTTTTAACTTGTTACTGTTTGATGTGTTGCACAAATACACATTGCCTCTTAAGTTAAGCCTGCCGGCTCTATGCCAGGCTTCCAGAGGGCGAGCACAGGTTAATTTATGGTGTGTATCTGACTTACCCTGACTAGGATTGTGGTTTCCACTTGGACAGGGTGTATACCTCTGCCAACCAGAAACCCAATATCTAAAAACAAGCAATTTAAAAGCCTGCACATCTGGCATTAGCAAGTTGGTGCTATTTGTGTTTTTTAAGCATTTCTCAACAAAGAGAGAATAAATGTAATGGCCACAAAATAAATTTGTTTTTAAATAACCATTGTGCATGATGTCTATAGAACAGCATGGGTGAATCTTAGAGGGCAGGTCTGTGCAGTACATGTTAAGATAGCCTTCTTCGCTTAGAGCACATCACAGGAAAATATAATGTGTATTGGTACAAACCAAAGCAAAGGTATGATTGCCATTTGATTACTGTAAGTTGAAGGCATACAGGAAATACACAAGGATGACAAACATGATTTAAATAGTATATATATAAGGGAATGAAGAACATATTTGGAAAAGTAAGGTTGTCCCATCATTCCTGTACTGAAGCGTACTTGTGATCAGGGAAAATTCCAGTCACTCACAGTCCATGAGAGCCTATTGCTGAAGGAGGCTTACCCATGATGTGTGCTCAGGTTGGTGGAAGCAAAAGAGGACTGCTAAACAGACTAATAAATGAAGAGGACTGATCCAAAAACCCTCCATGTATGGATTTTTCTAATTACATGAGGCTGGTGAATATGCTAAAGATGTCTCTATGACAGTCTAAAGAAAAAAGATATGAACAATTAGTTACCTAATGTTAGTTCAGCCTAAAATGAGGCTCATTAAACCTCA
Source organism: Lissotriton helveticus (assembly GCF_964261635.1). NCBI lineage: Eukaryota > Metazoa > Chordata > Amphibia > Caudata > Salamandridae > Lissotriton > Lissotriton helveticus. The sequence continues at coordinate 1,771,417,952 of NC_136063.1, forward strand.
ACAATAATGCTGCAAGAGAAAATCAATTTGATAAACAGTACTTTAGAATAGGCTTCTGATTGGGGAATTTATAAAACAGCAAAATAGCATTTTCATGTTATGGAGGGTAACTTGAATGTGTTAGTCATTGAAACCTTTTATAAAAATGTGTCAATAATGAGCAGTCTGTTTTCTAAATTGCTTGCTCATAGGCTTGGTTTCAGGGTGGGTTTCAGTTTGGAACTATTATCTACCATACGTCTCTTGAAATCTTACATTTTTTATGATCCCTTCACTGAGGGCCAGATGTACTAACCTATTTTGCAGTCACAGACACTTTGATTCATAAATTTGTTGTGCATCCCACCCCAAAAAAGCTATTTTTATGTATGAATCCCATTTTAGGTGTCTGCACTTTTACAGACCTTTAAAATGGATTTTTGAATGGTTATCAATTTGCCATTTAAGGGGTGGCCCGTCATTATGAGCAGAAGGCTCTATCAAACTCAATTTTGCAAAGCATGATGAGAGTCTGCGAGGCCGAGTACAAGCCAGCCTGATAAACACTCACCATGTAAGGATGATGCAGGCAGTCGCTTTACAGGCACTAAATGCACAGGTACCTGGCAGGCTGAGCCAAGCTTTGCCAAGCGGAAGATTTCACTCCCCTGAGAGAGTGACCGCGTACACCCAGCAAAGCCTTGTGGGAGCATCCCCCTTATGATGAGGAAGTGTCACTGAAAGACCCATACCTGGGAGCTTCAGGTTTAAGCCCTAAAGTCCCCAGGACTGCTTGTCTATCAGTGATGCCTCATCAAGGAATGGGATGGGGTCTGAAACTCTTGCTGACCCATCCCACTCTGCCACAAGTTAAGGAAGGTCCACTGCTTATTGTCCGATGACAAGCTCAACCAAAGAAAGGAGGCAGCAAGCCCAAAAACGTTTCCTTTCTCTCCCTGAAATTTCCAGCTCCTTCTGGTGCTTTCTGCTTCCCCTTCCACCACCCGCTGGACCTGCCTTCCCTGCTGCAGCACAGAAGGTGCTTTATTTTAAATGTTTGGAGCATGCATCCCTATATGAATATATGTGTATTTCTGTGCGTGTGGATGGGTTTGTGCATGTAGCCCATGTGAATAGTGGTTGTGAGTATGTATGTGAACTTGAGAGAGCATGTGTGCATATGTGTATCTGTTTGTACCTATCCCACTATTGTTAATAGATATGAGCTACCACTGTGCAAATTGGAAGGGGCATTGTTGTGAGCATCATTTTAGGGCTACTCATATGGATGGCACAATCAGTGCTGCAGGCCCACTAGTAGCATTTGTATCCCCAGCCCTGGCACACTCAGTGCACCTTACTAGGAACCTCTGCCAAGGAGAAAGCTGGAAGACTGAAGAGGAAGGGCTGTCCTGCTATATGTTTGTGGGCTGCCCTGCAGTTGCTTTGCTGCCAAGGAGAGGGGAAGGACTTTGCTTTGTGCTGTTTCCCCTTGCTTGAAGAGATCTCCATGGGCCTGAGTTGAGCTGGCTCCCTGTTAAGAAGTCCCAGGAACAAAAGGACTTCACTCCCAGCTTCCCTGAACTCTACTGAGAGAGTTATGTCCTTCCTAGAGTGCTTGGGCCAGTTGTGGTGCCTCTGGAAGTTGTACCTGTGTTTGGGAAGCTGGAAAAGAAGATACTGAAGACTTTCTGCAAAGTTTCATGCATCGCTCATTTGTGGAGCACATCCCCGTCAGTGCGAGGAAATTCCCGCCGCTGACAAGATCGAGATCGTCGCAGCGCCTGTTGCTGCTGCAAGAACCGACGCATCCTTCGCTTGCGGATTGCATCGCTCCTGTGCGGGAAAAGTACCATTGCTGCGAGTGACGTCACAGAGCCTGTCGTCACTGGGTGAGATTGTCGCACCGCTGGCTTACGGACTGCATCACGTCGCTGTGAGAATCGTCACAGATCCATCGCATCGACGGTCCGCAAAAGGAGAAGATCGACGCTGAGCTGCGCATCTTCGCCGCACCTGAGATTATCGCCGTCCCGAAGATCGTCGCATCATACCTTTGCGAGATGCTTCCTACGAAACCTGCGCACTGGAATCCACACAAGGTATCGCATCCCTCCTCATACAGACCAGGGTCATCGCAACACGCCCGCTGAATCCAATGGGGTTATCGCATTGCCTCCACAGGGTCTTAGGAGTGACGCATCGCTTGTTTTTCAACGCTGCAGCTTTCACTTGGAACTTTTGTCACATCTAAAGGTACTGTTGGCTCAACTGTGGAATATTTTAATGCAACCTTAAGAACTTTTTGAAACCATATTCTTGAACTGTGTATGTTGGATTTGTGGTTGTTTTGGTCTTGTCTAGTTTAGATTAAATACTTCTATTTTTCTAAACTGTTGTGAAGCCAATTGTGGTATTTTCACTGTGTTTACTGTGAGTGTTGGTACAAATACTACACAACCCTGTCTTAGGCCATTATTGATCGCCATTTCAGGTGTCAAACCCCCGTTGTGTCTTTAATAACCTGTGCCCAATCCTGGCTATGCAACTCCTGTATTGCTATTAGGAGATCTTCAGGGACGTCATACCTTCTCAGGGTCTCCAATAGACATTTCCTATCCATCAGGTCAAAGGCCACTTGGAAGTCTACAAAGCAGCCTTGTAGCCTACCTTGCTGCTCCATAGACTTCCGCTCCGCCGCCCATAGGGCGAAGCAGTGGTTAACCATAATTGTAGAGTGTTCCTCCTTAAATCATCCTTGTTCTCCTGGCACAATCGACCTCTGCTCCACCCAATCTTTCAATCTGCCATGGATTATATTAGTAAAAACCTTCACACCAACGTCCAACAGATTAAACAATCTGTAATTCTTTGGGGCCTTCCTATCACCTTTCTTGTGTATTGGTCTAAATACTGCCACCCTCCAGGATTTAGGGATATGACCAGAGTCTAGTATGGCTGAGAACATATGTGAAAGGAATTCTGCCCACCAATTTAGCTGTGATTTAATTATGATGGCAGGTAAATTGTTGGGTCCTGCTGCACGAGTTAAATTTAATTTCCCAATTGTACCTTTTACTTTTTCGGCTGCAAAGGATGTTTTAGCTCTTCTACAGCCCCTCCCCAATGAGTTTTTTGTACTTATTACGGGCACATAACTTGACTCATATAATTCTCCTAAATACTCTTCCCAGGCTGCCTCGTCCACTACGCAGCTCAAGGTTTCCGGGGCCCAACTGGAAGCATCTTGTATCAGCTTCCAAAAGCCTTTTACATGTTTTGCTTCTATTGTTTCCAGCAGGTTTGCTTTAAAAAGCCTCTTCTGATTCCTCACTAGCGTTTTATATGCTTTCCTCAGTTTAATCAGATTAGCCAATCTATCCTGGTCGAACCTTATCCTCAGGCATCTCTCTTCTCTCCATATTAACCTTTTTTTGTTCTTGCACTCTAGATCGAAGCACCTTAATTGCCTTCCTTGTCTAGATTGCGTGTCTGGGGTGCCATTTTTTTTTACTTTTTAGATCTACTCTAAGGCATTGCACAACCTGTTCTATTTTTTTCACAAACCATGCTACTTTCTTATCCTTAGCACATTCCATATTTTAATTTTGTTGAAAACTTGCTAGTTTCTCTAAATATTCATCTGTTAGTTTTGCAGAGCAATGTGTTTACACTTTGACATCTGTCCACTGAGGCACCAAGCTCTTCTCATGCATTTTGAATAAGGAAAGTCATGTTTGCCATATGAGGTTAAGCTCTTTGCAATACACAGATTAACAGCTCTAACTAAAACATGTAAAGGGCAGCAAGTTTCTTAATAACAATAGGTTTTTACCTCTATTCAACCCACTATTCACTGACTTGAAGTAGTCTTGCATATCATTGGTGTCATAAAAACACCTAAAACGTTTACTAGTACCACTGGGACTAGTATTACTTCTACTACTTCGGCTACTACTACTGCTACTACTACTACTACTACTACTACTAATATTAATAATAATAATAACATTAATAAGAAAGATAAAAATCTAGTTGTAGATGCCCATTCCCATAATTGTCAAGCTCTATGAAATCATATTTTTGAAGAATGCCTCGTCATTTACAATAAGTATTTATAGGAATAAATGTCATCAAAATGAGAAAGGACACACAGGCCTTCACATTATGCAAGTCTCAATTTAGCTAACACTGAAATCAATAATCTATAGTCAACTGCTTTTCAAAAAGGTCTTTAAATTCTTCATTTATTTTCAACAGACGAATTCTGCTAAATTCAAATCCTGATCATAAGAGCTTGTATCTGCTTTCTGCGGTTTTCCAAATGTCTCAATATTTAGTGCATTGAGTGGAAAACAGCTAGTGAAGTTAACTATTTGCGTTGTGTTTGTAAACCTTTATTGTGTGTTGAATGCAATTTAAATCTCACCAGCAATTGCACCCATCTTAGTGAAAGCAACCTATTAACACTGCCAGAACTGATTATAGGGAACAGGACACCAGTGGTTCCTCGCGCACAGGGATGCTGATATTGATCGACTCTCAGGGCCATGCCATGAACAGGTGTGCAGGCTCAGTGTAGTGCCAAGCTTTGTTTTAGTGTGAGTGCACTCTCTACATTGCATACGTATAGCTCGGAATTTCGGTGACTTAATACATGAACTGCAATACAAGTCGGAAACAGTGAGCAGTGATTGCTTCGCTCTGTCTCAGACAACGAAGACAATTGTTCATGATACCGCCGTTAATTTGCACATGAATTTAAAATACTTTTCTTTATTTCCTCTCGGTTAAATCACTAGGCAAGACTTTCCATTGTGGAATTCACGTTTTTTTTTCTTATGTCATCTAAGTTTCTAATTTGTGAGCAAACAGTACCGAAAATATTGATTACCCCATGAGGCAGCAAGTGTGGTTCAGACTCTGGGGCCATATTGCGCTTCCATCTGTGCCTGCGCACTGGTTGAGAAATTGAGCCATGCAGGGTGTTATTTGATCAGAACTAAAAACGTCTCTTTGTGCCCTACGATTTACAAAAGTGGCAACATTGTAGCATATTCAAGGAAATGTTTGCATTGACAAAAAAAACCTCACACCATTGCACAACAGATTACTATAATTATTTGTGCAGGCATTCATCCTGAAACCACGGGATGTGTGTGAGCGAAGGTGGGCCTGTAAACAGGGCTTGGTGTGAAGACAGGATTCCCTACAGCCGAGCCGGTATGATTAGAATCCCTGAAGCATTCCTTAACAGTTGAATCTCCATGACACGTTGTGAGCCTTACGCACCTACCAGTAGGCCTGTTTATTTGGCATCGTATGACTCTGTCAGCAAATGCATCAACCCCTTTTCAACTGGACCTGCAACGAAATGATTTTCTTTCATTCAATATCATTGGGGTGTTGGCACAGGCCTACTGCCAATTTTCTGAAGCTTTTAATTATTTTTGCTTTTGGCATTAATTCACGGTTTACACATGGGCTTGGATGTTTGCCCTAATCATACACATCCCTCTATCTGTGGAATCCCCTGACACTGGAAGATGTTGACATTACCATAAAAGTGGAGGTAATTCCACGGAAAACTTCAAAGGTATTTTCCCACCTCCATGCATGTATGGCCTCCATGAACGCTTGACCTTAAATATTGTCTGAAAATCCCTGGTCACTTGTCCACAAAGAGCCACATTGACTACACAATGAGAGCTCAGACTGCTTGGACCTGTTTCTTCCCATTGACAGCTGGAAAGCTCCCTCTTCTGCAATTTGAAACTCAGTCCACTTGTGTTACGTGGGTTTATGCTAGTATCTCAGCAGCTTAGACACCGGCACACTGACCTGCCATTCTCGTGCCTAGCTCCACTACAAAATTCACAAACCGGAAAAGCATGACACCACTTCGAACATTCATCTGCCTGGTACCTACATTATTTGGAACAGTGAGCCAGTGGAAATTAATTAGGGTTATTGGATTTCCAGCATTAAACGTTTTTGTGGTTAATCTCCGACTGGACAGTGAACTTTGAGTGTAGCACGGTGTATGTTCCTTTGTCACGCCCTAAAGTAAGCATTGCCTTCTCAATCCCCTTCCCTTTGGGGGCAGCCAACGCTGGAGCAGGTCTGGTGACTTTTTTATTATTAACTACCACGTAGTGTGGAAGGGAGTTCTATGTGAGCAAGTCAGTGTGGTAATGACGTACTTGAGTATTGTTCTCCTGACGTATAGCATCCACCATCGATTTTCAATCAATCATACCTTTATTTCTCTTTATAATGTGGGGCTTGCCATTAAAGCGGCTACCCATTTTTTTTTCTTAGGAGTCACAGGAATTTAAGGCCTATCGAAAACCACATACATTATTCAAACCATGTGGGTGTGTGGCTACGGATTATGTTGAATTAGATGAATTTAAGGGTCATATTTATAAAAGTTTAAAATAATGTCTATCACTGTAGAATGTAAAATGGAGCACAAGCAATACTCGTAGGAGTTATGAGAAGGGGGACAAGCTTTATGCCTGAGCATATTTGAGCTGCATGTTTTCCTCATAGTGACATTATTTTACGTGCTTGAGTGAATGAAGGCTATTTGTATGCAGCTTTGGTACTGACGTGTCTGACTGTCCATCTCCGTTTCTTTGTTAATGTCGAACACATTTTGTGATGCTGAAAGGCAACATGAATGCCATTGTGGCCTACCTTAGGGGTAACGTATCAGCAGTAAAAAGAAGGTTTAGTACTGGCAAAAGGTTTTCTTTGCCAAGTAAAAATGGCAGTTTTAAAACTGCCAACCCAGGCTTTAGGGGCATACCTGGAGATATGTTTACAGTGCTACTTTAGTGGATTGCACAATGAGTGCTAGTGCACACAGGTAGAATTTAATTTATAGGCCCAGTGTACATGTTCTACCATATCCTAGAGACTTATAAGAACATTAAATGCGACAATTAGTTATATGTCTATTTTACCAGGTTTAAAAGGGAGAGCACATGCATTTACAGCTGGTTAGCAGGACTAAAGTATGCAGGGCGAATTTGCCTACAAAAATGGGTTCAGCAAAATAAGGCAAAAATCTGGGCGGATACCAAGCAAAAGATGGTCCTTTTCAACCATAACGCGGCAGGGTCTTGAGCCCAAATATTCACGGACTCGATAATTCTCGTTTCGGTGCCTACTCGAATCACGGGTTCACACTCTGCAGCTCTCGGCATTAGCTGCTTAATCTCCACTACGGCCCCCCCGCGGCGGGATGCCTGGCTTTCACCTTGGGGATGCCCAGTATGGGTATCTGACAGGGAAAAAAGCCAGGACGGGTTCCCAAGGCAAGCGCCGAGATGCCTACGGGTAATCAAGCGCTATATAAGAACGCATAATATTAATAATAATAATGTTGTCTCGGGGCAGGCTGTGTAGGTCTATCTTGCCCCTTCCAGCTCCAGAACAAGAGACCAGGAAGTATAGATCCACCTTCAAAAGTTACAGTGGCCAAATACAAATTTGCCAGCCAATTGAACTTATTATTATGAAGGAGGAATACCCACATGAGAATTAGAAAACACCTTTCTTGGAATGGGTGCGAACTTAAACAGTGTTTGCAAAATCAATATTTCAAAAGGGCTTAACAGCCTTTTTAGTAATATTGATGTGCATGGCTTGCACAAACAGTAATAGATTTCAGACAAATTTCCTGCCCTCAAATGTACATCATAATATTCAAATAGCGTCAGCCAAAAATTATGAATGGGTTGTTGTTTTTTGTGCCCTCTGAAAGCCCCTTATTGCGCAGAGGTTGGAATTACGAGTTGGGTGTTGTTTACCGCATTCTGTAATTACTGTGTGCGTTATATAGCTCACCCTTCATTACAATTTGGCAGGTCAATCCTGCCAGACCTTAAAAAAGGAAACGTGTATGGCACGTACTATGTCAACTGGCTTTTGATGTTATAAGCACAAAAAAGCATGTTATTTTCCAGAATCCCATATTAGTGGCTATTGTCACACCCAATAAACAGTACCTCAGAGTGTCATTATTTATCTTACTAACTTACTGATACAAGCTACAGAAAGTTAGAAATGGGGGTCTCTAGTTGGCAAGGGTAGGTACCTTCATCCAAATAGGGATTCTTGCTTCAAGCCAGGGTAAGGGGGATACACACTTTAGATAACCCCTGCTCACCCCTTGGTAGTTTGGCATGTGCAGACAGGTTTATCCCAAAGGCAATGTGTAAAGTATTTGTACCAATACTCACAGTAACACAGTGAAAACACCACAAATGGACCCCAAACCAGTTTAGAAAAATAAAATATCTTTATCTAAACTTCACAATACCAAAATGACAAAAATCCAACATACACAGTTAAAAATATGACTTTCAAAAGGTTTCAAGAACTTGTACCATAGAAAACTATGGATGCGTGACTTTTGCACAAAGTACCTGAATATCCGTCGAAATTCACAAGGCCAAACAGCTGCAGAGAAAGGAAGCATTGGAAAACCCAGCGATTCAATATTTCCTGAGTCCTTGGGGAGGCGGTTCGACAGTTCTGCTGCACACAGAAGCAGTGATGCGTCAAATCCGGACTGTAGGGGAGAAGTGGAGCATCGAAATCTAAGATGATTCTGCTCTGCGGGTGATGTGAAGAAAAACTTGGTGCACAGGTATGACGCATAAGTAATGAAGGAAAGGGTACCTCTGGGACCATCAATTCTCAAATTTACTGACGGCGAGGGTATTCTTATTTTACCTACATCACCTTCAATAGATGAAAACTATAATGTTTAATTATTTGGACATATAAGAAAGAAGGACAGCACCTTCAACTTATGTCTTTCGAACAACAATCAGCACAACATAATTGATCAATTTCCAATGTTCTTTTTCAAAAGAATTTTACTTCACTCATAGCAACTCAAACATTTTTTGATTCTTTTGATGCTATAATTTCCATGTGACTTGTATACATACACTTACATATAACCATATTTCTGTAAGTAATGCACAAGTATTAAAAAACAGCACAATATACATAAATGTTTTTATACACAAAATCATTCAAAAAAACGTATTTGTACTAATCCTACTATTATTCCCATATCTATATCGGGATACATAAGGCTCAAATTATCCTCGATAGACATTCAATGAGTGGTCCTACAATAAAAAACTGTGCTCGGAATAACATGCCAGAACCATTTGAAGTTTAGACCTTCTTAACTTTGCTAAACATGTTAGATTCTTTGTTCAGTCTCAATTTTTTATGCTGATACTCTGAGTCACGTGAAAAAGTGAGTAGTGTTGGTGCCGACGCGTTTCGACCTTCGTCCCCGGGACCTGGAGGATTTCTAGGAAGGCAATTCTCAGGGCTAGGGCTGTAAGTGTAGGACCAACAAGGAAGTTATCGGTAGCAGAGAGAAAACATCGGAGCAGAGCCCGCAAAGGACAACGAGAACCGCTCTTTATACCAGCCTCCACGAGAAAATAATAATAATATTTCTTTATTCGTTTTTTTTACCAATGGAAAACCATAAAAGTTGTCACAATATAGATACACATTTGTATAAAAAAGAAAAAACAACTTATTACTTTAAAAACAATAGTATGACCAGAGTCCTGTGTGATTCTTGAGCGAGATATAAAATAATAGGTCTCATATAATTTTCTTTTATCTTTTACAGGTTATTCCTATGTCTCATAATGCACTTTAGGAAATTAAGTACATGATAGCAGGTACGTCCACGAGAAAAGAAAGAAGGAAAAGGATTACAAGAAAAGAAGAAAATGTAAACCTCTAGTGCCCTCAAGGAAGGGACGATTGAACAAGCTCCATGAACTTCACTGCATATTAGATCACCTAATCCTACACTCACAGCCCCAGCTCTGAGGAAGAAGTAGAGGCAAAAAGTCAGGGAAAACCACCCCAAGGATGCCAGGTCTAACACAGACCATAACCTCACCGTATGTGACCGACACTATCCATCCCTTCTCACTACTTTCACACAACTCGACCTTCAACCACATTCTCCCCTACCCCCTCTACCTCCCTCAGCCGAACCTGATCGGTCACGCCAAGGTGACTGCACAGACTCCTTATACACTGTTGTTAAACCCTCTGACTCCATAAACGACCTTACTGCCCCCCGAGTCACGCTCCAGCACGGTAAGCAGAAAAAAGACTTCAAGGGCTCCCACCCTAACCAGCAAACATATGGTAACAAGGCACACTGATATACACCTAATAAGGCACACCAACTTACTCTTAAAGCATAACCTCGTCAGCCCCATATCAAGACCAATCACTGAGTCCCTTACAGATGCACCCCTCGTAACTAATACATACCTGCCTCTGCCCCTACTAATGGATGACCCTCATCTGCCCACCCAAAAATGTCCACCTCCTCAACCTAAATGGCACAGGCCCTCATCATTACAAAGCTCACTCACCCCCCATAACAACAAGTCCTGTCACGTCGTCATCCTCCCTTAGAGCTGGAATCTTCACTGTCCCAACTCCTGAATCGAATAGAACAAAATCTCGAGTCAATGGCTAAATAAACCTTGCAGGTAAAAAAAGACTTTCTGATCCAGGCCAATTTAACCAGCTAACTTGCATGCTCCTAAACTACAGATCAGCTGTAAAACACACCACTTTGGATAATGGAATCGATATTGCATTCATCACCAAAACCTGGCTAAATGAACACTCAACTCCCATGCTTGACCTGCTCATTCCTCCCGGCTACACCATTTTGAGGCAAGACTCACCACAGAGACTAGGTGGTGGGCTGGCAATCACCCATAAGGTATATATCCCTCTCACTCCCTTAACAACCAAAAAATACTCTACTTTTGAATACCTCGGAGCCCAACTTGCAGCTAAAAGCACCTTCCCCATCAAACTTCACAACATCTACAACGCTCCTGGTGATCGCTCCCTCCCCCGTTTTCTTAAAATTTTGAATCTTTCAGCCTAATATAGGCTTACCTCCAATCCATGTGAGATCAACAAGGTAAAAACCCTTTTATATCGACAATGCTGCCTTTAAACCATTGACCAATTTCTGAGACCCCCTCCAAACAGGTTTGCATGCCCCTATCAAACACTTTTTTGACTCATTATCTAGGACCCCTGCCTGAATGTCCCTGCCCTAAAACCGAATTGCATCAAATATAACATGAGCACAAAGACAGTAAATATGACAGGTTCCTACCCTTTTGGAAACAAAATCTCCCACGAAACGCATGGAGTAGTTTGTAAGAACAACTTGTACCACATCAAACATGGACTCAAATGCATGTAGTATTTCCTAAAACATATTTATAATTATGCTTGTTTCTCTCTTTTATGTCTCTCCTTCCAATTGTATATAATGTTCATCTGCATTTATCGTTTGGTTCTATTTTAATTTTTTTCTTTATGTGACACATATATGTACATGAATTAAATTTCTGTAATTCTGCATCTAATAATACTTAAACAGTCTTGATAAAGCCCCAGGCCTGCTGGCATTTAGGGGCAAAACACATGTTGGTTGATCTAATTCTCTGCTGCCTCACAATTAAATCGAGGTTTTTATTTGTTTTCAACTGCATTAAAATAAATGTATGTGAGGATTAGTAAATAATCTCTGACCACTATTTTTCTCAAGGAATATCAAAGCACATGTTTATTATTATTATTGAAAATTGCTTACTCTACTTTTATTAAATATGACTCAAGGGGCTAGTCTGCTGGCCTCCTTATCTGAGCTTCAGGGACATAATAGGCTCCTTAACAGCTCCTGGACCCATTTTCAGTGAGTTCCAGACCCTCAAGCGGTGCCCCTCAGGTCCTAGACCCTCAGTGTGACTCAGCGCACTCTTAACTCAAGCTTTTTGGCTCTTCACGACTACAAACGACTCTGTTCACACCAGAACCTTGTCACATGCACTGAAAATCATCGAGAGCCACCACAAGGGTCTCTTTGTACAGCAAACATTGCTTGCCTGTGGAGGACTGCCAACGCAGAGTACCAGCCCATCCATTCACAGCATCCTAGCGCCATACTGACCACCGCCAGTGATACTCTCCTTGCTCCCATCAACTTTTTTCAATGTAAATGAGTCTCTTGAGACAAAACTAGAGAAGGAAAACCTTCAGCCAGATTATTCTGGGACCATATCTGACCTGTGCTCTTTCACGGTCGCCTTTAACTTTTGGCTTCGCCCCAACCTGCGCCAGGTTAGCACTTTATGCTTTTAAGCACCATATTGTAATTTATTCTTTAAAAATTCATAACTCTGGTTCTACTGATTACAGTTTAGTTGTTTTGGTCTACTTTTATTTATTACATTTTGCTTTATTTGTCTACCCTAGTGTGGGACAGCCGCGGTCGGTAGGGGAGTACCTGCCGGGGCGGTGACGTGGGGAGGGGGAGTGGCAGGGTGGGGGTTAGTAATGGATGGAAAAAGGAGTTTTGCAGGTAAGTAAAGATTTAAATAAATCAAACGAATTTCGTTGTGCGCACTACATCCCCAAATGCAATGCAGTGCGCGCAACGAAATTTGTTTGATTTATTTAAATGTTTACTTACCTGCAAAACTCCTTTATCCATACATTACTAACCCCCACCCTGCCCCTCCCCCTCCCCACGTCACCGCCCCGGCAGGTACTCCCCTAGCGACCGTGGCTGGTGTGGGACCTTCTTCAGTGGTGTTTTCACTGTTTTACTGTTTGGAGTGCTGCACAAATACGTTTCACATTGCCTCTAGGTTAAGCCTGACTGGTCTGTGACAAGCTACTACAGGGACAAATTGCGGTTTGCTCGTGCCTAATCTTGACTAGGAATGTGGTTGCTTGGAACAAACCCTTCCTTTTCATGATCTTTTGCTGACTTTATTCATGTGTTTGTACTCCTTTTTTAACTATTGCTTTATATAAACACATTTTTACCTTCAAAATTTTAGGATTTCCCTTGTTTTTTGTGCTGATCAGTTTCATTGAGTGAAGTTGTCTAATGACACATGAGGGTTTGTTCCAGATGGACTAATCCTATAAGTAATTCCATATTTAATTAAGTCCATTGCAAATAAATTCCCTTGTAGGCACCCATTACTTTTTATTGTAGTGCTCAAGTCTCCAAGGGTTTATTGGGTTTCCCAATTTATTTACCAGAGTCTGAAGTAAACATTCTAAACTTAAGTCTGGGCATGAAGTGACTGAACTACATTACAACATATGCTCCCTTTCTTTACAACAGAAAGTGAGCTAAATAAAAGAAATGAAAACGTGAATCAAAAACAAGAAAATTATACAAATATATAATGACAAAAATTGTAAAATAAAGTAAATTACTTTTGTATAGGAAGCAAGTCAACATATTAAGAAAGTAAAATGTATGCACACGAGCTCAAGGCTGCAAAGAAAGTCTAAAATGAACAAAAACTGTTAAACATTCATAAAACTAATATTGTTGCTTGTAGTATATCCGATTCTATGCTCTTGTGCACACCATCAGTGGAAGAGGCATCAATGATTATTTTCACTGGTAGGTATTTCATCCCATTATAGGTGGGCCTTTTTAATTTTGTGCCTTCTTGCACAAACCATCAGTGGAAGAATCCTCAACATTCAAACCATGAATATCATCTCTTTTGTTAACATGGTCACGGAGAAGTTCTTTGTGAAATTTACCATGTCTGGAAACAAGGGACATATTCTACCATGATTTTCTTTTGAACTTAATGGCATTGCCACTAATGACTACCACTTTCAATGGTGGACCAAACTTGGCAGGACCTGTGGGTATTTGGCTCTAAACCAGTCACATATTTTTATTTTAAAAAAGTTTTTCACATGCGCTTTACGTTAAACCTTTCTGCAGAATCAATTTAATACTTCTCTACTCATGGTCTTAATTTAACATTTATAGTTTTCTCATGACTCACTCTTAAATCCTACTTTTTTTATACAGCTAGGACATATTAGAAAATGTTTCAGTCCCAAGATTTTAAAAGAATTCTTACCAGTGATCCCGTTAGATGCTGTACAATGCTATCAACAGCTTGCACCACGTGTGTCCTGCTGATTCGCAGCACATTGAATACATTAAACCAATGTACGATTCTTTAACTAAATCCTTGGCCCGGGGATGGTATTGAACATATTAGATTGTTTTAAGAAATAAACTGTTTCCTTGGAAACAAATTGTACAGCATTGATAGAAACAGTTTCCCAAGGAAAATGTTTTCTAGCAAAAAATGTCTGAAAACATTTCATAGTGCCTTTTGTATTCTGATCAGCCATTAATTCAACGACCCACCTTTTATTATATTAGTCTGCTAGAACTACAACAAGTTTGCATCTATTCGGTAACATGTGAAAAGGCCAAACAAAATCAAAGGCTAAATTGACCTACGGACAATCTGGCAAATCCACATGTTGCATGGGAGGAGTGGGTTTCATGATTTTTTCACTACTGGTACATATGATGCAATTTTTCACTTTTCAGCAATCCTTGAATCGATTGATGGCTGCCACAATGCACTGCAGGGTCTTCTCTTAGTGATAGTTTGACCTAGATGCCCATCATGACCTAAATCAATATTGTGTGGTCTAAGGTTGGTGGGGGGAATTCATATATCCCTATGCATTGTCATATTATATTTCTCTAATAACAATTCATCTGGAATTTCGACAAACATCTGGCTGTCAAGACAGAGTTGTTTTTTCTCTGTACTCGCCATAAACCACAAATTTGGATAGTCTGCAAAGAACTGCATCATTTTCCAGCTCACAGAACCATTCCACAAATCTTTGTAAATCCTACTACAAAGTATGCATCTACTGCTGCTATCACAAATTCTTCATTATCTATGTCAGTATCATTCTAGGAATACCCTGGGAGTGGGGACCTTGACATATAATTTTCTCCAATATTCTGTCCTCCAGGTATAGGTTGAACTTCAAAAGTCAATTGAAGTGACGTAAAACTTAATCTACCAATTCTTGGTGTGTGTCCTTTGATTATGTTTCCATCCAATGTGTATATAAGGAGCTTATGGTCAGTTAACAGTGAAAACCAAAAACATCTTTATAATTTTTCAAATACCCAACAGCAAGCAAGAAATTCACTCTATATTATAGAGTAATTTCTTTCACTTGTGCATAACAATCTGGGTGAAAAACCTACACTGAGTTCTTGTTCATCACACATTTGAGTTATCATACTTCTTAAACCACAGTGCTTGCCTGAAAGGTAACCGCACATTATTTGGTAGGATCAAATAGAGGAACCGCTTTCTATGAAGATATTGATTTTTTTAGCTGTGGAGTTCTGTCTAGTAACTTTCGTTTTATTTGAAAATTTTTGATTTCTTTAATAGAATTCTCAAACATTCTCATTTTTTGCATCAACTAGACCCCATCCTGGGATATAACATGTCCCAAGTACTCTATGGATTTTTTGCAAAAACACATTTCTCTCGGTTAGATACAATGCCTGCGTTATTCAATTTAGTCAGGATTTCTTTCAAAATCTCATTTTTTTTGTTATCTCTTACTGCATATAAAATGTCATCTTGGAAGACTACTGTCCGCTTGTTTCCACACAAAACACTTCTCATTATCCTTTGGAAGACAGAGGCAGCTGCTGACAATTACAAAGACATCTTCCTAATTTTTAAAGTGCTGACCTGAGAAACAAAAGCAGTCTAATGTTTATAAGATGATCAAAGAAAACTTGATGAAATGCTGAAGCCAAATCTGTTTGTTGTATAATACTTGACTCTAGCAAATGTAGTAATGAAGTTATTGCTTTTTACATGTAATAACCAGTGGGGATAACATTAATGACTCTATTGGTTCAATCACTTCCCATTATCACATCATTCAAAGGTTTCAGCTGAATCTTCTCTGACACTGAATGTGATAGTTATCAATTTGTGTCGGATTGGTGTAGGTTCATCCTTGACTTTAATCTTGCATTTGTAACCCTTGATTAGCCCTAAATTTTCTTTAGTAACATTTTCAAAAGACTCCAACCATCACTTCTTTTCACACTCATACGTCGTGCCAACAGGTGATACCTCATCACCGGTTCCTGGTCTTAGTGTCATACCAAATAAAACTTGGTGGTGCCAACCAAGAATGTTTAAACCTTTTATTAGCTACATTCATTTTCTGTATTATTGTGCAATTTTTTAACTTAAAATGTTTTACAATATATTTTTGTTGCAAATCATTTTTTTGCCTTCATAAGGGACTGAATTTCTATCAGCTGGTTCTAACATATTGTTAACCCATTTTTATTCAAGCATTTCATAGGTACTCATCGTCATCCTAGTTCCTGAGCTAACTAATAAATTGAGATTGTTTATTATCCACAGTAAATACACACTTGTCAGAATCTTCTTTGATCAACAAAATGACTTCCTTACATGTATCTTCCCCTGAGTGCATGGCCACACTGACACTGTCCTCTTAAGAATAGGCTTAGGTGAAAATGGAATTATGCTGGAGTTATCAGATAAATGTTGTGTTACTCTTGTGATGAAACATAACTGAAAATAAAGCAATTAAGCTGACAAGTATAATTTTGAGTAATTTGCCTCCAACCTGTCTACTGCAAGAGCACAATAGCAGAGTGTGAGTGACAGCTGGCTGCTGCTGTTATTTTCTATTGCATTTAGTGATTTTTAGTAAGTTAAAAATGCATTCCTGCATCTGCTTTAGAGACAAGGTGCAATTTGTCCTAAGAAACAAAATGGAGAATCGTTTTTCTGCTGCTACCTGGCAAGGATTGGGGACTGCGAGCACTTTCACCCCGGACTGCTCTTCCCTTCATTGCCACCACTCGCGGTACCCGCTTCGCGGGTCCCGCTTCGTTTTGGACTTTGCCGCCTGGGTTTCTTGTGACGCTGCTGGGGGACAACCAAACGCCCAAACTCCATCTTGGGGCGTTTGTAGGTGCAGGGCTGCGAGCGAGGGTAGGCGCAGGACTCCAAGTCCCAGGAGCGCCTGCCCGTCTCCATCACCATCAGCTGAGACGCTCTCCCTGCAGGCTCCTCCCCCGCCTCAGCGTTGTTAAAACCCTCTGTGCCTGGGGCCTCGTTGGATCGTTTTTCTGCTGCTACCTGCCAAGGATTGGGGACTGCGAGCACTTTCACCCCGGACTGCTCCTCCCTTCATTGCCACCACTCGCGGTACCCGCTTCGTTTTGGACTTTGCCACCTGGGTTTCTTGTGACGCTGCTGGGGGACAACCAAACGCCCAAACTCCATCTTGGGGCGTTTGTAGGTGCAGGGCTGCGAGCGAGGGTAGGCGCAGGACTCCAAGTCCCAGGAGCGCCTGCCAGTCTCCATCACCATCAGCTGAGACGCTCTCCCTGCAGGCTCCTCCCCCGCCTCAGCGTTGTTAAAACCCTCTGTGCCTGGGGCCTCGTTGGATCGTTTTTCTGCTGCTACCTGCCAAGGATTGGGGACTGCGAGCACTTTCACCCCGGACTGCTCTTCCCTTCATTGACACCACTCTCGGTACCCGCTTCGCGGGTCCCGCTTCGTTTTGGACTTTGCCGCCTGGGTTTCTTGTGACGCTGCTGGGGGACGACGAAACGCCCAAACTCCATCTTGGGGCGTTTGTAGGTGCAGGGCTGCGAGCGAGGGTAGGCGCAGGACTCCAAGTCCCAGGAGCGCCTGCCCGTCTCCATCACCATCAGCTGAGACGCTCTCCCTGCAGGCTCCTCCCCTCTCATGCTCCTCCTATAATTTAACACCCAGGTGCCGCTGCGTGGGAGCGCGCCGGGAGAAGCCCGGGGCAAGGGCGGGCCCTCTGTGGCCCTCCGTGGCCTGCAGTGCCTGGCCTGGGCAAGCCCCTTTATCTCTTCCTACATTTGTTCTGTTATGGCTATTGACTTTGGGTTGTAAGTTCACCAGCCACTTTTCTGTTTGGTCTAACTTACACACGGTTAGGCTTATGTGTTACTCATTTTAGTGTTGTTTGGCTACTGGGTTTTTGGTTAGCATTCGCTTTCTTTTTTCTTTCTTTATCCCCAGCCAGTCTCCCTCTCTTTAGCGATGTCCACTCGTAAAACTCTGAGCCAGAGAGCTGGTAATGCTAAAACCAAAAAAGTTATTGGCACTCTAGATAACTTTATTTCACGCACTAACTCTCTGATTGATCAGGGAATTTCCCTTATGGAAAGGAGGGTTTCGATGGATCTTGCTCAAGCGAAAAGGTCATCACTTGGCAACATTGCTTTAATCCATTCCCCGCCCCAAGGAACCAATAATTCTGCTCCTCTCCTTAGCCAGTCAGCTGATGACCAAACTCCTGCTACGTGCCTATTACCATTACCTATTAATCCTCCCCTTACGAGTATACCATCTATTGTTAATCCCCATTTAGAGAAACCAGTATCAACAGTGGTAGTAATTCATCGTGATAATGAATCTTTACACGTGGGTGGTTCTGATACTATCATGCCAGCTTCAAATCCCTTGAACTTTCTAACTGATGATCCTGTTATAATTTCACAAGAGACAATGGGCCCAAATGTTGGGGAGGTTAACTCGGGTGTTGGGATGGCGAAGGGAGGGATTCTCCGGGCCCCTATTGAGCAATTTGAGTCTGATATGTTGGATTCCACCCCCCATTTATTATCATTGGGTGTTCCAGATGACATAACGCATGATAGTAGTTTGGCCAGTATCTTGGATATCAGGGGAGGCAATGACTCTTCAGTTAACTCTGAGGGCGGGCTTGATTCTTTAATGAATTCTATGTCTACTCTTATTAAATCATTGCTCTCGCCCTTGGAGACTAGGCTTGCTAATATAGAACATCAACTTGATACTATTCTCTCGCTACAAGATCCCAAGTTGGTTCACCCCGGTCCTCGTACCTCTGTGGTAACATCCTCTGTCTCCAACAATGTGCCCATCACAAAAAATTTACCTACGGGGGCTACCTCGGTACCTTCAACCAGCTTGACCAGTAAAAATCCACCCACGGGGGCTTCCTCTGTAACTCCAACCAGCTTGTCGAACACTGCACTGCAGGCGAACAACAAAAAGAGTATCAATAAACCCCCTACTTCCACATGTTCGAGTGTTGTGAAGAGAAAGGTTCCCAGTATCCCAGCGCCTACTATCCCCCAGCCACAACCTAGAAAATCCAACACACGACGAAGCATCAATCTACCACCTGATGCATGTCCGTTTGTGGTTGTTTTGACTGGCATCCCTGAACTGCCCACGTCTACTTCTGAGCCCTTCTGGGCAATTAAAAATAAAATATGCCATTGGCTAGACAAAAATTACCCGCCACCCCCTGGTCTAAATAAGAACATACTTATGGTAGAGAGGGCCCCTTGGGTAGGTGGGAAGAAGAAAAGTATAAAGGGCGATTGTGTCGTTATCACATTTGAGGACCCGCGATTGGTGGAATTTATTTGTTCCTTTCCTCCATGTGATAACAAGTCGGTGGTATCAGCTAAACCGCTGTCTTTTTTTTATGCTCAAGAGGGCCATGAGGATGTTAGATGGAGCTGGTTGAGGCCGACCAATAAAGGGCCAGGGAGAGGGAGTAATGGGAGCGTTAAGTCCATCTACCAGAACCCCCAAAAGTGGGGAGCGGCTACTGAGGAAGGTTGGAATTTAGTCCCTAGGAGGAAGGGGCATCATTGGATGGGTGATTCCCAGTTGGATGGAGAAGGGTGGGGTCCGCAGCTTAACTATCCCTTATTTCCTTGTTACAACCGTTTTAGTGGGTTGGATGGGGTGGACTGACCATCATCCCAGTCCCTTGAAGTTCCCAATGAGCGAGGGATGCTTACTCCCCTGGGCATTGGTCTTATTTCGAATACCAGGGAGGTACCATCCAACCTAGATAGCACCAGTTTAGACACATTGGTAGGGGACATTGATACTTTGACATCCTTAAAAAAACCCTCATTGTCTCTTTCCCCTATCAAAATCCTGTCTTGGAATATAGCAGGGTTAAAGAAAAATCTGTCCAATCCCGCTTGGAATAATTTCTTAGAGGATTATCATATCTGTATGTTCCAAGAAACCTGGTGTGTTCAGCCAGAATATAAGCACGGTTACTCCACATTATTTGTTCCAGCGACTCTACCGGGGAAGGGGCACCCATCGGGAGGTTTACTTATCTGGATAAGGATAGATTTGAATAGTGTTGTCATCATTAATCATATCCCCTCCAACGACATACTGCACATTACTGTCAAAAGTCAGTCTGACAGAAATATTCTGGATCTTTTTTGTGTTTATGCCAGAGGCCTTCCGGGTGGTCAATCCTCACCCACATTGGAGCTGCTTGATAATAGGCTATCCTCCCTCCCCCACAAATCTTCA
Organism: Lissotriton helveticus; assembly: GCF_964261635.1. Classification (NCBI taxonomy): domain Eukaryota; kingdom Metazoa; phylum Chordata; class Amphibia; order Caudata; family Salamandridae; genus Lissotriton; species Lissotriton helveticus. The sequence goes on from NC_136063.1 coordinate 1,771,438,282, forward strand.
GTACTAGTGGGGGGTGATTTTAACTGCACCTTCGAGCCCCTGGATGAGGAGGACCTTTTGAGTTCTCATAACAAACTAGGGAACCAGTTTATTCCATCATTAACTTTGGCTCCAATTAAGAAGTGGTCTGCTAGAGCTATCCAGCTAAACGCCCTGGTCTTTGCCCACGACCTTTGGGCCTTAAATGGTCGTACTACATCGGATCGTATGGGCGCAATGACCTTTAATCGAATAGGCTGCCCTTCACGGATTGATTACATCCTTTTAGATGTCTGGTCATGGGCTAACCTTGTTGATATGGAGGTCTGCCAGAGGACTGACAGTGATCATAATCCCCTTTGTATGGGTATGTTTTGGGGTGATAACAGTGGCAACAGTGTTCCTAATTAGTTGATTACTAAAGAACTAGTTCCCTCCAACTGCAACCGCAGGCTCAAATGGAATGTAGTCAGGTGCGATGAAGGGATACTTGATAATATTAAAGCTCTAGTTCTGGCTGCAACGAATGATTTATCACCAGTTACCCCAACTCCCCTCCACTCTCGGGGGCCCACGACAGCAGCCAAGTACAAGAACCTAATAGGTGAGATTAGCATGTTTTTTACTAAAAAAACAAGGGCTACCAATTGACTAAACACATCCAAAGGAAGGGTAACCCCTGGTATACAGTCTCCTGTAGGAAAAAAAGAAAAGCCATTTCCTTGGCCATAAAAAACAAGGAAATATTAGCTGCTAGAATTGCAAGACAAGACTATCGCAATAGCATTGCGAAAGCAAAAAAAGAATGGGAAGAGGAACATTGGCAGGCACTTAAGGAAGCAGCCCATGGGAAAAACTCCAATGTGTTTTGGAAATTAATAAATATTCTTGACAGGCGTGGTGCTGAGCCTATCCCAAACCACATCACTGAGTGCCAATGGCACTCCCACTTCTCCAAGTTATATGGAGAAGGTAGCCTGGAAGTTGTGCCAGTTTCTCCCACACTAGACATTGGTTGTTTGGTCCAACCAAATGGTGACATTATAAATGAGTTGTTTACGCCCCGTGAAGTCCAGGATGCTATCCATAAAATAACTCCGGGTAAGGCTCCTGGCCCGGATGGAATTCCGGGGGACTTATTGTTGCATGATCCTACAAACTGGGCGGTTTTTATTGCCAATGTCATGAATCTCATTCAGTCCGGCCACCAAGTACCTGATTCGTGGAAAGGCGCAGAAGTCGTTACTATTTTTAAAAAGGGTGAGAAAGAGGACCCTGCCAACTACAGACCAATTAGTTTAATTGATGCCATTCAAAAATGGTATCGTTTCATTGATGATATCTGATGCCAATGGAATGGGTCAGAAGAAACGCTCACCCAGTTCCATCAGTGGCTTAATACCAGACACCCAGATATAAAATTCACAATGACATTTAGCAGAACATCGCTTACCTTCCTAGATGTTGTGGTTTTTCCTCATGAAAACGAATTGACTACCACCTTACATCGCAAAGACACTGATAAGAATACAATTTTACACTATGCCAGTTATCACCCCAAAAGTCTAAAATCCAACTTGCCGTACGGACAAATGCTGAGAATCCGACGGAATTGCTCTAGAAAAGAAGACTTTCTGATCCATTCACAAATACTGAGTGATCAATTACAGCGGAGGGGTTATCCCCACTAATTACTGAAACATTCAACTACTAGGGCATGGCACACTCCACGAGATGAGTTATTGAGAACCAACAAAGAAATTAAACCATTGGAGAGGCCGGTATGTGTTACCACTTTCGGGCCATACACAAACAAGTTGAAATCGATCATTCTAAAGAATTGGCATCTGATTAAGAATTCGGAAGTCCCGATGGAGCAACCTCTGTTTGCCCTAAAGAAAAATAGAAGCATAGCCCAGCGGATTGTAAGAGCCGATCTGGGAGTAAGCAAAGTCAAAACTGACTTACGCACACTGTGGAAACTACCACCAGTAACAGGCCACCACAAGTGTGGGTCGTGTGCTTCCTGCCCCAACACAATTGAAGGTGAAGAATTCTCATTCAAGACAATAAAATGGACACACAAAGAATTCTCGAACTGCAAAACATCAAATGTAATATATGCAGTCTTGTGCCCGTGTCCCAAATTGTATATAGGAAAAACCACCCAAAAAGCCAACCAACGAATATCCCAACATAGATCTAGGATCAAGAACAAAGTACTGTCCGCACCCATGGTGCAGCACTTTGTCGAACAGAAACACAATGAAAACGATTTTAAATGGACAATACTTCAAGCCATGAAGGTTCCTCCGAGAGGAGGAAACATCGATGCCATGTTACTAAAAAAAGAGGCTTATCTAATACTAAAATTTAATTGCGTGATGGATGGCTTGAACGAGATGTCGGAACTACAAAGAACTAACTATTGAGTCCAATGTGAACCCCCCCACCACTAAAGAATGACTCATTAAAAGGTACTGAGTCAATGTGCTGCGCTTAACTTAACACATAATCACATCAAAACTGCTTTTTCCTCAAAAACTACAAATCCCACAATCCCTAGCAGCATACTTAAACTGGAAACCGTGTTCCTTTTGGTGTTCAATCCAAATTAGACTAGCAGCACTTGGAGCGAGAAGCGGCCGCATAGAACCCCTAGCGCAGCGAGAGACCCACAAACGGAGGTAAGGAAACATCGTGAATGTCTTTCTAAAAGCGCAGCAATAAAATAGAATCAATGCCAAGTAAACTCCAATATCGGCTTGATTCCTTCCACAGAACTTGAGTAGGAAACGCGAACGCTCATTCGAACCATGTGAAGAGCTTGGGTCGCCAGCCGCGCTACACGCAGGTAGGCGAAAATCACAAACAAAAACAGAACTCGATCTAACATTTTTATTTTTGAAACTGATTCCGAATTTTTAAACACACAGATCGGAGTCACCGCGGAACACAACACATATTTTAACAACAACTTCACTTTGAGAGAGTAACCGAAAGAAAACAAGTAAGTGTTAGCGCAGCCCTTATATAGATACCTTTCAGCATAAAGAAATGTGAAAATTAATATATTTACTAAATTCACCCATCCTTAACCACATCTAGGTAATGGTGAAAAGGCAAGGCCACCTGATACCCCGTGCTAGAAAGCAGCAGTCAATAAACCTGTCACACAAGGTAAAATTCCATAGGCTCAGCCTACATATGAAGCTAAGTAAAGAACTTAGGAAAATAGGAGATATTTAATGTCCCCAATTTTACACCATAGGTACACAGCCCGGCCCTGAGGAAGAACCCATTAGAATAACAGAAGGGTTTGGAAACGCGTCGGCCATCTGGCTGTAGGCATATAACACAGCGACATAATAATGAATGGACCTGAATGAGTTTTGGTGTACAGGATTTAATGCCTGTTTTATGAAAAAAATGAAAAAAATGATGAAAGCATAATAGCTCATGAATTACTTTTCATCTATTATTGTTTGTACACATTGTTTTGAAATGTATTGAAATGTACGAAATATTGCGTTTATTTGTATCCCCAGCAAAAGGGATATTTTCAGCCTCTGTATATTGTGAAATTTGAAAATTGTTTTGAAATGCATGATTTATGACAAATGCATACCTTCTCTAAATAAATAATAGAAGGCACACACCAGCTGAATAAACCAGTTCTGGTCTGTCAAAATCGAGTCCTGGCACTTTCTTCTTTATCAAATGTAACTTGTCCAGCCAGGACCCGTAGGACAAAACCCCTCCATTTAGAAATATTCAAAAAGTAGTTGGCAGGGTCATCATAAATCGGATCGAGTGCTGGTTAATGGAAGATAACATTTTGTCCCATTTTCAGGCAGGATTCAGAAGTAATGTAGGAGCAATTGACCAGGTTTTTAGATTCTGTGCAGTTTTTTGGAAAACAGTGTCAATAGCCAGAGGGAGTCTTTACCTGGCCTTTATAGACTTAAAAACTGCATTTGATGTAATACCCCGTGCCAAATTATGGGACGTTTTATTGGACCTGGGTTTCCCATCCTATTTGCTACAACTTATTATTAAACTACACAAGGGTACTTTTGCTAGGATTCGGTGGGGGACGCAGGGGCAACTCACAAAGAGTATTCCTGTCAACAGAGGGGTGCGGCAGGGGTGCGTGATGGCCCCCACTTTGTTTTCTCTCTTCATAAATGGAGTGGTGAATCATCTGCAAGAGACACCGGCAGATGCCCCTATTATTGCTGGAGAGAAAACACCATCGCTCCTCTTCGCCGACGACACCCTTCTGTTATCTAAAACCCCCAAAGGTCTCCAAATCCTTCTTGATCGCTTCAGTGTTTTTTGTCAGGAACGGGGACTCACAATAAACACTACAAAAACCAAACTAATGGTTATGACCATCAAGAGAAACCATAGGAATATACACCTGTTTTTGAATGGATCACCTCTTGAGGTAGTGGAAGAGTTTGACTACCTAGGGGTTAGAATTAATAATAAAATGAAATGGGAATCCCATATGAGCAAAATGATTTTAAATCTTAAAAGAGTTTCCGGCAATATTTTAAAGAACTAGCGTCTCTCAGTGAGCAGACCAATAGCTCCCGCCCTGTCAGTTTATGAGGAAAAGGCAATAGCCTCAGCGGTCTATGGCTCAGAAATATGGGGCACTGAGAATACCCATACCCATGTCCTAACTGAGAATAAGTTCATGAGAGATTTGGTTTCCCTTCCAACCTCTACCCCATTGAAACCACTATTTGCAGATTTGGGTAGGAGGTCTATTCGGGACATTGTCCAGCTACGTCCTCTTTTATATTGGGTGCGCCTAAGGAGGACTCCCAAATTAGCTAATTATGCTAAAGCGTTTGATGAAATATTAAAACTAAACACCTCGGGCAAGATCAAGTGGTTAAATGTCCTAAAACAACTTACAGCTAGCGTGGGTTTAAGCGATGCATGGGCTTCCCAATCCCCCCCACCAAAACAAATGGTAAAAAAACTTTATTGGGACTGGATAGAGGCTAAGGCTTTGCATAACCCAAATTGGGGGCAACTAACTGAGAACTTTTTGTCCCAAAAGTGCACCAAAAAGCTAGAACTGTTTTTGGACTTTATCCAGATTCCCCGGGATAGGACACTTTATCTGAAATTTAGACATGGTACACTGCCCCTTAAAAATGTTATGTCTAGATGGGGTAGAAGGTGGGAAGAGGATAGACAGTGTCCGGGCTGTACCAGCCCAGAAGAATCATTAGGTCACTTCTTTTTTCCCTGTAAAGCATATAACCAAGCTAGGAACAAATGGTTGAAACCTGTATTAAAGAACCTTGGAGTTAGGGATTACAAATCAGCCCTACGCATTATCATCTCCAATACCTCCTGCATGGTTACCGTCTGTGGGGTTGCAAAGTTTTTATCATGTGCCTGGATCATTAGGTTAAAGCTGTTAAATAATGTGTCTTCAGTCAATACTCCTATATGATTTGATTTTCCATATGTATCTTTTGTATGATGAAATGGTTTTTATATTTATGTATGTATTGTATGTTTGTACTTTTTATGATACATGTGTCGAATAAAAGTATAATGACTGAAAATGAAGGGTTACACTCTTTCTGCATTGTGTTGCATAATGTGGCTATTATTTGCTTAATTAAATTGAAGCAAAATATACAAGTTATGCCCACCCCTAGAGACACGCAATTGGCCCTGGAGCTACTCTGACATACGTTTACAAAATGCTAGCGTTTACCACAGTTGCAACATGTGACTGTTAGAACTGGGGGTCTCTAGTTGGCAGAGGTAGGTACCACTGTCCAAATAGGGACCCTTGCTTCTAGTCAGGGTAATTAGGAAACCCTCTGAGATAACCCCTGCTCACCCCCTTGGAAGCTTTGCACGAGCAGTCAAGGCTTATCAAAGGCAATGTGTAAAGTATTTGTACCAACACTCACAGTAACACAGCGAAAACACCAACAACTGACTCCACAACAGTTTAGAAAATAAAGGTATTTTAATCTAAACTACACAAGACCAAAACGACAAAAATCCACATACACAGTTCAAGAATATGGTTTCAAATGAGTTCTTAAAGTTGCGTTAAAATAATCCACAGTTGTGTGAAAAGTTCACAGTTGCTCCACATTTAGCCAACAGTACCTTTAAATGCGACAAAGTTCCAAAACAGAAGCTGGTGCGGTGGAAAACAAGCGAGGCGTCCCTCCTGAGACCTTGGGGAGGCGATGCGACAACCCTGCTGGATGTAGTGTGGAGAAGTGTGGCTCAATGGTTAGAGCGGCAGACCCTGATGCAGAGGTCTAGCCCGGGACCAGGGTCCAATTCCCCGCCTCGGTGGGTCTTGGGCTCAAAATTCCACGGACCTGATAATTCTCGCCTCGGTGCCTATTCCAATCATGGAGTCCCACTCTGCAACTCTGGGCAATAGCTTGCTTAAACTCCACAATGGCCCCCACAACGCTAAGGATGCCTGGCCTCCACCTTGGGGGTGCCCAGGAGTGGACACCTCACAGGGAAAGCCAGGATGGGTTCCACAGCGGTATTCGTACAAGCGCCTTGAGACCCTTACGGTGAGTAGTGCGCTATACAAGTATAAATTTATATTTTATGTAGCGGGTGTGTTGCGACAAATCCGGTCTGTATGGGGAGGGAGGGAGGCGATACCTTGTATGGATTCCGGTGCGGAGGTTCTGTAGAGAAAAAGCTCGCAGAGGCACGATGCGATGATCTTTGGGGCTGCGACGATCTCCGGGGCAATTATGCGAGGACCAGCGGTGATCTTCCTCTCACAGCTCCTCAATGCGATGGCTCTGCGACGATGTTCGCAGCGACGTGATGCGGTCCGCAAGCAAGCGGTGCGACGATCTCACCCAGTGATGACAGGCTCTGCGACGACACTCGCAGAGATGGTGATCTTCCCGCACCGGACTGGTGCGTCCCGCAAACGAAGGATGCGACGACTCTGGCAGCGGCAACAGGTGCTGCGACGATCTCGGCCTTCGTAGCAGCGGGAATTTCCTCGCACTGACGGGGATGCGCTCCGCAAGCGAGCGATGAGACAAAACTTGCAGAAAATCTTTAAAATCTTGGTTTCCAGTCTCCCAAAACAGGTACAACTTCCAGAGGCACCACAACTGGCCCTCGTACTCTAGGAAGGTTAGAACTCTCTCAGCAGAGTTCAGGGAAGCTGGGGGTGAAGTCCTTTTGTTCCTAAGACTTCTTAACAGGAATCCAGCTCTTCTCAGGCCCTTGGAGATTCCTTCAAGCAAGGGGACACAGCACAAAGCAAAGTCCTTCCCCTCTCATTGGCAGCAAAGCAACAACAGGTCAGTCCAGCAGAGCAACAGCAGGACAGTCTTCCTTCTTCAGTTTCAGCTTTCTCCTTGCAGAGGTTCCTTCTTGATTTGAGGATGATCTAATTTTCTGTAGTCTGGGGTCCTGTACTTATACCCCTAAAAGTCTTTGTTCCCTTTGTGCAGGAGGGCTCTGAGCCCGGTCTGCACCAGTTCTGGGTGTTCCTTGAGCACTTTGTTTTCCTTGCCTCTCCTTTCCATTCAGAGAGAGGGGCAGGGTCATCAGCCGCCCAGCAGGAGGTGGAGCCAGCATTGTGGAGGGAAAGCACAGCCCTGTAGCATTTTGTTGACATGATTCCTTCTTTTCTTTCACAGTGCAGGGCAGAGACATCAGACGCACCAGAGTGGGTGGAGCCAGCACTGTGGGGGGAAGGCACAGTCCTCTTAAGGTCCCAGGTGCTATCCCCTCCCTTCACTCAAGATGCAGATGCAGTCATTCAGCCTAGGCCTGACTCATCCAGTCTCCTGGGGGCTCCCCAGCCCCTGTCACTCTCAAACCAGACAAAGATTTTGTCTGGCAAAGAGAAGCTAAAGAGATCCTGGCTTTTTTACTTTTCCAAAGAAACCTAGAAACATAAGAATCAATGTTTTTAAAATAGCAGGCAGGAATATGAATATAAAGCATGGAAAGATCATAAATCAATATAGGGGTGATCATCATCTTGATTGAGTCTACCCGGCACCACCATGAAAGAAAAAGAGGAAAATAATTTGTCAATCCGAGATAGGACCTCATCATATTTAATTTAACAGAAGAGGCAATGGAATTGGACAAGCACATATCTAAATATTTTATTTTGGAACTATTCCATGTAAAACCGGTAGAAGAGAAGGAATGTGGAGGACAACATTTTGTGAGAGGAAGGGTTTCTGTTTTATCTGAATTTATTGTATAGCCAAAACAAGGGAGAAGGAAGAAAATTCATGTAATAAAGAAGGGATAGAGGTCCTAGGATCAGAAATGAAAAGAAGGATGTCATCCGCATAAGCAGAGATTTTTAAATGTTCAGAAACATTATTGTGAATTGAGGATAGGAAGGGTTTGAGAGCTAAAACAAAATGAAGGGGGGAGAGAGTACATCCCTGGCAGACACCACGTTGAAGAGGAAAATAAGAAGAAAGAGAACCATTGACTAATATTGAGGCTCTGGGGGCAGAATATAGTAGGGAGATAAGTGAAATCAGCTTGGGACCAAAACCATGCCATTTTAATAAAAAGGACCAATCAACCCTATCAAATGCTTCTTTCAGCATTGCCGCCAAGGATGTGGAGAGGGAAGGGATTTTGTTCAAAATGTTAAGAAAAAGACGAGAATTATCTGAAGTCAATCTGCCCTTGACAAAGCCACACTGCTCTTTACCCAGCAGATGTGGCATGAGAGGATCAATACGTAAAGCAAGCACTTTGGCAAACAATTTGTAGTCTACGTTAACCGGTGAAATCAGGCGATAGTTTTTACAAAACATGGGATCGCGGCCCTCTTTACGTATAAGACAAATCGTGGCCTCCCGGAAAGTGCCTTCCGTTTTACTGAAGAGAAAAAATTAATGAAAGAGATTTAAAAGTTTAAGGAGTAATAAGTTAGACAAATGTAAATAAAATTCAACTGAAAAACCGTCTGGACCAGGAGTTTTCCCTTTCTTTAAAACATTTAAAGCAGTAGACAATTCATTAAGGGATCAATCTATATCAAAGATCAGAAAGATTAAGGTGATCATCAGAAGGGGTTGGTCATTTATCGAGATAAGATTGAATGGGTGAGGTGGACAGGGACATTCTGGAGTATAGAGGTCTTTGTAAAATAGCATAAATTCATTAGGAATGTCCTGATCTTTATGAATAGGAGTACCCCTTGAGGTTTAAATAGTATCAATGAGAGTACGGTCTTTACGGGACTTGAGATAATTCACTAATAGTTTACCCATTTATTACGACCTCCGTAGTATCAGGCACTGCTACGAAGAAGTATGGAAGGGGCATTATTAGTTGTGGACTTTTTAAAGGCTAGCTTGGCATGGATAAGGGCACGTAAGATTGAGCCGACAGAGGAGGTATAACATTTGTGTTCTAAGGCTTTAATGTGTGATAGGATAGCTCTATAATAAACCCTCTCACTGAAGCCTTAAAGGAATCCCATAATACATGAGGAGGCGAATTGGGATCACTGTTTAGGTCACATAATTCATTAGCGAAAGTGATGAAAAAGGAAGAGAAAAGTGGATCAAGTAGGAGAGAATTATTAAAATGCAAACGGGAGGACTTGGGATGTGGAGGGAGCAAATCAAGATCAGCTACAATTGGGGCATGGTCAGAAATAACAATAGGCTCAATAGAGGAGGATAGTAGATTTTGAGATAGAGATTGAGAAAGAAAAATATGGTCTAAACAAGAGAGAGAGTGATGAGGAGGGGAAAAGAAAGAAAACTCAAGAGCGTCAGGGTGAGAAAGTCTCCAGGCATCCACTAAGTGTGCTTGGGAGATAGTGTTAAGAAAGTGTATGTTTTATTGGGAACAAAGCATACCTGAGATTGGAGGACACAACTTGATTGCAGTCACCTCCTAATATAAAGAAATCATCTATAAACTGAATACATTTCTGTGTAACCAGAGGCCAAAAGGAACAGTCAGGTTGGGTAGGACCGTTAACATTAAATACAGTCAAAGAAATGTTATTAATTAACAGCTTCAGTGATAACCATCTTCCTTCTGTATCAGTCTCTTGCAAAATAACTTTACAATTCAGCTTCTTGTGGCATAAGATAATAACACAATTTTTCTAATTGGAAGTAGGGGAGACTAGAACTGAACCCACCCAACCTTTTTTCGATATTAATGCTTCGGGTTCTGTAAGATAGGTTTCTTGTAAGAGGACCAAATCAGGATTATAAGAGTTAAGATGGGATAGTATTCTCTATCTCTTAATTGGGCTAACAAAACCTTTCACATTCCAGGAAATAACTCTGAATATAAAACCATCACAAATACATAAAGATCAATATACGCAACAATAAAAAGATGAGGTAGGGAAAGAAAAAAGAGGGAAGTAAAGAGAAGTTAACATAAAGGCAGAGATATGAAAGTCAGTCAAGAAAGAAGAGAGGAAAAATACGACAAAGAGGAAAGAAAGGAAGGGGAAAGAAAATATGAACTAGAGGAGACAGTACATGTCAAATGACAACTGCAATACGTACCTTATGGGGAACAGAAGGGAAGGATGAGAGGTGGCAATGGACAACGAAAACAGCACACCCAACAAGGGCAGAACATCACACCAGGACATCAAATAGACATGAGTAGGAGCGGGAACATGGAGAAGAACACAGTGAACCTTCAAAGAACCTGTAAGGGAAGGAAAAATGATGTATATAAAAACGAGAAGAACAAAGGAGTCCAAATAGTATAACACAATAGCAGATCAAAAGTAGTACTACAGTCAAGAACCAGATGGAGAAGGAGCCATCTCCATTGAGGCCATAGAATGAGATTGAATACATATTCTAAGATCAGCTGGGTCTTTAAAGGTGGAAGTCTTGTTGAGAAAGGTGACCTTAAACAGACAAGGATGGAACAAGCCGTATCTTGCACCTGAGGAGCGAAGAGCCAGACGGAGATCCAGAAAACTCCTTACGTTGTTTGGCAGTTGTTGAAGAAACATCCTGGGAGAAAAACACTTTTGTACCATGCCAGAGTAACTGCTTTTTAGATTTAGCGGTATTGAGTACTAGCAGAAGCTCAGTGAATTGTAGGAATAAAATAATTACTCCACGAGGATTAGATAGAGCAGTTGAAGAAGACACACGTGGGCCCAGTCTATGTGCTTATTGTATATTCAGTTTGGCTATAGGAGGGAGACTGAGAAACTGCGGCAAGAAGGAAGTAAAGTACGCAACGGGGTCGTCACCTTCAAGTCCTTCCGGAAGACAATAAATGCATAGATTATAACGTCAATTCCGATTTTCAAAATCTTCAGTCGCTCTCCTTAATTCTTTCTTCAAAAATAATTTTTTTTAAGATGAATCTTTCACCTCATCAAGATGTTGTTCTACCACAGAAAGGTGGGACTCCATAGATGACCATTTGCTGTCTAGGTTTTGTAGATGAGAATTAGTTTCCTCAATAAAGGGACGGAGGGCACGTATGTCCTCCAAAACAACGTCCAAGGAAACTGGAGAGACAGATTTAGGAGGAGAGGGAGGGTCTTGTTTAAGACTCTTGCCCGTAGAAAGAGGCAACAGTGCTTTAGATGACATGGTGAGATTCTGTGCGCTAGCAGGACAAATCCCGTCTGGCAATATCTCAGAAATATGTGAGTATTTGCGAAGGGTACTGTCGTTAGTGGCACAAGCAGTAGGATTGGTCAACTTCTATTTTTTTTGTTGCGAAGTAAACATTTGCTCCTACCCATGTAGTGTGCTATAAGAAGCGCAGGAAAATAGTGGCATCACATAAAAGGTTATGCAAGAGTACCTCATAAAAAAACAGCAAATGCAGGAGATACTGAAGATATCCGATGAGAAGCATGAGTCATTCAAGAAAAATGCATGAATATGCAGGAGTCAACATAAAAAATGAGTAACAGGGCGCCATTTGAAAAAACTTGAAGAAAAAACATTTGAGAGAAAAACAAAATGGCGACTGACAGAGAGTTAAAAGAATCACCTGAAAAAATGTTGTTATATCTCCATGAGAAAGAGAACGGAAAAGGGCATCACTGTGGAGAGGAGACATTCTGATTCAGGAAACTGGCAACATGTTGTGAAAACGAGCGTTGGAACCGCTCTGAAGGGTAGTACGATGACCGGCGTTGCGGAGCTTCGTCGTCAGTCGGCCTCTCTCTTTAAATTATTCCTAAATTCTCAAAAAGATAGACTCTAGAATGTGTCAATTTTTTGTTAACCAGATTGATATACTGGCGTGAATCATTTTGAAATGTATGAACTCCTTGTAGATATTTTGAATTCAACACAATTCCCGATTGTCACTGAAATAAATTGACATTCTGTGTCTGGATAGTTCACTGAACTGAATGCTCCCTGCTGGCAAATGTTATTGTTGGACCTGGCCTCGTGGCATGGTTCCCCCCGTTCCTCAGCACCCTGTTAGCATAGACATGCACCCCGAGTTCCCTGCGCAGTACCCCGTTAGCGCAGCCGGCACCCCGAGTCCCGGGTCGGCCGGCTCCCTGCCTGACCAGCCCCACTTATCCCGTCCCACTCCCGGCTCCGAGGGCCTAGAATCTGCATGCCCTACAAGGCCCGGCAGCCATTTTCCCTTCCCGAGATCCCTGACTCCCTGGGCCTAGCGTGACCCCGGCCCCAGCGAAAATCAGACTCCCAGGCGCGCCAGTCCCGGCTGGGGGGTAACGGGCTCCCGAGTGAGATAAGCCAGGGAGTTTCGGTCACACCTCTGGCCCTCCCCTGTGGGCCAGTTTCGTTCGCACCTCTGGCCTCCCCGAGTGCTGGCTCCAGACCTGCTGGGCATCTGGGAAATCCCGGGCGCATCCTCAAAGGATCAAAGAACCAACCGCCGGACCTCACCAACGACCAGCCCCCAAGGCATGAGATCTCTGCCTGCGAGGGTCCGGACATTAAAGGGCCACTGGACCATATCAAGGCCCGCACCACAACTAGCGGGCAGTTGTATCCTGGACCTGAAAGCCCTGCTGATATGATCGCGGCTATCCTAAGAAGAACTCAACCTTGCATCGCTGAGCCCTGCTGACGCTGTCGCGGCTCCTTCTTCGCAACACGGAACTGAACCCTGTCGCGGCTCGAGCTTGAACTCGTAACCATCTGAGCCCTGCTGACGCTGTCGCGGCTCCTCAAGAACTTCTCCGGATCGAGCCCCGCTGACCTCGTCGCGGCTCGAGGAGTACTCTTGTCCGGCTGGACCATCGACGCTACCATCCGGACCTGAGCCGACTCGACGTGAGTGAAGCAGCCAGTAAGACCAGCATCTCCCGTATCCCCCGGCTAGAGGATTGAGAGCTGTGCGCAGGGTACGTCTCGTACTGGCCCAAAGGCCAAAGACTGTCCCGCTTCCCGAATCCCGAATCCTGAATCCTCAAAGACTTTGCGATCCCTCGATCCTTTGTACATAAGAGTGCTACGTCCTTTTTACTGTTTATAAAGAACTTGTTGTTGAAAACCCACGGTGTGGTGTCCGTTCGTAAGTGTGGTGTGAGCTCAGTGTGTACGATCCTAGACTCGAAGTCCTCCCCGGTGGGAACTTCACGATAAGACTCGGCAGTATCCGTGGGAGAGGCTGGTCCTGGGGTGGTCGGGTGAGCACAACCTGGCCCTCCGAGATCGCCCCTTCTAACATTGGTGGCAGCGTCGCGATAAGAACCTACGTCTAGGGATCGTACAGTACTGACACACTACCCGAACGAAGAACAACCATGAGCCTCACGAATGACGAGACCACCTTTCAGATGGAGCGTCTGGAAGAGTATACGCACCGAGAGCTGAAGCAGTTTTGCAAAGATCTCCATATCACCTCAACTGGGTTAAGCACCAAGGAGGACTTTCAAAAAGCCCTGACAGCATGGGTAGAGGCCGGAGCCCATCCTTCCCCGCCAACACAAGACGGTGGAGAAGGAGGGCCACTGACCGAAACCCGCGCCCAAGGGGATGAGAGAGCAGAGTCCCCGACGCGAAGTCCCAGCACGGAGAGAGGTCTGTCACCAGAAGAGATGACCGACCGAGAGCGCAACCGAAACCACGAGCTAGAACTGGCGTGCCTGAAGATAGACGGAGAACTCAGGTTGGCCGAAAAGAAGCTAGCCATTGAGCAGTTATGGCTGCAAGGAGAATTGGAGGAGAAGAAACTCCAGAGAGAACACGAAGGGAAAAGACTCCAGCTGGAGTACGAGCGCGGCCTGAAGGAGATCGAACTGAAGGCCCGGAGCGACGACAGCAGAACATCAGGGACCCGAGAGGCCGTTCCCCCGGTGGAACCCAAAGTCCACATCCCCAAGGATGTGGTAAAAGAATATTACAAAAACGATGACATCCAGCAATGGTTCAAGGCCTACGAGGTCGCCATGACCTCCCACAGAGTTCCGCGGACGGATTGGGGAGCCGGGCTGTGGGGTCGATTCCTGAGAGAAGGAAGAGACACCCTGCTCGACCTACCGTCCTCCGAACAAACCTCATACAGCCACATGAAAGAGGCCCTCCTCACAAGGTACGGGCTCACCCCAGAAATGTACCGACAACGGTTCAGAGACTGCAAGAAGATCCCCGGCACCACATGGGTAGAATACGTAAATTTCTACAGCCGGGCCTTGGAAGGGTGGATCAAGGGCAGCAAGGTGTCCACCTTTGAGGGGCACATCAACCTCATTGCTTATGAACATTTGTCCACGAATTGCTTTGTGGAACTGAGGCAGCACCTCCCGGACAGCAAGTTGGCTAACCCCCCGAAACTGGCCGTCGCGGCCGATCGCTCGGTGAGCACCAGAGTCCCCCGAGGTCCCGGGGGAGACTATGGCCGAAGTGAACAAGGATCTTCCCCCCAGAGGGGAGGGGGGGTCGGAGTAGACAGAGGGGGTCCCAGGTAGGGTCCCCACGAAGCCCCCCCAGAAACCAGCCCGGAACCTCTCCTCCCACAGCGCGAGCAGGGTTCCCGCTAGCCAAGCCAGGGCCCCGAGTCAGCTAAGCCTGCTACCATTGCCAGCAACCAGGGCACTATGCCAATGACCCCCGATGCCCTCTGTTCAAGAAGCCCGCCGCTGCGGGTCCCCCAGCACGCCAGATAGCCTTTGTAGCCTTAGAAGAAGAAGAGGGGGAGGATTTCGAGGGGGGTGACCCAGCAGCCATGATTCTAGTCTCCCTGGGTGATAGGGAAATGGTCCCCGGAGCCCCCCTACCCGACAACACGGAGAAGTAGAGACAGCAGGTGATCGTCAATGGCCACCACATAGGGGCGCTCCGAGACACAGGGGCTAGCATCACTGCAGTGAAATGTCACTTGGTCACCGAAGCTCAAATCGTACCCCGCGTCTCCTGCAGGGTGATCGCAGCTGATAACTCCGTCCGCACCTGCCAGATAGCTCAAGTCCCGTTCGAATGGGGGGCGTCTCCGGGGAGTTACGAGTAGCGGTTCGCACCGACATGCCCGTGGACTGCCTGCTCGGCAACGACTTGGAGAGCTCCCCGTGGAAGCAGGTAGAGCGTAGGACCCACCTGGAGATGGTAGGCATACCTGAATGGGCCTGTGTGAGCACCCGTTCCATGACCACCCGAGTGGCCACCCCGAGGGGGTAATCCCTGAGAATGCCCAGCCAGACCCCGAGGACCCCGAGGTCCCAGAGTCATCTGGAACAACCGAGCTGTCCCCCGGGGAGAGCCTCGCCTCCGACGCAGGTCCCCTCGGCCCTGACGTCGATCAGACCCCGAGCCTGGACGACCTTCCTGAGCTGGCCCAGTGGCGCCAGGAAGGAGGACCGTCCCGAGAAGAGTTTTGCCTCAAACAGACGTCCTGTCCGTCCTTGGTTGGACCGCGGCAGCAGGCCGCCGCCCAAGCCGCCGGTGACCAGTCCGACTCCCACTTTGTCTACTGGAAAAACGGCCTTTTGTACAGCGAACAGAAGTCGGCCGAGCTAGGGTCAGCCCGAGTGCTGGTGGTACCCCTACGCTTCCGCGGCTTCCTCCTGAACCTGGCCCATGATGTGCCCCTGGCGGGACACTTGGGACAAGACAAAACGTATCACCGCCTGGTTACACACTTTTACTGGCCCGGCATGCGCTCCGATGTGGAGGCCCACTGCAAGTCCTGCCCCACGTGTCAGTCCAGCGGGAAGAGCGGAGGAAGGCGCAAGGCCACCCTCCAACCCTTCCCCGTGGTCAGTACCCCCTTTGAGTGGGTGGGAATAGATATCGTGGGGCCTCTCGACCCTCGGAACTCCTTAGGCCACCGATTCATCCTCGTCTTGGTGGACCATGCCACCTGATACCCCGAAGCCATTCCCCTCCGAACGGTGACGGCCCCCGTAGTGGGGCGGGCCCTCATGGGAATCTTCTCCCGGGTGGGATTCCCCCGATAAGTCGTGAGCGACCGAGGAACAAACTTCATCTCGAAGTACATGAAGTCCCTCTGGCAACAATGTGGGGTGACCTACAAGTTCACCACCCCATATCACCCCAAAGGTAACGGTCTGGTTGAGAGATTCAACCGGACCCTCAAAGGAATGATCATAGGTCTCGAAGAGCCCCTGAGGCGCAAGTGGGACGTCCTCCTTCCCTGTCTCCTCTTCGCGTACCGCGAAGTCCCCCAGAAATCCTTGGGGTTTAGCCCCTTCCAACTGCTCTACGGGTACCCCGTCAGGGGGCCCCTCAGCCTGGTCAAAGAAGGGTGGGAAACTGCGGCCCCGAGCCCCCTCCAGATTTGTTTCGATACATCCTGGCCCTCAGGAACCAGACTCGGAAGTTCCGAGAACTGGCCGAGGCAAACCTTGAGGCCAGTCAAGAAGAAATGAAACGGTGGTATGACCAGAATGCCACTCTGGTCGAGTTTCAGCCCGGACAGCAGGTCTGGGTGATGGCCCCCGTGGAGCCCTGTGCCCTGCAAGACAAGTGGACAGGGCCCTTCAAGGTGGTGGAGCGCAAGAGCCAGGTGACCTATCTCATCGATGTGCAGTCCCCCAGGCCCCCCTTGAGGGTCCTCCACGTGAACCGCCTCAAACCCCACTTCGCACGGTCCAAGTTGAGCTTGCTCCTCGCCACTGACGATGGAGAGGAAGAGGAAACGGAGCCTCTCCCCGATCTCCTGTGCGCAAAAGAAAAAGACGGCTCCGTAGAGGGAGTGAGTCTCTCCTCCTCCCTCACCCCTGAGCAGCGTGAGGACTGTCACCAGTTACTGGGACAATTCTCCAACCTTTTCTCCCTCATCCCCGGCGTCACCAGCTGGTGCGTCCACGACGTGGACACCGGGGACAGCCCTCCGGTACGACACAGAGCCTACCGCGTCCCTGACCGAGTCCGGGCCTGCATCAAGGCCGAAGTCTCTAAAATTATATCTCTAGGTGTGGTCGAAGCCTCTGACAGCCCATGGGCTAGCCACGTGGTCCTGGTTCCGAAGGCGGCCGCCCCCGGTGCTGTTCCCTCGCTGAGGTTCTGCATCGACTACCGCGGCCTTAACGCAGTCACCAGAACTGACACCCATCCCATTCCCCGAGCAGACGAGCTTATTGATCGCCTAGGGGCTTGCTCGATTTCTCAGCACATTTGACTTGACCAGCGGATACTGGCAGATCGCCCTCACCGAAGGGGCCAGAGAGAGATCCGCTTTTTCCACCCCAGATGGTCACTACCATTTCCGGGTGATGCCCTTCGGGATGAAAAACGCCCCGCCACCTTCCAGAGGCTGGTTAACCGGGTACTGGCTGGGTTGGAGGAGTTCAGCGCTGCGTGTCTGGACGATATCGCAGTGTTCAGTTTCCAATGGTCCGAGCACCTCCAGCACCTCTGGGCGGTGCTGACGGCCCTGCAGAGGGCCGGTCTCACCATTAAAGCGAGCAAATGCCAGATCGGACAAGGATCCGTAGTCTACCTGGGGCACCAGGTCGGAAGCGGCCTCGTAGCCCCCCTCCAGCCCAAGATAGATGCAATCGTGGCCTGGGAGGCCCCCAGGACCCAGACGGAAGTGCGGGCGTTCCTAGGGCTCACGGGGTACTACCGAAGATTTATCAAAGGATACGGCAGCATCGTAGTCCCCCTCACGGAGTTAACCTCCAAGAACCAGCCGAAGACAGTCAGCTGGACCCCCGCATGCCAAGAGGCGTTTGAAACCTTAAAAGACGCCATGTGCACTGCCCCGTCCTACAGGCCCCCGACTACTCCCGAGAGTTCGTGGTCCAGACGGACGCGTCCGAGCATGGCATCGGAGCGGTCCTATCTCAGGTGAACGAAAACGGTCTAGACCAGCCCGTGGCATTCATTAGCCGGAGGTTACTCCCTCGAGAGCAAAGGTGGAGCACCATCGAGCGGGAGGCCTTCGCGGTGGTTTGGGCCCTGAAGAAGCTGAGGCCCTACCTGTTCGGCACTCACTTCCGGGTCCAGACCGACCACTGACCCCTCCGGTGGCTAATGCAGATGAGAGGGGAGAACCCCAAACTGTTGCACTGGTCCATCTCCCTCCAGGGGATGGATTTCACTGTGGAGCACCTGCCTGGTGTTGACCACGCCAACGCAGACGGCCTGTCCCGATTCTTCCGCCTCAGTGAAGAGAACCCCCAAGAGGATGGGTAGTTCTCTCCGACTTTCAGTTGGGGGGGACGCGTGTTGGACCTGGCCTCATGGCGTGGTTCCCCCCCGTTCCTCAGCACCCTGTTAGCATAGACATGCACCCCGAGTTCCCTGCGCAGTACCCCATTAGCGCAGCCGGCACCCCGAGTCCCGGGTCGGCCGGCTCCCTGCCTGACCAGCCCCACTTATCGCGTCCCACTCCCGGCTCCGAGCGCCTAGAACCTGCATGCCCCACAAGGCCCGGCAGCCATTTTCCCTTCCCGAGATCCCTGACTCCCTGGGCCTAGCGTGACCCCGGCCCCAGCGAAACTCAGACTCCCAGGTGCCCCAGTCCCGGCTGGGGGGTAACGGGCTCCCCGAGTGAGATAAGCCACGGAGTTTCGGTCACACCTTTGGCCCTCCCCTGTGGGCCAGTTTCGTTCGCACCTCTGGCCTCCCCGAGTGCTTGCTCCAGACCTGCGGGGCATCTGGGAAATCCCGGGCGCATCCTCAAAGGATCAAAGAACCAACCGCCGGACCTCGCCAACGACCAGCCCCCAAGGCATGAGATCTCCGCCCGCGAGGGTCCGGACATCAAAGGGCCACTGGACCATATCAAGGCCCGCACCACAACTAGCGGGCAGTTGTATCCTGGACCTGAAAGCACTGCTGATCTGATCGCGGCTGCTCCTAAGAAGAACTCAACCTTGCATCGCTGAGCCCTGCTGACGCTGTCGCAGCTCCTTCTTCGCAACACGGAACTGAACCCCCTGAGCCCTGCTGACGCTGTCGCGGCTCGACCTTGCAAAGACCTCGGAGCCCTGCTGACGCTGTCGCGGCTCGAGCTTGAACTCGTAACCATCTGAGCCCTGCTGACGCTGACGAGGCTCCTCAAGAACTTCTCCGGATCGAGCCCTGCTGACCTCGTCGCGGCTCGAGGAGTACTCTGGTCCGGCTGGACAACCGACGCTACCATCCCGACCTGAGCCGACTCGACGTGAGTGAAGCAGCCAGTACGACCAGCATCTCCCGTATCCCCCGGCTCAAGGATTGAGAGCTGTGCGCAGGGTACGTCTCGTACTGGCCCAAAGGCCAAAGACTGTCCCGCTTCCCTCTTCCCAAATCCTCAAAGACTTTGCGATCACTCGATCCTTTGTACATAAGAGTGCTACGTCCTTTTTACTGTTTATAAAGAACTTGTTGTTGAAAACCCACGGTGTGGTGTCCGTTCGTAAGTGTGGTGTAAGCTCAGTGTGTACGATCCTAGACTCGAAGTCCTCTCCGGTTGGGACCTCACGATAAGACTCGGCAGTATCCGTGGGAGCGGTGGGTCCTGGGGTGGTCGGGTGAGCACAACCTGGCCCTCCGAGATCACCCCTTCTAACAGTTATGTTCTGGAGGTCATGGATTAGAACCCTGGCAAGGCAAATTTATCCTTCTATAATTTTAAGGAGGGTAAATTGATTACCGTAATATTAGCATCTATTCTTTACAGATTTAAAAAAGTTTCATTATTATATTGATGTTGAAAGACTAAGGGAGTATTTTAGAGTTTGGGAGATGCAGGATATCAACAAAGAATGTGTGGACACCTTGTCTGCCCTCTTTTTAGCATCTGCACATTTATGTACTCTAAATAAAGCAGACTTAGTGGCAAACATCTCTAAATATCCTCAGAAGTCTGCATTCTCCACATCATTGAATACCAATCTCTCCATAGCTGAAAACACAATATATATTCTTGTACTCTTTAACTGCTCTACAGACACAGCATTTAGTCTGAAACAAATGCCTGCTTTATTTTATTGCAGGATTATGTATGTGTGTGGATATTAATAGGAAATTGTGACCTACTTAAAGGTGAGAATGTTTTCACCCGTTCCAGTGAAGAGAAAATGATTCTCTAAAATAGCCATTTAGCAGTCTATTTCAAATTATTCACAACAGCGAATAGTTTCTTTGGTCAGGCAGTGGCACCACATCTGTTAGAAGCATGAAATTTCCATTTACGAACCAGGCTCTTTGCCCTTCAATATGAAGATCTGAAATATGTTACATAAATCACCCTGAACTTCGCGATTAGAAACTTATAAAATACTTCTTTTGATACTATTTGAGAAGGCAAATCGAAACTTCAAGAGCCTTTGGTCGCACACAGTCTAAAAGATTTTTTTTCATAAATGTGACCAGGAGTCATTTAACCTCAGCGGCCATGGAGCTTAAACAAAATGTCAGATTTTTGTGCTGCTCTGAATTCACCAAGAGGTTACGGCTTGCACAGTTAGTGCCCCTGAATTATAAATTAGTCTAAGCGAATGAATTTGCCTCGAAGGAAAATATAAATTTTTTAAACTGAGCAGAATTTTATAATCTAGATTTGCACTCTGAATAAGAAGAATATGATATAGTACTGATCAAATAAAAGTTACATACATAAGATACAGAAAGGTTTGAGGAGGAAGAGTGCACATTTACAATTTCTGTACTTGCTTAAAGCTTAAAACCTTAAATCCTTTCCTCTCTGTAAAGTTAAAACCTACAGCAAATGAGGAATGGATATATATATATATATATACATATACATTTGCGTGTAACGCTCCCTGGAGCACCGAACAAACAGCACAGCCAGACAGAGAAACGGACACAACTCCGGTAGTTTCTGCAGCAAAATTCTTTTTTTTATTTTATTTTATCATGTTAGATGCAGTGTCAAAGGTGCCGCGATCCGACGCGTTTCGGCGATCCTGTCGCCTTGCAAACTCATCATATATATATAGATACGCAATTTGCCCTTCACATTCCAAGGTCACTCAACAACGTTCTGCCCTCCGGCTCTGACTTGCAGCCTGCCTTCTTGCTTTACAATTCATTAAAATTGCTGACGCGTTTCGGGGTTCACAAACCCCTTCATCCTGGGCTGCACCAATGACAATCGAAACACGCATTACTTTTCGTTTCCGGTTTCTTTTATTGCAAGCCCCACGGTGGGCGTATGCTGAGTGCACAGTCCTACTGATGCTTCATGGGACTTGTTGTCCGTAATGCGCACACATGCTGACTTTTAGTAAGTTCAATTGTCCATTAGTCAATAATGCTTTATTTATTACCTATAGTAGGTTGTTTTGCATTCGAGCAGGCTCTCTGTTGCATAGAACGCTGTGCCAAGGAATTCCGCAGCGTTGTGGACTCCAGCCTCGCCCCGTTGTAAGTAGCGTTTCTCTTCCTGCAGGCGATGGTGCCCTCGGCACGGCCGGGCCGCCGTGTGGAGTATGTAGATACGCAAATTGCCCTTCGCATTCCAAGGTCACTCAACAACGTTCTGCCCTCCGGCTCTGAAGGGCAATTTGCGTATCTACATACTCCACATGGCGGCCCGGCCGTGCCGAGGGCACCATCGCCTGCATCAGTGATGTAATTTGAGATGTCATCAGTGATGTCACTGACCATGTCATGAATGATGTAATATGTGACATCATCAGCAGTGAATTGAGGGTGCGCGAAATATAGTTAGTACAACTAACTATATAGGAGCAATTTCAATGGTTTTGTATGAGTGAAATGTCCAGCTAACTATAACACCCCTAAAACTTATAGTTTTTTGAGTGAATTTCAAAGGTTTTTTAAATGCTAATTCCTAACTATATAAGGCCTGAAACCTATGGTTTTTTCAGTGAATTTGCAAGGTTTTTTAAATGCTAATTCCTAACTATATAAGGCCTGAAACCAATGGTTTTTTCAGTGAATTTCAAAGGTTTTTTAATGCTAATTCCTAACTATATAAGACTTGAAAGCCCACCAGGAATCTCCAGTATGCGCCAGGGGACTGCATTGCAGAGAGGTGTAATGAAGCCACGCCCCTTTTTACACCTCTCTGCAACGCAGCCCCCGGGCGTGTTTGCAGAGGGGGAACTAATTCCCCTTGCATACTGGGGGTCCCTGGGGGCCAACTAGCCCACCTTGAACCTGCAGTATGCACCTGGGAGCTGCATTACAGAGGTGTAATGAGGCCACACCCTTTTTTACACCTCTCTGCAATGCAGCCCCCGTGCATGTTTGAAGAGGGGGAACTAATTCCCCTTGCATACTGGGGGCCAACTAGCCCACCTGGAACCTCCAGTATGCGCCAGGGGGCTGCATTGCAGAGGTGTAATGAGGCTATGCCCCTTGTTACACCTCTCTGCAACGCAGCCCCCTGGCGCGTTTGCAGAGGGGGAACTAATTCCACTTGCATACTGGGGGTCCCTGGGGGCCAACTAGCCCACCAGGAGCCTCTAGTATGCGCCAGGGGGCTGCATTGCAGAGAGGTGTAATGAGGCCACACCCTTTTTTACACCTCTCTGCAACGCAGCCCCCGTGCATGTTTGAAGAGGGGGAACTAATTCCCCTTGCATACTGGGGGTCCCTGGAGGCCAACTAGCCCACCTGGAACCTCCAGTATGCGCCAGGGGGCTGCATTGCACAGAGGTGTAATGAGGCTATGCCCCTTTTTACACCTCTCTGCAACGCAGCCTACTGGCGCGTTTGCAGAGGGGGGACTAATTCCCCTTGCATACTGGGGGTCCCTGGGTCATATCTACCCAAACGCCGATATTCCGAACGATTGAAAATGACTTTTCTTGAGAAACATTTGGATTTGGATTATCATGTTCTATACTTTGGAATTTTTGAAAGACTGACTTTGAGGATGCTATAAATTACTCAAGTCTGCCCGAATTGTGTGGGTAAAATAAATACCTAGTCACTTTGAATAAGAATGTACTTACGTCTCGTCTAACATTTGGAAGAAACATCTAGTAATATGACAACAGGATACCGACATAACTTGAAGGAAATAAGAACGCCCTGAAGAAGTTCTGTTGTACAGAATGAAACGCGTCGGCTGGCTGTGGTACATAAACTTAAGGAAAATAAAAGCATTTGAATATACACCAAGATTCAGGCTTCAATAAGGACTCTAAGTGATATGATTTGATTGGACTTATTGTGCAAGTGGTGCTGTGCCAAACTTTGGAATATTCTCCACTACTCTCTACTACTTACTCTCTACTACTCCACTACTCTCTAATACTTACTCTCTACTACTCATTCTCTACTACTTTACTACTCTCTACTACTCTCTCTCTACTACTCACTCCCTACTACTCACTATCTACTACTCTCTACTACTCACTCTCTACTACTCTCTACTCTCTACTACTCACTCTCTACTACTCTCTCTCTACTACTCACTCTATACTACTCACTCTCTACTACTCTCTACTACTCACTCTACTTCTCACTCTCTACTACTCTCTACTACTCACTCTCTACTACTCTCTCTCTACTTCTATCTACTACTCACTCTCTACTAATCACTCTACTACTCACTCTCTACCACTCTCTACTACTCACTCTCTACTACTCTCTGTCTACTACTCTCTACGACTCACTCTACTACTCACTCTCTACTACTCTCTACTATTCTCTCTCTCTGCTACTCACTCTCTACCACTCACTCTCTACTACTCTCTACTACTCACTTTCTACTACTCTCTACTACTCACTCTTTACTACTCTCTACTACTCACTCTCTACTGCTCTCTACTACTCACTCTACTACTTACTCTCTACTACTCTCTACTACTCACTCTCTACTACTCTCTACTACTCACTCTCTGCTACTCTCTCTATTGCTCTCTACTACTCTCTACTGCTCACTCTCTACTCTCTATTATTCACTCTCTACTCTCTACCTCTCTACCTCTCTCTACTTCTCTCTCTACTAGTCTCTACCTCTCTACCTCTACCTCTCTACCTCTACACCTCCACCTCTCTACCTCTCGCTACACGCACAGATATACACATATATATATGCATATATATGCATATGCATTTATATATATGTATGTGTATATAAATATATACATACATATATAACATATATAATCTGCATATCTATATAAATACAAATATAAATGCATGCATACATATACATATATGCATACATATGCATGTTATTTACATGAAAGTTTTAAAAACACTAATAAAAGCAAAGCTAAAAAGCCACCTCATTACAAACAGAATGGCTTTAACTTAAACGAGGGCGAGATCTATTGCATTTTCAATGCTTGTTTACTTTGGTTCCATCAAGAAGGCATTCAGATGTGTCACACATTTGCCATAAATTCTGAATGTTAGCACTCTAGTTGCTCATTAGATCACTGTAGTAAAGCTACTGTTCACCAGGGAGGTCTGCTGCTGGTATTCAAAGTGCATGTTTCAGTCTGCATGTCAGAATTTTTTTAATGAAAAAGAAGAGGATTTGAGAAGTCACTCAAAATGTGCCCTAATTTTTCTTCCTGAAGCACTAATCATACTTTCTATGGCAAAATTAACCCCCTCATTTTGTTCCTTTTTAAATTAAATGTTTTCAGACTTACCACTTCATTCCAATCAAGATGGCTTCTGGTGTGCCATACTTTTGTCATAAGTAAGACTGTTAGCGCTCTAGTTGTTCTATAGAACACTCTGGGACATTCTGTCATTGGGCTATACTTGGGCTACATCTGGGTGATATTTGGGCTACATTTGGGCTCTTTTGTCTCTGGTGGCCATCTTGGGAGACTGCATGTCAGAATTTTTTAATGAAATAGAACAGGATTTGAGAAGTCACTCAAAATGTGCCCTAATTTTTCTTTCTGCAGCACTAATCATACTTTCTATGGCAAAATATACCTCCTCTTATTGTTCCTTTTTAAATTAAATGTTTTAAGACTTACCACTTTATTCCAATCAAGATGGCTTCAGGTGTGCCATACCTTTGTAATAAGTAGGACTGTTAGCGCTCTGGTTGTTCTTTAGAACACTCTGGGAAGCTGCAGTAGAACACAAAGGGATCAGCTGACAGTCTCTGTCCTTGTTGGATGTACATGTTTTACTGAGAATGTCAGACTTCATTCTCAAATGACTGAGAAAGATAATGT
This sequence comes from Lissotriton helveticus, assembly GCF_964261635.1. Taxonomy (NCBI): domain Eukaryota; kingdom Metazoa; phylum Chordata; class Amphibia; order Caudata; family Salamandridae; genus Lissotriton; species Lissotriton helveticus. The sequence continues at coordinate 1,771,463,819 of NC_136063.1, forward strand.
GAATTTACAGAAAATATGCTTTCAGTTTAGCTTATAGATACCCTTCCAAACCACTGTGGGAAAAGCATGAGATAATAGTTTTCTTTCAAACATGATTCATGATATCCCAGCAGAAGTCTTTTTTACATGGTAAAATCACCTTAGAACACACCACAATTCCTAAAATGAGTATGGTACCATCAACAAATGATTTATAATATAACTAAAGTCCTAAAACCTTCTATTAACTACAATGCTTTTTAATGAGGTGCTATCATGTATATTGGTCCCAAGATGGCTGCCAACACTTCTTGGATGAAGTGCTGACAGCCAATCAGATCTCACGCGTACCCCGCGATTTAAAAAAAAAAAACTCTAGCTCTTAACCTAGTGATCATGCATCCCTTTTCTTCCTGAAAAGCCTGCCATGCACTGCAATTACGCTTGGCACTGACCATTTCCCTATAGGGAATGCTTCATTTTAGTTTATGTGGGTGATGGCTATCTGCATGGAGAATGCTATTCCCCACAGTACTGTTACGATACAGTCTGGTTTGTATCCTCCCATTGTTTATCTTAACTGAAACATCAAGAAAGTTAATTTCAGTGGCATGGATTTTGTGTGGGAAGGCTTAATTGAGATCGTTGCATGCAATGTGTGCCAGAGTATCATGCAAATCTCTTCTGGGACCTTCCCAAATTGTCAAAATTAGTGGATCAACAATTCAACGTGTCTGGTCCCTCTTTCATTTGCCTCCATCCACACATATTGTTCCTCCCAGCACCCTATGAAAATACAAGTATGACTAGTAGCAAAGCAACTCCCCACAGCAGTCTCAACTAACTTGCGATACCAAGCATCATTAAACATGAAAAAGTTGTTCTCCAAACAGAATCACAACATATCAAGCAGCATCATTGAATGGTCATTTTTGTGTATGGCTCTATAACAAAAAAAAAATCTGCAACCCTGAATCCCCAGGTTATGGTCAACCCATGTATATAAGGACAACAAATCCACAGTAACAAGTCTGTAGTCAGATTGCCATGGTACATCACAAACTTTAGTGATACAATCCGTACTGTCTCTAGTGTAGAAAGGAAGTGCAAGAACATATGGAAGTAGGACAAATTTAGGGTAGATTGAGGACCAGTGCCAGGGGGTCGGGGTATCCTACCCTGCCCCTTTTTCTTTCTATCGAATACTAAAGCCAAGTCCCAAGATGGCTGCCAACTCTATCTGATTGAAGTATGCAATCTGATTGGCTGCCAGCAATCAGTTTGCAGCAAAGGGACTGTCAAATCCTAAGAGGATCTGCGTCCCTAGATATATAAATTTGGTTTACCTTCAATTTCTCGACAACTGCTGAACAGATTTACCCCAAATAACAAAAACAGTGATCTGTGGAACACAATCTATCTTTCTGCCAAATCTGGTGTACTTCAATCCAGCATTTCAGGCTGTAGTCGTGTTCAAAACCCCCATGGTAATTAACATAGAAAATACCCCACGCCCCCCTTTTCTCATGCCCTGCTTGATGGAAACTTTCCATTGACAACAAGACCCACAGGCACACTTTTTTGGGCTAAACTTTGTGAAGATGCATCGAACAGCGCCAAAGTTATAGGCAAGTCAAAAAACACTTTTCCTATGGGACATGATACTAAATATAACTACTTACTGGCGACCACCAGAAGGTATTATATGTTCTTTCCTCCTAACCCTCTTTCTCTGCTTTACATTTATAAGTCCATCCATCTCCAAGCATCTAATTTCGTCACTGGGGGTTTCCACCAGAGAAATTAAATTGACTGTCACCATCTGGCAAAGAAAACAGACCTAGCTAAAATTTATTGTCAAGCTGCAGGAGACGCACAGTCGGATCAGCTTACCTGGTCCTACAGGAGAGGCTGCAAATTAAATAGAAAATGGAAAAAGGAAAATGTATTTATTCTATTAAGTAAATGTTCATGCAGGTGCTCTTTTATGATAACCTGGTCCTGTAAAAAACATAATGACCAGCTTCTCTACTCTCCCACGTCTGATAAATGAATTATTTTTGTCTTTTACTCCAACCTCTTCCTACGCTGTTGTATCCATATTTTGTATCATTGCACTTACCTTACTCTCATTATTTTTACACTGAAATGAAAAACATTATTTTCTAGTAAACATACATCATATTAAATAAAATACATTTTCCTTTATAATGGGGCTACAGGTATAAAACTAAGCGTGTATGTGATAGAGAATCAAGCGCACATATTTCACACGATACCCGGTACTAACACTTAATTATCAACACCTGCACTTATAATAGTCTGCCACATAGTGGCGATCTGTCGAATTTAGAGATGAGCACATCAACAGTTGATTATTAATTCAGTATAAATAAAAAATGTCCAATACCTGCCGCCCACGCTATCCTTATTGATTGAGGGGCCTGTAATACTCTGAACCATCTCAATTACAGGAGTATGATCGGTGTGACGGTACTGTCATTGGCAGTACTGGGAGAGGCAGTAGGTGGTGCAAGCTAGAGTAGCCACCTGATGAGGGCCCCTGCAGATTTATTTTTACAAACTAAGTAAGCACTGTTTATCCCTCGCTCCGAAACCAGGGAATTGGCAAAATGTATCATTATTGTGTTTTGGACAGCTTTTAAACATTACAAATGTTCCATTGCACTGACTTGAACTTTTTTTTTTCTTTTTTTTTTTAAATACATTTTATTTGTCCTCATACATGCCACCAGAAATAAATAAACTCTAGATGGGGTTCCTCCGCGCCTTCCACACAGACCTATTAGATGACCGCCCTAATGGATGGCCTGTGAAGGGCATACAGAGTTCACCCAGAGGTAAGGCTGTTTCCTGGTCCCACTCCCATTCACCGCACCTAAACAACCGTATGTTACTAGGGAGGACCGGACAACAAACCTCTGGTATAATCACAGGACCGACCTTACTTCTCCCTCCAGGTCTCTAGAGCCGCCCAGATCTTGTTGACATTAGATTTGTCACAGGCCATGTCCGATTGACTAATCATGATTTGATTTGATTTGATTTGATTTGGACTTGTAGAGCGCATGGCTGCCCTGGAGCGTGATATTTTTAAGACAATCTGCAAATGAAGGTGGAGTCTCAGATTTCCATACTCTGCAGATTTCCCTAGTGGCAATAACTATTACATAGAATACAAATTTCGAAACAAGAGCACTTATACAATAATCCGGCAGAAAACCAAAAAAGATTAGTCTTGGGCTTACTTCAATCCGCTTCAGCAGCACGTCCTCGAGAAAACCACATACCTCAGTCCAGTAAGAGCCGATCTTTGGGCAATCCACAAACATGTGTAGATCGTCTGCGGCTGGGTATTTACATCTGGGACAGCTATAGATCCCCCAGTCAACTTAGACAATTTCCCAGGAGTCCAGTACACTCCATAAGCGGTATACAGATGATTCCTCCTAAGGGTAGCTGGTTTGATCACTGTCTGTAACATAATAAAGGAGTCACACCAAATTTTCCGAATCCCCTCCCAGTCTCCTGAGAAAGTACTGCCCCAGATGTTTCCCAGTTCCAAATCCAGGCGGTCCTCCGCACCCACAAGGCCCCATACCAGAACGGAACCTCATGTTTCCATGGACCCGTTCTGGAGACAGAATCACTGATCATACTGGCACCCTCGTTGCCCCATGACTGCGTTGCCCACCATGCGGATAGCTGGTAGAACTTAAATCTCGTTAATGTCCCATTAGTCAAGTTAAAAAAAGACTCCCAGCTAATACTTTGTGAATCATTACGGAGATCGCCCCACAGAGTAATACCTGCTGATTTAAGCGGCTGGCACAGTTGGTCCTGGAGACATTCAGGAGTACCAGGAGAGTCCCAAGTTGGAGCCTGTGCTGTATAGTATGGTGTTCTCAAGACTCTCCTGAGATACCCCCAGTTATTGAGTGCAGCTAACAAGGTCTTAAGCCAGACTTTTTTGTAAAATTTGGGATCACCAGATTTGTAAAGGAAAAACTCCTGTCCCTGCGGCACATCATGTAGCATTGCTGAAATAAGAGGCCCAACGAGGAAGAGTCTAATTTGTTAGCCAAAATTCGAAATTCTTAAAGTGGAAAGCGTGGCAGTAAGAAAGTAGGTCGGGTAAGGCCAGTCCCCCTAGCTTTAACCCTCTCCTGAGTTTTTTCCATGCTATTCTCGGGGTTTTTGTAACCCATATAAAGGAACCGATTTTACCTTGGAGGGTAGCAAGATCCTTAGTACTAAAAGGTAGTGGGATTGTGTTAAACAAAAAGGTTAATTTGGGCAAAACTATCATTTGTACGAGGTTGACTCGCCCATATATATCCAATGCCAAGTTCGCCCATCTCAGTAGTAGCTTGCCAACCTCCTTAGATACCTTCTCCCAACTGATCTTTGATGTATCTGTGAGCTTCTGGGCTAGGTGCATCCCCAGGTATCTCATCTGCCTCTTTGCACCCTGTATTGTGTTCACATAATTCCATCCCATTATTTCGTTTTTTTCTCTATTAATTTTATAGCCCGAAATTTTACCAAATTCATCAGCCAGTTCGAACAGCCTAGGTATTGCTTCAACATGATTAGAGGTATACATGAGAAGGTCGTCAGTATATAGGGTGATCTTAAGTTCCAAATCTGCAATTCTAAAAGGCCTAATATGGGGATCCGCTCTAAGGGAGCATACAAAAGGTTAAATATATAAATTGAATAATAAAGGTGACAAGGGGCAACCCTGCCTGGTACCTCTTGAGATGCTAAACCATTCAGTTAAAACACAGTTAACTAAAACTTTTGCTCGGGGTTTCAAATAAAAAGATTTAACAGCCTCAACAAAATTAATTGGAAAACCAAACGTATACATGGCCTCCCACATATAACACCAGTTCACCTGGTCAAATTCCTTAGCAGCGTCAATTGTGACAATAGTGAGTGGCAGCGTTTTATCTGTTGCAACATCTATTGCTCCAATAGCTTGAAAGGTGAGCTCGTTGAGCTGTCTTCCACGTATGAACCCCATCTGATCCGGGTGTATGATGGTTTTAATAATTTTAGCCATCCTGGTAGCCAATATCCCAGAGAAGATCTTAAGATCCCAATTTTGCAACAAGATCGGTCTGTATGTTTCAACTTTTAGGGATCCTTATTCTATTTAGGAATCAAGGATACCATTGCTTCGGACCATGAAGGGGGAAATGCCTTCTCCCAGTAAGTATATTTTATTAAACAGGGATTTTAATACCGGCACTACCCTGTCTGATAGACCAAGATAAACTTCAACTGGTAACCCATCAGGGCCGGCTGCTTTACCCCTCATTTTTTTAAGTTGTTCTCTAATTTCCACTTCAGAAATACTGGTAGATAAATACAGCCTGTCAGGTTCGGATAGGTGAGGGAGATCCCTCTGATTTAAACATGCCTTATCTTCGTCTTGTCTATAGATGATGTCCTCTCGATATAAATCATGCATAAAAGATCTTGCCTCCTCTCTAATTTTATCATCCTCATGTAGCAGGGCACATGATCCCCTTTGTACCAAGCTCTTAATATGGTTTCTTGCCCTGTCCTAGATTTCCATGCCAGCAGGGAGACGCATTTTTTGCCATAGGCGAAATGTTGTAGTTTGCTGGCATCCCATCTATCCTTCACGATCTTATCAATCTTGGCCTGGAAGTATGCCTGTAGAATCACCAGCTCCCTCTCCAACTGCGGCATAAGAACCCGGGAAGTCAGAGCTGCCTGCTGCAGCTCTGTCTCCTTTTCCTTAATCTTCTTAAGACCATCTATTTCTGCTTCTTTAATAGATTTTCTTTTGTGGATCATAAAAGAGCTCAGAAGTCCCCTCAAATATGCTTTAAGGGTCTCCCAAACTATCTGGTCACAAGTGGAACCTATATTAAAACTGAAAATGTCTTCTATTTTAACAACGAGCTCTGCCTTCACGCTCTCGTCCAGTGGCAGGGCCCTGTCGAGAGTCCACCTCCTCTCAGTCTTTTTAATCCTAAAATTAAGTACCAACTCGACAGCCGAGTGGTCAGATATAATCGCCGGGATATAAACTATAGACTTAATATCTGAAAGCATACTCTGAACTACTAAGAGGTAATCTATCCTTGAGTGTTGTTTATATTTTTTGCTGTAGAAGGAAAATTCTCTGGCATTACCGTTACTTAATCTCCAAATGTCCAGCAAGTTAAACTCCTTAGTAACATCTTAAGTATGGAGAGTGTTCTAGTTGGAACATTATATTTTACTTTAGAAGTCCGATCTAATTGCTTATCAAATATTAAGTTAAAGTCCCCGCCGAGTATAACTGGGGCAGATGTATATAACAGGCTGGCCTCAAGATTTAAAAGAGGACCTGAGTTGTCCTCGTTAGGCCCATAATAGACAGCACAAACTATTGGTGAACCACATATGGACAGGGTTGCCACCAGCCACCTCCCGGACTGGTCGGTATCCCATTTCTCCACCTTGATCCCAGTATTAGCTCTTATAATTATTGCTACCCCTCTTGTGCAGCCTCTTTGTTTAGAGCATATCACCTCCTGGACCCAGCTAAGCTTACTAAAACCCTGTTTGCACTCCTGGGCTTCTAAGTGAGTTTCCTGGAAAAAATAAATATGGGCCTCATTATTTTTTAAGAACTCACACACCGGAGATAACTTCCTGCTACTCCTAAGGCCGTTCACATTCCAGGAGAGGAGTTTAATCTCATATGACCTACTCATACTCTACCCATGAAACAACCCATCTTGAGCTGACAAAACCTGCTTTTATTCGTATGAGGACAATTTATTTTTCTATTTCATTCCCCTTACCTCCCCACGTGCAACCCTCCCTTGCCCACCACCGAGGAACCCAGTTGTGCATCTTATTTTTCCACATTACTTTCAGCAATGCGGGGAACTTCATTTGAACCTGTGCCCCCAAACTCCTCAATTCTGGCATTCTGGAGCCCAACTCCCACTGCCTTTGCGCTGTTCTCCCACCTATATCAGACCGGATTTGGTAGAGCCCAGCATCATGGTACAGTGCCGTCCCCGCTAAGGACCTCCCCAAGATCAACTCTTTTACTGTATAGGTCTGAAAGTTGACTAAAATTTTCCTGGGGGCCTTCCTATCAGGATGCAGCTTGAAGGGGTCCCTGTGCACTCTCTGGATCTCTGACTCTAGGTCGATGTCTTCTCGGTCTTTCAACACCCCCTCCCTTAGCAATTTACATACAAACACCTTAATATCCCCCTTCTCTGCCCCCTCTGGTATCTTAAGGATCCTTGGATTGTTTCTCCGGGCTTGCATTTCTAGCCTCTCCATATCCATCTGTAGTGATCTATTTTAGGCTTTTAAGCCATCTATATCCTTTGAGTTCCCCTGAACAGATTCTGATAGGGATTTAACCTCGAGATCAAGCGACCCGGTACGTGTACAGATATCGTCTAGTTTTGACTCTAGGGCTTCACACTTTTCATGAATCCCCTTCTGATTCGCCTCAGATATCTCAAATTTGGTCAGCAAATCACCCCTTAATGCCTGAAGCAAAGAGCCAAGTTCACCGCTGTCGATCTTTTCGCCTCCAGATGCCTGTGCTGTGGTGTCCTTATGGGCTGCCTTTAGGACCGGTGAATCTGGACGACTGACTTCAACAGGTACCGGTGCTTGTAGGACCGGTAGGATACATGTAGGAGGAGCAGGGACAGTAGTGGTATCAGTAATTCAAGTAATAGTACTAGAACTGCCAGGGGGACTTAAAAGAAGAGAGGTGTCACCAGAAGGAATCTCTAGCTGGTTCACAGAGCTATTCCCAGTAGCAACACTTGTACCTCTCTCAAAGTCCAGGATATCCGTGAGAGGTAAAAAACGATTCTTGAGTGGAATTGGGGGAGAACTGCACTGTGGGGCTGTAACTGGCTCCTCAGACCTCACTGCCTGCTCGATTTTCTTAAAATAAGTCTTAAGTGATGGGGTAGGTTTTTGGGTTGGGTGGGCGACCTTAGGCCCTTTCGATTTTTTAATATCCCCAGATTTTGCAGCTTTCCTTTTGCGTGGGATCGTTGGGGCCACTCCTCCTAAACACTCTGTAGGGTCCGGAATGCCCTTGGTTTTAAACTCGGAGTGGGACCGCAGCTGATATCTGTTTTTAATGGGGAAAGATAGCCCTCTATGGGAGCCCTTCCGGCTACCTTCATTCTACTTCTGCTCCTCCCAACTGATGACCACTGGCCAGGGGTATCAGCCTCCTCCCAAGGACCTTGAATGGCTACTGCTTCACCACCCCCACCCCTCAAGGAAACAGACGGATCGGAAAGAGCAAAGTCCAAATCCATACACCCAGCTCGCTCCCAACCGGCAAACACCTTACCCAATCTCCCGGTCCTAGCGTCCACCGCTGCCCTCTGCCTCGGATACCACAGTGAAGGCACCATCTCCACCGGCACAGAAAAGGAATATAAAAGGGGATATCTCAGCCTGGATAGCCCGCACAAGACCCAGAAAAGTGTTACGTTCTTACCGGGTACGTTTCCTGTGTTCAGCTTGGTTCTATGACACCGTCATCAGTCAGCAAGTGCTATGCTGCCCCCCGTAGCTCCCATGACTGGCGTCAACCCGCCGCCATGTTCCTCCTAAGAAAAAGAAGTGTGATTTTCATACTTTGATGTAAGCAGTTCTATTTGCCTACGTGCAATATGAGTGTGTGTGTGTGTGGCTCCAATGGTGTGTGTGAGGGTGTGTGTGCGTGAAATGGTGTGTGTTTGTTGGACCCACTGACTTGAACTTTCATGTATTCCAAATTATCTATAACCGTACCCTGCCAACATCATTCCTTATCTGTCCCATTATGTCAGGAATTACCAAGAGTAAAGCCACGACAAAAATTATGCCGGTATGAGCTCCATCAAGACATGTCAGCTCACAATATGTTAAGAATTGCACTATTCTGCAAGAGAGTCTAAGTATATGAGAAGAATCTTTACTATACTGCCAGAGCCACCAACGCGCAATAAAGTCCAGAATATTCCAAGATTTTCTTAGATTCTGCCAACAATGTAAGTAAGCCCTAATTGGGCACCTCTGTGCCATTTAACTGAAGAATAGGTCAAGAATGACCAGTACCCTCTCAGGATCAGCACTTTTTTGCACCAGTCAGAGGGGCTGTTGAACCGACCTGCTGTCTGTGTAGTTCAGTTGTGTCACAGCCAACTGTGGGGGATAAGGTGATACTGCAAGACTTTAAAAACAGTGGACATTGTCCTCACTAAGACTGTAGTACTGAGCTCTGCTCCTTAGGAAACTGTACCTGCTTCACTTGGGAGGCGTCTACATTGTTGCTGCTCTCTTCTCTATGATTGATGATTAGAGGTGGCTGTTACGCATTGAGCCAACCATTCCCACTGCCAAGACTTGGTAGAAGACAAGTTGGAGTATGTATGTCATGATAGGTAGCAGGCAGGATTGCCTGGAGAAGTATGGAAAAACAAGAACGAGTGCCGTTGTGGACTTTTTAGCAAGTGGGTTTGACTAAAGATAGGGACAGGCGGGGCAATCAATGTATGTTGCACCGCAGTCAATCACGAGTTAGCAAATTGAGATGGACTGGGGCAAGGGAAGAGAAGGGATAAGCAGGTAAGTCTGAAAGGCAAGGATAATTATGGAGTGCATCAAGTAGCTGGGATAGAGGTGAGGTGGGACTGAATTTAGGGGTCATTTGGAGGGGTATGGATCTGCTTCAAGTGGCCAGCAATGGATGGTTCATATGCAATTTTGGAGGTGGGGTATAGTTCCTTCCAGTTGCACAATGTTTTGTTTCAAGGTACTGCTACGTCACCCAATTGTGACAGAGCCTAACAAGAATCCACAGTGATTAAATAAAGTAACACATCTTAAAATATATTTGATGAGTCATTTATATTTTATTTTCTTTACCTCCACTTGAAAAGATTAATCATTTCTCAAAAATCCACTAGGGCATTTATTTAGGTGTGCAAATGCTTTGATTCACGAGTGTATACTTATATTGTCTATTCAGAAAACGGGATTTTAACATTCTAAATGGATTTATTCACACATAATATTAAAACTCTTCGGAATAATATTTCAAGTATGGAAATCGGATCATTGGGGCAAGGAATTGTAGTTTCTATTCTTCAAAAGATGATGGGCCTGATTCACAAAGGTGAACTTAGACCAAAAGTCTAACTTTAGTAGTAGTAAAGTTAGACTTTTGGTCTAACTTTACTTGTAGTAAAGTTAGACTTCAGGTCTAAACTTAGACTTTTGGTCTAAGTTTACCTTTGTGAATCAGGCCCGAAGAACTTTGCAAGGGGCACTCCAAACTGGATACAGTTGGTGAGTGAGTTCTCTCAACAGCAGCAGTATATGTGTATCCAGTTATGGGACATAAAGGGGACACCACATAAATTGGCAAAAAGGTTTCTAAATTGCTCAAATATTTTTCTCTTGGAAGAAAATAAAAGGTTAGTGTAAAGGCACTTTTTTCTATCATCAACATAGTCATAAATGCAAGCCATGTACATTAACACAAGTGTAAATGCATATTAATGTACTCCATGATATTTTTGTGAATTCACCCGCTTTGTAAATATATTCTGAAAGTAATACTTTCCTGATTATTTCAATGTGAATTGAGCTCATTGTGTGATTTCACATAGATCTATTACTGTGTGAGAAAGTGGAGTCTGCTGATTCTCATTTACTTTTCTAAATTTCAAAACGTTTATGAAGTGCGAAGTATGACACTTTTTTTTATATAAAACATAAGATGCTCTGAATTAATGAAAGGTATGAGCAGTGTCTCTTTAACGAATTTCCCGAACCGAAGCCACAGTTGTCTCCCCAGAACCTATAATCAGAGGCTATTCGAATAAAATCACAAAACGATTGACTGCAGCAGTATATCACGTCACAAACGGATGGGACATTCTGCTTCAACACATCATCCTAAAATGAATTTAACTAGAGAAAAGTGTGGAAACCTTGTCCGCCTTCAAGCTGGATTTGTCTCAGGTTATGTGCAAAGCTTATGCCTTTATTTACACCGGTCTACAAGTCCGTGAGCGCGTTACCAGTACTAAGTAAACGGTTCAATATGGTATAACAAATGTCCCAAACTATTCTACCAAGCAAAGTAAACTAAACTAAAGATCAGACACAATGGAAAGGAAACAACATTGAAATCGAACATCTTTCTTTCATTACAGTAGTCTTCAAATAATTGAAACAGGTTCAGTAAACTCATTTTAGGTGTGGCCTTCCTTACTCGAGATACATACGTTGCATTTAGTAGCACAGAGAATGCACGAAATTACTTGATAAGGACAATTTATTAAAATGTGAGTTTATTACATTCTTGTAAACAGTGAATGTGAGGAAAGTCGATTATTAGTTTGCACTTGGGAAACGTTCTGGTCCTTTTTCTCATCAACACGCTAGTCCGTGGGGTTCTCTGCAGCTTGGGTCCGACGTTATGTTCGACATTGGCAGACAAATGAATGCCAATGGTTTAGTGGAAGCCTTGGGTCTCTATGCCGTTCAAGGCTACCTACAAACATCAAGTAGCAGTATTGTAGGACTTTCAGAGACTGTGTCAAAAACTGTTATCTTTTTGCATTAGGTGAACATTTGGCGGCTCGGAGAAGTGCACTCTAGAACCAAACAAGGATCCAGGCCTAGGGTGGGCACCTCTTAGGGACTATGACTCAATCCCATGGGGTACACCAGAGGAGTCCATAGCAATTCCAATGGCAACAGTTCAGTTTGGCACTGTGCAGGTGCAGGGCTTCTTTAGCTTGGGTGTCGCAGAAGCTGTCTTCTCTTTCTGGAGTCCTGTCTTGGTTTTCTGAAGGTCACAGGTTGGTCAACAGTTCTTTCCGAGTTTAGCAGTGCTCTCAGACTGGAAGCCAAGGGTGCAACTTTTATGCCTATTTCAAGTTTGTTGCTATAGAAGAGTCCTTAACTACTGGGGTGAAATTCCCACTCTTATTTCACTTCCTGGTGTGGTGGCACGAAACAATCCCACAGTGCATCTTTCTGCCCAAATCCAAGATGTCAGGACGCTTCTTCTCTAGATCAGAGCTATGAGGACACCCCTGATGTGTGTCTAATGTAAAGAGCAACTCCTCCAGGAAAACCAGTTCTGCAATGGGGTTTCCCCTGCTTAAGGAGATGCCTGACTGTCTACCTATACAATGTGTAAGGCAGGCTATAGTGTGAGTCGCATTTGCCTATCAGATATGAATGCCCCTTTGAAGCTGGCTAATCTGTGGCCACGGCTCTCTGGCCATCCTATCAGGAGGAGCTCACACATCCTCACACCGACAGGCCTTGCCGGCCTTGCATTCCCCATTCCTGGAAGCACTTAACACCTCCTTGCAGGAAGGTAGCAGGCTGTTTCAGGTGCCAACTGTTGAAGTTAATCAGAAGCGACTACTAGAATTTTGGGTCAGGAAAGTGGTTCTCTCTACCACCACTGTTTCTCTGGTGTACCAAGGAACCAGGGAAACAGTGGTAGTAGAGAGAACCATCAGGAAAGGAGGCCCTTCTGGGGAATAACACCTATGTGTCCTCACCCAGTGGGATGCAACATCAGATAGAAAGGATTGTAGCATAGGACTGAAGTTTAAGCATCTACAATTGTTAAGGATGATCTAAGTTTATCTTTTTTTCTGTAGGTCATGATAATGGTACCTGTGTCATGGATTGATAATGATGGCTGCGTTTTATTCTTTCTCATTAGTTTCTTCCCTTTCCCTGTTTTTTCGATGATCCTCTATCATTCTTTTTTGTTTATTCCCAGTGACAATTTCAATGATGTATTACCCATAAATGCCAGTAAATAAGGTGGTGTCCATTCAGTGATGTTTAAAAATATCTTTCCATTGTGCAAACATGTCCCACTTTCTTCAAAACCAACAGAACATTTCGCAATTGAGAGTGCACTCATTCCTCCCATTAAAAATATACTGGCAAAGTGTCAACCATTAGAACCAATATCTAAAAGCCTGATTCCTGTTCCAAGACAGAGGAGACAAAGTCATAGGCGATCTACTCTCCTGACAAGCTGATAAAGCTACTCATCTGGCTGGGTTCCCTACAAGTAATCATAAAGATAATTAATTTCAGCACACAATAGAGAACTAGATATACTTGTACTTAAAGCATTTCCTCAACAAATATGAAAAGCTTGTTGTAGCATCCTACTCAGTCGGGCCTTCGCCAATGACGACGCCACACATGGAGAGTAGTTATACATGTTTTTATTCTTCAGCGTGTAAGCAAGAACTCAAAGTTCCAAGTATTCACTTCATTACCCTCCAACGCTTATGTCACAGGTCTTTGAACTCCATCAGGAACAAAAAGATTTCCATTATTCTTATTTTACACAACACTACATCTTCCCCTTTGTTAAATAAAAAGTTACAACTTTTTACACAAAATAAATGAATAAGTGAAAAAATAAACACATAAATAATTACAAATACATATATGCACTTATAACTCTTCAATAAGGATTTGTGGTGCTTGGATTACACGTCTTTATCAGGTTATTAGAAACTGGGAGCTGGCAGTCAAAGTGCCAATGGTCTGCATAGGTGAGGTGGAAACAACAGCAGTCGCCCGGATCATCAGCTGTCTCTCTGGTGACATCAATGTTTGGGGAAAGATGAGCAACTTGTCTGAAGTGAGAAAAATCTCTAGTTAGGGACTTCCCAGGACATTGGGCAATCACCATGTGTCCTTTGGTGGGTCTAACAGCAAAGGGCTCAGCCTGGAAGGGGGCATCAGATTTTCTAGATTATGGAACTAGTACTCAATCTTCTGTCTTGAAAGTGCTATATTTGACATGACTTTGCTTGTCAGCATAGATTTTCATTTTTCCTTAGCAACCAGAATCTTCTGTGCAAATTTATTTCTAAGTCCTTGATCTGAGGTTGCTCCATTGTGGTAACTTGTTCTTCACGGCACTCCCATTGGTACCTGGGTCCAAAGACGAGTGCTTTCCTGATGCATTACATTGAGATTGCTGAGATACTTGACTATTGAAGGGCGGGCCATTGTCATATTTCAAGAACCCATGGACACATGTTTCAAAGATGCCATCTTATCTTTAAATAACCTTTTCACAAGTAAAGGATTAAAGATCTCTTACGAAAACAGAAGTATTCATCAACAATGACCATTAGATGATGTCCATTTGCAAGAGGACCAACATGGTTAGGCAATTCTGACATATTTAAATGGTGCTGAGTAATGTAGTATGAAAGACAGTTGCATAAATGACAAATCTTTGATCGCTTTAAACCCTTGAATTGAAATGAGGAAACCAGACTCTGTCTCCACGAGCTCTCTTTGTGACAACTATTACTCAGCATCCCTCATGGGCTACTTCAATTACTTGTTGTCGTAGACTCTCTGGAAGGACAATTCCTGTACCTCGCAAAAGGAGGCCTTCCTGAGGTACAGACAGTTCATCTCTGACATTTCTGAATTTTTAAGTAAAGCTATAACTCATATGTAAGGCTTCTAATGCTTTTTGTCATTTGAATTTGAATCTGAATAACTGTTGGGGCATTTTTATCACTGTTTTAATTTATCTGTGTTTTACTGGGAATTTTATTTTATGGTGCAGTTTGGAACAAACTTGCATCTCATTTGGCCACCGTTGATACCCATAAGGAAACGGGTCACCCATGTTGCTTGAAATGTGTCACTTAAGATGTTATAAAAATAGAGGGCTTTGAGCGTTCACTCAGTGGGCGTGCCAAATGTAAGCCTGTCTGCGCCCCTCCGCGCACCGGCCATGTTCAGCACCAGCCATGCCGCCGGTGCAGTGTTTATCCACCAAGATAGAATTTAATATACGCGGGAGGAACTCCTAAGTATCGGTAAACACCCGCCTCTTTTATAAGAATTTACTCCACTAAAGATCACAGTGTTAACAAAACACCCTTAGACAGGATAAAATGTGGTCTGTTGATTGCTAGATTCTTTCCTAAACATGCAGACAAAATTAATGTAAGGCATGACACATGGAGGGTTTGATGTAATATTCATCACTGAAACGTGTAATACAGGGGAATCTGTCTCAGATTTCAATAGATCTTGTTTCAACAGATTTAAAGGCTTCCAAAAGCCCCAGAAGGCCAGAGATGGGGTGGATTAGGCATTCTCCATAAAGACAACTGGGACCTTACCGCTTTTCCTCTAGACAAGGCAGACGGAATTGAACTGTTAAGATTCCAATCAAAGGGTCACAAGGAAAATATGACTACGGGGATCCTTTGTTATAGGCCACCCAATACTGCAAATTCTTCCCTACCTTCTCTTTTAGACATCGCTACCAACATGAGGCTCAATCATACCAATCTCTTCATATTGGGAAACTTTAATTTTTTAGGCAGAAGGAGATTTATCTCCGGCCTACAAAGAACGGATGAGTACCTGTGAAACTATTGGTCTCCAACAGCAGGTCCAAGGCCCTACTCACAAAGCTGGCCACACTGTTGACCTCATTTTGTCCCCAGAAGGTCTAATTTCATTTGGGGAAAACATTCCTCTGTGTTGGACTGATCACTCACCGATAAATTTTCACCTGCATGTGGGCAGAAGGGATCCCCTCAAAAAACAAACACATATCTAGTCGAAAGCAGAGCATGGCATAAACTCCCAACTATTAAGTCTAAACCATTTCCTAAGGAGGTATACTTCTCCAGACTCCATAGAAGTGAATTATCAACATTTCGAAAAAGAGATCTCAAAAACATTAGACGAAATGATACCCTTACTACCTTGAAGCCCCGGAAAAAATATCAGCCCCATGGTACGATGTCACTCTGAAAGAAGCCATACTAAAATGCTGGCAATTAGAAAGGAGATGGAGGCGTCATTACTTAAAGGAAGACAAGACTCATTTAAAATCTGCATTAAATGACTATAAAAATAATTTAAGGAAAGCTAAAGCTAACCAATTTTAGATGGCATTGACAAACCCAGTGCATCAAATAAGTCTACCCCTAACATTAACTGTCCTTCCCAATTTGTCTTGCCACACCTCTTGGACTTCACTTCAGCGACCCAGCCCAGGCTGGACCCTACCTCAGTAGAGGCATTTAAAATCCATGAAGTCAGAATCCCCTTTCGACCCCTTCCCACCAAATCAATAGACAAAATTGGAAGATGAACTGTCAGGCCCTCTCTTAGAACTTTGTAACTTTGTAATCATTCCCTTGAAATGGAGACCGTGTATGACTGTTGGAAAAGGGCTATAGTGATGCTGCTACTGAAAAAAGCTTTGGCTTACCCAATTAGATCTAGCTAATTTTAGACCTATTTCTCTCCTACCCTTACCAATAGAAAACCTAGAGCGTTATGTCAGCTGCAACACCTGGAGAAACATGCATAGCTACAAGAAGAGCAATTTGGCTTTCGTCCTGGTCATGGAACCGAGACTTCACTGATCTGCGCTACTGATGAAATACAGGAGATAACTGACAATGGACAACTGTACTGGTACTCCTTGATCTATCAGCTGCGTTTGACACGGTTAACCATCGCACCCTCTTGTACAGACTTATTTTAGCGGTTGTCGGTGGCCCGATGTTAACCTGAATAAAATCTTATCTGACTGGCAGCTGTCAGGCTGTATCCATGCCACCATTTCCTTCTAAATTCAGAATGACCGCAAATGGCGTTCCCCAGGGCTCTTCTCTCAGCCCAGTTTTATTCAAAATGTACATCAAACCTCTAATTTTCCTTATTAAGTCCAACAAGATGAAGTTGATTAACTATGCGGATGATACCCAGCTGATTTCATCACTAAACAAAGTTCAGGCCGACTCTCTTGGCAATTATCGGGCATGCCTCCTGGATACATCTAAATGGATGAGCATAAATTCACTCAAAATGAATGGAAGTAAGAAGGAGCTCCTTTGCTGTTCACCTAGCAAAATATCCAATCCCTTACCCTCTAACTTCTGGCCTCTGCCCACGGAAGCCCCCTTGGGCAATTCAACTGTGTTACGAAATCTAGGGGTTGTTATAGGCGAAAGCCTCTATAGGGAAAAGCAAGGTAAATGGAATCACAGGGACTTGTTTTGCACTGATTCACTCCCTCGGGTAGCTATACTCACTGATTGATCCTCCAGCTAGAACATTGATTTCTAGAGGTGTAATATTAAGTAGGATGGAGTATTGATCACCCTTCTATTAGGAGCTCCAAGCTTTTTACTAAAAAAGTTAGAACACCTCCAGCTAGTCACGGCAACGGTAACAATAAATAGACCCCAATACTATTCTGCTACAAATGCCTTTAAAGATCTTCATTGGCCGCCTATTAAACAGAGAATAATAATCAAATCACTCTGTATTGTACACAGAGCATTACACAACAAAGGACCAAAACCTTTACAAACCAAACTAAGGAAATATACCCTTGGCAGACTCCTTCAATTAGCTACAGGTAACTATGTCCAAGAACATAGACTGAAAAAGTTCGACAATGAGGTAGAGCCTTAACTGCAAGAGCGGCTCAGATATGTAATACACTGCCAGCCTCATTGAGATCCCATACTGATCTTCTTAGGTTTAGAAAGTCCTTGAAACCGTGGTTCTTTCCTTACTAACAGTCAGGTTCTGCTCCTTCAGAATTATTCCAAATGACTCCCTAACATAGTGGTTTAGGTAGCACCAGGATATCATTTTTGGTCACAGTGCGCTTTTTATATACAAAATACAAATACAAATAAAGAACTCATTGTCACTGGTGAGTGGTCGAGAGTACTGGTTCCAAGATTGGTGAGCAATAATATCTTTCAATTTCCGCATGTCACTATCTTGGCTTGTGGTAGTGACAATTTGTTCTAATCATATGACAGCTGGTTTTACAATAAAAAGTATGTAGGCTGCAGCCATCTTCGATGGGGTACCAAGGCATTGTAATGGTACTCTTAAAAAACTAATCAGCAGGATTTTGATCTTTCCCTGGACGATGAATGATTATGTAGTTATATTTATGTAATCTCAGACCCCAAGGTTCAATATGAAAAGGCAGCTTGGCTTTTGGATTGCCGAATATTGTCAATAGTGCTTGATGAACCGTCACTACTATGAAAGTCTTAGGAAATATTCACAAGCCCATACCACTGCCAAGCTTTCCTTCTCAGGTTGGGAATAAGAACGTTCAGTTTGTGGCAAGCTTTTACTGGCGTAAGCCATGCTATGCCTTTGGGTATTTGGCTGTCCATTATGCTGTGCAAGGATTGCACCTAACCCGACAAGGCTAGCATCAACTACATCCTCTGTATGAGCTTGGGATTTACATAGGCCTTTTCAGTGGCATTCTTGATTGCTTGCTTGATTCTCATGAACCTTTCCTTACTCTCACATGACCACTAAAACACATTTCTTTTTGTAAGTTCTTGTAATGGTGCACTGGGCGTGGTAAGGTTTGTATGTATAGAGAACAGTGGCTGTCCTGTGGGAGATTACCAGTAGATAAGGCTTGCACTTTAGCTGGGTCAGTTGCCAGACCCCCATCAGAGAGGATATACCCAATGAATTTCAATGTTGTCTTATTGAATTCACATTTGTCAGCATTCAATGTCAAACCAGCATCATTTAGCAAACAACATACTTGCATGAGAGCTTTGTCATGCTCTTTTTGAGTAGCTCTGAAGACAAATATGTCATCACTTTAGTAAAAGCCTTTACAACAGGCTGTATGATATGACGAATGACGTCTTGGAAAATATCTGCAGCAAGAACACAGCAAAACACAGTCGCTTATATCGAAACAGACCAAGGTGTGTGGTGAAGGTTGTAATGTACCTGTAATTCTCCTCAAGTTCCAACTGGTTAAATCCTTTGTTTGAATAGAGTTGAGAGACAAACTTTCCACCATTCAATTTAGTTATCATATTAACAATATGCTGCCCTGGATGTCATTCTCTCTCAATTGCTTTGTTGGCTAATGCATGTCAATGCAAATGCACACAGCTCCTTCTCTGTCTCTTTTAGGCACAACTACTATGGGAGAAACACATGGCATTGGACCAGTGGAACCTTCAATTATATTGCGTTTGAGCAACAATATAAGTTCCCTTTCAACAGCTTCTTGCAAGTGAAATGCAATTCATCTGTGTCTTTGGGCAACAGGACAAACATCCTCATTTATATGTAATGGAACTTTCATAGTCTTGAGCTTTCGTAACCCATGAAATATTGAAGGAAAAGAGTTTCATATCAGCAGCTGTGGTAAAACTGAGCAGACAGTAACTTGAAGCTGTACCTCGGAGTACTTGAATTGGTGCTTGTACCACGGTTTTCTTGTGTTACATCATAGCTACAAATGAACCTTGACTTTTGACAGGTGTCAGCGCAGCCTACTTTTATATTTCTCTGCAGGCATAATGTTTATCAAAGCACCACTATCAATTATAAAAGGTATCAAACACACATTTATCTTCATGGTAATTTTCATATAATCGTTGTATGTCTGTGGTGCTTTTTCATGTAGATCTTTCTTTGGTCTGTGTTTTTCTTCCATATGCATGCCTCTCTGAAGTAAACCTCAACCTTTCTCATTATCTTTCTCACTTTCACTTGAAACTGACACTGAGGAATGCTTTGATGATGATTTTGATGACAATCGACTTCTTTTGGTATCGATTTGCCTCAATTGGTGTGACCGCTTTGCCTTGTGGGAGAGCGTCGAATGTCGTTGATGCCGCTCAGTCGGTCATATTGTATTTTTGCTGTGAGGCACCTGCTTTTCACTTCGCCGTGCAAACTGGCACACAATGGTTCACTTTGCCACAGCCATTGCAAATCTGTCCAATGGTGGCACATCTACTGACGTGTGCAAACAACATTCCTTATTTATGTAGCATTCAAACAAATTCAGATTTGAAACATGAAGGAATTACCCCAATTATAGAAAGAAATCAAAATTAAACACTCAATGTTTAGGATTTGGTCCAAGGTATAGAATATCACTTAAAACAGCATGCTTACAGTGGAAATCAACTAATAAACAGTAATTTAATCAACAATGTAGTTTAAAGAATCCCAGTTACGACCTATCCAGGCTCAATAAAATATTTTCAAAGAGGAGAGGCCTCAGACTAGTAGATTAGCTGAAGAGAAGACCACAACTCAGCTGGCTTTGGAGGGGAGGAAGAAACCCATTATCCAGCAATACTTTATTGAAAGCAATCGTTTGATACCCCAATCATGTTCAAGCTTAACTCCCATCAGTATCTCTTTGGGAGATAATTGTACTTGAAAGCCTAAACCGCATGATTTTAGCTTGGTCGCCCATCCTAGAATTTCTCTACGGTGGGGCACGTGGCAAACATATGTACAATAATCTACAGCTAACTACCCACACTTAGGCCATCTGGTCTTATAAGTGCCAATATTCACACCCCATTTTGAGATTTTGTCTGGTGTATAATACAATAAGCAGATTGTCTTTAAAAAGTGTACTGTTAGGTTGAAAGAGTGCACCGAATAGTCGACTATGTCAAGTGCACTATGAATCTCGGAGGAAAGAATATCAGATGAGAGAATCCTGCTCCACTTTGCCGCTAGTAGGGCATTATCATCAGTAGTATGCTGGTATAGATCTTGATAGATTATGCCTGTAGAAGATTTAATAGCTGTCTTATATAAATGAAATGTTAGCTCCATACCTTCGAGATCCATCACATGTTTACAGCCTGCATAAAATAATCCCTGACTTGTAGGCAATTAAAAATAAGTAATTAGGAAATTCAAAGGAGGTATGAAGCCGAGTAAATGAGCAAAATTGATGTAGATCATAAAGTTGTCTGATAGTCTAAACACCTGACTACTTTAAACAGTACCCATTTGTGATAACTGTGATCCCCGAATCTATAAAAGAATGCCTAACTCAGACCCCAGAGATAGTTGCTATACAAAAGCTGAAGTATCTGATTCTGTCAAAGGAAATGAAGTCTTGCAACTGAAACACACTTTCTTTTTCTGTGGAGACGTCACTTTGCATCTCTCAGCTTTATGCTTTGGCTTACTTTTCATGTTCATGACTGACGCATTCTGTGCACCTCTGACCTCCATGTCAGACTCTTGCCTATTTGCATGCTGTTCAGATTGGGCAGTAGTGAGGACATTCATCATCGAAAGAAATCTGACAGACATCCATCTATAACACTGAGGCTTGCTTGTATAGCTCAGCAGAGTTTGCATCTTTCATATGTTTCAAGAAAGAGGAATAACTGCCAGTAGATTAGAATGCATTCTCCTAAGGCAAAAAAAAAGATTTTTTTCAGGTTTTTATTACATTACTCGCATTCTAGATTATTGCCATCAATGTTTTCATAGCAAGTGATGGTTCCATTTTTGGAAACATGTTTCTGGGTTTTCCCCACCTTCAACAGTATTGGGCAGTGATGTTGGTGTGTTTGATTGACACATTTAGTTTGACCGATGAAGTACTGCATCCAGCTGTGCATCACTCATATATCTGAATTATCTCTGTTGACATGCTAGGAACCCTCCATCTAATTAACATAAAAAATAACTACCTTGAATAGTTATTGGTTTTAAAATACATCAACATTATTTTCATGCAGTCAATTTAACAGCCAAAAAGAGAAGTACAGAAGGAGGGTTCTGGACATAGATTCCCTAGCAAGGGGCAGTGGTCTCCGTTTGTTGTGGTAGTTGTTTTTGAGATTCGGAGTCTAGAATTTGATGTACATACAAGGATTGCGGGCAGCAGGAGGTGAGTAGGGGAGAGTTGCAAATTGTGAAATGTAAAGAGAGGTTTTCATCTAATTTCCAACAATGTTTTTGTTTCTTCAGTTTAGGTCTCTGGCTTTGCCAGCTTTCAGTTGAAAGTTCGCTTTTGTTACTGTTTATGCTTTTGTTGCCATCATGTCCTCCTTTGGGATGAAGATTTTTCACCAAAATGGTCAGGGGACCAGAAGATGGTTTCTGACCTGATGGGTGGCTCGCAGTCAGAAGACATTACTGTTTTTGAAGCATGTTATCCCGTTTGGCACATGAGGGCCAGTAGTCTTGTCTGGTAGATATTTTTCTTTTTCCTTTTGACATTTCTAGGCCTTGGGCTTTTTTCTTTCTATTGTTCTGTCCAATATTATTCATGAGATTATTTGAGTTGGCATCTTCCTAACTAAATCCTTGGCTAGGTCACTAGGGGTGACAGTAGCAACCTTTACTGTGGTTTCTTTTATAGGTCGTTTCTCTTTTTTCTTCTGTAACATTCTCAACCCTGCTTTGGTGCTTCACCTGGCTTTGTTGGACTGCACTGGCAGTACTCTGGTTGTCTTTGACTTCCTCAATGAATTTCTTTAAGGGGCACCTATAATTTGAGGCACAAGTGTTGCTCCTTTGACTCCTATGCATCCTTACTTGGTTTGGAATGAAGGGGAGGCTGCATTCATGGGTGGAGATTCCAAGCTCCAGGTTCTGTAGTGGATGGAGCAGCTGGAGTACCTGTTTTTATTAATGTTAGTTGTAGTTGGCTCCAGTAGTTCCAGTGGTTCAATGGACTGTTGGCTGCAAGAAAAGATAGGCAGCAAGTGGCTATCCACAGAAGTGTACAGGAGGGCACTGGAGTATGGAGTACAAGTAAATGCACATGAGGGCACAGACATGTGCAATACAAGTACCTATAAGTGCAGAGAGTAGGCAGAGGGTGATGCGAGAGCCATTTGGTAAAGTACTGTATGAAACTGCTGAGCAAGTGCTTGCAAGGTGGTGTAGCACATATGTGCCAGGAAATGTCAAGGTGGCTTCCGGGAGTTTAGAGATCACAGGTTGAAATGCTGATCATGTTGGACCTGTTGTGGCTAATGTGCAGCTGTCTACTTGGTTACCAGCATACTATGCAATCATACAGAAAAGAGCTAGTTATCTCTTGTATCCCCTTGAGTCCCTTTCATCCTTCAGCCCCCATCATCTTTCGGCCTCCTTCATCCTTCAACCTTCTAACCACGCACAATTTTGTGATAGTACAAAAGCCCAAGAATTGGGTTTCTAGAATTTCCCATCTTCACAACATATCACATCAGGACCTGGTGCATTTTGCCTTCATACCAACAGAGTGGGAGACCATACAAGCTGCTTCTTTGTCCCAGCACCAGTTTTATCTCCTGCTCCCAGTTCTAGGCATCCTTTGGTTCTGTTGTGAAATTGCAGTTTGCTAGTTCTACCCTCCGTTCATTCTAGCTTCTCTCCCCGTGGTGAACAAAAGGACCAGGGTTCCCAAGGCAAGCTCACTGACAGCTATTTAAACTGCCTCTACTGCAGTACACTTCTTCCACCAGACGGCAGACATCTAGTTTTCTATGTCGAGCTCTGGTCTTCCCTCTCCTACCTCCTAGAGACTAACCAACAGGAGGAATGTTCAGACCTGTCTCACTTCTTAAAGATAAACTTTACTTTGAAACCTAACCTAGATGAGAAAGCTCCTCTTGTGCAAACTGTGGGCCTGATTCACAAAGGGCCTCCCCACTCGTGGTTGGAGGCCATGCAGTCATGAGGGAGTCTCCACACTCCCGAGTACAGAGACTTCTCCATGACTGCGAGGCCTCAGTCACAAGTGCAGAGTCCCTTTGTGAATCATGCCCTGTGCATTTAAAAAGTGACAAACATCCTGACCCAAAGTCCCTGAGGCTCTTGGTCATAAGGATTTTCTAATACATTCTCAAAAACAAAACAGACTTAGAATTTTCTAAAGCAAATTTAACTAGGTAAAAAACACAAAAACTTCATATAAACTATCAAAATATTTCTTGCACATCAATTAAGAAATGAACACTCCTGGTTCTACTGACAGCAGACCCAGAACCAACTGATGCTCAAAAGGCCATATTTAATCAGTTGCTTCCACCATCATAGGACAAGTGCCAGGTGTAGCTAATTCTTTCATTTGCCAGGAGAGGAGATTTATGTTGAATTACTTGGCTTTTACAGGCTAGAAAATGTGGTTTGTTGTTTATGACAACAAAATATTGCAGGCACGTATGTATACTGGTGCTGCTAGCCACATAATAAAACAATGAAGCAAGAAACCTTACTATGCTGCATTGGTTGCCTAGCACTTAGAAGAATGAGTACCAGCGTTGCAAACAGGGACACCTGCCTGCACAAAAACAATACTTTTAGGGTCACATGCATCAAAGTAAGTAATTGTGATTCCTAAATTGCGTTTTTCAAGAAATCACAATTTAGGAATCACAATTGTTTATGCACGTGGGAATAACCCAAAAAATTGCAATTCCTACACATACCTTAATTGCGACTCGCAAATTGTGAATAGCATTTAGGAAATAGCTTCCCATTCATTCCTATGGGCCTAGAGTGCCAAAAGGACACGGTGATGCACCCCTGAAAATACCATGTGACCACATGTTGTGCCCACACATGCTCCAAGGGCATGAGTGTGTGTGTAACATGGAACTTTGAAAAATGCACTTTTCGCAAATTACTATCAAGTTTAAATTGATGGTAATTTGCAATCCCTAATTGTGAAATTGCAATTTAAAATTGCATCACTATGCATTGCATTTAGGGAATCGCAATTTGCTGTTCCCTAAATGCATTCGCAATTCAAGTAATGGAAAATGTTGCGATGACTTAAATTGCGAATTTGCATTTGGGTTGATGCATCCTCAATGCAAAAATACCGGTCACCAATCTGCCCCTTTGCGACTGGTATTCAGAATGATGCATGTGCCCCTTAGTCTTTATCCTCTTCCTGCTCGAAGGTCAGTCAAAAATACTTTTATTTGATTTCATTAAAATCATAAAAGAGTGGGAAAACCATGATATATAAGATGTTGGATCAACATTTTCAAACCTGGTATGTTAATAAAGGGAAAATGCAACAAAATCATGTCCTCAAATACAATTAAGGGGTCTATAAACAAGTTATTTTGAACAACTCGGATTGATTAATTATTTTTTGACCAGTACTTTTGCCACATTATTTCAAGAGTTTATAGCACTACAGAACCTCAATGTCCGAGCCTCTGGGGCATTTTAGCAGCTAGTAGAGTAGAAAGTTGTAATCAGTGCAATTGGGAAGCTGTAAACTGGTTATTTTGAAGCTACTTGGATTCATATGCAATTTTGCCCAGTTCTTTTGCCGCCGTTTTCCAAAGGTTTATGGCTCTGCAGGACAGTTGGATCGATGATCCTCCAAGAAATGTTTATAACTGCTGCTCTGCATGTTCTTGTTATTCCTCGTAGCATTTCCCCACTGGGAAGGAGAAGCATTTTGACACATTTCCAGGTCTACCACTCATGGTAAATCTGGGTAGGAGCTACAATTCATGGGTGGAGCATGGCATCCACCACACTCCACCCATGGAACACCTCCCTGGAGCAGAGTAACACAAGGCAGTGATTTGCACTGACTTGTGTTATTCCAGATTTATCAAGGCATGCAGGGCAGTGCAAGGTGGCCTGGCATGGCTTGGTAAAACACATGCTAGGTTTTGAGTCACCCTGTGTCGCAAAACCTTCAATGACTCTGGCCCGAAGAATGTTCATGAGGTGGTGAACTTTAGAGGAACTGACAGAGATGGAGGACAAACTAATGTGCAATTTGTTCAGAAAATGTGCACTATATCATTTTTCTCTTTAAGGGGGCATGGGTATTAACACCATTAATAGATATGCCCATGCACTTAGCATGATATGGACTAAAATGCATACAAATGTAAGGAAATTGTCTTGGAGGTATTTAACTTTATTACGGTATTCTGTGGTGGGTATTTAGTTAGGTTGCTTCAAGTAACTTCACATTGGCTTGACATGTTCTCATTGTTCTGCCTTATGGGGACTCTTCACCTCTTTAATAGTCCTGGAAAAGTCTTAATTATACAGGTACATTTAATTTGGCTCCTGAATTTCCAGTTTTGCTAAATTTCTTAAAGCACCTGTAATTTCATATTATCTTTGCATTGTGACAGGCTTGCGTGTGCAGAAATTAGTTGGCAAGATATGTTATTGTTTGAACCAGTCTCCTGCCGGTGTCTTGCAGGACATTTTCTTACACTCGAAGGGTGTTCTCAGGTGAAAAGAAAATGCAGAATACTTGCGCATCAAATTCTTCCTAAAAGTATAATTTCGCACACATTTTACGGTATTACACGACATTTTGCTGAAAGAAATTATGGAATTTCGTGCACCATTACTCTTTATCAAATATGTTATTGTCAGTGATTTTATTTTTGGAATGTAATGATGTCCGCTCTGGAATAAACTAATATTTTACAGAGATGGTCCCTTCAATGTAGAAAGTCTGTCTGTATAATGTCCCTACGTTCTAGGAGGGGTGAATGGATTGTCTTAGATGTGGAGCTGCTCAAAAGTCCTGGTCAAAACCCTTTTAACCTCTGAGGTATAGAAGTGTGGTTTATACTCTACACTTTTCTTATTACATTTATGGTTGTCATGGCACTCTTATTGAGAAAATGTTTTTCTAAGCACAGCACGACTCAGCCTTCAAAGCTTTAATTTTGTAGCTTAGAAGGATGCTGTTGTGATAATGACATGGCAGAGAGGTGCTGCCACCGCAAGCAGTTAGTGTTTTGCAAATCAGGAATGGCCTTTCACTCCCCTGCTGTGCTCCCCAGCTTCTGACAAGATGAATACAGCTGAACTCAGGGATTCTCTATCTCTCTCATCTACACCATACATACACTCAATGGCATATCTGGCTTAGCTTTTTAGTTACGAAATTCTCATATCATTGTGACATCAAATCTGTTTCATATAATGCTCAAAGATTCTAGAAAAAACACAACCATCGAAAATTTCTCGGAAGTCGGATTTGATCCTATGTAAGAGAAGGACAACATGTTCTCGTAACATACCAATGTTAAATCTGGGGAACTCTCGCGACGTCAGGGCAATTCTGTTTGGCTTGACATACATCTCTGTGATTGTGGCAGTCATTTTAGGCATGAAGTTATGCCGCAGTAATGTTGGCAATCATGTACAATATGCCAACGTTCTGTTCACCTTTGGTAACGTGGAGTTCGAAGACAAGCCACCGGTAAAAAAACATATTTTATCTGCTGTATCTTATAATTCACTAGAAAATACAGCATGAATCATACTTAATTTCGCTGCAGTAAAATATAAGCCGCATGTATGCACTCTTGAATGGACACATTTCCCTAAATTATAACATAAACTGTGAAACACATCAGAAGGATTTTAGCATGATTGGTGTAGTATATATCATCAAAATCGTCTGGAATAGCATT
The DNA here is from genome assembly GCF_964261635.1 of Lissotriton helveticus. Classification (NCBI taxonomy): domain Eukaryota; kingdom Metazoa; phylum Chordata; class Amphibia; order Caudata; family Salamandridae; genus Lissotriton; species Lissotriton helveticus. The sequence continues at coordinate 1,771,491,130 of NC_136063.1, forward strand.
ATATTAGTCTGCATCTCCCATATGCAATACGAGAGGTTAGGGACCAGGGGGAGTGTTGTAACACATGAATATGCCAATCACACAAATGATGATATGAGGATTATTTGCGCATGTTGTGTGTCCAATTCACACCATGTAAGATTCCAATTGTGTTGTTTATTACAATATTATTATCTTGTAGAACTTCAAGTATTTGACCGACACATAAAATGTATTGGGGATAAATAGAACTCCATCTACTATAACACATTGTGGAAGGACTAGAGGAACATTTAGTAGCAAGACCCACACCATAAGAGATGCTTAAAAAGTCTCCTTCTGAGTATGGAAAAGGTGGTATGTCAGTGAACTACATTATGCTAACTTTCCTATTTTACCACAGTGATAGATAAACTGTTAGAACTGGAAGGCCTAGTTGGCTGAGGTATGCACCCAGGCAAGGTAGGAACCACCACTCTAGTCAGGGTAAGCTAAGTACACACTAAAAGATAGCCTATGCTCACCCTCTGGTAGCTTGGTACAGAGCAGTCACGCATATCTAAAGACGCAATGTGAATTTGTACAACACATACACAAACAGTAACACAATGAATACACCACAAAAATACTTCAACCAGGTTTAAAAAAAAAAGATGATTATATTGTGAACAACTAAAGATAAAAACGCCAAAAATCCAATCCTTAGAAGTTGAGATATGAATTGTAAAAGAATAAGTGACAAACAGCACTTGGAAGCAGTTATTCCTTTAGGAGTTACTTGAGGTCACACTGGACCGGGGCAAAGGGCCTGATTCACAAAGGTAAACTTAGACATTTGGTCTAAACTTGGACCAAACGTTTAAGTTTATGACTTTGTGAATTCACAAAGGACATTTGCACATAATGGGCCCAATTCACAAAAGTAATCTGAGACAAAATCCTAACATTACGACTTTGGGTATTCACAAAAGGCATTTAGGAGTTGTAAAGTTAGGGTTCCTAACTTCACTACTCCTAAACTGAGACAAAATCATAACTTTATGACTTTCGGTATTCACAAAAGGCATTTAGGAGTAGTAAACTTAGGAATCCTGACTTTACTACTCCTAAACTGAGACAAAAACCTAACTTTACGACTTTAGGTATTCACAATAGGCATTTAGGAGTAGTAAAGTTAGGAATCCTAACTTTACTACTCCTAAATACCTTTTGTGAATACAGAAATTCGGACAGTTAGCATTTTGACTCAGATTACTTTTGTGAATCGGGCCCAAAATCTCTATCATCGCACTCGGGGCAGTTCCACGTTTGGCCTAAGTTTAGACCAAACGTCTAAGTTTACCTTTGTGAGTCAGGCCCAAAGTTCAGGCTGACCACAATGGCGCACCTGTCTGGCTACAGGACCCAAACAGGCCCCAATGACCAAAGTACCTTTCCTGGTCACCATTGTAAGATCTTCTCCACTCAGTTGGCAAAGCGTCAGTTCTGAAGATGAGATGCTGGGCCAAGATTTGCTGGTTCCATAGAGAGACATGTCTGGTTTCTTCATGCACTCGAGAGATGTGTTGATTTTCATGAGCTGCTGTGGTGGCCCTGCACAGTTCAGAAACGTTGGGCTCTCAAGGCACTGCATTGGTTCTGATAGCGAAGCAGCAATTTTACTATCACAACTGGGTCGATGCACCAGTTCGGCTACATGCAGATAGGAGATGCATTGATTTCCTTGTCGGAAGTATTTGGGCCCACTTCCAGTGAACAAGGCACAGGAGCAGGTGTTGTGATCTTGATAGCCCTGATTCTCAAGAAACAGCAAGCAAGCCAACAAGCACTCGGACCACACTTGGAGTGAATGCAGAGTCTAGCTCCTGAACCAGCGCTGCTTTAAACCAAACCTCCAAACCATCACTATATATCCTAGGAGCTATCACACTTTACTCATTGGTAGGGCCCATAGCACCGCAAGTCATTCATTCACGCAAATCACTCTGCTCCCAAGATCAGTGAAAACCAGAGGATGAGATGCTGGATTTAGCGGAGTGTTTTACTTAATCTATTTTAATCTAAATTCTATACACTATATACATCTGCAGTTTATTAGATCTTACCATGGTTTTACTTTTAAGAAACATTAAAACACCCGACTATTTGGTCAATCGATCAGCTATTTAAAGTTAACTAATGGACAGCAAGACCAGCTTAATTCTCCATTTATTTAATTTTTATTTAAACATTTAATCTCCTAGCATTACCTTATTTTATTTACCCTTAATTCAAAACCCCTTAAACATTTAAATTCACCTAAAGAAAAAGAAGATTAAATTCAAACAGTTTACATTTATTAGCAGAATAGTTCAGAAAATAAGTCAAAGACATATTACCAAGGATATCGGCAATGGAAATCAGATGTGCGTAGAATGGTTCCCAAAAACAGCCTCTCTATTCTATCTTGATGTTAACCTCCCATCCGGACTCCGTTCCCATCAAAAGTTAAATCAAGAAAATGTCAAAGTCTTTGCACCATGCAAAATCAATCAATCCGACAGCATGTCGTGGTGCGAAAAAATTAATTCAAAGCATGCCCCTTCTTTCCTCCAAACGACGTCTTTCATACCTTTTTTCCCTAACTATCTATCGAAAATTTGAAACTTTTAGGGTCCACGCTCAACTCTCTTTCGTCCATTCAAGGGGTGGATGAGGATCACCTCATCTCCTCATTGTCCATATTTCTGCCAAGTCATCGTTATGATCATAAGAAAGTACAGATTGTTTGTTATTACATTTTTTTCACTCATGTCCTTTAACTTGTTACTTCACCAAATTTTCTCAGGCTCATGACTTGGACATCCTAATCTTGGCACCATTCTGCTCTTCAGGCCACGCTGACCTTGACCAACGCTGCACAGCCATTTGACTGCTTTCACATCTCTCGAGCGTAGTCGCGCATGCGTAGAAACCCGCTGTTTCAGAGTTTCGCAAACCCTCCATTTTTATTTAGGCAGCATGGGCCATAACGGGAACTATTATAGAAACAAACACAATTAAACATTAGATTTCAAAGTATAGCCCTTCTGTTTATCTCCCCCATTCAAAGATAACCCTGTTAGTTTTTACCTAGCATTAAAGCTACACTAATGCCTTGTTTTCTTACCATTCTCCATCAATTTTGCCACAATTATACATTTAGGAAGCTTACATGCATAGTTTTTCATTAGTTTATAGCATTTCCACACTATATTAGTAAAACACCTTAACATAATTATTGAATTAAGTTTGCAACACAAGCATATTAGTATCCCACGTGTATTTGTGTGTGTGCTTTCTATTCTACGTTGGTTAATTTTAAAACCACACAATTAATACATATTACAGTCATGGGAAGGCTCCTTCAAAAAATTGGGCTTCTTGCAGCTTTTGTGTCCCTGTAGCTTAGCAGGCCATCAGTCAAGTGACTCTTGCGGTCCAAATATGCGTCCAAGTGGGAGCCGGTACAGCTCTCAGAGTTCTCCTCATAGGTCACAATAACAGGTGCAGTCCTTCTTCTGTCTTGCTCAGGTCCAGTAATGCTCTTAGCAGGGTGCCAAAAAGGTTCCATATTTATTCCTTGCACTAGACTGTGTGTAGACATGACTCATGAAACTCTCCCAGGCAAAACAGAAAAAGGTCCCAGGGGTAACCCAATCACTTCTGCAGCAATTCCTGTGTGTCATACAGCAAACAATTCCACAGGACACCTCCCTAGCTAATTCCAACATGGTAAAACCTTCTCTCCCTTGTGCAGACCTCCTGTGTCCACCTTACAGTCTTGGCCAGGCAAATGAGTAAACCCTCCCCTGGGCTCAGTCAAACCCAGTTCTAAGGCAGCACATCTCCCACTGGAAGTGGTTTCTGGCTCACTAAAAGGACAATAGAGGAGGCAGGTCCAGGTTATGTTATGTTATTTAGACTTGTAAAGCACACTGTTACCCAAGGGTGTCCTGGCGCTGATCACTGTCTAACTGGAACCCTACGCCCCTGAGCACAGACTGAGACTAAACTGAAAACAACCAAGTTTTCAGACCTTTCCTAAACGTGAGGAGCTCCGTAGCAGTCCTTAGATGTAAATGAAGGTCGTTCCAGACATAGGTGGCTCCTTGGACAAAACTCCTTCTGCCCCAATTTACCTTTTTAGCTCTAGGAACGATCACAAGCTTTGCATCCATAGAGCGCAGCATTCTCCCAGGGACGTACCATTGAATGTGCTTTTTTAGGTCTTCTGGGCCGATCCCCATCAGGGACTTAAAAACCGTACAGAGAGCTTTGGATTGAGCTTGTTGTTTTATTGGAAGCCTATGAAGGGAACGTAGGCCGATTCTAACTGACATAAACCTAGGAGTGCCCATAAGCAACCTGGCCACCGCATTCTGCACCATCTGTAATCTGTTAAGGTGTTTCTAGTGAATAGCCAGGTACAAGCTGTTACAATAGTCCAGACGGGACAAAATGAGGACAGAGACAACAGTTCTGAAACTTTCTTCAGAGAGGAAGAATTTAATTTTCCTCAGAGTTCTCAGGATGAAAAAACTTGTTGACACCACCCTGATGACCTGGTTCCCAAATGTGTGTGTGTTGTCCATGATAATAATAACAATAATAATAATAATAATAATAATAATAATAATAATAATAATAATAATAATCCTGAGCTTATAAAGCGCCTGGTTACACTTAGCCAGTGTGTCCCCGCGCTGTGCCGCTAAGGAAGCCATCCTGGCCTGTTCCTGTGAGATGCCCACTCCTGGGCACCCCAAGGTGAAGCCAGGCATCCTAGCATTAGGGCCAGTGTGGAGATTAAGCAAGCTATTGCCCACAGTTGCAGAGTGGGACCCATGATTAGAGTAGGCACCGAGGCGAGAGAATTATCGGGTCCGAGGACATTGAGCCCAAGACCCTGCCGCGACGGGAATTGAACCCTGGTCCCGGGCCAGACCTCTGCATCAGAGTCTGCCGCTCTGCCAGTGAGCCACACTTCTCCACGATCACCCCCAAGTTCTTGATTTGCAACGAAGGGAGCAGGGGGTTGCCCATTTCAGTAGGCTACCATGCCGTTGTTCTCAAATATGATCACCTCTGTTGTGCCTGCTTTCAACTTCAGGCAGTTAGCAGACATCCAGCCAGTTACTGCCAACATGCAGTCGTGACAACTAGAGCCCTTTTACGCTTCTTTGCCCCGCTGAAAGGACAACACGATTTGGGTATCGTCTGCTTAGGAAGTTAATAGTAGCCCAAAGGATCTAATGCGGGCAGCCAGAGGGCTCACTTATATATATTAAAAACCGTCGGACTGAGGGAAGACCCCTCCGGCACTCCACAGGGAAAGGAGAAGGGTTTCGATCTGTTTCTTCCTAGGTCCACCGTTTGTACTCTGTCATCCAGAAATAGTTTCAGTAGGTTCTACGCTCTTCCCTGGACACCCACCTTCGATAAACGGCCCATCAACACATCGTGATGGACCGTATCGAAGGCTGCCGACAGATCCAGCATGATCAAGATGGCAGACCCTCCCTGGTCCACAGCCTCGTAAACCTCCTCCGTGGCTTTAATCAATGCTAGCTCAGTGCTGTGACCCAAGCAGAACCCATACTGAGAAGGATCCAACGTATTGTTGTTCTCATAGCCTTCTCCAATATTTTTGCTGGTAATGGCATTCGGGAGATGGTTCTGTAGCTGTTGGGATCACTAGGCTCCAAATTAGGCTTTTTAATCAGTGGCAGAATTGAGGCAGTTTTCCAAGCTATAGGATAATGACCTGCCTCCAGTATGAGGTTCAGTAAAGGGGTTGGGGTGTTAGAAATAACTTCTGGGGAGATTTTAATTACTGCTGCTGGACAAGGGTCAGCAGGGGCACCAGAACGGCATCCCATCAGCAGATTGATAACCTCCTTTGTCTCCACTGGGGTGAAACAGTTAAACGTGGGAGAATTGTTGATCAGCTTTGTCCCGACTGCTAGATCCCTGTCTCGCCCTGTTGATCGCTGAATGAGGAGAAGATAACCTCTACTTTATTCAGGAAAAACAAGGCTAGGGCCTCACAGAAAGCTGGACTGTTGTGAGTGATCGGTTTGGGGGGGGGGGGACTCATAAGATTGGTCATAGTTCTGAAGAGCTCCTTTGCAGAGGACTTGGCTTCTGTGATCTGTTCGGAAAATAGGCTTTCTTTGCTTCCTGAAGTAATTTTGTGTAGATTGTGAGGCTTGCTTTGTATAATTCCTTATTGGCCAAGCTGTACCCGTTCCTCCAGACCCGCTCCAGCCTCTTGCTGTCTGTTTTGTGCTCCTGTAGGTTATGAGTAAACCAGGGGGGGAAGGGAAGACCTCGTCTAGGAGTACACCATTTTACTGGGGCCAGTTTGTTACAGGAGGGATTAATCCAGTTCGCATGGCCGCCGTGGCCTCCTCTACATTACTAGGGAGATATGGGGCCGAAACTATCAGGGTCTTATCTAGGATGACTCTGTCAATATTTTTCTAACCCCGAATGGCTATCATTTCCCTGGCCTTTGGTTTGGATAGTTTAAGTGGGGTCTGAGAGTTAGTGGAAATGATGGCGGCATGATCTGTCCATGGAAGTGGCAGTACATCCGATATGGAGAGACTGGTAGAATTTGTAAAAATTCCATCCAGGGTATGACCGGCTACATGGGTCAGACCTTCTACCCGCTGCACAAGGTCCCCTCCATCATAATTTGCATCAGTCTTGAGGTATCTGGGTCAGTGGCATCCTCAAGGTAAAAATTGAAGTCTCCCAGAGTTGTGAAAGCTTTGGCACATAACTCTTCCTCCAACAGTGACCCAGTAGAATCCAAGAAACCACCTTTGGGCTAGGGGGCCAGTAAATTAGCATGGTTTTGAACGTATCTTGCGGCGCAAATCAAACACTAACTTACAATGCAGTCTCGAGTGAGGGCACCAGGCTCTTATGATAGGTAACAGCCAATCCTCCCCCTTCTTTAATGGTCTGCCCAACGTGTTGCAAAGAAGGTCTGGGGGAGAAGCTTTAACAGTGTCTGGCCCAGAGGTGCTATCCGTCCAGGATTCTGTAATGAATGCCATCTTGATGTTGTGTTCCTCTGAAAACAGCGAGCATTCTACACTGTGTTTACCTAGTGATCTGGAATTCAAAAGAAGGCATTTAAACTTAGGAACAGTTGTCGGCTTCCCTAAGCCCTCTTTATCACTGGAGGGGAAATTACACGAAAGCGCCAGGATGTGGGGGAGTGGTCAGTGGCAGTTCATACAAGATTTCGCCAAGGCAGTAGGTTTTACGCAAGGCAAAAATCTGGGCCAGCGCGCCATACCCCCTAATAGGTCCAGTTACCTCAAGGTATCACTGGTGTAAACTAAATCTGCCTGTGACAGGGCAGGTGCCTTTGAAGATAATTGTGTTCCTGGGCACTGCCCTGGAGATCATTCTGTCAAAGGACCTTCCCACAACAAAGCCCAGTGCCTCAACTCTCGGAACCAATTCACATCAAATCAGCGAGCTAGTCAGCTCCTGGGTGACAGCTGGAAGCTCAATAAATAGTGGCTTTAGGCCGGTGCATTTTTTAAAGTACCTTGTACAAAATATGTTCTACAAACTTGACTTAACCAATAAATTGAATTTGTCATAAATATTCTGAAAGTCCAAGAATTTACTTTTAATCTGGTTCCAAGGCAGAGATATCTTTATTGACTTTAATAAAGTATCCTAATGCTTTCCGATTGAACATCTAGCCTTGCTACAACATTACAAATAGCTTTTATGCCATGTCCCTATGAGGGCATGTTTAACATTCAACTTTTGTATGCACTACTTTTAAATAGCATGCACCCTGCCTTATGGGCATATAAGGACTACTTAGCGGTTACTTATTAATATTTAAAAGGAGGCCTGTCAAAAGGGGTTATTTGACAGGTCCAATTTGTAGTTTAAACCTGCCCAACCAGGTTACTGGTGACAGGCGTGCAGTCATGTTTTCTATTGCAAAATTGTGGTATCCCGGTGCACACAAAATCGAATTATTAGTTCCTGAATATTTAAATCAGTCTTAAAGTAGGCGCCACATCCGACGCACGTCGTCCAAACGTGCCTTGGAAATACTGGAGCTGTGGAGTGAGAAAAGCAGTTTCTCACAAGGATGTGCGCTCTAAATAAACGTGAAACTATGAAGTTTCTGAACAGTTCAAAATGAGGATTAATCCAAAATAAATGTTTCTCAATCAAAGCAGTTGATTGCTTTCAAAGTTTATTTCAGAGGTTTTCATTTCCAATGTTTTCATTCACATTTGGTTGGGGTACATTCCCAAATTATTGAAAACGTCTTCAATTTCAAATACCCAATGCATTTCGGGTCATAGAGCGGGGACCCTTCATCAGGGGTCTATGGAAAGAGGAAATACAGGACCAGGGTAAGTATATGAAGTCACTAGCTTACAGCGCGTGTTGCATGCTTGGAACGAAGGTGAAAAGACGAGAGGAGAGACTCGATACCCGTGTGTTAAGCAACAAAAAGGGCGGTGGAATATTGTGTGACTGTAGTTTAAAAACGTAGTGAAAAATGTGAAATACGGTGAAAAGTCCAACACCAGGCGGACTTGAGCAAAAAGTGAGAGAGATACATAACTGAATAAATGAATAAATCGAACCACCACCAACATGTAACTTTTGCTCAAGTCCGCCTGGTGTTGGACTTTTCACCGTATTTCACATTTTTCACTACGTTTTTAAACTACAGTCACACAATATTCCACCGCCCTTTTTGTTGCTTAACACACGGGTATCGAGTCTCTCCTCTCGTCTTTTCACCTTCGTTCCAAGCATGCAACACGCGCTGTAAGCTAGTGACTTCATATACTTACCCTGGTCCTGTATTTCCTCTTTCCATAGACCCCTGATGAAGGGTCCCCGCTCTATGACCCGAAATGCATTGGGTATTTGAAATTGAAGACGTTTTCAATAATTTGGGAATGTACCCCAACCAAATGTGAATGAAAACATTGGAAATGAAAACCTCTGAAATAAACTTTGAAAGCAATCAACTGCTTTGATTGAGAAACATTTATTTTGGATTAATCCGCATTTTGAACTGTTCAGAAACTTCATAGTTTCACGTTTATTTAGAGCGCACATCCTTGTGAGAAACTGCTTTTCTCACTCCACAGCTCCAGTCATGTTTTCTATTGTCACTTGAGTGGTGGGACAAAACGTCCTGCAGTCCACTAGTGACTTTTAACTTACAGTCCCTGGGAGCACATAATGCCAAACACTAGAGACTTATAGGCAAAGTAATTGGGTTAATCACGAGTATATCCAATTTTGACATGCTATGGGGTCAGAGCAAATACAATAGGGCCTGGTTAGCAGGGCCCTTGTCACAGTCAATAAAACACAGCAGCATCAATCCCAAAAAATTGGGGTGATTTTGCTAAAAAGAGATATTTTTTTTTTTTTATGGTGTCACTGAGTTCCTGTAATTTGTGATTTCAAACCTGAGATGTCTTTCAGAGGGCCAGTGGAAATATTAAAATAATATACAGGGAGTGCATCATTAATCTGAAGGCGTCCTCTTCCCTAAGAATCCTCACAATAAACTTTATAGTCCTCCAAAAAACCACTACAAGATCCAGGAGGCCGTTGCTTATGGCCACGCCCATGGAGGCAGGCTCTTTAAATTTCAGTGCATGCAACCGGTTTGCCTGTTAAGAACGACGGTGACTGTTCTCTCTGTGTCTCCTGTTTGCAGCTGCTCCTGAATGAAATGGATGCAAATTTAAACCGATCTTGTGGCTTCTTCCATCAGGGCTTAACTTTCGTGTTGGTATGTTAGCGGCTAAAGCCCAGCCGCGGGAGAAAGCCAGCCGCTTGAATGCGGACCCGAGATGGGGCCCAAATGGTGCTATCATTGTAATGGTAGACCGTTTTTTCCTGGAGCAGCTGAGTAAGGACAAAAGGATACTCAGAGTAACATTTCATCAGCCCACAGGGGTTTTAATAACATTTTATTTACTGCCTCAATGACGAACTCACTTGAGATTATTGCCCATGCACTACAAGATCCAGGAGGCCGTTGTTTACGGCCACGCCCATGGAGGCAGGCTCTTTAAATTTCAGTGCATGCTGTATCGTCATTGCCAGCAGATGCCATTGAGAAACAAATAGGATTCCCAAAACCGGTTTGGCTGTTAAGAACTACGGTGACTGTTCTCTCTGTGTCTCCTGTTTGCAGCTGCTCCTGACTGAAATGGATGCAAATTTAAACCGATCTTGTGGCTTCTTCCATCAGGGCTTAACTTTCGTGTTTGTATATATATATATATATATATATACATATTACCTACTGGCGGTCGCCAGTAGGTATATATAGTTAGGATTTTTTCTCTATGGGTTTTTTGAAAATTCTATGTCTAATAACTTTGGCGTTTGTGGACGGAATTGGCTGAAATTTTCAGGAAAATGGCACATTTTGTTTCTGAGCAGCCCTTGAAAATTTGGGGGGGGTTCGTCCAGTGGGGGCCGAGAAAAAAGGGGGGTCCCAAAACGTGTTTTTAACATTGAGTTTTCCATAGGGCGGTTGGCCTCACTTTTAGCCCGAACGGCTGAATGGATTTGCACGAAACTTGGCAAAATTGTAGGGACTGGTAGCCCGATGTGCCTTTTGTAGGTCTCAATATATGTGCTCCAGTGGATTTTGAGAAATTAACGTTTAAAAAAAGATATATATCTGTAACAGCGGACCGGGCAGCGCACTGGTTCGCGGACTTTTCGCGCAACGGAGCTTTGTGAAGCGAAGCTGATTGGTTCTCCGGCGTCTGTCAACATTCCAAACAGTCCGTAGCGGCCGCCATCTTGTCTCTCGGTAGGATCGAGAGACAAGAGGAGGTCAAAACAAAGGGGGAAATAACTATAAGGGGGCATAGTAGATCCTCGCTGACCCCCTAGGTTTGATGTGGAGGTTTTAAAAGGGCCCCGCGGGGCAAAAAAAAATAATAATAATAATAATTGAACGGCTGAATGGATTTGCACGAAACTTGGCAAAATATTAGGGACTGGTAGCCCGATGTGCCTTTGCTAGGTCTCAATATATGTGCTCCAGTGGATTTTGAGAAATTAACGTTAAAAAAAAGATATATATCTGTAACAGTGCTCCGCTTCGCGTAACGGAGGTTTGCGAAGCTGATTGGTCATTCTGTCACTGGGCTATAGTTGGGCTACATCTGGCTGATATTTGGGCTACATTTGTTTTTTTGTGTGTCTGGCGGCCATCTTTGGGCTACATTGGGCTACATTGGGCTTCATTGGGCTACATTCGGCTAATTAGCAAATAGCTCATCGCAAACTAGGAATGGTAAAGAATCGCTATTTATTCCTTAAAGTTCGCTATTTAGGAAATGCAAATAACTTTGATGATACATATGGCGGTTCATCTCTAACAAGATAAGAAGCATAGGGATACATTTATGATGACTGGCGCATCACCAGGGATGTGTTAGTCATTTTGTGCCGCTGTTCCGTCACCTATGGTGTGCTGCATTTACAATGCGGCGCATCATGGGGCAAAAACAGCACAGATGCGTGATGTATCTGTGCCGTAAAGGTGGCGCATTGCTGGAGTTGTATCGCAAGTGTGATGAAGCTCCAGCAAGGGTCGGGGGTGCCCCTGTCGCAGGGTTTCTGTTCTCACACAGAACTGTGGACAGAGGATTGGAACCTCGGCGAATGCATTGCTGGAGTTGTATCGCAAGTGTGATGAAGCTCCAGCAAGGGTCGGGGGTGCCCCTGTCGCAGGGTTTCTGTTCTCACACAGAACTGTGGACAGAGGATTGGAACCTCGGCGAATTAGGGTGTCCCAAAACTCACGTTAGTAATCAAAAACTCCTTAGCAAGCTAGGTACAGTGTCACATTGGATATAACAAACTCTCAATGTTTAGACAATCCAGAATATGAACTTATAGTACCTCAGGATACGTGGAACTCATGAACAGTCGGTCGTTATAGATTTCTTAGAAACCAGAACATGGAGTTAAGAAGAACAGATGTGTATTTGAAATGTTTATTTACTAATGCCGTCTTCTCAGGCGTAGTACCTTAGATAATAAAAGTACACATATTATCAGTAGCAAAATTACCAGCATAGTTACTAGTACATAAAAAGTGAATGGTGATAGTATGTTAACATGCTGTAAATGAATAAGAGTTAGCAACACTTATAAGCAGCCGCGGGCCGTGGAGGGAGTTACGGTGAGGCAGGGAGGCGGGGAGGGGGAGAAGCAGGGTGGAGAATACAAGTACACATATTATCAGTAGCAAAATTACCAGCATAGTTACTAGTACATAAAAAGCGAATGGTGACAGTATGTTAACATGCTGTAAATGAATAAGAGTTAGCAACACTTATAAGCAGCCGCGGGCCGTGGAGGGAGTTACGGTGGGGCAGGGAGGCGGGGAGGGGGAGGGGCAAGGTAGAGAGGGCTCCACCCTGCTTCTCCCCCTCCCCGCCTCCCTGCCCCATCGTAACTCCCTCCATGGCCCGCGGCTGCTTATATCTCACCCTCCCTAATACACATATTATATTATTTGCTAAGAAGGTCTCTTTGTGTTGGTTTAGGGCGTGCCCATACTTTAGTGTCTTAGATTTGAAGGAATCACATCAGCATACACCAGCTCTCTCTTCATGTGAACCGCATCAACTGTTGTGTATGTGTGTTCGGCAAAGCAATATAAAACCCGCCTCATGCCCAGAATTGGCAAAAGTTGCACTTATGTTATGAGTATGAAGTCGTGGAGATCAGACCTCATAACAATTCTGTATCGTGTTGTTCTTGAAACTTTAGCACTCGCTGTACAGATATAGTTTAACAAGTAAAGCAGATAGTAGACCAATAACATATTATTCTCATGTAAACCACGATGAACTACTAGGTGGAAAGCTAAAGCAACAACTAAGTGTCGTGTGCAGAAGTTGCAAAAAAGGAAAAATGGCGTTTAAACCGGTAATGAGCCCATGCTAACTTAACACGGTGTAAAGATATCCAGGACCTAGATGACACCTCCTCATGATCCGGAAACGAACTGAATAAGATAATAGAAGTGCCATCTCATGAGAGCAGATTGCAAGTTTATATGTGGACGGTCCGCAAGGTAAAGCATTAAAAACTAGGAAAATTTAATGCTAAAGAAAAATAAAACAGCCAAGTACTTTATCGAGTCTTAAGCCAATAGGCAAGGTAAATAATAAAAACTTGACAAATAAGTCAATGAATTGTCAATGAAATGCTAGTACTCAGCATATCAAACATGAAAAAGGTCTATGACATAACTGTGTATGCAAAATAAGCTGCAACAGCCTCCAATAGGAAGTCACCGTCTTCATCCGAAAACAGTTCAGCCATCCAATTTAAAAGCGGAAAAGAACATACGTGCTCTCCCAGCACCGGATCCTCTATCACCATCAGAGGACAGCTCGGTGGGTTTTCAAGAAAGCTCTCTTCCAAGAAAGACTGTGCTGCCGCCAGTAAATTCCAGGGACCAAGTAGTCCATGCATCAATGCCACAGCCATAATCCTTTCGCCAGGACAAACCAACTCGTGAGTAATGATAGGAGTCATCAGCTGATTAAAGTCGACGTCAGGAGAAACCGGTCCGCAGAGACACAAATCAATGGCCCAATCGAAATCACAGGTCAGGCAGTGAAATACAGGCTGGACACAGGTGAAGTAGGAGAACCGAAAAGATAATCCATATGCCGTGCTTAATATCGCCAACGGCATTGTGCCATAATATTCTAGCATGCGATTGCGGAACAGTGTCAGCAGCTGCTGGGTCGGAGGTTGCATAGGAGGGACATCCATATTTAAAAATGTAAAAAAGCACAAGAGCGTCCGCTGGTAATGCAAGTAAAAATGCCAATCTACGAACCAGAGTGCAGAAAATACAATGAAAGGAAGCAGGGATGACTCCAAAGATTTTCTCAAATGAAGTCACGAGACCACTGGTAACAACTTTAAAAAAGTGTGCCAGGGACTTTGTGGAGGATGCGTTAAAGATAGTCGGAAACATGTTGCTGAAATTGAAAGGCAAATCTTAATTGAAAAGGGTGTGCACCTCTGTATGGGTGTTCGCTATGTGAAGTACGAAAGTTTCACGGGCCGAACTCAAGGCCACCTCTCTCTGAGACAAAAGAGCTCTTATTCTTGCCATGCCGTTGAAACGTGTCCCAAGGTTGGTATTTGTGGCCAGATTGAAAACTCCCTATGTTCATGTGTGGGAGGAAATAGAACATTTCTGCAGCAAATAACCCGTTCACTTACTGTTACGATAAAAGGAATACTTTTAATTAACTCAGAACAATCTTCATTATTGAGCATCAAATAACTACCATTTTCCAACAACTTGAACGTGGGGATGATAGCAGGAACTGGCGTGCCTTGCAACACGCAAGCCATATTTGGTCGGTGTTTGTTGCATGAACCGTGTAACTGTATGTGCCTACACATTAGTGAATGATCTGGCGTCTCAGTGCATTCCTCTCCATTCAGATAAACTTCTTGATCATCTTTGAAACATCTGTATGTGTATGGAAGCGACCAGACCTCATGAAGAAAAGCACTACCTAAAGGTTCATAACGACCTATTGGTATATATTTCATACAATTTGAAAACTTATATAAAGCAAAAGGCAGCGTTATTAAACCGTGGATAAGGCATGTTGCCAAAAAACCCGCAATCCTCTGCTGATGATGTCACTGAGCATGTCATGAATGATGTAATATGTGACATCATCAGCAGTGGATTACGGGTAATGGTATCTCTAGTTTACTCCCTTATAGCTGTGTTTCTTTTAACATAAGTGTCTGTTTCCTTCCCTTATACTTACTGTTTTTGGTTCGCTTCCGGTTCGCGTACCAGCGAGCGAACTAGGAAGCGAACTAAGAGAAATAGAGGTTGGCACAATTCCAAATATTGTACCAATTTTTTAATAACGGGGAGGTAGTTCTGAAAAGAACTTTATTTTTTATTTTTCTGAACATTTTTTTACTGTTTTTGAATTTTTCGGAACAGTTTTATATTTTTTGGGGTTTTTCTTGGAGGGGGCAATGAAAACGATTCATTGTAAAGGGCTCAACAGGAGCAACAAAACAAAAAAAAGAAGTATTTATTATTTTGGGCGTTTCGGACAAACTTGCATATGATAGTCAATAGCTCTGTTGATCAGAGTGATGCTTTTTTCTCCGTAGGAAATGAATCCATCGCAAAATGCGCAGATGTGTTTTACATCACCAAATCTCATTTGTATATTTGGCACCATCTCCCTGCCCTCTGGTCCCGTTACTTCCGGTACAACAGATCTTCTGGCCATAATAGGGAGATTATCTAGGTCGTTCCGAAACTGTGCAGCACTGTAGTTGTTAGGATGCCACCTAGTCATATGGCGATGCATTGTGTAGTTTCCGAAACTGTATTTTTTGTCGGTCCCTCTGGACAGTCTATCTTGACATATAAGGCAAGTTACGTATCTTGCATTTACTTTTTTCTGACCTTTGGGAATTTTAAAAAATTGCCAAATGAAGTTTTCTTTCCGGTGAGACGTCCTGGGCTGCTCAGGCAAAAACTGCCTCTCTTCGTGCTCGTCCTCCTGTTCCTCTTCTTCTTCTTCTTGTTGAATTAGAACTTGAGCAGGTGGTCCACTCTTCCTTGGATGTGGTGGAGGTGGTGGGGAAGCACCAGCTGAAGCTACTAAAGAAGCCATTGCTCAGTGATCACAAAGGGTCTTTCTCTCACAATGATGAAAGTCAGAGTGAGGAAAGAAGGAGGGATTTTCATCATTTGGGAAAAACAAGAGTTCTCAACCAATCAAAAGTGTTCATTTTAGATTATATGACCTAGTCTTACATCATTAGGAAACCAAAAGTGAAATGAACCAATGAAAAGTGTTATTACCAAGTCACATGACTTGCTGTGTTTACGTTAAGCGCTTTGCAGGGCCTCCCGGTTTGCTTCCAGAAACCTGCGCTTTGCGACTCGCTTCGCGTACCAGTTCGCTAACGTAGCACGTCATATGACGTATCACGCGACAACGTGAAACGTCATGCGGACGGGAGGCGTCACGATGTTGTTTTCTAACGCGGCACTTGCGGTAAAGAAACGTTTACCGGCTCGCGGTCTATTTCGCGGCATCAAGGTCAGCTAACGGGAAGCTTCCCGATTCGCGAAGCGGGAACGAAGAAAAAAAAATATTTAAAAAAAAAATTATTCATAAACATATAAAATATATTTTTGGATTTAAAGAAGAATACATTTTACAGCTACAGATATTAGCTGTTAAAAAACCAATGAAATTCACAGAAAAAACCATAGGTTATAGACCATATATAGTTAGGAATTAGCATTTACAAAACCTTGAAAATTCACTGAAAAAACCATAGGTTATAGACCATATATAGTTAGGAATTAGCATTTAGAAAACCTTATTTTACTCACACAAAACCATTGAAATTCCATATATAGTTAGTTGCACTAACTATATATCGCGCACCCGCAATCCACTGCTGATGATGTCACATATTACATCATTCATGACATGGTCAGTGACATCACTGATGACATCACTGATGACATCTCAAATGACATCACTGATGACATCACTGATGACGTCTCATTTGGCATCATTCTTGTGCTAATACAATAAACTTCTTCAGACTCTAATATAACCTTAGATACACTCAGTGTATACAGACACTCACACACTGCCACTCATCCATGGAGTTACTCACACACCCAGTCAGTCATGCAAAGAAACAATCTCACCTCCATTTCTTCAACTATACAGTTATACACACCTTACTTATTGAAACATATACTAACACATATTTACTCTCTTATACAATCCCTGATACAAGTTCACAATGATCGATACAACCACTCACTCAGTGGCTCTCATGCACAGTTATTTATATATGCCAACTCTCACATGTACTGTGTTTTACATATGTACTTACTATGACATGTAGCATTGAGATATCCATTCACTCATCAATACACTCATGCACACAGTCAACTGCCCATGTAGCTGTTTCCACATGCACTCTTGAACTCATACACCTAGTGAATAAACTGCTCACACATCTATGCACAGAGTCACACACCTTCCAGCCACCCCCACACAAACTCAATCTCCCATAGAAATACTTGGGCAACCAATTAATAACACATATAGCCTCTCGTATAGCTAATGATCAACACATGCAGCAGTTTACATCACAACAGACATAATGATGCACAAATTAAGACAGTTTAGTCACTAACCCGTGCATTCAGTAAGACGCATTTAATCACTCACTCATACAGTCAATCACGCACCTACTAAAACCTTCATTCAGACACTTATACATCCACTCATTCTTCAATATGTAAAACATATTTAAACTTTACAGAAACACATAATCACTGGATGTTGTCATCAGTGATGTCATCAGTGATGTCACTGACCATGTCATGAATGATGTAATATGTGACATCATCAGCAGTGGATTGCGGGTGCGCGATATATAGTTAGTGCAACTAACTATATATGGAATTTCAATGGTTTTGTGTGAGTAAAATAAGGTTTTCTAAATGCTAATTCCTAACTATATATGGTCTATAACCTATGGTTTTTTCAGTGAATATATATATATATATATATATATGTATATATATATATATATATATATATAATCTAAGTACGGTCTAATCCAACTCAAAAGATCCATATCTTTTGAGGTGCATATATACCAAAGATCCAATATATATATATATATATATATATATATATATATATATATATATATATATATATATATATATATATATATATATATATATATATATATATACATTACCTACTGGCGGTCGCCAGTAGGTATATATAGTTAGGATTTTTTCTCTATGGGATTTTTGAAAATTCTATGTCGAATCAATTTGGCGTTTGAGGACGGAATTGGCTGAAATTTTCAGGAAAATGGCACATTTTGTTTCCGAGCAGCCCCTGAAAATTTGGGGGGGTTTCGTCAAGGGGGGGCCGAGAAAAAAGGGGGGTCCCAAAACGTGTTTTTCCCATGCAATTTTCCATAGGGCGGTTGGCCTCACTTTTAGCTCGAACGGCTGAATGGATTTTTACGAAACTTGGCAAAATTGTAGGGACTGGTAGCCCAATGTGCCTTTGCTAGGTCTTAATATATGTGCTCCAGTGGATTTTGAGAAATTAACGTTAAAAAAAAATATATATATCTGTAAGCGCGCTCCGGGCGAAGCGAAGCTGATTGGCTCTCCGGTGTTTATCAACATTCTAAACAGTCCGGAGCGGCCGCCATCTTGTCTCTCGGTAGGATCGAGAGACAAGAGGAGGCCAAAACAAAAGGGGAAATGACCATAAGGGGGCATAGTAGATCCTCCCTGACCCCCTAGGTTTGATGTGGAGGCTTTAAAAGGGCCCCGTGGGGCAAAAACAAAAAAAAAATGTTGTTTTTTTTGCGTGGGGAGCGCCCGGTACGCGCACCGGGAAGCGGTCTGGGGAGCGTACTATAAGGAAAAAAGAATGATAGACTATGATATTTTGAAATATTGTATGTTTATTGATTGTTCTTTTTGTTGTTTTTTTTTTTTTTTTTTTATTTACGTAGCAGTATTTATGATTATTAAATATAAATTTATTTTTGTGATTGTGCACAGTATACTATAAGTCTGACTTTACATTATAATCAATTTGGTACTAGTTTATGAATTACATATAAAAATGATTAAAGACTCAAACAATTTTTGATTATTAAATATAAATTTATTTTTCTGATTCTTTTTCAAAATTTAATAGAACGTCTAACATTTGACTGTCTGATATGTCTTCTTTTTGACTGAACATAACTTCCCACATTTGACCGTCCTGATAATGAAGTAAGAAATCCACAGATTCTACACATTGTAGAAGTTCATGGTCCTGTGATTCATCCATGAATTCCAAGTCAATGGGTTCAATAATTTCCTCATTGTTCATCTCTAGGACAATTTCAAAGGAAACGTTCTGTTCTCCTTCCATTTTTGTGCTGAAATTTGCATAAAAAATAAATATATCAGTAGAGATAGAGCACTGTTGGGTTTAAGTTCAGACAGGTACTTTTCAGGCATGAAGTAGTACTATTAAAAAGTGCCTGTGAAAAAGCCTAAGTAAATTCATAATTATACCACAGAAACCTAAATCAATCCATAATTATAATAAACAAGCCTTTCTCAATGTCTAACTGTTACAGAGGGATAGTATATAACTATCTGAAAATGTTTTCAAATTTGTAAAATAACATCTTACCTTTTAAAAACAAGTTTAAGTTGTCAGTGAAAATGATTTTGCAATGTAGTTCAGGAAGTAGTAGTCAAAATGGCTGTGTTTCTCTCTCTTTCTTTATATATATTCAGGTACATAACCAATCAAATGTCAGGTAAAAAAAGTAGAAAATGAAAGTAACATTTTAATTGGTTGTCAATTCCAACACTTCAGATGTGTTTTGTGAAGTAATTTACCTCAGGGTATTTAGAGAGGTCTACAGGCTAAACGGCTAAATGGAATTCCAATCAAATTTGTGAAAATGGTAGGGATTGGTATGTAGTATGAGCTAATCTATATTTGGTGAAAGTGTCTCCAGTGGTTTTTCTGTATATTACTTTCCCACCTTTTTTGAGCGAGCGCTTCCCGGTGCGCGCCCCGGTACGCGAACCGGCAGCGTTACGGGAGTCCTCCATTTTGTGTTTCGGTAGAATTGAGATACAAGATGGAGGGCAAATAATGTTCAGAATGGGTAGAAGGGGGCACGGTAGACGTATCCTGACCCCCTAGGTTTTCTGAGGGTAGCTGAGGAGGACCATATGTGCGAAAAAACCCCATTTTTTTTCAAATTTTCGCGCGGTTAGCGTCCGGTGCGCGTACCGGGTAGCGCTCCGGGGAGCGTACTTTGGTGAAAATTAGTGAAAAAAGTTAGAGTAAAATAATAATTGTGAGTGATCAGATGTAGGGTAGCTCTGAAAAGAGCTTTTGGGTCCTGTGGCTGATGTAGGTACCTACAAGTAGGTACCAATGCACAGTCTTAAATTGAGGATGAAAATTCTGTTCCCCTCATCTGAGAAGTGAACTCCATCTGCTCTGTAGATATCTTGCATGTAGTAATGCAAGTTATTGTTGTAGATGGAGCCCATTCCATGGTCTCTCATGTAAGCTGAAACAGACTTATTTACATGCTTCCTCGATTTCTCAATTTGTGGACAAAATTGGTTGGACCACTTCCATTTCTGTCTTTGGCATATATTTGAATATACCAAGGCAGTTTGAGGAAATAGTGCCATCAATTGCTCAAAGGTGTCCTTTAAAAGCATTTCCAGACCTACCCCAGTCAAAGTGCCCAAGTCATTTCCTCCACAGTGCACAATTAACAGGTCAGGTTTTGGCAAATGCAAAAAGGTTTTCACCAATGGTATCAATTGGTGACATCTTAATCCTCTGTGGCCAATCCAGTTGATTTCCACATTTTGTAAATTGAGGTTGTGTAAATTTCTGTTATCAGTATACCTTTGAGCCCAGTGGATATAACTATGTCCAACAATCCAGACAGAAAACACGGTGAGAGGAGGTTCTGCTGCAGTCAGATGAAGTGTGGTAATGAAATGGCAGTTGAAACAGTAGGAGTATGTAATGAAAAAAACTGTGGAGTTTCTGTAGTAATTAATCAGTAGCAGTGATTGGTGGATTTTGATTGCTGAAAACAGAAAGTTAGGGTGCATGGATGAGTTCTTTGAAAGATGTAATTTGAATGGTCAAGAAAAAATCATTTTATGAAAGATTGCACTGGATACGCAGGTGTACTGAGAGTTCAGAGTTCAATTGAAACATTGTTGTGTGAACTTGCAAACATGAGAGGTCTTTCAGGAGGTGGTTGCTATGGAAAAAAGGCAGAAAGGGCAGAGGGGGGAAGGGTGTTGATTTGAAAAAAGTGAGGGAAGAGTTTTGATTGGGTGACATGAGAGATATGTGTGATGAATTACAGCATTTCTGTGCCACTGATGGTTGCAGCCTCTGGAGTGCATACCTTTTGCTCTGCTGAAGACAAATTGGTGTGTGTCTGAGACTGTTTTGAAACTCAAAAAGTATTTGCTAAGGTGAGAAAAGATTCATTTAATTTAAATAGAGAATAGTATGCTTTAAGGAGAAAATTATGAAGAAAGTTGTGTATTTAAAATGTTGCTTTGTGTCAAGTGTTTTACAAATAGATTTTGTTTCTTTGAGTTACATAGCCATGTTACATAGGCATGTTAAAAGTGACGCAAAAATGGTGCAAGGGCCTTAAAAAAATGCTTTCTTGTGTCTTAGGGCATTTTAAGTCACTTCCCCATGAATGTAGGTATATAATTAGTTTACATGATGTGTTTAAAAACGTTTTTTGAAATCAATTAGGTTTCTTGATATGTACTGCTAGAGTTTCATAGGTTGCTTGGGGCATATTTACAAGGCCTTTGAGTTCCTTTGATGTTATTTTTCCCATTTTAATTTAAGACATTTCCTTGTGGTGTAAGGTCCTTGTAAATATGCCCCCATGTGTGCTTGGCAAATTTAGATTTTGATTCTTTGAGTTACATAGCCATGTTAAAAGTGACGCAAAAATGGTGCAAGGGACTTAAAAAAACGCTTTCATGTGTTTTAGGGCATTTTAAGTCACTTCCCCATGAATGTAGGTATATAATTGCTTTACATGATGTGTTTAAAAACGTTTTTTGAAATCAATTAGGTTTCTTGATATGTACTGCTAGAGTTCCATAGGTTGCTTGGGGCATATTTACAAGGCCTTTGAGTCTCTCTGATGTTATTTTTCCCATTTTAATTTAAGACATTTCCCCGTGGTGCAAGGTCCTTGTAAATACGCCCCCATCTGTGCTTGGCAAATTTAGATTTTGATTCTTTGAGTTACATAGCCATGTTAAAAGTGACGCAAAAATGGTGCAAGGGCCTTAAAAAACGCTTTCATGTGTCCTAGGGCATTTTAAGTCACTTCCCCTTGAATGTAGGTATATAATTGATTTACATGATGTGTTTAAAAACGTTTTTTGAAATCAATTAGGTTTCTTGATATGTACTGCTAGAGTTTCATAGGTTGCTTGGGGTATATTTAAAAGGCATTTGAGTCCCTTTGATGTTATTTTTCCCATTTTAATTTAAGACATTTCCCCGTGGTGCAAGGTCCTTGTAAATACGCCCCCATGTGTGCTTGGCAAATTTAGATTTTGATTCCTTGAGTTACATAGCCATGTTCCATACAGTGCTCACCTTCTGCGTAGTCTTTGATATGCTAGACTCCATCTGCACAATGAGATATCTAAGCAAAGGAAACACAGGTGATGTGATTGTGAAATGAGCAAAAGAAATTCCACATTTTTCAATTACATCACCTGTGTTTTCTAACATTACGAATCACATTGTGCAGATGAGGTTTAGGCCTGTCCAGGGACACAGAAGAGGTCTGGCCTTTGTTCAAGAGTGCGGTGGACATGACTCACTTCATTGGTAGGCCTGCACATGTATTATCTCCTCTGTACTCTTCAATAAGCCTAAATTTCATCTGCAACCCTGAGTAGGCCTCACCTCAAACAAATCTCTGGATAGGCCTCACCTTATCGTCATCCTGAATCAATCATTTAAAATGTTAGGGGCAGATTTATGATGGCCGTGCGCCTCTTTTGCGCCGCTGTTGCGTCACTTTTGTGATGTATCAGTGATGCAAAAGATGCACCATGTTGCAAGATAGGCCTCACTTCATCTCCAACAAGATACCGTCAGTTTAAACTGTAAACATTTAGGACTGTATAGGGGGCATGGAGAAGCTGAATCTTCTGTAAATGTCAAAATTTTTGTATACAGTGCTCAACTTCTGTGTACTCTTTGATATGCTAGACTCCATCTGCACTATGAGATACCTAAGCAAAGGAAACACAGGTGATGTGATTGTGAAATGAGGAAAAGAAATTCCACATTTTTCAATTACATCACCTGTGTTTCCTAACTTTACGAATCACATTGTGCAGATGAGGTTTACGCCTGTCCACGGACACAGAAGAGGTCTGGCCTTTGTTCAAGAGTGAAGTGGACATGACTCACTTCATTGGTAGGCCTGCACATGTATTATCTCCTCTGTACTCTTCAACAAGCCTAAATTTCATCTGCAACTCTGAGTAGGCCTCACCTCAAACAAACCTCTGGATAGGCCACACCTTATCGTCATCCTGAATCAATCATTTAAAATGTTAGGGACATATTTATGATAGCCGTGTGCCTCTTTTGCGCCGCTGTGCGTCACTTTTGTGACGCAGCGGCGGTGCAAAAGATTTGCTATGTTACGACATATTTACAACTTGATGCATCTAGGCAGATGTGTCATGCTGTAAAGTCCTGTGCCACATGAAACCGATGCAGCAGTGATGCAAAAGATGCACCATGTTGCAAGACAGGCCTCACTTCATCTCCAACAAGATACCGTCCGTTTAAACTGTAAACATTTAGGACTGTGTAGGGGGCATGGAGAAGCTAAATCTTCTGTAAATGTCAAAATTGTTGTATACAGTGCTCAACTTCTGTGTACTCTTTGATATGCTAGACTCCATCTGCACAATGAGATACCTAAGCAAAGGAAACACAGGTGATGTGATTGTGAAATGAGGAAAAGAAATTCCACATTTTTCAATTACATCACCTGTGTTTCCTAACTTTACGAATCACATTGTGCAGATGAGGTTTAGGCCTGTCCACGGACACAGAAGAGGTCTGGCCTTTGTTCAAGAGTGAAGTGGACATGACTCACTTCATTGGTAGGCCTGCACATGTATTATCTCCTCTGTACTCTTCAACAAGCCTAAATTTCATCTGCAACCCTGAGTAGGCCTCACCTCAAACAGACCTCTGGATAGGCCACACCTTATCGTTATCCTGAATCAATCATTTAAAATGTTAGGGACAGATTTATGATAGCCGTGTGCCTCTTTTGCGCCGCTGTGCGTCACTTTTGTGACGCAGCGGCGGTGCAAAAGATTTGCTATGTTGCGACATATTTACAACTTGATGCATCTAGGCAGATGTGTCATGCTGTAAAGTCCTGTGCCACATGAAACCTGCGTCGGATTTCATGTGAGCGTTTTGTTGTAGGGTGGTCAGTCATTTGCATGAAAGCCCTGTAAAACTAACACAGTAAAATTAAGAAGATTTCACTGAGTCACATTTATGGCATTGCTGAATCAAATCCTTACGCCTGTTTGAAACAGCATCGCTGGACATGGTTAAATAATATCTGCAAAATGTTACCCTTGTTAAACAATTTTACAATTATAGTCTCTGAGATTTGTCTCTTACTCTGCAACATCTCATTGTTGTTCTCTTTCTTTAAAGATAACGACAACATCAAGCATGAGTGATAATGAGCAATCTGTTGAACTTGATATTATCATTGAAATTGTGATTGAAACATCAGTGGAAGTAGATCCCTTGGATGATTTAAATCCTGAGGATGATGAAGAACATGATGAGGATGCCGATTTGGCAGAATTGTATGACATAGGGTGGGAAGCTGACCTGCTTGAGCCTATGGAACTATAAACATTTATTTTTAAAAGTTACTGGAAATGAAAAGTAAACATGTAAACCGTTTCATTTAAAATTAAACACAACTTCAAAAACAGCTTGTGTGTAGTGTCTTTAATAAAATAGTCAAATATGCTCATAAAATTAGTTCAGATTCACATATAAAACAGCACAGGTCACAAGTAGAAGCATTCCATTTCTTTGCTACTATTTGTGACTACTAAATTTGCCAATGCACTAAAAATTATTGTATGTAAAAATGACAAGTAGTGTGTTACATTTTTGACGACTGTTATTGATTTACTGTTTGGTAATAGTGGTTAATAAAATTTTTAATTATATTTTACCACAGATTCAACTGCAGATCATTTCAAAACTACATAATGCCATCTAAACAACGAAACCGAAAGGCTACAAAACGTCAAAGACAGCAGCTTACTAAATGCTTGCAGCAGTCCTCTACAATAAAAACTCGTCAAGTCACCAAGAAAGCTCCGGGTAAGACAACGAAATCATTCCTAATAAACATTTGTAGAAAAAAAAGTAGTACTACAGAAAATGTTTTAATCCAGAAAAAGAGAACCAATTTAAACGGAAAGGAAAGGCCAATCAAAAATGTTACTGCTAGAGCAGGAGATAACTCTGTGCATGGTAGTAGAAGGAAAAATCAGTCTAGGGACATTCGTAGACGAATGTTCCGCAACAGGATAATTGGCAATTTGTTAAAAAATATTAAGAAAGGTCAACAGAAAGTGGTTTTTTATAAGAGAAAAAAAAAGTTGAGAAAATTATTGATCAGGCATTTGAAATTAAGCGAAAGTTATTTATTTTGATAATCAATAGAATTAGGAAGCTAAACAAGGCAATTTATGATTTCAAAAGAAATAGTAGATGGAAGAGAACAGTTAATCGTAGTCATTTTTGTGAAGTTTTTTCAGGAGAATGGATGCATAGTTCAAGTTGTGAGGCATTTTTTAATGAGGAGAGTTATTTCCAGGATAATGATTTGGTGCATGCAGTTGACACCAGTGGTCGAGCTTATGAGGTGAAAGATGGTTGTCCAGTTGAAAAAGAAAAACTTGTGGCAACAGAGGCAGAAGAGGTGTTAGGTAATGAGGTTTTAGGAAGACGTCCTAAGGGACCAGTGTATATCTGGAAGTGTAGTAGTATTTGCAGTGTGCGACAGGATTCCATCAATTTGCTTTGTGATTTTGTACGGACATTTAATAAGAAAACTTTAAAACAGAAAATAAAGTTGTTGCAAGAATTAGATCCTTGCAGAGTGAGAGAAGTGACAGGTTTGCATGGTCATTCACTGGCTTGTCTTTCCAGGAGAGTATGCCAGAGTGTTTTTCATCATTTCAGGATGCTAGCAGTGCATCATAATAAAGTGAGGAAATTAGTTAGAATGTTGTATTATGCTAAGAGTCCAGCAATTATGCTTAAACAAATATGCACTGCTCTTTTGCATGGTTCTGAAGTAGATGTGAAGAATATTTGTGAAGAAATTGAGTTTTGTTACTTTGCAAGTAAAGAGGAGAATGTTGAAATTGACCCAGAAGAAGAAGGTAATGTGGAAGATAGTGTACAGGTTTCCAGTACAGATAATTTTCAGAAAGAAATTGCCACATTTCAGGTGAAATCAAGTGAGAGGCCTAATTTTACTTGTGTGTGTTGTCGACGCACTTATTATAAGAATCAGACTAAGTTAGTGGATTTATATGCGAAAAGTGAAAGTGAAAATAATAGTGAATGGAAGGATTTTGCAACATACTTGATGGTAGAAAATTGTTCTGATTTGGGATTGGATCAACGTGTGTGTACTTATTGTTGTAACAAATTAAATCAAAACCGGATGCCTGCTAGAGCGGTTCATAATAATCTGGAATTGGTTGAGATGCCTTCTGAATTGAAGGATTTAAATACTTATGAGTCTATCTTGATTCAAAGTATCCATCCCTTTCAGGCTATTGTACGAATGGAGCCAAAGACAGGGAAATTGCCTCCATCAGATTTACAGAGAGGATTAAAGGTAAGAGTTGTTTATTTGCCTCTAGATTTGAAGAAAAACATTAATACAATTGGAGTAGAGAAAGTGGAAGAGGAACCTCTGGTTATCTTAGTTAATGGGGTTCCGACAAAGAGTAAGACAATCTGGCAAGATTTAGTGGATGTTAGGAAAGTCAAAAAGGCAACATTGTATTTGAAGAAAAACAATAAGTACTACAAGAATGTATATGTTGCAGAAGAGGAAGTAAGTGAAGAAGAGGATAGCGATTTGTGTGCTGGTCAAATTGAGAAAGTAGAAGCCTCTAAAAATGAAGAAATATATGAACATTATAGTGTTCATCCTTTGCATTCCAAGGAAGTCATGGGGAATGCTATTGAGTTGTTTCAAATGAAACAAGCCAAAGGAAGTCCCATTAGTGTTTGGGAGGAAAGTTTGGAAGCTCGGTGTTTCCCACAG
Source organism: Lissotriton helveticus (assembly GCF_964261635.1). Classification (NCBI taxonomy): domain Eukaryota; kingdom Metazoa; phylum Chordata; class Amphibia; order Caudata; family Salamandridae; genus Lissotriton; species Lissotriton helveticus. Next base: position 1,771,518,229 of record NC_136063.1, read on the forward strand.
CTATTTCCAACAGGTCAAGGAGGAAGATATGATGAGCGACCTGATCAAATTCCTGCTTCTGAATACCGGACTTTACGATTGTATGCAGAAGATCCTAGGTTTCGTCAATGCATTCCCTATTTGTTTCATCTACTGTTTGAAAGCGATCTGTCTGGACTGTCATATGCAGTGAACCACATCTTGAAAAGTGGTGTACACGTGCAAAATATCTCGGCAAGTGACTTTATGGATAAAGTCAATGTGCAAGACAGTATTTTGGATTCTCACTTGATTAATCTCATGGCGTGTCAGCGTGGTACTAATGAGTACTGGTACTGTCGTCATGGTGATTTAAAATGTATGCTGAGGAACTTAGGAACTCCCACATGGTTCCTCACTCTCAGCTGTGCCGAGTATGGCTGGGAAGACTTACTTGAATTTCTACAAGAGGCAAATGGAAACATTGAAAATATCGAATTCAAGACACCCGGAGAACTGTGCTCGTTGGATCCAGTGAATGTATGCAGGTACTTCAATCATAGATTTGAAGCTATGATGTCTTTCATCATGAACAAGAAAAATCCACCTCTTGGAGAGGTGTTGGATTTCTTCTGGAGAAAGGAGTACCAAGCAAGAGGTGCTCCTCATATACATATGCTGCTGTGGATCAAAGATGCACCCAATTTTGGAACAGATCCGGATGACTTAGTGATGAGTTTCATAGAACAGTATTCTACATGTGCTGTTCCAAAGGCAAAGGAAGACAAAAGCCTAAGAGAACAAGTTTTACGCTTCCAAAGCCATCGTTGTGTAAAGTATTGTCGTCGTAAATTCAGAAACAAGGACAAGTTGTACACAAAATGTCGTTTCGCCTTTCCACGACCGGTGATTTCTAAAGGAAGAGTGAACAGTTTGATGTCTTCGCTGCGACATAATGTGATGAAGAAATCACCCAAAAATACGTACAATTTGAAAAGGAACGAAGAGTCCAAGTACATTAACGACTACAACCCAGTGATTTTGTCCATGTGGAATGCTAACATGGATATACAGTTTGTGGCTGATAACTGTATGGCTGTGGCTCGGTATGTGACATCTTACATCACCAAAAAAGAAAAGACAGAATTGAAGGATATGTGGGAGGACATTTCCCATGAAAAGAGCCTCAGTAAGAAGTTGTACAGTTTCAGTCTGAAGATGTTGTCGCATCGAGAAATCGGAGCTTACGAATGTTCTGACCGGTTGTCTTCAGCAAGTGTCTATGCCAAATCCAGGAGTATCATTTAGCGAGTCTTGGTCTTGCTGCAACGCGTAATCGAGTTCTGAAACCTGTACGAGAAATTGAGTATTTGGCGGAAAAGGAGCCAAACAGTACAGATATTTTGAAGACCAACATGTTGGATACATATTATCCAAATAGAAGCAGTCACCTCGAGAATGTTTGTCTGTATGAGGTTCTACAAAATTACATATTCAAGAGGAACATCAAAGAAGATATTGATAAAGGAGTGTATGCTGTAATTGGAAGTGAGGGATGTCTGGTCAAGCAAAGAAAATGCCACTTGGTAAACCATCGAAAATTGAGTGGCGAATCTCCTGAAAGAAAAGAGTTTTTCTATTTAGCACTTTTGCAACTTTTCAAGCCTTGGCATGCAGAAGAGGAACTGCTTGGAGATTTCCTCTGTTACGAAGACTCTTTCAATGCCGCTAAGGAGACCATAGAATGTCCTGTTTTTCCCAAATATCTAGAAATGTTGAATGCGGAAATCGAGCAGGAAGCAATGATTGCAGCCGAGATTGCTAGAGACAGTTCTCAGGACAGTCAGAGTTCTGTTTCATTGAGTCAGGATCCACTAGGAGGACCAGTTATCGAAAATGAAGCTGCCACTGCCATGATTGAAGTGGAAAGAGCCATGGCACATGCTCAGGAGGATGCGGTTAACTTAGAAGACTTGGAAAGACAACTCAACGTTGAGCAGAGGAAAATATATGACGAAGTTACCAACCAAATAGATCATGGATTAAGTCATGAGAAGAAAGAGTGCTCATGTACGTCGTTAAAGCCTGTCCGACTGTACGTGAGTGGAGAAGCGGGAACTGGAAAAAGTTTCCTCATTAAAGCAATTTCATGTTATTTGCAGAAAAGGACTGAGTCATTGCTGTCTTGTGTTGTCACCGCTCCAACTGGACTGGCAGCACATAACATTAAAGGTATTACTTTGCATCGTCTACTTATGCTGCCAGTGGAGCATGATAACAAATTACAATACCACAAGTTATCTGGAGATGCTTGTTGTGAAGTTTCAAGAGTCTTGAGGAAAATGAAACTTCTTATCATTGACGAAGTAAGCATGGTTTCCAATGTCATGCTTGCCTTTGTGCATTTGAGAATGCAAGAAGTTCTCAAAACAGAGTATGATGTGTTATTTGGTGGCAAACACATCATTGTTTTCGGTGATCTTCTGCAGCTGACACCAGTGAAAGGACAACCTGTGTTCAAAATGCTCACGCATGAAGATACCAGGAAGTGCCTAGGGAGCATTGGCAACGTCAATATATGGTTAAACTTCAATTATGCTGAACTGCGTGAAAATATGCGTCAGGGGAAGGATGAAGATTACAAGAATATTCTACAAGATGTTAGAATCGGAAAAGTGACCGAGCATTGGAAAGAAGCTTTACATGCACGATTACTATCAAATTTGTATCCAGAAGAATACGTTGTGCCTGAGAATATTTTTCGGAAAATGACTGAGAAGAAATCTGGAATATGTTTGATGCCAACTCTTGCAGAATGTGCCATCTTCAACAACAAAATGTTGCATTTAGAAAAGCAAGAGATTGTGAAACTGGAAGCTATTGACAGAGTAGAGCATATGGGATCAACAAATATTTTGTCTGAGAATTTGAAATCAAAATTGGATTCATTAGAGAATATCTAAAACTGCAGGTTTTGAAAAGACTCTGAATGTGTGCTTAAATTGCCGTATAATTTTAAGAAGGAATTTACATGTTGAAAGAGGTCTGGTAAATGAATCAATGGGTAATGTTGTTGATTTTGTGAAATACAGAAATAGAGATGGAATTGAATTTTTAAAAATTAAATTTGATGGCATTGAGGAAGTACAGCTAATTGGTCGTTGCTCTGCTAGGTTTTTGCTTGTAAAAGACTTATATGTTCGCCGTAAGCAGTTTCCTGTTTGCTTGGCATATGCGGTGACAATCCATAAATCGCAAGGTTTAAGTGTAGACAGTGCATTGGTGAATATTGGCAGTTCTGTGTTCAAGGAGGGTATGGCATATGTGGCATTGTCACGAGTCAGAACTTTATCGGGATTGTACTTGATTGAGTGTGATGTCACAAACATTTGTGCGGATGTAGATTGTGTTAAGGAATACAATAGGTTAAGAATAACCCTGGGCGTAGTGTGCGGAGTGGGGCTCCGCGGAGCTACGCGAAGTGGGCGCACAACTACGCCCATCCGCGCACTCCGCGTAGCCCCACTCCGCGCCGCCCGCCTCCCTCCCGCCCTCCCTAAATACATAAATAAATGTATAAAAAGCTTTTAAAAACACTTACCTTGTCTGCCGCGTCCCCGGGGCTCCCTCTCGCCGTCCCGCCGTTCGCGCCGCCACCGAATCGGATCCTAATGCGCATGCGCGGGCGGCCGCGCATGCGCATTCCTCACGAGAAATGCGCATGCGCGGCCGCCCGCGCATGCGCATTAGGAAACCCGAAATGGCGGCGCGCATCGCGGGACGGCGAGAGGGAGCCCCGGGGACGCGGCAGACAAAGTAAGTGTTTTAAAAAGCTTTTTATACATTTATTTATGTATTTAGGGAGGGCGGGAGGGAGGCGGGTGGCGGCCGGCTACGCACCGTCTGCGGAGCGCGCGTAGTGCTGCCTGGCTACGCCGGCTACGCAAAATGCGTAGGAGGCGGCACTCCGTGCACTCCATGCATGGAGCGTAGCTGGCCGCCCAGGCTTAGTTAAGAAGAGAGTATGCGCCACATTTGCCTCAATATCCTTTGTTTGAGAAACGTGTGGTAGGCCGGAAACGAAGAAATGTGACCAATAGTAGGGAGGTTGTAGCAAAAAGACGAAAAGTCGATGAACCCGAAATTATAAGCAGAAAGAAAAAGGATTCTGTTGAAGATGTTGTTGGTTTTCAATTTGAAAATAGTTCTGGTGTCAACTGCTATGCTAATGTAGTGGCTAATGTTGTCTTTTCTCTAGAAACTTTAAAGGAACAGATTGTGATCAATTCGGATCAAATTTTGTGCTGCTTGCTGAATTCTGTGTTAGAGAAATGTAGCACTGATAGAACAAAAATAGAAAGTGTGTCTGAAATTCGAAATCTGTTAGACAAATGTTCAGGTCAAACGCAATTCTCTCAAAATATTCAGCAAGATTGTCAGGAGTTTTTAATGTATATGCTTGATGTATTGCAAGATGAAGGTGTAGATGTAGATCACCTGTTTGGCCTTTCTTATCAATGGCAGCATGACTGCGAGAACTGTAGGGTATCAAGTACTACTAGTGTAGACTCAGAAAGATTTATATATTTAACTTTGCCAGACAGTAAATCAGTGTCCTTTAATAAGCTAGTAAAATCAGCCGATCACAACATGGAGTGTAGCCAATGTAAGTCAGCAATGCTGTCCACATTATTTATACGAACATATGGCCAGTATGTCATTTTAATGTTCCAACGATGTAGGCCTGATGGAACAAAATTGACAACTTTAATTAAAAATGTTGTGGCTTCGCAGTTGTCAATATCAGGAAGGACGTTTGTAACTGCAGCAATTATATATCATGACGGTCCTTCAACAACATCAGGACATTGCACAGCTTATTTAAAGTCTAGAAACGGCTGGTCATTCTGCAATGATTCTGTTTTAACTTTTAAAAAAAATTGCCTTTTGACCTTAAAAATTCTTACCTGGTGTTTTTAAAACCAAAATTTTAGGGAAAGAATCTCGGGATCTGCTCTGAGGAATTTCAAGAGGTTCTAATGGCTCCTACACTATTTGGCCTTGAGGATAAGTGTAGTACAGAGTAAAAAGTTAAATGTGGAAATGTGGAACATGAGTGAGCAAGAAGGATGAGATACTACTAGTACAGGATTGTGAAAGTGATCTTGAACGTTTTCTTTCTAAAAGTTGCGGAAAAAGAAAATGACGGGATTTGCTTAGAAGAATTCCAAGAGTTATAAATGGCTCTTACACGATTTGGCCTTGAGGAAATGTGCGGTAGAGAGCGAGAACTCATTTATTGTATGTAACATATTTGTCAAAACGATGGAGCTTTTCTTTCAGAAAGTGGCAGGCTGAAAATAATAGCAGCACAACAGAGTATAAGCTGTTCATAGGACATCCTTTGACGTCATGGAAAGTAAGTTACTTTTAAGGAGTTCTGATTTCTGATTAGTTATGTTATATGGGTTTTTTAAACACAATCATTTTGATTGTGTTTTTTTTTCCCCGCTGTTATATGATGAATACCTTCAACTCACTGTTTTTAGTGAAATTTGATACATTCTGAGAACAGCAAAAATAAACCATTTAACATGTGTAATTAATTCTGTACTTTTTGTATTTATGATATACATTGAGAACTGTGCAGGAGGCATGGAGAAACTGAGGCTTCTGTAAGTGTCAAGGGAGGTGAGTAATGTACATTGCTCTGTTGCATACAGTCCTCACCTTCTCCGTACTCTTGGATATGCTAGACTACATCTGCACAATGAGATACCTAAGCTGAGGGAAAACAGATGATGTGATTGTGGAATGAGCAAAAAAAATTGCAAGTTTTTCAATTACATTACCTGTGTTTCCTAACATTACGAATCACATTGTGCAGATGAGGTTTAGGCTTGTCCAGGGACACAGAATAGGTCTGGCCTTTGTTCAAGAGTGCAGTGGACATGACTCACTTCATTGGTAGGCCAGCACATGTATTATCTCCTCTGTACTCTTCAACAAGCCTAAATTTCATCTGCAACCCTGAGTAGGCCTCACCTCAAACAAACCTCTGGATAGTCCACACCTTATCGTCATCCTGAATCAATCATTTAAAATGTTAGGGGCAGATTTATGATGGCCGTGCGCCTCTTTTGTGCCGCTGTTGCGTCACTTTTGTGATGCAGCAGTGATGCAAAAGATGCACCTTGTTGCAAGATAGGCCTCACTTCATCTCCAACAAGATACCGTCAGTTTAAACTGTAAACATTTAGGACTGTGTAAGGGGCATGGAGAAGCTGAATCTTCTGTAAATGTCAAAATTGTTCCATACAGTGCTCACCTTCTGCGTAGTCTTTGATATGCTAGACTCCATCTGCACAATGAGATACCTAAGCAAAGGAAACACAGGTGATGTGATTGTGAAATGAGGAGAAGAATTCCAAATTTTTCAATTACATCACCTGTGTTTCCTAACATTATGAATCACATTGTGCAGATGAGGTTTAGGCCTGTCCAGGGACACAGAAGAGGTCTGGCCTTTGTTCCAGAGTGCAGTGGACATGACTCACTTCATTGGTAGGCCTGCACATGTATTATCTCCTCTGTACTCTTCAACAAGCCTAAATTTCATCTGTAACCCTGAGTAGGCCTCACCTTGAACAAACCCCTGGATAGGCCACACCTTATCGGCATCCTGAATCAATCATTTAAAATGTTAGGGGCAGATTTATGATGGCCGTGCGCCTCTTTTGTGCCGCAGTTGCGTCACTTATGTGATGCAGCAGTGATGCAAAAGATGCACCATGTTGCAAGATAGGCCTCACTTCATCTGCAACAAGATACTGTTAGTTTAAAATGTATATATTTAGGACTGTGTAGGGGGCATGGAGAAGCAGAGGCTTCTGTAAGTGTCAAAGATGTTGAAAAACTGTTTGTCCTTCAATCTTTTCCCTTGTCTTTTCTAATTTTTAAATACATGTTTTAATATTTTTCAAATTTTTGTTCTTTCTTTCACAGATTGAAAGTATAAAAATAACAAGTGACTAAGTTAACGACAATTATAAGGTAAATGGTTTGTACTCTTTTCGTTACATTTCTATCACATTTAACTTCAATTAGTTCCACTGCTTCATTTCTTTAACCCTCAGTTTCCTGCCTTTGCTATTTCCCTCATTCCTTTCTCTATTACTTACGTACTCTACTCCTTCTACTCCTTTTCTCAGTCCCTCTGTTCTCATAGTTCCTCACTCCTGTTCTATTACTCTCACTGTCTCTGACTGATCACTCTTTCACTACTTGTTCATTATGCTTTCTCCCTGTAGTTCAAGCACACTAAGGGGCATATTATCAACACAGGCAATAAAATTATCGCTGCTTTTATTGGCAGAAAACTGCTGCAAAAGCGGCTTTAACGGCAGTTTTCTGCCGCAAAAGCGGCTTTAGCGGCAGTTTTCTGCCGATAAAAGCAGCGAAAATTTTAACGTCTGTGTTGATAATATGCCCCTATGTTATTTACATTTCTTTGCTGTTTCAATCATTCCTTTTCTGACACTTCTTCTTTTCTGCTTTCTGTTTTTTCTCTCTGTTATTCCACATGTTTTAACCTTAGTCACTATCATACATCTTGTTTTATTCCTATTTACTTTTGCTCACTGTTTTCTTAACACTTTCCCTCAGGATTGTTCTTTTAGTCCGGTTCTATCCCTACCTCTCATTCCACATCCTTTACTATTTTTCTTCTTATTTTTCTCTCCTTCTCTTGTTTTTTTTTTTTGTTTTTTTTTATTGCGCTAACGGGGTGCTCTCCGGTGCGCGCCCCGGGAAGCGCACCAATGAGAAAAATGAAGTCAAGAGTGCCTAAAATTTTAGTAATTTTTTAAAAATGGGAGGTAGTTCTGAAAAGAACTTTTTTTATGTTTTTGTTGTTTTATATTTTTTTTTGATTTTTCTGAACATTTTTTGTTTTTTTTGTATTTTTTGAACAATTTTATGGTTTTTTTGGTTTTTTTGGGGGGAAACAACGAAAAACAGCCATTATAAAGGGCTCAACAAAAAACAAGAAACAAAAAACTGGGAATTAACAGTGGCTCGAGAGGAGGAAAAAAAAAAAAAAACTACTGCTTTCTTCTCTTGCTGCAGTTGTGGTTGTCGATGGAAGCATTAATAAGGTGAATGCTTAGTTCCCCGTAGCAGAGGGTCTTTCCGCAAAAAATGCAGACCATTTTTATTACACTAAATTTTTCTTGTATATTTGGTACTGTTTCGCGCCCTTCTGGTGCTGCAAATGAAGATTCACCTGATGAGGTGCTGGCCTGATGGTCTCTTTTTTTCTGAGCCAGATCCCGTACCTCAACTTGTGCCAGATTGTTAGGGTGCCACCTCTGCATGTGGCGGATCATTGTGTAGTTCCCAAATGAATATTTTTTATTTGGGTTGCCCCTGGACATGACCTCTTTGCAAATTAAGCATGTCACCTTCGGGGCATTCACTTTTTTTTGCCCAGCAGGAATGGAAAAATACTGCCATATATAATGAACTTTGACATGGCTTTGTCTTGGTTCTTCAGGCAAGTATGTTATGGTTTGTTGGTCCTCATCATCTTCTTCCTCCTCTTCTTCAACTCCTGGAAGGATCTGTGGTGGTGGACCTTCCTTTCTGGGTGGTGGTGGTGGTGGTGGGGGTGCACTAGCTGCAGCTACTTCTGAAGCCATGTCTCACAGATAGCTCTTGCTTTCTCAAAGAAAAAAGTAAGAATGAGGAAAAGAGGAGGGGGCTTTCATCATTTGTAGAAAAAAAAAGTTGAGAACCAATGAAAAGTGTTATTTTCAGGTCACATGTCCCGACGCGCTTACGCTACGCGCCCCGGCGCGCTTACGTTTCGCGCTCCGGGTCGCGCCACGGAGCACTTCCGGGTACGTTTACGGAGCGCGCCGAAGAAACGCATCACGTTGTTACGCGATGCGTCACGTTTACGCGTCGCATCACGCGACAACGCGAAACGTCATCATGTTGTTTTCGTTCGCGGGAGCAGCGCTCACGGAACGCTCCCCGGTACGTTCACCGGTACGTGCCCCGGGAGCACCCCGGGGCGCGTACCGGGGCACATAATAAAAAAAAAAATATTTACACATTTTACAATTTCTAATTAAAATTATTACTTTCATACATATAGATATTTGCTATTAAAAAACCTATGAAATTCACTGAAAAAACCATAGGTTATAGACCATATATAGTTAGGAATTAGCATTTACAAAACCTTGAAAATTCACTGAAAAAACCATAGGTTATAGACCATATATAGTTAGGAATTAGCATTTACAAAACCATTGAAATTCACTGAAAAAACCATAGGTTATAGACCATATATAGTTAGGAATTAGAATTTACAAAACCATTGAAATTCACTGAAAAAACCATAGGTTATAGACCATATATAGTTAGGAATTAGCATTTACAAAACCTTATTTTACTCACACAAAACAATTGAAATTCCATATATAGTTAGTTGCACTAACTATATATCGCGCACCCGCAATCCACTGCTGATCATGTCACATATTACATCATTCATGACATGGTCAGTGACATCACTGATGACATCACTGATGACATCTCAAATGACATCACTGATGACATCACTGATGACATCTCAAATGACATCACTGATGACATCACTGATGACATCTCAATTGACATTCCTGATCACATCACTGATGACATCATTCATGTGATAATACGATGAACCTCTTCAGACTCTAATATAACCTTAGATAAACTCAGTGTAAACAGACACTCACAGACTGTCACTCATCCATGGAGTTACTCACACACCTACTCAGTCATGCAAAGAATCAATCACACCTCCATTTTCTCAACTATACATTTATACACACCTTACTTATTCAAACATATACTAACACATATTTACTCTCTTATACAATCCCTGATACAAGTTCACAATGATCCATACAGCCACTCACACATTCACTAGCTCTTATGCACATTTATTTATATATGTCAACTCTCACATGTACTGTGTTTTACATATGTACTTTATATATATGTATTTTACTTTGACATGTAGCACTGATATATCCATTCACTCACCAATACACTCATGCACACAGTCAACCGCCCATACAGCTGTTTCCACATGCACTTTTGAACCCATACATCTAGTGAATCAACTGCTCACACATCTATACACAGAGCCATACACCTCCGAGCCACCCACACACACACTCAGTCTCCCATACAAATACTTGGGCAACCAATAAATAACCCATATAGTTACTCATATAGCTACTGATCAACACATGCAGCAGTTTACAGAACAACAGACATAATGATGCACAAATTAAGACACTTTAGTCACTTACCCATGCACTCAGTGAGACACATTTAATCACTCACTCATACAGTCAGTCATGCACATACTAAATCCTTCATCCAGACACTTATACATCCACTCATTCTTCAATATGTAAGACATATTTTAACTTTACAGAAATACACAGTCACTGGATGTTGTCATCAGTGATGTCATCAGTGATGTCATTTGAGATGTCATCAGTGATGTCATCAGTGATGTCATTTGAGATGTCATCAGTGATGTCATCAGTGATGTCACTGACCATGTCATGAATGATGTAATATGTGACATGATCAGCAGTATATTGCGGGTGCGCGATATATAGTTAGTGCAACTAACTATATATGGAATTTCAATGGTTTTGTGTGAGTAAAATAAGGTTTTGTAAATGCTAATTCCTAACTATATATGGTCTATAACCTATGGTTTTTTCAGTGAATTTCAATGGTTTTGTAAATGGTAATTCCTAACTATATATGGTCTATAACCTATGGTTTTTTCAGTGAATATATATATATATATATATATATATTACCTACTGGCGGTCGCCAGTAGGTATATATAGTTAGGATTTTTTCCCTATGGGTTTTTTGAAAATTCTATGTCTAATAACTTTGGCGTTTGTGGACGGAATTGGCTGAAATTTTCAGGAAAATGGCACATTTTGTTTCTGAGCAGCCCCTGAAAATTTTGGGGGGGTTCGTCAAGGGGGGGCCGAGAAAAAAGGGGGGTCCCAAAACGCGTTTTTCCCATGTTAATTTCCATAGGGCGGTTGGCCTCACTTTTAGCCCGAACGGCTGAATGGATTTGCACGAAACTTGGCAAAATTGTAGGGACTGGTAGCCCGATGTGCCTTTTGTAGGTCTCAATATATGTGCTCCAGTGGATTTTGAGAAATTAACGTTTAAAAAAAGATATATATCTGTAACAGCGGACCGGGCAGCGCTCCAGGACGCGTACTTTTCGCGCAACGGAGCTTTGTGAAGCGAAGCTGATTGGTTCTCTGGCGTCTGTCAACATTCCAAAAAGTCCGTAGCTGCCGCCATCTTGTCTCTCGGTAGGATCGAGAGACAAGAGGAGGCCAAAACAAAGGGGCAAATAACCATAAGGGGGCATAGTAGATCCTCCCTGACCCCCTAGGTTTAATGTGGAGGCTTTAAAACGGCCCCGCGGGGCAAAAAAATTTTTTTTTTTGTTTTTTTGCGTGGGTAGCGCCCGGTCCGGGAACCGGGAAGCTTTCTGGGCAGCGTACTGCAATGAAAAATGAATGATAGACTTTTCAAATACTGTTGTTAATTGATTGTTGGTTTTGTTGATTATTTTTTATTTTTTTTTATTTTTTAAGGATTGTTTATTGTGTTTAATAATTTATTAAACTTTCTAACGCGGCGCGTCATATGACGCATTACGCGACAACGCAGGTCCAGAATATAGTGAAAATGTCTCCACCAACCAGCGGACGGCACACAACCCCTTTCAGCAGGCTAAATAGTTCTGTTAAATGACAACAGAAGGGACAGGCAACAAGAACCATCAGTCAAAGAGGGGAGGGCAAGTTCTTCTCTACCGGGTCACGTTGGAGCGCTACCGGAACTGATCGAATTGGTAGTCTACAGTGTTTCTGGATGTTTCAGACTGAAGCTGGCGTTAGCATGAGAGCACCACCATTTCGTAGCTCCGTCGTGGCCATTCCACGAGCAATCATGCTAGGCGCTCCCCACCAGAAGCCTGCGGGAGTCGGGGGCCCCCAAGACTTTTGTAGAATCTTCAAGGATGAGGGGACGCTTTCGAGAATGGAGCCCAAGCTCTAGCAGACAAGCGTCCGAGTTCCAAGGTGTCGCAGGCCCATTTTAGTGGACCACGCCCAAATCTGAAGAGATGGCCGCCATTTTGAGAGTCCTGTGGCAGCCGCCTATCGCTGCACCGCAAGAGCGGGAGCAACTCAAGTACATGGTGAGCGAGACGCTGTAGTCGAAAGAGCGGGCGGTAAACAGCTGAATAGCGGAAGAGGCACAGTGTAGCAAAAGCGGGCTGAATGGCAAATGAAATGGAAAAGGGGTGCCCCACTACAGCGTGTCTTTAGGTGAAACGGATTGTGGGACAAGGTGAAGAATGGAAGAGTCACCAAAAGGAAAAAAGTTCCGCTTGACCCCGGGAGCCGGCCACCTATGTCGGGGGGGATCTCAGGCCACACCAGGGCAACACGACTTGGGGAGGGGGCCGGAGCCAAGCGCCCCCTCCGAGTCCGCGACATGACACCGTCCCTCGGGGGCCTCCGTCAAGCGGTTCAGGGTGGCACCGCATCACAACAGCCCCCACTTACTTTAAGAATAGTGAAGATGAAGCAATTGCAAATAGGCTTCAGACAATGTTACAAGCACTCCTCAAAACTTTGAACTTTCAGAGTGCATGAGTTGGGACAGCGAGGGGTGATTTGGTTTCTCGGACTGTTTTTCTGGTCTCTCACCACTGGCATACTTTAACGTTTTCTTGTTTCTAGGACATTAATAGGTTTTATCATTACGTTATGTTATCGTTTCTTTGTTTGTTGTTTAATAAAAGTTCATGTTCATCAGTGGCCTACTGATTTTCGTTTTCCTATTTTTTTCTTTCCAGGTTGTTTCATGGTAAAGTTTCTGTTAACAGGATACAGTGATCACTTCGTTATTATTGCATATGTCCTTTTCACTAGGGGTGCTCTCTGGTCGGGCCAGATGACGTATCTCTAGTAAATGGTCCGGGTGAAAAAGGTGCATCAATCAGTGGGGAGTAGATAGGCATGACAGATTACAACGGGGGAGAAAGGTCCGCATTACGTACCCTTTCACTACTTGCAAAGATTTTCCTACGTTTATATGCAAACAGGGAATACCTCCAAAAAGAACTAATTCCCAAACAGTCAATGTTCGGACAATCAATCAATCAATGAGGAATGAAATAGGTACGACGTGTTAAAGGCTTGCGTTACCTACCCTTCACTATCTGCAAAGGGAGAGAGAATATTCCTATTCTTCCTCGTTTGCAGGTAGAGAAGATCCTTAAGAGAATTAACTTCGAACAATTCAATGCTCGATTGAAACAATCAACAAGGGGTACTGTGAACACAAATGAACGCCGCTTATGTACATACGCATTGCTATTTTCAACAGGTTGTTCCTAATGTTTCTATTTTAGCGAGGTCAAAAAGAGATCCCATTAGTGGCCTACTGATTTTGCTCGATTCCTTTTGTTTTTTTACACGATTTTTCGCTATCTGCAAAGACTAAACAGAGTATTGCGACTCTGTGCTTGTTTGTAAATAGAGAATGAACCAAAGAGAACAATCAATCAAATGGAGAGAGAAGCAGGCACGACGTATTACAAAGGGGGCAAAGGGCTGCGTTAACTACCCTTCACTATCTGCAAAGAGAGAGTACTCCTAATAGAAATGAGGGGTGGGGGGCAGTATTCAAAGCAGATCAGTGTGCATAAACACGAAAATGTTTTTACTTACCACGTACTTGACATTCGACAGCTTATGATATTTGCTATTAAAAAACCATTGAAATTCACTGAAAAAACCATAGGTTATAGACCATATATAGTTAGGAATTAGCATTTACAAAACCTTGAAAATTCACTGAAAAAACCATAGGTTATAGACCATATATAGTTAGGAATTAGCATTTAAAAAACCTTATTTTACTCACACAAAACCATTGAAATTCCATATATAGTTAGTTGCACTAACTATATATCGCGCACCCGCAATCCACTGCTGATCATGTCACATATTACATCATTCATGACATGGTCAGTGACATCACTGATGACATCACTGATGACATCTCAAATGACATCACTGATGACATCACTGATGACATCTCATTTGACATCATTCTTGTGCTAATACGATAAACCTCTTCAGACTCTAATATAACCTTAGATACACTCAGTGTAAACAGACACTCACACACTGCCACTCATCCATGGAGTTACTCACACACCCAGTCAGTCATGCAAAGAAACAATCTCACCTCCATTTCTTCAACTATACAGTTAAACACACCTTACTTATTGAAACATATACTAACACATATTTACTCTCTTATACAATCCCTGATACAAGTTCACAATGATCGATACAACCACTCACTCATTCAGTGGCTCTCATGCACAGTTATTTATATATGCCAACTCTCACATGTACTGTGTTTTACATATGTACTTACTATGACATGTAGCATTGAGATATCCATTCACTCATCAATACACTCATGCACACAGTCAACTGCCCATGTAGCTGTTTCCACATGCACTCTTGAACTCATACACCTAGTGAATAAACTGCTCACACATCTATGCATAGAGTCACACACCTTACAGCCACCCCCACACAAACTCAATCTCCCATAGAAATACTTGGGCAACCAATTAATAACACATATAGCCTCTCGTATAGCTAATGATCAACACATGCAGCAGTTTACAGAACAACAGACATAATGATGCACAAATTAAGACAGTTTAGTCACTAACCCATGCATTCAGTGAGACACATTTAATCACTCACTCATACAGTCAGTCATGCACCTACTAAATCCTTCATCCAGACACTTATACATCCACTCAAGACATATTTTAACTTTACAGAAAAATACAGTCACTGGATGTTGTCATCAGTGATGTCATCAGTGATGTCATTTGAGATGTCATCAGTGATGTCATCAGTGATGTCACTGACCATGTCATGAATGATGTAATATGTGACATGATCAGCAGTGGATTGCGGGTGCGCGATATATAGTTAGTGCAACTAACTATATATGGAATTTCAATGGTTTTGTGTGAGTAAAATAAGGTTTTTTAAATGCTAATTCCTAACTATATATGGTCTATAACCTATGGTTTTTTCAGTGAATATATATATATATATATATATATATATATATATATATATATATATATATATTCAAATCGTTGCTGTTCACCGCCTTGAATTCCAGGCAAGAAACGAAAAAGTCGAACCACAGTTCTGGTGCCAATCAAATTTTTATTGTGTAAATCTTCCGACAAGCCAGTCCGCCATATAT
The DNA here is from genome assembly GCF_964261635.1 of Lissotriton helveticus. Taxonomy (NCBI): domain Eukaryota; kingdom Metazoa; phylum Chordata; class Amphibia; order Caudata; family Salamandridae; genus Lissotriton; species Lissotriton helveticus. Next base: position 1,771,533,622 of record NC_136063.1, read on the forward strand.
ATATATATATATATATATTACCTACTGACAGTCGCCAGTAGGTAGTTATGGTTAGGACCTATTATCGATAGGAAATCAACAACATTCTATTGGCAATAACTTTGGTGTCGATTAATGAATCTTCTTAAAAGTTTCCAAACTTTTGGCCAACTCAGTTCTGCTCCTTCCCAGCAGGTTTGGGGGTGATTGGTGAAGCGGAGTCCGAGAAAAAAGGGGGGTCCCAAAACGTGTTTTCCCAATGCAATTTCCCATAGGACCTTTAGCCACGGCTACAGCTCGAACAGCTTAACGGAATTACATCAAATTTGGCAGAGAGGTAGTCCTCAGTTCTGACTTGTGCCTTTCACATATCTGGTGTCAATCTGTTCAGTAGTGTCTTTTAAAATTACGGTTAAAGTCATTTATATATCTATGGGCGCGGAGGATCCGCGGATTGTGCGAGGATTGGCCTCGTAGGATAAGCGCACCATCCCGATCACGCGCTCAATTCTAATTGGCTGTTAAGCGGTGTAAACATTCGAAATCAGGAACTGTTGGAAGCCATTTCATGCCTCGGTAGAAGCGAGGCTGAGGAAGTCATTGAAATATGTGTGGAACATGTAAAAAGGGGGCAGGGTAGACACACCCTGACCCCCTAGGTTTGCTCAGTGGGTCACATAAGGACCCTTAGGGCCACAAAAGTAAGATCGCTTTTTTCTTTTAAGAAAAAAAAGTTGCGGGATGCAGGTAGGATCCGCGGATTTCGCCGCCGAAAAAAAAGAAGCATGTACTTTTGAGATATGCATCAAGCTTATGTGTGTAGATGTTGGGTGTCTCAAAAAAGAGCCCTTGTGTTTATTGAGAAATTTTAGTACTTGCAAGTAAGTACCGATGCAGAGTCTAAAGTTCATGAGAAAGACTCTGTTCCCTTCTTCTGTAAAATGTACAGCATCTCTCCTATAGATGCCATGCATATTGAAACACAGATTTTTGTGGTATATGGACACCATTCTATAGTCTCGGAGAAAAGTAGAAACAGATTTATTCACATTTTTTCCTAGCTTTCTCAATCTTTGGACAAAATAGATTGGAGTAGTTCCATTTCTGCCTTTGGCATATGTAAGAATAGACAAAGGGAGTTTGGGGGAAAAGTGAAATTAAAACAGAAAAGAAATGATTGGTTGTTTGACAACATTCTTCACAGAAAACTAGGGTGCATGTTTTTGATTTTTAAAAGCATGATTCTTATTGGTTATCAGAACGTGACTGAAAATAACATTACGTAAAATAAGGTAGTATATTTAGAAGTCGAGCACACTTGCTGTTTTTTTAGCAACATTGTGTGATGAACTTTTGCTACAAATTGGGTAGATGCTAATTTGTATATGAAAAAGCAATCTGCTTTGGATTTTGAAAGTGAGAATAGATTTTACTGCTCAGTCTTTCAAAATGCAAACTATGGGGCATATTACCGACAACTAGCGATAATTATCGCTATGTTGGCATAGCGGCAATATTTTTATCGCCGTGCTGCGGCAATTTTTATCGCTTAGGAACCTTGCTATTATCAAGGTTTATCTCCTAAGCGATAAAAATCGGCCGAAATGCATGAATATCGCTGAAAAGTCAGCGATATTCATGCATTACCGAGCTAATGCTCTTAGCCATGTTATCCACCTACCATTGGATAACACGGATAAGAACTGCTCAGGGGCAGGTGTTAGCTTTTGGAGATATTCGCGTTAAGTGTGAATATCTCCAAAAATTGGTAATAGGAGATAGCGATGTTAGCGACTGTTTCCAGTCGCTAACATCTTGGCACGCCCCCTTTGCATGTCATTAGTGATACATTTCACTGACATGCAAAGCGGGGCCCAAGATGGTCGCTATCTCCTACTAGCTGTCGCTAACTGGTGTTAGCGACAGCTAGGTAATAGGGAGATAATTTTATCTCCGCTTTCTTGGCTTCTAAAGCCAAAAAAGCGGAGATAAACCCCCTTGATAATATGCCCCTAAGTTTGCTATGGGAGGGCGGGAGTCGTGAGAGTCCCGCTCTGTCAAAGCAAACAACAGTATAGCGGGGGTAGGCACCCCAGGACACTGCAGGAGCCGGTCGTAGTAGTTTCCAGGGCCCCCGAGGGCACCAGGAGGAGGGCACGCAGTCTGCCTCCCGTAATACACAAATTCCAGGGTGGGAGGGGTGATTCCCGGAGCTTGAGGGGGGTTGTTGAGGCTCATAGACTTGTAATTTTGTAGGGGGGCTTTGGATGTGAATGTGGTGCAAGGGGGTTGTAAATCTGGTACACAGTGTTTTGTTTTACTTTGCTTTCCTTTCTGCATGTAGAGGATCCAGGGTAAATATAACGGTTTCTGTACAGCCAGTAAATTTTAACCCTACCCCCAAACGGCTTTCTGCCTCTTAATATAGTAACAGTTCATGGAACACTTACGTGAGCACAGAGGTTCACCACACTATGTTGCTAATGGCGTTGTACTTTTTATTCTTTTGAATTGAAACCGTAAGTTGTAGCTATATACTCTGGTAAAGATCTGGTGAAGAACTTCCCTTTAATTTTTTTCCTCTGTGTGCGGCAGTGGAGGGTCTCTGTGCACTGCAACCATGGCTATGTGCGGCAGGAACCAAACCGCACGTGTCTGCGGCGCCAAATGCCACTCGTTTTTGGTGCCCTTCTGCCCTCTGTCCCACTCTTTTTTGTACCTTCTGCCCTCTATCCCACTCGTTTTTGTTGCCATTCTGCCCTCTGTCCCACTCGTTTTTGGTGCCCTTCTGCCCTCTGTCTCACTCATTTTTGGTGCCCTTCTGCCCTCTGTCCCACTCGTTTTTGGTGCCATTCTGCCCTCTGTCCCACTCGTTTTTTGTGCCCTTCTGCCCTCTGTTCCACTCCTTTTTGGTGCCATTCTGCCCTCTGTCCCATTCATTTTTTGTGCCCTTCTGCCCTTCTGCCCTCTGTCCCACACATTTTTGGTGCCATTCTGCCCTCTGTCCCACTCGTTTTGTCCCTTTCTGTCCTGCGTTCCACTCGTTTTTTCCCCTTGTTTTTGGTGGTGCCCTTCTGCCCTCTGTCCCACTCGTTTTGTCCCTTTCTGTCCTGTGTTCCACTCGTTTTTCTCCCTTGTTTTTGGTGGTGCCCTTCTGCCCTCTGTCCCACTTGTTTTGTCCCTTTCTGTCCTGTGTTCCACTCGTTTTTTTCCCCTTGTTTTTGGTGGTGTCCTTCTGCCCTCTGTCCCACTCGTATTGTCCCTTTCTGTTCTGTGTTGCATTCGTTTTGTCCCTTTCTGTCCTGTGTTCCAGTCGTTTTGTCCCTTTCTGTCCTGTGTTCCACTCGTTTTTTTCACCTTGTTTTTGGTGCCCTTCTGCCCTCTGTCCCACTCGTTTTGGTGCCCTTCTGCCGTCTGTCCCACTTAATTTTCCCCTGTTTTCATGCCCCTTTTGCCTTCTGTTCCGCTCGTTTCCCCAGCCACTCTGGCCTTTTGTTTAAGTATTGATGTTAATCAGAACCCCCTCACGGGCTCCGAATAACAGCAATACTTAAACAAAAGGCCAGAGTCTGCCCAGCGCTTTCCTAACAAAAGCGTAGACAGTTTCCAAACACAGCGTGTGTTTGGAAACTGTCTATGCTTTTGTTAGGAAAGCACGGGGAAGACTCTGACCTTTTGTTTAAGTAATGCTGTTAATCGGAGCCCGTGAAGGGGGTCTTATTAACATCAATACTTAAACAAAAGGCCACAACTTGAACTCCGCTTTGGTTTGTTACTTGCCGGATATGCAAGACTGCTTTCAAGAGGAGACCCCAATAAAGAGTACTGGTGTGGAACTGCAAGTATGCGGAAGGACTTGCAGACTAAGAATCCGGTCAACTTTGAAAGGTAAGAGTTAAGAATATTGAGAGAGGCTCCTTCTGCTTCATGAGAAGGCCCAAGTACCAGTGGAGCAACACCATCTACCTCTACTGCACAGCCTAATATTCTTCCCAATTTGGAACCCTTTAAGAGAACAATTAAGAAGGTTGGGAGCTTTGTATGCCATCCTAATACCTAATCATCCATTAGATATACAGAGATCCACCCAGTATCAGACTCATCCGTACAAATGTGAATTGGACATTATCTGATACCAAAACCCCCTCAAGTACTTATATATGTTACTTTTTAACTTCGTCAGCTACTCATATTGAGAGTATTTACCTTAACGTTATCCTTAAAAATGTGTGATTCTCCATGGTTCAGACAACTAGTAAATGCCATATTTGAGACATCGATATAATCAGCTGGAAGAGGAGGATATACTTTTTTTCAACCTCTGCAATTTGCTGCTGATTTATGTAACATTCTGCAAACTGAAAAAAGAGTTAAAAATGTATATGTTGTACATATGTTCAAGATTAATTTTAATGTACATAAAAACATTTGTTCTCAATAGGATTGGGGTTGAAAACCAATCATCATAGGTTATATTTGACACGAAAAATAGGAAATAGCATTGCATTATACATATGTTAGGCAGAGATTGGTCACTCACTTCATTTACAAACTCCTGGCCTTGATCTGATAGCATATGGAGAGCAGTCAGTGGATCTGGTACGTCAAGTGGTTGACCACCATCTGGTATAGTGCATGGGCAGGAATAAACAGCTTGTGGCGACCAGTACACCTCATGGTTGAGATATCTGTATAATGAGATAGAACAGGGGACAAATCAAGTTAAAGGTTATTAAAAAACTTGTAGAGCGTTGTAAAATACAACATTGTTCAATCGATTACATGTGAACTGCATGGGGAGGAAGCAGCACGTGGTGCACTACTTACAAAAATAAAGGCGGCAGGATTCAGAGATTTGCCTTGAAACATCGCATACCAAGGTAAGATATTGGAGGTATAAGAGCTGGAAACCGTGCTAAAATACACTATTGCCGAAAACATTCCTTTTGCAATACATGGGGCACGTTACGCACTACTTACACGAGAACAAATACGTTGCATTAAGTTGAACAGCACGTAGCACATTGCCGTGGGAACGGCCACGTGGCGCTTGGCAAATTAATGAAACGTGGCAGGATTAAGTGATTTGCACAGAACTAAGGATAGCAAATCAAGTTTAACGTTATTAAAAAACATGAAGAGCGTGCTAAAATTCAACATTGGTCAATTGATTACATGTGCATTGCATGAGGAGGAAGCAGCATGTGGCGCACTACTTACAAAATTAAAGTCGGCAGGATTAAGTTATTTGCCTAGAAACATCTTCTACCAAGGTATGATATTTGAGGTATAAGTGCTGGATATCTTGCTAAAGTACACTATTGCCGAAAACACTACTTTTGCAATGCATGCGGCATGTAACGGACTACTTACACGAGAAAAACTACATTGCATTAACTGTAACAGTACATAGCACACTGATGTCGGAAGGGCCACGTGGTACTTGGCAAATTAAAGAAACGTGGCAGGATTAACTGATTTGCACAGAACAAAGGATATTAATTTATTTATTTATTATGCAATTTGTATCGCGCAAACTAAACCCGAAGGTGTCAAGGCGCCTATCAAAAAGATCAAAACTGCAAAGCACCACTACAGATATGCACGTACAAAGAGGTGGGTCTTTAGGGCAGATCTAAAAGATTGTAGAGTGGGAAGAGACCTTACTTCAAGAGGGAGGGCATTCCACCATTTAGGAGCCAGATTGGAAAAAGCTTTACCCCCCCCATCTGGTCTTCCGAATACGAGGAACGGAAAGAAGAAGTCTGTTGGAGGAACGGAGATTCCTGCCAGGATTATAGGGTGACAGAATAGCTCCAATGCCAGTGAGGCTGGTTTTAGCTAAAGCCTTGTAGACCATGCACAAGATCTTAAAACAGATACGGTCCACAACGGGAAGCCAGTGAAGCTGCTTCCGGGCAAAGGTGGCAGAGGCACGTCGGGGTAGATGGAGAACAAATCTGGCTGCCGCATTCTGGACCACCTGCAATCGCTGCAGCTGACTTTTATTCAGTCCAGCATACAGCGCATTGCAGTAGTCCAACCGAGAGCCCAGGAGTGTGACGGCAAGTTGCTTTCTTGCCTGCAAAGAGAGGTAATGCCTGATTTTCCTTAGTATATGGATAATACCCCAACAGGTCGATACAGTCCTGTTGACCTGTTGGCACATGCTAAGGATAGGATCAATCATAACCCCCAAATTTTTTGCCGAGGAGGTAGGATCAGGGCAGGCACCCAGTGAGTCCGGCCACCATTCAGCTGACCAGATCTCATCCTTTCCTCCAAACACCATCACCTTAGTCTTCTCCCCGTTCAGTTTCAATGAATTGTGAATCATCCATTGGCCGACTGCCTCCATGCAAGATCTAAAATTGGCGGCAGTCGACGTAACTGACTGGGAGAGAGAGACGAGGATCTGGGTGTCATCCGCATAGGAGACTACCTCCATCCCAAAAGATCTAATAAGTCTGGCAAGGGGGGCCACATAGATGTTAAAAAGGGTAGGACTAAGCGCTGACCCTTGAGGGACCCCACATTGCACAGACAGGGATGGGGATAGAAACCGACCCAGCATGACTCTTTGCTCTCTATGAGCAAGAAAGGAGGAAAGGAGCCCCAGGGCCGTCCCCCGAACCCCGAAATCAAGTTTAACGTTATTAAAAAACATGGCGAGCATGCTAAAATACAACATTGGCCAATCGATTACATGTGCACTGCATGAGGAGGAAGCAGCACGTGGCGCACTACTTACAAAATTGAAGACACCAGGATTAAGTGATTTGCTCGGAAACAAAAGTTACAAAGTCAATTTTAACAATTTTAAAAAGTATGAAAGCGTGCGTAAAAACAACATTGTCAAATCAAACAAAAATGTGCATTTACGCAGTATTTAAAGATCATTCAGAATAATTAAATGAATTATTCTTTAAAAAGTGCTCACCTACAAAGAAGTGGATACGAACACTATCAAAGGCTGTGACTGCGGAATAGGAAAAGTTCGAGAAGGTTCGCAGGTTATAAATGCTTTGCAGAAGCATGATTGGTTGAGCATGATGTCACTGGGTGTGAGAACTGTGATTAGGCATGTTGTAATTGAGCATGCGCAAATAAAATGAAATACGTTAGGGGTACATAGCCAGATGGTAGGACGAATTGTGTGCATAAGTAATAATAACACGGATGCCCTACCACAAACGTTCATGTGGAAAGTAAAGGCAACTGCTAGTTGGTACATACACAGATGGACTTCGGATGTTGATTGAACACCGGCTTCCGCAGGAGGCGGGGAGCCGGTGGGACAGTGGGGGACTTGAAGACCCTAGCACTGTCCCCAACGGTGATGGCCATAATACATTTTTTTAAAAAGGCCGTCCCCAGGGAATGGGGTCCCAGGGGCCTGGCAGTGGCTTCAGTAGGCGGGCTCTGCAGCCCTCCTCAATAAAATAATAATATATAATTAGCCATGCCCCGGGGGTGGGGACCCCGGTGCCTGGAATTGATCACGGGAGGGGGGACATGCGGCCCCATTCCCATCAAAAAAATTGAATAAGGATACTTCGCTTATTGTCATCGTACTGTAAGCGCAGCCTTCCGATCACACGCTGAATGCTAATTGGCTGTCAAGTGCTTGTCAACATTAAAAACTTGAAACTGTTGGCAGCCATTTTATGCCTTGGTAGAAGGGAGGCTGAAGAAGTGTGTGAAATGTGAGTTTAAAATGTGAAAAGGGGGAGGGTAGACACACCCTGACCCTCTAGGTCTGCTCAGATGTTCAACAAGGACCACCTTCGCCCCAAATATTATTTTTTTTGTTGGTAAAATCGCGGGGTGCGCGAATGATCCGCGCATTCTAGCGATATAAAAAAAGAGATGTGGGCTTCTGCGCATCTTTGGTAATTTGCATTTTTTCAACTGATTGGTGATGCGGGGGCCGAGAAAAAAGGGGGGTCCCAAAACGTGTTTTCCCCATGCAATTTCCCATAGGACCTTTAGCCACGGCTACAGCTCGAACAGCTGAACGGAATTACACCAAATTTGGCAGAGAGGTAGTCCTCAGTTCCCACTTCTGCCTTTCACATATCTGGTGTCAATCTGTTCAGTAGTGTCTTTGAAAATTACGGTTAAAGTCATTTATATATCTATGGGCGCGGAGGATCCGCGGATGTTGTGAGGATTGGCCTCGTAGGATAAGCGCACCGTCCCGATCACGCGCTTAATTCTAATTGGTTGTTAAGCGGTGTAAACATTCGAAATCAGGAACTGTTGGAAGTCATTTTGTGCCTCGGTAGAAGCGAGGCTGAGGAAGTCTTTGAAATATGTGTGGAACGTGTAAAAAGGGGGCAGGGTAGACACACCCTGACCCCCTAGGTTTGTTCAGTGGGTCACATAAGGACCCTTAGGGCCAAAAAAGTAAGATAGTATTTTTCTTTTTAAAAAAAAGTTGCGGGATGCGCGTAGGATCCGTGGATTTTGTGGCCGAAGAAAAAGAATCATGTATTTTTGAGATATGCATCAAGCTTATGTGTATAGATGTTGGGTGGCTCTAAAAAAGAGCCCTTGTGTTTATTGAGAGATTTTAGTACTTGCAAGTAAGTACCGATGCAGAGTCTAATGATGTCACATATTACATCATTCATGACACGGTCAGTGACATCACTGATTAAATCACTGATGACATCTCAAATGACATCACTGATGACATCACTGTTGACATCATCCATGTGACAAACTGATACACCTCATCATACAGTAGCATAACCTTTCAACACTCATTATAAAATAGGAAGTACCATATTTGAAACCATTGACACACCAGTACAAGTTTCTAAAACCCACTCAGTGATTCCTAGATCTACACACACATCTAAACACTTACCTATAGATTCACTCATTCATGCTAACAAAGATCAATAGAACACAATTAAATATACTTATACACCTACATCAACATTACACACCAGCACATATCCTATTAACTTATGCAGACATCCTACTCACTTATGCAAATAATTGATCATACTTATATTTATTAAGCTACTCACTTACACAAACACCACTTTATTTATTCATATAGATAGTAACTCACCCTTAGTGTGTTATAAAATCAATATCACAACTATACAGTTATGCATCTCACACATACAATCACTGAGTCTTATGTGTACTTATTTATATATAACAATTGTCACATACACTGCCTTTTATATTTTTAGTGTGTTGGACATACATCATTGAGAAATATATTTACTAACACCACACCCATAAAGAGATTCACTCACCCAAACAACTGTTTCCACATACAGTCTTAACCTCATATACCTGCTAAATCAACTATTTACACATCTTTCGACAGTCTCACACGTCCCACCCAACCACACACACATTCATTCACTATCCCATAAAAATACTCACTTAACTAATTAATACCTAATGTAGACTTTCACATACCTAGTCACCAACATATGTAGTAGTTTACATAACAAGACAGAGTGATACAGGTATTCACAAAGTTTAATCACTATCCCATATATTTAGTGAGACACTTACACATCCATTCAGTGTTGAAGGCAAATGAAATGTCCAACTAACTATAACACCCCTAAAACCTATGTTTTTCCATGAAATTATAAGGTTTTTTAAATGCTAATTCCTAACTATAACATGTCTGAAACCTATGTTTTTTTCAGTGAATTTCAAAGGTTTTGTAAATGACAATTTTTAAATGTATTTATTGTTATTTTTATTTATTTTTATACTGATGTTCTACATTTTTTTAAACAGTTTATTTTTAGATATTTTATTTTTTAAATTACATTATAATTACATTATACATTACGTTACACAATATACTTTTTCAAAATGAAATACTTTAGTTTAAATACTTTGCAAATAGGCAATAGACTTTTAAGCACAGTAGTTACAGTTGTTGCAATGGGCAACTCAATTTAAAACACAATGCAACATGGAGATCAATGTGAATTTCTAGTTAAATGTAATTAATTTCTTTTTGGATTACTTTTCTGACCACAGGACTGGATCCTAAATTCAGTCCTGAGACATCACCTGTAAACAGTTGAGTAAAAGTGTTTTATTACAGTACTGATTTTTTAAGGAATGTTATTGTATTTTAAAAGATGACAGAAACTTTTTTACATAGAATCACCAATGTTATCCTATAATTCACTTATCAGGTAAGTAGTGTTAACGTTACTTTTTCTTACTCATTGTTGGTTCCTGGTTCCAGCACAGGTGCATCTCCTGTAAACAGTCGAAAGAATGTGTTTAAGTCATACAGGCAATTTTTAAGGGATATTTTTAGTTTGTGAAAATAGACACTTAGAAACTTTTCTGGTGAAAACCACACAATGGATTCCTATGGAAGGAAATACAAGTTACTGGTAAGTACGGTTAGAATCACTTTTCAGGATCAGTACTGGGCTCAAAGAAGCAGCACTGAGGTCACTCCGGATAACAGGTGAGTAAATCAGAATTCGTAGTTCTCATGATTTTATAGGAATTTTTTAAAGTTCAAAAACTCCACACTTAAAAGAATTTCCAAGTGAAACCAGTCAATGTTAGCCTATGGAAGGAAATTCAAGTAACTGGTAAGTACGGTTAGAATTACTTTTCATGATCAGTACTGGGCTCAAAGATGCAGCACTAACGTCTCTCATGATAACAGGTGAGTAAATCGGAATTCGTAGTTCAGCTGATTTTAGAGGAATATTTGTACGTTTAAAAAATCAACACTTAGAAACTCTTCTGCTGAAAACCACACAATGGATTCCTATGGAAGGAAATACAAGTTACTGTAAGTACACTTAGAATTACTTTTCAGGGTCAGTGCTGGGCTAAAAGATGCCGCACTCGGTGCTCTCCTGATAACAGCTGAGTAAATCGGAATTCGTAGTTCGGCTGATTTTACAGGAATATTTGTACAATGGTGAAGGAAGGGGGCGGGCCTGAGGTGACATGTGTGCAAACACACCCTGTGGCGCGCTTTAAGTTGCAGATTAAGTGCCCTTGAATCCTGAGGTCCCTTGAGGGCCAACTAGCCCACCAGGTATCTCTAGTATGCGCCAGGGGACTCCATTGCAGAGAGGTGTTCTGAGGCCATGCCCCTTTTTTACAAAACTCTGCAACGTAGCTCCGTGGCACTTACTAGAGGTACCTGGTGGGCTAGTTGGCCCCCAGGGGACCCCAGGATTTAAGGGCACTTAATCCCGCAACTTACAATGAACCACAGGGCTTGTTTGCACACATGTAACCTCAGGCCCCACCCCCTCCCTTCACCACTGTGCAAACGCACCCCATGGCGTGTTTTAAGTTGGGGGATTAACTCCCCTTGAATCGTGAGGGTCCCTGGGGTGCAACTAGCCCACCTGCTACCTCCAGTAAGCACCAGAGAGCTACGTTGCAGAGAGGTGTAAAAAGGAGCGTGGCAAAGCAGCCCCCTGGCACATACTGGAGGTACCTGGTGGGCTAGTTGGCCCCCAGGGACCCCCAGTATTCAAGTTGAATACTGGGTTGCAATAAGGGGGCGTGGCCTCCGGCCCGATCCCCTTTTTAAATATTTATTTTGAAGAAGGGGGGCTGTGTAGTCCCCCTTCTTTTTCAAATATTTGGCTCTGGGGACCCCATCCCCCAGGGCCTGCCCCCAAATATTTTCTTTTTACTTAAACTGTTTGGAAAGTTGCCCTGTGGCCCCCCTCCTGCGGCCATAGTCTGCCCCGGAGACCCCATCCCCCGGGGCATGGCCATTTTTATTACATTTTTTTTTATTAGGAGGGGGGCTGCCTTGCCCCCCTCCTGTGGCCATTTCTTGGCCCAGAGGACCCCATCCCCCCAGGGCCAGCCCTTTTTTACATTTTTTTAATTTTATTTTTTTTAATTTGGGAAGGGAGGCCGCGTGGCCTCCCTCCTGGGCCACTAATAGCCCCGGGGATCCCATCCCACGGGGCTGGCCCACTGCATTGGGGACTGTGAGGGCTGCATCCTGCGTGAGCCAGCATTGCTTTTCCATATGGGGAGCAGCTAACATGCTGCTCCCAAAGCAATCTGCTTTCCTATTTGAGAGAGAAAATAGGAAATAGGAGAGCAGTTTGCAATGAGCCGCGAGGGTCCCGCTCTGCCATTGCAAACAGCAGTGTCCCGGGGGTGGGCACCCCGTGATACTGCAGGAGCTCGCCCTGGGGGGTGGCGGTCCCCAGGACCATTAAGTGCTCCAGGAGGGGGGCCGTGCGCCCCCCCCTCCCACATTTCTGAGAATCCCCGGGGGACGGCGTTCGGCAGGAACCAAACCGCACGTGTCTGCGGCGCCAAATGCCACTCGTTTTTGGTGCCCTTCTGCCCTCTGTCCCACTCTTTTTTGTACCTTCTGCCCTCTATCCCACTCGTTTTTGTTGCCATTCTGCCCTCTGTCCCACTCGTTTTTGGTGCCCTTCTGCCCTCTGTCTCACTCATTTTTGGTGCCCTTCTGCCCTCTGTCCCACTCGTTTTTGGTGCCATTCTGCCCTCTGTCCCACTCGTTTTTTGTGCCCTTCTGCCCTCTGTTCCACTCCTTTTTGGTGCCATTCTGCCCTCTGTCCCATTCATTTTTTGTGCCCTTCTGCCCTTCTGCCCTTCTGCCCTCTGTCCCACACATTTTTGGTGCCATTCTGCCCTCTGTCCCACTCGTTTTGTCCCTTTCTGTCCTGCGTTCCACTCGTTTTTTTCCCTTGTTTTTGGTGGTGCCCTTCTGCCCTCTGTCCCACTCGTTTTGTCCCTCTCTGTCCTGTGTTCCACTCGTTTTTCTCCCTTGTTTTTGGTGGTGCCCTTCTGCCCTCTGTTCCACTCGTTTTGTCCCTTTCCGTCCTGTGTTCCACTCGTTTTTTTCCCCTTGTTTTTGGTGGTGTCCTTCTGCCCTCTGTCCCACTCGTATTGTCCCTTTCTGTCCTGTGTTGCATTCGTTTTGTCCCTTTCTGTCCTGTGTTCCAGTCGTTTTGTCCCTTTCTGTCCTGTGTTCCACTCGTTTTTTTCCCCTTGTTTTTGGTGCCCTTCTGCCCTCTGTCCCACTCGTTTTGGTGCCCTTCTGCCGTCTGTCCCACTTAATTTTTCCCTGTTTTCATGCCCCTTTTGCCTTCTGTTCCGCTCGTTTCCCCAGCCACTCTGGCCTTTTGTTTAAGTATTGATGTTAATCAGAACCCCCTCACGGGCTCCGAATAACAGCAATACTTAAACAAAAGGCCAGAGTCTGCCCAGCGCTTTCCTAACAAAAGCGTAGACAGTTTCCAAACACAGCGTGTGTTTGGAAACTGTCTATGCTTTTGTTAGGAAAGCGCGGGGAAGACTCTGACCTTTTGTTTAAGTAATGCTGTTAATCGGAGCCCGTGAAGGGGGTCTTATTAACATCAATACTTAAACAAAAGGCCACAACTTGAACTCCACTTTGGTTTGTTACTTGCCGGATATGCAAGACTGCTTTCAAGAGGAGACCCCAATAAAGAGTACTGGTGTGGAACTGCAAGTATGCGGAAGGACTTGCAGACTAAGAATCCGGTCAACTTTGAAAGGGAAGAGTTAAGAATATTGAGAGAGGCTCCTTCTGCTTCATGAGAAGGCCCAAGTACCAGTGGAGCAACACCATCTACCTCTACTGCACAGCCTAATATTCTTCCCAATTTGGAACCCTTTAAGAGAACAATTAAGAAGGTTGGGAGCTTTGTATGCCATCCTAATACCTAATCATCCATTAGATATACAGAGATCCACCCAGTATCAGACTCATCCGTACAAATGTGAATTGGACATTATCTGATACCAAAACCCCCTCAAGTACTTATATATGTTACTTTTTAACTTCGTCAGCTACTCATATTGAGAGTATTTACCTTAACGTTATCCTTAAAAATGTGTGATTCTCCATGGTTCAGACAACTAGTAAATGCCATATTTGAGACATCGATATAATCAGCTGGAAGAGGAGGATATACTTTTTTTCAACCTCTGCAATTTGCTGCTGATTTATGTAACATTCTGCAAACTGAAAAAAGAGTTAAAAATGTATATGTTGTACATATGTTCAAGATTAATTTTAATGTACATAAAAACATTTGTTCTCAATAGGATTGGGGTTGAAAACCAATCATCATAGGTTATATTTGACACGAAAAATAGGAAATAGCATTGCATTATACATATGTTAGGCAGAGATTGGTCACTCACTTCATTTACAAACTCCTGGCCTTGATCTGATAGCATATGGAGAGCAGTCAGTGGATCTGGTATGTAGAGTGGTTGACCACCATCTGGTATAGTGCATGGGCAGGAATAAACAGCTTGTGGCGACCAGTACACCTCATGGTTGAGATATCTGTATAATGAGATAGAACAGGGGACAAATCAAGTTTAAGGTTATTAAAAAACTTGTAGAGCGTTGTAAAATACAACATTGTTCAATCGATTACATGTGAACTGCATGGGGAGGAAGCAGCACGTGGTGCACTACTTACAAAAATAAAGGCGGCAGGATTCAGAGATTTGCCTTGAAACATCGCATACCAAGGTAAGATATTGGAGGTATAAGAGCTGGAAACCGTGCTAAAATACACTATTGCCGAAAACATTCCTTTTGCAATACATGGGGCACGTTACGCACTACTTACACGAGAACAAATACGTCGCATTAAGTTGAACAGCACGTAGCACATTGCCGCGGGAACGGCCACGTGGCGCTTGGCAAATTAATGAAACGTGGCAGGATTAAGTGATTTGCACAGAACTAAGGATAGCAAATCAAGTTTAACGTTATTAAAAAACATGAAGAGCATGCTAAAATTCAACATTGGTCAATTGATTACATGTGCATTGCATGAGGAGGAAGCAGCATGTGGCGCACTACTTACAAAATTAAAGTCGGCAGGATTACGTTATTTGCCTAGAAACATCGCCTACCAAGGTAAGATATTTGAGGTATAAGTGCTGGATATCTTGCTAAAGTACACTATTGCCGAAAACACTACTTTTGCAATGCATGCGGCATGTAACGGACTACTTACACGAGAAAAACTACATTGCATTAACTGTAACAGTACATAGCACACTGATGTGGGAAGGGCCACGTGGTACTTGGCAAATTAAAGAAACGTGGCAGGATTAACTGATTTGCACAGAACAAAGGATATTTATTTATTTATTTATTATGCAATTTGTATCGCGCAAACTAAACCCGAAGGTGTCAAGGCGCCTATCAAAAAGATCAAAACTGCAAAGCACCACTACAGATATGCACGTACAAAGAGGTGGGTCTTTAGGGCAGATCTAAAAGATTGTAGAGTGGGAAGAGACCTTACTTCAAGAGGGAGGGCATTCCACCATTTAGGAGCCAGATTGGAAAAAGCTTTACCCCCCCATCTGGTCTTCCGAATACGAGGAACGGAAAGAAGAAGTCTGTTGAAGGAACGGAGATTCCTGCCAGGATTATAGGGTGACAGAATAGCTCCAATGCCAGTGAGGCTGGTTTTAGCTAAAGCCTTGTAGACCATGCACAAGATCTTAAAACAGATACGGTCCACAACGGGAAGCCAGTGAAGCTGCTTCCGGGCAAAGGTGGCAGAGGCACGTCGGGGTAGATCGAGAACAAATCTGGCTGCCGCATTCTGGACCACCTGCAATCGCTGCAGCTGACTTTTATTCAGTCCAGCATACAGCGCATTGCAGTAGTCCAACCGAGAGCCCAGGAGTGCGACGGCAAGTTGCTTTCTTGCCTGCAAAGAGAGGTAATGCCTGATTTTCCTTAGTATATGGATAATACCCCAACAGGTCGATACAGTCCTGTTGACCTGTTGGCACATGCTAAGGATAGGATCAATCATAACCCCCAAATTTTTTGCCGAGGAGGTAGGATCAGGGCAGGCACCCAGTGAGTCCGGCCACCATTCAGCTGACCAGATCTCATCCTTTCCTCCAAACACCATCACCTTAGTCTTCTCCCCGTTCAGTTTCAATGAATTGTGAATCATCCATTGGCCGACTGCCTCCATGCAAGATCTAAAATTGGCGGCAGTCGACGTAACTGACTGGGAGAGAGAGACGAGGATCTGGGTGTCATCCGCATAGGAGACTACCTCCATCCCAAAAGATCTAATAAGTCTGGCAAGGGGGGCCACATAGATGTTAAAAAGGGTAGGACTAAGCGCTGACCCTTGAGGGACCCCACATTGCACAGACAGGGATGGGGATAGAAACCGACCCAGCATGACTCTTTGCTCTCTATGAGCAAGAAAGGAGGAAAGGAGCCCCAGGACCGTCCCCCGAACCCCGAAACCAAGTTTAACGTTATTAAAAAACATGGCGAGCGTGCTAAAATACAACATTGGCCAATCGATTACATGTGTACTGCATGAGGAGGAAGCAGCACGTGGCGCACTACTTACAAAATTGAAGACACCAGGATTAAGTGATTTGCTCGGAAACAAAAGTTACAAAGTCAATTTTAACAATTTAAAAAAGTATGAAAGCGTGCGTAAAAACAACATTGTCAAATCAAACAAAAATGTGCATTTACGCAGTATTTAAAGATCATTCAGAATAATTAAATGAATTATTCTTTAAAAAGTGCTCACCTACAAAGAAGTGGATACGAACACTATCAAAGGCTGTGACTGCGGAATAGGAAAAGTTCGAGAAGGTTCGCAGGTTATAAATGCTTTGCAGAAGCATGATTGGTTGAGCATGATGTCACTGGGTGTGAGAACTGTGATTAGGCATGTTGTAATTGAGCATGCGCAAATAAAATGAAATACGTTAGGGGTACATAGCCAGATGGTAGGACGAATTGTGTGCATAAGTAATAATAACACGGATGCCCTACCACAAACGTTCATGTGGAAAGTAAAGGCAACTGCTAGTTGGTACATACACAGATGGACTTCGGATGTTGATTGAACACCGGCTTCCGCAGGAGGCGGGGAGCCGGTGGGACAGTGGGGGACTTGAAGACCCTAGCACTGTCCCCAACGGTGATGGCCATAATACATTTTTTTTAAAAGGCCGTCCCCAGGAAATGGGGTCCCAGGGGCCTGGCAGTGGCTTCAGTAGGGGGGCTCTGCAGCCCTCCTCAATAAAATAATAATATATAATTAGCCATGCCCCGGGGGTGGGGACCCCGGTGCCCGGAATTGATCACGGGAGGGGGGACATGCGGCCCCATTCCCATCAAATTGAATAAGGATACTTCGCTTATTGTCATCGTACTGTAAGCGCAGCCTTCCGATCACACGCTGAATGCTAATTGGCTGTCAAGTGCTTGCCAACATTAAAAACTTGAAACTGTTGGCAGCCATTTTATGCCTTGGTAGAAGGGAGGCTGAAGAAGCGTGTGAAATGTGAGTTTAAAATGTGAAAAGGGGGAGGGTAGACACACCCTGACCCTCTAGGTCTGCTCAGATGTTCAACAAGGACCACCTTCGCCCCAAATATTATTTTTTTTGTTGGTAAAATCGCGGGGTGCGCGAATGATCCGCGCATTCTAGCGATATAAAAAAAAGAGATGTGGGCTTCTGGGCATCTTTGGTAATTTGCATTTTTTCAACTGATTGGTGATGCGGGGGCCGAGAAAAAAGGGGGGTCCCAAAACGTGTTTTCCCCATGCAATTTCCCATAGGACCTTTAGCCACGGCTACAGCTCGAACAGCTGAACGGAATTACACCAAATTTGGCAGAGAGGTAGTCCTCAGTTCCCACTTCTGCCTTTCACATATCTGGTGTCAATCTGTTCAGTAGTGTCTTTGAAAATTACGGTTAAAGTCATTTATATATCTATGGGCGCGGAGGATCAGCGGATTTTGTGAGGATTGGCCTCGTAGGATAAGCGCACCGTCCCGATCACGCGCTTAATTCTAATTGGTTATTAAGCGGTGTAAACATTCAAAATCAGGAACTGTTGGAAGTCATTTTGTGCCTCGGTAGAAGCAAGGCTGAGGAAGTCTTTGAAATATGTGTGGAACGTGTAAAAAGGGGGCAGGGTAGACACACCCTGACCCCCTAGGTTTGCTCAGTGGGTCACATAAGGACCCTTAGGGCCAAAAAAGTAAGATAGTATTTTTCTTTTTAAAAAAAAGTTGCGGGATGCGCGTAGGATCTGTGGATTTTGTGGCCGAAGAAAAAGAATCATGTATTTTTGAGATATGCATCAAGCTTATGTGTATAGATGTTGGGTGGCTCTAAAAAAGAGCCCTTGTGTTTATTGAGAAATTTTAGTACTTGCAAGTAAGTACCGATGCAGAGTCTAATGATGTCACATATTACATCATTCATGACATGGTCAGTGACATCACTGATTAAATCACTGATGACATCTCAAATGACATCACTGATGACATCACTGTTGACATCATCCATGTGACAAACTGATACACCTCATCATACAGTAGCATAACCTTTCAACACTCATTATAAAATAGGAAGTACCATATTTGAAACCATTGACACACCAGTACAAGTTTCTAAAACCCACTCAGTGATTCCTAGATCTACACACACATCTAAACACTTACCTATAGATTCACTCATTCATGCTAACAAAGATCAATAGAACACAATTAAATATACTTATACACCTACATCAACATTACACACCAGCACATATCCTATTAACTTATGCAGACATCCTACTCACTTATGCAAATAATTGATCATACTTATATTTATTAAGCTACTCACTTACACAAACACCACTTTATTTATTCATATAGATAGTAACTCACCCTTAGTGTGTTATAAAATCACTATCACAACTATACAGTTATGCATCTCACACATACAATCACTGAGTCTTATGTGTACTTATTTATATATAACAATTGTCACATACACTGCCTTTTATATTTTTAGTGTGTTGGACATACATCATTGAGAAATATATTTACTAACACCACACCCATAAAGAGATTCACTCACCCAAACAACTGTTTCCACATACAGTCTTAACCTCATATACCTGCTAAATCAACTATTTACACATCTTTCGACAGTCTCACACGTCCCACCCAACCACACACACATTCATTCACTATCCCATAAAAATACTCACTTAACTAATTAATATCTAATGTAGACTTTCACATACCTAGTCACCAACATATATAGTAGTTTACATAACAACACAGAGTGATACAGGTATTCACAAAGTTTAATCACTATCCCATATATTTAGTGAGACACTTACACATCCATTCAGTGTTGAAGGCAAATGAAATGTCCAACTAACTATAACACCCCTAAAACCTATGTTTTTCCATGAAATTATAAGGTTTTTTAAATGCTAATTCCTAACTATAACATGTCTGAAACCTATGTTTTTTTCAGTGAATTTCAAAGGTTTTGCAAATGACAATTTTTAAATGTATTTATTGTTATTTTTATTTATTTTTATACTGATGTTCTACATTTTTTTAAACAGTTTATTTTTAGATATTTTATTTTTTAAATTACATTATAATTACATTATACATTACATTACACAATATACTTTTTCAAAATGAAATACTTTAGTTTAAATACTTTGCAAATAGGCAATAGACTTTTAAGCACAGTAGTTACAGTTGTTGCAATGGGCAACTCAATTTAAAACACAATGCAACATTGAGATCTATGTGAATTTCTAGTTAAATGTAATTAATTTCTTTTTGGATTACTTTTCTGACCACAGGACTGGATCCTAAATTCAGTCCTGAGACATCACCTGTAAACAGTTGAGTAAAAGTGTTTTATTACAGTACTGATTTTTTAAGGAATGTTATTGTATTTTAAAAGATGACAGAAACTTTTTTACATAGAATCACCAATGTTATCCTATAATTCACTTATCAGGTAAGTAGTGTTAACGTTACTTTTTCTTACTCATTGTTGGTTCCTGGTTCCAGCACAGGTGCATCTCCTGTAAACAGTCGAAAGAATGTGTTTAAGTCATACAGGCAATTTTTAAGGAATAATTTTAGTTTGTGAAAATAGACACTTAGAAAATTTTCTGGTGAAAATCACACAATGGATTCCTATGGAAGGAAATACAAGTTACTGGTAAGTACGGTTAGAATCACTTTTCAGGATCAGTACTGGGCTCAAAGAAGCAGCACTGAGGTCACTCCGGATAACAGGTGAGTAAATCAGAATTCGTAGTTCTCATGATTTTATAGGAATTTTTTAAAGTTCAAAAACTCCACACTTAAAAGAATTTCCAAGTGAAACCAGTCAATGTTAGCCTATGGAAGGAAATTCAAGTAACCTGGTAAGTACGGTTAGAATTACTTTTCATGATCAGTACTGGGCTCAAAGATGCAGCACTGACGTCTCTCCTGATAACAGGTGAGTAAATCGGAATTCGTAGTTCAGCTGATTTTTGAGGAATATTTGTACGTTTAAAAAATCAACACTTAGAAACTCTTCTGCTGAAAACCACACAATGGATTCCTATGGAAGGAAATACAAGTTACTGTAAGTACACTTAGAATTACTTTTCAGGGTCAGTGCTGGGCTAAAAGATGCCGCACTCGGTGCTCTCCTGATAACAGCTGAGTAAATCGGAATTCGTAGTTCGGCTGATTTTACAGGAATATTTGTACAATGGTGAAGGAAGGGGGCGGGCCTGAGGTGACATGTGTGCAAACATGCCCTGTGGCGCGCTTTAAGTTGCAGATTAAGTGCCCTTGAATCCTGAGGTCCCTTGAGGGCCAACTAGCCCACCAGGTATCTCTAGTATGCGCCAGGGGACTCCGTTGCAGAGAGGTGTTCTGAGGCCATGCCCCTTTTTTACAAAACTCTGCAACGTAGCTCCGTGGCACTTACTAGAGGTACCTGGTGGGCTAGTTGGCCCCCAGGGGACCCCAGGATTTAAGGGCACTTAATCCCGCAACTTACAATGAACCACAGGGCTTGTTTGCACACATGTCACCTCAGGCCCCACCCCCTCCCTTCACCACTGTGCAAACGCACCCCATGGCGTGTTTTAAGTTGGGGGATTAACTCCCCTTGAATCGTGAGGGTCCCTGGGGTGCAACTAGCCCACCTGCTACCTCCAGTAAGCACCAGAGAGCTACGTTGCAGAGAGGTGTAAAAAGGAGCGTGGCAAAGCAGCCCCCTGGCACATACTGGAGGTACCTGGTGGGCTAGTTGGCCCCCAGGGACCCCCAGTATTCAAGTTGAATACTGGGTTGCAATAAGGGGGCGTGGCCTCCGGCCCGACCCCCTTTTTAAATATTTATTTTGAAGAAGGGGGGCTGTGTAGTCCCCCTTCTTTTTCAAATATTTGGCTCTGGGGACCCCATCCCCCAGGGCCTGCCCCCAAATATTTTCTTTTTACTTAAACTGTTTGGAAAGTTGCCCTGTGGCCCCCCTCCTGCGGCCATAGTCTGCCCCGGAGACCCCATCCCCCGGGGCATGGCCATTTTTATTAAATTTTTTTTTATTAGGAGGGGGGCTGCCTTGCCCCCATCCTGTGGCCATTTCTTGGCCCAGAGGACCCCATCCCCCCAGGGCCAGCCCTTTTTTACATTTTTTTAATTTTATTTTTTTTAATTTGGGAAGGGAGGCCGCGTGGCCTCCCTCCTGGGCCACTAATAGCCCCGGGGATCCCATCCCACGGGGCTGGCCCACTGCATTGGGGACTGTGAGGGCTGCATCCTGCGTGAGCCAGCATTGCTTTTCCATATGGGGAGCAGCTAACATGCTGCTCCCAAAGCAATCTGCTTTCCTATTTGAGAGAGAAAATAGGAAATAGGAGAGCAGTTTGCAATGAGCCGCGAGGGTCCCGCTCTGCCATTGCAAACAGCAGTGTCCCGGGGGTAGGCACCCCATGACACTGCAGGAGCTCGCCCTGGGGGGTGGCGGTCCCCAGGACCATTAAGTGCTCCAGGAGGGGAGCCTGCGCCCCCCCCTCCCACATTTCTGAGAATCCCTGGGGGATGGCGTTCCCTGGGGCTGGGGGGCCTCAGAGCCCCCCACCCAATTTTCTTAAGCCCCGGGGGGTGGCTGTCCCTGGGGGGCCTGAGAGCTTCCACCCATTTGTTTGAAACCCCAGGGGTGGCGATCCCCGGGGATGGGGGAGGACCCCATGAGCCCCCTGCATGCATTACATTCTTGCCCCAGGGGGTGGCGCTCCCCGGGGCTGGGGGGCCTGAAAGCCTCCCCACCCATTTCAAAATAGCCCCGGGAGTGGCGATCCCCAGGGATGCGGGGGGCCCTATGAGCCCCCCGCATAAATTAAATTCGAGCCCCGGGGTGGTGGTCCCTAGGGCTGGGGGGCCTCAGAGCCCCCCAGTTAACATTTTAAAGCCACGGGTGGTGGCAGTCCCTGGGGCTGGAGGAGCCTGAGAGCCAGCCCATCCATTTTAAAGAAGTGGCGGTCCTGGGGCTGCGGGGGGGGCCCTGTGAGCCCCCCACATACTTTAAATTAGAGCCCAGGAGTGGTGGTCCCCAGGGCATTGTGGGGGGGATTGGGACCCCCGCCATTATTTTTTCAATAATGGCCCAGGGATTTGACCCCCCTGGGGGCAAATTAACATATTTACCACGGGAGACCACTTTTCTTTTTTTAAATCGCTAGGATGCGCAGATCCTACGCATGTCCCCCTGAGCAGGCATAGGGGTTCAGGGTGTGTCTACGTGTTTCGTCTTTTTTGTTTGGTTTCTTGTCCCTTGGTTCTACCGAGGCACAAGATGGCTGCCAACACTTCCTGATTTGGAGTGTTGACAGTCAATTAAAAAGCAGCTTGTGCACGCCAGGGTACGTGCAGGCTCCGCATAGGGTACGCAGACCCTCCAAGCCCATAGATATATATGTACTTTTAAATGTCATTTTGTCAGAAACTACTGAATAGATTTACACCAAATAAGCAAAAGGGACAAGTCTGAACTGAGGACTACCTCATTGCCAAATTTGGTGTAATTCCGTTCAGCTGTTCGGGCTGTAGCCGTGGCTAAAGGTCCGATGGGAAATTGCATGGGGAAATTACCTTTTGAGACCCCCCTTTTTTCTCAGCCCCCACTTGAAAAATCACCCGCAAACTTTCAGGAGGGGTGGAACTGAGCTGGCCAAAACTTTGGAGAATTTCACGCAGATTCATCAATCGGCGCCAAAGTTATTGTCAATAGAATGTTGCGGAATTCCTATGCATAATAGGTCCTAACTATAACTACCTACTGGCGACCGCCAATAGGTAATATATATATATTACATACAGGGAATTTCTTAGACTCCGTCGCATTTGCTCAGAAGAAAAGGAATGGAAAGAACATAGCCAGAGAACAATCGGAAAATTTAGACAACGTGGCTAAAAGGATAATATCATCAAACGAGGATGGCAAAGAGCAAATGATAAGAAAGGAGAGGAAACATTAAAAATCAAAAATCAGATACCAAATGAGGAACACAAAACTGGGGCTCCAGTGAGACTAATTCTAGATTACACCAGAGAATCCAAACAAATTGTGAAAATCTTAAGGAAAAATGGGAAGTTAATGCAACTTGACCCCACGGCAGGGAACATTATGGGTAAACATCCTAATGTCACCTACCGCCGTGCACAAAACTTAAGAG
The DNA here is from genome assembly GCF_964261635.1 of Lissotriton helveticus. Taxonomy (NCBI): domain Eukaryota; kingdom Metazoa; phylum Chordata; class Amphibia; order Caudata; family Salamandridae; genus Lissotriton; species Lissotriton helveticus. The sequence goes on from NC_136063.1 coordinate 1,771,557,170, forward strand.
ACAAACTGGTACATAGCCATCACCAAAAGTCTGGAAAAAAGAAAGGAACACAGTGGCTAAAAACCAAAGCATTCATAAAATGTCAGACGTGTAATGTTTGTCAAATTGCCAAAAATACAACTATGGTAACTCTGCCGAATAACCAAACATTGCAGATTTAAGAGCTGATTACATGTAAGAGTCAGTTTGTTGTATATGTAATTGTATGCCCATGTGCTTTAAAATATATTGGAAGCACCAAATGTGAGCTAAAGAAGAGAATACTCAAACACGTATGAGCAACTGTGAACTGTGACAGGAGCAACGCAGTTGCAAAACACATGGAAGCGAATCATGGTGGAGATTGGAACGCCTTGCGTTTTTACGCACTGGAAATGATCTCTGCCAGTGAGAGGGGTGGAGATCGAGAAAATAAATTGAGACAGAGAGAATCCCGACAAATCTTGAACTTTAGAACTTTTACTCCGTGGGGTCTCAATCAAAGTGAGGAATTATATGTACATCTTTGAGGGGATTTTCGATCCTCTTTTGTATTATATACATTACCCAGTTCGCATTGAGTAATAATTGATATGGAGATGATTTAAGTGTATATGTGGTAGGGAATACATACGGGAAAAAAACTTTTCTGTTTCATGATATGCCATAAATCAAAAGCTTGAGGTTTGTTTAGTTTACAACACTCCAATTACTCGGCATTTAAATTTCCTCCATATACTAAATATATATCTTTAAGGTTGCAGACCATAATATGATCAGAACACATGTAGGTTTAATGCCCACTGGAGGGCTTAGTATGAAAAATTGTATTAAACAACATACAAATAAGTTGCTGCTTAACTAAGCAGGTGGTCTTCAACCGATTTTTACCCATTGGAGTGTAGATGGGATAGCCTTGGTATGGCCATGTTTTATGGCGATTTCCGAACGTATTGCTGAGGCGCGACAAATAACATGCCCGATACAAATATTGGATCCAATATAAACCTCGCATATAGAAATAACAAGGGTTAATATAATCATGTATCATGGCATAAAATGAGGAAAGTTGGCTGTAACAAACATCATTTTTGAAACAGTATTTGTTAGGAATGAGCATAAATCAAAAGAGTTTAATTTATTGGTTTATAACTTAAGGAAACAACAGTGGCATCACCAGGGGAGTGCGGGGGGTGTGGACCACACCGGGTATCACCCCATCATAGGGTGACACTAATCTGGTTACGTTACGCTGGCTGGCTCGCTCTGCACTGCATAGTGGAGTGCAGCCTGAGCCTCAGCCTTGCTCGCCCTCACCTCTGCTCTGATGGCTGCTGCCAGTGCTGCTTTTTATTTATAGTGCAAGCAAGCTGCAAGCAAGCACACCTGCACGGTGCGCACCTGCTTACAAATTAAAATATTATGCTGCAGCAGCACGTCGCCGCGCACCACGCACGCACAAACCACCTATAGTGGTGATAATGTGATGTGATGATGGTGCGATGAAGATGCGCGGCGGCGGCGTGTCCAGTTTGTGGGTCCCAGGGCCGTCAATCTTTAGGCTACGAATGACGGCCCTGGGACAGCTCCTGCGCGCTGTGCTCTGTTCTCTGACACATCGCGGCGGTCGCGCGCCAGCGCCACGTCGGTCTGTGGGAGGAGACGAGACGGCAGCGCAGGGGAGTGCGTGCTGCGCTGCTAGAATAAAGAATTACCCCACCTTTGATATCGCCAGCGCCGTCATCTTCCCTTCAAATTTGGGACTGACTTCAGGTCTTGGGTCCGGCGGCCGAGGTGAAACAGACTTACTTGTTTGTCCAGTATCTCAGAATGTGGTCGAAGGGTGAATTTGGAATCGAAAGACCCCGGGTTCATACTAGTACCCTAGGCAAAAATGTAACCACTAGGCACCATCTTATTTGCATATAGCTTTGTTAGTCGTTTAACATGATATGCGTTTTGTGAAGCTCACACATTTGAAACTTTTTTCAGTGGTCATTCTTTTAATGTGCTTGATGCCGTACAGTGCAAACACCATTTGCCATCACAAGCGTTTACTATTACACTCGACCTGTCTCCAAGTCCGATAAACTTGTTGGCACCCTGTGCGAACATACACGTACACAAACACCTTGCTGTGAATCGCTTCTCATCAGTCAGAGTAAAGTTCACGTCATTTATTTCTAGCCACTCACAAGTGTAAGGCGCTTTACAGTTCTAATCCTGAGAGTGAGAAAGTGAGGGGTTCCCATGTCGCTGGTTTACATCTAAAGACAGCAGATGTAACTTCTCACTTTTTGGGCAGTTTTTAATAGTGCGAAGCTGGTAAAAGGGCATTAGGTGTGTCTAAGAAGATGTGATGCTATAAATGAGAGAGAAATATAATTTATACATTTATTAAATATGAATGAAGTTAGAAATGTGGCAGTGCAGTGGCAAACAATCAGATCGTAATCGCATTACTCCGAGTCCCAGACAGTCCCCAAGGCCGGCCCAAGAAGACAGACAGTCACAGTGCTATAAAAAAGGAGAGCTTTAAAGAGACGTGTCAAGGAGTGATATAATCATGATTTATTTCAGAGCTGGTGTTCGCTACATTATTTATGTGTGTTGCTGTGTCTGTCTTTCTACTCCTCCTGGGTGCGTGCCAGCACTCATCCTCAGAACCAAGGTAAGACGTGACTGTGCCCGAGGCCAGGCCCCCACATCCGCCCGAGGACAGTCAGAGTCAGAAACTCTCTTTATACCCGGGCCCAGTGTACTCTGCCCACCCGGGGTTATTTTTTAGACCCGGGGAATATCACAGGAAAGACATTGTCAGTCTACACCCATAGCTGCCAAGGTTTCAGATTGCTATGTTTGACATTTTCGTAATTTCAGGATAATTATTAGTGACATTTCAAAGATTGTGTGACACTTTCTTGAGAGCAAAAAATCAAGCAATGAAGACTAGGGAAACGTATACATATCAGAAATTAGACCTATTTGAGCAATTAAAACTGCTGCAAACAATCTTAAAACTGCTGCAAACAATCTTGAACCTCCTGCAAATGCCTGCCTGTGTGACTCATAATAATAATGAAATTATTAAAATGTCACATAGGCTTGGTTGCTACGAAAGAGGACGGGCATCTCCTGTTCTTGACACCAAGTCTTTTTTACTTACACATTTTATAAAAGTGATAGGAAGTATGTGTCATATTCTATTGCTATGTAATTGCTTCTTTTGTAAAATGCTTATCATATAATAAACTTGTGAATTTTGATTGGCACAATGTATTGACGAATAAGCGAATGCTGTAAGCAGGAATGTAGGGTTGGTTAAGTAACTATCAATACCAGCCTCAGATGTCACCCCTAGAAAACAATAAAAAGAGCAGAACGGTGGTTTGGTTAAATGCAGGGCGTGCGGGGGTCGGAATTGGTACTGAAGGTCACTGCATATCCCAGGTGGCACCATCATGATGTCCAGGCACTTACTGTGTGCCAAACTTAAAACCCTCATTGAAATAGCAGCACCTCGATGCCGTGTGAGGAGCTGGCCGGCGGTCAGGGCCTGTCTGCTTCGGTATCTGTAGCGTAGCCAGCAGGAGCCGGACAAGCTTGTAGCTTGAAGGAAACTTGTGGATGCTTCGACAATTTGGATGCTGAAATACTTGTGCTGTGCCATCATTTTTGCTTTTTTTTTCCAAACAGGAAGGTTTTTTATTTCAAGGGCCAACAAGATTGAAAAGAACGATTTGAGCGGAAAGCTAGGGCTGATGGCAAGTGTAGCAATGTGTGTGAATTATATGAGTGCACAAATCATAGATTGCTTAAAAACAACAAGAAAATGGCGCCTTGTTAGAACACTGCTGCTGGCATAGTTACTTCGCCAAAACACATAACATTTCAGAGCCAACTGAATTAGGTCTTTTTTTGGGGGGGGGGGAGGAGGCAGAGCAGATTTTTTGTAAGGACGAAAGGATTCCTATCTTGGATCTCACTGGACGTGCTCCTTGTTGTTTTTGAAACCCGCTGGGGTATTGGTACAGAGCCCCCTCACCAGTCTAAGGGAGACAGGCAGCTAGCTGGTGGCAGCTATGACTAGTGAGTGCACCGGCAGGGCAAGGGGCTTGTAAATAAAATAAGCCCCAGGGTTTTTACTGGTATCCTTGGTATCTTCAGGAGAGGAGTCTATTGACATCCACTCTGAGGCTGTAAAATACAGTCAAGGCTTTCTGATCTTGCAATATTATCAATTGAAAATGATTTGGTGAAAGGAGTTGATTTTGATGAAGTAATTAACAAGTTTGCAGCTTTAGAGGCCAGGAAAGGAAAATTCTGATTAATTCATATTTAATGTGACATTGTAATTTGTACTGTTGCATACTATTCTGGCAGTTGCTGATAGTACAAACCCAATGCAGAACGGTTACAACCTTATCTCCTGTAACAGTAAAATTTAAAGTTTAATGTTAAAATAAAAATAAAAAATACAGTAACATATTTTCTATGTAATTCTTAGTTCTTAACTTCTTACAATCTTTTACCTCCGACTTTGTTGAATTACATTTATCTTCTATGGCCTTTGTAAATATAGGAACTAAATTTACAAACTTTACTAAGGATTCTGTATGGTCCCATTATTTGCCATCTGTGTCCACTGGCGGACTCGGAGCGGAGGAGGTCCATGCGGTAAGTCGTGAGGGGGTGACACCATGAGTTACCCGCACCGAGTGACACCAACCCTAGTGATGCCACTGGGAAACGATTTTGTTTTTCGCGTCAATATACACATATCATTAATTTCCTACAAGTACCACAATCCTCGGAGTGACAACATGAGAATGACATTACGAGTCACATGATGTAATTTGAATTGTTTTTAATGGCTGTATTCAAATCGTTAGTTTGTAACCATGAGCAAGTTATCCGGAGATAACGAAACGCATTGGTTCTTTGTGATCTGGGAGTTGCCTTGGTTATGAAATAAAGGAGAATTGAAGATATACTGAATTCCTGCGAGTGCGTTTTTCACTTTTCCTCCTTGTGAGGAAGTTTGTTTGCATATATATATATATATACATATATATATATATATATTACCTACTGGCGGTCGCCAGTAGGTATATATAGTTAGGATTTTTTCTCTATGGGTTTTTTGAAAATTCTATGTCTAATAACTTTGGCGTTTGTGGACGGAATTGGCTGAAATTTTCAGGAAAATGGCACATTTTGTTTCTGAGCAGCCCCTGAAAATTTTGGGGGGGTTCGTCAAGGGAGGGCCGAGAAAAAAGGGGGGTCCCAAAACGCGTTTTTCCCATGTTAATTTCCATAGGGCGGTTGGCCTCACTTTTAGCCCGAACGGCTGAATGGATTTGCACGAAACTTGGCAAAATTGTAGGGACTGGTAGCCCGATGTGCCTTTTGTAGGTCTCAATATATGTGCTCCAGTGGATTTTGAGAAATTAACGTTTAAAAAAAGATATATATCTGTAACAGCGGACCGGTTAGCGCTCTGGTTCGCGGACTTTTCGCGCAACGGAGCTTTGTGAAGCGAAGCTGATTGGTTCTCCGGCGTCTGTCAACATTCCAAACAGTCCGTAGCGGCCGCCATCTTGTCTCTCGGTAGGATCGAGAGACAAGAGGAGGCCAAAGCGAAGGGGCAAATGACCATAAGGGGGCATAGTACATTGTCGCTCACCCCCTAGGTTTGATGTGGAGGTTTTAAAAGGGCCCCGCGGGGCAAAAAAAAATAAAAATAATAATAATCGAACAGCTGAATGGATTTGCACGAAACTTGGCAAAATTGTAGGGACTGGTAGCCCGATGTGCCTTTGCTAGATCTCAATATATGTGCTCCAGTGGATTTTGAGAAATTAACGTTCAAAAAAAGGTATATATCTGTAACAGCGCACCGCTTCGCGTACTTTTCGCGTTACGGAGCTTTGCGAAGCGAAGCTGATTGGCTCTCCGGTGTCTGTAAACATTCCAAACAGTCCGTAGCGGCCGCCATCTTGTCTCTCGGTAGGATCGAACAGCTGAATGGATTTGCACGAAACTTGGAAAAATTGTAGGGACTGGTAGCCCGATGTGCCTTTGCTAGGTCTCAATATATGTGCTTCAGTGCATTTTGAGAAATTAACGTTCAGAAACAAGATATATATCTGTAACAGCGCTCCGCTTCGCGGAGATAAAATTATATGTGTATTACCTAGCTGTTGCTTTTGTTGATTATTTTTTATTTTTTTTTATTTTTTAAGGATTGTTTATTGTGTTTCATAATTTATTAAACTTTCTAACGCGGCGCGTCATATGACGCATTACGCGACAACGCAGGTCCAGAATATAGTCAAAATGTCTCCACCAACCAGCGGACGGCACACAACCCCTTTCAGCAGGCTAAATAGTTCTGTTAAATGACAACAGAAGGGACAGGCAACAAGAACCATCAGTCAAAGAGGGGAGGGCAAGTTCTTCTCTACCGGGTCACGTTGGAGCGCTACCGGAACTGATCGAATTGGTAGTCTACAGTGTTTCTGGATGTTTCAGACTGAAGCTGGCGTTAGCATGAGAGCACCACCATTTCGTAGCTCCGTCGTGGCCATTCCACGAGCAATCATGCTAGGCGCTCCCCACCAGAAGCCTGCGGGAGTCGGGGGCCCCCAAGACTTTTGTAGAATCTTCAAGGATGAGGGGACGCTTTCGAGAATGGAGCCCAAGCTCTAGCAGACAAGCGTCCGAGTTCCAAGGTGTCGCAGGCCCATTTAGTGGACCACGCCCAAATCTGAAGAGATGGCCGCCATTTTGAGAGTCCTGTGGCAGCCGCCTATCGCTGCACCGCAAGAGCGGGAGCAACTCAAGTACATGGTGAGCGAGACGCTGTAGTCGAAAGAGCGGGCGGTAAACAGCTGAATAGCGGAAGAGGCACAGTGTAGCAAAAGCGGGCTGAATGGCAAATGAAACGGAAAAGGGGTGCCCCACTACAGCGTGTCTTTAGGTGAAACGGATTGTGGGACAAGGTGAAGAATGGAAGAGTCACCAAAAGGAAAAAAGTTCCGCTTGACCCCGGGAGCCGGCCACCTATGTCGGGGGCGATCTCAGGCCACACCAGGGCAACACGACTTGGGGAGGGGGCCGGAGCCAAGCGCCCCCTCCGAGTCCGCGACATGACACCGTCCCTCGGGGGCCTCCGTCAAGCGGTTCAGGGTGGCACCGCATCACAACAGCCCCCACTTACTTTAAGAATAGTGAAGATGAAGCAATTGCAAATAGGCTTCAGACAATGTTACAAGCACTCCTCAAAACTTTGAACTTTCAGAGTGCATGAGTTGGGACAGCGAGGGGTGATTTGGTTTCTCGGACTGTTTTTCTGGTCTCTCACCACTGGCATACTTTAACGTTTTCTTGTTTCTAGGACATTAATAGGTTTTATCATTACGTTATGTTATCGTTTCTTTGTTTGTTGTTTAATAAAAGTTCATGTTCATCAGTGGCCTACTGATTTTCGTTTTCCTATTTTTTTCTTTCCAGGTTGTTTCATGGTAAAGTTTCTGTTAACAGGATACAGTGATCACTTCGTTATTATTGCATATGTCCTTTTCACTAGGGGTGCTCTCTGGTCGGGCCAGATGACGTATCTCTAGTAAATGGTCCGGGTGAAAAAGGTGCATCAATCAGTGGGGAGTAGATAGGCATGACAGATTACAACGGGGGAGAAAGGTCCGCATTACGTACCCTTTCACTACTTGCAAAGATTTTCCTACGTTTATTTGCAAACAGGGAATACCTCCAAAAAGAACTAATTCCCAAACAGTCAATGTTCGGACAATCAATCAATCAATGAGGAATGAAATAGGTACGACGTGTTATAGGCTTGCGTTACCTACCCTTCACTATCTGCAAAGGGAGAGAGAATATTCCTATTCTTCCTCGTTTGCAGGTAGAGAAGATCCTTAAGAGAATTAACTTCGAACAATTCAATGCTCGATTGAAAAAATCAACAAGGGGTACTGTGAACACAAATGAACGCCGCTTATGTACATACGCATTGCTATTTTCAACAGGTTGTTCCTAATGTTTCTATTTTAGCGAGGTCAAAAAGAGATCCCATTAGTGGCCTACTGATTTTGCTCGATTCCTTTTGTTTTTTTACACGATTTTTCGCTATCTGCAAAGACTAAACAGAGTATTGCGACTCTGTGCTTGTTTGTAAATAGAGAATGAACCAAAGAGAACAATCAATCAAATGGAGAGAGAAGCAGGCACGACGTATTACAAAGGGGGCAAAGGGCTGCGTTAACTACCCTTCACTATCTGCAAAGAGAGAGTACTCCTAATAGAAATGAGGGGTGGGGGGCAGCATTCAAAGCAGATCAGTGTGCATAAACACAAAAATGTTTTTACTTACCACGTACTTGACATTCGACAGCTTATGATATTTGCTATTAAAAAACCATTGAAATTCACTGAAAAAACCATAGGTTATAGACCATATATAGTTAGGAATTAGCATTTACAAAACCTTGAAAATTCACTGAAAAAACCATAGGTTATAGACCATATATAGTTAGGAATTAGCATTTAAAAAACCTTATTTTACTCACACAAAACCATTGAAATTCCATATATAGTTAGTTGCACTAACTATATATCGCGCACCCGCAATCCACTGCTGATCATGTCACATATTACATCATTCATGACATGGTCAGTGACATCACTGATGACATCACTGATGACATCTCAAATGACATCACTGATGACATCTCATTTGACATCATTCTTGTGCTAATACGATAAACCTCTTCAGACTCTAATATAACCTTAGATACACTCAGTGTAAACAGACACTCACACACTGCCACTTATCCATGGAGTTACTCACACACCCAGTCAGTCATGCAAAGAAACAATCTCACCTCCATTTCTTCAACTATACAGTTAAACACACCTTACTTATTGAAACATATACTAACACATATTTACTCTCTTATACAATCCCTGATACAAGTTCACAATGATCGATACAACCACTCACTCATTCAGTGGCTCTCATGCACAGTTATTTATATATGCCAACTCTCACATGTACTGTGTTTTACATATGTACTTACTATGACATGTAGCATTGAGATATCCATTCACTCATCAATACACTCATGCACACAGTCAACTGCCCATGTAGCTGTTTCCACATGCACTCTTGAACTCATACACCTAGTGAATAAACTGCTCACACATCTATGCATAGAGTCACACACCTTCCAGCCACCCCCACACAAACTCAATCTCCCATAGAAATACTTGGGCAACCAATTAATAACACATATAGCCTCTCGTATAGCTAATGATCAACACATGCAGCAGTTTACAGAACAACAGACATAATGATGCACAAATTAAGACAGTTTAGTCACTAACCCATGCATTCAGTGAGACACATTTAATCACTCACTCATACAGTCAGTCATGCACCTACTAAATCCTTCATCCAGACACTTATACATCCACTCAAGACATATTTTAACTTTACAGAAAAGTACAGTCACTGGATGTTGTCATCAGTGATGTCATCTGTGATGTCATTTGAGATGTCATCAGTGATGTCATCAGTGATGTCACTGACCATGTCATGAATGATGTAATATGTGACATGATCAGCAGTGGATTGCGGGTGCGCGATATATAGTTAGTGCAACTAACTATATATGGAATTTCAATGGTTTTGTGTGAGTAAAATAAGGTTTTTTAAATGCTAATTCCTAACTATATATGGTCTATAACCTATGGTTTTTTCAGTGAATATATATATATATATATATATATATATATATATATATATATATATATATATAATATATATATATATATATATATATATATATATATATATATATATATATTACCTACTGGCGGTCGCCAGTAGGTATATATAGTTAGGATTTTTTCTCTATGGGTTTTTTGAAAATTCTATGTCTAATAACTTTGGCGTTTGTGGACGGAATTGGCTGAAATTTTCAGGAAAATGGCACATTTTGTTTCTGAGCAGCCCTTGAAAATTTGGGGGGGGTTCGTCAAGGGGGGGCCGAGAAAAAAGGGGGGTCCCAAAACGTGTTTTTAACATTGAGTTTTCCATAGGGCGGTTGGCCTCACTTTTAGCCCGAACGGCTGAATGGATTTGCACGAAACTTGGCAAAATTGTAGGGACTGGTAGCCCGATGTGCCTTTTGTAGGTCTCAATATATGTGCTCCAGTGGATTTTGAGAAATTAACGTTTAAAAAAAGATATATATCTGTAACAGCGGACCGGGCAGCGTCCTAGGACGCGTACTTTTCGCGCAACGGAGCTTTGTGAAGCGAAGCTGATTGGTTCTCCGGCGTCTGTCAACATTCCAAACAGTCCGTAGCGGCCGCCATCTTGTCTCTCGGTAGGATCGAGAGACAAGAGGAGGCCAAAGCGAAGGGGCAAATGACCATAAGGGGGAATAGTAGATCCTCGCTGACCCCCTAGGTTTGATGTGGAGGTTTTAAAAGGGCCCCGCGGGGCAAAAAAAAATAATAATAATAATAATCGAACACCTGAATGGATTTGCACGAAACTTGGCAAAATATTAGGGACTGGTAGCCCGATGTGCCTTTGCTAGGTCTCAATATATGTGCTCCAGTGGATTTTGAGAAATTAACGTTCAAAAAAAGATATATATCTGTAACAGCGCTCCGCTTCGCGTACTTTTCGCGTTACGGAGCTTTGCGAAGCTGATTGGTTCTCCGGCGTCTGTCAACATTCCAAACAGTCCGTAGCGGCCGCCATCTTGTCTCTCGGTAGGATTGAGAGACAAGAGGAGGCCAAAGCGAAGGGGGAAATGACCATAAGGGGGCATAGTAGATCCTTCCTGACCTCTTAGGTTTGATGTACCATTTTGCCAAGTTTGGTGTAATTCCGTTCAGCCATTCAGGCTGTAGACGTATGTAAATGTCCTATGGAAAATTGCATGGGGAAAACACATTTGAAAGTGTTGAAATTTAGAACCAATTAAAATGTTACTTTGGTTTTGTATTTGTGTGTGATGAAAGTTAATTGGTTATGTATATATGTCAAATGAGAGGAAACCACAGCCATTTTGTGATACTACTGTCTGAGGTACATTTGTGAGGAATTTTTGGTGGTGAATTTCTGGTGTTTGATTTACACAGTACTAACACTTCTGCTACTTTTAAAAAGGTGAGTTGTTAATTTGTAAGGGGAACTATGTTGTACACTTGAAGATAATTTGAAAAATGTTTTCTGTTATTTATTTGCAGTCCTTCTGTTATACTAAATACTTGATGAAGTTAGTTTTATATTATGTATTACTAAAAACGATAAATGAAAGTGATTATTTTTTTCTGCAATTTACAGCAAGCAATTTCAAAATAAAATGGCTCACAATGAAGAGACCGTGGCAATTTCTTTTGAATTGTCCACTACATTGATTGAAATTGAGAGCACCAATAATGAAATATTGTCACAAGGAGGACATGACTTGTATGATTCCATTAGATTGATTGAAATGGACAGCACCAAGAATGAAATATTGTCACAAGGAGATGACTTGAATGATTCCACTACATTGATTGAAATTGAGAGCACCAATAATGAAATATTGTCACAAGGAGGAGATGGCTTGTATGATTCCATTAGATTGATTGAAATGGACAGGACCAATAATGAAATATTGTCACAAGGAGGAGATGACTTGAATGATTCCACTACATTGATTGAAATTGAGAGCACCAATAATGAAATATTGTCACGAGGAGATGACTTGAATGATTCCACTACATTGATTGAAATGGACAGCACCAATAATGAAATATTGTCAGAAGGAGGAGATGACTTGAATGATTTTTTTGATCAATCTCTTGATGGCGAATTTATCGAGTGTTTGGAGACCATAGAGTTACAAGAATCATCATTGCAGACTTTTAATGAGGAGATTCCAGATGAGATGATTGAAGAGGAAATTACTGATGAGGACATGTTACTAGTTGTTTCAAATTTAGAAAATTTTGAAGAATAAATTTATATTTAGAAATCAAAAATTGTTTGAGACATTATTTATTTTTATTTTTAATTTATGAGGTTGTAGCGAAGTGATTGTAGTATAAAATGAGACTTATAGTATAGAGTGCAACATTTTTATGTTACATGGTAAGTTTACTCATATTTACTTCCCTTCTGCCACTATATTATCTCCAATGTGTATTTGACATGTCTTCTTCATCTCCGGCCTCCTTTCTCTCACTGTGTGTCTCCGATGCATCTTATCGCTGGTATTTTGTGTAATTACAGAAGAGAGTAAAATAAAATAGTTCGGAACGTGAAAAGGGGGCAAAGTAGAGTACTCCTCACCCCCTAGGCCTTTTTAGGCGGTCCCAAAAGGATCAGTTTCTGCTTTCCTGAGAGATTATGGTATGAGTTCCATATACCACAATAACTTGCATTACAACATGCAAGATATCTATCTCCTATTACCAACTTTTGGAGATATTCGCGCTAAGCGCGAATATCTCCAAAAAGTAACACCTGCCCTGAGCAGTTCTTAGCCATGTTATCCAATGGGAGGTGGATAACATGGCTAAGAGTATTAGCTCGGTAATGCATGAATATCGCTGAGTTTTTAGCGATATTCATGCATTGCGGCCGTTTATTATCGCATTTGCGATAAACCTTGATAATAGTAAGGTTTATCTTCGATAATTTCTGACGATGCTTAGTGGTAAAAAATTGGTTGGTAAGCATCGTTAGCGATAAATATCGCTTAACTTTGGTAATATGCCCCAACGTCTGTTAACGTTCGATTCGAAGGAAATGAGGAAGTGTTGAAAAACATTGTCTGCGCCATCTTGCCTTTTTTGAAATGCCACACTTTTGTCGTGCACGGCAGCCATTTTAGATGTCTTGACCAGACCCACTCTCTGCACGCTGTCGATTCGTAGCATGGCTCCTCACCCTCGCAAGCATCTTCCCCAGGCACTGGTCACCCCCGCTCTCTGTCTTATGCATGGGCAATAAACCTCCCCCCATCTGCGCTGCTCTTCCCTGAGAATCACACTGTGCCCGCCCGACACCTCCCTTTCGCCCTATTCACTACCGCACCCTGTGACACTCCTCTTCCTCTGTGTCCGATTGTCCAGGCTATCAGCTAGCCCTGCAGATGTAGTTTATGGCCCCAGCTGTAAAGAATCACCCCTCTTCAAAGGAGTTATAGTAGATCAAGGCCCACACCCGATGAGATCCGTCACACCACACGTGTTCCTACTATCTGAAAACTATCCTGTATTGTGATTGGGGAGGGGACCGAGCCTGAAGCGGAAGATTCCAGGAATGACTCTTTGTACATCAAAGTTTTTACAATTATGTGTCACATAAAAAATATATAGCACTCCAACAAAGTAGTAGGAATATAAAACTTTAATAACATATAAATATATACAACAAAACAAAAACAGTAAAAACATTTAAACAACGAAGAGACCGTGGCAATTTATTTTGAATTATCCAATAGATTTATTGAAATTGACAGCACCAATAATGAAATATTCTTGTCAGTAGCGGTCTGTTGTGCGAATAGTTCCAAGGCAGCAGAACGCGCTGAAATCTGGATGTCACGAAGGTGATGTCTAGCAAGTTGCCGCCCAGCAAATAACGGCGTGGGGCGCCGCGGGGGTGAGTGAGTCCAGTAGGCACCACAGCTATTCTTACCGGCATTGCAGAATTACTGCTGGGGACAATGCCTGTGCTGGAGCAGGGTCACAGCAGAAACAAAAAGGATTCTGTTGAAGATGTTGTTGGTTTTCAATTTGAAAACAGTTCTGGTGTCAACTGCTATGCTAATGTAGTGGTTAATGTTTTGTTTTCTCTAGAAAATGTAAAAGAGGGGGAGGCAGTCCAAAGTTCCGTTAAAAGGGCAAAGGAAAGGATCGGTGGTTTGAACTATCAGTCAAAAAGGGGAGGGGGTGCAACAATTTTTCCTACCGGGTCACACTGTGCTTTCACCGGAAGTGAGGTCTGCAGGATTCTAGTAATTCAAAGTGAGGCTGGCGCCGACGTCCCGCGGATACAGTTTCGTCACTCCACGGGTGATCATGGCAGTCATTCCCCATCGGGGGTGGGAGACTCCCGCGGCTCCTCTAGAATCTTCAAGGTCGTGGAGGACTACGGTGGTGGAGTCAACCAGTGACCGGGCCATTTCTTTATGCTGGGCCCGCTCTTGCCAGGTCGACCGCCATTTTGAGAGTTCGGTAGCTACTGGCGATCGCGGGGTCAAATGAACGGACGGGCTCCACCCTGCCGGGCGAGACGTTGCAGCATGGCCACAGTGGAAGAACTCTTTTCCGGGCGCCTGGACCGCTGAGGGTGCAGCTGGGAAGCCTACACTGGGGAGGCGGGAGAGGCCTGTTCGCACCGTCTCTCCCTCCCAGTGCACCCCACGGCGTCTCGCTTGAGATTTGTTATGGCCGGACCAGGCGATGAGGACGAGGGGGGGGTCGGAGGCATGTGCAAGACATCCCCCCCCAGTGTTGTCGCAGCCATTATAAAAGAAAGAAGTGTCCCGTCCGTCTTCGGGCCGGGCTTCCGGTGGATGTCGGCCGGACGCCCCTGGCTCTGGCCCCATGAACGGGTTTCTTGGTTTATCGGCTGCAGCCGGATTCCGTCGGCCTCGGCCCCCCGACCGTTGGTGGCCGGACCGGAAGAGCATGTGGCGGGACTACCTGCAACTCTCAAGGGCCACCGCGGCCGGACTGGGAGAGAGAGGGGAGGGTCGAGGAGACATTCCCCCCCCCCTGCAACTGTTCAGCGTTGTAAAGGCAATCCCCTGGCCGGGTCCCGTTGGTCTCGGCCTCTCCTCCGGCTACACCCTACGTTAGGATCTCCTGGCCGAGGCGTGGCAGCAGGACCTGCCTTATATGGGCTGCTCCCGGCTGGGCGTAGCCGGAACCCTGCCCCACCTTGGAAGTTTCCAGAGTGGGGGCGGATGTTCTACTGACTTGCATTTTCCCTAGTCTATCGATTTTTTTGGCGTGGCAGGCGGTGGGACAGCGAGGGGTGATTTGGTTTCTCTTACTGTTTTTCTGGTCTCTCACCACTGGCATATTTTAACGTTTTCTTGTTTCTAGGACATTAATAGGTTTTATCATTACGTTATGTTATCGTTTCTTTGTTCGTTGTTTAATAAAAGTTCATGTTCATCAGTGGCCTACTGATTTTCGTTTTCCTATTCTTTTCTTTCCAGGTTGTTTCATGCTAAAGTTTCTGTTAACAGGATACAGTGATCACTTCGTTATTATTGCATATGTCCTTTTCACTAGGGGTGCTCTCTGGTCGGGCCAGATGACGTATGTCTAGTAAATGGTCCGGGTGAAACAGGTGCATCAATCAGTGGGGATAGGCATGATAGATTACAACGGGGGAGAAAGGTCCGCATTATGTACCCTTTCACTACTTGCAAAGATTTTCCTACGTTTATTTGCAAACAGGGAATACCTCCAAAAAGAACTAATTCCCAAACAGTCAATGTTCGGACAATCAATCAATCAATGAGGAATGAAATAGGTACGACGTGTTAAAGGCTTGCGTTACCTACCCTTCACTATCTGCAAAGGGAGAGAGAATATTCCTATTCTTCCTCGTTTGCAGGTAGAGAAGATCCTTAAGAGAATTAACATCGAACAATTCAATGCTCGATTGAAACAATCAACAAGGGGTACTGTGAACACAAATGAACGCCGCTTATGTACATACGCATTGCTATTTTCAACAGGTTGTTCCTAATGTTTCTATTTTAGCGAGGTCAAAAAGAGATCCCATTAGTGGCCTACTGATTTTGCTCGATTCCTTTTGTTTTTTTACACGATTTTTCGCTATCTGCAAAGACTAAACAGAGTATTGCGACTCTGTGCTTGTTTGTAAATAGAGAATGAACCAAAGAGAACAATCAATCAAATGGAGAGAGAAGCAGGCACGACGGATTACAAAGGGGGAAAGGGCTGCGTTAACTACCCTTCACTATCTGCAAAGAGAGAGTACTCCTAATAGAAATGAGGGGTGGGGGGCAGCAATCAAAGCAGATCAGTGTGCATAAACACGAAAAAAAAAATTCTTACCACGTACTTGACATTCGACAGCTTATGATATTTGCTATTAAAAAACCATTGAAATTCACTGAAAAAACCATAGGTTATAGACCATATATAGTTAGGAATTAGCATTTACAAAACCTTGAAAATTCACTGAAAAAACCATAGGTTATAGACCATATATAGTTAGGAATTAGCATTTAAAAAACCTTATTTTACTCACACAAAACCATTGAAATTCCATATATAGTTAGTTGCACTAACTATATATTGCGCACCCGCAATCCACTGCTGATGATGTCACATATTACATCATTCATGACATGGTCAGTGACATCACTGATGACATCACTGATGACATCTCAAATGACATCACTGATGACATCTCATTTGACATCAATGACCACATCACTGATGATATCATTCATGTGACAATACAATGCATCTCCTCACATTTTAATATAACCTCTGTTTCACCCAGTGTTAAAAACAGAGTATAATTTTTGAAACCATTGACACACCAATACTAGTTACTACATACGTACTCACTGATTCCTACGTCTACACACACATTCACTCATTCACCCATACAATCATTCATACATACAATCACTCATGTTTACAACACAATCATATGCACTCATACACCTATACAGACACTCACACTCTGCCACTCATCCATGGAGTTACTCACACACCTAGTCAGTCCTGTAAAGAATCAATCACACTTCCATTTTCTACTCTATACAGTTAAACATAGAGCACCTTACGTTTTCAACCATATACTAACACATACTTACTCTCTTATACAATCATTGATACAAGTACACATTGATCTGTACAGAGTCACACACCTCCCATCCAGCCACACACACACTCAGTCTCCCATGCAAATACTTGGGCAATCAATCAATAACCCATATAGTTACTCATATAGCTACTGATCAACACATGCAGCAGTTTACAGAACAACAGACATAATGATGCACAAATTAAGACAGTTTAGTCACTAACCCATGCACTCAGTGAGACACATTTAATCACTCACTCATACATTCAGTCATGCACCTACTAAATCCTTCGTCCAGACACTTATACATCCACTCATTCTTCAATATGTAAGACATATTTTAACTTTACAGAAACATAGTCACTGGATGTTGTCATCAGTGATGTCACTGACCATGTCATGAATGATGTAATATGTGACATCATCAGCAGTGGATTGCGGGTGCGCAATATATAGTTAGTGCAACTAACTATATATGGAATTTCAATGGTTTTGTGTGAGTAAAATAAGGTTTTTTAAATGCTAATTCCTAACTATATATGGTCTATAACCTATGGTTTTTTCAGTGAATATATATATATATATATATATATATATATATATATATATATATATATATATATATATACATATATATATATATATATACAGTCCACAAGTTCCGGTATTGAAATTACGGGCTGTCACTAGCTTGAGGTGAGCAGATCTAGAGTGTCACTGGTGTTGAGAGTGCTCTATACAGGAGCTGCTTTCCACCTAAACGTGAGCACTACCCAGAGTTCTCTGCTTCTTTTTTGTATATATATATATTTATATAAATATATATATCTGACTGGTGGTAGCCAGTAGGTAGTTAAAGTTAGACCTATTATCCATAGGAAAAGCATTTATTCTTTTCCCAATAACTTTGCCGACGGTTGACGAATGTTCACGAAATCTTCAAAACGTATGGCCCGCTCCGGTCAGCTCCTATTTTGAAAGTTTTGGTGTGATTCAGAATGCGGGGGGCGAGAAAAAAGGGGGTCCCAAAATGTGTTTTCTCTATGTTAATACCCATTGGAAACCTTAGACACAGCTACAGCCCGAACTGCTGAACGGAATTACACCAAATTTAAGCCCTTAGTTCAGAAAGAACTCTTTTTGTTAAATGGTGTAGATCCATTCAGTAGTTTCAAAGATATTTAAAAAAAGAGGTAAAAAAATGTATTTTCCATAGCAAACTTTAGCCACGGCTACAGCTCGAACTGCTGAATGGAATTTCACCAAATTTGGCATGAAGGTAGCTGTTGTCTCATAAAGAACTCTTTTTCTTAAATGGTGTAAATCCGTTCAGTAGTTGCTGAGAAAATAAAAAAAAATAAAAGTTTCAATATATAGAGGCACGGAGGATCCGTGCACCTTGACGATCACGAGCTGCATGCTAATTGGCTGTCAACACTTCAAACCAGGAAGTGTTGGCAGCCATCAGCGCGTAAAACAAGATAAGGGGGCAGCGTAGAAACACCCTGACCCCCTAGGCCTGCTGGGACCCCCAGGGCCCAAAAAAGCATATTTTTTTTTAACGACGAGATGCGCGCTCGGTGCGCGGATCCTGCAGCGAAAATTTAAAAAATGAGGCGCGGGCTCCCGTGCTTCATTATTAATTTGCCTCCGGATGGGCTAAGTCCTGGGGGAATGTAAAAAAATATTTGCGGTGGCCCAGGGGGACCCCTGCAGCCACGGGGACCACCACCCCCCAGGGCTTTCTATACATTTTTGCGGGGAGCACACAGCCCACCCCGGCAGCCCTGGTAACAGCCACCCCAGGGGCTTCTTTCTTTAATGTATGGGGGGCCTCAAATGCCCCCCCAGACCCCGGGGACCACCACCTCCGGAGCTTTCAATAATTATTGTGCGGGGGCACACAGCCCCCGCTGGCCCTGGGACCACCACCCCGGGGCTTAAAAACCTGTGTGGGGGCTCAAGCCCCCCACATGCCCCGGGGACTGCCACCTCCCCGGGGCACTAATATGTAAATTTGGGGGTCCATTAAGGACCCCCGAGGTCTGGGGACCATCACCTCCCCGGGGCTGTGTATACATTGGGAGGGGAGTCGTACGGACCCCCTCCTGGAGCCTGTGATGGCCCTGGGGACCGCCACCCCTCGGGCCGGCTCCTGCAGTGTTCCTGGGTGCCCACCCTGGGACACTGCTGTTTGCGATGGCAGGGCGCGAGCCTCGTGGCTCCCACCCTGCCATAGCAAACTTGGTTTGGGTTTTGGAAGAGAGAGCAGGAAACTTGCTCTTTCTTTCAAAATGCAAACCAGATTGCTTTTCCACAGGGGAAGCTGCATGTCAGCAGCTCCCCTAGTGGAAAAGCAATGCCGGCTCCTGCAGGATGGGGTCCAGCCCCAGAGGATGAGGTCCCCGGGGCTAGAAGTGGCCAGGGAGGGGGGCCATGGTGCCCCCTCCTAAAAAACAAAAAGAAAAATAAATAAAGGCCAGCCTCGGGGAAGGGGTCCCCGGGGCCAAAAGAAGCCTTAGGAGGGGGGTCATGCAGCCCCCCCCATTAGAAAAACATTAAAATTATGTGGCCATGCCCTGGGGGATGGAGTCCCGGTGGCTGGAATTGGCCACGGGAGGGGGGCTCACGCGGTCCTCTTTCTGGTCATTTTTCTTTGTTTTTAAAGTATGGGTAAGGCCCTAGTGTAATGGGGTCCCCAGGGCCCAAAAACAGTAAATAGAAAGGTGGCCACACACCCCCCTTCTAAAAAAATAAAATAAAACAAATCCTGCGATCGTGATGGAGGCCCCGCCCCCTCACAGCAACAGTCTGCGAAGGCGCCCTGTTGCACGTTTTACAATAGGGAATTAATTCCTCTTGAATACTGGGGGTCCCTGGGGGCCAACTAGCCCACCAGGTACCTCCAGTAAGCACCACGTTGCAGTGACGGGGTCCAGGCCACACCCCTTTTTACACCTATCTGCAACGCAGCTCTGTGGCGCTTTCTGGAGGTAAGTTGTGGGCTAGTTGGCCCCCAGGGACCCTCAGGATTGAAGAGGAATTAATTCATCAACTTAAAATGCGCCACAGGGCGTGTTTGCACACATGTCACATCAGGCCCCGCCCCTTTCCTTCACCACTGTGCAAAAGCGCCCCATGGCGGGATGTAAGTTGGGGAATTAATTCCCCTTGAATATTGAGGGTCCCTGGGGGCTAATTAGCCCACCAGGTACCTCGAGTATGCACCAGGTCGCTGCGTTGCAGAGAGGTGTTCAGAGGCCACGCCCCTTTTACACCTCTTTGCAACGCAGCTCTGTGGTGCTTACTGGAGGTACCTGGTAAGCTAGTTGGGTCCCAGGAACCCTCAGGATTAAAGGGGACTTCATCCCCCAACTCAAAATGCACCACGAGGTGCGTTTGCACAGTGGTAAAGGGAAGGGGCGGGGCCTGAGGTGACATGTGTGCAAAGACACCCTGTGGTGCGTTTTAAGTTGGGGAATTAATTCCTCTTCAATCCTGAGGGTCCCTGAGGGCCAACTAGCCCACCACTTACCTCCAGTAAGCGCCACTGTGCTGCGTTGCAGAGAGGTGTCCCAGGCCATGCCCCTTTTTACACCACTCTGCAACGCAGCTCTGTGGTGCTTACTGGAGGTAAGTGGTGGGCGTTTTGGCCCCCAGGGACCCTCAGGAATCAAGGGGACCTAATCCCCTAATTTACAACACACCATGGGGTGCGTGTGTGCAGTGGTGCAGGGAGGGGGCGTGGCCTGATGTTACAAGTGTGCAAACGCATCCTGTGGCGCATTTTACACCGCACCACTGATGCAGAACAACTAGAGAACCCAAAATACAAAACACTATACCCAAGTTGTTGGCTTCAAGCATACCCAGGGTATGGTCACAATGGTAGAGAGAAAGCATTTTCCTTATTGTGTCAAACAGTACTAGTGAAAATATTGAATAGTGGAAAAACTTGGCATCTACTCACCGATGTATGTGTCTAACTGAGCTCTTAAATAAGGGCCTATTTTGTGGTCCAACTAACAAATACACATCATCACACTTGCTTTTACTCTGGAAGGTGTAAAATCTGGCTATATGTTTGGAACTAGCATTTTGGTCTGTGAACAAAGGGCTATATGTTTGAGTGAATTTTTTTTTCCAGAAATATATTTGAGATTGTGACTCCTTAATACTTTTTGGTCACCAAGTCATTTTGTTATCCCAAGCTCAATCTTTCCTTGTTCCTTGTCTTATATTTCTAGTTGCACCCCTACATCCCCTCTGTTTTCTAGAAGATTGGGGGTTTGAAGAATTGCACAGTTTACTACATGTTTCTTGTTGGAATGCATGTTTCATAGCTGCTCAATGCAATTAGGACTTCAGTGGAGTGGTGTGGCTCACTGGTTAGAGGTGGCAGACCCGGGAGCAGAGGACGGCCCGGGACCAGGGTTCAATTCCCGACACGGCAGGATCTTGGACCAGGGTCAACGGACTCGATATTTCTCACCTCGGTGCCTACTCTAACTAGGGATCACACTCGGCAACTCTGGGCATTAGCTTGCCTCATCTCCACAACGGCCCCCCACATATGCCGGAGATGCCTGGTTTCACCTTGGAGATACCCAGTAGGGACCATCTCACAGGGAAAGCCAGGACGGGTTCCCCAGCGGTCTACAGCGCAGAGATACTCCTTCGGGAGTCGATTCTAGCGCTTTACAAACCCACAATCAATTTACAAACCCACAATCAATGAACAACATATGGCAGGCCATAGTTGTGTTCATGTTTTGGTTTATATTGTCCATGCCTCTAGTGGTTATACAGTAGCTAGGAAAGCATTGTGGAGATTATATTATGATGATCTATTACTATTCTAGCAATATGTGTCCTTATAAATACATAGTTGTGATGTATTGTAATGTATCATGTAATGTTTAGAAGAGACACATGCCTTGTGATGTGGCTATACCAGGTCAGTTCTTGAAGTAGTTTGCAGAGTATTCTTTATAAATATGCACCTTTAGTGGTAGAACGGCCAAGGGGGCGGACAGGGTTTTAGGAAGGGGGTTGAAATAATCTAAAAGGAAAAAGTAAGGCAACTGCTGCTCTGTACCGCTCCGAGTGATGGCCGGCTCGCTGATCCTCTCATAGCCATCTAGCCGGAAAGGGGTGGGCCCTCAGTGCACAGGCTCCACACCCAATCCAGATACTAATCTCAGATGAGAGCAGCTCCAGGATTGTTCTGAATGACCTCGTTTGCCACTCAGATGGTGCATTGGAGCCTGTAACACAGCCGAGTTGGAGAATCATAAGTGGGCATGTGTGTTTGGCCAGCATATGATAGCTAGCCAAGCACACATTCACACTTATGAGTGCACTCTTCTCATCTTCCCTGAAATGCCTAGCCTGGCCTGCCCTATAGATACTGTGGGGCTCAGACAATTAGCATAAATAAAATGACAATAACTCTGTTATTGTAATTTTATTTAACATCTGCTGGTGTGGGCTTTTGGGTGAGCTCCTCCCCTTGCCTTATATATTCTTGGAGAGGGCAGTTTCTTTTCTGATCCATTCTTATGAATATATATTAAAGTTGTGTTTTTCTACAGTAGTTAATGTTTTATCCTGATTGTGGAATCCCTTTGCCGAATGGCAATAGATTCATTATATTGCAATAGATTCATTCACAAATACAACCCTCAATGTTCTGTTCTGGTGGATTTTCTATTCCCCACGTTTTACTTGTCATTAAGCGCACTGAAACAATGTTAAATACACTGTGCTTGTAGTTCCATTTGCTGTCCTACGAGATGACATTGAACATTGTTTTTAGCACCAGAATAGACATGCTACAAAGCTGCTCGAAACTGTAATCACAGTTTAGTGTAGATAAACTTGTATTTCATAGCAGAGAGTTATTTATCTTTTTATGATGTTTTGTAAAATAAAAGAGTGCAGCGAGTTTCAGAAATAAATTGTAGTTATATATATTTTTTCCACTATGAACAAATATATAGAACACAAATGAAATGTTTATTTCCCCATTAGCATGCTACAACTTTTTAAAGAAACAAACACTGAAATGAAAGGTATCGAGAAGCTGTAACAAAAGAGAGTCTCATCCCACACAAAAGGGAAGAATTAGTTGATGTAATTCAACGTAGAAGTATTGATTTATGTTGTATTTCTAGAAGCGCGCATCCAACAATTTTAGACACATACTTGCAGCTCCACTTTTCATCCTCGAAGAAAGTGTGGGCTTGGGTGTTGGTTCATATATTTTCCATCTGGCGGGTGAATTCTCCTCAAGTATTATATTAGTAGCATCGCTTCCTTAATTGATCATATTTAGCCAATTCCATAAATGAACTGTTCGTGAGACTGTGTCAGAAATGCAGCTATTGGCAGCTCATGTAGCAAGTGACTGCCAATTTTCTGCTTTGTAAGAATAGATGCCACATTAACGTTCTAAAAACCTGCTTGTAAATGTGTGGATCAAAAGTATTTGTCCAGGTGTAACATTTAAACACATATCTTTATTTCATAAAAAACAAAATTATTGGTAACTAGGATGTTCATTCGCACACACACACGCAGACACACACACACACACACACATGTATGTGTGTCTGTGTGTGTATGTTCGAGTGTGCATCCTAGTTATCAATATTGTTGTTATTAATTAAATAGATATACATGTTCAAATACTTTTGAGCCACGCATTTACAAGCAAGTCTATATATATATATATATATTCATGACAAAAATAAAAGTTAAAGCAATGTTATATTTAGGTGAAATGTTCAGTAACAAGGTAGCTATATCTCATGCCCCTGCTTTGCAGAGTTTTCTCATCAATAATGTATTTATTTTTTGTCCTCATCAAACAAAGTTTTAGGAGTTGGAGGAGTCAAGGGCCCCTTCATCACTCTGTTCCCAATATGTCGGATCCTTTCAGTTATGCATGGAAGGTATATCTAACCTTGTCCGTCAGGGCCCCTTTTTATCCGCTTCCAGGCACAAGATTGATGGTTCGAATGATATTAGAAATGATATCATATACTATGCCATGCGCAGCCAGATTCACAAGCACAGCCACTCCAACTTCTCATTAACACATACAAAACCTTGCTCAACACAGGACCAGAATACCAGAACAGCTGGATACACTGTCACCAACCCACCAGACACATACGCTCTGCCTCACTCTCACTCGAAAATTGGAAGTCACTCATTCTCCTAGATTGCACTCAAGACATGGAACGATATCTGTCAATACAGTAAAGACTCCTTCTCACTTACTGAGTTCCGCAAGATGCTGCAGATCTGGTTCTTCATGTAAGCACATTGGGATCACACATCTAAACATCTTGCCCAAGCGCCTGGATACACTCTTCGGCGATTTTCATTCTATAGAAATCAACATAACATAACATTATTTGAGTGATTTCATATGTGGGGTAAATAGCAGTCCATGGCGAGGGTTATAGTTATCTTAGAACATGAGCAATAGCTACTTGAGTTAATTATAACTGGTATATTTCTCGGGGGGGTTAGCGTTTAAATGGTTACATTGTTACTGAACATTTCACCAAACTGTTACAAACGTTATTTAAACCTTTGGTATTTTCAATATATACATAGTTTTTTAACATAAAGTAATTTTCTATTACCAACATCAAGCAACTCCTCAGTTTGCAGCAGACCCCACGCTGCAGAGGGCCACACCCCTGAGAGACAGACAACCCTGTTTATGTACAGCTGTGCGTTGCACGGAGTTGGCTACCAGGCCCCATGAGGGGTGCCGGCTAGGGCCACAGAAGCCCTGGGGCTCCCACAAAAGCTTTCAATATATCTTGGAGGATGTCCTGGGTGGGCACTCACCGATTTCAAGATAGGCCCTGGGGATGTGGTCTCCAGGGACAAAAATAGGCTTTGGAGGGGAAACTTTAATATGGTTGTATGATGTTACAACGTGTGTTATTACAACGCGTGCTGTTACATCGCAGTTGTTCCAATGACTGCATGTTACCACGCTATGCCTTTACAACGCAAGTCTTTACATCGACTTCTAGGTGGTGTGCTAACATTAGAAAAGTGTAATTTACTATTCCAACTCCAGTCCACTTATCAGTAGGGAAGTGTTGGGATAGTAAACTACACTATTTTTTATGTTAGCACGCCATCTAGCGCAAGTCGATGTAAAGACTTGCGTTGTAATGGCATATCGTGGTAACATCGTGGTCGTTGTAACGACAGCATCTCGGTGTATTGTCAGCGTTGTTAATGATGTTTCCCCTTTAATATATACGATTTGGTCTTTGGGATTTTGTAACTGGGACCCTGAGGCCAACCCTATGCTGCATCACCAAAGGCTGTGTGTGGTGTGGAGTTGGCTGCCTTTGGTGTGGTTTGGCACAGACAAAGATCCTGTGCAGCATGCAGTTGACTGCACTCATGGGTTGGACGCATGGCCAGGCCTATGGTCAACCCACCGCTGTGTATTGCCATAGGCCCTGCACCAGAGGGGTTGGCTGCCTTTGGGGGGAGGGGGTTAGCCACAGAGCCCAGAGCCTTTAAATGTTCAGGGAGGAGTGGCCCCTCCCTATCTTCAGTGATGGAATTTGCAATGTCATTATTGATGTCATCAGTGATTTCACTGACTTTGTCATGAGTGATGCTATATGTGTGGTCATAAGCAGTGCATTGCGGGGGTGTAAGTTATAGTTTGCTCAGGTAACTATATATGCTGATTTTCACTGGTTTTGTATGAGTAAAATCTGAGCCTAACTTTAACGTCCCTGTAACCTTTGTTTTTCCCAGTAAATTTCTAGGATTTTTAAATTCCAATTCCCAACTATACATCCCTGTAACAATTTGTTTTTTTTCAGTGAATGTCTATGTTTGTTTAAATGTTAAGTGAGCTGCCCATCGCAATGCACAGTAGGTGGGGTTGAACACAGGGCCTGACCTGTCATTGTGCTGTCCAACCCAAGCTTGCTGCTCCTGCACCCCCTCCTCCTTGCCATCCATTGTCCAAGCCAATGCCCTGCTCCCTCATTACAGCAATGTCTGGCCATCATTCTGCCAGTGTCCTTCCCGCCTGCCCTAATCAGTTAGCTTACTGCCCGTCCACCTCCTCTCTACCCTCTGTTGTTCGACTCCAAGCACCAGCCCCATCCCTCTTGCCCTGCATGGTCCAGTGTGCTGCCACAAATCTCCATTTAACTTGGTGTCCATGCCCACTCCTCGTACCCTTCGGTGCCTAATTTGATGCCCTATCATTGCCCCCTGCTTAGTCTCTGAGCTTAGATTGCTGCCCCTACTCTCCTTTCTTCCTGCCCTCCAATGTTTGTGTGCATACCACTGCCCCCTCCTTTTTTTCCCGCTATATTCCATGGAACTGCCACTGCCCCTACCACCTGCCTAGCATTGTCAGATGGCTGTTGCCTGTCCCTGCTGCCTCCACCCTGCCTGTTCATGTTCCATGCCCCTATCCCCTCCCTCCTGTCCTCTATGGTAAATTTTGCTGCCATTACCCTCCAACCTCCGTGCTGTGTTGTACGGCAACTGCTCCTCCTGCCTGTCCTTCGTGGTCTGTTGTGAAGCCATTTCCCCAGCCTTATCTGTGTCCAGCCGCTACCCCACTCTTCTCTCCGCCATGGTGCTTTGTGCATGCTGCTGCCCCCTCCCTCTTTCCAACCATTGCCGTTGTGCACAGCAACTCCCACCTTTCCTCCGTTGTCTGTGTGCATGCCATAATAGTCTCATTGTTGCCTTCCATTGCGTGCTGTGCTTCCAGTGCCCCTCCTACCTGCCCTCCATGGTCAGCTTGCTGCTCCTGCCCTGTTCCCTTGTCCTCGAACCCTCCATTTTACATTTGCAGATCTCTATCCACTCCCTCCTGCCTTGTCTGTTCCATTGCCATGCCCCTGCCCCTTCCCTCCTTCCCTTAATGGTCCATTATGCTGCAGCTGTTTTTCCTGTCTGTCCAGTACGGTCATATTGCTGTCCTTGCCTCGTTCCCATCAGCTCTGTGTTGTCCATGTGCATGGCCCTGTCCCCTCCCTATTGCTTTCCATGGTTCGTTGTGTTGCATCCAATTTGCCCTCTGTGGTGTATTGTGCTGCTGCAACCCCTGCCCTTGTAAGGTCAGTTTAGTGCCCCTGCTCATCTCCCTCATGCCCTCTGTTATGCGAGTCCATGTCCCTATCCCCCCCAATAAGGTGATGTGCTATTTGATATAGGTACTGTGATTTTGGTGGTTAGGATCAAATGTATTTTCCCCATCCCCAAAATTACCAGAACCACTAGAGCTAGTCACTTCAGTGGTGGAGAAAATCTGGTAAACTTTCTGGATCACTCTTTGCCAGGGCCTACAAGAACAAGCTAACTTGCAAAAATGGAGAGACCGAATGTAATCTCCATGGACGATATGTAAACAAAAGAAAATAAAGTAACCGCTGGTGCAACAGCTACCAATGGCTTTCTTAGCAACTACAAAGTGGTGGGCATTAGAAGCATGAGGAGACAGTGATATCTTATTCCTATTGGTCCTTCGCCAAGGCCTTGTCCAGATCTCTGCCAATCAATTTGTCGATGGAGCTTCGGAGCAAGAATACAATCCTTTGAAATAAATTAGATGGCATCCTTTAATGATACATTCTTTCAGATTCAATCCTTGCGATTTGAACACATGAACAATTACATTAATTGATTTATGGTATGTATTGTTTATTATTGTCAAAAGAATAACACCTTGAGAGATGTTTTTCATAATCTACAAACCCAAAAAACAGCATGGTGCTGTAAAAAGAACATAAGTGCCATATCGCTACATCTGCAGCATAAAAAAACACATTGTGGTGCAGCCTTTCGTCTAACACAGAATGCATGTGATACTTCGAAAATGAAATAAAAAAACTAAATTAGTGTTGTGAATGTTTTTTAATAATTTTCCTCAGGTGACACAGACTGGTCACCAAAGGGGAATGAAGATAAGAGCTGTGAAATACATTTTTTTTGCTGAATGTATAATGCATGTGAGCGCTTAAAGGAGGAGTTACCGAAATGGCAAAGCTCGTGGAGCAGTCTTTTCATATTTGCAGTAGCGGTCGGTGGTGGGATTAGCTGCCGAGCGGTGATGTAGGGAGGGGCAGTGTAGGGGGTAGTAAACTATGGATTATGGGGGATTACAGGTAAGTAAACATATGAATAAATAAAAATGAATTTCCTTGCGTGCACTACATCTCATTTGGGGATGCCTTGCACACAACGAAATTCGTTTTATTTATTTATATGTTTACTTACCTGTAATCCTCCATAATCCATATATTACAACCTCCCACCCTACCCCTCCCCGCATCACTGCCCGACAGCTACTCCCACCACCGACCGCTACTGCCTATTTGAATGATCCTCATAAACATTAAGATTTGGGACCGAGGGCCAAATTCATTATGAATGATTTTATGTTTTGAGAAGTACATAAGTGAACAAATGTATTTTACCGTTGAAAAATGTGCATAATACCAAATGATTGAGCTACTTCTTCACTTATGTTTTTCACTGGCCACTTGTGTAGGAGAACTCAGTCTGAGCAGAGGGAAAGCCACATCCAAGGGCAAGAGATAGTTAAACAGAAGGGGGAGGGTGAAGATTAGTCATGTTGGGCAATTTTTACTTTGAAATAAACTATAGTGTATTGTCTGATTTGGCTACTAAAGAATGAACACTTAGGGCATAATATATGAGGAATTGGCGTATGGCCAACCCTCTTACTGCACTGCTCTACACCAATGTGAAAGGGCAGGAATACACCGTAATAAAGAAATATGGTGCATTTCTGTCCTTTCCCCCTATGCTAGCGCACAATTTTCTGCCTAGACCAAATATAGACACCCTTGCACCATGGTCACGAATAAAACAGCACAATCATAGGCCTACGAATAAGGAATGATCTGTACTTCCATCTCTACATATACGCAATGAACTATCCAAGACATCTATCTAAGTTGTATTTTGGATTTCATTATATAAAAAATTACTTCTTAATAAGGGAAGAAAAAATTAAGTGTGTTCAAAATATTCAGGAAATGACAGCAGGAGAGGTGAGTTGTAAATGTAAATAGGCTTTCCTATGACAATCCCTTGATAATCTCAACAAATAACACACCATTATATCTTGTCTGCAAGACTGCCTCTTAAAGTTTTTATATGCTATTCCATATCTTTTTAGGCTGCCACAGAGGTGGCAACAGGTAACACCCTTGCAGTAATTCAGTGGTTACACATCAACAGCCTAGTCAGTTTTGTACAGATGGCCAACATGGATAAGACAGGCTTCCGCAATTAAGGGATTCGGAGCTCTACTTAAACTAGAGTAGATGCATCTGAAAAGCATGAAATACTAAAGGCTGTGTTGGTATTTAGAAAAATGCAAAAACAACAGTTGATGGACAGAATGCAGAACAATGTCATACATTCTCCCCAGTACAGAGATCTGGGCCTTAATCCATCGTTTTTTGCACTCCACACCACCCCAGTTTAGACATGGCCATATGCAAATCAGCCTTGACCCTGTGCCTCATTGGAACAGTGCAGCCCGAACTTCCAAACCATGATATTCCCTGGACCGGAATCAAGCATCCTAGGACCGGTTTCTGGCTATCAGCCGTCATCAGCCAGTAGAGCTTGGCTCCAGTGGTTTGGAGAGCACGGGACTCACGTTTGAGCATACCTGTCCCACTCGGGGTGACAAATGCAAAAACAACAGTTGATGGGCAGAATGCAGAACAATGTCATACATTCTCCCCAGTACAGAGATCTGGGCCTAAATCCATTGTTTTTTTGCACTCCACACCACCCCAGTTCAGACGCGGCAATATGCAAATCAGCCTTGACCCTGTGCCTCATGGGAACTGTCCAGCCCGAACTGCCAAGCCATGTCTTCCCTGGACCGGAATCAAGCGTCCTAAGACCGGTTTCTGGCTATCAGCCATCATCAGCCAGGATAGCTTGACCCCAGTGGTTTGGAGAGCACAGGACTCACGGCTGAGCATACCCGTACAACTCGGGGTGGCAAATGCAAAAACAACAGTTGATGGACAGAATGCAGAACAATGTCATACATTCTCCCCAATACAGAGATCTGGGCCTAAATCCATTGTTTTTTTGCACTCCACACCACCTCAGTTCAGACATGGCCATATGCAAATCAGCCTTGACCCTGTGCCTCATGGGAACAGTCCAGCCCGAACTGCCAAGCCATGTCTTCCCTGGACCGGAATCAAGCATCCTGGGACCGGTTTCTGGCTATCAGCCGTCATCAGCCAGGATAGCTTGACTCCAGTGGTTTGGAGAGCACGGGACTCACGTCTGAGCATACCCGTCCCACTCGGGGTGACAAATGCAAAACCCTTTCCACTCGGGGTGACAAATGCAAAAACAACAGTTGATGGACAGAATGCAGAACAATGTCTTACATTCTCCCCAGTACAGAGATCTGGACCGAAATCCATCGTTTTTTTGCACTCCACACCACCCCAGTTCAGACACGGCCATTTGCAAATCAGCCTTGACCGTGTGCCTCATGGGAACAGTCCAGCCCGAACTGCCAAGCCATGTCTTCCCTGGACCGGAATCAAGCATCCTAAGACCAGTTTCTGGCTATCTGCCGTCATCAGCCAGGATAGCTTGACTCCAGTGGTTTGGAGAGTACGGGACTCACGTCTGAGCATACCCGTCCCACTCGGGGTGACAAATGCAAAAACAACAGTTGATGGACAGAATGCAGAACAATGTCATACATTCTCCCCAGTACAGAGATCTGGGCCTAAATCCATTGTTTTCTTGCACTCCACACCACCCCAGTTCAGACATGGCCATATGCAAATCAGCCTTGACGCTGTGCCTCATGGGAACAGTCCAGCCCGAACTGCCAAGCCAAGTCTTTCCTGGACCGGAATCAAGCATCCTAGGACCGGTTTCTGGCTATCAGCCGTCATCAGCCAGGATAGCTTGACTCCAGTGGTTTGGAGAGCACGGGACTCATGTCTGAGCATACCCGTCCCAATTGGGGTGACAAGTGCAAAACCCTTCCCACTCGGGGTGACAAATGCAAAAACAACAGTTGATGGACAGAATGCAGAACAATGTCATACATTCTCCCTAGTACAGGGATCTGGGCCTAAATCCATTATTTTTTTGCACTCCACACCACCCCAGTTCAGACATGGCCATATGCAAATCAGCCTTGACCCTGTGCCTCATGGGAAAAGTCCAGCCCGAACTACCAAGCCATGTCTTCCCTGGACCGGAATCAAGCATCCTAGGACCGGTTTCTGGCTATCAGCCGTCATCAGCCAGGATAGCTTGACTCCAGTGGTTTGGAGAGAACGGGACTCACGTCTAAGCATACCCGTCCCACTCGGGGTGACAAATGCAAAACCCTTCCCGCTCGGGGTGACAAATGCAAAAACAACAGTTGATGGACAGAATGCAGAACAATGTCATACATTCTCCCCAGTACAGAGATCTGGGCCTAAATCCATCGTTTTTTTGCACTCCACACCACCCCAGTTCAGACACGCCATATGCAAATCAGCCTTGACCCTGTGCCTCATGGGAACAGTCCAGCCCGAACTGCCAAACAATATCTTCCCTGGACCAGAATCAAGCATCTTAAGACCGGTTTCTGGCTATCAGCCGTCATCAGTCAGGATAGCTTGACTCCAGTGGTTTGAAGAACACGGGACTCACGTCTGAGCATACCTGTCCCACTCGGGGTGACAAATGCAAAAACAACAGTTGATGGACAGAATGCAGAACAATGTCATACATTCTCCCCAGTACAGAGATCTGGGCCTAAATCCATTGTTTTGTTGCACTCCACACCACCCCAGTTCAGACATGGCCATATGCAAATCAGCCTTGACCCTGTGCCTCATGGGAACTGTCCAGCCCGAACTGCCAAGCCATGTCTTCCCTGGACCGGAATCAAGCATCCTAAGACCGGTTTCTGACTTTCAGCCGTCATCAGCCAGGATAGCTTGACTCCAGTGGTTTGGAGAGCACAGGACTCACGTCTGAGCATACCCGTCCCACTCGGGGTGACAAATGCAAAACCCTTCCCACTCGGGGTGACAAATGCAAAAACAACAGTTGATGGACAGAATGCAGAACAATGTCATACATTCTCCCCAGTACAGAGATCTGGGCCTAAATCCATCGTTTTTTTGCACTCCACATCACTCCAGTTCTGACATGGCCATATGCAAATCAGCTTTGACCCTGTGCCTCATGGGAACAGTCCAGCCCGAACTGCCAAGCCATGTCTTCCCTGGACCGGAATCAAGCATCCTAGGACCGTGTTTCTGGCTATCAGCCGTCATCAGCCAGGATAGCTTGACTACAGTGGTTTGGAGAGCACGGGACTCACGTCTGAGCATACCCGTCCCACTCGGGGTGACAAAGGCAAAAACAAAAGTTAATGGACAGAATGCAGAACAATATCATACATTCTCCCCTGTACAGAGATCTAGGCCTAAATCCATTGTTTTTTTGCACTACACACCACCCCAGTTCAGACATGGCCATATGCAAATCAGCCTTGACCCTGTGCCTCATGGGAAAAGTCCAGCCCGAACTGCCAAGCCATGTCTTCCCTGGACCGGAATCAAGCATCCTAGGACCGGTTTCTGGCTATCAGCCGTCATCAGCAAGGATAGCTTGACTCCAGTGGTTTGGAGAAAACGGGACTCACGTCTGAGCATACCTGTCCCACTCGGGGTGACAAATGCAAAAACAACAGTTGATGGACAGAATGCAGAACAATGTCATACATTCTCCCCAGTACAGAGATCTGGGCCTAAATCCATTGTTTTGTTGCACTCCACACCACCCCAGTTCAGACATGGCCATATGCAAATCAGCCTTAACCTGTGCCTCATGGGAACAGTCCAGGCCGGACTGCCAAGCCATGTCTTCCCTGGACCGGAATCCAGCATCCTAGGACCGGTTTCTGGCTATCAGCCGTCATCAGCCAGGATAGCTTGACTCCAGTGGTTTGGAGAGCACGGGACTCACGTCTGAGCATACCTGTCCCACTCGGGGTGACAAATGCAAAACCCTTTCCACTCGGGGTGACAAATGCAAAAACGACAGTTGATGGACAGAATGCAGAACAATGTCATACATTCTCCCCAGTACAGAGATCTGGGCCGAAATCCATCGTTTTTTTGCACTCCACACCACCCCAGTTCAGACATGGCCATTTGCAAATCAGCCTTGACCCTGTGCCTCATGGGAACAGTCCAGCCCGAACTGCCAAGCCATGTCTTCCCTGGACCGGAATCAAGCATCCTAAGACCGGTTTCTGGCTATCTGCCGTCATCAGCCAGGATAGCTTGACTCCAGTGGTTTGGAGAGCACGGGACTCACGTCTGAGCATACCCGTCCCACTCGGGGTGACAAATGCAAAAACAACAGTTGATGGAGAGAATGCAGAACAATGTCATACATTCTCCCCAGTACAGATATCTGGGCCTAAATCCATTTTTTTATTGCACTCCACACCACCCCAGTTCAGACATGGCCATATGCAAATCAGCCTTGACGCTGTGCCTCATGGGAACAGTCCAGCCCGAACTGCCAAGCCAGGTCTTTCCTGGACCGGAATCAAGCATCCTAGGACCGGTTTCTGGCTATCAGCCGCCATCAGCCAGGATAGCTTGACTCCAGTGGTTTGGAGAGCATGGGACTCACGTCTGAGCATACCTGTCCCACTCGGGGTGACAAGTGCAAAACCCTTCCCACTCGGGGTGACAAATGCAAAAACAACAGTTGATGGACAGAATGCAGAACAATGTCATACATTCTCCCTAGTACAGGGATCTGGGCCTAAATCCATTGTTTTTTTGCACTCCACACCACCCCAGTTCAGACATGGCCATATGCAAATCAGCCTTGACCCTGTGCCTCATGGGAAAAGTCCAGCCCGAACTACCAAGCCATGTCTTCCCTGGACCGGTATCAAGCATCCTATGACCGGTTTCTGGCTATCAGCCGTCATCAGCCAGGATAGCTTGACTCCAGTGGTTTGGAGAGAACGGGACTCACGTCTGAGCATACCCGTCCCACTCGGGGTGACAAATGCAAAAACAACAGTTGATGGACAAAATGCAGAACAATGTCATACATTCTCCCCAGTACAGAGATCTGGGCCTAAATCCATCGTTTTTTTGCACTCCACACCACCCCAGTTCAGACATATGCAAATCAGCCTTGACCCTGTGCCTCATGGGAACAGTCCAGCCCGAACTGCCAAGCCATGTCTTCCCTGGACCAGAATCCAGCATCCTAGGACCGGTTTCTGGCTATCAGCCGTCATCAGCCAGGATAGCTTGACTCCAGTGGTTTGGAGAGCACGGGACTCACGTCTGAGCATACCCGTCCCACTCGGGGTGACAA
This sequence comes from Lissotriton helveticus, assembly GCF_964261635.1. Taxonomy (NCBI): domain Eukaryota; kingdom Metazoa; phylum Chordata; class Amphibia; order Caudata; family Salamandridae; genus Lissotriton; species Lissotriton helveticus. The sequence goes on from NC_136063.1 coordinate 1,771,591,497, forward strand.
ATTCAAAACCCTTCCCACTCGGGGTGACAAATGCAAAAATGACAGTTGATGGACAGAATGCAGAACAATGTCATACATTCTTCCCAGTACAGAGATCTGGGCCTAAATCCATCGTTTTTTTGCACTCCACACCACCCCAGTTCAGACACGGCCATATGCAAATCAGCCTTGACCCTGTGCCTCATGGTAACAGTCCAGCCCGAACTGCCAAACAATATCTTCCCTGGACCAGAATCAAGCATCTTAAGACCGGTTTCTGGCTATCAGCCGTCATCAGTCAGGATAGCTTGACTCCAGTGGTTTGAAGAACACGGGACTCACGTCTGAGCATACCTGTCCCACTCGGGGTGACAAATGCAAAAACAACAGTTGATGGACAGAATGCAGAACAATGTCATACATTCTCCCCAGTACAGAGATCTGGGCCTAAATCCATTGTTTTGTTGCACTCCACACCACCCCAGTTCAGACATGGCCATATGCAAATCAGCCTTAACCCTGTGCCTCATGGGAACAGTCCAGGCCGAACTGCCAAGCCATGTCTTCCCTGGACCGGGATCAAGCATCCTAGGACCGGTTTCTGGCTATCAGCCGTCATCAGCCAGGATAGCTTGACTCCAGTGGTTTGGAGAGCACAGGACTCACGTCTGAGCATACCCGTCCCACTTGGGGTGACAAATGCAAAACCCTTCCCGCTCGGGGTGACAAATGCAAAAACAACAGTTGATGGACAGAATGCAGAACAATGTCATACATTCTCCCCAGTACAGAGATCTGGGCCTAAATCCATTGTTTTTTTGCACTCCACATCACCCCAGTTCTGACATGGCCATATGCAAATCAGCCTTGACCCTGTGCCTCATGGGAACAGTCCAGCCCGAACTGCCAAGCCATGTCTTCCCTGGACCGGAATCAAGCATCCTAGGACCGTGTTTCTGGCTATCAGCCGTCATCAGCCAGGATAGCTTGACTACAGTGGTTTGGAAAGCACGGGACTCACGTCTGAGCATACCCGTCCCACTTGGGGTGACAAATGCAAAACCCTTCCCGCTCGGGGTGACAAATGCAAAAACAACAGTTGATGGACAGAATGCAGAACAATGTCATACAATCTCCCCAGTACAGAGATCTGGGCCTAAATCCATCGTTTTTTTGCACTCCACATCACCCCAGTTCTGACATGGCCATATGCAAATCAGCCTTGACCCTGTGCCTCATGGGAACAGTCCAGCCCGAACTGCCAAGCCATGTCTTCCCTGGACCGGAATCAAGCATCCTAGGACCGTGTTTCTGGCTATCAGCCGTCATCAGCCAGGATAGCTTGACTACAGTGGTTTGGAGAGCACGGGACTCACGTCTGAGCATACCCGTCCCACTCGGGGTGACAAAGGCAAAAACAAAAGTTAATGGACAGAATGCAGAACAATGTCATACATTCTCCCCAGTACAGAGATCTGGGCCTAAATCCATTGTTTTTTTGCACTCCACACCACCCCAGTTCAGACATGGCCATATGCAAATAAGCCTTGACCCTGTGCCTCATGGGAACAGTCCAGCCCGAACTTCCAAGCAGGTATTTAGAAGCAGCTGAAGTGGGGACAATTTGGAAAAAAGCGGCAGATTGTCCCTAATGATGTACTCAACTCCCCCTCTCCATGGATCAACAGGTCAACTCTGTCACCTTCAGCTGTTTCAACATTCTCTGCATCCTCCGTAAGACTTTCAAATGAATCCCCCAGAGGCAAGGAAAACAGTCACCTACACACTCATTACCAGCAGGCGGGACTACGGAAACGCCCTCTATGCCGGCATCAACAAGTCTCAACTCTACAAACTCCAGACAATAAAGAACACTGCATCCAACCTCGCCCTCGGGGTCCGTCAACACAAACACATCAGCCAACACCTGCGCAAGTTCCACTGGCTCCCCCGTCGAGAAAAGAGTCACCTTCAAGATACTCATCCATGCCTACAAATGCCTATACAACACTGTGCCCCGTCCCTGAACACCTTCAGGAAGGCTCTGAAGATGTGGCTCTTCGACTGATATGGATCTGCTGACCCCCCCCCCCCCCCAGTGCCTTGAGACCATCACAGGTGAGCAGTGCGCTTATAATCCCCCTGATTATAATCCCCCTGATTGAATGATTGAATGACTTAATAATTGTTTGACATTTGAAGAGAGAACATAGGTCAAACAATGTAAATGTAAATGCAAATGTCATGGTATTTATAGAGTGCACTGTCATCAGACGGTCACCTTGCGGTGTCGCCTATTCGGCTTCCTGGCGCTGATACTCATACTGCTGTGGAACCCCTCCTGGCTTTCCCTGTGAAGTGTCCACTCCTGGGCACCCCCAGGGTGAAGCCAGGCATCCTTAGCGCTGTTGGGGCCGGTGTGGAGGCTAAGCAAGCTGTTGCCGAGAGTTGCAGCGTGGGGCCCGTGATTAGAATAGGCACCGAGGCGAGAATTAACAGGTCCGAGGAAATTGAGCCCGAGACCCCGCCGAGGCGGGAATCGAACCCTGGTCCCTGGCCAGAACTCTGCATCAGGGTTTGCCGCTCTAACCATTGAGCCACACTCCTCCACTGCTCCTCCAAACAATGGCCGTCTACTATCAAGTTATTGCTTCAGGTGCTTTCTTGCAGTTTCCAAACTAGGGGAATCTCATGTAGCTGAACTTCTGTGCTCTGTCTTTGAAAACACTGAATTACTGGATGATGCCCAAGTGAAATTTCCATCTGAACCACTGTATAGAGGTCATTACTCTTGCCATTCTGCTGGTCTGCAGTTGGTTGCTCAAGATGATGGCATCATTGCACTGAATTTGCTAACTCTCTTAAGCATTTGACATAGTTGACTGTAAGCCTCAAATAATGAAATCAACAATGCAGGTGCCTCAGGTACAGAGCCCAACTGATTGCTTTGCTATCTCGCTTAGAGAGTTCAAAGAGTAGTCTTTGGAGTCCATCTGCCAGAGCTCCCTGATATGGCCCTGCTTTATTGACTGTACATCAGACAATAAGCTGTGCAAATTCAATCTCACTTTTTTAATTTGTATACCATAAGCAGACAATATTCAACTTTTGTTCAACTTGAGCAGTGATACCCCTGACAATGTTTTCTTACAGCACCATCAGGTGGCTGTCAGAGGGTGTGGGGACCCCGAACGGTACACACTGTAAACAGACAAAATGGACATTCGTATTCCTAGTGGTAATTGTACTCTTTAGTTCCATTGTCCAAGGACCCCTAACTTTGGACTTTGCTCATTCCTTCAATGCACAGTCCTGTGATTACATTTGAGCCGTCTCTCCAGACGGACAGTGAGATTATAGCAGTTACGTCTTGCAGTACTTATATATGAGGACAATCTCTCCTATTCTCCACTGGCTCTTGAGGCCAGCTGGCATGTGGCTACTTGGGGATAATCAGCTCTAGACTCAATTATTGTAATGGCATTAAGTCATCTTTGATTGATAGCGGAAGCCACTCCAAAATGAAGTGGCTCACTTAGTGGTAGTTGCACCCTGTTTCTGCTGTACCACTCTGCTAATGGCAGCATTGGATTGACACTCCACTGATGCCATGCCAGTTTTAGGACTCTTTGCTTCCTCCATCATCCCATTTTCTCTACAGTTCCTTGATTCATTGCTAATCGCTTAATCAAATGCCTTCAGTCAAGGAGTCACCTTTCCTCCTTTCTAGGTTTAGCACAACGTTATTAGGAGGCAGGCCTTCTTGATCATGGCTCCCTGGATTTTAAATGAATTGCCTTCTGATCCTTGACACATCTCCTGCCACCTCCATTTTAGGAGGGAAATCGAAATCCTTTTCGTACTGATGGTGTTTACCATTTTGTTGTAACCTCCCCTTTTCCCCCCTCCTCCTTGGACCGTTCCGCCAGAGCTTGCCTTAGAATGTTGGCATCCCTCTGGTAGTTTAAGAGAGTGGATGACGAAATAAAGCCTATTTTACTCACCTCTGCCTCAGAGTTAATCTTTTCAACATTGGTGACGAGTTGGCGCAGGGGGCCTCTTCCGTCATCTCCCCTTTCAGGGCTCTTTCCAGTTGGTTCATGTTTGAAGTTCTTCAACTTGCTGTTTGCTGTTGCGGTGGAGTCTGGATTCTTCAATCCTGTCACTGAACGGATGTCAGCCCTTCTCCTATCACCGTAAGTCTCTGATTTCCTTAGAGGACAAAGCCTCTGAGTTACTGTCTTCCTGAGTACACCTTCCAACGCGTTCTTGTGCCACTACGGGAGCTCCTTCCCATCCTGCAGCGGTGCCCTTCCCTCCAAGTATCCCGGATCTCAGCCCTGTCTTTGCTCAGTTGCGGGCTGGTTCTGTGGTGTCGTGAAAGCACCTTTTCTTCATCGTCCGGTGCTACCAGTGGTTCCGGTGCCACAGAGGAGAGAATTCCTTGCCACCCTGCATCTGTGCTCTGTGCCTGACTATTGATTGTGCTGCGCCCTTCATCTCCTTGACCGGTCCTGCCTCAGTCTCCGTGCTTCGTCCAGTGTTCTCTGCTTCAGCGAAGGAGTGTTCCCGACAGCGGATGTGGTGCCTCCACACTCCTGTGTGGAGAACTCCTGCCGTGTCCTGCTTCGGCTGCGCTATTCGTGTGGTTCCTCTCGGTGCAGGTGTGCCGTGGGATCTCTCTCACAGTTGCTGAGAGTCACGGAGCTCGTGGTACCGCCGTTTTTGTGTTCCATGAGACATGGATCCTGTCAGCTGAAGCGCTCCGCCTCCTGTTGTTCCCACCTCCTCTCCAGCTACGCGGGCTTCAAGAGGAAACTCCTGCTTCTTCTCTCTCAAAGACCCTCCTTACCCTTGCACAGCATTACTTTTCCGGTCTGCAATCAAGTAAGACATTTCATTATCTCGTCCTACGTGGAGACACTTCATCAGCCGTGGGTGTAATTCACGGGGACTTGTGCAACTGTGTGTTTACCTCCACGGTGGCACGCACACCATCTTCCTACAGGACTCTTTACCCTTTCTGTGTGTCTTTATTACGGTGACACACTCACCTCAGTGTGTTACCCTCGGCCTCATACACCAGGCTGTACCTCAGAGCTCCTGACTAAAATTATATGTACTCTCAGTGTTACTATCCAAGGTACCTTCAGTGCACCCGGTATACTGCTACTAGTGCCTGCCTAATAATTATTTTATTCCAGTGAATTTACAGTGTGACAAGGTTTTGCTATTCTCTCAGGTTCATTTCTAGTGTCCATAATTCACCTCTTCTTGAAGGTCCTTTCTACCAACTCCAGAGCAATTTGTGACGGTATATTACCCGTTCACTGAATACCTATAAGTTGCGTTGGGGATTGTGCTATCTTGTGTGCAGTGAGCATCTTCCTTATTTAGTGTACATTACCTGTGTGCTTGTGTACCTACAGCATCTGTCAATGTGAGTGGAAATTATCTGTACACTTGCTTCTTCCTTCCTTTCCATGGCTGCATCATCCATGAGTCAACTGCCCTCCTTTCTCAATGAAATAGGAGATCCAGATATCCATTGGAAGAACTGGATTAATTTGTTTGATTCTTACCAATCGCCATCGGTGGGGAAAAGTTTTCAGCTGTCTGCAAACAACATGTCCTTTTACACATCTTATGTGTTCAAGGTAGGAATATTTACGATACTTTACCCGAACCCGAGTTAGGAGAGGATGAGGATGATAAGGATGTATTTAAGATTTCTCTCTTGAAATTAGAAACTCACTTTGGTGACAAGGTAAATGTAGTCCTAGAGTGACATACGTTTTTTACTCCAGTCCAGGGTAAACAAGAATCGGTCACCAACTACATAACTGCACTCAGAGGTCTAACACAATTATGCGAGTTTGGCGAGTTGAATGACTCCCTTATCAGGGAACAGCTAGTCAGATGCACTCACAATAGCCGCATAAAAGAAAAGCTTCTGTCCAAAAACCCTACACTAAAAGAAGCTATTAGTATAGCACAATCTATTGAGCACACTGCTAAGTGCATTCTGGAAATGAATACACCCAAGGAACTAGTTGGTAGTGTTATCAACACCAAAAGTGCACATGATGACGGCAATGACAGTGAAATTCTTAAGATCAGACCCAGAGAAGTTAATGCTGATAAACCAGTTAGTGAAACTGAAGGTTTAAAATGTTACAGGTGCGGCAGCAGCAACCACCTTGCGAACAATGTTCATTGCACTGCCCGCAAGGTAACGTGTAAAAAATGCCACAGGAAGGGACACTTTGCTAGAGTGTGCAGAGATGGGGAGAACAATCAGGTGAAAGTAGTTTGCAGTGGAGGGGAACTCTCTCCTAAGCATATATTTCAAGTAAAAAATATTGATAGTGATATTTCTATGACTTCTCCCAGACAACATAAGTATCCTAAATGTACCATTCTCTTGAACAAGAAGCCCCTGGTTGTATATGCTAATCTGTATTCCCCCTTTACCTTGATTAATCTAGATGATATGAATGACCTGTTTGGTATTACTAGTCTCAATGTGTTGGATCCTGACATACCACCTAAAGGTTATGCTAGAGAAACTATACCCCTTGTGGGGATGGTGGAGATGTGTATAGTTTCATGGGAAGATCTATATGTGGAAAAGTGTATATTGTAAAGGAAGGTTCAAATCTATCATGCTTGATCCAAATAATAAAGACCAAGTATGCCTGGGGATGTGCGACAAGAGAATCTATATGACTCATCCTAAGTATCCAGAGGGGCCTTTGGGAAAATGCCACAGTGGCGACAGCGGCAACTTTCTTCTGAACAAAGTTTGCGGTATTGGAGAGAATAACAATATTACTAACGCGCCGTCCAGGGTATCTTTAGGAGTAAGTGCTCAAGACCAATTGTCTACCTTAACAGAGGGTGAACGGGAGAAATTTGTGTCTGATGATAAAATACCATGGACTAAACTTGCCATGGACGTAATTGGTCCCTTGGACCATGTAGAAATCCAGAAGAAATTCATGTTCTTGCTCATCGACTACACTTCCCAGTGGATCAAGCACAAATTTGTGTCGTGCACCACAACAAGCGCCCTCATTGAATTCTTAAAAGGCTCATTCACCAGTGAGGGAGTACCGGAAACCATAGTCACTGACAAGGAAGTAATTCTCACTTCAAGCGAAATGGAAAAGTTCATGAATGATCTAGGAATCAAACATGAGGGAACTAACCTTCGTGGTCCCGTGGCCAATAGGTTAGTTGACAAGTCAATTCATATATTATTAAACACATTCAATTAGATCTTGACAACGGCCTGGATGTGGATGAAACTTTAAGAGATGGTATTTGGACTTTTCACATGTCTCCCAACTCCCAACAAGGAGATATCCGTGGTCTAACAACAATCCACATGGTACCAACTCACTAGAAGTTAGTTGTACTTGAGCGATCTCTGTGACAACTATCTCTAGTAGGAAGTTGGGGGACTCCTATGAGGAGACATACTGTTCATAGATATGTAAGTCCAGCGTGTGCTTCTCATACTCCTGTGGGCGGTTAGTCCCAGGTGGCACACTATTCTTAGTGGGGTCAATAATTTATACCGGTCCTTTTCCTTCTCATCCAGGCTTCCTTAATATTGTGCGTTCTATTATTCTCTGTTGTTGCATTATATTGGTTGTCAAGCACAGAAGGCAACCAAATTTTCATTAGCTTTATGGCCATGTTTAGCTGTGGGGAGATGTGTTTTAATCCTTCTTTCCTCCAGGGTTTAAAAATGGTTGTTACAAATGTTGTCGGGCACTGTAGGATGTTTATTAGCTCGTTGTCATGTTTGGCCGTGGGGAGATGTGTTGTAATCTTCCCTTTCCCTTTCCCCTCCCTCCTGCCTTGGAATGTTCCTCCCTCTTTCCCCACCCTCCTCCTTGGACCATTCCGCCAGAGCTTGCCTTAGAATGTTGGCATCCCTCTGGTAGTTTAGGAGAGTGGATGACGGAATAAAGCCGATTTTACTCACCTCTGCCCCAGAGTTCATCTTTTCAACGCATTTATATGCATCTCAATGTAAATAAATGTTTGAACGTTTGTTCTAACCAACTCAACAATAGGGACATCTTTTATCAGGAATGTACAGTTCGTCATTGCTGTTGGTTTAATCCCAAAATGATGATGCCATGCTGGTGCACGGTGTAGTCACATTTCAGTAATTTCCTTTGAATGAAAGCTTTAGTGATGCCTCTACACCTGGTTTTCAAAACATACTCTTTTTTTTATATTATGATGGATACACTTTTGCTGATGAAGTCACCAGAGCCGTACATTTCAATGGCAGCTGCTATGATGTATCCACTAAATTGTAGAAGCATCTTCATAGAAGCCTCTGAAAATTGACACCGCACATTTAGTTTCTCAAATAAGATGCTCAGTACATTTCCCTTGCAATTCTGGGGGCACCTGTTCATCATAACGTGGGAAATTGCAGTAATAATTCCCATTTTATGAGGTGCAGAAGTGTGGAATGTGTAGTCTTTGTTTCTACTATGACATAATGGCATCACAGTCCCAGTTTTGGCGGAAACAGGAGTTTTGCTCCTGAATTGGCATTTGCTCTGAAGGATAAATGAGATCTGGGGCCATATTACATAAATGCCCCAAAGGCCCAATGGGTGCTTGCATCTACTTTGCGTTCCCCGGAGCACTTTGGTATTACAGAAGGGGACGTAGATGCTTGTGCGACCCCTCCAGTAATACCGATAGTGCTGCTGCACATAAAGCGCCAGTGCTATCTTCAAGTGGCATTCCCTTATTAGCATGGGGGTATGCCCTATAATGAAGGAATCCGTTTGCCTCTACACCCGCGCCATATTACAGGAGACACTCCCTGAGAGCAGACCTTTCACTGACTACACCCGCTTTCAAGGGGCTCTCTAATTCCCTGTAAAAGTGAGGCGGGTGCTGCATGCATTGTGAAAACACAGAGCGGGTTTTCCCCAGGACAGCGCTTGTTCCCTGCTGCCCTGGGGACAGCATATTCCCCATAATAGGGTTCATTTTCCTGGATTGTGCTGGGCTCATCTTCAGAAAGGTGCTCCCAGCCCAATCCAGGAAAATGCGCCCAATGTATAATATGGCTTCTGGAGTGTGTAGTTCTCTGCTGCAGTGAGCTCTACGCTCAGCAGCAGTACTGGTAGTCGAAAGAAGACCTTCCTGATATATTTGTAAGAGAATCTTGAATCATCTTTATTTTGTTCAAATAAAACAATAGTTCTTTAGATCAATTTCCATCCACGTCGGTATGGTGGCTCACCTATTGTATCATGTGTCTTCCAAAAAGTTTATGCGGAAGTTATATATATTATTAGAAACGTGTAAAAAAATAGTGCAAACGGTGCACATATGTTTTTATTTATTAATTAATTAACTTTCTAAACACTTAGGATATTTCTCCCGCCGTAAAAGCAAGCCTAAAATTAGAAATCACCAAGATGACAGTGTAGAAGCGTTGTGGACTTCATACAGGTAACACACATATAGGCAAAGTTAAAAAGAATAATCTTTTATTTTTTTCTGTGAAGTTTTGTGTTTTTTAGATGATTAATTACATTTAGCAATTTCCTGCAACCAACTGGGTGTGGCTGGATAACCCTTTCTGTGCCAGAAAAAGGAAGTATACAGCAGGTGTTAACTGCTTGGCATGCCTGGTCACCCAAATTATTCCAGGGCCAACCTCATCTGTACATGGCAGATGGGAGTACACTGCTGAGTTTGGCTTACCCCAACCGCCATGGCTCATCCCAAATTCCAGCTGTGCACGGCTTGCTGCCATTTTCAATGGGTTCAGCTGTCCACTAGCTGGACTTTGGAGAGCCATCCATACTCAACGTAAGTATGTGATGGGTGGTGCACACCTATTTGACTCCTTCACTTTGTTTAAAAAGTAATCACTGAATGCGTGCAATGAAGGTGGAGGGAACCGCCTGTTTCCCTCATGTAATACAGAGAAAAGATTTTTCAGACAGGAATTGTCAGAGAGCACCTGTGTGCCCTGCTAATGGGTATTTAATTTCATATACAAACCATTTACACAATGTTTTAAGCTCCATATCACAGAGTGCTTATGACATCAATATCAATTTCCAAACCAAAAATCTGTTTAATCCAATACTCCTATTTGAGTTTAAACGTAGCAACCATTTATAACACAGTTGATAACTTCATCTGTTAATTCCACAAGCTAACTTGTTTGGTGCCCAATACATTTCAGGACCTATGGTCCCTTCTTCAGTGGGCAATTACGATTAATTCAATATAATGTATATATTTTTAAGGTTTTTTTCAAAAACCAACGCAAGGTGAAACATTTCACAATCCTTTGTTTAGTAACAGTTATGCATAATGTCGATCACAAACAGATTCTGGTGGAATCCAGCATCAAGGACCCTTAACGCCATTCATTGTGCGGTAACCATCACTCTTACATGGTTTCACCAAAGTCTGTTCAACCTATTATTAGTGCCCAACCGAGTGATAGGTACTTACATAAGGATATGTGTGACCCAAATTTCCTCAAACAAAAGCACATCGAATTATAGTTCATGTAAGTAAGCGTTCGACTGATAATGCATGTGACAGTGTTAGAATGATGAAGTGTGCATACCTCAAGAATAGTCCGACCTGCTTAGTCTTGTCTCGTCCACACAGCTTTTCAAATAACATCAGTCCCAGTTGGTGCTACACAAAACCATGAAGAAAACAACATTACTAATCTGCTATTCACTTTAGGACCTAGTGTCTCCTACAATTAAAACGGAGTTCATACCTGGAGGCTCACTTTCAGCCGAAAAATCCCACTATGATCGTACCACTCCACATTCATCGATACTCGAAAGCGTTATCTGCCTGAAACTTTATTAGTGTAGCCAGCATCTACCAATGGTAAACACAATAAAAGGACTAACAGGTCGGGACAACCTCAAGCTCAAATTAGCGGTCATCTTACAATCTATCTGGTACCAACTAAACCCATATTAAAGAAAACTTAAGTTGACCTGAACTTCAGACTACAAGTTCACTATACACTCTACGATGTAATCCTAAATCGTACCTTACATACGCTATCCACCAACTAAACAGGATTCCAAAACCTACACAAGCCCTTTTTCATAAGTGCACTGTGCAGATACGACGGCCATCTCGAGTTAGTAAGTGATACATGCAACTCTTCCTCATAACTCATTGGGTTGTATAAGCGAAACTAATTGACAGAAAAATAAATACAACATCATTGTGTTTAGACATGTTTCATAATGCTGTAATCTCTTGGATAAGAGATTATAGAAAATATAAATGTAACCAAATGGCCATCCATAATGTGTCATTTGTATGTGCATGTCCTGTGTGTGTCTGTTGGCAAAGAGAACCTAAAACTTCTTACAGCTCATTTCTAACTGTCATTGATGCCGAACGGCATCATAGTGTTGAATATTTTAATTCAGAATGTTTCTCTTTGTAATAAAGTTTTATTGGGCTCTATTGTTTGTTTAAGAAAGACGTGTTCCAGAACCGTAAATAGTAATTGTGCAATGTTGTGACATTCATTCATCTAATGGACGCCTACATTGGAGTTCATATTCTTGTTTCGATCAGTGATTTTGCAACCGTGTATGGGTGAGTGATGTTCTTTCCAGTAATGCCATTATTACAGTGTACATAATTGTGGCATGGTCTCATGCCTTTCAAGTTCTGATGTCTGATGTTGTGCTTGGTCGATAATAGTTCTCTGATGTTTCTAGTCATGGTATATGCAAACAATGGTCGCTCTTTGAATACATTCTTAAACTCAGGTTCAGTTTGTAATAGATCCCATCACTTTGGTATGGCTTTTTTGATCCATTTTGATTGTGTAGAAAATTTCAATACAAACACAATTTCTGGTTGTTCTGGTTTCAACTGTTGTCTAAGTAATTCCTGGTGTCCTTTGTGTCCAATCCGTTCTTCAGCTTTACTTACTATAGTTTCCGTGTATTCTTGATGTAGGTACCCTAAACTGATCTTAGACATAGCCTCATCATATGCTTCTTTCTTTGACAATATTCTTTTAACTCTCATTGTATGAGAAAAAGGTTAAGTTCTCCAATAATGAAGGAGGCTGAAAACTTTGAAAATGCAAAGTATTGTTTCTATCCGTGGGTTTGGTAAATATGCTGGTTGTAATCTCATTTTCACTTTTATCAATCCTAACATTCAAAAATAAGATGCTGTTGTTGTTGATGGTATGAGTGAATTTTATTCTCCTATTTTTGCTGTTGAGTTCAACAATGTTGTCCAGTAAAGCTTGCTCCGTGTGGCTCCAAATTAAAGATTTGTCAGCAATATACCTGTAGAAGCAAACAAGGTGTTTGTTCCAATCTTCTATTAAAAAAATAAACCGGGATTCCAATTTTGCCATAAAGGTATTTGCGTAAACCGGGGCACCCCCAAATCTCAATGACGTCCTGCTGATTTGCAAGAAAAAATTGACCAGCCCTTCAAAATATCTGGGTTGTAGACAAAACTGTAGTATTTCTAGTAGAAACACTTTGTTAGCTTTCAGTGATGTTTGGTTGACAAATGCACATTCCACAGCTTTAATACCTTCCATTAGCGGTATTGAAGTATATAAGGAAGTTACATCTATGGTGCATAATATCTAATCTTCTATATGCTCCTTGGGTAAATCCATCAGCTTTGTCATAAAATCTGTGGTGTCTTGTATATATGATCGCCAGGATTGTACAATGGGCTGTAAACAGTAGTCCACATATTTTCCCAAAGGCTCAAATAAAGATCCACATCCTAACACCATGAGTCTAAATGGAGGGTCCTTCAAGTTTTTCTGAATTTTTGGCAGCATATATAATTTGGGACGTCTTGGATATGGTGTCATCAGAAAAGCCCTGGTGTTTTCACTTATCCAATCCATGTCGATTGCTTTATTCAAGATTATTCCCAACATCTTCATTGGTCGACCCTGGTCCAGTCTAATGTAGACGCATTCATCTGACACATGGTCACAAACTTTTCTGTTGTAATATGATCTGTCCATTACCACTAGGGCGCCATCTTTGTCTGCCATTTGGAGCATTAGGTTTGAGTTATTAGCTAAATTCTTTAGTGTTTGTCCTTCCGATGTGGACATATTGGTGCGTTTCTGAGTTTTAAAGTTGAAATCCTGTAGGTCTTGTTTAACCAATAGTTCAAATGTATCCAACATCTTATGTGAGGTCGGGGCATGACACGCACTTTTGATTTTGAGTTCAACATATCTGTGATCTTTGCCAGTGTCCCTGTCAGGTATAACATTTTCAAAGAAATTATGGAGTCTCAATGTCCTCATAAATTTGTATAAAGCAATTTCTGTTTCTAAACAGTTTAGTGTCATACGTAGGAACAAACGAATCACTGACAGAATATCGAGGAACAAAATATCGACCTGCAAAAATATCAGTGACAAAATATCAACTACCAGAATATCAAACTCCTATCTACAAACTGATAAGTACAAAAATATCGAATCCAAAATATTGTTGCAAATAATATAATTTTATTAAAATATCGAATTTTTAAAATGTCTTAAAAGTAATGTAACATTTATGAAATAATAAATATAATTAAGTAAAACATACTTAAATAACCTTAAAATTATTAAATGATTAAGGTAAGTTAAAAAAAATAATCATGCATTTTTTTAATACATATGTATTAACTTAATATTATTAAAAAATATTCAATATTTTTAGCGTATGATAGCGGGAGGGTTACATTTTCTATTACCACTCCAGTGAGTGCAACAGTAGGCAAAGCGTTGGATAGCGGGAGGGTAAAAATTACTATTCCCACTCCAGTGAGTGTAACAGTAGCGAAAGCGTTGGATAGAGGGTAGATAAAAATGACTATTTCCACTCAAGTGAGTGAAATAGTAGGGAAAGCGTTGGATAGCCGGAGGTTAAAAATTACTATTCTCACTCCAGTGAGTGCAACAGTAGGGAAAGCTTTGGATAGCAGGAGGGTAAAAATTACTATTCACAATCCAGTGAGTGCACCAGTAGGGAAAGCGTTGGATAGCGTATGGGTAAAAATTACTATTCCCACTCCAGTGAGTGCAACAGTAGGGAAAGCGTTGGATAGCATAGGGGTAAAAATTACTATTCCCGCTCTAGTAAGTGCAACAGTAGGGAAATCGTTGGATAGCGTAAGGGTAAAAATTACTATTCCCGCTACAGAGTGTGCAACAGTTGGGAAAGTATTGGATAGCGTAACGGTAAAAATTCCTATTCCCACTCCAGTGAGTGCAACAGTAGGGAAAGCGTAGGATAGCGTAGGGGTAAAAATTAATATTCCCACTCCAGTGAGTGCAACAGTAGGGAAAGTGTTGGATAGCATAGGGGTAAAAGTTACTATTCCCACTCCAGTGAGTGCAACAGAAGGGAAATTATTGATTTAATAATTAAATAAAAATACATTAATTATTAATACCAATAAAATATTAATTAAAATGAATTACCAATGACAACATATTTAATAATTAATTAATTATAAATACCAATACATATTAATTATTGCAAATTATTTACCTATTAATAAGTAATGAACACATTAATTTTCAATACAAAAAAGTATTAAGTAATAAAAAACATTTAATAATTAACAGTAAATGAATTATCAATACACAAAAACAATTTCAATAATTACTTAATTACAATTAAATTAAATCCCACCCTATTCCCCTATACACCCACAACCCGCTCAGAATAATAAATGAATACAATTAATATAATTATCAACTAATCAATTAATAAAAATGAATTACCAAGTAATAATTAATTAACAATAAATTTTCAAACCACAAAAATAATTCCAATAATTACTTAATTACAATTATATTACTTCCCACCATATTCCCCTATAAACCCACAACCCGCTACAAATAATAAATGAATTCAATTAATATAATTCTCAATTAATCAATTAATAAAAATGAATTACCAATTAATAAAAAATAAATTACCAATTAATAATTAATTAACAACAAATTAATTATCAATACCAATAAATAAAAATAAATAAGTACATAATTACAATTAAATTACTTACCACACTATTCCCCTATAAACCCACAACCCGCTACTGAACTAAAATGCTAAATTAAATTAAAAATATTTAATAATTCCTAGAAATTAATATTTAATTTACTATAATTACATTACTTCCCACCCTATTCTCCTATAAACCCACAACCCGCTACGGAATTAAATTACGCAAAAATTAAATAACATAAAATGTATTACTTTAAAAAAATTCAAACATACATTACAAAAATAATACATACTTTTAACACACATACTAACACTTAAAATTCTATAAAAAAATAGATATTTTTAACAACTATATTATGACTGTCGATATTACTAACTTCGATATTATGAAAATCAATATTTCTTACCTGAATTTCGATATTCTGCACCACTATATTTTTGCAATTCGATATTCTGTCCATTCTATATAAAAAACTCAATATTCTGTCCAGTCGATATTTTTTTTTCGATATTGTGACTGTTCACCGGAACAAACGACGTGCCCTTGTTTCTGTCAGTCGATGTGATAAAATATTGATTAATATGTATTCTAGCTCCTCAGATTTTGCCAATTTAAGAAAAAGGAACAGTGTTTACATTTTGGGCCTGTGGAATGTCTGCAAAACCCCTTTTGCAGACATTTTCAATTACCAATCCCTATATATCTATAATTAAACCTCTTCAAGTACACTGAAGTTTTGTTATAAATAGCACTTTCTTGAGAACCACTGAACATATTTGCATCAAACCAAGAAAATGTATTTCCTTGAGTTCTACTTAAGTGCCGAGTTTGGAGTGAATCAGTTAAGAGTTTTTCAGAAAAGTTAAGTGTGTTGAACAAAGACGTCTTTTACCATTTTAGCTCTTGCCGGTAGCTAAAACCGAGGAATGGATTTACACCCCCCTTGGCATGAAAGTAGAACTTTGCTCCGAAAGCATTCTTTTGTTGACCTGTTGTAAATCAAAAACACTTTTGTATATCTGTGCTGTTAAAAATTGCAAATCATGATTCATTCATATCATGATTCACGACTTCTGTTCTTCACATTTCTATTTTTTTGGGTAAATGTGATTGCCTGGAGAAGGACTCTCATTAGGGCTCGGCCTACGTCCCACGAAGTGGGCGTGGCTTAAGAGTCTTTTTCTGAGGGCTTCGAAAATCGTACCTACCGAATTCCAGAGAGCTCGTGATTTTTGCTGGGTATTTTTGCCAGCTGCATGGCAATTGGGCCTCGCATGCGTGTGTTTTTACAAGAGAGCACGCGATAGGCCATAGGCATTAGAGTTGCTCCGCCTAGTGCATATTCTGTGCGTACACGCGCAGCAGAAGGGCATATTTCTTCAATTACCAGCTGTCATGGCTCGCGGTAATTGAAGACAGATGCTGGGCACTCTGTCTCCTCACGCTGAGAGCTCGTGGCTGTTGCCCTCCTCCCCACACTCTCCCCCCATATAACTTCCCCTGGTTCCTCATCCCCCACCCCCTGCCTCCCGCGCCTCTACCATGAGCCCCGCAGTGCTGGAGGCCGCCGGACGCTGAGCATGGCCAATGGACGCAGCCTGGTTTTACAATAGCGATCGCGATCGCTTTCAGTGCTGCTTCTTTGCTTTTGGATCCATTTCACAGCACATGGAGCATTTAAGGACCCCTGGCGAGTGTGAGGTACTGCGTAGAGTGCAAGGTCCGAGTATGCCTCTGGTATTTGTATGGTTGGAGGCTGTATGTCTTAAATACAACGGTAAGTCTGTCTCTGTGCAGTTACGGACAAGGTCTGTGTCCACCTTTTCCTGGTTTCTGTTGTGTGCTGCATTCGGCTTTATCTTTCTCGGCGTGTGCAATTTTTGAGTATACCTGTCTGTCTGTTGTGTCGCTGTTTGCAGGGTTGAAGTCTACCTGTCTCTATAGTATGCAAAGCTGAAGTCTGACTCTCTCAGTTGTGTGCAGGGAGTAAGCTTATCTCTGGTTTCGTTTTTGCAGTCTGTCTCTTGTGCCGTAGCGAGCAAATCTGTTAGTCTCGGATATGGGTCTACATGGCTGAGGTCTGTCTCTTGTGCCGGAGTGAGCAGATCTGTTAGTCTCTGGTGTTTCTCTACACGGCTGAGAGTCTGTCTCTTGTGCCGAAGTGAGCAGATCTGTTAGTCTTGGCTGTGTGTCTACATTGCTGAGAGTCTCTCTTGTGCCGTAGTGAGCAGATCTGCTAGTCTCGGGTGTGTGTCTACATGGCTGAGAGTCTGTGTCTTGTGCAGTAGTGAGCAGATCTGTTAGCCTCATGTGTATGTGTGTATATGGCTGAAGTTTGCATGTATTTGACGTCTTTTTCTGTGCAGAGAAATAACCTGTCGGAGTGCTGTTGTTTGCCTCTGAAGTGCAGTGTACAAGCGCCTCTGTGCTTTTGTTGTTGTGTACAGGGCTCTGGCGGCTGTGTCTGTGGGGCTATGTTTATATGTGGTGAGTTGCAGTCTCACTGCATCTGTATGTTGCGTGCGGGGTAGGTCGGCCTCTGATGTTGAATGCAGGTTTGTGGTTATCACGTGCTGGGGTCTACCGGTGTCTGTCTGGCGGGTTGAAGCCGGTCGCTGGCGTCGCCATGTATGTGCAGCCTTTGAGACTGTCCGTCTCTGGGGTTTCTTTGTATTTTGCTGGAGTATGTCGCTGTCGTCGCTGAGTGACATGCTGGAGAAAATCTGTGTGATGCTGATGTGTGCAGTGTAGACACCTGTCTCTGGTGTGCAGAGTAGAGGAGCCTGTGTGTGTCTCTCTCTCCTCCCTCAGTGGGGTTAGCTTGGTTGTTTTCTCCTTGAAACCTACATCCCTGGCTGGAAAATGCGTTTTCGAGGCACTGGGAGAGATATTGCATTATGATGAGAATATTATGGAAAATTTGAGAACTAGGCTTCCCTGTGACTCCCGACGACCCTGCCCCCAGTATTGAACCCCCGACCTTCCACTTAGATATGTGATCGATTTGTCTACTTGTTCTTATTCCCCTTCTTGGGCCATGAGTTTGTATCCTTGCCTGCCCCTTGAGCTGTGTGCCCTCCCATGGTGTGAGGGGGCTCTTTGTCCAGACATAAACGGCTCCGAATTCCATGTAGTCAGCTTCTTGGCCCTCTTTCGAGGGAGCGCGGGAATCAAACAGGAGCTTGCTCCTAAATTGGTGTAGAAATGCTGCAGGTTATCCCACATAAAACTTTCACCTATTAAAACCTGGGGAAATGATGTGGGAACACAGTACCATACCATGTTTTACAGCTCGGCGCCAATGAGTCCGTGCGGAATTACCGTCCTATCTCTCGGTTTGAGGTGTGCAAAAGGTACTGAGGGAGTGCTCGTGCCTTGTAAATACCTCACCCTGCAATAGTTGTACATCCCAAGTGCGGTATTTTGTGCCAAAATAAAAGGTCCCTCTTAAGGTGGGCGCTACAGGCTTCCTTAGTCTCAGAAAAGGGCCCTCCCTCGTATTAAGATTTAGTGTCTGATTCATACTCCAAACCATTTGTGATCACATGTGGACGCTCATTCTCGCAGAAGTTTAAACATGCCACTGAACCTACAACAAGGCATTTTCTCTCTAAATAAGGCCTGTGTGAGTCCTCAGTGACTCAGACTGGAAGCGTGCACGTGAAGGCCTTCTTTGTGTAATTCATTATCGAAAGGGGGCCAGTGCAGTATTTCTTAAAAGCGAAAAGCATTACCAGAATGTCTCAATTTAAAAATGTTGCTGTTTTTTATTTGGGGGTGGAGGGAGGTAGACATTTGTTCAATGTTGTGCATTGATTATATAAACCACATTGAAAGTGGCCTCCTCGCACAGAAAGAAAGCTTCCTGCATGGATGAGTTTCAAGACCAGAGTGTGAGTATGCAGGGTGAGCAGTATTTGAGTGTCCAGGGCCAGCAGTGTGTGAGTGTGCAAGGTGAGAAGAGTGTGAGTATGCAGGGTGAGCCGAGAGTGATTATGCAGGGTGAGCAGAGCGTGAGTATGCAGGGTGAGCCGAGTGTGAGTATGCAGGGTGATCAGTATGTGGGTGTCCATGGCCAGCAGTGTGTGAGTGTGCAGGGCGAGCAGAGTGTGAGTATGCAGGGTTATCACTATGTGAATATGCAGGGTGAGTGTTTGAGTATGCAAGGTGATCAGTATGTGAGTATGCAAGGTGATCAGTGTGTGGGTGTCCAGGGCCAGCAGTGTGTGAGTGTGCAGGGCGAGTAGAGTGTGAGTATGTAGGGTGATCAGTGTGTGGGTGTGCAGGGCAAGCAGAGTGTGAGTATGCAGGGTGACCAGTATGTGAGTATGAAGGGTGATCAGTATGTGAGTATGCAGGGTGATCAGTATGTGAGTATGCAGGGTGATCAGTATGTGAGTATGCAGGGTGATCCGTATGTGGGCATCCAGGGTCAGCAGTGTGTGAGTGTGCAGGGTGAGCAGTGTTTTAGTATGCAGGATGATCAGTATATGAATATGCAGGGTGAGTGTTTGAGTATGCAGAGTGATCAGTATGTGAGTATGCAGGGTGGTCAGTATGTGAGTATGCAGGGTGATCAGTGTGTGGGTGTCCAGGGCCAGCAGTGTGTGAGTGTGCAGGGCGAGCAGAGTTTGAGTATGTAGGGTGATCAGTGTGTGGGTGTCCAGGGCCAGCAGTGTGTGAGTGTGCAGGGTGAGCATGCTTTCACCAGGCACACACACACCACCAGCCATTACTGCACACTTTCATCAGGCAAACACACGCCAGCAACCATCAATGCACGCTTTCACCAGGCATATACACACCACCAGCCGTAAGTGCACGCACGCCTCGAGGGAGTTGCAAACCCCCCCCCTGTTACCAGGCGCACTCACCACCAGCCGTCAGTGCCCGCTTTCAACAGGCACACACATCCCCAGCCATCTGTCCACGCTTTTACCACGCACAAACACCACCAGCCGTCAGTGCACGCTTCCACCAGGCACACACACTCCAGCCAGCAGTGCACGCTTCCACCAAAGACACACACCACCAGCCATCAGTGAACAATTTCTACGGGCACACACACCAACAGCCATCAGTGCACACATCAATTGTTAACGCATCCACAATAAAGTATTGTAGCTATCGCAGTATGGTGCACTTTACTTTTAAACATATTCATCTAAAGCGCAGCATGCCACCATTGATACAATTCCAATACAACCCACATATTTCTACTACATACCACATGTATACACTCCATAACACATGGCTAAAAGACATTGCCATTTACAATGCCATTAGCTCTAACTCAAAAAAATCCGAGACCTATTGCATTTCCAATTCTTGTTTTTTTACTGGCACCATCAAAATTAATAATGCAATCCAATTCACAATTGTTGTGCTGTCTATAGTTTTCCACAGCTGGAGGAGTTTACCCTCATATCTGTGCGACCCCTCCCAAGTGACCCAAACTTCACCCTCTATGGTTATCAATGAGCGCAACACATATCGAATCTTGTGCCAATTTGCCAACATCCAGAAACAAATATATATATATATATCCAAGATATGTTTAAAGAAAATGTAATACGGCTGGCGCATTTCAACATAAATGGTCTTTCTCAAAGCCAGCAAGCTGACAAATTTGTGCTGATCCATCAAGTGGATGCAGGAAAAAGGGGGTCTCAAAATGTTGACTTCCCATGTTCATTCTCATTGGAAATGCTTCTCTCCGGTACACAAGAAAAGGGTATTTAGAATTACACTAATTTAGGCAAAAAGTTTCTGAGAAATCATGCTTTTTATGATTTGGTGTACATCTATTATTTTAAAATTTGCATTCGAGGAGATGCTCGGGGTAGACTTGAAGGATTAAAAAGTTAGGTTGGTGTTTAACTTTTATATGGAAATAAGAAAAGTTTCTGTCCTGCCTTTTTCGTCAGCACCAGCTGCAATTGCGCACCATTTTGTTTGAATGACATCACACCAGTGCACACCACTGATTAGAACATTGGAATGTTGGGAGCTCCATTGAAAACAATAGAGTGCTCCTGGCTGATAATGGCTGGTATAAGCCTGGAGCTCCAACATTCCAATGTTTCTTTGTTCACAGCTCTGGCTGTGAACAAAGGCTTCAAGTAGCCTGAGGGGATTCCAATCCCCTCACGCTTCCATAAGGCTTTTTTTTTTTGTTAGAACATTCTGCCCTCTATTGGCAGAATGTTCTAATAGCCTTATAGCCCTTCGTAGCTGGGCTATACCGGCTATTAAAGTCCCTCTCCCTTGTTAAAGGCCCTCACCTTCGGCTCAGGCCTTTAACTCTGGAGAGGGCCTTTAATAGCCGGTATAGCCCTCTACGGCGGGCTATAAGGCTATAATATTGTACTTTAGTGCCTACTTAAGGCTGTGTGGATTCACCTGTGAAAAAAAACACCACAATAATAGCTTTAGCTGCAACGTTTCAGAAATCATCTATTGATAATGGAGACATTCCTGTGTCTTTAATGTAGGATTATACTCAAATTGTAATTCTGAGCTTGCCTGCCCAGGGCCCAGTGCATCCATTGCACATTTAAATTATTAGCATTTGATATGAAGGTATCGATGGAAGAGTGGTGAGATTTGAAGTTTACACCAGGTTGAGAATGGGATGATAATTAAAAAACACAGAAAAAAAGATATGTTTAATGAACATTATAATTAGAAATTAGCATTTAAAAAACCCTAGGTTTTAGGGAGGTTATAGTTAGTTGGACATTTCACTCATACAAAACGATAGAAATTCCGTTGTTATAGTTAGTTGAGCTAACTCTAACTCACGTCCCCGTAATGCACTGCTGATGACGTCACATATTACATCATTCATGACATGGTCAGTGACATCACTGATGACATCACTGATGACATCACTGACCATATCATTGAGGACATCATCCAGTGAATGTGTGTATCTATATATGTTTTATATATATTTATATATATATATGCATATATATATATATATATATATATATATATATATATATATATATATATATATATATATATATATATATATATATATATATATATATGCCAACGTGTATTGAAGAATGAATGGGTGTATAAGAGTCAGGATGGATGATTAGGTAGGTATGTGACTGACTGTATAACTGAGTGATTAATTATGTCTTACTTATTGCATGTGTTAGCGACTGATACAGACATTCACACAGTTTAGGTTGTCAGTTGGTGTGTAAGTAGTTGCATAGGTTGGTTAGCAACAAAATGAGGATCTATATGGGCTATCGATTGGTTGTCTGAGTATCTGTATGGGTGCCTGAGTGTCTGTGTGGGTGGGGGGTCTGACTCTGTGCATAGATGTGTAAGTGGATATTTCACTGGGTATATATGTTCGAGTCTGTATCTGTGAAGGGCCGCATGGCTGGGAGACTGTGTTTATGGGAGTGTTGGTGAGTAAATGGATGCCTCAGTGGTACATGTGTGAGAAACTGCATATGTGAAAGGCAGTATATGTGAGTGTTGGACTGTATAAATAACTATATGTGATAGTGACTGATTGTGAGAGTGCCTGTATGGATCAGTGTGTGCTTGTATTAGTTATTGTATTAGAGTGTAAGTATGTGTTAGTATATGTTTAAATAAGTGAGGTGGTATGTGTATACCGGGACAGGTGAGCAAATGAAAGTGTGGTTGATTATTTCCATATCTGACTAGGTGTGTGAATTACTCTATGAATGAGAGGCAGTGTCTGAGTGTCTGTATAGATATGTGACTGAATATGATAATGCTGTATTGATGGCTAACTATGTATATGAGTGACTGTATGGATCAATAAATAGATTTGTGTGTAGACCTAGGAATTAGGGAGTGGATATGTAATAACTGGTATTGGTGTGTTCATGGTTTCGAAAAATATAGTCTGTCTTTTATAGTGGGTGTATCAAGTGATATATTAGGGTCTGATGAGGTGCATCAGATTTTCACGTGGATGATGTCATCAGTGAATACATATCAAGATCTTGTGCATTTTCAAAAGGTTCACAGCTGAAAAGCTTTGGACACACCTTTTATTCTGAAACAATTAAGCAATTGAGCTTATGTGACACTCACACGCTAACCCTGTTTATTAGAGACACTTCATATACTTTACTGTCATTTGCTGAAGTATATAGCAGAGTTTTTCTCTTTTCGAAAAATAACTGCTTTACCTGCTGCTATTACATACAATTCATAACTGTCCGAACTGTTCCAATTTATTTGGGCTATTTTATGTTTTCAGTTGAAAAACACTGGTTATCATACTCTGTTTTCTTTCAAATAGCAAAAGCAATCTAGTAACACTATCCATTTGTGAACAGTCATCTGCATTGGTTTCGAAAAATGAAAATGCAGATTGAGGCTTTTTTATAAAACAGAAATCATTGGAATAGATTTACTTCTGGCAAAGAGATTGAAAGGCTGCAGATTAGAAGATTGACAAAAACAATTTAAGAATACGTTTTTCCAGATAGCTGGCTCTGACTTGTGTGTCTGCTGTATGATAAAATAAAAGTAATCACTTGCACAAGCTAAGCTTTTAACAATTGCAACTTCCATAGTGACCTTTGCTTAGTATTGCACAGATGCTCTTGACTTGCTTGGGATCATTTGATGCCACTTAGTATTGTCATCTTTAGAGATTTAGCTGATTTTGGGAAGGTCAATAATAATATATTTCTGTATAAACTACATTATTCTATGTCAATACATCTGGTGTCATAACCACCCAATTTAGAGTACAGAAATGGGTATGTTCTCCAACTCCTAACTCCTCAAGCGCTACAATCAAATCCAACAAGCTTTACACGAAAACACAGCTGATCAACTTCCTGAAAGGTATCATTAAGTTACACGTTAGTAATATCTGTTTGAATACAGTGCACTTGGACAATGTGTCAACAAAAAGTAAGGTATTCCACAGCTCTTCGTTTAGAAAGTGATAAAGATTGATATTTTACCTCCCCAAACTCACAATTCCTTTAAAGGTTTTACCTGAAAAGCTTATTTGACCAACTTCAAACAGTTCTACCTGTCTGAATTTTTCAAAGTGACCTGAAAAACCAAAAGCTTGTTTAACCGCATTGAACCAATCCCAGTTGTGCTGCTTAAGGGAATCTGTATCCCTCTCCTTCCTATCCTTCTCTACTGGACAAACCTGATCAACATCTCTCTTTCTTAAGGGTAAATTACCTCCTGTCTACAAATGGGTCAGGTATTACTCCTAATAAAGATTGTTGTGGAGCCACCTAATCTAATGAATACAGATCAGTTTCCAGTCTCCTTTAATGGCTAAAGTCCTAGAGAGTTGTGTCATGTTACAGCTCAAACAATTGAATGATGAAAAGCTAATGTTGTGTACCTATGGTAAGGCTCTTTCTGCTGGATACTCTATCTAATTATAAATTCCTTACTTTGTGAATATTTTCCAGGTGTTGGACTTTGATCCTAAAAACTAGAGCACTGCGCTTTGACGGGTGGTGTTTTGCGCCAGAGCATCTACGTTGTTTCACTTTGAAATTGAAGAATGTTGCATCACATTGGTGCCACTTATGTGTGCTGACATCAGTTTCTTTCATAGAATTGTCTGCACCTTGAGATGTAGAGCCCATCAGCAAATTGGTATGACCAGAGTGCAGATCTCTAGAATGAAACCTTTTGTAGATGAGGGAAAAAAAATACACCGAAGAGGGAGGGCAATGAGAAATATGTGGTTAGATGGAGTATCCACCAGAAAGAGTGTTATGAAAGTAAGTAACTGATAGATACTCCTAACTACACATTCCTTAACTTGTGAATAGATACCAAAACAGTACATACCAAGGTGGTAGGTCTGTGGGATGGCTAAGATCTAAAAGTATGACTCAGCAATGCATCCAGCTCAAGGTAAGTGGTTTTTTAGCTTTTCTATTTTATTTTGCCTAGTCTGTCATCTGTCACGTCCCTCACCCCCGCCCTAACCCACCCACGCCCGCCCCACTGCTCTGACCTATGCCGGCTGCGACCACAGCTGGACTGCTGATCTGGAAGGCATGCTTTTCTATTTGTTTACCTGCTGCTCTCTGGCACTGGTGAAGGAGAGATGGGCTCTGCCCACACTCCAAGTAATCTGCAAGGGCTTCTTGGCTTGCCTCCTGTAGCTTGAGACTCGGGGATATCAGCGTCTCTCCCCCTGCTCCTGTCCCTGGGTCACTGGAAGTTGCCCAGATACTTGCAACATGGATGTTGATGCATCTCCTGATGCATGTCGCAGAACCGGCGCATCGATCGGGTTTCCAGAGTAGAATCGGGGCATCACATCAAGCCAGCACTTTGCCTCCAGAGATAGATGCATCTGACAATGTATCACCACCACTGCAGCTTGGTGAAATGGACGAATCCTCTTGACTGCATGGCAGAATTTGGTGCATCACTCGATGCCACTCGACTCCGGCACCCGTCTTTAGAACTGACACACTGCCTTCACTACATGGAGAAGATCGATGCATCCTGCACCTGTGGGTTTCAACGCATCACGCTGTTTGTGACTAGGAAAGGTATTTTGCTCACCGAGGCCTATGGGGGTCCTGTAACAAGCTTGCGCTCCATCGCAGTTGGCCTGAAATTTAACTTTGGCCCAGTCCACCACCACCTAAAGTAACCTTTTTAGTGCTACTTGCTTAGAAGTGCTTTATTGCATTATGAGAAAGAGCCTGTGCACACGTCTGAACTCTGTAGATGAGTAAGTACTCTGTATATTACAATCCAAAGCACTTATGTACGTCATACAAATACTTCAAGAAGCAATAAACATTTCAGAAGTTCTTTTATGTTCTTCTTTATTCTTGCAAGGTTGCCCAGCCAACACGTGTTTTGTCAGGGAAGTGGACCCCAGACTTCATCAGGGCTGAAAAGAATATGCAATGTGGATATTGTCTCAATTACATCTAGATGGTCACAACCAAATTGGCATACATTGGGCGACAATCGTGAATGGGGGAACATGACAAATCCAAAACTGTGAAAAAATCAGAGTCTCCAAGTACACAAAATAGTGTTCAATTGCAGTTAATGCTACCATCTGATAGTTGTGCACGGGAGACATCAGTGCAGAGTAAAAACACAAGTGTTCCAGGAGTTCGGTGGTGAGGGATCCAAAAAGGGAGCAAATGAAAGAGTACCGAAAGAAGAGTCAAAGGATCTGAACCGACAAAGAAAATGGCCAAAAGAAGTGAGGGAGAAAGAACACGGGAAAAGAATGAAAAGACCCACAAGGACCGTGATGAATCGAAGGAGCAGGCGGCATAATAAATTGATGCATCTCACCCCAGATGAGGGTGCGCAGTAGTACCAGGACTCTGGTCTATTAATCAGGGTGTTCTGGGTCAACCCCTCCCTGTTGGCACCATCCAAGATAAGATAGAAAGTGATTAGCGTACATCAGGTGGAGGCGCCGTTTCCAAACTACCCACATACACCCTGGCTCTTTTTTAATATTTGCTGTATTGCATTAGTTCCTTTAAAATTTAATATCTAAACTTCTATACATTGGATTCTTGTCGTTTTTGTCTTGTTTTGTTCAGAATATAATCTATTTATCTAAACATGGGTGGAGCCTTTCTGTGGTGTATTGAATGTGTTATAGTATGAGTTTTTTGCACAAATAATTTACACATTGCCTCTTTAGATACGCCTGACTGCTCTGTGCCAAGCTACAATGGGGTCAGCACAGGTTATCTTTTAGTGTGTATGTGCTTACTCTGACTTCGGTGGTGGTTGATGCCTGGCCTGGGCGCATACATCACCCAAACAGGAATCCCATTCCTGACAGAGACCCAAACCACTTCCATCCTGTTGATTTTATTAATGCTTCGATAGACAATTTAGTTGACTTGTGCATCCTATATAACTCTTTATTGTTCTAGGTAAAGAGATGTTTGTATAGTTGCCACCTTGAACTGTAATATTTCAAGTTGCCCTCAAATGTGTTGATCATGCAAAATCAGGTGCAGTGAAGACAAATAATTGCCTTGGGTCACACAGTGTAGTCAAACTGCGAAGCCAGGATTGAAACAGGCTTCCTGATTCTACGCTCTGCAATTCAACCACTGGATGGGTATCACGTTCTTTCCTTTTTCTGCCATAACACCAATGTTATTAGTGACCTAAGATGCAAGTCAGTTTTCTTGCGCCTTGCTCCTCTACAGATTTCAGAATGGATCACCTCTGGGACTGATTGGAATCTAACTCCATCCTTCAGCTCAATAGCCAAACCCTTATTGACTTCTAATATTCGGAATTATCGACCTGGCAACTGGCAGTGCTCTGCAAAGCTTCAAAGAGACAAATAGATTCTCAATAGTGTCACGTTAGAATTCTACATACCATTTTGCCACAGAGCTGTTTTGTCTTCATCCTTCTTTTAATAACGTGTGTACTATTGAGGTGATATGGAATAAAGATCTGAATTTAGAGTCTCTTAATGGCCCAGTGATGCTTTGGACCACTCTCCTTACGACAATAGAAAACATACATTAACATTCCTTGAGGAATTGCACAGTCACAGTATAGATGAATCACTTTTCACCAGAAACCTATGGTAGGGTCAACTTGCTCGCCAACAAAATCTGAAACACATGGGAGCAACAGTGGTTTTATAGTTGGGAATTTATGACAGTATATCTGCTGGAACAGATTACTGTTAAACTAAACACTTGGTGTGTGCCTTGTATCCTAGGGAAAGTGTTTTGGTATATATGTCAACCTTTATTCTCAGTATAGGGGGCTTTTATAAATTTCAGCTGTGGTGAAAAGATGATAGCTGATGTACATTAATATGACCCAAGATCTGATACACTTGCTCTCAGAAAAATCAACATTAAATAACGTTATGGAAACCTCTTTAAAAAACCTTTTCTTCAAAAAATGACGCTATGTTTCATGCCCATAGATTCTTTTTCACTGTCACATTAGAATGTGTCTGTTTTAATAATACAGTGTATTTGCTTGACTTATAAGATCTGTGGGCTTACATGTAAATAACAAAATAAATACATATATTCCCAAGGTTGATTAGTTTGTCAGATTTCCACCGTCAGACTGTGCCCAATGCATGTCACAAGTTTTACTACTTCGTCAAGGAGGCTGAGGAAGAGTATCTCTCATCAGAGAGTCCTCTGGGATCCCATTCTTTAGCGGAACCTTCACGAACCAGAGGTAAACAGAAAGTGGGAATAGGTTTGTCGTCTGTAGGCAGAGCCAATCCTTAATCTTTAAAACCCCATACATCCTGTAAAGCAATAATTTGTGAAACAATTAGGGTAACCCAACAATAAGTGCACATATATTGTTTGTGGCATCATAAATCTATCTAGGGTTGGCACCAGTGATAACAGCATACAGTGGTTGCGAATATTCCATTTATGAAAAAAGTAACCCAAAGGGAGCCTTAGCAGTACAGAGCCACAAGACATAATTTTCACGGGAGATCAGTAGACAGCTCACCAAGCTGGTACCCAGCCCCCTTATATTCATGCTGATACCAGCCAAGATGTTAGTGTTGTGTCTGGCATTAAAAGGGGATTTTGTGACTGGGGGAGAGGATGTGGTGCACCGTCCAGAGCAGCCAACTTGGGAGATGGGAATTTTGATTCGGGTTTGAGTCTCGGCGTCAGCTCAACATCATGTTATTCTGGGCAAATCACTTAATCTCCCTGGCCCATAGAGAGCACCTAGATGCCCTCAAAGGTAACAAGCAGCGCTATATAAAGCTACAAATATATAAATATAAAATAAAGGCGGCGATAATATTAAGGAGTCGCTGCTCTCCCGGCCTTCCGGAAGAAAATCCCTATTGTGACGGAATAGATCTTTGTAGCAATAGTGGTGCCTTAACTCAGTGTAATACTTTGTGAAATTAGTAACATTTTGAGCCATTGATTAAAATTTCTTAAGGTGAAAGCTTTTCTTTATGGGGGTCCCAGGCAGGAGAAATGTATATCAGAAGACCCAAACCACTAGCATGGTCCTTCAGATTATTGAATCCACTGGACCTGTTGCAGGTGGGCTGCCGGGTCAATGGTTCCTAAATGCTGATCCAAGCTATCTCAGAGCCTACTCACACAAAGTGTGCCACTCTTGACTGGCTCATCTCTAAACAAAATACAATTGAATCGATCTCAATCACCCCTTGTGACTGGTCAGACCATCACAATATTACCTTCCAAATTCCCTCCATAACACGAAAACATTCTGGCAACAAATCAAGCTGAAACAATAGATAAGAGACACAAAGAACATCAACTGGAACAATCTTGCCTCCCACTGTGAGAAAGCTCTTACCCCCCCATATAACTTGTCAGACGTTAATGCGCTCACTACTCACTATAACTCTACGATGACCAAAATATTCGACCAAGCTGCTCCGCCAAAACTCAAAAGAATTCCAGACAAAGATAAAAACCCATCGTTCAGGGAAGCCCTGAATGAAGAGAGACATAAACTCAGAGCAACAGAACAAAAATGGAGGCAATATTCCTCCACCCTCCATCCTAAACTACTCAGGAAAGTCGGAAATTCATACAATAAAAGTATTCTACAATCAAAAAAGACTTCTTCAAATCAGGATTAGAGAATGCCAAAAATAGACCAAAAAAACTCTTCGGAATTCTGAAACAACAATCAAACTAATTGGCTAAATCCTCACTCTTAAGATCAACTTCACAGCTGAGTAGTGAAGAATTTTCCTCATTCTTCGCAGCAAAAACAAATTACCTCCAACTCGAACTTAGTACGGTGGCAATAAACTCAGCCACCCCAAAGATCAGTCTAGCCATCAACCCGGTTCAACATGAGTTAACCCTGCCCAAAAATAACTCTCACTGGTCTACTTTCAAACTTTATGATCTCATTGACATCACCAAAATTCTACCGACTACCAAACTCAACAACCACTTCAATAACCACGTCCCATCGAATTGCCTACCCCACATCTACCATATCATCACTCCTCTCTGGACCAAAATCATCAATGCCTCGTTAACACAAGGTCATATCCCAGGCTGCCTAAAACAAGTCCCCCCTATCCTCAAAAAACCGACAGATAACACCTCCGACCCCAACAATTTCTAACCAATAACCAACATTCCCATGCTAGCTAAGGTCTTGGAGAAATGTGTTCAGCAACAACTGAACCAACACATCACAAATTTTAATCTTCTGAACATCCACCAGTCGGGTTTCAGACCTGGACATAGCACTGAAACAGCCATCCTGCATATAGTAGACAATGCCCTCCTAGCTCTTGACAGCAATGAAAACTGCCTGTTAGTCCTGCTCGACCTCTCTTCAGCCGCCGACACGGTCAATCATGACAAACTCCTAAGAAGACTAGAAAACAGGATGGGTTTATCTGGCACAGTCATGCTATGGTTCAAATCCTTTCTGGAAAACAGAACGCAATTGTTCATGACCGACAAGAATATTTCACTCTCCTCACCTAACCTACTAGGAGTACCACAAGGCTCCACCCTATCCCCCACACTATTCAACTTATACGTCGAACCACTCACTGGTCTACTACAGCAGGAGAACATCTCCTACCACATGTACGTGGACAACACTCAACTTTACATTAAGATCAACTCCATCGAAGAGATAAAGACAATTAATCTAGCTCTCGAAAAACAGTCCAATGGTTAGCAACCAACTTCCTCAAGCTAAACTCACAATAAACTAAATTTCTTCTAATCTCCCCCCCCAATAACTCCCGGGAAACAAAGGAATGGACCAAAATGATCACTGCTACTGAACTGTACACCAACATTGGTAGACTCTGCAATATCGCTTGGAATCACACTGGATAAGAACCTTAAAATGCAAGCTCACATCAACCTGATGGCTAAAAATGCTCGCTTTCACTTCAGCTATCTCAGAAAAATGAAGCCATTCATCGAAAACCCGGACCTCAAAACTGCAATCCAGTCCTTAGTCATATCAAGGCTGGAGTATGGATGTTCTACCCTCTCAGGTCTTCCCAAAATCTCAACTGTCCCTCTAAAAGCCTGTCTCAATGCCGCAGCAAGACTCATAACAGGATCTAGGTAATTTGACCACATATCGTCACACTTAAAGTCACTCAACTGGCTACCTTATGAAGCTCGCATTCACTCAAAGATGGCTTGCATCATACACAAGGCATTACTCCCCAACACCCCCAGTACCTAGCCCAGAAACTTACCTTACCTGGAGGAAATAGACATTCTAGGAGTGTATACAATCTATTCCTGAAACCCTCACGGTTCAACAAGACTAAAACCTCCAACAAAGCATTTTCCGGAGCGGCGCCAAGAATTTGGAACTTGCTTCCACCATCCATCAGAAAAATCGTTCCCATACCTCTCTTCAAAAAGGAAGCAAAACTATTCTTGATTAGCAAATTCCTCCCTTAAATCTGCACAATCACCTCACCAACTCACAATCTCAAACTTGACTATACTCTCAGTCTACTGATATATCGAAGCTAAGACTCGCACCATCTAGAATTGACTTTTATCGCTCAGAATTACTCTCTTTTCTGCTTTTATCCCCTGAACTATGTTATGCTTTGTGGTTACTTTATATGACATGTTTTTTATTGTTATTCCACGTGTTTACTATATGTGCTTTCCAATATCTTGCTCACTATGTAAAGCGCTCTGATAACCTACCTTGGGTCTGGTTCGGGCTATAGAAAACTAAAAAAATAAATAAAAAAAATAAGAAATAAATAAGAAACCTTGAAGTTTCCTCATCTCAAAGTAATATGGTGAAACCAGTGGCTTGTAGTCGGGAGCCTTGGTAGTTTCCCAAGAGACTCTAGCTAAAACACAAATAACCCCAATTGTGTTGCACTTTGGATGCAAAGTTTATTTTGCTCACAAGACAGAAATATGATTGTTGAGGATATGGAATGTAGCGTGCTGAAGCATGGAAAGAATGATTACACTGTAAATGTGAACTGTCAAATATCCTCATAATCAAGTGACTTACAGAATTAATGTCTCAAACCTTACAAAATATGTTTGTGTTGTGTACATTTTGTCAACATATGAATAGAGGAATGTTCAACACAAAAATAAAATAAAACATCAAACACATGGTTTGTCCTCTACTGAGGTGACACAAAGAGCAAAGAATTTATAGAATAGAATGCTACCTGGAGTTATTAACAATCTTAAATCCCTTCATCCCCTTATGATCATTTTACATTTCTAAACAGGATGTTGTAGGTGGCATGTGTATACACAAACATGGGTATCATAGTTCTAATTGACACAGAGACTTAAGTTACATCTTACAAATGAGGGGAAAACAGGTGTGGGGTTGCACATGTTCTCAATCTTGTGTTCACAACAAAGCAGATTTGCCAGAACTGTATTTTTTGTAGGGTGAAGAGACTGGCTTCTAACGTTTTTGTCCTACACTGTAATGGCAGAGTGATAACAATTGAGTGTAATGCTACTCAGACCAAATGTCAGCTTGTTGGATTGGGAAACATTCCAGCAGGAAGTGGAACAATCATGGATTAGACATGTTAACAATCCATGTTACAATGAAACAGTGCAGTTATAATTACTATGTAAGAAAGCGGATTATTGCTTGCCCGATGGAGCTACCTGGTTTAGCTATAGGGGAGATCGACCGTGGATTCCCTCCTTGGTCTTCACCTATCCGGTCGGTCTTTAGACAGACTTCTTTTCGCCTCTCCGTATTGTCTCTTCCCTTTTCCTCCCTCTCTCACCTCCATCGCCTCCTCCACTACTTCTCGCTCTCCTTTCTCTCCTCTCCTAATTGTATTGCCTATTTTTGGGGGGGATTTATTGTGTAATTGTTGTAATTTTTATGTAACATTGTTGATTCTCATGTAAAGCGCTCTGATACCTCCGGGTCTAGCCAGCGCTATATAAAACTCTTTAAATAAATAAAATAAAATAAATAGCACTTCTTGACAGGGTGAACCCTAAAAGTCACTAAGTTAGCCTGCCCTCAACCCCCGGTAGCTATGGCACAGAGCATACAGGCTTAATTTAGCGCAATGTAAAGAATTTATGCAGTTCCAAAAGAGTAATAAATTAAAAACACCAGGCAATAAAACACCAGTTAGAAAAATGGAGTAACATTAAATTAACAAAATGAGACCAAAATGACAAGAACACCAATAAGGGGAACTTGAGGTATTTATTGTTAACATTTTTAGTAAAAATAGAACCAAAAAGCACAAAATGCCAATTGCAGTCAATATCACAGTAGACAGAAGCCTATGCAAAATTTGAGGCTGGCTGCGATACAACAAGTCAAAGTGTTTAAAAAAGTTTTAAAGTCTCCGTTTAGACAGTGACTTTATCACTTTTTGAGAAGAGAATTCCTCCTCTAATTGGACGCGGGTGAAATTGTAGCTGCCCTAATGGAACGGAAGGCTGAATACCTGTAGCAATTTGGACCCACTGGTGCACTGGAGCTTTGGAGATTACTCACTGAAAATGTCCCAATACAGCCCGGAGCAGATGAATTAGAAATTGAATACGACTATGTGAAGCTGCCAGTCAGGCACTTTTTCCATCAAGTCCCACTGGAGCCTATGAAGGAAATGTTTTCAAAAGTTTGCGAATTACTTCTGGTGCCCCAGCAACCACAGAAGTACACTTCTAAGATGCCCAAGTGTAGGTACATAGAGACTCTCAGGATGTCAGGCAGAGGCCAACAGCAAAGTCTATTCCAGGTTCAGCTGCCACTGGTCAGGCTGGTTACTTAACGGAAAGGCATCTTGCAGATCCAGTCCTCTTCTGATCTTCTGCAGGTCCAGACGGTATTCTAAGAAGTGTATATTATGGTTGGTACTAGCTTATGGCTTGGGGTCACTCCTGGGTATTCACTAACCAATAGCATAAGGTTTCCTAGCGGTGAACTTACCCACTTTTTCAGTTATTAATGTTTGCCCCAGTACAAATAATCCCATAGCAGCCCTCAATCTCAAAATTTAAGAGGTAGAAATAATGTCTTCCTTGTGCAGAGCTGCCTGTGTTCCTACCTACAGCCCTCGGTAATAAGCAGTTCTCTACTAACTGGTCACCTGACCAGCTTTTCGCCTACTAGGTTTGGTGCCATATTGACTCTGGGGACAAAGGGTGGCTCTTTCCAGGTGTCACCTAACATTTGCTTGTGTAAGGGCAGATCCTTTTGAACTTAATGAAGTTCCTGGTTCTACCCTAACTGGTTCTTTCTGCAAGGAGAAGAAAACACCTCCCCCCTATTTAGACCGTTGTTCCTGCTCTGAGAGCCACATGCACACCTTTTTCACACCTCATTCAGGCCAAGTGCAGCCTGGGCAGTGGCTCGACAGCTAAAGCAAAGTAGCCTCTATCACCATCAGTTAGGGTAAAGGTAATTTTCCCAAAAATTAATTTCCAATACATTTAATAATAATCCATCTACTTTAATAGATTGGATTTTTATTAAACATACAAATAAGTCTGCAAATAGATTTTGTAGCTGATAAAAGTCAGAAGGTACATTGAAGTACATATTATATACTTTGACTTTTTTTTTATCTTTTTGAAGCATTGAGTTTGATTTTGAACATGGCGTTTGCACTTTACGAGTGTGGAGGAGTTCAGCATTTTTTATTCTTTGTTAATTTATTTCCTGTCAGCTGAAGAGCACCACCTTTTTAGACTGGTGCTGTGAATATTGTGATAAGTTTAGATTTCTCGACATAACATTTGCGCTTTACGATTGCACGTGGTGATCAGTGTTTTTACATATTTTGCTACGTTTTATCCTGCAAGCGTCATCTTGGAATTCAGTTTATCAGAAACCATGACATCATCATTGGTGGGATTTTTAGTTGAGATTGCTGAACATTCAGGCAGCAAGCGCGCCAAAGGTAAGCTTATCTGCACCCATCTGTGCCACAATGTGACCAGGGGCTACGTGCTGGAGTTAAAACGCACTCAGTAGCACAGATTGGTGAGTACCAATATAAGCCCTAATTTGCAATCACATTCAGAAAGCCTGGTGTCTGCTCTCAACAAATTATCCAGAGTGTTGTGGAAATTCCCTCACCAGTCCTGAGTTTTACAGCCCCACATGGCAAATACACTGTATTGCTAATGTTAGAAGAACCACTACATGTTATCTACCCTAACACATGCTCACTTGGAAAACATAAAGATGAAGCCATGCCTTTCTGATAAGTCAGCACTAGATATTTCTCCCATCTGCTTGTGATTGGGGATTTCAATTAATGAATACAATATTCTAACCCAGGCACAAAAGGCCAAGACATTTTCAAGCTAATGTTATCACTAACCTTTAAACAACTTATACTCTATCCCACATATTACGCATGGAACTGTAATATCAATATAACCAGTCTTACTATCTGTCCTTGTCTAGATTCAGACAATCAATTAAATACATTTGACCTTCCTGTATCGAACAAAAAAACTACAAGGCACATTGAGCACATAATTAGCCGTAATTGGCAACTGGTCAACCTAGATGTATTATGCAATGCATTAAAGGCAACAGATCCAGAGGTAAATAATCAGGTTAATTAACAATGCTGAATTAAAATGTTCTGGCTGGTTACAAGAGGCTGACAACCAGCACAATCCCCTACAAAGAATGAAGACTCACAGAATGAACTAAGCCAGTACTCTGGTTCACTCCTGACCTTGAACCTGCCAAACATCACTTAAGCTGTCTCAAAAACCTTTGGTGTAAAAACTATAACAAAGAAAATACATCAAAGTGTAATGCTGGCATGGTGGAGTCTAAAAGGGTACTGCTTAAAACAAAATCTGCCTACTACTCTAATATATCTCAGAGACTTTGAGTAAACAGAATGAGACCTTTAAAATTCTGAATTGATTATTATCTTGCAAGGAAGGCAGTCTAACCATATTACCATTTCAAGACATCTATGACATCGTGAATGCTTGTTTCAGAAACAAAACAGAGTTAATAAGAGCAAGTATCATTAAAGAAACATGTATCTGCCTTCAAGGGAAGAAGATTAATAACCTCACCACCTTTTCTCTTTCAACCTTATCAATGTTGATATTGGTAAAAGGGATGCCAATGCTTATAATGATACACTCGCATATATGAATGAAATCGCATCACTATTATCAAATTCACCTTTCATGAACTCTCCATCAAATCTAACTTCAAAATACGTGGTCAGGCAGGCCATGCGACCTAGTCCTGAGATGACTGGTGATGGAGCACGATTTTTGTAAATACAACCGCTAAATGAAATTCACCCAAATGCATCCTTTTAATAATATGCACGAAATTACCAACATATAATATGAGAGTGTAAAACACATGAAATGTGCACAAGGCATGAAAGCTTGATTTTCATGGTTCCAAAATAATAAGAATAATGTTAATTGAATGTTATTCTGTCTTTCTAACTGCAGAAAAATAAAGGACAAAAGAAAAGCGTTATTTTTCATGAAAGTACAGTGTAGGCTTTTAGAAAGTATTCTCAGTTTCACTAAAATAATGTAAGCCTTAGAATTGTTAGAGGATGTGCTTTTCCGTGCTCCTGTCCCTTAAATGTTACAAATTCTTCCTTAGAGTACAGATATTTCGCCTTTTTCCTAAAAAGTCTTTTACAGTTCTTTCCGTTCTAGGCGAGGGTTGAAGATGACATGAATGTAACTATTTCAATGTTTAAATACATTTGTAGCCAGGTTCTTTTGCTATTACTCCCTTGGAAGTTATACAATCTTTAGACAAAGAGTGTTTAGAAAATAGTAGTAATGTCCTACCATTGTAAATAACCAATAGAGAGGCTTGCTGAAGAGAGAGAATGCAACATATTAACGGAAGAAAGGAAGCAGCGTACTATAAAGATTCATGCGCGAAAGTGGTTCTCGACTCGTTCACAAGATTGGTGACCTGTCCCTGCATTCGTGGTATGCTGAAGGCTGTGCTGATTCCTGATTCTCTGGCTGGCGAAACCTGCTAATCCTAAGAGACTTTCCTAGAGATGTTGCACATCATCGGCTGATGATGCTGCTCTCGCTATACCTTAATGGCTGTGGGGTTAGATTTCAAGCTAATTGCACGCTGTGCATTAGTATTTCATTTCCGTAAGTGATTTGTGTTTCGCTGATGCTTTTTCTCTCTCTGACTCCTCTATACCTGATGTTCTGATGTCTTCATAAATTAACTGTTATGATTATTGTGAATCTAATCTATATTTTCATTAACCAAATAATGACATTCTAATTGGTATTTGGACTTGACCATTCATATTATGAAATAACAAGAAAACGAATAGAAAAGAATTATGTTTGTCTTTATTACTGAGTTATTTGGACATGTTTATAATGACAAATGTTTAGCGTATTTCTTCATTGTATGCCCTCGCGGGGATATAGGATTATGTCTTTCATTATTTAGTCCCTTTTAGCTCTACCAAAGATTCATGGGAGGACCTTTGATATTGCTAACTGAGTGATAATGACTCATGGGCCCGTCATTAGAGTTACGTTTCTGAGTACTATATAGTTGTTGGTGTGGATAAGTGAGCCGACAAAAATCCCCCAACGCTTCCGCTGCATCACTGATTGATAGGTCACAGGTGGGGAAGCATACAGCCAGCAGACAATCAAGCCATCAAGAAGTTCAAATCCATCCCCAGATAAGTGCAGCTACACCACAATGGTCCAGGGAAATTGGCCCCAATAAAACACACATAGGCAGAGGGATGCACGCATTCCTAAAACACCACCACGTCAGATGAAACATGAAGTTAGGAACACGCAGCCATCATGCTGGACATCTGGGCATGCTACCCACTGACCCACATTGTGCCCATCCAAGGTTGAGTCCCACCTGCATTTGTTATAAGGGGCCTTATTTATGACACCACAGAAAAAGACCTGCATTCTTTTACCAAACAAGGCTCACTGCAAGTATTTTATGATACCCAAAAACTGTATGAAAACTCGCTCAGATTGATTGTACTTCGAGACAGTCCTCAGATCAACTACTGTCACTGCACTCCCAGTCGCAACGTTTATTTAAACCAACTGTCCTGTCGTTTGTTTTTTCACTGTAAATTAATATTCTAGCAACCTCAAAGAGAACCATCTTCAAGAGCTGTGGATAAGGATTAAACCATGTTCTCTAATGGACCTTTGCCCACTAGCTGTTATGAGAAGCTTAGCAATGGCCATAGAAGCTCCATTTATCAAATTACTGACTAATTGTATAACCATAAACCCAAAGCCTTTAAAAATGCTAGGATTATTCATCTTTTAAAAAACACAAGGTATTGACCCCAAGGTTTTAAAAAATGAATGTCCTTCATCTCTGCTGTGAAATTCAGGGGGGCAGCAATAGCAGCATTAACCAGATTGCACTTGGCCTCCAGGAGGAGGCGGGACCTCTCACAGCGCATCTTAAGGCGCTCTTCCCTGCCACTGCACGGGATATGCTCTTTGTTGGTAGCAGCAATAGCAGTGGCAGGAGGCAGACTCCATTGACCAGACAGCAGTTGGGCACCAGAAGGAGGCAGAACTTCTCCCAACACTTCTTAATGCATGCTTCCAACCTGCTGTGTGGGACACACTCTTTGTTGGTGGCAGCGATAGCCATGACAGGAGGGAGACTCCATTGACCAGACAGCACTTGGCCTCCAGGAGGCACTTCTATCCCACTGCGTGGGTCTTGCCTGGGCGAGGACGAGGACAAGATCAGGCCCGTCTGCATGTACAGAGCCCGAAAGAAGTTGGACTGGTCCCACTCCTGTTCTCCCTTACCAGTGTTCCTTTTATCATCCCTTGACATCGGAAATCATCTATGATATTGCCAAGTAAGGAACAATCCACAGCAAACAGTATTGTCACCTTTCTAACCGAAGCAATAGGGGTGATACATAAGGAAGTGTGTAATATTGAAGAAAGGTTAGTTATTATTCAACAGGAAGTGAGGAATCTTGTTATCTCTAAAGAAGGCCCTAACATGATTGGGGCCAGCTTTATGGAGTTACTTCTCTTGAGCTGATAGCTGGGAGGAACAACCCCTGAGTAACTAATAACACTCTATGTATTGAATTGGCTTCCAATTCGGACACCATCAATTTAACGCAGGCTAAGAAATGAAAAGGGGTGGCACAGAGCACAAGATGGAAAGATAAAGTAGGATGTGTGTCACATGGGGAGAGACTGGGAAGGTCGAACAGAACAGTCTCAAACAAAAAGCCGTGGATGTTACACCTGTAAAGAAAAATATAGGAGAGCTCATGTGAAGCATGTTTAAAGCTATGGGACATTTTATTGAAGACTCATTTGAGGAAGATTTTGACAGGAGTGACATTTTAGAGGCTTCAACGAATGTTTGCCAGGATATTGTTAA
The DNA here is from genome assembly GCF_964261635.1 of Lissotriton helveticus. Taxonomy (NCBI): domain Eukaryota; kingdom Metazoa; phylum Chordata; class Amphibia; order Caudata; family Salamandridae; genus Lissotriton; species Lissotriton helveticus. Next base: position 1,771,630,947 of record NC_136063.1, read on the forward strand.
ACAATCCCTAATGAAGAATACACAAAGTACACACTTAGGAGAGGAGGGCCTGCCCAGAGTGCTTCAATTATATGTATTCGGAATATTGCACCTTGCGTAAGGCTGAATCCTAGTGGGTCAGCTCCGTTAGGTACAGAATTGCAGGGAATAAGCTCTCCCACGGAGGTCACATCTCATACCACAGTCATGAATAATCAGACGTGTGAAATACAACAAGTATGTGAAAGAAAAGGAAGGAAAGGGAATATATATATAACTTAGGTAATAGAAGGTTGTTCCTTCATTTACCACCGGGAGCAACCCTGCTGGTGATAGTTTTAAAAGGGGTACCACGTTTGGAGACAGGTCAGACTGAGGAGTACCATGAAATGAGTCATAATGTTAGGTACTGGATGAGCCTCAGAGTCTGAAGGCTTCATTAACTGCTGAGTGGCAACAACATGGTGAGACGTGACCTCTGGATAGGGATACGTCATACGGGACAATTGTATGGTGCATAATTTCGTGTCAGCTTTTTATGCTGGAAAAGCTGTATGATCATTTGCACCCCAATCACCAAACGCTTGGGACATTGCGGTGGTCCCCTTAGGCTTTTCTTTATCTCCCTGACATTGTGGGAGGGGTGAAGCATCCGCCATGGCAGGATGTTGAGTGAATAATGAATGGACATTTGCACCTCTGTGAATGTCTTCCCTCTAACGGTTTCCCCTTCAGTGCACACCCAAAATCGTTACACTATTTGACTGCCCTGCAGGATCAGGATTGATGGACAAAGTCAACTAAGGCAGTTCAGGAAGTAACTAATGTAACAGTGGATATTTCTGAGGATGCAAGATGGGAAAACAGTGCGAAGAGTGTCAGGGCCTAGTGCACCACAAACTTATATAGGGGATGTGTAAAGTAGTACTATAGATCAAAGCTTAATCTCTGAGAACCTTATCCCCTGGGTTGATAATTTCCAAATTTTCTTATCAGGTATGAGTGATCAAAACCCCTTTGTCTGTGACTTAGAAGAAGCAACATGTAGGGGCTAATTCAAAATGTGCTGGAAGATAAATATGGAAGGCAAAATGGAATTGTTTTACAGTGGAAGGGTGTGGATGCAGAGAGGTTGTTTATTGATTTAATAAGAAGCCAGCGTGACCGAATAGCTAATTGTCTTAATGACGAAGCAGAGGGTGTGGCTGTCTTGACGGCTTTTGGAAAATTACATTGAAAACGCTTTGACAAGACACCCAGGTAATCCTCATTTAAAAAGTAAAGGTTGGTTTGACGCAACCAGCAGCAAGTACCATAAGGCTTTAAAAAGGGCACTAGGGTCTACTCCTAGGGATAGAGTGCAAGTTAAAATGTAGAAGGGAATATACACTTACTCTAGCGAAGAAGAAAAAGAATATGTACTCAGACAGCATGGCATTCTGGAAAAGGAGTAATGCCTCATATTTTAGTGATGTATCTAATCCCATTGTGGACACTGTAAATACGGCTGAAGAATGTGTTAAGCATTTTCACTCAATTTATTCTATGGGAGAAAAAAGAAGGAGGCGGAGAGCACTGAGCCTTTGCATAAGAAAGAGGGATGCTCGGATACGGTAAACATCACTTACAACGAAACTTTTACAACGCACTACCAATACAACGCGGTCATTACAACGCAAACCATTACAACGCATTGCGCTGGGGGGCGCTCTAGGATAGGGAATATATTTAATTTACTATCCAACACCTTCCCTACTATCCACGGGGACTGGAGTTGGAATAGTAAATTAAATAAATCACTATCCAGCGCCTAAAAGCACTATGCATTGTAAGGGTTTGCGATGTAAAAACCGCGTTGTAAAGGCAGGTGTTGTAATAGCCTGCGTTGTAACGTCATACATCCCTCGGATACTCTCATTGAGTTTAGTTCAAGAGAAGTAATTGGGCCGATGAGGGAATGTAGGAAAATTAAAGTCCCAGGCCTGGATTGTGTTCCTTTAGATGTTTTTTATAGAGAACATAGATTTCTGGGATCCACTGGTGATAAATGTCCTACATTGTGAGGCCCTTTACCTGCCTGGTCACAGTTTGCAATTGTGCCAATCTGTAAAAAAGGTAAAAAAGCAGACCCTTGCTGCTATAGATCTTTTTACTTGCTGAATTCAGCTTCTTAATGTTGTGGGAAGGAATGATTTGGCCAGGCTGGAAGGCAGAGGATAATAAAATGATTATCATTATTGGTGACGCACTGTATGGCTTCCATAATGAAGTCAGCACTGTGGAGTAGTGTTTGAATTTACACCTCCTGGTGAACAAATATACTTTATTTAAAAAATCGGTCTTTTGTATGGATTTATGGACATGTCATCTGCTTTTGATTGTGTAAACAGGTCAGTTTTTGGGGGTCATTAGTCAGCTATCGATGTGTATAAGCCACTCATTGGTTTTCTATGACACCTTTCTGATGATACTAAGGCCTGAATATGATACGGCAGGCAGGGAGAATGTACGGAACTGTTTGAGTCCAGTAGAGGCATGAGGCAAGGGTGCATTTGAGCGCCATTGTCGTTTACTTAAATAGAAGGCTTTTTGGGGAAAAGAGCACGGGATATGCACATGTAGGATCATATCTACTACCGATATTGCTGATAACGCTGTTTTAATAGCATGGACTGGAAATGCCTCCGATGTTTATTAGATATTTGTACTCACTTTATGGATGATTTGAGTTTGAATGTGAATTGTGGGAAATCGTTTACCATGGGATTTGCACCAGGAAAAAAGGGTATCTGTGTTTTTACTGAATGGTAAAAAGATCTTGCCAACAAATATATTTTAATACCTACACTTACTGTCTAGTGCCCAATCCACTTGCAAACCACTGTATTAAGATTAGAAGAACATATTTTGATAAAGCTATCACAGCAATGTTCATATTTGCTGCAAGACTGAGCACTAAGAAATGATTACTATTTACAAAAGTAAATGTATGACCCGGCAAAGTATGGAGCAAGAATTTGGGGTTATTCTAATGTAAATGTGATTCAGTAAGAAGAAAATACGTGTCTGAAAAAGATGCCTGCAATTCCTCCCAGCTGTTCTAATCATATTTGTCGTGCTGAATTCAGTGTCCTCATATATTGAAGTCAAATTTCATGCAGCCTCTCTTCTATTGTGGAGAGTGGTGTGGACTAAAGGAGCAGCTCATTGAACAGGAAGATAATAGGCGAGTGTCTGGCCCTGTTAGAGCCGTTGCTAATCCTCTGGCTGAACTATATTAAGACATCATTTGAGAGTATTGGGAGGCTTACCTTTTTTGAAGGACCAGAATCCATGAAAGGCAGATCTAAAAGGAATTTCTCCTCTATGATTACTAAGGTGAAATCAGAAAAGAGGGATACCAGTGAAAGTGTTCGTGGTAGCACACACTCCCTTGTTAATAGCACAAGGAGTACAGCCTTATCTCAACATGGTACAGAATGTGCTACATAGGTTTTTAATAACTAGATTTCTGTTGAATACTATACAATATTTATGTGCTTATAATGAGGAAAATTCTCCTAAAAGGCAACTGCCTCCTTGTCTGTGTATTAGCTTTTCGGACAAATCCACCCGTCATTTAACCTTTTTTGGTGGTTTTTTAGGCAGCATCAAGGAAAAGAATTATTATACCATTACTAAAATCTCTAAATTTTGTGCAAAGTGGTCCTGCCCTCATGTATGTACAACGACTCAATTTCTGTTTGATGTGTTCTCTTCAATAGTGAATTATTTTATACAACTGAAGAAAATTGGAAAGAGGGGCATTGTATGTTAGGAAGGGAAATTTATATTGACTCATTGACTTTATTGAAATATATGTATTTGTTATAATGGGATTTCCAGGGTACAACGGAAGTTTTTATGGTGGCTCTTGTATACATTTAGGCAAGAACACAACTGCAGATGCTTTTATATTCATGTTCTATATTGTGTAAAGGGACGTTGCGAGAATAATTTTGTTGGCTGGAAACCAGGAATATCGCATGCAAACGTAATGTTAATCTCAATGTTTTATATGATATGATGTTGATTGACTTTTATGGTTAGCTAAGTTAGCCAATAAAAGTGCTAGACTGACTGAATGACATTCAGCAAACATTCTGGAGGCTACTTTGACTCATTTGTGATTATCTACAAATATCCCAAAACCTTGAACCACTGCGGTCAGTTTTCACACTGACCACAGTACAGAAGCAGGGCTAATTGCCGCAATGGATGCTCTATGTCATAGTGGGCAGACTTGCATTCAGGTGCAACTGGACCTATCTGCAGTCTTAAATATGGTCGGCCTCAAGACATTGGATAACCAGCTGAAGGTGGCAAAGTGCAAGGGTCTTGCATTGAGCTAGTTAAGTTCTTCTCTACTAAACCATGCCCAGGCAGTCTCATGTGCACCATTTGTAGTCACCTGCACTCTGTTAACTTGTGAAATATATCAGGGATCTTCCTTATCTCAATGTGTATGCCAGACCTCTAATACAACAATGAGTGTCTAGGGGCTGTAGATTGTAAAACTATGCGGATGATTCACAGCTCCTTCTCCACTTAGATAACAGCATGGAGTTCCAAAACACCATGGGAGTTATCTGGAGTTTTTGGGAAAATAATCAGCTCAGGCTGAATGCAGATGACTTAGCAATTGTGATTTTAAATAAAAAATAAATCTACGGATTAGCCTCTATTGGCCTTCGAAGCTAAGAGAGTCACCTATGGATCACCTCTGGGAAAGACAAGAGACCTGGAGTATTGATGGACAGCGGATTCACCTTGTTGTCCAAGATTGTAGCAGTTTTCGTCAAATGCTTATATTCACTGAAGACGATTAGGAAATATTCCACTAATCTTCCTGTTACAGCCTTGACACCAGTAATTTATGTCCACCATTGCATAGCGGTTGGACTGTGCACACTCTATTAACATAGGCCTCACTAATAATGCAGTCCACGTGCTTCAAGTGGTACAAAATGATGCGATTTGCCTCATTTATAAATTACAGAGAAACCCTTATGTGACACCCCTACTAAAACAATTCCATTGGCTGTCAAGCAGAGGATACATTTTAAGAGCTATTGTACCACCTTTAAAGCAATTAATGATATGGCTCTGGATTTTTTTGCCATGAAAATTATGAAATAAACACCTTTGTGTACAGGATCTCAAAGTGCAAATTTTCTAAGGATTCCTAGATACTCAAAGAAATTAATGGGCTAAGGGTCAGAGTTTTTGTTCCGACACTTACTCTGATGAATTATTTTCAAGATTATTTGACATCGTTAACTGAGTTTGAAGTTTCAAGAAAAATCTCAGAACTTATTTTTCTTTTAGCTCTGATAAACCGCCGGCAAACTTACAGTCTACCGAGTATTATTAACAAAACAATGTGCATGTTAAAGCCTGATGAGTGACAATGTCGTTTTTGGGCCTAGTCACCAGGGTAACATATGATTTCTAATGTCACACATATTGCAGTAGTTAGGGGTTATTTATTTATTATTTAAACTCTAGGTTTTCCTGCTTGTCTAAAGGGTGATTTTGACAGGACTGTGCAGCAAGGTTCAAGCGGCTGCTGTCAGACTACACAGGGTAGGCGTAAGCCACGTTTTGTTTTTACCCACTCTGTTTAGCAGTTGTAAAGTCAACCGTTTCAAGTCCAGCATGAATAGGGCTGAGAAAAAGGCAAACAATCTGCAGTGACTAGGCATCAAAGACTGATTTCCTACACACTGGATTTGACATACCTGAAAACATTCCAAGTCACATAGACTCATTATTCGCCTGTAAGCTTTTATAATTTCCCAATAGCTAAGGTGGCATCTGAGGACAAAACAAAACTGCCGTACTTCGCTATCATTTTGCTTATATTCTATCAAATTGTTTGTTGTTCTTATAGGCCCCTAAAACAATGTGCCGCAGCAAAATGATTGCAAACGATCTGTTACACACAAACAAATTTAAAGTCTATCCTGGAGGAGCTGTTGCAATTAGTGCAGCTACAATATGCATGATAAAGGAGATTGCATCTGTTTAATGTCAACAGTTACAGAAGTCACTATCTGCAAAGGATTCTCTAATCATCTCCTAGAATGAAAAACATGCCCAGCCTTTACTACTGCTCATATAGGCCTATATTATTGAACGCAATTCATAAACTATGTTGAGGAAAGTATTCACCTCACAAGATCAGACTCTCTGTATGTGACTTGGTTGATTGCAATCTGAAGAAAACGAATTTGGCCTGTTACATTTGCTGTGAAACAGAATGTTAATTTCGTAACAATAAGTATAATTCGATATTTAATTGTCAATCAATCAATGTAAACTTTATTCAGTTTTAAGAAAAAAAACATAAAAGCAATGCGAGGAATAGCATAACAAATCCGATAAAATCCATCCTTGAAAAATCCAGGTAAAATTGAAAAGCATACAATATATAAAAACACATACAAAACACACAGCATTTAAAAAGTAATAAGCAACTCCATACCCCCAGAAGGTTAATCACAGCTTTTTCTTAACCTTGCTGCAACTTTTAAAAAGATAAGAACCTGCTAACTAATTTCCCCAGTAAGCATTTGCGAATAAATCAGGGCAGGTCGAACCTGAGTAAAATTAGTCCTTTTCAATATGGGGCGGAGACAAAGCTTCATGGGAACAACGTAAAAACTGCACAACAAAGTAAAATGCAGTGTGTTCTGTGGAGACCTATTGTTGCAGCACAAAATCTTATGGCTCCTATACCACAACCGGGTTAGGCCACCAAAGGCAAGAGGTCCAGCTGAAACCTCATTAATAAATAACGGTCATACCTATTTTTAATGCACAAAAAGTAGTGCTCGGTAGAGGGCACAGTTTTCAACATAACATAAAGACAAACACTGGGCTTTAATAGGGCACCCTATTGCTCAATTAGATTCTATGCCTAGGCCAAATGTTCACCCAGAGGGAGAGAGGGTAAGCACGGTGATGTTGGTTAAATAAGCGACTCCCATTTCTTCATGCATCGAAAATGTGGGGGCACTTTGAGGGACGCATAAGAATCGTCTCAAAAAAATGTTTACAATCGTTTGCAGCTTGACCAGTGGGTGTATTCCCAAATCTCACTCTCATAACGTGCTTTGGAAATGCACTTGGCCCTGTAAATCTGTAGAAGAGCCCAGTGTGTCTACTATCCAAACATGAAGAATAGTTAAAAACAGCGGCATTAGCCCTGACAAAGTCCTCCCTCTTGATACTAACCAGGGGATGCCAGCTTAAGGCAGAATCGTTCAACAAGTCCTGAAAAGAAAACACACTAGTCTTTGGCCCTGGAGATGACCAAACTGTAAATGTGGGCAATTTTGTGGACCGGGGGCCAAAAACTATCACAAAAGATTTCTTATCATTAACGGATAGATCCAGCTCCTCCATGAAGAGGACAAAGGAGTTTGACAAAGACCGCAGACCTCTATTAGATCTGCAAAACACACAAGATGATGGACAGAATGTTGCACATTGGCAAAACAGTCACAAATCTGGGTTTAATCCATTGTTATTTTGCTCACCACGCCACCTCAGTTCATACATGGCCATATGCAAATCAGTCTTGAGCCTGAGCCTCATGGGAACAGTCCAGCCTAAACTGCAGAGCCATGTCTTCCCTGGAACGGAATCAAGCATCCTAGGACCGGTTTCTGGCTATCAGCCGTCATCAGTCAGGATAGCTTGACTCCAGTGGCGTAGTGAACACAGGACCACGTCTGGGCAAACCCTTCTCACATAGGGTGAACAGCAAAACACACAAGATGATGGATGGAATGTTGCACATTGGCAAAACATTCACCCCCAGTCACAGATCTAGGTTTAATCCATTGGTATTTTGATCACCACACCATCCCAGTTCAGTCAAGGCCATATGCAAATCAGTTTTGACCCTGTACCTCATGGGAACAGTCCAGTCCGAACTGCCAAGCCATGTCTTCCCTGGAACTGAATCAAGCATCTTAGGACCGGTTTCTGGCTATCAACCGTCATCAGCCAGGATAGCTTGACTCCAGTGGCGTAGTGAACAGGGGACCCACGTCTGGGCATACCCTTACCACATAGAGTGAACAGCAAAACACACAAGATGATGGACGGAATGTTGCACATTGGCAAAAGATTCACCCCCAGTCACAGATCTGCGTTTAATCCATTGTTATTTTGTTCACCACGCCACCCCAGTTCAGACATGGCCATATGCAAATCAGTCTTGATGGGTGTTCCCAGACGTGCCCTATTAGATCTGGCCATCAAAACCACATTGCCTCCATACAGTAAGACAGGTAGGCAGCGCTGCCCCACGTGTGGGTAATATACATTTAGATAGGCTAAGACCTGCCCAAGGTTATTAATATATTAGTTAAAAAGAAAGGGGGCCAGGATACAATACTTCTGTACCCCTTTATGAATGTTCATGTAGCGTGTAAACTTCAGGTCTTTAGAATAATGTACCGCTGCCACGGTGTCCCTGTGAAGATCCCTTCAAAATATGTCGATGTCCTGGTCCACGCCCATAGACAACATGATCTACCAAAGCTTAGATCTAGTAACTCAGTAGAACGCTGATGAGAGGTCCATAAATGCCACTTGAATGGAGCTGGGGATAGCAACAGTGTATTTACTAAGAACCAGCTATAAGTTCAGACATTGATCTAAAGTTAACCTCCCATGATAAAATCCATACCGGACTTTGGATACAACATTGTTAAAATCAGCACAGTTAGAAAGTCTATCCAGGAGGATACACCCACCTACCTTGACCACTGAGTCGAACAACTAGATCAGCCTTTAACAATGGGTACTATCACTATCTCCCTTCTTTAAAACGGGTATAATGATGGGCTTTGAATATTAAAGAGGGTGGAAAAGCCTTTACTGCCGCATTGATGAGGGTGGTCAGGATTGGTACCCAAACCTCTGCATCTTGTATGTAGAGGTCATGTGATATCCCATCAGGGCCAGGGGCTTTATTCGTAGATTTCCCATGATGCTTTTCCTGGCCTCCTCCGTGGAAAATGTTAAATCAGCTTTCCCTTCTACAACACTCTTTCCCCCCGCAAAGTAATTAATAAACAGTTACATCTGTCAAGGTATTAGAAGCGAAGGGATTATGTAGATGTAGTATTCTCATGTCATGATATTTCTCCTATGTTACCCTTTCCCTAGCTGCTTAGCCTGTGTGTATGTTCTGAGTGGAATGTTAGTGTGTGGAACTTATGTAGAATGCCTGGGTGACTGGATGAAGAATGACAGTTGGTGAGAGGGGCTGAGCAACTAGCAGGCTGCTCGTGGTGGGGTTGTGATTTAACACCTACAGGACTTATATACCTGTTATGATTACTTGATGAAGACTTTTACTACTTGTTAACCAACCTGTGAATAAACCTACTTAGTTTTTATCATACTAGTGTGGCGTGATTACTACAGTAGTATTGTCTAGGTTTTCTAAAAAATATAGGTCAATAACAAGAAAAAAATACTTTAAAAGTTCAGAAAAATGCAAAGTTCATGGAGTTCTATTTACAATGTAAAGCATTAACCTTGCAATGTAGTGTGACTAAATATATGTGCACAAACTCGTACTATACCATCAACTAATTAAAACTTCCTGTAACCTCATGAAATGTAGACCAACTGCCCAAATGTTTCACGTTCTTTCAATTAGAAATACATTTTTGACATTTAAACAAAGTTTCTCCATAATATTTGGCTTTACCTAGAGAACAGCATCATTAATAACTAGAGAGCAGTATCATCATCATAATTGTACATCATTATTAGCTTTTTTTCTAGTATGTTCTTTGTTACCAATGTAGTAAACTCGAATTACAATTGTTAATCTACAAATCCAATTCCATAATTTGAACCGAGTTGTAGAGGCCAGAAGTTGAGGCTCGTAGATTGCTTAAGAGTCCTGGTTAGGTATCTTAATTACCTGTATTGTTTAAGACCACCAAAACCATATATGCACAACCAGATATGATTTGCGATTGTTCAGGGACAATCACAGTTTCTCTGAAGATGTAAATAAGGACTCCAAATACAAGAAATATATGTATACATTTTTAAATGTATAATTGTGTGTTTGTAGCACAAACCAGGTGTCAAAGCACTTGGTTTACCCTAAACCAGGGAATTTATGTAAGCTGGTTACCACAAAATAGGGGCCATCACATAAGCGCAAATGAAAGGATATATTGCAATGCAAATTATGAGCCGAATAAGATGATGCAATTGGGCATTAATTAGTTAAAGATCAGGAGACTATTGCATTATATATATTTAGAGGGTGTACTTTTCAACCTGTACCCCTGCACATAAAAAGACTAGACGTGGGTCCTTGGGATCAGTTCAACATTCCACTTCAAAAGCCGAATCACAAAATATTTTTGACTGGTGCTATTGAGGTAGTTTTTGCTCTAAACATTTTTTACCACTGTACTATGAAATCAGAATTCTGGCATGGTAATGTGTAACACGAATATTAGTGAACATTTGATGAGAGGCATTTTGCTGTGCTGATAATATTTTGTTTATTGTGCTGTTGTGTTTTTGTGTTACATTATTGCAATGTTTTTTTTATTTTGTTGTGCTGTAGTTTTGTGTTGTGTTTTTGTTTTTGGACTGTCTTGTTGTGAAGTGCCATGTTATGTTTTAATTGCATTGTTTTATTGCTTTGAGTGTGTTATAGTGTTATGTTTAGTTGTTTACTTTAGATAAGTTAACAAACACAACTATATCTATAAGCTTAAATGCAGTACAATGTCTTGAAAAGTTCTATCACAAGCAACCATTTACCGCTTTCTGAGGTGGGAAAATAGCGCTGCTCCTGTTATATTCCATATAGATACTATAATATAGGCCTCATTAAACTTGTTAGCCTTCACCTATATTCTCTCCCTACATTACACTTGTCACGGTTTACATGGACTCATCTTTTTACTAGATATTACACTGCATTCAGAACGCGGTTTGTCCTAGTCCAAAATCTCATACATTATGCATGAGTGTTCTTGGAGGAACAGCAGGACTGCCATCCCCTGTATGAAATCAATGTACAAAGTTCATGCCTGACGTCATCCTTAGACCGACCCAGTAATACAACTGGGGAGACCTACGGGTATATATACATCGCATCTTGCTAAGATAGTTAGAGGAGATTGAGACTTCTCGGACGACACACTGACCAGAAAGGCTGAGGTTCCTGCATGCAGATCCTCCAGCTCGCAGCAGTCTAACATCCCTAGCGGGATTTCCAGCTCGAGACCAGGCGGAGTCCTGTAGCCTCACTTCAGATAATGCGGCTGACTGAATCCTAGTGGAATTCTTGGCTTAACATCCACACCCATGCTAGGTACACTTAGGTACATCTAGACAGGGAGGCATTGTAGGAGTGCTTATCTTTTATCATGAATTTAATATACTTGAATGTATTCATGATTTTAGTAAGATGGTAGTACTATACCATCCTTTTACCTTTATAGTACTGTTAATCATGTATATCTTATACGGTCTAAGAGTTGTTGCAGCACATCTATTCAACACCAGAATAACAACTGTTCAATAAATGATTATTGAAAATGCCCAGCTTGTTTAATTCGGTGTATCTCTCTGAGACAGACTAAGTGAACACGAGCGAAAGGTGGTATAATATTTCCACGGTCCTGAGGGATCAGGGTTGTTATGCTCAATGGTTGCCAAGAACTATTCCCTCATTGGTAAGAGGAGAGTATAGTGGCACTGTGAGCTAGCTTGTACAAAAAGGGCCAACATACCCAGTGAGGGTGATCAGAGTTCGTCTGACACCAATCCGACAGTGTATGTTGTCTAAACACACAGATCCTGTATATTTTCTATTGGAACTACACGACACGCCAGGTCCTCAAACATGTGATATAACAGTGATCAGGGCTGGCTTCAGCACTGTTGGAGCTACAACCTCTTCCTCGGATTCCCTCATGATCACCGGGAAAATGTGCAAGTGATCCCTCCACAGACACTCTCTCACATATATTTAATTTGTTTTAAACCACTGGTGAAGGATGACTTTACTAATAAGAATATCTACCCAAACAAACCCTTTACAGCAACATTAGGAATAGATAATGAAACACTGGGGTGGGGGGGGCATAATGTCCAACCCTATTTTTTGAAGTTTGCATGAAGTTCTTTGATTACAGTTCATAACAGTCACTGTTCTATATTTGGGTTGTATCATATAAGCTGTGGCAGCAAAAGCAATAATTCACTCAGCTATCCAAATAAAATACAGATCTGTGATCTGCATGGCAAGAGTTCTTTGCAGCAGGCATATTAACTATCTGCACTACTTTATGGTAAGTGAAAACTGCCACTAGACAAAACTCTGATTTCTCTCTCAAGCTGGAACATTATCACAAGAGTTATCTTGAAATTTTAATGCTGCATAAAAAGTGGATGCACAAGGAACTATGCCGCAGGTGTTTTTAAATCATAAGTTATTGCGAATCACAGCGCTCCCACTAAGGTCACCGCCCCCTCTACAGGTCAGCGCTCAGTGCAGGCGCACCAGTCGGACTGACCTATTTCCGGCTGTGACAGTGAGCTCAAAACTGTGGCTCTACCCATGCTCACTTGATGTACTTTGGCCACAGGTGTCTATCAATAGATATGCCCTAGGTCGTACTTATTAGATGAGGGCAGTTAATTTGAATTAAGAAAATTCGGCATGTGTGGTTGAGGGTTTTCTATAGATATGTTGCGGGCCCTTGCACAATTACTAGATTTTATCAACTGCAGATTACACCACCTTACAAACAAGTCCATAAAGAAGTCAATATACGAATGTCCGTCCAGATTTTGAGAGAAATCAAAATTCTTTATTCTTCTTCGCAATATTAACAACTGAACACCAAAAGCCAAACAGCCAACACATTTTATTCTATACCAAGGACTTCCTCAGGGCTGTAAAACAATGTTTAAAAACACTTATGTAATACGCTACCATGAAATGCATATTGCTATACATGTAATTCATTATGCACACACACAATTAATAACATAGCATAAAAACATACACATACACAGCAAGCTGTATCGCAAACCCAGAGAGAGCAATAGTGTATTACATGCTACAAGTGCACATCCAAAGGCAACCATTAATAACTTTCCATATGGAGAAATGTTGAGGGTGCGCAGGAATTATAGTGATACCAATGTGTTCAGAGAAAATTTGAAAACAACTAGGAAAAGATTTGAGAAAAGAGGCTATAAGCAAAAGATATTGGATGAAGCGTAAAAGAAAGCAATGCAAAAATCCAGGGAACCTACATTACAAGAGCGGGGTATTGCAAATGCTAGCCAAAATACTCGGTCTTCAATCAATTTTGTTACAAAATATAATAAACACAGTCAGGACATTTATAAGATTCTTTCTAAACATTGAAAGCTGTTACAGGAGGTGCCAGGAGTGATGGGGGAAATCTCAATAAAACCGAAAGTGACTTACCGAAGGGGAAGAACACTGAGAGAGACATTTATGTGGGCAGTACAACACGGACGCTTAAAACTAGAATTCAGAAACACATAAGGGTGATCCAGCATCAAGATACTAGATACTCTATGACTGCACATATGAGGGTGCGCCTTGGTGGGAGACCGGATATCTGGTTCCATGGCATAGATCATATCCTTTTGAGAATGAGAGGGGGGACAGGGAGCTGTCCCATTGTCAAATTTAGGTGGGTTTGATATGCCTGTTACGCTGTACCAAGATGGGACGTAATACTGATGAGGAGCTACATTATTACAGTAGTTCTGTATGTATCATTCAAATTGAGTTATTAGAGAGAATATTATTACCATCTGAAGTTGCCAAACGGGGAAGATGACTTGGGAATGAAATGTGGCTAATTTTCTCTGTATAACCATGCAATAAAGGGATTGAATGTATAATTTTTAACATTGGTATAATGTGGATTCGATGCGCATCTATATACCTTCTTGCCATTGTTCTGACTATGATACAAATGCACTTGATGCTTACACAATTGAAAAATAGGATGTGGATAATCTTCTTTGTATAATTGTGGAACAAAGGGATAGAATTCGTTATTGTTGGTATGAATGCAATATGGATTAGACACGCATATATATACTTCTTCAACATATTTACTATGATATAAATATACATGATGTTAACATAATTTTTACAAAAACAACCAATGTAATGGATCGGGCACTCTCTGGCTGATGAATGTTTTGTGCTTTTTGAGGAGAATCAAACCCTTGGTCGTGGGAGTTGCTGTATTCCGCTCTTGTTATTTGAGCTATGTCTCATTATTGAAATTCTTACCAATTTCTTGGATAAATATAAAGCTTGACACTTACCTACTTTTCCAATATATCTCTTTTGGTATCAAAAGGAGATAATATAGCACGATGAAGGATTTGAACTCGCGACCGTTGGAGTTGTTGCAATCTTTGCGTTTTGCAATCCGAGGTATGTTACATTAGTTAAAAACTTACCTGTGATTTGGCCAGATATGTGTGCCTATAACGTTGGGTGTTTGTTATTAATCACAATTGAACAAACGGCAGCAAAAGCTCATTGCGCTGTACTATAATTTCTTTGTCGTATGTTCCAAGAGTTCATCAGCAATTTATGAGCGTTTTTCAATTCGTGGTTCTATTATGGGCGTGTGTTAACTTACGCAACTCTATCTAAGCAAAAAAATAGAGTTTGGTATTTTATCTGTTCTTTACATCGCTTTTTTGAAACCAAAATGATACAATGAAAACTTGTGGAGGATTCCTATTTGGGGTATTATGTCACATGGTTGTGTCGGTTGACAGTTTACGTTATCCGACGCAACCAGGTGCTTAAATAAGAGGAGCAAGGTTGGGCATTTTTTCGCGTGTATACCAAACAATTTGTCGGCTATGTATCGTAAAAACGGGACATTTTGGTAAGTGTAGACCAGACTTGGATATATTTCCTTTTTTCTCTTGCCAAGCTGGGTGTGCAGCCATTGGGGTATTGATCTTTTCTGTTGAAAAATACTAGGCTGGGAGGAGTGAAAGTAGCGTAAGACATTTTGAAGGTATTTTTGAATAAGGGTTTTTTCTATCTTAATGATCCGAGAATACATCGTGGATATGTATTATGTGGGTCTTCTTGAAGCACAATGTCGGACTTAGCACTTTTATGGTCTGGTCGGGAGGGACTGATCCGAGTTAAGCTTAAACCTATGGGCTAATATCACGCTACTCGCGTTAGCTTTGAAGACCCTTTGATACACGAGATAGGTTTTACCCTATGGGTTAACATCATGGTACTCACGTTAGCACTGAAGACGCTTCAGCATGCGCGATATGGATAATGGCGGAAGGTTGAGATCGGGAGTCGCTCTTTGAAGTAACTATGTATCCAATGTTGTGGAAGGAATTTGAATGTCTCTTGGAAATGGGGACATGCATTTGGCAACTGTTTCAATTTGTATAAGTTATGAGTTAGGTAGGGGCCACTTGAACTTTATGTATATACGATACAAAAGGAGGCTGGTTGCTTAATGATGTATATTTTTATTACAGGCACGTCAGCCGTTCATACTTTATATCTTCCGAGCCGGATATTGGCCCGAGGCAGTCCAATTGGTAAGCGGGTGCTCATTATACTGGGTATCGGAAAAAGCTGGTAGAGCTGTGACTGGCGAAATGGGGTTGCATCAATATGATTAAACGGTTGGGGACTTGAGCCATGATAGATCCTAAGAAGGATGTGGACTTTAAGTTCTTCAAGAGTATTAGAACTAATATATTATGCTCGGATGGCCTTGTTTTTTGACTATCGTTTCTTTCTCTTTTTTTATATGTTGCAGGCATAATTAGACTTAATTAGTCCTTGCCTGCAGTTACTCTAGATAAAAGCGGTAGGCCACGGTGACTGACCAGTGGAGTACATTAGATGACTACGCACGCAGATTTGGGTCAAAATTTGAAAACATCTACTTGATTTGGTAGGTGCAATCTTGATGTAGTGTACAATGGGTTTGGATTCGAAATTGAGGATCATACTTGTATCTGGGTTTGAACACTAGCTATACTCCAGTAGAGAAACTGGGGAATGCTTTCCAAAAATGCTCTGAAGTTGATTTCTTTTCAACAATGTAGATACAATGTACAATTCCCTTTTTCTCCTGAGATGAATTATGTCCAACTAATGGGTAACAATGCAATGTTTTTACAAAAGGTTTAAATAAGGAGTACGGCTAGTTGTATTAATAAATTAAATCATCTGTGAGGCTTTTAGGTTAAAAATTAGAGTTTTGTCAATCTCTTGTAGATACGTCAGGCTCTCCTGTTTTATGCTATGTTATTAATTGTGTGTGTGTACATAATGAATTACATGTATAGCAATATGCATTTCATTATAGTGTATTATATATGTGTTTTTAAAAGATGTTTTACAGCCCTGATGAAGTACTTCGTGTAGAACGAAACACGTAGGCTGTTTGGCTTTTGGTGTTCAGTTGTTAATATTGCGAAGAAGAATAAAGAATTTTGATTTCTCTCAACATCTGGACGGACATTCGTATATTCACTTCTTTATGGACTTGTTTGCAAGGTGGTACAACCTGCAGTTGATAAAGTGTATTTTTGGTTGTCCTAACCGCCCCAGAGGAACGGCAGGGGCAGTGGAGTTGCACATGCTGTGAGCATAAGGCTTTGTGCTTAGTTTAAACAAGTGGGGAGATTATATAAAGAGTGAGGTGCATCACAAAACCAGGGGAGTTTTTGTATAGGTTGGCTGTTCCCTTGTTGCTTTGGACAATTACTAGATTATCTATATATAAATTACTTTGTCTGACATAAATAACAAATATAAATCAAGTAAACAATAGGGAAAGTTCAGAAATACTCATTTTGGCTAACCAAATAATTAGAGCTCTGTTGATAAAATAGGTAAATGTATGGCGGAAGTTTACATCTCCACCGGAAATGTAATTGTAATGTTTTTCCCTGTTCACCAACATTCTCTGTAGCATACCTGGAAAGCTGCATCAGTAACATGTTTCGAGGTGTACAAAGGAAATTTTATGTGACTATTCTAGTGGGCTATCATTCCCGCTGGTGCAAAATTCTACATTCTTTTGCATGACCAGAGTATATGTGGGGATATAGATATATTTATATATATCTCAAGACAATACACTCTTAGGCTTAAAGTGCCCCAGAACTTATGCCAAAATAAAAGCAGTAAAGTCTGAGTAGTTACCATGTTTAGGTGGAGCACAGCTCCTTTATATGGTGCACCCTAAAACATCACTGATAATCTAGATCTGCTTACCTAAAATATTTGAGCAGCGGGGAGTTGAGTTCAGTGGGGAGTTAGGCCTGGGGAGTTGGGTGCAGGCCCTTGCAGCAGGGAATAGGCATATGGACTCACATCGGTGAGTTGTGCACAAGGACTGGCGGGGGCGAGTCATCTTATGTTGTAAGGGAGACATACTGGGTTTGTCAAAACATCAGCAATAACTATAATCAAATGTATAGTTCGTATTATCACGCATTGTAATGCCATAAAACATTTTGAACACATTTATAATTCATTTCCCCCATCCGTTTTTATTATTATTGTGGGTGTTGCGAGCTATCCTGGACATCCACTTCTTTTTATTTTCAGTGGAGGACATGGAGGAGCCCCAGGCCCCATGGCTCTGCCAGCTCCACTGCATGAACCCATCCTTGATATAGCTGGAGATGTTTATTTTTTCTCTGGTCCCGCCAGGCTGTAGGAAACACTATTTCCCCACCCGCAAAAGCACGGGCAAGGAAACAAATATATACTCCTACATGGCAAGAGCATTTCTTCAGATCCCGCCAGGTGGGAGCATGCAAGTCTTCCCTGCCTGCACTCTCGTGGGCATGGAAGCAATGTCCTGGGGGTGGGCTACCTGACACACCAGGTACCCGGAGCGCTTTGAGGCTTGGGGAGGGGGGCATGCAACCTCTCCCCTTTTAATAATATCCAGCTTTGGGGATGGGGTCTCCAGAACCTTTCAATACTCAGGCAGGGGGTCAGAGAGGAGGACACAAAGGCTCTGCACAAGGGGATAAAGGGTTACCCATATTAAATGTAGTGATTGAAGTCCACTGTGGGGTTATTTGCTGTAGAGCACACATAAACTACTGCAATCGTGGTTAGGGTTAACCTTGGAACCTTTACCCTATTGGTTGTGAGTCACCCACAAGCTGATTCCAGGGATCCATGTTTCACACCAATGCCTCTTCTTTTGAATGCTATTGAACCTCTGGACGTACATAAGAAGGATGCACCTGCTGTTTGAGGCCTGTAGGATACCTGAATTTTATTTAATATTTATTTATATACTTTATTTGTAGAGCGCACTGTCACTTAACAGGCCTCCTGGCGCTAGCAAACTCAGAGTGCAGTATATAAGTGTGCCCAAAAAGCAGACAGCAAACTAGGCTTTAGGAAACAACCAAGTTTTTAATCTCCATCTGCAAGGAAAGAGGTCACTGACTTGTCTCAGCTCCAATGGGAGTTCATTCCAAAGTTTACCAGCTGCTACACCAAAGGTTCTGCCACCCGATTTAACTGTCCTGAACCTCGGTATCTTAACCAGTCTCTCCGATGAGAAGCGGAGGATTCTAGCAGGATGTACCACTCAAACTTTTTCTGAATAGAAGCAGGCCCTATCCCATGCAGGGCTTGAAACACTAGACAAAGGGACTGAATCCTCTGAAGTCTATCAAGAAGAAATTTCGAAGACTCTAAGAGACGGGCATTGCAATAATCTAATCTGCTAAGAATGGTACTTCGTGCCACTAACGCACATGCGTGAGGGGGCAACAAGGGAAAGATTTTCCGCAGTGACCTGATAATACCAAAACAACAGCACACCATTTTAGTAATCTGAGCCTCCATTGTGAGTTTGTTGTTAACCATAATGCCCAGGTTTCGGACCGTTTCAACTGGCCTAACAGCGGTCGAAGTGTCGATGGGCCAGAAGTTACTGGGCAGCACAGAAGGTACCCTGTCCACTGAGCAGTAAAGCACCTCAGTCTTACCCGCATTAAACTGCAGCGAGTTTTCCTTCAGCCAAAGAGCCGTGTCACGCATGCAGCCATGAAACACTTCCAGTGAAGTTGACTGATCTCCCTCCAAAGAGAGAACCAGCTGCATGTCATCAGCATAATTTACAATGTTAACATTATGCTCTTTGATGACTGCAATCAGGGGTTTCATATAGATATTGGATAAAATGGGCCTAATTGCCGAGCCCTGTGGCACGCCGTACCGAGATGTTGGAAAAGGCAGATTGTTAAGGGGGATGGACACTGCTTGCTTTCTATCCAATAGAAAGGACTGGAACCACCTAAAGGCACAACCCGTCACCCCCACCTCTCTCAGCCTTCTCAGCAGAGTCCCATGGTTGACCGTATCGAAGGCAGCAGACAGGTCAAGCAGAATAAGAACAGCTGCCTGGCCCCTGTCTGCCTGCATCTGAAGCTCGTCCATAACGGTCACCAAGGCCGTCTCGGTGCCACGGGCAGGCCGAAAACCAAACTGAACCTCCTCCAACAGTTTGTGCTGTTCCAGATGATTAGAAAGAGTACTGCTAACCACTCGTTCTACAATTTTAGCCGGAAAAGTCAGAAGAGAGATAGGTCTATAGTTCTTAGGGCACTCCGGGTCAAGAGAGGGTTACTTTACCAAAGGTGTCACCAGTGCCTATTTCCATTGGGACGGAACCACTCCATTAGAAAGAGATTGATTGCAGACTAAACAGAGTGTGGGAAACAACTCTGCCTCAAACTCTTTCCAAATTTTTTGTGGTACAGGATCCAGAGGGGAACCAGAAGGGATACCACGTGCCAGATTGCGGAAGTCCTGAACTGCCAAATCGACAAACTCCGATAAGTAATTGACGGCAAAGCTTTCTGAGATGGTACCAGAAGCATCAGTGCTGTCATGGAGATGGGCTTTGCCTTTACACTGTGTTAAGTTAGCATGAGCTTATTAGAAGTTTAAACACCATTTTTTCTCTCTGCTGCTTCTGCACAAGGCACACAATATTATATATGTTTAGAGTCTAGCAGATTATTTTGCTTCACAGAAGAATAATATGTTTTCCTATAGTATCAGCCCTGCTTGGTAAGCTATGTCTGAATAGTGAGTGCCGAGGTCTTCAAGGTTATTTCAACACAGTGGTTGTTGTTCGGTCTGATCAGAGCACGTCCTAGACATAACACATATGCAGCTGTGGCCACCTCTGATTTTGGCGCGTTTAATAATGCACTGCGCAGAGCATGCACAGACAGTTTGGAGAACATTTGCATGCAGAGAGCTGGCGTAGAAAATTATGTGATCCCTTTCTACTAGGACCAGAGGTATAGGGCCGCCCTTGTAAACCCAAAGAGACCTTCTGTAGATATAATATAATATACTAGCAAGGGAGGGTAAGACTGAGGTGCAATTTAGCCTTCTTCCCTTTAGCATTTTAACATGCTTTCTCCCTTTGTATTTTATAGAATAATAACTATGCTGATAACCTTGTTGCTTATAATATGTTTGCTTGTATTAGCTAAGATACTGCGCTTGAGAACACGGCATTAGAAATAAATATTTCAAACGTGCACGTGTCTTCATTTACTCCTCGTTTTGGACAGGTATGATAGTATAACGAAAGAGTGTTCATGTGTTCCACGTTTCCTGAGGTGTTCTAAGTCCATGTTCTGGGTTGTCTAATCATTGGGGGTATGGAAGAACCAATGAGACACTGATTGCTAGTCTGATAGGGGATTTTGGATGCTAAGGTGAGTTTTGGTACACCCTAATTCACTGAGGTTCCAAGTCTCTATGCACAGTTCTGTGTAGGAGTAGAATCCCTGCCACAGTGCCACTCTCCACAATATCAGTAATACCCATAGTATCCATAATTCCAGACGCAGGTTGCTGGTGATCCCCCCAGGTCATCAATAATAGTTTTGATTTTATCATGAAAGAACCTAGCCACGTTCTCACAAAGTTCTTGAAAGGGCGGTATCAGATTCTAGGTGCAGTCTGGGCTGGTTAAGCTGTTCAAGATGTTAAAGATACTTCTAGAGCCATTAGGGGCATAAAGAATCGTTGTGGAGTAATATTCCTCCTTGGCCCTGTTAATCTCCTTCTTATAACCCACAATCTTAGATTTTCAGGCGTGCTTACCCTTGTCCTTATAGTCCCGTATCCACCTCCTCTCTGCATGTTTGCAATCAAATTTCAGGTTTTTTAAGATGTCTTTAAACCAAGGGGCCGATGGTCTACCCTGCTTTTGTGATTTTTTAAAGGGGCTAGTAAATCTAGAGCCAAAGTAATCTTCAAGCAGAGAGATGCATAGTTCTCCTCCACCTGCTTATCTAGTGAAAAGCAGTCCTCTACCTGAAACAAGGGAAACAAGGGGGCAGAACCCCTCTTACGCAGGAGAGCCTTCCAGTCTCTACTGACATATTCGCTCAAAGTACAGGCTGTCCGATTATTGTGAGTAGCAATGTTCACAAAAATGTGATAAGAAAATGATCAGACCAATCCACAGGCAAAATTTCCACAATATTAAGATGTTGAGCCCATGAGAAAATTAAATCAAGTATGTACCCACCCTTATGAGTGGCCTTGGACACCTGCTGAAAGAGGCCAAGGCCTTTACATGAATGGAGAACAATGAAATAACCTGAGTCAAGGGATCCATTCAGCCAGAGATTAAAATCACCCAGAATCACTAATCTGCGGTGAGCTGCGGCCATGTTGGTGAAGATCTCCAGCAATGATTGCTGCCGAAGCACACTAAAAATGACATGACCATGGTCATTCTTAATGGCAAAGCCAAGTAGTTAAAAACCTTTAACCACATCAATATCAATGGTGACCAAATTCCAGGTGTCTTTATAAATCAACCCAACCCCACCACCCCTCCCACTCAATCTCGGTTTATGACAAATTTTGTAACAGGGCGGACAGGCCCAGCCGGGATCAACCTCACATTCAAAGTGAGTCCAGGTCTCTGTCATGAACAAAACATCTAGTTCATGAAATTCCAGCATCAACTGAATTTCCACACTGTGCTTGGGCAGAGATCTTACATTTAATAGCCCGCAAGACAAAAGGCCTTTATTTAAAAAGTCTGACGTCGGAAAGGCAGACTCAGCAAGACTAAAATCCCCCTTATCTTTACCCGACTCACCAATATAGTGAAGCTCTTCACTGGTGTAACTTATAAGACGACACCCACTGTCAAATCCCAAACTATCAGCAAAAGGGGCAGTGTGGCTGGTGCTGAGCACGTCCTTAGCGCAGACGGGCGCAGATGGGCGCAGATGGGCACAGACGGGCCAGCCTTTGGGGCGCCTTTGGCGCGCCCACTGCGCGTGTCTGCTGCGTCCTCGCGGCAGCGTTGTTTTTTATTCAGAGCAGGGGCATGGAGAGATAGACCGCTAACTCCTAAGATGGCGGGTCCGCTCGCACGGACGGACCCCGTGAATCAGATAGAGTGAGAAAGTCCTGGCAGGAGGGAGATGAGCAGAATCACCCCCTGAGCAGTCCAAATGAAAGTGAATTAAAAACAAGACCCCTGGTAAACAAAGCAACCCCCCGTTAAAAGCGTGAGTGCAGAGAGAGTGGAACGGTGATGGCAACTCCCTGCTACACACAAAAACACAGCCTCTGAGAAGCCAATCGAATGCTACACGGTCGCGCCAGCGTCGATTTTTATTCTGAGCAGGCGTGGAGAGCTAGACCGCTAACTCCCAAGATGGCGGGTCCGCTCACATGGACGGACCCCGTGAATCAGGGAGAGCGAGAAAGTCCTGGCGGTAGGGAGATGAGCAGAATCACCCCCTGAGCAGCCCAAATGAAAGTGAATTAAAAACAAGACCCCTGGTAAACAAAGCAACCCCCCGTTAAAAGCGTGAGTGCAGAGAGAGTGGAACCACAATGGCAACTCCCTGCAACACACAAAAACATAGCCTCTGAGAAGCCAATTGAGCCAATTGAAGGACTGGACGTGGTCCTACTTGTCCCCAGGACAAAGAAGTAGACTCAAAATGTCAGGTGGCGGACCTCTTCTGTTAGCTATAGGTCTACAACAAGCTACAGAGGCCTGTTCCAGGATCGGCCCAGCTGACAAGTTTCAGCTCAACCTGACGTGGACCCTGCTGGTTGTCTCTGTTGAAGTGAATCTTGAAACCCCAAAAGCTGTTACTGAGGTAGTGGAACCCTTGACTGCATTTAACAACTGGACTTCACCTAACATCTCTGAAAACCTGGAACTTAGAAACATTTTGGACATGAAGTCCACTAGAGGACCAGGACAAACCAGCCAAGCTGAGCCACCCAAGGTGTGTGGATGCAGCTCTGATGAAACTGTTTATCGCTGCTCTGAACATTTCCGCAGCAGCAAATCTGATCGAATCCGTCACGGGCCATTGCTGGAAAACGAAACGAAGCCTGGAGCACTTGTGGTAGCAGCTTACCAAGGACTGCACACATGCTTATCGCTCTACTTACAGTCCACTTCTAATATTACTCATTTGTGGTAGCAGCTTATCAAGGACTGCACACATGCTCATCGTTCTTCATACAGTCCACTTCTAATACTATTATGCAATTGAAATACTACCTCTTATGTTACTGATGATATCCATCTAACGGCCCGTGACGTTTGTCCACATCTTTATTTCCTAATATCGGAATCTTGATATTGGCATCCTTACTACTTTACTGGCCAGCTTTCTTGTCTACGTTATGGTGTCGCATTGAGATCTACCAACATACTTGCCCTGACGAAGCTCCCATGGTTGGGGAGCGAAACGCGTTGGCTGTCCTAAAAATGAAAAAATAAAAGAAAATATATTTTTGATACAACGTGGTCCTGTTTTACTTCATGCTTGGTGCTGCCTCCATTCTTTCTCTAAAGTCTTCATCTGGATTTCCAGTGGGACCAAACCGCAGCAGGTCCTGGAGGTTGTCAGCACAACAAAGACTGAACACTTTGAGGGACGTTGGAAAATAGAGGTGCTGGTTGTCTGATCCGCTGTGGAATATTCTCTTTTCAAACCAGCCAAGCTGAGCCACCCAAGGTGTGTTGATGCAGCTCTGATGAAACTGTTTATCGCTGCTCTGAACATTTCCGCAGCAGCAAATCTGATTTAATGGCACCCACAGCCTTGCCCAGCTAGACGATTAAAAGTACTGAAAAAGAGACTAAGTCAAAAAGTGAAAATGTTGACTGGGTGAAGGCACTAAAAGTATTTGACAGGAATTCTCTGAGTGCCAAATTTGAATTTACCCACATGTAGCTTTTTCTCCAAA
Source organism: Lissotriton helveticus (assembly GCF_964261635.1). NCBI lineage: Eukaryota > Metazoa > Chordata > Amphibia > Caudata > Salamandridae > Lissotriton > Lissotriton helveticus. Next base: position 1,771,655,335 of record NC_136063.1, read on the forward strand.
CCTAATGACTTCACTTGGACATAATCCAACTCCTTTCTGAAGTTGTGAAGCCCTTAGAATAAAGCGACTTCTAAACAAGACTAAGTCCCAAGATAACACCTCTGACCGGGACAGACCTGGATGGTGTATTCGACCCATGCTCCATTGCAGTTGTCCTGACATCACAACTAGGTCTTGGTCAGCTTTAACCATTTAGCCCTTATTGACGCTTAGTGCTTTTTTGTGCTATTTTCATTTATACATTTAAAGATTCATAGCTCAGGTACCCCTATTGGATTTTTGTAATTTTTATTTAATTTTTTTCATTAAATTATTCTTCATTTGTATAGTTTGGAGTGGGATTATTATTCTGTATTGGACTTTTAACTGCTTCTACACATTTTCCTAAGATAAGACTGCACCATTGCTACCAGGGTTTGGGCATAATTAGACCTAACAAGAGAGTTACCTAATAACATGTTGCAGACTAACACCAACCTCAATTAATATTTCTCTTTCTCATGAGCACCCAATGGTTCAAGGCATTCCTGTCATATCCCCAAAATATGGAACCAGCCTCCTTCTTAAAAGCTTTTTAAAAGGGTTTTGAATTTATTCAGCGGTTGTATTGAAAAGAAGTTGATACCCTAATACCAATTAAATCTAACTTAGATTTTGGGCAATGTTTTCTACTAATGCTCATTACATACATTTTTGGTTTATTTAAGTTTTAATATGTTTTATTCACGAATGTATTTGATGAAACCTGGCAGAATTTCATTAGATTCCTAGAAGACTGAAAAAGAAAAGTAGAGGCGGAAAACTAACTTTTTGTCCACAACTGAACTTATTTAGGCATACCATTGAACTAAATGTATCATTCTAGACCTACGACAAACTAGTTAGATAGTAGTGACACTATACAGCTGACGAGTAAGAAGGATTCTACATAGCAATTGTTATACCAGAGAGAACACTAGAAAATCCTCCACTTCAGTGCATACCACAAATTAACCATAACCTGCCATGCAGTTTATTTTTGCATGTCAAACATATGTGTCTGTATTTGTGTGAGCCCTGTTCTTCTAAAATCACATATGGCTTAAGAAGATAATATAACACTCATGCAATCATAATATGAAGATTCCCAAAGGCTCAAAATGGGCTGCTGGGAAGGACTGCAATTTCCCTATATGAGAAAGCTGTTTCAAGAGCTCGCTGAAAAGTCAGGGAACACTATGATCCAGGCCTGGTACTGGGGTATAATTTCCTGGGGTCCTCTTAATGTGAGTCCATAAATAGGAAACCAAGTTTCCACCAGAAAAAGTGCATTTTTAGCACTTGACTCTTGAATGTACGCCACTCACAGCAATAAAAACAACAAAATCAATGTCCAGCAAATGTTTTTTAGAAATAAAAAGTACTTTAAAGCAAGCAATAAAAATACTGCACACAAAATTACAAATCTATCCAAAGTGACAGGTTGCAGATCTAAAAGGTGTCTTAAGTGGGTTTTACAAGGTTTAACACAGTGCGAAATATTTCACTCTTTGTGTTTGTCAGATCAGTTAACAAACACTAAAACTCTTGCCCCTTACATTGTTCTATGGGATTTCACAAAACAAATCACTGGCCTATTGGCCTCACAGAGAGTGCTAACAATCAACGCGCAAAGGCGTCTTGACTTCAGTCAATCTCTGTAAAGAATGAGGCCTACTGCCTTTGTCACAATATAAGGTCTTTGCCTAACCAAAACAGGCATTAGCTTTATAACACTAGTTCTCCCATCAGAGAACTAAAATGTCTCTTGGCCAGAAGTAAATAAGTAATGCTTGAGCTCTCATTTGAGAGAACTAGTAGCATGATACGAAGACTTAAAGTTAATAAGATAAAGTCCCTTAGAGGTAGGAATGATAAATCCCCCTGGCATGAACTAAGTTAAATGCATGAAGTCGTAAGATATCTCAAATTTTTGTTTGCTCGATTTGCCTTGTAACACACAATGTTGCAAGCCCACAATCTAAATGATCAGCTGGTCCTGCTCGATTGCATGTGTGCTTATGCACCCATCCCTATGAGTGTTATGCATGCACTAAAGAGAGGAGCAGGCAGTGTTAGGTGAGTTGAGATTCAAAGTGGCAATACCATGATGGGCTGTGATCCTCGAGGTGCTCCTATGCTTCCCACCTTTATTTTGCAGGCAGCACATGTCAACTGAAGGAGGAGGGGTCTCAAGGACTGCAAGAAGATACGAAGGTGAGCTTGAAGGAAAACTTCAGTTGGTCCTGGTGAGTGTGCGCTGGGATCCCTGCCCAGTGGATGCACCAGTGAAATGGGGAATCCTCTTCACTTGGCAACAGTGCCAGAAATGCTAGATAACTGCATTCCTGCTTTTGCAGGTGATCCCATGAAGGACAAAAGATGTATCAAGTAACACACACACAGTAAGGAATATTGCTTGAGCTGTAACATATTAGTTACTGAGCATTTTACAATAATAATAATAATAATCATAATAATAATAATAATAATTATAATAATAACACAGGTCTTGCTCTTTTCGAACGGTCTAACGCTGATTTTGCCTTATACTTACTAAGAGTGAATATATGCTGATAGAGGTCAACAATCTAACATTGATTATTCAGCATAATTGTGCCCCAGAAGTAATTTATAAAAGAGGGATTATTTGTAAAATATGAACTCACCTTATTACTAGGTTTTTGGAATTTTAATAACAGTAGCACGACTTGTCATTAGGATTGCACGAATATCCTGAAGTCATAGCGGCCATAGACAACTGACTTGACATGTTATTGTTTATGAGCAATTTCTGATCTATGCCTGGCACTCAGGCATTCAGAATACAGAAGAGGAGCAAAAATTGTTGCGCGTGCCTGGTAGATAAAATGCGATTACCTATTATACAATCTTCCCTAAAGAGCTTGAAGAATAAATTGTTCTTGACCAACAAGCCATCATCACACCCCTTCTCATTCAGAAAAGATGTCCACTAAAATGGCCATTTATATAGCAACTACACCAAAGATCTAAAAAAAGGGGCTATTAAATAAAATGGATTGTTATGGTGAGAAAAACTGGTAAATCATTCTCAAAGTAGAACAGCTAACTGAACAAGAGATAGCCACTGGTCTTTTTCTAATTATGATGTAGCACTTCATTACTCTGGATTACCTATTGAAATGACTCTCTCTCCATACATACTATCAGTCAATGTTAAAACCTGGGTGCACTGTTATGTAGCAGTGAACAATTGACAGATGATTGTGATCTTATGCGGAGCGGATGGTCTTCATATCCTCTCTTTGGAATCACTAAATTGTTCTCCCTGTCAATCTTCCTGCATATACTATGAAAACAGCAAGTCAACATTGTATGCGTTATGGGCTGTTAGTTATAGAGGTATCCCAGGAGCATCTACTGGCACGTTATTGCTTTGGCAAAAATGGCCTTTAAATATCTTTGTCGGATCTGGGGATTGGTGATTAGAGGATAAAGAGTGAAATGTTTGCATAAACTGCTGGTTTGCTATTTAGGTGCTTTTCTTTTCACCTCTACTCTGTGATTATACTGGGCCCTCACTTAGTTCCTGGGTATTTGTCAGGTGGAGCTATATCCCCTGGTATTAGACAACTTCACAAAATTACAAATTGTCCGGTGTTCCCACACACCGAGTTTCCAGACTGCATGGAATACCTGACCTGATCTTAATGGTAGCAAAGAAAATCAAATGAGGAGCCCCGTTCCAGACCCTAGCCCATGCCAAACGCCCCATACAGCAGGGGGGCATGCAAAGGAATTTGACCAAAAAATTCAGGTCCACATGTTTTCCCTATTTTGTGATGTTCAGATGGATGTAGGTGTGGGGATACTGCCTTGACTATATTATGTCTAGCAACAAAGTATCTCCATGGCAAATCTAACGCACTTGCAATGGAGCCCTGGTGTACAGGAAACACAGAACATAATGCAACGTTAAAAAAGAAATATAACTAACACTGCACCCTATATTCCATATTTTATGAGTCACTGGCAGAGGCAAATCTATAAGTATACTGGTGTAACATTGGTATCATAGCAAACAAAGCAGGTAATACCAATTTAATGAATGATGATGGCAGTTCAATGGAAGAGTAAAATAAAAATAGTTTCTAAAAAGTAATTTCAAATTCTTAACACTTTTCACATTGTTTAAGGGAGAGCAACGGATTGGGAGGAATGTAGCCACAATGTAGCTTTTGAAATGTTCATCCAGCAGCAGTAATTTATTTGGCTAATATTGGGAAGATTTGATCTACTTTGCTGCATGACTTATAGTCACTTGGGATACTATAACTGGTGAATTAATTTTTTTTGTGTTTAGAATGGAATATTTTAACTGACATTGTATCTAACTGTAGCGTCCCTTTAATCTTTTGTTTTTTCAGTGACTGACTAAGGTTTTTTAAACATAAAATATTATTTTAATATGATGCATAAATCCAACTTCATTCCATGCATGGTCTTAGGCCATACGTGGCCTTTGCTTGGCTGCAGGCCCTGCATCCACAACCATAGAAAGCAATCGCCCTGTGGTAAATAAATAAATAATACCTCTCTTTTTGACTAGACATATATCATAACAGATAGCTCAATAAATAAGAGTCAAGATTCGAGGTAGTAGGAGTTTTGCAGGTTTAATACAGCATAAGGACAGGAACAGGACAACCTGCATAGGAATAGGATGGCAGGGCCCAGCAGCTGCTGGGGCTGGGTCTGGGATGAGCGCGCTCACTTTTAATAACAATACATGAGCATATATACATAACGCAAACACATAGCATTACATTGCAGTAGGCGTAGCAGTGGGTGGAGCAGAAGGCGTGACGCGTAGCAGTCGCGAAAGATAAGGGCGAAAAGAGGTGTAACGGGGCGTATACATAGACATGTGATGCAAACGTAACAGAATATGTCATGAATGGGGCGGAAACCATGGAGGGGGCTACCTAAGGAGCCGGGACCTCTAACCTGACGGTGCGCGCAAACTAGCAATGACGTATCACTAGGAGAAGCTGGGGGCTATGAACTCTGTGCTAGGAGCAGAGACTGAAGTCTGGAGAGTCAGGGCGACATGTACCTAAACAGTATCTAGTATCTGATGTTTAGAGAACATGTTGATATAAACTAGAAGTTAGGAGGGGAAAGGCTAACTTGATTCTAAGACTGGACCATGCATTATTCTACATGTAGTGCGTGATGAAGAATATTAAATGACCATTAAATGCAGTATTTCTCTAACGTGGAGACGTGAAGGCTAGACAATGACGGAAACTATTGATGCAGTTCAGTAGCTTAGGAATGCAGAGAAGGAGGACTGAACTGATAACTGGAACTATAACATACTTTTGGCAGACTCAGAGACTGAGCCAGGCTGGGCCGGGCACTGCGAGGCAGGAAGTAAGTGAAGGGTCGAGGATACAGGTGGGGGCTGTATCGCTCCTCAGCGAGGCTTCAGGAGACAGGAGCTGAATCTGGTGTCCAGGCCCTTTTGAGGCCTAGAAACGGGGACTTTATAATAGAATAACGTGCACACTGAGAAACGTGGCAACGTAGCTTTACATAGGCCTGATATTCGTAGTATTCACGAGGACTGGAAACTGGCATACTAGAGGTGGACACAACTGTAATTGCGTCATTAATCGAACATGGGGAATGCATATGCATATTTAATCATGCACACATAACATATGATGGATGACACGTAGGGACACAGAACATGGCAAAATTTACTTTTCCACATTCCCTCCTTGTCACTACGTTTCCATCAGGAAACATCAATTTTCATGATACCGTCTATCATTTCATACAGTATCATTTGCTCGTCTCGAATTATCCTGGAACGGGATTTAGAACGGGGCTTGGGACTAGGAATACAAGAGGTAGCACAAATGCCGCAAATCGCAGGGCCACATTGTATACAGAGGCAGCAGCTGAATATGATCGCTGCTGCAATACCTAGAAAGGACAAGACTTTCCATCCCCAGGCGGAAATTATATTCCAGAACCAACCGGACCATGTCCAGGTGCCTGGATCTTGGTGTATCAGATGGGCAATTTTATGGAGTCTGCTTATAGCTGAATAAACAGACGGCGCGTTATTTGGAATGAAAATGCAGCAACTAGATCCGATGACTCTACAGGCCCCGCCCCTATCGGCCAGTATGACGTCAAGGACGAGACGATTCTGTAAAACGACAAATCTCATAGCAGATTGCTCTTCGGTTAAGTTACCTAGAGCAGAGGCAGTCTCATTTACTACAGCTTCAAGGGTTCTTGTTAACCTACTGATTAGCTTACTATTCTGGATAGGTCCTATAAAGAAAAAGAAACCTTTGTTGAAATCTGTATACTGTTCTAGAGCAGTTTCAGTATAATCGACAATTGGGGACTCCCTTTTATGTCTAACGTGTACTAGATGTGTGTTTCTATGATAATCAGGTGGGGCTAGGAAAACTGGTGGCAGTAGGAAGGCAATGTAACAGGTTCCCTCCCAATCGAGGGGCAGACGAACATATGCGGTTTGACCACAAATAAAATAAGAATGACGTGAAGCTTTGAAAATAGATTTCCCACTGTCACTATACTTGACAATAGTAGTACAATCACTATGTCCTACGTGTATGGAACCATAATTACGGACACATAATTCGCCTTTGACTGGTAGTACTGAAATAGCAGGTAAGTCTGAAGTAGTATCAGACTGAACATTCAGGACCATAAAATTCGAAGAATAATTACCTAAATTATACACTTCATTTTCTAGATCTAACCCTGTTCTGTGGGGGAGACCTTGCTTGTCTGGAAAACATGTACTGTTAAGAAAAGACATATCTGTTGAGGATGACGTTAACGTGGACCATGCTCCACACGAACCATTATGTGAAAATGGATAAGGAAAAAGTGGCAGAACTCCCTTCGGTGTCTGGAAAGGGGGGAGTCGACCACACACCCAACAATTAGTGGCATTGCTGGTCTGGTGTGAGTAATGTAACATGCGGATAAATGAGTTATTTCGCATAGCGAGGCGGTAAGAGAGTTCATGAGGAGGCAGATCACTAAACGTGTGCTCTACTGTAGCATTAGCAGACTTATTTACATGAAGAACTGGGAAATACAAGAAAAATGCATAACTGGTGCAGGAAATCATAAGGCTGAGAAATAATATGAAACATAGAAAAACGATACATCGGATTGAGTTTTGACTAACTCTCTCACTATGGGGGTCTATTTTATACATGTCAGAAACAGTCTAACCGTTTCACCTAGGGGAGGACTTAGACAATCAAACTGACTGACTTATTTTACTAGACCGGAGTTTTAGTTTATACTCCTGTTGTGGAGTTTTCTCTAACAGGGGAGGGGTTGTAGCAATGTCTTTTGCGGGACAGTCCTTGAGCACAATGCTTTGGCAATCCTTCAAATCCTGGGAAATGTTCTTTAAGACGGGTTTCAGTCCATTAAAAAGTTTGACATGAGAAAGGTGTACCCAGCCTTTGCGTCCTTCTAACTTCACGGCTGTACGGGTGGTGAGGAGGACCTGTCGGGGCTCTTTCCAACGAGGCTCCAGCGGACTTGATCTGTCAAAGTTGCGGACCATCACCATGGATCCTGGAACGATTTCATGCGGTGCCACCTCGGTATTGTCTGGAAATGCGGCAGCAACCTGTGAACGACATGAGTTGAGGGCAGACATCAAGGAAGCTAGGTAATCTGTCAGCATATTACTTGAAACATCGGTAATACTTCGGGGTCTTGGAGTACCCCACATGTTAGGGGGGCGGCCGAAAACGACCTCATACGGGGACAGACCTGATCTGGAATGTGCGACCATGCGCATATAAAACAAAGCGACTGGCAGAGCTACTAGCCAGTCCACACCTTTTTCTTTACACACTTTTGCAATACGGATTTTCAGAGTCTGGTTATGTCTCTCTACGAGACCGGCTGCTTCAGGATGGCGTACACAATGAAACTTCCACTGGTACCCTAGCAAAAGGGAAACATGCTTCATGAGTTCAGATGAGAATGGCTGGCCGTTGTCAGAATATACGACTCTAGGGAGTCCATAACGGGGGAAGAACTCACGAACCAACTGCTTGGCAGTGGTCGCGGCTGTGTAATCTGGGACTGGATATGCTTCTGTCCACCTGGACAAAGCGCATACAACTACAAGGACATACTTGAAACCTCGACATCGCTCCATCTGAATATAATCCATCTGGAGGACTTCAAAAGGGTGGTCAGGGGGCTGGAATCCACCTTGTTCCACCGGGACACTTTTACCTGGATTAAACTGACAACATATCATACAGGTACGGACTTTCTGCTTGGCTGCAGCTCGTAAATGCTTGTTGAACCAAATGTTCTGGATACTGTCTAACATAGCTTTTTCTCCTAAATGTGCTGGACTATGTGCGGTATTAATAATGACTTGAACCATAGAGTCGGGGAGAAACCATGTGTCTCTACCCTTCGTTAACCATCCTTGATCTGTCTGGACCCCTCCTTGTTCGGACCATTTCTTGATTTCTTCGGGAGTAGCATGTAACTGGATATCTATGACATCTTGTGTAGGGTCCTTAACTGTCATACATGTAGTCGGATCTGGAGCATGTGTCTGTGTCGGATTAACTTGAATGTCTGGAGTCTGTGCTGTAAGCTTGGCTGTGCGATCTGCTAGATCATTACCTTGGGAAATAATGTCAGTAACTTTCGTATGTGCTTTGCACTTCATGATAGCAATAGATGTCGGTAAGTGTATGGCATCTAACAGAGCTTGAATAAGGAGACCATGCTGAATCTTGGTTCCATGAGAAGTCATGAAACCTCTCTCCTGCCAGAGCACTCCGAAGTCGTGTACGACTCCAAATGCGTAACGTGAATCTGTGTAAACATTAACTCTCTGGTTCTTGGCATGTATACAGGCTTGTGTCAGAGCAACTAGCTCTGCTGCTTGAGCGGACAGGGTATCAGTACGGTGTGTTTCAATAACTTCGGTGTCAGTAGTCACTGCATACGCGGCGACTAGTTCTCCTGTACTTGTTCTCATACATGAACCATCCACATAAAGTGTCAGGTCGGGATCTGGTAACGGAATATCTGTCAGATCTTGTCTTGGCTTTGTCGTAATGTTAACTACTTCCACACAGTCATGTGTGGCAGAATTCGAAGTAACTGATGGTAACAGTGTAGCAGGATTTAAAATGTTGCAGCGTCTGATTTCTATGTGTGGCTGGAACAGTGTCAATTCATAACCTGTTAAACGTGCAATTGTCAAGTGCTGAGTTTGTGTTCGGTTTAAAAGAACTTCCACAGAATGTGGAACTTGTACTGTCAAGGAGTGTCCTAAGACTATGGAATCACTTTGTCTGATAGCTAGTGCTGTGGCTGCAACTGACTTGAGGCACGCAGGCAGAGCCTGGGCTACAGGATCTAATGTGCTCGAAAAATAAGCACAGGGCTTGTATTGTCCTGCTTGATCTTGTGTGAGAACAGATAATGCTGTACCTTCACGTTCAGTGACGAAAAGTGTAAAAGACTTACTGTAGTTCGGTGTAGCTAGAACTGGAGCTTGACATAGGGCTTTCTTTAACTCATTGAAACTAAGTGTATGTTCAGATGTCCAAGGGAGGACAGTCGATACGGCTGCCTCCTGTGTCGTTAACTGTATCAGTGGTTTGGCTAGAAATGCATACTGAGGAATCCATTGTCTACAGTAAGAAGTGAGGCCGATAAAAGCACGTACCTCCTTCTGGGTCTTGGGCTGAGGAAGACTCGCTATTAACTGGATACGGTCTGGTGTCAACTGCCTACCCCTCTTGGACAGTAAGTGTCCTAAGTAGACCACTTGCTGGACACAGAATTGAAGCTTAGAAGGGGACACCTTGTGCCCCATCTCGGCTAGGAAATACAAAACTGTAAGGGATGCTTGCTCGCAAGCACGTTCAGAACGGGCTGTGATCAGTAGATCATCGACATACTGGAGCAGGGCAGTGTCAGTTGGCATGTGAATATTGTCTAGTTGTCTCTTAAGTGCTTGACTGTAAATACTAGGACTTTCTGTGAAACCTTGAGGAGCTCGTGTAAACATATAGCTCCTTCCATTTAAACAAAATCCGAAAAGGAACTGACTGTCTGGATGAATAGGAACACTGAAAAATGCGTTCTTGAGGTCTATGACAGTGAAGAACGTGGCTTCGGAATCAATGGCCGTTAATAGGGAAGAGATGTCTGGGACAACTGGGTACTGTGGAATAATACATTTATTAAGCTCTCGTAGGTCAATCACTAATCGATATACTGGGGGTGCATTTGGATCAGTACGTTTCATGACTGGAATGATCGGGGAATTACATACATTGGAGTCAGTTTCTACAACCACTCCTTGAGCCATGAGCTCGTCAATAATTTTGGATAAGGCTGCTACAGCCTCAGGTGGCAATCTGTACTGTCTGATTCGTGGTAACACTACACCTGGCTTGAGAGTCACACGATAGGGTGTGATTTGCATGTAACCTACATCAGTTGGACCTTGCGCCCATAGATGCTGTGGAACATTAGACAGTCTTGAATCAAAATCTCGTAATACATAGTGACCCTTGAAGTCACGTAGGAACAATCGTATTCCCTCTGGGGAACAGCATATAACTGCACCCAACTCTTTCAGTGTCTTAATGCCTAATAGGTTTTCTGGACATGACTTAGTAAGTAACAGATCAGTAGTGCGGGACAATGGACCTACTTCTAGAGTAACTGGCTTTGAAATCTCATTTACGATAGGTTTTCCTGAAAATCCAAGGGAAACATTTCTTGAGCCTGAGAGCGGAGCCCCTGGAACTTCGGCATGACTAATTGTCGTCCTACTTGCCCCTGTATCAATCAAAAACTTTCTGTCTTTCCCTAATACTTGACTATGAACATAGGGACCTTCTTGATCTACAGGTATCTCGATGAGAGGCAAGCCTACCTCCCTCTCTAGGCTGTTTCATGAATACTGCTGGTACTCTGGATACTCAGACTGTGCATACTGGTACATCTGCGATGTAACGTGCTGTGTTGCAGCGATAGGCTGCGGTGCGGTAACTGTCTGTGGTGCATTCTGTGGCTGAGGAATCTGTGAAACTTGTTCTTGTCTAGGCGGACGTGGTCTTTCTTTAGTCTTACCAGTAGCTATGTTGTGTTTCAGAACTGCACACTCATTTATAAAATGACCTGGCTGTTTACAATAATTGCAGTTCCCTTTAACGGGAGCTGCAGGATGACTGGCTTGATTCGGACCCCTCTTCTGACTGTCTTGAGGAACAGATTGTGCAACTAGTACTTTCATTTTCGTATCTTTCATACGTTTTCTTTCGTGTTCTTGCTCTTCCCTGATTCTGTTCTGGTGGTATTGAAGCATTTGCAACATCTGGGACGGGCTATTAGCTTGCCAGGTACTTTCGACTTTCAGAACTCGATTTTTAATTTGTGGGCTTGAATTCTCGACTAATTTAGTAACAAAAAGGTGAGGGTATGACTCACTACTCGTCTTGAGGCCACTGTTGATACTAAAACACTTTTCAAATCTAGAATAAAAATCACTAATATCCTCATCTTGCTTTTGTTTACAGGCTGAGATTGCATCCCAGTCTTCTTTTCTAGTTGTCAATAATCTAGGTAAAACTTGTATTAATAATTCTGGTAATTCTTTACATTTATCTCCAAGACCGGTACCTGGTACTCGTGCCTTGTCTTCAGCTTCTAGAACTGCCCAATCGATCTTTTTCTCTCCCACCTCCCATTCTTTTTCCTTGAGCTTTTCATACACCCCTGCGGGCAGCAGAACCTTTAACATTTTAATTATATCTGGGTACGTGTATTCTCCCATACGGAGCATGTCTTTTAATTCTCTATGGAACCCGGCTGGATCTTTGTCATGACAGGGAATTAATTTCTTCATCTCGAGGAGTTCCATCTTTGTTATTGGAGTGTATACAAACACTCGCTGCATTTCGCCACCCGTTCCTTTAACTGGGTGGACTTCTCGTAACGGATTCTGTCTTTCTATGTAAAATGGTTTACTTTCTGGAGGTGTGGCAGGAACAAAATGCGGGTTCAGAAACGTTCTATATTTATGACGCTGTTCTAGAATGACACTAGTTAAATCGGTACCTAGACCTTTCCATCTATACTGGAGTAACTCGTTCAGGACATCATGTAACGGACCTGGATCAGAGTGTTGACCCTCATATAAAGTAATGAGGTGCTGAATCATATACATACCCACCAGTCGTTGTTCGGCTGGGGGCATTTTCAGAAACATTTGTGCCACTATTTCGTCTGGAAAAGTGGTAGAATCAGTAATCCATCGGACTGCTGATCGGGCTAGTTCTTGTTCATGCATGGTACTTAACTCACTGTAACCGATTCGTGATTTCAGAATGTGATCGGTAGCTTGAAACACTTGTTCTAGTGAACCTTGTTCTGGTGCTGGAGAATGAAAAATAGACTTGTGTTCTAGGCGTAAATGGCGATCTGGAAATCTAGATTTTCCTACATACGCTATTCTGGCGGGATTCTCGTCCTCTACCTCTTCAGTATCAGAGTTACTTTCTTTCTCGCTTACTTGCGCTGCTTTACGTTGTTCGTGTATCTTTATTATTTCTCTACGGATTTTCTTGTACATACTCTCCATAGCACCGACGGTCTTGTGCTTACCCTCGGCTATATTATCACTCCACCTTGTCAGGATTTTCATTTCGGCCGGATCTTTAGACGGGTAATCTTGTTCTCTTATTAGACAATTGATCAGAAACTTTAATATCATGAGCTGGATCTCGGCTTTCCTTTGAGACATGGCCTCGCTAATACTTTCTGGATCATCTCCTGTACGGATGAAACGATATATTCTGTCTAGATCTTCTTTCATATTCGGTAAGGTGACTAGATACTCGGCCACCTTTCTTACGCGGAATGAATATAAAACCATATTATCCTCGCCTGGGACTGGATCATAGCCGCATTCGGCAAGGGATTTTCTTATTTCTGCTACAGTCTGATGTCTGGGCGTACGCTGTGACGCTTGTGCATGTAATTCGGCTAACGTTAAACGCTTGTGTGGCGGCGGGGTTTGAGGAGTACCTCCCCCTGCGGCCCCTAAACTGGAGTCTAGGTCTACTGAGGCTCTTCGTCCTGGCAGAGTGGGAAATGGAAATGTAGGCTGGACTTGTATGGCGGGCTGGACCGGGGGTACCGTAACAGGTACTCCGGTGTCTGGAGGAGCGGGAAGTGCCTGATTTACAGGGACTGGTGGAGCGCGAACAGGATTTGCATATTCTGGGACTGTGTCGTCCAAATAGGACGAAATGAAAATATCAGCTGCGGTCTGTGTGTGACGTAGCTTGGTCGGAACTAATGGTGGCGGGAAATTACTGGATGCCTCTGGGGTCGCTTTTGGCAAGCCCTCGGCAAGGAGAGGATACATACCCCTAATAAGGGCATGCCTCTGTCTGTCTGACTGTTCGACTTTGACTTGTTCACCTATCTCGATTAGTTCTTTTTCTTGTGCTCGTTCTAAGGATTCTCTACTTAATTCTGACTTTCTGATTTCCTTTTCAGTTCTTTTATGAGATTCTTTACGCCATAACTCGATGGCATCTTTCTGTGACTGTCTGGCTTTCTTTTTCCATAATGCCTCTTCTACTCGCATGATGCACTCGGCATCCCATGTACCCGATACGGGCCATCTATACTTTTCTTCTAACTGTTTGGTATACTCTACCCATAAATCTAGATACAATATGGCGCTTATGCCATGCTTCTGATACATAAAATGACCTGGACTGTCCCTCGGCGGAACAGGAACTGCTTCTTCTAACAAACCCTTTCTAGTTTTTAGCTGACGTAATCTCGAAAAGAGAGACATTGTAAACTTGAATCGGAACACAATACAATACACGAGAGACAATAACAATTTGGAGAACAATTCAGGCATACCACGACATTGGAAATACATTGAACAACATCATAACATAACAGTTCGGACAGAATATTACCTGGAATACTGAGAACAGAAACACAAGAATTTCTCGAGAACGGAACAGACTAGAGTTACTGGATGCACTGCTGGAACAGTACGGAACATACCGGTCCCATAAAGGGACGCATCAAGACCCGTATCCACCTAGGTGAACACTTCGTTTGTGAGTCTGTGTACCACCAACCCACGGACCAGAGTCAATTTAGATTGACCCTGTCTAGATACTACCCCAGTAATGGTACTCACCGGGCAGCAAGAACGGAAGGCCTCGGACTGGACTGGACTGCTACGACGACGGACGACGAACTTCGGACTTCAGTTACGGGTGGGCCTCCGGATACCTCGGACCTTGGACTCTTGGCTTGGGCTCTGGTCGGGACTCGCCGCGTTCCTCCACCGTCTCGTTTGGATGCTGGACCGCCTCCTCCGTCTCCTCCGTGGGCCTGAGGGATACTTGAAGCAGAAATATCTGCCGGTGCACAGAAGAGTTCCGTCACGACTGCAGAGGGTCAGGGGGTCGGCGTGGCTTCACCGACGCGTGGGGAAAGGGCAAGTCCCTGTTCGGGCGCCATTATGTGGTAAATAAGTAAATAATACCTCTCTTTTTGACTAGACATATATCATAACAGATAGCTCAATAAATAAGAGTCAAGATTCGAGGTAGTAGGAGTTTTGCAGGTTTAATACAGCATAAGGACAGGAACAGGACAACCTGCATAGGAATAGGATGGCAGGGCCCAGCAGCTGCTGGGGCTGGGTCTGGGATGAGCGCGCTCACTTTTAATAACAATACATGAGCATATATACATAACGCAAACACATAGCATTACATTGCAGTAGGCGTAGCAGTGGGTGGAGCAGAAGGCGTGACGCGTAGCAGTCGCGAAAGATAAGGGCGAAAAGAGGTGTAACGGGGCGTATACATAGACATGTGATGCAAACGTAACAGAATATGTCATGAATGGGGCGGAAACCATGGAGGGGGCTACCTAAGGAGCCGGGACCTCTAACCTGATGGTGCGCGCAAACTAGCAATGACGTATCACTAGGAGAAGCTGGGGGCTATGAACTCTGTGCTAGGAGCAGAGACTGAAGTCTGGAGAGTCAGGGTGACATGTACCTAAACAGTATCTAGTATCTGATGTTTAGAGAACATGTTGATATAAACTAGAAGTTAGGAGGGGAAAGGCTAACTTGATTCTAAGACTGGACCATGCATTATTCTACATGTAGTGCGTGATGAAGAATATTAAATGACCATTAAATGCAGTATTTCTCTAACGTGGAGACGTGAAGGCTAGACAATGACGGAAACTATTGATGCAGTTCAGTAGCTTAGGAATGCAGAGAAGGAGGACTGAACTGATAACTGGAACTATAACATACTTTTGGCAGACTCAGAGACTGAGCCAGGCTGGGCCGGGCACTGCGAGGCAGGAAGTAAGTGAAGGGTCGAGGATACAGGTGGGGGCTGTATCGCTCCTCAGCGAGGCTTCAGGAGACAGGAGCTGAATCTGGTGTCCAGGCCCTTTTGAGGCCTAGAAACGGGGACTTTATAATAGAATAACGTGCACACTGAGAAACGTGGCAACGTAGCTTTACATAGGCCTGATATTCGTAGTATTCACGAGGACTGGAAACTGGCATACTAGAGGTGGACACAACTGTAATTGCGTCATTCATCGAACATGGGGAATGCATATGCATATTTAATCATGCACACATAACATATGATGGATGACACGTAGGGACACAGAACATGGCAAAATTTACTTTTCCACAGCCCTGCCAGGCAGGGTCACTATCTTGGTTGTGCGCAGTGCAGCAGTGGCCGCAGGGCCTGGCCTGCACACAATCCCCACGGGCAGACAACCCTACACCTTACACGACCTTGATCAGTGCTCAGCGTCGGGCTCGCAGCAGGGCTGGGCCTTTCGCCAGGCCCTGTATCCCACCCCTGCTGGAAGCTAACCCCCTGCTGGAAGCCAGCACCCTGCTGTCCTAGGCCTTCCAACGTGCGCAGCAAGAGGTTTTCCACAGGTCCTGGCCTACCTCCACAGCTCACAGCCTTTTTATTTCTATATTGTTTTACTCTTGCGCGTATTCCGTGAGTGAAGTACACATGGGACTCCCAAAACTGTTGCTTATAAAACTCTGTCTCGTAGATGCTTGTAAATCTGAAGACATTTTAAAATGGAAAAAGAAGTCCACCTGTTACTTGTTAATAAGCCAGTGTCAGACATGATCAGCCATCGGGGTAACCAAGGGTATCAGCTGCCACAACAGCGTGGCATTAGGTATGCCTACTATTTCCTTTGTATCCTGTTCTCAATGATTTCGACAACAGTGAAAGGTAGCGACCTCTCTCTCATTTCTGGTTTCCACATGTCCCTCTTCTCTCATACACTAAAGGTGGGACAAGAAAACAACCTTGTGATGTGATAGGTTTTTAAAGGGTGAGCGATGCCACTCCGGCTGATCAGGCAATATGTATTGTCCTTGAAAGCAAAATGTAAGACCGCCTTCTATAAACACCTGGGATACTCCAATGTGTCTTAATCATCCTCAGTTTGATTGGTGTATTTGTTCTGAGTTCAGATGAGAGCAAACCTACGATGTTGCAATATTTGGATATATTATGTGCAAAATGAACCAAGCAAACAGAAGAACACATCCATGGTGTTATAAAACGCCTATTATTATTTTGAATCTTGTGTACTGCCAATAGATACTGCTGTTCACTTATGAAAAAGATTAGTTCATGCAATTTGAAGGCACATTTGCATATACTGTTTTCGTCTGCAATGTCAGTTGACACTGAAAAGTAATTAACAACTAAATTACTGCACCTTTGTTTTAGACACCAATTAAAAATTCGCTCACAAGTTAAATCCAAGTAGTACCACTTATGTCTTTGTTTGCATAAGCAATTTTATTTAATCACAACTCAGCTTCAGTTCTTTCATCTGAATTATATTGTAAAATTGTTTCTTGAACTATCGTTTTCAAGCGTACTTGGCACAGAATGTGTCCTTTCTCTTGCTAATTTGAATGCTTTAGGCATTCTTGTTGCCATATTGTCTTCTCTTCTTTTGTTCTAATGTGATGCTTTTATGAATTCTTTATTAGCATAAAAGATGAATTTGTTGGTTGTTGATAAAGATAAATGTTTAGCACAGAACACATTCAGCTTCTGAAGAGCGAATTCATTTGTTGCAGATACCCTTTCACTGAGTGTTTGCAAGCGATGGAATACCACTCTAGTGACAGTAACACAAATAGATGGGCTAGACCTCAGGTTCTCCTCACGGATGCCAACAATCCCGTGTGTTATTTTAAATGTTACACATTCATACCTTTAGAACAATGGTAAAGATTATCGCTGCGCGGCGCTTGTTAGTACCGCTGTTGGTAAAAGTAGTGAGTTAATTATTAACACTGGGAAGGAAGGAAGTGTTTGTCTATCTTTTTTTTTACTTTTAGTGTGTTTTTAAAAATGTTTAGTCCATGGTTACTAATTGTTCATGCTACATCCAGCATCTGCACTTTACTGGCCAAGGTGAGCTAGTATACGCCGCCTGTAAGAGCGGGTCACCACACACACGCCATCTTGGTCAGCACTCTAGCTGCTGAACTTAGCACGATCCTCCCTATTTTAAGACGAGGAAATGCAAGTGCGCGTGCGCAGCGGGCGCCGCTGGCTCGCCTAAGACAAGCCCCTCTGCGCCCGTACGCACTCCCGTCATGCTCAGCGCGAGGCATGCTGACGGTTTTAAGAGCTCTCCAGCCAGAAACGTGACTATCTGTTATTCCAAGGAAAAACTCCTTGCTATAGGTAAGCACAGCGGTTGCATTAAATGCACTAAACGAAATAAAGGAGGGTCGGAAAAAAATCTCCCTAAGCATAAGAACTTAAAATGTGGACTCATTAATGGGAGATCCAAGGTTAAGCATTATCATGAGATATTGCTTTTGTTGGAAAACTACAATTTGGATGCCTATTTCTCACAGAAACCTGGACACGATCCGACTCCGAGGTTGAACTAGAGCTACTATGCCCCAGGGACATAAGGTCTTTCAAAGTAGATGGTATGGAACTCCTAGGCTGGTCTCTCAAGGAAGCAAAAGGACATTTAGTTTCAGGTATAGGTTGCTATAGGCCGCCTGGAGTAGCTAACTCGCTATGCCAGGCGCTAATCAACGCACTTTAATATTTTTCTATCACCCACTCGAGAATGATCATCCTGGGAGACTTTAACTTATGGAAAAACGAAATCTTGCTTTCTGCCACGAGAGAGCCTGTGAAAATTTTAATCTGCATCAACTAGTACTGCAATCTACACATCAGGGAGGCCATATTCTGGTGTGGGTAGGTCTTCAAACCCAGGCTGCTCGCGCTACAGGTAAGCGGTGTGTCCGGTTGTGAACGACAAGGTCGTTGTTGGAATGTAGGCTCCATCCACATCTCGCTGGTGGTATTCTTCCGCCGACCTCGAGGGTCTTCTCGAGTCACCCCATGTCCTCGCGGATACCGGTTCTAAGTGTGGCGGTCTGTGTATGTTTTGGCTCCCCATGAGTGTCATGGGACGGGTCATGGGGGATCGCCTGAGGAACTAGGAATCATATGACGTATCCCTTCGCCACCTCACTAGGGCGACGATGGCACCCCTGTCTATACGCAGGTTGGCCGCCTCTCATCCCCCGAGTTTCCGCCTGTCGACATGATAGGGGTTGCCATGCACGCCAACCACTTGGGATTCCTTTGAGGCGTGGCCATACTCTTGACGATTTTGGAGGCGGTGGTGGTGACAACAACAAGCCATTACTCACCACTCATTTTCGAGGCACTCCCCGAGCTACCGCCTCATTGCTGGCTGTCTGATCGGTGTGCTTGTCTTACCCTCCTTCTCCTACTTGAAACTGATACCCAGTGCACTATTTGTGTGCAAGTGTGTGTCTCTCTCTTTTTACAGGTACCATACCTTATTGAGCAGCCCACGGGAACAGACTGCGGGGCCTACTAGGGACTCTCCCAGGGTAAGGATTAGCCCCTGCAAACTCTCCTTTTGACATCTTCATCTTCCATTCATAAGTGTTCATTGTATTGTCATACTGTATTGATGTGACCATGGACATACCACTTTGAGATGCCCATCAAGTATATCTTTTGATACATTCCTCTTTGTAATTAATTTTGTATGTGTGTATTATGGAGTATTGTGGCGACCTACTGTTGATTAGATAATGCCACTGACAACATGCTTGGCTTATCTCTACGCATTTTTTCTACGTCTCCCCGCTAGAGCAGGACCAATTGGCCTGCCCTCTGATTGACCCAGCGAGGTTGTATCTCTCTCCTTGTTATTGTTTTTTTCACTGTGTAGTACCGAGCACCCGAGGTCCTGAAGAATTGCCAGTTGGGCAAGAAACATGTCGACCTATTTAGAGGGTTGAGGTAGTCCACTGTGCCCCTTACAGTCCCTATTTCCCCTCCCACCCTTTTAACCGAGGGAGTCAGCCACGTGAATAAAGACCCTTGTGGACTGACCCACCTCCTTTTAATATCACCATTCCCTCACGATTACACTTTCACCAGACCCCTCACACACACTCAACCATTGGCTGGAACAAAAGAACTCCAACAAAGAGCGCCTTTTGGCGCCCGTCGGACATTGCAGCGCCAGTCTGACGAGGAGCAGGAGACCAATGATGAAGCATGACACCTAGCTGACTGGGTGTGTGAGGTCTTCTAGTTCCAATAAGGGAACTTCCTGTTCCCTGCCTTTACTCTCCTCCCAACACACACATACTTTTTATCTTTCCCCTGGGGAACTTTGTACTTCTTTGTTATTAGGCCATATTCTGGACCTTATATTTGCCAAGCATAGTATTGTGGAAGTGTCAGAGATACAACCTGTATGCTGGACTGATCACTGTATAATTCCGTTTCAGATAATATCCCCCCTAGTAAATCGGGAGAATAGTAAATCTAACCATACTGTCACCTACCGACACGGCAGGGTTTGGAATAAATTGCTAACTAGCAAAGATCGTCCAATGTTCACTGAAGTGAACTTTGATGTCAGTATCTCAGTGGGAGAAAATTATTCTAATTTCTGTAGGCAGACTAAATTTAGTCTGGACCAAAGGGTTCTCTTGAAAAAGAGTGTAGAGGAAAAACCGTCAGCCCCGTGGTATAACGAGGAGCTAAGGAGTCAATGGAAGGCCTGTAAAATAGCCAAAAATGGAGGAAACATTATGAAGAAAGGGACAAAATATTGCTGAAAGTGGCAATGGGCGCCTATAAAGAAGCTATCGCCAAGGGAAAGGCGGCATATTACGCCACAACGATCCTGCAAGCCCCTAATACTGCAAGGACTCTCTTTAAGTGGTGAGGGAGCTTTCAAACCCAGAATGTGTAAAAAATAAAACCATAGCCTCACAAAATCTATGCAAACATTTGGCAGTCAATTTTGAAGAAAAGATCAACAAAATCATAGGTGGTCTTAAACCCAGCATAGAAACTAGCCAAATGTCAGTGAACATAGCCCTTTGGAGTTAATATCGGAGGAGGTCCAGGAAGATAGAGTAAATAAAGAAGTACAGGCTATCCTGGACCAGTTTCAGATGCCTATAGTGGAAGGCTTTAACAAAGTGGCCATGAGTGTCTCCTCTGGGTCACCTTTAGATCCTCTTCCACATAAGCTGTGGAAAGAATTCTCTCAGGAGCTCTCTCCTCCCCTCCGACTAATTTGTGAACAATCCTTAAGTAATGGTATAGCTCCTGAGTGCATGAAGCAAGCAATAGTGACTCCCTTGCTAAAAAAGGCTACACTCAATCCCACATGTCTGGCTAATTACAGGCCGATTGCCCTGTTACCCTATCCAGCTGGTTAGCCAAACCCTCTCAAAATTTCTGGAGGATAATCATCTTTTAGATGATTTTCAATTTGGATTTCGTACAGCCTATGGGACAGAAACAGCACTGGTAAGGGTACTTGATGGACTCAGAATGCGGGCTGACACTGGGCAATCGGTGATATTGGTTTTACTGGATATGTCGGCCGCGTTTGACGCGGTCAGTCACACTATCCTGATAGAAGGACTTAAAGAAGCTGGAATTAGAGGTACAGCGCTGAAATGGGTACAGTCCTACCTCTGTGGCAGGCAGTGGCCATGGCACCATTCAGCTCCAATTTTAGCCCCAGCCTACATGGGGTGTCTCAGGGCTCTGCAATAAGCCCAATCCTTTTTAATATATATCTGCGCCCCCTTATCCCTATTAGAAGATCTTATGGAATAGAACTCGTGAACTACGCTGATGACACTCAGCTTGTCTTCACGATGGAGGGGAATCAGGCAGTGCCTATGGATAAGTTTTGAGTGTATGAAGAGAACTGCTGACTGGCTCAAGGATAATTCCCTACAATTCAATGGAGAAAAAACTGAAAATTTACAGTTTACAGCTAATAAGCTTTCCCGTCCCCTTCCAGCCGATTTTTGACCTTTATCAACTGCTAAACCTCTTATTGCCATCTCAGTCTGTGCGCAATTTAGGGGTGATGTTTGATAACACCCTACAACTGGACACTCAAGTTAATAAAACTGTTGGTGTCTGCCTATCACTGCTGAGAGCTCTCCGGAAAATCTTACTGGTTTAACCGGTTTCTGTGAGGGCACAGGTGGTGAGGAGCGCTATTATGAGTAGACTTGACTATTGTAATGCCTTGCTTCTCGTAGCTCCAGATACCTCAATGAAAAAAATGACAGAGAGTCCAGACCATGGCCTCCAAGTTAGCCCTTAATAGACAACATAGGTCCTCTGCCTCCTTTTCTATGAGGGACCTTCATTGGCTCCCTGTATTGCAGAGAATACAATTTAAGTCTCTCTGCATGGTTCATAAGGCGGCACATGGAAAAGGGCCCAGTCCACGGCAGAGCAGATTTAGTTGGTACAAACCATCAAGAAGCCTGCGCTCTGCATCAGCCTATCTGATGTGTACATATAAAATTAGGAGAGCGAGGACGGGAGGTAGGGCCTTCAGCCACACAGCCTCGTATCTGTGGAACAAACTTCCACTTGATCTTAGACAGACTGAGAATTTACAACTTTTCAGAAAAAGATTGAAATCTTGGTTGTTCCCCAGGGATTAGGTTGGGAGCTGCTTTCCTCTACTCCCGTCTGATCGGCGCAGCACCGGTCATCGGGGCGCCAGGATACCCGTTGGGTGACAGTGCGCTATACCAGTGTCTTTTACATTGCATTACATTACAATGGTATCTTGGAAGCCTTTTTGGCCTTGCATTTTTGCCATGTTTATGTTAGTTATGTTAGGTCGAAACACTACTTGTTCATTGTGTTTTCCCTGTTTCTCACCACCCTGTGAAGATACTGACCCTTACATGTCATAGAATATATTCATGTGTAATTCCAAATGACTGAGAGTGCCCATAAACTTCTGATTTAGGTGGATGCTCCAAGCATTGTGCAGGACAATCCGTTTTCTAATGTAGGCTCATGCTGTCAAAACCTGTTTTTTGATTTTCTAAACTGGAAATTATAGTTTCTCAGATACATAGTATTAGGGAACAAATTATTTAAGAAGATGAGTATGGTGAAGTGCAGTTTCATTTATATGTCATGAGATTGAGGTCACTTAGCAAATAAAACCATATGTATTAAATAATAATATGTAAAACCTACCATAATGGCACCGAAAAGCTAAAACATATTGTTATGTAATGGAATTTCGGGCAATGAGAAAAACAGGCATTGAGCTTCATCGCATTTTTTGTTGTCTACTTGATGAACCATAACACTGTCATTTTTTTAATGTCCTTATAGCTCACTAAGAGCTGCAACTAACAGGTTTTATGAATATCCACTTTAGTGACAGTCTTTTCACTGATCTTGGAATGATAGAGGGCTGAGTTGGTCCTGCTGGATTTGACCCAGTGGCCGCAGAACACCGCGGATGAAAGGGAAGAGTGTTTGGCTGAGCTAGATTGACGCCATCTTGGTCTGTACCACTGATCACTACCTAGCATGCTTGATGATAGAGATTCTGCCTTCCTCTTTACTGTACTAGGTGCCTGAGTCATTGTAACTGCGGTATGGCTGAGCACACATAGGTAAACTAGTTGTAGGAAGGACATTTACAATGGTGATCTGTACCCCCTATCATACCATCGTGAATTATAGTATACACTACTGCTGTAGGATATAGTTATGTATGCTACTATGTTGGCTGTTAAAAGAACCAAGGTCTAAATATACAACAAATTTAAATCTAAATTTACTACTGATGTAGTCAAAAAAGCTGCTAGAAACTATTAATGACTGTAATTTGATGTGAGTTGGAGCTATTGGAGAGGATGGTGACAGTATTAAAAAGCAGTAGTCCTCCTTTTAAACCACAAGGCCATCAGAAAAGGTTTAGATATTTCATTGATTCCTAAAATGTTTCATTTTTAAAATAATACGAGGTTTCTACTCACTGTTTGGGTCTGTATGAATAGGCAAGTAGGAATAGTACTCAATGTACATGTTGAACAGCGGTAGTTAGCAAAAAGGTAATTATAGGCCTGGTGTTGAAAGCATTTTCGTGGTCGAATAGCCTTCAATTCGCAAAATCACAGGTTTTGCGGCGACAGAAAGGCAACTTACAATGTACTAAAGATAAATTGTAAGCCCTAAAAGACTTTCTGACTCACAACTCATGTTTTGTACACATTGTGATTCGGAAGATGGAAGCAACTTGAAATGAGTGCCCCTCTCCTCTTTCCGTTTGCAACTCCATGTATGAATGGTTTGTGCGTGCACATGCGATCCCACACCTTACAGAAAGAGGCTGGGGTTCATTCACAAAGTGGGAGTTGCCCCAACGGACAGGCTCCAAGTGTGAATGAGGGCTGTCTGGTTTGAGGAGAGCAGCAAGCATTGGCAAAGCCAAAATCGGGCTTGTATTATCACTTACAGGCTTTTCCCAAGCTGTGCGCTGAATGGTATCAATATCCCTTGGCTGAATGTGGTTGCTAGGGATGGCAGTGGGTGTATTTTTTCTAAAGGAAACCATTAAACGAACAATCCTTTTATGTTCTTGTCAACTCCTATGAATTGCAGAAGAATACAAATATGCATCATGCAATGAAAAATATAACAAAACAAGATCCATTTCTGCACACAATGCATGCATGAGATAGAAATTGAATAGTGTACTGTTCAAATGTAAAAAGTCCCATGTGCATTCAAACTGAAGCACTTCTTAGTTGACATGAACATATTTCTGATTTAAAGAGCTATTCACAGTGTCTCAGTGAAAAGTTGAAGGGTGTTCCCAGAAGTAAGGGGCATATTATCAAGAAACAGCGTTAACATTATCGCCACTTTAGAGGCAGAAAACTGCTACTAAATCGGCGATAATCGGCTTGATAATACGCCCTTGTGAAATCCCATAGAAGCCCATGTTCTGGTGTGAACATCGGCTTCTACGGGAATTCTCTATGGCGTATTATCAAGCCCATTAGCGCCTCTTTAGCTGCAGTTTTCTGCCGCTAAAGCGGCGATAATGTTAGCGCCGTGCTTGATAATATGTCCCTAAGTTATTGGCTTGAAGGTGACTGACCCGAAGCTGCATATTGGAAACAAGATGTTGAATCTGACAGATAAAAGAAAATGTAGGAATTATGAGAATTCAGGAATTTGGGCCCGCTGTCTTTTACAGACCTCCAGCTGGCCTTATCCGCTTGGGCAAAGCGGTGTGCAGACTTATGCCCCATTAATATTAATGAGGATGAAGTCTGTAAATCTGACTGCATTATCATTTTTCACTTCAATTAATCTGTACATCTAAGGCTGCGCAAAATTAAGTTAGGTACTGTTAGACTTGGCTTTTTCAGTGGGTTTACCCACAGACTTTTTGTTTTTTGGCCTTCTGATTTTGACCTCGTTTTTTATGGCATTTTTGATTTACTAATTAGTCCCTAGTAATGTGCACAGGTGTGCCCAGGGCCTGTAAATAAAATGCTACTAGTGGGACTGCAGCACTGGTTGTGCCACTCACAGAAGTAGCCTTTCAAAGTTATCTCAGACCTGCCAATGCAGTGTCTGCATGCAGTTTCTTACTGCCATATCAACCTGGTGAGTGCACCCACTTGCCAGGCCCCAGAACTTCCCTTTTCTTAGATATAAGGCACCCCTCAGGTAGGCCCAGGGGTACCCCTTGGGCAGGGTGCAGTGTATGTGACAGGTAGAACATGTACTGGTGTGTTTTACATGTCCTGATAGTGAAAGACTGTGAATTTTGTGTTTCCCTAATAAAATTCTGTCTCCCCCATAAGTTAACATGGAAGCTGCTTTGTAACATCTTACAAGCATAACTTTCCATTGGGACAAGATGGAGAAATAGATTTTAGGCTTCCTGAACTCAGAATTTAAAAATAAATTTTTTAGTACAGGAAAATGTGGTATAAATATTGTCACCCTGACCCCAGTACTGCAGGATTAAGTAACCTGCCAGGAAGGAGTCCTGGAAGAGCTGCCAGGAGGAGTACAGTTCCTTTGCTGTTGTGCTTTGTTGGATTGGCCTGCAGTTGCTGCTTCTGTCTTGAGCAAGGAAATTACTGGACTGTGCTTTCTGCATTCAAAGTGTCTTCAAGGGCTTGATGTAGCGCTTGCCTCCTGTTGGAAGTCTCAGGGAAATCAAAGATTTCAACATCTTCTGGGTAGCAGCTTCTGGAACTGGGTGTTTCAGCTGCCACAGAGGAAAAGGTAACCCAACGCCGTGAACGATGCTGCTGTCGGTTCCGTGACCTGAAGGCAACACAGAGAGCACCGCCACACTTTGCAGCGCAGACCTGGTCTCACAGAGGAAGCAGTCCGACGCCACCACTGAGCTGCTGCTGGCACTGCAACCTGTGGGCACCGCACTGCCTCACGTCACTCCGCTACCCTGGTATCCCTGATGATTGTGTGACACCATCACCAAGGCTACTGCCTGCACTGTGACCTGTGGACACCACTCATGGAGAACACAGAGCACCGTTCCACTTCGCACTACAGCCCTGTTCTTATTGACGATGACGCTCCAAGCTAACATTGATCCTGCTGCCTGCACTGTAGATTTGGGGACACTGCTTGGAAGTTACAGAATGTACTGCCCCATTCCACACTGCAGACTATGCCCAGTGGTGACAGCACCATCCACTCCAGTTCATCAAGCTGCTACCTGCACCACAACCTATGGGTCCTGCACAACGAAATGCTCCATCCCACATCACAGCCTTGTGACTACCGATGACAGCACTTCAGCAACGTTGATGACGCTGCTTGCACCATGACCTGTTTCCATCACACGTCGCACCACTCCACTTCACACTGATGTCCCAATGCTTGCCAACGGCAGCACTCCTGACTTTAAACTCGAGGAGTTGACCTGCAACGCATGTGACTTCCACAACTTCCTCACCAAATCCCGGAATTGAAGCTTGCCGACGTCACTCCCCCGGAGCTCACCACAAGGTCTGATGCCCTGCATCTCCAAAGGTAAGTTTTAAGGGTCTCCAAGACGCCGTAGCTGGCCCGCAACTCCGTGGTTGGCCGGAACTAGTGGATTTGTTTGCTCACAACTCCGTAATAGCCCTGGATGGTGCTATTGACTTCAAGGAACTGTATATAAAGTCCATCTTTGTTTTATTGGTATTTTGATCACTGTATTTTGGATTTTTATTGTTTAGGGTCTTGTTTTACATAGATAAATACTGGTTATTTTTCTCAAACTGGTGTGGATTCCTTTTTTAGTGTTTTCACTGTATTCCTGTTGGTTTTGTTCAAATGCTTTACACATTGCCTCTGAGATAAGCTTGACTGCTCGTGCCAAGCTACCAAGGGGGTGAGCAGGGGTTATTTTAGACTTTGTAATCCCCTTATCCTGACTAGAGTGTTAGATTCTGCCTGGCTTAGGTGCATACCCTAGCCAACCAGAAAACCCATTTCTAACAGGTGACCAAAAGGAGTTTTGTGCAAAAGCATTCACTCTTTTGTTCCCTGTTTTTTGATTCATTAGCCGGTAGATACTTGTTAATGCTATCGCTACCCTTAGACTACATCTTTAGTCTCTGGTGGCCTGTCCACAAAATGATGCATTACTAACGGATAGGTCTTCTTGTGTGGTCACGAGCTGCAAGGACGTACGAGTTAATGTAAATTCACTAGACTAGGCTGAAGCTTGAAAAAGTAACATTTAGTAATCTAGGGGCTCTAGTAAAACCTAAGAACAAATGTTAATGCTCCCTACTAAGTTAACCACACATTATATTGTGGTGCTTTCCCTGAGCTTTCAAGTTTTCCCTTTGAATGCAACATAAAATAAAATCACAATTGGTCAGTTACATGACTATATCCAGAATGAAAAACAATTTTCAATAGCATATCACCGGTGGGAGACTATGGTTTCTATTGATAATTGAAATAGAAATGTTTGTGCTAGTGCTGCTTGTGGTCTGTAAGGCTGGTGAAATCCTTTTACATTCAGTGTGATTTTGAAGAGTCACTTTAGGCGGATTAAATCTTCATGACAGGCAGGCGATTGAGAGAGGATGTGGTCTCATGGCTAGACTGCCAACTTTGGAGCTGGTAAAACCAAGGTTTGAGCCTGAGGTCAACTCCTCATTCTGTGATTCTGGGCAAATCACTTAATCTCCCCGCGCCTACCCAAAAAATGAATATATCCTTGTGTAACGTAACTGGTGCTCATGGAAAGGCTCCAACACCTTCGGGTCGAGT
Organism: Lissotriton helveticus; assembly: GCF_964261635.1. Classification (NCBI taxonomy): domain Eukaryota; kingdom Metazoa; phylum Chordata; class Amphibia; order Caudata; family Salamandridae; genus Lissotriton; species Lissotriton helveticus. The sequence continues at coordinate 1,771,683,174 of NC_136063.1, forward strand.
TTGCGCTATATAAAACTGCACAAATTGCGGCTGCCCATGGCCCCGACAGGTGGCCATCCTAAAAGGGCGGCCCTTTAGTGCCATTTGGGCACTAAATCACCCCTCTCGAGTGGTTGGGGCTCCTGTTGGGAGTCCGCTCACCGTAGCTCATCAAGGGCATCACATCCGGGGTGCCAAGGAGGGGAAGGGTATATTTACCTTCCCCGCGCCTCCTGGCATCTTCTTTGCTACCAGCCACACCATCTCAAGTGTCGTATCGCGTCGTGTGTTTTGAGGTTGTGCTCTCCCCCGCATGCATCCCGGTCAGGTCCGCATATCTCCGCAAACGAGGTTAGTGTTAGCCTCCACAGCGGGCCACAGCCCGCAGATTGCTGAGCAATGCTTCCCAAGCCCCTACTGCCACTCTTGTCCGAAAGGGGGGTCAGGGGCTGTATTTGCGGTTAGCGATTGTCTGGCAGGCTGAGGTGAGGGTGGTGCTTGGGGCGCCCTCTTCTGCTGAGTCAAGGTTGCGGCCTCCCGGTTGGCTATTTTAAGCCTGCTTCACTTTGCTGTCGAAGCGGGGGGCATCCACTGCATCTCCAGTTGGGCCTGGTGGGCGGGGGGCGGGTTGGTCGGAGGTCGCTTCCCCCGTGCACCATCTGGGCGACTGGTTGGTCCGTAACTTTACCCCTGGGGAAGGCTGCGCTTCAGGCGGGTGGCTCGGGCTCAGAGCTTTCTTGCCGCGGTATTTGCGGTAGCATTCTCCCCCCCATGAGTGATTCCTTCCCTGCAGGGAGCACTTCTCAACTGTTCAGATGTCCTGTGGTCGAATGTGGTCTAAAAAGCATCAAGGCATGCGTCTTGTCGGTGTGTGTGTTCGAATCCAAGCAGGCTCACTTCCGGCCTCACAAAAGGGACTGCGCTATATAAAAGTTTGATAGTAATTTGCAGGAATATGAATTGAAATGCTCATTGCTAGGTACCTGGTTTTAAACCTGACATCACCCCCCAATGGGTCAAGGAAATCTCTCACCTGTACCTGCACTGGTTCGAGTCTGCCCCCACCAATGATTGTGGTGTTTAAATCTGGGCCAGGCTGTGAGTGCGATACAGGAGTGTGTGGGAGGAAAACCAAATGTACATCCGACCCCTTCCTAGTCATAGAGTATGGCGCAGGGAAGCGGAGGCGCTCATGATACCAGGCAGATTCCATCACGCTATGGGTTTGTTTGGATGGGCATTGCCCTATTCCTTTCAGCAGGGACTTGAGCAGCTCAGCATGTTCTTTTGTTGTCTGCACTATTCTATAAGACAGGTTCGGACACTTGTGGGCATAATCCCTTTAGTACCATCCCTGTGGCTCAGAACCTACCACGGGACAGCTTCTCCGTACCTGTCGCAGGTGCGTTTTGGGCCAAGAGCTGTGCCGAGAGGTGTTGTGCAGAGCCGCTGGGACCAAAGCTTCATGCAGGCCTCATCCTGCTAGTGGGCATCTTGGAGTGTGATTGGGCCACGCTGGGCTCTCCGTGACATCATGTGATGGGGAAGCTGCTTGAGGAGGCAGGTGATTTCTTTCCTCTTCCCGGCACTGTGACATCACCCGACGGTCCGTATCCTTGTAACACATACAGTGGTGAATTGTTGGAGCCTGGGGTCCATTGAGACTCACCCTCTATGCCTCCACCCACAGGGATCCCTGCTGCCCCCTATGGGCATCCCTGATGCCTTGTGGTCCCCGCATATCAGAGGCGGCTTGCTCAGATACAACCTGCCGCCGGGCCTGACCTTTGCATTCCTCAGCGCGAACGGCAGGGTGAGCTGTAATTACTTGAGGCTGCCCATCCCCAGCACAGGTGCCTGTGTAAGCTGAGCTCGTCGCCCCCAAGTGAATAGTAATAGTTATAGTCAATGGGGGGCTTTGGCTTGGTGTACCCGCCGCAATGTGGCTGGCACCATAGATAGGAATCAATGCACAATTTGTTTTCCAGCATTGAGCTTAGCACCCGCAGGAAGACCGGTGCCCAGGCCACTGACTGGCCAAGGGGGATTTGCAAGCCATTTGAATAGTGTGCACTGAGACGCAGGAGGGGATTGAGCGGAAACACTCTGTTCGATGGTTAATTTGTTCGGAGAGGGAGCAAGGTGCCGTTCTTGACAGGCCTGGCAACCATCACCAAGGACTTTGCATCCATTGGTTATTTAAATGGCGTGTCGAGTTCAAGCTCGTGGACTCGCTCTCCTTCACAATGTTCGTCCTTCAGCACTTTATTAACGTGGGCAGGCATGAACAAACTCTCAAGTTCCATCTCCTTTCCTATGGGTCGAGCACAGTACTTGGTGCCATAGGCTATGCAGGCAACCGGGTGGCAGTTCTGCACGGTTGTACTGTCACTATAACTGAAGGATGTGGAGCACTGGGGTGATATTAGTTGTGAATGTACTTACGAGTGCTCCAGAATAAAAAATAGCGATGCGGCCCAATGGCTCTGCTGTCCAGTGACTTGCTATTTACTACTTTGTAGTATTCTTGTTTACAGATATTTCCCTTTTAATACAAATTCCAATGTTGTACATATTTCCCTTTTAAATAGAATGTCTCTTCATAGCTACTCATGCACATTGTGTTATGGATTCCATTTAGAATTGTTATGGTCTAAAATGGATTGGGGTGGAGAAAAAGGACTGGTAACTTGGAGAGTGGATGTACTGTGCTGCAGTTCAATAAACCTTGGATTTTACTTGGAATTATCTTGGATTTTCAACTTCTTTATTACAAAATTGGCGACGAGGGTGTCTAGTACCTACTACTACAGCAGCACAGGTGTGGTACACCTGATTTTGAAAGGATTTTGGATTTTTACCTGATCTTAACCTAGTTTGGATTTTATAAACTTTTGAAGATTGGAGCTTGGTTCATTCCTACATAGAAGACGTTGCTATCGACTATCCTACTTAAGGACTGAAGGATTTAAAACTTTATTTTACTTGGAATACTATTTACACCTGCTCTCACTGGTGTACAATATTCTATTGGTAACGCTTTTCATCTTGGAGACTGCACGGTTGAGGACGCTGTGTTTACCGTAAACTACGAAATTTATGGGTGTTTGCGCGAAAGCTTCACAATTTTAAACGAAATAAGCAAATGTTTACCTTTGAATGTGGTTTCAACGGGCAACACGCGAAGGACTGAGTCTTCCCGTGCAACAAATCTCCATGCGCCGTGTTGGAGCGTGCAGTTACCATGGTTTCCAAGTAGTGACTCGGGTGTGCTCGTGAAATAAAGGTACTGTTTCACATTTTGGAATATATTGATCAAATAAGCCACGCCGCACGACGAACTTCACAACTATCTGTTTGACAACATTTTCACATCGCGTGCATTATTGCTGGAAATTTCGAGCTAGTGCTAGACTTTTGCACTATAATCTACAACTGCTGTGTAGGACATTACAGCGCTGATGTACACAGCTTGTGTACTCAAGGATTGAATTTGTGTTTATTTACTTTGCATTTTATTTTCTTTCAACGGTAATAATATCATATTGCTTCATTTTGTTCACTATTTAATTTGTACTATTATCATTTTCACCATGCAGTTTGACCCTCCTTCGAAATTTTTACAATGTAAGGGTGATCCTCCCATCCCCTGGAACAGATGGAAGGAGGAGTTTTTAACTTATTTAAAGGCTATTGATGGGGAAAGGATGGGAAATGAAAAAAAAAAGAATATTTTTCTTCATTGTTTAGGATACGAAGGGCAAGCTATTTTTAGAAATTTACCACCTGTTCCTGGTGACTCTGGTGTATTTGATGAAGCAATGCTTCGTGTAGAAACACGTTTCAAACCCACAACCAGTATTGCTCTGAATCGTTACAAGTTTTATACGAGGGCACAGAAAGAAAATGAATCTTTTGATGATTTTTTAACGGGTTTGAGAGCTTTGGTGGTTTCATGTAATTTTGGTGCAATGACAGATGAAATGATCAGAGATCAGATAATTGTCAATGTTAAATGTAAGAAAACACAGGAACAATTGTGGATATTAGGTAATCCCACTTTATTAGAAAGCATTTCCACTGCCAAGGCTTTTGAACAATCTAGCAAATGGATGAAAACTATTGAAGAAACGAGCACTAGGGGTAGCAAGAATGATAAACTAAGTGAAGAAGTATGTGCTATGAACAATGTTACAAAAGGTTTTCAAAACTATAGGAATATATCACGTAACTGCATTGTATGTTTTAGATGTGGGAGTTACAATCATGTAGCTTCCTTCAAGTTTTGTCCTGCCTTGGGAAAAGAGTGCAACAAATGTGGTAGAGTTGGTCATTTTTCCAAGTCCTGTAGGGAAGACAAAAAGACAATTGGGGACAAAAGTAATTATTTTAAAAAAGGGGAAGTGTAGTAATGCTTATAATGTTATTTTTAGAAGTGCTTCTTTAGCAATGATAGAACTGTTGTAGGTCATGCATAGAATGTGTATATGTCACTATGCTTGTGTGTGGAGTGCTGGTCAGTCTGGAGTTCGTTTACAAGCTGGCAGCACCTATTTATCTGTACTGCATATCTTGAGGAATAAAGAAGATTTATTACCAAACTTGGTGGGTATTCATTCACTACAAATTTGGCGACGAGGGAAACTGGCAATTCTCTAATGAAATTGATATCCTGCTTCATACAACTCTACATTTGTTATCCTGGATTCAAGAAAACTCTTCGTTTCAAAGAAAACTATTCGTTTCTCTTCAAAACAGCTGTGCCTTAGTGCGGTGAGACTTTCATTTATCTTTTCAAAAAAAAAATGAAGAAAACCACTTTATTTTAGCTTCCTACCCACTCTGCATCTTTCAAACGCCACCGTTTCACAAACCGCTACAGCGTGTTAGCTCCCGCTCCAGTGAGTTTGAACGTCGCGGCATCTTGCAGAACCTTCCTTTGTCATCGCGCGTCAGTGCACTGCTCATCACTACTACATGCGCATGGAATTGTGGGTACTCGCGCATTGAATTGTGGGTACGACCCCACGTAAGGTCACGTCGGCGGCCATTTTAGATTGGTTTTATGCCGATTTTTCTTCATTTTCATCGCGTTTCACACCGATTTGATTCTGGACGCTGGCAATTGCTGTTTTCTGGTATTTATAAACGTTTATCAGTATTATTTATTTTGACAATATCAAATTCAAGTAAGGTGCTGCCTGCAATAATTTTTGTATCTTTCCTCAATAAGATAAAACAGATATACATTGATATTTACATATATTATTTTTTTTCTGGGTTTGTGTCATTATGCCTGACACTAACAGTGCCATTTCTTCTGGTGAAAAGCCTGTACATGGCCTGAACCTAAATGCTCCAAGAGAATTTTTAGTTGTTCCTGGTGATCCTCCTGTTGCTTGGTTAGATTGGAAAGAATATTTCTTGAACTATGTTGCAAATCTTGAAGATGTTAGTGGACCTTTCACTCCTGAAAGAAAAAAAAGGATTTTATTATTAGGTCTTGGCCCTGAAGGATTAAGAATCTACAATCAGTTGGACAAGACTGATAGATCTGCTGGTGACATTGATGTTTTCAATTCAGCACTTTTGGATATCGATGATTATTTCTCTCCTTGTGTTTGCATTGCTGTCACCAGACATTCCTTCTTTCAACGCAAGCAAAATAAATCCGAATCAGTTGAGGATTACGTTTCCGCACTTAGAAAATTAGCTGTTAAGTGCAAATTTGCTCAACTTCATGATGATCTTATTCGAGATCAAGTTGTCATGTACACTAAAACTAAAACCATTCAGAATAAACTATGGGTTGAAGGTGATGGAACTTTGAAAGAAATTATCGCCATGGTTAAAAAAGCTGAACTCTCAGAACGTTGCGCAAAGGCTTCTCTTTCCAGTGAGAAAAAGGAAACTGAAATCGTAAACAAAATTTCTGAAGGGAAATCTTTTATTAGAAGTAACAAAGATTTCAGGTCTACTAATGCTAAAAAAGAAAATTTTGACTATAAGAAAACCTCTGAACCTGTGTGTTATAGATGTGGTAGTCATTCTCACCTTGCTCATTATCCTAAGTGTCTTGCTAAGAACACTAAATGTCTGAACTGTGGGGTTATGGGGCATTTTGCTAAGGTCTGTAAAAGAAAAGTCTTTAAAAATTCAAAAGGTAAGATTGCTTGCATTCAAGAGGTAGCACAGGATTGTACCTCATCTTCTGATGAAGAAGTTCTACTTGTACAAAATGCAGTTAAAAAAAAGGTAGTATTGAACATTTCTGATATTGATTCTAGTAAACCCTTATGCCAAGTCTCATTAGGTGGAGTCATGACGCAACTTGCTGCAGATTCTGGGTCACCCTATACTATTGTGAACAAGAATGTTTGGGATCAGAAATTTGTTAACCAAATTGGAAGTTGGTTGGAACCTTCTGATATCTCACCTGTTAGTTATACCGACAACACAATAGAGATTTTAGGGTTCAGACTACTAATTTTCAAGTTTAAAGGTATGCATGCCACTTGCAAGTTGTATGTGTCGAAGGATGGTCCTTCAGTGTTGGGTTGGAGGGATCAAAAAAGTCTACACATAATTTTGGATCCCAATAGCAAGGAACAAGTGTTGGTTTCCTGCATAAGTGAAGACACCAAGAAATGGGTGATTGATGAGTTTCCTTCTGTATTTACTGGCACTATTGGCAAGCTGAAAGGTTTTACACATCAAATCAGACTTAAAGACAATGCTATTTCTAAAATTCACAAAGCCAGGAATATTCCTCTCATCATTAGGGATGAGGTTAAATCCGAACTTGATAAATTGTTAAATGCTAATATTATTGAGACTGTTGAAGCAGCTGAATGGGTTTCGCCATTAGTCGTCGCACGCAAGGCCAATGGCAAGGCCCGTTTATGTGTGGATTTGAGATATTTGAACAGTCAAATTTTGGTTGATCAATATCCACTTCCACGCATTGATGAAATGTTGTCCTTAACCAAAGATGCAAAAGTTTTTTCCACTTTGGACCTATCAGCAGCTTATCATCAGGTTGTTCTTGATCCAGAAAGTAGACATCTTACATCATTTGCTACTCCATTTGGATGTTTTCGATTTAAAAGAATGCCGTTTGGCTTAGCCTCTGCTGCGGCAGTATTTCAGAGGCTAATGACCAACCTTTTTGGAAACATCAAAGGGGTAATCTTTTTCCAGGATGATATTTTAATTATGGGAAAGGATAAAGATCACCATGACAATCTCCTGAGAAAAGTTCTTAAGGTTTTAGCTGATAATGGTTTGGTTGGGGAGCTCAGCAAGTGCAAGTTTTCAAAGAGCTCTGTTACGTATTTAGGTCATGAAATTTGTGATGAAGGGATAAGACCTAAAACAAAATTAGTTGAAGCAATAGTGAATTCACCTGAACCTAAGTCCAAGGATGAACTCAGATCATTTCTTGGTTTAGCTGAATTTTACTCTAAATTTGTTAATCAGTTTTCACAGAAAACATTTCACATGCGTGTTCTCATGAAGAACAAATCACCTTTTGTTTGGGATGAGAAATGTAGTGCTGCATTTAAAGAAATCAAATATGCCATAGTGAATGCGCCTATGCTACAAGGTTTTGACCCGTGCGCCAAAACTTATTTGACCACTGACGCTAGTGGAGTTGGTTTGGGGAGTGTTCTCTCACAGATTTCTCAACAAGGTGATGAAGTTGTCATAGCCTTCGCTTCACGATCATTGTCACCTTGTGAGGAAAAGTACTCTGTGATCGAGCGTGAGACGCTTGCTGTGGTATGGGCAATGGAGCATTTTCGTAAATTTATTTGGGGTAAACAGTTTATTTTACGTTCAGACCATAAACCTCTGACCAAGCTCCTCACTACGGAAGGTTTGTCCAGAGCTTCAGCCAGGATTGCTCGTTTATCCATGAGACTCCAAGATTTCATTTACACTATTCAGTATGTACCTGGTGCAAAGAATGTGGTCGCTGACTTCTTAAGTAGATTACCCTTACCAATGAAGGAAATTGATTTGAACTCTTGGAATGATTGTTGTGTTGCTGGAATTTTTTCTGATCCTCATGGCTTATCAAAGGATGAGTGGAATTCAGCTTCTGGCAAGGATAATGTTCTTGAAACAGTTAAAATAAAAGTCAACCAAGGTTGGGTTGTCTTAACTAAAACTGACAGTCAATTGAAGCCATTCTGGGAGGTCAAAGATGAACTCAGTCTTGACGGTGATTTCTTATGTCGTGGTGACAAACTCATACCACCGTTAGGAGTACGCCAAAAAATTATCTCTTTGGGCCATGAGGGACATCCTGGAATATCCAGAACAAAAAGAATTATAAAAGCCTTGTACTGGTGGCCAGGCATTGACTTGGAGATCGAAAGGTCTGTTCGAGACTGTGTGCAATGTGAGTGTTCTGACAAAAGTCAAAAAACGCTTAATCCCCCAATGTCCTCACTTAGGTGTCCCAAATTACCCTGGGAGGAATTAGCATTAGATATTATGGGACCTATTGTGTGGCAAGATGATTCTATCAAGTTCATCTTAGTCTTAGTAGATCTATTCTCCAGATGGATCGAATTGAAAGTTGTTAACAGAGTCAACACTGAAACTGTTATATCATTTTTGGATGAGTGTTTTATCAGAGAAGGTCTTCCTGCTTCTATTCTAACTGACAACGGCGTTCAGTTCAAATCTGATACCATGAGGGTATTTATGGAATCATCTGGTATCAAGCAAAGATTTTCTGCTGTTTATCATCCCCAAGGCAATTCTGTTGTAGAAAGGGTCAACAGGGTTATTAAAGGAACCTTGCAATTAGCCAACAAGAACAGAAAAAATTGGTATGGCGAACTTGACAAAATGTTATGGTCTTATAGAATCACTATTCATGAAACGTGTGGTGAAAGTCCATTTGGTTTAATGAGAGGCAGATTTCCGTATTCCAAGTTAAATCCTGTGTGGATGGGGAGAAGCAAAGAGTATGCTTGGAATTCTGACAAGGTCACAGAGAATATTTGCAAATCTCAGGATAAAAGCAAATTGTATTATGATAGAAAACATGGTACTAAAGATACTCACGTTGAAGTTGGCCAATTGGTTAGAGTTAAATCTTCCAAGAAAATTGGGAAGTTACAACCTAGATTTTCTGATCCCAAGACAATCACTAAAGTAATGCGTAATACCGTCTTGTTAGATGATGGTTCCATTCATCACATGAGTAAGATTGCTTTTGCCAGAGGGTCTGATCCTTGTAAAAACAAGAAGGGGGATGTGTGTGGTGACTTTTGGTGGTTGACTCCAGTTGTGTCCTTGGATTCCAGCACAGATTCTTCTGACGGAGACAATATTGTTAGTCAGTCTTCAACTCCCTCTGACGGTGACAATATTGTTAGTCAGTCTTCAACTCCATTTCCTGGATCTGAGTCTTTGGTCGAAGAACCTCAGAACGTTGGTAAAGAGCCTAGTTCTATGCCATCTTCTTCTCTAATTCAATGTGATCACAATCCTCCTGTCGCTGAGAGTTTGCAACCTCTTGTTCTTACCAGAAGTGGTAGAAGTGTTGTTACTCCAAGATTTTTAAATGATTTTGTCTGTAAATAATTCTTTAAGTTGATTTTGTTTTTTTATTATTTTAGGAGGAGGATGTGTAGTAATGCTTATAATGTTATTTTTAGAAGTGCTTCTTTAGCAATGATAGAACTGTTGTAGGTCATGCATAGAATGTGTATATGTCACTATGCTTGTGTGTGGAGTGCTGGTCAGTCTGGAGTTCGTTTACAAGCTGGCAGCACCTATTTATCTGTACTGCATATCTTGAGGAATAAAGAAGATTTATTACCAAACTTGGTGGGTATTCATTCACTACAGGAAGTCTCTTGTGTGAGAGATGACACTGATTTGGGATCAAATTTGTCAAGATGTGAGCATGTCGTGTCTAATGAATCCCTTAAAGAAAGAGGAATGATTGTATCATTAGTGAGTTTAGGGTTGCTTGAAGAGGATGTGTTGGACTCTCCTAAGTGTGTGGTTAAATTTATGGGTGTTGAACTAGAGCTAATGGCTGATTCTGGGTCTCCTTGGACCATCATAACGGAAGAATACTTTCATGAAATGTATGAATCTAAGATTGCTAAGAGTGATTTGTGCCCTCCTGATGTAATGGCAAAAGGTTTCAATGGTTCATACATTGATTTCATTAGTTATATTGCTTCCACCGTATATTTTAAGGATCAATCTGCGTACATCAAATTATATGTTGTAGTAAAGGGTGTGAATGTTCTGGGTTGGCGCGATCAATTCAAACTTAACATTACGTTGAATCCACGCAGCAAAGATCCAGTCATGGTGTTAAAGGATAGAGATGAGTTAAATAAAAGAGTTATGTTTGTAGAAGAGAGTAATGCTTGGAAGTTACTTTCGTGTGAGTTTCCTGAAGTTTTTTCAGACAAGTTAGGTAAGCTAAGCGGGTTCACTCATGTCATCAAGCTCAAACAACGAGCTGAACCAGTTGTGCAAAAGCTTAGACCTGTACCACTCAATGTTAGAGAAGAGTTAAGTGATACTCTAAAAGATATGTTAAAAAATGATGTCATAGAGGAGATAGAATCGTCAGAATGGGTTTCGCCAGTAGTTTTGGCACGCAAACCTGATAAATCTCTGAGACTTTGCATAGATTTGAGAGCACTTAATGCTAATATAGTAGTAGATTGTCATCCTCTGCCGAATATCAATGAAGTAGTGAGCATGATTGGCGAGGCTGTAGTTTTTTCTACCTTAGATTTGAGATCTGCGTATCATCAGGTAGTGTTAGCAGAGGAATCACGTCATCTCACAGCATTTATTACACCTCAGGGATTATATCAATTCAAACGGATGCCATTTGGTTTGGCATCGGCAGCCTCCGTTTTTCAGAGATCGATGTATCATATTTTTAAAGACATGAGTGACTATGTGAAGTGTTTTCAGGATGACATTTTAGTATTTTCTAAGAGTGATGAAGTACATATGGAACACCTGAGTAATGTGTGTAAAATGTTAAGTAAGTTTGGTCTTACCATTAAGAGTAAAAAGTGCAAGTTATTTCAAAAGAAGATAGAATATTTAGGGCATACTATTTCTGGGAATGCTGTTGCTCCTAAGAAATCGTTAGTTGATGCAATCCTGAAAGCTCCTGCACCCGATTGCAAAGATAAATTGTTATCATTTTTAGGACTCTGTGAATATTACAGTAAGTTTATAGTTGGTTTCGCAACTAAAGTGGAGCCGTTAAGAGAACTAAGCAGGAAAGATGTTGAATTTTTGTGGGGAACTAAACAACAAAACGCTTTTGACAGTATTAAACTTGACATGGTGTCAGCTCCTACACTTAGACCGTTTTGTTTGAACAAACTTTGTGTTTTGACAGTGGATGCTAGCCTTTATGGCCTGGGTTGCGTGCTTTCGCAACGTTCGGGTAAGGAGGACTGGAATGTTGCATTCGCGTCTAGATCTCTAAATAACACTGAAAAACGATATGCTGTAATCGCAAAGGAATTATTAGGATGTGTCTGGGCTGTTGAACATTTCCGGAATTATATTTGGGGTGCAAGATTTTTGATATGTACTGATCATAAGCCTTTGGTGGGTATTCTTTCACCCGGTGGAGGTTTAAGTGCGACTGCTCGTATTGCTAGATTGATGTCACGATTACAAGAATATAGTTTTGACATAGAATATGTGCCTGGGAAACTCAATGTGACTGCAGATTGTTTGTCAAGATTACCATATCCCAGTGTCAGTGATGATGAAGATACTGAAGTCGTAACTAGCATTTCAGAATTATTGTCCGAGAAATTCAGTATCATTTCAGAAGATTTATGGATGAAAAGCATGAGTGAGGATGATGTCTTGTGCAAAGTGAGAGATTATGTGAGTGTGGGTTGGCCTTCTAAGGAATTAATTCCAGCTGAAGTTATACCATTTTACAATGTTGCTGATGAGTTAGCCATAGAGGGAAATCTACTATTCAGAGCTGGAAAATGTATTCCATCTTTTGCGGTAAGAGATGTTATTTTGCAAATGAGTCATGAATGTCACATGGGCATGTCGTCCATGAAAAGATTAATTAGGTCAAATTTCTGGTGGCCAGGAATGGATAGGTTTGTAGATAAATTTGTTAGAGAGTGTCCTGAGTGCATTGAAAGTGATAAGACGTGCAAATGTGATCCGGCACCTTTGACTCCTGTGAAGTGGCCAGATCATCCATGGCAGAAATTAGGGATCGATATTGCTGGCCCATTCAATTTTTTACCACAGGAGTGTAGATTCGCTATAGTTGCTGTGGATTATCACTCCAAATGGCCTGAGGTCAAATTGGTACCTCATCCTAACACTGAAAGTGTTATTTTATTTTTGAGAGAGATATTTTCAAGAGAAGGATTCCCAGAAAGCATTGTATCAGATAATGGGGTACAGTTCAAATCTTCAGAGATGTTGGAGTTTTTGAGTACTTATGGTATAAAGCATTGCACCACTGCTCTGTATGAACCACAAGGAAATGGGCTAGGGGAGAGATATAACAGGGTTCTCAAACAAGATATCCTATGGGCTCGGAAGTTTGGGGGAATGTGGAAGGAGAAATTGAGAGAAAAGTTATGGCTGTACCGTATAACACCTCATGCCACTACAGAAGTTTCTCCTTTCCGCCTACTAAAGGGTAGAGATCCTGTATCTAACCTATGTCCTTGGTGGTTTAAGAAAAGTGCTGGTTATCGAATGGTTGATGTGAATGTCAAGGATGTAGCTGAGAAAGTGGAACTCAAACAGAGCAAAAACAAAAGTGATTATGATACTAGGATGAAAGTCAAACAACCTGCTTTTATGGTAGGTGATGTGGTTAGGATTCGTAAACCTGGTTATATTACCAAAGGTGAGACAAAGTTTGGCAAACCTATGAAGGTTGTGAAAGTTTATCACAATAGCGTTGTCACACAAGATGGCAAAAGATGGAATGTTAGAAGAGTATCCAAATGTGTGTCTTAAATTTTCTATTATAACCAGTAGGTTCTTTTATGTGTAAGGATTTTTTTTTTATGTTTGCGTAGTCACTTAATTTTCTTTAGGGGGAAAATGTGTAGTATTCTTGTTTACAGATATTTCCCTTTTAATACAAATTCCAATGTTGTACATATTTCCCTTTTAATTAGAATGTCTCTTCATAGCTGCTCATGCACATTGTGCTATGTATTCCATTTAGAATTGTTATGGTCTAAAATGGATTGGGGTGGAGAAAAAGGACTGGTAACTTGGAGAGTGGATGTACTGTGCTGCAGTTAAATAAACCTTGGATTTTACTTGGAATTATCTTGGATTTTCAACCTCTTTATTACATACTTGCTTTAGGCACTTTCAACTTGCAGATGGTACATTTGATAATGTGCATGCTTAATATTCCTTAAGGTCCAACTTGTGCCAGCCAGATGGATTGTTGGAGGTTGGGTGCTATTTATTCACCTGTGTTGATCAGGGGGCATTGCACCATCCCTCTCGGCAGGTTGGACTTTAGCAGTTCATTATGTTCTCTTGTTTGTTTCGTGGGCTATATGTGCGGTGTTGCTTTCTATAAAATAGTTTCGATCGACTTGGGGAGGCACACGCTGGTTTCTAGTTGACAGGGGAGGGGGTACACAAGGTGAATGTCCTGTGATGGTGGTGCGAGCGATGCTAGCGCCCTTCGTGCAGGTGCACATTGAGCCTTGTTGCTCACGCAGTGGGCTATGAAATTGTAGCAAGTGCGGTCTTCTTGCAAGTGTTGGAAATTGCTCTGATGAAAAAAAAATGCCCATGGCCTGTTGTGTCCCCGGCAGAGGGCCTCCCCCTGCCGCCCGCATTGCACGGACCCTGGCGGCTTTGTTTTGGTGAATTGGTTCATCCTGGAGTCGTCCTGTGCTCTGGGGTCAGTGTGAATACGGGTACTGCCTAGAGTGCGACAGCTGTGGTTTGGAGGCATGGGCCCCTGCCCTGCTGTCATGGGTCTCCCTAGAACAGAGGTCTTCAAACTTTTTGATACCGAGACCCCCTTGTAAAACTTTTTTAGGCTTAAGGACCCCCTTCCAACAAAAGTTTCTAGAAACTGGTACTCCTCATCATCAACAACTATCGACAACCATAAATGCGCCTGTTAGACCTCATCACATCCATCCATCCATCATTCATCCACCCACACTTTCACACATCCCTCAATCAGGATCAATCAGGAGTTTGTTAAAGCGCGACTACTCACCCGTAAGGGTCTCAAGGCGCTAGGGTTGGAGGGGGGTTGGGGGGGTGCAGGTTCCATTCCATCAAGGAGGGGGTCTGTCGAAGAGCCAGGTTTTGAGGTTTCTTGCGAAGATGGGGAGCGATGTTGTCTGTCTGAGGTGGAGCGGAAGGGCGTTCCATGCTTTGGCCGCGAGGAAGGAGAAGGAGCGGCCTCCCGATCTGGTCTTTCTGGTGCGGGGGACTACAGCGTAGGAAAGCTGGGCTGATCGTAGGGTCCTTTGGGGTGCGTGGAATTTGAGTCGGCTGTTCAGGTATGCTGGTCCGGTGCCGTGGAGGGCCTTGTGTGCGTGGGTGAGCATCTTAAAGGTGATTCTCGCCTCGACGGGGAGCCAGTGGAGTGTGCGCAGGTGCTGGGAGATGTGGCAGTGTTTTGGCAGGTTGAGGACCAGTCTTGCGGCGGCGTTCTGGATGTTCTGTAGCTTGCGGATGAGGTTTTTGTTTATTCCGGCGTAGAGTGCGTTGCCGTAGTCGAGTCTGCTGGTGACCAGGGCGTGAGTGACTGTCTTTCGGTGTTCGAGGGGGATCCATTTGAAGGTTACGAAGGAGGCGGAGGGTGTGGAAGCAGGAAGATGAGACAGAGTTGATCTGGCGGTCCATTTTGAGCTCGGAGTCCAGGATGATCCCTCCATCCATCCTTCATCCATCCACCCTTTCATCCTTCCATCCATACATACATCCCTCATCCATCCACCCTTTCATCCTTACATCCATCCTTTACCCATCCACCCTTCCATCCATCCATCCATAATTCACCAACCCACCTTTTCACACATCCATCCATCATTCATCCATGCAACCTTTTATCCATCCATCGATACATCCATCCTTTATCCATCCACCCTTTCATCCTTCCATCCATACATCGATCCTTCTACCCTTTCATCCATACATCCTTCATCCATCCACCCTTTCATCCTTCCATCCATACATACATCTTTCATCCATCCACCCTTTCATCCTTCCATCCATACATACATCCTTCATCCATCCACCCTTTCATCCATACATACATCCTTCATTCACCCACCCTTTCATCCATCCATCCACCCACCTTTTGACACATCCATCCATCCATCCATCATGATCCATGCAACCTTATATCCATCCATACATCCATCCTTCATCCATATCCTGTTTCATCCTTCCTTCCATCCATCCATCCTTCATCCATCCACCCTTTCATCCATCCATCCATCCATCCACTCATCATGCATCCACCCTCCTTTTCACATACCCATCCATCCTTCATCCTTACATCCATACATTCATCCTTCATCCATCCACCCTTTCATCCATCCATTCACCCATCATTCATCCACCCATCTTTTCACACATCCATCCATCATGATCCATGCAACCTTTTATCCATCCATTCATCCATCCACCCTTTCATCCATTCATTCACCCACCTTTTCTGTGCCTCTCTCATGGGGGGGGGGGGGGCGGCGTTGGGGGGTTCAGTATCTCTCTGCGTCTTCTTCTTCCTCTCCCATGGGAGGGCATCTCTGTGCCTCCCTGCTGGGGGTGGGGGGCGGACAGGCTGTAACAACATCTCACCTGAAGAACAGACTCTCAGGCACATTTCTCCCACACAGGCGCCAGGTATGAGGGTTTGTGCTTTGTGCTTTACAGGCGGGACCCACAGATCCAGGTGCGCAACGTCCATTGAACTCAAAGGGCTACAGCCTCAAGCCCCAGCCACCCCCTGCCCCCATCCCTTCCCCTCCTTGTGAATGTGAGCCGGGCTTAAACACCTTCAGGGACGCACACAAAGCAGCACCCAAGTACTTCACAGGTCTTTAAAAGACCTTTTACTTGTTAATGAGGCTTTGTTGTTTTTCACCCCTAGGTGTGAATTAGGCCTCCGCTGTGAGCACCCTCAATCAGCCCGACGTCACTAAGGCAAACTGACATTCTGTGACCTCCTTCCCAGGACTCCACGACCCCCCTGGGGGTCACGCTCCACAGATTGAAGACCCCTGCTCTAGGACAAGGGGTCATCTGGGAGCGGGGACGGCTGGACTTCCAGTGGATGGTAGACATGTGCTGCTCCTGGAGGGTCACGCGGTGTGCCCTCTGGGCCTTGCAAAATGTTCTCATACATGGCGTTGTTTCATGCCTTTTCGCCTGTCTCATGGCGCCATTCATCAGGCAGATGGTCCCTGTAGTTCTGAGCTGGCTCAGCTTTCTCCCCAGGCTAAATCTGCAAGAAGACTGAAAGGAGCAGTATACACCTCAGGAGTAGCTGCAGATTATGATAAAGACTTTCAGCTGACGCTCATCTTGCTTTCACTCCCTCCAGGTCACCATGGCTTGGAGTGTGCATGTGTCCATTTCCCGCACCTAACGTACCAGGCCATTTTAGATGGTCTATATATGTCTAATGATACTCGGCTCAACATGAGCAACGTCAATTTCTTATCATGCTGCAACACCTTTGTCTCCCAGAGTGTCACATACACACATAAATACTGATGATAACAGATGGGCACACGCCAGGTGCGATATGTTTGAAGAACAAACAGTGACTCAAATATGGTCTCCCTGGGTTTTTCATTGCTCAAATATGTGTAATCACTGACACTGATATATTTCCTGCATTCCTGGGTTTGTTTTGCTGGCTAGAAAATGTCAGGCATAGTCTTGATGTCACTCACAGATTAACTGAAATTATGCAAATGGCATACATTGCAATCTGAAACACTGGTAGCTATGGTTGGGGCCAAACTGGCGTGCAAGTTCTAAATCTTCAAACTAGGCCTTTTACAAGTCAGGCAACCTGATCGCGGAGCAATGAGCCTGTCCAGCACACTGTTTTGCTGTTTGCGTGCTGTGACTCTGTCCAAAGTGGGATTTGTCGCTGCTCCAGGATTTGGACCCAGTTCTCCTTACGGACAAAGGGTGGGACACACCTCCAATTTCAATTATAGCAGACTGTTACTCAGCAGCAATTGGGTGAAAAAGCAGCTTAGTTTCAAACTCTCTATGTGTTGTGAGCATGGAGATGTGTTAGTGCAGTTGGTCTAGGACAAATAGGGAAAGGAGGTGTGGTTTCAATGCAAGTATTTAAGGTGGTCAAGGGGTGGGGTTGACTTTTACAATATCAGAAGCTTAACCAAGGACACCTAAGCCCCCCCTTTGTTCCTCCGGCAAAGCTCAACTATGTCCGTTAAAAAGCCCTGGATGTATGTTGAGGTCTCCTTATTTATCATAAGGGAGAAAAAGTGCCTATCATCAACAAGTACTGAAGGCAGCGAATGCTTGGTCTGCTCACACTGAAAGATGATTTATGCTTTGGCCTAGCTTTGAATTCTACCCTGCAGTGGGTTTACTGACTAGAGTGAGGCAGTGGATAGTGTTGCAAGCATTGCGCTCAGAGATGGGTCCTTCTACACCGTTATTAATCTTAAACCCGGTCAGTGCACAGGCCAAGGAATGGCGGCATGCCCCACGGGTGCTGGGGATGGTTTGTTGGTGGCAGCTTTTCAGATGTTTGTCGCAAACTTGCACATGCTGTTTCCGCAGAGTTTTGGGACGTGTTAGCATCCCCAGCTTGTCTCCGTGGGGTTGATGTGTCTTTCGGGTCATTATGATCAAGTAGAGCAATAGCGATTGGTATAGCTGGACATAGGATTGCTAGGCTAGAATCCATGGGATTGTAGAGCAAGTGTTTCATGTTCTGAGCCTGGTATATGCAGGCGTGAGTAAAAATGGTAGCCGCCAGATCTATCTCCCATCACTCTAAATTCAAGAGAACAGGCATTGCATTAGGATCAAATTAGGCCCCATACAGGGCTTAGAGGGAACATGCACCTGGGCTAACCGGGACTGTGCAAACTAGTATGATCCGGGTCGGATTGAGTGGGCCTTTGGCCGTACGGCTATGTAGAGCCATTCTCATTTAAAGGTACGCCCAGGTGAAAATTGTGTGCTTCTTAAGGTGCTCATGGCCACTGAGGTTCGTGGTATCTTTACAAGGGGAAGAGATATAAGTTAGGCACCAATCACTTACAACGTAGCACATTAAGGCGGGCGGTGTTGTATGGCAAGTAAATGAAGTACAGAGGGAGCAAAACAGGCAAAATTCCCATATGAAATAATGGATACAAGTGAAGGGCTTGAGGACACACCCGCTCAGGGTCACATACTGTTAGTTTGAACATTACTGTTTGCCATGATTTAGCAATCAAAGAGGACTGTGCAAATGGGTGTACTCTGCTCTATTGGCAGGTTACGGGTTGCCTCAGTGAAGCATAGAAGCATCTCGGCCGGATAGCCGAAGTAGACAGGCCAGTTGTGGGAGAGTCCACCCAACAAGTGGGCTGATGTACCATAAATTGGGGGCACAGGGTTAAGGCACATACAGTGCTAGAAGTACTGCAAATACAGGTTACAGAAAGTGGATCCCACATTAGCTGGGAGGTCTCACTTCACAGGTTCACAGCCTATGGGGGTTTTGCGGTCCTTCAGGCATGGGCCACCCTGGCGCACACCTAAAGTTATGTTGACAAACATGGGGTGCACTTGTCACAGGGGGCATGAACACGTTCCACTTAAACAGGTAGTAGGCCCTAGAAAGCAGGTTCCATACTGCTATGAAATATTTGCACTCCACTCCATGGGCAGGTTACAGGTTGCTTCAGTTAAACATAAAACTTCTCGCCCGGATAGCCAAAGTAGACAGGTGGGTTGTGGGAGCGCTCACCTAACAAGTAGGCTGCTGTCCCATAGACTGGGGACACAGGTTTTCAGGCACAAACGGTGCTAGAAGGATGGCAACTACAGGTTGCAGAAGGTTGGAGCCTACATTAGCCCGATGGGTACTATAGCTGTGGATAAGGTCAGACCTCCCTTTCTGACCAAACAAGGTAATTTCTGTAAGAAATAAGGGGATTCATGGCAAGTACAAGAGGACACGCTTATGGTCACTCCTCCTAGTCATCAAATAGTACCCTGCCAGGTGCTCTTCAGGGACCCGTAAGAGCGTATTGGAGTTGCATGAGGGAGGAGGTAATGTGCGGTGAGGCAGTGTGGTCCCAGCTGCCCGCAAAAGGGGGCTGCGTATCGCGCAACCCCCTTTTGGCAACTGGGAATATTAGATTCTAACAGTATCATGGTTAACATACGCACAAAAGTGAGGCACCATATGGCAAACGGGGCACACTGTATTAAATTGGACAGATGCACTAAGCTGGTAAGCCTAGGGGGTTTCACCACGGGGAGCTGAGCAGGCAAAATTCCCATAAGGAACAAGGGATGCATGGTAAGAGCATGAGAACACCCTTGCTCATTGGCACATATCTCTAGTTATGAACATTCCGGTGCGACATGATTTGGCAATCAAAGGGACGGTGCAAAAATGTTAAGTATAAAACCTTCTTGCCTTAAGAGCCAAAGTTGTCAGGCGGGTTGCGGGAGCGGGCCCCTAACAAGTGGGCTGCTGTCCCATAGATTGGGGACATAAGTGTCCAGGCATACACAGTGCTAGAATGACAGCAGCTAGGTGAGATCAGCAAATAGATGGGGCTATGTGAGCGATGGTGCCTGTATTCGTCCCGCACATTTGCTGGCAAGGGGCTGAGGCAAGTGAGGCAGTGGAACTTTCCCGCAGGAGGGTGTTTAGTTCTATACACACGTTCACAGGCTAAAGGGGCTTTGGTTTCATCAGACACTAGCTGATCCCAGCTAGGGTAAAGGGCTATCGTTACAAAGATGGGGCCCACTTGTCACCTGTGGGAATGGTCGGGTTCCCCTTGGATTTCAGGAGGCCTTGAAATGGCAGGTTGCAGGTGAGAATACAGCAGTGTTGGTGGGGGGGCTCTGGCGGCGACGGGGCCACCTCCAGAGCTGTGGCGGAGTTACACGGTGATGTGGAAGCAGACCGGTACAGTAAGGATACCTCTGCACGGCACAATTAGGGTGCCAGGGCCAAAGACCAGGAGCCTCAGGGCAGGTTCCTGGAAAACCGCAACAGCACCCCATTAGTCCTTCGGGCGGTTGGGGGCATGACCAACTGGGGGTTTGCCCTGCTACACTCCACCCTGAAAAGTGTGTGAGTAATATGGGACCAATGTGTAATGTGATCCAGTGGAGGATCACAGAAAGGTGTAGCGCTGATTGGATAATCCACAGTGCTGGCTCATCAGGCGGGCGGGCAGCATAGTTTGGTACTGCTGCTTACCCTTGGATTGCCAGTAAGATAACCTACCATGTTGCATACTTTTGTATGGAATAAACCTGCAGCAATTTTTTTCCAATAAAAAGGTTGTCTTGTGTATTTATTTATGCATGCATGCTCTGATTGTGGGTGAGGGAAGTTGCCAATAATGGCACTAATAAACAAAAGCAGTTTCTGACATCTTAGACCAAGAATTTCACAGGAAGACTGAGGAACAGAACCTCTCATTTACTAAAGAGGCAAGACTGACATCTGCACATGAATGTCTGGCGAGGAAACATTGTGCTCGTGCATTATGGATTCTACTGAAATTGAAAAATCTGCTCATTATCGTGGGGAGTATTTTCTGGTTCCCTGCATTAGGCATTCCAAGCGCTTGTATCTGAAATGAATCCTACAACTCTAACATTATAACACGAGTTATACATCCATCACTCGCATCCCGGTGTGTTACAGACACAGGTTTCCATCAAGATGCTGTCAGTGAGTGAGGAGACTGATCCGCTCTGAGCGGGTCTTTTATTTACTTGGCACTACCGTAACTCCATGTTTTCTACTTACGTAGGTGTTTGTTTCCCACCATGCTATTGTGTTCTTTAAGTTTTCCTTATGTGCCCCCACTTTCTAAAACCCCTCATCCACCTCGTACCTCCCTCAAATAAAATGGTGTGCCGCATGTAGGACTACTAGTTTCCACGTGGCGATACCACTGCTAGTAAACTGCCTATTATTTTAACCTGCTAATTTTATTAAACATTGTTTAATGTTTGTGTGTGTATCAGTAGGAGCTCATTGCCTGCAGGTGGTTAGGTGGGCGTTTTGGAAGTCTGACTTAAAAAAAAGAGCACCAGCTTTACATTTAGATCCAATGGTAGCACCACCTGGCAGTTCACTGGAAAACGGTTTTACCACAACTCAGGTTATGAACTAATTTACTGTTTTAAATTTATAAGCAATAAAATACTGAGCATTGTTTTAGAAAAGTAGAATGTTATGATGGTGTAATACGCTCAAATTACATGTAAAAACAAGGGCGCTGCAAAAACATCACACATTTCGTGTTATGCTCGAAACTTGTCTTACCCTGCAGATTAGATTTACTGTGCCCTAGAGTACTCAAAGTATCAATAATGACTAATGTCACCAGTGACATAACGCAAGATGATGGGGCCCCCTGCAGAATGTAGTGAGCGGCCCTGAAGATTCCCATATCCACAGATACTCACTGGCCTTGGGCTGAACAGGTCGCATCTGTATGGTTGGGGCACCCTTTAGGCTGCCCCCAGCACCTTGCGCCGCAGGGGCCTTTGTTACATTTTTGCTTGTTGAAGACTTTCTTTGCCTTAAATATGATTTTTATGTTTGTGAATAAAAAGCAAACACATTTAGGTTTAGGCATATTTTTAGGCCTTCTATCGCAACAGTTATTCGTAAGGAAGAACAAAGTGTCACTCTTCTACCAAATGCCAGGAGAATTTATATCTCTAATACTAATCATTAACTGTCAGGGATGTGATAAGTGAGCAGTTAGGTGTGAATTGTGACCAAGCATAGCCAGTGAAGAGTCCTATATTTTTGTCAAATGGAAATCTCATTGTACTGCCACGAGAGCAATGGGGTCTGGTCCTGGCACCTATTGGCATGCCAGGACCTGGTTGCAGTGGCCATTTCAAGCAAGTATTTCTGTTGTGCCTCGGTGTAGTGTGCAAATACAGGAGTCTTTCAACTGTGTAGATTTGTTTTCGAACTACAGATAGTCGGGTTCTTTTTTAAAGAATGCCTGTCAGACCTGGCATCCTTGGCATGGTTTCCCCATTTATTTTGTCTCTACCTCCTGTAATTTTGACTGTATCTTGGACTTCATTCTTCCTTGTTTGTTTACTCTGGGCACTTTAACACTGCTGAGCAGTGCTAAAGTGCAAGTGTACGTGTGTAAATTGTGATTATGATTAGTTATTCATGATCAGCATATTTGATTTACTGGTAAGTCCCTAGTAAAGTGCACTGTGTGTGTCCAGGGTCTGATTGTGCCACCCACATGGGTAGCCCTGTAAATGTGTCTCAGACCTACCACTTTATTGTCTATGCACACAGTTCTAAACTGCCATGTCGACCTGGCAAGGGCACGCACTTGCCAGGCCCTAACCTTCCCTTTTCTTACATGTAAGACACCCCTAAGGTAGGCCCAAGGTAACGCCCTGGTCGGGGTGCAGAATATATGTGAAAGGTAGGAAATGTATTGGTGTGTGTGACATGTACGGATAGTGAAATACTGCTAATTTTGTTTTTCGCTATTATAAGACTATCGTCCCATAGGATAGAATGGAAGGTACTTTCGAACATCTTACAAGTATAACTTCCCATTGGGGCAAGATAGAGAATTAATGGTTAGGCTCTCTGAACTCGACATTTAATAATACATCTTTTAGTATAGATGGTTTTCAAATTGTGTGTTTGGAAATGCCACTTTTAGAAAGTAAAAGCAACAGTTGATGGCCAGAATGCAGAACAAAGTCATACATTCCCCCCAATACAGAGATCTGGACCTAAATCCATCATTTCTTTGCCCTCCACCCCACCCCAGTTCAGACATGGCCATATGCAAATCAGCCTTGACCCTGTGCCTCATGGGAACAGTCCAGCCCGAACTGCCAAGCCATGTCTTTCCTGGACCGGAATCAAGCATCCTAGGACCGGTTTCTGACTATCAGCCGTCTACAATAAATTACTTACTTATTTACTTCTTGCGGCTGTTTTTCCTGCCGCTGCACCGCCGTGCGAGAAGACTCCATGTACAGCCACGCCGCTGCAGAGATGACGCAGCACCTACCATGACTGCAAGAACTGATGTATCCCGGGATCACAGCTGAAGAAACCAAAGCAGCACTGCTTTCCGCTGCAGCATAGATCACCAGCGCATACCGGATTTCCATGCACCGCACCTGTTCCGCAAGTTTTCCCGATGCATCACCTGCGGACCAGAACCGTCTTAGAGACAACACATTACAACCCTCTACAGTCTGGATTCAACGCATCACTTCTGCTGCATGAGGCACAACTGTTGCATTACCTCCCCAAGGACTCAGGAACTGATGCATCTCTTTGTTTCTCAACGCTTCCCTTCTCTGCTGCTATTTGGCCTTGTGAATTTTGATGCATCTAAAGGCAATTTGTGTAGAATCACGCATCCATAGCTTTCTATGGACCAAGTTGCTTGAAACCTTTTAAAAGTCATATTTGTATTACATGTATGTTGGATTTTTGTTGTTTTAGGTTGTTGAGTATAAATAAAGGTACTTTATTTTTCTAAATGGGTGTGGTGTCCATTTTTGTTGTTATACCTGTATTACTGTGTGTTTTTAGTAAAAATACTTTACACATTGCCTTTAGGCTAAGCCTGTCTGCTCGTGCCAAGATACCCAGGTAGTGAGCAGGAGTTATGTAGAGTGGGTATCTCCCTTACCCTGACAAGAAGCAAGGGTACCTATTCGGACAAAGATACCTAACTTTGCCAACTACAGACTCCCATTTCTAACATCCATGCATCGCCCTTCCAGCTGTGCTTTTACCACTATAAGCTAAACCAATGCATCACCACGGTGTGGCTGAAAAATTAGCACACTGCGCCTGTTGGCAGCCTTAAGAACCACCGCAGCTCCAGTCTAGAGCACCAAGTCTCTGGCGTTAGAGATGCCCTTTCCAACTTCGACGCAAGTCCTGCGGTGTGGTTGAAGGAATCGACGCATCACCTGTCTGCGGAAGTGGCTATCGATGCTGCTCCTGTTTGCCACTGCATCGACCTGCAGTGCCTGGATTTTCTCACGCATCGCAAGTGTGTGCCAAGTTTCCAATGCATTGCCCCGCCAAAAGGAGTCACCTCTGGAAATTGATGCATCGCTTCTCCTCACGTTAAGGAATTTACACAACACTTCTCCTGCATGCAGCAGAACTGACACATCCATTCCCCTGGGACACAAGAACTGATGCATCACTGTGTTTTCTGATGCTTTCTCCTTTATGGCTGTTTTTGGACTTGGATTTTGATGCATCAAAGGAACTTTGCACTAGAATCAACGCTTCCATAAAGTCTATGGACAGAATTGCTTCAATCTTTTAAAAGTGATAATTTGAGTTATGTATGTTGGATTTTTGTTGTTTTGGTCTAGTATTGTTTATTTTTCTAAACTGGTTTATTATATATTTGTAATGTTTTCACTATGTTCCTGTGTCTGTTATGTACAAATACTTTACACTTTGCCTCTGAGATAGTCCTGGCTGCTCGTGCCAAGCTACCAAGGGGGCGAGCAGGGGATATTTTGGGTGTGTAACTCCCTTACCCTGACTTGAAGGAAGGGTACCTACTTGGACACGGTGCATCTGTGATCCCCCGAAGGCCTTTTAACACCAAGCCAGACAGTCCACCATATTCTTCCTAACACCCTTTCCCACCTCAGTCAACTACATTCCCGGATTATTTATGTCCCATGTGGAGACTACATGCCTAACCTGCCCAACACTATCCTTGACGGTCTACGTCCAGCTCTTTGTACTGTCACAGCTGCTCGTTCATCCCCCGGTACAAATCAGTGTTTGTGGGGAGATTCCAGTCATCTACATTACCATTTCCTGGTCCATAAAGTGTGAAATTATTCGGGGGGGAAATTATTGGAATAGATTTCAATAAACAAGTAGAGTAAGTTTTACTAAACTTTTTTTGAAATTAGGAACACAGATACACTGATTTGCCTGTAAACCAATTCCACACACTATTGGGGAGCACTGCCATAAGCCAGATTGATAGCAGTTATTTATCTACGGTAAGTAGGTGGAGTAAATATGTTTCAGGGGTTGTCAGGGGTTTGTTCTTTAGGGAGGAAAGGAACACTCACATGTGAACTTTTTTTGGGCGGCAAGTCTACAGCATGAAAGTAGCACATACACTTAAAGCAAGTGAATAACACTGACAAACAATATATATTCATCACGCTATCAAATAATATGCCTCAATGCATTGCAGCCAAGTATACAGGCCTAGGGAAAAATCACTCAGTGTATTCGCAATTTCATGTTCTGATTTAAAACGATAGTTGATTTTTCATCGGTTTTGAGATTTTGCTAACCCTTGAATATATTGATTTTCTTATCACACATATTTTATTTGTTACTTCTTGCTTTAGATCCAGTTCCTGATTGAGTAGAAGTATTCATAGGTTCTCATGGTGCATAAGGCTGGGTGTTATGAGAGTGTAGCAATATATGCAGCAATATATGCATGTCCTTACCATCTTTGCTTGGAAGTTAGTATTATTGGTGCCAGAAAGACTGACATTATATACCACTAAACAGTGCATCTCATAGGTGTTGAGAAGGACCTGGAACCCTGCAATAGCTTTCTTATCTATTCCAAGGCACTCTGGGGCATATTTACATGGGAATGGTGCATCACACATAGAAAACATAAATATGAAGAGAAATAAAGCATTTCTCCTCGATTCACCATGTTAAGACCAGGTTTTCCCTGGTCTTAATTTTGGTACTGCCTTCTATTTACACCACCCTTGTAAATAGGTGGCAGCTTCAAAATCAATGGGTGTTGCGGTGGAACGCCCACCACAACACCCATGGCCCACCCCTTTCACCCTAAGTATACCTTAAAAGGGTACTTTAATTACAAGGCGGCGCTTATCCACGGTAAGTTGCGTAACGCCGCCTTGTAAATAAGGCGAAGCCCCTATCGCCACAGGAAATCATTAAGAGTGACTTTCCTGTGACGATAGGGGCTTGTAAATATGCCCCTCTGTGTTTAACCCATTACTAGATCATAGGATGTGTTTTAGGAATGATTATTGTCCTTTCCTGAGCAGAGAATGTGTACATCGGAATGGTGGAGAGCATTAAATGGTTTCTTTCAACATTGGTTTTGCTTTTTTTTAGCAATATTTTTCTAGTGCCCATTTTTAAACATGCAACTGTGATCTGCTGTTATTCATCGTTACATTGTGCAACAGTACATTAACAATGTGAGTAAGGAGTATTCCAACAGTAAACTGTATTATTCAGCTAGTACAGCAATAAGTGCATCTAATACAATGCAATCAAACAATGTTCAACATTGGTTTTGATGGCCACCACCAAACTTCTGCCTTTTTTTGTTTTTCATAAAAATACTCCTCAAGTGGGAGTTTGTTTCTGGAAAATAAAAACAGAAAAACAACACCTTAGGAGTTTGGAGTTTTCCTCCATGGTGTGTGGGTCTTGTAGTTTTCTTGTCCTCACCACCAGGTTTTTACAGGCAGTGACATACAGGAAAGAAATGCATTACACCATCCACCCTAAATTGGGCAGGCAGCCTAATGGCTTTCCTCTTACATCCTCTAGCCTGGAGGGCAGTCAGAGGAAGTATTCCACTGAAAGAGCCAATCCGGGCTCAGTCTACAGAATACTTATGGGACACGCATCACTAAATAAGGTAGCCATACTGAGGGTTTGTATGTCAACATGAAAACTCGCCATCTACAATCCAATCAAAATCAAGCAACTGGAGTGTTGGTTGCAGCTTTTAGGTAAAGTTCTTCTACTGCCATGTGCTTAAATCCCATCCTCAGCTCCCAATGCAAAAATGTATCACTTTCAAAATTCTCAGCATATTTGACAGTATCCTGTATGGTATAACTCCAGACTTCATATCTAGCTAGACCAAAGTATATCTCTGCACAAGAACACTCTAGTCAGCTGAGTGTGTTTGCTACACGTTTCTAAATTCTATAAATCCTTCACTGGGAGTCGCATCATTCAGAATGTGCTTTTATGCTGTCAAACAAGTTTCAAAAACAGCTTTGTTTGAGCTCCACCATTTAACTTTAAAGGAAAAGTTGAAAAACCCTGCTTTTTCTTTAGACGGTGTATTAGTTCAGCTGAACTAATGTTCTTTAAATTGTGCCAAGAGGCCCACAGGAGATGGCACACTTTATAAATAGACTTAACATAACATACCACCCTATCTGTCCAAACAGAGGAAGAAAACTAACACTAGCCAAGAGGGTTTGCTTTTTAAAAAATATATATGGGTTGGGGGACTGGCCCATTCTGGCATCAGTCCACTCACCCAGTCCTGGGCTCTAAGCCGTCTTTCAACACCAATTTACCCCTGGGCACAGGAGGCTTAACACACACTAGGCAACGAAGTAATGCATGCAAGCCTTGGGTGCTCCTTTGTGTTGACCACAAGGCGTTCAGAAAGGTGGAACCTCAGTAACATCTGTAGCAGTTTGGAGATTGCCCAATGTTTTTTACTAAACTGTCGCTCCCTTCCCAAGCATAAAATTCATATTGCCAATTTCATATCGGCCCAGCAATCAACCGTGCTTTTCCTGGTGAAAACCTGGCTTCATGCTCAGTTCGCTCTGGACATTTTAGAAGCAATTCCTGCGGGCTATGCAATTATAAGACGGGATAGACTAAAGAGGAGGGGAGGCAGTCTGGCGGTGATATATAAACATCATCTGAGCTGCAGTTCATTTTTTTCTGATAAAATATCATCCTTCTATGCCTCTTTTCCGGAAAGTGGTAAGAATTATAACTACTCTCCTCCAAGAATGACACTTCTTTCCTTATCTGAAGGTTCTTTAACTATAGAGAACATTTCAGTGGAAAAAATTTGCTTCCTAGCTACCAAAAATAAATCTGCCTCCCCATCAGACCCTGCATCTTCAAATATTCTGGAGCGTGGGTTTACAGCACTTGACCCTGCATTATGTACTCTGCTTAAGTTATCCTTTGTAGTAGGTCAACTTCCGGCTGAGTGGAAGCACGCTGTGGTGGTTCCTCTCCTCAATGAATCATCATTGGACACTTCTAAACTGGAGATTTATGTCGTATTTCTCTGCTTCCATTCTTTGCGAAAATTGCTGAAAGCATGTACATTTTCAAACTATCAGATGCCAAGACACCCCAGGGTATACGTGCGCTTTAAAAGTTTCATTAACATTAACTAATGAAGTTCGTTGATGAGAACAGACTCCTTCAAGAGGCACAATCAGATTTTAGGCCACAGTATCGAATCCATCCCCTCCTTCTAGCCTCCGAAACGCTATGAAGATAGGCTGATGAAGGTAAAGCTGCTGCACTTGTCATGCTAGACTTAAGTGCAGTGTTTGACACTGTTTTGCACGGTTTGCTGCTAGAATGGATGTGGCCACAGGAAATGGGGGTAGAGCATTTGAAGGGCTTGCTATTTTTTACACAAGTGCTTTTTCCAGGTGTTCCAGAAGCCATTCACCACAGACATAATCCCCCTTCCACAGAGACTGCCACAGGGATCAGCATTGAGTACTACCCTGTTTAACCTGTCTCTCTGTCCCTTGGTGGATATAATCAAACACCGTGGCATGAGGATTGTGTCGTATGCTGACAACACTCAGCTGATCATTACACTGGCACAAGATGATGATAGTGCCACAGCAAACTTCACATCCTGCCTGGTAGACCCTGTGGCATGGATGGATGCCAGCTGTCTGAAAATAAATGCAGACAAGACAGAGGTCCTGGTGATCGGAAATCAGCCCACAATTTGGTACCCCGTGTGGTGGCCTAAATAACTGGGCTCCATGCCGATCCCTAAACCTAACATTAATAATCTGAGCATCATCTTTGATGCTCAGCTATCTTTTGAGAGTCAGATGAAAGCCACAGCTGGTACTTGTTTTGGAGGGATAAATTTGTAAATGAAGATTCTAGGGCTTTCGCCGGACTCTGCAAAAAAGACAGTAATTCAAGAACTCCTGTTTTCTCGGCTCGATTACTGCAATACACTCTATCTGGGGGTCTCTAAAGGAAGGCTGGGAATGCTTCAAAGAGAACAAAATGCAGCGTCCCGGCTAGTACTAAAAACTGCAAAACGGCTCGCCATAAGCCCAGGTCTAGCTGACCTACATTGGCTCCCCATCAATTACAGAGTCTCTTTTAAAGCACTCTGTTTTATGCATACGATACTTAATCAGAGGGGTCTTGTGAAACAGCTCTGACTGTGATCCCTAGAGTGCACAGAATGCGCCTGCAGGGCAGTTTTTTTTGGACTTTAGGCTGCCAAACTCTGGAACTCAATGCCAGTGGACCTGAGACTCGAGCCATCAGAAGCCAGTTTCTGCAAACATCTGAAGACCTGGCTATTTAGGCAAAGAAAGTAGAACTGTCTGGCCTGTCAGATGAACCTAACTCTACCTGACAAACAATATGGTGCTACTTCTCTAGAGCAGGGACACTCCTTGGAGTAGCCAGGCGCTTTATAAATCATTTAACATATTTCAAAACATTGTGTTTTGCAAGTAGATATATTATCAGGGTTTGCAAAATGCATGCTACTAAGACCTGTACCTGCCCACCCAGTTTCAATGAATTATTGCATAAATTCAGATGTATTAAGGGCACGTTTTGGCTCGCACGTTCAGACTTGCTCATTTGTGTTAATTGTTGGTGCTTTGTATATTGTATGTTATTTGACTGTGAGAGTACAGTTTGAATAGTTATTAATGCTGACCATTGAAATGTAGGATGAGCTAATTGTGCTATGCTTTAGGAAAATAAACAAACACAGATGTTTTTGTAAAATGTTAATTTGTGTAACTATGCATTTAAAATATGTTCTTTTGGGTTAATGGACAAGATGGATGAGTAAGTGGAAAAACACCACCATAACCCCTGGTCCGGTTTAGCCCATCCAGTGTAATCAGCTGATGATATGTGGCTGGATCAAGTTAACACAAGGAGATGATCCGGAGGCATCTCACTGGTGCGCTGAGGTGGTGAAAGAGGCCTTAATGGGTTTGCGGTCGGCTTAGCTGCCAGTGATGAGAGTAGCATTCTGCAGCCCCTGATAATGGTGACTGCCCAAAACTGGTGGTGTTGGGAACCGCTGTGAACATACTGGGCAGCAAGAGAGCCCAAAGCCTGTGCAGACCCTACTGGCTGAGGTGAGCAGTGGGATGGCCTTTCCCCCAGGAGGTGCAGTGGATGGGAATGCTCTAACTGTTAGAGGCAAGCCATGGGATGACAGAGCAGGCCAAGACAAGGGAATGGATTTATGAGAAACTCAAAGGAGGTGAGAGCTGGAGAGATCATCCATTCAAATGCAGCTGCACCTCCCTTTTGATGTGCTGTGGTGAGAAGGAAGGTGGAGGTGCTCGATCATAATGAGCTGCAATTAAGGCCACCTGTTGGATTGAAGCGCTCATCTCAGAAATTTGGCTGCCAAATAGGAGGCATCCTGGGGCGGACATTTGGCCTACTAAGATAAACCAAGAGTAAGATCAGAATTGATGTACACACACGAGCATAGGCCATTATCAATAACCATTCACGCAAAATCCCTCACAATATGTCTTACAAAGATAACTCTCTTTGGAATGTCTTTGCATTTTCAAAGCAGAGCTTAGAGGTTTAAAGCAAAAATAGAGAAAACCTTAGCAGATTTGTTCAGTGATCTTGGGAGAAAACATTGTGAACTTAGATCTGATGCTGACCCGGTGTGCCAGAGACTATTAGAACTAGAGGAGGACTCCTCACAGGGCAAAGCTATTGGCAGACATCTGCAAGTCCCACTAGCTAAGACCAAGCACCCAAAAACCAGATCCCGCTGCAAAAATCTGATAATCCGGTGTGTTTGAGAGGGAGAACTGTAACTTGGAAGCCTTTGTGGTGAGCTTACTTTCCTCCCTCCTAGCCAACAGACAGTAGGAGGTCCGATTCGACAGACTACCTTATATATGTCAAAAAAGATTCTCTACAGTGCAGAAACTGAGAGACCTCCTCTAATACAAAGAAACATAATTTGTCCTAGAGGCAGCATGCTAGAAAGCTGATGTCTCCTTCCAAGAAAACACTTGCACTATTTACTAGGATACCTCTCAGACCACCCTAAAACACCACATGGACTTCAGAAGGTGCATTGCTGGTATAGCAAATATTCAGGTTGCTCCCACAACATTTTTCTCCACAGCAGCAAATCTGTTCCAGTGGGACTTTGTATAGAGGATGTCTGCCCTCACTGAGCCCTCTCAGCTACAGCCTGCAGCATTACCCTGCTGGAAGCACCCTAGCTCCAAAAAAAGTCCAGAGGTGGAAAACTTCACCGGGCAAAGACACAAAAGGAATCTGACTGGCGAGTAACATTCTCTGGGTATGTAATTCAAATTTTTGCAGCTCAGAGCTTACCCTTCCAAAATCAATGACTTCTTTAGATCGGAAGGTAAACATTTTTACTGTGCTAAATCTGGTCCTTGTTTAAAGCTTAGCCTTAACTTTTGACTTTGTTCTGATCTATCATAACTAGATAACTGCGGTTGGGCTTAACACTTTTTGGTGCTATTTTGAACCATAAATTGTAAAAACTCATAACTCCGGTCTTACTAAGTTTAGGGATTTTCTTTTGTTGTATTTTCACTTTATTACTGTTTGAGCACTGCCTAAAAACGTTACACATTGTCTCAAAAATAATCCTACCAACCAACAGGGCAACCAAATATACCTCAAGGTACTGGGTAAGATCAATATCACATATATGCAAATGTACCTTAAGGGTTTATTCGACCTAGCATTCAATTTTTCAATAAGTCATAAAAATGAGCAAAAATATATAAACACAGGGACAAGTTCATAAATATTGTTTTTGTAGAATGAATTTAAATCAAAACAGCTATCTAGCAACACTGTCACTACTAACATTCTTTTACATTTCCATTAGCACTGCGACACCCTCTTGTAACCATAACTGAGTCACAATTTCAAGGTATTTGTCACTCAACACCTTAGCATAGTTATGACAATTGTATACATAAAAATGTCATGGCAAATCTAACAAACATAAACAAGGCAGGTGTAAGAAAGTCGACATTTCGGTCTTTAATTGGTCAGTCTGATCCATAAGACCATCCTCAGGACACAGCGTTGCTTAGTTTCAAACACATCCTATACATAATAAAACACGACTGTGAATATCCCTGGGTTCTGTCCGTGACGTCTGCTCAAACCACAATCAAACTTCAGTGATTTATCCTCCAAAAGTTACGAATTATGGAATTATGGAAAACTACAAGTTACAATGTTTTTAGAAAACAGTTGAAAGCGTATCTGTTTTAACTCTGGCTAGTCTACCTCTTTTTACCTCGCTACCTCTAGGCTGTAAGTATATCTGGATAGCGCCGCGATGCCCCAGGAAGATGTGAGCGCTCTACAAACTATTTAACTAAACCAAACTAAACTAAAGTGTCTACCAATGTATCATCTTGCCATCACTTAAAAACACTGTACAAAACCAAAATTAGAAACACCCAGTGTAACATACAGACACCAACTGATGGCCATCACCATATAATGAAACCTTATTCTTTTCATCCAATAGTCCGGTCTTTATGAGCACACTTCTAGAGAAACAAACAGAGTCTATATTACTACACCGATGAAAACGTCTCCTCAGAACTCTAAGCTGATATAAACAGCGGACCCACTTACCGATAACTATAATGATCAATTCGTAGCTGACACAAGAAAAGCAGAAGCAGCCTGTCAATTCTACTTTATCTCTACATCGGGAGTATGTACATTATGTTGACATCTAGGTAAACTTTAAAACAATACTCACAATTCAAGTCTCGAGTAAATCGTCTATGGAGTTAATCTAATCAGCAGCGGCTCCCGCACTCACAATCCGTTAGTGGTAACGTCCGCCCCACGCCCAGCTTAAAAACACGCGTACTGCGGCGTAGCTTGGCCGCCATATTGGAAGTATAGCCCAAAGGTTGATAATTGGCTATATATCATATCGGCACCATTTAGAACTAAATAAAAGTGCATAGAACGAGAGAAATAGTCTCTAAAGTGAAACCATGAGACAAAAGGTCTGGTATTCAAAAGTGTTTGTCCCACGGAAAACTTCAGCTTAGTATGAGTGTAACATGGCTAAAAATAGCCGCCATCTTACAGGTATTAAACTGTTTTGAGATAGGCTCTATCCATTAAGTGTGCACTCAGCTTGTCAGTCACAAGCCACAAGCATAATGCACTAACGCACTACCTTTAATGAGAACAATTTTGAAGGCCATAAATTCTTAAACAGCAGTGTAAAAAGCATCAATCTATCAAAACAGAGTGTCATAAAATGCATATATCACACAGGACCAGTAAGACTTTAATTATATAATGTAGCCAGTGCATACTACTCCACAAAAGAGTTAAGTCCCTTTTCTACAGTTTTAGCAAACCAAATCCATCTGTTTTCTCTTAATGTGACCAGACGATCCATGTTACGAACATACGAACCCTTCGCAATCTCCATTACAAACCATTGCATATCTCGATGTAGAGATAAAGTAGAATTGACAGGTTGCTCTTGCTTTTCTCGTTTCTTGGCCATTATAGTTATCGGTAAGTGGGTCAGCTGTTTATATCAGCTTAGAGTTCTGAAGAGACGTTTTGATCGGTGTAGTAATACAGACTCTGTTAGTTTCTCTCGAAGTGTGCTCATAAAGACTGGACTATTGGATGAAAAGAATAAGGTTTCATTATAAGGTGATGGCGTCATTAGTTGGTGTCTGTATGTTACACTGGGTGTTGGTAATTTTTTTTTTGTACAGTGTTTTTAAGTGATGGTGTTAAGTGGTAGTCTCTGGCAAGATGATACATTGATAGAAACTTTTGGTGGATCAATCACTGAAGTTTGATTGTGGTGTGAGCAGACGTCACGGCTAGAACCCAGGGAGATTCACAGTTGTGTTTTATTCTGTATAGGAAGTGTTTGAAACTAAGCAAGCTGTGTCCTGAGGATGGTCTTATGGATCAGACTGACCAACTAAAGACCGGAACGTCGAGTTTCTTACACCCGCCTTGTTTATGTTTGTTAGATTTACCGTGACATTTTTATGTATACAATTGTCATAACTATGCTAAGGTGTTGAGTGACAAATACCTTGAAATTGTGAATCAGTTATGGTTGCAAGAGGGTGTTGCACTGCTAATGGAAATGTAACAGAATGTTAGTAGTGACAGTGTTTCTAGATAGCTGTTTTGATTTAAATTCATTCTACAAATACAATATTTATGAATTTGTCCCTATGATGATATATTTTTAATCATTTTTATGACGTTTTGAAAAATTGAATGCTAGATCGAATAAACCCTCAAGGTACATTTGCATATATGATATCTAATCCTGACTGCCTTTGTGCCAAGCTTACAGAGGCTTCAGGACAGGTTTTTTTGTGATTTTTGTGTTTTACCCTGACAAAGATTGTGGTGATTATTTGAGGTGGGGTATCACCACCCTCAACTAATACCCCAGTTTCTTACAAGGAGGAAATGATAGAACTCGAGCAAAAGAGAATGGCATGCCAATTTCCAAAGACTACTAGGAAACTCATTGCAGCTACAGAACAACTTTGAATAAACCATACTAACAAAACTGAATTAATTCTGCTTCAGCTAAACTAGAGGTTATATTGCATGAAAGACAAGGTTGGAACACAAGAGACAAAGTTATTGTGAGACAAATGAGGAAAGGAATATATCAAAGAAATGTGATTGGACACAGGCCATACACTGAGTGATGCCACTAAGACACTTTTAGTCTATTATATTCAAGGGAAGCTAACTCAGTATTCGACTAACATGAACATTTATATCATAATACCCCTACTTGCCCACACATAGCAAATAACCACTGCACTATCCTTTACAACTTCAGGAAGTCAAAGTTTCAATTAACACCTAATAATTCTTTGTGCTAGGATGGTTTTACAGCTTTATTCTATAAAAATGATTCACATTAGTTGGTATTGAAAGTGGCCACATTTTTAACCATTGTGCAAATGATCATGCTATAACATGTACAATGAATAAGGCTAATATTACGGTTATTCCCAAGCCTGGTAAAGATGCCAAATATTGTGCATCTTACCGTCCTATTGCATTCCTCATCATGGATGCCAAACTGTACAGAATAATCCTGGCCAATCACCTCACTGAGGTGTTGCCCTCTTTGATCCATTTGGATCAACATGGTTTTGTGCTGAGCAGGTGAACACACAATGCTAGGGCAGCGATCCACCTCATCGAAAAAGCTATGCTTAAGACTATCACTGGGGTCCTTCTTTTGCTGGATGTGGTGAAAGAGTTTGACAAAGCACATGACATTTGGTCAACACTTTCTGAACATGCTTGTTTCCAATCATTACAGCCCCACAACAAGAGTGACTTTCAATGGGTGTAAATCAGATAAATTGAGGTTGCACAGGGGAACCAATCAAAGTTGTCATTTCTACCCATCTTGTTTTTCCTTTTTAATGAACCCCTTGCCTACCAATCCAGCAAACAGAGGCTGTTACAGGTATCAAATTCGGCTCTGGTTCAAATAAAATAATTCTGTATGCTAATGACATCCTTCTTATGATGGTTTCTCCTCATAGATCCCTTCCGTTAGTAAATGCAGTAAATGCCTTCTAAAAGTGCTTGATATAAGATATAAGGATTGATTATAAGGACTATGAGAAGTCAGGAAGCCTGAACCTAACCCTGCCAGAGCATGAGGCTAGAGACTTAGGGGGTCATTAGGATGACGGGCGGACTTTGTCCGCCCGCCATCCTGCCGGTATGCAGGACCGCCCGCCATAAGGGCGGGGGTCCCGGGGGTGGTATTAAGATGTGCCCGCCACAGTGGCGGGCACATCCTGCATGTAAAGCATTGTGTCGGGCGGTGCTCTCAGCACCGCCCCCCAAAATGCTTAAAAAACACTTTTACATTTGAATGATCAAAGCGGCAGGCACCGCGCGGTGCCTGCTGCTTTGATTATGCAAATGCAGGGGGGTACCACAGGTACCCCCCATGTGCACCCCCCTACCCTCCATCACTCTGCGGGCCCGCACGGGGCCCCCAGAGTGAAGTCCGCCAGCCTTTCCGTTGCGGCATTACCGCCACTGTAAGGCATTGCCTAAAGCACTTCATAATATGGCTGGCGGTGTCTGATAGACACCGCCGCCATATTATTTCTTTTCCACCCCGGCCGCAAGGAGACCGGGGCAGAAAAGTGTCAGGTGGTGTTTTACTCCGCTGCGGTCCACCCCGCCATTGTAATATGGCGGGGGGAATTCAGGGAAGGATGTCGAGCGGATTGCCCCCGCCAGGCTGGCGGTGGCTACCGCCAGCCTGGCGGGGGCAATCTGCCCGACATCCTAATGGGCCCCTTAGCATGGTCCCTCCCGTTTTGTACAGGGGAATCAAAATTTCGCAAGAGACCATCTTTGAGTCCAGTCTCGCGTAGCCACTATAAAACAAGATTTTTAAGTCTGGGGAAAATTAATCATATTGTGGATGTGTAGGTCAATAACATTTCCTTCCTAGGCTCTTTCACCTATTTCAGGCAGATCCAGTATGTATTGAAAGACACCATCTAAATATTATCCTTAAGCTCCTTTTATTGAAGAAGTAAAAAATCCAGACAGCCCAAGAAGCTTCTTCATCAGTCTAGAGACAATGGTAAATTAGCCCTTTCTAGCATTATCCCCCCCTACTGGGCAGGAGCCCAAGTGGAATCTGAGAATAACAGGATTTAGACTGAGCAAGCAATAGTATGCAGGTCCTTTTAGGGTTGAGGTTTGCTACAGAAGAAATTCAGGCTTCCCAACATCTGTCTGAGTACCGCGATATCTCAACTTTGAGGGTTTGGGACAGGCGTGCGCGGGGCAGAGGTTTGACAATATATCCTTTACCACCCACAGCAATAATGAATTACCTCAGCAAAAGGGGAGCACCCATTTCTAAACCAGAGAAAAGGGAAATGTAGAGTGAGAGTGACATCTAACATGTATCATGACAACCTGCCCAAAATGTTTGACCCACACAAGGCTGAGTTACAGGTAAATGTAAATGAATGCTTAGAATATGCAGTAGATCACTCCCCATTTTATTTGATTCGACAGTTAGCCACTAGAGAGAAGTCCCCTTTTGAGAACCTCTTCCCTAAATTAGTAAGAACCAAGGGAATTTTTTTTAAACTCTTCAAAATCTTGGTCTACTTATACAGAAATACATTGTCAGGATATTTAATATGTGTTGCATGATATGTGGCATATAATGATGTAACAATATAATCAATCATGACACTGTGATAAGCGAACAAAAAATATTTCTGTAAGATTTGTTTTAATCTTCGTGTATACATTTTTATTTATTGTGTATTCTTGTTATGATTTTTATTAAATGTATTTTAATGAATAAGGGTAATGACAATAATATCCTTTTTGACTCAATCTAATAAACTATATAATAATTTTTAGTGTACTTTTTTCAGTGAATTTTCTGGCAATTGGATATACTGACCCTGTGTGTTTGAGTTGATGAGTCTGATGGATGTAGGTGAATTGTATGCTATCAGAATACCCCAAAGGGAGTTTATTCTAGACTAACGTCTTTTTGGTATCCTGTCCCTTTGGGGGAGGGGGACCTCTCTCTCTTTTTTAGAGAAAATGAGAAAGCATAACTTGGAGGCACAATGGAGAATGGGAATGACCCTGTGGTAGTGATATTACCGGCCAGCGGTGGGAGCAGCCAGGAAGGGATATACATTTATCTTCCACATTCATTGCAGGCAGAGAATTCCAGAACAAACTATGGCATGTGCCGTATTACACTCCACTCTGCCTTTACTGAATGGTGGGAATGCGCTAACAATCACCTTTTTTGGGAGGGGGTCTTTAAACAGATACTGCGATACCTAATCCTGTCTATGCAGACACAATACTACTTGGCCTGAAGACAGATAATCTTCAAGCAATGACCAAGAGAGATTTATATATAGTTATGCAATGCCGGGGGGGCATGAAAGTAAACTATAGCATTTAATTGGAAACACCTCCAG
Source organism: Lissotriton helveticus (assembly GCF_964261635.1). NCBI lineage: Eukaryota > Metazoa > Chordata > Amphibia > Caudata > Salamandridae > Lissotriton > Lissotriton helveticus. Next base: position 1,771,721,532 of record NC_136063.1, read on the forward strand.
TCTCCCAATGGTGTTGTATGATTTTAACCTTGTTAACGATGGAGCTGTTAAACAGACATGAATGGCACACACCTGCATTTCGAGACCAGATGGAAATCTGTATGTCAAGTAAAATGTCGTGGTTTTCAAACACACTGCTCCAATTGAAATGGTGAGGTTTGGATTTGTTAGACTGAAAGCAACAGGCTTGGCTTTATGGATAAATGGATAGAGCCCAAGCCCTATAAAAAGCCTGCTTGGTAGTGAGCTCAGTGGGGAAGTGGAGGTGATATGGGGGAATGAATGATAGGATTAGAATGAATATGGTAATGCAAGGCTGTTCTCTTTAAGGGAAGGGAGTGGGTGGGGACCAGTAGTTGGGGATTCTTTAGTTTGTTTGTTGTGTTTAATAGTGTATGTTGTATGCTTACCATCTCGATTACGAAGGTTGGCCCGTGCCGAGCCTTGTTGTAATGGACGAAGCTATGTTTATATAAAACTCTAATAAACAAATAATCGGGAAAAACAAGATTTTCTTATTTATTTCTGCGAATACATTTGACTTCAATGTGCTAATGATTTTAAATCTAGCCCTCTACGTAATTAATAGCAATGATGTAAAATATAAGTGTAATTGAACAAATTAGAAATGCCCATTAATTAAAAAGCTACCATTTCAGATATGATCCTAACTAATTAACTTTCCTTTACTTCAAAGCCCGTGCTGACTAAATCGCGTAGAGTCTTTTAAAACGTGCAGTAGATTTAGTTTGAAGACGCGGAGGTTTCTGTTTTGTTATTGGGCTGTCATCAACACTCCTTCCTTCTTCAGTCTTTTATATTTTTTATTTCCGAACAGTTCTGCTGTATGTAAGGAACTGATCTTACAACACGTCAGCAGCATCGTAGAAAGCCATCTAGTTAAATATTTAAGTAACAACACAGACAGAGTGCATTAGACAGGAATTAAGGGGAGACGGAGAGACTGGAGGAAGAGTCTGCCAGGTCATGTCCTTCAGTTCTTCGGCAAGCGATTTCTAGTGAGAGAAGCAGCCCTGTACAAGTGGATTCATTGATGCAGTCACACTATGTAGAATGTCTATTAATTAAATAGGAAGGTTTCAAAAGTTGTTATTGATTTTTCGAAGTTCACTCCACTTTCATCACAGAAGCCTCTTAGGATGGTTTGGGCTGAGAGTACTATAATATGCACACTAAAAAGGAATGCTAACCACACATAACTGGCTTTTAATGACGAAGGGAAGATATAAAACAGAATTTGTGTAATTCTATTTTAGGGTCTTGCAGTGTACCAGCCCTAGCTAGTTTCCAAGCATTTACATCGTGTGTGTTATTAACGAAATTCAGCTGAAAGCCTTGAAATCCTTTATAGAGTGAAAGCAGAAGCTCTATACTTCTTTGAATAAATAGGGATTGATTAAACGCGTAATCAGGCACTCTTTCACTCCCAGACAGCTCTTAAACTAGCTGTGCTTTCTCGGGAGACTGAGCATATCTGAAGAAGTACATGACAAAGCGGTATTTAGAAACAATGGGGCATATTCTCAAGGAGCTATGGTGAGTTAACAGCACTTTAACGCTGCCAAAGTCACGATAAATGTATTGCGCTATTCACAAGCTGATGCTAACAGCCCATAGCACCAGTTTACCTGTGATAGCAGCCGCAAAAAACATCGCCACAGATGACCCGGCAATTATCGCTAATGAAATGCAGAGTAGGCGTTCCTGTGCAAAAAGCGGCGACAACACCACACCGCAACATTCTCAACAAAGAGCCAGATCGGCGAAAATACCACAGAACATGCAATAAGGCGCGTTAGCAGCAGGAAACTAAAACCTGCTCTGACCTGGTGCAAAGTCGGACGGCAGCCTGCACCACAAAAGGGAGACCAGCCCAGAGCCACACCTGAAGACCAACAGATGCCATGGAGATACTGATCATGCAGCTTGGCGGCCCAACAGGGCCACAACACCCACCACCCACAGGACCACCCCCACTACCCCGGACACCCACCGCCCCCCCGGACCAACACAGAGGCAGCGCAGACAAATACAGGGACCCTCTGAAAATGCACCAACGTCACAGACCCAACACCAGAGAATGTCATTGCCCACTACAGGCACAAATCCTCTGCATCCTGACCACCATTGCCCCCAGGCTGACGTTACCAACACAGCAGGCAAACAACATCCCACCTCAGACAAAGCTGCTGGCCATGCTGCATGTGTTGGCCTCTGGTACCCTCCAACCAACATCCGCCTGAGAAGGAGAAGTCACACAGCCAGGCCAAGCCAAGTCGCTCACAACGTTCATGAATGACACCATCAGCTTGGTACCCCACTATCTATACTCCCCACACACTGCGCAGGAACAGCTGGAGACCAAGCAGGGTGTGTACACCACAGCTGGCTTCCCGCATGTGTCAGGAGGCAAATGACTGCACACATGTCCCACTAGTGGCCCCTGGCAACACTGCACACAATAAGCGCAACAGAAAGTGCACGTATTCCACTAATGTCCAGGAAATAGTGGACCACCGGAGAATCTCCGCCAACGCCTCCGCAAACTGCCCAGGCAGTGTGCATGATTCCTACACCTTCCAACAGTCCATCATCAACCTGCGAACCAGGATGGCACCCACGGCCAATACCACATGCACACACCACACACCTCAACTCCACAATCATGCAACACACAACACAGGAAATGCACACATCACAAGCTCACATACAAAATGCACACCCACCAGAGATAACAGCACAACCCACTGTGGGAACCTGGGCCAGCCATGTATATTAGCCATCAACGTCATGGCACCTCGGCCACACAATAGCAGAATGTCGGAAGAGGTGGGACAAGGCATGTGCGAAGGAGGCAAGTGACCGATGAAAAAGACTATACACAATGCCAAGTGTGGCGTGGATGTGAGGGTCAGACTGCAGTATGCAGACCACACACATATCCATGTCGACACACACCGCTGGGGTTTGGAGTGTAGTGGACAGTGGACGCATCCATGTCACCCCAGCCAGTGGTGAAGATAACGGAAATGTAGCTTGTTAAGTCTCCCATGTAAGCGTGAGCAGAGTGGGCCTGCCCTGCATACGCCAGGCCAGCGTAGGGGTGTAAATAAAAAGCACGTAACTCTGGGCATGGTCCTCTTCCGGAATGCCCAACGTCTCGCCCAGGACTGAACCTCTCACCCCGCCACGAGGCCGATGCCATGAGTGGAGGTGCCAGTGATCCTGTGCGCCTGCTGCACCCTGGGATGCGGGTCCCCGAACCAGTCCTGCCCGCCCCTGCTCATCCAGGCCTCAATGTCCACCTGCAGACACCGGTGTGTGTCGAAGAGGGCCCACCACGTGCCGGTGCAATCTCCAAGCCTGAGGCCTGCGACCTTGGCAGCCACCTCAGACCATCACGGCCTCCGCAACACAGGCCCGCAATACTCCTTACTCGTTGACGTACTCCACCGACATGTACAGCGGACAAGTAGGTCACACATTTGGAACAGAGTCTTGATTACACCATGCAGAGCACATTAAATATGGCTGAGTGTATGTCACTATACATTCTTTGACATGGTGCCACCAGGTCTTAGTCGTACATCAGAACTGCAAGATTCTGTGGGCCCACGCGGACTACTGCTCTCGGCCTACGCTGCGCTGGAGTAGGTCACAGAATAGGAACTGAACATCGACTGTTCAAAGGCAGAGTACATATCATTGCACGCAAGGAGAGGCGTAAAAGGATGACGCGTTGCATTTGGACGGAAAAAAGGATCATCGTTGCGGAGGTGTTTGAACACTACCGACAACTGCCCTGGTGTCACTAACTCTGTGCATCGCGAGCCAATAACACGTGGGTGTGGTCCACTGCTGACCGCTGCCTCCAGCCTACACTGCGGTCCAGTAGGTCACAAAGTCTTGATTTAGCAATGGTGGAGTTCATATCAGTGTACCAGCATCATCGCAGACTGCATTCCCTCTCAGCCCCAGTGCCATTAAGTCTGTTCCCTGACATTCATGGACACTCTGGTCATACATTGGTGGCGTCTGAGTCTATGGACTAGGGTCACTTTCCACTCCTCCATTTGCTGCTTCCAGATAACATCAGACCTTTCGCATCATGCCCTGGAGGACACCTTCCACTGTCCCTCGCAACCCTCCACCACGTTCACCTTCAACATCGATGACGACCCGCCCAGTCCACGTGGCCCTACGTCAGTGCACTGTAAGTCACTGTCCCATGGCAGGGTGCCTGTGCCGGCCGCTATCCATCCAGGGCCACTAACTCTATGCTGGTCAGATCCGGGACCCCTTCTTCTGAGATATTGGATGGCTTCTTAGGTGATGGCCTTGGGGTCATCAACGCCATGTGTCTGTGGCCCTGTGCTGTCCACTGCCTCCGGCCTCAACTGCGGCCCACCAGGACTCACACATCAAATCGAGTCCTGACCCGCCTGGACGTCACATCACCACAGGAGCCACACCCCACCATCACCAGGACCAACTCTAACTGCCAACTTCCAGTGTCGAAACGGTCGTACTGGCAGGTTTACAGAGTTGCTTGCATCTGCCGTGGATGCCATCTTCTGCTGGATCCCCTGTTCAGCACTCCAGGTGTCACTGACTCAGTGCACCGCAACCCATCGACCATTACTGACTGAGTTTTGTGCTGTGGAGAGGTTGCGCAGCAATATCACCTCAAGCAATGTGGGAGACCTGGGACATTGATGAGGAAGATGATGCAGGTGTAACACACCCCACTGCATCTGCATCAGGAATATCTCGAAGGGACAAAATCCTAGACATTTTCTTCACATGAGCATGCTCAGCTCTAGTGCCCCAACCTCAGTGCACTGTAACTCACAGACACGTCTGTTTGCATGTTGGGTGACCTCTGTACTTGCTCCGGCTCTCTCCATGTTGCACGCCAGTTGACTCTGTTATGCTGCAGGTGTTGTCAGTTTCTGTTGCACTGGTGTCCACTGTTCAAGTTGTTGCCAGTACCAAGCACTCCGTGCAGCTGGCTTGCACTCATCCAGCACAGGCCTCACTGTACATGTGGCCCTGCCAATAAAGGTGTCGGGTGCATATGCCCACAGGCAGTTCAACATTATATCTGCGTGTGTCCCTGTGGTCTTGTATGCATGAGGGCCCGGTGCCCTACAACATTACATTGTGCTGTGTACAGTGGGCGCAGACATGTCACCGCAGGCAGAGGGTTGGAGCTTGGACATGTAGCTTTGCCTTCACCCACTCAGTTAGTAAGGGGAGTGGCCTGGGCCGTCGTTCGCAGAGTCAACGTGGGTATGTGACTGCTATTTGCATGCCCCTGGGCGTGATTCTCTACTGTGAATGTGCAGCTGCATGTGTCTCTACTGCAGTGTGGGTCTCCTTTCCGGGGTGTAGGTGGTCCCTGAAGTATAATAGACACCCACGTATGTGATCTAGTTCCCTTCCATGGGTTCGGACCCCAACCGCACCTGTTCGGCCACCTCCGTTTGGCGTTCTGACACTTGGCATTGGGGTGCCATGTGTGGGTCGGTGAAGTGTTGTGAGCCAGCCATTCTTGCGGGTGCTTCATGCTGTGTGGTCTGTTGCATGGTCAGTGTTTTCCTCTAAGATGCTTGGCTGCCCACGTCCTGGTGGTGGGTTACGTGGGATGTCCATGGGCTGTTGTGGGGCATCGGTGTCGAGGGTGTGGTGGTCCTCTCCGGCATCACAGATGTGTGGTCTTCTGTGCTCTGCTGGAGGTGTTGTGTGTCCCTCTGCAATGTGAATGAGAGATGCGTGTTGACATTGTGTTGACATGTATGTTGGCGCATTGTTCTTGTTTACATGCAGACTGTATGACAATGTACATTGTGACTGTTTGGGAGGTTCAGGATTTGGATGCGGGACCGTGTACATTTGGACTACATGACAGATGTGAGGTTGTATGTGTACATTTCCATTTCACAGTTTCCATCTCTGTCAGATGTAGTAGGCTGGTTTCTGGACATGTGCATAGCCAGTTTTGTCCTCTGTTCTGCAGTGTCGGGTTTGCGCATTGTGCCACATTGTCAGGTGTGCTGTTCTTGCTATCTGTGTGTGCTGCAGTGAGCCACGGGTATCAGGGACATGATGCAGGGTCATGGTGGGTGTGTTGTGTGCTACACCTCGTTGTGCATTTGTGCCATTGTGCCCATCTCCCCCCATCACCCCAGTCCCTGGTCGTTACTCACCCTGTTGATGGTGTGTCAGGTCCTCTCGAGCTGTGTCCGTACTCCCTAATCTTTGCACCGTCTCCACATTGATGACTCAGGCCTCAGTTTCCTCCAGCTCATCCTGTGGCGCAGGACTCTCACCTTCTGTCGCAGTTGCTGCCTTCCTGTTGGCAGCAGGTTTGTGCCTGGTTTAGGTTAGCACATTATGCCAGCACCTATTGGCCTCCTTGACCCTCTGACTTTATTCCTGGTGGTCTACTTGTGAGTCAGTTGATGGTAGTGTTCTGTCACCACCGTGACGCTGATCTGGTTTTGCTGCGGACTTCTTCCCATCTTCCTCTCCCTCTTCTCCTTGGCCATCCCCTTTGTTCCTTGCTGGTGGTCAGTGGGGGTTCTGGGGTCACGTTGGACTCTGAGTTTGGTCAGGTGCATCCATGTTGCTACGCGATTTGGATTCTTTCTGGTGTGTTATTTCTGTAGTTTTTACAGTGCATTTTCCCGCCAGACGCATGGGATTTGCAGGCCTGTCGTTGGTTTTTGCTGATTTTTGCACCGCGATTGGCCTCATCGCAAGCTTTTTTGCGTTTGCGTTTTGCACTGCTGCAGCGGGGTGTTGATTTTAACGTGGACATTTGCCGCGTTATCTGGGGACTATTGCATGGTACCGCCGTGTTGAGAATGCTTTGTTAACATGGCGTAATTTTCACGCGATAGACTGCGATGTTGGAAATTGCGTTAAGTTACTTTTGCAATGGTTATCACACATTCTTGAGAATATGCCCCAATGTTTTGGTGTCAGATCCCCATCGTAGCTGTGTGCTTGGGTCTAATCAGACATTAAACACAGATTGGTATAGGAATTTACAGTCGACATCATCACGTATTGGCTCTCTTTTTTGACCATGGTCATATTTATCCTTTTATTCATCCTGACTCTCCCTTGGGAAAGCAAAGAAAATATAGGAGCTTTTTGTATAGAGCAACGCTAACCCCATTCCCTATTTGTATTCTTTTAAGTTCAGTGTTAACTAGTATTGTATATGTGAGATCATATGCAACCAGTTGAGAGACAGGCTGCATTGATTTAAACATGGCATTGATTGTTCAGAGCCACTTCCTGGTTGCCAGTATTTTGGCTAGATCTGCCATTTTGAAGTGTGGGCCAGTATTTTTAGAGTAGTCTGCCCTGGCCTGGTACAAAAGTCACACTGCAGAGAGGACATGTAGCGGATGCGCTACCAGCATGCCAAAGGCAAGTCCGTCTGCAACCATCCGCATCTGACCAGGTCCAAGGGCCAGAAACTCTGCTCATTTCAAAAACCTATACATCGGAAATACTTCCACAAATCAACAGGCTCAAGGTAAATAGCTGTGAGAAGATTCTACCTACGTTTGGAACTCCTACAACTTACACTACATGCAGCCAACCATCAGCACTAAACGCCTTAAGGAAATGTGCCCCCCTCATAAACTACAGATGTACCTATTGAATTGCAGATCCCTTACCCAGCACAGCATTTGATATTTTATTTATAATTTGATATTTTATAATTTATATAGCGTCCAAATCACCACATCAGGGGGATCTCCTCCCAGGGATTGCGAGCTAAAGCCAGGCAAACGCATCGAGCATTGAGCTGTTTAGTCTTTTAAAGGAAAGGCATCTGGATGCCACAGGGCAGATTTACAAGCCCCTTGCTCCACCAGTTCGCCACTTTTTGTGTCGTACCGGTGGCGCATGTTACTGCTCCATATTTACATGGACAGGAAAAGCCACCCTGCATGACTTTTCCTGTCCTTGTAAATATGGCCCCTTTACACGCAGCACTTTGGGTGAAAGGGGTGTTCCATGGGTGTTGCTGTTGGTGTTCCCACGCAGCACCCATGGAACTAAACACATTTCCAGATTTACGATTCCTTGTAAATCTGGAAATGCGTGAAAATGCTACGCCTTCCTAAGGGAGGCGTAGGGAGGCGCAACAATGAGAAATGTAATCATTTCTCCTCGTTTTCTTTTCCTCATTCTATGTGTGCTGGATTCTGCAGCACAGGAGAAGCTAGTAAGATGGAAAAAGTGTGGATGAAGTATTAAAACGTCAGCAGCAAAAGAGGCTACAGAATAGCCATAAAATGTCAGAAACAACTTATAAGGCAGGCAGGAATCATCAAAGTCAAAGAGAAAATAGAGTCCACCTCAAATTCCTTGAAGGAGTTATTTAAATAGTAAGAACTCAATGACCCTCCCGTCATGTTCTAGTGGCATCCTCGCCATCTACTGAATGATGTAACATGTTTGGTAACTTTTTCAGCAACAAAATTAAGAAAAGGTTGAACCTCCTTCTGTCAGCTATTACACCCAGTGCTGACGCCTATGCAATACTCGGGTCCAACCCCACCAGTTTTCCCTGCTTTGAGCAGTAAAACATTGGAATCCACTCTTGAATCTACATAATCAGTTTCCCTCATGGATCCGGACCCTCTAGCTATCTTGCGCCAAGATGTTGTTTCTTTGTTAGCCACCCTCATGAATATCCTTAACCACTCACTTGAAAACAGGCACATTTCCTAAACTTGGAAACATGCAATAATGAAGCTGCTCTTGAAGAAATTGATGATCTGACCATCTCCCTGCTTCATGTAGTGAGTAAACGTCTGGAAAATCATGTCAACAAACCTCTGTCTGGGTTTCTGGAAGTGCATGATGTCCCCCCCTCAACCTAGACCGGATTTAGATCTGGCTGTAAATTACTTTTTCCTTTCTAAAACAAGGTGGATCAGAGATTATGATCATGTTGGACCTCAGTGCAGCCTTCGATGTGGTGTCGCATCACATCCTCATTTAAGGATGTTGAACATCAGCATCTCAAGGTCCGCCATCAAATGGCTGGAAGCCTTCCTATTTGACAGGAGCTTTTGAGTATGCAGAGATTCATTCTCTTTATCTATCCACCCTCTGTAGTGTGGGGTTTCACAAGGCTCCTCAATCAGCCCTGCACTTATTTATATATATAACCCCTAGTCGAAATTTTACGCTCACATGGGCTTGCTGTAGTGCGATAAGCAGATGCTACCCGGATCATCCTGGGTCTTACATCCAAAACTTGTCAAGTCTCCACCAAACTGAATTCATGCCTCAGGTAGGTTACAGACTGGATGTCTGGCAGTAGGCTGAAGCTTACTGGTGACAAAACAGAGGTATTGGTGGTTGGCAATAAACGTTCTAGGTGGAAGCAACTTTCATAGCCTGACTAAACTGGCGAAACTAAAAGCCAGCCCAAGCAGTACATGGTCTAGGCATCTGGTAAGACGACAAACTCACGATGGGGACACAGGCCAAAAAGTTGACAAGTGTATGCTGTGGCATTCTAAGATCCCTTAGGAAATTCTTATAGATACTACTATTCTCCACAAGGGTTTTGGTACAAAGTCTAATAGACTCTAGCTTTAGGGAGTCAATAATATGAAATCAGTAGGCTTCAAGGGGTACAAAACGCCACCTCCAGAATCCTCGAAAGAATACCCATGCACCAGTCAGCAGACCAGCCCCTTTAACTCTTCACTGGCTCCCTGTTCCAAAAATCATCTATGTTCTTATAATTGCTAGCAGAGCCATCCTTTGAAAAGGCGAACTTTACTCACCTCCTATGTTCCTCGGAAGGCCCTTTGTCCAAGTAATCAACGGCTCCTGGTGGTGCTGAAGATCAGAAGAGTGCGGTATGCAAGCCGCTACTTTGCATTTCTTACATCCAGGCTTTGGAACACTCTTCCTGCCTCCCTCATAAGTCACCAGTCGGAAGCCTGCTTCAGAAAACTGCTTAAAGCTCACCTTTTCTAATTCCGGTCTTGAGGTAACTGGTTCATCAAGCGTTCATGGTAGGGTTATTTGCAAAAAATGCTGCATTTGGGTATCCATGCACTGTGTCAATACAGCTGAATGTAATTGAATTGTTGAAACAGGTTTGATAAGCTGCATGGTGTAAGACAGCATGGTATGAGCTAAACAGAGGGAGAGGTGCTATAGTTGGGCATTCATAAGCTCACCTATTTAGAGGACACCGGGAGGTTAAACTCGGAGCTGGCAACTGTTGGATACTCTGTGTGCAGGCTTATAATGCTCATGCTAGCCAGAAAAGGAAATGTCTGCTTGGCTGGCTCCCAATGTTCCAGTGGTAATGTGTTGTATTAACTTTTGCCTTTATAATAAGCCTTTCTAACATTTCTGTCTGCTTCTTACCCAGTCACAATTTTCTAATATTATACAAGAGTTGGGCATCTCACTCTACCAGAGAGTGACCATCGGGTCTTTTAACAGTCTATATCTGTCTCAAAAGTTCTCAGACCATCAGCGTTCTTTCTGTTAAGGAAGCCATCTCTCTACACACACGAAGGACTGGCCATCTATTGCCCCTCACCTTAGTGCCACTCCTCCTAGAACACATCCCAAACAAATCCATCCTGTCTGAAATTATACATGTCCCATCTCCAGATATTGCTTTAAGTTCTCAGATCTATTCTTCTTCTCATCAAATCTGGATATATTCTTATGGATCTGAAATAGCTTTACACAGATTTATACACCACGTCCAAGTATTTTATTTTAATGAATTTTTATTTTATTCAATGCAATTTTATATAGCGCAAACTTTGTCCAAAGGTGTCAGAGTGCTTCACAATAGAACCAAGACTGTTACATGAGGACATTTACATACTTACACCTTACAAATACAAACGAGATAGATGATGTCAGTCACAAAAAATCAAAAACACAATAGACGTAATTTATTTAGTATCTCCTTGAAGGCCACTGTGTGTTCACGCTTAGCACAATTCCTGGTTGTGAGATATTGGAGCATCGTTTGAAGGGGGGATTAACTTGCCTTAAATATTAATCACAATCCTTGTCAGGATAAATCACTGAAATCACAAAATGAACTTAGACTTAACCCTCTGGTGGTTTGGAACAAAGCAGTGATGCTTAACTTAGAGGCACTGTGTAAAGTACTCATGCAGCACTTAAACTGTAATCATGTGAAAAAACAACACTAGCACATTTCCAAATCAATTTAGAACAATTATGAATATTTTATTTAATGCAATTATGCCAAACAACGAAAATCCAAGCAGTAGAACCTGACATATTAATTTTTAAAGTTTGAATGTAAATAGCACACAAAGTGCCAACTGCGGGTATCTGATAATGCTATCCACGTCAAAGTAAAAAATGTAGGCTACTCGAGATGGATCATATGCCAGCTACTGGGACAAGGTTCATCCCATTGGAAAGTTTACCTTCTCATTTAGAAACTTTCATGGAGAGAAGTGATCATCAACGAGTTTTCTTAGGGGAAAGCTGCAAGCTGAAGCCAAATCAGGGCTTGTTGATAGTTGGCTGCTGGCTGCTGAACAGCAGGGTCGCAGTGAGGTTATCAATGAAGACAGGAAAGCTCCGAGCGTCCAAAGTCCGTGCCCAGGAAGGCTTCAAAGTTGATTGAATGTTCCTCAGTATCAGTTCTGGTGAAGCCTTCTATGTTCACACTTTTCTGCAAGTCAGATCTCCTTTAGTAGAGCAAGCTGACAAGTTACGTCTGGCCAGCGTTTAGAAGGCTGTGGCTTCATCCGCAATACCAGCCTCCATTGTTTCTACAGACATAAATGTACCAGAAAGTTTCTAAGTCCCACTTCTTGCAGTTTTGGACAGAAGTAGAACACTATAACACCAGCCTGGGGTCCCGGATTTGGGGGCACCACTTGGTGTTTAGGACTCACTCCAATAGAGGTCAGCAGCAGGGTCCAGGACAGATCTAGTTGGAAATGGTCAGCTGGGCAGTGCAAAGGAGGGAGGCCTCAGGAAAGCTTGTTTTCCCTGTAGCTCAAACAGGAGGTCATCCTACTGATCCTTAGAGTAACTTCCAGGGTCCTGGCTCAAAACAATCATGTTCAGTCTTCCTTCGGGCTCTTCAGAAAGTGGGTAAGTCCTTCTGATTCTTCTAATTCTTCTCAGGTACAGGAGTGTTCTGAGGAGAGGTATATGGGGTCCAACTTCATGCCCAGTGCCCATCCAGTGTCTAACCCATGAACCATTTCTGATCATTTCCTCCCTTCCCACTGGATTTGAAACCAGCCTGATTAGAGAGACAAAAGCGGGACAGGTCTAGATGAGACCTTTATCTGCCAGTGACAAGGTAGGCATCCTTTGAATCTTAGCTGGGCACAGCCCCCAGGCAATCCTGTTAATGAATGAGACCTTCTCCGTATACCCAGCGCCCCTCGTCTACTGTGCGGTAGCAATACACATTTCACCACAGGGGAGCCATCAGGGGTCAGTTGACAGATGGACTCTTGCAGGAAAGCTTTTCATTTTTATGCTGGAAAATGGTAATTTTCTAAAAGTGTCACTTTCAAAATAGTAACAAAATCCGACTTGATCATTAAGTTGCATTTTATATTACTAGTAAATATCTTTCTAGTCATCTCCAAACTCAATGTAGCACGTATTACCTGCAATGGTGTAAACCAGTGTTAGTCTATAGGAGAGCCAGCCTTGCCACTGTGATAAACAACTTTGTAGGTTTTTCACAACCAGGACATGTAGCATATTAAATATACATATCCTACTTTTTAAAACAATGAGCCCTGCCCTATTGGCTTTTCTGGCCTACCTTATGAGTGACTCATAAGTATTAAAAAGAAAGTTTTAGGCCTGGCAAAAGGTTTGTTTTTCCAAGTCAAATGTGAATTAACACTGTAAACCCACACTGCAGTGGCAGGCCTAGGGACATTCTTTACATAGATAGTTCAGTGGGTGCCACAATGAGTGCTGTAGCCCACAAGTATAATATAATTTACCAGCCCTTGGTACCTGTAGTACCATATACTATTGACATATAAGTAACTTAAATGTGCCAATAAGGTTTATGGCAATTTTTCCATGTTTACATAGTAGAGCAAAATACGTTATCTATGGCACTAGACAACAAACACTGTCGGCACTATCCAGGCTACAAAGCATCCTGACCACTTTCAGGGCACCTGTGTGTCCTAGAGGAGTCAAGGGTGACCCTCCCCAGTGCACATACTGCTAGAACTGGTCCCATACGTCCTATGTAGGTTCTGTCCCAGCAAATCCACCCTCAACTATCCCCTAAAGGTACTGGGCAGTGCAGACCACTGCTTCTAGAAACAGATTCCAAGTCCAAAAAGTACACACTCAGAATCCGTTGACCCTAGCAGAGGTTCATCAATGAGCGAATTCTTCATTTCAATTCTGGGATTACCACTCCTCTCTCAGTCCCCACTCCTGTATAGGATTTCAAATTAAAGGGGCACAGTTCTAGAAGATGGGAGTCCCTACGCAATCCTGAGATGCCATTTCACCCCTGCATTCCAAACGAATATGTACTGGGATCCAGCCCAGAAGCTGGCCTACCCCCTACATAGCATTGTGGAAGTTTTAAAAATGGCAAAATCAAGTGATGATCTGGAAAACGTCTTTCTTTAGACTGGTTCCACCCCTCACTGACATCGTAAAACTGGTTTCTACCCTGTAAGATTTCTAAGGGAAGCGCTGGTTTAACTAGTGCCAGAATTGTTACCATTCCCCCTTTGTCACTATGAGAAAGGCTTGTCCAAGCTTGTCAGCTAACAACTCAATGCTGATACCTCCTCTATCCATTCCTCACTCCGCATAATGAAATTCCTTCTTTAGTGAGAAGTTGTTGTTTGAGGTGCTTTTATTTAACTTCATCCTCAGTGTTAAAAATGTATGCTAGGATAAAGCCTTCGTCAATCTAAGCGGCTTGCAAACAGAATCATGGAAATCAATAAAATGTTGGGTCGCAGGGTATTTGTCATCCTCCTCACCTTTTTCTGTTTGCCCACATATGTGCCACAAAATGCACGCATAATTGTCTGAGTGTACTACCCAAATCCAACAGGCCCCAAGGGCACTGAAATATGTAGACAATATGTGTGCTTCTGTCTTTTATAAAAGATCTCACAACCCCCCCCCAAAAAAAACTAGTATAAAATTATATATTTTTACGTCAGTCAATTATGCATATTTCAGCGTAGGTTTGAAAATTACTCATAATTAAATTACGTGCATTTCTGATACCAATAACTGCCTGCTGGCCACCCTAGTGATTAACTTAATCTAGCAGAATAGTTAAAAAACAGATCCTATTGGGGCTGATGCAAGATGATGTCACAAACAAGTTTATAAACACGTGTGAGGGTCAAAATGCATATTCACTATGCATGTTGTGACCAGGGAAACATAGAAAACGTCACTTAAATGGCTTTACTATATTGAGCCACTCAAAATGTATTTTAAAGCTTTTACACCCAAAGTCTAATTGCATGTAGTACTACTGACTTTGAGGTCTGATTTTGAGCTTGGCAGAAGGGATGCTCGTGACAAACATGATGGATATCTTTATTAGAAGTGTCACAGGACATAATGCACTTGTAATACTGCAGACAGGATAACCGTCACGTTTCTGACAGACTATCCCATAACAAAACCTTTAATAAGTCCCTTAAACTTTTTTAAAAAAGAAATGGACATTTCTTTTTGGATGTCCAATTAAATTATAATGCCTTCGAAGGCCAATACCAAATGTATTGTTCCATCCATGACAGGGTTGCCTCTGTATAGATGCCAGGCTGAGTCAGACAAAAGCCTTCCTTGTTCTCTCTGCACTGGTAAACATTTCTTGAAATGAGCATAAAAGAGCAGATTACAATAACAAAACACAGAGCAAAATAACAAAAAACATAAGCACAAGAACTAATATGTGAAATAGTCCGACATTGCCACCCGAAGTGTCATAAATTTCAGTGATGTCTTTGCAATGGAAAACTGTGAGAACATATTCAAGTTTACCCATGCAGTAAGTGCATGCAGTGAGGGTGCAATTGAAATTATATTGGGAATGAGATCAGATGTGCCTTGGTCCCATTTTGGCTGCCCTGAATCTTCCTTCAGCCAAGCTATGGGTCGAATTCTTAATGACATCTAAAGAGGTTTAGCTTGCTGAGAGTGGTGTGGAATGAGTGACAGCTAGACCCTGACCACGAGAAACGTGTTTGTGTTTTAGTGCACAAACACACACACTTGCAAACATGCAACACACATGGTTCAGATTTGTTTATCTGCTTGCAAACCTATATGATCATTGGTCTCTTTATAGTTTCTGCACCTGTGCATTATGCTGTTGGTTCTTTAACTGTAATTTGCTTTATAATTAAAGTGTTAATGTCTATCTGCCAATACTCAAATAAAATGCCTGGTATGTGAGTATAGGCTTGTGATGTATTGAAAGTAGTGTATTTATAGTTGTTGTTTTTTTTGATCTGTACCATTTGGACTTTATTGTCTTTCTGGGAGAGTTTCAACAGAATGCGTCTGAGGAAAATCTCTCGGTGTGGAACGTTTTGGCTGATTTTATATACATCTCCTGAGGTACAATAAAGTAATTTCTGCATTCCTAAAAAGCATCTTAGTCATAAATTAACAAGCTTGGCCATCAGGTAAGGGCACAGATATTCTTGATGTTTGTGAGAGCTAGTGTGGGCTATTGAGTATGTGTCTAGATGTCTGGCATGAGGAGCGCCTGATCACTACATTTGGTGTGCATGCCATATCCTGATTGGCTGAATGTTCCTATCTACATGTGCTATCTAGTTTTGTGGTATTTTTGGGGAATGCAAGCCTTTGGCCAAATGTGTTTTATTGGGACCAATTCCCTTGGTCCTGCTTGTGGTGCAACTATATTTGTGGGATTGATCAGGGTTTTACCCGGGTGCGCATTTGCCTTTGGGTTAAGAGAGACCCCTCTTGTGACCTGTCACTTAATAGGGGTGGGTGAGGGTCGCATGGCCTGCCTTACCACATATTTCTGACTTTGGGTTGATGAGCTGGTCAACTTGGGTAAATCTGACAGCAGTGACACAAGTTTATTGGATCTTTGGAAAATAATATGTCATTCAATGGTATCATTGTAATTGATATTCTCAACATTGTGCGTAAGGTGGTCATAGCGTACATTGACATTGTTTTTACTGATATTGACACAGTAATCCTTGACTAGGTCATAGACATTTTTTCTACTGGTAACAACATTTTCATTCATTCATGGCTTACGGCATTACTGCCATTGTTACTGCTTGTATCGACACTGTTGGGTGGGCATAGATTAGGGCATACATTGACATTGCATTTATGGATATTGACATGGTTATGCAGGCACACATTATGGCATATGTTGTCGTATTTATTTGTATTGCTGTTGTCTGGCCTGCACATATCATTGTATTCATTGATATCATATTTATACCTTCCAACAGCAGTTCTTGGTTAGTTGGGGTAAATCTTCTTTTCTTGGTATGACGGTGTTTGGCCAAGGTCACCTTTGTGTTTTGTGGAAAATTTAAATTCAATAGCTTAGCTTTGTTCAGTATTAAGCCAGTTTGGCAAACAAGATCGAATTAACTTGACTACTCTCACAAATATAAACTTCTCTCCATATTAACTGCCACAAATGTATGCTTCTCTCCAACTCATGCTCTCTCTCTCTCTCTCTCTCTCTCTCTCACCTCAGCACTCATGAATGTACTCACGCTATGTCTCAAACACACACTGTACACACTTTAACTCAGACATGCACATAAATTCCTTCACAAAAACACACAAACATACCTATTGCAAAGTCAGCATCTTCAAGTAGGTTGGAGACCAAAGCTTCTGCACAAAAATGTCATAATAAAGGTTTTCAGGACAAATTGCATTTAGGCAGGGAGTTTGCAGGGAATTTTAGAAAATTGTACTATTGGACAGTCAAGCTCACTGAAAGGATACAGTAGCAGCACACATAAAAAGTACAAAGTAAAAGGACATTCTTAAGCCAGAAGAGTATTGCAAATGTAAAGTTTTGATTCATTTTAAAATTTTCCTAGGGCTGGAACAATTAATATCCATTATTTAAAATTGAATCTTAGATGTGAATGAATAATTCACAGGACACTTTGAATTAAAAAAGATCAGTTATTCAAAAAGTCTTTCTTTGTTCAGAGATGGGAAAAGCATATCTAACAAGTAATAGAATGCTCAAAAGTTATTTATTTATTTAATGCATTTTTATAAAGCGAGGACTTTACCCGAAGGTGCCAGAGCACTGTGCAATAGAACCAGTTATGTTACATATGAGAACTGTTAAAAAAAACGGAACAAACAAAAATAGCAGGCCATAGAATCAAAACAACGCAGGCAAAACAAACACAATATCAAACACAGCAAGCACAGAATATACAAACAAAAATATAAATATATAAGTCAAATTTACATAGACTAAAAATCTTCCTGCTGATAAATAGCAGGTCATAGAATCAAAACAACGCAGGCAAAAGGAACACAATATCAAACACAGCATGCACAGAATGTACAAACAAAAATATAAATATATATGACAAAATTACAATGACTAAAGAACTTTCTGGCGCGGTCTGAGAAGGAGGGAATTAGTTCTGAAAGTGTCTTTGGAATAGAAGAGATCTGAGGTCCGCTTTGAAGATCTGGATGGAGGTGATGGCACGGAGCAAAGTTCTCACGCATTACCTGAGAATGATTGCACCATCAATTTTTCCTTTTTGAGGGAGGGGGCTCAAGCAGAAACTTTTCTGCATTCCGAGAAGGTATTGAGCCTCCAGACAATATCAGTTTATTCACCAGATAGCGAGGGGAGGAAGAGTGAAAAGCTTTGTGGGTGATGCACGCGTTTTGTAAATAGCTCTATCCTCGAGGGGAAGCCATCGGAGAGAAGACAGGATAGGAGTGATGTGGTCGCTTCGTTTGGACCCTGAAATGAAGCGGGCTGCTGAATGGAGGACGGATTTGAGGGGGGAGAGGTGAGATTTGGGAAGGCCGTCAGAAGAGAATTACAATAATCCAGTCTAATCGCTATAAAAACTGGTCAATATACCAAAAGATACATTGTGTTTCTCTGATATTGCATGTCAAGCTTGCAATATCAAATATATAAAAGAGGATTAAGATATAGATTATCTCAGAAATTTGTGAAAGTTGACCAGCCATTTATAATATACCATAGTCACTTACATCATTATTTCTTTGTTTTCTGGTCTTATCTATAGCACTAGCAACTACTGTTTCCACCAACATTGGCATAGCAAGTGTTAGCACTGAAGTAAGAGTGCACGTGGCACTACTCCATCACTTTTCACATATAAGCACAAATGTCTGTGTTCATTCCCACTTCTGACAACAACAAAAAATGCATTGAAGAGGTAATACCATGTCAGATCACTGTCCCTCAAATAAGTATCCGACAGTATTAGTAATATCAGGTGTAGTATTATCTCATCATTGTTCTGGACAAAATATACTGAGTACCGTAAGAATTTTGGGTTATTAATTAAGGGGTGAGTGACCAACTAAAGTAAAAATCATAATCCTTGCCAGGGTGAACCACAAAATTCACCAAATAAACCTGAGCTCAACCCTTTGGTAGCTATGGCACATAGCAGACACACTTAAATGTAGACACAAAGTGTAAAGCATTTATGCAGTGCTTAAATGGTGAAAAAATCAAAACACAACACAAGAAACAAACAAGACCAAATTATAAAAATAGATTTTTTTAAATAAATAAAATTACACCCTTAAGACCTGTTCGACCTGTCAGCCTTAGGTGGTCTTCTCCCAAACATTTTGCCTACTTATCTTCATTTTTGTGCAGAAATATGTTTTTGTTGTCCTGAAGACTCTGTGCACTTCACCACTACTAGCCAGTGCTAAAGCATTTGTGCTCACTCTCTTTAACATGAGTCCTTTTGTGCCTACAACATATCTTGTGAATTTGTCCCAAACAGTCACACAATAGAGGGATTAGGTGTGCCTGAATGGGCCATCTGCTGACAGGATGGTGGGGCAGAGCTGAGCACACACCCACTTGCAACTGAAAAAGATGTGCCCTGCTTTCATGCAAATAACTAATTACCTCTACATTTTCACTGCATCCAGCTTGGAGCCAGGGCAGGGGGGTCAGGAAGTTCTATGCACTTTAAAGAGATTTTCTTGAAGTTTCTCCCACTTTCCAGAGGAGAGACTCTAGGGTATAAAAGTACCACCTTCAGATCCATTCCTCAGTTCACTCCTGGAGCTGTGGAAGGACTATTAGAGGACTACCCGCTGCTTTGGCCCACTGTGCACTGCACAACTTGTTTGCTGTACCTAGAAGGACTGCTTTGCTGTCTGGAGCCTGCCTTCAAACCTAAGAGTGTGTACGTAGTACAAGGACAACCCTGTATGCCCAGGAGGACCAGGGTGAAAATACTCGACTATACCAATTGTACCATAGGACTCACTTGTTTAGATTGGACATTCATAGGCTAACAAGTATATATAAAACCATGGAATGCATAACATGTTTCTCTGGGTAGATATTTTAATTCTTCTTTGTTTTACTTATAGTGAATATCTAAAAGCAGGTTACAACATATAGTGATAGTACAGGCACTGCAGCACAGGCAATGCAGAGCTTAAGTGAAAAACATGTAAATGTGACCAGAAAAGCAAGACAATGTACATAACTCCCTGGTTGATTATAATTGTCAAGCAATCAGCATGGAATTTGTTTCTCAGCATATGTAATATTCCGCATATAACTTAAATTCAAGGACCAGTCCAATGAGGGATATTAACATTTAGACCGGTAATTACCTTCGGGTTTCATCAGGACCAACTTCCTAAAAGTAGCTTATTTACTTTTTTTAACTGGGGTGCCCTGGTACCCACTCAGTAAAGTAGATTAAACAGTAATGGATAGAATGCTTGAATTTTACTCAGCCACTGGTAATTACTCAGGTAATTACTCAGGCTTATTCTAGTTCATTGTTATTTTGATCACTATGCCACCTCAGTTTGGACCCAGCAATATTCAAATCTGTCTTGAATCTTCTCCAATAGGTTCGGTCCAACCCAAACTGCCAAGCCTGGTCCTCCCTGAACTGGAACCCAGGCAACCTTAGAACAGTTTCACCAAAGTTAGGGTTCATACACCAGGTATGCCTTGGTTCCAATGACACAGGCCTGGGCATACCCTTCCCACTTAAGGCAAGACAACAACTTGATGGGTTCAATGCTGGAATTAATTTCAGCCACTGGTAATTACTCAGGCTGTATCCCAGTCCATTGTTTTTTTACCACCAAACCACGGCAATTTAGACCCAGACACATGCAAATCAGTAATGACTCCGCTCAAA
The DNA here is from genome assembly GCF_964261635.1 of Lissotriton helveticus. Lineage (NCBI taxonomy): Eukaryota > Metazoa > Chordata > Amphibia > Caudata > Salamandridae > Lissotriton > Lissotriton helveticus. The sequence continues at coordinate 1,771,742,024 of NC_136063.1, forward strand.
TAGGAAACGTCCAGTCAGAACTCACAGGCCAGGTCCTCCCAGAACTCAAGCAACCTAAGACCATTTTAGACGTAGTTGGGGCTCATAAGACAACTTTGTTCCAGCTAGATTGGTTCCAGTGAAAGAGTGTACATGGCAGACACGTCTGGGCATACATGTCCCACCTGGGGTAATCTACAACTTTTTCTCTGTTGGGGCTTCAGGGGAGCCCAAAGGCCCCACATCCCTACTGGCTTCCTTGCCAGCACCCATCCTGGGTGCAATGGGAGACAGCATTGTTCACACCTCTCAGGAGCAGTTTTCTATTCTAAGTTTCCATGCCTGCTAGAGCAAGGTCAAGGAGAAACGTTTGTGCTGGGAATCCAGCTGGAGCAGGTTTTTGTTTCCACTGGCTGTGGGCTCATAACATTTCCCTGCCCACGCTCTTGTAGGGAGGGAAATCATGGTGTCCCCGGGGCTTGGGGTCCCTGGGATATCACATTGGAGTAGGCCCTGGGGGTTTGGCTTTGCACATCCCCTCCCCCGTATTGTAAAGATGTCCCATGTGATGGAGTACCCAGGACCTCAAGGAGGGTAGGGAGGCACACCATATGCACCCTTCCTTTAATTTGCGTAATTTACATATTGCTCCCTGAGGATGGAGTCCCAATGGCTTCAGGGAGGCTCTCAGTGGAGCTGCATGCTCCTTTCCGCTATAAAGGAAAGCCCCAGGTTTGTCTTTTTTCAAGTTGATTGAATCAAACTGGTAAAACTTAAAATATTTACTTTAGAAACTAACAAAATGAGGAGGTTCCGTTTGTCATAGAAACTCTGGTTAGTGCTGTAGAAAGAAAATGTCGGACACAATTTAAGTGACCTCCCAAATAACATCCTCCTCTATTTCATTAAAACATTCTGACATGCAGACTAAAACATGCACTTTCAAAACCAGCAGCAGACTGCCAGCTAACTCCCTTGTGATCAGCAGCTTTACTACAGTGCTAATATTTCTGAAATTATAACAAAAGTGTGGCACATCTGAAAGCCATTTTGATAGAATTGAAGCAGAAAACTGAAAGCTTTGTCTACTGAGGCTATTGCAGGAAATGAGGAAATTGGGGAGTGTTAGATTTGGGGGTCTCTAGTTGGCAGAGGTAGGTTCCTTTGACCAAGTAGGGACCCTTGTGTCTAGTCAGGGTAAGGGGGAACACTCCTAAAATAACCCCTGCTCACCCCCTTGGTAGCTTGGCACGAGCAGACAGGGTTAGCTCAGAAGCAGTGTGTGAAGCATTTGTGAACACATACAGTAACCTATTGACAAAACTACAGATGGACACCCCACAAGTTGTAGTATAAAAATAAGTATTTTTATATAGACTTAGCACAAGACCACAAACGTCAAAAATCCACAATACTGTACTTTCAAAATGGTACAAATAGCTTAGTTCTCTTTAGATGTAAAATGCGACACTTTGAGTTCAATGTACCTTTGTATGCGTAACGCTATACAACAAAAGTGTTGTAGGGAAGGTGAAGCGTTGATTTCTTACACGCAAGAACATTCATGCGTTGGGTCCCTACTCCTGCGTAAGGGATGCGTCGATTCTTCTTCGCGTGAGGGAGGTGATGCGTCGATTTCTTACTGCGCTTCCGTGGCGATGTGACCAGCGTCGTGGTACGATGAAGATCCGGTGCAATGAAACTAAATGGTGTGTTCTTGTTTCACAAATATGTTTCCATGGTGGTTAAACTTGGCAATTCTTGGCAAAAACAAAAAATCCCAGGAAATGCAATCTACCAAAATGTATGTGATCGCATTTGGTCTGCACCCACTAGTTGTGTTCACCAATCACTGTATATGAGTCACAAATGCAAGTCCAGAATCCTAACCACTGACCACCACTGTTAGATTTTGGGGTCTCCAGTTGGCAGAGGTAGGGACCTTTGACCAAGTAGGGACCCTTGTGTCTAGTCAGGGTAAGGGGGTACACTCCTAAAATAACCCCTGCTCACCCCCTTGGTAGCTTGGCAGGAGCAGACAGGCTTATCTCAGAGGCAGTGTGTAAAGCATTTGTGAACACATACAGTAGCCCAGTGACAACACTACAGATGGATGCCACACAAGTTGTAGTATAAAAATAAGTATTTTCATATAGACTTAACACAAGACTCACAACAACAAAACCCCACAATACTGTACTTTAAAAATGGTAGAAAAAGCTTAGTTCTCTTTAGATGTAAAATGCGACTCTTTGGGTTCAATGTACCTTTGGATGCATAAAGCTATACAATGAAAGTGTTGCAGGGAAGGTGATGCGTCGGTTCCTTACACGCAAGAGCGGTGATGTGTCGGGTTCCTACTGCTGCATAGGGGATGCGTCGGTTCTTCTCCGCATGGGGAGGTGATGCGTCAGTTTCTTACTGCACTTCTGTGGCGAGGGCACCAGCAGCGCCGTGATGCGATGAAGATCCCGTGCAATGAAACAAAATGGTGTCTTCTTCTTGATGCGACAACGATGCGTGCAGTGACTCAACGATTCTTCTGAGCCATGACAGGCCCTGCTACACTCTTCTCCGGTGATGCGAGGCGATTCGGGTGATGCGATGGCGACAGCGGCAGTAGCGGTATGCTTCTCCGGTGATGCGACGGCATCTGCTGCGACAGCGACACTCTTCTCCGGTAATGTGACGACAACGGCTGCGGCGGCGACACACTTCTTCGTCTTGAGTTGCGCTTCCAGCTCCCAGCTACACGCAGTTTCTCAGCAGGCCCTGCTCAACAGCAGGCACTTCAATTCCCAGCAAAGGAAGGCAGGGGATCTGGTTGGTGAAGTCTGTTGTCCCTGAGACTTCAGAAGGATGCAAGCTCTATCTCAAACCCTTGAAGATCCTTAACAAGTTGATTTGAAAGTAGCACAAAGTCCTTTCTCCTTTTTTTGGCAGTCAGGCAACCACTGCAGGCAAATCCCCCAAACAGGACTCAGCTTAGGGATAGTCTCCTCCTCTGTTTCTCTGGTTCCTCTCCTCAGCAAAGGTTTTTCTTGTTTCCCAAAAGTGATCTAAAACTCTGGGGTCTGGGTCCCCATATTTATACTAGCAAATCCTTTGTCCTCGGAAGGCAAAGGGTCCTGTACCCAGTCCAAACCAGTTCTGTGCAGTCCTGGAGCACTTTGTTGACAATACTCCTTCTTTCCTTTGACAGTGTGGGCCAGGGACATCAGACACACCACAGGAGGTGGAGCCAGCATTGTGGAAGGCAGGCACAACTCTATTCAGGTCCCATGTGCACTCCTCCCATCATCGACATGCAGAAAGGTCTATTCAGCCCTTTGCTGACTCACCCTGTCTCCTGGAATCCCCCCAGCCTCTTTCACTCAAACTCCAGACAAAGAATAAACAACCATACCAGAGGCAGGCTTGGACAGTTAGGCAAGAAAATACCTACTTTCTAAAAGTGGTATTTTCAAACACAGAATATTAAAACCACCTTCACTAAAAGATGTTTTTTTGCATTCTGAATTCAGGCATACTAAACTCGAATTTCCACGTTGTTCCCTGAGTCAGTTAAGATTATAAGATTTTATAATCAAACTGCCCATTCTGGCCTATGGGGAACAGCTGGCCTTGCAATAGTGAAAAACGAAAATGGCTGTAATTCACTATTAGGACATGCCAAACACACCATGGCATGTCCTACCTTTTACCTACAATGCACCCTGCCCTTGGACCTACCATAGGGGTGACTAATATGCAGAAAAGGGAAGGTTTAGGGACTGGCAAGTGGGTGCACTTGCCCAATCAACATGGCAGTACCAGACTGCACACAGGCTCTGCGATGGCAGACCTGAGACACACTTTTACAGGCTGCTTCTGTGGGGGGCACAACCAGTGCTGCTAGCCTACCAGCAGCTTTTGGTTTACAAGCCCTGGTAAACCAAACCAGCCAAGCATGGAATCACTAATCCATACATCAATTTACCATAGGGAGAGCATATGCACTTTAGCACTGATCAGCAGTGGTAAAGTGCCCAGAGTCATAAAACAGCCAGCAACAGGTCCGAAAAAATACAGGAGGAAGGCAAAAAGTTCAGGGATGACCCCGCAAAAAGGGGCAAGTCCAACAGGGAGCTTCATAACACATAAGTCTCCCAAGATGGCCACCAGAGAAAAAAGAGACAAATATAACTCAAATGTAGCCCAAGTTTAGCCCAGCGACAGAAGTGTGCAAAACACTTAGGGCCAGATGTAGGTAATTTCGATTTACCGACTCTTAAATACCGACCCATACCGAATCGGTATTTAAGAGTCGGTAAATTTGAAGGAGGCAGATGTAGGTAAAAAATTACCGATTCTGTAAGAGTCGGTATTTACCGATTCTGTAAATACCGAATCTGTATTTCACATGGATTCCTATGGGCCTTGAAGCCCATAGGAATCAATGGGAAATACAGATTCGGTATTTACAGATTCGGTAAATACCGAATCCTGCAAGGGTGCAGGGGGTGTCACTTTGACACCCTCTAGCACCCCAACTACAGGCTTGTGTGCCATGTGGCACACATACATGCCCTAAGGGCATGTCTGTGTGTCACATTGCACAGGTGTGCATGCGCATATGTGCATGCACACCTGAATTCAGTATTTTTCCACCCAATAGGATTGGGTGGTAAAATACCAACTCTTAAGGGCCTGTGGCACTCTCAGGAGTGTCATCTACATATGGATTTACAGAATCGGTATGTTTACCGATTCGGTTAAATACCGAAGTGGTACATTTACCGAATCAGTAAATATACCGATTCTGTAAATTCCGACCCACCTACATCTCAAAAGCCAAATACCGGTCGGTAACGGCCGAAATCGGCCGTTACCGACCGGTATTTGGCTACTTACATCTGGCCCTTAATGGGTTTTTTTTAAAGTTTTATATTGCACAGACGTGATTTCCATGAACACCAGTTACATTACACAAGGACACATTCATTTTTGTTATAGACTTGGGGAGATTAAGTGATTTGCCCAGCATCACAGGATGTTGAACTGATGCTGAAACTCGAACCTGGATCCCTGGTTGCAGTCAGCAGCTCCGGCCGTAACGCCACATCCTCTCCCTTAAGTGTAACACGTATTCGGGCAATACTGGGAGTAGTTCACAGCTGATATTGAGTTTGTGATGTCTCCAAACTATTCCAAGTGGAAACTGACATGGAAACAGATGAGGTGCAACGAGAAGGACCTCGTCAGTTTCCACTTGGAATAGTTTGGAGACATCACAAACTCAATATCAGCTGTAAACTAGTCCCAGTATTGCCCGAATATGGAAGATAATAGCATATGCTAAACATTTCTTGCCAAGATTATCGCTAAATGGGGTAGGTCCCTCTCGTACGGATATCCCTTACTTATACTACAGACTACGGGTCAAGGTAGACCCAGAGCATTAACAATAAGTTGGAATCCTAAGTAATGAACATGCCTGGCATAACAGAGGCATAACAGAGGGCAGTAATATTTAAATCGACCTAGAAAGAGAGGCCTCCTTTCTCCACCGATTGCTTTAAGTTGTTTACAGTGAAAGGACATGTTTTTTAGCCATACACAGGAGTACGTACCAACGCTATCATCGACAATGTAGAGATTAGCAGAGTAACCCTTTGTGACGGAGCCCTGATGAAGGCAGTGCCGAAACGCGTTAAACATGTTGTTCTCAACATGTGTCACCAATCTCTGCACATTGTATTGTAGCCATATGATTATGCAAATTAATTTTCATGCTGTTACTCATATACTGGTTATGAATCTTTGAGTAAAATAATGTGCCAGATTAACAGTATCAGGAGATATAGCTAGAGGATTATCTAATGTCATATCAGAGTATTAGATGATTATGTAATTGTGGTTCTAAATTTCATTGTCTGGGAATATGTTTTTATTAATTTTGTATATGTGAATTCTTGATGTGGATGCTTTTTTTGTATTTAAATTATAAAAAATACTAATTTCATATAAAAAAAGAACAATAAAATATGAATATACTGATCAAAATGATTTGTTTGTTGACATTTACAAAGAAGTAGTAGATATAGATATTCAGAGTTGATTTGCCCTTGCTAAAGTTTAACAGTACTGTGCCCGGTATTTTTCCTTTTCAAAAATTGTATTTTCCTTGGTAGGGCTTCATCCTATCTTAGAGGGGCTCCGTTCGATTTACAGAAAGGGGCAACAAATCAACTATATAGTACAGGCAAGAGAGTCTGTGGCAATATGAAAGACCATTTCGGGCAAAAGGAAGAGGCAGTGCAGTACAGCCATACACGCCAACAGACCAAATTCTCTCTGATGATTTTAAGCCCAAGGGGCTTTATTTTACCTGTCTCCTGTTCAAAATATGCTCCTTTTCAATGTAAGTCAATGGGGGAAATCAAATCCTCAGGTTTTTTCCAAAATCCCCTTCTTACAAAGTTCAAAATGTTGGCAAGTAAGGTACATTTGATCATGAAGGACAGGAGGAATGGGGTAGGAACATGGACTCAGCTAAGAGAGGGTAGGCATCAGGGGCTGCAGCAGCACAATACAGCAGCCCAGGCAAGCAGGATGGCAGTGCTGCACAATAGACCATGGAAAGCAATATGGAGGGGACAGAGCCATGCACACAGGCAACAAAGAGCATAGGGGAAAGAGGAAAGGCAGCAAGCTGGTCGTACCGGACACACAGGAGGGACAGTTGCAGCATAACAGACCATGAGGGGCAGGAGGTAGAGGGCAGGGACACAACAGCCGACCAGACAAAGAAGGAAGGAGGGGATATGGGTCTTCACATGGAAAACAGAGGGCAGAGCCAAGGGGGCAGGGCAGGAGCAGCAAGCTCACTATGGAAGGCAGGCAGGATGGGCCTGGAAGCATGACACACCATGGAGGGCAACAGTGAGACCATAATGGCATACACACAGACAACAGTGGGAAGGTGGGAGGGGGTCAGGTGCAGCACGATGACCACACAGGACAGTGGGGAGGGGCTGTGGAAGCACAGCAGTCCATGCCTGACAAGTGGGAGGGTTAGAGGCAGCGTAACAGCCATGGTGGGAAAGAGGGAGCGGGAAGGGGCATACACCAAGGACCATGGGGGGTAGAAGGGAGGGGTAGGGGATGGACACAGACATAAGAGGGCAGGGAAAGGGGCCTCCTAATAGACCACTGTGAGAAATGGGGTAGCCAATACTACAGGGGTAGCATGGAGCAGAGCGGGCAGGCCAAACTCCTGAGGACACGTGTGAAGCATCCACGCAGTACCCACAGACGACACACCATGCACACCACAAAAGAGACGCGACTCCACTTCTGGTTGGAAAAAGAATAACTTTTGTATTAGGTCCAACCTGCAAAAGTAAAACACAGTAAAGCACAGTAATCACAATAGGGCGCCAACGGGTTCCAGGCCAATGGGTACCAGGGGGATTATTTACAGGGAAAATGGGCAAAGCAAGAAAAGGTGAGTCCATTAGTTTCCAGGGCTGAAATAAAAGAACGTTAGCAATTGACATGAAACGTCAGGTTCAGTGTTGCAGGGAAAACGCAGGCATTAATCCTTGGCATAACGTTAGCAGTAGGCTCTAAGCAATAAATAAAACATTAGGCATACACATAGCATCACCAACATTAGCAACAGGCCTGAACCTTAGGAGGTGTAATCAAGTGGCCATTGGCATCCACATTAGGCACACTGGGGCCGATGCAACATTCCCATGAACCTAGCACATTGTGCATAAGGCGGTAACATAAAAACACTAGGCATCAAGTAAAACATTAGGCACGAAGGCAGGTCGGCCTTAGTTTAAACCACCAGCCCGGAGGCACCAGGAGGTAGGAACACCGGGTGCGTAAAACTGGCATAAACACATTGACAGGAACCCCCCTCCCTTAGGCATGAAACCTGCACTTCGGCATTAACATCAGGTGAAACATCGAGTTAGGCATAAATCCTTAGACCCCACCCTGAGCCAGGGGGACATCGAGGAAAATAAAACTGCCCAGGTTAGCGGTCCCGCCAGCATGTAAAGCAGGGGAATCACCCTTCTGGGGCTATAAAGTTACCACCGCTCCACTCAGGGCAGTTCCACTATCTGGTGGCACGTTGAGCAAGGGGCGGATAGCAAGGGGCCCCCAGCAGTGCGTCCCAATGGCCCCCTCCTGGGCTCACTTCAAGTATGCCCCAAAACAACTCGCTCCCCACGAGGAAATATGTTGGTGCAGGGGGCGGGCACCAGCTGTACCCCGACTCGCAACCCCAGCCCACGGCCAGTTGAGCCCCCACTCACCAGCTCCACTGGGCTCCTTCCTTACTGGGATCGCGGCAGGCACGGGGCTTCACCACGGAGGGGGCAGGCACCGACAATGTGCCTCGAGGCCCTCTCTGCCCCCGCCAGACAGCTGCAGACACTGCTCCATGAGCGGAGGTGGGGTAGGCTCCTGCTCTCCGCTTGGCCGTTTCTCGCTGCTTCCCCGAGGCTCTGACCGGCGGGGTGGGCTCCCGCTCCGGTCTCTTGTTCTATACAGGGCTCCCTCATCGCCATAGGAGCCCCGCAATGCCACCTTCTTCTTCCGGCTTCACCTGGGTTCCCTCCTGGGACCCGGGGCTTAGGGTCAGCATCTCCCTGCTTATGCCCTCACAGGGCGGGACTTCCGGCCTCACTGCGCCCGCCGCCCAATCCCAGCGCGGCTCCCGTGACGTCACGGGGAAGCCCGCGCCGCGCTCCTGGGCCGGCGGCGGTGATCCTGGGACGCGGGGTAGGCACTCGTTTAGCTTTTTAATGTACGCCGCGGTGCGGCCTCGCCTCCTCCTTACTCCCGGGCAGTGGCGGACACTTCCTTCAGCGGCACTTGAGCCGCGGCAGTGAGTTTTGGCAATGCAAAAGGGCGCCCTTCTTAATCAGTCCAAGAGCATGCCAGAACGCGGGGTAGGCACCTGTGGCGCTTTTAAGCCCACAGTCCTTCCTGGCCCCACAGCGCTTAGCGGACACAGCGCTATGAAGGGGCAACAGCGCTTCTAGGCAGCACAGCTCTGCTTCCCCGAGGCTCTGACCGGCGGGGTGGGCTCCCGCTCCGGTCTCTTGTTCTATACAGGGCTCCCTCATCGCCACAGGAGCCCCGCGATGCCACCTTCTTCTTCCGGCTTCACCTGGGTTCCCTCCTGGGACCCGGGTCTGAGGGTCAGCATCTCCCTGCTTCTGCCCTCACAGGGCGGGACTTCCGGTCTCACTGCGCCCGCCACCCAATCCCTGCACGGCTCCCGTGACATCACGGGGAAGCCCGCGCGGCGCTCCTGGGCCGGCGGCGGTGATCCTGGGACGCGGGGTAGGCACCCGTTTAGCTTTTTAATGTACGCCGCGGTGCGGCCTCGCCTCCTCCTTACTCCCGGGCAGTGGCGGACACTTCCTTCAGCGGCACTTGGACCGCGGCAGTGAGTTTTGGCAATGCAAAAGGGCGCAAACACGTGGGGTAGGCACCCGCCCTTCTTAATCAGTCCAAGAGCGCGCCAGAACGCGGGGTAGGCACCCGCGGCGCTTTTAAGCCCAGAGTCCTTCCTGGCCCCACAGCGCTTAGCGGACACAGCGCTATGAAGGGACAACAGCGCTTCTAGGCAGCACAGCGCTGCTACACCAAGGCCAATCTCTGCAACAGGGCGCTTAGCAGGTACAGCGCTCCAAGATTATAGCGCTTAGCAGGCAGCACTCATCCAGGGCCAGGCAGCTCTTCACAGGCACAGTTCCTCACAGCACAGCGCTTTAGCACACAGCGCTTCTGCTAGGCCCAGCGCTTCCAGGCACGCATCGAAAGGGGGGGGAGGACAGTCCCAGTAGCAAGCCCCAGGGTAACTCTTCTCACCTCCTGGGTGGTGGGGGGGTCCAGTCCAAGGCGCTCCTTCCCTTTCCGGTGCTTTTGGGTGCAGCGCTTGCGTGGCGCACGGTCCCGGCAGCTTCAGGGACCTAGGAGGGCCCTCCTTCTTCAGGGGGCCAGGAGACAGAGCAGCAGGCACTACTGGGCCAGGTCAACAGTCAGTGGGGGCTTCATCAAAACAGGGTGGTAGGCTGACACCATCCTCCCCTGCAGCATGGCCCTCCTCCTGAACAGCAGACTGAACTCCTGTAGTGGGGCTTCCATTAGCCCTGGGGACAGTAGGGGGGTGCTAGATGGGTGCAGGGTGCAGCACACAGGCCCAAGTGGTGGTATCCCCTGTCAGCAGGTCACCTTACGTTCCTGTCCCAGCTCTGTCTCAGCACATGGTGGCACAGCCCCCTTATTTATATGCCCCTCATCCCACCTTCCAGGCAGTGCCAGAGCCTTCTAGAATTCTCAGGCGAACTGGTTTAAACTGGCTCAGGGGAGGAGTAGAGCACCATGGGTGCCAGGCTTTCCCTCCAAATGCTGGGATTGCTGGGTACCAGACAACTAGGCCGCTAACCCACTGCAGTCAGGTGGCACAACACATAACCATGGCATCTATTTTAAATATAGCAGTTCACCAGGGTACATTTTCTTGATGGGGGATTGATAACTGCACACCATTGCATCACATGGTCACATTAACATGGCGTCTCACACCACACATGGCCTATACCGTAACCTTTACCATGGGGGAGACATCCTTAAATTAGGGGGCGAAAAGCAAAAATTTTTTGGGGAAAAGGGCCAAGTCCAACAACCACGCAGGGCAGACAGGAGGTGCAGTGGCAGCACAACAGAGCATGAAGGGCAGAAGGGAGTATTATCAAAATGGACCATGGAAGACAGGAGGTAAGGGATAGGGGCTCGGAACTTGGACAGGCATGTTGGCGGTTTCAGGGACAGGCAGCAGCCATCTGACCATGCTAGGCAGGTGGTAGGGGCAGTGGCAGCTTAACAGAATACTCAGAGAAGATAGAGTATGGCTGGTCCATGGGATATGGCAGACAGAAAGGAAGAAACAAGGCCACACACACAGACATCGCTGGGAAGGGGGAAGGAGAGTAGGGGCAGCAAGGTAAGCTTAAAGGCTAATCAGGAGGGGAATGATGGGACACTGAATTGGGGAATGGATGGCAAGAGGAGTGGGAAGGCATACCAAACTAAATGGAGGGCAGAGGCAGCACATCGGGCCTTACAGGGGAGGAAGCAGGGGGCTGGTGCACGGACACAGAAAACAGAGGGTAGGAAAGAGGTTGATGGGGCAGCAAGCTAGTTAGCTATTTAGGGCAGGTAGAAAGGGCCACACACTGCTGTAATGAGTGAGCAGGGTCATGGACTTGGACAATGGATGGCAAGGAGTAGGGGGGCATAAGCAGCAAGCTTGGGTGGGGGCAGCACAATACCAGGCCAGGCAAGGCCCTGTGATCAACCCCCCCTATTATGCATTGCAGTGGGCATCTTACTTAATGTTAAAAAAAAACTTAGAAATTCACTGAAAAAAGTTAAAATTGCAGGGATGTTATAGTTGGGAAAACGAATTTCAAAATCTTACACATTCACTGAAAAAATAAAGGGTACAGGGACGTTATAGATAGGCTCAAATTCCACTCATACAAAATCTGTGAAATTGCGCAGTTATAGTTACCTGAGCTAACTATATCTTATGCCCCCGCAATGCACTGCTTATGAGCTCACATATTACATCACTCATGACATGGTAAGTGATATCCATCATTATATCACTAATGACATTATCCACAGTACCACTCAAGCACCCACTCACACCCCTATACAACCTCTCGTGAACCTACTCAAACACCCACACAACCACTCAAAAACCCATTCACTAATCCATACAAGTTCTCATACATCCATTCACTCCTCCATAGAGTCCCTCACACACCCACCTACTCACTCATACAGCCACTCATACAACCATTCTCTCACCCATACATCCACTCAAACAACCAGTCACTGACCCTTACAGCCACTCACACAGCCACACACTCATCCATACAGCTACTCACAGACAGTGGTATTCATCTATTCAGACACTCACACACACACTCACTTATCCACACAGTCTCTCAACACAGCCACACACTCAACCATACAATCACCCACATACTCACTCACCCACACAACCACTCACTCACCCAAAGAGCCACTTAAGCACCCATTCACCCATCCATACAAGCACTCCCGTGTCCTCTAAATCGCCCAGACAGCCATTCACACAGACTCTCACTCCTATACAGCCACTCACACACCAACTTACTTAACCAAACACACATTCACTTACCCATACACCCACTTAAACACCCAATCACTCACTCATATAGCCATTCAGACACCCATGCACTCACCCACACGGTCACCCAGATACCCACTCACCCAGCAACTGACACCACCACTCATTCGCCAATACAGCCACTGACACACCCACTCAGATATCCATGCAGCCACTCACACAGCCGGTCACTCACCCACACAGCTATTCAAGCACCTACGTATACACCCATTCAGCTACCACACACCCACTCACACACCTATACAGCCACTCACACACCCACGTAACCACTCACACACACATACAACCAGTCAGACACCCGCTCCCATACCCATACAACCACTCACACAACCACAGAGCTTGATAGAATCCCACTTGCTCACCCATACAGCCACTTATGCCCGTACTCACACACTGATACATCTACTTAGATCCCCACTCACATACTGATAGAGGCAGTCACACAGCCACTCAGAGCAGATGTTATAAATGGTATCATTTATTAGTAGTACAACTAGTATACTAATCTAACTTTTGTACTAGGTGAGTATATATGTTTCACACTCATAAACTCTTAGAAAACACTTACATTCACTTGATGACATCAGTAATGTCATCAGTGATGTCATTTGCCAAGTGATGAGTGATATAATATGTGAGGTCATAAGCGTTGCATTGAGGGAGCATCAGTTATAGCTAGCTCAGGTAACTATAACTTCTGAATTTCCTCCAAAGTTCCTGTAAGCTTTGTTTTTTTCAGGGATTATACATAGTAGCCACTTAGTAGTTATTGTTAAGGTCACCAGAGATGGGGTTTTTAAAACAATGTTTGTCCCTTAAAACCTTTGCACCAATTTGACGAATGTCCCCGATACTTTACAGACCTGTTGCACCAGTTTCACTGTTAAATGATAGAAAATGTTGCCACATTTGGTCAAAGAGGTGCATGGAAAAAAGGGGGGGTACCAAAACAGACTTGAAATCTAATTCATTTTACAAAATGTATGTATTTTGAGTAGAGCAAAAATGTCCAGTCGGATTTTGCTGAAAGTTGCCAGCATTAGGGTGCACAGATGACTGTTTTGGGTACTGAAGGTAAGTAGAGAAAGTATTTTTAAGTTATAAAGTTTTCAACTTAGTTATATCTTATACCACAATACTATCAAAAGTAGCAGGTAAGGCTAAAACTAAACTAGACTACCTACGTAAAGTTTCACATTTACTGCATGAACATGGTAATGGAAACCTATAAACAGATTCATAACAAATAGAATACATCTGAAACCACGTAAGTTTTCTTTTCATTCTCTCTGGCTCCGAAACTAAAACTGACCGAACAAGCCCAAAAAAAATCATCTTTCTTATGCACCCATTTGCAACAAAATGAAAAATCGCCCTAGCAGTGAGCCACACAAACTACTATTTGGAGGACATGATAATTGGTCACTAGGAAAAAAAACATTCACAGTTTTTATACCAGTAACAATTATTGCCTTTTATTCACGTTGGCCTTCATACATAGCACAACCCTGCAAAAGTAGCAAGGAAGCCTGAAAAATAAACTGAACTGCATATATGAAATTTCAGATTCACTACATGAACAACTGAAAGACCCATTTATGGTCACTGTTGTGTCCAATGTTTGTGTGTATGAGGCCTCTAGTGTTCTTTGGCAGACTACTCACAGGTAATACATCCAGTGAGTGTGACTGAGTGAGGTTAATAAAGTTTGTTACTCAGTATGTTTAGTTAACAGTTGCATGCTGTAGAATAAAAATGTACAAACGAGAGCTACGTGTGTGGCGAGGTCTTTTATATGCTACGGGGCTTGGGGAAGACTCTACAACTGGTGACAAGTTAGGGGATATGTGCCCCCAAGTATACAAGATAGCTCTCCTTGAGAGGTTGCCATGGTCCAGCAAACTGCTTGAGCGTGCACCTCAATAAGCAGTCTATATTTGGCCTATGTGGAGTCAAAGCACAACTCCAGCATTTGAGAATCCTTCAAAGAAGGTAAGGCCCTATGGAGGAGCACAATCAGTAAGCCAGCCATTGTGCCACAGCAAAACACAAGAACTACCAACAATACAAAACAGAAATGCTACAGACAGTGACAACTAGATACAAAGAAGTACCAAAGGAAATGACACCCAGGTATAATGCATAAAGTCTAGAGAAGCCACGAGCACTTGCAAGAAGCAAAACCATTACTCACAGTGAAGAAGGAAGATGGCGCCCGCCGACCTCAGGTTGGACGCCAGGACCCAAGTACCAGTGGACAGACTGATATTTACAGAGGTGCCACTGGGCCAAAAGATGTGTGAACAGCATATACTGTTGATATCAGTAGGAAACTGCAGACAGTACAATGCTGCTGTCTTCCTGAAACGACGGCCTCTTTTCCATATCGCCAACAAGCAGAATATTGGTGCCAGATGGACTCCTTGGATTGAAACATTTGATTACTTCACAAATGTTATAGAAGAAAGATAATCAAATACTTAAAGAAAATTGCAGGTGACGGAGTAAAAGAAGTGATGAAGAGGATATCACAAGCTGATGAACTATCTTACCATCAAGTCAAGAACACATTGGAGACCAAGTTCAATCCAATGCCGAAGGTTGACTATGAAAAGTATACTTTCAACCAAGCAAACAGCAACCTGGTGAGAAGATGGATAAGTTTGTTGAGAGACTTTATACTGTTATAAAGCACTGCAAGTTTAGTGAATTCAATGATGAAAACCCCCCGCGACTTAGAGTTATTGATGGTTGCTTCTCCAAATCATTCTGACAATGTATACTGTGAGAAACTCTCAGCTTGGAGAAAGTGCTCATGGCTGCAAGAGTGGAGTAACATGCCGATCAACATCTGCTGATATGGAAGCTGAAAAAAACCAACATGAATCAGCATTAACCTTGAAAAGCAGGCAGAAGCAAAAGGCAGGGGCTCACAGAGGGATGTCTCTGATGAAAAAGAAATTGTGTTTCTGCTGTGGATTATCCTTGACACATAAAGGTCAATGTCCTGCCATTGGAATAATATGCAAAGGCTTTAGGAAAAAAATGCATTTCATAATGGTTTGCAAAGGGAAAGGGAAAATAAGTGAGTCACAGAAAGACAAGAAGATGGACACCACAAAAAGTTCCAGAAGCACTCTAGCCACTCCCACTAGGCCAAACTGCAACATCGACTAAGGCAAGTGGAAATTAAATGCAGTCAATCATAATGAAATTCATCTTCTAAAGGCTATGTAACGTCATCATCAAGGTATAGCGAGGAAGATGGATGTGTGATGGTGATGTCAGTCACAGATCAATGTGCGCATGTAGGATTGGTCACTTGCAAAGAAGAACACAAATCAAAAAGACGCGCCACACGAAGCAACAATGGTGGTTTAGACTTTGTGCCAAAATCACATTTAAGGGGAATGGTTTCCCTCCAACTTTTGCTATGAACAGAGGTGCGTTGATAAACTTCATGGCAACAGAAAAGTACAAAGAACTGTCTCAGATACCACCTCTTGCACCATCAAGAACACAGGTGTACACCTGAGCAGCTTCTATGCCCTTGCAGAGTAAAGAGTCCTTTGTAGTGCCCATGTGGCACAAGAAAACGACAGTGGAAGCGTAAATGTATGTCTTTCCAGGTACGTCATCTAGTGCAGGCTTACTAAGTTTTGATACTGCTGCTGACATGCGATTGATCTCTATTAACTACAACTTGAATGGCCATTCTGAAATAGTGGGTCAATTCCCTACATTGTTTCATGCACTTGAGAAACTTACAACAATAAAGGTGCAGCTTCACATAAATGAAGATATTTGCCCTGTTGCACAACGGCACTGTCGAATTGCTCCTGCGCAACCTAATGGAAAAGTGACATAGCAGTAAGTTATGCAAAGTACTATAGGAAGGACATGATAATTGGCCATTAGGAAAAAAGATTAATCTTAATTTTAATGAACAACAATGATAGGCTTTCATTTACTTTGGGCTTCATATGTATCACAATCCTACTTAAAGTAGCAAGGAATCCCAGAAAATTAACTAGACTGCTTATGTACATTTTCAGAATAACTACATGAACAACTAAAAGACACATTTATAGTCACATGATTATGTATGCTAACTAATAAACCAGTTTATAACAAATACAATAGATAAAAAAAAGTATATTACATTAAATCTGATTACCACTCCGTAGTTCTAGTTAGTATTCCCAAAGATAGGAATTCCTTGGATATTAGCTTCCTAATATCTTTCCATCCATCTAACGAATCACCACAAATCTTTCCAGACCCAAGGCATTTTCAACATTTTGAGATTATGTAAATTTTTACGGTGATTTGTTATGGGGTGCAAAGATAAAAGGGGTCTCAAAAAGCTTTTTTCCACCATAGCATTTTCCATAGACTATTGGCTGAATGGATTTAGATCAAATTTGGCAGGATTATACATTATAGTGCAGAGATTATGCTTTTTTGTCACTGCATTTAAGTAGGGTAAGTATTTTTTTAAGTTATAAGGTAATTAAACTTAGTGATATCTTTCACCACAGTATTTTCACGTATTTTACAAACTTTTTTTAAACTACAGTGGTAAATGGCTGTAAATGTATTAAAAACATATATTAAAAAAATGAATACACTTTAATAAAGTGGTAAGAGGTAGGGAGCTTCTACACACCTATATCTTAGCCCCTAAGACTGAATACGGTCAAAGTGTGGTGAAAACGTTATGCTTGCCTTTGCATTCTCTAAAAACAGCCATTACCCAATTATAGAATGGATTAGCATAGCAATGTACCACGGTATACTGCAAATGTATCACGGTATACCATGGGCAAAACTATAACTAAGGCCTAGCTGCATTAGTGGACTGTGGTACACTTGTGTCACTGATGATGTCCCTTGGGCGGGCAATCAATCAATCAGTCAATCAATCAATCAATCATTTGTAAAGCGCACTACATACCCACGGAGTCTCAAGGCGCTGGGGGGGGGGTCACTACTGATCGAACAGCCAGGTCTTGAGTATCCTCCTGAAGGCCAGCAGGTCTTCGGTCTGTCGTAGGCTCAGTGGGAGGGTGTTCCATGTCTTGGCGGCGAGGTGGGTGACGGATCTCCCATCGGTGGTTGTTCTTCGGATGCGCCGGACAGTGGCGAGTGAGAGGTCGGCGGAGCGTAGCTGGTGATTGGGGATGTAGAAGGAGAGCCGTCTTTTGAGTTAGGCGGGCCGGTCTTGTGGAGTGCCTAGTGTGCGTGGGTGAGGAGCTTGAAGGATACCCTCTTGTTGACGGGGAGCGAGTGCAGGTTTCTCAGGTGGGGAGTGATGTGGCCGTGGCGTGGTACATTGAGGATCAGTCGTGCCGAGGCGTTTTGGATGCGTTGTAGTTGTTTGATGAGCTTGGTTGGTGCTCCCGCGTAGAGGGCGTTTCCGTAGTCGAGTCTGCTGCTGACGAGGGCCAGGGTGACTATCTTTCTTGTATCTGTCGGGATTCATCTGTAGATCTTGTGGAGCATGTGGAGGGTGTTGAAGCAGGAGGAGGAGACGGCATCGACTTGCTTGGTCATTGAGAGCGTTGAGTCAAGGATAATTCCGAGGTTGCATGCGTGCAACGCAATACTTAAGTCAGATTTACAAAGGAATGCAAGGCCACCATACTTGGCCATGCGTTGATTAGTAAGTCTTTTGTACGTGTTAAAATGAGTACATATATAAACCACCTTATGACGGTGAAACCAAATTCACATTAAAGTGGGAAACCAAGTTTCCAGTATCTTATTGTGACTGCACATGTGGGTCGTCAAGGTGCCTAAAGCAAGTCCCGCCAAGTTCCAATGGAGAATTTGACAAATGAGCGATGCCTCACAATGATGGGCGTTTCTTTTCAAATTGTTAACAAACATCTGGCTATTGCTCAATTGGTACTTGGGGGGACTTGCTTTAAGTGCCTTGACGACCCGCATGTGTAGTCGCAACATATACTGGAAACTCGACAATTTCCCACTGTCATGTGTATTCTGTTCCATCGTCATAAGGTGGTTGATATATGTACTAATTTTAACAGGCAAAAAGTGTTTGGCCTGTTGTTTGCTATTAAGGATTGTTGTAAAATCTAAGGGGCAGATTAACAATTCCTTGCTCATTCCTGCACATCAGCAGGGATGCGCCAGGGAACTTGTGACACATATTACAATCCTTGTGCCACCACGGATGCGCCAAATTTACAATACAGCGTGCCATGGCGCAAGGAAATGCAGATGCATATCCCATCGGCGTAAGGTTGGCGCAACGCTGGAGTCATGTTGCAAAGCGAAAGAAAAGGGGATGATGGACGGAGCGTTTGAGCAAATCAAACAAAGTCATGTCGCGGGCACGACGCAACTCCAGCACTGTTCCAACCCAGCCAATCTGCAACACAGTGCGTCAAGTCTTACGCCTGCTTCAAGCAGGTGCAAGGTTTTGAGGCAGCAGCATCGGAGAAGTGACTGAGGGAAATCTGCATCACTTTTCCGAGGCGTTCCTACGATGGAACACCCACCCTGCACCGGAACACCCACATGAAACCTGATGCAGGTTTTCATGTGGCGCAGGGATTTACAATGTGACTCATCTCCCTAGATGCGTCACGTTGTAATTCCGTCGCAGCAAGACGCTAGCTTTACGCCACCGCTGCATCACAGAAGTGACGCAACAGTGGTGCAAAAATGGCGCAAGGGGCTTGTAAATCTGCCCCCATGTGTTTAATGTGACATACCATTAAGTATTATACCAGGCAACTGCTCATCAGTCCTGAAGATGATTCCACATTCTCAGGGTATCGAAACACCATCAACACACACTTTGACCCGCTAGACTATGGTATTTTGACCAGCTAGACTCTGGTTAGAACCTTTACTGTTCAGGGTGCAGCAGTGTTTTGTTTTTCGTGACCTAAGTGTTGTACATAAATGTTGGTCACTGTTTTTTGCCTGTATGTTTGTAAATGTCTTGTTTTGTCAGTTTTTTTTTATTTACTCCAACAGGGGTAATTTCTATTAATATATATATTTTGTGTTGAAATGTATATGAAGTAATAAAATGTAAGCATTCTGGTCATTGATATCATCCATGGAATTGATAATTGTATCTATTAGGACTATTAAGAAAATGTAGCTAAGCTGAGGCACACTTGTTTGTAGAATCCCTTAGTACCCTTGGTCCCTAACAATCTCAGGGTTTCCTTTGTTTCATGATACCACTCCACTCTACAAAAATCCACTTCGTACAGCTCCACTGTTTGGCACACTACTGTATTCTATCTAACTCTACCCTACAAAAATCTATTACACTGTATGCCACTCTCTAACACTTTGTGCCTGTTTATATACTCCTAAACTCCACTGTACGACACTCTACTATACTGTATGCCACTGTACAGCACTCTATCCCCACTTTATGTCACTCAGAGATGCTAAAGGCCACAAAGACACTGTACGCAACGCTTTGCATGCTACTGCACCCCACTCGACTCTGCTTCACTCTAGGACACAGTACTCCACACCAATGCTCCCTCTAATTTATTTCCTCTGTGTGCGGCAGTGTAAGGTCTCTGTGCGCTGCAGCCAAGTTTATGTGCACCAGGAACCAGACCACGTGCGTGCTTGCAGCATCTAAAGAAAGGGGCGAGGCCATCTTATTTTTTTAATATCAGTAACCTTCTTAGCATCTGACAGAAAGGTAGACCCTTTAGGAATATCAAGTATATCTTCAATTCTGAACCATAAATCTAACACCATGCAGCCGTTCATATATCATGTTCCGATTTTCAGCAGAGACTGCAAATGTTTTGTATATAAAGCTTATCCATCCTTATTATATGTTATTATCAGACTGTACATGGTAGACATTCATAAAAGCCAGGCATTCCAATCTAATGGGTAAGACCGACGAGCAACAGCGCACCATAGGGGACTTTTTGAAAGGTGGAAAGGAACTGCCTAGACCATTTCATCCACTTTACAAACACCACATTAAACTACAGTGTCTCTAGTAATCACTGAAATTATTAAAAGTCACACATAGCAATCTGAAACCATAGCAGCTGTGCAAGTCGTACTTTTGGACTTGATCCATGTTTTTAGGTCTTGTCTAGCATTGCAGTGCAAAGCGGTGCTCGCTTTGCGAGGCATGCTCTATCTGGGTATTTTTTAGATGTGGTGTGGAAGCCCCGCCCATATTTTTCATTGGCTGGCGTCATCGTCCATGGTAAATACTGGCTTCCGATTGATAATGAGGCTTCTTAGTCCCTTCTTGTTACTGCCCTGTGTCCTTTTGGGACCGCCCATGAGGAATGGATCGTTTACTGGTGGCGTTATACTGTCTTCTTCAATTAGTCTGTAAGCACTTTTTTTATTTGCGCAATGGTGACAGCTTGTTTAGGTCGCACCTGAGCCAGTACTTCTCTTTTTAGTGTACTGTTCCCGCCACCTCCCATTGTCCGTGTTCCTTTTGTTCCCGCCCCCTCCCACTGTCCCTTGTCTCGCAGCTCGTGGGGCATGGACGTGATTTTGGAGACTGTTGGTCACAGCCCTCCCTGCTCTGCAACAGATTGCAGTGCCTTCTGCAGCACCGCGATGTTATGCTCCTGCGCCTCCAGATGCACTCACCCAGCCCCTCCAGTGCATCCCCACCAGCTCGCCTTGCCCTGACGAGGTCGCCATGTCCTGCCCCGGTGGGCTCCTGGCCCCTCGCCTGCCCTTCTCAGGTATCCCGACCCCTGCAGCTCACATCTGTGCAGATCTCACAGCGCAGGCGGCTGTATGGCTCTGGGGCGCTTCCCTCGGCTGCCTCTGGTTGCTCCGGTGGGAGGGAGGCCTCCTCCAGGCTGGTGTCCTCTACTTGTGTTTATCTCGGGTGCCCCGCTTGCTTAACCACGGCACCCGCATTTGTAGGTATAACATACTACAGCACAAAAGCTCCGTCCGTAGGGTGTTCTCCACAAATGCCTGCTAAAGCTGTACCTTTTTTTGTTTCTGTTCCTCCCTATATTTTTGTTCCACCTTATTATTAGTGCTTTAAATGCTAATGCACTTAAAAGAACGGAATGAGATATCCTTCATGCATGCTCTCAAATACCCATCAGCAAACTTTCTATCAGGCCCTTTTTTCTTTCACGTAAATCAGACATGGTTAGGGAACAAGCTGCTGGTGCAAAAATGGTTCATATAACACGGTTAATATTGACGCAAACTCAAACATGATAACAGAAAAAATAACCAATTTTTTTTTACAGATAATGCTGCTCATTCAGTCCATGTGTATATGGGGGAGTGGAGAATCGGTCCAGTCACAAAGTAACAAAAGCATTCATTTTCAATCACATGCAGACATGTGATGGTCCGTTTTCAGTCACTGCGCGTGAAAAATGCCCTTTAGTCCCATGAAATCACAGACTAATATGCAGAAATGCACTGAAAAGTGTGTGTGCCAGGAAGCTGTCTCAGCTCGGGCTGACACACACACAAGAGGGGGGGGCTGAAGCCCTTGAGCCCAATGGGCGTTGCGCGCCTGGTGCTTAGCATAGTGTGCCGCCCAACTGGTATTTTGCTATTTTTGTAATTGTATCAAGATATATGATACAAAAAGTAATATCATACCTACAACAAGTCAGGGCTATTGGCTTTGTCAATGGTTGTTAGTTGCATAAGATGAATAGGCAGCAACTATGGCTTGTATTAATATTGAAAAAGCTTCCACTTACAGCCCTGGTGACACCACGACAATGTTGCTGCTCCTGAGTTTCAAAAAGAGAAGGGAAATCCAGAGAGCAATTAATCTCTTCAAAGGATTTCCCTTCCCCTATAACGCGTAAAAAAAACGGACCGACTTTGCCAGGGCACAAAACAAAGCCCAACAGAGAACCGTTTCGAGGCCTCTTTAAAAAAACGTAATGGATTGCAGTGTTATTTATGATATGTATCTCCACATCAAGCACAATTATTTAACGTTCGTACCCAGTGTCATTAAGAACATCTTTTTTTTCTTTCAGGACTTTTTGGGGCACGGCCAAGGGCTGAATGAAGGTCTTTGTGAAAGTATTTCTGTTGATTGCAACACCATCATGCGCTGCAATTAACAGGAATATTTTCACAAAAGCTCACAATCAACCCGCAGCCGCGCTCCACTAACAAACAACATGTATCAAGTCCAAAAGGACAAGGTGTAAAGCACACATCTTGGTTTTGGACTTGCTACATTTCATTTCTTAATGGAGTGCGGCTGCTGGCTGATTGTGGGCCTTTGTGAAAGTATTCCTGTTAATCGCAGCACCGTCATGCGCTGCAATTAAGAGGAATATTTTCACAATGGTCCACAATCAGCCCCCAGCCGAGCCCCATTAGGAAATGAAATGCAGCAAGTGCACGAACTTCTTACTGCTAAATGAGTTCACAGGCTGCCATCAAAAAGCAAACATACCTCCTTCCAATCCCGGCGATGGGAACACTGTGAGGGTTCTGCTGTGTGCGCGCTTTAAGTAGGACACTGCGAGCTCTGAGTGAGAGATGTGGGCGCGCACACATGCGCGCAGCTTCCTGGGAACACAGCTCCACTCTATTCCACCATTCCACTGTATGCCACTCCCCTCTACACCACTCTTTTTCATTGTACTCTATCACACCGAAAGGCAACCCACTCTATCACACTCTACAACACTGTACTGTATATCACTCCTCTGTACAAAGCTCAACTAGACTGTATGCCACTCTACAGTAGTGTACAACACGTTTCAATACTGTACGACATGCCACTCCACACTACTGCATTATACACAACTAAAGTCTGTGACAAGCCACTCAACTCTATGACACTTTACTCCACTCTAAGCTACGCCACTCCAGTGTATGCCACTCCACTAGACTCCACTCTACTACACTTTCTCCCACTCTACTCCACTATATGAAACTCTACTCTACAACCCTGTACTATTCTTTATGCCACTCTACTCCACTGTATTTCCATCCACTCTATGGCATACAGTGTTCAACACTGTATGACACTCAACCTTGTTTGTGCATCTACATGAATGCATTAGCAAATAAAAACATTTTTACATTGCTCCCTGACGGGGGTCCCTATAATACTCCTAATATGCTAAACAACCAACAAATTTCAGGCAGATTTGTAAAAACAACAACAACAATATAATCAAATCACTGACACCTTTTTTAATGGAAATCGCACCTTTACCACATCATTTTCATATTAGAAGTGGTGACCTGTATTCACAAAATTGTGTGAGCCGATGCATTTTTGCCCCCCAAATTTGTGAGTTCATTGTGTTTTTTCCCCACAATAAAATACAATTCTTGGTTTGGGGACCTCCTTCTCTACTTGAAAAATACACACAATGTTCATTTGCAGTACCATTTGGCTGTGCAAGAGGTATGATGCAAGGTCTAGATAAAGTCCATGCTCAGGGCCAAATCCCACACGGCGGCAACATAGAGGGCCAAAATGACATCAATATTTTACAGGCAGTGTGATTCTATACTAGCAAAAGAAAACTTGGATAAGAAACACTAGGCATTGCATTTGAAAGTAGGACAAGCTCTAAACTGAAAGTGACACAGTTGTGAAACCAGAAAAAATAATAACTCGCCCACAATTAACAACTGTTCATGACCTCAGACATGATGCAACAAATGCTATCAGGAATGACATAATAAACCATCACTGGTATCATCAAAATCATGCCACCATTGACATAATTGGAGACATCACAATGGCTCAGGGAGGGCGACCCTGTAACAGTGAAAGAAAAAATAGCTAAACACTGAGACAATGTAGGAATGGCATTTGACAATAGACAAGACACTAAATAGAAAGTGACACATTTATGAAAGTAAAAAACACTGTTACTCTATAAAATTGATCAGAAATACAAAATCTGCCTTTCATTATGCTTCTGGAGTAAGTGGAGCATGATAAATGTGTAAGGACCACTATTTTTGTTAGCTCAATGCCCACTGCACATAGGCAAATGGTATGTGGTCTTGGTTATGTGCATTTGGCGCCTTGGCACAGAGCCAAATGAAATACCAAACCCTCTATCAATGTCCGCTGTGTAGAGTACAATTGAATTTGTTCAGAGGGTGCTTGTGGAGGGTCTAGAATTCATCCAAGTCCTCCAATCGGTTCTCTCTGCACAGGGATTCCACAGAGCCTTATTATGACTACGGTGGCAGTGTGGGCACCAGAGGTCCGACCGCCCTGTTACGACTTGGGCAGTTGGACTGCATTGGTATCACCGCAACCACCAGGGATCTGATCCCTGGTGGTGTTGCAGCATTCTTGATGCTGCAAAATGCTTGGACAAGTCCGCTGTGGCCCGTCGAGCATATTACGAGTTTTCTCTCTGCCTCAGTTTTCATGGCGGCGAGCCTGCTATGGAAAGTGTGGCGGAGAGGGAACAAAGGGGCCCTTACAATGCTCCTGTTGCCTCTGCACCAGGGGCTGCATGCAGGGGTCCACAATGTGTGCCCCCCTGTCTGTATGCACACCCAGTTCCTGCAAGGCTTGAACTTTGCAGTCCATGCCCTTCAGGAACCTGCAATGGCGTTCCCATTGAGGTGCCTGTTATGGGTCTCCTATGAGCCTTTAAACAGGCACTGCAATGGGCCAGCCGCAGCAGGGCCGCCTGACCTGGATTCCAGTCAGAATCCGGCGGGTGGTCTAGTTATGGCTTTGTCGGTGCGGGAGCGGGGAACTGGTGTGGGGGCCTGCTTCCACACTGCCAGTCATAGTCTTTTCCCCATCCGGTGTTTGCATATATTAGGATGGGCCCAGTGCATGGTTAAAGGTGAGGTGATATTTTGTACCGAAACCTAACAACACATAGAAATTCAATATTAATAAGTAATAATGGAACTGCAATTTAATGGTGATATCATCAGTTATAAAATCATTGAGGCATCTATAGCACGCTCATGGGTCGCCGATAGGATAGGGGCGAATTGAGGTTGGCACAGGTAGGCCTTATGGCCCCATTTTCGTGGCTCTATGTCATATTTTGCAAGCATGATGTCATTTTAACGGTTTTTATAGAATTCATACGAACACACACACACAAAAGTGTTTATGTGTGTGTACATCAAAGTTAAAAAGAAGTTGAAGTCTGAAACACCAGATCTTCACTGTAAAAACTGCTAAAGCTTGCGGTGTTGAGCAATTAAAAGAGATCGATACTTGCTTGCAGAGATGCCTCCAGCACTTTTGATAGAGTGGTTAACTGGCATAAAGGAAAGATTTGCATTTTGTAAAGTATCATTGCCCTGGAGGGATTGCACTGAAATATTTGGAAACAAAGATGTACTTTATTCATTATTTAAACCCATATAAAGCCTGATCAAAACTTCAGACTACTCAAAGACAAAATTGTTATTGCAATAATTAGAGCCATAGTACAGACATGTTAAAGGCAGTGTGGCTAAATCAATAGCGTTTGACACTACTGAATGAAGAGCAAAAAATACATACTTATGAGCTGTCTGTTTATTTTATTCAATATACATACATAGAGTCCCCTGTCTTAATGAATGAGTACAGCCTCCTTTGTTAAACGTATTCAGAGAAATGCATGCTGAGAAATAAATGTTTCATGCACTGTCAAATCTAGAGAAAACATTTAAATACTCAAGGCTTTGATGTACTACAGTGAACTAACTAAAATAAACCCTCTGATGTGAAAATGCCTACACTTTGTGAGTCAAACAGTCTTTACTGAACTAACTGAAATATGAGCTTTCGATGTGAAATTCTGAGTCAAACAGGCTCCTTTGACTAATGGTAGCACATTGATCAGTAGAGTGAGAAAGGTGTAACAAGCAGTCCCAGGGCAATCAAGATCCCCTGCCTGGGCTCTGATTGTAATAATGAGAGCCTTATATCTTAGTGTCATGTTGCTTATTCCTACAGTAGCATTAAACATGTGCAGCAAGTAAATCCTTTTTGCATTTAGCTCTCAGGGTAGCATGTTCGAGCAGTACTTAGGGATGAGATGTGGTGTGCAAACTCAAAACTCAATGAAGCACGTAGTAGCAATCATTACATTCTTGGACAGTCAGTGATATTATTGCACAAAAATACGTCAATTGTGATGCACAGCTAAGTATTACAGAGGAAATGCAGCGGGCATTTCCATGCCCTTAATACTGTTCTGTGATTACCACCCACTCTCCAAGGTAACACACTATGCAAGAGAGAAAAAGCACATAGAGACTGCTAGACTCAGGAGGGTGCACGTTACTTTTATTTACCCTGGAAAGTAGTCATAGTCTAGTGTAGTGGAAAGGATATTTGTAAGCATTCGTTTCCCCCTCAGTCTTGGTTATGCATTGCAAGTGTGTTAAATGGGTGCCTTCCACAATGCATTGATGGTTGGTGCTTTGGCACTGCTCCTCGCTGGTGGCTTGCTGACAGGGGGTTTTCAGGGGGCTGAAAATGCTGAACTCTGCCCTGGTCAAGCAGTCTCCTGCATGGCCTTCTGTCACAGTGAATCAGTCAATGAGGGGTGGAACAAACAGGATACGAAGGACCACATTCACGCAGCCAGTTAGGGGAAGGGAAATCCTCCTCAGGATTCTCCTGCCAACCACCCAACCAAATGAAGAACTCATCCTGTGTCACAGCGGTGATCTTGCTGTTGTGAAGAACCACCATATTTAGTTGCAAGGATTTAAAGTACCAAACCATCACAATGCAAGTTTGCCAATTGAATCTTTCTGTCACACTAGATCTGTTGCCCATTATTTTTTAAAGGCACCACAAATTGGAAATGAGAGTTCATTAGTCTTAAACAAGGCCAGGCTCTGGGCAAGTTTGTTGGGACTGTAATTTAAATGTTTCTGCTGCCCAATGGATTTCCTATTTCGAGATTAAATGGAGCTGGCGCTACCATATGGTACAAGGCTTCAGCACACTCTTGCTTCAGGAACTGAATGAGCATTGGTTCTTATCCTTCGGCCTGTTTAGCTTCACTGCATACAGCCTGTATTCCACTTTCTGCTGTGCACGTTTGGGTGCCTTGGACTTGTACCTAGGAATGCAATGTGTTGAGTCTCCGGGCATATATGTACTGGTGGTACCCTTAAAGGCCCATTTGTATCACTGTCCATTGTGTATACCCGGGGCTACTGGAATTATGTGGCAGGAGGGCACCAAATTATGCAGCAGGTTTGAGTAAATTATGCGGCAAGAAAAGGTAAATTATGTGGCAAAATGCAGCACATGAAATAGTACTACTTCATTATTTAGTCATTTTTAAACTTGATAACACTCTATGGGCATTGGTTGCACCTCATTAGTACCAGTTCAACACCCAAATATAGCAATAAGCAACAGGAAGGTGACCAGTCCAGTTTTGCAAAGGACCTTCTAGCATGTTGCATTTTTAGTAACTTTTGAACCGTTTGAGTTAAAAACAAATTGTTTTGCTAAAATCTGTAGATTTTGCAGCATATGATAGATTATGTGGGAAATGTGGAAAATCTATAATTATGCAAATAATGCCACAGGTGCACAATCACATAATTCAAGTGGGCTTGTGTATACCTTTGCTCCTGCTTTCTCCAAGCCCTCCTGGAATGCTCCTGGTGAGTCTGATCTTGGCTCTGGTTCTGCGGACCATTTCCTCGGCGGCAGCTGTGGGGGCTGGATGGGAACACATTTGCTCCATAAACCTGTTCTGTGATGTGCCTTTGGGTTAACATCTGTGGTGGCTGAGAACAGACTTGTTTCATCTATCTATAGGAAGACTAAACAATTGGCTATTCTGTTTGGTGGGAACATTATATTCAGCATGTTTTAACATCCTAAATAGTTTTTCATTTGGATCTTTAACAGCTTTTATATTTTTAAATGCCTTTCTGTATATTTTGCCTTTCAAACTGGTTAATGGCCTTTTTTTAAATGAGTTCATAGATTTTTTTAGTATCTTTTTATATGTGTATGGCTTTCTTACTATTATATAGCTTTTTGCCGACATGTCTGAGGAATGGATGTCAAGTGGCTCACTTAGGCCTGAAAAGAAACACTGCCATTTTAACATTCACATGTTTCTTAAGTTGCATTCTCTCTTCACACAATGACTTTTGACCTACATTTGCTTGTGTGGCAGTGCAGGGTTAGTTTCTCCGAAACTACATGACTTACTAAACCTCTTTCGAAGTGCACTATAGCGACAACTTGAACATTTTGTACAAGGCCCGACACACATTGAGCAAATGTTGTTATTTGTTATTTCGTCCATGAGGCAATGTTACTGTCAAAGAGACAAAAAACAATGTCAGCTCAGGTGAAGCATCACCAAGGAAGCATGAATGCCATTGTTGTAGATTCACATGTACTTCCATGCTCAAATTAGAGGAATACTCAGCTGTCACTTCCAGGGTCATCGGTGTGTTGACGTTTCAGCTTAGCTGTTTTCTGTTGATTCTCCTTCGAGGATGGATGTCCAACCTGTGACCAGGGCAGAAACCTAATACCTTGCCTCCAGGTAAAGGGAAGTTAGATCATCCTAAAGGGGAATCTTGGCAAAGCACACATACTCTGGTCAACTAGGTGAGGGAACGCATAGTAGGAGTACACTATACCCTGTACTTATATGCCACCATATATACACTGTTTTTGCTCGATGTTGGAATTGTTCATTCTCTTCACTGTCCTTATACTTCTAATCACTTTTATCTGTTTTTTTCTATTGATCATTGCAGTGCATATATTTTGTAGAAGAATCATGATGGTTCAATAAATATTAAAAACTCCCCTTTGGGTTTGTCTTGTAAATCTCTCCAAGAGTGCATCTGAAATATAAGTAGGTAAGCCATTCCATAGTGTCCTCCCCAGGATGTACCATTGAAAATGTGCATTCAAATGAAAGGGGCCCTTATGATGAAGGACCTCAAAAACTAGGCACAACCCTTAAAAGCAGTGCATTTTCTGAAAGCAAGCCAATGAAGGGAGCAGATCCCCTCCCTAATGGAATGCTGCTTGGGAGTGTTCAAAATGAGACGAGCCACCCCATTTTGTACAACCTGAAGTTTGTTCAGGGTGGAACTATTAATATTCAGATATGAAGCATTGCAGTAGTCCAACTAAGAGGTAAGCAGGGCAAAGATGACTGACTGGTGCAAATCCGATGGGATGTAGGGGATGACCTCTTTCAGGGTCCTAATGATGTAGAAGCAAGTGCTGACAGTGTGATTGTCCTGAGCATCAAAGCTTAGAGAGTCATCATAGATGACCCCAAGGTGTTTGTCTGACCTGACAGGGGAGTGGACAGGACCACAAACATCTTTCCATCAAGTGCTTGACCAGATGGAGTTTTGAGAACCAAACACAAGCACTTCAGTCTTGTCTGCATTAATCTTCAGGGAGTTGTCCTTCATCCAGCAGATGATGCTGGACATGCACTGGTTGAACTTCCCCACCACTAACTGCAGGTTCTTAGAAATGGAGATGATGATGTGCGTATTGTCAGCATATGACAGCACTTGAAAACCAAATGAGTTTAAATGAAATTAAAATATGAGTTTAGGTTTTTATACTTACCTAATTGGTCCTGATTCTGGTTTTGTGCCATCAGTCTTGATTGAGAGAATACAATAAATGCTTAACACATCCTCCTGATAAACCTAACTGCTCACCCACACTACCTCAAAGAGAGCTGTTAGTGATAACCTAATTTACCCTCTGCTGTACATCTGGGGATCCCCTGGAATATGTGCACACTATACCTTACTTTGGTATAGTATATGCAGATCCAGCTCCCCTCACCTACCATTTGGTTTTAGTGCAGTACATCAATGACCTATTGGTGGAAATGAATACACAAGAACAAAGCAGAAATATGACTACTGCACTACTTAATGATTTGGTCAGAAACATACATAAAGTGTCACTGACAATGTTACAGTTTTGCAAAACTGAATTCCTTTTCTTAGGACATCACCCTGAGAAAGGAATGAGGAAAGTGTCACAAGAAATAATCCATACGATTCTGAACGTGAGTCATACAGCTGCACAAAGGAAAGTTTGCAAGTTTGTGGGAATGGTGGGTGTTAGAAATGGGGGTGTCTAGTTGGCAGAGGTAGGTACCTTTGTCCACACAGGGACCCTTGCTTCTAGACTGGGTAAGTGGGATGCAGTTTCAAAATAAGCCCTGCTCACACCCTTAGTAGCTTGGCACAAGCAGACAGGTTTATCTCACAGGCAGTGTGTAAAGCATTTGGAAACACATACTGTAATACAGTGAAAACACTACAAATGGACACCACACCAGTTCAGAAAAATATGTCATCTTTATCTAAACCTAACAAGACCAAACAACAAAAATATGAGTTTCAAATGGTAGAAATAGTTCAGTTCAAAGCAAATTGCAGATGCAACACTTTTCACACAAAGTACCTTGGATGTGTCGCGCACACAAACAGAAAGGGCCACAGGGAAGGTGGTGCATCACTTGCTTACACTCAGGGAAGGTGATGCGTTGGTTCCTTGCTGTGGGGGAGGTCATGCGTCGGTTATTTACTGCAGCGCAAGGGGGGTGATGCTTCGGTTCCTTAGCGGAGAGGAGGTGATGCATCGGTTTCTTACTGTATGGGGAGGTGAGGCATCAGATTTTACTGCGACAGACCTGGTACCTCAATGCGATGCGATCTAAGACAATGCATGGGTTCTTGCAGCCGCACAACAGGGCTTGCAACAGAATCAGTGCAGTGATCTG
This sequence comes from Lissotriton helveticus, assembly GCF_964261635.1. NCBI lineage: Eukaryota > Metazoa > Chordata > Amphibia > Caudata > Salamandridae > Lissotriton > Lissotriton helveticus. Next base: position 1,771,773,005 of record NC_136063.1, read on the forward strand.
GACTTCGTATATCGGTGCACCCGATGCAGTGTGTGCCGATTTCCCGAGCCGCGGGTAGGTGTTGCGACAATTTTTTCAGCGATGCAATGGAATCAGGTGCGGAAGCCTCACACTTCTTATTGCATTGCTTTTCCAGCTCCCAACAGCCAGAAAACCTCCAGAGGCCCAGGGACCTCTTGGCAGGTCAGACCTTCCCGCAAGGAGGTTCAGGGGAGCTGGGGATCAAGTATTTGTGTCCCTGAGACTTCAGAACAGGAGCCACCCTCTTCTTCAAACCCTTGGAGAGCTTCCTCAAACCGCACAGGTCCCGTATCCCTCCTTTGTTTCTCCAACTCTTCTCCTTGGCAAAGGTTCCTCTTGATCTCCCAGAAGTGATCTAAAAGTTTAGGGTCTACAATAAATATTTTTGTTCTCTCCTGACCCAGAGCTCGGAGCCCAGTGCAAACTAGTTCTGAGGGGCACTTTGTAAGTGCACAACAGCTTCCATTGTCAGTGTGAGCCCTGTCTCCAGACGCACCAAAGGGGGGTGAAGCCATCATTGTGGAAGGCAGGCACAGCCCTATTCAGGTGCAGGTGATACTTCTCACACCACTCCAAATGCAGACCAGGCCTATTCAGTCTAGCACTGAATCATCCTGACTCTCTGGAGCCACTGCTCATCCCCAGCCCCTGTCACTCCAAAGCCAGACAGTCAATACACATCCTAGCAGAGGTACATTGGATGACTAAGCAAGAAAATACATACTTTCTAAAATTGGTATTTTCAAACACAGAATGTAAAAATCACCTTCACTAAAAGATGCATTTTAACATTCTGATTTCAGGCATACGAAACTGTATTTTCCTACCTTGTTCCCAGGGGTAGTTAGGCTTATAAGATGTTATAATCACACTCCCCATTCTGTCCTATGGGAACAGGTAGCCTTTCAACACTTTAAAGTTTAATTGGCAGTATTTCACTATCAGGACATACCACGCACACCAGGGCATTTCCTACCTTTCCCATACACTGTGGGCCTACCTTTGGGGTGACTAACCTGTAAGGAAAGGGAAGGTTAGGGGCTGGCAAGTGGGTACACTTGCCAAGTCGACATGGCTGTATTAGACTGCACACAGGCACTGCAATGGCAGACCTGAGTTACATTTACAGGTTGCTTATGTGGATGGCACAACCAGTGCTGCAAGCCCACTAGCAGCATTTGATTTCCAGGCCCTGGGCACACACAGTGCACTGTACTAGGAACTGACTAGTAAATCAAATAAGCCAATTATGGAAACACCAATCGCTAGCAACAATTTTCTAAGGGAGCACTTGCACTTTGGCACTGAACAGCAGTGGCAAAGTGCCCAAAGCCTCTAGACCAGCAAAACGAAGTCAAACACACAGCAAAACACAGGAGGCAAAGGCAAAAATGCAGAGGAAACCCACACCAATGATGCCAGGTCTAACAGTGGGCTATTGCCGACAATGGATTCCAAACAATTTCTTGACAGTTAAACCTCTTCAGAGGTTGACACACAAAGATGTGACAGACTCTGTACCTTGGGATAACAGTGGTATGAGTGCCTTCACAGAGTTGAGAGAAAACGAATGTTGTGCCCGGCTCTGGGAATGCCTGATTTTAACAAATGCTTTGTATTATTTTGCATTGAAAGGGAAAGGCTATGAAAATATAGTGAAGGGTCGCCCACTCACTCACATCACCCATTCTGTTAAAGTACTGTTGACTTGTACCTAAAAACTGTACTTGACAAATCGTCAACTCACCAAGTACAAACAAGTTTTGTTGGGTGTGGAAAACATTACCTATCAGAGGTATACAATCCTAAACCCATTCAGATTGTTAATGAGAATGAGAAAGTGGAGTATGGTTGTTTGGATGTGACTCAACAATGTACCAAACTCAGACCTGAAATACAGGACGTACCTTTTCCTGAATCAGATCATGTGTTGTTTGTTAATGGCTCAAGTTTGCTACATGATAAAGGAAATTCTGCACAAGTTGCTGAGCTGATTGCCTTGACAAGGGCTTTTATTGTCTCAGATCAACTCTGAGTGAAAATCTTCACTGATAGTCAGTACGGCTTTGGAGGCAACTGTGGTCACAACATGACAGACCTGGATAATTGCGCAATGTGTATAACAAATATAAAAGCAAAACCAGAGGGGATGATGGACGGAGTGTTGAACATTGCAAGCACTCACCCCAGTGAACTGATCTGGGTTTAATCCATCATCATTCTTTAGCTCACTCTGCCACCCCAGTTCAGACATGGCCATATGCAAATGAGTCTGACCCTGTGCCTCATGGGAACAGTCCAGCCCGAACTGCCAAGCCATGTCTTCCCTGGACCAGAAACAACCATAAAAAAAGATGGATTTAGGCCCAGATATCTGTACTGGGGTGAATGTATGACATTGTTCTGCATCCTGTCCATCAACTGTTGGTTTTAACAAATATAAAAGCCAGCTTTATTTTCTTCCATTGTAATGCATCATAGAGATCCAAAAGCCGGTGCAAAAGTGTCATAATGCAACTTGCATGAAAGAAACATTCTATGCAGCTGCTTTACACTCATAAGAACCTAGATTTATTGAAACAACAATGATTAAATAATGTTTAGAATTATGCTACATATTGGTATTTGGTGACTCGTAGTAATGGGCCTGCTTAAGATTAAACATTTCTATAAAAATATTTATGCCTTGCTATTTAGACATGAATACTTAACTAAGTTTGTTATGCTTGGATCTAATTGCTCATTCATTTATTTGATAGAATGATAGAATTAGCATTGCTTTATAGTCATTTAATGATTTTCCCTTTAGGATTGCATTTTACTTTCATGGGCTAATGTGAAAGGATTCTGTTGCCTATTCATCTAACTTTTTTCCAATCTTCCACACAACATTCCTAATCCTTGAAGGATACTTTTCTGACTCTTTGACATAGTTATCCAAATGAGAACCTGAACTCCTGATACACGTACATTGAAGGCAGCAAATCGATGTATTCTTAGTTATTAATCAGTGCGCCTGAAAAAGATAATACAAAAGAACTAAACTCGATCCTAATCGTCTGAGTCATCTTTAAAATCGTAACCTGAAATTTTCTTTTCACACAGACCATGCATACTATTGCTAATGCCTAATGAAGATAGCCATATATTATTTTCAGAGCATCGGATTATTATTATTTTTCTGTACTGCTACCGCAGAAAGATTTGTTTGTATGATTTTGGCAAGACTAAACTTCTTTATGAGGTTCGAAGTTCCTGTTGTTATCCTATACATATATAGTATCACCTTAAGGGTAATATACTTAAATTTGATTTTAAATTTCTGAGTTGGCTACCAATCAGTTGGTACTCATTGGGGAGACAATAGGAGACACTCTAGCTCCTCACCTCTCAATGCGACGGGGAAGGTCCATCAGAGGACAAAAGCCTTGTGGGTGTGAGTAAAGATAATCAACAAATTTCTTCGAATTGTATGGAATGGGCCCAGTGGATAAACATTATTGAGCTTCCACTGAACCAGGGTTCATCAAGATAAGGGCCCCTCTCACTGGCTTGGCAGTCTACATCATACCACTCGGTACCTGCTTATTTCCCACACCCCATTACCATTCTTTATTCCCTTTCCTGAGAACATTTTTCTGGGAAATTTTACCAATCTGATTAAAGATGTGCCAGAGCCCGGGGTGGGTAGACTGTTTTGGGAGGGAGGGTGGAGTTGGGTAATTTTTTTTTTTTTTGATCCTGCCACTGACAGAAGTCACAGATATGTTTGTAGAAGTATAATATTGTCCTGGATGAACATTGAGGGGTGTTATGCTTTTCTTTGGTCCCGAGAAGATGTTATTGGACAGGAATACGATGTCACCATTTCTTATACTTTGGCAATTTTGTATAGGGTCAGAAACAAAAAAGGGGACTGTGATGGATATTTGGTCAAACGTACTGTAATTGTGTCTGTCCAGTCTGCAATAAAGTGTTTTAAAAAAAAAAAGACGTGCCAGAGGTAAAGTGAAGGTATCCATCATAATGTGACTCTGGGAATAAGTGCTTCAACACTTTGCTCTACCTCAACCTATTTATATACGAATTCTGGGTAGTTGGATGGGTCTATATCTCCTCCTGTTTTCCCTGATTGGTTCATTTGAGTTGCAAGTGGTTAGCTGGGCAGTAGAAAAATGTATTAGTGCAACATGCATTATGCAGAGCCCTAGCAAGAACCCTGTATGAAGCCAGGTCCCACTATCCTCCCTCTTAAGTTATAAGTCATACCTTCTGAAGATGGGCCACATGCCTCCAAAAGGTAATGTAACCCATGGCCTGTTCTCAAGTAAAGAAATTACAGTTGATAGAGAAATTGCCAACCAAGCCTATCTGTATGCACTGATGCCTCACACATGTGGCCAACACTACCCATTGCATTGCAATGGCTTAAATGAGATATACAAGACACAGGACTATCAGTGGCTGTGCAGTCTTTTACTAGTGTGAACCTTTTAAAGCCCTCATATCCATGGAAGTGCTCTGTACCTCAAGGGTACCATCGATGCTCTCCCCCTTTTGCCTGGCTAGGGTCTTGTCCAAGCTCTGACGGAAGATGCCGTGCCATAGAATATTTCTTTTTTTTATTATAACTCTTGTTCCCTACAATTGATTTTCTTCATTTCTTGACTTTTTACTATAACTTGTTATATTTTCTTTTTATCTACCTTTGCTTGAAATGTTCAAATCATTATTTCTTGACAATATTTTTGTTTTGGTGCTATTATACATGCACCACATGTATTGCTCTGAAGAAGGCTTTGCTGCATGAGGCAAGCTACAAAAGATAATCCAAGAATTCCATCGATAAACCAATTTGCCCAATAAAATTTAAATTGTTTGAATTTGTGAAAACTTGGTCATAGCTCACATCAGTACTGTATCATGTCTCTCCAATAACCTAGGAATCAAATGTACTACAACCCCAAATAGTTGTATTCTCATTTTAAAATAAATTATGCTTTAGCAGTAGAACAGTTAGTGCAGTGTACAGACCTTATACCCAGCATGATCCAAACCAAGGAAACAACTGCTTCTCATTCCAAACATAATTAAATTAATCTACTGTATTGATTACTTTCCCCGAAAGAGAGCATAGAGTGTCAGATTTAGAGGTATGCATGACTGAGGGCTCGCAAAACACCAAATAAGGTTTCCTGCGTTTATGTAAGAGACTCAAGTATTGGGGAAAGCAAAAATAATAGGTAGGTGGTGATGCAAAGACTTTACCCCTCTTACCAAGCATGTCTCTTCTTCAGCGCCAATATCATGCTCTCACATTGTCCGGAATAAAATGACTAGGCTGTATGGGCCTCAAACTAAATGTTTCTCAAAGGTGTGAGCAGAAAACAGTCAAAGCCCCTCAGAACTGTTCATTTTCCTTGCTTTGCTAGCTTTATCACCACAAATGCCTTCTCAAGAGGAGAAGTAAAAACCTTCTCTCTTCCCTTGCTAACCACCCTAGGAAACTTGCTGGCATAGGAGCAGTAATAGATTAGTGCCTGAATCACCTTGGACATTGAAGCAGCATGAGGCAAGCATGCCTTCTGATTGGATGACTACCTCAACATCTCATGCTGTAATGTGATGTTGATGTAATCTTGTACATGTGCAGCCATTTTTGCAATATACAGACCTGTGTTCTAAATCCTGCTTCACCTGTTGTCTGAAATTGTGTGATTGTGAGAAAATCAATTAATCCCTCAGTCCTAAATTTGTAAATACATGTAAATAAAAACAAAAGTATCATACACTATCCATGTTCTGTGCGTGCCGAAACACAGTAAGCTGTAACTAGGGCTCCCAAAATAGGTCAACCATGCTAGTTCATGACTGTACTTTAAGTCAGTCTCAACTAACTGCCCATTTCCCAGTAAGTATTGGTCAAAATGTTGAAACTTCATTTCACTCAGGATCCTGTCACACCACAGTGATGCTTAACCAGGAAAGGCAAAATCTCACTATGTACCTTGAGAAGCTGCTGAGATGAGTCTGTTTTCAATTACCCAATTGTCTGTCACACAGCACCATTGACAGAAACACTTCAACCCAGCTTCCTCAATAAACCAAAAGCCTGGAAGCTGCCTCCATGCTCCAATGACCGGACCTCTAGCTCCGTTGTCCTAGGGGATTCAAATTATGAAGACGTGGCTGAGATGGGATAAGCCAAATGCACTGGTCCTGGGCTATCCAAAGGTTTGGATAGATCACCTTGATTTATAACAGGGTTTCCATTTCTAATGTACAGCAGGTTAGTCCGAGGCACAGCTTCAGGGTGCCCATTCACTTTCCATTAGTTGTCATCTGGTTTTGATTGTTTTGTTATGTTATATTATGTTATGTTATGATATGCTATGCCAAGCCATGCTATGCTTTTCTGTGTCATGTTATGTTATGTTATGTTATGTTAAATGAAATAGACATTTGCAGGTAGCAACGATTGAAATTATGCTATTTTAGGAGTTTCATTAATAATACTAAACTTACTATAGAGCTTGACGTATTCAAGCTCAAATCAATATCTGTGAAACTATTCCTGGACAATTTCATCTGTCTTCTACACTAGTATCAATGGCGTCTGACATAATTTCCTGATTCTATTTTTCACCAAAAACTACAAGGTCATTTAGTGTAGGCCAAAAAGCAGGCCTGGATCTCCCTGTGTCATTGGGGGCATAACAGCCATTCAGCCCAATGACAAAGAATATAAGTGAGGTTAAGGGCCCCTCCTCACATTCTGCAGGGGGGTATTATTTGTTGTTACGTTACTAAGTGTCATCGCACTAAGAACATCACAGATACAATTTATTTGCCAAGCTCCATCTACCTCAGAACAATGCAGCAACGCTAAATTATTCAATACTTGAAGCATAAATAAATCCACTATCTTTATTCGTGTATAACTTGTGCTGATCTTCAATTTTTTTGATGTTTAAAAAAAATTCATTCTCTCACACATGTATCGAACACCCTTTGTTTTCTTTACATTTTACCATGTCTTAGTTCCAACTCGGCAGTCCTTGTAACCATCTGATAACATTCACCTACTTCTTGTTTAGTTGACATAGGAGGCCCCTTGATTTCATAATGATTGTTTCCATACAATCCAATACACATAAAAATCACTTTTCGTCCCTAATATAATAGGAAACCAAAATATGCAATTAGTTGTGACTTGTTTTACAAATATATGCAAATCAGGATGAGTTTGGCTGCCGAATTCTGGCTGGCATTTAATCTTCTGATGAGTTGCTTTGTGATTTGGTGCGTCAATTGTTTTTCAACAATAGAACTATTACTATCCAGTATTTCTTTTTTATGTCCAGCACATAGGGACAAGGTGCTGAGCCTGGCCCGGGAAGGATGCACCCTTGGTGGGTAAAAACATCAAGGTTCAAGCTTTATGCCCCACTAAATCATGTTCAGTGGGTCCTCACAGAGTTAGGTTGCAATGCAAATGAAATCCCACGTTTTGAAACCAGTCGATATGAAATTTGCAAATCCTGGTTTGCAAGATGACAGTACATTTCACTTTTAGTAAGATGTTTTCTTACATTTTCATCCTTCTAAAGTGTAATGTTACCACTGTAGAAGATAATGCCGTAAAAGCAAAAAAGTTCCACAATGGGGCGAGCGTTTGCAAAAAGGAAGTTTTGGGTCCTAAGAGTGTGACAGATCGCAAGTAACTTAGCAACTGCATTTTAGGCCTATAGGGTTGAGTAATACAGAGTAAGTGGTACAATAAATCAATACATGAAATCAAGAAAGGCATATAATAAATGCAAAAACATAGGGAACGCTCTTGGAGGAATTCATGTTTTGACATCAGGAGAAAAAAATATATAGCATTAGAACTTATTGTATAATCAGAACATAGTAATTTATGGTGTGCAATCAAGATGTGCTTGCAAGCATTTGGTAAGGATTCTGTGCAGTATAATAATCAATGATTAATGAAGCACACGTGAAAGAAAATGTTATAGCTAGCCAGAGTGAAAATTGCCACTAACACTTGCGTCAAGGCGATACAAAATTTGATGTTAGCGAGAGAAAAGTGACGAAAAGCCCATTAGCTGTAAAATAAATCATGTTAGTCAGCCCTAAGTGACTTTATTTGCCTCTGGAGGCAAAAATAGCCTATAAGTCCACCTCCAATGAAAAATAGGAAATAAAAACCAATGGAATGCAGAATGGCGCAGCCAAAGCAAAGTGCAGCACAGAACAAAACCCCCCCTCCCCTCCAACAGCCAGGATGACCAGCCAGAGTCCCAAGGAAAGAGGAAATGCAGGTTCAGAGCTATAGTTATGAAACAAGACGCATTGTTGGCAAAAAACATTGATGCACTTTTCATAGTGTTGTCCTTGCAATACCAAGGCAGCCCAAACCTTGAAAGCGGAGACAGTCCCCAGGGCCCACAGGCATCACTGGGCCTGCGTCTGTGACCCGGAGTGGGAGGCAGAGGTGCTGTGGAGTTGCTGGGCCCAGGCAGTAGGCATTGAGATGTCGGCGATCGCCCTTAACTCGTGGTGAAGTCTGGCTGTTCGCATGGAGACACATTGCCGACTTGTGTGAGAAGACTGTCTGGTGCACCTTGTAGCTGTGAACAGTAGAGGTGCTCCTGCGCATCAATGTAGGAAGGTCTGCAATGCATACAAGGTGCCACCACTACACTGGGGTGCACTGAGGAGATTACCAATGGTGGGCCGTGCCTCTCTGCATCACAGGCTGGAGGATGTTGCGCTGGCCAGATGCTATGGAGGGTGAGGCCCCTAAGCTGCACCAAACTTGTGTGGCAGGAGTGGAGTAACTTAATGCCTAAGGGGGCCCTGTTGAATCACCTGCCTCTGGAGGTTCCCCAGCGGACTTGGTGGTGTCTGCTGTACCCAGACTTGTGAATTGCCACCTGGCTGAGGCAAAGTCTGGCAGAGTCATGGATTTGGGGCGAGCCCAGACCTAGCACCTGTGGGTGACACACATTTTGCTCTGAGCAATCCCTGTGCTGCGGCTGACCAACATCACTGAGGGCACCACACAGGACTTGTGGGGGACTCCACTAACTGGCGCAAGTCACTTAGATCGGTCATTGGTGGAAATGGGTGCCAGGGGCATGTGCAGGTTCTTGGGTATGCAGCTTGCTCCTCCGTTACTCCCTAGGGAACTGGGGAACACAGAATCTGTTTACCAATGGTACATCAAAAGAAGCAACCAGGTGGTGCTGTCTTTCCTTGCCCATTATTAGTTTGTTTTTGAGTGTACTGGGGACTAACCCTTAGTGGACTTCTTCTTCCCAACGAGCTGCGCCGTCTGATTGCTGCTGCTGCTGTCCCCATCTGCTGATGCTGGTTCCTCTGACCCGGAGGTCAGTTGTTTGAGTCCTCTCAGTCACTCCACAACTACAATGCCAGCACCCTCCTTGCCCTCAACCCTAGATACCATGTCATCTGCCATCTAGCATCAACAAAGAATACCCCTTCACCCTGCGCCTGCTGAAAGTGCAAAGGCATCGCCTGCCACATTAGCACACTAGCGCCTCTTGCTGTCCAGCCAACCCACAGTGCACCCGATCAGCTCAAATGCATCCTCCTCAACATGCCGCTCCTCCACAAATATGCCACAAAAATCTCTTGAGACATCGCCTTCATTACGGAAACCTGGACTAACGTCTGCTCCGGACCTGACATTGCCATCCACGACAGCTACAAATTCATCCACAAGGTCCACCCTGACCGTCCAGAAGGAGGTATTGCCATTGTCTACAAAAGCACACTCTGACTGACCACGCACTCTAATGACCCAATGCTGACCATGGAACACCTCCACTTCCAGATCAAGACCAACCCCAAAACCACCCTCCGTGGCACCCTCATTCACCGATACCATTGTAGACCTCATCGCACCCCAGGCTCTCCCATCCGCCGAGTACATCCTACTCAGATACCTCAAGTTCCACCTGTACAACCCCAGTGACCAGAACACCAACCCCCTACTGGGGAACCACGCAAACATCGGACTCAACCAGCTAGCCACCACTATTGCGAAGTGGGGTTAGCGATAGTTTTTGCACGCGAACGCCCACCTTGCATCTCATTTTCGTTAAGTACCGCTAACAGAAGTGGCAATCTTAAAAATTCATGTTTACGTAAGACAGGTGCCACTAACTGAAGTTAGCGTCACTTTGTAAATAGGGCAATAAAAAAAAGCAGCCGTAACGTCAAAAAATGTACGATACAGTGGCGTTAAGTTCTTGTACATGTGCCCCTGTGTTAAAATTTGAAGGTGATCATGGGTGGCTGGAAATAACCCCTATGCCCTGAATCATACAGCTACATTGGCCAGAGTAATCATATAATTTCCAAATACTGCAATCAGTTCATTTTTGTAGGCTTCGCACATCTCTTTCTCTAAATAATATAGGATCCTTTTTTTATGTGCATTAGTTATCATACTTACTACTTCTCTTTAACATATTTGTTTGCTTTCTTGCACTTTTGAGCTCACAATTTGAAAATAAATATCTTCTTTTTAACAAGTAAAAATGCTGACTGAGCTAGGCCTTTATTGTAAATTATATCTTGTGCTGTCTTGCTATGATCTCTCAAACCCACATCACCATCGTATAAGGGTGCATGACGGTTGTTACACTACCCATTAGGAGTTAATCCCAACCGGAAGGAGAATTGGAATTCAAAAGGTCCATTGTGCTAATCTACATCTCTATCTCTAAGCCCCCAGTTCAAGTACTGTCACTACAGTCCCTTAAGGTGTAAAGCTAGCTATGTGATTAAGTGTTGTTTAATGGCATATAACTAAGTTAGTGATACAATATCAGTGATGTGTGATTATAAAGCAGGGGTCTCCAATGGGTAACTCAGGAGAAACTGGTAATTTGTTAGTAAGTCCAGCCCAGCTCAATTCTTAATTCAGAGTGACTTCTCTAGCCATATTGAACAAGGACAATTTGCAAGAAAATTTAAGATTTTGTTTGCGAGTGTCAAACCGAAATGGAAAGTATGTACGTATCTGACCAAAAAACATGTATTTGTTTTTAAAAATTATATATTGAAGTTTGTAACCAAAATGAATGAAAATATAAAAAAAAATCAAATGCTTTTAGCATTTCCCTTGTGCCAGTTGGTACTTACAGGTCTGACTGTTATGTAATTAGTAACATGCAGACAATTTTACTTTGATGAAGCTTTTCCTGAAGCCATTATGCTTAAGTTAGTTGGTGTTCAGCTACAATGTCAATTTTTAATTATCGTCCAAACAAAAAAATTGTATGCAGAATATAGAATACCATGATATCGTAAAGGTAAGTACATATATGTTAATATCGTCCAATTTAGATTCTTAACTCCACATCTGTTTGGCTTCTACGTATATGTATCCTTATGACCGTACACCATTCCTTCAAAGCAAGACTTATTTGCCTTGCCAATGCTTGTTTTTGAAGGATCCGTTGGAATCATATACTTTCCTATCAGTTTGCTGTTTCCTTTGCCACTTCGTGACTGGCATAGGTATCGTATCTATATCTAAAATACCTCTGAACAAAAGACGGCAAGCGCGTTTCCAAGTGAGGCACAAACGCCTCTCTATTCTTGCTGCCTCAACGCTGCTGCTTTGAAGCACATCCCTTTGCCGGGGCCCAGCACACTGCTAGAACTGAAGCCACAACCTCAGGTGAAATTGCTGCACTGCTCGTAGCCTTAAAGCATTGAAGTCTTTCCCAATGAAAGGAGGAATGATTTTTGAAACTAAGCAGAGAAATAAATTCCGCCCGAAATAGTGATTGAAATCTCTAAGTCGATTTATAGGAGCCATCAAAGACCTGTGAAGGTTGACAGGATCTCTTTAGTGTGAGGTGTCTTTCATTTTGCGTCAGGCTCGGCAGCTTAGAAAAACGGGGAAAGCTTTGCTGTCAGGTAAAGCCGGTTTGATCGCAGGACTGCCTGTTCATGAAAGCCTCAAATTGTGCACAACTGTAGATAATACTAATGTGTCCTTACTAGATAGCTGAAATAATACATTTCCTAAATTGGCTGCATTAAGCAATTACACAGACGGTCGCTGAAACATGTCATCTCTGTCTCTCTCTCCTTGCAGTCTCAGCGGCGAGTTACTTTTCACCTTCCGGATGGCTCTCAGGAGAGCTCCAGTGACAGCGACAAAGGAGATCACGAGCCGAGCAGTGGGGGCGGCACTGCCCACCCCCTCCCTCTCGGTTGTCCTCAAGATGAGTACTTGGAGCAGGCCTCGCCCAGCAGCCGAACCGAGGGCGATGGGAACTCTGACCCAGAGTCCAGTAAGTCACCTACCTACCTTGCTCTGCAGATGCACTGTCTCCAGGTTTTTGAGTCTTCACTTTTGGCGGGAAAGTAGCGACAACGTGTGTAATGAAATGTATTGCGCAAAATGAACATTCCTGGTAGTTTGTAAAAAGTTCACACAAGGGCGAACCTTGTCTCTCACTGTCAACAGGAGAATGATTCAGGAATATAATGTGCACTTCCCAGAAATATCCACCATTAGTGTGGGGTAACAGGTTTTATTCATTCTGCTCAATTGTGCGTCGTAATTCAGTATGTCTGCAGCAAATGAAATATTTTACTATGTGTTCTTTGAAATTGCAAACAAGCGGTCATTGTGAGCTTATCCCACATTTATCCAAGGCCATTCCTCCGTTACTAATGCCGCAATGCACAGCCCCATTACAAACGTATTTTATTATCTGTCAATTGAAGCTTTAGCCTAAGGCAAATAGTTAAAAACATTTCACTATAATTGGGTCTATTCATATTAATTTATGAAAAATAGCGTGGGTTGCCGAATTTGTAAAGTCTGTATTTTAGGGGGGAGTATACTGTTTCAAACTGACAATCATATTTACTTCCTGCTAACGACATGTTGTAAAGTTTTTTTAAGTGAAATGTATTAAACAGGAAAATGGTCAGTTTGAAGCCCGTGGATGTCTGAATTCCTTTTAGTTCTGACTTTTTCAAATGTGCATTTAGTTAGAAATCAACTAAGTGTGCTTTAATGATATTTAGAGCTCAAATTGTTCCTCTGATGTACTGCCATTACCAACAGATTGGTTCATGATGTGGTGAGCAATACCAAAATCTCCCCGAAGGTTTATGTTGCAATCTCTTCTTTCATCAGCGCAGCAACTGAACGCTCATGTCCATTTCCAACGCTGAGCAAATGGTCTTCCGTAGCAAATCACGAGCATCACATTTTAGATGCAGAATCTGGGGCGGAGATGATAACACATTAAAAATCAATTGCAAACTAGTGTCTATTTGGTTCAAAGCCTAGACAGGAGAGTATCAACGAGCAGACAGAAATGTTCCTATCTTTGTTAATATTTCACAAGGGATGAACACGTGCAAACCCCCTATGCAGCAGTTAGACTGAAACATGTGCATACTACTCTCAATGATTATTAATTGTGAATTTACACAGCCTTATTTACCAACTTTTGACGCACACCGGCCCAGAAGGACTTCCTGCTGCGCTGCCATTCATCAAACGAATAGGGCAGGAATGTGCGGTAGTTACAAGGTATGGCACATTCCTGTTCGTCTCACCTGCCCCTGTGCACAAACAGCAGCCATGCGCCAAAGCATACACCCTTGTGCCATGTTGTAAGGGTGTCTGCCTGTGGGGATGATTGTTTTGTGAGCAGGAAGGTACATCTTTTTGCACGAAAACAATCATGAATGGCATTTCCCTCTTTCTATGTGTGCTGCAAAATGCAACAAGCATAGAAAGAGGAAAAAACAAGGAGAAATAAAAGTATTTTTCCTCCATGCGCCATTCCTACGCATCTCCAAGGGAGACATCGGATTCTCGCACATTCCCAGCTTTGCAAAACTTTGTAAATCTGAGAATGTGTCAAGTTCCATGGATGTTGCGTTGGAACACCCACAGAAGCACCCATTACTCGAAGGCAGAGTAATGCTTGAAAGGTGACCATATTTACAAGGCCATGAAAAGTCACGCAGGGTGACTTTACATGGCCTTCTAAATATGGGCAACCCCATTACACTGCAAATACATCAAAAAATGTGACCCACCAGCGATGCAATGGGCTTATAAATAATCCCTACAGTACCTTGTTTGTGAGTGATAAAACATGAGGAACAGGGTATAGTTGGCATACAATGTGCATATCACCCTCCCCCCCTTGCCATGGAGGCTGGTCCCCAGTAAACACACTAAGTCTGTAATTGGTCTTCACTGGGTAGAATTGATCAATTTTTATATACCACGAATTTATTCGTTGATTCACTATCGACTCTTGACCAAATTTATTATTTATTGCACACCAAACACACACATTGTAAAACAGTAGGTCTATGAAATATACATTCTCGAGCCATGGGTTGCATATTTCTATTTACATTCTTGGATCTCCAGAGGCACCTTTGCCGCGTGTTGTGCCAGCAGGCCACAACCAAAATACCCTGTTCTCTTGTGTGATGATCTCCAGCCGGCCACCAGAGCAGCAGGTAGATTCACAAACTGTTTATTACAAGCGCCGGCTTCTCGGGTAGGGCCAGAGAGTCCAGGACCACCAGCAGGTCAGCCCCCTCTCCCGCCAGCCCAGAGCCCCCTGGTCTGGGACCAAGCAGTCACCGCCTAAACGGAGTCCCTGCCATTTCTCTTGCCCAGGACCCCGCCACTGGCAGAGGAGCTAACTGGTGCTCTCATCCTCCCACCGCTGGACCATCTAGCTCCACCGCCAAGGCTCCTAAAATGCTATGGATAAAAAGTTCCACTCCTGCATTGGATAGATGAACCCCATCTGCCAAATACAACTCCGCCCTTGTCGCCTGTATGAGTTTATACCTGATGGGTCGGATGTGAGATCTTTCCAAAAGCTTTCCCACTGCCTGATTCAACTTTTCCACGGATTTATTCACCGCTTTAGCTGGTGCCCCATTTGCCCAAGCTTGACGTGGGACCACCTCTGACCAAAATATAGTGGTGTCTGGTAACATCTTCCGCACCGCTGACAGTGTGGAGAACAGCGCTTCTTTCACCCCCCTACGGCCCGCCAGGATCATATCATTGCCCCCGGAGTGGATCACCAGCACCTCTGGGATGGGCATGCCCTTAGCCAGAGCACTCTGCAAATGGGCTGTTAAATCTGCCAACCGCTGCCCGCCGATCCCTACCCAGTGGGGATCGATTCCTTTCAATCGCTGTGCTCTGTCTTCCCATGACTTGTTGAAGAATTGCCCTGCTCTGCGTATAATAAGGAATGGCCACACCAGCATACCTGCATCCGCTGTCTCAGTACACCTGTATTAAATTTAAAACTAGAAAAGAGAAGAGAATGGGCGAAGGTCATGGGAGGAAGTGTATTACGCTCATTCGGTCTGCCCCCCCGCCCCCCGCGCTGACTCGGGACTAGGCCAGTTGGGGTCTTACATAACGCTCAAAACATGACAACTTACATCTCACTACTTTCTTTATAGTTTCAGATGGTCGCCTAACGCAGCCTCTGTCGTGGCCGCCCCAATGTGGAATGAGTGAGATGTGAAATGTGCCGACACCACCCCCAAACACTCCGGCGATTGTTTTGCATATTTGGGTGAACTGGAATCTAGTGAGGGGGGTTCCGTCTGCATGTATTAATAGTCTGCTGTCTCCACTCCCTGGTCTAATCTGCAGAAAGGTTTGTGCTAGAGCTACCGGACAATACATGGCCCCCTGCAATGCTCTTTAGCGGACCCATGTCCCCTTACCCAACGGGTTCGTCTTGGACCACCTTACTCTAACCTGTAGCGCACCAACTGTCACTATCACATCTTCCAAGTTGAATCCCCCTTCTTTATCTGACTTTGAGGCCGGTATGAGCTCAGATATTCTAAACACCCCAAGGAATGCCAAGGAATAAGCTAGTCTCAGCAGCTGCGCTTCATAAAGGGAAAACATGCTCACGGTAGAACCTCCAAGATAATAGATAGTCTACTAGCATCAATGGGTCTCCTGTTGTATTTCACCCCTGGGACCAATCTCTCCCATTGTTTTACTGTCCCTTTTGATTCTAGGGTCTTTTGTAGGGTCCGCCACCCCCCAACCCCGCAAAGAAGGCAATTGCCAACAGCTGTCTTCTCATCATGGGTAGCGATTTGCCATTCTCTCTCTGTTGCACTACGAATAACAGGACAATTTGTGGTGATAGCCTCTCTATTACCCCTGAGCCTTTCTAAGACCGCTAAGTATGACTGCCATGCCTTCTCATACATACTCTTTGTCTTGGGGGCCAGGGACGCGGTTATCAGCTCAGGGGCAGTGGGGCACCAAGCTTCCATAAGCCCTCCCGGAAGTTTGTCATCTGTTTGTCGGCTTGTGGTCATCGGTCTCTGAACTCTGTTAACTTAAAACGGGACAGGGTATCAGCCTCTGCATTGTCTACCCCTGGCACATGCTTTGCAGTAAAGAATACATTGCTCTGCAGGCATCCTAGCACTAGTTATTTAAGTAAGCAAAGAACCCATGGGCATTTTGCTCTCTGGTTGTTAACCGCCATCACTGCTGACATGCTGTCAGACCAGAATACAATGCACTTTTTTCCCAAAAGGGGGCCCCAAAGATGCAATGCCACAATGATTGGAAATAGCTCAAGAAGGTGATGTTGCGGGTCAAACCTGACATAAACCACTCCCCAAGCCAGTGATGCATGCACCACTTGGTACCCAACACAGCCCCAAACCCTATGCTCCCCACTGCATCCGTAGAGAGTTCTAACTCTGCATTCACCTGAATTGGTTGTTGCCACAGTACCGCTCCATTGAACCCCTTCAAGAATTCCTTCCATATGGCCAGATCGTTTCTAACCTCTTTGGAAAGCCTGATGTGGTGGTGCTTTGCCCGCAAGCTGGACATTGCTCTTGCTATGCTCTTAGAGAATACTCTACCCGTGGGCATCACCCTGAGTGCAAAATTCAGCTGACCCACTCGGACCTGTACTTGGTGCAGCGTTACCTTGTGTGCTGCTAAACAGTCATCTATGGCGGCCTCAAACGCTGTCACTTTCTGTTGAGGAAGTCTGCATACCGCAGCTATGGTGTCCATTTCGTTGCCTAAGCAGTTAGCTGTGTCGCTGGCCCCTCTGTTTTTTCCTCTGCCAGGGGTACCCCTAGTGCTTTTGCCAAATGCTGGATGCCCAGTAGGGCCATCTTGCACGCCAGCGACCCCGGCGGACCTAGAAACAGAAAGTCGTCCAAGTTGTGTACCACGTCTGTTGATGTCAATAGTACCTGAACTGCCCATTCTAAAAAACGGCTGAATGTATCCAACACAGCACGTGCAATAGAACACCTCAT
This sequence comes from Lissotriton helveticus, assembly GCF_964261635.1. Taxonomy (NCBI): domain Eukaryota; kingdom Metazoa; phylum Chordata; class Amphibia; order Caudata; family Salamandridae; genus Lissotriton; species Lissotriton helveticus. Next base: position 1,771,790,405 of record NC_136063.1, read on the forward strand.
CGGCATGCAAAGATCGATGAAGAATTTCCCTTCAAAAGTAAAGCCCAGCAACCTGGTGTCGTCTGGGTGCACGGGCAGAAGACGAAAAGCAGCTTCTATGTCGGACTTGGCCATCAGAGCTCCCTCGCCTAACTTCAGTAATTTTTGTATAGCCGCGGTAAATGTGATATAACACACAACGCATTGTTCTGTGTCCAATTTATCATTGACTGACAAACCCGGTGGACTTGACAAGTTATGAATCAGGCAATATTTCCCCTTTTCTTATTTGGGTACCAAACCCAATGTTGAACATACTAACTCCTGCCTTGGCAACTGTTGAAAATGTCCCGCTACTCTCCCCAGGGTTACTTCTTTCATGATCTTTTCCCTAGTCACTTCCGGATTTTGCAGGACTGAGCGCTGGTTGCATGGCCGACTCGTGGACGGGGGAGCACTAGATGGGATGCAAAATCCAAATTTAAAACCCTGATGCAGGAACTGTGCCTCTTGTATCTTATCGTATATACTGAGTAGGTGAGTTAGGACGTGTAGCCGAATGGGCGTAGGTAAGTTCCTAGGTGCTTGGGCCCCACAGCCCCTGTTCTGGATTTGGGTATGCGCAGGCTGCTCTTTGGGTCTTCCCACCTTCTTGTAGCATTTATTCTCTGGGTGACCTTGTATTCCACAGAAGGAAGATATATGCTTGAACTTGCATGCTGCACCCCTATTGCATTCGTTCTTATTGAAATGCCAACAGGCTTGTTTCTTATCCTCCGTGCTCTCTGTCCCCTCGAAAGGACTGATTGGTCTTGTTAACAGGTGTTGTTGAATACAATTCTGCATGCCATAGATTGATCTCCCTCTGGTCCCATGCCGCCTCTGGTCGCACTGCCTACATTCTGCCTTCATACTGAAGCCTAGCCATGCCCGGAAATTCTAATGCCACCCTGTGGATCATGGACATGTAGCTGATTAGCTGGGCTGCCAATGCGGGACACCTCTCTACCATGATTACTGCGTATATACCGAACCCTGTGACCCAAGTCCTAATGGACCAGTCTACTCAAACTTTTTTCTGTTTGAACTCGCCCTCTTTTCCTGCTCTGTTCTTCCCAGGGACTACACCAGCATTGAAGAGATCAAAGACATCTACAAACTCACCCCTGAAAATCTTTTCTTTGGTTTCTGCTGGCACATGCCATGTGATCCCCCTACCGATGGGGCCACTGCGGGTGATGCAGACCGATACAATACTAGACTATGTGTCAACAGGGGCTGAACAGCAACCACTGCCCCCAGGGGCACCGGTGGCGCTGCTAAGGGAACCCCTGGCCCTGGCATTGAACTACTATTGGCCGGCCTCTGCGATGTTGCCACAACCACCACGGGAGATTGTGCCATCCCTCCTGACTGGACCCATACCTGTGCTATACTGCTGCCTTGGTGCGCCACCAATGGAGTGGGGGCCGGTGTGATGGGTGGTGTTGTCACCACTACCCCCCCTTGCCCCGCTGTAGATGGAGGCACAGTGATATGATGCACATTTGTTAATATGAGTGGCTCCTTGGCCTGAGATATTGCCCGGCCTGACTGTGGTTCCATTACCACGCGACTCGCCTGCACAGCTGTGCCAGGAGTCTGTAAAATGTCTGTGGTCGCAAGAGGCTGGCTCGTTGCCACTCCCTCACCTGAGGTATTTCCTTGAGTGTTACAGTCTTATTGCGCTTGTCCCAGTTGTGCATCCTTAAACTGTTCCAGAGTCCGCCTTGAGCACTTGGACTGCAGTGCTTCTTGCTCGGTCCCCGTTCCGGCCCCTTGTGTCAGCATCTGTAGTGCCCAGTCGATGCCCCCTTTCTTAGTGACCTCCCACAACGCGGACAGCGAACAAAATTCGTCTTGAGTAGCAGGGCCCTCCTTGCCCACCTGTGTATTCTCTGGTGGCGTTCCGCACTATAAAGAACAAAACATAATTAGCCAATGTCCCCCCTGTCTCTGCCGTCACGCACTCACTTCGAGATTTGCAGCCTCGGGCAGCCTGATTCCTTAACTTACAGTTGGCTGGGGCACTGGAGATACTCACTACCCTGGTGCCCCCACATTACCCTTTTAACCCACATGCGGGTTCACATGCATCTTAAAACTTACAGTTGGCCGGGGCACTAGAGATACTCACTACCCCAGTGCCCCCAAATTACCCTTTTCACCCCCATGCAGGTTCTCACGCATCCTAACATATCCCCCATAGCACTTAGCCTACTCACTGGCCGAGTGCACTGGCATCATGCCATCTTCCTTTGCAATCCCCATGACCCCCAACGGTTCATGCATTCCCAGTACATGCCATGCCTTAACTTTTACCTTTCCCCGAGCGCACAGCCTACTCACTAGCTGAGCCCCTGGTAGTTTTGCATTCCCTGCCTCGCTGCTATGCCGGGACATCACTTCTGCTCCGTTAACACTAAGCACCCCTCGGCCCACCTCCGCCCGCCGCACCAGAGACCTCCGCGGTTGACTTACTTCCGTCCAATACAATTACATAGCCCCATACAATAACATAGCATGCAACACCACCACTGCAGTACTGCGCATGGTCGGGCTTCCGGGAGGGTTTCCGCACACCCCTGATGTCCCGCCTTGCCTCCCGGCCCGACCGGAACATTATTGGAACATTGGCTACTCTATTATTTCTAGCCAAACATTCTCCGGCAATACTACCAATGCGCGCGCTTGCCCGAGCACGATCAAAGCGCCGCCCTGCATCGGAGCCTTAACCCCCCCTCGCGCCGTTACATTCCTGCTAGCGCAAGCGTGAAGCCCCCGCTTCCCCAGCCTTACTGAATCCCTCATTATTGAAGCATCGGGCTGTTAACAAGGGTTCCGAGCATTGCCATAATATTAAATTGAGCCAACGTTCACACTGCCTGACTAAGCTGTTGTGAGGCCCTCTCACATGAGTGAAATCGTGCGGCCGACCGAAGGACTCTCCACGACCTCCCGCAGTTCTCCACGCTGCACTTCGAGCGCTAACTTCGTGATGCTCCGATCTGCCTATTTCCACCTATGGTGTGAGGACAAAGAGGGCTTCCCCTGCCTGTCCTTGACTTTTAAATCCCCAGGTAGTCCGGGGTCTCTTGCGCCCACCTGGTGACGCACTAGAGGGAATCTCGGCTACGCCCATTTCTGCTTGCTGGACCCGAAGAGACCCTAACCTAGCTCCTGCCCGTGATGCCACTAAAGGTACCACGCCCCCTAGGTGGGGGTGGTGCTCATCAATACTAGCTCTTTGACGTTTTTAAGAAAGGGGCCTATTTTTGTCCTCGCTATGTGGACAGGTGTCACATAGCTGCAAGAACAGTTATTACACCCATTTTCGATCATTCCTGTACACAAATATTGGGCTTATTTACAAGCCCATTGTACCACCGGGGCTTCACTTTTTTTGAAGCCCCGGCAGCGCAAGGAGTTGCCCTTATTTACAAGGCCATGTAAAGTCACCCTGCATACAAGGCCATGTAAAGTCACCCTGCATGACTCTTCATGGCCTTGTATATATGGCCCCCTTTCAAGCATAACTCTGCCTGAAAGGGACATTCCATGGGTGTAGCTGTGGGTGTTCCCACGCTACATCCATGGAACGTGAAGCATTCCCTGATTTACCACATTTTGTAAAACTGGAAATGCATCAGAATCCTACGCCTCCCCAGGGGAGGCGTTTGAATGGCGCAAGGAGGAGAAGTACTTTTATTTCTCCTCGTTTTGACCTCTTTCTATGCTTGCTGTATTGTGCAGCATGTACAGAAAGAAGAAATGCCATTCATGATTGTTTGTAGGCAGGCATGTCTCGCTTACTGCACAAAAAAATCATCCCCTCAACGCAGGCACCCTTGCTACATGACGCAAGGGAGCCTGCGTTGGCGCACAACTGCTGTTTGTGTGCCGGCACAGGGGAAAAGTACAGTAATGCACAGTAACTTGTAGATACGGTGCATTCCTGCCCTTTTCTTTTGACGCATGGCAGCGCTGCAGGAAGGTCTGCTATGATTCTACACATCAAACGTTTGTAAATGAGGCCCTAGGTATTTTAATTACATATAAATTTACATCACGAACCCGAGTAACCTTTATAACTTTGAATGCGAACTAAGAGTATATAAACATTTGGCCGCTTGTAAAATGTATTTGACTCATTTTTTTTGGGGCGTGTTTCTTCCCGGGTACCTGCTGTTGCTGCTGTCCGGAGTTCCCTGGCTCTCTGTTGCTGTTGCCCGTTGGGCTCTTCCTCACCACCGCGGGACCTGCTTTAGGCGCCTAGCGCGCTCCCCTAACATCGCTGGTCTCCTCCCCCCGCCGCAGCCTCTGACCACCAGTGCTGCCGCCGAGCGGGGGAGTTGAAGACCACAAGCCCCAGAAGCCTCCGCGACCTGGACGGAAGTCGCGTCGAGGCTGAGCGCGCCAGGAGGCGCACAAAAAGGGGCATCCCTTGCTGGGGAGTGGGCGTGTTTCTTCCCGGGTACCTGCTGTTGCTGCTGTCCGGAGTTCCCTGGCTCTCTGTTGCTGTTGTCCGTTGGGCTCTTCCTCACCACCGCGGGACCTGCTTGTGGCGCCTAGCGTGCTCCCCTAACATCGCTGGTCTCCTCCCCCCGCCGCAGCCTCTGACCACCAGTGCTGCCGCCGAGCGGGGGAGTTGAAGACCACAAGCCCCAGAAGCCTCCGCGACCTGGACGGAAGTCGCGTCGAGGCTGAGCGCGCCAGGAGGCGCACAAAAAGGGGCATCCCTTGCTGGGGAGTGGGCGTGTTTCTTCCCGGGTACCTGCTGTTGCTGCTGTCCGGAGTTCCCTGGCTCTCTGTTGCTGTTGTCCGTTGGGCTCTTCCTCACCACCGCGGGACCTGCTTGTGGCGCCTAGCGCGCTCCCCTAACATCGCTGGTCTCCTCCCCCCGCCGCAGCCTCTGACCACCAGTGCTGCCGCCGAGCGGGGGAGTTGAAGACCACAAGCCCCAGAAGCCTCCGCGACCTGGACGGAAGTCGCGTCGAGGCTGAGCGCGCCAGGAGGCGCACAAAAAGGGGCATCCCTTCCCGCGTCGCGGGACGCGCGCGGGCAGGCGCCGGGCTAAGCCCGGTCAAAGGGCGGGCCCTCTTAGGCCCTCAGAGGCCCGAGGAGCCTGGCCTGGGCCAGATACCCTGCCCGTGTGTAAATAGCCAAAGGACATCGAGACTGCAAAACTGTAAGTTGGCTAAAACTTGCTGCCATATATTAGTGTGAGTACCTGAGAACCTGTTGTACTGAAATAGGTACTGGTCTTTGGCCATAATATTTTCCTGCCGTATAGGGGGATATTTGTTGGGCTTGCCATGAATCACCCTGAGACCAGAAGCATGGCAGCCGCTGGGGCAAAGAAATTAACAGGAACCCTAGATGACTTTATAGTACGCACACACGCCCTCATTGATGAAGGGATCATACTGATGGACAGAAGGGTGTCCCAAGACTTAGCCATGGCAAAACGTTCCTCTCTGGGCCATATTGCTCAAGCTTGCACACCTAATAATGTATCCGCTTCAAAAACACTAGTAATGGTACATAAGGATCAGGGCTTTGATTTATCAGACTCGCAGGAAGGCCTGGAGGCAACCCCAAATCTCTCCTTGTTGCTGGAAAATGGCCCAGCGGCAATTGAAAATGAAATTTCAGCTAGTACCCTAATTGAAAGGGGGAGGAAGGAGGGGGCAATCCCTAAACAAAAGAGCATTAAACAAAAGTCTACTAAGACGACCACTCGAAAAGGGAAAAAACCTCAGACTATCAAAATCCGCGACCCAATTCAGCTGGATCCAATATTGTCGAATGTGAACACCAACTTAGATGCTGTCTCCAATATTAATGACACCGTAGGGGGACCTCGGGTAAGCGTGGGCATAACATTAAGCCTGCCAGATGAAACCATCTTGGATAGTAGTTTGGAGGGAATCTTGGAACTAAGTGAGGTACCAAGCGGGAGGGGGAGAGGACTGTAGTAGCCTAAGCATGGCTAATAACAACATCTTTGCAATGCTAAAAATTCTTTTAGAACCTATTGAGGTTAGGCTACGATGTCTGGAAACAATATTGACTAACATCCATAAAGATATTAGTGCCCCTAGCTTTAATGCGAACAATAAAGTTCCACAAAAAAAACCAACTATGAATAGACCACCCACAGTTGCAAAAAATGATGTTACTATCAATCTACCATCAAAACCTACCACCAATCCACCTCCAAAACCCACCAATAATCCACCTCCAAAACCTACACCCATACCTAAAAATCCAACCACAACTGATAAAGTAGCGCCACCCACGCAAACTCCCAAGGATAAAACTAATGTTGAAAAAAGGGAGATACGTAGAAACATACATCTACCACCAGAAGCATCTCCATACGTGGTGGTCCTTACTGGAGTCCCACAACCTGATAATCAATCATATGAAAATAATGGGGGACTTATAAATAAAACAATACACTGGCTAAACGATAATTACCCTTTGCCACCAGCCTTTAAAAGCAATATCCTTATGGTTGAAAGGGCTCCCTGGGTGGGCTACAATAATAATAATAAAAAAAGGACACACGGTGATTGCGTGGTGATAACATTTGAGAATCCCCGCACCGCTGAATTTATTACATCGAGGCCCCCAAGAAATTATGGTTTGTCTATTGTGGCTAGGTCATTATCTTACTTTTACCCTGAGGGTGAACAACTGGATAATAGGTGGAGCTGGACCAGGGACAAACGATACCATGGTGGTAATACCGGTCAGGCTTTTGACAATAACTACCACAACACACAGTGGAATGGGAGGCATGAAGATGGTTGGAACACGGTGAAATATAAAGGGAGGCCCCATTACTCTCATCCTCAAGGATATGATCTAGGGTGCACAGGTATCCCGCAATTCCCTTCGTTTTTCCCGTGTTACAACCGGTATGATTGCTTAGAAGGAGTGGATTGACTCCCCGAGACGAAGGAAGATGACTTGTTGCCTAACAACGCTTTGGGCTTGGGTTCTACAAGCTGTCTAGGGTCTGAGGAAACCTTAGAAATACAGGTGGGGGATCAGTCTATACATGGGAACCTGGTCAGTAGACTAGGGGACAGTGTAGATATTTCACCTGCAGAAAAAGATTACTGTAAGGTGCTTTTTTGGAATGTGGCTGGGTTAAAACAAAAGATTACTAATCCAACCTGGGATGAGGCCATTACCGACGTGGGAATATTAGCCCTCCAAGAAACTTGGGCTACTACCCCGATACATCTTAATGGCTATAAAACATACTTCACCCCGGCGGTGGGTGGTATACATGGGAGACCTAAGGGGGGGTTGATTGTATACATATCTAATCTCCTAGTATACGATAAAATTTCTTTCTCCCCTGGATCCAGCTACTATCAAAAAATAGTAATCTACACAAGGAAGGGTCCAAAGATGGTCCTTCTTAATTTTTATAATAATTGTCCAGATAACATGATTAAGGATGTACTTGACACATTAACTACAGAAATGCAAAACGAACTCGATAAGAGCAAGAGGGCTGAAGTTATGTTATTATGGGGGGGTGATTTTAATTGTACTCTCTGCAAAAAGGGCCAAAAGGGTATTTGTGGCTTAATGCTGGAACAAGATGTAAACCTGACGCATTTTGAACATACCCTACTAGGCGACTCACTAAATGAGATGATTTTTAACTTCAATTTTGGGTTTTCAAATGAGTTAGCACATTATACAACGCCATTTGTCCCAACATTTGTTGGGCGGGGTGCCTCATCTACTATTGATTTTAATTTATGTACACTTAGCTCTGCGAGCAGATTGATCAAAGCAAATGTCATGGATTTACCATTGAGTGATCACCTGCCACAGGTATTAAAAATGGAGAACCTATTTGTTGCAGCTGATACTAGAGATGGTCCGGACCAAATGGTCCAGGACGTGAGGTTGGGTGCTCAAAATGGTTACAACCTTAAATGGAGCAGATTGGTTCCGGATGATTTTCTGTATAAAATATTGAGTAAATGCATGAGTAGTTTCTCGGTTTGTTTAGATGAATACGCAGAGCACTGTGATATAATAACCCATTTTAATACCATCTCTAGCACAATTAAGGAAGCTTTGTGGGTTGAAAGGAAAAACTTTTAAAAGTCCAATAGGAAATGGTTCGATAGGAACTGCACTAGAGCCTTAACAAAGCTTAGACTTGCAATTCATAAAAGACCACGGGATGTAATCCCAATTAGAATTGCTAGGAAGGACTACAACTTAGCACTGAAGGACAGGAAGGCCTTGATAAAAAGGGAGGCTTGGGACAATCTATGCGCTGCCTCAAAATCAAAGGATCCGGCTGCTTTTTGGAGGGTTATTAATACCCCCCTTTTATATGAACAAAAAGCACGCTTAGAAATTGCTATCACAGAAGACGAGTGGGTGGCTCATTTTTCTTCCCTTTATAAGGCTGTGGAACCAACCCCTGACACAGGCCAGGATGCGGGGATGTTAAAGTTAGATACTACCAGAACTTTGACTGTAACCCTTCCAGAAGTTATAGCAAGTCTGAAGGCGACTAAGGGGGGCAAGGCAGCAGGGCCAGACGGCATACCAGCTGACCTCTATAAAGCTAACATCGAATTATGGGGGCCATTGCTGGTTCAGCTTTTTAATGCCGCCTTGGTAAATAGCCCAATTCCTACTTGGTTTACATCGGTAATTGTCCCAATTTTTAAGAAAGGGGACAGGCTAAGCTGTACTTGCTATAGGCCAATTTCATTATTGGACTCCTCTATAAAAATTTTGGGGAGAGTGATTTTAGCAAAACTACAGAGCTGGGCTGAGGATAATGGGGTGTTAAGTGATTTCCAATTTGGGTTCCAAAAGGGTTTGGGGACCATAGAGCAAGGTTTGAATCTTTTCACCTTGCAACAGAAATATATAAAGGTTAAAAAACAACGTCTATACCTCACTTTTGTTGATTTACCATCAGCTTTCGACTGTGTGTCGCACACCAAATTATGGTCAATTATGGCCGAATTGGGGGTAGACAATGCCATTATATGTTTTCTGAGAGAGCTTTATTCTGGGGCCACTGCTATTGTCAGATACGGGAACAATGGTGAATGCAGTAGACAATTTGGGATTGGTCGGGGTGTGCGCCAAGGGTGCGTCCTAGCCCCCTTTTTATTCCTGTTGTATATAAATGGAATGGAGAAGCATCTCGTGCAGGAGGGCAGAGACATGCCTATGGTGAGAGGTAGGCCTGTCCCTGCTCTGATGTACGCTGATGATGCCGTTCTGATGGCACGCACACCAATGGCTTTACAAACTTTGGTTACAGCCTTTAATACCTTTATGCTTGGTTTAGATTTGAAAATTAACTGTTCTAAAACTTTATCTATGTTCTGTGGGTCCAGAACAAGCAAGCATTTGAAGCCAATCTTTATAAATACCAATCCCTTAGAAAGGACCCCTACCTTCCCGTATTTGGGGATATTGTTCCATGAAGGAGGCTCTTGGACTACAGCAATTTATGCGAGATCTCTGCTATTTTCTAAGACTATTATGGCCCTAAAATGCTTTATGAAAAAATTAGGTAAAAAACCCATAAAGGAGATTTTAACTGTTTATAATGCAACCTGTATATCTGTAGCCACTTATGGTGCTGGATTATGGGGGTATTCAAATGTTAACGTGATTCAAACCATGGAAAACAAGTTCTTATGTCACATTTTGTCCGTACCTCAAAGTACTGCAACGATGATATGCCATGCTGAATTGGGTATACCCTACATTACAGATACTATTAAAATTCAGCCAGTTCTTCTTTGGCATAGGGTTTGGACAAACGAGGAATGTGCTGTCAATTGGGTCATTCTAAAGGACATCATGGCATTGGACAATATTAGTAACTTTAAATGGATAGGCTTCGTCAAAAAATTTCTTGGGAAAATAAATTGCCCCCAATACTTTGAGGACCCACAATCCATGGAATATATATCTAGAAGGGATTTGAAAAATCTATGTATGGTGTACCTCAAGGAAATGAGATATATAGAAGAGGCGAGAAAAAAGACTGTTTCTGCCCACCAGGACATTCTATGTGGAGAGAAACTGCAGCCATATCTCTCATTGTACATGTCCAACCATGAACGTTACCTTTTGACCCGTTTTAGACTGAATATTGTTTTTAGGACATTATCTTTCCCCTTGATGAATTGTTGGTCGAAGGATCTATGCCTTTGTCCATGTGATGAAGTATCCCATCAATCAGATATACACATATTATTTTTTTGTAAATTTTACACTCTTCCTCGAAAGAATCTTATCATCCCTATCCTCAAGGATTTAAATGTATATAGATGCCGCCTAGCGTTTACAGAGTGCCAGAAAATGGAAACTGTTTTTATGGTTGCCTCAATTGCAGAATTTTTAAAATTGGTTTTTAAGTGCCGTAAATTAATTCAAACGGACTGATCGTTTTTTATTGTATATATGAATTATACTTTGATGCTTTCTTTTCCTTTTGTGTTTTTAAAATAAGCTTATTCTACCTCTTGTAAACTGTATTTGTCATGCTACTTTCATGGTTATCTTGCTTTTTTAACCGAATAAAGTATTTTTGAATCTTGAATCTTGACTCATTTTGGAATAATTTATATATCTTTTGGTTGACTTTGCGTCACGCTAAACAACACTCACTCACCTGCCGTCACCAGGCATTCTTTCAAGGATAACTTGTCTTTTCCAAAGGCTATTTTTGTAAGAAAATACATCTGGTGCTGTGCACGTCATGCTGATGTATAAAATTATACTTGTACTTTGTACGATGATTTAAAATTTGATTGTGATTGTGATATTTCCATTACAAAGTAGAGAAAAATGTACATTAAAAGATACATTTTTATGAGTACAACCCAAAGCATAAACTCTTTTAGGGCATACTGATTTAACAAAGTAGCTATGAGGTGTTTCAGTAGAGCGGGAAAGTATCCAATTTCCATGGACGCGGGAAGAATATTCATGAGCCATTTTTTATGCAAGAAATGCAGAAACGTGTTGGTAGGAGTTACAGTGTGTGAAGTTTTGGCACTTCCTTCCCCATTACTTTTAGTTTCGTATATTTTTCGGGTTAGGGCTGAGAAACCTTTACCGCAGTGTTGATCTTGTCTAAAACTTCGAATCGCCCTGGTATTGAAAACATTTTTTGAGTGACTGAAAATATTTTGAATGCGATATAGATAATACCCATCAGATGACAGGTTGGCGTCTCTGGAGTCTATTTTCCAATTTACTTGCATGTTGTATTGAGATTTTACAAAAGGTCAATATGCCCTGAATTAATTGGTGTTTATCACCCAAGAACAATTATGTACAACGTAATAAAACAAAAGATTAGAAAGGGACCCTCCAATTATTATAAAGTTGGTATATTTTATTTCATGGTTTTCTTTAAGTTGTAATGGTGATAAACAATAATATACACAATCATAGCACTGATATCACATAACCTGCACCCACACCTGCTGTCATGGTTCAATTTATGCACTGACCACTCAGAGAAAAGGACCACAGGAAAACAAAATGAGACCATACAATTACTGTTGGAGAAATATTGCTGTTTTTAATGTAGGCTATGTAATGGGTTATCTTACAGGTGATTGATTCATAGGCAGTCAGCCATGATAGGACGTATGCTGACCACCCGCCAGATTAGCTACTGAGTACCTAAACTATGGCCATTCAGGTGCTATTTTCTCTAAGTCTGTTCACCCCAACACTGAACGCCTTCGTCCAGAAAAATAACTTATACACAGGGGCGGAGCATTACCAAGCAAACGTCCAGTTGCCCAGCCCCAGGGACCTAACAGGGGGATTGTGCTTTTATCCTGGAATCCTACCAAACAAAATCCTATAGAATGAAGAAAAGGCTGCCAAAGAGAAGGAAGATTGGTGGTGGTAGGTAAATAACACCCTCCCTGTTACTCACCACACCCTAGATATGACATGAGAAACCTCACACCTTTCAGTCTTGGAATGGTTTCTGACCTAATCGGATTCGGGGAGTCCGACCGTCCCATTACGATGGTCCCGGATACCATTCGGATACCATTTGGACTCCCATTGACTTCAATTGGAACCTGTTTTCCGTCCGAATACACAGGCTCCCATTGAAGAAAGGGGTGGGTGGGGAAAATTGTGCAACCTGTGGCGGGCGCCACTTGGGGCCTGCCACACTGCGCATGGTCTGAAACGGCGGTCCCTAGGGTACCTCCACAGGCCCATTCGGAAGGCTCCGGGTGAAGGAGAGCCTGCCACGGGCCCTCAAAGTCCGATTCTGACTGCTGATCTGTGTTGGACAGACCGATTCAGAGAGGTTGTCTGAGTCCAACATCGTAATCGCTCAGTTGGAAATGCGGTCCGTAGACCTGTGCGAGTTGGCACCGAACGCCTCGGTTCTTCCGAACGCCATCCGAAACCGACTCGGAAAGTCCAAACGCTTTCCGAACATCATAATCAGTCATTCGGAAACCTTTCCGAATCGGTCAGAAAGACGGGTTCCACATCAGATTTGGCAGACCCGAATGGGATTCGGAGCCTTTTTGAACGACAGTGCAATCGGCCCCATAATGTCTAACATAAACATGCACAAAGGAATTCCTATACGTCAAATGCCCCATTCGGGTATTTTAGAGGGTGGGTGGTATTGAGCGCAGAAAAGTCTGGAGGTGGGAATCAATACCTTAACATAACGCAAACAAATTCCACTTCTTTCTTCTAACTCAACAGTAATTAAGGAAGGTCAAATAGACTCTGCGAAAACAAAGGCATTTCAGTTTTATTGAAGACCTAAGACTCGCCATTGTGATGAAGGTGCCCCTGAGACTACCATATTACACAGATATTAATTGAACTTGGGATCCGTGGGGCACCCCTGAACGGTTGGAGGCCCCCAGCTCAACAAGGGCCTCAGAGGCCTGAGTTACATCCCTGATTCCGCACTACTTTAAGTCGTGGTAGGCACCAGAACCATTGCCAGAAATTACTTTCACACAATATGCAACTCTTTTCAGCTAGTTTGTGTCAATGAGCTGGGATGCTGAAACAGTAGAATATGTTTTCTTCCGTTTTCAATGTATGTTTCAGAGAAACAGCTTGTTTCAAAATGGGGTCTTGCAATTCTGGATTTCTGGGAGCTGTGATAGTGGTGATCCTACCACAGCCATCTGATTGGGGACAGCAGCTGGAGGGGGGTCTATATGCCTTTTTAAGCACCACGTGTGCTGAATACTCAGATTAAGTGAGGTGCCCCCTCCAAATGGGTTCTCCATTTTCCCCAGGGTATGCTGATCCAACAGTATAAAACGAAATTGCAAGACCCTAATGTGAGCTAAGTGCTCAAGTTGAGGCATTTTCTAATGCCTCAACTTGATTATCTAACATCCACAGATCCTCAGCCACTCTACCTTGAAACGTGGACTGGAGTCTGCAGAACATCTCCAGAATGAACACTTGACTTGTTCCCTGCTGTATCCAGGAGCCCACCTCTCTCCCAGATGCCTCTATCTCTCTCATGTTAGCTCTCACTTCCTGTAGGTGCTCTTCCAAAACCACTGATGCTTTTTTATCTTTGTCCATTTCTGTAGAATGGATTCTAGAGCAGACAGCATGTCCCCTTATTTTCTTACCAACCCTTCAGCAGTAATTATGGGTTCATCATCCTCACCTACATCCTTCTTCCTGCCTAAGCGGGTTACAAAGCCTTTTTTAACCCTCCTAACTAGTTTTTATGACATTTCCATTCTTGTGCAGAGTTATTGTCATCACACAATGACTCAAATCCATATAATAATCAAAGCTTAGTCCACACCTTTTAGGTCGGACCTGCCACCTTGCTTCCCCGGGTTTTTCCCCCAAGTTCCAAGGACAGCTGTCCAATATCTCTTGCAGGCTCCAGTTTAGTTGGGACTGGCTGGGTGATATTGTGCTCAAGAGCGTGCACTCGCCATGACCTGCAGTATCCACCCCCTCACAGGCTGGCCAAGATTTTCTCTTTGAGGAGCATTTTGTTATGATCTGTCTCAAAGGTAAAGTTTGCAGCAGACCACCAGATCCACTTTTGCCCCAGCAATCAGTCACCATACCATTGCTACATTCCCTCAATGGCCCATTCCTGGGGTAAGAGAGACAGGGAAGCTACCAGGGAAACAACGGTGCAAATGCAATATTTGGAGCTCAGGCAAAAGTTTACACACTGCTCGATGTTATTCTTTGCTCCCCAGTGTTATGATCCTAAACTACATTGTTGAATAATGTTTATGTGGTCTTTTCTCTGAGACCAAAATGAACTACTAGTCAATGACAGCAACCACCTCCACTTGTCAGAACACTTTTCATGGTGGTTCAGTATGCCCAGTTCCAAAATCAATATCCTAGTATTATCCATTGATTAAAAAATATTGTTTTTGTTCATAATGACCTCTGATGAATTACTCCATGAAGATCTTCTTCTTTGATGGTGTATCTTTGCCATCATGCCACTAGAAGCACCCAGAATTGTAGTGAATGGCCAAAAGCTCCTGCCTACACTGTACCAATTGAAACATGCTATAAAACAATCTCTCCCCATTGAACCTTACTAGCTTCTGCCGAAAAATTAAAATACGTTTTCCACAGGCTGCTGCCTAAACAGCAAAACATACTTTGCTGTCCAGTCTGCCTCTGGTAAATGCTACTTCTGTCTGTCTACAGCACAGCCAACCACCTCGCCTTCCAGGAAAAATTTGAAAACTCATCTATTCTCAATCCGCCGTGCATTGAACCCATCTACCAGCAAGTCCCTTAAAGAAATTTATTTTGTAGATCCCATTGAGATGTGTAAGGTTTTTAATGTGTAATGTGAACTAATGCCACGTGGGTTCTTCTAACCCTAATTGTACAGGGTTTGAGAACATGTATAGTTTTTATGGTAACTTTTGCGGTCTTTAGGAACACAATTAATATAAAACAATGCCTTTTCTAGATGCATTTTAAGAAAATTGGACGGATATTTGCATTTCTTACACTGCATTACTTACATTAGAGCCATGTAGATGGATATTATGTCTCTGTAGAAGTGGATAATGTATTTGTACATACTTGTGGATATATAGAAAGTTACTTATTTGTAGTTGGTCACCTAATGTGCATCGCCCGTTGGAGGACAATACTCTGGAACACTCCTGGGAACTCCAACATTTGCTCACTCGTAGTGGAAATACATATGCTTAATGTACAAATAGGTTGTTTACCAAATTTACATATAGAATGTACTCGTGATTATACTGTGTCTTCTTAAATAATGAATACTTGAAAGAAGAATATACCAAATTTTTCCAGAAGTAAATCGGACTTTGGGTTGTACAAAAACTAGACCTGGATGAAATGCGATTTACGCTGGAGTGATAAGAGTAATTTCAGTAAGTAAGTAAATTACTGAATTATGCAATTACGCCAGCTTGAGTAATTTGGGGCAAAAAGCCTACCTTAGGAGCGCAGGAACAATGAACTATGAGAGAGCAAGAGGCTTCTGGCTACTGCTGTTCGTGTCCTATTGCATTTAGTGCTATTTTCTTAGCACAAAAAAATGCATCCTCTGGTCAATTTTAGATGTGATGGTGCACTTTGCTCGAAGATGGCACTAAATGCTGGTTGATGCTTCACAAATAATATCCAATAACGGCGAGTACGTTTGCGGTAATTTCGAGTAATTACACTAGAGAGAATTATGCTAGTTATGCCCACCCTTATAAAAAACATAAGAGTCTCTGCGTATTGCCTCTCTTGCACATCAGTGGTTCAATTGTTGATGTTTGTGAAAGGATAGGAATGTGCCTATCTACAAAACTGCAGAAGAAAATGGAGCACATACATCTCACTGGGGTTCATACTCATAACTGTATAGACAGTAAATATAATGCAAATGAGGAAAAGTATTTCAATTGATTCCCAATTACAGGTTAATGGAAAGCCATTAAGGCTATACACGTGTCCATTTTATTGTCACTTTTGTTTAAGCATCATACAATGTAACCTATTTGAAGTTGAAAGCATTACATTCGCTTAGAAAGCGCCCATGAATTCAAGAATAATGCTGGACATTCTTCTATCCAATTCATAGATTAGAATGTATGGCTTTTAACCCTGCATTTTCATCTTCATAGACATGCTTGATTGTTTAGTTGCGTCTGTTTTGCTCCAAATACATTTATAGAACAACTTATTCATTGTCAGTTCGGCCTTGGGAAATTATCAGGTACCGTAATGGATTGCAGGCAGTGAATGACAAAAGGGACTGTTATAGATGAGCGTCATTTTTGCATTTGTTTGTCATTCTGTCTAAAAAAGATATTTTTTTCCTGGGCGAAAAAAAAAATCTAGCTTGCTGTGACGGATGTCCACTATATTCTATTTTGACAGAGATTTCGGAGTCATTGGATGAACAGTGCAAATGGAAAGTTTGACTTGAGTGTTGCAATGTATATTTTAATGTATGGATTTGTTAAAGAAATTGTTCGATGTATGTACTGTGATTTGTCCTATGCACCTATTCTATCTAAACCTGGAAGAATTCTAACCATACCCATTATAATAAAATGCACACAAATCTTTATATTCTAAGTACAAAATACAATGTCATGGAAATATTAGTTATGAACATTTGAAGATGCAAAAAATAGCTTTCACTATCTGGCAATTATAGAGAAAAGAGCATAGCTCTACTGTATACACACTCCTAAATTTGCACATGTACTATATTTATATCTATATATCAGTTTACCTCCCAATCTGTATTTAGATTTTCATTTCACCGTGTTTAGCTGTAGCAGCGGGTGTACAGGAAATGTGGTGGGCTGGGCGGGGGGTGCATCGCAGGGGGGCAGTGCGCGGGGGCTTAAAAATAAATAAATTACCTCTGCTCCCCACTCTGCTCACCGGTCTTCTCTATGGGCACAAGCTGAAGCTCCCAGCTTCCACTGAGGCCAATCCAGAGGCTGCTCTCGCCATGAGAACAGTGTCAGAATTGGGCGTCGCTGGTTTGTTTCGCACTCCATCAGGAGCTGTGAGCCTGTGCCTGCTGATCTCTCCACCCAGCAACAGAGCTGGGTTGGAGAGATGTCAGTCTGCATGACAGTTTGGCCATCCTAAGACGGCCCGGTCAAATAGTCATGCACACTGACAGCAGAGCCCACGACTTCTCAACTCCTGCTGCTGTGATGTGGCCCTGCCCCCAAGACTCAGCCACAGGTCAAAAAATAAAATATTCTGCATTAAGATCACTTTATTTTTTGTTTTCCTCTGCAGGCAGTGGGGTGACACTCCACCGCCATAGAGGAGGAGCTACCCCTGGTGTGGAGCACACAGACGCACTCTCCCCATTAATCCATATCTTTATTTCTGGTTGCCTTTCTTCTGTGCTGTTTTGGAACAGCAGCCTTTTTTCTTTGTTGGTGGCATGGAACATAAGCTTCTGGCCTGTGGTAAACTTTATACAAAGGGACAGAGGGTCCCCCATGGCCCTCCAGTTTTTTTTCTTTACAGGGTGCCCACCATACAACTTCTCCTTGACCCAATCCCTGACATAAAGTCACCTATAACGGATGTGATATGTATTTTTGCAGTGCAGATGGCAAAAGGAATACACAGCAAGATTGCCACATACCCCATATGCACATATATTTCCTTTTCTATATATCTTTGTACATATGTAGCACATTGCTAACTCTACACTGTACACATTCTTTTGATTCCTGTAAAGTATTTTTTATTAATCAATAAGTCACTGCACACATATCGTCATTGCAAATCCACTAACACAGGCTACTAACACAAAAGGCAGGGACTGCTGTTGAAAAATTGATTTATTAGTTAATGTGGAGTGTGTCCACCACAAGTCATAAAGTCATTATCCTGTTAGGTCCAGTCAAAGGTTTCAATAATTTAAACCTGAGCTCCACCCCTGGTAGCCATCTCACAGTGCAGAAAGGTTTAAGGTAAGGAAAATGTGTTAAGCATTTAGAAAAACCAAAACATTTGAAAACGAGACACAATACAAATTCCACTCTAATTTACACAAAATGAGTAAAATTCAATAAACAAAAGGACACCAAAACTGCAAAAATCCATTAAGGGGGATGGATATGAAGTTTTAAAAATGTAAATGCAAATAGCTCCTAAAGTTGCAAGGCCCCAGTAAGTAGTCAGTGGTCAGTGTATACCAAGACCCAGGGGTGATCCAAGGTTGACTGTGATGTAACACAGGTTGGATACACCAAGTAGGTTGGCCCTGCTGCGGTCTGGAGTAGGGGAGTTCAAAAAATGTTTTAAGTCCCAGTCTGTAATAGGGACTTCGTTGTATTTCTGAGGAACAATGCTTCGGCATGCGAAAAAAACTGTAAATCCAATCAGATGACATGGAACAGCTAGTCTGAATTCTTTTCGCTGTCTGTTCCATTTTAGTTCTGGAGATCTGGGGCAAACATTTTGAAAAGCTTCCCAAACTTCTTTGGTATCCAAACAAGCACACAAATACACTTCTGGGGTCCCCAGGACCTCAAGGGGAGTACTTCGAGATTTTAACCTGGTCAGGCATAGGGTAACAGCAAAGTCAATTTGCTGCTGGTCAGCGAGGATTCTTCACAGGAATGTCTTCTTCAACTTTTTGATGTTCCTGTGCCACCTAGGGGATCAGCTTTATGATCTTTGTAGATCTTCCTGTCCTTGGGTTTCATGAAAAAAGTGGCTTCAACCTCCTCAGGTCCTTCGCAGGTCTCAGATGATACGTATAGAAGGGCAAGTCCATCTCTATCCTTTTGTAAGTCCAACAGTGCTCTGAGGAAGACTGGGTGAGGGTCGACCTTTGCAGGGTTCATCATCCTGTGGGTGAGGATCACCTAAGGCACTCCTTGCTCTTTTATGAACAATGGTGCAAAGGTTCCCAGGCCCTGATCTACCCACTTTTGCAGTAGTTCATGTTTGCCTAACTGCAAACACGCCCAAAATTCAATATGTCAGGGCAAGTCCAAGATGGCGTAGATCTTTAAACTTTGGTTCTGAGGGTGAAGGTGTGAAGGCAGAGAATATTAAGACAATCCTAGTGATCTCCACATGTAACATTAACATTCAGTTGGAAGCAGACCCTGTACACACAACAAATCCAGAGACAGGGGTCTGATAGGACAAAAGCAAGGTTCTTCAGCAACCAGGCGGGGAATGCACATGGGGATGCCCTGACATCCTCCTTGCTTCATTTGATGGGCACAAAATATTATCATGTGCAGCAGACAGACCTATCATGTAATATTTGGAAAAGAAGAGACACAGCTCCTACCCTGCATTTTCTGTTGCGCTCAGAAGAATCATCCTTGCTAATTCAGGTCAGCCTATAATGTGCTCTTGGGAGTAATTTCAAACCTTTCACACTTCTTTCTGGGCTGAGCACAGGCAAGGAGAAGCTGGAGAGTTACTACAAACTAGCCCCCAGGAATCACAGATTGAGAAAAGATAACTTTTATATAGTTACATTTCCTTAACATTTATTAAAAACCTGACTTTATTATTGACTTATTGTTTAACAACAATGAATATATTTGCTTAATTACCCTGCTAGCTGGTCTCATTGAAGACATACAATATTAGAATTTTAATCTGTACTCTGATTTTCTACATAAGACAGCTAGGGTTGCTAAAGTATATATTGATTTAGGGCCGTGTCACTATAGGGACATGGTAACATTAACTTTCTACATTTCCAATGTTTAAATACAATGCACCTTTGCTTGTGGGATACAAGGCCTATGTAGTAATTACTTACTAAAGTTTAAAATGGAGGGTCTTATTTTAACAGGTCACACTACAGGTTTTCCACAGTTGCAGTCAGGCTGCACAAGATACCCTTAGCCATGTTTGCACTACCACTGTAGTGAATGGCTTTGAGAAAGTGGTTTATTACTTGGGGTGGATGGTAGTCCACCAACAAGTAATAATGTCACTATTCTCCAGGAGATATTTCAGTCATTCAACCCGAGTACAACCCTTGGTAGCTTTGGCACTGAGCAGACAGCCTCAACTTACAAAATGTGAAAAACATTTAAAGATGCCAGGATAACACAATGCAAATCCCACTCCAACATATAAAAATATTGTCACAAATGGTGTTTCAGGTTGGCAGAGTATGCACCCTGTCCAAGCAGGTGACACAATCCTAGTTAGGATA
This sequence comes from Lissotriton helveticus, assembly GCF_964261635.1. Taxonomy (NCBI): domain Eukaryota; kingdom Metazoa; phylum Chordata; class Amphibia; order Caudata; family Salamandridae; genus Lissotriton; species Lissotriton helveticus. The sequence continues at coordinate 1,771,810,665 of NC_136063.1, forward strand.
AGTTACTACGCAACCTAAATTATCCTGTGCGCTTCCTCGATAGCTTGCCACAGAGCAGTCAGGCTTAACTTAAGTGTGTAAAGTATTTGTGCAACACTTAAACAGTAAAACCATAAAACAGTGAAAAACCACAAAAATGGCTCACAACGGTTTGGAACATAAATAAAACAAGGCAAAAATGACAGAACCCAATATGTAGGAGCTGAGATATGAGTTTTGAAGGAATAAATGTCAAAGTGGAGCTTAGAAAGAAATAGTGTTTGGAGGATTAACTGTTCACACTGGACTGAAACAAAGGCAAGAGTTCAGTCCAACCGAGAGGGAGTGCGGGCTAGATACAGCTACCCACTTATTCCCACTGAACAAATGTACATTGATCCTAGGTTCAAGTCGAAACAGGTGGGGTGCAGCGAACTGTTCTTGGTTGATCCCCAATAAAGCAGCGGCGATGTAACAAGGTCATGAGCAAAGAATCAGTCATGGAGTGCAGCAGTTCTGAGTGCAATGTAGCGGCTCAGAATGTGATGCTTCAATCCAATTCCAGCTGCAGCAGACAGTATGTTGATAACATGATGTGGACCCCTACGTCCACGTCCGAAGCTCCAGGACTGTGGTGGAACCTCTTGACAAGACAGACTCACCAGCAGATGAGCCCAAGGGTTGGAAAAATAGACTTTTCAATATTTTGAGTCCCAGAGACTTAGACAACAGGAGGCAAGCCAGCAAGCCCTTTGAGTCACACTGGGTTCAAGTGATACCGGTCCTGTCCTTCTCACACAGGTAGAGAGAGAGAGAGTGTGGCAGCAGGAGGACAAAAAAGCAAGATGAGAGTTCAGCAACCAACAGCTTCAGCAGAGAAGTAGGCCTTCAGAGGCACAGTGGTTACTCTCTTTCCTGGTAGAGTGGTCACTATTCCAGAAGTGTACTACCTTGGTAGGGTCAGAGACCCAATACTTAAGTCGGGGTGGCTTCAAAGAGGGGTATTTGAAATACAGTAGGTCCTTTCTTCCTAGCCCTGCCTCCAAATTATCAGCAGGAGGTAATCAGCCCTTCTATTGGGGTCAGCCCTTGAAGTGTATCAGCCCTTCCTTCTTTTACTATCCAGGAGGAACGATCAGAACGCAGATGTATGTAGATGGATACTCAAACACACCTAGCCTTCCTGTGCTTGAGGCTGACTAGAAGGAATGTACAAAGTGTAGCTGTCACCCACCCCAGATTTGAAATAGTGGAAGGCCGCACAGGCACACAGAGCTAAGAGTAGAGAAATGTCCACTTTCTGAAAGTGCCATTTCTAAAATAGTAATGTTAAATCCAACTTTACCAGTAGAGAGGATTTATTATTACCCTTCCAAAGATATGAGACATTCATCTTCTCCTTTATGATAAAGAATTACAGCTTAAAAGTGTGTTAAGGAATTCCCAATGTTACCGTAACAGAGGAGTAGACCTCACAGTAATAAAACCTAACCAAGCTGTTTGTGACTACCAGGACATGTAAAACTTAAGAGTACATGTCCTGCCCTTAGGGCTAACTAGGGCCTACCTTAGGGGTGACGTATGTGTAATAATAGGGGGGTTTATGGTTTGGCAAGTAGCTTTAAATGACAAGCCGCAGTGGCAGTTAACTGCACACACAGCCCCTGCAATGGCAGGCCTAAGACATGGTTAAGAGGCTACTTATGTTGGTGGCACAATCAGTGCTGCAGTCCACTAGTAGAATTTAATATACAGGCTCAGGGCACATGTAATCCACATTATACGGGATTTATAAGTAAATTAAACATGCCAATTGTGGCCGAATCCTTTTTACCATGTTTAGGGGAGAGAACACAAGCACTTTAATACTGTTTGGAAGTGGTAAAGTGTGCATAGTCCTAAAGCCAGCAAAAACGAGACAAATGGAGGGAGGGAATCAAAAAGATTGGAGAAGACCACCCTGTGGCTGTCAGGTCTAACAAATATGAAATAATTTAATGAACAAAATGACATAATAGTGATAAAGAACTAAAAAGGAAAACTGGAGATATACATTTTCAAAGTTTACATTTAAAAATGGCACCAAAAGCATCATGCACCAACCACAGGCCTCTGGTTGTGCATGACCAGGATCTAGACACAATTTTTATGCTGGCCACAATGGAGCACGGATTGAGTAAAGAAATCAGGTTCATCCAGTCATAACTTTTCCCTTCTGACATAGTCTCTGAAAGGGAAATAAAAATCCTCAGTGGGGCAAGTTAGGAGGCTGTGGCCAAAACCTAATAATTGCCTGTGAGGTCCCGGCAAATCTGTTGACTTTGAGCAAGAATGCTCGGAGGAGAGAAATTTACAATTTATTCCCAAGCCAGGTCCTTTGCTGGCCTGAATTCTTTTGGCGCCTTTGCCAGGTGAAGATTTTTCAGTTTTGACTTAGTCACTTTGTGGACACTTTATGACATTCAGTGGGGACAGACTCCTATCAGTAGTTGAACAGGGCTTCACGAGGCTGCATAACATATCCGCAAAGTTCAGCTGAAATGGATTTGCTTTTGCAAAGAACTCTGAGAAGCAGCTACCTAAGCATGGGCGTAAAATCCGTTCCGCTCGCAATCCGCGAACTCTCGCGAACTTACAGAAAATTCGTAAATCCGTGCGAAGCGGATTTTTTTGCTTGGTCGCACTTGCCAACTAGAATACTATACAATTTCGCGGGAGTAAACACTTGCGAAAACGTAGATGCGGCGGGCAGCGACAATCTCGCAACTGCGAGATTGCAAAATTTGCAATTTCGCACAAGAAATCCACCAGCAGGCAGCATAAACTCTGAAAATTATGATTTTTATCAGAATAACTCCTCAGGTTGACATTTGCCTGCACTTTTTTTTGCAAGGAGTCCATTTTGGGGGGGGGGGGGGGGGGGTGGGAGGAAGGAAGTGCCCCACAGTCTCCAACTTCCTGTTCCTGTCCAGCAGGCTCCTCTCAGTGCTTTCTTCATGTGCTGGTCACTTTGATTTGGATCTTGACCTGGAAGCACTCAGCAGGTGCAAAAGTTCAATCTTATCATTTGTAACCATTCCCTGTAGTGCCTGGAAGGATTACTTTTTGTGGATGCTGCTGGATATTTGGATTTTTGCAAAACTGAAAGCACTCAGCAGGTGCAAAAGTTCAATCTTATCATTAGTAACCATTCCCTGTAGTGCTTCCTGAGGGGCCCCTTCAGAGTTCAGTTGCCTACTTGCAACTATTCTATGACCCTGCTCTGACCCTCACAGCAGGCTCAGAAAAAGAAATTACAGATAAGGAAGCAGGTTCCAGCCAGGAAGTTCAAATTCAGAAACACATTAATCAGCCCCTAATTCATTTATGTCAGTTGAGGCAGGGCAGGTGTGCTTTTCCACCCATAATCTACAGTGATGAACTAGAGGGTGGCATGGGTGAGCCAGAGGGTGGCATGGGTGAGCCAGAGGGTGGCAGTGGTGAAACAGAGGGTGGCAGTGGTGAAACAGAGGGTGCTGTGATGAACCAGATGTAGAAACAACATGTTCGCGACCGTTGCTACCCGAAAAGTAAGTTTGCGTTTGCGAACTGGTACAAAATCCTCGCGAACTGGCAGAAATCCTTGCGAACACAAAAAAAATTAAAAATCCGCAAATTCGCGAAAGTTCGCGGATTTTGCGGATTTCAAATCCGTAAATACGCAATTTCGCGGATTGCCAATTCGCAAAATCCGCCCATGCTTACAGCTACCTGAATCTTTGGCCCAGTCGAAACGCACCTTCATTGCATTAACCTGGCAAGTTTGTCCTGGTCCTTTGGAGGTCTCTGGAACCACAAAGTTACCAAGTCCCATGTTATTCAGGATATTAGGAGGAGTACACTTGGACACAGCCAAGAGTCTCAGGACTTCAGGACCAGCAATTGGGGGTAAACGCTCATTCCAGGAGAAACCACCAGGAGGGTCAAGAACAAGTTCAGTTGGAGCTGCTTAGCTGGGCTCTTTAGGAAAGGGGATTCTTACAGCTGAGTGTGTCTCTTTAGCTTGAACCCTTCTTTGTCCGGAGTACATGTGGAAGAAGGGCAGGCCTTTCATGTGTCATAGGTCTCAACAGCAGGTGCAGTCCTTCTTCTGTTTTTGACACGTCCAAAAGTGTTCTGAAGATGGTACACAGGGGTTCCAAATGTGTGCCTGGCAGTAATCATGGTGGGAGAGACTCCTGGCCTCTCCCTGACCAATAGGGAAAATATTCCACAGAGTAACCCTGTCCACTGTTTCAGCAGTTCCTGCTTGCTATACAGTAAACAATCCCACACTGCACCTCACTACGGAAGGCCAACATGGTAGATCCTCCTTTTCCTGTTCAGAGCCTGTTTAGCAGCCCAGACGTATGCTGATGATAATACACAGACCCTTCCTCCTTAGTCACTCTAAATCAGTTCTTGGAACAAGTCCCTTCCACTAGGAATGGGTCATCCTCACTAGGCAGTGAAAGGGAGAGTCTGGCCTAGGTTGTGAGCTATATTAGTTTGTGACAGGGTGGATCTCTTTGAAGTTTTTTAAGATCCCGGGCTTGGCTAACAGGGCATCCAGTCAAGAGAACAACACTTTCTCACACATAAAAACTACATTGGGATGTTAGTATTTAAAAAAAAAGTTTTGGCCTGTGAAAAGGGTTTACTTTGAGAGGTAGAATTTGCAGTTTTAAAACTGCACAGCCAGGCTACAATAGTAGGCCTGCAATCATGACTGCACTGCTACTGCAGTAGGTGATACAATAGGTACTGCAATCCACTGGCAACATTTAACTTGCAGTCTCTAGGCACAATGTGCACAATATACTAGGGACATATACGTAACTTAGCTATATCAAAAAGCAGAATTGTCAGTTTAGAATTTTTTTATGGGTCAGACCACATGCGCTGGGGCCTGGTTAACAGAGTCCAGTGCACAAAGTCAAAGTCAAAAACACATAGCAGCATCAGCTGAAAAAAATGGGGAGATCATGCAAAAAGTTCAGGCCAAATTTTAATTCTCTATGCCAAGGGTGTATTTTCTACACCATGCACTATGGCCTTATAAAAATTTAAATACGCCTGTTAGGGATTAGCCAATTTGTACATGTTTAGGAATCAGAAGACATACACTGTGCACAGCAGCGTCCCAGTGTGCACAATTAGGAAGCTTTGTGATCCCTGTAGATCTTTCTGTACTTGGATTTCATATGGAAGGAGGTTCAACCTCCTCAGGTCCTTCGCAAGTCTCAGATGATAACTGTGGCAGGGTGAGTCAATCTCTATCCTTTTGTAACTCCAACAGTATTCTGAGGAAGACTGGATAAGGGTCCAGCTTTGTAGGGTTCATCATCCTGTGGGTGAGGATTCACCTACGTCACTCTTTGTGCCTTTATGACCAACGGTGCAAAGGTTCCCAGGCCATGATCTACCCACATTTGCAGTAGTTCCGGTTTGCCTTAATGCAAACCGGCACAAAATGCAATATGCCAGGGCAAATCCAAGATGCACTTTGACCTGCCACTGTGTTGGACCTGTCAGCCTTAGGGTGGTCTTCCCCTACCTTTTTGCCCTTTTACCTCCCATTTTTACCTTACCTTTTGTTGGACTTAGGACTCTGGGCGCCTCACCACTGCTAAACAGTGCTGAGGTGCAGGTGCTCTCCCCTAAGACCTTGTGAGGCTGGTATATCTGCCACAAGCCACTGGTACCGCAGTAAGGCTTAATCCTCCATAGGCTAACATTGGGAACCTCCCCTTACGGGATAACTTCTGACAGGGACCTAATAAGTCTGTCATGTTTGGTCTTGTTGGACTCGGGCGGGGAACCCTTTCCAATGATATATAGGGTTTGGGCATTACTACGCTAGGGTTCCCACTTTTATAAAGGGGACCTTTTCCTGCCTACACTTAGATTAGGCTCTGCAGACTCCCCCCTCCCCTCTGCATACTGATAGCCTGCCTGGGTTGGGAGGTGGGAGTGGTGATTCACATCTTCTTCCCTGGGATGAGCTGTGATGGGCTGCCCACTGTAGCCTTAACGGCCTGTCTCTCGTCACTGTGACAGCTAGGTCAGGGAAGGCAGGGAACATACCAGAACTCCCTGGACTCTTCCAGAAGCCCCTGCCCCCAGACCCTTCCAGAGACTTCCACCACTTTCTACCCCCTGGACTGTAGAATATATAAGGGAGGGTCCTGGCCTCATATTCTTGTTACACTGCTGGACCTGGAAGAATCCCTGCTGGAGTGAGGACTGCTGCGCAAGAGGATTACCTCTGGGAAGGAGGCTGACTGCTCCAAGGAACTGCTGACCCACAACCTGCTGAGCTGCCCTACTGTCTGCTGATCCTGCCCTGCATAGGAGACTGCAACATCACCATCAGAGTGTCTATACAACATCCCAAAGGAACTACTTTTCTTTGAACCACATTTTAAAGAGTCTTCAACCTTTTAAAGATTGCCTTTTTGGGACTGCACTCTTTTTAAGCTAAAGGAAAGTACCCGTCCTTGGACCACAGCGTTTTAAAGACTGCCCTTTGGAACAGCAACAACACTCTCAAGATTTGCCCTGCAACGCTGTGCCTGCCCTCAGCACTGCTTGCCCCGTGATCCTCCCGAGGGCTCTGTGATTGCCTCTGCTTCTGGCGCAAGCCGACTGAAACTGGCCCTGAGGTCACTGCCTCTGGGACCGGAGCGCGCTGTGTAGCGCTGAGAAGCGAAGCGCTGTGTGGCAGGAGGCTCCGTCGTTGCCTTGGACTTGGAGGCACTGTTAAGCGCTGTGGTAAAGGAGCGCTGTGTGGCCGTGACCCCCACCCATGCAGCGCCTGCTGAGCCCGAGGCCCCAGGGGGAGAGGAGCCTCGCACCCGCGCCTGCACCCACCACCCCAGATAAAGCCTCAGTGCAGCCAGGCTGCTGCGAGGGGGCGGGGTGCAGGTTGGCCGGGTACCTGGAGTGTGAGCTTTGTGCTTGGCTGGGAACCGTCCTTCACTGACCGGCCTACGGGGGCATAATTACTTGGTAATTGACACTGGGGCATTTTTTAGCATCACCAGCAGCGCCTGGGCAGCCGCACTTCCTACGCTGGGAGCATCATTTCTATGAGAGGCACACTTATTACGCTACAAGGGAACTTTGGACATCCAAGGACACTGTGAGAAAGCCATTACCAGCAGGAGCCCTTGGCACACATGAGCTTTTGGTGATTTGATCAGGCCTGGGAACTGGATTCATTCTTATTGATTATTGATCTTGCTTGGAAACTGGAACCCTTTTTATTATTGATCATGCCTGGGAACTGGATTCATTCTTATTGATTATTGATCTTGCTTGGAAACTGGAATCCTTTTTGTTATTGATCTTGCCTGGAGCTGGATTTACCTGCTTTTGGTTCTCGCATAATTTCTAGATAAAGAAATTCTTATTCTTATACAAAACTGGTGTGGTGTTCCTTTTGTGAGTGTGTTTACTGTGTCATCGCCGTTGTGTGTTGCACAAATACTTTACACATTGCCTCTGAAGTTACGCCTTTGCTGCTCTGCACCAAGCTACCAGGTCGGAAGCGGTGGTCCCTACTTGGACTAGGGTGCATACCCCTGCCAACTAGAGACCCTGGTTCTAACACACTGCACACTACAATACACATGTTTTTACTTGCAAAAATGCCGTTAGAAGGATTCAGATGAAAGGCCATGAATTTTTAATCATCAAATAGAGCAGAATTAACACCCATCAGTAACAAAATTCAATATTCTAATGATTGCAACGCTCAAGTGATAAGTTCTCCTATTTATACCCACTCACAGAAAAACTGGTATTTGTGGTTTCCAAGATAAAGGAGCCCAAAATGTTGAGGAACTAGTTTAGTCGTATGTCATATGAGCAACCATACTAAACTATATTATGTCCCACAAATATTATGGAGAAATTGGTCCTCAAAGTAAAAAAGTTAAACTATGATTAATTTAGTTTTTGTCCTTTTAAATGTAACTTGCGCTTTGTTTCGATTGTTCTAAATGGAATTGGAACCTACTCTGTTTGAGTGTATAATACCGGCATGGTACCAGTATTTTAAAAGAGATATGGCACTATTTTTCATGTTTTTCTTGCTGAAGACCCCTTTTAAAAGTGTAAGGTTATAGCGTCTGTAACGTGCATGAATGTGCAACCCATACTTGGGCACTGGAAATTAGATGTCAAATCTTTCACTCAGTCACCAAAAAGACGCATCTTGCAGCATTTATCTATTTTCTCTGAATTGATGCAGCATAAGACAAACTTCTGTTACTCATATTTACCGATATAGAAGGCTGTAATTTTAGTTTCTATGCCCACAAATAATTTTGGGGCATGTTATCAAGACAGGCGATAAAATTATCGCCGCTTTAGCGGCAGAAAACTGCCGCTAAAACGGCGATATTGGGCTTGATAATATGCTCTGTGGAATTCCAATTGAAGCCCATGTTAGATGTGAAGGACTTCTAACATGGGCTTCAATTAGAATACCATACAGCACATTATCAAGCCCATTATCGCCGTTTTAGCAGCAGTTTTCTGCCGCTAAAGCGGCGATAATTTTATCGCCTGTCTTGATAGTATGCCCCTTTGTGTTTCTGTGTTGCTACAAAAAGGTGTACCCTAGAAAACATTTAGAATATGTAAGTTTAATGAATAAACAAATGGAATTATTTTTCTATTTCTAAATTATGTTCAACAACGCATATGTTGCAGATTTCAATAAAAACATTCATATTTTTTCAGTTTGCTGTTTGAAAACATCGATCGGTTGTTGTTTAGTCTTGGGTTAACAGGTTACCCTTTTCTCAAAGTTAGCTTTTATTTTAACAATACTGTATTTAATATGAAAAGGATTCACAATCCATACCTACAGTATACTCTCTGCCACTGCGCATTTTTACAGTAGGCAATGTATAGATTGGCTTGTGCTGCTGCAAGATTTTGCACTAATAATTAATTCACCGAGGGCTGAAGAAATTAATCTTTCACAGGCTGTAGAGTTAGATTGATCTTCTACCTTTAATCTAATTAGCCTGCACGAGGGTGGGAGAATATAATGACTGACTTCTCTACTTTACTACATTAAGAAATGCCAACCTTTTTGATGACCTGCTGAGACTGTTATCATGAAGCTCACGCGCATGAGGCAGGAAGGTAATCATTAGTTGGATATTTGATTTAAAGGGTAGGAAATTGGTACAGATCAAAAGAAGGATGAGTTGAACATTCTCATCTGAAAGTAGGTGTGCTTTATGCTATCTTAATTATAGTCCCCCTTTCATGACTTGATAGTGCTGATACAAAGGCGCCCAAGGGTGAGATAGAGGAGGTTTGTTCCAGTTTGGCTCTGCCTTTTAACTTTAAATCTGATGGATAGTATGAAGCCATTACCAGGGTAAAGAAAAAAACTATTTTAGTGTAGTTTGCCCTTTCAAGTCCTTTCTTTGTTGAGACTTCCCATTTCACCTGGAATTTTTCACACTAGCACCACAGAAAAACCTGTGGTTGTCTTAATGATCACATGCCTCGATTCACCCTTGCAAAGCAGGCTGACCTTGAGCGCGTGGTTGCCGCTATTTGATGCTTATTTCCTTAACCTCTGTCGCTGCTCTTCTGTTATGGATAGCCTCAATTCACATGAGAAGAGAGGTGGTCTTCTGGCACACCTGCCAGCAGAGGAACCACAGGCACAGATTTTAAAACAATGCTAATTAAGAATTGTAACTCTCATCCTTGGAAATTCAGATACTGGCAACATGCACTACAGCGTTAGACACTCGAACACACCACAAAAAATCACGTGGCATATTATCAAGGACGTCGTTAAAAATGATCTCTGGTTTAGCGTCAGAAAACTGCAGCTAAAGCGCCGATAATGGGCTTGATAATATGCCCTTAAGAATTCCAATATAAGTCCATGTTCTCGTGTGAACATTGGCTTCTATTGGAATTCTCCAGGGCATATTATCAATCTCATTATCGCCACTTTAGTGGCAGTTTTCTGCTGCTAAACCGGCGATAATTTTAACGCCGTCCTTGATAATATGCCCTATCGTTCTTTGGCCTATCCTGTAAAATCACCTCTGCCTGGTCCCCCTTTTGCTTAGATTAATAAGATCAGTCTGCTTGATTTAACTGATGATGGTATGCATCAGAGCAAGGAATTTTAAGCCTCATTTGGGGTGGGAAGAGGAATGTTTTACCCACACAATAAAATTAATAAGAACGGAAGATTTGTTATATGGAATCAGTTTTGAATGCAATAAGAACCATGGCAAACTATGTGCAGGCTTCTTCTTCAATTACCATTGACATCGTGTGTGTGTGTGTGTGCCTATCAATTACTTTTGGAACAATGGATTTGAGAATAGTCGAAATGTTTGAGACGATCAATGCGAACCGAATTTGTCTGTTTTTGAGCCTGCATGAATTACTAAAGAAATCTATTTACATCTTAATTTTAGCACCAGGTACTTCAGGCCAGATTAAAGTGTATAATTCGGCATCTGACGTCAGAAAAATGCTGATGCCACTACTCGAAAAACTGAGACTGACATAAAAAGAAGGAAAATATTTTCATACTAAACAAAGAACCCAAAAAGGCATTTGGGCATTTCCCTGTATATGTCATGGTGCCAATCAAGAGATAAGAGGATTGGGGTGACAGCAAATTCCTGACCAGGACCATATTGATGTTTTTTTTTTTAGAGTTTTATATAGCGCGAATTAGACTTGAGACAAATGGTATCAGAGCGGTTTACATGAGCACCAGTTTCTTTACAGATGGACATGTTAATTCTGTGATTTGCCATAATCACAGGATGTTGAGTGTACTTGCCGAGACACGAACCAGGGGCCATATTATCAAGAAAGAGCGATACATTATCACTGCTTTTATCTGCAGGAAATTGCCGCTAAAGCGGCGATAATGGGCTTGATAATATGCCCTTGTGAATTCTCATTGAAGCCCAGGTTAACACCAGAACCTGGGCTTCTATGGGAATTCACAAGGGCATATTATCAAGCCTATCATCACCGCTTTTGCAGCAGTTTCCAGCCGATAAAAGCGGCGATAATGTATCGTCCTTTCTTGATAATATGGCCCCAGGTTCCCCAGATTCAAGCACGACTGCTGTAGCCGTAAGGGTACATTCTCTCTCCTTGATTGAGCCTCCATACAACCTATGTGACCAAGATTAAAGGTGAACTTTTCTCGACCCCATGAGTTAGAGTGATACAAGCCTTTTGGCACTTGCTCTTTCTACACAAAAGTTAACCACAGAAATGTTGTCACAGTAGGAATTTCAGTACTGGACCTTGGATGCGGTGTTTCTAACTGTAATTGTACCCAGTTGTATTATGAGGTCATCTTAGAACTATACAACTCACAATTATAAGTAATATTCGAAACTGAACATGTCTCATAATGTGACATATTTTGAACCCAAACTAAGCACATGAGAATATCTTGAGGAAATACAGTTTATAGGTTAATATTCGTTTTGAATGCTCTCTATAAAAGTGTGCCCTTGATAGCAAGAAAACTATAATTAGGTGCATTACATTATGACAACTTGATTACTGTAATTATGTTAATTTGGTTTGCAATGATATCTGTTATTACTTTTTAAAGCTTGCTCTTGCACTAGCACATTGCGACTGCATCACCCTTTATATTGCAAAACTCTGTTGACTTATGATGACCGCATCACCTTTTATATGGCAAAACTCTGTTGACTTATGATGACCGCATCACCTTTTATATGGCAAAACTCTGTTGACTTATGATGACCGCATCACCTTTTATATGGCAACGTCTGTTGACTTATGAGGACCGCATCACCTTTTATAAGGCAAAACTCTGTTGACTTATGATGACCGTATCAACTTTTATATGGCAAAACTCTGTTGACTTATGAGGACTGCATCACCTTTCATATGGCAAAACTCTGTTGACCTATGATGACCGCATCACCTTTTATATGGCAAAACTCTGTTGACTTATGAGGACTGCATCACCTTTTATATGGCAAAACTCTGTTGGCTTATGATGACTGCATCACCTTTCATATAGCAAAACTCTGTTGACCTATGATGACCGCATCACCTTTTATATGGCAAAACTCTGTTGACATATTTCTTAAAAAAATATTTGTTGTATATGGTTTTCATAGGAAGCCTTTATCGGTTGAAAATGGGTAACACGTTTTATGATGTCACTGGAGGCAGTGCTCACTTCCCCTTTATTCTGCACCTCACCTGGGTCTCCTAAGGTAAGAGGAGGTGGTTGAATTGCATTTGAAAGTCTAATCTGCCGTCTTCTGCCTCCCCCAGGTCTCCACAGGCCCGAGGGACACAGGAGAACAAGGGTGGCTCTTTGCCTATGCCAACTGCCCTCTTGTCCGCTGTGTCTGTTGAGATCCCACGCTGGCAGGGTAGACCCAAGCTGAGAGGAGAAATCAACACAAGGAGAGATGCCAGAGCAGCTGTCAGTGTGCTGCCTGCTCTCAAAGTCAGATTGGACAGTAGAGCTTTGTGCTGAAACTGGATGGCCTAAAGGGTGGTGTGTGTAGGTAAAGGGTATCCAGACCCTCCAGGATTACGTGATGTCGCGGTTTGCCGCGAAATCGGCACATTTGTAAAAATGCAGCAATTTTTACAAAAGTGCCCGCAAAATCGGCACTTTTGAAAAAATGCCGCGATTTTTACAAAAGTGCCAGCGAAATCCAGATGTCCATTGTTGGGTGGTGTCTCAGCCCAGGCATCGAGCTGCTGCCCTGTGCCTTTACCAAAGAGACGGTGCACTGACTTGCTCCATGTCGGGTGGGTGAGGGCAGTGTGTCAGGGCTGTGATTAGAGGGGAACAGGGATGATGTATGAAGAATGGGGTAGAACAAGAACAAAGGATAAATGGGTCTTATTTCAATATTAATACAGGTATGATCAGATCATTAGACACGTGATGAATAATTCTTCAAGAACATAAGCAAACACAGCCTTTCAATGAAAAATATTATATGCTTTTATATTCCTTTGGCTAGTGTTATAATATGAAATGCTGTAGACGGCCCAGTGCTCATGGCTGCATCATATGAAAAATAATAGGATAATACACATATATACATTGGACAAAAGAGATGTCCCCTATTCTTCAATTTTACATTGTCAAATTTAAATATTGGTTCCTTGTGTATGAAATCAATCTACTTTAGAGAATTCTCTATTAAAAGAATCGATGTTTCGACCCACACCCTGATTCCAGTGGGTCTCCGCAGGACAACAAATGCCGCCTAGCACAACACCTCTGCGCTGCAGTAATCCTTACATGCTTAGACTGTCCGGTAACAATATCACATCAATAGCTCATCACAGCATAGACTAATTTATACGTAGACTTTAGAAACAACCTCCAGGCCTAGCCAGTTGCAGTATCGGAAGCCGGAGCGGAGCAGACAATCAACCGACCTGCAATACTTTCCATGTTTGAAGCCTAGTATACCCTCATTCCGATTACAGGCAGAAAAGGTTTGTCCTGTATGTTGTTCTATATCAATAACGGGGACCATGCAAGGTAGGCTGGATCTATCTACGTAATGGGTAGACTGGGAAAAAGCTACAAGGTCTTTTTTGTGAAATTGTATGACAGCTCTTGTCTCTGAGCTAAAACCTGATCTACTAAGTCAACGGGGGCAGGGACCCCACTCTGAGAGATAACTTCACATTCTCAAAGATATAGGGAAGGGGGTTGGGTAAATGGTGGTCCACGGCTGAACTGTGCAGGGTCTCAATATGCGCTCTCAAGTGCATGGGAACGGCTGTGGTGTAGGCAGAGACTTAGATACCAGGAGGGTGTTTCCCGTGGGTGGTAGGAGACCAGTTTTTCTTTTCACATCTTTTCACGTTATATATGGCTCCCACATATCTTCTCTTCCCTTGTGTACATACATGTTGGAAACGGGTGTAGATGTGAGTTAACCCTGGGCAAAGCACTACACTACGCTCAAGTAGTTTGCGAAGTTTGCGCCACTTTGCACTACGCGAACTGCATGTAGCACAGTGCAAACACGCGTACGGTAGTGCAGTGGTAATTTTTTGCTTGCTCGCGGTCCTCAACGTCAAGTTGGCAGCCGCGAGCAAGTAAAATGACATCCAAACTAGACTTTTTCCTCATTCGCGATCAGCAACATCAAGTTGGCGATCGCGAGCGTGGAAAATAAACCTCCCGGCGAGATTCTCAAAGCGGGAGGGGGTCAGGTTTCTCATTGCGAGTGGTCGCGTATGCTCGCGATGACAAAATACTAGTCCGCGTTGAGAAAGCTGCAGCTCGAGTAAAAATCTACTCGAGCGGCAGAAAACTACAGCTCGCACTGTGCAAGATGCCGTTTTCAATGATTGCACAGTGAGGGATGCTTGTCCGCACTGTGCAATCATTGAAAACGGCATCTTGCACAGTGCGAACAGGGTACTACGCAGTTCGCGTAATGCTACGCGTAGCTCACGTAGTGCGAAGTGCCCTTTGGTTAGCTTCGCGTAGCGCTACTTCGCAAACTACGCCCAGCCCTAATGTGAGTCCACCATCTACAACACAAATTATAAATAGGATAACGTAAACTATGGTAATGTTTTTTTCAATTCAGGCGTTCTAAGTGAGATCATAGACAACTCCATCAGCGCTCTCGCTGTCTAATTGATGTACTCAGGATCACTCAGTGAGAACCATACCTTGCAATCTGAAATTCTATACATCTTAAACAGCTGGTATATTTTTCACTGAGCCATTAATTAATTAATTAATTAATTTATTTTTGAGTTTTATCGAGCGCGAACTTGACTTGTTATGGTATCGGAGCGCTTTACAGGAATCTGCAGCAGTAAGCAAAGGTTTGGAGCGGGAAGGAGGGGGATTCGGAAAAAAGGAAAGAAAAAGGGGACAAAGAGACAGTTACATTAACACTTCACAGGGAAAACAAGGGTTCAAAGTCAGTGGTGGGAAGCCCAGTGAAGCCGGGAGGATAGTGCCTGCGCACTCCCGGGGATTCAAAGCAAGGAGATGGAGCAAACTTTTTTTCCATCAGCCACTTTTCCAGAAATTTGCAGTTTTTCGACTTCTTCATTCTAGTTACACCCATTTGTTATAAGTGTTTAAATATGTACCAGGGCAAAGCAGTGAAAGCGCTTCAATCCTTCTCCCTTCAAAGAACTGGAACATTTTGCGACATCAGATAAGAGCCACTGATAACCACCTGTCATTTCAAAAGGGTCTAAAAACCTGTCTCTGTTCTACATCTATACCAAAGAGTTTCTGTTGCTCCTCTGCTCAGACAGAGCAAAATTTGGAAACATAATGCAGATGAAAATGGATCCTCATTCCACAACTGCCTGTGTGAAGCAGATGCAACAGTGCGTTAAAATATACAAACACAGAAATCATGAAAAACTGCTACAATAAATGTATAGTTATCCTACCGATTCGATTTTTGTATATGATAGCCTCAAACACCCGGGTTTCGTGAATTTCTGAAAACCACACTTTAAAATGATGATAACGGGTTAATGTTAATCCGTTCTTGGGATTCTTCTAAGTTAACTGTGTCGCAACATGATTTCTACACACAAGTGTTGATCTCGCAATCCACTCCATGTTCACCTGTGATTCTTGGTCCGTTAACTGTAACGGATGGCTACTCTAATTTGTACAAAAGACTGATAATTTAGAGATCTCAATGTTTGTCAGTCCAAAAACCTTTTTAGGTTAGTTCCGTTCCAAGACCAATTGCAGGAATCTGTGATCACCCACATTACTGTATTTGTTTATGAGTTAGTCAAAACTAAGCTAGAAATGTTTCTAAAGTGTCCAATATGTTCTATTTATTGTTGTGAACTGGATAACAATGTGATCATAATTTTTGTTGTGCTGCTGTGATGTCACACATTCTATGTTCCAGCTCAACAGAGTCATTCAATTTTTGTCTGCAGTTGTTCAAAGATGAAATGTTTTAGAGCTTTTGATGTGTTGTTAATAAAAGCGGTTTTAGCCATTAGCAAATGGTACTTTCTTATTCCTACAATATCCCTTTTTAGCTTTCGCTTGCGCTGTGCTTGAGAAGTTTATTATTTTTAATACAAACTTAAAAGGGACTTTACATACCGCCTCCTCTGCTTCCCGGCTTTTCTTTGGTTCCTGTGTGTGCCACTTACCTTTTCTCCATTTCTATCGGCTGTAGCACATTTTCCTGCATTTGTCAATGCCTGTTCCTTATCTGCTTCTTTGGTAGAACTACAATTCCATAAAGTTTTGCCTTTTATCATATTTATACAACAATTTTATCACCCAGAGAGAATAAGTGATTTGCATAGAATCATAGGATGTTGTGCCGTGCCGCCGGTACTCAAACAGGGATCCCCAGCTCTCGAGCCAGCAGCTCTGGCTGCTGCTCCACATCCTCTCCACTGCCGTGTTACCTGTCAGGGAACTCTTTCCTTCTCCTGGACCATGATTGATGAAAACAGCTCTTTAATAATTACATAAACAAAACAGATGCATTACCAATGCTTGTTGGCTCATGGGTTTCAATGGAATTAACCTATATCTCTCTTTATAGTTTGAATTTTTATTTTTATTTTTATTTTAGGCAGGAGACACATATTTTTTATTTAAATGATCTGTATTTGGGCATCAGACATAGGTACAATGTAACAAAAAAAAGAGAAAAAAGCAAACAATATACAACTATGCCTTGGGTCCTATTTTTGAATATATACCACCCATTCCCCACACCCCCTGGTGGATCCCCTCTAGGTACAAAGGAAAGCATAAAATCCGAAAACCCAAAACCAAAAGAATAAGTGCATAAGCCCAATCAAACTCAACATTCTTCCTGATTCAGCCAAATAGTTAAAGATCTCCATATTTTTTCTCCCTCCTTCCAAGCCCTATTTCCTTTTTTCCTCTACACCGAAATCTCCCAGTGATACACAAATAAAAATTTGCTGAACCATACATGAATCAATGGGGGGGTCGGGTCAAGCCACACCGTGTCTAAGCAAAGCCGCAATACGGCCATTGCAACAAAAACCATCTTACGGTCTGGTTCAGCCATGCTTTGATTGGAGACTCCTAACATAATAACCTCAGGGGACAACATTACTGAGTATCCCAAGACCAGTTCTAAACACTGTTGAATTTTACTCAGCAATTGAAACAAACTAGGGCAGGTGGCAAACATATGCAGACTATCCGCAGCGAGCAGCCCGCATTGTGAACAATTCATCCCAGAAGTCCCCCCCCCATTTAGAAATTCGAGCGGGTGTTATATAAAAATTTAGCCAAGTCTTAAAGCATTGTACCTGTAAATTGGCAGATATACACGCCGTTTGGCTATGCAGGAGAGAATCTTCACACTCGCCTTGTCCTGCTTGTACAGCCGATTGCCACCTGTCAAAATGCTTGGCTAAATCATCCTTCCTTTCCTCATTTAAAAGTTTATATAAAGAGGATATTGATGATTGACCCCCATTAATCAAATCGATTAACGGAATGTGTGTCCAAATAACAGTTCTTTTACAGAGAAAGTCCTTAATCTGTAGATATTTAAAAAATAGTTTATTCTTGATTCCGTATTTCTGTTAAATGGCCTCAAAGGTCATTATATTAGTATCAGATATAATATCCCCTATACACTGTACCCACTCTATAAAATATTTTGACAACATTACATCTGCCAATCAATGTCAAATGTAAATAATTCATTCGACGGGCGCCCACACCTAGTTTTTGTATTAGTGGCTTAAAATTGATCTCAACGATTTCTTCAGGTTTGGAGCTAAAATCTATACCTAAATATTTGGTGTTTTCTATTATCCGGTGGTCTGTTGAAATCATTTTATCATTACCGATTATTTGAGTTTTACCCTCATTTAAATGATAGCCGGAGATCTTGCCAAACTTTGAGGTTAAGATATTAATTTCAAGTAGGGCCGGCTGAAGAGAACAAGTCAAAATGGCTAAATCATCAGTATAACCCAAAATTTTAACGTCTCCCCCCTTGGCCTGCACAGGTAAAATTATCGGGTCATCCAGTATCTTCCTAATTAAGGGATCAATATAGATGGCAAATAGGAAGGGGGAACATGGGCACCCCTGTCTTGTTCCTCGCATTATTTTTATTATCCCCGAATGAACCCCCATCGCTGACACTTTGTCAATAGGCTGTTGATACATACTCTGAACAGCTTGAATACATTTATCCTGTAGACCATAATGCTTCAAAGTGGCCCATAAAAAAGGCGGGAGACCCTATTGAAAGCTTTTTCCGCGTATAGCAGAATTAAAGCCATAGGGTCTCCTGTAACCTTGGTGTAATCGAGCAGAGTGATTGTTTGATGTATGTGATCAATAGTTTCTCGCCCTGGAACAAAGCCATGTTGTTGCAGAGAGACAATTTTTTTAATAACCGATGCCAGTCTGTGTGCTAATATCTTAGAATAATTTTTTATATCACTATTGATCAGCGTGATAGGTCTATTTGAGCCAGTATCTGTCGCTATCTTACCTTTCTTTAAAAACATAACAATCCTAGCAATCCGCCAGGATTCTGGAGGTTTACCCCCGCTCTGAACGGCTCAGGAACATCTCAAGCATGATCGGTATGAGCTGGAGTTGAAACAGCTTATAGAATTCTTCAGGTAGAAAATCTGGACCCACAGCTTTCCCGGATGGAAGAGAATCTTTAGCGAGAGAAAGTTCTCCCAGATTAATCGAGGCATCGAGCATATCCTGATCTTCAAGTGGTAATACATCAACTTCAATTTCGCCTGAGATAACTTTGATTTGCCGCCTGTGTTTCATTATTTTACCTAAGATCTTCTGAAAAGAGCTTTTGATAACATTTCTGAAAAGCCAGCAAAATTGCCTCTTCCTTGGTGACCACACCAACTTCCGGGTCAATTATATTTGTAATCCATGAAGCAGCTAGTTTTTCCTTAATCCTTATTGCTCTCAAATAATTTGGATCGCTAGGCTAAATATTTGCCTGCAGAGTTTGCTAAGGAAATTTCGGTTATGGCAGATCTAGTGATTGTAATCCTGGTTTGTGCTATTTCAGCCTCTCCACCCACCAATCGAACCTTAACAAGATTACTCTCCGCATCTTCAAGTACTCTATATAGCTCTAGCATCTTTTCTTTCTCTTTTTTCTGAATTTCCCACCCATACCGCGTGGTCTCCCCCCTAATCCCGACTTTAAGAGTATCCCAAAAATGTTGAATATCTGTGCTACCGATATTTTCTTTTAAAAATCTAGTTATCCACATCGCTATATATTCTGTATATACTTTATCTCTCAACAAACACCGATTGAAAGTCCAACTATCTTGTTTTTTCTTAACTTGGATATTAACTTCTAATACAAGCGGGTTATGATCAGACATTACTCTGGGATATTTAGATATTTTGGCGCCCTGTATCAAACATTGAGAGATACAAAAATAATCTAATCTAGAATGAGTTCTATGTGGTGCAGAGAAATAGGTTAATCCAGGGTCATTGCCCATAGCTTGAGCCCACATATCAACCAGGCCGTGTAGTTCTTTCATTTGAACCAGAGATTTAAAAACTTTAGGCTTCTGCCCTGTATACCCAATTTCTGGGTGATAAGCCACTCCTCTTGCTATATTGATATTGAAATCACCACATAGTACAATCGGGGGTGGGGCAACCAACCAGCTCTAGACTTAGCCAGTTATAAAGTTCGGTATCATCTAATATTGGGCCATAAATAGAACAGAGTGTGAACATACTATTTTGAATGTTACATTGTATAATAACCCACCTACCATACCCATCTAAAGAAGAACGAACAATATTCCCCAACCCCCGGCGTACTAGTACTGCAGCCCCTTTAGTTTTTGCTTCCAACTTAGTCCAAGAAATTAGTTGAAACCCCTCAATTTCCAAAAGTTTATTATGACTAGCTTCGATGTGCATCTCTTGGAGGCAGATGATATCTGCCTTCAAGAACCGGACATCTTCTCCTACCCTGCACCTTTTCACTGGATCATTTAGCCCAAAAATATTGATAGAAGCTATCCTAATGCATCCCATTTTGTATGAACATCAATTCCAAAAGAGAACCGACCCGGAAAAAAAGAAAAAACCCTCATCCAAACTACCCTCATACCCCAAGATGCACAGCAATTATGACAACCCTCCCCTTCCCTGTAACGGATCCACCACCCCACCCCCCACCCAACCCCCCACGCCCTCCACTAAGGCAAAAAAGTCCCTCAGGCCCTTGTGATGCCTCCTGCGTTCCTGAGTGGAGTGTAGCCCCTGTCACTCCCCGGCCCTCAAAAAAATGGGATGAAAGAGAAAAAGGGAGAAGAAAGAAACAACCTACCCTTGAAATAAGCACGAAAAGCCCAACGCTATTAAGATTAACAAAGAGCTCAAGAGAGGAAACCCCCACCCAAAAAAAACAACAAAAAAAACACATTAATCATATCCGTCCTTCTCTTGTAGAGTTCCCAATACCCAAGCATAATTACAGAATAGGAAAGAATATAGTCCGAAGGTAGAGCCCCGGTGTACCCAATCGCCTATGAACAGCTGAAGTCTATTAACCAGCAGTAAGTTCTTTCAAATAACTTTCGGCTTGGATCTCAGAAGTAAACACACAAATCCTCCCCTCATATATGTCCTTCAACCGCGCTGGATTCATTAGATACACCTCTCATCCGGTTTTCTGAAAGGGGCTAATCATTTGGCGTAGCCGCCATCTCCTCTCCACTGTTGAGTGGCAGAAATCAGGCCGCACGAAAAAAGTCTGCCCCTCAGCTGTTTTCTTTGCATCTGGCCTTGCCTTCTCGAATACGGCTTGTCTCAGCAAAAAGGGTCCTGGATTGTATTTCATAGTTAGGGGAAATCTGTGGGCTCGCTGGATTTCCGTTTCCCAGTTCCAATGCGATAGTTCTGGAAATGCAGATTTAAACAATTTCAACCCCCTTACATCATCCCCCTCTGCCTTTACTTCAATCCCTAATAGGTGTAAGTTATTTCTACGCTGTCTATTTTCGGAATCTTCAAGCTTCCACATATCTGCCAATCTTGCCAATCTTGCATCATTTGCAGTTGTCTTTAATTCGGTATTTTCTAGCCCAACCTCCAGGCCGACTATTCGTTCCTCAAGGGCAGTAGTTCTAGCTACGACTTCTGAGTAGACTTTGGTGTTTTTACGAATTGCCCCTCGAATCTTCTTAGTTGCCAGCTGCGCTCTTTTGTGCTCTTGACGCGCTTCAGTTTGCATGGCTTTTAGTGTAGCATAAATCCAGCTGATTGAGGGAGGTGGATCCGATTTAAATCCCGACTCACCCATTACTGCTAGATTAGTGGTAGTATAGTCCCATTGAAGGTTGTCACTGACTTCAGAGTTAATGCTCTGAAGTCATAAACTAGCAGAGGCTTTCTTCTTATCTCTACTATGCTGTCGAGTGGCCCTTTTTAAAGTATAAGCAGTTGTGGGGGGCTATCGCTATCTTCACCAATCTTCCCATCAGAGTTATCTAGATCAGTGCTATTGACCGAATCAGACTCTTCTGTGAGTGAAAAGAAGTTCTCCCCATCTGGAGTATCCAGTGCGCCCCCCCCCGATGTCCAGTGGGCCCCCATCCGCCTCTTGGAGAGATGAAAAAGCGGCAGAGTTTATCTCCTCCTCTTGTACTTGCTCTCCAACATCCCCCTCAGCCCCCCTTACTACAGTTTTTGGGGGGTTCGTAATCTCAGAACTCCCTAGAGTAACAGCCATACTTATAGAATCTTTGTCTGTGACAGCCACTGGAGTGTGGCCCTATACATCTGGGACCCCTACATAAAGAAATATATAAGGAATAAGAACTGAATCAAGAAATAACATAGCAATTGAACTCACCAAGTGGAGAAAAATATGGAAATCCAATCACAATAGAGCATATGGGATGTATTGATGTCTTTTGTTGTATTTATGGTATTTTGTCATTAGTATGAGTATGTGTGTAACCGGTATGAATGATGCAGACTGAGTGACAGAGAGAGTCACAGCACTGTATAGCTTTTCTGTAGGGTTCATAAAAAGTCTTTTATTGTAAAACATTGTTTCACATTTATGTTTTGTGTCAAAAAATACTAAAAAAGCTAAAAATGTTTTTTCAATCCTAAATTATGAAAATGAAAATAAATGATCAACTAAAAAGTATCATGTCTATGTGAATATATTCCCTCATTGTTGCATCTCTGTGTAAATTTCAGATTAACTCTATTAAGAAGTATTTATAGGTCAGATTAGAGGTTCTGTATCCACATCTGTTGTTCATTCTCCCTCCTCTAGACCTAAAAGTACATTCGGGAGTACCCTTACTATATATTTTAGCCACTGGAGTGTTGCCAACCTTATTGTCACCATTGCTATCACCATCACTGCCGGGGTTGTTGCTTGGTTTGATATATTTCAACTGATCTCCGGAAACATTAGTTGTATTAGTTGTATTAACAAGGATTTTAGTCCCCATTTTGGCACTAGTGGGCTTACCCGAAAACATTCCTGGGACAATTGGCGCTTTTCCTTGCCCACCACTGTCAGTTTGTAGCAATGCGTCCCTCGCTAATCCGCTCTTGTTACCTGCGGTCTCATCTCTCACATGAGAGGAGGAATGAGCCACCTCCGTGCCCTTTGCCTTACTTGCGCTGATTTTCCTGGAGTTCACCGCCGCCGCCACTTTAGAACCGTGTTTATCGCCAGCCCTCTCATCCCTCTCATCACCGGGAGACAGCACAGTGTCCACTTCCTTGCCCAGCAGCATTTTCTTATCTGCTTCAGCCGCCATAGCCGCCGCAGCCGCCTTGATGCCGGGCACAACTTGATTTGGATTCCTCCGAGGCGGCATCTGGCTCCAATTCCGGTCAGGCTGTTTTTCCCTGCAGACCACACCCGCCAAGTCCACAGGTGAGCGCGGCTTCTGAGAACCGCTATACTGAGCCGCACTGCCCGGAACCATGGCTTTTCTGTTTCAAGAAGCCAGATCATCCGGCCCGCTTTTTCTTTTTTCGAGCCCACTGTTTCACTAGAATCCCCCGTAGTTCACCGTTGTTCAAACTTACATTTCATCTCCCAATTTTAAAAATAGCCGCGGTCGAGGAGTGACACCCGCTCAGGTCACACAGCCGCCTTCTTACCCTCAAATATTGTCCCAAAAAATACTTTTAATTGTAATTTCACATTCAAATTACCATGCAACACAATTATGCTTTCCAATGCAGTATTTTAATATACACAGTGACGTTTTTATCAGCCTTAATAAAAGCAATTTCATGTGTGTGAATGTGCTGGAAATTGGGTTACTGGTTGAAGGGGGTGAAACCCTACACAAGGAGCAACCACGATTCCGGCAAGGTGAAGTCAAAATAAACCCCAAATTAACCTGTGCTTAGCCCTCTGGTAGCTTGCACAAGCAGTTAAGGATTAAATTAGAGGCAAAGTGCAAAGTAGTTCTGCAGCACTTCAAGCAGTAATAAAGTGAAAACACAACACAAGCAAAATTGCATACCAATTTAGGACCATAGAGCAAAATGTAATAAAATATTTGAAATCAAAACTACAAACATCTAATCAGCAGAACCAGCGATATGCAATTTCAATTTTTCAAGTGAAAATAGTGCCTAGAATCACATAGCACCAACTGTGGTTATTTGGTCTTGCTTGCCTGGGACAAAACCACAAGTTCAGGCTGACAATGATGGAGTGTGGGTTTGATACAGGAATAAAGTTAGGCTCACTAAGCAAAGTACCTTAAATCCTGGTTTGCTCAGCATAGCGAGACCCCACTTTTAGGATGCATCAAGCAGTGGCTATTCTGAGGAAGCCTTGAGGCTGCGATGCAGAGTCCTGGATTATTGTCAAGGAGGCACTTGTGATGTGAAACCCTGCATCAAAAATGCATCCCACACCAGTCATTTTGAAGAAGCTATAGGCTTCAATGTTCTGTCCTGCGTCGCTGTTGATGATGCTTGAGATGTGGGTCTTTCGATGCAAAGGCTTGTTTCAAGGATGTGTCATGCAGCATCGGTTCCAAGGAAGCTGCTGGCTACAATGCAAAGTCCTGCATTGTCGCTGAGGATGCTGTATATGAGAGGAGTGTGATGCAAAGGCCTGCACCAAACATGCGTTGTGCAGCGGTGGTTACAAAGAGATGCACTGCGCTGCATCTGTCCTACCTACAGGACTACACCTGAACTGACTGAGCACCTTCAGGCTCACTTCCAAGGTTCAGGGACTGGGGGGGGGCAATTGGGGGGTCAAGACTCACAGCAGAGAGAGTGCAGGTGCTGGATACCGTGTGGTTGGAACCCTTCTGTACCTGAGTCTTTGATCAAGAGGCCAGCCAACCAGCCTTGAAGTCACTCTGGTGGTCCTGGGATCTAGCTTCGGGACTGGTCCTTAAACTCAAACAGCAGAGCAGAAGGGCAGCAGAGTAGCAGTCCTAATTACATATCAGCACAGCAGTGTTTCTGAGTCTTCCAGACGTCCAGAGGTGTACTGAGGTTTTGGGTCCGAATGTCCATTTTTATACCTGGTGCCCACTTTGAAGTAGGAGAAGGTTCTGGAGCTTTCCACCCCCAGAGGTGTTTGGAATTCCCTGCCTCCCTGCCCTGGCCCCAGCTTGTCTGGAACCACAAAAGTCAAACCGTTTGTGGGAGTGCTCAGGCAGAGGTGTTGTGATGTACAACTGTGGTTGGTGAAACTCCGCCCTTTCATCAAGACAGAGATGGCCCATCCTGCCAACACCTATTCTCCTTTGTCTCACTCTCTTGGAGCAATACAGAAAGACCAACTGCAAGCTACTCCTAGCCGTGTGACTCAGGAACAGGCTGCTGGCACCAAATAGTTAGGACAAGAAAATACCAACTTTCTAAAAGTGGCATTTTTATAATTGTGATTTAAAATTCGACTTCACTAGTAAAAAGGGCTTTTAAACACACTTCTTTAAACACCAAACTCTATATTTTTACCTGCTCCCAATTGAAAGTTATAACTTATTAAATGTAATAAGTTAACCCAATTGTATCCCATGGGAGAAGCAGGCCTTGCAGAAGTGAAAAACTAAATTGAGATCTTTTCATTACCATGACATGTAAAAGTTAAAAGCACATAACCAATTCTTTAAATAGACTGCACCATGCCCTGTAGACTGTTTAGGGCCTACCGATGGGTGGCTTATATCGATTTATAAGGAAGGTTTAGGCCTGAGCATAGGCCTTACAAAAGGTTATTTTCTGTCAGGTCAAAATGGCAGCTACAAATTGCAAACATGCTGGAATGTCAGGCCTACTTTTTTGGGATTCACAATGAGCGCTGAAGGCCCAGTTATAGCATTAAATTTACAGACCCTGCTTACACTTTATTAGGGACCAACAAGTAAATTAAATGTGCCAATTGGGTGTAAGCCAATTTCACCATGTTTAAAGGAGAGAGCATGCTAGAGCTGGATAGCAGTGATAAAAAGCAAATAGTCCTAAAAACCAACAAGAACAGGTTCAGAAAACAGGAGGGTGAAGGCAAAATATTTGTGGATGACCCTGCAGAAAGGGCCAGGTCCAACATAATGCCAAACTGACAACCTTTAAAATCTTTTAGCAATATCGTATCTCCTTCAGCTGTGTTTAGCATTAGATTTGACAATGTACTACTTCTCTAAAACAATATCTTGAGGAGAACTAAAGATACTGACTCTTTATTATTGTCATGCCATATTGGGGGTCGAAAACCTTTCTTCAAACATGATAGATAAAAATAATTATGTGTGGGATTTAGAAATTAAGTCTTGCAATATGTTCGTAAATTAGAACACTGAGGACCTCTTTGATTTGTTATAAAATGTAAGGTTGTGGGGTGTGAACTCTGTATGCTTGACAGGGTCCAAGAGAAAGGATCGCAGGATGTTGTTCATCAGAAAGTATTTGCCTGGTGTTAGCCCTGGCATGTTTTGACATGTTTCCCCTGTCTTTTTGCTTTCTGACCTCAAGGTTTTGACTCTGTTTTTGCTGGTTGAATGTCTCTGCACACTTTCTCACTGCTGCCTAGTGTTAAAATGCAAGTGCTCTTATTGTAAATTGAATTATGGATTGGTATTTCCATGATTGGCATATTTGATTTACTGGTAAGTTCCTAGTAACGTGCACTGAGAGTGCCAGGGTCTGTAAATTAAATGCTGCTAGTGGGCCTGCAGCCCTCATGGTGCCTCCCACATAAGCAGCCTTTCATAGGGTACTCAGACCAGCCACTGCAGTGTCTGTGTGCAGTTTTTACTGCCATTTCGACTTGGCAAGTGCAGACACTTGCCAGGCCCTAACCTTCCATTTTCTTACATGTAAGGCACCCCTAAACTAGGCCATGGGTACCCCCTGGGCGGGGTGCAGTGTATGTGAAAGTTAGGACATGTACTGATATGGGTGACATGTCCTGATAGTGAAATACAGTGTATTTCGTGTTTCACTATTGACAGGGTATCAGTCCAATAGGATAGAATGGGAGTTTACTTATAACCTCTTAAGAGTATTACATCCCATGTGGACAAGATAGAGGAATGGAGTTTAGTATGCCTCAACTAAGAATGTAGAAATGCATCTTTTAATAAAGGTCTTTTCTATGTTCTGTTTTTGAAAATACTACTTTCAGAAAGTAGACATTTGCTTACTTAGCCATCCTGGGTGCCTCAGCTGGGTTGTGGATTGACTTTCTGGACCTGGAGTGACAGGGGCTGGTTATGTGCATTCTCTCCAGACAGCCACTGGCGGGGGGGGTGAGATGTGTCCTGTCTCTCCTGAATGAGTCAGGGCAGGGCTGATTAGACTTGGGCTGCATTTAGAGTACTGGGAGGAGATTTCCCTGCACCTGAATAGGCCTGGTCTGCCTTGGATAATGCTAGCTCCACCTCCTACCAGGAATCTGGACCAGAGAGGACCGAACTGGTTTGGGCTGAGCACAGACACTCTCTGCCCAAAAGAACAAAGAGAAACTGAGTATAAATATTGGGGCCCAGGACTTTAGAACTTTCTTGGATCAAGAAACATGCCAAGAAGAATAGCAGGAAGAACTGCCAGGAGCAGTACTGCCCATTAGCTGTGTGTTGCTTTGCTGGGTTGGCCTGCAGTTGGTGCTTCTGCCTTGGGCAGTGAAAGGACTAAACAGAACTTTGTTTACTTGTTGCTGAGTATCTCCAAGGGCTTGAAATATTATTTGCCTCCTGTTTATGAAGTCTCAGGGACAGCAAAGACTTCACTTACCTCTGGGCACCAGCTCTGGAACCATGGATTTGAGTTGCCACAGAGGGGAAAGCAGCTAACACCGTAACCGACACCCCTGCTGGCTCCATGTCCTGAAGGTATCATAGAAGCCACCACAGCACTTCGCACCACAACCAGGGACTCGCCAAAAATGACCACTACCACTGCCACCAAGCCTCTGGTAGCACTGTGACCTGTGGGCTCTGCGCTCCGCAATGCCTCACTTCACTCTGCCGCCCTGGTCTCACCGATGATGTCACAACACACTGACCTCGACAGCTGTGACTGCACCGTGGTTTGGGGCCACTGCTTGCAAGTCACATGATGCACCTCCCCATCCCACACCGCAGTCTGGCCAGCTGACACCAGCTCCCCTCAACCGGCACTGCCACTTGCACCATGACCTGTCAGCACCGCCCTGCTTTGCACTGCAGCCCTGGTTTCACTGACGCTGCTGGATGACCATCACCGAGCCGCTGCTTACACCGCGACCTCAGGGCACCGTAAGCCGCACCACTACGCTACGCTTCATATTGCAACCGCGACGGTTGCCATGTCCGGCTTGCACCAACATGATCGGAAGGAACAAAAGGTACTGTTTACGAATCTGCTGACACTGACCCCGGTCCTTGCCGATGCAGTAGGATGGAATCATTAGATTCTGTTGTTTTCAGCTCCTTCGTAGCCCAAGATGGAGCTATTGGCTTTAAGAAACTGCATTTTAAAGTCATTCTTGCAAAGTACATATTTTTGATTACTGTATGTTGATATTTTATTGTTTTGCTATGGTTTGCACAGATAACTATCAGTTATTTCTCTAAAACTGATGTGGTGTCTGTAGTTTTTTCACTGTATTACTGTGTGTTATTTGCAACTGCTTTACACATTGCCTCTGAGATAAGCCTGACTGCTTGTGCCAAGTTATCAAGGGGGTGAGCATGGATTATTTTAGAAGTGTATCCCCCTTGTACTGACTAGAAGAAAGGGTCCCTAATTGGACAAAGTGTCAAAACATTGCCAACTAGAGACTCCCATTTTTAGCACCTGGTGACAACATCAGAAGCATTATTGTGAAAATATTGAGTATCAAAATATAATATTACTTCTGTATATATCTATTGTGCCCAAGAGGACACATTTAAGAGGAGTAATCTGTCCAGTGCTATCCAAGAATTGCCTGTTAGTACTTATAAGTTCATTGTAAAATATCCATCTGTGGCTGCTGGAAACAGGATCTACAAAGTATTTTTTATCGAACAATAGACATGTTAAACTGCAGTTAGGAAGTCTCTCTTGGAACATCCATGTATAGCTGTCAGTATTTGAGTTTAGTCCCAAATAGGTTTATAACCTGTGAGAAGAGAAAAAAGTCTAACTGGTGTAGAAGAGGTAGAACTCGAGTAATGGGATTTGCGATTTATATGAATTTGTCACCTGCACCAAGGAACATTTTTCATTCAGCATTATTGTAGTTGAAATCACTCAGATCGTTATCCACTCTGTTGCGCTCAGAAACGTTTGCCAAGCCATATTAAATATAATTTGTCATTGCTGTGTCTTAGTTAGAACTTTAGTACTTGAGCTTTTGCACACGGGTGGCATTTTGTTTGCAGAGGTGTTAAATAAATCCCATATACTTTACAATTTGCTCATATATGACTGCTCAACAAATCTTTTCACTATTTAATAATAACACTGAAATCTAAAGGTTTCAGTACAGAAGCTTGTCTTCATACCAGTAGTTGGGAAGACGTTCCGATTTTTGACATAAACAATGCTAGAATTATTCGACTTGTGGCTAATAGCTGGGATGCCCAATGGCTCGAGTACCCAACCTTCCTAAGAGGGTATGTTCTCCCTCCAAAACTAGGAAGGCTGATTATTAATATCTTGTAGGACGCCAATGTTTTCTCTTTTTTGATAGGGCACCAGGACTACTCCAACGACTAATTGCTTACCTAAGCAATAACTTGGTAAGAACATCCTGACTTTATATTGAAAAAACAAATGGCATTTGTACGAGAGCACTCACATCAAATTTGAAATGGAAGACAGACTCTGCTGTGCTAGAATAAGTCCTAATCTATGATTGCCTTGGTTTGGTACACGCATGTAAAGTGTCCTGGTGTCATCACATGCCTCAGATTAAACAAAAGGCTATTTTATCCTCAGAGGCCTGAAGTGTTTTAGTCAAGTCTATTGAGACAATGTGCTTGCCCCATGCATATTTCACGTGTTTTTCCCTATCTTTTTGCTTCTAATCTCCTGTTATTGAATGTCTGCTGCATTTAGTTTTTGCTGGGTTTAGAACTCTGGGCACTTTACCACTGTTTATCAGTGATAAAGTGCAAGTATTTGATTTACAGGTAAGTCCCTAGTAAAGTGCACTGGGTGTGCCCAGGGCCTGTAAATCAAATTCTACTAGTGCTCCTGTAGCCCTGATTGTGCCACCCACATGAGTAGCCCTGCAAACAAGTCTCAGGCCTGCCACTGCAGTGTCTGAAAGTGCAGTTTTTAAACTGCCATGACGATCTGGCAAGTGTACCCAGTTGGCAGGCCCAACCTTCCCTTTTTCTACCTGTAGGTCACCCTTAAGGTATGTTCTAGGTAGATCCATGGGCAGAGTGCAGTGCATATGAAAGGTAGGGCATGTGCCGGTGTATTTTACATTTCCTGATTGGAAATACCACCAGTTTTTTTAAACTCTATTTTAAGGATTATCCTTGCCACAGCTTAAAATTGGAGCCGTTTTGTAATATTTTGCAAGTATAACTTTAAGTTGGGAAGAGATAGAGATTTCAATTTTGGGTTCCCTGAACTCAAAATTTAAGAATACTTAATTTAATGAAGTTGTTTTTAAGTTGTATGTTTGAAAATGGCAATTTTAGAAAGTGGGCATTTTCTTGTTTACCATTCTGTGCCTCTTCCTGCCTGTGGAATCCACGTCTGATTTAGACTGACAGTGGGCTGTTTATGCATTCACTCTAGACAGTCACACAAAGGGAGATGAGATGTGCACTGCATATCCTGAAGGCCCATCTCCTCGTTGATGGGTTTCCTCAGCTGCAATGGTTGGAGGATTTTTCACCGACACCTGAATAGGGTTATGCCTGTCCTCACAGAAAGCTGTCTCCACCCCATGTAGTGTGTCTAGAGCCAGGTCAGGGAAACTACAAATACTTTCCTTTGAAGTATGCCTACTTCAAAGTAAGAAGCCGTTATAAGTACTGGAGCTGTGACACCATAACTTCAGAACACTTATGGACTAAGAGGAAATTCTGCCAATAAGAAGAGCTAAAGAAGCTGTAGGAGAGGAACTCTGATTGTTGCTGTGTTGTGCTGGCCTACTGCTTGCTGCCTCATTTTTAGAGAGTGAAAGGACTGGACTTCAATTCATAATCGTACTTCCCATGGCTCTCCAAGGGCTTGTGTGTACTTGCCTCCTGTTAAGAAGTATAAGGGCCATGAAAGTCGCAGGGCCATCAAGGACTTTACCTGCAGCCCCTGAACTCCTCTGCTGGGAGTTCTGACCTGCCATGTGGTGCCAATTCAAGTTCTGGGCACTAGCAGATGGCTTCTGCTGCAACATAGGTAGAGAATCCACGCGCCGGATTTCAGCGCTTGTTTTTACCCTCTGCAAGCTTGTTGTGTGGTTGAAAATCCAATGCATCACTGCGGTGTGGCAGAAAAATCGACCCAAAGCCAGTCGTGCTGGTCCAAGATCGCCACCATGTCGCCGACATCTGAGAAACCCACTCCGACGCAGTCCCTGCTGTGCAGCTAAAGATTCAACGCTCACCTGCTCATGGTTGTAAAAATCGATGCAGAGCCTGTTTCAATGCTGCTGCATTGACCACAGGATGTCTGGATTTTCCACGCATCACACCTGTGTGCCAAGTTCTTCATCGACATTGCCCAGAAGTAAGGAACCGAGGCCGTGTGTCCGCATATTGATGGATCACCTCCCCTCACAGCAAGGAACCAATGCATCATGTCCCCTGATATGAACAGCAATACAGTGAAAACACTACAGAGGGACACCATAAAGGTTTTTATAAAAATAAGTATTCTTTATATAGACCTAACACAAGACTACAAATGACAAAAATCCACAATAATGTATTTAAGATTGACTTAAAGATGGTAGAAGTTACTTTGTTCAAGTTGGTGATAAATGCGGCATAGTTCTCACAAAAGTAGCTAGATGCGTAACGCAAAACAAACAAAAGGCTCGCAGAGGGAGATGCGTCGGTTCCGGGCTCCAGGGGAGTTGATGCATCGTGCCACAATGCTTGTGCAGAGTAGGAGTTGCGTCTTGATCCTTACCGGAGTAGAGATAATGCGTAGATTCTCATCCTACGGCCTGGTTGCGATGTGCAAGATGGCGCCTCGATGCAATGTGACACTCGGGTGCGATGCGAGAAGTTGGCTCCCTTGATGCGACGACATGAAGATGATGCGTGCATGCCCAGCAGCCTTGCGGCAAACTCTGTAGCTTTGGAGCCGTGACAGGCCCTGCGACATGCTTCTCCGGCGATGCGACGACGACCCTGCGGTGGCGAGACGCTTCTCCGGTGATACGTCGGGTAACAGCTTCGATGAAGTCACGCTTCTTTGGCGATGCGGCGGCAACCTCGGTGACGGCGACTCGCTTCTCCGGCAATGCGATGGCAACAGCTACGACTGCGGCATGCTTCTCTTGATGTGTCGTGCTTCCAGCTCCCAGCAAGACGCAGGCTTTTGTAGACAGAATTCCCAGCAAGGAAACTGAGGGGAGCTGGAGGTGAAGTCTTTTGTCCCTGAGACTCCAGCCGGAGGCAGACACAAGTTCAAGCCCTTGGAGTAATATTATGCAAGATGATGAAAGTTCTTTAAAAATTCCTTCTCCTTTCCTTGGCAATTAAGAAACCACTTCAGGCCAACCCAGCAAACAGCACACTGGCAGAGGGGCAGTCCAAACTCCTGCAGCTTCCTTGGTTCTTCTCCTTGACAAAGGTTTGTCTTGTTCCAAGAAGTGATCTTAAGTTCTTGGGTTGGGTCCCAATATTTATACTACTTTTCTCTTTGTTCTCTGAAGGCAGAGAGGCCTCTGCCTAGTCCAAACCAGTTCTGGAGCACACTGTTTACAGGACTCCTTCTTTCCTTTCACAGTGCAGGGCAGAAACATCAGACGCCCCACAGGAGGTGGAGCCAGCAATCAGGAGGGAAGGCATAGCCCTGGAGCACTCTGTTGACATGACTCCTTCTCTCCTTTCACAGTGCAGGGCAGAGACATCAGACACACCACAGGGGGTGGAGCCAGCATTGTGGAGGGAAGGCACAGCCCTATTCAGGTCCCAGGTGCAACTCCTCCTCCCATCTAGATGCAGATCTCTCTATTCACCACTGGGCGGACTCATCCTGTCTCCTGGAATCCCCCAGCCATGTCACTCAAACTCCATACAAGGAATGCACAACCTAGCTGAGGCAGGCTTGGATAGTTAGACAGGAAAATACCTGCTTTCTAAAAGTGGTATTTTCAAACACAGAATGTTAAAACCAACTTTACTAAAATATGTATTTTATTATTCTGAGTTCAGGCATACTAAATTCAAATTTCTACCATGTTCCCTGAGTCAGTTAGGATTATAAGATGTAATGATGTAACTGCCCATTCTGGCCTATGGAGAACAGGTAGTCTTGCAATAGCGAAAAACGAAAATGGCTGTAATTCACTATTAGGACATGCTACACCCACCAGGGCATGTCCTACCTTACACTTACAATGCACCCTGCCCTTTGGCCTACCATAGGGGTGTAAAACACAACTTAACAGAGGGTCCAAGGGGAAAAAAAGATTTAAGGCCACTCAGTATCCTATCCCCCAATCTAACTATACTAATAACATGAATGGTTACTAATGGTCTAGTAGCATGTGGCTAGAAAGGGAATCTGCAGTGGCATAACCTGTGCCTAAGAATTGTGTGTGTTGCACAAAGAATGGAAAAGAAACCATCAGCCCACGCAATGGCAGAGCATCATCATCTAGGATTTTGTAGAAAACTGTTTTAGGTATCTCACTCGTTGTTATCGTGAGATATCCTAGTATAGATCCACCAGTGATGTGAAAGGCCATAAACATGAATTTGGTGGTGCTGAAAAAATAATTTGCAGTGTTATAAATGTGAAAACAAAACATGAATATGAAGTTAAAATTAACTATTATGATGCCAAAGAACAAATTTATTATGGGGTCATCATAATGTCAAGGTTAAAAATAGTGAATAGATAGTATGAAAAAATGGTAACTATCTTCTGATGGTTAAGGAGGTCGACATGTTTCAGCCATCCAAGGTCGGTAGGTAGACCAGTAGCTTTCTTCAGGACCAAGTTAAGAACACTACTGCAAAATGAAGTGAGAAAAAATATATAACAAAGATACGTCCTACCATGTGTCGAGTTTCAAAGTGTAGGAATGATGTCTCTGTAATTGAATTCTTTTCCTGAAAAATAAACATGTACATGTATACAAACACAGGCAGTCTGACGAAACGCCACTGTAGAAACATGTAAGTAGCCACAACAAATATACTGTAAAAATATTTTATCAGCACTCTGGTTTGGTATCCATATAGTATAACAACTGAACTCACCCAGAAGAATCTTGGGATCAGACCTCACCTCTCCTGGCGCTCGCTCAGGCAATGAGGCCCCGCTCTAAGAATATGAAAAAGATGGCATAGGACCAAGGATTATCCCTTCATTCTTATCATAAAACCTTGGTACTGTTATTTAGCAAAAAAGGGGGGGCAGTCTATAGCAGACCATCGTGTGTCAAATGACGACTGTAAAATTGTATCCCATAAGTGGTCGGAAAACCAAAGTGTGTAATGTAAGATTTAGTTAATTGGTCTATGTAATAGGGCATAAGCTGGTATTATGCCCAGACTCACTTATATACAGACAGTGCTCTCGCCGCATAGAATGAAAGGGTTGCAGCGGGTCAATGTCCCAGTGTAAATGATAATCAAAACGCCCCTGTTCTAGAAGGCTCCTAGTATTTAAATGGCTCCTAGTATCTAAAAGCCAATCTTCAATAGCCCAATAAAGAAAGACGTGTGGCCAAAAGTAAGGCGCCGGTTAAAAGATCTCAGAAGACGCCATCCTAGTGCCTTGCCACCATACCTGTCCGTCGGTACCCAAGCTTCGTTCTAAGCTGAGGGGGAGGTACCGAACGGAACAGGAAGGCTGCCTTTTATATCCTGTTTCCGTACTATCTGTTAAGGGCATGCGGACCAGAAAGGGAACCATTCAGAGAACCGGAAACTAGCTGAGTTTCCGGTTCACTCGCAATTTGATTGGAAGACCTGTTGGAAGGCGCGTGTCTCCAATGTAGTGTCGTGTATATGTGTCGGACCAGAGAGGAAACTAGTACGAGTTCTTTTGTTATGTGCTCCTTGGTAGCGCATATCATCCTCACTGAACCAATCAGGTAAAATGAAATTACGGAAGAAAAATGCAGCGTAAGCGTGCAAGCTTCAAGGAGGAGCGATAGTAATTCTGTTTCCGCGCTATCCGTTAGGCATGCAGACCAAGGGGGGGACTTGTTCAGAGCCTAAAAGACTAGCTCCTAATGTGATTGGAGGACCTTTGCAGGGGCATGTATTTCTCTGAAAGCGTGCGCTTGTCTCCGATCTAGTGTGTATCTGTATCAGGACTGAGCAGAATTATTTCATGTTTTGCTCTGTTGTTGCTCTCATTCGGAAAACTGCAATGTAGGCGTGCAAGCCTCAAAATAAAGCACAATAAGCGTGATTGTTCCACTAATGTTGTTTGAAGTGTCGCTCATGCGCATTCTCACCTACGGACCATAGGGGTGTCTGATATGAAGAAAAGGGAAGGTTTAGGGACTGGCAAGTGGGTGCACTTGCCAAGTCAACATGGCAGTCACAGACTGAACACAGGCCATGCAATGGCAAGCCTGATACACACTTTACAAGCTGCTTCTGTGGATGGCTCAACCAGCGCAGCACGCTTACCAGCAGCATGTGATTTACAAGCACTTTACTAGGGTTTGACAAGTAAATCAAATAACCCAATCATGGAATCACTAATTAGTACATCAATTTAACTTAGGGAGCACTTGCACTGTGGCACTGAATAGCAGTGGCACAGTGCCCAAAGCATACAACCAGCAAAACACATCAAAAACAGAGGAGGCAATCAGTAAAAATGGAAGGGAGACACACGCCAATGATACCAGGTCTAACAGATACACTGGTCAACTGGGTTATCTTCTCATCTTACCACTCATAACTACATTTATATTATCTCCCTTAAATCTACCACCTATATCTCCGAACTCTGATTTACAGGTATCTAACAGCCGCGGCCCATCAGTACGGGTGGATGGTCCATGTCCCTCACTTTTTCTCTGACAAGAAGAGTGTCTGTAAGGCTGAACAAAGGTCAGAGTGACAGAGACTCTTCCTTTTCAGGTCAGGCAGCCAGGAGCAAGACATGCGCTAAATGTGCAGGCGCCTGAATGCCTGAGCTGAACTTTGCCAGGAAGAAGATTTCACAGCCCTGTGAGCAGGAACTCCTCAGCCTGGCAGAAGCGCCTCTGGGCCTTCCCCCTCTTTATGAAAGGCAGTGTCACTGATTGCCTCAGACATGGGCACTTCAGCTTTGAGCCCCTAAGTGCCCAGGGCCAAGTGTCAATCAGGAACACCTCATTACAGAGCAGAGTGGGGTCAGCAGTCTTACTGACCTCATCCCACTCAGTGACAAGTGAGGTTCTGCTGACTATTGCTGACCTAAAATCAGCCAATGATGGAAGGCAGCAGTCCCAACCCTCCCGGGTCCTCCCACTCTTTCCTCCTGGAGAACTGCAGTGAAGACAATTGTTATGTTTTTTGATGTTTCGTGTGTGCATGAAGGTATGTATGTGTATGTGAGTGAGTGTTGTGAATGGGTGTGTGTTGCGTGTGTGTGAATGCATGTGTGTGATGGAGTGTGTGTGTGTACATGTGCCCCCACCCCCCTCCCTGCTAAAAATGACCGGCCCCACTGGTATCTAATGGTGCCATACATTACTTAGCGCTGTGCTGTCATAGAATGCAGATTCAGGCTCTCCTTTACAGTTACTCACTGTTTCGTCAAACATACTATAAGTGTGAATGAGTGTGTATACATATATGCCAGCACCTATAATTAAATATGTGTGGCCCCCATCCCTAATGTCTTTATTTGCTTTCTGAAAGCAGCAGACCCTATCTAGAATAACCTCACCAATAAGATCACGCATTAGTCAGTTTCAATTTTTTTCTTTATGATTTTCAAAAGAAAAATTATGTCTCCGATTATGTTTGCTAGTTGATAAGTCATGCATTTAGATGAATACGTTGAAAAGTAAACACGTCTTTATAAAATGAATGTTATGTGGAAGGGTTTTCAGTACTGAATTTTGCAATGCTCACTATCAATTAAAGTTGCTGCACAGGCACCAACAGCTCTGTAGTGATGCAGATTGCTGAAATGAAGGCATAATGGTCTACTGAGAAATACAAACTGGCAGTATCCCAGATGCAAACATCTGCCCGATATGTTGAAATATTTATGAGCCATGGCTGCAATGGGCACTTTTGATGTAACAGAATTAGTGCGCTGTGGTTTGTACTTACCCTTCAAAGCACTGACTGCTCCAAAAAAAAAAAAAGAACGGAATAGCTTAGTGGCAGTTTTCTTTCCTTGCTTCGATGCCAGTACATTTGCCTCGGGACTGCGTTTTCTTTATTTATTTCTACTGAGAGAATACACGGGCTAGAAACTGGCATTTCTAAGGCGCTATGCAAATTCTTTCTTAAACATCACGATACTTAAGCTGTGAAATGAGGAGGGTGAAGACGTTTAGTAGAGTTTAGTTACCTCTATCTTCCGGTCATAAATAATGCTGCCTTCCGAGACTTTTCTATATTTGAGATACTCCAATTGCAAACCATAAACCAGTCCTCCCCGGTAAGGGTTTATGAAGACAGTTTAATAAATGACTCTACAGCCAGTTTAATTTTAAAGTGAAGCATTGAACGGTTAATGATCCTATAAACATATTAACATCCTAAAACCTAGCTTCAAGCATCTAATAATCTAAACAAATACACAATCGTTCAGGTTTCATTAGTCTGTGAACGACTAAGGCGAAAAAGTACCTATGCACGATCTAATTAATAAGTCTGTTGTGAATTAAATAATGTATTATTGATTTATCTTGCATTTGGCAGCACATTGGGAATGTGCAGTGTTTGTTAACAGTAAGCGCTGTTGGTTGAGTTAGAAGAGGATGAATCATTACGCAACGATTTTGGCATCTGTATCAGCATCATGTATTTCAGAATAGGCGAATGCTGTATTCAGTGCAGTGAACTTTAGTGTTGGAAGCAGGGGACGCATGAATCTCTTAAATTGGATTATGGGATATTTAATGTATTGATTTAAATGTTTGAAAGCCCTTCCAAGGTGCTGGAAGTGATCCTGCTAGTAGGCACCGATTGTGAGCGTAAACAGATAAGCTATAGTGCATTCGTCACAGACAGTTAACACCATATTTACAAACTTCAAAAAGTGATAGAGGCATCCTTGTGGCCACAGAGTATCACTTTGAATTTGTTTCGAGATTCTGTTGTGAAGAAGGCTGATCTTCAGTTTATTTATTTATTTAAACATTTCTATAATCTCTCAGTGACTGAATCAATAAACATGTAAAAAAAAATCACAGGAACATATCTGATGAGATGGGTGATAATAAACTGGTTAACTAAATGTATGCCGGAATAGAAGACAGGTTGTGTGGCACATACAAGACTGCCTAAAGAGATGGGGGGCATTGATTATTGGGGATCTTAAGAGTGGGTGGGGAAAGAAGTCAACTGACTAATCAGAGTTTTAGGAATTGTTTAAACAGATGAGCCTTGATGTGTATCCTAAATGTTAGAAACGGATGGATAAAGTGAATTCCACGGTGAAACAACAGGAATTCGGGAGAACGTTTGTTTGCTGGCAGTGGATGACTTGAATGTCGGAACTTCAGAAAGTAGAAAGTCCTTGCTTTTCAGGCCTATCCAACTTGGTTGGGCCATCTCCCAATAATAATTGAAAAGATCAAAGGAACTCCGATTTAAGGCACTTCCAACTTTCTGCCAGTTTGTCAGATGTATTTATGGGATGGTCAGCTCCCGAATTGTTGCCAATTTGGGCAATTAATGGGATAGTCAGCTTTTATTGGACAGCAGTCAGTGTTTCTCCACAAAAGTAAAGTTTTTAGCTTCTATGCACTGGAACTGCCACTGTTATGCTACTGCAGGTATGCTGAAAAACCAAGCCAGGTGCTTTTATTCCTGTTCGGAGGTGATGTTGCCTGGCAGGTCTAGCTGAACTATTGCTTTTGGAGCAGGACCAAGTTTAATTTGCATATGAGTGATATCTTTCTAGAGTGGCATATTGAAGAAAACCCGGTGGACTGGAATGCAGCCCCAAGTAATTACCCTGATAAAATTACTTCTAGCATTCCACCCATCATCTTTTTTTTCTATGCTAGAACGGGTATATCCAGACATAGGACCTGTGCTTACTGTGCCATTGGACTCAAGTTGTAACTCGCTGATAAACCCATATAGAACTGTTCTGGAGTTACTTGAGGTGCTGATTAGACATGGACATGTCAGGTATTTCAAGCCAGACTCCTCTTGCTGAGCAGAACCAGATCCAATTAGCATATGTATAGTCTCTGCCTAAAGTGGTATGATGAACTGGAAAGAGACCCCAAATGATTACCAGTGACGGAGGTTTTTAACTAAATATTTATTTCTAAGAAAAAGAACACATAGAAATACACTTAATTCGACAGACTTTACATTTAAAATAATATACAACAGACTGTTCCAGATTATCCAAGTAGCCAATAGCATTGCAAATCTCACTGTTTACTAACATACTAAAATGTACAAAATTGCTTTCTCATAAAAATGCATGCTATAAACAGCGTAGTACATCAATAGTAATGGACAATCAAAAACCACAACCCTTGTCAGGAGGAACCACAAAAAGTAACTAAATTAACCTGTGTTTGACCCTTTTGGAGCTCAGCACAAAAGCAGTCAGATTTAACTAGGAGGCAATGTGTAAAGTGTGTATACCTTCCACAAACAGTAATAAAGTGATACAACAACAGAGGAAAATTCCCAAACCAATTTGGAAAAATTGGGTACATTTTAATAAATAAAATAATATCAGAATGAAAAAAACTCCAATCAGTATAACCAGAGATATTTAATTTTAACGTTTTTAGTGAAAATAAGAATGAAAACCACAAAGCGCCACCCAGGGTCATCCGGTTGCGCTGGTTACAAAGAAAAGTCGCAAGTTCAGGCTGACCATAATGGAGCTCAGGTTGAATATAGGGACCAGTTATTCCTGCTAAAGAGTCGAGTGCAAACAGTTCTCTTGATGTGTGTCACAGGTGGTGGTTGCTTTAGTGCAAAGAGCCAGTTTGACGTCATGGGTGGCCATTGTTGAAGCTCCACATTGGTGGTTGTCGCTGGCTGTCTTTGCTGCAGCATGAAGTGCAAGTCTCACATTGCAGATCGTTACTGCCTGCTCAAAGAAGATGGTCTCACTACAACTTTGCATTGCCCGTCATTACGGGTGATAAAAACGGTCCTCTTCAGGATTTTCACATTTTTTCAGGAGGAGTACAACATGATACCAGCCAAGGGTCCAGGACCTAGGGAGGCACCTCTTGGGGATGAGGGACTCTCTCCAGCAGAAGCCAACAGGACTCAGCAGGTCCAGTTGCAACTAGTCAATTTTGCAGTTGCAATAAAGAAGCTGAACCCCGCTGTGTATCTGAAGCTCACACAGGAGGTCACTCATCTGACACTTGTAGTCACTCGGGCTAACCTGGGATGAAGGAAAGCAAGTTCAATCTTCATTCTCAGACAGCAAGACAGTCCTTCCAGCAGCAGTGCAGGTTTCTAACAGCAGGGCAGTCCTTTTCTTGTAACTTCCAGCAGTCCAGAAGTATTCAGATAGTGGTTTTGGAGGTCCAAAATTAATACCTGGTATCACACTTTATGTGTGGGGGACTCCTTCTTGTGAGCCCACTCCTGGTTCTAAAAGGTTCTTCCCCTGAAAAGGCAAGGCAGGACTGGTGTCATGTGTCTTTGACAGTGCATGATGCAAACCCCTTTGAAGTGTAAGTGAGGTTGAATACAGCACCTCTCCAGTCCTCCTGCCAGGATAGCACATTCTGTCTGGTCTTACTTTCTGGAGGGAAACAGCCTTTACAACATAACTGTTACAATGCATGCCTTTACATTGCATGTCGTTGCAACGCAAAAGGTGTGCAGCAGTGGGTAGAAGGTGTTGGATTTATCTCCAACACATTCCCTACTGTTGCACACACTGGAGTTGGAATAAAAAATTAATGTATTCCAACTTCCAGCGTACCCCCAACAGAAAGTCAGAGTGAAAATTTGCGTTGCAACGGCATGCGATGTATTAGCATGTGCTGTAACGTCACATATTCTTTTCTGGAAGCAACACACAAACTCTAGCAACAGAGGCATTCACAGTCATGTGGCAAAGGACACTGTCAGAAAGCACATATGGTTGCGACAAAAAAATGCCAACTTTCTAAAAGTTATATAAACATAGGGGGTTGGGTCCTTAACAACATCCACCATGGACCTCTGTAAACACAAAAGCAAAACAATAGGTGGCTGCGGGATTTAAACACATTTTCACTTTTAGGTAAAGATCATTTTACTCAATAAACGTGACCTCTGATTCTGTTTTACACATAGCTTCATTACTTTTCAAGCTTCATTATCATTTCAAAGAAGAGAGTGATACCAACTATCAATTCAGAGATGCGAAAATTCTAAAAAATATTGTGCTCAATCTAAAGATAACAAACACATATTGAAGCATATTTAAAGTGACAAGGAAAAACATGAAATTCAGAGTTCAACCAGTCCTAAAATTGAAGAGCCAGAGCGTAACATTAACAACAGACACTCTTAGTACACAGTATTGGGTTCCAGACTCATCTAATATGGACTTTTTTATGGAAATATTTTTCACACAAACCTAATTTTTCACACATCCATATTGATGTGCGTTGTGCATGGATACCCCATTATTCATGGCCTAGGCATTTTGAACCCCAGTTCCTTTATGAGTTCTCCTCAGGACAAGGGCTGAGTGATTTCTCTAACAACAAAAAAGAATTTTTATTTGACTCAGTCAGTTTTGGAAAAGAAAAGGTCAATTTTCATCCAAGTGAGAAACAGAATTTCTGAAGTATAAAAACATGTCTCTCATTTTACTCCCATCCTTGTTTGTTAAACTGAGATATCCAGAATTTACAAGAAGGTTTTACATTTAATCCAATTACTCCTTCACAGTGTGGATCTGACAGAATAAAAATAATTTATAGGAACTATAAACATATGATATGAGCCCTATTCCAATCTGGATTACAGATGGGCTGCAGCACAAAACCATGAATTATGAAGATGATGCATGACTTTTACTGCCTGCTGCATGTTTGTGCCACCTGCCTTATCATCTTTCTCAAATTGTCAATGTCCTGTAGCATGGTTGATCACCAAAGACTTCTTTAGTTTCTTGAGGCCCACATGTGAATAAAAGCTGAGATCATGAACTAATTATCAACCTTTCTAAGAAGCCCTAAGCATTTGGTTAGGGTTCAGAGTACATCTTTTATCCGGGTCTTGTTGTGTGTGGTGGTTCCCAGGTGTCAGCATTCACACTCGTTATTCACTCTGTATATAGAGCCACCTAGACTCCAGCTAAAGTAGTCGGATGTGGTTATCCACTAATTTAAAGATGACACACAGATCAATCTAAAATACCCTCAGTTCATTAAAGTTTTAAACTAATAAGTGCCTTTCTAATTTAAATAAACAGGATACTTTCAAATCTTCTGATGCCCAATCCAGAAAAAAGTAACTTATTATGTATATTTTCGCCTCAAGTCGACAACCGATAGTGACTCACATATCTCCATAGTGATGGTTTTGCGTTCTTTCTAACCAAAAAAATCAAATTCCTGGACATGTAGACCAACTCTCAATTGTCAGCACAAATTGAGCAAATAGAAATTGAGCACAGAGCCATTAATCATGCCATAAAGAAACTCAAAGCATTTCCAAACCAGCAAATTCTGTCATGAGGTGCAGGTCTTAATGGTGACCAGAATTCAATATTCAAAATACATTTTGGTGAGCACTCCAATATCATCTTTAAGCCCAATCAAAGCCCTTCCCAAACCACAAGTTTTACATACACACAAGAAATGATAATCCTAATCTCCAATTTTAGGGACTCTTGTTGGACCTGGCATCCTTGGCTTGGTTCTTCCATCCTCCAGTTTTGCTGACTTCA
Organism: Lissotriton helveticus; assembly: GCF_964261635.1. NCBI lineage: Eukaryota > Metazoa > Chordata > Amphibia > Caudata > Salamandridae > Lissotriton > Lissotriton helveticus. The sequence continues at coordinate 1,771,853,425 of NC_136063.1, forward strand.
TTTTTCCTAGCTTTAGGGCTTTGCACACTTTACCACTGCTAACCAGCGCTAAAGTGCTTGTCCTCTCTCCTTAAAACAGGGTAGAATTGGCATACACCCAATTGGCATGTTTAATTATAAGTCCTGTAGGAAAATGGTACTGAAGGTACCCAAAGTCTGTAAATTAAATGCTACTAGTGGTCCTGAAGCACTCATTGGGCCACCCACTTAAGTTGTAATTTCAAATATGCATCAGCCTGCCATTGCAACTGGTATACAAAAAGAACAATTGATGGATGTAAAGCTGCACAATTTCAATCACTCACCTCCAGTCACAGATCTGGGACTAAATCCATTGTTTTTGGCTCATCAAGCCAATTGGCAGTTCATGCGGGACTGTACCCATAGGGAGCAGGGTCAAAACTGATTTGCATATGGCTGAGCCCAAACTAAAATGGTGTGGTGAGAAAAAAAAAGAAGGATTTAGGGCCAGATATCTGCCTTGGGGTGAGTGTTTGACATTGTTCAGCATTTTGTCCATCAATTGTTCTTTATGCATTTGTCACCCCGAGTTGGATGGGTATGCCTAGACGTGGGTCCTGTGCTCACCATGCCACAGGACTCAAGCTATCCAGAATGCGGAGGGGTGATATCCAGAAACCTGTCCTAGGATGCTTGTTCCTTATCCAGGGAGGACCTGGCCTGGCAGTTCGGGCTGGACAGTTCCTATGGGGAGCAGGGTCAATGCTGATTTGCATAAGGCTGGGTTCAAACTGAAATGGAGTGGTGAGCAAACAATTATGGATTTTGGCCTACATGTATTACCAGGTTTGAGTGTTTGACACTGTTCGCATTCTGTTCATCAATTGTTCTTCTTGCATTCGTATACCCATGTGTGCAGTTTTAAAGTGCCATTTCGACCTGGCAAAATAAACCTTTTGCCAGTTCCAAACCTTCCTTTTTAATACATATAAGTCACCCCTCTTGTAGGCTCTGGAAAGCCCAGAGGGCAGGGTGCAATGTATTTAAAAAGTTGGACTTTTTAGTTCTACATGTCCTAGTAGTGAAAAACAATTACATTTGTTTTCACAACTGCAAGGCCTCCCTCTCCCATAGGATAACATTGGAGTTTACTACGTACATTTAATAAGTGATCATTTCCAAATGGGAGGAGGCATCTAGTGCATGTATGGCGTCTTTGGAATTGTAAGGATGAATCCTCTCTCATGGTGGAGTAGGAATTTAAAGTAGAATTTTAAATTGCAATTTTTGAAAATGCGACTTTACACAGTTGGCATTTGCCTGCCTTAGACAATGTAGTGCCTGCTGCCTGTCTCTGGTTCTCATCAGTGGTTATAGCTGGCAGTTGGGCTTTTTGTATTCCTCCTAGACAGCTGAGCACAGTAGAGAGCTTAGATGTGCTTGGGTAGCCTATCACTGGCAGGATGGGAGGGCGGAGTTGGCTCCAGCCCTACTTACACAATAAATAAAGATATATCCTGCCTCCACACAAAGGGCTGCCCTAGATTTATGACTTGGCTGTTTCTGCTGGCTACAGAACTTTGTGCACCTAACCCCTGCTAACCAGTGGCAAAGTGTCAGTTTCTCCCCTTTCAACATGATGCAGTTGGCATACCCCTAATTGGCACATTTAACTTACCTGTATGTCCCTAGTCAGTAATACGCAATTGTACCCAGGGCCTTTAAGTTCACTGTCACAAGTGAACTGCATCAACCCTTGTGCTGGCTACTACAGTAACAGTGTAATCATGGCTCTAGACCTGCCATGTGTAGCCTGATTGTACAGTTTTATACAACAAATTCAACCTGTCAAAACAACTACTTTTGACAGGCCTATACCCTTCTTTCAAATATATGCCACCCCTGGTTAGGCCTTAATGCCTATAAGGCAGGGTGCATTGTATTTAAATATATGACATGTAAAAGCCTAATGTTAAAATGTCCTTACAGTGAAAAGGCCCTAAAAGCTATTTTCACTGTTGCAGGTTTGGCTGTTCTATACGAAATTATTGGGATACAATACTAAATTTAATATTGTTATGTACAGCTAGGAAGTAGCTACAAATTTCAATTTGGAGTTTTTGAAATATTCATTACACACACAATTCACTGGTGAAAGTTGAATTAGTAATAAACATTTTGGCAAAAGTACTTTCAGAAGGTTACATGTTCTCTTCCTAAAATCTCTTGATATCCATTTGCATGAGCCCACCTTTCACATGACAACTAAATATATCCCTTAATGAAGTGTGAACGTGCTCCCAGAGACAAAGGCCTTGGGTCTGGGGAGGTGCTTTGTTCTGGTAGGATAGCCATCTGGGCTTTCCCAGGAAATTAATTAACTTCAAAACGGCCTACCATGTCACAGGCAAATGTTTGCTGAGTCCTGGGCAGGACCCTTCTTGTAACCCCCCAGCACAGGCAGGTTTGAATCCCAGTGGGAGAGGAGGTGCCCCAGAACTAGTTTAGAGTGACTTCAAGAGAAGGGCTGCTCATTTCCCTTGCCAGACCTCTTGGGTGGGCACACAGAATCAGCACAACGGCAAAAGGGTTTTGCCATCTTGCATTTAGGCAGAGAGGGACACTATGGGATTGTTTGCCGCAGAGCACACAAGAAGTGCTGCAAACGTGGATAGGTCTGTCCCTGGGAACCTTTACCTCATTTTTTAGGGATGGACAAGAATTCACCCAACACACACAGTGGTGCAATGCATAAATGTAGCACCCAGAGTAACCTCCTCAGAACACTTTCTGACCTGTGAAAGATTAGAAGAGGGCTGGACCTGCTTTCGGTGACCTGAGAAGAGCCTAGAAGATTAGACTTTCTCTCCCTCTTGTTCTCAGGACAAAGAACTAGACCTCAAGGGTCATAAGGTTGACCTCCTGTTGAAGTTACACTGACACAACAAGCTACAAGAGGATTTTTCTGCAACTGTGCAGATCAGTTCAATGAGACCAGCCTGGACCCTGCTGCTTTCCTCTGCTGGAGTTTTTTTTAACTCCCAAGTGCCGTCCCCGAGGTCTTAGATTCGTGGCAAATATCAAAATGTACTCCTCCTACATTTTCCTGAAACCTGAGTTTTCGAATATTTTCGAGCTTCACAAACCCATAGGGGACCGGGTCCAAACTGTGAAGCATTTCAGGAAAAAAGTGCATTGCTCCTAGACAAAAGATTCAGGTTGCTTTCTCTTGGAGCTTTTCCACAAGAGCAAATCTGGATCAGCAGGACCTTGTGGAGAAGGTATCCAGCCTCGTGCTGTGCTCTCTTCAGCTATAGCCTGTAGCCATGTCTCGCTGGAAGAATCCAGGCTCCAAAAAAGGGACAAAGGCAGAAGGTAGACATTTTCATCAGGTAAAGGCACAAATTATCTGTCCGGTAAGTGGCCTTCTCTAGGCATGAACATTTTCCAACCAAATGTCAATGGATTTAACGAGGCCTCGTCCAGCAGCTTTCCAGCCTCACGAAGGCAGTCTCAGACTTGCCCTCTGAGGATTTTTAACTTCCATTTCAGAGACTAATAAGTCCGAAGGTAAATATTCCAACCAGGTCAAAACTGGTTTCTGTATCTGGCCAGCGCTCTATTGTGGCCGGCCTTAACTTAAGTCCCTGGTACCCGTCAATCACAATGGTAGGTCTTTAATACTTTTTGGTACTATTTTCACATAAGAAAAAAAACGTACAAATTCCTAACTCAGTTTTCCCTTCTTGGATTTTTATCATTTTGGTCTCAATCTATTCATTAAAATGCCCTCTGTTTTTGTTTAATTGTTTTCGATTTTTATTGTGCTGTGCTTTGAATGTATTACTGTTTTAGTATTGCATTATTCCAAACATACTTTATACATTTCCTCTAAGTTAAGCCTGTCTGCTTTTTTTGCCATAGCTACCTGTGGGTTGAGCTCAAGTTAATTTAATGACATTAAGGGTTTACCATGACAAGGGTTGTGGTTATTACCTGAGGTGGGTACTATCCCCCTTCAATTAATACATCAATTTCTTACAGGTTTAAGCAGGGCTCTGTATTCTCTGACCATTAATTACATCTCATTTTATATCTATCGGAAGTTCTGACAGTTTAAATCACCTATCATGTTTTATTGTTGGAATATGCTAACATGTTATTTGACAGCTGATCTCCCAAGACTTCTCATGTTGGATGCTTAATTTTTGGGATCTCTATTCAGGGCTAGGCTGAATTGGAAAGTGCGAGTCTCAAAGACTTCTTCATGTTTTCTAAAACTTTTTCTAAGATGTGTATGTGTCTGGATTTGTTCCCCTTAAGACCACTTCATATTATTCTGGGTATAGTGAGGATCCCAGACCCTTACCGTAAAGAAGCAAACGGCCCTTACCATATAGGAAAATGACAGGATGAATTTTATCTTTGCCTCAGGATAGAGGAATGAGAGATTTAATAATCCTCTCCAGAAGTATGGAGTTGGAAGGGGGAGGAGACATATCACCCAGGGTACTAGATAAAATGAGGGGAAAAAGCAACGACTCTCTAGTCCTTAACATCTATTCTAGAATGTGTACTACAATCAGTAAACTGTCCTTACCAGTCCACTGGTTTAACCCAGTTTGCTATAACAAAGTTTAAAAAAAACCTTTTTAAAATGTACCTTTACACTATTTATCAAAATTCCACTTTACCATTGGATTAAATTCATCATACCAGGTCAATAATAAATTATTTCTCTGCCATTCTCCCAGACTGAGACATGCAAAACATTTATATTTAGAGTCAGGCATGTCCCTGGGAAATGATACTTTTCCTTAATATTTAGTATAATCCACTTTTATATATTAAGCCCCCAGTCTTGTGGGGTTGCAAGACACAATCTGAGGTGACCTAACATATACATGTAGGTGTCCTGTCAGGAACTGCAGTGATTTTAAGACTCTAGGTCAATCAGAGCACAATTGTGTTCTCTTGGAACAATCCACAATTGTCATACATGTGAGTGATATAAGTAAACACTCCAGTTGACATATGACATTTGACTTCCATATGCTAGGGTATTCCCAGCACAAACTAACCTTGGCCTTATTGAAAGGTAAACAAAACAAATAGGTGCATTAAGGAGGGAGCGCGTGGACTGTGGCATGTATGGCAGAGCCCCAGTTTATATAGTGAAACTACCAGCAAAAATAGAGTCCACAAAAGGCCAAACAATAGGGGAGCCCTGTCAAATAATTTAAATTGCCACCAAGGTTTAGTCAAAAGTAATTGATGGTAGTGGGCCAACAAAATATCCAAAACTCATTATGCTCCACAGAAGAATCTGGCAGCTACTTCATCATGAAGCTTATATCAGGATTCACTTTTGGCAGTCGTTTTTTATGTTTACCTCTGATCTGCACCAAATGCTAGTTCCCTCTCCTCAAAGAATCAGAAACCGCAGGTTCTACTCTCACAGACAAGATGAGAGTGACATAATAGTTCATGGATTAAGTTGAAGGTGGTGAGTTTGCCATCCTAACATTTCCCCACTTATAGGAGGACTTATATCTGCCTGTCAGGTTTTGAGAACCCTTCTCCTCATCTCTAAACCCATACATGGGCTGAATGGGTACATTGCACAGCTGTAGAAGGAACATAGGGACGACTTTCAAAAGGTAACTATGCAAAGGTAAGAGGAAATACTAGACTGAAGTTGACTGCGCACTGGGATGGAGCCTTCTTCAGCTTTGTGAGGGACTGAAAATTTGGGTGCAAAGTATAGTATAGTGGAAAGCTGAACAAATCACCTAACATTGGCTAGTTTCTCCAATATATTCTTTCACTCCTGGAATACTTTTTTTGCCTAAGTTACCCTGGGAAGTGACCCTTCTTGCCTGGAAATAAGCGTCTATTTCAAATCTGTTATTTAGGCTACTCCTTTTTGTCTATCCCCAATTCCACTGTAAATTCTTCCACAGATTCATACCCTTCCCCACTTGCATTGGATTGTATAAGGCAGTGGCGGTGGTTTCCGGTAGTCCTCACCGGCAATTAATTGCCACATGGTGACGCTGCATATCTCATTTACAAATCAGGGCAAGAACATTTGTTTATTTATTCAAATACTGTAAAAATGACTAATTCCTGCCGCCCAAGCCATTCTTGTAGCATTGGGGGCATGGAATAGTCTGAATTGTCACACCTGTAGCAGTGTGATGGTCATCAGTTATGTTGGTACTGTCATTGACAGCATTAGGAAGGGCAAAAGGTGTCACAAGCTGCAGTTGCCCCCTGTCGAGGGCCCTGGCTCTTATTGTTAAAAAATGAAGCACCAGTATAAGGTGTGCCGTCCCTTTCTGAGAAGAACATTCATGTAATAGTGCTCTGATGGGTCCAAATATTAACTGTCTATTGGGTTAGTTCCTTCAGCACTAACATATGCCTGTGTTGTTTCGTTGCTGAGGAAACCTTTGCTGAACTCATAGATTATTTGTGACTTTGTCCCATTTCCATTGTTCCATGTCTGGTTAAAATTCTCAAATATATGATTTCCTCTCGCTTTTGAGACTACAGTAAATTAAGGGTTTCATTAAACCATCAAATTATCTTGTTGATTTTCTGCAAGGATTTGAGTCGGTATTGTGCCCTTTTGGATCACTCCAGTACTGGAAGCACAGTGTATTTTGGACCTGTTGGTGCCTTGTGAGACTCTCAATCACAAACTTAGTCGGCTACCTCTGGGAGACCACAATAGGGACAGGGTTTTCTTGTGCCTATTTAGCCCCATCAGTCTGTCTCAATCCGCTATATAAGAGGTTCACAAGGACTTGGCAATGAGACTCATTGGATTTCCTGTAGCGAACAGAGGAACTATTCTATCTTAAACAAAGGATTGTAATGACAAAGAAAGAAAACAACATAAATAGTGTGTGAGATAATATTAAGAGGAGCCACTGGCCAGTGTGTTACTGCAATCTTGACCTCCAGTAACAAAAAGCTGCAGTGCTTCACACTTGCACTCCAACCCACCCCCACCTCTCCCAGGGAGTGTGGCTGGCCCTATAAAATTGCCAGGGCTGCTTCGGGTACCCAGTTCAGTCCTGCTTAGAGGTGACCATATTATGTATGAAAAAGGTTTAGACCTGTTAACGGGTTTATTTTGACACGTCGGTTGCAGTATTTGAACTGCCACTGCTATAGTGGTAGGCCTGAAGCCATTACACTGTCTCACTATTAACATATTACTTACAGGCCTTGAGCACCCTTGGTACCATATACTAGAGACTTATAGGTACTTTAAATATGCCAATTTGGAATAAAAGCAACTCTAACATGTATTAGTGGTCAGAGCACATTCACTGGCCCTGGTTAGCAGAGTCCTAATGCCCAGAGACAAAAACACAGCAGCACCAGTGCCCTAAACATGGTGGTGACCACGCAAAAAGAGACGATTAGGACAGCTGTCCTAATCGGGTGTATTTGCAACACCAGTCTCAATGTATGTGTAGGCGAGCATGTCACATTGCAGGCGTCGGTCTGGCAGGCTGTGCGAATGCATGCCTGTTCCCATTTGTGATGGAGTCTAGGAGGATAGCAGCGACAGTCGCGCGCAGCACGCAGGCAGGCGTGAATGCTACTATAATAGATGCGCCTTGGCGACGATAAACAATGATTTACTTACAGATGTTCCGTGATGTGCTCCGCTGCTCTCACTTAAACTGACATGATTTTTTAAATGCCATTACCTCTCTTTAACTGCATCGGAGAGAAGTTTGAAATGATTCTGCATGACATACGGGGAGACTGCAAACTGTCTCGCGCACTATCAGAACAGGCTAATCTGATTTTCATACTTGCAATAAACAATAGCTCTGTGCTGCTAGGGGAAAAGGGGGCTTTCATTTACAGCGCATCTGTATCGACGGGCTCATCTCGGGGGCAGCACGAAAGGTCACCGAGTGAATGCAGCGAATGGAAAGTATGGCTGCAATATTGCAAATTTGAAGGCACTGATAGAGTTCTATTCCGGTGACAGCCGATGAGATGAGTGTACCTGAGGTATCTTAAATCTCGTATGGATTAGATAGCGGTTTATCACCGGGAAGCAGGCCACTCAGAGTAAAGCAATCCCTTATCTTGTCCGCTCTGTTTGAAAATGACAGGCGCTGGAAGCCTGGCGCGGGCCACCAATTGAAAGCTCGTGTCACAAGGTCTGCGGTGTCACCGAGCTTGAATAACTGCCTCCAGTGACAGAGGATAGGTGGCCTTCTCCTCACAATACGCCATTCTCTGCTGAAATTTTTTTATTAGGCCACCTACACCATAAAATAAAGTTCATATGACATTTATGTTTCTATTATTTATGAGCCACGAGGCAATTCATTTTATGACCTTCTCCTGCCTTTCGTCTTATTTCCTCCTACTGTCTCACTTGTATAGAAGTAGAATGAAATGCCTCTTATTTTTTGTATTTTAGACTTTTAGACACTTTTACTAGACAAGATAATCAGCAGAGCTAAATGTGGCTGCCACTGTCCACTCTGAAATTTTAATGCGGCCGAGCACGTCCTGGCGCGTGCTTGTGACCATTTACAAATGGAAACATAAATAAGAAATACAAATCATAACTAATTGCCTCTGTACCCTGGGCTGCAAAACCTACAATGAGTGATGCGGCCTGGGAAGATTGTTCAAATGGGAGGCTTCATAATTGCTTGTGTCAGTTAGTTTTGCAGTAACTACTTAATATATGTCAATGAATTCATTAAATAATGGCTAACTATGGACAACCTGTCCGAACAATTCTGCAGTTTGTTAATTTACATCTTTATTGAACCTGAAGATTCCCTATAGACAATGGGATGAAAGTGGCTAGCTTTGCTGAGTCAGGCCTTAGCAGACTTAATCACTAAACTGCGTGTGTTTGTGCTTTGTTCTTGCCGGTGGAGTTGCTGTGCAGGTGCAATGCTGCATTACAAGTTCAACAACGAATTCTCACTACCAAGCAATGCTCACCAGCCTAGTTTTGTGTTACTGCAATAACATCACGTGATTAATACTAAACGAAAGGAAACATCCCAGTGTTTCAACAGCTATCACAATATAGGCAAAAAGTTTATTTAGTGACAAACATGTCGCTGCCCAGGACAGTTCAGCAATGATAAAAGATGTCACACCCATACACTGACCCACAACGTATTTTCAGTGCTCACTAAAAGGAAGCCACCACGGAGCCGCCCTGCCATTGTTTCCAGAATACAGTAAAAGATACACGAGTGAAAGTTTAAACAGGTCCAACCACTGATTTTTGTGGGACCAGGTCAAACAGTTGATGTATGTCACACCTCTTGTTTTGATACAATTAGAAACTCGTTCTATGACAAAACTATTTAACGTTTTCCCTCTAATAACAAATCATCAGAAACTGTGGGGCATATTATCAAGGGGGTTTATCTCTGCTTTTTTGGCTTTAAAAGCCAAGAAAGCGGAGATAAAATTATCTCCCGATTACCTAGCTGTCGCTAACACCAGTTAGCGACAGCTAGTAGGAGATAGCGACCATCTTGGGCCCTGCTTTGCATGTCAGTGATATTTATCACCAATGACATGCAAAGTGGGCGTGCCAAGATGTTAGCGACTGGAAACAGTCGCTAACTTCACTATCTCCTATTACCAACTTTTGGAGATATTCGCGCTAAGCGCGAATATCTCCAAAAGCTAACACCTGCCCTGAGCAGTTCTTAGCCATGTTATCCAATGGGAGGTGGATAACATGGCTAAGAGCAATAGCTCGGTAATGCATGAATATCGCGGACTTTTCAGTGATATTCATGCGTTTCGGACGATTTTTATCGCTTAGGAGATAAACCTTGATAATAGCAAGGTTCCTAAGCGATAAAAATCGCCGCAGCTCGGCGATAAAAATATCGCCGCTAAACCAACATAGCGATAATTATCGCTAGTTGTTGGTAATATGCCCCTCTGTCTCAACGGACTTCTCCCATCCAGCGGAACAGCTATCCCTCTAAAAACACCACTCGTTTATTCCTGTCCCGCTCTACTACACGCAGCCCCTCAATCCAAAGGTTTTTCTCCGAACTTACTTTTACCAATCTTCCCGCCACATTTCCTTCCTTCCTTCCTATCTTCAGTATGTGACCTCTCACTCTTTAAACCACATGTGCCTTCTCTCTACCCCCTTATTCCGCCAATCATCTAACTTCCTTCTTCTTTCGAACTACTCATCCCAGAATGCCTATTTCTGATGAATTCATGTTATTATGCTGAATCATGCTTTTGAAGATAAAAATAAACATGACTCATATTAGTTTCTGATGATTTGTTATTAAAGGGAAAACTTTAAATAGGGGCAAGTGTAAACTAAGGCATTGTGAAGTAACCTGTATATAGATTTGAGGTTTTGAGTTTCATGAAGTAACGTTGTTTTTTAAAATTTGCAGTGTATCCCCGATGAAGGGCGAAAAATGCCCGAAATGCATTGGATTGATGATGTTTTAAATGTACCCGTCGTGTTGCAGGATGAAATGCCTGTATTGGCAAACTGCAACATTTGAAGTGTTGGAAATACATTTACTGTCACACATGTGAGTGTTAAAACAAACTTTAACTGGGCAAAGCAATGGATTAATTTGGCAATAAAAAGATAAAGGAAAATGGATAAGTGAAGTTACCTTTTGTTAAAGGATTTTAGCTGTGTGTCCATGAAAGGAGCGTCATGTCGCTCCACCATCGATCAATATCATAACATATCACATTTATCATCTCTATTTATATCGTGGGTTTCCCTAGTTCTAATGAGATATGTCGTGGGTTTCCCTAGTTCTAATGAGATATGTTTATCTTTTTTCTACCCCAGCACACCAATCGCAGCTAAGAATTCTAGGGCATATTATCAAGGGGGTTTATCTCCGCTTTTTTGGCTTTAAAATCCAAGAAAGCGGAGATAAAATTATCTCCCTATTACCTAGCTGTCGCTAACACCAGTTAGCGACAGCTAGTAGGAGATAGCGACCATCTTGGGCCCCACTTTGCATGTCAGTGATATTTATCACTAATGACATGCAAAGTGGGCGTGCCAAGATGTTAGCGACTGGAAACAGTCGCTAACATCGCTATCTCCTATTACCAACTTTTGGAGATATTCGCGCTAAGCGCGAATATCTCCAAAAGCTAACACCTGCCCCTGAGCAGTTCTTAGCCATGTTATCCAATGGGAGGTGGATAGCATGGCTAAGAGCATTAGCTCGATAATGCATGAATATCGCTGACTTTTCAGCGATATTCATGCATTGCGGCCGTTTTTTATCGCATTTGCGCTAAACCTTGGTAATACCAAGGTTTATCTGCAGTAAAAATCGCCGCAGCTTAGCGGTAAAATTTCCTCTCTAACCAAGCAATAGCGTAATTATCGCTATTGCTTGGTAATATGCCCCTTGTTTTTGATCTGTACTCCCTTTGTTTTTAACTGACTATTTATTATCTAATGCTATGTTGAATTGCAAAATATTATCAATGTGTTATCTCTTTTAAATAACAATAAACATATTTGAACACAAAAAAAGTGCCATGTGATTTTTACAGAGTTGGATGAAATATTTCACTCACTCACTTCAAAGTATCGCCAGGCCTGGTTTACAGATATTTGCAGGGCACGCCAAACGTTCTTCAGGTTCCAGGGACAGATGCCTGCATGACAACACAGGCTTCTACTCCTGCCATTGGACCCATCTTTTGCCTTTGAGGGAGCTTGAATCTTGAATCAGGATTGGTGTGCCAAGGGCCAGCATTTTTTTTTATTTTACACGTTTTGAGACCTGTCTTGAAAAAGAAGAAGCTAGCACCCTGTGTAGAGGGGCCATTCATTTCCTCCGTTGTAAACACAGAATAAGTGTTTGATCACAGGCATTAAAGGACGAGGTTCATTCAGTTTTGGCTAATGTGTTTATCTCCTCGTGCATGGAACAGTAACACTTGTTGATGCATTCCACTAAATGTCTACTTTCACAGCCAAAATTTCGATTATGCTGTGCACTATCCCAATGTTTTTAACGATTCAATTGCACTTGTGTCGACCTACATTCCAACGCGTATAAATAAATTCCCTGCTTAAACTCAGAAACCTATGATTTTCAGAGAGTTTCAGATGTACACCACTACTTTACGGTCTTTCAAACCACATTTTCAGCAGAAGACAACCATGCTGACTTTAGGATTGGGTGTAAAGTGTGCTGTGTAAATGTTTGCAATATTTACCTTTGCATGGATTGTTTTCTCCATTGGGAGGTTTCCCTTTCTAATAATCAAATAAAATATGGGGATTTCCTATCTTGATATCTTTCACACTTACATTTGTGTTGCTTTACTTTATATGATGTATCCGAGGTGAAAATTGGTATACATATTTTGTTAATACTCTCAAAGTTCAAACGTTGTGGACATGCACATTTGCACAGTGATGCCCCTCCCCAACCCCAACAATACCAACATTTTCATTACTCTCCTCTAACCATTACTACCTCTAGTAGAAATCCCGTTTACGAAGTTGAATTTTACATAAGAATAAAGATTAGCTGGATGGAAACCCTGATCTAACATATAGTGGTGGGTCAATATATGCACAGAATTGCGATATGAGATAAACACAAGCCTTTTTTGAATGCTCTTGAAAAGCAAATGTGGCCTGTAAAAACTGCACATATCTGTTGAATAGGCAAGTCAAAGAAACAAAAGGATTTCTGGGCCTCATTTATGAGGCTATGCGTCACTTTTACGCTGCTGGTGCGTCACTTTTTGTGACGCACCTATGGCGTAAAAAATGCACATTGTTGCGCCATATTTACAAAGTGACGCATCTAGGTAGATGCGTCTCTTTGTAAACCCCTGCGCCACATTATGCCTGCGCCAGGTATGATGTATGCAAGGGGGGCGTATTGACACAAGAAAGGGTCGTAGAAGTGACGCAGTGAAATCTATGTGATTTCACTGCCCCACTTCTAGGTGACAAATGCGTCAATTTCTTACGCCTGCCGCACAGCAGGCGTGAGACTGACGCAGGCCCTTTCACATGGGGCTTGCCCCATGTGAAAGGATACATTGCTGGAGTTGCGTCACTTTTGTGACACACTCCAGCAATGCGTAACTTTTGTTCCATACAGATACGTCAGAAATACTGACGTATCTGTAACTCCTTGCGCAATGATGCGTCATACTGTAAATATGGCGCATCATTGGTGTTGCAAGGAGGGCGCAGTGAAAAGTGACGCATCGCTGTTTTCACGCAGCAATGTGTCACTTTTCATAAATGAGGCCCCAGGTGTTATATGCAGTTCTCCCTTGTCAGCAAAACGTGGACTGACGGAACCACATATTCAGCACCTGGCGAATGTGACAAATTGTTACCAAAACCTTTTGGTTTAACTACCTTCTAATAGATTGATGTCTGCTTATTGCTATTACAAGTTAACAGTGATGTTACATTGGATTGGATCAATGACTTGACAAGAAAAGACTATTGATCCAAGGTTACTATATGTTCCAAATGGTAAAATCTTTGATGTTCAGCATTCAAAGTGACCCATTCTTTTACATAGCAGGGAAAATTCTCTACACAGGGCTTTCAGTGCTTAATTTGTAAAATAATGTGGGCATCTCTGTACATTTGCCCGCTGCATAATAATAATAATAATAATCCACATTTTGTATAGCGCACAATCACCCGTTAGGGTCTCTAGGCGCTGGGGGCCGTCGGGAAGATTAAGCAAGCTATTGCCCAGAGTCGCTTTGTGCTGGGCTAACCTGCCGCCGGAGCTGGGGATTGAACCCTGATCCCCAGATTCCAGCGTCAGTCGCCCTGGCCGCGGCGCCACACCTCTCCCACGCTGCATGTGCAAATACATTTCTGCAAGATGAATGCTTAGTCTTGAATCCACATCATACCTCGTTAATCCACTACTAGACACACCCTGCACTTGTATCTTTCTCTTGCTGATTCCTCCTTTCCCTCCTGGCAAACGTTTTTCTGTCTTTTTCTTCCTCCTTCTTTCCCTTTTGGGTGTTTTTCCCACTCTTGCTCTTAGTCAATGTCCAATGAGGAAAACTTGTTCTGGTACCTAAAAATGAGTGTTGTGGGTCCCACATGCAATCATCTGCTCAAATTTGGTGTTGGGCTACACCAAAAGATTCTAATATTTCCAAGTGTGAATAACACTTGATTTTTTAGATGAACATGTTTCATGTTGCCTCAACTGTCTTACTGCATAATGCAAGGCTTTGTTATGTATGGGTCAAGACTGATTTGCATATGGCCGGGTTCAAACTGGAATGGCACGGTGAGCAAAAGAAAAATAGATTGAGGCCCAGATCTCTGTACTGGGGTGAATGTATGACATTGTTTTGCATTATGTTCATCAACTGTTGTTTTTGCATTTGTCATACCGAGTGGGACGGATATGCCCAGACATGGATAACGTCCTCTCCATGCCACTGGAATCAAGCTATCCAGGCTGAAGAGGGGTGAAATCCCAAAACCGGTCCTTGGATGCTTGTTTCCAGTCCAGGGAGGACCTGGCTTGGCAGTTCGGGCTGGACTGTTCCCATGAGGCATAGGGTCAAGACTGATTTTCATATGGCTGGCTTCAAACTGGAATGGCATGGTGAGCAAAAAACCGATGGATGGATTTAGGCCCAGATCTCTGTACTGGGGTGAATGTATGACATTGTTCTGCATTCTGTCCATCAACTGTTGTTTTTGGATTTGTCACCCCCAGTTGGACGGGTATGCCCAGACGTGGGTCCCATGTTCTCCATGCCACTGGAATCAAGCTATCCATGCCACTGGAATCCAGCTATCCTTGGTGTAGAGGGGTGAAAACCCGATACCAGTAATAGGATGCTTGTTTCCAGTCCAGGGAGGACCTGGCTTGGCAGTTAGGGCTGGACTGTTCCATGAGGCACAGGGTCAAGACTGGTTTGCATATGGCTGGGTTCAAACTGGAATGGCATGGTGAGCAAAAAAACAATGCTTTTAGGCCCAGATCTCTGTACTGGGGTAGATGTATGACATTGGTCTGCATTCTGTCATTCAACTGTTGTTTTTGCATGTAAGCAGCAGTGATATAATGAAATAAAGTAATGCAGGCTAGTCAGAAGATTTTCACCATAGTGTGCTAAACACTGGAACCCATTATAGAACCACAAGTATAGTTTAATGTGCGTGCTATATTTGATGTTTAACTTTTTTGATGCATTGGACGGCAGGGGGCAGTCCGACGTCATGGTGGGCATTTGCGTTTGCGCACGCAACAAATTCCGCCGCTCCACCTCGAAATTTGCGCCGTGGCAAAGCGGTTAACATGCAACAATAGGCTTGGAGAAAACTGAAACCAAAACAATTATAGTGCAAGAGGAAGTTAAAATACATGTGATAAATAAAGACCTGCCTCATATTCCTAGGTTCGTGTCTATGTTCACCGAATGGAAGTGCGGAGAATTGAAGTTGTGTTTATATATAGCCTGTAGGTATATATAGTTAGGATTGTTTTCCATAGGGAAATCGCAACATTCTATTGGGAATACCTTTGGCGCCGGTTGCGGAATCTTCCTGAAATTTTCCTTAACTTTGCCTCGCGGCGCACCGGTCCTTCCCTGAAAGTTTGGGGGGATCCGTCAAGCAGGGGCCGAGATAAAATGGGGGTCCCAAAACGTGTTTTCCCTATGTTAATTTCCATAGGGGGTTGGACTCACTTTTAGCCCGAACGGCCGAATGGTTTTCCACCAAACTTGGCAAAATTGTAGGGATTGGTAGCCCGATGTGCCTTTGCTATGTCTCAAGATATATGCTCCAGTGGTTTTTATGAAAATTAACTTTGAAAAAATATATATTGGGCTACATTGGGCTATATATATGTTAGAGCCCAAATGTAGCCCAATGTAGCCCAAAGATGGCCACCAGAGACAAAAAAAAACAAATATAGCCCAAATATCAGCCAGATGTAGCCCAACTATAGCCCAATGACAGAATGTCCCAGAGTGTTCTAAAGAACAACTAGAGCGCTAACAGTCTTACTTATGACAAAAGTATGGCACACCTAAATTCACTGAAAAAACCATAGGTTTCAGGAGTTATATAGTTAGGAATTAGCTTTTAAAAAACCTTTGAAATTCACTCAAAAAACTATAAGTTTTCGTGGTGTTATAGTTAGCTGGACATTTTACTCATACAAAACCATTGAAATTGCTCCTATATAGTTAGTTGTACTAACTATATTTCGCGCATCCGCAATCCACTGCTGATGATGTCACATATTAGATCATTCATGACATGGTCAGTGACATCACTGATGACATCTAAAATGACATCACTGATGACATCACTGATGACATCATCCACGTGACAATCACATACACCTTTTCATACACTATTACAATTTTTCATCACTCTTTGTAAAATACAGAGTATCATATTTAAATCCATTGTCACAGCAATACAAGTATCTAAAAATCCACTCAGTGATTCATAGATGTATACACACATCTAATCACTTACCTATGGATTCACTCATACATGCTGTCAATGAACAGTAGAACACTATCAAAAATACTTATACATCTATATCGACATTAAACAACAGCACGCATCCTATTCACATATGAAGTCATCCTACTCACTTATGCAAAAAATGGATCATACTTACATATTTACTTAGCAAAACACTTATACAAACACCACTTCTTCTATTCATTTAGATAGTAAGTCATACTTAGTGAATTATAAAATCATTATTACAAGTATATAGTTATCCATACAGTCACTCACACAATCATTGTGTCTTATGTATACTTATTTATATACAACAACTGACACATACACTGCCTTTTATTTTTCTAGTTTGTTGGACATGTACCATTGAGAAATATATTTGCTCATCACCACACTCATAAAGAGATCCACTCACCCAAACAACTGTTAGAACATGTAGTTTTAACTTCATATATCTACTGAATCAACTATTCACACATCTTTGGACAGTCACACCCCCCCACCGAACCACACACACTTTCACACTCCCATACAAATACTCAGTTAACTAATCAATAACTAATATAGACTTTCACATAGCTAGTAACCAACTGTAGAATCAGTTTACACAACAACTGACAAAGTGATACAGATATTCACACAATTTAGTCACTATCCACTATATTTAGTGAGACATTATAAATTGGTCAAGTAAACAGTCAATTACACTGCTACTAAATCCTCCATCCAAATATTTATTTATATATATCCACTTATTCTTCAATGCAAATTGCTATATATATAATGCATATTTAAATAACGAAGCAAACCACGTTCACTGGATGATGTCATCAGTGATGTCATCAGTGATGTCATTTGAGATGTCATCAGTGATGTCACTGACCATGTCATGAATTATCTAATATGTGACATCATCAGCAGTGGATTGCGGGTGCGCGAAATATAGTTAGTACAACTAACTATATAGGAGCAATTTCAATGGTTTTGTATGAGTAAAATGTCCAACTATAACACCACTAAAACTTATAGTTGTTTGAGTGAATTTCAAAGGTTTTTTAAAAGCTAATTCCTAACTATATAACTCCTGAAACCTATGGTTTTTTCAGTGAATATATATATATATACATATATATATATTACCTACTGGCGGTCGCCAGTAGGTAGTTATAGTTAGGATTGGCTACCATAGGAAATCCGCAACATTCTATTGGGAATAACTCTGGCGCCGCTTGAGGAATTTGTGTGTAATTTTCCAAAATTTTGGCCAGCTCAGCTCCGCTCCTTCCCTGGAAGTTTCGGGGGGATTCGTGAAGTGGGGGCTGAGAAAAAAGGGGGACCCAAAACGTGTTTTCCCCATGTTAATTTCCATAGGACGGTCTGACAAGTCTACAGCCCGAACCACTGAACGGAATTACGCCAAACTTGGCAAAATTGTAGGGACTGGTACGCAAATGTGCCTTTGCTATATTTGCTGAAAATTGCTCCAGTGGTTTTTTTGAAAATTAACTTAAAAAACACATATATATCTATAAGCAATCTCCGAGCGCTCACAGGTGTGCGTACAGGGGAGCGCACCCGGCGCGCTATGGGAGTGCGCGAGCGGAAAGCTGATTGGCTGTTGGGTGTCTGTCAACATTCTAAACAGTCCGGAGAGCCTGCCATCTTGTGTCTCGGTAGAATCGAGACACAAGAGGTGAAAAAGAAAAGGGGGGATATAATTAAAAGGGGGCAGAGCAGACACATCCTGATCCCCTAGGTTTTCTGAGGGGGGCCTAGAAGGACCTTGAAGGGCAAAAACACATTTTTTATTTTTATTTTCGCGGGGTAGGCGCTGGGTGCGTTCCCAGGTGCGCGCTCTGGTACGCGCACCCTGAGCGCACCAAAGGGAAAAACAGTGTAAAAAAATTATAGTAAAACAATAATTTAGAGTGCTTAGAGGTAGGGTAGCTCTGAAAAGAGCTGCTGTGTTATGTGGGTGTTTTTTGTACCTACAAGTAGGTACCAATGCAGAGTCTTATATTCAAGAGGAAAACTCTATTTCCCTCATCTGTAAAATGCACACCATCTCTCCTATAGATGTCTTGCATGTTGTAACGCAAGTTGTTGTGGTAAATGGAACCAATACCATAGTCTCTGAGGAAAGCAGAAACAGATTTATTCACATGTTTCCTTGCTTTCTCAATCTGTGGACAAAATTGGTTGGACCAGTTCCATGCTTGCCTTTGGCATATATTAGAAAATACCAAGGCAGTTTTTGGAAAAAGTGACATCAATTGCCCAAAGATGTCCTTTAAAAGCATTTCCAGACCTACCTCAGTCAAAGTGCCCAGGTCATTGCCACCACAGTGCACAATTATGAGGTTAGGGTGTGTTAGATGCATAAAGGATTTTACCAATGGTATCAATTGGTGACTTTTCAATCCTCTCTGTCCAATCCATACAATGCCCACATTTGGTAAATCAAGGTTGTAACTACCTCTGTTAGCTGCGTATTTTTGACTCCAGTGGACAAAGCTATGACCCACAAACCAGACTTTTGGCATCTTGAAGGTAGATGTGCTTGTATTCAGATGAGTTGTGGAAATGAAATGGCAGTTTGGAAGTAGGAGTTATGTAAAAAAGTGGTTGAGATTCAGTGCACTTGAAAAACAAAAAATGATTGGTGCTTTCTTAACATTCTCCACTGAAAACTAGGGTGCATGCTTTTGTTTTTTGAAAGAAGTCATTTCAATGGTTGAGGAAAAGTCATTTCAAGAAACATTGCACATGATTAGCTGGTACATTGAGTGGTCAAACACCCTTGATGCTTTTTTTTTGCAACATAGTATGATGAACTTCTGAACTGTGTGCTGGGTGAGGAGGGAGTTACCATGGTAACAGGGGAATGAGCACTAGGGGGATGGGTGAATGTTATGTGACTTTCAAAGTGTTCAAAAGTACAACCAATTAAAATGTGCAGTTTCTTACTCCACTTCATTCACTCCTTCTCTTACTCCTTCTGTCCTCTTACTTCTACACTCCCCTTCCCTCATTCTCTCTCTATTAGCCTCATTCTCTCCGTCCCCTTAGTCTCTCACTCCTTTTCTATCACGCTCACTCCCTATAACTCAGCCATACTACTACACTCACCTTCTTTCAGACCTTTTCCTTTACTTTCCTCTATCTTCCCATCCTTCGCTCCTTCACTCTTTTCCCTTCCCTTATTCCCCTTACTCCATTTCAGTAACTCCTTCTCTCAATCCCTCTGTCCTCTAACTTACTCACTCCCCTTCTCTCACTCTCTCTCTGCTACCCCAATTCTCTCCGTCCTCTTAGTGTCTCACTCCTCTTCTATCACACTCACTCCCTATAACTGAGCCATACTCCCACACTCACCTTCTTTCAGACCTTCTGCTTTATTTTCTTTCCTCTCTCTTCCCTTCCTTCACTCCTTCACTGTTTTCCCTTACCTTACTCTCCTTACTCCACTTCACTAACTCCTTCTCTTACTCCCTCTGTCCTCTTAATTCTACACTCCCCTTCCCTTTTTCTCTCTCTGTTAGCCTCATTCTCTCTGACCCCTTAGTCTGTCACTCCTCTTCTATCACACTCACTCCCTATAACACAGCCACACTCCCTCACTTATGTTTCTTTCCTCTCTCACTCAGGGCCTCATTTATGAGAAATGACGCATCGCTGCGTGAAAGCAGCGATGCATCACTTCTCAGTGCGCTCTCCTTGCGACATTCCTGATGCGTCAAATTTAATGTATGACGCATCATGTCGCAAGGAGTTACAGATACGTCAGCATTTCTGACGTATCTGTAAGCGCAAAAGTGACGCATTGCTGGAGTGTGTCACAAAAGTGACGCAACTCCAGCAATGCATCCTTTCACATGGGGCAAGCCCTATGTGAAAGGGCCTGCGTCAGTCTTACGCCTGCTGTGAGGCAGGCGCAAGATTTTGTCGCAGCGGCGTCCTAAAAGTGACGCAGTGAAATCTCATAGATTTCACGGTGTCACTTTTATGACCCTTCCTTGCGTCAATACGCCCCCTTTGCATACATTATACCTGGCGCAGGTATAATGTGGCGCAGGGGTTTACAAAGTGACGCATCTACCTAGATGCGTCACTTTGTAAATATGACTCAACAAGGTGCAATCTTTACACCACTGGTGCGTCACAAAAAGTGACGCACCGGCGGCATAAAAGTGACGCATGGCCTCATAAATGAGGCCCTCAGTCTTCTACTCTCACTTTTTCTTTCACTTTCTCTGTCTCTTGACTCCCTTACTCACCTTGTCTCACACTCACTTGTCTTTATCCAGTCTGTATCTCCACTCTTTCCTAAACATCACTGCTCTTTTCTTACCCTTCCACACCCCCGTTCCTTTACTACATTTTCTTCACTTATCCTCATTCCCCATGTTCACTCTCCTTCTCCTCACTCTCCTTCCCCACACTCACCTTCTTTCAGTCCCCCTACTTCACTTCCCTTCCCCTCTCATCCCTTTCTTTGCTTTCTCACTCATTTTCCTCTTCTCTCTCATTGCACTCCACTTCATTTACTCTTTTTCATTTTTTTAAGAATACAGCTCTTTTTTGAGAATTGGAGGTAGTTCTAAAAAGAACTTTTTTTTTCTTCTTTTTTTCGTTTTTTTCTCAACAAAAACAAAAACAGGTAATGGCAAACTGCTCAACAGGAGCAAAAAAAAAATCAAAATTAGGGCTGGGGACGGCAGCAGTAGTTCTCTATTGCTCGAGCAATGATCAAAATACTTTGTTCCCCGTAACAAAGTAGTGCATCACAATGTTTGCATTTGATTGAGGCCTCATTAAAAACAGGCTGAATATTTGGGATCAGCTGTTCTGGTCGCCCCCTCACCGATGCAGTTGCTCCTCCAGTTGAAGTAGAGGCACCATCCCTTGGAGCCTCTCGTGCCAGAGCCCTGATACTCTCCCGGTCATAGTTCTGGGGGTGCCTCCTCTGGACGTGCCGAATCATAATTGAATTACCAAAACTATACTTCCTTCTGGGGTCTCCTCGGGAGAGTATAGTATGGCAGATCTTACACTCCACCTTTGGAGCATTTACTTTTTTAAGTCCCTCAGGTATAGAATTTTTTTTCCAAATGGAATGTTCTTTTACCTTCGGCTGAGGAGGCTCTTCATCTATGAAACCTTCTGACTCCTCACTGCTGCTGGATGCTCTGGCAGCCATTCTATCCACAGATTGTTAGCACAGAAAAAAAGAGGTCTTGCTCTCACCAAAGTGAAAGAAGAAGTAAATGTAAATGTAAATGTAGTATACTTGTAAAGCGCACAGCTGCCCCAGCAACGGGGCGTCCCGGCGCTGTATAACTTTGGGGAACCCGTCCTGGCTTTCCCTGTGGGATGGTCCCTTGCTGGGAGTCCCCAAGGTGGAGCCAGGCATCCGCGGAATTGGTGGGGCCGTTGTGGAGTTTAGGCAAGCTAATGCCCAGAGTTGCCGAGTGGAACCCCTGATTAGAGTAAGCACCGAAGCGAGAATTATCAAGTCCGCTGACCAAGGTCCACGACCCTGCCGCGTCGGGAATTGAACCCTGGTCCCAGGCTGACTTCTGCTCTCAGCCCTGCAGCCTCTAACCAGTGAGCCACACTTCTCCACTTCTCCACTACTCCACTTCCTTGAAGGGAAAGGGTGGGGTTTTTATTCTTTTAAAAAAAAAACTGTTAGCAAGCAATGAAAATTGTTATTTTAAGGTCACATGACTTGACGCGCGACATTTGAGATGTCATCACTGATGGCATCAGTGATGTCATTTGAGATGTCATCAGTGATGTCATCAGTGATGTCACTGACCATGTCATGAATGATGTAATATGTGACATCATCAGCAGTGGATTGCGGGCGCGAGAGTTATAGTGAGTCCAACTAACTATAACGTGGGAATTTCAATGGTTTTGTATGAGTAAAATGTTCAGCTAACTATAACTGGTGTGAAACCTATGTTTTTTTCAGTGAATTTCAAAGGTTTTTTAAATGCTAATTCCTAACTATAACGAGTGTGAAACCTATGGTTTTTTCAGTGAATATATATATATATATATATATATATATATATATATATATATATTTATATATATAAAATAAAGGAGTTGCCCTACTGAAGCAGTCACACATGAGGGGGGTAACCACACCGCTGCCACAGGCGGTTGCAACACAACGCTCCTGCCGCGCTTCCACTTGTAAAGCCAAACGCGTTTCGAGTTAAAAAATCCTTGATCACTGGCAGGCAATTCAATACAATAGTGCACAGGCTCAGCAGATCGTTTTCAGGACATGATTTATTATAATTGCAAGCCCCGCCCATGTGGGCGTTCACGGTTTGCATTGCATTCTGGTTATAATAGTCCTTCCATGTTATGCCAGGCTTGAGTCCCATTCAAGAAAACCCCAGTGGGTCACTGCAAAGTCTGTAATGTTCAAGGCACCATTGTTCCATTAGTTCAACTAAAATAGTAAAGAAAGCGGTAGACAGGTTTGCTGCAGTGCGGCCAATATCTACCTGTGGCTCCGGTCCCCCTTGTTTCGTGACAAGTCCACCTGTGCAGGGCTCGAGAATCCGCCATCCACGGCGGCGGGACTGCTTCGCGGCTGGACAACCAGCTATACAAAAAAACAAAGGAGTTGCCCCACTGAAGCAGTCACACACGAGGGGGGTAACCATACAGCTGCCACAGGCGGTTGCAACACAGCGCTCCTGCCGCGCTTCCACTTGTAAAGTCAAACGCGTTTTGAGTTAAAAAAACCTTGATCACTGGCCGGCAATTCAATACAATAGTGCACGGGCTCAGCAGATAGTTTTCAGGACATGATTTATTATAATTGCAAGGCCCGCCCATGTGGGCGTTCACAGTTCGCATGGCATTCTGGTTATAATAGTCCTTCCATGTTATGCCAGGCTTGAGTCCCATTCAAGAAAACCCCAGTGGGTTACTGCAAAGTCCGTAATGTTCAAGGCACCATTGTTCCATTAGTTCAACTAAAATAGTAAAGAAAGCGGTAGACAGGTTTGCTGCCGTGCGGCCAATATCTATCTGTGGCTCCGGTCCCCCTCATTTCGTGACAAGTCCACCTGTGCAGGACTCAAGAATCCGCCATCCACGGCGGCGGGACTGCTTCGCGGCTGGACAAGCCGCTATACAAAAGACCAAAGGAGTTGCCCCACTGAAGCAGTCACACACGAGGGGGGTAACCACACAGCTGCCACAGGCGGTTGCAACACAGCGCTCCTGCCGCGCTTCCACTTGTAAAGCCAAACGCGTTTCGAGTTAAAAAACCCTTGATTACTGGCAGGCAATTCAATACAATAGTGCACGGGCTCAGCAGATCGTTTTCAGGACTTGATTTATTATAATTGCAAGCCCCGCCCATGTGGGCGTTCACAGTTCGCATGGCATTCTGGTTATCATAGTCCTTCCATGTTATGCCAGGCTTGAGTCCCATTCAGGAAAACCCCAGTGGGTCACTTTGGCTTTACAAGTGGAAGCGCGGCAGGAGCGCTGTGTTGCAACCGCCTGTGGCAGCTGTGTGGTTACCCCCCTTGTGTGTGACTGCTTCAGTGGGGCAACTCCTTTGGTTTTATATATATATATATATATATCTATATATATATATATATATAGATATATAGATATATATCTATATATATATATATATATACATACAGAATTCTGGCATTTTGCATTAACTTTTATTCACTCCTCCGAAGAATCAACTCATTAAAGTTCCAAGAAAAAGAACACTTAATCACATCAAAATGAAAAAGAATCTTCAATACTAGAAAACAGTCATTGTCCTCCATATTCTTCCTATTTTGTTTGCTGCTTCTGAGCAACTAAGTATTCCATAGCTAAACATTTTTATAATGTAATGAGTATTAAATTGAAAGTATTTTGATTATATGAGATAACCAATTTACGGGTTATATGCTGTATAAATGTAATATTTTAAGTTTTATTCCAATGTTCACCTAAATGTAATTCGAATGTGGAAATAAGGAAGTTGAAGAGGGTGGTTTACTAAAGGATTTAGACAAAAAAACAAATGTATGTAAATAGGAAGGTAATCATACTATAAATAAGTATTTGTAAGGAGTTAACATTTGGAAAAGCATCAATGAAGCCGGTCTGTGTTTTGTTCAACTGGATTGTTCTCACCCATGGCAGGCATTTGTGGCAGTAGTGAGGGCAGCTTGCCTTTAGCTGCAGTGTATACTTCCACCGCCATCTTGAGTGATGACACATTGCTCCTATGATGAAATACATCATAGCACAGTTCTTAAGGAGAAAAAAGGCCTTGTTGCAGACAAAAAGGCTGGTTTCTAAAGGCAGTGAGCATGCAAGTCATGTTGCTTAGTAAAGCATTGCATTGCCGACGTTCAAAGGTTGGAAAAAACAGCAGTTTTGACACAGGTGATAGTAAAGTGCTGGAGGGGCATAAATACAATAAAAATATAAAGGAGAATATATTAAATGAAAAATTGTGTACAAGATATGACTGATAAGGAGCCTGGGGAAAACAGTCAGGAGGATATTATAAGGAAACTAATTTGTAAGAAACTGCAAAATGTGGTTAAGAAAAAGAGAAGAAGGTTATAAGTAATGAAAGAATATTCATTCACTTGAAGGATGAAAAGTATTTTTCTGCTTCAGATGAGGAACACAGAGGTAGTAGTGGGCCAGGAGGCAAATGCATAAAAAAGAGGAGGCATACGAAGGTGCAGCTAGTAAGAAGGGAGCACCTAAGTGACTCAAAAACAAAGTCTCCAAAAGGGCCAACTTGAAATCTAAGTTTACAGAAAGCCTTCATGATATAACTAGGCTGAATAGATTCCACCCATCCGGCAGCATCTTTCTTTGACCGCTGCCATAGGCTCTTCCGCTGCTCCGAAAAAACAAGATTTGGGAGAACTATCAACATCATTTCTACACCAACTTGAAACTAAAATTGAATAAACCTTGGCGTCCACTCCACAGCTGTATAGATTATCTAGTGGAACAAATCATTATCATTGCACTTCCCAAAATATAGAAAACCCACGTTTTATAGCTGGCTTTGAGTCGCCAAAACTCACAAACCCACAATATATAACGGCCAAAGCTCTACTTGGGCAATCCTCCAAGATGGACTTGCAAATGGATCTCTTGCAGGCAATAGCTTTGTGCTTGGCAGATTTGAAAGGAAAAATGGACCATATTACAAACTTGATCGTTACCTCGCAAACAAACTTCTCATGCTCATGTGCGGCCATTGTGGACCAGTGGGCAAACCTTCCTGCGGTTTTGACCACCTTAGCAGATTCAATCCGGGTGAAAAAGCCCCCCCCGGACCACCCCCACAATTGACTCCAATTAAATAAAATATTTAACTTATCAACAATCAAGTTAACCTACCTGAAGATCCACTTGCAAGCTCAATCAAAGCATCACATTTGCCATCACCCATTGCTTTAGGTTTAACATCTTCGACGAGGCCCATAACTGCTGTGCTCTGCCTTTCAACTAGTTGTCAAATAGCAGAAGAATTTGATGGTGCTCCAGAGATTAAACAGAAGTAAGGCTCACTCTCTAGGAAAGCAAAGAAAAAACTGAAGAAAGCACAAAAAGGGGTAAAAGCAAAAAATCGAGCGGCGTCCCTCCTTACACGTACATATACAACTGAGTCAGACACTGGCCCTGTTAAGCTATATCCAATTTTTTCAGCAAAGACCTCAGGAAAGAGGTATAGGGAAATTACATCAAACCATCTACGACTCAGTAAATAATCATCATTAAGAGTTCAGCTGATGATTTGGCCCGAGGGGCAATTTCCCCTAATGCCCCCTCTACTTCTTCTCCTGATAATGAGAAGGGAGAAGTCCACATAACATCAACTCAGTCTGAGGGGACGTTAATAATAGATCACTTGACAAGACAGTAAAGGAAAATAAACAATCTAAAGAGGTCGCTGTACTACAAAACTTATTTGACGGCTGCTCTATATCATCTGCCCACAATCTTAAGAAAGCAAAGGATAAGACATGGGCCCCGTTCCCAACATACAGGAACATCTCTACAATCAATTATTTATTCATCGGCAGTACACTAGCTTTAATCTGAATGACTTTGATATTGACAATCGAGTAGAGAATAGACTTTAGGGTACTGGTAACATTATGTTGTGTTCATTTATATGTTTTTTATCTATGTGTTATTTGTCTTGATGCATAATTGTTTATTATCTTCAGTTGAAGATCGGTTCCATTATGTATGTGTGCCCAAGATCAACTTAGGCAATTTAGATTTGTAGGACTGTTTAACTAGTAGTGAGGGTAAATGATTGTTCCCTACACTTTAATAAAAATTGCTTTTTAATAAAAATTGCATATCTGTTCCTCTGTATCATTTCTCTTTTTTATATGATTGTGTCCTTTACCCAGATACCGGAGGGTGAGTTGGGTATACCCCCTCAGACATATATATATATATAACGCATTGGCAGGTGCAACCTTGGTTACCCCAAAACTGGGCGGCGTGCGACTACAGATCATGCAATACACTGATGACGTTATCATTATGGATCATACAAAAACAGGACTACAAAGAGAACTCACTGCCCTTAATACATACAACCAAAAAAATAATCTTCTTTTGAATGAGTCAAAAACTAAAGCTATGATTTTTGGGAAACATCAAAGAAAGAAAATCCTGTCTTGGCGAGTAGGTGGTCTACAAATAGCGACCTGCTCTAGCTATAATTATCTAGGAGTCTGGTTCAATGTAAGAGCAAACCAAGTTCCCCATCTCAAACATCTTCGGCCCAAGGGAGCTGGAGTTATACATAGTCTGAGACGCTTGAATTGGCACTAGCACAGCCCCACTGCCAAGCCAATTTTAAGGGTTTTACGTGCCAAACTGCTCCCGGCATTGTCTTATGGTGACTTGGCTTTACCTGGCAAAATGGACTCATTCCTCGTGAATTATCAAACAATGGCCTATAAGAAAATATTTTCGGCTCCCCAGCATGCAAGGAGGGCCAGGTTGAGATTCCAGCTGGGCTTTGCAAGTGCAGATCTTCACTGCCTAGGAGACTTAATTAAATGTTACATCTACACTGTGCATGCATCAGCTCAATCCATGAAAGAACAATTGCAATCATTGTTCACGGTCAAACTCTCTCCTTGGTACAAACAGCTGCACTTGGCAATTTCCACACTAAAGTTTGAAACCATAAACCTCTCTAACGCAATCTTTTCCCTGTCAACATGGAAAATACTTATAAAAAGCCAAATTACCCTAGGGTCATTTGAGAGAGACATCGCTAGGCTTCCCAAAAAGCCACTCCTCACAGCTCTGGATGCCTCGTATATCAAAGGGAAACCTCAACCATACGTAAATTGCTCCCTCCAATCACAGACTCACAATAAAATTATTTATATGAGGCTGTTAGCCCTTCCAATCCACGATTTTAACCCATTATGGGCTAAGAGAAATCTACAGCTAACATGTAGGCTCTGTAATTATCCACATGAGTCCTGGTTACATCTGCTATGTTGTTGCCCTCATCTTGCTAATGACCGTCGACGTCTACTGGTCCCAGTCTATCGGGAAAAGTTACTGAGGCATTGCAGGGAAGCATCTGATTTGTGCTTCAGTAACAATTCAGCTCAAGTTCTAGCAAGGGCTGGGAAGTTTGTTAATATTATTTTAACTGCACTGCAAACAGCCCAGCACCAAGAAATAGACAAGTTCTAGTTTATATTGTTATTGTACAAATGAACTTTGATTAAAGTTAGCTATCGGTATCTGTAACAAGCATTGGGACATTTTTGTTATTGCTTTCTGCACTACACACTTCCCTTTTGGACTAAACAGCTAATTGTGATATATTGTCATCAACCTGCAATGCTGTTTTTGGAATTTGCATTTATCTCGTATTGCTAGACTGTATAATGGGCATTCTACTTGTAATCCTTAATTTTATTAAGTACCAATATGATGTTTGTATGTTACGGTTTTAATTAACTGTATAATACAAGATTTCACAAAGTAGACTATTGAAAGAACATAAAAAATGTGTTGACTTTGGTGAAAGAACATAAAAAATGTGTTGACTTCTCTGGGTTTGTTGAGGCTGTGAGAGTCTACTTACCTCAAGATATTTCCATCTAAAGGGCTAATTAATTAATTGTATTAGCACGGTTGGTACCATTGGATGAAGATAATCTCAAGCAAGGGTCCTTGTCATTGGATTTTGCCCAATTTATGTCAACCTCACGGTATGAATATTATTTGGATCATATTATAAACCCAGTTGATAAAAAACTGTACATTTAGTTTTGGATAGGCTCCCTCTCACTTAAGACAATCACTGCTAAATGAGAATTACAGGTCAGGATGTCTTTAGTATGCCTGGGTTGTAAAACATTTAATGAAAATCTCAGCCACGTAATGTTCAGTTGTGTGGCCGATACACACCCGAGACATATGGATCACCCCAATTTGTTTACCATTAGGTGTAAGGAACAATGCAATGACATTAAGAATATTAAGGTGTGATCCCAGTCCGTATTATGCATGCTATGTAACAAAGTTGCTCTGCAGGATATGGTCCATTAGACGTTATGCACTCACATTGTAAACATTGCAATGATAAGGTGATCTATCTAACATTTTATAATTGGTACTTGTGTTTTATCTCATCATCAGTAGCACAATTTTTGCTTAGTTTATGTTTCTCAATGTCACACATTGCCCTGTTCCCCATTATTGTAGGCTTCTGCATTGTAAAAGTTTATAATATCTGTTAATAGCCTTGTGCTTAATAATGAACTTAATAACTGGAGATTTTAACCAATGATATAATGGATTGAGTATTTTTATTGTTTTAACTTTCTTAACTATTTTTAATGTGATATTATTTATTTTAGTTTTTATATTTGCACGCATGGGTTTACCTGTTCTTACAAAGAGAATGCTTGCATTACTAGACATCGATGTTACAGTCTTTAGGAAACTCTGACATTTTCACCTGTCATGTTGTTCTTACTGTATGGATCTATGTTGTTGCTGTTTTATGCATTTGTTTAATTATAATAAACATATTTGTTGTTGTCAATATCGAAAAGTATATCATGATTGTGTTTCAGCGTTGGGAGTTTCTGGGATATGTGGTGGATACAGATAAGAGTCAGTTTCAATTATTGGAGAAAAAAGTAAGGAAGATTATACATGAATTAAAAATTCTTTTGAAAAAGGCAGAAGTGAGGCCGAAGGGGTTGGCATGTGTGATTTGGCTGTTATCTTCTTCATACAAGCAATTTTTCCAGTACCCTTACATTAGAGGGCCCATCAGTGTCTACAAACGTTGGATCTATCAAAGAGTTTATGGATAAGATACACATAGCTCAAAAGCAAAGGAGGCAATGAAGTGGTGGTTAGAAAATTTGAAGGCCTGGAATGGTCATGAAGTGTTTGAAATCAAGCCAGACTTTGTTCTGGAGGCAGATGTGAGCAAGTTAGGTTGGGGTGCAATGTGTTCTGGTCAAGAGACAGGTGGAGTTGGGAATCCGTTGGAAAGGAAGGAACACTTAAATTGTCTAGAAATGAAAGTAAGATTGTTTGCTTTGCACAGTGCCAGAAGGGAACTGTATGGAAATCCAGTTCTGTTGTAACAATGGCAGCTGGGTGAATCTCAAACTGGGACAACCACAGCTTATAATTACCTGGGGGTATGGTTTTCCCAGAATGCAGGAGCTGGCACTCATCTAAAACACCCAAGGGGAAAGGCAGACCAACTATCCGCTCATTGAGGCAACTTGGGCAACGATAGTTAAGTCCAATAGCTGATCCAATGCTGATAGTCTTGAAAGTGAAACTTACACCGGCAATTAGCTACGGTCATCTAGACTTCCCGGGTGCGTTGGACAGTCTTATTACAGCAGTACAGGCCAAAGCCTACACACTAGTGATGCAAGCCCTGGGGCAAGCCAGAAGAGCAAAGCTAAGACTGGAGTTAGGACTTGGGAGGCCTGAGTTTGAGCTCCAGGGAATTTCATTAAGTTTTACTTCAGAACTTCGAGAGCTCCAGAAAGCTCACTCAAACATCACTTGGGAACATTCCCCGTGGTGCCCCAAGCTGGAGCAAGCAGCCAGCAGCCTGAGGATATAAGCTGACAACCTGCATTTACCCTCAATCCTGAAATTAGAATGGAAAAAAGTGGTGAAGAGTGAGGTACAGATCTTCTCAGCTGAAATGGATATGAGAACAAAGCATATTTATGTGAAGCATTATCAGTTCAGGCAGGAAGGGAAATTCTTTACATGTGGCTCATAGCTTCAAGAATAACTGATTTTATGCTTAATCAGAAATCAATTGTGGTTGTATTTGCTGGGTTGCTTCCCTCCCCTGGCTGAGGATTGCCACCGGTTGCTTCGCCCAGTCTTCAAGGCCAAGGGACTGAAATCTTGCAAGGAGCATTTCACTGAAACTGATGCAACTAACTTAGCAAGAATGGCAAAGTTCATGCACATAATTAGACTGGCACTTGACGAGCAGTCACAGGCCTAATAAGTTTGGTAAAGGACTAAGACACTGCATGTACTAACTAGCACCAAGCTCTTTAATTTAAAATGTGTATACTAAGAAACATGACAAAGCCCATGAATAAGATCTAACAATGCACCTAGAACCTGCAAGTGGGATTAGTATCACCGTTTGGGGCCACTGGTCACTACATGCTAACAGAAGTCGAGGAATGAATACTAATGAAAGAGAGGTAAATCATGGTTTTCAGCACTTAGATACCACCTCAAAGAAGCTCTTAACAAACTTAGATAGGGTCATTCATACCTATTTACCATCCTACCTGCCTGAAGCACTCAACACTACTATCCTGGTTTTTGTTGAATGCTCTAACATACCAAAACAGGGGAACTTGCTCTTTATACATTTTTTCTACTTGCTTTAAGCATTTTATATTTCCCTCTTCGTCTCAGTTGAATGCTTTTAACATACTTGTTTTTATGGTGGGATAGTTTTAATGTATGAAAAATATTACAAGATAAATTGAGGATGGTTTTATCCGCAATGAAACTAAGAAAGATTCTAGAAGGTAACAAACATCATGCTTTTCTTCTATGCTCCTGTTACTGTAATGATTTTAATTAATTGAACGGTTAATACAAATGTACAGAATTGTGAAATACCAAGGGGGCTGTCAAAGGAGATGTGGATTTTTGTTTGGAAGACAAGATCGGTTTGGAGACAGATTATTTACTAGGTATCAACAATGTAGTCACAAATGGGAATTCAAGGAATTTGACTGATGTCAGTGACGGGAAATTTAAAGAATAGTGTTTTCACAATATTCCAAGATGTATGGGTCCACTTGGGGTGAATATTTTCGAATCCCGGTTAACTTACCAGTTGCAATATAACATCCGTTAGAGACTAGATCCAGGGGCCATGGCAGTAAATGCTTTCATGTAGGATTCAACAGTGATGAAAGAGTATGCTTTTCCACCTTTCTCAATGATTCAGACATATTTAATTCAGGTGAAGAGACAGAAGTATGAAATAGAGTTAGTTGCAACTTTTTGGAGAATGCAGCTTGAGTCCTGACAACTATGGAAATACCATATTTAATAAAGTCATGTACGGGTCTGCTAAGAGGAGTAGAGATGGAAGAACATGATTTAGTGGAGTCAGGTTTCCTCAACCTTCTAGTCTGGAAATTTACAGGAATTCAGTGAGATTCTCTGATTTCTTTAAAAAAAGCTGAGCAGTTGCTCAATGATGCTGAAAGAGATTCAGAGGTGCATGGGAAAGCAGGGTTACATTCGTGCATGGCAAGGGACTTGGATCCCAGGGAGGCACATGAGGTAGAGGTGGCAGATTTTCGACAGAATTATTCACAAAAGGATTGTCATGAAGAACAGTGAACTGTTATCGGTCTTCTTTCGCTGCAGTACATTCTGTAATACAGGGGATTTCAATTGGTAGGAGTCATCTGATTTGCAAAGTAATGAAAGGAATTCATTTAAAGAGGCCCCCAAAGGCCAGGTATTAGTCACTTTGGGATGTGGATGTGATTGTGAAGTTGTTTCAAAATTGGCATAGTAATAAATATTTGGGAAAGAGAGATCTATCATGGAAGTTAGCAACTTCACTGTGTTTGATTTCTTTCTGGAGGTTATCAGATTTCATTTTTAAACATATTTGTATTGACATTTGTACACACATATATCTCAGTTATTCACTTTACTTTTCATAATCATTACTTAGGCATTTCTACACATATTCTAGCCTGGAAACTCATCTTAATACTGACTCTTGTTGTCCCTGGTTTACCTTCACCTTTCCTGAATCTTGTCTACCATTCAGTGGTTCACTGTATCCATCATTTCCCTGGACAATGCCTATCGCTACTTCCTTCACAGTGAGTGGCCTCCAGCCCCAGACCAGGGCTCTGTAATGTCCTCATCAATTCCAACTTGCTATTTTGGAACTTAAATGGTGTGGGAGGGATGGACGAAAAGTGAATCTAGGATGCTTAATGTGTTTCTCAATCTTGGTGGTTTATTAAACACAAACAAGAAGAGTCACACCAAGGTGATGACTCAAAGAAGTATTTAGGTCTTCTTTCTTCCACGTCGTTTGTCTTTTCTCCCTGTATGGTCCTATTTTTCTTCCTTTCTTTGGTGGCTTCCTGTTATCTCAGGGAAGAAGACAGGGAGATGACGGTGAATGAAACTATACTTTACTCTTATGTGTAGGATAGTGCCCAATACCACACCAGGGAAGTGCCAATTAAGAGGGTATCTCTGGACTAGTCGAACGCTCTCTACTTCCTCTCTTTGTTTATTAGAGAAGGTGAGGATAAGTGGGGAGATGTGCACAGGTGGAAAAAGAAAAGAAGGTAAGGAAACAGAGCCCTGCCGTTTCCTCTCTTTCTAGTTTCCAAAAAAGTACTGGCGATATATTTCTGCTGATCTGTTTCTAGCATAGACTAGTCAGCCATCAGAATCAATAAAGTCAATAAGAAAAAAAATAATTGCTGCAAGTCAAAACAAGTTAAAAGTCAGAGATACAGCCGGCATAAAGAAGAACAACCATTATGACCTTCTTTGTCTTCCTTCCACTCCCTTTACTCCCTTTTTCGAACCAAGTAAAGCCTCTCTGGCAGAACCACAATGACCCTTCTTTCCCCCCGATCCACTTCCACGTACCGCGGAAGCCGCAACTCTCCACTCTTCACTCCAGACCTCTGGAGCGGCGTCCTCCGGCTCATCTACCAGCAAAGGATCCCCCTCCTTGGAACTCCACTCCTCGCTCCTGCTGGGCTCTGGGGCTATCCTGTTGCATGGAACTTCCTCCTCTCTGCGCTTTCTTGCCTTTCCGTTAGGCTCTCCTGCAACTTCTGGGTTCTCCCATGACCCCCCCACAGACCTGATGACGCACTTCTTGTTCACCTTCTGCCCTCTGATTGGTCCGAGGTAGTGGTAGTCTGCCGCTCATGCTGATGTGGAATCCTGGGATGCCGGATTGACTCCTTCCATGGCTTTCCTTTTAGGTGGAGACTGGAAGATACGATTGTCGTGGTCATGCTGGGATGGAAAAGGTAAGTGAGGGGAGGTTATAGGTGTTGGGTTATAACCCTCATATGATGTTGGGTCAGAGTCCTCTTTACATCCAGTTAACAGAACTTGGTGCAGAGTGAGCTCGTGGAGCGTCCGACTGTGGGTATTTACCATTACTCTTAGCTACTAAGCTTTAAAAGCCATTCAGTGCGTATCTCTGAAGGGGGGGCCTTCCTTCTCTTTCTGGTCCCTAATGGAGTATATAGCCATATCTCAACTAGAGGTACGTATTTTCCTTTTGGTGTTTCTCTGTGCACACCAGTCCCAGCCGAAAATAGGCCATCTATTGTAGCAAAATGTGGGATTCCCACTATCTGTTCTTGTTCTGGATTCTCCCAGACCACCAGGGCTTCCTTCCAAAGGTCTGCTATAGGCCACCTCCGTATGTCCTCCCAGCTCAGGGCTCTACCCTCCGCCTTCTGCCTTCAGTGCCAAGAAGCCGTTGGTGAACGAGCGCTTGATAAGTTCTTATTAACATAACATAACAGCTAATGATGTCTCGGTTCGAGCTGGTTACCTGTGGCCCAAAAGAGGACTTCCACTCTAGAGCTATCCTACACTTGCCCAGTCCCAAGGCCAGATCAATAAATCTGTTCTCCACCTTCCATTTAATTGGTCGTGGGAAAAACCCTAGTAAGCAGGTCTCTATTGTGGAGGCTAGTTCCATCCTCAGTGCATCTTTGATCTTGGCTAGAATGTCCTCCTGTGTGGATGATGCTGCAGCTCCAAGTCATGTGTATAAAGTCAGCGTCCGCTTGTTTACAGTTAATGGCAGTCGTAAGCATTGCCGTCCTAGGCGTCGGCCCGCCACCGGAAAGTGGTAGGTTTTACTCTTATTGACCCGCAGGCTGATAGGGCCTAAAATTGCTCCAAGAGCGTGAGGGCAGCTGCAGTGCCTGTCACATCTGCCCCCAAATAAAAGAGCAGGTTGTCAGCATACAAGGAAATAATGTGTATCTGTCCATCTAGCCTGAGACCCATTCCCTCCCTGCCCTTCCGAATCAGCTCTGCACCCTTTTTAGGTTTCTCACAATATGGGGTGTTGGGAGGACACAGTCTTCCCCAACCGAACCCTCACCATGGGGGATAAATAAAGAAGTTTTACCCATTTCACCCAACCCTCCCCCAGGCTCAGCTGGATCATTGCCTCAAAAAGGTCACAATCCCGGTGTCGGTGGCAGGGTAGGTCATACGCTAAAGAGCGTTATACATGCTGGACCCAATCGTGTCCTCTTAATACCACCGGCTACTGTTGCAAACACATTTTGAGGACAGTATAGGTCTACCACCAGAGTACGGGGTATGTAGATTTCAGTTACCTTGTAGTGTAGATAGTTTCACTTTGATCCTGAAGAAGTGTCCCAATCACTATGACTTTAGAGACACAAAACATTTAGATCATTTGAGAGCAGGGCATACACCAGGCATACACCACTAGACATATTATGAAAAGGTCCTTGCCCTCTCTTTCTTTTTAATTTAGGCAGTTTACCTTCTGAATAAATATTGGTTAGTACTAACTGACCTATTTTAATTCACATTTTCCCTACATCTACACACGCTAGGCCCCTCACCCCCACTGCGCCCATCGGTAGGAACAAAAGAACACCGATAAAGAGCCCCGGTTCCGGGTGCCAGTCAGGTATTGCAGCGCCGAACTGACGAGGGGCAGGCTCAAATGATGAAGCATAACACCTAGCTTGCTGGGTGTGTGAGAGCCCTAGTTCCGATAAGGAGAATCCCCTCTCCTTCACTCACACAATATTGGTCCTACAGTGACCCAACTGTCTTTATAGGCTCCAACCCTCCTAAACATATTATCACAGAGGAACTCCGTACCCACTTTGTACACAGCCTGCTGGGGCATGTACTCTGGACCTCAGTGAACTAGCCCCTAGTCCCTCCTTTGTCTAACAACTCAAAAAGGTAGTCCCATCCGACCGTATTAAAGGCCTTCTCTAAGTCGACCGAAAATACAGCTGCTGAGGGCATAGATTTTGTCTCGTCATGAACAAGAACAGAGAACAGCCTGCGTAGATTATAGGATGTGTTACGGGAAGGGATGAAACTGTTTTGGTCTGAGTGTATGATGGTGTATATGTGCGCCAATATTTTGCTGAGAATCTTGAAATCTAGGTTGAGCATAGATAGCAGTCTGTACTCTGTGACTGGGGCACTTGTCTCTTTGATCTTGGGGAGGGGGATCACCAGTGCACTCTGAGTGGACTCAGGAAGGCCCCCGAGGTGTAGGGATTCAGCGTACAGGGTCACTAATCGTTGCGTCAATTGGTCCACGCATCTTGCATAAAATTCTGCTGGAAGGCCATCGGGCTCTGGTGTTTTACCGGTCGCCATATCTGCAATGGCTGGACTTCTTGCAGGGTCACTGAGCCCCCCAGTTCCTCTTGCAATTGTTCATCTAGCGACTGGAACGGTAGTGTATCCAGAACTTCCCTGATACTAGAGTGGGAAGCCAACGCAGGTGCGGTGTACAACTGCTAATAATATGTGCAGAGCAGATTATTTATGGCATCAGGGTCTGGTGTCCGCCTGGGCTTGCGTGATCGATGACCCTCTACTCTCTAATATATCACAGTGTACAAACAAAGTCAATGTGCAGAAATATACAGAAACTGTACAAAGGGATGGGGAGAAGCAGGGGTGTGGGGAACATAGGGGATATTGGGGGTGCAAAGGTAAGATTGCAATCATAATTAAATTCAGTAAAAAATTAAATGTCCCGTAAAATCTCTGCGGGAGGGTTGGTGATCTGGGAAAAACGATAGTCTTAGAAACATCAGATTTGTGGTCAGGCATGGCAGGCATTAGGCTAGGAATTTACCCATGAGGAAGGTTTTGGCCTCCTTCTTGAAGCGAGCTAGAGAAGGGACTCTTCGGATGGCGGGTGGGAAAGAGTTCCAGATTCTAGGTGCTGCCCCGGTGAATGCCCTATTATAGGTTCTTTTTTTCTGAAAAAAGGCGGGTTGGAGTATGAGGTTACTGGCAGACCGGGAGTTTCTGCTTCCTCCAGATACCACTAGTTTTGTGCCAGATAAGCTGGGGAGTTTGAGTAATGAGCCTTGTGTGTGATGCATGCCAATTTCAGCTGAATTCTGGCCTCTAGGGTAAGCCAGTTCAGTGCTTTCATATGTGGAGAGATGTGTGCAAATTTCCTAGAGCCGGTGAGTAGTCTGGCGGCCGCGTTGAGGCAAGCTCTTAAGGGTGCTAGGGCGATCTGGGCTAGACCAGTGAGGGTGGAGCAATCATATTCCAGTCTGGAGATGACTAGAGCTTGGACTGGCATTTTTAGGTCTGGAGCCTCAATAACAGGTTTCAGCTTCTAAAGGTAGCTCAAGTGGAATCTAGCTGCTTTAGCCATTGAGTTGATGTGGTCCAGCATGTTCAAGTTACAGTCAAGGATTATGCCCAGGGATTTGGCAGAGTCCACAATGGTTGGCGGGCAGTTTAGGGCTGTGATGGCCTTGATCCACAACTGAATCTCGGGGTTGGCTTTAGGGGGTGAGATGAGGAGAAATTTGTTTTTTTTGCATTGAGTTTTAGTTGGCTAGTGGCTAGCCATTGGACAGTCAATTTCAGGGACTCGTTCAGGGAGAGGATCTCCTCAAGCAAAGAGATCTGGATGTATAATTGGGTATCATCCGCGTACATGTAGTATGAGATGTTGGCGGTATGAAGAACCTTGGTGAGAGGCTCAAGGTAATGATTAAAGAGAGTGGGGGACAGGGTTGATCCCTGGGGGACTCTAACCGTGACCGGGGTGGGAGATGATAGGTTGCCGTTGATGAGGAATCTCTGGGAACAATTATGGAGGAAGGACCTGAACCATTCTAAGACGGCACCATCCAGACAGATCCTGAGATTAAGGCGTTTGTGAAGTTTATCATGGTTGACCGTGTCGAAAGCGGAGGAAAGATCTAGGAGGATTAAAAGGCAGGTCTTGCCTAGGTCTAGAGCTTGGAGGGCATCGTCCACAATGTGGAGCATAGTGGTTTCAGTGCTGTGTCCTGGTCTGAACCCAGATTGGCAGTCATCAAGTAGGTGGAAGTTATTAATGTGCTGACTTAGTTGTTGCTCTACACATTTTTCCAGTACTTTGGCTAGTAGTGGGGTATTGGAGATGGGTCTGAAATTGCCAGGGGAGGATGGATCCAGGGATGGTTTTTTTTAGAATAGGGAGGACTTGGCTGGCTTTCAAGGGGTCCAGGATTGATCCCTGTTGTAGAGAGGCGTTTATTATTGTCCAGATAAGAACAATGGATTGAGAGACAGCAGTGAGGCAGTTGGAAGGAAGCGGGTCATTAAAGTGATTGTTAGGTTTTAGAGTGAAGAGGATTTTGGAGATGGAGATCAAGTCCTAAAGCCATGGATTTATCAGCGAAGAAAGAGGAGAATTTATCTGACGATATTAGAGATATGGGGGGTTCTTTCGGTGTTTAGCCAGTCTGTTGGATTGGTGTTTGACCAGGATTTCGTTTCCCGTAAGGTCAAGAGAGTTAGAAGTGGCAGAGGTAGAGGTGTATGAGAGTGACAGAGCATGGGATTCATCCTCTGAGAGCAGGCAAGGTTGTTTGCGTGGGGGAAGATGTCGCAGAGGTAGCAGGAGAGGGTGCTTAGGAGGCGCGGTGATCGGTGGGGGGAGGTGTGGGTTGATTTGAGGTTAGCGAGGGAGAGCTCGGCCAGGTGAAGGAGGTTCATAAGGTCCTTGATAGAGCTATGGATGCTCTGGTTTAGTTTAGTCGCTCTGGAGTGTAGAGTTTCGAGATCCATTAGATCTGGCGGTGCTGACGAGCGGGGGGGGCAAAGGTTCAGGAGCAAGAGCCGTCGAGGCGGCATGTAAGGGTGGTAGGGGAGATAGGTTGGTTTGGACAGACTCCAGGGTCTTTGGAGTATCTAGCTCGTGGGTTTGGTGGGTGGCAGGTGAGTAGGAGGTTGGAGGACTGGCGGCTCTGCTGGAGTTGTCCGTGGGCGAGCTATAATGGTGGGGGTGATCAGTGTTGGGAGTCATAGGGGGGGTTAGTTTGGACTGTGTTAGGGGTCAGTGGGAGCTCACTAGTCTCACTGTAGGAGGAGGGTGCCAGGAGGGTGACAGTCCGCGGTGCCGGGGATTGTCCGTGGTCGGAGTTAGTGGGCATGCTAGCGGGGATGGGAAGAACTGCAGTGGAAACTCTTGGGGGTGAGCGAGAGGTTGGGCACGGTAGGCTGGCAGGACAGTGGGTTATTGGTATAGGTGTTAGTCACCTCTTTTGTGTTGTACACGTGGTTTCTGAGGAGGGCGAAAAGGTCTGCGAATTTAATAAGGTTATTGGTAGAGGCTTGGATCAGAATGATGCCATTTTTGTAGAGGGTGATGGTGAGGTTCGCTCGTAGGGTAGAGGAGGGTGCAATTGTGATTTTGGTGCCGTAAGGGATGTTTCTGGTAGAGCGAACGTTAAGGAGGTTGTTAGATTTGGGGGTTTCTAGTAGGCACAGGTAGGTACGTGTGACAAATAGGGACCCTCTCCTCTGGTCAGGATAAGGGGATTACACTCCTAAAATAACCTCTGCTCACCCCCTTGGTAGCTTGGCAAGAGCAGAAGGGCAGAACAACCGTCGGAGGAAGATCCTTCTCCTACCTGGAGGCCAAGACATGGAACTCCCTCCCCACCCACCTACGGCGGACCCAGGACCATCTCTCCTTCAGGAAACAACTCAAGACCTGGCTGTTCGGGCAGTAGCAACTCCCCCTCCCCCCAGCACCTTCAGACCCTAGCGGGTGAGTAGCACGCTATACAAATTCGCTGATTGATTGATTGATTGAAGGGCTTTACTTTAGAGGCGTTATAAGTTAAGCAGTTGTGACCACATACAGTAACCCAGTGACAACACTACAAATGGACACCACACAGGTTTTATATAAAAAATAAGTAGACTTTATATAGAGTTACCACAAGACCATAAAAGACAAAAATACACACTATGATTACTTTAAGATGGTAGATTTAAGCTTAGTTCAGTTCAGTTCTTAGATGTGACACTCTGCGTCAACGTACCTTAGGTTGCGTTGCGCTTCCACGACAAGCAATGTCGCAGCGATGGTGCTAGATCATGCAGGTCACCCGACTCAGTTTACCATACTCACCTGGGCCCATATACAACATATGATGAGGTTTAATCAGGTAACCTGTGCACTTATTCTAATCAGTGATTTATAAATTTTATTTAGGACCTATACCATTAACTTACCAATCCTCATCATCGGTACCTAAAGTCCTACGGGATCAAAGGAGTTAGAATAATAGGTAGAATAATAACATTTGCACTCATATAATAACCACAAACTCGGAAAAGGTTTAAACTCTTTATCTAAATTTCTTAAATGTCTTAATCCAAGCATTGAACAATAGAAAATTCTCAATTAGGAAAATAACGATTAGAATAAAAATATGCAGAGATTTTATAAAGCAATCTTTACGCAATTGTCATTAGGGTGGGAAGAAAGAAGGAAACAGTACAATGACATACCCACATAGAATATTTACCTTGAATGGTGTGAAGAGCTAACCCTGGCCATGGATCAGTCAAAGGATAGAGCACAAAGTGCAAGTGCCAGCGAGATAACAGGTGCCGACCAGAAATCAGGGCAGGATGCAACCAGATTTGGATCAGGACAGGACCACCACAGGCTAAGAATGGCACCCAAAGTTAACGTTGCTACGCCAGCGCTACAACCCTCTCTCCAGCTAACAGCCAAAACTTCGATTGGGTTATCGAATTCTCCGACAGAGTGCTCTGCCAGCACCCTTACTCCAGAACCCCGATTGGGTTATCAAATCTTCTGACAGAGTGCTCCGCCTGCACCTCTGCTAACGATCACCTATTGAGTGCGTTGGGTCAGTGACAGGTCAGCTATTCGGACAAGTCAGACAAATTAACTGGCTAAGCCTACCCTAGTTATACTATTTTCAAGGTCAGTGTACCACCCCCCAATGTTGCAAGTGTAAGGATCCCCAATTTCGATTGGACAAAAGAATGAGGAGAGGTCATCACACCATTCCAAAATTAAACTTTTAGAATGAATATTAATGTTTGCGTTACCGCCCATCAATTTATTTGCCCATGCACTTTTATTTCACTCGGCAGTGAATGTATCAATAATGATTACAATGTAGTACATATTTTAATTCAGCTTCCTTCACAAGGGTCAGAAGTTGACGTTCCCATGAACATCTTCTAGCAAGTCAGGAGTTGGCCGAGTTTCAAAGGTCAGTGCTTCATGGACTTGAGCTTTTCTGCGCAGTCGCAGTTCCTCTAAAGATGGAGTTCAGAAATACAAGTCAGGCCCAAAGTTCGATACATATGAGAAATAGAAAAGAAACAGTTTTAGAACAAAGAATAACTGATTGTACTGTATACCACTTATCTCTATTCAATTCCCATTACTTTATTTTAACTATTGCATTAGAAATTAGGCAGAACAAACAGCTTAGCATAAGCAGCAGTGCAAGCTTCATGCATGCTTTAGGACACAGGCAGCCATCTTAGTTCTAGTGCGCCGAAGCAAAAGATTCCTTCCAGAGTAGAAAGTACGTCATGTCACGTGAGTGTGACAGATGCATGCGCAGTAAGAAATCCCACGTAGCAGCGGCCATATTAATGCAAGCGGATTATCGTTAGTAAAAGCACATATGCAAGCTTCACCTAGATGTCATGTAATGCAATATTAATAGGATAAAACATGATGATTAGTATATTAACGTTATGTCGAGAGGACTGAATACAAGCAAGTCGCATTACATGCGAATCCTTGCTCCATCAATGGGAAATGCGGCAAAGTTCAGATACAAAGAAATAAAGACGTGAAGATCTTCCAGATGCGGCACGCTTCTCAGGGATGCAAGAAGTTCTCGGTTTGATGTGTGGACTGCAGTGACTACACCCTTACAATGCGACAACAGCAGCTCCAGCGATGCGTGAAGCTTACGCTCGATGCAACAACTAAAGCGGCGATATCCAAGATGCGACGGCAGCAGCTCCGACGGCGGCGCGCTTCTCGGGGATGTGAGATGCTCTTGGTCGATGAGGTGCAATGCAACAGTTCCAGTGGCGACACCCTCCTTCGGAGTTGTGACGGCAGGTACAGCGATGGCGACACGCTCCGACCTCGTTGCGAGATTCTTCTCCTGATGCGGTGCAGTGCAACAACTACAGCGGCGACACCCTCCTTCGTAGTTGCAACGGCATCAGCAGTGACGGCGACATGCTTCCTCTTCGTTGCGGCACACTTCTCTGCGATGCGGTGCAGTGTGACAGTTCCAGGGGCGACACCCTCTTTCGGAGTTGCGACAGCAGGCACAGGGTCGGCGACACGCTTCTTCTCATTGAGTCGCGCTTCCAGCTCCTTGCGACACGTAGTCCCTCAGAAGGCCCAAAACAGCAGCAAGCACTTCTGAAGATCGCTGGGGAGCTGGGGGTTGAAGTCTGTTGTCCCTGAGACTTCAGCAGGGGGCAAGCTCTTTTCCAAGCCCTTGGAGATCCTTCACAAGTTGAAAGCAAAGTACACAAAGTTCCTTTTTCCTTCCTTTGGCAGTAAGGCAAGCACTGCAGGCCAATCCCCCAAGCAGCACTTCAGCTTGGGAATAGTCTCTCCTCAGTTTCTTCAGGTTCCTCTCCTCAGTAAAGGTTTCTTCTTGTAGTCCAAAGTGATCTAATTTCATGGGATCAGATCCCAATATGTATACTCCCAAATCCTTTGTTCTCCGAGGGGAGAGGGGCCTTTGCCCAGTCCAAACCAGTTCTGAAGCACTCTGTTTACCAGACTTCTCTTGTTTCCTTTCACAGTGCAGGGCAAGCACATCAGACGCCCCACAGGAGGTGGAGCCAGCATTGTGGAAGGCAAGTACAGTCCTGGAGTACTTTGTTTACAGGACTCCTTCTCTTCTTTCAGTGTGCAGAGCAGAGACATCAGCCGCTCCCCAGGAGGTGGAGCCAGCATTGTGGAAGGCAGGCACAGCCCTATTCAAGGTTCAGATGCAACTCCTCCATCACATCTAGATGCATATCTCTCTATTCACCACCAGGTGACTCAGCCTGTCTCCTGGAATTCCCCAGCCCTGTCACTCACAAAGCCAGACATAGGAATACACAACCTAGCAGAGGCATGTTTGAATGGTTAGACAAGCAAATACCTACTTTCTAAAAGTGGTATTTGCAAACACAGAATATTAAAACCAACTTCACTAAAAGATGTATTTGATCATTCTGAGTTCAAGCATACAAAACTCAAATTTCTACCATATTCTCTGAGACAGTTAGGATTATAAACTGTAATAACTCTAACAGCCCATTCTGGCCTATAGAGAACAGGTAGATTTGCAATAGTGAAAACCGAAAATGGCTGTAATTCACTATTAGGACATGCCACACACATCAGGGCTCGTCCTACCTTAGACTTACAATGCACCCTGCCCTTGGGCCTACCATAGGGGTGACTGATATGAAGAAAAGGGAAGGTTTAGGGACTGGGAAGTGGGTGCACTTGCCCAGTCAGCATGACAGTACCAGACTGCACGCAGGCTCTGCAATGCAGACCTTAGACACATTTTACAAGGCTGCTTCTGTGGGTGGCACAACCAGTGCTGCAGGACCACCACCAGCATTTGGTTTTACACTCCCTGGGCACACTTAGTGCACTAGACTAGGGTCTGACAAGTAAACCAAATAGCCAAACATGGAACCACTGATTAGTACATCAATTTACACTAGGGAGCACTTGCACTGAGGCACTGGACAGCAGTGGCACAGTGCCCAAAGCACCTAACACCAGAAAATATACATGAGGCAACAGCAAAAATGGAAGGGAGACCCACACCAATGTGCTAGGTCTAACAGAGGTGTGTCAAGGTTTTGCGCCAGGCGGCTGTTCTTCTGGAAAAGAAGATAAGGCCATTACGTTGTGGCGCAGGTCAGATATCAGTGTCTCAGGGTGGCTTTTTAGGGTGGCGTGCTAGAGAGTTTTAGTGGCGGTTTTGTTGAGGTTGGGGGGTAGACCAGCGTGTGGCAGTTTTCCCCTGTCCACGTTAATATAGGACATGCCATGATCGATAGAGCGCGACACTAATGTGAGTAGTGGGGTAAAGTCCTGAGGTGCCCTAGTGTAGTTGGGGTCAGTTGAGAAGGTGTCCTATACTTTAAAGATAAGTACAGTTACTGGCGTAGGAGAGGAGATGAAATATTGCAAATTAGAGCAGTAGAGTTATGAGGCAGCACCATCTTGAGGACAGTCAGGATGTCTTGGGTGGTCGCCATTTCAAAGTCAGGCATTGAGAGAAGGCAAAAGAGCAGGTAACTTTCAAAATCTAGCACCACTCAAATAGTAATTACATACTATTATTGGCGGTGTTTGTAGGTTAGCCACAAGCAGTGGTGCAGAGTTATGGGTGGAGGGGAATAACATGAGTTGCCTTTCAAGGCGCCACCATTTTAAAGTAAACTTAGGAGTGATTTGAGTTGCCTTTCAAGGCCCCATCATTTTAGCGTAGCTTAGAGGCTTAGCAGGACCCTTGCAGCGTTAATCAAATAGCTGCTGTTGACATACCTGGAGCAATACAACAGTGCAAAAGCAGATTGAATGAAGAAGATGGCCTCCGGGAAGCGAAACCGAAACTGCTTTCCGTGGCTGTGGCAGGAGCTGGTGGAGGCACTGTCCCATGAAGTGCCTAGGACCGCCACATCAGGTCGAGTCCCAGGTGGCGTCGTGACAGTGGTGGGGGGGGCTTGGCACCGAGGGA
This sequence comes from Lissotriton helveticus, assembly GCF_964261635.1. Lineage (NCBI taxonomy): Eukaryota > Metazoa > Chordata > Amphibia > Caudata > Salamandridae > Lissotriton > Lissotriton helveticus. Next base: position 1,771,898,359 of record NC_136063.1, read on the forward strand.
AAGCGGGCGCCGCGCCAAATTGAGGCAGTGAGGAAAAACGTGTGCTGGTATCAATGCCTCTGTCGGTGTGTCGGGAGAGAGAGCGGCGGGGGCTCAGCGCCGTGGGAAGCAGGCGCTCGGTCAGACTGTGGTGGGCCTTCACGGGATCCAAGCTGCCGCAGATAGGGTCAGGACACTCCTCCGGCAGTGTAGGGGTGCGGTGGAGGCAGAGACGGGCGCAGACACCGTCTATCGGCGACATCGGAGAGCCCAGGCCACTGCATCACCCGTGTGCCACTCCGCTGAGGCAGGGGAGAGGCGGCCGCAGTCAGCAGAGGTGGGCGATCGGGCACCGGATCTGAGGCGCGCTGCTCTCAGTGAGCAATCAAACGGTCCCATTCAGTGGTCAAAGAATTCTTCAGGCAGGTGCTGTCGGGCCACAGGGGGTTGCACCCAGGCCTCAGTTTGGCCCCCACACCCCAGCAACTCAGCTTCCCGGCTGAGCTGGCCAGAGGCCGCCAGGCTGCCTTGGGCAGAGGAGGCCACCCTATGAGGAGGCGCTTCACTCCTGGATCACGGATCCCAGCAGGCAGCGTCCAACCAGACGGCCCCGGGCAACAGGCCAAAGGATCTTTGTGGGGGTGCCGTTAGGCCACAGGGGTCTCACCCAGGCCTCAGTTTGGACCCCACGCCCCAGCAACTCAGCCTACGTGTGGAGAAGGCAGGTCCGCTTAGGGCAGAGAAGGACGCAATGCAAGGTGGCAGGTCAGGTCCTAGGTGTAGTCAGGCGACGGTCGCAACCGGGAGGTTGTCCCTCCAGCAGAGCCCAAGTCCTGGCGTGGAAGCCTCACCATTGGCTCTGCACATTGATGATGCCCTGGGTAGCAACGGAGGGTCGCAGGCGGAGAGCGATCAGTGGTGGAGTCCGGCAGCAGCTACTTAATCAGGTAGGGTGAAACAACCTCAAAAGTCTTCATGGTTGATGGCGTTCCTTCCTGGGTGGACATATGCCTCCTGCAGTCGCGCGGCAGAGGTGGCTTCCCGTCCCTGCATATTGTCTAGTTGTCGAATATTGGACTCCAGATCCAAGAGCTCTTGCCTGATTTCCCGCTGTGCGCCAGTTGACTGGCCCAGGCAGCACCCCCCCACCACCACCTTAAATGCCTCCCAATCCACCAACACCGAGGATGCTGAGTTGGCATTTATCGGGAAAAACTTGTCTATAAGGACACTCAAGGAATCTCGGAAGGGCGCATCCTCCAACATTAGAGGGTTAAATCTCCACCGTGGAATCGGGGGCGTCTCCCTGTGGTTTGATGTGTTATTATTAGGGGACTGTGGTCCGAAAGTGTCCTACCCAGGTATTCTGTTTGTGTAACTGAGGCGCTGAAGTCTGGCGTGCACAGAAAGGTGTCTAACCTGTTGTGTACCTGGTGCACTGGGGAGAAGTAATTTCTGCCAGTTACATGTTGAACCCTCCAGATATCTACTAAGCCTCAATGTTCTATCCAAACTCAGAACTCTGCTGCCACGTGGTGGGCCTGTGCTCCGGGAGATGGGGGTGCAAGTGGTCTGCCCTGATGTCCACAACGCAATTAAAGTCCCCCAATCACAGTGTACCCCCCGCCCAGCCTTCCATCTCGTCTGAAAGGGCATTAAGGAACATCACCTGCTCTGTGTTGGGTGTATACACACTGCCCAGCATCACCTCCCTCCCTGCCAGTCTCCTGGTTACCAGGACGTACCTGCCCTCATTATCAATCTTGGTACAGATGTGGTCAAAGGAGACCCCAGGTCTCACCCATATTAGCACCCCTCTTGGCATACGCCAAGTAGGTAGTGGTGTATATCTTACCCCTCCATCTCTTACATAGTTTTTCCACTTCACTACCAATCAGCTGGGTCTCCTGCAAGAGGGCTATGTGAACGTCCCTTATCTATATGTATGCTGTATGCATACACATTGCATCTCTTAGACATAGATCCCTTCCCTCTTATGTTCCACGTTATGAACTTTAGTGCATTATGTGTAGACGGCATAGTGTCTGGGCACCTCCCTTGTGGGTCCCTGCTGCACTCCCAGCTGTTAGTTCTCCCAGTCATACCCTCCCACCCCTTCTGCACTTAAAGCACAAAAAATCAACAACAACAAATCCACGTAGGACAACTCCTCAACCAAGAACGGTCTTGCAACGGCCATCTGCCCAAACCGCAGATAGCTCTGCATCAACTGGCAAAGGTCCAAAATAGGTAGCATAAGGACTGAAAGGGAGTGTGGCAGTCACCACAGGTAACCAAGACAAGACAATAAGGTTTAATTGTGGCACGTCAGCCTTAATTAGCTGATCTGGCCTGTACCCAGGGGCCCACCCGGCCGCCCCGCCCCTTCAGGAGCCCCGAGCCAAAGAGAGAGAGCAAGATAGGAAGAAAGAGGGAAAGGGGGAGGTGTTGGACAGCATACTAAATAACCTCATCAGCTGTATTCAGGGTTACCACTGGCAGTTTAACACTACCACTGCAGGATGAATCCGAGGCTGACCCATCAGTCCCCTTCCTTGATCCAGATCCCTTCCCGATGATGATCTCCTGCAATGCATCATGGCTGCCACAACCTGCAGGGCCTCAGCTCTTTCCTTCTCCATCTGTGAGGAGCTTGGCTTCTTGGAGATTTTTCGCCTCTGTTGCATCCTAAGTTTTTTCCCGGTTCTTCGTTCCCTAGGCGGTGCCTCTGTCTTCTGCACTGCAGGTAGGCCTTCCATTCTATAGGCCTCAATTCAGTCCCACGCTGCTTTGGGATCCTCACAGAAGTGCGTCTTCAGATCCAACAGAACTCGTAACCCGGCCAGAAACATCAACGAGTACTGGATCCCTTCTTCCCATAGACCATTCTTAACTTCCAGAAACGAAGTACGACGCCTCTGGATTTCCAAAGTATAGTTCAGGAAGAGTGAAACTTTTTCTATTTCCAACCACATAAGGCCACTCAGTGTGTGCCTTTTGCAGAAGAGTGTCTCTGTCTTTTAAATGGAGGAGTCTGGCCACCACTGGGCATGCAGGCCTCCCCGGGGCTAGAGGCCCAGCAGGTACGCGGTGCACCCTCTCCATTGTGTAGAAAGGTGACAAACCCTCTGGCACAACGACCTCTCAGAGTCAGCCCTCCAGGTACTTAATCATATTGTCTCCTTCCACTCCTTCAGGCAACCTCAAGACCCTCACATTATTACTGCTATTCCGTCCGTCTGCATCATCCTCTCTCTGTTCCAACGTGCGGACCCCGCTAGTTTAGTCCTCCATCTGAAGTGTCAATGCCTGTTGCATCGGTGCAATGTCGGCCAGGGAGGATTCGGTCAGCCTCACTCTGTCAGCCAGTTGGGCATGCTCCGCTCTCAGCAGGCCCAGACCCACTACCACTGTACTTATATCCTGGTGGAGCGTTGCCTTAGTGTCAACAATAGCCTCCAGTATTTTGGACAGTTGCTGTTAAACCGGGTTTTCTGAGAGCTCACACCCTGGCTCCTTCTGCACCTGCTCTTGCGTGGCTTCTTCTTTCTGGCCTGTACCCCCCTGGGCTTCCAATGCCTGGTCCTCCGGGCCTCAGTCTGCCTCTGGGCTTCGCCCTCTTCAATTACTGTTGCCACGGTACAGCCTGTTGTCCCACTCTCAAGGGCACTAACCGTGCATCCTGTGCTGCTTGGTCACACACTCAGTGGAGTCAAGTCCTCTCCTTTGTAAGGGTGCCCTGGCCCATCGGCCTCCTCCTGTCATACACTTCCCCAGTAGTTCTGAACACGTAAATTCCGGCCTCGGGTAGACCCTCCTTGCACTAGGGCCAACTAAGGTGTGCACACTGACCCATTTGCCTTCGTGTTCCATCAGTGGGGTTTTCCTGAAAACAGCCGAGGCCTCCTCTTGGGGCTTACTCCCTTACCTGTTTCGGGCTCCATGGGCCCAGTCAGCTTCACCGCGCAGCTCAGGTCCATTCCGCATACACTGCGCCACCTTCAGCCGGGCCTACAGTTGTTCTTGTGAGCCACCCCTCTTCCATGAGGCCACTCCGCCAGCCGCAGATATCCAGTCCTCAGCTCCTATTCGGAGCCGCCACCTCACTGCCAGGATCACGGTCAGCCCCTTTGCCTCTCTGCCTCCAGACTCACACCCCTACAGGGTCCGCTAACCCGATCTTAGCCATCTTGGGCCTCCTCCTGCGCCTCTCCCTGCCGGGGGACTCGTGCCCCAAGCTCCAGCCCTGGCACAGCACCTCCGCTGTGTCATCCCTGCCTTTGTCCTTGCTTCATTTGTCTCCTGGGCCTAGGTCGCCATCTTGCGTTTGCTCCGGCAGCAAACTCGCCTCCAGGCCTCTGCTTCTCCGGTCACTCCCGGGCTCCGAGAAGGTCAACCTAATCGCTGACCCTCTCCGGGTGGGTAAGGCCCCCATGATGTGCTCCGGGCCTCCGCCATCGCCGATAAGACTGGATAATTTGGCCAGCCGGGGCGGAGCTCTCAGCTCATGTGTCCGCTATCATCGGCCACCAAGACACGCCCCCCTCAGGAGGTTATCAGATGTAAAGGCATTGGAGGTGTCAAGCAGATCTTTCCAACCAAATGGAGAATGACTAAGACTGTGACTGAATCAGTTGTCTGAAGTTATGTGTGGTACGATGTTTAAAGGAATAGGAAGCTAGAATGAGGCAGAAAAGGTGTGCTGGAGTGGATCAGTTGTTAAGTTCCTATGTAAAGCCTAACAACGGGGTTTCAAATTCTACCATTGCAAGATGGTGAAGGTGGCAATGAAGGAGGCAGGTATATATTCAGCTCAATTGAAGGCATATTCTGTAAGGGGTGCTATGGCAAGTGAAGTTTAAATGTCAGGAGGGCAACTAGAAAAAAACTGAAAGCAGCAGATTGTTCTAATGCAGATATGGTTAGGAGGTTTTATTTTAAACCAATAGAAAATGTTTTAAGCTGTGCATTTAAACTTTGAACTTGCATAATGCTAGTCTCCTGTTGTGCCATAAATGATAATTGTTAAAGGTTAACTGCATAAAGAATTGCGCTTTTATAAAAGTCAAGGAACCAAGCATTATTCCTCCCTCACTTCCTGTCTTTTATTGGAAAGGAGAAAAAGGGTAGGGTTCTAAGGAATTTCATAGTAGTGAGCAATGAATTTCTAGATAATGGTGTTTACATGAGGAGAATTAAATTGAATGTAGAAAAAGATAAATAATGATGAATTGCTTATTTCAGAGTATTGAGAGTAGAGTAAAGAGATCAAAGGGAAAAGGAAGGATGGTATAGAAGTAGAATCAAAATGGGAAGAATATGGCGGACAAGCACTGTATAAAGGATTGAAGATTATTTTTCATTGTGATGTGATTCTGTGTTTTGTTTCTTGGAACTTAAAGTGTTGCTGCTCTGAAGGAGTGAAAACAAGTTCAAGGATAATTCTAATCTCCTTGTCTGATATATAATTGTGATCCTTTATGCAGTAAACCTTTAAACATCCTCATTCACCCTCAATTTTTCTGCACAACTGTTACCTCACCTGGATCAATAACATCTCAAGTTAATGACTTCCTGCCACAGCCAGGACAGAAAATGGGTTGAGACCATAAAAGAAAAGAAAATGCTAAAGCCCTAAAGCTACCTGCAGACCGCATCAGAGCTGCCAGAATACTAGAGCTGCCAGAAAACCACAAGCAATGAAAAATGCACATCTCTTACACTTTCTCATCCATCACACTGGCAAGTCCTGCAGCTAACAACACCATAAAAGCACCTCGGTGGTCATCAGGCATGACTAGACACAGTTCCTAACATGGCTAAAAACAAAGATAATGAACTTCCAACCACAACTCAATATGGTGTACCATGGTACCGTATATATACGAAACTGAGTTACTGGTTGGATTGGGTGTGAGACCTGGTCAAGCAGCAACCACAATTGTTCTCAGTGTGAAGTCACAAGCAAACCCCAAATGAACCTATGCTCAACTCCCTGGTAGCTTGGCACAGAACAGTCAGGCCTAATGTGAAGCATTTGTGCAACACTTCAAAAAGTAACACCGTGAAAGCATGCTGCAAAAGGTGATCGCAACAGAGTTAGCAAACCAGAGTAATTTCTAATAAATAAAACAAGACCTTAGTGACACACATCCAATCAATAGAACCAGAGATGTTCAATTTTAAAGTTTTAAGAAAAATTGCTCCAAAAGGCGCTAAGTGCCAACTCTGGATATCTACTTGCACCGTACCGGGACAAGGTCACACATCAAGCCGAATGCAATGGAGTACAGGCCGGCTCCATTCAGGCCAGCTAAACAAAGAACCTTGAATACTGGTTTGCGGAGCACTGCGAGGATCTGTGGAAAAGATGCATTGTACAGCCAAAACGATGCCTCGGCCTGAGATGAGCAAGGATGCAGTGCAAGATCCTGTTGCGTCATAATCAAAGATCCTGTTGACGAGGGCTTCCAATGAGAAGTCTGGAGTCAAGAATGGGAGGGTCTGCACCAATACAAAATCACACAGTGGCTGTTTCAAATGCGATGGGGACTGCTAAGGCGATGCAGGTTCTTATAAAGAGTCCAATCCATGCAGCCACGGAGATGCAAAGGGTACTGCTCGGGGTTGCACTGCACAGCAGTAGACATGCATCATTTCTGCTGGATCTACAGAAGCTGGCAAAGCACCTTAGGCCCACTTCCAAGGGTCCAGGACTAAGTAGGCACCACTTACAGGGTAGACTCACAGATAGCTGATGCCAGGTGCAGAACAAGGCTCAAGTCAGGAGACTAGCTAATTAGCCCATAAAGTCATTCTGGGGTTCTGGGTTGAAAATATGTAGGTCCAGTCCTTCTTATCCAGGCAGAAATCCATTGGGCAATGGAGCAGCAGCACAGCAAGTTAATAGTCTAGCTCAGTGCAGTCCAGCAGAGCGGCAGTCCTTCAGTAGCACAGCAGTCCTTTTTTTAAAAGAAACCACAGGTCCTGAAGTGTATTGAAGATTTGGTGCCTGAGGTCACATATTTATACCCAGTTGTATCTTTGAAGTGGGGGAGAAGCTTCTAGAGGTTTACCTTTGATGTCCCCAGACATCCTGCCTTCCTTGTCCTGGCTCCAGACTAACAACAAGGGGAATGGAGCCCTTTGTGTGGAGGCCAGACCCAACCTATTCTAGAGTAGGTGGAACTGTGTCCAACACATCCCTCCCATCCGACCAGTGATGGCCTATCTAGTCACATCTAAGCTTCCTATTGTGTGTGGCTGTCTAGGAGGAATACACAAAGCCCAAATGTAAGCTATACACAATCATGTGACCAGAAACAGGTTACAGACACTAAATAGCTTAGGCAGAAAAATTCATTTTTTTTAAATGGTATTTTCAAAACTGTAATTTAAAATCTGACTTGATCATGTTAGGATTCTAAATTAGGGTTCCATAGACACAAAACATGAACTGGTTAGCTATTTCTATTTTGAAATTACACTTTTAAAATTCAATGAGCTACCTCCAATGTTATGCTATGGGAGAGGGAGGCCCCGCAATAGTGAGAAACAAATGTAAGAGTTTTTCACTATCAAGACATGTAAAACCGGATGTCCTACTTTTTAAATACATTGTAACCTGGCCTCTGAGCTGTCCAGGGCCTACCCTCTAAGGAACTTATATGTGTTAAAAAGGAACGTTTGGGCACAGCAATAGATTTGTTTTGCCAGGACGAAATAGTAGTTTAAAACTGCACATCCAGGCTGCAATGGCAGGGCTGCGATGTTTAAATGGCTACTTAGGTAGGTGGCACAATCAGTGCAGCAGGCCCACTAACTAGGAGCATTTAATTTACAGGCCTTGGGCACATGTAGTGACATGTTACTATGGACGTACAAATAATTTAAGCATACCAACTGGGTATAAGCCAATTATACCTTGTTTTAAGGAGAGAGCACAAACACTTTAGCACTGGTAAATTGCACAGAGTCATAAGGTCAGCAAAAACAAATTCAACAAAACCTGGAAGGTAAAGGAAAAAATATTGGGTGTGGCCCTGCAGAGGGCCAGGTCCAATAGTGTGGATAAAGTGTTTCATTGGCCAACAACCGTGTAGTAAGTTTCAAACAAATGTTATAATACAACACAAGTTACATGCAAAAATCAACTCTGATTCTGTACCTCTTTTAACTTGTTTATTAGAAAATTAAATATTTGCACTCACTCCATGTACAAGATGAAATTCGGTAAATATCCCTGTAGCTCTGTATCTAGAAATACATTTAAACGAGGACCGATCTGACAATGATTTAATCAGCACTCCAGAAAACAAGCCCATCGTTGTCATGCGGATACAGTTGTCTCTCATCATGAGTTTCACACTTTGCCTGGTAAATTTGCAAGTTCCATGAAATTGGCAAGAATCCAGATGGTGATGATCAAAGTTGCGAAATGTACATTATATTCACCGCTGATTAGATAAGGTGTGTGCATGATTTTCAAACACAAAGCCCTCATATTACTAGCTGCTTTTTTACCAAGTACTATATTGAAGTTAAAACAATAATATTACTGCAATGTTGCTGCTGCTTCCTTCTACAGATCAAACGCAAGTGACAATACTGCTCCAGAGTGGAATTTATGAGTTTCATGGAAACAAAACTTGCTTATAATTGAAATGCCTTAACATCGCTGATTCATGGTCAAGAATTTGGAGAAATGCAACGACTGTCACACATTGTAAATCAGCAGAAAGTACACTATATTTAGCATGCTAGCATTTAAATAGATAGTTCCTAAAAGATATTTATCAAAACAAATGCTCTACTCAAGCCTTTTGTAAGTCAGGAAATGGTCCTCAAGAATACCAGGTCTTAATTTTAGTCAGGGCTCTCAGAATGTATGGTTTAAAAAAATCATACTTTTGATAAAAGGCTTTTTGATATCACAGATGGACTTCCGATAGATAATTAGTATTGTACAAAATACAAGCTTACATGAACCTCTTTTTCAATTTATTAGCTGTACTTTAATGGTAAAGCAATATTAGTTTCAAGCACAGTGTGTAACATTAAGGAGTACCTCAGAGTACTTGACGAGCCTACAGAAATCCCTTTATTAAACTGCATATGTGTTTCTACTGAGGCTGGTGTAGAGGGCTCTGCATTGGGATTCTGCAATCCCTGTATAACCGCCTGACTCTAATTTCTATATAATCGCCACTTGGGATGCACCGAATATAGAACCGGACTGTAATAGGTTATTGCAGTCAAGTTCTGGGGTCAGTGGCAGCTGGTAGGAGACTGTGGTGGGGGATGGTGGCGGGGGATAGGAAATAAGTAAAAAATTCCATTTACCTGCCGGTCACCATCGCCGTCGCCAACCTCCGTCTCCAGCCTCCACCTCTCTTTAGGAACTAGGAACAGGAAGCACCCAGGAATCCAGAGTCCCCTGACCAATCACAACGCTGCTGATAGCAGTGTCGTGATTGGTCTGACATAGTTCAGCGCTCTGGGAAGGAGTGGTAGGCTGTAATGCAGCCTGGGTGGAGAACATGCAAAGTGCGCATGACTGTTTGGCTGGTGGAGAAGGCTGGCTAAACTGTTATGCACACTTCAGAGAGGAGCACCACTTCTCCTCCCTGAGACGCAGGAAGCTCAGCCTCAAACCACCCCAACCTTGAGGCAACTACAATACAAAAAATAAAATAATAATAATGTTCTGTTGTTATCATTTTATTTTTTCCTTCCACTGCTTTGAAGAAGTGGGGTGACGCTCCTCCGCCGTACCTGAGGAGCCACCACTCACAACACCCACAGACAGCAGTCAAGGTAAAATGTTGGTCAGGTCTCTGAGCAGCTGTTGAAAGCAACAGGGATGAAATGTTGTTTTTCTTTTTTCTGCTCTTTTTCTAGGTCAGAGTGACTAGTAGAAAGAACATGATTAATTTTTGCATTCCATACTTATTTATAGAAAAGTTAGAATCTCTGCATGTTTCTACATCTTCAAAACTACTGCAGCTTTCTTTTTAAGCTTGCATTGTATTGAACTGCGTCTAATAAATTTTTGCAACAAATACGATGTGTTTAATTTTGAACTAGAGGTTCTATTTTTTCTTCTTCACATTTGCAAATGTGACAACAACTAAAGTCAAAGCATGACAGGCAGTTTGGGAAGATGCCTCAGTAGAAGAATGCGTTCTCAGGATCGAGTTGGTAGAAGTAAAAATATAGATATTCAAAAGCAACAAATGCATTTGAATAGAGAGTCCGATAACTAAATAGCATATCATGTTGAGTGCTGGCCTGTAGGCCAATCGATCACAGGTTTGAAAACTTACTGTGCTTACCTCGGACTTTCATTCTTCCAAAGGGGATACAAGTATGACTTTGAGATGGGTGATTATGGCATGCTGAGTCATTGAAGTGCCTTGTGTGTGCAATTGAAATGATCGTATTATTTGCATATTGTGAAGTCTTAGTTTTGCTAAGCAGATACAGGGTACTGTGGGGATACGTTCATCAATGTTACTAATTCAGCTAATCATAGATATTGTTGCTATTCATAGACGCTGATAGCTACTGTATGAGAGACAAGAAGGCACTGGCAGTGCTGTATGTTTGAGGAAACTTCTTCTAGATTCCACATCCTTTTCAGAGAATGTCAATGACCAGAGCAGAAGCAAGCGGAAATATCGAGGACCAAGTCCCCATACACCAGCGCCGCAGTGGATGAATGACCAAATGATTTTGACCTTTTGCAATATATGGGACTCATTTGCGGCATTTTTGTGCAGGGCAGCACATCATGGCACCTTGCTGCGCTCTACGCTAAAGTGAAAGGGCAGGAATGCAGCATATTTTTTTGGGAGGAATGTATTTATTTGCATTTTCATAGTCACATTGCCAAACCACATCAGGTATACAGAACATCTTGTTTCTGTGTTAATTACAGATACAGCGAGGTCAGAGAATACTAGTGCATAAAATTTTGGGGCACCCCCTTGCTTTATACGTTGTCTTCTCCCCAACATATACATGTCCATCCCTCTCCGCCATTTTTCCAGTGTTGGATTAGTGTCTGCCCCCCAAGTCCTCGCCATGTCTCTTTTGGCTACTACCAGACTCAGCTGGAGCAGCACCAGCTTTACTTTGGGGAGATTGATCTCTGTGGCTAAGCCCTGCAAAATGAACACAGGGTCGGGGGGTATGGATTCATGCAGTAGAAGCTCCAATTCCTTCAAAAGTGGTTCCCAGTATCGCTGAGCATGTGTGCATCCCCAAATAGTGTGAAAGAAGGTCTCTTCCATGTTCTTACATTTCAGGCAGTTGGGGGACTCCGCTCTACCCATCTTATGCAATCGGGCTCTGTCATAATACAATCTGTGTATGTTTTTAATCTGGATCAATCACAGCCGCGATTTAATGGACACCTCCCTCGGGTGCATCAGGGCCATTTCCTAGTCCAAATCATCTATATCTCCCGGATCCGCCTCCCAGTGTAATCTCAGCTTCCGCAACGGGTCAGGTATATTATTCATGATTGTCCGATACGTCCATGACACTGCTTTCTCTCCAATGTCTCCCATCAAAAGTCGCCCTTCTAACGGGGCATACTCCGGAGGCCCTCCACATCAATACGTTGCGCCAACCAGGCATGCCTCAGTTGGAAATACTTGAAGTGTTGCATCTTGTTTATGTCGAATTCTAGCTGTAGGTGTGGGAACGTCACCAGCTCCTTACGATGTATTATGTCCTTAAGCCAGGAAATACCAACTAGATCCCACTTCTGAAAGCCTTTCAGCTTGACAAATTCCTGAAGTCGGGTACATTTTCGCTATTTGTGGGCCGGTAACAGTTTTGCAACACCCTTGCCTCCGTAAAGGTAATGGTAATGGGTGTATGACCTATAAAGGAACTGAGTGTGCTCAAGCGCATATGCCGGCTGATCCCTCTCGCCAAAGGCCCATTTGTTAATTACTATCAAGTGGGCAGCCCAATAGTAAGCCCGTAGGTCCGGCAGTGAAATGCCACCGCTATATTGGTTACATTGCAGCTTCCTCAACGCCACCCTGGGGGGCATCCCTCCCCAGAGGAACTTTCTCAGGATACCATCAATTTTAATGAACACCTCTTCCGGGATTGGCTGGTTGGTATTCTGCAGAACATATAAAAACTTTGGGAGGGTGATCATCTTGAAGAGCGCAGATCTTCCGAGCAGTTTTAAGGGTAGGGAGATCCATCGGTCCGCGTCTGCACGAAATTCCCCCAGTACCCTGTACAGGTTCCTCTCCAGTGCCAATTGCCTGTCTAGCGTTATTTGAATGCCTAGATATTTTATCCCTGTGGTTACGACCTGTAATTGGCTGGGATAAATGATATTCTCGACCTCCTGCCCTACCGGGTAGATACTTGACTTTTGCCAGTTGATTCTATACCCGCACACTTACCATAGTCCTCACAACTCTCCATACTATTAGGGAGTGTTGTTTCAGGGCTCGTGACATATAACAGTATGTCGTCAGCATACAGGAAAATGCGTTCATCCAGATCGTCATTATCATTGACACGAAAGCCGGTTAAGCATGGGTATGCCCGAATGACGCATGCCAGAGGCTCCAGAATGATCGCAAATAGCAGAGGGAACAAAGGGCAACCCTGTCTGGTACCCCTTTTGATGGGGAATTTCTGGGACGTTACCCCATTGACTCTGACCCTAGCTAAGTGTATCTCATACAGAAGGGCTATCCACCTCATGAACTCCAGACCAAACCCCAGTCTATCCAATACAGCCATTATGAATGGCCAATGGACCGTGTCGAATGCCTTCTCAGCATCTAAGGACAGTAAGTGGTGCGGGTGTGGACTATGTTGCACCACTTCCAACCAGTTGGTCACCCATCTAAGATTAAGTCTTGTTAACCTATGAGGCATAAAACCCGACTGGTCCCTGTGGATGAGCCCTGTTATAACTTTGGTTTGTCTGTTGGCCAGAATTCTAGCCAAAATCTTCGTCTCTATATTTATGAGGGAAATGGGTCTATAGTAACCGCATTCCTGTGGCGGCCTCCCCTCTTTAGGTATCACCCTCTTGAGGTCCTCAGATCTTCCGGGAGTACGCCCCTTTCCCGCGCCTCCAGATACATCTGTAATAGATGCATGCTAAAAAGCACCCCCTGTTGTTTGAAGAATTCCAGCTGCAGCCCATTGTGATCCCCAGATTTACCCGTTTTCATCTGGCCTATGGCTTCTACAATTTCTTCTTTGGTCAGTTTTACTTCCAAAGCTTGCGTTTCACTGGACTCCAATCTAGGGAGCTGCATAGATTGTAAATACGTGTTTATCTGTTCGTTGTCTGCCAGAGGTCTTTTGGCATAGAAAGCCTCATAATAACCTGCAAAGGCTTGCGCTATCTCATCTGGGGTCTGGTGAACCCGATCTTTTCCCATCTGTATTCGGGCTACCCATCTGCTTTCCATCTCTTTCCGGCTGAGCCAAGCAGCAATCTACCAGTTTTATCACTGGGATCATAGTGTCTCCTGTGCATGGCTTGTATGGTGTGGCGCACGTCTCTTTTGGCTAGCGCAAGGTATTTACTCTGCAAGAGTTTCAACCTTCTTAACCCAGAGACATCGTCTCCTGTGCTAGCTTGCGATTCGGCCTGTAGGAGCTGCGTTTCCAAGTTCTCTACCTCCTCTACTTCTTTGCGTTTCTTATGCATGATAATGTTTTGAGCTCTATCTCGGAGGACTGCTTTATAAGCTTCCCTTGGAGTAATAGCGGAGTCCACCGACCCCACATTTTCCCTGAAATATAAATCTGTGTCTACTCTAAGCTCCTGGGACACCTGCGGATCTCGTAATTCCCACAAGTTCAGTTTCCAGTCTCTAGGCTGGCGTCATGTCTGCGCACCGATTGTCAACCACATGGGCGAATGGTCCGAAAGACCCCTCACCAGGTATTCAATTTTTTGTACGTCGCCCACTTCTCCTGCCAGAGTAAATATATGGTCTATTCTCAAGAATAGTTTCAGTCACACAAATTCCAATCTTGAAGCGGAACCCACCATTAAGATAACCTCAAACCAAGTGGCACTTATAATAAAGAAAATGCGCCCAGGAGGAGCACCAGGACCAAATGGCATACCAACACAGATATGCAAAATATCCGCACAAAAGTGGACCACTCTGTTGACCACCTTATTCGCGGCAACCAGAATGGGTGGGCTCATTCCAGATTCTTGGCGAGGATCGCTTCTCGTCCCCATCCACAAAAAAGGCTCACGGGCCGATCCCAACAATTATCGGATGATAGCCCTTCTTGACGTGGAAGGAAAGGCATATGCAAGTGTCCTACTTCAAGAACTGACAACCTGGGTGGGAGATCGTAAATTAATACCTTTTACACAAACCGGATTCCAAAAGGGCTGCCACATTGAAGACAATTTGATCTGTCTAGTTCACATGATTGAAAGCACACTCGCAACCAAAGGAAAATCGTTATATCTGGGTTTCATTGATTTCCAAAAAGCCTTTGATAGTGTAGTTCGCCCCAAACTTTGGGAAAAGTTAACAAAATGGGCCATCCCGCAGCCCCTCCTGAAATCTCTCATAGCCCTATATACTGACACCAGGTAAAAATAAGAGTTTCCTCAAGATGGTCAACCACCAATAAAATCATGACTAATAAAGGATTAAAGCTGGGATGCATATTGGCACCTTTACTTTTCAATCTATATTTAGCAGACCTGCCCGACTGTTTGGCCCATTCCCGAGCATTCCCACCATGAATTGATTCTACTAAAATTCAATCAATGCAATATGCTGACGACGCAATCCTCCTCGATCAAACCCAGGTGGGACTTCAAAGACTTTTCGATTCTCTGGTACAGTATTGTAAAACTAACGCGCTGGAGATCAACATCAGCAAAACTAAGGCAATGATAGTTTCGCGCTAACGAGTCGGAAAGCACTCTTGGTACATTGAAGGGAAGCCAATAGAGATAGTGACTGCCTACAAGTATCTGGGAATTTGGATAGACCACAAAGGGAGACCAGCGCAACATATTATGGCAATGCAAAGAGTGGCCCGCAGTTTGGAGGGGATTTTTGTAAGAACCAATAAAGCCCTTCACTCCGCAGATTTTTCACCGCTAATTAGGGTGATAGGGGCCAAATTTCTGCCGACAATAGCTTTTGGCGCCATAACTTTCAAAGATAAAATGCTTACCTGGCTTGACAGAGCCCAGTCAATGTGCTTTCGCAGAGTCTTCTACCTACCCAACTCGACCTCTCATGCTCAAATTCACATGGAGTTCTCTTTGTCATCTCAACACTGGGTAATGAAAGCAAGATTCATTGCCTATTGCTTAAAAGTCAAAAAGGCTCGTGAGCTTACACTATAAAGCTGCATATGGTCACTATTAAACAATCCCAGCATTCCTTGGAACCAATTTTTAACATTAGGCCTGAACGTCCGGGCATGCCAAGAAGCTGTAAAAGAGTGTATCAGGGGCGACTCAGCTCAGATGGCCGCTCGTTTTGTAAAATTCATGACTGAGATTAATCTCCTGCTAACAGAAGACGCTCACTAGTAACTCTTGCCCTACTAGATATGAACTACCTTGCTCTCATCAACACCTTTTTTAAAAAAGCATAATATGAACTAAGTTTTAATTGTGTTTTGCATGTATTGCAACGGTTTTAATTAATTATGCAAATAAAATACTTACTTACTTACTTACTATTCTCGAGAATCCCTTAGAGCCCCATAATAGAAGGAGTATGCTTTGGTCTGGGGTGTTGTTTCCACCACAGGTCAGTAAGTGCCAGTGTGTCTACGAACTATTTGAGCGGGGTTTCCCTAGGGCTCCCTTGATGGACCGTTGTGCAATCCCAAGTAGGATTTATCACATCATTAATGTCTCCCCCTATAATGTGAATGCTGGAACCCACTTCAAGAAGAATGGCTGCCAGTCTATCCATCGTCTGCCTCTGTAGCATGGGAGGCGCATAAATACTAATGAGTGTAATGTGTCTCCTATCCCATAGCCCCTGTACAGCCACATATGTCCCATTGGGACCACTCCAAGTGTGTTCTATCCTGAATGGTGGAGTTCTCTTAATCAATATTGCGACCCCCCGTGCCCCAGTTGAGAAACCCACAAGTGACAGTGTCATGTATGGTCTACGGCCCAAAAAATTGCATCTCGTGCCCTGTAAGTGTGTTTCCTGTATCAGGATCACATCCGGCTTCAGCCTTTTACAATATGCCACTACCAACCCATGTTTAAACCTTATTCCCGATTCCGTGGACATTCCATGATAAAACTGAATATGGGGAGTAATTAACTGCCATTCCCGTCATGTCCACAATTCCCCTGCATCACCCCCCGCTGCCCCGCTCCCCCTGTTCCTTCCTGAGTGGCCACAGCAAATACATACCTACATATGACATTCCTTTTTTTGTTGCAGTAAACCATATCAAACTGACCCCTGCCCCTCTCTGCCGCCCCCACCCACCCCATGCTCAACCCCCACCCAATTGACTCCCCCACAGGTTATCGTGACCAATTTTGTCGCTTGGATCAGGAGAAGTGGTTTCATACCTCCCCTCAGAGTGGCCACCACAAATAAATTCCTGCGTGTTACATTCCTTTTTGTTACAAAGAATCACATCAAACTCACCCCCCTCTCCCTCCACCCCTAAACCCACACTCAGCCCACACCTAATCGACTCCCCCACGGTTCAACGTGACCAACATCGTCACTTGAATCAGGAGCGGTCTGTCACCCCCCCCCCCCCAACTAACAAACCTTCAAATTAAATAACTCTAAAAAATCCAAAAGAAAACGAAAACTGCACACACAAAGGGAGTCGAGGAAGCTCCTCTCTTGACTCTCTGTCCGCCTCACCCCTCTAGCCCGTCTCTGAACATCATTTGGCCATTTCTCCGTGTTTATTTTGTGCCTCCGCTCCAGCCACCATGTCCGGCCCCCCAAGGTTTTCGAGGAGGTTGATGTCCTGCATGAGGAGATGTTCTCCCTCCGAATCTGTGGTAATGTCCTGGTCTATACAGTCAGCCGACCGTTGTTGGGCTGAGTCCTATTCCACACTGCCCTTACGATGCCTGTTCCCATCAGTCCGTCGCACTCGGGGTCCTACCCATGGCCTCCCTGGTGCCATATAGAGTCGTCCTGTGAGGGACCCTCTGGGATGTTCCTCCAGTTTTCCTTTCGGGCCTCTGCGTCCGGGGCCTGTTATTGCGTCATTTCGAGGCCCTCTTGCTGTGCAATATCTGAGTCCCTGTGGCTCGAAGCATCCGACATTCCTCGATCCAATGCCAGGCCTCCTCTGGTGTCTCATAGAACAGTGTCCTGGCCTGGTATATTACCTTCAATTTTGCCGGGAAAAGAAGCATGTAGGTAGTTTGCATCTGCCTCAACTTGTCCTTGAAAGAGTCGAACATTTTACGTTGTTTCTGGACTTCCCTGGAGTAATCCAGAAACACCAGGATTTTGGCATTTTGAATCTTGACATCCCCTTTCTTTCGGATACCTTGAAGGACAAGATCACCGTCCTGGTAGTTGAGAAACTTCGCGATCAGTGGTCTTGGTGTCGACCCCACTGGAGGATGAGCCCTCTCAATGATAGAGCACGGTGAAAATGTGTGATAGTTAGGGTATCTAATATCCACTGTCTCAGGAAAGCACTGGCGTCTGTCCCTACAACGTTTTCCGGAAAACCAATAAAGCAAAGGTTATTCCTCCTAGCCCTGTTTTCCGCATCATCCACTCTCCACTGTACCTCCTTCATGGCTGTTCTCAGCTCTGTGACCTTCTTCTGAAGGGTATGTGTAGTGTCCTCCACCGCCGATATTTTATGTTTTGCCTGTGTGACTTTTTCAGAAACATTCCGTAGATCCTGGCGGAGCAGGTTGACGTTCATCCTGATGCCGTCAATTTTGCCCTCAAGGGCCTCCCTGGTGGAGCGGATTGCCTGAAGGAGAACAATAGTGGCGGGCGCATCTGTAGTGGGCATTGCAGGGGTCTCTGGCCCCTGCAAGGGCTTAGTAAATGTATCCAACTTACATTGCTTGTCCGTTTTAGTGTCTTTGTCACGCACCATTAGTATTCCTTCTACTTGGTGCCCAGGCGGTGCACTCGAACTGCAGAATTCACTCTGCCGTATATTAAGGGGTTTGCGCTTTCAAGTGCCGGAGGTCCCACAGGGCGCTACTGTCTCACCATTCAGCCAACCACCATGCCCCTCTGTCCTCTGCGCGGTATAACCCTGGTCCAATGCCCCTTCAACGGTGCCACTCCAACCATCCGCCCTACACCAAGGGAGTACTTTTTATCCGCTTGTACCCAGGCTATCAGGATTTGCCGGCCCTGCACAGGATTCTACCCACTTCCTGGTCTTCACCCCTGGCGTTGCGAAAGAATGCCCTACGTTGTCCAGCGGCACCTTGGCCAGTGCTCGTCACCCCCTCAATGACCGGCATCAGCCGCACATTCCTGAACTGCAGAACGGCCCCAACCACTCTTCAGGGCCCAAAGCCCCACACTGGCACAGTGTTCCACCGTCTCACTTACGGCAGCACGTTGCCAGATCATGGTACGCAGGCTCCCAGTAGACCTCAGGCACCAGTCCAGTTACAGTGTTCAGGTGCCAACGCTCACCAGTCACACCTTCCTTCAATGCCTCCACCTCCAACACTGTCCGTCCGTTCCTCAGCAGTTCAGCAGCAAGAAGTGGGGGGGGCCCAGAGGGAAGCAGGGAGCACAACTCCAGCGATCCTCCACTGACGTCGATCCTCAAAGATCTCTGTCCCTCCTCCTTATGCAGGGGGAGGGGTGGCGAGAGAGACAAGGAGAGGCGTTGGCCCTCCCCCCAGCACCCCAGCCATCCCGGGTCCACTGGCAAATGCTTACTATAGTCCCCGGTCTCTCAAGCCTTCCAGGGGGACAAGGCGCGATTCCAGTGCTGCTCCGCTGAACCTCTCCCAGCCGGGGACCGTATCCCACCTAGGCTGTCTTCACTCTGCAGCCCCCTCAGTTGCCCCAGTCACTCCGACGGGTGGGGGGTGGGAGGGGCCGGCTGGCAAATGCTTTCCTTGGTCCCCGGCCCCCACGGAGGCCGGTCTCCTCTCGAGTCCTTCAGAAGAACAGGGTGCGATGCCAGCGCCACACCACCCACCCTCTCCCAGCCGACGGGCGCACCGCACAGAGGCCGCAGTTACTTTCCAGCCTTCTACGCTGCCCCAGTCATTCCGGCGGGCGGGAGGGAGACAAAGCGGCAGGGCTCCGCAGTGTACACAACTGGTGTCTGCTCCGCTGCCTCCCCAGGGAAACACAGAACAATTCCACACTCCACCCCGTGATGGTCCGCCACACTCCACTGCTACGCCGCCCCCCACACCACCATCTTGTCCCCACACTGGGTCTGCCCACTGCCTCACACCACGGCCAGCTCTGCCCCAGACTCTGGGACTCTGGAACTCGAATTATCGGCCGTAAGTTGCTGCACACTACTGTCCACAGGATTATTTGGTCATGGGCCGTTCGATGGCTCAGGATATGGTCAGGATCACTAGCGGGCTGAGAGAGCTACGGCATGACATGTCTAGTCCACCATGCAGCTTAGCCATGTCCCCCAGGAATGCAGCATATTCAAGCAATACAGTGCCTTTCTGCCCTGTCTGCCTGTGCTGGCACCGTTCAACAACCTTGCGCCAATATAAGCACCATAGCACCATGGTGCAAGAGTGCCTCTGTTGCAGGCAGGATTGTTTTTGTGCAGGAAGAGGCTCCTTCCTGCACAAAAACAATCCAAAGAGGCATTTTCCTCATTCTATGTGTGCTACGGAATGGAAAGAGGAAAAAACTAGGAGAAATAACGTTTTTTCTCCTTGTTATCCCTCACCTTGGAAGGCATACAGATTTAGCGCTTCCCCACGTTTACATCACTTGTAAATCTGGGGCAGCATCAAATTCCATGGGTGTTGTGTGGGAAAACCCTCTTTAATTCCCATGGATAGCCTTCCTGGAGCAGAGTAAGGCAACACAGCGATTTGCGCTGCATTACCTTACTCAAGATTTATGAGGCCACTCAAAGCCACGCAGGGTGGCGTTGCGTGGCTGCATAAATCTTTATGAGAGCACTGCGTCATGCACGGACCACTTTACGTGGTGCAAAAGTGACGCAGGGCTCTCATAAATAAGCCTGTTAGTTAGTGCCTTACTTATAAAACGTGTTACGTTCTAGTGAACTGGAAGCTGTGCATTTCTATCATTTCTGGGATGCTGTTGGGCGAGGTGGACCTCACTGTTTTCATCCATAGTTTGTTCCAGATTCTATAACTGCAAAAACATCACAAGTTGGTATTTATTCTCTGCCTAGAGAATATTAATTTTTCATATATCTATTCTAATATTATTTCTACTTTATATGTTATTAATTACGGTGTTATCTGTATCAGCTATTATTACTATTGATCTTATTATAATTATCATGGTTATTACTGTGCTCCTTCCTTAACCCCTTCCATGCTCGTGACGGAACCATTCCGTCACGAGCCACGGTGGTGCTGTGCTGGTGACGGAATGGTGCCGTCACGGCCCGGCCTCTGTGCCGGTGCAGCGCTGATTTCGTGCCTGCGCTGAGCGTTCTATTAGGCGGGCGGGCCGTGACGGAACCATTCCGTCACAAGCACAGCTCCACCGCGGCTCGTGACGGAGTGGTTCCGTCACGAGCATGGCAGCGCCGCGCGGCCCCCCTCCCCTCTAGCGCGGCGGCGGCAAGGGGTTAATAAAAATCGTGTTCCGACAACAATACTATCCCTCCTATTTTACAATACTCTTCAAGTTACCTTCAGAGATCTCCCTAAATCGTTTTCCCTGTGATTCCCAAAAGTGTGTCTGTTAAACGTTATACAGACTTGTATCATTTAAATGTAAATAAACCCATCAATTTGAACACCAGTTCACAACTATAAGGAGGCTTGACAAGGCCTTTACTAGAGTAAAATAAATCTTCTTGTATTCAGAGGTCGGAATAAATGAGGTAGAGAGCTGTCTTTCATACACTGCCAGATAGCTTGAGTCATGAGTGACGCCCTGGCCCCTCCTTCCACACTAACCAATCATCGCATGCAAATGGTTACAGTTGCTACAGCCTCGATGTGAACCCACGCGAATGGGGGCACGATTCACCATTTCAAAAGACCAAGGAAGCCTCGGCTGCCCGATGGTGGTGTGTTTCGTGCAGTCTCCGCTTTTTGTTGTCGTGAAAAGACCACTCTCAAACTTGTTGAATTGGCCTTTACGTTTTTTGAAGGAGTACCAGAGAGGTTACGATCATGAACTCTTCACCCCCAATCATCTTTTCACAGCAGGCACTCGCACATCTTTGGAAAATTGCTTTCTGCAGCCCTGCCAAGTTTGTTGTGAATCACCAGGCGGGATGCAGAGCTGAGCTCCGCGACCTTCTGTCATTTTCTGAGGTGCCCAGGGTTGAAAAGCACCGCCGTTAAGAATGATTGCAAAGAATTTCACTCACAGTTTATTGCAATAATAATATCTGTTCTTTCTTTCAATCATCTTTTATTTGCTCCTTTGTATAGGGAAAAGTGTAAATTCTGTTTGATTTATGGTAGACGGCCCCGTGCAGCAGAGAGTGAAGTAGCTGCTACTCGATACCGCTCTACAGGATCTACGAAACTGCATCAATCGAAATGTTCTATTCATAGCACAATTGTATTCAGGCAGGGAGATATTCTTTAAATGAAGAAAATACGAATTCTATCTAAAATGAAATGCACTTTTATGTTGAAAGCAGATTCTGCACCAGATCCGCACCAGTTTTTTCACTGAGTCGGGGGTGAACGAACGGCTGTGTATATTCCGAGATACCATTAATCACATATTGCATCACGGCACAAATACGTCAGTGAAATGATGTATGTCTTCATGTTTTGGTATTTCTGAATTTTGGCAATTTCTATTTGGGCTCGAAGCTTTTCGCACATAAAACATCACTCGTGTGTTGTGTGCATGTTTGCATGTGTGTGCTGCGAAGACAGTCCCGCTGGGAGAGACAGCCGTGACATGTTTCTTTGTTTTTTTTATGTTATGACCTGACCATTGCTGTTTCATGTCTGTTTTATGAGACTTGCAGAAGAATGCAGGACTCTTCTTGACAGGGGGACACTCTCACTTTGGGCTAGGGATAACTATTCTTCAGCTACAAGGCTACAGTGGCAATGATTATAGGTAGAATCTGAAAAGTAGGTCCACCAGCATGTTTTAACTTGTGTAACTGTTGTGTCACCTAACGCTACTGGCAAATACTCAGGGTATCCGATATGTGTGACCTCTCTCGTGTGTGTTTGCTGATATGCATGTATGGTGTGCCGAATATCTGTGGATCAGTCTGAGGTTCTGCCTGGAGATCAGTCTCAGGTGCTCAACATCAAGGACCACATACCATTTTTGATTTACTTTGAGTCTCAGTGTGTAGTCATAACCCAGGAAAGTAATCTAATGGAAAATTAAAGATTGGCTTTAGTTGGTTTGACAAATCTTCTCCCGGATCTTCATTAATTTACCTGTCAGGCTGTCTGAGTTGCATGAGTTTCAATCCACATCATGGTGGAAATTTGTAGTAACACCATTTGCGCTGAGCTGAGAGATGGTGTCAAGCAATATGATGTGTGATTCTTTTGAGTCTTTCAATGTGCAAGCTAATCTTGCATCAGCAATGGGGGGAAAATGGCTGACCTTTCAGCTTCTGGAATAAAAAAGCAGGTAATAAAGATGTAAAATGCTAAAGCCCCAAAGAAATCCCAAAAGATTAACTTCAATCTGGAGATGTTCAAGTGCCTAGTTTAAGTTAAGGTGAACGATTCCATCTCAGCGAAGGCTTCTTAATGAGAATCAGGGGCGCAACTAGGTCTTAAGTTCGGGGGGGGGCTGAAATGGCATAAAAAGGGGCGTGGTTAACATTGTTAATGGGGGCAGGGCTAAAATGGCAGACAATCAGGATCGGATAATGCTCAGGCCAAGCTAAGAAAAAGAAGTGGCAAATTCTGCATTCAAAACTGGACAATAATCAGTTTTATGAGAAGTAAATTGGAGAACAGAGGGTAATGTGAACCATTTATATAACAGACAAGGGATTTGTTCATCTTGCAATAAAGTGTCACTCAAATACATTATATTGTCTCACAACGATATTATGTAGACGGTTAAAATTACACCCTTTTTTGTAATGGAATGCCCATGAAACTGGGTCTAAAGAGCCCAGAACAACATGCTACTCTCTGAAAAACCTAGACTGTTCACAGATATAATTCACACAAAAAAGGGGACTCTGTCCACCCCCCAAAGACAAAGAAGGAATTTGAGATTTTGCAATGTGTACATTTGCAGTGTTGTTACAAACTACAGTATCAATAAACATTAATTTATTGGCAGTACAGACATTAAAGCATGGTGCTTTAATGTACAGGCATAATAATCATGCTGGAATTTAGAAGGTTCATGAGAAATAATAAAGCATTTACATTTTGATAATATCATGTTACATTTGCTGTTCTTCGCACTTACTACCCCATATGAGGTGTTGAAGCGGTTTTTGGTGGGTAGCACACTACTCTGGAACCCAAACAGAATTAGTGGGGACTGATATAGGGAAATATGAAATTAATCTGAGTGGTGGAGATCTTAGTCTGTTATTTGTATTGAAAAGGAA
This sequence comes from Lissotriton helveticus, assembly GCF_964261635.1. Classification (NCBI taxonomy): domain Eukaryota; kingdom Metazoa; phylum Chordata; class Amphibia; order Caudata; family Salamandridae; genus Lissotriton; species Lissotriton helveticus. The sequence continues at coordinate 1,771,922,077 of NC_136063.1, forward strand.
TAGTGGAGCAATAGAAGAAAGAAGGAAGGGCCCGGAATGTGTTTTTTTGGGGGGGTAACAGCAGTAGGAAGGGGTTTGGGATGGAGGTGGAAGAGTCAGAGTGAAAGGTTTAGAAAGGCTTATTTGGGCGATCTGAATACTAAAAGAGGTATGAGATGATGGAAGGAGGGGTAGAGGATAGAAGAGTATGGGGTTTAGGATGAATGAAAGAGTGTAGGTAGAGAATATACTGATAGAGGTATGGGGTTAAAAATAGGGCAGTGCATTGGAGAGAGTAGTAGAGTGAGGTTTGAGATGAGTCGGGTGGAGGTAGGGAATATATTGCAAGAGATATATGGTGACATCTAGGGTAGTGCAAAGTAATAAACATAAAGATACTTAAGTACATGAAAGGTATCTAAATGCATAAGGAAGGAAATCTATGTAGAATAAAGTTGCATTTAATAAACTAAGACTTTCAAATGTTGTTGTACTTGTGTGTTTGTGTAAGGTGTTAGATCATTCTGTACCATTACAGACCACTATCCCGCCTGAAATAAAGGAAAAAGCTAAAAACTTGTATTTTCACACTATAGTTCCTTCCACCAAGCTGAATCTGTTATAAGTTTCATATCTATAGCACCAAGAGGCTCCTAGCGTACATGTTTAACAAATGGCCAAATAATACCAAAGAATGAAGAAAATAACAAAATGAGACCACACACAAGCCAATTTATCTAGTAAACAAAATATGAAATGAAACTAATAAAAAGTAATTATCACAGTCTAGACTCATGGCCTGGGAACAAGCCTGGTGTTATATATCAGCTTAACACATTGGGCCTGGCTTCAGATGGAGGAAATTCTTACAAAGAACCAGTAGCGGTCGGTGGTGGGAGTGCTGCCGGGCGGTGATGTGGGGTGGGGCAGGGTGAGGGGTAGAAAACTATGGAATACGGCCAAATACAGGTAAGTAAACATAAAAATAAATAAAATGAATTTCATTGCACGCACTGCATCGCCAAATGCGATGCAGTGCGCACAACAAAATGTGTTTTATTTATTTTCATGTTCTTAAAATGTCTATTATGATGATGTAACAATTGAATTACTGCACAGTGAATATTTAAGATTGGCAGGTATTATCGGTCTTTATTGAGATAGAGGGTGAATCGAAGAAAAACAAGAAAATAAACTAAAAATCCACAAATAAACGTACAAACCTGTCTACAATACACATACTCCCAATCCAAACCTAGGACATGGTAGACATATTCGGCCATCATCTGTTTTTACAGTATTGCAGAAAGGCCGATCCTACCCCTTGACTGGATGTAGTAGAAGTGGGCCCCATATGCTTCAAACATCATCCCGGACAGGGACACCCCACCTGTGGCACCACTGGCCGGGGCCACTCTGCAGATAAGGGGGCGTGTTCTGCTTCACATCAGCATCACATCTCTTGCAAGGACATGCCAGGGCCACCACCGCCTCAAGGCCACTTGCTGAGAATGCGGCTACGATCTGCTTCGCAACAGCATTACTTGGAAGTACCACCCATCCATAGTACCTCTGCTTCGCAACAGCATCACTTGCAAGTACCACCCACCCATAGCACCTCTGCTTCTCAACAGCATCACTTGCAAGTACCACCCATCCATAGTACCTCTGCTTCTCAACAGCATCACTTGCAAGTACCACCCATCCATAGTACCTCTGCTTCGCAACAGCATCACTTGCAAGTACCACCCATCCATAGCGCCTCTGCTTCGCAACAGCATCACTTGCAAGTCCCACCCATCCATAGCACCTCTGCTTCGCAACAGCATCACTTGCAAGTACCACCCATCCATAGCACCTCTGCTTCGCAACAGCATCACTTGCAAGTACCACCCATCCATAGCACCTCTGCTTCTCAACAGCATCACTTGCAAGTACCACCCATCCATAGTACCTCTGCTTCTCAACAGCATCACTTGCAAGTACCACCCATCCATAGTACCTCTGCTTCGCAACAGCATCACTTGCAAGTACCACCCATCCATAGCTCCGCTGCTTCGCAACAGCATCACTTGCAAGTAACACCCATCCATAGTACCACTGTCCGGCCCACTCAGCAGACACGGGGGCAGGTATGTGTGGCATCACTGCCCCAAGCCCACACAGCTGAACTGAGGCCTAGCACGCGCCCCTGACCACCACCTCCATCACACTTGTGGTGTAAGGTGAGGACACACCAGGTGTTGCAAAACTTCACAGCCATAATTCTCAACGCAGGATCTCTGCTCTCACTTCACCATGTTACCCTACAGCCCACCCAGGAGTGCAGAAACCAAATCAAAGCACCTACATCCATCGATGCAAACATTGTGGGGAACCAGGGCCTAACATTTTATTTCCAACCAAGTAACACCCTTCAGTGGCAAGATTTGTTAAAAATAATAAAATCGGATTGATCATAGAACGGACCAGTCAAGCATTAAATTAAAGAGTTGCTTTCCCCTTGGCTGCTAGCACCTTCCTATTAGAAGTTGGGCCACTGTTGACAGCATCTGGTGACAGCCCCACCCCAGGCACCAACTGTAGGTGCTTCCATTCTCCCTACCTCATTGTGCCGCTTTCCTAGCCAGCACGAGCACTGAAACCAGTGCCAAAACCCACTAGGAGCTATATCCGTGCTTACGCACATTCACAGCTCCTCTCCACCCCAACAATCCCTTCCAACCAATGAAGGGGCCGTAGGACGCAATGAGCAGCACTATCGTGCACCCCTATTCACTGTGTCCAGTCAGGAAACTGACAATGCTTGTAAACCTGGGATGTAATGGCGCACAGCGGCGGGTCGCATAAAGAATGACCGTACATTACCCACAGGACGCGAGTGTGGTGCTCTTCACAGAGCCCTCTAACATTTACCATTGCAATGTGTCTCCCCTCCTCACGTAGATCTGCGGTTTGAGCAACGCTCCAAGTACAGGCTGGATACAAGTAAGGACAGCTCCTAAGGAAAAAAATCAGTTGAGGTGTTCCTCGAAAAGCTGTGTCCAAAATGCCCAGGGCAGGCGGGGCCTCACTTGAGAGAGTGTGAAGATGTGCACAGCAGGGGTAAAGGGATGGCCAGTGCAGGTGACGCTTTTCCTTTGTAAAGGAATTCCTGCTGGCGTCATATCTCCCTGCTGTGCACATCTTCACACTCCATGATGCACAGCACATCAAACGTGCTTAAGTGAAATCTCCTGCTTCAGGCAAGGAAATCACCTCGGTGGCACCCCTCTGAAAGAAAACAAAAGGTAGGGGGCAGGGAGGGTTGCTGAAACCGTCAGAGGATAGCTGCCTCCGGCTGGTTCTGGGCCTCTCTGAAGGGGTCATTAAAATCACAATCTCGGATTCTAAACCATCCGAGAATAAATGTGGAGCCTTAATGCAAATGAAAGTGGGAAAACGGTTTTCATACTTTCCTTATTTTACATCATTGTAAATCAGGAAAGTATGTTGTGCTGTCATCTGAACCTTGGCAGCCCGGGCTGGAGATTACGACGGGGGGGGCTGAAGCCCGCTCAGCCCAATGGGTGTTGCGCGCCTGATGAGAATAGTTATGGTAGTAGGCTAGGGAACTGTATTAAACAAGTGAACACAGCTAAGGGCTATTACAGAAGTGGCCTCAGAAGCTTGAGTGACCCCTTCTGCAATAGAGATCACACAAGCAGATATATATCGCCAGCACAATCCTAAAGGTGTGTTCCTTTGTATGTATGGGGGCATGGACCTATGCAAGTGTGGGAAACACTGTGCCTCTGCACCGTGCCGTATTAGGCACATGGTCGGAGAGGCCGACAGAAGGTACACTGAATGAGGGCTTCGAATAGGTGGGCCACCCAAAGAGGGTGACTTCCAAAAGGGGAAAATGGTTAGCTTGGATCTCCCCAGGCATCCCACCAAAGGAAGGTGCAGTCACTCTTTGCACCCACTTGCTGGGGGAACTCTAATACACTGCCCCCAGGGAATCTGCGAGTTCCTAAAAGTTGTAAAGTTGTTAATTCAAATTCCAACAGCCTATTGTGTAAGTACTTGGGGGTCCCAGCTCAGGCTGGCAAATGATAAGCTCTATTTTATGTTGTTATCTTGCATACATTGTATATTTTGTTGGTATTAACTAAAAAAATATTTTAAAGATATAGCCTATAACTTTTATTGAGTGCATGAGTACTAAACACATCTCCCCAAATGTTATCACATACTCTTGCTCTCTACATATGCTCGTATTTTGGTCCTTACCCTTCATGGGGTAGCGCGTTAGCACAGCACAGGCTTGGTCTTAGGGGAGATGAGTGTTTAGTACTCATGCACTCATGCACCTGTGGGGGAACCACAGAAAATTTGGAGTCCATGATCACTCTTAGTTTTTCTGAGCCTAGTTTCTAGGCCCAGATGGGTGTAAGCTGGTAGTACTTCCACTCTCTGAAAATTAGATCCAGTTTTTAGTGGTTATTCATCATGCAATGATCAACCCCTAGATGCAGAGATCACGTCCTGAGCAGTTTGGGGCCCCAAATGTCTTTCATCTTTAGGAAGATATGAGCATACTGTTGGCATATTTTCTCAGGTTATGATGAAGGTTTCAATGAGGCCTGTTAGCAGGTAAAAGTTGATGTTGAATAAATGCGGTATATGATAAATATTTGAGGTATACCAGCATTAATGGGCCATCATTGGTAAACAGCGGCAGCTATTTCATACTGGATCTGCCCTAGAAGTCTAGGGTGGTTTTGTTGATTCCAAGATTGGAGAATGAGCAAGTGATGATGGACTATGTAAAAACAGAATGACAGATCCAAGAGTAGATGGTCAAACACTCCTCCATTTTTGTTCACCTCTGTAAACAGATTGCTCCCAGTGGAAACCAAGGTGAATTTGTTGCCATTCCCATGATACAGCCCTACCTGATGGTCTGAAAATAGCTTGTTTCTTTCTGGATCGTGCTGATTTTTGAAGCAATGTACTGATCATAAGCTGTTCTCTGTACTTTTAACCGCTCGGTTCTCGCCACATTCCCATGCTTATGAAGTTTTCTTTAACACACTTTTTTGAAGCATTGCCTTGATTATAGGCTGTTCTCTCCTGAAGGTCCTATATCTTGACATTGATTACAATTTATTTATTTGTAGGATAATTATCCCCTGATGAAGAGTCTCTTGTCTTGACTTGAAATGCATTGGGATCATCTAAGGGATAACACACGCAATGTGTTGAAATCTGAGATGCATGTTTAAACTGAAAGGAATATTCATAGATGAGAAGTATTATTATGATGAGTTACATTGACCAATAAACAAGATTATTCTTGGAATCCAAAACAGTACGAATTTATTCGTGTAATTTCTTTAATTTCTAAGTCTTCCCGACCATTTACGGAGTGCAACAGAGGAACACTAAGTACCCTTACTCAGTGCTATATACAAATAGTTTAGGTATGCCAGCATTGATGGGCCATCATTGGTAAACAGCGGCAGTGATATCATGCTAGATCTGCCCTAGAAGCCTAGGGTGGTTTTGAATCCAAGATTGGAGAATGAGCAAGTGATGATGGACTTTGTAAAAACAGAATGACAGATCCAGGAGTCGAAGGTCAAACACTCCTACATATCTGTTCACCGTTGTAAACTGATTGCTCCCAGTGGAAACCAGGGTGAATTTGTTGCCATTCCCATGGTACAGCCCTACCTGATGGTCTGAAAATAGCTTGTTTCTTTCTGGATTTTTCTGATGTGATTAAAAGCAACTCTTTAATCAGTTTTTCTAAAAGCATGGCATTGGCAATTCATTTGTGAGGCATCATGATCAGTAGAATTAAGTTTGTTGTCAATGAGCAGTCTTTTGTAGGAGGCTTTGAAAATGGAGTGGTAGACAAATAACGTTGTAGAGTTACAAAGGAGAGTTCTTGCTGAAATGGCAGCAGTTGTTGAGAGCATGATGTTCTGGAAGATTTGAGTGAGATAAGGGGGTTTGATGATGAGCCTGCTGGATTACTTGCCTTCCCTAGTTTCAAGAATTGGGAGACCAAGAGTTAATTGACAGAGGCCAGGTTCTAATATCTACCACTGGTCATCATAAATATGGTCAAGAAACCATGGACTGTATCATGAGGAGCTGTGCCGGCTCAGCACAGAGCAGAGAACCACGTTTTTATGCATTGGAGATATCTGATGTTCATACATATAATTAAGAATATCTCTGATTTAATGGATTAATGTAGGAGAGAACAAGCTAAAAACAGAGAAGAGCAATTTCTGCCCACCTTTTCTGACTTGCTGTGTTTAAAGTTCATGCATTTCAGAGTTATTCTGACTCATATTTTTGAACTTTAAACTATTCCCACTAAAAAATGTGGCTCTCGGCTCTGTGCTGAGCCAGTGCACCTGATCATAATACTGCCCCTGGATTTTGAGTGCGTTGCTCTAGAGATGTATTATCTTCATATTCTTTTCTTTTGAAATGAGATGGTCTGCAGTCACATTTAAGAAAGTGTACATAGTTAATCTTTGTGAAGGCACTCGCTGGTTTGCAGAATTCTGAGCATCTTAAGCAGTTTCATGGTAGAACGTTTGGAGTCTTTTTTCTATCTCCTTCTTTTTGCATGATTTATGTGTGTTTTGTCATGTTGGTGTTTACATTTTTCCCATTGTAGCTCAAATGAAGTATTTCTGCCTTCATCCTTATTTCTTCATTAAACCAAGGAAACTTAATTTGATGGATATAGGGCATGGAAGTTTAAGGAATATGATTTGGTGTAAACCTTTGGAAGTTTCTAGTTGAAAGATAAGTGTTGAATGCGGTGTTTGTTGAGTGCTGTGTATTTGTCTTTGCTCCAATATATGTAAATTGTTCTGTTGTGCATATTGCCAAAGTTACTGTGCATTGGCATGGATGCCCATGGATGATATGTGTTGGTTGATCCATATGAAATGAAAATGTCTTGTTATTCCAGTGAGTCCAGGCTGAATAAATACTGTACAAGGTGTGCCCATCTGTACATATAGGTATGAATAGGTTAGGAGGTGTGTCAGATAAAGTTTAGGGCTTCTGGGTTTTGTGAGAAATGATGGCTGAGGGAAGCTTGTCAGGGATCAGTGATGTCACCGACCATGTCATGTATGATGTAATATGTGACGTCATCAGCAGTGCATTGTGGGTGCGCAAGTTATAGTTAGCTGAACTAACTATAACAGCAGAATTTCTCTGGTTTTGTACGAGTGAAATGTCCAACTAACTATAACATCCCTGAACCCTATGGTTTTTTCAGTGAACATAAGGTTTTTTAAATGCTAATTTCTAACTATAACTGTCAGGACCATACAAGTCTTACCTGTAGTAGAGTAGTCTCGCAGGGATGACCTGAACAACCTCCACCATCTCCCACCTACTCCCCTGTCTGACTGATAAATACCTGACTGGGGCAGGAATCCTAAAGAAGGTGGTGTGCCTTTTGATGAGAGGGCCCGATAAAGTATACCATATGGAGATGCAGGAATCCTTTCTGAACCACTACCTGTAAAGACAAACAAACAGGTAATCACATTGGCCCTCACCCACATACATACGCATACACTCTGAGGAAGGACTGTATGGGAGAGTAGTAATAATCACCTGAGGGCGGCACTTTAGGTTCTTTAGATAGGCTCCTGCGCACCAAAGGGATTTTGAACAGAATATAAGCACACCTGTGCTGGATAATAAGGCATCAAGGTATTGATTCCCAAAAGAAATATGCAGAAGGTACAATGGTGCTCCTGCGCATATATAGCACAGAAAACAACAGCCAACTGTATGAACGGTAACACGCTCCAGGGGCTTACCATTGTGCTGGAAGCAAAGTGCTCAAACTATCAAAGCACCCAATTGCACTAGACAGCAATGCGCTCCTGCGCTTGCCGTAGGTTGAAATAAACAATAATCCCCCAAAATGTAAGTAAATGGCAACTCGTTCCTGTGCTTGCAGTAGGTAGAAATAAACGATAATGCCCCAAAAATGTAAGTAAACGGTAACACACACCTGCGCTTAACACTATTGAGGAAACACAAGTGCCTCCAGTACATAAACAACAACGATCTCCTGTGCTTGCCGTAGGTTGCAATGACGAAAATGCCCCAAAATGTAAGTAAATGGTAATGCACTCCTGCGCTTACCGTTATTGAGGAAACACAAGTGCCTCAACTATGTAAATGGCAAAGCACTCCTGCACTTGCCGTAGGTTTGGCACCAAACACGGAGAAACGACACCGTGTTCCTGCGCGCGTTTTTTCAGTGAAAGCAGAAAGCGTCCCCCAGCCCACTAGGAAACAAACAGCTGCTGGTGTGTGTAAGGATGCAGACCTACGCATTTACACATGGAAGGCAGTGTCAGCCCTCCTGCGCCGGCTAGGAAGCCAAAGGCAGGGAAAGGAAGTTTCACGGCTCCGGTCTGTAAATGAAAAGGAATCAGAGGCACCAGGGGCTGTGTGCCGCTGGAACGTAATCGGTCTCAGCCGGAAGTGCCCTGGTGGTGACCCTTGGATATGCTTCCTGGTGATGGAAGCTACACTGCCTACTTTCATGCCCCAGGTATCATGCACACATACTGATATGGACTGGGAACATGACATTAGCGTGCCAGAAACATATCTTTTTCAGTGAATTTCTGTGTTTTTTTTAAAATGCTAATTTCTAACTATAACGTCCCTAAAACCTAGGGCTTTTTTTGTGAATTTCGAAGGTTTTTTAAATGCTAATTTCTAACTATAACATACCAGTCGCGTTTTCCAGAGTGGTGGAGAAAGGTGAGCGTGGCCTCCGAAACACCTATTCAGTTGATCCATACAAAATAAGAAACCAACCAGTGGTGCCAACACAGTGACATTAAACTTATCCAGGGCAGCATGGCCGTATGTTATGTGCTGGTTCTGGCTGGAGTGCCCCTTTAAAGTGTAATCAAATTGAATCATGGTAACAGCTGCATAAAAGGGTTATTCATTGGCTTAGCAACCACAAAAACGAATGACAGGGAATTCAATGAGATTCTAATGATGCACAGGGCTGGCTGAGTGGGGCCCTCAATTAAAAAAATAAAAATAAAGTGAGATTGCCTTGTGATTAACATCAGACATCTGTCCTGTGTGAGGAAGTTATTGAAGTCTTATATGGAGGACAATTTTGCAAATTCAAAGATTGTCACATTACCATTGGGGATTTTCTATAAGTCCAATATGCATATACTGTCTCCATCAATGTGTCATCACTCCTGGCCCATGCCTGTCCTGGAATATAACAACAGGTATGCAGCCCTGACTGGTCTTACCGAAATTGATTGACTGGGGTAGGTGGCATTGTCCTGTTACGAAAAGGTCCCATCTAATCAGGTTATGGTTATACCTCAATCCCTCACTGCGATCCCACCTAGTACCACTCCCATTGTATGTGATACTCTAATGAAAATTTTAAGCTGGAAAATCACAGGGCTTTGCTCTAGGATAAATCGCCTGGGGTGATAGCTTTTTGTGATAATGTGTTCCTTCTCTTCTGTATTTCTTGCCTATCTCTTTAAGGTTGTAGAACCTATCTCCTGTATTCTATTTAGAATGACATGATTTGTTCTTGGTCAGTTGATAAAATGTCCGTTTGTGGCTGAGGTAAATAAACCCACCTGCTTGCTTCACGATCTCCAGTCTTCTTATTTCATTTACAAAACACCACATTTATTTGGCGACGATTGGAAACAGCCTTAACACGACGACAAGGAACTGAACTTCGTCTCTCCTCCAGCGGCAGTAAAAAAATAAAGAAAAGAAGCGTTGACTTCTCAGCGGCTGAAAAAGGAAAGGAGATAAGTTCTCTCATTGTAAAGGTCACGGTGAGGAGAGCGGAGGGAGGATAAACTTTTACTTTTAAGGAGTCACGGGAAATAATTAAAAAAAGGGAAATAATTAAAAGCTTCGCGCTTGACCTGTGCGCGTGAAAGGAGGTTGATGACGTAAGCACTCTGCTTTCCAGCCTTACGTATCTGACGTTGCATTTCAGCTGTCTCTTTAACGTTGCGTTCTAGCTGAAAGACATGCGTGTGAGGCAATAAGTGAAATCAGACGTTCCGAGTCAAAAGAATGTGTACGTTCCATGCTGACATTGTTAAGCGTTTTTATTGATTAAAGACTCGCAAAAAAAAAAGAGAATTAAACCCTTTTTTGTCATATTGGCGTATTCTAAAAAGGAAAACACTTTAGAAATTAAAATTCTGCATTCGGTTTCACCAGATTAATTTAAGGACAAAAGACTTAAACTTTTCCTAGATTTGATATATATATAAGAAATAAATTCAGGAAAATAAAGAAGAAGCTTAAGGAAGTTAAAAAAATAAAGTGAAAGTATATAAATAATAGTGCATTAAAATGCAGAATGTAACACAACCAGCTTTTTTCCTAACGAGTCCAGGTGAACCAAATGTGAAGTGGAAAAAATGCAAAAAAAAATATTTGCAAATTACGTAAGAGTATGTGGGACAAATTTAAGCGCAGAAAGGAAGAATTCACTTCCTTTACATTGTCTTCGTGGAGAAGGGCAAGATGTTTTAGAACATTTACCAGATTTAACTGCGGCAGAACAAAGAAATTTAAATGAGTATGAGATTGCAATTCTTCAACTGGATCGACATTATTTACCAAGACTCAGCACCATAATGGAGAGGTATCACTTCGGATTAAGGGAACAAAAAAAAGATGAAACGGTAGAAGAATATGTTTCATCTCTCAGGAAATTAGCATCATCGTGCAATTTTGGTCAGACATTGGATGAAATAATTTGTGATCAGTTTGTTTTAAGGTGTGCACATGATGACATTAGGAAAGAGCTTTGGCTGAAAGATTAACCTCCTCTTGAAGAAGTGTTGGCTATTGCAAAACAAGTTGAACACATGACTAAGTGTGTTGGAGAATTAAAGAAAGAGAAAGAGAAAACACCTTGTCCTGATTCTAAGGAAGAAACTAAAGTAGAGGAGATTATATATCAGATTAAGAAACAAGAGAGTACAGGAGTTCAAGAGAAACAAAATGTTTTTCCTAATACCTCGAGTCCCAGTCAGAGTAACACATTTTCATGTTTTAGGTGTGGACAGTTTAGTCATTTAGCTAATTCACCAATCTGTCCTGCTCTAAAAGTTTTATGTAACTTGTGTGGGAAAAGAGGGCATTATGCTAAGTTTTGTAAAACAAAAATGTATAAAGGGGATGCTTCAAAGAAAAAATGGTCACAACCTCAAGTAAGATCTGTGTGTTTTGAGGTCAGTTGTAAAATGACAGATCATCCCTCTCATCCAGTTAATGTAGAAAATTTGATGATAAATTTTAAATTTGACTCTTGTTCTAAAATAACAATTATTGATGAGAAGTTATTTAATGAAATGTTTCATAAAAATGTGAAGTTGATGAGATGTGATATCTCCCCTTTAGGATATGGAGAGAAACCAATTAGAATGTTAGGTTATGTTATGGCTGTAATAGAATTGGGAAGTCGTATTATTGTTGGAAAAATATATGTTGCTAAGAAAGGTGATGCATTGTTGGGCTGGCAACACCAACGTCAACTTTGAGTAAAACTTGATCCTAATGCTTCACCACAAGTGCAGAATCAAGAAGTGAGTGATTCTGTTCAGGTCAAGAGTAATGATGATTTGTCCAATGTTTTATCAAAACAGTTTCCTAATGTGTTTAAAGAGAGTTTGGGATGCTTGCGTGCTTACAAACATCATATCAGGTTGAAAGAAAATGCTGTCCCTGTTGTAGCAAAAGTGAGGAGAATTCCTCTAATGGAACAAGTAAAAGTCCAAGAAGAAATAGAGAAACTTGTAAAGAATGGTATAATGGAGTCAGTTGAGGCCACAGAATGGCTCGCTCCTGTGGTGATCGCTAAGAAACCAACGGGAGAGATTTGATTGTGCATAGACTTGAGGTCTTTAAATAGGGAGGTTGTAGTGGATAGGTTTCCACTGCCTAACATTGATGAGATGGTTGGTACGTTGGAAGGTGCAAAATATTTCACTACTCTTGATCTAGCTTCCGCATACCATCAGGTGGAGCTAGATGAGTCCTCTCAAGATCTAACTGCCTTCATTACACCCATGGGCACTTTTAAATGTAAGAGGATGCCTTTTGGCCTTGTATCCGCGGCTTCAGTTTTTCAACGAATTATGTCTAAAATTTTGAAGGGGTTGGTAGGTGTTAAATGTTATCAAGATGATCTACTGATTTATGGCAATAATATTCAGGAACACGATAGACGTGTGTGTGCTGTTTTGAAACGTTTAAATGAGGCTGGCATGTCTCTTAAAAAAAGTAAGTGTAAGTTTAGGGTGGAAGAAGTTAATTATTTGGGACATCGTATTACTGGTGAGGGTGTCTTTCCAAAGAAAGATTTGGTTGAATCTATTGATAAAGTAAAAGAACCTCTTAATAAGGAGGAGTTACTTTCTTTTCTTGGAATGGTTGAATTTTATGGGAAGTTTATTTATAATTTTGCAGACAAGACGCATAATTTGAGGAGGTTGACTGCCAAGAATGTTGTTTTTGATTGGTCTACTGAGTGCAAGAGTGAATTTATGAGTATAAAAAAGAACTTAACAAAGCTCCCTCTCTCCATGCGTTTGTTCCTGGTCTTCCTACATTTGTATTTACTGATGCAAGTGACAAGGGTCTCGGTGCGGTTCTTGTTCAGAAGAAGGATGGAAAAGATTCTCTTATTTGCTGTTCATCAAGATGTCTTAAAGGTTCAGAACTTAATTACTCTGTTATAGAGAAAGAATCTCTTGCAATTTTTTGGGCGTTAAGAAAGTTTAGAAATTTGATTTGGGGTTCTAAAGTGTGCATTCTATCTGATCACAAGCTTTTAAGAGAAGTATTCTGGAAGAAAGGTTTGGATGCTATATCTTCTAGAATCAGAAGATGGGTTGTTTCATTACAGGAATTCGATTTTGAAGTACAGTATATTCCAGGTGTGGCAAATAGGTCAGCTGATTGTTTATCAAGATTGGTTGATACAGAGAATTTTCTTGAAGATGACTTGAATGAGATGGATGATTATATCAATGTGTGTGAAGTCACTGAAGGAGCATTAGAGGAGTCAGAATGGATGAAGGAATTGGAGAAAGATGAAGAGATATGTAGAGTTATTTCTTCATTGAAGGGCAATTCTCGTTTGGAGAAGCCATGGTCGTTAGTCTCTGGTGAACTCTCAGTTACTGAAGGTTTATTAACTCGTGGTACAAAACTTGTTCCTCCTTTTGGAATTAGGAAAAAGTTATTGTCACATGCTCATTGTGGTCATATGGGAATTGTGAAAACGAAAGAGATTCTTCGTACGCAATTTTTGTGGCCTGGTATGGATTTGGAGATAGAGAGGTTGGTCAGGGATTGCGTGGAATGCTGTGTAAGTGACAAAAGTTTAAAGACAAAACAAATGCCTATGGTTAATAGAGTGTTGCCTAGTCATCCTTGGGATGAAGTTGCGATAGATATTTTGGGACCTTTGTCTGGTGTTTCAGATACTCCGTATTTGGTTGTTCTAATTGATTTATATTCAAGGTGGATAGAAGTAAGTGCAGTTAGAGAAATTACCTCTGATTCTGTCATCAAATTCCTAGAGGGAGTCTTCAACAAAGAAAGTTTCCCTAATAGGTTGTTATCTGATAATGGGCCTCAATTCTGTTCAAGTGTGTTTGCTGATTTCTTAAAAAAATGTGGTATTGTACATAAAAGGTGTTCTTTATATCACCCTGAGACTAATGGTGCTGTAGAAAGAGTCAATAAGACTCTTAAGGAGTCTATACAGTTGGCTAGGTCTTCTGGTTTGAACTGGAAAACTACTCTTCAAGACAGGATCAATGTTTTTCCTGTTGCTCCTCATTCTTCTACTGGGAGGTCTCCCTTTGAATTATTCAAAGGGAGAGTTCCAAATACTTTATGGTGTCCGGGGTGGATGAAAAGGTATAAAGGTCTGGTGGATAATGATGTAGGTGAATGGAGAAACAAAGAGCAAGAAAAACAAATTGCCCGTAAAGAATATTTTGATAACAAAAAGTGTGTAGAATATAATGAGGTCAAAGTGGGTGATTTGGTAAAAATTAAGACACCTGTAGGACGCAAACCGTGGTCTAAATACACTGATGTCAGACCTGTCATTAAGGTTTTTAGGAATGCCATTAAGACGGAAGATGGGAGAATATGGAATAAGAGTCGTGTTGTAATGGTCAGTTCTAAATTATTAGTTTCTGATGCATCTGTACATGACAATGATTCAAGTAGCAATTTTCATCACATTAACAATAGTTCTGCTAGTGGCTCAAACATGTTGTCATCATACAAAAGGAGTCAAAGAGCACGCAGGGCTCCTGTCTACTTGAGGGATTATGTTTAATTGTTATTGTAAAGTTTTATCACATGAAAATTATTCTTATTTATTCTTCTTATTTTCTTTGGTTTTCCTTATTTAAGTTCCATTTTGTTAGGAAGGGAGATGTGTGATAATGTGTTCCTTCTCTTCTGTATTTCTTGCCTATCTCTTTAAGGTTGTAGAACCTATCTCCTGTATTCTATTTAGAATGACATGATTTGTTCTTGGTCAGTTGATAAAATGTCCGTTTGTGGCTGAGGTAAATAAACCCACCTGCTTGCTTCACGATCTCCAGGCTTCTTATTTCATTTACAAAACACCACACTTTTCATTAGAAGTTATGATATCTTGATGCTGCGGAAAACCTGGGATCTCCAGTCTATTGTGTTTGATGGTTTCAATGTTTTAGTGTGCCGGCCACTCCATCTTGTTCTGGCTGTGCTTCTGCAGCCATTCTGTTTAGATACATTTGTTGACTGATGGCCATGCCACATCATTGGAAAACCCCAGGTAGTGATTTTCAATCTTTGCTTTTTAAGCGGGATCTTACCTTGTAACTTCTATAATAATGACTTTGATAATATTCCAAATTGAAGGTTCCCTGGTTTGTTTAAATGTATTGGTTTTCTTTTGGGTAAAGTAACCAATGAAGGGTGCCACACGCACCTGTGTCGAGCTGTGGATTTTATTGCAAGGTTGTCACCTCAGTCTGAGTTACAGAATTACAATTATGCTCCAGAGAAATGTGATCAGAGAGGTAACTGCACATCTTGCTCTTGTATGTTTTACAAAGAAAAAACGAAATAACTGTCATTTACAATGTCAATAGCTCCAAATAATGTCATTGTGAGAACTATTACATTGCAAATGCTTGTCTTATCTGAGGGTCACTTTTGATGCAGCAGGCTCATGGGCACCAAACATGTAGGATGAAGTTATCCAGGGCAGCTGGTTCGCTCCTCAGTCTCCCTCAACCACCTAGGGAAGGACACTTTTTCCACTACTACAGATATATACCACTCAATGTGTCCCTGTGGCAACCTATCTTGTTGAGTTCTGGGGTATTTCAGAATATGCAGCTATATAGGTGGAGGAAAACACTTCTGCAGGAAAGTACTGTCCATTCCTCCATCCTACTCCTATTTTATTTGTCATACAGAGCTGGGTAATCGTATCAGAACACGTCCACTGCTATTGTGACTATCCATCAAAAGAACCGAGGAGGCACCCCTTTCAGAGACATTAGTGATTGTCTCAAATGTGACAAAGGTTTCTCCATCCTATGGTTAGCCTATGAAAATTTTCCAAGAGATTGGGTTAAACCTTGCCTTCATCAAACCCGCCTTGAGAGGCAACCTAAATAGAAAGCATGTGCAAGGTTTATTATTTGCTCAGGCCCAATTTAAAAGGCTAAAAACAGAAGTGCTAAAGCCCACTGTAGCAGCTTACTTATATTTGAGCCCTGATAGATGTCCAACCAATATTTGCCTAATACCTGTGGTTGTTGGGAATGATGCTTAATTTTTCACTTTAGGGCAGATATAATTAAGTACCTGCTTCGTTTTCTGCTGGGCTCCAAAGGAATCTTGAATGTAGCTAGTGCCTTTGTGATGATGGGTCTGGGCAATCGAGGGTGCATTTCACCTTTTTTTGGTTGTTTTGTAAGAGATTTACCACACTGTTCCTAATTCCTTTTATGAAGTCTCGGAATAGTAAACTTGGTGCCCACGCTGTTTATTTTTTTGCAACAATTGTCTGATGATGTGACCTGTTTTTATGTCCTTCCTGCGAGCCTATGTGCGGTCACATTGTACTAAGCACTTTGAATAATGTTTTATTTCTTTGTTTTGACTTATTTGTTATATATATATATATATACAAATAAGTCAAAACAAAGAAATAAAACATTTTTCAAAGTGCTTAGTACAATGTGACCTCATACGCATACATATATATATATATATATTCATTGAAAAAACCATAGATTTCACACATGTTATAGTAAGCTGGACATTTCACTCATCAAAAACATTGAAATTCCCCCGTTATAGTTAGTTCAGCTAACTATAACTCGCGCGCCCGCAATGCACTGCGGATGACGTCACATATTACATCACTCATGACATGGTCAGTGACATCCCTCATGACATCAGTTTTTCAGTGAATTTCTAAGGTTTTTTAAATGCTAATTCCTAACTATAACGAGGCTGAAACCTGAAACCTATGGTTTTTTTCTGTGAATTTCAAAGGTTTTTTAAATGCTAATTCCTAACTATAACATGGCTTAAACCTATGGTTTTTTCAGTGAATTTCAAAGGTTTTGTAAATGATAATTTTTAAATGTATTAATTGTTATAATTTACTACATTGTTTTAAAGTATTTATTTTTAGATATTTTATTTTTTAAATTACATTACATATTTTTAATATAAATTAAAAAAAATAATTAAAAAATATTGAAATTGTAATATTATTATTTTTATTTAATATTTTTTTAATTTATATATATTTTATATAGCAGGCAATGATATCCTATGGAAGGAAACTCAAGTTACTGGTAAGTACAGTTAAATTTACTTTTCAGGAATAGTAGTGAGCTGAAAGATGCAGCACTGAGGTCTCTCCTGATAGCAGGTGAGTAAATCAGAATTCATTGTTCGGCTGATTTTTGAGGAATTTTGTAAAGTTCCAAAACTCCACATTTAAAAAAAATTCCAAGTGAAACCAGTCAATGTTAGCCTATGGAAGGAAATTCAAGTTACTATAATTATGGTTAGAATTACTTTTCAGGGTCAGTAGTGCGCTCAAAGATGCAGCACTGACGTCTCTTGTGATAACAGGTGAGTAAATCGAAATTCGTAGTTCGGCTGATTTTACAGGAATATTTTGCTCAATAGTGAAGGAAGGGGCGGGGCCTGAGGTAACATGTGTGCAAACACGCCCTGTGGCGCGTTTTAGGTTGGGGAATGAGTACCTCTTCAATCCTAAGGTCCCCAGTGAGACAACTAGCCCACCAGGTACCTCCAATATGCGCCAGGGAGCTGTGTTGTAGAGAGGTGTTCAGAGGGCACGCCCCCTTTTTACAACACTCTGCAACACAGTGCAAACGAGCACTGTAGTGTGTTCTAAGTTGGGGGATTAAGTCTCCTTGCATATTGGTGGTCCCTGGGGGCCAACTAGCCCACCAGGAACCTCCAGTATGCGCCAGGGGGCTGTGTTGCAGAGAGGTGTAAAAAGGGGCATGGCCTCATTGCACCTCTCTGCAATGCAGCCCCCGGGCGTGTTTACAGAGGGGGAACTAATTCCCCTTGCATACTGGAGGTCCCTGAGGGCCAACTAGCCCACCAGGAAGCTCTAGTATGCACCAGGGGGCTGCCTTGCAGAGAAGTGTAATGAGGCCATGCCCCTTTTTACACCTTTCTGCAACGCAGCCCCTGGCGCGTTTGCAGAGGGGGAACTAATTTCCCTTGAATACTGGGGGTTCCTGGGGGCCAACTAGCCTACCAGGAACCTCCAGTATGCGCCAGGGGCTGCGTTGCAGAGAGGTGTAATGAGGCGACACCCCTTTTTACACCTCTCTGCAACGCAGCCCCAATCCCCCATTAGCTCTTTAGCAGAAGGGCCCACCCAGCCCACTCTCCTTGCCATGATGATATATCTAGCTAGGCTGCCAGACCTTCTTAAATAGCTCCTTGCATGGGTTGTCAGGCAATGAAGGGATTTGGCCATAAGCTGTCCTGATGCTTCATTCTGGCCCTCTCTTATCTCCGGGGCATTTGCAAAAACCACAACATATGGTGAAGCAGCTGGGGGGAGGTCTAAAGATTGATATGTTTCTGCCTTGCCCTGTAGCTTCCCTAGCTACAGTTGAGGCCACTCCATTTACTCCCCTCACTCTTTCTCCCACATTTTCATTGTCCCAAAGGTTGGTATGTGGTCTTAATTTTTCTATTGCTTTGATCCTTACAGGAGTTTTTGCTGGGCGTACCAGGGTTGAGGAGGATCGAGGAATTTGGTTGGAGAGACCTGGGACCATCTGCGGGCTGGGTTGGTTGGACACAGTAGGCGTATTTGCTCCCCCTGTACTTGTGACTCTCACTGGGGCGGGATAACATACTAGACTTGAACCCCCCTCTCAACTAATCCCATCATTTGGTGAGGGTAGCTAAGCTTTCCTCAATACTAATCAGTCTAATCAATAACAGCTGGAGCATTAAGGAAACCATATTTTCTAATCGTACACGTAGGTCCTCATTAGTCCTCAGCAAAGTGTCTTTATCAAGCAAGATTGAGTCCATGGTCTTTGCCCCTTCATTAGTTTTAGGTGTTCTCGTGTCTCCACCTTGTTTCCTCCTAGCCATTGACTCTACTATTGTCTCTGAAAGTGGTGGTGACCCAACTTCATGGAGAATTGGGGAAGAACAGCTAGAGATTACAAATGAATCCTCCCTCTCAGACAACACAGGTTGACACTCTGGGAGGGGTACTAGTAAATCTGTACCACTCCTTCCCTCCTCCAATGAGAGTCAACGCTCTGTCAACTCAATCATTTGTGACAGAACATTAGCTGCTCTTGACAAAAATGAGTTGAGGCTTCCCAACCCCTGGTTGTTGGATAGGTGCCTTTCGCTTACCCATGGTTGATGGTCAACTGAAGGACTGGTCAAATACAATGATTTAATTTCAAGACACAAAGCTTAGAGAGGGGGTCCAGACCAGCCTCTTCCGTGCGGGTTGGTGGCACGCTTTTGAGCAAGTTTGCTGAAGCGCAGGAGATGTGCGTAGTCCCCTGCGGCACAGCTTTCTCCCTCCTGGGTATCCCAAACTGGAGCGTGGCGGCTACACCAGCTGCGGGCTGGCGTCGCACTTTTGAGCGTGTTTGATGAAGCGCAGGGGATGAAGGGATGCAAAATCCCCTATGGCACGGCTTTCTCCCTCCTGGGTGTCCCAAACTGGAGTGTTGGTTGCTACCTGCTGCATACAGTAATTATCCGACTCCACTTCAAGCCAGGCTAATACAGTTCATGATAACACTCACTTCAGTTAAAAGTCTTTAGTATTCACTATTGGCACAGCCAGTGCATCTTCCTATACTTTTTGTCCTGTTGAGTGACAACTAATTTATGGTCCCCCAAGACCTGTTTACTTTTCTTTCTCACATCTATGGTCCACTTTCACTAATAAGTCATTCAAGTCATCATAGGAATAGGGACGATTATGTACCTGTGTGAAAATGTCTTGAAAGTGGCCAATGAAAGAGAGAAGAATGTTTCCCTTCGGGTTACTGTCTGGGAATAGTCAATTGAATGGATTATTTCCCTACTTTAGGTTAGGTACCTCATTATACAATACCTGCACGTATGTGTGTTCATATTCAACTTCCTCATAACTCCATTAGAGGCAGTAAACAACAATTCAAGTGCAGCTATCCTACAATATCTCATGTGTTGACTTTAGATACTACAACCCCACCAGAATGCTACTGTGAACATGCAGTAACCATCTAAGACTAATTCATTGTAAATTAACTGCAGTGGATATTGTTTGAACACTGTGCCAGATTCCATAAGACAAGACTCAAAATTTAGCAAACTGTAAGGGAAAAAACATATGATCTACCTCTTCCCGACAAGTAATAGATTAACATTGCCTAGAAGTATTTTGATGACAGTAAGTGCCAGATAATGCCAATAATAATAATGATAATAACAACAACAACAACAGAACAACATTCAAGGTTGTTTTGTCATTATTGTCTTTATAATTATTACGATAATTCTAATTTGTATTGTTATTATTCTTAATATTATTGTTAATAGCAGTAATATTGGTATTACTAGTAGTAATAATAATAATAATGATATTATTAATTCTCAATCACCAGTTTTTTTTAAATGTGCCACATCAATTGGCAAGTTAAGATATTTATGAGTCTTTTTCTATTTTCCATTTAAATGAACAAGATGTTTTTTGTGTGAATCTCAAATTGACAAATATGTTATAACAGAAAATCAAGATTTAAATTTCAACTGTAATTAAATGAAGGGACTAGTTACTGTAAATTGTCAAATGTCATTTCAATTTCCTTTCAAGTATGAAAAAAATCATAAAAAAATAACATTAGGAATAACATTTTCATTTTGCAAAACATAAAATGTGTTGCTAAATGTCATGGCAATAAAATGCCATTTATGCTTCCTTTTAGCAATACAGTTGTTGAGTTCATAATTTAAGCTGGAAGAGAAAGGTTCTTAACAGAGCAGTACAAATTACATAATTATGCTGCTTTTAATGTTGACTAGCAACCAAACCTGCATTCGTACTCAACATTTTCAGCACAGCCTGATAACCGCTTCTAAGTAACAAACACTTTCATGACTTTTTGAATACACAAGAGTAGCATATAGCAGAAAAAGCTGAAGGGCCCCAAGTTAAATATAACATTTGAATTCTTATTCAGATAATTAGCATTAAAATAGTTTTATGTTCATATGGTGGACTTGAAATAAAGAAATTCTGCAAAGAGGATACAGTTACCACATTAACTGTGAAATTCTGGATTTTCCTAACTTCAGCCATCTAAAATATTGCAGGCATACCAAATTCTAGGTATTAATAAAACCCTTGAAGGTAATATCTAATCCTAGAAACACACATAAATTGTCCTTGTCAAATCCAATCTTACGTTTTTTCCCAAGATGGTGGGAATGCAGCGGGAAGCCCCTAAAACTTAATGGAAACATGAAGCAGATGTGTTGGATTATTAACTGCGGACAGCTAGATATGAACTCATACCTTTTGAGCATATTTACAAAGTAATGACGCAGCACCGTGCTGCACGCAATTTATCAGTGCTGCGCGGCATCATTTAAAAAATACAGGGATGTGCCGTATTCACAAGAGTAAGGTGCACTCCTGTATTTTCACTTGCTCCAGCGCTAAAAAAGATGCATAGCGCCAATGCAGACACCCTTGTGCCATGGTGCAAGGGTGCCTGCATTGTGCCTGCATTTCAGGAATGATTGTTAATGTGCAGGAAGGTCTGCTTTCCTGCACATAAACAATCTTCCCTGCAAATCAGGCACCCTTGCACATAAACAATCATTAAAGGTGATTTGCACCTTCTACGTGTGCATAGAAAGTGCAAAAAATGAGGAGAAATAAAAGTGTTTCTCCTAGATGTATTTATCCTTGTCGCACCACTCCAATGACTGCTTTTCAATGGCCCTGGGTTTTGATGCTGGTTTATATTTACAGATCCTTGTAAATCTGGGGCAGCATCAAATAGCAATGGGTGTTGTAGTGGGACACCCACAGCAACACCCATTGGACACCCCTTTGACGCAGACAACTGTGTAAAAAGTATACAATATTTATAATATGGGGCGTAGTGCTGCATTGTAAATATGGAGCAGGGCATTGCGCCACTGGGCCGTCATAAAATGTGACGCTCCAATGGTGCAGTGCCCGTTTAAGTATGGCCCTTTATCAGTCCTAAATTCTGCAAACTGCTATGAGCAACTTCTAAGATAACAGGGCACAGATCACAGTGCTAGAGAACACCCCCAGCAGCTCCATTGCACACCCGTTTAAGGCAGAAAACTGCGTTACAGGAAACAATATTTACAAGACATCATTAAGCCCAAAAAAGTGGCTTAGTGCTGCCTCATAAATATGGACCAAGGTTCTGCGCCACAAAACTTAACAAAAAGTGACATCCTGGTCAGGGGCGTAACAGAGGCCCCCGCAGCCCACGCGGTGCGGGGGGACCCGAAGATCCAGGAGGCCCCCTCGGCACTGCAGTCTGTCCAGAGAGCTCCTAATTGAGCCCAGAGGGGGCTCCTCTACATACCTTGCAGGGAGGCCCCCTCACGTGTCGTTATGCCAGTGATCCTGGTGGTGCAAGGAGCCTTCATAAATGAGGCTCTGAGTGTTTCTTCCATTGCTTTAAGCTGGGTGTCTGATGCATTTGGTCTCCCTCCTTCCCTCATATTCGGAGATAACTATGGAAAGATGTTTCAATAAATATCATTCTTCCTGGCAGGAATGTTCCATCAGGCAATCCTTCTGAAAGGCCTTTTGCCGTTTTGGTGAGGGTCTCCCAAACCTTTTACTCTTGGGCTGGGGAAATATACACATTAATCACTCATTCCTGTTTGCTCCAAGGAAAAATTTTCGGTTACTCAGCTAACAATTAGAGTATGCTTCCCCCTACAGTCTTTCAAGGTTTCAGGGGCAGCTTTCATGCCTTTTTAGAGTCCTTCTTCAGAGTGGAGTATATTCACACTTCAGTGTGCATGTGACGTGACTTTTATGTCATTGCACACTGTGTGTGCCGTGTTACTGTGCATTCATTTAGGAGAGGGATATGCCAATTGGAATTACTTTTCATTATCATTCTTAAGTTGGATGGCACCTGCACTGGGACATGTTTAGCAGGCTCTAAGTTCCAATATGAAGGATATGCCAGTGAGGTGCACCTAGTCCCATAAATCAAAAAATATAAACCTGGGTACTGCATGCAGAAAGGCATATTTTCTTCCAAAGGGAAAACGTGTTATTCGACAGTGAAGAATATTTTCCAAATTGAGAGAAACGAATGTTGAACCTATAAGAATGCATTTTTGTGATAATTACACTGGCAGCTATTTCCAGCAGGAGTAAAATTGACATGTGTAAATTCCACACATTGCCGTCCTCAAAGAGAGACGCAGGTTTCTGAAACATTTGCAGCGCTAGGACGCCTGAGGGCAGCTACCGCGCTTTACAAATGCTCTTTTCATTTCATTTCATTTACAAGTCACTGAAAAGTATGAATGCTGTTCTCAGCTAAGAAGACTTTTCCCAATGGCAGTCTGTGAATCCGACCTTACAAATATATTTGTCCATATAGCAACCATATAATGAAAAAATCACCAGAATTGAAAATATAAGCAACATATGTTCGTAGGCAGGACTTATCTGTTTGTAGTGTCCAGAGTTCGTGCATACACTAGTCACGTGGTTGACGACTAATACTAAAACAGTTGAAAAGCAAGTGCATTTAACCTTTCATTTGTATGTTATATATTATGGGAATATATTTCTTGGGAGAAAGGTAGTTTCTACAAAATAAAGATAATGTCTTTCAGAACAAAATCCAAAACTATCATAACTATCAGTCTTACCTTAAAACGAGCAACTCTACGTCAAATGTGAGAAATATTGATTTTCCTGACCATACTTTTTTTTTTGTTCCGTGTGCGAGTTTACATTAAAAAAGATAGCACAGCAGGGTTTAATTTCTATTTCTGTAGTGCAGGATTCAGGGGGTGGAGCAGAACAAACATTTTCTATTTCAAGAAGCAGAACATTGTATCCCTCAAAAGATTTCACACTGACATGTGTAACGAGCAAGTGGGCTCTACGTATTGACCCAAAACATGATTCCAGCGGGGAGAGGAGAAAGCAATGTCTATGTCGAACTCTGATCATACGCTTACACTATGAGGGAGTATTGAGCTACAGTCAGCTCAAAGTGGCATGCATCCAATAAGCACCGGAAAGAGCGGTCAGTTTTACTAATGCATTGATTTTATTTGATTTGATTTGATGCAAGCATCCATGTCTGCCAATAGAATGCATGTAAAATAACTGTGGACCATTAAAACATGTTATTGAAAATTAGCGTACTAATAATCATTCATTTACTCATGATGTACTACTTTGCAAAGTTCAAAGTAAATGTTATTACAGTATCAAAAGCAAACCCTGCTTTCAATCTTTCCTGCAGAAAGCAACTTAACCCAACCTGCTAAGGAATATTTAATAAAATGCTAGCTCACTTTAATTCGTCTTCTGGGTCTGGTTAAATCTCTTTCTTTGTTAATATATAAACATTCATAAACTATGTATACAGATCTGGTAAAGAGTAATGTGCTATTGGTTTCTTTGAGAAATCGGGTTGTTTGATTAGTGGGGTGTTCCTGCTAAAGCAACAGCCACAATCCCTGTCAGAGTATACCACAAAGTCACTAAATTAGCCTGTGCTTAACCCTCTGGTAGTTTGGCGCAAAAGCAATCTGGCTTAATTTAGAGGCAATGTGTAAATTATTAATGCAGCACACACAGAAATAGAGTGAAAAGCCAACATTAGAAAAAACCCACACAATGTAGAAAAAAAAGAATACATTTTATTGAATGATTCGACACCAAAACTGCAAAAATCCAATCAGTAGGATTGGAGTGAAGAATGTTTTGATTTTAAGGTTAAAACTATCGCTTAAAAGATCAAAGTGCCATCTGCAGACTTCAAGTCATGTGCGACCAGGTCAAAGTTGAAATATATGTCCGACTGCAATGGAACGCAGGTATGATACAAGAAGTGGAGTGAGCCCACTCTCCGTTTACTTTCAGATTTAAAAAAAAATTGTCTGAGTAGGTAAATGTCAGCAAGGCAAGGCTTCGGGTGGTTTTTAAGGAGGAGGAGGCGTCATCATCGGTGAGCCACTGAAATAAGTTGCAATGAAGATTTCTATGTTCAGACTTACTCTCTTCTTTGACAGTTGAAAATCTCCAGCGAGATGCAGCTGCAAGCTGTAGCCAACGAGGGCTCCACAAGGCCTGGTACCCCTCTTGTGAAAAAGAACTGAACAGGATTTTCTGAAGCAGAGAAGAATCTAGCGGAAATTGACATAAAGTCAGCGTGACCAGCGATACATCTTAGGCAGGTAGACATTCTGACTGCTTTTTGCTGGCTTTAGGATTGCTAACGAGTGCTAAAGTTCTTGTGCTCTCTCCTCTAAACATGATAATATAGGCTTATCCACAATTAGCATATTTAATGAACTTATAATCCCTAGTAAAGTGGCAGCACATGTGCCCATGGCCTGTAAATGAAATGCTACTAGTGGGTCTGCAGTATAGCCTATGGGGCAGTTTAAACTGCCATTTCGACCTAATAAAGTAAACCTCTTGCCAGGCCCAACCCTTCTTTTTTTATACATAGATGTCACCCCTAAGGAAGGCCCTGGGCAGCCCAGAGGGCAGGGTGCAATGTATTTAAAAAATAGGACATGTACTTTTAAGTACTACATGTCCTGGCAATAAAAAAAGCCTCAAATTGGGTTTTTACTACTGTACGGCCTATCTCTCCCATAGGATGACCCTGAAGTTGCCTTATTACATTATAAAAGTGTTATTTCCAAATGGGAAGAGATACCCAATTTGTGTTTGGTGTCTCTGGAATCACAATTTAAAATCTTTACAAGTTATGGTGGTGGAGTAGGATTTTAATTTTCAATTCTATAGATGACATTTTTAGAAAGTTGTCATTTTCCTGCCGTATCCATTTAGTGCCTTTCTCTCGTCACATGACTGGGTGTAGCTGTCAAGTTGGATTTTGTGTATTCCTCCTAGACAGCCACACTCAATAGGGAGCTGGGGTTTGTTTGGAAGGGCTATCATTAGTAGAATGGGAGAGAGGACATGGGCACAGCCCCGTTAAACCTGAATATGCTGTGTCCTGCCTCCATACACAGGTCTGCACACCTGTTGTTGTTAGTCTGGAGCTAGAACTAGGAAGGCAGGATGCCTGAAGACTTCAAAGGGAAACCTCTAGGAACTTCTCCCCACTTCAAAGGAACAACTGGGTATAAATACTGGACCTCAGACACCACCATGTCAGTACAATTCTGGACCTGTGGATACTCTGCCAGGAATAATGACTGCGTTGTTGCTGCCCTTGCCTGGGTGAGAAGGACTGTACCTGTATTTCTTGAACCCAGATCCCAGAGTCGCTCCAAGGGCTAGTCGACTGGCCTCCTGATCTGAAGCCTCAGAGACACAACAGGCTTCCAACAACCTTGCATTTGCACCTGGGCTCTGCTATCTGTGAGTCTACCCTGCCAATTCATGCCACCCCAGTCCTGAACCCTTGTACGTGGGCTTAAGGTGCTATGCTAGCCACTATGGATCCAGCCAACTGATGCAGCTTCACTGTGGCACGACACAACACTGAGCAGAACTGATGCATCGCGGCTGCTGCGTGGACTGGCCCCAGTGGAAAGAGTTGTATGGCCACCTCAGCCTGCATTTCCTTCAGAACCATCATTGTGCAATGCATTTTCGGCACAGGCCCTTGCATCTCTCGTCGACGGTAGCCTTGATAACGATGGTGGACTCACAGCTCCTCGGTACTGACGCATCCCCAACTCCAGACTTTGCATTACAAGCCCTTGTCACCAGAATCCTTGATATCGACGCAACAGGACCTTTCCCGGCAGCCTTACCAAATCTTGGAACTGATGTATCACTTTTGCTGCGCGACACATCTTTAACGTAGATCCACGCAATGCTCCTCAAACCAAGATTACTTTGTTCAATTGACCTAACTGGGTGCCTGTAGGCGGCCTTCGCTCCCTCACGGTCGGCCTGAACTTGTGAATTTTGCCTCTTGGGCCTATTTTCCCTACAAACTTTAAAGATCAATATCTCAGTTTTTATTAATCTGTCATTTTGGTCTTGTTTTATTTATTAAAAAGTACTCTGTTTTTCTAATACTGTTGTGTGATCCTTATGTGGTGTGTTCTCCTTTGTCACTCTTTGAAGTGTTTCACAAATACTTTACACATTGCCTCTGAGTTAAGCCTGACTGCTCTGTGCCAAGCGACTCGAGGGTTGAGCACAGGTTAATTTAAGGTTTGCTTGTGACTTCACCCTGAGATGGATCGTGGTGGTTGCTTGCAGGGCCGGACTGGTCGTAGCGGGCACCGGACATCTTCCCGATGGGCCGCTAGGGCGGGGCCCTGTTTTGGGCCCCTGGGGGCCCATTTTTGTTACACGGGCCGGCAATATCGGCCCTTGTAACAAAATCAGCCAAACCAGCCCTACCAATCAGCACGTGCTGCACCTCCTCCCCCCTGCACACCCCACTCACTCCCCTGGGGGCTGACCGAGGAGTTTGCCAGGGCCGGTTTCGCTTACCTGTCTTGCCCTGGTTGCTTGAGAAGAGGTTCACTCCCCCTTCAACCAGTAACTAAATTTGTTTAAAATAATTACAACAACATCAACAATGATAAGACCCTTTTGTTACATAGGTGAGTCGCAGCGGAGCAATGAAGACGATATTGGAATGATGAAAATCTGGTTTGTGTACAAGCTTATAATAACATAATGTAGACTGGACATGAAGAGAAAAGGGTACTTACTACAGACATTTGATGGGAAGTAGTTAGCATAAAACGCAATTGGCCTCAGTGGGCTTTAAATGTAACCCATTGAAACATCTCAAACTCGATGATTGTCGCTGAAAGTAGACTGGCCCTTTTACTTAGTGGGCACACTTGCATTCACACAATTATTGAAAATAACAGAGTGCAAGTCCGCTGGTGAAAACATTGATGATGGGCTATAACAGAAACGCAGGTATGTATGATAATGAAAAGTTGTCAAAGGGAAAAATCAGCCACTCCAATAAATCAAATCATACGTTACTTTTTCAGGACATATTCTTAAAATTAAATCCCACGTCTTCATTTCTTTAAATCTGTGATATTTGCTAAACCTGCATCTATTTTATTCTGTGTGAAGCCACTCTCATAACATGAATCAGCCCAATACTATCTGAATAAATAATAGCACTTGCGAAGCACATGCTGCAGTTTGATGTAGAATTCCCTTTAGAGTCAGTAGTTGTCAGGCTCTGTTTATAACTTGACTCCTACGTTCATGATTCTCACATCTGCAAAGTTGTGTGTTGGTTTCTGTGACAGTTTCACCCCTTCCTAACAGCGGAAGTTCCAGCTATAGTTAGAGATATACATACAGGATTAGACTGAAGTCGAATGCATTCAACACAACTGCCTACTTACACATTTCAGCCGATACTGTTGCAACAATAGTCTACTTTGGGAGCCCTATTGAATGGCTAGTATGTCATGGGGCTCGTTATTTTCTCATGTGTTGACACATAATGCATTTTTTATGGTTCAAATCTTTTTATTCTTGAAAGTCAGCCATCAGTATCACTTACATAATGCATTTTTTAAACGGCCAATGCAAATGACAGTTCTTTGTAGTCCAGGGTATTAAGTTAACTCATGTCGGAGCAAGGATGCTGTTGGCTCTGTGAAATCCAGGCAATTTGGCTTCCTGGCCAATCCCGACCCAGATCGGTCCAGAAAGTCAGCCATAACTGAGAATGGTTGCCCCTTCATATTCCTGCGCCACGGTCCATGGTACCTCCTGCACTAATATTAGCTGCGCCTGCGTCCCGAATTTAGACTACTCTACCCAAGAATGAACGGGAACCTCGAGGCACGTAGAATAATAAAAAATGCAGCAGGCGAAATGTTTCGTTGACGCATTGTTGCATAGATCCTGGCGAGAGTCCTGGTTTCCTAAATATTAATACCTGCTTGGCAATAGATTTTGCTAAATGATGTACTGCGCTCAAATGTTAACGCTATATATCATCACAGGGCTATATTATATTACGGTTTTGTACATTAAAGTTTGTCATGCGTTTGTCTTGTAACTCAAGTATAGTGATGGATAGAAGGTTTGATTTAGCCATTTTATTTTTATTTTAGTTGCATTGCTCCCACATTCCTAATTGTTTCCCCTGGATGGTTCGTACAATGTTAGTTGAATATTATTTGAGATTCATTTCAACAACTTTAGTTTTCTGAACGTGTGCGACAGATGATACATGGAGCCTCTTCCAGTTTGTTGATTGGTTGGTATCTGTCATTCCCACCTGCGAGATGAAGGCACTAAGCCATGTTCCATGATGTCACTCAGCTTCACTGCATTGTGACAGGTCATGAAGGCAAGCTGAATCTCACAGTAGTGTTTCTACTTATCTTGGTCTTACACTTCCATTTCAGCTTACAGGATTCATCCACTTTTCCTCACTTGCTTGTCAGGTGTCTTTGATCCTAATGATGGAAATTAGCGCATTTGTCACAAGGATTTTTCATCACAAGCCCAGGAGACTATGTCTCAGTGGATTATAGACACAATTAATAGACAGTACTAGGTATTGAATACATTATAGTTGAGAGACTAAAAAGTATAGTAAAAATAAATAAAATATGTCTTTTTATTGCGTTATTGCAAATGGCATGTGAAATAAGGTCTAATTTGAGAATTTATTCTAAGTCCTGATATATTTATTTGATATTGTACCCACATATGCACCCTTCAATTCCTCAAAAAACAATCTCAGAGCACTTGATGGTACGACACAAGCATGGGACGGATAATAAGCAGAGGCAAGAAATAGATGATATCTATGAGATAGCGATAAGAAATGTCCACTTTTAGTTACACAACACAGTGATCCTACTGTACCATCAGAGAGATGATACACTATTTTCGGGACAGTACACAGATTCTGAAATTATAATTCATCACAGATCAAAAGATTTTAGAAGCTGTTCATAACAGTTCACTATAGGGAAATAGTGTTTGCATTTTGACTTAGTGCAGTGTAACACGTTGTTCTCCTGACATCACTTATTGATTGTAAGGGTGCAGAGTCTAAATATCGCCGCAAAAATATTGTGGGGAAGAAATATCGGGAACAAAAATATAGTTGACAAGAATATCGACTGACAGGTAAGTAATATCGATTACATGAATATCTTTGTAATAAATATCGTTTACAAAAATCAAGTTTACAAAAATATCGATTTATTAAAATGTTATGTATTTTAGTGTTTTTAATGAGAATTGTTTGTCATTTTATTATATGTTTTATAGTTTTACTAGTTATTAATTTATTTTAAGTTTAATTCTGTGTTTTTAGTTCCGTAGCGGGTTGTGGGCTTATAGGGGAATAGGGTGGGAATTAATTTAATGTTATACATTTTATTGAACAATTAATGTGTTAATTGATTAATGAATACAAGTTTAATGATTAGGTTAATTGTTTAATTCATTTTAGGTATGTGTTGTGGTGTTTATATGTGTAAATTGTGTGAAGGGTGGTAAGTAATTAAAATGTTTTATTGATTCATTATTAAATACTTTAAAATTAATTACCATTAATTAATTACTAATTAATTATTGTAATTGTGTAGGAGTGTGGCTAGCAACCGAAGAACATGGCCGCAGCCTAGAGGAGCTCCCGGTACCCGACAGCCTTGACCAGCAAATCCTGACATAATCCTGTAGCCTGGCGTGACCAGAGTGTTGGATCAGCAACAGTGTTCCTTCCGGTACAAGGATATTTGCCCGGTGTGTTCCGAGGCGTTCCCGGGACCGAGTACGGTGAGGGGGCGGAGCCGAGGCCCAGCATACAAGAACGCAGCCGGGACCCACAATGAACAACAGGGCCTCACGTCTGTGCACACAAGGCGGCCCGACAGTGAGACAGCGCTCGGCCCCTGGCTCCGAGGCCCGAGATTGAGAGTTGAAGGCCGTGCGTGCTCCCTACCTCTTGCCAGGCCATAGGGTGAAGGGCCAAACCCCCTCCCTACAGATCGAGAGTGTGACCACGCAGGAGTCCGGCTACTGGGCTCGAGGCGGTGCGCAGACCTGCGGAGCTGCCGGAAGAAAAGTCCTGCCGAGCAGAGAGCTTGTTGCGGCAGGAGGGGAAGAAAGACACCCGCACCAACGGGCCGGCGCAGCAATCGTGGCGACGGTGCGACCCAGAAAGCGGAAGGTGGTAGTATAGGAGGAGAGGGCCTCCGGCGGTCGAGACAGGGTCCAGCAAAAGCCACCGTTGGAAGGGAAGCAACAAAACTGCGTCGAGGTGCGGGAGACCCCTGGGATATAATCAGCGCCGAGTGCCTGGAGAGGGACGGGATGAGCACCAGGGGGGCGAGACAGGTGCAGAACAATCGTATAGACAAGTACACGCTCACGAAGGGCCAGCAAGCAGAGCAACAGCCGGGAATTCCGGCCAAGAGCGATGAGACTCATAGATCCCAGAAAGAAGTCACGCTACAAGACGTTATGGTAACATTAATACAAATGCAAACATCCATTGGCTCCATTTCCACGGAGGTGTCGCAGCTGAGGGCAGACCTCTCCAAAATGAGCTCCAGAGTGACAGAGTTGGAGGCCAGAGCGAAAACCCTCACGTCGGATACCAAGACATTACAAAAAATAGTGGCGCACCTGGAACGAATGAACGTGCAGCTCTCAGCGAAACTGGACGATCAGGGTGGGCCCTCTCGGCGCAACAACGTGCGCCTAGTTGGTGTTCCGGAAAGGGACCAGGGTTGGACCTCTTTGTGGAAGAACTGATACAAACGCAGCTCTGCCCCCGGGGGCTCTCCAAGTTCTTCTCGGTGGAAAGGGCTCTCAGCGTCCCAGGCGGGCGGCCCAGACTCGCTAGACTTTTCAATTTCCGAGACAGGGATGCGATCCTTCAGGCGGCCCGAGTGGGCCCCCCTATCACAATAGACAACAGTACGGTGACGATTTACCCTGACTATACGGCGGCAGTCACGGCCCAAAGGCACAGCTTCACAGCAGTCAAGGAAGAACTCCATACTTGAGACCTGAAGTATGCGATGCTGTTCCCAGCAAAACTGCGAGTGGAGGCGGAGGGGAAGACCTGGTTTTTCGACTCGCCAGGAGAGGCAACTAACTGGCAGGAGGGCTGGAGACCGGCGACCAGGAATCAAGGGCAGAGGGGATGACGGCGGAAGCCCTCCCAGCACGATGGGGGTGAAAAACGAGAGACGGCGACACAGGATCTGAGTGAGGAACAGAGAACAGACAATGAAGAGGAATGAAGGACCAGAGGCCCGGGAAGGAACCATGGAACAGTTAATAGAGAAGCAGATCTCCGCTGGCTGGACCGCACTAGCAGGAAGATAAATGAGCAAAGGCAAATTAACTGGGGCGCTTGGACCACACCGGACTGAGGTTACGGTAACGCTGATCTGGTAATACAGAGAGAAGCCACTGCTATGGTGAGAGAACAGCTGCAGACAATGTAGAGACTCTGTTGCATGCTTTAGATGAGTGCTGAATAAGGTCGGGCGGGCGGGGTAGGTGGGCTTTCTCCCTCCCCAAGTTACAAATGTCCAATGGTTTGGGACTGAAGCGTTCTGCTATGTTGGGGAGGCGGGTAGTTTCAAATCCGCTAGGCATGGAGGCAGGGTGGGGGAGTTTATAAAGGGGAGAGTTGCTGGGGAATCGTTCCCACTGTTCATGGGCAGTTTGACAGTAAGAATGATGCATGACATATCAGATCAGATTGCGACACTCCTTGCACATAGGCCGATCATCAAAACCCATGACTGACACACACCCGGGCACTAGCGACACAGCCCCAGGGGCTCAAGAGGCCCAGCAGCGGGCGCCACAGTTAACAGTACTCTCCTGGAATGTGAATGGACTGGGAGACAAAATTAAGCGGGATTGGTCTTACACTACATAAGAAGGAAGAAAGTCTGTGGCATTGATTCAGGAGACACACCTGCAGGGTACGACAGTTAAGGCCCTAAATAGATGGGGGACCCACATGGCACCACATGCAGAATTCTCTTCTGGGTCTATAGGTGTGGGTGTTTTGGTAAACAAACGCTTCCCAATGGTGGTGTCAAAAACGTATAATGACGAGCAGGGACGATTTGTGGCCATATCGGGTCAATGGGATGGCAAGGCATACAATATCGTTTCAGTGTATATTCCACCAACACTGCACCCGACAGCATTTGCAGACTTGGGGAAGTTCCTACTTGCCCTCCCTGTGGGAGAATTGATTATAGGGGGGATTTTAACGCAGTCATGGACCCAGACCTTGATAGACAGCCTTTGAGGGACACAGGATTGGGGACCTGGAAGTTGCGGGACTTTGCGGAGGTATTGGGACTCGTAGATATATGGAGAACTAGGTACCCGACCGACAGACAGTTTACGTTCCACTCGGGGGCACATAATACTCTCTCTAGACTGGATTATATCTTTACTTTAGCCACCGGAGTATTGGGCGTGACAGACATCAAACATCTCCCGAGAAGCATTTCAGATCACTCCCCGGTCAGTATCACATACACATCCTCAAACCCGCAAAATCGGCGACTCTTCCCCATTAGACCAGGGTATCTACAGGATCGGAAGATTCGAAAAACGTTACTTCAGGCCACCAAACAATATTCTAAGGAAAACGAGCATTCGGTTTCCTCACCGTCGACACTCTTGGAAGCGTATAAAACGGTCTTGCGAGGCCAGGCTATATCAGCAATTACGGGAAAAAAGAGGGATCAACAGAAACACATAGGAGACCTTGAGGAGGCGGTAGTGAGGGCCGAGAGAGCGCATGCTTTAGATATTACAGAGGGCACGACTAACGCACTACACCTAGCGCAACAGGAACATAAGGCATACACACGAGAGGAGGTCTCCGACAGACTTACAAAAACCCAGCATACTATCTACGGCAAGAGGGAAAAGGCAGGAAAATTACTGGCGTGGTTAGGGAGAAAGATAGGGCGATTAACTGGATTGCGCAAATACATACACGCGAAGGCACACTAGTACAGGCCCCACAGCAGATTGCAGACGAGGTGCCGCACCACTATGAATCAGTGTACACACCAGTGGCTAAGGCAACAGTTGAGGACAATCTGGCATTCTTACATGACATACAGACTCCCATCCTGGGGGAAGACGCTTTGTCAGCGCTAGAGGAAGATATGACACAGGAAGAGATCACGCAGACGATTAGGGCACTACGCACGGGGAAGGCGCTGGGGCCAAATAGATATATGACGGTACCACGCGTACTTTTACAACGCGTACCGTTACAACGCTACTTTTACCACGCAAGTCGTTACAACGACTTGCGTGGAGGGGCGCTGGATAGTAAATTTTTTAATTTACTATTCCAACTCCATCCCCGTGGACTCTAGGGAAAGGAGTTGGATAGTAAATTAATCTATTTACTATCCTGGAGCGCCCCCCAGCGCAAGTCGTTGTATCGACTTGCGTGGTAAAAGTAGCGTGGTAACGGTACCGCGTTGTAAAAAATGCGTGGTTACCGTTGTATACCGGGCCAAATGGTATCCCGATAGAATTTTATAAACTAGGAACTGCACAGCTTGTGCCACGCCTTCTTGACATGTTTAACGAAAGCTTGACAATTGGGGCTCTGCCGAGGGACCAGCGCTTGCCCACAATCATTGCAATACACAAGCCGGGTAGGCCGGCGCAGGAGTGTGTTTCATCCAGGCCGATTTAGCTACTTAATGCAGAGGCAAAGATATTAGCCAAAGTCCTAGCTACGAGACTCCAGCCTTACTTAGCTGAAATCATCCACCTGGACCAGTCGGGCTTCATGCCTCACCGGAACACGGCACTTAACCTGCAGCGGCTGTTTGGTGTGCTGGAACGTAGGGAAACCATAGACGAAGACGCGGCCATACTCTCCTTAGATGCGCATATGGCATTTGATCTGGTGGAATGGCCCTTCCTCTTTGCGGTCCTCCAGCATCTGGGCTTTGGCCCCAAATTCTGTAAATGGGTGCGGTTACTATATGAGCAACCATTGGCAAGGGTGGTAGTGAACGGCTGTCTCTCCAGAGAATTCCCACTGGGTAGAGGGACACAACAGGGGTGCCCGCTGTCGCCCCTGCTTTTTGCTATCTTCTTGGAGCCATTAGCGGCATGGGTCAGACAGGACCTCACGATCAAGGGCATACGATGGGCAATGTCCTCCGAGGCTCGCCACCGCGATTACCAAGTGGGTGTGTGCTGCAGGTAGTCACAGATGGCTTTAAATACGTAGGGATCTTCATTACACCTAACCGGATGCAATTTATTGATCGAAACTTGATGCAGCCGCTACTGCGGCTCAAACAGGACATCCAGCATTGGCGTACACTGCCCCTTACACTTCTTGGACGTGCAGCGCTGTTTAAGATGGTGGCACTACCGAGATTCTTGTACGCACTACAGAACACCCCGTTCCTGGTCCCATCTAAATATCTTGGGGCAGTCGAGGCAGAGATAACTACTCTTCTATGGGAAGGGAAGGCACCCCATATTGTCATGAAGAAACTAAACAGAAGCTGGTATTACGGAGGGATAGCTTTGCCTGATATTAGGGCCTATTACTGGGCCTCGCATCTTGTCCTGATCAACCAGTGGCTACATGTCCCCCAAGAAGAGCCAGCATTCTGGCTGGACAGACATATTTTGGAGAAAGCAGGTATCATGGACGCCCTATATAACAAGAGACGTATGCACTCGGCCACCGGACCGACACTCCATACGATTAACATTTGGTTTATGGCGCAGTGTGCATTGGGATGGGAGGGAGTGATTACATTGGCAATGCCATTGTGGGACACCCAAAAGCTCGGTAGACTTGGTAACTCCAAGGGATTTTGAAATTGGGATAACATTGGGATCTCGTCAGTAGGAGATATGTGGCAGAAGGGACAGGTAATTCCATTCGCGCAACTTCAGACCACCTATGGCCTCGCTGAGACGGAGCGCTTCCTCTATATGCAGATTACACATGCCCTGCAATCGGCCCTGCAGTCGGCCCTGCCGCCGGGCGCGACCCCAGAGGAGTCTTCACCGTTAGAGGATAGGCTCCCGACTGACCACCTTCAAAAAAAGGCGATCTCGATGACATACAGGAAGATTATCAACAATAGGCCTGACCCCACCAGAACAGTAAAGGCGGCATGGGAAAAGGATGTAGGGGACATTGATGAGGCGGATTGGCGAGATGCACTCGCCTTCACGAAAGAGGCTGCCATCCCGTCCAGATTGCGTCTGGTGCAGCTTAAAATATTGCACCGCACATACTACACATGGGTACTGTTGCATAAGATAGGGAGCGCAGATACACAGCAGTGTTTGAGAGGGTGTGGGGAACTAGGAACCTTTTTTCATACTTTGTGGACCTGCCCCGCAATAGGAAGATACTGGATGGCAGTAATGAGGACACTCTCCCAAGTTACAGGAATCACGATATTGCCAGAGCCAAAATATTGCTTATTAAATATCTGGGAACCAACAGATTTGAATGTGGCGATGCAAGGGTGGGTAACCCTGGGAGTAACAGTGGCAAAGCGAAACATTGCACAGCGATGGGGTTCCGGGACCAGTCGACCCTTACCCAGTGGTGCGCTGATATGAACCTTGCAATGGTTGCGGAGAGATCTGTTTTTGTATATGGGGATGTCCCAAAAAGTGGGAAAAAATATGGGGAAGTTGGAACTCCTATAGTGGTGGAATCTGCGAGCCACCGTTCCCGGAGGACTGTGATTACGATGGGAGTACTTAAATGTTTTTTGTGTATGTCAGAAGACCGGCCCACCACGCAAAGCAGGGGAGGGTTGTGGACTGAAGTACCCTGGAGGAGGGCCCTCACACCTAAAGGAGTAAATGTATATGTACACACTTTTGCGATCTGTATTTATGTCATGCTAAAATTAATGTATGAATCTTGCTTTAACCTTTCAAATAAAAAATGTTTGTAAAAGATATAAATAAATAATTGTAATTTTGTAATTAATTTTAGGTGTGTGTTTTGGTGTTTATATGTGTAAATAGTGTGAAAGGTGTTAAGTAATACATTTTTTATTGATTAATTAATAAATAATAAATTAATTTTCATTAATTAATTAGTAAATATTAAATTAAATTGTGTAATTAATTGTAGGTGTGCGCTGTGGATTTTATAGTTTTAAATAATGTGTAATTATTTTGCTTTAACATTTTTATTAATTATATATTTACATTTATATAATAATTATGTTAATATTGGAAAATAAATTTAATTCAAATGTTGATGGTTTTGTTTTTTATTGTTTTGGGATCCAGCACTTTCCCTACTGTTGCACTCACTCGAGTGGGAATAGTAATTTTTACCCCTCCTCTATCCAGCTCTTTCCCTACTGTTGCACTCATTGGAGTGGGAATAGGAATTTCTACCCCTCAGCCGCTGCCGGTAGTGGGAGTACCGGCCGGGCGGTGATGTGGGGAGGGGGAATTGCAGGGTAGTAATGTATGGATTACGGACTTTAAAAGGTAGGTAAATATATAAATAAATAAAACAATTTTTTTGCACACACTGCATCACCAAATGTGATGGAGTTTGTGCCACGAAATTTGTTTTATTTATTTTTATGTTTACTTACCTTTTAAAGTCTGTAATCCATACATTAGTACCCCCCCACCCTGCCCCTCCCCCCCCCACGTCACCACCCGGCCGGTACTCCCACTTCCGGCCGCGGCTGCTACCCCCTCGCTATCCAGCGCTTTCCCTACTGTTGCACTCACTGGAGTGGGAATAATACATTCTACCCCTCCGCTTTCCATTGCTTTCCCTACTGTTACACTCACTGGAGTGGAAATAGTACATTTTACCCCTACACTATCCAGCGCTTTCCCTACTGTTGCACTAATTGGAGTGGGAATAGTAATTTTTACCCCTACGCTATCCAGCACTTTCCCTATTGTTGCACTTACTGGAGTGGGAATAGTAAATTATACCCCTACGCTATCCAGCGCTTTCCCTACTGTGCACTCATTGGAGTGGGAATAGTAATTTTTACCCCTTTACTATCCAACGTTTTAACTACTAATGTTTTTATTTTGTTATTAAATCTATGTAATATTTTTTAAATAGTTTAATGTGTTAATTAAATATAGAATATTTTACTTAAAGATATTTATATATGTGTTTATTTTATTTCTATATAATTACAAAAAGTTTATAAATTAAATAAAGAGAATAGTTAATAAAATGTATTTAAGTAAATATATGTATATGCACACTTTCTTTGTGTTTCTATTTATTTAATTAAGTTTATTTGTTATGATTAGTTAAAATATATATTAAATGTAATTACTTGTGTTAATATTAATATTCTTTAATTAATTTATTTTAAGTTATGTTATTTTTTAAAGTCGATATGTTTTACATCGATATTTTGGAGTCGATATCACTGTACTTAACTGTTTAAGTATAGGGATTCAATATTTTTGTTATCAATATTTTTACATCGATATTTTTTCCATCTATATTTCTGTAATCGATATTTAAACATGGAACCGATTGTAAGTGAGAACATAGGGGAACATACTAGAATTTTGGGGTGAGGGTTCACACTAGGGATTTTGTGTTGATGAACTACACCATGAGTTTGAGAAGGAAGACTAAATGCAGGACTTCTGGGTCCAAATTATAAATCAGGCACAGTGTTTGTATTTAAACGATGTTGAACACTTAACTTTGTGCACAAGGAAAAGAGCGGGGAAAAAGAGCAATATTACCCTTACAACTGTGCTGTCTTGTGCACGAGTGCAAACTCTGACAATTCTAGTCTGTGCTGAAGAAATTGAATGAACGACAGACAGAGCCAGTTTGAAAGAGTGCTGGCTTATGCTGGAAAGCAAAGTTTGAAGATGGGGCAGACTACATCATCCCAGAGGGTGCAGAGTGTAACTACATTCACATGAATTTGAATGCAGCGGCAGGTGGATCCAGTGTGGTACTCCACATGCCTGCTGGTACACCCACCACCACTTACAGGGACTGCCAGGAATAATTGACTGTGTCCCACATTTGATGTGGCACACAATCAGTTTTCGTACTAACAGCTTCTTTGCCATTGTTTCTATGTCAGTAGTATGGGGCAAGTGCAGTGTCACAGGGTTCCCTCATTTTCTGGGTCAAAGTCCCATCCAATTAAGAGAACAACCCCTTGTGATCAGGCTAGTTCACAACTCATTGCACATAGTCACATTACAGAAGGACCTGTACAAGCATCTATGGACCCTTTCCTAAAATACCAAGTGCCCCATGGTGGGTACAAACAGCAGGCATTCACGCATGTTGTGCCCCGGCTACTTTGTATAGTATGGCCCTTAATTGCTAAAGCATGGCATGGATGGATATGCATTAATGGTAAAACGCATCTACAGGTGTGTGTTATATGGAATGAAATGCCCTCAGGGTATGGGGTAAGGCTTTAAAAGACAACTCAGAATTCTGTGGCCTGATAAATGCTTTTGGTCTAATGACACCTGCCTCCATATTGTTAGTGAACTCTTCTGTATCTTGCAACACACTTACCCTGAGCTTTTACGAGTACATTAACCCAGTATGTAAATTCCCCTTATCAATATGGATGTTGAACCATTCATGTCAACATCATTACCTTTGTAGTTCAGTGGATGTGAATGATTCATCCACTGCACTGAGTAAGAATATCCTTCTTTTCAAAAGACAAAGTTGAGACATAAAGGTTAGCTACAAATATGGCTCCCGGAGCAGACAGAATGTCTACTAGCCACCAAGAACAAATGGTTATAAGGAGTTGGGGCAGACCACTCAGCCATTGGGCTATTCGTCAACTCCATAATGGTCCCAGAATTCTTTCTGCCACAAGTAGAATATCGGGAGGCTGTTTACCCCAGTCTTGCCCCACCACATGAGTACAGAAAGACCACCACAGCCAAGCATGTTTTTTAAAACAAAAAAGAACAGTGTGGCTACCAGCCCACATCTATTAATACCTTCATGCCTAAAGCCCCAATTGTGTGTTTGTCCCCTAAGTAAGATTTGAGAACTTGCCCGCAGTTCATCCCTGGAGGGGACAGAAAGCCCACTGGATGGTAGGAATATTTAAAAAATCAAATTTTCTACAGGGAAGTTGACCCATTTGGGTGTTGTGATTAGCAGCAGTATTAAGTCCAGAGGCTTTACCGCCCAAGGGAGATGTAAAAAACCCAAACATTTCTGAAAGCTTGATGTAAAGGGGGGTCTAGTGGGATCTCACTTGTGTGTATCCCCTTGCTTTTCTTGCGTAGATTGCTGTGCAAACCATAAAACGTAACAAAAATCATGAATTTGTCACGTATTTCTGTGAGAAATAGTTTTGGACTCTCAAGGTTATTCCTTAAATCCTTGCCACCCAGTTTTTCAACACTTCTGCTTATTAAAACCATACTGCACTTGTGTGCCCAGCCACAGAAGTCAGTACGGTCTTTGCAGGGTCCCTGGTTTAATCTTTTACTGTCATGGGTGCAATCCCCAGCAACATAAGTGGTGAACTATTTTTATAGGTAGAGTCTGTGAAAGCTAAGTGGTAGGAATGTAGTTAACCTATGCAGATTCTGGACTCAGAAGTATCTAGTTAAATGTTTTGCTTAGTTACTTAAAGAGCTAAATGAATTCACCAGAAACACACTTTTATATACAAAATACGTGGAAGTCAGTGCCAAGCTAACAAACCCCACAATTGAGGGGTTCTGTCCCACATCATAACGGACTTTATGTTCGGCTGTGTCCAGCACAAGGTTATTCATTATCAATAAAAGAGACTTTTTTATTTTACACCCGTTAACCAATATCTTAGTATCTGAAGCTAAATACAAATTTAGCAAAAAACACATCTTTTGGAAACATGTAAAACCAGTGGCGGCTGGTGAAGTTTGATAGTGGTGTGACTGAACTTGGGCCAGGTGGGGGGGGGGGTATTTTTTTCGGGAGGTTAGTCGCCATTTACCCCTGACCCCACAGGACAGAGAGCACCTAGGCCCTTTTGCTACCGTCAGACAAGAGAGAGAATGAGCACGACAGCACAGTTGCCTGTGCAAGAATACAGAGACGACCCTGGTGGTAGGGTATGCACACTATCCTCGCAGGGGGAAACTGAAGCC
The DNA here is from genome assembly GCF_964261635.1 of Lissotriton helveticus. NCBI lineage: Eukaryota > Metazoa > Chordata > Amphibia > Caudata > Salamandridae > Lissotriton > Lissotriton helveticus. Next base: position 1,771,963,088 of record NC_136063.1, read on the forward strand.
CCCTAAACGGTCTCTGGTTCTCGTGCAATTCTCCAGTGCATTCTGTGAGCCCTAGCTTTCCTCCCTACACACAATGCCCTAATAACCCCAGATACTCCAAGGCCCCAACACCAGCGCATTTTCCTTGAACACAGGGCACCCGAATAGCCTGCACTGCATTCCATCCTTGGGGGAGGCTCAGTCCTGGGACCACTGGACACTGTGAGCTAAAGGGTTTGTTTACTGGGGAGGATGGGCCACTTTAACAATATAAGATGTACAGGGGGAGATGGGGTGCTGTGCGGGCAGGATAAGTACATGGGAGCATGAGGCACTGTGAAGGCAGGCTGTTTGTTGGTAGGGGTGGGGAACGGGAGGTGTGCACAAGAGAATGTGGCAGTGTGAGGGCACAGGAAGTGCAGAATGGAAGGGGCACAGTCAACACACGTGAACTGCAGGAGACGAGGAGGAGGGGTATCATGAGCAGAGCTGCTTTACACATCTGCAAAATGAAATATTACCCGGGTCCTCCACCTTTCAAGCAGCCCATGGTGAAGTGATCAGAACAGGCCCGCTATAACAATGGAGTCCATAAAAAAGATGACTTTAAGTGTGACAGATGAGCATGCAGAAGTCACTGAATCCTATCAGGTTTACCTCACCTGTTCACATGTAACCCTTGCGTTATGAGGCAGTTGAAATAAATTAAATTAAACAAATATTCTTTTTTGTCTGAAGTTTCTGCCCTTACTCCAGGTCATCTCTTCTCACCCTCTCTCTTTTCCTTTCTCGCTCTCTCTCAACCTATTGCTACATCTGTACATACCTGCCCCCTCTCGCTCTCTCTACCTTAGCCAGATCTAATTCAACTCTCTCTGAAAACACCTTTCTGTACCCTTTTTCTCTATACCACCCTATGTCTACCACTACCTCTCTACACGAAGCAGAGCGTAATGCAAACCCTGTCTGAGGTGAATCGTAAACCATGACTCATTGCACAAGCACTCAAAAAGCATCATTATTACTGGCCCTGAGCGGGGATGCTGGAATTAATTCACAAATCGGTTATCTCATTCAAATGTTAACTTCTTTCAGCTCTGCTGGCCCTATGCAGAAGATTGCAGAGAGTAGTCATATATTTGTTAAATATCATTTAAATGTTGTTTCGTTTTGGCATACATATGGCTTATATTTGTTTAACCCCTTCCATGCTCATGACGAGCTCAGCTCGTCATGCAGTACACTGCTTGTGTGCTCATGACGAGCTGAGCTCGTCATGAACAATGGGAATCAAGGATCTGCAGCACAGAGGATGAATTGCTGTAGCATTGATAGTGTTAAGAAACATTGAGGGCCAGATGTAGGTTGGTCGGTAACGGCCGAAAATCGGTATTTTCGGCCGTTACCGACCGGTATATCAGAAATGGTATGTAGGGCCCTTAATTTTACAGAATCGGTAAATTTACCGATCGGTAAATTTACAGATTCTGTAAAATACCGAATCGGTATTTTTACCGATTCGGTAAATTTGAGATGTAGGTGGGACTCTTCTGAGTCCCACAAGCCTTACAAAATCGGTATTTTACCATCAAATCCAATTTGATGGTAAAATACTGATTCCGGTGTGCATGCACATGTGTGCATGCACACCTCTGCCATATGACAGGCATACCTGCCCTTGGGGCAGGTATGCCTGCCACATGGCACCCGAGCCTGTTTTGGGGGGGCCAGAGGGTGTCAAAGTGACACCCCCTGCACCCTTGAGAAATTCGGTATTTACCGATTCTGTAATTACTGAATCGGTATTGCCCATTGATTCCTATGGGCTTCACAGCCCATAGGAATCAATAGGAAATACCGATTCGGTATTTCCAGATTCGGTAAATACCGAATCTTAAAGATTCGGTATTTACACATCTGGAAATACCTACATCTCCCCCCTTCATATTTACCACTTGTTAAATACCGAATCGGAAAATTCGGTATTTAAGAAGTGGTAAATAAGAATTACCTACATCGGGCCCTTAGCTATTAAGTATCAAGGCCTCTCTTAGTGGTCTGCGATATGTAGAGGTCCACTAGATAACTTGCTTAACTACCTTAGCCAAAAAGATATTACATCAAAAGCAGGGTCAATCGCCATGGTCTTAATTGGGTCACTTTCGCATAAGAAGCTAGCTGCAGAGAAAAGTAGATAGAATCAAGGTCATTTATTTACCCGCTGTCTCTACCTCAAATCTCTACCTCAAACCCTCACTTCACCTTGCAATTGTTTGATCTCATCTCCCTGTACTTCTCCTTCATCTACACCACCTCTATTTCAAGCTGATCTCTCTTTACCTCACCTCTCTAGCTCTTTCACCATTTGCCTATATGTTTACTCTCTCTGCCTCACGACTTTCTGTCTAACCAGTTTCTATCCCATTTGCTTGTGTTGTTCACATTTACCCTACAGCTGAATTTAAATTAATGCTACTTTAATTTCACTGTATACAACATACAGTAAAATTCACCTAACATGGACCTTAGCAATGCCAATGATTCACTGTGTGTCTGCCCACCTCCCCACCCAGATATCCATCCATGTGATGACAAGGCCCCAAACGGGCCTATATAATTTTAAAAATGCCTGCCTAGGTCTTACCTAGTAAACTTCCGAATCTTGAGTTAACAACTGAAGTCTAGCCCCACTGCCTTGCTCCGGAGAGCAACCTGCAGTGCTGTGGCAGCGGCAAGCGACAATTGCTTTCGGCACTGCAGTAATGATGGACTGCCTCAGCTCTAAAATGCAGTCGATCTCCTGTCTTGAGTGACGCAGTAAAATGGCTTCCACCACCACTCCGATTGCTAGTGCAGACTCATACGCGGGAAGCTGTCTGAGGTTGAGTATGCGCAGGCTCGATTCGAGCTTCCCACTTGCCACACCCTTTCCCATCTTGTCACTGCAGTGGGGGTCCCACAACGCCCTGTAACAAGTTGGGAAAGGGTGTGGCGACAAGCTCTCCACTCTCTGATTGAGGTGGAGAGTTAGCGATACCGGGCTTATTTTTAAGACGCCCGGGGATAACTTAACATCCATGCCATCAGGGGGTGGAGATTACACCTTGCTGCTAGGTCTTTGCCAAGCTGAAGACATCACAGCCTTCTGGGCTGTGAAATTGTCGGTCCGGCAAACACTTAAGCTTCTTTGGGGCAACCCAGGGAGCAAGCAAGAGTCAGTCACGTGATGTCCAGACTCCACAATAGCCACTGGTCAACAGCAGCAGTATCAGTGAGTGGGGCAGACAGTGCCCCATGTTCGAGCAGTAATAAATAGAGTAGAAGACTACAATAAAGAAGTCTTTTTTTATTAAATCAAATAAGAGCACTTGTTGTTGAATGCAGCCACGGCAAAGTCCCGACGCCCTTGGAGAGAAACCGCCCTGTGTAAAACAATTCATTTTGACAACACGGACAAGGGGTGAGTGGGGCAGACAGTGCCCCATGTTCGAGCAGTAATAAATAGAGTAGAAGTCTGCAATAAAGAAGTATTTTTTTATTAAATAAAATAAGAGCACTTGTTGTTGAATGCAGCCGCGGCAGAGTCCCCACGCCCTTGGAGAGAGACCGCCCCTGTGTAAAACAATTCATTTTGACAACACGGACACGGTTTCACAAACTTTCTGCTAATACAAGCATGGAGCAAACATTTTTCTGGTTTAGTACGTCTTGAGTAAAAGGAATAAAAGCTATTTTGCAAAAGCTCCAGGAACCATCTTTTGCTATTTTAAGCATATTACAGGTTATTTAAGGTATAATAAACACAGGCACAATGAGCCAGGTACACTACATGTGAATTTATGTGATGAACCAAGTAAATGTATTTGTCGGAAATACAGTGGAGCAGTGAAGGCTCCACTCCATTTCACTGTACTATGTTAATGTTGAAAATGAATAAAGAAATTAAACAAAAATAGGATATCGGTAACATTTCAACTCATATAGCGCTCCCTCTGGCACCTGAACACATAAGTTTGCACACTAATTGTATTGGCAGTAGAATGCCTAAAGTTAAACAAATATACAGTGTTTGTTCTCGCATTTCAGCTTCTCCCAGTCCTCAAACCTGAGCAAGGCTGTTGACCACCTCAAACTGAACAACTTACAAATGTGTTTGCATTAGAATTTGGGTTTCTGGTTGGCAGAGATAGGCACCCTGTCCAAGCAGTCCTAGTCAGGGTTGGTTACAATATAACCTAAATGATCCTGAGCTCACCCTCTAGTAGCTTGGCACAGAGCAGTCAGGCTTAACTTAGAAGGTAATGCGTAAAGTATTTGTACAGCACTTCATCAACACACAGTGAAAACACCACAAAAGACTCCACACCAGGCTAGAAAACTAATTTATCACTTGATAAATGAAACAAGACCAAAACAACAAAAATTCAATAGGTAGATGTTGAGATATGAATATTTAAAGATTAAATGTCAAAATAGTGCTTAGAAGTAATAAGTTCTGAAATGGGGTATCTGGTCACGTTAGATCGTGGGAAAAGTCAAAAGTTCAGGGCGATGGAGCGTAGGCCAGACACAGGAACTCACTGAACCAAAGTACCTTGATCCCAGATGCGTCATCGTCAATGAGGATGCGTGGTGCATCATTGTTGAGCAACGCAGTGCGCAAGATGTCCTGAATTTCTCCACACAACTGTGGCGATGTGTTGAGTCCGAGTGAGAGTGCTGGTTCCGGATGTGATGCGTGGTGGCTGCTCTCTCAGTAGGCGATGGGTCAATGCTGATGGCAATTCGCTAGTTCAGAGGATAATGGACCAGGAGGCACTAGCCCTGCGATGCCGTAATGATGAGGATGCACAGGTTACGACTCACACAAACGCAAAGATGCACCAGTTCTGATGAGGATGTGTGGGTTTTGGATGAAGAAGCACCTTAGGCCTCACTTCCAATGATACAGGACGGGGGTGGCACCTCTTGGCTGGGCAGACTCACAGCTTACAGAGTCCAGCTGCAGATGCAGGTGGTTCAAGTCTCTGATATCCCTGAGACTTAGGAACAGGAGGCAAGCCAATGCAAATTGGGGATGAGCCAATATTACCATGTTTAGGGGAGATAACACTCCTACTGGAGCAGGGTCGACTGATTTGCAAATGGCTGTTTCCAAACTCAGGTAGCAGGGTGGGAAAAAAGCGATGGGTTGGAAAAATACCCTGAGTTATTGTCAGTTGTTACACCTATTGTAAGCATTCCTCCCAACACCTTCTGTGTGTTTGATGTACCCACTCCCCAATGTATGTACTTTCTTCAATGTTTTTAGACTGTAGTTTGAATAGTAAATCTTCTTCCACATGTATGCACGTTCACCAATGTTTGTTAGACTGGATTGAGAATAGTAAATCCGATTTCCCCCACAATGTATGCACTTTCCCCCATGATTGTAAGTCTGAATTTGGAGGTGTAAATCTGAAGCCCCAATGTACGCAGATTCCACAATGTTTGTATTTTAACCCTTTATTATTTATATAGTATATTTTGTCATTAGAAGTAGTGATTATACTTGGTTACATAGTGTTTAAATAAATATTATTATTTGGATTTTTTAAGTTAATAATTGTTTAGTTAATATATTCTTTATTTATAATTTTTTCTTTAGTTTACAATTTCGTAAGTTAATGTAAAGTTCTATGTATTATGTGCAAATAATCTTTCACATATATTACATTGTTTTCTTGCACTTTTTTGTTGTATACATAATTTTAAAAACAATAAGAAGAATTTGTTCCAGAGTATTCTAAGTTAATATTCTTGTATTTTATATTACTGTGTAAAGTCAATAAATTTGGCCTCAATACTTGTCCAGCAATATTCTTGTATTGCAATATATTTGTGGGTGATATGATGTCATACAACTGCAAGATATGTTTCAAATAGTAATATTTGAAAAATTGATTCACAAACAGAATCATCAAATGGAAAAGTCTGAATTCATTAGGGCAATTTTCTACAGTCTAATTAGTTACAGAATTTGGTTAAGAAGAATAATATATAACATGCTTGCAGGGCTTAATAATCAATAGTCAAGGGTGGGACTTAATGATGTCTTTGATGGTTATAGTCGATGGGATTAGTTTTACTCTTTCAAGTAAACCCTAGGAATATCCAACATACCAAATTACGGTTCAGACATTGCTTTTTGTACTATGATTAGATGGAAATGGAAATGACAGTTATAGACTTGATGTATGTGGGTACAAGAAGCCATCTCAAACAGAAAATTGATCATTGTTATTTAAAACCTAGTAAGACTGCTGTTTTGTCATTGCATTTTTTCCCATGCAAGCTTTCGGACTGTCTCCCAAAAAGTAAGAAACGGATCTTCACAGATGTAATGTGACAAAGGAAGTGCAGTGCACATCTGGTAATTACAAATTAGCTTTGCAGCTTTTGTGAATTAACGCACAATACATATATTTCAAACATTAGTAGCAGAACTCAAGTGTTAATACAGGTGTAACTTGAGTGGAACTGTTCGTTGAGTGATTTTATATATTACTCAGCTATTGGGATGCATTACATCTTCGAGATTAAGAAGCATATGTGCTTGTGCGAGGAGCAGGCAGTTCTGTTGTGTCTCTGGCTATGAAGTATAGTTGAATGGATTTGCACACTTAGCACTGGGCAACAGGCTTACATGTGTGTATGAGGTAGATTAGTATATTAAGCTTCCAGGACATTTGGTACTATTTGACTTTACTCACTGTGTGATGATACATTCTCTTGTGGTTTCTTCAGTGCGTAATTTCAATTTTCAAAAGCTTAGCTGTTTATATAATAGATTTGAAACGCCAAATGCAGACAGTGATTTTCCAATGAGTCCATAATTGATTCCCTTCTAGACCCACTGATCAAGGAAGTCGAGCAATAATCGAACTTGCAACAAGACACGGAATACTCCCTAATCGGAGTTTGGCTTTTGGAGATTTTAATTCCATTGTCTTTCTCTCTAATATATCCACCATTCTTAATGTGTAGAACAACATTAACGTGTTGCATACTTCATCACGTACATGTGCAAACTAAAGATAATAAATATACCCCTATATTTTTGTAAGTCATTTGAAATTATATGATATTGACAAAAAATCAGCGATATGATAGAAAGCACAAGAGGATGCAGAAGTCCGAAGATCTTTGATTAAATTATTTCTGAGTAAAAGTTATTGTCCTTTACACATCTCATTGTTGTGCATTTGTCGATATTGAAACGGAAGATCAAGAATTCAGTAACAATAATATATCTTTTTTTAATTGCATAGATTTTAGGAAATAAATACCTGTGTTTACTGAATTTTGTATGGCCACACAGCAATCCTGTTTTCTTGTTAAAGTTAATTATAGTTTAAAGACTAAGATAAAAGTATCCACACAATTTTCTGATGGACAGATGAAATTGCTATTGCTGTGTTTTGAACAATTACATAACAATACAATGTTTTCTTACCATCCGTTCTACAAATGTTCCCACTATAAAACACTGATAGAAAGATGCACTTCCAAAAAGAAAACCTAGATGATTTTCACTTTAACTTTAGTGTAAACAAGAACAAACAAAACCATAACAGGCAAAAAAAGAAGAAGCAGTTATTCCCGACTGTTTTAGAAGAATTGATAATTCTGGAAAGAGCCGCTTAAGCCTACCCTTGGGAAGAACAGGACACATTTTAACTGATCAAACAAAATCCTAATGCAGAAAAGGTATTATCTCCTCGTTAGTCTTTCTCGCCACATGACTAACAAAGTGAGCTTCAGCTCCACACCAGAACCTTCCAAAGCAAAAAAGTCAGCCTCCCATGCCTCCCATCCCTTCCCAATATGGCCGACCCATTACACCCTTGACCTCTATAAGAGGCGGGCCGGCCCAACCCATCAGCCTGTTTTTTTAGTTCTGCGCATGATTACTCTCCATATGCGCCTTCAGGTAAGTGGTTCCTGCTGTAGCGAGAGCATAGGTTCTTGGTTGGTGGTCCTGCGCTAGCAGACTCTGGGTCTTTTGGACATCCCCCCTTCCTTACCCCAATCTCTTTTGGGACTGGTTAGGCTCTGTCTTAGCGGGCCAGGGGTCAATAGGGGGGGGGGCGGGTGGATGGGGTGGTCTGGGGCTCTGCTGTATCTGATACCTTCTGACCCCTCGCCTCACACTGACAAGGTCATCAGTATTTGGCCTCTCTCCCAAACTCCTGTTGTTGATCTTTAAGCATTGGCTCTGATGTCCTGCTGTGTCACAGTTAATTAATTATTCACGGGAGGTGCGGTGAGCTCCGGTGGCATGTTCGGTTATTCCACGGTGCTGCACTGTGCTTTGGTGAGTTTTAGCTCCACGGACACGACCTTCGTACGGCCAGCACCTGCAGCCCCGTGGGGCTGGCATACGGTGCGGGCGGCTGCTGCTTGTAGGGCGGGCTCACCTTCTGCCTGGTACGGTCCTCGGTGCACTTATGGCGTTCATGTCCTACGGGGTTTAGCGGGGGTCAGCTACGCGGCAGGGTGCCGCTTCTTCCCGCGTTTCTTTCCCAGCCTCCATCGGGCGGGGCCGGGCTGTTTGCATTCAGCTCTTCACCTCGGCCGGGGCTCCGAGGGCCGGGGTCGCCCCCACCCTCTTCCCTCAGGGCTGTTTCCCTCAGGTGCGGCGGTTCCGCATTTTCCTGGGTGACTTCTTTTGGTTTCTCCTCCATTTTTGCCCGGGTCTGTGAGTCATTCCTTCTGTGGCTGGAAGTGGTACTAGCCTGTTCCTGTCCCATGGGACCGGCAGCCGGCTCGAGCTCCTGTGGTGCTCCTTAAATTGTTGTTTACTATCTTCTTCGACACCCGTGGTGTGTTTATGTGTTTATTCGCGGTGCCTGAGGGGTCTCGATCACCTGTGGCTGGTCTAGGTTTCCCTCCCTGCTTTCATGGGTTGATAGGGGGGAGCAGGCCTTGGGCTAGGTTGGTCTGCCTTAAGAATGGGGGCCTGGGTTCAGGTCTCAGTGGCAACGCTCATCTTCCGGTGGTTCTGGCCGGATCTCCTGCTCTCCCCGAGAAGGCTAACTTGCTCTTTACAGGGCTTGTATTGTAGTGCGGATTTGCTTGGTGTGGTGGCTTTGTGTTCCACTGTGGAGCCTCTGTTCATGCTCATTGTCACAGGTTCGTATGTCGTCAGGTCCACTCAGTTTTTCTTTCTTCTCTGTTGGTTAAACGTCGGCCTGTGGGTAACTGTACACATCTGTTATTCAGTGCCGACATACCCTTTGGGGTAACTGTACTCTTTGCGATTTCCCATGTTGTGACCCTGTAATGTGCTCTGCTTGACGCAGTTTTGGGTCCTTTTTGGTGCTTTTCGCGATCTGTCTTGTTCTGTGATTGCCGAGTGGTTGTGGGTTGGTCATCCGCTCTTTGTTGTGGGCTGTATGTTTGCCATCACTGTGCTAGTGTTCGCACATACTTCGTCCTTTTGCCCGGTGGGGTGTGTGTTCATGTCCTGGTGTTTTGCGGGCATTGTGGTGTGTACCATGAGGCCACGGCTTCGGTTGGGTTGCGGTTTTGGTCCCTCGTCCTTCTTCGCTTCCGAGCTTGGGCCTGCGGTTCCTCCGTCCTGTGTGCTCCTGTCCCCGCCTGCTCTCCATTGTTGTGCAGGGTCTCTCCTGGTTGGTCCATGGTGGTTGTCCTCCGGGGTTTTCCGGGGGCTGTGGACTATGGCGTGTCTGATGGGGGCAGGCTGCTTTTGTCATCTCCTGGTGGGCTTTTTCTTCTGCATCTGCTCTTGGAATCTTGCCTTTTCTTTTCCAGGACTGCAGCGTTGCGTCTCCGGATGCCTGTCTCGGCTGACGGCCTTGCGTTCCCCTCCTGGTCATGTTTCTCCCTCATCCTGGTGGGTTGGGGCTCTACTGGGGGCCTTTTCTGTTGCAACTGCTGGGTCGCCGCCGGTTGTTGGGCTCCCAAGGTGGAGACGATGTGCTGTGGCTCTGTGGTGGGTCTTCTCCCTTGGGGGATTGGTCCCCTTCCTCTGTTTTTTTGTGGCTCCCCGGATGTTCCTGTCCGGGTTGTCCTCCTTGGTATGGGCCCTTCACGGGGTGTGTTTTGGGTGTCTTTGTGTCTTGCAGTGCTTGCACTGTCTGTCCGTTGGGGGTCCTCCCTGTTCGGTTGGTCTCTGTGCCCTGTGTGTTTTTCCTTCTCCGCCTGTTCCCGTGGGTGTCCCTTTTCTTGCCCAGGTGGCTCCCTTACCGCCCTGTCTGCCAGTTGGGCGGGTGGTCTTTCTGTTCTGGTTTCCCCTTCCCGGGTGATGGTGGCCTTTGCTTCCTCTCTGTGGTGCCCTCTCAGGTATCTTTCTATGAAGAGCTATGGCTGACTGCCGCTGCCTTTGAAGTGCTGCGCCTTGCCATTTGGTTGTGTCCTCATGCTTCCTGTGCTTGGTCTTCCTGGGCCCCATGGCCTTATTGCCCTGTGTGCATCTGTCCTCGTCTGCTCTGGGTAGTTGGCAGGGTCTGGACTGATTTGCACCATGGTGGGTGGCAGACTGGGTCTTCCTGGTGCTTTGGGCTGTCTCTCCTGTGCGTTCCATGTCTTGTGTCTTCTGACTTTTTCCTTCTTGGGCCAGTGGTCTTTATGTTCTGGGTACCCCTTCCCGGGGGCTGGTGGCCTTTTGCCACCCTTTGGGGCGTGCGTAGGTTCCTTGTTGGTACTGGGTCGGTTGGTCGGCTTACTGTTGCCTGTGCCTTGGCTTCTCTGGGGTTTGCCCCCACCCTGTGGGGGCTTCTTGTTGCTCTCCTGGGTGGTTTTCTCCCCTGCTTCGTGCTCCGGGGTGTTTGTGGGGTTCACCCCTGTTTACTTTTTGGCACACTGGTGCTGTCCTTGCCTGGGTCACTTTTCTTCTGGCTCCGGCTGTACTGCCCTGCTAGCTCACGTTGTCATCTGATCTCATGCAGTGGTGTGGGTCAGACCTCTTTAGTGCCTGTATGGGTTTCTCCTGGGAGCATCTAGTGCTGTTTGCTTTGCTTTGCTGTTTGCTTTGTCTTGGGTCCCCGCTGTTGGCTCTTTGGCCTTCTCGTTCGGGCTCCCGGCTTTGCGCTTTTCTGGGGTCCTTTTTCTCCCAGGGGGGCTGGGCTTGTTTGGCCTGGCCAGGGCTTTTGTCCTGTTGGTGGTGCTCGCCTGGGTGCATCTCCATTGGCGTCTGCTGCTGCAGTGGTTGCTTTGGGCGTTGTTACTCATTGGTCCATGTTATGCCTATGTGGGTGCGAGTTTTGTGTCCCCCCCCCTGCTTCTGGCTTTCCCTTGCTGGTTTTTGTTCCAAGCAGTGATGTTGGGTACCCGGGGGTGCTGGACTCCTGGTTCTCATCTCCCTGGCGGGGCCCTGCGCTTCCGGTGTGGGTTTGTATCCTCGTTTTTTTTTTTACCTGGTTTTTGGGTTCTGGGGCCTGTTGGCTCGGGTGGCTACCTGGGAGTATTGTCTTGGCTCGGACTCATTTTGCTCTGTCCTTCAGTCCTTCTCGCCTTTGGTGTGTTTCTACCTGTGGCTTTTTCTCCCTGTGCACTCCTGTTCCAGTCGGTTCTTCATTTTTCGGCTGGGCTGGGCCTGGTTGTTGGTTGGCTGGGAGTGTGGCTGCCTGGGTGCTCGCTTCGGTGGCTCACTTCCTTCTTGTGGGTCGTTCTTGGGACGGGTTGCTTGGTCCCTGTAGGGGGTGGTCTCGGGCTGCCACACTGCATTTCACTTCCTTCCCAGGCTCTGTGTGTTTGTTTTTCTTCTGCTTGGGTCCTCTGGTAACCATTCACTTCCTGTCTGGTGGCTTGGATGTAGGCCTGGTCTCTTCCTCTCTTAGAACCACGTGGGTGGCCCTGTGGGCTTTCCGCTGTTGGCCGGTTGGGTTCCCTTGGTGGCCGGGTCTCTTCAGTGTCATTTCTGGCACCTTTTACCTTGTGCCGGCCTGGGTTCTCTCATTGGTGTTGCGATCCTTTCCAGGGGGTCCTTTGTGTAGGTCATCCTTGCGGAGTTGCTGTGTTTGTCGGACTGCGTCTCTCTTTCTGCTGTGGCTTTTTTGTTGGGTCGCTGTGGTGGGGTTGCCCTCTGTTTATTCAGTTCCTCTATCGGGGCTTTTGCTCCCCTCTTACTTTTGGCTGTCCATGGGCAGTCTTGGTGTGCTTGGACCGGCTTGCTGCTTTCTCTTCTGGGGCCTGTTTGCTGTTGCTTTTGGCTCCATGCTGTCTGGTTCTGTGCCTTCGGCCTTTCATGGGGCGTTTTTTTCTGGCGGCACTTCGTGTCTCGGGGGTCTGGGTTTTCGGACGTCCCGGTGTCTTTCTGTCCCGGGCTGGTTTTTCCCGCTCGTGGTTGCCTCTCTCTTGGGTGGTCCTTCCACTCGCCTGGCCTTATGGGTTTGCCCTCTTTCCTGGGCATCCCATTCTAGTCCGTTGGTTTCTTGTGAGTTTCCATGAAGCCGCTTGGCTTTGGTATTTGCTCACTTTGTTAGTCATGTGGCAAGGAAGACTAACGAGGAGGTAATGCCCCGGATACTTACCAGTAATCTTCATTACTCCGAGTATAGTCTTCCTCGCCACATGAGTTCCCATCCCTTCCTCCCTGTCTGACTATCGGCTTCATGTTTATGCTTGGTAGTTTCAGGCTGATGGGTTGGGCCGGCCCGCCTTCTATAGAGGTCAAGGGTGTAATGGGTCGGCAATATTGGGAAGGGATGGGAGGCATGGGATGCTGACTTTTTTGCTTTGGAGGGTTCTGGTGTGGAGCTGAAGCTCACTTTGTTAGTCATGTGTCGAGGAAGACTATATTCGGAGTAATGAAGAGTACCGGTAAGTAACCGGGGCATTATCTTTCAAACATATTTTGTCACCAATGCATTGACTTTGGATACGGGCTGAGCATTGGTTTGGCAAAAGTAAAATATTGGCACCTGCTTTATTTTATGATAATTTCCTCGATGTGTGAATATATATAATGAGCCTCAGAGGGCATATGTTTTATGGTGCACCACTTTTTCTACTCTCCTCTTTTAAGCCAATACTCAGCTGTAAATGCACCCCTATATGTGAAGACATTTACCCAGGCATATCCTCGCTCAGCTGAATTTTATTGTCAGTCATAGTTCATTCTGCAGTGTTGATCCTAATTGCGGTATTTTAATACAATTACCTACTGGAATGACCACCACATCGTCATCTTCAGAAGCACCCTCAACGATTTTAGGCAGATTCTGTTGCAACAAATATTTTTCGCATTTGACAGAAAAGTGGTCGAATTTTTTGCTGGGAAGGTCCTGTGCTCATCCGCTTTCTCTTAGTGCAGGTGAGGGGCAAGAGAGAGTGCTACGTTTTAGATGTACTGACTCTAGACACTAAACATTGTATTGGAATATCTTTTCATTATTTTGAGCAAATACAGTTCTAAATATAAATTTGCATTATGAAAGTAGTACAACTATAACAAGTGAAGAAAAAAGGTACATTCATACTTTATAACAGAAGCCGAGGTGCCTGAAGCCGGGGTCAAATGTGATTTTATTAATTTAACATCCATCAGCCACGGATATCGACTGCAATACAAAAACTGAGTACTGAGGCATAAATAAATTAAGCTTACTTTTACATACCATATAAAAGTAAATAGGTTTTTTTCAAAGTGTTTTTATTTACATTGAATCACATACATATTATAAGTAGACATTGTAAATACTACTTAGTTGCTTGTTCATCTGATGATTTAGCTCCAACTGACAGACTTATTCCTATCAAGTTCATATTGCCAGTTGTCAGATCTATATATATATCAATATTCTCACTCTCATATCATAAGACTGCACACTGACCTCTTGATTTTGCGCAAATCATATCAATGTTTTCAAAAAACTAAAACATTTGGCAGACCCCAACTCTGTATCCATGATTTACAGTTTTCACCCATATAAACCTCTTGACAATTGACAATGATGGTGTGGTGATCCATAAGTCAAAAGAGGTGAGATTCAAATGAAACAATGGCATTATAGAGGCTTTTGAATTCTAAAACCAGGAAAACGACCCTTTCCGTTCAGATGTTCGCTCAACTTTTTAATGTAATATTAATGAAAAACAGAGGGAAAATGGAGGAGAAAATAATTTCAGTGAGGAAGGGTTATGCAAACATCTATGTTAAAATGTGAAATAGATACATGGTTTGTTTTAAGCAATTTCCACACAAAAATATAGTGAAATGTTAAAATAGGACAGATACATAACCCCCCCCCCCACTCCCCCTGTTTCTGATGTTTGAGCTGATGGGAAAGTCCACAAAAGAAAATTAGAAACCATTTGCAAACATACAAGAATATTAGTACAATATTAGAATGTGGATGGCCTTCCCGCAAAAGAAACAGAGGGCCATATTATCAAGCAAAGGCGATACATTACCGCCGCTTTTATCGGCAGGAAACTGCTGATAAAGCGGCGATAATGGGCTTGGTAATATGCCCTTGTGAATTCCCATGGCAGCCCAGGTTAACACCAGAACCTGGGCTGCTATGGGAATTCAACAGGGCATATTATCAAGCCCATTATCGCCGCTTTATTAGCAGTTTCCTGCCGATAAAAGACGGCAGTAATGTATCGCCTTTGCTTGATAATATGGCCCACAATTCTAGTATTCTATTAAATTGGGGTGGGATTTCATAGTAAGTGTTCACATATGCATGCACATTTAAAAGCAAGACTACTATGAAGGCATTTGAAAGACCTGTACTCATCAAGGAGCAAACATTCACAAGTGATCATCAAACCTGAATAAAACAAGTATCCATGATCATGTGTCCTTTCCTAATTAACTTCCTCGCCTAATTCTGCGATTTTCTGTTCCCTGTTGGTTTTGGGATTAGCGCTGGGAAGCCCGAGTGCTGGGGCAGCTATGCACTCTACAAATCCGGTAACATAACATAACATAAACCTAAAGTCTATTCTCAGAAAGGTACTAATGTAAAACAAAAAAAACATTAAGGCACACATAGAATAAATATTATCTTGTGCTTTTTCTAAACCAATTTTAATACACATTTTGTCTTGGTTTTCTTTCTCACTCACTTTTTCTTGCACTGCACACCCCAGTCCCATTTTCTTAGTCCACTCATTAACATCGAGTGGTAGACCACACTGTTAGTGTCTACACTTTCTGAGGGACCCCTTTCCACCGGGTTGACCTCTGATTGTGGCACTGACTTTCTCAGACGGATGGTCCGGATAAAATCCCAAATGATGAAGGGCGGATCCGTATGGTGACTGATGGGTAATTTCCTCATCCTTTGAGAGCCTCCTGTGCCGTAACAATTTAGAGGTGCGGGTGCCTTGGGTAACTTCTTTATACTTCTGGGCGCTTTTTTTGAGACCCTCTGGTACCTTTTGTTGTTTATATGTAAACATACATAAACAGGTACTCACGTAGTACTACTCCCCATACTCATAAATAAATGCTTTTGTGAATCAGCTTCATGTTGACTAAAACGGTATCAGACCTTCAAGTACTTCATTTGTGCAATGGTGCAAAATTATATGACATAACCTGAGCTACCTTGGAAGCAAAAGTAAAGCGTTTGCTCTAGCTTTCCGTTGCATTGTGCAAAGGAGTTTATGATCAATGCCACAGATCTGTCTTAAATTGCTGAAGCATAACAATGTTGTTGTGAACGATGCTGCACTTAAAATGATTAACATGTAATATTAATGTACTCTGGCGCTGTAAAATGCAAAAGCATAGTGAATATAGTGAGGTACAGACAGTTATATTTATACATCCCTGGTTTATGACTTGAAAAACGCTTTAGCCATTGTTATTGTTGAAAAAGGGGAGAAGGGAAACGCTAGGTTCAGAAAACAGTAAAATGCCTTCCTTGTCTTCAAATAACAGAAGGTAGAAGACATGGCCCACAATAGCACGTAGCGAGTTATGTGTTCATAGTGGAAGGAATGTGGTTTATATCTAATAGAAGCGTCACTGGAACTTATGCAGTGCACGCTGGAGAATGTCGTGCTTTTGTGTATAGATATTTATATTATTTTAGGGTGCTCAGGAGGGCTCATCAGTGAAGAATGGATGGATTAGTGTACCCTTCTTCAATCTTCTTCCTTCCCTGCAGTGGCTTGTATCCAAGTATGATGCTTGATCGAAGTACAAAAGGGGGTTTGGGATACACAAATATGGCTCCTGCTGTTGAGAAAGAGGCTTGCCGTGAAAGTGGGTGACAAACAAGAGAAAAGAAACGTAGAAATGAGCACGTCCATGGCTCTGAAATGCCACCCTTGGACAAATCTTTAATTAGCACCTCATATGAAAGAGGAGCAATGAAAAGGACACGTAAATAGAATATTAGAACAACTTGAGTTGAACTGCTTCTCCTGTCATGTTTAGGTTTACACCTTTTCATAAATGCCCAAGAGTGCAAGACTGAGCATTCGGTGACCTGGAAAGCCATTCCGTCATGCTGCTCGGAGTTGCAATTGATTTCACCTTTCATGGACCGTTTTCAGTGGTAGCAATTGTGCAAAAGGAACTGACATAGATGGAGAAATTTTCTTTTTTACATACACAACCCTAGATATTATATTGAAGCTTTGTATTTTATTATTTTTGAGCGATTTAAGTGAAATGTAAAGAGAATAGCACTTATATCAAACATACTTATTAAGAGCTTGAAGAATGCTCAGAAAAAACAGCATATTAAATTATATTCAAGACAGGGAAATTTGTCATTACTCTGCGATGCTTTTTTAAATTTACCTTGCATTTCTTCCAAAGGATTGTTTTGTCATGTCCTTATCCCACACACATACAGTCAGAGGTGGCTGGTGACATTTGAAAGTGGTGGGTGTAAACTTTCTGTTGGGGTGAACCTTGGCGAGCGAGCATAGCGAGCAAGCACGAACATCTTAAGTGGGGATCGGGGGGATTCTCCCCTCTAGAAAATTTAGAAAAAAGAGTGGGTAAATGGTGCATTTTCAAGCAAATTTGAGAAGCAAGAAGGTTAAAAAAACAACAGTGAAAGTGCAGTTATTACATCAATAAAGGGATATCATGTCATATAACAACATGTAGATACTGCCACAAACTTGGTTTTATAAAAATGGGTCTAATTGGTGAAAATTATAGTACAATTAATCAAATACAGTGGCTTGAAGCCATACAATATTCAGTCGGGTCTATGGGGATTGCATTTAATACTGCAATAATTCAGGGTCTGCCACATTACCTAGGAGCTATATATTTCCAAAGCGGAAAATCATCTGCTTATAAAAATGTTGCCAAATAAAAAAATGGATGGAAAGTGGTGGTGCATTGGTGCCACAGAAAATGCAGTGCCAGCCTGATACATTCGGCCCAGTTGCATCTCAAAAGTTGGGAATTTTGTGCCAGTATCTAATGCCCAACATCTTACATGTGCATTAATAACATGGTTTGCTTCTAATAGTATAATGATACACCAGCATACTACATAACAGCCCATGTGACATCACAGACCAAACGTTCACTGATGCTCATTGTGACAGAAGACAGCTCACTGTGCCAATCAGCCACTCAAGCTGCCTGCTTTGCAGTTTGTGATGCAATGACAGGTGCAGGTAACCAAATATACAGGTTCCAATTTCACACATAATTAGCATTCAGTAACTACACCTACTGCTATGAAGCCAGCACCCACACTGCTAAACTTAGAAAAACAAAGATTGCCATTGCAGATTCTACAATTGAACATGTGTAGTAAATAACACTGATTACACAAATTGATTCTGTTGGTACGATTACTTTGATCTGCATGCACACGTTCATAAAGGAAAAGACACAGAAACACCCCCACATATGCAAACAATCAACTTATGCTATTGTATTCATCATATGCACAACAAACGAGTAGACAGACGCACAAGTACACTTCAGAGCATAGATGCAGGGAGACTTCCCTGTAGAAGGTTATTGAGACAACTTAACAAAATCACTTAATAAACTTGAGAGTGAACATGTTGTGTTTTGCTATCAATCGTGAATTCTATTATCCACTTTGTTATACAACACTTGCTGCTGCAGATATGGTCTTTAGTAACGCTACCCAAAACAAAACATATATTACATTTAATCAAAGGCACTAATCCTATGTAAAGGCCGCGGGTTGATGAAAGGATGAACTAGTGAAAGCTGGGCGCAAAACTCGGCAGTGAACTGTAAGCTATCTGCACAATTGCATCAGTATTAAATTGCATGATTGTCTTTCTTATTAAACATTCTTTTGACATTTACCAAACTAAATTACAGTTTACGCGAACTGTACAGCTATGTGCAAAATGCGCAGCTCTGCCATCATGAAGGTCTCTGATTGTATGGTCAAGTGTCTTTCACACTAGTGCACGCCTAGCCTGCTACTTCGTTCCTCGACCTCTGCACCCACCGGTGCAAGGACAGTCAAATACACGCACACAGACCCAGATTTGGAAGCAAACACACACACACACCTATGCACACACAAACCACACATACTCAGACACACAACAGAGAAATACACAGACAACAGACATATTACCACACTTCAGCACATGGATGCAGATGTGCATGTCCTTTCTAGTGAGCACTAAGTGCTCCGTGGAGCCTGGGCCAACACCAAGGCACAGGGGCAAAGCTCAGTCAATAATGTTAGGTGGGTGTGACTCACTGACAAGGAGTCAATTCTGAAAGTTCATAATCCATCCTAGCATACCGACACCTGAGGTCTCAGTGACCCCCAGCTCTTTTTATAGAACAGCTCATGCTTAAAATGACGACGCCCCATATCATAATGCTGAGAGCCTCACTCTGCCACTTGATTTTGCTGACACTGGTTGTAATCTACAGACACAGCAATAGCAGCGTTGTGATTGGTAGGGTGTCCCGGACAGCGTCCATCCGGACACCAGTAGGGATGCCATTTTCTCTATGTAGGCTGCATGCAGCCTATGTAGCGAAAATGTAGAGCGCGCATGACTGCTTTGGTCGGCCCCAGGGATGAGCAAACAGTAAGGGCACTCAGAGTGGTGCCAGCCACTCCTCTCCGACCCGCACCACTGCCCGCCCCAACCAGGAATACCCTCCCACCTGCCCTCAGCCAGGCATACCCCTGCCTTCTTGTTAGAACCGGGGTCTCTAGTTGGTAGGGGTATGCACCCTAGTCCAAGTAGGGACCACCGCTTCCGACCTGGTAGCTTGGCGCAGAGCAGCAAAGGCGTAACTTCAGAGGCAATGTGTAAAGTATTTGTGCAACACACAACGGCAATGACACAGTAAAAACACTCACAAAAGGAACACCACACCAGTTTTGTATAAGAATAACAATTTCTTTATCTAAAAATTATGCGAGAACCAAAAGCAGGTAAATCCAGCTCCAGGCAAGATCAATAATGAAAAGGATTCCAGTTTCCAAGCAAGATCAATAATCAATAAGAATGAATCCAGTTCCCAGGCCTGATCAATAATAAAAAGGATTCCAGTTTCCAAGCAAGATCAATAATCAATAAGAATTAATCCAGTTCCCAGGCCTGATCAAATCACCAAAAGCTCATGTGTGCCAAGGGCTCCTGCTGGTAATGTCTTTCTCACAGTGTCCTTGGATGGTAAAAGTTCACTTGAGGTAGGTACTTATGGTCAAAGTTCCCTTGTAGCGTAATAAGTGTATCTCTCATAGAAATGATGCTCCCAGCGTAGGAAGTGCGGCTGCCCAGGCGCTGCTGGTAATGCTAAAAAATGCCCCAGTGTCAATTACCAAGTAATTATGCCCCCGTAGGCCGGTCAGTGAAGGACGGTTTCCAGCCAAGCACAAAGCTCACACTCCAGGTACCTGGCCAACCCGCACCCCGCCCCCTCGCAACAGCCTGGTTGCACTGAGGCGTTACCTGGGGTTGTGGTTGCGGGCGCGAGGCTCCTCGGCTCCTCTCCCCCTGGGGCCTCGGGCTCAGCAGGCGCTGCACGGGTGGGGGTCACCGCCACACAGTGCTCCTTTAGCACAGCGCTTAACAGTGCCTCCAAGTCCGGGGCAACGACGGAGCCTCCTGCCACACAGCGCTTCGCTTCTCAGCGACAACACAGCGCGCTCCGGTCCCAGTGGCGGTGACCTCAGGGCCAGTTTCAGTCGGCTTGCGCCAGAAGCAGAGGCAATCACAGAGCCCTCGGGAGGATCACAGGGCAAGCAGTGCTGAGGGCAGGCACAGCGTTGCAGGGCAAATCTTGAGAGTGTTGTTGCTGTTCCAAAGGGCAGTCTTAAAAATGCTGTGGTCCAAGGACAGGTAGTTTCCTTTAGCTTAAAAAGGGTGCAGTCCCAAAAAGGCAATCTTTAAAAGGTTGAAGACTCTTTAAAATGTGGTTCAAAGAAAAGTAGTTCCTTTGGGATGTTGTGGAGACACTCTGGTGATGATGTTGCAGTCTCCCATGCAGGGCAGGATCAGCAGACAGTAGGGCAGCTCAGCAGGTTGTGGGGCAGCAGTTCCTTGGAGCAGTCAGCCTCCTTCACAGTGGCAATCCTCTTGCGCAGCAGTCCTCACTCCCGCAGGGATTCTTCCAGGTCCAGCAGTGTAACAAGAATGTGAGGCCAGGACCCTCCCTTATATATCTTTTTATTCAAGGGGCTAGAAAGTGGTGGAAGTCTCTGGAAGGGTCTGGGGGCAGGGGCTTCTGGAAGAGTCCAGGGAGTTCTGGTATGTTCCCTGCCTTCCCTGACCTAGCTGTCACAGTGACGAGAGAAAGGCCGTTAAGGCTACAGTGGGCAGCCCATCACAGCTCATTCCAGGGAAGAAGGTGTGAATCACCACTCCCAACTCCCAACCCAGGCAGGCTATCAGTATGCAGAGGGGAGGGGGGAGTCTGCAGCCTAATCTAAGTGTAGGCAGGAAAAGGTCCCCTTTATAAAAGTGGGATCCCTAGCGTAGTAATGCCCAAACCCTATATATCATTGGAAAGGGTTCCCCGCCCCGAGTCCAACAAGACCAAACATGATAGATTTATTAGGCCCCTGTCAGATGTTAGTCCATAAGGGGAGGTTCCCAATGTTAGCCTATGGAGGATTAAGCCTTACTGCGGTAGCAGTGGCTTGTGGCAGATATGCCAGCCTCACAAGGTTTTAGGGGAGAGCACCTGCACCTCAGCACGGTTTAGCAGTGGTGAGGCGCCCAGAGTCCTAAGTCCAACAAAATATAGGATAAGAATGGGAGGTAAAAAGGGCAAAAATGTAGGGGAGACCACCCTAAGGCTGACAGGTCTAACACTTCTGCTTTCTTGCAGCGCGAAAAGCAGAAAATAAAATGGTATTTAAAATACCATTTTATTTTCTGCTTCTCGCACTGCGAGAAAGCAGTGGGGCGGCGCTCCAACACCCTAATGTAGCAGCCGCCACTGCGTACAGTAGGTGCCTAGAATTGCTGGCCTGATCACAGGGGGAATGTTTTAGCACAAGGAAAGACATGGGCTGGGTTCAGTTGGTTTCAGACATGCTTTTATCATTAGTCAAAATTACCTCATCTTCTAAATGTGGACAGAAAAGATTTGAATTAAAAAATGTATACCTACATACGTCGAGAAGACAAAATTGGCTCAGAATGTTTTAAAAAAGGGTTGAAAAGGGCTATAATAAGACTATTTTATCAGGTGTGACCATATCATTTTTTCCAGGCAGTTAGCAGGACAGGGCATGTTGAGCCGAGCCAACACTCAAGCTAAATTCCCGGTAAGGTGCGGGCACTCTACGCCATTAGCCTATGGAGTACTTCTCCTTCCCCTATTAGGTCATGATCAGAAACGGATGCAATTATTTAGTTGTAGCCTTAACTAAAGGACCCTAAGTTTATGGCACCCACTGATTACCCTAGGGGTTATTTCTACCCTCTCACAAGTATGACTAGTATTTAGATTTCTCCACGTGCATCACACCACCTTCACAGCTTTATCTTGGTCCTGATGAGACGCCAGGGATCTTTATGACCACTAAGGCGTGAAACATGTCGACCTCCTAGTTACCTGGGCACATTACGCCTACAGGGGTACCGCTAAACCTAGGGGTTTTTTACTCTGCCAAGGGTACCACCTTATTAAAGTATCTCTTTTGGTAACCCTTAGACAGTTTTGACTCGGTGCAGACACGTTTTCACCCCCCCACACAGGACTCACTCCACACACCCGCATGCACCATACAGCAGTTCTCAAAATGATCTCCGATAAAGTGACCCTGCGGGAGACCCATAGGGCATTGCAGCACTGGCCCAACGAGGAGCACCTGCCCAACGATGAAGCATGACATTTTTCGTGGTGTGTGAGGGCTCCAAGAGGCAAGACTTGTTCTTCCCCACTGAGTTCCAGACCTAAGACACCTCCTTCCCTCTTTCCACCTTTTGTCTGCCCTTCTACTGCAGTGAGATAGTTACTACCTGCACTACTCATCTTGGAACAGTGTCCCCCCTTTGTTGACTTCATATCTTTAATTTACTATAAATACATTAAATATCCATTCCATTAGTATAATTTATTATCGGCCCGTGGACCATAAAAGTGCATGTGCAATATACATACTATACATAAAACAGGTTAAAAAAAGATAAAAACCCATCTAAAAACAATATAAAATTGTGTAGGACAAAACACAGATAAAAGAGTCGATCAATATTAAATCCATTAATTGATTTCTAGAAATGACTTGCATGCCCACCACATAGAGGTTAAAAAGTGTGAGACAGCAAATATATTTGGGAGTTTGCTGTTATATTTCAATAATCTATTGGTCTTGTCACAGCACCTTAATCCTAAATTCCTACACAGTTGTACCAACCATCTTTGTCTAGCTTTTTTGTATCCAGAACAGAAAAAAAACATGGAGTTCAGTCTCCTCGTTACTACTGCATGCAGGTCAACATAAGGAGGAGCTACAAGTCTATTTGTTAGAGAATGCATGCAGTGGAAGAGACCCATGCCTAAACTGCATGTATAGTTTACTGGCTAATGCTGGTTGAATTTCATCCAGGCAGACCTCTAGGTAGTAATTGTCCTTTATTTTTAGGAAGCTATCTTTTACTGTGCAGATGGCTGGGCTCTCATGTAATTGGGCAAGTTTACCCTCCCTGTAGTTCCTGACTAGTTGATTTTGGGATATTGCAGGACAGGCTTCCTCTAGGCTCACACTAGCTATGCTACGAAAGCCTTCCTTAATGTATGCAAACCGTGCCACTTTCCATACACCCGGAAGTCTCAGTACCTCTTTTACCTCTGTGCTGAATTCAGCCAGTTCTGGGGTCGCCCCCAAAATAATAAGGGTTTATAGCCAATTTCCTCCGCATTCGGTCATAACCCTAGGTCCAAGTACAGTGGGGTGAGTGGAGAGCTCAATGGGAGGCCGAAAAGCTGCCTGATAAAGTTGTTCTCTGCCTTAGTGATGTTTTTTGGATGACAGTGGCCCCACAGGTCAGTCCAATACATAACAGTACACCTTAATTGGGTTTTGTAGACCTCCATGACCGGTCCTGCAGTCTCATGAAATGAATTCCTATATAACCTGGCCAGCCCTCCTGCTGTCTGAACAAGCTTAAGGCTCGATTTATCTAATTGAGACCCCCAGTCAATTGTTTCAGTTAGGGTAAGTCCTAGGTAATCAAAAACCAGTGCCCTCTCCAGTTGGATGCCATTCTTAAACAGATTGGGACGGGACGAAGTAGCTGGATTGTAGACCATGCATTTTGTCTTCTGTATAGTAATCTATAGCCTCCTATTTCTACAAAAAGATCCACAGCCATCAACAATCCGCTGGATACCCATCGGAGACTTAGAAAGAAGAAGACTGTCATCGGCAAAAAAAGTTGGTGCCACTTTTCTGTGTGCTAGCTTCAGGGCATCTATGTCTTTCATCCCATTCAATACACCAACCAATGCATTGATGTATAAGCAGAACAAAGTAGGGGCTAGCACACAACCTTGCCTGGCGACTCTAGTAACTGTGATTGGTGCAGTGTGTTCCCCACACTTCCCATATCTAATTTGAGCATAGGTCTCTTCATGTAACCTCTTTAACATATTCAAAAGATAGTAGTGGACTCCAAGATCACTTAGAACCACCCAAAGTATATCCCTTGGCACATGCCGAAAGCGCTTTTAGGTCCACAAAGACCAAATAAAGACTACCACCCTCCAAATACACCATTTTCCAGTAGAGGAGTTGGAGCCTGAATATTTGGTCCATACTGGATTTTTTTTTCCTGAAGCTAGCTTGGAGTGGGCTCACCATTTTCTGTTCTTCCTTCCATATCTGCAGGCGATCTATCATTACCCGGGCAAATAAAACATTTCTGGGTTACATCAATTAGACTGATAGGTCTATAGTTGATAGGCAGAAGTGGAGACCTTTTATATACACAGGAAAAATCTCAGCTCCACCCCATGTTGCATAGATTACCATCCCGGTATGGTGTTAAATAGCACCCATAGATATGGCCCCCAGATTTTTGGCTCAGCCCGAAAAAGGTCCCCTGGTACCTTGTCCAATCCTGGCGCTTTGCAGGGGGCTATTTTGCTTATGGCAGTGGTTACTTCTGTTGTAAATAAAACAACGGTATTATTAAGCATTAGCTGAAGCCATAATGCATCAGTCCAAATATCTAGTATAGGGATTCCATTTTGTATTTCGAGTCCGCCATTTTCATGCCCTACATTGCCATGTGCTCAATGTTCTGATTGTCCTACCTCTCTGCCAGTTACACTGTGGATTCTACCTAGCAACAGTTATAATTAGTCCTTCTTGAGAGTGTAGCGCATGCTCAGCAGAAGTAACAGTTGTTCCTTATTAGCATAGCCCTCCCATGTTCTAGAAATACTGTTAGCTCCACCCACTGATATATTTGGAAATGTCCTTTCGTGGTTGTAACCTCTGTCTAAGCTGTAAACTGAACCCCTTCCACTGTGTATAAAAGGGGCCATGTGCTTGTATTCAGTGTGCTACTCTGTACAATACTGTAGAAGTGTTGTGGAGGTTGTATCACCACCTTTAAAGGTTTATTAAACTATGTTTTTGTATTTCCAGTTTCCTTGCCAACTTCATTTGTAAGTCTAAGGACTTTGTACACAGAAGGGCGAACCCTTTCGGTACCTTTGGGCCTTGCTGAGGCCTGAACTCATCAATTGGCGCCCGTCACGTGGGGCTCATCGGCGACTCGGAGGCTCGAAGGACTGGTCGTGACGAAGGAGTGGAACTCTGCCGGGGAAGTGATCACTGCCAGCGGCGTCTTTAGTCCTGGCATCCTGAGGTATTTCTTCCTTCCTTCCGATCTGACCATCTGGGTGGCGCCGGTCCTCGACTGAGACCTCTTCTGTCGGTTTGCTGTGGATAAGCTGTTTGAGCAAATTGTGGAACTTGGCAAGTGGAATCTGGACGCTCGTGCTTGGTAAGGACCAATGTTTGGTAATTACTATGAGTGTTTATGGTAGCCAGTGATTAGCAAGGCAGTTTTAGGATACGCTTGCTGTGGCTTATGGATATGGATATGGATATGGAGATGTTTGGATGATCGATCATATTATGATTATGAATATGGGTATATATGCGTTGCAACACATATAGGCAGGCAATGTGGAGATTTTTCTCCAACATATGGTTGTGAGCGGCGCAACGATTAAGTGCCATTTTTCTGTATAAATATTGCGTATTTCGCACTATTTCTAGCATGCCTGTTTTTAGCGCTCTACGTAAGTGGTGCTGCTGTGGAAACCGGTTAAGTCTTGAAGAATCGCAGCCGGCTCCCCCAGAAGGGACGCCGAATAGGGACATGTATATTAAGTTTGGTCTTTCCCCTATAATGTACAGCACATTGTGGAGGAAGTATACCAAGAAGGATCCTGAGTTGAGATGGCCTTTGTATGGTTCGTTTGATATGCGCAAAATTGAGTATGTGGAACAGTGCCTGTGTAAGCGCCGAGCGAGACAAGACATGTTTGAGAGTGTGCGAATGTGGGTGAAAGAAGTACGTGAGCGTGAGAAACGTGAACATGCGCTGATTGAGAAAGAGCAGAGGAAGAATGTGCGTGAGAAGGCGCAAGAAATGAGACAACGTGAACAAAAAGAAGCGGAAGAAAAACGGGAAAAGGAACGTAGATTGCAGATATCTGGCCAATATCCTATTAGACGGCCTCTTTATCCTGTCCTTAATAATTCTGATGATGATTTTTCATTACTAGATCGTTCTCCGCCTCCGTATGCTGGCCCGTCTGCTCCGAAAGGGGAAGATGAGGATTCTGGATCATTTAAAGATAAGGTAGACATGCGGTCTAAGTTAACATCTGATCGTATGGCGGAGCTCCGACAAATTTCTTATCGTATTCTTAAGGGTACAATTCCTCTTGCTGAAATATTGTTGTCTCTTGAAAAATGGCCGGACAGGGAAAACATTTATTTTCTTGAAACCTTTTCTGATGAAGTAGTCGGGGCTTTTCGAAAATATTCTCCTGTTCTTGAACCTGATGACATAATACAAGATAAGAAAGAATTGCGTAAAGGTCTCTTTTCTCCTTCCCAGGCAGCTGATGCAGTTCGACGGTTATTCGTATTGCGGGATGAGGCGTCTCGGTTACGAGAAGAAAAACGACAAAAGACGGCGGACGACAAAGAGACGGGTTTGAGTGGCGACGGGAAACAATCACCTATCTTTTCTTCAGATAAGGTTGATATTGTGCATGTTAAACCTATGCGAGAGGCAGCGCCTTTGTATGTTCCTCCTAAAGGAGCGGGTACTAGTTCAGATAAAGATTCAGCTGATGCCCGAGGGTATTTTATCTATAATTGGGTATATACTCCTTGGAATAGAGCGGATGTTATGGCCTTAAAGAAAGCGTTACCTGACCCACGGAAAAATCCTGCTGCCTTTTATGAGGAAGTTGAGGGGGCTTTGAATTCTTGTACTATGACATTAGCTGACATTGATTTATTCTTTGGTCTTATATTACCCCCTGACATGTGGAGATCAGTACGGAAAATTGATGATTTAGTGACGTTTAAAGCTAAATGGGAAGACATTGAGGAGGAGGACAGAGCTAGGAAACCTGCGCAGAAACCACCCCAGCTCATTCTAGACCTCCCTGCTGCTATTTTGATTAAATTAAAGACGATTATTCCCCCTAAAAAGATTGACTGGACTATGTTAGCATCTTGCAAGCAAAAGATAGATGAATCAGTTTCTGACTTCTTTACGCGATTTGAAGAAACTTTTCACGATTTCAGTGGTCAGTCTCTGACGGATGACACGGGTCGACATCTGTTTGTAGACAAATATGTTTCGAATTTATTACCGGGAGTAGCAGCTCGGTTGAAAGCAAGTGAAAGCTCCTGGACGACTTCGACTCCGGCATCCCTCCTGACAATGGCTCAGTATTACGAGCGTCAGGAACTAGAAGCAAAAAGTAATGAAGATAAGAAATCTAAGGATTTGAAAACAAAAGTTATGTTAGCACAAGTGTATGGACCACCCCAGAGAGGAAATAATAGAGGTGGTCGGGGTTTTTATGATTCTACATATAACCGCACAGACTTGGCTAAAGATCAATGTGCATATTGTAAGCAACGAGGCCACTGGGCCAATGAGTGTCCTTTAGCGCGAGAACACAGGGCTATGGGACGGGGTAGAGGTTTTGGGAGAAATCGTGGGGGTTTTTCTGGACCACGAGGTAACCTAAATGACAGGGCTAGATTCGAATCTAGGGAGCAACAACAAGGAGGGTCTAATACCTTTGATAGACGAAATCAGTATCAGATGTCTGACTATGTGCACCCCGAAAGTCATGATTCCCAATATGCATAGGATTGCGTAGGATGGGGGGAGGAATCAGTTGAAGTACCAGTAGATCAGAGGGGTCCTTATGTTACAGCACATGTTTTGGGTTCTACTGATCAGTTTCTGGTTGATACAGGGGCTACTCGTAGCGCTTTGTCTAAACAATTGGTTCCGAGGGCTCCCCTGTCTGGCTTAACGATCACATCTATAGGGTTCGATGGAACACCTTCTCTTAGCCCATTATCCCAACCCCTTGCATTTCATGTCGACAAATTTACAGCACCATGTCCATTCTTGCTTTCCTCAAACACGCCTGACAACATTGTGGGTCTAGACATGCTGAAACATTTTAGAGCCACAATCCGCTGCTCCCCTGAAGGAGTACGCGTGCTTTTAAATGACAATTACCCTGCAAAAGAGAGAGTGTGTATGGTCGCTGAAAGTGCTGCATTAGCCTCTTTACCTCACACGTTGTGGGCTACTTCAGACACTGATGTGGGACAGATGGTCATTCCTCCGGTTCGCATTAGTGTAAAGGAGGGAGCTGTGTTGCCACGCCTGCCTCAATATAGGATTTCACAGGAGGGTGAGGAAGCGCTCATACAGATTGTGCAGGATCTCATTCGAGTGGGGGTGGTGGAAGAAGTCCCATACAATGTTTGTAACAGTCCTATTTTACCAATCTTGAAGAAAGACACCGATCTAGGGTATATCGATTTATTATTGATTTGAGGGAGGTGAACAAGATAGTGGTGCCCCAATACCCTGTTGTTTCTGACATCACGACACTCCTTACCTTGGTCCCACCAACAGCGACAACATTCTCGGTTGTCGACCTGAAGAACGCCTTCTTTTCGATCCCTATTCACCCTGATAGCCGTTACCTTTTCGGCTTCACTTTGAATAATCGATCGTATAGATTTTGTAGAATTCCACAGGGCTATACTGAGAGCCCTAGTATCTACAGTCAGGCATTGAAAAGACAGTTGGATTCCTTTGTCTTGCTTGAGGGGGTAGTGCTTATTCAATATGTCGACGATATTTTGTTGGCTGCTGACACCCCTGAGCAATGTGAGACTTGTACGTTGTCTTTGCTTTCCTTTTTGGCTTCTCACAATCATAAGGTATCTAAGAAGAAATTGCAATTCTGTAGACCTAAGGTGACCTACCTAGGCCACCTTTTGTCTAAGGAGGGGCGTGCACTTACATCAGATCGTATCCAAGCCATCCTGGACACACCAACACCTTCTACACAGAAAGATGTTCGAGCATTTTTGGGTCTTACGTCCTTTTGTAGGCAGTGGATACTGGGGTTTTCACATATAGTCAAACCACTGTTAGCGCTATTGACAAAAGACACTCCAATTCCCCTTCCTTGGACAGATGAATGTGAAAACGCTTTCCAACAGTTACGTCAGGCCCTTTGTTCAGCACCAGTGTTAGGCACTCCTGATTACACAAAACTTTTCACATTATATGTACACGAG
This sequence comes from Lissotriton helveticus, assembly GCF_964261635.1. Lineage (NCBI taxonomy): Eukaryota > Metazoa > Chordata > Amphibia > Caudata > Salamandridae > Lissotriton > Lissotriton helveticus. The sequence continues at coordinate 1,771,992,355 of NC_136063.1, forward strand.
AGAGATGGATGTGCGTCATCTGTGTTAGTACAGATGCACGGGGACAGGCAGCGTCCGTGTGCATACTTCTCAGCATTGCTCGATCCTGTTGCTCGGGCATTGCCGGGGTGTTTTCGTTCGGTCGCAGCGACAGCTGTGTCAATACGTCAGAGTGAGGGAATAGTGTTATCTCACAAGCTGTTAGTGTTGGTTCCCCATGCTGTTGATGCCCTTTTGAATCAAACAAAGATGCAGCATTTAACAAGTGCCCGTCTGACCGGATATGAACTAACGTTGCTGGCTCCCCATATCACATTGAGGAGATGTGCTACGTTAAATCCAGCAACATTGTTACCATTCCTGACGACTCAGCCTGAGGCACAAGAAGCACATGATTGTATTTTTGTGACTGAGGAACAGACAAAGGGTCGTATCGATCTCCAGGATACGCCTTTCTCAGATGTAGATGGAGAATTATGGGTGGATGGCTCCTGCCTGAAGCTACCGGATGGTACGACTTCGGCAGCATATGCCATCACTACTTTGTATACTATTGTGGAAACAGCACGCATACCACAGAAATCAGCCCAGGCAGCGGAGCTGATAGCATTGACACGAGCATGTGAGCTTAGTGCAGAGTTGTGTGTGAATATTTATACAGATAGCCGCTATGCTTTCGGAGTAGCGCACGATTTTGGCCTGCTCTGGAAGGAAAGAGGTTTTCTGACATCACATGGAACACAAATTATGTATGGAGAATTGGTGCACAATCTTTTGACTGCCCTGACATTTCCTAAAAAGATAGCTATAGTGAAATGCAGTGCACATAAGAAAGTTATTGACAAAGTAGGGCAAGGAAATGCTTTCGCTGACCAAGTAGCACGAGAAACTGCAATGAGACCTGACTCCACTTCAATGTATGTTGTGAAGTCACAAGCAGAACGATGGCATGAGGCTAGGAAAGAAGTGAGGGAAATACAGAGAGTTGCTTCTGATAAAGAACGAGAGAAATGGTCTGAAAATGGAGAACTGGATGATGAAGGTTGTTGGCGCAACAAACAAATGGATAGGTGGAAGTTGCCCACAGCTTTTGTCCAACCTATGGTTCAAATGGCACATGGGCTAGCACATGTTGGAGCTTCAGCGATTGTGAAGTTGCTTGCGCAAGTTTGGGAGCATCCAGAGATTGCTAGCACGGCCAAGAGAGTGGTACAGACCTGTATGATCTGTCTTAAATACAACCCAGGGAAAGGAACACGGACTCCAGCAGGAGGATTTGAAATACCTACTGCACCTTTTGAAGTCCTGCAAATGGACTATATCCAACTTGAACGCTGTAATAATCTAAAGTACGTCTTGGTGGTCGTGTGTGCTTTCAGTAAATGGATTGAAGCCTACCCTACTAAGGACAATACTGCAATGACTACAGCAAAGGTGCTACTGAAGGAGTTCTTCCCTAGGTATGGTGTTTGTAGACTATTATGGAGTGATAACGGGCCTCATTTTATAGCAGACGTTATCAAGTACGTTCTGAGAGGTCTGGGGATAAAACAGAAGTTTCATGCAGTATTCCATCCACAGTCGGCTGGCTTGGTGGAACGCTACAATGGAACACTGAAGCTTAAACTAGCAAAGATCCAGGCTTCCACTTCTCTGACTTGGCCCGACGCTTTGCCCTTGGCATTGTTGTCAATAAGATCAGTACCACACTCCCGAACCGGCCTTACACCGTATGAAGTGGTGTTTGGTCATCCCATGAATATTTGGGGAGTGCCCAAACCAAGTTCCATATATGATGTACCTTGTGTATTGATGAATGACTATCTGGCACAATTAACTGATAACTTGGTTTCTATTCATCAACAGGTTCGAGAAGCACTCCCTGACCGGTCCACAGGTGAGGGTCATAGTCTCCGACCCGGTGACTTCGTCCTCATCAAGGCGTTTGAGAGGACGAGTGGCCTGGAGCCCCGATGGTGCGGTCCCGAGCAGGTTCTGCTCGCAACAAGAACGGCCGTCCGAGTGACCAACCGGAAGAACTGGATTCACTCCCTTCATTGTCGTAGAGTGCAACCCGGATTGGTGGAGCCTGCCGTGTTGACTGACCATCGAGAAATCCTGACTACAGAGAAAGGCCCTGCTGTGGTACCTGATGAGCAAGAGGAGTTCTTCCCGGACCCGACGACTTCTGGAGTAAGAAAATACAACCTTCGACCCAGGAAGAAGTTTTCTGCTGTTTAGACTGCTGTCAGAACGGCCTCTTGGTTGGTGCAACGGAGAGCCGATGAGGCAAGGGGGGGGGATCAGCCTTGCATTAGAGTAGTGACACCCGTCTTGGCCCGTTGGTGAAGAAAACAACAGCCGCCTTGGGGGAAGAGTTCTGACAGCCTTTTTTTTAGTTTCAGGAAGATTTGCGAGACATTTGTTCAACATGGAGAGAAAGAAAGTGATCTGCGCCTTCGGATTTATTGCTAGTGTGGCAGTTGTTGGCATTATCACGTGGTTTGTTGAGGATGTAATTCCTGCCCGTGATCTATATGTGGTTTCTACACCGGTGCCAGAGGAGCATTTCTTTTATACGCTCCCCTATCAGGAATCAAAACACCGCTTGTCCTTTGTAAATAACACCTTCATTCAGATGCTACATCATACCCACACTGCTACAAATGAAACAAATTGCTGGATATGTGGTATGATGCCAGCGCACCAGAAGAAGGGGGGAACACCGTTTATACCTCTCCCTTTCTCTCATAATGGTTCTTGTCGTGCCTGGTATACTCTTCTATTTGCCACAAGAAAGCCTGCTGTTGGAAGATTACTTTTTAGACTAAACAAGGAATGTCACCAGAATAAAGAAGGCTATCCACAAGCCAATGGAACTATATGGGAGTGGGAAGAATATCGACCGGACAATGAGTCTACTCCCTACATTTTTACGAACACTAGAGACACTGTCGAAAGTGAAAAATTTGTGATCTCAGTTGCACAAGCACAAGCGGACTTATGCGTACAAAGTGTTGGGTACATCCCTGTAGGTGTTAGTGATTCTATTAAAGTCTTAAATATAGATGGTCTGAATAATAGCACATTTTTGGCATCCCATAATACATATTTTGTATGCGGTAATAGAGGATATTATCGATTACCAGCTGGCTGGTCAGGAGTATGCTATGTATCGTTTTTATTACCACCAGTGTTTTTAGCACCTGCCACTTATCATAAAAACTTGAAATTGTTGAATAATGCCACTGTGAATAGATACAAACGTACTTTATCTATTGATGATGTGGACCAGACCGACACTAGTTTGCAGCAATATGTAGATTTTAACTTAGGTTTATTCTTCTTTGTTGGAGCTGCCCTAAACAGTAGAAAGATAAGAAGATTAACTAGAGTTGTAGAGGCAGTGACCAACCAAACTGCTGCAGCACTAGGAAACGTAACTGAAGAGTTGCAAATTACTAGAATTGTTGCCCTGCAAAACAGAATGGTGTTAGATGTCATATTAGCAGAAAAGGGAGGAGCTTGTAGACTTATTGGAAGTAGCTGTTGTGTCTTCATCCCAGACAACTCGCCTTCTGTTTATAATGCCATAAATAAACTGCATAAAATAGCTGCTGACATACATGTAGATAATGGTACATGGACCTTCTCTAGTTGGTTTTGGACCTTATTTACTACATGGGGTTGGAAGATCCTCACTGGTCTTTGTATAATAGTAGCAATTCTTTTCACTTGCTGTATGTGTATTCACTGTGGTCCTATGATATGTTCTCTTTGCATTACCTCTTGTATACCCAATAAGAAAGCTGTTTCCGAAGCTGCTTATCAAAAGAGTCTAACTAAAGAGATTTCTAACATTATGAGCATTGACATTCAAGATGAGTATGATGACTACCCTATGAAATGGAATGGCTTCAGCTAACGCTGAAAGGGTTGTCTGTTGTAAATAAAACAACGGTATTATTAAGCATTAGCTGAAGCCATAATGCATCAGTCCAAATATCTAGTATAGGGATTCCATTTTGTATTTCGAGTCCGCCATTTTCATGCCCTACATTGCCATGTGCTCAATGTTCTGATTGTCCTACCTCTCTGCCAGTTACACTGTGGATTCTACCTAGCAACAGTTATAATTAGTCCTTCTTGAGAGTGTAGCGCATGCTCAGCAGAAGTAACAGTTGTTCCTTATTAGCATAGCCCTCCCATGTTCTAGAAATACTGTTAGCTCCACCCACTGATATATTTGGAAATGTCCTTACGTGGTTGTAACCTCTGTCTAAGCTGTAAACTGAACCCCTTCCACTGTGTATAAAAGGGGCCATGTGCTTGTATTCAGTGTGCTACTCTGTACAATACTGTAGAAGTGTTGTGGAGGTTGTATCACCACCTTTAAAGGTTTATTAAACTATGTTTTTGTATTTCCAGTTTCCTTGCCAACTTCATTTGTAAGTCTAAGGACTTTGTACACAGAAGGGCGAACCCTTTCGGTACCTTTGGGCCTTGCTGAGGCCTGAACTCATCACTTCAGTCAAAGTCATTACGGAGTCCTGTATGTAAGAGTTTTGTAATGCTTTAACACTGATGCCACAGTGTTGGCTTCAGCCTCCTGTAGAGAATATAGGCCCTGGAAATGTTATTTCCAGCTATCAGCCACTTTATTATGCTCTACGGCTTGCTTCCCATCTCCACAGCCTGCACTTATTATATTCCAAAAAGCTTTCATGTATTTGGCTAATAAAAAGCCTGTTTCAGGGAAGCCCATTGATGCATTTCCCAAGTGTTTTTGCAAGGGTGATATGTCTTTCTAGGATGCGCTCTTTTTTTGGATTTGGATTCTATTCTTGTTTTTTATAGCCTCTATCCAAGCCCTCTTGGCCTCCCGACAGCTGCTATCAAACCAGGACCGCTACGTCTTAGCCCCCTCCCCCCTCAACCCCCGGAACCTGCCAGCCAAAATAAATCTGCCATATTGGTTGACAAAGTCTCATGTATCTTGGCAACTTCAGTTAAACAGTTTTCTGTGCCATCAGCAGTTGAAATCTTTTCTAACTCCAATAAACTCGGAATGATGATTTCATACAGGGAAGCCAGTCTTCCAGGGAATTGCTTTATCGCCTCCAATCTTATTTTCCTTCTAGAATTCGTTAGTAGTAGTCTACCATCTGCTAGCATGTTGGAGTCAGTATTTTTCCCTGCGACAACAGCAGCTCCAACTCACCAGTCAGAGCATTGTGGTCACTGTTGTGTCGGGGCAAGACAGCAAAATCAACAACTCCACCCCACATCTTGGTTTCTATCAGGATGTAATATAAAATGGAGGAGTGGCCAACCCTATTGAAGGTTTGCTTCCCAGGTGAGTTGGATTTAGTTTGGCCATTAAAAGCTCTTAAAGAGTGGTTTAGGGTTAATGACTTAGGGGCATATTAGCAAGAACCTCGTTAAAATTATCGCCATTTTAGCGGCAGAAAACTGCAGCTAAAGCGGCGATAATGGGCTTGCTATTATGCGTTATAGAATTCCAATAGAAGCCCAGGTTACATGTCCTGCACATCTAACCTGGGCCTCTATTGGAACTCTATAACACATATTAGCAAGCCCATTATCGCTGTTTTAGCTGCAGTTTCCTGCCGCTAAAACGGTGATAATTTTAACGAGGTTCTTGCTAATATGCCCCTTAATCTTTAGAGCCAGCGGAATCCATGTCTTGACTGGGGAGTTATTCAGATCTGGAATTGTCTACAACAGATCTTCTTCAGACAGTGGAGTTCGTTAAAGTCAATCAGGGGCTCGAATTGGCTGTTGATATCACTCCCTATTACCACCTGAGCATTTTTGGTAAAGGTGGGAATGAAGCGACCTAATAGGTCAAGGGTCAAACACACTTGACTGGGCCTTACGGGCTTAGAGTGAACGTTAACCAGTGATAGTTCAATATTCAGTGTAAGTAAGTAACATGCACTGAATGTTGTCAGAAGAGGACTCCAGCTGTTTGGCCATGAAGCCCAAGTGGGAGCCTATCCATATGTATAACCCCCTATAGGGCCTACCCTTTTCCCTTGAGATGGCAGCTGTTCTATGTGCCCAAACCCCATACACGACATCTCCTCCATTGCCCAAGCTTCCTGGAACATACATACATCAAAAAGATCTACAAAAGCCCCCTAGTCAGCACAACTCAATTTGCTTTTGAGATCCGCGACATTCCAGGATAATATCCTCAGTTAGGTAACTGAGTTTTGTCTTACTGTAGTGCCAGCAAAGATGTCATTATTGGGTAGTGGTTCTTCCCTGGTATATTCATTAGGGCACTTCCTCATCTGTCTAATGGGAGCTCCCATCAGAGTCACCTTATTAAAATCAGGACTTGGGGTTTCTGATGTTTCTAGTAGTTTGGGTTGGGCATAGCGATCAAAGAAACTGGGGAGTGACCTTTTGGAGTTATCACTGGGGTTCAACCTTGTAGCCTTTGGCCCTTCCTTTGTAGCAACCTCATTCCGGTCCATTGGAGTCTTATCTACTTGCAACTTCTCATGTTCCCTCCCTGCCCTGGGGTGCATGCTAGGCAGTATATCCCTATCAAGATGGTCCCTTTGGTGGATAGCTGTGATCAAACTTGTTTTTTTTTTATGAGTCAATCTACCTGTTCCAAGACCCCAAATATATTTACCATTGGTAAGTTAAATAAAAGTGGTCTCTGTTGTTGACGCCACTGACCCAATTGGATTGGTTGTAGTACTGCTCATTCTGCACTAAACATTTCTCTGCCCTGATTTTAGCCATTGGGCTTGATGGGTGAGTGTGAGGGGTCTAATCATCATGTGTGCATCTTGAAAATAACAATTCATATGCAAAAATGCGGCACAATCATGTGATTTTTAAAATTAATTACTATACAATCCACAGGCACATCGTTAGGTCTGGTACCCATCCAACTAACCCTATGGGTAATGATTAGTTCACCTGCTTTCTCATAGGGAAATTGGCAACGTCTGGCTAGCCAGAACAAACATTTATTTTTAAGTTTGAGCTGAGTTCCCCTTTGCCCTGCTCTAATTTCAGGTACGCCTACCAGTACAGTAGCGTACAGGGATGATGCTGGGGCAGATTTATCATCCGCAGCTAACTCCCTGGGACCTTGCCCCTAAAAATGTTCTCATAACCAACCCCATCCCATTTGATCTGGGTCTCTTTGTTGTCCATGCTGTCCTTCATGGCGACCTAGGCTAGTGGTGCAGATTCACCCTATATTGTGTCACAGATAGTTCTGGCTTCGACCAGGACCCTTGGATGTTCATTAGGCCTTTCCTTGGCAATTACATCGATAGTATCAGAGTGACAGAAAGAGTCAATTCCTCAAGCTGTGGTCAAGACTGGTCTTTCATCGTCTTTTCCTACCCTTTTGTCACAGGTGATGACCATCTTTTCCAGGCAGGCTACCAGCGGGGCGAACTCGTCCCTCACAATGGTTCTGAACTGTTCCCTTAAATCCTCCAGCAGGAAAGCCACCCGAGATGGAAATGACAAACCCACTTGTGAGCTGCATCCATTGTCCAGGACATGATCGATCAGTGGCTCCGACCTTATTGCTGTCCCATTGTTAGATTTGTTACTTTTTACCCCTACCCGTGTCGTATCTTTGGGCTTGGTGATCTTGGGTGGACCTTTAATCTTTAATTCCGCATAAGTGGTCTGGTTGCAGTTCTCATTTCTATGCCAGCAGCTTATGGGGCAACGTGGGAATCATTTCCAGGGGAGTATTAACTGTGGGTGTGGACGGGTCTGAGCCGGTTGAGGAACATCGTAAATCTGGGGTCAAGGACAACCGTCTTTTTGTGAGTTCAATCTCAGTAGCCACCGCACCTATAGCCCGCTGTATCATCCGATCGATTGAAGTTTGTGGTAAGGGTCGGGGCAGTATCTGGGACTGCACTTGCTGTTTATCAAGATTAGGTTGCTTCCACATTCATTCTCTTCAATTGCAGAGGGATCGATAAGGGCCTCCTCCTATGGTGACCACCAAAAAGACAGACCACAAGGGATAGAATACAAAGTAACAATTCAATAAAAAATTTAAATAAAGTGGCCATTTACTGTCTGGCGTTGTCAACTTTTCACACGTTTACTGCCAGGTAAAATCTTGGTATGATCTTGGGTGTGTTAATTTGCAACTGTAAGGTAGAATGGGTCTGTAGTGTTAGCCCTGTTATAACTGGTAGAAAACTAGTATATTGAAGATAAAAGGACCCACAAATAGCAAGACGGGGGGGCCTAGCTCAGACTCTTTTGGACTCTGACGGGCTAAGACTGGCCCATCTTGGCACGGTCTTCACCCGGGCTCATGCCCGGGCACAACTCAAGCGTGTCCTAAGCAGCAGGCGCTCCTTGCCGGTAATATAGGTGCCTCCTGGTGTGGAATCCAAACAATCTGGTGAATGTCGGTATTAATCAATGAATGTTTACCGTATGTTTATTATTCTTTACATTGCCCCTGACGAAGGGATTACTCCCGAAATGCATTGGGACTGGATGAATTTTTATGTTCTGTGCATATTTATGTTTGTCTTTAGATAGGAAACCACATGTCTAGCTTAGGACATTGATAAACAGCAATTGATTGTTGATATATAAAATGTGTATAATAAGTTTCATCAAATGAATTATTCCAGTGAATTTAACTAATGACAATTAAATAAGTAAGCAACAAACATAAGTATTTGACAAGTTAATTTTGGCAGAAGGAGTTCTGCCTTTAGCAGTGCGGGCAGGGTCTGGAGACGACTGTCACCAGATTGTTTGGATTTCTTGTTTAAATTAGAGGGTAGCTCCCTCTATCCCTCCCAGCACGCCCCCAACAAAATTGAGAGAGCAGTTTATTTTATAATCTGGATAACAGGAGTGCGCTACACATCCCATATTTTTCCCTGGTGTGGAATGGCAGCTGCGGCGTCACTGGCCTCTAATGGTGCGGGGGTGTGCAGCCCTGCCCCTCCTCGTGCTGCTAAATGGGAATCCCACACATCACATTTGTGAAAAATTTAATTATCTATAACATCTCTGAAAACAAAAAAAACTTTCTGTGGTTTGTCTTTGGGAAATGCACTAGCAGCATCGTCTTAGACTTAAACAAAGAATTGTCATACACATGTACTAATTCTTTATGTATTTATGCGCTTATTTATATAAATTGCTCAGTCATACTAGATTGTCTATTTTTTTTATCATTTTAAAGCACATTCATTTACAGATGTTTTAACATCATGCTTGAGTTACATCGGGGTATTGTCCAACAAGTGCAGTCGGGCCTTTCTCTGGTACAAGTGCTGACAGGCGTGTTTTGTTATGGAAAAAGGGTGAGGTGTAAAAGCTGAACTTCTGTGGAAATGAACAGAGAGAATCGAATCCAAAGCTGAAGTGAATCTTCCTTCAGCTTTCATGATCTCAGTTGTCCATCTTATCAGTACGTTTCTGGATTATGGTCATTGATTATTGATGGGAGGGGGATTTTTTAAAGTGTTCTTCCTTCGTCCACAGTAATTATTTGGGATGAAGGCTTCATAGCAGCAAATCACTTTTTTTTGTCAACAAGCGGTTCAGGGATCATGTTTGGTCTGTACTGAATGATTGGATTGAGTGCATCTGAAATTTGTCTCAACCTCATTCAAAGGACTGCGTGAATAAGATTACCAAAACGTTTAATATATATTTAATCACTGCTATTGCCTATTCACCAAATGGCTGGATTTTCATTTACTACCATCCAGAAACACCTGGAATAAAAAAACATACTCATTTTAGATTATCAAGAATTCCACTGCGAATAACATGTATTTGTAAAGCGCACTTTTCACCCATAGGTCTCAAGGTGCTGAATAACAGATGTTTATTGTTACTCAACAGTACTCATTTTATTGACCTCAGATGAGTGAAAGGCTGGGTGGCCCGCTGGGATTTGAACCTGTGACCATGAGGTAGAACACAGGCCCCTGCAGTGAATGCATTAGTCCACTAAGCCACTAAGGCTCTCTGCCTTATACAGCAACTCTTGACTTTTCTCTAGGGCCTTAAATAGTGTAGGCTCTGCCAGGTCTCAGTACCAGTAGTAAATAAAACTGACATTGCAACAGGTCCCTCCCTATCTGACATTGTGTTCATGTCCCTATCCTTATAGGCAAAAACACTGAACAATTTCTCAACTATCTCTGTGAAAAATCTTTTAGGAAATCTATGTCAGTAATGCAATCCCTATTTACATTTTAACATGCTTACTTCATCTTGTGTGGAGTACTTGCTTTTTGCATGCAAATTAGGACTCCTGACAGGGCACATCTAAGATTTCTGGAGTTGACGATAAAGACATCCGAGTCTCTCACAGTGCCTATCAGAGGGCCATAAAGGTAAAACATCTACATGTTCATCCAATCCCTGGCATCTCCTAAATTAACCTGTGTTCACCCTCTCTTAGCTAGGTGTTCCCCCTCTGGTAACTAGGCACAGAACAGTCATGCTTAACTGAAGTGGAAATGTGTAAAGATTTAGTGTAACATTTAAATTACATTATATCAATGAAAACACCACGAAAGCCTTTACAAAGGTTTAGAAAAATAGAGAATCTTTCTATTAGTAAAAGAAGACCAAAACAATCAAAAATTCAATAGGCAGAAGTGGAGATATCAACTTATTCAAATTATTTGTGAAAACAGTGCTTAGATGTCACTAGAGGTCAAAAGGTTACTTAAGGTCATGAGGAACCTATGTAAATTCAAAGTTCTGGCTGATCGTGATGAAGGACAGGCCAGCTACAGGACCCAGACATATCCATCTGTAGAAATAACTTGGATGTTATGTTATGCCAGTAACACTTATATAGCGCATAATTATCATCGGTGTCTTATTGCTTGTCTAAGGATTAACTACCTTGCACCAACTGATACTTGGCTGAGACAGTTGGTCAGATTCTACCAAAAGGCCTGTTTTCAATCTCTTACAAAATAGAAGGAGTGTATTTTCTCTTTGCAGTCATTCCGGGAGTCCGTTCCACAGCGGAGGTATCAAAACTGAGAAAGCCTGACCGCCAAAGAATGCAAAATTGCCTCAGAGGAATGAAGACATTGTTCAGGTACATATCACCTTAGAAGGTCTTTGATATATGCTGGTACCGTCCCATACAGGGTCTTCTGTGCAAAACATAAGCCCTTGAACTTAGCCCTCTGTTTTACTGGGAGACAGTGCAATTGTTGCAGCAGTGATAAGGCATGTGTCCATCTTGCTGCGTCATTTATGACTACTTGGAGCTTACCCAGCAGCTTGTTAGGGAGCCCAATGTACAAAGCATTGCCATAGATCAGCAGCAACACAATCAGTGCTGCCATCACTATTTGCATTGTTGAGAAGGATAGAATAGGAACCGATTTCCAAAGCTGCCTAAGTAGGCCCACGCAGCTTCCCACTACTGTCGTCACCTGTCCAGTCAATGACAGATTCCTATACAATTTTATGCCAAGGCTCTTCACAACTGGCACAAATTCAGGCGCAGTACCTAATTCCTGAGACCAAAAACCATTCCTCCAAGGATTACCTGTTGTGGTCATTGCCAAGACCTCTGAATCGTATGGATTCACTTTAAGAGAGTTAGCCATCATCCAGTTCACCATGAACCTAAGGATAATCTGCACGTTCAACTGCGTCTGCCTAGAGTTATCAATCTGCTGGATCAGCTTGGTGTCATTGCATAATTAAACTGTTGGCATGCCAACTGTGCTAGTGCCACCACCAAAGGGTAGAGATAGATATTGAATAGAAGTGGGGAAAGAGCAGATCCCTGGGGAACCATCCACAGGAGTACTCTTTCTTTAGAAACATAGCCATCCAGCTGTACTTTATTTGAATGAAAAAATCCATCAAGTGTAGGCCCTGTAATCCCCTGCACCTGTAATTGGTCCATAAGCACTTGATGTTCAACTGTGTCTATTGTGGCTGTAATATCCAGTAGGATCAACACGGAGAACTTTTTTCTGTCAACTGCCGGCCTGAGCTCTTCCAGTACAGCTCTGTGCTGTGAAGGGCCCGAAAACCTGCCTTGTGAGAATGGAGCAATTGATGCTCCTCCATAAATTCTGCATCGATTCTATTTACATTGTGTTCCATACTTTTAGCTGGCAAAGGTAACCTAGAGACTGGGTGATAGTTTTTTTGGCTTTTAGGGTCTGCAGCAGCCTTCTTCAAATATGGGCTTACCATAGCTTTCTTAAATCTGAGTGGTACTTTCCCTGCCACCACGAGAAAGGCCATTCTGAACAGCTGGGGAGGACAGGGGTCTTCTGGCGAGCTTAATTTAACGTCTGCCATTGACCATGCTAGGGCCTTAAGGTCCAACAGTGGAAATGCTGAGAGCTTCTCACCCTGGAAGCCAGACACCTCGTCCACTATCATTGGGCAGGGACAAAGCTGAGTTTTTCCTACTTTAGTTAGGATATCACTAATTTACTTCAAAAAGAAGTCCTGCATCTTATTATAGTACTCTGGATCTAGTTCTGTGTTCTGTTCTTTGGTTAGGCTTAACTCCCTCAGGACTTTAAATGTCTTCCTTTAAGTATCACTCGCTTCAGTGATCCTTGATTAAGAGAACTCTGCTTTGGACGCTGTAGTAATTCCTTTCTTTATGCCTTACATCGCATTGTACTCCCTTAAGGGTTCCGACTCATAACGCTTCTGCCAATTCCTTTCATAAGTGCGCAGCTTTTGCTTCCCTTCTCTGCGCTGGGGTATACCAGGTGGCCACTTGCATTTATTCCTTATTCTTTCCCTCCGAGCGGGAGCCGCCTTGTCTATGGTCCCCTGCATCCCACCTAGAAACTACTTGCTTTCCTGATCGATATCCTCAGTGTTGCTCAACGGGTGCATTGCATCCTTTAATGCCTCCCCAAAACAGGTTTTGTCTATTTTTGTCCCGTTATGTACCGTCCGCCACTCTGGGGGCTGGTGCAAAGGATGACTGGGCAAGGGGATTATAAACTTGATATGATAGTGATCCAGACAGCTGCCGGGTTCAACATCCAATATCCTAACCAACTGCTGAGTGGATCATATTAAATCTAACGTATGGCCATTATCATGGGTCTGAGACTCCACTAGTTGCTGTAGACCCAAGATAACCATCCCTTTGCTGAACCCATTCGCCTGGGGCTCTCTTGGTACCAGATTCCGCCAGAAGTTAAAGTCCTCCACCACTATTATCTGATGATACCTTGAGCACAAATCACTTACTAATTCAATAAAAAGTGCATCGAAGAGAGGTCATTGTCCGGGTGGGTGATAAACTATTACCATCACCAAGCAAGTGGTCTTTAAAAAAGTATCACCCCAGGACCTCAGCCTCATTCAAACTGTCTGCAGCCACAACCTCTGAGGCAAGGTGCTTCTGGCTAATCCCTGCCACCCTTCATTTTCTCTTCCTGCTCTGCCGGTTGTGAGCCAGGATGTGATAATCTGGGTTAAGACCATGACTACATCAGGCTCTTAGCGATCCTATAACCAGGTTTCGGTTAAAGCTAACACATCTGGTACTTCCTCTTGCAGCAAAGGGAAGATTTCCAGGTAATGTTTCTGAAGGGAGTATGTGCTCAGCACCATTGCGCTTAACCCTTTTCCTGGGCCTACATGCATACTTATCATATTTGGTTACCAGGCACAAACCCTCTAGTCTCGAGCCCATGTCCTGTCGTGACTCTATCTCCCCTCCACCAATTAGTAGACCTTCTGCCCTTAACCTCTCTCTCACCTCTGGGGACAACTCCTGTGTTGTGCACTTTTCTCTCATCTCCACCGGCTCCTCCATCGAGTATACCAGCATCTGGCCAGGGGTCATGGCCCCTGGGGCACAGACAGGCTTGCCTTAGGCACGCTTCAGCATGCCATCAGAACGCCCGCTGTGCATATTTATTTATTTATTTTTGGCATTTATTAAGCGCGAACAATTGCCCGCAGGCATCTCGGCGCTGTACTGTTTTACCCTCCTATATGATCTATACAGGTTTTCAGAGGTTGAATAGCCAGGTTTTTACTTTCTTCCTGAAGGACAATAGATTTGGGCTTGATCTTATTGTCTGTGGAAGCGTGTTCCACAATCTTGGGGCGGCAGCTAGGAAACGTCTGTCTCCCCAATTGACCAATCTAGTCCGTGGCACTACCAGGTCATTCTGTCCTGCAGATCGTAACATTCGAGTGGGAATGTACGGGACAAGGTGGTCGCACAGGAATTGAGGCGCTTGATGGTGAAGTGCCTTATAGACGATACATAACGTCTTAAATTTAATTCGGTTCCTAACAGGTAACCAGTGGAGACTTCTCAAGGATTCGGATATAGGTTTAAATTTGGGAATATTGAGGAGAAGTCTGGCTGCTGCATTTTGGATTGTTTGCAATTTCTTAATTGTCTTAACTTGGGCATTTGCAAACAAGCCATTGCAGTAGTCCAGTGCTGATAGGACCATTGCGCTAACCAGTGTCTTTCCCACATTGGTGGGGAGAAAAGGAATAATCTTCTTTACCAATCGAAGTTTGTAGAAGGCATTGGAGGCCGTTTGATTGGCATGGGCCATGAAATTTAGGTTATCATCGAAGATGACACCCAAGTTTCTCACCTTCGTAACCGGTTCAGGTACAGCTCCGAAGGATGATGGCCACCAAGTAGGGGACCAACTGGGACTGAGGTGGCCAAAGGTGACCACCTCAGTTTTGTCGGAGTTTAATTTCAAGCAGTTTGCTGACATCCATTTTCCAATGGCCAGCATACCTGTCTTGAAATTTTCCGCTACAGTTTCCCCATCATTTCTGACAGCCAATATCAGCTGAGTATCATCCGCATATGAGGTAAGGTTCATCCCGTGCGCTTTGATGGTATTAGCGAGCTCCGACACATGGATATTAAATAGTGTCGGACTAAGGGATGAACCTTGAGGTACCCCACATGGTAATGATAGTTCAGCGGATTCATGTTGGCCCAGTATGACTGCCTGGGATCTCTCTGCCAGAAATGATGCTATTAAGTCTTTTGCTAGGCCTTGCACGCCCATCATTTCGACACGGTTGACTAAGATCTTATGGTCAACCGTGTCGAAGGCAGCTGATAGATCTAAGAGCACCAGTAGTGCGGTTCCACCTTGGTCTCTGATTAGTCGGATGTCGTCAGCTGCCTTAATGAGGGCTGTTTCCGTCCCATGAAACTTGCGGAAGCCAAACTGTGTTTCATCGAGCAGATGGTGTTGCTCGATGAATCCCGCAAGTTGAATGTTCATGGCCTTTTCAATTACTTTGGCAATAAAAGGTAGATTCGCTATAGGCCTATAATTTTTAAGTTCTGCTTTATCCAAGCCTGCTTTCTTCAAAAGTGGCTTGAGTAAAGTTTTTTTCAATTGGTTAGGAAAGATTCCCATGCGAAACATAAGATTGATCATTTGAGTAATAGCAGGGATTACAACGTCTATTAATGACCGAAGAGTGTTTAAGGGGCAAGGATCCAAAGCTGATCCGGATTTAATTGTTTTCACAATGTCCTGAATATTGTCATTTGTTACCTCTGCAAAGCAGGAAAAGATATTACTTGAAGAAGGGATATTTGTTTTCCTAATCCCTTGATCTTCACCTTGGTTAAATGCTGAAAATATATCATTTACTTTGGTGAAGAAAAATGCTGCTAATGAGTTGCAAAACTCTTGTGAGCAGGGAGGATTGAGATCTGGGGCACATCCCGTGAGATGTTTAGTTATTTCGAAAAGCTTTTTATTCGAGTTTTTTGCATTTTCGATTTGCTCTGTATAAAACTTCTTTTTGGTCTCTATAATTCGATGTTTATATTGAGTTAGGATTTCCTTGTACACTATCTTATCCTCAATATCATATTTTTTCCTCCAGATTCTTTCTTTATTTCTGCATTGCTGTTTCAGTTTTCTAAGCTCTTCAGTATACCAAGGGGCTGAGGGGGAACTTCTGTTTCTGGACATTCTTTTTTCAGGTACCAGTTTGTCTGCCGCCTGGCCTACCCATGTGTGATATTGTTCTATTCGCTGCACCTCTGCTCCAGCCTGGGTGAATAGCCGTACCCCCGTCACCCACCAATCAGCCCTGCTGAGCTGCAGGTGACGCTTCTGAAGCTACACCGCTCACTGGCAAAAATCAGAGAATGCTGGGAGCGGAAGTGTTACAAAAATGTGCCTGCTTACATCCTTAAACAACTCTGCTTTTGTCGACATCGAGTGGCTATTGCATCATTGTTGAGCTGTGCTAAAGGGGGTCCTTGTCACTATCGATACCCGTTGAAGTGAA
The DNA here is from genome assembly GCF_964261635.1 of Lissotriton helveticus. Taxonomy (NCBI): domain Eukaryota; kingdom Metazoa; phylum Chordata; class Amphibia; order Caudata; family Salamandridae; genus Lissotriton; species Lissotriton helveticus. The sequence goes on from NC_136063.1 coordinate 1,772,008,657, forward strand.
TGCAATGCCTTGTCATCAAGCCACACAGCGCATTGTCATTGAGCAGTGCAGGCTGTGGATCTGTCATCATGGCACAGCCACTGTGTCAGCATTAATCCCAGTTCTGAGGCCCAGGCAGGAGGGGCACCTCATGCAAGAGTAGGACTCATAGATGGCAGAGTCCAACAGCTCCAGCATGATTGAAGGAAGTCTTTTGTGTCCCTGAGACTTCAGAAAACAGGAGGTAAGCCAGCAAGCCTTTGGAGTCGCTCTGAGTTCAATTGAGATGGGTCCAGTCCTTGTCCTTAGCAGGACAGAGATCAGCAGAGTAAGCAGATCAGAACAGTCAGTCACAGTAAAGTGGCAATCCTTACATCACAGAAATCTTTACTTTGCAACTGTTTCTCCCAGGTCCAGTAGTGTACTGATTTGATAGGGCCAGAGCCCTAATACTTATACCCAAAAGTACCTTTGATGAAGGGATGCCTTCAAATGAGTTCTCTAAAGTGAAAAAGGATTCCTTTCAACCCCGCCCTGGCTCCAGATTACCAGTAGGGGGAAATCAGACCTTTGTCTGAGGGCAGGACACAGCCTATTCAGATGTAAGTGTGAACCACCTCTCCACATTCCTGCCCAGGAAGGCTATCAGTATGCAGATGAATGCAGGTGTATCCCCTGTCACACCCATCCCTTTCTGTGTTGTGGCTGTCTAACGGGAATTCACAAAGTGTCCATACGTGTATTGAAGACAGGCGGCAGGCACACAAGGAAATTTAAAAGTAGAGAAATGTCCACAATTTTTTAAAAGTTCAATTTCTAAAGTGGCAATGTCAAATCCAACTTTACCATTAAAGAAGATATATCACCATCATTCCAAAGATATTAAACATGAAGACGCTACTCCTTTCCAATCCAAAATTACAGCTTAAAGGGTGTTTTAAGGAATCCGCAATGCTAGTCTATGGGAGGAGCAGTCCTCACTGCAGTGAAAAACATAGTTAGCTGTTTGGCACTGCCAGGACATGTAAAGCTTAAAAGTACTTGTCCTGTTAGTTACACAGTTCCCTTACAGTCAATTAGGGTCCACCTTAGGGGTAATGTATGTGTAATAAAAGGGAAGTTTAAGGCTTGACATGTGGTTTTAAATGCCAAGTGGAGGTGGCAGTAAACTGCACATATAAGTCCTACAATGACAAGCCTAACACATGCTTGAAAGGCTACTTGTGTGAGTGCACAACGAGTGCTCCAGGCCGACTAGTAGCATGGGCACATGGTATACCACTTTACACTGGACTTACAAGTAAACTAAATATGCCAATTAGGTATACACCAATGTAATCATGTTTAAGGGAGAAGCACATACACTTTGGCACTGGTCAGCAGTGGTAAAGTGCTCAGAGTCCTAAGGCCAACAAAATAATTCTGCAAAAATAGGTATAGATTGGCAAAGAAATTGGTTGACCCCTCAGAGAGGGCCATTTTCTAACAGTGGGCGTGTGAGGTAAACTGAAAGGATAATGAATAGGAGGTGATGCAAGAACTGCCGGCAGAAGAACAGACTGAAACGAAAGTAATTGGAAAGGAAGGACTTGGCATGTGGGATGCATAGATGATGGATTTCAGAAAGATGTGAGGTGAAAATGAGCATACATGTCTAACAGAGTGAAAGATGGCTAAGGAAATTAGTGTGAAAGGGGAATAACAGTGACAAAGACACTCTAAAGACCACTACCCCTTCCACAGACCTTAGTAATATTGAATTCCCAATCTCATATTCTCAGGATTAAAACATTTTCAATTCTAAGAATTTACAACAATGTAATTGATGTCGCTCACTTAGCTAAAACTGATAACAAGCATTGGCAAAGCCAATAGGTCAAACTTGTTGTCTGCATATTTTGTGTTTGATGCCTAAAGGTGAAAACAGAAAACTCATAACAAGTCACCCAAAAGCTGGTTAGATGACATTATGTGTAAATCATCGGATTTTAGTTTGTATGTTTTAAGGGATTAAACACATTGGCCGTGGCACTTGAAAAGGATTCCTAGTTACACTTTTTTAGCCACACCCCTTATGGGGTGCCCTTACTTTTTTCATCCCACTTTAGGCACAACATTTCCTGTCTCAAGATATCAAATTTTTGCACTCAGAAAAATTATTTCATCTTGGCTGAAACAATGCAAAACAATCTACCTTGGCATGTCAGCCTATTTTATTTTGCCATTTAAATTGATCCGGAATATTGTGAATCAGTAGTTGACTTTTTTGTTGAAGTTGTAACTCAGAATTTCTCGTCTTCATTTATTTCATTGTCTTCCAATTTACCAATATAGTGAACTTAAAATGATGTGCCTGGTTCATTGTGTTTCAATGTCGAGGCATACAATATTATATCTTCAGAGCATTCTTGCATATGGCCAAATATAGGCAAAACAATATGAATGGCCATTTATGTCATGGCTCCCTCATTGTGTAAGTCATTGCTTTTCTGTTACAAATTAGATAAACAAGTACAACCAAACGTGAATCATTAAAAATGTTCTTGTATTTTTCTGTTGGCTTTGATCCTTGTCAATAGTCATCAATGGCAGGAAGCTGTTCACGGGTGGATGTGAGCTTTAACAGCATCATAGGCATTCATATATTTCTTGGTAGTATTCGGAGTAAAGTAGTCTGCCAATCAATTATGTCACTTATAATGTACATTACTGTCTTAAGTCAGATACCACCTTTTCATCTATGACCTAATGTTGTTGCACTGTTGTTAGGGCTAATAAGTAGAGAATAAAATTAATAAAAACACTTTTAAGCATGTTTAATCTGCCATTTACTATTTGGAACTTAACTCTATTGCACTCTAGAACAGGATCTGGACTATTTGGAGCAGATATAGTTCATATCTTTTCATAATGTCAAGAATACTGTCAGAATTTGATGGAAAGCGATGCAACCTGTACCTTAACTGCAAATGGGTTTGTAGTGGATGGAAGTGTTTTTAAACGTTTTCGTTCCTAGAACGTTTGTTGGTTAAGTGAATATTTGAATGCTGGAAATTGTGAGGTTGTGAGTGATAGATAAAAGTTTGCTTTGTGGGTGAGGGGGAATATTTGGTCCCTAGAAGCTCTGGGAGGAAGAGCAGTATCTGCGTTCTCTCAGCCAATCCCTCTGTTATGTGATGTCATGCTATGTATTTTTGTATAGCGCAGTGTATTATCGCCCGGTAGGCTCTGATATAAAAACACATATTACTTTGTTTTCTTCCACGTGCTCATTTTCTTGGAGGGTCTTGGGGCCTCATTTATGAGGCCTTGCGTCAGTTTTGCGCTTCCGATGCGTCACTTTTTGTGACGCATCGGCGGCGTAAAACATGCCTCCTGTTGCGCACTATTTACAAAGTGACGCATCTAAGCAGATGCATCACTTTGTAAACCCCTGCGCTACATTATACCTGCGTCAGGTATAATGTATGCAGAGCAGGCGTTCCCCCGCAAAAAGCCTTGTAATAGTGACGCAGTGAAATCTATGAGATTTCACTGCGTCACTTTTAGGACGCTGTTGCGTCAAAATCTTGCGCCTGCCTCACAGCAGGCGTAAGACTGACGCAAGCCCTTTCACATGGGGCTTTCCCCATGTGAAAGGACGCATTGCTGGAGTTGCGTCACTTTTGTGACACACCCCAGCAATGCGTCACTTTTGCGCTTACAGATACGTCAGAAATACTGACGTATCTATAACTCCTTGCGACATGATGCGTCATACTGTAAACATGACGCATCAATCACGTCGCAAGGAGTGCGTACTGAGAAGTGACGCATCGCTGCTTTCACGCAGCGATGCGTCATTTGCCCCTGGTGCTTAATATATAGGGAATAATTACCCCACTCCAAGAGCTACTAGTTGTATTTGGATGCCCTCTGGGCCAGGCAGTTCGGAGTTGTTGGGTATTATCTTCCTTACTGAGGGAAATTTGTGCTAGTTTATACTCACCAAGAGTTACGGTGTGTCTCCATTAACTCATATGCTGACGCTGGAGTAGATACACTCTTCCTAATCTTTTTACAAGGGAGTTGGCTACATTTGAGTTATTTCTCATCTTAGGAAACAGAGAGCCATCATGGAGATGAGGGCATTGACTTTATTTCACGCAAACTATGATTTTCATTATTTTAAATAAATATTTGTTGCGTGATAGATCTGTTTGGCGACCATTTATGTCTCTACAATGAGAGTTTCTCCATGAGCACTTTATATCCAACATTCAGTAGAAGCACATACACGTCTGCACAAAAAGAATCATTTATCAGTGCAAATTCAAGCATCTGACTCAATAACTCAAATTTGTGCTCTTAAATTGATGTATTCTGCATTGCTAGAACACTCATCTGTTTGATCATGGACATGTTAAACTTCATCATAATACCTGCTCTCTTCCTCTGCTCATATCTTTACCGATCATCACTTGTCCTGTTACACTGAAGTAATCATTCACAAATGTCTGGTCATAACCCACCTTGTTTGACACGCTCTTACCCCGTCCTTCATCTTCTCTCTTGATTGTGCCTTGTGGCCCATCAAGTGACAATCAAATAGAGCATAATCTCAAAGGCCTCAATTAAGTAGAAGCTTGGTACTTGAAAAGCATCGACTTGCACGGCAAACACCTCATTTTTTTAATTTTTATTTATTTACTTCATTTCAGAATTATACAAAAAATTCCATAAACATTAATATAAATATCATATATCATAAAATACATGTAAAAACCGTAATAAAAAACATACACATGATCACAAGGCAGACAAGCCCTAATGTTCGACGCCAAAAAGAGGCAACACCTATCTCAATCAAAAGCACTAAAACATATTATCAATCAGAAAACAATTTCTTTTTAAGCGCCTCTGACAAAAAAACAGCAACAGAGTAACATACAAAATTATCTTCAATAATTTCAGTAACATTAAAGCGGGCTGAACTTACTTTAAAAGATATAAAAACTTAAAAAACAGAAGAATACAAGCTCTTGGACTAGAATGTATTCCTTTCCTCTTTCCTCTTGGGAAGGCTAAGAGCCAATGCAAAGATTGTCAGCAACATCGATGATCAGTACACTGACCCAAAAGAAATAATGCTCTCAATCAGGTGGAGAATAAATGTCTGCAAAATGACTCACCCAAGTTGCAGCGAGATATGGGAACAAATCTCAGTTCAACCGGAAGGAGCAAGCAAAGGATGGTTGACTATGTTCTAAAATTCGTTTTCCATCCTACATCGACCACTACACAAGTGGCGAGCTCAGAGGCAAATAATTCACCCTGCAAGTCCATTGGGACTATTTTTGCCCATTTCATTCTCCTTCCCTGGGCCACCACGAACATCTCTCTGGCTTCTTTGATTGGAGGTGTACAACATGCCCTAGACTGTTACAAAACAATACTAATAGGGTTGTGATCGCTAAAAATAGGATCATGCATGTTGAAGTCGTTACCATCCCTAAGCAAAGTAGGGGAAACAAAAATAGAATCAACATCAGAATTACAACCTCTCTCAATACATATAGGAGGAATTATCATGGCCCGTGTATCAAAACAAAAATTTAGTGTAGGGACCAGTTCAAATCGACAAACACCCCATATCAGAGGATCTACATCTGTGGCTCCACTAAACCATAGTCTGCAAACGAAATGTCACTTCTGGCAGTTAAATGAACATACCATCAATACTTCATCAACATATGGCAAAAGGTGGTCATATATCCTAACTGAGCAGATTTACTAATTTAATTATATTTGTATAACCCAATATTCTTAAAAACGCGCCGTAAATACATTTTATTTACAGTGGACAGCATTAAAATACACAATTTTTATTTCTTTGGTACATGAATTCATTTTGGCACTCAAAGGCGGTAACTGCTTTTAATGATCCTATTTATCAAATAATGTTCTGAACCTCACATTTCTAGAGGTTGGAAAATATATGTTTGGTTAACAGTTTAAGATATTCCCCGGGGGTCTATTATGTTTTACTAGACAATGAACATCCATTCAGTAAAAACAGAATAACAATATCAATTACGTCTTCACTTAAACATATTTTTTCCAGAATTGAATCTAATTATTGGTTGCAGCTAGCATATATTTATGTGAACATGAATGGTTTGCGTTACCTTTTAAAGTGCTACGATTGATTATGCACGCAACGTATTTCATTTGCATGTTGTTGAATGCAGCTGTAGAGGCAGGGTGAGCAAACAAGTGTTCTCATTCACTGATCCCAGTGTTCCACTCCTATGAGTTGATTAATAACAGCTTGCGGCATGCACAAGGAAAACGTTAAGGCATGCATATGCTCTCTTAGGTTTCCTTCTTTTTCTCCACCCCTGCCGTCTTATACACAGATCTCAACATTTAACAAAATAACTCTTTATAACGAATGTCCAACCCAGTGCTTTTACTTATCAAGATAAAAACTATGCTAGTATGCCAATTGCACAACATGCCACAAAAAGAATAGATGCAAGGAATACAATTTATAACTACAATGCTGCAACACAATCATTTAAAATGATATGTAGGGGGAAATTCAAAAGTGCAGGCTTACAGTAGAGTGAATACTTAAGAAAAATTGGGTTACTGGTTGACTGAGGTCTGAGCAAAGGTCAAGCAGCAACCACCATCCTACTTAGGGTAAGGAACACGAAAGCACCAAGGGGCATATTATTAAGAACGGTGATAGAATTATCGCCGCTTTAGCGGCAGAAAACTGCCGCTAAAGCAGCATTAATGGGCTTGTTAATATGCCCTTGAGAATTCCAATAGAAGTCCATGTTCTGTTGAGAATATGGGCTTCTATTGGAATTCTCCAGGGCATATTATCAAGCCCATTGTCGCCGCAGTTTTCTGCCCGCGAAAGTGGCGATAATTTAATCGCCGTTCTTGATAAGATGCCCCGTAATTTACCTTTACTCAGCCCCTTGATACATTGGCACAGAGCAGTCAGGCTTAACTTAAAAGCCATGGGCAAAACTGGTATGGGACACTTTAAACACTAACACAGTGGAAATATCACACAAAAATGATCCCAAACCAGTTTAGAACAATAGACCTGAGTTAAAAAAATAAAACAAGACCAATATAACAAAGATCCAGTTATTAGAACCAGAGTTATTAATTTTAAAAGAATAATGTTTAAAACAGCTACTAAAAGCATAAAGCACCAACCAGAGTTTGTTGTTTGCTCTGGACCAAGTCAAAGTCAAAAGTTCAGGCCAACGGCGATGGAGCGCAAGCCAGATACAGTCCCAGAGTATTTTCACAGAAGATATACCTTCTCAGGTCTTGTACCAAGAGTCCTGTTCGCATTGGAGAAGGAACAAGGAGAGTGTTGTGCGAGGCTGTCGGGATGATGCAAAGAGCAGGCCGGACGTTGCAGACAGGCAGGCTGCTGTCTCACGTTGATGGTCACCTGCGAGTGGTAGATGCTGCAGTGTGAAGAGATTGGCTGATGGTAGCTCATGGTGGTTTTTGGTGCAAGCGGTGTAATCTCTGTGCGAACGGGCCTGTTTGCTGTTGCAAAGATTTAAGCGCACTGACCCACAGTAAGTGTCCAGGTTTTGGTTGGGGAGCTTTTATGTCCCTGAGGCTCAGGATAAGCAGTCGAGCCTACTAGCCCTTCGAGTCACTATGGTGTCCTGGGCTCAAGATGAAGTTGTAGGTCCAGTCTTTTATCCTCAGTCAACAGGCAATAGGCCACTGGAAAGCACAGCAGGTCAGCAAGACAGCAGTTCCATTAGAGCAGCAGTCCAGAAAGTAACAGTCCTTGTAGCAGCATAGCAGTCCTTCTTCCTGGCAGAGCATCAAGAGGACCAGAAGTGTACTGAAAAGTTGGTGCCCGATATTTAGTTGTGCCTTTGAAGTGGGGGAGGTGCTTCTATAGGAATGACTTTGAAGTTCACATGTGCCCTGCCTTCCTGGCCCTGGCTGTAGACTAACTACAGGGGACATACAACCCTTTGTGTAGAGACAGGGCACAACCTCTTCAAGTGTAAGTTGATTACCCAGTTGCTCCTTCCCAACCTGCGAGGCAAGGCAGGAAAATGCCAACTTTCTAAAAGTGCCATTTTCAGAATTGTAATTTAAATACAACTTCACCATCAATTAGGATTTAAAATTGTGATTCAAGAGACACTAAAAATTAAGTGGTTCCCTGTTCTCCTTTGGAAATTACATTGCTAGAATTTATTAAGGTAACTCCAATGTTATCGTGTAGGAGAGGAAGGCCTTGCTGTAGTGAGAAATGGATGTAAGAGTTTTTCACTATAAGGGCATGTAAAGCTTAAAAGTACATGTCCTACTTTGTAAATACACTGCGCCCTGCCCTTGAGGCTGTGCAGGGACTACCTTAGGGGTGACATATATTTATTAAAAAGGAAGGTTTGGGCCTGGCAAAATGTTTATTTTGCCTGGTCAAATGGCAGTTTAAACTGCACACACATAATCTGCAATGGCCATACTATTTATACAGGCTCCCTTGAGCCGGTGGAGGTGACGACCTCGAGATAACGCACCTGCGCGCCTTAAGAGGTATCTGGACCTATGAATATTTTCGGCAGCCCACGCAGCAACCCCGTGCACATGCCTAATCCCTGCTGATGAGCGTTAATGAACGCGAAACACGTGTCCAGGGATGGCAAGCACACCAGTGAACACCCTCAAGACTCAACACTCGGGTAGAAGCTCACCCGCTGATACCGACTACATCGACCATCATGCTTCGGGGTCACACGCTGATGGGACGAGCAGTGTGCGACCTCATTTGAGCAATCTGCAATGGCAGGCCTGAGACATGTTGAAAGTGCTACATAATTGGGTAGCACAACCAGTGCTGCAGGCCCACTAGTAACATTTAATTTACAGGCCCTGGGCAAAGGTGGTGCACTTTATTAGGGACTTGTAAATAAATTAACTATGCCAATTGTGTATATGCCAATGTTACTGTGTTTAGAGGAGAGAGCAAAATAACTTTAGCACTGGTTTGGAGTAATAAAGTGTGCAGAGTCCTAAAAGCTAATATAAACTGGTTCAGAAAACAGGAGAGTGCAGGCAAAAGGTTTCTGGATGACCCTGCAGATAGTACCAAGACCACAATACCCAATTATCTAATAGTTTTAGAATCACAACCGTGTCTCTGGAGTACCTTTGGACTCTCAAGCAATGTGAGCACCTGCAAATATTTTGGCATGTTGCAGCAAGACTTTAGTCACTTTTATTGTGCAGAGTATTTAGCCCCACATCATTCTCCTACATTGCACTGAAGACATGGTATGACCTCAGAACCTCCGCCTCACTTCTCGAGTTCCGCAAGAAGCTGAGGTACTGACTCTTCATAAAAGCACCTTAGGGACACACACATGCACATCTGCCCAAGCACCTGGATACTCTGTTCGGTGATTGGTGTGCTATACAAATCAAAATAACATAACATTTTTCTAGACTGGGGCAGTGAGGGCCCATTGATGCTCCAGATGCTGTGTTGCTATGGGGGAAGTGATTGCAGTGTCCAGGCAGAAACAAAAATCTATTAAACAAACAAAAGTGAATGGCCCAGCCACAGCTAGGTTCATAAATGTTTGGGACTCCATGAAGGGGACTAGAGGTGGTCTCAGGAGCAGGCATTCCAGGGTCCTGATTGTATAAAACTGGTGGTCAAACGCCATGAGGGGGGCACCTTCCAGTGCCAGCAAGGGCTACAGGACCCAATTTGGCTTCAGGGCCAAGTACAGCAATGCCCCACTGGTGATCCTACTTCAACAACCACTCCAATTGCTCCCAGGTTATGAAGGACTCTAAGAACACTCGAAACCTGTAAGAAAAGGTTCTTTTTTCTTGGTCACCCTCTTTTGTTTTGTTGAATTGTATTGCTGACTTTTATACTTTGCACACAGGAACACTGCTATCCAGTGCCCAGACTATATGCCTTTGACCCACAAAACATGTAGAAATTGACAAAGTCCTAATTGGCTTGTTTAACTCTCATAAGATACCATAGTATATGGTGTAGAAATGCACCCATGATATGGAATGTAAACTATCACCTGTGAACTTCAAGACATAATGTGGCATTCACTAGTTTAAAACTGCAGTTTGACATGTTAAAATAATAATTATTTACAGATAAAAGCATTGCCTTTAAATATTAGTACACGTCTATTTGAGTCATGTAAAAAAGTAATCTTCACTTATCCCTCTAGTGATAAGACAATTGTTAGACCTGGCCTTTTTGGCAGGTCCACCCCTAAACTTTTTGCTTTTTCCTAGCCTGTTTCTGGAACCTGGGGTTGGTGATTTTAGGCCTTTGCGCACTTTTTCACTGTGGTACAGTGTAAAGTGCGTGAGCTCTCTGTGTATGTGTGGTGAGTGACCTGCCCTCCCATAGGAATGAATGGGGAATATGTATGCCCATAGTAGTTCCTGATGTGTGGGGAGTGCAGGGTCGAGTTTGATATGTGCGAACTCGTGAGATTGAATGTTGCGTAATGGTGTATGCGGCATGATTGTGTCTAGTGTAGAAGTGCCACTTTTAGAAGTTGGCATATTTGTGTAATTTGTGCCTGGCGTGTGGCTCCAGGAGTGCCTGGGCCTGCTTGTGGATAGACTGTCTGGTTTGAGGATGACAGGGGCTGGGGAGACCCCAGGAGGTTGTCTGAGTCAGCCCGTGGAAGAAAGGCTGCATCTGCTGCCAGGGAAGTGGGAGGAGATAGCACCTGGGAGTGAAGAGGGCTCTGCCTGCCTGCCACAATGCTGGCTCCACCTCCTGCTGTCGCCTCTGCCCCTCACACTGAAAGGAGTTCCCTATAACCAGTTCAAGCTGGTTCTCACACTGCCTGCACCCTTTAGACAAAGGATTTTACAGTACAAAAAGGGGCTGTGTCCCCTTCCAAAATGTTCTTGTTTTCTAACTTGAATCCTGCCAGGGGCATGCTGCTGCTTGGGCCCAGGGGAATCCCTGGTCCCTGCCCAGCCCCTGGACACCTGATGGACTTTCCTGGATGCTGGAGGACTCTTCTTTGCAGGGAGATGTTTTTGCTCCACTTTTACTCCTCCAGGACTGCTGGGACCTTTTTGTTTGTTAGTAGTGGCTGCCCAGGACCTTGTCCTTGAATCCTGAGCTGCCTGTGACCCTTCTTGATGTAGGGGTCATCTCTGGGGGCTTGTGGGCCTGTCAGTGCCCCCAGCGCGATGGAAGCGCTGTATTCAGTCCCATAGCACTTGAGAGCACTTTTTGCTCCAGTGCGAGCGTGTCACCGTCACACATTTTGCGTGAGGGTTGGCAGGTGCCTACCCTGCGACTTTGCCCGCATTTATTTAATTATTTAGCGGGTGCCACCCCGCGGCTATATTTTATTTTGAAACCGAGGGTGCCCACCCCTCGGTAATGTCCCCGTGGGATCACTGCCGCTGCCCGGGGCCGCAGAGAGCAAAACCGGAAGTCCGGCCTGCGCCCGCCTGACTGTGGGCGGGGCCGGGTGGGACTCGGATCCACTTCCCCCTGCCCGGGGGAAGCCGTGGCGTAGTTGCCGGTCTCCCGTAGGGAGAGGGAGACCGGAGATGCTGGCGGCCCCCGCCGCGACGAGAGGGGAAGTGTGGCCTGCTGATGGGGCTCCCGTGTGCTGAGGGAGCCCCGGGAAGAAGGAAGCGCCGGCGAAGGAGAGCCGCCGCCCGGAGGAGCCCTGCACAAGAGACAGCCCGGTGAGTCGGAAGGGCTGGGGGGGGCTCTGTGCGGCTGCTGTTGGTGCTGGAGAGCGGCACATGGGCGAGAGTGGAGGTAGGGTGGCCCCAGATGGCAGTGGGTCGCCCCAACGATTCAACGGAGCCTGAGGCTCCAATGCCCACATTTGTGTGTAAAGCCCTGAGAGGGCTCTTGGGGGCATAGGTTACTGAGTCCCCCGAGAGGAGCTCCAACAGTGGGGCATGTTTTCTTTTTGAGCCCTGTGTGGCTCCAACGCAGGCCATATTTGTTTAATGAGCCTAGATGGCTCCCGGGACACCTCGGGGCATATTGTCGATGCCCGTCCCCTCCTGGGCTTGTGTAGGTCTAGTGCCAGTGAAAGCACCATTGTCGTTGTCAGAGCCCCTGAGGCTCCAGCGTGATTTAGGGGGCCATTGACCTTTCCTAGAGGGCCCCTGGGGACACATAGTTCCAGAGCCTGTGTGGCTCCAACCGATGGCGCAGATGTGTCCAAGGGCCAGTGAGGGCCCTGTCGCAGTTTGTCTCCAGCTGCCCAGCAATTAGTGGGCAGCTGCACCGTTTAGGCACAAATGGAGAGTGAGTCCCTGAGAGGGACAGAGATGGCACAGAGGTGCCCGGCCAGTCACAGCTGCGCAGCACTTAGTGCCAGCTGCAGCGTTTAGGCCCTTGTGAGTGTTCCCAGGTGCCTAGCAAGTAGTGGGCACCTGCAACGTTTAGGTTTTGCGCCAGTGGCGCACCCCTGACTGGCGCTGCATGGCAGCGCGCCCTGACATTCTGGACACAGGGCTCTTTAGTCCCTTTATTAGATGGGACTGTTAAGTGATTTTATTTAGGCGTAATGAGATTATCTATGTGATGGTAATTGCCTAATGTGAGTTTTTGCGCAATTGTGTGGTTTTTCCTTGCACCTCTGAATGTTTTTATGCATCATGTGTATCCCTTGATTTTACACCTCTGAATGTGTTGGTTGATGCATCATGTGTTTTTCCTTCCCTACACCTCTGAATGTTTGATGCATCATGTGTAATGTGTTCTTGCTGATACCCCTAAATGTATTTTATTCTTAGGTGGTTGTTCTTTCTAGTACAGGTGGTCCTAGTGAGGTCCTGGTCCCCTGCGTGACATTCTCCTAAGGTGGTTAGGGTTGCGTAGGTGGTACTTACCTGTTACCAGTAGTTACTGGTTGTGATTTATAACTGGTATTTTGTGCTATCCTTTTATTCTAAATTCTGACAGTATTTCTATTTCGAAGAGTGTTGATTCTGACAGTGGCCCACGTGGCCCTGTCTTGTACATAATCCCTTGTGAATATTGCCCGTGCCAGTTGGCACAATATACATGTGTGATTTCTATCTAATGTGTTTTGACAATACAGAAGTTATTTTTACATAACCTTGTGTGGAGTTCCTTTTGTGGTGTGCCTTGGATGTTGTTGCTGTGGTGTGCTGTCACAAATGCTTTACACATTGCCTCTGAGTTTAGCCTTACTGCTTGTGCCAGGCTACCAAGGGGGTGAGCAGGGGTTATCTTGGCGTGTGACTCCCTTGCCCTGACTAGAATGGTGGCTTCTGCCTGGCTTTGGCGTCAGCCTTAGCCTACCAGAAAAAGCCAGTTCTAACATTGTTGGTCAGCGGTGCGGATTTGGACTTGTGTTTGCGCAGTGCCACAGCGACAACTGGCTACATTACAAAACTCTGCATTTTTTTTAGATAGTCACATGTTTGGGATTATTGTTTATGATTTTGTTTTTCCTCAAGAGTGTCATTTTCAGATGGTGTTCCTGCGCTTTATGTTTAGTGGCAGATGAGAGAAAATGACAGGGCGGGACGCCAGTAGAGGGGGAGGTTCCCATAGATTAGGAATCCCTTGCTGGGTCCAGTGGCCAATCCCTGTTCCTGTCCCTGTGTGGGTAGATGGAAGAGAGGGAGTGTGGAGGAGAAATGGCTTGCTCGGGAGGGTGGTTATCCCCTGAGTGTAGTGTGTGTGTCTGGATTCCCCAGTATGATAGGATCCATTGGTGGCAGCTTAAATGTGTCCAGTGTGTGAAGTCCCATTCCCAGTTCCCAGAGTATGGTGCCTAGTGCTCAGTAAGAGGGGTACAGGTTGAGAGTCAGGGGCAGTGAGGAACTGTCTCACCAGTCTGGAGGGGGAGTGCGTGGATGAGTGGTGTGTTGAACTGGAGGAGTTGGTGTGAGTTTTTTTAAAGGAGCTTGCACAGGAGGTTTACCTCTGGTGGTGTGAAGGAGGTCCTGCAGAGGCACTGGACAAGAAGGTGGATGTCTGGTGGTGTGCTAGATGTCTTGCAGAGGCATTAGGGAGTGATTCTAAAAGTAGTGGCTTGTGTATCTGATGATCCTGTGTAGGTGAAGAGGTTCATGTGTAGCCCAGCTAGGTCCCAGTAGGATGGTAGGGGTGTAGGGGCTCACGTCCTGTCTCAGTGGAGGCGGAGTGAGTGTGAGACGGTGTTTCCCACGTTGGCCCGAAACCCTGCCTCAGGGCCTGGAGGGTTCCCTAAGGGAGCGCCAGGTCAGGGGCCTAGGCTGTACTTACAGGTCATTTGAGGAGGATCTTCCTGTGTCTAGAGGACGGGGAGTGTCTGTAACCAGAACTCCGGCGGTCCTGGTGTTTGGCTTCCAGGAGTACCGCTCCAAGGTGGGAGGGTGCAGAACTCTGGAAGGGGGTGCAGAGGGACGGTGTCCTTCTCTCTGACCCCAGTGGAACCTGAGGGTTTAGATCCTAGGTTGGGAGATTAGGAAGCTTCCAGGTCAAGAGGAATCTCTGCAAAAGTAGATCAGCTGAAGAGACTGAGGAGGCTGCCCTTGCTGTGTGTTCTGGGGCCCACCTGCAGTTTGTTGTTTCCACTAAGGTAGAGGAAAGGGGATTTTGCTGTGTGCTGTGTCCCCCCACCTGCTTGAAGAGGGACTGTGCTGTGTGCTTTGTACCTCAGAAGTGAAATAGTTTCCAGGTGGTAGACCAGTGATGGAGTGAGGTCCTGATCTGGTGTCACAGTTGTGTTCTGGTGAGTGCTTCCCTGTGAGGGTGCGGAAACCCAGAAGTAGAGGTAGGGTGAGGCATTCTTGCCCGTGACCTCTGGTCAGCCTGAGGGTGTGGTCCCTAGGTTGAAGGATCAGTGGTAGTTGTAGCTACACTGAGAGGGAGAATGGAGAATGGCTATTGTGTGCCAGGGGTTACTGCCCCCCACTCTGTGAAGTGGTTAGGACCTGTGACATTTGGATGGCCTAGGGCCTGGCCCTGGCTGTGGATGACTAGAGAGTACCAGTGGGGTATCCTAGTTGTGACAGAGAGTTCTTGTTGAGAGAAATCTATGTGGGTTCAGAATGGCGCAAAACCGGAGGGTGTCCCTGCCATGCGGGCCCGTGTCCGTGTTTTGTCGCCCAAAGCAAGGAAGCCCATCAGTGGAGTGATTGGTCTACCCTGCGTTTTGGCTGGAAGGGGGTTGTGTTAGACCTGGCCCTTTTTGGCAGGTTCACCCCTAAACTTTTTGCTTTTTCCTAGCCTGTTTCTGGAACCTGGGGTTGGTGATTTTAGGCCTTTGCGCACTTTTTCACTGTGGTACAGTGTAAAGTGCGTGAGCTCTCTGTGTATGTGTGGTGAGTGACCTGCCCTCCCATAGGAATGAATGGGGAATATGTATGCCCATGGTAGTTCCTGATGTGTGGGGAGTGCAGGGTCGAGTTTGATATGTGCGAACTCGTGAGATTGAATGCTGCGTAATGGTGTATGTGGCATGATTGTGTCTAGTGTAGAAGTGCCACTTTTAGAAGTTGGCATATTTGTGTAATTTGTGCCTGGCGTGTGATTGGCTGGCGCGTGGCTCCAGGAGTGACTGGGCCTGCTTGTGGATTGACTGTCTGGTTTGAGGATGACAGGGGCTGGGGAGCCCCCAGGAGGTTATCTGAGTCAGCCCGTGGATGAAAGGCTGCATCTGCTGCCAGGGAAGTGGGAGGAGATAGCACCTGGGAGTGAAGAGGGCTGTGCCTGCCTGCCACAATGCTGGCTCCACCTCCTTCTGGGCGGCTGTCGCCTCTGCCCCTCACACTGAAAGGAGTTCCCTATAACCAGTTCTAGCTGGTTTTTACACTGCCTGCACCCTTTAGACAAAGGATTTTACAGTATAAAAAGGGGCTGTGTCCCCTACCAAAATGTTCTTGTTTTCTAACTTGAATCCAAGGGCGTGCTGCTGCTTGGGCCCAGGGGAATCCCTGGGCCCTGCCCAGCCCCTGGACACCTGATGGACTTTCCTGGATGCTGGAGGACTCTTCTTTGCAGGGAGCTGTTTTTGCTCCACTTCTACTCCTCCAGGACTGCTGGGACCTTTTTGTTTGTTATTAGTGGCTGCCCAGGACCTTGCCCTTGAATCCTGAGCTGCCTGTGACCCTTCTTGATGTAGGGGTCATCTCTGGGGGCTTGTGGGGCTGTCAGTGCCCCAAGTGCGATGGAAGCGCTATATTCAGTCCCATAGCGCTTGAGAGCGCTTTTTGCTCTAGTGCGAGCGTGTCGCCGTCACGCATTTTGCGTGAGGGTTGGCAGGTGCCTACCCTGCGACTTTGCCAGCATTTATTTAATTATTTAGCGGGTGCCACCCCGCAGCTATATTTTATTTTGAAACCGAGGGTGCCCACCCCTCGGTAATGTCCCCGTGGGATCACTGCCGCTGCCCGGGGCCGCAGAGAGCAAAACCGGAAGTCCGGCCCGCGCCCGCCTGACTGTGGGTGGGGCCGGGAGGGACTCGGATCCACTTCCCCCTGCCTGGGGGAAGCCGTGGCGTAGTTGCCGGTCTCCCGTAGGGAGAGGGAGACCGGAGATGCTGGCGGCCCCCACCGCGACGAGAGGGGAAGTGTGGCCTGCTGATGGGGCTCCCGTGTGCTGAGGGGGCCCCGGGAAGAGAAGGAAGCGCCGGCGAAGGAGAGCCGCCGCCCGGAGGAGCCCTGCACAAGAGACAGCCCGGTGAGTCGGAAGGGCTGGGGGGGCTCCGTGCGGCTGCTGTTGGTGCCGGAGAGCGGCACATGGGCGAGAGTGGAGGTAGGGCGGCCCCAGATGGCAGTGGGCCGCCCCAACGTTTCAACGGAGCCTGAGGCTCCAATGCCCACTTTTGTGTGTAAAGCCCTGAGAGGGCTCTTGGGGGCATAGGTTACTGAGTCCCCCGAGAGGAGCTCCAACAGTGGGGCATGTTTTCTTTTTGAGCCCCGTGTGGCTCCAACGCAGGCCATATTTGTTTAATGAGCCTAGATGGCTCCCGGGACACCTCGGGGCATATTGTCGATGCCCGTCCCCTCCTGGGCTTGTGTAGGTCTAGTGCCAGTGAAAGCACCATTGTCATTTTCAGAGCCCCTGAGGCTCCAGCGTGATTTAGGGGGCCAATGACCTTTCCTAGAGGGCCCCTGGGGACACATAGTTCCAGAGCCTGTGTGGCTCCAACCGATGGCGCAGATGTGTCCAAGGGCCAGTGAGGGCCCTGTCGCAGTTTGTCTCCAGCTGCCCAGCAATTAGTGGGCAGCTGCACCGTTTAGGCGCAAGATGGAGAGTGAGTCCCTGAGAGGGACAGAGATGGCACAGAGGTGCCCGGCCAGTCACAGCTGCGGCGCAGCACTTAGTGCCAGCTGCAGCGTTTAGGCCCTTGTGAGTGTTCCCAGGTGCCTAGCAAGTAGTGGGCACCTGCAACGTTTAGGTTTTGTGCCAGTGGCGCACCCCTGACTGGCGCATGGCAGCGCGCCCTGACATTCTGGACACAGGGCTCTTTAGTCCCTTTATTAGATGGGGGCTTTTATGTGATTTTATTTAGGCGCAATGAGATTATCTATGTGATGGTAATTGCCTAATGTGAGTTTTTGCGCAATTGTGTGGTTTTTCCTTGCACCTCTGAATGTTTTTATGCATCATGTGTATTCCTTGATTTTACACCTCTGAATGTGTTGGTTGATGCATCATGTGTTTTTCCTTCCCTGCACCTCTGAATGTTTGATGCATCATGTGTAATGTGTTCTTGCTGATACCCCTAAATGTATTTTATTCTTAGGTGGTTGTTCTTTCTAGTACAGGTGGTCCTAGTGAGGTCCTGGTCCCCTGCGTGACATTCTCCTAAGGTGGTTAGGGTTGCGTAGGTGGTACTTACCTGTTACCAGTAGTTACTGGTTGTGATTTATAACTGTTATTTTGTGCTATCCTTTTATTCTAAATTCTGACAGTATTTCTATTTCTAAGAGTGTTGATTCTGACAGTGGCCCACGTGGCCCTGTCTTGTACATAATCCTTTGTGAATATTGCCCGTGCCAGATGGCACAATATACATGTGTGAATTCTATCTAATGTGTTTTGGCAATACAGAAGTTATTTTTACATAACCTTGTGTGGAGTTCCTTTTGTGGTGTGCCTTGGATGTTGTTGCTGTGGTGTGCTGGCACAAATGCTTTACACATTGCCTCCGAGTTTAGCCTTACTGCCCGTGCCAAGCTACCAAGGGGATGAGCAGGGGTTATCTTGGTGTGTGACTCCCTTGCCCTGACTAGAATGGTGGTTTCTGCCTGGCTTTGGCGTCAGCCTTAGCCTACCAGAAATAGCCAGTTCTAACAACAATAAAGCTATTTTTACTGTGGCATGCCTAGCTGCCCTATATAGAAAATCAGAGTACAGATTGCAATTCTAATACTGAATCTTGGGAATTGGACCAGCTTACAAAAAATTATACCACTATCTTTAATAGTTATTAAAAATGCATTTCAATAGCAAATTTATATTTTTGGTAAAAATTAAGAGAAAGTAACTTTTATAACATTACCCTTACCAGCCTGAATAATCAGAAAGCTAATTAGCATGAACCTCTTCTGACTCCCAGCCTGTGCACAGCCCTGAAAGATATGCGAAATTCATCCCAGAAGCACACAATAGTCTTATCTGACAAGGTAGAGATGACTCCTCTGACCTGAATAGAATATTCAAGGTGGGGCCTGAGTTATGCATGCCAGATCTATCTGAAGCACCTGTAAAGCACATGTAAAAGAGTTGCACCATTTTTCTAGTCTGTGAAGATCCCTGCTTTTGTCCTACCAGCCTTATGTCTCTGGCACAGTGCCCGCTTCAAATTGGATCTTAGTGTAAATTGTGGGTGGACACTGGTAATTATCATAGTCTTCTGCCCTAATCACACCCAGCCCTTAAAGCCCAAGTTTAGTGTGGCTGAAGACCTTCACCATCTGGTGTTTGCCGTGACACACTGAATTAATGCAAACAGGAATTACTTCAAAAGTAGGTATGTCAGGGCCTGAGAACCTTTCCTTTTCTCCTTTTGTCAAAGATGACCTGGGAGTGTCCTAGGGTATCCCCCAACCACAAGCTAAAAACTGGACCCTCACAAGCCTTCCTCAGAACACTGGGGCATATTAACTACGAACAGGGAAACTGACTGCTAAGGGGGTTTAACGTTAATTTTTTTAACACCCGCTATTGCTGGATAATATCGCCTGGTTATCGTGTTATTAACAACGCTAACCGCCTAGGCGATACAAAATCCAGCGATAGCGGCATTTTGGGAGGTTATCACTGGTAATGCAGCGATAAAACTACAAGGATAGGAATATCCTTGTTGATAGCCCATGGTGGACTTAGCAATGTAATCCACCTCCCATTGGATTACATGGCTAAGGCTGAAAATTAGCAGACGTAAAAAAGCAGCGTTAACTGTGCTTAGCGCTGCTTTTTTGTCTCTAACAGGGTTAGCGTGAAGCTTGATAATAGGAGAAATGTCGCTTAGTAACTTTTCTCCTAATATTTTGCACTGGAGCATCTCATTAGAGATTCAAAGGGAAGTGTAGTGAAAAAGGGTGCTAACATGCGATTTTGCATGTTAGCACCCTGTTGTTGATAGGGTGATACTTTTATCTCCCCTTCTTTGGCTTTTAAAGCCAAAAAAGTAGAGATAAAGCCCTTGTTAATATGCCCCACTATTGGGGTTTTGAAAAGGCACTAGGCGGGCTAAAGCTGCTGCACTTTGCATTAATGACATTTGTGAATTCAAGGAAAAGATAGATCTCCATGGATCATAAGGCTGATCCCTAGGTGGCTCCAGAAAGAAAACACAGCTGGAGAGGACATTCCTATGAAGAATCCCAGCTAGCTAGTGGCAACTGGACCCAGACTGAACTTGACTGTTGCCTTCTGCCTGACACTATGAGAGTTCATAAGAATTCCTCCCAAGGCCCGTGTGGCATAGGAAGTGTTCTCCAAGAAACTTGGGAACCTTTTAAAAGTTTTACTCCAGAACTTCTAGGGGATCAACTGCAATAAATATCAAACTGGCAGTTCTACGGTGTCAGGCTCAGTTTCAGGTGTGTCCTGCATGGAGAAGAGTTTGCCTCTGAAAAATGACAAAGGGCCGGATTCCGATCTTGGTGGACAGGGTTACTCCATCACAAACATGATAGATATCCTGTTTACCATATTACAATTCTATGAAATCCTATGGAACTTGTAATATGGTCATGCTTGTGACGGAGTATGCCATCTGTCAAGATTGTAATCAGGCACTGATTACAATCTTGGTGGACAAGGTTCCTCGGTCACAACATGAGAGATATTCCGTCCACCATATTATAATTCCTGTTAGAAATAGGGGTCTCTAGTTGGCAGAGGTAGGTACCTTTGTCCAAGTAGACACCCTTTTTCCTAGTCAGGGTAAGGGGAAACACTTCTAAAATAGCCCCTGCTCACCACCTTGGTATCTTGGTAAGAGCAGACAGGCTTATCTCAGAGGCAGTGTGTAAAGCCTGTGTGAACACATACAGTAATGCAGTGAACACACTACAAATGAACACCACACCAGTTTAGAAAAATAAGTGTGCAAACTCCGACCTACAACCAGCTCTTCACATTGACAATCATATCCTTGTGGTCCCTGCCAATGGAAAGCTCTGACTGAGGCTATTCATTTGGAACTAGACTCAGTTAAAAGACAAACTCTCCACAAGGACAAACCTCGTCCTGGTACCTTACACGTGCTCCATCAAAGTTGGCCTGAACTTTTGACCTTGAACCATTCCTGCAGAACCAGATGACAGCAAGAGGCCATTTGTGCAGTTTTTACCTAAAAGGTATAGGATTTTAGTTGTTTGGTTGCATTTTATTTACTAAAATGTACTTTTTTTTCTAAATAGGTTTGCGATTTTTCTTGTGTTGAGTTTTCACTTTATCACTGTTTGAATGCAGCATATATAATTTACACATTGCCTCTAAGATAAGCCTGACTGCTTTTGTGCCAAGTTAGCAGAGGGTTTAGCACAGGTTTATTTAGTGACATGTGGGGTTCACCCTGACAAGGACTGTTTTTATTACTTAAGATGGGCTACTACCCTCTCAATTAAAAAACCAATTTCTTACAGAGAACCAAAACATTTCTCGAGCAAGTATTTGCAGACTTCTGGTGATATTCCCTAACCACCAGGAGAGGGGATATCCACATCCCCAGCCTTGCATCTCAGAAGCTTCCCTGATGCTCTGTAGAGTGTTATCTACACTGGACAAGAAGATATGCGCTAACAATTAGCGGTTGCTTCAGTCCTCCTCTTATATTACAGTTCAAGCTATGGTATGTTGATTCCTGTTCTCCTTTCTGGATATGGTTTGAGACAGTTCCCTTACTTTGTGTATTCCTCCACTCCACAGCAGACATGGTCTTTGTCTTTGGTTTCAGCAGCAGGCAACTAACAGAAAGATTCTCCAAGGATAGCACCCATAACCCAAAGAAGTTATTTCTGAACCTCGCAACTGACAGCTCTCATCATTTTTGGAGCATCGTCTCTGGGGTAACAAAAGGCATGCTCGACCTGAAAAATGTATCCTGTTGTAAAGCACGTTTCACTGGTGCACACAGAATTTAACAAATGGACTTTGCTACCTAACTTGGGTAGAACTTTGTGGGCAAGTGCAGTAGGCTGCTCACCAATTAAGGCAATTAGGAAAAAAGTCTGTCCTGCCATTATAATTCAAATATACACTGCCACCCAGTAGCTCTGTCTTCACAAAAGGTAAATTTTTTGCACCCTCACCCCACGCCCCCAGACTTCGGAGCCTCACTCTAAGACTACTATACAAATTATTAAACCTACATTCCAAGCCACATTATCAGACAACCATAGAGACTTACAGTTTTGTAACTCTGGCATGGGGTGCACACACTCAAAACCATTAAAGTCCAGGAGACACTTAAAGAATTAGGTTTTGAGGGTTTGTGGGACCACTGCAGTACCAAAAGTTTCCTTCCGGATATTTCACCAGGAAAAACTAGGCAAAATGTGTCTGCAAAAAATCTGTGGAAATTGGTGCAAAGCACCAATTTTCCAAGTAGTCTCCAATTTCTCAATGAACAACTTTTACCTGCCCAACAATAAGGCATCATCTCAGACGTACCTGTACCCCCCAATTTGGTATCTAAGGGTGCTTGATTATGTATGCAGCAGTCTTTTGATGCCACTATGGGGCCCTGAATATCTGTGATTATCCAAAACATTTGCAATTTGAGTGCTATTACTTAGTTTGCATTGGATCTCTCTTCTCTCCCACCTGACACGTCCCTCAAAATGCACACATCCTTATTAAATAAAATCTTCTGGTGCATAAGGTACATCATTAGATAATATGGTAGGAACATATAAATCTCAAACGACAGACCAACTACTATATACTTTACTCACAGTTTAATTTTGTATGTGTCTTGGCCCTTGCAAGGCACCAGTCAAACTTAATTAACCTCTGCAAATATATCCCTTAGTTGTTTAGGTGTATGTTGAGTGCAAGCCAGAAACAAACGTTGAAAGTTATCGCACGTAATCGTCGAAATCCTTAATTTAATTCCTCATGCAGTACAGGATCGCAGTGCCTGATCTGTTGGATGTCCCTATTGATACATACATATACATCCAACATGTTTAGTTGCTTTTTTCACATTGGTTGTATTTCCGTTGTTAATACATTGGCTTTCTCTTTCCTGGGCTATCATTTCAGATTTCGGAAATCTTCAGTTTTTTTCTTTTTATACCTGCCTATAAAAATTCCTGCATTTTGAGAGTAGGCGGGCTTTAGAGTATTCTTTAAATCTTGGCAGTGAGTTCATGTCATCGGCTCAGAATGACGAAGAACATCCACAGTTGAAATGCAGCCTTGATTGGCTTAGCTTGTAAATATTGTAGCATGAGCTGTGAGCAGCCTTGATTCATCAGAATCACTGAATAATTGTAACCTATACCGCTAGCCATATGTACATGCCTTAATATACTGTCAGATGTACATGCCACAATATACTGTCATATATACATGCCTCAATATACTGTCATATGTACATGCCAAAATGAACTGTCATATGTACATGCCTCAATATACTGTCATATGTACATGCTGCAATATACTCAGTGGTGGCTCGCCGAGGGAATGCTGCGGGGCGGTGGAGTGGGGCAGGGGATGGGCTGGGTGGGGGGCTAGTAGAGTCGGACATACGATAACATGGAGTAAGGTAAGTAAATACATAAATAAAACTATTTACCTTGCTCTCGCTGCATCGCCAACTTAGCGTTGCAGCGGACGCAAGGTAAATAGTTGTATTTATTTATTAACTTACCTTACTCCATACCGTTGTGTGTCTAAGTCGACTACCCATCCACCCTGCCCCTCACCTGCCCCGCAACACTCCCTCCGCGAGCCGCCACTGAATATACTGCCATATGTACATGCTGCAATATACTGTCATATGTACATGTCGCAATATACTGTCATATGTATATGCCACAATATACAGTCATATGTACATGCCGCAATATACAGTCATATGTACATGATGAAATATACTGTCATATGTACATATTGCAATATACTGTCATATGAACATGCCCCAATCTACTGTCATATCTACATGCCACAATATAAATTCATATATACATGCTGCAATATACAGTCATATGTACATGCCGCAATTTGCAGTTATATGTATATGCCGCAATATACTCTCATATGTACATGCCGCAATATACTCTCATATGTACATGCTGCAATATACAGTCATATGTAAATGCTGCAATATACTGTCATATGTACATGCAGCAATATACAGTTGTATGTGCATGCCGCAATTTAGTCATATGTACATGCCACAATTTACTGTCATATGTACATGCCGCAATATACAGTCATATATACATGCAGCATTATACAGTCATATGTACATGCTGCAATATACAGTCATATGTACATGCCGCAATATACAGTCATATGTAAATGCTGCAATATACTCTCATATGTACATGCCGCAATATACTCTCATATGTACATGCTGCAATTTACAGTCATATGTAAATGCTGCAATATACTGTCATATGTACATGCAGCAATATACAGCTGTATGTACATGCCGCAATATACAGTCATATGTACATGCCACAATTTACTGTCATATGTACATGCCGCAATATACAGTCATATATACATGCTGCATTATACAGTCATATGTACATGCTGCAATATACAGTCATATGTACATGCCGCAATATACAGTCATATGTAAATGCTGCAATATACTGTCATATGTACATGCGGCAATATACAGTTGTATGTACATGCGGCAATATACAGTCATATGTACATGCCACAATTTACTTTCATACCGTATTTTCCGGCGTATAAGACGACTTTTTAACCCCTTAAAATGTTCTGGAAAGTCGGGGGTCGTCTTATACGCCGGGTACAAAATTTAAAGGTATGTTTTCAGGCGTTTTTTACATAGCGCGGACTTTACCCGAAGGTGTCAGAGCGCTTTACAGTAGGAACAGTATTGATACAAGAGGAACAATTACAAATGAACAAATTACAAAAGCAAACGTTAAGTTACATGGATCAAAAGTGACAATAGTGAGCAACCAAAATACATGAGGTAGCAATCAGTACATTCCTGGAGAAAAAAGTGATAAGTGTGCAGGTTACAAAAGCGTACAAAGTACGAGCCAACTATGCAGGACTGCGTTGGACTGCGCTGGAAGTGGGGGTAGTCTTATACGGCGAGTATAGCACGAAACCTACATTTTATCAAGCAAAGTAGGGGGTCGTCTTATACGCCGGGTCGTCTTATACGCCGGAAAATACGGGTATGTACATGCCCCAATATACACTCATATATACATGCTGCAATATACAGTCATATATACATGCTGCAATATACAGTCATATATACATGCTGCAATATACAGTCATATGTAAATGCTGCAATTTACTGTCATATGTACATGCTTCAATATACAGCTGTATGTACATGCCACAATATAAAGTCATATGTACATGCCACAATATACAGTCAAATGAACATGTCACAGAATACTGTCATATGTACACGCCGTCATATACAGCCGTATATACATGCCTCAGTATCAGTGCGGCACAGAACTTGGCATTTGAACCAACAGAAAAATATGTCATGTGATTCATAACAGTGTATGGCGAAGATGGCATATCCTAATTGACTTATTAGCGCTCCACTCTCCATTGGTTCCCCGAGTGACTGATTTCTGTCATGCAGCAATTATTTCATCATTGCACGCCATTTGATCTTAGTGTTTCCACCCAGATGACTTTATCTGTGTCTACCTGTCCTTCCTGCAACCTTGAGCTGAACAATCTACATTCTAATCCTCTGCATTGCAGTATTTGAGGAAGCTCGAGTGCTTACAAGCAACATCTTAGGGGCTTTTTCGGAATGTGTGGTGCACCTTCACTGGCAGGCTTTACATGAGGATAAATACAATTATGTTAAAGGTTATGAATGCAATTTATGACAATGTCTATTTTAATTTCTGGTTTCAGCAACATAGGTGTGATCCTTGTTCTAAAATATGTGTCCCCAGCGGTAATTCTGTTATCGCCTCATTTGACTTTGGGTCTCACTTGTATGCTAATGGCTCCCAGGTTTCCCTTTCTTTTCCTCTTTTACACAAGCATGCACAATTACTTTTCTAAATGACTGTCTGCTATTACAGACTTGAAGCATTTTACTCCCAGAACATCGATCCCTCTAAAGCCAAATCTTATTCAAACTCATATCCGTCCTTGCCTCGCCGATTGCTCCCATCTCTTTATTGACATAACCTCACGTGAACTTTAGCTATTTCCGTCCATTTCGGAGGACTCCATCAATCCTGTGTTTTAATTATTCTCCTTTCCTCCCAGTACATTTCTACCCTTTGGTGTATCCCAGTGTGTCTCCTTAAGATGCATACTCATATTTTCATTTCTATTTATGCACTCTTGTCCTTGCTCTTTTGACTCACTCCACTCTCCTCCATGGACACTTTGGTCTTTTATGCATTTGTTTTCTTTTTCTTTTTTGTTTAGGGGAAGGAAGGCGTAATGGGTACATATACAAGAAATTCTAATAGTCCTGCATTTGTGTGATTTATGGAATTGTGTTTTATCATAGTTACCTGCTGTAGAATTGTTTTTACTTAAACTGTGCTCTCACTTTCACCTTTTTCCCTTGGGAGTTCCACAAGCTACTGCCAGGCAGCTGCTGTTGGAAGTCAAAAGACGAGGACCATCCGGACGTGGGCACCTGTAGTTCATCTAAAGAAATAAACATATTCAAAAACTGCCTTTGCATTCATACCTACCTTTTTACAGTGAGATAACATGCACTAACACTGCACCATGTGTTTCTGAGATACTTTGTAAGGTAATCCAAAGTAGTTGATAAGTAGCCATGTAATAGGTTGTCGGAAAGTGGTTTATTAAGGTTGGTTACAGGATGGTCAGTAGGATGATAGGTTCTGTAGTTCATTAGTTGAGCCCCACCAGGAAAAGCATCCTTGCTGCTCAGCCCACACACTCCAACTGTCTCTCTCTCCCACACCACCAGGAACTCCAGTATACCACTAACTGATCAGGCATTCTAACATTTCACACACACAATTCACATTCATATTGGCTGAGCAGCAGGGAACAGGTAGCTAAAGGAAAGGATGTAAAGCAACCTTACAAGTTACAACATATTTCCTTCCCTTAGGGAAAACAATGAATCATTTTACAACAATGTACAATGGAAGTGCACACCATTTGATATCATCAATACGAAAGAGAAATATACAATTTACAAATAACAAATTGCAATTTGAAAGAACTAAATGCCAAATCCCTTGACATTACACCACTGTGATATTTTGCAAGACTGGGAGAATGGAGGACACCACTGAGGTGTAATTCCCTCACCACTCACCCCCTTCTGCACACCTATCATATCACACCTGACAGAACAAGGTGTATGATTCAAAACACAGCACAAGGTACACGACCCTTGAAAGCACAGCTAGGTAAAGTAACAGTTCGAGGTACACGACCCTTGAACGCACATCCCAGGTAAAACAACAGCACAGGGTACACAACCCCTCAACACACCCTCCGGTAAAATCAACAGTACAGGGTACACAACCCTTGAACGCACACCCCCAGTTAAAACAACTGCAGAGGGTACACGACCCCCTGAATGCACACCCCCAGGTAAGACGACTGCACAAGGTACATGACCCCTAAGGCACCCCTAGGTAAAATAAAAGTACAGGGTACACAACCCTTCAACGCAGATCTCAGGTTAAACAATGCAACAACATTTCGCAAAAGCTCGTTCACACGCCATGAAAGACCATTTACGTAAGTAATCACAGCCAAAACCATACGGCAGGTAGCAAAATTACCACAAAGCATACATACATGCAGGTTTTACATTCAGGTTGGCAGAAAAATACTAGATTTCTAAACATTCTTAATTTCAAATGCAGCAAAGACCATTAACGCAATTATTCAGTCATGTAGAGTAAATCGGGAGGAAATATCACCGGTACCCAAACCTAGTACCTGGGTGCAGCTGAGAAGGAGAAAATGATCCAAGTACATTGTAAGAGCACTATCTTTGAGTACAAGTGTAAATATTTTAGGATCTCATAATGGAACTTGTATTGGTGCTGCCATGCGCACAGTGCATGTTTGAATGTTAAAGTCAGAACATGAAGGCTGAAACATTCAGGCATTATTGCTCATGTGCTGTAAAAACCGAAAGTAAACTGCACAACTACACAGTTTAAAACAACAAAATGCTACCTGTCACTGTAGAGTCTTGGGGTACGGCCTAGCACACCACGGACTCAGGCACACAGGTCATGCAGTTGGTGGCCAGATTAGCACCAAACCACGGCCAGGTCCCTGGACTATTTATTAGTTGCTCTGCGTGCTGGCCAAGCCTACACTGGGCCAGCCTATTATGATGACTTTGTTGAGGTCTGCAGGGACCACCCCCCTCTTAACAGTTGTGAGGTGTGTCGGCATCGGGTTGTTTCAGTTTCTTCTCAACGACGATGTGTGACACCCAGGGGGTGGGGCCGCGAACCCTTTAGATAAATCCGGCTTTCTCCAGAAGGCGTAGTTCTGCTTCTACATTGGGTTGAAGATGGAATGCCATTCTCCGGTGACAGAGGGCGACAAGGGCCACTGACTTGTTGATGTGCAGACGAATTGCATGGCCTCTCAGACACCCAATTCCTTGCAACAGATTCTTGAACCTGTGTAGCAGATTATCCAGGTTGTGGGCATGGACAGTGAACGCAAAGTGAATCATGTTCAGATCTTGTGCAGTCCTGCAGCCGAGCAGGAAATCCGGATCCTTCTTGAGAGACATACACCTTGGCTTGCTGGTGGGTGGCCTCATGGCAGAGGTCGGCTGGAACACTCCACACAGCCTGAATGGAGACTTGGTGCTATAGGCATAGACATGTACTCTGATGGGGCAAAGCACTGGGGGATTCAGCAAACTCCTGGGGAAGCTGACCGCCATGAGGTTAATGGTGGCCCCAGTGTCAATGAGGGCTGCCACTGTCTGTTCTTGTACCTTGACGTTACACATGGGCGTGGCAGGCTGGTCAGCTGAGAGAGTGTTCAACATCCTGACCACGTGGACAGTGGCTGCATCAGGCTCATCGTCATCCATGTCACTGCTGGGCAGCCCTTCGTGGGCGGTTTGATCGTGCACATTCTCCGAGGTGGCCACTCTGTCTCCTTCTCAGTGTTGACCGACACACTTTTGAGAAGTGATTCACTTTCCCGCAGGCACTACAGGTTTTACCTTGCACAGGGCAGGCTCTGTCATGAGGTGATGGGCCTCCGCACCCTTCGCATGGGCGGCTGCCTGAGGTCTGTGCGGGCGAGGTGTACTTTCCCTGGGCCGTGATTCCTGCTCTGCGGTGCGCACACTAGTTCTTCTTTGACAGTGACGGCTGGCTTAGGGTCCATGTGCACAGGTCTGGCTTTCGACAGTTCTTTGGAGTGGCCTAGCCTCAGAATGTTCCTCATCGGCATGTTGTCCTCTTGCAGGACACATTCGCGCAGTTTGGACGAAGCGCAGTCCTGGATGAATTGGGCACGGATCTCATCATCTTCATCCGGGAGGGTGCAGGTGCTTGCTAAATCTTTCAGCCTGGCAAAGAACACATCCACAGGCTCCTCCTGGAGTTGGCGGGCTTGGCCAGTAGGAAACGCTCGAAGTCGGGGCTGGCGAATGGTACGAAGTAGACCGTGATGGCATCGTGCATTGTGGCGTAGTTTCTGGGTGCGCCTGCCTCTCTGATGAGCTTGGAGATTTTATGGATTTCCTCCCCGCCAAGATGGAGCAGCATGGAGGTCTTCATGTGACCGCGTTCTCAGCGGCCTCGAAAAAATTCTCTAGGCGCTCCACCCATTCTTTCCAGCGTGCCGCCTGAGAGGGCGGGGGCCCCGTGATGGTGAAGGGCTTGAGCGGGGGCACTGTAGACATGTTGGCACAGGCAGAGGCGTGGCCGGATTGGGCAACCAGCAGAGGCAGAACAGACTGCAGCAAGTTCAGTGGCCAGGCTTGGCCATGACTCGGCGTGAGGCGGTGGCAGGCCGGGGCTGCAGCAGACAGGTGCGGGCCAGGCATGACCTGGGGCGCACTTGAAGCGTTGTGTGACGGTGCTGCGAGGGCGGTGGCCTAGAAGTGCAGGGTAGAACTAGATTGTGTGGTAGGCAATGCAAAAGGGTGGTCTCGCAGTCTCCAGGCACCACGTGGCTCAGGCAGCAGACTCTCGTGACACTGGGGCTGAGGAAGGGGCCAAACGTGTCTTCTCCCTGGTGTGTGCAGCACGGTGGGGGCACCTGGAGGCTCTGTGGCAGCACTCGCGCTCAAGTGCACTTACCCGCATAGGCCACAGGCGGGTCAGCGGGCCGAGGAGACGTCGGAGCTTCTGATGTGTGCGCATATGCGCAGCTGGCCTTCCCTGTAGCGGAAGCGGCTGCGGACCGCACCCGGCGGAGAGCTGCTCAGGGGTGTTGGTGGCGCTTCCTGGATGGCGGCTACAGGAGGCACCAGGGACAAGGTGCGGATCTTCGCCGCAACAGCGGGCCGAGTGTGGGGCTCACCGCAGAGCCGCGTGCGCGGGAGCACGCACACCAGGGCAAGATAGGCCGTGTAGGAAATGCGGCAGAGGCGCTCCAGTGAGGAGAATGCCGGCAGTGGGCACAGGAGTGGTGGCGAGCTTCGGCGGGTGGTCAGACCACCTCGTCGCCAGTTTAGAGTCTTGGGGTATGGCCTAGTACACCACGGACACAGGCACACTGGTCATGCAGTTGGTGGCCAGATTAGCACCGAATCACGCCCAGGTCCCTGGGCTATTTATTAGTTGCTCTACGTGCTGGCTGAGCCTACGCTTGGCCACCCTATTATGATGATGCTGTCAGGGTCTGTAGGTATCACCCCCCTCTTAACAGTTTTGGGGTGGGTAGGTTCATTAAAGGCAAACACTACAATCACCACAGTGTGAATAAGATCTGAAAGACAGTACCAGTAAGTTCTTAACGATGGAATGAACACTAGAGTTGCAGGAGTCTGGTGCAGTACAACAGTCATACAGCTGAAATCCTTGCTCACAGGTTTTAACACTACATGGTAAAAGATAACTAACTTGCTTCAACGTCAAAAGGAACGCCTCAGGAATGCAGACTTCTGATGAACTATCTCGGTCTGCATAAATTAGAGAAGAACTGTTCTAGTCCCCCGCTCATCCCATGTAATAAAGCACATCATCAAAGACAAGACGCCGTATTCATATGACGCTTCCATGGCCTACATACTTCAGGCGAATCAGATATCCAGGACAAACGTTATGCTCATCAGAATACAGCCGTAGTAACGCTACTTGGAATGGCATACAGACGAAAAGAATCCAGCTTCCCACCATGACTCCCACCGCTGATAACTCCCACAGTGCGCATTATTCACCGACTCTGGACTAACTTGTATGAAATAAAATTCCACCCTGTCAGACAACATTCATTGGCCTGTCGCAGTTCGCACAGAGAGAGGTGTTCTGGACACACACCCATCACAGCAGGATTGTTGCCCATGGAAGGCCCACGAGCACTTTCTTGAAATTTCAAAGGTACACAATATCAGTTGAAAAATAAGCGGGTTGGTTCTAGGGCCCTATTAGGATGGCGGACGGACCTGCATCCGTCCGCCACCCCAGAGGTGGAGGGACCGTCTGCAGGAGCAGCGGCGGTCCCTCCGTGCAAATTAGGATGTGACCGCCACCCTGGCAGTCACATCCTGTATGTTTAACATTGCAGGGTGTGTTGCTTGAAGCAGCACCCGCCGCAATGTTAAAAATGCAAGCAGTGCATTTGCATGCACAAAGCGGCAGTCACCGCGCGGTGCCTGCCGCTTCGTGCAGGCAAATGCAGGGGGGTACCATAGGTACCCCCCATGTGCACCACCACCCTCCCCCTTCACCCTGGGGGCCCGCAACGGGCCCCCAAAGAAAAGACCGTATGCCTTTTTGTGGCGGCATTGCCGCCGCGGAAAGGCATGTCCCAGTACATATCCTAATATGGCTGGCGGTGTCTGATAGACACCGCCAGCCATATTAGAGCTTTTCCGCTGCATTCTCGCGGCGGAAAAGCGGCAGACGGTCTACCCGTCCGCCGATGACCCCCCAGCCATCCTAATCTGGCGGGGTGTCTTCCAACACACCACAGCGATGAATCCGCATCCTTCCGCCGGCCCGGAGGATGCGGATTCACCTCAATCGTAATCGGGCCCATGGTGCGGATTCCTAGACAGTATAACAGTGTGTTAGGTGTGCCCTACAAAAATAGGTCACGTTGTCAAAAGTCAGCTCACAGCTTAGATTTTCCCCCAACTTTGTGTTCTATTTATATAACAGCATTGCCAGTTCATTAAATGTGCACTTTCCTATTATGCATTTAAATCTGTAGTAGCACAACAGGGCAAACATGAATTCAGCATCATGTTGTAGCCACAAATTCATAGGACCCTTTATTTAAGAAAGGTCAAACACCCCAGGCAGACTGTCCAGGTGGTAAAAGACAATAGTGGGGCTAGCGAATGTGTTCTTTTTCTTCTAGATGCAAGCTTCTTTACCTCAAGTTTCCTTAGTAATTTCCAGTACACATAGATTTCTTTCTCCAAATCATTGTCATTGATCTAATATAACAGAAGTCCATAAGTAACCAGGTAGTAGGTTGTAGGTAAGCGGTTTATTATGCTGGGTTACAGGATGGTAAGTAGGATGATGAGTTCAGTAGTTCATTAGTAGAGCCCCATCAGGACCAGCATTGTTGCTACTCAGCCTGTCTCTCTCTCCAACACCACCAGGCATGCCAGCATTCCACTACCCCATCAGGTATTCTAACATTCCACACACACATCACATTCATTCTTGCTGAGCAGCAGGGAACAGGTAGCTAAATAAACTGATGTAAAGCAACCTTACAAGTTACAACACTTTGCTCTTATTTACCACCAGCAGTTTGTTAGTGCAAATGTAATTTATTTATTTGTGGTTTACTTAGTCGTCATATAGGCTCACCAGTGCTCTTCCAGAGGCAGGGAGAAGACATCAGAGCAATGAGTTACATTATTTCAAGACTATTAAATATTATAGTGTGTGCTAAGGAGTTACAGATACTGAAAGAAGGCAGTTCAAACAAATATTTAAAAAATAATTCGCAAAAATAATATCAATGTGTCATACAACAATCTCGAACTACACAACCTGGGGCGAGTCATTGCATGAATGGGTTGTGAGCGCTCGACCACGGTGTTTTACAGTGTGGGTGTGATTAGTATAACGATCTCGAACTACGCAGCCTGGGACGAGTGACTGCATGAATGGGTTGAGAGCGCTCGACCAAAGGCTAAATAAAGCCGCTTGATTACTCTTGGGGGCATATCCGCGGATCGCTAATAGTGAGTGCGGAATTGAGAAATGTGCCACACGTTTTGAATACATGAAAAAAGCTCGGATGAGAGATTCAAGTAGCTTTGAGTACTGGGACTTGTCATTGAGCCAGGGAGCCTTGTGATACATTTAAGACGAACCCCGACTTTAATGGTAACCTGCGGGGTCCCGTCCTGCCCTACGTTTGAAAAACCGGGGACGACAGGATTTCTGAATAATACCTCCCCTATGTTTTGGTTGCGGGTACACCTATACATGTATCTTTTTGTACCCCTGTAATATAGGTTGTGCTCTTTGGAACTCCACCCCACTGACGTCAGTTCGAGTTTAATTTGCCAATAATCTCGGTGAGTAAATACACAAATGATGATGAAGGGCAAGGATACTGTGGGTCTAAATATGCTCTTGATTGTGAGTATGAGTCTGAATATGACATGAGATTAAGAACTCCATGCCATCTAATAAAATTATTTTTAAATAAATCTCAACCATGCATTAAAAATGCTTCCATCTTTAATGAATTCCAGGATACACCTCTACATTTTAACTGGTTTTGAACCTATCGAACAATGATGGAATAGACTTACCATTGAGCAGTCACCTATGGGGACAAGAGAATAGTATGCCTTATACAAAGACAGTATTTAACTCTGGAGGGGAATAAATATCGAACAATGTGTTAGGGGTAACATGTGTCTGGACTATACCTCCTAGAATGTTGTTTATCTCTTCGCAGTATGTGTACTCTGTGTTGGCGGAACTCCCTCCACATGGGACAAGATCAATTAGATCTACCATTATCTCCTTGACTACTTATTAAGGTAAGGAGTTTTCGTATGGGACTGGGACTGATAGACGTCCTGAAGAAGACCAATGTGACCTACTGATTCGGGGCACGCCCAGGTCGAAACAGGGTACAGGAATTTAGGAGAGGTGTTATAGGTTCCTAAATTCCCCTCTCTTCTTAACCCCAAGCAATGTCCGTAATAAGAAAGTCCAAACAAATGTCCAAAACCCCAACGCCCAATTCCCACCCACCAAACCAAGAATTAAAAAAGGGGCAGTAGACAGGGTCTCCTATGTCCGGCGGGATTGTCTTTGGGGGACACGCACTACCTCCTCTAGTAGGACAATGCAGCGCTTTAGAGCACGGCAGTTGCAGCCACAGTGGGGGGGGGGGGCACCAGAGATGGAAATGGGGCACGGGCAGCCGCCAGACGGTGGTGCCGTACTGCTGTGGGCGGTGGCTGGGGCCCGGGCCACTTGAGGAGGCTTCAGCTGCTGCCGCCTCCTTCTCCTCCTAGACCACCAGCCGCCGATATTCTAGTAGGATTGCCTCCAGCTTGCGGCGCCGTGCCTTGGCGGCCAACTCCTTCCGATCTGGTTTGGAAGGAGTAGCTGTATATCAAAAAGAAAAAACAAGACAATTGTAAAATATACTCTTAGAAAAACAGTAAGACAAGTTAACTATACACATAGTGGCATGGTAGCACTATAAAGCACAGTACTTAACATTTGTGGTATGTATCTATCCTCCCACTTGCTTGGCTTTAACATTTGCAGGATTTTTTCAGACATTCAGCCAACCATGCATCAGATTCTTTAATATCAGCCACCTTTGCAACCTTTGCAATTTGCATGCTTGCATCACGGGAAACAGCCGTTACAGCGCAACTTTTACAACGCACTTCTATTACAACGCAACTTTTACAACGCTGGATCCATTACATCGCATGCCTTTACAACGCATGACATTACATAGCAGATGCTATTACAACGCATGGCATTACAACGTAAGTATAGGTAAGTATATAATTTTATTTTATATTTTATTTAACATTATTTAATTATTTTATTTAATATTAAAAATAAATAAATATATTAATTTATGTTTTTTTATATAAGATTGGGTTTTGGGGTACAGGGGTATTTTTAGGTTTCAGGGTTGGGTTTGGGTTTTGGGGTACAGGGGTATTTTTAGGTTTCAGGGTTGGGTTTGGGTTTTGGGGTACAGGGGTATTTTTAGGTTTCAGGGTTGGGTTTGGGTTTTGGGGTACAAGGGTATTTTTAGGTTTCAGGGTTGGGTTTGGGTTTTGGGGTACAGGGGTATTTTTAGGTTTCAGGGTTGGGTTTGGGTTTTGGGGTACAGGGGTATTTTTAGGTTTCAGGGTTGGGTTTGGGTTTTGGGGTACAGGGGTATTTTTAGGTTTCAGGGCTGGGTTTGGGTTTTGGGGTACAGGGGTATTTTTAGGTTTCAGGGCTGGGTTTGGGTTTTGGGGTACAGGGGTATTTTTAGGTTTCAGGGTTGGGTTTGGGTACAGGGGTATTTTTAGGTTTCAGGGTTGGGTTTGGGTTTTGGGGTACAGGGGTATTTTTAGGTTTCAGGGTTGGGTTTGGGTTTTGGGGTACAAGGGTATTTTTAGGTTTCAGGGTTGGGTTTGGGTTTTGGGGTACAGGGGTATTTTTAGGTTTCAGGGTTGGGTTTGGGTTTTGGGGTACAGGGGTATTTTTAGGTTTCAGGGTTGGGTTTGGGTTTTGGGGTACAGGGTTATTTTTAGGTTTCAGGGCTGGGTTTGGGTTTGGGGTACAGGGGTATTTTTAGGTTTCAGGGCTGGGTTTGGGTTTTGGGGTACAGGGGTATTTTTAGGTTTCAGGGTTGGGTTTGGGTTTTGGGGTACAGGGGTATTTTTACTGTTCAGGGCTGAGTTTGGGTTTTGGGGTACAGGTTTTTTTAGGGTTTAGTTTTAAAATACAATCTTTTATTTTAATTAAAAAAATTAATTTTAATAATTTTATTATTTATTAAAAATAGTTCTTTATTATTAAAAGTTCTTTTAAATAATTATTTAAAAACAATTTAATTTATTTAATTAATACATTTAAATTACTTACATCTAAAAAAAAATAATATACTTACCTATACTTACATTGTAATGGCATGCGTTGTAATAGCATCTGCTATGTAATGTCATGTGTTGTAAAGGCATGCGATGTAATGGATCCTGCGTTGTAAAAAATGCGTTGTAACGGAGTGCGTTGTAATATATCGCATTGTAACGTCAAACATCCTTGCATCACACGTATCCTTCTCTCTGTCAGTCATAAATATTTAATCTCACCCGTCCTTCTTCCTTCCACCCGTCTTTCACTTTTTAGTTCAACACCAGGTGATCTGATCAGACTTTTAGTCTCATCCATAAAACTTTCAAAGCGGAGTTGAAATCAGAGATAGATGAGGCCATTGCTTACTCAATACTCCCGCCCCTAATGCCTTTACTAATGCCAATTAAAGGTCGTCTTCACTCTTCAAACGTTCACAACAACTCTTACTTACTTAGGGCATCATTAGGATGGTGGCACGCTAAAAACGGACCACCCACCATAAGGGCGGGGGTCCCGTGGGGGCAATTAGGATGCGCCCGCCGCAGTGACGGGTACATCCTGTATTTTTAACAGTGCGGTTGCCGGTGCTGAAAGCACCGCCCCCCACAATGCTAAAAATACATGTTGTGCTTTTCCAAGCACAACGTGACAGGCACCGCACAGTGCCTGCCATGTTGTGCTTTGAAAGGCAGGGGCGTACTATAGGTACCCCCCATGGGGGCCCGCAATGGGCCCACAAAGCATACTCCGCATGCCTTTCCGTGGCAGCAAATAAAGCCATTCCAAAATGCACATTATATGGCTGGCGGTGTGTTTCAGGCACCGCCACCATATTGAACCCTTTTCCGCCCGGCCGACATGTCGACCGTGCTGAAAATCGGCGGACCGTCTTTCTATCCGCTTCGGACCCCCTCGCCATTGTAATATGGCAGGGGGTCTTTTCTGTAGGGATGGCGGGCGGTTTTCCCCTGCCGGCAGTGACTACCGCTGCCCCGGCGTGGTCAATCCGCCCGCCATCCTAATGGGGAAAAGTCTCAACAGTACACCCTTGCAGGGAGTAATATCAATAGTTAAGGATTATGAATCTAACTTACCACCGCCCGCCACTGGTGCTGGCTCGCCCCCTACCGCTCCATCGGCAACTGCCGCATCCTCTCCATCCGTGTCGCCTTCGCCGCTGGCCCCAGCAATGGTGGTCGGTAGTGCGCCTAGAAAACATTACACATTTTTTAGGCGTCATATACACCTCCCCCTATTGGTCAGTAGCAAGATTGAAAAATGAGTTAATAGTATACAACATTCATCACTAGTGCAAATCAGGTAGTAGTAGAGTAGACACTAGTAGTTATATATGGTCTCTAGGGTCATTCTAGCCTTTGCTTAGTTAGCCCGAGCCATGCAACCATTTTACCTTTGTGTCTTTTATTTTTGCACATGTGATGTTACCTTGCAGCTTGTTGTATAAAACACCTTTGAGCCCACATGACCTCATACTGCTACTGTCTAAGCGTTGCGTACAAGGTCAACCAAAACATTGACAAACCACTTTTTTATGAAGTGCTGGTGTACTGTTAGTCCATATTGCTTATCCATAAATGCTACACTTTTTGGCACGGCAGAGAAATACTTGCAATATTCTAACGCGCTCCATTTTTCTTATTACAGACGGAAGATTCCTTCTACGAACCAGAGCTTTGCAGAACTTATGATGCAACAACTACCAGTACGAGGTTCTTCTAAGGTGAGGGATCCCCAGAATTCACTCAGAGATCTTCATTTATAAATTTATATAAACTATATTCCTACCTAGGGGATGATGGTGCTTCCACCACTGTTCAGTTATCATGATTTCCCAACTGTAAGTAAGTGTAACAATGTTTATTGTTTTAATGTTATTGATTTTCCTGTTGGTGCTGCATTATAGAACAACGTACAGAGCTTGTCACTTCAAAATAAAAATTTTGAACTTACATAAACTTGGTGGTATTTGGTGTGGACTTACACGAGTGAGCGAGC
Source organism: Lissotriton helveticus (assembly GCF_964261635.1). Classification (NCBI taxonomy): domain Eukaryota; kingdom Metazoa; phylum Chordata; class Amphibia; order Caudata; family Salamandridae; genus Lissotriton; species Lissotriton helveticus. The sequence continues at coordinate 1,772,046,586 of NC_136063.1, forward strand.
AAAAAGAAGGGTGTGCATGTGCATTGCTTCCATGACTGAGAGGTTTGGTGTGTTATGTTCTGGGTTGTCTACTTGTTGGGTATCTTGGGGGAGGGTTCGGAGAGCTAATAGTTATGACAAGACACTAATATAACTAGTCAGGCAGGGGATTGTGATGGGTTCTGAACTTCTGAGGTGTGTGAGGAAGGTCCAACCTCCCATCACCAACATCCTATTTTCTTGTGCAAAGTTCTGTATGTTCAAAATCCCTACAACAGTAGTAGTATGTCCTATCCTATCAAAAAAGTAGTAATACATCTGGTTGGGAATTGTCAAAGCCTCAAGATTAACAAAGACTCAGGATCAATAAGACTAGAAGTAGTACAAGAGAATGACCCAAAGGACTCGACTCAATGGCTAGAGCTACTGGTGAATCTGATTTTTATTTAAAACCTTTTAAATAAAGAGTGGCCAACTGGGCAAGCTTAGCTACTACAGTACAGACAGACTAATAGTAGCAGAGAGTCATCATAGCAGAGGCAGGGATAACAAGATTTTTGAAACAGTACAGATGAAAGGATAATTGTTGGTAAAAAATAGCATTAGAAAACGGAAACAATACTTTGGGAAAAATATGGTGCAGTAAAAGTTATGGAATAAGAATTATTATTAAAAACAAGAAGACTCAGTAGGGCCAGCAGAAGAGCCAGCGTTGGTGTCTTCCTGTTGCTGGTGTTCTCCCGCCAACTGCACCCCTGTCTGCCTGCCCCTGGGTGCTGAACAGGAAAAGGTATAAGAAAGAGACAAACATTGATGAATGGTGTCAAACAAATAAAATACTTTTAAAGAACGAGCAAAAAACACTTATGTAAGCAACAATTACAATAACTAAATTGACCAATCTCATCTGGTCAACAGGTAGCATCGGGGATTCGCGGATCGACTACTTACTATTTATCAACACTAATCCAGTCTTCCATTCTGATTCCAGAATACTAACTAAGCCTAAGTACGACGTACCACCTGACTTAGCCCACCTATTCCAGGCGTGCCAATTGTACAATAGGTAAGCATTTCCACTTCTTTTAGTCCTCAACAATGCATATGGTCAAATGGAGGACACATCACTACCATTTTTGTATACACTAAATTTTTGGTTGATTGACTGATGCTGATGTTATGCTACTGTTAAGCCTATTACCGCTCATTGAACAAACTAGAAAAGGTTCTAATAAAGACTGGGGTAATGTCTAGCAGCACGTGATGTAACAGAGGGGGCATCACGCATACCACTAAAAAACTACAAACCTAAGTATCTTCCTCCCCTATCTCTTAGTGACAGGACAAAGTAAGAACTAGAGTCACTGTAGCATTACGTAACTTAATTTCTCTAAAATAAACTCTTACATAATCACGCTAAGTGAGCGCAAACGCAAAGTTGCAAACAAGTACGATTCGTAGTGCAGAAGAGCACCTGTGTCATAACAATCACAGAAGACTTTAAATCGTAATTTACCTGTAATGTAAGCAGCAGCATTCTAGCTGGTTGTAAAAAAAAGATATTCGCAATACATAACACAGAGCAGAAGAACATACACAAAGTAGTAATAATTAAATAGTTACTTACCAAGACCCGGGACCTCCACTCCTAGCAGGTCCATTAGGTCCTGCTCCCGGTCCAGCATATCGGATCACCGGTGCGTCAACTGGTTCTGGGTGCGCCAGACCCCAGAGCAGCGAAACATTTCCCCGCGCACCTTCGGCCACTGCTACTGACGCTCCTGGAGCCCGTACCCGGACCCAGGCCTGCCACCTGCTGCCAACGTTAAGGGGAGGTGGCACTGCACAAAGAAAACAAGTGCAGCCAACTCCACCTCCCCAAATAAGGCCCGTGCCTGCACCCCTAGTGGGCGCCAGGCGGTTTGCGGCTCTGGCTCCTGCGGTGAGCCCTACCCTTGGAAATGGTTCTGGGGTAGAGAGTGAGACGGGGCGGGAAAGAAAATGTAATAAAATTTAAACAGTAAGTAAAAGAAATGAAAAGAGCAGGCAATAGAAAAACACACAAAAAGTAGACAAAAACCAAAAATATGAAAGCACGAAAATAGTCAGTGAGATAATAAATAAAAAAGATTTTAAAAAGTGTCTTGAAACAAAGGATTGGAAAGATAGAGGGAGGTTTGAAATGCAGGCCCAAAAGCATATCAATAGAGTGAAAAACAAGATGGCCGCGCCCATTGCGACCAAGTGCGCAAGTTCGCGCAATATTTTCTCCCCGAGCACGCAAAAAGCGGCGCGAACACGTAAAAGCGTTCCCGAACAAGAAATACATACTGCGAACGGGCGTGAGCATGCATTGTGTGACCCAGAACAGGAAGTAAGCATTGCGAGTGGGCGGGACAAGTGAAAACAGATGGCCGCGCCCATGAGCGACCGCATGGGTAAGTTGGCGAGACATTTTCAACGCGATCACGCAGCAAATATCGCGAATGAGCCGGAAAAAAAACGTCCTCATCTTCGCGATATTTCTGCGTGTTCACAGAGATTTTAAACATTTTTACGATAGTTTGCGAAAGTGAATTTCGCAAATTCCACCCACCCCTATTCTAGACCCCGTTTCTGAAACACACCCAGGCTCTCACTCTCTGCCGGTGGTGCCTGGATGGGCGCAGACATTCCCCTCACAAATCTGTGACCCACGGCACAACGGCGTCCTGGCCATGGGAGCCGCCACATTCAATTTGCATTATCTGTGTATGATGGGCAAGAGCAGGGCTCTTTCTGTGATCTAGCGACTAGAACGTGGCAAAGGAGCAGGGCCACGTCTGTAAACCTGGACTGAAAGGGCGCTTAGGGTAAGCGCCCTCCAGGTCATGTTCTACATTTTGGGAAACAATAATAAAAACTATAAAAATATATATTGCACTTTGCTAGAATATAATTTCACTCAGAACAAATTAGGGTATGAAAACCCAAGGCACGTGTTCTTTTTGCAGGCGTAAAAGCAAATCTAAATGTTTCCATAAATTTCACCATCCAATGTGTAGCTAAATTTCCTGGTCAAAAAAAGGAACACATCAACAGCATATATTTTAGAATTACTCCTGTTTTGTAATAGAAACCATTTTCTACAGCTGCAAATGCAAAAAATGTCAATGCCATCAGCGTCAATTGCATTCATTTTTAAGAAGAGATTATTTAATTTAGAGGGTGGCAAAATAAACTTGTTTCTCTACTTTTTTGCACTAAAACAATTTATTAAAGCTCAATTTAAAATACAGAGTAGATTCACCCAGGCGACCATTCACAAACCAAACAACCCTTTAAGTGCCCCAAGACCAGGTGTAATCTGTTGGCAAAGAAACACTTGGCACACTGTGTAAAGTAATCAATGAAGAGTGTGTTTGAGGGCGTTAAAAAGATGCACACGAGACCAGAGGTCCTTGCACCTGATAAGTGCTGCTCTTTTCATGGCGCCCAGAGGAATATATAAATAAATAATCCTAATTATCATACACACGTCATTGCATACTTAAAGTAGCATGGTACACATAAATACTTAATTTAAAAAAACTTCCATCCAAATACAAGTCATATCATTTTCGCTTAGTTCACTTTTTGTTTTTTACTTGGGTCTATTTCTCGGCTTCTCCTCATTATGAATCAAAAAAGCGAGTTTCAAGTGCATGTTTTGTTCCGATTTCTTTTAAAATACAGTACTATTCTCGAGCTAGAAATCTTGACTCTCACTTCAACTGAGCCCGGTTTTGTTTTTGACGTATAAATAATCAAATAGTTCTTCTAGAGGATTTTCCTAAGTGCTGTCAGGAAGATAAAAAACAAACATAATCGTGAACCCGGTGTTTCGCTGAGGTGTAGTGGAAATTCAGTTCAACCAGGCAACGGAGGACACGAGCGTCTGTGCAGAAGTCCCTGTGGGTACCCGGCCTTCCCTAGGCCGAGGATTGCACTGAGGGGCGGTGTGCTTGGGAGGGCTGAGTAGCCGGCCACACTGCAGGATCATGGAGCGCAGCCCGTCCAGTGCATCGTTCAAGTCGTGCATGACCCAGGCACTAACTCATGGCAAGTACAGAGGAGGTCATGCTCATTACAGTGGTACCCCAACACACAGTGTTCCCTCTTGTATGTAGGTGTTTTCACTGTATTCTTAGTGTCTTTTAGCATAGCACTGGCTCCGGTCCTGGTTAGTCAGAGTCATTTACTACCAGTACCTCTCACTAAAAAGTTGGGGGCACAGGAGGACTTTCCGCTCCTCTGTTATTTCTTTCTGCACATCCTGTGCTTCTTCCTGCACTTTTCTTCATCTTTCTGTTACCTCTTTCTGCATTTGTCTTTCTTCTTGCTGCAGTGTTCTTATTCTTTCTTCACATGTCCTAACTTTGCAGGCATAGTTAGAAATTATCATTTACAAAAACTTTGAAATTCACTGAAAAAAACAGAGGTTTCAGACATGTTATAGTTTGAAATTAGCATTTAAAAAACCATTGAAATTCACTGAAAAAACCATAGGTTTCAGGGACGTTATAGTTAGTTGAACATTTCACTCGTACAAAACCATAGAATTCACCCTTTATAGTTAGTTCAGCTATGTGTGACGTCATCAGCGGTGCATTGCGGTGGTGCGAGTTATAGTTAGCTGATCTAACTATAACGGGGGAATTTGATGGTTTTGTTCGCGTGAAATATCCAACTAACTATAACGTCCTTGAAACCTATGTCTTTTTCAGGGAATATATATATATATATTCACTGAAAAAACCATAGGTTTCAGGCCTTATATAGTTAGGAATTAGCATTTAAAAAACCTTTAAAATTCACTCAAAAAACTATAAGTTTTAGGTGTGTTATAGTTTGCTGGACATTTCACTCATACAAAACCATTGAAATTGCTCCTATAGAGTTAGTTGTACTAACTATATTTCGCGCACCCGCAATCCACTGCCGATGATGTCACATATTACATCATTCATGACATGGTCAATGACATCACTGATGACATCATCCAGTGAATGTGGTTTGCTTCATTATTTAAATGTGCATTATATATATAGCAATTTGCATTGGAGAATGAGTGGATATATAAAAATAAATATTTGGATGGAGGATTTAGTAGCAGTGTAATTGAGTGTTTACTTGACCAATTTACAGTGTCTCACTAAATATAGTGGATAGTGACTAAACTGTGTGAATATCTGTATCACTTTGTCAGTTGTTGTGTAAACTGGTTCTCCAGTTGGTTACTAGCTATGTGAAAGTCTATATTAGTTATTGATTAGTTAACTGAGTATTTGTATGGGAGAGGGAATGTGTGTGTGGTTCAGTGGGGGGTGTGTGACTGCCCAAAGATGTGTGAATAGTTGATTCACTAGATATATGAAGTTAAAACTACATGTTCTAACAGTTGTTTGGGTGAGTGAATAACTTTATGGGTGTGGTAATGAGCAAATATATTTCTCAATGGTACATGTCCAACAAGCTAGAAAAATAAAAGGCAGTGTATGTGTCAGTTGTTGTATATAAATAAGTATACATAAGACTCAATGATTGTGTGAGTGACTGTATGGATAACTGTATACTTGTAATAATGATTTTATAATTCACTAAGTATGACTTTCTATCTAAATGAATAGATGAAGTTGTGTTTGTATAAGTGTGTAGCCAAGTAAATATGTAAGTATGATCCATTGTTTGCATAAGTGAGTAGGATGACTTCATATGTGAATAGGATGTGTGCTGGTGTGTAATGTCGACTATGTACAAAAGTTTTATATTGCCTCTTTGTTCGGATCAATAGTTGATGTCTGCACAATTTTACTTAAAAATACTGTATTTTATGAGGAAACAATTTTAACATTGTATTTTAAATGTATGTTTGTGCTTTTATGAGTTTAATACTCGAATAAAGCTTTTTTGTAATGTCGATATAGGTGTCTAAGTATTTTTGATAGTGTTCTATTTTTCATCGACAGCATGTATGAGTGAATCTACAGGTAAGTGATTAGATGTGTGTATACATCTATGAATCACTGAGCGGGCTTTAAGATACTTGTATTGCTGTGACAATGGATTCAAATATGATACTCTGTATTTTACATAGAGTGATGAAAGATTTTACTAGTGTATGAAAAGGTGTATGTGATTGTCACGTGGATGATGTCATCAGTGATGTCATCAGTGATGTCATTTGAGATGTCATCAGTGATGTCACTGACCATGTCATGAATGATGTAATATGTGACATAATCAGCAGTGGATTGCGGGTGCGCGTAATATAGTTAGTACAACTAACTATATAGGAGCAATTTCAATGGTTTTGTATGAGTGAAATGTCCAGCTAACTATAACATCCCTAAAACTTATAGTTTTTTGAGTGAATTTTAAAGGTTTTTTAAATGCTAATTCCTAACTATATAAGGCCTGCAACCTATGTTTTTTTCAGTGAATTTCAAAGTTTTTTTTAATGCTAATTCCTAACTATATAAGACCTGAAAGCCCACCAGGAATCTCCAGTATGCGCCAGGGGACTGCATTGCAGAGAGGTGTAATGAAGCCACGCCCCTTTTTACACCTCTCTGCAACGCAGCCCCCGTGCATGTTTGAAGAGGGGGAACTAATTCCCCTTGCATACTGGGGGCCCCTGGGGGCCAACTAGCCCACCTGGAACCTCCAGTATGCGCCAGGGGGCTGCATTGCACAGAGGTGTAATGAGGCTATGCCCCTTGTTACACCTCTCTGCAACGCAGCCCCTTGGCGTGTTTGCAGAGGGGGAACTAATTCCCCTTGCATACTGGGGGTCCCTGGGGGCCAACTAGCCCACCAGGAGCCTCCAGTATGCGCCAGGGGGTTGCATTGCAGAGAGGTGTAATGAGGCCCCATCCTTTTTTACACCTCTCTGCAACGCAGCCCCCGTGCATGTTTGAAGAGGGGGAACTAATTCCCCTTGCATACTGGGGGTCCATGGGGGCTAACTAGCCCACCTGGAACCTCCAGTATGCACCAGGGGGCTGCATTGCACAGAGGTGTAATGAGGCTATGCCCCTTTTTACACCTCTCTGCAAGGCAGCCCACTGGCGCGTTTGCAGAGGGGGAACTAATTCCCCTAGCATACTGGGGGTCCCTATGGGTCAACTAGCCCACCAGGAGCCTCCAGTATGCGCCAGGGGGCTATGTTGCTTTACCCCAGAGGGCAGCGGTCCCCGGGGCAGTTTGGGGTGGATTGGGCACCCCCCACACTTCTTTATCACTATGCCCCTGCGATTTGGTCCTCCTGGGGGGGTAATTTTTAAAAAAACATACTGGGTTTTAAAAAAATATATATATTGGCCTTGGGGGTCCTTGTGGAACCACCTTAGCAGGCCTAGGTGGTCAGGGTGTGTCTACCCTGTCCCCTTTTTGTGTTCTACACATTTGTTTTTCTGCATTCTTGTGCCTCAGTCTAATGAGCACAGATGGCTGCCAACACTTCCTGGTTTGGAGTGTTGACAGCCAATAAGCATGCAGCTTTCTCGGAAAGGTACGTGCACCATGCACGCACGGTAGCGCACCCCGCGATTTTTCGAAAAAAAATGTATATATTTTTTTCCTTGAGGGGTCCTTGTGGGACCCCCTGAGCAGGCCTAGGGGGTCAGGGTGCTTCTACCCTGCCCCCTTTTTGAGTTCTACACGTTTGTTTTTCTGCTTTCTTGTGCCTCAGTCTACCGAGATACAAGATGGCTGCCAACAATTTCTGTTTTGGAGTGTTGACAGACATTGGCAGCCAATCAGCATGCAGCTCGCGCACGCGAAGGTCCGCACACGTATATATAAATATATATATATTATAGTTAGCTGGACATTTTACTCATACAAAACCATTGAACTTCCCCCGTTATAGTTAGTTGTACTCAATATAACTCACACGCCCGCAATACACTGCTGACGATATCCCATATTACATCATTCATGACATGGTCAGTGACATCACTGCTTACATCACTGATGACATCTCAAATGACATCACTGATGACATCACTGATGACATCATCCAGTGAATGTGGTTTGCTTTGATATTTAAATATGTATTATAAATACACTACTTTGCATTGAAGAATGAGTGGATATATAAATATAAATGTGTGGATGGTGGATTTAGTAACAGTGTCATTGATTGTTTCCTTGACTCATTTGTAGAGTCTCACTATATATAATGTGTAGTTACTAAACTGTGTGAAAGTCTTTATTGCTTTGTCTTAATTGCTATGTTAAAGACTATATTTTTTATTGGTTTCTTAACTGAGTATTTGTATGGGTAAATGAATGTCTATGTGGTTTGGTGGGGGGTGTGTGATTGCCAAAACATGTGTGAATAGTTCATTCAGTAGGTATATGAGGTTAAGACTACATGTTCTAACAGTTGTTTCAGTGAGTGTATATGTTTATGGGTGTGGTGGTGATGAAATATTTCTCTCAATGGTACATCTCCATTAAACTTGAAAAAAGGCAGTGTATGTGACAGTTATATCTAATTAAGTGTGCCTAAAACTTAGTGATTGTATGAGTCACTATATGGATAACTGTATACTTGTAATAATGATTTTATAACACACTAAGTGTGAGTTACTATCTATATAAATAGTTGAAGTGGTGTTTGTATATGTTTGTAGGTGAGTAAATGTAAGTATAATCAATTGTTTGCATAAGTCAGAAGGATGTCTTTATAAGTGAATACAATGTGTGCTGGTGTGTAATGTTGAAATAGGTGTATAAGTATATTTGATAGTGTTCTGTTGATTATTCACTGCATATAACACTGAATCTATAGGTAAGTGATTAGATGTGTGTATAGTTCTATGAATAACTGAGTTGGTGTTTAGAAATTTCTATTGGTGTGTCAATGGTTTCAAATATGGCACTTTCTATTTTACAGTGAGTGATGACAGATTATACTAGTGTGTGATGAGGTGTATTTGATTGTCACATGGATGATTTCATCAGTGATGTCATTTGAGATGTCATCAGCGATGTCATCAGTGATGTCACTGACCATGTCATGAATGATGCACTTTTTGTGACTTTCCGGTGGCGCAGAAGACTGATTGATATTTATCAGGCAGGACTAAGCCACTTTTTGTAGCGTAATCCTGCCTGATAAATATCAGTCCCTTTAACGCAGTGTCCTGTGTTAAAGGGGTGTGCAATGGGTGTTGCTGGGGGCGTTCCCAGCAGCATCCATGGACTTGAGTAATTTATAGCATCCTCAAATTCAGTCTTTCAAAAATTCCAAAGTATAGGACATGGTAATCCAAATCCAAAAGTCATAAACCGTGTCCGTGGGTCATATCTTCCCAAACACAGATATTCCGAACGATTGAAAATGACTTTCTTGAGAAACATTTGGATTTGGATTATCATGTGATCAAGGGAGGGATCTCCCGAAACGCGTAATGGCGGCAATGGCTGATTAAAGAACTTGCACGAATTTTGGGTCCACGCTCGTTTTTTTCCATTTGGAGTGGAGTGAAGACGTGACAATCTAGGATATATATATATATATCTATATATATATAGATATATATATATATATTACCTACTGGCGGTCGCCAGTAGGTATATATAGTTAGGATTTTTTCCCTATGGGATTTTTGAAAATTCTATGTCTAATAACTTTGGCGTTTGTGGACGGAATTGGCTGAAATTTTCTGGAAAATGGAACATTTTGTTTCTGAGCAGCCCCTGAAAATTTGGGGGGTGTTCGTCCAGGGGGGGCCGAGAAAAAAGGGGGGTCCCAAAACGTGTTTTTAACATTGAGTTTTCCATAGGGCGGTTGGCCTCACTTTTAGCCCGAACGGCTGAATGGATTTCCATGAAACTTGGCAAAATTGTAGGGACTGGTAGCCCGATGTGCCTTTTCTAGGTCTCAATATATGTGCTCCAGTGGATTTTGAGAAATTAACGTTTAAAAAAAGATATATATCTGTAAGCGCGATCCGGGCAGCGCTCCGGTCCGCGGACCTTAAGCGTAACGGAACTTCGCGTAGCGAAGCTGATTGGCTCTCCGTTGTCTGTCAACATTCTAAACAGTCCGGAGCGGCCGCCATCTTGTCTCTCGGGAGGATTGAGAGACAAGAGGAGGCCAAAACAAAGGTGGAAATAACCATAAGGGGGCATAGTAGATCCTCCCTGATCCCCTAGGTTTAATGTGGAGGCTTTAAAAGGGCACCGCGGGGCAAAAATAAAAATATTTTTTTGTTGTTTTTTTTCGTGGTTAGCGCCCGGTCCGCGAACCGGGAAGCGTTCTAGGCAGCGTACTATAATGAAAAATGAATGATAGATTTTTCAAATACTGTATGTTAATTGATTGTTGGTTTTGTTGATTATTTTTTAATTTTTTTATTTTTTAAGCAATTATTTATTATTGTGATTGTGTTTCAACATTTAATAACATTTCTAACATTTCACTAGTTTATGAATTACATATAAAAATGATTAAAGACTCAAATAATTTTTTAATATTACATATAATTTTATTTTTCGGATTGTTTTTCAAAATTTAATAGAATGTCTAACATTTGACTGTCAGATATGTCCTCTTGTTGAGTGAACATAACTTCCCACATTTGACCGTCATCATAATGAAGTAAATGATCCACAGATTCTACACATTGAACTAATTCATGGTCCCGTGATTCATCCATGAAATCTGAGTCATCATTGTCCTCAATATCTTTTTCTGTGTTGTTCTCCAGAACAATTTCGAAGGAAATATTCTGCTCTCCTTCCATTTTCTTGCTGTAATTTGCATAAAAAATAAATATATCAGTAGAGATAGGGCACTGTTGGGTTTAAGTTCAGACAGGTACTTGTGAGTTTATAACAGAGAAGTAATCTATGGGCACTGTATGGTTTCAGGCGTGAAGTAGTACTATTAAAAAGTGCCTGTGAAGAAGCCTAAGTAAATTCATAATTATACCACAGAAACCTAAATCAATCCATAATTATAATAAAGAAGCCTTTCTCAATGTCTAACTCTTACAGAGGGATAGTATATAACTATCTGAAAATGTTTTCAATTTTATAAAATAATATCTCACCTTCTAAAAAGAAGTTTAAGTTGTGAGTGAAAATGATCTTGCAATGTAATTCAGGAAGTAGTAGTCAAAATGGCTGTGTTTCTCTCTCTTTCTTTATATATATTCAGGTACATAACCAATCAAATGTCAGGTAAAAAAAGTAGAAAATGAAAGTAACATTTTCATTGGTTGTCAATTCCAACACTTCAGATGTGTTTTGAGAAGTAATTTACCTCAGGGTATTTAGAGAGTTCTACAGGTTAAATGGTTAAATGGAATTCCAATCAAATTTGTGAAAATGGTAGGGATTGGTATGTAGTATGAGCTAATCTATATTTGGTGAAATTGTCTCCAGTAGATTTTCTGTGAACTACTTTCCCACCTTTTTTGATGGTGCGCTTCCCAGGGAGCGACCCGGTACGCGAACTGTTGAGCGCCCCGGTTCGCGAACTTTAAGCGTTACGGGAGTCCACCATTTTGTATTTCGGTCGAATTAAGATACAAGATGGAGGGTAAATAATGTTCAGAATGGGTAGAAGGGGGCACGGTAGAGTTATCTTGACCCCCTAGGTTTTGTGAGGGTGGCTGAGGAGGCTTATATGTGCGAAAAAAAAACATTTTTTTAAAAAATTTCGCGAGGTTAGCTCCCGGTTCGCGTACCGGGTAGCGCCCCAGGGAGCGTACTTTGTTGAAAATTAGTGAAAAATGTTAGAGTAAAATAATAATTGTGAGTGATTAGATGTAGGGTAGCTCTGAGAAGAGCTTTTGGGTTTATGGTACATTTAGGTACTTATAAGTAGGTACCAATGCACATTCTTAAATTCAGAGTGAAAACTCTGTTGCCCTCATCTGAGAAGTGAACTCCATCTCCTCTGTAGATATCTTGCATGTAGTAACGCAAGTTATTGTTGTACAGGGAGCCCATTCCATGGTCTCTCATGTAAGCTGAAACAGATTTGTTTACATGCTTCCTCGACTTCTCAATTTGTGGACAAAATTGGTTTGACCACCTCCATTTCTGTCTTTGGCATATATTTGAATATACCAAGGCAGTCTGAGGAAAAAGTGCCATTAATTGCTCAAAGGTGTCCTTTAAAAGCATTTCCAGACCTACACCAGTCAAAGTGCCCAAGTCATTACCTCCACAGTGCACAATTAACAGGTCAGGTTTGGGCAAATGCATAAAGGTTTTCACCAATGGTATCAATTGGTGACATTTTAATCCTCTGTGGCCAAACCACTTAATTTCCACATCTTGTAAATTGAGGTTAGGTAATTTCCTGTTTTCAACGTACTTTTGAGCCCAGTGAATATAACTATGTCCAACAATCCAGACAGAAAACATGGTGAGAGAAGGTTCTCCTGCAGTCAGATGAAGTGTGGCAATGAAATGGCAGTTGAAAAAATGAGAGTTTAAAATGAAAAAAACTGTGGAGTTTCTGTGTTCATGAAGCAGTAACAGTGATTGGTGGATTTTGATTGCTGAAAACAGAAAGTTAGGGTGCACGGATGTGTTCTTTGAAAGATGTATTTTGAATGGTCAATAAAAAATCATTAAATGAAAGAATGCACTGGATATGCAGGTGCACTGAGAGTTCAGAGTTCAATTGCAAGAAAGTTGTGTGAACTTGCAAACACCAGAAGTCTTCCAAGAGGTGGTTGCCATGCAGAAAAGACAGAAAGGGCAGAGGGGGGAAGGGTTTTCATTTGAAAAAAAGTGAGGGAAGAGTTTTGATTGGGTGACATGAGAAATATGTGTGAAGAATTACAGCATTTCTGTGCTTTTGATAGCTGCAGACTCTGGAGTGCATACCTTTTGCTCTGCTGAAGACAAATTGGTGTGTTTCTGAGACTGTTTTCAAACTCAAAGTATTTGCTAAGGTGAGAAAATATTTCTTTAATTTAGATAGAGAATAGTGTGCTTTAAGGAGAAAATTATGAATTATGTGGCGCAAATTGCTTGTAAATATGCTCCCACATGTGCATGGAAAATTTTGATTTTGAATGTTTGTGTTACATAGCCATGTTAAAAGTGATACAAACATGCAGGAAAGGCAATGAAATAATGCTTTTATGTGTCTTAAGGACATTTTAAGTAATTTTGCCATGTGCAGTGTTTTGAAATTATGATTTGAAAATCGTTTTTGGGGAAAAGGAATTGATTTAAAATTATGACAAGGACATAATGGTGTATGCTTCTTTATAAGGCAATTGACTGTCCCTGATGTTATTTTTCTCATTTTAGTGTAAGACCTTTCTCTGTGGCGCAAATTGCTTGTAAATATGCTCCCACATGTGCATGGAAAATTTAGATTTTGAATGTTTGTGTTACATAGCCATGTTAAAAGTGACCCAACCATGCAGGAAAGGCAATCAAAAAACGCTTTTATGTGTCTTAAGGACATTTTAAGTAATTTTCCCATGTGTAGTGTTTTGAAATTATGATTTGAAAATCGTTTTTGAGGTAAAGGAATGTTGTTAAAATTTATGTGCGCCATATGCCCCCAAATTTCTTTTTCAGGGGTGCAGCAGGGTGTTATTGAGACACCCCTGCAGCTTTGGAAAAATTCCTAATTTGTGATGAGCACATTGTTAATCGCAAATTGCACCTTCATTTATATGAGCCTCCTAGCCCATGGAAATGAATGGGTAATTTGCAATTAGCAATTTTCTCATCGCAAATTTGGAATGGTAAAGAATCGCTATTTATTCCTTAAAATTCGCTTTTTTGGAAATGCAATATAGTTATATGATACATATGGCGGTTGATGTCTAACAAGATAAGAAGCTTAGGCATACATTTATGATGACTGGCGCAATGAAGTAGAAATCACTTACTTCATTGGTAGAGCTTTACATGTATTATCTCCTCTGTATTCTTCATCAAGCGTAACTTTAATCTGCAATCCTGAGTAGGCCTCACTTTAAACAAACCTCTGGATAGGCCACATCTTATTGTTATCCTGAATTAATCATTTAAAATGCTAGGGACAGATTTATGATAGGTGTATGCCTCTTTTGCGCCACTTAGAAAACATTGTCCATGGGGAAATGACTTAAAATGTCCTTAAGACACATGAATGTGTTTTTTTAAAACGTTTGCAATTTTTTTGGGTCACTTTTAACATGGCTATGTGACTCAAACAGTCAAAATCTAAATTCGCCATGCACAGGTGGGAGCATATTTACAAGGAATGTGCTCCATGGGGAAAGGTCTTATAATGTAATATGGGAAAAATGACATCAGAGACACTGAAATGCCTTATAGAGAAGCATACACCATTATGTGCTTGTCATAAATTTGCAAACCATTACTTTTCCCCAAAAACGATTTTCAAATCATAATTTGAAAACACTGCACATGTGGAAATGACTTAAAATGTCTGTTATTCAAAATGTGCGATTCCTTAAATGCAATGTATCAAACAAAAAATATGTAAAAAATGATATTAAGGATTTGGAAACTACCACCAACTTCTAGTTTGTGGTAATTTGCGAATTCTTTTCAAAAAGCATTTTTTTCCAAAAAACAAAAGGTCCCATATGACGCCCATACATGCCCTTAGGGCATGTAGGTGTGCCATATGCCCCCAAATTTATTTTTCAGGGGTGCAGCAGGGTGTTCTTGAGATACCCCTGCACGCTTGAAAAAATTCCTATTTTGTGATGAGCTAATTGCTAATCGCAAATTGCAACCTTCATTCCTATGAGCCTCCTAGCCCATGGAAATGAATGGGTAATTTGCAATTAGCAATTTGCTCATTGCAAATTAGGAATAGTAAAGAATTGCTATTTATTCCTTAAAATTTGCTATTTAGGAAATGCAAAATAGTTTGATGGTACATATGGTGGTTCATCTGTAACAAGATAAGAAGCTTAGGGATACATTTATGATGACTGGCGCAATAAAGTGGACATTACTTACTTCATTGGTAGGCCTTTACATGTATTATCTCCTCTGTATTCTTCATCAAGCGTAACTTTAATCTGCAATCCTGAGTAGGCCTCAACTTAAACAAACTTTTGGATAGGCCACACCTTATTGTCATCCTGGATTAATCATTTAAAATGGTAGGGACAGATTTATGATAGGTGTATGCCTCTTTTGTGCCACTGTGCGTCACTTTTATGATGCAACGGCGGTGCTAATTTGCAATTAGCAATTTGCTCATTGCAAATTATGAATGGTAAAGAATTGCTATTTATTCCTTAACATTTGCTATTTAGGAAATGCAAAATAGTTTGATGGTAGATATGGTGGTTGATCTGTAACAAGATAAGAAGCTTAGGGATACATTTATGATGACTGGCGCAATAAAGTGCACATTACTTACTTCATTGGTAGGCCTTTACATGTATTATCTCCTCTGTATTCTTCATCAAGCGTAACTTTAATCTGCAATCCTGAGTAGGCCTCACCTTAAACAAACCTCTGGATAGGCCACACTTTATCGTCATCCTGGATTAATCATTTAAAATGCTAGGGACAGATTTATGATAGGTGTATGCCTCTTTTGTGCCACTGTGCGTCACTTTTATGATGCAGCGGTGGTGCAAAAGATTTGCTATGAGGCGACAACATTACAAATTGATGCATTTAGGCAGATATGTCATGGTGTAAAAAAAACGTACCACATGAAACCGATGCAGCAGTGATGCAAAAGATGCACCATGTCGTAAGACAGGCCTCACTTGGGGCCATATGTATCAAGCTAATTAGCATTCGCAAAGATCAAAATTCTACGAATTTTGGCCTTTGCGAATGTTAATTAGACAAATGGTATGTATCAAACAAGTTTGATGCAAAATAAGGAGTAGCAAAATTTGCTATTCCTTATTTTGCGATTGCACTGAAGGATTTGCAAATTTTGTGATTCCTTAAATGCAATGTATCAAACAAAAAATATGTAAAAAATGACATTAAGGATTTGGAAACTATTGTGGTAAATTGGTGGTAATTTGTGAATTCTTTTCAAAAAGCTTTTTTTAAAAAAAACAAAAGGTCCCATATGACGCCAACACATGCCCTTAGGGCATGTATGTGTGCCATATGCCCCCAAATTTCTTTTTCAGGGGTGCAGCAGGGTGTTCTTGAGACACCCCTGCACCCTTGGAAAAATTCCTAATTTGTGATGAGCAAATTGCTAATTGCAAATTAAACCTTCATTCCTATGAGCCTCCTAGCCCATGGAAATGAATGGGTAACTTGCAATTAGCAATTTGCTCATCGCAAATTAGGAATGGTAAAGAATCGCTATTTATTCCTTAAAATTCGCTATTTAGGAAATGCAAAATATTTTGATGATACATATGGCAGTTCATCTCTAACAAGATAAGAAGCTTAGGGATAGATTTATGATGACTGGTGCATCACCAGGGATGTGCCAGTCATCTTGCGCCGCTGTTCCGCCACCCATGGTGTGCTGCATTTACAATGCGGCGCAGCATGGGGCAAAAACGGCACAGATGCTTGACGCATCTGTGCCGTTAAGGTGGCGCATTGCTGGAGTTGTATCGCAAGTGCGATGCAGCTCCAGCAAGGCTCAGGGGTGCACCATCTCCACAATGTTGCGTCAAGACCTATGCCTGCTTCAAGCAGGCGCAGGGTTTTGACACAGGTTTCTCCTATCTGATTGTAAATGCGGCACACCATGGGTGGCAGAGCAGTGGTGCACGTTAACTGGTGCATGCCTGGGATGTGCCATTTAACATAAATCTGCCCCTTTACATTAAAGTATGTGCAGGGGACACAGAGTCGGTGAGGCTTATCCAAGGTTAAGAAGAGATGAGTCCTGTTCAGTGAAAAATTAGACATAGGCTTCACCTGCTCAGCATCGCTGGACATGGCTAAATAATAGCTGCAAAATGTTACTCTTGTTAAACAATTTTACTATTATAATCTGTGAGATTTGTCTCTTACTCTGCAACATCTCATTGTTGTTATCTTTCTTTAAAGATAAAGACAACCTCAACATGAGCGACAATCTGCAATCAGTTGATTTTGACCTCATCATTGAACTTGTAATTGAAACATCAGTGGATGTTGATCCATTGGATGATTTAAATCCTGAGGATGAAGAAGAGCGTGATGAGGATGCAGATTTGTCCGAATTATATGATATAGGATGGGAAGCTGACCTGCTTGAGCCTTTGGAAATATAAACATTTATTTTTAAAATGTATAATTAATAAAAAGTAAAAAGGTAAACCGTTTAATTTAAAAATAAAGACACCTTCAAAAGCAGGTTATGTGTAGTGTCTTCAATAAAATATTAAAATATGCTCATAAAATTAGATCAGATTCACATATAAAATAGCATAGGTAAGATAAATATAAATGTCATTTCTTTTCTGGTATTTCTGTATTGTAAATTTGCCAACGACTAAAAAATCTTCTAATTAAAATGTCAAGTAGTGTGTTAAGTTTTTTATCACTGTTACTGATTTACTGTTTGGTAATAATGGTTAATAACATTATTTATTATATTTTTCCACAGATTCAATTGCAGATCATTTCAAGATTTCACCATGCCTACAATAGAAAGACAGAGAAAGGCTGCAAAACGTCAAAGACAGCAGGTGAAAAATAATACGCAGCAGTCCTCTAACAAAAAGATTTGTCAAGTCACGAAGAAAGCACCGGGTAAGAGCACAAAACACTTTATAAGAAATATGTGTAATAAAAAAAATATTACTACAGAAAATGTTTCAGTCCATAAAACGAGAAGGAAATCAAATGGAAAAGAAAGGCCAATGAAAAATGTTACTGCTAGAGCAAGAGATAACTCTGTGCATGATAGTAGAAGGAAACAACAGTTTAGGGAGATTCGTAAACGAATGTTCCGGAACAGGATAATTGGCAATTTGTTAAAAAATATTAAGAAAGGTCAACATAAACTAGTTTTTTATAAGACAAAAAAAAAAGTTGAGAAAGTTATTGATCAGGCATTTGAAATTAAACGTAAGTTATTTATTTTGATAATCAATACAATTAGGAAGCTAAACAAGGCAATTTTTGATTTCAAAAGAAATAGTAGATGGAAGAGAATAGTTAATCGTAGTAATTTTTGTGAAGTTTTTTCTGGAGAATGGATGCATAGTTCAAGCTGTGAGGCATTTTTTAATGAGGAGAGTTATTTCCAGGATAATGATTTGGTGCATGCAGTTGACACCAGTGGTCGTGCTTATGAAGTGAAAGATGGTTGTCCAGTTGAAAAAGAAAAACTTGTGACAACAGAGGCAGAAGAGGTGTTAGGTAATGAGGTTTTATGAAGACGTGCTAAGGGTCCTGTGTACACCTGGAAGTGTAGTAGTATTTGCAGTGTGCGACAGGATTCCATCAATTTGCTTTGTGATTTTGTACGGTCATTTAATAAGAAAAGTTTGAAGCAGAAAATGATGCTGTTGCAAGAATTAGATCCTTGCAGAGTAAGAGAAGTGACAGGTTTGCATGGACATTCACTGGCTTGTCTTTCCAGGAGAGTATGCCAGAGTGTTTTTCATCATTTCAGGATGCTAGCAGTGCATCATAACAAAGTGAGGAAATTAGTTAGAATGTTGTATTATGCTAAGAGTCCAGCAATTATGCTTAAACAATTATGCGCTGCTCTTTTGCATGGTTCTGAAATAGATGTGAAGAATATATGTGAAGAAATTGAGTTTTGTTACTTTGGAAGTAAAGAGGAGAATGTTGAAATTGAGCAAGAAGAAGAGGGTCTTGTGGAAGATAGTGTACAGGTTTCCAGTACAGATAATTTCCAGAGGGAAATTGCGACGTTTGAGGTGAAATCAAGTGAGAGGCCGAATTTCACTTGTGTGTGTTGTCGACGCACTTATTATAAGAATCAGACTAAGTTAGTGGATTTATATGCAAAAAGTGAAAGGGAAAATAATAGTGAATGGAAGGATTTTGCAACATACTTGATGGTAGAAAATTGTTTTGATTTGGGATTCGATCAACGTGTGTGTACTTATTGTTCTTGCAAATTAAATCAAAACCAGATGCCTGCTAGAGCAGTTCATAATAATCTGGAATTGGTTGAGATTCCTTCTGAATTGAAGGATTTAAATACTTATGAATCTATTTTGATTCAAAGTATCCATCCCTTTCAGGCTATTGTAAGAATGGAGCCAAAGACAGGGAAATTGCCTCCATCAGATTTACAGAGAGGATTAAAGGGAAGAGTTGTTTATTTGCCTCTAGATTTGAAGAAAAACATTAACACAATTGGAGTAGAAAAAGTGGAAGAGGAACCTCTGGTTATCTTAGTTAATGGGGTTCCGACAAAGAATAAGAAAATATGGCAAGATTTAGTAGATGTTAGGAAAGTTAAAAAGGCAACATTGTATTTGAAAAAAAATAATAAATACTATAAGAATGTATATGTGGCAGAAGAGGAAGTAAGTGAGGAAGAGGATAGCGATTTGTGTGCTGGTCAAATTGAGAAAGTAGAACCCTCTACTAGTGAAGAAATATATGAACATTATAGTGTTCATCCTTTGCATTCCAAGGAAGTCATGGGGAATGCTATTGAGTTGTTTCAAATGAAACAAGCCAAAGGGAGTCCCATTAGTGTTTGGGAGGAAAGTTTGGAAGCTCGGTGTTTCCCACAGCTTTTTCCAACAGGTCAGGGAGGAAGATATGATGAGCGACCTCATCAAATTCCTGCTTCTGAATACCGGACTTTGCGATTGTATGCAGGAGATGCTAGGTTTCGACAATGCATTCCTTATTTGTTTCATCTCCTGTTTGAAAGCGATCTGTCTGGACTGTCATATGCAGTGAACCACATCTTGAAAAGTGGTATACACATGCAAAACATCTCGGCAAGTGACTTTATGGATAAAGTCAATGTCCAAGATAGTATTTTGGATTCTCACCTGATTAATCTCATGGCGTGTCAGCGTGGTACTAATGAGTACTGGTACCGTCGTCATGGTGATTTAAAATGTATGCTGAGGAACTTAGGTACTCCCACATGGTTCCTCACTCTGAGCTGTGCCGAGTATGGCTGGGAAGACATACTTGAATTTCTACGAGAGGCAAATGCTAACGTAGATAACATCGAATTCAAGACACCCGGAGAACTGTGCTCTTTGGATCCAGTCAATGTATGTAGGTACTTCAATCATAGATTTGAAGCTATGATGTCTTTCATCATGAATAAGAAGAATCCACCTCTTGGAGAGGTGTTGGATTTCTTCTGGAGAAAAGAGTACCAAGCAAGAGGTGCTCCTCATATACATATGTTGCTGTGGATCAAGGATGCACCTAAATTTGGAACGGATCCAGAAGACTCAGTGATGAGTTTCATCCAACAGTATTCTACGTGTGCTGTTCCAAACGCAAAGGAGAAGAAAAACCTAAGAGAAAAAGTTCTGCATTTCCAAAGCCATCGATGTGGAAAGTACTGCCGTCGTAAATTCCGAAACAAAGACAAGTTCTACACTAAATGTCGTTTCGGCTTTCCACGACCGGTGATTTCTAAAGGAAGAGTAAACAGTTTGATGTCTTCGCTGCGACACAATGTCATGAAGAAATCACCTAAAAACACTTACAATTTGAAGAGGAACGAAGAGTCCAAGTACATCAACGACTACAACCCGGTGATTTTGTCCATGTGGAATGCTAACATGGATATACAGTTTGTGGCTGATAACTGTATGGCTGTGGCTCGGTATGTGACGTCTTACATCACCAAAAAAGAGAAGACAGAATTGAAGGATATGTGGGAGGACATTTCCCATGAAAAGAGCCTCAGCAAGAAGTTGTACAGTTTCAGTCTGAAGATGTTGTCGCATCGAGAAATCGGAGCGTACGAATGTTCTGACCGGTTGTCTTCAGCAAGTCTCTATGCCAAGTCCAGGAGTATCGTTTGGGCGAGTCTTGGTCTTGCAGCAACGCGTAATCGAGTTCTCAAACCTGTGCGGGAAATTGAGTATTTGGCGGAAAAGGAGCCAAACAGTACCAACATTTTGAAGACAAACATGTTGGATACATATTATCCAAATCGAAGCAGTCACCTCGAGAATGTTTGTCTGTATGAGGTTCTGCAAAATTACATATTCAAGAGGAACATCAAAGAAGATACTGAGAAAGGAGTGTATGCTGTAATAGGAAGTGAGGGATGTCTGGTCAAGCAAAGAAAATGCCACTTGGTAAACCATCGAAAATTGAGTGGTGAATCTCCTGAAAAAAAGGAGTTTTTCTATTTAGCACTTTTGCAACTTTTCAAGCCTTGGCGTGCAGAAGAGGAACTGCTTGGAGATTTCCTCTGTTACGAAGACTCTTTCAATGCCGCCAAGGAGACCATAGAATGTCCTGCTTTTCCCAAATATGTAGAAATGTTGAATGCGGAAATTGAGCAGGAAGCAACGATTGCAGCCGAGATTGCCAGAGACAGTTCTCAGGACAGTCAGAGTTCTGCTTCATTGAGTCAGGATCCACTAGGAGGACCTGTTATTGAAAATGAAGCTGCCACTGCTATGAATGAAGTGGAAAGAGCCATGGCACATGCTCAGGAGGATGCGGTTAACTTAGAAGAGTTGGAAAGACAACTCAACGTTGAGCAGAGGAAAATATATGACGAAGTTACCATGCAAATTGATCATGGATTAAGTCATGACAAGAAAGAGTGCTCATGTACGTCGTTGAAGCCTGTCCGACTGTACGTGAGTGGAGAAGCGGGAACTGGAAAAAGTTTCCTCATTAAAGCAATTTCATGCTATTTGCAGGAAAGGACAGAGTCATCGCTGTCTTGTGTTGTCACCGCTCCAACTGGACTGGCAGCACATAATATTAAAGGGATTACTTTACATCGTTTACTGATGCTGCCAGTGGAGCATGACAACAAATTACAATATCACAAGCTATCTGGAGATGCTTGTTTTGAAGTTTCAAGAATCTTGAGGAAAATGAAACTTCTTATCATTGACGAAGTAAGCATGGTTTCCAATGTCATGCTTGCCTTTGTGCATTTGAGGATGCAAGAAGTTCTCAAAACAGAGTATGATGTGTTATTTGGTGGCAAACACATCATTGTTTTCGGAGATCTTCTGCAGCTGACACCAGTGAAAGGGCAACCTGTGTTCAAAATGCTCACGCATGAAGATACCAGGAAGTGCCTAGGCAGCATTGGCAACGTCAATATATGGTTAAACTTCAATTATGCTGAACTGCATGAAAATATGCGTCAGGCGAAGGATGAAGTTTACAAGACTATTCTACAAGATGTTAGAATTGGAAAAGTGACCGAGCATGGGAAAGAAGCTTTACATGCACGATTACTGTCAAATTTATATCCAGAACAAGATGTTGTGCCTGAGAATATTTTTCAGAAAATTACTGAGAAGAAATCTGGAATATGTTTGATGCCAACTCTTGCAGAATGTGCCAAATTTAACAACAAAATGTTGCATTTAGAAAAGCAAGAGATTGTGAAACTGGAAGCTATTGATAGAGTAGAGCATATGGGATCAACAATTATTTTGTCTGAGAATCTGAAAACAAAATTGGATTCATTAGAGAAGAGTATATCTAAAACTGCAGGTTTTGAAAAGACTCTGAATGTGTGCTTGAACTGCCGTATAATTTTAAGAAGGAATTTACATGTTGAAAGAGGTCTGGTAAATGGATCAATGGGTAATGTTGTTGATTTTGTGAAATACAGAAATAGAGATGGAATTGAATTTTTAAAAATTAAATTTGATGGCATTGAGGAAGTACAGCTAATTGCTCGTTGTTCTGCTAGATTTTTGCTTGTAAAAGACTTATATGTTCGCCGTAAGCAGTTTCCTGTTTGCTTGGCATATGCGGTGACAATTCATAAATCGCAAGGTTTAAGTGTAGACAGTGCATTGGTGAATATTGGCAGTTCTGTGTTCAAGGAGGGTATGGCATATGTGGCATTGTCACGAGTTAGAACTTTATCGGGATTGTACTTGATTGAGTGTGATGTCACAAACATTTGTGCGGATCTAGATTGTGTTAAGGAATACAATAGGTTAAGAAGAGAGTATGCGCCACATTTGCCTCAGTATCCTTTGTTTGAGAAACGTGTGGTAGGCCGGAAACGAAGAAATGAGAACAATATTGGGGAGGTTGTAGCAAAAAGACAAAAAGTCAATGAACCTAAAATTACAAGCAGAAACAAAAAGGATTCTGTTGAAGATGTTGTTGGTTTTCAGTTTGAAAACAGTTCTGGTGTCAACTGCTATGCTAATGTAGTTGTTAATGTTTTGTTTTCTCTAAAATATGTAAAAGAAGAGATTGTGGTCAATTCTGATCAAAGATTTTGCAGTTTGTTAAATTCTGTGTTAGAGAAATGTACCACTGATAGAAGAAACATAGAAAGTGTGTCTGAAATTCGAAATCTGTTAGACAGATGTTCAGGCCAAACACAATTCTCTCAAAATATTCAGCAAGATTGTCAGGAGTTTTTAATGTATATGCTTGATGTATTACATGCTGAAGGTGTAGATGTAGATCAGCTGTTTGGGCTTTCTTATCAATGGCAGCATGACTGCGAGAACTGTATGGTATCAAGTACTACTAGTGTAGACTCAGAAAGATTTATATATTTAACTTTGCCAGACAGTAAATCAGTCTCCTTTAATAAGCTAGTAAAAGCAGCTGATCACAACATGGAGTGTAGCCAATGTAAATCTGAAATGATGTCCACATTATTTATACGAACATATGGCCAGTATGTCATTTTAATGTTCCAACGATGTAGGCCTGATGGAACAAAATTGACAACTTTAATTAAAAATGTTGTAGCTTCGCAGTTGTCAATATCAGGAAGGACTTTTGTAACTGCAGCAATTATATATCATGACGGCCCTTCAATAACATCAGGACATTACACAGCTTATTTAAAGTCTAGAAATGGCTGGTCATTCTGCAATGATTCTGTTTTAATTTTCAAAAAAAAATTGCCGTATGACCTTAAAAACTCTTACCTGGTGTTTTTAAAACCAAAATTTTAGGGAAATAATCTCGGGATGTGCTCTGTGGAATTTCAAGAAGTTCTAATGGCTCCTACACAATTTGGCCTTGAGGATAAGTGTAGTTCAGAGACATAACTTCTAACCATAGGACTGGACATTATGGAGAAATACGTGCACTTTGAATGAGTTCAGAAAAACTGTTTCTTTTTATAAACTAATTGAAGCAGCCAATCAAAACATGGAGTAGAGGGAATGTAAGTCTGCAATGCTGTCTACTGTTTTACATTGCTTTGTGATTAAAAGTGATGTAGAGAATTAAATAATTGTAGTAGTCATAGAGGTAGTGTAAGTCTGCTTGTATCAGTGTCATAGGAAAAGTAGAACATGACTGAGCAAGAAGGGGAAGATATTACTATTCCAGGATTGTGAAAATGATCTTCAACATTTTAATTCTGAAAGTTGCGGAAATGCCAAATGACGGGATTGGCTTACAAGAAATCCAAGAGTTATAAATTGCTCTGACCAGATTTGGCCTTGTGGAAAATTGTGGTAGAGAGCAAGAAGTCATTTATTGCATGTAACGTGTTTTTAAAAACGATGGAGATTTTCTTTCAGAAAGTGGCGGGCTGAAAGTAATAACAGCACAAAAGAGTGTAAGCTGTTCATAGGACATCCTTGGACGTCATGGAAAGTAAGTTAACTTTAAGGAGTTCTGAATTTTGATTTCTGATGTTGTATGGGTTTTTTAAACACAATCATTTTGATTGTGTTTTTTTTCCCCGCTGTTACATGATGAATACCTTCAAGTCACTGTTTTTAGTGAATTTTGATACATTCTGAGAACAGCAAAAATAAACCATTTAACATGTATAATTAATTCTGTACTGTTTGCATTTATGATGTATATGTAGAACTGTGTAGGAGGCATGGAGAAGGTGAGGCTTCTGTAAGTGTCAAAGTTGTTGCATGCAGTGCTGCACTTCTGCGTATTCTTTCATATGCTAGACTACATCTGCACAATGAGATACCTAATCAAAGGAAACGCAAGTGATGTGATTGAGAAATGAGCAAAATAAATTGCACGTATTTCAATTACATCACCTGTGTTTCCTATCATTACGAATCACATTGTGCCGATCAAGTTTAGGTCTGTCCAGGGAAACATAGGAGGTTTCTACTTTGTTGAAGAGTGCAGTGGACATGACTCACTTCATTGGTAGACTTTCACAGATATTATCTCCTCTGTACACTTCAACAAGTGTAAATCTCATCTTGAACTCTGAGTAGGCCTCACCTCAAACAAACCTCTGGATAGGAGACATGTTATTGGCATCCTGAAGCGACACTTTTCTGAAACAAGAGCAATGCAAAAGATGCACCATGTTTTAAGATAGGCCTCACTTCATCTGTATCAAGATACTGTTAGTTTAAAATGTATATCTTTAGGACTGTGTAGGGGACCTGGAGAAGCAGAAGCTTCTGTCAGTGTCAAAGTTGTTGAAAAACTATTTGTCCTTCAATCTTTTCCCTTGTCTTTTGTAATTTTTAAATACATGTTTTAATATTTTTCAAATGTTGGTTCTCTCTTTCACAGATTGAAAGTATAAAAATAAAAAGTGAGTAATTTAACGGCAATTATAAGGTAAATAGTTGTACTCTTTTCGTTACATTTCTATCACATTCACCTACTATTAGTTCCACTGCTTCACTTCTTTAACCCTCAGTTTCCTGCCTTTGGTACTTTCCTCATTCCTTTCTCTATTACCTACTTACTCAACTCCTTCCACTCTTTTTCTCAGTCCCTCTCTTCTCATAGTTCCTCAGTCTTGTTCACTCACTCCGTCTCTATTACTCTTAGTGTCTGTGAATTACTTACCCACCTTTTTTTTTGGACCGCTTCCCGGGAAGTGGCCCGGTTCGCAAACCAGCAGCGTTACGGGAGTCCACCATTTTGTGTTTCGATCGAATCAAGATACAAGATGGAGGGCAAATAATGTTCAGAATGGGTAGAAGGGGGCACGGTAGATGTATCTTGACCCACTTGGTTTTCTGAGGGTGGCTGAGGAGGACCATAGTTCTTCACTCTTGTTCACTCTCTCTGTTTCTATTAATGTCATTGTTTCTGACTGATCAAAAAAATTTTTTAAAAAAAAGAACAGTAACTATAAGGGAAGGAAACAGACAGTTATGTTAAAAGAAAGACAGCTATAGGGAGTAAACTAAGGATACTGTTACCCGCAATCCACTGCTGATGATATTACTGACCATGTCATGAATGATGTAATATGTGACATCATCAGCAGTGGATTGTGGGTAACAGTATCTCTTGTTTACTCCCTAGAGCTGTCTTTCTTTTCACATAACTGTCTGTTTCCTTCCCTTATACTTACTGTTCTTTTTTTAAAAAAATAATTTTTTGGGTTAGCTTCCGGTTCGCGTACCGGGTAGCGCTCCGGGGAGCGAACTAAGAGAAATAGAGGTTGGCAGAGTTCCAAATATTCTACCAATTTTTTTATAACGGGGAGGTAGTTCTGAAAAGAACTTTTTTTTAATGTTTTTGTTGTTTTATATTTTTTTTAGTATTTTTTGAACATTTTTTTACTTTTTTTGTATTTTCTGAACGTTTTTATATTTTTTTTGGTTTTTTTGGGGGGGGGGAAACAAAAAGATCCATTGGAAAGGGCTCAACAGGAGCAACAAAAAAAAAAGAATTTATTTTTTGGGGCATTTCGGACAAACATTAACATGATTCTGAATAGCTCGCATAATCAAAATGATGCTACTTTCCCTGTAGCAAATGAAATCGCCGCAGTGCACGCACACTTGCTTCACGTGCCCAAACAACATTTGAATGTTTGGGATCATCTCCCTCGCCTCTGGTCCCGACACCTCTGGAACAACCGATCTTCTTGCCATCGGAAGGGGATTTTGTTGCTCATCACGTAGCTGGGCAGCACTATAATTATTAGGATGCCACCTACTCATATGCCGATGCATAGTGTAGTTGCCGTAACTGTATTTTTTTTCAGTTCCCCTTGACAGTCTATCACCGCATATACGGCAAAACACGCAGCGTGCATTTACTTTTTTTTGCCCCTCAGGAAATTTATAGAATTGCCAAATGTAGTTCTCTTTTCGATTATACCTCCTGGGCTCCTCTGGCAAAAACCTTGGCTCTTCCTCCTCTTCCTCCTCTTCCTGTTCTTCCTCTTCTTGTTGTAAAATTACTTCAGCAGGTGGTCCTCTCTTCTTTGGATTTGGTGGAGGTGGTGGGTTAGAACCAGCTGAAGCCACTAATGAAGCCATGTCAGAATGCAAATAAAGGGTCTTTCTCTCACCAAGATGAAAGTCAGAGTGAGGAAAGAAGGAGGGGTTTTCATCATTTGGGAAAAGCAAAAGTTCTAAACCAATGAAAAGTGTTCATTTTAGATCACATGACCTAGTATTACATCATTAGGAAACCAAAAGTGAAATGAACCAATGAAAAGTGTTATTACCGAGTCACATGACCTGCTGTGTTTACGTTACGCGGTCGGCGCCGCGCCGCGGATCGCTTCCGGTTCGCGTACCGCTGCGCTTCCGGGTACGCTAACTTAGCACGTCATATGACGTATCACGCGAGAACGCGAAACGTCATGCTGACGCGACGCGACAGTTGCGCAAACGGAACGTTTACCGGTTCGCGGACCAGGTCGCGGCTCCGAATTGCGCTAACGGGAAGCTAACCGGTTCGCGTACCGGGAGCGAAACAATAAAAATAATTTAAAAAAAATTGTATTAAAAACATGTAAAAAATATTTTTCGATTTAAAGAAGAATACATTGTAAAGGTTTTGATATTTGCTATTAAAAAAACATTGAAATTCACTGAAAAAACCATAGGTTATAGACCATATATAGTTAGGAATTAGCATTTACAAAACCTTGAAAATTCACTGAAAAAACCATAGGTTATAGACCATATATAGTTAGGGATTAGCATTTACAAAACCTTATTTTACTCACACAAAACCATTGAAATTCCATATATAGTTAGTTGTACTAACTATATATCGCGCACCCGCAATCCACTGCTGATCATGTCACATATTACATCATTCATGACATGGTCAGTGACATCACTGATGACATCTCAAATGACATCACTGATGACATCACTGATGACATCTCAAATGACATCACTGATGACATCTCAAATGACATCACTGATGACATCACTGATGACAATACCCAGTGACTGTATTTTTCTGTAAAGTTAAAATATGTCTTGAGTGGATGTATAAGTGTCTGGATGAAGGATTTAGTAGGTGCATGACTGACTGTATGAGTGAGTGATTAAATGTGTCTCACTGAGTGCATGGGTTAGTGACTAAACTGTCTTAATTTGTGCATCATTATGTCTGTTGTTCTGAAAACTGCTGCATGTGTTGTTCAGTAGCTATATGAGTAACTATATGGGTTATTGATTGGTTGCCCAAGTATTTGTATGGGAGACTGAGTGTATGTGTGGGTGGCTGGGAGGTGTATGACTCTGTGCATAGATGTGTGAGCAGTTGATTCACTAGATGTATGGGTTCAAAAGTGCATGTGGAAACAGCTGTATGGGCGGTTGACTGTGTGCATCAGTTTATTGGTGAGTGAATGGATATCTCAGTGCTACATGTCAAAGTAAGTACATATGTAAAACACAGTACATGTGAGACTTGACATATATAAATAACTGTCCATAAGAGCCAGTGAATGTGTGAGTGGCTGTATGCATCATTGTGAACTTGTATCCAGGATTGTATAAGAGAGTAAATATGTTTTAGTATATGTTTGAATAAGTAAGGTGTGTATAACTGAATAGTTGGGAAAATGGAGGTGTGATTGATTGTTTGCATGACTGACTAGGTGTGTGTGTGTAACTTCATGGATGAATGACAATCTGTGAGTCTGTGTTTACACTGAGTGTATCTAAGGTTATATTAGAGTCTGAAGAGGTTCATCGTATTATCACATGAATGATGTCATCAGTGATGTGATCAGTAATGTCAAATGAGATGTCATCAGTGATGTCATCAGTGATGTCATTTGAGATGTCATCAGTGATGTCATCAGTGATGTCATTTGAGATGTCATCAGTGATGTCATCAGTGATGTCATTTGAGATGTCATCAGTGATGTCATCAGTGATGTCACTGACCATGTCATGAATGATGTAATATGTGACATGATCAGCAGTGGATTGCGGGTGCGCGATATATAGTTAGTACAACTAACTATATATGGAATTTCAATGGTTTTGTGTGAGTAAAATAAGGTTTTGTAAATGCTAATCCCTAACTATATATGGTCTATAACCTATGGTTTTTTCAGTGAATTTTCAAGGTTTTGTAAATGCTAATTCCTAACTATATATGGTCTATAACCTATGGTTTTTTCAGTGAATATATATATATTCACTGAAAAAACCATAGGTTATAGACCATATATAGTTAGGAATTAGCATTTAAAAAACCTTATTTTACTCACACAAAACCATTGAAATTCCATATATAGTTAGTTGCACTAACTATATATTGCGCACCCGCAATCCACTGCTGATGATGTCACATATTACATCATTCATGACATGGTCAGTGACATCACTGATGACATCACTGATGACATCTCAAATGACATCACTGATGACATCACTGATGACAACATCCAGTGACTATGTTTCTGTAAAGTTAAAATATGTCTTACATATTGAAGAATGAGTGGATGTATAAGTGTCTGGACGAAGGATTTAGTAGGTGCATGACTGAATGTATGAGTGAGTGATTAAATGTGTCTCACTGAGTGCATGGGTTAGTGACTAAACTGTCTTAATTTGTGCATCATTATGTCTGTTGTTCTGTAAACTGCTGCATGTGTTGATCAGTAGCTATATGAGTAACTATATGGGTTATTGATTGATTGCCCAAGTATTTGCATGGGAGACTGAGTGTGTGTGTGGCTGGCTGGGAGGTGTGTGACTCTGTACAGATCAATGTGTACTTGTATCAATGATTGTATAAGAGAGTAAGTATGTGTTAGTATATGGTTGAAAACGTAAGGTGCTCTATGTTTAACTGTATAGAGTAGAAAATGGAAGTGTGATTGATTCTTTACAGGACTGACTAGGTGTGTGAGTAACTCCATGGATGAGTGGCAGAGTGTGAGTGTCTGTATAGGTGTATGAGTGCATATGATTGTGTTGTAAACATGAGTGATTGTATGTATGAATGATTGTATGGGTGAATGAGTGAATGTGTGTGTAGACGTAGGAATCAGTGAGTACGTATGTAGTAACTAGTATTGGTGTGTCAATGGTTTCAAAAATTATACTCTGTTTTTAACACTGGGTGAAACAGAGGTTATATTAAAATGTGAGGAGATGCATTGTATTGTCACATGAATGATATCATCAGTGATGTGGTCATTGATGTCAAATGAGATGTCATCAGTGATGTCATCAGTGATGTCATTTGAGATGTCATCAGTGATGTCATCAGTGATGTCACTGACCATGTCATGAATGATGTAATATGTGACATCATCAGCAGTGGATTGCGGGTGCGCAATATATAGTTAGTGCAACTAACTATATATGGAATTTCAATGGTTTTGTGTGAGTAAAATAAGGTTTTTTAAATGCTAATTCCTAACTATATATGGTCTATAACCTATGGTTTTTTCAGTGAATTTTCAAGGTTTTGTAAATGCTAATTCCTAACTATATATGGTCTATAACCTATGGTTTTTCAGTGAATTTCAATGGTTTTTTAATAGCAAATATCATAAGCTGTCGAATGTCAAGTACGTGGTAAGAATTTTTTTTTTCGTGTTTATGCACACTGATCTGCTTTGATTGCTGCCCCCCACCCCTCATTTCTATTAGGAGTACTCTCTCTTTGCAGATAGTGAAGGGTAGTTAACGCAGCCCTTTCCCCCTTTGTAATCCGTCGTGCCTGCTTCTCTCTCCATTTGATTGATTGTTCTCTTTGGTTCATTCTCTATTTACAAACAAGCACAGAGTCGCAATACTCTGTTTACTCTTTGCAGATAGCGAAAAATCGTGTAAAAAAACAAAAGGAATCGAGCAAAATCAGTAGGCCACTAATGGGATCTCTTTTGACCTCGCTAAAATAGAAACATTAGGAACAACCTGTTGAAAATAGCAATGCGTATGTATATAAGCGGCGTTCATTTGTGTTCACAGTACCCCTTGTTGATTGTTTCAATCGAGCATTGAATTGTTCGAAGTTAATTCTCTTAACGATCTTCTCTACCTGCAAACGAGGAAGAATAGGAATATTCTATCTCCCTTTGCAGATAATGAAGGGTAGGTAACGCAAGCCTTTAACACGTCGTACCTATTTCATTCCTCATTGATTGATTGATTGTCCGAACATTGACTGTTTGGGAATTAGTTCTTTTTGGAGGTATTCCCTGTTTGCAAATAAACGTAGGAAAATCTTTGCAAGTAGTGAAAGGGTATGTAATGCGGACCTTTCTCCCCCGTTGTAATCTGTCATGCCTATCTACTCCCCACTGATTGATGCACCTTTTTCACCCGGACCATTTACTAGAGATACGTCATCTGGCCCGACCAGAGAGCACCCCTAGTGAAAAGGACATATGCAATAATAACGAAGTGATCACTGTATCCTGTTAACAGAAACTTTACCATGAAACAACCTGGAAAGAAAAAAATAGGAAAACGAAAATCAGTAGGCCACTGATGAACATGAACTTTTATTAAACAACGAACAAAGAAACGATAACATAACGTAATGATAAAACCTATTAATGTCCTAGAAACAAGAAAACGTTAAAATATGCCAGTGGTGAGAGACCAGAAAAACAGTAAGAGAAACCAAATCACCCCTCGCTGTCCCACCGCCTGCCACGCCAAAAAAATCGATAGACTAGGGAAAATGCAAGTCAGTAGAACATCCACCCCCACTCTGGAAACTTCCAAGGTGGGGCAGGGTTCCGGCTACGCCCAGCCGGGAGCAGCCCATATAAGGCAGGTCCTGCTGCCACGCCTCGGCCAGGAGATCCTAACGTAGGGTGTAGCCGGAGGAGAGGCCGAGACCAGCGGGACCCGGCCAGGGGATTGCCTTTACAACGCTGAACAGTTGCAGGGGGGGGGAATGTCTCCTCGACCCTCCCCTCTCTCTCCCAGTCCGGCCGCGGTGGCCCTTGAGAGTTGCAGGTAGTCCCGCCACATGCTCTTCCGGTCCGACCACCAACGGTCGGGGGGCCGAGGCCGACGGGATCCGGCTGCAGCCGATAAACCAAGAAACCCGTTCATGGGGCCAGAGCCAGGGGCGTCCGGCCGACATCCACCGGAAGCCCGGCCCGAAGACGGACGGGACACTTCTTTCTTTTATAATGGCTGCGACAACACTGGAGGGGGATGTCTTGCACATGCCTCCGACCCCCCCCTCGTCCTCATCGCCTGGTCCGGCCATAACAAATCTCAAGCGAGACGCCGTGGGGTGCACTGGGAGGGAGAGACGGTGCGAACAGGCCTCTCCCGCCTCCCCAGGTGGAGGCTTCCCAGCTGCACCCTCAGCGCTCCAGGCGGTGGCATCCTAACAACTACAGTGCTGCACAGTTTCGGAACGACCTAGATAACGGTTCTTCCACTGTGGCCATGCTGCAACGTCTCGCCCGGCAGGGTGGAGCCCGTCCGCTCATGTGACCCCGCGATCGCCGGTAGCTGCCGAACTCTCAAAATGGCGGTCGACCTGGCAAGAGCGGGCCCAACATAAAGAAATGGCCCGGTCACTGGTTGACTCCACCACCGTAGTCCTCCACGACCTTGAAGATTCTAGAGGAGCCGCGGGAGTCTCCGACCCCCGATGGGGAATGACTGCCATGATCGCCCGTGGAGTGACGAAACTGTATCCGCGGGACGTCGGCGCTCCCATGCTGGCGCCAGCCTCACTTTGAATTACTACAATCCTGCAGACCTCACTTCCGGTGAAAGCACAGTGTGACCCGGTAGGAAAAATTATTGCACCCCCTCCCCTTTTTGACTGATAGTTCAAACCACCGATCCTTTCCTTTGCCCTTTTAACGGAACTTTGGACTGCCTCCCCCTCTTTTACATTTTCTAGAGAAAACAAAACATTAACCACTACATTAGCATAGCAGTTGACACCAGAACTGTTTTCAAATTGAAAACCAACAACATCTTCAACAGAATCCTTTTTGTTTCTGCTGTGACCCTGCTACAGCACAGGCATTGTCCCCAGCAGTAATTCTGCAATGCCGGTAAGAATAGCTGTGGTGCCTACTGGACTCACTCACCCCCGCGGCGCCCCACGCCGTTATTTGCTGGGCGGCAACTTACTAGACATCACTTTCGTGCCATCTAGATTTCAGCGCGTTCTGCTGCCTTGGAACTATTCGCACAACAGACTGCTACTGACGACCCACCCCCAGGCAACATCTTCTGAATTTTCATAATTTGAAAGAACTAGTAACATGTCCTCATCAGGAATTCAAAAGAAATTGCCACGGTCTCTTTGTTGTTTAAATGTTTTTACTGTTTTTGTTTTGTTGTATATATTTATATGTTATTAAAGTTTTATATTCCTACTACTTTGTTGGAGTGCTATATATTTTTAATGTGACACATAATTGTAAAAACTTTGATGTACAAAGAGTCATTCCTAGAATCTTCCGCTTCAGGCTCGGTCCCCTCACCAATCACAATACAGGATGGTTTTCAGATAGTAGGAACACGTGTGGTGTGACGGATCTCATCGGGTGTGGGCCTTGATCTACTATAACTCCTTTGAAGAGGGGTGAATCTTTACAGCTGGAGCCATAAACTACATCTGCAGGGCTAGCTGATAGCCTGGACAATCGGACACAGAGGAAGAGGAGTGTCAGAGGGTGCGGTAGTGAATAGGGCGAAAGGGAGGTGTCGGGCGGGCACAGAGTGTGATTCTCAGGGAAGAGCAGCGCAGATGGGGGAAGGTTTATTGCCCATGCATAAGACAGAGAGCGGTGGTGACCAGTGCCTGGGGGAGATGCTTAGGAGGGTGAGGAGCCATGCTACGAATCGACAGCGTGCAGAGAGTGGGTCTGGTCAAGACATCTAAAATGGCTGCCGTGCACGACAAAAGTGTGGCATTTCAAAAAAGGCAAGATGGCGCAGACAATGTTTTTCAACACTTCCTCATTTCCTTCGAATCGAACGTTAACAGACGTTGGGGCATATTACCAAAGTTAAGCGATATTTATCGCTAACGATGCTTACCAACCAATTTTTTACCACTAAGCATCGTCAGAAATTATCGAAGATAAACCTTACTATTATCAAGGTTTATCGCAAATGCGATAATAAACGGCCGCAATGCATGAATATCGCTAAAAACTCAGCGATATTCATGCATTACCGAGCTAATACTCTTAGCCATGTTATCCACCTCCCATTGGATAACATGGCTAAGAACTGCTCAGGGCAGGTGTTACTTTTTGGAGATATTCGCGCTTAGCGCGAATATCTCCAAAAGTTGGTAATAGGAGATAGATATCTTGCATGTTGTAATGCAAGTTATTGTGGTATATGGAACTCATACCATAATCTCTCAGGAAAGCAGAAACTGATCCTTTTGGGACCGCCTAAAAAGGCCTAGGGGGTGAGGAGTACTCTACTTTGCCCCCTTTTCACGTTCCGAACTATTTTATTTTACTCTCTTCTGTAATTACACAAAATAGCAGCGATAAGATGCATCGGAGACACACAGTGAGAGAAAGGAGGCCGGAGATGAAGAAGACATGTCAAATACACATTGGAGATAATATAGTGGCAGAAGGGAAGTAAATATGAGTAAACTTACCATGTAACATAAAAATGTTGCACTCTATACTATAAGTCTCATTTTATACTACAATCACTTCGCTACAACCTCATAAATTAAAAATAAAAATGAATAATGTCTCAAACAATTTTTGATTTCTAAATATAAATTTATTCTTCAGAATTTTCTAAATTTGAAAGAACTAGTAACATGTCCTCATCAGCAATGTCCTCATTAAAAGTCTCCAATGATGATTCTTGTAACTCTATGGTCTCCAAACACTCGATAAATTCGCCATCAAGAGATTGATCAAAAAAATCATTCAAGTCATCTCCTCCTTCTGACAATATTTCATTATTGGTGCTGTCAATTTCAATCAATGTAGTGGAATCATTCAAGTCATCTCCTCGTGACAATATTTCATTATTGGTGCTCTCAATTTCAATCAATGTAGTGGAATCATTCAAGTCATCTCCTCCTTGTGACAATATTTCATTATTGGTGCTGTCCATTTCAATCAATCTAATGGAATCATACAAGCCATCTCCTCCTTGTGACAATATTTCATTATAGGTGCTCTCAATTTCAATCAATGTAGTGGAATCATTCAAGTCATCTCCTTGTGACAATATTTCATTCTTGGTGCTGTCCATTTCAATCAATCTAATGGAATCATACAAGTCATGTCCTCCTTGTGACAATATTTCATTATTGGTGCTCTCAATTTCAATCAATGTGTTGGACAATTCAAAAGAAATTGCCACGGTCTCTTCATTGTGAGCCATTTTATTTTGAAATTGCTTGCTGTAAATTGCAGAAAAAAATAATCACTTTCATTTATCGTCTTTAGTAATACATAATATAAAACTAACTTTATCAAGTATTTAGTATAACAGAAGGACTGCAAATAAATAACAGAAAACATTTTTCAAATTATCTTCAAGTGTACAACATAGTTCCCCATACAAATTAACAACTCACCTTTTTAAAAGTAGCAGAAGTGTTAGTACTGTGTAAATCAAACACCAGAAATTCACCACCAAAAATTCCTCACAAATGTACCTCAGACAGTAGTATCACAAAATGGCTGTGGTTTCCTCTCATTTGACATATATACATAACCAATTAACTTTCATCACACACAAATACAAAACCAAAGTAACATTTTAATTGGTTCTAAATTTCAACACTTTCAAATGTGTTTTCCCCATGCAATTTTCCATAGGACATTTACATACGTCTACAGCCTGAATGGCTGAACGGAATTACACCAAACTTGGCAAAATGGTACATCAAACCTAAGAGGTCAGGAAGGATCTACTATGCCCCCTTATGGTCATTTCCCCCTTCGCTTTGGCCTCCTCTTGTCTCTCAATCCTACCGAGGGACAAGATGGCGGCCGCTACGGACTGTTTGGAATGTTGACAGACGCCGGAGAACCAATCAGCTTCGCAAAGCTCCGTAACGCGAAAAGTACGCGAAGCGGAGCGCTGTTACAGATATATATCTTTTTTTCAATGTTAATTTCTCAAAATCCACTGGAGCACATATATTGAGACCTAGCAAAGGCACATCGGGCTACCAGTCCCTAATATTTTGCCAAGTTTCGTGCAAATCCATTCAGCCGTTCGATTATTATTATTTTGTTTTTTTTTTGCCCCGCGGGGCCCTTTTAAAACCTCCACATCAAACCTAGGGGGTCAGCGAGGATCTACTATGCCCCCTTATAGTTATTTCCCCCTTTGTTTTGACCTCCTCTTGTCTCTCGATCCTACCGAGAGACAAGATGGCGGCCGCTACGGACTGTTTGGAATGTTGACAGACGCCGGAGAACCAATCAGCTTCGCTTCACAAAGCTCCGTTGCGCGAAAAGTCCGCGAACCAGAGCGCTAACCGGTCCGCTGTTACAGATATATATCTTTTTTTAAACGTTAATTTCTCAAAATCCACTGGAGCACATATATTGAGACCTACAAAAGGCACATCGGGCTACCAGTCCTTACAATTTTGCCAAGTTTCGTGCAAATCCATTCAGCCGTTCGGGCTAAAAGTGAGGCCAACCGCCCTATGGAAAACTCAATGTTAAAAACACGTTTTGGGACCCCCCTTTTTTCTCGGCCCCCACTGGACGAACCCCCCCAAATTTTCAAGGGCTGCTCAGAAACAAAATGTGCCATTTTCCTGAAAATTTCAGCCGATTCCGTCCACAAACGCCAAAGTTATTAGACATAGAATTTTCAAAAAACCCATAGAGAAAAAATCCTAACTATATATACCTACTGGCGACCGCCAGTAGGTAATATATATATATATAGATATATATATATATATATCCTCGCTCCTCCGCACCTGGTTGCTGCGCACTCAGAAACGGGTGCTTTTGACGCGGTGGTGCCGCCGCGTTTAGATCCACGCTCTCTCTTTCCGTCCTGTCCGGGGCAAAGAGCACTCACAGGGGTGTTTGATTCTTATGAGTATTTTAATCAGTTTTCAGCAAATAACAATGCGTGTTTCGGCTACTGCCTTACTCTAATGTTATCAAGTTTGCGCGCCAAGGCGACAATTTTAAATAACACATCCAGCGGCCACATGCTACGTCAAAGAGCAAAACTCAAAGAAGGACTAACAGATACCATTACGGGCGCCATCTTGGAACATGTTCAGTGCGATACTTTTTAATACAAAGCCAATAATGACACATTAGAAACATCTTACACATTATTGCAATGTCCTCGCTTATATCGAGACAACATTCAAATTATTGTTATAAAAAAAGACGTTATAGTCCTGACATACTGTCATAATCACGCTGTGCATCAGCTTTTTAGAGCATAGTTATTCCTTCAAAAAATCATGCCTATATCAGCCTATGTCCTTCTAGCTCGTTACTGCATAGGTAACCATAAAACATTTAAAATACTAAATACTACATAGCATGTTACATATCTTACACAAATTCAACAATTACTTATAACTTCATACTTCAATATATTTGTGTATGGTGTTGACTACTATCGACACATTTCTGGTACTGGGATGGGCACTTGGTTCGCCCCCAGTTACGCAAACTTGTTTGTGGGCTGGTGGGAGGAGCAAAGGTCCAAAGCACCAGAAGGTATAGATACGACTAAGGTAATCTCGTGGTATCGCTATATTGACGATTTATGTATTGTTTGGAATGGCACGATGGATTCGTTTTCTGCCTGCACTTTCTTCCACACTCAACTATCCACAACAAGGCACAAAGATGTAATTAAGTGCAAATGCTTAATATAACTATATTAATATATCTCATTATCGCATTGATCGTCAACTTATCACGGATTTCCACGCATCATAACTGTGTGGCAAGTTTTTCCAATGCATCATCCCGCGGACCAGAACTGTTTTGGAATCGACGCATCACTTCCCCCTACAGACCTGATTCGACGCATCACTTGTCCTGCATGCAGCAGAACTGTTGCATCACCTCCCCATGATTTCAGGAACTGACACATCTCTTTGTTTTTCAACGCCTCCCATCTCTGCGGCTGTTTGGGCATGTGAATTGTGTCTCAACTACAGGTACATAGAGAGAAATCACTCATCCATAGTTTTCTATGGACCCAGTTGTTTGAAACCTTTTTAAAGTCATATTCTTATTACATGTATGTTGGATTGTTGACATTTTGGCCGTGTTAAGTTTAGATAAAGATACTTTATTTTTCTAAACTGGTGTGGTGTCCCTTTGTGATGTTATCACTGTATTACTTTGTGTTTTGAGTACAAATACTTTACACATTGCCTTTGGGATAAGTCTCTCTGCTTTTGCCAAGCTACCCAGGGGGTAAGCGGGGGGGGGGACAACCTTTACAATGCAGTCATCACAACGCACTACATTTAAAACGCATGACATTACAATGCATGACACTAAAACACAGGCATTACATCGCATGTCATTAAAACGCATACAATTATAACACATAGTACCACTACACTATCCAACACTTACCCTACTGTTGCACCCCCTGAAGTTAAAATAGTAATTTTTACCCCTACACTATCCAACACTTACCCAACTGTTGCACCCCCTGGAGTTAGAATAGTAATTTTTACCCCTACACTATCCAACAGTTACCTTAAATGCAATGTAATGGTATTCGTTGTAATGGTATGCGTTGTAAAGGTATAATGCGATATAATGGAATGCGTTGTAAATGTAGTTTTAAAAAATTTGTTGTAATAGCATGCAATGTAATTGTATGCATTGTAAGGGATGTTGCAGTGTAAAAACTGTGTTGTCAATTTATGCGTTGTAACGTCATACATTCGAGCAGGGGTTATCTAAAGTGTGTATCCCCCTTACCCTGACAAGAAGGGAGGGCCCCTATTTGGACAAAGGTACCTACCTCTGCCAACTAGAGACCCCCATTTCAAACATTAACCTTCCCTTTTCTTACAATGAAGGATCTCCTCAGGTAGGCCCACGGTAACCCATGGGCAGTGTGCAGTGCATGTGAAAGGTAGGACATTTGCTCGTGTGTTTTACTTGTCCTGTGTGTTTTTGTTTTTCACTATTGAAAGGCTGTGTAACTTTTCTTTGGGACAAGATAGAGAAATGGAGTTTAGGCTCTCTGAACCCAGAATTTAATAACACACCTTTTAGTAAATATGGTTTTAAATTATGTGTTTATGCCACTTTTAGAAAATGGGCATTTTCTTGTGTAACTATTCTGTGTGCCTCTGTTTGTTTGTGTATTTACCGTCTGGTTTTGGAGTGACAGGAGCTGGTGATGTGCATTCACTCTAGACAGTCACGAGTGGTTTGAGGTGTGTCCTGCCTTTTCTTGATGACTCATGGCCAGGCTGTATAGACATTTTTGCATTTAGAGTGGTGGGTGGAGTTTTTACTAGCACCTGCATAGGTTGTGTCTCCTCTGCACAATGCTGTCTCCACCCCCTGTGGCCAAGCAGGACCAGGGAGGACAGAACTGGTATGTACTGAGCTCAGGGACTCTAAAACTACAATGAGAGAATGGGGTATAAGCATTAGACCTAAAACCCCAGAGCTTTAGATCACTTCTGGAAACAAGAGGACCCTGCCAAGAAGAAGAGCCGAAGAGCTGTGTGAGGAGCACTGCCTTTTTTGTGTGTGAAGGATAGGTTGGCCTGTAGTTGCTGCTTCTATCTGTGGGTTGAGGGAATGTACTGACTCTTTTTTACATTGCTGTGGTACCCTGCTTGGGAAGGTCTCCAAGGCTTTTGTGTGCTTGCCTCCTTTTGGAAGTCTCAGGGAAATTACAGACTTCAAAACATCCTTGCTGGATAAAAAAGGAACCTGCCTGAAAGGAGAGCTCGGAGAGCTGTGTGAGGAGCGCTTCCCCTGATGTGTGTTATGTTATGTTATGTTAGCAAGCACTTGTAAAGCGCGCGTACACCCTAGGGTTTCATGGCGCTAAAACTGAAGACTATTGCAGCCGAGATACCAGGCATAGGCTTGCTCAAATAACCATGTTTTTAAAACCTTCCTGAAGCTGAG
This sequence comes from Lissotriton helveticus, assembly GCF_964261635.1. Lineage (NCBI taxonomy): Eukaryota > Metazoa > Chordata > Amphibia > Caudata > Salamandridae > Lissotriton > Lissotriton helveticus. Next base: position 1,772,086,928 of record NC_136063.1, read on the forward strand.
AAGGTTATCGCAGCTTCTGAGCACCAAGGGAAGAGAGTTCCAGAGTCTGGGGGCCAAGTGAGAAAAGCGGCAGCCTCCCTGTTGTTTCCATCTGAAAGACGAAGTAGTAAGCAGGAAGTGGTGGGCTGAGCGGAGGCTGCACCGAGGGGTATATTTGGTAATCATACTGCTGATGAATCTGGGGCTTTTGCCGTGCTAAGCCTTAAAGGCTAGGCAGCAGGTCTTAAAGGCTACTCGTTGGAATATCGGGAGCCAGTGGAGTTGTGCCGGGCCAGGTCTGGCTGACAGCCACTTGGCTTGTTTATGAATCAGTCTGACTGCCTGATTCTGGACCATTTTAATTCTTTTTTGTAGACCAACAGGTAGACCGAGATAGATAGAGTTAGAGAAGTCGAGCCGTGAGAGTATGAGGGCTAGCACCACTGTATTAAAGCTGAATAGGTCAGCAGGTGTGTGATTTTCCTGATTTTACGAAGTTGGTGGACACTGGAGGAGATCACGGTACCCACCTGTCCGAGAAAGCGAGAGGTTGGCGTTAATTATGACCCCTAGGCTATTCATGGAGGGAGAGGGGGTGAGGGGAGGCCCAAGTTCTAACAGCCAAAAGTGCGTGCCCCAGCTGTTCTTGCTGTTCCCAGGTAACACCAGCTCCGTCTTGCCCGGGTTGAGTTTCAAATGGTTCACATCCATCCAGCGCTGGATGTGAAGCATGGTAGATTGGAACTCAATTACGGCATTGGGGGAGCCAAGTGGAAATATGATCTGGAGATCGTCTGCATAGTTAAAGACAGTGATGTTTCTGTTTTTAAGAGAGTGAATCAGCAGTCTCAGATATAAATTAAAAAGCAGCAGGGGCAAGGAAGAACCCTGTGAGACCCCACAGGTGGAGGAGAGCTTGGGGGCAGTAAAATTCCCAAGCCTTACTGCTTGAGTGCAGTCAACAAGGAAGGATTTAATCCATCCAAGTGCGGGTCCACGCAGGCCTGCTTGCTAGACACGGTTCAACAAGATGATATGGTTGACCGTTTCGAACGTGGCCGACAAATCAATTGTGGTAAATTTAAAATTTTTGTTGATTATGGCAGCAACACCTCCTCCCGCCTTACCAGACACCCGATTTACCGACAAGATGTAATAGTCGGAAGGGAGGGCTGCTAAAATATCGGGCAAAGATTCCTGGGTGAGCCAGGTTTTGGTGATGAGAAGGACATCCGGTTTGTCCGAGGTAAGCAGCACGAAGATGTCAAGTTGATGTTTTGCCAAGGAACGCGTGTTGAGGTAGATGAGGCGGAGGCCGGTTTGCTTGGTAGCTGCAGTTTTTGTAGTTACAGGAGGGTGTGAAATAGGAGCGGTGGGACAGACGTGCTCTGTGTGAGATGATGAGATGCCATTAGTTAAGATGCGACCATGGGTGGTGGGGTCTAAAGGAGGACATGATTTCACAGACGGTCTAGCTTCCCAGGAGTGTAGCTTATAGTTTGGCTATAATCCATGTCCCCTGGGCCCAGCTGGGCGCGGACGGGCGCATGCGGGCTTGCCTTTGGCGCGCCTTCAGTGCGCCTCCGGCGCGCCTGCTGCACACATCCGTTGCTTGTTCTAAACATGGGCCGATTTATACTCAGGCAGGGCAGGGGGGCGTGCCTCGCTCTACCGGTCCGCCCTCCACTCAAACAGCAATCAGCTGCAGTGGACCGGGGTCGGAGCGTGAGTCGTGCGGCGAAGTGGTGAGACAAATCAGCTTCTTACGGTGAGTGCACAAGTTTTTAAAATGACTTGACCAAATGTAAATAAAGATTTTAAAAGGTAAAGAGAGCAACACACAGCGCAGGGCGCAGCCAACAGTAACGCGACAAGCAAGCTTCAATCGCGCATCCCTGGGGCTGAATCCCTTTTGTGTGGTTCTGTCAAAGGGGGCGTGTCTCACTCTACCGGTCCGCCCTCCACTCAAACAGCAATCAGCTGCGGTGGACAGGGGTCGGAGCGGGAGGAGTGCGGCGAAGTGGTGAGCCAAAGCAGCTTCTTACTACGAGTGCACAGGTTTTAAAAATGACTTGACCAAATGTAAATAAAGATTTTAAAAGGTGAAGAGAGCAAAACACAGCGCAGGGCGCAGCCAACAGTAACGCGACAAGCAAGCGTGGAATGAGTCAGCCTGGAGCAGGAGAAGGACTATTGTACTCCTTTTTTTAAAAAGTAAGCCTGTAAGAGCTCTGCATTTTTCAATCCCAGCACGTGTGGACCGCTTTGTGCCTGCAGTTAGCATGTGGTGAGCGCTACTCATAAACATAAAATCAGCACTTGGCTGATCCCCTTAGGATTGTGAAATACATGCTCTGGGGAGCCCGGACTGATTGCTCCCATGCTTCCCTCAGTGTGCTAGGCTCTCATTGATGGAGAAGCGCCGGCCACACTGTGAATACCCCTCCCAGTGGGGCCTTCTCACCAGGGAAGCCTCACTGCAGCTCCAACTGGTTGCTGTAGCAATCAGTAACCTGCATTGGGCCAGCGCAACTGTCCCACTCCCTGGAGCTGGAAGAATGCAGAGTTCATAGGGCACACCTGGGGACCAAGGATGCCATACCACCTTCCTGTCCCGGGAACGTGGTGGTGAGTGTGGCACAACTTTCAGCAGGTGGAGCGTGTCGTGCTTGGGCTCATGTCCTGTATGGGCTGTCCTAGCCTTCAGCTGCTGTACCGTATGGTTGCAGGCAGCTGCATCAGGTATTTCTGTCTGCGAGGAGGGCGCAGCCAGGTATCCACACTTGATTGTCAGTTCATATGTGCCTTTGCCCTTTTCAGGAGCACATATTGTTGAGGGCAGACCTTGGAATTCTAGCCCTATCCGGAGGACCCAGCAAGGTCACCCCGCCAACTTGCTAGGTTTGTGCCCCACACCCTTCCCCTTCTTGAACATACCATCGGGGCATCTTTGGGGCTTGATGACCTTAAGAGGCATCAGTTCGCTAGATGGGAAGGAACCCTCGATGGAGGTCCCGGGTGACATGTCTTTCTGCCTCACTTACCATAGTGTACGTAATAGGTGCGCAGGTGTTTTGGTGCCCTGGCATTGATTACTGTGTGGCCTGTAAGGGAAGCGCAAGTGCGCTATATCTATGGGATGTCTGGAGGCTTAGGGATTATACCTCCACCTAACGGCTTCATTGTGTGCCCTTATGTAATAATGCATAATATTGTGATGTTGTGCATTCCCAGGCATGACCAGTGATTATGTTTTCATGATGTGTGCAACATATAAGTGTTTACTTTATTGCACTACCTGTGATGTTTTGACAATTGCCTAGTCGGCAAGGTGATTTAGGATTTATGTGATTGTGGTCCATGTGTTATATACAATATAGGAAATATTTGTTATACTACTGTGAGGAGTTGCTTTTGTGGTGCTTTTGTTGTGTCACTGGTGTGTTTGTTTGTTACGTAAATGCTCTACCCATTGCCTTTGGGATAAGCTTGACTGTTCTGCCTGGCTACCAAGGGGGTGAGCAGGGGTTATTTGGTGTGTGTTACTCCCTTACCCTGACTAGAGTGGTGGGTTCTGCCTGGCTTAAGTCAATGCCCTAGCCAACCAGAAACCCTATTTCTAACAGTGTTACTTTGGAGAATGAGGAGCCATAGAAATTTAGGAGAGTAGTGTTGTATGAGAGAAATGAAAGGGTCGATACAGAAGCCGGAGGTCGTCACTACAAGGAAGGGTTCCATGGTTGTAGTGGTGTGGCATCCTAAGACACTTGCATCTTAGGCCCCCACTCCTGTTGCCAGGTGCTTTTGAAAGTTATGATGTGTGTCAAGCTGGTCATGACTAGAACTGTGAGTGGGCAGTTGAAGCCTGCTGTTACTCCTGTCAAGAGGTCCAATGTAGATGGGATCCATTTGAAGAATAAACATCTTTGTTAACCTACCAAGGCTGCTTCTCACCTTCATTCTTACAAGTGGTTTCATGATGATCGATGATAGTGATGTGTTGGGGAAAAAAGGTCAGGAGAACGGTGAAAGGAAAATGTTAAATGAAGGAGTTATGGTCGATGCACAGGAGGGTGGTGATTGAGAGTAGCTAGACACAGATATCCCCGGAGGTACCTAGAGGAGTATGTGTGTGGTAAAGGCGGATCTCCCCCTGTCATTTAGAAGAGGAGGGAGATGTGAGTGTACCTTTATTTTATGGTATGTGTTCTGTTAGACATTCAGAGTGTCTATGTCGCTCCATATTTGATTAGGAGACATTGTTTTTATTATATTATGTTGTGTTGTTCTTTCCTTTTTACTTAGTTTATCTCGGTTAAATGCCTTGATCTTGCTCTTTCGAGAGATAAAGGGAAGGAGATACGTTGTATCTTGATTGATGGGGTTGGTTCATGAGTTCCTTTAAACATAGAATGTGTATGTGATGTTCCAGTGTCTTGATGTTCTATGACAAAGTTGGGTTCTCTATTGAAGTCAGTTGTCTCCTGGCAGGAGAGGGAGCACCAACTGCAGTTATCCACCTCTGTAATAAGGTACTTATAAACCCCCTATGGTATCATCATTTATTAAATCACAAGAAGCCGCAGGTTCCCTCTTCCCTTTTACAAAAGGTACACCCTGTGGGTTAGGGTTCCAGGGGCCTATGAAAGCTCAGGGAGGGGGGCCATGAGACGCGTTCCCCTTTTATTTACATTTTGGTCACAGGGAATGAGGTCCCCGAGGCCTAATTAGGCTCAGGGATGGGGGCTGCCCGACTCCTGGGTAAGGGGTCCCCTGCAGCCCGCCTCCACGTTTAGACAATAAAAGGCACAGTGAAGAATTAGTCAGGTTAGGCAAGAATTTGCAGCCCTCTGGCTGTTGGATAAACATGAGCGGGAAACAGCTCTGTGGTTGAGAAACATGTGATGTATAGTAATGGCAATGAAAACCGTATAAAACATTAAGTACTCTTGAATTGTTTAGTTCACAAATATGAGTATGACGCTAAATACAGGGTGACTTGTGTCTCTTATTCGGATGCTTCTCTAAAATGAATATTTCAGTGATGTTAAATTGTCATAGGTCGTATTTAGATTACGGATTACCATACATGCTGCAGCTATGTTTCTTCATTAACGAGGGAGGAAACTAGAAAAAAACTGTTATTTTGTTTTAGAAAACAATATTGCCTTTGCAGCTGTACGTATAACGCGTTGTTTAAGAATGCATATAATGCGTTGACGCTATATATTCAAGGTAGGCAAAGAAGTATTTTTCCAAAACAGTTTGCATAGAAGTACTCTTTGCCTGCTTCATGATTGCTAATGGTTTTTATCTCTGGAGTTATTTGACCTTGAATATCATACATTCATGGACACTGAACAAAGGCAAACAACCAGCACTATTCTTAGAAAGCCCTTTCATCCAGCCTGTCTCTTGTCTCTTTTTCTTTATTAAAAATGCTTCATTTAATTGAAGTTTTTACGAATTCGAAGGTCAATAATTGTGATTTACCTTTGGATTCATATTACATGTACTTTGATTAGCAATAATAGGAAACATTTCACAAGAATCAATACCAATATACATTTGTGACAGTCTAAATAACTGATGGCCATTGCAGAGTAGTTTTTATTGAGAGTCACGTTTATTCAATGCATGTTGGTGAGCGGTCTCATTTTTTATCACTCGAACAACCAGTACTTAATTAGAAATGTCAGCTTGCAGCAATTGTAAGTCTGTAACTCAAACATAAGTCACGAAGTGTTTCAGTTCTCAATCAAAATTACAGAAAATGGTGGAAAGTGCCGCACTGTGCTCACGTACCTCTAAACGTATGTTTGAAGAATTGCTCGAAATATTTAGGGTATTTGATGGTCATCATTGCCATGCTATGCTCCACGTTCCAGAGATAAGTCACTCATTGAAGACTTGGGGGCATATTATCAAGCCCATTATCGCCGCTTTAGCGGCAGTTTCCTACCGCTAAAACGACGATAATGTTATCGCCTTTGCTTGATAATATGCTCCTTGATTTTTAAAAAACGGAGAACTCCATTATTACACCAGAGTGTGACCTTGTAAGTACTCCTTTTTAACATTTGACTTCCTCATGGTAGTGCAGTCGAACAGTAAAGGCTTTATGCAAGAAGTGGTGTGCAGTTAGAAGCTCAGGGACGGTGTAACACGTCAGGTAACAGATAATGCATTAAGTAGCTAATACGATTTTACCTTATATGAAGAGAAGGACTTTCATATTTGTAGGTAAATGAAAGTAAACTTGAAACAGGATACACACAGAAAGTCATACATTTATAGCACCTTTGGGCCACATAACAAATCCTGCACATTATTTCAGTTCTCTCCCTCTAGCAGCTGTGTATGTTTATGTATGTGTTGCATTTCTAAAGCACAAAGCTAGCTGGCTAGCAACAGAGTGCTGCACTGGGGGCAAGCTCCAGTGGGGATACAGTGAATGTTCAGGGTCTTCCTGAATTGCAGGAGGATTGTTACTGATTTGATGTCGGGGGTGATGTTGTTACAGTTCTTTGGAGTGTAGGCTGAGAAGGCCTGCTTTATTTTCCCTATAGTGTGTAGTCACTAAATTGGTGATGTACGAACTCCTCATCTGGTTCTGACCTCCAGGTATTGTTAGTTTCCTAGCTATGTAAACAGAGGTCCTGTTGTAGAACACTTTGTACAAGATGGAGCTGATTTTGACAATGATCCAGGCTTGCACGGGGGGCTTGTGTAGATTAATTGACACGAAAGTGATGTGGTTCGATTTCTTCAGGTGCTTGATGAGTCGTGCTTTCGCATAAATGATGAATGTCAAGTGAAGATAAATATTCCCTGGGATACTCTTGAGTAGGATGTAGCCTCCCTCTAAGTGGGGGAGAACTAGGGTTTCAACTGTTGTTTTGAAATTTCTCCTGGGAGAAAAGGTTTCACATTTTCTGGAAGAGAGTTAACGCTAGACCTTTTTGATCTCCCAGGCAATGTGCTGAGTAAGGGGTTCATATCGAGAGTGAATTCGAGGAATTTGCCATGGCATTTCAGTTAGATTTAATTAAGGTTCATTAGATTGCAGTTGGATAGCCATGACAGAATTAAACAATGTTTGCCTTTGTTAGAAAACAAAAGCAATTGGGTCTTCGTGGGGTTTAGCATTGGGTAGTTTGGTAACATACAGATTTTAATGTGTTTAAATCAGTTTTTGAATCTCAGTATGACATTGCTTGAAGAGATTTTGAGATAAAGTTGGCAACCACCGTTTAGAAATAGAGCTGGCATCAGGATAGCTTGATTTTGGTGTCTGCAAGGATGGTTCAGAGGAGTTCCATATAAATGCTCCAAATGATAGGTGACGGGACAGATCCTTAGGGACTCCGCAGTTGATGGGGAGAGTCAAGGGTCTGGTAATTCCTATCTGTATGAGATGTCAGGTGGTGGGGCAGGTTGAGAACTATTGGAAGATTGTTCCATGTGAAGATTATGCAAGCTTTCAGATTGTGGATCAATCGGGAATGGTCAAGGGTACTGAAATGTGCAGAGAGGTGAAGCAGGGCCAGTGGGCAAGGGTAATTTTTTTGGGGGAGGAAAAGGGCATTATTGAATTTTTGAAGTGTAGCTCCTTAAATAATGCAATGTAGTCTGAACCCCTATTGAATATTTTAAGTAGGCCATTCTTGATGATGTCCCCCTGTAGTTAGGGGGTGACTGCCTTCTCAATGATTTTCACAAAACAATGAGAGATGATTTATAGGGTAGAAGTTGGCAAGGTCAGTTGTATCTAATATAGCTTTTTCTGCAGGGGGCCATTCCATCCAGTTGTGGTTGCCTAGGACGGTGCTTTGGATTAGTGAGACATAGACAGTGTGAGAAGGGTGTGAAGGGTTCTCTTGAAGGAGAAGGGAAGCCTGGTGTCTCTGTAGCCGTGGCTTTGAGTGCATTCAGATTGTTGGAGAGGTCTATGTGTGAAATAGTGTTGAATGATAACCAGTTAGTGGTGTGGCTGCTGGGTATAGCTGATGGTGTGGATGACAATGATGCACTGGGGATGTTAGAGCTGATTTTGTGTGAAGAAGCAGTGGATACTGTGCCATGTCTTAGCTGATGGTGAGATGGTGGGTTCTGGGATGAGCGTGGCTCACCTACTGTTAGCCTTAAATACGGCTTTCCTTCTGTTGATTGCCTCATGGAAGTTGGCTTTGTAGTCAATGGCCTTAGCTGTGTTGAGGATGGAACAATGGATGTACTGGAGTGCTTTCACTATGGTAAGGATCTCCCGGTATTTAATCTTCTCCATTTCTTTTCCTGTCTTCCTATGGTGGCTTGTTTTTAGTACGTTCTATGGTGTGCCATATGACTTAAAATTTAAATTTCCAATTTCCAGAAGAGCATAGCTTTCTACAAGATTATTTAGACTGATGTTGTAGATTTTGAGAAGCCCCTTGACATCTGTTGAGGACTAGAAGTGTCTGGGTAGGTTGATTAGTTTTTCTCTGAGTTCTCGTTGATGGAATGAATGAATGAAAGCTACCTCGACGGAGGTGCCCCGGCGCTAGCAGAAAATCATGTGTGAGGTGGGATGGGCGGAGGTTACCGCTTAAAAAGGCAGGTCTTTAGGATTTTCAGAATTCTGTTTCTGATTCGAGTAGATGCACATGGAGAGGGAGGGAGTTCCACAGTTTAGCTGACTGCACCATGAAAGATCTGACACCCAATCTCTCTTTGTGATAACGTGGATGTTTTTGAAAGTGCAGATGGTCACTTTCTTCATTTTTTACATGTCTTCTTATGAAGGAATGGTGTGTGTAATGGCAAAAGAAAACATTTTAACGTTGACTACTATGACTGTTGGACTTGGGCCTTCTGGCAGGGTCACCCCTGAACTTTTTGCCTTGAAATATAGTGATTTCTGGTCTTTGCGCACTTTAGCACTGTGGCGCAGTGTAAAGTGCGTGCTCTCCCTGAGTGCGTATGTGAGATTGGCCTGCCCTCCCATAGGAATGCATGGGGAATGTCTGTGTCCCTGGTAGTTCCTGATGCGTGAGGTGTGCATGGTCAAGTTTGGTATATGTGAACTCGGGGGAGTGAATGCTGCGAGATGGTATATGCGGCATGTATGTGTCTAGAAGGGAAGTGCTACTTCTGGACATTGATGTATGTGTGCAGTGAGGGTGCTGGAGCGTGATTGGCTGGAGCTGGCTGGCATGCCAGGCTCCAGGAAGTCTGGATGGGTCTGCCCGGTGGTGAGTGTGAGATTAGCATGAGTGATGTGTGGGAGGAGTGTACCTGTGTCCTGGATGGGCTGGGTTTTCCCCACACAATGCTGGCTCCGCCCCCTGTGGTGTGTCTGATGACCCTAGCCCTGCCTGTTAATAGAATGGGTGGTTGGGCCATCAACAGTACTCCCAGACCAGCTGCGACTGGTTCTGCCCCCACCCTGCACCTAAAGACAAAGGGTTGCTCTGTATAAAAGAGGGGCTGTGACCCCATGAAAATGTTCTTGTTTCTGACTTGGATCTACCAGGGGCATGCTGCTGCTTGGGCCCAGGGGAAGGCTTGCCCCCCCTGGGTCCTGCCCAGCCCCTGGCTTGCTGATGGACCCCTGAAGGACTTTTGTTGCTCTCTGTGCCTGCCTAGCACCTGGGAGCGCTTTGTTGGCCCCCCTAGCGCTGGGGAGCGCTTGACTCTGCCATAGCGCTTGGAAAGCGCTTTTATTTCCCCTCTAGCGCTAGGAGCGCTGTAATTGCTTTTCATAGCGCTGTGGTCACCCTTCTAGCGCTGGGAGCGCTTTATTTGCGGCTAGCGCCTGGGGGCGCTTTCTGTTCGTGGCCGGTGCCCACCCGGCATTTGCCCCGTGGATTTGCCAACTTGGGCGCGGCTGCCCACGCCGCCTACGTGCCTTTTTGTTATTTAATTAGAGGCCGGTGCCCACCCGGCATTGCCCCGCTGGAGTGCCACCTCGTGCCACTTATTTAAAAAGGAAAGCCGGTGCCCACCCGGCATTTGCTGCTGTCTACGGCCGGGCCGCCGCTCTGCCTTTGACGACCCGGAAGCGGTTGGGCAGCCGGCCAATCCCGGCGCGGCCCCAACCGGAAGTCCCGCCTGCCGCCACCGGCAGGAGAAAGAAGTCGAGTGATGGCCGCCCGGGACTCCCGTGAGCTCGGGAGAGCCCCGGGCCCGCCAGGAAGCAGCCGCCGGATGTTGAGGGGCTCCCAGGACCAGGAGGGAGCCCCGGTGGAGGAGGAGAGCCGCCACCGAGCACCAGAGACCCGGTGAGTGTGTGCGGAAGGGAGGGGGCGTCGGGGCATGTTGCCGGTGCCCGCCCCTCCCCTCCAGAGCGAGACCCTGGTGTTGTGAGGCCCGTGAGGCCTCAAGTGATGTCGAGTCCCCCGAGGGGGGACTCCAACTATGCCCGCAAAACTGTGTTAAGAGCCCAGAGAGGCTCTAAGAGGCCAGTCATTTGTTGAGTCCAGCGAGGCTCCCACATTGGCCCACTTGCTGCTCTTGAGCCCTGAGAGGCTCCAACCCGGCCTCATGGTTCGTCGAGCCCCGAGTGGCTCTCCAGTTGTTCTGGGGTCCCCCGAGAGGGGCCCCCCCTGCCCACATTCGTGACGAGCCCCGAGAGGCTCTGGGGCCATTTGTGTATTCAGAGCCCAGCGAGGCTCCAAGGGGACAGTCATTCTGCAGAGCCTGTGAGGCTCCCCCATCGTGTTGGCCCCATCACTTGCTACACAGCTGCCCAGCACTTCGTGGGCAGCTGCTCCGTTTAGGCCCCCTGACATTGGGACACAGGGCGTCCTAGCCCTAGAGAGGCCAATTGGCCTAGGGACTGCCACAGGTTGTGGCTAATGTGATGCTGGCGCAGTGATGAGTTCTGCGCTAAAGGTGATTATGCGCTAACTGAGGTTTAGATGCTGTTATGATCTATGTCCTATGGCTTTTGGGTGTTAGGAAATGTACAATGTGTAGTATGTTTTGCGCACCCTGTGTTCTGCACCTCTGAATGTGTTGTTGATACATTATGTGCCCTGTTCCTTACACCGCTGAACGTGTGTTGATGCGTCATGTGTTCCTTACACCGCTGAATGTAGGTTCTGCATCATGTGTTTTGTCCCCAGGTTTATGCCCCTATGTGTATTGTGAGACTGAGGTGGTTGTTCTTGCTAGTGCAGGTGGTGCTAGTAAGGTCCTGGTTCCCTGCGTGACCTGTTCCTAGGGTGGTTATGATTGCGTAGGGGGGACTTACCAGTTACCAGTGGGTACTGGTTTTGTGCTTTATGTCCTATTTTGTGTCACAGTGATCTTCTGTTATAAGTGATCCCAAGGGCTTGATACTGAGCTTGCCCCCTGACCAGAGTCCCAGGACCAGTGGACTCTATGGTGCCTTCCCTGACAAATTGCTGGGACTTGTCTGATCTCCCTTGGCCCCTGGGGCCTCGCTGAAGTGTGCCTCGCTCGTTCCCCTTGGCAGCTCGTGCCGGCAGCCCGTCCAAGCCTCGAGCAGCGCCGCTCTCCCCTGAGCCGCGCCGCTTCGCTGGGTCGCCCGCATTCTGCCTTCCCCATCTCTTCTGAGCCGCACACATTGGTCGCCCCAGAGAAACGCTTGTACCGTGCCGGCAGCCCGTCCAAGCCTCGAGCAGCGCCGCTCTCCCCTGAGCCGCGCCGCTTCGCTGGGTCGCCCGCTCAAGCTTACTAAGGAGGTCACTCGCATTATCCCGTGCAACCAGGACGGAAGGTACTGTCTGATAGGCTATGTCCTAAGTTCTAGGCCTGCAAGTATTCTATGTTTTACATTCTAAGTGCTGATTCCTGACAGTGGTCCAGGTGGCCCTGTCTTGTAAATAATCCCTTGTAAATTCTGCCCGTGCCTCTGGCACATTGTAAAGTGTGTGTTTTATCTAATGTGTTTTGGTGTAATACAAAGGCTATTTTTATATAACCTTGTGTGGAGTTTCCTTTGTGGTGGGCCTTTGGGTGTTGTTGCTGGGGTGCATGCGCAAATACTTAACTTACATCGCCTCCAAGTTTACCCTTGCTGCTCGCGCCACGTTACCTAGAGGGTGAGTAGGGGTTATCTTGGCGTGTAACTCCCTTGCCCTGACTTGGGAGTGGTGGTCTCTGACTGACTTTGGCGAAAGCCCTGGCCAGCCAGGGATCCCATTTCCAACAATGACCAATATAATGTACTGAAATGCTTTGGCTCTTCTTAGTAAAGTTCAGAAGTGGTTAGGTTTCTTTTTTTAATATAAGGATTTCAGTGACAGAACACAGACAAAGGTACGGAAACTGGGCTTTACTTTGGTCTACTCACCTGTAGTAAATAAGAACTGTTTAAAAATACAAATATTAAGACACAATTCACCATCTGAACTCTAGGTTGCCCTATTCCTGTCAATCCTTATTGACCACTGGTGACAACAATGCATTAAAATCAAAGTTGCAAAATCTTTGAGACTCAGTAGACTCTAAATTGAAGATTGTTAGAAAACCAGCAGGTTATTTAGCATTATCAGTTCCAAGAGGTTCCTTTTCTTTTGCAGGGACCAGTATCTCCAAATGTGCCAGCCACAATAGAGTTTTTTAATGTCTGGGCACCCACTGTAAGTGATTTGGCAAAGAAACTTGTCCTATGGAATATAAAGGTAAAAGTGAATTTGACTGGTACTTTTCCTTGAATCATAATAATCATGTATCAGGGCAATGTTCTCTAAATGCTGGAATGGATCCCAATGTAGTGAGATGAAGACCAACAATCTCAAGATCTTACAGAGGGCCTGGGGAGAGTTAGATGTGATGTATGCCCACTATTCCTGACTTAAAAAGGTGACAGGGCAACTCCTCAATTCAGGTGTTCTTTGGGCTTATCCTAGGCAGCACTGCTAGGAGATCGGGTCTGGGAAGTCCCCATTTGTTGAGCAAAGCTTCTGTGCATGTCCTTCTAACTTCTGGATGTTGTCTCTTATTTGAATTCTAATCAGAATGTCTCAGGCGAATTAGCAGTTACCCATCAAATGTGTCAATGGGAGTCTTTCACCTACAGTATTCTGGTACATTTGTGCCACCAAGTACAAGTACGTGGCTGTAAGGGTGGTTAGGCAGAGCAGTCCAAGGTTGAATCCTGGAGGAGTACATTAAGGCACACATAACAAAATACATTGTAAGCAATTAAAAATATTGACAAGATTTTACAAGAAATTCACAAAGGTGCCTTGCCGAATACCAGGGTATAAATCAACTAAATGAAGGAAATATTGCAGCAGGTATCTAAACCCATCTGTTTCTTTTATCTTCAAGGAAACTTGACAATTTCTGCTACAAACCAGCAGTGCAGTGCCCCTATATTTGCCTAATGTGAAAAATAAGGCATTTCACAAACTAAACACTAAAATCCTACTCTTTACAAAGCAGACAGACAATGAAGAACTGGCCTATTGGCTTGAACTTAACTGTCCACCTAGGGTTGCATGAAACAGCACATTTTTCAAGGGATAAAAGATACATGACATGGACTTAAAATGTCTCTAATAATATAGGAACATTTTACTTGACCAGACTAAATTTAGTTGAAAAGAAGTTGCAATTTGGCTCTACTCGATGCTTCTGATCAAACAGTCTAACTATGACTTCCCAATATAATGGCTGCCCCAGACCCTTTGGGCATTTCTAACTCAACAACTGTTGGTGTTACTTGCTTTGTATACTCTGGTCTTCATGGACACCTATATCTTTCTTCGTGGAGGACTTTAGGGCATCCAATTTCTCCCTGTGATGTGAGCTGTGTGCTGCTGTCTTGATGTGGATGTACAATAAATGGCTTCTGCTTCTTACTGCCTAGTGTAAGCCCCGGTCCATTAGAGGCATCAGTTTCCAATTATGATTTTTTAAATCTCTGCATGTGGGGCCATCGGTGGCATGTCACTTTTCTTTTGAATAGGATGATCTCTGTTTTCTTTCTTATTTTAGTTATGAACACTTCTGCCCTCCAATGGGGTCCCACTTTTGTCCTGCCTGCATGAGCAAATGAAACCATGTAGTGAGCTCCTTCAAAATGAGAGGTCCTACTGACGGCACCTTTCACCCACACTCCTTGCCTGAGTGCTTCATGGGCATCCCATCTGTAATGTATGCAAAGTTATGCACTGACTCTTCCAGACGGAGCAGGGTAAGACACGACAATGGGCAAGCATAATCACATTTTTCTTCATGCCCCCGTTCCTGGGCAATCACCTCAAACCATCAGATGCTGGAATTTTCTTACACCAGCTATGCACAATCTGAGTATTAGAATTGTACTATCTTTGTCCCTGCGAGCCAATTTCAGACTGGTTTTCAGTAGTTCCAGCCCCCATCAGTAGGTGCCTTCATGGTTACACAGCACTGTTGATGTTCTGATGTGTTCCAAAGTTGCATTGCACTACTCCTCTACAGCAGACCTCCTTGCGTGCATTGCTCAGCTTCCTGCTAAAGCCCCACTTGCCTGAGCCTGAAATGAAAACTCCTGAGGCACTACAACAGTGAGCCCAACAAATGTCCAGAGATCTTCATCCTTCAGGATGAGTGAAAACTCCAATTTAGCAGCGGGAGTATGGGAAACCCATTTCAAGGCGCTATACACATCAAGGGAAGTTCCTGACCCATGTGATGATGCGCTTTTACTCCTACCCAGGACCAACCCCGAAGAAGCGGGAGAGATCATGTTAGAACTGGGGGTCTCTAGTTGACAGAGGTAGGTGCCACTGTCCAAATAGGGACCCTTGCTTCTAGTCAGGGTAAGGAGGAAACCCTCTTAGATAACCTCTGCTCACCCCTGAGTAGCTTGGCACGAGCAGGCAAGGCTTATCAAAGGCAATGTGTAAAGAATTTGTACCAACACTCACAGTAACACAGTGAAAACACCACAAACTGACTCCACAACAGTTTAGGAAAATAAAGGTATTTTAATCTAAATTACACAAGACCAAAACAACAAAAATGCAACATACACAGTTGAAGAATATGGTTTCAAAAGAGTTCTTAAGGTTGCGTCAAAATAATCCCCAGTTGCGTCACGTTTTATCCCACCGTGCATTTAGATGCGACAAAGTTCCAAGTGAAAAGCTGTTGCGGTGAAAAGCAAGCGATGCGTCACTCCTGAGAACCTGGAGAGACGATGCGACAACCCCGCTCGATGTAGCCGGCGTGTTGCAGTGACTCCGGTCTGTACGGTGAGGGATGCGATACCTTGCATGGATTCCGATGCACAGGTTTTCATGGAAGCGGCTCGCAAAAGGGACGATACGATGATCCTTGGGGCGGCGACGATCTCCAGTGCAGCGACGATGCGTGGCGATCTTCTACTCTCGCGGCCCCTCCATGCGATGGCTCTGCGACGAATCTCGCAGAGACGGGGGGGTGATGCGGTCCGCAAGCAAGCGGTGCGACGATCTCATGTAGTAATGGCAGGCTCTGCGACGATACTCGCATCAATGGTAATCTTCCCGCTCCGGTCTGGTGCGTCCTGCAAACGAAGAATGCGATGGCTCTGGCAGCGGCAACAGGTGCTCCGACGATCTCAGCCTTCGTAGCGGCGGGAATTTCCCCATACTGACGGGGATGCGCTCCGCAAGCGAGCGATGCAATACATTTTTAAGAAAGTTCTTTAAAGCTTGGTTTCCAGCTTCCCAACACAGGTACAACTTCCAAAGGCACCACACATGGGCCAAGCACTCCAGGAAGGACAGAACTCTCTCAGCAGAGTTCAGGGAAGCTGGGGGTGACGTCCTTTTGTTCCTGGGACTTTTTAACAGGGAGCCAGCTCTCCTTCAGGCCCTTGGAGATTCTTTCAAGCAAGGTGACACAGCACAAAGCAAAGTCCTTCCCCTCTCCTTGGCAGCAAAGCAACAGCAGGTCAGTCCAGCAGAGCAACAGCAGGACGGTCTTCCTTCTTCAGTTTCAGCTTTCTCCTTGGAAGAGGTGCCTTCTTGATTCCAGGATGATCTAATTTTCTGTAGTCAGGGGTACTTATACCCCTAACAGTCTTTATTCCCTTTGTGCAGGAGGGCTCTGAGCCCGGTCTGAACCAGTTCTGGGTGTTCCTTGAGCACTTTGTTTTCCTGGCCTCTCCTTTCCTTTCAGGGAGAAGGGCAGGGTCGTCAGCCACCCAGCATGAGGTGGAGCCAGCATTGTGGAAGTCAGGCACAGCCCCATTCAGGCCCAGGTGCTACGCCATCCCACCACTTTAGATGCAGATGGAGTTATTCAGCCCAGGGATGGCCCACTCAGCCTCTGGGAGCCACCCAGTCCCTGTCACTCACAAACCAGACAGTCACTTCACAAACAGGCCAAGGCACTCAGAAAGGTCAGACAAGAGAACAGCAACTTTCTAAAAGTGCTATTCTCAAACACAGGATTTAAAAACAACCTTTCCTAAAAGATGTGTTATTAAATTCTGAGTACAGGGATACCAGACTTTTATGTCCTATCTTGCTCCTATGGGAAGATATGCTGGTAGCCACTGTAGCCAGCATCCCCCATGAGAGCCTATGGGGCAAGATAGCCTTACAATAGTGAAAAACGAAAATGGCTGTAATTCACTACCAGAGCATATCACATCCACTAGTACATGCTCTACCTTTCACATACACTGCACCCTGCCCAAGGGGGTACATGGGCCTTCCATAGGGGTGACCAATTTGTACAGAAAGGGAGGGTTAGGCCTGGTCAGTGGGGACACTGACCAAGAGGACATGGCAGTTCACAGACTGCTAACAAGCACTCCGGGGGCAGGCCTGAGACACCATTTTAGGGCTACTCATGTGGGTGGCACAATCAGTGCTGCAGGCCCACTAGTAGCATTTGTTATCACCAGCCCTGGCACACCCAGTGCACTTTACTAGGGACTTCTTGGTGACACAAACATGCCAATCATGGATAACCAATCACCATAACAATTTACACAGGAAGCACTTGCACTTTGACACTGATCAGCAGTGGCAAAGTGCACAAAGCATCTATACCAGCAAAAACGAAATCCAGCACAGCATCAAAAATACAGGAGGTAGAGGCAAAAAGACGGGGGAAACCACACCAAAGATGTCAGGTCTAACAGATCACCTTGCTCGATGTGTTCAATGGAATAATCAAGCTTCCCTCTGGCAAAGCACCGGGATTGGACAAGCTTCCGGGGGACCTATTTCGGGTCGAACCCAAAATATGAGCACCTTACCTATGGGTTTTATTTAATGCCATTATGAAAGGCATGCTGATCCCTAAAACCTGGGCAGGGGCAAAAATTGTTCCAGTTTATAAAAAGGGCTCACCACTCTTGCTGGAAAACTATAGACCGATCAGCTTGATCGATGTTGCGCAAAAAATGCACTTTAAAGTGGCTTATAAATCTGGACAGGTGTTGTCTTTGATTGTCTTAAGAATTAGTAAGCTAATGCACATGGAGTAAGCAAGTTGGATGGATCTCCTTTTTGTCATTTACTTTTTAATGGAATGTATTGTACTGTATACATACTTTTATGGTCTTAATGACCAAAATAAAGTCTTTCTGAATTGAACTGAATACTCCAATTATCACTGGGACTAGGGGAGAGGCAGGTGACTGGTGTTAAAGCACTAGAGCACAGTCCACAAAGTACAAATCAAGATAGGGTGCACCCCAAACTCCTCACAGTGTTTCATTTACTTTGACAGTTCTTAATCTGTTCTTTCAGACTTCTTCCCAACTTTTTCAGTCTACACAGTGGCTTAAGATGGGAGGTTGAGGTCATATGATTCATTTGACAGAGGGAGGCCACACCACACCCGTCATTATAAGAACAATTTTACTAAGTGTCTCATCCCTTTGATGCATTAGGGGTAGGATGAAAAAGGC
This sequence comes from Lissotriton helveticus, assembly GCF_964261635.1. Lineage (NCBI taxonomy): Eukaryota > Metazoa > Chordata > Amphibia > Caudata > Salamandridae > Lissotriton > Lissotriton helveticus. The sequence continues at coordinate 1,772,104,758 of NC_136063.1, forward strand.
ATCCCACTCGTGATCTATAGAACATCAGTCTCTGAGTTTATCTCCAACCTCCTAGACCTGATTCTTTCCTCTTAGACTTTTCAAAGAGACACATTGCTCGGAAGCTGTGTTAAAAGAATGGGTCTTTCCATAGGTAATCCCTGAGAGCATCCCTACGCTAAACTACAGGCATTTGCTAGATGATGACTATGGTGATTCCAGGTCTTGCCCGTTCCTCTCTCAAAGTTCTCTTAATCTTCTGGGAATGGACCTAATGTCTCTTGACACTTTGAATCTGCCAATTAAAGAACCAGAGTATTCTACCTCACTCAGTCTGACAAGTCAAAGGACAAATCACATTAAAGGTTGACTCCAAACCTGATTTTCATTCCTAAGCGATGTTAAAGAATCTAGCCATGCCAAACATGACTCCATATCCTGATCTTGGACACCAATAACTCATATACATGGAAGCAATTCTGATTCAATGTTGCAATCTAAAGTTAAAATTAATACACAATGTATTCATAAAATGCACAGTGAAATGTTATATGTTTTGCACTGTGCAACAAAATAGTGCAGCCCATTTTGTTCTCAAAATAAATTATATACATTAAGACCAGCCTGTTTCTGTTACATTGCTACTCTGTTCAGGTGGTAATGAGTCCTACAAAAGTGTTACTCACTCTGCCTATATCTAGGTGCAGGTGCGGCACACAGTTAGTTGTCATGTGAAAAGTTCCTAAGAGCCACTGCACACTGCACCTCAGATAACTTGAACAGAGAAACACAATTGGGGGATTCCATGAGGTGTCCAATCTCAGAGCAGAGGTCCTAAGCAAGAGCTCAAAAATGAATGAAAAAATTGATGTTTTCTTGGATAGAACAACCACTGCTACATATCCCTTTTGTTAGATCATGTCATTTGCTCGTGGTATGCATTGTTTACCACCTTGTGCAGTCATGCAGGTTGTCCTTCTCTAATTCAATCAAGATCACTAAAAAAACCTTCCCTTACTTAAGTCCTGGCTGGAGAATTAGTGCAAACCAAATGAAGTTTTCATTGCTAGCTCCATAAATTTTATTTTTTGTCTTGGTGCTGGTCCATAAGCACTCTTCTGGATGAATCAAATTAACAATATACCATTTGAGAAGGGCCAGTACTTATACTTTTCAGGAGACCAAGATTGTTCAATAATGACAGGCTTCAATTCCAAAAGTCTAAGTGCTCACCCGATTTTGGGGGGATTATTCTTCCTCCTCTAGAGTGCCATATTTGATGGCTACTTCTTCTGCTGTCCCTATCGAGACTTGTTTCAACAGGATTAGTGGATAAGAAATTAATCTCTCTTGGGAGTAGTTTTAGAGGGGACTTTGTACATAAGCACCAAAGGGAAAGGGGGCCGTTTACACTGACACGTAATATCTACTAAAAAAAAAAACTGTGGGAGACTATCCACCTACTGTTCAAGTGCAAAGGGCTTTGAACAGATGTCCACACAACGGCTGCAATGTCCAAGATACACATTGGCACTCAATCACAAAGAAGACCATTATCATAGTAGCCTACATATATGGAATGCAATTGATAACATTCACCTTTTCATGCTCATATGTTACCACTTATATAAAACATACACCTCTTACACATTTCGAACTAATGATCAAGACCAATGACCCTTGTTAGAGGAAATTGATCAGGCAGGAGAGGTAGTGGGAACACCTTCACAGTGCTATAATCAAAAGGTATGTGCCCCTGTCTACAATAAACACTGCCACCAAGGTTAGTAAATGTAGGCTGGTAAACAGGGACGTAGGCACTCTCACAAATAAGGAGTCACTTGACTAAACACTGGCATCAAATACCAACCATGCGTTGACAAAAATACAGTCTTTTGAGATGTGTTAACTTGATTGTCAAGACCAGAGAGCCGCACAGGGCCTTATAGAAATACACTGGGGCAGAGTGTCACAGTTTCCCAAAACCAAGTGAGAACCTTTGTCACAACACTTTTCTTTGTGATTCCCTTAAAAATGTCCACTTACTGCATGTTACTTTGGTGGCATTACTTGGAACAAGCACATTTTCCAAAGATGGTTACCCTATGGTTACGTTGTTTTCTTGTGTACCAATCCAAACACACAATTAGGCAATCAGCAGGAATTGCTCTTTGCAGTGACTGCATATACTGATATCTAAACCCATCTCGTAGTGGCCCTCTACATGGGCCAAACTCGAGAAAAATGTACAAAGGCAATCATACAAGGTTGTCTAGAGGTGGATTATGCCTTCAATATTCCATAGTTGTCCTCCATCAACGATGCTCTTAGGCTGGTGTTTGGTTGTTCTGTGCTTCATGATCCAGCTAGTATCCTAATGCTTGAGAAATCGGTGATGAAGACTATTTTGTTAGGCGCCAGCGCACAAAAGGGAGACTCCATTGATGAGATTAAACAACAAGCATTTGCAATGCAATAGGTCTCACATTTCCAAGATTTTGAGCTATTGGTATTGTAAATGATAATCCCTTTTATTTATGTGTTGTTTTTAAAACAGATGACTAAATGGCATTGTCTTTTACAATGCCAATAGCTTAAACTCTCGCAAATAAGAGAACTGTTGCCTTTTTCAAATACAAATACAGCCCTTCCATGCTTTGTGTACACTCATGTGACGTGCATGCAAGCAACATGGACGGTATTAGTGAATGTCTATAACACAATTATCGTTGCGAACTATTTCAGTTACTCTCCATGAATATATTTGATTCCCCTCTCTAAACAGTTTGTAACCAACTGTTTGGCTGCGATTTGCTTGTACTCAGCCCTATAGCAGCATCTCGGTCCTAGTTCAGCTCTCAAATAAAAATAAATCAGGTATGGAAGTAAGTCATTGTTTGCCATCACAGATAAAATATCCAAACACTCGTACTCTCTCGAAGCAAATTGAAATAATTTAAACGCAAGCTAAAGCTTATTGCTAAACCTTATTTGCATGCAGGCTATTTTGCCTGGATCACCATTTCTGGGGTGTCCTCGACCTGTCAACCATCACATTGAACCCAGACCACGAATGATTCATAAAGTAATATCATTTTTTTTTTAAACGAAAGAAAACATACATACCAGAGGGTAAAACACATTTTTTGCAAAAGAACTTAAAACATATACTGAAAACAATTACCAAATGTGTGTAAGTGTTGTAGTGTAGGACACAACTCTGCCAGTGTATCTTATTCCAGAAATTTGCATAATCCGTGCACAAATTGCACTCACTACTGCATCTCAATCCTGTCCTGCACATCAGATATGCAAAAATAGATCTCATTGAGCTTTTTCACATATACCTGTAGGATCTATGTGCACATATTACTCTGCCACTTGTATGAGTTGCATCTTTTGCGGCCATGCAGGTGAGTAGGAACATCAGTGACCTGAGAGTGGGTTCAAGCACCAGGAAACTGAGGGCGTGCAGAGCATGAGGGAAGTGTGGGTGAGCAGGAGCCACTGGGACACAAGGGCAGCAGGACTAGCAGAGAAGTGATTGCGACTAGGAGCTTTGTAACTTAAATTAAATAGGGCCAGTTCTGGCTTTTTAGCAAACAGAACATTTCTCACTGGAGTTTAGGATCTATAAAAATAGAAACTAAAGGGATCAGAAAGCAGTGTAATGTTGGCTAAGCCTGAACTTAGCTGAGGGTGTCACACCTGGCATGGACCGGTTGGTAGCTACGTCCTAATTTGTGTATGCTGTGGGTAGGGCTTGTCTAAGGATCTGACATTGACAGTGGGCTGAAGTCACAAAGGTGACGGGGCTGTGATTACACTCAGAGACTGGCCTTAAGCCCCGGAGTCTTTCATCAGCAGAGCGTCATAGCTACAAGCGGAGGCGCGTGCAGAAAGGATCTGAATCTGGAAGAGGGGGCACCGAACTTCAGATCTGGTATAGTAGGACCCAGAGGGGCAAAGACCCAGAGAGTCCCCTGCCGGTACCAGGGGTCCTGAGCTCTCCAATACCACATAACAGAGGCTCCAATGACCTCAGCCCCAGGTACCAAGGACACTGAACTCCAGGACCCCAAGGATGAAAAGATTCAGAGTTAGTAGGGACCCAAAGCTGCTTCACAACGATTACCAGGGAACCTGAGCAGCCCAAAACCATATACCAGGGTTGCAGAGTGGGGACCACTAGCTGCCAATCCCAGAGCAAGCAATGACACTGAGGCTGCCCCCACCAGGTAAGAGAGACTCACAGCTGGGACACCAAGGAGGAACAGGGCACCCCGGGATACTGCGGCGGCATCAGGGTCCCCGAGAAGCCCCACTCTGGGCACCAGGTTCCCTGATCTGTGGGTCACCGAGCGAACAGACTCACATCTGGGGGATCATGGAAAGGAGTGGAGGTCAGGGACACCGCTCCATCGACCACAGACACCAACAAGCTGTCGCCTTGAAAGCACGGGGCAGGAGATGTGGAGATCACAGGGGAGAGGGAGGGAAAGTGAAAGCGTGCCATGCACATGTTGCCCTGAAAAACGCTGCGAGCAGTGGGACAGGAGATGTGCACATGTACGGAGTGCACATCCCCTGTCCATACGCGTGTACATCTCCTATTCTCCTCCCGATGGAAAACCGACTACAATAGTCTCGCCAAGGTGAGCAGCACATGCGCTCCGTCGCTAGGCGAGACCTAGAAAGTGGGCACATGTATTTCCTATGCTCTACCGAGAGTTTTGAACCCTGACAAATACATAACATCGATTCGTCATGACCAGATTGTGGTTGAGCACTGTACACCACCTTGTTTCATTTCCTAATATTATTCAGTAGGATAGAATGTCTGTCCCGTGCCCAGGTGATGGAATCTCAAATCAGAGCACTCTACACTTTATGCTTCTTGTCAGTTTTATTTGGATTTAAGGAAGCAATTTTTAAACCCCAGTTTTATTCTATATATATAAAAACCAAACAATGTCTGTCTGTCTGTCTGTCTGTTTGTCCTTTATGCATTACTATACCATTCATCCGATCGCCATGAAACTTTGGGAAGTTGTTGAGTACACTGCCGCAAAGGTTTCTGGCATACATTTTTTTTAAATATCGGCCCCCTAGGGCCCTCACAATCTTTCGAATACTGATGTACGCTCCAGACGGAAAAAAAAAATCGTGTAGCCACAAGCACTCGAACAAAATAAATAGAATTAAAACACCATTCATCCGATCGCCAGGAAACTTTGGGAAGTTGTTGAGTACACTCCCTCGAAGGTTTCTGGCATAATTTGTTTTTAAATATCGGCCCCCCCAGGGCCCTCATAATCTTTCGAATACTGATGTACGCACTAGACGGAAAAACAAAAAATCGCCATGAAACTTTGGGAAGTTGTTGAGTACACTCCAGCGAAGGTTTCTGGCATACATTTTTTTAAAAATATCGCCCTCCCCAAGGCCCTCATAATCTTTCGAATACTGATGTATGCACCAGATGGAAAAACAAAAAATCGTGTATCCACAAGAACTCGAATAAATAAATAGAATTAAAACACCATTCATCCGATCGCCAGAAAACTTTGGGAAGTTGTTGAGTACACTCCCGCAAAGGTTTCTCGCATAAAAGTTTTTTAAATATCGGCCCCCCAGGGCCCTCTTAATATTTCGAATTTTGATGTACGCACAAGACGGAATAACAAAAAATTGTGTATCCACAAGCACTCGAATAAATAAATAGAATTAAAACACCATTCATCCGATCGCCAGGAAACTTTTGGAAGTTGTTGAGTACACTCCCGCAAAGGTTTCTGGCATAAAATTTTTTTTAAATATCGGCCCCCCAGGGCCCTCATAATCTTTCAAATACTGATGTACGCACCAAACGGAAAAACAAAATATTGTGTATCCACAAGCACTCAAATAAATAAATAGAATTAGAACGACACTTTGAAATGTTTTCCATATTAAAATGAATACGTTTTAATAAAAATTACACAATGAAAATTGAATGTTATCATAACGAGTTTCCTTGAATTTCCTTTCTTCGGAGATCGCAGCAACGCGCGACGGGTAAGCTAGTCTATATATATAAAAATGAATGTATGTCTGTCTGTCTGTTTGTCCTTTATGCCTTACTACACCATTCATCCGATCGCCATGAAACTTTGGGAAGTTGTTGAGTACACTCCCGCAAAGGTTTCTGGCATACATTTTTTTTAAATATCGGCCCCCTAGGGCCCTCACAATCTTTCGAATACTGATGTACGCTCCAGACGGAAAAAAAAAATCGTGTAGCCACAAGCACTCGAACAAAATAAATAGAATTAAAACACCATTCATCCGATCGCCAGGAAACTTTGGGAAGTTGTTGAGTACACTCCCTCGAAGGTTTCTGGCATAATTTGTTTTAAAATATCGGCCCCCCAAGGGCCCTCATAATCTTTCGAATACTGATGTACGCACTAGACGGAAAAACAAAAAATCGCCATGAAACTTTGGGAAGTTGTTGAGTACACTCCAGCGAAGGTTTATGGCATACATTTTTTTTAAAATATCGCCCCCCCAGGGCCCTCATAATCTTTCAAATACTGATGTATGCACCAGATGGAAAAACAAAAAATCGTGTATCCACAAGAACTCGAATAAATAAATAGAATTAAAACACCATTCATCCGATCGCCAGAAAACTTTGGGAAGTTGTTGAGTACATTCCCGCAAAGGTTTCTCGCATAAAAGTTTTTTAAATATCGCCCCCCCAGGGCCCTCTTAATATTTCGAATTCTGATGTACGCACAATACGGAATATCAAAAAATTGTGTATCCACAAGCACTCGAATAAATAAATAGAATTAAAACACCATACATCCGATCGCCAGGAAACTTTTGGAAGTTGTTGAGTACACTCCCGCAAAGGTTTCTGGCATAAAAATGTTTTTAAATATCGGCCCCCCCAGGGCCCTCATAATCTTTCAAATACTGATGTACGCACCAAACGGAAAAACAAAATATTGTGTATCCACAAGCACTCAAATAAATAAATAGAATTAGAACGACACTTTGAAATGTTTTCCATATTAAAATGAATACGTTTTAATAAAAATTACACAATGAAAATTGAATGTTATCATAACGAGTTTCCTTGAATTTCCTTTCTTCGGAGATCGCAGCAACGCACGACGGGTAAGCTAGTCTATATATATAAAAATGAATGTATGTCTGTCTGTCTGTTTGCCCTTTATGCCTTACTACACCATTCATCCGATCGCCATGAAACTTTGGGAAGTTGTTGAGTACACTCCCGTGAAGGTTTCTGGCATAAAATATGTTTAAATATCGAAGCCAGATTAGAAGCTGTTCGAATACAAACTGATCAAGCCCATTCTTCTCAAACGAACGAGCATCGAGAATCGCTCCAAAGGTGAATTCCTCGAATGTAACCCGGCCCTCATCGAGCGCAGCTACGCGCGTTGAGGGGGCCGGAGAAGCTGCCCAAACATGTCGAATCAGACTTCGTTGTGCCGAGACGGAGTGTTGACGAGACAGTGCGGGATCAGGAATGAACCCGAGTCCTGATGGGGGCGCAAGGAATGAGCGTGTAAGCGCTGTGCTCTCGCGCTCGCGTTCAAAAATATACCAAATGCGATGAGGCCTAATCCGGTTCGAAATAGAACCGGAGGGGAAGTAGTCCAGGGTGAAAGACACAGGGGCCAATATCGAGTGCGAGACACAAGTATCATTAGAAAGCGTACACAAACCAGAGCAACAAGTTAAATTTTCACCTTAAAAGGCCATTCTGAGGTATTCTGAAGAAATAGGCCAATCCCAGAAAACATAGGAAACTCTTAATACTAAATAACATCCTATTTACATATATAGAAACTGTTAATATTCAATAACATCCTATTACATATATACAAGTATCAGATAAGCAAAGCAGAGTAAATCAATAACAAGGATGTCGGAGAGATACTTATTTTTCTGAGCAGCAGCAACATTCCTTTCTTCTGAGATCGCAGTAATGCGCGACGGGTAAGCTAGTTGCATAATATATTAGGGACCACAAAGCTGCCATGCACTTGTGCACTATGAAGTCCTCTGCCATATGTTTTAATTTTGCATCTTATGTCTGTAAATCAGCACGTGTCAGCAAAAGATTGTTTTATTCACTTTGGCACTACATTGTCAGACTATATCTGAGCTTTTGATGTATCTTTTAATGGTTTAATAGTTTTTATGATGTAAGATGTATTGCATTGTAATTATTATAATGTCTTAGTTTATGGCCTATGGTGATAGTGTCAAAATAAAGATCTCTTAATTGAATTGACTGCATGTACTGTAACTTTCAATGTTGTTAGACAAAATAACCCAGTTATATGTACACATTCATTTACTTTTTCAAGGTCTTGCAAGGAACTCTTACAATGTTTCTGATTGTGATATGATTTAAAAGCACCCCATTTTCAGAAAGAACTTATACTAGTTTTTAGAGACCTAAGTAAAGAATAAGCCATTCATAGAATTTAAATAAATAAAGGTGCCACAATGTATGTTTTTTTCAAGAGCGTCACCGTGATGGCACTGTCAGTTATGTATTCACTTCTCAAATTCAGGTGAACTTCTAGTCACAAACTTGCATCCCTGAATAGGCATCTGAGTCAACTTCCAACTATCAATACATTGAATTGATATATCATATGAAAAAGAAGGAAATTTTACCTATCAGAGACTACAGCATGTCATAACATTTCTCTGGCCACAATATCAACACATCACAATTAATTATACACAAGCACCATTCTCACATGACAGCAAATGTCTGGTTTAGAAGCTAGGTTTAGAGGAAGAGTAGCGTAGCTAGACCTTAGACTGCCTGGGGCTGTCCCGGTGGCGGCCGCCCCGTGGCAGCCGCAATGAAGAGCGGGGGAGGTGGGTTGCTGGCGATTCCTTGGAATGCTGTTGCAGCCTCTTCAACCCATCCCCCTCTTGCTAGGCCACTAGTAGATAGCGTTTAAACCATGTAGACCATTGAAGAGGCCCAATATCCCTCAACAAAATATTTTTTGTTCTGACCTCACAAGTTCAAAGGGGATGGTCTTGATTATATTTCCTAAGGGTAAGTTCTAATGATTATTTCAGATGGGCTGGGGAGTAGGGGAGGATTTACTTAAGAAAGAGAGAAGATCAAGGGTCTTATCACAAGTTTGGTGGTCTGACCGCCCAAGAACCACATCCGTGTCTGCCAGTAGACCACAGCGCTGGCAGTCCAAAGACTGCTGTATTGAGTAGACCATGTTGCGGGCAGTGTGGCTGCTGAGATCTAGCTGCAATGTGAGTACTTTTTCCAAATATATTGATGCCTCTGTGTACAGTTCAACTGCATATATGTCGTATGCGTACATATTCATGTTACACAAGAAAAAAATACCATCTACACATTGCTGGGTCCGGCCCATATGTTGGCAGCCTTGGCATTGTGTATATGGCATGAAAGGACCCACCTGTAGGTCACCGTTGTAATCCTCAGGGTGTAAATCTTGCTTTGAAGTGTGGACCTGGAGAAAGGGATCCACGTTGGACTCCTCCTAGAATAAGAAACCGGTGAGTGCGCACCCAAAATCCATTGTCACGGCCACCTGTCAGACCATCGGGGTCAGCACATGGAAAAGGCAACTCCTAATATTGGATGGTGGTGCAGCTCCCCTTTTCCACCCTATGGTGACTGCCTTTCCCTGCCCACAAACCCGTCAGTCTGATGGCAGTCTCAGAGGTTCAGCTGCTGTCTTCGCAAAGCCTATCTGCCCAACTTGTAATATGGCAGTCGAACCGCCAACCTCCCCATGATCGGCACACCACCACTGGTATAGCAGTCAATGAAACGCCAAAATTATAAGAAGGCCCATATTGCTCGTAGTTCAATAAAAATACCAGGTAGATCTGTACATGTGTACAAATTCATTGTTTCAGATGAGGACAGGGCAGGCTTGTCTTACCAAATATAGACACAACTGCTCACACGTTGATGTATCTGAATTCGGTGTTCGCAGCTGGTTTTAGCTACTCAACAGTCAGGCATGGCAGCCATTATTTATCATGGGTGTGTAGTGTTGCATTTTGAGAGGTTCACATTAGGACAGAAGTAGTTAGGGGTGGAGAAACCTCTATAGGGACGACTAGAATAACATTGACAACAGTGATATTCTACAAAATGAGCAGATAAGATCAGCACAGTCCTGGCCCATAGTGAAGTCTCCCTGGTGGCTTTATGTCACCTAGGCCAATATGACTCCATTGCAATGTTTTAAGAAAGCGTTGTAATGAAATAAAAGCATTAAAAATAAGCATCCACAAGACATCGTATAATCCAGTCACTTGGAAACATAAGCGCATTTGTTAAAAAAAATCTTTGAAATGCAAATATGGGGTCTAGTCACTCACAATGCAGACTTGACTGACATCAGACAGAAATCTATCCAACTCTTTAAGTATTTCAAAAGCAGCAACGTTTTGGTGCCTTGATAATGCATTTGATTAGATTCTGGCAAAGTGAAGGAGGGAAGGGAAAATCTAAGTCATCATAAATAATAGGAAGGTGGAAGAACAGAGTAATGTGCAACAAGAAACTGGAATGTAAGAAATATACAATTAGATTCTGCTAGAGAAAATCAGCCTACTTCCTGACACGTCAATCTAATATGACTTGGACAAAGTCATAAACACCTGATCTACACTTCACAGAGTCAATGAGATGTCTGGAAATCTGCCAGTTCTTGGAAGTCAGACTGTCTTTTCAAGAAACATCACATAAAATAAGTCTGCAACTAAAATCCTATTTTTGTCAGCATTACAGTTTCCATACCACCACCCACCACACAGTAATCAGTCTATAGCGCTGCGAGGCCTCCGGGTGGTTATGCGCTATATAAGTGTAATTTTTCATTTCATTTCATTTCATTATTCACATCGATATTGTCCCTTTTCCACCAGTATACATTTCTAATACTTGCAGAAACGTCTGCCTTACGTCTGTCAGTGATTTCCGGAAGAAAGTCTTGACTCTGCAAATCATGCACAAATACATTGCTTATACGTGTAGCTCACATCCATTGTCATACAATATTCTGTGAATCAGTAGCAACAAGATAGACCCGTGCTAAAGTAAATATCGTTGCTCTTAGTTCATCACACCCTCATTCATTTTTGGAACTTTAGTCCAAGCCTCTTCAAAGTGTTGCTGCTCAAAGGTTATAAACCTGTTCTGTAATAACCTGTATACGACTGCTTAAAAACCATCGTTTTTCTTGGTTGCCACATTTTCTGGCATTAGTAGCTTGTATTAAGATCTCTGTTCAGCTGGGACCTGCTAAACAATTCCAATTGCATTGGCACTTCCCTACCATTTAAGGTGGTGTTACCTATAAATTGGCGACCCAAGCTGCCCAAAAGTCACCAAGTAAATGTGAGGCAACAGAAAAAGATGTCCCTCCTCAAATCTTGACCAAAACTTGCATCATGGGCTTAGAAGTAGCCAGGTGCTACACACACCAGGTGCTACACACATTAGACCACGCTATAAAAAGTGTAACAACGAGTTTTGCATGTAAATGGCTGGCCAAACACTATGGTGGTTAATGTGCTACCAGCAGCCTGGCAGTGGCGGGTTCACCTCCATCATGCGGCCATTCTCTGCCCACCAGATTAGGGTGGTGTGCTGGTGGCCCATCCGCCATGGGTCCGACACAGGCAATCGTTGCGATTGCCTGTTGGACCCGGCCAGCATACCTAGAATGGTGGCAGTGCCTAGCAGGCACCGTCTGCCACATTAGGATGCTGCATCAAGCCAGTCTTTCTATGATGCCCCCCTACAGTTCACTGCACCAGATGGAAGCCAATGGGACTGCGAAGAAGAGAGGCTGGGGCTTGGTGTTTGAAAGTTTGGTTGAAGTGGAGACCAGCATTTGCAGGCTGTGCTACGGCCAGGCACCCTAAAATAACCTGTTTTTCATTGTTTGGGTGGATAGGGGACTCAGTAACTCACGCCACCCCAAAGTCCCTGCTCTCCCCAGCAGGCAAAGGCAGTCCTTCATCATGAACTCTTCAGCTCGGTCTTGATATTGAACTAGCGCCAATCGGAAGAGATGAGCCATGCATTGCCTCCTTTGGGTGATGTGAGCCCCGCAGCATGGCCGCCAATGTATATACAGACCTGCGGGAGAAATTGCAGTCCAAGATGCCATACCATTAAGGCCCTGAACCGGGCTCCAAGAGGAAGCTGTCAGACGGCGAGTACAGCGACCATGAGGAGCCGCTACTGCCCCCTCTGCCACATCTCCACTACCAGGACAATGAGGTGGGGATGAAGCACGGGATCCGGAAGATGTGCCTCTTAAGACCGGACAAGTGTGCCCACATCGACGAGGTGGTGCGTGCCGCTGAGAAGGGGCTGTGCAAGGAGTACACTGTGGACCGGGCTCTGCTGTGCAACAAGTACTTTATCGGGAAGGGCTACAATTATGGGGTGCAGCTGCAGAAGAGCGGGCCCGGCCAGGAGTGGCTATACCCTAAGGGCGATGTGAATGAGATCCCCGCCTGATGCACCAGCTGGTCATCCGCAAACTGGAGCAGCACTGAGTCATCTCTGAGGTCTTCGTTAACAGAGCCATTACCAATGATTACCAGCCCGGAGGCTGCATCGTCTCGCACGTGGACCCCATCCACATCTTTAAACTGCCCATCCTTTCCGTGTCCTTCTTTAGCGACTCAGCGCTGTGCTTCAGCTGCAACTTCCAGTTCAAACCGATCCGGATGTCCGAAACTGTGGTGTTTTTGCCTGTGGGGAGGGGTATCGTCACCATCCTCAGGTAAGAAAAGATGGGGTTACTGTGATGCTGTGTAAGTGAAGATGCCCCCTCCGTGTATGGTGAAAGTGATAGGTAATGTCATTTAAGTGCCAAAAGTCTAAAGCATTTGTGATGATCACTCTACCGCAATGCATGTCATAATGTAGTCTTTCGTTAACACTGTGTAACACTTCTTAAGCAAAGCGCAAAATGTAATTATCAGTCTTCTTGGCAGATGGATAGATAGGAGGATCACAGTCCTTGAGGTAAGGTGGTATAAAGGCCCACTGGCCTCTGGTAAAGAAATATATGCTCTCTATCCATGGTGGGAGCATAATTTACCACTTTGATTGAGAGGAGTGTGGGGCTGCACTCACCTTCTGAGGGTCGGATCACCATGCTTGCGCATGGTTAATTCCCTCAAGTAAAGTGGGGCTTTGGCTGAGGGTTAACTGGCTTACTTATCTTTGGATGGCAAGGTCATAGTTAATCGAAGGAGGAAAAGTATGACCATGTCCATGGCAAATGTACTGTGGGGTTTACATCCACTATGGAGTCACTCACAGTTGTTTAGTTGTCATTTCCTGGTGATATGTATATCATTACTATTTGCATGTAAAAGGGGATGCCAATGTTCAATCACAGCTGACTATCTAGAGATGTTTGGGGTGACGCTGCGGTTTTGTTTTGCTCGTACTTGCAATGACATTATGCAATGCCACACTGCACACTCAAATCATGGAGAGGGCAGGAATTAGCCCCCCCTCCAGCTCTTCCTTTTGAGCCGCGACAGTGTAATCACAGAGCGAAAGGTGTTGGAGCGCTTTGTTAATGATTATAGCTCAGATCACATGTCTCTCTCACTTCACACTTTGTGTCTGTGTAATTTACAACACTTACACATCTTCTTGACTGCACTATTTAGCACCACTTTGAAGATGTCGCAGGCTGGTCTCTTCCTCTGGTATTTACAATCTAACAAGCGGTCAGGTAGGCCCTTTATTGCAATGCAATAGGTCTCGCATTTGCGAGAGTTTAAACTATAAAGGGTATATTCACAAGAAGGTATGATAACTACCACAAGAGTAGCGTAACACAACTTTCACCATCGCAGCCTATTGCAGGAAAATAACCCTGTGTCAACGTGTCATTCACAACAAGGCAGTAGCATGTGATAGTCTGCCGAAACCGTGGACAATGTCCGCGAAACAACCACCTCGATGGAGACAAACACACAAACCACAACACCAAAAAACCTGTGATGGGCCAAAGCGCAATGAGGAAACCAGCAATAAGCAGTGCCAGGCAAGCAACACACACCTGGCAGGTGGGAAAAATCGTAAAAGTAGAAAAAACACCTAAACACAAACTGACTAACACCTAAGCACCATGGAGTCAGCTGGAACAGGCACAGAGGACGAGCGCAGCCCCACAAGCACACTGGACGTCCAGCCTGGGACCTCAGGGACAGGGAAGGGCAAGGAGAAGAGGAAGCCGATGTTTAGTCCGCAGGCGTACAGGATCATAGTCACGGAGGTGATGGAACACCATCAACAACTGTTCGTCACCTCCAACGTGTCATTGGGCACCAAAAATGGACTATGGCGGGACATCGTGGACTAGGTAAATGCTGTTGGGGAGCACAAGAGGACACTAGACAAGGTCAAGAGATGATGGAATTACATCAAGGGGCGGACCAAGGAGAAACTCTCTGCCAACCAGAAGGCAGCAACGCAGACTGGAGGTGGAGGCCCAGCGCCATAGCTCAAGCAGATGACAGAGAGGAGCTGGTGTTGACAGTCATCAGTGTGGAGACTGTGGCCGGAGTCAGGGGATCGAACACTGCCCGACAGGACACAGCACAACCACAACAGGGTGAGTGACCACCAGGTACTGGGGTATGGGTGGAGATGGCCACAATGACACCCATGCACAATCAAGCAGAGCACAGTGCACACCCACAATGACTCCGGGTCCTCGCCCAGAGCTACAGACTGTCACAATGTACAATGCCATTCTGTCTTAATGTCAACATGTAACATGCGGCTACATACATGTGGACACATTGTAATACACCATCTCCCCTTCACGTCGCAGGGGCACCGTCAACACCACCTGCATAGAAGTCCCAGCCACTCTTCACTAATGATGAGGAGGACAACACCAGCATCAACACCGAAGCCATCAAAGACCTCATTGACCTCATCCGCCACTCACCTCCAAGATTAGGGTGGGCCAGCTACATCGAGGAGACCCCACCCACTACCCAAAGCTCCCAACAGGAGGGACCCACAGCCCCGGCACTCCCCCAAGACCCCCAGGAACAACCCATGGCCCTCCAACACCATTTATTGGAGGGCCAGAGGGAGACCACAGAGCAGGTGCGGTTGGGCTTCGGCAACATGGCAACCAAACTTGACGCCATCCTTGGGTGTGTAGACCCGCTCCATGGGCTCCAAAGAGTCATGACTGACATCACTGGAGTCATGACGCAGAGAGAAGAACACCTGTTCACTCAGAGTGGCTCCAGCGATACCAGCCGTGACCAGGCACACATTCAGAGGCTCATGGAGGACAGGGTGTGGATGGAGGTGGAAAGGATGGCAGCCACCGCTGCACATCAGTGGAATGTAGCTGGGATCTACCATGCCCTGCAGATCCTCATCCTGGCATTGCTGCCACAAGGCGTGGTGATGTTGAATGCTGCTGCCCCCAACCAAACACATCTCTGCTCCCTGGTGTGTCCCTGCCTCCCTGTGCAGCAGGCCTAACCACTCTGGCACCTGATGTTACAGTGCCACACAGTGCGGATGACAAACCACCTCCGGCACCTGAGGTGTTATTGGCACACAGGGCGACCAACAATCCACCTTCGGCACCTGAGGTGTCATTGGCACACAGTGCGGCCGACAATCCACACCCAGCTCCTGAGGTGTCATTGGCACACAGTGCCGCAGCCGGAACATCAACACCCCCAGATGGAGCAAGGCACACATCCGAGGACGTGGATGGGATTGTAATCAGAAGGGCTCAGTAGCATTCATTTCTGCCACCTGGCATGTTCCTGGTTGGTCCCGCATATGACCTCATGACCTTCCACTGATCCCCGATTCACTCATATGAACTCACCTTGGACAGCGACATGGACCGCCACATCCTGTTTGATGACCAATGACACGGCGACCAGACTGCAGACTGCACCCTTCCTCTTCCGCAGTACTTGTCTTTCACGGATGGACTCCAGCTGGCCCTCCACAGGCCTAATGGTGTGTGTTTTTGGCAGTGCCCTGTACCACTCCAGCTGAGGAACTGCACAGGATGTGCAATAAACATCCAGTGATGCACTGCTGTGTCATGTCTTTCATCATTCATGTATGTATGTGTGGATGAATGTAGGGACAGTGATTCCCCTTGCTTCAATGATGTTCATCCTGTGGGATGCCAGTCTGGGGGTGCTAAATAGTTATGTGTGCACAGGTCCCGTGGACACCACAACAGGGACACACGCACCAGCCACTTTCTTACATGGACTGAACCACACCCAGTGCCCACAAGTCATTATTGCAAGCCCTGCGTTGTTCTGGCATACGACAGGGCATATGACAGGCCAGACCACACCGTTCACACTTCCAGAGGGGGCCTCATTGCTACCTGTCGCAGGCATACTGACTGGTGTTGTGCAGGTCACTGGTCTAGTTGTCAGCATGTCACAGCCACTCCCTGAGGGCAGGTTTGCACGCATACCACACTCACCCGACACAGGCGTCACAGGCCATGTGACCCCGCAAATATATGGGGCTGATGATGTCACATACCCCTCTGTCGGTGGTGACTGGATGACGACCCGAAGCCTTGAGGCCAGCACGGGCCTACCACCACGTGGCGGTGACTGAGGTTGAACAGGGTTTGTGGCACACCCTGCATTGCTGCCTGCACGGGCCTACAACCCCGCCATGTGGTGCTGACTGGGGTTGAACAGGGTTTGTGGCACATGCTGCATTGTGGCCGGAACAGGCACCCTGCCACAGGACGCTGAATGGGGTTGAACAGGGTTTGTGGCACATGCTGCATTGTGGCCGGCACAGGCACTCTGCCAGGGGACCGTGACTTAGGGTTCACTGAGTCATTGGCACCTTGAGCTGCTGAGCGGATGTGCAGCCTGTGATGATGGCCCGTCTCAGCGGGCCGGACTGCTCAGGATTAATGTGCCTTGCTTGACCGCAGTGTAGGGCACGCCAGTTGGCTGTGCTGGCCTACCGCCACGTGGCCTCGCTTCCGGGATCACAGAGTTAGTGGCACCCATTGGGCTGAGCAGCTGTGCAGGCTGCGTTGTTGCTGGGTGCCCTGGTATAATCAAGACCCAGCACCAAACGTGAGACCTGGTGGCCTGCGCAGTGTGGCTGCATGGTGTGGAGGGTGCCATGTCCACGGGCCCTGGGCTTGTGGCTTGCAGCGGCACATGGTGAGACCTGCAGTATACCAGCCGGTGGCGGAAGGTGAGCAGTGAGGCACGTGTGTGCATGGGCGGGTATGCTCCGATGGGCGACGGGAGGGGCTGGGATGACTCTGCAGGGTGCGCATGGGTGGGTGGGCGATGTTATCTTGTGCAGGTGTGTGTACTGTACCAGTCATGACTCTGGACTCTGTTCAGATGACGGCTCTGTCTCAGATGTGTTACCTGGTGTACTGCTATACGTACCGGCAAGAGGTTGGAGACAGACTGGTGGCAGCAGGTGAGCAGTGTGGCCTGGGTGTGTAGGGTCGGCTCTCTCTCTCCCCTCTTCTCTCTCTATCTCTCTCTCTCTCTCTCTCTCTCTCTCTCTCTCTCTCTTTCTCTTCTCTCTCTCTCTTTCTCTCCCTCTCTCTCTCGCTCTCCCTCTCTCTCTTCCTCTCTCTCTTCTCTTCTCTTCTCTTCTCTTCTCTTCTCTTCTCTTCCTCTCTCTCTCCCCCTCTTCTCTCTCTCTCTCCCCCTCTCCTCTTCTCTCTCTCTCTCTCTCCCCCCTCCTCTCTCTCTCTCCTCCTCTCCTCTTCTCTCTCTCTCTTTCTACTTCTCTCCTTGTCTCTCTCTCTCTCCCCGTCTCCTCTTCTCTCCCACTTTCTCTCTCCCTCTTCTCTCTCCCCCTCAACTCTCCTCTCCTCCTCTCTCTCTCTCTCTCTCCTCCTCTCCTTTTCTCTCTCTCTCCCCCTCTCCTCTCCACTTCTCTCTCTCTCCCTCTCTCCCCCTCTCTTCTCTCTCTCATTCGCTCTCTCTCTGTCCTTTGATGTGCGCAGGACACACCTTCTCATCATGTTTTTTGTCTTGCAGGCTGTGACTTACGGAATGAGTCGAGGGGAGCCGCCATCTGTCTTTATTTGATTTCTGTGTTGATTTCAATAAAGTTTCATTGTTTGCTTCAAAAAGTGAATGTGTGATGCTCATTTCTGTGATGACACAAGCATGTCACCAGTTGTGTTGTGCAACATCAGGCAAATTATTTCGTACATGTTTCGGTGTAGCTGATGTGGCATGTCTTTGGTAGGCGGTGCCAGGGAGGAATGGCCCTGGGTGTGGTGTCGGTGGGTGTTGTGAGCCTCTTGGGTGTCCGTGCTGCATGGTCAGTTGCTCTATGGCATCTGTTTCTCTACAGGTGTGGATGTGGGCTGTGCTCCCTTTTGTGGTACAGGCTGCGGTCTGGCTTTACACCAGGTCAGGGCAGGTATAACTTTCCTGCTGCTAAGTCGCCTTATCGCGTGTTTTGTGTTCCTATTGCCGGTGTGGCTGGTCGTTGTGAATGTTGAGGTGTGGTGTTGTCGTGAGTTTTGTCACGGGAACGCCTACTCTGCATCTCATTAGCAATAGTTGCGGGCATCCTCTGTGGCGATTTTTTTTGCGGCTGCTATCGTAGGAAAACTGGTGCAGTGGGCATTTAGCACCAGCTTGTGAATGGTGGGGTAAATTTATCACGACTTTGGCTGCGATAAAGTGCCGTTAATTTGGCGATAGCTCCTTGTGAACATGCCCCAAGTATTGTAAATGCAGTGCCTTTTATTTGTGTTTTTAACCCAAAACATAAATAAAAGGCATTGTCATTTACATTTACAATGCCAATAGTTCAAACTCGTGTGAATGCAAGACCTATTGCATTGCAAATGCATGTTTAGAACACTGGTCAATATAAGAGTGCTTGAATCGTGTCCAAACCTACTCTCTTTTAGGTGCCTCTAAGTTTCCAAATTTTATGAACATTGGATTTACTATTGTTACTTGCTAATACATCCAAATTGTTGTTCAGAATTTTTAGGTCTTGCCTACGCAGCACACGTGTGCTGCATAGGAGAGGGACCTAATGCCATCGGCACAGCTTTGGGGGCAAAAACGTGCACTCATTGCATTGCTTGTAATGGCAACGCCTGCACGTCTGGCGATTTCCTTGCGGGAGCGCGGCACCATATGGTGGCGCCATATGGTCGCACGCTCCCACAAAGAAATCCCGCAGGCCCCCTACCCTGCTGCTATGCGAGGCGCTCTCTTGTTTACCTTTAAATCCAGTCTTGTGCACAAGAAAGCAGCCTTCTCTTCCTGAGGTTACGAGGCTTCACGCCCATCGCATCGTCCTGCCTCTTTTTTTAACAACTAGAAAATGTGATTTTTAAAAGGAGTTTAAGCAATATACTGTATGGAATCAATTTACTGTACGGAAATCCTCAAACTACAATGAGGCATAGACAGCTTCTCAGTGCAAGTGGTAATGTTATGAAACATGCTTGAGCCTACGTCAGAGAACAGCGTCATAGTCAACCCCTCTCCATTCACCACATTCTCTCACCCCTTTCACTCAGCACCGGGATATATCCTCTCTCTCTTTCTCAAGTATTATTTTGTCATCAGTTGTGTTCTCGAAGCATTTGATACGAGCCCCATATAATTCGGTGTGTATGTTTCAAAGTAGTCAGTGTGCATGTAAAAGCCAGGGTCAGGTTTGCGTCCAATTAAAAGGAAGCTTGTGGAGTGTATTATGCACAGAGCAAGTCCTGTGTTTCAATAAAAATGCCAGCTGATGGAAGCGTTGGATTGTCTGCCTATGTCCTGGACCCTGATGACTGCCCAGAAACGCTATTTACACTAACCACAGCTGGCTTTAGTGCTGTTTGATGGACGGCGGCCCAACTGGCTCACTGACGAGACCCGGGCATCAGCTCAGACAAAGGCCTCGGTGGGAAACGTAACATCTCTTAGCTATAACAAGATGCCAGACGTAGGTCTGACACATTGCAGCTGTTTGCTGTGCCAGGGAATGCAACATGTAAAACCCAATCTGTTTATCGTCAGGACTGTGATAGAGCTAGCTCTTCGTTTTGTGCCAGCAAAGCATACACTTTTATGCATGTTAATTTACAGGCATTTATAAAACGATTTTCTACCATGTGTGTGCTCATGCAGCTCTTTTAAAATCTGGGCACCATTTCTGTTCTGGGTCAAGCATTCATCAGGACAGTTCAACAGAGATGCACAGGAGTCAATCAAATGGTTGGTATTTGGACATTGCTATATTCAAGAAATCAGTATGTGAGTCCATGAATGGAAACCTACTAAAAGCATCTCCATGCCACTCAGGTGTCCTCATGACACTATACAAAAGAGATGAAGAATAATGGAAGACCCACCAGTCATGCTGCACAATGGACTTTAGCCTGACTAAAGACTATTGGCACAGCCAACAGTTTCCAAAGACAAGACTTTGCCAATGCTTGTTTAAGATAATACCCACAGCAGTGCATCTAACTTGTGCACTGGTTGAGGCACCATTCACTGTTAATTTAATATCATGCTCTTTAGAGTCATTACCTTGGATGCCTTCACCTTTAACCTGTGTGTCATCACGTTGTTAATTAAAATCATGTTAAAGTTCAGTGAAAACTTAGGGGTCACATTGCAGTCTCGCGAGAATAAACATGGAACCGCTACTATGCAGGTCTTTGAAATGGGATTACTGGGGCAGTTTCCATGACTTTTGATTAACAAATGCTTTATTTGCAGTGGAGAAGCAATTGCACAGGAAACGCTACAGAAAATGACCAGAGTGGTCATGAGATTAATGACTCTAGAGTGCCTATATTGGATAGTATACTAGAGTTTAAGAATGAGGTGAGGGGGATGGAATGTTACGTGATGATAAATGACTTACCATAAAGTAGAGGTGGCCAATGAAGGAGGGACTGCGCTGCTGTGGGAGGGGTATGTTTTTTATTTAAGTACATGCGACTTAAGAGATGGGCTTCGACTAACCGATTACACTTCTCGTGTCGACCTAATAAGTGGTAAACATTGGAAATGGGTGGATGTTCAAAACATTTTTAAAGACTTCGGACCGACAGAGCTCCAAGGGCAGGGAGTTCCAAGGAAATATGTCCTACTTTGACAGTAGACTTGGTGGCAGATTTACGTTGGCTGACGCATCTCTGCAAATCGGCAGAGATGCGCCAGGAAAGGTACGGCACACAAGTTCATCCTTGCGCCATCCATGATGCGCCGCATTTACAATGCTGCGCACCATGGCGCAGGAATGAACAGATGCTTGTCGCATCTTGGGCGTAAAGTTGGCGCAGTGCTGAAGTTGTGTTGCGTGCGGCACACAACTCCAGCACTTTTCCAACTTGCCCTATCTTTAACGTGGTGCGTCAAGCCTTACGCCTGCTTCAAGCAGGCGCAGGGTTTTGACGCATCAGCGTTGGGAAAGTGACTCAGTGAAATCTTGTAGATTTCACTGAGTCACTTTTCAGGGGCGTTCCTGCGACGGAATGCCCCCTCCCCCTGCACCGGAACGCCTACATGAAACCTGATGCAGGTTTCATGTGGCACAGGGCCTTACACCGTGACGCATCTCCATAGATGCGTCACGTTGTAAATGCCTCGATGGGATGCGCCACGTTTACGCCGCCTTGCGTGACACAACAGCAGCGTAAACGTGGCGCACGGCGCTTGTAAATCTGCCCCTTGATGTTAATATTTCCGGTGTCACTTTTTTTAAACCTTGGCTCTCACTACTGTCTTGCACATTCTGATCCCTTCTCTCTCCGACTTTACTTTACGATGGTCTGTTGCTATTGTTATTGCTGCTACCATCTTTCTTACAAATATTCACCCTTTGCTAATACACGACTCCCCAGTTTGGCACCATGGCAGGTTATCACATTAGGGTTGGCGGTATTAAACCACATGGAGCGAGAAAGGGAGAGCAAGATTGTCGGAGGAGAATGCATTTGAGAGAGCGCAAACTGATATAAATATATGAGTACATCACACTTACCTATAGAGAGCATAATTCATGAAGAGAAATGCCATGAGTGCTAATAGTATCTGAAATTATATTCTAAATGTATAGCTAATATAGAGATTTAAGTAGAAGTGGAACTAATACAGAAAGGTGTGACATTATATGATTTTATTAGACGTGATTATTTTGAATCTATGTCGTGTAGCTGTTAACATATAAGATGGTCTGTGGTAAAACGCAGAACGTGGTAGGCCTCAGGGCCAGAGCTGGAGCTAAAAGGGAAGGTGTTTCTTTTCACGACACAGATTGTTTAACGTTTTTGGTCATTGCATTAACGGGCCATGATTTAGAGTAATGTTTTCCAAATAATAGAATAAGAGTTTTAACATGCTTTAATTAAATGAAGAAATTGAATGCTATAATCATAATGTGAAATATTGTAGGCCTGAAATGTTTTAGCATTGATTTACACGTACATGTCTGGGCTGAGAAATGTTGCAAGCCTTTTTTTAGAAGTCTATGAGAGTTGGGTTCTTGGCGGCAGATATCTGTCTGCAACAGGAAAGGGGGGATCCAATTATAAGTGAATGAATAGAGGCCTGTTCAGTAGACGGCCCAGACATGGAGGAGGGTTCTGGAATGTTTAAGGGGTATCAGCGGGCCGGAGAAGAGACTGAGAAGCAAGGTCAACTCTAACGTCTGAGGCCCAATACAAAGCATCATGGAAAAAGCCTGAAGTTGCACCACGTGAGAGGCGTTTCGCAAGGGGCGTCTCAAATGTTGTTGACTGTTTTGTATTGGGGACAGCACCCCTGGGTGGAGTTAGAGCAGAGACCTGAGGACCCTTTAGAGAGCGGATGGGTAGGCAGTGAGGGGTCATGACTGGAGAACTTTAGGTTTTCACCAAGAGACTTAGAGTGGGTGACTTCCCTTGGGGGTCATTCATTGCTGACACCTTTGTTAGGTTGGGATTTGGTTAAGTAGGGATACCATCTAGAACAGGGTAGGGACGCCTAACCTGTGTTTGTTTTCCTCCAACCTAAATGAAGGAGAGATATGCGTCTATGCTGATAGCTTTGCTATTTTTAGAACTTGTGTTAGTGATTTCTGTTGCTCGTCTGAGGGCTTTTCGAGAGCACATGTGTGTAATTGGACCTGTGTATCTCGTGAATCTCATTCTGAGATGCTTGTATTTGCAGCTCATTATATCTTTACAATAAACTTTTGAAACCTAGAAGTTGTCCGTGATCTTTGAGAGTAGAGTCCTTTCTTGGGTGAACTAATTTGCAGATAGGTGTACTGTTTCCTTCCAAGACAGGCAATAAAGGTTCAGTCGACCAGAACGAGGTTTGGATCAATAGATATAAGGTATCGATCAAAATCTCGCCCTTTCAGTTGGTAGCTATAGAGGATGGTTGCCTTCTTGAGGACGGTGACCTAGGCCAGGTTAGCTTACCCCAAGGCCCCTAGAAAATCGATGATCGGAAGAACAGCCCGCAGATGAAGATCCGGATGACGTGAGACAGAAAAAGCAGCAGTATCGGTCGAGAGTGAGTATAAAGGGTTATGCGTGTTAGATTGCGGTGTTTTTGTATTGTGTCTATGTTGTAATGTCTGGCGGAGTTGAATGTCTGTAGAGTGACTGTGGAACAGGTTGTGAGCGCGCGCAACCGGTGGAAATCTTAAGTTCAAGGAGAGCTTAAGTGGTTCGGGTGTATCGGACACCCAGAGTAATTGTCAACTAGTGTGAAGGGGGTCATGAGGTACCATTGATCACCCGAGAGACCGAGATAGGGGGAACGTAAGAGTGAGTGCGTGAGTAACGGACGCTGGTCGGAAGTTACTGTGTGTGTAAGTAACCTATCAGAGAGACGATAGACATCTCGTCAGTTGTGTTGACAATTACAGATAGACTGTGGACGTACAGTCGAGAGAAGTGACCGCTTGGTCGGAAGTAGTCATTTTCAGTGTATGAATGGGACGCATGCATAACCGGGAGACGAGTTGAGAAAGGAGGGGTGCTGCTGCGAAGCGGAGAAAAAAGACGTCAGGTGGTGTCGCGCAGTGATTGGCTGACCGGAGAAAGACCGCGCTGTGATAGGCCAGCTAGCGAACACGTCATACAGGGTCGCGACGTGATTGGCCAACAGGAGAAAGACCGCGCTGTGATAGGCCAAGCTAGCAAAGCCGCGACAGGATTGGTGGATTGTCATCAGGAAGTAAACAGAGTAGCGAGGCTGAATTTTGTGCGCATAATTATGAAGTGTTTTAAATGGTTGAAAGCGCTGTTTAAGAAAGAGAGGCGAGGATCGTATGAAGGGGAAGAAGCCCCGCCGGAGGGTACGCCAGCTCGTTATATGGCAGTAAATGTTGGGTTGCATACGATCCTTTGGATATCAGAGTGGAGTAAGATTACTGAAGGAAACGAGGAACTGACGTTCCCGAAGTACGGGACGTTCAGATTAGAGGTGTTACATCGATTGAAATCAATCATGACCTCAAAGAGACCCTTGCCTAGACCAACCCAGTTTGAAGCCCTTGATGCATGGCTTAGGGCAGCGCATGAAAGGAATATGAACAGACGACAAGAAAGGGTGAAACGCTCGGTAAGGGCAGTACAGGATGCCAGGTGGGATGCGGATGCTAAAAGATGGAGAGTGCATAATTTGGAAATAAATAAACTGTACCCAGTGTTAGAGGCGCCAGTAAATAAAAGCCCCCTAGAAGAAGATGATGAGAGCGAAACAGAGGACAGCCTGATAAACAGATTACTGACAGACAGGCCACCCCCGTATAATAGAGCAGGGGGAGAGGTCGAGAATACTGAAGGAGAAAAGGGGGGCAATGCAGGAGAGCATAGACCGCTTCCCAGTTCAGAGTGGGATCCTGAGCCAAAGAAAGAGTTGCTCCAGCCTAGTCAGGTGCAACAGGTAGTCGGTAGGTTTGTGGTACAAAGAGCGCCGGAAACGGAAAGCGCCACATCCTACCCATTACCAGATGCACTACAGGTACCTGTTACCATAGGTCCTATAATATCGATATATGACCAAGAGAGAGCAAAAGGGGAAGAACGGAAACGGAAAGACAGAGAAAGAGCAGAGCAGGCAAGGAGGAACGATACCACTAATTCCCCAAGTCAGATGCCGATACCCAGAGAGTGGAGCACCCCGATGCACACAGCAGGGGACCCAGGAGGAGATCCTGGGGGCCCTAGATGGCCAAAAGATCTGAGGGGATCTGGACGAAGATCCTTTCAAGAGCTAAATGAGTACATGAAGCAGTGGGATGAGGCAGTGAAGGCTCAAAAGTGCATCAATGCTGCAGAAGCAGAAAGGGAAAGTCAGGACAGCAGAGCACGAACTCACTGCGGGGCTGGGGAGAGTAGCCCGGAGTGGGACTGTAGAGGGAGTAGGGGAGTCACCCATTGGGCCCGGAATGGAGGTAGAACAGACCTGGAAAACGGGGGCCCCGGGAGTGGAGGGGTGGCGTGCCCAATACTCAGTGAAGGGGAGAGGAGAGCGCAAGAGTACAGGAACAGCTTTAAGTGTCCACACTGTGTGCCTGCCACCAGAGAACAGAATGGGAGTTGTGAGAGGTCGCACCATAGTCCCTGTGATGACAGAAATGAGCGCAGCCCAGGGAATATGGGGAACCAGGAAGGATCGTATCGGATACTGAGCGATACGAGGCAAAGGGAGTGTAGCGACCAGAGGGAAAATAACAGAGAGATGTGCGGTGAGAGGAGAGAAGAAGACGAGAGTGGGCAGAGAGAGAGTAGGGATAAAAGGCCCGTGTTCCATCACCTTCCAAGATCGGATGGCCGAGCATGGGACCTGGAGAGATGGGAGCAAGGGAGGCCACCCATTAATTCTCCTGAGCCCAAACGCAGAGCTCGAAGTTGGGATGGTAGGGAGACCAGTGAGCCCCCTTCGAAAGACATATTGCGAGCTGAGATAAAAGCCAAGAGACTTGATGTCTCCAGCTTAAGGTCAGATCTGGATGACATGGTAGATGGTACCCTGCCTTTAGAAAGAATGGAAATGTATGAACAGGATGAAATACTGTATATGGCAAAGGACATCACACGAAAGGCGAGAGCAGTCCATGAGAAGTTAGTCGAACTAGCAGGCAAATATATGGTGGACTTGTCAAGAACCAAAGCATTACAGGGTAACCACAGGCTACATTACTCAGATCGAGATCTAGATGAGAGGAGAACGATTGGGCTGAAAACACACATAAGGGAACTGATTACTGGAATAAGGACATGGAGGGCACTAGATAAATGGGAAGAGAGGTGGTCCAAGAAAGGGACCGGCAGGAGAAGCATGATTGGTATAACACCAGGACAGCAGGGAATAGAAGCTTACCCTTTGCGTGAAGTTGCCAATGGGAGCTATGTACATGTCCCTTGGAGTAGGGGAGATTTAGCTGCTTTTACCACATCTTTCCCCAAGTTACGAGAGAGCCCCGTGGAGTGGTACAAGCAAGTCGAGAGGTTTGTAAAGATCTCAAAAGTCCTATGGATAGATCTGAACACGCTGTTTGACATTGTAGTACCAGGAGATCTGTGGACAGCATGCAAGGTTAGCGCTGAGTGGCCCACAACGGAGCCAGAGAGAGATGCTAGGACTAATGGGCCGTCCGAGATCGTGATGG
Organism: Lissotriton helveticus; assembly: GCF_964261635.1. Lineage (NCBI taxonomy): Eukaryota > Metazoa > Chordata > Amphibia > Caudata > Salamandridae > Lissotriton > Lissotriton helveticus. Next base: position 1,772,131,477 of record NC_136063.1, read on the forward strand.
CAAAATTCGAGAGAGTGATGACTTGGCTGAAAGAAAAAGTGCCAATGCAAGACATAGATTGGGTCAGAATAGACAGAACGAGACAGGAACCCAAAGAGACAGTCCATGAATATTACGAGAGATTGCTGAAGGCGTTTAAACAGTATAGCGGCTTGGATGTAATGGATCCAAAGGACATAGGGCAATTCGTGTCCAAGTTCGTCCTGGGACTGAGACCGGATATTAGTTTAATGATTCAGCAACACTCGATTTGTTGGCAAAGTAAACCCCTAGATGAAATACTGAGATATGCCAGGTACTGCTGTGATGAGGTAGACTCCAAGGCTAAGAAACTAAAAGAGAAGCTGATGGTGGTACAATTGCAGACAGCAGGAAAGGGGGGACCGCAACAACAGCAGCAAGGGACAGGTACAGGAGGTAAGAAGCAGTACAGTCAGAACAAGGGTAATGAGGAGAGTACTACCTTTAGACCCAGAGTAGACATAGCTACCTTGAAGAAAACGACTAGGTGCCACCAGTGCAACGAGTTGGGGCATTGGAAACGCGAGTGCCCTTACAATGTAGAGATCGGAGAGCAAGAGATAGAGGAGGAAGAGGTCCAGAGCGCACCTATGAGAGGGGCGACGCCATACCAAGGAAAGGTGCTCAAAGGGGGGGGGGCTCCTCCCCGAGCCCAGTTCCCGCAACCTCCTCGAGTAGGGAGTATGGGTAAGACCTATAGACAAATGCCCCTGTTTATGGAAGGGGAAGAATGCTATTATGTGGACCCATTAACCGGACAGAGAGTGGAAAGAGAAGACTGCACCCTTGGGGCAGCCTTAGAGGTAGATCAGAGGGGACCCTATGTGGAAGCAGAAGTAGCAGGGTGCCCTACGACATTTCTGGTGGACACAGGAGCCACTAGATCCACGATCAGATCAGCTGCAGTTCCAGACCTGCCCATGTCTGGAGAGACCATACAGGTGGTAGGGGTCGCAAACAGGAGAATAACCAGCCAATTGACAGAACCGGTACAGGTGAAAATAGGGAAGTACAGCGATGAGCACCAATTTGTGGTTTGCGATTCAAGCCCTGTGTGTCTGCTAGGAAGAGACCTGTTGTGCAAATTGAATTGTACTATATATTGTACACCCCAGGGAGTGGAGGTATTGACTAATGATGATGATGCAGATTTCAAAGTTGCAAACTCAAGAATATGTGTGGAGCTGTACCCTACTTTGACAGTAGACGAGCTTCCCTGGGATTTGAGAGGGACAGTGGCATCAGAGGTATGGGATTTCACTGGGGAAGAGATTGGATTGGTCAAAGGGGTGGACCCAGTGAAAATTGTAGTGAAACCGCATGCTGAGTTCCCAAGAACACCCCAGTATAAATTGACTCCAGAAACGATTGCAGGCATAAAACCCGTGATCGAGTCCATGATTAAACAGGGAATACTGAAAGAAATCGTGGGTAGTCCATGTAACTCCCCGATTATGGGTCTGCAGAAACCAAATGGGAAATTTCGGATAGTGCAGGACCTTCGAAAGATTAATAACATAGTCGTTTCATGTTGTCCAGTGGTACCGAATCCATCAGTGATACTGTTTCAGATTCCATTCCAAGCTGAGTGGTTCACTGTGATAGATCTTTGTCAGGCTTTCTTTTCGATCCCTTTGGACGAAGATAGCCATTTTCTTTTCGCATTTAAGCTGGAAAATCGCGTCCTAACATGGTGTCGTATCCCTCAGGGGTATACAGAGAGTCCATCGATCTTTAACCAGCTTCTGAAGAAAAATCTTGAAAGTCTAGTGCTGCCCCAGAAGTCAGTTCTGGTCCAGTACATAGACGACCTCCTTGTGGCGTCAGACACAGAAGAGGCTTGCAGGGAAGACTCCATTGCTTTGTTAAATCACCTAGCTGCCAATGGGCATAAGGTATCCCCGGGAAAATTGCAGTACTGCCTGACAGAAGTGCAGTACTTGGGACACAGAATTGAGAAAGGCAAACGAAAAGTGTCACCAGATAGGATAGAGGCGATCATGAAAATGAATGCGCCTCAGACCCAGAGAGAGGTCAGGATGTTCCTAGGGATGGTGGGTTATTGCCGACAGTGGATCGTGAACTTTTCACTGAAAGCAAAACCTTTGCAAAAACTGACGCACAAGGAGGTGAGTGATCCGGTACCATGGGACAAAGACTGTTTGATGGCATTCTTACAGCTGAGAGAGGACCTGTGTCGTGCTCCGGCATTGGGAATGCCTGATTACAATAAACAATTCTTTCTTTACTGTTGTGAGAGAGAAGGTTGTGCGTTGTCTGTGTTGGTCCAAATCCATGGGAATGCCCGTAGACCAGTTGCTTATTTCTCAGCTACTTTAGACCCAGTAGCCGCAGCGTTGCCCGGATGTCTCAAATCCGTTGCTGCAACGGGTGTCAGCATTGAGAGATGTGAAAATATCGTCATGGGGCACCCGTTAGAGGTGTGCGTGCCACATTCTGTTGAACTGTTGATGACCAGGACCAAAACACAGCATCTGACCAATAGCAGGCTCACGCGCTATGAGCAAGTTATTCTTGCTGCAGAGAACGTGACCCTCAAGAGATGCTCTGTTTTGAACCCTGCTACCTTAATGCCACTTCCAAATGATATTGATGATGATGATGAATATACAGACCATGACTGTCTCGATGTGACTGAACTATGCACCAAACCCAGACCCGACATCGTAGATGAGCCACTGACCGACCCAGACGAAGTTTTCTTTGTCGATGGCTCATGTGTAAGAGACGAAGTTGGGCAGTTGAGAGCAGCTTATGCTGTTTGTACAATTGAAGGAGTTGTGGAAGCAGGGTGCCTGGAAGGAGTAAACTCCGCTCAGGTAGCCGAGATTATTGCCCTAACACGTGCTTGCTTAGCAGGCAATCAAATTCGAGTCACCATCTACACCGACAGCCAATACGGGTTTGGGGTAGTTCATGATTACGGGCAGTTATGGTCTCAAAGAGGGTTCATGACTTCTTCAGGCTCTCCCATTCGCAATGGAGAGTTTGTGCGCTTGTTGTTAGAAGCATTGCAATGTCCAGCAAGTATCGCAGTTGTAAAGTGCATCGCACATACCAAAAATGAGGACTTTGTTTCGAAAGGCAATAGATATGCTGATGAAGTTGCGCGGTATTGCGCAGAACAAGGTTACTCTTTCACAGAGGTGGATGTGGGTGGAATAAATGTAAGAACTGAATTAGCCATGATACTGGAAACTGTTGATACTTGGGATGAACTGTCAACCATGCAAGAAAATGCTCCTGATTCAGAAAAGGAAACATGGGTAAAGGCAGGATGTGTAATGGGTGAGACTCATTTTTGGGTCTCAGCAGACGGCAGAGCAGTGTTGCCCAATGAGATGGTGAGTCCAATGGCTAGACTCATACATGGTCCCGTACACTTAGGGAGAGATGCTATGCTGAGAGTGTTTAGACAGACTTGGTACAATCCTAAGTTTAGAATAGCAGCAGAAGCAGTGTGCCAGCGTTGTGTGACCTGCCAGCAGCTGAATGTAGGGAAAAGAACACCAGTTGCACTAAGTCACATAGGAAGGTCTGGAGGTCCATTCAACAGAATGCAGATAGATTTCATTGAAATGCCAAGATGCAACCGCCTCCGCTATGTCCTGGTGGTTGTTTGTGTGTTCTCCAGATGGGTTGAGGCATACCCTACACGTAGGTGCGACACCCTCACAGTGGCTAAGTTACTGCTTAGAGAACTTATCCCTCGTTTTGGGGTGCCGGCCTTTTTGGAATCAGATAGGGGAACACATTTTAACAGCGAGCTTGTGAAGATGATTTGTGTTGCACTGAATATAGACCAAAAGCTCCATTGCAGTTACCGACCAGAAGCCTCAGGAATTGTGGAACAAATTAATGGCACGATCAAGTCCAGAATAGCGAAAGTTTGCTCCTCAACGACCCTGAGTTGGCCTGATGCCCTGCCATTAGTACTCATGAGCCTTCGTAGTACCCCAGACAGAAGAACAGGGTTGTCACCACATGAGGTGTTAATGGGGAGAGCAATGAGACTGCCATCTATTCCAGCTACTGCACTGTTAAATATCACAGATGATATGATCCTGGACTATTGTAAGGGGCTGTCTGACGCCATGCGTTCTGTGTCCCTTCAGGTGCAGGCTGCAGAGGTTCCAGCGTGCCAGGGCCCTTGCCATGACCTGTATCCTGGGGACTGGGTCCTGGTGAAGAAACATGTGAGAAGAAGCTGCTTGGATATTCGTTGGCGTGGGCCCTACCAGGTCATCCTGATCACAAGTACAGCTGTAAAGGTGGGAGGCCTGCCCAACTGGATACACGCGTCGCATACGAAAAGGGTTCCAGCACCTCTGGAAACAGCTCCTCTCTCGGATGGACGTCCAGCTGAGGACCAAGAAGCCATAGAGGGGGCTAGCCAAGCTGTAGAGGTGCCAGTGGAAGCAGGGAACGAGTCTGACCAAGCTGAGGACGGTCAGTACAACAGCGAAACAGAAGACGCTACAGAAGGAGAAGACAGCTGGGAGTACGAGTCTGACCCTGACAGGTCTGAAAGAGAGCGAGAACAGACCAGAAGGAGAAGGAGTAGAAGGGCACGTGGAGAAGCAAATTGGCCGCAAAGAAGAAGTTCTAGCCTGAGGTCAACTCCAGAAGCAACCCTTCCTCCGATATCAGAAGACTCAGACCCAGAAGAAGGTGCTCAGGGCGCTGAGGCACCGAACCGAAGGAGGTCAAGAAGAGTGCGTGTGCCTAACAGAAGATACTCCACACCTGAGTGGACATATCTGGCGACAAATGTCTGTGAAACCGGAGACAGGGAGGATCCGAGCGGTGGTGGTGTCCAGTTCTGAGCCCATTATCACCGTGGAAATACAACTGTTGGTACCCGGTGTCGAACAAGAAGGGTCACTAACATTCGTGCTCCCCAGACCTCCCCGCCTCAGCAAGTTAAAACACATGTTTCTTACAGAATTGAAATTCCCCGACTTTGGTACCACGATAACAGCACATGAAGAGCATACTCTTCGCATGGAAATATTGAACTATGCTATTGAAGCTGCAACCACAAATCTAATAGTCGATTGTTAAAGGACTTTGTAAATAAAGCAAGCAGAAGAAAAGAAGATTACCTAGCGCCCAGGAAGCAGAGAATTTTAGGGAACCCCTTGAGTGGATGGAGAAGGGCTAGGGTTGTCTTTTTGAACTGTGAAAGGACTTTTTGCGAAAAAGGCTGTCAGCCTCCAGCTGTGTGGATTCTAAAGACAAAAAAGGATTGAAAGAGACTGTAAAGGAACGAGAGGAAAAGAACTTTTTTTGCAAAGAGAAAGGGAAAAGCTAGATTGTCTGACGAAATGGAGGCCGGCACCCCGAACCGCAGAGCTAAATGCATAATAGGTACACTAATAGTAGGAGTGATAATATTAATAGCTTTAGTGGTAACAATATCTTATGTAAAGGGACATGAGGAAGAGGTAAAGGTAACTGATGCGAATTCTGTAGTAACACTTACACCCACTGTTGCAGGTGAGAAAAGGGAAAACACTCAAGAGAAAGCGTTATTGGCTGCAGAAGCCCGCAGGTTACATGTAGACGAGTCCCAAGGAGACTTTAGGTCAAATGCTTATGCTAAACTTTTGTATGAATACGTGGATGCCATGGAGGTTAAGGATTGCTACGTCTGCATGCAGTTGCCTGCGTCTGTAGATGAAGGAATTCGATATCATCACCTCCCTCTGACATATGGCATTACATGTAGCTTATTGCTTAGTATATTTTATGAGAGAGATAGTTTTGAATACTATTTCTCCAATTATGATTCTGTGTTGCCAGAAGTCCCGAATTATAAGCAGATGAATAAATGGGATTACTGGAAGAGTGAAGACAGATTGGCCAAGTTCTTCATTCCTTGGATTACCTTAGATACTTCACATGCCCGTAGAAATAATCTGACATGCAAGGTGTCAGAAGTCGAGAAAAAGTTCATAGGGCAGGTGGATGATCGTTACAGGAGACAAAAGATTTTGAAAAAATCAGGACAAGGGAAATTAGATTGGACCGAGGAAGAGAAGTCACACAAGAGAAAGGGTAGTAGTGGTCCAATAGCTTTAGATAAAGCGCAGAAAGGAAAGTTATGTCTTCACCGAGCCAAAACGTATTATGAAAATGTATACGTGGGTGAAGTTGACTGTGAACATGCTTTTAATTTAGAGTACTACACTAAGGATTTCCTGAAGGGAATGCAAGTGATTCCAAATGTGTATTTTGTATGTGGAAGAAATGCTTACGTGAGACTACCTGACAACTGGTATGGATCATGTTACTTGGCAATTGTCTTCCCCAAAATATATCATGCACAAGACTTATTGATCATTGAGGGCCAGACATCATCGAGGGGAAGGAGGGATTTAGGCGATGCAGAAATGGTTGGAGATGTCTTTGGAGCTATGTTCCCTCTTTTGGGAATAATCCTTAATGATGTTAAAATTAGACGACTGGCAACAGTTGTCGACAGGTTGTCTGCCAGCACTGCTCAGTCCTTAATGCTGGTAGAAGGAGAGATGCAATCGATAAGGGCTATGGTTCTTCAAAATCGGCTTGCATTAGATGTCTTATTAGCAAAAGAGGGCGGAGTCTGTAAGGCTTTGAAGGTTCAGGAATGTTGCACTTACATTCCAGACCTTTCAAAACCCCTTGAGAAAGTTATTAAGAACATAACTAATATACACAAAGAGATCGAAGACTTGAGTAGAGAAAATGTCTGGGAAAAGGTGGGCCACGGAATGAGTACAGTTGGAGGGTGGTTTTCCACCTTAGGCAAAAGCTTTATTTGGTATATCCTAAAGCCTATCATCATAATATTGATCTGTGGGATAATATTGTGGGGATTGGTGAGGGTATTCAAATGGTACAGAGCAAGAAGGTCAGAAAGGGCCCAAAGAGAACAGTTGCAGAGATTGGCTGCCATACAAGATAATCAGTACAGGAGCCTGAGAGCTCTGGAAGCGCAGAGAATGCCAGCAATAACTGCAGTTTAAATGTTAGTGATGACCCCGAGAGGTCATCAAAGGGGGGAACTGAGAGAGCGCAAACTGATATAAATATATGAGTACATCACACTTACCTATAGAGAGCATAATTCATGAAGAGAAATGCCATGAGTGCTAATAGTATCTGAAATTATATTCTAAATGTATAGCTAATATAGAGATTTAAGTAGAAGTGGAACTAATACAGAAAGGTGTGACATTATATGATTTTATTAGACGTGATTATTTTGAATCTATGTCGTGTAGCTGTTAACATATAAGATGGTCTGTGGTAAAACGCAGAACGTGGTAGGCCTCAGGGCCAGAGCTGGAGCTAAAAGGGAAGGTGTTTCTTTTCACGACACAGATTGTTTAACGTTTTTGGTCATTGCATTAACGGGCCATGATTTAGAGTAATGTTTTCCAAATAATAGAATAAGAGTTTTAACATGCTTTAATTAAATGAAGAAATTGAATGCTATAATCATAATGTGAAATATTGTAGGCCTGAAATGTTTTAGCATTGATTTACACGTACATGTCTGGGCTGAGAAATGTTGCAAGCCTTTTTTTAGAAGTCTATGAGAGTTGGGTTCTTGGCGGCAGATATCTGTCTGCAACAGGAAAGGGGGGATCCAATTATAAGTGAATGAATAGAGGCCTGTTCAGTAGACGGCCCAGACATGGAGGAGGGTTCTGGAATGTTTAAGGGGTATCAGCGGGCCGGAGAAGAGACTGAGAAGCAAGGTCAACTCTAACGTCTGAGGCCCAATACAAAGCATCATGGAAAAAGCCTGAAGTTGCACCACGTGAGAGGCGTTTCGCAAGGGGCGTCTCAAATGTTGTTGACTGTTTTGTATTGGGGACAGCACCCCTGGGTGGAGTTAGAGCAGAGACCTGAGGACCCTTTAGAGAGCGGATGGGTAGGCAGTGAGGGGTCATGACTGGAGAACTTTAGGTTTTCACCAAGAGACTTAGAGTGGGTGACTTCCCTTGGGGGTCATTCATTGCTGACACCTTTGTTAGGTTGGGATTTGGTTAAGTAGGGATACCATCTAGAACAGGGTAGGGACGCCTAACCTGTGTTTGTTTTCCTCCAACCTAAATGAAGGAGAGATATGCGTCTATGCTGATAGCTTTGCTATTTTTAGAACTTGTGTTAGTGATTTCTGTTGCTCGTCTGAGGGCTTTTCGAGAGCACATGTATGTAATTGGACCTGTGTATCTCGTGAATCTCATTCTGAGATGCTTGTATTTGCAGCTCATTATATCTTTACAATAAACTTTTGAAACCTAGAAGTTGTCCGTGATCTTTGAGAGTAGAGTCCTTTCTTGGGTGAACTAATTTGCAGATAGGTGTACTGTTTCCTTCCAAGACAGGCAATAAAGGTTCAGTCGACCAGAACGAGGTTTGGATCAATAGATATAAGGTATCGATCAAAATCTCGCCCTTTCACATTCAATACTGAAAATGCTGCACTTGCTCACACATTGGACCCTTGCTTGAAATCTGCTTTTCAGAAAATGTTATGCGCTTTCTTAACCACCGCTCAAAGAGGTGGAATATCCAAGCAAAGCCCGTCAAAGAACACATTCATCTGAGGCCTATGCCATTTTACCTAGCCACTACAAAATTGGTTTTGTTTTGTGATGTGTTTAGCAAGAGTGACTCAATGATGGCACGCCTGTAAGGGCATCCTACGTATCACAGCACGCCTCATTTTGAGGGCCTAAAGAAATAGAACAACATCAACCCTATCCTGAGTGAACTCTACTAGTTCCCCTGGCCTGTCCGCATCCTCTTTTAAGTCAGCTGCACCATCTACAAAGCCATAACAACCGGCTCTCCTGTCAATCTGGCTGACAAAGTGACCATCTCCGCTGGCTCTCTGCACACCTGTAGCCAGGACATCATCAGAATGGAGACAGGAAAGTGAAACAAGCATTGGCATAGCCAATAGGTCTCGCCTTTGGGACTTTATAAGTGTTTAACCATGCAACAGTTGATGTTGTTGCACCAAGGATGTTGTGCTGGATACCTAAACACGTATAAGGTCCCAAAAGCGAGACCTATTAGCTATGCCAATGCTTGTTGATGGTTGTCTCTTCAGCGCCAGAGCACCCTTTTCCATGGCTACTGATCGCGGTTCACTAATCTTAAAATAACTAAATACATCTCTGGACATACCATTTTTTAGTAATAAATGGTGTCTTTGGGAATTGTTAACACTTCGCATGCACAGACGCTTTGTGATTGGGGACTGCAGGCATGTTGTGTGCTTTAGAAATTCATATGCATTCCCAGCTTGAGTACAACTATCTTAGCAGTTATGTTTTCAATAAGCTGCACAACCTTTGCCCCCACAGCGCGTGTTTTCTCTCTCGCCTCATCCTTTCAACAAAGGCTATCCTTTTCCATCTCTGCTGTGTGATAATCATGCCATGAATAATGAGGCACTACATCCCACTTCCAGCTAATTATCAGCACAGCAAGACGGCATTTTCAAAAGAATGGCGCACGCCCTTGGCTTCTAGTTAAGTGATAGAACCAGAGACCATGCATCGCCCCCCAAAAAGCCTATTTTCAAGAGAATAAAATGTTGCTGTGTTGGGGGAACAATTATATTTTTTGGACATAGAAATAGGAATTGTCAAACATGCATCATTTTGCAAACACGCTCTAGCCCAACAAGCTGCGCCCGTGTTAAACCGCATTTTAGTCAAGGAATAGATGTAAATCCGCCGTTCACCGTGTGACATAAATGAAAACATGAGCTGGGCGCAGTGTGATTGTTTTGCATTGCAACTTCAAAGAGCTGTGACCTTAATGCTTGTTATTCTTATCAGAGCTTCTCCTACTGAGCTTGATCTGCACAGCCCAGGAGAACGAAAGAAGAATGCACAGCGAACAGCGATGCTTTTTATGGAGTCATCCATCCCGCACTTGATCTTCTATTCAGCAGACCATTTGAAGGTAGATTAGGGATACCGATTCCACGAAGTTTGGCTGTTTTCTTGTCAAATCTCAATGCTTTATACCCTTTTCAACTGCAGATTTCCTCGTTGATTCTTACTACCAATGAGCCCTTGTTTATGTTGCAGGCTTTTTATGTATTCTGCATCTGTGGCTGCCTGCATATCTCCCACTGGGAGGTATTTACATGCATTCGTTTCTTTTTTTTGAATATATACTTCCTTATTTCACTCTTTTACCGATTGTGCTCCCTCTGAAGAGAATATCATGGCTCCTAATTCCAAAAATACACAATTGTATTGTTTAAGGTTCAATTTTCATTTAAGGATGTGCGCATCGTAACAGCACTATCTATTCCCTAATATTTCAGTGAATATAGCTTTGAGAGATTAGAGGTCTCATCATATGACCTCTATCCCCAGCCCCATCCCGTTTCACCCTTGCCAATTATGATGTGCATGACCTTAGCAGGGGCAGCTCCTCCATGTGGGCGGAGGAGCGTCGACTCACTGCTTTCTCACAGTATTATAAAAAACATTTTATGTATCTGCCTCTCACACTTCGAGAAAGCAGAAGGGTTTGGCCAGAGGCGAGCGGGTGGACGGTCCTGCTCGAGACCTGGGAAGGAGTGGCTTGCCCACTCTGAGGGCGCGGACTCTTTGGTCGGCCCCAAGGCCGACCAACTCAGTCATACACACCCTGCATTTGTGGAGAAGTGTGGCTCAATGTTTAGAGCGGCAGACCCAGATGCAGAGGTCTGGCCCGGACCAGGGTTCAATTCCCGCCTCGGTCCTGGACCTGATAATTCTCGCCTCGGTGCCTATTCTAATCATGGGTCCCACTCTGCAACTCTGGGCAATAGCTTGCTTAATCTCAACGGCCCCAACAGCGCTAGGATGCCTGGCCTCACCTTGGGGGTGCCCAGGAGTGGCCAGGAAGGGTTCCACAGCGGTATGTGTACAGCGCCTTGAGACCCCTTCGGGGGTGATACGTGCGCTATATAAGCACTACATTTACATTTTTCCATGTAGGCTGCCTACATGGAGAAAATGGCCTCCCCATAGACGCCTGAGCTGTCGGCGTACCAGCCAATCACAACGCTGCCATTGCAGCATTGTGATTGACTTTGGGGAGGGTTGGGAGGCTGCCTGCTTCCTGTGAGGAGCAGAGACGACACAGGACGAGTAGGACCGGACCGGGCCTGCTAAGGCATGGTAACCTTTTTTATAGTTAAAATTAATACCCGCTCCTCCCACGCAACTCCCCAACCCCACCCATGAGTCATGCCGAACGCGACTTGACCTTAGAACACATAATATGACGGAGCAGAATTGAGTCCCTTTGGAAGAAAAGTGGGGATATTGAAAGTGAAACAGGAATACAAGGCATGTGCATTGAAAGCTTAATCGAGTGTTAGAGTTGATTCTGCCTCTATGTGAATGACACTATGTTACCATTACTATAGAATGCCCATATTTTCTGAACATTTCAATAGAGTTTGCATGAAACCTTGATTTGACTTTTTCTTTGACTAGTATTTTTTTGTTTGTCATTTGTACACATCGTAAATAAATTAACATTTCAGATTAGAGTGTGGCTAATCACAAAGACATATAGGAATATGTACAACAGTACTCCCATAGTACTCGTATTCCTTTGTGAATTGCCTCAAACCATCTGAATAAAATGAGGCTATTTATATAGAGTGAGTAGAAATGAAAAAAACTGTGCATTCTTTGCACTTTTGCTAATAAACAATTGGATGTTTTGTAACGACTCACAAGGCATGTGAGAGTATTAAGTGTATTACCTACCATACGCATAAATAGATTTATGAATTGGGCCCGATGCATACATGATAATAAATGATCATCTCAGTTTATCCAACTCACCGAAATAGTTCATGTTCCCTTCAATAAACATCAATCCCAAAATATTGGACGAATTTCAGCATAAGGCTGTTAATTAGGCTTGAACATCCCTTATTGCCAGGAAGTAACAACTATAAAATTATTCCAAGGTTAAAGGAGCTAGACTTTAAGCACCCAATTGACAAAGAAATCTGCAAAAGTAAGTATCTCCAGGAGTAACGCACACTTCCGCAGAGAAAAACAAATTGTAAATGAAGAACAGTACACACGTATTTGTCTCTGGGTCCTTTCAGCATCTGCAGCCTACATAAACTACATGTTCTTCCACAATTAAAAACTTATTCCATGCACCTGCAACATCAACAAGGAAAGGAAGACTAAAAGTAAATATACATAAAAGTGACTTTCCTCAAATGAAAAATGCTTTCCTATTTCTCAACTACCAAAATATTGTAATATTGAGAGTATATAGGCAAATGTACTATTCTTCAGTGCTAATCGCGCCAAGAAACTCAAGGGTGTACGTGTGCTCAAGAAATTGTTATTAACATAACATAACATAATCTCTGTAAAACAGGAGGTGGCATGACAGCCATCATAAGGAATCACTTAAAGTTTTCTTGTCTTACACCACTTGACATCCCAAAGACAGATAGTATCATAGTTAAACTGGATTCCCTCACCTCTCCTCTAATTTCTATTCTAGTTTACAGGCTCCCTGGTCATTTGTCTAACTTCCCTCATGCCCTTGCAGACCAGATTTCTTCACTCGTAATTGAGTTTGCTAGATCTTAAATTATTGGTGATTTTAACTAGTGGGCTAACGAGGAGACTCGAGGTCAATTATCCCTTGACTTTACTGACCTGCTCTGCAGCCTAAATACTACCCATAATATTACCACACCTACCCATTACAAAGGTCATATTTTGGTTGAAGTTTGGATCACTAATCTTTCAGTCTCTCCCACTGCTGTTATGCCATGTATATTGTCAGTTCACTTACTAATCAAATTTTCACTCACAGATGTGGCCCTATGCATGCCTCATCCTAGCACTGGCAATCTCTCTAGAAATTTGGCCTGTGTTAATAAGGACTCCTTTTGCAGTTATTTAGCAAACTCTCTGCCTGACTCTAAGGTCAATCTCCACAGACTGGAGGAGGGGATCCTGAACTGGCTGACAAAGCCAGTGATTCCTTTGCTCCACTTTGTAAAACAAGGCGACCCAGACCTCATGATGCCTCAAAATGGGTTTAAGGGGATCTTAAGTCTGCTAAACTAGAATTATGCCATGCAGATTGCAAGTGGTGGAAAGGTTATTTTACAGATAAAAAGCAGTCTTTCTGTCTCCTTTTAAACAATATGAAAAGCGTATCCCACAATCCAAATCTAGCTAATACTCAGATAGAATTCCCAAATCAACCAATAAATTGAAGCATATCTTCAACATTGTAGAGAAACTGTTTAATCCTGATGGAATCACACTAACAATTACTCCCATGACGAATCTATGTGAGATGTTACATTCTTTCTTTCTCAATAAGACAGTTAACATTAAAGCCATCATCCCTTCCATTCATCTTGTAGCTACCTCTCCCACTTCCAAATGCAACTTCGATCACTATGTCTTTCCTGCCTGCTATCAGTAAAGAAAAGTCTAATGGACCTCTTGATTAAGGTAAAATCAGGCTCACTGAATGTTCCTTGCCCCCTGACATTCTAAACACTGCTTTTTTTCCTGCTTTCCCGGCCCAGCCCTTGTCTTTCTCAACAAATCTTTGAGCGATGGCATGGTACCCAGCTCATTGAAGGAGGCAACAGTGATCCTTTTATTAAAGAAAGTTGGTGATGATCCTTCCATTCTAAAAAACTACCACCCAATATCCGTATTCCCCTACTTAGCCAAGGTACTCAAGGCCCATATAGCCAACTTTATTGGATCCTTCGAGGAGACAACAAAAATGTTTGACCCTTACTAAGCAGGCTTCCGGCCTGCTCATTCCACCGAGACAATCATTGTCTGAGTGGTGGATGATCTCTGTAAAGCAGCTGACAAGGTCACTGCTCAGGCATTGCTGCTCTTTGATCTCACTGCAGCTTTTGACACGATCAACCTTGATATCTTAGTTGACCTGGTTGAAGCAGTAAACCTTCCGGTCACTGTATGAGACTAGATCAAGTTCATCTCGCAAGCGGTCAGGTTCTCTACATTCTGCTTTTCTATGGCCAATGTGTCCTATGGAGTTCCTCAGGCTTCTTCTTTATCACCTCTTCTTATTAACTTATACATTTGTCAGCTGATGCATTTCCTGAATTAAGGGAAGGTTAGGGTCTATAAATATGTGGATGAATTACAACTGATATTCACCATCAACAGCAGCCTAGAACGTGTTACTACCTTTCAAAACACAATGCTCTCTATTCATGAATGGACGAACAACAGTCAATTCAAACTTAATTAAGATAAGACGAAGATTGTCGCCATGAAAAAAAGGTTGAATTATGTAGGCCCTCACTCTGGCCAGCAATCATGGGTTCTCCTCGTTGCCTAAAAAAATCTGTGAAGAACCTAGGAGTCCTGATAGATCATAATTTGACCATGATACCTAAACTTGGGGTTGTGATTTCCTCATTTTCATTTCAACTTAGGAAAATCCAAAAGATCAGCAAACGTCTTTTCTTTGAGGCTCTTATGCAAGAAGTCATTGCACTAAACCTCTCCAAGCTAGATTATGCCAATTCTCTGTGTTTGGGTCTTACTAAGGGCTTAAATCGCAGACTTCAGATGGTACAAAACCAAGGTGCCAGGCTGTTGTAACATCAACCTCGTTACTGTGACATTACCTCCTTACTTAGGAAGTTGCACTGGCTGCCTGATGAAAAGTGTTTCATCTGTAGGGTGGGGTGCCTCATTTTATAATATGTTTAGATGGGCAGATCTGCTTTTGTTACTGCCCGTATTCAAAGTCACATTCCCAGGTGCAATCTGAGGTCTTCGTACGCCAATCTTCTTAATTTCCCTTCTTTTAAAAGGAAGAAAATTGGTGGATTCAGGTTTGCGGTTATGGCTCTTCGCATTTGAAATGCTCTACCTTTAGAAATCAGGTGTACTTCCTGTTACACTGCATTTAGGAAGGTCCAAAAGACATGGCTCTTTAGGCTGGCATATGAGTAATGACCTGTTGCAGGCTATGTTTTAGTTGACTGAGCTCCATGAATCCAATTGGTGAATGTGGGCTTTAGAAATTGGTTAAACAGAACATAACATAAAATGGACCTTGAAAATATCAATATCGATAAAGCATTTATGGATTATAGCAAATCTATACTGAGTTATCAATATTTTCCTTCACAATAATATCATAGTCAATTTATTGACTATGATATTTTGGTAGCACTGTAATACTATTCTAACATATAACCGCATCAAGGATCTATCTTCTTATATAGATATTCTTCCTTCCCTGTCTCCTTCAGGGCACTCTTCTAGTGGACACTGTTAAAGCAGACTAAAAAGAAAACAAAGCACCATAAACAACCATATTATCACCTAGAACTCATATATGGGACTTGTGGTTCTCCATCTCTTCCATTAACCAATTTACAATACAACCAATCAAGCAAAACCATGCTGTTTGAACTTGGATAATCTACATTGTTTTCAACATCTATTGGGGACAGTGTTTGGGCTGTTAAATCTAATGACTAAACCAATCATTGATATGCTTCTGTCCAGCCCATTTAGCATAGTGATACCAGTCACCTCCATAACTTATCTTGAAGCATATCTTTGTGATCTTATCTCAAGCATTCACTAAATCATTTAGCATTTGGTTAGTGAACTCTGATCCAGTAATAAAATGACAATACAAATACAACTAAGAAGAGGGAACTGGATACACACCTTCAACAAATATTTCTACATGATAGTGGACAGGACCTTATGGCTTCCAAATTGTAATAAACTTTCCAAAAGAAACATTGTATAGATATCACCTGATCTGATTTAGCTGCTGGGCTCAACATTATTATGTATCTGACAATTTTAGGCAGTTTTCTAGAAGAATTATTATTTGAAATGGAACATAAACATAACATATGCATTTGTAAAGCGCACTTTCACCGAGAAGGGTATCTAGGCTCTGAATAACAAATTGTTATTTTTACCCAACTCAATGGTACTCACTTTGTCGAGCTGAGTGGATTCATCGGGACTGGAATCTGTGACCATGAGGTCAAACATGGGCCCCTCCAATGGATGCTTGTGTCTATTAAGCCCCCAGAACTGGCTTAGGGCCTGAAATGTATTAAGTTATTATTTTACTTTTGAAGATACAAATGCCCATGAGCCAAGAGAAGCTAAATCCACACATTTCAATGGCCACACAAGAGTTTTCAGGCAAAGCAAAACTTGGACTCATGAGAAGATAAAAATAAGGACAAAGATCCCTCAGAATGAAAATATGCAATATTTCAATGTATTCCTTCATTGCTTCATTCTCTGCAAGAAGTATGCCAAAAGTGCTTAACCAGTTCAGGCTTTCCTTTGAATTCTGGTACTTGAAGTTTTATTTATTCCATTATAAAAAAAGAACTACAAGTCCTAGAAAAAAGTTGGGCTGGAGCAGCACATTTTGCATGAGCTCGGGGAGTTAGTGTATTATTGATGCATTCCAGATGTGAACTCTGTTTGGGTAGGGTTAGTAGCAACCTATGGGCCACCCCCTATTTGTTTTTCTCCGCTCAAGGTGGAAAGTTGGTATATCTTTGCTTGCCTCAGGTCCAAGAATCTACCCGGTGTGGTCAGCTGACCCTCGACATGCAGTAGAGTAGTTTCTCGAATCCCAGCTAACCCCAATGTATACATAAATTTAGTGTTTGTACATATAGTAATCATTACTACTTACATTGTATATGCATTGTTTTATGTAGAATAACTTACTAAATGATTAAAGATCTTTCCAAAACAAAACAAATTTTGTGGCGTTTCTTCCCCATTTCACCCTGGAGATGAAGTGACTCTTGCCATTAGAAGGAAAAAGTATATGCCTGAATCCAACATGCCTGCCAAATATTATTATAATAAAAAATTACAAATGTATGTGGGTGTTAATCTCCTTACACAGACATCCCCTCAATGGGAAACCACGAGCCTGTCATTTGCAGCAGCTATGTGTCTCAAAATACGGATGCAATGTAACATGTGGCCAATCAGTTCAAAGGTATAATTACATGCTTTGAAAATTGCAATTGTGAGTTTACAATCGAAAATTTAAATATGTATACAAATGCCTTTGTGAATTGGGCATTCTGATTTTCCTCAACAATGCTTACAGTAACTTAATCACATATACAGCTATACCTTGCCGAAAAATCTATAAGAAAAATGCAAACATTGAGAGTTTATTTAATTCTTTAGCCCAGCTAGCTGTGCTTGACACATGATTAGAACATGATAATTATGCTTGTCTAAGTCGAGACATTTCCTAGTTGCGAGCCAGATAGTGTATAATGATGCAGGCAGGAATGTTTTTATGTAAAGTTCAGATGTTGGTAAGAAGTCTGAGTATTTGCAGAATATGTAATATAGTCTATGTTTTCACAATATATGAAAACTTTGGGGCATATTACCAAGGGTGGCGATAGGCAATTATCGCCGGTTTAGCGGGATAATTCTATCACTCTATCAGCAAGCTGTCGCCAAATGATGTTAGCGACAGCTTTTAGGCGATAGCGAGCGGTTTGGGGCCCGCTTTGCATGTCAGTGATATTTATCGCTAATGACATGCAAAGTGGGCGTACCCAACCTGTTAGCGACTGAAAGCAGTCGCTAACGTCTCTATCGCCTATTAGCAAGGCAGGCGTAGCGATGGAAATATTCCCGCTATCGCCAAAAACTAACACCTGCTCAGACCAGTTCTTAGCCATGTTATCCAATGGGAGGTGGATAACATGTCTAAGAGAATTTCATCGCTAATGCGTGAATATCTCTGTATTCTCAGCGATATTCACGCATTTTTTCTCCGCTAACATATCCAGCGATAGGCAGCGATAAAAAAAATTGTCGCTTAGCCTATTTAGTGATAATTATCGCTACTTGTTGGTAATATGCCCCTTCATTAATATTTCAACACCTCCAAAAATCTGATTTTGCCTTTGAAGAAACGTTAAAGATCAGGCCTCTAACTAGGTCATAGAATTAGATGGATACAGTTTACACTGATCTCTATTAAAAAAAAATATTATGATGACCCACTGTTACAAAATGAAATTGCAATAAGTGGGTGTTAGACCTGTCATTCTTGGCATGGTTTCCCCTGACTTTTTTGCCTCTACCACCTGTATTTTTGACTAGGTGCTGGATTTTGTAATTGCTGGTTTAGATTTTTTGGCAAGTTGCCAAGGATGATCAGTGCCAAAGTTCTCCCTGTGTAATTGTGGCTATGATTAGCATATTTGATTTACTGGTAAGTCCATAGTAAAGAGCACTGTGTATGCCTAGGGCCTGTATATCAAATGTTATGAGTTGGCCTGCTGCAAAAACAATAGTTGATGGACAGAATGCAGAACAATGTCATACATTGACCCCATTACAGAGATCTGGGTCTAAATCCATCATTTTTTTGCTCACCATGCCATTCTAGTTTGAACCCAGCCATATGCAAATCAGTCTTGACCCTGTGCCTCATGGGAATAGTCCAGCCCGAAACTGCCAAGCCAGGTCCTCCCTAGACTGGAAACAAACATCCTAGGAACGGTTTTGGGGTATCACCCCTCTTCAGCCAGGATAGCTTAATTCCAGTGGCATGTTGTCGGCATGAGTTGGCCTGCAGCACTGGTTGTGCCACCTACATGAGTAGCCCTTCAAACCTGTCTCAGAGTTGCCACTGCAGTGTCTGCGCACACAGTTTTTAACTGCCATGTTTACTTGGCAAGTGCACCCACTTGGCAGACCCTAACCTTCCCTTTTCTTACATATAAGTCAGTTCCAAGGTAGGTCCAAGGTGCCCCAAAGGGAAGGGTGCAGTGTATGAGAAAGGTAGGACAGGTGCTGGTGTGTTTTAAATGTCCTGATAGTGAAAAACTGCAAATTAGTTTTTCACTATTGAAAGATTGTCTTTCCCATAGGTGATCTTTGGAGATGCTTTGTAACATTTTACAGGTGTTCCTTCCAATTGGACAAAATAGAGAAATTGAGTATCAGTTGCCTGAACGCATTAAAAATACACCTTTTAGTGAAGTTGGTTTTTAAATTGTGTGTTTGAAAATGCCACTTTTAGAAAGTGCAAAAACCTATAGGGGTTAAGCCCAAAGGACCGGGGCCAGGTAGGGCATTTCAAAATTCAGAACACAAAACAATTAGAGCTCAGACGGAGAAGCTCTCTGCTATTTGTATTAACGACCTAGGTCTTGCCCAAGCTGATGTGGTCTATGTGGAGACAATTGACAGGATGGCTGCTCTCTTTCTTGACTCTCGCGGGTCAAGTCAATCGAAGAGTAGGAAATCCACAGCCAAGTGGTACAATCAAGAATGTGGAGGGGCTAAATCTAAATTGATAAGTGCCATCAAAACCCGTGATGCAGCCGAGGTTCGCGTAGCCCGAGCCGCGTACGGGAGAACACTATTGGCGGCAAAGAGGGCTTGGGATGACTCCCATTGGGAAGAGTTGAAGCAGGCTAGCCAGTCCAAAAATGGCGAGCGGTTTTGGGCCTTAGTTAGACGAGCAAACAATGGTGATACCGAACCATTACCCAATCATATCACGGATAGGGACTGGTTTGAACATTTCAGGAGGCTGTATGAAGGGCCAGGGGTACCCGATAGCAGCGAGCCCACTGTATATTGTACACCACGCTTGTCCGACACCGCCACCCCCATTGATCCCGTAGGGCAGGTAGAGGTTGAGTCAGCTTTTATTAAAATTGTTCAAGGTAAGGCACCAGGCCAGGATGGCATCCCTTGTGGTACTGAAAATTCTGGACCCGTGTCATAAACATCGTCGAATCATGACGATTTCGGTATCAACAGACCGAGAATGATTAGTATACCACACACAAGCATTTTCATCATATTCGAGTGACGAAATCACCCTGAAATTAGAGATTCCGTCCTGAACCCTCGGGTTCTATTTTGTATACGGCAGCCATTTTGTGGTTGCCCTCACATAGGCCGATGACTAAGGCCGAAAACGAGTCTGAAGGACACGTTTACCTTTGCTGACTTCTGTGTGACCTGGGCAAGCTGACTCCACTGCTTGAAGCCAAACCTGTTCGGTCAGTTCCTCTCCCAGTGGCCGATCGAGATTAGTATCAAGGCACAGCATGTCATAAACCTTTCATCACACACAAACCATGCCTAATCTTACACACACCTGTCTCTGTTCCTTACTTTATGACCTGCTTTACGAGGAGGAGGTGCCCGATTTTATTAGGGGTCCGTCGATATCTGATGTAAATGTTGGGCCTTGCCGGGTAATTGATTGTGGGCTGAACAAACTGAAAATAAGCTTGTCATCATGATGATGCTTTTTCTTTGTAGTGAAAATATGTGAATGGTCAACTATAAAATAAGGAATGTTTGCCTAAAGCATAATATTTTGTATAAAAAGGGAAGGCTGGCTTTGTAAGATTGAGCAGTCTCCTGAGAATATACACCGTGTTGTACTTCTAGGATACCTGTTTCTGGCTGTGGCCAATAAACTCGATCTTTGACTTCACCAAGAAGACTCTGTGTTTCTGTAGTCTGAGACAGGAAGGACTCGAAGTCTTCGGGTGTGTTCCCTGGCACCGCTGGGTTCTTAAAAACCCAGTACTTCAGTTGGCGCCCAACGTTGGGCGATTTCAGCGGTACCATTCCAAGCCAGAGGTTCGTGAGGAGCTTCGTGAAAAATTCTGGAGGAAGGCCAACCACTTCATCGACCCCTGCATGTCGTTGGTGGTCCTAAAGTCTTTGCTGTGAGGTTCCCCTCTTCCCAACGGCTACAAAGGACTGCTGCCGTGACTATCGCCCTGTCTTGGACCCTTGATGATTTGTAGAGCGAAACGATAGACGAGTCTTCTGGTGACGTCTTCGATACCTCAGTTAAGTATAAGTGGAGCGTCTCCCAGTCCTTAGTTTGGTTCTTAGTTTGGGTATCCCCTTGGGATCTTTGATTTGGAACTTACAAGTACCAAAGCCGAGGGACTCGTGTATTCACGAGACTATCGTATTCAATAATCCTTTGAAGTTTGAAGCTAGACTAGAGAGCAAAGATGCCTGGTCTTAGCAGACTTGGAAACTTGTTTTGTCTTGGTTGTAATAAGGATTCCCGATTGGAGGACTCGTGTCCTATGAATTGTATGTGAAACATGGCGTAGGCCCCATCACATATAATGAAGTGTGGATCCAATACACCAGGAAAGATGGCGTTTTAAAATGGCCCCAATATGGTAGCTTTGATGCGGAGATTTTAGGTAATCTAGAGGTTAGACTTTTTAAGAAGAAAGCCCGGCCGGCGATGTATGACTCTTTCCGCCTATGGCGAAAGGAAGCCAAACAGAAAGAAATTAAATTAGCAAAGAGAAATAAAAGAGAAAAAGGTATTTCAATAATGCAAGCTGCTATGCAGTTTAAAGATAACGAAGAAGAACAGATGAGTGAGCAGTTGCACAGGCAACGTAAAATGGTAATTGATAAATGCTACCCTGCTTTGCCGCTTCTCCAGCAAGATGCAGCAAAGGAACTTGAGAAAGACCCTATAATGTCTCATTTATTGAGTTTGCCACCCCCTTATGCGCAAAGTGCTACAGCACCTCCGCAACCTTTAGTTGTGCAACCCCCAGTTGTTGTGCCTCCTGCTCCTCCACAACCGCCAACACCTCTTCAGTTGGATCCTACTCTTCTGGTTCAGCCTTCTCAAGGGCCACTGACTTTGCTACCTGCTCCGCTACCTGTTCCGCCTTCAACTCCTGCAACTTCTCCACCTGTTCTTACTACCTCTGCTACTGTTCCTACGTTGACCTTTTCTCAGTCTGCTTTATCTCCCGTCCTGTCGACTTCTCCTTCTGTTCGACAGAGAATGACTGACACTGTGGCCAGTCTTATATTTCCTCTCTTTGTGTCATCTGGTGTGACCCCTGATTCGGAACGTAAACAGTCGCGCAGTCAACTGCCTGATTCTCGAGAAAAAGAAATGTTTGACCGTATGGCGCGTAAATGGGTTACCGATCCTAGAAGATATGAGTTACATTCTGTTATGGATGTCTTCCGACAATGGGAAGCACTGGAGCAGAGATATGTTTTTGAGAAAATGTATGTTTTTCTTTGTGAGGAATTGGAGGACAATGATTTGGAATCCAATCGGCCTGAGTTGTGTCGTGTACGGTTCGAGTTTGCAAAAGGCACGATTGTGGGTTCTGACGTTGAAAAAGCAGTTGCGACGTTGTTATCATTTAGGAGTGGAACTATTTCTCAACAGTTGTTCGAGTCTGATTTTTCTGTTAAAAAGAAAGTGAAACAATATCCAATGAGAGAAGTTCCCCCAGTTTGGAGAGAAGGGGACCAGGCAGCTAATCCACCTGTTCTGGGACATTTTCAGCGTGTTTGGGTACATGTCCCATGGAAAAGAGCCGAAGTTTTGGCTCTCAAACAAACTTTACCTGACCCCCGTAAAAACCCTGCAGGGTACTATAAGGAGCTATCTCAGACTGCAGATTCATGCATCATGAATTTGGCCGATATAGACATATTGTTTGGAAATGTTGTTCCACAGCCTTTGTGGGGATTGATTCGCCATACAGATCATGCGCAAGAGTTAGGTGAGACATGGGCTAATATTGGTGCTGCAGACGACAGACAAATTGGTGGTGCTAAACCCGAGCCGTTAGTTGCAGAACTCCCTGGTAGGATTGTTGCATACATGAAGACTTTAATGCCTGCTAATCGTGTAAATTGGGATAAATTGTCTGCATGTAAGCAGAAGAAAGAGGAGACCGTATCGGATTTCTTCACTAGGTTTGAAGAGACGTTTGTCAACCACAGTGGTCAAGATATGAGTACAGAAGGTGGTCAACGGTTGTTCGTTGACAAGTTTGTGCACAATTTGCTTCCCGAGTTGTGTAAGAAATTGAAAGATTCAGAGAGTTCGTGGGCCGTTTCTTCTTCAGCACAGATATTGGCTACTGCACAGTATTACGAAAATAGAAAAAAAGATGGGAAGGATAGAGCAGACAAGAAAACTAAAGAGTTAAAAACGAAAGTGCTTTTACAGCAGGCGTATCCGCCTCGTGGTGGGCAGAATAACTATCAGCAGCCTTCGCAGTTTCAGAGAAACTCGCAAAGATTCGAGTCTTCTCAACAACGTTTTCCTGTAGGTCCTAACCAGTGTTCATATTGTAAGGAAGAGGGTCATTTTAAGTACAGTTGCCCTATTTTGTTACAGCGTATGAATGGTGCTTATGGTGTAAGAGGTCGAGGTGTTCAGCAAGCACCTAGAGGTAAAGGACGTGGACATTTTTCCCAGAACGCGCGTTCCTTTCCGCCCCAAAGTTCAATGAATAGTTTTGATCAGCAGAATAACACGTCTGGTAGGACGACTCAGTACTATGCTGATGACTACTATGCAGAAAATGAGAATATGGAAGGTGATGATTGCTAGGACAGCCATAGACAGAGAGAGGGAGTTGTTTCAGTTCCAGTAGATCAGAGTGGACCTTATGTTGAGGTGATTACATCAGGTGTGTCAGAGCCTTTTCGGTTGGATACTGGTGCTACAAAGAGTTCTATTATGCACTCTAAACTCCCTGGGGCACCTTTGTCTGGCGAGACGAATGTTTCAGTAGGTTTTTCTGGCGCCCCGGTTAGGAACCCGGTTTCTAGTCCTATGTCCCTTTCTGTTGGACCTTGTGAATTCGAAGCACCCCTTATTCTGACGACAGGTTGTCTTGAAAACTTGTTAAGATTGGACCTGTTAAAAAGATTGTACGCGACATTGTATTGTTCTCCTTCGGGAGTACAACTTACACTGGGTAAGAAATTGGTCTCTCCTATGTATTTGTCGAAGGATGAACTTCCGACAGAATTGTCATTTCTTCCTGATATTCTTTGGGCTACTGGTCCTAATGATGTGGGTCTCTTGGAGATACCACCATATGTTGTGACATTGAAAGCGAATGTTAAAATGCTGCGCATTCCCCAATACAAAATCTCTAGTGAAGGTGAAGAGGCATTGCTAGCGATCATTTATGATTTGATTGAAAAAGATGTAATTGAAGAGACAAGAGGCAACGTTTGCAATAGTCCTGTTCTGCCTGTTTTGAAACGTACTGACCCTTCTCAGCCACCTGTTTACAGGTTTGTCATTGATCTTAGAGAAGTGAATAAAATAGTTGTGCCACAATTTCCAGTTGTTCCTGATATCCCTGCCCTATTGACTATGATTCCAGCTTCCGCGATTTGGTTCTCGGTGATTGACTTGAAGAATGCTTTCTTCAGCATCCCGATTGCCGAGGAGAGCAGGGATATTTTCGGCTTCTGTTTAGGAGGCCGAAGCTTCCGCTTCAAACGCGCTCCCCAAGGCTATTGTGAGAGTCCATCGATATATAGTCAGGCTTTAAAGACACAGCTTGATACGATTGTTTTACCTGACGGCGCTACCCTTATTCAGTACGTCGACGATTTGCTAGTCGCTGCAGATACTGAGGAGATTTGTAAAGAAGCCACGTTGTCATTGTTGCGTCATTTGTCTGATTTGCATCACAAAGTGTCCCTTTCGAAATTGCAATATTGTCGACAAGAAGTGACCTACTTAGGTCCTCTCTTATCGAAGGAGGGAAGGAAACTGACCCCAGAAAGAATTCAGGCAATTGCAAAATTGAGTGTGCCAAAGACACAGAGAGAAGTGCGTGCTTTCTTGGGTATTACATCATATTGCAGACAATGGATACCGAATTTTTCTTTGCTGGCCAAACCTTTGATAGCATTGACTTGTAAAGATACACCGAATCCCCATCCATGGTCTGAAGATTGTCAGAAAAGTTTTTCCGAATTGCGTGATGCATTGTGTTCGGCTCCTGTGTTAGGTACCCCCGACTACAGTAAGCCCTTTACACTGTATGTCCATGAGAAAGAAGGATGTGCATTGTCAGTGTTGACACAGTCTTTTGGAGACAAGCAGCGTCCATGCGCGTATTTTTCGTCGACTTTGGATCCGGTAGCTAGAGCGTTGCCAAGTTGTTTAAGAGCAACAGCGGCAGCAGCTGTTTCTATTTGGCAGTCTGCTGGCTTAGTGATGAATAATACATTGATTGTGATGGGTCCACATGCAGTTGACACTTTGTTAAACAGGACCAAAACGCAGCATTTAACTAGTGTTCGATTGTCAGGTTACGAGTTGACACTTTTAGCGAGTCATGTGCACATAAAAAGATGCAACACGTTGAATCCAGCTACGTTGTTGCCGATTGTAGCAGAGACAGATGCTTCTGAACAGCATGATTGTTTTCTCAGGACAGAAGAAGAAACAAAAGGGAGGATAGATTTGAAAGACACTCCTCTCGTGAAGTGTGATGGTACCTTATGGGTGGATGGTTCATGCTTCAAGCTTCCGAATGGTGATACGACTGTGGCATATGCTGTTACGACTTTGCATACGATTGTTGAAGCTGCACGTATCCCACATAATTCAGCTCAAGCAGCAGAATTGATTGCACTTACGAGAGCGTGTGTGTTATCGAAAGGAATGAAAGTGACCATATATACCGACAGCCAGTATGCATTTGGTGTGGCTCATAGTTTTGGACGATTGTGGAAAGAACGTGGGTTTCTGACTTCGCATGGAACCAAGATTCAGCATGGTCAGTTGGTGAATGAGCTTCTTGAATCACTTACTCTGCCGTTGCAAGTTGCGATTGTGAAATGTAGTGCACACAAGAAGGTTACTGATGATGTTGGTCGTGGTAATGCATTTGCTGACGAAGTCGCAAAAGAAACAGCAAAGGATGTGATGAGCCGAATGTATGTTGCAGGCCCTGCAAGATGGGTTGGTGACGTTGGAATGTGTGAAGATACGATAGAGAGTGTAAAATCTATTCAAGCTGAAGCTACAGAGAAAGAGTTGAGTGTGTGGAGAGAAAGTACGGGTGAATTGGATGCAAATGGTTGTTGGGTTGAGTTGTCAGAGCATCAGCGATGGCTGTTACCTGATGCGTATGTGCTTGCAGTGGTTACAATGGCCCATGGAATGGCTCACATCAGTGTGAAAGGGATTTGTAAGTTGTTGGCTCCAGTATGGCAAAATGCTGGAATTCCTAAGTGTGCAGAGAATGTGGTCAAGAATTGCATGGTGTGTCTGAAATACAATCCCGGTAGGGGAACCCCAACTCCAGCTGGTCATTTTGCGCCTCCAACGTATCCGTTCGAGGTTTTGCAGCTAGATTTCATCCACATGGAAAGGTGCAACAATTTGAAATACGTACTCGTTTTTGTTTGCGCCTTTTCAAGATGGGTAGAAGCATATCCCCTGAAAGACAACACTGCCCTGTCCACAGCTAAAGTCCTTGTCAAAGAATTTTTCCCTAGGTTCGGTTTGCCGAGAATGGTCTGGAGTGATAATGGGAGTGAATTTGTGGGCCGAGTGATGAAGAAAGTATGTGAGGGACTAGGAATCCAGCAAAAATTCCACGTTGCAAATCACCCCCAATCAGCTAGTACTAGTAGAATGTTACAATGGCACACTAAAACTAAAACTGGCCAAGATACAAGCAAGCTCTGGTCTTAAATGGCCTGACGCTCTGCCCTTAGCACTCCTATCAACAAGAATGACTGTGCATTCGCGAGTAGGACTTAGTCCTTATGAAATAGTATTCGGCCGTCCGGCCAACATATGGGGAGTGCCAAGGCCGACTAAATTCAGTGAGATCTAACACCCTGTACTGCTTGATTATTTGTATGAATTGACGGCTAAATTGCGTGTTTTATACCAACAGGTTCATGACACTCTGCCTCAGGTTTCTGAAGATCCAGGCCACATCATCGATCCTGGCTCATGGGTCTTGGTGAAAAACTTCCAGCGGACGAAAAACGATCAGCCCCGTTGGACAGGTCCCCACCTAGTCCTTCTCTCAACGAAATCAGCCGTTCGAGTGGAAGGAAAGAAGAACTGGATCCACGGCGTACACTGCAAGAGGGTCCCTTTGCCTCTGCCGTACGACCGGTGGCTCCAGGAGGGTATTGCTGACTCTGAGACTGAGACTGTGCCTCGTTTTCTGCCTTTCAGTGATGCACGTGTAAAAGGAACAATTTCTGAACCTGACAGTGACAATCTTTTGCAAGAAGCTGTGCCACCGTCAACTCGATTGGACACTACCGAGCCTGAACTCTTGTTTCAAAACCAGACATTACCTGGGAATAGACGTTATAACCTGAGGCCGAGAACTATGGACAAATAAAATATTTCTTTTTCATTGCTATTTTTGAAAGTGCAGCTCTCTCATCTGAGAAACTTTTGTATTTTTGTTTTTCGAACCACCATCCGGGTTCAGCTGTAGGGTCGCGGTTGCCGAAGTCTTTGGAGTGCAGCCGGAGACGTTAGGTCGACAGTTCTGGTTGGTCTAAGGGAGTTGCCCTGGACTGACAGAAGCATTCCTTAGCATAGAACACCCTACCACCTTGAGCAGCAATTAGAGGGGATGGAGTTTTTCGAGATGGAGAGACCTGCCTAAGGGATGAACTTTAAAGATAAAATATCTATGATGATGACTAAGAAACGTTTTTTGATATTATGCATTTTCATGTTGTTCAGTGCAATGATGTTTTTAATAGGATATATTTTCTTCTCTTTTCAAGTGACATTTGCACCCACTACACAGCCCATACCTCCTTCTACTGTTTTCTCACATTCTTTTCACCCTCTGCCTGAACATGAGTCTGCTAGAAGATTAGAGTTTATTAATAACTCCTTCGTTCAGCTTTTGCACCAACACCAATTAGTAGTAAACACGACTAACTGTTGGGTGTGTGGTCTTATGCCTCACACTACGGTCAAAGGTATCCCTTACCTGGTCCTGCCATTCAGCCATAATGGTTCTGTGTGGGCATACAGAACAATGTTCATCTACGCTCATGAAGTCAACCCCTTACGTTCTGTAAAAGATAATCCCAAGAATAGTGCTCTAGTTAAGGGTATAGTAGATATGATTAGGGAAGATACTTCCTATGAGACTATCCCGAGAGATGAGACACTAGCATATATTGGATGGAACGTGACCGGATATGGAGTTACTCTGAGTGAGAAACAGCGAGCTAAGAGATCCTCCCCGATTTGGATTGTACCCCATCAGGGTCATCTATGTCTGCAAGGTAATGGCAAAAATCCCAGAGCTCAGCTAGGGAAGAGTATCTGCAATGAGACGTATGTTTTTGCATCTCAGACTTCCCCTTCGTTCCTAGCAGCTAGGGGCACCTATTTCATCTGTCATGATAGAGCCTATACATGGTTGCCCCCTGACTTCTCGGGCACATGTTTTGTTTCGTTCCTGTTGCCTCCCACCTACACAGCTGCGGCAAATTACCATAAGACAAGGATAGTTAGAGGTGTCTTCAGTAAAGAAGACACTGCAGGACAAGAATTTGGAGACTTCGTGAAGGGTTTTCTGCCATTTTGGGGACCCATGGTTAACAGCAGGAACATAAGGTAATTAACGAGGGTGGTTGAATCCACCGTAGTTGAAACCGCCGGTGCCCTTAGTAACTTGACTGCTGAGCTCCAGTCGGATCGTCTCATGACCCTTCAGAACAGGGATGCGTTAGATGTCATACTTGCAGACCGAGGTGGGGTATGTAAAGTGATCCAATCAAGTTGCTGTGTTTTCATTCCAGATAACGCTCCGACAGTATACCAGGCCATTTCCAAACTACATAAGATCTCTGAATCTATTCATGTGGATAAAGGAGATTGGTCGTTGATGGGGTGGTTCTGGGAACTGTTATCCACCTGGGGATGGAAGATTCTGATGGTGATTGGGATGATCTTAGCCATTCTTTTCCTGTTCTGTCTGTGTGTACAGTGTGCTCCTGCTATATGTGGCCTCTGTGCTACATCGTGTGTAAGGAAAACTGTATCGAAGGACGAGCTAAGTAATAGGATGATGCTACAGCAACATCTCAATGACTTTACGAATATAGACCTGGACTCAGATTAGCATGAGTATAGGTAAATTGCCTATGTAAGGGCAAAAGGAGGGTCTGTGGTACTGAAAATTCTGGACCCGTGTCATAAACATCGTCGAATCATGACGATTTCGGTATCAACAGACCGAGAATGATTAGTATACCACACACAAGCATTTTCGTCATATTCGAGTGACAAAATCACCCTGAAATTAGAGATTCCGTCCTGAACCCTCGGGTTCCATTTTGTATACGCAGCCATATTGTGGTTGCCCTCACATAGGCCGATGACTAAGGCCGAAAACGAGTCTGAAGGACACGTTTACCTTTGCTGACTTCTGTGTGACCTGGGCAAGCTGACTCCACTGCCTGAAGCCAAACCTGTTCGGTCAGTTCCTCTCCCAGTGGCCGATCGAGATTAGTATCAAGGCACAGCATGTCATAAACTTTTCATCGCACACAAACCATGCCTAATCTTACACACACCTGTCTCTGTTCCTTACTTTATGACCTGCTTTACGAGGAGGAGGTGCCCGATTTTATTAGGGGTCCGTCGATATCTGATGAAAATGTTGGGCCTTGCCGGGTAATTGATTGTGGGCTGAACAAACTGAAAATAAGCTTGTCATCATGATGCTGCTTTTTCTTTGTAGTGAAAATATGTGAATGGTCAACTATAAAATAAGGAATGTTTGCCTAAAGCATAATATTTTGTATAAAAAGGGAAGGCTGGCTTTGTAAGATTGAGCAGTCTCCTGAGAATATACACAGTGTTGTACTTCTAGGATACCTGTTACTGGCTGCAGCCAATAAACTCGATCTTTGACTTCACCAAGAAGACTCTGTGTTTCTGTAGTCTGAGACAGGAAGGACTCGAAGTCTTCGATGTGTTCCCTGGCACCGCTGGGTTCTTAAAAACCCAGTACTTCACCCTGGTGATCTGTTTCGTGCCAGCTCTAAGCAGTGGGCCAAGTTCTTCTCCCTTTTGATCAACGCCCTTCTCCATGGGTCCCCAGTCCCAAGCTCATGGAAGGGGGGTGGAGGTGATCCCTATTCATAAGAAGGGGCCAAGGGGCGACCCTGCCAACTATCGTCCAATCAGCTTGATCGATGCTGGTCAGAAGGTGGTTGGCAGGGTTCTTTTGGAAAGGATCCTCTCCTGGACGGAGGAGAATAACATCATCTCCCATTTCCAGGCAGGCTTCAGGGCTTGCACAGGCACCGCCGACCAGGCATTTAGGCTGGTACTACTCCACTGGAAGACAGTATCCATTGGTAAAGGCGGTCTGTAACATGCCTTTATTGACCCGAAGACCGCGTTCGATCTGGTCTCTCGAGAGCGCCTGTGGGTGGTATTGCAGGAGATGGGGTTTCCATTGCCCATTCTGAACCTGTTGGCCCGCATGCACGACGGAACGTATGCATGCATCCGGTGGGGCACGCAGGAGCAGAAAACGGCTAAATCCCAGTAAACAGAGGTGTTCGTCAAGAATGCGTCCTGGCGCCGACCCTCTTTTCTCTGTTTGTAAACGGGGTTGTCTCCTTTCTATCTGACATCGATGCTGATGCCCTTAGCTTGGCCGGTGTTAAAGTCCCCGCTATGCTTTTTGCTGATGACACGCTATTGGTTTTTAAAACGCCCATGGGGCTCCAAAAGCTTTTGGATCGGTTTTGTGTTTTTTGCAAATTAAGGGGCTTGGTTATTAACACCTCCAAAACAAAGCTCCTTTACTTTAACCCCAGTAGGACAGCAAACCGCACGCTCACACTAAATGAGGAGCCACTAGAGCGTGTTAAAATGTTCGACTACTTAGGGATTAGGATATCCGATCAACTCAATTGGAACCCACATATTGAAAAAATGGCCCTAAACCACAAACGTGTCGTGGGCGTCATCTGTAGGGAGCATAGATCCTCATTATCCAGACCCATATCCCCTGCATTGGAGATCTATTCCGCAAAAGCTATAGGCAGCGCACTGTATGGAGCGGAGCTCTGGGGTTTTAATAATGTCGATTCCCGTGTCATGGCTGAAATATTTTTTTTTAGGGAGCTTCTGTCCCTACCCAGGGGCACGCCTAACAAACCTCTCCAACACGACCTTGGCCGCAGATCTATTAAAGACCTTATAATCCTGCGTCCGCTTCTCTATTGGGCTCGTCTGTGGCGTACCCCTGAGCTAGTTAGCTACGCAGACGGCCTTAGAGAAGTTATGAATATGCCGGGTCTCATAAAATTGTTTGGCTATCAAAGGTTAAGGAGCTGCTAACGGCTATTGGTTTTAGTGCTGCATGGGAGAGTGGTGCATCGGTTTCTAAACTGGAGGTCAAGCTAGCATATTGGTTGCGGGTCGATGCCCAAGATGCTAGAGCTGAAAATCTGTGTAGACTCACAGACGAGTTTCGTCTGCACAAGACAATACACTCTCTCGAACCTTATATGGACTTCATCAGAAAACCCAAAGATAGGGCCCTATACATCCAGTTCAGATTAGGAACCCTACCGGTTCGTGAACGCACTTCCAAGTGGAAACCCCCTCACCAAACACTTGCCACTTGTCCGTTCTGTAATGTTGCACTAGAAACTATTCCGCACCTTTTTTTCGTTTGCAGCGCCTACAACAAACCCCGATCGAAATGGCTAAAACCTGTTTGTCTGCAACTCGAGACCAGGAGCCATGTCTCTGCCTTAAGAATCTTACAGACAGATCCTAACACTACATTGGCCTGTGGGGTAGCTAAATTCCTCAGCTGGGCATGGGTGATTAGACATAAAGTTTTATGATAAATTTCATTAGGTGATTCTTTACTTTTAAAATCATGTTCAAAGGTGTAAATGGTTTAATGTCTTTTTATCCTTGTCTTTTAATTATTTATGAAATGTTTTTTTTAATCAAAAAATGTATTGTATTTTAATCGTTATGTGCTTTTAAGATATTTTTTATATATCGAAATAAAGCTTTGATTCAAAACAATGAACCCAGCTCAGTACTACCGTACACTCCTACTACTCATGAAGTAACGAACAGTCAACTCTTTTATCTGTCCAAAAGGAATTTTTATTAGACGATTTCTGTTTCTTTAAAAGTTAATCAAAACAATTTTTTGGGGACTGAAAATGAAACATAGACTTATCAAATTCGCACATGACTTATGACAGCGAAAATAAATCTATATATAAAGGAACACTAGCTGTCTATAAAAGAATGATTTTGGAAGAAAAAAAGAAATATTTTGAGGAACAAATTGAAAACTCAAAAAACTCAACAAGGCAACTATATGAGGTGGTAAAATCATTGGCTGGGAAATCTGAAGATTTAGGCCCCCCTCCCTCGCAGGATTTTTGCGACGCCCTAGCTAACTTTTTCTACTCAAAAGTACACGCTATTTATAGTGAGTTTTCAGTAATGACTACTCCTATCAAGTTGAAGGGTACTTCTTTAGTTAAACCTCCTGACAGGGTATTTTCCCAATTCAGAGAGATAAGCGAGGAACAAACAGCTGATATCATCAGGCTTATAAAAACAGGCTCTGCCTCAGACCCATGCCCTCCAAAAAATTTTCCCCCAATAATTGATTTAATTAGCGAAGTTGCAACACAAGTTTGTAACAAGATGTTTATATCAGGGGTTTTTCCGGACAGATCGAAGAACACCTTACTCAAACCACTTCTTAAAAAATCTGGTCTTGAGAAAAATACGTTAAAAAACTTATAGACCCATTGCTAGCCTGCCGTTTCTAGCTAAAGTAACAGAGAAAGCAATGAATAAACAACTGTTCGAATATATTGAACACAACATCTTACTTGACGACTCGCAATTCGGGTTTCGTAAAATGCATGGGACTGAGACTGCACTTATCAAGGCTGCCGACGATATTAGGACCATCAGGGACCAAGGAGGGACAGCAGTGCTGGTCCTGCTGGATTTATCCGCGGCCTTCGACACGGTCAATCATTCTATCCTGATTGACCGTGTCGAAGAAATGGGCATTCAGTCCATGGCCAGTGCCCTGCTCGCCTCTTTTTTGTCATGCAGATCACAGGCAGTAACTTTAGGATCCTTTAGATCTTGCTCTTCCATGTGGTGTTCCCCAGGGCTCATCCCTAAGTCCGACACTTTTTAATATCTACGTGTCGGACTTAGCTAGGGTTATTAAAAACTACCGGATGAGCCTCACCACATATGCCGATGACACTCAGTTGGTGCTTGCCATCAAGAATGATGGAGAGGAGGTGGCAGCTCGGTTTCAGGAAGGCATGCTAGCAATTAAGGAATGGATGGCCGGTAATTGCTTACGACTCAATTCAGAGAAGACCGAGGTAATCATCTTCGGAAGGCTACTCCCATTGTGTTCTTCCGTTTGGTGGCCTCCGTCAATGGGAACTTTACCAACCCCTGTCCATAAGGTTAGAAATTTAGGGATAGTCTTTGACGAAAAACTGAATTTTACTAACCATGCTAACCAGATAGCATCGGCCGCCTTCCACAAACTCAGGCTTCTGAGGAAAATCTTGCCATTTCTTCCAGAAAATGCAAGGAAAACGGTGGTTAGTTCCTTAGTATTATCAGCTCTGGATTACTGCAACGGTTTGTTTATGAATGCTCAATCTAAGGTGGTGACCAAATTACAACTGATTCAAAATGCCGCAGCAAGGCTGCTGTCAGGCACCCCTAAATACAAATCCGTTAAGCATGTAATAAGGAGCTACCACTGGCTAACTGTAAGAAACCGGATTAAATTTAAAACTTTGGGGCATATTACCAACGTTAAGCGACATTTATCGCTAACGATGCTTAGCAACGAATTTTTTAACGCTAAGCATCGTCAGAAATTATCGCAGATAAACCTTGCTATTATCAAGGTTTATCGCAAATGCGATAAAAAACGGCTGCAATGCATGAATATCGCTGAAAAGTCAGCGATATTCATGCATTACCGAGCTAATGCTCTTAGCCATGTTATCCACCTCCCATTGGATAACATGGCTAAGAACTGCTCAGGGCAGGTGTTAGTTATTGGAGATATTCGCGCTTAGCGCGAATATCTCCAAAAGTTGGTAATAGGAGATAGCGATGTTAGCGACTGTTTCCAGTCGCTAACATCTTGGCACGCCCACTTTGCATGTCATTAGTGATAAATATCACTGACATGCAAAGTGGGGCCCAAGATGGTCGCTATCTCCTACTAGCTGTCGCTAACTGGTGTTAGCGACAGCTAGGTAATAGGGAGATAATTTTATCTCCCCTTTCTTGGCTTTTAAAGCCAAAAAAGCGGAGATAAACCCCCTTGATAATATGCCCCTTTATGCCTTACTTTTAAAGCACTTCATGGTCTTGGCCCGGTGTTTCTCAGACAGAAGCTTATCTTATATCAACCTAGGAGATCACTCAGATCCAAGGATCTGCACCAACTAACAGTATCACGGACCAGGACGGCCACCTGGGGCGACAGATGTTTCACAAACACCGCGGCCAAACTTTGGAACACTCTGCCGATGGCGATAAGAACTACCTCATCATTGTTGCAATTTAGAAAGTTGTTAAAAACTTGGCTATTTGACCACTGATCTTTTTTTTCCACGGTACCACTTTTGAAATCAGACAATGTTCCTACTGAGACAAGAAGTTGAGCTATAGCGCCAAGACACCTACGGGTATAAGCCGCGCTTTATAAATTGTAAAAATAAATAAATAAATAAATCTTACACGTATACAATTCACAATAACATACACTTAAAGATAAAAATGGACTTAGAAACTGTGAAAAAATTATTAGCAACAGCTTGCAACATGACAAAATCAGCAAATGATTTCATACATTAATCTGATGCAAAACACATTTTTAGAAAAATGTACATCAATACAAAATTTAGTAATACACATGAACATATCCAATGTAATGAACCACATATGTTATTCCAGCTCCAGCATCAAAAGAGTATCTGAATAGTGTATCAATCCTTCATCCAATAGTTTCCTTCAACACACGCCGCATTCAGAATTAACTAAATGCCTCCCAAAATGCCAACGCGTTTCAAGATCCAGGCGAATTGTACTGGGACTATCATCAGGGCTTCATATAAATGGACCGGATATTCTACAAAAAACAAAATAAATAAGTGATGCAAAAACAGCATCAATCCGAACTGACTCTCTCTCTTGTACATGTAACTAACTATGGGGCCGATTAGGATCGCGGTGAATCCGCATCCTCCGGGCCGGCGGAAGCCACTGCCGTCCCGGAGGATGCGGATTCACCGCTGCGGTGCCTCCAAAGACCCCCCACGAGATTAGGGTGGCTGGGGGGTCATCGGCTGGCGGCAAGACCGTCTGCCGCTTTTCCGCCGCGGTCGCCTTCCGACCGCGGCGGAAAACCTCTAATATGGTGGCGGTGTCTATCAGACACCGCCATCCATATTAGCATGGGGCAGAACACATGCCTTTCCGCGGCGGCTTTTCCGCCGTGGAAAGGCATGCGGTCTTTTCTTTGGGGGCCCGTTGCTGGCGTCCCCAGGGTGAATGGGGGGTGCACATTTGCATGCACAAAGCGGCAGGCACCGTGCGGTGCCTGCCGCTTTGTGTATGCAAATGCAAAGCATGCATGCATGCATATATTGAACAGGCGCCAGGGTGGCGGTCACATCCTAATTGCACTGGAGGGAACGCCGCAGCCCCTGCGGACGTTCCCTCCACCTCGGGGGTGGCGGACGGACGCAGGTCCCTCCGCCATCCTAATAGGCCCCTTAGTGTGTACCTGTTTTTTAGAGTTGGAGCAGCCGCTCCAGCTCGTTTGCTCCAAGAGTTTTGGGCTTTTCTGCCACTGGACTCGTTTATGTTACTGTCTATGAGGCTCCCTTAACTTTGCCAGTATAAATGTCTGAATAGAAAGAACCAAAGTATTGAATATATCTACTTCTACTCTCGACTTACAACTCCAGAGGGAAGCACCAAAAAGATATGTACCTTTACTGCAGAGTATGGGCAGGACTGAGTTCCTTGAAGACTCTTTATTCTACAAATGAAAAATCGATATTGTCCTCATTTAAGAATGTATCCAAACAGGCAAAATGCATAAAGCACTTTAAAACACTATTAACAAGCAGACTTACTTTACCGCATTTTCACCAATTCAAAACTCTGAATGCAATGAACTATCCTTTTGCTCAAATACAGGCGTACTTTCCCTCACAGCTATTATCTATAAGAAGAAACGTAAGCGCATTTAAGCATACAGTTCTATGTTTTTTAGTATTGTAATTTTTAACCAAACAAACACGGGCAAAACAGTGACTTACTTTTCACTCAACTACACACTACACTCTAGATAATTCAGTCATACCATTCAGTCCCGTGGAGGCACTATCAAACTTTAAAATGAGATAAGCTTCCTTTCTCAATAATGCAGCATCAATGTCAAAACAGCGTTCACTTGTTTCAAAGCTAGACAAAACGTCCATTTAAAATCCTTCTCAGTATGGGAATTGTCAATAAAGTATTGCACCATAGGGGCAGTCAACACTTTCTTTTTAATCCTAGAGCGGTGCTGCGTGATCCATTGATTTATTTGTTGATTTGTTTTGCCAATTTATAATGAGGCACACAGGCAGACCATTGCATACACTATGGTTTTGATTTGCAATTAGAGAATTCTGAATGGCGGCATTTGGTACCAATATGGGAAAATTCAACACCTTCAATTGTCGAATCGCAAGCTGCACACGTTCCACATTTATGATGGCCTTCAACAGGTTTTAATTTCCATTGCGATCTTAAAGACTGTTTATTTTGGATGGGAAAGATGTTTGCTCGTTCTATTTGTTGACCAATACTCTTGTTTTTTCTCATTGCGAACATGGGTTTTGGAAAGCTGCATTCTAATTTTTCAAGCAAGTGCCAATTTTTCATTATAACTTGCCTGCATCTGTTTGTATCCGGACCAAAGGTGGTCGCACACATCATATATTCCAATGGTGGTTTCTCCTTCTTTTGTAAAATATCTTCCCGAGGCGTGCACCATGCTCTCTTTATTGAGAAATTCAAGAGCTTTTTTGGGTATCCACGAAGGATCATCTGTTCTTTAAATAGCGCCGCATGGTGTTCAAAATCTGATTTTGATGAACAGTTGCGACGTATTCTGAATAGTTGTTCATCCAGAAGATTTCTTTCAAGCTCCTAGGATGAGCACTTGTATGGTGAAGGATGGTATTTTTATCAGTTGCCTTTCTATGCAAAGTAGCTGTTAACTTTTTAACACTAGGCGCCACTTCAACATCCACAAATGTCAGCTTTGTCCTACTCATGGTCAATGAAAATGTAATATCCTCATGGTGGGCGTTTAGCCAGCCATAGAAACTTTCCAACTCTTCCTTAGACCCATTCCACACGCACCCAATGTCATCTATATAGCGCAACCATTGCGCTATATGTTCTTTAAATGGATTTTTGTTAAAAATAAATCTATCCTCATATTTGGTCATAAAGAGATTCACCATTTCTGGTGCAAATGGACAGCCCATAGCTGATCCTTTGATCTGAATAAAAAAGGAATCATCAAATCTGAAATAATTTTTCTTTAAGGCGACCTCTGCTAGTTGAAGAATAAACTGTGAGGGTACCCCATAGGGCGAGGTCTTTCTTGCATGTAGGCCTCAATCACTTGAAATGCCTCATCTTGGGGTATCTGCATGTATAATGAGGTGACATCAAACGACGGATCACTGAAAGAATATCGACCGACAGAATATCAACCACCAAAAATATCGTTGAGAAAATATCGACAGTCAAAATATCGAGTTTCTATCTACAAACAGGTAAGTACAAAAATATCGAGTTAAAAATATCGTTTACAAAAATATAGTTGTAAAAAATATCGTATTTACTAAAAACAGTGTTAAATTAAATTAATATTAATTATTAATTACTAAAATATACTTAAAATTACTTAAATTAACTTATAATAATTAAATAATTAATGAAAGTTAAATAAATATTTTTTTATTTCATATTTATTAAACATATATATATAGTAATAAAATATAATAAAATAATACCCAAAAACTGAAAACTGACCCTGAACCCTAAAAATACCCCTTTACCCAAAAACTGAAAACTGACCCTGAACCCTAAAAATACCCCTTTACCCAAAAACTGAAAACTGACCCTGAACCCTAAAAATACCCCTTTGCCCAAAAACTGAAAACTGACCCTGAACCCTAAAAATACCCCTTTGCCCAAAAACTGAAAACTGACCCTGCACCCTAAAAATACCCCTTTACCCAAAAACTGAAAACTGACCCTGAACCCTAAAAATACCCCTTTACCCAAAAACCCAAAACTGACCCTGAACCCTAAAAATACCCCTTTACCCAAAAACCCAAAACTGACCCTGAACCCTAAAAATAAAAACGATATTACTTCACTTACCTTAAAAACGATATTACTTCACTTACCTTACAAACGATATTTTGGCTGTCGATATTCTGTCCTGTCGATATTTTCTCCAAACGATATTTTGGAGTCGATATTATGTCCAAACGATATTATGTAGTCGATATTATGTCTGTGCACCATCAAACGACACCATCCATTGGGTCAACTCATCAAATTTATGGCCTTCAATCTTATTGATAAAATCAGTGGTGTCCCTCACATAAGAAGGTACCTGGGTCAAGAAGGGTTTAAGGAAAAAATCCACGTATTTGGAAATGGGCTCTAATAGAGAATCACTCCCGGACACTATTGGCCTGCCTGGGGATTATCCAATCTCTTATGTACTTTGGGTAAAAAATATAAGCTCCCTAGCCCATACTGGGGTACCTGGTGGGCTACTTGGCCCCCAGGGACCCTCAGTATTCAAGGGGAATTAATTCCTCAACTTACAACTCGCTAGGTGGTGCATTTGCAGAGTGGTGAAGGAAGGGGATGGGGCCTGAGGTTACATGTGTGCAAACTTGCCCTGTGGTGCGTTTTAAGTTGGGGAATTAATTCTTCTTCAATCCTGAGGGTCCCTGGGGGCCAACTAGCCCACCAGGTACCCCTAGTATGCGCCAGAGAGCTGCGTTGCAGAGAGGTGTCCAGAGGCCAGGCCCCTTTCATCCAGGGAAAGGTGTCTTTCTGAAAAATAAATTAAAAAAAAATATATATTTTTTATATATGTATATCTAAAGGTCGATGAAAGAATAAATGGGTAAATAAGTGTATAAATGGATGATTTCTTTTTTTAATTGATTGTATAACTGACTTATTAAGTGTATCTTAGTGAATACATGTATTAGCGAGTAATGTTTAAATATGTAAATATTTGTATCAGTGTCTTACTTTGTGTATGAGTGGCTGCATGGGTTGGTGAGTAGCTACATGAGTGTCTATATGGGTTATTAGTTGTTCTTTTGAGTATCAGAATGAGTGACTGTATGGTTTGGTGGGGGGTATTACTCAGCACATAGATGCATGAATGAGTGTCTCACTGTTTGTATGTGTTTTGAAGACAGCTTGTGTGCAGGACTGTATGGGTGGATGAGTGTCTGTACGGGTGTGTTAGTGAGAGAATGACTGTCTCAATAGTATCTTTAGGAGTAACTACATATGTTTTATCCTAGTATATGTGAGTATTGATGTATGAAAGTGATTATATGTGAGAGTGAGAGATTGGAAGAGTTCCTGTATAAATAAGCATGTGTTTCTATAAGTGATTGTTTAAGAGAGTAAGTATAAGTACGTTTCTGTAAAAGTAAGTGTAGTGGTGTGTGTATAGCTGTATATGCAAATAAATGGATGTTTGTTAGTTTATTTGCATGTGTGAGTATGTTTGTGAGTAACTCTATGGATGAGTGTCGGTGTGTAACAGGATGTTTATGTGTATGCGTACATATGATGAGTGAGTACATGTAGGAGTGACTATATAGAACTGTTGATGAATGAGTGGATGTGTATGTAGATGTTGGAATTACCTAATAGGTTGTGGTAACTGGTATTGGTATCTCCATTTTTTAAAAACATTTTAGTTTCTATTTTTGAATGTGTGTATCAAAGGTTATTTTAGGGTGAGAGGTCTGCCACTCTTTCACAAGGATGATGTCATCAGTGATGTCATCAGTGATGTCATTTGAGATGTCATCATTGATGTCATGAGTGATGTCACTGACCATG
This sequence comes from Lissotriton helveticus, assembly GCF_964261635.1. Lineage (NCBI taxonomy): Eukaryota > Metazoa > Chordata > Amphibia > Caudata > Salamandridae > Lissotriton > Lissotriton helveticus. The sequence goes on from NC_136063.1 coordinate 1,772,171,659, forward strand.
TCATGAGTGATGTAATATGTCGCGTCATCAGCAGTGCATTGCGGGTGCGCGAATTATAGTTAGCTGAACTAACTATAACGGGGGAATTTCAATGGTTTTGTATGAGTGAAATGTCCAGCTAACTATAACATGTGTGAAACCTATGTTTTTTTTGTGAATTTCTAAGGTTTTTTAAATGCTAATTCCTAACTATAACGTGGCTGAAACCTAGGGTTTTTTCAGTGAATTTCAAAGGTTTTGTAAATGATCATTTTTGAATGTATAGATTGTTATATTTTTTATACTGATTTACTACATTATTTTACATTATTTATTTTTAGATATTTTATTTTTTAAATTACATTACATATTTTTTATATAATTTGCAAAATAAATTTTTTTTAAAATATTGAAATTGTAATATTTTTTATTTTTTTTTATTTTTAAATTTATATATATTTTATATGTCAGGCAATGATATCCTATGGAAGGAAATTCATGTTACTGTGATAATGGTTAGAATTTCAGGATCAGTAGTGCGCTCAAAGATACAGTACTGACGTTGCTTGTGATAAAAGGTGAGTAAATAGGAATTCGCAGTTCGGCAGAATTTACAGGAATATTTTGCTCAATAGTGAAGGAAGGGGGTGGGGCCTGAGGTAACATGTGTGCAAACACGCCCTGTGGCGCGTTTTAGATTGGGGGATTAATTCCTCTTCAATCCTAAGGTCCCTTGTGAGCCAGCTGGTCCACCAGGTACCTCCAGTATGCGCAAGGCAGCTGTGTTGCAGAGAGGTGTTCAAAGGGCATGCCCCCTTTTTACAACACTCTGCAACACAGGTCCGTGGCGCTTACTGGAGATACCTGTTGGACTAGTTGCCCCCTCTGGATTGAACAGGAAATAATTCCCCAACCTAAAATGCGCCACAGGGCATGTTTGCACTCACATCACCTCAAGCCTCGCCCCTTACCTTCAACACTGTGCAAACGCGCCCTTTAGTGTGTCCTAAGTTGGGCGATTAAGTCCCCTTGCATACTGGGGGTCTCTGGGGGCCAACTAGCCCACCAGGAACATCCAGTATGCACCAGGGGGCTGCATTGCAGAGAGGTGTAATGAGGCCACGCCCCTTTTTACACCTCTCTACAACACAGCCCACTGGTGCATCTGCAGAGGTGGAACTAATTCCCCTTGCATACTGGGGGTCCCTGGGTACCAACTAACCCACCAGGAGCCTCAAGTATGCGCCACGGGGCTGTGTTGCAGAGAGGTATCAAAAGGGGTGTGGCCTAATTACACCTCTCTGCAAGGGAGCCCCCTGGTCCTACTGGAGGCTCCTGGTGGGCTAGTTGTCCCCCAGGAACCCCCAGTATGCAAGTGGAATTAGTTCTACCTCTGCAAACGCACGGTGCAGGGAGGGGGCGTGGCCTCCTCCCGATCCCGTTAAAAAAAAAAAAAACTTTTAAGAAGGGGTACTGTGTAGCCCCCCTTCTTTTTCTTTTTTTTTGCCCTGGGGACCCCATCCCCCAGGGCCTGCCCCCAATTCTTAAAAAAAAAAATTATTTTACGGAAAGGGGGCCTCCCGTGGCCAATTCCGGCCCCCAACATTTAAATTTATGTTTTTTGTGCAGGTGAGCTGCATACTCCCCTCCTATGCCCCCTTAAGGCCCCGGGGACCCCATCCCCCGGGGCCTGCTTTTAAAAAAATGTTTTTATATCAATGGTGGAGGGGGGTCACATGGCCCCCCTCCTGGGCAACTTATGGCCCCAGGGACCCCATCCCCTGGGGCCTGCCTTCTCCGTTGGGGACCGTGGGGGTGTCCCCAAGCACTCCACGGTCCCTGCCGGCTCCCCGCATCCTGCTTTTCTGCTTGGGGAGCAGCTAACATGCTTCTCCCCATGCAGAAAAGCAATACGCTTTGATTTTTGAAAGAGAGAGCAGGTTTCCTGCTCTCTCTTTCAAAAATCAAAGCAGTTTGCTATGGTAGGCCGGGAGCCGCGAGGTTCCTGCCCTACCATAGCAACAGCAGTGTCCCAGGGGTAGGCACCCCGGGACACTGCAGGAGTCGGCCTTGGGGGGTGGCGTCCCCAGGGCCATCACACGCTCCAGGAGAGTGGCCCCCCTCCCACCTGTTAGAAGCCCCACGGGGTGGTGGTCCGCGGGGCTGGGGGGTCCATCACAGACCCCCCTATATTACATATTAGAGCCCCGGGGAGGTGGCGGTCCCCGGGGCGTGTGGGTGCCTTAGAGGCCCCCAAAATACATATACAAGCCCCAGGGGTGGCGGTCCCCGGGCACTGTGGGGGGGATTGGGCCCCCCCAACACTTCTTTTTCACTATGCCCCCGGGAATCGGTCCCCCCGGGGGCTAATTTGAAAAAAAAGCAGATCGTTTTTTTTCCACGGGGTACACGTATTTTTTTGCCCTGGAGGTCCTTGTGGGACCCCCTGAGCAAGCCTTTTTGCGTTCTACATGTTTATTTTCTGCTTTCTTGTGCCTCGGTCTACCGAGCACAAGATGGCTGCCAACACTTCCTGGTTTGGAATGTTGACAGCCACTGAGCATGCAGCTCGTACTCGGAAGGGTACGCGTACGTACACGTATCTGTACACGTACTGTAACCCTACCCCGCGATTTAAAAAATCAGTTCCACTCCTTCCCTGAAAGTTTGGGGGTGATTCGTCAAGTGGGGCCGAGAAAAAAGGGGGGTCCAAAACGTGTTTTCCCCATGCAATTTTCCGTAGGGACCTTTAGCCAGGGCTACAGCCCGAACGGCTGAACGGAATTACACGAAATTTGGCAGAGAGGTAGAGTTCTGTTCGCAGATTGTGCTTTCTGTTAAATGGTGTAAAACCGTTCAGTAGTTTCTGAGAAAATTGCAAGTAAAATCATAGCGATATCGAGAGACGGAGTTCAGCACGCGTACTGAAATCTGTTCAATTACGAGCGCGAGCTGCATGCTGATTGGCTGTGAACTGTCTGTCAACACTTAAAACCAGGAAGTGTTGGCGGCCATCTTGTGCCTCGTTAGAACCGAGTCACAAGAAAACAGTAAAACAAAGTTCAGAAATAAGGGAAGGGGGTAGGGTAGAGACATTCTGACCCTCTAGGCTTGCTCAGGGGGTCGTACATAGATGTTTAGGCTCTATTTTAAATTTTTTCTTTTTTAAAGAAAAATCGCGGCGTACGCGTATGGAAATACGTAGAATTACAAGCAGGAGCTACATGCTGATTGGCTGTCAATACTCCAAACCAGGAAGTGTTGGCAGCCATGTTGCTTGTCGGGAGAGCAGAGTCAGAAGATAACAGTAAAACAAAGTTGAGAAATAAGGAAACGGGGCAGGGTAGAAACATTCTGAGCCTATAGTCTTGGTCAGGGGGTGGTATATGGAGCTATAGGCTCAATTTTTATTTTTTTTTAAATAGAAAATGGCGGGGTACTCGTGCAGTACTTGTACGCGGTGGAAAAGGTGAAAACAAAGTAGAAGTCCGTTTTATTCATTAGGTCCTGGGGGGCAAATTACAGGGGCATTTTTTCTTCATAATGGGGGCTTGTAAGGTGCCCCGAGCACTGGGGAACGCACTCCTCTGGTTTTAATTTTGAAGTATGCAGGGGGGGGGGTTAGGGCTTTACTCCCCGTAGTCTTGCTGAGCGGCACCCCTCGGGTCTTTTTAAAAAAAATATATGTTTTGAGCTCTCTCTCTCTCTCTCTCCCCGTACACGTCGCGGGGAACGCCACCTTTCTGGGGCAGTGATACGTAAAATGAACTTCCAGCTGCGGGTACCTGCATTGTCTGAAGAGTTTTTTATTAATGTTGGGAGGGTGGGCTTGATAATACGTCCTTGTTAATTGCCATAGAAGCCTATGTTCTGGTGTTAACATGGGCTTCTATGGGAAATAACAAGGCCGCATTATCAAGCTCATTATCGCCGTTTTATCGGTAGTTTCCTGCCAATAAAACGGCGATAATTTTAACACCGGTCCTTGATATTATGCACGTAAGTTTACTGGTCAAAAAAAGAGCAATGAGCCATATTATCAACAAAAGGTGATACATTATCCTCGCTTTTATCGGCAGGAAACTGCCGATAAAGCGGCGATAATGGGCTTGATAATATGCCCTTGTGAATAACCATAGGAGCCCAGGTTAACACCAGAACCTGGGCTGCTATAAATGCACAGCTAAGGACATCACATATTACATCACTTATGACATGGTCAGTGACATCACTCATGGCATCATTGATGACATCTTAATTGACATCACTGATGACATTATCCAGTGAATGTGTGCTTTTCTGAAAATTAAGTATGTTTTATATATGTATATCTCAAGGTCGATGGAAGAATAAATGGGTATATAAGTGTCTAAATGGATGATTTTGTTTTTGTAAAATTGATTGTATAACTGAATAATTAAGTGTATCTTAGTGAATACATGGGCTAGTGAGTAATGTTTAAATATGTAAATATCTGTACCAGTCTCTCACTTTATGTATAAGTGGCAGCATGGGTTGGTGAGTAGCTACATGTGTGTCTATATGGGTTATTAGTTGTTTTTTTGAGTATCAGTATGAGTGTCAGAATGTCTGTATGGTTCGGTGCGGGGTATTACTTAGTGCATAGGTGCATGAATGAGTGACTCACTGTTTGTATGTGTTGAAGACAGCATGTGTGCAGGACTGTATGGGTGGATGAGTGTGTGTGTGGGTGTGTTAGTGAGTGAATACCAGTATTTGTAACGTGCACAGCTACCTCTAAAGTGGTGTCCCGGAGATGGGGGCCCTCAGGAAGACTAAGCAAGCTATTGCCCAGTGTCACATGGTGCTGGGCTGACGTGCCATCGGTGCCGGGGATAGAACCGTGAGCCTCAGATTCCAGCGTCTGTTGCCGTGGCCGCTGTGCCACACCTCTTCCACATGAATGACTGTCTCACTAGTGTCTTTATGGGTAACTACATATGTTTTAAACTAGTATATGTGAGTATTGATGTTTATAACTGAGTGTATGTGAGAATGAGATATTGGAAGAGTTCATGTACAAATGAGTAGGTGTTTCTAGAAGTGATTGTTTAAGAGAGTAAGTATGTGTAAGTTTCTGTAGAAGTAAGTGAGGTAGTGTGTGTATAACTGTATATGCAAGTAGATGGATGTTTGATACTTAGTTTGCATGTGTGACTATGTGTGAGAGTAACTCTATGGATGAGCGGCAGTGTGTAACAGGATGTATAGGTGTATGAGTACATATGATGAGTGAGTACATGTATGAGTGACTATATAGGACTGTTGGTGAATGAGTGGATGTGTATGTAGATCTTGGAATTACTGAATAGTTTGTTGTAACTGGTATTGATATGTCCATTTTGAAAAAAAATGTACTTTCTATTTTTGAATGTGTGTATCATAGGTTATCTTAGGGTGAGAGGAGGTCTGCCACTCTTTCACAAGGATGATGTCATCTGTGATGTCATCAGTGATGGCATTTGAGATGTCATCAGTGATGTCATGAGTGATTTCACTGACCATGTCATGAGTGATGTGACATGCGACGTCATCAGCAGTGCATTGCGGGGCGCAAGTTATAGTTAGCTTAACTAACTATAACGGTGTAATTTCAGTGATTTTGTACGAGTGAAATGTCCAGCTAACTATAAGACCCCTGAAACCTACGTTTTTTTCTGTGAATTTCCAAGGTTTTTTAAATGCTAATTCCTAACTATAACGTGCCTGAAACCTATGTTTTTTTTAGTGAATTTCAAAGGTTTTTTAAATACTAATTTCTAATTATGCCTACAGAGGTAGGACATGTGAAGAAAGAAGAAAAAACACACAGAAAGAAGGAAAAAAAGCAGAAAGAAGCAACAGAAGTCCTCAAAGACGAAGAAAAGTGCAGGAAGAAGGAAGATGCGCAGAAAGAACGAACAGAGGAGCAGAAAGAGGCCTTGTTGCAAAATCATCCTGTACCCTCAACTTTTTCAGTTGGATACTGGTGGTAACTGACTCTGACTAACCAGGCCTAGAGCCAGTGCTATGCTAATACACACTTAGAATACAGTTAAAACCCCTACATACACTAGGGAACACTATGCGTTGGGGTACCCCTGTTATTAGCATGACCTCCTCTGTAAGCCCCAAGTATATAATAGGGCAGGTGCATTAAAACTAACTCTTAAAACACGCCACAGGGCATGTTTGCACACTGGTGAAGAGAGGGGGCCTGAGCTGACGTGTGCAAACACGCTCTGTGGCCGTTTTAATTTCCCCTTGAATCCCGAGTGTCCCTTGGATACAACTAGCCCATCAGTTATCTCCAGTTAGCACCACAGAGCTGCGTTGCAGAGAAAATGGGCACGTCCTGGACCATCTCTCTGCAACGCAGCGCAGTGGCGCTTTCTGGAAGTACCTGGTGGACTAGTTGGCCCCCATGGGCCCTCAGGATTGAAGGGGAATTATTTCCCCAACTTAAAACACGCCATAGGGCGTCTTTGCACACGTCACCTCAGTCCCCGTCCCCTCCCTTCCCCACTGTGTAAACACGCCCTGTGGCCATTTTAATTTTAGAGATTAAATCCCCTGTAATCCTTAGGGTCCCTAGGTGCAAATTAGCCCACTAGATACGTCCAGTAAGCACCATTGCAGCGAGGTGTAAAAAGGGGCACGTATGTGAAAATAAAGTACCCAGGCTCACAAATATACACTGGCAAAGTAACGAACAACAAATGAATAAAGATTACAAAGCACTGAAATTAGCACAATGATTTTCAATTTAATAAGTTGTATAAAAATATCATGAACAAGTTCATTGACATATAGATAGAAAAATAGAATAAAATGGTTTCTCAATTGATATGATACAAAGATATATTTTGTTTTCTTGGGTCAGATGATACAATGTGGAGATGGTCCCGTCTACGCGTTTCAACACAATACCAGTGTCTTCCTCAGGACACTACCATCTTGTCACTGGAATTAAAATTAACAATATTTAAGATATCATATCTCTTGTGCTAGAAAAGTGCATAGTCATACAAATGATTTGTTTAAACAACTTTGCCAGTGTTTTTTAATCTGTACAATGGGTGGACCGCCAGACTAGTTCATTCTATTGGTTTAGAAAGTACAACATTTTTGAAACATGTATCAAAAGAACTATCAGTCATATCAAAGAAAGGGGGGGGGAATAATTTAGTTCCATAAGGCCAGTTTGGGAGCATATCATTTTGGAAGCATGTCATTTGATTGATACAAATATGCATTTCATATTAAACATTTGATGTCCCATAATACTTAAGATAACATGATTCATGATTTAAGATTTTCACATGAATATATGATCATCAGAAAAGCATAAAGCAGAATAAAAGAGAAAGACAGTATGTAGAATGTATCGAAAGATGAAGAGGTCTAGTGTCGGCCTGCACCACCTCTCTGTAATGCAGCGCAGTGGCGCTTACTGGAAGCCCCTGGTGTGCTAGTTGGCCCCCAGGGTCCCTCAGGATTAAAGGAGAATAATTTTCACAACTTAAAACATGCCACAGGGCGTGTTTGCACACTTCACCTGAGGCCCCTCCCCTCCCTTCACCACTGTGTAAACGCGCCCTGTGGCCGTTCTAAGTTGAGATTTTAAGTCCCCTTGAATCCTAAGGGCCCCTGGGGTGCAACTAGCCCACCAGCTACCTCAATTGAGCGCCACAGAGCTGCGTTGCAGAGAGGTGTAAAAAGGGGCGTGGTCTCAGAACACCTCTCAGCAAAACAGCCCCCTGGCACATACTGGAGGTTCCTGGTGGGCTAGTTGGCCCCCAGTGACCCCCCAGTATTCAAAAGGATGTATTTCCCCATCTGCAAATGCACGAGGGGGAGTGTTAGCAGAGTGCTCAAACGATGGGGCATGGCCTCCAGTGTGATGCCGGTCCTTTTGTTTTTTTTTAAAAGGGGGCTGTGTGGCCCCCCTTCTTTTCCTAATAATCTTGGCCCTGGGGATCCCATCCCCCAGGGCCTGCCCCCATATTTTTTTTTCTTAAAGTTTTGGGAAGGGGGCCACGTGGCCCCTCTCCCGAGGCCAAAATCTGCCCCGGGACCCCATCCCCTGGGGCTGGGACTCTCTGTTGAAGACTGTGGGGGGTCCCCAATCCCCCCACGGTCCTGCCGGCTTCCCGGGTCCTTCGGGAGTCGGTATTGCTTTTCCACATGGGGAGCTGCTAAGATGCACCCCGGGACACTGCAGGAGCCGGCACTGGGGGTTGGCGGTCCCCAGGGCCATGACAAGGCTCCAGGAGGGGGCCTGCATGGGCCCCCTCCCACAATCTTCAAAGCTCCGGGGGGTGATGGTGCCCGGGGCCGGGGGGTCCGTTACGGACCCCCTAATTTTAATATTTACCCACACAGGGTATTTTCTTTATAAAGCCCCGGGGGTGGCGGTCCCCGGGGATGCAGGGGGGTAGTGTACCCCTCTGCAATATCAATTAAGTCGAGCTCCGGGGGTGGCGGTCCCAGGGGCTTCGGTGGGATTGGGCTCCCCACACTTTTTTTTAGCATGCCCCTGGGACTTGGCCCCCCGAGGGCTAATTTTCTGCGATGCACGGGAGCCAGCTCTTCTTAATTTTTTTTTATCTGCTGGATCCTTGCTGTTTTTTTTAAAAAAAACAATTTCTTTTGGGGCCTTGGATGTCCTTGTGGGACCTTCTGAGCAGGCCTAGGGGTTCAGGCTGTTTCTACCCTGCCCCCTTTTTGAGTTCTGCGCATTTTTTATTCTGTTTTCTTGTGCCTTTGTACTACCGAGGCACAAGATGGCTGGCAACACTTCCTGGTTTAGAGTGTTGGCAGCCAATTAGCATACAGCTTGTCATCGGGAGGGTGCGCATATCCTGCGCTGCCATAGATATATATGTGATTTTCTCAGTAGCTACTGAACGGATATACACCATTTTACAAAAAGGCACAACTCTGAACCAAGGGCTACCTTTTTGCCAAATTCGGTGTAATTCTGTTCAGCAGTTCGGGCTGTAGCTGCGGCTAAATGTTCCCATGGAAAATTGCATGGGTAAAACACGTTTTGGGACCCCCCCTTTTTTCTCTGCCCCTGCCTGACGAATCACCGTGAAACTTTCAGGATAGGAGCTGACTGGAGCTGACTGGAGTGCCCCACGAGTTTTGAACATTTTACAAAGATTTGTCAACCGGATCCAAAGTTATTGGGAATAGTATGTTGCGGAGTTCCTATAGAAAATAGGTCCTAATTATAACTAGCTACTTACTTATAGTTAGGACCAAGTTTCCATAGGAAGATCATTTATTGTTTTGCTTATAACGTTGGCATCGTTTGATGAATCTTCATGAAATTATCAAAACAAATTATTTGTTCATATCAGCTCCTATGTAGGCATTTATACCATACAGGGAGTGGGAAGCGAATTACTGACCGCTATTGTGTGTTTATACTATACCGGAAGCGGGAAGCAAAGTACTCACGCCTACCGGTGTGAAGACTCGGGGATCAAACCGAGCTGATTGCTGTAAAGTGATGGGCGCTGTAGGATACTAGCCACTGTAGTCTAACTGTGTAAGTAGTGTTAGTATGTGTTTATAGTATATAGGGACTGGGTAGCGAACTACTTTCTCCTACTGGTCTGAAGACTCGGGGGTTAAACCGTGAGCCTAAATCGTGAACTCATTGCTGTAAAGTGATGTGCTCTGGGCGCTGTAGTATACCTGTGGAAGTAGTGTTAGTTTGCGTTTATATAATACAGGGAGTGAGAAGCGAACTACTCACCCTTCCAGGTCTCAAGACTCATGGATGGAACCATGAGCTCATTGCTGTGAAGTCATGTGCTCTGTGTAGTATTCCAATGTAAGTCATATTAGAATGTTAGTATGTAATTCTACTAGAATGTAAGTATGTAATGTTAGAATGTAGGGCTGTCATGAGGGGAACCTTGGGAGTATGTACATAGTGCTGGAGAAGATGGATGCCTTGCTGTCTGCTCCTGTTGGTGGGTGTTTAAGGTGTCTTGTTTCACTGCAATAAATCTACTGATCGTATCCACTGCTGTCTGCCTCTTCACTACATGAATTTGGTGACGAGCGGGAGAAGGTAAAAAGAAGGCAGCACTCACCAGTATTTCAAAGTTGCTTGCGTTGTGCTGAAGACCCGTTTTCTTCGTGTAGCTGTTTCTACTCATCCCAGGGTTGTTGGCTCATTTAACTATGTCATCTGACTTATATTTTTAGATTTTTTGCTTCCTCTGCCTCTTCACTACACTCTGGTTGCTGTACTACACGTGTGTAAGTAGTGTCAGTATGCGTTTATACTAACCAATGCATCATGCTCTTAGAGAGCGCGACCTCCCAGGCATAGCTCATACAATGTCCTGCATGTGCATCCACGGGACATTTATGTTTGCTATTAGAGGGCGGGTACATGGCTTCCACCCTGTGATAGAAAATCCTTGTTTGACTAGTTGAAGCGAGAGGAGGAAACCTTGTATTGCTTTAAAAGTGCGGATCCGGATTACAAAAATGAAAAAAAAAAAGAGCGGTCTCACCAGTTCATTTAAATGAGGCCCCTGGTGGGTAATGTTCCTATTATTATATTGCAGGGTCTATGTAGGACTGGGGATCTTAATGTCACATGTAAATTAGGTGAGGGAGGGCACATAGCTGTTTTGCAGCCTAGGGGATCGCCACCTTCCCTTGTAGTGTTTACTAAAAGCTCGGGGGCTTCGAGGCCAACTGAAGTCTGGGGATCGAAACCCTCCGGGGCTTTACTTAAATATGCAGGGTGGTCATCGGCAGTCCCTGAAGCCTCGGTGGTCCTAGGCAGTGCATTATTGGTTCTGTAATCACACGGGCAGTACTCATGGTGTTATAAAGTGATACACGCAAAGAACCCTTGCAGTTGTAGAATTACCCAGGCTTCATTTGTGTAATAGTCAGTTGGTTTATATTTGGTAGGTGCACTGCAAAATTACAAATGTTTTCCACCATAACCTCCTATAAACAGACGATTTTCACAATAAACTACAGACAAGTGTTGTCAGAAAAAAAGACCTAAACACTCACTTATTTATTGGAAAAAAAATAACCTTTAATGAAACAACACAAATAAATGGAAATACAAATTTATTAGAACAAACAACAGTATAACATAAAATACCTGTGCACCGAGGCTTCACTGCTCACCTGCCACCATCGGTGTGTCCAACGACGTGTTGGTGCAAGCTGCGAGTCCGGGGTACCTTTGTAGGGTGGGAGAGCAGGTCTCCACGATGGAAGGCGTCAGAATGCCGAGGGCATCATCACGGGGTGAGCACCTGCACTGCCCATTTTGGTTCAATCAATTCAGTGTCTGAAAAGGGAGAACTAATTTAATGGAAACGTCTGGAGGTAAATGAAGGTTTATTTCAAGCTTAATAGAAAACACCAGTTTAGTGCATCCTTCGTTTTTGAAGTACGATCTACCAACTGTTAGTGGTAATCGTGGTTCAAAGAGGAGTTGGAGTGCGCGAGAATACACAAGGTTAAATAATAATATGTTATACCAACGTTCACATACAAAGGAACAGATCGCATGCTAGAAGCATGATGTGCTCATGTAATGCAGTGGACGAACCCTGTGTGCATGTACGCTTAGTAATCAGCTCACTACAGCCCCCAAAAGCCAATGCCACGCAGCTAGGGCAGCGCAGCCAGCAGGGTTCAGGCCTACTGTACGGTCCAGCAGGTCCTTAAAATGAGACAGACTGGGTGACTGAATGAGGTCTGAGATCACATAATTATACACAGAAACATCGCTTGTTTGCACCTGCGCACCCAGGCTGATGCACCCCACCCCTCCAACAGCACTGCGCTCAACACGTGTCTGTAGGGCAGCGCTGCCCGCTGGTTGAAGCCTACAGTACGGTCCAGCAGGTCCTTAAAATGAGACAGACATGTGACTGAATGAAGTCAGAGATCACATCATTACGCAGAGCAACATCGCTTGTTCGCACCTGCGCACTCAGGCTGATGCACCCCGCCGCTCCTGCAGCACTGTAATCAACACATGTCTGTAGGGCAATGCTGCCCACTGCCTCAGGCCTACAGTACGGTCCAGCAGGTCTTTAAAATGAGACAGAGATGTGACTGAATGTGGTCAGAGATCACATCATTTCGCAGGGTAAGTTTGCTAGTTAAACACTTAGGCTGATGCAACCCACCTCTCCCGCAGCACCGTGCTCAATTGGAGCGGCTGTGAACCCAGGCCCCACTGCTCACCTGCTCTCATTGTTGTGTGTGCAAACACTACGGGCAGCATTGTTCACAATTCAGTTGCAGTGTTGATTGCAGGATGGTGTGCACCTCATGGATCCCTTTCGAAACATGACGAGCAGTAGGGTTCACAATTTAGAGCCAGTGTTGATTGCCAGGACGGTGTGCACCTCATGGATAACCCTGGGCGTAGTTTGCGAAGTAGCTCTACGTGTAGCTACGCAAAGTGCACTACTCTTAGCATTACGTGAACTGAGTAGTGCGCTGTTCGCGATGATTGCACTATGCCAGATGCATGTCCGCACTGTGCAATCATTGAAAACAACATCTTGCATAGTGCGAGCTGTCGTTTTCTGCCACTCGAGTAGATTTTTACTCGATCGGCAGCTTTCTCAACGCGGACTGGTTGTTCCTCATCGCGAGCGGTCGTGAGCATACGCGACAACTCGCAATGAGAACCTCCCCGCGTTGAGAATCTCGACGTGCAGTTTATTTTACATTCCATTTTATTTTTATGTTGCTGATCACGAACGAGGAAAAAGTCTCGCCGGAATGTAATTTTGCTTACTCACAGTCGCCAACTTGATGTTGAGGACCGCGAGCGAGCAAAAAATTTCAACTATGCTACGCTACGCGTTTTTGCACTGTGCTACATGCAATTCGCGTAGCGCGAAGTAGCACAAATTTTGCAAGCGTAGCGTCGTTGTTTGCCCAGGGTTACTCATGGATCCCTGTTTTTATTGCGCATTGTGATATGCGAGGTGGATGCAGTGTGGAAGAATTGGGAAGAATTGGGACATGTGGCATTGTCGTTATCCTATTTATACGTACGCAAAGTGGGCTGGGCTTACGTACACTAGGCAGCGTAGGGCTGTGAATTATTGTTCTGGGGTTGTGGGCATTGTTCAGTTCCTACCTGGCCAGAAAGTGTACTTATGTTTGTTGATTTTACAATTTTGATGTTGCAGAATGCGCAATTTACATTAATGTAGCATGTATCGGGAGGGCGGCAACTATCGCTAATGAGATGTTGTTCGAAAAGATTGAATGGCGAACATCACATGTTGTTGTCAAAGTTGTGGATATGTGCATATACGCATGTCAATAGACGACCTCCCCTGGGGCTTTATGTATTGTGGGTTGGCCTGCTCCTGCAGTGTCCCCGGGTGTCCATCCCACCCTCCCATAGCAAGGAAATCTGTTCTCTCTTTCAAAATCTAAATCAGATTGCTTTTCCACATGGGGAGCTGCATGTAAGTAGCTCCCCATGTGGAAAAGCAATGCCGGCTTCCAAACGCATAGAAATTGTCCAGCAAAGGTGCTGGAGTCGTGCACCCTACAGATTATGAGTCATGCATCCAGTGCGTGCACACCAGGGGGCCGCACTGAGCGCTGCCCTGGGTGCGCGACTTTTGCAACGGGAGCTGGCATTGCTTTTCCATATGGGGAGATGCTAACTTGCATGTGGAAAAGCAATCTGGTTTGGATTTTGAAAGTGAGAACAGATTTCACTGCTATGCCTTTCAAAATGCAAACTAAGTTTGCTATGGGAGGGCGGGAGCCGCGAGACTCCCGCCTTCTCATAGCAAACAGCAGTGTCCCGGGGGTAGGCACCCCAGGACACTGCAGGAGCCGGCCCTGGGGTGTGGCAGTCCCCAGGGCCCACGAGGGATCCAGGCAGAGGGCTACGCTGTGTGCCTCCCACAATACACAAATCCCCAGGGGTGTTGGTTCCCGGGGTTTGAGGGTGGTCGTTGAGGTTCCCACACTTCTAATTTTGCAATGGGGGGGCCTTGGAGCCCGCCACAACCATTTATTTTATAGCCTGGGTGGGTGGCTGTCAGTCTTGTATAGGAAACAGCAATGTTGAGAAAATCTTCCGGTTAGATAACAAAGGATTTTGAAGTCAATTTTTGTCATTTTTGTTGTAGTTTGCAGGCGTTTTAAAGCGACTGCAATTTTAACTCCATCTTTGTAAATATGCCACTAAGTTTTGTAATGTCGACAATCTCGTCTTCCATATAAATAGGCACAAAGTATTTAATGAAGTTCATTGTGAATCGTGAAGCAACACTGTCTAATTGTGATCGATAAAGAATTGAATGAGTTATATACCTGTTTTGCTCGTAATGTGCATAGGGGCAGATTTACAAGTTCATTGCGTTACTATTGCATCACTTTTAAGATGGGAACAGTGACGCGAAAGTGGCACAAGGGGCTTGTAAATCTGCTACACAGTGTTCTGTCTTACTTTGCTTTCCTTTCTGTCATGTAGAGGATCCTGGGTAAATATAACGGTTTCTATACAGCCAGTACCTTTCAACCCTACCCCCAAACGGTTTTCTGCCTGTTACCATAGTAACAGTTCATGTAACACTTAAATGAGCACAGAGGCTAGAAGTTCACCACACTATGTTGCTAATTGCAACAGTTACTGTTGTGGAGTTTTAAAACTTTTCCATAGGAACCGTTAGTCGTAGCTATAGACTCTGGTAAAGATCTGTAAAGAGTTAGTCTCAGTATAATACTTCAAGTTATAAATATAATTTCTATTTTTAAATGTTTTCTAACTATATCATTATCACACTAAATAATTGTGAAATGTTGTCAGAAAAAGAAGACGTATATACTTTTTTAATTAACTTTTATTAAAACAATAATAAATAACTGGAAACGTAATTTAAAGATAACAATGTAATAAATAACTAGAAACATAACTTAAAAAAACAATTCAACAACATGTGATATGGACTCAAATAGAAGTAGAGTAGGTAATCTGCAAAACAAAAATTAAAATAAGTGTTCAAAATTAGATCGATGTGACTAAATGAGGTCAAACATTACAAGTTAAGGTAACACTTGGCGAAATTTGGTTATTTGCACGTCTGCAGTGTGCCTGATACATTTCACCTGTCTTATAGTCCTGCGTTCAAGAGGTGATGTATAGAAGTGCCTACTGCATCAGATTTACACTATGGACCAACAGGTATTTAAAATGATTCAGAGATGAGACAATTAGGTGAGAAACCAAGTCATTATGCAGAATAATATTCTTTAGGGCTTATTTACAAGACTCTTGCACCACTTTTGTGTTACTTTTCCCATGATAAAAGTGAGGCAAAAGTGGCACAAGGGGCTTGTAAATAAGCTCTTTTATTTATAATGCATTTAATCGAAGGCATTGTATATCTAGGCCGCTCCACTTACCTTGTGTAAACACTGTGACCAACAGAGTTCACAACTTGAACTCAGCTTTGGTTGTACACGGCAGAGTGAACAGCAGCGTCCATAACTTTAAAAGAGAAAGAGAAACGATGTGAGAGAGAGTGAGGGAGAGAAAGAGAGAAAAAAACAACATTAAACTGTGAGAGAGAAAAAGTTATAGATGGAGCAGTTAATACTGAAGAAAATACTCGTAGCTCACCTTTTGCCTCCGTTGTGTGTCCAAGCATGTGCTGGTTCATAGTGCACCCTCTAGTTTAGTGATCTGAAAGATAGTATATAGAGTTAGTAATAGCATAGTACATACACCTGCACATGTATATCTTTGATTTATTTATTTATACACTCAGGATAATGTATTTCATCAAGTTCCACTGTAAGGAGGTGTCTGTGAGCTGTTTTTCTTCTAAAGTAGTAGTATATCCCATGCACTCCCACTGCATAGCGGTGAAATCTCAATATTGCCGACCTAGACTGTTGCACCCCATTGACTCGCAGAGTCCAGAGGTGAGTGTTTTTCTTGGGAAGTCAGAGGCAGATTTAGAAGCTCCTTGCGCCACTTTTCTCATGTTAAAAGTGACACAAAAGTGGTGCAAGGGCCCCTCAGACTGTTGTAACCTATCCTCACTGCTCGGAAGTATTTGTACATTCCTACGCAGTGAAGCTGCTGCACACTACACACACTCTCCTTTCACAGATAACTTGTCGTTGATTCGGAAACAAGTTTCTTTGCTCACCTTGTGCCATTGGCTTGATTCAAAGATGGTGCACCATGTGTCGAAGCAGGCTTCTCAGACGTTGTTACGATGGCCACGCATCATCGCAGAATACACGAACGTAGAGCTTTGTAGGTTTGTGAAACACAACCTGTTAGATTAAAAAGGAAGTTAACATTGTGTGTCATTTCTATATGAAAGGAGGGAGGAAGTGAGAGAGTGACTGAAAAGAATATTCGCAGCTCACCTTTCTGTCACCGATGTGTTTTTCACCACGTGCCGGGACATAATGCAACCTGAAGCTCTACATCTAAAAGATAGTAAAAGAAAGATGTTATGATTGATATTTATTACTATTTTAATGTGAAGTACAATAACATTGCCCTTTCATACACCTTCCCTCCTGCATTTAAAAACTATTTGTACAGTTTATATTCGAGACGTTTGACCGATTATAAAAACGTTCCTGCTATTGGAAAAAAAAATACAAATGGAATAAGATTCGGTATATAGGACTGCGTTCGTCTAAATCACTGCGATGGTTTTTTGTATACAGTCTGCTGCAGCCCATCGACTCCCTCCGCTGCGCACCCAGGCCTCACTGCTCACCTTTCCGTGGACAGGACACCTTCTACATCATGCAGTCCCGCTCTTCCACCAAGAAGTCTCACATTTGGTGCCGAATCTTGATATCGGTATTGGCTTACAACATACTCGTGCTCCCATCATCATCGCTGGTTCCTCACCCGCTCAGTCCTTGCGGTACCACTAACTCAGTGACCAAGGAGGCCACACATGAAGTGGTGGGCCCTTGTATTCTGTGGTTCGGCCCCTCATGAGGCGTCCGAACCCCTAGGACGGGCCATCACAGCGTTTGCGATGGGAGCAACTCTAAAATGGTGTACAGCACGTGCCCTCCGTCTTTTTTATTGGTAGGGTCATGTGTCTAGAGATGCATACCCTGGATGGGTGTGGTGTGGGTGTATACCAGCCATGAGGGAGTGTGTGTGTGCCTTTCTAACAACTAGACCTGGAACTAAGAAATCACTACAATGGAAATATGGACAATGTTTGTTTTTTGTTTTTTCCTGGTAGCGTAAGTGGAATGGGCTGGCTTCACGTATGCCAGTGCTGCGCGAGGCTCTAAACCATGATTCAGGAGCTATGGGCGTGGTCCCGTCATGAGCTACACGAGAAATCACGTGATTCAGGTGTCCGTTTTCTAGTGCTGAAGTCACCCGGGTCTTAAAAGCAAATGTGTCGTTATATCTATAAAGTTCCACAACTTGGCCAACACGGTAGGTAAGGGGTATCACTGACTCTATATTCGTTCATAGTTGCACACATAGAAGATGGTGGACATGATGCATTTCTGTGATTATGAATGTTTGTTGTACATTCAGTGGAGTGTTGTAGCTGTAGTAATACAGGGCCGTGAAAGGTTTCAGTTGCAGTTTTTGGCACATGAAGGGCAGCTAATATATATACGTATGTGGTTATTCAGGTACACTGTAGAACTTGGTGCCGGAAATCAGTGTTCGAGGCTCGGAGTTGCGTCCACATCCTGTTATTGTAGAGTAATGACGTAATGTACGCGTGCCTGAAAATGTATTGTAAATACGGTGCTCATGTAAATTGCTGATATAGTTTTGGGTTGATTTTGCGCTATATAAATATGCAAAAAAAAAAGGAGGAATTGCCCACACTTACTGTCACAGGTAAGATGGTTGCATACGCTATTTATAGCACAATATAATGTGGTAGGGCAGAAGAGCAGCATTTTACAAACACAATAAATACACAGACACAGATAGATAGTTGAAGTGGGTACGGGCACGTGTGCTCGACTCCACTTTATTACGTTGTTGTTGGTAACAAGTAGAATAGTAATCATGATATCATATACAGATATTTAATCATAAATGGTTTATGTCTCCTGCTGTACAAAGGTAGGAGCATTGTATGTGAAATAATACACAGAAGATTCTATCGTAAAGAGTTCATGAGTTGTGGTGCACTGAGGTAGGGACAGTTTATGTGGAGCCTGCAATGATGCCTGGTCCAGGCAGACATATTTACAACAAGGGGTGGTGAGGGACAGAGTCTCTGAATTAAGCAGAATACTCTCACCCAGTCAAGAGATCTGGGCTAGATCCAACACCGTTTTTTAGCTCATTGCACCATCCCAGTTTCAGAACCTGGCTGTATGCAAATTAGTCTGTTCCTGTCCCAGTGCATGATGGGAACAGGGAAAACCAAACTACAAAAGCCAATTCTTACACTGGGAAGGAAACAAGCTTCCGGGGACCGGTTTCTGGCATTA
The DNA here is from genome assembly GCF_964261635.1 of Lissotriton helveticus. Classification (NCBI taxonomy): domain Eukaryota; kingdom Metazoa; phylum Chordata; class Amphibia; order Caudata; family Salamandridae; genus Lissotriton; species Lissotriton helveticus. Next base: position 1,772,190,145 of record NC_136063.1, read on the forward strand.
CAGCCGTCTTCGGCCCGGCTTGCTTGAATCCTGATGGTGCAATGAGCAAGGGACTCATGTCTGAGTATACCCTTCCACGCTTAGGGTGGACAAAAATATTTACAACAAGGGGTGGTGAGGGACAGAGTCTCTGAAAGAAGCCCCTTTTTGAATCGTTTTGGCCACCACAAGTGTGGAAGCGTATGCTCAGATGTGAGTCCCTTGCTCACTGCACCATCAGGATTCAAGCAAGCCGGGCCGAAGACGGCTGTAATGCCAGAAACCGGTCCCCGGAAGCTTGTTTCCTTTCCAGTAAAGAATTGGCTTGGTAGTTTGGTCTGCCCTGTTCCCATGATGCACTGGGCCAGGGTCAGACTAATTTGCATGTAGCCAGGTTCTGAACTGGGATGGTGCAGTGAGCTAAAAAACGGTGATGGATCAAGCCCTGATCTTTTGACTGGGTAGGAGTGTTCTGCTTAATTCAGATACTCTGTCCATCACCACCCCCTTTTTGAATCGTTTTGGCCACCACAAGTGTGGAAGGGTATGCTCAGATGTGAGTCCCTTGCTCACTGCACCATCAGGATTCAAGCAAGCCGGGCCGAAGACGGCTGTAATGCCAGAAACCGGTCCCCGGAAGCTTGTTTCCTTTCCAGTAAAGAATTGGCTTGGTAGTTTGGTCTGCCCTGTTCCCATGATGCACTGGGCCAGGGTCAGACTAATTTGCATGTAGCCAGGTTCTGAACTGGGATGGTGCAGTGAGCTAAAAAACGGTGATGGATCAAGCCCTGATCTTTTGACTGGGTAGGAGTGTTCTGCTTAATTCAGATACTCTGCCCATCACCACCCCATTTTTGAATCGTTTTGGTCCAGGCAGACAGCACAGGTAAAAATGTGTTTTGACTATTGAATTTTGCCTTAACAAGGGCATGTGGTGATTATTTATGGTCTACTGAGTTAGTGATACGTCTGGTGTCTATCGTGTGCTCACCCTGCGATGATGCGTGGTCTGAGCGGGCTGCACTGAAATCATTCAAAGATGCATACTGGACTATATGAACTTCGAGGGGGGGGGAAACCTAGCATCGATGGTTAGCAATTACTGTGCAAGCTAGGTGTACTGATTGCTCCCCATAACAAATTAAACGATTCCACAACACTCAGTGCATTCTAACTTTCCCAAATTGGGGACGTATGTCTGGTGGCGATGTTGAAGGTGATACCCCAGAGGTACTTGGTATTGCCTGTGGTGGAGGTACATTTTGGCGCAATCTTCTACATTCTTTGTTATCATAGTTCACACGATGCAGCGATTGAAGGTGCTTGCACATACTAGCAACAGCACTATTTTTGTCTCTGCTTTAAATAAATCGAAGCTGAATTTAATGCTGTCTGTAGTGTAGATGAAAAGGTAAATTCAAGTTGTGAACCCTACTGTGCACATTGTACATCGAAGCTAGTAGTCAGTACAGTTATAGAACAATGCTTTTTTCACTTATTTTAACAAAATCTGAATACATACAGTATAATTGTCTCTGCATTAAATAAATCAAGGTTGAATTTCCTACTTTTTATAGTGTAGATGCAAAGGTGAATTCAAGTTGTAAACCCTGTTGTCCACAGTGTAGATCTTAGGGTGGAGTCCATCATCTGCAATTATGATTGAAGTGGAAGGTAGAACATGTATGCAGTGTGCATTTTATTATTAAACTAAATCTATAAGTGATATAAAAAATGTTTTGAAGGAAGCATACTAAAGGGATATTGTGTAGGGTTTGATAGGTGTTATACTTAGTTTGGTTTCCACTGAGTTAGTGGTAACTGAAACAACAAGGTTCTTTGGACCCTGCAATGATGTGTGGTCTGGGAAGGCCATACTGATAGTAATGTGTTTTGTCTTGTGAATTCTGGCTTAATAAGGCCATGTGGTGATTTTGTGTAAGTTTGAGGGATGTTACTTTGTTTGGTATTGCACTTTATAAATAATGAATGAAGAATCAGTTAAATTCTGCCTGAATACGGTCATGTGGCGATGAATTATGGTGCACTGAGTTAGTAGTACCTTTGGGACTGAGTGTGTACGTAACCTGCGATGATGGGTGGTCCGGATAGGCCGCACTGGTGATAATGTTTTTTGAATACAGAATTCTGCCTTAATAAAGCCTCGTGGTGATTATTTATGGTGTACTGAGTTAGTGGTACGTCTGGTGTTTAGCATGTGCAATGATGCGTGGTCTGAACGGGCTGCACTGAAAGCATTGACTGTTGCATAATGGACTGCATGTACTTTGAGGGGAAAAAAGTACCATTGATGGTTATGAATTCTTCAGCAGCAAAATGATCAGAATCAGATGATTCTTCCAGTGGTGTGGCCAATTTTGTCTCCAAAAAAGAAATTCAGGTTTCCAACGAAGAAAAAGTGAGGTTCAAATTATGACCTATGCTATCCACAGTGAAGACTATCATTAAGTGTACCTTTGCACTTGCAGCGTGAAATTTATTATTCAAGTAAATCTATAAGTGATGTAAAAGAAGTTGTTAAAGGAAGCATAATAAAGGGATATTGTATAGGGTTTGATAAATGTTATTCTTAGTTTGGTATTGTACTCTGCAAATATTAAATCAACAGTGTAATTAATCGTGAGCTCTGATGACCGCAGTGTTGGCAGGAGGCAGCGGTTAGCAAGAGCCCATGACCACGGGGCATTGATTAGAGCTGCACTGTATTGGTAATGTAGTTTGTGTGCAGCCAGCTATGATAAGTAGTGCACAGAGTTAGTGGCACCTGAAGCAACAAAGTTCTGTGGAGCCTGCGATGATGCGTGTTCCGAGCAGGACGCACTGGTAGTAAAGTCTTAAAAATCAAGTTTTCTTATAAAAATTGGTTGTGCTTTCACGGTAGTAAGTTGCAGTAGTAGTAAAAACTATGATATATTTTCTTCCCAATAAAACATCTGACTCAATACGGTCATGTGGCGAGGATTTGTGGTGCAGTGAGTTAGTGGTACATGAAGAATTCAGCGTGTGCGCACCCTGCGATGATTCGTGGTTCGAGCGGGTCGCACTGGTACAATGTCTCTTGGCTAATGGAATGCGTCATGTGCAATCGCCATTCCACCTGAATCATGAGCCCTCACAATGTAGATCGAAGGCAGTTGGCAGCACAGATATCAACGAATGATTTTTGTGACTTATGTAAAAAAAATCTGAACACATACAGTAAAATTGTCTCTGCATTACGTAAATCCAGGCTGAATTTCCTACTGTCCATAGTGTAGATGAAAAGTTGAATTCAAGTTGTGAACCCTGCTGTCCGCAGAGTACATTTATTGCAGTAGTCCACAGAAGCATCGATAAATGCTTTTTTGTGACATACGTTAACAAACTCTGACGACACAGTAGAAATGTCTCTGTCTTAAATAAATTGAGAATGAATTCAATGTTGTCTGTAGTGCATATCCGCTTCTGGTATCATGTTGTGAACTCTGTTGATCGCAGTGTGCATTTGAAAGCAGTATTTAGTACAGACATTGAGGAATTTTTTAATGGCATTCATTAACAAAATTGTCCCTGCCTTACATAAATCAAGGCTAACTTAAATGCTGTCCGTAATTGTCTCTGCATTAAATAAATGAAGGTTGAATTTCCTACTGTTCAAACTTTAACAAAATCTGAGAACATAGTACAATTGTCTCTGCTTTAAAAAAATCAAGACTGAATTCAATGTTTTCTCTAGTGCTGATGCGCAACTGGTATCAAGTTGTCAATTCTACTGACCGCAGAGTAGATTGAAGGCAGTACTCAGCACAGATACCAACTACAAATTTAGATCCAAAGTTGAATTCAAGTTCTAAACCCTGCTGTCCGCAGTGTAGATCGAAAACAGGAGTCTGTACAGACATAAGTCTGCGGTGCTGTGGCACTGAGTTCGCAATGGCCCTGTACCGAGGAGGCCCGTGGTCATGGCGGCAGCCACGTGGCAGGGTGTGGACCTTCTCTAATGCTCAGTCTCTTCACTTTGCAGAAGTGAACCACGCCCAAGGCGTAGCCTAATTATTTATAGTCTTACGTTGACTTTATTTATGTTGAACCAGCCAACTCCGCTTCTGTTTCAAAGGGGGGGGGGAGTGAACACAGCTGCATGACTGAAATATTCCCCAGTGTCTGAGATAATTTGATTGCATTCACTATTCAGTACACTACACGGATAAATGGTATATCTACACAATGAAAAGTTTTTGGTTTGTATAGTGAATTGTGTATAGTATTTCACCGGTAGTCTTAGCGTTGTGTACATTAGGTTAATGTTCGAGTTCTTTCCCTTATACATACTTGGTTGCCACATCTCTATAGATTGAGCTAGTGTACTGTTGAGGGGATATATTATTTTGGAAAGGTCCGTTGTCCTGTTTTGCGCTGCCTCTGACGTAGTAGGGGGGAGGAGTTCGGGGGGGTGGTTGTGGTGGTGGTGGCATTGGGTATTGTGTTTTTCTTTGGTGTCGAAAGTGTATAATTAGAACCTCTATCACATATTGATCTTTAAATATGGGTGTGAGCAGGATGTAATTCACGCAGTACATAGTCCACGTTCTTACATTAGTTAAATGTTGATGTTGATTTGTTAATGGTAAGTGGAACTATTGCCTTATTTTTCAGGTAGCATTGCAGATTTGGTTTCTTGTTCAAAATATAGGGAAATGGTCAACATTATAAGTAGGAGATGTCATTTCAAAAACCTTTGAAATTCACTGAAAAAAACATTGGTTTCAGGCAGGTGTATAGTTCGGAATTATCATTTACAAAACGTTTGAAATTCAATGAAAAAACCACAGGTTTCAGACATGTTATAGGTAGGAATTATCATTTAAAAAACCTTAAAAATTCATTGACAAAACCATAGGTTTTAGGGGTGTTATAGTTAGCTGGAAATTTCACTCATACAAAACGATTGAAATTCCTCCGATATAGTTAGTTGTTCTAACTGTAACTCTCGCGCCCGCAATCCACTGGCAATGATGTCACATATTACATCATTCATGACATGGTCAGTGATATCACTGATGACAACACTGATGACATCTCAAATGACATCACTGATGACATCACTGTTGACATCATCCACGTGACAATCAGATACACCTCATCATTCACTACTATAACCTTTCATCACTCACTGAAAAATATAGAGTACCATATTTGAATCAATTGACACAGCAAAACAAGTATATAAAAACCTACTCAGTAATTCCTTGATCTACACACACATCTAATCACTTACCTATAGATTCACTCATACATGTTGTCAATGATCAATAGAACACGATCAAATATACTTATACACTTATATTAACATTACACACCAGCACGCATCCTATTCAGTTATGCAGTCATCCTACTCACTTTTGAAAACAATGTTCCTTAAATACATTTACTTAGGTACACACTTATGCAAATATCACTTCATTTATTCATATAAATAGTAACTCATACTTAGTGCGTTATGAAATCACTATTACAAGTATAGAATTATCCATACAGTCACTGATGGAATCAATGATTTTTATGTACACTTATTTATATACAACAACTGTCACATACTATGTGGCAAGCAGCGCGAAGGGCAGGAAGGTCGTGTTGCAGGTTTGAATATGCGGCGCAGAGCACATGTGACAATTTCCAGACCCACAGTGGTATTATTTTTTTAACACTGAAATTGCATAGGAGCAGCTCACTGCAGCGTTATTGAGGCACTACTAATCCCAGCAGGCTCTGGGTGAGCCAACGCCCACTGGGTCAGGTGTAAATGATTGAAAAAAGATCAGTGCTCCCCCTAATGTTTGAAATAAAGCCTCTGAAGAAATGTGGGAAGAGCATGAAACGCGTCAGGCATATTGATTTATTTGGACATTGTTTCCTTCACTGGGCTGTTATTCCTGCAAAATAAATGCGAAGCTGTACTGCACAAATAGCAGAATGAAATTACACCAAATTTGTCAGGAAACTAGAACTTGATCTGTAGATTGTGCTTTTTGAGATTTGGAATAAATCTGTTCATTCGTTTTTGATACATTAAGATTTAAATTCTGGATTGGTAGGCCCATGGGAGTCTCACTGGAGCACACATTTAAAAACTAGGGGGGTGTGCAGCCCCCAGCCCCATGCCATTTTTGGCACCTGGGAACACATTGCCATGGGTCCAATTAAATGAATATAGAAAGGGGGCATGCGGCCCCTCTCCCCAAGTGATATTGAGCCCCAAGGACCCCACCCCTTGGGGCACAAAGTATTTTTTAAGGGTATGGGAGCCATGTGGACCCCTCCCAGAGCCTTCAAAGGACCCTTGAGACTCAATACCCAATGGCCATGTCTTTAATAAAAGTGTGGGTACTGAGCAAACCCCTCTTGAGCCTTTAATGGACGCAGACAGCCCATACCCTGGAGCCGGCTCACTTGTTGTGTTCCGGGGAGCCCATCCCGGGAGACAGTGGTTTCTCTGTCCACACTGGCGTGGGCAGGGAAACATCTCTGCTCCTGCCTGCCAGGAGCATTTTCAAATTTTTCACAATATGTGAGCTCATACGACGTCTGTTCCCTGCAGGCGGGAGCTTTAAAAATGCTCCCTCTAGCTGAGAGCAGACCTGTATTCTGTTTCCCAGTTCCCACTAATGTGGGTAGGGAATCATAACAACAGATGGCTTCCGCCCAGAGGGCGCAGCATAAACAGCTCGGTTCTCCGGGTCTTACAAATGCTCAGGGAGGTGTGCTGCATGTGGACTTCATTGATTAATTAATCAGCCCTGGGGTATAGGGTCCCTAAATACTAATAAGGCTCAGGGGATGGAACCAATGTGGTTCGCCTCCCCTTTTTAAAAATATAAAGCCCTGGAAGATTGGGTCCCTATGGCCTAATAAGACCCAAGTCTTCAGGCCACACATCTGCCCTACCCTTTTAATAAAATACAGCCCTGGTGGATACGATCCCTGGGGCCTAATATGGCTTGGGAAGGGATTCTATGGGGCCCGCTCATCCCTTTTAAAAAATGGATGGCCTCGGGATGGATTCCTCGGGGCAAAAAGAGGCTCAGGAAGGGTGTTGAACATAGCTGACAGATATTTTAATGCAACTATTTCAAAAGGGAATAACACCAAACAACAAAAGAGCAATGGCGATTTTTTGGGAAAAGTAGACATCCAAATGTCTAGTAGATCTAAACAGAAAAATGCTATATTTACATCACCCTAAATGTATTTTTCTCTCCCTTGACTCATCTGCCTAACATGTGAACTCTTTGGGACTCTATAGGGAAGCCTATGAATGACAGATAATTTCTCTTAGCATTATCCTCGGTGCCTTTTCAGTAATAACCTTTTCTGCAAGGGTGCAAGAAATGAGGTCCAAACATTCATAATACGTGCCACACAAAAGGAGAGCCTTCAGAGTGTCTAGGTGTAGCTCCTGGCTTTAATAGCCCCTCCACTATTTCTGGTCTCTCATTGCATTGTTGAACTTTCGATTGTATTTCTTATATTTGTTTAGTTCTTTTTCTATTTCAGAAATGCATTCAGTGCTTAGCTTTGATAGCCCTTTTAGGCAAGCCCCAAAACTTAATTATGCCATGACACTAAAAATAAAAATGGCATAATAAAACATCTGACTGGGGACAATTGTTCTATTGCACCGAAGTTCATAGGAGTTATTCTACAATACAAAACTCAAAATCGATGTTATTACCACAGTATTTCATGCCTATCTTTTGAAAACCAATGATTGCTGCCTTACATATTCACTAGTATACCACTTTACTGAACCCACACTCAAAAGTACTATTATAGGAGATATCATCAAACTGCAGCCACACTAGTCAGCAGATAAACTCGAATAATTACCTCTTTGTCTGGAAGGAGGGCTCATGAGAGACCACGCTGCACCAATTGCTAATTTATAAGGAGGCTGTGCGTTGATGTCGGCATTCTTGAATATTACAATGAACAAAAAAAAGAAATTGATATACATAAATATGTCATGACTATGTTATAAACAATTGCATCTCGACCGATCAATATTAAGCCTCGCAGTAAATTTGGAGGTGGCGCCTTCAAACTGATTCCTACAAGTAGTGAAATACAATAAATTCTTATTCTAAATAGAGCTAAATGATAATTCAGAATGCAAATAATTCAAATGTGTTGTGTACTACATCAAATGGACGAAAAGCAGACTAAGAAAAGCACGCCTTTTAATTTCAGATAGGGAATATGAATTAAATAAAGTACAAAGCTTGATATAGTTGTAGAGTAGCGATAAACAACACATAAGAAAAACCTTTCACAATTTGTGAGGATGTATGTAATACCTTCCTGAAACGCCTATTTATTTTATATAATGCTTTGTTGTAAAAGAAATGCCCAAAGGATCCATGTTCATGTTTTGATTCCTTTCAACTACTTTGGTTTCAATAGATCACCTGCACTTCAAAGGAAAAACCTACTTGAAAGGGCCACTAACGATCAAACTCATCATTTTGAAATAAAGGTAACAATATCAAGCTGAACCGGGATAGCTTTAAACACGCCTGCTGTAGTGTTACAGACTCCTATGATGAACGTTGTAAATAAAACACACGTGGTTCTCTCACTTGAAGTTTTTCATAACAGCTATGAAACAAAAACATTTCTACGTTTTATTTACTGACTGACGTGAATAAAAACATTTTTAAGTGTGTTAATCAGTTAACAAGGTACAACCTGAATAGCCCAGCAGCACATTATGAGGCTCATTAATAGTCACCTGGTAAAAATGTGGTGGCAATTCCACCAAAACCGGTATTACTGACAGCAAATGGTGTTAGAAACTGTTGAAATTGGGGTTTTGGCTGCCTAGGGTATGCACATAGCCAGGCAGAACCCACCACTCTAGTCAGGGTAAGGGAGTTACACACACAAGATAAGACCTGCTCCTCCACTTGGTAGCTTGGCAGAGCAGTCAGGCTTATCCCAGAGACAATATGTAAAGCATATGTGCAAACACACACGCTAGTGGCACACTAGGCAGAGCACAAACAAAGTTATATAAAAAATCCTTTGTATTATACATAAAACACATTAGATAAGAATCACTTAAATCAATTTACCAACTAGGCGTAAGTCATAACAATACGTAGATCATAAATCACTTTGCCATAAACCATAAATCTCCTTTCCAACGAGGCAACGGTCATAACATCATAGGTAGGGCAATAAGGTAAATGATCATAGATTGCGTATGTTAGAAAACATCACTTATGACCACTTGAACTCCGTATTTAATCCCGCGCACTCGTCCGTTTGCTATTGCTTGTGGCAACCAGGATCGAGCCTGAGGTAGTGACAGACAGGGCAGCCCACACCTGCGTAGCATTCTGCCAGCCATCCGCCTGCTTCCCGCTTTCCGCCTGCCTCCCGCCGCCTCGCTCCTCTTCCATCTCGGAGCGCGGCCGCCGAGCGGAGATCGGGCCAGGGGACTCCAACCCCCAGAAGCCCTAGTGCCCCGACCAGCAAACGACCGCGCCAGGAGGCGCATAAGTGCAGCGTCAGCCCGGCTGAGCGGGGGACTCGGCCAAAAAGTTACCTGCAGCCTTGTGGGGAGAGGGCAGCCCACACCTGCGGAGCATTCTGCCAGCCATCCGTCTGCTTCCCGCTTCCCGCCTGCCTCCCGCCGCCTCGCTCCTCTTCCATCTCGGAGCGCGGCCGCCGAGCGGAGAGCGGGCCAGGGGACTCCAACCCCCAGAAGCCCTAGCGCCCCGACCAGCAAACGACCGCGCCAGGAGGCGCATAAGTGCAGCGTCAGCCCCGCCTCGCGGGACACCGGGCAAAGCCCGGGCAAAGGGAGGGCCGTCTGTGGCCGTCCGGGGACGACCAGGGACGGGACGGGCCACATCCCGTGGTTCTGCCGAAAGGTACTGTCAAAGCCGTTCCCCAAAGAATTTGAGGGCCCACTCAAAATCACAAAGACTGGACACGGAAGCCTAATAACTGCCAGGGGGGGAAAGCAGACAGCTCATTGCTATTGTTTTGTTTACTATTTTTGTCCAAACTGTTCTATACAAAACAGGAAGAAGGATTACATTTCTGACACTGTAACCTGAAAAACCATGGCGACCAAACCTAAAACTCGCTCGACAATGAGCAAAGTAGGAACCCCTCTTAAACCAAAAAACCCCGGCCCAGGGCCTGGTGATGAATCCACCCACAAAGCCACTCCTACGGTCATTGATTTAATGTTAAGAAAGGTCGCAGGGGATATTGAGCGTGCAGAGAGACGTATATGAATGACCTTACCCTCCCTGCCACTGACACCAACTCAAACTGAGGATGTAACCCAAGTTGATATATCACCTGAAGGGAGCCGCGAAAACTCACTAGACACTATCCCCTGTGCACAAGTAGCAGCAGAGGACCAAGCATCCATAAATACAGAAACAAACGTAATACCGAAACTACCTACTAAAAAACGCCAAAACAGAACCAGACAAACAAGGGCGAAGAAAAAGATCAATAAGTGTAGTAAGTCTAAAGACATAGAGGATGAAGTCCTAATAATAGAACCCAAAGCCGCCCCAATGCCCCGAGGTGGCTTGACCCTATAATTCTAGAGCTACAAAAGCACCTGGAGACATTTATAACTAGCTTAATCAAACCACTAGTGAGTAAGATAGATAAAATAGCTAGCGAACTACAAAGACAGAGTAAGGCAAGGGAATCCCCAATACCCACACAAAATGTTAAGGGGACCTCAACAAATACCGCCCCAGCCCAACGACCAGTATCATCCAATAACTGTGCTAGCTATGACCAATGCACCATTGCTCATGTGCATGCTGCGACTGAAGGGGCAACTGCAGACAGGGGTGGGAGTACCAACACACATGGAAACTCGGATAGAAATAATACTCAAAGACAGGGTGTGGGAGGGCCAAGGCAGCCAGATAACATCGGCACCTCATACCAGTCAAAAAACCAACAATATCTTACTGAGCATAATGCTAGAGCACAAGGCCCACTCCCATGTGTAAACCTACCCCCGGAAGCAAGCCCTTTTGTCGTTATTTTCACGGGGGTCCCAGGGCTAGGACGGGGGCAGAGAGAAACTTTCTCAGAACTGAAACAAAAAATTACAACCTGGCTAAACATTCATAGACCTCTACAGGGCGGAAGAGGGGGGGAGATTTTACATTTAAGGAGAGCGAGAGCACAATGGGTGGGAACAAGAAAGAAAGAAATAGAGGGGAATTGTATTATCGCCAACTTCAGGGATCCGAATCTTGTGGAGTATATATTAGCCAATGACAACAGAAACACCACTAGCACAATAAGGACCTTGCCACTAGCATACTTTTACCCCAGGAAATTGGTGACACGCCAACCAAACTTTCACTTCCTGGGAAGGAACAGATTCACAGATGGACTTGGTCCTAGGCCCATGGAGTATGGCGTGCAAACTATAGCATACCAGGGAGGTCCCCAATGGACAAATAGATACAGCCCCTTACAATCCATGGATGAAAATGAATGACTAAGGGAAGCTGAGAAGGATAAGGGAGAAAAGGTTGTAACGCTGGCTAAAGGGGAGGAAGCGGAGGGTAGCGAAGGCACTCAAAACACGGCAGAAAATCTAAACAACAAAACAACAGAAATAGCGAGAGTTGGCAACAAAACGTTAATAGATTCAAACCCTGTTTTATGGGATACGAACAGCGGGGAAGCACATACACGAAAAGTGAACATTCTGACATGGAATGTAGCGGGTTTAGCAGGCAAATTTGATAACCCGGAATGGAGGAATGAGATCCAGGGATACTATATCCTGGCATTTCAGGAGACATGGGCAGTCAGTGCAGCATTATATCAAATAGAGGGCTATAAGTGCTTTTTTGTGCCTGCACAAAAAGGTAGGGGGTGAAGAGCGAGAGGAGGGTTGGCGCTCTATGTCGATCTAACACTGGAAGGGAAATGGACTGTTCCATCCTGGACATCACGTACCCTGCAAACCGCAATATTCCAGAGTAGAGGGCTGAGGGTACAGTTTTTTAATTTTTACAACCCCGGACCCATAAAGGGAATAAATGGCGCACTCAGTGAACTAGATGAGAAACTTACACATGAGGCTGAGTTGAAGAAGGGGGGGGGGTACCAATGACAATAGTATTGGGCGACTTTAATTGTCATCTCTGCCCAGATCTGCTTCAGGATCATCTATATTGGGACACTTGCCCCTTTAATGAGGGACCCCATTGGGAACATAACCAGGAGGGCACACAATTAAACGCAATGTTAGAAGCCCATTCATTAGTACACACGATGGACCTAATAGTCCCAGAGGCAGAGGGTACATATGTTCCAACCTTCAAAGGCAGAGGGAGTTCTACCATAATAGATTATATACTAATATCCTCCTTTGCTAAAAACAGAATTGCCAGGGTCAAAACTAAATGGAGTCCCTTTAGTGACCATAACCCTCTTGTTCTAGAAATCAAACATGTGTGTGGGGTGGGTAAACGCAAAGGGGGGGGAATTAGCCTCCAGCCAACAGACCAGGGTAGGCGTCTTAAGTGGGCAAGGGTAAACTCTGATGAGTTTTATAAATCTCTTGTCCAATATGGTAGAAAAGAGATAGAAGACTGTTTGGACCCCCTAAAGGAAGGTCCGGAATTAATGGAATCCTTCACAATCCTCACAAACATAGTGGATAAAATGCTGAAAGTCAAAGGCCCGAGGAAAGAGCAGAAGAACCCACGTTGGTTCGACAAGAGCTGCTCCAAAGCCCTAAGGGATCTAAAAGCCTGTCTTAAAGTTAAACCAAGGAATAAGACAGAAGTGTCCACTTGCAGATTTAACTACAGAACCAAAGTAAAAGAGCGGAAGAAGCTGCTTTAGGCAGAAGTGTGGGCTGACCTGAGAGAGGCGGGAGAAAACAGGGATTTTGCGGAATTCTGGAGAATTGTAAATCGGCCCTGTTTCAACGAGAATTCTGCCCCAGCGATTAATAGTAACATCCTCCCAGAGCAATGGGTCAATCACTTCCAAGGGCTATATAATAAGTTACACCTAGCAATTCAGGAGGGCGAATGGCAGGGCACACGGAGTGACAAAATCTCCCTCTCGCTAGTGGAGATAACAAATGCAATCAGCGGGTTGACCCCAAACAAGGCCCCTGGTCCGGATGGTACTCCACCGGATCTATATAGAAGCAATATAGACTTATGGGCACCAATTTTAACAAGGGTCATAAATGCAGCCATCAAATCTGCCCTACCACGCTCCTGGTCCACGGCACTGATTGTACCGATATTTAAAAAAGGGTCCAGGGATGCCACTAAATGTTATAGGCCGATCTCGCTTATTGATGTTTCTGCTAAAATTTTGGGGCGAGCGATTTTAAACAGGCTTATGGAGTGGACCGAGGAACATCATATCTTGGCTGAAATACAATATGGGTTTAGGGAGGGCAGATCGACAAGGGACCAGTGCCTAAATTTGTATCTTTTGACAGCTAAATATACGAAAGCAGGCAGGGGCACGGTCTACATGGCATTTATGGAACTAGCCGCGGCCTTTGACAACGTCAATAGGTCTAAACTGTGGTCCATGATGCACAACCTAGGGATAGAGGAGGGGCTGATTAACATCCTGAAAGAGCTGCACTGGAACACCACGGCCAAGGTCCGCTTCAGCCCGGAGGGGGGCAAACTGATCAATTTTTATGTTCAGGGGGAGTAAGACAAGGGTGCATATTAGCCCCTTTTCTTTTCTCCCTTTACATTAACGCCCTAGAGAGTGCCCTTATTGCTCTAGAAGCTGACTCCCCTAAAGTAGGACCGCGTCGTGTCCCAGTACTATTGTACGCGGATGACGCGGTCCTGCTGGCCAGGACCCCAAGGGCTTTGCAACTCCCGGTGGACGGATTTGTTGAGTTCATGGGGGACTTGGACCTGTCTGTCAACCTAACAAAATCTTTTGTCATGGTGGCCGGCAAAAAACCCGCCAGCAAGAGCGTGTTTAAAATTGGTTCACATACCCTGGGCAAAGTAAAGACCTTCCCCTATCTAGGGCTGCTAATGGACGGGGACATGCAGTTTAATCACCTGCTTGAGGCCCATTGCACCAAGCTTCTCTCCTCAAATGGGGCCATCTCAAGTTTCGCCCGTAGATTGGGACGTTGGTGCCCAGAACAGATAATGGCACTATATGGCTCAATCAGCACAGCAAAGGCCTTGTATGGTGCTGAGGTATGGGGCTTCAGGGACTGTAAGCAACTTCAACAGCATGAAGATAAATTCTTTCGAAGAATTTTAAAAATCCCGCAAACCATCCCTGCAGAAATTGCCCATGATGAACTGGGGATGCCATATATCTCTGACATTGTTAAACTAAGGCCAACCATGGCATGGATGAGAATTTGGACCAACCCGGAGGCAGCCCTGACCAGGGAAATAGTCACAGACTGTTTACAAAGAGACAAGGCCCTACAAATCCCTTGGTTGAAATATGTGAAAGACTCGCTAACAAGTATTGACCAGTGCCAACTTTTTAATGATCCTTCCTCGATTGTATATAGTTGTAAACTGAAGGTGAAAAAATTGCTTTTAGAAAAATTTGCCTCCGATAGAAGAAGTCGTGGCCTGGCAAAGAAATCATTAGCAGCCTATGACCTTGTAAGAAACGGGGAGGGAATGGAACCATATCTGTTTCTGATGTATAGCCAAAATGATCGTTTTTTAATGTGCCGTTGTAGGCTCAATTGGTTACCAAACATTTTAGCTTATCCTGCTGGTTTTACTGTAACAATTGAGCAGAAGGGTGCCTGCAGCTGCGACAATAGGTCTCCGCAGGACACCCTTCATTTTGTACTTTTATGTCTTTTTTACAGCAACCCTAGACGTTTGTTTTTGGTAGACATTTTTAAGAAACAGAAATTCCGCCAAGCAAAATTTGCATTGCTGTTTTTACAGAAAGCCACTAATCCCCACACCCTATGCGCCATTTTAAGCTTTTTAAAAGTAGCAGTAAGATTGAGGAATACAAGAAATGAATATGTTTTATAAAACCACACCTGTCTTGGGAATCATATCCTCTCTTTTTTTTATTGTTGTTTTTAACATAAAAAGTTCAGGAATGAAATGTAATGATATTTAATGAAATTTTATAATGTAATGTGCTTTTATGAGGAATTTTTATTCTTCGAAATAAAGATTTACTTACTGAACACTTATGCATAACACCACCTTACATCACCACTGTGCATGTATTATGTAGCTCCTGAAATAGTAATCCCTATGCTGTCACTATAAGGTATAAGCACATCATAAATCAGGGTGCAACATGTGAAGCAGTTGGATAATGCACACAAACCAGGAATCACCATATACACGTCACCCTGAACACATAGGGCAAATTCCTTACAATTGCAGAGAAAGAAGCCATGGATACAGCACATCTGCGCATCTATTGCATTATGCCGTATTTTAGGCACAACCTGTGCTGCAAGCCCACTAGTAGCATTTGATTTACAGGCCCTGGCACAATCAGTGCACTTTACTAGGGACTTACCAGAAAATCAAATATGCAAATCATGGATGACCATTTATAATTACAATTTAAACAGAGAGCATATGCACTTTAGCAGTGCTCAGCAGTGGTAAAATGCCCAGAATCACATAACCACAAAAAAACAGGATCAGAAAAATAGGAGGCAAAAGGCAAAACGTTTGGAGATATACCTGCAGAAAGGGCCATGTCTAACAGCAATCTATTTTAATATGACTTTAATTGAACCTTTGCCCACCTGTAGATCATGCGAACTGTGCTTCTCTGCCCCCTCACTCCATGGACTACCCTGCTGCTCTTTTTGTTTTACCCAATACGTAATAACTGTGGTGTAGGGCCAGTTTTAAGGCACAGCAACTGGTGTGGCTGTACTGGGTGCTGACCTGGCGAGGAGGCACTGACCTCGGGGTTGGAAAAGGAGGAGGCGCTGTGCTTAGTAATAACTCATGATTTAAAAACACCTTTAGCAGAGCTCTTTGTGTGTCCAGTATTCAGGCAGCATTAAAAATGTCAAGATAACTCAGTGATCAATGTTACTGCTAGAGAGATTCGAGTTTTTATTTGGGGCAGTTTTGACTCACCAGAAAGTGGTGCAGAGGGGTAATATACCTGCTGCAAATAACCTGTACCATGCAGATCACAGATCTGTATTTGTTGTGGGTAGCTGAGTGGATCACTGCTTTTTTCACAGAGATCATTTTGTTACCACAGATCATAAGATACAACCCTAATGTAGAACAGTAACTGTTATGAACTGTCATGAAAAATCCTTATCCAAATTGCATAAAATAGTTTAGGGAGTTCTGTTATTTTCCCCAGTCATTCATTATCTATTGCTAATGTTGCTGAAAAGTGTGTGTTTGGGTAGATATACATTCTCATTAGTAAAGTCAACCTTTACCAGTGCTTCCAAAAAAATATAATGTAAGTGAGAGAGGGATTATGGTGATATGAGGAGCCCTTTTGCCTGGTGTTCGTGAGGAAATCCAAGGAGATGGTCATGGGGGATGGGGCAAACTGGAATGGTATGGTGAGCAGAAAAATGATTGATTTAGTCCCAGATCTCTGTACTGGGGTGAATGTATGACATTGTTCTGCATTCAGTCCATCAATAGTTCTTTTTGAATTTGTCACCCTGACGGGTATGCCCAGACGTTGGTCCCTTGCTTTCCATGCTATTGTCAGACTGATTTGCATATGGCCATGTCTGAACTGGGGTGGCAGAGTGGGCTAAATAACGGTGATTAAACTAGATCTTTTGAGTGGGTGTGAGTGTTTGATTGGTTCAGATGCTCCGTCCATCACCACCCCATTTTGTACCGCTTTGTTCGCCATAAGTTGGCAGAGTATGTGAGTCCCTTGCTCACTTTGCCACTGGATTCAAGCAAGCCTGGCTGAAGACGGCTGAAATGCCAGAAACCGGTCCTAGGAAGCTTGTTTCCGGTCCAAGGGAGGCATGGCTTGGCAGTTCGGTCTGGACTGTTCCCATGAGGCACAGGGTCAGACTGATTCGCATATGGCTATGTCTGAACTGGGGTGGCAGAGTGGGCTAAAGAACGGTGATGAATTAAACCCTGATCTTTTGCCATCATGACCACGCCCGCGATTGGAATGCTCAGCACTGCGGCGGAATTCGCGCCGCAGTGATGAGGCTAACGTGAACTGTGTTGTCGGTTCTGTTGCGCATCCTGTTTAATAACCGTTGTGGCACAAGCCAGTTCAAGTGCATTAATCTACAGTTCTTTTGACATTTTATGATTCTGGCTGTATTGTCAGTTAAACCATAACATTTCATGTTTAAAAAGCAATACGTGCGCACATCTACCTTCATCACGGGGTCGAGCGCTGTTCCTTCAGTGACGTCCTCTCATCACGTTGGTGGTTGGTTCAGCTATGCCTGTGGACGCTTTGGTGCACTAACGTACCGTGAGTCATCCGGTACTTTGTCAAGGATGTGCAGCCATCCTGTGGTTGGCATCTGGTGGTTCCTTTTGCTTTGCCATCCACCTCAGGCTTATTCACGTTAAGTATTCATCGTCAGCCAGTCCGGATGAGCAACAGTCTGCTGGGGGCAATGGAGTACAAGATGAGGTACCTCTGACGTGCTATTCTTTTGGTGGAATGCTCCGTTTCATGTATGTCAGAGTTCATTTTCTTTTGTGTGATATATCCTCTCTGAATATTGCCATGGTCTCGTCTTTTGGAGGTAAGAAAGCGGATAATTAAAAAGACAGTGGGCGGTTTCTTGTATTCTGTTTCTTTTGGCATGGACAAACTATCTGAAAGAGTGGTACAAGAAGTTCTACAAGATTGTAGTCATTTTTACAGACTGGTTTTGTTTTTTACCATCTCCATTTATTGTCTTGCTTCAAGCTGTATTTAGTATAATGGTCTCAACTTTATTTGTACACTTATGCCTTTTTGCCTCTCATATTGTTATTCTAAAGGAACAACTTTTATTGTACACTTATGCCTTTTTGCCTCTCATATTGTTATTCTAGAGGAACTTTCTAATGATTTTTATTCCACTTGCTATTACTATGTACTCTAGACATTATACGTCTTAGTAGTTTGTTATGCCAAAGCTTTACTTGTATCCACGATGTCTTTACTCATTTTACTTAGGGTGTTTTGTATTTGTGTGTGGGTGCCCTGTGCAGTACAACTCGGGTGAGAGATCGCTCACCGGCAGCGGGCACAGTTCACTAGTTTTCTACAGTTAATGGATTCGTATTAGTAAGATCTATGCAACAGTTTCATATTTCGTGATGCCACAGATTTACGCTTTTCCATGTATGGTGTCCTGTATATTTCAGGGGTGGTTATCACAGTTTTATCCCTTTAAGGAGGGATGCGTTTGGGGCAATGGCTTTAGTCCCATCACAGGGATGGGGTTGGGTTTGAGTCCCAGTTAGTGACCTCTATATGGAGGTAGGCACATGGGTGTGTTGCTATACACACAGTTTTTGTTTTAACCTTTTGTTTTAACCTTACACAAGGTTGGGTTATGGGGTTTTATCATGAACATTTACAAAGATATACTCCTTCAGGGAGTAAGTGACCTCTACATGAGGGATGGGCCATTGGTTAGTTCCCATACATAATCGTTATTGAGTGTAACCCTTACACAGGGTTAGGATATGGGCTTAGACCCCATTTACATGTTGCATGCAGTACTAAGGTACAACCCTACATAGGGTGTGCGTTATGGGTGCTAGCCCCTTACACAGTTTCCATGGGTCACTGTCCCATATACTTGTTAGTTCCCTTGCAAGTGGAATTGGTTGCTGGGTGTGTTACCCTTTGCTCCATTCTACTTTATGTTTATTGAGATTGGTGTTGCAGGGTGTTTTATTCTTTGCCTTACAGAACAATACTTTACAGTTTATGTTACAAAGTATTACAATTTGTACTTAAATCTCTACAAGCTTACGCTTCGAAATGTTTTGATAAGTTTCATGGGGGAGGATGGGTGATATTGTTGCTCATATTTTTGATGTCGTATTTTGCCCATCTTTTCTTGATTTGTACTGTTCGCTCTCTCGTGATGTTTTGATTTATGTTGCATCCCTGAGTTCCAAACTTTACCGCTTTTTTGTTAATAGTTCTCTCCTTTTGTATTGTTATTTTCGTTTTTATTTAAAGGAAAGGGATAATGTTATATCCTCGGTATTACATGTACATGTAAACCAGCCTAGGTCCTCCTAGCTGCTCAGCCAGAGTGTGAGTTGGTTACAGAATGTTAGTGGGACTGTGATGCGTGGAATGCCTGGGTGCCTGTGTGGATGAGTGATGACAGTTAGAGATGGTCTGAGCAGCTAGGCAGGCTGCTCCTGGTGGGGCGGGTACTTGACCAGAGCTGGCTTGACTAAGAAAGGGGTTAACTGGACATGGAACCAATAAACAAGACTTGGAAATACTACAAGGCTACCTGTGTCTCTATATGCAGGGTACAACAGTTACCATCTTTAGAGCGGGTTGCATGACGTGAGAGATGCTTAGCAGTCCTCATTGCCTATAATGCCAAAACACTGGCTGTCAGGGTAAAGAAAAAACAAACAATGCAGCTAATGAAGTTAAGCAGATTCTGTTATGGACATAATGATATATTAATTCCATGTTACTATTCGGTTTCAATAAAGCCTCGTATATTCGAATATTGGAATGCTGAGCGCTCCATTGTAGACAATGGAGTGCTCCGGGCTTCTAGTGGCCGGTAGAATCCCAGAGAGTAACATTCCAATGTTGTTTTCTTTTCACAGCTGCTGCCTTGAAGAAAGGCCTCTCGGAGCCTGAGAGTCTCCCGAAGGCCTTTGTTTTTACTAATTAAAACATTCTGCCCCCTAGGGGCGAATGTTCTAATAGCCTTAGGGCCCTCCTAGCTGGCTCTACCGGCCATTAAAGGCCTGCTCCCTTGCTTAACACTGGAGCGGGCCTTTAATGTCTGGTAGAGCCCACTAGGTTGGGCTCTGAGGTTATATTGTGTGCGTTATGCCATTTGATATTGCATCCTATACAAATGACTGTGATATGCAAGATAACATCAGGCTAATTCTCTTTTAAAAAAAACAATAATGGGATCATATCACAGACTACACGCTTTCATGCCTTAATAAAAAATCAGTACTACAACACAGTTATTTTCGAAGGAGTTTACAGTTTATAGATCTGCCATCCTGATCATTATTGCTATTGGGTTTTTTTATTCTTAAAGCAAGATTAACAATTGTTGAAAATTGCCCTTTTTGCAGGGTTATCCCCAGACATTTTGCTTCTTCCTCCTATTTTTCCTGACTTGTATTTCTTGGCTTTAGAACTATGGAACCTTTACCACTGCTAATCAGTGCTAAGGTGCATATGCTTTCTGTGTAAATTGTTATTATGATAGGTTATCCATGATTGGCATATTTGATTTACTGGAAAGGCACTGGTAAAGTCCACTGAGTGTGCCAGGGCCTGTAATTCAAATGCTACTAGGCGGCCTGCAGTACTGATTGCGCCACCCACATGAGTAGCCCTGTGATGTGTCTCAGACTTGCCACTGATGTGTCTGCGCCCATCATTTCTTAACTACTCTGTCAACTTGGCAAGTCCACCAACTTGCCAGGTCCTAACCTTCCATTTTCTTACATGTAAAGTACCCCTCAAGTAGGCCCAAGGTACCCCCATGGGCAGGGTGCAGTGTATGTAAAAGGCGGGACATGTACTGGTGGGTTTTACGTGTCCTGCTAGTGAAATGCTGCCATTTCGTTTTTTCACGACTGAGAGGATATCTGTCCTACATGGGAGTTGCTTTGTAACCTTTTACAAGTATAACTTTCCACTGAGCTCATAATTTAATAGCACATCTTTTGCTGAAGATGTTTTTTAAATTGTGTGTTTGAAAATGCCACTTTTAGAATTAAGCCATTTCCTTATTTCACCATCTGTGTGCCTCTACTGTTCTGCATATTGAATGTCTGGCTTAGGATTGACAGGGCTGAGGATGTGCATTCACTGTAGACAGCGACAAGGGGGGTTGACTTGTGTATGTTGCCTTTCCCGGGTGACTCATAGCTGAGAAGAATAGACCTTGGCTGCATTTAGAGTGGTGGGTTGACTTTCACTTGCAGCTGAATAGGCTGTGTCTTCTCTGCACAAAGCTGTCTCTATCTCCAATGGTTATGCTACACCAGAGAAGACAGAACTGGTTTGCACCCGGCTTAGAGACCCTTGCCAGACAAAATGGAGCTGTCAGCGATGCTGCCAGTGATGCCATGACCTGCACTGAGGCCAAAGGCACTGTTCGTGAAGTGCACGATGCACCGTCTGCCTGCACCACAGTTCTGACACCCTTGGAATCCTGCCAATGCCTGCAGTTATCAGCCTTCCCAATGCCAGCACTCACATTGGCACTGTCTGTGCCAGACCCAACATCCTGTTATTGCAGAGCCAATAACCGATGAGTGTGACTTGACAAACTCTTTAACTTCACACCACCTCACCAGAACCAACACCTAACCACCAAATCCGCCAACTTCCCCTGTCCTGGACTCGACATGTCTCCTCCTCGCAGACACAACACCTCACCGCCCCCATGGCAACTAGGGATCCGGCCTCGAACTGAGCACCGACACCTCACCTCCACCACACTGTGTATCGTCTATAGACTTTGATTCCAAGGTACTGCTGTTTGGGGGTCTGTGTGACTCCGTACCTCTTGCCATGCACCTTGCGGTCAGCACTGTACTTTAGATTTGTGCCTGTCGCAACATCGTAATAGCCCCAGGTAGTGCTATCTGTCTCCTACAATCTTTCTTTTGGAGATAACTGTTTTTAAGAGCTATTTTAATCTATGTGTGTTGGATTTGTGTCATTTTGGTCTTATTTGGTTTAGATAAAGATACTTTATTTGAACAGGTTTGGTGTCCATTTATGGAGTTTTCCATGTATTACTGTGTATTTTGAGTGCAAATATTATACACATTGCCTTTGGGATAAGCCCGTCTTCACGTGACAATTCTAACAAGGGGGTGAGCAGGGGTTATCTAAAGTGTGTATCCCCATTTTCCTGAATAGAAGCAAGGGTCCCTACTTGGACAAAGGTACCTACCTCTGCCAATTAGAAACCCCATTTCTAACACCAATATTTTATTTAAATTGATGACTTACTGTCAATCAGACACACCCCCTGATGAATAATCATTGAAATATATAATTGAATATCTTTGCTGTATTTTTTATTGTTTGTTTGTATGTTGACAGAAGAATGTTAATGAGATTTCCAGAAGTAAGTTTAAGATTTACTTTTAAAAACATTATATTTTTAGAACATCTGTAGTTCTAATGCCCATTAATATATATTTCAATGTTCTATCACAAACTAAATTCATCTTCTGCGTGAGAAAATATTTTATTTTTCCTGTTGTAAATACGGAAATGGTAATTGTAAAAAAGTTGAGTAATTTTTTGGGGCGGGTGATTGCCCACCACAACGAATAATCGCAGATCTTGTCAGGGTGAACCCACAAAATTACTAAATTAACCATAGCTCAAACCCCTGGTAGCTATGGCACAGAACAGCAAGGCCTAACTTAGGGCAACACATAAATTAATAATGCAGCACCAAAACAGTAATAAAGTCAAAACACTAAGCAATTAGAAAATAGAGAAAAATTTAATAAAGGTAATGACAGAAAACAGCAAAATTCTCCAAGGGGAACCAGAGACATGGATTTTTTAAGTTTAAGTAGAAATAGCACCAAAAAGCACAAGGTGCCAATGATAGTCAATGGCTGTGGTAGACTGAGTCCTAGATGCAACTTAAGGCTGACCACGTTGGAACGCTGGTCCGATACCATTAGTGGGTTGGTCCTGCTAAAAAGTAAGACAGTTCATGTTAGAAAAACTGCAAATAAAAATAGGGATTTTGTCATTTTTTGGTGGTGCATAGATACTGGACAAAGCTGAAATTCAGTCCGATGATGCAAAACTGCCAGTCAAATACCAGTGAGGTGCTGGAGATCGGGAGCAAGAGTTTTTCAAAGTTTCCAAACTTTATTTTGGTGCCCAAATAACCAAATGAGTACAGTTGTAAATCCATGAGGACCCCAGGGGAAGGCACTTTGAGACTCCAGGGTGCCAGGCAGTGGCCAACAACAAAGTCCAGTCCAATTCCACTTGCCATTGGGCAGCTATGCTCTTTAGGAAAAAGGCCTCTTGGGGCATGTTGTGTCCCTGCAGTCACACAACAGGTAAGCCAACTGACCATTGGAGTCCTCTTCTTTATCCTGGGGAAGGGAGTGGAAACCAATATTGCTTTCTACTGAAGGTCATGTTCTAGCTGCACAACTTTCGAATGGCATTTTGTTGCAGAACTAAGAAGTTAAGAAGTTATTACACTTCAAGCTAGAATGGGGTACTGAAGGGGGTGATTTTAATCTCAGAGAATTGGAAAAAAGGCCTTCCTAATTAAACCGAAGTACATCATATGAAAAGTACATTCGTTGTTCCATCCAATTTTCTACTTGTGGCTTTTGGAATCAAGGCTGTTCCATAGGGGGTAGACTTGATTATGCATTTGTGTGAAAATATAATGCACGTAGAATGAGTCTGAACTTTGATAGATAAGAGGAGGTGGAAATGAATGTGAAAATTAAAAACGATGTGGACCAGGTTCAAGTTTAGAAGTTTAAAGTATGGTTTGGTGTTTTCCATCATTCTTAATTGCTGTCATTCGTGTAATTAGAGCAGACTTGTGTATGAATGAGAAGCGGTGGCAGATAATGTTTCTAAACAATTAATGTAATTACACCTGCCTCTCTACTTCTTTGTGCATGCCATTGAAAGCTAAGGCAATCATGATTACTATATGTTCAAAGGGCATTTTTGCTTTGGAAAGTCATAGACCAGAATTGTTAGGAGCACACAATTTTCTATAATAAAGAAGGCAATGGATAGCTCATTATTTTCTTCTTTTCTGCACTGAAATTCATTTATTCTTTTATCATGTCCTTTCTACTCAATTTGTGATTGGTGCCTAATTTGCTGGTAGGTTCTAGGAACAGTAGGTCACTTTTCTCATATGTATATTTATATGATGTTGTACAAAGAATCTTTTCAATAATTACCCCATTAGCTGAGTTTTTTCTGATGGTTATGTATTTGTCCTTCAGCCTTTAAAACCAATTGTGTACTTTGCTCTCTGGGGCTCTAATTATTTGATTTACTTTTACTTACACTTATGTATTTATTCACATGAAGTGGATTGCACTGTAAAGTAGTGGGGCACTATGCCCCCATGTAGAAGAGTGACTATACGGACACAGTATTTTAGTTGATAGAACTGGCCTAGGGCACATGTGACCAGCCCCTTTTATTAACAGGGTCACATGTCCTGTGACGCCTGTGTTGGATGGGTGTGGGTTGAGATGTAAGCCAGCCCTGAGGGAGCGGCTGACCCAGCAACAACTAGAACAGTGACCAGCAGGTCACTACATACCTCCATAACTTTATTCAAACTGGGACAACAAAGTCTAACCTGGGAGAGAATAAAACAACAACTAGAAAACTTACACTGAGTCTTTTCAGCTGCTTTCAGCGCAGGACAATGGTACAACTGCAGTTAGGATCAACAGTTCGGTCTGGAACAGTTGAGTGGTGACCAGCTCATCTAGTCGTCCCTGGACTCGAGGCGTGGAAGTTGACAACCAAAGTCTCTATATACACAGTTCACTGTGGCGGTGCAGGTGGAGTGATAGTAAATCTGGCAGATGTTACATTTTCACATATCAGTCCTGGTTGTTGCTGTGTCTTTGCAGAGACAGCATTGCTTCTAGCTACAGAATGGTGGAGTAGTTACAAACATCCCTCTCTCACCATGATGCCCTTCTCCAGGGTGTTCCCCTCTCAAGG
This sequence comes from Lissotriton helveticus, assembly GCF_964261635.1. Lineage (NCBI taxonomy): Eukaryota > Metazoa > Chordata > Amphibia > Caudata > Salamandridae > Lissotriton > Lissotriton helveticus. The sequence continues at coordinate 1,772,215,099 of NC_136063.1, forward strand.
GATGTCCCAGAGGCCCTCTTCATCAGGCTTCCTCTGGACAGGGTGTACTTTGCTGTGTCACTCCAACACCACCCTCTATGTTTGTGGAGGAAGCTCTATGAGTCCAACCTTCAAGTACCTCGTTCCAACTGGGTTGTTCTTGCTTCCTGATAGGATTACTCCTGCCCCCTAGACTCGGGTGCACTGGCATTGATGGGATGGTATTTGGAAGAACCAGCTTGCTACCCGAGATCTTCGTCTTCCTGGGACCTGCAGGGGAGCTGCTGTGGACTCATCTCTTGTGGTGGGACCCACTCTCACCGGATGTCCCTGAGGTCTTTGCCCCTGGACCGCCATGGTCTGGTGTTTAGTGGTCGGCTCAACTTCTAGACCCCACATCGAAGGTCCCTAAGGATGTCTGAGCAGTCTCACAATCCAGTCTTCTATGCGACCCCAAAGGTGAATATCACAAATGGTCCAGCTTGCTCACCTCCGCAGTCACCAGGTTTGCTTGGTGTTGCCGAAGACTTCTGGACAGCTAGCCTCTCATGTTGCCACCGATGTTACCAAGGTACTGTGCTCCATTCAGGTTGTTCTTGCACTCGTTCATCGTCTTTATCTTGTGGTATGCCAGGTGTCTTCTCACATACTCCTCTCTTCTTTCTTTTCTCTTGTTTTCTCTTCTTCTGCAGTGGCCTCATGCCACACGATTTCTTTTTCCTTGTCTTTCACTTTGTGACGCGGTCTGGTCTCATCTTTTTACTCGTCTTCTCTGACCAGGCTTCTCCATGTGACGTGCACTTCACACGGGTCTTCCTGGCCATGTTCTACCCCTAGGACAATGGTGCTTTCTCCTCTGTCAGTGTCCAGACCACTTGATGTGACCTTCTACCTTTCTGACTTCTTCTCAGACTTCACCCTTCGATTTCAGGTCAATCTTTTCTGACCTCTCCTCAGTCATCTTCTATGACCTGTCCTCAGTCATCTTCACTGACCTCTCCTAGGTCCTCTTCACTGACCTCTCCTAGGTCCTCTTCACTGACCTCTTCTCGATCATCTTCACTGACCTCTCCTCTCGGGCTCCAGCCCGTACTGTGAGTGTCCAGGGTATAATCTTCTGCACACTTCTATCCTTGCACTCTCCTTTCTTCATCTGAGGGTACGCAGCTTCGGGCAGCTTGCTCACCTGGTCATTCCGCTTGTTGTGCCATCCTTACATTACTGCATGCACCTGCTGCCCACTTTCTTCAGTCTTGGCTAGTTTGAGCTTCTGCCTCTCCTGGGGAACACAGTCCATTCTCTGCTTCCTCTCTGCAAACAACAGTTCAGGGCCACAGTGTCTCTGTTCATGTTGTCCTGGGCTATCCTTACTGATGCAGTGACCATCCATGGTCACTAGGTGTCACTACCCTCAACACCGGCTACACTCTCCCACCCTCCCACCATCAAGGCAGCTGCACACATGAGTCGAACCCTCTCATCGCCGATGTAATGGAGTGGGTCACTAGGTCCCCAGGCAGTAGGAGTGACGACACAGACACTGTATTTTAGTTGGTAGAACTAGCCCAGGGCATGTGCACCCAGCCCCTTTTATTAACAGGGTCACATCTCCTGTGACACCTTTGTTGGATGGGTGTGGGGTGAGGTGTAAGCCAGCCCTCGGGGAGTGGCTGGCACAGTAATGACTAGAAAAGTGACCAGTAGGTCACCAAATGCACGTTGTTCACCCACAATCATATAGGGCCAAATGTACATAAATATTTTGTGGTCACAAAGCCTATTTTGCCATAATCATAAACTTTATCATTGAAAAACCAAATGCGCAATGCATATTTCATGAGCCAGACACATCATTCAGACTTACTAATTAAACTTTGCTACACAATCAGCATTGGAGATGTCAGATGTCATCTTAAAGGCGCCCCTTTTTTCTTTGCTAATGAAATCTGAAATGTAGCAATGATTTATCTGCTACCCCGAATACCAGCTCTAAATTTGGAAATCATGATGGACGACAATAGGGGAAACAGGTAGCAACCCAGTGGATCCCTCCTTGCGCCCCCAATTACATTCGCGGAATGCCATTTTTAATTTTAAAAGCAGCTCCTGTCTCATCGGGGGGCATGGTCAGTTTTTCATAGAAACATTGCCTTTCACTAAAGGTGAATGCTATGGTGACAGTCTGGTGTCCCTTGTAGACCTCCTCCTCCTTTCAGCTAATCGTACAGTCACAAACAAGCCCTTTCTTCATGTGCATTAATGAGAAATAGGTTTTTCTATTCCCTGCAAATGGTTTTTTATTATGCGACTGATTAGCACTTCAGATGATGCACTAACTACTAGTAGATTTTGAAAAAAAACACAGACTTATTTGTGGCAGCACATAGTACATGAGGCCCATGAACTGTTATTGAACCTAGATGTGATATTACCAACAGTACTAATGGTTCTACGAATGTAGACGTTTCTAAAGATTCGCTGCTTCGCTGATTTATGTGTTTGTTTCCTGTTCATGCTGCCATTTCGGCTCTTTAGAATGCTTTCTTTGGTTGGAACAATATTATTTTATATACTTACAAAGCAAAGGGACTTTCAGGCTTCTCGCATCCAGGGAGAAGATACAAAGTCGAGACATTTCACAAAATATGGGCTTTTCATGCACGCCTTTTACTAAAAATATTTGTACTTCATTGTTCAAAAACAAAGCATGTTATTCAGGCTGTCCTTAGGCATCTAGTTGGGTCACATGGTGCTTTTGATAGAAAATGGAACAATTCCATACATTGCTTCGGGCAGTGTGTGCCTTTCACCGTCCACCATATTTTGAGTTCTCAGGTTGTTCGATTGGAAACCAGCATAAGACCTCAGAGTGCTTTTCACATGAAAAATCGATCCCAGCATTCAGTGTGCTTCTGCTATCTTTCTAGTTTAGCCATTTTATTGGCAGGGTGATAGGTTTATATTCCAGTAGAGAAGTAATCCACTATAATCTAAAGTTGGTTTATTTGCTTTAGCAAACTCCTATTTACAACATGAAATGTATACAGTACAAGCGTACAGTTTACAAAACATGGAAATTGCAGCAAGGTAATATAGAGGATGGTACCATTACCAGCAGGAGAAGTAGAACCTCTTCATGGTGGAAAGTGTATTGCGACAGGTGTAATGTAGGATTCAGATTCACTTTATACTCCACAAACAGGGTACCACTTCATGATCATCGGGGCTTTCTTCAGTTGCTGAACATAAAGTGGCATGTGGACACTGGGTCCTTTTCACATCAATGCAGGTCCACAATTGACCAATAGGAAATGGTCCCACATGAGAAATTCAGGATTTATCATGACTTGCAAAGAGTCTATGATGCTGTGTTATAAAAAGTGGCTCTGATATGTTCTATACTTAAGCAGTGGTATTTCCCAATAATTATGGAATGGAGGATGGGCCCAGCAGCACTGGCCCTCTCAAATTGTGTTTTTCTCCTAAACATCTGTTGTGCAGGGATGGGAGGCCTTTACTGATTAGGCTGGAGAGAAGGCAGAGTCCAGCGCTCCTTCAGCAGAGTTAGGGAGAAGCAGGGCAACAAACAGAAAAGCAGTCCAGCTGAGTCCTTTGAGTCAGGGCCTCAGTACTCGTACTAAGTGCTAAAAGTGCTATTGATGTAGGGCAGGGGTCTCCAAACCGGTCCTGGAGGGCCGGATGCATGCCAGATTTTTGGGATATCCCCATTACGATACATGTAGTTATTTTAAAAATCTGGCATGGATCCGGCCCTCCAGGACAGGTTTGGAGACCTCTGATGTAGGGGATGAAGTGTGCAAGGATCCCTTTCAGCCAGTCCTGCCTACCAGGCTCCATGTGGCTGGTAAATCAGTTCTTTGTGTCTGGATAGGACACTACCTATTGAAGTATGAGTATCAACCCCTCCCATTCCTCCCTGTTCAGGAAGAACAATCAGAATGTGGATGGGTATGCAGAATGCAGACGAGGCCCACCTTCCTGTGCTTGTGGCTGTGCAGAGGGAATGCACAAAGTGTAGCTATTCCAGACGTGTATTGGAGACTCGCTGTCAGGCACAATGAGCAGTAAATACAGAGAAATTTCCACTTTCTAAAAGTGTCATTTCGAAAACAGTTATGTTAAATCCAACTTCACTTGTAAGGACGATTTATCATTACCATTCCAAAAATATGAAACATGAAAAAGCTATTCCTCTCTGATCAAGAATTACATCTTAAAATTGGATTAAGAAATTCCCAATGCTGGCCTATGAGAGGGGTAGACCTCACAGTAATTAAAAACGAAATAGGCTATTTGGCACTACCAGGACAAGCAAAAAATACAAGCAAATGTCCTCCCTTTTGCCTACATGGCACCCTACCCTAAGGGTCACTTAAGGAGCTTAAGGCCTGGCAAGTAGTTTTAAATGGCAAGTCGAAGTGGCAGTAAACTGCACACACAGGCACTTCAGTGGCAGGTCTGAGACAGATTGGAAAGGATACTTCTGTGGGTGGCACAATCAGTGCTACTGCCCTCAAGTAGCCTTTGAAGTACAAGCCCTGGGCATATGGTATACCACTTTAATTAGGGGAGACGCACATGCGCTTTAGGATTGGTAAGTAGTGGTGAATTGTTAAAAGTCTTAAAGCCTACAAAAAGAATCAGCAAAGATTTGAAGTAAAAGGCAAAATGTCTGGCGGAAAGACCACCCTATGGATGACAGGTCTAACAGTTGTTAGTGCAAGAAAAAACTCCAAATTAATTGTAATTATTTTTCTGTGGGCGTAAAGTGTTTTGCATCTAGGAAATGCCAAATAAATTATTGACTATGAGAAGCCCTAAATACATGAGTGTTTTCAGTAGCTAAAGCTGTGCTGTTTGAATAAGGAGTTTGAGGATAATTGACATGGCTCATTTTCAAGATCTTTAAATGCCTTTTGAAACCTGAGAAAAATGTTTGTTTTCAGCGAATGAATAGCCTTGATTTGATTATAACGCATTTTTATTTGGTTTACATCCACATAATCAATTTACACGACAGCAAGCATTCACTCGGAAACTAATCACTCAAGTATGCACACATTTCGCTGCCTTTTTCGATGTTCTCTATGTTATGAAGCGAAATACATACAATGCAGTTTACAAATGTGTTGAATACAAAAACAGATTTGCACTCTAGAAATTTTAAAGAGAACATAATTGCTATTTTCCAATTAATTTTCTTTAAAATAAAAAGAGAATTGAGCTGCTATATAATAGAAAGGACGATTGAACATAAAGAATAATGCTATCTTTAACAAGAACGCTTGACTCATGTCACATGCACTACAGATTTAAAAAGAAGAATTACCATAACAAGGAATTTAAAGGGAGGCAATCGATGGAGTTGTTAAGAGTACACTTAATCTTTTTGGTTGACAGCAAAAATGTTGAAATGGCTTTTATGCTATTTTGGAGAGAAAGTGATAGGACAGAGCTCAATTGGAAATACTAGAATGGGAAATTGCTGCTGGAAATTGTTGTTGCGCAGTGATTAACACATGCGTTTTCTTAGTCCTCATCTCAATTTCACCAGCGTTTTCTTCGCACAATCTGTGTGTGGATAACACCCTGAAAATGGGATTTTCTGACCCAAAGCTCAATCCCAATTCGACTTGAAACTCCGGTTTCAGCGCAAATCGAGAATTCATAATTTTTCCTAATGAGCATTTTTCATTACAGCGAAGACCAACACGAGAGATGAAGGTACAGTGGTCCAGACCACAGTAAGGGGCATATTATCAAGGGATTTATCTCAGCTTATTTGGCTTTAAAAGCCAAGAAAGCGGAGATAAACTTATCTCCCTATCAGCAACAGGGTGCTAACACGCAAATTTGCATGTTAGCACCCTTTTCCTCTACGCTTCCCCTTGCAACTCTAATGAGATGCAAAGGGGGCGTTCCAGAGAAAAATAATAGGAGAAATGTTGTTAAGCGACATTTCTCCTATTATCAAGGATTTTGCTAACCTTGTTAGTGATAAAAAAAAGCAGCGCTAACCGCGGTTAGCACTGCTTTTTTTATACCTGGTATTTTCCTGACTTAGCCATGATATCCTATGGAAGGTGGATATCATGGCTAAGTTTGTGAGCCCCTATCATCAAGCTAACGCCAAACTTCGAGAGATTATCGTTGGTTTTCCAGCGATAATCTCTCATTTGGCAGTTAGCGCGAGGATTTTTATCACTTCTGAGGTAAACCTTGCTAATAGCAAGCTATCTCTGCGATAATTTTCGGCGATGCTTAGCGTTATAAAATTTGTTGCTAAGCATTGTTAGCGATAATTATCGCTAATCGTTGGTAATATGCCCCTGAGACTCCTTACTGGACCCCACACCTAACTACATGTAATCCACTAAAAAAAAAAAAACGAACTCAACAGATATAGCTTGTAAGAATCAGAGGCCAGAAAACACACATGGCTAGAAGCCTGACAGATAAAAATAATAAAGAAGGCACATTAAAAGCATGTACAGAAAGTGATTTCCTAGTTTTACATGGCCTGCCAAAGAAATCCTGAGGCTAGCAGAAAGAAAACAGGAGCAGAGAAAAATAGTGCAGCAAGTCAGGAAAGTCACGCATGCCGACAGTTTCAAAGAGAGACAAACATTGTCATTAATTACTGGGAAAGGTCCAGTGGACATTCACTGAAAATGGAATTCATGCAGACACTACTATGTCAGAGATAACACCAGATCACAGATGGAAAAAAGCCAACAGCAACATGACACATACACACATTCCACATGAATACAAAGACCACTTTTTATACTTCAAGTGGTAATTGAGAAGAATTCCAACATTAGGCCAGTTTATAATTATGGCAGAACAACCACTACTGGGTCTGGGCTCCCAACAGCACATCTTGCCACAAGCTAATAATGAACAAAAAAGGGGGGCACGTGCCGCTACTCAATTGTCCTGAAATTATTATCTCAAAACATACGAGTGAAACGCTATGTTTTGTGTTTTATTTGTTTTCAATTATTTTTAATTTATTTCAGTGTTTTATTCAATAATCTTCTCTTTAGTATTGTAATTTTTCAAATTTGCATTTGTTAAGACCTTATGTACATAACAAAAAAGAACCACAACATTCCTATTTACAATAACAATAATACATTTCAAAATTCTTCATTCAAACTGTCAATCATCCCTCTCTCATACCGTTACAAACAAAAAATACGCTTTAAATGAGTGCTGGAAAAAAATTCCTAACAACAAAACCCTACAGAGTTATCAATCTCAGAAAAAAATGCCTGTTTGTTCTAATTTCTATGACATTTCATAATTATGGGCAATCTGAGAGATCATAGAATCCACTAATTCAAAACATTATTCCAAAAATCAAAACATTGAGGCAATAAAAATAGAATAAACAACACACATTGACAGTGTTGTTTGGGGGGATACAGGTTGTGAGGCTTCCAGGATCCAGCCTCTGATGGTGTGATGCAGACTCTTTGCTGGGGGGGGGGGGGGGCGGGGACCACACATCAATGGCAGCTCTGCTGTCTACAAGAACAAAAACAATGACTATATTGACTCTTTCTTTGTCACCAGCAGAGTTTATTTTGATCCAACATTGTTAGAACAGAGGCCTCTCTTTTTCTGCCGATTCCAATAGTTCACAACAGGAAAGAGTAGCAGGCCTTTAAGCTCATTGAAGGTGATGGTTCTTTAAATGATGCGCAGGACAAGGAAGTTGATATGGACACCAAATCTCCAACTTATGTTGGCAACCTGCCGCCGATTTTCCCAGTGCACTCTTGCCAAGAGTTATGACGTTCAGCTGAGTTCACTCCTGTTGGTGTTACACAGCGAGCTGCTGTCCTGATTGGACCTCTCAGATAAGATTCTAGGTTTTCCCTGTCTGGGGATGTGGAAGCAGTATGGGTATTCAAAATGGTGCTAGGATATGATATTCAACAGTGAACTAAGAACAATCAAGAGTAAAGTATGAGGCTGTTAGTATACCAGAAGCTAAAAGCTTGTGAAACGAAATTGCTGACATTTAGGGGCCAATTACGATGTGGCCCGGAAAGGCTCAGGGTGGCATCATGATCGGCCCCTTGATTTACTTTCTGACCACCGTATTATAATAATTAGGTCAGAAATTAAACTGGCCATACATTCTGGCTGGCTTCTGACGGGCCCAAGAAGCCCGTTGGCCAGTTGGAACGGCTCGTAATCCCAAAGGACAGGCCTTTCCGCTCTTGGGATTACGATGCACGGTTGGCATGGTTTCCATGCCGGCCTGTCTGACATGGACACCATGTCGGAATGCGTGTTTGGGGGCCCCCTGGTGTGTTGTGCCTCCGTTTAGGGGTGTAGGGGGCACCTATTGTTCCCCCCTGCTGATCCCTGCACCCCGTGCCGGGCATCTTGAGGTGCCTGCCACAGGTGAAGGAATGAACAGCACCTCCCATTTCCCTGTGCGAGCATGTATTACGGCTAGTTAACTGCCGTAGAGCATGCTCCCATAGGCAAATGTAGGAATGCGACCGAACAGTGTTCCGTTGCATCCTAATTAAGCGGTTGGAACCTCCGACCAGAGTTCAGTAGGTCCAAGGACCGAGATGGTGTCCGGCGGGCTTAAGTATGCCCAACATCATAATTAGACACTTAGTTTTCACACATTCCTAGGGGATGGGAATTGCTGTATTCTTTATTCTAATCCAGTAGATAATATCATTTGTTAAGGCTTTGGTATCTACTTATGCTGCGTTAATGGGTACATATATGTTCAGTACATGGCCTCTAAAGCCTTTGAACCACTGTGCTAATTAATTGTATACAAAGAGTGGGCAGCTAGGAGCAGTGCTACATAAAAAGTGAAGATGCACGTTAAATGCAAGGTGTGAATATACTGGAGAGTCTGTCACAGAGATGCTACGTCCTCAATGTAAACCAAATATGGAAACATAGGCACATATGGTCTTGTCTAGTCCTGCAGTCCAACATTTTGATGAAACTCTCAGCAGAAGCTTGCAAGCAGATAATGCAGTTGCCTTAATTTCAACTTATAGTGGCACAGAGGATAATGGAAACACAAGGGCTATAGACAGAAACCACGATTTGTTAACTAAAAAACAACAAGATAGTTGTTCAGCAGTTCTGGGAAAAAAAGCTCAAACCAATTTGGAAAGAAGTGCATAGGGCACTGTTCTTCTTATGCTCCAGTTTGATGCCTCATCTTTTCTGGTAATCTCGAGAGACTTTCTCAATAACACTCTAATTCAATAACACTGAGTAAAAAATAAAATACCCTTAAGTTCTGTGCTAATGTTGGGTTTACCTCAAGCCTTTGCTCCCAAGTACAAACCTTAAGCACTACGTGTCCCTCTGTAGAGGTGGATTTTGATGACTCTATTAACAATAGTTAGACATTAAATCAGATTCTTTACATTTTTACCCTCACTCACTATGCTAACATAGGGGACTATTTAGAGTTTAGTAATTAGGATGCCTCATCAAAACATAGCAGATATTCCATCCACCATATTAGGTGCTATTGGCTAAAATGCACTTTAATATGGTAGACATGACATCCACCATGTTTGTGATGGAGTAACCTGTCCCTCAAACTCTAAACAAAACTCACAGTCTCCTATTACCAATGCCAGCAGAAAACATTCATGTGAACGCTGGTTCAGAAAGTGAATCAGTCAATGCAATGCAGTTCAATTAGATCACTAAAGATCCTAATCAAAAAATAGATCATATCCATGAGAAACTCAACACTTTCAAGAGTAAACTTGTGAGCAACAGCAATTAATACCCCTTTTCAGTTGGTAAAGCTAAGATTGCATGTAAATGACAAAACTAGGAAACATAGAAAGAAGTCAACATTTGAAAGTGCTTACGATAGCTGATGAGTAGAGTGCTATATGATGTTTAGGATTGACCACATTAATATTTTGAATAGTCATAAAATTGATCGGTAACTATGTTCTACCGCAGTGATCTACCCTAATGAGGGGTCCCCTGTCTAGGGAAATTGGTACATACCAAACTCCCTTTCCGTCATACGTGTAGGATCAGAAGATGGTGACACCAAAGGGGAGCATCAGGGGTTAGCGCAAGGAGTGGGAGGAAGATAAGAGGAATGTTTGGTAAAAGCAGGGTTCTCCAAATTCAGGCCAGGTCCATGGCAGATTTTTCAGATAATAGCATTTATTTAATTTTGGATACGCTAAAAGTCTTGCCAGTATCCGCCCTCAAGGTCCGACTTTGGGGAACCCAGGGTTAGAGCACCATAAAGCACCGTAATGCAGAGATGCATCAGCAGGGCATTGGCTGAATGGTTTAAGAACAGAAAGGGGTCAATTTGTCTTTGTAATTCAGAAACCAGCTCACCAGCCTGATGATTTGCTAACAGCAGTTATTGAAGTATTTAAATGAGTTCTTTTTATTCTTTTACCCAGAGTCATAGTGCAATTATTTATGTTATAATATGTCCATACAACTTTACTGGTGGTAATAAATGGGCGAAATATGAAGCAGTGGAGTCATGGATTCTGGGCCATAATCCATCTATCATTTTCTGCAGGAAACTCATTGGAGTAAACGTAAACTGGAATATGTTTGATAAATAGCCAGTGTCTAACCCAGGGTGGTGTGGAGTGCAAAAAAACGATGGATTTAGGCCCAGATCCTTGTACTGGGGTGAATGTATGACATTGTTCTACATTCTGTCCATCAACTGTGTTTTTTGCAATTTTCACCCCGAGTGGGCTGGGTATGCTCAGACGTGAGTCCCAGGCTCTCCACACCACTGGAGTCAAGCTATCCAGGCTGATGAAGGCTGATAGCCAGAAACCGGTCCTTGGATGCTTGATTCCGGTCTGGGAAAGACATGGCTTGGTAGTTCGGACTGGACTGTTCCCATGAGGCACAGGGTAAGAGCTGATTTGCATATAGCCAGTGTCTAACCCAAGGTGGTGTGGAGTGCAAAAAAACGATGGATTTAGGCCCAGATCCTTGTACTGGGGTGAATGTATGACATTGTTCTACATTCTGTCCATCAACTGTGTTTTTTGCAATTTTCACCCCGAGTGGGCTGGGTATGCTCAGACGTGAGTCCCAGGCTCTCCACACCACTGGAGTCAAGCTATCCAGGCTGATGAAGGTGATAGCCAGAAACCGGTCCTTGGATGCTTGATTCCGGTCTGGGAAAGACATGGCTTGGTAGTTCGGACTGGACTGTTCCCATGAGGCACAGGGTCAGAGCTGATTTGCATATAGCCAGTGTCTAACCCAGGGTGGTGTGGAGTGCAAAAAAACGATGGATTTAGGCCCAGATCCTTGTACTGGGGTGAATGTATGACATTGTTCTACATTCTGTCCATCAACTGTGTTTTTTGCACTTAGAGGAGTAGCCATATTTATGAGAATACAATTGAATACCAAGATTTTGTATTTATGTTCTGGTGAGAAAGGGAGGTGTGTCTGGACAACAGGTCCAATAAATAGAAAATAATACATGTTGGCTGGCTTCAATAGACACCCCGGGACATAGCAGGAGCCAGCCCTTGGGGAAGGCGATCCCAAGGGACATTATTTACTCCAGAAAGGGGACCACCCCTTTTTCTCATTCGCACTCATTTTTAAAATTTTGTTAAGAATAGTCAGACTGCACAAAGGTTTTTGACAGAATAAAAAATGCTTTTCCTATGGAAACTAGGTCCTAACTATCTATTCACCACCGCCAGTAGGTAATATATATATATATATATATATATATATATATATATATATTACCTACTGGCGGTCGCCAGTAGGTATATATAGTTAGGATTTTTTCTCTATGGGTTTTTTGAAAATTCTATGTCTAATAACTTTGGCGTTTGTGGACGGAATTGGCTGAAATTTTCAGGAAAATGGCACATTTTGTTTCTGAGCAGCCCTTGAAAATTTGGGGGGGGTTCGTCCAGTGGGGGCCGAGAAAAAAGGGGGGTCCCAAAACGTGTTTTTAACATTGAGTTTTCCATAGGGCGGTTGGCCTCACTTTTAGCCCGAACGGCTGAATGGATTTGCACGAAACTTGGCAAAATTGTAGGGACTGGTAGCCCGATGTGCCTTTTGTAGGTCTCAATATATGTGCTCCAGTGGATTTTGAGAAATTAACGTTTAAAAAAAGATATATATCTGTAACAGCGGACCGGTTAGCGCTCTGGTTCGCGGACTTTTCGCGCAACGAAGCTTTGTGAAGCGAAGCTGATTGGTTCTCCGGCGTCTGTCAACATTCCAAACAGTCCGTAGCGGCCGCCATCTTGTCTCTCGGTAGGATCGAGAGACAAGAGGAGGTCAAAACAAAGGGGGAAATAACTATAAGGGGGCATAGTAGATCCTCGCTGACCCCCTAGGTTTGATGTGGAGGTTTTAAAAGGGCCCCGCGGGGCAAAAAAAAATAATAATAATAATAATTGAACGGCTGAATGGATTTGCACGAAACTTGGCAAAATATTAGGGACTGGTAGCCCGATGTGCCTTTGCTAGGTCTCAATATATGTGCTCCAGTGGATTTTGAGAAATTAACGTTCAAAAAAAGATATATATCTGTAACAGCGCTCCGCTTCGCGTAACGGAGGTTTGCGAAGCTGATTGGTCATTCTGTCACTGGGCTATAGTTGGGCTACATCTGGCTGATATTTGGGCTACATTTGTTTTTTTGTGTGTCTGGCGGCCATCTTTGGGCTACATTGGGCTACATTGGGCTTCATTGGGCTACATTCGGCTAATTAGCAAATAGCTCATCGCAAACTAGGAATGGTAAAGAATCGCTATTTATTCCTTAAAGTTTGCTATTTAGGAAATGCAAAAAACTTTGATGATATATATGGCGGTTCATCTCTAACAAGATAAGAAGCATAGGGATACATTTATGATGACTGGCGCATCACCAGGGATGTGTTAGTCATTCTGTGCCGCTGTTCCGTCACCTATGGTGTGCTGCATTTACAATGCGGCGCATCATGGGGCAAAAACAGCACAGATGCGTGATGTATCTGTGCCGTAAAGGTGGCGCATTGCTGGAGTTGTATCGCAAGTGTGATGAAGCTCCAGCAAGGGTCGGGGGTGCCCCTGTCGCAGGGTTTCTGTTCTCACACAGAACTGTGGACAGAGGATTGGAACCTCGGCGAATGCATTGCTGGAGTTGTATCGCAAGTGTGATGAAGCTCCAGCAAGGGTCGGGGGTGCCCCTGTCGCAGGGTTTCTGTTGTCACACAGAACTGTGGACAGAGGATTGGAACCTCGGCGAATTAGGGTGTCCCAAAACTCACGTTAGTAATCAAAAACTCCTTAGCAAGCTAGGTACAGTGTCACATTGGATATAACAAACTCTCAATGTTTAGACAATCCAGAATATGAACTTATAGTACCTCAGGATACGTGGAACTCATGAACAGTCGGTCGTTATAGATTTCTTAGAAACCAGAACATGGAGTTAAGAAGAACAGATGTGTATTTGAAATGTTTATTTACTAATGCCGTCTTCTCAGGCGTAGTACCTTAGATAATAAAAGTACACATATTATCAGTAGCAAAATTACCAGCATAGTTACTAGTACATAAAAAGTGAATGGTGATAGTATGTTAACATGCTGTAAATGAATAAGAGTTAGCAACACTTATAAGCAGCCGCGGGCCGTGGAGGGAGTTACGGTGAGGCAGGGAGGCGGGGAGGGGGAGAAGCAGGGTGGAGAATACAAGTACACATATTATCAGTAGCAAAATTACCAGCATAGTTACTAGTACATAAAAAGCGAATGGTGACAGTATGTTAACATGCTGTAAATGAATAAGAGTTAGCAACACTTATAAGCAGCCGCGGGCCGTGGAGGGAGTTACGGTGGGGCAGGGAGGCGGGGAGGGGGAGGGGCAAGGTAGAGAGGGCTCCACCCTGCTTCTCCCCCTCCCCGCCTCCCTGCCCCATCGTAACTCCCTCCACGGCCCGCGGCTGCTTATATCTCACCCTCCCTAATACACATATTATATTATTTGCTAAGAAGGTCTCTTTGTGTTGGTTTAGGGCGTGCCCATACTTTAGTGTCTTAGATTTGAAGGAATCACATCACCATACACCAGCTCTCTCTTCATGTGAACCGCATCAACTGTTGTGTATGTGTGTTCGGCAAAGCAATATAAAACCCGCCTCATGCCCAGAATTGGCAGAAGTTGCACTTATGTTATGAGTATGAAGTCGTGGAGATCAGACCTCATAACAATTCTGTATCGTGTTGTTCTTGAAACTTTAGCACTCGCTGTACAGATATAGTTTAACAAGTAAAGCAGATAGTAGACCAATAACATATTATTCTCATGTAAACCACGATGAACTACTAGGTGGAAAGCTAAAGCAACAACTAAGTGTCGTGTGCAGAAGTTGCAAAAAAGGAAAAATGGCGTTTAAACCGGTAATGAGCCCATGCTAACTTAACACGGTGTAAAGATATCCAGGACCTAGATGACACCTCCTCATGATCCGGAAACGAACTGAATAAGATAATAGAAGTGCCATCTCATGAGAGCAGATTGCAAGTTTATATGTGGACGGTCCGCAAGGTAAAGCATTAAAAACTAGGAAAATTTAATGCTAAAGAAAAATAAAACAGCCAAGTACTTTATCGAGTCTTAAGCCAATATGCAAGGTAAATAATAAAAACTTGATAAATAAGTCAATGAATTGTCAATGAAATGCTAGTACTCAGCATATCAAACATGAAAAAGGTCTATGACATAACTGTGTATGCAAAATAAGCTGCAACAGCCTCCAATAGGAAGTCACCGTCTTCATCCGAAAACAGTTCAGCCATCCAATTTAAAAGCGGAAAAGAGCATACGTGCTCTCCCAGCACCGGATCCTCTATCACCATCAGAGGACAGCTCGGTGGGTTTTCAAGAAAGCTCTCTTCCAAGAAAGACTGTGCTGCCGCCAGTAAATTCCAGGGACCAAGTAGTCCATGCATCAATGCCACAGCCATAATCCTTTCGCCAGGACAAACCAACTCGTGAGTAATGATAGGAGTCATCAGCTGATTAAAGTCGACGTCAGGAGAAACCGGTCCGCAGAGACACAAATCAATGGCCCAATCGAAATCACAGGTCAGGCAGTGAAATACAGGCTGGACACAGGTGAAGTAGGAGAACCGAAAAGATAATCCATATGCCGTGCTTAATATCGCCAACGGCATTGTGCCATAATATTCTAGCATGCGATTGCGGAACAGTGTCAGCAGCTGCAGGGTCGGAGGTTGCATAGGAGGGACATCCATATTTAAAAATGTAAAAAAGCACAAGAGCGTCCGCTGGTAATGCAAGTAAAAATGCCAATCCACGAACCAGAGTGCAGAAAATACAATGAAAGGAAGCAGGGATGACTCCAAAGATTTTCTCAAATGAAGTCACGAGACCACTGGTAACAACTTTAAAAAAGTGTGTCAGGGACTTTGTGGAGGATGCGTTAAAGATAGTCGGAAACATGTTGCTGAAATTGAAAGGCAAATCTTAATTGAAAAGGGTGTGCACCTCTGTACGGGTGTTCGCTATGTGAAGTACGAAAGTTTCACGGGCCAAACTCAAGGCCACCTCTCTCTGAGACAAAAGAGCTCTTATTCTTGCCATGCCGTTGAAACGTGTCCCAAGGTTGGTATTTGTGGCCAGATTGAAAACTCCCTATGTTCATGTGTGGGAGGAAATAGAACATTTCTGCAGCAAATAACCCGTTCACTTACTGTTACGATAAAAGGAATACTTTTAATTAACTCAGAACAATCTTCATTATTGAGCATCAAATAACTACCATTTTCCAACAACTTGAACGTGGGGATGATAGCAGGAACTGGCGTGCCTTGCAACACGCAAGCCATATTTGGTCGGTGTTTGTTGCATGAACCGTGTAACTGTATGTGCCTACACATTAGTGAATGATCTGGCGTCTCAGTGCATTCCTCTCCATTCAGATAAACTTCTTGATCATCTTTGAAACATCTGTATGTGTATGGAAGCGACCAGACCTCATGAAGAAAAGCACTACCTAAAGGTTCATAACGACCTATTGGTATATATTTCATACAATTTGAAAACTTATATAAAGCAAAAGGCAGCGTTATTAAACCGTGGATAAGGCATGTTGTAAAAAAACCCGCAATCCTCTGCTGATGATGTCACTGAGCATGTCATGAATGATGTAATATGTGACATCATCAGCAGTGGATTACGGGTAATAGTATCTCTAGTTTACTCCCCTATAGCTGTCTTTATTTTAACATAAGTGTGTGTTTCCCTCCCTTATACTTACTGTTTTTGGTTCGCTTCCAGTTCGCGTACCGGCGAGCGAACTAGGAAGCGAACTAAGAGAAATAGAGGTTGGCACAGTTCCAAATATTGTACCAATTTTTTAATAACGGGGAGGTAGTTCTGAAAAGAACTTTTTTTTTTATTTTTCTGAACATTTTTTTACTGTTTTTGAATTTTTCGGAACAGTTTTATATTTTTTTGGGTTTTTCTTGGAGGGGGCAATGAAAACGATTCATTGTAAAGGGCTCAACAGGAGCAACAAAACAAAAAAAAGAAGTATTTATTATTTTGGGCGTTTCGGACAAACTTGCATATGATAGTCAATAGCTCTGTTGATCAGAGTGATGCTTCTTTCTCCGTAGGAAATGAATCCATCGCAAAATACGCAGGTGTGTTTTACTTCACCAAATCTCATTTGTATATTTGGCATCATCTCCCTGCCCTCTGGTCCCGTTACTTCCGGTACAACAGATCTTCTGGCCATAATAGGGAGATTATCTAGGTCGTTCCGAAACTGTGCAGCACTGTAGTTGTTAGGATGCCACCTAGTCATATGGCGATGCATTGTGTAGTTTCCGAAACTGTATTTTTTGTCGGTCCCTCTGGACAGTCTATCTTGACATATAAGGCAAGTTACGTATCTTGCATTTACTTTTTTCTGACCTTTGGGAATTTTAAAAAATTGCCAAATGAAGTTTTCTTTCCGGTGAGACGTCCTGGGCTGCTCAGGCAAAAACTGCCTCTCTTCGTGCTCGTCCTCCTGTTCCTCTTCTTCTTCTTCTTGTTGAATTATAACTTGAGCAGGTGGTCCACTCTTCCTTGGATGTGGTGGAGGTGGTGGGGAAGCACCAGCTGAAGCTACTAAAGAAGCCATTGCTCAGTGATCACAAAGGGTCTTTCTCTCACAATGATGAAAGTCAGAGTGAGGAAAGAAGGAGGGATTTTCATCATTTGGGAAAAACAAGAGTTCTCAACCAATCAAAAGTGTTCATTTTAGATTATATGACCTAGTCTTACATCATTAGGAAACCAAAAGTGAAATGAACCAATGAAAAGTGTTATTACCAAGTCACATGACTTGCTGTGTTTACGTTAAGCGCTTTGCAGGGCCTCCCGGTTTGCTTCCAGAAACCTGCGCTTTGCGACTCGCTTCGCGTACCAGTTCGCTAACGTAGCACGTCATATGACGTATCACGCGACAACGTGAAACGTCATGCGGACGGGAGGCGTCACGATGTTGTTTTCTAACGCGGCACTTGCGGTAAAGAAACGTTTACCGGCTCGCGGTCTATTTCGCGGCATCAAGGTCAGCTAACGGGAAGCTTCCCGATTCGCGAAGCGGGAACGAAGAAAAAAAAATGTTTAAAAAAAAGATTATTCATAAACATATAAAATATATTTTTGGATTTAAAGAAGAATAAATTTTACAGCTACAGATATTAGCTGTTAAAAAACCAATGAAATTCACAGAAAAAACCATAGGTTATAGACCATATATAGTTAGGAATTAGCATTTACAAAACCTTGAAAATTCACTGAAAAAACCATAGGTTATAGACCATATATAGTTAGGAATTAGCATTTAGAAAACCTTATTTTACTCACACAAAACCATTGAAATTCCATATATAGTTAGTTGCACTAACTATATATCGCGCACCCGCAATCCACTGCTGATGATGTCACATATTACATCATTCATGACATGGTCAGTGACATCACTGATGACATCACTGATGACATCTCAAATGACATCACTGATGACATCATCTAGTGTCTGTGTGTTTTTGTAAAGTTTAAATACGTTTTACATATTGAAGAATGACTGGATGTATGGAAGACTGAGTGTGTGTGTGGCTGGCTGGGAGGTGTGTGACTCTGTGCATATCAATGTGTACTTGTATCAGTGATTGTATAAGAGAGTAAGTATGTGTTAGTATATGTGTGAAAAGTATGGTGTTCTGTGTTTAACTATAGATGAGGAAATCGAAGTGTGATTGATTCTTCACAGGACTGACTAGGTGTATGAGTGCATATGATAGTGTTGTAATAATAAGTGACTGTATGTATGAGTAATTGTATGGGTGAATGAGTGAATGTGTGTGTAGACGTACGAATCAGTGAGTGTGTATGTAGTAACTGGTATTGGTGTGTCATGATGTCATCAGTGATGTCATTTGAGATGTCATCAGTGATGTCATTTCAGATGTCATTAGTGATGTCATCAGTGATGTCACTGAAGTATGGTGTTCTGTGTTTAACTGTATAGATAAAGAAATGGAAGTGTGATTGATTCTTTACAGGACTGGCTTGGTGTGTGAGTAACTCCATGGATGAGTGGCAGTGTGTGACTGTCTGCATAGGTGTATGAGTGCATATGATAGTGTTGTAATAATAAGTGACTGTATGTATGAGTGATTGTATGGGTGAATGAGTGAATGTGTGTGTAGACGTAGGAATCAGTGAGTGCTTATGTAGTAACTGGTATTGGTGTGTCATGATGTCATCAGTGATGTCATTTGAGATGTCATCAGTGATGTCATCAGTGATGTCATTTGAGATGTCATCAGTGATGTCATCAGTGATGTCACTGACCATGTCATGAATGATGTAATATGTGACATCATCAGCAGTGGATTGCGGGTGCGCGATATATAGTTAGTGCAACTAACTATATATGGAATTTCAATGGTTTTGTGTGAGTAAAATAAGGTTTTCTAAATGCTAATTCCTAACTATATATGGTCTATAACCTATGATTTTTTCAGTGAATTTTCAAGGTTTTGTAAATGCTAATTCCTAACTATATATGGTCTATAACCTATGATTTTTTCAGTGAATTTTCAAGGTTTTGTAAATGCTAATTCCTAACTATATATGGTCTATAACCTATGGTTTTTTCTGTGAATATATATATATATATATATATATATATATATATATATATATTCACAGAAAAAACCATAGGTTATAGACCATATATAGTTAGGAATTAGCATTTACAAAACCTTGAAAATTCACTGAAAAAATCATAGGTTATAGACCATATATAGTTAGGAATTAGCATTTAGAAAACCTTATTTTACTCACACAAAACCATTGAAATTCCATATATAGTTAGTTGCACTAACTATATATCGCGCACCCGCAATCCACTGCTGATGATGTCACATATTACATCATTCATGACATGGTCAGTGACATCACTGATGACATCACTGATGACATCTCAAATGACATCACTGATGACATCACTGATGACAACATCCAGTGACTGTATGTTTCTGTAAAGTTAAAATATGTCTTACATATTGAAGAATGAGTGGATGTATAAGTGTCTGGATGAAGGATTTAGTAGGTGCGTGACTGACTGTATGAGTGAGTGATTAAATGTGTCTCACTGAATGCATGGGTTAGTGACTAAACTGTCTTAATTTGTGCATCATTATGTCTGTTGTTCTGTAAACTGCTGCATGTGTTGATCATTAGCTATACGAGAGGCTATATGTGTTATTAATTGGTTGCCCAAGTATTTCTATGGGAGATTGAGTTTGTGTGGGGGTGGCTGGAAGGTGTGTGACTCTATGCATAGATGTGTGAACAGTTTATTCACTAGGTGTATGAGTTCAAGAGTGCATGTGGAAACAGCTACATGGGCAGTTGACTGTGTGCATGAGTGTATTGATGAGTGAATGGATATCTCAATGCTACATGTCATAGTAAGTACATATGTAAAACACAGTACATGTGAGAGTTGGCATATATAAATAACTGTGCATGAGAGCCACCGAATGAGTGAGTGGTTGTATCGATCATTGTGAACTTGTATCAGGGATTGTATAAGAGAGTAAATATGTGTTAGTATATGTTTCAATAAGTAAGGTGTGTTTAACTGTATAGTTGAAGAAATGGAGATGAGATTGTTTCTTTGCATGACTGACTGGGTGTGTGAGTAACTCCATGGATGAGTGGCAGTGTGTGAGTGTCTGTATACACTGAGTGTATCTAAGGTTATATTAGAGTCTGAAGAGGTTTATCGTATTAGCACAAGAATGATGTCAAATGAGATGTCATCAGTGATGTCATCAGTGATGTCATTTGAGATGTCATCAGTGATGTCATCAGTGATGTCACTGACCATGTCATGAATGATGTAATATGTGACATGATCAGCAGTGGATTGCAGGTGCGCGATATATAGTTAGTGCAACTAACTATATATGGAATTTCAATGGTTTTGTGTGAGTAAAATAAGGTTTTTTAAATGCTAATTCCTAACTATATATGGTCTATAACCTATGGTTTTTTCAGTGAATTTTCAAGGTTTTGTAAATGCTAATTCCTAACTATATATGGTCTATAACCTATGGTTTTTTCAGTGAATTTCAATGGTTTTTTAATAGCAAATATCATAAGCTGTCGAATGTCAAGTACGTGGTAAGTGAAAACATGTTCGTGTTTATGCACACTGATCTGCTTTGAATGGTGCCCCCCCCCCTCATTTCTATTAGGAGTACTCTCTCTTTGCAGATAGTGAAAGGTAGTTAACGCAGGTCTTTGCCCCCATTGTAATCCGTCGTGCCTGCTTCTCTCTCCATTTGATTGATTGTTATCCAAGTATTTACTGTTTTAGAATTAGTTCTCTTTGGTTCATTCTCTATTTACAAACAAACACAGAGTCGCAATACTCTGTTTAGTCTTTGCAGATAACGAAAAATCGTTTTAAAAAAAAGAAAAGGAATCGAGCAAAATCAGTAGGCCACTAATGGGATCTCTTTTTGACCTCGCTAAAATAGAAACATTAGGAACAACCCCTCATGACAAATACAAAACTAGTGAGATGAACTGAACTCCACACAATGATGGCTGCAAAACAGCTCGGCTCCGCCACCCACCCCGCCCAAAATAACGATAAAGAACGGCTGCCATGATTGGTTGCGGAATGACCACGACGGAGCTACGAAATGGTGCTGCTCTCATGCTAACCCCAGCTTCAGTCTGAAACATCCAGAAACACTGTAGACTACCAATTCGATCAGTTCCGGTAGCGCCCCAATGTAACCCGGTAGAGAAGAACTAGCTCTCCCCTCTTTGACTGATGGTTCTTGTTGCCTGTCCCTTCTGTTGTCATTTAACAGAACTATTTAGCCTGCTGAAAGGGGTTGTGTTCCGACCGCTGGTTGGTGGAGACATTTTGACTATATTCTGTACCTGCGTTGTCGCGTAATGCGTCATATGACGCGCCGCGTTAGCGCATCCGGAAGTCATCCGGGGCGCGCAGCGCGTAACGTAAGCATAACAAGTCATGTGACTTGTTAATAAAACTTTTCATTGGTTCATTTTACTTTTCTTATTGTAATGATGAAAGGCTTGGTCATATGACCTAAAAATTACGCTTTTCATTACTTCCGAACATTATTTTTTCTTAAATATATGTTATAATGTTCCAGGCTAATGTACTTTCCCGGAAATTTTACAACTGTCCTGCAAGTAAAATATATTCTTTTTTCGAGAAAAAGAGCGTTTCTTCGTCCCATGACGGAGCCGTTGAGCAAAAGAGGGTCGACCTGCTGTCTTAGTCGCCGATAGCCTGAATATGAGATTCTTATCGATCACTTTATGTTGCAGGAATAGAAAACACAACAGCCCTTGACCATTTATCTTTACTGCGTTCCTTCGTATTATACCTTTTACCCTTCATGTAATTGGTCTGCTTTATTTCACTTGCCTTTTAATGATTCTAAAACAGTCACTATTATTAAAAACTTTACCAATGTATATACTACTACCATGTTTTCTTTTAAAAACCTTTATTGTGAAAATTTCATTATACAAATACGAGCCTATAACCACGTGGGCCTGCCACAGAGCAAACTGTAATCGTATATGATGAATAGACATTTACACTGTAGAGGAACGTAACGGGCGGGCCATTAGGTTGCAAGAACTAAGGTGTCTAACAGTTACGGAATCGGTGGACGTACATTTTATAATTAAAATACGACAGGGCCAGTTACAATAAAATTATCTAGATATACATTTGCGGGCAAGTACCATGGGTGACGTTAATTCGAACTTTCAACAGTACAGTAATCAATAACACATCAGAACTTAATATCAATAGGGATGTCGAAATATTCAATCAATTCTCGTCCCCGCCCGCCATGTGCTTCAAAACTGCATACGTATCTCGTGATTTCAAGGTTCTGCAACCAGTACACAACAAGGAGTTACGAGTCCCATTTATTCCGGCGCCATTTTGGGCGAGGACGGGCAGGTCCAGGATATAGTCAAAATGTCTCTACCAACCATCGACTATGATGATGTTCATATGCTGTATTTATTAGAGTAACACTCATCTGTCCACATGAAATTAATTTGCCACAATCTAAACATGTCATTTTAATCTTTCCAAAGTTCTTCTAAATATTTGGGACCGTTTCCCTTGCCTCTGAAGCTCTCAGTGCCACTTCTTTGATGAATGTACTAGCAGGTCAGGGGTTCTCCTCCAAATCTCTCTTTTATGCAGCACTATAATTAATTGGTGCCACCTCTCCATATGACGATGCATGGTATAGTTACCACAACTATATTTTTTTTCGGTTCCTCTGGAGAGTTCATCGTGGCAGATGAAGCGTGTAACGTACCGGGCATTTACCTTTTTTTGCATGTACAGGAAAGGAAAAAAAAATCGAGCGTCCGAGTTCTAAGGTGTCCCAGGGCCATTTTGGTGGACCAGGCCCAAATCCAAAGAGCAGCCATCTCACAGGCTAATGGGGCGACCCACGCCGAGTTTCAGCATTGTAGGATGACCACACAAGTACAGCAACTTGCTAGACATCACCTCGGTGCCATCCGGATCTCGGCGCCCCACTGCAGATGAAGTGCCTCTCAACTATGAAACCACCACGGTGACATCCGGATCTTGGCGCGTTGTGCTGCCTTGGGCCTATTCGCACATCGGTCCGCTACTGACGCCATCTCACAGGCTAATGGGGCGACCCACGCCGAGTTTCAGCATTGTAGGATGACCACACCAGTACAGCAACTTGCTAGACATCACCTCGGTGCCATCCGGATCTCGGCGCCCCACTGCAGATGAAGTGCCTCTCAACTATGAAACCACCACGGTGACATCCGGATCTTGGCGCGTTGTGCTGCCTTCGGCCTATTCGCACATCGGTCCGCTACTGACGCCATCTCACAGGCTAATGGGGCGACCCACGCCGAGTTTCAGCATTGTAGGATGACCACACCAACTTGCTAGACATCACCTCAGTGCCATCCGAATCTTGGCATCTCAACGCCTAGTGGTATCTTCCATACAAAAAATATTGTTACGCTGCCTTTGGCCCCATTCGCACATCAGTCCGCAACTTAGACATCACCTCGGTGCCATCCGGATCTTGGCATCTCAGCGCCTTGTGGTGTCAGTCAGAAAATATTGTTGCGCTGCCTTTGGCCCCATTCGCACATCGGTCCGCTACTGACGCAATCTCACAGGCCAACGGGGCGCCCCACGCCGACTTTCAACATTGTAGGATGGCCACAGAAGTGCGACAACTTACTAGACACCACCTCGGTGCCATCCGGATCTTGGCGCGTTGTGCTGCCTTCGGCCTATTCGCACATCGGTCCGCTACTGACGCAAACTCACAGGCCAACGGGGCGCCCCACGCCGACTTTCAGCATTGTAGGATGGCCACACCAGTGCTGCAACTTGCTGGACACCACCTCGGTGCCATCCGGATCTTGGCGCGTTGTATTGCCTTCGGCCTATTTGCACATCGGTCCGCTACTGACGCCGCCTCACGTGCCAACGTATTTTCTCCGCATTTTATACCCTATGCCGCATAACAGGTCATGTGACTTGTTTATAAAACTTTTCATTGGTTCATTTTACTTTTGGTTTCCGAATGATGGAAGGCTTGATCATATGACCTAAAAACAACACTTTTCATTGGATGAAAACTTTTTTTTTCCCCCAAACGATGAAAGCCCCACCTTGTTTCTGGATGTTTCAGACTAAACTGGCGTCAGCATGAGAGCACCACCATCTCGTAGCTCCGTCGTGGTCATTCCGCGAGCAATCATGGCAGCCGCTCCCCACCAGAAGCCTGCAGGAGTCGGGGCCCCCAAAACTTTTGATGAATTCTCAAGGCGGAGGGGACGCTTTCGAGAATGGGGTCCAAGACCTAGCAGACAAGCGTCCGATTTCCAAGGTGTCCCAGGGCCATTTCAGTGGACCACACCCAAAAAGGAAAGAGCCTGCCGCCATTTTGAGAGTCCTGTGGCAGCCGCCTATCGCTGCACCGCAAGAGTGGGCGCAACTCAGCTGAATGGCGGATTTTGACACAGTGGACCAAAAGCGGACGGAATGGCAACTGAAACGGTAAAGGGGCGCCCCACTAAAACAGATGAGACTCCACCTGGAGAGGCCCGTTCACGCCGCCTCCCCCGGGGCGCTCCACGCCGTTATTCGGAGCAGCATTGTAGGATACCAAAACCAGTGTGGCAACTTACTGGACATCACCTTGGTGCCATCGTTCTGCTGCCTTGGAACTATTCGCACAACAGTTTGCTACTGATGACCCACCCCCCGCGACGCCCCACGCCGTTATTTGCTGGGTGGCAACTTACTAGACATCACTTTCGTGTCATCTAGATTTCGGCGCGTTCTGCTGCCTTGGAACTATTCGCACAACAGTTTGCTACTGATGACCCACCCCCCGCGACGCCCCACGCCGGAAATCTGGACGTTGTGCTGCGTTGGGACTATTCGCACAGCCGACCGCTACTTCGTTGTTTTTCCCTAAAAATGTTTATATGTTATTACTATTTTTGTTTTCTTGTATATATTTATAAATTATTAAAGTTTTATAATCTTACTACTTTGTCGGAGTGCTATATATTTTTAATGTGACACATAATTGTAAAAACTTTGATGTACAAAGAGTCATCCCTGGAATCTTCCGCTTCACGCTCGGTCCCCTCCCCAATCACAATACAGGATGGTTTTCAGATAATAGCAACGCTTCTGCTGTGACGGATCTCATCGAGTGTGGGCCTTGATCTACTATAACTCCTTTGAAGAGGGGTGATTCTTTACAGCTGTGGCCATAAACTACATCTGCAGGGCTAGCTGATAGCCTAGGACCGGCCTGGACAATCGGACACAGAGGAAAAGGAGTGTCAGAGGGTGCGGTAGTGAATAGGGCGAAAGGGAGGTGTCGGGCGGGCACAGGGTGTGATTCTCAGGGAAGAGCAGCGCAGATGGGGGGAGGTTTATTACCCATGCATAAGACAGAGAGCGGGGGTGACCACTGCCTGGGTGAGATGCTTGCGAGGGTGGGGAGCCATGCTAAGGATCGACAGCGTGCACAGAGTGGGTCTGGTCAAGGCATCTAAAATGGCTGCCGTGCACGACAAAAGTGTGGCATTTGAAAAAAGACAAGATGGCGCACACAATGTTTTTCAACAATTCCTGATTTCCTTCGAATCGAACGTTAACAGACGTTGGGGCATATTACCAAAGTTAAGCGATATTTATCCCTAACGATGCATTGCAAAGATTTTTTTACCGTCAGAAATTATCGCAGATAAACCTTGCTATTATCAAGGTTTATCGCAAATACGATAAAAAACGAGCGCAATGCATTAATATCGCTGAAAACTCCGCGATATTCATGCATTACCGAGCTAATGCTCTTAGCCATGTTATCCACCTCCCATTGGATAACATAGCTAAGAACTGCTCAGGGCAGCTGTTACTTTTTGGAGATATTCGCGCTTATCTCGAATATTTCCAAAAGTTGATAATAGGAGATAGCGATGTGAGCGACTGTTTCCAGTCGCTAACATCTTGGCATGCCCACTTTGCATGTCATTAGTGATAAATATCACTCACATGCAAAGTGGGACCCAAGATGGTCGCTATCTCCTACTAGCCGTCGCTAACTGGTGTTAGCAACAGCTAGGTAATACAGATATAATTTTATCTCCGCGAAGCGGAGCGCTGTTACAGATATATATCTTGTTTTTGAACGTTAATTTCTCAAAATGCACTGAAGCACATATATTGAGACATAGCAAAGGCACATCGGGCTACCAGTCCCTAATATTTTACCAAGTTTCGTGCAAATCCATTCAGCCGTTCGATTATTATTATTATTTATTTTTTTTTGCCCCGCGGGGCCCTTTTAAAACCTCCACATCAAACCTAGGGGGTCAGCGAGGATCTACTATGCCCCCTTATGGTCATTTGCCCCTTCGCTTTGGCCTCCTCTTGTCTCTCGATCCTACCGAGAGACAAGATGGCGGCCGCTACGTACTGTTTGGAATGTTTACAGACACCGGAGAGCCAATCAGCTTCGCTTCGCAAAGCTCCGTAACGCGAAAAGTACGCGAAGCGGTGCGCTGTTACAGATATATATCTTTTTTTGAACGTTAATTTCTCAAAATCCACTGAAGCACATATATTGAGACCTAGCAAAGGCACATCGGGCTACCAGTCCCTACAATTTTGCCAAGTTTCGTGCAAATCCATTCAGCCGTTCGATTATTATTATTATTATTTTTTTTTGCCCCGCGGGGCCCTTTTAAAACCTCCACATCAAACCTAGGGGGTCAGCGAGGATCTACTATGCCCCCTTATAGTTATTTCCCCCTTTGTTTTGACCTCCTCTTGTCTCTCGATCCTACCGAGAGACAAGATGGCGGCCGCTACGGACTGTTTGGAATGTTGACAGACGCCGGAGAACCAATCAGCTTCGCTTCACAAAGCTCCGTTGCGCGAAAAGTCCGCGAACCAGAGCGCTGCCCGGTCCGCTGTTACAGATATATATCTTTTTTTAAACGTTAATTTCTCAAAATCCACTGGAGCACATATATTGAGACCTACAAAAGGCACATCGGGCTACCAGTCCCTACAATTTTGCCAAGTTTCGTGCAAATCCATTCAGCCGTTCGGGCTAAAAGTGAGGCCAACCGCCCTATGGAAAACTCAATGTTAAAAACACGTTTTGGGACCCCCCTTTTTTCTCGGCCCCCACTGGACGAACCCCCCCCAAATTTTCAAGGGCTGCTCAGAAACAAAATGTGCCATTTTCCTGAAAATTTCAGCCAATTCCGTCCACAAACGCCAAAGTTATTAGACATAGAATTTTCAAAAAACCCATAGAGAAAAAATCCTAACTATATATACCTACTGGCGACCGCCAGTAGGTAATATATTACCTACTGGCGGTCGCCAGTAGGTATATATAGTTAGGATTTTTTCTCTATGGGATTTCTGAAAATTCTATGTCTAATAACTTTGGCGTCTGTGGACGGAATTGGCTGAAATTTTCAGGAAAATGGCACATTTCGTTTCTGAGCAGCCCCTAAAAATTTGGGGGGGTTTCATAAAGGGGGGCCGAGAAAAAAGGGGGGTCCCAAAACACGTTTTTCCCATTCATTTTTCCATAGGGCGGTTGGACTCACTTTTAGCTCGAACGGCTGAATGGATTTACATGAAACTTGGCAAAATTGTAGATATGGTTTGCCCGATGTGCCTTTGCTATGTCTCAATATATGTGCTCTAGTGGATTTTGAGAAATTAACGTTTAAAAAAAAATATATATCTGTGACAGCGTCCCGGTTAGCGCCCCGGTTCGCGCACCTGACGCGTAACGGAACTTTGCGAGGAGAAGCGGATTGGCTCTCCGGTGACTGTCAACATTCTAAACAGTCCGGTGCGGCCGCCATCTTGTCTCTCGGTAGGATCGAGAGACAAGAGGTGGAAATAAACAAAGGGGGAAATGAATAAAAGGGGGCAAGGTAGACCCCTCCTGACCCCCTAGGATTGATGTGGGGCCTATTGAAGGGCCCCGCGGGGCATAAAAATTAAAAAAAAAATGGATTTTTCGCGGTAGGAGCGCTACCCGGTACGCGAACCGGGTAGCTTACCGGTAGCGTAACGAGAGTCCGCCATCTTGCGTTAAGGTCTAATTTGGACACAAGATGGATGCTAAACAATGCTGGGATTGTGTAAAAGGGGGCAAGGGAGACATATCCTGACCCCCTAGGTTTTGTGAGGGTGGATGAGGAGACCCATATATGTCCCCCCCAAAAAAAAAAATTTTAATTTTCGCACGGTTAGCGTCTGGTGCGCGAACCGGGTAGCGTTCCGGAAAGCGTAAATCGTGAAAATTAGTAAAAAAAAGAGTTACATTTAAAATTTGTTTAGAGTGATCATAGTTAGGGTAGCTCTGAGAAGAGCTTTTGGGTATGTGGTAGATTTAGGTACTTATAAGTAGGTACCAATACATAGTCTTAAATTCAGGATGAAAACTCTGTTCCCCTCATCTGAGAAGTGAACTCCATCTCCTCTGTAGATATCTTGCATGTAGTAACGCAAGTTATTGCTGTAGATGGAGCCCATTCCATGATCTCTCAAGTAAGCTGAAACAGACTTATTTACATGCTTCCTCGATTTCTCAATTTGTGGACAAAATTGGTTGGACCACCTCCATTTCTGTCTTTGGCATATATTTGAATATACCAAGGCAGTTTGAGGAAAAAGTGCCATCAATTGCTCAAAGGTGTCCTTTAAAAGCATTTCCAGACCTACCCCAGTCAAAGTGCCCAAGTCATTTCCTCCACAGTGCACAATTAACAGGTCAGGTTTTGGCAAATGCAAAAAGGTTTTCACCAATGGTATCAATTGGTGACATCTTAATCCTCTGTGGCCAATCCAGTTGATTTCCACATTTTGTAAATTGAGGTTGTGTAAATTTCTGTTATCAGCATACCTTTGAGCCCAGTGGATGTAACTATGTCCAACAATCCAGACAGAAAACATGGTGAGAGGAGGTTATGCTGCAGTCAGATGAAGTGTGGGTATGAAATGGCAGTTGAAACAGTAGGAGTATATAATGAAAAAAACTGTGGAGTTTCTGTGCTAATGATTCAGTAGCAGTGATTGGTGGATTTTGATTGCTGAAAACAGAAAGTTAGGGTGCATGGATGAGTTCTTTGAAAGATGTAATTTGAATGGTCAAGAAAAAATCATTTTATGAAAGATTGCACTGGATACGCAGGTGTACTGAGAGTTCAGAGTTCAATTGAAACATTGTTGTGTGAACTTGTAAACATGAGAGGTCTTTCAGGAGGTGGTTGCTATGGAAAAAAGGCAGAAAGGACAGAGGGGGGAGGGGTGTTGATTTGAAAAAAGTGAGGGAAGAGTTTTGATTGGGTGACATGAGAGATATGTGTGATGAATTACAGCATTTCTGTGCCATTGTTGGTTGCAACCTCTGGAGTGCATACCCTTTGCTCTGCTAAAGAAAAATTGGTGTGTGTCTGAGACTGTTTTGAAACTCAAAAAGTATTTGCTAAGGTGAGAAAAGATTCATTTAATTTAGATAGAGAATAGTATGCTTTAGGGAGAAAATTATGAGAACGTTGTGTATTTAAAATGTTGCTTTGTGTCAAGTGTTTTACAAATAGATTTTGTTTCTTTGACTTACATAGCCATGTTAAAAGTGACGCAAAAATTGTGCAAGGGCCTTAAAAATACGCTTTCATGTGTGTTAGGGCATTTTAAGTCACTTCCCCATGAATGTGGGTGAATAATTGGTTTACTTGATGTGTTTAAAAACGTTTCTTGAAGTCAATTAGGTTTCTTGATATGTACTGCTAGAGTTTCATAGGCTGCTTGGGGCATATTTACAAGGCCTTTGAGTCACTTTGATGTTATTTTCCCCATTTTAATTTAAGTCATTTCCCCGTGGTGGAAGGTCCAAATACGCCCCCATGTGTGCTTGGCAAATTTAGATTTTGTTTCTTTGAGTTACATGGCCGTGTTAAAAGTGACGCAAAAATGGTGCAAGGCCCTTAAAAATACGCTTTCATGTGTGTTAGGGCATTTTAAGTCACTTCCCCATGAATGTGGGTGAATAATTGGTTTACTTGATGTGTTTAAAAACGTTTCTTGAAGTCAATTAGGTTTCTTGATATGTACTGCTAGAGTTTCATAGGCTGCTTGGGGCATATTTACAAGGCCTTTGAGTCACTTTGACGTTATTTTCCCCATTTTAATTTAAGTCATTTCCCCGTGGTGCAAGGTCCTTGTAAATACGCCCCCATGTGTGCTTGGCAAATTTAGATTTTGTTTCTTTGAGTTACATAGCCATGTTAAAAGTGACGCAAAAATGGTGCAAGGGCCTTAAAAATACGCTTTCATGTGTGTTAGGGCATTTTAAGTCACTTCCCCATGAATGTGGGTGAATAATTGGTTTAATTGATGTGTTTAAAAACGTTTCTTGAAGTCAATTAGGTTTCTTGATATGTACTGCTAGAGTTTCATAGGCTGCTTGGGGCATATTTACAAGGCCTTTGAGTCACTTTGATGTTATTTTCCCCATTTTAATTTAAGTCATTTCCCCGTGGTGCAAGGTCCTTGTAAATACGCCCCCATGTGTGCTTGGCAAATTTAAGTACTGACAGGGTGTGCTTCTACATAGGAGCTGTGTTGTGTTTTCAAATTATGACCAGAAAATCGTTTTTTTTAAAAAAGAAATGCTTTTCACATTTATGAGAAGGTCATAATGGTGTCTGCTTCTTTAAATAAATATTTTACTTTCCACCATGAATATGTGAGAATAATTTTCCTTGTTTGCCGGTTTTAAAACACGTTTCTTGAAGTCATTAAGGTTTCACAATATATTCTGCAAGAGTTTCATAGTCACTATGATGATAATGATATACATTTAGAACTGTGTAGGAGGCATGGAGAAACTGAGGCTTCTGTAAGTGTCAAGGGAGGTGAGTAATGTACATAGCTCTGTTGCATACAGTCCTCATCTTCTGCGTACTCTTGGATATGCTAGACTACATCTGCACAATGAGATACCTAAGCTGAGGAAACACAGGTGATGTGATTGTGAATTGAGCATAAATATTTGCACGTTTTTCAATTATATCACCTGTGTTTCCTAACATTACGAATCACATTGTGCAGATGAGGTTTAGGTCTGTCCAGGGAGACAGAGGAGGTCTGGCCTTTGTTCAAGAGTGCAGTGGACATGACTCACTTCATTGGTAGGCCTGCACATGTATTATCTCCTCTGTACTCTTCAACAAGCCTAAATTTCATCTGTAACCCTGAGTAGGCCTCACCTCAAACAAACCTCTGGATAGGCCACACCTTATCGGCATCCTGAATCATTCATTTAAAATGTTAGGGGCAGATTTATGATGGCCGTGCATCTCTTTTGCGCCGCTGTTGCGTCACTTTTGTGAGGCAGCAGTGGTGCAAAAGATGCACCATGTTGCAAGATAGGCCTCACTTCATCTGCAACAAGATACCGTCAGTTTAAACTGTATACATTTAGGACTGTGTAGGGGGCATGGAGAAGCTGAGGTTTCTGTAAGTGTCAAAGTTGTTGCATACAGTGCTCACCTTCTACGTACTCTTTCATATGCTAAACTACATCTGCACAATGAGATACCTAAGCGAAGGAAACACAGGTGATGTGATTGTGAAATGAGCAAAAAAAATTGCACGTTTTTCAATTACATCACCTGTGTTTCCCAACATTACGAATCACATTGTGCAGATCAGGTTTAGGCCTGTCCAGGGAGACAGAGAGGTCTGGCCTTTGTTCAAGAGTGCAGTGGACATGACTCACTTCATTGGTAGGCCTGCACATGTATTATCTCCTCTGTACTCTTCAACAAGCCTAAATTTCATCTGTAACCCTGAGTAGGCCTCACCTCAAACAAACCCCTGGATAGGCCACACCTTATCGGCATCCTGAACCAATCATTTAAAATGTTAGGGGCAGATTTATGATGGCCGTGTGCCTCTTTTGCGCCGCTGTGCGTCACTTTTGTGATGCAGGAGCGGCGCAAAAGATGCGCTATGTTGCGACATATTTACAACTTGATGCATCTAGGCAGATGTGTCACGGTGTAAAGTCCTGTGCCACATGAAACCTGCGTCAGGTTTCATGTGGGCGTTTTGTTGCAGGGTGGGCATTCATTTGCATGAAAGCCCTGTAAAACTAACACAGTGAAATTTAGAAGATTTCACTGAGTCAGCTTTATGGCATTGCTGAATCAAATCCTTATGCCTGTTTGAAACAGGCATAAGGAGTGATGCACCATGCAATGTGTGGCTTGCCCCTGTGCATTGCAGTAGACATGTCGCGCTTACGACGTGATTCCTGCAATGCGCCGCTTTTGCGGCACAGATGCGTGACGCATCTGTGCTGTTTTTGCTCAATGGTGCTCCACATTGTAAATGCGGCACATCATGGGTGGCAGAGCAGCGGCGCACGTTAACTGGTGCATCCCTGGGGATGCGCCAGTTAACATAAATCTGCCCCTTTACATTTAAGTATGAGCAGGGGACACCGAGTTGGTGAGGCTTATCCAAGGTTAAGAAGAGATGAGTCCTGTTCACTGAAAACTTGGACATAGGCCTCACCTCCTCAGCATCGCTGGACATGGTTAAATAATATCTGCAAAATGTTACTCTTGTTAAACAATTTTACTATTATAGTCTCTGAGATTTGTCTCTTACTCTGCAACATCTCATTGTTGTTCTCTTTCTTTAAAGATAACGACAACATCAAGAATGAGTGATAATGAGCAATCTGTTGATCTCGATCTTATCATTGAACTTGTCATTGAAACATCAGTGGAAGTAGATCCCTTGGATGATTTAAATCCTGTGGATGATGAAGAATATGATGAGGATGCCGATTTGTCAGAATTGTATGACATAGGGTGGGAAGCTGACCTGCTCGAGCCTATGGAACTATAAAGACTTATTTTTAAAAGTTACTGGAAATGAAAAGTAACCATGTTAACCGTTTCATTTAAAATTAAATACAACTTCAAAATCAGCTTGTGTGAAGGGTCTTTAATAAAATAGTGAAATATGCTAATAAAATTAGTTCAGATTCACATATAAAAGAGCACAGGTCAAATGTAGAAGCATTCCATTTCTTTGCTACTATTTGTGAGTTTTAAATTTGCCAATGCACTAAAAATTATTGTATGTAGAATTGACAAGTAGTGTGTTAATTTTTTAACGACTGTTATTGATTTACTGTTTGGTAATAGTGGTTAATAACATTTTTTATTATATTTTACCACAGATTCAACTGCAGATCATTTCAAAATTACACAATGCCTTCAAAGCAAAGAAGGAGAAAGGCTACAAAACATCAAACACAGCAGCTTACTACATGCTTGCAGCAGTCCTCTACAATAAAATCTTGTCAAGTCACCAAAAAAGCTCAGGGTAAGAGAACGAAATCTTTCCTAAGAAACATTTCCAGAAAAAAAGTATCACTACAGAACATGTTTTAGTCCAGAAAAAGAGAGCCAAATTAAACGGAAAGGAAAGGCCACTCAAAAATGTTACTGCTGGAGCAGGAGATAACTCTGTGCATGGTAGTAGAAGGAAAAATCAGTTTAGGGACATTCGTAGACGAATGTTCCGCAACAGGATAATTGGCAATTTGTTAAAAAATATTAAGAAACGTCAACACAAAGTGGCTTTTTATAAGAGAAAGAAAAACATTGAGAAAATTATTGATCAGGCATTCGAAATTAAGCGAAAGTTATTTATTTTGATAATCAATAGAATTAGGAAACTAAACAAGGTAATTTATGATTTCAAAACAAATAGTAGATGGAAGAGAACAGTTAATCGTAGTAATTTTTGTGAAGTTTTTTCAGGAGAATGGATGCATAGTTCAAGTTGTGAGGCATTTTTTAATGAGGAGAGTTATTTCCAGGATAATGATTTGGTGCATGCAGTTGACACCAGTGGTCGAGCATATGAGGTGAAAGATGGTTGTCCGGTTGAAAAAGAAAAACTTGTGTAAACAGAGGCAGAAGAGGTGTTAGGCAATGAGGTTTTAGGAAGACGTCCTAAGGGACCAGTGTACACCTGGAAGTGTAGTAGTATTTGCAGTGTGCGACAGGATTCCATCAATTTGCTTTGTGATTTTGTACGGACATTTAATAAGAAAACTTTAAAACAGAAAATGAAGTTGTTGCAAGAATTAGATCCTTGCAGAGTGAGAGAAGTGACAGGTTTGCATGGTCATTCACTGGCTTGTCTTTCCAGGAGAGTATGCCAGAGTGTTTTTCATCATTTCAGGATGCTAGCAGTGCATCATAATAAAGTGAGGAAATTAGTTAGAATGTTGTATTATGCTAAGAGTCCAGCAATTATGCTTTAACAATTATGCACTGCTCTTTTGCATGGTTCTG
Organism: Lissotriton helveticus; assembly: GCF_964261635.1. Taxonomy (NCBI): domain Eukaryota; kingdom Metazoa; phylum Chordata; class Amphibia; order Caudata; family Salamandridae; genus Lissotriton; species Lissotriton helveticus. The sequence goes on from NC_136063.1 coordinate 1,772,249,692, forward strand.
AAGTAGATGTGAAGAATATTTGTGAAGAAATTGAGTTTTGTTACTTTGCAAGTAAAGAGAAGAATGTTGAAATTGACCCAGAAGAAGAAGGTAATGTGGAAGAGAGTGTACAGGTTTCCAGGACAGATAATTTTCAGAAGGAAATTGCCACGTGAAAGTGAAAGGGAAAATAATAGTGAATGGAAGGATTTCGCAACATACTTGATGGTAGAAAATTGTTTTGATTTGGGATCGGATCAACGTGTGTGTACTTATTGTTGTAACAAATTAAATCAAAACCAGATGCCTGCTAGAGCGGTTCATAATAATCTGGAATTGGTTGACATTCCTTCTGAATTGAAGGATTTAAATACTTATGAATCTATTTTGATTCAAAGTGTCCTTCCCTTTCAGGCTATTGTACGAATGGAGCCAAAGACAGGGAAATTGCCTCCATCAGATTTACAGAGAGGATTAAAGGGAAGAGTTGTTTATTTGCCTCTAGATTTGAAGAAAAACATTAATACAATTGGAGTAGAGAAAGTGGAAGAGGAACCTCTGGTTATCTTAGTTAATGGGGTTCCAACAAAGAGTAAGAAAATCTGGCAAGATTTAGTGGATGTTAGGAAAGTCAAAAAGGCAACATTGTATTTGATGAAAAACAATAAGTACTACAAGAATGTATATGTTGCAGAAGAGGAAGTAAGTGAAGAAGAGGACAGCGATTTGTGTGCTGGACAAATTGAGAAAGTAGAAGCCTCTAAAAATGAAGAAATATATGAACATTATAGTGTTCATCCTTTGCATTCCAAGGAAGTCATGGGGAATGCTATTGAGTTGTTTCAAATGAAACAAGCCAAAGGGAGTCCCATTAGTGTTTGGGAGGAAAGTTTGGAAGCTCGGTGTTTCCCACAACTATTTCCAACAGGTCAAGGAGGAAGATATGATGAGCGACCTGATCAAATTCCTGCTTCTGAATACCGGACTTTACGATTGTATGCAGAAGATCCTAGGTTTCGTCAATGCATTCCCTATTTGTTTCATCTATTGTTTGAAAGCGATCTGTCTGGACTGTCATATGCAGTGAACCACATCTTGAAAAGTGGCATACAGATGCAAAATATCTCAGCAAGGGACTTTATGGATAAAGTCAATGTGCAAGACAGTATTTTGGATTCTCACCTGATTAATCTCATGGCATGTCAGCGTGGTACTAATGAGTACTGGTACCGTCGACATGGAGATTTAAAATGTATGCTGAGGAACTTAGGAACTCCCACATGGTTCCTCACTCCCAGCTGTGCCGAGTATGGCTGGGAAGACTTACTTGAATTTCTACGAGAGGCAAATGGAAACAATGAAAATATCGAATTCAAGACACCCGGAGAACAGTGCTCTTTGGATCCAGTGAATGTTTGCAGGTACTTCAATCATAGATTTGAAGCTATGATGTCTTTCATCATGAACAAGAAAAATCCACCTCTTGGAGAGGTGTTGGATTTCTTCTGGAGAAAGGAGTATCAAGCAAGAGGTGCTCCTCATATACATATGCTGCAATGGATCAAAGATGCACCCAAATTTGGAACAGATCCGGATGACTTAGTGATGAGTTTCATAGAACAGTATTCTACATGTGCTGTTCCAAAGACAAAGGAAGACAAAAGCCTAAGAGAACAAGTTTTACGCTTTCAAAGCCATCGTTGTGGAAAGTACTGTTGTCGTAAATTCAGAAACAAGGACAAGTTCTACACAAAATGTTGTTTCAGCTTTCCACGACCGGTGATTTCTAAAGGAAGAGTGAACAGTTTGATGTCTTCGCTGCGACATAATGTGACGAGGAAATCACCCAAAAATACATACAATTTGAAAAGAAACGAAGAACCCCAGTACATCAACGACTACAACCCAGTGATTTTGTCCATGTGGAATGATAACATGGATATACAGTTTGTGGCTGATAACTGTATGGCTGTGGCTCGGTATGTGACATATTACATCACAAAAAAAGAAAAGACAGAATTGAAGGATATGTGGGAGGACATTTCCCATGAAAAGAGCCTCAGTAAGAAGTTGTACAGTTTCAGTTTGAAGATGTTGTCGCATCGAGAAATCGGAGCTTACGAATGTTCTGACCGGTTATCTTCAGCAAGTCTCTATGCCAAATCTAGGAGTATTATTTGGGCGAGTCTTGGTCTTGCTGCAACACGTAATCGAGTTCTGAAACCTGTACGGGAAATTGAGTATTTGGCGGAAAAGGAGCCAAACAGTACAGATATTTTGAAGACCAACATGTTGGATACATAATATCCAAATAGAAGCAGTCACCTCGATAATGTTTGTCTGTATGAGGTTCTACAAAATTACATATTCAAGAGGAACATCAAAGAAGATATTGATAAAGGAGTGTATGCTGTAATTGGAAGTGAGGGATGTCTGGTCAAGCAAAGAAAATGCCAATTGGTAAATCATCGAAAATTGAGTGGCGAATCTCCTGAAAGAAAAGAGTTTTTCTATTTAGCTCTTTTGCAACTTTTCAAGCCTTGGCGTGCAGAAGAGGAACTGCTTGGAGATTTCCTCTGTTACAAAGACTCTTTCAATGCAGCCAAGGACACCATAGAATGTCCTGTTTTTCCAAAATATCTAGAAATGTTGAATGCGAAAATCGAGCAGGAAGCAACAATTGAAGCCGAGATTGCTAGAGACAGTTCTCAGGACAGTCAGAGTTCTGTTTCATTGAGTCAGGATCCACTAGGAGGACCAGTTATCGAAAATGAAGCTGCCACTGCCATGATTGAAGTGGAAAGAGCCATGGCACATGCTCAGGAGGATGCGGTTAACTTAGAAGATTTGGAAAGACAACTCAACGTTGATCAGAGGAAAATATATGAGGAAGTTACCAACCAAATTGATCATGGATTAAGTCATGAGAAGAAAGAGTGCTCATGTATGTCGTTGAAGCCTGTCCGACTGTACGTGAGTGGAGAAGCAGGAACTGGAAAAAGTTTCCTCATTAAAGCAATTTCATGTTATTTGCAGAAAAGGACTGAGTCATCGCTGTCTTGTGTTGTCACCGCTCCAACTGGACTGGCAGCACATAACATTAAAGGTATTACTTTGCATCGTCTACTGATGCTGCCAGTGGAGCATGATAACAAATTACAATACCACAAGTTATCTGGAGATGCTTGTTGTGAAGTTTCAAGAGTCTTGAGGAAAATGAAACTTCTTATCATTGACGAAGTAAGCATGGTTTCCAATGTCATGCTTGCCTTTGTGCATTTGAGAATGCAAGAAGTTCTTAAAACAGAGTATGATGTGTTATTTGGTGGCAAACACATCATTGTTTTCGGTGATCTTCTGCAGCTGACACCAGTGAAAGGACAACCAGTGTTTAAACTACTTACACATGAAGATACCAGGAAGTGCCTAGGGAGCATTGGCAACGTTAATATATGGTTAAACTTCAATTATGTTGAACTGCGTGAAAATATGCGTCAAGCGAAGGATGAAGATTATAAGAATATTCTACAAGATGTTAGAATCGGAAAAGTGACCGAGCATGGGAAAGAAGCTTTACATGCATATGGAGAGGTGTGGCGCCGCGGCCAGGGCGACTGACTCTGGAATCTGGGGATCACGGTTCGATCCCCGGCACCGGTGGCAGATTAGCCCAGCACCATGCGACTCTGGGCAATAGCTCGCTTAATCTTCCCGACGGCCCCCAGCGCCTAGAGACCCTTACGGGTGATTGTGCGCTTTACAAATGTGGATTATTATGCACGATTACTGTCAAATTTGTATCCAGGAGAAGACGTTGTGCCAGAGAATATTTTTCGGAAAATTACTGAGAAGAAATCTGGAATATGTTTGATGCCAACTCTTGCAGAATGTGCCATCTTCAACAACAAAATGTTGAATTGAGAAAAACAAGAGATTGTGAAACTGGAAGCTATTGACAGAATAGAGCACATGGGAGCAACAATTATTTTGTCTGAGAATTATTTGAAATCAAAATTGGATTCATTAGAGAAGACTATATCTAAAACTGCTGGTTTTGAAAAGACTCTGAATGTGTGCTTAAATTGCCGTATCATTTTGAGAAGGAATTTACATGTTGAAAGAGGTCTGGTAAATGGATCAATGGGTAATGTTGTTGATTTTGAGAAATATAGAAATAGAGATGGAATTGAATTTTTAAAAATTAAATTTGATGGCATTGAGGAAGTACAGTTAATTGGTCGTTGCTCTGCTAGATTTTTGCTTGTAAAAGACTTATATGTTCGCTGTAAGCAGTTTCCTGTTTGCTTGGCATATGCGGTGACAATCCATAAATCGCAAGGTTTAAGTGTAGACAGTGCATTGGTGAATATTGGCAGTTCTGTGTTCAAGGAGGGAATGGCATATGTGGCATTGTCACGAGTCAGAACTTTATCGGGATTATACTTGATTGACTGTGATGTCACAAACATTTGTGCGGATCTAGATTGTGTTAAGGAATACAATAGGTTAAGAAGAGAGTATGCGCCACATTTGCCTCAATATCCTTTGTTTGAGAAACGTGTGGTAGGCCGGAAACGAAGAAATGGGACCAATAGTAGGGAGGTTGTAGCAAAAAGACGAAAAGTCGATGAACCCGAAATTATAAGCAGAAAGAAAATGGATTCTGTTGAAGATGTTGTTGGTTTTCAATTTGAAAATAGTTCTGGTGTCAACTGCTATGCTAATGTAGTGGTTAATGTTGTCTTTTCTCTAGAAACTTTAAAAGAACAGATTATGATCAATTCGGATCAAAGTTTTTGCTGTTTACTGAACTCTGTGTTAGAGAAATGTAGCACTGATAGAATAAAAATAGAAAGTGTGTCTGAAATTCGAAATCTGTTAGACAAATGTTCAGGTCAAACGCAATTCTCTCAAAATATTCAGCAAGATTGTCAGGAGTTTTTAATGTATATGCTTGATGTATTGCAAGATGAAGGTGTAGATGTAGATCATCTGTTTGGCCTTTCTTATCAATGGCAGCATGACTGTGAGAACTGTAGGGTATCAAGTACTACTAGTGTAGACTCAGAAAGATTTATATATTTAACTTTGCCAGACAGTAAATCAGTGTCCTTTAATAAGCTAGTAAAAGAAGCCGATCACAACATGGAGTGTAGCCAATGTAAGTCTGCAATGCTGTCCACATTATTTATACGAACATATGGCCAGTATGTCATGTTAATGTTCCAACGATGTAGGCCTGATGGAACAAAATTGACAACTTTAATTAAAAATTTTGTGGCTTCGCAGTTGTCAATATCAGGAAGGACTTTTGTAGCTACAGCAATTATATATCATGACGGTCCTTCAACAACATCAGGACATTACACAGCTTATTTGAAGTCTAGAAACGGCTGGTCATTCTGCAATGATTCTGTTTTAACTTTCACAAAAAAATTGCCTTTTGACCTTAAAAATTCTTACCTGGTGTTTTTACAACCAAAATTTTAGGGAAAGAATCTCGGGATTTGCTCTGAGGAATTTCAAGAGGTTCTAATGGCTCCTACACTATTTGGCCTTGAGGATAAGTGTAGTACAGAGTAAAAAGTTATTTTTGAGTTTTAAGTAGTTCCTGAAAAAAAAGAAGGTTTTCTTACAGAAAGTGGTGGGCACGGATTAGTTAAAGGACAACAGAGTATTTCCCAAAGCAAACGTTGTTCTTACCATAACACTTGACGTCATGGAAAAATAACTGCACTTTGAATGAGTTCAGAAAAACTGTTTCTTTTAATAAGCTAATTCAAGCAGCCACTCAAAACATGGGGTAGAGGTGATGTAAGTCTGCAATGCTGTCCACATTATTTGTACAAACCTTTGGTTATAATGTCATTTTAAAATTCCAACTATATAAACCTGATGAAAGTAAGTTTTCAACTTTAATTACAAATGTTGTGGCTACACAGTCGTTGATTTTAGGAAGAACATTTGTAACTGCAGCTATTATATGACATAATGGTCCTTTGACAACATCCGCTTATTACACAGCTTATTTAAAATGTAAAAAAAGCTGATGTTTCGGAAATGATTCACATTTGACTATGAAACAATGTTGCCTTTTGACTTAAAAATATTCTTACTTTCTGTTTTCAGAAGAGAGACTTTTGGGTAGGTAACTGGCCTATAATGATTCTAGGAGTTGATATAATTGTATGTACTGTTTTAAATTGCTTTGTGATTAAAAGTGATGTAGAGAATTAAATAATTGTAGTAGTCATAGAGGTAGTGTAAGTGTGCCTCATAGTAAGCAGTATCAGTGTCATAGGAAATGTGGAACATGAGTGAGCAAGAAGGGTGAGATATTACTAGTACAGGATTGTGAAAGTGATCTTGAACGTTTTCTTTCTGAAAGTTGCGGAAAAAGAAAATGACGGGATTTGCTTAGAAGAATTCCAAGAGTTATAAATGGCTCTTACACGATTTGGCCTTGAGGAGAAGTGCGGTAGAGAGCGAGAAGTCATTTATTGTATGTAACATATTTGTCAAAACGATGGAGCTTTTCTTTCAGAAAGTGGCGGGCTGAAAATAATAACAGCACAACAGAGTATAAGCTGTTCATAGGACATCTTTCGACGTCATGGAAAGTAAGTTACTTTTAAGGAGTTCTGATTTCTGATTGGTTATGCTATATGGGTTTTTTAAACACAATCATTTTGATTGTGTTTTTTTTCCCCGCTGTTATATGATGAATACCTTCAACTCACTGTTTTTAGTGAAATTTGATATATTTTGAGAACAGCAAAAATAAACTGTTTAACATGTATAATTAATTCTGTACTTTGTATAGTGAATTTTAATTTGTACTCGTCTTATCTCATGCTCACTCATCTTTTACTACCTTCTATCAATCCTCCTTACATACTCACATTGCCTTTTGTTTTATTCTCTTTCACCCTTGCTGTCTAACTCCACTTATCTTTCAACCTTTGTTTCCCTAATCCAACTCTGCTTTTTTCTTTTCTCCCTTGCACCATTTTTCAGCTTTTAGACCTTCTGCTTCGCTTGTCTTTTCCATCTTTCCTCCCTTTGTTTTCTAAATTAAATATCTGTGGGTTCTCCTTTTTTGGTGCAATCAGTTAGTATAACTCACCCTCACTCATTTATCTTTCTTTGTTGCCTCACTCAGTCTGTATCTGACACGCTTTCCTTCACTTCCTCTGTCTCCTCTCTCCCTCACTCTCTTTTCCTTATTCACCCTTTCCTTATATAGTTTACCTTACTCACTTTCTTTTAGTAGCTTACACAACTTCAATTTAGTTTTCTCTTTTATCCTTGTTTTCTGTCACTGAAAGTATCTTCCTTTTTTTCTCTTAGTAATTTACTCTATTACAATTTCTTTTTGTCTCTGACTGTCTATCACCGTTTCTTTCTCTTTTTTTTCTGCATGTTTATCTCTAACTTTATTTCTTTGTAAAATTGGATGATTTTCAATCTTTTCCCTTGTCTTTTCTAATTTTTAAATACATGTTTTAATATTTTTCAAATTTTTGTTCTTTCTTTCACAGATTGAAAGTATAAAAATAACAAGTGACTAAGTTAACGACAATTATAAGGTAAGTGTTTTGTACTCTTTTCGTTACATTTCTATCACATTTAACTTCTATTAGTTCCACTGCTTCATTTCTTTAACCCTCAGTTTCCTGCCTTTGCTACTTCCCTCATTCCTTTCTCTATTACTTACTTACTTTACTCCTTCCACTCCTTTTCTCAGTCCCTCTGTTCTCATAGTTCCTCACTCCTGTTCACTCACTCCGTCTCTATTACTCTTACTGTCTCTGACTGATCACTCTTTCACTACTTGTTCATTATGCTTTCTCCCTGTAGTTCAAGCACACTATGTTATTTACATTTCTTTGCTGTTTCAATTATTCCTTTTCTCTCACTTCTTCTTTTCTGCTTTCTGTTTTTTCTCTCTGTTATTCCACATGTTTTAACCTTAGTCACTGTCATACATCTTGTTTTATTCCTATTTACTTTCACTCACTCTTTTCTTAACACTTTCCATCAGGGTTGTTCTTTTAGTCCAGTTCTATCTCTACCTCTCATTCCACATCCTTTACTGTTTTTCTTCTTAATTTGAACATTCACTCATATTCTCCAAGAAACTCTTGTTTATTATTCTTCTACTCTCCTTTTTTTCTTTCACTTCCTTATCTATTTTGTGTTTCTCAATTATACCCTCTTACATCTTTTCTTTGGTAAATAGATGTATTAAACAGTATCTCTGTGTTACTCCATCTGGCTGTCTTTCTTTTAACATTACTCTCTGTTTCCTTCCCTTATACTCACTCTTCCTTATATTTTTTCTGTGTATTTTAACTTTACAGAAATACACAGTCACTGGATGTTGTCATCAGTGATGTCATCAGTGATGTCATTAGAGATGTCATCAGTGATGTCATCAGTGATGTCATTTGAGATGTCATCAGTGATGTCATCAGTGATGTCACTGACCATGTCATGAATGATGTAATATGTGACATGATCAGCAGTGGATTGCGGGTGCGCGATATATAGTTAGTACAACTAACTATATATGCGAATTTCAATGGTTTTGTGTGAGTAAAATAAGGTTTTGTAAATGCTAATTCCTAACTATGTGGTAAATAAATAAATAATACCTCTATTTTTGAATGGATAAATGAATAACAGATAGCTCAATAAATAAGAGTCAAGATTCGAGGTAGTAGGAGTTTTGCAGGTTTAATACAGCATAAGGACAGGAACAGGACAACCTGCACAGGAATAGGATGGCAGCGCTGCCGGGGGCAGGATCGGAATCGGCGTAACATTTAATAACAGTGCACGATCATATATACTAAAACAGTTGCATTACGATACATATGATAGGCGGAGCAGTGGGTGTGGTCAATAGCAGTCGCGAAAGATAAGGGTGAAAGTAGGTGTAACAGGGGCGTATACATAGACATGTGATGCAAACGTAACAGAATATGTCATGAATGGGGCGGAAACATGGAGGGGGCTACCTAAGGAGCCGGGACCTCTGACCTAATGGTGCGCGCAAACTGGCAATGACGTGTTACTAGAAGAAGCTGGGGGCTACGAACTCTGTGCTAGGAGCAGAGACTGAAGTCTGGAGAGTCAGGGCGACATGTACCTAAGCAGTATCTAGTATCTGATGTTTAGAGAACATGTTGATATAAACTAAGAGTCAGGAGGGGAGAGGCTAACGGACTCTAAGACTGGAGCATGCATTATTCTACATGTAGTGCGTGATGAAGAATATTAAATGACCATTAAATGCAGTATTTCTCTTACATGGAGACGTAAAGGCTAGACAATGACGGAAACTATTGATGCGATTCAGTAACTTAGGAATGCAGAGAAGGAGGGCTGGACTGATAACTAGAATCATAACATACTCTTGGCAGACTCAGAGGCAGAGCCAGGCTGAACCGGGCACTGTGAGGCAGGAAGTAAGTGAAGGGTCAGGATACAGGTGGGGGCTGTATCGCTCCTCAGCGAGGCTCAGGAGACAGAAGCTGAATCTAGTGTCCAGGCCCTTTTGAGGCCTAGAAACGGGGACTTTACAATGAAATAACGTGCACACTGAGAAACGTGGCAACGTAGCTTTACATAGGTCGGATATTCGTAGTAGTCACGAGAACTGGAAATTGGCATACTAGAGGTGGACACAAATATAATTGCGTCTTTAATCGAACATGGGGAATACATATGCATATTAATCATGCACACATAACATATGATGGAGGACGCGTAGGGACACAGAACATGGCAAAATTTACTTTTCCACATTCCCTCCTTGTCACTACGTTTCCATCAGGAAACATCAATATTCATGATACCATCTATCATTTCATACAGCATCAATTGTTCGTCTCGAATTTTCTTGGAACGGGATTTAGAACGGGACTTGGGACTAGGAATACAAGAGGTAGCACAAATGCCGCAAATCGCAGGGCCACATTGTATACAGAGGCAGCAGCTGAATATGATCGCTACTGCAATACCTAGAAAGGACAAAACTTTCCATCCCCAAGCGGAAATTATATTCCAGAACCAACCGGACCATGTCCAGGTGCCTGGGTCTTGGTGTAACAGATGGGCAATTTTATGGAGTCTGGTTATAGCTGAATAAACAGACGGTGCGTTATTTGGAATGAAAATGCAGCAACTAGATCCGATGACTCTACAGGCCCCGCCCCTATCGGCCAATATGACGTCAAGGACGAGACGATTTTGCAAAACGACAAATCTCATAGCAGATTGCTCTTCAGTTAAGTTACCTAGAGCAGAGGCAGTCTCATTGACTACTGCTTCAAGGGTTCTGGTTAACCTACGAATTAGCTTACTATTCTGGATAGGTCCTATAAAAAAGAAGAAACCTCTATTGAAATCTGTATACTGTTCTAGAGCAGTTTCAGTATAATCGACAATCGGGGACTCCCTTCTATGTCTAATGTGTACTAGACGTGTGTTTCTGTGATAATCAGATGGAGCTAGGAAAACAGGTGGCAGTAGGAAGGCAATGTGACAGGTTCCCTCCCAATCGAGGGGCAGACGAACATATGCGGTTTGACCACAAATAAAATAAGAATGACGTGAAGCTTTGAAAATAGATTTCCTACTGTCACTATACTTGACAATAGTAGTACAATCGCTGTGTCCTACATGTACGGAACCATTATTTCTAACACATAATTCGCCTTTGACTGGTAGTACTGAAATAGCAGGTAAGTCTGGAGTGGAATCAGACTGAACATTCAGGACCATGAAATTCGAAGAATAATTTCCTAAATTGTAAACTTCGTTTTCTAGATCTAACCCTGTTCTGTGGGGAAGACCTTGCTTGTCTGGGAAACATGTACTGTTAAGAAAAGACATATCTGTTGAAGATGGCGTTAACGTGGACCATGCTCCACACGAACCATTATGTGAAAATGGATAAGGAAAGAGTGGCAGAACTCCCTTCGGTGTCTGGAAAGGGGGGAGTCGACCACACACCCAACAATTAGTGGCATTGCTGGTCTGGTGTGAATAATGTAACATGCGGATAAAAGAATTGTTACGCATAGCGAGGCGGTAAGAGAGTTCATGAGGAGGCAGATCACTAAACGTGTGCTCTACTGTAACATTAGAAGACTTATTTACATGAGAAACTGGAAAATACAGATAAAATGCATAACTGGTGCATGAAATCATAATACTGAGAAATAATATGAAACATAGGAAAACGATACATCGGATTGAGTTTTGACTAACTCTCTCACTATGGGGGTCCATTTTATACATGTCAGAAACCGGTCTAACCGTTTCACCTAGGGGAGGACTTAGACAATCAAACTGGCTGACTTATTTTACTAGACCTTAATTTCTTCTTATACTCCTGTTGCGGAGTTTTCTCTAACAGGGAGGGTGCATTATCATTGTCTTTTGCGGGACAGTCCTTAAGAATAGTACTTTGGCAATCCTTTAAATCCTCGGAAATGTTCTTTGAAACTGGTTTCAATCCATAAAATTTCTTGATGTGCGAAAGATGCACCCAGCCTTTGCGTCCCTCCAACTTCACGGCTGTGCGGGTGGCCAGGAGGACCTGTCGGGGCTCCTTCGAGCGAGGCTCCAGCGGACTTGAACGATCGAAATTTCGCACTAGGACCATGGATCCGGGAACGATTTCATGCGGTGCCACCTCGGTATTGTCTGGAAATGCGGCGGCAACCTGTGAACGACAAGAGTTGAGGGCAGACATCAAGGAAGCTAGGTAATCTGTCAGCATATTACTTGAAACATCGGTAATACTTCGGGGTCTAGGAGTACCCCACATGTTAGGGGGGCGGCCGAAAACGACCTCATACGGGGACAGACCTGATCTGGAATGTGCGACCATGCGCATGTAGAACAGGGCAACCGGCAGAGCTACTAGCCAGTCCACACCTTTCTCTTGACAAACCTTCGCAATTCGAATTTTCAGGGTCTGATTATGTCTCTCTACGAGACCAGCTGCTTCAGGATGGCGTACACAATGGAACTTCCACTGGTACCCTAACAAAAGGGACACGTGTTTCATGAGTTCAGATGAGAATGGCTGGCCGTTGTCAGAATATACGACCCTAGGGAGTTCATAACGGGGGAAGAACTCACGAACCAACTGCTTGGCAGTAGTCGTGGCTGTGTAATCTGGAACTGGATATGCCTCTGTCCACCTGGACAAAGCGCATACAACTACAAGGACATACTTGAAACCTCGACATCGCTCCATCTGAATGTAATCCATCTGGAGGACTTCAAAAGGGTGGTCAGGGGGCTGGAATCCACCTTGTTCCACCGGGACACTTTTACCTGGATTAAACTGACAACATATCATACAGGTATGTACTTTCTGCTTGGCTGCAGCTCGTAAATGCTTGTTGAACCAAATATTCTGGATACTGTCTAACATAGCTTTTTCTCCTAAATGTGCTGGACTATGTGCGGTATTAATAATGACTTGAACCATAGAGTCGGGGAGAAACCATGTGGCTTTACCCTTCGTTAACCATCCTTGATCTGTCTGGACCCCTCCTTGTTCGGACCATTTCTTGATTTCTTCAGGAGTAGCATGTAACTGTATGTCTATGACATCTTGAGTGGGGTCTTTAACTGTCATACATGTAGTCGGATCTGGAGTGTGTGTCGGTGTCTTATTAACTGGAATGTCTGGTGTCTGAGCTGTAAGCTTGGCTGTGCGATCTGCTAGATCATTACCCTGGGAAATAATGTCAGTAACCTTCGTATGTGCTTTGCACTTCATGATAGCAATGGATGTCGGTAAGTGTATTGCATCTAACAGAGCTTGAATAAGGAGACCATGCTGAATCTTGGTTCCATGAGAAGTCATGAAACCTCTCTCCTGCCAGAGCACTCCGAAGTCGTGTACAACTCCAAATGCGTAACGTGAATCTGTGTAAACATTAACTTTCAGGTTTTTAGCGTGTATGCAGGCTTGAGTCAGAGCAACTAGCTCTGCTGCTTGAGCAGACAGGGTGTCAATACGGTGTGTTTCAATAACTTCGGTGTCGGTAGTCACTGCATACGCGGCTACTAGTTCTCCTGTACTTGTTCTCATACATGAACCATCCACATAAAGTGTCAGGTCGGGATCTGGTAATGGAATATCTGTCAGATCTTGTCTTGGCTTTGTCATGATGTTAACTACTTCCACACAGTCGTGTGTGGCAGGATTCAAATTAACTGATGGTAACAGTGTGGCAGGGTTTAAAACGTTGCAGCGTCTGATTTCTATGTGTGGCTGGAACAGTGTCAGTTCATAACCTGTTAAACGTGCAATTGTCAAGTGCTGAGTTTGTGTTCGGTTTAAAAGAACTTCCACGGAGTGTGGAACTTGTACTGTCAGGGAGTGTCCTAACACTATGGAATCACTTTGTCTGATGGCTAGTGCTGTGGCTGCAACTGACTTGAGGCACGCAGGCAGAGCCTGGGCTACAGGATCTAATGTGCTCGAAAAATAAGCACAGGGCTTGTATTGTCCTGCTTGATCTTGTGTGAGAACAGATAATGCTGTACCTTCACGTTCAGTGACGAAAAGTGTAAAAGACTTACTGTAGTTCGGTGTTGCTAGAACTGGAGCTTGACATAGGGCTTTCTTTAACTCATTGAAACTAAGTGCATGTTCAGATGTCCAAGGGAGGACAGTCGATACGGCTGCCTCCTGTGTCGTTAACTGTATCAGTGGTTTAGCTAGAAATGCATACTGAGGAATCCATTGTCTGCAGTAAGAAGTAAGGCCGATAAAAGCACGTACCTCCTTCTGGGTCTTGGGCTGAGGAAGACTCGCTATTAGCTGGATACGGTCAGGTGTCAACTGCCTACCCCTCTTGGACAGTAAGTGGCCTAAGTAGATCACTTGCTGGACACAGAATTGAAGCTTCGAAGGGGACACCTTGTGCCCCATCTCGGCTAGGAAGTACAAGACTGTAAGGGATGCTCGCTCGCAAGCACGTTCAGAACGGGCTGTGATCAGTAGATCATCGACATACTGGAGCAGGGCAGTGTCAGTTGGCATGTGAATGTTGTCTAGTTGTCTCTTGAGTGCTTGACTGTAAATACTAGGACTTTCTGTGAAACCTTGAGGAGCTCGTGTGAACATATAGCTCCTTCCATTTAAACAAAATCCGAAAAGAAACTGGCTGTCTGGATGAATGGGGACACTGAAGAACGCGTTCTTGAGGTCTATGACAGTAAAAAATGAGGCTTCTGAATCAATGGCTGTCAATAGGGAAGAGATATCTGGGACAACTGGATACTGGGGAATAATACATTTATTAAGCTCTCGAAGATCAATCACTAAACGATATACTGGAGGTGCATTTGGATCAGTACGTTTCATGACAGGAATGATCGGAGAATTACATACATTGGAGTCAGTTTCTACAACTACTCCTTGAGCCATGAGCTCGTCAATAATTTTGGATAAGGCTGCTACAGCCTCAGGTGGCAGTCTGTACTGCCTGATTCGTGGTAACACTACACCTGGCTTGAGAGTCACACGATGGGGTGTGATTTGCATAAAGCCAACATCAGTTGGACCTTGCGCCCATAGATGCTGCGGAACATTGGACAATCTGGGATCAAAATCTCGTAATACATAGTGACCCTTGAAGTCGCGTAGGAACAATCGTATTCCCTCTGGGGAACAGCATATAACTGCACCTAACTCTTTCAGTGTTTTAATGCCTAATAGATTTTCTGGACATGACTTAGTAAGTAACAGATCAGTAGTGCGGGACAATGGACCTACTTCTAGAGTAACTGGCTTTGATATTTCATTTACAATAGGTTTTCCTGAAAATCCAAGGGAAACATTTCTAGAGCCTGAGAGCGGAGCCCCTGGAACTTCGGCGTGACTTATAGTGGTCCTACTTGCCCCTGTATCAATCAGAAACTTTCTGTCTTTCCCTAATACTTGACTATGAACATAGGGACCTTCTTGATCTACAGGTATCTCGATGAGAGGCAAGCCTACCTCCCTCTCCAGGCTGTTTCATGAATATGGCTGATACTCTGGATACTCGGACTGCGCATACTGGTACATCTGTTGTGTAACATGCTGTGTTGCAGCAATAGGCTGCGGTGCTGTAACTGTCTGTGGTGCATTCTGTGGCTGAGAAGTCTGTGAAACTTGCTCTTGTCTAGGCGGACGTGGTCTTTCTTTAGTCTTACCGGTAGCTATGTTGTGTTTCAGAACTGCACACTCGTTTATAAAATGACCTGGCTGTTTACAATAATTGCAGTTCCCTTTAACGGGAGCTGCAGGATGACTGGCTTGATTTGGTCCCCTCTTCTGACTGTCTTGAGGAACAGATTGTGCAACTAGTACTTTCATTTTCGTGTCTTTCATACGTTTTCTCTCGTGATCTTGCTCTTCTCTGATTCTATTCTGGTGATATTGAAGCATCTGTAACATCTGGGATGGGGTATTAGCTTGCCAGGTACTTTCGACTTTCAAAACTCGATTCTTAACTTGTGGACTTGAATTCTCGACTAGTTTAGTAACAAAAAGATGAGGGTATGACTCGCTACTCGTCTTGAGGCCACTGTTTATAATAAAACATTTTTCAAATCTAGAGTAAAAATCACTAATATCTTCGTCTTGTTTCTGTTTACATGCTGAGATTGCATCCCAGTCTTCCTTTTTAGTTGCTAATAGTCTGGGCAAAACTTGTATTAATAATTCTGGTAATTCTTTACATTTATCTCCAAGACCGGTACCTGGTACTCGTGCCTTATCTTCAGCTTCTAGGACTGTCCAATCGATCTTTTTCTCTCCCACCTCCCATTCTTTTTCCTTGAGTTTCTCATATACCCCTGCGGGCAACAGGACCTTTAACATTTTAATAATATCTGGATACGTGTATTCTCCCATACGGAGCATGTCTTTTAATTCTCGGTGGAACCCTGCTGGATCTTTATCATGACAGGGAATTAACTTTTTCATCTCTAAGAGTTCCATCTTTGTGATAGGGGTGTAAACAAACACTCGTTGCATTTCACCACCCTCTGTCTTAACTGGATGCACTTCTCGTAACGGATTCTGTCTATCTATGTAAAAGGGTTTACTTTCTGGGGGTGAGACATGAACAAAATGCGGGTTCAAAAACGTTCTGTATTTGTGGCGCTGTTCTAGAATGACACTAATTAAATCAGTACCTAAACCCTTCCATTTATACTGGAGTAACTCGTTCAGGACATCGTGTAACGGACCTGGATCAGAATGTTGATCCTCATACAAAGTAATGAGGTGCTGGATCATATACATACCCACCAGTCGTTGCTCGGCTGGGGGCAATTTCAGAAACATTTGTGCCACTATTTCGTCTGGAAAAGTGGTAGAATCAGTAATCCATCGGACTGCTGATCGGACTAGTTCTTGTTCATGCATGGTACTTAACTCGCTATAACCGATTCGTGATTTCAGAATGTGATCGGTAGCTTGAAATACTTGTTCTAGGGAACCTGGTTCTGGTGCTGGATGATGTAAAACTGACTTGTGTTCTAGGCGTAAATGGCGATCTGGAAATCTAGATTTTCCTACATACGCTATTCTGGCGGGATTCTCGTCCTCTACCTCTTCTGTAGAAGAGTCATTTTCTTTCTCGTTTACTTGTGCTGCCTTACGTTGATCGTGTAACTTTATTATTTCTTTACGGATTTTCTTGTACATACTCTCTATACTACTGATGTTCTTATGCTTACCCTCGGCTATATTATCACTCCACCTTGTCAGGATTTTCATTTCGGCCTGATCTTTAGTCGGGGAATCTTGTTCTCTTATTAGACAATTAATCAGGAACTTTAATAACATGAGCTGGATCTCAGCTTTCCTTTGAGACATGACTTCACTAATACTTTCTGGATCATCCCCTGTACGGATGAAACGATATATTCTGTCTAGATCTTCTTTCATATCTGGTAGGGTGACTAGATACTCGGTCACCTTTCTCACGCGTAATGAATATAAAACCATATTATCCTCGCCTGGGACTGGATCATAGCCACATTCGGTAAGGGCTTTTCTTATTTCTGCAACGGACTGATATCTGGGCGTACGCTGTGACGCTTGTGCATGTAATTCGGCTAACGTTAAACGCTTGTGTGGCGGCGGGGTTCATGGAGGACCTCCCCCCGCGGCCCCTAAACTAGAGTCGTCTACTGATGCTCTTCGTCCTGGCAGAGTGGGAAATGGAAATGCAGGCTGGACTTGTATGGCGGGCTGGACCGGGGGTACCGTAACAGGTACTCCGGTGTCTGGAGGAGCGGGAAGTGCCTGATTTACAGGGACTGGCGGAGCGGGATTTGCATATTCTGGGACTGTGTCGTCCAAATAGGACGAAATAAAAATATCAGCTGCGGTTGGTTTGTGACGTAGCTTGAGCGGAACTAATGGTGGCGGGAAATTACTGGATGCCTCCGGGGTCGCTTTTGGCAAGCCCTCGGCAAGAAGAGGATACATACCCTTAATGAGGGCATGCCTCTGTCTGTCTGACTGTTCTGTTTTAACTCGTTCACCTATCTCGATTAGTTCCCTTTCCTGGGCTCGTTCCAAGGATTCTCTACTTAGTTCTGACTTTCTGATTTCTTTTTCGGTTCTTTTATGAGATTCTTTGCGCCATAACTCAATGGCATCTTTCTGTGACTGTCTGGCTTTCTTTTTCCATAATGCTTCTTCTACTCTCATGATGCACTCGGCATCCCATGTACTCGATACGGGCCATCTATACTTTTCTTCTAACTGTTTGGTATACTCTACCCATAAATCTAGATATAGTATGGCACTTATGCCATGCTTTTGATACATAAAATGACCTGGACTGTCCCTAGGCGGGACAGGAACTGCTTCTTCTAGCAGACCCTTTCTAGTTTTTAACTGACGTAATCTCGAAAAGAGGGACATTGCAAACTTGAATCTGAACACAATACAATACACGAGGAACAATAACAATTGAGAAAACAATTCAGGCATACCACGACATTGAAAATACATTGAATAACATTATGAAGCAACAGTTCGGACAGAATACTACCTGGAACACTGAGAACAGAAACACATGAATTTCTCGAGAACGGAACAGACTAGAATTACTGGATGCGCTGCTGAAACAGCACGGAACATACCGGTCCCATAAAGGGACGCATCAAGGCCCGTATCCACCTAGGTGAACACTTCGTTTCAGATCTGCGTACCCAGACCCATCGGACCAGAGACAATTTAGATTGACCCTGTCTAGATACTACCCCAGCAACGGTACTCACCGGGCAGCAAGAACGGAAGGCCTCGGACTGGACTGGACTGCTTTGAAGCCGGACGGACGAACTTCGGACTTCTGTTACGGGTGGGCCTCCGGATACCTCGGACCTTGGACTCTCGGCTTGGGCTCTGGTCGGGACTCGCCGCGTTCCTCCACCGTCTCGTCTGGATGCTGGACCGCCTCCTCCGTCTCCTCCGTGGGCCTGAGGGATACTTGAAGCAGAAATATCTGCCGGTGCGCAGAAGAGTTCCGTCACAACTGCAGAGGGTCAGGGGGCCGGCGTGGCTTCACCGACGCGTGGGGAAAGGGCAAGTCCCTATTCGGGCGCCATTATGTGGTAAATAAGTAAATAATACCTCTATTTTTGAATGGATAAATGAATAACAGATAGCTCAATAAATAAGAGTCAAGATTCGAGGTAGTAGGAGTTTTGCAGGTTTAATACAGCATAAGGACAGGAACAGGACAACCTGCACAGGAATAGGATGGCAGCGCTGCCGGGGGCAGGATCGGAATCGGCGTAACATTTAATAACAGTGCACGATCATATATACTAAAACAGTTGCATTACGATACATATGATAGGCGGAGCAGTGGGTGTGGTCAATAGCAGTCGCGAAAGATAAGGGTGAAAGTAGGTGTAACAGGGGCGTATACATAGACATGTGATGCAAACGTAACAGAATATGTCATGAATGGGGCGGAAACATGGAGGGGGCTACCTAAGGAGCCGGGACCTCTGACCTAATGGTGCGCGCAAACTGGCAATGACGTGTTACTAGAAGAAGCTGGGGGCTACGAACTCTGTGCTAGGAGCAGAGACTGAAGTCTGGAGAGTCAGGGCGACATGTACCTAAGCAGTATCTAGTATCTGATGTTTAGAGAACATGTTGATATAAACTAAGAGTCAGGAGGGGAGAGGCTAACGGACTCTAAGACTGGAGCATGCATTATTCTACATGTAGTGCGTGATGAAGAATATTAAATGACCATTAAATGCAGTATTTCTCTTACATGGAGACGTAAAGGCTAGACAATGACGGAAACTATTGATGCGATTCAGTAACTTAGGAATGCAGAGAAGGAGGGCTGGACTGATAACTAGAATCATAACATACTCTTGGCAGACTCAGAGGCAGAGCCAGGCTGAACCGGGCACTGTGAGGCAGGAAGTAAGTGAAGGGTCAGGATACAGGTGGGGGCTGTATCGCTCCTCAGCGAGGCTCAGGAGACAGAAGCTGAATCTAGTGTCCAGGCCCTTTTGAGGCCTAGAAACGGGGACTTTACAATGAAATAACGTGCACACTGAGAAACGTGGCAACGTAGCTTTACATAGGTCGGATATTCGTAGTAGTCACGAGAACTGGAAATTGGCATACTAGAGGTGGACACAAATATAATTGCGTCTTTAATCGAACATGGGGAATACATATGCATATTAATCATGCACACATAACATATGATGGAGGACGCGTAGGGACACAGAACATGGCAAAATTTACTTTTCCACATATGGTCTATAACCTATGGTTTTTTCAGTGAATTTTCAAGGTTTTGTAAATGCTAATTCCTAACTATATATGGTCTATAACCTATGGTTTTTTCAGTGAATATATATATATATATATATATATATATATATATATATATATGTTCAACTTGGATCAAATTACACAAACAAGCTCCTCAACAATAAAAAAAGTATAGCAAAAATAATGATGAATGTAATGTTGCAAGAGTCACATTGCTCCAATAAAGCCCCCCTTTACCACCAATCAAGAAAACAGAAGTACAGTGGACAGAACATTTCTCACCTAATTAACGACAAAACTATGGGTGTAAATGTTTGAGGATGCTGAATAAGTCAATCGAGAGGAACACCTGTAGATGACTATGTCCACTATTACCGATAACTTGAGCACAACTTAGCTACACAAAACCTGTTCAACTATTGAACACTAAAAAAGTGGCCCTTTTGCCTTACGGTTTGATCATTTGTAACAACATAGAATACCCTGTTACTGAGATATAAAGGAGTCACATTTTTGAAATTGTTCTATGCACTTGGGGGTCAGATTTACATAAACTTCCATTTGCAATCTCCTATAGCAAATTGTTGAGATTCTCTATTAGGAAATCACAAACAGCTATTTAGAACTGTGTGTTTTACACTCTTTGCAATTTCCAATCAGTCGCAAGGATGCTGCTCCATCAATATTCATGAGGCGGTCGCAATTTGCAAACTGCAAACCCCAGTTGTGATTCACTAATAGCTTACTGAATCTCGCATAGGGCTTTGTACACCTAAAATGCCTTTTTCAGTTCGCAACTGGCCCGATTCTGCAAATTGGGCCAGTTGCGAGCTAAACAAAAACTTTGTTCATCTGGCACTCTTTCTTTTTTTTTAAAGTGCATTCTTTATTTTAGGAAATGGTCATCGTTGTGAGTTCACTGCGACAGTGAATATAGTGGTGTGGTTCAGAACTCTTCGGAGTATCTGTTTGTGTGTGGATTTCTCACACGAGCAAAATGCCGACACTGTGCAATGTCATATGATGTACCTATTCAAACAATAAGGATTGAGCACACATGGCTTCCATTAGATGAACTGAGACCAATAACTTATTCCAGATTTCAAAACTGAATGACTGCAGGATGGTAACGACTTTCTGTTGATTTTTCCTAGAGCCAATAATCAAATGTGAGGAGCGACTAGTCCTCTACTCCTGCAGAACTATTGAACCATCAGGGCTGCGTTTCTATGAATGTTTGCTTTACATTTCGGTCCATCGTTGCATTTTACCTCTCATCAACAAACGACATGTTAACAATGAATTTGCTTCGTAGTGCGGAGCTGCTACTGGTTGATAATGTGCAATCAAATTTAAATTAGACATAAGACACAATTATATTCTGGTAAAGGTTTATTTTGAATTCCCTAGTATCGAGACATATTATGATCTGTGTTTAAAGATGTGCCATGGATCAAAAGCTGTAATTAGAAAATGCTATTTGAAAGCGCGGAGCCTCATGCAGCCATCCTTTGAACCGGATGGGTCCCTGGCATATGTTGCTGCTGTTTTACTGTAGTTGTTCGAGCTTTGTACCATAACATTATAAATAAGCAGACCAAATGCAAACAACAATAAAATAAAGAGCGATTTGAGTTGATGGAATAATGCCTCTCAATGCATTCCTGAATGCGCGCGTATACATGATCATTAACCCTTCCTTGGCATGGCCGCGGTGTGAGTTCACATTGTATAAATGTCGCGCGAGACCTACATGAATCACATTTTCTTGTGACACAACAATGTCATAATATTCCTACAAAAATACTCAGCTTGTTTTAATGATATACCATGAGCATAAAATAGAGGTGAGTGAGCCAACTAATTAACATAGGCATAGATGCATCAAGCTAAACACCGCTCGCAAAGGGGCAGATTCTCAGAATCTGCCCCTTTGCGACGGGTATTTTTGCATTTGGGATGCATCATCCCAAATGCAAAAATATAATTTTAAGAAATCGCAAAATTGCGATTACTTAAATTGCTATTGCATTTAAGGAATCTCAAATTGAGATTCCTTAAATGCAATGCATTAAAGTAACAAAATTAGCGATTTCGCTAATAGGGGGAGCAAATTACCATGAAGTTGAACTTCATGGTAATTTGCAAAAACTTTGAAAAATGCACTAAAGTGCATTTTTCAAAGTTCTATTTTACACACAAACATGCAATTAGGGCATGTGCGTGTACAAGATGTACCCATATGCAGATTTCAGGGGTGCAACGGGGTGTCCTTTTGACACCCTGGCACCCTTGAAATTGCAATCTCAATTTGCGATTCTCTAATTGAGAATCGCAAATTGAGATTGTCTTCCCATTCATTCCTATGGGCCTCTAGGTCCATAGGAATGAATGGGGAGGTATTCCTTAATTGCGACTCGCAATTTGCGAGTCGCAATTAAGGAATTTTAATAAATCACTATTTTTTAAGCGAGTTCTTCATGCATAGCCTTTTGCTATTCCTTATTAGCAAATCCTTATTTTTCGCTAATAAGGAATCGAAAAGTGGATGCTTGATGAATCTATGGGATAGAGAGCTGAGCCAGAGTCGTGCCAAGGGTCTGCCTTGCCCTTAAAATATGTGACATGTAAATCATGCAAGAAACATCATGTAAATGCATTATGTAGCATCTTCAAATGTACATCTTTAATATGTGGAAGCCTTTTTCCTTAGTACCTCAGATTATATAATACTGAATTGAGAGGTATTATTAAAAGTGATAGTAAACATGAACTAAAAAAACATTCCTCACCCCACAACAAGGCCATTAGTGAACTAATGCAAGGCAGCTGTCAGTATACTCAGTGGCTAATTTATAAAAAAAGAAAAAAACATAAGTGTAGGGGTTCTCCTCAGGAGGCAGCTTGTGTCAGCCCATTTCTCCTATTAGCACTGCCTAAAACAGAACCAACTACTAATCATGAAAGTGAGAGAGGTTCTGGTGTAATGGTCAGAGCTGCGGACTTCGGAACTGTGGAAGCAGGTTAGGGTCTCGGTGTCAGCTTAACATCGTATGATTCTCAGCCAATCACTTAATCTCCCTGTGCCTAGCATAAATGAATGTGTCCTTAACTGGTGCTCATGAAAAGCGCTGGGTTTGATGACCGGAAACCACTGGCTCAAATTTAGCACTGCATGTACTCTACATGTGGTGTAGATTTTCTTTACAGAGCAATAATATAGTCTATTAAACCAAACACAACACACATCTTGAATGGACATATTTTAAGCCACTTTCAAACATGATAATAAAGAAAAAAGTGGTCATGAAGTAAAATACTTGCATAGGATTTTTTGTTTCACATCATGGAATCCAGCCACTAGATGGGAATTTCTTTTTATTGCAAATTTTACATCGAAGTTCACTCCTCTGTCTTTAATTCTTGGCACATGAGCTTGCAGCCTGGGACGGAAGGAAGAAGCCATTGAAAGATCATATAATTGTTGTCTCAAGAGTTCAGGAGGACCCCAAACTAAGCCAGAGCCACACATCTGGACTGGGCCTGGCTTGAGCGTTCAGTGGCTAGCCCACCACTACTGAAAAAACCTTACATTAAAAGATATCTTCAAATATATATTTGGATGGATGAGAATAATTCTGTAGTGTACAAACAAAATGTAATAAAATATAAAATAAATGGACTGGATGAAAGTAGAGAAGGAAATGTCATAGTTATGTGGCGGTGATGCTAATGGACTAAGTGCTTGACTTAGAGTTTTGTGGACCAGTACTCCACCACAAACGTGACAGATAGCCCATCCTCTTTATTGAAAAGTGCATTAGGATATAATGTTCTATCCCTGTCTCCATGTTTATTACACTCTTCGCCCCCTGGTGAATGGAGCCAGTGGTTACTTCAATCCTTGCTCGGCTGCATTCCTTCTGATCTAGGGCAGCGCCGCTCTGCCAAAGGCCTCTGAGGCCACCATCCAAGTAGTTGCAGCATGGCCACTTTTTCCTTACAGCTGCTCCTCGGATGGGCTCTTTTGGCTTCAGTTTCAGGATGATTACACATTGGATGGGCCTCATGCAAAGTAAAAAGCAGTTGGGGGGACCTCCCCTTCCACAAAGGTAAAGTCAATGACCATCCTCTAATGTTTGACCGTTTGTAACTGGTCCTCTGATTAATCACAAGGCCAACAAACCATAGAAACCCAATCAATCCCCTAGTTTAACAAGTCAATGACACAGGACCCCTGAGCCTCTGCTATCGCTGTTTTAAGAATTATGAAAAGATGAATATACATTTGTGCACAGCTGCAACCATAATCTCATTTTACCCTGCTAAGGGTTATTAAAATAGGACTCTAATTTCTAAATTCACATATGTTTGGAATAATAATCTAAACTCTATTTCCCGAATAAACCAGACCACCCTTTTGCTCCCCTGCTTCCCACAGATCTAATCCAATCCATAGGAACCGACCACCCATTTTCACTCTGAAAGTGCTCAAGAGATAAGCTCCCATCTCCTGATGATACTCCCAAATTAGATCCCCCTTCTTAAACACTCTCAAATTAGATTGTCCTTTATTGAAAAGTACTAACCATCCATTCTCCCTAAACGGATTCTCCCAACCCTCTCCCGCCCGAGCTATTTTTTGCTGCAAACCCATTTATTTAGCCTACCTCACTATTAGTTACTGTGTCATAATCCCTACTTCACACAATCTGAATATTGTTCCCATCACCCCTTCCTCAGCTCTCTGACGAGTCCCACTGCAAGTAGCCCTCTCTTGTGCACTACTGCTTTTGCCCACCCACATTTTCCTTCTCTCTCTCATCCCCCTCACTCTTTTAGGACTCGTCAAAATTACCTCACTACTAACCTTGAAACCATACCCCATTCTCACCAGATCAGGCCCAAACTCCTACAAAATAATCTACCTCTTAAACCTCTCTAAAAAAGTCTGCTAAGAACTTCAAGCACAGGTTCCTCAAGGAAATACCCGAAACTGTCCTTTTGGGAAAATACTTTTGTACATAGAACAAATGCTTAAAGACTGACCTTATACTCTACTCCACGAGATGGTGTAACTTCTTCATCAACCATCTAAACATATGTTGCTCCATTAGAATCTCCTACTGGCATAAATTCCTGAATAGCCCATCAACCATGCTGAACACAGAAGTCTTTGGCTCCACTGAAAACAACAGAAACATTATAATCCAATCATCTGACACCAACCTCCAAAATACAGTGCACCCTGCCATATTGGCTGTCTAGGACCTACTGTAGCGGTGTTTTATGTGTATGAAAAATTGAGTTTTAGGCTCGACAGCAAGTTTATTTTGTCAGGTCGAACTGGCAATTTAAAACTGCACTACAGGCAGCAATGGTAGACCAGAAATGTGTTTTAAAGGGCTACTGGAGTGGGTGGCACAATGAGTGCTGCAGGCGCATTAGTAGCATATAATGTACAGGCCCTGGGTGCATGTAGTACCATCTCCTAAGGATGAAGAAGTACATGAAATTGGCCAATCAGTGTAGGTCAATGTTCTAGGGAGAGAGCACAAGCACTTTAGAGCTGTCATAAAGTGCACAGAGTCCTAAAGCCAAACAACAAACTTAGGAAAAAGTAAAAGGGATTTAGGCAAAAGGTTTGGGGGATAACTACCCAAAGGTGTCAGGACTAACAGGAATCATGGAACATATGCAGCTGGTTACATAAAAATTAACAGTTCTAAATGTACATGCTCACATTGAGGTGCAAATATAGAGTAAGTCATGTATTTGGGTACAGACTTGTTGGTTGGTCTGAAAATTGCAAGCTGATCATGAATATTTCTAATGCAATCCAGATTGAGGGTGCCAAACTTGCCTTCCAATCAATCAATCAAGGTTTGTTCCAGCTTGGGATTTTGACCCAGATTTGTATCTTTAAGTAAATCAATACCAGGGGTGGTAAATCAAGTATTTTGGAGAAAAACAGGTACTGTACCATGCAGGGCATGGGGCTGATGCAGTTGGAGTTTCCTGGCTTTAGGAAGTCAGTGCACGTCTCTGAGTGCTGCTCTATTCTGTAACCTTTCAAGAATATACAAGAGGTGTTCTGTTGCATGAAAGATTATCGAAATAGCCAAGATATGAGGGCACTAGTGAAATGAGGAAATTCAGGAAAGGTTACTTTTGAGTAGATTAGATTATTTAGTTGAAACCCCACAACCCAGTCAGCCTAGTATTCGAGTGTAAGGTCAGCATCCAAGGTGACTTATACTGCATATTCACAATTAGATCGAGGCCCAAAATAGTAGTTCACCTGGAGGAGGTCAGCCTGTTAAGGGACTGTAATTTCATATTTTCATTATGTTTAGATTGACTTTCCAGTGATTTCTCTTAACTCGGTCATTGATTGCGATGGTATTTATTTTAACCAACGAAGAGGAAATGCCTGGATTTGAGGTTGGTCTTGAATGGTACTTCTCATTACAAACTTCTGAAAAAACTGTATGGGTCCCTGCCAGCAAGATACCTTCTTGGCTAGCTGCGAGGATTGAATCATTGTTCAATAAAACCAGAATTTTCAAGTGTAAAAATGCAAAACCTATGTGCTTGATTTCCTCACTGCAGACCCAGATGGGTAAAGGTTGTATATTTGATCTGAGGAAATGTATCTCTTCTCTGCCACTGACAGCACCTGACATTATTCTGAGCATTCATATACCCATCTTCACACTTTTAGGGTTGCCACCATTTGTTTGATGGCTCTCCACTCCTAGAAACACACATTTGGAGAGCCAATTCAAAGAAACTAGACTAGACAACAAGGTACATTGTCTACATTCGGCAGTCTATAGAAAGTCCTAACAGCCGGATCCTTAGAAGGGTGTGAAATAATTATTGAATAATTACTTCAAACTTCTGTCTTTTCTGCATTCCTATAAACCATAGCACCTTTAGAATATATCCAGTAGGAATTTAAAACAAGGGATTTGTTTTAACAATACCTTGCTCTATATACAAATGAACTGTAACGACTAAACCCCTTCAAATTATAAAACATCATTAAAGTGTGAGGTGAATGCTAAGTATTTACATAAGCTGAAGATTAAACATGAAAATGTTTTTATCATCTTTGATGAAATTCACAAATTGTAAGCACTTGCTAACTATGCAATGAATAGGTTTTGTTCAGAAATACAGATGTATGGTACTGAAAGAAGCAGGTGACTAGAAGAAGTCGTTATTCCAGCAGTAGAACAAAACTAACCTTAATTTTTCTAGATCAGAAACACGGTAAACTATTTTATTTTCCAAACTATGAATCATGAAATTATTGACAAGCTTTGACAAAGGTGATAGGTCTGTGCTAATTTAAGTGAACTGAGGCCACATGTTCAAATATTAGGAATAACTATTTCCTAAGTGCGATTTCCTGTGGATAACAGTTAGGAAATCACTATTTCTAATGTATCAAATACTTTTGAGTTTCATTAGCGATTGATTGTGGGTCACAAATCGACCTACCTGATGAATGTTAATTATTTAGGTTACAATGTGCAACCCATTAGGAATTATAGCCATCACGGGGATGGGGACCTGCTAGGGTGAGCAGACCACCATGTCTGTGATTACTTTAAAGTAATGTAAAAATAAATTCTAAACTCAGCCCCCGTTGTCGTTAAAGAAAAACAAGATGCATTTGAAAAGAAAAAAAGTTTAAACTTGGAAGTTTCCTTTTTTAAGGGGGAACCATTGCTAAGATTTTTTTACCAAACACTCTCAAAGGAGAATTTGAGTTGGTGGTAAAGTGCAAGTGTTTTGTGACCAAATTTCGGTTGCAAAACATTCACACGCACCAATAACAATCAATATTTGGACACCTTAAACACGCTCCTTCCAAATTCTGAATCACAAACCCAAATTGTGATTCTGCAACAATATAACAAATCACAATTCGGGCTGTGTACATCCCAAGAAGCATTTTTCCAATCTCAAATGGGCTGATTTTGCAGATGGAAAAATGCTTCGCACATATGCCCTTTATTCTTTGTTGCAGTGGATGTTCATCTGTCATATGTGTGAATGTTTAAGTACAGTATGCATGTAGATGCAGGTGGAGGCCTTCACTGAGTTAACTCATGTCTGCTACCCTGAGATCATAAACAATAGACTACCTACAATGCACCAAGACCAACAGTCAGTAGCAGCCCGTGGTGGGAGTGCTGCCGGGCGCTGACGTTGGGCAGGGGGGCAGTAAACTGCGAAATACAGCCGCACAGAGGTAAGTACACAAACAAAGAAAACAAATGTTGTTGCGCGCTCTGCATCGCATTTGGCGATGCAGCGCGTGCATCAAAATCACCCAGTAGAAAACCAATGTGATCCTTTACACACTTCAGTTAAGGTATGTCTGTTCATATAGTCATAAATCCATCTAATTGCTGTATTCCTTTTCTGCTCTCTTTGCATGTTTTGGTAGATAATAGTTAAGACACAGGACTCAGGTGTCCGAGTCAATATCCTATCTTACCCAGACTTGACAAAAACTGTGGGGCAGATTTACAAGCCCCTTGCGACACTTTTGCATCATTTTTCCCATTGTAAAAGTGAGGCAAAAGTGGTTCATGGGGTTTGTAAATCTGCCCCTGTGTGTATTGTGTATGTGGGAAAACCTGCATGATGTCTTGATTGAGGAAATAGAAGGTTTCTAAGTGCAACAAACACATCAAAGTAGTTTCTTCCTGAAGGATAATATAAAGAGCCGTCCATCTATCTGAACACATTGGCAGTGAGACAGACAAGATAGTGGGGGCACACTGATATGTACAGACTAGACAGGCAGCAATAATGGAAAGAAGAATGCTAGAAAAAGAGAAGTACTGCGAGATGGGAGCAAAAATAGATTGGTATATTGTTAGAACTGGGGGTCTCTAGTTGGCAGAGGTAGGTACCACTGTCCAAATAGGGACCCTTGCTTCTAGTCACGGTAAGAAGGAACTACTCTTAGATTACCCCTGCTCACCCCCTTGGTAGCTTGGCATGAGCAGACAGGCTTATCAAAGGCAATCTCTAAAGTATTTGTACCAACACTCACAGTAACACAGTGAAAACACTACAAACTGACTCCACAACAGTTTAGAAAAATAAAGGTATTTAATCTAAACTACACAAGACCAAAATGACAAAAATCCAACATACACAGTTCAAGAATATGGTTTCAAAAGTGTTCTTAAGGTTGCGTTAAAATAATCCACAGTTGCGTCCCGTTTTTAGCCAACAGTACCTTTAGATGCGACAAAAGTTCCAAGTGAAAGCTTTAGCGTTGAAAAGCAAGCGATGAGCCACTCCTGAGACCCTGGGGAGGCGATGCGACAACCCCGCTAGATGTAGTGGGCGTGTTGCGGTGACTCCTGTCTGTATGGGGAGGGATGTGATAACTTGCGTGGATTCCGGTGCACAGATTTCGGTGGAAGCGGCTCGCAAAAGGTACGATGCGACAATCTCCGGTGCAGCGACGATTCCCGGCTCAGCGGCGATGTTCTCCTCTTGCGGCCCCTAGATGCGATGGCTCTGTGATGACTCTCGCAGAGACGTGATGCCGTCCGAAAGTAAGCGGTGTAGCGTTCTCACCCAGTGAGGACAGGCTCTGCGACAATACTCGCAGCGATGGTAATGTTCCGCACCGGACTGGTGCGTCCTGCAAACGAAGGATGCGATGACGACGATCTCAGCCTTCGTAGCGGCGGGAAATTCCTCGCACTGACGGGGATGCGCTCCGCAAGAGAGCGATGCGTTAAAACTTGCAGAAAATCTTTAAAATCTTGGTTTCCAGCTTCCCAACCCAGGTACAACTTCCATAGGCACCACAACTGGCCCAAGCACTCTAGGAAGGACAGAACTGTCTTAGCAGAGTTCAGGGAAGCTGGGGGTGAAGTCCTTTTGTTCCTGGGACTTCTTAACAGGGAGCCAGCTCTTCTCAGGCCCTTGGAGAGTCCTTCAAGCAAGGGGACACAGCATAAAGCAAAGTCCTTCCCCTCGCCTTGGCAGCAAAGCAACTGCAGGTCAGTCCAGTGAAGCAACAGCAGGACAGTCTTCCTTCTTTAGTCTTCCAGCTTTCTCCTTGGCAGAGGTTCCTTCTTGATTCCAGGATGATCTAATTTTCTGTAGTCAGGGGTCCTGTATTTATACCCCTAAAAGTCTTTGTTCCCTTTGTGCAGGAGGGCTCTAAGCCCGGTCTAAACCAGTTCTGAGTGTTCCTTGAGCACTTTGTTTTCCTGGCCTCTCCTTTCCTTTCAGAGAGAGGGGCATGGTCGTCAGCCGCCCAGCAGGTGGTGGAGCCAGCATTGTGGAAGGCAGGCACAGCCCTATTCAGGCCCAGGTGCTATCCCCTCCCACCACTCTAGATGCAGATGGAGCTATTCAGCCCAGGGATTGCCCATTCAGTCTCTGGGAGCCACCCAGCCCCTGCCACTCACAAACCAGACAGTCAATTCACAAACAGGCCAGGGCACACAGAAAGGTCAGGCAAGAGAACAGACACTTTCTAAAAGTGCTGTTCTCAAACACAGGATTTAAAAACAACCTTTCCTAAAAGATGTTATTAAATTCTGAGTTCAGGGATACCAGACTTGTATGTCCTATCTTGCTCCTATGGGAATATATGCTGGTAGCCACTGTAGCCAGCATTCCTAATGATAGCCTATGGGGCAAGATAGCCTTACAATCATGAAAAATGAAAATGGCTGTAATTCACTACCAGAACAGGTCACCTGCATTAGAACATGCTCTACCTTTCACATACACTGCTCCCTGCCCAAGGGGGTACCTTGGGCCTTCCAAAGGGGTGACCAATGTGCACAGAAAGGGAAGGGTTAGGCCTGGTCAGTGGGGACACTGACCAGGAGGACATGGCATTTCAAAGACTGCACACAGGCACTGCGGTGGCAGGCCTGAGACACCATTTTAGGGCTACTCATATGGATGGCACACTCAGTGCTGCAGGCCCACTAGTAGCATTTGAATCACCAGCCCTGGCACTCTCTGTGCACTTTACTAGGGACTTCTTGGTAATACAAATATGCCAATCATGGATAACCATTTACAATAACAATTTATACAGGGAGCACTTGCACTTTGACACTGATCAGCAGTGGCAAAGTTCCCAAAGCATCTAAACCAGCAAAAACGAAATCCAGCACAGCATCAAAAATACAGGAGGTAGAGGCAAAAAGATAGGGGGAAACCACGCCAAGGATGCCAGGTCTAACATATATACATAGCCGGAACGATAGACAGGTAGGGAGATGGAAAGAGAATAGTGGTTAGGAAAAGCTCAAATATACAATGAGCTATATATAGACAATTGATAGAGAAAGAACTGTATACATGTTGAAGTCATCGCAATATAGACTGGTAAAATTACACTTAGTGTAACAAAATGACAAATAGACTGTTGAACGAGAGAGTGAAAGAGAATCAATGATACATAGATAAAAAATAAAGCTGAAACGATGTTTTACAAGATGGACAGTCAAAGAGAAAAAGAACAATTATGATGGACAGGCTAGTATTTTGACAGACTAACCAGTGATGAAAGACAGAGTGACAGATTGACACAGAGCTCGAGAAATATAGAACTTAAGTTGAGAGGGAAATAAAATAGACAGTGATAAGCAAATTGAAAGAGGAAAAGGGAGCAACAGATAGACTGAAAGAGAAATAGGCAGATAATACAATAGAGTGCTAGAGATACATAGAAGAATAAGGCCATAGATCAGAGGTCTCCAAACCGGTCCTGGAGGGCCGGATCCATCCCAGATTTTTATCATTACTACATGTATCTCAATGGGGATATCCAAAAAATCTGGCATGGATCCGGCCCTCCAGGACCGGTTTGGAGACCCCTGGCATAGATGTACAGGCAGACTAACTGCAGTAGCAAGAGAGCAGTGCCTCAGTGCCTGCCACTGACCTGCAGCAGGGTACAGTTGGATGTTCTCACCTGCCCAAGTACTTAGCATGTCCCAGGAACCTGCACACCATTTATGCTGTAGCCTGATCAGAGTTTTTCTTTCATGGGATTTCTGCTGACAAATGCATATACAAAAATAACAACTGAAGGATGGAATGCTGAACAATGTCAAGCACCCATCCCCAGTACAGAGATCAGAGCCTAACTCCATTGTGTTGTTGCTCACCACGCCATTCCAGTTTGGACCCAGCTATATGCAAATCAATCTTGACCCTGCTCCCCATTGGAACAGTTCAGTCTGAACTGCCAGGCCATGTCCTCCCCTGACCGGAAACCAGCATTCTAGGACAGGTTCAGGGTATCACCCCTCATAAGCCAGGATAGCTTGATTCCTGTAGCATGGGTAGCATGTGGCCCACGTCTGTACATACCTATCCAATTTAGTATGACAAATGCAAGAAGAACAATTTATGAACGGAATGCAGAACAATGTCAAACACTCAACCACGGAACAGAGATCTGGACCTAAATCCATAGATTTTTTGCTCACCATGCCAATCCAGTTTGGGCCCAGCCATATGCAAATCATTCTTGATCCTACTCCCCATGGGAACAGTTCATTCCGAACTGCCAGGCTAGGTCCTCCCCAGATCGAAATAAAGCATCCTAGGACCGTTTTCGCGGTATCACCAATTATCAGCCAGGATAGCTTGAGTCTGGTGAAATGTGAGCACGGCATGGTGGCATGGTGACCATGTCTGAGCATACCCATAGCACTTAGGACGACAAATGCAAAAAGAATAATTGAGGGACGTAATGCTAACATTGTCAAACACTCAACTCCAGTACAGAGATCTAGGCCTAAATCCATTGGGTTTTTTTTGCTCACCAATTCAGTTTGGACCCAGTCATATGCAAATAATCAGAGGATGATGCATGCAGGTGATCCAGCTGTGTCCACATGAAAGATGTACCCTTACCCTATTTGTTCTGTCTTTCAACCAATTCTGTATTTTTAACAAAGCTAATTGTTCAGTCTTAATTTAGGTGAGTGTTGTTGATAGTGCTGCAATGATAAATGCAGTAATTCCCTACCTCATTTTGAGGATGCATGTGCCAAGGGACTAGAAATAGGCTTTAGATGACCCACATAATGTATGCATCAATGGGCCTCGTAACGTGTGAGGGGCCCACATAATACACATTTATCATTTGGCCTGGTAACGGATTCCAATGGCCACACACAGTGCATGCATCAAATGCATGGGAACAGTGACCATGTACAATCCATGCCTCATTGGGTATAGTAACAGGTATTAGAAGAACCACAGAGTTCATTGAATTGTGGGTCTGCTTGCTCGTTACGAGCTTTGTCTAACGGGTATGACGTCATTTGATGGCTCTTGATGAAACTATAAAAGAACGACATGAGAAAGTATATGGACCAGCAGCCTTAGGGCATTTTTTATGTTTTCAGTTTTTGGAGAAAACTACCATTGCAATACTATTATAATTACCAGGTCTTCAAAAAATCAAGGTAGTTGTAATGAGAGATTCCAAATTTGGAACACTGACGTTCACCAAAGGTTCAATAATATCACAAAAACGTCACTAAAATAACCATGTAACTAACCTGAGAGAAAGATGATCTTGTATTCTCCCTACACATCACCCTTGGTCAGAGCAAAAGACAATGATGGTCTGACTTAAGCCTATGGTTGTTAATGTTTGCATGTTATTTCCACTTTTATAGCTCACTAGACCGATACAAGAAAGGTTATTTCTCTAGAATGCATCCCATCTGAATGAATAAGCCTTTTCACACTTTGGAGAATGACTATTATTTCTTTGCAAAGAAACCTTGCTATGCTTTTTTCCACTTGTGGGCTGCAACAAATGTCATTTGTCTCGCTCCAGCCTTTCTACCTGAGCAACAGCTGCCAACCTTCCAAAGAAGGGGTGCAGAGGACTTCCCGGCGCTTTCAGCGTTTGTAGCAGCCCATGCTTTTCTGCTGTTGACTGTTTTTCTGATGCAGAGTAGAAAACAACAACACATTTACCGGCCCCTTTCAGAATCAAGAAACCCACACTGAGTGGAAGGTGGGTGCAAACTGCTGGCCTCCCCACAAACCGTGAAAGTCTGCCAGAATTTGTGAGGTTCAGGGCTGCTGAACTGACCCGGGCGCCTAGTCATAAAAAGACCTGTGCCAGAAACAAGCAGCTGAAAATGAAGTAATTGCATGTGCCTTCATGGAGCATCTCCAAATAATACATTTCTTTTACCGAATTGCTCATGACTGCTCCTCCTCTTTACACACACCAAAACAAGCAGCCAAATGAAATATCATCCAGGCACAACAAATAAGCTGGACTTATTCGAAAGATATTTGTTCTTGTAAGGAAACCTGCTATGATGCTAAATAAAAATTCCATTTTAAAGCGCACAGATTAAGAGCAAGTAGAACCTTGTCCTCCTCCTCGCAGCAGTGTCAGTTGACTGGAGCTGCAGCCGAGCAGTGCTGAGCGGCGCAGAAGCATAGTAGTTCCATCGGTACGCCTCTGCCCACAACCTCCCCAACCAAATGACACACAGACAAGTATGTTGGGATGAAGAAGTTGCAGGTTTATTTGTAGTACAAATAACAGAATGGGTTAACTGACAGGCGACCCCCTACACCCCGCAACCCCTTGTTGCAGGGCGCCTGAAGTTGAGCCAAAGAATGGACACCAGCGGCCATAGCCCGGTGTGGTACCTGGGAGGAAATCCTCCCACCGGCGGACCTATCGTCCACCCACCCCACCCTCCGGACAAGGGAGAGTTAACTCACACCTTCTCCATCTGGGTGGGGCGTTATCGGCAAGCCCCCGGTTGCTCAGGCTTACAACCGCCCTAAGGACTAACGGGGCGCCGTCGAAACCAAGTCCCCAAGAAGGGCCCCTTGGATTATGTATGACTCAGCATGGTGCGTTTCGCACGGGGGCTTCAGGTCCTGTTCCTGCGCCTCTCCTGTATGGGGATCGCCTTGTAACTCCTCCTGCAACAATAGAAAATAAATACATTATTACTGACCCCGCCTCCCCACATAAATACATTATTACTGACCCCCCCTCCCCACTTCTTCCCTTTTCAGCGGGTGAGCGGCAGGGAGGGGAGCTGAAGAGCGCGGGCCTCACGCACGTCGGGGGATGGGAGGGGGCTGGGAGGCCTAAAAGACCTTACGGCTGGCGAGGAGCAGCCCAAGGAGCGACCGACTAGTGTAGGGGGCAGCAGCAAAGAGGGCGCGAGGTGGGAGGGGCTACCTTATATCCTGTCCCGGGGGGACGCCCTTTCCTTAGTTGTTGACGCCCCCCCACCACCTCCACCCACCGGAATGGGCGGACGGCTCCCCACGGCCCTACTATGGGGTCTGCCCTCCTATGGGGTCCCTTGCAGGGACCACGGGCATCCTGCATAGTAGTTCCATCGGTACGCCTCTGCCCACAACCTCCCCAACCAAATGACACACAGACAAGTATGTTGGGATGAAGAAGTTGCAGGTTTATTTGTAGTACAAATAACAGAATGGGTTAACTGACAGGCGACCCCCTACACCCCGCAACCCCTTGTTGCAGGGTGCCTGAAGTTGAGCCAAAGAATGGACACCAGCGGCCATAGCCCGGTGTGGTACCTGGGAGGAAATCCTCCCACCGGCGGACCTATCGTCCACCCACCCCACCCTCCGGACAAGGGAGAGTTAACTCACACCTTCTCCATCCGGGTGGGGCGTTATCGACAAGCCCCCGGTTGCTCAGGCTTACAACCGCCCTAAGGACTAACGGGGCGCCGTCGAAACCAAGTCCCCAAGAAGGGCCCCTTGGATTATGTATGACTCAGCATGGTGCGTTTCGCACTGGGGCTTTAGGTCCTGTTCCTGCGCCTGTCCTGTATGGGGATCGCCTTGTACCGGCGTGCCAAGATGCCCCAGGGCGGCAGGCCAGTGCAATCACTGCTCTGCTAACCGTAGTTACCGGGAATAGAACCCGAGGCTTCATATATGCGAAGCCAGCGCTCTACCTCAGAGCTGCATCTCCAATCTGATCAAAATAAATGATGCGCACTGTGCCGCTCGCTGCAAGCTTTCACAGCACTTCCCCACAGACACACGACAGGCCCCTCGGGGCTCGGCTTCATCCTCACTTGAGCAGTGCCCCGTAGCCCGCCGGCTAGAGGCCCTACCTAGCCCACCCTCTGCCTTGCGGTTTGGAGCTTCTCTAATGCCGCCCCCTGCCCGATCCCAATGCCCATGACCTCTCCACGGACACCTCCCCCCCACCCGTGGTCTCCGACCACAAAGCCCTGTTCAACTTGGGATTTGCCCAAGGACGGGGCCCAGGGGAAGGTGAGGAGTGACACCGCTTACCTCGATCCCGATGGTCGACGGTGCTCGATGAGGGAGATGCAAACGGGGGATCTAAGGGAGCTGAAGAGCGCTGGCCTCACGCCCGTCGGGGGATGGGAGGGGGCTGGGAGGCCTAAAAGACCTTACGGCTGGTTAGGAGCAGCCCAAGGAGCGACCGACTAGTGTAGGGGGCAGCAGCAAAGAGGGGCTACCTTATATCCTGTCCCGGGGGGACACCCTTTTCTTAGTTGTTGACGCCCCCCCACCACCTCCACCCACCGGAATGGGCGGACGGCTCCCCACGGCCCTACTACGGGGTCTGCCCTCCTATGGGGTCCCCTGCAGGGACCGCCGGCATCCCGCAGTCCCCTTTAGATGTGTGTCTGAGAAGGCTGTCCACATCCCAGGTGGTTACAAATATGCATTAAGCTGTGAACAATTAAAAACGTACCAAACATACAGTACCTAAACATTTACTTTAATCAGAAACGGGAAACAGCCATTACAACGCGGGTTTTACCACCCGCTGCTTTTACATCGCATGCATTACAACGCATGCGATGTTATAACGCGTGGTAAAACCACGCATACCATACATCGCATGCGCTTTCACAACGCATGCGATGTAATGTGTAATGGCGGCGGCGGGGGAGGCCATCCACTTTGTTGTGAGGAAACTTAGGCAGTTTTCCTCACAACGACGTGAAGCAAGCAGGAAGGAGGAAGCAGGATCCGACGGCGACGCTGGAGAGGAGAGAGGTAAGGGAGTTTGTGCATGGGGTGGGGGTTACTTTTGTAGGGTTAAGGGTAGTTTAACCCCTTGGGCGCGGGCGCGATTCTGCGCCTCTGCGGCACATTCTGATCGCATGGCAGCACAGGAGCACTGTGTGGCATGACGGTTCCCGACCGTCATCAGTATGGAGGGGTTAAATGTACTGTGGTAATGTTTGTGTTGGGTGTGTTTTTTTAAAAACGTTTTAGTGTCTGTTGTGGTGTTGTCGTTTTTGTTTAGTGTAGTGTATTAGGGATGGTAGTGTAATGTTTATGTAGTGTATTGATTTAGGTTTTAGGGTAGTGTAGTGTTGTAGTGTTTGTTTACTGTAGTGTATTAGGGTAGTGTGGGGGTGGGAGTAGTGTGGGTAGCGTAGTAGTGTTGTAGGGTTTAGGGTAGTGTAGGGGTGGGAGTAGTGTGGGTAGCGTAGTAGTGTTTTAGGGTTTAGGGTAGTGTAGGGGTGGGAGTAGTGTGGGTAGCGTAGTAGTGTTTTAGGGTTTGGGGTAGTGTAGGGGTGGGAGCAGTGTGGGTAGTGTAGTAGTGTTTTAGGGTTTAGGGTAGTGTAGGGGTGGGAGTAGTGTGGGTAGCGTAGTAGTGTTTTAGGGTTTTTGGGTTGGGGTAGTGTAGGGGTGGGAGTAGTGTGGGTAGCGTAGTAATGTTTTAGGGTTTAGGGTAGTGTAGGGGTGGGAGTAGTGTGGGTAGCGTAGTAGTGTTGTAGGGTTTAGGGTATTGTAGGTTGTGGGAGTAGTGTGGGTAGTGTAGCAGTGTGGTAGTGTTTTTGGGTTGCGGTAGTGTAGGGGTGGGAGTAGTGTGGGTAGCGTAGTAGTGTTTTGGGGTTTAGGGTAGTGTAGGGGTGGGAGTAGTGTGGTTAGTGTAGTAGTGTGGTAGTGTTTTTGGATTGGGGTAGTGTAGGGGTGGAAGTAGTGTGGGTAGCGTAGTAGTGTTTTTGGGATTAGAGTAGTGTAGGGGTGGGAGGAGTGTGGGTAGTGTAGTGTGGTAGTGTTTTTGGGTTAGGGGTAGTGTAGAGGTGGGAGTAGTGTGTTGTGTAGGGGTAGGGTTGTCACTTACCTTGCATACTTTTACCACCAGTATAGCTTTACCACGCATGCCTTTGCGTTGTAATGGCATGCGTGGTAAAGGCATACTCGTGGTAAAAGTATGCGATGTAATGGCATGCGATGTCATTGACATTGCGTATTAATACCCGCGTTGTAATGGCATGCGTGGTATTAGTATGCGATGTAATGACATACATCCTTGAGAAACACTATGGAAGTTTTATTTGCGCCATTTTTTTCTGAGAAACCCACTTTAATAAGCAGGGCCATTTTACTAGACTCTTATCCAGTTTTGTTATACATTCGAACGCAAGCACTGTTTGTAGTATCATGAAAAGTAAAAATAGTGCTACTTAAGCATTCGATGAGAATCTTGGCTCTATGACACTTGGCCTACAAGAGTGTTTCACCTTCCCGCATGGGATCTTAAAAAGGCACCATTTTAAGATGATGATTTAATTAACAATAATTAGCAGACTTTGGAAGGAAACATCAGTCTGCATAAAGAAGAATACAAACATACGAAAAAAGACATGACGACTATTACAATGCATTTGAAAACGTTATCATACTTCCTGTAAACAGTTGTTCATAATAAGGATTGTACTTCTTTTTGTAAATTTAGCCTCTTTTTTCAAGATGCATTCCACACTGAAACATTAAACCCTGTGTTGGTTGCTGCTGCTGGCGTCGTACCTCATACCTTCCAATGAAAAACAGAAGCTGCATTATACATAGGGGGCAGTGTGCCTGTGTGTACCATGGTTCACTTTTAATAAGAGTGCTGGGCACAAACGTGTAGTGCTCCCTGTTACAGATAATAAGCTGCCCCCAAAGCAGCTGCAAGCTTGTGCCTGCCTGTACCGGGTGCAGCACATTAGTCAAAGGAGGGTCGGGTATTTGAAGCAGTCAATGTGTCTTTAATAGTACAGGCAGCACCCAAAGTGATTTTTTAAATGAAGACACAGTTCCCATGCAACTGGGTGAAGTGAGAGATTGCAATTGCCTCCATGGGTATGTATGGCAAATGGGACCCCACTTCCACTCCTGCCGGGGTTTTTCTTTAGATGCATACTGACTGTTTATTACCTCTTTGTGACACTTATTCAGTTTAACTTATGCCAGTATTTTTTTCTCTGTGACTGCATCCATAATACATTTGGGTTAAGAGGCAACGTTGTCCCCTCATTAGTATGGTACCTCAGCCCCATGTTAATTGGCAATACCTCCATTAGTGTACTGGCCCTATATGTGCAGTGGTGTGATCTGTATTAAAAAAAGAGGGTGCGCAAGTGTCTGCTGCCCCTTCCGTAATTCCAAAGTGCCTCAGGGTGCAGAAGTTGGGTGTACTTTCCTATTCCTCCCACTTGCCACTTTGTGGAAAAGGGCCCCAGATATTCATTTCAATTCCATGCTCAATCTTCGCAATGCTCAATCAGACAAAAAGAGGGCAAATCCGTTCAATTATGATTAATAACAATCTAGTCGCTATTGGGCTGTCCTGTTTGGAGAAACCATTGACGAAAGTCATACCGCCAACATCGAACCGTGACCCGACCTGTATTTCAGGTTCGTCCTGCTGAAAACCCCGGAGCTCAAGACATCCAGGATTTCACTGAGGCCTTGCACTGCACCAAACCGCCATTGTCGACTCAATACTCAACCTGATGAGGAGCCTTGCTTGCAGTTGGGAAAAAAAGCTCCAGAAAACCGACTAAGTGTGAGGGTAAAAAATTGAGCAAGGCCTCCCGCTCAGTGTATCCGACCTGCGCTCCATTGTGGTCAGCCTCAAACTTTGACATTGTCCTGGTCAAGCACGACCAGATGTTCGAAGTTGGTGTGCTTTATTTTGAGGCACTAAAAAGAATTTAATCATAAAAATATTTCCTATGTTTACAAATTGGTGTTGGATTTTTATTGTGTGTTGTGTATTACTCAAGACCTTGACTGGACCTTATATTATGATTATGGCCTTATTATCAGCAGTAGGTCCCTACCTCAATCAACTAATAAATCACCTTCTGGGGCATGTACTTCCACATTTAATTGTGCATCACATTGCCGGCCACCAATTTGCAGCCATTTATTTTATTTTATGATAAACGTATTCATTTGTTACTATTTACTCATTATTTCGATCGCACATGGGGGGGGGCATCCGCCTAAGAGCTTATGCTCAGAGAAGAAGGGAGGGTTTCCCAGGGTGGAATGGGGTACTTGAGGTCATGGGAGGCGGGAGGGGAGGGAAGGGGGGCACGGTTAGGGTTGCAGTGGGAGAAAATAAAAAAATTAGTCCTCATTTCCCTTTTACTTCTTTTAGTTGTCCGCTGGGCAAACGGGCTTCATGGTGCTTAGCTAAAGCAAGTGTGGTGGATGTCACCTAATGGCTAATATTAGGATAAAATGTACTTCATTGAACGTTAATGGGCTTCGGTGTCCCCGGAGACGTAGGCTGGTAATGAAGTATTTGGAACAATCTCTAGCCCAAGTCTTCCTCCTTCAAGAGACCCACTTAAGCTTCAGCGAGAGTAAGGAGACCTTTGGGAAATTCAGATGCGTGGGATCATTCTGCTGTTCTGAGCAGACAGTGTCTAATAAGGGGGTTGCAGTCTTAATTAGGACCGGGACTGGCGGCTCCATGAAGTATATATCTACAGATCAGACGGGAAGGTGGGTTCTGGTGCAGGCAGATTTCGGGGGGAGGGAGCTGGCTATTGTATCTTACTACAGCCCAATATAGACGATTGTGCCTGTTTGTTCAGAGTGCAGACTAAATTGGTGAAGGTCACCTCTTCTCCTCGACCCTCGTCAGGATCAATCAAATTATAGTCAGCACACTGCTGCTCTACGATCCCGTCGTGCCATGATCAGCATGATCCATGAGCTAGGCCTAATAGATGCCTGGAAGGCCAAGAGGGGAGCAGTCCCAGGCTTTACTTATTTTAGTAAAAAACACAGGCATGCTTCAAGATTAGATTATATTCTAATGGACAGGTCATGTTTAGAGACTTTGGTGGATATCAATATACTCCCAAACGTCTTATCGGATCATGCTCCTATTTCGTTCACACTCTTGGTAGGTAGATCTAGGTCAAATTTAGCGCCTAGATGGACCCTGAAAAGGGCAATGCTGTATAATCAGGACATAGTCACTGCGGTCAGTACATCAATTGACAATTACTTCCACGATAACATCAGCTCAACATCAACTGAGTACGTTTGGGACGCATTCAAGGCCCACATTCAGGATCATCTGCACAGCTTGACTTGTGCTAAGAACAGGGAGGAGGTATTGAAATTTAAAAAACTCGAAGATAAGATTTCTTATTTAAAGCGCTAGATTGAGCGGCCATCTAGATAATTTGCCACAAGTCCTGGATGACTTGGAACGTCTACGTTTGGAATATAGGGGGATGCTAGATTTAAAAGTTAAGGCGCAATGGGCTGTCCATGGTATGGAGAATTATGAACATGGGGAAAAAGCTGGAGCAATTCTGGCCCGTAAGATCAAAGCGGATCATGTAAGAAATAACATTAATAACCTAATTATAGACGATCTGGGAACTACCTCTTGCGATCAAGAGGATATGCAGAGATATCTGCTCTCTCTATTTTCTAAACTTTATGAGGAGGAGTCGTCTCCAAGTCCTGATAACACCCTAAAAAGGCTGGAAAGCAAGGCCTTGCCAAGTTTCACAGAGGAAGGCCAAGACATGCTTAATAGCCCCTTTACGGAGGAAGAAATCAGGCCCTATATAAAGAAAATAAAGAATAATAAAGCTGCAGGGACCAACGCTCTTCCATGAGAAGTATTTAAAGTTTTTCAAGAGGTCTTGGCCCTAAGACTTTGCGAGTTGTTTAACTATGTATACAGTCCAGAGGGGAGGGTTCCTCCATCTTGGAAAAAGTCCATTATAGTACTTATTTTAAAACCAGGGAAGGACCCTCTTAAGGCAGACTCCTATAGGCCTATTTCCCTGCTTAACGGGGATTATAAGATCTTTACCAGCGTTTTGGCAGGAAGATTGGCTAAGTTGGCCCCACAACTTATCAATTCTGACCAAAAGGGCTTTGTCCCTGGCAGACATATTCAAGAGCTAACTCTGCAATTAATGGGCAGTATTGATCTAGCGTTGGCACGGTCAGATCCCTTGGCAGTGGCTGCGTATGACGCAGCGAAGGCTTTTGACCGTGTCACCTGGGGCTTCCTTTGGGAAGTTTTAAGAACGATGGGCTTTGGAACATTCTTTATTCAAACACTCAGAAGGTGCTATGAGGGCGCCTCTGCTGCTATACTCTTAAATGGCCTCCTGACGCCACGCTTTAATATAAAAAGGGGAACAAGGCAAGATGCCCCATTTCGCCCCTTCTGTTTGATATTTATATCGAACCCCTTGCGCAGGCATTGAGGATGGATGATTTGATCACCCCCTTCAGAGTTAGGGATTACAGCTGTAAATTAGCCCTTTACGTTGATGATCTGCTGGTTTATACCAGTAATCCAGCGGAGGTGCTCCCTAGGGTAGAGGATGCTCTGACTGAATTTGGTCTGATTAACAACTCCAAAGCCGAGGTTATGTGCTGGGGGGTT
Organism: Lissotriton helveticus; assembly: GCF_964261635.1. Classification (NCBI taxonomy): domain Eukaryota; kingdom Metazoa; phylum Chordata; class Amphibia; order Caudata; family Salamandridae; genus Lissotriton; species Lissotriton helveticus. The sequence continues at coordinate 1,772,292,282 of NC_136063.1, forward strand.
GATAACTGGGCAGGCACCCGCAGCAGTGAGTTTAAGTATCTGGGGATAATAATAAAACAAGACCTAAATAGCATCACCCAGACCAATATGAAGAAGGTGGCCAAGGAGATTGACCATCTTTTCTCCAGATGGCAGAACCTTACTCTGACAATATATGGCCGCGTGAATTTGGTTTAGATGGTTATTTTGCCCAAATTGACGTACCTGTTCAGTACAATACCTTTGGTTTTTCCTGATAAACTTCTGGGGAAAATCCTGGGGAAAATAGGAAGTTTTATATGGGCGAATAAAAACTCCAGGCTCTCCTGGAAAAAGCTAAAAAGAAAACTGTTAAAAGGAGGTCTAGCGCTGCTGGATGTGCTTTGGTACTCATTCTCTTTCCAGCTAAAAAAGATATGCAGTCTACTTTCTAGCCCTGATGATTCCAACTGAGGGTGGATCTTGACTGTAAAGGCTAATCTTGAGGGGGAGATTCTGGTTTTCTGTATAAATTTGGAGCACCAAAATTTTACAAAAAAGTCCGACTCAAGGTCTTAAAACTAGCCCTCCACGTCTGGAACAGAGTCAAAGGGAGATGGGGTATAAGATACTACTCCGACTTCGCCCCAGTTTGGGATTCGCCGGGTCTACCATAGTTTATCGCCCCCCTCAGGAGAGCAGGGATTAAGGTATGGTCCGACCTAGTAACATCTGAGGGGGTTCTCCCTTGGGAGGTCCTGAGATTAAAGATAGGGGACTCTTTCTCCAGATTCAAATATATGCAACTTTGCTCTTGGTTCCTGACAGAGAAAAAGAGTATTGGTCGTAATTGGGATATCGAGTATGCCCTCCAATGTCCTAACCCCAGAAAAAAAAGAAGTTAGACTCTGGTATAGAAGCCTGTTGGACGCGGAGGATCTACAGTCCCCTCCACCTCACCTAGTTTGGAATTCCTCCACGCTAGGGGAAGCCTCAGTTAGTCTATATGGGACATCCCTCCAAATCCTATATAAGTTTGTCAGGCCAGCCTCTCTAAAAAAAAAACTACTTTGTCATCAATAGGCTGTATTATACGCCCCAAAAAATAGTGACATTTGTGAGTCCGTCCCCTAAGAGCCTCAGATGCGGCCTGGTTGAGGACGATGATTTTCACATCTTTTTTGAATGCGCTATTCTGGGTATCTTTTGGGCTAATGTGGAGAGGGCTTTGGAGGGTATTTTTAAAGTTAAAGTGTGCCTTAATACAGCTAGAGTACTGTTTGGCTTCGATGCAGATCTCTTAAGGGTGATATCGGCGTCACAAGTGGTCCTGTTTTTTAGAGATCTGCAAACTATGGAAGGATGCTAGTCCCCCTGAAAACTGGTTGCATGCAGCATTAGGTATGGCACGTTTAGAAATGGGCTTGGCACATAATGTTAATAGCAATATGTGGGAACCTTTGCTCTCGCGGGGCAGAGAAATGAGGCTGGTCTAAGGTCTTAAAGGTTCTATGATTACACTATGCCTCCGACAAAAAAGCAGGCCGGGTTGGCTCCAGGTGAAGGCAAGAACATTAGCCCTGAGCGCCCAGGATGGATCGGGTTTTTAAATGTTCATTTGCAGACGCCAATGGTGAAATGAGGACCTAAAAAAATAAAATAATAATAATAATAATAAATCACCTTCCAACATGAATCATCAACTGTGTCAATGCACAAATATCAAAGATTTAGGCTGAACAATGGATGACTACGATGGGAGTTCAGATGAATGTATTTGCCTGTGAAAGGTGTCTCTGTATTGGAGTGCAGGTAGGGGGGACCAGATTTTGAAAAGCTAAAACTGGGACAGGACAGACATATTAGTAGGACTGACACCATCAATCTTACTTCTATGCCTGGCCTGTCCCGTTTTTTCGGGAAAAAATAAAACACAGGCGTGCAGTACATTCAAATCACATTAGCTATAGCAAGACATCTAGACTCTACCCTGACTACCTCTGCCTTTCTTTCCTGTCTCCCCTCCACTGCTGCCTTAAACAGATACATTTTGTAACAAAAGCATAACTTGTAATTCTCCTTTGCAGGATGACGTGACCTTTGCCCCAATAAACAGGGACATGTATTGAAAATTAATGAAAGCTTTGTGACACTAGGGCAGTCCTCTGAAAACCGTGACTGGGGAAATACGGGACATCTGGTAACCCTAAGTGCAGGGGATCCATACCAAAAGGAATTGATTACTAGAGGAAGCATAGAGAGTAAGGTGGTTGCAAATGCAATGTTCTGAGTTTTTAGATTAAAATGGAGCTAAGATGAAATATATAAGCATTGTAGATTTGAAGAATTTGTGGTAGGTTGAGATATGAGGTAGTGCTTGAAGGGAGTGGTATGGCATAAGAGAGTCTTAGTGAATTGAAGGGACCAGATGTAGCACAAGAGTTAGTTAGCTCATTTGAATATTGAAATGAGCTCTGACAGCAAAGTCATGATCAAGTGCATGAGCTAAGCAAAGTGGAACTCTGGCATGAGTATAGTAAGGCATGGTACTGTTAGTGGTGCAGCAAGGCTTTCAGCAGTAGTGATATTAGATGGGCAGCATCATGCAGTATCATTTGCCAAGATTGATGATTTTTAGATAGGGGTTTGTGGTGGTGACTACTACTCTGTGAGTCATTGAGAGCGGGGTTTTGGTGAGTTAATGAGGCCCTGGAATTTGCCTGTTTTGAGGTGTTTCGAAAGAATATTGTATAGAAAAAATCCTGTGAGACAAAATAACGTGTCAAGACGATCAAGTGTAAAAATATTGGGAAGGTAAGTTTCTATAAGGGTTAGAACAGGAATTCCTGGTTGGCTGAGGTATTCATCCAGGCCAGGCAGGATCTACCACTCTATTCAGGGTAAGTTAGATACACATTAAGGGGCCTATTTCAATGTCAGTCGGAAAGCCTCCGACCTGCAGTCGATGGCTGTCCAACATAATTACAATCTAGGCGGTCGGAATTGAAACCAGCCGGTGTTGGGACCACCGACCGGTGGGTGGTCGGTCCCGAGACCACAACGGGCTGACCGACATCAAAATTGAGCCCCAAAAGTTTACCTGTGCTCACCCTCTGGTAGGTTGGCACAACGCAGTCAGGCTAAACTAAAGAGTCAATGTGTAAAGTATTTGTGCCACACACACTCACACAAACACACTGTAACACAAAGAATTCATTACAAAAAAACTTCACGGGGGCGTGGCCAGGCGCCGTCTGAAATGGCCGCCTAATTCCGAGCTCCGCCGGGACCGTGGCTGTCCCCTACAATCCGACCCCTCTATCCTTGCTGGAGCGCACTGCCATCGGCGCCCCAGCCTCCTCGGGCAAGTTACTGCATAATCGCTTTTGGAGCGGTGCCCCGGCGACTCGAAGGGGACAGCACGGAGCTGTTTCTGGAAGACCTAATCCTTCGCCACCTAAAGCACAAGAGACTATACAAGATCTTCACCATAGAACGGGCCCACCGAGCCCCAATCCCCAAGCCGAAATCAGGGGCCCAACCGAGAACGATCATCGCTAAAGTGCTTAACTACAGAGACTGCGACGCAATACTCAAGGTCGCCAGACAACAGGGAGACCTGCAATACGAAGGGGCAATGGTCCGATTCTTCCCTGACTTCACACTGCAAGTCCAGCAGGAACGACGCTCCTTCCAGGGGGTCAAGGCGACGCTTCGTGAACGAGGATTCAAATACATGATGTTCTTCCCAGCTAAGCTGAAAATAATTTCAGGGGGTAAATCTCACTTCTTCACTTCGCCAGCAGCGGTCCAAGAATGGTTGGACACCACGACACCGGAGGCACAGGCAGGGAGAGACGTCAGCAACTGGAGAGAACCCGAGGCCTCTTCCCCTGGCTCAGCGACTGGAAGAATGGACGGGGAAGAACAGAGCCAACGATCCTGGCAGTCCAGATCGAACAGTCCCCGTTGAGACTAGCCCCGGGGAAATACAGCGAGATGAGGACACAGACACTGGTGCCATGACTCCTCGAACAGTAACGTATAATGTAGTCAATGTAATGCTGGGGCCTGTGTAACTGGTTATTTACGTGTCTGACCTGAGACTCTGGGACTTCCTACCAGTAGTTTAAAGTAATCCAGACCTAAGGAATCGACATAATGGGGCAGCAGGGGAATGGCGGCCAAGGAGGGGGCCGGCCAACGTTTTCCCACACGCAGTTCCTCAGAGAGAGCTTGCCTCTCTCTCTCCGGGGTGGGGTTGGGCGACAGGCGCTCTGCTAATTGGGGTGGTGGGTAGTTTGAAAACCCACAAAGCAGGGAGCAGGGTGGGGGGGACTGTTTTACAGGGAGGGGAGGGTACAGTACACCAAGTTGGGGAGACGGGAAAGGGAGGTTCCACAACAGCTGTAATGATCAATGTTTGCATTAACCATGAGTGTTGGGGGGGTAGCTGGGAGGGTAGGGGAGTTGGGAAGGTTTTACGGTCATGTGTAGTTCATACAGCCATCGACTGCAGGTCGGAGGCTTTCCGACTGACATTGAAATAGGCCCCTTAATGTGTATCTAACTTACCCTGAATAGAGTGGTAGATCCTGCCTGGCCTGGATGAATACCTCAGCCAACCAGGAATCCCTGTTCTAACCCTTATAGAAACTTAATGGTGTGGAAAAGTAAATTTTGCCATGTTCTGTGTCCCTACGCCTCATCCATCATATGTTATGTGTGCATGACCAATATGCATATGTACTCCCCATGTCCGATTCAAGACGCAATTACAGTTGTGTCCACCTCTAGTATGCCAGTTTCCAGTCCTCGTGAATACTACGAATATCAGGCCTATGTAAAGCTACGTTGCCACGTTTCCCAGTGTGCACGTTATTCCATTATAAAGTCCCCGTTTCTAGGCCTCAAAAGGGCCTGGACATCAGATTCAGCTCCTGTCTCCTGAAGCCTCGCTAAGGAGCGATACAGCCCCCACCTGTATCCTCGACCTTTCACTTACTTCCTGCCTCGCAGTGCCCGGTGCAGCTTGGCTCTGCCTCTGAGTCTGCCAAAAGTATGTTATAGTTCCAGTTATCAGTTCAGTCCTCCTTCTCTGCATTCCTAAGCTACTGAACTGCATCAATAGTTTCCGTCATTGTCTAGCCTCCTCGTCTCCATGTTAAGAGAAATACTGCATTTACTGGTCATTTAATATTCTTCATCACGCACTACATGTAGAATAATGCATGGTCCAGTCTTAGAGTCAAGTTAGCTTTTCCCCTCATGACTTCTAGTTTATATCAACATGTTCCCTAAACATCAGATACTAGATAAGGTTTAGGTGCATGTCGCTCCGACCCTCCAGACTTTAGTCTCTGCTCCTAGCACAGAGTTCATAGCCCCCAGCTTCTCCTAGTGATACGTCATTGCCAGTTTACGCGCACCACCAGGTTAGAGGTCCCGGCTCCTTAGGTAGCCCCCTCCATGGTTTCCGCCCATTCATGACATATTCTGTTACGTTTGCACCACATGTCTATGTATACGCCCAGTTACACCTACTTTTACTGTTATCTTTCGCGACTGCTACGCGTCACGTCTTCTGCTCCACCCACTGCTACGCCTACTGCAATGTAATGCTATGTGTTTGCGCTATGTATATATGCTCGTGTTTTGTTATGAAAAGTTAGCGCGCTCATCTCAGACCCAGCCCCGGCAGCTGCCGGGCCCTGTCATCCTATTCCTATGCAGGTTGTCCTGTTCCTGTCCTTATGCTGTAATAAACCTGCAAAACTCCTACTACCTCGAATCTTGACTCTTATTTATTGAGCTATCTGTTATGATATATGCCTAGTCAAAAATAGGGTATTATTTATTTATTTACCACATAATGGCGCCCGAACAGGGACTTGCCCTTTCCCCACGCGTCGGTGAAGCCACGCCGACCCCCTGACCCTCTGCAGCCGTGACGGAACCATACCGTGCACCGGCAGATATTTCTGCTTCAAGTATCCCTCAGGCCCACGGAGGAGACGGAGGAGGCGGTCCAGCATCCAGACGAGACGGTGGAGGAACGCGGCGAGTCCCGACCAGAGCCCAAGCCAAGAGTCCAAGGTCCGAGGTATCCGGAGGCCCACCCGTAACTGAAGTCCGAAGTTCGTCGTCCGTCGTCGTAGCAGTCCAGTCCAGTCCGAGGCCTTTCCGTTCTTGCTGCCCGGTGAGTACCGATACTGGGGTGGTATCTAGACAGGGTCAATTTAATTGACTCTGGTCTGTGGGTTGGTGGTACACAGTCCCACAAACGAAGTGTCCACTTCGGTGGATGCGGGTCCTGACGTGTCTCTTAAAGAGACCGGTAAGTTTCGTACTGTTTCAGCAGTGCATCTAGTTTCTGTTCTAGTCAGTTTCTGTTCTCGAGAAAATTCATGTGTTCTGTTCTCAGTATTTCCAGGTAGTATTCTGTTCGAACTGTTATTTTAAATGTTCTTCATGTATTTTAATGTTGTGGTATGAGTGCGACGTGATTTCGTGTTTTTATTGTGTATTGTATTATGTCCAGACTACAGTTCAGTCATGCCTATATTTTCCAAGTTACGTCAGTTAAAAACTAGAAAGGGTATGCTGGAAGCAGCAGTTCCTGTCCCGCCTAGGGACAGTCCAGGTCACTTTATGTATCAGAAGCATGGCATAAGCGCCATATTGTATCTAGATTTATGGGTAGAGTATACCAAACAGTTAGAAGAAAAGTATAGATGGCCCGTATCGGGTACATGGGATGCCGAGTGCATCATGCGAGTAGAAGAAGCATTATGGAAAAAGAAAGCCAGACAGTCACAGAAAGATGCCATCGAGTTATGGCGCAAAGAAGCTCATAAAAGAACCGAAAAAGAAATCAGAAAGTCAGAACTAAGTAGAGAATCCCAAGAACGAGCCCAAGAAAGAGAATTAATCGAGATAGGTGAACAAGTCAAAGCCGAACAGTCAGACAGACAGAGGCATGCCCTTATTAGGGGTATGTATCCTCTTCTTGCCGAGGGTTTGCCAAAAGCGACCCCAGAGGCATCCAGTAATTTCCCGCCACTATTAGTTCCGACCAAGTTACGTCACAAACAGACCGCAGCTGATATTTTTATTTCGTCCTATCTGGACGACACCGTCCCTGAATATGCAAATCCTGCTCGCACTCCGCCAGTCCCTGTAAATCAGGTAGTTCCTGCTCCTCCAGACACCGGGGCACCCCATGCAGTACCTGCTACGGTACCCCCGGTCCAGCCAGCATTTCAACTTCCCGCTCCGCCACGAAGAATGTCAGTCGACGACTCCAGTTTAGGGGCCGCAGGAGGAGGTCCTCCTCAAACCCCGCCGCCACACAAGCGTTTAACGTTAGCCGAATTACACGCACAAGCGTCCCAGCGTACGCCTAGATATCAGTCTGTTGCAGAAATAAGAAAATCCCTTGCCGAATGCTGCTATGATCCAGTCCCAGGCGAGGATAATATGGTTTTATATTCATTCCGCGTAAGAAAGGTGACCGAGTATCTAGTCACCTTACCGAATATGAAAGAAGATCTAGACAGAATATATCGTTTCATCCGTACAGGGGATGATCCAGAAAGTATTGGCGAGGCCATGTCTCAAAGGAAAGCCGAGATCCAGCTCATGATATTAAAGTTTCTGATTAATTGTCTAATAAGAGAACAAGATTACCCGTCTAAAGATCCTGCCGAAATGAAAATCCTGACCAGGTGGAGTGATAATATAGCCGAGGGTAAGCACAAGACCGTCGGTGCTATGGAGAGTATGTACAAGAAAATCCGCAGAGAAATAATAAAGATACACGAACAGCGTAAAGCAGCACAAGTAAGCGAGAAAGAAAGTACCTCTGATCCTGAAGAGGAAGACGACGAGAATCCCGCCAGAATAGCGTATGTAGGAAAACCTAGATTTCCAGATCGCCATTTACGTCTAGAACACAAGTCTATTTTCCATCATTTAGCACCAGAACAAGGTTCCCTAGAACAAGTATTTCAAGCTACCGATCACATTCTGAAATCACGAGTCGGTTATAGTGAGTTAAGTACTATGCATGAACAGGAACTAGTCCGATCAGCAGTCAGATGGATTACTGATTCTACCACTTTTCCAGACGAAATAGTGGCACAAATGTTCCTGAAAATGCCCCCAGCCGAGCAGCGACTGGTGGGTATGTATATGATCCAGCACCTCATTACTCTGTATGAGGGTCAGCACTCTGATCCAGGTCCGTTACATGATATCCTGAACGAGTTACTCCAGTACAAATGGAGAGGTCTAGGTACCGACTTAATTAGTGTCATTCTAGAACAACGTCACAAATATAGAACGTTCTTGAACCCGCATTTTGTTCATGTCTCACCCCCAGAAAGTAAATCATTCTACATAGACAGACAGAATCCGTTACGAGAAGTCCACCCAGTTAAAGGAACGGGTGGCGAAATGCAACGAGTGTTTGTATACACTCCAATCACAAAGATGGAACTTCTCGAGATGAAGAAATTAATTCCTTGTCATGACAAAGATCCAGCAGGGTTCCATAGAGAATTAAAAGACATGCTCCGTATGGGAGAATACACTTACCCAGATATCATTAAAATGTTAAAGGTCCTGTTGCCCGCAGGGGTGTATGAAAAGCTAAAGGAAAAAGAATGGGAGGTGGGAGAGAAAAAGATCGATTGGACAGCTCTAGAAGCTGAAGACAAGGCACGAGTACCAGGTACCGGTCTTGGAGATAAATGTAAAGAATTACCAGAATTATTGATTCAAGTTTTACCCAGATTATTGACAACTAGAAAAGAAGACTGGGATGCAATCTCAGCCTGTAAACAGAAACAAGACGAAGATATTAGTGATTTTTATTCTAGGTTTGAAAAATGTTTCAGTATCAACAGTGGCCTCAAGACAAGTAGTGAGTCATACCCTCACCTCTTTGTTACTAAATTAGTCGAGAATTCAAGTCCACCAATTAAAAACCGAGTTTTGAAAGTCGAAAGCACCTGGCAAGCTAATACTCCGTCCCAGATGCTCCAGATGCTCCAGTACCACCAGAATAGAATCAGGGAAGAGCAAGAACACGAAAGAAAACGTATGAAAGACACGAAAATGAAAGTGCTAGTTGCACAATCTGTTCCTCAAGACAGTCAGAAGAGGGGTCCGAATCAAGCCAGTCATCCTGCAGCTCCCGTTAAAGGGAACTGCAATTATTGTAAACAGCCAGGTCATTTTATAAATGAGTGTGCAGTTCTGAAACACAACATAGCTACTGGTAAGACTAAAGAAAGACCACGTCCGCCTAGACAAGAACAAGTTTCACAGACTCCTCAGTCACAGAATGCACCACAGACAGTTACAGTACCGCAGCCTATTGCTGCAACACAGCATGTCACATCGCAGATGTACCAGTATGCACAGTCTGAGTATCCAGAGTACCAGCCATATTCATGAAACAGCCTAGAGAGGGAGGTAGGCTTGCCTCTCATCGAGATACCTGTAGATCAAGAAGGTCCCTATGTTCACAGTCAAGTATTAGGGAAAGACAGAAAGTTTTTGATTGATACAGGGGCAAGTAGGACCACAATTAGTCATGCCGAAGTTCCAGGGGCTCCGCTCTCAGGCTCAAGAAATGTTTCCCTTGGATTTTCAGGAAAACCGATAGTTAACGAGATTTCAAAGCCAGTTACTCTAGAAGTAGGTCCATTGTCCCGTACTACTGATCTGTTACTTACTAAGTCATGTCCAGAAAATCTATTAGGCATTAAGACACTGAAAGAATTAGGTGCAGTTATTTGCTGCTCCCCAGAGGGAATACGACTGTTCCTACGTGACTTTAAGGGTCACTATGTATTACGAGATTTTGATTCAAGACTGTCTAAAGTTCCGCAGCATTTATGGGCGCAAGGTCCAACTGATGTAGGTTACATGCAAATCACACCCCATCGTGTGACTCTCAAACCAGGTGTAGTGTTACCACGAATCAGACAGTACAGATTGCCACCCGAGGCTGTAGCAGCCTTATCCAAAATTATTGACGAGCTCATTGCTCAAGGAGTAGTTGTAGAAACTGACTCCAATGTATGTAATTCTCCGATCATTCCAGTCATGAAACGTACTGATCCAAATGCACCTCCAGTATATCGATTAGTGATTGACTTACGAGAGCTTAACAAATGTATTATTCCGCAGTACCCAGTTGTCCCAGACATCTCTTCCCTATTAACAGCCATTGATTCCGAAGCCACGTTCTTTACTGTCATAGACCTCAAGAACGCATTTTTTAGTGTTCCTATTCATCCAGACAGCCAGTTTCTTTTCGGATTTTGTTTAAATGGAAGGAGCTATATGTTCACACGCGCTCCTCAAGGTTTCACAGAAAGCCCTAGTATTTACAGTCAAGCACTTAAGAGACAACTAGACAACATCCACATGCCAACTGACACTGCCCTGCTCCAGTATGTCGATGATCTCCTGATCACAGCCTGTTCTGAACGTGCTTGCGAGCGAGCATCCCTTGCAGTTCTGTATTTCCTGGCCGAGATGGGGCACAAGGTGTCCCCTTCGAAGCTTCAATTCTGTGTCCAGCAAGTGGTATACTTAGGACACTTGCTGTCCAAGAGGGGTAGGCAGTTGACACCAGACCGTATCCAGTTGATAGCGAGTCTTCCCCAGCCCAGAACCCAGAAGGAGGTACGTGCCTTTATTGGCCTTACTTCTTATTGCAGACAATGGATTCCCCAGTATGCATTTCTAGCTAAGCCACTGATACAGTTAACGACACAGGAGGCAGCCGTATCGACTGTCCTCCCTTGGACATCTGAACATACACTTAGTTTCAACGAGTTAAAGAAAGCTTTATGTCAAGCTCCAGTTCTAGCTACACCGAACTACAGTAAGCCTTTTACACTTTTCGTTACTGAACGTGAAGGTACAGCATTATCTGTTCTTACACAAGATCAAGCAGGACAATACAAGCCCTGTGCTTATTTTTCGAGCACATTAGATCCAGTCGCCCAGGCGTTGCCTGCGTGCCTCAAGTCAGTTGCAGCCACAGCACTAGCTATCAGACAAAGTGATTCCATAGTTTTAGGACACTCCTTGACAGTACAAGTTCCACACTCTGTGGAAATCCTTTTAAACCGAACACAAACTCAGCACTTGACAATTGCACGTTTAACAGGTTATGAATTGACACTGTTTCAGCCACACATAGAAATTAGACGCTGCAACGTTCTGAACCCTGCTACACTGTTACCATCAGTTAGTTCAAATTCTGCCACACATGATTGTGTGGAAGTAGTTAACATTACGACAAAGCCAAGACAAGACCTGACAGACATTCCGTTACCAGATCCCGACCTGACACTTTATGTGGATGGTTCATGTATGAGAACTAGTACAGGAGAACTAGTCGCCGCATATGCAGTGACTACTGACACTGAAGTTATTGAGACACACCGCATTGACACTCTGTCCGCTCAAGCAGCAGAGCTAGGTGCTCTGACACAAGCCTGTATACATGCCAAGAACCAGAAAGTTAATGTTTACACAGATTCACGTTACGCATTTGGAGTTGTACACGACTTCGGAATGCTCTGGCAGGAGAGAGGTTTCATGACTTCTCATGGAACCAAGATTCAGCATGGTCTCCTTATCCAAGCTCTGTTAGATGCCATACACTTACCGACATCTATCGCTATCATGAAGTGCAAAGCACATACGAAAGTTACTGACATTATTTCCCAAGGTAATGACCTAGCAGATCGCACAGCCAAGCTTACAACACAGACTCCAGACATTCCAGTTAACCTGACACATACTCCAGATCCGATTACATGTATGACAGTTAAGGACCCTACACAAGATGTCATAGATATCCAGTTACATGCTACTCCCGATGAAATCAAGAAATGGTCCGAACAAGGAGGGGTCCAGACAGATCAAGGATGGTTAACAAAGGGTAGAGCCACATGGTTTCTCCCCGACTCTATGGTTCAAGTCATTGTTAATACCGCACATAGTCCAGCACATTTAGGAGAAAAAGCTATGTTAGATAGTATCCAGAACATTTGGTTCAACAAGCATTTACGAGCTGCAGCTAAGCAGAAAGTCCGCACCTGTATGATATGTTGTCAGTTCAATCCAGGTAAAAGTGTCCCGGTGGAACAAGGTGGATTCCAGCCTCCTGACCACCCTTTTGAAGTCCTCCAGATGGATTATATTCAGATGGAGCGATGTCGAGGTTTCAAGTATGTCCTTGTAGTTGTATGCGCTTTGTCCAGATGGACAGAAGCATATCCAGTCCCAGATTACACAGCCGCGACCACTGCCAAGCAGTTGGTTCGTGAATTCTTCCCTCGATATGGACTCCCTAGAGTCGTATATTCTGATAACGGCCAGCCATTCTCATCTGAACTCATGAAGCACGTTTCCCTGTTGTTAGGGTACCAGTGGAAGTTTCATTGTGTACGCCATCCTGAAGCAGCCGGTCTAGTCGAGAGACATAATCAGACTCTGAAAATCCGAATTGCCAAAGTTTGTAAAGAAAAGGGTGTGGACTGGCTAGTAGCTCTGCCAGTCGCTTTGTTTTATATGCGCATGGTCGCACATTCCAGATCAGGTCTGTCCCCGTATGAGGTCGTTTTCGGCCGCCCCCCTAACATGTGGGGTACTCCTAGACCCCGAAGTATTACTGATGTTTCATGTAATATGCTGACAGATTACCTAGCTTCCTTGATGTCTGCCCTCAACTCATGTCGTTCACAGGTTGCCGCCGCATTTCCAGACAATACCGAGGTGGCACCGCATGAAATCGTTCCAGGTTCCATGGTGATGATCCGAAACTTTGACAGATCAAGTCCGCTGGAGCCACGTTGGAAGGAGCCCCGTCAGGTCCTCCTCACCACCCGTACAGCCGTAAAGTTGGAAGGTCGCAAAGGATGGATACACCTTTCTCATGTTAAACTTTTTAATGGATTAAAACCGGTTTCCAAGATTATTTCCCAGGATTTTAAGGACTGCCAAAATATTGTTCCTAAGGACTGTCCCGCAAAAGACATTGCTACAACCCCTCCCTTGTTAGAGAAAACTCCGCAGCAGGAGTATAAGTTAAAACTACGGTCTAGTAAAATAAGTCAGTCAGTTTGATTGTATAAGTCCTCCCCTAGGTGAAACGGTTAGACTGTTTCTGACATGTATAAAATAGACCCCCATAGTGAGAGAGTCAGTGAAAGTTCAATTCGATGTATCGTTTTTCTAAGTTTCATATTATTTCTCAGCATTTTGATTTCCTGCACCAGTTATGCATTTTTTCTATGTTTCCCAGTTCTTCATGTAAATAAGTCTGCTAATGCTACAGCAGAGCACACGTTTAGTGATCTGCCTCCTCACGAATATTCCTACCGCCTCGCTATGCGTAACAATTCATTTATCCGTATGTTACATTACTCACACCAGACCAGCAATGCCACTAATTGTTGGGTGTGTGGTCGACTCCCCCCTTTCCAGACCCCGAAGGGAGTTCTGCCACTCTTTCCTTATCCATTCTCACATAATGGTTCGTGTGGAGCATGGTCCACATTAACGTCATCCTCAACAGATATGTCTTTTCTTAACAGTACATGTTTCCCAGACAAGCAAGGTTTCCCCCACAGAACAGGTTTAGATCTAGAAAATGAAGTGTATAATTTAGGTAATTATTCGTCGAATTTTATGGTCCTGAATGTTCAGTCTGATACTACTCCAGACTTACCTGCTATTTCAGTACTACCAGTCAAAGGCGAATTATGTGTCCGAAATAAGGGTTCCGTACATGTAGGACATAGTGAATGTACTACTATTGTCAAGGATAGTGACAGTGGGAAATCTATTTTCAAAGCTTCACGTCATTCTTATTTTGTTTGTGGTCAAACCGCATATGTTCGTCTGCCCCTCGATTGGGAGGGAACCTGTTACATTGCCTTCCTACTGCCACCTGTTTTTCTAGCCCCACCTGACTACCATAGGAATTCCTTCCTAGTACACACTAGACACAAGAGAAATCTCCCGATTGTCGATTATACTGAAACTGCTGCAGAGCAATTCATTGATATTGATAAAGGTGTGTTCCCTTATTTAGGCACAATTGTAAATAGTAAGCTAATCCGTAGGTTAACAAGAACCCTTGAAGCAGTAGTAGATGAGACTGCCTCCGCTCTAGGTAACTTAACCGAAGAGCAATCCTTTATGAGAATTGTCGTTTTACAGAATCGTCTCGTCCTTGACGTCATACTGGCCGATAGGGGCGGGGCCTGTAGAGTCCTCGGATCTAGTTGCTGCATTTTCATTCCAAATAACGCGCCGTCTGTTTATTCAGCTATAACCAGACTCCATAAAATTGCCCATCTGTTACACCAAGATCCAGGCACCTGGACATGGTCCGGTTGGTTCTGGAATATAATTTCCGCATGGGGATAGAAAATCCTGTCCTTTCTAAGTATTGCAGTAGCGATCATATTTAGCTGTTGCCTCTGTATACAATGTGGCCCTGCGATTTGCGGCATTTGTGCTACCTCTTGTATTCCTAGTCCCAAGCCCCGTTCTAAATCCCGTTCCAGGATAATTCGAGACGAACAAATGGTACTGTATGAAATGATAGATGGTATCATGAAAATTGATGTTTCCTGATGGAAACGTAGTGACAAGGAGGGAATGTGGAAAAGTAAATTTTGCCATGTTCTGTGTCCCTACGCCTCATCCATCATATGTTATGTGTGCATGACCAATATGCATATGTACTCCCCATGTCCGATTCAAGACGCAATTACAGTTGTGTCCACCTCTAGTATGCCAGTTTCCAGTCCTCGTGAATACTACGAATATCAGGCCTATGTAAAGCTACGTTGCCACGTTTCCCAGTGTGCACGTTATTCCATTATAAAGTCCCCGTTTCTAGGCCTCAAAAGGGCCTGGACATCAGATTCAGCTCCTGTCTCCTGAAGCCTCGCTAAGGAGCGATACAGCCCCCACCTGTATCCTCGACCTTTCACTTACTTCCTGCCTCGCAGTGCCCGGTGCAGCTTGGCTCTGCCTCTGAGTCTGCCAAAAGTATGTTATAGTTCCAGTTATCAGTTCAGTCCTCCTTCTCTGCATTCCTAAGCTACTGAACTGCATCAATAGTTTCCGTCATTGTCTAGCCTCCTCGTCTCCATGTTAAGAGAAATACTGCATTTACTGGTCATTTAATATTCTTCATCACGCACTACATGTAGAATAATGCATGGTCCAGTCTTAGAGTCAAGTTAGCTTTTCCCCTCATGACTTCTAGTTTATATCAACATGTTCCCTAAACATCAGATACTAGATAAGGTTTAGGTGCATGTCGCTCCGACCCTCCAGACTTTAGTCTCTGCTCCTAGCACAGAGTTCATAGCTCCCAGCTTCTCCTAGTGATACGTCATTGCCAGTTTACGCGCACCACCAGGTTAGAGGTCCCGGCTCCTTAGGTAGCCCCCTCCATGGTTTCCGCCCATTCATGACATATTCTGTTACGTTTGCACCACATGTCTATGTATACGCCCAGTTACACCTACTTTTACTGTTATCTTTCGCGACTGCTACGCGTCACGTCTTCTGCTCCACCCACTGCTACGCCTACTGCAATGTAATGCTATGTGTTTGCGCTATGTATATATGCTCGTGTTTTGTTATGAAAAGTTAGCGCGCTCATCTCAGACCCAGCCCCGGCAGCTGCCGGGCCCTGTCATCCTATTCCTATGCAGGTTGTCCTGTTCCTGTCCTTATGCTGTAATAAACCTGCAAAACTCCTACTACCTCGAATCTTGACTCTTATTTATTGAGCTATCTGTTATGATATATGCCTAGTCAAAAATAGGGTATTATTTATTTATTTACCACAAGTTCATAATGTCAGTCTCGAACCGTGCACCAGAATGCAGGTACAAGTTCCTTCACACAGCAACGGTTATGGCTAGGAGGTGGGAAAAAAGTCTCAAAGTCCTGAGCTGGAACGTCAACGGGCTAGGAGACAGGCTCAAATGCACCATAGTCCTGCAATTCATTAAACGATATCAGCCGGACGCAGTACTGTTACAAGAAGCACATCTCATGGGGAACACATGTCAGGCCCTCAACAGGTGGGGATATACCCTTGCAGTTCACTCTGGCTTCACCTCAGGCTCCAGGGGGGTAGGGATTCTGTTACGTCGATCACTGCCCATCCACATAGATCGCACTGAGTCAGACCCACAGGGCCGCTTTGCAGTAATTTCCGGCAGATGGGAAGGTTACCACCTGAACCTGCTCTCTGTATACATCCCACCAGGCCTCCAAACTCGCACTTACACAGATCTGGGCACAATGCTACTCTCCCTCCCTGACGGTCAATTGGTAATGGGAGGAGATTATAACGCTGTAGTGTCGGGTACCCTGGACAGGCATCCTCCCAGAGACATACCACAAGGGCATAAATGGCTGGCGAACTTCTTAGAAGCCTTCGGGCTTACAGACGTCTGGCGGCTGCTGCATCCAGCAGATACTCAATTCAGCTTCTTCTCCGGGCCACACCGCTCATTCTCCCGCCTCGACTATATCCTCACGCTACTACAACACGACATAACGGTACACGAAGCAAAGCACCTTACCCGTGGCATATCTGACCACTCACCAGTCTTCACACATTTAACGTTCGGGACTCGGCGAGAGGGCTGCATCGCACCAATCAGCGCTTGGCACTTAAAGAATAAGGAGACCAGGGGGAAGCTAACTAAGTCAATTACTCAATACTTGGACAATAATGTAGGGTCGGTGGACTTCCCTATTACCCTATGGGAGGCCTTTAAAACTGTGGTCAGGGGGGAGGCGCTATCGACCATCGCGAGTATGCGGAAAGATAAAGAAAAGCAGGTTGCCACGGTGGAAGCGGATCTGGCAGTGCTAGAGAGGGAGGCGCGTGACACTAGGGCAACTGACATACAACATAGACTTTATTTATTTATTTTATTTTATTTTATTTATTTTGGAATCTTGTATAGCGCACAGTTACCCTTAGGCATCCCGGCGCTCGTTCATGACTCAGGGAAATGGCACAGAAAAAGAAAATGGCACAGAGAAAGCAGAAGGAGAAAAAGAAAACAGGAGCCTATAATGAGATACATCATGCAGGAAATAAGTGGGTTTTAAGCAATTTTCGGAACTGGAAGATACCTGATTATGTCCGTACGTTCGAGGGAAGCTCATTCCAACACTTGGCAACGTTCACCAAAAATCTTCTACCCCCCGTTCTGGCTCTTTTCACTCTCGGCACTTGTAGCAAAGCTTTGTGGTCAGAGCGTAAAGCTCTAGTCGCTTTGTAGGGCATCACCATATTACCCAGAATGGGAGGACCCTTCCCATGCAGGATTTTATGTGCCATACAGAGAGATTTAAATGTTATCCTCTCCCTTATCGGAAGCCAATGCAATGCTTTCAGAGCCGGTTTTGCAGACTGTCTTCTAGGGATATTCATCAGCAGCCTAGCTGCTGCATTCTGCGCTCGTTGTAATTTATTAAGCGTGGCTTCCGGTGCGCCCAAAAAGAGCGCATTACCGTAGTCCAACCTAGAGACAATCAGCCCCTGGATGAGGAGTTTCCTGGACATTGGGGGGAGGAGAGGTAAAATCTTGCGAGCTGATCTGAGCAGTGCAAAACAGACTCCCGCTGTTTTCTTTGCGTGGGTCTTGAAAGACAGATCTTGTTCAAGCCACACGCCCAGGCTTTTGATCTCCTTTTTTGGGTTAGGAGGATCCCCCAGGCAACTCGGCCAACTGCCTATCGGCAAGGAAGGTCCCGTTTGTCCCAACAGCATCAGCTCTGTCTTACAGCCGTTCAATTTTAATGCTGAATTGCCCATCCATGTGTGCACCCTGGACAGACAAGAGTGCAACACATCTGAGCAATCCACCAATTGGGAGAGGGCTACTACCAACTGGGTATCATCAGCATAGCTGATATTTTAATACCCAGAGGGGCTACCACCTCCTCCAATGGGGCCATATAGATATTAAACAGTGTGGGGCTCAGGGAGGAGCCCTGAGGCACACCACACTGAAGGGGGATGGAGGCGGATTGTGCATTCCCTTCCCACACTTGATAGGTTCGTTGATGCAAAAACGAACCGAGCCACTTTAAGGCCATTCCAGTTAGGCCAGCCTCTGACAGTCGTTGGAGCAGCGCCTGGTGGTTAACGGTGTCAAAAGCTGCACTAAGGTCCAGGAGGATCACTGCCACTGATCCTCCTGAATCCAAAATGCTCCTAGCCTCTTCAACGACTGCCAGAAGGGCAGTGTCTGTGCCATGGCCCGGCCTGAAACCCGTTTGGGAAATCCGCAACAAATTGTTGGATTCCAGGAATAGTGAGAGTCGTTTATTCACCAGTCTCTCCGCAATCTTACCAACCCCCGGCAACAGGGAGATCGGTCTGAAATTGGCCAGGTCTGATGGATCGAGACCAGGTTTTTTCAAAAGGGCCTTTACGACCGCCTTTTTCCAGCTCAAGGGAACTACTTCCTGCGCTAAGGAAGCGTTGATAAGATCTGTCACTGGTGTAGCAATAGTAGTTGCTATCTGCTTCAAGTATCGCATCGGAACGGGGTCCCTGGGTGAGCCACTTTTTATGGTCCCTAGTACCATGCTGACTTCGTCAACGGTCACTGGACCAAAGACATCAAGCTTCTTCTGTACCTCACCTCCCTGTTTACCTGTATGTGCTACCAAAACAGGCTGCGGTAAGGAGCTTATGATATTTTCCACTTTCATGTGGAAGTAGTTAGCCAATTCCTCACATTTCTTTCGGGGATTCTCATGGCTCAGTGATGGTTCTGGGATTGAGACTAAGGCTCAAAACAATAGAATATAGGGAACTAGTAACACAGGAAGCTCAAACAGTAGCCAAACATAAGATGGGAAGGCTATATGACCAAGGCGACAAAGCTGGGAAACTTATAGCGTGGCTCGATAAAAAACAACAGGCCAATAGAGTAGTCCCAGAAATCCAGACGGCCTCAGGGACCGTAGTAACTGAACCCCGGGAGATAGTGGCTGAATTTGCACGACACTACAAACAGGTATACAGTCGGGAGTCTGACCGTCCAGAGGAGGACTCGGTAGCCCTCCTGACGGACATCCGAATGCCTTGCCTGTCGGAGGAAGACCGAGAAGCCCTTCAGAGCCCACTCGACTTCACGAAGCTGCAACGTGCAATTGTCGACCTCCGCCCGGGCAAGGCCCTAGGACCCAACGGCCTCCCAATAGAGCTCTACAAATTAAAGCCAGATGCCCTCAGCGAACACCTAAAACTCATGTTCGAGAAGAGTAAAGAGGTGGGACTGCTGCCACGGGTCCAACGCCTAGCAACAATAGTGGCAATACCTAAAGAGGGGAAACCTAGAGAGTCATGTGCCTCATATAGACCTATCTCGCTGCTTAACGCGGAGTCCAAAATTTTGGCTAAAACACTAGCAAATCGACTTCAATCGGTCCTGTCCACCTTGGTCCATCCGGACCAATCAGGGTTCATGCCCCACCGCAACACCGCACTCAACATTCGACGCCTTAACGGGGTACTTGGGCAACGACATAGGTTGCAGGAGGATGCGGTGGTAGTTTCCCTTGATGCCACCATGGCAGATGGCTACTTCCTGGGGGAAACTATGAGGTCGCACTCTACTCCAAGCCGGGTAAACACCAACTCACTGAACCGACTCAACGCTCAGTGCAGATATGGCACATTGCTCAGCGGAAACTAGGGTGGTCAGATGTCCTCACTATGTCAACTCCACTATGGGCCTCCGAAAAACTTGGCACCCCGGGGCGCACCAAGGGGTTCCGTAACTGGGACCTGATAGGGATCTCACAAATCAGAGACCTCTGGGGGCTAAAAGGAGTCCACACGTTCACCCACTTGCAAGAAACATACGACCTAGCTCATACCGAACACTTCAGGTACATGCAAGTGCGACATTCCCTGCAGGCGAACATTCCACCAGAGACTACCCTGCCTCAGGCCTCCCCACTAGAAGACAGATTATTAGACGGGCACATCCCAGAACACGCCATCTCTCTCACATACAAAAAATTAATTAACAACCCCCCTGACACGTTCTTTCCCCTAAAAGAGAAATGGGTCGCAGACGGGCTAGAGATAGATGAGGAGGAATGGACATATGCTTTTTCCTCACCTAGGGAGGTAGCGATCTCAGCCCGATTGCGGGTAATCCAACTGAAAATCCTGCAGAGAGTGTATATCTCATGTACCAGGCTACAGGCGATGGGGAGAGGAGGAGAGGGGCTTTGTAGAAGGGGATGTGGAGGGACGGGCTCCTTCTTCCATATACTGTGGGAATGTCCGAAAGTGCAAAGATACTGGAGGCGGGTGGTACAATGTATGCGGGAGGTGTGGGACGTAGAGATCCGCCTAGAGGCTGAGAGATGTCTCCTGAACATTTGGGAGCCCATGGACCTGTCTCCAAAAGGGAAAATCTGGGTGACACTTGGGCAGATGGTGGCAAAGAGAAACATTGCTAGATTGTGGGGAGCCCCAAATCCACCGAAACTGATAGACTGGCAAAGCGACATGGACTGGTGTATGCTGCAAGAAAAGATTGTATTTATTGAGAGAGGGTGCCCCCGCAAATGGGGAGAAGTCTGGTCAAGCTGGAATGAATTTAGGGGAAACATATGCGAGCCTCCCAGGTCCCACAGATCGGCTCGGAAGACATAGACTAAATTGTTTTTCCTGTGGCAATAACTGCGAGAACTGTATAAATCATAGACGTATTACCGGTGCTGTAACAGATTCGAGACTAATGTAACTTACTGACCATGTTTGTTCCTTTACCTAATAAAAAAGAATTAAAAAAAAAAACTTTAAAAAAAAACTTCACAAATGTTTGTAAAAATAGATTATTATATTATAATGAAAACAAGACGAAAATGACATAAAATTAAATGTAAGGATGTGGAGATATTAAATTTTAAATGAATAAATGCAGTAAAGCACTTAGAAGCAAGTAGTGCTATAATGGATACTTTAGGTTGAGCTGGATCGGGGTGAAGTCAAAGTGCAGGCCAACATCGTGGAAGTTCAGGCCGGCTACAAGAACCATGCAGGCCCCAGTGAACAAAGTGCCTTTCCTGTTCGCAAGCAAAGAGCTTCTCCACACAGTGAAGGCAATGTGTCAGTTCCGAAGATGAATGCCGGAGACTAGAGACATAGAGTGAGGTGCCAGTTCCTGCCAAGCAGTTGAGGGAATGCGTTGATCTAATTAAGCTGAAGCAGCAGCGATACGCTGTCCGATACATCAGTTTCAGGAGGCAAAGGGCTGGTTCTGATGTGATGCACCAGTTCTGTTACACACAGAGAGGAGATGCATAACAAATCCATGTTTAAGTATGTGGGCCATGTCTATTGAGCCAGACACAGGAGCAGGGGTAGATGTTTTGTTTTCCCTCAGTCTAAAGCAACAGGGGGCTAGCAAACAAGCCTTTGGAGATCACTTGGAGAGAAGGCAAAGTCCAGCCCTCTTTCAGCAGAGTCTGAGAGCAGCAGCCAGCAGGGCAACTGAAGAGAAAAACATGCCTTCCAAGTTTGCAGTCCAAAGATGTGTCCTTTAGGCAGCACAGTAGTCCTTCTGATAGAGGTTCACTTCAAGGTTCATAAGTGTTGATTTTACGGGGTGAGAGACCCAGTACTTATACCCAAAAGTGTCTTTGATGTGGGAGTAACTTCAAAGCAGTTCTCTGAAGTTCACAAGGATCCCTTTCATCCCAGTCCTGCCTGCCAGGCTATTTATGGGGGGTTAATCAGTCCTTTATGTTTAGATAGGGCACAGCCTATTCAAGTGGAGTGTTGGTCCTTCCCTTTTATCCGGCTCAGGCCACGCCATCAGAAAGTAGATGTATTTAGATAGGTACTCAGACAAACCTATCCTTCTTGTCTTGTGGCTGTTAAGAGGAAATGCACAAAGTGTAGCTGTCACCCACGCCAGACATGTAATGGAGATAGGCTTTGAGGCACACAGAGCAGTAGGGGCAAATATATTTCCACTTTCTAAAAGTTGCATTTCTAAAACAGTTATTTTAAATCCAACTTCACCAGTAAGGAGGATTTATCATTATCATTCCAAATATATGAAACATAAAAAAGGTACTCCTCTCTGATCAGGAATTACAACTTAAAAGTGCATTAAGGGATTCTCAATGGTTGCCTATGAGAGGAGTAGGCATCACAGTAGTAAAAAAGAAAATAGACTGTCACTACCACACCTTCAAAACATGAAGGTACATGTCTTACATAGCACCCTGCCCTTAAGGTTAATTAGGGCCTAACTTAGGCGCGCCTCATAGATAATAAAAGGGACGTTTATGGCTTGGCAAGTAGTTTTAAATGCTAGGTTAAAGTGGAAATACAATGCACACACAGGCCCTGCAGTAGCAGGCCCAAGACAGGTTTAAAAGGCTACTTGTGGAGGTAGCACAATTTGTGCTGTAGGCCCTGGGTAGTAGCATTTGATTTACAGGACTTATCAGTAAATCAAATATGCCAATGTCACCTAGTTTAAGGGAGAAGCGCATGCACTTTAGCACTGGTTGGCAGTCGTAAAAAGTGCTCTGAGTGCTAAGGCCAACAAAAAGAATCAGGAAAAACAAGAGGTAAAAGGCAAATAATTGGGGAAGACCCCCTAAATATGTCAAGTCTAACAATGTGTAAGCAAAGTTTTAGTATATGTAATTCATATATCTATATGTACCTTGATAATCTATTTATCTATCTATCTATTTATCTATCTATTTATCTATCTATCTATCTATCTATCTATCTATCTATCTATCTATCTATCTATCTATCTATCTATCTATCTCTGCGAAGTACATAGATGTGAAATTAAGAATAATAAATATGTACTTACATACTTGCATTTTGGTCCCCAGTATTTTTTACACAATATCCTGTCCACACAATATTTTTGTTTCTGATATTTTGTTAGTGATCCATGCTCTCTTCAGGTTTATCAAATAACTGGTGAGGTCCACGGCTGAGGGAGAGATACTGCAGCGAACATTTATGGGATAGTGTTTCAAAACCTAGTTTCAGGACATCAATCAATCAGGGGCTTGGAAAGCGCAGCTACTCACCCGTGAGGGTCTGAAGGAGCTGGGGGCAAGGGTGGCTGCTGGTTGGACTAGGTGAAGATTAATTCTAAGAGCCAGTTTTTGAGGTCTTTCCTGAATTAGGTCAGTGACTCTGATTCCCTGAGGTGCAGGGGCAGGGAGTTCCATGTCTTGGGGGCGAGGTAGGAGAACCATCTTCCTCCGGTCCTTGGGATGGAGGTGAGGGCGAGTTGGGAGGATCAGAGTTGGCATAGAGTGCGTAGCCGTGGTCTGGTCTGCTGAAGATGATTGTGTTGGTGACTGTCCTTTTGGATTCCGTTGAAAACCATCTAAAGTCCTTCGAAGCAGGCGGCGCTTGTTGAAGCAGGCTGAGGAAACTTAGCTGATTTGGCAGTCCATCATGGGCAAAGAGATCAGTATGATGCTATGGTCACGTGCGTGCATGGCCCATCAGGGTGGGGGGCACCCAGAGCAGCTGGCCACCAGGAGTCGTCCCAGGCTGATGCGGTGGGTCCCAGGATGAGAACTTCGGTCTTGTCCGAGTTGAGCTTCATTCAGCTGACTTACATCCATGTTGCGATATCGAAGGCAGCCAAGAGGTCTAGTATGATGAGGGCTGTTGTATCGCCCCAGTCAAGGAGGAAGCAGAAGTCGTCTGTGGCATTGAGGAGTACAGTCTCTGTGCTGTGGTTGTTTCGGAAGCTGGATTGGGACGTGGTTTGCTTCGATGAACGTTGAGAGTTGGTTATTGATGGCCTTCTCTATGATCTTGGTTGGGAACGGGAGGAGGGAGATAGGTCTGAAATTATTGAGGTCCGTTAGGTCTGAGGATGGCTTCTTCATCAAGGGGTTGAACTCAGCATGCATCAGGGAAGATGTCGGTTTCCATGGAGCAGTTGGTGGTGCAGCAGAGCTGGGGCTGATGGCGGCGGCTGCGTGTTTGGAAGATGTGGTTTGGGCAACGGTCCATCTGGACCCCTGAGTGGATGCTCTTCATGATCTTGAGTGTGTTCTCTGGGGTGAGCAGGGTCCAGCAGAGCACGGTCTGTACGGGGGTGGCTTGGTTGTTTGCGATGGTGGCGGGTGTAGCAGCCAAGTCAAGGGTGTCAATGTGTCTTAGATCTTTCTGATCTTGTGGTGAAAAAAAGTACTGCGCTTGTTGCAGAGGTCTTTGGAGGGGGGGAATGTCTACAGTCTCGCTGTTGTGCCTGCCCAACTCAATGATGATGGTGACGAGTTCTTTGCTGTTGTGTGCGTTGGTGTTAAGTCTGTCTTGGATGTCCGTTTTCTTAGTGGTTTTGAGGAGGAGGTGATGTGGTTGATGGTGGACTTGAAGGTTGCTTTAGTTTCGGGGTTTTGTTGCTACTCCATTTCTTCTTGAGAAATCTGCAGGTGCGTTTGGACTCATGGAGGGCGGGCGTGTACCAGCTGGCCACCTTGAATCATTGTTTGCATGGTTTTCTCTTGAGGGGTGCCATGGTGTCTGCGCAGTTCTGGATCCATTGATGAAGGTTGTGTGCTGTGTTGTTAGAGGCTGCGGGCATTGGGGGAGTGGTTGTGGTGAGAGATTTGATGAGGAGTTCTTTGGTGGCCTTGATCCAGCTGCCGCTGGGGGGCGATGATGATGGTGGTGTACGGTGTTTTTGTCGAAGGCAAGGTGTACGCAGAAATGGTTGGTCCAGGAGAGCCCGGTGGTGGGGCTGTAGCTGATGTGCCCGCTGGTGGAGAAGATGGGGTCAGGCATGTGTCCGGCTGTGTTGTTGTAAATGAATCTAGGACCCTAGTGTAATAGATTATCCGATCCTTATATAGGCATAGAAATCAATACTATATTTAGACTGAGCCTATGCAGCCCAAATACGGCATAGCTACTTCCACTAAGTTCCAAGAATCAACAACGATTTCTTAGAGAATCCCGCCTTCAGCAGCTAGGGACTTCCCCTTGCCTGAATACTAATTTATCTAGGAAATCATGGAGTTTTCGAAGAACTGAGTCTTTGATGACGTTATTAAGTCCAATCACACGTCAAACTCGGCACCTTCAAAGTATAAATATGCCTAGATTTGCCCAGACAAACACACGGTGGTTTGGAGCAGATCGACTAACTACTTGCCCGACGCCCTGCAGCAGCAAGTGCCAAAGGCAGCTGACCCTCCGGCTGACGCACTGAGAGACGCTGTCTTTTCTCCTGCTGAGAAATCCAGCTCCAGTGTTTCCAGGCTACCCTTGAGGGTTGCTGGGAAATCGAGTCCTGAGAGAGAGATACACGACCTCCTTCATTCTAAACCAAGGTACGGAGCTGATTAGACCCTTAGAGAATTCTTGGACAGATTCTTGGCAGAGAAATACCAAACTTAAGCTACTCCTCACTTACTTCTTCCCTTGTACTAGACTTAGGTTAGGTACACCGGGGTAGGCGTATTTTAGAAGCACCAGTTGAGTACTTCTAGTCATTATTTTATCATTGTATGTATTTTATATGTTTTAGGCAACTTATGGCTTAGAAACCATATCATGCTTTTACAGTACTACTTTATAATACTTTTCGTATTATATGGCCGGTACTTTATAACCAGTATTACGATTGTAGCAGTACATTTCTTATGCTTGAGAAAGAAGACTGTTCAATAAATACTTTTTATTGAAAACGCCCGTCTATCTATTTTCTCAGCACCTCTGGTGAAACGAAGCATGTACGATTGACTGAGTAAAATAGCTATCTATTGTTTCCGTGACTCTAGAGATTGATTTCTTATTCTTGGGAAACAAAGTTGTCATGTTTATGCGGTTGTCAGAAACTAATCCCTTCTTGTGAATTCGAGAAAGTTTCTAGTGACCTCTGAGCTAGCTGGCACTCACAATTAAGTTTAATATATTCAGTAGAGACCTAGTTGACCTCAGTTCTACGTCTAAACTTCAGGATATATTATTCCAATGCGCAGAGATTATTGGGAATATAGGAACTACACTACCGTGTAGGTTGGTGAGGTGACTATCTGCTACAATCTGATGTTGCCGACGTTCTCCAACAGAGAGGCTGTGTTCTGGTTGCTGGAGTTGTCCAGTTGGATTGAGGTCTCAGGGTAAGTTGTATTCAGTGGATGCGAGAACCTGGGGTGCAATGAGGTCTACGATGGTGTCGGTAATGGGGAATCAGGGGCTGGGGGACCTGTAGATGAGGGTGCCATTGAGGGTGGTATTGGGGTAGGCCCGGATCTGGAAGTGGAGGTGTTCCATGTTTGTCATAGGGTCATTAGAGTGCGTGGCAAGTCGGGGCATGCTTTTGTGCATGATGGTGATGCCTCCTCCTGGGTAGTAGTTAAGGGTTATTGTTGTAGCCATCAGGAATTGCGATGGCGATGTGTCCGTGATGGTTGAGATCAGCAAGGAAGGTGGCAAATCCCGTCCACTATAATTATTATGAGAGCAAAGCACGCTTCACACCAAAGTAAGAAGGACTCCTTTTGGACGACATTCCACAAGGAGGCAGCTCTGGGCCGCGGTTCCGGGCTTTTCATGGATGGAACCGGTGATTGCCCCAATTATATGGTCCATCTTACTTTTGTGTGACTGTTTGAATATATTTTTATCTGGACTTACCCTGTTTCTGGCTATTCTCACTTATTTGAAGTGTACTTTTCTCTCATAATAATTATAGTGGATGGGACTTGCCATCTTCCTTGCTGTTCTCATCTCTCACAGACACTCTGTTATATTTAAGGAGGGCCTCATTGATGCCCTGAAGAAGTCAATTTGCCTGAACGAAACGCGTCGGCTGTTCTTTTCAACTTGATTGGGTTTAATTTATGGAATAAACGAAGAATTTGAAGAAACATCTCTGGACACGGATCTGATAATTTGATGTGTGGTTGCTTACCTTTTAGTGGTGCACCTTTTGCTAGAAATTGTTAATTCCAGTATTGCATTGCACCGTGACAGTGGGTGAGCTAACTGTGTGCACACACAACCATGGATACTTCCCAATATATGCATAATAAATAGGGATAACAGGTCAGGTGCTAGTTCTTTGTAGGGTTCCACTGTCTAAGCTTGTATTCCGTATTACATTAGATTTGCAATGTGATTCAAATCATCTCACAATAACAAGTATTGAGATGAGAAATAGAATAATATAAATTCAACAGTGTAACACCACCACCATATAGTTTGGAAAACGAAAGGAACTTTTTTAATTTCAAATATTGCCTTGTCTGTAGATTACTTCTCTTTGATGAGATAGAAAAAGTCATAGAGTGGCGCACATCAACAGGCTAGCAATGTCTTTTAATTAATATTCTAAACTGTTCTTTCCAATTATTATAATTATTCTAAGTGCTTCTTTCAGTAGTTTATTATACAAACACTCATCTCCTAGATTCGCCCCTGATAATGAAAAACATCCTGAATCTAGTTTATCCTCAGTTTTACTCACATAATGAAGCCTCCTTTCTTGCTAATATATAGAAAAAAGCTGGGATGGTACAAATAGCTTTGTATGTACAGAAATGATTCATGTTTGGAGACAGGATATTAGAATTTTACCCAGGCAGGAATTATTGGTCTGCCCTAGGCCATTTGTTCTAACTACCACAAATATTTAATTATCGATAGAAAAATATGTTATTTAAACCTGCCGTGCAATTATAAAACATTGACAATAGTTGCAATTCATTTTATTAAGAAACAATGTTATATTTGTGTTACGTCGCCGAATGATGAGGTAATTAATTTCAATCAATAAAACAACTATAGTTAAAATAAGTTAATATTGAAGAAAATGTTTACTAAATTGTGTTAGGGTAACATTCAGGTCACAGCTTTGCGTCATCCTTTTGATGCTGATAACATGAGAACCTTTGACGTGCTAAATTAAAAACAAACTATGGAAAAACCAATGGCCTAGGATTTAGTGAATGAACACTTGCAAATATAGACATGAAAAAATTGGTGATTGCTTCAGCTACGTCTGAACCGCCATCCTCAAAATGCCTGACGTAGACCAATGACCTATTTTCTGTTGGGCAGTCTTTGTAACGTGTCCACAGGTGGAGACGGCGGGGTCTCTACTGGTGGTGAAATGACAGACTGACTGACTAAATAGAGCGAATAAACAGTCAGTTTGTCCGACAGTGCACTCTACTGCCTTTGTGTTGGAGTACCCTGCCCGCCTAACTCTAAATAAACCCTAGTCTGTTGTGCGTATTATATAAATATGTTTATTTGTATCATTGTTACAATTATCATTCATCTTTTAAAGATTATTATAATACATGGCTCATCATTTTATGCATACTACATGTAATAAACTCTGCTAACATTATTCATTTTACCAGGCACTCCGACAAAGTCTAAAGCAAACAAGATGCGAAGGAGCATAATGTAAACATGTCACTTTTTGTCACGGTCAGTACTTCTCAGCACACCCTGGAGCTTACACCATTTTATCACGGCCCAATGGAACTCACACCTGACTGGACGACTAAATGCTTCTGCAGTGAAAGGATGTGAATTATGAATCATGTCATAGTACTCTACTAATCTCATACTATTTACGACGCCATACTCTACAAATCCACATTTATTTTAAATAGAATTTAATCTCCTTTACATTAAAGTGCATTTAACAAAAAATATATGTTTTCCTCATAGTTCAGGCGTCTGTCTTTTCACCAAGCTTTGTCGACTGTCCCGAAGCAAAACGAATGTTCAGACTCTTGCTCACAACTGGCTGTATATTTTCTGAAGAAGCATGCTGTTTTTCTTTTATTGTTGTAAAATTAGCTGAGCTCAATGGCGTGGGGCATTTTTTTGACTACCCGCTCATTATTGTAATTACAAGTTGGATGTTAGATGCCTCTGCATTTTGTTGACTTCTTTCGCCATGTCTGTTAGTGTTCTTTACATATTAAAACAGCCTGCGTCAAATTCATTCAGACCTATCATGAGGATCGATATTTCTATAAATATTATCTCAGTAACTGCTTTTGTTTAAAATTGAAGCTACTTTAAATATGGTCTAAATTATATACATTGTAGGGAACCTGATAGTATTACCATTCAGGGCAGCAAAGGAATTATTGTTTATTTCAAATCCGGGGGCTCAAGTGTTAAAGGAGCCTATGACAGCTAATTATATTTCCCAGTGTATTGTTACATTTTTGGCAAATATTTCGGGCCTCATTAGGCCCCTTGCACCGCCGGAGCAAAAGTGACGTTCCATTGCACAGGAGCCTGCTCCATATTTACACGGCAGCACTATGCCACTTTTTTTGGCTTATGCTGCCTCGTAAATATTGCTCCCTTAAATGCAATTTCCTGCATTAAAGGGGATTTCAATAGATGTTGCTGGGGGCACTCCCAGCAACGTACATGTTTTTTAACACTGCCCCAGATTTACGAGAAATCGTAAATCTGAGGCAGCACCAAAAACGTACGTCTCCAGGGGGTGTAGGGAGGCACAACTCGTTTTTCCCCTTACAGAATGCAGCACACATATAAAGAAGAAAACACCTCTTCTGATTGTTTCTGTGCGGGAAGGTTTCCCTTCCTGCACAGAAATAATCATCCCTGCAACGCACCATGGTGCAAAGGTGCCTGTGTTGGCGCACTGCAGCCCATTGTGCACCGGCGCAGAGGAAAAGGACAGGGACGTCATATCTGATAGATACGCCGCATTCCTGCCCTTTTCTTTTATCACAGGGCAGCATCGCAGGAAGGCCTGCTACACTGCCCTGTGTTAAAACCGCATAAATGAGGCCTTTCATTAATTGCTTAATTTTAATAAAAATAATTTTTCCACTTCCCTTCTCAAACATACAAACTACGGACCCCATACCATACCCCCCAACTAGCTTGCCACACTCTGAGGCACATGACCTTTCTTCCCTCACTGTCAATACACACAGCCATAACTTGTGCCTTCCCCACCCCTGTCCCAACATGCACCCTTCACTCCCATCTTGCCTGGGACCTATCCCAACCTCACACCCACATATCTGTAGTCCTGCATCTGAAATCCCCAATATCCCATGGATGGATGCCATTCTATGTAGCACCTTTCTCAGGGGAGAAATAAATTCCCAGGGTTCACGATCTCAACAGTGAAGAGATGGTTATTGAAGAGAAAAATCTACTGTTAGCACATGCTACACCCCTAACGACTCAACTTGAGAAACTCAAAGCTTTTCCCTTGGCTGCACTTTGCAAAACCAAGTGTTCTTGTAACTAATTAAACTCTTCTTACTACTGCACCTACATAGCTGGATGCCAAGAGAATCCTCACATAATTCAAGAATGGCAACCAAAGGCTGGAGTGGGGACTGGTGAATGGTGAAGAGAAGATGGCTTGTTTCTATAATCTTTTTGTAATTATTATTGAGAGTGATAGCTATGGGTGACAGCTTGCTTAGAAGGACAAGATACAGAAATCATCAACATTGCTTGACAAGCGGGAGGTCATTTCATTAGACTAGATGTATGCCTAAGTGGCTGGACAAAATGATCCCCTTAGGTTCACTGAAAACAAATTATTACCAGAAGAAGAAAAACACAATTTTAAATGCTACCTTTTCCACAGTGAATTTTTAAGCAGGGGTCATAAAGTTTTCCTAGCTTGAATACTTGCAGCAGAAAAGATCAAACAATGCTTTATCATTACCTTCTCATGTATGATACTTGTGGTGAATGAGCTTCAACCTTAAAAAAGTCTTGCTTCTTTGTCTTCTCAATTCTGCTGCCCTATTTTTAGAGACATGTAAGAGAGATATTTTTAATGAGAGACACCATAAGCTCCACAATGGGCAAATTTGACTTTCAACAAAGCCCAGTATGCAGGTGGGGGCATATTTAGTATAAAACTACCTGCTTAGCACGTCAAAGACTGAATAACTGGTTGTCGCTGCACCTGCAGGTTGAAAGCTGGGACAGCAATCTAAAAATATTCTTGTAATTGTCCTACTCATTAAGGGACATATTGCAAAGGTTTTTGCTAAGTAATTTGGAATTCAAAATGCATATATAGTAAAGATAATGAATGTCAAGGACTAGAATGTACAGATGATTCACCAATCTGTACAATAATAATTCACTTTATATAGCAGAAATATGAGGTAAGATTTTCAAACATTTAGCAAAAGGAAAATAAGTATAGCAACTAAGGGAGTTGTTTAGAGTTTTGAGGCACTGATATAAATGTGACATAGTACATAACAGAATCTTGAGGCGTGGAATGTGTTGAGGTCAGGGATGGAAGGGAGGGACTGTCAGGAGTGAGGTTGTTGGTCAGTGATCCGGTTGAATGGGTAGTAATTCATAAAGCTTCTATTATCTGTACCTCTTGCCTGCTGTGTCATCCTTGGAAGAACATCACATTTCTGGCAACGATATTGGGAGGGAGTTCAGGACACAGCTTGACACGTTAACAATTCAACTCTGAGACTGGATAGTATATTTAACTCTCCTGGACTTTTGTATGAGGTAGAACGGCGTTCTCAGTCTTCTTCTACATGGAGTTTGAGAGCGCAGGAGTTTGGACTGTGATTTTAGGAAATTGTATCTTCAGGCATGTGAATACTGTGTTGTGATTCTTGCACATGCTCCTGACAACAGCTGTGATTGGAGCAGAGCCAGTGGTTTTGCAACGGTCGCATTTTTGGTAAGTGCATGAAAGCCGCACACACCATTAGCGGTGTGCCAGACTATTGTGAGGTCATCCCTGGAGGCTATCCCTTCATTTCAGTACTGCATTCAATCCTAACATGAGGAAGCGCATGCTATATTGCCAGCGGAAGTGTGCTCTACTGGCAGTCATGTTGTAGAGCAGTGGATGGAGACCACATTGGGTTGTCACTGTTAATTACAGTCCGAGAAGTGTAGGAGAAGCGTCCGCGCTCACGTGAGTGTCTGTGCAGGTTTTCGTTGGCTCTCACAAATTCGGCAGACATCTTGGATCCGTTGCAATTTTACAGTGAGTGTGGCAGACATCATGGTTTAGGATTAGCTTTGATATGTACACCTCGAGTAAGGTGTTCTTTGGGCTTAACGGTCCAGTGGTACATCTGTTGTGCAATTTTGATATGGTGTGCTGTAAAAGGCGGAGAAGATTGAAGAAAAAAACGGGGTGAACAGTAACAAAGCAGGTAAATATGCAAATATGGCTCCTCCCTTCTTCTTACCATCTCCTGGGTAAGTTGATAGTTATATGGGCTAAATGGTAGAAAGTTATTTGCAATAATGCACATGTGTGCGTCACAAATCTAAGAGCAGAGAGGAAGCATGCAAGTTTGTTGCATTGTCGGGCGGAGAGGCAAGATGTGTTGGAGAACTTACAGGAATTTAGCTTCGGTGAGATTTGAGATTTGAATGAATGTGAAATAGCTATGACTAAATTGGACCATCCTTACTTGTCACTCTTTAGTACTATTCTTGAGAGGTCTCATTTTGGTTTGAGGAGTCAAGGTCTGGATGAGTCTGTGGAAGAATTTGTTACGAGCTTAAGTAAACTAGCATTGACATTCAAGTTTGATGGTTCAGTTGAAAAGAGAATTTGAGAACAATTTGTATTAGGTTATAGTAGCAACAAGATTTGTGAAGAGTTATGGATGAAAGATGAGCCATCACTTGAGGAGTTTTTAATAGTTGCAAAACGTGTTGAACATATGTTGAGGTGTGTGGGGGAACTCAAGACAGAAAAGAGGGTGAAGTGCACTGAAAAGGAAAGTGTGATGGAAGGAAGTGCACTGAAAATACATAATAATTTTCTGAAGAAAGTAGAATCATAGGTGAAGGGACAAAATAAAACTGAACCGGATTTTAAGGGTACATGTTTCAGGTGTGGACTTTAAGGTCACAAGGCTAATG
This sequence comes from Lissotriton helveticus, assembly GCF_964261635.1. Taxonomy (NCBI): domain Eukaryota; kingdom Metazoa; phylum Chordata; class Amphibia; order Caudata; family Salamandridae; genus Lissotriton; species Lissotriton helveticus. The sequence goes on from NC_136063.1 coordinate 1,772,325,256, forward strand.
ATAGGTCTTGTGCTGCCTGGTCCCAAGTGTATAAATCCTGTGGCATCAGGGGTCCTTACAGCAAGTGTTGTAGGAATAAGAGAAAAAAAACTTACAGGAGCAAAAGTTATGAAACATGTCAAGAGGTAGTTTTACATATACTTAAGAGGAGTATAATGTTTCCCTCAGACATAATTAGCATTGATAATAAGCAGGTCGCAATGAAGCTTTATTCATGTTCACAAATCTCTATTATATCTAATCAAACATTTTTAAGTAAGTTTACTGAAGGGAGGACATTATTAGAGATGAAAGTAAGACCATATGGCGATGGAGGCACTAGAAATGAGATGTTAGGTTATTTTGAGGCTGACATAGGAATTGGTGAGAAACATACATTTGGAAAGATATAATTATGTTGCTAAGGGGATGATTAATTGGGATGGGCTCATCAAAATATAATTGGCGTGAGTCTGCATCCTAACAAAACACCTCAAGTTCAGATTGATGAAATTGGACCAAATGATAACAAGTTTGTCAAGGAGTCTAAAGGTTTGTTTCAAGAGAGACGAGTAAGGTTGAGTGGGTACTGTTGGAAATGGCCCTTTTGCAGGGTTATCCCCAAACTTTTAGCTTCTTCCTTCTTTGTTTTTCCTGACCTGTGGTTGTTGGCTATAGGATTCTGGGCATTTTACCACCGCTGATCAGTGCTAAAGTGCATATGCTCTCTGTGTAAATTGTTATCGTAATTGGTTATCCCTGATTGGCATATTTGTTTTACCAGTGGGTCCCTAGTAAAGTGCACTGAGTGTGCCAGGGCTGGTAATTTAAATGCTACTAGAGGGCCTGCAGCACTCTTGTGCCACCCACTTGAGTAGCCTCAACGAGATGTCTCAGGCCTGCCACCACAGTGCCTGTGCGCAGTTTTCTTACTGCCATGTCGACCTGGCCTGTGCAGCCACAAGCCAGGCCTTACCCTTCCCTTTTCTTACACACTGGACAACCCTATGGTAGGCCCAAAGTACACCCCCTTTGCAGGGGCAGTGTATATGAAAGGTAGGACATGTACTAGTGTGGGTAACATGTCCTGATAGTGAAATACTGCCAATTTCGTTTTTCACTATTGAAAGGCTATCTTGCCTGTAGGCCAGAATGGGGAATCCTGTGTAACATGTTTACCTGCATACCTTCCCATAGGAGTGGTATAGAACATTGGAATGTGGTATCCCTGAACTCAGAATTAAATAACACATCTTTTAGGAAGGATGATTTTTAAATTTGGTGTTTAAAAATAGCACTTTTAGAAGTGGCTATTTTCTTGTTCAGCCTTTCTGGATGCCTCTGCCTGTTTGTGAATTGACTGTCTGGTTTGAAAGTGACAGGGGCTGGGATGGCTCCAGGAGTCCGGATGAGTCAGCATCCCTGGTCCCTGACACTCCTGAGGCACAGCCGGGAGCTAATGTATGTGGTTTTTAAAAAAACTTTGAACTTTGAATCGTTTTTTAATCTGTTTCTTACCTGCTTCTTGTTTTGCTGGGCACTTACTCCCACTTAGTCACTCCCGCGCAGCGGAGGTTAACGCTGCCGCGGGCGAGGGAAATCTTTCCTCGGCGCCATTCTCCGACCTGACCACAGGCCACGCCCACTCACACGAGGCCACGCCCCCGCCTTTTAAGCCAGGCTGAATATGAGCCCGAGCCTAGGTCCCTGACACTCCTGAGGCACAGCCGGGAGCTAATGTATGTGGTTTTTAAAAAAACTTTGAACTTTGAACCGTTTTTTAATCTGTTTCTTACCTGCTTCTTGTTTTGCTGGGCACTTACTCCCACTTAGTCACTCCCGCGCAGCGGAGGTTAACGCTGCCGCGGGCGAGGGAAATCTTTCCTCGGTGCCATTCTCCGACCTGACCACAGGCCACGCCCACTCACACGAGGCCACGGCCCCTGCCTTTTTAAGCCGGGCTGAATACGAGCCCGAGCCTAGGTCCCTGACACTCCTGAGGCACAGCCGGGAGCTAATGTATGTGGTTTTTAAAAAAACTTTGAACTTTGAATCGTTTTTTAATCTGTTTCTTACCTGCTTCTTGTTTTGCTGGGCACATACTCCCACTTAGTCACTCCCGCGCAGCGGAGGTTAACGCTACCGCGGGCGAGGGAAATCTTTCCTCGGCGCCATTCTCTGACCTGACCACAGGCCACGCCCACTCACTATCCCCTATAAAATGTGTATATCTCGGACGCGCAGCGGACGAGCGCAGCGGGCGCACCGTCAGCGCGCCGAAGGCACGCCTAAGGCAAGCCCATCTGCGCCCGTCCGTGGCCGACCGGGGCACGGGGCACGGGCATGTCCCCCTGCCGGTTTTATCAAATATACTACTGCTGATTTGATCCGCCTACACTCCTGCCACCCTACCCCCCAAGCACTCCCGTCCAGGCTTGAGCCACTGGGGATTTTCTGCGCCAGAGACACCTTTCGCGAGATGGAAACCCCTATACCCCCAGTCTCCCTGCCAGCCCCCACTTCTCCCACTATTAAAAGGCCTCTAAATTCTAACCTAAAAGTCATTTATCTTAATACACGCTCACTGGTAAAACACCAGTTGGAAATCTTTGCCCTGCTAGACTCTGAGAAACCGGACATATTACTACTAACAGAAACCTGGCTCAATGAGGAGTCTGCCCCTGACGTTCTTGCGGCAATCCCCACTGGGTACTACATCATCCAAGCGAACAGGCCTTCTGGTAAATCAGGAGGTGGGGTTGCAGCAATTGTTAAGAACCCTATTAGACTCTCCGCCCTCACTGTAGTCGGTATTCCCTTAGTCGACCATCTCGTGCTGAAGCTTGATTCTCCAGTGACCCCGCTCATCTGCGTCCTAGTCTACCGTCCTCCTCAGTCCATGTCCAATTTCCCGACAATGTTCGGAGACATGAGCTCCCAACTTGTCATTAACAACTCTAAACTTTTAATCCTAGGCGATTTTAATTACTGGCCCTTTGACGTCAAAGAGAGTGCCTGTTCTGCTACATTCTCCGACCTTCTTGTTAGCATGAACTGCCTCTCTCATATAAAATCAGCAACTCACATTAAAGGCCACACCCTAGACCAGATTTGGACCTCCAATCTGGACATAACCGCCCTCTCAATCTCACCTTGCCTATGGTCAGACCACTCTATGATCTCCTTTTCCCTCATGATCGCTCCCTGCCCTAGCAGAGTCCTGGAAGGAAACCTCTCGGCCCGGAATTGGAACAGGGACGATCTCAGTGAATTTGTCACATTACTCCGATCCTCCATCCCCCCCAATCTTGGATCCATCGATACTCAAGCCTCCGCCCTTACACACTGGCTAGAATCAGCAAGCGACGCTGTGGCCCCACTCAGGCAGATTAAAATTAAGCGCTTGCATGATGCTCAAAGGTGGTTCACGGAGGACCTCAAAGCCCTGAAATTGGGCTCAGACAGGCTGAGCGCCGGTGGCGACGCGGCTACGCCCCCGACATGAAAATACGATTTACATCCCTGCTTAAGGAATACAAATTAGCGGTCCTACAAGCTAAGACCACTTATTTCTCCCAAAAAATCGCTGACTCCTCCACTAGAACTAAGGATATTTTCTCCATCGTGGAGGAACTGTCAAACCCAGATAGGGTTACCATTAAACCCCTTCCTTCTCATGCACTCTGTGATTCTTTAAATCGCTTTTTTGTGGAGAAAATCGCCAATATCAAAAACAGCATTCTTTCCTTAACCCCGCCCCACCCTCATGAGCTCGACCCTTCCTTGCTCTCCCCCAACCCCATGCAGCTGACACAGATTCCTCCAATCTCGAAGACGGAGCTTCTCGCCCTCCTAAAAAAGGTTGCCTCTGTATCCCCCACGGACTGTTGCCCTCCCCTGATTCTCCGTGAGGCCTTTACAGCCTGCCCTTCCCCTCCTTTGGCGCTGCTTAACAACTCTCTCTCTTCTGGCCTAGTCCCTTGGTCGTTTAAAAGAGCAGAGGTTGTGCCCATTCTGAAGAAACCCACGGCAGACCCCACGGTTATGAGTAACTACCGTCCTATATCCCTCCTCCCCTTCCTCAGTAAAGTCATTGAGTCTCATATTACTAACACCCTGAGTACCTTCATTGAAGACTCTCACTTCCTTGATTCCCAACAAGCTGGATTTCGACCCAACCACTCTACGGAATCTGTTATACTTTCGGTTATGGAGGAGTTGCGGAGAGGGGCTGATTCCAACACCAGTCAGGCCTTGGTGCTCCTGGATTTATCGGCCGCCTTTGACACGGTCGACCATAACATCCTGGTCGACCGTGTCGGAGAGGCTGGTATCCGGGGCACCGCCCTTGACTGGGTTCGCTCCTTTCTAAGCAATCGCCGCCAAGCGGTTCGGCTCTCTCAGTTTTCTGCCGATGAGGTCGAACTAACCTGCGGCGTTCCACAGGGCTCCTCCTTATCTCCCCTTCTTTTTAATTTATACCTCACTCCCCTCATTCGGTCCTTACGCGGCAGCGGTGTCACTGCGTTTAACTACGCGGACGACATTCAGTTGGTTTTCGATATCAGTTCCTCGGACCACTCCATCGACAACTTCCAAACCACCCTCTGTCACATCAGTGACTGGATGGGGGTGAACCATCTGAAACTCAACCCCGACAAGACAGAGTTACTGCTTGTCGGGGGAGTCTCTAACCCCTGGAAATCCACCTTCTGGCCCGCGAGGCTGGGCCTTCCCCCCAGCCCTGTCAACTCAGTAAAGAGCCTTGGGATCATTGTCAGCAACGACCTCACCATGAAGCCCCAGATCAACGCGGTGGTCTCCTCTAGTTTTTTCCAGTTAAGGAAAATCCGAAAGATCGCACGCTTCTTGACCACCGAGGCTCTCACCCTGGTTTTGCTGGCCTTAGTCATCTCCAGGATAGACTATGCCAACTCGCTCTATGTTGGCATTCCGGCCTATCAACTGAAGAGGTTACAACTCGTACAAAACCAGGCGGCACGGCTTATCTACCATCAGCCCAAACACCAACATGTCCGCCCCCTGTTAAAATCCCTCCACTGGCTCCCGGTATCTGAACGTTGTAAGTTCAAATTGGGGTGCATCACCTTCAAATCCCTTGCAGGCACAGGCCCTTCTTTCATTTCATCTCTACTACACCCATATGTCCCCTCCCTTAATCTTCGCTCTTCCCACCTGGTCTTACTCCGGACTCCGACCTTCAAACGTAAAAAACTGGGTGGACTAAGGTTCTCATTCCTTGCCCCATTACACTGGAACGCCCTCCCGTTAGGCCTGAGACAAGCACCTTCCTACATCCACTTTAGGTCTCTCCTTAAAACTCGCTAGTTTAGTAATGCTTATAATTAACGCTTCTAGCCCCTCGGATTGTCAGCCTCCTTTTTCTTTAGCGCCAAGAAACTGTTGGGTGTTAGCTGCGCTTTATAAATTCTTTTTACATTACATTACATTACATTACATTACTAGGCTGAATAGACCTGGAGTGATGGGAGGTATAGCACCTGGGCCTGAATAGAGCTGTGTCTGCCTTCCATAATGCTGGCTCCACCTCCTGTGGTGTATCTGATGACCCTCGCCCACACTGACAAAGGAAGAAGTTGTGCACTGCTAGAGTGTGCCCAGAACTGGTTAGGACTGGGTCCAGGACCCCTCACACATAGAGAACAAAGACTTTTGGAGTATAACTATGAGAGCTGAACCCCCTGAACTTTAGATTACTTCGTAATCAAGAGGAATACCTGCCAAAGAAGATCAGCTGAAGAGACTGAGGAAAAGTATTGCCCTTGCTGTGTGTCTGGGGTTGGCCTGCAGTTTGCTGTTTGAAGAAAAATCTCCAAGGGCGTGAGTAGAGCTGGCCTTCTGCTTCTGAAGTCCCAGGCACAAAAGGACTTCAACCCAGCTTCCCTAACCTTCCTTGCTGGGAGTTCCAGTCTGCCAGGAGGGCCTGTAACTGTGTGAGGTATCTTTGCTGTTGTGAGCTGGAAGCGCGACGCAAAGAGAGAGAAGCGTGATGCCGCCGCAGCTGCCACTGCCGCATCATCGAGAAAGCGTGTCGCCGCTGCCTCTGTTTGCCGTCACATCCCCAGAGAAGCGTGTCGCAGGAACTGTCACGGCTCAGAAAACCGCGAGTTTGCTGCACAGTCGATTACAGTGAAAAAGTGCGCAGAGGCCTAAAATCACTAACACCAGGTCACAGAAACAGGCTAGGAAAAAGCAAAAAGTCTCGGGGTGAACCTGCCAAAAGGGCCAGGTCCAACAGGCGTGCACGCATTGGCTCCACGTTGTCGTATTGCAACAGAGATGCCATTTCGTAGCATTGCATCTGATCGTCGCAACGCATCGAGGTGCCATCTTGTTGCATCGCAACCGGAGCGCACGAAGAGTTTAAGCATCGCCTTTTCTGTGACCCTTTTGTTTGTTCTGCATTTCGCATCTAAGGTACTTTGAGAGAAAAGTGTTGCATTTAACATCTAGAAGTTCATTTTTGCAACACCCCTTTTAAAGACATTCTACTGAGTATCTGTATGTTGAATTTTTGTCATTTTGGTCTTGTGTAGTTTAGATGAAGATATTTTATTTTTCTAAACTGGTGTGGTGTCCATTTATGGTGTTTTCACTGTGTTACTGTGAGTGTTGGTACAAATACTTTACACATTGCCATTGGGATAAGCCTGTCTGCTTGTGCAAAGCTACCAAGGGGGTGAGCAGGGTTTATCGAAAGTGTGTATCCCCTTACCCTGAGTAGAAGCAAGGGTCCCTATTTGGACAAAAGTACCTACCTCTGCCAGCTAGAGACCCCCAGTTCTAACAGGTACAAACAGAGAATAAGGTTAAGAATAAAAGTCCATTAGTAGCTAAGGTCCGAAGTATTCCGATAAACATGCAATCCGCTGTAGAAAAGAAGTAAGAAAGTTTATGTGGGTGTGGTGTGATTGAACCTGTGGAGGTGACAGAATGGTTGACCCCCATAGTGGCATCACTCAAGAGAAATGGGGACCTAAGTCTTTGTGTGGGCTTGTGCACTCTCAACAGGTAAGTGGTGGTAGATAAATTCCCTTTGCCCGACATTGAAGAAATGTTTTAAAAAAAATCTGCGGGACGGGTAATCACAACTCTTCACTTGTTGTCCGCATACCACCAGATTGAAATGGAAGAGGGTTCTCAGGATATGCCAGCCTTTGTAAAACCGCTTGGGATGTATTGGTTCAAAAAGATGCCTTTTGGTCTTATTTCTGCTGCTGCAGTGTTCCAGAAGGTCATGGGAATTTTGAAAGGCATCCTGGAGTGAAGTGCTACCAGGATGACATTCTGATTTTTGAATCTAAGAGCATTGAACATGATCATGGTAAGAGAGGTGTTTGCAGGTTACAGGAGGCAGGTCTCACACTCAAAGCTGAACAATGTAAATTTGGGGTGAGATAAGTCAGGACCTAGGTTACAGAATCTCAGAACCTGGGATAAGGTCACATACTGATCTGGTTGAAACTGTAAAATTCATGGAGGAGCCAAAATCTAAGCAGGATTTGTAATGTTTCCTCGGCATGGTGGAATATTGCAACAAATTCATCAAAGACTTTGCTAGTAAGACATTTAACATGAGGAAACTGCTGAAGAAGATAGTTGAATTCCTTTGTGATGATGAGTGTGTTGGTGAATTTGCAAGAGTAAAGAATGAATTGTACAGTGCTCCTTCTTTACAGGCATATGACCCAACTTGTGACACCAAGGTAGTGTGTGACGCAAATGTAAAGAGTTTGGGAGATCTTCTCAATTCAAACCAAGAATGGTAAGGAACATTTGATAGCCTATTCCTCATACTTTGAAGGAACCAAAATGTAACTATTCTGTCATTGAGAGAGAATCGCTAGCTGTTTATTGGTCTATCAACTGATTCAAACAGTTTCTGTGCGGAATCTGGTTTACAGTTCAGATGGACCATAAGCTGCTGGTGGAAGTGTTCACAAGAAAGGTTTTGGTTTCTATCTTGTCATGCAGTCATTAGGAAGTGGATTGTGGGTTTGCAGGACTTTTGTTTTACTGTGCAATGCAATACAGGGGATTACAACTATTCAGCAAACTGTTTGTCAAGTTTAGTTGATATGAAAAAGTCTGGGGCTGATGAACCCGATGATATCCACCAAGAGGATACGATGAGAATATGGCAGGTTACTCAAGGAAGTATAACGGAGAGTGAATGGATGGAAGAGTTACAGAAGGATGAAGAGATGAAACATGTTATACAGGAGTTAAATTGAGGCAGACTAAATGCAGTGGAGTTAAAGGATTGCAAAGGAAAATGGGGAAGATGGTTGAATGAACTTGAGGTTGACCGAGGATTTTTGATAAGAAGGACAAGGTTGATTCCACCAGAAACCTTGAGATCAAATGTGTTACAACTTGCTCCTGAAGGGCACATGGGTATTGTTAAAACAAAAGGCAGACTTCCAACAGATGTTTGGTGGCCAGCACTAGACAATGTTTTGAATGTAGGATAAGGGACTGTGAAGAATGTCTAGCATGTGATACACTGTTGAGAACTAATCAGACTCCTATGGAGTGCTAGCAGTTGCCAAGCTATCCCTGGGAGGAAGTCGCTGTAAATGTACTGGGACTTGTGAAAGGTGAACATGTCACCTCCTTTATACTTTTGTTAATGGATCTGTATTCCAGGTGGGTTGAAGTCTTGTGTGTGCATGACATTTCCTCCTCTGCAGTGATTAGGTTCTTAGAGAATATTGTCAAGCATGTATTTGCTTACAGACAGCAGAGTGCAGTTTTGTTCTCAGGAGACAGGAATATATTTGAAAGAATTTGGATTTAGCATAAGAGGTCAGCCATATTTCATTCTGAAACTAATGTTGCCATTGAGAGGATTCTGAATACTTTGAAGGAAGGCATGCAGTTGGCAGGGCAGACTGGATTAGAAGAAGGAACTGTTTAACAGATTATCTGGTTATTCCATGTCTCCACACACCACCACAGGCAAATCTTCAGTTAAGTTGTTCAAAGGGAGAGCTCTATCCACAAAAGTATGTCCTGGGTGGATGTTCTTTGGGAAAGGTTGTGTCAATCATGCGTTGGGTGACTGGAGAGAGAAAAATAGCAGTTCCAAGGAGGAGGAAGGAAAATGTTGATAAAAACATTAGTGTGAGAAATGTAGCGGTTAAAGTTGAAGATTATGTGAAAAGGAGAGGGCATAAGGTTGTGGGGATTGGTCCAAATTTACTAGAACATTGCAAGTTGTCAATTGTTTGAGAATGCCATTAAAACACATGATGGTCAGATTTGGAACAAGAACAGAGTGGTTGTTCTCCAACGTACACCTGACTTACCTTCTTCTTGCAAACTGGATTCTGCACACATTGAGAGGAATATGGAGGTATGTGGAAACACACTCTATTGCAGCAGCAAACCAGAGAAAGAATTTCAGAGAAATCAAGAAACCTGGATTTCTCAAGGATTTCGCGGAGCAGTAGTAGTGGAAAATTCCCTGTGCCCCATCTTCTGTTGTATCATATACAAAAGATATTGATGAAATTGTTCATTTATTCACAAGCCCCTCTGCAGTCTACACAAAGAATCAGTCTGCTGCATGCACATAAACCTGAAATATTGCAAATCCTGCATGCTGTTACAGCATGTATGGACATTCTATGTGGATGCAGGTGTCACATGGCTTTTTACTTTCTCAGTAAAACCTGTGTGTTTGTTGGAGAACATAAAAATTGGGATGGTGAGAGTCTGATTTCTTGCACCCCCTCAAGAGATGTTGGCCTATAGTCCTGCTAGCTTACAGTGAACCAATTCCACCCCTATCCTTACAGGGTAACACATTTGTGTGCAACCTCAGAACCGGACAAACCTGACTCCCCAAGGAATCATGGTAACAGATCTAGAATCTTTTCGTTCAGACTATCATGCATACCCAAAGAAAATACACAAGAAATACAAAATCTGCTGTTTCATTATTTATTGAAGCTGTGAGATTTGTGAATAAAATACGTGCACTGCAAATACTAATAGAAGGTAACATATCACCATAATTAACAATACAACATAAGTGGAGAGAATTAATAAAGTCACCCTTGCACTAATGCAATGAATAAATGCCTCCATATATGTACTGTCATATAGTATAATGTAATGTGCTCCTACCTAACACTCCCTAACTATGGGGCTCATTAGGATGGCGGACGGACCTGCGTCTGTCCGCCACCCTAGAGGAGGAGGGACCGTCCGCAGGGGCAGCGGCGGTCCCTCCAGTGCAATTAGGATGGGACCGCCAGCCTGGCGGTCACATCCTCAATATTTAACATTGCGGTGGGTGCTGCTTGAAGCAGCACCCGCCGCAAGGTTAAATATGCATGCTTAGCATTTGTATGCACAAAGCGGCAGGCACCGCGCGGTGCCTGCCGCTTCATGCACGCAAATGCAGGGGGGTACCATAGGTACCCCCCATGTGCACCTCCCACCCCCCCACTCACCCTGGGGGCCCGCAACGGGCCCCCAAATAATTCACCCTATGCCTTTCCACGGCGGAGAATCCACAGCGGAAAGGCATCTGTTTTTTGCCATCCTAATATTGCTGGCGGTGTCTGATAGACACCGCCAGCCATGTTAGAGCTGCGGACCGATTTTGAGACCCACTGCCATCCTAATTTGGCGGTGGGTCTTTTGTGCCTCCCCAGCGGTTTTCCCGCATCCTCCGGGCCGGCGGTGGCTTCCGCCGGCCCGGAGGATGCGGGAAAACCGCGATCCTAATTGGCCAGATAGTTTGGCCTAGATTGGAAGATCTGCCAAGAATCCATGGCAGTTGATCTCACTCCCCATTACCTGTGGGCAAGTGTCATCAGGCTCTCTGTCTTGGTGTAGATCGGAACATGCCTCATGGAGGTGACAGGAATCCACTGAGCTATAATTCCCGCGTGCCGTGACCTTCAAGTATCAGAAGAGTCCTCCTCTGACTTTAACGAGAAAATATATTCATATATATAATAAACAGTGTCCATGCAGGCATACCAAGGTCTTTTATTACGTGAGCTAGATAGCATTGCCACCTACCGGGCAACAATAAGCCGTGACATCTGAACTCTATACATCGTACTGAATGTTCAAGCTGTCATGATAGTGTGCCTGTGAATTTGAAATGTAAGCAAAATCATTTTCTGAGAATCCTATAATGCAAAGACACATACACAAATGTATGTCAAAAGTCACTGTGTTACAGATAGAAGGCAGCTTAAACATAAAGATGACATAGTTTCTAGCCAGGCCAATTCACACAGGAAATTTTTATGAAATGCCAGCTCCACAAAAGTTAAATAAGGACAGAGTACATTAATGTGAATACATACAAATCTCTCTGAACCTGTGTGATGTCCTTTGCTACACTAAAATGTCCAATGTCACTGACACAAGGTTGAAACATCCTTTGGAATGCATGATATAGTTATGTAGCTTGTGACACAAATTCTAAAGTGTCTTACATGGTACGCTGCCTTACAGAAAGATGCAGGTGAGATACTAGGTTTATTTCCAGTGGATTTATGGTGGGACCCTTGGCATAGAATCATCAAGTGCCTTTCCTCATATTCGTGTGATATTATCTTACAAGTGATAGCTTATTAATGATGTCCTTTACCATTCATAATCTTTTTTCCATTCTCTGTCTCTCTAGTCATGACATGTCCTCCATTGTTTTAATCCTCACCTCCTGTTTGTTCCCTCCCTTCTACTAATATAATATTGTCTTTCTTTAAGCCTAGCATTTGGGACTGTGGTATCAAGCCTTTCCAAGGTCATGTGACTGCTAGATCCTCTGCAAATATATCTTCCATTCTTGTAGCCTACTTGGCCTCCAGTTCTTTCGATCATGTTCAACCATTTCTTCAGTTGCAACACTTAGCCACCACTATACCAAGACATTTGTTCCAATTTTTAGGCAATTTCTGCTTTGGGGACAATGGCCAACCAACATTATTTTAGACATCTTCCCTTTTACCAGTTGCAGGGCAGCCAGAGGTTGCATCAAGAAGCCATGCATTACTTGCCAAGAACATGTCATGTCAAGCAAACCGGTATTAGTCTTCTTACATTCAATCAAAAAATCAATCAGTACTTATAGAGCACTACTAATCACCCTGGGGGCTATCCAGGCACTGGGGAGCAATGCCAATGAAAATGAGCAAGTTCTTTAGCTCCTTCCCAAAGGTGGTCAGCGATGGGCAGTGCATAGGTGGAGAGGGAGAGAGTTCCAGGATCTGGTGGTGATATAGATGAAGGAGTGTCCCTGCTGAGGGTGCGGCAGATACAAGGTAGGCTTGTAAGGGCCAGGTTTACAGAGCAAAGGTTTCTTGTGGATTCTTGGAAGGTCAGACGGTTGTTCAAATAGTGGGGTCTGATGTTGTGGAGTACCTTGTAAGTATGGGTTAGCCGTTTGAACTGGCATCTCTTCTGTATGGGGAGACACTGGACTTCATTCAGATGAGTGGAGATGTGTCACTTTTTGGGAAGGCCAAGGATGAGTCTGGCCATAGTGTTCTGAATATTTTGGAGTCTTTGTATGAGTTCAGCTGAGGTGCCTGCCTAGAGTGCATTGCTGTAGTTGAGTTGGCTGGTGATGAAGGCTTGTAGGACTGTTTTCCTTGTGCTAGAAGGGAGCCATCTGAAAATCTTATGGAGTAGTCAGATCGTGTGGAAGCAGACTGAGGAGACTGTGTTTATGTGGCGTTTTATTGTGAATTTGTTGTCCAGTATAATGCCTAGGTTGATTGCATGGTCTTTGGATAGGGGGGTGGGTCCAATATCCAAGGGCCATCAGAAGTCATTCCAGAATGTGTTATCTCTGCCAAAGACCAGTGTTATTGGTGTCTAATTTGAGGCAGCTGTCTCTCATCCATGGTGGGACGTTTTGCCTGCTTTTTCAGAAGTTGTATTTTGTCTGATTGGGGAAGTTGATGTGGTGTGTTCTGATATTGTCTGTGAGTGGAGTCATGTAGATGTTGAAGAGGGTGGGGCTCAGACAAGAAACTTGTGATACTCCGCAAACGATGTGTTTGGGGGTGAGGTGAACGGGGGAGGCAATCTTTCTGGGTACATCCTGTGAGGAATGACTATTCACTTGTGTGCATTGCCGGTGATGCCGATCTGGCAGAGACATTAGACGAGGGTGTGGTGGGAGATGGTGCTGAAGGCTCTCGAGAGGCCTAGGAGGATGAGGATGGTCATCTAGCCTCTTTTGAGTAGTGCTCGTATGTTGTCTGCGGCTGTGTTCCAGGGTGTCTCTGTACTGTGATTATCTCCGAAGCCTGATTGGGATGCTTTGAGTAGGTTGTGTCTTTCCAGGTGGCTGGTCAGTTGAGTATTCATGGCTTTCTCCAGGACTTTGGCTGGGAAGAGGAGGAGGAAGATAGGCCGGTAGTTCTGGAGGTCGATGGGGTCTGCTGGTGGCTTCTTGAGGAGGGGCCTGATCTCAGGGTCCTTCCATGCTTCTGGGAAGGTGCTGGTGTTGATCAATGTATTTAGTGTGGTGGTGAGCTGAGGACTGATTTTGTTGTTTCCGAGGTTGAAGATTCAGTGTGGGCAGGGTTTTTCGGGTGGTCCTGATTGGATGGATTTGATCAGGTCGGTAGTGGCGAGCGTGGTGAATTAGTCTTACATTTTACAAAATATATTATGAACAAAATATACAAGTTCACCCATGCTGGATGAGGGCTGTCATTGACCGCAGCCACGCTTGTTTTTCTGTGAACACTGGCTGTTGTGCACATACGTGCATGTGCATCAATCATTTGCGGGCTGAGGCTTCATGCAGCCCTTAGGCCTGTGATGTCATTAGCCCAGCAAAGTCAATGCCTCATGGGCTGAACTCCACCCCCTGAGGAGTACGCAATAAAGTTAGACCTGGGTGCCTCAGACGCAATCCCTGCAGCGACAAGGGATTTCTGTCAATCAGGGAACGAAATTTCAAACATGCAACCAGTTCACAGCTCCTTAAAGGGTGGGGTTAACTAGCCTCACCCTGTGATGAATTGTGTTGAAGTGGGGCTTGCTGATGAAGGCAGGATGTTGATCACTGAAGTCTACGTAGTTTGCCTACACAGGTTTTGATGGGCTACTCCAGTGCCGAGCTTCCAGCTCTGTGCTTTGAGTAAACTGTCATTTCCTGGGGCAACTAATCTCTTAAGTGGATCTATCCATGCTGTAGAGGAATGCGGACTGGAAAGTTAAGCAGGTGAGCTTTGCAGTGTGTGCAATGAGAGGCCAGGCACTCGACTATTTAACTTTCTGTTGCGTGAAATTCAAGCGGTGATCTCTAGAGTGTGCTTTGTTTGCTTTGCACAGTTCCTGTCTATTCAGCCTCGCAGTGTGCTGTATGTTGTCATGCTCTGTGCTACGAATGCCCCCTTTTTGGAACAGGCACAGATTAATTAAAAGAAATATAAAAGAGGGCACATGTGGGCAGCTACTTTTACCAACAGTGGTGTATTATGAAAGACAAATCACCCTCCATTTTGTCTTCACAGATGAAATTAGGAACGCAGATTTTCTCTTTTTTCTGTCGAAAAGTTAATGCACAACACAAATCCCTGCAAGAAAGAAGCTGAGAAAAAAATGGCACAGAGATGTGATTTAACACTGTTTTCTTTTTAATGTCTTTGCTGTTTTTCAGGAGCAAAAAACCTAATGTTTGAAATGACAAAATGCAAACTATCATTTTGAGATACATAAAACATCACAGATCGCCACAATCTCTCGAGAACCCTTCATTGTTTTATTCAATTTTCATATAAAGATCAGCTGTACACGTCTTCCAACAGAATTGTGTTCAATACCAAGCACAAAAGCAACAATCCTTCCACATCTCTGTCAATGTTCTGCTTTGCACGTCATATTTTCCCTGTTACTCTTTCAATGACTGGTGACGGTGCTTTACTGATAACCTGTAACCATGCTCTTAATGGTTATGTAGTCCTGAATCTAGGCAGTAAGACTGGGAGCACTACAAGCATACAAATCCTTTCAGTGTACCCTGCATGATAAACACAGTACACAACAGAAAGAGAACATATTGTTATAATTTCACGTGTACCACAAGCAATTTATGCACAAAGAAGAGCATATGCTTGTGTACTTTGTTCATCCTCAAGACGGTACTATGTTGATACTTGCACTTCATGGAAAGGCTTTTCTGTCCAGTGCAATGTATTCAACTTTTTCCTAAGGTTTCATATCTGATCACCCATTCCCTCTTTTAAAGAGGCTCATTATAATTAGCAGCTGAGATCTCTGCTTGAGAACAACTTGATGTTATGAACGCATTATATAACACATCAAAATGTCCTAATGCAGTGCTTATTTGTAGCTCTGTAGTGTTACCGAACACTAAAAGTTTAAATATTCTAGCATAAATTAAAAAAAGGCATTTATAACTCACTATCTTCACTCTAGCAATATTCATGGTCTTAAAATGAATTCCCTTAAATTGCTACCAAGCACTATGCTGGTTAAAGGCCTTCAACAGGATGTATATGCCAGAGCGACAGGTTCTTGGTCATTTTTACTAAAGAAATTATGCTGGAAAATGCACCATTTCATGTCTTTGTTTAAAAACATTCTTAGGGGGAGACCAACTTCCCTTACCCCTCCGATCCAGTCTTAGGCTCTTAGCGCAGTCATGTTCGCTCCCTTCTCTCTCTCAGACTGGTTTCACTTGATGGCTCACCACTTTCAAACCACACCAGCCGCCACTGGTTTCTAACAACGCTTTTCCAGACATTACCCAGCTGCTTTCAGTGGTGTAGCGCAAAATGATGGGGCTCTCCTGCCGAATGTAATTGCGGGCCCCTGTCTCGCATATATCTCACAACTATTAATTGGCTTAGGGCTTAAAGGGGAGGCCATTGAAGGGTTAGGGGTCTTTTGAATGTCCCTCCCCCCCAACACCGCAGGATCTACATGGAATTGCATTAGACACCTGCCTGTTGAGCAATACTCTCAGGTCAGTCTGTGCATGCATACCCTCTAGTGGTGGCTTCTCTCATTTAATATCATCCTTCACCCAAGCATCTGAAAGTTATATCCGTCTGATCTTGTTAGATAATTCACTATGAGGCTTCACAGTCCATCATTCATAAAGTCCCAGAACCTCAAGTTTAACCTTGCCACACTTTCAAGCCCACACTAATGATATTAGTAGCTGGTACATTTCCTTGAACAGGGGGTTTGTTGTGGGGTCATTCATTGTATAACACAGGACGTAAAGGCACAATTGGAAACATACAATTTTGACATTCAAAACACTGTCCATGACAGAGAAAAGCAGCATGTTCAAACACGCCACTGATGTTTTCAGACCCATATTTCACCTCCATCTGACTGAGATGCTGTATTCACCTGTATCTGAAGTTTTCCTTTCCCAGCTCATAAATATCTAGTTTAATGTTAAGATCAATTATTAAGCCGTAAGAGTGAATCACCGCCAGCTAGTTATAGCTCCCAGATGAAAATAAACTAGTCCAGCTTGAAGCTTATGATTTTATCTTTAGGGTTTTATAGAAAATGTGTGCAATAATCAAAGAGCTTAAGATTAAATGGTATTCTTAGGAGAACTGCCAGGTCTCGCCTTTTGGAGCAATTATTTTATCTGCTGAAATGACCAGCATCTCTTGCCAAAAATGGTTTTGCCTTTCATATAATGCTTCTAAAATACACACGAGAACAATTCAGTTTCATTGAGTAAAGGGACGCAGTTTCAATCAATTCTCCAAACAGCAATTCACGGTTTGGAAGAGTGAATAAAAGTAATACGGACTTATCACATTTTCAGTCCTCAAGCTGCTTAAAGGACAACTCCTTCCTGATCAAAAACACTTAATAATTATAAATTCCATACAGTTGGCAATTACTTCACGGGGAGCTTGCAGGCTCATTTATTTCCGCGAGGGCAGGGGCGGAAAGCTGGCAGCCAGCCTTGATTAAGTCATTGCGCGCCACTTTCTGCTGTGGTGCAGCCGTTTGCTGTCTTCTGTGAGTAAATGTCAGCTGTGGACAGATTAATAATTCTGTTATCATTTGTAGTAATGATAAATATAAGAGCAGGCCAGAGGTATGGAGATAAGGATGCTGCAGTTACAAAACCCATCTAAATACAGTCACAAGCCATTACAGCGCATGTAGGTGAGGTGTTCTTAAGCTGTAATTGCTTCCTTTTCACGGCACCCAGTCTCTGTGCATGAATAATGGCTTTCTATAAAAGTGTCTTTCGAGTCATGTCTCTACTTTTAGCAGGCATTCAGTTTTGTACTGAAAGGAAATGGAAAGAGGGAACTGAAGGTGTGATCAAAACAGAACTGCAAAGCCTTACTGCAGCACAAAGCACGCAGGTCAAACGTTGTGGCATAATCTCCTTCGGGGAGTTAAATAGGCTGCCGTTCACACCGTCGTCATTTATTATGCGAGGGGCAGAGGTATTACACGTTGTTAAACTAAAATTTGGAATGCAGATTCTTCACCAGCGCACCAGTGGCCATCGTTTCATCCTCGAAAATGCACAGACATTTCCCATTTTAGCTCATACATGACCCTGACACAATGCCAAGAAAATAAAACGTGGACGTCTGGGGTCTTGGATTCGGCTGCAGGGGCATCTTTTATGAAGAGACCGAGTTAGTACATTGTCAAGGGACCTGTGGAATTGAAAGTCTGATAAAAGTTCATGTTTCTGCATTTCCCTGGTTACCTTTAATGCTGTATAGGCTGAATGGGTTTGCAATGTATAAAGACATTAATAAACGACTGAATGAATTCAGATTATTGTATAGAGTAGAGTTACTCCATAACGTCACCTAGCATACATTATCACAACTAAAATTACCAGTATTGTATATGTAATAACATCATTGAGTCTGTTTAATGGATACAGCCTCGTGAATCTACCATTATTTTGGTTATTGCTCCAATCGAGATATAATATATGTATAGGGGAGGATCTACCCCCGTGGACTGCCTTGCTAACCTGTTTGATAGTCAGAAATCAACTACTGAACTGCAGTGGTATAGTTGCATTCTGTTTGTATTGTGCTCATAAATACATTTTGGGTTTGCATTCAGTTTTGAATTCGCAACTGGGACAATGCAATGTTTGAAGGCTGCGGAAAAAAATATTTCTATATTTCAATCGCAATATACATATTGATACAGTGTTCTATGTTGGCACCTGCTTTTTCTATGTATGTTGTCGTTTTTTCGATGTATAGATCCACTGAAATCCCCCGTTGTCCTTAAATAACTACTAAGGTACGGAAGGTTGAATTGTCACCTTTGGTGGGATATGACCAAAACAGTGAGAAAGAGAGAGAGAGAGAGAGGGAGGGAGTGAGAGAGAGAGAGAGATGTAGTGAGGCGATTGCGGTTATTAATGAGGCGGACACAGTGTGTAGTTTCAAGTATTTATTCTATAATGTAGAGCGCCGGGGAAGACTCCAGCTCGTAACACGGCTGGGCTGCAATGAGGTAAGATGGCTGCCCACGCTCCCAGTGTTCTCTGTCATCACGTGACAGAAACACTAGAGCACTACTCTACATATCCCCCCCTTTAGCAACACTGCAATTAAACACAACAGCAACATAATACTGAAAATTAGGATAGTTCATACTGATAGGTGATTATGTTTTCATGTCGAACTCTCAATACTTTTTTGGCAGTACCACGGTCCTGCCTGTGCGGGTATGTCTCAGCGGGGTGTGTGTCCTAGTGTCTCTGCTGCCACTGGGTGGGGCATCGTTAGGTGTCTCCTGTGGTTGATCCCCAGTGTCCGAACCACTCACACCTTGGTCTTATTGCCGTGCCTGTCGCTCAGTGTCTTCTGAATTCTTCTGTGTTCTGGTGGTGTTCGCCTCTTCTGTATTGGTGCTCATGGTGCCACTGCTTGGTGTTTCTGTGTACTTGTTATTGTCTTCCTCCTCTGCGTTACCATGATTACTCCCTTCCGGTTGTGTTACTCCTGTCTAGGCCCACTTCATCACTTTGTTGCACCTGGACATTCTGTCTTGGGACCATATCTTCCCATCACTTAATAGGGCAGATCTGGTGTAAATTTCTCATACTTGCAGGGGCGTACTATACTTGCTGTCGCCCTTTCACCTCAACTGAGCAAGCTTCACTCTGACCCATTCCCCTTTTTCCAATGATGTTTCTTTGACATTGTGCCTCATGTTGTAGTGGTCTGTGTAGATCTTTTGCGCTTTTTCCAGGTTGCTGCGTACCACCGCTGGAGACCATTTGCTCTGTACTGTTCGCTGTTTACATGCCACATTGTCCCTGGTAAATGGGTCACAGCCCTTCAATATCTTGAATGGGCTATATCCAGTCTTGGTGGGAGTGATTCGGTAAGCCCATACTGTGAACCCGAGTTCTGCCTCCCAGTTCTTCCCTGACTTGATGGCTGCTTGAATTCACGACATGATAACTCTATTAAATCTTTCAGCTAGGCCGTTCCCGGCTGGATGATATACCGGGGTGTGTTTAGTCTGTATTCCATTCCGTTCCATGAATGCGTTCCATTTGTCGGACGTGAATTGGCACCCATTGTCACATGTTATGACTCGTGGAATCCCTTCTCTCAGAAACGTGGAAGTGAGGAAAGCCAGGACTGCGTCGGTGTCCACAGTTTCACATATCTCGATTTCCGGCCACTTGGAATACCAGTCGACGAGCACAATGGCATACTTGGGTGCGCTGTGCACATCTAAAATAGGGCCCAAGATGTCCACTGACACTTCATTAGGATAAGGGGTGGTGCACAGCAATTTGAAAACAGTTTATGGCTGTGTTGATAGAAGTTTAGGGTGCGCTCATAGGGTTGTGTTCCCGTCTTGAACACAGGTAGACATCAGCTATAGTTGTGTATGCATAATTAAATGCGGATACATCCCCTGAAGAGGCACTCAAAGGAAGATTTCATGAACGTTGTATTCAGTTGTGGATATTTATTTTTCCAACGTATATCGCAAAAGTTTTACTGATATTATATTCATATCAATCCATAGTTAGTCGAGGAATAGACGACATGGGTGACTCCGATGCATTTCGGGCGGAGCCCTTTATCAAGGAGCATTCTATTCCACTGACACTTCATCCCATGGATTGACTGGATTGGTGAACTTCCCAAATGGGGTCGCATTGTGGTGTGTGTCTTGTCTGCATTGCTGCACTGTACACATTCTCTGACATGCCTCTCCACCTGGCTGTCCAGTGCAGGCCACCAGTATGCTTGTTTGACTCTCTGCTTAGTTTTCACTATGCCCAAATGTCCTTCATTCAGTATAGTGAGTAAACACTTTACCAGTCGGCCTGGGGGCACTACTTTGACTCCTCTTAGTACGAATACCTTATTGTCTCCTACTGACAGCTCTTCTCGAATTTCCTAAAATTTCCGATGTTCTGCGTCCAAGTGTTTCTTCTCTGGCCACCCCGTGACTATGAACCTTTTGACTGCTGTGAGACTTGCGTCCTCGTCGTGTGTCGTTCTCCACTCGTGTGCTTATGGAATGGAATGGAAAGGTATTTGTAAAGCGCATGGCTACCAAGAGGCCTCCCAGTGCTGATGAACAGATCGGTAAGTGCCTGCTTAGCTAGATGGAAATAGCAGTGTTTTCAGCCGCTTGCGGAAGACCAAGTGATCCCAAGTGGGACTTCCTCTTGGTCCTCCGTGAATGCTATGGTGTAGTCATCTTCCTCCGTCTGCATAGGTGCATTCTCCATTGCCGCTGCCCTGCTGAGAAAATTGGCAACTTTGTTCTTGGTGCCTGAAATGTATTCGACATCATACACATAATCCTGCAACCGCAGGGTCATTTTCGCTATGCGAGGCGTGGCAGTCGCGTGTCCACTGGGTACCTTTACTAACGGCTTGTGGTCCATTCTAAGCAGGAATCTGGAGCCCCACAGGAATTGGCAGAATCTTTCCATTGCCCAAATTGCTGCTAGCATCTCCTTCTCCACCACACTGAATTTGTCTTCATTTGGGGCCAGGGATCGAGATGCAAAGCTGACTGTTGCCATTTTGCCCTCAGCGGAGTTCTGCATAAGGACTGCCCCTAACCCTCTGTCACTCGCGTCCGTGGTGAGGATAGATAACGGCCGTTGGTCAAATCCGTGGAGGGGCACGGCCTTACATATGTCTGCCTTGATTTGGAGGAATTCTTCCTGAGATGCCTCTGATGAAGTAAAGGCGGTTTTCTCCTTTAGTAGCTGACACATGTTGTGGATTTCGGTGACAAAACGAGGTACAAACTTACTAAAGAATTTCACCATTCCAAGGAAAGATCGGATGTCGTCTTTGTTCCTGGGTGTGGGTCCGTCCTTTATAGCCTTCCCATTCGCCTGTTTTGGTGCGATTCCTTTGTCACTTATTTCGTGGCCCAGGTACTTGACTGAGGATACCCCGAACTTGCACTTGTCCCACTCTGCGGTGAGGCCGTTCTGCATTAGTATGCGGAGCACTGTGGAAAGCTTGGCGTCATGGTCTGCTTTGGTTCTCCCCATGACCAGGATGTCGTCTTGGAAATACTGCACCCCATCCGAATCTCCAAAAAGTTTATGCATTAACTTCTGGAAGACCGCTGCAGCGGATGCTAGTTCGAATTTCATCCGCTTGAACTAGTAGCCCCCAACGGCGTAATGAACGAGGTCAGCTTCTTGCACATAGGGTGTAGTGCGATCTGGTGATAAGCGGAGGTTAGGTCTATGGTTGAGAACCATTTGATGTCCTTCGTCAGGGCCAACATCTCATTGATCCTGGGCAATGGGACCTTATCTACCTCCCGCAAGTCAATGCAAAGGCATACCTTTCAGTTGGGTTTTCTGGCTACGACCAGGGGAGCCAACCATTCTGCGCTCTCGATAGGTTCAATTACTTCATTGTCTTCTAAGCGTTGCAATTCTTGTTGCACTGCTTCTCTACTCTGAAACAGAATATTCCGTACTTTGTGGCTCACTGGTTTGGCCCCCTCCTTGAGGCATATGTTATGATTGAAGTTCGTCAACATGCCGTCAACTTGCTGATGGTGCCTGTTAGACACAGGGTAGCGTAGTGCGGAGGCGGTAGGCTAAACTCCAGCGCATTGTGTAAAGCATCCTCCCAGCACACACAGGTGACACACAAGGCACACTACAAAAAGAGACCACACCAGTTTGGGTGAAAAACAGTATGTGTATTATAGAATCAACACATTAAAATGGAATCACAGTTGCCTACAAACTGTGCCAGCCGGCACTAGGTAACAGTTTACATGGGGACTATTTACAGAGCAGCGCCCAATGGACCGCTGCCAGAACCATCGCTGGTACAGTTCGGATAACTGGAAGGGTGAAGAACAAAGGTAAAGTCTTTCACTAGATATATAACAGCCAGGGCCTTCTGGCTAGATCATGACCTGGGCGACCTTGTTAAAAGTATCAGGCCCAAACAAAAGGCATCCTCATTGGCATGAAGCTTAAATAATAGACCCAGAATAACACGTCAGGTCAGTATATCAACACACTATGCGCCAGCCTGGAAGGAAAATATTAGGCATGTAACAGAAGGCCTTAAAACTCTTGCACATTAGGCATAGCTGTATTGGCATAAATCAGGTGGACATAAACATGAAGCACCATAGCATCTGTAATCAGCATCAATCACCTTTGCCGTAGGCCTGGAAGAAAAACCAGCATGGCATATTATTTGCAGGAGGCACATTGGCATTACATAATCATCTGGCCTTCGGCGTAGTCACATGAGGCGTCTCAATATGAGCAAGAACACATTATGCAGCAACCTGCGAGCATCGAGACATCCTTAGGTAGAAACATTTACAGCAGGCATACCAAAACCCTTATTAGCATCAATACCTTAGGGGAAATGCATTAGGCATCCTCCTGGACATAGCCGACATTAACCGTGGGCGAAATCATCAGTTGTGAATGCAGAGCAGCCAGTACCTACTGGGGAATAACAGAGCTCAGCTCAGCCCAGTAGAATGGAGACATTCAGCGGGAAAACATGATGCCTACCATTAGGCCTAGCCCTCTTGGTTCGGGTGTGAGCCCATTATGCAGGCATTGGGGAAAACATTAGACGCAGAACCTGCATTGGCATGAACACATTCAGCATGAAAGCAGTAGGCCTGACCTGTGAGCATAATCTTATGCAGTAGGTATAAACACACTAGATCCAGCAGAAACCTAGATTACCACAGCCTGATATCAGGCAGGTATGTTGGGGACAAATCCTGGGAATGACGTGTACAATGGATCAGGCAGGGAATCACCATGGCAACACCTAGGGCAAAAACTGAGCTCCCTTTAAGTGTCCCCCCCACTGGGAGCTTGGAACACTATCCTGCCCAAAGATGCAAATGCCCACAGTCCAGCGGGGCAGTTGGGTAAAGTACCGTCACCGTGCCTCCAGAGCCCCTGCTGGGACCCTAAATCCAAGTATGTGGCAGGCGCCTGCAGCCTCAGTGCAGCTGTAGAAGGTAATGAGCCCCGGGCACCACGGTATTGCCATAGGGGGCGGGCACCGGCAATGTGCCCCGACACTCCCCCCAACCGGTGTACTACTGAGCCCCACTCACCGGGCTCTTCTCGTGGATTCGGCTCTTCCCTGGTGTGGCAGCCGGCAGACTCACCAGTTTATCGAGGACTCTGCTCTTCACCCGGGTCCTTCTTCTGGGGCCCGGGGATTCTCAGGCGGCATCTGGGGCTCTGCTCACCACACAGGAGCCCCGCGTAGGGAGTGTGCAGGTGTCCGGGATCTTCTCCTCCTTTGCTGAGGTTGCAGGGCTCTCCTAAGCGCATGGAGCCCTGCCCGCAGCAGCGCCTCACCAGACTTCACCCGGGCCCCCTCCTGGGACCCGGGACGGCAACGAAAATCCCGCTTCCTCTCAGGGTAGCTCATGCGGGCGTGGCAACCAATCCGGTCGCAGCTTCCTGGGGGCGTGGCCGGTGACGCGTCCGGCGCCCCGGTTGCTCTGCAACGCTCCCCTTCACGCCACCAACCCAGCGTGGCCTCTGGGCCTCCGCTGCTACCAAGGCAGCCCTCCCGAGGCCTCGGGGGCTGCGGCGGTGATCGGGGACTCCTCCGTGCGGCAGCCTGTTGCCGGGGACAATATGGGGTAGGCTACCGTCTTTGAATACAGCACCCACACGGGGTGGGCTCCCGTTTACAATGGCAAGGAACCCGTGGGGTGGTCACCCCTTGAGTTTCAAATTAGGCTGGAATGCAGGGTAGGCACCTGCTTGATTTACATAAGCTGCAGCGCGGCACCAATGTGGGGTGGGCCCCCCGCTTCTCTTCTGCACGCAGGGGGGGTCCCACACCGGGGGTGCCCTCGGGAGACACACAGCAGCACAGCACCAGCAGAGTCATGGGGGGCGGCACCTACTTGGCACGGCGCAGGCCGTAGGCGGTAGTTACCAGCATTAGAGGGCTTGGGTAATGCAGCACTTCTACCTTGGGGTTCCCAGCACCTCCCAGTCTTGGCGCTGGCGGCAGGTCCTTTCAGTATAGCGCTTAGTTAGCACAGTCAAGGGAACTATAGTGCTCTTGCATCCCAGCGCCGCAGGTGTCAGCTCCTCACCTCCTGGGCAGTACAGATACAGCGCTCTTCTTTACTCTTCAGGCGCTAGTCAGCAGGCAGAGCACAGTTGTAGTGCTCACAAGGTACTGTGGCAGGAGAGCAGGCAGGCAGTGCTAGGCCAGGTCCGCAGTCATTGGGTACTCATCAGTACAGGACAGCAACTCCTAGGAACCATCATCCCCTGTAACGTGCACTCCCCCTGGTACAGCAGCCTGTACTCCAGCAACGTGCTCTCACTGGCCCTGTGGACAGTGGAGGGGTACATATGGGCTCAGGGGCCAGTACACAGGCCCATGTGGCGGTACCTCCTGGCAGCAGGTCCCCTCACAGTCATGTCCATGCTCTGTGTGAGCAGCATGGTGGCACTACCCCCTTATTTATACACCCCTCACCCACCAGGCAGTGCCAGAAGCTTCTAGAAGCATCTGGGGAAACTGGTTCTAACTGGTCTAGGGGGAGGAGTAGAGCACCCAGGGTGCCAGGTTTCCCTCCAAAAGTTGGGGTGGCTGGGAAACAACTAGACTGCTAACCCACCTCAGTCAGGTGGCACAACCACACAGCTATGGCATCCATTTAAAAGCGACATTTTACCAAGGTGCCTTCTTACAATGGGGGAATTACAGGTGCGCAGACCATTGCATCACATTTAACATTGATCCACCCATCCTAGCACTAAGGGTCCTTTCTCCGCCACGTAGAGCTTTCCTTTGGCCGTGCGACCTTTGGAATCAAATTGCAGGGGGCAGTACCCCAACATGGGAATGGGCTCCCCTGTGATGGTGACTGGATGGATGTCCGGGGCCAGAAGGTGTGTGCCTATGATCTGCGCAAAGTCTCTCTCTCAAATGCTGCATTGTAGGATAGTATATGGGGAACCCGAGTTGGCAACCATTGCTACTTGGACCCCCTATGGAAAGTTCACACAACGGTTTGCGTGTCCGGGAGCAGTCTATGCCCAAGACTCGGTAATCTATGCACATCACACTTTCATCGTCGTCTTCACCTCCTCCCTCTTCTGTCTCTGAGTCTACGCCACATATTTTACTGATGTTTTCCGGGGTTTGCGTCTACAGACCTTCTCGAAGTGTCCCATGATCCCGTAGTATAGGCACTTGGCTCTGAAGGCGGGCATCGTTTGTCATTGGTTGCGTGTGTCTGACTGCCGCACCTGTAGCAATTGTTCTTGTCCTCCCCTTGGGGATTCTGGTTCGTGGCAGTCTTGGGTGCATATTTCTTGAGCTGCATAGAGTCTCCTGTAAATGGCTGCTTCTGCTCTTGGGGGGTGGTGTCTGTTACCTTGCTCACTGTGGCTTTACTGGCATTGTCCTTTTTGGTGGCTTCCACACACTGCATTGAGAGTTCTGCCTTTTTGACCATGGCCACTATCTCTTTGAGAGGAGCTTCACCACTGACCCATAACTTCTCCTGTGTGGACTTGTTCACCATGTGCATGATGATTTGGTCCCTCATGAAGTCATCATGGAGTCCTCCGAATTTGCAGGCGACTGCCAATCTCTTCAACGCCGCCACATAGTCATCCATTGATTCACCCGTGCTCTGTTTCCATTGAAAGAAGTTGAAGCGGTCAATTGCAATGCACACCTCTGACTGATAATGGCTGTCTAGATCCTCTATGGCGTGTTGGAACACATCTTCGTCATCTTGAGGTCTGGTCCTTTTTACCAAGTTCATGTACACCCTGATGCCTTCTGGACCTAAATTGTGCAGTAGAATCTTCTTTTTCCACTTGCTTGGAAAGACTTCACCCTCTTTATATTCCAGCGCCGACAGATAGTTCAGCAAGTACTCTTTCCAATCTTCCCATTTCTTGGCCGGTTCCCCCGGTTTCCGGAACTGGGTTTGTGAGGGAGAAGATTTGGACACACATGGCGGCTTGCCTTCTTGGCGGCACTTAATCCGTCCTGGGTGGTGAGCTACGTAGCGTACTTTGTTTGTGTGGGCCTGCTACCCCTTCCTGGGCGTGAGGCCCTCACCCACACCACCTTGTCCTTGGTGCACCAGGGTCAGGTGTCCGATGGCTGCTCGGCGTGCCTTTAGCCTCTGGAGCGTGGGGTGCCTGGCCTAGTTGCGATTGGACTTCAACGACGCTGAGGCTTGCCTGTTGGGGCCTCCTGGCCTATAACGTGGCAGGCTGGCTTGGGACTTTACTGGGCCTCCTCTGCTCACTTGACATGTAGGCCAGTCCGCACTCCCCTTCTGTTCAGCGCCGTTATCCCCACTACTGAGGGGGGTGCTGCTGCACTCCCTGTTCAGCCTCTGCCTTTGTCACCATGGGGTGGACTTGGCTGCTTGTGGCAGGCTGGGTAGTGTCTTCTAGTGCAGAGGCCCCCCCTGCACACCCTTGGCTTGTGGGCCTTGTCGCGCTCTGTGCTTGTGGCGTAGCGTGCCATTAACGCCTCCTCTGCGGGGAAGGGGCACTGCTGCACACTTGTCCTGCGTCCCCCCTACGCGCCCTTGGCTGTGAGCTGGTTTGCGCCGTTACTGCCTTCTCTGTGGGGGAGGGGCACCACTGTACCCTGTCCTGTGTCCCGTGTGCGCCCTTGGTTCGTGGGCTGGTTCACTCCCTTTCTGTTGATGCTGCGTGCCGATTTTGCCTCCGCTGCGGGGGAAGCACGGTACCGCCTCTTCTGCTCAAACTTGGTGTGGGGCTGGCAGGCTGCACTGCTCTTTGCCGGTCATCCGCTCCACCACTGCACCCTGGTGTGACTCCACACGTCGATGTGCCGATCGTTATCGGCTCTCCTGCTGCGCTCTCCTCCCGGCCCCCAGTCAAGCGGCGCATGTGTACGCCATGTTGCGGGCCTGACGATGGCCATGTCTGCCTCCCTAGCCTCATTGCCAATTTGTAGTGAGGCGATTGGGGTTATTAATGAGGCGGACACGGTGTGTAGTTTCAAGTATTTATTCTATATCAAAGAGCACAGGGGAAGACTCCAGCTCGTAACATGGCTGGGTGGCAATGAGGTAAGATGGCCGCCCGCGATCCCTGTGTTCTCTGTCATCATGTGACAGAAACACACGAGCGCTACTCTACAGAGAGAGAGAGAGAGAGAGAGAGAGAGAGAGAGAGATAGATAGAGAGAGAGAGAGAGAATGGTTTGCATCTCTCTCATCAGAAAGCAAATTGTTTCAGACGAGGCACCGCACATCCCTGTCTTGATGTTAGAGAACCTGGGCTTACCAAACTAGCTGTATGGAAGACAGAGAATAGCAGGTAAGTAAAGAATACCACTGGTTTGAACAAATACAATATTTCAGTGTTTGAAAGGCTTACTGTTTTTAGTAGTAGTCGGTGCTGCCTTGACAACTCTTAAGGTGACCAGGAATCCTGCTGAGGGCTCCGGGACGGCATTGCAATCTCATCAGTCATAAACTAGGAGGCAGGCGAGAGAGCGAGCAGAGAAACATAAATTAAGAGAGAACTAAAATGGAATATACTGAGGGGAATCGAGAGGGAGTAAAACATCAAACGTGAAGGACGGATAATGAATGTGAACTGGGATGAAAGTGAAAAGCCTCAACACTCATATGTTACCAGGCATAAACTATGTACTCAGAAGGGTTTACGCATGGCTGTGTTGTCAGTAACCCAGAAGTGATCAAAACCATGAAGAGAATAGGCTGGTCTAGAGTTTCAAACCCCTTCAGTTCCCAGTGACCCGTCTTCCACAGCCTTTACCCACTGTGCACCTTATGCCTAACTATATGTCTGCCTTAGCCTGATCCTTAACTGCACTCCCCTTAAAAGTATGTCCTGTTTCAAGGGGTGATGTTTATGGAATCTTATTACCAACCGGTTGGTATGAACAAATTTGTGATGACAGTTTCTGGAAGGCCATGGAAACGGAACACGTGAGTGTGGGAAATTCTTGCTATTACAACTACTGTAGATTGTTTGAGAGGAATAAGACATTCTAACTTTGTAAAGCAGTCTATGACTACTAGCAGGGTTGTGTAGCACTATGATGGAGGTAACTCTTTGATACTATCCATAGAGATCATACATGGTGCAGACATGTGAGAGAACTAGGCATGGGCACATGATTCATATTTCTCATTATACTTGCTGACTAATGTTAAGAGCAGGCCACCAGAAATATTCACTAATTCATTCTATAATTTTCCATTGCCCTGGATGACTGACATCATATTAGTTGTGACACTATTTCATTAATATGGATTGAATCTTGTGGCAAGAGAAGAAATAGGATTCCCCCCTAATGCAGCAATCCATTCTAGAGACATCTTTTGCAGGTTCGTGCTGTATCATTTGTTGATTCTAAACGTTCTGTTGTGTATTTTGACTAGTTCTCAAACAACTGTTTTCTAAGATGTGGCAATTGCTTGGATGCTGGGAGCATTGTTTGGTAACTGAATCTTCTGAAATGTCAGATTGTTGGGAAAGAGTACCAACCTTCCCATAGTGTTTTCAGGTCAGTATATTATGATGTTGTCAATCAAAGGAAAAAATGTGAGTCCATACAGCAGGTTTCACATTCAGACATTTCACGGTCATCCGATAATGTAAATATTTATGGTGTGTCCTCATAGTGATTGTTAGACCTGACAGCTTTTGGCTGGTCTTCCCCCCAATGTTTTGCCTACCTTCTCCATTTTTCTGACCTTGTTTTTTGCTGGCTTTCAGACTCTGTGTACTGTACCACTCCTAACCAGTGATAAAGTGCATGTGTTTTCTCTAAACATGGTAATATTGGTTTTTCCCTCAATTGGCATATTTTGTGTACTTATAAATCCCTAGAGTGGTACTCTTTGTATTCAGGGACTGCAAATTAAATGCTACTAGTGGGCCGGCAGCACTGATTCTGCAACCCACTAAAGTAGTCAGTTAACCATGTCTGAGGGCTGCCTCTGCAGAGCATGTCAACATGGCAAAATAACCCTTTTGCCAAGCACCAAACCTTCCTATTTTATACAGAGAAGTCAGCCCTAAGATTGGCACCTTTTAACCAACAGGGCAGGGTGTAATGTATTTAAAAGGCAGGGCGTGTACTTTTAAGTTATACATGCCTTGGTAGTGAAACGCCACTAAGTCGTTTTATTCACTTTTGCATTCCCTATTTCTCCCATAGGATAACATTGGAATACTTTAATACAATTCATAAGTGTAATTTCTAATTGGGAAGAGATAAGATCCCTATGCTTAGTGTCTCTGGAATCACGATTTAAAATCACAATTTTTGGTGTAGTCCGATTTTAAATTGCAAGTCTGAAAATGACACTCTTAGAAAGCTTGCATTTTCTTACTTTAGCTATGTAATGCATGCTGCCTTTCTCTGTTCATTCTGGATTTGGTGACAGCTGGGCTTTCTGTATTCCATCTAGACTGCCACTCACAAAGGGAGCTTAGGTGTGATTTGATGAGCCAAACTGGGAAATGGAAGGGATGAGATAGGTACAGTCTCATGCATACACCTGAATAGGATGTGTTTCTTTCACACATAAAGGGCTGCCTATCCCCCTGTACTGAGTCTGGACCCAGGGCAGGAAGGGAGGACCTCTGTGCACTGCAAAGGCCCTTTTTGAAGTCTCCCCATGCACAAATGGGTTTAAGGACTGGACCTCTGACCCCCATTACTTCCGTACACTTCTGGACCTCTGAAGACTCTGGAAAGTCAGAAAGTCTGCTGTGCTGCTGAAGGGCTGGCACTCTGCAGGACTTCTGCTTTTCTGGACTTCTGCCATGCTGCCCTGCTGTCTGCTCTTCCCCTGCCTCGTGATAAGGACTGGATCTGCATCACTTGCACCCACAGTGATTTCAAGGGCTTCCTGGTTTGCGCCCTGTCCTGAAGTCTCAGGGACATAAACGCCTTTTAACTCTTCTGCTGTTGCACCTAGACTTTGCCATCTGTGAGTCTGCCCTGCTAAGTAGTGCCACGCTATTCTTGAACTCTTCAAAGTGAGGCTTAAATTGCTTGCTTCCACAAAACCCACAACTGCTCTCCAGAACTGGCGCATCAGAACTGGTGCATTGCCCTTGCTGTGTGAATCAACCCAATACATCACGTTTGGAACCAGAACTGCACAGCAGGTTCTTCTCATCTCTGTTAACAACAGCCTTGGTGGGGACGCATGCATCACAGGTCCTGTGCTCATTGTAGATGAAGCATTGCCACTGTTAAATGGACCAAGACCAATGTGTCATTGCAAGAATCGACACCGATGCATCGCTTCGGCTGCACCCCACAACTTCTTCAACATCGATGCAACCAGGATCAAGGTACTTTTGTTCAGCTGGTGTAACTGGGTCCCTGTATCCAAGCCATGCTCTATCGCAGTCTGCCTGAACTTTTGATTTCATCCCAATCTGGCTGGACCAGATTTCCCAAATAAGCGCTTATTGCTTCTAAGCGCTATTTTGCAGTTTATACTGTAAAAACGAATATACTTATTGTTTCTTTTGTGATGTTTTCACTGTGTTTATATTTGAAGTGTTGCACAAATACTTTGCACATTGCCTCTTCTGCCAAGCCTGACTGATCTGTGCCAAGCACCAGAGGTCAAGCACAGGTTAATTTAGGGTGTGTTTGTGACTTACTGTGACTAGGATTGTGACTCTTGCTTGGACAGGGTGCATAACTCTGCCAACAAGAAACCCAATTTCTAAACTTGATCTTATCATGAGCTCCTTCTAAATGGTGTCTTCAATGTGAGAAATCTTCCTGGATCGCTCAGTATTCCCTGTTGTATGAGGTATAACTCTTCTCAGCATTTGTAAGGCAGAAGTATTCAAACAATGAGGAATTCCAACTGTTGGGTCTACATTGATCTCTCGGGCAGGGATGGCCTCAAGCTCAGGGCAAGAGGAGCATTTACCGTGCCACTAAGGAACTAAGTAAAACATCATACTGAAAACCGAGATGTTTACATTGACGTTTACATTGAAAGAAAACAAATCGGTAGTGAGCCACTCTGTAATGGGGCATCAGTATTATTTTTGTCATATATATGTTGACAGTATTGGGGTGAGAGGGTTTTGATTCATATAACCCTCAAAGAACTTTGCCTGTGGTACCTTTACACTTTTATTGTACTAGGCTGCTAATACCATGTTGACAGTCACATGTTTTACTGCATTTATAAAGGGGATAACCAAAAATATTTCCAATGTCTGAATTGTTAAATATGTTTAAACTTGCGAATTTATCTGAAATATTGTGAGAAATATTTTTCATTCTGGGTGGCCCACTTAAATGCATTAAAACACTTCCACACCATTCCTATAAGGGATCGGAAATTGTATACTGCAGGACAGAGTTTATTAATCTCTGATCTTGTTGAGATAGCATAACTCTTATTGTGAAGACTGAAGCAGCATTCTAAACTATAAAAGGAATTAGTTCATTTGGATAACTCAAAATTGGATTGAAACTAAAAGCATTCATAAATGTTTGAAAGGCTACTTCCTGTTCCAACATATTTGCAGTTCTTTGCTAGTTGGAAAATGGACTGAATGACGTGGAAACATTTTGGATAAACTGCTAGTAAACATTTGAAAATCCAATGAAAATTTCAACTTCATCATCATTTTGAGGGGATGGGCATTCAAACACTGGATTTAATTTAGTAGGATCCATGCTGTCACCTTTTCTAGAAACAAACGAAACCTAAAAAAGGTGATGCTGTAAACATCAAACAGTCATATTTCATCTTTAGCAATGAGTGAGTGTTTCTTTTACCGGACTTCTCAAACTTTACATCGATGTGCTTGTTAGGTATCTAAATAGATTGAGCAATTGTCTGAATAAACACCCATGAATGAATTCGAGAGGACTCAAACGATATTGTCTAGGAAATATCTGAAGGCAGCTGGAGAGTTACAAAGTCTGAAGGAAGATACTCAAAATTAAAATATTGAGTACTGAAACCAATTTTCCTCTCATCCATCCCAAGAGCTCTCAGTAGGAGTTTAGTGATTATCTTAGCTGATTTTCAACTGATCAAGATAATGGGAAGAGGATTTTGACTATGGACACTGATGGCATCCAGTTCATATCATCAATACAGCATCTGTGTTCACCTATCAAAAAAGATAGGTGCTCTGGCCAGAGAAGTAGAGTGTCAGGCAAATCTGTGTTTCCCAAATCCCATTTAAATACTGTCATATTACGCTGTCAGGAATTGGTTCTCCCGGTATGAAGTTAATCTGGCATACTGCTTATTGTAATGTTGTGTCCGTTTTATATAAATAATTAAGAAATAATTTAGAAGATAGAAGAAGAGCTTTTATTAATGCCTCAGCCACAGGATGTCTCTTCAACTGACTCCAAGAGCCAAACAACATTCCAGAATCTCATGAACATGGAATACAGACATTTAGCACTCTAACACTTTAAAGGTACAGATACATATTAAATATATGACGATATCACATATCTCCCTCCTAAAGGAAGATTAAACAATAATGTCAAAACTGTATAAACAACAATAATGAAACTGCATGTTACAGTAAATCAACAATTTAAAGGATATGAAACTATGGTAAGTAGTCTCTTAAATAACTGGGAGGTCTACGTATTCTTTGACTCCTAAAAGAAGATGAGGATAAATTTGTACCATTGGCAAAACTGGGAGTTGAAGAAAGTAATCTTTGTCTTTCACACAAAGATTCACGTAACGGGATTCTTGACTTAACCACAACCACTCTGCTTTTGTTCCAAATCCTCCCATCCTCTGTTTTAATGGCATTTCTAAATACCTTCACTATTGCTCTCACCTCAGTATATTTTGACCAAGATCTGCAACCAACTGGAGCTTTTATTCGAACAAGATCACCCACTAATATCTTCTGTACATTTACACAATTTCTTTTATCAAAATATAACTTCCTCTCATCCAACTTTCTTTCTTCCTTCTCACGCCACTCACCAATTGCATTATCGACCAAGCCCTTGTTGAGATCCATCCAACCAGGACACAACCAAGTGTTGGGAGCCCTCCCTTTGAACAAAACAAATGGAGATTTACCAGTTGTCGAGTGAGGTGCAAAGCGATAAGCAGATATTCTTTCCTGTAGTACTGATTTCCAATTTAAATTAGATGACCTTGCTAATTGTATAGCTTCCTTCAATGTTTTATTAACCCTCTCAACTGCACCATTGGTCTCGGGATGATACAAAGAACATTTCTTATGTAGTATTCCAGACTTCTTCATATAATCTTCAAAGATCCTAGAACAGAATTGTGGTCCATTGTCAGAAAGAAGACTATTAGGAAAACTCTCTTTCTTAAAAAGAGCATCCAGGAATTGTATTACTTCTTCTGAAGTGATCTCTCTAACAGCAGACACCTCAATCCATCTGGAGTATAAATCCATTAAAACTAATAAATAAGGGGTATCACTCACACCTGACAAAGGGCCAACTATATCGATAGCTACCTCATCCCAAGGATGACTTGGCAACGCTCTCTTAACCATAGGCATTTGTTTAGTTTTCAATATCTTATCACTGGCACAGCACTCTGGGCAATCCCTTACTAATCTCTCAATCTCCAAATCCATGCCAGACCACCAATACTGCATGCGTAAAATTTCTTTGGTTTTAACAATGCCAAGATGACCAGAATGAGCATGAGACAACAGTTTCTTTCTAATACCCAAAGGCGGTACCATTTTTGTACCACGAGTTAAAAATCCAGAATTTGTAGAGAGTTCATCAGAAACTAAGGTCCAGGGTTTCTCTAAGTGAGAATTATTACTCAAAGATAACATAACTCTTTTTATCTCTTCATCCTTCTCAAGTTCATCTCTCCATTCTTTCTCCTCAATGGCTCCTTCTGTAATCTCACATACATTTATGATTTCATCCAAACAACCAGATTCATCTTCTTCTACAAAATTTTCCTTATCTACCATTCTTGATAAACAATCAGCAGATTTGTTTGATAAACCAGGAATGTAATTAACAGAGAAATCAAATTCTTGTAAAGATACTATCCATTTTCTAATTCTTGAGGAGATCGCATCTAGCCCTTTCTTATCAAAAACCTCCTTCAATGGTTTATGATCTGAAAGAACAGATACTTTAGTTCCCCAAATTAGGTTCTTTAATTTTCTCAGAGCCCAATAAATGGCAAGTGCCTCCCTCTCTATTACAGAATAGTTTATTTCTGAGCCTCTCAAACACCTGGAAGAGCAGCAAATCAAACAATCTTTTCCATTTCTTTTCTGAATTAAAACAGCACCAAGTCCTTTTTCACTTGCATCGGTGAACAATACAGTGGGTAATCCTGGTGTGAACGCTTGAAGAGAAGGAGCCTTATTCAATTCAGATTTTATATCATCAAATTCCTTCTTGCACAAATCAGACCATATATATTCAACATTTCGTGCTGTCAACTTCCTCAACGACTGAGTTTTATCTGCAAAATTATAAATAAATTTACCATAAAACTCGACCATGCCAAGGAAGGAAATTAACTCTTCTTTATTCACTGGCTCTTTAACTTTATTAATAGTCTCCACTAACTCTTTTTTTGGAAAAATCCCTCGATCAGTTATCCTATGACCCAAGTAATTTACCTCTTTTACCCCAAATTTACATTTACTTCTTTTAAGTGTCATACCCGCATCTTCCAATCGTCTAAGGGCAGCACAAACTCGACTATAATGTTCTTCCATACTATTGCCATAAATAAGTAAGTCATCTTGATAGCACCTGACACCTGGTAGACCTTTTAAAATCTTAGCCATAATTCTTTGGAACACAGAAGCTGCTGATATAAGGCCAAATGGCATTCTCTTATATCTGTAAGTGCCTATGGGAATAATGAAAGCTGTTAATTCTTGGGAATGTTCATCCAAGACAACCTGGTGATAGGCTGATGCCAGATCTAAAGTGGTGAAAAATCTAGCTCCTTCTAACGTACTCACCATTTTATCTATGTTCGGAAGAGGAAATCTGTCAACCACTACTTCTTTATTTAGCGCTCTGAGATCAACACAGAGTCTAATTTCGCCAGTTGATTTCTTAACCACCACTACAGGAGCTAACCACTCAGTAGCCTCCACTTGTTCAATCACTCCATTATTCAACAACTTTTCAATCTCTTCTTTCACCTTTTCTTGTTCTATTAACGTTATTCTTCTCACTTTTGCTACTATGGGAATGGCACCATCTCTTAATCTGATGCGATGTTTGTAACCTTTTAAGCATCCTAAACCTTCTCTAAACACATTAGGAAATTTACTTGTCAAGTCTTCACACAAGTCTTTTCCCACATCCTTAATGTCTGCCGTGTCTATCTGATGAATTTGAACTTGGGGATTGGCATTGGGATTCAAAGTTACTCCAAGTTGACCTTGATGTACCCAACCTAATAAAGTATCACCCTTTTTGGCAACATAAATTTTTCCCACAATGGTCTTATGTCCAAGTCCTATTTCGGCCATGAAACAACCAACCATTTTAATTGGATTGTCTGAATATCCAAGTGGTCTCACATCTGATCTCATCATTCTTACTTTCCCAGCAAAATGTTTTCTAAATAATTCTTCATCTATTAAAGTTATCCGAGAACATGAATCAAATTTAAAGTTAATCATGACATTTCCTACTTTTACATCATGTTTTGGATGATCAGATATGTCACATTTTATCTCAAAAGTAATGGTTCTAACTTGAGGTTGTGATTGACTCCAACGTTTCTTTGTTAAATCTGGTCTAAATACTTTTGTTCTACAACATTTACCATAATGCCCCCTCTTCCCACATACATTACATAAAGTTTTTAATGCAGGACACATAGGAGAGTTGGCTAAGTGACCCATTTGACCACATCTGAAACATGAGAACCTGTTACTCTGTTGCATAAAATTGTTTTGATATGTCGATCCTGAAGCCAAGTTCTCTTTTCCAAAACCAGTTTGAGTCTCATTTGTTTCATTCTTCTTAACTTGACAAACAATTTCTTCCACTTTTGTTTCTTCTTTTTTTTCATTCGAAGATCCTTTATCTTTTTCTTTCTTTAATTCACCTACGCACTTTGTCATATGTTCCACTTGTTTTGCTATGGCCAATACCTCTTCAAGTGGTGGTTCATCTTTTAACTATAATTCTTTCCTAATCTCATCATGTGCACATCTAAGTACGAACTGATCCCTTATTCTTTCATCAAGGGTTAAACCAAAGTTACAAGATGACGCTAACTTCCTTAATGAAGAAACGTAATCTTCCACAGTCTCATCTCCTTTTTGCTCTCTTAAACCAAAATGGTAACGCTCCATTATAGTGCTGATCCTTGGAAGATAATGTTTATCAAGCTGAGCAATCGCAATTTCATACTCATTTAAGTTACGTTGTTCTCCAGCAGATAAATCAGGAAGATGTTCTAGTACATCCTGTCCTTCCCCTCCCAAACAATGGAGAAGCAGAGAAAGCTTCCTTTCCGCACTCAAGTTAATTCCACACACCCTTGCATAGTTCGCAAAAATTTTCTTCCATTTTATATTTGGTTCTCCTGGGTTGTTCAAAAAGAAAGCAGGTTGAGTTACATTTTGCATTTTTTTTTTTTTTTTTTTTTACCGTATGAGGTCTCTTAATTATGCCACAAGAATGTAAAAATTGTTATCTCATTATTCTTGTATACTAAGACCTTTGTTAGTATTTATGATGTAGATCTTGCTTGCTTTGTGATGTCAAACAGAACTTTCAGGTTATGTAGAACACTAAGTAGAATGTTCCTTCTTTGTTCCCTCTTGAATAGAATGTTCTTTTAAGTGAGTATTCCTTTAGTGTTTATAATCTATTGAATCCAACTAAATTGAAGTTGTAGAATTCTTCAACAAAGGAGCAGAATGCCATT
The DNA here is from genome assembly GCF_964261635.1 of Lissotriton helveticus. Lineage (NCBI taxonomy): Eukaryota > Metazoa > Chordata > Amphibia > Caudata > Salamandridae > Lissotriton > Lissotriton helveticus. The sequence continues at coordinate 1,772,362,723 of NC_136063.1, forward strand.
TAATTTAATGTTCTTTTTTTTCAGCGCATGTCATTGCTTCAGCGCATGTCAGACCTCAGCGCGAGTATGATAAACTCCAGCGCGTGTCAGGTTTCAGCGCGAGCAGTGTCAGCTTCAGCGCGAGTGATGTCTCAGCGCGAGCAGACACCGCGCGTCTTTCTAAGACTGAGCGCGAGGGGAATACGTTGATTCCCACAAACGTTTCTGACTCCTTATTACTTATTAAATTATATTTCTCAATCATCCGCCCGCCAAACTCCTCACCGCTATTGTTTCTGGTGCCGATGCTGCCGCTGGGAAGTCTCCGCTTCCTTTTCACATTTATATAATGAATGCAGCCACTGGAGGAGTGCGCGAGTTATCTCTTCTTTATCCGTTTTCGTGTTGAGGCAAAACTTAGGTTTCACCCGATCGTCGCCATTGTAATGTTGTGTCCGTTTTATATAAATAATTAAGAAATAATTTAGAAGATAGAAGAAGAGCTTTTATTAATGCCTCAGCCACAGGATGTCTCTTCAACTGACTCCAAGAGCCAAACAACATTCCAGAATCTCATGAACATGGAATACAGACATTTAGCACTCTAACACTTTAAAGGTACAGATACATATTAAATATATGACGATATCACACTTATGAGGAAGCCTTTTCTTACTGAAAGCATCTAAGAGCACTTTGAATTGCATTGGTATTTCCAAGATTTTCAGTGGTTTTCTTTCTTGTGCAGAGGAAGTGGGTGGCTTCAGAACAAAGTTTGACAAAGACTGTGTCTCTTCCTTGGGTAGATCCTGCAAACAATGATCTTTACCAGTTGGTTGGAAGATTTTGTTGCTTCGATCTTGTTGTTCCTAAAATGATGGGAAATAAGTGCATCATGAGATCAAAACACATAACAAGTCTGCTTGACCATCAACAGCGAGAAGGTCTCTTGACAACCAGCTCTGCAATTGAAGGCAATTTCATCAATCCATTAAATTTTTTCCTTCACCGATTTCTTGGAGATAGGAATCTAGCCCTTTGCATGGAAGTTATTATATCCTTATAGCCTGCCGTTGAGGGTATACCGGCTATTAAAGGCCTGCTACTGTGTTAAAGGCAAGACCCGAGGACGAGGGACTTTAACAAAGTAACAGGACTTTATTAGCTGGTATAGCCCTGCAACAAAGGGCAATAAGGCTATTAGAACATTCTGCCACTAGAGGACAGAATGTTCTAACAAATAACACAAAGGCCTTTTGAAGCTCAAGGGGATTTAAATTCCCCTGAGTTTCGAGAGGCCTTTGTAAGACATTGGAATGTTGCTCTGTGGGCCTTTACCGTCCCATAGAAGCAGGGAGAACTCCATTGTCTTCAATGGAGCGCCCAACATTCCAAGGTTTCAATATCCATTAAGCACCAAAGAGCCACTTGGAGTGGTGAATAGTGCTTGCAAGCTATTGCAAGTGCTAGTGCTATACTAGTGCTTGTAAGCTCAGTTATTAATAATCACTTGATTGACACTCAGGCTTGTACTTTGTCTGTTAATCAGAAACAAGTCAAATCATTATCCAGCAGCTGTGTAGATACTTAAAGTGGCCCATTTTTCCACAGTATAGTCAGGCTCCTTCTCTGCTCATTCTCATGTGTCATCAGAGCCTTTCATTTCTCTCCCACATATTGGGACTTCAGATTGAACTGAAGACACACTGCTCTCAGGTGCTTTTTGGAATCTACACCCTTTGATTATAATCACTTTGATCAACTCTGTGGGCTCCTTGCTGAGATTTCATCTGTCACATAAGATTGAACCACATTGAGGGGGTAATTGGTTGGTTGGCGACCAAGTGCAAGGTATCTTCTAGCTCCTTACACAGCCTTGGATAAAATACTTTGACTGTGGCTTTGTAAGTCGATGCTGATTCTGCCACCAGCTGCTCATAGTAACTAATATGACAGAGAGTTCTTGATTGCACTGTTGCAGTGTTGATAGCTGGCAAGAGCGTATAGGGTGACATACCCTTTGCTGAAATTCACTGTGAACTGAGTAATAAATTGGGTCTGATTATGTAACCATGAAATGTGAATCAGAATTATAGTTTTTGACCAGGAGAGTCCATTTTGTTATATAATAGCACAACATTTGTTTTTAAAGTATTCTCAGTGAAATGTTTTGGATAGAAAAAAAATGTAGCAGACATTTAACCAAACCTTAATGCACCTCTCCACCAAACATCTCAGCAGATACTAGAATTAGATTAATAATTGATGGTGGCATCCTTTCTGAACTATAGTGAGTATCCTTTCTGACCCAGTGCCCCTGATTAATAATTTAGGTTGCTAGGAGTTAACAAAAGTAGAAGAACCATGTTCTAAATAGATAATTATTTTGATTTACCATAAAGACTCATTCTTGATGAGTGTTTTCAAATTAATCATGCATTTGTGCAATGGCTTGTGCCAGCGCTTGGATGAGGTTTTCAGACAGGTCCTTAATGAGTCTGGCAAAATTTCCGGTTCTGGAGGTGTAGACTAGCTGAAAGACCATACCATCCATGAATGTCTATGCAGGTAAACAGGATTGAAATATCACCTATAGTAGGTATTGGTAAATGGCCCTCTCTGAAGGGGCACCCCAAACTATTTGCATTCCTCCTAATCTTTTTGTGACCTTCTTTTTTATTGGCGTCAGGACTCTTGGCACTTTACCACTACCAACAACTGCTAAAGTGCATGTGCTCTCTTCTCTAAACATGGCATAATTGGTTTACTACTGTTCGGCATATTTAGTTTACTTGTAAGTCCCTTGTACAGTGGTTTACCATATTCCCAGGGCATGTAATGTAAAGGCTACTAGTGGGCCTGCAGCACTGTTTGTGCCACCACACAAGTATCCTTTCAACCTGTCTCAAGCATGCCACTGCAAGGCTTGTGGGTGCAGTTTACTGCCACATCAACTTGGCATTTAAAACTCTTTCCAAACCTTAAACTCCTCTTATATTACATATAAGTCACCCTTAAAACAGACCCTAGGTAGCTCAATGGGCAGGGTGCTATGTACGTTAAAGGTATGACATGTACTTTTATGTTTTGCATATCCTGTTAGTGACCTACAACCTATTTCATTTTTTACAACTGTTTTGTACAATTTTTTGGCCCCTCTCATTGGCCAACATTGGAAATTTTTTAATACACATTTTTGCTGTAATTCCTGATCAGGGAGGAGTAGCTGTTTTATTTTTCAAATGTTTGGAATTGTAATGACAAAACTTACTGGTGAAGTTGGATTTAAAGTTACTGATTTAGAAATGTCACTTTTAGAAAGTGGACATTTCTCTGTGCTTAATAGCTCTGTGTCCTTTCAGCCCGTCTCCAATACACATCTGGATTGGGTGACAGCTATACGTTGTGCATTCCAGCCTGTCCTGGGTGCATAGCTCAGGCAACCACACACCCCCTTTATAACAGTATGGATGAAGGAAAAACCTGTGAGAGACAATGGACTAGACCTCACTCTTTAATAAAGGGGTTTTTTCTTAGTCGAGGGACAGCACAACTCTATCTTGATGTTGCAGATACAGGCATTAATGAACCAGAGGCATGGATGACGGAGGATAATACTTTCAGTAAAGAATATGTCAGTTTCAAGATTCATTATATATTAGTATTTTCAGAGGATTACTAATTGCAATAGTGGATGTTCATTAGACAAGCAGTTAAGAAGACCAGGACCTCCATGAGGGCCCCAGGATGCCAGCACAAGCTCTCCAGTCATAAGCTATGAGGCAAGTCAGCGAAGGAGCACAGAAATACAACAACACATAGTAAAGGAGTCCTAATAGGCAATATACCAAGCAGAACTGAAAGGGAGAGAAGTAACAAATGTGGGGGATAGATAACGAAAGTGAACTGGTGTAAAGCAGAGAGCCATGACAATTTGATGCTGGTCAAAAGCTATGTGCATTGAAGAGTCTTAAATAGGGTTATGCAACGAATAACCTATAAGTGACCAAAATCAGGAAGCGAGCAGACTGATTATCTGACAGTTAGAGGTCTAGTGTTCTCAACCTGTTCAGGTTCTACTGACCCATCTTTGGCAACCTCCAAACCCTGTGCGCCATATCCCTGGTTGTGTGTTGAACTTTAGCTTGTGTTCTGACATATATGTTTGCAGTATTTGTATAGCACAAACCTTGCCCAAAGGAAGATGTGTGATTTATCGGGCCAAAGACAAAAACTGTCTAAGATTGACTAAGGAGATAGCTGGGTTATGAGGTGGGCTGTTGACTGTTACTACATTGTGATGGAATGTTGTTTAAAGATATGTATCAAGCTCTTTTCTAAATTGATCTTTAGCTCTTGCCAAAAGCAGAGCAGGGGTAGGGTGGCCCTGATAGGCAAGCCATTTCCTCATGACCTGCATACTGAACGTGCAGATGGAGAGAGGCTTTTGCCTTGTTTCTCCATTTTTTAACTTCCTTGTTTCCAGTCGATAGTGTCCTGGCTGTTGGTGTGCAAGGAGCCATTGGTGGTGATGAAACTGGTTTTGATGATTTTCCAGACAGGCCATAGGAGAAAGAGATGCTATATAGTAATAATGGAAATATGGTTATATTCTTCAAACCCTTGATGAGGTGTGACTTGGTTTAGGATGAACGTTTGGGTTAGAGTCCACCTAGAGTCATGTTGTTGTATCAGCTTTGGACTAAATGTTGTTTATTGTTCTTCAAAAATTACCAGAGATATGAGTTGGTGGGGTTAAGCTTCAGGTAGGTGGTGCACATCCAAGAGTGGCTAAGGTACAGGCAGTGTTTAATGTGCTGAGTGTGTGCAGTGGAGGAGACTTTCAAGCAGAATTGGAGTTGATTGACATATTGGTGAATTGTGATGGAGATCTGGCCCATACCAATGAACTGGTGTTGATTAGTAGGTAGGAGGAACACCTGTGAAGGACATTGCTAGTGAATCCCTTTCAACACTTTAGGGTGCTATCACAATATAATGTTTGGTGACAAACAATTGGTATTCTTAAGAAAAATATCATTGTAAAAGTCCTTCATTTTAGATCTGACGACCGAATAGGAATTTCATCAGTGAAGTAAATATATAATTTCTTCAGGCTCCATGGTATTAATACTCACATCCATTGTGTTAGGAAATGATGTGCATTTAGTATCCACCATCAAAATTTGCAGATTTTTTTAGCATAGAAATGCTCAGCGTGAAGGGGCAAATCACAAAGAAGTTGCAAACCTCCAGAACCGTTTACCCAATATATAGACCATTCAGGCATTTCATGTAAGTTGCCTACCAGTCTTGCAACTTGAACATGCAAATGTTCAAGTTGTAAATGTTGAACTGTAAAATGCAAACTGCATACATACATGCCAATTTTCTATAACTTTATGTGAACACAGTGTCTGCAATGTGCAGGATCTCATGTGTAGATGTGCAAATTAGGGACGGTTTACAAAATCTATTCTATCATTTTCCAGGATATACATCATTTTTTTCCACTGCAAACCCCAGTAAAAACAAGGATCCTTGGCACACGTCCCCATCTTATACTTCTTACTTTTGGGTCATTAAGATCTCAAATGTTTGTGAATGCCATCTATGTTGAGGATGTGTACGTGTTCACCTCGTTTGTAATGCATTCTCTTAATTATATGGGTATTTCTTCAGCTGCTCTTTATAAGGATAGTTTTTATCTCACATATAAGCAACACATTAGCATACAAATTTGGCTCTTTGAATGACCCTTAAGGTCTGTCTTCAAAATGTTAGTCTTTTTCCACACACGTCTGGCTTATGAAGTCTAAAAGTTTTTCACTGTACTATCTATCTTTATACTATCCAACAAACTAATAGGAATGTAAAATAACAAAAAACCTGTTGATCATATATTTCTTCTTTTATTTCAACTTGTATATTTTTTCTACTTTCAATGCAGGAGTAATTCGACGGAAGTAAAAGTTCAAATTCTTTGGCACACATTTATTTTATTATTTAAACTAATTGGAATGCAACTAGTTTCATTATCACTTTGATGTCGAAGCGTGAGGGAAAGAGAGCATAAGATAAGACCTGCAAACGAGTATAACAGCTTTATTTTTTCTCTGCAATGTGTCATCTAATCAGTCACATTGACATTTTAAAATCAATTTGACCCTTCACTCATATAGATAAATATAGTTTGTGTGTCTCTACTGTATTTTTTCAAACCTTATAAGTCGATGGAATTTTGGAAAGACAGCAATTGTGTCACAGATCAGAAACAACGGTTTTAAATAAAGAGCGACAAACTATGCATCAGAGTGGATGTTCCCCTTACTTATAATTTTATATTGTGATAACATAATATTTAAAGAAGAATGTGCATTGAAAAATTCAGCAGCAACTGCTCTATTAAAGTAAGAATGTATATGTACATTTTTCATAGAGATTTCTTTAGTAAGTTTAAAGGATGTTAAAAACTTTTTTCCACAAAATTTTCCTAGGCTATGGCACAAGCAAGGAATTATGGGCCAGATGTACCAAGTATTTTTGCAACCGCAAACGGGTTTGCGAACCGTTTGCACATGCAAAAATACCTAAGGGCCATGCACAAACCCTAATTAGCGAGTCACAATTTATTTGCGACTTGCTATTAGGAAGGGGAGTTTCAATGGTGTCCCTTCCTAATAGCGAGTCTGAGCCCTATGTAAGAGTTTTCTTCACATTCATATTAACCTTCCAAGAGAAGTCGCATCACACTCCCGAGTACAGGTAAGTAGTTTTCTTTATTTTGTCTTATTGAGACCATCAGATCCCCTAAGCGTTTCGGTCTAGATAGTACCGAATACTTAAATAAACTGAACTTTTACTGTTGACACATTTGATGATCTCAAGGTCAAATTTAAATCCTGAAAGTCAGACTGAGCCTTCCATCATTCCTAGGTCGGCAAATTGAGAACCATCAATTAGGTATAACATCTTCAATTTGCAGCCCGTAGAGAGCTAGTACCCGTTGCTTAAAGTGCTACATATAAAAACATTACTAACATTAATTTAAAATGTGCCTTTTCCTCTTGAGTCAAATTGTCCATTCCCATAAGTCTTCTTTCAATATGAGGCTGGAATGATGATTTCTAGAACAGCTGCCATTTTCACTGCATATAAATGAACGTATGTCCGTTCTACCTGCAGATATGTACAACTCGTTCTGTTTTTTTTCTTATTCATGTACAGTAACTACATGGAAATGATTAACAACTAATACACTGGTGCAACTGCTCAAATCACAACACACGTCTGTGATCAATCTGCCACTGCATGGTTGTGCTCTGTGGAAAAAAGACGCTCGGCCCACATACGCTGTTTTGTCTCTCTTCAGATTTCATTTAATTTTATTCGTTTCTCTAGCTCACTCTCTCCACCTGTCTATTTAGTTCTTTGCTTTTTCTCTTTCCTTTCACTAGTCTTCCTCGTCCACCTGTCTCGATAGCGCTCCCTGCTGCTCTGTTCCTCTCTGACGCCCTCTGTCTGTCTCTCTCACCACATATATGTCTGAATCTATGCTTGGTAAATTGTCTACGGCTTAATCTTTTCTTGTGGACTGCCAGTGGGGCTCTTTTGATAACTACATTAATAATTCATACAACATGCAACTAGGAAGGACTGCAAATTGCCCTGTGCTGGCAGCTTAGTAAACTTCACCCAAAAGGGACAGCTATGTGAATGATATCTTTAGCTGTTGATAATACGCCACGGTCTGACATAGAAACCGACCTTACAGAAATATTAATGCGCCTGCAACCACTTCATTATGCAGCAGGGAATGTACCTGTGCTTGGGCAGATCTGTTCTTGTGGTTCGGTATTCAAATAGGTGCTTACTAGAATGTGTTTGGTAAATGAATACCACTGCAGTCACGAGTTTCCGTTTTGCAGCAAAGTAGGACATAATCAGTACAAGCAGTAACCTTTCCTGAACCTACTGCATTTAACAGCTACTTGATTGGAGTAAAATTTCAGACTAACCTTCCCTTCAAGAGGACACTATTTTGCAAGATGAAGGGTCATGCTGAAAGGAACACTTTAAAATGCTGAGATTTTGCTTGAAGTAAAAGGCTGTGAGCAGTTTAGAGAACGGGTAAAGGTATCAAGCAAGATAATCTTACTGGAGCAATGCAGTTCTACACTATTCATTACTTTTTCGATTTCGAACTTATAAGTCTACATTTTTTCTTTGTGTGTATTTTAGGGACCCCCACCTCGAGGTCACTTTTAATAGAGCAACAAATAAAATACAATGTAGTTTTCAGCAAATATAACAATTCAGTGTTCGATTTTACTCTGAGTCTAGACAATTGAAGGGGATGGAGGATTGCTTTCCTCCTCCTACTTTTTGATGACTTTGTTTTTGTTGGCCTTATGACTCTGATCACTTTCCCACTGCTAACCAGTACTAAAGTGCATATTTTCTCTCCTCTAAACATGGTAATATTGGCTTGCAACCAATAGGAATGTATAATTTACTTATAAGTCCTTAGTTAAGTAAGTGAACTACATGTGCTCAGTGCCTATAAATTAAATTCTGCTAGTGGTCCTGCAGCACTGATTATGCCACCCACCTACGTTGACCTCTAGCCATGTCTTAGGCCTGACATTGCATAGCCAGTATGTTCTGTTTACACTGCCATTTCCACCTGGCAAAATACATATTTGCTAAGCCCAAACCATCCTTTTTTATACATATTTGTCACCCCTAAGGTAGGTCCCTGAAAAACCCAAAGGGAAGGGTGCGATATATTCAAAAGGCAGGACATGCACTTTTAAGTATGACATGTTCTGGTATTGAAAAACTCATGAATTCATCTTTTACTAATGCAAGGCCTATATTTTACATATGATAATATAGGAATTACCTTATTACATAGTTTCCAAATGGGAAGATATAACTGATTCAGGGTTGGTGTCTCTGTAATCCTAATGCAAAATCCTACTTATGGTAAAGTGTATTTTAAATTATAATTCTGAAAATGCCACTTTTAGAAAGTTGGCATTTTCTTGCTTTAGCCATTTGGGGCCCGATGTAGGTAATCCCAGATTACCGATTCTTAAATACCGAATCCTACCGATTCGGTATTTAAGAACAGGCAAATGGGATGTAGGTAATTTTTCTTAAATAATTACCGAATCGGTGGCCCATAGGAATGAATGTCAATTACCGAATCGGTAAATACCGATTCGGTAAATGGGGGAAACATTGAAGGGTGGCAGGGTGTCACTTTGACACCCTGTTGCACCCCTCAAATGTGTATTGGTGCACATGTTGCAGACATACATGCCCTATGGGCATGTATGTCTGCAACATGGCACTGTTGGAAAAGCAAAAAAAAAGCTTTTTCTAAGGTTTTCATTATTTACCACCAACTTCTAGTTGGTGGTAAATAACGAATCCTAAGATGGGAAAAGCACTCATTTAAGTGCTCCCTACATTTCAGATTCGGTAATCTACCGATTCGGTATTTTTATGAATCGGTAATTTACCGATTTCTTAAATACCGATTCGGTAAATTACCGAATCTGAAATGAAGCTACCTACATATGAAAAGCCTAATTCCGGTCGGTAACGGCCGAAATTCGGTAATTTCGGCCGTTACCGACCGGAATTACGCTTCCTACATCTGGCCCTTGGTTCCTATAGCCTGTCTCTGATCACATGTCTGAGTGTATTGGCCAGTTGGCCTTTGTGTAGTCCTCCTAGACAGCCACACACAATGTGAGTTTAGGTGTATCTCAATGGGCCATCTCTGGAAGGATGGGAAGAAATAGCTGGGCACAGCCTCACTTGCACCTGAACAGGCTGTGCACTGTCCAGACACAACAAGGGCTGTATAACCTACTGTAGTGAGTCTCAAGTCCGAGCAGGTAGTGAGGACCTCTGTACACTTCAAAGGCATGTCTTTGAAGTCTCTCACACTTCAAAGACACCACTGGGTATAAGTACTGGACCTCAAACACAACCACTTCAGTATGGTTGGACCCGAGGACGCTCTGCCAGGAAAAACTGCTGTGCAGCTGAAGGTCTTCCACTCTGCTGGACTCCTGCTTTGCTGTGCTAAGCTGCTGCCTGCTGCCCTCTTGCCTAGGTGTGAAGGACTGGATCTGCATCTCGACCCCAGAACACAGGGTGAATCCAAGAGCTAGTGGGCCGGCCTCCTGATTTGAAACCTCAGGGAAAAAAACAGGCTTCCAACACCAGCACTTGGATACTGCCTTCTGTGAGTCTACACTTCCAAGTGGTGCTAACCCCTGTATAGTGCCCTTGGAAGTGGGCCTAAGTTGCTTGCCAGTGGATCTGACACACATCTTCTCTGCTGAGTGAGGCATCTCTTTGACTGAGAGGCGCAGCCTTAATTAGAACTGATGCAGTGTTGCTGCTGCATGGATCGGACCTTTCGCAAAGGACTTACATTGCTGGCAGCCTCAACGCCGATGTTGAAACTCCGCATCGCAACTCCACCGCTCATCAGAACCGACATATAGCCTCAGCTGTGCTTCGCATCCTCAATATCGGACTTCGCATTGCTGGGCTGGCTGACAGGATTCTCGACCTCAATGCATCAGGTCCTCGAACAGCAGCCTCTCCGCATCTCGGATCCAACTAATTTCCTCTGCTGCGTGGTGCATCTTTGACGCAGATTAACGCAACCCTCCACAACCAGGGTTTAAGGTACTTTGTTCAGTAGGCCTAACTATGTTCCTGTAGCCGGCCCATGCTCCTTTGGGGTTGGACAGAACTTGTGACATTGTGCCGGTCCAACACAATCGGATATCCCCAAACGCACGTTTGGCTTCTTTGCACTATTTCACTTACAAACTTTGAAATTCAATATCTTAAGGTCTACATAGTGTATTTTTGTAATTGTGGTTGTGTTTCATTTATTAAAAAATCTGCGTTATTTTTCTAAACAGGTGCGGAATCTTTTTGGTGGTGGTGACACTGATTTTGCGTTTGAGTGTTGCACAAATACTTTTCACACATTTAATTTAAGACTGACTGCTTTGTGCAAAGCTACCAAGGAGTGAGCAAAGGTTAATGTAGGGTTTGCCTGTCTCTTGCTCTGGTTAGGATTGTGGTTGCTGCTTGAGCAGGGCTTATACCCCGATCGACGAAGAAACCCAATTTCTAATAACATAACAAAGTGGTGTAAGAACCAGCACATAACATGTATTTTTGCCGTTTTCTTAGAGACTGATAGTGTGAGACATTGGGAGACCATGAGACAGATAGGAGTAGAAATGTTGTTTTCTTCAAAGAGAGGTGAACAATAAACTTGCCTAATTCTATATTTCTGGAGCAAGGGAAAATATGCATTCAGCAAAATGTTCTTCACCTCCACTTAACAGAAAATTCAGCTCTGCCAATCAAGTATCGACCTAGTTGACCAAATGCTTTTCTTTTGATGTGCAGAAAAAGATACTGCTTATACAAACAACCAAATAAATGTGGATACTGGGCATGCTTACAGACACAACCCTGAAAGTATAATAATGAACAAAATACCCTTTCACTTAGGTATTCAAAGATGTCAGCTAGAACGTTCCAAATAGAGAGGATTGAGCTTCAAGGAATGGGAAAACCAACCAAATGGAAGCTCTGTAAACACCAAATATCCCGATGCAACGCAAAGCTAAACGACTATAGATACCCTCAAACCTTAATTGCAACAGAAAGACATCAAGAGGTATTGTAAGGAAAGACTGGTGTAACCCCATTAGAAGGAAAAGAAGTTCACAAGAGACCTTTCAGGAATTACTTTTAGGGCAGAAGATGACACAAGTGGCAAAGGGAAACATTAATAAATCACCACCAACGCTGGGCCCATCCCTTATGTTCATCATACCAATTCTTACTGAAGCTTTAAACAGTTCATAAATTCAAACCATCAAGGAGTTGCCACCACCACTTAACTCATCCAAAGGGAAGCACTCATACATAGTATGAAGACATACCAAGATGGCAAAATAAGAAGAATGGCTCCAGAACACAGAGTCCTGCAGGGGAATTACCTCATGTAATTCACTGAGAGGTATGTCTAAATTTAAAAACAGACCTTAAGAAAGATAAAGGTATACCACCCCGAAATTCCTCGCCCTCAAAGAGTTGTAAAAGTGATTAAAAACGTGACTTTTAAACTGTTCAATTCCAGCTGATTTGTATCAACTACACACAGACACTGTTCTACTATGGATGTGTCACAATGTTGGTCTGGAAGAGGATTGCCCAGGAATCTTCTCATTGAAACGTTAAATAGAACAAAAACAAAGTACTAGACCATATACCGTATCCTCATTCCCCCAAAACAGAGATGGAAGACCAGCTGGAGCAAAACCTATACAATTGGAAATTCTGAATGTAAAATGGACATATTTTCATAACAGAGTCTGAATAGAAAAATACATATAAATTCTTGAGGGGGCAGTCAAAGTAACAGAACCACCTAAGAACAAGAGGCTCATGGGATTCAAGCCACTGAGAGGAGCTCTATAATTGAGCTCCATAAACAACGTGGACAATGTTTTTTAATTTGCGAGTCATTGACCATTCACTTACATGTGAAATATTGAAACTCATTGTGAATGAAGCATTCTTCAAGTAAACAGTTGTTCATGGCTGCAATTAAACTTGTACACTTACTTACCCCTCAGGCTGGGAGTCCGGGCACTTAGCCACTAGGCCAGGAGTGGTGCTCCAAAAGCAACTGAGAGGAAAGTGGCATCAGGGACCTTTGCTCTGTGACTGCTTAATATACCCTAAATGCATCATCAGAAAAATGAACAAAGCACATTCATGCAGACAAACAGCAAGTAGGAATCAAACCTGAAACAGAAAGACTGAGCACAGTGACTTCCATAATTGAATGGCCAGGGAGTACTGGATGATCCAAAACCTGTAAAGCAGCAAACAGTAAAGAAAAATCAGCACTGAACCACAGAGGGTAGAGGTTCTGTAGCACTTGTCCCACCACTTGTCCCAACAATAGAAGAAAGAGTGTACTCTTTGCACCTGGTACTCATAATAGTCTGTTCCCAATATAAATACACCTAAATAAATGCTAACTTGAATATTTTCACAGTTTAGGTCTCTTCGATCCAAATTCAGAGATCATTGAGGTGTCCTGTGATTTTTGACACAGTCAAAAAGGCCCATTGTGACAACAGTACTTTCCACAGATGTCTAAGAAACAATCATCTTTGCTGTACTTTAATTGAAATGCTTCAGACCATGCATGTATCAATTAGTGAATTACTTCATGAACTATAAGGCTGCCAGTGGTACCCTTCTGTTCGTATGACAAAAGTTTTGTCTCCTTTGGTACATAGGCTAACCAGGTCCTCCAATATACAATATTGGAGAGTAAAAGTCTACATTTTTCAGTGAGTAGCAATGAGGTTTGATCCAACAATATGGCAAACATGATTTAAATTAGTAAACAACTATGACGGACCTGTCTAGCATTTTGTCCGACACTGCAATGCCTGGCACCGCAAGGGTTTAATAGAAGAACGCTCACACACCAACCTATTTGGTGTCTTGTTTCATCATCGGGTTCCCAGCTGAGTAGCTGAATGCTACTCAGCTGTGCTGCGTCACCTGATTACAGTGGAGCTGTTTTTTTTTTGGTGTGGGTGTGATGAAGTGGTGTATTCAAAATACATCTGGGTCTCTACCTGATAATTACTTTATTCCCAGTGGTCCAGGGTATATTAAAAACAAGTGGATAACAAAAAAGGACTATTAGTTGCATCTCAGTTATCAGCTGGGTCGACCTGTTTCCGCCCGTGTAAAAAAATTAGTGGGGCTTTCTTCAGGACCTTTCTCACAGTGAATTTAAAATAGTGGTGGTGTAGGTGAACTTTTTCTATGTGTACCGCAGAATGCAGCACACATAGAAAAAGCAAAAATCGAGGAGAAATAAAGCATTTCTCCCCATTTTGCCATGTTAAGGACCAGGTTTTCCCTGGCCTTAATTTTGGCCCTGTCCCATATTTATGTCGCCCTTGTAAATATGGGGCAGCGTCAAAATCAATGGGTTTTGCGGTGGAACGCCCACACCAACATCCATTGCCCACCCCTTTCACGCCAAGTATAGCATGAAAAGGGGCCTTAATCACACAGTGGCGTTATGCTACATTAAGTGGCTTGATGCCGCTTTGTGAATAAGGTGAAGAAGCCCTTATCGCCAGAGGAACACCGGAAAAAAGTGACGTTCCTTTGGTGATAGCGGTTTGTAAATATGCCCTTGTGTTTCATTAAGTTAACCTGCTGTATTGCTTTGATCTCTACTTTCTTACAACTGTCAGTGAAAATTCATGAGAGAACAAAATGAGTAGCTTCTCTGAATAAATTACATGTCCCAGGTAGGTTTTTAAGAGGTTTTTCTCAGTCTTTAGGCTGAGTACACCTGGGATAGAATTTAAATGTAGCAATGAATTGCCAAAGGAATTGATAATGTGCTGACTCTATGCTAGAAACAAAGCACAAGACCAATTTTATCCCTAGCCTTGTACCATCCTTACTTAAAAATTGCCCTGCTTGCCGACAACGGAAAATGAATTGATGGATAGGTGCAGTTGGCAGCCCTACTGTGACCACCACATGTTATGCTATCTAAACACTGTCTCTAGCCCTGAACCTTAACTCATAAACCATTTCCATCAGGTGTATTTGTGAAGTTGCTTTATTCAATGGGTTCACACCAAAGCGCCAACGCTCATATTGCAGTGGATTGTTAGATGAACACCCAGGACTGTGAACAGGGCCTGTCACAACACTGAGCTAGGACCCCAACGTTAAGGAGGATCTAATGAGAACCCATTTGTCTCCACTCTTCTCCTGGTCCCCTGCGCTTCACAGGAGCATGCTCCCCCATCCCATCACCTTGCCACTGGTTCAAACAGAGTCTGAGCGAAGCATTGGATGGAAACACCCATCTACAGGATGCGACCTGTAGAACGTAGGAAGTTGCATGGGGGTATTGAAGAATGCTGTAGCATTGCCCCCTGCAGCTGAATGGACCCGCATATCCTGACTGACCAGAGACCCCCTGTGCTTAATAGGGCACTGGGGCAGTAAATGGTAGCGGATTAGTTATACATATTTCAGCAGGTGTGCTAGTGGTAAAAGTACCTAGAAGTACGAGACCCATCACACCTCAATTATAGCTGCAATTCACCACCAAACCAGAAGGATTTTTCATTGAATCAAGGCCCATTCTCACTGGTACAGGCAATCTAAATAGTGAGAAAATAAAAATAAAACATCTCTTGTTGAAAGGGAAGGTAACCCGAGTTGTGAGATAGGAGTTAACAGTAAGGGTGGTAGGTTGAGTCTCACTTTGACTACCGGAGGCAAGGTGGGGCCTAAGTTAGGAACTGGCTAATAATTTTTTTAGTTTTTTTAGGTCTTGAGTTTGGTAAATCAGTTTAACAAGGCAAACATCATGATGCAAGAACTAGAAAAAAAAAGAGACAAGGAGGTAATGTGGTTTTCTCTGTGCATCGGTGCTATAAATGGCACCGGCAGCCTGAAGTAGCTGTCCCTCTTTTCACTGCTCTCCCATATTTGACATCTGTACCTCCTGCTCTATACTGAAATCAGGCACTACAACCGGATTTGAAGATAAGCTTCTGCGGGCAAGGCCACATATTTGGGATCGTGTTTGATGTAGCTGTAAATGTCAGGGATGTCATTCTACAAAGGAGCGCCCCGCATCCCTTGAGATGGTTGACTTTGATTCTAAAAAAAACGATACAGGGGCTGTGAGTGGTTTCGGGGCATTTTGTGAAAAGCGCGACTGCTTCCTGAGCTTCGGACCATGGGCCGAACAGCCGGGATCCCGATGTGATTAAAGAGCGAAGAAATACTATTAAAGAGTTGCTTTGCATAAAACTTCAAGTGGATCTGAGCCAGGTTTATACAAAGCAATCGTTTGATGGTGTTTTGTTCCTTGTCATAATAACATCAGCACCCATGCTGTTTTGGCTTCTGATTCCAGGCTTTGAAAAGCGTAATTACCTCCTGAAACCACAAAACAGTCTTTTTAGAAAAAGCCGGCGGTTCCGAGACTAGAGTGCACACTACCTAATAAAAGCAACACCATGCAAACGGGACAAGTACATTACAAATCTTCCATAATCAAATATCAGAGAAAAAATCTTCTGCAAAAATGTGGACTAAGCAATGGATTGCATTTAAATGTGTATTTTTTAATGACGGTTCTTACTCAATAAAAAAAGTAATTTATGAATACATCAGTACGTATATTGCTGAACTAATTTTTTTAGATACTGATTCACACAAGCATGCCAAAATTTGAAATTTAACATTAGTGGATTTCTCTTCCTACTGTAATTTCAATAGATTTCATGTGTCAAGTTATTGACAAAAATATTGCTGGATCATGATCTCGGCTGCCTTCTCTAACAGCAGTCAGCCTGTGGGCAATGAATCCAAAAATCCAAGTGGACCTGCTGCTGGTGTGCCCCGACTCTGCCGCTATAGCCCATGGTGTACGGAGATTCACCTAACAAGTATCCTGACAGGTCACAGAAATTTTCGGTAGTGAGGCTTTACAGGGCATCAGCTTAGACGTTCAGGGTCGGATCTAACCTGCTCCACTTTAAGAAGCACTGCCAACACTACGGCCGCAATCGCTGACTCAGTCTTCATGGCCTACTCCCTGGTTCTGACAGCTGATGTCTCGGGGCAAGTGGGGTTGACTGGACAATGATCTCAACTTTTCTCCACACAAAGTGGCAAGTAATTGAAGTGTGCCTCACGACAAATCATGAAAAAGGCAATTTTCCTTTATATCTGTTTAAAACAAGTTTGAGCCCAATTCCATTCAAGCACTATGCGCTAAGGACTATCAATAATGGAGCTGTCCCAACCAGATGAGTTACCAAGAACACCTGCTTTGTGTCTGAGCCAATACCTTCCTAATCTAAAGCAAATTTATAAAGTTCATCTACCAAACATACACTTAGACTAGAATCCTTATCATGCAGATAGTGGGAGCGTGGAAAAGCCCCTTCCAAACTGCACATAGCTGCGCCCAGGACACACCACACCATGAATAGAATGTATATAGTTTTGTTGAGTTTGACTTTAAGACAAAAAGATCAAATATGACTGCTATCTGTTAGTGGCATTTATAAGAAATCAGGAAGTCAGAAGTAGCCCCACAAACAGGATTGAAGAAAAATGTAACTATCATAAGGGAGACAGACACTGTTTGAAATATTTCGGTGGCAAAATCATTTATTTCTGGTTCCTCGCTGTCGTGCAGAAGTGTTTGTGTGTTGGGGCATGTCTGCACCCCACCAAGGAGCCAGGTGCTGTTTGAATTTTTCTGAGGCTAAGAAAAAATCCAAATTAAGTCTAGGTATCTCACTAGGGCAAAGACATTTGCCTCTGTCCTTCATCAAGGAGCCACGCACTTTTTAGATTTTTTTCTCAGTCTAAAGATGCATCTGACTTCATGCTTGGTTGTATACACTGTTAGATTTGGGGGTCTCTAGTTGGCACAGGTAGGTACTTTTGACATATAGGGACCCTTGCCTCTAGTCAGGGTAAGGGGGTACACTCCTAAAATAACCCCTGCTCACCCCCTTGGTAGCTTGGCATGAACAGAAAGAATTATCTCAGAGGCAGTGGGTAAAGCTTTTGTGAACACATAGAGTAACTCAGTGACAACACTACAGATGGACACCACACAGTTGTATATTAAAAATAAGTATTTTTTATATAGATTTAACACAAGACCACAAACGACAAAAATCCACAATACTGTACTTAAAATGGTAGGATTGGCTTAGTTCTCTTTAGATCTTAAAATGTGACACTATGAGTAAATGTACCTTAAGATGCGACACGCAGGGCAACACAAATGTTGCAGGGAAGGGGATGCAGTAGTCCCTTGCACGCAAGGACGGTGATGCATTGAAGATCGGGTACAATGAAATAAAGATGGCGCCTTCTTCTTGATGCGGCACGCTTCTCCGATGTTGCGAGATGTCTCGACTCGATGAGTCAGCTGCAGCGGCGACACCCTTGTTCAGAGATGCGACAACAGCAGCTTTGGCAGCAACACTCTTCTCCCTCGATGTGAGACACTTCCGCTCGATGCGACAGCTGCAGCGGCAACACCCTTGTTCGGAGATGCGACAACAGCGGCTCAGACGGCGGCACGCTTCTCCATGGATGCAAGGCGCTTCTGCAGTGCAATGCATCAGTTACAGCGGCGACATCCTTGTTCATAAATGCGACGGCAGCAGCTGCGATGGCGACACGCTTCTTTGATGTTGCGAAATGTTTCTTGTGATGTAATGCAATGCGTCAGCTACAGCGGTGTCACCCTTGTTCAGAGAAGCGACGGTGACACACTTCTTCTTCATGAGTCGCGCTACCAGCTCCTTGCGACACGCAGTCCCTCAGATGGCCCAAAACAGCAGCAGGCACTTCCAAAGAACTCTTGGGGAACTGGTGTTTGAAGTCTGTTGTCCCTGAGAGGCAAGCAGGAGGCAATCTCTTCTCTCAAGCCCTTGGAGAACCTTTACAAGTTGAAAAAAGCACACACAGTTCCTTTCTCCTTTCTTTGGCAGTCAGGCAACCACTGCAGGCCAATTACCCAAGCAGCACTTCAGCTTAGGGATAGTCTCTCCTCAGTTTCTTCTGGTTCCTCTCCTCAGCAACGGTTTCTTCTTGTTGTCCAAAAGTGATCTAAATTCTTGGGATCAGGGTCCCACTATTTATACCCCATAATCCTTTGTCCTCTGAGGGCAAAGGGCCTTTGCCTAACCCAAACCAGTTCTGGGCAGCCTGGAGCACTCTGGTGACATGACTCCTTCTCTCCTTTCACAGTGCAGGGCAGAGACATCAGACGCACCACAGGGGTGGAGCCAGCATTGTGGAGGGAAGGCACTGCCCTATTCAGGTCGCAGGTACAACTCCTCCCTCCCATCTAGATGCAGATCTCTCTATTCACCACTGGGTGGACTCACCCTGTCTCCTGGAATACCCCAGCCCCTGTCACTCAAACTCCAGACAAGGAATGCACAACCTAGCAGAGGCAGGCTTGTATAGTTAGAAAATACCTTCTTTCTAAAAGTGGTATTTTCAAACACAGAATGTTAAAACCAACTTCACTAAAAGATGTAATTTATCGTTCTGAGTTCAGGCATTCTAAATTCGAATGTCTACCATATTCCCTGAGTCAGTTAGGATTATAAGATGTCATAATCTAACTGTCCATTCTGGCCTATGGAGAACAGGTAGCCTTGCAATAGTGAAAAAACGAAAATGGCTGTAATTCACTGTTAGGACATGCCACACACACACACATGTTCTACCTTATACTTACAAGGCACCTTGCCCTTGGGCCTACCACAGGGGTGTCTGACATGAAGAATAGGGAAGGTTTAGTGACTGGCAAGTGGGTGCACATGCTCAGTCAACAAGGCAGTACCAGACTGCACACAGGCTCTGCAATGACAGGCCTTAGACACACTTTTACAGGCTGCTTCTGTGGGTGGCACAAGCGGTGCTGCAAGCCCACCAGCAGCATTTGTTTACAAGCCCTGAGCACACTCATTGCACTGTACTAGGATCTGATCAATAAACCAAATCAGCCAATCATGGAATCAGTAATCCATACCTCAATTTATAATAAACTGTAAACTTCGTACTTGTATAGCACACTTATACTCTGAGGCCTCTAGGCGCTGTACGCATACCGCTGTGGAACCCTTCCTGGCTTTTCCCTGTGAAGTGTCCACTCCTGGGCACCCCGAAGGTGAAGCCAGGCATCCCAGCGCTGTTGGGGCCATTGTGGAGATTAAGCAAGCTATTGCCCAGAGTTGCAGAGTGGGACCCATGATTAGATTAGGCACCGAGGCGAGAAGTATCAGGTCTAAGGAAATTGAGCCCAAGACCCACCGAGGCGGGAATTGAACCCTGGTCCCGGGCCAGATCTCTGCATCAGGGTCTGCCGCTTTAACCATTGAGCCTCATTTCTCCACCATATTAGGGAGAGCAAATGCACTTTAGTAATGATCAGCAGTGGTAAAGTGCCCAGAGTCATAGAATAGCCAACAACAGGTCAGAAAAAATATAGGAGGAATGCAAAAAGTTCAAGGATGACCCTGCAAAAAGGGCCAAGTTCAACACACACACACTCTCTCTTTCAATGCTTCTATTGAACAGAAAAGTACTGAAAATTCAAGGCACTATCTGGACATTTTTAAGGAAGGGGGAATAGGAAGGGGACACACTAGGAACAGTCCTAGTATTTCCCCTTAGAATTCTCATCTCATGGTTTGTATGGTGCAGTAATGGAGGTAGGTGATAGGATAGGAGGATCTCAGATTCTTCTCCCCTACTCTCTCACACCAACTCTCTCCCACCAAAAGAAAAAGTTACCTGAGCAGGTCAGCATGCCTAGGAAGAGCTTAATGTGGGAATATCTTCCCTTAGATCCTTCTGTAGCCCAACCCACCAGCTTGATCATTGAATAGACCTGGGAGGGGATACAGACTCCCTCCCGGGCCTACCTATATGTGGATGTGTGTGACTTCACTAGCTATGCCACATACATTTTAATGGGAGTGGGGTCCTGAAAAGAGCATAGGGGTATTTTAATATGCAGATAATTAGTGTCCAAAAAGGATCCAGAACCAGCAAACTCCTTCATCCACTAGCCCCGGGCCAAGAAGGAGTTTGTCCACATCAGGGAGGGGGAAAAAAATGAAAGAAAGAGCTGCTGCAGTGGTCCATGTGTACCTCATGATATAGGTATACGTCATAAGGGCATTCTGTGTACACCTTCTCATGATGTTTGTTTGCGACAATAGAGCAGCTACGAGGTCAAATGTAAAAAGCAAACAGTTTTTTATCTTTGAATAACTTGGTCAAGCCATAAAATGCCTGCAGTATGAATGATGAAAAAAAAACATTCAATGCATTGCAGCATTGCCTGTGTGGAAACCAAAATTCGGTCCAACGTGGAGAAAATCCACCAATCCTATTGAAAAATGTTTAATTATTTATAATGAGCTCTATAACTACATTAGCTTCAGATTTGCTATTTTCATTTCTGTTTATCCCTTAATTTTGACCGTTTTACTACTGGCTGAAATCAATCAACAATGGTCACAGAATAGCATCCAGTTATATACGGAGGGTTTCATAGCACTTACGGATTCACCATAAGTGTCCATTAACATAAATCTTGAGTAATTTTCCTTAAATGAAACTACAAATATTTGGGCACATGAACTGCATTTTACTTACTGTAATACAAAAATCGATATATACCTACCTCTATATAGAACCAGTGACCTTAGTTACAGCATTCATGTTGATATATATTTAAACATTTTTACCAAAAGGGCTCATATCTGTTATTTTAAGTAGGCATCCAGCCATGCCAACATAGCAAACCTCTGGTCTTTGGTATTTATATTTAATAATAAAACATTTAACATAAAGAATTTAGGAAAAATATAATATATCTACTATTCTACCTTAACCATTAACGTTTTCAGGAAGCATTCTGGAATTATACTCTTGACAATATCAAAATATACACATCCTTTCTTTCTTACATAATGACATGCAATGCTGGATTAATTTCAGACTGTTTATATATTATTCCTCAAAATGGGTAAATTCTATTTAATTTGATACATCACAAACACACGTTTAAACATTTGCAGTGTTATGGTAGTTTCCCTGGCCATGCAATCTCGCTATTAGGAAAGGACAATTGTTGAAAAACATTAGTGAATTAATTGTGAAGAAAGATTTTTGATGACATACCTACAAAACAAAACAGCTGTTTTTAGCTAAATGCTGTGAAGCCTCAAGGATCCACTAATGTTGATTTTGCAGTCCTGAGAAGAAAAGATTCTTCCTTACATTACACTCAGGCCCAGATGTAGGTAAAATAGATTTACCGATTTTTAATTACCGAATCCTACCGATTCGGTAATTAAAAATCGGTAAATCTAAGGGGTGGATATGTAGGAACATCCAGATGTTCCTTTTACCGAATCGGTAAATATCTGTATTTACCGATTCGGTAAATACCGACCGGTAATGCCCCATTCATTCCTATGGGCTTTGAAGCCCATAGGAATGAATGGGGCATTACCGGGCATTACCGGTCGGTATTTACCGATTCGGTAAATACCGATTTTGACAAGGGTGCAGGGGGTGTCACTTTGACACCCTCTAGCACCCCCAAAAAAGATTCGGGGGCCATGTGGCAGGCATACCTGTACTAAGGGCAGGTCTGCCTGTCATATGGCACAGGTGTGCATGCACACATGTGCATGCACACCGGAATCGGTTTTTTACCATGAAGTTGGATTTCATGGTAAAATACCGATTCTGTAAGGCATTAGTGAATTAATTGTGAAGAAAGATTTTTGATGACATACCTACAAAACAAAACAGCTGTTTTTAGCTAAATGCTGTGAAGCCTCAAGGATCCATTAATGTTGATTTTGCAGTCCTGAGAAGAAAAGATTCTTCCTTACATTACACTCAGGCCCAGATGTAGGTAAAATAGATTTACCGATTTTTAATTACCGAATCCTACCGATTCGGTAATTAAAAATCGGTAAATCTAAGGGGTGGATATGTAGGAACATCCAGATGTTCCTTTTACCGAATCGGTAAATATCTGTATTTACCGATTCAGTAAATACCGACCGGTAATGCCCCATTCATTCCAATGGGCTTTGAAGCCCATAGGAATGAATGGGGCATTACCGGTCGGTATTTACCGATTCGGTAAATACCGATTTTGACAAGGGTGCAGGGGGTGTCACTTTGACACCCTCTAGCACCCCCAAAAAAGATTCGGGGGCCATGTGGCAGGCATACCTGTACTAAGGGCAGGTCTGCCTGTCATATGGCACAGGTGTGCATGCACACATGTGCATGCACACCGGAATCGGTTTTTTACCATGAAGTTGGATTTCATGGTAAAATACCGATTCTGTAAGGCTTGTGGGACTCAGAAGAGTCCCACCTACATCTCATTGTTACCGAATCGGTAAGAATACCGATTCGGTATTTTACAGAATCGGTAAATTTACCGATCGGTAAATTTACCGAATCTGTAAAATATGTGGCCCTACATACCATTTTGTGAATCTCGGTCGGTAACGGCCGAAAATACCGATTTTCGGCCGTTACCGACCGACCTACATCCGGCCCTTAGTGCTTACATTTGATAGCTCACCTCTGCACATTTCTTTCCGAGGACTGAGGCAAAGGTTTGCTTGAGATATTTGGCCATTGAATGCTACTATTCTAGTCCCACTTTTATTCCCAGTGTGCAAATATCTCTCGGTAAAACTTGGGGTGTGTAAGCATGCAAAATGTTGCAAAATTATGTGTAAGTTAAATGCAAATCATACATTTAGCACTACAGTTTAGTGTACAATGTCTTTACATCAAATATTTGCGTGAGGATGAATTTTGGACTGAAAAATAGGGCAAAAACCACAAGTTCTACGAACATCAGCATCTCGCCTACAGGTTGTTCATGCCCTTCCACAAAATGATTTACCATAAATCGCTGCATAATTATGTGACATACTTAGCATAACCAACATTCTGTAAATTATACGAATTGTGCAGGCAGAATTTAAATTTCAGCAAAGCAAAGTTGCCAACTCAGATTTTAATACCAATCCTCTAAGCTCAGTTTTACAAACCTAAGTATTATGTTGCTCATTGTTAGAAACCTTTGTCCAAGTAGGGACCCTTTTTCCTAGTCAGGGTAAGGGGGATACACTTCTAAAATACCCCCTGCTTACCCCATTGATAGTTTGGCACAAACAGGCAGGGTTATATCAGAGGCAGTGTGTAAAGCATTCGTGCATGATTACAGTAATACAGTGAAAACACTACAAATGAACACTACACCCGATTAGAAAAATAAGTATTCTTTAGCTAAACCAAACTTGACATAAACAACAAAAATCCACAATACAGTATCAAAGTATGACATTTAAAAGGTAAAAAACAGTTCTGTCCATAGCGAACTATAGGTGCAACACTTTCTTTTAATATATTTTATTGATTAACATGAGGAAATAAAAAAAAACGAAGAACAATAAGCAAACGCAATGAATAAAAGCAAAAATATCAAAACATATCTCATTTCAGGGAAATTAATAAATTAACAGGAAGTTAGATAGCCAGATAGTTACACTGTCACGTACGGTCTTAAATTTGACCCTCTTGTAGTAGTTTAGGTCATTGGGTCTAAAAAGGAACATATTATACTCTTCACCTAACATAAATTTATGAGAAAAGATGTTACTCATAGGATTAAGTAAACTACGGAGACGGCCAATAAAAGCTGACCAGAAGTATATTTTTAAATCAGGAAAATCAAGCCCCCCTTGATCAAATGGGAGCTTGAGTAGGTCGAATGTGCAAAACTTTCTACCCAAAGTACCGTGGATGCATCAAAATCCTTACCAAAAATAGCTTCGGGAAAGGTAATGGGTCAGTTCCTTGCTCCAGGGGAGGTGATGCGTTGGTTCCTTACTGCCACGCAGGGGGAGGGGATGCTTCGGTTCCTTACTGGGGAGGAGGTGATACGTCGTTTTTTTTCACTGTGCGTGAGATGATGCATTGGTTTCTTACTGTGTGGGGATGTGATGCATCGGTTTCTTTCTGCGGCTACGGTGTTGTTGTAAACTTGTTGCCCGGTGCTGGGAATTCAGGGATGTGTTGGTTCTCGATGCGGTGGCAACAGCGATGCGATGATCTCTCCCACTGCAGTCCCACGATGCATCAGTTCAGCAGGGCCTGTGTCGGAGTCAGTGCAGTGATCTTGGACGTCGGAGATCGGTGCACGAGACTCGGCGTGCACCAATTTCTCAAGCCGCGAGCAGGCGCTGTGTTGGTTTCTTCAGTGGCATGATGGCGATGCGTGGGAATTCTAACCACTCGGTGATGTTGCTTCGGAAATAGGTGCGGATGCATCACACTTCTCTAGTTGCTTCTCTTATCACAGCTCCCAGCAGGAGGAACAGCCTCCAGAATCTCAACATAGGTACAGGCATGTCTTGGCAGCAAGGAAGTTCAGTGGACCTGGCGGTGAAGTCTTTGTGTCACTGAGACATAGGAACAGAAGGCAAGCTCTACTTCAAGCCCCTGGAGATCTTCTTCAAGCAGGATGCACAGCACACAGCAAAGTCTTTGTCCTCTCCTTAGCGGAAACAGCCACTGCAGTCCATCCTCAGACAGCACACAGCAAAGTGACTTTACTTCAGCTTTCCCAGCTCTTCTCCTAGGCAGAGGTTCCTCTTGACTCCAGAAGTACTCTAAAGTGCTGGGGTCTGGCCCCCAATAATTATACTCAATTTATTTTTGTTCTCTTGTGGTAGAGAGGCTCTGTGCTCAGTCAAAACCAGTTCTGTCGTCTCTGGTCCAGCTTCCCAACATGAGATGAAGAGAGAATTATGTAAGGTACACCAGGTCCATTCTCGTGCAAGGGAATCTCCCCCCACCCCTCTCTAAATGCAGCCCAGGTCTATTCAGCCCAGCCCTGGCTCATCCAGGAAAGGCAGGACACACCTCAAACCCCAACTCCCCCAGTGAATGCTACAGTGAATGTACATCCCCAGCCCCTGTCACTCAAAAGTCAGACAGTCAATCCACAAACCAGCAGAGACACACAGGATGGTTAAGCAAGAACATGCCCACTTCTAAAAGTGGTATTTTCAAATACACAATATCAAAACCATCTTTAATAAAAGATGCATTTTTAGATTTTTAGTTCAGGCATTCTAAACTCCAATTTTCTATCTTCTCCCAATGGGGTGTTATACTTATAGGATGGTATAAATAAACTCCCATTCTATTGGCTTTGGGAAAGATAGCCTTTCAATAGTGAAAAAAGTAATACACTGTATTTCACTATCAGGACACGTCACACACATCAGTACATGTCCTACCCTCCACAAACACAACACCCTGCCCACAGGGGTACCTTGAGACTACCTATGGGGTGACTCATGTAGTAAAAGGGAAGGTTGGGGCCTGGCAAGTGGGTGCACTTGCCAGGTCGAGATGGCAGTGTAGACTGCGCACAGACAGTGCAGTGGCATGTCTGAGACCCCTTCGAAAGGCTGCTTGTTTGGGTTGCAAAATCAGTGCTGCAGACCCACTAGCAGCATTTGACTTGCAGATCCTGGGCACAAACAGTGCAGTGTACTGGGGACTAAGTAGTAAGTCAAACATGTCAATCATGCAAAGAACAATCCATATTCACGATTTACAGAGGGAGCACTTGCACCTTGGCACTGTTCAGGAGTCGCAAAGTGCCCAAAGCATCTAGGCTAACAAAAAAAAATCCAGCACACAGCAAAAATACAGGAGGCAGAGACAAAAAGATGGGAAAACCATGTGAAGGATGCCGGGTCTAACACTCGTCCACTACCCAAGCCCTAAAAATCTTGTATTGTATGTGACTGTAGATTTTCAACCATTTCTAGTTTTTAACCACTCGATTTCTGTAACTTTTTTCTATAACACCAATTAAAATGTTTAGGTTTCTTTCTAATGTAGTGGTATCTTGCAACATAGAATAAAGTGGACATGCAACCAAAACATTAATATTTTACTGTAAGAAGGTGGATTGTTCATTTCGAAGTGGTGGCCCTGCCAACTATTTAAGCAAACAATGTTTATGTTGCAAGAAAGTTCACAGAAAAATACTCTGCTCACCGAATGGTTGAACCTTGAAATCTTGACCACTAAGTTTGTGCCCTTTTGGGCTATCCTCAGCAGCATGTCCTAAACCTCTGAAGAAAAATATGACTCCAGGCTTACCTCTGTAGCCTGGCTACTGCAATTTTGATTTTAAATAAGTCACCTGTATGTAGCCCGAAAAAGCAGGGTGCATGGTATTTAAAAGTACAACATTTAGATACTTAAATTAATATGTTCTCAGAGTGACTAGCTCCAAGGAACTATTTTCACAGTAGGAAGAATGATGGGCTTACGGAGAAACAATGGAAGCAATATAAAATATTAATTCACCTATTGCAAGCCACGAATAAGCTGGAAAAATTATTCAAGGACTATTTTTAATACTTTTAAAAATCTCTGTTGAATGGTAAAGGTTAGAAATGGGTTTTCCAGTTGGCTGGGGTACAAACCTAAGCCAGGCAGAACCCACCACTCTAGTCAGGGTAAGCAAGTTACACACCAAAGATAACCTGTGCTCACTCTCTGGTAGTTTGGCATGAAGCAGGTAGGCTTATCAATGAAGCAATGTCTCACGCATTTGAGCAACACATTTAGACCAGCAACACAATGAATACACCACAAGAGACACTACACATGATTATACAGAAATATATCATGTATATTGAGCAAAAAAACATAGACCAAAACAACATAAATCATAAACACTGTGAAATCCTGAGACAGTACTCGTAATCCTGACACTGTAAGTATGAAAACGACATGCATTGGAACATCAGGGCATGAAATGCAGCAAAATATGAACAAGTACCTGAATCATCGCATATGGGTGAGTACTGTACCCTTGGTAGAGGCAAAATACCTGCATTGCCTGGAAACCATGTGGCACAGTGCTCCTAATAATCAGTCAGTCAGTCAAAAGATCTTTATTCGACCATCAACTGGTCAGAACAGCCACAGAATAAATGCAGAATTTATATTTAAATTATAACAAATACAATTGTTAAAACCATAAAATCACAACAACAGGGATATCACAATTAAAACAGACCAGCTTACATCGGATAGGATTTCCAGAGTTTTATAGCAGTTATTATAAAGATAAGTTTTGCATGGCAAATTTCTGGGGAGGCAAGGGATTCTAAAAACATTAAACCCTCTTTATATGAGGTAAAGGGACTGTGCAAAAGTGCTGGACGCATAAATTGGCATCTTATCGGGCCATACAATGGTCAAAACAGCACAAAGAGTGGAGTTGACTGAGTGGAGACGGCATCATATGGACACTTCGTGCCCAAGGTGACCCTAGAGCCGGCCTAGGAAATACTACTAAATGATTAATCAAATTTAGTCTTAACCTTGTCATATAAAATCTGTGCTGCTGATTTCCTATCCAAGTTAAATAGCAATCATTTCCAGGACCATTAAAATTTACATACAATTTATGTAGCACTTGAGGTGAGAGACTTTTCAATTCTACTTTCTTCTCTAAAAGAGGCAAACGCCTCTTTAACCCTTCCCTTTGTCTGAGGATCTATGCCATCTGGGGAGTGCAAAAGGGCCCTCAGATCCATCCGTGGAATGGCATTCATGTTATCTATGTGGAGAAGCGTGGCTCAGTGGTTAGAGGCGGCAGACCCGGAAGCTGAGAGCAGCCGTGGACCAGGGTTCGATTCCCCGCCTCGGTGGGTCTCGGGCTCAAAATTCCACGGACTCTACAATTCTCGCGCCGGTGCCTACTCGACTCACGGGGTCACACTCTGCGACTCTGGGCAATAGCTTGCTTAATCTCCACTACGGCCCCTCGCGGCAGGATGCCTGGCTTTCACCTTGTGGATACCCTGCCGGAGTATCTCACAGGGGAATACCAGGACGGGTTCCCTAAGCAAGCGCCTTGAGACCTTCGGGTGATTTGTGCGCTATATAAATCAAATACATTTACATTTACATCTAGGTTTAAACAGTCCCTCAGAACTGCCCTAGAAAAACTGTCCCGGTATGTGCTCCATAATTTTACCCAGAATAATAAAGGGGCTAATACGGGTACGGGTAATACGGTCTTCCAGAAATCCTATCTCTACTTCAGCGTACGTGATGAAACTTGGAGTGGATTTTTGTTGTTCTAAAAGTCTTACTTTCTGCTATCTGCAACTTTCTTGCGACTGTATAACCCCACACTCCTAAGCGATACAAAAGGGGATGATGGACGGAGCGTTTTAACAAATCAAACACTCACCCCCAGTCAACTGATCTGGGTTTAATCCATCACCATTCTTTAGCCCACTCAGCCACCCCATTTCAGACATGGCTATATGCAAATCAGTCTGACCCTGTGCCTCATGGGAACAGTCCAGCCCGAACTGCCAAGCCATGTCTTCCATGGACCGGAAACAAGCATCCTGGGACCGGTTTTGGATTCATAATCCTCATCAGCCAGGCTATCTTGAATCCAGTGGCCAAGTGAGCAAGGGACTCACGTCTGAGCATACCCTGCCACACTTAGGGTGAACAAAGCGATACAAAAGGGGATGATGGACGGAGCGTTTTAACAAATCAAACACTCACCCCCAGTCAACTGATCTGGGTTTAATCCATCACCATTCTTTAGCCCACTCAGCCACCCCATTTCAGACATGGCTATATGCAAATCAGTCTGACCCTGTGCCTCATGGGAACTGCCAAGCCATGTCTTCCATGGACCGGAAACAAGCATCCTGGGACCGGTTTCGGATTCATAATCCCACACTCCTGCCATGTACGAGCCAAGAGATAGGTAATTACTTTTGAATAGTTGAAGCATCTCCTTAATCGGTTTATGTCCCAGTCTTTTAGCATACCTCAAAATTGCCTCATAAGCTACCTCATGTTTTTGCGATCTTTGACCAATTAGATTTTCCCAGGACTCATTGGTATGAATAAGGAGACCTAAAAGAGATACCTATTCTATTGGGGTCCCTCCCAATTTAAAACACCTTGTCTTCATGCTTTTGGGACAACAGGTCATTATAAAAGATTTCAGATGATTTACCTTATATAGCTTATTCATAAAATCATTAAAATCCTGTAATAAGCTTTGGGAACTGTTAGCCCCAGGGGAACTGCTTCATCCATGTACAAAAAAACTGGCACAACATGGGAGCCGAATCTCCAGATGTCTTTACTACAAGCCCCATAAAAAAGTACCAAGGGAGTCAATGAAGAATAAAAGTTAAAAAGGATCCAGAATGCATCCCTGCCTCACTCCTTTGTTCAACCTTATGGGATTTGTGTTATCCCCATTCAATTTATAATGCACTTTAATGGTTGTGTCACAATGCATAAGCCTAATCAAATCCAGCAGGGAATAATCCACATCCTCCTGATTCATTAGGATCCACAATTTCTTCCTATCAACTAATTCAAAGACACAGGAGAGGTCCATAAACACCAAGACAAGGGCACCTCTTCTTGCCTTGACGTACTTACCCCAGATAAAATTTAAATGTAGGGCTTGCTCTACATTCCCTAAACTGAGATGAGACCATATTGGAAAGGTGAAAAAAAGCAGAGTCTGCCAAATCCTCCAATATTTCGAGAATAACCAGCAGTAGGTTTCTGCCATTTCTCCTTGCTCGATACCTTCACCACAGCGCTATCAACTAGGCACATTGCTCTATCTTTTAACTTTTTTTTTTACTTGTTAGGCCTATTGTGTTGGACTTGTGGGATTGCAGGAGTCTGCAGCAGCTATCCACCCTGCCCCGTTCTGCCGCGGCTTGTTCCATTTGTTGCGGAGGGCGAGGGGACCGGACACACTTGCTTTTTACTTCAGGTTCAGGGGACAGCTGATGCTTGTGCGAGATGCCCGACTCACTGCTACATAAGCAGCATGCCAAAGCAGACACTCAGAGGACGCGAGCAGTGGGTATGCCGCCAACACGCCAAAGGCAAGCCCGTTTGTGCCCATCCACGCCTTGACCGGCCCACGGCCATTCCCCCTGTCTGTTTTCCACTAATATTGGGGCCCAGATTAAGGTATACGAGAGATACTCTTCTAAGCCTCAACTCACCTATGAAAGATCTTTGCATGCAGCTATATCTCTTGAGGGAGCCAAAGGCATGCCCATACTGCAACACAGACTTCCTTTTTACTAAAATAAAAGGCTGCTCAAGCATGAAACAGGTTCCTCACCTGCAAACACCTGTGCACAAGCCCCTCCTAAGATTGCTCCTGAATGCACGCTCTCTGATTAAACACAATATTGAATTTGCAGAGTTGCTCACAGCACACAATATTGACATGGCTTTGGTCACCGAAACTTGGGCAGATAGTCCCTCTGATCCTGAGTTGGCTCTAGACATTCCTCAAGGTTACATGTTAATCAGAAATAATAGTCAGGACTAGCGATTATTAACAAGGACACACTGCTGATAAAAAGCTCCATATTAGGAAGCGGTCCTAACTACGAATTGCTCTCATTTAGAATCATGGTAAGCGAAAACTATACATTGAATGGTACATTGCTGTACAGACCTCCAGGGGAGAAAAATACATTTGAAGAGACAATCAGTCATATTATTGAATCCAGCACTGAATCACAGGATTTCTCCATCGTTGGCAATTTCAATTACCATCTTGAAAATGCAAACAACCAATATACAGTCTCGCTCCTAGAGTTGATGGCCAGTGTCTCGATGCAACAGTTGGTTAAGCATTCAACTCATGAGGCTGGTCACACCCTAGACGGAATATTTACATCTAATCCCAAACTGAAAGTTCAGGAGGTTCTGCCGATCCCATGGTCAGACCATTAGGCTATTCTGTTTCTACTTACCTCTTCTCACCATCTTACATGCCCTCACACCACCTACAGCAAATTTAAAGGACAAAATTGGAAGAATATCTGCCCACAGCAGTTGAAACTAGCACTAGTATCTTCCAAACTGAACTTAATGCCCGAAGTAAATGCAGCCACTAACAACTTCACCAATTGGGTTGAAGCAGCAGTAAACACTCTAGCTCCAGAAAAAACCCTCACTAGTAAGCGCATGAATAAATCAGGACCCTAGTTCTGTGACTCACTACGTACCCAGAAGCAACTCTGCAGAAAAGCAGGGAAGCGCTGGAGAAAAAACTATGCGGAAGTAGAAAAAATTGCATATACACAGTCTTTGAGCAAATATAACAAAATTATACTGGGCAAAAAGTGGCTACTTTACAGAGAAAATTAGGCAGACTTTTTTTGACCTTAAAGGAGCTAGTAACACTAAACGCTCCACCAATAAAGAATAGCAGTGTGGCATTCTGCAATCGTCTTGCAGGTTTCTTTAGCGGCAAGGTGTTTTCCATATTTGATTCACTCACAGAAAAGGGTACCGATCCTCAAGCGAATCACTCCACCACATCTTCCCCATGACCTGATCACAATCTGAACTCCTTTGTTCCACCCAACGCAGAACAGATCTCACATATAGTCAGATCAGTTAAATCTGGGGCACCATCAGACCCATGCCCTCCTAAAATATTCCAACTGGCATCCAATGACATTAGTGAGCAACTCAGCCTACTTTTTAACGAGATTCTCAGGTCTGGCATTTTCCCAGATGCATTAAAGAAGGTTTCTATCCACCCCCTATTAAAAAAATTAAATTTGGATCCTAGGGCCTACAATAATTATAGACCTGTAGCGAGGATCCCTTTTTCAGCTAAGGTCCTGGAGAAGATCATAAACTCCCAACTCTCTGCCTTTGTGTCCTTGGAAAATCTGCTGGATTCTTCGCAATATGGCTTCCGTCAAGGGCACAGCACGGAGACTGCCCTGGTCATGGCAGAAGAGGAGCTATGCTCCATGCTGGATTCCAGTGCAAAGGCCACCTTGATCCTATGGGATCTTTCGGCGGCCTCTGGCACCGTGAACCATGACATCTTCATGAAAAGGCGTTAAGAACTCAGCGCTAAGTCTGATTAAATCCTACAAAAAGAGGGGGAAGACGGTTGACTATATGGTTCTGCACCTCTTGCCAGTTCTGAAATCCAATATCCCACGCAAACAGCCCTGGCATCAACTGTCTAATGTTGCCACTGTGCTCCAGATCCTTCCAACTATGATTGTTTGGGCGTGCATAAGGGAAAGAAGTCCAAAGATCACCAGGTAAATTTTTATAAAGTTTCTTTTATTTCATTTTCAATAATGAGAATTTTTTACAGTCCAAACAACGCGTTTCATTCTCCATCTGAGAACTTCATCAGGGCTTAGAGATGATAAAACGTCGTTTTGTACGGTGCATATAAAAAATCAGTCAATTTACAGTTGTTCGCGAGAGAGTATAGTCGATTCCAAGTAGAGGTTCCCTAAAGAGGAATATATTGTATATATGTACTGAAGAGTTGCAGAAGACCATCAGATTTGTGGAGTGATCCTCGCAATAATGATGCTAACTTATATCAGTGTAAGGTTGCCAAAGAGAGAAAATAATTTATGGACCTCCTTGGCTGGTTCAATCCAAACCCGCGGAAATCTGGCGTCTGGTACGAAAAGGCATATCAAAGCCGATGGGTACATTTTCCCTTTATAAGCTAATGGACCTGCATAAGGACATTTTTTCCACTTAAATTGTCGATTCCAATCTTAAATACAAGGGTTGTTCTGAGGTCTACCATCCTTATTTAGGTTTGGATTGAACCAGCCAAGGAGGTCCATAAATTCTTTTCTCTCTTTGGCAACCTTATACTGATATAAGTTAGCATCATTATTGCGAGGATCACTCCACACATCTGATGGTCTTCTGCAACTCTTCAGTACATATATACAATATATTCCTCTTTTGGGAATCTCTACTTCGAATCAACTATACTCACTCATGAACAACTGTAAATTGACTGATTTTTTTATGCACCGTACAAAACGACGTTTTATCATTTCTAAGCCCTGATGAAGTTCTCAGATGGAGAACGAAACGCGTTGGTTGGACTGTAAAGAACTCTCACTATTGAAAATGAAATAAAAGAAACTTTATCAAAATTTACCTGGTGATCTTTGGACTTCTTTCCCTTACGCATGACCAAACAATCATAGTCTGATTAAATCCTACTTAAAAAAACAGGCTGCAATTTGTTCCCATCGGCGATTCCCGCTCAGAACAATTCAAACTTCCATGTGGGGTGCCGCAGGGCTCCTCACTGAGCCCTACTTTGTTCAATCTATACGTCACCCCCTTATCTGAAGTCATCAGGCAATTTGACTTCTCACTGGTGTCCTACACGGACAATACCCATATTTTAGTATCCATCTCAAGCAATCTGGAGGAAACGGCAGCTTGCTTCAATCAATGTATGTTCCATGTACACCACTGGATGAGCGCAAACTGCCTAAAGGTTAACAGAATTAAACAGAGTTTCTCCTGTTGGGATCCGACACCTCATTTTGGTCTCAGCAAATGTGGCATCTCGACATTGGAACCCTTCCCACTCCAGTGCATAAGGTCAAAAATCTGGGCTTCATCTTCGACAACAGACTTACCTTTCAACATCAAACCAATAAAGTCGCCTCTCGGGTTCACTTAACACTAAAATTAATCCGGAAAGTGAGACCATTCATTCCCCCAGATGCAGTAAAACATTGGTAACTTCTTCAGGAATGGATAGACTGGACTATGGAAATGCCCTTTACTTGGGCCTTCAGAAACAACACATGCTCAAACTGCAGCGGGTTCAAAAAGCTGCTGCCAGGATGTTGCTGAATATCCCTAAGTTCCAGTCTGTGTGCCAAGGCTTAAAAAAGTACACTGGCCCCCTGTGAAAAAGAGGTAAGAATTCAAAGCCTTGTGTCTAGCATACAACGCTGTACATGGAACAGGACCTATGTACCTGAAACAGCATGTCTCATGCTACCATCCTGGTAGAATGCATCGCTCAGCTCAGAGCAAACTTCCCCAGACACCCTAATTCAGGAAAGTTTGCTGGGGAGGAAGCAGTTTTCTCCTGAACACCGTAAAACTGTGGAATGTACTCCGTCTAGCCATAAAAAATTGCCCAACATTACTCTCTTTCAGAAAAGTACTGAACACTTGGCTTTTCTCAAACTAAATCCTACCTCCTACTGCTCATTTCCAGCAGACTCATTTGTTGCAGTGCCTAGATGCACCTAGGCATTCAAGCGCTATATGCATTTCAAAATCAAATCAAATCAACCCATCCCAGGATTTTAGCTGTGCTTTCTATTAATTATATTTGATGGCATTGGATCCTATTAATCATTATACGGTAATGTCAGGCCAGTCCCATAGCTGTGACAAACTCTAGATTCGGGGCTCCTGTCAAGGACTCATTCCCATAGTGCCTGTACTAGGAGCAAGTGCCCCTTGTGGGGTCTCCACGGGAGGGACACCCATGCACTGCTCACTGTAGAGGGGAGAGCTCACTGTATCCCCTGCATAAGGAATTATAAAGAGGTCACTGCTGCATCCTCTCTGCAGCATGGTGTGGCTACTCACAGGACGATACTTCTCAGGCATCACCTTGGTCCCTCTTGACCTGGGTGATGGCGTCATGCTGGCAGAGGATCGCTCAGAGCATGAAATGAGGTCCAAAGGCCTCAGGCGCAGACAGCATCTAACTGGACTGCTCCTAGCATCCCTGAAAACCTAGTAAATATAAAACATTTGGACTTAAAGATCTCCAGAGGACTGGGAGAAAACTGACAATCTGCCCCAGGCAAGTTGCTGCTGAGCTGAAGAAACTGGTCCGCCAAATCTGAACTTCTGAACCACAAAAGATCTGATTCAGTGTGACCTCACTGAAAAGGCATGTGGCTCATGAAGCCCTCTTCAAAAAAGAGATAAAGTCCTAATGTAGAGATCTTGACTGGACAAAGATGCTAAAAGTATACTACCAGCAGGAGAAGTTCCCTGGGCACAGCATTTCAATTTTTCTCACCCTGCACTTTTCTTGCCAAAACCAACAGCTACACCGGGGCCTCTTCCAATGCCTATCCGACATCATGGAGCCCTCCTAGGATATAGAGTGCTGCCTTGCCCTTGTGAAGGATTGGGACTTCCAAAAAAATACTAAATTCCAAGCTATAACCTTTGATTGGGTAGAACCTGGTTGGTGTATTCAACCAGGGCACCATTTTGGTCGGCCTGAAATCATACAAAGAAGGTAGTCTAGTCTAATGAACAGTTGACCCTCATTGGTTCTTTCTGCATTTTGGCTTAATTTGCATTTAAAACTGTAAAAATGAATACCACTTGTTCCCTTGATCTGTCCCATTTTGGTGTCATTTTGATAATTTAATTATTCTCTACTTTATCTAGATTGAAGTGGGAATTTTATTGTTTTGTGTTTTTGACTTTTTTACTATTTTGTGCTTCTAAATGCTTTACATATTTTCCTGCATTAATCCTGTCTGCTATATGCCATCACTACCAGAGGCTGAGCTCAGGTTTGCATTGCTATAACCTTTAACTGTAACTAACATGATAGTGAGATTATTACTTGCGGTGGACTACCGTCCACCCCAATTAATAATTCGCTCAACCTGGTGGGCTACAAGACACACATTGCCTCATTTAGAGTGATGCTCTGAAAATTCACTTGTATTAACCACACCACAAAGTATCCTTATCGATGGCCTTGATAACTCGGGTGGGGGAATTAGCATAGACGATATGTTTTGAGGAATCAAGATATACAAATGTGGATTACTCTGTCAATTCCTGCATGTGTTTCTACAGTACTGTAACTGGAGTCTTTATCTGTTTGCAGCAGATCAGATCTATGGGCAAACTAACAAGGAGCCATCATATTCTAGCTATACTCCCTATTCTAATGTGGTCAGAAGCCTAAGTTACAGATCCCATTGGAATTAATGGGCTGCTTATAGTCAGGGTTCTAGGGGTGACTTATGTAAGTCTGAGTTTCTGTTTTGCTACATGGTAGAACATTTTTTTTCTTGCATATATTAATGCAGGGTTTTAAACTGAAGCCAGTCAAACCATAATGTCGAGCCTGCAAACTTGCATTTTCAGTTTATATTAGGGTGGTGTAAATGTACACAGAAGCACTTGGTGTCTAGTTTTCGTGCTACAAGTGCACTTCCTGTGCCGTCTTCTGATTGTGGCTGTAATTAGGATGCGAACCAGACATAAATAAAGACATCTTAGTATCACAATTAGATGCATATAATTACCCTACTTTAATTTATATTGAACCCCGCCAAAATGATTGTTTCACAGTCCTTCTGAGAACGTTTTACCCATTGGTCATTGTCCCCAAAACTCTCTGTGAACTATTTAAAAAATCCATGGCACCAGAATATAGAGCTTTAAATATAGCGTTAATAAATATCCTAGGCCAATTTCCGACAAAATATTGTGAAGATAGATTGATATAGTTAAGTATAGATATATTATTCTTAACTAGACATATATGTTCCCTGGTAATGAATATATCTTCGAAGAACTCAGATGTGGAGTTAAGTATAATGAATCATACACTTACATTCCTAATAATTAATTTGTCCATATTCTGGCGAAGATATCTTCATAACACGATATTTCTGTTCTTGATATTCTGAAATACTACCTTTTTAAAAAAGTTCATTGGCTGAGTTTTTTCCCCATATCCTACCTTCTCTGCTGTTGTAATTCAGTAGATCGAAAATGTCTTCAATATAAAAAGTGTTATACTGAAAGGGATAGGAAATGCTGTGACTGTATCACAGCAGCATACTAGTCATGGTACCTTATAGCACCCACATCAATTGCCTTTCACATTACTATCTTAAAAATCCCACTGCTCTTTTACAGTAAAAGTGTCTGTCATGCCATTCGTGGGTTTCTATATGTTTATGCACTCGAGCGCACCAAAGAGAGTAGTAGACCAGAGTTATACATAATGTAGTCAAAATGATAACTTCTTCTGTTACTCACTTGCGCCTCACACTTTTCACAAATAGCATACAGTGCTATAATACTCTTCCACGGAATGCATCTTTTGATCATCTCTTAGGTGACAATGGGTGTGCATTCATCATCACTTGTCTATACGTCCCATCAAGAAATGATTACAACTGTGCAACTGGAACACCATCTGTCTCAGGGAAATCCCTCAAACTGATGAGAAATAGCACATGATCACTTCTGTGTGGCAGCTGGCAGGTCTACAATAATGGCCAAGAACACCTGACCATCATCAATCCTAGGCTATTAAACATACCCCCATTGGATTTAGAAGCAGGGAGACAATTTTAAACTGATATTATCTTGCCAAATAATAATATCGGTGTGTTTACTATGTCATTGTTAAAAGTTGAAGTTAACAATAAATATTTGTTTTCAGATCTGTAAAACTCCTCCTCGCAGATAAGCTAACTTGTAGAACCACAGTATAATGCTTTCGTTGTTTTATGAACGTCATTATCTGATGATGCAGCACTTTCAAACGGTGTTGGGAAGATAATACAATTACAAAAATTATATGATGTTAAAGTTTAAGGAGCAATTAAAGCAAATAGGATTAGCTTGTGGTGATCTTTTCCTTCGTGGTTAGAATTCAGTACTTAAGGTTTCCTTCATACGTACCATCTTTATAGTGCCTTAGAAAGCCTAGCATTCTTCTGTGCAATCAACGGAAGTCAATTTTATAGCAAAATAATGACTCCCAGTAATTTGAGACTATGGTTCCTGCAAAATAGTACACGAGTAAAGGACATTTCAGTCATGACTCATAAAAGCTAAACCTATGTCTGTAAAACATATACATTATGAGACCAATCTATGGCATGCATGCTAGAAGTTATAGTAGTAAGTGCGTGCACAGGCTTGAATGCACACTCAGTGTGTATGTATGAAAAACTTTGAAAAAGACAGAAGATGAGACACACTTTGCCATTTTCCTCCTCTTTGTGACACTAGAGAATCTATCTCATCTTATTACAGCTCTGCACATTTGCATCGAGTGAAAGCAAATTGTTATAATGAACATTTTAAATCAATTCATGTTTACATGTAAATAAACTTTATTGGTCGGATTAGTCAAAAAGGGTAGTGCATTTCTTTATGCTATGCTATGCTGTGTTAGTCTTGTAATGTGATGGTGTGTTATGTTTTAATTGTGACTATGTCCTAGTCATTGAGATATGAGATTATATATATATATATATTTTTTATTATTTTTTTATTTTTATGTAATTGTTAAACCCACAGTGTTTG
This sequence comes from Lissotriton helveticus, assembly GCF_964261635.1. Taxonomy (NCBI): domain Eukaryota; kingdom Metazoa; phylum Chordata; class Amphibia; order Caudata; family Salamandridae; genus Lissotriton; species Lissotriton helveticus. The sequence continues at coordinate 1,772,401,681 of NC_136063.1, forward strand.
AGTGTTTGTCAATTACGTTCACAGCTTCTGCACTGACACAGAAAGACAAGCCCATTACATGCATCTAATTATCCTACTATATCAAGCATTCTGAAAATGGCCCCCTGGATTGCATCACTAAAGAACAAGCTATTGGTTTCAGATTTTGCAGCCCAAAACTTTATTTGAACTGGAAATTTGCCCTAAAAAAAACTTTTTGAGGCTGGTGCTAATTTGGACAAATGTTTTTATGTCTTCAATCTCTTTAAATGGTGCATGTTTGTTGCACTGTACAGGACACTACACAGAAGAGCAGATCTTGTAAAATTATTGGTCCTACACCGTGCCAAAGAAGAAGCGAGCTCCTTCAAAAAAGATCTATTGCAGATTGAAGAATGACACCTGAGGCTGTATTATACATACGGTGCATTTTCTAGGTTTGCAGCGAGTGCACCTTTTAAAAGGGGCCGCATGCACAAACAAGGAAAATGTGCCGTGTTAGGATGAATGTGCTGCGCCCTGGGCAACTGCGAACTAGTTCATGTGAAAAATGGAGAGACTGCTTTGAAGCTACTCCGTGTTTCACAGTGCAAGCAGAAACCCACCTGCACGTAAAAGGGCGAGTAGAAATCCCCTTGCAGGAGGGTGCACAGAGTGATAGCACCCACCTTCAAGGGTATGTCTGGGGGGTTCATGGCATCCGTTTCTACCCCAGAGAGAGCTGCCATTAGGGGGCGCATTGACCACTTAGATGGCACACTGTCAGTGTGCCTCCTGACAGCTCTTTTGCCTCTGCGCCCAGTGGCGTCACGAGGGGGGTGCGGGAGGTGCGGGCCGCACCAGGTGTCACCAGCAGAGGGGTGACACCAAAATGAACTCGCTATTTATTTACTGTTCATGTAACACCGTCCGTACTTATTAAACAAGCCAAGACGTTGTGCAATGCGGAACATTATAGGAACAGTAAATAAATAGCGAGTTCATTTTGGTGTCACCCCTCTGATGGTGTCACCTGGAAATGGAATAGGTCCATGGTAATGCCGTAATGTGGCGATTATAAGTGGGGCCAACTGATTATCTCCTGCATGAACCGGGTGATGCAAAACCAGAAATCAAAAACCTTCTTTTCTATCTTTTTCCCAAACGTTGCGAAAATTCTTTCCTGAAAGTAAAAGAAAGGTGACCTTCCGTGAAAAATGATCTGTCACAAATTAATGGACAAAGCCCTTTTTCGCTGAAAAAGAAAACTGCTAATCTGTGCTTTCTTTTTTTTTTTTACAAACAGGCGTGTCATTATTTACGGTTCTTTAAATCAATGTAAATTGTGTTTTCAGGAATCTACTTTCTACACTTAGTAGTTCACATACTGGTCGTGAGAAGTAATTCCCGCGACAAAAGATAGTGATATCTTTTGAGATGTGAATGAGAAGTGCCTGGCCGACATGTTGAAGGAGGAGGACATCCAGTCCTTTCAGGATTTACAGGACAAATTTGGTCCGATCCTGGTCGTTTGCTGATGGGCCACCCTGAGACACAAGTCTGTATCAGGGGAGGCACCCTCCCATGAGAGCCTGGGTGAAGCTCCGACTCTCCCCGGTGCCTGGCATGTCGGCGGATGGTCCTGGCTGTCAGTCAGTCAGTCCTCGGGCCACAGAGTGAGTTGCTGCTGCTATTTTAAAGGGGAGTGGAGAAGTAAGTGCAAGGTTGTGCTGCTGGGATCTTGGGGAATGGGACCCAGTGGCGTCACTGGGGGTTGCGGGCTGCACCGGATGACACCAAACTTTTCCACTCAATTTCAACGCGCATTTCATGAGTTTATTTCAGTCACTTTGAGAAGAGCCAAAAACTGCGGGAGAAACCATAAGGGGGGAGAAGGCAAAGAGGCAAGGGTTAGAAGAGCAGCAGGCGGGGGAGGGGGGTGCAGGCGGAAGGGGTGGATGGTGCAGGCAGAGAGGGAGATGGTGCAGGCTGAGAGGGAGATTTTGCAGGCAGAGGGAGAGATGGTGCAGGCAGGGGATGAGATGGTGCAGGCAGGGGATGAGATGGTGCAGGCAGGGGGTGAGACGGTGCAGACGGAGGGGAGATGTTGCAGGCGGAGGGGAGATGTTGCAGGCGGAGGGGATGTGATGTATTCCTATAGGTTCTGAATCGATCCCCCTATTCCTGACCCTATTCTGGTTAAACAAACCAACAAGTTAACTAGCAGTCAGCCCATGAGGCGGAAAACCCCCATGATGCAGATACCGTTATCTGACGCAGTCACACTACGGCACAGGAACGTGTTATCTGATTAGGTCATAACGCTTGCGATCTAATTAGACAAGCGATATTCCTCCAGCCCCTGATAAGGCATACGGAGTTCTCATAACAAATCAAACCTATGACAACCTGGGCTAAACCCTGCGGCCATTGTTTTGATTTCACCGAGAACTTCAGCAAAAGAATGTGCTAACGAGCAAGTCGTATGACATCCTTATTGACGTATCTATGTCCATCCTTACGTCAATCTCGGCACCTTAAAGGTATAAATATTACCGATATTGCCCTATGCAAACACACGCGGTGGTGACGAGACGGAGCAGCCATACTTGCCGAAGCCCAGAGCAGAGCAGACCCTGCTGGCGCAGCCCCGCCTTCCTGACACGCTGAAATCGAGCAGCTGCCCATTTCTCCTGCCGAGAAATCCAGCACCGGCGCTTCCGGGTAGCCCTCGCAGGCAGCCTGGAATATCGAGACCAGAGAGAGAGATACCATCCCTCATTCAACCTAGATTCCAGGTACAGAACTGAACAACCCCTCGCAGAGAATTCTTTAGTTATTCACTTGGCAAAAACCAACTTAACTTAAACTGTAACTTTCTATTCCCGCCCACGTATTAGGCTTAGGTCAGGTACACGGGTAGGCGTATTTAGAAACACCAGTTGAGTACGTTTAGTCAAATGTATATGTGTATGTAATATATTTTATTCATTTTAAAACATCTTATGGCTTAGAAACCATATCAATGTTTTTACAGTATTATTTCATACTATTGCTTTTAATGTATGCACTTTACTTAACTATAAGTATTGCAATAATATCGATCCATTTCTCTTGTATGAGAAAAGAGACTGATCAATAAATAACACCTTTTTATTGAACACGCCCGTCTCTTCCTTTTCTCTACATTCTGATGAGACTAAGAATGCACGTACTGACTGAGTAAAATAAATTGCCTTTTGTTCACACGACTCTCGAGATACACTCTTGATTAGGGGAGAGCAAAGTTGTCATGTTCTATGGTTGTCAGAAACTAAATCCCTTCTTGTCTAATCAGGGAAGTTAATTCCTTCCTGAACATTCGAGAAAGTTTCTAGTGAACTCTGAGCTAGCTGGCAAACCCAAAACTTTAAGTCTAATATCGACAGTAGTAGACCTAGTTAACGTCTGGTCTAGGCCTTTACTATTGAAGGTATTATTCCAATGTGCAGAGCCTATTGGGATAATAGGAACTACACTACATGGCGCCCAACGCGTTTGGAAAGGGCGATAAAACTAACGTAAGACATTTAAAGTAACTCAGTCGTGCTTTCTCACTCAGACCCCTTTTTTCCCATTATACTCCAAAGACGTCTGGAGTGGGTAAAAGGTTATATCCGCCAGACCTCGCAGGAGGGAACTCCTATGTATGGTTCTTGGTATAGTCAACGTTGAAGGATACACTGTTCCAAAATATTGTGCATCTAATCTTTGTTTCCATAAGAAACCTGATCTGCAAACAAAAGAAATAACCATCCTGTCGGTAAAATGGTAGACAGTGATGATGAAAGAGAGGCAGTTAGATTAGCAACTGAACTCGCAGCAGCTGATGCTACCATACAGGAAGCTGACCCTGATATAATACTCATCCCGGTCATCAAAAGGAAATCTATAACCATAAAACTTATAGAAAATGGACTGACACCTACAGGTGGTACAGTCATATTCGTAATTGAGGCACACGAATATCGGCAGACAGAGGTATACTATTCATGGATAAACTTTCCAGCAGCAAATCCTGTAACAAAGTACTTCCACTATTACAAAATAGAGGAACCTCCTGAAACGTACACTCCTTTCGAGGAGGTGGAAGTACCACTCAAATTTCAAGAGCATTTGCTCTTATTTGATGGCGCCCTAAAACATAATAATCACATCACCAGGCTCGGTCCTTTAGGTAGACCAGGAGCAACGTGGCCGGTCCTAGCCGGATACACACCACATCCAGACATCGACGGGATGTCTGCAGCTAACCTGTTAACACAGCTAAAACAATTAATAAAAATACATAGACAATTAGTCCAGTATGTGATGCGGACTTCTACAATTCAGCCAGCAATTAAAATTCCACAGCTGACCCCTCACCAGGGGAACACAAATAAAATTACACCACAGAACATACAATCCTGCCTAGGTAAAGTACCGGCTAAACGGGAACAAATACCATTCTGGTTGGCACAGAAAATCACCCAAATAGAGGCGGTGTTTCCTGACACCACCCCATTAGAAAAACACAGGATTCTGACTATCTGTCTTCCAATGGGAATCGCACCACACATTGAGGACTGTGACACTTGGGGTACAGTCTTTGCTTCGATCTACACAAAAACGCACGGTGTTCCATCCATTTCGGTAATACCAGATGTGCTAAAACAAATTCAAGATGAATATGGTCCAGAACCCGCTTTAACTCTTGGTATGAAATTACTAAAAGACTTCAAGCAGGTCTCGGCTATATTGTTAGCCAACATAAAGGGAGAAGCAGCAAACGTGGCGATCCGCCAGAGGTTAAAGGAGACAGATATAGCAGACCAACCAGCTGAAATTGCCAGAATCATAGAAAAATCCTATGAGGAACTAGGTAGAGATAGTTTAGGTGGAATACCAGTAAAACCACAACTGATTGAAAGTCCTGAAAAAATATTTTTTAATAATAATTCAACATCACAGAAAAAGAGCTGGGATGGAAACAAACAATCCAATCCCAAAGAAAAGAAATTCCAGTCCAGAGGAAGGTCTCCTAGGCGAAGAGAGAAATCTCCGAACCAAAGACACAGGTCACCCCAGAGTGACCCCTCTGGGAAAAGATATAACCTTAGAAACAGGGATAATATAAAAAAGCCTGATAGATATCAAGACATTGATACACGTCCCTCTCAATCTTTTCAGACTTCCTCGCAGAAATCGGAAAGAAGAGGACGATCAGAACAAAGAGAAGAGCACGCCAAGTCCAAAGACAAGGAACATGCTCAGCTAAAAAAGAAATTACAATTTCCAAAGAAGAAGGTAGCCAGCATTAAAATAGTTAACAATGCCGAGAATTCTGAGGACACAACTGAAAAACGGGGAATGGGCTCAGACAATGCTAGACAGCGCAGCAGAAGTGAGCATAGCTCGCAAAGTCCTTATGAATCATCTGGAGACAGTGGACACGAATGAATATCTTCAAGTGGAAACTGCAGACACCAGAGTTAGCAAACCTCACAAAATATACGAAATAACATTGCGTATAGAGGGGGATAAGACTAGAAAAATAAGGGGACTATTTTGGGATAATCTCTCCAAGGGCTATGATATCCTTCTAGCTGAAAAAGACTGGCCACCAGAGTTTGTCAGGGATTGCCCTCATGGCGAAGAAGTAATTATGCCTGCCTTCTCAAATCATATCCCAATTCATAAAAAATACACACTTGCTAGAAAGTGGGCAGTGGCTCTAGCTCCTGCTTTATATAAAAATCACGTGGGATGGGATGAGGACTCTCCTCCTCACAAAATCCAGTTAAAATCACAACCTACTGCACAAAGGCAGTATCCAATTAAGCAAGAAGCTAAAAAACAGGTAAAAGAAATACTAGATCAGCTAGAATACCAAGGGGTGACTGAAACTTGCACCTCACAAATGAACAACCCTTTGTTTCCGGTCTCCAAACCAGACAATTCATATCGTCTAGTTTTGGATTACCGACACCTTAACACATGTTGCAAAGGTTTTGCAGTGCAAAATTTGCATAGTGCTGCATTAATGAATAACATAGTGCGCAAAAAATACAAAACAACATTAGACATCTCTAATGGATTCTTTTGTCAAAACATTGCACCAGAGAGCAGATATTTGTCTGCGTTCTCAATAAATGGAACTCAAAAACAATTCTGTCGGTTAGCCCAGGGGTACAAGAACAGCCCGGGAGTATTCTCAGCGAGAGTAACAGAATTACTACAAATATATGATGATGAAGCATTATCTTACGTCGACGACATTTACTTAACAGATGATGACTTGGAGACTCACTTGAAGAGAGTGAACACCATAATACTTGGGTTCGCAGCAGAGGGTTACAAATTCAACTTTAAAACATCCAGAATTGCCCATCTGACAGTCCTGTTCTTAGGATATGAATTATCAAGTGAAGGCAAAAGCCTGGCCGACAATTTCCTAGAGAAATGTGCCGTAATCCAAGCACCTAGAACACTAAAAAACCTACAGTCGATTCTAGGCTTCCTAAATTTCGGAAGAACATACATTGCAAATTACGCAGAAAGGGTCAAACCCCTATATGATCTGATAAAACCAGATTTTAAAAGATCCAATTGGACTCAAATACACACAGAAATTTTGAGATCCTTACAAACAGACATGCTAATTAAAACAAAATTAGAAACACGTGATAACACACGCAATCTTGTGATTCGAGTCATCCCAGGGAGATGCGGATTCACATACCTGACCTCTAATGAGGGAGAAAAGGTACCAATTGCATTCAAATCACACTTGTACACTAAGGCTGAAATGAAATTCAGCCCTACGGAAAAAATTCTAACCGCAACACAGACAGCTATAGCAAAAGAACGAGCCCTGGCACAAGGTAAAAGAATAATAATCGTGACACCGATACCAGCCCTAGAGGCGGTAACAAAGGCAAGCATTCCAAATGCTAAAGCGCTCCATCCTAGATGGATACAATGGGCTAATTCTCTTGCTGCAACGGACGTGGCATACGAATTTGATCCTAACTTAAAAACACAAGAATTTCTCCAATATGAATTTGAATGTCCTCCGCCGACCGAAATTCTGCCTCTAGATCATTACGGCTGTATAATATATACAGACGGATCAGCACAACCCGCAGTCGGGGGTAAACAAGCTTATAGTGCTGCGTGCGCGATTGTTAAAGGTCACTGGCACGAAGGGAAATTTAAACCAACCCTCACTAAAACGCAATCTCTAGGAGATTGCACAGCTCAGCGAGCTGAACTACGAGCATTCAAGATGGCGCTTGAAAATACCGATCGAGAATTCCCCACGCTCATAGTGTGCGATTCGTATTATTGCGTTCAGTCTTATAATGAATACTTGCAGATCTGGCTTCAAAATGGTTTTAAGGATGCAAAAGGAGGCACAATCAAGCATAAAATGCTCTGGGAACAAGTAGTTCTTTTACAAAAAGAACTACCAAAGACTCACGTGATACACACACTGAGTCATCAACGTGATGGCGTTCACGTTGCAGGGAATTCATTGGCTGATGAGGCCGCGAAGGCAGCTGTGCAAACGGCTTCCGTAGCTGCCATCACCCGGTCAAAAACAAAAATAGACAGCGAAATATTACAAGCTGTCAGCGCTTCAGAAAAGAATTCGATAGAAACACTCCCGAAAGGCTTTCCTGTAAAATACTCATACATAACTGATGCAAACAATGTTCCTTTTGCTCGAATCCCTGGAGTGGGGGATAGGGCAATTCCAAACATGGAACATAGGTTAGGACTAATATTAGCGGCACACGAAGGGCTTGCTTCTATCCATGCGGGCGTCTCAGCCACAGTATCATTATTAAAACAGAGATACTGGTGGCCACAAATGAGAAGACAAACAAGGAACTATGTTCTAGAATGTGAAATTTGTCAAAAAATGAAAGTATCAACGGTGAGACGTCCAGCTCAGATGCCCCTTCTAATCTCGGATAAACCATTAGCCTGTGTTTATCTAGATCACTGCGGTCCCTTACAAAGGGACGGTAACTATAAATATATCTTGGTCGCAGTGGATTCATGCACGAGATTCATATGGATGTGGCCCCAGCGAACGGCTGACGCCAGAACTGTTATAAAAGATTTGCGAGTCTTTATCGGCACATACGCAATTGGCATGCTGCATTCGGACCACGGTCCTGCTTTTAGCTCTAGAGCTTATAAGGAGGCCATGGTCAGCATGGGTGTGGCATTGCGGTACTCTTGTCCATTTCACCCTGAGGGGAACGGAATTGTTGAAAGAAAAAACCGTGACATAAAGCAGTCTATAACGGCAAAGGTATTAGGTTCGGGAGCTGGGTGGGTCAAACATCTAATAAGTGTCCAACGTAGTCTAAATAACTTGCCAAGAAATTCTCTGAAGGGATTCAGTGCGTACGAATTATTATTTGGAACTAGGATGTTGATCTCTGACATTGATAGTCAGACTTCAGTGGTGAAAGAAAAAAGCTTTGATATCAAAGACCGTTTGGCTATTTTGCAGGACTTAAACAAAACAAGAAAAGACCTGAGCAACATAAAGTTGAAACAACAGCCAACAACCACTGAAGAACCACCACCTGTCCCAGCAAGACCTGTCTGGATTACAAAAGTCGGGATCTAGTCAGGGAAAAGATCGCGGTAAAGAAGGAATTTGGGCCTTCTTACAGAAAAGCAGTTCCTGTCTTGTCTATCAACGGGACAAGATCAGTTGTACTACCGCCACTTGCTGGTAAAAAGGAGAACCGAGTTGTATCCATCGACCTGGTAAAACCACAATCATGTGGCCGATAACAAACAGTAGGCCAAGTGGACTCCCAATAAGTAGCCGAACACCAAGGTTTGCTACCAGTACAGAGGTCCTAACGAAGAGGCTCATCACATTCGAAACGCCTACAGAAGAACAACAAGGACTATGCAACAATGCAATAGAACTCAGACCTCTGAAAACCCAAATAAAAACATTTAGCAGAGACACACCAATCTATAATGAAGTACCAAGCGAAAATGCAAGAAACAGTAATCCTGAAGCAATTGGAACAATTGACAGAACTGCATCCGGCTACTTCATAAACTTCGATGATTCCTCTGAAGGCTTCAGTGAATCAAAGACACAGCCATCATCAAAAACCTTTAAAGATAAAGCAAAAGAACTTTTGAAACAACTAAAAGAAACATATCTGATTTCTCCATGGATCGAATTTTGGGTGGGTTTTGGTGCATTTATCCTCATACTTTGGCTCATCATGGTACTTACTTTGGGACGCTTCATTGAGGGAAAATATGCTAAAATGGACACAGCAAGTCAGAAAATCAACTTGATCCTCAAACCACACACATCTTCACACGTCGAGAAAAGAGAACTTTCTTCAGTCAACTTCACAGCCAATCCGATACCGGGTGGGGTAGCCTGGGACAACACTGACTATGAAATTTATGGTCCGGTCGAAATCCTGAAATATCCACACCAAATTAAGATCTCATTGAGTGACTTTGCAAAACCAAGCTCATTTGCTGATGATTGGGACTTCGAAAGCATTAATAATATGATGTCTGACTTAGTAATGTCTGCTAAATTTACCAAACATGATTATTTGCAGGGTTCTACAAATTATGATAGTATGTACTGTTATAACCACTATGGTAACCATTTTTTACATAGATCTGCACAACCTAGAAATGTTTTAAATTATAATCAATGGAAACATTGTGCAGCCCCTCCAAAAGGAACCTCAAGAACCTTCTATGACAAATATTCATACTTTTCAGGTTTTAACACAAGTAATGCTGAAGCATTTTATTTCAAATTGTCAAACAAGACAGGAACTAAGACCATGATAACAAACACAAAATTGATATATTCAGACTCATTCTTTGAACAAATGAATACTTTTGGTTTTGATTATTGGGACAAAAATGTTGAATTGAAAAGTGTTTGGGGCACAAAAGAATGGCAAGTACAGGGTATAGAATCTTTGTTTAGAGCCTGCATGATCCCAGAACAAATGATATTTTTAAACGACACTGTTCAACAAACTACCTGTCTTGGCCTAGCCAAAATCAAAGACTTAAATAAACCGTCTATTCCAAAACCAACAATGTACAGCAATACCTCTACAGATGAGGAGATAGACGTAAATTATGTATTAAACCAAAACAGAACACATCCTGATTGGAAACAGTGGTTGATCTGGCCCACAGATACTAATAACTGTCAAGACAGATTCCTGAACAAAACACAGGGGTTCAAAATGACCAGGCCAGACCCTAGATATCCTCAAAGACATCACCCAGGGATAATAACCACCTACAGTGTGGGCAAATTATGCCTTCAATGGCTACAAACTTCCACACTGACAGAAATTAAGCAACACCTAACTTTACTTACTGATGGTGCTGACTTGTGTGATTTCATTATGGGACCGCGCAAACAGCGTCAAAAACGTTTCATAGCAGCCTCTGTATATGCAGCATACAATGAGGCCTGGAAGGTTACTCAAATTGAAACAGCAGAGAGAATACGGGAAATTGACCGTATTAATTTGGAAAAATCACTTTCTGTAGTGGACAATGGGTTAATGACTCTGTCCTCCAGAATTTTTTCTTTGGACAGCATTGTGTCTTCAGCAATCGACATATTATCGCAAGACTTACTGTTATTACAACACGGTCAGTCTCAATTGCGTTCTATTGTACAGCTTGGCTGGACGTTACAAAATCTGCGTTCAGGCTATGTGCCTTGGCGTTTAATCAACACAACGTCACTATTCCAAATCTTTAACCTTACTGATAGACAAGTCAGTATGGCACAAAAGGGTGCTGATTATACAATCTTGAGCATTGAAAAACCCGAAAGATTACCAGTGACAATGTCAGAACGACCTGTCAGTGAATGGATAATACAAGGGATAATAAATATTCCAATCTCAACCTTCAGGTTTCAATACTGCCAAAAATATATACAGGCTGGCATGTACGAGAAATTGGGAAAGGGGTACATTAAAACAACATGGAACCTGCCCTATTCACATGCATGTGTCAGTAATAAAGGACAGAAAGTGTTTCTTAGTGGCAATAATTGTGCGATGTCACTAAGCGGCACGCTTCTGTGTAACGGAATTAGTTTGCATGGAGCCTGTGAAGGGAATTCATACAACCTTTCATGTCACCAGCAAGGCGCACCTGCAACAGAGATAGAACCATTCTTTCAAAGACTCTACAATGGGAGTTACATTCTAATCGTAGATCGCAGATGTTGTAGTCTTATGCCCGGGACTCCTTATCTCGTAACTACGACTGCGAAGGTCAAGTGCTGTGGACGCTCATTGTTCCCCAGCTCCTTTCCAGACAGGGAGGCAAGGGCATGGCCCAATTTGAAAATTACTTCTATTCGAATAGATACTTTAAGCAGAATGAAAACAGTGCTTCTTCAGACGCCTACAAGGCTCACGTCATCAAAAGAAACGTATGATCTACAAGTCGCAAGGACGACTGCAGAGATACATTCATTGTTATCAACTAATTCCCCCATACATTTCGCAGAAATCCTGAATGAAATCTTAAATATTTCTGATACCAATGGGGTCTCAAAGGTATTTAAGACAGTATTTTCGATGGCATTAACACCATTCAAAGCCATACTGGGTATTTTTCCAGATTTCGTCCATTCGATTTTTGGCGGACTTCCCCTGATCTTGGGACTAATTGCAGGAATCCTATTCTTAGTCCTTATTTTTCGTTATGGCAACCCATGTCACAGACAAAACTCTCGCGACAAGGGAAGAAACAATCCTAGCCATTGGATACCGGGACCGGATATCAAAAATCCTGGGACTCTCCCGGCTTAGAGACCTGAACATGACTTGGTTTCTATCATTTCGACCAATGTGGCAAAGATGTGTTTTACCTGTATTAAGGTGTCTGCTATGCGGAGAAGAATGCGTGTTAGACACCTGTCTGACGCTACAATCGGATGCGCCAATGGATGCAGAAACATTGTTGAGCCCGATCAAGGTTCACGCTTTGTGCTGCCCTCAAAGGCTACCAATCCTGATGACGGCATTCGTGGAAGCTTCACCACTACGATTAAGAGGTAGTGAAGTTCAAGATGAAAGCAGCATCGAACAGGTACGACCTTCTGTCAGCAATGCGAATCAGAATGTCAATGGAGACAATCATGCGCACGAATGCATTTCCGAGTTAGTGGAACTTTCCCAGGAAGCTGTTGACTGCTTTTTCGAAAGCCTAAATGATATGATGTTCTCACCAGAGCAGAAATAGAGACTTTTGAGCAAGCTCGCACACGGCGTTCCCTGAATTCGGCCTTCAACTTTAAAAATAAAGTCACATGAACAATTTCACCTCCAGTTCACGGACAGCAATTTTCAGCAGCCCCAAAATATTTTTGCATATTTTTCGGGACACTATCTTCTGCTTAAAGTAAGAACTATTCTTAGAGAACTAAGGTTTCTAAATTTTAGATAGCTTATAGACATTAGCTGCCCGCTGGTATGTTCATAAATATTTTATTCTGTGATGGAATGGTCTCGAACTTTTTTTCTGTATTAAGAGCCATTTCATGTGTAAATTATCATATACCAAATAGCAATAATGTATACAAATGCGTGATTACTTTGGCATTATTCTACAGCTTGAGTGCATACAATACATATGATTGCAATTCTTCCGTATATTTGAAAAATTTCAAAATGCATTTATGTATTTTGGGGTGGTAAGGTATACACTATACTCTATAGTATGTTTTACTATGCATAGATTAGTAAATATGTCCATAGTTAGCGTGGAGTGGGTGTGATGTATTCCTATAGGTTCTGAATCGATCCCCCTATTCCTGACCCTATTCTGGTTAAACAAACCAACAAGTTAACTAGCAGTCAGCCCATGAGGCGGAAAACCCCCATGATGCAGATACCGTTATCTGACGCAGTCACACTACGGCACAGGAACGTGTTATCTGATTAGGTCATAACGCTTGCGATCTAATTAGACAAGCGATATTCCTCCAGCCCCTGATAAGGCATACGGAGTTCTCATAACAAATCAAACCTATGACAACCTGGGCTAAACCCTGCGGCCATTGTTTTGATTTCACCGAGAACTTCAGCAAAAGAATGTGCTAACGAGCAAGTCGTATGACATCCTTATTGACGTTTCTATGTCCATCCTTACGTCAATTTCGGCACCTTAAAGGTATAAATATTACCGATATTGCCCTATGCAAACACACGCGGTGGTGACGAGACGGAGCAGCCATACTTGCCGAAGCCCAGAGCAGAGCACACCCCGCTGGCGCAGCCCCGCCTTCCTGACGCGCTGAAATCGAGCAGCTGCCCATTTCTCCTGCCGAGAAATCCAGCACCGGCGCTTCCGGGTAGCCCTCGCAGGCAGCTTGGAATATCGAGACCAGAGAGAGAGATACCATCCCTCATTCAACCTAGATTCCAGGTACAGAACTGAACAACCCCTCGCAGAGAATTCTTTAGTTATTCACTTGGCAAAAACCAACTTAACTTAAACTGTAACTTTCTATTCCCGCCCACGTATTAGGCTTAGGTCAGGTACACGGGGTAGGCGTATTTAGAAACACCAGTTGAGTACGTTTAGTCAAATGTATATGTGTATGTAATATATTTTATTCATTTTAAAACATCTTATGGCTTAGAAACCATATCAATGTTTTTACAGTATTATTTCATACTATTGCTTTTAATGTATGCACTTTACTTAACTATAAGTATTGCAATAATATCGATCCATTTCTCTTGTATGAGAAAAGAGACTGATCAATAAATAACACCTTTTTATTGAACAGGCCCGTCTCTTCCTTTTCTCTACATTCTGATGAGACTAAGAATGCACGTACTGACTGAGTAAAATAAATTGCCTTTTGTTCACACGACTCTCGAGATACACTCTTGATTAGGGGAGAGCAAAGTTGTCATGTTCTATGGTTGTCAGAAACTAAATCCCTTCTTGTCTAATCAGGGAAGTTAATTCCTTCCTGAACATTCGAGAAAGATTCTAGTGAACTCTGAGCTAGCTGGCAAACCCAAAACTTTAAGTCTAATATCGACAGTAGTAGACCTAGTTAACGTCTGGTCTAGGCCTTTACTATTGAAGGTATTATTCCAATGCGCAGAGCCTATTGGGATAATAGGAACTACACTACAGGGAGATGTTGCAGGCGGAGGGGAGATGTTGCAGGCGGAGGGGAGATGGTGCAGTCGGAGGGGAGATGGTACAGGCAGAGGGAGAGATGGTGCAGGCAGAGGAAGAGATGGTGCAGGCAGGGGGTGAGATGGTGTAGGCAGGGGGTGAGATGGTGTAGGCAGGGGGGAGATGGTGTAGGCAGAGGGGAGATGGTGCAGGCAGTGGGGGAGATGGTGCAGGTAGGGGGGATTTTGGTGCAGGCTGAGAGGGAGATGGTGCAGGCAGAGGGAGAGATGGTGCAGGCAGGGGGGAGATGGTGCAGGCAGGGGGGAGATGGTGCAGGCAGGGGGGATTTTGGTGCAGGCTGAGAGGGAGATGATGCAGGCAGAGGGAGAGATGGTGCAGGCAGGGGGGATTGTGGTGCAGGCTGAGAGGGAGATGGTGCAGGCAGAGGGAGAGATGGTGCAGGCAGGGGGGAGATGGTGCAGGCAGGGGGGAGATGGTGCAGGCAGGGAGGAGATGGTGCAGGCAGGGAGGAGATGGTGCAGGCAGGGGGGAGATGGTGCAGACAGAGGGGAAATGGTGCAGGTGGAGGGGAAATGGTCCAGGCAGAGGTAGAGATGGTGCAGGCAGAGGGAGAGACGGTGCAGGCGGAGGGGAGATGGTGCAGGCGGAGGGGAGATGGTGTGGACAGAGGGAGAGATGGTGCAGACAGAGGGAGAGATGGTGCGGGCAGAGGGGAAATAGTGCAGGCAGAGGGAGAGATGGTGCAGGCGGAGGGGAAATGGTGCAGGTGGAGGGGAAATGGTGCGGACAGAGGGCGAGATGGTGCGGACAGAGGGAGAGATGGTGCAGGCAGAGGGGAAATGGTGCAGGCAGAGGGGAAATTGTGCAGGCAGAGGGAGAGATGGTGCAAGCAGAGGGAGAGCTGGTGCAGGCAGAGGGGGAGATGGTGCAGGCAGAGAAAGAGCTCGTGCAGGCGGAGGGAGAGCTGGTGCAGGCGGAGGGGGAGATGGTGCAGGCAGAGGGGAGATGGTGCAGGCAGAGGGAGAGATGGTGCAGGCAGAGGGAGAGATGGTGCAGGCAGAGGGAGAGATGGTGCGGGCAGAGGGAGAGATGGTGCGGGCAGAGGGAGAGATGGTGCGGGCAGAGGGAGAGATGGTGCGGGCAGAGGGAGAGATGGTGCGGGCAGAGGGAGAGATGGTGCAGACAGAGGGAGAGATGGTGCAGCAGAGGGTGAGATGGTCCATGCGGTAAGTCATGAGGGGGTGACACCATGAGTTACCCGCACCGGGTGACACCAACCCTAGTGACGCCACTGTCTGCGCCTGAGTGTATAATACGGCGACGGCACAGAGGCAAAGGGATTTCCTCATTTGCACGGGGGCCCATGCCCCCTTGCAAATGAGGGAAGGTTCTCTGAATAAAGCTCTGGTGTTTTATGTCTGCCAGCACTATCAGCATTACAAAACGGGGTTGCGCAAGCGACTGTGGCCCCTTCTGTTATACCAAAGTGCCCCAAGGGTGCACAAAGCAAGCACAAACTCCAGTTGCGCCACTAGGGCCTTCTGTAAGATGGCCGCTGATCTTATTGGAGATCAAATACTAAATGACAAATAAATATAATCCCTTCAGAAGTGGATACGCACATGTGTTCTCATTGTCCATAGGAAAACCCCTTTCGTAAACACTCTCCTCACGCATTAATCATTCGTATTTTATGACTGTAACCTTAAAAATCAGAGCACAAAACCCATAAGTTAATTTGTTGAGTTTCTAACTATGAATCCGACACAGTCAATTTTTCTCAAAGAAATAGTCAATCCTTATTATCATGCATGAATCAGAAAGACTTGTTTGCCCAAATCGGTTTCCCAAAGCCCTGCTCAGGTGCCACTATTAAATGTCAATGCGTCAATTACCAGGAATGCCTATTCTTGAATCGATCCAGGACCTTCCACTGTTAGATGCTGCATGTTCATTTATCACACTCTTGTCGGTTAAGGCTTTCCCCTTTTGGGACGTTTTCCTGCCTTTCTCTTCCTCCTTCTTTCCCCTTTGTGTGTTTTTCCATCTCTTGCCTTCGGTAAATGTTTGAAGAAGAAAAATGAATGCTGGTCACCACAAATGAGTGCCGGTGGCCCCCACTGCCAACCACCAGCTCACATTAAGCACCGGATCACGATTGAATACAAATCAATTGCATTGATTGGAAAGACATTCAATAAACCTTTATTTAAACCTTTGAAATCATGGAACATAACTCAGAAAAAGTGCGGTCGTGATTTTAGACTAAATACCTACAAACATGGTATATCGCTAGAGTTCACTTGCATTTACACTTGACAGCATTTTCACTTAAGAGCACGAAACATTTTCTCCCGAATGCTTCATAAAGCCTTAAGGTATTTGACCTGAAGTTAAGGATTGAAATGGTACCTTGACACCTCCATGTGTTAATGCAGTTCTCCTGTTTTTCCATTTGAAACCATGTCTTAATGCACATTTTTCTGAATTTAGAGCACTCATCACAGTAGTAAAGAGTGAGAGACGTTAGCACCATTGGCCGTCAGAAAGTTAATGTTGCTTTTACTCAGGGTCAAAATAAAATTTACCAGTATTAATGCTCTTAAAAACAACACTCATCATTATGGAAGTGTAAATGCGTTTATTTATCGCTTGCGCATTTTTCAGTTGCTAGAAGAAAGTGTCAAGGTGTTGTATATACAATGTTCTGTTTTTCTTCTAAGACATACTGGAGATATATATTCTCTGATTGAATGCAGTCAAAGTAATTTCTGTGTGGCTGGAATATTCATTGTCTGCAGTAACGTCCACAACTGCATTCTTTGTATTGTGGGATATTCAAATGTAAATGGCGGTCAGCAAGATCAGCTCAATTATATGCAGTAAAAGGAGAAATTAAAAATAGCCTCTCTGTTTGCCCGCACCATTATTACTAGATTAGAGTGAAAGTTCCAGATTCACACCTAAATGCAATTATAAAGAGTGGCTGATTTGCTAACATCTATTTAAAAAAATAAATACTGTTCCATGGCTCCAAAAATAAAAAATGCTTCTAACATGTGTAATGCTATTCTGTTGCAGTGGAAGGGCTATATACATTTAACACTCTCATTATTAACCAATTGGCTGCAAAACTCTTTCCACCTGCATTGCTCAGTGTTCTTTTTTTCATGCCTGAGAGTCTAAGCGCTTAAACCATCATCAGTTTTCTCTCCTAGTGACATACTAATTTGCAAGAAAGTGTATATTATTTTTTTCTAAAATTGAGATGAATAAATATTTGTTTCTGCTAAGACCGCTAATTTAGGAGCTTACCGCTATCTTAGGAGCTTTCAGGAACAATCAGAATTGTAAAAAAAATGTTTATCATGTTTTTTTCTTTCTTCTAACTGGTAGTCAATATTTCCTATTTTATGTGGGTTCAACCTACTTAAGGTATATGGTGGAAACTGATGTGAAAGCTGTGCGCTAAGACAGAAAGCAAAACTGTAGTGGCGCAGTCTAGTTGTTGCACGTCACGTACTGACGTGACGTGCGAGCGGCCATGTTTGGGGCTGCGCGCGCATCGCGCTTCACTGGTGCGAAAGCCGAGAGCGGACAGGAACAGCTCGGCGCTCTTTAGGGGAAATTAGTTAAATAAATACCTGCAACTGGCAAACGCTGTAGCGTCTTCTTTGGGGGGCAACCGGAATATTACAATGGCGACGAGGGTGGGATCCTAGACACCCTACCCCCCATGAAGAAAAAAAAAAATAACAAATCACGAGGGAAACAGCAATCAACCGGTGGTGGAGCACACGCAGAGAGCTGCAGGACAAAGGGGACTGAGTTACTGGAGGAACCAGCGGTCAAGAAGTGACCAGGAGCCCCCACAAAGGTACGACACCCTAAAGAGCGTGGCAGAGCCCGGCACCTCCCAGGCGGGGCGAATATAATAGCCAAAAGGGATCATCACAGCCCCAGAGACACCAAGCGAAGAGCGCTGCACCACGTTACGACCCGAGAGTCTGGGTGAACCGCGCTGGATCCCCCACACAAGAGCGAGGGGGCCGACGAGGGTAGTCCCCAGGCTCACACAAGTAAGAAGGAACAGGACAGCACACCAGGGAGCCCCAGAGGTCAAGGAAGCGTGCCCCCCACTATCAAGAGTGAGAAGATGAGTGCGCAAGCGAGCAACGCCATGGCGCCGGTGCAATTCCTACCCAGACCAGGTGAACCGTTAATGAAATGGGAAGACTGGAGGGAGTACATCGATAACTTCATAGAAGTCTTGGAGGACGAGAATGAGGAACAATTCAACCCCAAGAGGAAGAAACGCATTTTGTTGCTCAACCTAGGCCCGGAAGGTTTGAGAATTTACAAAAGCCTGGTACCAAAAGAGAGGGGAAGCACCGACTTGGATGTGTATGCCCATGCCATCGAAGACCTGAACGAACACTACAGACCTGCGGTGTGCGTGTCAGTGGACAGATTTAATTTCCAACAAAGGAA
Organism: Lissotriton helveticus; assembly: GCF_964261635.1. Classification (NCBI taxonomy): domain Eukaryota; kingdom Metazoa; phylum Chordata; class Amphibia; order Caudata; family Salamandridae; genus Lissotriton; species Lissotriton helveticus. The sequence continues at coordinate 1,772,420,371 of NC_136063.1, forward strand.
ACAACGCCCAGGAGAGACGGTGGAAGAATACGTGGTGGCCTTGAAAAGACTGGCGTCCACGTGCAGATATGACAATTGGGAAGAGGAGTTCATCAAACATCAGGTGGTGATGCATACCACGAGCACAGCTGTACAGGACAAGTTGTGGGCCAGCGGGAACACCACCCTCAAGGAGGTGATGGTAATCTTAAAAAGGCCAGAACTGGCACGCAGGTGTGCGGATGCAACGAAGAAGGAAACAAGCTCCAGCACCATGGTGAACAGAATAGACAAGGAGGAGCCCCGCAGGGACTATAAGTACAAGGGGTCGTCGGCGAAGGGACCCAACAAGTGGCAAGGCAACCCAGGTCCTCCAGGGAAGCAGGCAGGAAGTAACAAGAAACCATGCTACAGATGCGGGAGCTGGTCCCATGAAGCGCACAACAGAAAGTGCCCGGCATTCCACGCCAAATGCATGTACTGCGGCATAGTGGGCCACTATGAGAAAGTGTGTCAGAGAAAGGCCTCCAAAAGCATGGTGAAATATGTGGGACAGGAAAGCGAGGAGCGTGAAGAAGACGCAGAGGAAGAAGTAGTCACGATAATATACATCGAGGATCAGGTGCTGAGCACAGATGGCCAAGCGGTGAGCGGGGACGGCAAGAGAACGATGAAACCTGTCTTGGAGATGTCGATAGGAGGGATACAGACAAGCGTAGTGGCCGACACGGGATCGCCCTACACCATCATCCCGAGAGCAGTGTGGGAGAAGAACTTCGCACCACACCTAGGTCCAGAACTGGAGAAGCTGGACATCCGCCCAGTCACATACAATGGGGACCGTATACCCATGGCTGGATTCAGACCGTTAAAATTTGAGTTCAGAGGTCGCTCCGCCTGTTGCAAACTTTACGTTTCGGAAAGAGGGCCCTTAGTCCTGGGGTGGCTAGACCATGGCGACCTGGGCATCAAGCTGGATCCTGGGGGAAAGGAACAAATACTTCTCGCGGAACTGGAGAACTGGCCTAACTTGGACAAGTGGAAAAAGGAGTACCCCAAAGTGTTTGGAGGCACGGTTGGCAAGATGGAGAAATTCGCACACAAGATCATCTTGAAGGAAGATGCGGTGCCAGTCGCTCACAAGGTGAGAAATGTACCATTGGCGATAAGAGAGGCAGTACAAGAAGAACTCCAAGACCTAGAAGAAAAAGGGATCATCGAACCGATCACATGCGCAGAGTGGCTGGAGCCCTTGGTAGTAGTGATGAAGCCAAATGGGAAAGTCAGGCTGTGCGTTGACCTGCGCGAACTGAATAAGAACATTGTGGTGGAGAAATTCACCTTGCCTAGGATTGAGGAGATGCTGGCCAGCACCAGGGGAATCAAGTGGTACTCGACCATAGACCTGACCTCGGCATATTATCAAATTGCCTTACACCCGGATAGCCGAAAACTAACGTCCTTCATCACCCCATTCGGGTGCTATCAGTTCCGCCGCATGCCGTTCGGGTTGGCCTCAGCGGCTGCGGTATTCCAAAAGCTGATGCACCAACTATTTAAACACACGGATGGGGTCCAATACTTTCAGGACGACATCCTAGTCATGGGGCACGACAGAACCGATCATGATGACAAGCTCGGCAAGGTCCTGAAGATCCTTGAGGGAAAGGGGCTCACAGCTGAGTGGTCCAAGTGCCGGATTGGAATAGAGTCCATGACCTACCTAGGTAACGAGATAGGGGTGCGAGGAGTGACCCCGAAAGCAGACAATGTGAAAGCCATTGGCGATGCACCACTGCCTGCCAACAAGGAAGAAGTCAGATCATTCCTTGGGATGGCAGAATATTATGGCAAGTTCGTGCAACACTTCGCCTCTAAGACCCATCACATGAGGCTGTTAACAAGGGACAATGTAGAGTTCCGCTGGACAGAAGAAGCACAAGCTGAATTTGAAAGTGTCAAGAAAGAAGTGGCAGGAGCAGTGCCACACCAAGGATATGACCCCCAAGGAAAAACAGTGCTCACCACTGATGCCAGTGACAAGGGGCTGGGAGCCATCCTGATGCAAGACCGAGGCCAAGGCAGGATGGAGACGCTCAGCTTCGCATCCCGCACACTGAGCGAGACAGAAAAGAAGTACAGTGTGATAGAAAAAGAAATGCTGGCGGTCGTGTGGGCCATGACCACATTCAGACAATTCTTGTGGGGCACGCGTTTCAACTGAAAACAGACCACAAACCGCTCCTTAAGGTGTTAACGTCCAGTGGGCATGCCAATGCGACACCCAGGATCTCCAAATTGACACTAAAACTGCTGGAGTTCAGATATGATGTGGAGTACATCCCAGGCAATAGAAACAGAGTAGCGGACTATCTGAGCAGAGCGGCAGCCATGGACCCGAGCGGAGAAGACCAAGCGGGAGTTGAAGAATTAGTAGCACTCACAGAAGATCAAGAGAGAACCATAGGGAATCGAGAATGGAAGGCAGCATATGATGAAGACCAGACCCTCGGAGAAGTGAAATCATTCATCACAGACGGTTGGCCAGACAAAAGACAGACCAGAGAACACTTAAAACCCTTCTATGAAGTCAGAGAAGAGCTGTCAATAGATGACCAAGGAGTATTTGTGTATAGGGGAGAGAAAGTCATCCCCCCAGCAGCCATCATCTTTGTTTTGCTAGACATGCTCCACGAAGGACACTTGGGGATAGGGAAACTGAAACTGAGGGCCAAGCAAAACTATTGGTGGCCGGGAATGGACGTAAGGGCTGAGAGACATGTCAGGGACTGCCCACAGTGCCAAGGGGCAGATAAGACACTCAAGCCCCTAAGACCAGCCCTGGGTAAATTTGACCCCCCGAAGAACCCATGGGAGGAGTTATCCGTGGATATTCTAGGCCCCATCCTGGATAGGCACGGAGTCCAGAAGTACGTATGTGTCCTCATGGACAGGTACTCGAAATGGCCGGAGCTGAAGGTAGATGAGGCGATGGACACAGAGACCATCATAAAGTTTCTGGCTGACACTTTTGTGAGGGAAGGCATCCCGAAGTCCATCTTAAGTGACAATGGTCCCCAATTCAAATCAGGGAAGTGGAACGATTTTATGCAAAGAAATGGGATCGTAGCCAAGCACACGTCTGTATACCATCCGGCTGGAAACGGTCTAGTAGAGCAATTTAATAGAGTGGTGATGGGGTCAGTGCAAGCAGCCATCTCCAACAATAAAGACTGGGAGAGGGAGATAGAACACATGGTGTGGGCGTACAGGATCACCCCCACAGGAACAGGGTACAGTCCTTTTCAAATACTAAGAGGCCGTGAGCCTTTCACCAGGGACAACCGCGTTTGGAAGGAAAGAATCATAACAAGCGAGTGGTCCCCAGCTGTGGTGCGAGCCAACTTGGAAAAGGCACAAGCCATTTACTCAAGACACTACGACAACCGGAGAAATGTGAGAGAGACAGAGTTGGAAGAAGGAGAATGGGTACGAGTAAAGTTGGCCACGCTACGAAGGAAGGGAGAGAGTAAATACAGCAAACCCATGCAAGTCAAAGAAGTGCGGGGAAGAGCAGCCTTGCTGAGTGATGGCAACGTGTGGTCACAAGACCGCATGGCAAGATGTAACAGAGTGCAACGTTGGGACCAAGGCGATGAAGATCTAGAAGAAGCAGGAGAAGGAAATCAGGAACGAGAACAAGCAGACGAAGGAATGGAAGAGAGCAGAGGAGAACAGCAAGGAGAGAGAAGTGATAATGACAAGTGCAGATCGGGGGGCGAGATAGGGATGAGCAGGCGAGATGGAGGCGCGGCCGCGTCGGAAGCTGGAGAAAGGAACGAAGGGATTCAGGAAGGGGGGACCCCATGCGCTCCCCCGAGACTGACACGGAGCGGAAGAGCGGTGATCAAGCCCGCCAGATATCGAGACTTTGATATGAACGACGAACAGTGAGTTAAATGTATGTTTGGGAAAAAGGGGAGATAAATAGTGGCGCAGTCTAGTTGTTGCACGTCACGTACTGACGTGACGTGCGAGCGGCCATGTTTGGGGCTGCGCGCGCATCGCGCTTCACTGGCGCGAAAGCCGAGAGCGGACAGGAACGGCTCTGCGCTCTTTAGGGGAAATTAGTTAAATAAATACCTGCAACTGTCAAACGCTGTAGCGTCTTCTTTGGGGGGCAACCGGAATATTACAAAAACATTTCCATAAACTAGACAGCATTCTGAATTCAGCAAGGAGTAATTTGTGTAGATTGCTCATCATTTTCCCAAAGAAACTACTGGTTGAAATAAAAAAAATTGTGAAAAGTAGGGAAAAACACAACATTCCTGACATTGTTTTCATCTGTAATTTGTTGCACTGAGGGGCGATTCACAAAAGGAAAACCCAGTTATGCCAGTCAGACAATTCTGACTGACACTTTCTGTGGTGTGTTCTAAAAACACTGGATACCCAAACCCACCAACTGAGCTGCAACCCACAATGATTTTCTATTGTATACTGAGCTTGAAGCAATTCATATGATAAAGTTGAATGAATAAAAAATGAGTAAGAAGGAAACCTGAGGACGTTTGAAATGTGCCCAAAGTAGGGAGTTTAAGAATACAATTTATAAGTATTTGGGGTTAACTTTACAGTCTTGTCATTCAGAGAGCATTTTGCAACATATTTACATTTTTGCCTGCAGGCTTATACTTGGAAGCCAAAATTTCAGAGTAATCCAAATGATAACAACAATTATTTTGTAATTCTGTGTTCCCACACTTCTCATAATAAAAAAGGTAATCCATTTGTGTGGCTGGGCCTTGCACCTGAGAAAGGAAAATTCATAAAATAAAACTTGAAGATATCAAATGTTGTTATGGAAAATGGTCCATTTAACTGCTGTGGGTAGCTGTGGAATTTATCCAGAGCTTGGCCGCCACTGAGGGAAACCTAGCAAACCCAGACATTTCGGAAACTAGATACCAAGGTTAGTCTAGAATGCTGTGACTCGTGTGGATGCCATTAACATTTCTGACCAAGTATGCCTTGCTATGCCTTGACCATAATCAGGCATTTTCTTCACATTTCTGTGAGGGAAAGTTCAGAAATGTGTGGGGCTCTACAAAATTACATTCCTACACTTCTCCCAATAAAAACAGGACCCTACCTTTGTGCCTACGCTTATCCCCTGCAAACTGAATGGGCTAACTAAGGGATCACGGAAAGTCTACATTGACTTAATTTGATTACAGTTTTTATCCATTCTGTGGGAATACTCTAGGTCCGAGGGAGGGAGAAATATTGTTGGGGCTTGAGGGGTAGAGAGTAGGCACGAGGCCTCGGTGTGCAACAACGTCCCACACCCTTTTCCTAACAAAACAACATTTATGATGGTCTAATGGGCTTTCGGTCACCTTCTGGGGAGCTGCTTGTTGGTAAAACCTCTGATCTTCCCAGGGGCGCAGAACAAACCCAAAATGTTGGGCCTATTGGATGGGGTTAGGTCTGAGGCCTGAGTGGGCCAAAGCCCCCAAATCTGCCCCAGGGGATCTATTACTTCGGGGGCCTTTATGATCTAGGGGCACAGCCTGATATCTTTATGGTCTATCCCCACCAGGTCCTATTTTGAGCTTTTATCCCTGGTCTTTAGTGGGCCTTCTATCCTTGGTGGTAGATTGAGAGTCATTTTGGAGTGAGACCATGGTCAGTTACTTGGGTAAGCCCCTCACACCCTTTGTTTTTATCTTTATTCCCTGATGTTTAGTGGCAGTAGCGGCTCCTGGAGGAAGTGCTGCCAGGCGGAGACACAGGGCAGGGGAGGACCAGGGTGGGGGGGTAGTAAAGTTCAGATTATGGCCTAACGGAGGTAAGTGTACAAATAAATAAATAAAACTAATTTCATTGCGCGCGCTGCATCGCATTTGGTGATGCAGCGCGCCCAACGAAATTCATTTTATTATTTATTTGTATACTTACCTCCGTTAGGCCATAATCAGGACTTTGCTACCCCCACCCTGCCCCTCCCCCGCCCTGCATCACCGCCGGCACCACTCCCTCCAGGAGCCGCTACAGTCTAGTGGGTTGTCTGTCCAGGGGTAAATTAGGGATCAGCCCACCAATCTACCACTCGTGCGGGGGGGCAGAATGCTATTAGGAACATTTTGGTTTGGGGCATAGCCTGATGCTATCGCGGGCAGTCCAAACCCCTTCTTTTTTTAACTTTTTTGTAGGCGTCTAGTCTGCTTTCTGTCCTCCCCAGGGATGAGAGGGGCATATTGGGGCTAAACCTCAAATCCACCCCTCAGGCCTAAATACTGTGAGGGGCATTTTAGAGTGGGGGCACAGCCCATTGCCATGGTGGGCCATCTCCACTTTTTGTTTTGCTTGGTTCTCGCATCCGTTGGGTGTTCTGCCTCTCCCCCTGGCTTTGGCAACTGGGTATAACCCTTCCATCATTACCCTGGTAGAAAGGATGGATAATGTTTTTGATTTGCGGTGGATACACTTGTCCTTGCCTGAGGGCCCACTCGCTGCTCCCTAAGGTCTAGTGTGTCGGACCCTGCTCAAGGGTCACCCACCTGCACCCACTTTGCAGTGGCCCTTTAGGGATAGATGTCTTTGGACAGGAGATGCACACCATTCAATAAGAAGCTAATGTATCTTCTGTAAACTTTTTGTTTTATTAAAATGTATGTTATTTTGTCATTATCGGGAACAACCAACTTGCTGCAAATGCACTGGTTAAGAGTCAGGCCTGAATCACAATGTCAGGAGCGTACTCTCCTAGTGTGAGTTTGGGTGCTGATATTTGCAATGTACCTGTTGAATTAGCTTTTTTGTTTCTGGTAGTGGAATTTCTGATATTTAATAAACATTCATGGTTCTCTTTACTTTGTGTCGTTTCACACACTCTCTCTCAGTCTGTTCACTCCAGTGTCAAAATAGACTGACCTGCTGTGCTTTACTCAAACAAATGATGGACGGAATGCTGAACAAATCATACATTCACCCCCAGTCAAGAGATCTGGGTTAAATCCATTGTTCTTTTGCTGACCATGCCACCCCAGTTTAGACCCAGCTATATGCAAATAAGTCTTGACCCTGTGCCCAATGGGAACATTCCAGCCCGATCTGCCAATTGTTGTTTTTGTATTTGTCACCCCGAGTGGCACGGGTATGCCCAGACTTGGGTCCCATGCTCTCCATGCCACTGGAGTCAAGCTATCCTGGCTGATAAGGGCTGAAAGCTCAAAACCGGTGCTTGGATGCTTCTTTCCAGTCAGGGAGGACGTGGCCTGGCAGTGCAGGCTGGACTGTTCCCATTGGGCACAGGGTCAACGCTGATTTGTTTATGGCTGGGTCCAAACTGGAATGGTGAGCAAAAAACAATGGATGTAAGCCCAGATCTCTGTACTGGGGTGAATGTATGCCATTGTTCTGCATTCTGTCCATCTATTGTTGTTTTTGCATTAGTCACTCCGAGTGGGATGGCATGCCTAGACGTGGGTCACGGGCTCTCCATGCCACTGGAGTCAAGCTATCCTGACTGATGAGGGGTGGAAGCCCGAAAACGGTCCTAGGATGCTTGTTTCCAGTCCAGGTAGGACCTGGCCTTGCAGTTCGGCTGGACTGTTCCCATTGGGAGCAGGGTCAAGACTGATTTGCATATGGCTGGGTTCATACTGGAATGGCATGGTGAGCAAAAAAGCTATGAATGTAGGCCCAGATCTCTGTACTGGGGTGAATGTATGACATTGTTCTGCATTCTGTTCATCAATTGTTGTTTTTGCTGCTGTGCTTTACCACAGAGTGTGGAAATGGAAGGCATGATTGAGGTTGAATCAATGTCTGATATTACTGGAACTGCTTGGCCTGCAGTAGAGATGACAAAAAAGAGGCACAACTGACAATAGTTGGCCTAGATTATGTTTCAGGCCTCAAACAGTAGCAGTAAGGGTAATACTTGAGCACCTTTTTGAGAACAAAGGTGGGCTTTTCCATTGTGTTTTTCATCCTAAAATTGTACTTGGAGGTGCGTGTTCATGTTTGTGCATGCATGTGTTAATAGGCTTCATCGGGAAAATGTAGGCTCAACCATTGACACATGTCCCATCCCCTAAAACCTTACATTTTGAGCTTGATTATAGCCTATGTCCTTGCTATAGAAAACCCATCAGTCCTATTTTTGGTTTGAAAACGCATAAGGAAAGATGGGTTTTAGAGGACAGGATGTGGCCAACTAAAACTGAACTCTCTTTTGAGTTTATCTTTTGGCACAATTATCTCAGTAACAGAACATTCCTGCATATGGTCACCTACTGAGTCAAAACACATCTTCTGATTCTTGTGTATGTCATTTACAGATTATCCAATTTCTTCATCAAGTCTTCAAACTTTGTCTAACTAGTTTTTCATTCTTCATTTCTCCAGAAAAAATTAATGTACCCCATCAAGATTACGTCTATCCCAATCTCTCCTTCAAACTAAGAGGACATTTTTTGGGGCAGAGAGGAACTATATTGAAACAGGGAGCTGAAACTCATTCTACAGTGCCCAGTGAATAAGCTGCACTTGGATTTCACAGCAAGAGTCAAGATGGGCTCTTTAAAGCTGACGCTGTCCTGTAAATAATCTTATGGATCAAGTTGTACCCCTAGCTAACCCTGTTGGTTATAAAGGACATTGTAAGAAATTAGGTTACTGGTTAAGGGGGTTGAACCCCTACTCAAACAGGAACCACAATCGTTTTCAGGGTGAAGTCACAAGCAAACCTTAAAATAACCTGTGCTCAACCCTCATGTTGCTTGGCATAGAGCAGTTAGACGTAACTCAAAGGCAATGTGTAAAGTATTTCTACTACACTTCAAACAGGTTTAAAGATTCCAGCAAAATTAGCACCAAAGAGCATAAAGCATGAACTGTGAATATCTGGTTGTGCCGGACCAGAACAAAGTTAGGCCCGCTTAACAAGAGTATCCTGAATCCTGGTTGCGGAGAATTGCAAGGTTCTGCACACAAGGATGTGCCGTGCAGCAGAGGTGATATGTCAGTTCCGTGGAGAAGTGAAGCTGCAATGCGGGGTCCAGTGTTGTTGTCGAGGATCACGTCAATGAGGGCTTGTGATAAGAACCTCAGCATTAAGGATGTGTTGCACATTTGAGGCTATGAGTTGGTTCCGAAGAGCTGTGAGGTTGCGATGTGTGAACCTGCTCTGTCGTCATTGGTGCCCTCTATGAGAGTATTGTGATGTGAGGGCCTGCGTTGGGAAAGTATCGCACATGCAGCAGTTCCTATATGGGTTGTGGGGTCACTGTGGAGTACTTGCATTGGGAGAAACCTTGCAGAAGAGGCGATGTTTCAGTTATGGTCAGTCAGGCAGAGTGGCATTCTTTTCAGCATCAGAGCGGTACTTCTCTTTTTATGCAGAGTGCTCACAGGTACTGAAGTGTACTGAAGATCTGGTGTCTGAAGTCCAATATCTATACCCAGTTCTACCTTTGATGTGGGAGAATTTTCTAGAGGTATCTCTTTGAAGTCCCTAAGCATCCAGCCTTCCTGGACTGAGTCCAGACTAGCAATATGGGGGAAACAGACTATTTAAGTATAAGTAGGGTTGTGCCCCGCTGCACCCTCCCATGTTGCCAGTGATTGCCCATCCGAGCACATCTAAGGTCTCTATTGCAGGTGACTGTCTACGAGGAATACACAAAGCCCAAATGTCAGCAACACCAAGTTATGTGACCCAGAAGCAGACTACTGGAATAAAATGGCCAAGACAGGACAATGCAATCCAATAGGCACGTACTTTACGCGCCAACCTGTTACACTTAGATTACTTTTTGACATCACACAGAGCGTTCCAATTGGTCACAGAGCCTTGCATTTTAGAAGCAGCTTCATCTGATCACTCCCTGTCCTTCTGTCTCTAGATCTTGTACTCACTCGGCCAGGGAGCAAACCATGGCTCATGAACATTCAACGGCATACGACTCATTTGGGTAAACTTCAACTGCAATCACATCTTCAAGATTATCTTTCCATTAACAAGAACTCTGTAGCTTCCAGTAGGACTGTCTGGGCTGCAGCTAAAGGCCCTATTAGGGGTCAGGTAATGTGTAATGCAGCACTCGCTAATAAGCAGAATGCTGTGTGACAAACAGAGCTGGAATGTGACATTCAATCTTTCTCTAACCTATACACATATACCTCAACCTTGCAGAACCGTAAATCATTAGAGCAAGCACATATGGCCTTAAACAGTATTTTCACCTCTAAAGCTGAGTATGCTCTGCAGAGATTGAAAGGGAGACATTATGAACAGGGGGAGAAGGCAGGAAGATTGTTAGCTGCACAACTGCATCAAAGGGAGGCAGCGATGGCCATTACGGCTATTCGACCATTGCACGGAGACATACACACGAGACCTCAAGAGATTGTCAATAAATTTGCCTCTTTTTACCAATCCCTTTATACTCCAGGCAATCAAATAGATCTAGATAAGATGCCTTTCTTCCTCACAGCGGTGGACCTTCCCCGTCTCTCTAATGAGGATAGAGCCTTACTTGAAGGCGAAATCACTAGTGATGAGATTTCTAGAGCCATAACTGCTCTTCCTTATCACAAAGCTCCTAGGGAAGATGGATTCCCTGCTGAATTTTACCACTGCACAGGGCATAATGTCATTGATACATTACATTCTGCATTTCAGGAGGCAGATAGTGAATCTTCACTGGGACCTCCTTCTAACAAGGCAATTATTGCCGTACTACCCAAACCTGGTAAAGATCCTCTGCTATGCAGTAGTTACGTCCCATCTTGTTATTAAATTGTGATATCGAGTATTTGAGTGCAAGTGTTTTGTAACTTTATTTCCGCCTTGTGTTCCATCATAGTCTGATAAATCATAGACAAAGTAACTTCCAGGTCAGGGCTCTGCTCATCTGGCCTCAGAGCTTTGTCGGAGCCGAGAGCTTCTTCACTGAGGGGTCCCGGAATAATATTCTCTGGAGAGACCACGCCCATATCCAAAGATTTATTCTTGGAATTCGCATTCCGAGTCTTTCTGGCTCTTAATTTCTTTACTGTAGTTATTACTGTACTTGGAGAGGTCTCGTTCAACCTTAGCTCATCATCCATACTACTACCATCTTCCTGATAATCAGCCCAATCTTTGCTTATACTTTCATTCGAGGAATGATCAGACATTGAGTAAAAATTATCGGCAATATCTTGAGACCCAGTCAAGTCCTGTGAGGAAACACCCTCATTTAATACCAACTAGTCTATCTCAGTGACGAGATTATCCAAGCTACCAGTAATTCCTTCCAGAGGAGAATTCTCAAGGACTCCAACTCCCACAATTCCCTTCCCTGGAATTATTTAATCACGACCTGCTTCGTTATCTTTCTCTGTATCAGTAACTAGTAAATTTGTTGCGACACCTAAAAAATTCGCTGATGCAGTGTCTCGAGAGGGAGAAATCCGACATGTTTCTTTGTTTACACTGCCGAGAGTATCCAATGATGTGGTCTTAGTACTTAGCAACTGCAATTGTGCATTCTTAGATTTTTGTTTATCAAATAATGCTGGCAGAGTTTGTGCCCCTTGTTTCACAGAACACGCAGCAATATTTGGCTTTGCAAAGCGCTCGCCCCCTTTCTTTTGGTTTATACCTGAGGGAGTCTGTGAAACTGACTCCCGCCTTCTCCCCTCTCACCCGTCTCTCCTGCGTCTCCGTCATTGCAGTTTTCTGTGCCTTCCATCCGTGCAGGCTGAGCATTCGTTTTCCCACTTCGAGTGTTCGTATTCGGAGGCATTCTACTCGCTGGTGTAGTCCCGCAAAGAAAGCCGGGAACCGCCAGACCGACACTCTGATCAATCGAAAAATCAAAAGCCTGGAAACCATCTGACTTTCCGTGGGAGGACAGCAGTATACTGGTGTTCACCGGAATATCGGAATACTCCTCCCTCTGAACCAGTGAGTCGAGCACCACCACTAAATTAAGATGACAGATTTAATGCGCCGGAAATATGGTTTAGTCCCTTCGGTTCCAGCAGGTATTTCAACCGGATTTTCAAAGAGCTGCGTGAACACACTACTTCACATTCTTCTCCTTCCAAACCCGGAGCGGGCACTGAGCTACTCACACAGCCTTCCCTACGGCCGCAATCTTGCCTCAAAATATGTTCAGATACATCGCTCAGAGTAACTGAAGCAGAGATAAGAATTTCAACATTGGAAGATGAGCTGGCTGCTCAGAAATTAGAAATTAACTCTTTCAGAACCCAACAAGATAATATTAGTTTTAATCTTTCCGAGTTGGAGAACCAAGCACGTAGGAACAATCTACGAATTTTAGGAATCCCAGAGAAAAAGGAAGAATTGGATGTCCGTAAATTTGTTTGTGAACTCTTCTCAGAGGCGTTTCCAGAATTGACTCTTTGGGACTGGTCAACGGAGATACAGAGGGCGCACCGGTTTCCATTTACTGTTAAAAGAGGAAGGCAAGGAGTGGACGACCGCCCAAGAGCTATCCTTGTTCAATTCAACAATTTTTTAGCTAGAGAAGCGGTTTTCGGGCTAGCCAGGCCCGATAAAAAAAGACAGGCAAAAGGCTGCAATTTTTTTGTTTGACCTGATTTTTGCCAGGCTACGGTATCTAAACGTTGGCATCTACGTCAGCTTATTCCGGGGTTCCAAGAAAAAGGAGTGATGGTTTATCTCCAGAATCCGGCTAAGCTAAATATTATTTTAAAGGGGCAAACCAGGTTTTTTTTCCTGATATTGAGGCCAAAGAATACTTGTTGTCTATATGACGTATTTATGACATGATCAGCCGGTGGTGAATGCGCGACCTCTGCGTGAACATTCTGCTTAAGGAGACTTTAAGTTATGTGTTATGAAAATGTTATTCTCTTTCCCAACCTAGTATAAGGGGGGGGCGGCACTCCATATTTTCAGACACTGTTAGTCCTTGTGCCTCATATGGTGGGTTTGGTGGGGTGGGTGGAGAAGTGGGAGGGGGGTGGGAGCAAGGGAGGGGCGAAGGTGGAGGGGGGACGGTGGTGGCGGGTGAAAAGTCAGCAGCAGCTATGTTCTTTAGGAAATTTGTTTTTGTTTTTCTGAAATTATACTGTTTGGAGAATTGTCATATGAACATTGAGAAGAGGCGCGTTAAATATTCCGAACAAAACAAAATATATATGTTGAATGTAGGAATACACGGCCTTGTTCCCCTTTTCGTTTTTTCTCTAATCTTCAAATATGGATAGGAAATTGAGGATATGTACGCTTAATATTAGTGGGCTCAATGACCCGAAGAAAAGAGATGTATTGGCTAAGATTATTCAATTATCATGAATTGATATATTATGCTTACAAGAAACCCATATTGCTTGGGCAAAGAGGGGATGTCTGAAAAACCTAGGGTTGGAGTTAGTTGTATGTTCAAAACAAACTGGGATTAAGAGAGGGGTAGCTATTCTTATAAAACGGGGTTTAGGGTATGTTTAAAGACCTTGGAAGATAAATGGGGGCGGTGGGTAATTGGAGAATTTAACATTAATCAGAGTAGATTTACGTTGTGCACTATATATGGTCCAAATCTGGACGATTCTGAGCTTATGGATTTTATAAACATCAAATTAGCTCAATGGCCCCAACCAGTGATTATGTGCGGGGACTTGAACATACATTAGGAGGCGAATTTTGATATTAGAAAAACCATGGGGTATGCCAGAAGAAAACATCGGACCTTTCGGGCCCTACGTGAGTTAATTTTAGAACATGGGCTTAATGATGTGTTGAATTTGCTTCATGCAGAAGATTCAGGCTATACCTTTTTTTTGGCCCCGCACAAAAAATTTGTTCGATTACATTATTTTTTTATTTCTCAGCAATTTATAGGAAAAGTTAATTTAGAGATTTTGCCCAAACTTATATCAGATCACAACCCTTTAATACTTGAATTAACTTTGTGTCTATATACAGGAGATGGGAGTGGCACCTGGTCTTTTGAAAGAAACTTATTATTGGATGAAGATTACTGTCAACATATGGTTAAAGTTATACAGGAGTTTTTCAAAACAATAAAAAAACTGCACCAAATAAGAAAGTCTGGGATGCCTTTAAGGTGATAGTTAGGGGAGAAACCCTTAGCTATTCGAACTTGCGACGTAAAATAAAATGGGCTAAACATAAGAATGAAATCGACACGGTTATGTCGGCAGTACGTAAGCTAGCCGATACGATTAGATTAGACCAGGATATAATAGCCACGCAACGAGACCTAACAATTAAAAGGGCAACAGTGTATTCTAACATTGCTGACCAAATCGCGCTTAAAAATAACCAATGTAAGGCAGAATCTTACGAGTTCAGTGAAAAATCTGGTAGAATTTTGGCAAAAAGGCTATGGCAGAAAGCACTCTTTAATGATATTTTAAAGATCTTAGATCTGAACGGGGTTATGCAAGAAACCAAAGATGGGGTATTAGAAGCTTTTCAAAAATGTTATCAATCCTTATATAGTGCACCAATAGAAGAGATGCTAGGGGGAATAGGGCTGTGGAATATTTGAAAGATTTAGAGACCATGGAACTTACAGAAATGCAAAAAGTACTGTTATCAGCACCTATAACCTGGGAAGAAATAGAAGCAGCCATATTAAATCTAGCTCCAGGTAAAGCTATGGGACCGGATTTTATCCCACTTGAATTTTATCGTACTTTCAGAAAGATATTAAAAAAAGAGTTAATAGAAGTTTGTCAACAAGCCTTCTTGTGTAATTCCCCAGATTCTTGGTCTGAAGCAATTATTGTAGTCTTTAAGAAAAAAGGCAAGAACAAAACGGAAATGGGGTCATATAGACCAATTTTGCTAAATAATGCGGACAACAAGGTCTATTCAAAGATATTGGCTAATAGACTGAATGATCTCATGCCTAGTCTAGTTTCAAAGAGACAACATGGATTCATTTTAAACCGAGACACAACAGACCACGTGAAAAGAATTGTTTCTTTTCTGGATTGGTCACAAGCTACAAATTCTCCCATTGTGGTAGCCCTGTTAGATGCAGAAAAAGCATTTGACAGGGTTTCCTGGAAGTTTTTATGGTCTATTTTAAACTGGAAGGGATTCCCTGGGGAATTTATCATCGCAATACAGGCATTGTATAGCATCCGAAGGCCGCAATTCGTATTGCAGGAAATCTTTCGGGTAATGTAGCAATAACACGGGGGACGAGACAAGGATGTCCTTGTTCCCCCTTGTTATTTGCTTTGTATATTGAGCCTTTTTTAAATAGACTAGAAAGAGAAGCAGGAATCATCCCGGTTCAGATACATCAGACAGCGTATAAGGTGTTTGCATATGCAGAGGACATTGCAATCGTAACATCAGATATTAAGGCCGTGTTACCAAAGATAGTGGAAGCAGCTGAAAAATTTGGGGGGTATTCGGGCTATAAATTAAACATTTCAAAAACTCAGCTAATTCATTCAGAAGCAGGGCGTCCAAAGGATATGAGGTTTGCATCCGAAGCCCTATATTTGGGCATTAAAATTGTTAAAGTTGTAGTCTACTGCCCGGGGTTCCTTATCTCGTTAGTACGACTGCGAAGGTCATGTGCTGTGGACGCTTATTGTTCCCCAGCTCCTTTCCAGACAGGGAGGCAAGGGCATGGCCTAACTTGAAAATTACTTCTATTCGAGTTGATACTTTAAGCAGAATGAAAACAGTGCTTCTCCAGACGCCGACCAGGCTCACGTCATCACAAGAAACGTATGATCTCCTAGTCGCAAGGACGACTGCAGAGATTCACTCAGTATTATCAACTAATTCCCCCATACATTTCGCAGAAATCCTGAATGAAATCTTAAATATTTCTGATACCAGTGGAGTCTCAAATGTATTTAAGACAGTATTTTCGATGGCATTAACACCATTCAAAGCCATACTGGGTATTTTTCCAGACTTCGTCCATTCGATTTTTGGAGGAGTTCCCCTCATTTTGGGACTAATTGCAGGAATCCTATTCTTAGTCCTTATATTTCGTTATGGCAAACCATGTCACAGACAAAACACCCGCGACAAGGGAAGAAACAATCCGAGCCATTGGATACCGGGACCGGATATCAAAAATCCTGGGACTAACCCGGCTTAGAGACCTGAACATGACTTGGTTTCTTTCATTTCGGCCGATATGGCAAAGATGTGTTTTACCTGTATTAAGGTGCATGCTGTGCGGAGAAGAATGCGTGTTGGACACCTGTCTGACGCTACAATCGGATGCGCCAATGGATGCAGAAACATTGTTGGGTCCGGTAAAGGCTCATGCATTGTGCTGCCCTCAACGGCTGCCAATCCTGATGACGGCATTCGTGGAAACTTCACCACTACGATTAAGGGGTAGTGAAGATCAAGATGAAAGCAGCATCGATCAGGTACAACCTTCTGTCAGCAATACTACTCAAAATGTCAATAAAGACAATCATGCACATGAATGCATGGTTACATCTTTTTCCGAGTTAGTGGAACTCTCACAGGAAGCTGTTGACAGCTTTTTCAGCAGTCTCAATGATATGATGTTCTCACCAGAGCAGAAATAATGACTCTTGAACAAGCTAGCACACGGCGTTCCCGACACCTTGAATTTGGCCTTCAACTTTAATAAAAAAGTAGCAAGATCAACTTTTCCTCCAGTCCACGGACAGCAATTTTTTTAGCAGCCCCAAAATATTTTTATAATTTTTCGGGACACTTATCTTCTGCTTAAAGTAGGAACTATTCTTAGAGAACTAATTTCTGTTTTTAGAAACTTCATAGACATTAGCTGCCCGCTGGTATGTTCATAAATATCTTTTAACTGTGATGAATTGGTCTCAAACTTTTCTTCTGTATTAAGAGCCATTTCATGTGTAATTCTCATATTCGATTACTAATAATGTATACATATGCGTGATTCATTTAGCATTATTCTACTGCTTGAGTGCATATAGTACATGTGATATTTTTTTCCCGTATATTACATAATTTCTAAATGCATTATATGTATTTTGGGGTGGTAAGGTATACACGATACTCTACAGTATGTTTTACTATGCCTAGATTTGTAAATATGGCCATAGTTAGCGTGGAGTGGGTGTGATGTATTCCTATAGGTTCTGTATCGATCCCCCTATTCCTGACCCTATTCTGGTTAACAAGCTAACTAGCAGCCATCCCATGATGCAGAAACCGTTATCTGATTACGCCAGACCACGGCACAGGAGCGCGTTATCTGATTAGGTCATAACGCTTGCCATCTAATTAGGCAAAGCAATATTCCTCCAGCCCCTGATAAGGCATACGGAGTTCTAAAAACAAATCAAACCTATGACAACCTGGGAAAAACCCTGCGGCCATTGTTTTGATTTCCCCGAGAACTTCAGTAAAAGAATGTGCTAACGACCAGCTCGTATGACATCCTTATTGACGTATCTATGTCCATCCTTACGTCAATCTCGGCACCTTACAGGTATAAATATTACCGATATTGCCTTAAGCACACACACGCGGTGGTGACGAGATCGGAGCAGCGAGACTTGCCGAAGCCCAGCAGAGAGCGAAGCCCACTGGCGCTGCCCCGCCTTCCTGACGCGCTGAGAACGCGAAGCTGCCCTTCTCCTGCCGAGAAATCCAGCTCCGGCGCTTCCGAGCAGCCCTCGCAGGCAGCTTGGAATATCGAGACCTCAGACGAGAGATACTATCCCTCAACCATCCTGTACTCAGGTACAGAGCTGAATCACCCCTTGCAGAGAATTCTTGAGTCAGTCACTTGGCAAAACAAACTTAACTTAAACTGCTACTTTCTATCTCCACCCACGTATTAGGCTTAGGTCAGGTACACCGGGGTAGGCGTGGTTAGAAGCACCAGTTGAGTACGATTAGTCAAATGTTTATAGGTATGTATCTATTTTATCCATTTTAAACACCATATGGCTTAGAAACCATATAAATGTTTTTACAGTATTATTTTATAATTCTGCTTTTATTGTATGCACTTTACTTAACCATAAGTATTGCAATAATATCGATTCATTTCTCTTGTACGAGAAAAGAGACTGATCAATAAATAACATCTTTTATTGAACACGCCCGTCTCTTCCTTTTCTCTACAATCTGGTGAAACTAAGAATGCACGTACTGACTGAGTAAAATAAGTTGTCTTTTGTTTTCACACGACTCTAGAGATATACTCTTGATTAGGGGAGAGCAAAGTTGTCATGTTCTATGGTTGTCAGAAACTAAATCCCTTCTTGTCTATCCAGGGAGGTTCAACTCCTCCTTGTCTATTCGAGAAAGTTTCTAGTGAACTCTGAGCTAGCTGGCAAACCCAAAACTTTAAGTCTAATATCAACAGTAGAAGACCTAGTTAACGTCTGGTCTAGGTCTATACTATTGGAGGTATTATTCCAATGTGCAGAGCCTATTGGGATAATAGGAACTACACTACAATTTGGGTTAGGTGATCAATTTATAACCAAAGTACGCTTGTATGACAATCCTCCTACTCAGGTGAATTGTGTTTTTTTTATCTGATATGTTTCTGATTTTGAGAGGTACGTGCCAGAGATGCCCTCTATCCCCCTTCTTTTTCTTTTAGCAATGGAGCCACTAGCTGGCACAATCTGCCAATGTGCTGAAATCACAGGTGTTCCTCTCCCGATTGGACCCGATTGGACACTCTACAATCTACTTATATGCAGATGATATCCTATTTAACCTTACAAACTTTCCCCGTTCTGTTCCGCCCCTTCTTCAAATCATTGATGACTTCTCTTTCTTCTCAGGCTATAACATTAATTGGGACAAGAGTGAGGCTTTGCCCATCTCTGATGGAACTACAAAGGCAGCTATATACGTTTTTCCTTTTCATTGGCAGTATTCATGCCTTAAGTACCTAGGAATTTTAGTCAAGAAAAGCTTGGAAAACATGATTACTGACAATTTAGCCCCTCTGCTTTCTCAAATGCAGTGTGATTTCGACAAATGGAAAATTTTAGGGCTATCTCTTTGGGGTAGAGTCCACGCTATCAAAATGTTCACTTTTCCGCATTTCATCTATATTTTAGGCATGCTCCCCCTTCAGATCCCTTTATCTAGGATTCTATCAATATATTCCAAAATTAAGACCTTCATATGGGGTTCAGCTGGCCTCGCCTTGCAATGGCAAAATTAAAAGCCCACCAATTATATGGAGAAATGGGTCTTCCATCCATTGAACACTATTCCTTCGCACTGCACATCTCTCAATTTTCTAATTTCTTGATACGACTAAATGATATTCCATAATGGGTTGAGTCATTTATCCACGGATTCAGGTCTCTCTCTTCTGTATGACAGTTGCAGTAGTCGTTCTGATCCTCAAAACCTGATTTTATCAGCTATGCATAAATTGTGGGAAAGAGGGCATCGTTTATTAGATTCAAACCCACGTATTCACAACAAGGCTCCCTTGTTGAATAATTCAGGTATAAGTATTAATGGTCGTATGTTATATTGGCCTTTGTGGAAACAGCAGGCATCCATTCTCCAGATCAGCTTCTTGACAATGGCGAATTCAAATCCTTCTCACAATTGAGGGAGGAATTTAATCTCCCTATATAACATTCTCTAAAATACCTTAAACTTAAAAAGGTTTTGAAGAGACCTTTGGGGTCGCCCCCTTGGTTGCCTCAAACATCTCCAATATTATCTTATTGGAATGTGTGGGGGAAACATAAAGGAGTGACTTCTTGCCTTTATAAAACATTTACGCCTAATTTTTTCTCACAAACCCTCTCTCATAATCTTCAACTTAAATGGCAAGTCCGTTTATCAACTTCTTTTACAGCTGTTGAATGGGATCAGATATTAGAAGGTCTTCACAAAGGAGTCCGTGAGGCAAGGCTTACATTTTGTCTGTTTAAAATTCTTCATGACTGGCTTTGGTCAGTGGTTAAATTGTATAAAGCTGGTTTACTTTCACACACTGATTGTTGGAGGTGTTCCATCTCTGGCTGTGACACAATTCATATTATTTGTGAGTGTCCAAGAATTACACCCTTTTGGAACTATGTTGGTAAATTATTACATTCTACAATGCCCTTACATCTACCATTCACATCTGCCAATCTCCTTTTACATGATCTTTGTCATTCTCCAAGGCTCTCTAAACCACACACCGTCTCTTACACACTGCATTGGCTAGAGCTCAAATTTATATTTTGCATCATTGGAAGTCATCATCTCCACCCTCTCAGGAACAATGGTTAGTGGCAATGATACAGATGGCCTCACATGAACGAACGATTTAGAACCTTTAGGATCAAGTTGATATATTTCTACAGACCTGGTTGCCTGTCCTTAAAGCCAAAGTTGATGATACTACTAACCCTTTTGTCTCCCCTAATACACCCAGTCAAGCAGACTAATTTATTGCTTTTCTTCTTTGTCCATTAAGTTCTTCCCATTATTCCTTGCGTTATCTCTCTCATTTCCTACATTAACCTCTTATTACTTTTCCTTCATTCTTATTCTTTCTCCCTTTCTCTTTGTACTCTGGCTCCACTTCTTCACATAATTCCTTAAGTTTACTTTCTTCTTCTCATTCAATACTTCTCTATTTATTTATTTAGTTATCTATTTATAATGTGCCTATTTATATAGTCCATAATTTATCGCTATATTTCACCAGCAAGGGCTATGTATCCATTGCTATATTTTATTCTTATAGTATTTTTAAGTATTTATTAACAAGTTATTACTGCCTTCTTATTTTTGTTTTCAACATGTATTATATTGCAAAACTTAATAAAAATGTAAACACAAAGAAATAGTATACAGCCTTGGTATTTGGTGTACTGACACTTAATTGCACTGACGCAGACTTGTTTGTAGAGCTTTGAGCACCATCACTCATTCTTTTACAGATTATGCACTGGAGGGTACCTCGGCAGTTCTGGATCCACTGATGTTGTACTCACAGTTGTCATCTTACTGATCTAAAACTTAGCTTAAGGTGTGGCAAAAAATATAATTGAAGGGTGCAAAAACTTGCCAAGGGTGCACTAGTATGTACAAATAACCTTGATTAGAGCCAAAGGGCACACAAATGTACAGAGAATGGACAGTGCTTGCTGACCTCAAATATTAGGATGTGAAAAACAGAAATAATGGAGAAAACTAAAAACCCCATACTGTTTGAAAACTACATTTCAAATGGTCAAGGAATAAACACTTGTTTATCAATCAATCTGTTAATTAATTAATAGACCACAACCCATGCATGCAGTACATTCAAACATTACCTATGAAGATACAGATACTCTAAAATGAGTTGGTTTGGCATAAGAAGTAGTATCAGGCCCTAATGGCCTATATGTTTTCCTTAAAAGATCAGGACTGGGTGGCGGTCGAGTTCCTGGCCACATCCCGCCCTCCCAAGGTATTTAAACGCTGTTAGGATCAAGCGCGCTGATTGAATACGATCTAGCTTGCCTCTGAGGCGGAAAGCCGGAGGCGGAATCTTTTAAACGTGTGCATTTTTATTTTATTTGTGGCATCATTCATTTTCGTTTGACTACATCTTTTTAAACTGTATTTGCTGACATCACTACCCACTGCGCAGCAGACTACGTGCTCCCGCAGGGGCCAGAAGTGATTACAGCCGCCATACTGGGTGGGGGAAAGGGTGGCGGTCAAGTTCCTGGCCACATCCCGCCCTCCCAAGGTATTTAAACACTGTTAGGATCAAGCGCGCTGATTGAATACGATCTAGCTTGCCTCTGAGGCGGAAAGCCGGAGGCGGAATCTTTTAAACGTGTGCATTTTTATTTTATTTGTGGCATCATTCATTTTCGTTTGACTACATCTTTTTAAACTGTACTTGCTGACATCACTACCCACTGCGCAGCAGACTACGTGCTGGCGCAGGGGCCAGAAGTGATTACAGCCGCCATACTGGGTGGGGGAAAGGGTAGCGGTTGAGTTCCTGGCCACATCCCGCCCTCCCAAGGTATTTAAACGCTGTTAGGATCAAGCGCGCTGATTGAATACGATCTAGCTTGCCTCTGAGGCGGAAAGCCGGAGGCGGAATCTTTTAAACTTGTGCATTTTTATTTTATTTGTGGCATCATTCATTTTCGTTTGACTACATCTTTTTAAACTGTACTTGCTGACATCACTACCCACTGCGCAGCAGACTACGTGCTGGCGCAGGGGCCAGAAGTGATTACAGCCGCCATACTGGGTGGGGGAAAGGGTGGCGGTCGAGTTCCTGGCCACATCCCGCCCTCCCAAGGTATTTAAACGCTGTTAGGATCAAGCGCGCTGATTGAATACGATCTAGCTTGCCTCTGAGGCGGAAAGCCGGAGGCGGAATCTTTTAAACGTGTGCATTTTTATTTTATTTGTGGCATCATTCATTTTCGTTTGACTACATCTTTTTAAACTGTACTTGCTGACATCACTACCCACTGCGCAGCAGACTACGTGCTGGCGCAGGGGCCAGAAGTGATTACAGCCGCCATACTGGGTGGGGGAAAGGGTAGCGGTTGAGTTCCTGGCCACATCCCGCCCTCCCAAGGTATTTAAACGCTGTTAGGATCAAGCGCGCTGATTGAATACGATCTAGCTTGCCTCTGAGGCGGAAAGCCGGAGGCGGAATCTTTTAAACTTGTGCATTTTTATTTTATTTGTGGCATCATTCATTTTCGTTTGACTACATCTTTTTAAACTGTACTTGCTGACATCACTACCCACTGCGCAGCAGACTACGTGCTGGCGCAGGGGCCAGAAGTGATTACAGCCGCCATACTGGGTGGGGGAAAGGGTGGCGGTCGAGTTCCTGGCCACATCCCGCCCTCCCAAGGTATTTAAACGCTGTTAGGATCAAGCGCGCTGATTGAATACGATCTAGCTTGCCTCTGAGGCGGAAAGCCGGAGGCGGAATCTTTTAAACGTGTGCATTTTTATTTTATTTGTGGCATCATTCATTTTCGTTTGACTACATCTTTTTAAACTGTACTTGCTGACATCACTACCCACTGCGCAGCAGACTACGTGCTGGCGCAGGGGCCAGAAGTGATTACAGCCGCCATACTGGGTGGGGGAAAGGGTGGCGGTCGAGTTCCTGGCCACATCCCGCCCTCCCAAGGTATTTAAACGCTGTTAGGATCAAGCGCGCTGATTGAATACGATCTAGCTTGCCTCTGAGGCGGAAAGCCGGAGGCGGAATCTTTTAAACGTGTGCATTTTTATTTTATTAGTGCCATCATTCATTTTCGTTTGACTACATCTTTTTAAACTGTACTTGCTGACATCACTACCCACTGCGCAGCAGACTACGTGCTGGCGCAGGGGCCAGAAGTGATTACAGCCGCCATACTGGGTGGGGGAAAGGGTGGCGGTCGAGTTCCTGGCCATATCCCACCATCCTCCATACAGGATTTAAGGGCGATGTCATTCAGTCCGCGCAGCGGGCGCGCCAAAGGCAAGCCGAAGGCGCGCCAAAGGCAAACCCGTCTGCGCCCGTCCGCGGCGGGACCGGGCCGAGGGCCATGACCCCTGTACTAAATGGTAATGCTGACCGTAGAGTCTATTCTGGTATGGATCTTCTACTGCTAAAGCCAGCTCCATGTAATAGCTGCCAATGCCACAACCCAGAGCACATTGTACAATCTGCTATCTTCACATGTCCCAATTGTGCCTCCTCTCTGCCGTTTATTAACGGCAAAGTGCGCGCCATTTCTTGTAACAATAGCAACACCAGCAAAATAATTATCGCACTCATTAATGTGAGATCTTTGGGTAAACATAGACAAGAAATTCATGATTTAATAACAGATAAGAACATAGATATGTTGTTTATAACTGAAACATGGATGGACGCGGAATCCGACCCTGATCTGGTGGTTGCTATACCTTCAGGATATTCAGTACACCGACTTGACAGACAGGGAAAAAAAGGAGGCGGTTTAGCGGTTGTCACGCGGAATCACTTCCCTGTTAGATTATTTCCATTTGTGTCCAAATGCTGTGAAGCATGTCAATTCTCCATCAAGATCACATCCTCATACAATCTTAAGGGAGTGCTCATGTATAGACCGCCAGGTTCGCGATCTATGTTCCTGGCTAATCTTCATTCGCTCATTGAATCTTTGGTGACTGAGGATTCTTTTATGATATTGGGAGACCTGAATTTTTATTTAGAAAAACAGAATGATGCGGATTCCCAAGCATTAAAGGGAGATCTGGAAAGTTTGGGGCTGGTTCAACTGGTGAACGCCCCGACCCATGAGGCCGGCCATACGTTGGATGGCATTTTTACTAACATACAAGGCATAGCCGTCCTGGATGTTTTACCGGTCACTTGGTCTGATCACTCCGTCATTCTTGGTGCTCTCTCAATTCCTACTATGCCCCCAATCAAACCAGCCTATCTACCTCAGGAGCCTTTCAGGGTCTGGAGGGACATAGACAACGTAGCTTTTACTGACTTACTGATTAAGTCCCGCCCTACCATATCCGTGGATCCGAATACAGCAGTTAAACAGTTTGTAGACTGGATAGATAATGCGGTGAACCCACTAGTTCCCCTTAAGACTATCTCTAGAAATAGAAAGGTACCATCCGCCCCATGGTTTACTGAAGAACTTAGGAAACAAAAACAAGAATGTCGTAGAGAGGAAAGACACTGGCGAAGGTCCTATGATCCAGTTAGTAAAATGCGCTACAAAGAAACACAACTAACCTATAAAAAATGATTTTAGAGACCAAGAAGAAGTATTTTGGTAATCAAATTGACACTGCCAAAAATTCCAGTAAACAGTTATTCGAAGTAGTCAAACATCTGGCAGGGAAATCGACAGATATTGCCCCCATTCCATCGCAGGCCCTCTGTGTCTCTTTGGCTAACTTCTTCTTCACCAAAGTTCACGACATTTACACTGAGTTCTCCACTATTGATAAAGCATCCCCAGCCGCATCTACCATATCCCATACTTGCACACTAGATCAATTTGAGGTGTTGCAGGAGGAACAAGTCAGGGACCTTATGGTGTCTATAAAGTCAGGATCTGCTCTGGATCCCTGCCCTCCCAGAGTTTATCTACCAGTTCTTGACACAATTAGCATGTCCATCATGCAAGTTTGTAATGTGATCCTTGGGTCTGGGATATACCCGAACATGTTAAAAACCACTCTGTTAAAACCCCTTCTTAAAAAGCCGTTTTTAGACAAGGAACAGCTTAAAAACTATAGGCCTATAGCCAGTTTACCTTATATATCCAAAGTACTCGAGAAGGCCATGAACATCCAGTTGGCGGACTATCTTGAGCAAAATAAACTGCTGGATGATACGCAGTTTGGCTTCCGAAAGCTCCATGGCACGGACACGGCCCTCATTAAAGCTGCAGATGATATCAGAACCATCAGGGATCAAGGTGGGGCAGCCATTCTCATAATGCTGGATCTCTCGGCGGCTTTCGACACGGTCGGTCATTCCATCTTGATTGACCGTGTCGGTAGTCTGGGCATTCGATCCACCGCGAGGGAGCTGCTCACCTCTTTTCTCTCTGGCAGATCGCAGGCAGTTACACTGGGTCCTTTTAAATCGCCAGAGCTTGCCCTGCCTTGTGGAGTTCCACAGGGCTCATCGCTAAGTCCAACACTGTTTAATATCTACGTGTTGGACTTGGCGAAAGTTATTAAAACCTACCAGATGAGCCTAACCTCCTATGCTGATGACACCCAGCTGGTACTTGCTATCAATAATGACGGGGATCATGTAGCGGCACAGTTTCAAGAGGGCATGCTGGCTATTAAAGATTTGATGCAAGCCAACTACTTGAGGTTGAACTCCGAGAAAACGGAGGTGGTCATTTTTGGAAAAATCACCCCACAGTGGTCACCGGTGTGGTGGCCTCCTTCGTTAGGAGCTCCACCTACCCCCTCCGCTAGGGTCAGAAATCTGGGCATCATTTTTTATGACAAGCTAAATTTTGTAGCTCACGCCAACCAAACGGTGGCGAATGCTCACCATAAACTCAGATTAATTAGGAAAATCATCCCCTTTTTGTCGGATAGCACAGGAAAAACAGTAGTGAGTACATTGGTGCTCTCCTCGCTTGATTACTGCAATGGTCTGTTTGTTAACGCACAAGCCCGGGTAATCTCTAAGTTACAAATGACCAAAAATGCCGCAGCAAGACTACTTTCCAAAACTCCAAAATTGAATTCAGTCAGTCATATAATAAAAAACTATCACTGGCTATCAATTAAAAATCGAATTAAATTTAAGTCACTCTGCTTAGCATTTAAAGCTATCCATAACCAAGGTCCTGGGTTTCTACAAACTCAGCTCTCCATCTATCGCCCTTCGAGACCACTGAGATCGATGTCATTGCATCACTTAGCGGTTCCACGCACTAGGACGGTCACTTGGGGAGACAGGCGTTTCACGGTATCCGCGGCCAGACTCTGGAACTCGCTCCCATTGACAATCCGAACTTCACAATCACTTCTTCAAATCCGGAAATTGGTGAAGACCTGGTTGTTTAATCAGTAATGGGTTCGTCTCCAGATGTTGCTACCCTCAGAAAAAATCCTATTTGGTATTCATAGCGCCAAGACGCCCGCGGGCAAATGTACGCGCTCTATAAGTTATATTAATAAATAATAAATAATAAATAAATAAATAACGTAAAATAAGGTAAGCATTTTCTGCTATGTATTGCTGAGAAAGTAAAAGACCCATCTGAAACAAACTGCATACTTATGGATATTGGGCTACTATCTTTTTTCTCTATTTATTTACTTATTTTATGATTTTATGTAGAGCAGACTTGCCTCACAGGTATAAGAGTGCTTTATAAAAGAGTTTAAACAGATCAGTAACAAGCGGGTAATGCAAAGAATTACTCAATTAGAAAAGATTCTCAAGGTACCTTTCGGGAGGAGAGTGCACATACTCATGACATAATATAGCAGTGAGGCTGAAGTGCTCCAAAGGGGGGCATGCTAAGTCATCGGGAGCTAAGCCAAGTGTTGTGTGAAGAGGCGTGCTTTGAGGCCTTTTAGAAGTAGTCCTGTCATGTGGTCAGGCAGAGGTTTGGAGGGAGGGAGTTCCCCGATTTTTGTGGGGCTTAGGGAGAAGGGGGGGGCATTTTAGGGGAAGGGATTGAGTGCTTCTTAAATCCCAGTTGTGCCTGAAATTTGCATTTTCTCAGGTATGAGGGTGAATTAGTCTGATGTGCTTTATCATTGATGCAAGCCATCCTAAATTAGTCTCACGCCTCTACAGGGAGCCACCCGAGGGAGAATAGAATAAGGGTGATGAGATCAAATTTCTGTTACAAAGTAGCCTGTCTAATGTAGAACTACTCTAAGAGATCCTAGGTGGATTTTGGGGAATGTGAGTCCAATATGAGATCTGGAAAGGACGAGGTGCTGGAAAAATCATTTTAGGTTCCGTTCTGGAATGAGGTGCCTCATTTTCCAAAGCAACCTTTGCTGTAGCACTCTTTGCTTTGGATGATACATGGCTCTGGGTGTTAAGATGTCTGTTGATCCTGAATCCTTGTGATTTTGTGATCGAATGATGGCTTGACAGCCCTCAGGTAAGGGATGAGTGATATCCAGTTTTGATTCAGTGTCCTTCTGTTTAATCTCTCTCACTCAACATAATCCCTGTGTGATTTTTTGAAGGAGTAGAAACACTGCAGACTTGAAACAAGCATGATAGGTACCTGAACTGAAGCAGTGAGAAAAGAGAGAAGTTAGGTAGAACAGCAGATGCGAGGGGAGTACGAGTGGGGTTAGGATTTTAGCTCTGAAATGTTTGGCAGACTCTCGGATGGAATTTTACTAGACAGGATATTTGTAAGAGACAGTACAGGGCAGTCGTAAAGATGAAGGGAGCAATAAGGCCTTATAACGGTGAGCATTAGGATGAGCATTTCCAAGTTTCTTCTGGTATCTCAGCTGAGGGGAGCAGAGTGCGTTATTGGTGCATGGCACATAGGTAAATGTGGTAAATCCAGTGAAGGTATGCTGGTGTGACTGTATCATCTGTTATGATTCATAACTCAGTTATGCCTGTAAAGTATTTAGGGGAAGGTCAGAAACAAAGTGATCAGTGATGTAGGTCATTTTATCACTAATAGATCATGCATTCAATAGACATGTAGTTGTATTACTAGAGAAGCCCAAAAAAGTCACAACTTATAAACTGACTCCATTCTTAAGAATCTGGCATTTTCAAATTTGCTTGGTGTAAAATGCCAATCATCTGATGCCCTAGGCAATATCATTTACAAACTGCATAGTGGTTCTCTTCTAAATCAGAATATGGTCAATATTTGATGTGAAAATATAGGGTTCACATTACTTCTGCAGATCTCAATTTAAAGAAAGTATGTTGATATAAACTCAGAGTAACCCGCTTAACCATTGCAGTGCCAAAGACTCTTTCCATGACTTAATCTTTTCTATCCAGCCCCTATAGAAAATATATTATTATTCATATTTTCATACCACAATCTTACAGATAGCACACAATTTCCATACCTTAAGCCATCACTTTTCAAATAACTAAACCAGCTGCTTCCTTCCAATTTGACTCTCAATGGCACTTCACTTGTTAAACTTGGAAAAACATAAAACTGAAATCATTCAACAACATTTTGAATTATGAACTCATACAATCTTTGGCAGGGTGGCCAAGTATGTTAAATGTGTGGCATGTTCTCTGAGATGCACACTCCATGATTTTGACCGCTGTCAAGGCCAACTGTGTCATTCCTGTTTCTAAGGCTAATCCACATGGGAGCCTACAATATTTAATTTGTGCTCTTGTGGAGTAGTAGCAGCCTTAGTAGGAGCCTTTCCTATTGACTCCAGCCCATGGCGGAGACAGGCACTATTTCCTCTGCCTGAGCTTGTAAGCCAGGATTAAGCGAAAGGCCAGCATGCTTGTCCCCAGGCACAAGCATAGAGGGGGGCTAGGTGCCTAACCTTTAGTGGCATCTCTGCTTGCTCTGGGTTCCATGGTCCCACAAATGGCGTTGTTTGACCTGCTATTATTGAACCAGCGCCAGGAAGTTTGGGGCCCCCAAGTCAGAAACTAAGCATGGGTAGGCTGTCCACACATGCCCCTTCCTTAGGGGGTTGAAATACATAATGCTTCAACAGCCCCCATCCTGACCCACACAGTGGTTTGAGAAGGTTTGAGAATGAGGTCGGACACAAAGTCACATGCTGCAGCTCAATTTTGTTTCTTTAAAGAGAAAATTCTTTAAAAATGCGCATCACTGGAACCTCTGTGCCAGCTTTCTTCATCTTGGGTTTGTTCTGCTCATTGTGTCCAGGCCTACCCACAAGGAACATTTCACCAGACCTCCTTGCCGCCACAGTGGTGCATTTTATAGTAAGTTGAAGTTTCCTGCTCCAACCTTCTTTTCTATCTGGCTCTGGGCTATCCTCTGCTGCTGGTGGGACTTATTACATTGCTCCTCTCCTACCAGCCAGAAGAACACCCTCCATGTTGCACTCTTTAAGCTCCAGAGCTGTATTGCAGGTCATATTTGGTCAGGAGAGTAGTGAAGTTCCGGCCTTTTCCTTTACTGCTCCTCAGTGAGCATAAGGTGGCCAGTGCCCCTGGCCATGGAGAGACCCATCCTAATCCTGGGATTCATCTGGAATCAAAGTCATTAGTCCATCTGTGCAGGCTGATCGGGTGGCTTCACTTTCCAGCTGAAAGCCTGAAACCGGTCCTAGGATGCTTGTTTCCAGTCCAGGGAGGACCTGGCTTGGCAGTTCGGGCTGGACTGTTCCCATGGGGCACAAGGTCAAGACTGATTTGCATATGGCTGGGTTCAAAGGGGAATGGCATGGTGATCAGAAAAACGATTGATTTAGGCACATATCTCTGTACTGGGGTGAATGCATGACATTGTTCTGCATTCTGTCCATCAGCTGTTGTTTTTGCATTTGTCACCCCCAGTGGGACGGGTATGCTCAGACGTGAGTCCCGTGCTCTCCATGCCACTGGAATCAAGCTATCCTGGCTGATGAGGGCTGAAAGACCAAAACCGTTGTCAGAATGCTTGTTTCCAGTCCAGGGAGGACCTGGCTTGGCAGTTTGGGCTGGACTGTTCCCATGGGGAACAGGGTCAAGTATGATTTGCATATGTCTGGGTTTAAACTGGAATCGCATGGTGAGCAAAATAACAATGGATTTAGGACCAGATCACTGGAATGGGGTGAATGTATGACATTGTTCTGTATTCTGTCCATCAACTGTTGTCTTTGCATTTGTCACCCCGAGTGGGATGGGTATGCTCAGACGTGAGTCCCGTGCTCTCCATGTCACTGGAATCAAGCTATCCTGGATGATGAGGGCTGAAAGCCTGAAACCTGTCCTAGGATGCTTGTTTCCAGTCCAGGGAGGACCTGGCTTGGCAGTTCGGGCTGGACTGTTCCCATGGGGCACAGGGTCAAGACTGATTTGCATATGACTGTGATCAAACTGGAATGGCATGGTGAGCAAAAAAACAATGGATTTAGGCCCAGATCTCTGTACTGGGATGAATGTATGACATTGTTCTGCATTCTGTCCATCAACTGTTGTTTTTGCATCCGCTTTCCAGCTAGGCTTCCTTTTTGCCATCATCACTTCCCAGGTATAAGGTCTTCACAGCT
Organism: Lissotriton helveticus; assembly: GCF_964261635.1. Classification (NCBI taxonomy): domain Eukaryota; kingdom Metazoa; phylum Chordata; class Amphibia; order Caudata; family Salamandridae; genus Lissotriton; species Lissotriton helveticus. The sequence continues at coordinate 1,772,451,059 of NC_136063.1, forward strand.
ATCTCTCTTTGTGCAGGGATTTTTTTGGCAGGAGGTCAAAAGTGTTAGGGGCCAGGCACCCCTGGCAAATCTTACCATGCTGCATCATCCCTCAACCCCTGGTACAACCGTATCCAGAATAGTATTCTGAGCCATTCCCAAATGGTTACTTTAAGTTTTCTCTAGAAAGAACTCCTCTGAGGGCCTCAGCTCTGCCCCTAGCTGAAATCACTTCATGATCCCTTCCCACCAAACTTAAAAGGTGAGAACATCCTCTGTTAGCTCCAGAGGTTGGCCCTTCTCATTTCTTCTAGTGGGCCTGGGTTGCACCACCTAGATGCAGTGTGAGAAGTTAATGATCAGATGTAGATTTCCTTTCCACCCTTTCCTTTCCCAAGAGCAGAGTAAAAAACTGATAATTGCTCGTTTTGAGTGGGTTTTTGTTCTCTCTGCTGGGGAACAGAGTACTTAACTTGGCCCAGAAGGGGGGACAAAAGCCTTGAATCCGATCATGAGGCAGAGACGTATGAGAAATCCTGAAGTCCTATCATATGTAGGTGTGTGTTATTGGAAACTGAGAATTCCAACTCAGAGTGGATGTTTCCCTAAGTTTGGTACCTTACTGGATTTTATTGGCTCAGGTGAAGCACAACTGTAATTTAACACATAATTTACCTGTATGTAGAATATAGGGAAAACACTGCAGATTTTCCCGCAAGCATTACAGAACAACTATATGACTGTCCACTCATAATATAAGCCTACCCCAGGTCAACACCAATCCTTGCAGAATCTCTTATGATACAGACTACCTGTGCACTAATACCAGGCTGTGCACAGTGGTGGTCTTCCCTCCGTAACCAGCACATGTGCACATGCATTTGTTCACATATAATTAGCCCAGTGCCTCTCACCCTATTTATTCATCAGCAATCTTATCTTAAAAGGCGAACGCTGACAGTTAGCATAGCCCAACCAATTACTGTAAATTTACCATGAGTGAGACTCAAGTAGTCATTATCAACATCATCAAAATTTTATTTCGGTTAATTTCAACCATAACAGATACATTTTAAAACACTTTTCATTTAAGATACAATTGATGCAGATATTTTAATTACAGTTCAACACGGTAGGGGCATTTAGATAAAATTGCAATTGTATGACCTATTCCAGCTATTGCTGTTAAAACGTATATGTTACAATAAATACAATAAAAGCTAGGCAGTTAAATGAGGCAATGTTTTAAAATCCATAGCATTTTCTTCCATGGATGCATCCAATGCTATTTGAGTGAAGGTTTCAAATATGCAGTTTCTTTGGTTGGGTCGTTTCAGAATCACGGTTTCCCAAAACAACCATAGATCATAATATGGAAGTGCAGAGTTCACTAAAAATGTTGACAGAAGTATGCGTAATCCTAGCCTATTATAGCTTCAGCCCAACTTTAGCTCTTATAAGGCTCACATTAAATAGGTATCTACTTACTCTGAAAACAATCAATTGTGAAGTATCTCTCTTCAATATTCGTTCCGCCTCACTACAACATCTAGTATTCAAATTTTTACAAACTGGCTTGATCCATTTTTTCCTAGGTGTATCATATGTGGGACAGAAGAATTGTATATGTAGATCATTTTCTTTAATATTGTTTGAGCATAATACGCACAGTTCGCTACTTTTACCATCATGATTATTGCACCATCTTGATCTATTGGCATTTGTTTGAAGCACCCCATATCTGAACTTCATGAACAAGGATTTCGCTAATTGAGGACGTACCTCGTCCAAAAAGGGTTTGAACGGTGCTACATCTTTGAAGAGAAGGAAGCTTGATGATAATGACCCAATAGAGGAGCTATGTAGCACGCTATTGTTGATATAAATCCAGAAAGTTGACTTTAATAATTTCTTACAAGCAAGTGTCAACTGGGATGGTTGTTCCCAGTAGTGAGATAAGCCCAACTTCATCATCCACGATGCAACATGTTTAAGCCATGGAATGTCCCTACTCTGATCAATTGTCATGATCTCTTCTTGGCCTTCCTTATAATGTGACAACTCTGAGGTTGACCATATCCTCTCCCAGAATAAGAGAGGTCTTAGTAAAGCATGATGGTCGGTGCGTTTAATGTTTAAGTCCATGACAATCGGAATGAAAGGAGTTCTAGTGGGGAGACTTAGTAATTTCAAAAAAAAAAATTCTCCCAATGTTAAATTCTTTTTGCAGTGAGGCCCCCATATTTCAACTCCATAAAGGGAGGCTGATTGTGCTTTGTATATGAATACCTCCAGGTCAGGGGACATTGCTTTCAAAATACTATCCCAATGTTTCTTTAAAATAGGGAATGAATTCTGAAGCAAAATTATCTTATTTTTTTCCAATTGCGGCTTCCAGGACAATTTAGTATCTAATGTGAAGCCTAAATGATTAAAACTTTGCACGTACTCTAATTTTTTATTGTTAAGCACTAAATTCTTTTTAAAAGATCTATGTGGGTTTACTGACATGTATTTGGTTTTGCTGGAATTAAATTTGAGGCCTTTCATAGTATAATATGTGTAGAAGGAGTCCATTAGACATTGCGATCCTTTTGGGGTTTGTGACATTAAGATGGTATCGTCAGCAAATAAAAGCGCTGGCACTACGTCACCCCCCAACTTAAGTGTGTCATTCTGGCAGCCATTCAAATAATTAGGGATGTTGTTTACGTACAGAGAGAACAGGGTGGGCGCCAGTAGGCACCCCTGGCGCACCCCCCTTCTCACCAGGATTGCCTTCGTGAGTTCACCCCTTGGGCCCCATCTTACTTTAGCGAAATTATCATTGTGGAGCCTGATTATTTGTACGAGTAATTCACCTGACACCCCTTGACGTCTCAACAAAACCCAAGGTAGGTTTCGGGGTACAAGATCGAATGCTGCCTTTAGATCTACAAAGGCATTATACAAATGACCCCATCTTAAGTGTATATATTTCCAGCATATGCAAAAACAAAGAGATTCTATCAAGGAAAAAAAGGGGGTGGTATTTATATTTTATTCTTTACAGTGAAACAGCAGTGAGAGAAACTCTCTTTGCGGGTGGCAAATAGAGAGCACCATGTCTTTTTAAAATACCCCTCACACACTAAGAATCCCTTAGTGTCATGCTTCATCATGGGGGTCTTCCCGTCCCTCTACGGGGCGGGGCGTGCTGCGACCTACGGACTACGCGGGAGCACTTGATTCGTGATGGTAGGCTATGTGTGGTGTTAGGGCAGGGATGGGTGATAAGTGGTATGGGTGTAGGGACCTAGATGAGTGCATACAAAAAGGTTAAAAATTCCCTGGCTAGTGGAAAAAATTAATTTAATGGATTCCCTAGCTGGGAACAGTAAAAAGGGGTTCGTGGGGTAGAACAGAGTATGTTAACTACCTGGTCGACATGACATGTTTCGTAAGCAGTCTCCTACTGCTTACTCCTCAGGACCTCTAGTGATCCCTACTAAAAATGCTCAATTCTAAATAAGTATGATGTGCCTACAATCGTAAAATCTAATAGCAAAAATAGGCTAATAGGTTCTGCTTCTGGGCTTGAGTCGTCCCACGATGAAGCGAAAAAATGGGATGACCTGTTGTGGTCCAGTTCTTTCACATGTTGTGTGCCCCATGAGACTGCATCCTGGGGATCAATATCTTGCGGTCTAGTGGCCGCTTCTGATATCGTAACGTAAATCCTACCCCTCGGCAGCTCCCTTGCAAGGCAAAGAGAGTTTCTCTCACTGCTGTTTCACTGTAAAGAATAAAATATAAATACCACCCCCTTTTTTCATTGATAGAATCTCTTTGTTTTTGCATACCTTGTTGGAGGGTGATTCTATCACCACTACCTCTACACTTTCTCAATTGTTTTTGGATCTATATTTCCAGCATAGACATGTAAATCTAAGCACTTGGTCAATCGTACTGGTTTTGATTCTGAATCCTGCCTGGAATTTTGAAAGTACCTTGTTTTCTTCAACCCACTCATATAGTCTATTTAAAATATGCCTAGCAACATATTTTTGTAAGATGTCAGTTAGACTAATGGGGCGATAGTTTACAGGATCATGTTGATTGCCCTTTTTAAAAATCGTAATAATTTCTGAACCTTTCCATGTTTTGGGTATCAGTGTTGCACAAATAATTTATGTATGGTCCCCAAACACTAATATCATGTTTCAGTAAGTCTCCCAGAATTTTATCAGGTCCGGGAGCTTTCCCTGGTTTAACTGCTTTGATTGCTGCTATTGTTTCCTTCAAGCTAAAATGTAAGTTGGCAATCTTTGAGGTAAGTGCCAAATCTTCTGTAATGGCTAGTGGCATGCATTCGGTGTCTGTATAGAGATGGGAAAAGTGGTCAATCCAGGTTTTGGCATCCAGAAAAAGGTACTTTGTGATATTTCCTGCCTTATTCCCCTTCGCTATTAGTCTCCAAAAACCTTACTGGTCCTTAGACTTGGCTGCACTAATCAAGTCTGTCCAGGTATCATCATCCCATGTTTTCTTTGCATTTGCAAGGGTTCTCTTGTATTTAATCCTTTTTTCCTAGTTGCAATTATATTGTTATTTTTGATTGCCTGGATAAATTCTGTTTTTGCTGCCTGGCAGTCTTTATTATAATAGGGATTTACCACTTTGTCCTGATCTTTTCTTCCTGTATTACTCTCCTTCGGTATATTGCTTATAACCGGAGTTAAAGCATCTACAAGGGTATTATGTAGATCTAGTGTTGGAATTTTGTCTACTGGTCGGTGAATAAAGGATGTAATAGTGTCTGCAAAGATGTTGTAGATGCATGACATAGACTGGCTATTCCCCAGAATATGAGGCCACTTTAGGGCACGTCGGTTGTTACTTAGTATGGTATCATCTGCAGTGATACTATTATCTCTGCTACCCAAAGGAGTGGAAAAGAAAGGTTGATACGCTAACGTCAACTGTAGGGGGTGATAGTCACTCTCGGTTCTAGGATCTATTTTTAAGTCAAGAACATATGACCAGAACTCTGTTGACACCAGTATATAGTTTCTATGGCTCCGGGAGCTGCCTCTACAAAATGTATATGCATTTGGTCTATCGGAGGGCAGGCGACTGTTGCAAGCTTTTAATCCATGGCCTGTAGTGAGCTTCATAATTTGTGCAACTGCTACAGTGCACCGCACTTCCCTATTACTTTCTATGGCTGGAATATTACTTGTCAAGTCTTCGCCCTCAAAGAGGTTGTCAAAGCCCACCACTGGTTCATAATTGCAATTAAGGTCTCCACCAACAATTACCCTCATCTTTGGCCCTAATGTGCTTAATCAAGCTGTTCTATTACTAATGATTCTTTAGTAGCAGGGCTTGGTCTATTGTAGATGTTGATTAGGTGTAATTATTTGCCATCCCGTGTAACCAGTTTTACACCAACCATATCCTGGGATGGTATATACAGTGGAATGATATGAATTTCAAGGGTAATCCTTATCCATATTACAAGGCCCCCTGATGGCCTACCTTTTGCTGATGGGCTGGCATTCTCACTAAACGTCTTGAACCCCACTCTATGGGGGATTTCTAATGACCAGGTCTCCTGCAGAAGGCAAATATCGCTCTGTTTAATGAATTCATTCCATACCATGTCTGTTAGGTTTCTATTTGGCCCTGCTATGTTCCAGGAGGCAAGACATACCTCCATCTGTTTGCTTGGTTCTACAACCGAATGTACCCATTTTCCGTATTGCCATTAGATGAGATTATCATGTTAATTTCCATTAACTGATCTAAGTGTAACTCTGAAGTAGACCTTTGAGAGCTAGATATAACCCCTACCCCCCACCTGCTTAGATGGTTCATGAATCCCGTTTACCTTTAGAGCACACTGTGGCACTTCTATATTCTGCACATACAAAGAGTGTGACTGGGCCATGTGGTCATTTAACTGGGAAGTCACAAAACCATTGTTCACTTTTTGGTGTAAGGGTTTTTGTTGTCAATCTAAGGTATCTATGATGATAATCCCTCAAATCCTTTTGAAAGTGCAACAAGAGTGTCCACACCATTGACACTGTTTCCAAGGGATGGTCTATAAAAATATCATAAGGGGAGAGGACAAACACAAGTATTTCGAGGGGAGATCTCCTCTAGCATGTTCAGTAAATTCCGAACCATCTGGGGCCGTCTGAAATGTATCACCAAGCAATCACCTTTTATATTCTTTGTGGATTCACCAACCCACTGTACCCTGCAAACCATAAGAATATCTTCAGTGTTTAATAGGTTGACTTTTTAAAATGTAATTAACCAGTCGACTGTTTTATTCCGTAGGTTACACCAAGACTCTTTCTGTTCTCTTCTTAGAACAGGGACTCCAGCTAGAATTAACACATAGGGACACGAAGCGGCTGGTAATTTTACGACATCAGTGTTTGGTAATAAGTCTGTACTTTTGGGACTATATGTTGCTACCAGGCCAGTGCGAATTCCGAGACCGTCAGGGACTGTTTGTGCAGAGTGTCTATTAACCAAACTCCCAACACACAGGCGACCAAGGTATCAGCAGTCTGCTTTGGCCTCCATAGGATGATTAAAAAAATCCTTCCACTTCTTCCCTTTGAGGCCAAGCAGATAGTGATACAAGGCTTAATCCAATCCCGCCTTGACTTCAGCAACTCTCTGTACCTTGGGGTTCCGGAGTATAGTTTGCAAAAACTTCAGCGGACACAAAATTGTGCAGCCCGCACTTTGCTGGGAGTCCCACGTAGAGTCTCGATAAAGCCCGGCCTAGGAGCTCTGCACTGGCTCCCCATTAGGGATAGAATTAAGTTCAAGACACTGTGTATCACCCATCAAACCTTTTGGAAAACCGGTCCAGAGATTAATCATTCCCTTATTATACCCTATTCACCTAATAAATCGCTCCGCTCTTCAAATGCCTTTTCGGCCAAAGTCCCTAGGATTCAGAGAGCTAGAGCAGGAGGCCAATCCTTTGCCTATAACGCTTCCAAACTATGGAATACTCTCCCCTGTCATCTGAGAACCAATGCCAATCTGTCGAGTTTTCGTAAACAGCTTAAGACCTTTCTGTTTAACTAAGTTCTGACTTTCCCTGGCCCGTCTCCCTGGAAGATACTGTTCTAGTTCTAGCGCCTAGACGCCTCAGGGGAGCTGTAGTGCTCAATAAAACTTCTTTTCATTTCATTTCATTTCATTTCATATGTCCTGTAACCCACCCTATAAGCTCCCCACCCTGTTGTTAGCCATTGTGGGGAATTTGTCATAGGGATATCCCTACCCGCATTGCTCATGTTACTCGCTGTGTCCTTGCTAGATGGAACCGGACCCTCTGCTTCTGATGGTAATTGTTTTGATGTTTGGTGTTGTGTAGTTTGGTGCATTCCTTCGTGAACACTAAAACAAACTTTGCCAAAACTGTTCTTCAATTGACCTAGGGTGATGTTCAGCTGCTCTATCTTCTTATCCAAGGAACTAAGTTTCTCGTTTATGAGTTCAGCAATCTGAGTTAGCATAACCCCATGTGCAGATTCTATAGACAATGTTATAATTCGCCCTATATTCCTGGCAATTGCTTTAATTTGAGGGTAATGCAAAGCCTCAGTCTGTGTGCTAACCGATTTCATAATTAACATTTGGACATCTATGTGGTGGTTTTGTTTTACCACATGACCAGCCCCCCTGGCTTTCTTTGCTTTTGATTTCCTGGGACCAGCGTTAGATCTCTTTTTTTACCCGTTGTTCTTCCTCCTTACACCCCTCTGTCGGTGTTAGTGCTCGCAGTCTAGACGCCATGCCTGGACTAGTCAGGCTATTTGAAGCATCTAGCACTACAGACAAAGAGGTAGTTGGTAAATCAGGTAGCGTGGAGACATTTAGGACCATTATTGTTGGTCTCAACTGGGTTGCTTGCGTGCTATCAATCGGTTTAGGTGAACAATTTTGTCTGAGTGTGGATAAGTTGGCAGGATCAAGTGATACGCGCCTTTCTGCTATTCTTGTATCTCGTGAGTTAATAGGGATTCAGCTCTGATAATAAAAGTGTCCAAGGTGGCAGCAGCCCCCTTGCGTTTGCCCATGTTGCTCATGTTCAACTCAAAGGTTCATATGAGCCGCTCCGATAGTATACAGCCTTTAGTACTGGCAGTTAGGCTTACCACATGATCTATCAGTAACCTGTTCTCAGAGGGGTAGCCCAGTCCGGTCTCTTCCAGTCCCTGACTGGCACAGACGGGCCCGCCCTTGGTCCAGGCTTTATCCGGGCAGCGTCACGAGAGGCTGCACTATAAGCGTGTTGGCCATGCCTCTTCCACACCCGCGGAAGCTATGGAGATGAGCGGTGCACTCTGGGAGTTACAGTCCACCCCAGAGTGTAAGGCAGGATGAAGCAGGTGTGGCTGTAGAAGCGGCTTGGCCCCTGAGTCCCTCGTCCTACCTGGGGTTCCTCAGCAGTGCGGTTACTGGCATTATGGCAGCAGGTAGGCTCTATCAGGCAGCAATGGTCACCTGCGCCACGGGGGGAGAGGCTGTGCTATAAGCACGTTGGCCACACCTCCCCCTCACTCGCGGCATCTGCGGGGATGAGTGGTGCACTCTGGGGGTTTCAGTCCTCCCCAGAGTGTAAGGCAGGAAGGAGTACCCTTGTCCCACCAGGGGTTCCTCAGCAGTGCAGTTACTGGCATTACGGCAGCAGGTAGACTCTATCAAAAATGGATAGTCGTTTTCAAAAAATCCTGGATGAAACTGATTTGCTACAGTGTTATTTACAGTGATTAGAAATGAAAAAAGTGTAGTCTGAAACACTGTTTAAAAACCGATTATTATAGTACACACGTATTTCGGCAGTAAGCAAGAGTTTCACTTGAATGGCTACAAGTGTCAGTCAAGTTATTTATTTTGATTAAAACCACTCCCTGTTTTGCTTTACTTATTAAGGATTCACATAATACATCCTTATCGTACAATAGTGCTCACTTGAGATTCGGAAGCAAAGGCCTCAACAAATTGGCCTGTTACAATAATTTAAATATTCAGCTTAGTCATTAGTATCAGAATTAAGACTCTCAGGGTCTGATTCATAAAAGTAAATTACACTTTTTTGAAAGTTTAAAGTGCTTGCTATTTACAAAGGTATCCTTATGACTGTGGAATCTCAGCACATAAAAGATAGGACAGGCCCTCAAGTTCTATACGGACATTAAAAAAAGCTCAAGGACTCTAATACTCCTATTCTATTTGCTACAGCCTGATATGGGTGTCCACTTATTAGCTTCAACGGGTGCATGAATATCTGCATCCTAAAGCCCCAATACATACATGCACCTATGCAATGGGTGATGAGAAGCTGCACTTAGAGGATCGGTCTTCCAGTGGTATCTTACACATCCAACTTTGCAGTCAAGCTCACAAGTCCAATGCTTTGTATCCAACATAGCCTGTGCCATGGATGGCAGTACCTGCAGGTATCCTAATTCCTCGATAGCAAAAGGAGGTAATATTCTCGAATGGTGATCATGTTGATTAGTATTGGCCTTTATGTTGCATTTCAAGCCCATGATTCTCTTCTCAGGGAACTCTGGTGAGTCTGTTTCCACCAAGACTATTCAGTGAGGTTTAGTTAGATCTACTGTATACCCACAACCGAGGTTTTTGTGGATTATGTTTCATTTCAGTTTCTTCAAAAGCCTTCATACCCGCCATTGGTAAACCCAGAGAATACAAAGATGACACTTGAGTCCAAACTTGCTGCTGGAAATGTGGCAATGCATGTGGTGACATTGTGAACATTGTTCGTACCTGTCCAGCCTACCAAACCTACTGGATGAACCTAGAATCCACGCTGTTGATACTGCAGGTAATAGGAACCACTGGAAAAGGTGCATAAACACTTTACAGGCTCTAGTAAAAAATATGAGTATAATGAACATTAAAAGGAGCTTAGCCTTGGGGTCAGGCTGAAGTAGATGGTCATGATGGCATTGCATAAAATTGTGATTTATAGAGTGATTGTTCATATACCTATTTTTACTGGCATGTGGACCTCTTTCCTTGACATGCCCTCTAGATGAGGATTGGTAAATACCCCTGAATGGTTGAAATAATGCACTCACAATATAATGTTCCCTACCTCTTCTATGCTCACAGGGGCCCTCAAACTAAACCTAAAAGTGGAACTATTCACGTCTCAAACAGATCAGCTTGGGCAATATACCTCTGCAGTAGATCAAAACGTTGATCATGGGTTCAGACTTTTGCCCTTTTTATAATATATGATGCTCTCACACATGCTCTCTCATTCCAATTACTTTCTGCTCATAGACTGTCTCCTTTCCTGCATAATACACATTTTTCAGGGTGAATGCCCCTTACACTCACATGCATATTTCCATGGTAGTGAATGAGTCTCCCTGGGTTCTTCAGAAGAGCAGAGCTGTGTAAATAACCTTTCCAAGACCCAATGTGGACTTTGACACTTCAATAATTAGTAATGTTGGACTGCTCTAAACTATTCCGTTCTTATTTCTTTTGTTAATATGTATTTTTGAGAGTAAGATCGAAATGGAGTTCTAGATCTGCTACATGGTTTTTCCATTACTTCAGAAGATCCTTCTATGATTCGCCTTTTATTGCTTCAGACGAGCTCATGTTACTTTTATTTCATGCCAGTTCATAGAATATTTTTTCCTTATGTTAACCTGTGTGGTGTAAAATTTAATTTGCTTTCCCATTTTCCTGACCTGAAATGTGTCATTGATGGATATTACTGTTTCTATTGACATTGTACACCAATTTAGAAGTAAAAGGCCTGATGACGAGTGTCTGACCGCCCTTGCCATGGACAGGTGACCATCTGACAATGTGTCGGTGGTCCTTCCTACTTGATTAAGATACGACCGCTGTGCAGGCAGTCGTAAAATGCTTTTTTATAATGTGGCCTGTGTTGCAGTCCAAGAAAACGGACACAGCATAAGCCACCCTAGAAAAAAGCAGTTTGTGCACAGGCACCATTTGTTCATGGATGTGTGGGGGAGCACTACATGTGCCCATCAGGACAATAAGCAGTGGCCCAGGGGGGCGGGGACCTGCTTGGGGCCCTCAAAGTCCCTTTCTGTCTGTCAATTCATGGCAGTGGAACCACCACTAAATTGCAAAAACCTAGGGCAACTCAAATATAATCAAAACATAACATTAGTTAATAAATAAGTTTGAAGGTACAAAAACACAATATTATAAACAAATACAAAAACAAGTTTTATTAAAGCGATACAATAAATATTGATGGTAAAAAATCCATATACAGTCGTATCAACATTCATTCTAACACCATGCCTCGCGATCAAGACAACAATTACATGGACATAATCAGTGACAAAAAAAAACAGGAAAATATCTTGTGTTTTCTCATTTATAGTACATATTTCATCCTAGGAATCTGATCTATATAAATGACAATTGATATATTCATGAATGGGTAGGAGCCTAATTCTTTTTAGCCACAATCAGTGGCTATGAACAAAATTGTATCTACGTGCGTTTCGGCAGAGGAGTGCCTTTATCAGGTACGCCACACATTAGAAATTCATTATACGTGTAAATATAAAAAAAAATAATATATATGTAGTAACCTCCATCTGCAGATGACTGAAAAAGCAGCATAATTGTATTGCTTCGCATCTGTGAACTCATTTGTGTTCAGAAATCCGGTTGCCCTTGTGATGGCCAAGAGGAAAAAAAGTGATAAAAGATTATAAATGAAAATTACATAAAAGTGCCCCAGGCCGATGGAGAACCATTAGGCCAGGAGTTACTCCCACGACCATAAATGCAAGAATCCTTGTCATGCATTGTGACAGGTTAAACACACCGGAGATGGAATTCAATGGTGCAAAAAATACATGCATACTATCAGGGTGGGTCAATGCAAATTTAGATGAAAAATACTAAATACCCGAATAGACCGGAGTCTCTGGGGGGGGGGGAATAAGACATGATGGAAAGGATTCCTCTGGAATGAGAATAACGAAGAAATTATCTATAAAGAATAAAGGAAAGGCAATGTGATACAATGCCTATCTACTGTATAATGAAATTTGGAAAATTTAGTGAGAGAATTTACCTAAAATAGTTGAAAATCAGTTGCCCAGAATTTACATGTGCCGGTTGATGCCATACATCGATACCGGTAACCTAAATCTGTGAAATTACCTAAATAAACACAATAGCGAGAATAAATAAAAAAGTGAAGAAACTTCAGAAAGATGTAGCTTTTAGACTATATTAGTTCATAAGGAAAAGAGAACAAAAACATTGCTAGCATTCACGTCAAGAATCTTCAATTCTATTAAGTACACGTAGGCAAGGATTATGCTTGTTTCCCTTTCCTAACTGTCAAACACATCAGCCAATGAATTTTTTTTTCATAACACAAATAAACTACATTTCCCATGCTGCACCAATCATGTCCCATCAGACCCTATTAAAGTCACCATCACCGTCCCATGAGCCTCTTTCTTTGCTCGAGTCTATAGTCCAAGTGCAAACATTCATTTGAATCCACAAAAATCCTCCAGCGTGGAAGAATAAACCATTAAGCAGAACTTCGTCCAGCTTCTTCAACCAGAAGAATGATTATTCAGCCTTCTTGTCTGAACCTGGAATAAATTAAATAGATAACCCGTAATCTCTGTTGAAAAAATACAATTACATACGGGTGGGTACTTATTGCAAGCAAACATTGAGTACAACCAGGTGGGATAATCCTCCCCTCAGTGTCCTTAATAGAATTGAACAATGCTTGTACATTTTGTATTCTTTTACAGGACCGGAGGCTTTGAATTAAGCTTGTTTAACGCTTATCAAACACCACATTTGTTATATCACCCACCTGTTTATAGTAAAATTGCTTAAACACAGACTCAAATGACCAATCCGCAGATTTCATAATGTCCTGAATAGTTGAACCCAACATAAAAGTCTTGGACGCCATAGCACAGCATACAGAATGTGCTCCAAACACCAGGATATCCACTCCAGCTTCTTGCATAACTGACTTCAACCACCTAGCTATTGTCGGCACAGACACAGGCTTAAATGGTTTCTGCAATGCGATCAAAAACTGTTTGGACCCTTCTGGTCTCAAAGACCGTGTACTCTCTTCATATGCTTTAAGGCACTTTACAACACAAAATGTATCATTGTTAGGAAAAGCATTCTACTCAATATTACTTGACATTGTTTTTGTCCTGCCAGTGATGGTAAAAGAAACTCTTCCATAGCAAATACTCAACCTGTAATGTCTAGAGCTTTCACGTCAGAAGGACATCTGCAGGCAGATAGACACAATAGCATAGCCAATTTAGCTGACAGTTATTTTCTGGATAATTGATCATTACTCTGCCATCTTTCAAAAAGGTTTACATCCAGCAATACATCCCATAAACATGAATATTTTGGTCTTGAGGGATTTGCCACTCTAATGCCCTTAAGCAACGTACACACCAATGTATGCATGCCTACTGGCTTTCTGTCTATCTGTGTATGTCCAGCGGATATAGCGGACCTGAAATTGTTGACTGAACAATATGCTAAGCCTTCTGAGGCTTTTTCAGACATGAAATTTACAACCTGGGATAACTCTGCCCCCACGGGATCCATGTGCTGGTCCACGCACCAACATACGCAGAATTTCCAAGCTGAGGAATATCTTTTTCGTGTGGAAGTGGCTCAGGCTTGTCTAATACATTCAGAAGCCTTGTTCGAAATTCCTGGCATTTCCCACTGTTGCCGGAAAGGCTCCATGCCATCAGGGACAACTGCCCTGACGTTACCATCGGATGCAGTTCTCCGTGAGGGCCCTGGAGCAAAGCCTGAGAACAAGGGAGTATCCTGGGGAGGGCACAGCTCATCTGCAACAATATTGGGAACCAGAGTTGCTCCCTCCACAGCCGTGTCCCCAAAGTCACCTCCGCCTGGTGACGAGCTATCTGGGCAGTCACTCTGGAAATTAGGATGAATGGGGGAAAGGCATAATTCAGGTTCTGTGCCCAGTTCTGGGAGAATACGTCCGTTGCTCTCGCCAAAGGATCTGGTCTCCAGCTGAAGAACGTCTACAGTTGTGTATTCAGTCTGGATGCAAAAAGGTCTATCTTGCAAGGACCCCACACTGTCTGTAACCATTGGAACAGTTGCGGCTGGAGTTGCCAGTCGCTGTAATCCTTCAGATATCTGGTATTCCAACCCAAGACAATGTTTGACTGTCCCAGAATGTATTCCGCAATTACTGATATCTGATGACTCAGGCAATATTGCCAAAAATCGTTTGCTATTTCCACAAGTAGCGGTGACCTCGTACCTCCCAACTTGTTGATATATCTCACTGCCAAGATATTGTCCATCCTGAGAAGGATGCAACAAAACACTTGTTTTCTGGGGGGAGAGGTCATATCACGAATGACCCTGCTAGCAGCTCCATGCAGTTGATGTGTGTGATAGTTCTTGAAGTGACGATCGACCTCCTGTGGAGATATCTCTGCAATGCACCCCCTAACCCTAACTGCTGTTTGACTCTATAACTATTTCTGGTTGAGAACCGAAGATGGCTCTGCCATTCGAGGCTTCTACGTGACCTAACCACCATTGCATCTCTTCCCTCGCTTCTTGCATTAGGAGAACCAGATCCGTATATGAAAGACCTTTGCTTTGATGTTGAGTCTTTAATCTCTGAAGGGCCCTCTAATGCAGCGGGCCCGAAATATCGCCCGTATTGAGGACGCCTATAAACCCACTATCCTTGCAAGTGTCCGGAGAGATACCTCTTGTTTGGATAATACTGAAGTGATCTCTTTCTTGGGATCCTATAGCTTTGACTCATTTGAGCTTTCTGTGAGTCTGTGACAAATCCCAGGAAGTCTATTGTTTGGGAGGGGGATATGGCTGATTTGGGTTTGTTGATCACAAAGCCCAGGTTTTGCAGAAGGGACATCGTCATCTGCAAATGAAGATTGGCCAATGATAAGTATATAGTCTAAGTACACTATCATGCAAACTCCATGTGCTCTGAGATTGGCTATGACCAACTTCATTACCTTGGTGAAACCATCGTGCTGAAGAGAGCCCAAAAGGAAGGGATAAATATTCCAACCATCGGTTCCTTCATTGAAACTGGAGGAATCGCCGATCAGGGGGGTAGTTGGAATTGCCAAGTAGGCATCCATTAGGTCCAGTCGGACAATCCAATCCCCCTTCTTTAATAGATCTGCCAACAGATGAATATCTTGCATCTTGAAGTGTTTGTAAACCATGAAATGATTGAATTCTCTCAGGTTTAACACCAACCTGTGACCACCACCCATCTTCTGCACCAGGAAGACGTTGCTGCAGAAGCCGTGAACCTCCTTGTCGTAATAAGCAATCCCGTGCTTCTCAACAAATCTTCTATTTCTGCGTCTATAAAAACATATTCTTGTTGGGAAAAATTGAGTTGTGTGGGGTATTCGCTTGAAAGGGTGTCTGACAAAACTCTAGGTGAAAACCCTGAATAGTCTGTAAGACCCATGCATCTTGAGACAACACCCTCCAATTGTGTATGAAGAATTGTATGTGACCCCCTCAAGGGGTACTTTACGTGTTGAGTATCTTCAAGTACATTCTCTTGCTGTCCAGCATCATGATGTTCATCCTCCTCATATCTCACCCTTTTTCCAATATGGATCGCTAATCCCACTCTTGTCAAAGATTAAGTCTTCAAGGAAGAGTATATACAGGAGGAGTCAGGGGGGAGCCAACCCACGAGCACAGTGCAGGAGGAACAACAATACTACTTAGCTCCTAAGCAAACCTGTAGTCTTTATAATTCCAGCCCATTCTTCAGGGTGTAATGAGCGAATTCTCAATATTTTATGGAGCATGTGCTCACTCCCTGGGCCGACCACTGTTGCAGCCCGTCAGGCGTCCACTCTTCGTGCTGCTCAGGTTAAATCCTATTTTTAGCCTCGGACGAGCAACGGGGCATGTATGCTGTGCATAGCCCAAATGTAGCCCAAAATCAGCCCAATTGGGCTACGCACATCATACGCTTCTTGGCTCCAGATGTAACATCGGGCCTGACAAGGGGGGCCTCCGACTGTGAGTGGTAGAACATTGCTTGCATTTCCATGCAAATGCCCAAGAACTGCACCGCTTACTGAAGGGTTACCTCCGCTCCCGCGGGAGCTAAAATTTAATCAACTACGGACCGCTCACGGGTCAATACAAACTAGCACTAAAATATGCATAGGCAAATGCAACTCCCGAGGCGGGGGCTGTAATTAGCAAGGAAACCGCCCACTCAGGCCAGGAAACACTCGCGCAGCGCGCACTACAATTCCAATAGCAGCAATTACAGCATGCAAGAATACACACATGCAAATAAGTCAAGCTTGTTCCGATAAGCGCGCGCTTAAGGAACAGCCGGATATGCACACAATTACTATAATGAGTAATAGAAAAAATGTAATAGCACTGATCTTTGCCATGAGCAGCAAAGAAAGAGGCTCATGGGACGGTGATGGTGCCTCTTATAGTGTCTGATGGGATATGATTGGTGAAAGAGCACCATGGGAAATGTAGTTTATTTGTGTTATTAAAAAGTTTTTTCATTGGGTGCTGTGTTCGACAGTAAAGAAAGAGAAGCAAGTATAATCCGAAGCCTCCGGTCCTGTAATAGAATTTACCTAAAGTTATTGTGAATCTTTAGCCTGAAATTTACATAGGTCAATTAATGGCGTACATTTGTAACAAGAAGCTAATTCTGTATGAGTACCTGTACAAACATATTAGCCGGAATGAATAAAAAAGTAAGGAAACTTCAGGAAGGTGCAGCATTTCTGCTATCTTAGTTCAAAGATCTAACAAATTTGCATGAACGCACTATAGCCTTACCAATATATATGACTGGAAAAGTCAATAAAGAAGCGAAAGTTCTAATAACTTACTTAGGAAGGTCCACTCAATGAACTGAACATTAATGAATCAATAGCCGAACGCCGTCTCAAGAGTCAGCAGCCGAACACCGTCTGAGCCCAAAACGCTGTGGAGGGAGTGAAACAATAAAAAAGGGGAACACCCACCATTGCCGGTCATGTGATGTGTTACATGCTAGACTGTATCTTGAAGCAGAATGCTACAAATGCAGTGGCCATTATGAGGGGACTGAGAACATACTGTACCCTTTCCAATGTATCTAACTATGGAAATAGGAGAAGAAATCTAGATTCTTATGACTTACTCAAAGGTGTTCAGTCAGTAACCTGGACATAAGGAATCAGCTGCTGGACAATGTCTGGGCCAAAACCGCCACGGGTCAAATGTCACGGGAGGAGACAGAAAAAATACAAACTGAAATTTAAAAAGGCAAATGCCAATCATGTGATGTATCACGTATTCAAATGTAACCAGAAGCAGAATGCTCCACTGGCAGTGGCCATGATGGAAAATTGACCATCTAACCAAGTAATACAGAACTCAGATGATCAGATAAGCAATCCGATATTGAACCAAAGAAAAAGGAGAATTAAAGGAAATAAAAAATATATTTCAGGGAATACAAAAGGTTAAGATGTTTTAAACTGACCTAAAAAAAAAGATGAAAAGGAAACTTTACAAATATCATCATACAAAAGGGGGGACATAACTAAGAAATTACATGGCATGAACTTATCTGCACCAGAACACAGACATGTTCAAATGGCATGGTATAGGACCCTATATCTAGAGACCAATGTATGGGTCACACATCTTACATGTATATTATAGTGTGATCAGAACTTGGAACAGTCTAACCTGCATTATAATGGATGGCTTGTTCCCATGCAATTTCTTGATTTAAGCTATTGGAGAAAGAATCTGATGTAAAAATCCTGTGTGCTTCTCTGCGCTTTCTTATTTCATCTGGATTGCATCCCGATAAGCCAATCAATGTCTTCAGGTGTATGCACTAGTTCAAGAAAATGTTTTACAAGGGGAGCAGCAGTTTATTTGGTACGGATGGTCAATCTATGCTCAGTGAGGCATGTGGCTAAGGATTGAGGTGTTTCCCCTATATATCCAAGCTCACAAGGACATAACAACAAGTGGTATACATGAACACGAAGTCAGAAAGGGATATCCCAATCCTTATTATCACTGCCTCCATTGTAGAGATTAGAGTCCGACCGTGCCCCAAAAGTCTCTTAAGCCTTTCAGAGACGGCAGTCTCCCCCCTTACATAATCGATACAAACGCTGGTATTGTAATCCGGCGGTCATACCTATGGCCTGGGTATAGGGGGTACCAATGGTCTGTTGGTGGTGGTCCGCCCAACATCAAAATGAGGGCCATAGAGTGAAATTATATGAATTATTTGACACTAAAACAACAAAAAACAATCAGTAGAACCGGAGATTAGTAATTTCTAAGATTTAGGTCACTATCGAGTCCAAAAGCAAAAAGCGTTACTCACGGTTATCTAGTCGCGCTAGACTGTGGCAAAGTCACAAATTCAGGCCAACAGTGGTGGAGTGCATGTTGGATACAGGGACGAAGATAGTGAAATTGAAAAAAATTAGCTTCTCAAAGTCCAGCCGTGAGGAGAGCATCATGGATGGTTGTCGCTGTAGCCTGAAGAGCAGGCCAGGTATCACAGATGAAAGTTGCTGTAGCACAAAGACGTTGGGCCCGATTACCAAAGGTAATTTTAGGTGGTTGGTTTAGACCAACATCTAAGTTTATGACTTTTGGAATTCACAAAAGGCTTTTACGAGTAGAATCGTTACATCTTCACTCTCAGGCAGAGACCAAATGTCTAAAGTTACCTCTGTGAACCTGGCCCCTTGTCAGAAGTCATGGGCAGTCATTGATGAAGTTTTGCATTAGAGGTCACTGTGGGCTGTTGTTGCTAAAGCGTGAAGTGCAGATCTCATGTTGCCGGTCATCTCTGGTGGTTGCTGTAGCGCAAAGAGTTGTGTCCACTGGAGATTCACGTTAGTGGATGTCACGGGCAGTAAGATCTTGGGACTAACTGGCCAGTTTGCGGTGTCAAAGACCCCAAAATGGTTTCTCAGTTTTCTTCAGAGGAATGCACTCTGGTGCCAACCAAGGGGTAAGTACATGGGATTGTGCCTCTTGGGGTTTAGGGACTCACTCTAGCAGAGACAAGCATGGCTAATGTCAAGTTACAGGTCAAGGAAGATCCAGTTGCATCCGGTCAGCTGAGCAGTTGCAAGTAAGCCTCTGGAGATTGTTGTGTCCCAGTAGCTCAGAACAGGAGGTCAGCCAGCTGACCCTTGGAGTCACTCTGCCTGGGACGAAGAGAGCAGGTCCAGTCATCCTTCTCAGAGAGCAAGGCAGTCATCTGTCAGCAGGCAGTCTTTCTTCCAAAATATCCACCAGTCTAGGAGTGTACTGAGGAGTGGGTCTGGGGTTCCTATTTCGACACTTGGTGGCAGCTTTGCCGTGGAAGAAACATCTGGAGTTTCCGCTCCCTCAAAGATGGTTCTGGAATTTCCTACCTCTGTACCCAGGGTTCACAGGGTCTGGGGTCTAATGTGTTCAGCTGGCTGTCCACCAACCAATTAAATGCAATCACAACAAAACTGAGATTGTGTTTTTTGGCCTCACTTTGCCAGATTTTTGGAGGACCTTTTCACTTAAAGGCACCACCCTCCTTGGCCCTCAACAGAGCATGGTAAGGTATGGTAAAGAATTTAGGAATCAAAATTGACAGTGCCATTACCACAAATTCATTCAATGGTTGACTCTTGTTGTGGGCTGTTCTGCTCCTTGAAAAATGTTTACATCTTCTCTCTGCTGAAGTGAAGAAAACAGTGATTCAAGCACTGATAACGTCCAGACTTGACTATGGAAATGCACCATACTTAAATCTTCCAGTTTATCATCTTACTAGACTTTAAGTGGTTCAGAATAGAGTGGCTCAAATTCTTAAGCTTTCCCCAAGAACCTATAATGCCTTGCATCTGACAGTTCGTTACTAGCTCCATAAAAAAAGAGGATTCTTTTTTAAACACTGGTTCTGGCTCATTAAGCAATACCTCCACCATGCATCAATTGCAGTGTGCGCCATCTAACCGCAGCCACAAAACAAGTTTCTTTTAACAACAATACCACCTGGGAACTAAGCCAGTTTTCCAAATGTAATACCACTGGAGTGATCTACTTGATCACCTGCACATGTAATTTGCATTACGTGGGAATGATGACAAGAAAAGTGAGTACTCGCATTGTGGAACATAGAAGCAACATCCGTTGCAAACGTGCAACCACACGAATGACGAGCCACTTTATCGAAAAACAGCATACACCCAACGATCTAAGGTGGGTAGTATTAGAGTACATCAAGAACAAGAACAATCTTGAGAGGACAATACATGAACGTGAACAGCGGTGGGTGTTCAAACTCCACATTGATACACATGGCCTGAACGATGACATACCCTGGGGCGCCTTCTGTACCTAGAGATAGGCATCAACCAGAGGGTATGGGACCCTTACCACATCAGGATGATGTAGTCTTTCGAAAGTAAATATGTGTCCCATCCTACTGAACAAAAAGAACATAAAAGTAACATGGATAACTATCTCTGATGCACCCCAAATGCACCTGTTGCATTTCAAAAATAATTAATTTAAAAAATAACTAATTAAAACGTGGTTTGTTATTTACATTGACCTGTTTTCTCAATTCATCATGAACAGAACAACTGGTTTGTAACCACTTTCACACTTGCCCAGGGGCTGCGGCCATTTTGTATACACCGCCGCGGTCTAGTCTTGCCGTGTGCTCCACGCTGCAATACTGAACGCGGGAGAGTGTTAAGATGCAGTCCGGCGGGGAAGCAAAGTAGGTGTTCCAGCGCGGCGTCCCCCAGTCAGAAGTAAGTGGAATCTCTCTTTCCTTACAGGTGCCGCGAAACACGGTTGTGCAGACGAGCCTGAAAACGCTCGTAATTAATGCAAACTGAGACTTTTTGTTAAACAAAAAGTAACGAAAACCGACTTTGTGTTTGCATTTCATCCTCAAACGCTAGGAGTATTTCAAAGGGAGACACCGCCCCCCCAGAGACCATGGAGTGCAATTAGGCACTTTTACAAGTAATTATTGAGTAATTAACTATTCTATGTTATGTGTGTTAGATAGTGTGAGTGTGTTTTTACTGTCATATTAAGTCCTGTGTTGTTTTTCTGTGTGAATTCACGCCACAGATCACCACGAGCATTACTTTCTCAGCACATCACTGGACCCTGAGAGTTTGCACGCATCGATATGGAGCAAACAATCACCCATATTTTGTATGCAGCATGAAGGAAGTTGTATACCCCGGAGAGAGGGTATTTGTACCACTAATATTTTTTCCTTATTATATTACAGATATACTACGAAGAATAGAAATCGTATGTATTTTCACGCATGCTTTTATTAGTAGCAGCGTCCACCTATCCTTTAATATTTGTTTTCCTATTTAGGTTTAAACAGGAGTGGCATACACAAGGCTGGTCCCTGTGTGGTCCTGAAGAAAAGCTAGGGGAAGCTTGAAACATGTCAACCGTAACACTGATCCCATCTCCATTATAGGCTGGGATACAGTTTTCTACCCCATTTTTAGGTCTCGCCTGTCGATGCGCATGCGCATCGAGCTTGCGAGACTATTGCGGCTTAACCACTCTTTAACTAACAAGCAAGGAATCGTGGCGATTCCTTGCAGTGCCCTTGACTTTTAAGCTCAATGCGCATGTGCATTGAGCTTAAAAGCGCGTGCACATCAGTTCCCTCAGCCGCAATCGCCGTCTGTTCCCTCAGCCGCATTCCTCCGACACCTTTTGAAGTGAAGCTTAGCTTCACTTCAAAGGCCCCGGCTTCTTCACACCCACATGCCGCTCTCCCCGCTCCGCCCCCTCCCCTGCCCGCCGTGTGCATTTCTCCTACACCCCCTCCCCACAGCAATGCCCTCCGTCTGTTTTACAATTTGAAGAGGTAATCGGAGTCTCAAAGAGATAAGAGGGATATTTGGATCCATGTCTAGTGGTGAGGAAAAAAAGAGAATTGATGTCAGCGCATGCCAGTGGCGCCGCTATAGGTTCCCTCGTCTCCTGTTTCCTCCTCCTCCTCCAATCTTGCAATGATTTCTCTCTCTTAAGCTTCTCCCTTGTGTGTAGAGTTCATCTCCCTTCGGGTTCTCTCTCTCCTCTCGACCATCTGTTTCTCTCTCTCCTTTTCTCTCTCCTTTCCGCTTCTCGTTGGTCAACGATTCACTACAACCCGCTCCTCTCACACACAGGATCGCCTCTAGCTTTAGCTGCGTTCCTTTGTTTCTCACACTTGTGTGACCCCTCCTGCACTCTCGGGCCCTGCCATTCACTTCCCTCCCCCGCCTGTGTTTTTCCATAACTTCTCACCAGCAATGCTTTTCACCCCTTTTCCTTTCTGCTCCTGTTCTCACGCTCCCTTCTCCGCTATCCCATGGATCTGACACCCCCCACCCCCCCCCCCCCTCACCTTACTCCATACTTCAGCCTCCCCCTGCACACACACAGCTATGCAGTTTCAACTTTGCACCCGCGAGATTCCCCCGCCCCCAACCCGATATCCCCAGAACACCCTTCTACCCTAGCCCCTTCAGGGGTTCACACATCTCACGTGCTTTTTAACCTCACCCCTCGCCCCCCCCAATGCTCTACCTATCTCCACTCTCATTCTGCCCGCTGTCTCGTTCTCTCTCTGTCTCCACTCACAGACGCGTCTCTGCAGCCCCCCCCCGTGTTCCCTAACACTCTCCCCACCCTATCTGGGAGTTGTTCTTGGCAGCGGCGGCTGCAGCTGAATTGCAGGAATACTTTCCTTTATTTAGGAGCAGCCAGGGGTTGGGAGCGCAGCTTCTCACATCTGGAACTCATTGGCACCCATTTGGACACAATGTGTTGCCCATATATATATATTTTGTTGTTTTTTTTAACTCTTTATCGGCCGCGGGCTACGAACGTGAAGCCAAGAGCCACGTGTCCGGGAGGGCGCGGGTCAGAGGTCAGGCCGTCTGACTGTCCTGTGATATCACTGAAAGACGCTGTTTGTATATTTCTTTGTGTTATTTTTGTCAACTTCCTCGTAATATAGTGGTACAATTTTGAATTTAGTGAACCAGGTCTCCCTTGGAGCAACAGGGAAGTGGGGAGTTTTAAACTCGTCACCCTGCAGAACCGAACAAGGGGCCCTCATCCGCCATCTTAAAACCTGGTCATGGGTCAGTGCCATCTAAACTCAATGTGGCCCGCTACCAGCATCCCGTCATGTCCTATTATTCTCACTAGTACATCAGTCTGGTTTCATTGTGCACTCAGGTGCATGGCGTTCACTAGTACATCACTATGTTTTTTTTGTATCACAATCAGGATGCCTCACCCTCAACCCCTCACCCTCAACCCCTCACCCTCAACCCCTCACCCTCACTCACCCTCAACCCCTCACCCTCACTCACCCTCAACCCCTCACCCTCACTCACCCTCACCCTCACTCACCCTCACCCTCACTCACCCTCACCCTCACTCACCCTCAACCCCTCACC
Source organism: Lissotriton helveticus (assembly GCF_964261635.1). Classification (NCBI taxonomy): domain Eukaryota; kingdom Metazoa; phylum Chordata; class Amphibia; order Caudata; family Salamandridae; genus Lissotriton; species Lissotriton helveticus. Next base: position 1,772,474,644 of record NC_136063.1, read on the forward strand.
CTCACTCACCCTCACCCACCCTCAACCCCTCACCCTCACTCACCCTCACCCTCACTTACCCTCAACCCCTCACCCTCACTCACCCTCAACCCCTCACCCTCAACCCCTCACCCTCACTCACCCTCACTCACCCTCAACCCCTCACCCTCAACCCCTCACCCTCACTCACCCTCACCCTCACTCACCCTCAACCCCTCACCCTCACTCACCCTCACTCCCCCCTCACTCACCCTCACTCACCCTCACTCACCCTCACCCTCACTCACCCTCACTCACCCTCACCCTCACTCACCCTCACCCTCACTCACCCTCACTCACCCTCACCCTCACTCACCCTCACCCACCCTCACTCACCCTCACTCACCCTCACTCACCCTCACTCACCCTCACTCACCCTCACTCACCCTCACTCACCCTCACCCTCACTCACCCTCACCCACCCTCACCCTCACTCACCCTCACCCACCCTCACCCTCACTCACCCTCACCCACCCTCACTCACCCTCACCCTCACTCACCCTCACCCTCACTCACACTCACCCTCACTCACCCTCACCCTCACTCACCCTCACCCTCACTCACCCTCACCCTCACTCACCCTCAACCCCTCACTCACCCTCAACCCCTCACTCACCCTCACTCACCCTCAACCCCTCACTCACCCTGACTCACCCTCACCCTCACTCACCCTCAACCCCTCACCCTCACTCACCCTCACCCTCACTCACCCTCAACCCCTCACCCTCACTCACCCTCACTCACCCTCACTCACCCTCAACCCCTCACGCTCAACCCCTCACCCTCAACCCCTCACCCTCACTCACCCTCACCCTCACTCACCCTCACTCACCCTCACTCACCCTCACTCACCCTCACTTACCCTCACTCACCCTCACTTACCCTCACTCACCCTCACTCACCCTCAACCCCTCACCCTCACTCACCCTCAACCCCTCACCCTCACTCACCCTCACTCACCCTCACTCACCCTCAACCCCTCACCCTCACTCACCCTCACTCACCCTCACTCACCCTCACTCACCCTCACTCACCCTCAACCCCTCACCCTCAACCCCTCACCCTCAACGACTCACCCTCAACCCCTCACCCTCAACCCCTCACCCTCAACCCCTCACCCTCACTCACCCTCAACCCCTCACCCTCACTCACCCTCACTCACCCTCACCCTCACTCACCCTCACCCACCCCTCACCCTCACTCACCCTCACCCACCCTCACCCTCACTCACCCTCACCCACCCTCACTCACCCTCACCCTCACTCACCCTCACCCTCACTCACACTCACCCTCACTCACCCTCACCCTCACTCACCCTCACCCTCACTCACCCTCACCCTCACTCACCCTCAACCCCTCACTCACCCTCAACCCCTCACTCACCCTCACTCACCCTCAACCCCTCACTCACCCTGACTCACCCTCACCCTCACTCACCTTCAACCCCTCACCCTCACTCACCCTCACCCTCACTCACCCTCAACCCCTCACCCTCACTCACCCTCACCCTCACTCACCCTCAACCCCTCACCCTCACTCACCCTCACTCACCCTCACTCACCCTCACTCACCCTCACCCTCACTCACCCTCACCCACCCTCACCCTCACTTACCCTCACCCACCCTCACCCTCACTCACCCTCACCCACCCTCACTCACCCTCACCCTCACTCACCCTCACCCTCACTCACACTCACCCTCACTCACCCTCACCCTCACTCACCCTCACCCTCACTCACCCTCACCCTCACTCACCCTCAACCCCTCACTCACCCTCAACCCCTCACTCACCCTCACTCACCCTCAACCCCTCACTCACCCTGACTCACCCTCACCCTCACTCACCCTCAACCCCTCACCCTCACTCACCCTCACTCACCCTCAACCCCTCACCCTCACTCACCCTCACTCACCCTCACTCACCCTCACTCACCCTCACTCACCCTCACTCACCCTCAACCCCTCACCCTCAACCCCTCACCCTCAACCCCTCACCCTCACTCACCCTCACCCTCACTCACCCTCACTCACCCTCACTCACCCTCACTCACCCTCACTCACCCTCACTTACCCTCACTCACCCTCACTTACCCTCACCTCACTCACCCTCACTCACCCTCACTCACCCTCAACCCCTCACCCTCACTCACCCTCAACCCCTCACCCTCACTCACCCTCACTCACCCTCACTCACCCTCAACCCTCACCCTCACTCACCCCACTCACCCTCACTCACCCACCCTCACCCTCACTCACCCTCACCCACCCTCACTCACCCTCACCCTCACTCACCCTCACCCTCACTCACACTCACCCTCACTCACCCTCACCCTCACTCACCCTCACCCTCACTCACCCTCACCCTCACCTCACCCTCACCCTCACTCACCCTCACCCTCACTCACCCTCACCCTCACTCACCCTCAACCCCCTCACTCACCCTCAACCCCTCACTCACCCTCACTCACCCTCAACCCCTCACTCACCCTGACTCACCCTCACCCTCACTCACCCTCAACCCCTCACCCTCACTCACCCTCACCCTCACTCACCCTCAACCCCTCACCCTCACTCACCCTCACTCACCCTCACTCACCCTCACTCACCCTCAACCCCTCACCCTCACCCCTCATCCCCACCTCACCCTCAACCCCTCACCCTCACTCACCCTCACCCTCACTACCCTCACTCACCCTCACTCACCCTCACTCACCCTCACTCACCCTTACTTACCCTCACTCACCCTCACTTACCCTCACTCACCCTCACTCACCCTCACAACACATATTGTGTTACAATAGGTGTCACATTTGCGAAAGATAAAACTATCTAGATATGTAGCATAACGACCAGAGCTGCCATATAAGTCACGTAAATACAAAACATGTTGCATTCCAAATGCTATAGGTGTCACTCATCCATTTGCAAAACGAAAAATGTCAAACTCTTCTATTGCGAGACCTATTGCATTTTCAATGCTTGTTAAACCATACCAACCTAGGAGCAAGAATAAAATTTGTTTAGGCCCACTAGCACGGTATTTTCAAATCACCTACACCCACTCCACTACACTTTGCACCACAAATAGTCCTTCACAATATACTGCTCCTACGTAGTTCGCAAGTCGTAGCACGCCCCAAATCGTAGAGGACTGGGATGGCCCCAATGATGAAGCATGTCACCGTGGTGCAACCCCAGTGAGTGAGGGGACTCTAGAAAGAAATATTTCTTTCTTTTGGGCTTTGTCTGACCACATTGGCCGGTAGCCCTGTCACAAGCTAGGTCTCAGAACCCAATACCTCGGGCTCTGTTTTTCATGATACGTCTTTAGAGGGTGACACAAGCACTCACACATTCACTCACAGATTTATGCAGGCACTAACAGACATACTCATAGAGCCACACATAATCTCACATACCCACAAATCCACTCACACACCCATTCACAGACCCAGACAGATACTTTTATACCCACTCACAGACCCACAAAACCATTCACCAACTCACAGACCCACTCACACAGTGACTCAGAGACTCACTCATACACTCAAACACCAACTCCTAGACCCATGTAGGCACTGTCAGGCCCACTCACAGAATCACACAGGCAGCCACACACCCATTGAGAGATTCATACATAGACTCATAGATACACTCACATATCCATACAGGTACTACAAAATCATCTAACAGACCCACACAGGTGCTCAGAGGCCCACTCATAGAGCTATGAACATACCACACACCCAGTCACATATCTATGCAGGTACTCATATACTGACGTAGAGACCAGTACATACACTTACACACTCACTTACAGATTTGTACATGCTCTATACACCCAGCCACACACACAGTCCCATTCACAAACCCATATAGGCAGTCACACATCCACTTACTGACCCACACAGGCACCCAGAGAGCCGAAAAGGGTGACTATAGAAAGAGCCTTTGTTTTTATGGTGTGTAGATGATAACTACACAGAAAACAGGACGCAGTCTTTTAAGTTGTTTACTGCCCATATCAAAGTGGAAATTGTTGCACATTGATCCTCTATTGTGGTCTCTGAGGAATGTAGAAATACTTTTATTGACATGTTCCCTGGATTTGTCTATAGACAGAATTCATTTGACCACTTCCACTTTTGCCTTTGGCAAATGTTGGACAACATCTAGGTAGTGTGTGGGAAAAGTGCCATTAATTTACCAAAGGTATCCTACAATAGGATTTCCAGTCCAACCCCTGAAAGCTGCCGATTCCGATCTGGGTCGGAAGGGCACTGAAAGCGATCCGGCCGGAAAAAGTTTGAGCCATACGTGTTTTTTCTGCCCGACTCGTACACCAGTACGCGCAAGCAAGTACGATGCGAGCAATGCGAAATTCACCGACCGAGTCGTTTCCAGGACCGAACCGCTCCGTACAACTCATCGATAAGCTGACCGTGCTGTGCAATGAATGCAAATTACGACCAAACCAGTACGGTGCACTCGTCGGACAACTGGTGTGAGCCGAAGTGGCCGGCTTGCCTTTGGGGGTCCGCATAGGACCCCCTGTCACCCACCACCTTAGGACTCGGACACAGGGGGAGGCCCAAGGATCTCCCCAACACAGGCATGTACGGTGCGGATGGTACTGACGTGTACCATTGTAGGGGGCGCCCTTGTGCGGGACATACAAATCAGTCAATAGGAGCACATGTACGCATTGTACGACCGACTCCAATTGACTTCTATGGGAGTCCAACCGAACCGAGTCCGACAGCATATGGCCGCATCGTACTCAGTCGGTCAGACTGCAGGACTCCGGCTCGGTCAGAAAACACTCCGGATCTGGCTCGGTCAGAGAGCTTTCTGACCTAGATCGGAATCGGCCCCTAAGTGTGCCTAGGTCAGTGCCACCACAGTGCCCATTCATAAGGTCTGGATGTTGGCAATCCACAATGCTTTCAACCAAAGGCAGTAATTGATTGAGACTTGGAAAGAGTTTGTGGAGTTCTGCTATGTGGAATGCCGCAAAGTAACCCAAAAACTATGCTGTGCTAAGCGGAGCACCACAAGCAGCAGAGTGTGCTTGGTCACACCAGTTCACGTTGATTTTCAGTGCTGGGTGTTTGTCCTGTGCTGAAAAATCAACATGAGTGGCACCATGTGCTGAGCAAGAGGGCGCTGCTTCTTTTCAGAAAGATTTTTCCTCACTTGCGCTCGCCAATTTGGCATTGAAGAAAACAGAGTTCACTGCCCAGGCTTACAATTGATGCCACTTTAATACTCTGTGGCCAAGCTAAGTAATGTCTACATTAGGTAAACCCAAGTTCCTGTCAATGTCACTCTTTCTAGGACTCTCTCTGGCCAAAAACACAGAACCAGGGCCCACAATGTACACTCTAACCATTTTGGAAGCAAACTGGAGTAGCACACAGAAGAAGGAAGTAGCTGAATTACACAGTTTTCAAAATGGCGGGCAGTTAAAATAATACCTAAAATAAAAAATTGCAACTTTGATTAGTTCCTGTTAATATGCAGGCAGCTAAACGTAGGTAGTGATTTTGAAAATAGTTAGTACTACTGTGATTGGATCTGGAAGAAAAAAAGTTATGCTGTTTTTTATATGCTTAATATTCCAAATAATCGACCACACATGCTACAATTCAATTTGAAGGCAGTATGGTGCTCACAGAAAGGATTATGAACTTTTGAGCTAGTACTAGCAGTCAGTGTTCCAAACATGGTTACCATGGAAATGGAACCAAAAGGGCTCAGGGTTAGGGAACACAAAAGTGGACATTGCAACTCTGAGAAGCAGATTAGTATGGAAATAATGCTAATTAGCGAGTGTTTGTGTTGTATTTTAGACCTTTTTACAAAGTAAAGTATAAATTCCATGCTTTAACAGCAAATTGTTAAGTGAGTTTACAGACTCCCATGTGGATTTGGGGGATCCACTGCAATGTTACACGGGGATCATGCTGTGTGCTGCAGCGGATTTGCAAATCCCCTCACAACCACTACCTAATTGGATTTCTTAAGAGGGCTAAAAAACCAGCACTCATTCAGAAGTTGTATAACAAAAGTAAAATATGAAAGGAAGGTTGTGACTTGATTCCATCAGTATCACAGATAGCAAAGTGGGAAAGCTTGTCATCCTTTGTACAGAGAGTGATATACCATTCCTGCACTCCACAAATGATTCTAATTGAAACTGAGATAAATATTGGAGAATAGCGAAGACATTTCACAAGTATGTCAACTGGGATGTACTTTTAAAAAGTATATGTATATAAAAAATTATGAGTGTATATAAGGTGCAATAAATATGTAGGTTATACACAACAGTAAAAGGGAAATTGAAATGGAAGGTAGATGATGATATTAAGGTAAACCACAGTGAGCAGCAATGGAGTAATAAAAATGTCTGAAAAGAAAATATAGTTATTTAATAAATCTCCAATAAATTAATGTGTTTGGAAATAGGCGTGGGTGATTTATTACACTATGGGTCCGATTCCAATTCTGTAAAATCCCTTACAAATAGCCGTACGGAGCATATTTCCTGTACGAATCGTACCCTTCAATGCCCCCATACGTACGATGAAGTACGATTCGGACCCAAAGCCGATCTCCGTACGAATCGTACGAAAGACCATACGACTTAAAAATCCGTACAAATCACATTCAGAATACGCAGTACGCAACGTCCGTACAGATCGATGCAGCATTTTCCAACCCAGCAAGTACAATTCGTCTCGTCAACACTCCGTATGACTCTTTTTCTACAGGAGCTTAAAACGTCTGGAAAAGCAGATTTCTACCCGAACCCCGTACGAAACGGTCCCCCCCCCCATGATTGCAGGGGTACGGTGCATAGAGGTACGGTGCATAGGGATACGCTGTGTAGGGGTCCGGTGCATAGGGTTACGGTGCATACACCCCATGATTGCAGGGGTACGGTGCGTATGTGCTTGTGTGTCTCTCCGTACAAATTGCCCATACGTGACGTTTTCCGTACGAATCGCGTTCTCATTCCCCGGTCGGGATCGTACTTGTCGGGTCGTACAGCATGTTTACGATTTGTATGGTTCACTTTGAGGGTCCGTATCGTACGGATTTTCCCTTGTTTTTCGTACGGTTCGCAACGATTTGGTCGTATATGTTTTCCTATGAATCGTACTACGCGATTCGAACGGAATTGTATGATTCGTACGGAAAGGGCTACGGATTCTATTCTTTGTACGGATTAGTTTACCGAATCGGAATCGGCCTCTATATAATTTGATAGTATATCAATTGCTCCCACACATACAGTGAGGTAGGCCCTAACAACAATTAGTTACAGTGCCAAGGAATCACTGAAAGAATATCGAAGGTCAGAATATCGACCTTCAGAAATATTGCAGCAAGAATATCGAAGTCAAGAATATCGACATCCTATCAAAATTAACGTAAGTACAAATATATATATGAAAAAAAATTATGTCAAAAAATATAGTTTTTTTAAAGTAAAAACAAAAATCTAAAATAAAGTAAATAATACAATCAATTAAAAGAAACATAGTAAAACATATTTTACAATGTTTTACAATTATAAGTAATATATATATAATTTAAAAATTAATATGTTTTAATAAATATTTTAATAACTTATACATTGTTTAAAAAATACTATAAATTATAAATACATCTATAAACATAAATCAATAATATAAATAAAAATTAAATAAATCTTTGTAACATTTTTTTTATTTTAATCTTTTTAAAATTAATTATATACTACATTAGCTAAAATAATACAAAAAATATTAGATAGCGGAGGGAATACAATTACTATTCCAACTCTAAACAGTGCAACAGTAGGGAAAATGTTGGATAGCGTAGGGGTTATAATTACAATTCCCACTACCGGGAGTGCAACAGTAGGGAAAGTGTTGGATAGAGTAGGAGTAAAAAATTACTATTCCCACTACAGTGAGTGCAACAGTAGGGAAAGTGTTGGATAGAGTAGGGGTAAAAATTATCATTTCCACTCCAGGGAGTGCAACAGTAGGGAAAGTGTTCAAAAGCATAGCGGTTAAAATGACTATTTCCACTCCAGTGAGTGTAACAGTAGGGAAAGTGTTGGATAGCGTAGGGGTAAAATTTACTATTACCACTCCAGTGAGTGCAACAGTATGGAAAGTGTTGGCTAGCGTAGGGGTAAAAAATACTTTTCCTGCTCCACTGAGTGCAACAGTAGGGAAAGTGTTGGATAGCGTAGGGGTTAAAATTACTATTCCCACTCCAGCGAGTGCAACAGTAATGAAAGTGTTGGCTAGCGTAGGGGTAAAAATTACTTTTCCCGCTCCAGTGAGTGCAACAGTAGGGAAAGTGTTGGATAGCGTAGGGGTAAAAATTACTATTCCCACTCCAGTGAATGCAACAGTAGGGAAAGTGTTGGATAGCATAAGGGTAAAAATTACTATTCCCACTCAAGTGAGTGCAACAGAAGGGAAAGTTTTTGGTAGCCTAGGGGTTAAAATTGCTATTCCAACTCCAGTGAGTGTAATAGTGTGGAACATGTAGGATAGCATAGGGGTTAAATTAACATACTTATCAATTAAATAATTTTTGTAAAATAAATAACATACTGATAATTATTTAAAAAAAAGATTAATAAATACCAATAAAATTAAATTAATATTTACTTAAATAACATTAAATTACTTCCCACCCTATTCCCCCATGAACACACAACTGCTACACATATAGAATCACATAACTAATTTAATTATCAATTAATCAATTACACAAATTAATTACCAATTAATAATTAATTAACATTACATTAATTAACAATAACAATAAATACAACATAATAATATATTAATTATAATTAATATAATTATAAATTAACCAACTAATAAAAATTATTTACAATTAATAATTCATTGAAAATGTATTAATAACCAATAACAATAACTAAAAACAGATTAATTCATTCATTATAATTAAATTACTTCCCACCCTATTCCCCTATAAACCCATAACCCGCTCTGATACTTAAAAAAACGTACTAATTTCTAAACATTTGTTACGTAAAAATAATGAAAATACATTTAAAAAAATGTTAAACATGCATATAAAATACATACTAAAATACATAAGACTAAAAAAAATATTGATATTATTGAAAACGATATTTATGCTAACGGTATTACCTACTTCGATATTACTTACTTCGATATTAAAAAACTATAATACTTACTTTAAGGTCGATAGTCTGGTTAACTATATTCTTGACTTCGATATTCTGTCCCTACGATATTAAAAACTCGATATTAAGGTAGGTCGATATTAAAAAATCGATATTTCTACTGTGCACCAATGCCAAGAAGGTACTTATGTGTACACCACCGATATAGCTTGAAAGACACTGAACAACTGTGTGGCATCAATAAAATCCTTGACATCACCATTTATTCACCAACATCTCTTTACATACTCATTCTCACAGGTATGCAGGCACTGTCAAATCCTCGTAGATACATTTAAGCTTTTCATGTACCAAGTACTCACTCAGAGAGAGATCTACAGAGCCATTCACCCATTTTTAAAAGCAGTAGCCCCCCACATAGCCACAAATATACCTGTTTACAATACCATAGTTACTCACACACCCAGTCAGACAGCGACAGAGCCACTTACACATTCAATCACACTAGAAGTGGGTGGTAAACTCTGCTCCATGGGGTATGCAGAGTTTTACGACTGCCCACATCACTTGAAGCACGGATTTCAGCAACAACTCCAGTATCCAACGTGTAGTGGAGTTTTCCAGCAGGTACCCTGTTCCCACATGGACACAATAGGGGTCTCCCAGCCCTAGTAATTGCCTCTGAGTTTTAAAGGTTTTCCATACACTTGCCATTTGGGTTTCTAATGGGCTTTTTCCCATCATATTCATTATTGCTTTTCCAGGTTTACGAGGTTCCGCATCCCAGGACGTTTATGTTGTCTTGGATATTGGAGCGAGTAATGGTGATATTGTAAATAAGGTAAACAATCTGTTGATGCTTTAGTGTAAATTTGGCAGTGCCTTGAATCACCATTTTCATTGGTATTTTTTTACAGACACTGCTGCATTTCCCTAGGCCTTTTGAGTTTGACATGATAGTCTTCCCTTTATGTTTATGGTGCTTGGCTCGACATTCCAGCCTGCTGTCTGGATGATTTCGAGTTGTACCTAAACCTACCAGTGTGTCGGCAGGAAAGTACATCCTGGCTCCTGGGGTGTAATGGGTGTTAGTTTGGAGACAAGATTTGTTACCACCTCTCTTTAGCTAAAATTGAAGAAAGTACACTGTGAAATCAGATAGTAGTATTGTCCTCAAGCAGCCACTGCAAAGTTTAGGAATCAGGATTAGCAAGTTTATTTTCACTCGCGTTAGGCAAAGGCATTGTTATTCATGAACCGGGGCTGCCTAGCTGCTTGATCACAAGTATTATACATTATGGATGAGTGTCCGGAAGTGTGAAAATTAAGCTAACACATTTTAGTACAGATTGCCTTACCCAGGACCGGATTTCTGCCCATCGCGTAACTCCACGGAATATCAAAGACTTTTTATGTTACTCTGCAGAATTCCGCAGAGTATAACTCCGTGAGTTTTGCCCACCCCTAACTCACGAACCCACATATCACATATGTATCCAGCAGTAGCTAAGATAAACATACACAGAGTTACATACCCCAACACTCATCAAGTCAGCCAGTAAGCAATCCATACAGCTACTTACATACATATTTACAGCACCATACAGTAACTTAGAGAGCTAGTCATATACCAACATAGTTACTTACACAGCCAGTGACACACCCACAGAGGATCTGATATGTGCACTAAGGCATGTACTCAAGTACTGACACTCCTAGTCACCCATCTAGACAAGTAGTTTTTTAAACATGACCCTTTAGTCATGTCTCGGACCTGCTATTGCAGAGTATGTGAGTGCAGTTTTACTGTTAGTCCAACTTGGCATTTATAACCTCTTGCCAAGCATTAAAATCTCCTTATGTTACATGTAAATCACCCCTAAGGGAGGCTGTAGGTAATGCCATATGGTAAGGTGAGATTAAAAGGTAGGACATGTACTTTGAAGTTTCAGTGAGTTACATGTTCACTTAGAGACCCATACACCCAGTTATACATCTAGTCCACACTCATACTGTGACTCACATACCTATGTAGAAAAGCACAGAGAAACTAATATAACCAGTCACGCAGTGACAGAGGCACTTACACATTCACTCATGTACCCATGTAGCACGTATGTATCCAGCAGTAACAGAGCAAATCCATACAGCCACTTACAAATACATTTACAGACCCATAGAATTAGTAAGTGATTCAGTCGTATAGTTACTTATACATCCAGTGACACATCCACAGAACATCCGATATAGTAACTTAGGTATGTAGTCAAGCACTGAGACTCCAAGTCACCTATCCGACAAGTAGCCTTTTAAACATGTCTTGGGCCTGCTACTGCAGAGGCTGTGTGTGTAGTTCTACTACTAGGCCATGGTAGTATTAAGATAAGGCCGTTGCCAAGCCCTAAACTCCCATTTTTCGACATATGTCACCCATAATGTAGACCGTAGGTGGCCTGTGTGGCAGGGTGCTATGTGTTAAAAGGTAAGACACGTACTTTGAAGTTTGAGTGAGTTACACATGCACTTACAGACCCATATGCCCAGTTATACATCCAGTCTGACACCCAAACTGTGACTCACGTACCTATGTAGAAAGGCATAGAGCCACTCACACAGCCCAGTCAGACAGTGACAGAGGCACTTATACATTCACCCACACAGCACAATTATTAGCAGCAGTAACTGAGCCAGTTGCACAAACAGTTGCATTCCCCATCACCCACTAACACAGCCAGCAAGCCACTCATTCATATAGTAACTTATAAATGCACTGATATATCCAAAGTGGCAAACTTGCACGGTTTGTTACACACTGATACCTACTTATATAGTTATTTAATTGCTTAAAGTGTGTCATTTAATAGTATGCAATGTAAAAGTAAGTGTATAGTTTATTTGCTTTTCTGAACTCTACTTATATTTACAAATAAAGATTTACAATGTGGAAAAGAGAGAAACAAGAAAAAACAGAAGGAAAAGTACTATCTGTTGACATCTGATGGTGAGAAGGGACATAATGCGGAGAATGTGGTTAAAGAGAAAAAAGCTGCTGGTTTGAGAACAAACACATTTCTAGAAATAGTATGCGGAAAAATGGAAAATGTACAAAAACATGTTAACAAAAAGAAATATTTAAAATCAGCTCAGAAAGGCAAAGAAGCAAGTTAATTATAAAGTGAGGAATCTTTTAGGAAAAAAACTAGTTAAACAAGAAGACAGGGTCAATTTAAGGAAATAAGAGCAAGAATGTTTTGTAGTAAAGTAATACAGAATTTGGTACAAAACATGAAGCAATATAAGATGAGAAGGGAAACACTGGAGTGCAGTTGATAAAACATTTTTGTGAAGCATAAACTATTTATTTTGATGTTGAAGAGAGTACTAAAAATAATGAGAACACTGGACAAAATAGTGATGTCTTTGAAGAGAAAAGTCCAGAAAAAAGACTTACTAATAAAAGTAATTTTTGTAAACGTTTCAGAGGAGAATGGAAGCATGCTTCTAGTACTGAACCTTTTTTAATGAAGAAAGTTCCTTGCGGGAGAACACATTAGTGCTTGCATTTGCAACAACTGGTCAATGCTATGAGGTAGAAAATGATACTCTCATTGCAAAAGAAGAGTTGGTTCCAAGATATGTAGAGAAAGAAATGGCTTAAGAGTTACAAGGAAGGCATAGACATGCCCATGTCTATAAATGGGGGAGTAGCAGTATTTGTAGTGTTTTCCAGGAATCAATCGATATATTAAGACATTTCCATATCATTTTCAAGGTAAAAATGTGAAGCAGAAATGTGCAATGTTGAAAGGATTAGATCTGTGCAAAGTAAGGAAGTATACTGATTTATAAGGACAATCAATGGTGGGTCTGCCACAGAAAGTGTGCTCAAGCACCTTTTATCATTTCTGAATGTTGGCTGCCCATCATTTAAAAATGTGAAACTTTGTTAGAAGACTTCAGTTTGTAAAAAGTCCAGCATTGTGTTTAGGAGAAATGAACAAAGCACTTTTGTATGGTACAGTATCAAAGGTTGAAAAGGCTTATGATGATATACAATTCTATTTCTATGGTCCTGAAGTAGAGCATAGGGGAAGTTAGATTTGTTATTTCCAGAGAAACCAACCGATGATTGTATATGCTGTCAGCACACTCACTACTAAGGCCACACACAAAATGTTGATATATTTTCATAAAGTGAGAAGGAAAACAGAGAACAGTGGCTAGAATTTGCTGTGTATTTATTTGTGAAGGAACAGTTTGGTTTGTCAACACAGCAGATCATATGTATGTACTAGAAGACAATAAAATCCCTGTGAGAGCAACATATAATAAGTTAGAGGTGGTTTAAATTCCAGATGAACTTAGTCATCTAAATGTTTATGAAACAATACTGATTCAATATATACACTCCTTTCAAGTAATAGTTCTTATGGAACCAAAGACAGGGAAACTACCACCTACTGAGCTACAAAAGGGCCTTAAAGGTAGAGTTGTGTACTTACCTTTAAATGTAATGTTGAAACTGTTGTTGTAGAGAGAGAGATATAGATACACTGCTTATTATTCTAGTGAATGGTGTGCTAACACACAAAAAAAAAATTGGCAACAACTAGTGGATGTGAATATGGTGAAGAATACTACAACTATCCGAAACAGAATAAAGTTTATTACGAACATGTTCATGTTCTCACAGTTGCAAGTTGCATGAAGGAATAAATGTTACCTTCAAGTGGACACAACTAAATCTGAAAAAAAATCTATGAGCACTACAGTGTCCGTTCACTGCATTCAAAAGACGCTACGGGGATTATCATTGAACTGTACCAGATGAAACAAGGTAAAGGAGCACCAAAGAGTGTCTGGGAGAACAGTTTGCAAGATTGATGTATTCCAAAACTATTTCCAACTAGAATGACCAACCAGTGCAAATACCAGCAGCGGAGTATAGATTAGCCAGATTATACTTAGAGAACCCTAAATTTCATGAAAGTATTCCATATATGCTTCATCTGTTATTTAAAAGCGATTTGTCTGGACTATCACACACTCATAACCATATTCTTAACACTGATTTTAACCTACTAAATATGTCTGCAAGAGACTTTGAGATGAGAAGTTAGAATATAATTAAAAAAATGTATAGTATGTCAATTTGGCACCAATGAACAAATGGGATGACTTACATGACTTTTTGAGAGAAGCAAACTATAATATTAAGGACATCAATCTGAGGACACAAGTAGAACTTTGCTCATTAGTTTCTGTAAATGTTCGTGGGTATTTTAACTATAGATTCCAAGCCATGCTCATCTTTATCTTCAGCTTGGAGAAGTCACTGGAATCTTCTGGCGAAAAGAGTACCAAGCAAGAGGTGCTCCTCATATTCATATGGTGTTGTGGATTAAAGATGCATCAAACTTTGGAACAGACACAAATGAGTCTGTACTTTCTTTTATAGAGGAGTACATTACAAGTGCCATCCCAAAAGGCAGTGACGAAAAAGGCATAAAAAAGCAAGTTCTTTGTTTTCAATCACATAGATGTAGGAAGTACATAATGTGGAGATTCATAGCATGTGGCAGCAGAAGTACAGAGCAAAAGGAACATTTTACACTAAATGTCATTTTGGATTTCAAGGAACTGTTATTTTCAAAGGAAGAATCAACAGTTTTTTGTCTGCATTCAGACATACAGTTACTTGAAGGTCATCCAAAAACACCTGCAACCTAAGGAGGAAAGAAGCTTTAAAATATGTCAACGACTACAGTCCTATCACTCTCAAAATGTGGACTGACAATATTTATATTCAGTTTGTGGCAGACAACTTCATAGCTGTTTCTCATTATGTTATATCATAGATAAAGAAATCTGAAAAGACAGAGATGAAAGATATGTGGGAATATATTTCTGTCAAAAAGTCTTTAACCAAGGAACTGTACAGCTTCAGTATGAATATGCTTTCACACGAAAATTAAATTTTAAGAATGCTATGATTGGTTGAGTTCAGCTAGAGGAATTGTTTGGGTGAGTCTAGGCTTGGCATGCACGTGAAATGCTGAAGTCCTTTGCTGAAATGTAGTACCTTGCAGAATTTGACCTAGAAAGTACAGATATTGTCAAAACAAGAAAGCTGGACACCTACTATCCAAAAAGAAGTCCACATCTTGAAAATGCATGTCTTTATTAAATACTTCAAAGCAACAGATATAGAAAACATGTGACAGAAAGTTTAGATAAAAGGTAACTTTGCAGTAGTTGGTTGAAATGTTTGTTTGGTACGACATAGAAAAAGCAGTCAAATTAATCATAGAAAACGGAGTTGCCAGACTACTGAAAAAATATAGTTTTTCTATTCCGCACTTCTACAGCTGTTTAAGCTATGGTGTTCTGAATCAATCAGAGCTACTAGGAGAGTATGACTGCTATGAAGACTCCTTCAATTTTGAAAAGGATATGATTGAGTGTTCAGTATTTCCTAACTATTTGAAAATGCCACATGATGAAATCAAACAGGAAGAAACAATTGCTGCTGAGATAGCAAAGTACAGTTAACAAAAAAAGCTAAAGTTCAGGTCCTCTAAGTCAAGATCCTCTTGGACAGCCAATAATTACAAATGAAGCTGATATTAAACTGAATGATGTGGAGACTACAATGCAACTAGTAAGACTGACACTATTGATTTGGAAGAATTAGTTGCAGAACTAAATGATGAGTGAAAAGAAATATATATACAGGTGAAAGACAAAGATGTGCATGGATTCGTCCATGACTAAAAAGAGTTTGTGTGCATGTTATTTAAGTCTATATTGTTGTATGTCATTGATAAAGCTGGCACCAGTAAAAGCTTTTTAATGCAAGTTCTCACTGCTTTCATATATAATAGACTACAGAATGTAATTTTCCAGGTGTAGTAACAGCTCCCACTGGATTAGCTGCACATACTAGCAAAGGAATTACTTTGCTTCACCTTTGATGCTGCCTGTGAAACATGAAAGCTAAGTAGACTAATAAAGGTTATCCAGTGAAGCTTGTTATGAAGTGTAAAGAGTGCTAAAAATGTTAAAGCTTTTAATCAACAATGAGGTGAGCATGGTCTCAAACTTAATATTTGCCATTGTACATTTTAGAAAGCAAAAGATTCATTAAACAGACTATGATGTCCTTTTTGGAGGAAAAACACTTGATTGTTTTTGGACATCTACTGCAACTTACACATGTAAAATGACAGCCTGTGTTCAAAACACTGCTCAACGATGAAACTCAGAATTCCCTGGGAAGCATTTGAAATGCCAATATTTGGTTAAACTTCCCATTCAAAGAATTACTTAGAAATGTGCACCAAGCATCTGGTGTTGAATATGGAAATATTTTGAAGGATATTAGAGTAGGTGTTCTCCCTAAAGAGGGAAAGCATCTGCTAGAAAGTCATCTCCTTAAAAAAGTGTTTCCAACTAACAAAACAGCAGAAGAGATAATGTTCACTTTCATTCAAAAAGGAAAACCAAGTGAGTGCCTAATGCCTACTCTAGTGGAGTGCACCTCTTTCAATAAAGAATTGCTACAATTGCTGCAATTGGAGAAAGAAGACGTTTGAACTGACAGCATTGACAAAATGGAACACCAGAGCATCATAGTATTCCTAAATGAAAGATTGCAAACAAAATTAGATTCCGTGGAAAACTCTGTTTCAAAAACTGAACGATTGGAGCAAAGTCTAAGGGTGATATTCACAAGGACCTATCTCTGATTTATCTATACCTTAACACATCAAAAGTGGTGATAGATTGAACACCCCATTCACAAGCTAGTGCAAACTGCAGACATCGCCAGTATTCCCGCGATAACTGCCCCAAAATCTATCTCCACGGTGGACACCACAAACTAAACCTAATGAGATGCAGAGTAGGCGTTCCCGTGCAAAAACACATGAAAGAAACACAACACCACTTTCACAATGAATTGCCAGATCTGTGATGCGAACCAAAAACAGACAATAAGTCACGGTAGCAGCAGGGAATTAACACCTTCCTTTTGCTGGTGTTAAGCATGATGACTACCTGCAGCAACACCCACCTCAACCACCCCAGGCCTGCCACCACCCCCAGGACCCGTCCCGCCCCCCGGGTACACCATAGAGGCCGCTTACACAAAAGACAGTGGACCCACCTGAAACGCACCTGCCGCCCAGACCTAACGCCAGAGGAGGACATTGCCCACTACAGGCCCAAAATGACAACCATCTCCTGCATCCTGACCCACATCCCCCACCTGCTCTGGTACCAACCCAGCGGACAACCAACATCCCTCCGCAGACAAAGCTGCTGGCTGAGCAGCACATGTCGGCCTCTGGTACCATCCAAACCACAGCTGACAGTGGGGCTTGTGGGGCTGTCTGGTGGCTAGGGTTGCCTCCAATGTATTTGGCTGTTGTTTTCCATTTGGTTTGTCTTTCTTTTTCAGGCTTTTGTTGTGCTTATTCCCACCTACTGTGTGTGTCACTGGCCTGGCGGTACTTATCCCTGCTTTCCTCATCGCGAATAAGCTAATTGCATGTTTTTTTGTGTTGTGGTTTGTGTTTTTATCTCCATCGAGGTGGTTGTATCGCGGACATTGGCTGCAGTTTCGGTAGACTATCACATGGTACCTCCTTGCTGTGAATTCCATGTTGACACTGGGTTATTTTCTCGCAATAGGCTGCGATGTGTAAAGTTGCATTAGCATTTTTTGGTGATGTTTTGCACATGTTCTTGTGAATATCCCCCTAAGTTTTTCCAAGAACTGTAGAGTAATTTCATGCCAAAATGTAAATGTTGAGGAAGGATTAGTTAATGGCGCTATAGGTAAAGTTATTGATTTCACTAGCTTTCCTAAAAGGAGTGAAATAGAGTACTTAGCAATTACATTTGATCACATTGATAGTGTGAAGCAGATTGAAAGCGTCATTGTAAATGTTTTTAATGACATCACTCATATGTATGACAGAAACAGTTTCATGTGTATCTGGTATGTGCTGTAAGTATTCATAAATCTCAAGGTTTAAGTGTAGATTCAGCATTTGTCAATTTTGGGGTACAGTGTATAAGGAAGGAATGTAGACTTGTCTAGTGTAAGAACATTGTCCAGTTTGTATTTGATTGCATTTGATTACAGCAAAATAAGTGCTAATCCAAGTTGTGTTTAAGAGTGCAAGGTGTGTTAAGAGTACAAAGAACTGGTCATGCTCCTAATTTTGGACAGTATCCCGGTTATGAAAAATGCATTATATGTCCAAAGTAAAAGCTTCATAGGAGTGTAGCGATGCCATGGGAATGAAAGACATGATAGAGAAGCAAGAAGTTGTTAAGAAAAAAACAAATTGACAATGAGGAAGATATTCTTGGTTACCAGTTGCCAACCCCTCTGGTGTCAACTGCTATACAAATGTTGTTTTAAACATACTCTTTCAATTACCTCATCTTGTGTATGCAATTGAACAGAAACCACTAAAGAGATTGTGTTCTGCACTTTATGCTTTGTTGCAACTTTTGCATACTGATAGGACTATATCACATTGTGTTTTAGACATTTGAGACCTTGTAGATGTATGAAGTGGATCTATACAGTTTACTCCAAACACTCAACAGGATGCACAGGAGATTATAATGGGGATCTTTGGAGTACTAGAAGAAGAAGACATATGTATTGGACTTACTTATAGAACCATGAGTGTGAATATTGCACTTTCACATCAAGAGCAGAAATAGATTCAGAGTAATTTCTTTAGTCAACACTACCAGATTGTAAAACTGTGTCTTTTCGACAGATTGTTCAAACAAGCTATACAAAACAATATCTGCCAAATTTGTCAATCATACCTCATGTCAACATCATGTGTTCAAGGAAGTGGGAAATATCTTATTTTAATGCTACAATGATGCAGAACAGATAGAAGGCAAATGGAATCTGAGATTACAAATGTAAAAACTGGGCAAATATCTATTTCAGGAATAAGATATACTACTATGATTATCATATTTCATAAAGAGTATGGGCCCAATGTAGGTAATCCCAGATTATCGATTCTTAAATACCGAATCATATCGATTCGGTATTTAAGAACAGGCAAATGGGATGTAGGTAATTTTTCTTAAATAATTACCGAATCTGTAAGTTTCGGTAATTACCGAATCGGTATTTACTGATTCGGTAATTGCCATTCATTCCTATGGGCCTCAAGGCCCATAGGAATCAATGTCAATTACCGAATCGGTAAATACCGATACACTAAATGGGGGAAACATTGAAGGGTGGCAGGGTGTCACTTTGACACCCTGTTGCACCCCTCAAATGTGTATGGATGCACATGTTGCAGACATACATGCCCTAAGGGCATGTATGTCTGCAACATGACACTGTAGGAAAATAAAAAAAAATGCTTTTTCTAAGGTTTTCATTATTTATCACCGACTTCTAGTTGGTGGTAAATAACGAATCCTAACATGGGAAAAGCACTCATTTGAGTGCTCCCTACATTTCAGATTCGGTAATTTACCGATTTGGTATTTTTAAGAATCGGTAAATTACCGAATCTGAAATGAAGCCACCTACATATGAAAAGCATAATTCCGGTCGGTAACGGCCGAAATTCGGTAATTTCGGCCCTTACCGACCGGAATTACGCTTCCTACATCTGGCCCTTAGTGTCATATCCAGTCACTAAACTGTCTATATCAAAAATAAAAGTGGATGGAAAGAATTTGATGATAGGAACCTCAATGTCAAGCACAGACTGCTATTTAAGTCATTAAAATCTTATCTTTTGATTTTGGAACCAAGGTTCTAAGGAGGATCAGAGTTGTATTTGTTCTAGATTTATTATCAGTATTTATGACATAATTCGGCCTACCAAGGGTGATGCCTTTTTAAGGCTTACCATATGCTGGTGTGCCTTATATATCTATTAGTTGTTCTAATAATGAGGGTCTTAGTTCCAGCATAGGATTTCTGAAATTATTAGTGCAAGTATAGGTAAAAGAAACATTTAAAAATGTTTTTACTGAGTGCAGTGCACACTGTTCCTTAATTACAGTGACGTGGTGTCCCATTTTGGAGTTTGTTTTAAAATATTTAGGATTGTTTTTTCCCCACTGTTCAATGATGATCCTTTCAAAGGTACATCATTTATGGTGTAATATTTTTAAAACACAAAAATAGTAAAGAAGGAAAACTGTAATGTAACATAGCATTACAGTATAAGAAATGAGTAGCAAATTATTTGTTATTATCAAGTTACACATTATTTAAATTGTAACTACATTCTCAGGGGACACACCCAGGTAGACACTAATACAGCCACTCCCACAACTAGGTATATGCTGATACAGGCACTGACACAGCCAGTAAGTAACACATCAATACAGCTGCTGATAGAGCCAGCCAAACACTGATACAGCCTCTCAAATAGCCACTCATGCTAACACAGCCACAGACTGATACAGTGTCTGACACACCCAGCCACACATTGTTAGACACTGACACACCCAGGCACACAATAATACAACTACCGACATACCCAGCCACACTCTGATACAGAGAATGATAGCCCCAGACACATACCCATGAAGTCAATAACACACCCTCTCACATATCGATACAGCTACTTGGAAGTGCAATCAAACACTGATACAGCCTCTCAAACACCCATACCCATATTGATACAGTCACTAACACACCCGGCCACACACGTATACAGACACTAACGCACCCAGGTACACATTGCTATAGACACTGACACACGCAGGCAAACATGATTATACACCAATACATTTACTGACACAATCAGGTACACACTCATACACCCAATATCATACCTACTGACACATCGATAGAGACAATTTCACATCTAGGTAAACACCGATACAGTCACTGACACATCCAGGTATGCACTGATACAGCTACTGACAATCTCAGCCAAACCCTGATACACTCACTTATATGCCCAGATAAACCATGATACAGTCTCTCAAACACCCATACACAAATAGATACAGCCACTAACACACACAGCCGTACACAGCCGGTCACTTATATAGAGTCTGACACACCCAGACACACATTATTAGACACTAACATGCCCAGGCACACACTGACACAGATAGTGACAAACCCAGCCACACTCCAATACAGAGACTGACACATCCATGTACGCACTAATACATTCATTGACACACCCAGGAACTTACTGATACAGCCACTGACACACCCACGCTCACACTAATACAGCCTCTGACACACCCAGGGACACACCGATACAGTCACTGATATATCCAGACACACACTGATACAGCTACGGATGCACCAAGCCACACTCCGATTAGGAAACCGGCACACCCAGGCACATACTCATATAGCCAATGACACACCTGCTCCCACTTGGACATTCAGCAAAACACTGATACAGCCTCTCAAACACCCATACACACTCAGGCACACAATAATAAAGACGTTAATACACTCAGTCATAAATTGGTACAGACATTGACACACCTTAGTCACACCAATATAGTCACTGACACACCCAACAACACATTGATACAGCCTCTGACACATCCAGGCACACACTCATACACTCAATAGCACACCCACTCAGACATTGACAGAGCCACTTACACACCCAGACACACACTGATATAGCTACTGATATGCCCAGCCACACTCCGATACAGAGACTGATACATTCATTCATGCACACACTGAGACACACCCATTCTCACACTGATACTTTCACAGACACATTAAAAACACAGAGTAAGCTCTTTGTTTGACCAGATGGTGGTTCTAAAAATAACTGGATTTTTTGCAGAAGGTATTTTATTATTTTTGTTCTTATTTTTTTCCCATTAAACCATAAACACGGTGCTAAAAGGTAAGGTAAGACAATGCAAAGAAGCATTTGGCAACAGTAAGCAAAAATAAACAACTAACAGCAATGCTTCTTCACAGTATCCAACAATGCACCCACAGCAGATATTGTTACAGTGACAAGCATGTGGCATTTTGCAACGCGAGTAACCATCTCACTCAGCTCTTTGTAGGCAGCTGGTATATTAATGACTGCTGCTGCTGATGGTTCTACTAAGTTTGCTGTAGATGTGGACTGTCCTGCTGCACCTGTTTTCTCCTGCACTGTCCAGTTGAAGACCCTTTCAAGAATTGTTTTTGAGTGTTACCATTTGGAACTTGTCCCATGTGAATACTTCTTTGCATTTCCCCTGTATAACTGCCTGCAGCAAATATTGCACTGCACAAATTTAGGAGTAACCTTCTTTTCCCCTGAAGTAATTGTAAAATTCTTCCATACATCACATTGTTTTCTTGCAGGTGGATTATATTGCTCCTCATCCTCAGCAGGTTCTGGATGTTCATCCTGGACAGAAGATGAAGCTGTAGCCAATCTATCAAATGATTCACAATAGTGAAAATAAAACGGAGCACCACTGATTCTGAGTCCTCTTTCTACAGAGTTAACTGGAGAAATAACTGTTTTTGGTTGTGCTTTTACATATACATGGGTGGGGTCCTATGGGCCCATTCAAAATGCAAGGTTTGGGTGATTCTGCGAAGCACAATTTGATTTTTTTATTGTGATTGTGTGATCAGAACCAATAACCATAACGTTCTTGTAATCCAGGAAATGTTTACAGACCTGACTTGTTCAATTACATTTACAAAAATATTATATAGTTTCCATCAAGCACATATTTGATTTTTAAAATGAAAATAAAGTATATTTATTTTTCAAAATTCCTACAGTTTAAAAACAAAAACTAAATTAAACAGGAATATAAATTATGTAGTTAGTACTAAAATTAAACCCTAGAAATTAACTCAAAAGAACAAACATTATTGAGACATAAATCCTTTGAAAATAGAATTTGAAAAACTTTTGAAAGTCTCTGGAAGCACCAAGGGTTACTGAGACGTTATGGTTAGGAAATATCCTCAGAATTTCGCTGAACAAATGTTACAGGGATGTTACAGTTAGGCTCAGATTACACACATACAAAACCATACTCGAGCTAACTATAACATACACCCCGCTATGCACTACCCTCACATATTACATCACTGATGACATGGTCAGTGACATCACTGATGATGACGGTTCAAATGACAGGTGAAAAAAAGCTGTTTTAGTGTATGTGTCAATGGAAGTATCAGTGTATGCATTAGTGAATCCCTGGGTGTGTTAGTGCTTGCATCAGTATGTGCCTCGCCGTGTTACCATATAGATCAGTGTGTCCCTATCGGATGCATTACTGTTTGGATGGCTGCATCAGTGTCTGCATTGCTCTATATCTGGATTGTCAGTGTATGCCTAGGTGTGTTATTGAATACATTAAAGTTTGACTGGCTGTGTCAGTCCCTGCATTACAGTATGCCAGAGTTTGTTAGTGTGGGCAATGAAAAGTCTCTGGGTATGTCAGTGTCTGCCTGTGTGTGTGTGTGTGTACATGCATTACTATTTAGCAGGGTATGTCAATGTCTGCATTGTTGTATGCCTGAGGTTGTCAGTGTTTGCAATGGTATAAACCTGGTGGTATCAGTGTATGTGTAAGGATATACCTGTGTGTGCTATTGGGTGCATTAATGTTTGGCTGGCTGGCTGTGTCAGTATCTGCACTGCTGTTTGGTTTAGCGTGTCAGTGGCTGTATTGCTGTGTTCCTGGCCATGTCACTGTATACAACAGTGTATGCCTGCATTCGGTATTTAATGCATTAATGTGTGCTTGCCTGTCTTAGTGTCTGCATTGTTTTATGCCTGGGTGTGTCAGTGTCAGCATAGCTGTGTCCCTGAGTGTGTCAGTGTCTACATCAGTCCATGCCTGGATGTGTTAATGGATGCATTAATGCTTGGCTGGATGTGTCAGTGACTGTATCAGTGTGTAGTTGGGTCTGTTAGTGACTGTCTCAATGTATTTCTAGGTGAAGCCAGTAACTCTATCAGTGTGAGCCCGTACCTCTGTCTGTGTGTAGCTGGTTGTGTGAGTTACTGTACTGATGTATGCCTAGGGGTGTTAGTAACTGTAGCAATGTATCCTTGGGTGTGCATCCTTGAAATGTAAAGTTATGGAACAAAGCTGCAAGAACTAATCAGTAAATTACATTACCCGAATATATGGTGCCATTGATCTGCATAAAAAGGAAACACGGAAGTACTTATTAGCTATTCAATTAATAGATGTGCAAAAGTAACTCACTGTTTCAACAGTGCATAAAATCCTAATTCTAACAAATAACTAGACCTTTCTCATCCTGTAAAGCTTTATGTTAATATGAATAAGCATTTCATTTTCCCGTTTTGTATTGTTCTCAGCTGCTTTCTTCATACACTGCAAACAATGTACTTTTTAAGAAAACATCAAGGAACAGTGGGGGAAAAACATCTTTAAGATTGTACAAAAAAAACAAATATGCACACTATCTTATTGTAATTCAGCAACAGTGTGGCTTGCACTCTCTACAAATGAACAAAAAACATAACACAACTTATTTAACTATTTGTTAGACTTGTCATCCTTGGAGTTGTTTCCGCAGACATTTTGCCTCTCCCTCCTGCACTTTTGACTGTGTCCTGGATTTCGTTTGCTGGTTTAGACACTTTGGGCACTGTGCCACTGCTGATCAGTGACAAAGTGTCAAAGTGCAAGTGATCTCTGTGTAATATGTGGTTATGATTGGTTATGCATCATTGGCATATTTGAATTACTGGTAAGTCCCTAGTAAAGCGAGGCCCATCTGTGGGCTTGAAAAGTTACCAACTGAACATTAGCGCGACGTGAGGCACTACAAGTCCCATAAGTCCCATCCAGGGCGTGCATCTAAGCAAGAAGGGGGGTGGTGCCTCAAGCGCTCCTTCATAACTGCCAAAGCCTCTGAAGAGAAGTGGGGACACTTCGAAACGCGTCAGGCATCCAGGGCAGTTTGAACAGTTAAAGGATATCGCTGTGCTGGAGGCGTGCTTACCATTCAAGGCTCCTTGTGTGCAGCTGAAGTCCGGGTGCTCCTTTGTACATTGGGTACTTCGTAACTGGAATATTTACGTGGCGACCCATGCCGCGGAAGGAGCACCACCCTGAAAGAACCGGGGGCCATGCGGTCTTGACTACGGGCCGAGAACATGGGACAGCAGCGTATGGATTTTGCACAAATTCCACACAGAGAGACCCATCTGTGGGCTTGAAAAGTTACCAACTGAACATTAGCTCGACGTGAGGCACTACAAGTCCCATAAGTCCCATCCAGGGCGTGCATCTAAGCAAGAAGGGGGGTGGTGCCTCAAGCACTCCTTCATAACTGCCAAAGCCTCTGAAGAGAAGTGGGGACACTTCGAAACCCGTCAGGCATCCAGGGCAGTTTGAACAGTTAAAGGATATCATTGTGCTGGAGGCGTGCTTGCCATTCAAGGCTCCTTGTGTGCAGCTGAGGTCCGGGTGCTCCTTTGTACGTTGGGTACTTCGGAGCTGGAATATATATATATATATCGTAGCAATTCCTGTTTCCTCGGCGATTCCACACCAAACAGAAAGAAGGACCCCGAGCAGCAGGTAAGTTCTCAGTGGGAAGATTTATTTGCTCTAAAAAAATGGTATTCCAGGCATGATGCGTTTCGGTTAACCAGTAACCTTGATCACATAGCGACACTGCTGATACTATATATGTATATATTTATATATATAAAAATGTGGGGTGGAGCTGCCTGGAGCATCATGGTTAGTGAGAGGAAATTTGGATTGTTTTGTTCTTAGGTTTGACATATGGGCCAGCAGATTTCCTCTCACTTGTCATGCTGAATATTTGCATTATTCAGGGTCACGGCAACCAGATAACTCTACTAAACTCTAACATTTGATAACAAGATACCTGGGGGAGTCTAGGGTGGTGTGGCTTGCATTTTTCACACTATGTTTTTTCTATCCTGCAAGCATCAAAATCTTGGCTAGAAGGAAGCATTTTCTACACATTTCTGTGAGGAAAAAACTTTTACATCGGCAAGGGTCCAAAATAGCCCTACTAACCAACAGTACCACACTTCCCCTGATAGAACTCCTGCCCCACTGGAATGGCTAGACCTAGGGCCCATGACAGTAAAGGTCCCAGAACAAAAAGTGGAAACAACATTTTCCCAATCAAAATAGACCCACGTTGACACTGTGGATAGCTGTAGTATTTGGACCTCGGCTCAGCCACAACCCCACCAAAATCAGATATTTCTGGAAACTACACACCCAGGGAATTTCATGGTGGTGTGACTTGCATGAGTGAAAACATGAGGTAGTAGGAATTTTGTGGATTCCCACAGATTCTGGAAATTTCCCTCAAAGAAATGTGAAAATAATGTGAGAATAATGTGTTATGTTCTCCAAAGTTTGAAGTTTGCATGGCTTTCTGTGGTGAGAAACCATAGTGGGATCCACACAACATACATGCTGCCACCAGTTTTTGTTAATAGTGTAATGTTACATCTGGCGTGAGACTTCTCCTCTGCACACTGTTTGCAGATGACTGGCAGATTGGCCTTCATTATATGTTGGAGATAACTCAAAAGTATATTTAGTAGATTCCTCTATCTGTTTGAAGAAATAAAAAAATACTTTGCTTATAAAAGCGTCTGGAATTCGTTGATCATTGATAACTGGTTGCACCTCGGATTAGAATATAGTTCGAAGAAGGCAGGGGATTCCCATTCCATGCTAAGAATTCACTTGGAACATCCAGTTGAAACTCATCTAACAACTACAATTTTGGATGTAGACCCTGACCTCAGCATCTAGTGAACATGTTTGCTTTGAGGCATGCCACACGTGTCAATTATTCATTATTTTGTTTTAGTTTCCAAAATGCACTTGACATGCATTTTTTGAAGGCAGGAAATAAGTGCCACATCTAAAAACTCCCCTACCCAAACTTTATAAAATGTGGAATCTGCCAGACAGCAGATCAATGTTTTGGAGTATCAAAGATGCCTAACAGCGAAGATGGTCTTATGTAAGGGACATTATGGTGCATGCCGTTTAATAAGTGTACACAGCTATTTCATCAGAGTCTATGCTGCTCCTATGTTATTAACTTTTTCATTCACATTTGAGAACATCTGCTGAACAGATTTTTCTCAGGCTTAATTTTAGACTTCATCTCAACCTTCTTCCACAGCACGGGTTTTGATTGAAAGTTAATGTTATCAGAATGATCTCAGGTTTCCATTTTTAGGCGCCTTAAGTGGGCAAGGTTCTGAAAATGAAACCCTAGCGAGGAGTTGACAGGATGCCTCGTTAGTATTCTAAAAATGTCAAAGTGTTGAAATTTACCCGAGTAGGAAAACGGCTGCCTGCTTTTTCGTCAAATCGAAGATCGTATTTCATATCCTACAGCTGAAAAGCGAACCCTTTCTGTGCTGTCTACATTACAAGCTGCTTTTCATCCCTTCATCACGCCAAAACTGAACATAACTGTTTTTTTACATTCTTTTTAAAGAGTTTTCGCCACCATTCGCCTACTTTTCCAGCATTTCTGTTTGAATATATCAGAAACATATTAATGGGCTCTTTGTTTCTTCAAATACAGTGGTGTGCATGTAGACTTGAGACCTAAATGTGATTAGATGGTGATGCCTGCATGATGGTAGGAAAATGGGGGAGAGAGAGGTTTGAAAGAAATCTGTGAAAAGAGTAAATTTGGATAATTAAATATAGGTCATGAGCCGCCATGAAAATAAAGGGAGGAAGAAGACAGAATGCTGAAACTCCTCAGCAGATAATGACACTGCGTGGGCTGTAATAACGATTCTCCTCGAATTTTGCTTTAGCAATCACCTTGGATGGTGACTATTTTATACAGCAAATAACATAGCAATTTAGTTCGAATGTGAAGTGTGAAAGGGCAGCAGATTGTAAGCCCTCTTTGACCAGGCAATCATGAAGTACAAAGGTTTGAGTTGCCGAGTGAAAGTAGAATAATATTAAGAACAATAAAACACAAGAAAACTATGTAATGCAGTATTTGAAGCAAAGCAAAGTCTATCTGCATACAAGTGCACAGATTTAAGTACATAATACACGTGTATTTATAGGCGTGTGAGTAGAAAGCCCATGCTCTAATTTTCCTGTGAAAAGAAAATATATAATTCTGAAATGAACATTATTGACATACACCACGCTAACAGAGATAGCCTTTTCAGTTGTAGGAAACATACATTTTTGCAGTTCGATGCAAAGTTCAGTAAATGCAGCTTGGCACAATGGCGAATCTGGAAACAGTGTTTGCATTTTAACATGCACATGCATCAATTATTTGAAGTAAAGTAGCACGGGGCAACCCAACCTACATCATCATAAATCACATTTATATTTAGCTCACAAAAAAAAGTAATAAACGAGTCTTTTTATGAAAGTTCTAAATGATACTACAATCATTTTTCAGGATCGTATTTCCTTTCAAAATGTATTATACACGAAAATGTTAAATCACTCCATTTAAAATCGTTGGTATTAACACAACAATATATGTTGTGAGAGAATCGGACAGTGTAGTAAAAGATAGTCTAGAGATTCCATTTTACAATTTACACCACCCATGAAACAAACTTTCTGGGATAATTTTGAAAACGTTTTTATTTTATAAAACATTAACATTTTCAATGGGTGGATGAGGACTCCACAATCATTCTGGTGCTCTTTAACATGTGTGCAACATTTAATTACTTATACTGGAGAGCATTGTTGGATTGCTCCCATGGCACTCTCATGGCCTGATTCAGAAATGTATGCTTACACTTTTGTGTAGGTGTACAATTTTGGGGGAATTCACAAACTAGAAGTTTCTCTAGGACCCTCTGTTGTACGCTCATTGCTGGCAACAGCCAAATTCGACATTAATCGAGGAACTCTGAATGCTCCTGGGCCTTTCGTCTCATATTCAGTGAGAGCAAGAGATGCTGCATCTCAAATCACAGAGACCTGGGGGGAAAGATTTCTGTTCTGACTGAAGCACAAATGCCGCTTGGACACCTTTGACTTTCAACAGACATTTTTGGACTTCTAGGACTCCTGCTCAACTGCAGGGCCTAACTTGGATTTTGGCTCCAAAGCCAATTTCCACAATCCACAATCCTCAGGTAGAAGAGCAGGATGCTGGTACCCATGGGGATCATGCAAGAGCACAGACCTTAAGAAGGGTGCTGTGTTATTTAGTGTGTACTGTATTTTGCTCTGTGTCTGTGTGCGTGTGCATAAATAATACCCTTATAAAGCAAGTATTTTTCTGGGCACTCAGTTACAGTGGCTGAATGTATGTTGAGTTGTGTGGCTCTGTGCACCCAACAAAATACCTCCTACTCAAGAAGCGTTGGACTGGTTGACTTGTGCTACCCTTGAAAGTCAAATGCAAAGGGGTATTTTGCCCAGTTCACTCAGAGCGCCCATAGGAGGCTAGGCCCCAGGACATCAGGACTAAAAGGCCTCCAACCCCAAGGCTGGTTACACTAGCTTCTGCTTGTCCAATGGCCCTCTGAAAGGGGATCTGACAACAACAGAATAAGCATGTGTTTGAAAAAGGTGTGTAAATGTAACACTTTGTTTTATGACTGAAAATTTTCACATCAACCCTAAAAATGGCTTCATCATAGGTTTTTAAAGATAGCAATAGTGCATGGTCTGCTACTGAACTGCAAGCGGCTTTGTTTGAACACTTATGTCCACATGTTACCACTCAATCTCTTTATAAGAGATGAAACATTATCTAATGGACAACTTGTTTCTTTCAGCACTAGGATGATCATTGTGAAATGTAGCTCTCTGAAGAGGTGGTCAATGCAACTTGACCAGTAATGAGGTTAACACATTCAAAAATAAATGTGTACTTCTTTTCGTCAGTTCTCCATTGTTCTTGAAGCAAATAATATTTGATGTCAACGTGTAAATACAATACACAAAAGGATGCAATATGCATGACTGTCTTTGAAAACTGCCCACAATGTCTGGGTTTCTGACATGCATAATGAATCACGTTACCTCTGGTGCTTTGATTTGCAAGAGGGTCTTACTAAGGCAAATGTAGTGGCTTTCATCTTAAAGTCACTCAGACCTTAGGTCACTTCTTCACACAAGCCACTTAGGCAGTCCCCTTTGGCATCCCCTCTGTATACACCTTTCTTGAATCAATGACTAGGGATTGAATGCGAAAAAGAAAGAGGAGTATTAGAACTGGGGGTCTCTAAATGGCAGAGGTAGGTACGACTGTCCAAATAGGGACCTTGCTTCTAGTCAGGTTAAGAAGGATACACTCTTTAGATAACCCCTGCTCACCCCCTTGGTAGCTTGGCACGAACAGTCAGGCTTATCGAAGGCAATGTGCAAAATATTTGTACCACACTCACAGTAACACAGTGAAAACACCACAAACTGACTCCACAACAGTTTAGAAAAATAAAGGTATTTAATCTAAACTACACAAGACCAAAACAACAAAAATCCAACATACACAGTTCAAGAATATGGTTTCAAATGAGTTCTTAAGGTTGCGTTAAAATAATCCACAGTTGCGTCACGTTTTAGCCAATAGTACCTTTAAATCCGACAAAAGTTCCAAGTGAAAGCTGTAGCGTTGAAAAGCAAGTGATGTGTCACTCCTGAGACCCTGGGGAGGCAATGCGACAACCCCACCGGACGCAGCGGGTGTGTTGCGGTGACTCCGGTCTGTTTGGGGAGGGATGCGATACCTCGCGTGGATTCTGGTGCACAGGTTTTGTCGGAAGCGGCTCGCAAAAGGTACGATGTGACGATCTTCGAGGCGGGGACGATCTCCGGTGCGGCGACGATGCACTGCTCAGCGTCGATCTTCTACTCTTGCGGCCCCACGATGCAATGGCTCTGTGATGACTCTCGCAGCGACGTGATGTGGTCCGCAAGCAAGCATTGCAACGATCTCACCCTGTGACGACAGGCTCTGCGACGATACTCGCAGAGCTGGTAATCTTCCTGCACTTGACCGGTGCATCCCGCAAACGAAGGATGCGTCGACTCTGGCTGCGGCAATAGGCGCTGCGACGATCTCGGCCTTCGTAGTGGCAGGAATTTCCTCTCACTGACGGCGATGCGCTCCGCAAGCGAGCAATGAACTTTGCAGAAAGTTCTTTAAATCTTGGTTTCCAGCTTCCCAACACATGTACAACTTCCAGAGGCACCACAACAGGCCCAAGCACTCTAGGAAGGACAGAACTCTCTCAGCAGAGTTCAGGGAAGCTGGGGGTGACGTCCTTTTGTTCCTGGGACTTCTTAACAGGGAGCCAGCTCTTCTTCAGGCCCTTAGAGATTCCTTCAAGCAAGGGGACACAGCACAAAGCAAAGTCCTTCCCCTTGAAGGACTAGGCTATTTAAGGCCCAGCGGTGCCAGGAGACAACACCTGAAACCTTCGTGGGTTACCTGTTCTGGCGTAGGGAATGACAGAGACACGGGACTCTTCCTTCGGCGTCAAAGATCAGCGTTTATTACTGCAGGGATACAGAAATCGCTAGAAGTACAACAAAGTGTAGGTTCTGAGAGTCTGCTTCAAATTGCATATGTGAATCGCTCCTTTTATACACATTTTCGTCATTGCACAACGTAACGAACAAAAGGTTACAACTCAGTTCCCACAGTAAACTTCAAAAGGATTTAATTCATGTTTTCAGAAGCCCGGCACACGATTACAGTAACGTTGCCGGTTCCCAACTGTGAAAGCACATCATCTCTCCGCTAGGCACATTCCACTCTAGTTGTAAACAGGCAAAAGAAAGAGACAGGAACAAGTGCAAGGAAGACAGACAGCAATAGCAAAAGAGTGTGGGGGTAATATTGGAAGCATAATCACAGGATCAAAGGATTCGAGCCTAGCGCATGCAAGGCTGAAACAACAGGCCGGCACGGCAAGATTACCCTCGAGCGGAGCCATCTGCCTTTGCAGTGTCATCCCCCTCGCCATAAAAAATGCACAAAAGGGATATGCATCTTCCGTAAGGCTTGGGAACTCAGGGTCATGAAGCGGACATTTGCCTGTTCGCTGACTACGTGAGGGCAGAAAAACAAAATGGATGCCGTATCTAAAATGGAACCCAAGGGTTCAGATGGAAAAACCCGTAAATGAGACGAACCCTTCCAAGTCGTGTAGGGAAAACGAGTACACCTACTAATCTCGTCATTTACGGTTCATAGATACCAAACTTATCCATATCAGGACATACCCAAAACATCGTTTCGATTCTCACGGAACCTCAGACGCTCCTTTTGCCCTCATGTAGGCAAGAACTAGTCGAAATCAGAATCAATTTCGATATTCATCAGATCATTCAGGTGTTGCTGGAACATCATCCTATCCATCAATGTCTCTTTGGTAACAGATGGCCTTCTTATACACGTTGTAGCACAAAGGCCACATAGGACAGGACCACACTGCACGCAAAGACAACACGTGAACAGAAACGTCACAACAACCCCTATAATCATCAGAAGCTTCCAACCCCAAGTCGACATCAGACCCCAAAACCATCCTAGAAGCATCCAATCTCCCTCGTCCACGTGTATGGACTCTGAGATTTTATGCAACTTTGAGATGGCTTGATAAACAGTTGGAGCATTATCAGGTATGAAAATGCAGCAGCTCGAATGGATCACCTTACACACACCACCTCTATCTGCAAGTACAACATCTAGAACCATACGGTTCTGCAGCGTCATAAGCCTATCCGCTTGAAGCTCTGCTGTCAGGTTACCAAGGGCGCTTGCAGTGATATTAGCAGTCGATTCCACCACACGAGTCAACTGTCTCAAGTTCCTACTATTAACCATAGGACCCCAAAACGGTAGGAAACCCTTAAAGAAGTCTCCTGCCTCTTGACTGGCAGTATCCTCTTTACTAATAACGCCTCTCACAACTCTGGTCTTGTGATAGTCTGAGGCAACCGTGAAAGTTGGTGGTAAAAGATTCGCGATATAGCAGGTGCCCGAAAAGTCACGAGGCAACCACGTATAAGCACGATCGTAACACACAAAATAAGTACCCTTGGCAGTCAGGAAAACAGGGGAAGAGAGCATCGGTAAAACATACGTCTCAGTACAAGCACTCTTCCCAAGCTGAGCTCTCGGATTTCGACCAAGACCTTGCAGACAGAAATGACCGAGATGAGGTACGATCCAGATCGGAGACGAGCTCTTAAGTTGTCTATCACTCACTGACATACTATACTCAACCTCACTCAGATCCTTGTAAGCTCGCACCTCTTCCTCTGGAATGATTGTTGCATCAAAAATATCTTTATCTAAATCAGCAATTGCTATCATCAAAGGCTTGTGGTACGGGCCAAAACCAAGGTCTGTAGAGCGAGGCTCTCGATGGGGGTAGGAATCTAGTGCACTATGGAACATAATTTGGAATGCTCGAGCTGACCCCTGGGAGCTGTAAGGAAGAACCAAATACGGAATACCCTTATCCATGTTGTGTGGCATTAACCCACATACCCAACAATTGGTAGTATTCATTACCAACTGATGCTGATGCAGGAGTTGAACAAAGGAATTGTTCATAAATTCCGCACGTCTAACCTGCTCATGTTGGGGCAAAAGATGAAAGGAATGTGGCGAAATAGTGGAGACAGAATTCAGATCAAAGGAAGGAGGAGTAGGTGAAGTGGAAGGCAATAATGACTGAATCCCAAAGTACACTCCACCCACCAGTAGCATAGAAACAGTTAGGAACAACATAAAAACCTGAAACAAAAAATATTTTGTTCGAACCATCTTATGCAATTTGGATCTTTGCACCATCATTTTCTCTATTTCCGACAGCTTAGAGAACTCCATCCTCTAAAAACCGTCCGTGGCGTTCTTGACGCACTTCGTTCTGAGTAGCGATTATCAATTCCCAGGAATTCCCAGAAATCGACAAAAGGTAATCGACCTAGGGTCAGAAACCTGCTAAACAGAAGGAGGTACCCGCACGGCCCTACGGCCAACCCAGATGGTAGGTTTTAATCAATTGATCATTCTGTTTAATATAAGTCTCCTAGCTGTACGGAAAAAAAAGGTACACACACAATATAAAAATGTCCACAACATTTATGGCAACAGTAAGGGGTAATGTGAAGTCAAAAATAAAAATAAAAATTCATTAGTCTTTATCGCGCGGTCGAAGAAAATATCGACATTTTCCAGGTCTGCTCTTCAAACAACGGTTCAGATGGCAAAACAGTGTTCGATTGTTCAGGTAACAGTTCAGAGCTTGAATTTTCAAATGCTGATGACGAAGGTATGGTTTCAGATGATTCAACAGGGATGTCTGATTGAACTGAATCGTTCCCTACAGGCTGAGCATCACTAAATGGCACATAGCGCAAAGGGGTATCGGTCTCAGTCGAGGCGACTCCTTTCTTTATCCACGTATCTACTGGCAAAGGAAGCGGAACCTTCTTGGTGTGGGTGGCATGCACCCAATGCTTCCTTCCTTCCAGCCGATCTGCAGTCCTCGTCGCCAATAACACCTGGTGGGGTCCCACGAACCTTGGCTCAAGATTGCGTTTTCGTCCAAAATTTCGGGTGACCACCCAATCTCCAGGTTGTAGCCGATGACCAGGACCCTCTGTTTGTGCCGGTAGAGCCTCAAAAACCTGTTGATGAATCAAACTCAATTTAGCAGTTAGATCATAAAGATAGTCAATCAGCATTGGATATTCAAGTCTGTTAAACTCCTTAGGCCTCGGAACTCCCCAAATGTTCGCAGGACGGCCAAACACAATCTCATATGGGCTAAGCCCTACTCGAGAGTGCACAGTCGCCCTGGTCGATAAGAGAGCTAGAGGCAAAGCATCAGGCCATGATAAACCAGTCGTTGCCTGGATTTTGGCAAGTTTCAGTTTCAGGGTACCATTGTATCCTTCCACTAAACCCGCTGATTGAGGATGATTAGCACTATGGAATTTCTGATGTATTCCAAGGCCACTACATACACTCTTCATCACACTTCCCACAAACTCACTTCCGTTATCCGACCATACAATCCGTGGCATGCCATATCTAGGGAAATATTCTTTGAGCAAAACTTTTGCTGTAGACAGGGCAGTATTATCCTTAAGGGGGTAAGCCTCAATCCATCTGGAGAACACACAAACTACAACCAAGACATACTTCAGGTTATTGCATCTCTCCATATGGATGAAGTCCAACTGAATAATTTCAAAGGGACATGTAGGAGGAGCAAAGTGACCAGGTAGAGTGGGGGTGCCCTTACCAGTATTATACATCAAACATACCATGCAGTTCTTAACCACTCTCTCCGCACACTTAGTAATTCCATCATTCTTCCATACGGGAGACAACAACTTACATATACCTTTCGCGCTAATATGTGATGTGCCGTGAGCCATAGTAACAACGGCAAGCACATATGCATCCGGTAACATCCATCTCTGTTTTTCTGACAAATCAACCCAACATCCATTCCCGTCTAACTTCCCCGTGCTTTCTTTCCACTGAGTCTTTTCCATCTCGGTAGCCTCATTCTGTATCTCCTTCACACTCTCAACTGTGTCCTCACACATACCAGTCTCTGCTGGCCATCTTACTGAACTCGTAACATACATCCGATTTGTCAGAACTCTGGCTGTCTCCTAGGCAATCTCATCCGCAAATGCATTACCGCGGCCAACATCATCTGTCACTTTCCGATGCGCGCTGCATTTAATTATTGCCACCTGCTTAGGCAATGTAAGTGCATCCAAAAGGTCATTCACGAGCTGTCCATGTTGGATCTTCGTGCCATGCGACGTAAAAAACCCTCTTTCTCTCCACAATCGACCAAAACTATGCGCTACGCCAAATGCATACTGACTATCGGTAAACACATTTACCCGCTTTCCTCTAGACAACACACACGCTCTCGTCAACGCAATTAACTCAGCCGCTTGGGCCGAATTCTGACTCAATCTCGCAGTTTCCACAACCGTACTCAACGTCACTACAGCATACGCAGTGGTCACATCACCATTCGGCAACTTGAAACATGAACCATCAACATACAAAGTACCATCGGGATCTACCAATGGAGTGTTTTTCAGGTCAATACGACCCTTCGTCTCTTCTTCAGTTCTTAAGTAACAATCATGTGGTGCTACATCACCTGATTCCATGCTGATCGGCAACAATGTTGCTGGGTTCAACACATTATAACGTTTTATCCGTATATGACTTGCCAAAAGTGTCAACTCATAACCAGACAACCTTGCTCTCGTCAGGTGTTGAGTTTTTGTTCGGTTCAAAAGAGTGTCAACTGCATGCGGGACCATCACCGTAAGCATATTATCCATGACCAAACCTGCGGACTGTCGAATGGACACCGTAGCTGCCGCTGTTGCTTTTAAACAACTCGGCAATGCTCTAGCCACTGGATCTAAGGTCGAAGAAAAATATGCACATGGACGTTGCTTGTCGCCAAATTGCTGCGTCAAGACACTCAACGCACAACCATCCCTCTCGTGAACGTACAATGTGAACGGCTTACTGTAATCGGGAGTGCCTAACACAGGAGCCGAACACAACGCATCGCGTAATTCAGAAAAACTTTTCTGACATTCTTCAGTCCAGGGCAAAGGAGTCTGAACATCCTTGCACGTGAGAGCTAACAATGGCTTCCCCAATAATGAAAAATTTGGGATCCATTGTCTACAGTATGACGTAATACCTAGAAAGGCACGTACATCCCTCTGAGTTTTTGGCACAGTCATTCGAGCAATCGCTGCTATTCTTTCTGGGGTCAACCTTCTCCCCTCTTTTGACAATAAGTGACCTAAGTAGGTTACTTCTTGACAACAATACTGTAGCTTAGAAGGTGACACCTTGTGATGTAAGTCACATAAATGCTGCAACAACGACACTGTAGTAGTTCTGCAAATAACCTCGGTATCAGCAGCCACCAATAGGTCGTCAACGTACTGAATCAAAGCCGCCCCAGACGGCAACACAAATGTATCAAGTTGACTTTTAAGTGCTTGACTATAGATCGATGGACTCTCACAGTAGCCCTGTGGTGCGCGTTTAAATCTAAAACTGCGACCACCTAATGAGAATCCGAATAAATCTCTGCTTTCCTCAGCGATCGGAATACTAAAGAAAGCATTCTTTAGGTCGATCACCGTGAACCAGGAGGCAGAAGATGGAATCAAGGTTAATAAGGCCGTGATGTCAGGCACCACAGGAAACTGTGGGATCACTATTTTATTCACTTCTCTCAAATCAATCACAAAACGGTACACAGGAGGTTTAGATGGATCGGTTCGTTTCAAAATGGGTAACACAGGACTATTACACACATTTCCCCGAGTTTCTTCAATGACATCCTTTTTGATCAGGTCATAAATGATCGCTAATAGCGCTCGCTCACCATCAAGAGAGATACGATACTGAGGTATACGTGGTAATCGCGCATTTGATTTCAAGTGGACCACATAAGGTGGAATGTCCAACAGGCCCACATCATTGGGGCCCGTGGCCCATAACGACGCAGGAAGGGAACTCAATTCCGGTGGGAACTTATCGATTGACAAGTACATAGGAGAGATTACTCTCTGACCTAATGTAAGCTCCACTCCAGCAGGAGAGCAGTACAAAGTCGCATATAACCGTTTTAACAAATCCAAACCCAAAAGATTCTCACCACAACCAGTAGATAGAATCAATGGAGCCTCTAGCTCACGAGGACCAATCGTAAGGGACAAAGGGCTAGAGACAGGATTGCTAACAGGGGCGCCAGAGAATCCAATGGAAACATTCGTTAAGCCAGACAAAGGTGCGCCAGGGAGTTTTGAATGCATGAACTTTTTGCTGCACCAGTGTCCAACAGAAAAGGCTCAACTACGCCAGATGTAGCAACTGCGACGTAAGGCCCTCTCTGATCAACCGGAACTGACACTACTCCCTCTCTTTGTCGGTGGCTGTCCTAGTAACGGTCGCCTGCATCAATCTCATGTTCAACGTAATAGTCGTCCACATGATACTGTGCTGATCTATCAGACCTCGCACTTCGCTGGTCAAAACAATTATTCGCGTCCGACGAAGTAGGAGAGCGCCCATTCTGATTTTGAGAGGTGCCACGACCTCTACCTCGAGGTGCCTGTTGGGGACCACCACGACCCCCTCGAGCCA
Organism: Lissotriton helveticus; assembly: GCF_964261635.1. Taxonomy (NCBI): domain Eukaryota; kingdom Metazoa; phylum Chordata; class Amphibia; order Caudata; family Salamandridae; genus Lissotriton; species Lissotriton helveticus. Next base: position 1,772,513,052 of record NC_136063.1, read on the forward strand.
AAACATTATTATAGCGGTCACGTAAAGCAGGACAATTAAATTTTATATGGCCCTCTCCCCTACAATATGCACACTGGTTATACCCAAGCATAGATCTAAAGTCAGAGGAGTCAGAGCGTGACTGCATCCTAGAAGACTGTGCTTGTGATCGATACTGCTGTTGCGAATCATTTTGATTCGAACGTGGAGGATACGCTTGCTGCAACAAAACCTTCGTTTTAAGCTCCTTCGTTTTCTTATCTGAACGATCACTTTCTTCTTTTTCCCTATTCTCGTAGTATTGAGCCGTCGCTAATATTTGAGCAGTGGTTGAAACGGCCCATGCACTTTCTGAATTTTTCAATTTGTTGCATAGCTCAGGCAACAAATTTAACACAAACTTATCAACAAATAACCGCTGGCCTCCCTCAGTGCTCATATCCTGACCACTATGATCGACGAATGCCTCCTCAAATCTAGTAAAGAAATCCGAGACACTCTCGTCTTTCTTTTGCTTACAAGCCGACAATTTGTCCCAATTCACCCTCATCGCTGGCATAAGTGTTTTCATGAGCGTAATGATTCTTTGAGGCAGGTCCGTAATTAACTGCTCGGGTTTAGCCCCACCAATTTGTCGTCCATCAGCCGCTATTAGTGTAGCCCAGTCACCACCCAACTCAGCTAAATGATTCTCTTGGCGGATTTTCGCCCAAATCGGTTGCGGTACGACATTACCAAACAGCATGTCGATGTCAGCAAGGTTCATAATAGAAGCATCCACCAATTGGGATAACTCCTTATAATAACCTGCCGGATTCTTGCGTGGATCAGGCAAGGATTGCTTCACCTGCAAGACTTCTGATCGCTTCCATGGGAGGTGTATCCAAACTCTTTGGAAATATGGTGGAACCGCAGGATTAGCAACAGGATCACCTGGCATCCATACCGGCGGAACCTCTCTCATAGGATACTGACCGGAGTTCGCTTTCGGAGTATCGGAATCGTCATCAAACGACACTCGAGAAGGCACTGTGGCCCTAAAGGCTAATAATCGCTCTAATGCACGTCGTACATCTCCACCTACAATCATACCGTTCGAAAATTGACTCTGAAGTTCAGTCATATCGGGCGGTACATTATCTAACTCATCATTATCCCACTCTTCTCTCAAGGAGTTACACATTTCTTCAAACACGAATCTCTGTGTGGGCTCATTAAACTGGGAAAATGTGTCGAAAACTATGCGCGAAGGGTATCTAGCAGGGTGTCTAATCCACCTACGTGCCATAGTCACTAACGTCGCACTCTCCCTTTCACCAGGGATTTGACTTCTTCTCTGGGGAGTTTCAGAGACATCGGATTGAAATAACGATCCGGAAAGTGGGGAATAGAGGTTAGCAACAGTGTTAGGGATACGATTACGAACGGAAGGAGAAGAGGAAAATAGAACAGGAGCAACAATATTAGAAGCGATCGTAGGAACAGTGGAGGTAGCCAAGATAGTTGGGGTAGCAGGAACAATAGACTGAGGAGGTACAGGCACAGGAGCAAGAGGAAGAGGAGCAGGTAGAGGAACAAGAACAGGACCAACAACAGGCTGACCAGCAGCCGCCAAAACAACAGGAGGAAGAACAGGAGGAACTACAGGGGCTGTAGCACCCTGTGCATAAGGAGGTGGTGATTTCAACAGATACGCTAACAAAGGATCCTCTTTCGAATCATCGTCCTTTTTATCAGAACTTGACGATAAAACCGGATAGCATTTATCCACCTTCATGTGATGCAGTCTAATAGAAGCATCATTTTCTTTATCAGCTTTATCTCGTTGGTATCGTTCTGCACCTTGCATCAGCGTAATGATACCCTCTCTTTTATTTTTCTTAAACTGTTTGATTTCTTTCTGCCTGGCCTCTTTGCGCCATAACCGAAAGGAATCGAACATAGCTGGCCTAGCCTTCTTTTTAAACAATTTTATTTCGAGATTATCTAGAATCTCAGTTTCAAAACTTCCATGTGGTGGCCAACTAAGGACGCCATCCTTTCTCGTATAACGGATCCAACATTCATTATATATAATAGGGCCCACACCATGTCGACTATAGAGCTCATATATCGGAGTTCCAACTGGAGGTATGGGACACGAGTCCTCCAACCGGGAATCCATTTTGCAACATTTAAAGAAACCAAGGAAACCACTATGGCCAGGCATCATGCACGCTAACCAAGTATCAAACTTCAAGGTTTATCGAAGTACGAAATCTTCGTAAAATACAAAACCCTCGGTTTTTGGCAATTGCAACTGTCAAATAACAACTAAGAACCAACAACTAAGAACCACAAATGCAATGGAACCATGCAAACAACTAAGCTTCAACAACAACCAAGGATACTGGGAGCGACCCACAAATACTTAACTGAGAGCACAATGGCGTCACCAGGAAGGCCCGTCTATCGTCTCGCCGTACAAAGGACTACGCCAGGCGCCAAAAACAGGTCGACAGTCAGGGCATCGGTCCGTCGCAGCCGTCAGGAGGCGGGAATCTTCGCAGGAAAAATCGTCGGACCACTTATTTCGACAACAGGATCGATGAAGCGGGGTGCACCTTCCCTCGGAGATTTCACACGAAGTTCCTCACAATCGTCAGGCTTTGGACCGGTACTGCTGATGTCGCCCCACGTTGGGCGCCAACTGAAGGACTAGGCTATTTATAGCCCAGCGGTGCCAGGGGACAACACCTGAAACCTTCGTAGGTTACCTGTTCTGGCGTAGGGAATGACAGAGACACGGGACTCTTCCTTCGGCGTTAAAGATCAGCGTTTATTACTGCAGGGATACAGAAATCGCTAGAAGTACAACAAAGTGTAGGTTCTGAGAGTCTGCTTCAAATTGCATATGTGAATCGCTCCTTTTATACACATTTTCGTCATTGCACAACGTAACGAACAAAAGGTTACAACTCAGTTCCCACAGTAAACTTCAAAAGGATTTCATTCATGTTTTCAGAAGCCCGGAACATGATTACAGTAACGTTGCCGGTTCCCAACTGTGAAAGCACATCATCTCTCCGCTAGGCACATTCCACTCTAGTTGTAAACAGGCAAAAGAAAGAGACAGGAACAGGTGCAAGGAAGACAGACAGCAATAGCAAAAGAGTGTGGGGGTAATATCGGAAGCGTAATCACAGGATCAAAGGATTCGAGCCTAGCGCATGCAAGGCTGAAACAACAGGCCGGCACGGCAAGATTACCCTCGAGCGGAGCCATCTGCCTTTGCAGTGTCATCCCCCTCGCCATAAAAAACGCACAAAAGGGATATGCATCTCCCGTAAGGCTTGGGAACTCAGGGTCATGGAGTAGACATTTGCCTGTTCGCTGACTACGTGAGGGCAGAAAAACAAAATGGATGCCGTATCTAAAATGGAACCCAAGGGTTCAGATGGAAAAACCCGTAAATGAGACGAACCCTTCCAAGTCGTGTAGCGAAAACGAGTACACCTACTAATCTCGTCATTTACGGTTCATAGATACCAAACTTATCCATATCAGGACATACCCAAAACATCGTTTCGATTCTCACGGAACCTCACCCTCTCCTTGGCAGCAAAGCAACTGCAAGTCAGTCCAGCAAAGCAACAACAGGACAGTCTTCCTTCTTCAGTCTTCCAGCTTTCTCCTTCGCAGAGGTTCCTTCTTTATTCCAGGATGATCTAATTTGCTGTAGTCTGGGGTCCTATACTTATACCCCTAAAAGTCTTTGTTCTATTTGTGCAGGAGGGTTCTGAGCCCGGTCCAAACCAGTTCTGGAGCACTCTGTTTACATGACTCCTTCTTTCCTTTCCCAGAGCAGAAACATCAGACGACCCACAGGAGGTGGAGCCAGCATTGTGGAGGGAAAGCACAGCCCTGGAGCACTCCCATCTAGATGCAGATCTCTCTATTCACCACTGGGCGGACTCATTCTGTCTCCTGGAATCCCCAAGCCCTGTCACTCACAAACCAGACAGTCAATTCACAAACAGCCAAAGGCACACGGAAAGGTCAGACAAGAAAGCAGCCACTTTGTAAAAGTGCTGCTTTCAAACACAGGATTTAAATACCATCCATCCTAAAAGATGTGTTATTAAATTCTGAGTTCAGGGATACCAGACTTTTATGTCCTACCTTGCTCCTATGGGATGATATGCTGGTAGCCACTGTAGCAAGTATTCCCCATGATAGCCTATGGGCAAGGTAGCCTTACAATAGTGAAAAACGAAAATGCCTGTCATTCACTGCCAGAGCATGTCACCTGCATTAGTACATGGTCTACCTTTCACATACACTGCACCCTGCCCAAGGGGGTACCTTGGGCCTTCCATAGGGGTGACCAATGTGTACAGAAAGGGAAGAGTTAGGCCTGGTCAGTGGGTACACTGACCAGGAGGACATGGCAGTTCACAGACTGCACACAGGCACTGCAGTGGCAGTCCTGAGACACCATTTTAGGGCTACTCAGATGGGTGGCACACTCAGTGCTGCAGGCCCACTAGTAGCATTTGGCACACTCAGTGCACTTTAATAGGTACTTCTTGGTAATACAAATATGGCAATCATGGATAATCAATCATAATAACAATTTACACAGAGAGCACTTTAGCACTGATCAGCAGTGGTAAAGTGCCCCAGTCCTATTGCCAACAACCACGGGTCAGAAAAAACAAGGGAGGAAAAAGCAAAAAAGTCTGTGGATAACCCTGCAAAAAGGGCCATTTCCAACAAGGAGAATGACAAAATATATAGTTTGTATCTAATGCCTCAATAGCTTGAGATAGGATTGGCAGAAGAATAGTCTGTGCTGTTTTCCATGTCCCAGTAGCCAGTGTGTCAGATGGATGAAATCCTGAAGCATTTGTCATGTTATTCTTAATAAGATATGCATTGTACTATTAATGCTTCTTCTTAGTGAAAGCACACAGTACTTAAGTGTTGATGGCATATAAAGATAGTGAATACTGGTAGAAAGATATTTTCTCCCAAAATGGTGGTAAGTATCACTTGGAGGTCCATGAGAAGAAAGTTCAAAGAGTCAGAAAAGCTTTTCTAGCTCACGTAATGCATTTGGCTCATTGCACATAACACATTTGTGTTTGAAAACTCATTGATTTTGTAAATAACAGATTATGTGAACACAAATTATTTAGTGTATTCATGTTGGCATGCCACGATGAAAATGTGCAGGTTAATCTAATCGTTAATTTTGAAACTTGATGAGTGATACTTGCAAAGTGGGAATCCTCCATTCCATCCCTTGCTCCGTCTGTCTGTGTAGCAACTTTGCATAGAGTGCTTAGACGGCATCAGAACTCATAATGTCAAAACAACCATACATTATAGATGCCAAACTAAATCTCAATGCTTTGTTAGTGGTAATTTGTTACTCTTTATACTAGTAATTAGTAGTACTACTATCAATAATATGTAAGTGAATTTAACTCAAGGTTGATTATTTTGTTAAGCAATGATTAACTGAGTGACTAAAGTTGACCTTGTAAAAAAGAGTGCTAAATACAAGGTATATTAAGAAAAGTAACACTTTTTTTAATCAGTTGGAACCGTGGAAACCTCAGTATGACAATTTTGTAGCAATCATTTTAAAAAACAAGCACTGGAAATGCAATAGGCCTCGCATTGGTTGGAGTTGGAACTGTTAGCATTGCAAATGGCATTGATTTTTACTTATGCAATAGGTCTTGTCATCTTCAAACAAACGTTATTCGTTTTTTGTTTGTAAAACCATAAAATTTACACAAATGCACATACAGTAAAAACAATTAAAAAAGAAGTTAATACATAATTTAAGACAATTCTTCTGTACCGCTACTAAATCAACTAGATTAATAAACATGCCCGGTTACACCATCTTTACACATCCATACAGGTCCTGGATTTCACAGAAGCTTTTAAAAACCCTACTATGAAAAAATACAGTCTTCTTTCAGGAGTTGAAGATACAGAAGGGCCAGACGAACCTGTCTAAAATTAATTATTTTTTAAATAGGAACCAGAAAGTGCTTACGTGGAAATTCATACAGTTTACAAAAAAACAAAAAGTGCAGCAAATCCTACGGAGACTGGCCGTCCCAGCTGCAGGGAGCTAGCACTTGAGGGTGATGGTGGGGGTCGTTGGTTTGGTGACTGGAGGCGGAGTCTGGGCGTCAAAGCTGTTGTGAATATCTGCGATCTTGTGGTAGAAGAACGTGGCGAGGGAGTTGCAGAGGTCTTGTGACGGTGCAATGTCATTGTTGCTGGCACTGGGGTTGAAGAGCTCTTTTACTATGCTGAAGAGTTCCTTGCTGTTGTGGGTGTTGTTGTCCAGTCGCTATTTGAAAGATGTCCTTTTGGTGGAGCAGATCAGCTGGTGGTGTTCGCGAGTGGCTTTCTTGAGGGCTGTCATGTTTTCTGTCGTCCGTTCGTGGCGCCAGGTTTTTTCGAGAGTCCTGCATGCTTTCTTTGAGTCTTTGAGGGCGTCGGTGAACCAAGTGGTTTTCCTGTTGCTGGTCTTGCCTGGGGGGTTCTTCAGTGGAGCAAGGTCGTCGGCGCAGTTGATGATCCACTGTGCGAGGTTGTGAGCTGCGTCATTGGTGTCGGTGGTGTCGGCTGGAGGGTTCTGTGTGATGTGGTTAGCTGGTCTGTGGTGACTTTGATCCAGCATCTGCGGGGGATCTGTAGCATGCGGTGGTGGGATGTAGTCTTCTTGTAGGTGAAATGGATGCAGCTGTGGTCTGTCCAGTGTACTCCGGTGGAGTGGCTGAAGGAGACGTGGTTGCTTGCGGAGAAGATGGGGTCCAGCGTGTGGCCGGCGTAGTGTGTGGGGTTGTTCACCAGTTGCTTGACTCCGAGGTTGGGGAGGTTGTCGAGCAGGGTGGTGGTGTTGTTGTTTTTGTTGTTCTCCAGGTGGAAGTTCAGGTCCCCTAGGAGGATGTATTCTGGTGAGGTTAGTGCATGTGGGCTGACAAAGTCGGCGATGGTTTCACTTAATTGTGTGCGCAGGCCCGGGGGTCTGTAGATGAGGCTCCTCTGAGTGTGGTTTTGGGGTCGGTGTGGATCTGGAAGTGTAGGTGTTCGGCGGTGGAGAGTATGTCTTCGGCGTTGGTCATGACTCTGATGGTGTTCCTGTAGATGATGGCGATTTCTCTTCCGGTTTGGTTGACGTGGTCCTTCCAGGTGATGTTGTAGCCATCCGGGATGGCTATGGCGATGTTGGGGGAAGAGGAGGCGATCATCCAGGTTTCCGTGAGGAAGGCGACAACGTCAGGTGCTGTTGTGTCGAGGAGGTCCCAGAGTTTGATGGCGTGCTTGTGGATGGAGCGGGTGTTGAGGAGGATGCACTTGAGGTGGTTGTTGTTGATATTAGGTCCAGCGGGCGGGGTGCAGGTTCGGAGGCAGGTGAAATTGCAGGCTAGGTAGGTGAAGGGTCCGTGGGTGTGCTTCGGAGTGGCTCGGCAGCAGGCGGGTGGTCGTCCTGTGTTGAGTGCGTTGAGGGCAGCGGTGTTGTATCTCAGTCGGGTGTCCTGGTTCCGGCGGGAGCCAGGGGTTCTGGCACTGGGCGCGGTCCAGGTGCGGACGGGCGCAGACGGGCTTGCCTTTAGCACGCCTTCGGCACGCCGGTGGTGCGCCCATTGCGCACGTCCGCTGAGCTTCCGCGTGGCGACCTCCATAGGAGGCGAAGTGGGAGAGAGGAGAAGCTGGGAGGCGGGAGTGGGGCAGCCAATGGGCGAGGGTACGGACACAGAAGGCAAAAGGGGGTGGGGCCGCAGGGGAGCAGCGGCGGGAAGTGGAGAGGGGGGCACAGAGGGCAAGGGGCGCAGAGGACGCCTGAAAACTGAAAAAGATACAGAAAATTACAAAATACAATGCAAAACCAGAATTACAGTGAATAATAAATGACACAATTACAGAATTACTGTGAGAGCGGAAAAAAAGGTCACCAGGGGTGAACTCCCGGCAGTGACAGCAGTGGGGCACAGTCACGGACACCCAGGAGGAGCCGTGCGGCGTGAAGAGCGACCTGAGGTCAGGTCACCGGCAGATCATGTCAGCAATGCTTTCTGGAATAGGCACTGCGTGTCAATAAATACACTGCCTTCTCACAGTTTACCTCAGAGCCCCCTGCTACAGCAGCAAACGAACAACACGGTCACAGCGTCACAAATATTAAAGCTGCAGTATGTCTTCTCCAAACCACGTGACAAACAGTTCTTTTGATGCCATATTTTGATAGAATATGATTATAGTGAGAAAAAAACAAAATGAAAAGGACACCCACTCTCCCCCACCCATCACCTATTAGTTTACTAATAACTTCATCCCATCCCAGCCAGGCATTTGAGAAAAGGGTTTGTCAGATGGAACGTTACCAGCCTGCCAAGCAAGCACTAACATTAGCAAATTGTGGACAACTACCATGCATGCGCTCAGTATTGAAAATCCCTAGTACCTGCTATACGGAAATTCTCTACATTTCATCAAAACATTTGAACAACGTATAGAAAGATCAATTAAAAAGTATCCATTTTGTCTGTGTAACAGTCTGATGCAGTATTGAACATGTAGAGTGCTAATTTGACACACAAGTACTTAACGTTCCACTGTTTAGTCCGACAAAAAGAAAGACTTCAGCCAGGGGGGTATACAACAAGTGAAATCAAGGAAACTTAGGAGCCTCTCCGAAACAGCCAGCAGTCTCCCTCAGAACCACCGGATCTCAAATAGCCAAGCGCGCCTTTCACTTCACCAGCTGGCCCAGGCAGAAGATGTGGGAGGCAGAGGCAGCCTAAATCAATCAAGTAAATCAAACAAGCATGGACAGCGTAAAGCAGGTGCTGCAAGAGCCTCTGGGGTAGCAGCCGCCATTTTTCTGGAAAACCAGTTCTAGTTAAAAGAAATATGCATTTGCAATGCAATAGGACTCGCACTTTCACGAGACCTATTGCATTGCATCACGGACAACAGGAGGGGGCGCACGGACAACGGGAGTGCGGGCGGGGGAGTGGGAGAACAGGGCGAGAAGGCACTGACAAAGTAGTGCTCACTGTCTAAATACCACGCACCGTACCATGTAAAACTCAATGTAAAGGGGCCAGTAGCCATGGGAGGGTACAAATGACGACATGGCGATAATAAGGAGGGACTAAAAAGCCTCATAATCAATCAGAAGGCAGCATTTACGAAAGACAAAGACATGAACCAATTAAAAAAATGGGCGTATAGTGGGCGGCGCTTCCACAAAGCCTCCACTCCATACTCCATTACTGCATGCATCGCAGAGCGGGCAGCGCATGTGCGCTGCGGCTATAGCCTCAACCTAAAAATGCATTTGACAACAAGAGCATGTGAAGGCCAAATTACATATTTTGTTACCTTTGATGCTACTTAAGAAATCATTTTTCTATTTTACTGAACACAAGTAAGTTCTTATGTTAAATATGTTGTTTACATTTTTCAAGCTAATACTAAAAACAACCCATTCATATCTGTTTTGCATTGTATTTTATTGCATTTTATTTTATTTTAATGTATATTTTCTTACATGCAATATTCCCATCAGATATCAATGATTTGGAACGTTAAAGAACAGAATAACTTATATTAAAATCTGTTATTGTCTTAGAATAAAGAAACAGAGAAAAAATGCAAATATGTCTATAACAAGAGATTGTTTTACTTAAAGAAGACAAATTTCTCTTAAGAGAGCAAAACCAATCAGTTGTCAAGAGATTCAATAGAAACCCTCTTAAACTATTCACCCCTTAACTTGGTCTGATATTGCCAGCAATTTAAGTTGACCTGCTTCTAGATTTAAAATAAAAGCAAATAGAGACAGTAATTGGATGTGGTGGAGAGGTAAATGAAGCACAGCACTTTGTTGCAATGAAATTCTTCAACTTTTACAAAAGCTAACTCAAGCTATAGATAATCAAGGGAAAAAAATCGGACTAAACATCAAAATATTCATCCATCAACAGTGAAAGACTTGAGAACCGAGATTTTTGCGAACTTACTTGTGACCCATAAAATTGGATATTGATCCAAACATGGCAAGTAAAAAAGTGTTCAGTTTTAATCTAGTTCACATCATCCCTACTTATTTCGATCCTTTGTGCATTAGCAGTGTGACATTGTTAAAGACACCTCATTACATTAAGCAGGGAACAATAAATGCCTCAACTAGTGGAGAGAGATTCTTTCAGCATACGAGCCATGCATCAGTCACCTGACCTACACCATCGAGCAAGAAGAAAATCAGACCTACTGTGAACAAAGCAAACATTAGAAGATTACTCAAGCAACCCATTAGTTTTGTAATCAGGCATTCTAAACTGTAGGCAAGGCGGTGCGTTTTCTTTTTCACTTGTACATCCCTAATCAGTTAATTAGATACAATGCATGTGTTTACTGAAAAATACATAGTGCAAAGCCCGCTGTTGATTTTCCTTAATGAGAGAATAACCCCCAGCCATTTCTTTCATACTATCCCTTGTGCTCTACATGCGTGCAGTTATTTTGAAATTTTAATTTTCGTTGGTTTTTCAACACACACAGAAGATCTTTTATTGCCTGGTTCTTTAATCCTTAATGACGTGTATTTTCATGAACATTGTTTGGGGATTGTAGTGAAGAAATAGGGTAGTATTCGGTGCTGCAAAAAGTTCGTTTGCCAGTTTTTATTTAAGTATCTTTAAAATTGGAATGATGGGTAGAAATTTAACAAAAAGAAAAGCATAGAACATAAAAAAATCATCACATCATTAATTGTATTTTCCGGCACATACTATTTGAAGTGTTTATTTTAATTTGCAGAATCTAGAAGTTAGAAGTTGTCTCCGTCTCGTGAAAGTAACCCATTGAATGGCATTGCCTTATAGATTTGTTATACTGTAAGCATAATAAACACTATTGTGACTTTTTACAACAGGGTCATCAACACAATCATAAGGGAATTATGACGAGGAAATGTTATATACAGCAGCGATGTATGTCCACATTACTTTCTAATGATACAAATTCAGCGTTTCAATCATTCTCAACTTCTTCTGTCACAGTGTTCGGCATGAACGGTGCCTTCCTGTAAGAAAACTCAATTTATAAAGACCACTTGAGCAAAGACTATACTAATCTGTGATAGCTGTCTGTGAATGATTTAGAATTATATCAGAAAAACATAGCTATATTCCTAAATTCCTACCAGGGCATCCTTCAAATTAACTCTGAATTATCATTGAATGTATTTAATCAATATCAAATTAAGTATTGAAAAACTGTACAGATGGCCGAATTCCTAAGTACTTTCATGGAAGCAGTGTTTGAAATAGTTGCTTGTACTGCTTGGATCAGGCAATAAACTTTGAGTTGAAAATATATGAGTATGTGAGTGGGTTGAGCTGTGGCAAGTGGAATTAACAAACATTTCCAGGTAGGCCCATGTAAAGTTTCTCCAAGTTGTGGTAAATAAATAAATAATACCCTATTTTTGACTAGGCTTATAGCATAACAGATAGCTCAATAAAATAAGAGTCAAGATTCGAGGTAGTAGGAGTTCCTGCAGGTTTATTACAGCATAAGGACAGGATCAGGACAACCTGCATGGGAATAGGACAATAAGGCCCGGCAGCTGCCGGGGCTGGGTCTGGGATGAGCGCGCGCTAACATTCAATAACAAAACATTGACTTATATACACAGCGCAAACACATAGCATTACATTGCAGTAGGCGTAGCAGTGGGTGGAGCAGAAGGCGTGACGCGTAGCAGTCGCGAGAGATAACAGTAAAAAGAGTGTAACTGGGAGTATACATAGACATGTGATGCAAACGTAACAGAATATGTCATAAATGGGCGGAAACATTGGAGGGGGCTACCTAAGGAGCCGGGACCTCTAACCTAATGGTGCGCGAAAACTGGCAATGACGTGTTACTAGGAGAAGCTGGGGGCTACGAACTCTGTGCTAGGAGCAGAGACTAAAGTCTGGAGGGTCGGAGCGACATGTACCTAAACCCTATCTGGTATCTGATGTTTAGGGAACATGTTGATATAAACTAGAAGTCATGAGGGGAGAAGCTAACTTGATTCTAAGACTGGACCATGCATTATTCTACATGTAGTGCGTGATGAAGAATACTAAATGACCATTAATACAGTATTTCTCTAACGTGGAGACGAGAAGGCTAGACAATGACGGAAACTATTGATGCAGTTCAGTAGCTTAGGAATGCAGAGAGGAGGACTGAACTGATAGCTGGAATCATAACATACGCTTGGCAGACTCAGAGGCAGAGCCGGGCTGTACCGGGCACTGCGAGGCAGGAAGTAAGTGAAGGGTCGAGGATACAGGTGGGGGCTGTATCACTCCTCAGCGTGGCTTTCAGGAGACAGGAGCTGAATCCAGGGTCCGGGCCCTTTTGAGGCCTAGAAACGGGGATTTTATAATGGAATAACGTGCACACTGGGAAACGTGGCAACATAACTTTACATAGGCCTGATATTCGTAGTATTCACGAGGACTGGAAAATGACATACCAGAGGTGGACACAACTGTAATTGCGTCTTTAATCGAACATGGGGAATAACATATGCATATTGGTCATGCACACATAACATATGATGGATGAGGCGTAGGGACACAGAACATGGCAAAATTTACTTTTCCACATTCCCTCCTTGTCACTACGTTTCATCAGGAAACATCAATTTTCATGATACCATCTATCATTTCATACAGTACCATTTGCTCGTCTCGAATTGTCTTGGAACGGGATTTAGAACGGGGCTTGAGACTAGGAATACAAGAGGTAGCACACATGCTGCAAATCGCAGGGCCACATTGTATACAGAGGCAGCAGCTAAATATAATCGCTACTGCAATACCTAAAAAGGACAGGACTTTCCATCCCCATGCGGAAATTATATTCCAGAACCAACCGGACCATGTCCAGGTACCTGGATCTTGATGTAACAGATGGGCAATTTTATGGAGTCTGGTTATAGCTGAATAAACAGACGGCGCGTTATTTGGAATGAAAATGCAGCAACTAGATCCGATGACTCTACAGGCCCCGCCCCTATCGGCCAGTATGACGTCAAGGACGAGACGATTTTGCAAAACGACAAATCTCATAGCAGATTGTTCTTCGGTTAGATTACCTAGAGCAGAGGCAGTCTCATTTACTACAGCTTCAAGGGTTCTTGTTAACCTACGGATCAGTTTACTATTCTGGACGGGTCCTATGAAGAAGAAGAAACCTTTATTGAAATCTGTATACTGTTCTAGAGTAGTTTCAGTATAATCGACAATTGGGGACTCCCTTCTATGTCTAATGTGTACTAGATGTGTGTTTCTGTGATAATCAGATGGGGCTAGGAAAACAGGTGGCAGTAGGAAGGCAATGTAACAGGTTCCCTCCCAATCGAGGGGCAGACGGACATATGCAGTTTGACCACAAATAAAATAAGAATGACGTGAAGCTTTGAAAATAGATTTCCCACTGTCACTATACTTGATAACAGTAGTACATTCACTGTGACCTACGTGTACGGAACCATAACTACGGACACATAATTCGCCTTTGACTGGTAGTACTGAAATAGCAGGTAAGTCTGGAGTAGTATCAGACTGAACATTCAGGACCATGAAATTCGACGAATAATTACCTAAATTATAAACTTCATTTTCTAGATCTAAACCTGTTCTGTGGGGGAGACCTTGCTTGTCTGGAAAACATGTACTGTTAAGAAAAGACATATCTGTTGAAGATGACGTTAACGTGGACCATGCTCCACACGAACCATTGTGTGAGAATGGATAAGGAAAGAGTGGCAGAACTCCCTTCGGTGTCTGGAAAGGGGGGAGTCGACCACACACCCAACAATTAGTAGCATTGCTGGTCTGGTGTGAGTAATGTAACATACGGATAAATGTGTTGTTACGCATAGCGAGGCGGTAAGAATATTCGTGAGGAGGCAGATCACTAAACGTGTGCTCTACTGTAGCATTAGCAGACATATTAGCATGAAGAACTGGAAAACACAGGAAAAGCGCGTAGCTGGTGCAGGAAATCATTATGCTGAGAAATAATATGAAACTCAGAAAAACAATGCATTTGATTGAACTTTGACTGACTCTCTCACTATGGGGGTCTATTTTATACATGTCAGAAACAATTTAACCGTTTCACCTAGGGGAGGACTTATACAATCAAACTGACTGACTTATTTTACTAGACCTTAATTTGAGCTTATACTCCTGTTGCGGAGTTTTCTCTAACAAGGGAGGGGTTGTAATAATGTCTTGTGCGGGACAGTCCTTTAAAACAATGTTCTGGCAGTCCTTCGAATCTTGGCAATCCTTGGAAATGTTCTTGGAGACTGATTTCAATGGATTGAAAAGTTTTACATGAGAAAGGTGGACCCACCCCTTCCTGCCTTCCAACTTGACGGCAGTTCGGGTGGTCAAGAGGACCTGACGTGGCTCCTTCCAACGTGGTTCCAGCGGACTTGATCTGTCAAAATTTCTGATCATCACAAGGGAGCCTGGAACGATTTCGTGCGGTGCCACCTCGGTATTGTCTGGAAATGCGGCAGCAACCTGTGAACGACATGAGTTGAGGGCAGACATCAAGGAAGCTAGGTAATCTGTCAGCATATTACATGAAACATCGGTAATACTTCGGGGTCTAGGAGTACCCCACATGTTAGGGGGGCGGCCGAATACGACCTCATACGGGGACAGACCTGATCTGGAATGTGCGACCATGCGCATATAAAACAAAGCGACTGGCAGAGCTATTAACCAGTCTACACCTTTGTCCTTACAGACTTTTGCAATGCGGATTTTCAGGGTCTGATTATGTCTCTCTACAAGACCGGCTGCTTCAGGATGGCGTACACAATGAAACTTCCACTGGTACCCTAACAAAAGGGAAACGTGCTTCATGAGTTCAGATGAGAATGGCTGGCCGTTATCAGAATATACGACTCTAGGGAGTCCGTATCTAGGGAAAAATTCACGAACCAACTGCTTGGCAGTGGTCGCGGCTGTGTAATCTGGGACTGGATATGCTTCTGTCCACCTGGACAAAGCGCATACAACTACAAGGACATACTTGAAACCTCGACATCGCTCCATCTGAATATAATCCATCTGGAGGACCTCAAAAGGGTGGTCAGGGGGCTGGAAACCACCTTGTTCCACCGGGACACTTTTACCTGGATTAAACTGACAACATATCATACAGGTACGGACTTTCTGCTTGGCTGCAGCTCGTAAATGCTTGTTGAACCAAATGTTCCGGATACTGTCTAACATAGCTTTTTCTCCTAAATGTGCTGGACTATGTGCGGTATTGATAATGACTTGGATCATAGAATCGGGGAGAAACCATGTGGCTCTACCCTTCGTTAACCATCCTTGATCTGTCTGGACCCCTCCTTGTTCAGACCATTTCTTGATTTCATCGGGAGTAGCATGTAACTGTATATCTATGACATCTTGTGTAGGGTCCTTAACTGTCATGCATGTAATCGGATCTGGAGTACGTGTCATGTTTACTGGAATGTCTGGAGTCTGTGCTGTAAGCTTGGCTGTACGGTCTGCTAGATCATTACCTTGGGAAATAATGTCGGTGACTTTCGTATGTGCTTTGCATTTCATGATAGCAATGGATGTCGGTAAATGTATGGCATCTAACAGGGCTTGAATAAGGAGACCATGCTGAATCTTGGTTCCATGAGAAGTCATGAAACCTCTCTCCTGCCAGAGCACTCCGAAGTCGTGTACAACTCCGAATGCGTAACGTGAATCTGTGTAAACATTAACCTTCAGGTTCTTGGCATGTATACAGGCTTGTGTCAGAGCGACTAGCTCTGCTGCTTGAGCGGACAGGGTGTCAATACGGTGTGTTTCAATAACTTCAGTGTCAGTAGTCACTGCATACGCGGCGACTAGTTCTCCTGTACTAGTTCTCATACATGAACCATTTGATATTTTTTGATATTTATGTGCATTTGTATAGCGCTAACGTTCGCTCCCAAGGGGGCATCATGGCGCTGAGCAAGCTGCGGAGAATAACAGAAGGATGGATTTGGAACGGAGGAGACTAGATGGCTGACAGGACAGAGGAGTCTAGCTGTTGGTAGACCCATGTCTTGAGAAGTTTTCTAAAGTTGTTTTCATTATCTACAGATCTGAGACTGACAGGCAAGTTGTTCCAGGCTTTGGCGGCCAGAACATTGAAGGATTTCCCACCCTTGGTCTTATATTTAAATCTGGGGATTAGGACCAGATTTGTCCCAGAAGATCTCAAACAGCGCGGGGGGTTGTAGCGCATGAAACGCTTTGCAAAGTAGCGGGGCCCTGTATTTTGCATTGTTTTGAAAACTGTGAGTAGTAGTTTAAAGAGAATTCTTTTATGCAATGGCATCCAATGCAGCGAATTTAGTGCTGCGGACGCTGATGACCTTCTGGGGAGTTGTAAGACTAGTCGAGCTGCAGCGTGTTGGATGCTCTGCAGCTTTCTGAGAGTAGATTTTTTTACTCCGGCCATAAGGCCATTGCAGTAGTCAAGTCGTGAGAGTATGAGGGCTACCGCGACTGACTTTCTGGCTGCAATTGGGAGGAAATCGAAAAAAGTTTTCAGTGATTTTATTAATCCAAAGCAGCGGCCGGCAGTGGTCTTGACGTGGTCATCAAAGGAAAGAGATGAGTCAAATTGAACGCCTAGGTTTCTGGCTGATGGAACTGCACTTGGGGGGGCCTCTGATCCAGGGGGCCACCAGTCTTTCGGGCAGAAAGAAAGGTTTTTACCTAATGGGATGATTTCCGTCTTAGCACTGTTGCATTTCAAATGGTTAATGTTTAACCACTTAAAGACATCAGAAAGGCAGTTTTTGAACCGAAGATCAGTGTCGGTCCGCTGCTTGTCAATTGTGACGACCAATTGAGTGTCGTCAGCGTAGGACGTGACAAGAATCCCATGTGATTCTATCACAGCTAAAAGAGGTGCCATATAAATGTTAAAAAACAAAGGACTCAATATGGACCCCTGGGGCACTCCAGATGTAATGAGTTTTTTGCAGGATAGGTGGGGTCCAAGGGACACAGTCTGAGACCTGTTTGATAAAAACGATGAAATCCAGGCAAGGGCTGTGTCAGTCACGCCAATCTCTCGCATTCGATTAATTAGGATGACATGCGAGATGGTGTCGAATGCTGCTGAGAGATCCAACAGGATGAGGACAGCCTGCTTGCCCTCATCCTGCAGGAACTTGATGGAATCAGCTAATTCGATCAGTGCTGTTTCAGTGGAGTGACCGGAGCGGAAGCCTGATTGCTGAGGGTGTAAGATGTTGTGGGCCTCTACAAAAGTTTTTAGCTCTTCATGCACTAAATGCTCCGTGACTTTGCCTAGGATAGGAAGGAGGGAGATGGGACGCATATTCGTCAAATCTGTTGGCGATTTATTCTGTTTTTTCAGTAGGGGTTTTACTGTAGCCATCTTCCATTCGGTAGGTACAAGTCCGGATTCAAGGGATTCATTGATGATAACGTTAATGTAGGGATTGACTGTGTCGATCAAGTGATGAAGGATGATGGGGGGACAGGAATCGGTAGGCGCTCCTGATTTGCAGGCCCGAATTGCCTTGCTAGTCTGTTGCAGGGAGACAGATTTAAAAGCGGAAAAAAGGGGGTAGTTGACTGTTGCCTCTAAGGGGGTTGTCGGCGGAAGGGGAAAGTCTTTCTGAATATTAACTATTTTGTCGACAAAATAATCTGCAATTTGATTGCAGAGACTCTCTGAGGGAGGTATATCAGTGGTGAGGACTTTCGGGTGAGTGAAGGACTTAACTATGGTAAAAATAGTTTTTTGGTTTTGGTGTGCTTCCATTATAAGTTTGGTGTAGTATTCCTTTTTGGCTATTTTTATGTCAGAGAGATATAATTTCCTCTGTTGGACATACCTTGTTCTTGAGACCGTATCATATGCTTGTCTCCAGAGTCTCTCTAGTCTCCGACAGAGAAGATGACTCTCTGCTAGGGTCTGGGTGTACCAGGGGGCATTTGGCTTTTTCTTCTTAGGGGCCTTTTCTCGATAGTTGTTGGGCTCAGAATTAGCCGCAACAATTTGGCTCATCCAGGTATGAAAGTTGCGGGAGTCGATTTCGACATCACCAGTTCCAATGGGGGGTGGGGGCACCGGTTGTGACTCTAGTTTAATTCGTTCGGCCACTTTCTTCCAATTAACTGAGAAGGAGGCTTGGGCATGCCTAGGGCTGGGGCGGGTAGTAAGGGGTGTCGTAATGTTAAAAGGAATGAAGTAATGGTCGGTCCAGATTTGGGGTAATGGGGGGGAAGTGGAAAGGGTTGAAAGATTGGTGCATATGCCATCAATAGTGTGGCCGGCACTGTGAGTGGCTGTATTGATGCGTTGGGAGAGTCCAAAGATATTCAGGGACTGTAGGAAGGAAATGGTGTGGGGGTCGACGAGTGAATCCATATGTAGGTTCATGTCGCCAATGAGCGTAAAGTTAGGGTATTGTAACATGAGTGCTCCAAGCGTCTCATCCAGGGAGTTCAGAAAGGAGGTGGGATTGCCAGGCGGGCGATATAGGAGCCCTCCTGATAGGGAGAATGATGCGTTAATTTTAATGGAGAAACCCATGCTTTCCGTGTCCTTAAGGTGACATAAGTCGAATGTGTGACAGGGAAATGTTTCCTTAATGATAAGTGCTACCCCGCCACCTCGACCAGAAGGTCTATCCCTCCTGAAGATGGTGAAACCAGGAGGGAGGGCGATAGCAAAAACAGGGTTCGAGGAATCGTTGAGCCAACTTTCAGTTATGAACAGGGCGTCTAGTTCATAATTTGATATTAAGTCGTGCACATAAAGTGTCAGGTCAGGATCTGGTAACGGAATGTCTGTCAGGTCTTGTCTTGGCTTTGTCGTAATGTTAACTACTTTCACACAATCATGTGGGTCTGGATTTGAATTAACTGATGGTAACAGTGTAGCAGGATTCAGAACGTTGCAGCGTCTAATTGCTATGTGTGGCTGGAACAGTGTCAATTCATAACCTGTTAAACGTGCAATTGTCAAGTGCTGAGTTTGTGTTCGGTTTAAAAGAACTTCTACTGAATGTGGGACTTGTACTGTCAGGGAATGTCCTAAAACTATAGAATCACTTTGTCTGATAGCTAGTGCTGTGGCTGCAACTGACTTGAGGCACGCAGGCAACGCCTGGGCGACTGGATCTAATGTGCTAGAAAAATAAGCACAGGGCTTGTATTGTCCTGCTTGATCTTGTGTAAGAACAGACAATGCTGTACCTTCACGTTCAGTGACAAAAAGTGTAAAAGGCTTACTGTAGTTCGGTGTAGCTAGAACTGGAGCTTGACATAAGGCTTTCTTTAACTCGTTAAAACTAAGTGTATGTTCAGATGTCCAAGGGAGGACAGTCGATACGGCTGCCTCCTGTGTCGTTAACTGTATCAGTGGCTTGGCTAGGAATGCATACTGGGGAATCCATTGTCTACAATAAGAAGTAAGGCCGATAAAGGCACGTACCTCCTTCTGGGTTCTGGGCTGGGGAAGACTCGCTATTAACTGGATACGGTCTGGTGTCAACTGCCTACCCCTCTTGGACAGCAAGTGTCCTAAGTATACCACTTGCTGGACACAGAATTGAAGCTTCGAAGGTGACACCTTGTGCCCCATCTCGGCAAGAAAATACAGAACTGTAAGTGATGCTCGCTCGCAAGCACGTTCAGAGCGGGCTGTGATCAGTAGATCATCGACATACTGGAGCAGGGCAGTGTCAGTTGGCATGTGAATGTTGTCTAGTTGTCTCTTGAGTGCCTGACTGTAAATACTAGGACTTTCTGTGAAACCTTGAGGAGCGCGTGTAAACATATAGCTCCTTCCATTTAAACAGAATCCGAAAAGAAACTGACTGTCTGGATGAATTGGAACACTGAAAAATGCATTCTTGAGGTCTATGACAGTGAAAAACATGGCTTCAGAATCAATGGCTGTTAACAGGGAAGAAATATCTGGGACAACTGGGTACTGAGGAATAATACATTTATTAAGCTCTCGTAAATCAATCACTAATCGATATACTGGGGGTGCATTTGGATCAGTACGTTTCATGACTGGAATGATCGGAGAATTACATATATTGGAGTCAGTTTCTACAACTACTCCTTGAGCCATGAGCTCGTCAATAATTTTGGATAAGGCTGCTACAGCCTCAGGTGGCAATCTGTACTGCCTGATTCGTGGTAACACTACACCTGGCTTGAGAGTCACACGATGGGGTGTGATTTGCATGTAACCTACATCAGTTGGACCTTGCGCCCATAAATGTTGTGGAACATTAGACAGTCTTGAATCAAAATCTCGTAATACATAGTGACCTTTAAAGTCACGTAGGAACAGACGTATTCCCTCTGGGGAACAGCAAATAACTGCACCTAATTCTTTCAGTGTCTTGATGCCTAACAGATTTTCTGGACATGACTTAGTAAGTAACAGATCAGTAGTACGGGACAATGGACCTACCTCTAGAGTGACTGGCTTAGATATCTCATTAACTATTGGTTTTCCTGAAAATCCAAGGGAAACATTTCTTGAGCCTGAGAGCGGAGCCCCTGGAACTTCGGCATGACTAATTGTGGTCCTACTTGCCCCTGTATCGATCAAAAACTTTCTGTCTTTCCCTAATACTTGACTGTGTACATAGGGGCCTTCTTGATCTACAGGTATCTCGATGAGAGGCAAGCCTACCTCCCTCTCTAGGCTGTTTCATGAATATGACTGGTACTCTGGATACTCGGACTGTGCATACTGGTACATCTGTGATGTGACATGCTGTGTTGCAGCAATAGGCTGCGGTACTGTAACTGTCTGTTGTGCATTCTGTGACTGAGGAATCTGTGAAACTTGTTCTTGCCTAGGCGGACGTGGTCTTTCTTTAGTCTTACCGGTAGCTATGTTGTGTTTCAGAACTGCACACTCGTTTATAAAATGACCTGGCTGTTTACAATAATTGCAGTTCCCTTTAACGGGAGCTGCAGGATGACTGGCTTGATTCGGACCCCTCTTCTGACTGTCTTGAGGAACAGTTTGTGCAACTAGCACTTTCATTTTCGTGTCTTTCATACGTTTTCTTTCATGTTCTTGCTCTTCTCTGATTCTATTCTGGTGGTACTGGAGCATCTGGAGCATCTGGGACGGAGTATTTGCTTGCCAGGTGCTTTCGACTTTCAAAACTCGATTTTTAATTTGTGGACTTGAATTCTCGACTAATTTGGTAACGAAAAGATGAGGGTATGACTCACTACTTGTCTTGAGACCACTGTTGATACTGAAACATTTCTTAAATCTAGAATAAAAATCACTAATGTCTTCATCTTGTTTCTGTTTACAGGCTGAGATTGCATCCCAGTCTTCTTTCCTAGTTGTCAATAATCTGGGTAAAACTTGAATCAATAATTCTGGTAATTCCTTACATTTATCTCCAAGACCGGTACCTGGTACTCGTGCCTTGTCTTCAGCTTCTAGAGCTGCCCAATCGATCTTTTTCTCTCCCACCTCCCATTCTTTTTCCTTTAACTTTTCATACACCCCTGCGGGTAACAGGACCTTTAACATTTTAATAATATCTGGGTAAGTGTATTCTCCCATACGGAGCATGTCTTTTAATTCTCTATGGAACCCTGCTGGATCTTTGTCATGACAGGGAATTAATTTCTTCATTTCAAGAAGTTCCATCTTTGAAATCGGAGTGTATACAAACACTCGTTGCATTACGCCACCCGCCCCTTGGACTGGGTGGACTTCTCGTAACGGATTCTGTCTGTCTATGTAAAACGATTTACTTTCTGGGGGTGAGACATGAACAAAATGCGGGTTCAGGAACGTTCTATATTTGTGACGCTGTTCTAGAATGACACTAATTAAATCGGTACCTAGACCTCTCCATCTATACTGGAGTAACTCGTTCAGGATATCGTGCAACGGGCCTGGATCAGAATGTTGACCCTCATACAGAGTAATGAGGTGCTGGATCATATACATACCCACCAGTCGTTGCTCGGCTGGGGGCAGTTTCAGAAACACTTGTGCCACTATTTCGTCTGGAAAAGTGGTAGAATCAGTAATCCATCGGACTGCTGATCGGGCTAGTTCTTGTTCATGCATAGTACTTAGTTCACTGTAACCGACTCGTGATTTCAGAATGTGATCGGTAGCTTGAAATACTTGTTCTAGAGAACCTTGTTCTGGTGCTGGATGATGAAAAATAGACTTGGGTTCTAGACGTAAATGGCGATCTGGAAATCTGGATTTTCCTACATACGCTATTCTGGCGGGATTCTCGTTCTCTTCCTCTTCAGGATCAGAGATACTTTTTTTCTCGCTTACTTGTGCTGCTTTACGCTGGTCGTGTAACCTTATTATTTCTTTACGAATTTTCTTGTACATACTCTCCATGGCACTGACGGTCTTGTGCTTACCCTCGGCTATATTATCACTCCACCTTGTCAGGATTCTCATTTCGGCGGGATCTTTAGACGGGTAATCTTGTTCTCTTATTAAACAATTGATCAGGAACTTTAATATCATGAGCTGAATCTCGGCTTTCCTTTGAGACATAATCTCGCCAATACTTTCTGGATCATCCCCTGTACGGATGAAACGATATATTCTGTCTAGATCTTCTTTCATATTCGGCAAGGTGACTAGATACTCGGTCACTCTCCTTACACGTAAGGAATATAAAACCATAGTATATTCGCCTGGAACTGGATCATAGACACATTCGTTAAGGGCTTGCCTGATTTCTGTGACAGACTTATTACTTTTAGGAGTACGCTGTGATGCTTGAGCATGTAATTCGAGTGCTGATAAACGCTTGTGTGGCGGCGGGGTTTGAGGAGTAGCTCCTCCTGCGGCCCCTAGACTGGAGTCGTCTACTGAGGCTCTACGTCCTGGCAGAGTGGGAAATGGAACTGTAGGCTGGACCGGGGGTACCGTAACAGGTACTCCGGTGTCTGGAGAAGCGGGAAGTGCCTGATTTACAGGGACTGGCAGAGCGCGAACAGGATTTGCATATTCGGGGACTGTGTCGTCCAAATAGGACGAAATAAAAATATCAGCTGCGGTCGGTTTGTGACGTAGCTTGGTCGGAACTAATGGTGGCGGGAAATTACTGGATGCCTCTGGGGTCGCTTTTGGCAAGCCCTCGGCAAGAAGAGGATACATATCCTTAATAAGGGCATGCCTCTGTCTGTCTGACTGTTCTGCTTTGACTTGTTCACCTATCTCGATTAATTCTCTTTCTTGGGCTCGTTCTTGGGATTCTCTACTTAACTCTGACTTTCTGACTTCCTTTTCCGTTCTTCTATGCGCTTCCTTACGCCATAACTCGATGGCATCTTTCTGTGACTGTCTGGCTTTCTTTTTCCATAATGCTTCTTCTACTCGCATGATACATTCGGCATCCCATGTACCCGATACGGGCCATCTATACTTTTCTTCTAACTGTTTGGTATACTCTACCCATAAATCTAGATACATTATGGCGCTTATGCCATGTTTCTGATACATAAAATTACCTGGACTGTCCCTAGGCGGGACAGGAACTGCTTCCTCTAACAGACCCTTTCTAGTTTTTAACTGACGTAACTTGGAAAAGAGCGGCATTCTAAACTTGAATCGGAACACAATACAATACACGAAAAACAATAACAATTGGGAAAACAATTCAGGCATACCACGACATTGGAAATACATTAAACAATATCATAACATAACAGTTCGAACAGAATACTACCTGAAAATACTGAAAACAGAAACAGAACAGAATTCTCGAGAACGGGACAGACTAGAGTTACTGGATGCACTGCTGTAACAGTACGGAACATACCGGTCCCAAAAAGGAACGCATCAAGACCCGTATCCACCTAGGTGAACACTTCGTTTGTGGGCTTGGGTACCACCAACCCACGGACCAGGAGTCAATTTAGATTGGTCCTGTCTAGATACTACCCCAGCAATGGTACTCACCGGGCAGCACGGAACGGAAGGCCTTGAACGGGACTGGACTACGGCGGACTTCGGACTTCGGACTTCAGTTACGGGTGGGCCTCCGGATACCTCGGACCTTGGACTCTCGGCTTGGGCTCTGGTCGGGACTCGCCGCGTTCCTCCACCGTCTCGTTTGGATGCTGGACCGCCTCCTCCGTCTCCTCCGTGGGCCTGAGGGATACTTGGAGCAGAAATATCTGCCAGTGCACGGTATGGTTCCGTCACGACTGCAGAGGGTCAGGGGGTCGGCGTGGCTTCACCGACGCGTGGGGAAAGGGCAAGTCCCTATTCGGGCGCCATTATGTGGTAAATAAATAAATAATACCCTATTTTTGACTAGGCTTATAGCATAACAGATAGCTCAATAAAATAAGAGTCAAGATTCGAGGTAGTAGGAGTTCCTGCAGGTTTATTACAGCATAAGGACAGGATCAGGACAACCTGCATGGGAATAGGACAATAAGGCCCGGCAGCTGCCGGGGCTGGGTCTGGGATGAGCGCGCGCTAACATTCAATAACAAAACATTGACTTATATACACAGCGCAAACACATAGCATTACATTGCAGTAGGCGTAGCAGTGGGTGGAGCAGAAGGCGTGACGCGTAGCAGTCGCGAGAGATAACAGTAAAAAGAGTGTAACTGGGAGTATACATAGACATGTGATGCAAACGTAACAGAATATGTCATAAATGGGCGGAAACATTGGAGGGGGCTACCTAAGGAGCCGGGACCTCTAACCTAATGGTGCGCGAAAACTGGCAATGACGTGTTACTAGGAGAAGCTGGGGGCTACGAACTCTGTGCTAGGAGCAGAGACTAAAGTCTGGAGGGTCGGAGCGACATGTACCTAAACCCTATCTGGTATCTGATGTTTAGGGAACATGTTGATATAAACTAGAAGTCATGAGGGGAGAAGCTAACTTGATTCTAAGACTGGACCATGCATTATTCTACATGTAGTGCGTGATGAAGAATACTAAATGACCATTAATACAGTATTTCTCTAACGTGGAGACGAGAAGGCTAGACAATGACGGAAACTATTGATGCAGTTCAGTAGCTTAGGAATGCAGAGAGGAGGACTGAACTGATAGCTGGAATCATAACATACGCTTGGCAGACTCAGAGGCAGAGCCGGGCTGTACCGGGCACTGCGAGGCAGGAAGTAAGTGAAGGGTCGAGGATACAGGTGGGGGCTGTATCACTCCTCAGCGTGGCTTTCAGGAGACAGGAGCTGAATCCAGGGTCCGGGCCCTTTTGAGGCCTAGAAACGGGGATTTTATAATGGAATAACGTGCACACTGGGAAACGTGGCAACATAACTTTACATAGGCCTGATATTCGTAGTATTCACGAGGACTGGAAAATGACATACCAGAGGTGGACACAACTGTAATTGCGTCTTTAATCGAACATGGGGAATAACATATGCATATTGGTCATGCACACATAACATATGATGGATGAGGCGTAGGGACACAGAACATGGCAAAATTTACTTTTCCACAAAGTGCATCTTAGATGCACATTCTTGTGAAGGCCATGTGAAATCCACAGCGGAATTCTATTCATGCTGTGCAGGGTTTTGCGTAAAAGAGAGTTCCGCAAAGATAAATATAACCCCTTTTGCAAATACAATTTTGTTATTTTTGGGGATCCATGAGGAAAATATTTTTTCCTGATGATGAAAACCCTTCCCTATAATTCCAGTGAACCTGGGGTGATCTGCATCTTTCCAACCGTTGAAGTGTTGTTATGCTAGTTCTTAGCTTGAGTAAAAGGAGAACGAGAGGATATTGTGAATATTGAAAAAATATCCATGTCCGCGGGCATTCACAAATTTCCAAGGCTAACCCCTTCTTGGAGAACTCATTTCCTGTCCTTTGATGAGAATTTATGGGTGCAGAGAAATCAGCACTCTTTGTGGAGATACATGTAAATGGATACACACCTGCCAGCAATTAGTTTGCGAATTACTGGCATGCATAACTAAAGGTACCATTGGTCATAAACATATATGTATTACTGAATTGACCGTGAAAAGTCACTACCAATGCTGTTAATGCTGTTAATGAGTTGGTAGTGACATTTACAATGAACAGAGTGAACAGATTTGTTGAGCATATACGCTATCAAGTATGTTATGGATGCAGGTACAAAGGGCATGGCTCTGAGATGATCTGGGAGGCTATTCAGGCTGCTGGATGAACGTATTGAAGTGATTGGAAGTTTGATGTAGCAGTGGTTGATATTTGTGACCAATAGCGTATGAAGATCTACTGAGTCGTATTTCAAGCTGTGGAGCAATGCGCATTTAGAGAATACTACAAGAAAGCCATTATATTAATGAGACACTTTGTACCAGACTAAATTGTTCATTAAATGAATGCTCACCCTTCAGTTCTCCATCATTAAAGGTTGGGATAGAGAGAGAAAAAAAGAAGACAGCATCACAGAATTAAAAGGTGCATTGTAGATGTATTGGAGGCCCATTTGTCGAAATCATTGTGAGTCTTACACTATTGCTTCGTAATAGAAGATATAGGGTGATATGTATCAAGCATTTTCGCATTCGCAAAGGCCGAAATTCGCTGAATTTCTTTGTTTGCGAATGCGAAAATGCTCATCGGCATGTATGAATGCAAAACGCATTGAAATTAAGGAATCGCAAAAAATGCGATTCCACCGTTTGCGAGAAGTGCCAATCTGCGAATAAATAGCGATATTGCACATTTGCGAATTCCAAATTTGCGAAAATCGCAAAAGCAAAATCGCAAATATTGGAAATCGCAGAAAAATCGCAGATCAGCAATTTTCGCCCAAAAAAAAAATCACAATGAGATGTATGAAAAATTCGCTAATAGCGATTTTTGGAAATTCGCAAAATACAGAATCGCAATTACCACCAAGTAGGAGCAGGTGGTAAGCAGGTGCAAACTATTTAAGCAGCAACAGAATTCAAAAAACTGTTTCACACAATGGCGGGCCTTTACATCATAGCAAGGAGGATGCGTTTGAGAGCTGCTGCACAGAGGAGGCTACGGCAGGAGAGGATATTCCGTTTGCGCGTGACCATCTCCCAGCGCCTTGAGGAGGAGCTCTACACACATTACAGGCTTGAGGAAGACAGCATAAATGATTTAATAGCAGAACTCAGACCCTACCTTGAACACCCCACATGCAGGACAAATGCCATCTCCACAGAAATACAGGTCCTGTGTTCATTACACTTGTTGGCATCTGGACGTTTTCAGGGGGTGATTGCCTCAGCAGGAGGGGTGTCACAAAGTGCCCTATCGCGATTATTCCATGCCTTCCTAGATGCCATGGTTCAGAGGATGCCACATCACATTTACTTCACCTGCACACCACAGGCAATAGCACAGACAAAGCAGGACTTTTATCAAATCTCACATTTCCCACACGTGATAGGATGCATAAATGGGACACATGTTGCTATATCCCCCCCCTCAGGCAATGAACACATCTTCAGAAACCGTAAATGCTACCACTCACTGAACATTCAGGTGGTGTGTGATGCACAACACATCATCACAGACATCGTAGCAAAGTACCCTGGCAGCACACATGATGCATTCATCTTCCGACACATGGGATATATCGTAGACTCTCAAGAGGGGAGTTTGGCGAGGGATACCTACTCGGTAAATACCTTCAGACATAGGGGTCATTAATACCAACTACCATGTGCATGTCACAGGCTAACATATTTTTATCTAATCCACAGGTGACAGTGCTTATGCAGTACGGGATTTCATCTTGACTCCCTACCTCAATCCCAACAATGCAAGTGAACGCAGGTACAACAGGGCACACATTGCTACCAGAGGCACCATCGAACGAACATTTGGGATCCTGAAAAGCAGATTCCGGTGCCTCCATAAAAGTGGAGGTGCACTCCAATACAGCCCCAATACGTGCTGTAAAATAGTGGTGGCTTGTGCCATGCTCCATAATATTGCCACGAGAAAAGGGACACCAGTGGAGCTGAGTGACTCAGGATCCTCTGATGTGTAGAGGCCTGGACCTGGACGTATGGTAGCTGGTAGAGCTGTTGCAGCGACTGGGTGCCAGAGGCGTGATGAGATTACGCGCAACTATTTCTAGGTAAGAACAAACGACACAATGCCAAGTCATGTAAGTGTGAATGTAGTTTTTAATCCTTAATAGCAGGATATGTATCAACTCAAAACGTACAATAGTCAAACAAGATATATTTAGCACATGTTACATTCACAGTGCTCAAAACAGTAAAGGTGTGCCTCACAAGTTGGATGATGCACAGGCTAATGTTCGGTGGAAGGTGTAGCCCTATTGGTTCTGCCACTACGGCGTCTCTCTAAGGGTGTCGGTGGGGTGGTGCTGCTCCTAACTGACTGATTGTCTTCTTCGATAGGAGTCAGTACTCCCGACCCAGTTGTGCGTACTTGGCGCAAATCGTCCACAGCAGTGGTCACTTGCGTGAGCGCATTAGCTATGTCTTGTGCAGCATGGCTGTTTGCCGCTGCATCTCAATGCTGCGCCTGGCCTGGATGCTGCATGTAGCCGCCAGGCGGTTGATGGCCCGGGTGTACCTGTCTTGGTGTTGCCAACCTCTGCACCTAGCACTACCCTCAGAACGCAATTCTTCACATACGGCCTGTAGGCCATCCTTCATGTCATTCCTTAGTGCACAGAAGCCCTCCCTCACCTCCCTTTGTAAGAGTTTTATGTTTTTTGCCTGCAGGCGCTGCACCTGCAACATGTTGAGTTCCAGTCCTGCATACACTGATTCATCGCCTCGCTCATCAAATAGGTTGGCCGTGCGTCGTCTACGCCTGGCTCCACTCCGTGGGACATGCTGTTGTGTTGATGGTCCCTGTTGCTCTGGCTGTGTGTCCACATTTGGTACATTTTCCCCACTTTCTTCTGCGTCATCCTGAATTGGCGCTAGAGGTCTGACTATGTGTCTCCTTCTTCGTCTGTGACTGGTCACAGGGCTGTCCTCCCCTTCTGTGTCGACATCTGGGCCTGCTTCTCCTGACTCAGTAACTGTCACACTGACTGAGGGCTGTGTCGAAGATGGTGCTATGGACAGAACAGCACACATTAATTAACTTCACTGACTTGCACTGTATAAATAAAATTTTCACACCTCTTACAAGTACATTGGTGTCTTGTTTCACTCTCAAGCCTGGCAGAATGCATGACTATTTTAGCTGCAAATTTTAAACTTTGATTTACATGTGACTACATCTCCCATGATGCATTGCTGGGTCTGCCTGTGTGCCTGCTCTGGACTACCTATCTTGTATCTTGACCCTGGCTCACTGCTAGGGGATGTTGGGGGGTGTTAAGGGTGTGAGGACATGGTTCTAACCTTTTGCAGATGCTGGCTGGTCAGAGCTGTCCAAATCAGCCACTCCTCCCACACTCTCTGGTAGCAGGGTCCCCTCCACCAGTTCCTCCAGGGGTGTGGAATCTGAACCAGATGATGTCCCACCACCTGTTAGCCTGGACTGCTCCAGCCTGGCAGCTAGTTTTTCCTTTGAGCGCAGCCGCAGGTCGTACCATCGCTTTCGGAGGTCCTCAACACTCCGGGGTGTCACACCCACAGCATTCACCTTGTGCTGTATGTCTTCCCAGATCCTCCTTTTGCGACTCTCTGGCACCTCCCTGGATTTCCTTCCAAAAAGTAATTCATTGTTTGTCACCATTTCATGGACCAGTGCCTCCAATTCAGCCTCAGAAAACTTTTGTTTTCTTTTCCTTGAGCTTTCACTCTCCTGCTGCTGGGATTCCTGCCTGGGCGTGGCTCCACTCTCAGCCATGGTTCTCCAGGTGACTGCACTGTTCCAAACACACCTTCACTCTGCCTCTGAATCAGGTAGTCATGTGCAGCATGGGTAGTCAATCACTTCCTGGTTGTGATGTCATCATGCTACACCAGAGTTCCTGATTGGAACATTCTAGAAAATCGCAAAATTGCGATTTTTCGTTTTTTTGCGAATTTTCGCTAAAATTGTGATTTTCAAATGCGAATTCGCATATTATGCGATTCCTACATGTTAAGGAATCGCATATGGGGTAATCGCTAATAAATAGCGATTTTTAAGAAATCGCTATTTATTAGCGATTCCTGTCATACATTCCGATTTGCAATTCTGAATGTGCGATTCGGTAAATTTCGCAGATTCAGAATCGCAATTCTATACTTTCATACCTATTGCCCATAGACACATCACATGCATCAGCGATTCAGAGGAGGCTGATCTTTCACATGGAATTATGTAATGTCTGTCCTAAACTCCATCCCTCCTCCCATGATGCACATTGCTTTTCATTCTTTTTTATGTTTGGTTACAGAAGACAGACTACACCAAAGGCAATTTAGAGAGCATTACTTAATGCTACCTGGTTACTGTCAGTAAGTAAAACAATAATTGCAGTGGATGGTAGTCCACAACAAGTACAAAAGTTGCTAACTTGTTAGGTCCAGTAAAAGGTTTCACTAATTTCAACCTGAGCTCAATCCCTGCTAGGTATGGCACAGAGTAGTCAGGCTTAATTTAGAGGAAATATTTAATGGCCTTAGAAGTAACAAAACAATTATAGATTCAAAAACACAACACAATAAAAATTCAACTCTAATTCATTAAAATAGAAAAAAATAATAAGCAAAATGACAAAAATCCAATAAGGGGAAATGGAGTTATGATTTTAAAGATTTAAGGGAAAATAGCACCAAAAACCTCAAAGCACCCGTGGTAGCCAATTTTCACATTCTAATGGGAATGATTTTCAAATACACCAATTAGATTGATCGTTCTTGGACCTGGAAGTTTGAAAAAATGTCCAAATCCCAATCTAAAAAGGAACTTTTTATGAGCAAACCTTTTCTTCATGCAGCACAAACCTGAAATGTGACCCAATGCCAAATAACTGTTAGTTCGATACTTTTCTTTTCATTTGGTCCCCCTAAAGCTTCAGAGCAGAAATTTGCAAAAGTTCCCCAACAACCACAGGAGTACACTTCTGAGGCCCTCAGGTCATCAGGGGAAGCACTTAGGGACTCACCTGGTGTCAGACAGAGGGCAATAACATAGTCCAGTCCAGGTCCACTTGCCACTGATCATCTGGACACAGAAATGCCCTATTCAGCTTTTTTATGTTCTTTGGATCCACCCAGAGAATCTGCTTTAAGATTCTTGAAGATCTTTCTGCCCTTAGATCTTAAGTGGAAGGGGGTGCAACCTAATCAAATCCTTCCCACAGGTATGATGTGCAGCATATTTAGTAAACCTGATATCCATTTATAAGTTCAGGTGTGTTCTGAGGAAGGCTGAGTTAAAGTCTGTTAGAAATGGGATTTCTGGTTGACCAGGGCTTGCGCCTAAGCCAGGCAGAAACCACCACCCTAGTCAGGGCAATGGAGTTACAAGTTGAGATAACCCCTGCTCACCCCCCTGGTAGCTTGGCACGAGCAGTCAGGCTTATCACAGAGGCAATGTGTAAAGCATTTGTACAACACACACACACAGCTGCAGCACACTAGGCACACCACAAATGAAACTCCACACATGGTTATATAAAAAATAGCCTTTAATTATCCGAAACACATTAGAATCATAATCAGTCATATACACTGTGCCAACAGGTACTAGGCAATATTCACAGGGGCTCACATACAGAACCAGGCCAATCGGGTCCTTGTCAGTACCTTTAGAAAGCACTAGAAGCACATACAAAACACAACCAGTGGCTACTGGTCAAATACTGTACTGTAGCATTTTTACCTGCAACATAAACACATTATGTCTGCATCATATTAGGCATAAAACACATTACACCTAAATCACAATGAGGAGGGCTCCCTAGTGACACTCCCTAGGTGCATACATCACCTTCCTTTGGGCCTTGCGCCCTCCTGGTACACACAGGTACCAATCCTAACTCCAGGCAACTGGCCTTCCACTGGGGCTCAAATGCCCTCTGTCCAGAATGTCAGGGTATAATTGTAGGGCCTCTCAAGTAGCTCTCTGGCAGCCAATGCAGCCAAAACACTGCGCAATGTGCTGGGGGCATGAGGTGCGACTCACCCCTTCTTTATAATGAAGCAGTCAAAAATGCCCCCATGTTGTAGCTGCCCGTGCTCTCGCGGTGCAGCTGAGAGAATGGGCCTTGGCACCACTGTGCCTCCTGAGTCCCTACTGGGACCCTAGAACATTTTTGCTCAAAGTTGCAGCTGCCCGTGCTTGTGCGGTGCAGCTGTGATCATGAGGCCTGGCACCACTCTGCCTCTCCTGTCCCACTACTCCAAATGCAGATCCCCTATTCAGCCTAGCGCTGACTCACCCTGCCCTCCCTAGAGCCACACACACCTCACCAGCCCCGGTCACTCCAAAGCCAGAAATGCAATCCACATTAGGCAGGCAGACACATAGCACACAGAAATGTCAACTTCTAAAAGTGGCATTTCTAAAATAGTGATGATAAATCTGTGCACACCATGGCACAATATGTATTATTACTGTTCCAACAATATCAAACTTGACCACACTGCTCCTCCCATATCAGGAATTACCACTGAATCACTTATCAGGGAATCTCCAATGCATTCCTATGAGAGGGCCGCCTCACAGCAGTGAGAAACCAAAATGGCGGTTTGTCACTACCTGGACTTGTCACACACTTAAGGTACATGTCATACCTTCTACCTACAATGCACCCTACCCTTAGGGCTAGCTAGGGACTTCCTTAGGGTGACTGACATGCAGTAAAAGGGGGGTCACAGACGTGTCACACACTTTAGGTGTCACATCATAGCGGCATTAACATTGCGCACACAGGCCCTGCAATGACAGAGGCCTGAGACAGGTTTGAAAGGCTACTTTGTTGGGTGGCACAATCAGCGCTGCAAGCCCACCAGTAGCATTTAATTTACTGGCCCCGGGAATATGAGATACCACATTACTGGGGACTGACAGGCAAATTAAATATGCTAAAACAGGTGTAGACCAATCGTACCATAAGTGACACAATAGAGTGGTGAATTAACGAGGAGTGGGTGGTGCACAACGATGATGTATATGAATTTTTAACAAAGTTCCGTTGGTTTTGGGTGCTCTCGTGGGAGGAGTTTCCGTCAGAAAACGCCACTTAATGCAAGGTAAGTCGTGTATGCATAGATATGCTAATACATCCCCACTGGAGGCACACCTTGAATGCTCAAAAGAGTTCAACAGGTATTGATTCAAATTCGTTTTATTCTTATATTGTGAAATATTCACGTTGAATTATTTTTCCAATGATATTAATGGCATATCATTCCATGGTTAGGTAATTCATCAATATTACACTTATGAACGCGTACTTCTCCAATGCATTTCGGGCTGTGCCCTTTGTCAAGGAGCGCTGAAAGGAAGAAAGGTCTGTGTCAGGGTAGTGGAACGGTGAAATCTCCAGTTCATAGTGCTAGAAACCATCACCAAAAGAGAAGGAACTGACAACCACAAAGTACTTTTGAAACGAGAATTGGAATGGATTTATCTTCTGCAGACTCTCAAACCACATGGCCTCAATGATCGAATTGAGTACAGTTGTTACTTGTAAATATGCACTGCTTCGTTTCTCACAGTGTTTTACCCCTAGGTCATGTTTTATTCATGTTTGTTATATTGGTGTTTCCTTTACATGACACATGATCCCACTTACTATTCCCAACTTTAATGTGGCCGCCTCGGCGCACCCTCTCTCCACAGTCCTTTGTTAGTTTCACCCACCCGCCCGTATTTACCAAACCGCCATCACAGCTCACTCCATGGACGCCCGCCACACCGCTGCAGTAGCGAGTCCCGCTACCGTCGATATGAAGTAAGATTCCAGCATACCTCCCTCTTCCCTCCACCCTTTGGCATCACCCGGTTATCTTTTTCTCCTCCTCCCTCGAGGATCACTGCACTCGTTTTCACGTCCCTACCCTAGATTTTGATGTCACTGATCGAATGCACTCTGCCCCATAGACACGGGTTAACTTTTGACAACCCGCCCATCTTTTTGTAATACGTATTTTCACCGTTCCACTACCCTGACACAGACCTTTCTTCCTTTCAGTGCTCCTTGACAAAGGGCACAGCCCGAAATGCATTGGAGAAGTACGCGTTCATAAGTGTAATATTGATGAATTACCTAACCATGGAATGATATGCCATTAATATCATTGGAAAAATAATTCAATGTGAATATTTCACAATATAAGAATAAAACGAATTTGAATCAATACCTGTTGAACTCTTTTGAGCATTCAAGGTGTGCCTCCAGTGGGGATGTATTAGCATATCTATGCATACACGACTTACCTTACAATAGAGTGGTGCACTTTCCAAGTAATATGATATCCAATAAGAAAGCCCAATTTGTAACTTCTTTTAAAAGAGACTTTATTTAAATTTCCTTCAACATAATGAAAATCAGCCAACGCGTTTCGTTCGATTTTTCGAACTTCGTCAGGGCTGCCGGTTCTGTTCAGACGTATCGAAAAAATGCTAGCATTTTTTCGATACGTCTGAACAGTACCGTGGCTGAGTGGCCTAAAGAACGGTGATGGATTAAACCCAGATCTTTTGACTGGGTATGAGTGTTTGATTGATTCAGATGCTCCGTCCATCACCACCCCCTTTTGTACTGAAATATAGTATTAGCATTTTATTCTGTACTCTGGTTTTATAAATAGGGCAGTCAGGCCTATCACAATAAAAATAGCTTTAAGTGTATTGTCGCCTTAGAGACATGTTCACATACATTTTCCACATGTCCCATTTTTAAATACTATGCTCCCTACCTTGTGGGCTACAAGACTTACACAGGAGTGGCTAACCAATATATATAAGGGAAGTTCTTACTTGTTGGAATGCATTATTTTAACAGGTTGCAATGCAGGTTTCTGACTGCAGCAGTTAGGCTATTAGTCACGTTCTGCTTTGTCACAACAGGGAATGGCACAATAAGTACTTCAGTTCACAGGTGACATTTTAATGTGTAATGCAAAGGGTACATTTTCTGCACCATTTATGGCTTTATAAGAATGTTAACTATGCCAATCCAATCAGATATTAGCCAATTTTTGCTTGTTTTAGATAAGAAATATTGAGCACTAAGCAGCAGTGTCCTAGTGTGCAGGGTCTAAAAACCAGTGTAGGGAAATGCCCCTTTTCGGGATGGTCACCCCAAGTTTTTCAACTGACGCTTCTGGTTTTTTTTACTTGAGACTACTAACCAGGTTGATCGGACTAAGGGCAAGATGGCGGCCATGACCTCGGCCGAGTAGGCTGGTGTGGAGCTCTCCTGGACCGCTACCACCTCCCTGTTCTGGTTATCCTATCCCGGGCCACCCGAAGAGACAGTTAAATCGTACAAGATTGCACAAAATTGACTTTTACCTGTATGGCGCTTATCTCCCGCCTAGAATTCCGGGAACTCTCTGCTAAACTATTTTGGATTTGGCGTCCCGCTCTTCACTCTCCCCGTCTGCTCTCGTCAGGATCTATTTGGCGGGGTGTTAGTCCAGTGAGCTGAAGCAGCCTGAATCAAACGGCAGACATGCCCCGAAGGTAACAACGAAAAGAGCCGCGGCTGCATCTAAGCCCCGCGGCTCCACACGGAATGCTATTGAGGTTGAGCCGAAAAATCTGGCGGCTGGTTCTTCCGGGATCTCCGAGAAGCGGGGCGCGCTGGGGGCTCCGAAATCCACGCCTCCTTCTACTGGTCCCAGGCACTCCACACCACTTGGAGTCAAGCTAGCCGGGCTGAAGAGAGGTGTTACCTCGAAACCGGTCCGGTCCTCGGATGCTTGATTCCGTTCTGGGAAGGACATGGCTTTTGTAGTTCGGACTGGACTGTTCCCATGGGGCAACAGGGTCAGAGCTGATTTGCATATCGCCATTGTCTAACCCAGGGTGGTGTGGAGGGCAAAAAAACGATGGATTTGGGCCCAGATCTTTTGACTGGGGGAGTGTGTGACATTGATCCACATTCAGTCCATCACTTGTTGTTTTTGCAATTGCCGCCCTAAGTGCGCTGGGGATGCCCAGACGTGGGTCCCAGGCACTCCACACCACTTGGAGTCAAGCTAGCCGGGCTGAAGAGAGGTGTTACCTCGAAACCGGTCCGGTCCTCGGATGCTTGATTCCGTTCTGGGAAGGACATGGCTTTTGTAGTTCGGACTGGACTGTTCCCATGGGGCAACAGGGTCAGAGCTGATTTGCATATCGCCATTGTCTAACCCAGGGTGGTGTGGAGTGCAAAAAAACGATGGATTTGGGCCCAGATCTTTTGACTGGGGGAGTGTGTGACATTGATCCACATTCAGTCCATCACTTGTTGTTTTTGCAATTGCCGCCCTAAGTGCGCTGGGGATGCCCAGACGTGGGTCCCAGGCACTCCACACCACTTGGAGTCAAGCTAGCCGGGCTGAAGAGAGGTGTTACCTCGAAACCGGTCCGGTCCTCGGATGCTTGATTCCGTTCTGGGAAGGACATGGCTTTTGTAGTTCGGACTGGACTGTTCCCATGGGGCAACAGGGTCAGAGCTGATTTGCATATCGCCATTGTCTAACCCAGGGTGGTGTGGAGTGCAAAAAAACGATGGATTTGGGCCCAGATCTTTTGACTGGGGGAGTGTGTGACATTGATCCACATTCAGTCCATCACTTGTTGTTTTTGCAATTGCCGCCCTAAGTGCGCTGGGGATGCCCAGACGTGGGTCCCAGGCACTCCACACCACTTGGAGTCAAGCTAGCCGGGCTGAAGAGAGGTGTTACCTCGAAACCGGTCCGGTCCTCGGATGCTTGATTCCGTTCTGGGAAGGACATGGCTTTTGTAGTTCGGACTGGACTGTTCCCATGGGGCAACAGGGTCAGAGCTGATTTGCATATCGCCATTGTCTAACCCAGGGTGGTGTGGAGTGCAAAAAAACGATGGATTTGGG
The DNA here is from genome assembly GCF_964261635.1 of Lissotriton helveticus. Taxonomy (NCBI): domain Eukaryota; kingdom Metazoa; phylum Chordata; class Amphibia; order Caudata; family Salamandridae; genus Lissotriton; species Lissotriton helveticus. The sequence goes on from NC_136063.1 coordinate 1,772,550,135, forward strand.
CCCAGATCTTTTGACTGGGGGAGTGTGTGACATTGATCCACATTCAGTCCATCACTTGTTGTTTTTGCAATTGCCGCCCTAAGTGCGCTGGGGATGCCCAGACGTGGGTCCCAGGCACTCCACACCACTTGGAGTCAAGCTAGCCGGGCTGAAGAGAGGTGTTACCTCGAAACCGGTCCGGTCCTCGGATGCTTGATTCCGTTCTGGGAAGGACATGGCTTTTGTAGTTCGGACTGGACTGTTCCCATGGGGCAACAGGGTCAGAGCTGATTTGCATATCGCCATTGTCTAACCCAGGGTGGTGTGGAGTGCAAAAAAACGATGGATTTGGGCCCAGATCTTTTGACTGGGGGAGTGTGTGACATTGATCCACATTCAGTCCATCACTTGTTGTTTTTGCAATTGCCGCCCTAAGTGCGCTGGGGATGCCCAGACGTGGGTCCCAGGCACTCCACACCACTTGGAGTCAAGCTAGCCGGGCTGAAGAGAGGTGTTACCTCGAAACCGGTCCGGTCCTCGGATGCTTGATTCCGTTCTGGGAAGGACATGGCTTTTGTAGTTTGGACTGGACTGTTCCCATGGGGCAACAGGGTCAGAGCTGATTTGCATATCGCCATTGTCTAACCCAGGGTGGTGTGGAGTGCAAAAAAACGATGGATTTGGGCCCAGATCTTTTGACTGGGGGAGTGTGTGACATTGATCCACATTCAGTCCATCACTTGTTGTTTTTGCAATTGCCGCCCTAAGTGCGCTGGGGATGCCCAGACGTGGGTCCCAGGCACTCCACACCACTTGGAGTCAAGCTAGCCGGGCTGAAGAGAGGTGTTACCTCGAAACCGGTCCGGTCCTCGGATGCTTGATTCTGTTCTGGGAAGGACATGGCTTTTGTAGTTCGGACTGGACTGTTCCCATGGGGCAACAGGGTCAGAGCTGATTTGCATATCGCCATTGTCTAACCCAGGGTGGTGTGGAGTGCAAAAAAACGATGGATTTGGGCCCAGATCTTTTGACTGGGGGAGTGTGTGACATTGATCCACATTCAGTCCATCACTTGTTGTTTTTGCAATTGCCGCCCTAAGTGCGCTGGGGATGCCCAGACGTGGGTCCCAGGCACTCCACACCACTTGGAGTCAAGCTAGCCGGGCTGAAGAGAGGTGTTACCTCGAAACCGGTCCGGTCCTCGGATGCTTGATTCCGTTCTGGGAAGGACATGGCTTTTGTAGTTCGGACTGGACTGTTCCCATGGGGCAACAGGGTCAGAGCTGATTTGCATATCGCCATTGTCTAACCCAGGGTGGTGTGGAGTGCAAAAAAACGATGGATTTGGGCCCAGATCTTTTGACTGGGGGAGTGTGTGACATTGATCCACATTCAGTCCATCACTTGTTGTTTTTGCAATTGCCGCCCTAAGTGCGCTGGGGATGCCCAGACGTGGGTCCCAGGCACTCCACACCACTTGGAGTCAAGCTAGCCGGGCTGAAGAGAGGTGTTACCTCGAAACCGGTCCGGTCCTCGGATGCTTGATTCCGTTCTGGGAAGGACATGGCTTTTGTAGTTCGGACTGGACTGTTCCCATGGGGCAACAGGGTCAGAGCTGATTTGCATATCGCCATTGTCTAACCCAGGGTGGTGTGGAGTGCAAAAAAACGATGGATTTGGGCCCAGATCTTTTGACTGGGGGAGTGTGTGACATTGATCCACATTCAGTCCATCACTTGTTGTTTTTGCAATTGCCGCCCTAAGTGCGCTGGGGATGCCCAGACGTGGGTCCCAGGCACTCCACACCACTTGGAGTCAAGCTAGCCGGGCTGAAGAGAGGTGTTACCTCGAAACCGGTCCGGTCCTCGGATGCTTGATTCCGTTCTGGGAAGGACATGGCTTTTGTAGTTCGTACTGGACTGTTCCCATGGGGCAACAGGGTCAGAGCTGATTTGCATATCGCCATTGTCTAACCCAGGGTGGTGTGGAGTGCAAAAAAACGATGGATTTGGGCCCAGATCTTTTGACTGGGGGAGTGTGTGACATTGATCCACATTCAGTCCATCACTTGTTGTTTTTGCAATTGCCGCCCTAAGTGCGCTGGGGATGCCCAGACGTGGGTCCCAGGCACTCCACACCACTTGGAGTCAAGCTAGCCGGGCTGAAGAGAGGTGTTACCTCGAAACCGGTCCGGTCCTCGGATGCTTGATTCCGTTCTGGGAAGGACATGGCTTTTGTAGTTCGGACTGGACTGTTCCCATGGGGCAACAGGGTCAGAGCTGATTTGCATATCGCCATTGTCTAACCCAGGGTGGTGTGGAGTGCAAAAAAACGATGGATTTGGGCCCAGATCTTTTGACTGGGGGAGTGTGTGACATTTATCCACATTCAGTCCATCACTTGTTGTTTTTGCAATTGCCGCCCTAAGTGCGCTGGGGATGCCCAGACGTGGGTCCCAGGCACTCCACACCACTTGGAGTCAAGCTAGCCGGGCTGAAGAGAGGTGTTACCTCGAAACCGGTCCGGTCCTCGGATGCTTGATTCCGTTCTGGGAAGGACATGGCTTTTGTAGTTCGGACTGGACTGTTCCCATGGGGCAACAGGGTCAGAGCTGATTTGCATATCGCCATTGTCTAACCCAGGGTGGTGTGGAGTGCAAAAAAACGATGGATTTGGGCCCAGATCTTTTGACTGGGGGAGTGTGTGACATTGATCCACATTCAGTCCATCACTTGTTGTTTTTGCAATTGCCGCCCTAAGTGCGCTGGGGATGCCCAGACGTGGGTCCCAGGCACTCCACACCACTTGGAGTCAAGCTAGCCGGGCTGAAGAGAGGTGTTACCTCGAAACCGGTCCGGTCCTCGGATGCTTGATTCCGTTCTGGGAAGGACATGGCTTTTGTAGTTCGGACTGGACTGTTCCCATGGGGCAACAGGGTCAGAGCTGATTTGCATATCGCCATTGTCTAACCCAGGGTGGTGTGGAGTGCAAAAAAACGATGGATTTGGGCCCAGATCTTTTGACTGGGGGAGTGTGTGACATTGATCCACATTCAGTCCATCACTTGTTGTTTTTGCAATTGCCGCCCTAAGTGCGCTGGGGATGCCCAGACGTGGGTCCCAGGCACTCCACACCACTTGGAGTCAAGCTAGCCGGGCTGAAGAGAGGTGTTACCTCGAAACCGGTCCGGTCCTCGGATGCTTGATTCCGTTCTGGGAAGGACATGGCTTTTGTAGTTCGGACTGGACTGTTCCCATGGGGCAACAGGGTCAGAGCTGATTTGCATATCGCCATTGTCTAACCCAGGGTGGTGTGGAGTGCAAAAAAACGATGGATTTGGGCCCAGATCTTTTGACTGGGGGAGTGTGTGACATTGATCCACATTCAGTCCATCACTTGTTGTTTTTGCAATTGCCGCCCTAAGTGCGCTGGGGATGCCCAGACGTGGGTCCCAGGCACTCCACACCACTTGGAGTCAAGCTAGCCGGGCTGAAGAGAGGTGTTACCTCGAAACCGGTCCGGTCCTCGGATGCTTGATTCCGTTCTGGGAAGGACATGGCTTTTGTAGTTCGGACTGGACTGTTCCCATGGGGCAACAGGGTCAGAGCTGATTTGCATATCGCCATTGTCTAACCCAGGGTGGTGTGGAGTGCAAAAAAACGATGGATTTGGGCCCAGATCTTTTGACTGGGGGAGTGTGTGACATTGATCCACATTCAGTCCATCACTTGTTGTTTTTGCAATTGCCGCCCTAAGTGCGCTGGGGATGCCCAGACGTGGGTCCCAGGCACTCCACACCACTTGGAGTCAAGCTAGCCGGGCTGAAGAGAGGTGTTACCTCGAAACCGGTCCGGTCCTCGGATGCTTGATTCCGTTCTGGGAAGGACATGGCTTTTGTAGTTCGGACTGGACTGTTCCCATGGGGCAACAGGGTCAGAGCTGATTTGCATATCGCCATTGTCTAACCCAGGGTGGTGTGGAGTGCAAAAAAACGATGGATTTGGGCCCAGATCTTTTGACTGGGGGAGTGTGTGACATTGATCCACATTCAGTCCATCACTTGTTGTTTTTGCAATTGCCGCCCTAAGTGCGCTGGGGATGCCCAGACGTGGGTCCCAGGCACTCCACACCACTTGGAGTCAAGCTAGCCGGGCTGAAGAGAGGTGTTACCTCGAAACCGGTCCGGTCCTCGGATGCTTGATTCCGTTCTGGGAAGGACATGGCTTTTGTAGTTCGGACTGGACTGTTCCCATGGGGCAACAGGGTCAGAGCTGATTTGCATATCGCCATTGTCTAACCCAGGGTGGTGTGGAGTGCAAAAAAACGATGGATTTGGGCCCAGATCTTTTGACTGGGGGAGTGTGTGACATTGATCCACATTCAGTCCATCACTTGTTGTTTTTGCAATTGCCGCCCTAAGTGCGCTGGGGATGCCCAGACGTGGGTCCCAGGCACTCCACACCACTTGGAGTCAAGCTAGCCGGGCTGAAGAGAGGTGTTACCTCGAAACCGGTCCGGTCCTCGGATGCTTGATTCCGTTCTGGGAAGGACATGGCTTTTGTAGTTCGGACTGGACTGTTCCCATGGGGCAACAGGGTCAGAGCTGATTTGCATATCGCCATTGTCTAACCCAAAACCGTTTTTTTGTGGAGTGCAAAAAAACGATGGATTTGGGCCCAGATCTTTTGACTGGGGGAGTGTGTGACATTGATCCACATTCAGTCCATCACTTGTTGTTTTTGCAATTGCCGCCCTAAGTGCGCTGGGGATGCCCAGACGTGGGTCCCAGGCACTCCACACCACTTGGAGTCAAGCTAGCCGGGCTGAAGAGAGGTGTTACCTCGAAACCGGTCCGGTCCTCGGATGCTTGATTCCGTTCTGGGAAGGACATGGCTTTTGTAGTTCGGACTGGACTGTTCCCATGGGGCAACAGGGTCAGAGCTGATTTGCATATCACCATTGTCTAACCCAGGGTGGTGTGGAGTGCAAAAAAACGATGGATTTGGGCCCAGATCTTTTGACTGGGGGAGTGTGTGACATTGATCCACATTCAGTCCATCACTTGTTGTTTTTGCAATTGCCGCCCTAAGTGCGCTGGGGATGCCCAGACGTGGGTCCCAGGCACTCCACACCACTTGGAGTCAAGCTAGCCGGGCTGAAGAGAGGTGTTACCTCGAAACCGGTCCGGTCCTCGGATGCTTGATTCCGTTCTGGGAAGGACATGGCTTTTGTAGTTCGGACTGGATTGTTCCCATGGGGCAACAGGGTCAGAGCTGATTTGCATATCGCCATTGTCTAACCCAGGGTGGTGTGGAGTGCAAAAAAACGATGGATTTGGGCCCAGATCTTTTGACTGGGGGAGTGTGTGACATTGATCCACATTCAGTCCATCACTTGTTGTTTTTGCAATTGCCGCCCTAAGTGCGCTGGGGATGCCCAGACGTGGGTCCCAGGCACTCCACACCACTTGGAGTCAAGCTAGCCGGGCTGAATAGAGGTGTTACCTCGAAACCGGTCCGGTCCTCGGATGCTTGATTCCGTTCTGGGAAGGACATGGCTTTTGTAGTTCGGACTGGACTGTTCCCATGGGGCAACAGGGTCAGAGCTGATTTGCATATCGCCATTGTCTAACCCAGGGTGGTGTGGAGTGCAAAAAAACGATGGATTTGGGCCCAGATCTTTTGACTGGGGGAGTGTGTGACATTGATCCACATTCAGTCCATCACTTGTTGTTTTTGCAATTGCCGCCCTAAGTGCGCTGGGGATGCCCAGACGTGGGTCCCAGGCACTCCACACCACTTGGAATCAAGCTAGCCGGGCTGAAGAGAGGTGTTACCTCGAAACCGGTCCGGTCCTCGGATGCTTGATTCCGTTCTGGGAAGGACATGGCTTTTGTAGTTCGGACTGGACTGTTCCCATGGGGCAACAGGGTCAGAGCTGATTTGCATATCGCCATTGTCTAACCCAGGGTGGTGTGGAGTGCAAAAAAACGATGGATTTGGGCCCAGATCTTTTGACTGGGGGAGTGTGTGACATTGATCCACATTCAGTCCATCACTTGTTGTTTTTGCAATTCCTTCTACTGATACGGCTTTACTCCCAGCATCGAAGAAAGGGCAGAATGGAGAAAAAAAAGGGCAAAAACTTCCAGAAGGCCACGGATAAATTCTACTGAGTCTCTGATCACACATCAGCGGAGGAGGATGCGGAGTTCGATGCTGAACTGGAATGGTCTGACTATGATAGTGAATCAGGGGATTGGCGCCTTAGTGAGGCTTCTAAGGATGTGAATTCAGCGGCTGCTGTTAATAAAGTTCGTAAAGCCCTCGGCCCTAAAGGATTGATAAATACTGCCTGCTTGCAGGATATAGCATTAGATCAAGCTGCAATAAATAATGAAGCCACACCCGGCAACCCCTCTGGCTCTTCAATAGAAACCTCTGAGGAGGTCACCCTCTCAACGATTTACCAAACTATCATCACCCACAGAGAGGCAACAAGACAGGAGAACATTCGTTCACAGGGGGCTTGTCGTAGGATGCAAAATTCCCTTCGCCGGGTGGTGAAAACATGTACTGACATTGCCTCCAGGGTTGGGGAAGCTGAGGAGCGGATCTCAGCTTTAGAGGACGCAGTGGTGGCCCAGAAAGAACTCACTTCGGAGATTAAGGAGCAATATGTGGACATTCTATGGAAGCTCACGGACTTGGAAAACCGAGCAAGAAGAAACAACTTGAGAGTTCTAGGAATTGAAAAAAATAAAGAAGGTGAGGATGTTAGGCAGTTCATAGTTGAGCTCTTTACGGAGGCGTTCCCAGAAGTCACACAATGGGACTGGAACTTGGAAATACAACGGGCACATCGGTTTCCATTTCAGAAGCGGCAGACCTCAGTTGCTGCTACTAATAAAACCTTCCCGCGAGCCATCCTGATATGCTTCAACAATTTTCTCGCTCGTGAGAAACTATTTGATCTCGCCAGACCTGACAAGAAGCGGATTGCAAAGGGATGCCAATTCTTTGTTCGGCCTGATTTCTGCCCAGCTACTGTCGAGCGGCACTGGCATCTTCGCCAGCTGATTCCTCTGTTCCAGGCAAAGGGTGCTCAGGTCTTTCTACTGTTTTCCGTCTAAGTTGAAAGTGATTTTTAAAGGCCAAACTAAATATTTCACATCAGAGATATTGGCCAAGGAGTTTCTTGGGACTATTTAGTTTGAACTGTCTTACTTAATCTAATTTGTTGGACTAAATTGGGATTGACTCGGGATAGGATTCCTCTTTATTTCTAAGACTAGAGACTTTAGATGACCTGATAGATAGTTCGCTAGATTTCTCTTTTTCTTTCTTCCTGTGTTCATTCTGTTGTCAGGTCTCTCGTAGCACTTTAACAGGGGGGTCTCCGGCTCCAGGAGAAATGGGTCTCACCAACTTGACCGTCAAAAGGACCATGGTCCTGTTGCTCTACTTGGGGGTTGGGGGGCGAGGGGCGTTGGGAGGGTGGGCGTGGCTTGGGGGGGTTTGGGGGTGGGGGGTGTTTTGGTGGTGGGAGCTCAGGAGGTTGTTTTTTTTCCTAGAATTGTATTTGTGTTTAGGAAACATGATTTATGTTCCGATGATTCAAACATTCTGTAAATACCGTACACTCAGGTCCAGAGGGGTGGTAATTTTGTTGCATTCTTTCATTAGTAAATTGGTCCTTGGTGGCTGTTGGTCCTTCTATTTCTTAAATGGGGGGATAGGTTCCGCTGTGCTGCATGGAATGTCTGTGGGTTAAATGATTCCAAGAAACATAGGATTTTTTATAAGATTCTTCAAATTTTACAGGTTGATCTAATCTGTTTACAGGAGACTCATATCCCATGGAATAAGCATAGCTGGCTAAAATTCCCTGGATCTGAGTTAGTTGCCTGTTCTCGCCAAACATCTACAATTAGGGGTGTAGCAATTCTTCTGAAGATCGGGCTTGGATCTCTCAAAAAAGTGAAAGAAGATAAGTTTGGAAGATGGGTAATTATTGAACTTTTGCTAAATAGATCTCCATTATCAGTTTGTTCAATCTACGCCTCTAATTTGGACGACTCGCAAGTTCTTAGGAGCTTAAATTTGGAATTAGTGGGGTTGCCCCATCCAATTTTATTTTGTGGCGACCTTAATATTAATGTTTCTAGTCAAATTAATCTCCTAACTTGTCGTAACTATGTGGGCCGGAAGCCTCAAGTATTCAAGGCACTCCAGATCCTTCTTTTGCACCACGGTCTTATAGATTTATGGCACTATCATCATCAGGATAAGGATGGACACACTTTCTATTCTGTCCCACACAACAAAATGGTCCGCCTCGATTATGCTTTTCTGTCTGATCAAAATGCCTCCTCGGCCTGCATTGAAGTTGTTCCTAGGACCATATATGATCAGAATCCCATAACCATCGATCTCTTATGGGACCGCCCCACTAAACAAATTAGATCATGGACTTTTGATAGAAAGCTCCTTATAGACCAGCAATATCAGGAGCGTATGGCTACATGGATCCCAGAATTTTTTAACATCAATAGGGGTACCTCCTCTTACTCTATGGTCTGGGATATATTTAAAGCAGCCTTACATGGGGAAACTAAAAGCTTTGCTATCCACCGTTGGAAACAAGCACAGCAGCAGACTAAAGATAGATTCAAAGAGTTACAACAAGCCGAATTCGAATTGTGTAACAATATCCGCCTCGGTCATGATGTATCCAATAGCCAGGAAGCGGTTGCCATAGCAAAGTCTAATCTGTTAGAACCACTGTACCAAGATCTAGCAGCCAAATATGTTCAATTTCGCACGCTAATGTACTAATTTGGGGAAAACTCAGGAAAGGTTCTTGCAAAGAGATTACAGAAGAGGGCTATGACGAATCGAATTGTCCGAATTATGGATCAACAGGGCTGTCCGCAAGAAACCCCTGGAGGGGTCATGGATGTTTTTGTGCGCTTTTACACTAGATTATATACAGAAGATCCTAGCATGGCTCAAAATCAAGCTGGTCTGGATGAGTTCTTTCATCCCCTAAACACCTTGAGGGTAACAATGGAACAGAATGAAGTCCTTTCTGCTCCCATTAGGTAGAAACTGCTATTAAATCCCTCTCTAATGGTAAAGCTGCCGGTCCTGATCTCATCCATCTCGAGTTCTATAAGACTTTCCTGTCGTTGGTTAGACAAGAATTGTTAGCTGTGTTTAGGACCGCCCAAGCCGGGGTCATTCCTGAGTCCTGGCGTCGGGCCACCATTGTATTGTTTAAAAAGAAGGGCAAGGATGACCTGAATCCATCCTCATACCGACCAATTGCACTCATTAATACTGACAGCAAAATCTATTCTAGAATCCTAGCTTCTAGATTAGTCCAAGTTATAGTCCCCTTGGTTTCAATCCGTCAGCACGGGTTTATCCCCGGCAGGGACACAACAGATCACATTTGGTGTATCATTGCGCTGCTTGATTGGGCTCAGGCTGCGAGTTCTCCCCTCGGGGTGATCCTGTTGGATGCCGAGAAGGCGTTCGACAGGGTCTCCTGGGGGTTCCTTTGGGCGGTAATGCGCTGGAAGGGATTCCCTGCCGAGTTCGTCCAGGCCCTTCAGGCGCTCTATCTGGCACCAACCGCTGCAATTCGTATCTCAGGGAAAGAATGCACCTATTTTTCCATTAGTAGGGGGACTAGACAGGGTTGCCCCAGTTCCCCCCTACTATTTGCCTTGTTCATAGATCCTTTCTTGAGTCTGATCGAAAAATGTCAGGGGATTTCTCCAGTCAGGGTTCGGGGGGTGGACTATAAGGGATTGTTGAGATTCCAGTCTGCATATCCCAATCCATTTATGCAATAGCACTTGGTGATGCTGCCAAGGGGGTACTAACACGTGTACTGGAACCAAGCTATTTAAAAAAAAACAAATTCAAGATCTGTTGGGCCCTATTCTCTGTCTGGCAGAAAATTTGCTTCCGCTTGGCTATCTCAAAACTTAATCATTATACCCCATTTAATGCTTCTGTCTTGCTTCGCCCAATATTCTATGATGGTATGATGTTGAAATTGAGCTCTTTAGGTCTGAAGGGAATTGGTGATTTAGTTCAGGCTGACCAATTGGCCTCTTTTTCCTTTTTGAAGGAAAAATTTCACTTGCAATCTAGTTATTTTTTCAAATATCTACAGATTAGAAGTTTTCTTGATAAGAACTTTTCCAGAAATCCTAATCTGTTTGCTAAAATTAATTTAATTTAATTAATCAGGAAGGAGTTTAGAATAAGTCCCCTTTATCAAAGCCTTTTGTCTAAACTTCCGGATGACCTATCTGCTCATAATGTAAAGTGGGCTGCTAAATTTGGGGTTCCAATAATAGACTTGAAATTCCCGCTTAAACTAGCTAGATCTGTCCTTGTTTCTGGTACATTGCGTACTCAAAGTTATATGGCTTTGTTCAACCTGTACCATACCCCTGCAAAGATAGCTAGCTGGGGGGCTTCCAGATCGACTAGCGGGGTTTCCTGTTCTAGATGTAAACTCTTTTCTGCCAATGCGATACATATGTTTTATTCATGTCCCAATCTAAGTTCTTTTTTAAATCAAGTGGAAGTTTTTCTTAATCAGTCACTTCTGGTTCCGGTTAAGATCTCAGCTGAATTAATAATAATGGGATACGAATAATCAATTGGCTCCCAAAGAACAAATCATACATCAGCGTTCCTGTTTATCGCAATGCCCATGATTAGACTATGCATAACATCGTAATGGTTAAACCCTGAGACCCCTACTTTTATCCATTGGAAAGCTAGGATGCTCGCATGGTACAAACTAGAGTAATCTGTGCAGTCTTTGAGGGGGAGGAGAAGGCGCTCATTGGCATCCAAGAACTGGGCCCCTCTCGAGGATTGGCTTTCTCATTAACGGTCTCCTTCTATATTTAATTGTCTTTTCTTTTTTTCTATCCCTCCCATTTGAGCTGTGTATTTAATTTGTTGTGTACATATTCTCTCTTTTTGTTTGTTTCTAGGTTCAATAATATTGCTTATTAATATGTATTCCTAAACCGTATATCTTGCTGTATCGTCTCCTGATGCCCTGTTTTTTTTTCTTTTTAAAAATTTAAATAAAGCAAAAAAAAAAAAAGAGACTGCTAACCAGACCTCAGTGCCAGTGCCCTGACCCTAAAGTGTATGTCAAATTGGCTATATTCAATTGTAAATGGCTAACTTACCTGTAAGTCCAAGAGACAATGATCTATGATAGCTCATAGGGTCAAAAAGTTTCTTGCTTTTTTATAAATCACTAATGATCTTTTGACAATTTGTCTGGACAAACTTCCAAGGCAGCATACATCTGGTAGTTTGTCTTGCAGAGTCTGCACTACAATGCTCACTCTAAGTCAGCGTCAAATCTTCTCTCATTTGGAGAGGTATTGCTGTTACTCAAATTGGGTCGGATTTTAGAAACATTACTTGAAGACATCCCCGTGTACCAATCCAGGTTATTTATGATTGGGAAATCATTGGTATCACACAACCCCGATTTCAACCACTGTGTAGATTAGGGATTGTCGGTCCTGATGAACTGCTAACAGGTCATCAGTAACTTACAAAACAGCTAGAAACATGTAGACCCTTCGAGATATCTTAGATCATTTTCTCTCTTGATAGCCACCATGTTTTTAATTAGACAGGTAGACTTGTTCATTAAATTCCCTTTGATTACTATTTCATTTACTTTAATATGCACTTTTTCAAAGTCACACTTTTCTCCACACTACTGTACATGAGCAGCCCTACTCCCACACCTCACATACAGCATTGGAAAAAAAAATCTCTGATAAAGAACCCCTTTGTCAGTGCCCGTCAGGCATTACATCGTCAGCCCAATGAGAAGAACACCCTAAGATGCAGCATAACATCCATTTGTTCCTGAGGAATCGGACCCCCCAGGCTGACTCCCCAGTTTAAGACTTACCTCATATTCTCACTCTCTCTCTCTCTCTCTCTCTCTCTCTCTCTCGTGCTCACTCTCTCTCTCTCTCTCTCTCTCGCTCTGTCCCTCTCTCTCTCTCTCTTCACCATAAGGAACTGCATACCCTTGTGTGAAATAATTAATTTAAATAGGAGCACCTATGCTGGCTTTATAATTAATCCTGGTCCCTCTCTTTGGTTACAAGCAATAGAAGGTACACCACCACCAGCGGATAAGGAGCAATTGTGCTCTTTTCTTGGTGTAGCCAAATTCATCTCCAAGTTTGTGCAGCATTTTGCTGCTAAGGTGCATGTTTTAAGAGAATTGATGAAAAAGGGGGGTTGTATGTCTCCACAATGCATGCCATTACATGGCATGCCTTTACAACGCAGTTGTAACAACGCAAGTGTTGTTACAACCAGCCGCGGCCCGTGGAGGGAGTTCCTTGGGGCAGAGAGGCGGGGAGGGGGAGGGGCATGGTGGGGGTTGCTAAAAACCGGCATATGAATAATTGGAGGTAAGTAAACAATTTAATAAATAAAATGAATTTCGTAGCGCACCCAGCATCGCAAAATGCGATGCAGGGCGCACTATGATATTTGTTTTATTTATTAAATTGTTTACATACCTCCAATTATCCATATTCCGGTTTTTAGCAACCCTCACCCTGCCCCTCCCCTGCCCCAACTCTCTGCCCCACAAGACTCCCTCCACGGCCCGCAGCTGGTTACAACGCGTTACCATTACAACGCAAACTTTAACCACGCACATACCTTTACAATGCATTCTTTTACAACTAAATTTGTTGTAAAAGCATGTTTTGTAAAAGCATATGTGTGGTTAAAGTTGTGATGGAAAATATATGAATTTAACAGATATATCTAATTGCTATTTTTGTATACATGATAGCTTCATATTTCTCTGTAAAATACTTACAATTTCTTAGTAATGGCATGCATGGTAATTCATGAAAATAAATGTAAAACAAAACTAAAGTACTTAATTTTATATATGTTTTTATGTATTCCACACACAATGATGTCTGTTTAAATAAATAAAATAATATATATAAACCCAACAACCCCTCACCGCTACCGACCCTAAAATTACATAACCCATACCCACCCTAAGCCCTAAAATGACCCTTGTCACCCCAAAACCCATAGCCATCCTCAACCCTAAAATCACCCTTGCCACCCCAAAAACCATTCCCACCCTAAACACTAAAATTACCCTTGCCACCCCAAAACACTTATCCACCCTAAATCCTAAAATTACCCTTGCCACCCCAAAACCCATACCCACCCTAAACCTAAAATGACCCATGCCACCCCAAAACCCATAACCACCCTAAACACTAAAATACCCTTGCTACCCCAAAACCCATATCCACCTCAAACCGTAAAATTACCCTTGCCACCCCAAAACCCATAGCCACCATACACCCTAAAATTACCCATGCCACCCCAAAACCCATTCCCACTCTAAACTCTAAAATACCCATACCACCCAAAACCCATATTTACGTAATACTTATATTTGAAAAGCATATCCCTTTACCATTCATCCCTTTACAACGAAATTCATTGTAAAGGCATATGTTGTAAAGGCAACGTTGTAAAGGCCTATGCATTGTAAACAACTGTGTTGTGATGGTCATGCATTGTAACCATTGCGTTGTAATGGCATCTGGGGTAACAGCAGTGATGTAATGGCTGTTTCCCTATGCTTTTGAAGGAATAAACACTGATATTGTGAAGTGGTAGCCCTGATGCCTTTTGATCTGTGTGATCAAATCATTGTGGTTGTGGCTGCAAGTGCCTATTGGTTTGTCTCTGTATTATTGCAGAGGAAAGATGGACAGAAGCATGTTGTGACATTTGCTTCACAAACTTTTAAGAGGGGCGGAGGCGACAGATTCCGTCATTGAGCGAGAAAGGCTGGCATGCTGGTGGGGTGTCATTTATTGCAAGACATGTGTGTGGCTACATTGTGTCCCCTTACAGATCCCTTCATGGGGTGTTACATATTTTCAAAAATGTTGGTAAATACTCGGGCTATGCCATAAACTGAAGTAAATCTGTATTGTTTGTTCTGAGGGGTCAGGCTCCCACACTTCCATTGGGATGTGCAGTGGAGGTCGCAGGGGATTTTTGTCACTCCGGACCCCCAGCTTTTCTACGACTGCAACCACGCAGCCCCTCTGGCCAGACTGCTGGCGGATGTAAAACACTGGTGTTCATTACCTCTATCCTTAATCGGGCGAGCTGCACTTTTTAAGATGTTGGCCCTTCCCAGGTTTCTGATTTTGCTCTCTACCCCGTAGAAATACGCGTCTGGGACCCTGTGGGGGTAATTTTGAATGATGTACAGAAACCTGGGAAGGGCCAACATCTTAAAAAGTGCATCTCACCCGATAGCGACCCATATGGGAGGGAGCCATGGAACACTTTCTCGAGGCCTTGGGGAAACAACACACCCACAGATCAAAAGGCTACAGTGCTACCACTTCACAATATCAGTCTTTATTCCATCAAAAGCTTGCTGATCTTCACAAGTCCAATCATATTGCACACCCTTTTAGGGGAACAGCCATTACATTGCAGCTGTTACCCCGAATGCCATTACAATGCAAGCGTTACAATGCATGCGTTGAAACAATGCATGACCATCACAACTCAGATTTTTACAATGCAGAGGCCTTTACAACGTATGCCTTTACAATGAATTGGGTTGTAAAGGCATGTATGGTAAAGGGATATGCTTTTCAAATATAAGTATTACGTAAGTATGGGTTTTGGGTGGTATATGTATTTTAGAGTTTAGAGTGGGAATGGGTTTTAGGGTGGCAAGGGTAATTTTACGGTATTATGTAAGGTCTCTTAAATATATGGGAGCTAACAGACCTTACGGAAATTGAGCAACAGTTTATGACACTCGGCTACACATTCCTCAAGAGGGAGATAGCGAAGAAGTGGGGAGTAGCAGACAGGCCTTCGCTCCGGGTGTGGGTCAGGGAGTACGACTGGTGCATGATTGCAGAAAAAAAGGTTTTCAAAGCAAGGGGGTACCCGAAGAAGTGGGATAAAAAGTGGGGCTGGAGGAAACACCCACCAAGGAGATCCATGTGTGTCCTCAATGGTAGAACTCGAAATGCAACGGACTGAACGAAGTCATAACAATGCACCCTGATAGCGATACCTGTTTATTATGCTGAACGTATACTCATGATATAATCTGCCACATGTCTCATGGTCACACACGTGACTTGTTGTTGTTTAAACCAATAAAAATATATTTTTTAAAAGACATGGTCAGCAGATTGGCATATTTACTGATAAAGGTGCAGGTAGGGTGGATTACATGAGCTATTACACGAAGGGCTTAGCATGTCAGGCATGAAGAGGAGTGATCAAAATGACTCTAGTTTCCGGGCATGGACAAGGAGATTGAAAGATGTATTCAGAATTGTGTAGCATATATGTGTAGGGACAAGTCCCATAGATCATAGGAGTCTACCATCAAATCCACCAAACTGACAGAAAGCCATGGCAGAGGGTGGCAATAGACATTTGTGGACAATGCCAGGAGGATAGAAGATAAATATTCCATAGTGTTGTTGAATTACTTTTCCAAGTGGACTGAAATAACTTTTGTGATGGAGATTAAGGCATCCAACATTATAGATTTTTATAAAGATGCATTTCGTAGGGATGGATGTCCTGAGTGCATGGTCACAGATAATGAGCCCCCAATTCACAGCTATTGAATTAAACAAATATGTCGAAGAGACAGGGGCATCTCAATATATATTACTGCGGTTTATCATCTCTCTCTATATATATATAGTCTCATTGAGAGATTTAATCTTGTTTTAAAAGAGTGTGTACAACTGGCTGATGAGTGTGGTAAGGAATGTAAGAATGTTGTTAATGAAATGTTATGGAGCTATTGTAACATGCCTCATATGGCCACAAAGAAAATCCCAATTAGTTTTCTGAATGGGAAACAAGCTGGCATCAAAAAGACACCAAAATGGATGAACAAATCCAGCACTAAATATGTTGATAAAAGGAATCTGGAAATAGGGTTATAAAATATCTGGAAAAGTATGTACGTAGACACAACAATAAGTGGAAAAAGTGTACTCGAAGTGGTGATTGGGTGAGGACCTTCCTAACAGGTGGTGAAAGGTTGGGGTTGTCTGAATGGTCCAAGCCCAAGCAGGTCAAGAAAGTTGTTGGAAGCACTGTGTGGTTGAACGATGGGAGGAGATGGAATACTCGGAGAGTGACTTTGTGTAATAACTTAGAATGCAATGCTTGGTTAAAGTAAACTGGTAAAAATGTCTCAAGCACTGAGCCAACACCAGAAGTGGAAAGTAGTATGGTGGAACGGATCAAGACTATCCATTTTGACAGAAAGTCTATATATCTTCATGATATATACAGTATGATTCCGTATGCAATGCCATTTAGAGTAGATATATCTATTTTATATCTCTATGAAATTGTATTTTGCATTTCCAATGGTGTTGTTATTTAGAGTTAAGTGACTATATATATGTTCAGGATATTTACTGTGTGCTTCCATGTGCAATGCCATGTGTAGTTGACATGTATTTTATATATTCATAGAATTGTATTTGTAATTTAATTGGCAGTGTTATTTACAGTTAAGGTATGTTTTTGATTTTATTATTTCAAAAGGGAGATACGTTCTGCCCCTCCTATTGTCCTAGCAACTGGATGCTATCTCCACTACATTTTAAGTTGTTTTACTGGATATAATTAACCAGTTATATCATTCTTCTTGTGCCCCGGTGATGTAAAATCAGGCCCAAATGGGACTTTCTCAGCAAACTGAACTCAGTCTTGTATCCTGCCTGTGCTCCATTGACCTGAACTTGTGACTTGGTTCCAATCTACTGGGACCAGATAACTGTGGTTTGCGCTTTTTGCTTCATAGCACTTCATTCCATGACATCTTTAATATTGTACATCTCTGGCTCTACTGACTGGATTTGAGTTGTTTTGGTGTCAAATAATTTATGAGGTTTTACTCTATTTTTCTAAATTGGGGTGGGATTTTCCTGTGTCAGATTATCACTTTATTACTTTTTGAAATGCTGCAGAATACTTTTTTTTTTTGTCCTCATATGCCATAAGGATATTTTCAGAGTCACCGATTCCTGCTCCCCTCTGCCAAAAAAAAGCATATGGGCCCCTTCTTAAACTCTGACGATCTTTATTGGTGCACTTTCTGCAGATACCCAAGTGCGTCCCACACAGAACTTCACATTTTCCGTTCAATTCAGTTCTTCCAACTATCCAGGCCCATGAACTGATCTTAGGGTAACTCCGTCTGCAGAAAGGCATAATCACTGGACATAGTTGTTTACATCCTATCCAACCAATTAATACATGGATTCCAGAAATGCTTTCTTCTCTTCCACACAACCTTATCTAACTTAAGTGTGTGTCTAATCGCTCTGATCCAATCTGTATACGAAGGTGTATTTTCACTCACCCAAAGTTTACATATTTCTCTGTGAGCAAGAATTATTAAATAAAGAGATAGTTTGTTAATATCTTGAGGGAGTGCCTCATAATTATCACACATTCCAAAAAAAACAATGATATATTATCATTGTATATCGAATTTGAAAAGCATTTTCATACCTTCTTCTATCTCAGTCCAAAAGATCCTTAGATTAGGGCAAGTTAAAAACATATGAAGGTCATCTGCTTTTTCAACCTTACACTTTGGACAACACAGGATAGGGCCTTTAGAAAACTTTGCCAATCTGGCCGGCGACCAATATACTCTATGGAGGGAAAAGAGATGATTTCACTTTAAATTGGCAGGTGAGACTGCCGCGTGGAGTAAATCAAAAGATACTTGCCAAATATTCTGCAAGTCGATATCTGGAACTAGATTCCTCCAAAGGTGTACCGGTAGACAAAAATCTCCATCCTCTGCTTCTAGGGTAGTCCAATAAAGCACTGATGTTTTTATTTTCCTTGCTTTATTCAATAAAAGTTCTTCCAAAGCCGACTTAACACCAATTTGTCCAATCTTATCCTGGGCCCAGCTTTTAATTTGTAAAAATTTAAACTTGGATAAGTTCTTGTCCGTAAGCGTAAAAATCTCCTCCCAACTCAGGAGGTCTCCTTCCGAAATTAGCTGACCCCATCTATTCACGTTTGCTACCCTTAGAGGCAATGCTAAGGAGTCTTTGGTCCATTCTGGTGACCCCGTTGAATCCCAGATGGGAGCCATCGCGGAGTAATATGAAGTGTTCGACACCCTTCTCATTCTAGCCCAAACGTAAGCCATATCCCTAAGAACTTTT
Source organism: Lissotriton helveticus (assembly GCF_964261635.1). Classification (NCBI taxonomy): domain Eukaryota; kingdom Metazoa; phylum Chordata; class Amphibia; order Caudata; family Salamandridae; genus Lissotriton; species Lissotriton helveticus. Next base: position 1,772,568,442 of record NC_136063.1, read on the forward strand.
AACCGAACCTTTTTGAAGAAGCGAGTATCTCCAAACTTAAACAAAAATTCATGAGCCCCATCCTGGAGCTCAGAAAGCATAATCTGGAACATAATGTCTGTTTCTGTGGTGGTTGGGGAGTCAAATAGCGTGATTCCTGCCTTAATTAATAGAGTCCAGGCATACAATTTCAAGTCCGGAGCACACAGCCCACCTTTACATTTCCGTCTGCGCAACTTCTTCCATGCAATTTTTATGCCTTTTGAAGCCCATATACAAGTATTCCATTTAGCTTGAATCTTATTAAGCCGGGCTTCCCTAAAGGCAAGTGGAATATTCTGAAATATGAAAATTAATTTAGGTAACAACATCATTTTAATCATATTTACCCTACCAATTAAGGTCAAAGGGAGAAGTGCCCAACCTTTCAATGCCTCCTCACTTTCCCGCTCTACTTTGATTAGATTTTTTTCCGCTATTAGATTTATATCCTGCGTAATTTGGATACCCAGATATCTTATTTCCTGCTTTAAAATTGGAATATTTGCTGGCGCTATGATATTCCAAATCATACATTCTGATTTAGCCTGGTTAATTTGGTATCCTGAGATCTTGCCAAAGTGCTCTGCCGCACTATAAATAAAAGGGATAGCATTCATTGGATCTGCAGTATATATCATCATTTCGTCAGCATATAAAGAAACTTTTTCTCCCAATTATTATACTTAAATGGTACAATGCGCTGATCTTGTCTTATATTTTCTGCCAGTGATTCTATATATAAATCAAAGATCAGGGGTGAGAGAGGACAGCCCTGTCTTGTGCCTCTGTTGATTTTTATGGGCAAGGACAAGTTTCCATTAATTAATACTCTGGCAGTTGGTGCTCGATAAAAAGCTGCTATGGACCTACAAAAATTCCTACCCAGGTTGCAGCTTTCTAAGACCCTGTTCAAAAATGTCCAATTCACACGATCAAAAGCCTTGGTGGCATCTAATGTTATGACCGCCAGCGGAATTTTATGGAGGGTAGCGAGATCAATTGTGCCCACAAATGCTTGCATTAACTCCTGTATAGAGCGCCCTCTGACAAATCCCTTTTGGTCAGCATGTAACAGACTGCCTGCTACCCCATTCAATCTCTCTGCCAATATTTTCGCCATCAGTTTATAGTCTGAATTGAGCAGAGAGATAGGTCTATATGAATCAGTCTGCGATGGTACCTTCAGTGGCTTAAGAATAAGAACTATTGTAGCCTCATTCCATGAAGGGGGGATTTCACCTCCTTCCTCAAAAATATATGTGAAAAGTTTTTGAAGAACAGGGGTAACTATTGGAGCCAAAATCTTATATATCTCAACCGGCAGTCCGTCCGGACCTGGAGCCTTACTTTTTTTAGCAGAACTTATTGCCGCGGTTATTTCAATTAAGCTGATTCCCCTATTCAGGTTTTACGATCTCTGATCATCTAACCGACGAACAGCATACTTATCCAGCCAAACCCGGATATTATCATGACTAGGAATTAAGTCCTCCTTATATACTAAATGGAAATGATTAAAAAAAAGCCTGTTCAATATCTGTGCTATTTTCTGAAACCTCAGCCCTGGCGCCCATCTGTACTCCCTTAATGGTGCTCCTCTTCTGCTCTTTCTTTGCTTTCCAAGCAAGCAGCTTACCACTCGCCTCACCATACTCAAAATGGGCCAGAGAGCTGGCCTGCCAACGTTGCCTAAGCCTTTCATCTAGGACCTGCTCAAGTTGCGATTTACAAGATATCAACTCTTCTCTCATACTGTCTGAAGTTGCTGAAATAGGATCCAATAGCCCACATTCTAAGGCTTTAATTTTAGACTCAATCTGGGCAATCTTTGCTCTATATGTTTTATGTTTGACAGATTGTAAAGCCAATAATAGTCCTCTCAAAAAGGCTTTATATGCGTCCCAGACCATGGGAAGTGCAGCTGTCTCTAAGTTAGTTTTAAAGAATTGATCTGATTCCAGGAGCAAATTCTCTACTGTTCCTTCCTCCTAAAGAATGCTCCTATCCAATGTATACCTTCTAATATTTTGTATGTCTGGTAACTTGAGGATTAGAGAGACAGCCGAATGATCTGAGATATGAGCACCGAGGTGCTTAACCTCTTTTACAAACTAACAGAGTTGTTGTGCAACTAGGAAAAAATCTAATCTAGATTTATGCCTCAACCTCTTGTTATGGAAGGTATACTCTTTATTTCTCCCTGATTTCTTCCTCCATATATCTTTCCAACAAAACTGCTTTATTGCGTTTAATAGTAATGATCTCGTTTTCGGATTATGCAAGATCTTAAGTTTATGGGATTTATCTAAATATGGATCTAGCACTAAATTAAAATCCCCTGCAAAAATTAGGGGATCATCAAAATCAAGGAGTTCCACCAAAAGTTCTTTCAGGGGGAGTGTATCGTCCAAGTTTGGGCCGTAATACCCTACAACAGTGAAACTATGTGTTTTATGTTTTATCTTAGCTATCACCCACCTCCCTTTTTTATCAACTCTTGACTCCAATAATGTTATATCAAGATTAGTCTTAATCAATATGGCAACTCCTTTATTTGAGGTCTGCTGCGTAGTCGTTATCACATGCTGAATCCATTTCCTATTTATGCACATATCCCTCAGCTCCTTTTCAGTAGAGTGTGTCTCTTGTAAAATAAAGATATGTTCCGGCGCATCTTTCAAATATTGGAAAATCCTCTCCCTTCTGTGTTTGACTCTTAACCCATTCAGATTCCATGATAGAAACTTAATATATGCTGACGACGCTACCCTATCCTGTGACATTTTCTCCCTACTGGATGCAGACAATTAAATATCCTCTTTGGCATACTTAGAACTTTTTTTGTTTTTCTCCCCAGATGCTCCCCACCCTGTGCCCCATTCTCCCCCACCCCTGCCTAGGCCTACTCCCTCCCATGCTCCCCTGGAGAACCCCTCTCCTTTCTCTTGGCCGACTCCTGGCCATTAAGACTCCACCTCCGATGTTCGGGCAATGCTTAATTTGAGTGTTAACAAAATCAGATAGAACAAAAGAGTTGTGTTTAGCATCAAAATCTTTTAGTTGTTGTTACACGCCCGAGTACTTTGACTGTCCTGCACAAGTAATTGGAGATACTCTTCAGCCTCCTCAACCCTTTTAAAAATTCTCATTTTGTTCTTGTACATCACATTGATGCAGGAAACTTTAATTGTGCAGTGGCGCCTAGTTGTCTAAAGGGATCCAATAATTTACCAAGCTCCCACTGCCTGGATGCTGTGATTGAGGATACATCCGATTTAATCTGAAAAGTAGTGCTTTCAGCTGACAATGAGTTTGCTTTTAATGCTCTGTTTAGTATCTCCTCTTTAATAGTGTATGCCAAAAAGTGAACTAGTATCTTCCTGGGCCTAGTCTTGTTAGGGTTTTGCCTGAAAGGGTCCCTACGTAGCCATTGAATGTCTCTCAATAGCTCCTCATCCAAGATCTCGATCTGCGTTGCTTGTTTTATCAGCTTGACCACAAACTCTTTTATATTTCCCCCTTCTGCCCCCTCAGGAACTTTCAGTAGACGCAAATTGTTCCTCCTTTGCGCATTTTCAAGTGACTCTAATTTCTCTTGATATCGAAGTTCACCCTGGGTGAGAGCATCAATTTTCTTTGTGTGCTGCACTGCAAGTGATTTGAGGTCTGAGACAGTGCTCTCCAAGTCTGCTGTTCTTATTGCTAAAGCATCAAATTTTCTTTCCAGTTTTTCGCAAAACAGTTTTATGTCTTGCTGATTTTTTGGGGAAGCGAGAAAACCGCTTTTGACCTCATGGCTTAAGGCCTGTAGCATTAATAGGACAGACTGGTCAGAATTATCGCCCCCCCTATAACTGGGGAGGTAGCGGTTAGATCCTCCCTACTATTGCTACTTAAATTGCACGCCGACCCTTCTGCCACGTTGCCAGCCTCATCCTCAATATCCGCCTTTTCCCGGCTCTCCATCCTAGTCCTGGTCAACACTAAAGTTTCTATAGTGTCAACCTGCTCCAGTCCTGGGTTCTCTTCTAGATTTTCCAAAGGGTGATATCTATTAAATGTCTGGATGTCCCCTGCAATTCCCTGTGAAGAAATCTCAGTCAAATGCTTAAGTTCCAATACGGTGGGAACTGTCTTGAAATACGCTTTCAATGAGGGTGTAGGCTTAATCTTTGTCACTGCCTTTTGCACCTTAGGAGTATTAGAAGTATTCCTTTTCCCGGCCCTCTTAGAAAATTTCACCTTGGGTTTTGCCTCTGCCGATGCTGAGGTATCTGCGGCTGCACTCACAGTGGCTGGCTCGCCCCTTTTACTCCTTAATGTATAACCGGAAGCCTGGCTTCCTTGCGCCTCGCTTTTAGACATACGCGATACTGGTATCGTAGGTGCTCTCCAACTATTTATAAAGTGAGCAGCTTTTTCCTGATGATAATTATTAAACAGATTTCGCGGCCCAAAGCATTGTGGTTACGTAGTTTTGTGGTGAGTTATCTGACGCCCTCCAAAAATTTGGGACTCTGTTTCCAGCCCTTCTTCCCTTCTTAACTTCAGACGCCGCTTTAGTCCAGTGAAGTAAACCCCCACCAGGAATTTTATGCCCACACCACTTTATATTAGTATCAAAAAAATACGTTACTGGAGCGGTGGCTCCCGCCGTATCTGCGTATCGCAGCTTCTCCAGAGTGAAAATGCAGTTTTATACTCAAGTGGACAAATAATACTTATCGGTCGTCGTCGTCGTCGTGAGGGCTTCTATTTTCCAAATGATTTTCCGTTTTTTTTTAATGTTATATTGTGTAGCACTGGTGAAAACAGAGTAAAGAACATTTCTCCGCCTTGAAGCTCCCCCGTCTGCTCATACGCTGAGTGTCTGCATCAAACTTCGGCCGTACACATACACAGCGTTTACCGAAAAGGAAAAGGTTCTCTGTCCCCGCAGCTGCCGTTGAGAGGCAGAGACTGCCCGCCTGCTTTTTCGCCTGCTATCCCGGTTCATAGGCCGGGTGCTGTGGCCAAACTCGGCAGTTCTGCCTCCGCCGTGTTCCTTCAAGCCTTCCTGGCAGTAAAGGAGGTTTCTTTCCGCAGTTCTCCCGCAAACCGCTTTCTTGACGTCTTCAGGGTGTAAAAGGCATAACAACTGTGAAGTTTAGCGGTATCTAATCACCCGAACCCCGGAGCTTTCCTGTAGCCTTACGACTAGCCACACCTGCTAGCCGCCATGTTCTCCGAAATGCTGCAGAATACTTAACACATTCATGGACGGTTTAAGGCATGGGCAAAGCGGGCTTTGGCCCAGGGCCCCAGCCTTTCAGGGGGCCCCTGGTAGAGCCAGCATCTTTCTGAGGAGAGTCTTGCTATGATGACCTTGAATATTTCTTAAACAAATGGGAGGAGATTTTCTCCACCATTGATGCGCCGTATTTATAACACAGCGCACCGTGGTGCAAGGATTGACAGATGCGTCAGAAATTCTGACGCATCTGTTGGCGCAAAAGTCACGCATTGCTGGAGTCTTGTCGCAAGCATGAGGCAACTCCAGCAATATACTCATTATACTGCGTCACTACTTACGCCTTCTTCATGCGGGCATAAGGTTTTGATGCAGTGGCATCCTAAAAGTGGCGCAGTGAAATCTTGTAGGTTTCATTGCATCATTTCTACAAGGCTTTCCTACTTGGGAACGCCTACCCTGCATACACTTTACCTGATGCAGGCATAATGTGATGCAGGGCTTTAAGTGACACATCTCCCTAGATGCCTCACATTGTAAATTGGCTGCATTGTTTGCACCATCGCTGTGTCACAAAAGTGACACAATGGCAGCTCAAAAGTGATGCAAGGGGCTTGTAAATCTGCCCCTTGGTTTTAAATACCATTTTCCTTTGATTTATTTTTAATGTCGGTGATCTGTGAGAATCCATTGCAAACATTTTGCAGTCTTTTTATGTTTCATGCAAAGTCCACAAAAAAGTTTATTCTAGAGCAAAACAAGACCTCACTTATGAGAAATGGAATGGTGTCACAGAGATTATTTACAGTTATATTCGTGAGCTGCTGTTGGGTTACAATATTGACAACACGCTTGTCACTATCCCTAAATATTAGATGTAAAGACATCAAGAATTTGCACAAGTGTGCCTGTCTACTGTTGGTGACCTGGCCAAAGAGGGCATGAAAGAGCTGATACTGGATCATAAATTCAAAGCTGTTCCGACTGGGGCCACTAAAATGCACTTGGTCCAGGTCCCGCAAAATCCTTAAGATGTCCTGTACACATTGCTATTAAGTAAAGCCTGAGTGGTTTTGAGCCGTCACCGGAGTGTTTATTTGGGGTTTGCTTGAGTTTCACCCTGACAAGAATAGTGGTTGCTGCTTGAGTAGGCCTTCACCCCCTCAACCAGTAACACATTTCATTTAAAGGAAGGCACGAAGGAATGAAGGCCATCACCGACTGAATGAGGAACAGCCGACTGAAGCTGAACTCGGCTCCACCCCCTTGGCCTGGGACGACTCCTGGTGTCCGACTGCAAATGCACCCCCTACACCCACCAACCACGCACAAAACCTAGGGGTCATCCTCGACTCTACACTCTCCATGACAAAGCAGCTCAATGCCGTCTCCTCCTCCTGCTTCAACACCCTCCGCATGCTTCGCAGGATCTTCAAGTGGATCCCCACCGAAACTAGAAGGACGGTCACCCAGGCCCTTGTCAGCAGCAGACTGGACTACGGCAGCGCACTCTACGCAGGAGCCCCGGCCAAACTCCTGAAACGACTCTAACGCATCCAGAACGCCTCCTCACGCCTGATCCTCGAATCCCCCACTGCAGCGACATCACAACCCACCTGAAAGACCTGCACTGGCTCCCCTTTAACAAGAGGATAACCTTCAAGCTCCTCACCAACGCACACAAAGCACTCCACGACACCGGACCAGCGTACCTCAACAGATGACTCAGCCTCTACACCCCCCCGCCCGCCAGTTCCGCTCTGCAGACCACGCCCTCGCCACCATCCCCCGCATCCGAAGAGCAACCGCCGGCGGCAGATCATTCTCCCACCTTGCCGCCAAGACGTTGAACACCCTCCCCATCCGCCTACGGCAGACCGAAGACCTTCTAACCTTCAGGAGACTCCTCAAGACGTGGCTCTTCGAATAGTAGCAGCACCCACCCCTAGCGCCTTGAGACCCTCACGGATATGTAGTGCGCTTTACAAATGCTATGATTGATTGATTGATTGATTGGGATGTGGATAGGGAATCGGTGATTAGGCGCTCATGACTGTTTTTGTCATCAGGGTTTCACCTCTAATGACAGAGTTACTACTTACTTGCTTTTTGCCCTTTAAACAAACCGATTGTTCACAGGTGACATGAATGCATAAGATTGAGGATTTGGGGGGAAAAAACACCACCGTTTCAAATGAACATCTACTATGGTAACAACGGTTTCCCTGTAGTTCATTTGATGAATGTAAATATGCATAATAATCAAAATAACTTTGATATAAACATAAGATATGAGGAATGATGTAGACAAAGCCTTCGCCAAAGATACATTGCGCAGACTGGAGTCAGAGATGGTGTTTCCCTCTTTCCAACATCGTTCTAAGACTTGTTGTAGGAGAAATGATCATAATCACCAGAAGTCCCATATACTCTATATGTACTTGTGTTGGTTTATGCAGTACAGATAGTTTTTCGTGTGTCCAGTTGCAAAGGGATGTGAACTTGCACCAACAGATTTGAAGGCACGACTGCAAATATAGGTATAAGCATCATAGTAAACAGAGCTAAACAATCTGTCTTAGAACAAATCTCAGTAACTTCAATGACTTCGAAGGAATGAATTATCACTATATAAAATACACGTTTTCATGATTATCTTAGTCAGATTATTATTATTGCTGTTATTGTTTCGTTTTAGTTGCTGTGCACTTGTTTTCGTTTGAAATATTTTGTATTACAAAGAATATTACTAAGGTGAAAAAAAGAGACCGCACTGCTGATATGTTTTTGAAAATTAAATCTGTCCATGTTTGTCAATTTGTTTTTTGTATTCCCCCGTTCTCCTACCCAGAGCCAAAGTGCATTACAGGAGCAAAAATAATATGTTCCGTCTTGAGCTGGAGACTTTATCAGGACTACAAATAGACCACATTTAGATGTGCAGAGCATACTGTAGTTCCCAGAGGCCTTTGTTCATTAGCAACAGGGTTGATCAGAAAATGCTGTACAGTATCTATCTAAGCCTGAGGCTTAAATGCATTGCATTCAATTCTTATCCCCGGACAACAAACGCGAGCTTTGTTATGATTTTTTTAAATATATGCAAGCTTTGAGGTCTGTTCAAAGAGGACATTCATTAGTTCAGCCCATGGTCACAAAATGTTTAGGCATCCTTTGCTCAAATAAAAAAATGTCATATTTCAAGGATATTTATTTGAGACTCGTTTTTTGATTCGTAAAGTTCAAATTCACTTGCATTTGTGGTAATATCGCTACAAAATGTGCATACCAACAATATGGATTTTCGTATGTGTTGGAAGCAGTTTAATAGGTGGGTGGCATTATTGTAAGCATCAGAAAGAAGGTCTTTCTTGCTTATCCTTATAGAAACAGTACTAATTAATGTCATAACAAGCACTGCAGCATCTAAGCTTACTGTTTTACTTTTTAACTTCACCCTTAAGAGTTCTGACATTCTATGTATTGGAACATTGGAATGTTGGGAGACTCATTGAAGGCAATGGAGTGCTCCAGGTTCCTAATGCTGGGTGGAATCCCAGAGCTTCAGCATTCCAATGTTGTCCTCATGGAGTTCAACAGGGTTTCTACACCCTTGGGTTCCCTAAAACCTTTGTTTTATTTGTTAGAACATTCTGCCCTCTAGTGGTGGAATTTTCTAATAGCCTTATTGCCCTATGTAGCTGGGCTACAACAGTATTAAAGTCCTGCTCCCTCGTGAAAGGCTTCGCCTTCTGCTTGGGTCTTTAACACTGAAGCGGGCCGTTAAATACCAGTATAGCCCGCAACGGTGTAATAAGGCTCTAATGGATTCCTTGTTTTAAATTCAACAAATATGAGTATTATATTAGGTACATACAATAATACGGATTTTTAAATATTGACAGCAAAATATTACTATTGTGTCATTTTTGGCAAATTGAGCACTTTTGTTGAGGGCCCACAACTTTACTCAACATAAGCGGCCTAAAAGCCACTTCCAATTCAAATACACTCTATCAACGACTACACTTTGTTTATAGTGTGCACCTTCATATTCATAAGGCCATGCCCCAATGAAATGAGAGCATGGAAGTTGGTTGGGTCCATCATTTCTTGAGTTTAATTGACCTTTTGGAGGAGGCAGACAAAGTAGACCCTATGAGTTGGGCTCTGGGGCGAGGCTGGAGGAAGTCCCAACAGTGATAGAATGCACTGTGCCATGGACCCGGTCTCCGTACATATGGCAGGCAATTGAGAAAATTCTAAGGATTTCAGCATTTGTGGTGACATCTTGGTGAGACTATTGGCCAGAGAGCTTTGCACCTTACATGCGGACTGGGTTAGGACCCCAGAAGGGTTGGTACAGTTCGACACTGTAGACATCTTTGTTACCACTCTCAGCCACAATTTTCACCATCAAAAACTCATGTGCTTATGGGAAGAACATCTGGTGTGTGATGGGTACAAATAAAAAGATAAAGTAGACCTATACAGGTAACGACTTTATTAACAAAACAAAACCTCATTAAAAGGGACAGGCTATACCATAAAGACATGCAATGTTGATGACACATTTTCAATTACCAGGTAATATTGTAATCATCTACAAATAACAACATTACAGAAACACATTATGGGGGCAATTATGATGCATTGCAAAAAGGCTTCGACATACTGTTGGAGCATTTATAGCAGCATCGTAATGGGCCATTTGGTTTCCTTTCCGACTGCCTCATTAAGATGGAGGTGGTCAGAAAGGAAACTAGTCGGTCATTGCGACTGGCTTCCAGCGGGCTCAGAGAGCCTGTACACGAGTCGGAATGTGGCCTCAAGCGTGTCTCTTTCCGCCCTTGAGATTACAATGGACGCTTTCCGACATGGTAACCATGTTGGTCTGTCTGACATGGAAACCATGTCGGAAAGAGTGTTAGAGGGACGCCCAGCAGGGCCCTCTTTGGTGCATGGCCTCCGGTTGATTCCTGCACATGTGGCAGGCACCTCAGGTGCCCGCCATGGGTGCAGGGATTCCCGGTTGGCTAGAGCATGCGCCAGAGCCAAGCACAAACCCCCTTTCTAGTCAGGGCGAGGGAGTTAAACCCTGAGGATAACCCTTGCTCACCCCCTTGGTAGTTTGGCATGAGCAGTCAGGCCTATCCCAGAGGCAATGTGTAAAACGTCTGCGCAACCCACACACACATCGGCAACCCACTAGGCACACTACAAAAGAGATCCCAATGCTTCCTTTTACAGAGTGGTCAGACACCCGGGCAGGCAGTGGTGATTCTGGGCCATAGCACTTCCTCCGCAGAGTACTTGCAGGACATGGTGCAGTTGAGTGCCCGGGCCAGCAGCGGTAATTTTTGGTTATGCAGCACTTAGGACTAAGATGAGGTTAGGCGCCCGGGCCAGCAATGGTGATTACGGCATCCAATGCTTCAGTTCCTTCTCAGTGCTACGCAGCGCATTCAGGTTCCCTGTTAGCGGCGGTGATTTCGGTTAGAGGAATGCGGGGTGGGCTACCGCCTTACAATAAAGTTCCAGTGTGGGGTTGGCACCCGTGGGAGCAGAAATACCAGGATGGGCATCTGCGCTTAAAATTATGCATAAAGCGGGGTAGGCTCCTGCTTGGTGTGGCCAGATGCGGGGTGGGCGCCTACGTGAGCAAACAAAATGCAGGGTGGGCACCCGCTAGCTTGAAGAGCACAGGGGGGAATCCTATATGCCGGGATTCCCTCGCAAAACATTGGCAGTACAGCGCTGCAGGCCACCAGTTTCCCTTCATGTCCTGGGCAGAATATAGCGGTCCAGAGCTCCAGGAACAAAAATATATCGCTTCTCTTCTCCTGGGGCACAGTCCAAGGGCTCAGGCTGGGCAAGGATCGGCAGGCAGTAGGGCAGCTCAGTCATAACCGAGTAGCAGTTCCTAGGAACAGTCTTAACTCAGCAAGGTGGCAATCCTCCTGGCGTAGCAGTCTTTACTCCAGCAAAAGTCTCTTCCTGGTCCAGTAGAAGGCAGAGGGGCAAAGTTGGGCACATGGGCTAGCATGCAGGGTCCCACAGCAGTTCGTCCTGGCAGAGTGTCCCCTCCAAGTCAGGACTCAGCACAAGCACAACACACATAGGGTCACAGCCCTGTATTTATACACCCTTCTGCCCTGCTACTAGAAAGGGGCAGAAGCTTCCATAAGGGTCTTTGGGGAAACCAGTCTCAACTGGTCTTGTGGGAGTGTAGAGCACAGGCTTCCCTCCTCCCTTTGTGAGCTGGGGCTTGGTAATCAACACACCGCATGGGGGCCGAGACAGCATTGTACAGGGCAGGCATAGACCTATTCAGGGACAGGGGACTTCTCCACCCACTACTCTAATTGTAGATCTCCTATTCAGCTACACCCCACAAGCCCCAGTCACTTCTAGAACCAGGCATGCAGGCAGGCTGGCACACAGCACACAGAAATGCCAACTTCTAAAAGTGTAATTCCTAAAGTAGTGAAAATAAATCTGCGCACACCATTACACAGCATTTAATATTTCCATTCCCCACATACCAAAGATTACGTACTTATTTTGTTTTACTTAGTAGTTATCCCAGTTATAACCAGTGCAAAAGTGCCCAGAGTCCTAAAACCACCAACACCATGTTGGAAATAAAACTAGGAGGAAGTTCAGAGATGACCCTGCAAAAAGGGCCAAGTCCAACACTCCCAACATAAAATATAGGAATGCTAATGAACAGTGTACGGTTGCATCCTAGTGGGGCGGCTAGGACCGCCAGTCGGGTGTTAGTTGGTCCCATGGCCGATGTGGAAGTGAGTCTGCCCGACACCGTAATGACCCCCTAAGTGTAACAAATGATAGGGAACCACCCAGTTTTGTTGTCAAATAAATGTGTCCAAGGTTTTACTGTTACAAAAAAATCATTATAAATTGTTTGAAACTGGATCATCATTACACCAGTCATTTAAAAACAGTGCTTTTTACCTGTGTGATTTTTTAAAAACCTCCTACTTCGTTCTTTGAGGCACAAGTCTAAGTGCTCATGAACCTTCAGTTTTTATAAGGATTTTGCATGTTTGTTTAAATGAATGTCAGCCTTCTCTGTGTATGTTAATCATAGATATGTTCTGATGTAGTCTCACTCTGATCACTGTTGAAACTATCACATGTTTTTCTCACATGGGAGGCATGGTATACCACCCATCAGACTAAACGTGTGGAATGTTTTAATAAAGCAAACATTTAGAAAAATGTATAAGAAGATCAAACGTGATGATCAAAAGAGTAATACCACCAATGCAAATCAATGGGAGACATAATAGAATTCATTGTTAGTATCATAAATGATAACAAAGAATTGACAGTGGCACCAAATGTCCTGTTATGCAAGCACATACAGACTGAATTTATCCTAGTCAACATTTCTATGTTTTTGGATATCATTTTCATTGTCAATCTGTTGACCTGATAAATCGGAAAATGCCAATTGCAACAGTTGGTGCATTGAACTGAAAGTGAAGGTAAACCATTTTATATACAACATAATTTTCCGGGGGCCTACTTAGTACGCCCCAGACCACAGCAGAGGTCCAGACGCCATGTGTCCAAATTACATGTAGAAATTATAGTAAAATATTTTTTATGTAGTTGGCATAAAGTATAAAAACATTTGTTACATGATTTTGAAACACAACTACAATTGTCATGGGTAGAGCCCAAAGGAATGCTTAAAGTCGTCAGAGAAAGGGCAATCATTCTTCATGTTACATGTTTGTTTGCAGCAGTGGGCCAGGATAGGGCATGATGCAGTTCCAGGTTCATTTATAGGTAGATGATGACTGTAAGTAAGGGATTCTTTTGCATGGTCAACCCCATTTTTTGTCGACTGATGCTGCAGATTTTTTGATTTTGTGCTCTGGGACCCTGCTACTCAGGTCCCAGTGCATGTTCTCTGACACCTAAAACATGTAAAATTGGCTAACACCTAATTTGGCGTATTTAACTTACTGATCGGTCCATAATATACAGTGACCAAATTACACCTATGGGAAGGAATTTTAAATGTCATCTATGGAGGACAGCACTACTGTACCATCTATAGTTTAATCAGGCAAACATGACTCCAAGTCAGCCATTGCAGCCTATTCCCTGCTGTTTAATATTGCAACCCATCCTGTCAAAATAAACTTTTTATGCAGGTCTAAGCCTTCCTTTTAAATATAAATAGGTTAACATTAAGTAGACCGTATAGCCCATAAGTACATAAAAGTAGGACATGTGGAAAGTTATTATTAAACATGACTTTAGAGTGACTAGCAGCTAAAAGCTATTTTTAGTGTAGCAAGGCTGGCTGTTCCAAAGAATAACACTGGACTGTACGAATACATTTAAAAATGTTCTTCTCCTATGAAACACCTAGAAATATCATTCTTGAACGTTCTGTTTTTTGTATTAAAATGTGCATTAAAAGTCAAATTAACTCATATAAACTGACTTTTAATAAATATTAAGAAAATGTGCTTCCATAAAGAGTAGTTTCTGCTCTGCTGGAAGGATGACCATGAGGACAGTGGCCAGGAACTTAGTTAACTTCAAAGGGGCCTTCCTGTCACAAGCCAATTTCAGATGGCAGTTGGACAGGCTCATTTTTGACCCAGCAGGCAGACAGATGCCAATCCCTGTGGAGATGCCCCCAGAACTGGATTGTACTGACCACAGAGGAAGGGTTGCTCATTTCCCTGGCCACACCTTGTAGGTGAGCACACAGGCTCTACAGAAGAGGACAATGGTTTCACCATCTAGGATTTAGGCAGAAGGAGTACTGTAGGATTGTTTGCATTTGGGGGCACAGGGATTGCTATGAAAGTGGAAATAGTAATCCCTAGGAACCTCTAGCCTCTTTGTAAGGAAAAAGCCAGTAGTGACCCCAATCCACAAGCTGGTGACAGGCATAAGTGTGGCAGCCTCAGTACCCTTCTCAGAAGTCTCTGGACCTGTAGACAAACAGAAAAAGGACTGTACCCACTTTTTAAGACCTATGAGGAGCCCGGATGGGTGGGGCCTGCTCCCACATTTACCCAGGAAAAAGGAATGAACTCCAATGATCAAGTGACTGGCTTCCTGGGTACGCCATGGGGCCACAACAAGCTGCAAGTGTCCTTTTCCCTGAAGAGCCTCATTGACCAAGTGGACCTGATCTGGACCCTGCTGGTGGCTCTTCCTCGAGTGACACTACTACAAAAGAAAGAGTCCACCCAAATGAATCAAAGATTGGCCCACAAGGAGTCCACTGATTTAAATGCACAACATAGAGCTCACCAATAGGCGACAAACAGGCCACAGGGTAGATAAAACTTAAATTGTTAAATGTACAAAATCTTTATTTTCATTTTCATATTTTCTTTGCACACATTGAATCCAAAATAATTGATAACACAATACATAAATTCATTGATTCATAAAACATAGATCAATAAATACATATAATATAACAACCCCACATCAACCTCTCATCATACATCTTCCATCTTCTCATCCAGTCACACACAAACATCCATCTCAACATCAAACACTATATACAAATTCCTCAACGTAATCCCCAGAGTGACACATGAATAGGATCCTGCGGGGTCTTCTTAGCAAGATGCCAGAGAGTCCAGATCGATGTGGCAGGACCCCAAAACGCGTTACGCCTGAGTCTTGACCCCCAAGTGAGGATCCTGAGGTACTGGAACTTAAGGTGCAGTCTCATTAACATCTCTGGAAAACCTGGGACTGCTAACATTTTTGGACTAAATATCTCTGGAGGACTGGCCAAACCTACCAAACCAATTCGCCAGAGTTGAATTGTCATAGGGCTGATGAAACAGGTTTTCCACTCTCAGAGCTTCTTCATAGATGTAGTGGGGCAGTGCTTAGAAGGTATCCAGCCTCATGGAGCACCTCTCTGGATACAGCCTGCAGTTTTGCTCTGCTAAAGGATTCCAAGCTCTGAAAAAGAGAAGGCAAAATGTTGACTGGCCAATAGCGCCAAAAGAATCTGACTGGCTAGAGGACTTCCCTGGGCACCTTCAGTTTCACCAGGACCCCGTCAAATGCCTATCTATTATTGTGGAGCCCTTTTCTGATATAGCCTGCTGCCTTGCCCTCCTAGAGGATTTTGAGTGCGAGAAAAAAGACCCAAGGAAAAACCTGTAACTTAGTTGAACCTGGTGGCTTATCCTACCTGTGCTCCATCGTGGATGGCTTGAGATCACTCTTAGGTACCAGTCTACTGCTACCTTTGCCTACCATTGGTGCGTTGAACGTTACAGCGCTATTTTCACTTAAAACTACAAAAACCTCATATTTCTGGTACCTCTTATTGGATTTGTGTTGATTTGGAAACATGCTTTCATTAAATTATTCTCTATTGTTATAATTGTCATAAATTGGAGTGTGGTTTATATTGCATTGTGTTTATGACTTTTTAACTATTTGTGTATTTCTAAATGCATTACATTTTTGCCAAGGTAGAGCCTACCTATACCATAGCTACCAGGAGCTCAGCTTGGGGTTAAATTACTTAAACCTTTGACTGGGCCTAACAGGATAGTGACCTTGTTATTTGGGGTTGATTACCATCCACCATGATTAATAGTTCACTTTCTCACAATGACCCTTTTCAAATTTGCCCACTATTCTGATTTAGCAGTACAAAAGGGGGTGGTGATGGACGGAGCATCTGAATCAATCAAACACTCACACCCAGTCAAAAGATCTGGGTTTAATCCATCACCGTTCTTTAGCCCACTCTGCCACCCCAGTTCAGACAGGGCTATATGCAAATCAGTCTGACCCTGTGCCTCATGGGAACAGTCCAGCCCGAACTGCCAAGCCATGTCTTCCCTGGACCGGAAACAAGCTTCCGAGGACCGGTTTCTGGCATTCCAGGCGTCTTCAGCCCGGCTTGCTTGAATCCAGTGGCAAAGTGAGCAAGGGACTCACGTCTGAGCATACCCTGCCACACTTATGGCGGCCAAAAGCGGTACAAAAGGGGGTGGTGATTGACGGAGCATCTGAATCAAGCAAACACTCACACCCAGTCAAAAGATCTGGGTTTAATCCATCACCGTTCTTTAACCTACTCTGCCACCCCAGTTCAGACACGGCTATATGCAAATCAGTCTGACCCTTTGCCTCATGGGAACAGTCCAGCCCGAACTGCCTAGCCATGTCTTGCCTGGACCGGAATCAAGCTTCCGAGGACCGGTTTCTGGCATTCCAGCCGTCTTCATCCCGGCTTGCTTGAATCCAGTGGCAAAGTGAGCAAGGGACTCACGTCTGAGCATACCCTGCCACACTTATGGCGGCCAAAAGCAGTACAAAAGGGGGTGGTGATGAACGGAGCATCTGAATCAATCAAACAGTCACACCCAGTCAAAAGATCTGGGTTTAATCCATCACCGTTCTTTAGCCCACTCTGCCACCCCAGTTCAGACACGGCTATATGCAAATCAGTCTGACCCTGTGTCTCATGGGAACAGTCCAGCCCGAACTGCCAAGCCATGTCTTCCCTGGACCGGAAACAAGCTTCCGAGGACCGGTTTCTGGCATTCCAGCCGTCTTCAGCCCGGCTTGCTTGAATCCAGTGGGAAAGTGAGCAAGGGACTCACGTCTGAGCATACCCTGCCACACTTATGGCGGCCAAAAGCGGTACAAAAGGGGGTGGTGATGGACGGGGCATCTGAATCAATCAAACACTCACACCCAGTCAAAAGATCTTGGTTTAATCCATCACCGTTCTTTAGCCCACTCTGCCACCCCAGTTCAGACACGGCTATATGCAAATCAGTCTGACCCTGTGCCTCATGGGAACAGTCCAGCCCGAACTGCCAAGCCATGTCTTCCCTGGACCGGAAACAAGCTTCCGAGGACCGGTTTCTGGCATTACAGCCGTCTTCAGCCCGGCTTGCTTGAATCCAGTGGCAAAGTGAGCAAGGGACTCACGTCTGAGCATACCCTGCCACACTTATGGCGGCCAAAAGCGGTACAAAAGGGGGTGGTGATGGACGGAGCATCTGAATCAATCAAACACTCACACCCAGTCAAAAGATCTGGGTTTAATCCATCACCGTTCTTTAGCCCACTCTGCCACCCCAGTTCAGACACGGCTATATGCAAATCAGTCTGACCCTGTGCCTCATGGGAACAGTCCAGCCCGAACTGCCAAGCCATGCCTTCCCTGGACCGGAAACAAGCTTCGAGGACCGGTTTCTGGCATTCCAGCCATCTTCAGCCCGGCTTGCTTGAATCCAGTGGCAAAGTGAGCAAGGGACTCACGTCTGAGCATACCCATTGGCGGCCAAAAGCGGTACAAAAGGGGGTGGTGATGGACGGAGCATCTGAATCAATCAAACACTCACACCCAGTCAAAAGATCTGGGTTTAATCCATCACCGTTCTTTAGCCCACTCTGCCACCCAGTTCAGACACGGCTATATGCAAATCAGTCTGACCCTGTGCCTCATGGGAACAGTCCAGCCCGAACTGCCAAGCCATGTCTTCCCTGGACCGGAAACAAGCTTCCGAGGACCGGTTTCTGGCATTCCAGCCGTCTTCAGCCCGGCTTCCTTGAATCCAGTGGCAAAGTGAGCAAGGGACTCACGTCTGAGCATACCCTGCCACACTTATGGCGGCCAAAAGCGGTACAAAAGGGGGTGGTGATGGACGGAGCATCTGAATCAATCAAACACTCACACCCAGTCAAAAGATCTGGGTTTAATCCATCACCGTTCTTTAGCCCACTCTGCCACCCCAGTTCAGACACGGCTATATGCAAATCAGTCTGACCCTGTGCCTCATGGGAACAGTCCAGCCCGAACTGCCAAGACATTGTCTTCCCTGGACCGGAAACAAGCTTCCGAGGACCGGTTTCTGGCATTCCAGCCGTCTTCAGCCCGGCTTGCTTAAATCCAGTGGCAAAGTGAGCAAGGGACTCACGTCTGAGCATACCCTGCCACACTTATGGCGGCCAAAAGCGGTACAAAAGGGGGTGGTGATGGACGGAGCATCTGAATCAATCAAACACTCACACCCAGTCAAAAGATCTGGGTTTAATCCATCACCGTTCTTTAGCCCACTCTGCTACCCCAGTTCAGACACGGCTATATGCAAATCAGTCTGACCCTGTGCCTCATGGGAACAGTCCAGCCCGAACTGCCAAGCCATGTCTTCCCTGGACCGGAAACAAGCTTCCGAGGACCGGTTTCTGGCATTCCAGCCGTATTCAGCCCGGCTTGCTTGAATCCAGTGGCAAAGTGAGCAAGAGACTCACGTCTGAGCATACCCTGCCACACTTATGGCGGCTAAAAGAGGTACAAAAGGGGGTGGTGATGGACGGAGCATCTGAATCAATCAAACACTCACACCCAGTCAAAAGATCTGGGTTTAATCCATCACCGTTCTTTAGCCCACTCTGTCACCCCAGTTCAGACACGGCTATATGCAAATCAGTCTGACCCTGTGCCTCATGGGAACAGTCCAGCCCGAACTGCCAAGCCATGTCTTCCCTGGACCGGAAACAAGCTTCCGAGGACCAGTTTCTGGCATTCCAGCCGTCTTCAGCCCGGCTTGCTTGAATCCAGTGGCAAAGTGAGCAAAGGACTCACGTCTGAGCATACCCTGCCACACTTTTGGCGGCCAAAAGCGGTACAAAAGGGGGTGGTTATGGACGGAGCATCTGAATCAATCAAACACTCACACCCAGTCAAAAGATCTGGGTTTAATCCATCACCGTTCTTTAGCCCACTCTGCCACCCAGAGGCACAGGGTCAGACTGATTTGCATATGGCCATGTCTGAACTGGGGTGGCAGAGTGGGCTAAAGAACGGTGATGGATTAAACCCAGATCTTTTGACTGGGTGTGAGTGTTTGATTGGTTCAGATGCTCCGTCCATCACCACCCCCTTTTGTACCGCTTTGGCCGCCATAAGTGTGGCAGGGTATGCTCAGAAGTGAGTCCCTTGCTCACTTTGCCACTGGATTAGAGCAAGCCGGTCTGAAGACGGCTGTAATGCCAGAAACCGGTCCTCGGAAGCTTGTTTCCGGTTCAGGGAAGGCATGGCTTGGCAGTTCGGACTGGACTGTTCCCATGAGGCACAGGGTCAGCCTGATTTGCATATGCCATGTCTGAACAGGGGTGGCAGAGTGGGCTAAAGAACGGTGATGGATTAAACCCAGATCTTTTGACTGGGTGTGAGTGTTTGATTGGTTCAGATGCTCCGTCCATCACCACCCCCTTTTGTACCGCTTTGGCCGCCATAAGTGTGGCAGGGTATGCTCAGACGTGAGTCCCTTGCTCAATTTGCCACTGGATTCAAGCAAGCCGGGCTGCAGACGGCTTTAATGCCAGAAACCAGTCCTCGGAAGCTTGTTTCAGGTCCAGGGAAGGCATGGCTTGGCAGTTCGGGCTGGACTGTTCCCATGAGGCACAGGGTCAGACTGATTTGCATATGGCCATGTCTGAACTGGGGTGGCAGAGTGGGCTAAAGAACGGTGATGGATTAAACCCAGATCTTTTGACTGGGTGTGAGTGTTTGATTGGTTCAGATGCTCTGTCCATCACCACCCCCTTTTGTACCACTATTCTGATTTAAGCATAAAGAATAACAAATCGATTAAATTGTGTCCTCTCTATAGTGCGAGACAACATAGCTGCTTTCATTCTGTCATGTTTAAACCATCTTCACATTAACCTAAACAACTTGAGCATACTTTGTGACTCCATTGAGCTATATACATCTCAGATGTAAAGAGGGTGGCAGATATTGCATGAATGTATTGTATTGTAATTGCATTTGTATAGTGCTTACTACCCCTGACGAGGCATCAAATCGCTTTTTCGGTGAGTAACACTCTACTCCAGGACTTATAGAGGATTAATTTTGAATTAGTATAGTGAAACATGTAAGTACTTTTTAAGTGGTGGATATGTTAGTCAGTTATTTGGATTTGAAAGGATAGCAGAAGGATAGAAGAGGAAAGAAATTTTGTATTTATATATAGCACTTCAAACGCCTGATGGGCTGTTTTTTGGCGAGTAGTACGCTACTCCGGAAACCCATAAAGGATTAGTGGTGAATTAGTATGGTGAAATATGAAATTAATTTGAGTGGTGGATATTAGTCAGTTATTTGGAGTGAGAAGGATAGTGGAGGGATAGAAGGGAAAGAATGGTTTGCATTCACATAGCCCTGTTTCCCCTGATGGGGTTTTGAAGCGCTTTTCTGGTGAGTAGCAGGCTACTCCGGAACCCATAAAGGATTAGTGTTGAAAATTAGTATAGTGAAATAATGAGTAATTTGAGTGGTGGATATGTTAGTCAGTTATTTGGATTGAGAAGGGTTGGGAAGGGGTAAAAAAGGTTTGCATTTATATAGCGCATGTAACCCTGATGAGGTGTTGAAATGCTTTGTTGGTGAGTAGCGTGCTACTCTGGAACCCATAAAGGATTAGTGGTGAATTAGTATTGTGGAGTATGGAATGAGAGAAGTGAACATGCTAGTCTGTTATTTTGATTGAAAAGGATAGTGGAGGGATAGAAGAGTGAAGGATTTCTTTTATTTGGTCATAGCAGTAGGAGGAGGCTTTTGGATGAGTTAACAGGGTTTTTGGAGGGGAAGAGTCAGAGGGAAGAGATTAGAAAGGTTTATTTTGGGGGATCGGTATAGTAAAAAAGGTGTTAGATGATGCAAGGCGGGGTGGGGTAGGAGAGAGTCAAGAAAGGGTTATTTTGGGACACATAGTAGTGGTATGGGGTTTGGGATAAATGAGAGAGTGGGTGTAGAGGTTATATTGATGGATGTATAGGCTGAGAAATAGGGTAGTGAATTGGAAATGCTAAATTAGAAGAAAGTGATAAATATATAGAGCCATAAGTATATTGAAAGTATATGGATTCATAAAGGTGGTAAGTATATGCAGATTAAAGATATTGGTAGAGGTAGCGGATGAGAAATAGGGTAGTGCTTTGGATATGCTTTTTCAGGAGAAAAGTAACAGACACACAGATCCAAGTATATGGAGGTACATACATGCACAATGGAAGCAAGTACATGTAGACATTGTTTTTGTTTATGACAACATAATTATTGTACATGTTTATACAAAACAATACACAAAGATAGGCACATATCTATAGTGAAAATAAATGCTTATATACAGAGGGGCAAATACTTAGGGTGGGTATTCATGAATGGGAAAATGGGCAGCATTCCTGGCCCTGGTCCCAACCAGTCTCAAACGGGCTCAGACAGGCACTCACCCTTATCCTCTTCACCCGTAACAGGCTCAAACATGCACTTACCCTTGCCCTCTCCACCCTTAACAGGCACAAACAGGCACTCACCCTGTCCTCTCCACCTTTGGCTTCGACGCCCGGGCTGAGACACCCTAAGCCTTAGCCGTTTATAGCCCTAGTAGTCAGGTGACCCCTTCAGCCAATGGGAACCTTAGCCCTAATAATATCCAATCACAACACTAGCCCTAAAATCTAAAACCAATAGGAGACGGGGACCTTACAGCCAATCTTAGCCCTAGTTCAAGCACCCAGTCAGTTTTAAAAACCCTGATCTCCACGTCCAATAGAGCCCTAGCCCTACCAGTAGTCTCAACCCGAGTCCAAGCAATCACTGGCACAGGAAGTCATAGTCCCTACTTCCAATAGGAAGCCTAACCCTACTCTTAGTCCCACACCTAGTCCAGCAACCAATCACACCATAAGCCCTAATAGCTACTTCCAATTAAAGGCCTAACCCTAGCCCTAGTCCCACCCTAGTCCCAACAACCAATAACACAGGAAGCCCTTGTCCCTACTTCCAATAGAAATCCTAACCCTTGCCCTAGTTCCAACCCTACATTAATTGAATCACAGACCCAGAAACCCATCAGAACCCTCAAATACCCAACCAATGAGGACACTAACCCTAATCCAATAGAAACATCAGATACAACCACCAATCAGTGTACACATGTACCAAGCAATATCAGACCATATACGGTCCCAGTTACCTCAGACAAGGTTCGCTGGCCAGGGGGTTGGAAGCTGCTCCTCTATTCAGAAATCTCAAAGGAGACAGACTGGCTCAATCCACAATTTGGACTTGTGCAGGTAAGGCCCCAACAAACTTGTCCTCGCACACTATTTGTATAAAACGTTACTCCCTCTCCTGGCCAAAAAACGAAGTGCACAGTCCCTATTAAACACAGTTTAACCAGCTTACAGTAGATTACTGCTGTCTCATGGGGAAAGGGGCGGCTGGTTTCACTGATTTGTTAACACAAAATGGTCGCTGGGGGTGCTCTGCTTAACATACAGGTCTTAGCACAGAGCAAAGGAGACATTTGGAGGGAAAAATAATAGTCATGGGGAATGAGAGGGACAAACTACAGAGTTTGGACTGCAAATCCCACAATTCAACAGGTTAAACGGAAGCAGTCACAGCCAGGAAAAAACACAAGTTTTTTCCTGCCTGTTTAAACACAAAAACATGGGATAAATTATGCAATCACTGGCAGGTTTAAACTACAATTTTAAACTGTAACAACCACAGGCAAAGACAGTTAAAGAAATTTAAAAAGAAAAAAATAAGATGATGCAATCACAGGTAGGGAAAACCGTTTTCTAAAACTTTTTTAGGAAAGTGACAGCACTAGCCTGCCTCCTTACCACTTCCTGGACTCTGCTCATTGCAAACTGGGGCACAGGTAGGCTGCAACTCACAAGATGGAGGAGAGTGATTTGGGGTGCACCCAGCAAAGCCTTAAGGGGCCTGGCCATGTGCAGTTACTGCAGCTCAGTAGCGAGCACTGTGCAAAATATTGTATGTATCTTTTGTATTTAGCAGTCCGTAACTGCTTCTTTGGAAAGTAACTACCTATTTGGAAGAGCAGTTTGATATGGTATTTAAATACTCGTGCAAAATGTCATACTGTTTTGCTAATATTCTTATCGAAGTTTGGGTTATTACGTGTACATCGGTAGACACGCGAAAGCTAATTGAATTGCACATGGAGACATCACGTAAGTGGATTCCCATAGAAACCCAGGTTAGACATCTAACCTGGGCTTCTATGGGAATTCTCTAGGGCATATTATCAAGCCCATTATCTCCACTTTAGCGGCAGTTTCGTGCCGATAAAGGGGCGATAATTTTATCGCCCAGTCTTTATAATATGCCCCCTAGTTTAGTAATATTGCGAAATACACCCGATTCAAAATCAAAGATGTGCGCAAAAATTTTTACATTTTTAGTTGTGGTTTATAACTTTCTTTTTTACAGAATGACCTTTATAACTTGCCTTTTCGACAAACCATGTGCTGCTTTATGCTCCAACGTTGTACTTCTCCAACAATTGTTTTAATGTTCTTATTTAGTAGTTGGTATGTACGCCCTTCGTGGCACGCATTTTAGCTGCCTTTTTGGTCTGCAGCACCACATGGGCACTGTTTCATTATATCACGCGTTGCTCTCTACTTCTCCCAGATGCATCATTCCATGAACCAAAAACATTTTGTTTCATTTCCCAAGCAATTTTCGAGAAAGATGAAGCAAACAATGTTGATAGCCACAAACATTACATTCCTGGAGGGATACAAGGACCGACAACATCTCTATGAATATATTTTTATATCAGTCAGTAGATGGTTTGAAAATGCTTTGCGGCACGCAATATATTTTCAACTGAAGAAAAATCCTATCGGAGAAAGAAGATAGAAAACAAGGAGGTCAATCACGAAAAAGAGAATGCTCAGCAAATCTATAATATGAAAATTAAAGATATGCAGAAACGCTCTTTTCTCACATTTCAAAATTGAAACTTTAAATAAAGGCTTTCTGTTCATTTTTAATTTCAAAGAAATCATAAGGTGGGCAACATGAACAAAACACACAAATGTTGTACTCCAACCCCAATCGTGCATCCTCGTGCTAATTTGTTCGGTTTTACTGTTGTATAATGCAGTTAACACTGCACCCAGAACAATGGGACTCAAGTTTGTTTCCTGGGTTACACACAAACGATTGCACGCAGGCCTAACAAACCACAGACCTGCCTGCAAGTATGGTAGAACAAGCGACAGTTGAATGTGAGCAGACGCATCACTGCTATTTAACCTTTACATTCAGCAAGGCTTAAACATGTGTTTTCTTAGGTGAAGCCTCATTTTTCTAGCTTTAAATAATTGTGCCTTTGGTAAGTATATGAGGCATCCTCATAGTAATTTCCTTTTTGTTTATTGTGTACATCTATAATAATGTATTTCATCCGGGAATCTACAGAAAACTGCACTCTAGTGGATGAAAGGAAGCTCATTTTCACGCACAAAACTTATGGTTTGAATGTTTATTTTCAGTTCTTAAAAGAAGGTGATCAGGAATTTTATGCTTGTTTGAATAGCCCTTTTCTTCCATCTGATCCAGGAGTCCTCAATGGATCTTCACGCTAGGAAATAACAATTAGGCTCCCAGCTACCTGGTTGGTAAGGGCGCTTTCCCCAAACACCAATTTATTAACTTCCACCATCTTTACATAATGGCTGAGGCCAGTGAAAAAGGATCTTAAGATCACAACTACTTTCACACTTCAATTCACTATTCATTTTGCTTCCTTATTAGCATTCCAGTATGATGGTGCTTCTCTTTTTGATCCGGGGTGTCCCAGACGTTACTGGGCCCCAATTGTCTGGGTCTTTCATATCTGGTGTACTGAGGCCCTTGTACTATGGGCCCTCGAACTGGGAACAAAGTACTTCTTTAGCACTTCACTCTCAGAGTAGCGAAGCGGAGTAGTCCAAGTCTTACCAAGGCAAATGATTTGGCCTAAAACTCAGAACCCATCTAGAACAACATATAACACTCAATAATGAAAAGTCCTATCAGTTCTTTTTCATTAAAATGGAAAAGCACGTTATTGCGTGTAAAATAATACTCCACACAAAATTCCTAATATACAACATGGCAGGTGGTAAAACACTCTTTAAAGGGCATTGCAAAGTATTGGGGGTCACACTTAGGAAAGGTCACTGAAGTGAAATAACTACCTAAAAGCAATTTAAGCCCCCTATGTTTGAGGCACCTGTAAAAGTTTAAGCCCGGAAACCAAATTACTCACTTATGGCTAACAAAGATATAGGGTTCACAGTAAAAAAAGTCCAGCCTATTAGATTTTGCCAGGGTGTCAAACATAAATTCAATACTATGAAAGCAGGCTTTTCATCATTGTAGGATGTTCTTACAAAGATGCTCTTATTTTGATTTTCATTATAAAAAGTCCCACAGCTATAGTCTTTGACAAACTTCAATATCAAATATTACAAAGTAGTGAGTATTTCTACATAGTGTTCATCTAACAAATAAACCAGGATTGCTGTTGGTCAAAGTAAATCCGGGAACTCTCTGTGTTAATGCATATCCAGCACACACCCAAAGGTCAAGGTCAGCACCAAGAACACTTGGGATACCCATACACCTGTCCCCAAGTCACTGTTGTTGAGATCCCTAAGAGTTATGCTGCCACCATTTTATGGATATGAAAATTGGAAGTCCACTACTCTTACTATCAGGCCCACGAAATGTACTAACTTTTCTTGTGGTGTACCTTTCTTAATGGGGCATTACAAATA
This sequence comes from Lissotriton helveticus, assembly GCF_964261635.1. Taxonomy (NCBI): domain Eukaryota; kingdom Metazoa; phylum Chordata; class Amphibia; order Caudata; family Salamandridae; genus Lissotriton; species Lissotriton helveticus. Next base: position 1,772,594,348 of record NC_136063.1, read on the forward strand.
AAGCATGTGCACATTTTGATTACTCCCTGTGGATATGGGGCACATATTCTGCCAGGGGTGATTTCATTGACACAGCTGTGGGCTGGAAATTATTTTCTTTTTCCCTTTTTTGAAATGTGGCAACTATTGTTTTGGCTTGACTCTCCTTTTCTCCCTTTCTGTAGCACTGATGCGCAGTGCTGCCTTGATCATGTGGCTGACAAGCACAATGCTCAGTTCTTTCTCTTTCTGCTAGGTGAGTAGGAGAGATATCATCTTCGGTTCTCCCTATACTCTGATGTTTGTCAGTGCAGTGAACAGGGGCTGGTGCTCAGGTGTACAAGTGTACTTAGGTAATCTCCCTCCACAAATGACTACCAGCACAGGTTAGAGGACTCCCACGTAATGGTGGCCATCACGTTATAAGGGAATCAAAATGAATCGATTTGCTTGGGATCACAATCCAGATTAGTTATTTTCTCAGGAGTGACTCTAATCGGCCATAGGTTTGCTGTGATAATTTCAAGGACCTACTATGGATCAGCTGATACTGCTCGAGCACCTGAGTTGTAGGGCATTTTGCATAATTAAATATAGGTCTACACACACACACACATGCACACATACAAACACAAGCACGTGGCTTGTTTAAACTATGATGTCTCAGGCTCGATGGACTGAGCTTGATGTTCGTATGCTCGTGGTGATGCACTGCAGGACCCAGGAATGTGCTTTTTGGGCCTCCCGTTCCAAATTTTAGATGCTTCTTCTATGAAGTTTTGTGGCTTTTTTTACAGCCTCTTTGCACTGCTGATTCCTCCTCCTTGTCAGCAGTCAAGTCAAGGACATTTGTATCGCGCACAAATCACATCCAAAGAGTCTCATGGCGCAGTGGGGCGAAAGAGCTCAGAGCCTTCAACGCTGTCCTGACTTTGGTTGTCTCCAGAACTGAAGTCTTCCTGTAGTAGAATATCCTCAAAGCAGATGACTTTCCCTGCCTGCTCTCTACCAGCACCTAGTCACTTGCAGGGTGAAAGATTATCTAGAGTGATTGAAAGTACTCCCTCCTAGGACACCCACAGCTAGGGAAATAACACATAAGGCCAAAGGCACCCCTTCTTCAGTTTCCACACCATGTCCTCCCACTAATAGCTCCAAAAGGGGGGTGGGGAGATAATGCCACTAATTCTGGAGACCTAGTTCATCAAATTTCAAGAAGTGCAAGTTAATATTGGCCTTCACTTTACACAGGGATTCACCCACATCAAAAGTCTGCCCTTCTTCTGTTCCTCCTCTACTTCTGTAAGTTTCTTCCATGTGCAGAGTTTTAAAATAGAGGTGCAAAGTTTTGGAAGGTGGGTGATCCAACTCAATACAGAGATGCCATATCAACCCTGTACTGCTGCCTGCCATTTTCTACGGGCAGCACACAGGATGTTCATTTCCCTGCACAACATTATGGGAGGATTCAAGGTGGAAATTTGAAGGAGATCATGAAAGACTCTCCCCTGAGCCAGAATCCTCCAGGCAAGATCTGATTTCTTCTAAACAATGGTTCAACATATCCTTCACATACCCTCTGTGTTTACAGGTGCCAGTTGCCTTCATGTTCTCACTTTGTCCCATTTGGAAGGACCCCCCCCCACTATTTATCAGAGAGAGGCAAAACATTCTGGATGCAGATATATTTCCTTTAACTCTTCATCTCCTATCTCAGGAGAAGGCTAATTCCTCAGGATGAGTGCATTATTCAGAGGTGTCTTGATGTACCAGAGGTGTCTTGATTGTTTGTGTCTAGTATATGTTGATTTGTATGATTGCATTGAATCTTGAATGTATGGTAAGATTTGAATGAAGTGGTGTACACCCTGGTCAGCTCACTGCCATTGACTAGTTCACTCACTTATAATGTCAGAGGAACAAACATTTGCATACAGTGAAGAACACATAAAGAACTTATTGAGGGACCCTCCTCAGTTCGGATCAGCTACCTTAAGTAGTAATGCTCAAACAAGCAACGAATCAGACAAGCTAATTCGCTTAAAGAAAAAACAAATTCGTACGGACCTACACGGCCATTATCTTCTTCAACACCTCAGATCTGGCACAATACCATCTGGCCTTATTGTCAAAAATATACCGGTCATCTTTACGGAGGACGCTATTTATAAGAAGGGTTTCAGTTACATCGAAACAAAATGCAGTAGAGACCTCATGGTGCTAACCATAGAAACAGCACAGCGTTTATCGAAACTCCAACTGGAAGAAATAGAAGCCCTTGAAACCGAAATAAAAGCAAATCCCTCTATCCAAGACTCCAAAAATCTACTGGAGAAAGTTGAAAAAGTTATTCTTGAATTTAAAGATTTTACAGTACAGCAAAAGGAAAGCAACTTCGACCGAGATAAACGGAATTTCAGCTACGAAAAAACATACCCCTACCTTCAACAAGATTTTTATTCACGCCCTGAGTCACGCCGTTTTCTTAACGACAATCAAGGACGATCACGAACGAAATACTTGACCTTTTCAGACACCTCATCGTCATCAGCAGGTAGTGAGACAGATCAAGGCAATTCGCGTCCCCAATTCACACGTAGAGGTGGTTATCAGAATCAAAATCAGTACCAACAGGGATTTCGCCCTAACTACCAACAAGCGAATTTACAACAACAACAACAACCTTTTTTAGAACAAGACCAACAAAAAACCAGAGGCAAAACAAGATTCCAACAACCCTGGGAAATGTCAACAAGGAGACAAACATACAAGAACTGAAAAAAACGTCAATCTTCAATCTTTCAAATAAACAGCTCACTGCAAGCGAGACTAGTGCACTTCAAAAAGGCCTCAGTTTTGTACCATCCAAAGCTACCGACTTCGTAAGACTCAAATTAGAGTTTATTGAATTTTGTCGTAAGATACGTTTAATTGTCTTCTTTTCAGGCAAAGAAATGGGTCCACAAACAGAGACCACTGGATTAAGGAAGAAATCCAATTTTACTCCACCCGTTCATAAATTACCCAAAGAGGTGTTGTACTTTGAAAAAACAGTGCTATCCGCTATTGCATCTCATGAAAAAAGGAAAAAGGGATTTGTTTCACCAAATTTATCTCGTGAAGAAAAACAAGCGTTGCTCTCAATTAAAAATGACGCTAGCATTATAGTAAAACAAGCCGACAAAGGCGGAGCTATCGTCATATGGGGAACAAAAGAATACGTGGCAGAAGCCACAAGACAGTTGTCTGATGAACAATGCTACCGTAAAATCAATTATGATCCAACAAAGGAACTTCAAAATTCTCTATCCAGCATTTTGACTCGAGGACTAGAAGAAGGGTTTCTAGGCAACCAAGAATATAGCTTTCTCTCCAATAAACACCCACGGATCCCTCTGTTCTATGTACTTCCCAAGGTACATAAGAACGAGCAAAAGCCACCGGGGAGACCGATTATTTCGGGATGTGGCTCACTTTTTGAGCCCGTTTCGAAGTTCATTGATTTCTTCCTTAAACCTTTTTGCACCCAGGTCAAGTCTTTCCTCCAAGACACAACCGATTTTTTGAATAGACTGCATGAACTCCCATTTGATTCAGAAAAAGACTTTCTGGTTAGTATGGACATTGTTTCATTGTATACCCAAATCCCCCAAGACCAAGCGCTAGAAGTTTTAGAACTATTCTTGAATAAACGTGACATGCCATCGAAAATTCCAACAGAATTCCTCTTGGAATTGGCAAAAATGGCCCTCACAAAAAATTACTTTAAATTCAAAGACGACTTCTATTTCCAAACCCAAGGAGTAGCTATGGGGTGCCCTTTTGCCCCCGAGCTGGCTATACTATATATGAGTCAGTATGAAGACACCTTCATTTATAACAACAACCCCTTCCGTGAGTGGATTGGTGGTTGGGTCCGATTTATTGACGACGTGTTTTTCACATGGTCTGGGAACAAAGAACAACTAGAACAGTTCCACACATGGCTTAATGAAAGAACAAGGGACATTAAATTTAGCCTAGAGTCATCGAGAACACGACTTTCCTTTCTAGATGTCGAAATCTATTGCTCAAACGGGCAACTAGTAACAACTTTATATCGCAAGAAATCAGATCGAAACAAGGCTTTGGATTATACCAGCAATCATCCAAGAAACCTAAAACAAAATCTACCAATAGGTCAATTTCTCCGCATCCGGAGAAATTGTACATTCAAAGATGAATATCAGCTACATGCTAACGCCTTGAAAGAGAGATTATTAGATCGTGGCTACCCAGCCAAATTGCTGAAACATGCAATAAAACGAGCGTGGTGGACACCACGTGAAGAACTCTTGCAAAAGAAAGAGAAGAAGCAATTAAACCGGACGGTTTGTGTGTCAACTTTTTGTCCTGCATCCAATTTTCTAAAAAAGACAATCCATCAAAATTGGCATCTAGTCAAAGAAATTGACAAACAGCTAAATGAATTGCCACTCTTCGCTTTCAAAAAAGATACAAGTATAGCGAATCAGATCGTGAGAGCAGCAGTACCCAAACCCAAGACAATGACTCTACGTGATTATGTCAGCCTACCTCCCATCACAGGCCACCACAAATGTGGCACATGTTTATGCTGCAATTCAACCATCGAAGGCGACCTGTTCCAACATGAGGGCGTGTCATGGAAACACGACCAGTTTACTAATTGTAAAACGCGGAATATAGTATATGCCATCCTCTGCACTTGTAACAAGGTATACATTGGAAAAACGAATCAAGAGGCGAGACAAAGAATGTCACAACATAAATCTCGCATAAAAATGAAAGTACTAACAGCTCCATTAGTCCAACACTGGATTGATGAATCCCATGGAGATGGTGACTTCAAATGGACAATTATATCCAAAGTAGAACCAGATCCACGAGGTGGTGATGTAGAGGGCAAACTAAGACAGAGAGAAGCAATGCTTATACTTAAATTCAACACTACTATTACAGGCCTGAACGAGATGTCTGAATTGTACCACCTGTAAAGATGGGCACATGCCGTATCCCTTTGAAAAGAACAGAGAATTTCTTCCTAATATATTCCGCGTCGAGCTCGTTCTATAACTACAATTTTAATGACATGACATTTCGTGCACAAGGACATTCAAATGATTATCCATTTTGTAGGCGCTTGTAGCGCACATCGACCTGTGGCCAACTTCAATTATTAAATGTATAGCCGCGATACACCGTCGCACTAAATGGAAAAAATGCAGCAGGGACTACATTTCCCATCAAGACGTCGTGGACTTTATAACAACTTCCGGATCAACACGGAATTGGACATGCCGAACCAGATGGCGTCTTCTGCGTGAGAGAAGAACAACCAAAATAGGACAGCGCAACAACTATAAGGTAAATGCGGTCGCGCTGCCACAGGGGGTTCCCGTTTACGGGTTAAGTCCTTCACCAAGTTAGTCGACCCGCCACCATTCACGAACAAATTTCACCGCACGGGCTTCGCCCTATGTCCAAGCCGCTTTTAATAAAACGTGAAAAACTCTGTCACCCGCCCAAGTATCCCAAGGCATGCTAGTTAATTAACCATCCGTTTCTGAAGCACAAGCATATTAGACCGTAGCGAGAAATGTTAAGTATTAGTCTGGCGTCACACACGCCCTGTCATTTACGAACTCGTTTGTTACTTTTAGGAGTTGCCAGGAAAGCAAGCAACCAAAAACGGGTGAAACTCCCCTGTGGTCCGTCAAACATATTTTTTGACCGTGGCAAAACATCGACAATGTAAGTTGCTTAGACTTCGAAAACGTTGTGCCCTTATTGTCTGAATCCCTCCTTTACCAAGTACTGCAATTACCAAGAATGGCTTTCTTTCTGATTTTAGGACTTGAACAGTTGCACAAAGCATATACAGGTATGATACAAATTAAGCTGATCGGTATGCGAGTTGAAGGTCCCTCAGGTGTGGTTTTGACTGAGTGTATGTTTATTTATGTTTTTCAGATTATGTCTGTCGGTCCTGAAGAGAATCTCTCAACCTAAGTAGAGATTCGAAACGCGTCGACCCCTTTCCTTCATTAACTAACCCTCTCTCCTCATTGATTTTGATACATTCTGTTTTTGCGACCAACCTTTATTTCAAAATATTGTAAATATATACACAGTGTGTGGTCGTATACACAAAAAGATATGTCAAATTTGGCACGTTTTCATTTAGATGTATAGGCCTTGCCTGAAAATTTGAGCAGAAATTCTGCAATAGGCCTCACCCTGCATAGTTAGCATCTAAAGAGTGGCTTTACCTAGCCGTATTACCTTTATATGTTGTCGATTGTCTATTGTCTAATTGTTGTCTAAATGTGCCATTGATGTTGTACTGGCGAACTGTGTTGTGGGTTTGCACCCTGTTGTCTTTGGCCTTTGTTACCATTTAAAAATTTGGTGTTCATTTGTTGAGTGTTCTGCGAACACTCTTTGTTGCCTTAATTTATTTTTTGGTCAATTTGTTTGGTTATACACATCTTTCGTGTAAGAGAAAAAAAGAAAAAAAGAAATAAGTTAAAATAAATAAAATATAAAATGAAAAAATAAATTTATTTTCATAAATATTTAAGACTGAATTGGTGGTCTTTGGGTTGAGTCAACTTTTCTGCTCGACACCGGTTTAAACAAATACAAATAATTGCACAGTACTGGCAATCCCTTTGTTCATTTATTATCTGGCACAGCCTTACTGTGCTTTTGCCAAAACCCTCCTTGATACATAGTACCATCTAGCCGGCAGAGCAATGAACTGATCAGGAAGGTCCAAATTCTTAATTCCATTTAAGATGGCTTAGTGAAATCTTCCAATAAACATATCTAGAGGAAAATCCACATTGCTCACATTCAGGCCCCATATTTTGATTTGTCAATTTTCTTGCTACCTCCTTCAAATCAAAAGTTATGAGTTGAGTCCATTTTATAAAATCTGTTTAAACATCAGAGAATTCAGCTTGATGCTTGATGCTAAATTAAAGGTTACTTTTTAGATTACCAATTCTATTATAAGGTCATAGCAGGCAGTATCCAATTTATTCTGAGTTATATCTACCGAAATGCTTTCCCATGTGCAGGTGCTAGACTGACTCAGACAAAAGTATTTATTGCTCAGCCAGCACTTTTGCGGTGAGAACTCATACTTATATACACTGAAAAAAACATAGGTTTCAGGGACGTAATGGGTATTTGGACATTCTTCTCGTACAAAATCATAGAAATTCCCCCGTTATAGTTAGTACAGCTAACTATAACTTGCGCACCCGGAAGGCACCGCTCATGACGTCACATATTACATCATTCATGACATGATCAGTGACATCACTGATGACATCACCGATGACATCATCCAGTGACTGTGTTTGTCTTTAAACTTTAAATATGTTTCATATCTATTCCAAGGTGTATTGAAGAACGAGTGGGTGTAGATGGAGGATTTAGTAGGTGTGTGACTGACTGTTTAAGTGAGTGATTACATGTGTCTTACTGAATGCATGGGTTAGTGACGGAACTGTGTGAATGTCTGTATCAGTCTGTTTGTTGCTGTGTAAGCTGCTGCATGGGTTGGTCAGTAGTTATATGAGTGTCTATATGGGTTATCGATTGGTTGCCTGAGTATTTTTATGTGTGCCTGAGTGTGTGTGTGTGGGAGGTGTGTGACTCTGTGCATAGATGTTTGAGTGGTTGATTCACTGTGTGTATGGGTTCAAGTATGCATGTGGAAACAACTGTATGGGTGGGTGAGTGTGTGTATGGGTGTGTTGGTGAATGAATGGATGTCTCAATGGTACATGTCCCCGAAACTACATTTGTAAAAGGCAGTGAATGTGAGAGTTCAAGTATATAAATGACTATACGTGAGAGTCAGTGATTGTGAGAGTGGCTGTATGTATGAGTGTGCACTTGTATCAGTGATTGTATAAGAGAGCACGTATGCGTTTGTTTCTGTTTGAATAAGTGATGTGGTGTGTGTATAACTGTATAAGTCAGTAAATGGAAGTGTGATTGATTCTTTGCATAACTAACTAGGTGTGTGAATAACTCTGGATGAGTGGTGGTGTGTGAGTGCATGCATAGGTGTATGAGTGCTTATGATAGTGTTGTATTGATGAGTGACTGCATGTATGTGTGATTGTATGTGTGAATGAGTAGATGTGTGTGTGAGTAGACCTAGGAATCAGTGAGTACATATGTAGTATCTGGTATTGGTGTGTAAATGGTTTTGAAAATGGTAGTCTGTATTTTATTTTAGAGGGGTTTTCTATAGCGCTGTCAAGACCCAAAGGTATCAGAGCGCTTTACAGTTCAAGCATACTATAAAATCAACAGTATAAAATCAACAGAAAGATGCGGGTGAGCAATGTACACTAAAATAATGACATAGTATAGAGCGACATAATTGACATGTAGAGCTACTTTGATTTCAAGGTTCTTATGGATCATATAACTCTATGCTTGCTGTCTGCCCCGTATTGTCCATATCCAAGGGAACGGGTAAGGAATAAGGATTTGAGTTGACTTTTGAATTCCAAAAAGCAGGGTATGGTTCTGATGTGCAGAGGGATGGAATTCCAGATTTTTGGGGCGTTTCCAGTGAAAGAGTAGTCCGCTGTTCTTTTCTTTCTAGTTTTAGGTGGAATGAGTAAGAGGGAGTTAGAGCTTCTCAGATTTCTGGCTTGACCTGCCTTTTTAAGTTTTTTTGCCAGGTATTCGGGTTTGCCTGTATGTAGGGTTTTGTGGGTTAGGCAGGCCGTTCTGAAGTTACTTCGCATTTCTACTGGAATCCATTTGAGTTCTTTAAGTGCGGGGGAGATGTGATCCGATTTTTTGATGCCGGTGATCATTCTGGCTGCCGCATGTAATGTTGTTTTGATCGGTGCCAGATGTGCTTTAGGAATTCCTGTTAGGACTGCATTCCCATAGTCCAGTCTTGACAGTACCAGAGATTGTGTGGCCAGTTTGAGATCCTTTGTTGGAATATAGGGTTTGATTTGTTCAGAAGTCTCAGGTTAAGGAATGCGCTTTTGGCTGAGTTCTTAATGTGTTTCATAATGTTCAGTTTGGGGTCTAGGGGGATGCCTAGGGATTTGACAGAGTCTGCTAGAGTAAGATTCCCTTTGAGCGCGTCGATAGCCTTTAACCATTCAGCGATTTGTGGGTTTTCCTCCTTGTTCGAGATGAGGAGCGTCTCGGTCTTGTCTGGATTTAGTTTCAAGTGATTGATTGTCAGCCATTCTTGCACATCTTTCAAGAAGTCGTTTAATCTTTGGATGTCATAGAGAGAGGAAGTTTCCAGATAGATCTGCGTATCATCCGCGTAGAGGTGGAAGCGGACGTTGGCTTTTCTGAGTAATTTGGATAGTGGTTCCATGTAAATGTTAAAGAATTGAAAAGAGAGCACCGTACCTTGGGGGACGCCCTTGTTGACTTGCTGTGTTTCGGAGGTGAAGTTCTTGATTTTGATTTTTTGTGTGCGATTGTGTATAAAGGAGGAAAACCACTTGAGAACTACCTCGCTGAGTCCAGCTCTTTCTTGAAAAACCCTGATGAGGAGTTTATGGTCCACTGTATCGAATGCTGCAGAGAGGTCAAGGAGAATGAGTAGGCAGCATTTGTCAGAGTCTAGTGATCCATGGATATCGTCCATGATGTTCAGAATCGCAGTTTCTGTGCTGCAACCTTTTCTAAAACCAGACTGGTGGGGGTCCAATAGGTTGATGTTATCCAGGTGCTGTGTTAGTTGGTGAAGTACGCAACGTTCAAGTGTTTTTGCGAGCAGGGGGAGGTTTGATACAGGTCTGAAATTCTTCAGATCAGTTGCATCGAGGCCGGGTTTTTTCAGCAGGGGGGTGACTTGCCCCATTTTAAGACAGTCGGGGACCACTCCATTTTTTAAGGAGCTGTTTATGATTTTGCCCCAAAGCGGTGCAAAAGCGTGTTTCATTTTTTTGATTAGCAGGGCAGGAATGGGATCTGAGATATGCGCTGATGGTTTGGAGGTCGAGATCAAGGAGATTATCTCCGTTTCTTGAACGGGACGAAAGCTCAGCCAGGGGGTAGGCGAAGAGCCGGGAGAGAGATCATGAGGTACAGCCGTGATATTCTTAATGGGGTGAGAGCTGTTGAAGGCTAATGATAGTTCGATTTTTGTGATCTTGTTATTGCAGAAGTGGGCAAAATTGTCGCAGAGTTCTTTGGACGCCTGTACGGGTGAGGCCACTGGCTTGGAGGTTTGTTTTCTGATGATACTATAGAGCTCCTTAGGTCTGTTTTTGGCACTGTCCAGTGCCTCTAGAAAGAAGCTGGATTTCTTGTTTTTGGTGTGGTTGTTGTACTTCCTGCGAGCTGATTTCAGTTGATCGCGAAGGATGGCGGTGGGGTTGTTTCTCCATTTTCTTTCTTTGGCCCTTAAGTTTCTCCTTTCTGAGTTGAGGTCAGAGTTGAACCATGTTCTGGATGGTATGGTTCTGCTCCTCTTGAGCTTAAGTGGAGCTATTTTGTTGAGTAAGGCCACTAGCTCGGAATTGTACCGGTCAGTGAGGTCATTGGTGGATAGGTGGTCTTTGTTGTCCGGGAGGAGTGAGCTTATCTGATCTTCGAAGATCTCCAGGGGTGCTTGAGAGAGATTTCTCCTCCATTTGGGAGGATCTTGTGCAGGTTGGTGAGAGAGAGTGGGGTGATTGATATGAAATAGTATCATGTGGTGGTCAGACCAGTCGACGGGGAGAATGTGGTTGATCGTGATTGAGTTCTTTTGAGCAATGATGGCATCCAGTGTAGCTCCTTTGTAGTGTGTTTCCTCCCGACAGTATTGTGTAAGATTGTTATCACATAGGAGACTGGATAGCGATTGGATTAGAGGGTTGTTTGTCTCATTTCACCGTATATTCAGATCACCGAGAATGAGAATATTGGAATCACCAAGAGCCCCTTGCGCTATCAGGTCAGATAGTTGTTCTCCAAATGTGGCGTTTCTACCTGGGGGTGATAGAGCAGGTGACACCGTAGGGAGCTATTATCTTTGATCTTGATGATGGAGGAGAGACATTCGAAAGAATCGTAATCGAAAGAGGTGGTTTCCGAGATGACCAGACTATTTTTGTGGATAATAGCGACTCCCCCTCCTCGCTGATCTATCCTGTCTTTGTTGATCAGGGAGAAGCCAGGTGGTACCAACATGTCTAGGCAAGGGGGAGATATCTTGTTCAGCCATGTCTCCGTGAGGAACGCAATGTCAATGTTATGTGAGAGGATAGCCTCGGCTAGCTCCGTTGCGTGAAGTGAGGCCGATCTGCAGTTGATCAGTAAGCAGTTTGTGAAAAGCTCTTGGTTGCTGGTGGTTTCTTTGGTCACCCTAGGTATAGCAGTGAGGACAGGCCGTCTCAGAGGTTTTGTGCAGGGAGGATCTTTCCGGAGGCCTGTGATCACTTGGATTTTGGATTTAGGAGAGTCCGAGGACGGAGAATCATATGAGGAGGCTAGCATGGCTGCTTCGTTGTCTGACATGGGAGCTTCTGTTCTAATGGGCCTTGAGGTCATGTGAATTGTGTTAGCTAATGGACTGGTCTTGGTCCATAGGGATGGGAGTCCGCTTTTAGACACTTCTTCTGAGCTTTGTTTCGAGGCCCTGGTCAGGGGACTTTGCTGCTGGATGTCAGGGTTTTCTGAGGGCCCAGGAGGGCTGTTTGCGATGGAGGTGTGGGGAGTCCCGGGAGAGGTTTTGAGGGGTCTGCGGGCTTTATCAAGCTTAGAGAGGATTTCGGTTAGGCCCAGGGAGATTGCATCTATCTGACTTGCTAGGGCCGTGAGACGCTGCTCCAGGGAGTCATGGGAAGAGTTAGGGGTAACTGGGGCATCTTGTGTGGTGTTGATCGGGTTGAGGGGTTGAGGTCGTATATTGGTGGAGCATGTCGGGTAGTCATTATCAAGGTCACGGGTGAGGTCGGAAGGAGGGGGTGGATAGCGACAGGGTAGGGTTTTGAGTGTTTGAGAGATGGAAAGCAGCTGGTGGGGGGAGTGGTCTCTATCGACGAGTTACGTCTGTGAGTTTGCTGAGGAGGGAACCAGTAAGGGGGCGCGGTAGAGCTTTCCGTAAGGAGCTGGGGGATAGGCTTGGTAGGGGAAGTGTTATGGATGGGTTGGGTCCGAGGAGATGTGACTGGAGTTTTCTGTTGTGGCTGGATGGCTGTAGGTGTGGGTTGGGAAGTGGCAAGGCCTGGCGTGTGAAGAGGAGCGTAGGGGGCCGGAGCGGTACCGGGTGGGTGGATGATGGAGACATAGGTTTCGGCGTTAGCTGTGATTGTAGGCGGGCTAGGGATTGGGGTGGGGTGCGGTAGGGGAGGGAGGGCTGATCTAAGTGCTGGAAATAGGGAGTCAAAGACTTCAAGGTTTTCATTGTTTGCCTGAATAAGGACTGTGCCATTCGAGTAGATGGTCACAGATGTGGTCCCTCTTCTGGCCGTACGGTTAGGGTGTATGGAGGTAAGTTTGCAGCTGTGGGTTGTGGAAGTGGTTTTGGCGATATAAAGTTGTGTTCTAATCATGGCAATCCAATCTTTTGGTCTCTCAGTGTGGAATATAAGGTCCATCTTGGTCGGACCTTTGGCGGCTGAGTGGTAGATGTCTTTAAATAGGGTTTCTATGCCGGATAAGTTTCTGTTGGAAAATGTGTCTCATTTTTGTGGAGAGGAGGGGGTGGAAGATGATGGTGAATGAGTTCTGGCTGTGAGGTTTCAGGTGGGCAGGTAGGGCGTGCATGGGAGAGAATGGCGCCATCATGTAGGTAGTGTGAGAGGAGGGTGCCTGAACGGGGGGGGGACGGGGTGGGTGTATCAAAGGTTATATTAGAGTGTGAGGAGGTGCATCAGATTTTCACGTGGATGATGTCATCAGTGATGTCATTTGAGATGACATCAGTGATGTTATCAGTGATGTCACTGACCATGTCATGAATGATGTAATATGTGACGTCATCAGCAGTGCATTGCGGGTGCGTGAGTTATAGTTAGCTAAACTAATTATAACAGGGGAATTTCTATGGTTTTGTACGCGAAGAATGTACAACTAACTATAACTTCCCTGAAACCTATGTTTTTTTCGGTGAATTTCAAAGGTTTTTTAAATGCTAATTTCTAACTATAACGTGCCTGAAACCTATGGTTTTTCCAGTAAATTTCAAAGGTTTTTTAAATCCTAATTTCTAACTATAAGTACTAATTTCTAATCATAATGTTCATTAAACCTATGTTTTTTTCTGTGATTTTAAATTATCTTCCCATTCTCAACCTGGTGAAAACTGCCAATATCGCCAGTTTTCCATCTATAGCTTTCGCAAAAAAAATCGGCACAAATGAGAGCGTCAACTAACACTAATGACATGCAGAGTAGGCATTTCCGTGCAAAAATAACACAAAAACACCACTTTGAATTATTTTCAAAGACCAGCAAAATCTGCGATGCTATCCCAAAACAGGCGAAAAGCCGCGTTAGCAGTAAGAATTTAACATCTGCCCTTTACTGGTGTTAAGCAGAACGACTACCTACAGTTTGAAAGGGAGCCCAGCCCAGAGCCACATCTAAAGACCAACACATGTCATAGAGCTACTGATCATGCAGATCCGACACCCAAGAAGGCCACAACACCCACCGCCACCACCCCCAGGACCTCCCCCGGACCATCCCCCCTACTACCACCAAGGCCGCGCCGAACAGGACACCGGACCTTCCCAAAATGACATGGCCCCTCAGCCACACAATAGATGAATGTTGGGAGATGTGGGAACCGGGTATGTGCAAAGGACGCAAGTCACCCATCAATATGCACACAATGCCAAATGTAGTGGTGATGTGCTGGACAGACCTCACTCTGCAGAGCACAGACCTCTCCATGTGTGCTTGTAGTGTTGTGGACAGTGGACGCAATCATGTTACCCCAGGCAGTGGGGAAGATCTGGATCATGTAGCTGTGTCGCCCCCCCTGTAAGTGGAAGCGGAAGCAGAGTGGGCTGGTACAACGTACGCCACTCCAGCGTAAGAGTGTGAATAAATAGGCCGGGGTTCAGGGTGTGGTCCACTTCTAGGAAGGCCAACATGTCTGCCACAGCGGTGGCCCTCACCCTGCCACACGGCCGCTGCTGTGACCGCCAGCCTCCTCGACACAGGCGCCCTGCGAACCCAGCGGCACAGCACCGCAGAGTTATGTCTGTACAGACTACTACCTTCGATGTACACTGCAGATAGCATGGCTTACAATTCAGATCAAGTCGCGATTGCAGATGACAAAGTCCAGTAGGCAACAAACATTGCTGCCAGTGAGTCCTGCCCAGACCACGCATCATCACAGTGTGCGCAAACACTGAGTGCTTCAGGTGCCACTAACTCAGTACACCACAAGTCATCGCCACGTAGCTTTATTAAGGCAGAATTCATTAGACAAAAGACATTGCTACCAGTACGGCCCGCCCGGACTACGCATCATCGCAGGCTGCGCACACGCTGGTTGCTTCAGGTGCCACTAACTGTGAAGCTCAACTCAATGCCACGTGGCTGTGGGCCCTTGCTGACTGCTGCGTCCGGCCTACACTGCGGTCATCAGGACTCACAATTAAAATTGAGTCTTGATTCATTAATTGCAGAGACCAGTAGGCAACTAAGTATAACGTCCCTAAAACCTACATACTATTCTTTTAGTATCCTTGCTCCAAGAAATTGTTTTATATCAGTTATAGCTTTAGTACAATGACCAAATCCATCTTGCAAGTGCAAAGGAACACTGAATGGCAGTCTACACTGTGGACAGCAAAGCTCACAATTCAAATTCAGTTTTGATTTATTAATTACAGAGTGAATTGTACTCTATGTCCTCGGATTTTATCAAGAGGAAGTGACAAAAAGCAATCCTCTATGTCTTCGCTGACTACTGCCTTCGATCTACACTGCTGACAGGGCTCACAATTTAGATCGAGTCGCGATTGCAGATGACGCAGTCCAGTAGGCAATAGACATTGCTACCAGTGCAGCCCGCCCAGACCATCATGAGCATCATGGCAGGCTGTGCACACGCTGAGCGCCACAAGTGCCACAAACTCAGTGCACCACAGGTCACCGCCATGTGGCCTTATTGAGGCAGAATTCATTAGGCAAAAGTACACCCATTTCAGGCGATTGTTCGTATGGAGCCTAAAACAGGTAAGATGACTCCATCAGATTTACAAAGAGGCTTAAAAGGAAGAGTTGTGTATTTACCTTTAGATTTTTTGAAAAAAATCTTGAAACTTTGGTGTAGAGAAAGAGGAAACTGTACCTGTAGTTATTCTAGTTAATGGTGTCCCTACAAAGACTCAGAAAATATATCAAGAATTAGTAGATGTCAGCAAAGTGCAAAAGGCTACGTTATATCTCATAAAAAACAATGTTTACTACAATAATGTCTAATTTTTGCCGCTTTTAATCAAACCAGGGACCTTTTGTGAAGGAAGCCTGTGAACCATGCACTTTCTCATACTACTTGTCTCAGTGAATCTGTCAGAAGAGGTTTAGCAGGAATGGATCCCTGATTTCAATAAGACTGGTTGTGTGTAGGGTTCCACAGATCTGGACCCTCGAGCAATGTCTCAGACTTTTGGAATACGGGTCGCTGAGATCATTTGGTTGTAAGACATTACAAGGTGGTTCATATTTCACACCTACAAATCTATTGCATCCACTACATATCCTACCACTGCAATATCAAGGTACATATATTTATTTGTATTTATTTATATTTTTCAAAGTGGTAATGCATCCATATATATTGGAGCCCTTCACAAAGAACATACAAGAACATATGACCAGCCACAGATTACTTAACTAGGGAGAAAAAAAACATGAATCTAGCTAGTCTATAGGAAAGAGAATAATTTTCAAGGGATAGAAAGCTACGAGGATGTCTGTCTTTGATCCTTGTTATGTTAGCTGAGGTTTCCTGCAAGGATAGCTAGCCTTCACAACAAGGGGTTTGCTGACTCAAGAACTGTCTCTGTATAGAAGCCTAAGAATAATATTTACATAATTTAAGTTCCTTTCTTCTGATTCAACATCAACAACCTAAATATAATTGAAAAGGTGTGTATTCATTCCTTTTCTAAATGACATGGTGTCTCAGGATATTCATAATTGAACTGAATGATATTGTAGTTGGTTACTGTGCCAACAGAAAATGATTGCCTTCTAGCTTGTACCATTCAGCATTTTGGTGCTTCCAGATGGAAGCTTGTCTCAGTGTGTGTACTGCTTTGAAGGAGAGACAACTGATTTTAAATGGTATCTGAACCTGAAAGCCAATGTAGATCCCTCAGAAAAGGGGAGATTGGTTTATTTCTGAAATGGTGTGCAGACAGAATATCAAGTTAGAAATG
The DNA here is from genome assembly GCF_964261635.1 of Lissotriton helveticus. Lineage (NCBI taxonomy): Eukaryota > Metazoa > Chordata > Amphibia > Caudata > Salamandridae > Lissotriton > Lissotriton helveticus. The sequence goes on from NC_136063.1 coordinate 1,772,610,748, forward strand.
TCGAACTACAGAAATATCGAGTCCTAAACATCGTGAATCAGAAATATAGACAACAAGAATATTGTGGTCAAGAACATTGATTTTAAGGTAAGAAATATTGTTTTTAAGAATATAGAAGTCATTATTATCGTTTGCAAAAACATAGTTGTTTAAAATGTATATTTTTAATTAGTGTTATGTATTTTAGAATATATTTTAAATGTATGTGATGTATTGTTTTGTATAAGAATTGCGTTTTTGTTTTTTAATATATGTGTTGCAGTTTTTGTAGTTTATAGGGGTATAGGGTGGGAGGTAATTTAATTACAATAAATGAATGATTCGTTTTTATTTATTAATATTTCTTTAATCAAGATTTTATTGTGTTAATTGTGGGACATCATTTGTTATTAATCAATTAATTATCAATTGGTTGTTAATCAATATTAATTAATTATTTTCTCATTAATTTTGGTAATTGTGTAATTTCTTTAGGTGTGCGTTGTGGGTTTCATAGGGCTAAATGGTGGAAAGTAATTTCTTTGTAATTAATTGATAATAAGTTCCTAATTAATATTAATTAGTTGAAAATTAAATATGGAAATTGTGTATTTCATTTCAGGTGTGGGTTGTGGGGTTTATAGGCGTAAAAGGTGGGAAGTAATTTATGTTTAATTAATTAATAATTAGTTTATCATTAATAATAATTAATTAATTGATATTTAATTAGGGTAATTGTTTATACTTTTTTGTGTGTAGGTTTTATTGGTATAGGGGTAAAGGGTGGGGACTAAATAAATGTTACTTACTTTATAATTAGTTGTAAAATACTATTAGTTTTTTAATTGAAAATACCTTTTAATAGTGTCATTTTTTACGTTTAATTTTTGCTACGGTTTGTAGAGGTTATAAGGGTAAATTGTGGGAATGTTATTAATTATTATGAGTTTTATTAAATATTAAATATTTGTATTTTAATTTTTAACATATTAGTATTATATTTGTTTATTACTTTTGTGTTTGAAATATACCGCAACGAAGGAGGGACTGCGGTAGGAACTGAATCCATACCAGACAGCACGACGTTCCTAGCTTTTAATGGACTCAATGCGGCACATCATATCCTACTAAAGAACTTTGACTTTGCTTTGAAAATACAAAGGTGTCAGTAACCAACTGTTGGTAATATTTTGCTTGTGGTAAAAGGGACCACATGTCCCCGCACGCCATTGAACTATAGGCACTGGGCGGGGCCCACTGGGGGCCATTAATGAATAAAGCATGCGAAAACACAAAGAGCGTCATCTGCCACATTTGTTTTGAGCCAGCCTATGACTAAGAGGCGTCGAAGCCTCGAAACGCGTCAGGCACCAGAGAAACATATTGATGTGCTAAAAGGGAGTCAGCAGGAGCGGCCGTATGGTCGGAGCGACGAGTGTGCCTTTTCAAGCTTTCGGGCATCTTGTTTTATATATATATCAATATATATATATATATATATATATATTTTTTATATATATTTTTGTATGTATCTGTTTAAGTATAGGGAGTCAATATTTTTGCACTTCATATATTTTCATCTATATTTTCTACATCTATAATTTTTACATCAATATTTTGTCAGTGAACCGGTATCAGGCAAGGAACCCATTGGAGCATCACTTTGATAGGTATCAGTATATTTGCTGAAACCCGTCAAAAGGGTGTTGCGATCATCAAATCTAGAGATATATAGTACATGTGCTAGTATCTTCAGTTGCTCCTTGGAGGAGAAGGCCGATCGTACTTGTTAGTTGGTGAACATGGTGGCAGTTTACTGGCAGGTTATATAGTACCTTATATAGTATCTTCAGTACATATTTACTTACCATGCTGAACTCTCACCTAGACTTACATACCAGTGTAATGGTAAGGTTGATGTAGTGAATGTGCTATAAAACATACAATATAGTGGGGGTTGCATGCCAATAGATTCCAGGAAAGCAAAGATGAAATGCTTAAAAACTAGTCTTGCTGGGCTGGAGGAATTATTTTGGAATATCTCTTGACTGCGTGTGAGTGGTTGAAATGTTTCTCCACTCCGTTCATCGTCTTGTGTTTCTCATGCTGTATTATTTGAACAGCAACCAATACAAATGGGTCAGTAAGTCATGTTTAAATTGTTGTTCAAATGTGGGACTTATAGCTGAAGTTACCATAGTTTCAGGTGGGTTGACAGGGTACACTAAAACATTCATATTTGTGGGTCTGTTCTTATCCCAGCATTTTGACCCCCACCATCCAAAGCTTCTTGTCCAATCTGTCTATCCTGCTTCGCAGCACTTGCACTTTGATGTCCATTGCTACTGTACAGCTTCTAACCCATCTGCCATCTTCCCCATATATTCAAGATGAGTTTTAAGCAGTCGGGGAGGAATTTGTAACCATTTCTAACTTCTGTAGCATTCCAAGGATCACCATCATCTACTCCTGTCACCCACTTACATTCCCATTATTCAACTGCTCACCACCAAGTTGAGTCAGGTCTTTCATCTTGAGATTCTGCAGCTTGAAAAAAACGTACATTTCTCTCTATTGCTTCCTCTTCCAGACATAGCTTCTGTACATGTGCAATGCCTTTGTGTTGTGCTTGTGAGACTGGCCTTCAGTCTTTTTTATTTTTCTATTTCTTTATTAGCATTTTGAAATATCATAAACCTAATACAGTACAAGGATGGTCCAGGTATAATAATTCCGCTTTACAACATTACATTTTTATAAACAAGAACTACAGTAAATACGGGTATCTTCAACAGTACAGCATTTAGATATGGAGCCAATTAGTCTTAGTGTACACAGGTTAAATTTATGAGCGCATAATTTAAGACAAAATATAACTGTAGTATTCTCAGGTTATACTGTAATGTTCCCTTCACCTTGTCCCTTCCTGCTCAGCCAGTGTGAGTGTTCCATGTAGAATGTTGGTGTGATTGACATGAGTGGAATGCTTTGGTATCTGGTGTAAGTGTTGTCATTTGGAAGATGGGCTCAGCAGCTAGCAGGCTTCTCCTGGTGGGGTTTGCTGTAAATACTTCTTAATGACTTTATAAACTCCATGAAATACATCTTGGCTATGTCTACTGTGTCTCCTGAACACGTGGGGCTAGCCCAATACAATAAACAAAGCTTGCAAAGACCAACGCATTTCAGTATTATAGTTCCCAAGGTGGCAGCAGAAGGATGGCTATATGGATGCAACTTCTGGGGATCTGGATGTTGTGCCATTGGGACCCATCTCACTCTCCTGCGTTACGGGTGTTTCTTGACCATATCCTAATTGTTTGAGTTATAGGCTCATACTCAGGTAAGGAAAGGGGCCCATATGTATTTGGGTCTAGAGGCTAACGGCTTCATTTCCCAGAAAATGGACAGCTGTTCTTGGCAATAAGATATGTCAAACACCCAGGCATTTATTGAGGGCGTATTTGATCTCCCCAGCACATGGCCACTTGGCTCTTCGTCAATAGCTGCTACATAGCCAGTAATCTACAAGAGCCTATAGGTACCTCCTTCTCTTACCCCAGTAGCCCCGTTAGGGGTGTTGGCATCAGGTGCAGCTCTGGCCTTCTGTCTTGACTCATGATTGTTGCTCCCATTGTGGATGTTCCCTTCAGTATCCACTAGAGCAGGACAGGCCTGCCAAATCTGTACCAGCTCTACTTATGATAATACCCTTCTGCAGTGCTGTATGGCCTGTTTTCAGACCACTCTCTGTGCCTGACTCTATGTGGCTGCATCCCCCTTATGTTCACTACTCTCACTAGTGAAGGAAGTGCACGGCTTCATTTCTTGCGGCCCTGTTGCTGCAGGAGATAGGCATCTCCGTCTCTATGTGCTCCTTCTGACAGACACTTAGGCCTGGTAGGGTTGTTATCACTGCCAGACTCCCTATCTCCATTTCCACCATTTTCCACAAGAAGGTGGCTCAAACAAAGCCTCAGGCAGCCATCAATGGGAGCCTCTTATTGAACTTTAGAAGAAGCAGCACTTCTGCAACTGACTAAGTCACAAAAGGTTTACCTGCAACAATAATATTTCTTTTAGGAAACACATGCAAAAGTTCAATAAAGGCACTACCCCAGGGAACTATGGTATGTGCTGTTGCTCTTTAATCTTATTGCTGCACCAACTCCCCACTGCAAGGGACAAACATGATGGAGAGGAAAAGATAAGGGGAAAGGACAGAGAAAAGGATATAACAGAAATATAGGAGGAAACAAGGGAAAGCAGAGAGGAAGAATCAACAATATTTTGTGTGTGCATTCATGTGTTTAAGTTCCTCTCCATTCTCCCTGACAAGATACTGAAGAAAGAGCAGATATTAAAACACAATTTGCAGGAAGATGGGCAATATTCTTTAAGAGCAAACTTGATTTCTGGGACGCAAGCATTGAGAAAAGTACTTCAAGGAGTGAGCAACAGACATTTGAGGTTGGGAACAACTAGTGCTGCTCTTTAAACTCTTACTGATGCAATACTTCCCAAATTCTATTTCTTTTCTCCCACCCCTAATTATTATGTCTTATCTAAGCATAAACATGTTCTCTTCTTTTTACAATATTTTATTGAGTTAAAGTACAGAATGATTACCATATTTTTATTACCATCTTATCTATAGAAAAATGAGTTGGGGGCAGATGAATACACATGTAAGGCACAGGGAAGACTAAAAAAGTTTATTAAACTTGGAAAAATGTAGTTTAAATATTTTAATTTAAAATATAGTCAATTCTTTTTATATATTTATTTTAAATATAGAGCAAAAGAAAAAAAAAATTAAATATTTAATTTATATTAATTACATTATATGTCTGCATGTAATTTGGAAACTGCTGCCTTTTTTAAGTTTATATAATGCATTAAGTCATAAAAAAGTTCATAAAGTAATGTAATTATATTTAATTAAAAAGAAATGTGATTTCATTTTTAAATTGAGAAAAAAAGTAATTTCAATATTTTATAATTAAATATAAAACTGCTTCCTTTTTATATATTTTTAATACTATATTATATATATTTTATATTATTTAATTTAGTTGAATTTAACATTATTTCTGATGGGGTTTTAGTTTATGTCCCTTCCTCCATTGTTTTCTTTGTGAGTGTGCTGCAGTATCAGTGGTTGTCTATGTGTGGTGCTGCACTTACTATTGTTTCATGTTGGCAATAGTAACGTACACTCAGGAATTTGGCACCACCCCTTTTTTCAGTGAGTGGAGATGAAAAAGTCTGCACTTTTGAGAAACTTTCTACTATGGTTTTGTAAATTGCCAAATTAATTTAAATTGCTCAAAAGCAAAAGAGTAAAAATGCATGCATAAGCTGGTTACAGATAACATTTACCTTTGTGAATAGCCTCAAACATGTCCAAAATTCTGAGGATTCAGCATTGGAAGATGAGATTTTATTTGCAATTGTTATACCGTTACTCAATAAGATTATATCTTTGGAAGTAACATAGTCTGATTTAAATGCAGCTCTGTGTTCTATTAACCAAGTAACTCTGACAGGTGTTCTTTGCAGATAGATTTACAAGCATGTCTCTCACTGAGCCCTATTTACGCAGCTTTGGTCATATCATGATAGGATCCACTGGCGCAGCACAGAGCTGAGTGCCTGTTTTATGAGCCTGCAGTGCATTAAGTATTTTCTCTGAATTACTGCATTATCTTAGACAGTACAGCTCTGAAACAGGGGGGCATATGTACAAGCCTCTATCGCCACCACAACATCACTTTTACCGACGTTGTGGTGGCGATAACGGCTGTGCCTTATGTACAAGGCATCGTTAAGATACTTAATTTGGCTTAACGCTGCCTTTTACATAATGCTCCCTTTCACGCTGTGCTTAGCATAAAAGGGGTGAGCAGTGGGTGTTGCCGTGGTGGTTCCACCGCAACACCCATTGTATTTGACGCTGCCCCCTATGTACACGGGTGGCATGCATAGGAGGCAGCTCCAAAATGAAGACCAGGAAAACCTTGGTCTTAACTTGGCGAAACGTGGATAAATACAGTATTTCTCCTTGTTTTTGCTTTTTCGATGAGCACACATGGAAAAAGCAAAATGCTACAGTTTGTTTATATACAGGAAGGTGTCCCTTCCTTTACATAAACCAAAACTATAAAAAAAACACTTTTGTCACTTACATGCATGCTGCATGAAGCAGCACACATGAAAGTGACAGCATGGCATTTTAGGATTGTTTATGTGCAGGAAGGGACACATTCCTACACATAAACGATCCCCGCCTGCATGCAGACATGCTTGCACTCTGGTGCAAGGGTGCTTGCGTTGGCGCTAAGTTGCTAAACTTATCGCCATCGCAGGGGGAAACGCAAGGCTGCACCACATTCTTGAAAATATGGTGCAGACCATGTCATTAAGCCACTTCCTTGTACATACCCCTCTGAGAGCGGCAAACATTGCTCACTGATTTGAAGCTGTACTGTCTGAAAACCAAGATCAAACTCGGAGAAATATTGGGTTAGTTGACTTTACTTTAAACAATGCTGATGCATATAAACAGTTGCTCTGATCTGCACTGAGGCAGCTGAACTACTCATGATATGGTCACATATGTTTGCTTTAATGCCGGCAATTTCGACTGAGACATTGGCAAACAATAAGGCATATACTTACTAACATTTTGAGTACTGGGCACACCAATGTTTGGCAGAGCTATGACACAAAATGTATTTTGGGATTTACAAAGCCAATCCAAAGCTTAATGCGTGCCTTTGTGTGGCCCTGAAAAACAACCCCAAATGACATCAGGCAGCATATACTGCTGCCTTGTGTTGCTTTGTGTAAGAGCCACGTTGCATGAGTGGACCATTGGCATGTCTGTTCATCCATCCATGTATTTTGATGCTAATCTAGATTTTCTAAAGTCTGTAAACATTGGTTTACACAAAAAAAATGCGCTTACACAAAGCTGGTGTAAAAAGGAGAATAATCTTTATTTCTCTTTGTTACTTTCTCTTTGCATGTGGAGTACCTTCTACAGTACACATGCAAAGAGGAATATGCTTATAAGGATAGTTTATGTGCAGGAAAATACTTCATCCTGCCCACAGTGCAAACACCCTAGAAGCATACTGTAAGGGTGTCCTATTTGGCATTAGGCAGCCGCAAGTGCTCCAGTGCTGGTAGAGAGCTGATGAGCGAGCCATATCTTTGTAAATCTGGCGCAGTTCTGCTCTTTTCCATTCACGCAACACCGCAAAGCAGCTTCCCTTGTTGTCCTGCAATGTGTGAAATGCTAGTAAATCTGGGCCCAAGTGAAAACTCTTTGCAATAACTCAGTAAGCAGCCAGAGCACTTGTCTGCAAAAGGGTGTCTTGAGTTTCAGGTAATAAATGAAGCATAACTTAAAATGTTTTCCTTTCTTAGTTCTGAAGCACTCACTTATTTTTAACATGATTTGTAGTGCATTGCATCATGTACATGTGTTGTGATGTTGATATTCTTGTATTGCACTTTGAAACAAAGATCATTTCTCTGTTCTATAGGTGGCAGTGAGAAACACAAAACAGTGATGTGTGGAATGCTTGAATTAATCCTAATCAGAGTTGATTACATTAGACTACTTCCCAGTTCATTGTTTTAAGGCTCACTTGGTCACCCTGGACACCAAGTTTCCATACACAAATCAGCCTTTGCCCTCCTCCAATAGGAACAATTCAGAACAAACTGCCCAGTTGTAATCCAATAAAACAAGGAACTTTATACCATTTTAAACTTTGTGCAGTCTCACCAATGAAGTGAAGAGTCAGTCCACTAGCAGAGTGAGCTCTGGGACCCAAATCTGATCATACCCATTACAATTCAAGTCACACCAAGAAAAACCCAAAACATCATGAGTGCAATACTTACATTTTTCTAAGCCATTGGTAATTACTCTGAGCAGCATTCTAGCCCATCTTCTTTTATGCCACTTTGCCACCCCAAATTAGGAGCAAGCATATAAAAATTAGCCTTTGTCCTGATACAATAGGAACATTATGGTCCCAACTGAAGGCCATGTGCCCTCTAAATGGTAACTCAAGCAAACCTAGAACAGGTTAAACCTTGCTTGGTGCTCAAGAATGAATGAGTTTGAACTTCCTTAAACTGATACCCAACTTCCTTAAACTGATACCCACGTTTGTAGGAAACCATGGACTAATGACACTACTTATTTTGGCCTATGACAGGGGAAACTCCTCCTCAACCCTCAGCTGAAGTCAAATCCCGCAATCAACATCTGGATAAAGATCTTTTATTCACAAGTCAGATCAAAACCATACATTTTACCTTTTTCCTTGCCCTGAAAACCTTGGGAAAAGTGCTCCATTATCTACCACACAGCCATCATTTGCAATTATTTTCCAGTTGGAACCTGTCTCAGCTAGATCACAGAAATATCCTATGCTTAGATATACCAGAAACTGCAAATAATTCAAAACCTCATTTTGCGCTTGACTTCCCAGCTGCAAAAATTTAATCACGTGTCAGCTGCACTGATGTGTTTCTCAGAAAGCCAGTGATCAAAAGTTCAACCTTTGCATAATGCTCAGTCTGTCGCCCTACTTTGGCTCTTCACTTTGGTACTCACCCTAATTTTACATGTAACTAATTGCAAAGGCTCTGTAACTCCGGGAGATCCCTCTGCTTCCTAGGTTCCAAGTCCTAGTACGATCTACCTTTGCCCTAAGATTCACTCTTTCAGCATTTGATCTTTGTTTCAAGAAAGCATTAAAAACATTTTGATTGTTTAGACCACTGAGGCTGTCAGTCTGTATTGGGCTATGATGTTCTTTAGCTCCAAAATACCCAATTGGGGTGAAACCTTTCGCACAATAATAATATAATCAACTATGTTTAAGCTTGGCTACTTTTGGCAAAACTTTACTCCTCCTTAATCCAATCTAAATACTCTAAATGATATTTCCATGTATGCCTTGGACATTATACTGAAACAACTACAAATAACAAATGGTGCAACTGTCTTCAGTGCAATATACACAAAATATGTCAAACCCAACATAATAATATATAAAGGCATCTTTCATATTAAATTTGATTACAGTGAAAAAAATAGACTTTTGTATTTACCAAACTGTCTTCCCTGCAATGCTTTGTAAATGAGAAAAGATCTTCATTTTCAGGCCCTTTTTAGGTCTCGGCAACGAGAACTATTGTCGCCTAGTAAGCTAGCAAGGGACTACAGAGAGGTGGACGAGCCGACCAGGGTCTGTGGACGCGCACAAAGGCAGGCAGGCAGGCAGGCATGCGCCAGACACACACAGACAGACAGACAGACAGACACGCACGCACGCATGCATGCATGCACACACACACACACACTCTCTCTCTCTCTGCCGCCCCCCCCCCACTCACCGGGCTCTTTCCCTCCGCATCGGGTCAGTCACGGCAGAAGGCAGACTCGTGTCTTCTCCGGCGATCTTCAGCTGATGTGCACGCCCACGCTGCGTCGTGCGCGCCCACCACGCTGTTTCGCGCCCGTTGATCCTCAGCTTGTGATTACTACTCCTTCTAACCCGGATTCAAAACTACTATTTCTTGGTTCTCTAACTCCACTCTGTTGATTCCTAACAAACTGATACTCAGCACATTTCACAGTCTCGCTTTTGCTTCTCATAAATACAATAAGATTATTTTAAGCAATGTCTACCCTTCTTTTGGTTCTGTGCCTAGTATGCTTCTGACTATAGAGTTTTAGAAAGTGTGGTGGAAGATTCAATGATATCAGCGGCGTGCACAGTGCAGAGTAGTGAGTGCAGAGTAGTGAGTGCAGAGGAGTGAGTGCAGAGGAGTGAGTGCAGAGGAGTGAGTGCAGAGGAGTGAGTGCAGAGGAGTGAGTGTGCAGAGGAGTGAGTGTGCTGAGTAGTGAGTGCAGAGTAGTGAGTGCAGAGTAGTGAGTGCAGAGTGAGTGTGCAGAGTAGTGAGTGCAGAGTAGTGAGTGCAGAGTAATGAGTGCACTACTCTGCACTCACTACTCTGCACTCACTACGTGCAGAGTAGTGAGTGCAGAGTAGTGAGTGCAGAGTGAGTGTGCAGAGTAGTGAGTGCAGAGTAGTGAGTGCACTACTCTGCACACACTACTCTGCACTCACTACTCTGCACTCACTACTCTGCACTCACTACTCTGCAAAGTAGTGAGTGCAGAGTAGTGAGTGCAGAGTAGTGAGTGCAGAGTGCAGAGTAGTGAGTGCAGAGTAGTGAGTGCAGAGTAGTGAGTGCAGAGTAGTGAGTACAGAGTAGTGAGTGCAGAGTAGTGAGTGCAGAGTAGTGAGTGCAGAGTAGTGAGTGCAGAGTAGTGAGTAGTGAGTTCAGAGTAGTGAGTGCAGAGTAGTGAGTAGTGAGTTCAGAGTAGTGAGTGCAGAGTAGTGAGTGCAGAGTAGTGAGTAGTGAGTGCAGAGTAGTGAGTGCAGAGTAGTGAGTAGTGAGTGCAGAGTAGTGAGTGCAGAGTGCAGAGTAGTGAGTGCAGAGTGCAGTGCAGTGCAGGTGAGTGCAGTGCAGTGCAGGTGAGTGCAGTGCAGTGCAGGTGAGTGCAGTGCAGGTGAGTGCAGTGGAGTGCAGGTGAGTGGAGTGCAGGTGAGTGGAGTGCAGGTGAGTGCAGTGCAGTGCAGTGCAGGTGAGTGCAGTGCAGGTGAGTGCAGTGCAGGTGAGTGCAGTGCAGTGCAGGTGAGTGCAGTGCAGGTGAGTGCAGTGCAGGTGAGTGCAGTGCAGGTGAGTGCAGTGCAGTGCAGGTGAGTGCAGTGCAGGTGAGTGCAGTGCAGGTGAGTGCAGTGCAGTGCAGGTGAGTGCAGTGCAGGTGAGTGCAGTGCAGGTGAGTGCAGTGCAGTGCAGGTGAGTGCAGTGCAGTGCAGGTGAGTGCAGGTGAGTGCAGTGCAGGTGAGTGCAGTGCAGTGCAGGTGAGTGCAGAGCAGGTGAGTGCAGTGCAGTGCAGGTGAGTGCAGTGCAGTGCAGTGCAGGTGAGTGCAGTGCAGGTGAGTGCAGTGCAGTGCAGGTGAGTGCAGTGCAGGTGAGTGCAGTGCAGTGCAGGTGAGTGCAGGTGAGTGCAGGTGAGTGCAGTGCAGTGCAGGTGAGTGCAGTGCAGGTGAGTGCAGTGCAGTGCAGGGGAGTGCAGTGCAGTGCAGGTGAGTGCAGTGCAGGTGAGTGCAGTGCAGTGCAGGTGAGTGCAGTGCAGGTGAGTGCAGTGCAGTGCAGGTGAGTGCAGAGCAGGTGAGTGCAGTGCAGTGCAGGTGAGTGCAGTGCAGTACAGGTGAGTGCAGTGCAGGTGAGTGCAGTGCAGTGCAGGTGAGTGCAGTGCAGGTGAGTGCAGTGCAGTGCAGGTGAGTGCAGTGCAGGTGAGTGCAGTGCAGGTGAGTGCAGTGCAGGTGAATGCAGTGCAGGTGAGTGTAGTGCAGTGCAGGTGAGTGCAGTGCAGTGCAGGTGAGTGCAGGTGAGTGCAGTGCAGGTGAGTGCAGTGCAGGTGAGTGCAGTGCAGGTGAGTGCAGTGCAGGTGAGTGCAGGTGAGTGCAGTGCAGTGCAGGTGAGTGCAGTGCTGGTGAGTGCGGTGCAGGTGAGTGCGGTGCAGGTGAGTGCAGTGCAGGTGAGTGCAGTGCAGGTGAGTGCGGTGCAGGTGAGTGCAGTGCAGGTGAGTGTGGTGCAGGTGAGTGCAGTGCAGGTGAGTGCAGTGCAGTGCAGGTGAGTGCAGTGCAGGTGAGTGCAGTGCTGGTGAGTGCAGTGCTGGTGAGTGCAGTGCAGTGCAGTGCAGTGCAGTGCAGTGCAGTGCAGTGCAGTGCAGGTGAGTGCAGTGCAGGTGAGTGCAGTGCAGGTGAGTGCAGTGCAGGTGAGTGCAGTGCAGTGCAGGTGAGTGCAGTGCAGGTGAGTGCAGTGCAGTGCAGGTGAGTGCAGTGCAGGTGAGTGCAGTGCAGTGCAGGTGAGTGCAGTGCAGGTGAGTGCAGTGCAGGTGAGTGCAGTGCAGTTCAGGTGAGTGCAGTGCAGGTGAGTGCAGTGCAGGTGAGTGCAGGTGAGTGCAGTGCAGGTGAGTGCAGTGCAGTGCAGGTGAGTGCAGTGCAGGTGAGTGCAGTGCGTGCAGTGCAGGTGAGTGCAGTGCAGGTGAGTGCAGTGCAGTGCAGTGCAGTGCAGGTGAGTGCAGTGCAGTGCAGGTGAGTGCAGTGCAGGTGAGTGCAGTGCAGGTGAGTGCAGTGCAGGTGAGTGCAGTGCAGGTGAGTGCAGTGCAGTGCAGGTGAGTGCAGTGCAGTGCAGGTGAGTGCAGTGCAGGTGAGTGCAGTGCAGGTGAGTGCAGTGCAGGTGAGTGCAGTGCAGGTGAGTGCAGTGCAGTTCAGGTGAGTGCAGTGCAGTGCAGGTGAGTGCAGTGCAGGTGAGTGCAGTGCAGTGCAGGTTAGTGCAGTGCAGGTGAGTGCAGTGCAGTGCAGGTGAGTGCAGTGCAGGTGAGTGCAGTGCAGGTGAGTGCAGTGCAGGTGAGTGCAGTGCAGTGCAGGTGAGTGCAGTGCAGGTGAGTGCAGTGCAGTGCAGGTGAGTGCAGTGCAGGTGAGTGCAGGTGAGTGCAGTGCAGGTGAGTGCAGTGCAGTGCAGGTGAGTGCAGTGCAGGTGAGTGCAGTGCAGGTGAGTGCAGTGCAGGTGAGTGCAGTGCAGGTGAGTGCAGTGCAGTGCAGGTGAGTGCAGTTGAGTGCAGAGTGGTGTGTATTGACAATGTAAATGACAATGCCATTTATTTATGATTTAAAGAAAAAAAAAGAAATGTCATGAGCAATGCCAATAGCTCTACCTTTAATGATGCCGAGACCATTGCATTGTAAATGCTTGTTCTTTTTGCAATGGATCTCAAAGTGGTTGACTTTAAAGCAGACTCATTATTCTAGTTTTCTGTGTGCATCTTTGTTCTTCCGTCCAAAATAAAGGAAGAGTCATTATCTCTTCGATGTAAAAGTTATAGGCACAAACATGTTGTTAACATATGTAGGAGGCATTCATTTGCCTTATCTGCTGTAATGGCAGCTGATGCATTCAAACCCCATTTTCTCATGTGCCAGTTAAATCCCTTCTGGACCTCGTCTGAAGGCTCATGTAAAACATAACTAGGTTTTTGCTTGTTGCACTCGTTTGTACCTTTATAACTTTAGCTTGATTTGCTGTGAATCGATCAAAGCCCTGTAACAGTACCACCACGTGTGCATTGCAACATATTCACTATATGAGCTTTGTAATCGATTTTCATTTTCTCCTCGATGCTATTCTGGGAATCCCTATGTTTTTCTTGCAGCAAATTTTTATCTATCTGAAAGGTACGTGGTTTTAAAAATTACCCTTTTCGTTATAAAAGTGACAATTAAAGTGATAATCTACTCACCTCACAATCTCCTACCTCTTAGTATCTCGACCAAGAAATATGAAGTGAGTAAAATGTGTATGCATGTAGCTTTTTCCCTGAGAAGGAGCACCTTTATGTTTGAAATTTCCAATTAAAAGTTCAGAAATATATTATAGAATATTCCAGGGTTCTTCTAAAGCCATCTTCTAAAGGCCGGACTCATGCCAGATTTTGAAGATAACTACATTTATCTAGATGGGGATATGCTAAATATCTGAGATGGATTCAGCCCCCAGGGCTGACTTTGGAGAACCCTGACATATTCAAATGCTGGCAGATCCAGTAGCAGCTCCTGGAGGGAGTGCTCTGGGCCGATGGGGCTGAGGAGGGGCAGGATAGGGGGTAGTAAACTCCAGCATACTGCCGATCGGAATTAGGTAAAGAAATAAATAAATAAAACAAATTAAATTGCGCGCAGCAACGCCGAATGCGTTGCAGTGCACGCAATTTAGTTTGTTTTATTTATTTATTTACCTAACTCCGATCGGTAGTATGCCAGAGTTTACTCCCTCCCACACAGCCCCAACCTGTCCTGCCCACCGCCCGCAGCACTCCCTCGAGGAGCCGCTACTGCAGATCCATTATAATTACCCATTCGTCACTTATAGTCAACCAGACATCACTTAAATTAAGGTATTGCTTGAACTGGTTTCTGGAGCTCCCTTTGCTTTTGACCCACGGGGACTCTAGAAAATTGAAACCAGGCCCAGGTTGAGTCAATGGGTAATGTAGCCCATTCTGTCCCTGACATTCTTTATTTATGCCCATTGTCTGCATTGTATTGTTTCAACTCAGAGTGCCTTGTTCTTTTTCCCCCAGGAGTTTTACATAGCGCACATTTGAACCGAAAGTATCTGAGCGCTTTACATGGGCACCACATAAGGACACATTAATTTTTGTTAGGCATGGGGAGATCTAGTGATTTGCCCGCAATCACAGGATGTTGAGCGTTGTTGCCGAGACTCAAACCCAGTTCCCCAATGTTTAAGGTCGACCACCCTAGCCAATAGGCCATATCCTTCTTACATTTCTCACATTGCTGCTACCCTGATGATAGCTCCTGTGACTGTGTGATCGGGTTAAGAGCACCAGAATGCAGGGTACAGCAAGGGTGTACCATGCTGTTAAGAGAGGTAGTGAGCAGCACAATTGTGTATACGTTTGTGTTCACATGCCCAGTGTGGTGCCAGTTGCACAAATGCTTTATGTCTGCTTGCATCTTTTCGTTGGAATATAAATGTGTCCCTATGTATTTATTGGGTTTGTTTGTTTTGTGCATAAGATGAGGGTATCTGATGTGAAAGAGCAATTCCATAAACACTCTCAATTGGAACATTCTTTGAGAGTGAAGCATTTATTCCATCTGAAAAGACATTTTAAGTCAACCTCGACTACAGTATTTATAAAAGATTAACACTAAGCATGGTCAGATATTCTCTCCTTAAGCAATGGAAATTTCCAGGTAGCACATACAAAAAAAGAATAAACATTCATTAGTAAAATGTGCTTGCTCACTTCTGCACAGTATTAAGACTAACAAGAAAGAAGCATTCTTCCCACCAGGGATTCAGCATTGAAATGCAGCTTTAAGTCTGAGACCAGAACACAATAGGCATTTCTCACATTACAGGAAAGTCGATATCTGTCAAATACCGTTTTATATTTTTTTAATGTTAACCGTCGTGTGTGCTCATGAACTGTAGTGGTGTGACACATGATCAAAAGATGAAGTTAAATAGATACATGTGGCCTAGATGTTCACACTGACACATGTGGAAGTTCCATGGTAGAGCTGGTGGGAATCCATTGTACATTCTGAGTTCAAAATATTTTATTGAGATTTCTTAATGAATAATAAACATAGATATACAAAAAATATGAATACGCTGTAAAATCTATTACAATACTTACATCTCAATGTTATCATATTCATTTCAATAGATATGAAACTAATCATATTCATAGAAAACTAAAAAGAGGGAGGAGGAGGGGAGTAACATTCAATAGCAGACTATTATTTGAGTTATAAATAGAGCTACTATGATATATAAGTTAATATAATATATAAGAACAATAAAAAGGGGAACAAGCAATAAATATACCTTTAAGATGATAGATAAATATCAACAGGAATCCAGAATGAATAATAAGAATAAGAATTATTACTAACACCAGACAAAGATAACTGAGCACCTCTTCTTGTAAAAATAACCCTTGACCACCAAGCATGAACAGATAACTTTGAAGCATCTTTCCAAACAAAAGGTAATGGATTTTAACGCAGCTGAAATTAAGAAATTGAAAAGTTTACATTCAAGATCATTCACATCCTGCGATAAAATAACAGATTTGCATATTAACATTTTATATGATAAGTCTTCATGTATATTTAGTATCTTTTTAATAATATCCCAAAATTCTGTATAGAATTTGGAAAGTAACGGACAATCATAAAGCATGTTGTAAGAAACCAGGGTGTAATTTACAATGCCATTATGTTTCGGATTTAAGAAGGTTAGCTTGAAGTAAACGTATTGGAGTCCATAAACAATTAAGTAAAATATAAGAATTGGTTTGGTAAAGTGATACAGGTAACCATCCAGATATATTACTAAGCCTAAAAGCTTCCCATGTATCAATAGACAATGAAAGCTATAGTTCATTATTCCAGAACATTGTAGCCATATTTATGTTGCCTCCTAGAGTATTGGACAATGTGTTATATAAAATAGAAACACCATGAGCAGTCGTTGATATAGTTGTGTTATAAATGGATAAGTCAGCTTGAACATTAGATGGAATAGTTTGCGAAAAATAATCTAAAATTGAATTACTTAAATATTCGTATTTAATAAGTTCAGATTTAGATTAACCAAACTGTGTTTGTAGATCCTCAAACGGTATAAAAGTGTTATTGGAATAGACGTCTTTAAGATAAAAAATACCAGCCTTAATCCATGAAGACCAAAAATGTATATTTCGATTCAATTTAACAACATTGATATACCATATTGATAATTCATCTGTATTATACAAGGAATATTGAAAAATTTAATCTAAATCGTTGAAAATCATTTTAGTGGATTTAAGAATAACAGATTTATGGAAAAATTATGATTTGTTAGACATAGTTAACAGTGGGTAGTGGAAATGGTTTCACAATGGATTTTTGAATGTGGAGCCAAGTAGGTGGATTTTGTAAAAAGGAGTGATTAAACCATATGGCATTTGTTTTAAAATAAAAGCTTTATGATAAAGAAAGAAATCTGGGATACCGAATCCAGCATTACATTTAGACATTTTTAATTTTTTATAACTAATACGAGGTGATTTGGTTATTCTAAAGAAATTTGGAAAGAAGTTTATGAACATCTTTATAACACTTTAATGAAAATTGAGTACGAATCACACCAAGGGTGTAAAAGATTTTAGGAGCTATACTCATTTTAATAGATTCCATTCTACCCCACCATGAAAGATGCAGTGATGACCATTTAGACGTGTTGTCTTTCATATAATCTAAGACAAAATTACTGTTTAAAGTCATTGTTAATTTTATAGAAGAAGATAATCAAATACCAAGATATTTAAATGTATTCTTTTGCCAAATAATTTAATTCATAGAAATCATATCAGGAGTACAACCAATATTTAAAGGAAAAAATTCTGTTTTGTTAGTGTTTAATTTGCATCCAGAAACCTTAGAATATTTTGCTATAATCTTTACTAAAGAACGAAATGAGGATAATGGATCACTTATAAATAAAAGTACGTCATCAGCATACGCTGAGGTTTTAATAATAACATCGTTAATATTGATTCCTTTAATATTATCACAATTTCTTATGGAAGTAAGAAAGGGTTCAATATCAATTAAAAACAATAGCAGGGAAAGGGGACACCCTTGTCTTGTACCTTTAAAAAGGGAGAATTTATTTGAAACTTGGCCATTAATAAATAAAAGAGCAGTAGGAGCAAAATATAAAGCTGAAATCATGCGGATAAACATGTCACCAAAATTAAATGATGATAAAGTATGAAATAAAAATTGCCAATGAAGTTTATCAAATGCTTTTTCAGCCTCTAAAGCCATATTTCCTGAAGGAATAGTTAAGGTATGACCCTGTTCAAAGACATGTAACAAAGTTCTTGTATTATTTGCAGAATATCTGTTTTTCTTAAACCCAGATTGATCTGGATGTATGATAGAATTTAATACAGGGGATAATCGTGTAGCCAATATTTTAACATATAATTTACAATCTTGATTAAATAAAGAAATAGGGCGATAATTAGACACAAGAGAAGGGTCTTTGTCTGGTTTGGGAAGTACAATAATTAAAGCCTTAGTAAAAGAACCAGAAGTAATTCCCTAGGAGCCAAACATAGTAAAAAGAGGAAATAATGAAGGTAAAAGCTGGGACTGAAATTCTTTATAGAACTCCGCTGGGATACCATCCGGACCCGGAGATTTATTCTTTTTGAGGATAGAAAAGAATTTACCAAAGAATCATCATGAAAATCAGGTTTATTATATAAAAATCCAAAAATTCATTAACAATATATTTATTTTATCTTTTGTAGTACGTAGGTAATTTGCTAAAAGTCTTCCAGATCTATTTGCATTAAAACTAAATTTAGCTTTGTCCTTAGAAATGTGAATGCCAGCTCTTTTACTAAGAATTGTATTAAATTTGTAGCGCAACTGATGTAGCTTAACTCTGTATTGTGGATCAATAGACGTAATAAAAAGTCGTTCAAATTTCGCTATTTGTTTTTCTAACTGTTTTATATTTGCATTAAAGGTCTTATTTTCGTGGGCCATAATATAAATAGTAATCTTCTAATATAAGCTTTAAAAGCATCCCATCTATTAACCATTGAAGTAGAGCCTTAGGGATTAATCTGAAAATAATCATGAATGGCGGATAAAAGTTTTGGCTTATTATGTTCCCTGAGAGTTATACCAGAATTGATTCTTCATTTAGATTGTTTAGTAAAGGTTGAATTTAAATTTAAAATACAAGAAATCATAGCATGATCAGAGACATCAATATTACCAAACCTAGGATTATTGACAGAGTTAATAAGCTGTCTTGTGACTAATATATAATCAATTCTAGAGTGAGAATTGTGTGGGTTTGAAAAAAAAAATAAAAAAAATGTTCTGTAGGGAAATGGAGACGCCAGATATCAACTAACTTAGTGGTTTGAAGAAATGATTTAAAAGCAAAATAAACCTTAGGAGGATTGAATTTAGTACGAGATAATCTATCTAATAAAGGATCAAATATGACATTAAAATCACCTGCAACAATTAAAGCCACATTACCAATTTTTAAAACCTCAGTTGAAAGATTAGTCCAAAAAACAGGAACATCCGCAGTAGGACCATAAGCATTTAATAAAAATATGATGGAAACATGAGCTTTAACTTTAACAATTAAATATCTCCCATCTGTATTTGTGATTTTTTTGCAAATAGTATAGCTACACCATTTTTCTTGCCATTAGCAGGGGAAGAAACAATATAGTCAACCCATTTTTTCTTCATATAATCTAAGATTTTATCATCTACATGAGTTTCCTGTAAAAAACAAAAATCAGCTTTGCAACTACCTAAATAATCGAAAATGTTAGTATGTTTAACTGTATGGCGTAAACCTTTAACATTTACTGAAACTACTTTAATATTAGCCATAATGGAAGAAAAAGAGAGAAAAGGTTAAGAAGAGGATAGTAAGAAGAAAGCACATATGTTAAGAAGAGAGTAGCTCCAGAACACGCAAAACGGAAAGGAGAAAATAAAACATAGAAAAAAAGACAAACACAATACATAAATCTGAACAGTGA
Source organism: Lissotriton helveticus (assembly GCF_964261635.1). Lineage (NCBI taxonomy): Eukaryota > Metazoa > Chordata > Amphibia > Caudata > Salamandridae > Lissotriton > Lissotriton helveticus. Next base: position 1,772,630,006 of record NC_136063.1, read on the forward strand.
AATGCACACACGCTCTACAAGCATGGCCGTTGGATCCCGAAATATGATGAATTATTTATAAATTTGTCAGCAAAGATCATACTGGAAAAAAGTCAAGTAGTAGGGCCATGAGTGTCCATTGAATGTTGTAGTTGTTGATCTAGAAAATGTCGCAGTTCTTCAGGGGGATGAAAGGATTTTGAAAAATTATCTTTCCATTCGCGCATTGTTGATGGATCAAAAAGGCCATATTTGTATCCAAGACTTCTTAATTGAGGGCGAAGATCAGTAAATTCCTTGCATATTGCAACAGTTTATTTTGCAAAATCCTGATGAATACAGATTTTATTGCCATTGACCATCAATTAGGGAATTTCGCTTGCTGCTTTTCTGATTAGAACCAAATGATGATGATGATGACGAAAAACTTTAAATATCATTTGTCTAGGTTTAGTTTGTTGAGGGTTGCGATGAGAAGGAATTCTGTGAGCCTTACAAATTTCAATTTTTTCTGGAAATTTGATATTTAAAAGACCAGGAATTAGGTTCTCCAAGTATAATCGACAATTACTACCCTAAACTTCTTCTGGTAAATTAAGTATGCTAAGGTTGTATTGCCTATTGCGATATTCCATATCCAAGAGATGGTAGCACATAGGTGATATTTATGCCAAAAGTGGGGTAAAAGCATCGACTTTGACTTTATTATCTTGTATCTTAATTGAGTTATCAGGAATTTTCATTGACAAACACTTTTTAACTTCTGCTGCAATAGTATCTGTATTAGCACGAAGTAACTGAATTTCTTCCAAAATTAAAGATAGCGAAGCTTCAGATGACTCTACCACTTGCGATTTTATTGGAGGAGGTGAAACCTGCTGTGTCCTTTTATTGTTGAGAGGATTTTTATTTTCCATTTTTGTAGAAAAAATAACTGAATTTGAATATAGATTAACAATTTCTGAGTAAATGTAGTACAAGTTATGAAGCAGCTAAACTGTATTGTGGGTGTGGCTAGGCCCAAACCAGGCCCTTTCCTGAAGTATACTTCTACTGGCATATCATGTCCATATAGCATCCAGTAACAATCCCTGGCATATAGAGGACATAATAATCAAGAAACATGGTGAATGATGATGACATTATTTGACAAGTGGCGACAAATCCTGAAATATGGTAAAAATTCATGGCATACGGCGAACATCATTGTCAATGGCTGGTCATCTCAGACACATGACGGACTTTCTTGGTAGGCATCCATGATATTCTCCAGAAATTTGTGAAAAGAGGGCACAGTTCTTTCACTTCGCACTAATTGTATATGAAGACCCCATTTTATTTCCTTTTAGTTGTGTTATAGGCTAGTTCACAAATGCGTGTAATGGGACATCCTTAGAGCTTCTAATGTGAGGGAAGGTGTGGGTCCTGGCAGAGGGACACAGAAATGGTTCTCGTAAGGTTGAAAGAGTGAATCTCAGGCCTGCTGTACTTTTATTCCATGCACAAAAAGTGGTTGCCAATTTTGGTTGCCAACCTATATACTAATAGAACTATTCACAAAATACTGTACCACAAGGTGCAGTAAAAAGACCTGCCTAATCAATATTCATTAAGTGGGTCTCAATTTACAACATCTGGGGAATGGCTACTATCACATGGATGGTGGTCTGTAAGGGGCAACAGACCATCATCCCTGCAATTGCATTCCAAGGCAGAAAACATGTTTTTATACTGTTGGGATCTTGCTACATTAATATGCCTATCCCGGAGTTTATGCAACTGCGAGCTGGGCTGGACAGGTTAATCTGCCTCACATCCCTCAGTTCTGTTTATGTCCCAGAAAGCTGAATTATGAGGGAGTTTACAAACAGTAAGTAACTCTGGCAGGATCTGAGCAGCAGCTGCACATGGAGCAGGGGGTCTAGTTTCTAGGTGGTGCACGCAGATGCTTTGTCACAGACATGTGATAGGGAGCTTCCACTTCCTTGTAGAGGATGTGGTCTGGTGGTTCACAGTGCTTGCATTTGCATTCACCTCTTCCACACTATGAGCTGGAGTGTAACTTGAACAACTTTTCCTTACTCTTTCCCCTGGCAATCTTACATTCATTATATCATTTTTCCTAAACTCACACAACTTAGTCATTTTGATAGAATCAATTCTATCTTTACTGTTACTTGGACTCCCCACCACTTATCTCTAATCCTCTTCCTATCTTTATGCAAAATCTTGTAATATTCTTCTTCTTTAACCACAAAATGGTATAACACCTGTGAGACTATGTGGTCTATTATGGTAAGCCCAAGGCATAGCCTCACTGCATTGTATGCTTTTACTCTAGGCACCAAAGAACCACAACTCATCTTTTCTACTAGGTCATTACTCTATAGGTGTTAAAGAGTACAACCCATATGTGTAGCACCAGCTCCATCCAAAAGCCCCTACATCTCATTTGAGGTGAATTGCACACCTTTAACCAATAATATTCACTAGGATAACCCACTCTGGCAAAAATGTCAGTGAGGAATATGACGACGGTCAAACCTTATTTCTAACCACTTTGGCATGTAGTCCACAGGCACAATATTACATGTTTGAGGCATAGGAAACATCTAAACAGGGCACGCTCTGCCAACACTTTGTCAGGACACACCACTTTTTTCATCTGTGAAAGTCTCAATTCAAGGCTTTTATATTGTTGAAAACAACTAACACACTCTCCAGCAACCCTTTCCACATCACTATCCTTGGCAGGCCACCAATATTTCATTCTCAATCATTTCTTGGTATATGTCTTTCCTAAATGCCCATAATGGCTTACCGCCAATAATCTTCACCTAAACAAGTAGGGTGGAATCTGTTTATTCTGAGAAAACAACATCCCCTGAGTCGATGACAATTCTGACTGAACTTTACTATAGCTCTGCAATTCACAAAAAAATATTTTTTCCTTCAGCCATCTTTCCCTGATAAAATCAATCACTCTCAATAAATGATGGTCTTCATCAAGTGCCTTCCGCCATTCTTGTTTACTTACATACTCCTTCCCGTGCAAACTAATGCTTGCTACAAGACACTCCACATCTTCACAGTCATTTTCACTTTTTCCATCCTCAGCATATTTCTATCTTCAAGGAAACCAACATAAACAATCATATTTTCTATTTCTTTTTCCTTCAATGTGTTCAACTTCAAAATGATGTTCCATGAGCTTCGAACTTAATTTTACTGCCAGCAGTACCCTTGTTGTTGTTCACATTGCCACCAATTAAAAAAGGCAAAGATGTTTTGATACATTTGTATTCTGACCATGGCCCCCCACACATACAACTCAAATCTTTCAACTGCCCATATGCAGATCAGCAGCGGATGCCTAATGACAGAGTACTGATGTCCCTGTGGTCTCAGCGTATGTGAAGCAAAAGCAATTGTATTTTCCTTGTTCCATTTGCCTTGAGTCAGTACTGTGCCAATGCCAACAATGCTTGCATCAACAGTGAAACATAATTATTTGCTTGATACACATGGACCAAGAAGCAGTACATTGATAACCTTTTCCTCAATATCAGCTATTGTACATTTTAGTTCTGCACCCAAACAAACTAAACCCTTTTCTTTAAAGGGCTGTGAAATGGTTTAGAAATCATGACTAAATGTTCAATATAGTTTGAATAAAACTCAATCATGGCCATAAGCACAAGTAGTTGGTCATGATCTCTGGGCATATGCACTTCGTCTATTGCTCTCAATGCTTCTGGTCTTGGTGGAATTCCCTAGCATGAAACTAAATGCTCAACATATTTAACTTCCTAAACACCAAACATGCATGTGTCTCTCCTTAATCTCAAACAACTTCTTATCATAGTTTTCAAGACATTGTCAAGTCCATGCATGTGTTTATTTTCATTTTTGCTGTAGATCATAGAAACCCAAAACCCAATAGATACCATTTTAATCATCTGTTGGAATATGGCTGCAGCAGAAGCCAGACCAACAGCATTCACATAACTGATAAACTCTATCAGGAGCTACAAATCTCTTCAAATATCTCAAACCATTGCTCAATTTCACTTGATGATATCCTGAGCACATATCTAGTTTATCTGGTCTCTGAAACAATATAAATTAGAAAAAGACTGGATAACGTTACACGAGCTCTCTAAACCAAACAAACAACGTCAGCTCTGGCAATTTATAGCTAGCCTGGAGAAAGGTAAAGTAGACAGGCGCAATTCCGTACATGCAGACGCCTGGCTCAGACATGTTGCCACAATCTACATTGACAAGGAGGGTATCATAGTCCCTGGAAGCCCTGATATTTGTTCCTCAGAGAGCGCAATAACAGAGGAGGACGCCTTAGTGGAATTCTTGGGTAAAGAACAAGACCGTACAGCAGTTAAAAAGGTAATAAAAAAGATAAGAAAAGACGGTGCACCCGGACCGAACGGTCTTCCAGGAGCCATTTTTAGAGAAGATCCGGTATATTGGGGCAAAATTTTATCCAATTCGTTAATTGAATGCCGATTGAAAGCAAAGGTGCCGGATTCATGGCGAGGCTCTTTTTTACATCTTATCTTCACAAAAGGAGATAACACATATCCAACATTTTTTAGACTACTTGCCCTTTTAGATGTTGAAGAAAAAGCCTATGCCAGCACCTTATTGAATGAATTAAATAGTTGGATCAAAGAGAATGAAATCCTCCCCTCCTACCAGACCTGATTCCGCAAAGGCTGCTCCACAATTGACAACATCGTGGCCATGTCTTATCTGAACCAGCACGCTAATTGCAAAAATAATAAACCAATCTTTGCATGCTTCGTTGACTACTCAGCGGTCTTTGATGGAGTGCCTCGACACAAGCTTTGGAATAAGTTGCGCAACTGGCATATCCCAGTAGGTCTTCTTAGCGCCATTATTTCATTGTACAGTAACACCTGGATCAAAGTGAAGATAGCAGATAATACCACAACGAAGAAGTGTTGGACAAACCGTGGCCTAAAACAGGGATGCGTTCTTGCCCCCACATTGTTTAACTTATATACGGCTGACCTGGGGAAGAAGCTTCAAAATGCTAGTCTTGTAATTCCGAAAATTGGAACCAACAAACTGCAAATATTACAGTATGCAGATGACTTGGTGGTAATGGACCACACACTAATCGGGCTACAAAGGGGCCTAGATGCACTCAATAACTACAATGAAAGAAATGAACTTATAATAAATGCTCAAAAAACTAAAGTAGTTATTTTTGGACACTACCCAAAAAAGGCTCTTTTGAAATGGTATGTGGGCAAAGAAATCATCGTCACAGCAAAATCCTATATTTACCTAGGTTGCTGGCTAAGTGAAACCGGTAAAGCAATAATACATCTACATAAAATGAAGGTTAAAGCAAATTCAACAATGTACGCCTTATGCAAATTAAATGAGATAATGCAAAGCCCAACAACTGTTCCGATTAGGAAAGTAATACAAACAAAAATTAGAATTGGAAGTAAAATGGAATTAATGTTAGACAAAGCACAATGCCAGGCCTACAAACGCATTTTCAAACTGCCCAAACACACACGCAACAGCCTAATTCGTCTAGAATTCGGTCTAGCAGACACCGCCAGGCATATTAGGATGTCTGCAATTCTATGCTTTTCCACGGCGGAAAAGCCGCCGTGAAAAAGCATACGGACCTTCACTTCGGGGGCCCGTTGCGGGCCCCCTGGGTGAAGGGGTGGTGGGGGGTGCACATGGGGGGTACCTATGGTACCCCCCTGCATTTGCGTGCACAATGCAGCAGGCACCGCGCGGTGCCTGCCGCTTTGTGCACGCAAATGCTGTGCATGCATTTTTTACATTGGGGCGGGTGCAGCTTGAAGCTGCACCCGCCGCAATGTTAGAGATAGAGGATGTGACCGCCACCCTGGCGGTCACATCCTAATCAGATCGGAGGGAACGCCGCAGTCCATGCGGACGTTCCCTCCTCCTCAGGGGTCGCGGACGGACTCAAGTCAGTCCGCGATCCTAATCGACCCCTTAATGTGGTTCTATGACAGCCTTCTTAGACTCATTAATGAGGTACACTCCACAACTTTTTTTTTATATATTATTTGGTCTGGACAACCCAACTACATTTTACCTTTAATTTGTGGCAGGTACACCACATTTTTCATTTCTTTCCCTCAACTTATCATATTGAGGTGTGCTTTGTTTACAAATTAAGTTAAATTCAGAATATTCTTTATCAGATTGTATGCCATATAGATGCAGGTTCTGTTCAGGTGCCATTCCATCAAGGAGGGGGTCTGTCGAAGAGCCAAGTCTTGAGGTTTCTTGCGAAGATGGCGAGTGATGTTATCTGTCTGCGGTGGAGCGGAATGGTGTTCAATGCCTTGGCCGCGAGGAAGGTGAAGGAGCGGCCTCACAATCTGGTTTTTCTGGTGAGTGGACCAAGGCATAGGAGAGCTGGGCTGAACTTAGGGTCCTTTGGAGTGCGTGGAATTTGAGTCGGCTGTTCACTCGGAGTGCATGCTTAGCATCTCTAATGGCCACATCAACAATATAGAGCTATGTTTTATCCAAGGGAGCTACCGCTCTTCCTAATGGTGCCAGCCAGGGCTGGCACCACAGCTAATGCCTGTACCACTTTGTCATTGTAACCGGATTGCTTAACATTTTTTTTATTGGCCATGTGGGCAGTGCGGAATTTAGGCACACCAAGAGCTTGGTATCTAACAAATTGGGCATTTACCCTCTTTATCAAAATCAAGAGGAAATGTGAGTGGCTGAATCTTAGTACCCTCACCTATAGCTATGTTTCTTTCACTTTCAGCCTTTTTTTTGGCAAATAGACTTATTGAATGTATTCAATTTCATATACAATGCTGTCTTTTAGGTGGACTCAAAGAAAATTTGAACTGATAAAAAATATCATTTGAGGTATGTTCAGAGAAAACAAATTAAACTCCAGAGGGTCAAATTAAACAAACTGTGAACAGTAGTGCAGTTGCCTTTATGGATCCTGAAATGTCACTTAAAGAATGTTAGGCTGTTTCACCCTCTAGACCACTATTACTATGTACCGTAGAAACTTTTTATTTTGCAACAAAAGAGCCTGCAGTTGTATCTTGTGCTCATACACTTACTGTAATACAAGGGAAATCATTTTTAGTGCAACAAACATCATAACCATGCTACAATGATGTTTGTGATTGCACTAGATGCTTCTAATATCACTCATATACTTCTACATTAAGGGTGAAAAAAGGAGGTAGGCACACAGACCCATTAAAACACTTTTAAAGGAATATTTGCATAATGCTTCATTAGAGACTGAATATGACAACTATGATGTAAAGAAATATAGATGGCTTTCTATGTCAGTCCCTCTATTTATTAATCATTATCATTGCTGATAGTTTAACAGAGGTAGAGAAAATACTTAACAAGATTCCATTCCTCTTCAGCTCCATTGATCATGCAGTAAAGGTGCTGCCACCCAAAGTGATCCTGTCATCCATAGGGAGAAATTTAGCATACATATCTTAATACAGCAACACAACACCATACTTAAAAGATGATCTTTTGTGTTAGATATTTGTAAAATAGTTTTGTGGGCCTGATACTACTGGCAGCTTAGGAAGGATACAGGTGCTTGGTTTTCTGGGAAGTGATGATATACTAAAATATTCCATTGAGTCTACGTGTAAAAATGGTTTGATTCTTTGGGGAAATACAGCATCCGTGCATGTTCCATGTCTAAGATCTTCTTTAAAAAGCCATTACAAACAAAAATGGCTATCAGGCTCTATTCATCCAAGGAAGTCTTACATACTGTAAGGTCTTCAAAACTTGAAATTACCTTCAACCTAGGTTCAAAATATTTCTGTGAACACCCTTAAAGAAGCTATATGAAACCCGCCGTTTAGAGGACTACACTGCATTTAACAAGATCAAACACAATATATAATTAACACATAACTGCATCAATTTTTCATAAGTCACATAAATGTTTCTGGTAGGCACTGATTTTCCTCAATAATGTTCCTTTTATGACTATTTGCAGACTTCAGAAAACATTGGCCCACTAAGGCTGGCTGTACCTCATACTGCTGATTAATAGGTTATTAAAGTAAATCACTCCCTCATGAATGCTGCCAACTCTTACAGAGGAAACAGAGCACCATTTTTTGTTTTTACTAACATTTTCATAATTGCCTATTGCTTAGAGGGAACCCATCTGATACTATATGGCAGACTAATGAAGCGGAGAACCATTGAGGAATTGAAGTTAAAGCAAATATGATCCTTGAAAGATTGATTGTTTTTTTCTGATGGGCGGTCACATGGCTTTTGCTAAATCATAATATATATGCCTACAAACGGTGACTTGCAGCACAAGCCAAGGGACAGCATGCTTGTCTCCCCTCCTACAGGTTGCTGATTAGTGGGTGTGCACAGATGAGTGGACCTTCAATATCCAGTGAGGATGTGTTGGGAGGACTGCCGTGGTGAAGGAGAAATGAATAGGGTTGATATTTATAAATATATAAAAGGTCATGGGTTATTGAAATGTTTCCAAGAGTTTTTCTCACTTTCAAAAGTGTAATCTTTAATAATGTTGGAATTGATCCTTTCAATCAGTTCTCATGTAGGAAGAAATCCACACAATTAGACATAAAGTGTCATTTTGTGTTTCCAGATAGGGATGAATCATCAATTAATTCCTAGTCAAGAGGAATGAATCGGGTTAAGCAAAAGCCAACACCTGTTTCGTGACAATATAGATTAAAAATGTAACGTCATCAGGGCTTGAAACAGCCAATTAATTAAAGTAATTGATCATAAGAACAGAATCCGAGATTAGACCTTTAATAATAAACATGTGGCACATCAGATTGGAAAATAGAGATAACGATATGAAAAAAGCTAAAGAAAACAAAGGCTGAAAGACAAAAACACAGTACTAGAGTACAGGTAGCATATGATTTGGAGGTTGAAAAGAATCATTTTTTGTATGTTACACAAGACGTTTCAGATGAAGGCAACAATTTCACTGGTTATTGATAACAGTGCTTAGATGACAGCGAAACATTAGAAGTGATAGGATGGATGGTCCAGAGAATATCTGATCTGACCTAAGACTCATTTTCTTCAGAACACATGAAAGATGTCAAATTATTGGAAGAAGCACATCTCAAGAAGTGTACCATATTTTAGTGCAGGATTTTATGGGGCTTCATATTCCAGATATGTCTTCTTGATCTTCAACTAGAAGGCAACCTGTTAGTTGTGAAGGATTGGTATAGTGTGGCCTATGTAGATACCTGGTTATTTGTGTTAGGGCTGGAAGTGTGCTCCAATCTTGTTGCAGTGAACTTGTGATTGTGTTTAAGCATGAAGTGGAATTTAGAGGTGTAAGAGAGATAGAGTTGTATTTTCAAACAATACCATATTCTTATTGATTGTGGTGAATTTATAGGGTGTGGATTTATAGTCTGAGATTTTGAAGTATTAGGTGTTACGTGGAAGTTTAAGAGGGATGCCATAATTATGTCACTGTACTCTTGTAGGCACGAATATGCATGGAGCATAGCATGAAAGTGTAAAGGAAGATAAGCTATGCATGACCATCTGTACTGGAACAAGCAAGGGCCTAATTACGATGTTGCCAGTTTGGTAGCAGGACGCCATGCCACTATCCCTCTCCCACACTAAGAAAGACACCTGCGGCCCGTCCACCTGCCAGTTTATGAGTTTCCACGTGGTCTGGCGGTTGGTGCTTTGGCCGTCTGGTGGCAGTGCAGCTCCAAGCCCCCTATGTGAGCCTTAGAACTGTAGCATCGAGGGAGCGCCAAAGGACTTTACTGCACGGCATGGCATGTGCTGACATGATGTCACATAATGTGCCCCCTGCATGTCCCCCTTGCGCAGGGGCACTAGGGGGCCTTGTAGGGCCCCCTTACCTTGCTGACTGCCACACATTTCATGGCGGGCTCACCACCATAAAAAGTGTGGAGGTCTGAAAAGTCACAATATGCTTGCTGATGCCTCAGCGGCGCAGCCAGCAAATTGCTGCTCCAGACCACCATGCCACTTCCGAGTGATCGTGGATCCCCAGAAGTTCCAGTGGTCCCATGGCAGTCAGACAGCCAAAGTTGTAATACCACAGCCGGGTCGCTGTTGCAGCAATAGCTGCACCGACACCGCTGTGCAAAAGTGAGTTTTCTAGTCCACGGATCACCAAACTCATAATCAGGCTCCAAGTCTTTATTGCCTTCCTAAATTTCGAGCTTGCCATCATTACACAGATTGATGTACCATCAACATTTAAAAAAGGTCAAGACTTGATAGAGCTTCATTTGGCCTTTACATTGTGAGAGTGTAGCCCTAATGTTGTGTAGATGAATGCAGGCTCAAGTATATGAAATGCCTGGTGATCGATACAGAGTGTCTTGAAAGAACAACATGTGAACAAAAGCAGTCAATGGATATACTGCAAAGTTGATATATGTGAAAATAATGCAAAGTTAATATATGTGGATATATATGTGTATATGTATGAGTTCAATGGAATCTGAATGGCATGCAAACAACTTTTCTTACCCAGCTGATTGGTAATATCTAGCCCAGTTGTGATTGTTGAGCTATGTAGTAAAGTTTATTCCATGACCTGAAGACGGCCTTTCTGATTTCTGTATGTCATGTAGTAGGAGTAGATGGGATAATATCTAAGTCAATCTTCTGAGTGCCACTCAAGATATTGGTTGATTTGTGTCACAGTAAAATGTCCTGTTATAGTAAAGACCATGTGGAAGGTGAGTCTGCACTGTGCATATGCCAAAGGATCATTGAAAGAAAATGCATACCTTCTAGGCTGAAAAGTGTGATCTGATTTGAGGCCAGCCTAGATTATCAAACCAAATGTTTAGGTCACCAAAAAGGCACAATTGGTTGTAAAGAATAATGGTGATGTTAGCAGTGGAATTAAGGTAGACAGCTGAAATATTGGTTTCTTAAGGATTTTCTGTTGCTCATTAGAAATGAAGAGTTTGTTGGAAAAATTGAGCAGCATTAACTAAATAGTTTCCTTCTTATGATGAAAATTCTTGAAACCTGGTAGTAGGTAAGAAGTGGTTAAAGAAGACCGGTAGTGCAACATCAGTATTCTTACCTGGTTGGTTTCTTATCAGGATTTTCTAGCTAATTGGCATGGCGTTGTGAACATTGGGGGAGACATTGTTCTCTAGCCATGTTTAAGTGATGAAGACAAGGTCTGGAATGAAGTCATATATCAAAGCTTTAACATTTAGGCAGGATTTGCTAAATTATCTTGTGTTGATGAGGGTACAGTATAAAAAGTGGTTGATAGAAGTAGTTGGGTGGTGATAAATGGAGAGAGACGGAGAGCCAGGAAAATCATAGACAGAAGTTGTAGAGTCAAGATTTTGAAGATGAAATGTCATAAACTTTGTAGGACAGCAAATGGAGAAGGAATAACTAGTTTACATCAAGAACTTGGAGATAGGTACAAGAGTATGAAAGAGAGGTGATAGGAAATGTTATAAAGAGGCTATTACAGGCAGCCACGGCCCATGTAGGGCGTGATACCGGGCAGTGATGTGGGGCGGGGGGTTGTAAAATGCTGGAAACTGACAATTTCTGGTAAGTACAGGGAAAAAACTAATTTAGTTGCGCCCGCTGTATCGCCAAATGTGATGCAGCGCGCGCAACAAAATGCGGTTTTTTTGGGGTACTTACCTGAAACCGTCCGTTTCCCGCATTTTAGAACCCCCCACACTGCCCCTCCCCCACCCCACGTCACTGCCCAGTGGCACACCGTACACGGGCCGTGGCTGATTGCAAGAGAGTCTGAACGTTTGGAATAGACTAACCTCTGATTGCCTCTGGTTACTTTCCTTTGCTACGGGAGAAGAATGAATACCAGGCAGAGTGAGCCAATATTTTAAACATAGTTTAGGCACTGATGAGGTGAACCTATGCTGTTTTGTTGGTCACCCTTTAGACTGTGCCTAAGTCTGGAATGCTACATGGAGGTGTGTCTGATTTGACCTGAGGAGTTGCAAACAGGTTATCGACTTGTTCAAGGAGCTTAACTGCACTTCCTAGGAGTAAGAGACGTAATTTATGTAAAAACATCACTATGCCCAGCTCGCTGAGAAATCTACATACGTAATTTGAATATCACCCTCATCTGCTAGAGAAAGAGCAAGAACTTCAATATCTGGATCGTCAACAAGCTGAAGCCTCCTGATATCCATTAGAGTCTAGATATTATTTCCTTTCAAGTCACAGAAAGAGCAATAGGAAGTCCGCTTGTACAACTCAAGCATGTAGTCTGCTTATTTTATGTTAGGGTCATTGTACTAACAAGAATATCTTTAACCATCTTTTAAGCCAGTACTGATCTAAGGATATTGATATTGTCAGTCATTGTAGAGACCATCATTTTAAGTATTGTTCCCAGTGAGGAATGGTGAAATCATTGAGCGGTGTGAGTACAGGCCACCGGAATATTTTGATATTTCATTGATGGACTCCAGGTTTTGGACACCTATAGCATCAGTTTTAGTCTCCCAAGAACTGCACCATGTTCTAACTGAACACCAATGAGTAAACCCCCTTTGTAATTGCCTCCAGTACTGGAATACCCTTTAAGACACTGAAGACTTCATTGATGCCAACTCTTTCAGTGTTAGCAGGGGACTTGGAGGCTTAAATTTCTTCTCAATTTCTGGTGCCAGAAATCAGCACTTAAGCTTCAGCCAGCTGAGCTGTTGAGTCTGGCACATGGCGTTGGACAAATACAGAGGCTAAGAATGAATGAATGACTTAAGGGATTTGTAGAGCGCCCGGCTACAAAGTGAGTGTCCTGGTTGCCATTAAGAGGATCATGACCCCCTGATCTCTTGAGAGGAAAGGAGTGCTCATTCCAATGTTTCGCTGTCAGAACCGAAGAGGCAGTACTGTCCCACTTCTTTTGTTTGATGAAGGGGATGGTCAGTAGTCACGCCAACTGTCAGTGCAAGGAACCTTTGGGAGCCAGTGCAACTGGTTACAGTACAGGGAGTTCGAGGAGTGTTTGGGAAGAACACACAGAAGGTGGACTGCCATGTTTTGTACCTTTTGCAGTCTCTGGATAAGTTACTCTGAGACTCCTAGGTACAAAATGTTGACATTGTCTGGCCTAGATAGGCTTAGTGCCTATAGGACCATTTTCTCGACTTCCCTGGGCAGTCGTTTGAGGTTTTCCTAAGCATCCTTGGTATCCAACATACAGTTTTAACCATAGCTGAAGCATGGGGTTTAAGGGACAAATGTGTATCACAAGAACCCAGGTTCCTTGTCTACTCAGCGGGGAAAGGTGCAGTACATCTGGCTGACCAACTCCTCACCATTCCAGCAAGAGGTCAATACCAAAAAGCACAACCTCAGTTTTTTCAGGGATCCATTGTAAGTAGTTGGTTTTACGCCATTCAATCACATCTACCATAAAGGCCACAAATTCAACTTTGGCCTCCAACTCATTGTTTTTATAGATCAGCAGAAGTTGGGCCTCATCTGCATAGGGGACCACCTGTGTGCCAGAGGATTCAATAAAGTATGCTAACGGCATCATACACATTTAAAAATGTGGGGCTTAGGACTAATCCCTGAAGCAATCCACAGTTAAAGGTTTTTGCTTCTGAGATAAATGTCTTGAGGCATACTGCCAGTTCCCGTGATCTAGGAAGAAATCCAGCCAGGCTGCAGCCTTCCCCTCCACCCAAATGTGGGTGAGTCGGTGTAGCAAGATCTCATATGAGATTATGTCAAATGCAACTGAGAGGTCCTACAAAACAATGCAGCAATGTGGACAGAATCCAGAAAGGATTTAACAGAGTCTGTGATTTCCATGAGTGCTGTATCTGTGCTGTGAGGTTCCATAAAGCCTGATTGTGGTGGGTGGAGGAGTTAGAAGGTTTTCCGGAAATAACATTACCTGGGTAATAAGGACTTTTTTGATAATCTTAGAGACTCTGGGGAGCAAAGAGAAGGGTCAAAAATTCAAAAGTATTTCATGCTCTGAATTAGATGTTTTTTAATAGGGCAATAACGTTTTCCCTTTTCCAAGAGGAGGGTACTATCCCAGAATAGAAGGAGCTAGTAAAAAGATACTTCTAAATGGGGAATAGAGACACCAAACAAGAACCATTTACTGCTTCTCATTTGTAAAACACACTTATAAACTGTAATAAGGGAGTACAACTGTTCTCCAACGACAAAGATTGGCCTTGCAGGAGTGAACAACAAATGTTCACTACAAGAACATTTACAACTTGAAAGTAAATGTACAACAGTTTGAACACACTACACCCTGCCCTTTGGGTTGGGCCTACTGTAGGAGTGACTTATATGTATTAAAAAGGAGGATTTGTGCTTGGAAAAGGTGTATTCTGTCACATCAACATGGTAGGTTAAAGCTCCACATGCAGGCCATCCAATGGAAGGCCTGAGACATGTTTAATTTACAGACCCTGGGCACATGTAGTGCACTTTACTAGGGATTTAGAATTAAATTAACTATGTAAATCGGGGCTAAGCCAATGTTGCCATGTTTTAGGGAAAGAGCACAAGCACTTTAGCACTGGTTAGCAGCAGTAAAGTGTGCAGAGTCCTAAGGCCAGCAAAAACCGAAGTCAGAAAAAAACAGGCTGACATAAGGCAAAAAGGCCTTGGCATGGGAAACCATGCCAAGGATGCCAGGTCTAACAGAGAGCATTTCCAGAAAAAAGAACACAATAATCATGAAGATCATTCAATCCGGGGCCACAGGGGACCCATGCCTCCACGCCTTTGGAAAATGAGCCACCCCTATAAGCAAGAATGTTACCTCTAGCCCAAATAGCTTCATCAGCAAAGCCTCCTTCCTGTAACCATTGAAACACACAGCCGTCAATACCCTTCTTAACAAACCCTCGGCTGACCCAACCAAACTTTCCCATTAATGAATGATTTCCCTCCTTCCCTACACAATCAAAGAACTAAAAAAACCATCAACTAGCACCTCTCCAACCACCTGGCCAAACACCAGCTTCTAGACACCACTCAATCAGGATTCAGACCCAACCATAGTACAGAAACCACCCTTATGGCCGAAATGGACAACATCATATGAGCCTTGATGAGAGGAAATTGCAGCCTCCATCCTTTTAGACCTACCAAAAGCCTTAAGCACTGACTCCCACCCAATCCTTATCCAACAACTCTACAAAGTAGGCTTCCAGGGACTCGCTTTTGAATGGATCTGCTTGTTCCTCACTGGAAGAGACCAAATTGGCAACATGACCCTATTCACCTCCAAGGCATGAGATCAAAGGCATACAAAAAAAAAATCAACAAGCACCTCTCCGACCACCTCGCCAAACATCAGCTTCTAGACACCACACAATCAGGATTCAGACCCAACCACAGTACATAAACCACACTTAAGGCTACAATGGACAACATCCATGTGATCCTTGATGAGAGGAAGTTGCAGCCTCCATCCTTTTAGACCTATCAGAAGACTTCAGCACTGATTCCCACACCATCCTTATCCATCAACTCTACAAAGTAGGCATCCAGGGACTCACTTTTGAATGGATCTGCCTTTTCCTCACTGGAAAAATCCAAACCGGCAACATGCCCCTCCACACCTCCAAAGCATGAGATCTTATTTCAGGAGTCTCACATTGCTCCTTGCTCAGACCAAAGCTCATCGACATCTACATGACCCTGCTGGCTGACATCACATAAGCTCACAACATAATATTCTTCACTTATGTTGACAACATTCTACTGATGCTGTCCTTGTCGGACAAAACACCCAACACCAGAAACAAGTTCACCAAATGCATAACAGAAGTAGCTACATCGATGAAATTCAATTGCCTCAAATTGAATTCGGACAAGACTGAAGTGGCCCAAAGATCTTGGAACCACCCCCATACTCAAGCACTCATCACCTACAGACTAGACTACAGAAAAACCCAGTTCACAGGGATTACCAACCAGCTCACAAGCAAACTGCAGACTGACCAAAACATAGCAGCCAGAGTAGTTCCCAAACTCCCATGCCAAGCCCACAGCGCACCACACCTTGGTGAACGACACTGGCCCCCGATATACAAGCATGCAGACTTAAAGCTCTTCACCAGGGCCGGACTGACTACCGGGCATTATGGAATTCTGCCGAGCTGGGGGCAGAGTTCACTGCAGTGGGGGCTGATTTCGTTCATGGAGACCTGCGTGTACTTTGAAATAATTAAAGCAAAACAGATTTCGTTCAGTACACGCAGGTCCCCATCAACTAAATCTGCCCTCGGGTCAGCAGCATTCCATTTTGCCCGGTAGCCAGTCCGGCCCTGCTCTTCACCCACACCTACAAACGCTTTCTACAGCACTGGCCCTGCCTACCTGAACAGCTGCATTCACTTCCATCAACCTTTCAAATACCTCAGCTCTGCCTTTCTCTCACTAGGACACACCATAAGAATACATATAAGCAGAGCAGAGGCCTCACATTCTTGTACCTGGCCCCTAAAGCCTGGAACAACCTCCACCAAAATATCAGAACCTCCTCCTTTCTTCTTGACTTTTACAAGAAGCTAAAGACCTGGCTTTTCAAGTGTTCCCCCAGGGCTGACCTCACACTCCTGCTACAGAGTGCCTGGATACCCTCATGGGTAACATAACGTAAGGCAATGTAATGCACCATTATTTGCATTTTGATGACATGCTGAGTCCCCTGGCCGGAAGGTATCAGTACAGAATTCTACGTGCCAATACCTGAAAGTATTGTAGGTAGCAGCTCCAAGAATCCTTGGTCTGCTTCCCAGAGCACTAGGTAAAGTGCTGGTTTTCCAGCTAAATTCAAAATAAACGTTACTCCACTCGTATATTTTTGAATTATCGAGTTTCTACTTTATTTGTACACAATGTTATATTCACATCAAGAAATCAAATTTCATTTCTCCGTATTCCATAATACGTCATTCTTTCTTTGCCGCAATTATCATTTCATTGTAGTTATTCCCTTCCCTATGCATTTCGGCGTGGTGCGCCTTCGTCAGGGGACATATCTGTGAAAGAAACGACGATTGTTCAAATCTCTGTGAAACCTAGCCCTTTTTAACCTACACATGGAGATAGTAGCAGCACCCTCACTAGCGACTAAAGAAGCTAAGCACCACGCGAAAGCAAGTTGTTTGCCTAAATCCCAGTTTATTTAGATGTACGCATTCACCGGCAAAGCGTAAAGTTAGGGTTTTAAGGGCTGCAGGAACATCATTATACCAACAACGAGCATAACCACAACCTCTATGTAGTTTAAGAGCAGAAGCGCGTAAAGCACTTCATACAATAATACAGAAAACGGATAGCTATACATGAGATTTACACCGCTGGGGTTATTAACTACAATCATTAGACAGGGTGGTATATTCATACGGTTTCACAGAGATTTGAACAATCGTCGTTTCTTTCACAGATTTGTCCACTGACGAAGGCGAACCACGCCGAAATGCATAGGGAAGGGAACAACTACAATGAAATGTTAATTGCGGCAAAGAAAGAATGACGTATTATGGAATACGGAGAAATGAAATTTGATTTCTTGATGTGAATATAACATCGTGTACAAATAAAGAAGAAACTCGATAATTCAAAAATATACGAGTGGAGTAACGTTTATTTTGAATTTAGCTGGAAAACCAGCACTTTACCTAGAGCCCTGGGAGACAGACCAAGGATTCTTGGAGCTGCTACCTACAATACATTTTGATTTACATTTCCGAGTGAGGAGTGATTCCCAAGAGCACAGGACACAGTATTAACCAGGATTAATAACGCAGTGCACGACTACTATCAAAAGTATATATCTAGTTCCTACTCACCAGTCGGAAGCACGCGCAACGGAACACTATGCAGTACGAAGAGATAACACTTCTCACTGAAACCAGAGTACAAACATTTGCATATGCCGAAGAAGCATCTACTCTCTAATACAAGAAGAAACCACAGAATATGCCACCATCAAAACTAAGGAACAACATGTAAAACAACTAATGTATCTCACCAGAAAGGAAATAAACCAATGCCTACATGCGAGTACCTTGATCAGATACCATAAGGCTCAGAGGATTCTGACGGGCCTCAGAATATCCCTCAAACCGTCACTGTGCAAAAATTCAGAACAATTCACCGAAAAATGGTATGCTATCTTAAATAGGTGTAGCTTGGATCTCATACTTTTAATTATAGAGGAACTCTCTAAAATATTGGAAGAACTAAGAATTGAAATAGACAAAGCCAAACAGGACTTGGATAAACTAATTACACCAGAAGAAATGTCTAAAACCTTGGAGGACATCAACAACCAACTATTAAAACACACACAGGAGGTAAATGATAGAAAGATAAGAAAATATAGAAGAGACAACATCGACTATAAAGTGTAAGAAGTTTATACTTGGGCGGACATATATGCAAGGAAGAGACAAAACAAAACATACACGTCGCAAACAGACACATCATCAACAGAAAGTGATGGACCACAAACCAATAAATGGAGATTAACTAATACCCAAAAAGCCCAAGAAACAGCCAGCACATCATCCAGTGTGCCTTTTTTAGAAAGAGGCCACGAGGAAAGGGGAGACCCCGGAGGGGACAAGGAAAAGAAAAAGACAAGGAACCCCCTCAAACGAGGAATGTAGCCACCAAAAAAGACAAAAAGAAGTAACTAATGACGAAGAACCAGGGGAAGAAAATCTGGTCCTCAACATCTCAGAGTGTCCATTAAACGAAATACAGTTGAAAACTTTACAGAAGGGCACGTCATATGTCCCAACAGCCCACACCAACGCATTAGAACTGGATGTAAGTCTATTTAAACTCACAAGAAAGTTGAGATTAAGACACTTCTTTGACAATATTGCGACAGAAACTAGGAAAGAAGAAGAGGACCAACTAAAAGGATTAAAATTCACTAGTACATACATGGCCCCCATAAGCCACAAAACCATTGATTTGTTTGAACAATTGTGTAAACAAGACATTACCAAACTCAACACACGAAAGAAAAGCAAGTATCAGAACATGACAGCCAAAGAATATGGAGTATTAAAATCAATAGCATGCAATGATCAAGTGACGTGTCAAAAAGCAGATAAAGGGGGAGCATTAGTAATACTCAACAAAAAATACTATGAGGCTCAAGTAGAGAGCCATTTGGAGGATGATAACACATATATGCAATTGGATTTCAAACCCACCAACGAGATCTAAAAGACCTTACAAATAATACTACAAGCGGCCATTGACAAAGGAGTCATTCAAGAGAAAGTGAGAAAATATCTGACACAAGAGAACCCAAGGAGCCCAAGTTTCTACATGGTGCCAAAGGTACATAAAGATCCACATAGACCACCATGCCGACCCATAGTGTCGACCAGAGGAAGCGTACATGAGCTTATTGGAAAGTTCCTAGACAAATATTTACAACCGTGTGTTATTACCACCAAATCACACATCAAAGACACCACAGACTTTCTCAATAAATTATCTACCATCAAAATCACAGAAGGTCAACATATAATACTAGCTACAATCGATGTGAAGGCGCTATACACATCAATCCCACACCGACAAGGCATAGAAGCAGTGGAAAAAGTGCTGTTATCCAGCGAACATAAGGATGACATGAAAATATTCCTAATGGAGTTGTTAGAATTTGCATTAATGCATAGCTACTTCACATACAACAACAAGTGGTATTTACAGAAAAGCGGAACATCGGTGGGCAATTGTGCCGCACCGACGTACGCAAACATTTTCATGAACGCATTTGAGGAGACCAACATCTTGGAAAAAGAAACATGGAAGGCACATATTTTACTATACGTCCGCTTTATCGATGACATATTCATTGTATGGGAAGGTTCAAAGGAAAACCTACAGCACGAAATCGAACAATTAAACACAGTGGATGAAAGGATCCAATTCACATGGGATATACAGGAAAACGTGATCCACTTCTTGGATGTAGAGATCACAAAGAAGCCCACAGGGTTTGCTACAAACCTTTTTAGAAAATCTACAGACAGAAACAACATCCTCAGATATGAGAGCTATAATCCCCAATCACTAAAACAACATTTACCCTACTACCCCTATTAAGGGTAAAACGAGTAGTCTCGGAATCAGATCAACAAAAGAAACAAACCCAAACAATGATAACACGCTTCAAAAGCAGAGGATGTCCAGAAGAAATATTACAACAGGCATTAAGCAGAACCAGCAATATGTCCAGAGAAGACCTAATCAAACCACGATCACACAAACCTGAGAACCGCATTACCTGTGTCAGCAAATACTCTAACATGAGTAACCCATTCAAGAAAATCATAAAAAGACATTGGACTTTACTAAGAGCGGAACCAGATTTTAAAAACGCATTCACACAAGAATCTCTTTTTGCATACACAAGAGCTAAAAACATAGGAGAAATATCGAAACAACCGGTCACCAGTGAAACTAAGACAAATTACAAGGGTAAATAACCATGTCTAAACTGCAGTAACTGCCATAACATCATTAAGGGCAACAACATTACACATCCGATGAAGGGGAACAAGATTAGCCTCAGAGTGAATGACACATGTTTATACAACAAATATCATCTACATGCTAAAATGCCCATGTGGCAAAGCCTATGTGGGTCAAACAGAAAGAAAATTAAAAACCAGACTAAACGAACCCAAAAGTAAGATAAGAGCAAAAATGGTGAAATCCACCATAACGACCCACTTCATTGAAGCACAACACCACATCAGCCAACTACGGGCGAGCGTACTAGAAACAGTGGAAAAAAGAGAAGGAATGGACAATAAGAAACAGTTACTGAAAAGGGAGAACCATTGGATTTATTTCCTCAACACCATGAAGCCAAACGGTCTTAATGAAAGAGTTGAATTTTTATGTTATCTATAACAACTGTAAATCATATTTTGTTTATTTATATTGTCATACTGATCATGGCACCGCGAGGGATTTAAGTGAACCGAGCACACATACAACATATTAGCATATTCACACATCCCCACAGATACAGCTATGAATATACGATCAGCTACACTTTGGACAATATTTAGAACTTCATATCGCAGTGCAAACTCATCACAATAATATTACATTGACCCTATTGCTTATTATGCCGTGTGACCCCATAAGTGTACACTATTGCCTCAAGATATTTATGCAGCAGCGCTACTTTTTTCTTAGCAAAACTTTATTGAGTTTTTGCACGCCGAATGGCCCCATATAAGCACACTATTGCTTTAAGATCACGTCAACGTCATCACGCTAACACGTACAGATGGTTTACAGAGGAGCACGAACCCAGAACCGAGTAACGGAGCAAGCGACCATAGCATGCCGTATCGGTAAGATAAATAGGAGAATCACCTGTATGCGCAAATTATCGTTAACTGCATGCCGGTTTTAAACCCACACACGGAGACAGATAGGAAAATCACCTGCAGGCGAAAACTTTAGAGTACTACAAGCCGTTTTTAACCTACACATGGAGATAGTAGCAGCACCCTCACTAGCGACTAAAGAAGCCAAGCACCACGCGAAAGCAAGTTGTTTGCCTAAATCCCAGCTTTCACCGGCAAAGCGTAAAGACAGGGTTTTAAGGGCTGCAGGAACATCATTATACCAACAACGAGCATAACCACAACCTCTATGTAGTTTAAGAGCAGAATCGCGTAAAGCACTTCATACAATAATACAGAAAACGGATAGCTATACATGAGATTTACACCGCTGGGGTTACTAACTACCATCATTACACAGGGTGGTATATTCATAAGGTTTCACAGAGATTTGAACAATCGTCGTTTCTTTCACAGATGTGTCCCCTGACGAAGGCGCACCACGCCGAAATGCATAGGGAAGGGAATAACTACAATGAAATGTTAATTGTGGCAAAGAAAGAATGACGTATTATGGAATACAGAGAAATGAAATTTGATTTCTTGATATGAATATGACATCATGTACAAATAAAGAAGAAACTCGATAATTCAAAAATATACGAGTGGAGTAACGTTTATTTTGAATTTAGCTGGAAAACTAGCACTTTACCTAGTGCCCTGGGAGACAGACCAAGGATTCTTAGAGCTGCTACCTACAATACATTTTGATTTACATCCCCGAGTGAGGAGTGATTCCCAAGAGCACAGGACACAGTATTAACCAGGATTAATAACGCAGTGCACGACTACTACCAAAAGTAAATACCTGAAAGTAGCAATATAGGTTTCACATGTAGAAACTGTTTTATGTTACTTTATGAACCACTGCAAAAACATTCTTCCTTAATTGAATGAAAACACCATCACTATTGAGTTCTACACTGTCTATGTTGATAAAGAAAACAAAATATGTTAATTTAGGGCAGTGATAGTGATGGTGCAATGATGGCTGGTGCAAATCTAATTACTGGGAGTATGGTTTAAAAAATGCATATATGTAAACTAATAATTTTCAGTGAACATAATCTCTTTAGAATGTGTTTACTTTTTTTGAGTAACAGTACCCTAATTGGTGAGAACGTATACCCTTCATTGATTGACAAATGGAAATATTGTATCTGTGAATATTTACATGGTGCATCTAATAAACTTCAAGAAATAATGAAATATAGTGGGGATTAAGGGAAACGGATTTTATATTAGAGTGATTTGTTCAGTATTCTAAGGACCTTTTCTTCTGTAATGGGCAGTATTTTCAGCTCATATGGAATTGACCACTTGCAATTTTCCTAACCCTAACTCTATAAGTGCTTTACTTAGCATGATGTAGGAAATATATGAGATTGAAAATCAAATAATCTCACGAGTCTAAGCAGGAAGCCACAGGATTAGACCTTAATCAGAAAAAACGAAAATAATCGTTTCAGATCAATTAGAGTACAACATTTTGACATTTCTCAAAGGAATGATTGCCATTTCAAGAATTTCATTTTAACGAACGGCTAAACTGGACAACAAAGGGGTCCCCCCACATGCCATGCACACATATCATTATAGCATACACATTAATAATTTAACTAAATTAACAAGTTAACATTTTTACTCGACGTTCCCTTGAAAATAAATTTTTCTCTTGGAACAAGGCTCTGCAAAATGTACTGTTTGTATTCAGCAGAATAGCAAGTTGAAAAATTAAAGGAATGGCACACCTTCACAAAGATTACAATTACACATCCATAGAGTGGGAATGAACTTTTAAAAATAGGTTTCTCTTTTGTGAATTAAACCCTATATTGTAATTCAGATCGTTGAGGAAAAATCGGCACAAACATGCATGGGAAAATATTGTTACTGCATGACTGCTACATAATCCTGCATGTTTTGTCACCTATTTCAAGTTTACATATGCATATTATACAATCAAATTTGATTTCCGTATTGAAGACCAGTATAGTTAAATAGTACCCCACTTTCTGCACTGGAGCAAATTCCATTTGTATAAATTTAGTTAGGAAAAACACATGTAAGCATGTGCAATTTGCTCCTAACCTTGAACGTTATGTGGGGCACAAACCTGTTTTCTCCCAGTCTCATCATTGCAGTAAGACTCAAAAGGAAGTTCTCTGTATTTACATGTTTGAGATTTAAAGAAAATGAATCAAATTAGTTTTTCATTATTGATAACCGTGTACGTATGCATTATTGTCAACATACACATATTTAGGCCATCATTAGCACCGGCAGGTTTAATATCTTGCAATAATTATTGCATCACATAACATCTGACATCCAGGTGTTCGGAATTTATCGGAGGCAATAAGGAAGGTTTTGCCCATGAAATAATGCGTATCATGTGAATTTTGGAGCTTAGCGCACTCAAATTTGCATATCCCTGTATTTTCCGAGCCTTTTCCGTCCTTTAAATTTCAACAGGTTTCACGTGCTGAAATGTAACAGGGTATGCAGTTTTTATTGCACCTGCTGGGTGCCAGGCCCAATAAAAAAATTTATAACAGGAGTTTCTGCGTATATCATAAATTATCAGGCCACTTGCAATGAGGACCTTAATTTGCTTTTAAAATGAGGTGTAGAAAAATCGAAAGATTCACATAGTCATGAAATTCCGTGAAAGTTGTGATACATTTTTCTCCATCCATCTTTCTTAAATACTAGGTTATGCTTTCAAACTGCAAAGAGTGGCTGGGTATGGGATGAAGCCTGAATAAATGTAAGTCAATAAAGAAGTGTAGTGCAAGGCTGCATTGCATTGTGGATCAAAGGACAGGATAGTAAATTGCATTGAACATTAAAGCGACAGAGAGAAACCCCTAAGGAGCCCTACCTGACATTTCAAAACTCCTGTCGAATTATTTTGGCCTAGATAAGTCAAGGTTATACAACCAAAAAGATAATGTTAGTTTCCACTACTGTAAACGTATTGGCATCAACGAGTCTTCAGGTCCACAGACGTATTTTATTTTAAGTGTTTGGAACAGAAAATGTACTATAGATCTTTACAACGACCTTTGCAAAGTTGATCTCTATGTAGAAAAGTACACTCAAAGCTGCACGTTGAATTTATATATGAATTCCTTTATGATGAATTCTTAGGCACCAAGTGCTAGATGTACGACAATTTTTGCATGCACAAACCGGTTTGCGTACCCATTTGCGCATGCAAAAACAGCATGGGGGATGTACAAACCCTATTTTGCAAGTCAGGGTATTTTGCTATTCGAAAAATAGGGTTTTGTGACTCGCTACTAGGAACGGGCGTTCCCTTCCTAATAGTGAGCGCAACCCTATGTACGAATGTTTTGCGTACTCAATTGCGTGAGCGAAAAACTCACAAATGACCACCCTCTTCAAGAGGGTTGGTAATGGGGTCGCAAAAGGGAAGGGGTCCCCTTCTCCTTTGCAAATGCAGGGAAAAATAATTTTTAGGGGCAGGCAGTGGTCCCAGGCACTGGCGTAACGAAACTCGAGGGGGGCCTCGCTGCAAAGAACATGGAGGGGCCACCTTCTGGCTCGATCAGGAGCTCTGCTGCCCGAGGGTTGTGGTGAGGGGGCCCCCTGGAGCTTGGGGGCCCCCCGCTCCGCAGGGGCTGCAGGGGCCTGTGTTACGCCCCTGGTCCCAGGGACCACTACCTGCCCTTAAATAAGGAAACAAAAACGTTTCATTATTTTCTTTTTTGAATGCGTCCCATTTTCCTTTAAGTTAAAAGGGCTGCATTTAAAACTGCTTTATTTAAAAGCAGTCCCAGACGTGGTGGTCTGCTGAGCCCAGCAGGCCACCATACCTGGGATGGCCAGCCATTCCCAAAGGGGTCGCAAATTGCAAGTGGCTCATTAATATTTATAAGCCTCTCTATTTGCGATCCCATTGGGAATCGCTAACAGTGTGAAAAACACTGTTGTACAATGGAAATAGTGCCTCGCAAATTGAGTCGCAAACAACTAGCAATTTGCTAGGTGCTATTGCCACGGTTGTACATCTGGCCCCAGATTTACTGCCTTGAGCCACTCCAGAGTACCATGTTATATACAGACATGGTTGCACATGAATGATACTTGCAATTATTACATGGCATCGTGTCTGTGGCGCAACGAGCCGCATAGGTGACTGGAGGGAGTACCATTTACCTCCTACAAAAGCTCATGTAGAAAAGCACAGAGGTACTGAATCATTAAGGAGTGACCCAATTATTAAACTTTGAACTGGCATAATGTGCCCCCTGCTGAAACTCTAATTAATGCAAAAAAGTTGACCACAATCGCCAAGTTGTATTAAAAAGTACTCACAGAATAGGACAATGTTTGGTTTCTGGTTTTGGGGTCCTAAACGACCTACGTTTCACCTCATTTTTTTTTTTTGTAAAACAATTTTTATTGCAGGGTTACACATGTCAAAAATCAATCCACTTACAACCATTTTTCTCATAGTCTTTTCGAAATCGTTTCCAAACATAGTTATGTACACAGCCATTGAGCCCACATCCCGGAGGCCGGGCGGCGGTACTCGTTGGTTTGTTATAATCCCAGGTGTGCTGGCTCGTGTAGCGATTGATTGGGTCTTCCGCACACTGCTTTATATCTTTTTCTTACTCACCCCCCCATCCCTACTATTGGTCGTCTAACTATGTCAGTATCCCTGTTGTTGTACTGCCCCCCCCATGTGTCTACGCCTATGCCTGGTGCTAGAATATGTAGTCGTGGTGTTGGGCAAAGGAGTTTTATGCACTTCCCTGTGTATGTGTGTCTGGTGCTAGTGTTGGGTCAATAGTGTGTGTCAGTGGGGTTAATGGGTCCTCAATCTCTTCCCCCTCCAGTTCCTCCTTTGCGCTGTCCCTCAGAGCCTGAACCAATATTTCCCACGCCATCGCTGCATCCTGCGCTTTCTCATCCGAACTTCGGCGAGCTAGTTGGTATCTAATCGTGCTCTCAGCCGTTGCCCACTTCAAGAATTCGTTCAGCCACCTCTTGTGTGTCGGCCCTGATTTCGATTTCCACCCCTTGGTCAGTTCCCGTTTGGCTATAAGCAGGCCCATGTCTATGAATTTGCTTGTAAGCTTATTTTTGCGTGTGTGTGGGCACCAGTGTAGAATTGTGACTGCACTGTCGTACTGTAGCTCCCTGTCCGTCACTGTATTCAGTGTGTCTCCTATCTCTCTCCAATATTCCTGTATGTGGGGACAATCCCTTAGCATATGGAGTAGGTCCGCCTCTAGTAGGTTGCATCTGGGGCATGCTGCGTCTGCCACTCCAAAGTATGTTGCTATTTGGCTCGGGGTTAAGTTGGCTCTGTGGAGGATGTACAGGTGAATGAGCTGGAAGCGCGCATTTCTGGTGCTCTTCCTAGCTCTACGCACCAGTTGGGACCACGTTGTGTCAGGGATTTCCTTCTGCAGGTCCGCTTCCCATTTAGTTTTAAGTGGTGTGAGGGGTTGTATGTTTTCGGAGGACATTCTGATGTAGAGGCACGTGACTGCTTTGAACGTCCCCGCCGCCATCATCGTGTATTGGCACGCCAGAGTTGTCTTCGGTTCGATCAGCCCCTCCCCCCAGTGTGCTTGTATGGCTCTCACCACTGCTGCATGTGTTAAGTAATCGCCCCTTGGGAGGCC
Organism: Lissotriton helveticus; assembly: GCF_964261635.1. Taxonomy (NCBI): domain Eukaryota; kingdom Metazoa; phylum Chordata; class Amphibia; order Caudata; family Salamandridae; genus Lissotriton; species Lissotriton helveticus. Next base: position 1,772,657,184 of record NC_136063.1, read on the forward strand.
GTAGCGCTCCTGAAGGGTCTGGTATGGTACTAGCACTCCGTCATCATAGAGGTCCCCTATCATTTGTAAGCCTGCCTCCTTCCATCTCTGTAGCCCCGACCAGTCTCCACCATGCGGTAGCGCCGTCACCATGCCCAATGGGATTTCGGGCGCATACGGGTGCGCGGGCCCAGCTCGTTTTTGCGATCTGTTCCAGCACAATCGAAGCGTTCGTTCTTCTAGAGATAGTCCTCTAATTACCAGTTTTTGTTGCAGGGTAATGTATGCCAGGATATGTGCGAGGAACACCAATTTCCCTCTCCTGCTCCGGACCTCGGTAGGCTCTCGCAACCTCTTGTGTGAAGTATTGTAGTTGGGCCGCTAAGTAGTACAATTCGAAGTCTGGGACCGCCAGGCCCCCCTCGTCTTTCGGGCGGGTTAGCGTCGTCAATGCGATTCTACGCCTGCCCGTTCCCCACAAGAAGGACACAACTAGTGACTTCAGCCGTTTAAAGGTCGCTCCGGGTATCCATACCGGGAGGGTCCGGAAAAAGTATAATAGCCTTGGTAGGGCTATCATTTTTAGTAGCGATACCCGGCCCGTCATGGACAGGGGCAGGGTCGCCCAAAAGGTCATACTGCTCTGCTAGGCTCGGATGCAGCGTCCGATGTTGCCGTCTAGCAGGTCAGCAGGCTCGTGGTATATGTGCACCCCTAGGTAGCTTAGGCAGTCGGGCTCCCATCTCATCATCGAGTGGGTTGGGGCATGTGCCTCATTTCTCCGCAGGGGGAGAGACAGGTTTTAGTCCAGTTCACCCGTAATCCAGAGATGTCGCCAAAGCGTGCCAACAGTCTCTCGGCTCCTTCTACCGCCTCCTCGGCATTTTCTAGAAAGAGGAGTAGGTCATCTGCGTATAAGGAGATAAAGTGGCGGGTACCTCCGGAATCCAATCCGCTGCAGTGGTCGCCCCGCCTAGCCATTGCCGCCAGGGGTTCCACCGCGAGTGCAAACAGTAGGGGGGAAAGTGCACACCCCTGTCTGGTTCCCCGGCCCACATCGTATCGGTCTGATACCAAGGGTCCGACCTTCACTCTGGCTGTCGCTGACGTGTACAGTACCTTCGTCCACCCAATATATCCCTCTCCTAATCCAAATGCCCTCATTACTCTATAGAGATAATCCCATTCCAGGCTATCGAATGCTTTCTCTATGTCGACCGCCAGTACCAGGGGAGTGTGTGCCTCGGGCGGAGGGTTATCTATCAGCCTGAGTAGTCTGCGGATGTTGTGCGTTGTGTTTCTTGTGGGTATAAATCCCGATTGGTCCTTGTGAACCAAGCCTCTCATGTGGGCCAACAACCTGGTTGCCAGTATTGTACTCAGGATCTTATAATCCGTCGTCAACATAGACAGCGGCCGGTAGGACGCTGGGTCTGTGCTTTCTCTCCGTGGCTTCAAGAGGGGAATCATTATGGCTTCGCGCATTGAGCAAGGAAGTCTGCCCGTTTCTTTGGCCTCGTTATATATTATTCGAAGTCGTGGGGACAGCTGATCAAGGTATTTTAGATAGAATTCAATGGGCAGTCCATCTAGACCCGGCGTTTTATTATGTGCCATGTGTTTTTTACCGCTCCTTTTATTTCCGTCAAGTCTATCGGGCCGCCCAGGAAGTCAGCGTCTTCTTGTTCCAGTTGGGGCAAATGTAAGTCAGCTAGGAAGGCATCCGTTGCTGCACCCTGGTCTGCTAGCCCGCTCCGATACAGTCTCTTGTAATAGGACCGGAAACAGTCTAGTATATCCGACTGTGTCTGATAAGTGTCGCCTCCACTCCCCTTAAGGGTCACAATTGGCTGACTGTCTCGGCTGGGGCTCGCCAGCCAGGCCAGTAGTGTGCCGGTTTTATCCCCCTCCGCCAGGGTTCTTGTGAGGTATGTTTTATAGTCAAAGCAGCAGAGGCCCTCCACTTCCACCGCCACAGCCTCCTGCGCTTCACTGACCTCATCCTGAAGCTCAGGGTGGGTGGGTCGCTCTCGCTCTGCTTCCCTCAGTCTCTTTTCGGCCTTGTCCAAATCATCTATGAGCGTCCTGCACGCCCCCGCAAATTTTCCCATACAGTGTCCCCTTACTACAATCTTAAACGCATCCCACTCCATGGCTCTGGATGAGGCAGTATCCTCGTTCTCCACGAAGTACTGCGTGATCCTCTCTCCCAGTGCCTCGAGAAAAGGCGGGTCGTCTAGCGTGTCCGGCCTTAGCCGCCATGTCGGGATTCGTGCTATTTCGTTCATCCAGTCTAACGTTAGGAGTAGGGGGTTGTGATCGGAGATCGTTCGCGCTAGGTATTCGGTCCGGGCTACCGTCGGGAGTACCGTCTGTGAGCACAGAAAGGCGTCGAGGCGGACATGGAGGTCATGTATGCCGGAGTAGAACGAGTAGTCTCGCTCCCTCGGGTGTTGTACCCGCCAAACATCCGATAAGTCCCATTTCCTCTGCCAGTCCGCTCTATGCTTCGCTAGTCTATGCACTGGGGATGCCTGCAGTGGTGGGTGTGACCTGTCCAGGGCTGTGTCTACGACTGAGTTGAAGTCCCCCCCCTATCAGCACGGAACTAGTGAAGTAGCTGGCCAGTGTTCTAGAGAGTTTCGCAAAGTACGTCGCCTGATCTACATTTGGCGCATAAATGCTGGTAAGCGCTATGTGTCGGCCTCTAAGCAGGCCCTCAACCGCTACATATCTCCCATCCGGGTCCACAGTGTGCCTAGTGACCTGGAAAGGGGTGCCCGCTCTGATCCAGATTAGTGCCCCCCTAGCGAAGGCAGAGTATGTAGTGTAATATAGGTGGCCCCTCCATCTACGCTGTAGCGCTACTCCCTCCTTCCGTGTTAAGTGAGTTTCTTGTAGGAATGCTATGTTTACTCCCCTGCGGACTAAATAGGAGTGAATTTTGTGCCTCCTAGTCATCGTATTTAGTCCCCGCACATTCCAGGACACACATTTCAATGATCCCACATTAGCCATAGTCCCATTGCGTTCGATCCAGTGTAATCCTGATTGGCGCCCAGACAGTAGGTTCGACACCGTTCCCACCCCCCCAACATTCCCTCCATTTCCCCCCCATGAACAGTGCCCTGAGTTCCCCCAACTACTCCAGGCTCCCTCCCTCCCCAGAACAGGACCTAACTGCATTAGAGTTGTTCCCATCCAAACAGTTGAGCAAACGTGCTCAGAACTTCTACGTAATCCGTGACTAATAACCACGGAAGCCTTATGGGCTCTGGGAAGCGTGAGCTAGTTACTGGTACTTTCCAATGCCGTCCCCATAGTCCCATCCCGCCGTATACAGTGTAACTTACGATACTTCATTCTAACAGCGTCCTGCTCAAGTGTTCATAGAGGCCGTCCGATAGGGCATCGCCAGATTCAAGTAGACGTGTCCGAGATTTTCAGCTTTCAATTATCACTTCCGATTTCTGCGGCGTGATTCTCCGGCCTCCTGCTTTCCCCATTTCTGATAACTCAGTCTCCGAGCCCGAACCCCGCTCCTCCGAACCCGATTCCTTCTCCGATCGGAGCAGTGCTGATCCCGAAACTTCTTTTACTGCTTGCAATGCTGCTTTCCGCTCGCCTTCCTTTTGAGAGTGCGTTGGTTTCCTGGATCTCTGTCTCAGTCTTCGGAGCCTCCTCGATTTCCTCACCGGTCGATTCTGGCGCTCCTCCTCAGCCCTAAATCGCGCTCCATCCGTGCCTGCCTTGTAAGTGTCCCACCAGGTCCATGCCTCCGCCGCCGTCGTGAAGAACTGAGCTTTTCCGTCCACCACTATTCGGAGCCTGGCTGGGAACAGCAGAGAGTATTGAATGCCTTCCGTGCGTAGTTCTTTTTTGATGGAGAGGAAGGAGGCGCGCATTTTTGGCATTTCATACGTATAGTCTGGAAACAGGGTCACTTTGCTATTGTCTACTTGGAAGGGTCCCGCATCCCTGGCCCGTTGCAATAGCCAGTCTCTGTCTTTGTAGTGCAGCAGCTTGATGACCACCGGGCGAGGCGGCAGTCCCGGTTTCGGGGGTCTGGACGGGACTCGGTGCGCTCTTTCCAGCGTGAAGAAAGGGGAAAGGCCCTCTGGGGCTACCACAGTTCTTAGCCAGTCGTCAAGGTAACCCACCATGTCCGTACCTTCTTTTTTCTCTGGAAGACCCACTAGGCGCACGTTGTTCCTGCGGCTGCGGTTTTCAGCATTCTCTGCCCGCCTCTCTAAAGCCTGTATGCGGTCCAGCGCGTCCGTGAGTCGTCCCTCCATCGATTTGTGCTCTGGGAGCATGACCTTTATGGCGTCCTCCGTCTCCTTGACTCTGTCCGTTAGTTTCGCATGGTCTGCCCGAAGGAGTCCAAGTCCCGTAGATACTTGTGCAATATCATGGTGCAAGGCATCTCTCGTGGCTGCGATCGCTTGAAGGATCCTATCCTGCATTTGCTGTAGGTCTGTTGGTGGTGGTGGAGCATCCCCCGGTGTTTCTGTATTGGGGCTGGCATCTCCTCTTGCTCCTTTTGGTTTCCCCATTTCGGTGTGATTTCGGTGGGCTGGGGTATCGGTGAGAGAGCGGGGCGTCTGGAGTTCTCGACGTGGTGTGGCAGTGGGGGCCTCTTGCAAGATCACACAGAGTTCCCGACCGTGTCCTTTACTGCCCCAGGGACAGCTAGCGCCCAGTCATCACTGCAGGAGGCGGGCCCATTCCGATCGGCCACGCGTACTGCTGCGTGCCGGGCCGGGCTCCCCAAGGCCTGCTGCAGGATTTCACCCTGCCTCACTGCTAGTCTTCAGGCGCACGTAGCAGCTCCCGGGCCTACTTGGAGGTATCTCTCTGTCCGTTTTTGTGGATGCAGGGTGTCCGCAAACTTTGGCCCCTCCAGGGTACTTCAGCCCCGGCCGGGGACCCTCGCGTCGGGCCGGGGGTCCCCGCGAGGGTTCCCACCAATCCAGGTCCCGCGCGGGCCGGCCGCTCTGTGGGGAGCACCTCCCCCAGGACGAGTGAGGGCGCGGGGCCCAGCACGGGCCTCCAGGCCCCTTATCAGGTACACCAAGCCGCTCCCCAAGGCCCTCAGCAGGCGCAGGCCCCAGCGAGCCCGGAGCGCTGGGTCTCCAGGCGCAGCCCCTATGCACTCAGGGCCGGGGTCCGCTGGGTCAATCGTGTCCACTCGGGACCCGGGGTGCCAATCCCAAGGCCTCCCCCAGTCGCTCCGTTTCTCCGGCCCGGTGAGGGCGTTCCGGGCCCCCTCCACCGCACGGGCCGCATCGGGAGGCCGCAGTGAAGCCGGGCCCCAAGCCCCGTACCCCGGGCAGAGCGAAGCCGCACCGGTATGTCAGGGCAAGGCGTGCAATCCACGGCGGTGCTCCTCCGGATTATTCCTGGGTCGGGCGACCGCCTCCCGGGCCCCCTCACCTCCAAGCGCCCTCAATGCCTTCTTGCGATGGGGCCGCAGCTGTCCTCTGTTCACGAGCAGCAGCGACACCACCGGCTCGTCGCCTCTGCCGCCAGGCGTCTACCCCCTGGCCTCGCTCCGTGGCCGCCATCTCCGTGGTTCTGGGGGCTAAGGACTTCGGCAGGCACCCACCCGCCAGACCGAGCTCTCCGGAGCCGTCAGATGGTGCGGCGCAGCAGGTGCGCGTCTCTGGGCTCGGTCGGGTGCCGTGGGCCCGCACTCCCGCTCACCCCGGAGGTAGTAGGCCCCGCTGACGCCGGGGCCCTCAATTTTCGACTCCCGGACAGAGAGGAGCCACACTGGGGCCGCTGGGGTGCCGAGCACGGCTTTCCGGCGTCTTCCTTCCAGGTCTGGGGGGGTCGCAGGAGTCCGTCGCCGGGCAACCACTCCTCAAGGCACTTGGACAGCGCACTGGCCATCTCAGCCGGGCCCCAGGGTCCTCGCCGCGGCTCTCAGTGTCCCGGCAGCTATGGGGGCGCCGCCATCTTGCGCCTCGGGTCCTCAAGGCATTTCTGGACCTGTATGCCTCTCCCTGTGCAGGTACCGGCGCTCCCGCGGCACCGGAGCAGGTGTCAGTGTGTCGCTCGGGTTTACCCGGTTTCCACGGGGTACCCAAGCCGTTGGAAGGATGTGTTTAACGGATTACAGGTGGTGGGGTCGGGAGCCTCGCTAGGCTGCTACCATCTCCGTTAGCTGCTAGCCACGCCCACCTCATACGTTTACCTCACCTCATACGTCACCTCACCTCATACGTTTCACCTCATAACTTGTTGTTTGTTTTCTGTACGGTTTTCTTTGGCTATTGCATGTGTGTTTGGGCCACACTGTCACTTCACTATTTGTCACATCAAGTTGCTTTGCCATAGCCGTATAGTTTTATTTTATTCGCCAAAGCAATTATATCCTTTTGCTTAAGGAACTAGATTCAAAATGACTTGTCCAATTTAGAAGCAAAATACTTGAGAACTGCCACCATTAACCCATGTATCCTTTAGAATTATTTTATCATGTTCTGTGGTGCGAGGGGGCATCCCTTATTTTTGCTTGTTCATTTGGCCCATGAATTGGGTCATCAACGGCCATTTATCCATCTGATCCGACCCAACCCTGCTCATATTTTGTAAAGAGTTGGAGATGCCACACTTTCATGGTGCAGTAATTGTCAATCTGTGTACCCATTGTCTAGCTGCATTCCCAAGCACTTGCTGACTGCATTTTTGGCTTTGGCTCAGTACAGTGCCCCACTGGCATTTGTCTAGGTTATCACAAATACCACATACATACTGAAATACATACATTACCAAATTGAATGTTTCTCAATTTACAACCCCATAAGGATGGACAGCTAGCCTGGTCCTGCTGGGATTCAAACATATGAGCTCTAAAACATGCTTGAAAGTCATCCTGATGGGATTCGGTCTTGCCACCTTGCTTTGCACTGATAGTAATCTACCAATTGTTAGCTTCGCTGAATTACTAAAGTACAGCCCAGATCTCTCCAAGAATGTGGTTATCTCCATTTGGCTCTATGGTGTTTACGAATATGTTAAAGAGTAATCTGTTCCTGATATTTTCTGAGGATCAAAGAAAGTTCACCTCGAATGATGAAGTTGAAAAGTAATAACTCTCTGAATTTATATTTTTTAAGTGTAGTTTATTGAAGTTCCTTATTTGGTTTTGACGCTTCATTTACTATTTCTTGCAGTTTGTGTTTCATATTTTAAGGAATAAGGATTGTGATAGCGTGTTCTCATTCTAAAAAGATAACCCCAATATGTGATTAGTCCATTTTTTAATTATATTTGTGCATATTTTTGTCAGACTTTTCTAGTTGTGTTACTTACCTTCAAAAACATAAGAGATCTTGGTCCCTGGCTTCCAAATCTGATTATGCAAATTTTTCTACGACACAAACATATTTCAATGTTTTACAGTATCACACTTTACCTATTTTGAAAACAATTTAGTTTGATTCTTTTCATTTTAATTAGAGTGGAAAAAAAGAATGACTAGTGTTTATTCAATTACATTATTAACTTTGTAGTTAATGTAAATGAGCTCTTTTATTAAACATTTAGTACGTGCATTTCATGGTGTAATAAACAGACAGACATAACAACTTAAAATCAATAAATGTACACAAATGTTTGCTTAGAAGATTCACAAGTATAATCAGAGAGGGGTGAGTATAAGCTATCTTTTTATGTGTAATTAGAGAATAGTGTAATTTTCTTTAGTCACTAGATACTTCATGCTGAATAAGTTGACGTACCAAAGATACTAATGTGCAAAGAAAGGATATAGGATGAAGTGCATTGAGGGAGGCAAGTTATACGGGACATTACTGATCCCTCTTATAGCAGTTGGCTTGTACATGTAGAATCTGTCTGGACTCCCCAGCTTGTCATGGTGCCTATAAATGAGGTGATGTTATTTCTAACCTCAAAAAAGTCTGATCTCTTCTAGTGATCTTCAGTTTGTAAAAAAGGCTGCAATCTGCTATCAAATGAGATGATCTCCTGCTTTGGAATTGATTTTAATCTATTCAATGCTCTCTCATGGTCTTACCTCAGGACCTTTCAATTTTGTTTACCTTTCTTCTGTGTTGTTCGGATATGAATTTACCTTAAAGCAATGAAAAGACAAGCGCTGTTTGGCCAAACAGGAACAAGTTGGTTTAATTAAATGCATCAGCCAGAAGAGTCTCGATATAATGCTTCTGAGGAAAGTCTCTCGGTGTACAAAGTTTCGGCAAACATTATATACATCTCGTGAGGTACAATAAAACAATTCCTGCATTCTTGGAAAAGCATCTCAGTCATAAATTAACAAGTTTGGGCATCTGATAAGGACACAGAGGGCTCTTGAGCTTGGGGGTAGCTAGAATGTGCCTCTGTGTATATGCCCAGATGTCTGGTGGGGGAGCGCCTGATCACTAAGTGCTGTGTCTATGTCATGTCCTGAGTGTTACTTTCTACATGTGGTATCTAGCTTTGTAGTATTTTTTGGGAATGCAAGACTTTGGCAAAATGTGTTTAATTGGGGACAATTTCCTCAGGATTGTCCCTTGATGCGTGTTTGTCTTTGGGCTGAGTGAGACCCCACCTGTGACCTGTCACTTGATAGGCGTGGGCTTGGGTCACAAGGCCTGCCTGACCATGTTTTTCTGACTCAGGGTTGATGGGGAGGTCACCTTGAGTGAATCTAACAGCAATGATGCAAGTTCATTAGAACTCCTGAAAATAAAATGGCAGCCACAGGCATCATTTATATCGACATTCTAAACATTGGGCATACTGTTGTCTTGGCATACATAAAAATTATCTATACAGATATTGACATTGTTACGCATGCCTAGATCATGGTGTGTGTTGGACTTGGCCCTTTTGGCAGGTTCACCCCGAAACATTTAGAATTTTCCTAGCCTGTCTCTGTAACCTGGTGTTGGTGATTTTAGGCCATTGTGCACTTTTTCACTATGGTCCAGTGTAAAATGCGTGTGCTCTCTGTGTATGTGTGGTGAGAGTGGCCTGCCCTCCCATAGGAATGCATGGGGATATGTGTGTCCATGGTAGTTCCTGGTGTGTGGGGAGTGCAGGGTCGAGTTTGGTATGTGCGAACTCGTGAGATTAAATGCTGCGCAAAGATGTGCGCAGATTTGGTGTCTAGTGGAGAAGTGCCACTTTTAGAAGTTGGCATGTCTGTGCAGTGAATGTGAATTGACTGTCTGGCTTGTGATTGGCTGGAGCTGGCTGGTGAGACTGGCTCCCGGAGTCAGGATGGGTCTGCCCGGTGGTGAATGGGGATATCTGCATGTTGATGGCAGGGAGGAGTTGCACCTGGGACCTGAATAGGGCTAGGCCTTCCCTCCACAATGCTGGCTCCAACCCCTGTGGTGTGTCTGATGCCCCTGGCCTGTCCTGTGAATAGGGAGAGGGGCTGAGCAAAACAAAGTGCTCCAGAACCAGTTGCATCTGGTTCACCTCTTGCCTGCACCTTTGGAGACAAAGGATTTCTGCGTATAAAAAGGGGCTGTGACCCCATGAAAAATGTTCTTGTGTTCACTCGAATCTACCAGGTGTGTGCTGCTGTTGGGGCCCAGGGGAAGGCTTGCCTCCCTGGGCCCTGCCCAGCCCCTGGATGCCTGGAGGACCTTTCTTTGCTGAGAGCTGTTGTGCTCCATCTTTGATGTCCAGGACTTCTTGGGGCCCTTTTTCTCCAGTTACCCTGTTAGACTGGGTGTTACTTGCCCCAGAGCCTCATGAGCGCTTTATTTTGAGCCTGGGAGCGTGGCGCGTATTTCCCTGTAAGAGGGAACCCCCAGCATAGGGATTCCCTGCACTGTCTGCATATTGCGGGAGCTACCCTGCTTATTTTTATACTTTAGTGCGCGGGTGCCAACCCTGCGACTTCGCCCATATTTGTTTATTAAATCACAGCGGGTGCCCACCCTGCGTCTCGCCGCCGCAGCCCGAGCCGCTTTGTAAAACGTTGGAAGTCAGGCAACCTCGTTGGGACATGGGCGTGGCCTCGTGAGGCCTGCAGGAAGTCCCGTGGAAGCCATGGTTGCCGGACGAGCAGGGCTCCTGTGAGGAGAGAGAGAGCCCAGCTCGCGCTGCTGGAGAGACTGAGCCCCGGGTCCCAGGAGGGGGCCCGGGTGAAGGCGGAGTGCGGCCATGATTAGCGGAGCCCCACCCCTGGCGTGGAGGAGAGCTCCGTGTCCCCAGCGTGGCGGCAGATGGAGGAAGCCCCGGGTCCCAGGAGGGGGCCCGGGTGAAGTGAAAAGGCCGCAGCGGCCGTCGATAGCAGCGCGGGGCTCCCAAGAGGGACAGGGAAGCCCCGTGCCAGAAAAGAAGAGTTGTCTGGGGCTTCGCGGGCTCCCCTGCCAAGTCCCGTGTCCCTGGAGGGGGACCGGGTCAAGGAGTACGCAGAGGGGAGCCTCGCAGGCTCCTCAGAGGAGACAGAACCTGTCTTTGTCCCTGCCCTGGCAAGCAATGCTGCTGGACTAGAGTCCAGTGGTAAAGAGGTGCAGAGGAGCCCCCCCGCGAGCCCGGTAAGTGGGGGCTCCATGTTGTTGGTGCCCTTCGAGGCACAGGGCCATCTCAGCATATTGGAGTTCAGAGCCTCCAAGAGGCTCCACCATGGGGGCATGTTTTCTTTCCGGAGCCAGTGCGCTCCATGGGGCCAAGTTGATTTTTTATCACAAGGGCATTTGTTAGTTCAGAGCTTATGTGGCTGCAATATTTTTGCCTCATTGTTTCCAGAGCCTGTGTGGCTCCGACGTTTGGCACATTTCTGCCTGGGGCACAGTGAGTCCAGAGGGGCCCAGGTTTTTATTTGTTGGAGCACATTGGTATAAGGGGGCACAGTGGTGTCAGGCCTCATCTTTGAGACATTAATTTATTTTGTTACTGCTGGTATCAACACTGTTGTGCGGGAATAGATTATGACATACATTGGCATTTCATTTTTGAGTATTGACATTGTTGTGGGGGCACAGCTTATGGCATACGGTGAGTTTGCATTTATTGGTATTGCCGTTTTCAGGCCTGCACATATCTTAATATTCATTGACATTGTATTCACCCATACCAAAATCCGCATTACAAGATTTAATGGAATGATGCCTGATTAGGGTTGCATTTGATCAGATATCCCTATTCCAACATGGAATACAATCCAGCTTGTACTTTCAGCAAGCAGTTGTCAACCAACTGCTGAATGTATGGTTATGTTCATTTTATAGCACAATTGATAGGAATCACAATATTCAGCATTTATTTCCAGATTCTCTTCTCGTTCCCTTCAATCTATGCTCCACCTCTTTCCTTATTTATCAATACTTAATATGATATAGTTTCCCCATCTTTGACAGTAAGTGCTCTACCCTGGAACTCGTTTGAGGTGTGCCCTATATTCCTAGCAAAAGTTTCAATGTCTCAGATGCTCTTGTGGGTTTTCCTCAGAAAGTTTTCTATGTTTGTACAAAAAGCTATTATTGTTTATTGTCAATCCCAAGAATGAAAGACTTTTTACTATTTTTAGAACAAAATTGGAGTTCCCTCTTCTTCAGTTCTGTATTAGTAACTATTAGTGTGTTTGGCTTTCACTTTTTTTATCCTCAGTTTTTTTCTGTCTATAACCTTTGGGGAGAATGTTTCAGAATGGTGCCTTCCACCAGGCCTGCCGTGTATGGTTTGTCAGTGTATGTTACAGAGAATCACTTCCTTACAAGGTGAATACAAGATCCCCTAAAGAATACTGGGCCTCATTTATGAGGCCTTGCGTGAGTTTTGCGCTTCCGATGCGTCACTTTTTGTGCCGCATCGGCGGCGTAAAGCTTGCCTCCTGATGCGCACTATTTACAAAGTGACGCATCTAAGCAGATGCGTCACTTTGAAAACCCCTGCGCTACATTATACCTGCGTCAGGTATAATGTATGCAAAGGGGGCGTTCACACGGAAAAAGCCTCGTAATAGTGACGCAGTGAAATCTATGAGATTTCACTGCGTCACATTTAGGACGCTGTTGCGTCAAAATCTTGCGCCTGCCTCACAGCAGGCGTAAGACTGACGCAAGCCCTTTCACATGGGGCTTTCCCCATGTGAAAGGATGCATTGCTGGAGTTGCGTCACTTTTGTGACACACCCCAGGAATGCGTGACTTTTGCTCTTACAGATACGTCAGAAATACTGACGTATCTGTAACTCCTTGCGACATGATGCGTCATATTATAAATATGACGCATCAATCATGTCGCAGGGAGAGCATAGTGAAAAGTGACGCATCGCTGTTTTCACGCAGCGATGCGTCACTTTTCATAAATAAGGCCCACTGCCTCTAGCTTTGGTGGAGAGGACTTCATAATCTTTAAGGATCATTTAAAAATTAAGGGGCTTATTTATGAGAGCCCTGTGTGATACAGGGCTCTCATAAAGATTTATGAAGGCACGCAAAGCAACCTTGTGTGGCTTTGAGTGGCCTCATAAATCATAAGTAAGGCAACAAAGCGCAAAACGCTGCGTCACCTTACTCTGAGCCTGTAAGACGTTTCATTGGCATTGCAGTGGGTTTCCCCATGCAACACCCATGGAATTTGACGCTGCCTCAGATTTACAAAGTTGTGTAAACCTGGGGAATGTTCTAATCCGTACACCTCCCAAGGTGAGACGTAACGAGGAGAAATATGTTCATTTCTCCTTGTTTTTTCCTCTTTCCATGCTGCATTCTGCGCCCACATAGAAAGAGAAAAACACCTTGTAGGATTGTTTTTGTGCAGGAAGGTGTCCCTTCTTGCACAAAAACAATCTTGCTTGTAAAAGAGGGGCTAGGGTGCCAAAATGGCGCTGGGACAGGCAGCACTGTATTGCTTCAAAATTGTGCATTCCTGCCCCTTCACTTTTTCTCAGGGCAGTGCAGCAAGGTGCCTTGCAGCACAGCCCTAAGCAAAAATGCCATAAATGAGGACTTTAGTATCCACATTGCCCCTGCGATATTTGCCTTAATTATTTACATGAAGGGTGCCAGTCCCTTAAGTAGCTAGAGTGCAAAATATTTTAGATCTTTTTCATGAGCAGCTTCATTTACGGATTTAATTTTCATCTGTAGTATTTGATTTTGATTCAAAAATCCTTTACTGTACTGCACTCTGTGCAGTGTAATTTCACCTCAGTTTATGACACTGCTTAATTCTAGCTTGTGGATCTTCCTTTGCATCGTTTCCCTCTACATGCTATTACCCTTTAATTTTCCAAGTTTAAAACCTTCTGTGTAACCCATGGATCCTGTGTATTCCTGATGTCTTAGTAGGTTGCTGAACCCATACCTATGGCTGACTACAACTTGGTTATAACAGTTTGCATATTTCCTGTTAATCCTTCTCTTTATGTAGACCTTCTCTTAGCTCCCAATTTCACTGTAATAATAATTCTGCTAAAATCAGGCCAGGGATAGTATCGTATGGTTGCCTCCTCCATCATCCCCTGTTTAATTTAGTAGCAAGTAATCAATGACTGGTTTACAGCTCTGAGAATGGTTGATCGAAATCAACTTGGATGTGTTACTAAAGGTGTTCTACTCATGGGATCAGGTCCTTTTGCTTAATCAAGTTTCACATAGCATTTTCTCCCACTTATATCAATCCAAAGCCCTATCAAAGCAAGTATACACGCTCATTTTTATTCTGTGAAGTCTTTTTTCTCTTCAGCATATAATTCAACTTTGTAGTTCTCCTCCTCTCCTTGCTATCTGGTCCGTTCTGTTTTCCTGGTCATGTAGATGCCTCCTAAACGTGTCTTGGGTTGCTGGTGGGAAGCAGATATTTACCACATTCAGGGAGTTGTTCCTGTCACTTTTAGTTTTTATGTAATAAACTTAAAGAAGTGTGAAATAGTTTACATAGTTTTATTTTCTTGATTCTCACACAAGTCTCTTCTTTTTATACTGGAAGTTTGCATTTTTCATACTCGGATGTTTGTTTAGAAATGACCCCACCCGGCCTTGAATGCCATTTAAGCCTGCCATCATGGTTAAAACAAACTGATGGGCTTGTTTTAGTTTTGTTGGAATGTGCTATGCCATCATTGCCTTTTTAGCTGGGTTTGAATTGCTTTGTAGGGGGCTTAGGGAGCACAGCAATTTACTTAGTCGACTTTATGATAGACTGTATCTTTTGTTTCGGTTGTTAAATTTGGTAATCCATTTCGTTTCATAGTTGGTTTCTTGTTAATGCAAGGATGGTTCCTTCAAGTCCTGTGTGACAGGTAACAATGGTGGCCAGGTATTTAACTGTCCCAGAGAATCCCACGTTAGTAGTTGAGATTTGCTTGTTCGCTTAAGGTACAAACTCCTGGAAATGTTATTTTTCTGTTCATTGTATCTCCCCATCCCATGACAGTGTAAGAGAATTGCTCCCTTGCCTAATTTCCTAGCATGTTCTGTGCAGATTTATTACATTATAAACCCCTTAAAATATGTTGGGTAAAGACCGCAGATCTCTCACATGACTTGTGTGTTTCTCACTATTTAGGTCGAGCATTCATGACCTCTTGTATATACTTTAGTATATACTTATATGTGTATGTACTTTGAGGGCTCTGGAGATCAGCCCTAGGACTTGTCTGCTTCCACTTAGGGACTTTTTTTCCGTTCAACTGCCTCTATTTCTTTTCAAAAGGTTTTCTGCCAACTGCCTCTATTTAACTTTCTTGATAGCTTTCTTGAAAGCTTTGGACTGGCTACCCTACGAGGCAAGAATACACCTAAAGATCGCCTGCATGACTCAAAAATCCCTTCGTAGCACTACCCCAGCTACTTAGCACGAAAGCTTGAGTGATCAGGAGGATGCAGACTATTGCGTAGTGCGAGTTCATTACACTGAAACCAGAATCCTTCCACAAAAAGAGAACTGGTTGCAGAGCATTCTCAGGGATCGCTCCAAAGATCTGGAACTCACTACCTCTAGTGGTTCGCGGATTCACATCCTAAGATTTTAACTCTATGATGACTACCAGTCTCCTATGCTACCCTTATACAACTGTGTGCCTCTTTTGTACTGAATGACGAATATCGAATGCAAGTATACTACCTCAACCTCCTAATATTTGATAACCTGTGTATTGTAAAGTGCTCAAATTCCCTTGTGGATCATTCCTTAATGACTACTAGTGTCCTATGCCACCCATATACTCCTATCTACCTATTTTGTACTGAATGGCAAATACCGAATCTTTGTATACTACCTCAACCATCTAATGGTCAACAACTGCATATTGTATTACGCTCTGATACCCCGTGGGTCATGTACGCACTATATAAAACTTTATAAATAAAATAAATAAATATTAGATAGAAAACGAACAGCAGAGGTCAGAAAAAATACCATAATCACTTTAGCATTCTCTAGATTCCAGTCCATAGAAATTGTCTTCCACGAGCACCCGTAGACAATATTAGTTTTTTCAAATCTTGTATTTTCAGTGATATGACCACCGAAGGCCCTGATTTTATATTAAAAAGAGAGCTTTGGACTATATCATTTCCTGTTGAAAGGCAATATTTCTATCCATGTGTTCACATACCACGCGTGGCTCGCAGTTTGGTGCTTACTTTCCCTCCATGTTAAAGAACAGTAGATGTTTCGGCACCCAGGCTAATGTGCTGCGTAGCTAAATACATATAAGGTCCCAAAGGCGAGACCGTTGCATTGCAAATGCTTGTTTTCTAATGTGATGTCTTCTTCCTTTTAGGAGGGCATCAATTTCTAGGCTATCCGTGTCCATCTCAAGCTGCCTGGCTTCCATCCTTGTATCCGAGTTTATAACTCTGTGAGTGATGAACTTCAGGTGCCTGCTTTCCCCATGCTTCTCTTATGAGGATTATAATTTTCTCCTGTCTATCGACAAGTAGCATTGGAAGAAATTCTCTGCCAGGGTCCAAATGCATTGCTTTACGATTATATGCAAGGATGAATCCAACTTGGAATGTCGGTCGGATGCAGATGATGGTAGATGGGTGATTAGATGGATGGGTGTGTTTGTATAGCTGTAATAATATAGGTGAGGATGAAGATTGGATGGATGAACATGATTTGATCATTTTCACCCCTGAGGCGGAAGCCGGGGGTTCTCCATCTTTCCCTTTCGCCCTCGGGCATTAATAATACTGATTGCCACATTGTTCTTTTAAAATCTGTAAATATTTTAAACGGTGCGTTTTAACTGTTGGCATTGCTGTTTCCTCGGCGCGAGACTCACGTCGCCCCGAGGCACTTGACAGCCACTTCTTGACCGGCTCAGCCGATCCAGGGCTGACGCCGGGAAGCTACGAGGGGTGACGCCATCTTGGGAGAGGAATACGGGAGCGGTCCAGCAGTTGGACGCTTCCCGCCCTCCCAGTGCATTTAAGGAGCCTCCCCTATCTGCACCCAGATTTGATCATTTTCACCCCTGAGGCGGAAGCCGGGGGTTCTCCATCTTTCCCTTTCGCCCTCGGGCATTAATAATACTGATTGCCACATTGTTCTTTCAAAATCTGTAAATATTTTAAACGGTGCGTTTTAACTGTTGGCATTGCTGTTTCCTCGGCGCGAGACTCACGTCGCCCCGAGGCACTTGACAGCCACTTCTTGACCGGCTCAGCCGATCCAGGGCTGACGCCGGGAAGCTACGAGGGGTGACGCCATCTTGGGAGAGGAATACGGGAGCGGTCCAGCAGTTGGACGCTTCACGCCCCCCCTCTACCCTGGATTTAAAGACGACCACCTCCCGTCCGCGCAGCGGGCGGGCGCAGCGGGCGCGCCGACGGCGCGCCGAAGGCGCACCTAAGGCAAGCCCGTCTGCGCCCGTCAGCGCCAGCTCAGCGCCCAGTGCCAGGACCCCTGGTCAATTTAACCCAAATCTACACGCAAGGATGGTGTACAGCCGCGACCAACTTTTGAGCCTTAAGGGAGCGAATCGAGCTGACTGCCGACGCATAATTCCAGGTAATGATAAGCCTGTCAGGCCAAAGGTCTGTGGAGTCTGCCGTTCTTGTATACCGGACATCTTGTGGACACCAATTAAGGCCCTAACTGTTCCCCACAACGTCAAACTGTATGGAGAAGATGATATTATTAACTGCATCCTATTCAATGCCAGATCTCTGGTTAAACACAGCATTGACTGTGCTGACCTAATTTTAGAGAGAAGGGCAAAAATTGTATTTATCACAGAGACCTGGACGGACGCGGCTTCAGGACCGGACCTAGTCAAAGCTACACCTACAGGTTACTGTTGTCGTGTTCAAGATAGAACAGGTCAAAGAGGGGGCGGGATCGCCATTATTTATCATGCCTCGTTCCAAGGCACATTCCAGACAGTGACTTCACAGTCGTCTGAAGCACTGGGGTTTAAGTTTTCTATCTCTAACCACTGCACTTTCCAAGGCTGCCTCCTATATAGGCCACCAGGTTCCAAAAACCAATTCCTAAATGAGGTAGGCACCTATCTGGAAGCAGCCCTCTGTGTGAAGTCCTTCACTATGCTAGGTGATTTTAATTTTCATCTAGAGGAAGACTCAGACCCTGATACTGCATCCCTAGCTGATGCAATGCTCGCGGCTGGATTGATTCAGGTGGTAAGTGGAGCCACACACGTCAAGGGACATACCCTGGACGGTATCTTCACAAATAATCCAGACCTCCATTTCAGCCATGTAGAGCCTTTAGCCTGGTCGGATCACTCAGTTGTCCTTTTTAAAATCCAACCGCTCGAGCCCAATAGAGCAAAAAAAGACAGAAAGCCTGCCAAGCTCTGTAGGCTCTGGAAGGATTTGGATGGTAAAGCATTGGAGGACTATCTGTTAGCCTCCACTTTTTCGCCACCTACAGATATAAATGAAGCAGCTGAAAGCTATACAAATTGGTTAGATCAGGCCTGTACCTCCCTAGTCCAGCCCAAACTCTGCCGCCCAACGCGTATAATACCATCTGCTCCTTGGTTTACCGAGGAACTACGCGATTATAAGGTGTCGTGTAAAAAACTAGAGCGCCAATGGCGCACAAAATATTCAAAGGCAGACAAAATGATACTTAATGCCAGGCTTAAGACATACAAAGGAATGATTAAAAAGGCAAAAAGCGTTTATTTTTCCGCAAAAATTGAGATCGCGAAGAATTCCTCTAAAGAACTCTTTAAGACTGTGACTAACTTAAGTACTTTGAAATCAGTCACTATTCCCCCTAGTTTGGAGCTATGCGAGACTCTTGCTAAATTCTTCTTGGGAAAGGTAGAGCAAATATTCGCCGCCCTGGAACATCAAGTGAGGCTCACTCTCAGTGAAAGAACCCACAAATCCATACAAAAGAACTCACAGCCCTCGGAATTCGTGGAGTTCAGCCCAGTAAAAGTAGAAGAAATTACAAATTTATTACTAAAAACTAAATCAGGCTCACCCCACGATCCCTGTCCAGCTGCTGTGGCTCAACTTGCAGCCACTCCCATCTCAGTTATGCTGACTGAAGTCTTTAACACGATGTTTAAAGGAGGAGAATATCCATTGTGTTGGAAGCAAGTCTCCATCGCACCTTTGTTTAAAAAATCAACTTTGGACATCTCAGATCCCAATAGTTACCGGCCCATAGCTAGACTTCCATTGCCAGCCAAGCTTATTGAGAGGGCCATGAATGCTCAGCTCTGTGATTTCCTCAGATCCTCTCAGGGGCTTGACATGGCGCAACATGGATTTAGGGAGGGCCACAGCACTGAGACTGCCCTCATTAAGTCCACTGAAGAAATTAGGAAGGTGATGGATGTGGGCGGACGGGCAGTCTTGGTGCTTCTCGATTTGTCCGCGGCCTTCGATACGGTCCACCATAGTATTTTGGTGGACCGCCTTGAGGGCTGCGGAATGCGGGGAGTCGCGCTGAGCTTGTTGAAATCTTTCCTCTCGGACAGGGTTCAGGTGGTAGCCCTGGGAGATTTTGAATCCACTCCTTTTACACTCCCAGGAGGGGTTCCTCAGGGCTCCTCCCTGAGCCCTACCCTTTTTAATATATACATTTCCTCCCTAGCCCCGGTGATTCGGTCATTTGGCTTTGAACTGACATCATATGCAGATGATACACAAATTGTGGTATCTCTGCTCCCGGGTCGAGAGGAGGGAACAGCAGCAAGATTTCAGGACTGTATGATTGCAGTAAGCTCATGGATGGCTAGGAATTGCCTTAAATTGAACTCCTCGAAAACAGAGGTTCTTCTCTTTGGCAATGAGACCAACTTATGGACCCCCAACTGGTGGCCTCAAGAAATGGGAGAACCTCCCATACCTGCCACGACAGTAAAAAATCTAGGGTTACTCATTGACAACCAACTTACTTTTAAAGCACAAGTCAATGCCCTCTCATCCTCGGTCCACTGGATAATAAAAACAATAAGGAAAATTCTCCCCTTTCTCTCCATTAGCAGTAGGAAAACTGTCGTGACAGCATTAGTGCTGTCACGCCTCGATTACTGCAATAGTCTGTATTTACAAGCACAGCAAGGGATCTTGAACAAGCTACAGACGCTGCAAAATGCTGCTGTCCGCTTAATTACGGGTCTACCCAAGTTTGCCTCCGTCTCTGGGGAACTGAGCAAATTGCACTGGCTCCCAGTACGGAAACGTATGATGTTCAAAGCACTGTGCATAGTGTTCAAGGCAGTGAATGGACTAGGTCCGTCTTTCCTTCAACAACACTTCCAGCTGTACAAGCCAGGCCGACATTTAAGATCATCCAACAAATGGCTTGTCAAGACTGATCGTATTAGGAAAGCTCGATGGGGAGGTCGCAGTTTTATCTCCGGAGCAGCTGGAATCTGGAATAAAATGCCCCTCCCCCTAAAACAAAGCACTGACCTAATGACATTAAAACATGGCTTTTTAATCTATAGGGACTAACATCGTATGGAGAAAGCATATCATTTCAGCGCCAGGACACCTGCCCGGTAACAGTGCGCTTAATAAATGGTAAAAATAAATAAATAAATGAACGCTTGTTTTTAGGTTGATGGATGGATGAATGCTTATTATTATCATTATCATTATTATTATTATTATTATTGTTGTTAGGAAGCTTGTAAAGCGCTATGGTTACCCCAAACAGTGTCCCCGCGCTAGGACATCAATGAAACCCAGAAACCCTCCCATGCTAACCAACTTCCTACGAAGAACTCCAAACAGAGAAGGCACCGAGTTACTTTAGACCTCCCGAAGGGTGACAGAAGAGCCAGGTTTTCAGTTTCTTACGGTACATAGACTCTGACTCAGATGTCCTCAGATCCACAGGGAGCTCATTCCATGCCTTGGCTGCCAGGAAACCAAAGGATCTTCCGCCAGCCCGAGCCTTCCACACCCTGGGCACGGTCATTCTAGCACTACCGAATGATCTCAAATTGCGGGCGGGCTGGTAGACCTTCAGAAGGGGGAGTAGAAAACGCGCCCCCTTTTCCTAAGGATCTTATGACTGAAGCATAAGGCCTTAAAGGTGACTCTGGCCTGGATTGGGAGCCAATGCAGTTTCTTCAAAGCTTCTTCCACCGAGGCCCTCCTCGGGATATTCAAGATAAGCCGGGCTGCAGCATTTTGGACCTTCTGCAAGATGTTCAGGTTTTTTGCAGTTACCCCTAGATACAGAATATTGCAATAATCAAGGTGAGATGTGACCAGAGCCTGTACAATAGTTCTTTTAGCATCCAGGGGGAGGAGGTCCAGAATCTTTTGTAGCATTTTAAGAATACCGAAACCCTGTTCCGGCCACAGCAGAAATTTGCTCAGAGAAGTAGAGATTTTCATCGAACCACACTCCCAAATTTTTCACCTTGGCTTTCGGTACTGGACTAGCTCCTAGTTCCTCCGGCCACCATTGCTGCGACCAGAGGGAGGGCTGTTTTCCAACACCCATCACCTCTGTCTTCCCTGTATTCAGATGGAGGCAACTCAGTCTCATCCAGTCCATAATCTACCCCAGTCAAGTTGTGAATTCAGCAGCCCTTCCAAATTCCTTTTGTTCCAGGGTCACAAGCAGCTGAGTGTCATCAGCGTATGACACCAGTTTAATTCCATGTCGCTGAATAATATTTGCAAGCAGGGGCATATAAATGTTAAACAGGGTGGGACTGAGAGCTGATCCCTGCGACACCCCCTGGTTCAGAGTACAGACTCTGGAGCTAAAAGGGTGTTGCAGGACCTGGAAGGATCTATTCTCCAGAAAGTTCCTCAACCAAATCCACATGATACCCCTGACTCAGCCTCCTGTAACATCTCAAGCAGGAGGCTGTGGGACACTGTGTCAAACGCAGCACTTACGTTAAGCAAAATCAAGGCAGTGGTCCTGCCTTCATCTGCCGCAATCCTCAGCACTTCGGCTGCCAGGAGGAGAGCAGACACCATACTATGCATAGGCCTAAAGCCGTACTGGGTATCATGAAGAACCCGCCTCTCTTCCAAAAACCTTGAGTGTTGACCATTCAGATGTTTCTCTGCAATTTTTGCTACATAGGGGAGTAGAGATATGGGTCTTACATTTTCAGGGAGAGCGGGGTCCAATTAAGGTTTCTTCAACAGTGGGACCACCATGGCATGTTTTCAGTTACTTGGGACCTGCCCCATGCTAAAATACAGGTTCAGTAGCAAGGTGAGAACAGGGGCAATAATTTTCTTCCCTAGTTGCAGAAATTCTGGAGGGGCCGGGTCCAGAGGTGACCCAGATTTCACAGCCTCCATCAGCCCAAGGACCTCATTTTCCACCAGAGGACAGAGGGCAAATGTATCCTTGATCCAAGGTGTCTCCATATCAGGCACGGGAACATGACTCCTACTACTTCCTGGAAAGGTGGCATATTTATTATCAATCTTATCAATTAAATAGTCAGCGACGTTATTACAATAATCCGTAGAAGCAGAGAGCGCAGCTGTCACCCGTTCCATAGAGGATAGTTGTTTCACGACCTGAAAGATGGTCTTAGTAGAATATTAACTGAGCTCAATTTGCCCTGTATAGTATTCCCTCTGCACTCACCTGATCTGACGATGGTAGAGCTTCAGAGCCTCTAAATATTTCTGTTGCTTACAGCTGGATTTCATTGCACCAGTTCTCCCGGGAACCACTTCGCAGAGGTAGTTGCCTGCCCACTTTTACATTGTTTCAGCGGTATCAGGGAGTCCACAGCCTCAATCATCAAACTTGATATTAAGTTATCAGCTCTCTGGATGTTATCCCCTTCTCAGGAGGGCTTCCAGCCAGTGCCTTATCAAAGGCATCCTGGGTTAATGCGGCTCATTTGCTTAAGAAATGCGCATGAGTGAGGGTGGAAAAATCTGTCATCTGGTACAAAAGTGACATAGGAGACAGCCTTCTTGAAGATTTTCCTTACCTACATGACACGAACCGCACCGGTAGAAGCAGTGAAAGCATCCAGCTCATGGAGTTAATGTAGTATGAGCAATAGTTCTACTAGAGTCCTCTCACAGACAACACACACCTACAGATACCGCCAAGTCTAGTTTTATAAAGTAATTTAAAGCAGAGCTAGAGATGCTAACAATTTCTTGCTCATTCAAATCCTTTAAACTTTTGATACACTGTTGGCAGAGATGCAAAGCAGGGCTGCACGCTATGCTGGAAATGTTGGTATTAATGTGGCCCCTGTCGATGTTGGTCAAAAGCTGTGCTTTTTCAGGAGGCAAAAGTCTATGACCCCGTTGTGATTACCCATTTCCAATATGTGAGCAGAGTAGCTTAGGGAGCACCATGAACTATAGCCAGTCAATAGGAAACAAAGGAAGTTGCGCTTGTCCCTAGCTGTCTTCACCCTATATGTGAGCTTTCAAGCCACTATGTAACATTTTTGCTTAATTAACATTATTTGAAAACATTGTGCAGTAGTGAATAAGGTGGAAAAGGAATGAGAGGAAATGAGAGAAGGTGTTGGAGACATGTGGGAGAAGTTAGTGGTGATCATGGAGATATTCACAGAAAGTACAGCGAAGAGATGAGTGAAAAGGAGTGGGGCAATTATTTTTAGGTAAAGGATCTGAGAGAAGCAAGTGTAAACAATGTGGAGGAAATTGGTAAAAGAATCAGAGCTAGTGGATCTGGGGATGTGAGTGGAAATAACCTGGATGAAATTGGCAGAAGAATCAGGACTAGAGTATCTGAGAATGGATGAGGTAAAAGCTATGGGAAAGCAGGTGCAAAAGGGGAGGAGAAAAAAAAAACAGTATCTTCAGTAGATGGATAAAAAAGAACAAGTGGAGGCAGGTGAACATGAGCTGCGATGGTATAAAGAGCAGGGGTAGATTGGTGAATAAGATCTGAAGGCGGAGAGTGTTGTAAAGGGCTTTGAATAGGGTTGCTAATCATTTGTGCTGAAGTGGCAGTCACAAGAAGCACACGTCTAGCAGACATTTTGGCATGGTCATGAAAGCGAAGGTTCTGAAGGCAGCACAAGCTGCGGGATAGTTGAAGCTGGATATAGTGAGGTTGGAAACTATGCAGCCCTCTTTGTGCAACCCTCCTGGATTGTTATTACCTCTGACCCACTTTGATGTTCTCTAAACATTGAAAGAGCAGGTGGTCAGAACATATTCAAGGGTCACATATCACAGCACCTACCTGTGATATGCAGTGGGTTGACAACAATGCTGATAGGCAAACCTTTTAGTTAAAGTCTTAAACCACATGAACCAAACAAACAAGTATTAATCTGTGAGAGTATGCTGTGTCTTGTGTTGTTGTGATAAGTGGCCCTGACAAAAGATAAAGCTATCAGTAGCTACACTTAAAAAATCTCTTCAGAGAGATCTTATTCTTATATTGAAATGCCTCTGGTAGTGTTTTCTAAAGGGTTGAGAGTTTCAAGTTTGATTATTTCAGGAGTCTGTCCTGAATGAAGGTAATTAAGAGTTTTGTAAATTTATAAAATTTGAAAATATTTGGAAACCTGCTCCTAATCTTTTGGTGTGGAAAGATTTGCCTCCAAACATTCACTGCCTGCAGTTGAGCAAAATAGAAATGGGGGTATGGTAAGCGCAACTAGAGCACATTATCTTATCTTTAAGGTACTTGTGGCTATAGTACACTGTTAACTAACCCTGGGCGTAAAACTCCGCTTTGTTCACAGAGTTTGCGGATTTTTTGAAACTCTGCGTAGAATGCGTAGTTGCTGGGAAACTCCGCACTCCGCAACAGAGCGGAGTTCTTTTTGTGTTCATGTGCCCAAAATACATTTTCACGCTCACAGGAACAACTTACTGAAACCTGCAATTACCTACAAGATTTCCCATCCGTTGGCGAATGCCAAGAGATTTGCTAGGTGGCCACATGGACCTGCGAGAGTTTGCAATCGCAAACACTTCGTTCGGGTGCACCATCAGACTTCCGGTGAAAATTTCGTGAAGATTGTGATTCCGAACACACAGAATATGAAATCTGGAGAATGTTCTCTCCCGAGCAGCATCAAAACCTTCTTGAAATGATGATTTGTATTAAAAACAAACTCCTTAGATTTACATTTCGCTGTACTTTTTTGTGCAAGGAGTCCTTTTTCATTTGTACTTTTTTTTAAGAGGGAGGAAGTGCCCTAGAGTCTCCAACTTCCTGTTCCTGTCCAGCAGGCTCCTCCCAGTGTTTTGCCCATCTCCTGTTCACTTTTCATTTGGATTTGGAGCTGGAAGGATCCCTCTCTGTGTCTGCTGCATCATGTATCATTGGATTTGAGGACTTTTGAATATGAGATTTCACAAGTAAGTTTAAAAATTGGTGTTGTTTATTTGATTGGGGCATTGTACCTACATATTGTTGTACTTTTCATATATTTTTTAATTTATTGTGGTGTGTGGCCTATAGTAAGTCATTTTTCTTCTTTTAATAAAAGAAACATGTTTCACAGTCGCTACATGTTCTCTAACTTTTGAAATCAATTTGCAATATGTTTTTAATTCACTAGCTCAGTAGTCTACCAATAGGTCTTTCAGACAGTAGGCCCAGAGCTACTCATAGGTACATTAAACAACTCTTTCTGGGGTGTCTGTTGAATTGAAACATAATTTAGGGCGTGGATGGCATTGGATTGAAATGCAAAATGTGGTATTTTTTTGGTATTTCACTTTTTTTCTTGTGTGTTAAATACATGTCTTTGTTAGATGTGTGTGGTTGTTGTAACTTGCGAACCTTTTTTAGCCCTGTGGATTTTTGTTTTTGGCATTTTTGCCTTAAAGCTGTGTTGTTTAGCATACCTCCTTTGTCGGGCCAGTGTGTGAGTTTGTTTGTAATAGTGGGCCAGCATTTGCCTTGGCTGAGCCTCCCCGTGCGGCCAGGGGCCATTTTTTTAAGTCTGTGTCCAAATAGGCCTGCTTGAGTTCATTGTTTTCCAGGTCTTCTGCTTGTTGTTGTGAGTGACCATGTGGCTGGTGGCTATTTTTTTGTGGTGGTAGTTAGTATGCTTTTTCCATAGACCTGCATGTCTTCTTTCCTTTGTTCCTCTGGGCTTATTGCTTCTTGTTGTGGTAGCCTGGACTTGTGGCAGGTGGCCATTTTGTGAAGGCAGCCAGTGTGCTTTTGCCATAGACCTGCATTGTCTGTCTTCCCTTTCTTGTTGTTGTGGCCTGGCCATGTGGATGACGGCCATTTTCTAAAGGCAGCCAGTGTGCTTTTGCGATAAGCCTGCATTGTCTGTCTCCCCTTTCTTGTTGTTGTGACCTGGCCATGTGGATGTCAGCCATTTTGTGAAGGGGCAGGGAGTGTGCTTCTGCATTAGGCCTGCATGTCTTTCCTTTGTTCCTCTTGTCATATTGCTTCTATCCATTGTCAGCTGTAGCTTCCTGAATGCTGAATCCCACGTGAGGCACAATGCCAAACCAGGCCCGTTAAATTTGTATTTTATTTGTTGTTTTTCTTCTTTCCTATCCTTCCCGAGTCTACTGTAAACTAGTACAACAACCATGAAAGCCCTTGTTGTTGTCCAAGTCTCACAAATGGCTACACTATATTGTTACTTTTTTTAATAACTGAGGTAATACATTTAATAATATTAATAACACTAACAAGTGTGACCACACATTGAGTTATATATTATATTTGATTGTTTGTGCTAGTAGTAATTGAACCACACCAATGAATGCCATGTTTCACTGATGCTATTCTTGCTTCTCTGCTTTTAGGTGCACAAAAGAGGAGCAGAAAACATTACCCATTGTACTGCCAGACAGAAGTCCTGCTGCTCATGATATCAAGTGACATGTGACCACAGACATCTCTTGAATGTGTGCCACTGCGTGCTGCTGACATCTTCAAGATGGCCCCAAAGAAAGGTACCAGGTCCAGTACCAAGAAAGTTGCCAGTGCGAAGAAGGCACTGCCACTTACCAAGACGGGTCTGTTGCCCAAGACCTTTTTAGGGAAACCAAAAATTGCACCTGCAGCAGTGGTGTCTGGGAAACAAGCTGGGAACAGCACCCCTGCATCAGTGGACCCACCTCACCAACCTAGGCCGAAGTCGATGTCTGTCACAGAGGCAGCCAGTCTAATCATGAGTCCAACGCTGATGAGCAGTGATGTTGAAATTGAATTATTGTTATCGAAAATGGGTACCCAATCAATGCGGAAAACTCAGATAAGTGGGCAACAGCCGCAACCACCCCTAATAGTAGTTGTTCCTCCCGAAGTAGGGGCAGTTCCGGAGATCAAACTTCTTGCTGTGAAAGAAGAAGAGCAAGCTACTCTTTCAGAAGATCCATTGTCTTCCAGATCCCCAGCAAGGAAAAGAAGGGTTAGTCCATCAACTCCTTCTCCAAGCCCCCCTTCTGATGATCTAGACACCACTTGGATCCCACCTCAGTCTGAGTTGGAGACATGCCATGCCCACGAGACAAGGCTAATGAAAAGGAAGGTTCCAGAGAGCCTTGGAGTAATGAAGGTAGATGTAGAAGAGGAGGTTGATGATGATGAGCCAGTCATTATGGACATTAGTCTGGCCCAGTGGTGCTCGAGATTACCCCATCCCAAATTGCTATGAGGGATGTGGCATGGAAACAACCAACACAGATGATACCACCAACACCACCTCCAGCTTTCATATTTCGCCGGCAGCAACCTACATCCCCCACAATCACCTCAGTAGAAGTAGGTACTGCAGAGAATCAAACTTCACGCCCACCTACCAGTTCATCCGGCATTGCAAGTGGCACCAGCAGTGCCAGAAAGTTGACCTCCCCACTTTGGGACTTCTTTTTGGTTAGGAGGAAGGAGGTGAACATTGCGTTATGCTCCATTTATCGACAAGGTGTTAGTTGGGGTAAGCTTGGTACAAACTATGGAACCAGAGGCCAAACAACCCATCTTAGAAAACACTTTTTGATCCAGTGGGAGGCGCACCATAGCGGCCACAAAACTGTACGTGTTGGTGAAAGGGATGATCAAGAAGATCCAATCATGGTGGAAGGTGAACAAGAGGGAGACATTTTCTCTGTTACACAAACCAGCCCTGTCCCCAGCAGTGCAGAGGTACTGCCCACATCATCAGTACCATCGCAATTGCACAAGAATCAGACTGAGACACCAAGGGGTCTCAGGCAAGAGAGTACCAAAACGATTTGCAGCATGTTTAGGTCAGAGGGGCATTACGAACGCAACTACCCAATGGCACGTTTGTACAATGCGAAGCTGGCTAACATGTTAGCACTGGACTTCCTCTCTTTTTTTGTGGAAGGCGTTGGTTTTCTTGAATTTGTGGCCGCCATCTGCCTGAAATGGAAGGTTCCCAGCTGGTCCCATTTCACCAGAGCTGCTGTTCCAGCACTGCATCACAACGTGCTGGAATTGCTTGGACAAGCTTTGCAGCAGAGTGCTGTTCATACTATTCACCTGCCAACAGACATGTGGACCAGTTGCAAATCCACTGATTACATGTGCATCACTGCACACTGGATCTTTTTTGTGGGGGTTAGAGATAGGATATCTGCAGCAAGTGTTGTTGATACTGCTGAGATTTTTAATGCCGTTCCGAAACATGCAACTGTAGTCATGTTGGCCATGGAGAAATCTCATACTGCTGCAAACATTTTGGAAGACTTTGACAGCAAAGTCTTTGAATGGCAGCGATGAAGAGGGTTTAACATTGGTTTTGTTGCCAGGACATTGACAGTAATATAGTTAAGGCCATGGCCGATGATGGCTATTTCAGGGTCCTGTATTTGGTGCACTGCATTAACATCTTTATTCAAGACTTTTTGAAAAATGAAGACTGAGTCAGCAACTTACTGACCACCTGAAGAAGAATCGGCACACATTTCAGCCACTCTTTTAAAGTCTGGAAGCAGCTGAGGATCATTCAACGTGATAATAGAATTCAACTTGAGGCAGGAAGATGTCATCCACTCGTGGACTGCTTCCGAACAGTTCTTAAGGTCATTGGGGCGTTTTGTGAGAGGTTGCGAGCCACCACTAACTGAGTGTCGTCTGCATAAGTGATGATTTTTACACCAAAAGGGCGGACGATCTCATCTAGGGGGCTCATGTATATATTAAATAACGTGGGGCTCAGGGAAGAGCCCTGCGGTACGCTGCAGCCAAGGAGCTTGCTGGGAGATTTGTTGTTGCCCTCAAAGACCTGGAAGGAGCTGTTGGCTAGGAAGGATTTAAGCCAGGTGATTGCCATGCCCGAGATTCCCTTACTGCTGAGTCTGTGCAATAGGATGATGTGGTTCACCGTGTCGAAGGCAGCACTTAGATCAAGGAGGATGATGGCAGCGGAGCCTCCGTTGTCCAGGATATTCATGGCCTCTTCCGTCACGGCGACAAGAGCGGATTCGGTCCCGTGAAGGGGGCGGAAGCCGGTCTGGGTGGGGTCTAAGATGTTATTAGACTCTAGATATTCTGTTAACACTGTGTTCACTTGTTTTTCGAGAATATCACACGTGAAGTAGGCAAGGGGGACTGTACTATGGGCCAAGCTATCCCATTGTTGCACGCTACACGAACAGCTGAAGGGGTGTCTGCAATATACGCAGGTGTGTAGGAAAAAAATAATTTTATGAGTTGGTGGTGAGCTTAACCCTTTGCTCATATGAAAATACAAAGGTGCAAAGAGGCATTGTGTCATCCAACCATTACATTTGTGCCACAATTCTGGATCCATTGTACAAACCATTACACTTTCATTCCTTTTTTAGACGGGATATTGCCAATTACAAAACTTGGATAGCTGTGGAAGCCAGGAGCTTAGAAAAAGAACGGCCAGGAATTAGAGGCTTGCTACTCCAGGGCATAACAAGTACTGCAGGGCAGCCGGCTTCAAGTTCAACTTCAGAGCCTGAGTTTAGTGCGGTGGGCTCACAGTAGCCAAAGCCAACAACAACACCAAGAACACACATTCTGCACAGATTAGCTAAGTGGAGGTTGGGCGGGTTTTGCTTTTCATGTTGTTGTAGGTTACTACTGGAAACAGAGTAGACATGATTTAGCCATGCTGCCTTTGAAAGTTTTATTTTTGTACTCCTTCATTTATGCAGTTTAACTTTACTTTTCTCCTTGACTGTTCAATATCCTTTTTGTTTTACATCTACACTTACAGGCCGGCCTTTATCCTATGCTACATTGGGAAAAAAGACTCACACTTACCTTACCAAACCGCATCCGCCAGGCAGGTACCCCAGATTGACTGAAGGACAGACCAAGGAAGGACCAAGTGGAAGACCATCATCATTTCATTTAATTCCATTTTTCTCTTCAATCATTATGACTGTGTGTGTTGTTGTTAATTATGTTTGCTTGTATTTGACGTATAAACAAAAAGGAATCCACTATAGTGGTGTTGGTGATCCCTACAATGGTAAGGAGCAACCAGTGTTGTTTGAATACCCCTCACACACCAACAGGTCCCTTGGTGTCATGCTTCATCATCGGGGTCTTCGCAAACCTCTACGGGATGCGGCGTGCTACGACTCACGACTACGTAGGAGCACTGAAGGTGAACTATGTGTTGGTGTGTGTGGAATGAATATGTGTGAGTGGTGAGGTGAAAAAGTGATGGTTAAAAGATACCTGGCTCATAGGGAAAAATAACAAAATGTTTTTATTAAGTCCTCGGCTGGTATCATTAAAAAAGTGCAGGTGAGGTTGTTCTTACTGGTTAGGGTATGTCAACCTCAAAAGTGCGTCAACATGTTTCGGAGTCAAGGACTCCTTCTTCAGGACGAGGATATGCACTAGTTATCCTCACCTTACTCACATGGAAAATGTAGATGTCAAAGTGTGCTCTACAAAAAATAAATAAAGGTGAAATGTACCTATCCGTATTATAATGAATAAGTAAAGTCCGTTGCGCCCAATTGGCGTTATTCAGAACCTGTGAATGAACAAAAATTACCATGAAGCATAATATCATATTAGGATAAATGTGTTCAGAAAAAACTGTGTTAATACACAGGAGGGTAACGACGAACCAAAAATAAGGTCCAGGAACCCTGTAAAAAATGAAAAAAGAGAACAAGGACATACACATAGACAAAGACACACACTAATTATAGATGGTAGTCGCCATTGGATTCCATAGGATGAAAAAATGGAATGAGAAACACACAATATTCTACATATACATTGCTTACTTATTTATTTTGATTTGATTTTGAAAGTTTTATATAGCGCGAACAAGATCTTTGCAGATATCAGAGCGCTTTACAGACGAAAAGAACGACCTGTGAGTAACTAACAATTGGGGTGAGGAAGGTACATGCGGGAGCATAGTCAGACAGATACATCAATAAGGATACAAGTACAAATACGTGGTAGCGTAAACACTCAAGTAGGTCAATAACACGAGTCATACAAAAATGCAAAAAGATCAGTAGGACTGAATGGTACAGTGTCTGTAAATATCATCCCCAGTAATAATTCAAGTGTATTTAGCCATGAGGATAGCTTTTACTTCTTTCTTAAAATGTATGGAAGAGGAGATGAGCCTGGTTTCAGGGGGGAGTGCGTTCCAGATCCTGGGTGCCATTCCTGAGAAGGAGCGTTTATAGGTTTTTTCCTTGCGGAATCTTTGGGGCTTTAGCAAGAGATTGTTTGTGCCTCTGGTGTTTCTAGATCCTCCAGAAATCGTCAGCTTCTGGGCGAGGTATCCGGGTGAGCTCAGGTGGACAGCCTTGTGCGTCAAGCAGGCTATTTTCAGATGTATTCTGGCTTCAAAAGGCAGCCAGTTCAGGGCTTTCAGGTCAGGGGAAATGTGTGAGTGTTTTTTAGATCCAGTGATGAGTCTCGCTGCGGCGTTTAGAGAAGCTCTTATGGGTGCCGTAGTAGTTAGGGGGAGACCGCAGAGGGCGATGCTGCCATAATCTATTCGAGGGATGACTAGTGCTTGTACCGCAGTTTGAAAATCTTTGGCTGGAAGGAAGGGTTTGAGTTTCCTTAAGGTATTAATCTGGTAGTTCGCACCCTTAGTTGCTTTGTTGATGTGTTCCTGCATGTTGAGGTTGGTGTCCAGAGTTATGCCTAGAGATTTTGCTGAGTCCACGATTGTGGGATGAACATTGAGTGCGGTTAGGTGTTTAAGCCAGATTTGAGCGGTAGTGAGCTTCGCAGGAGGTGAGATCAGGAGGAACTCTGTTTTGAGAGCATTGAGTTTGAGATGATTAGCGGCCAGCCAGGGATTGGGTGCTTCTGATCGTTGAGTTTAAAAGCATAATGTCTTTGGGTGATTGTAATTTGAGATAAAGTTGGGTGTCATCGGCGTACATGTGGAAGTGAACATTGGATGCTTGTAGCAAGGTGGTGAGAGGTTCCATAACTAGGTTAAACAAAGTTGGGGATAGGGAGGATCCTTGTGGGACGCCTAGCGATACAGGTAATGGCGAAGACATCAAGTTGTTACTCTTGAATTTCTGCGATCTGTTGTGTAGAAAGGAAGTGAACCACTTGAGCACAGTTCCAGATATACCCATTCTTGTGTTTAATAGATCCAATAAGTTCTCATGTTTGACGGTGTCGAATGCAGAAGAGAGATCAAGAAGGATAAGGAGGCAGGTATCGTTTTGATCTAGGATTTGAAGGGCGTCATCAATTATGTGAGTCATAGCAGTTTCTGTACTGTGATCTGCTCTGAAGCCTGATTGATGAGTGTTGAGTAGATCAAACTGATTAATGTGTTCAGTCAATTGTAATAGTGCGCATTTTTCCAACAATTTGGCAAGAGTCGGAATATTGGTAATGGGACAGTAATTATTTAGATCAGAGGGGTCGGCTGTAGGTTTCTTTAGTAGAGGTGTGACTTGACCAATTTTGAGGGAGTCGGGGATGGTCCCTTGTTGAAGTGAACTGTTGATAATTTTAGTCCAGAGTGGGAGGAGCGACTGGGTAAGGTCTTTGACGGCGCTGGCAGGAAGGGGGTCCGTGAGGTGATTGGCTGGTTTCACAGTGCTGAGAAGTCTACCGATTTCTTCTTCCGAATAGGTGACAAAGGACGACCATGTGGCGTTGTTTTTTGGTTCAGTTGGTTCTGTGTAATGGCGTTTGGGGTAGAGACTTACGTCAATGAGGAGATCGTTCTTTATGTTGTTGGTTTTTTGGCTAAAGAAAGAGGCGAAGTCTTCACAGGAGGGTGCTTCCCCCAAAGTACTGAGTGGTTGGGGTTGTTCCTTGGATTGTGTTCTGATTAGTTCAAACAGCTTTCTCGGACGATTTTTGGCTTGGTCCAGCTGACGGCTGAAGAAATCTGATTTTGAGCGTTTTATTTTCCTGAAGTAGGCATTTCTCTTTTTCTTCAGCGTTTTTAAGTGCAGTGCGGAGGGAGCTGATCTCCAGGTGCGCTCTGCCATTCGCACGGCCCGTCTATCGTCATTGAGGCTCCCATCGTACCAAGGATTGGACATTTTTGTGGAGGCTCTTTTTAACTGCATAGGTGCATTTTCATTAACTATAGAGGTCATAGCGTTGAGATAGTGATCCGTCAAGGATTGGACATCCGTAACGCCAGAAGGAGGAAGTAAGAGGTTGCAGCTGTTGGGGGGAAGAGAGTTTGGGTTGAGTTTCTTTAGGTCTCTTTTCCAGACTTTGGGCTTGCAGGATTGAACCGGGTTAAATTTGAGTTTTTCATTGATGAAGAATGTGACAATATGATGATCTGACCAGTCACAGGGTTGGATAGATTCGAGTTGGATAGCGTCCTCTTTGGAGATGATAAGGTCAATGATAGAGCCTTTCTCGTGGGTCGGG
Source organism: Lissotriton helveticus (assembly GCF_964261635.1). Classification (NCBI taxonomy): domain Eukaryota; kingdom Metazoa; phylum Chordata; class Amphibia; order Caudata; family Salamandridae; genus Lissotriton; species Lissotriton helveticus. The sequence goes on from NC_136063.1 coordinate 1,772,690,364, forward strand.
CTGTTGCATATTTGGGTGAGGTCCAAGGCGTCAAGGAAGTTTTTAAGACTATTTACCACCGCGTCATTATGATCGTTCCAGTGGAGGTTGAAGTCACCAAGGTATATTTGTGTGAGTTGTCGCCCTGAATTGGTTGTGATTAGATCCATGATTTGTTGCGAGAAGGTAAGGTTGTCCCCTGGTGGGTGGTAAATGCCATGAAGAGAGCATATCGGTAGCCTCATGAGCCAGAAGCGTGGTATTGGGGGTTCTTTTTTCTGCTCAATGTAGCAACCTGTGGGATGTTAAAGGGACTGATTTTTAGGATCTCAGATGCTGATTCTTAACAGAGATAAGGATATTTCAACTCTGCCCCACCAAACTCACGGTTACAGCACGGCCAGGTAGGCTGTCTTCCCCTCAACGCGGCTCCGACGATATGTCAGGTCATCCTAACCAAAAAACCCTTTTATAGTACCTGAAGATTTGTTAATTGACTCCTAATTGAAAACGGAATCAGCCCAAAGAATGAGATAGTCCTTAGGTTCGGATCCGGTCCTGCGTACGTATGCAGGGTGTGTCCGATTCAAAAGCACATGCGCGAAAAAATGGCCCAGTTAAAAAGGCGCATGCGCGAAAAAGGTAGTGTCTAGCGCTGGCGCTCTAAGAGAGCAAGGTGGATGCCTGCTGATAACGTATGCATGGAAAGAGAAAGTCCCGGTCTTAGTAGGGATCCTGGGCTGTTTCTAAACGGGTCAATCTCAAGGAATGAGATAAGTTTCTTAGATATTTATATAAATATAGCCGTGAGATCTCTGAGATTAAGGGGGATGATTGTTATTCTGGCAAATAAACGTTGGGTTTCTTATTAGGTACATATGTAAGTAAAGCCACACACAGTGGGATCTCTGATAACCAAAGTATGGGGGATGATGGTTATTTTTTTAGTAAACACCAATGAAGATAAAATTGAGAAAATAAAAAAATATTAAAAAAATAAAAAAACGAAAAAGAGGTTTTTTGGTGGGTAATCATGGTCATTTTCGATACTATGAGGGTAGAGCCATAATACTGTTTCTCAAGGAGTGTGTATCAGCAGATATAGTCTATCATCGCAGTTGGCTCCATGGAATGGAGTCATTTAAGCCGGTGGTGTCCGTGCCCAGACGGAACACCCACCTCTGTTCTTTTTCAAAAAGACCTACATCAGATGAAAGTTGCTCAATCGCAGTAAAGTGTATCTCATTTACACAGTGTTGGGCCTCCAAAAAATGTGCTGCCATTTTGGTTGTCACTTTTTTACATCTTACATTGCTTTTATGCTTGTTTATTCTTGTTTTCACAGCTCGTGTTGTCATGCCCCGTATTCCTTGCCACATGGGCAAGTGATGAGGTAGACAACATACCTGCTTTTGCAATTCGTAAAAGCTCTTTGTTCCCACTTGGTGCTATTTCGAAAAGTTAAGTGGCAACTATTGCAATTCCCTCATGGGTGGTGTCCATGTAGCCCTCGTAACCTAGTTTGTTGAATCACATTGGTTCGGGGTCTAGTGTGTACCAGGATGTCTTTAAGATTTCTTCCTCTCCTGTGGGCAAATAGAGGTTTTTCTAGGTCCAGAGTACCACTCGTCAGAATACGCCAATGTTTGTTGACCAGCTTTGAGACCTGGTTGGAAATTGAGCTATATGTTGTAACACAGACTGTTCTATTTTCTGTGTTTTCTTTTGGAGTGTTATCTTCCAAAAGTGCTTACCGGTTGTTATTACGAGCCCTTTTCATTGCTTTTTTGATGACTCTATCCGGATACCTTCTATGTTTCAGTTTTTCACTCAGATCTTAGGCTTGGGATTTGTATTTCACCACGTCGCTACAGTTGCGGCGTAGACGTAGGAACTGACCGAATGGTAGATTTTCTCTTAGGTGACGTGGATGGAAACTGTCGTACCTAAGGAGGCAATTCCTAGCTGTGGGTTTAAAATGTGTTTCTGTTTTTAGAAATCTTGCCTCGTGATAGATGTTCAAATCCAGAAACACCATTGATTCATTAGACATTTGGTGGGTGAATTTCAGAAAGGCATTTTGGGTATTGAGCCACTGCATGAAATCTGTAATCGATTGACCATCCCCTTCCCAGATAACCAAGACGTCATCAATATAACGCCGCCAGGTATGGGTTTTGTTCCTAAATGGATTGCTGGGATGGAGGATCTTGGTAGCTTACAGATGGTGCACGTACAGACCCGCCAAGCTTGGCGCGAATGTGCTTCCCATACTAGTTCCGTGACGTTGCAGGTACAGGGTGCCCTCATACTCAAAAAAGTTCTTAGTGAGTGCTAAGGAAATGCACTCCATTACTACTCCTCTTGGAGTATGATAGTTCCATTGGTTGGAATGCAGCACCTCCTCAATGATTAGGAGGGTTTCATCATGTGGGAGACTGGTGTAAAGGTCTCCACATCGAGGCTCAGCAAAAATTGTGAGTCTGAGTTGAACGATTGGTTTTGTAATAGTTGGAGGACAGCTTTTGTGTCCCTTAGGCATGTGTCCGTTGCCTGAACCAGAGGCCTTAAGAAGGCATCAGCGAATTTTGATAATGGTTCTAGTATAGATGAAATACCGGACACAATGGGACGGCCAGGTGGACTTTGTAGGCTTTTATGAACCTTAGGTATTGTGTAAAAATAGGGTCTGCGAGGGTTTCTCTGTATCAGAAACTCAGACTCCTTTTTTGAGAGCCAGTTATGGGCAAGGGCTTCGTCAATCATCGCCCCTATTTGTATACGTAAGGATTCTGTCGGGTCCTCTTCGAGAATCTGGTAGTTTCTCCTGTCTGAAAGGAGTCTTCTACATTCCTGGTCGTATGCAGTGGTTGTTTGAATTACCACTGCACCGCCTTTGTCTCCTGGTTTTATGATGAGTTGTTTATTTAGCGAGAGTTCTCTTATCGCTTCGTTTTCCTGTCTGCTCATATTCTGGAATACTTTCTGGTTGGGGTTCATTTTACTGAGTTCAAGCATGACGGCCTTCTCAAAATCCAGGTCTTCAACTGGAAGTTGGTGGTCCATTGGCGTAAAAGATGACTTTGGCCTTAAACCCGTGTCAGAAGGATCCTGGGTAGGCTCTTGATTCTGAAAAAATGCTTTCAACTTGATCGTCCTTACAAAATCCTGAATCTCTTTGTGTAAGCGAAAAGTGTCCGGTTTGTTAGTGGGGACATATCCTAAGCCTTTATTGAGTACTTGGTTCTGCATGTCTGTTACAGGCCAAGGAGATATGTTGATGACTAGGTTCCTCTCTTGCTCGTTGATGCTCGATTCGCTGTCATACTCCTAGTGTGGACCCTGGGGTCTGCTTCGACCACCGGCTGCCAGGTGACATGGTTCCCCCTCCTGTTCCTGCCTCTGCGGGGTCCTGGGCCCCACGATAAAAAAGGCTGTTGGTTTTGTTGTAAACCAGTGGGGTCTTCTCCCCATTGTGGGTACATTGGTCCCATTGGTGGTGGGCCATATTGAAATTGCAGGAATTGATACTGACCTTGGAAGGGGTTAACTGCGGTGGCCCCTGGAAGCCTCTCCAGCCTCTTTGACGTGGGAATTGGGTTCTCTGCTGTCGGTAACCACCCCTTTGTTGTTTTCTGTTCTGGAAACCACCTGAGTTAGTGCTAGTAGAACTACCATCTGAGCTTACGCTGTCAGCGTCGCTCATATTTCCATTAGTCACATAATCAGCTTTCGTGTAAGGGTAAGCCCTCTCTGCAGTAAAGCGGTCTTTGTCTTTCTTTAATTTGTTAAATTTGCTTTGTTTCTAAGTAGCCTCAAAGTCAGACATTTGTTTATTAAGTACTTCCAACCCTTTCTTTAAGTCTGCTGGTGAAATGGATGCTTTTAGTTGGACCTCTAGTCTTTGAATTTCAACTTTTAATTCCTGGGATTTTCTACTGGCTGTCTGAACTATCAGTACCAGCCAGTCTCTGATACAGTGCCAGGATATCAGAGACCAGGCTTTTTTGAACACAAGATCTTCCTGAAAAATGAATGGTTAATTTTTTACTATGAGGCCCTGAGGGGCCATCTTCTTCCTTAGATATTCCCTCATGAGAAGACCATGTAAGGCAGCCCTAATCTGGACTTTCCGTAGATTTGTCAGTTCGTCCCTGTCTCCCACTGCTGGGCCTGGGTCGTTAGTGCTAAGTCCTTCAAAGGGGTTCGCGTCTGCCAAAATCCTGTCAATATCATCCTCACTGAAGGTTAGGCCGTGTTCATCCTCCATTTGGATATTGGTAAGGAGAACTACTTAAAAGGTGTTGAATGTAGTGTGTGGCGAATGTCTATAGGTGTCCAAGTAAATAGGGAGGGGCTCCCAGAGCTGCGTGCTGTCTAGAATAAGAAAATAACAAGAGGGGGGAGGGAGAGGAAGAAGTGGATTCTGTCTCCCCTAGCAATACGTATAAACAAAAAAGCAATCCACTATAGTGGTGTCGGTGATCCCTACAATGGTGGGGAGCAACCAGTGTTGTTTGAATACCCCTCACACACCAACAGGCCTCTTGGTGTCATGCTTCATCATCGGGGTCTTCGCAAACCTCTACGGGATGCGGCGTGCTACGACTCACGACTACGTAGGAGCACTAAAGGTGAACTATGTGTTGGTGTGTGTGGAATGAATATGTGTGAGTGGTGAGGTGAAAAAGTGATGGTTAAAAGATACCTGGCTCATAGGGAAAAATAACAAAATCTTTTTATTAAGTCCTTGGCTGGTATCATTAAAAAAGTGCAGGTGAGGTTGTTCTTACTGGTTAGGGTATGTCAACCTCAAAAGTGCGTCAACATGTTTCGGAGTCAAGGACTCCTTCTTCAGGACGAGGATATGCACTAGTTATCCTCACCTTACTCACATGGAAAATGTAGATGTCAAAGTGTGCTCTACAAAAAATAAATAAAGGTGAAATGTACCTATCCGTATTATAATGAATGAGTAAAGTCTGTTGCGCCCAATTGGCGTTATTCAGAACCTGTGAATGAACACAAATTACCATGAAGCATAATATCATATTAGGATAAATGTGTTCAGATAAAACTGTGTTAATACACAGGAGGGTAACGACGAACCAAAAATAAGGTCCTGGAACCCTGTAAAAAATGAAAAAAGAGAACAAGGACATACACATAGACAAAGACACACACTAATTATAGATGGTAGTCGCCATTGGATTCCATAGGATGAAAAAATGGAATGAGAAACACACAATATTCTACATATACATTGCTTACTTATGGATAAAGACTTAATAGCCTCATGAGCCAGAAGCATGGTATTGGGGGTTCTTTTTTCTGCTCAATGTAAAAACCTGTGGGATGTTAAAGAACTGAGTTTTAGGATCTCAGATACTGATTCTTAACAGAGATAAGGATATTTCAACTCTGCCCCACCAAACTCACGGTTACAGCACCGCCAGGTAGGCTGTCTTCCCCTCAACGCGGCTCCGACGATATGTCGGGTCATCCTAACCAAAAAACCTTTTTATAGTACCTGAAGATTTGTTAATTGACTCCTAATTGAAAACGGAATCAGCCCAAAGAAGGACAAAGTCCTTAGGTTCGGATCCGGTCCTGCGTACGTATGCAGGGTATGTCCGATTTGAAAGCGCACGCGCGAAAGAATGGCCCAGGTAAAAAGGCGCACGCGCGAAAAAGGTAGTGTCTGCGTCTAGTGCTGGCGCTCTAAGAGAGCAAGGTGGATGCCTGCTAATAAGAAACCCCACGTTTATTTGCCAGAATAACAATCATCCCCCTTAATCTCAGAGATCTCACGGCTATATTTATATAAATATCTAAGAAACTTCTCTCATTCCTTGAGATTGACCCGTTTAGAAACAGCCCAGGATCCCTACTAAGACCGGGACTTGCTCTTTCCATGCATACGTTATCAGCAGGCATCCACCTTGCTCTCTTAGAGCGCCAGCGCTAGACGCAGACACTACCTTTTTCGCGCATGCGCCTTTTTAACTGGGCCATTCTTTTGCGCATGCGCTTTCGAATCGGACACACTCTGCATACGTACGCAGGACCGGATCCGAACCTAAGGACTATGTCCTTCTTTGGGCTGATTCCGTTTTCAATTAGGAGTCAATTAACAAATCTTCAGGTACTATAAAAGGGTTTTTTGGTTAGGATTACCCGACATATCGTCGGAGCCGCGTTGAGGGGAAGACAGCCTACCTGGCCGTGCTGTAACCGTGAGTTTGGTGGGGCAGAGTTGAAATATCCTTATCTCTGTTAAGAATCAGCATCTGATATCCTAAAACTCAGTCCCTTTAACATCCCACAGGTTGCTACATTGAGCAGAAAAAAGAACCCCCAATACCACGCTTCTGGCTCATGAGGCTATTAAGTCTTTATCCATAAGTAAGCAATGTATATGTAGAATATTGTGTGTTTCTCATTCCATTTTTTCATCCTATGGAATCCAATGGCGACTACCATCTATAATTAGTGTGTGTCTTCGTCTATGTGTATGTCCTTGTTCTCTTTTTTCATTTTTTACAGGGTTCCTGGACCTTATTTTTGGTTCGTCGTTACCCTCCTGTGTATTAACACAGTTTTTTCTGAACACATTTATCCTAATATGATATTATGCTTCATGGTAATATTTGTTCATTCAAAGGTTCTGAATAACGCCAATTGGGCGCAACGGACTTTACCTATTCATGATAATACGGATAGGTACATTTCAACTTTATTTATTTTTTGTAGAGCACACTTTGACATCTACATTTTCCATGTGAGTAAGGTGAGGATAACTAGTGCATATCCTCGTCCTGAAGAAGGAGTCCTTGACTCCGAAACATGTTGACGCACTTTTGAGGTTGACATACCCTAACCAGTAAGAACAGCCTCACCTGCACTTTTTTAATGATGCCAGCCGAAGACTTAATAAGAAGATTTTGTTATTTTTCCCTATGAGCGAGGTATCTTTTAACCATCACCTTTTCACCTCACCACTCACACATATTCATTCCACACACACCAACACATAGTTCACCTTTAGTGCTTCTACGTAGTCGTGAGTCGTAGCACGCCGCATCCCGTTGAGGTTTGCGAAGACCCCGATGATGAAGCATGACACCAAGGGGCCTGTTGGTGTGTGAGGGGTATTCAAACAACACTGGTTGCTCCCCACCATTGTAGGGATTACCGACACCACTATAGTGGATTCCTTTTTGTTTATACGTATTGCTAGGGGAGACAGAATCCACTTCTTCCTCTCCCTCCCCCCTCTTGTTATTTTCTTATTCTAGACAGCGCGCAGCTGTGGGAGCCCCTCCCTATTTACTTGGACACCTATAGACATTCGCCACACACTACATTCAACACCTTTTAAGTCGTTCTCCTTACCAATATCCAAATGGAGGATGAACACGGCCTAACCTTCAGTGAGGATGATATTGACAGGATTTTGGCAGAAGCGAATCCCTTTGAAGGACTTAGCACTAACGACCCAGGCCAAGCAGTGGGAGACTGGGACGAACTGACAAATCTACGGAAAGTCCAGATTGGGGCTGCCTTACATGGTCTTCTCATGAGGAAATATCTAAGGAACAAGATGGCCCCTCAGGGCCTCATAGTAAAAAATGAACCATTCATTTTTCAGGAAGATCTTGTGTTCAAAAAAGCCTGGTCTCTGATATCCTGGCACTGTACCAGAGACTGGCTGGTACTGATAGTTCAGACAGCCAGTAGAAAATCCCAGGAATTAAAAGTTGAAATTCAAAGACTAGAGGTCCAACTAAAAGCATCCATTTCACCAGCAGACTTAAAGAAAGGGTTGGAAGAACTTAATAAACAAATGTCTGACTTTAAGGCTACATTGAAACAAAGCAAATTTAACAAATTGAAGAAAGACAAAGACCGCTTTACTGCAGAGAGGGCTTACCCTTACACGAAAGCTGATTATGTGACTAATGGAAACATGAGCGACGCTGACAGCGTAAGCTCAGATGGTAGTTCTACTAGCACTAACTCAGGTGGTTTTCAGAACAGAAAACAACAAAGGGGTGGTTACAGACAGCAGAGAACCCAATTCCCATGCCAAAGAGACTGGAGAGGCTTCCAGAGCCCACCGCAGTTTAACCCCTTCCAAGGTCAGTATCAATTCCCGCAATTTCAATATGGCCCACCACCAATGGGACCAATGTACCCACAATGGGGAGAAGACCCCACTGCTTTACAACAAAACCAACAGCCTCTTTTATCGTGGGGCCCAGGACCCTGCAGAGGCAGGAACAGGAGGGGGAACAATGTCACCTGGCAGCCGGTGGTCGAAGCAGTCCCCAGGGTCCACACCAGGAGTATGACAGCGAATCGAGCGTCAACGAGCAAGAGAGGAACCTAGTCATCAACATATCTCCTTGGCCTTTAACAGACATGCAGAACCAAGTACTCAATAAAGGCTTAGGATATGTCCCCACTAACAAACTGGACACTTTTCGCTTACACAAAGAGATTCAGGACTTTGTAAGGACGATCAAGTTGAAAGCATTTTTTTCAGAATCAAGAGCCTACCCAGGATCCTTCTGACACGGGTTTAAGGCCAAAGTCATCTTTTACGCCAATGGACCACCAACTTCCAGTTGAAGTCCTGGCTTTTGAGAAGGCCGTCATGCTTGAACTCAGTAAAATGAACCCCAACCAGAAAGTATTCCAGAATATGAGCAGACAGGAAAACGAGGCGATAAGAGAACTCTCGCTAAATAAACAACTCATCATAAAACCAGCAGACAAAGGCGGTGCAGTGGTAATTCAAACAACCACTGCATACGACCAGGAATGTAGAAGACTCCTTTCAGACAGGCGAAACTACCAGATTCTCGAAGAGGACCCCACAGAATCCTTACGTATACAAATAGGGGCGATGATTGAAGAAGCCCTTGCCCATAACTGGCTCTCAAAGAAGGAGTCTGAGTTTCTGATACAGAGAAACCCTTGCAGACCCTATTTTTACACAATACCTAAGGTTCATAAAAGCCTACAAAGTCCACCTGGCCGTCCCATTGGGTCCGGTATTTCATCTATACTAGAACCATTATCAAAATTCGCTGATGCCTTCTTAAGGCCTCTGGTTCAGGCAACGGACACATACCTAAGAGACACAAAAGCTGTCCTCCAACTATTACAAAACCAATCGTTCAACTCAGACTCACAATTTTTGCTGAGCCTCGATGTGGAGAGCCTTTACACCAGTCTCCCACATGATGAAACCCTCCTAATCATTGAGGAGGTGCTGCATTCCAACCAATGGAACTATCATACTCCACGAGGAGTAGTGATGGAGTGCATTTCCTTAGCACTCACTAAGAACTTTTTTGAGTATGAGGGCACCCTGTACCTGCAACATCACGGAACGAGTATGGGAAGCACATTGGCGCCGAGCTTGGCGGGTCTGTATGTGCACCATCTGGAAGCTACCAAGATTCTCCATCCCAGCTTTCCATTTAGGAACAAAATCCATACCTGGCGGCGTTATATTGATGACGTCTTGGTTATCTGGGAAGGGGGTGGTCAATCGATTACAGATTTCATGCAGTGGCTCAACACACAAAATGCCTTTCTGAAATTCACCCACCAAATGTCTAATGAATCAATGGTTTTTCTGGATTTGAACATGTATCACGAGGCAGGGTTTCTAAAAACAGAAACACATTTTAAACCCACAGCTAGGAATTGCCTCCTTAGGTACGACAGTTTCCATCCACGTCACCTAAGAGAAAATCTACCATACGGTCAGTTCCTACGTCTACGCCGCAACTGTAGCTACGTGGTGAAATACAAATCCCAAGCCCAAGATCTGAGTAAAAAACTGAAACAGAGAAGGTATCCGGATAGAGTCATCAAAAAAGCAATGAAAAGGGCTCGTAATAACAACCAGGAAGCACTTTTGGAAGATAACACTCCAAAAGAAAACACAGAAAATAGAACAGTCTGTGTTACAATATATAGCTCAATTTCCAACCAGGTCTCAAAACTGGTCAACAAACATTGGCGGATTCTGACGAGTGGTACTCTGGACCTAGAAAAACCTCTATTTGCCCACAGGAGAGGAAGAAATCTTAAAGACATCCTGGTACACACTAGACCTGGAACCAATGTGATTCAACAAACTAGGTTACGAGGGCTACATGGACACCACCCATGTGGGAATTGCAATAGTTGCCACTTAACTGAGAAGAGCTTGACTCTCACTTTTCGAAATGGCACCAAGTGGGAACAAAGAGCTTTTACGAATTGCAACAGCAGGAATATTGTCTACCTCATCACTTGCCCATGTGGCAAGGAATACGTGGGCATGACAACACGAGCTGTGAAAACAAGAATAAACGAGCATAAAAGCAATGTAAGATGTGAAAAATTGACAACCAAAATGACAGCACATTTCTTGGAGGCCCAACACTGTGTAAATGAGATACACTGGACTGTGATTGAGCAACTTCCATCTGATGTGGGTCTTTTTGAAGGTGGGTGTTCCATCTGGGCACGGACACCACCGGTTTAAATGACTCCATTCCATGGAGCCAACTGCGATGATAGACTATATCTGCTGATACACACTCCTTGAGAAACAGTATTATGGCTCTACCCTCATAGTATCGAAAATGACCATGATTACCCACCAAAAAACATCTTTTTCGTTTTTTTATTTTTTAAATATTTTTTTATTTTCTCATTTTAATCTTCATTGGTGTTTACTAAAAGAATAACCATCATCCCCCATAGTTTGGTTATCAGAGATCACACTGTGTGTGTCTTTACTTACATATGTACCTAATAAGAAACCCCACATTTATTTGCCAGAATAACAATCATCCCCCTTAATCTCAGAGATCTCACGGCTATATTTATATAAATATCTAAGAAACTTCTCTCATTCCTTGAGATTGACCCGTTTAGAAACATCCCAGGATCCCTACTAGGACCGGGACTTTCTCTTTCCATGCATACGTATCAGCAGGCATCCACCTTGCTCTCTTAGAGCGCCAGCGCTAGACGCAGACACTACCTTTTTCGCGCATGCGCCTTGTTAACTGTGCCATTCTTTCGCGCATGCGCTTTCGAATCGGACACACCCTGCATACGTACGCAGGACCGGATCCGAAACTAAGGACTATGTCCTTCTTTGGGCTGATTCCATTTTCAATTAGGAGTCAATTAACAAATCTTCAGGTACTATAAAAGGGTTTTTTGGTTAGGATGACCCGACATATCGTCGGAGCCGTGTTGAGGGGAAGACAGCCTACCTGGCCGTGCTGTAACCGTGAGTTTGGTGGGGCAGAGTTGAAATATCCTTATCTCTGTTAAGAATCAGCATCTCAGATCCTAAAATTCAGTCCTTTTAACATCCCACAGGTTGCTACATTGAGCAGAAAAAAGAACCCCCAATACCACGCTTCTGGCTCATGAGGCTATTAAGTCTTTATTCATAAGTAAGCAATGTATATGTAGAATATTGTGTGTTTCTCATTCCATTTTTTCATCCTATGGAATCCAATGGGGACTACCATCTATAATTAGTGTTTGTCTTTGTCTATGTGTATGTCCTTGTTTTCTTTTTTTCATTTTTTACAGGGTTCCTGGACCTTATTTTTGGTTCGTCGTTACCCTCCTGTGGATTAACACAGTTTTTTCTGAACACATTTATCCTAATATGATATTATGCTTCATGGTAATTTGTGTTCATTCACAGGTTCTGAATAACGCCAATTGGGCGCAACAGACTTTACTCATTCATTATAATACGGATAGGTACATTTCACCTTTATTTATTTTTTGTAGAGCACACTTTGACATCTACATTTTCCATGTGAGTAAGGTGAGGAAAACTAGTGCATATCCTCGTCCTGAAGAAGGAGTCCTTGACTCCGAAACATGTTGACGCACTTTTGAGGTTGACATATCCTAACCAGTAAGAACAACCTCACCTGCACTTTTTTAATGATACCAGCCGAGGACTTAATAAAAAGATTTTGTTATTTTTCCCTATGAGCCAGGTATCTTTTAACCATCACTTTTTCACCTCACCACTCACACATATTCATTCCACACACACCAACACATAGTTCACCTTTAGTGCTCCTACGTAGTCGTGAGTCGTAGCACGCCGCATCCCGTAGAGGTTTGCGAAGACCCCGATGATGAAGCATGACACCAAGGGGCCTGTTGGTGTGTGAGGGGTATTCAAACAACACTGGTTGCTCCCCACCATTGTAGGGATCAGCGACACCACTATAGTGGATTCCTTTTTGTTTATACGTATTACTAGGGGAGACAGAATCCACTTCTTCCTCTCCCTCCCCCCTCTTGTTAGTTTCTTCTTCTTCTGCTTGTATTTGACTCTGAAAGATATTTTTTCATTTTCTTTGCTAGCTTTAAAATGAAGGCCAGTAAAACAGAACATAAAATGTATGTAACTTCGGTCTCTCTGGGGGCAGAAAGGCAAGGCAATGCATAATAATAAATATTAATTTACTGCTGCCCTGTACTACTATTCCTACTCATCAAGTAAGTCATTATGCATGCATTTGCTTTTTCACCCTTAACAGATTTATGATGGTCAGCTGCCAAGATTGTGTGTTGTCCATGTGTAGTGTTTGTCTTCATCCAACCTTTCGCCAACACCCCTTCCCAACCAGTCATCCAACCCTTGCCCTCTTCCCCATTCAATCAATCAATCAATAAAGTTTTTATTGCACAATTATTTAAAATCATTGCAATATGCAAGAATACAAAAAACGGTAGTAAAAACATTCGAGACTGTTAAAAACTAAAACAGTGAATGGGTAGGAAGGGAAAGTAAAAAGACAAGGAAAGTCAAAAATCGATTACTTGCCGGGAATTAAATTCAGGCATTGCACAGAGGGAAAAGTCATGGAATTAATTTCGGTAATGAATTTGACAAAGCGGGTCGCCATTTGAGGCGAATCCCCCCTCATGCATTCCTCGAGTGCTTCTTGGCATGTCCTGATACCTAGAAGGAGCCAAATTGGTCTCAGCCAGAATATTCTTTGTGGCCGCAATTGAGGCTGTGTGATTTATATTAAGGTGTGACTAAATTAAATTTACATCAATATTGATCACACACTTGCTCGGGCAGATGTGGCTAAACCAATACTAACTCAAGGCAGGGAAAACATCTTCTTCTTCATAAGGTGCAGTAAAAGTTAGGAAAATATAATTATTCATTTTAACCTCAGGAGGACCTACTGGGGCCAGCAGCAGAGCCCTCTGTAGAGGAGGGATCCTGGCCCTGAGCGGCATCTCCAGCTTCTGCCTCAGACCCTGTAGTCTTCTTCACCCTGGATGCTGATCTTGTAAGATATAATAAAAAAGACAAACATTGATTGGTGTGAAACACATCAAATATTTTTTAAAAGGTTCTAAAAAGATTTATTGACAGGAAACGACAATTGCAATAAAATTGACCTATCTAATCTGATCGACTAAAAGTATTGCAATCACGGACCATCTAGTTATGTTATTTATTAATCCAGTGTTTCATTCCGATTCCAGGATCCTAAGCCTAGGTACCACCTAGCCCACCTATTCTAAAGACATTGGAATGAATTGGCAAAAATGATCTTTGCTTCTTCTAAGTTCTGATCTCATTCACAATCATCAATACATCAACACGCTTTGATTTGCCAATTGTTCAGTACATCTGCATTCCCATTTATTTTGTCCTAAAAAATGCATAGATGGACGTTTAGGACTGGACTCAGAAGCACGTGACGGAGGACGCTAGAAAATAACCAACTAATACTAAGTAACTAACTATAATACCTACGTACCACCACTATCTTAGTGACAGGACAAAGGAAAGGAGTCTCTCTACAGCATTACCTAACTTAAGTTTTCTAACCTCTCTTACGTAATCAGCCCTAGCGATCGCAAAGTTGCAAACAAGTAAGATTAGTAGCGCCGAGTACCTGTCTAGAAGAATAACAATCACATAATATAAGATTTTAAAATGTAACTTGCCTGTATGTAATCAGTAGCAGCCTTCTTGCTATTTGGGAAAAAAATTATATTTGTAATAACACAGAACAGAACACACAATAGTAATATATTCAGCTACTCACCAAGTCCCACGACCTCAACACCTATCAGGTCCAGCAGGTCCTGCTCCCGGTCCAGGATGTCGGACCACCGGTGAGCCTGCTGGTTGTGGGTGCGCCAGACCTCAGAGCAGCGAAACACTGCCCGGGGCACCCTCGCCCACTGGCGGTGACATTCTTGGATCCAATAGACAGAACCCGGCCTGCTGCCAGCAGCCAAGGTTAAGGGGAGGTGGCCCTGTACAAATAAAACAAGGGCGGCCATCTCCACCTCAAAGAACAGGGCCCGGGCCCGCACCCCTTCCGGGCGCCATTTTCAGCAAGGAAAGCGGCTCCTGGTTGCACTACCCTTAGCCTTAGGCTTCGCCATGGTTCTGGGGGGTGGGGGGGTGGAAAAGAAAATGTAGAAGTAAAAAATAAAGTCAGGAGAAGAAGTAGGGAAGAAAAAAAATAAAAAGCAAGTAATAAAAAAACAGTACAAAAACGCAGTAAAAGTTGAAATAAAATGCAAAATATACACTTAGGGAGAGAGACGGATAGATAATAAATTAAAAAGATCTGAAATAAAGTGTAAGAAACAAAGGATTGAAAAGATTGGAGAGGGGTGAAAACCGGCTCCAGAACCATACAAAGAGAAGAAAAGCAAGATGGCCGTGCCCATTGCGACCGCGTGGTGAAGTTTGCATAATATTTCTCCCCAAACATGCAATCCGCGTTGCCAAGGGTCAGAAACCTCTTGCAAGCAATGCGTGAGTATTTGGAACAAACAACTCTGCATGCTCACAGAATCGCATAGTGTTGCATAGTATTTTTACCGCATCATGGAGGTTCGCGTAGCACGGCTACGCAAACTCCACCCAGGCTTACTGTAAAAATGCACCCTTAATTGCACCATGTCTATTCTGATGCAACTACATTGCTCAGCATGACAGTGTTCAAAACTGAACCACTGTGTTTCTTGACAGCTCCAATTTAGAATTGTACAAATATCCTCCTTTATTAAAGATTCAGATATGTTTTTCACACCATAAACATGGGTCAAAGTAACATTCTCCAGATATCGTGTGGATGACTTCAGCAAGCCATAAAGATTTTCATAGGGTGAACAAAGCAAACACAAGGAGATGATGGACGGAGTGCTGAAACTTTTCAGACACTCACCCCCAGTCAACGATCTGGATTGAATCCATCATAGCTCTGTAGCTCACTTTGCCACCCCAGTTCAGACCCAGCAATATGAAAATCAGTCTTGATCCTGTTGCTAATGGGAACAGTCCAGCTGGAATGTCCAAGTCAGGTCTTCCCTAGACTGGAAACAAGCATCACAGGAGCAGTTTTGGGGTAACACCCCTCATCTGTCAGGCTAGATTGAATCCAGTGGCAAAGTGAGCAAGGGACCCACGTCGTTCATAGTGACCACATTGGGGAGAAGCAATGAATATGGAAGATACATATATGCAGCCGTGAGGGACTGATTACAGCAGTGAACAGCCAGAAAGCTAATACACAGAGGGCTAGCAAGAGCTTAAGGGCAGATATATATAGGACTGTGGGCTATTATTAGTTTGGGGTATTCACCCTCAGCTAATACTAATAAGACAATCACTAAGAGGTCATTAAATTAATCCTTGCTCAACTCTTGGTTGCTTATCAAATGAGGCATCGGGCTTAACCTGCGAGACAGATATTTGCATTCAATACTACCAACATAGTAAATAGGTAAAGACACTACTATAAAAACTCTCCCTCACGACCCATTTATTTTAAGGATTCATATCATGAATTCCAACCGGGGCACTGACAAATACAAAAAAAACATTTGTTTTATTTACTTCCTCATTTCACTTTATTTCTTTATCTATTTTTGTGTCATTATTTTCTTAATTTTTCCTTTTACATTCACTTTGACCAAGTCTAGTACTCTCCTACTGAATGTAGCGAAACCAACTGTTGTTATCAGATAACCAACTAAAACGTGCAACTCGTGCAGAAGGAGTGTGATGGATGAATAGTGTGTGTGTGCAGTATGTATGTATGTTGATAGTTGCATGTTGTCTCTACCCAGATGTACATAAAGTCTAGTAGGTGTGTATACTACATAGCAAAATATATCTTTTTGTAAAACTGTTTAATTATTTAAAAAAAACTTTGTTTGTATGTACCATAAAAATCTTTTTAAAGAAAGAAAGCTTTCTTGTATTTGTCAGTGCCTCGGTTGGAATTCATGATATGAATCCTTAAAATAAATGGGTCATGAGGGAGAGTTCTTATAGTACTGTTTTTTGCTTTCCCCTCTTCTCCCTGACCCACAAATTAATTGCTTCAGAGGGGGTCCCTATTGTTCCTTTACAATAAGTAAAGACACAACACAATCCAACACCAATTTACACAAATAGGATATTTCTTTTTCTTTTGAACAACAGCAGAATTAAAATAATCCAATGTAGGGAATGGAAATATGAATTTTTAAAGATTAAATCAAAAAGTGTGTATTCTAGCACCAAAAAGCTTAAAGCTCAACTCACGGCTATCTGGTCACGCTAGTTAAGGAGAAAGTCAAAGTTGTAGGCCTACCACAATTAAGTGTGAGTCAGATAAGCAGGGGGCCAGATCCCGGTCAAAAGATTACCTTTGGACTTTGAGGTAGAGTTCGATTCACCAACAGTGGCCTTCTCCAGCGCATTGCCTTGATGATCCTCTGGAAGTCTTTTCTCTTGATGTCAGTGACAAGGAGATCTGGAGCTTTCAGCAAAACAAATCAGTGGGTTGAGGCCGATTTGCAAGTTAATGATGGTGGTTTGACTCTCAACGTTGAGTCAGTCTCCTCCTGGCACTTTTCTACAAAACTTCGCAGAAAGTTTCCAAACTTCGAATTCTTGCAGTTCTTTCATTCCTTTGGGAAAAGCCAGGGTCCAGTAGAACAAACCAAGTGTTCAGAGACTCTGGACTGGCTCTTGGTGGCTAAGACTCAATTTTCCACAGTGCACCCGGACAATTCAGGAAAAATACAGTTGCAACTGGTGAGTTGGGTTGATACTCTCTTTGGCTCAGCATTTGGATTCTTTCACCTTTATTTTACCAGATGCATATCAGGGAATCCATTCCTTTTCCTTTGAGTCAGGCACTGTCCCTTCCTTGAGTAGCCTTGTGAGTGCAGCTGATGTATGCCTTCTGAGTCCAAGCCTTCAGTGGTGCAGTCCAAGATTCCATCAGGGCAGTTCTTCTTTTGATGTTCCAGGCAGTGACTTAAGGAGCACATGCAGCTCTCCCCTTTTTTATCTTACATTCTGGGCTGGCAGTAGTGGAGGACACCACAATCAATAGGATAAAGTTACCTTCCTCTGCTATGACCACTTCCTGAAAAGTGTGGCACATTTTTGACACTGAATGCAATGCTCTTCCACATACCGAAATGGAGACATTCTCTCCTAGGTGCTTGTGTCTGTGTAACTCAAATCAGAAATACGGCTAACATCTGATTACACTCCCCTTCCAGTCCCTCTCCTAATCTTATAAGGGGGTTTGTATCTGGCTGGGGATCAAGAAAGTGGGGGGCTGGCATGGGTCCTGCAACGTTCGATCGCCTGCCTTTGAAATCCAGCTTATCTCCCCATCCCCTTCCTCTCTCTTGCTTCTCCTGAAAGTAAGTCTCCTCCCACCAAATGTCTGTATTGTTTCAGCCACAGGCTTCCTCACACCTACTCATGTAGCAGCTTGGCTCAGGATGTAAAAGTCTGACCCATCAGAAGAGGCTGCTACAGGACTGCTTTGGGTAACTTCAGAATACTAATTTCTAAAACGACTTTCCTGTAACAGTTCTAACAAATCAGACCTTGGCAAATTTAATAGAGCCTTCCCATGTTAGCCTATGGAGCTAGCAGCTCTACAGTTGGAAAAAATATTTTGACTGTTTTTCCCTACCAGGGCATATAAAACATATATGTATTGTCCCTACTTTTTATAACAATGCACCCTGCCCTTGGGTCACCTAGAGCAGACATTAGGGGTGATTTGAACATAATAAAAAGGTAGTTTTGTACTTTGGAATTACTTTTCATTTCAAAGTCAAATTTAGACATCATTTTATTTGAAACCCAGCTTGCAATGCAGGCCTGGCTCAAAAATGATATCAGTTTCCACAGTAGTGCTCACTTAAGTGCATTACATCCACTGGGGTCTTTAAACTTCCATTCCCAACCATATACTAGGGACTTGCAAAGTAGATTGTCTTTGCCAATTAGAAATATACCAATTACCATACACCTTTAGAAAACTGAGCAGTGTCTGGTTAGTAGAGCCCAGGGCACTTTCAGAAATAGCAACCAACAGCATCAAGATCAAATGAGGGGGATCATGGCAAAAAAGTATGACTTTCCTATAATGTAGGAATATCTGGTTGCAAAATACTGGCTGGAAAATTAAACCTGTATTTTTCAATCAGGAAAGATTTTTAAGAACTAAGCTAGGTACCAATAGGATGGTTCTTAAAAATCAGATTCTTACTGGGTTGCTATCGGAACTACCTCATAAATATCTATGACAAAGGTCGCATATTTCAAATTGAGATTGGAGGCCATTACATGGATTGTGGCCATCTGGGGCCAGCAGACCACCATGTCTGTGATTTTCTTTAAAAAAAAAGGGAATGGTCCATTGCTTACTCTTCAACAAACTTGTCCTTTACGCTCACGCCAGGGTAGAGGACCTAAGGGGACCTCTTCGGTTTTGCAAAAGCATTACCAACTAGCTAGAAATTGGGTCTCTAGTTGGCAAAGGTCTGCGCCTTGACCAAGCAGGGACCAAATGTCTAATAAAAGTAAGTCACAACACAATCCTAATTATCCTGGGCTTAACTACTGGTAGCTTGGCACAGAGCAGGCAGACTTAATTTAGAAGGTAATGTGTAATGTATTTGTGCAATAACTCATACAACAACACAGTAAATACACCACAACAAGACTCCACAACAATATAGACAGCAAAACTGCAGGAACTATGTTGTGTCCCTGAAAATTCAAAAACTGGAGGCAAGCTTAACAAGCCCTTGGATATCTTTTTGGAGAGAAGGCAGACTTCAGCTTTTCTACGGCAGAGTCAAAGAGCAGCATGGCAACAAGCAGGCAGCAGTGCTTCTAGGAAAGCAGTCCAGCTGAGTCCTATGAGCAGCACTGTAGTTCTGACAGAGATTTGGTGTAGGTCCAGTAGGGTCTGGTTTGGTAGGGTCAGACCTAGTACTTATACCCAAATATGCCTTCGATGTGGAGGAAATTTCAAAGATTGGTTTTGAGGTGGATGGGTACCCCTTTGAAAACAGTCCTTCTGCCAGACTATCAATGGGGATCGCCAGCCATTTGTGTGGAGTCAGGTCATGATTTTTTGATGTCCCAGTGTGAACTCCTTTTCCTTCCGTCTGCCCAGGCTGGCCATGAGTATGAAGATTGATGCAGATGGGTGCAGCCAACCCTGGACCGTCTGTGTTTACTGTTGTCTGGGAGGAATGCATGAATGGTAACTGTCACAGCATCCAAATGTGTATTGGATGTATTGGATGTGTATTGGAGACAGGCTGGGTACTGAGAGCAAAGTTAAGAGCAAAAAAATGCCCATCCTCTAAAAGTGCATGTCTGCTTAGGATTGTAGAATTCAACCTCACCAGCAAAGCGCATTTATCACCACTATTCCATCAATACCAAACATGATAAACCTACACTCCTGGGGTCAGGAATCGTCACTTAGAAGTATATAAGGGAATTCCCAATGTTTAGTTTTGAGGGGAGTTCGCCTCACAGTAGTGAAAAATTAAATAAGCTGCCTTTCACTACCAGGATATGTAAATCATAAAATTACAGGTCCTACCTTTAATTTAAATAGCACCCTGACCTTTGGGTTACCAAGGACCTTCCTTATCGGTGATTTATATGTAATAAAAGGGGATTTTAAGGCTTAACAAGTAGCTTTAAATGCCAAGTTGAAGCAGCAGTAAACTGCACACACACATACACACACAACAGTGGCAAGTGGCAAGTGGGTTACTTATGTGGGTGGCACAAGCAGTGATGTGGACCCACTATTAGCTTTTGATTTACAGGTCCAGGGTACATGTGTTGCACTTTACTAGGGACATATACGTACATTTAATATGCTGATTGGATATGAGCCAATGTTACCATGTTGTAGGGAGAAAGCACAGTAGCACTGGTTAGCAGTGGTAAAGTGCGCTGAGTCCTAAAGCCAGCATAAACAAGATCTGAAAGTGAGGCGGAAGGCAAACAAATTGGGGTGACTTTTCACAGAGGGCCATATATATATATATATATATATATGTCATTCCAAATGCCCAAAAGCTTTGCAGGACGCACTCAGCAGCCAGCCTTCCTTTCGGCGTACCTGTGACAGCTGGTCCCACACCCGGATTGTTTTTCATATGCCTTACGCGTTTCGAGACTTCGTGTCTCTCATCAGAGGCAGCTTCCACAATTGAGTTTGTAAGATGTTCCTTTTAATTGTTCACATTCATGCGTCACAAAAATGTTCACGCCCACTCAGGTTGCGTATATCATGAAATTTGCATGCTGGTAATTGTAGTCCAGAGGAACACCGCATTATTTTACCTTTAGTAGGTTCCTACTCACATTGTGTTGATAAAAGCTTGTGTTTCCTTAGTAGGATTCGGAGTGTTTTGGCCAGTAAATTTATGTCAGACTCGCTGCGCTGGTCAGGTTTGAACATGGTTTCAACTGCAGCCTCTTAAGGTCTCAAGATGGTGCGTCTTGCCACGACGAGGGCCGCCGTGTAATTTATGTCATTCCAAATGCCCAAAAGCTTTGCAGGACGCACTCAGCAGCCAGCCTTCCTTTCGGCGTACCTGTGACAGCTGGTCCCACACCCGGATTGTTTTTCATATGCCTTACGCGTTTCGAGACTTCGTGTCTCTCATCAGAGGCAGCTTCCACAATTGAGTTTGTAAGATGTTCCTTTTAATTGTTCACATTCATGCGTCACAAAAATGTTCACGCCCACTCAGGTTGCGTATATCATGAAATTTGCATGCTGGTAATTGTAGTCCAGAGGAACACCGCATTATTTTACCTTTAGTAGGTTCCTACTCACATTGTGTTGATAAAAGCTTGTGTTTCCTTAGTAGGATTCGGAGTGTTTTGGCCAGTAAATTTATGTCAGACTCGCTGCGCTGGTCAGGTTTGAACATGGTTTCAACTGCAGCCTCTTAAGGTCTCAAGATGGTGCGTCTTGCCACGACGAGGGCCGCCGTGTAATTTATGTCATTCCAAATGCCCAAAAGCTTTGCAGGACGCACTCAGCAGCCAGCCTTCCTTTCGGCGTACCTGTGACAGCTGGTCCCACACCCGGATTGTTTTTCATATGCCTTACGCGTTTCGAGACTTCGTGTCTCTCATCAGAGGCAGCTTCCACAATTGAGTTTGTAAGATGTTCCTTTTAATTGTTCACATTCATGCGTCACAAAAATGTTCACGCCCACTCAGGTTGCGTATATCATGAAATTTGCATGCTGGTAATTGTAGTCCAGAGGAACACCGCATTATTTTACCTTTAGTAGGTTCCTACTCACATTGTGTTGATAAAAGCTTGTGTTTCCTTAGTAGGATTCGGAGTGTTTTGGCCAGTAAATTTATGTCAGATTCGCTGCGCTGGTCAGGTTTGAACATGGTTTCAACTGCAGCCTCTTAAGGTCTCAAGATGGTGCGTCTTGCCACGACGAGGGCCGCCGTGTAATTTATGTCATTCCAAATGTCCAAAAGCTTTGCAGGACGCACTCAGCAGCCAGCCTTCCTTTCGGCGTACCTTTGACAGCTGGTCCCACACCCGGATTGTTTTTCATATGCCTTACGCGTTTCGAGACTTCGTGTCTCTCATCAGAGGCAGCTTCCACAATTGAGTTTGTAAGATGTTCCTTTTAATTGTTCACATTCATGCGTCACAAAAATGTTCACGCCCACTCAGGTTGCGTATATCATGAAATTTGCATGCTGGTAATTGTAGTCCAGAGGAACACCGCATTATTTTACCTTTAGTAGGTTCCTACTCACATTGTGTTGATAAAAGCTTGTGTTTCCTTAGTAGGATTCGGAGTGTTTTGGCCAGTAAATTTATGTCAGACTCGCTGCGCTGGTCAGGTTTGAACATGGTTTCAACTGCAGCCTCTTAAGGTCTCAAGATGGTGCGTCTTGCCACGACGAGGGCCGCCGTGTAATTTATGTCATTACAAATGCCCAAAAGCTTTGCAGGACGCACTCAGCAGCCAGCCTGGCTGCTGAGTGCGT
Organism: Lissotriton helveticus; assembly: GCF_964261635.1. NCBI lineage: Eukaryota > Metazoa > Chordata > Amphibia > Caudata > Salamandridae > Lissotriton > Lissotriton helveticus. The sequence goes on from NC_136063.1 coordinate 1,772,712,748, forward strand.
CCTGCAAAGCTTTTGGGCAATTGGAATGACATATATATATATATATATATATATATATATATATATATATATATATATTTATATATATGTATGTCAGTCGCCAGTAGGTGGTTATAGTTAGGACCTTTTGTCTATTCAAAAAGCATGTTTTCTTTTGCCAATATCTTTGGCGCTGTTTGACGAATCTTAGCAAAATTTTCAAAACTAATGGTTCACTCAGGTCAGCTCCTGTCTTGAAAGTTTGGGGGTGATTCTTCAAGTTGGAGATGAAGAAACAATTCGAAACGCGTAATGTAGAGCGTTGGAACTGCTTTATTTTTCTTGCAAGCCGTCTGCTTTGTACTGAAGATTGAAGGTTTGGAGGTTGAACCTTACCTGTGCTTCGAGTGATTCCTGCATTGTGGTAACCTCTGAGCTTGTATCTGTAAGCGGCAGCCCCGCCGCTGGGAATGCACCACCCTTGGAAGACAAGGGGCCACGAGAGACTTTGATCCGACGTCCCTCTCAGTGGAGCTACAGGTGGGGATAAAAAGCAACCGGCGAGCGAGGAACTCATGCAGAGCCTCAATAGCAGGAAATAATTGCACCGATACACGGAGTAATAGGAGGACTCATACTCCCATAAGGCATCAAACATGGAACCCATTTGGGCGGCTCATATAAGCGCATGACATAGAGCAATCACATTATGGGGGAGTGTCCGCAAATGCGAATCTTCAACACAAACCTCTGATGAAGAAACAATTCGAAACGCGTAGGGTAGAGCGTTGGAACTGCTTTAGTTTTTCTTGCAAGCCGTCTGCTTTGTACTGAAGATTAAAGGTTTGGAGGTTGAACCTTACCTGTGATTCCTGCATTGTGGTAACCTCGGAGCTTGTATCTTTAAGCGGCAGCCCCGCCGCTGGGAATGCACCACCCTTGGAAGACAAGGGGCCACGAGAGACTTTGATCCGACGTCCCTCTCAGTGGAGCTACAGGTGTGGATAAAAAGCAACCGGGGAGCGAGGGGCTCATGCAGAGCCTCAATAGCAGGAAATAATTGCACTGATACACAGAGTAATAAGAGGACTCATACTCCCATAAGGCATAAAACATGGAACCCATTTGGGCGGCTCATATAAGGGCGTGACATAGAGCAATCACATTATGGGGGAGTGTCCGCAAATGCGAATCTTCAATGCAAACCTCTGATGAAGAAACAATTCGAAACGCGTAAGGTAGAGCGTTGGAACTGCTTTATTTTTCTTGCAAGCCGTCTGCTTTGTACTGAAGATTAAAGGTTTGGAGGTTGAACCTTACCTGTGGTTCGAGTGATTCCTGCATTGTGGTAACCTCGGAGCTTGTATATATATATATATATATATATATATATATATATATATATATATATATATATATATATAGTTAGCAATTATAATCTCTTCTTTTTTATTTTTATTTCCATTTGATTTCTTTATTTACCCATCCCTAAAAATCCCTTATCACCCTATAGCTCTACCCATCCTTAAACCCTAAAAAATACCCCTCCCACCCTACACTCCTACCCAAGCCTAAACCCTACTGATACCATTCCCACTCTTTACTACTACCCACCCCTAAACCTTAAAAACACTCTTACCAGTATATACTCCTATGTACCCCTAACCATTTTATTTCATTTAGGAAGTTTTATATAGCGCTAGTATGACCGGAAGGTATCGGAGCTCTTCACAACAAATACAGAGCAGTGCAAAAGAAAGCAAACATAATACAGTAAAGCAAGACATTCAGGATATGAATCGTAGTAAAGAGGATGATGACGAGTTCCGTTACAGGGTCTTGGCAAACCGCATCGGAGAGAGCAGCAATGTTACTTTAAACACTCCGAGCTGCTCCAATCTGTTAGATAGGGAGCGGTCGAGGAAAAGGATTTTGAGCTGGCTTTCGAATTTAGTAAGGAAGGAATAGTTCTGGTGTGGGGGGGATAGAGTTCTATATTTTGGGTGCATTTCCGGCAAAGGACCTGTCCGCGTTTCTTTGTTTTTGAGCTTTTAGCGGGATAAGAAGTAGGGTATTAGAGCTTCTGAAGTTCCTGTTCTGACCTGCTTTTCTGAGTTTGGATGCCAGATATACGGGTTTGCCTGTGTGAAGGGCTTTGTGGGTGAGGCAGGCTGTTCTAAAGTTCGCCCGCATTTCTATTGGTAGCCACTTGAGTTATTTTGGTGCCGGAGAGATGTGATCAAATTTCTTTATTCCAGTGACCATTCTGGCGGCCGCATTGAGGGTTGTTTTCAGAGGAGCAAGATAAGTTTTGGCTATTCCTAAGAGGATTGTGTTTCCATAGTCCATTCGTGACAGCACCAATGCTTGGGTGGCTTATTTGAAATCTTTGGATGGAATGAAAGGTTTTATTTTGTTTAGTAGCTTCAAGTTAAGGAAAGCGCTCTTCGCCAAGATCTTAATGTATTTGCTCAAGTCCAGTTTGAAGTCTAGTGTGATGCCTAATGATTTAACGGAGTCAGTCAGGGTGAGGTTCCCATTGAGCGCATCGATATCTTTTAACCACTCAACCATTTGTGGGTTCTCTTCTTTGTTTGAGATGAGGAGTAGTTCGTTTTTGTCCAAGTTCAGCTTTAAATGGTTGCTTGACAGCCAAAGTTGTACTTCCTTTAGTGTTTCATTGAGTCTATGAATATCTTAAGAAGAGGAGATTTCCAAGTAGAGTTGGGTATCATCTGCGTAGAGGAGGAAGGGGATGTAAGCTTCTCTGAGTAGGGAGGTGAGATTTTCCATGTGAAGAGTTGAGGGGAGAGCACTGATCTTTGGGGAACTCCCCTCTTGACTGGGTAAAGGTTGGATTCAAAGCTTCTGATTTTGATTCTTTGGGAGCGGTTGTGCAAGAATGAGGAGAACCAGTTGAGGACCACGTCGTCTAGTAAGGCCCTTTCTTCGAGAGCTTTGAGGAGAAGATTGTGATCAATAGTGTCGAATGCCGCCGATAGGTCTAGGAGAATGAGGAGGCAACATTTGTCTAAGTCCAGTGATTTGTGTATGTCATCAATTACGTTGAGAATTGCGGTTTCCGTGCTGCATCCTTTTCTGAATCGCGACTGATGTGAGTCGAGGAGGTTGGTATTGTCCAAGTGCTGAGTTAGTTAGTGGAGTACACATCTTTCTAGGATTTTGTAAAGAAGAGGAAGGTTAGAGACGGGTCTGAAGTTGTTTAAGTCATTTATGTCCAGGCCTGTTTTTTTTAGTAGTGGGGTGACTTGTCCCACTTTCAGACAGTCTGGGACGATTCCGGTTTTTAGGGAGCTGTTAATAATCCTGCACCACAGTGGGGCTAGGGAGAGTTTCAGTTTTTTGGTGAGTTGAGCCAGAAGGGGGTCATGGGTGTGAGATGAAGGTTTAGATGTGGATATAAGTTTGGCTATCTCTTCTTCTAGAATGGGCTAGAAGAGTGACCAGGGTTTAGTAGTGGGAGGGGGAGTGCTACCAAGCACCCCACCCTGGCTGCTATGGGGAGGGGAAGAGCAGTTGGTGACCAGAGAGCGCTTGATCTTGGAGATCGTATCATTGAAGAAGTTGGCGAAGTTGTCTCATCGTTCTTTGGAGGCCTGCCCCAGGGAAGTATCCGGTTTGGAGGTTTGCTGTCTAATGATACTGAAGTGCTCCTTGCGTCTATTTTTAGCGCTATCCAGAGCAGAGCGGAAATACATAGATTTTTTGTTCTTGATGCGATTGTTGTATTTCTTTCAGGTAGTTCTGAGTGTTTCTCGATGGCAGGTAGTGGGCAAGCGCCTCCAGTGTCTTTCTGCATCTCTTAGTTGTTTCCTTTCTTCATTAGTGTCAGAGTCGAACCAAGATCTGGACGGAATGACTCGATTTTTTCTTAGTTTCAAGGGTGCTAGTTGGTCAAGAAGGATTACCATATTCGTGTTATAGGTGAGGTCAGTTGTGGAGAGAGCTATGTCGCTGGGTAGGGGCAACTTTAGTCTATCTTCCATGGCGTCCAGGGGGATCTGGGTGAGCTTTCTGGACCATTTGGGGGGTCTTGAACAGGAGGCAGGGATAGGACTCTTTGGTTGATGTGGAATAAGATCATGTGATGATCCGACCAGTCCACTGGGAGAATGTTGTCGATCGTAATTGCGTCTTGGTGGGCAATGATGGCATCCAAGGTCGGTCCTTTGTTGTGAGTTTCTTCAGAGCAGTGTTGGGGAAGGTTACTGTTACAAAGGAGAGTATTGAGAGATTGAATTAGTGTGTTGTTGGCCTCGTTCCAGCGTAAGTTGAGATCACACAGGATTATGTAGTTAGTGTCCTTGAGTGTGCAGTGGGCAATCAAGTCAGATAGATGTTCACCAAAATTGGGGGAGCTGCCAGGTGGGTGACAGAGAAGGTGACCAACTAAAGGGCTGTTATTCTTAGTCTTGATGGTGACAGATATACTTTCAAAGGAGCTATATTTGCATGAGTCCATTACAGTGATGTCAATGTCATCTTTATGGATGATGGCTACACCTCCCCTGCTTGATCTTTTCTATCTTTGTTGATGATGGTGAAACCTGGGGACACCAGCATGTCTATACAAGGTGGGGAGATCTCATTTAACCATGTCTCTGCGATGAATGAAATGTCTAAGTCCTGAGAGAGGATGGCTTCAGCTAATTCCGTTGCATGCTTGGGGGCTGATCTGCAGTTAATGAGCATGCAGTTAGTAGATAGATTATTTTTGTTCAGATGCTTTCCTGATGGGGACCTCGGAATGGAGGTGAGGGAGGGCGGGGGTCTTGTGGTTTTCACGGGAGGGAAGTCTCTTCCGAAGCCTGTGATCACTTGAATATTGGAGTTAGTGGAAGTTGGGAGGGGGGAGGCATAAGTGGAGGCTAGGTCCTTAGCTTCTTCAGCGGACATTGCTGCTTTCGTTCTGGATGGTCTTTGTGTTTGGATCTCCACATCTTAATTAGTGTGGCTCTGACCTCCAGACATGGGGGCTTTGATTCTTGTGAGAGATTGTAGTGGGATCACAGCATCAGTTCTAGGGGGCCTCAGCAGCCGGTTCTCGAGGGTGGGTGAGGTCCCAAATTGGGGTTTTAGAGGGGTGGAGTCAGTCGGATAGGAAGCCATGAGCTGGGAATGTTGGGGCTTTCAAGCTTTGTCTAGGTTAGAAAGGATTTCATCAAGGCCACTGAATATAATTTCTAACTGACTTTCTAGTAGGTCCAGCTGGTGCGCCATATTTTCCGGGGCTGGTGGCGTGCAGTTTTGGTTTGGGACATCTCGTGAGGTGGGGGGCAGGGTCGAAGTGTGAGGTCTAATGCTGAGTAGGTCAGCCCGTCTATCTCTGTTAGCGACCCTCGGTAGGGGGTTTAGTCGTGAGCTCTTCCTCAATAATTCTGCAGGAGTGATGAGGGGGTCAATAGACCGAGCCCTTACCCTTACCAGTCAGTACCTCAACCACCACTTAACCCCCAAAACACCCTTCCACCCAATACCTCTACCTACCCATAAACCCTAAACAAATACCCTTACCACCCTATAGCCCAACAAATCCCTTAACACTAAAAACACATTTACCACACTGTACCTCTACCCACCCCTTCACCCTAAAAATACCTTTACCACCATATTCCATGTTCCACCCCAAAGCCCTTAAAATACTCCTACCACCCTTACCACTATCCTCTAAATCTAAAAACACACTTACCACCTGATATTCATGCTCATGCAAAACCTTTTAAATGCCCTTATCTCCCTATACTCCTGGCCACCCCTAAACCGTTAAAACACCCTTACCTAATGTTATATATATATGAGATTACAGGCTCAGATTTCACTCGTACAAAACTCATGAAATTCTGCAGTTATAGTTAACTGAGCTACATATAACTTATGTCCCCACAGTGCACTGCTTATGACTTCCTATATTATGTCACTCAAAACATGGTCTGTGACATCATTGATGACATGTCAGTGTTGGCAGCCAATCATATCTCAGCACAAGATTGGGAGGTGTTGCGGCTTCACCACGTCCCTCTATATAAAACTGGAGATTTCTTTTCATTTCTCCGTAACTATTTAATGTATTTATGCTACATCACAAAAAGGTGCTTTCTGGACGAATAGCTACCCTTCTGCCAACTTTGGCGTAATTCTGTTCAGCAGTTTGAGGTGTAGCCGTGTCTTAAGTTCCTATGGAAATTAACATAGGGAAAACGCATTTTAAGGCCTGCCCTTTTTCTTGGCTCCCACTGACGGATCAAACTGAAATTCTCATGACAGCACTTCAGTGAATGGCAGCTAGTTTTGAAATTTCTCGAGGATTCTTCAAATGATTCCAAAGAAAAATGTTCTTCCTATGAAAACTACATCCTTACTATAACTACCTGCTAGTGACCGTCAGTAGGTAAATATATACACACATTCACACACACACGTAATTACCTTGAATAAACTTACCTTAAGTTGTAAAGGGATGAGTGGTAAAGGTATATGTGTGGTAAAGGCATGTGTGGCAACAGCAGTGCGTTGTAAAGGCTTTGCATGATAAAGGATGTGTGGTAAAGGCATTGCGTGGTAATGTCTGCATTGTAAAGGCTGCTTCACAACATTGCTACATTAGATACTGATTCAGTATTTGAAAGTGAGACCTACCAGATACTGAATCATTAGCAATACCATTTTAGGAGTCAGAAAAAATATTCTGACTACTAATAAGGGATTAGTACATAACAACATGCATTCTAACAGTGGAGAACACTGCACTGGGACACCTGTGACTGCTAAAATGCCTGCTTAGTACATCTGGCATTTAGTCATTTCAAAATGTTGCTGCAGATCTGTGCCATGCATCAGAACAGTGCACATACACATGCACACCTCTCTAAATCACCCTATTGAATTTATTTTCCATTGTCTTACAATTTAAAGACCTCTTTCAGAGGTCTTGAGATTTATATTTAGAACTGTACTCTATAGGCTGGCTTGGCTCTCCTCGAGGATTCGGGGGAAACAGATGAGTCACTTGTGATTGCGAAATATACATAACAAGAGCACTTCTGTCTTTGCTAAATGTAATATTTGTAATTGTGTTCTGGGTGTCTTTTTCTGACTAACTAATATCGTGAAAACACCCTATAGACACTGAGATAAAAAGGTTGGTGTATGTGAAACTTACAAATGTTGGAAATAGATTAAAGTGGTACATTTTAAAGGCAGAATAATATTTGTAGAAAACAATGTGCTATATCATGACCTTGCTCACAGCAGGATCCTTGTTCATGCCTGAATGGAGTTTTTGACAAAATCAGCATGTAATCAGGAATGTTTCATCAAAAGTTCAAAGAATGAAGCAGCAGTCGCAGGGAGTTTGACAGGGTCACTTTGAAAATGCTCTCAGAGTGCAATCTTGCATACCTGAAAAAGCAATGCTGTTCAATCAAATTCATTTTCAAAGGATGACTCAGACAGTAGCTATTTTATAGATTTCTATGGTACTCTATTACTTAGAATCTAAACGACATGCCATCTGCGGCCATATAGTACGGATGTGAACTGCAGCATATTCAACAGCAGTACACGTGTCATTTCATAAAAAACTAGAACAGCAAGGCAGCTTTTCGCTTTACATTGTATTCGTCTGTGTCCTCTGTCTTCATCCCCATTGCTAATCTGTCAGGCTGCAAATAATTGCTGATTAGAGGAACAAGACCATCTGATAAAGCAAATACAGCCATAATTGAATCAGAAAATAAAGATTAGATAACTGAATGTTCTGGTCATTCTTAGGGCATAGAAGGCTATCTCTCTAATCTGATAAGAGAAATAAGCAAATACAATAAGGGAAGGTCTCGAGGCTAGGATTAAATTCTCCTAGAACCTACAAAGTTTCCATCAGGACTCCACCTTACCAAATGCGAATCCGCTTCCCTTTTAATAAATATGTGTATGTGCAGAAAGCTAAATATTGGGAAAAGTACAATTTAACACTTCTATCCCCTTTTTTAAAACTACAGATGTGAATTTAGGTACAGTGTGTTTTTGTATCCTGGAACCTAAAAGGCACTGTGAGGGGAAACATATATGACTGTCTTTAAAACTCAACAATGTCACTCAGCTTACTTTTCAAAAAATAAAATAGATCTGCCCTAAGTATGAATGGTCTACAACTGTATCCCTGGATACCCCTCGGGCCATTCTAATTGGCCTAAAATCTCTGTTCCTAGAATTAATGCATCTGCAAACTCCAGACTCAATATATCTGGACTCGGAGACACTCAACCTAGATGTGTAAGTGGAGGAGCCTGTAGGCAGCTGCTGTGTCCAGCCTACAGTCTTTATTTAACTTCAGCATGGGAAAGAGCAGTAAATGGCCCCCCTCACCAACTCAGTGTGAGGAAACTGGCCAGAATCAAAGAATCAATACCTGGGGTTTGACCACACATAAATCCAATGGAGTCATAATGAGGCCCACAGTGTTTTTGACTATTTCGTAGAGCGTGTAACAGAAGGTGGTCGGGTGTCAGAATATTATGAAATATTGTGTCTTTATAATATTTCCCAAAATATTGCCCATAGAGTATATGATTTATATAATTACTTCAATAGTGAAATAGTTTTGTAGATAGTAGTTAGGAAACACTGTTTATGTGACAAGTTCATCATTTCCCCTACTGAACATAAATAAATTGAAACCCAATAAATGGTACGGTTTGATCTGTGCATGCCATTTTTCCTTTGCTGATTTTTCTTTTAAATCTTGCATGGCTATTGACATTGAGCACATAAATTCATAACACTAAATGTTTGCTACCATCCAGGATACCCTCTGCGACCCCCTCCCACCCGTCCTAGGGGGGCAGGATAGCACTGTGCTGCCCCCTAATATATTTTTCTTTATTCTCTTTCTAGGACAGTGGACTGAATCTTGAGTCCTAAAATGGCTGTTGCCAAATCTTTTTTGGTGTAGTGGCAGCCAATCAGATCTTATTTTTTGGTCGGTCAACTTTGCCGATACTTCACAGTGTGATATATACATAAAATGTGATACTTAGCTCCTCAAAAACTACAGAATGAATTACACAAAAAGCATGCTTTTATGGCCCAAAATCTATCTTTCTGCCAAATTTGGTGTCATTCTATCCATCCACTTTGGCTGTAGCTGTGTGTAATTTTCATATAGAAAATTGGATTGGGGAAAATGTGTTTTGGGACCCTCTTTCCTCAGGCCCCCACTTTACGGATCACTCCAAAACATTCCAGGATGGAGCTACGCTGAATGAGACTATTTTTGGGAAAGTTTGATGAAGATTCGTCAAATGCCGTCAAAGTTATTAGCAAACCAAAAAATGGTATTACCTTGGAAACATGGTCCTAACTATAACTACACTGTGGCAATATATTACCTACTGGCGGTCGCCAGTAGGTATATATAGTTAGGATTTTTTCTCTATGGGATTTTTGAAAATTCTATGTCTAATAACTTTGGCGTTTGTGGACGGAATTGGCTGAAACTTTCAGGAAAATTGAACATTTTGTTTCTGAGCAGCCCCTGAAAATTTGGGGGGGGGTTCGTCAAGGGGGGGCGAGAAAAAGGGGGGTCCCAAAACGTGTTTTTAACATTGAGTTTTCTATAGGGCGGTTGGCCTCACTTTTAGCCCGAACGGCTGAATGGATTTGCACGAAACTTGGCAAAATTGTAGGGACTGGTAGCCCGATGTGCCTTTGCTAGGTCTCAATATATGTGCTCCAGTGGATTTTGAGAAATTAACGTTCAAAAAAAGATATATATCTGTAACAGCGGACGAGGCAGCGCTCCGATTTGCGGACTTTACGCATTACGGAGCTTTGTGAAGCGAAGCTGATTGGTTCTCCGGCGTCTGTAAACATTCCAAACAGTCCGTAGCGGCCGCCATCTTGTCTCTCGGTAGGATCGAGAGACAAGAGGAGGCCAAAGCGAAGGGGCAAATGACCATAAGGGAGCATAGTAGATCCTCCCTGACCCTCTAGGTTTGATGTAGAGGTTTTAAAAGGGCCCCGCGGGGCAAAAAAAAATAAAATAATAATAATCGAACGGCTGAATGGATTTGCACGAAACTTGGCAAAATTGTAGGGACTGGTAGCCCGATGTGCCTTTGCTAGGTCTCAATATATGTGCTCCAGTGGATTTTGAGAAATTAACGTTCAAAAAAAGATATATATCTGTAACAGCGCTCCGCTTCGCGTACTTTTCGCGTAACGGAGCTTTGCGAAGCTGATTGGTTCTCCGGCGTCTGTAAACATTCCAAACAGTCCGTAGCGGCCGCCATCTTGTCTCTCGGTAGGATCGAGAGACAAGAGGAGGCCAAAGCGAAGGGGCAAATGACCATAAGGGGTCATAGTAGATCCTCCCTGACCCCCTAGGTTTGATGTGGAGGTTTTAAAAGGGCCCCGCGGGGCAAAAAAAAAAATAATAATAATAATCGAACGGCTGAATGGATTTGCACGAAACTTGGCAAAATTGTAGGGACTGGAAGCTCGATGTGCCTTTGCTAGGTCTCAATATATGTGCTTCAGTGGATTTTGAGAAATTAACGTTCAAAAAAAGATATATATCTGTAACAGTGCTCCGCTTCGCGGAGATAAAATTATCTCTGTATTACCTAGCTGTTGCTAACACCAGTTAGCGACCGCTAGTAGGAGATAGCGACCATCTTGGGCCCCACTTTGCATGTCAGTGATATTTATCACTAATGACATGCAAAGTGGGCATGCCAAGATGTTAGCGACTGGAAACAGTCGCTAACATCGCTATCTCCTATTACCAACTTTTGGAGATATTCGCGCTAAGCGCGAATATCTCCAAAAGCTACCACCTGCCCTGAGCAGTTCTTAGCCATGTTATCCAATGGGAGGTGGATAACATGGCTAAGAGCATTAGCTCGGTAATGCATGAATATCGCTGAGTTTTCAGCGATATTAATGCATTGCGGTCGTTTTTTATCGCATTTGCGATAAACCTTGATAATAGCAAGGTTTATCTGCGATAATTTCTGACGATGCTTAGCGGTAAAAAATTTGTTGCTAAGCATCGTTAGGGATAAATATCGCTTAACTTTGGTAATATGCCCCAACGTCTGTTAACGTTCGATTTGAAGGAAATCAGGAAGTGTTGAAAAACATTGTCTGCGCCATCTTGCCTTTTTTCAAATGCCACACTTTTGTCGTGCACGGCAGTCATTTTAGATGCCTTGACCAGACCCACTCTCTGCACGCTGTCGATCCTTAGCATGGCTCCCCACCCTCGCAAGCATCTCCCCCAGGCACTGGTCACCCCCGTTCTCTGTCTTATGCATGGGTAATAAACCTCCCCCATCTGCGCTGCTCTTCCCTGAGAATCACACCCTGTGCCCGCCCGATACCTCCCTTTCGCCCTATTCACTACCGCACCCTCTGACACTCCTTTTCCTCTGTGTCCGATTGTCCAGGCCGGTCCTAGGCTATCAGCTAGCCCTGCAGATGTAGTTTATGGCCCCAGCTGTAAAGAATCACCCCTCTTCAAAGGAGTTATAGTAGATCAAGGCCCACACTCGATGAGATCCGTCACAGCACACGCGTTCCTACTATCTGAAAACCATCCTGTATTGTGATTGGGGAGGGGACCGAGCCTGAAGCGGAAGATTCCAGGGATGACTCTTTGTACATCAAAGTTTTTACAATTATGTGTCACATTAAAAATATATAGCACTCCAACAAAGTAGTAAGATTATAAAACTTTAATAACTTATAAATATATACAACAAAACAAAAACAGTAAAAACATTTAAACATTTTTAGGGAAAAACAACGAAGTAGCGGTCGGCTGTGCGAATAGTCCCAACGCAGCACAACGTCCAGATTTCTGGACGGCACCCAGGTGATGTTGCCTGGGTGCCGCACTGATTTCGGCATCCGGCGTGGGGCGTCGCGGGGGGTGGGTCATCAGTAGCAAACTGTTGTGCGAATAGTTCCAAGGCAGCAGAACGATGGCACCAAGGTGATGTCCAGTAAGTTGCCTCACTGGTTTTGGTATCCTACAATGCTGCTCCGAATAACGGCGTGGGGCGCCCCGGGGGGGGGGAGGCGGCGTGAACGGGCCTCTCCAGGTGGAGTCTCGTCTGTTGTAGTGGGGCGCCCCTTTACCGTTTCAGTTGCCATTCCGTCCGCTTTTGGTCCACTGTGTCAAAAGCCGCAATTCAGCTGAGTTGCGCCCACTCTTGCGGTGCAGCGATAGGCGGCTGTCACAGGACTCTCAAAATGGCGGCAGGCTCTTTCCTTTTTGGGCCTGGTCCACTGAAATGGCCCTGGGACACCTTGGAAATCGGACGCTTGTCTGCTAGGTATTGGACCCCATTCTCGAAAGCGTCCCCTCCGCCTTGAGGATTCAACAAAAGTTTTGGGGGCCCCCGACTCCTGCAGGCTTCTGGTGGGGAGCGGCTGCCATGATTGCTCGCGGAATGACCACGACGGAGCCACGAGATGGTGGTGCTTTCATGCTGACGCCAGCTTCAGTCTGAAACATCCAGAAACAAGGTGGGGCTTTCATCGTTTGGGAAAAAAAAAAGTTGTCATCCAATGAAAAGTGTTATTTTTAGGTCATATGATCAAGCCTTCCATCATTAGGAAACCAAAAGTAAAATGAACCAATGAAAAGTTTTATAAACAAGTCACATGACCTGTTATGCGGCATAGGGTATAAAATGCGGAGAAAATACGTTGGCACGTGAGGCGGCGTCAGTAGCGGACCGATGTGCAAATAGGCCGAAGGCAACACAACGCGCCAAGATCCGGATGGCACCGAGGTGGTGTCCAGCAAGTTGCAGCACTGGTGTGGCCATCCTACAATGCTGAAAGTCGGCGTGGGGCGCCCCGTTGGCCTGTGAGTTTGCGTCAGTAGCGGACCGATGTGCGAATAGGCCGAAGGCAGCACAACGCGCCAAGATCCGGATGGCACCGAGGTGGTGTCTAGTAAGTTGCCGCACTGGTGTGGCCATCCTACAATGTTGAAAGTCGGCGTGGGGCGCCCCGTTGGCCTGTGAGATGGCGTCAGTAGCGGACCGATGTGCGAATGGGGCCAAAGGCAGCGCAACAATATTTTCTGAATAGAAGACACCACAAGGCGCTGAGATGCCAAGATCCGGATGGCACCGAGGTGGTGTCTAGCAAGTTGTGGCACTGGTGTGGCCATCCTACAATGGTAAAAGTCGGCGTGGGGCGCCCTGTTGGCCTGTGAGATGGTGTCAGTAGCGGACCGATGTGCGAATGGGGCCAAAGGCAGCGCAACAATATTTTCTGACTAGAAGACACCACAAGGCGCTGAGATGCCAAGATCCGGATGGCACCGAGGTGATGTCTAGCAAGTTGCTGTACTGGTGTGGCCATCCTACAATGCTGAAACTCGGCGTGGGGCGCCCCATTAGCCTGTGAGATGGCGTCAGTAGCGGACCGATGTGCGAATGGGGCCAAAGGCAGCGCAACAATATTTTTGGAATAGAAGACACCACAAGGCGCTGAGATTCGGTTAGCACCGAGGTGGTGTCTAGCAAGCTATGCAGCTGAGTTGCGTGCGCACTTGCGGCGAATAGGTCGAAGGCAGCACAACAATGTTTTCTGAATAGAAGACACCACAAGGCGCTGAGATTCGGTTACCACCGAGGTGGTGTCTAGCAAGTTGCTGCACTGGTGTGGCCATCCTACAATACTGCTCCGAATAACGGCGTGGGGTGCCCAAAGGGGGGGGGGGAGGCGGCGTGAACGGGCCTTCCTAGGTGGAGGCTCGTCTGCTGTAGTGGGGCGCCCCTTTACCGTTTCAGTTGCCATTCAGCTGAGTTTCGGCCGCTCTTGATGCTACAGCGACAGGCGGCTGCAACAGGACTCTCAAAATGGCGGCCTGTTCTTTGGATTTGGGCCTTGTCCACTAAAATGGCCCTGGGACACCTTAGAACTCGGACGCTCGATTTTTTTTTTCCTTTCCTCTACATGCAAAAAAAGGTAAATGCCCGGTACGTTATACGTTTCATCTGCCACGATGTACTCTCCAGAGGAACCGAAAAAATATATAGTTATGGTAACTATACCATGCATCGTCATATGGAGAGGTGGCACCAATTAATTATAGTGCTGCATAAAAGAGAGATTTGGAGGAGAACCCCCGACCTGCCAGTACATTCATCAAAGAAGTGGCACTGACAGCATCAGAGGCAAGGGAAACGGTCCCAAATATTTAGAAGAACTTTGGAAAGATTAAAATGACATGTTTAGATTGTGGCAAATTAATTTCATGTGGACAGATGAGTGTTACTCTATAAATACAGCATATGAACATCATCATAGTCTATGGTTGGTAGAGACATTTTGACTATATCCTGGACCTGCCCGTCCTCGCCCAAAATGGCGCCGGAATAAATGGGACTCGTAACTCCTTGTTGTGTACTGGTTGCAGAACCTTGAAATCACGAGATACGTATGCAGTTTTGAAGCACATGGCGGGCGGGGACGAGAATTGATTGAGTATTTCGACATCCCTATTGATATTAAGTTCTGATGTGTTATTGATTACTGTACTATTGAAAGTTCGAATTAACGTCACCCATGGTACTTGCCCGCAAATGTATATCTAGATAATTTTATTGTAACTGGCCCTGTCGTATTTTAATTATAAAATGTACGTCCACCAATTCCGCAACTGTTAGACACCTTAGTTCTTGCAACCTAATGGCCCGCCCGTTACGTTCCTCTACAGTGTAAATGTCTACTCATCATATGCGATTACAGTTTGCTCCGTGGCCGGCCCACGTGGTTATAGGCTCGTATTTGTATAATGAAATTTTCACAATAAAGGTTTTTAAAAGAAAACATTGTAGTAGTATATACATTGGTAAAGTTTTTAATAATAGTCTCTGTTTTAGAATCATTAAAAGGCAAGTGAAATAAAGCAGACCAATTACATGAAGGGTAAAAGGTATAATACGCAGGAACGCAGTAAAGATAAATGGTCAAGGGCTGTTGTGTTTTCTACTCCTGCAACATAAAGTGATCGATAAGAATCTCATATTCAGGCGTATCGGCGACTAAGACAGCAGGTCGACCCTCTTTTGCTCAACGGCTCCGTCATGGGAAGAAGAAACGCCCTTTTTCTCGAAAAAAGAATATATTTTACTTGCAGGACAGTTGTAAATTTTCCGGGAAAGTACATTAGCCTGGAACATTATAACATATATTTAAGAAAAAATAATGTTCGGAAGTAATAAAAAGCGTAATTTTTAGGTCATATGACCAAGCCTTTCATCATTAGAATAAGAAAAGTAAAATGAACCAATGAAAAGTTTTATTAACAAGTCACATGACCTGTTATGCTTACGTTACGCGCTGCGCGTCGCGCCCCGGATGACTTCCGGATGCGCTAACGCGGCGCATCATATGACGCATTACGCGACAACGCAGGTCCAGAATATAGTCAAAATGTCTCCACCAACCAGCGGTCGGAACACAACCCCTTTCAGCAGGCTAAATAGTTCTGTTAAATGACAACAGAAGGGACAGGCAACAAGAACCATCAGTCAAAGAGGGGAGGGCTAGTTCTTCTCTACCGGGTTACATTGGGGCGCTACCGGAACTGATCGAATTGGTAGTCTACAGTGTTTCTGGATGTTTCAGACTGAAGCTGGGGTTAGCATGAGAGCACCACCATTTCGTAGCTCCGTCGTGGCCATTCCGCGAGCAATCATGGCAGCCGCTCTTTATCGTTATTTTGGGCGGGGTGGGTGGCGGAGCCGAGCTGTATTGCAGCCATCATGGTGTGGAGTTCAGTTCATCTCACTAGTTTCGTATTTGTCATGAGGGGTTGTTCCTAATGTTTCTATTTTAGCGAGGTCAAAAAGAGATCCCATTAGTGGCCTACTGATTTTGCTCGATTCCTTTTGTTTTTTTACACGATTTTTCGTTATCTGCAAAGACTAAACAGAGTATTGCGACTCTGTGTTTGTTTGTAAATAGAGAATGAACCAAAGAGAACCAATTCTAAAACAGTAAATGCTTGGATAACAATCAATCAAATGGAGAGAGAAGCAGGCACGACGTATTACAACGGGGGCAAATGCCTGCGTTAACTACCTTTCACTATCTGCAAAGAGAGAGTACTCCTAATAGAAATGAGGGGGGGGGGGGGCAGCATTCAAAGCAGATCAGTGTGCATAAACACGAAAATGTTTTTACTTACCACGTACTTGACATTCGACAGCTTATGATATTTGCTATTAAAAAACCATTGAAATTCACTGAAAAAACCATAGGTTATAGACCATATATAGTTAGGAATTAGCATTTACAAAACCTTGAAAATTCACTGAAAAAACCATAGGTTATAGACCATATATCGTTAGGAATTAGCATTTAAAAAACCTTATTTTACCCACACAAAACCATTGAAATTCCATATATAGTTAGTTGCACTAACTATATATCGCGCACCCGCAATCCACTGCTGATGATGTCACATATTACATCATTCATGACATGGTCAGTGACATCACTGATGACATCACTGATGACATCTCAAATGACATCACTGATGACATCACTGATGACATCTCATTTGACATCAATGACCACATCACTGATGATATCATTCATGTGACAATACAATGCATCTCCTCACATTTTAATATAACCTCTGTTTCACCCAGTGTTAAATACAGAGTATAATTTTTGAAACCATTGACACACCAATACTAGTTACTACATACGCACTCACTGATTCCTACGTCTACACACACCTTCACTCATTCACCCATACAATCATTCATACATACAATCACTCATCTTTACAACACTATCATATGCACTCATACACCTATACAGACACTCACAGTCTGCCACTCATCCATGGAGTTACTCACACACCTAGTCAGTCCTGTAAAGAATCAATGACACTTCCATTTTCTTGTCTATACAATTAAACATAGAGCACCTTACATTTTCAAACATATACTAACACATACTTACCTTCTTATACAATCATTGATACAAGTACACATTGATCTGCACAGAGTCACACACCTCCCAGCCAGCCACACACACACTCAGTCTCCCATACAAATACTTGGGCAATCAATCAATAACCCATATAGTTACTCATATAGCTACTGATCAACACATGCAGCAGTTTACAGAACAACAGACATAATGATGCACAAATTAAGACAGTTTAGTCACTAACCCATGCACTCAGTGAGACACATTTAATCACTCAGTCATACAGTCAGTCATGCACCTACTAAATCCTTCGTCCAGACACTTACACATCCACTCATTCTTCAATATGTAAGACATATTTAAACTTTACAGAAACAAAAAATCACTGGATGTTGTTATCAGTCATGTCATCAGTGATGATTTGAGATGTCATCAGTGATGTCATCAGTGATGTCACTGACCATGTCATGAATGATGTAATATGTGACATCATCAGCAGTGGATTGCGGGTGCGCGATATATAGTTAGTGCAACTAACTATATATGGAATTTCAATGGTTTTGTGTGGGTAAAATAAGGTTTTTTAAATGCTAATTCCTAACGATATATGGTCTATAACCTATGGTTTTTTCAGTGAATTTTCAAGGTTTTGTAAATGCTAATTCCTAACTATATATGGTCTATAACCTATGGTTTTTTCAGTGAATATATATATATATATATATATATATATTACTGCTCCAACTCCTCCGTCTGAAGACAAAGAATTCTCCGCACTCCGGGGTAAATTTTCCAACGTTTGCTTTATTTAGACAATGACAGACGCCCTCGCGTTTCGGCAATTAGCCTTTCTCAATATATATATACACATTACTTGCTAAAACTATTTTGTTGTATTTATATTATTATTTTCTACTTAAATAATGCTATATATATGGAATGTTCAATATTCTTCCCTTTTTTGTGACATTCTGTTCCACCATATTTTGACATACCATTTTGGCAGTTTACATACAGCTTATATTTTGTAGGCCATATATTTGACACAATATTTTAGTTTCACTATATTTTCTTATACAACCATATATATATGTATACATGGGCATGTTGGTGTAAAGGAATTGCTTACAAAGAGAAGACAGTATAAAAATAAGACAATCACAGTAGAACAACATTTCTCAGATGTAAACATATTCACAATAATCAGTTTGGTGTATAGACATTTGGATGTTTTCATTTTATTGTTAGTCATGGTTCTCTGCTTTCAGGAAGTTGAAGTTGAGTGATCGCTTGCATTCTGGGAGGCAGTAATGGCATTAATGTGGCATTGGAGAGCATCCAAATGGAGTATGTTATTCAGCACAAAGGATGTGAACAATAAAGAGGCAATGGTGGGTGTCATGAAAACGTCCAAACAGACACTGTTTTTGAAGAGAACCTCTGTGTTCAAGTTTGACTTGGTAAGTGCCACGCTGTTAGGAGGATGACAATAAAAATAAACACGATTCCTAAAGATGATGAGGCAGAAAGTGGATCAACCCATTGCTTGCTAACCATTAGGAACTAGGTCAATGATGATTTGCAGTGTGGTGTCATCGGCCTGTAGGTGGTATGAGAAACCAAAGGGTGTGATGATGCTGGTAAAAAACGTTTTATAAAGGCAGAAGAGATTTGGGCCAGGATGGCCTCCGTGAACACACTCAATATCAGTGGAGTGGAGAAGAGCACCATGGGACTGGGGAAGAAGAATTTGGAGAAATAGGACCCAAATCAGCCAACTTCCTTTCCATGGTTCAGAGAGCTGTGAGTAATAAGGAGAGCTGATGATCCACTGCATAAAATGCAATGAACAGTTTTTTGTATACAAAGAAGGAGGAGAAGCTAGAGTGGTGTGAAGAAGTGATGCAGTAGTGAGCTTGTAGTGATACAGATGTGCCAGAGGAAATATGTAGAAAACATAGATTCAGTTTGTTTTATAGATTTAAAGAGGAAATCGATTGGATGAGTTTGATGAATTTAAGCTTATTAAGGGGTTTAAGTAAGAAAAGACAATGCAAGCAGATAGATACAAAGGATGAGCCCTTCTTTTACAGGAGCAAAAGGGCTTCTGCATTTTCATAAACATATGAGGAAAGAACACAAGATCAGGCACTGGCCAAACATGGAAAGAAATCCACATAAAAGCCACAAAAGATAGGGCTAATGATGTAACACTGCTCGAAGACCAGGGGCTATACTTGATCCTTCGCAGAAGGAAATGTGTTATCAACTGTACGCCCAGCACAAACGCAAAGAGAAATGTATGTCATACTGATGATTGATGGTTGTACTTACACCACGACCCGACCTCTTGTTCCCCCGTTTTTCTCTCTTTTACTGTATAGACAGCTACCCAAATGTCTGTTGCCTTTCATAAGAATGCAAAAAATTAATAAAAACAGATTTAAACAAAAAAAGATAGGGCTAATGATTTGTTCAGTTATGGGGTGAAAATATCAGCTAAGATGCAGGAGATGTTTTTCTGCCATATATATTGGGATGTGTTCTATGTATAAGGAATTAAATAAGTGTACAGGGGTGCAGACAATAGTACAAGAAGTGGGAGTGTGTGACAGAGGGGCAAGTAAGTGCCATTCTGGCTTTGTGTCCTTTCTGAAAAGTGAAACATTTTATTACAGACTTATCAAGCAAGGTCACTGACTGTGAGCCACAGTAAGAAAGGTGTAGTACCAACAGTTTATAAGAGCTTTAACAGTGCATAATCTTTTCTTCAGAAAGTTGTGATAAAATCTAGAGATATTGATTTGGCCATGCATGGGCAATAGTTAGTGAGCCCATACATGTGCTTAAGCCATCTTGATTGTCCTATTTCCACTATTTTGTGCAATCATGCATCATTAGATTCAGCCAAGCTTTTCACGCACAAATTAATAAGGTCTTTTGTTAAACAGTATATGTTGAGTGCAGATAGAAGTAGAAGTTTCATCCAGAGTTTCTCAATGGTGGTAATATCTGTTTGTTTTTCCAAGTCTTTATTAATTTGCATTGGGAAAGGATGGTTAGCATGTGTGTGTGTTCATCTTCATCATCATCACTGTCGTAATCACTGCTATACAGGGGTAGTAAACCACAAGTTTGAAGTACTAAAACTAAAACATCATCTCTGGTACCCTGCAAAAGACATGTTTCAAACATTCCTCTAGGTAGTAAGAGTGATGCCATGTTTCTGAAGTTATCTCTTATATCGTCCTGGAATATATCTGTAGAACTCACTCGATTTGCTTAATTTGCACTTTTTTTGCTTAATCAGACATTTATGACTAGAGCAGAGATAGAGGGCATTTTTTAACAGGAGCTGGTTAAGTAGCATGAATACAATATATTTCAGTATCCAGGTTTGAGTCTCTGGGGGTAACAAGAGGGTGAGAGTAGGGCAATATAATGGATGGATATCAACATCTTCAAGAAATTATCTATGGTTCCAGGCTCATAGGAGGAGAAATTTGAAATGAAGTAATCATTTATGTAGGTATTGTTTGCACATATATTTTGACAACCAAATACCACATGAATGTAAGAAAGTAAGGGAGATGGTGTTCTGGGAGTGTTCTGTTGGACCTTTCAGTGTTCTAGAATGTGAGGTTGAGAACACACTATAGAAGTCTGTTTGCCCTGGCTCCTTGGAGTGGATCGATGCCAGGTTGTGTTTATCATTAAAGCTTCAGTTGAAAACCTCAACCGGTGTCAAGTGGTTCCCTCAACCTGAGCTTACAACATTTTGGCACAATATTGTGCAGAAAGGGACTGGATGATCAATTAAAAAGATTGGTAGAAAATTGTTAACATTTGCAAGAAAAGTGAGAAGAGAGTGAGAGTTGGCAGCAAGAGTCTGGGAGTAAATATGGAAGATCTGGGTGTACCTTGGCACACCATATGTTTAAATTGTATAGGCCCCATATCTGAGTTGCCATATGAGATGAGGTTTGCTGTAGCGATAGTAGATGTCAATTCTAGGTGGTTGACTGTGAAATTAATTCAAGAAATGACTACTCAATCCACCATAGCAACCTTAGAGATAAATCTGAGGAAGAAGGTATCCCTAATGTATTACTTGCTGATAATGGCACCCAGTTGACCTCCAACGAAATTCTGGAATTTCTGAACAATGTGGTATCAAATACTCTTGCACGTCCCTTCACAATCCCAGGGAAAATGGTATTGCTGAAAGGGCCAATAGTTAGTCAAAGGAACCTTTAAACCTACACTGTCCAACGGAGGTTCTATCAGGACACACATGGCTGATATGGTATGGGCGTATCACACTACAGTTCATAGTGCTACGCACAGATGTTCATTTCAACAAATGTGAGGACATTCCTGGGAACTAGATTAGTTCCTGCATGGTTATCGGAATGGGTTGCCTCGGGAGGCGAATATCTCATTCAACCAAGTTGTGTCAAGTTTAAAGTAGGTGATTGGGTAAAAATAAGAGCCGGTAGGGTGAAAGGCAAAATACGCAAAGTTAGCGGTCCTTTTCATGTTTAAAGTGTTGGGAAGTGTTTTGTGGTTATAGATGGAGGAGAAAGGTGGAATGTGAGGAATGTGGCTTTATACCAAAAGGGGGGAGACTGTGTGAAGAGAGAGGGAGAAGAAGGCTGTTCTGTTGCCATGTTTATTTATATGAAGAGATCAAAAGTGGTGAAGATCACAATGTCATGCTGAATAGGGTTGTATGTTCAGAAACGCTGAGGAGGCCAGAGTTCGCAGGTCTCCCCCAAATTTGCAGGATCATGTGAGAATGTGAATTTTCTCACTGGACATCTTTAAAGGCCACCATATTCAAGTGTTGTTGTGATCTAACTGCTGTACATATTTGTGTTTGTTCAGTTTTTATCTTATTTTTTTTTACAGATGTATGTTTTTTGCTTGATGGTGAGACTAATGCAAAAACAACAATTGATGGACGGAATGTTGCACAATGGCAGATCATTTACCCCCCGTCACAGATCTGGGTTTATTCCATCGTTATTTTGCTCACCATTCCACCCCAGTTCAGACATGGCCATATGCAAATCAGTCTGACCCTGTGCCTCATGGGAACTGTCCAGCCCGAACTGCTAAGCCATGTCTTCCCTGGACCGGAACCAAGCATCCTAGGACCGGTTTCTGGCTATCAGCCGTCATCAGCCAGGATAGCTTGATTCCATCAACTGTTGTTTTTGCATTTGTCACCCGAGTGGGGATGGGTATGCTCAGACGTGAGTCCCGTGCTCTCCATGCCACTGGAATCAACCTATCCAGGCTGATGAGGGCTGAAAGCCTGAAACCGGTCCGTGGATGCTTGTTTCCAGTCCAGAGAGGACCTGGCTTGGCAATTCGGGCTGGACTGTTCCCATGGGGCACAGGGTCAAGACTGATTTGCATATGGCTGGGTTCAAACTGGAATGGCACGGTGAGCAACAAAACGATGGATTTAGGCCCAGATCTCTGTACTGGGGTGAATGTATGACATTGTTCTGCATTCTGTCCATTAACTGTTGTTTTTGCATTTGTCAACCCGAGTGGGACGTGTATGCTCAGACGTGAGTCCCGTGCTCTCCATGCCACTGGAATCAAGCTATCCAGGCTTATGAGGGCTGAAAGCCTGAAACCGGTCCTTGGATGCTTGTTTCCAGTCCAGGGAGGACCTGGCTTGGCAGTTCGGACTGGACTGTTCCCATGGGGCACAGGGTCAAGACTGATTTGCATATGGCTGGGTTCAAACTGGAATGGCATGGTGAGCAAAAAAACTATGGATTTAGGCCCAGATCTCTGTACTGGGGTGAATGTATGACATTGTTCTGCATTCTGTCCATCAACTGTTGTTTTTGCATTTGTCACACCGAGTTGGACGGGTATGCTCAGACATGAGTCCCGTGCTCTCCATGCCACTGGAATCAAGCTATCCAGGCTGATGAGGGCTGAAAGCCTGACACCGGTCCTTGGATGCTTGTTTCTAATCCAGGGAGGACCTGGCTTGGCAGTTCGGGCTGGACTGTTCCCATGGGGCACAGGGTCAAGACTGATTTGCATATGGCTGGGCTCAAACTGGACTGGCATGGTGAGCAAAAAAACGATGGATTTAGGCCCAGATCTCTGTACTGGGGTGAATGTATGACATTGTTCTGCATTCTGTCCATCAACTGTTGTTTTTGCTGATGGTGAGACTAAGACATGTGATAAAACTATATGTAAATGTCTGTTTGGAAAGAGGGAGGGAGAACAAACATAATGGGGTAGATCATTGGGAGTGTTCACTTAGTTCCAGCAGGGGATTGGCATGCAAAGATTGAGAAAGATGGTTGTTAGAGTTAAAAGCATAATGGCAAGGTGAGGCAAAGTTGTGTGTTTAGGCAAACACGTTCCTTCTATTTTTTGGATGGTGAGATAGGGCTCAGACATAGTAGAGGCAGGGATAAAACAAAATGACAGGCAGTGATCCTCAATATGACATGTTACATGATTTTATTTTTGCATGAAACAATAAATGGGGGTTACAAGAGTGCAGTTGCTAGTGGTAGCTACAACAAATAATACAGTTACAGTAAACAGGTAGCGGCATGTAGTCAGCTCAGCCCATATGCAGTAGCATATATGAGTACAAGACCACATGTGCCAAACTATCCTGTCTCCTCAGTCATTAGAAAGAGTTTTAACCATCAGCAACAAATTAAACAATACTGCCATCACCTGTGCCATTGATATTGTCATAAAGTTTTATTGGTGTTGTACAGTCACTTCTGTTCAGCTGGTTTTCACCATTAAAGACAGGTTTATTATGACATTTTTATTATACTGCTCAATTTTCCCAAAACCTATTTTACCACCTGCCAATTGAGTGTAAACATTAAACCTACTGTAAGGTTATAATACTGTCTGCACAGTTTCATTATATTCTAAATAATGGGGCAAGTCCCATCACATAACTAAAAAGCACTCACATCTAACACAAACTGTATTTAAATTAAAAGAAAAAGAAAATATTAGAAACCCATTATTGAGAATTCAAATGGTAAAATACCCAATTACTGAAAAAAAACAAATTAACAGAAATGGCGTTTGCTGAGAAATAACAGATGGCATAAAATGCATGAAAAATAGCATAAATTAATGAAATAAAACTGTTTTAAAAAAGATATATATAGATTAAATCACAATCAGCACAGTTTTAGTTTTAAAACAAAGAAGCAAGCAGACAGGGTTGGAGATGAGGCAGAGCTGGGATAGGGGAAAGAGGATAAATTAGATTTGATTAAGGGACAATTAAGTAATCAACCTACAAAAGGTGAAAAAGAGAAAGTCCATAGGGAGGAAAAAAAGAATCAAGAAATATACAAAATTAAAAATGGGTGAAGGAGTGTGCCGGGGTGTCCCCCTTCTCACAAAAAAGGAGGTAATACATTAACGGGGAAGATAAACAGAGATACCAACAAAGACTGCTGCCCAACAAGATCCTACCACTCTCAATCTGAAAATGTGATTAAAGGCCTGATTGACTCTTATAATATTCCAAACTACCCTAACTCAACTTTTTCACATTCAATGATCAAAGCCAATGTGAGCGATAGAAGTCACTCACATTGTAACACCAAATGTAGAACCAACCCTCACAATCTTATTTGCATTCCAACTGTCATTGCTCCGAAGATCAAAACTGACCACTCTGTTTTCTCAAATGCACTTTGTATAATTGGAGACCAGCAGCTAGACATTATCTTCTAATTGCAGCCTTGACTATCTCGAATAACCTTGATTTTCCCTTCTGACTGGAACTGTGGTTAAGCAGACACCTCGCAGCAGTCTGATCCATGAATTTCCATTTAATACTAATCCCTACATTTTCAGCAATTCTCCAATATGTAATGATTTTACATTGAAGTAAGAAGTGCAGAGAAGCTAACCATTGCCTTTTACCTCATTTACAAGTAACCAGGTGATAGAGCTCTATTTATTGAGCAGCTGTTATAACTCTTAGCAGACACCACAAACTCTTCTGGTTGAAATCAATCTCAAGTTGTAAAACCAGAATGACTCGGTGGGCTTCTTTTGTAGCCAATTTCTTTATCAAACCACATGAGTGAAATTCTTGACTAATCACAAAGGGGGGGTCCATAAAAAGTAAAACTCTTAATTAATTGGATTGGCCAGATTACTTCCTAGTACCATTCAACCTACTAGGCACTGAAACAGTTGAGTTGTGTCAAACAAGGAAGTCAAAGGTCTGGGTTAGAGATGTCAAAGACACTCCCATGGCAGTATTGGAAGCTAGGTGTCTTCAAAACTATAAAATCCATACTCTGAACCTAACCCTGTTATGTTTTTTCTTAATTTAGAGTTTTATATAGTGCGAACTAGACCCGAAACATCGGGTATCAGAGCGCTTTACATGAGCACCAGTTTTTCTACCGATAGACACATTCATGCGCGTTCAGGATTACCAAGTATGATGCGAAGATCTCATCTGCCATGACTGAATTGTTTCAAAAACCCGATCCTGTCAGTCCGACTCGTTCGCAGCCGATTCGTGCTGCCCAATGGAGCCAGCTTCCAAACGAGCAAGTACGATGCATGATTCAGGCAGCTGTATCGACTCAGATTTGCCGGGCCAAAACGGCTTTAGGAATTGGGCTGCGGGGGCAGTGGCAGGCCCCCTTCACCTTTCACCTGGGGGCCCCTGAATCAGTTGCAGGAGAGTACCCATAGGTCCCCCCTTTCCATGCATGCACAGTGTGGCGTGCACCATGGGGTGCCTGCCACAGGGTGCACGCTGTTCCCCACCCGCCCATTTTTGC
Source organism: Lissotriton helveticus (assembly GCF_964261635.1). Lineage (NCBI taxonomy): Eukaryota > Metazoa > Chordata > Amphibia > Caudata > Salamandridae > Lissotriton > Lissotriton helveticus. Next base: position 1,772,738,550 of record NC_136063.1, read on the forward strand.
AATGAGAGCCTGTGGATGTGTGCGGTACACAGGCTCACATTGAGTTCAATGGGAGTCCGAGTGAACCGAGTCCGTCACTATACGGAAACATCGGTCACTCTGACTCCTGGAGCACAAATCGTTTGTAAAGCTCTCCAGATCCGAGTTGTCTGGAGGGCTTTCCGAACGGGATCGGAATCAGGCCCAAAATGGTAATATTTCTCATCCTGAAAACATAATGAAACCTCAAAATTAATACATACCTTCCAATATCTGGATACATTTTACATTCATGTTTGGGAGAAAAACGAATGAAATCCTAGGTAGATTTACTTAGAAGTAAAACTTTAAGTCATGTTGTAATGTCACAGGCTGCCAGCAAACCAGGAATCTAACACTGTCGTGCATTGATCATACTGCAAAGCCTAGGTAAGGCAGAGCAAGGTCAAATATCACTTATAATGACCCCAAGGGCAGGGTACTCCAGCAGAACTGAACACCATTCAGTTGTGGGGACTTGGTTCTGCACAAGTAGTTTGGCTATGTGACATGGAGAAGAATTGTGCACTGTTAAATTGATTTACAGTAACGCATATTATTTTCAGTGTTTAGAAAATGAGACATGAAGTTCTATGTAAAACATATATTAATATTTTGCTGTACTGACATGCTATTCGATCAAAGATAGCTAGAAAATAGTTAAAGGTATTTCCCTAATTGGTGTATATAATTTCCCTATAAGTCTCTAGTACATGGTACTTAAAGTGTACCCTGGGTCTGTAAATTAAAGGTCGCCAGTGGCTGCTGTACTACTTGTGCCATCCACTATAGTGCCAGGGTAAACACGACTGCAGGCCTGCCGCTAGTAGCCCAACTGTGCAGGTTTTAACTGCAATTTTGACCCCTCAACATAAATCCTCTGTGACAAACCTATGCCTCCTTTTAAAAAAGTTTAATCAAGTGATAGATGGAATGCTCTAATTAATCTAAGCCACTTGTAATTCAGCTGCATCCCAATCTATCCTTAAGGCTGACAGATATGCCCAAATGTGGATCCCGTGCACACCGTGCTTTGGGTACAAGCTATACCTGGCTGATGAGTCCTTATCTAGGCAAAACTGGTCCTATGGTGGTTGTATTCCAGTTCAGTGGGGACCTGACTTGGCAGTTTAGGCTGGACTGTTCTAATGAGGAGCAGGCTCCAGGCAGATATTGATATGGCTGGGTCCAAACTGAGGTGGCTAAAAAACAATGAATTGCGATGCAGACCCGAGGGATTGCCAGTAACAGAGATGAATTCAAGCATTCCATCCATCACCTTGTTGGTCTTGCAGTTGACACCCTAAGTGCAATGGGTATGCCCAAACATGGGTCCCGTGCTCACTGTGCCACTAGAATCAAGCAATAACTGGCTGATGAGCCTTGTATTCCAGTTCATGTATGACATGGCTCAGCAGCTTGTGGCAGACTGTTCCCATGAGGAGAAGTGTCAAGACTTATTTGAAAATTGGGTTAGTCTACACTGAGGTGGCATGGTGGTTAAAAATGATGGATTGGGATAGCCAGCGGCTGAGATTAATTACAAAATTCCATCCATCATCTTGTTGTTACTATCCATTAAGGCAGGGTGCATGGTATTTAAAAGTAGGACATGTAAAATGTTAATGTTCACATTTCCAGTGAAAAGGCCCAAATTGATTTTTTCACTTTATCAAGGTTAAGTGTTACATAGGAAAACATTGGAATACAAAATTACAATTAATCTCCATTTAGGAAGCAGCTACAGAGTTAATTAATGAACTTTAAAAAATATTTATTACAAGTCAAAGTCAGAGTTATCAAAAACATATCAAAGCAGGCACTTTTAAGATGTTACCTGTTCCCTGTCTCAAACCTCTAGAAGCTGGTTTATTTGTGCTTACAACTGTCATCCAGAAGCTGAATAAGCCCCTTAAATAGGTGTTAACTTGCTCCCAGAGCTGGGTCAAAAGCCTTGGTGTTAGAATTGGGGCTCGCTCTCTGATTGGCGCAGGTAGGTACCTGTGCCAAGCAGGGTCCCTCTACTCTAGTTAGGGCAAGGGAATTACCCTCTTAAAATAACCCCTGCTCACCCTCTAGGCGGCGTGGCGCGAGCAGTCAAGGCTAGTTCAGAGGCGATGTAAGTTAAGCTTTTGTGACTACATACAGTAACCCAGTGACAACACTACAAATGGACACCACACAAAGTTTTGTATCAAAAATAAGTTATACTTTATATAGTGTTACCACAAGACCAATAAACGACAAAAAGAATCCACAGTACTATCAAATTTCAAGAGTTCTGGTTCAAACGGTGTAAATCAAAGTTCTGTGCGAGTCGGTAGCCTTGTCCGGCTACAGCGTGCTGAAAGAACAGAGTCTTACAAATCCAGTGGACCGCGGCAGTCCGGGCCCACTCAAATGTCGACAGGCTCAAAGCCAGTACCTTTTCCTGGGGCAGCCGGCAAGGATGTGCGAGCCAGTTCCGGTGATCGGCGCGGTGCAGGAAAAGAAAGCGTTGCAGGTCACGGTGTCCCTTCCGTCGTGGTGCAGGCTACGGCTCGTTGATGGCGTCGGTGAGCTCAGAGCTTGTGTTGTTCGGGGAGGACGTTGCTCGTTGCGGTGCTTCCAGCTTTACGGTGAGGCGTTCGAGCCGGGGATTCGGGAGCTGGCGTCAGTCAGTCCGGACAGCGGTGCGAGTTGGGCGGTGCGTCGCGAAGTGTGCGAAGCGGTGCCTAACTCCGGTGCGGTCACACGACTCGAAGACAACAGCAGTGACTGCATCGGTCAGACCAGTTCGATTCAGTGTAGCGAGGCGTTGCACGTTGCGGTTCCTTCCAGTCGCAGTGCAGGCTACGGCTCAATGACGGCATCGAGACAGAGCCGGTGAGCACAGAGCTTGAGTTGTTCGAGGCGGACGTTGCTCAGTGCGGTGCCTACAGGACTCCGGGCCGGTCGTAAGAGTCGGTCACAGCTCCCTGCCTCTGTCGCCACTGGAATAGTAGTAATTCACAAAGGCTGGTGAAGTCTACTGGTCCTGGGGCTACGGTCAGGGGGCAAGCTCTCTTCCAAGCTCTTGGAGATCTTTTTAGCACAAGTTGAAAAGGTAAAATCCACAAAGTCCTTTCTCCTCTCTAGGCAGCCAGGCAACCACTGCAGGCCAATCCCCCAAGCAGCACTTCAGCTTGTGAATAGTCTCTCCTCAGTTTCTTCAGGTTCCTTCTCCTCAGCAGAGGTTTCTTCTTGTCAGTTCCAGGAGTGATCTAATTTCATGGGCTCAGGGTCCCAATACTTATACCCCAAACTCCTTTGTTCTCTGAGGGGAGAGGGGACTGTGCCCAGTTCAAGACAGTTCTGAAGCACTCTGTTCACCAGACTTCTCCTTTCCTTTCACAGTGCAGGACAGGAGCATCAGACGCCCCACAGGAGGTGGAACCAGCATTGTGGAAGGCAAGTACAGTCCTGGAGCACTTTGTTGACAGTCTTCCTTCTCTTCTTTCAGTGTGCAGGGCAGAGACATCAGGTGCACTACAGGGGGGATGGAGCCAGCACTGTGGGGGGCAGGCACAGTCCTATTCAGGTCCCAAGAGCAACTCCTCCCTCCCATCTAGGTACAAATCTCTCTATTAACCACCGGGCTGCCGCAGCCTGTCTCCTGGAATCCCCCTGCCCTATCACACATACACGACAAGGAATACACAACCTCGCAGAGGCAGGCTCAAATGGTTAGGGAAGCAAATACCTACTTTCTAAAAGTGGTATTTGCAAACACAGAATATTAAAATAAACTTAACTAAAATATGTATTTTATTATTCTGAGTCCAGTCATACTAAACTCGAATTTCTACCATGTTCTCTAGGTCTGCTAGGATTATAAACATGTAACAATCCAGCAGCCCATTCTATCCTGTAGCCTTGCAATAGTGAAAAACGAAAATGTCTGTAATTCACTATTAGGACATGCCACACACATCAGGGCTTGTCCTACCTTATACTTACAATGCACCCTGCCCGTGGGCCTACCATAGGGGTGACTAATATGAAGTCAAGGGAAGGTTTAGGGACTGGCAAGTGGGTGCACTTGCCCAGTTAGCATGAAAGTACTAGACTGCACACAGGTTCTGCAATGGCAGACCTTAGACACATTTTACAAGGCTGCTTCTGTGGGTGGCACAACCAGTGCTGCAAACCAAAAAGCGTGTTCCAGGCACCAGTATCACATAAAATGCTTGATACATTTGAGGCAATGGTCAGAAAGGATTTACAAGCATTAACCTACAAAAGAACCCACTACAACAATTTAACCAAAGCTGAATTAAACATCATAAACAACTTGGCAAACAACACCACAATCACGATACAACCGGCAGATAAGGGTGGCGCCCTTGTCCTGATGGACACAACGTTTTATGAATGTAAAGTTAATGAACATGTGGCCGATCAAGATGTTTATTTCAAATTACCAGCAGATCCAACCACAACATTACAAGTAATGTTGAAGACCATACTACAGACAGCCAAACAGAATGAGTGGATAGATCAGCAAACAGAAACGTACCTCACACAAAAAAAACCCAGACGACCTACCTTGTATATGATCCCAAAAATTCATAAACACCCCACAAATCCACCGTTCAGACCGATAGTGTCAGGGTGCGGGTCAATTTTTGACCCCCTTGGCAAATACATAGACCACCATCTGCAAAAATTTGTACAACAATGGGGATCCTACATACGGGACACGACAGATTTTTTAAACAAATTGAAATGGACAGAGGAAGGATATCAAGAGCAATGGATCATGTGCACCATAGATGTGGTGGCACTTTACACCTCTATACCTCACCAAGCTGGGTTAGAAGCGACCGAATGGGCTTTGCTCAAAATTGAAGACTCACCTACCACCCAAAAAAAATTTTTATTACAACTTTTGAAATTTTGTTTACACAACAGTTATTTCCAATGGAAGGGAGAGTTTTACGCACAATTGAATGGTACAGCCATGGGTTTTGCAGGGGCTCCTGCGTACGCAAATACATTTATGGCCCAGTATGAAGCAGACAACATCATTTCATCTACTGAATGGAGTCATGTGAAAATGTACAGTCGATTTATTGACGACATCTTTTTAATTTGGGATGACACCTCAGCATCACTTGAACAATTAATTCACCAATTAAACCAAGTGGACACCAGGATCCAATTCACTCACAAAATAAGCAGTGACACTATCGACTATTTGGATGTGAGGATCACTAAAACAACACATGGATTTGAAACGTCGTTGTACACCAAATCCACAGATCGCAACAGTGCACTTGAACACACAAGTTTTCACCCGAAAAATCTAATCAGGAATCTACCAGTATCCCAGTTCATCCGGATCAAACGTATCTGTTCTAATGAACAAACTTGTTTAACCACACTGGAACATCAGGTACAAAAATACCAAGCAAGGGGATATGCCCCCGATGAACTAGCAGCACAACTGGCCAAAGTACAAGAAATGGATAGATTGGACTTGTTAAAACCGCGACCAAAAACATCTCAGAATAGGTTGGTATTTGTCACGAAATACACAACTTTGTCTACCAAGATCAAAAAAATTGTGAATAAAAGATGGGAACTTTTATCTACGGAACCAGATTTTCATGGAATTTTCAAAGATGCACCGTTACATACATATACACGTGGTTCAAATCTAAGGGAAAGACTGAAACGGAAACATCAAGTCACAGAACCAACCAACCATAAAGGCACTATCAGATGTTTAAATTGCATCAACTGCAACAATGTAATCACTGGGAATACGTGTAGACACCCCACCACGGGCAAAACCATCAAATTGAAACACTCATGTGATTGCAACGCTAAAAATGTGGTATACGCCATCAAATGTCCATGCGGCAAGCTGTACATAGGGAAAACGGAACGCAAAATTAAAGTGAGGATTTCGGAACATAAAAGTCGTATCCGTAATGAAAACATGACTTCACCATTGGCAACACACTGGAGAGAAGCACGACACACTATTGCTCAGCTGAGATTTTTCATTATTGAACACGTACAAAATTACAATGACCGAGATAACCACCAAAGGTTATTGCAGCGTGAATTATTTTGGATCAAGTACTTAAAAACCCTGACACCAACAGGTCTTAATGACAAATATGATCTGGCTTGCTTCCTATAGGAAGCTTCATTTGACATCAGTACTACGCTTGGCCGTCAATAGCAACACTACAGGTCACAACAACAAGCAGATAGACATAGACTGCCCATATGATAATGTTAGCCCTAATCTATGTCATCCGTTAATAGTGTTCACATAAAGTCCATATAAGTATTAGACTTGTTTAATCTAGAGCTCTGATATTGCTTATGGCCAAACGGTCTGCATAATACTTTAGTTACAGCACTATAAATGTAGTATTCACCTACTGTATTAGTCAATATGCATTGTATGTATATCTTAAGTTGTTGCACGTCTTATATTTGTCTATTATTCCTGTATATTTGTTTACTTGAAATCATTGTGCATAAATTGAACATGATAATCACATCAATTGATCCAACACTCCAGTATTCTGCCCCGATCTTCATGAGTAAGGAGTACATGTAGGCGTGCATATTATTTTCATTCATAATATACCCACAGATTCACATTTTAATTACCCCATTGTTTAACACCAACACTTAGGATCATCAATAATGTTATTTCACTCAATGTATGGGCGCCTTCAATGTGCCCAACTAGGAGTAAGCAACGGAATTTAGCTATTCTTATTAGCACGACCGCAATCCTAAGATGGCGCGCACAACAATCTCTTTATCCAGCGACTATGTCGCTTGTAGTCCGTTTTTCATTTTAACTCTTCCCACACGCGGAGGGGAGCTTTGGGTTTACAAGTACTGCGCTCTCGAGCTTCTGTCGAACCAACTCGCAACTAGCAGCGGCACCATTTATGCAGATCGCGTTTTTCTCCGAATCAGGTATTTACCGCTTAGCAATTCACAGAACGTGTATTTTGAGCCGTCTATGACTCATACAGTTATTAACGGCGTTACTACCTTTTCGCTTCCATAGATTTAGAACTCCGGTTTACGAAGACAAGGTAGGGCATTTCATTATTTTTCTGAAACACGCTAACGCTGTGGTTTCAAGCACATGACTTGGATTCTCACTCAACTATTGCTTGTCGTTACAGTTACACAAGAGCCAGACAAGCAGGTATGTTGCAAATAGGGTTACAGGCTTAGCGCACGATATCATTGTGATAACATCAGTCCCCAGTCTCATACCATTAGTTCTTTGTCATTTTTCACACAGTGTTCCAGGCACACAGCTTATTATTTAAGCAAATCTTCTACAACAACCCAACTTGACACCAGGTACGCTATTATTTCCATGCTAATGCATACCCCCATGCTCAACCAAATGAAGTACACCATTACATTGAATATCTTTTCATTTCTTGCAGCATTGCCCCTGATGAAGGCACCACCTCGGGTGCCGAAATGCATTGGGCCTATTCGCAAATGTGTGCTCATTTGGATCACTGACATAACCTCGACAGACCGAATATCGACTGGACAAAATATCGATGACTAATTATCGACAACAAAATTATCGATTTACTATACTTACACAACAAACATCAAAAATATCGACTACACAATATCGACTACTAAAAACAACGACTACAACAATATCGACTCACAACATTATCGATTTCTAAAACACCGATTATTAAATATTTATATAACAACAGTCAAAATATCGATTACACAAACATAGATAGCAAATTTATCGATTGTAAAAAAATCGCCATTAATAGATCCTAAAATAAATGACTTTATTATTTAATAATTAAGTCATACTGATCATAAAAAACCAGATTTAGTTAATATAAATAGATGACATATATTATTTATTTTCATAACATTTACAACACACAATAAATACTAACATACATTTTATAATACATAAACAATGTTTCGACCTTCTACACATTTTTTACAACTAATTACATATATTCCTCCACTTTACAAATATCAAAATAACATTACCTAGAACATTACCTATACAAAATAAATCCTTACACATTCAATAAACGTTAATTTGCGTCACCCATATAAGGAAAGCAATTAGCATAACAGAAAAAAAAATTCAAATCAACAAATAAAAACAGACTATCCATTTAAAGAACCAATCCTATTTCTGAAACAATTAACCTAATACTATATAAATGAAATAATAAGTAACTAAAAACGCAGTATACATCCCCTAAGTAAAGGAAGACGAAACTCTGCTGGATTTCTGGAAGAAAACTGATGGACTTCAACAGAAAGAGACCTACACATATCTAAAGTAAGTACTACTACATTATTAGTCAGCGAAAATGTAACTCTCAAAGCTCACACCTATATTTTAAAGCAAAATACATCAAATATATCTTTTTTTTTAGCACTCATCCTACAGATGAAAAAAAAAACAGAAGACCTACACAACACCTGGACATCAAAAGTTACATATAAAAAAGTAAGTATATATTAGAAATGTAAAATCGAGAATTAATAGATAGGTAACTAAATCTAAACTAGCAAAAAACGTCGAACAAATTATCATAAATAGTAATAAAATATTTCTACACATTTTCTCAACTTCCACAGGTACAAAAAGATATACACAGAAAATAACAGTTTGAAGAACATCAACAGCTGAAAATAACGACTTGAAAGCATCAAAACATTTGCAGGTAAAATACAAATGTGTGAAACTGTATAATGTGATTAGAACATTTTTTTTCCTTAAAAAATATTTACATTCTCTTTTAATTACCTCCTAGCACTACAATACTATCATGACTGAAGGAGCTAAATTCATTTATTCACAAAAAGGGAAAATGCTTCTTTGTTACATGGGATATGTCTACACTCAAGAGAAACAAAAAGATTTGAAAGTGTTTTGGAAGTGTACGAAATATTATGCCAACAAATGTTATGGTAGAGCTATAACTCAGGAAACTACTGTTACTTATACTAAAGAACATAATCACCCACCCAATGTAACAGAAATAGAGATTAGACAAATGCTAGATTCCCTTAAAGAAGCTAGTACTAGCACTGATCAACCAACAACTGCTATTCTGAAACACCATTTAAGTGTACTTCCCCAACATGCTTCTAGCCAATTACCATCTATAGAATCCCTTAAAAGAACAGTAGCTAGACAAAAAAGAGCAACATGCACTACTCCTCCCACACCAAAAACTTTAGAAGAAGTCCAAATTCCACCTGAACTCTCTGTAACTCACAATAAAGAAAATTTTATACTCTATGACAACAAATCTAAAGATAAAAGAATTATACTGTTTGCCACAGCAAACAACATGACAAAACTTACCCAATGCCAAACTTGGATGATGGACGGTACTTTTTCTGTATGCCCCAAACCTTTTTATCAATTATACACCATCCATGGTCATTTCCAAAATGCAAATATTCCATTCCTTTATGCCCTTCTACCAAACAAACAGCAAACTACCTATCAAGAAATACTAACTGAAGTCAAGCAACATACTAACAACTATTTTCCACAAAAAATTATCATTGACTTTGAAAAAGCTATGATAAACAGCATCCTTAAAACATACCCACACACAGCAATACAAGGTTGCTATTACCACTTTAATCAATGTATCTGGCGACATCTACAAAAATCAACCTTGAGTATCCAATACGCCACTGATAGCACATTTGCTTATCAAATCAAAAAACTCATCGCCCTAGCCTATGTTCCACTAACAGATGTAACTGAGCACTATAACTTATTAATAGACAGCCCCTACTATAAAAGAAACGAAGATAAACTAAGCCCTATGCTTGACTACTTCGAAGACACATGGGTAGGAAGGCTACACAGATCAGGCCATAGAAGACAACCCAAATACCAAATAGCTTGGTGGAATGTCTACCTTAGCACACTAAATAAGGAAGCAAAAACAAACAATGCAGTTGAAGGATGGCACAATGCCTTCCAAGCAACTACAGGCCGAGGAACGCCTACCCTTCACAAATTAATACAATCCTTACAAAAAGAACAAAGTTACCAGGAGCTCCGAATGGAGCAATCAGTAACTTTGATTGGACCTAAACTCACCAAAGAAACTAAAAAAATGTATAACACACTCCAAAGTCAAGTTACCCTCTATCCAACTAGCAAAGGACTAGAATATCTATCAATGATTGCCAAAACTATTCTTTAAAACATTACATAACTATACACGTAAAACTAAACATATTTTTCCTAAAATTCTTCATTATAATATGTAACAAATTGCAATTAAATTATCAAATACATAATATTAACATATATAAAATGTATTTAGATAATGTATTTACAAAATGTTACATACAACGTAAGTAAAGCAAAATTAAAAACAGTTTTCCCACCCATTAAAAATCCTGAAAATACTTATATTTCTGATACAGCTTCAAACATAATCCAATTCCAAGCAATCCATAGGACACCATTCCAAAAACCCATACAATCCATGAAAGCCCAAAAAAAAAGCAAAAATACAAGCAAATGCATAGCGACTCCTTTCCACTTCAGTAGACACCAGATACCATAGAAAACCCAAAAATCCGTAATGGCGAAAAATAAACGCTCCAAGAAAATGTAAAAACCCAAAAAATAGTGTGCAAAAATAAGAGTATATAATACTCGTTACACAGCTGTGATCAAAAAAGAAGGGAGTCCTCCAAAACAGCGAAACGCGACGATAACCTAGAAAAAATTAAATAACATACCCACCCACATAAAAACACCCATACATATATAAAAACACATATTTATACATCAAACATATTATCTTAGTAACATTTAAACATATTACCTCACCTCACACACCTACAACAAAAACGCGGTAAAAATCCAATATCGTACACTCTACCTAACACCGAACACACAATCTTCTCTAATTAACTCTACCTACATAAACATAAACACAGCACACATACACTAGCAATAAGTTCAGAAACTTATAAAACACAATTAAAACAAACTTACCCTCTCTAACGCGAAGCAGCACCCAACCGCGATCTGTTGAAGCACCAAATACGCCTAAGTAACATTACGCGGTTAAAAAGTAGTCCCTGTATACAGCTAAATGCTATTTAATTTCTATATTCCAACACTTTAAAAAATACACAGAGTATTATATTAAGTGTAAATATTTATTTAAAGTGTATAAAATTATTTCATAAATATTCATAAGTTTGAAATAATTATTCAACTGTTATGTTATAGTTAAAAAATTAATTTTTGATTTATAAATACATTTAGTAAATAATGTTAATGTAAAAATAAATTGCATATATAAGTTTGTTACAAGAAATGTTTTTTTTAAATTCAAATATTATGTAAAACATTATGTATGTATATAATAAATGTTTTTGGTGTTTATGTATTTAAAAATGAATATTATAAATATGTTCAATATTCATAATAATTATTTCCAAAAATATAACATGACTTGGTAATAAACAAAAATGTTACAATTACAAAAAAATTTACATAATTTGCAATGACAATAAATTCAATGTGTATCTGAATAAATATTTTGTTATTAGATAAAAAGTACATATTACCAATTTGTTTCAGAAACTATTTAAATGTTAATATATGTAAAAGATAAAAAAATTATGTTAATATAATTTATTTGTTAAAAACATATACATGTACTTCATATTTTTGTTATGTTAATAAAAACATTGAATGAAAATTTTTGATTATAAATAAAAAATGATTCTCTATTTACAAATACATTTTTATATGTGAATAAACAATTTTTCATTTATGGCATTTAACCCTGTCTATGTTTCCTTCTTTATTATTGTATATAAATATTATTTGCATATTAAATAATCTATTTAAAAATACCTTATACATTTAAATATATTTAAAAATTGTATTAATATTTAAAGTCCTACAATACCAATAATTGTTTTAATGTATATTAATTGAAATATTTTATATAAAATATATGAAAAAGTAACTAATTTAATAGACATTTAAATTGACCATATTTTTACCCTGTATCCCTCTAACCTAAAACCCTAAACTGACCCAAAGCCCTAAAAACACCCCTTTACCCACAAACTAAAAACTGACCCAGAACCCACAAAATACCCCTTTACCCACTAACTGAAAACTGACCCTGACCCCTAACAATAACCCTTTACCCACTAACTGAAAACTGACCCTGACCCCTAAAAATACCCCTTTACCCACTAACTGAAAACTGACCCTGACCCCTAAAAATACCCCTTTACCCAAAAACTGAAAACTGACCCTGACCTCTAAAAATACCCCTTTTCCCACAAACTGAAAACTAACCCTGCAACCAAAAAAATACCCTTTACCCAAATACTGAAAACTGACCCTTAACCCTAAAAATAGCCCTTTACCCACTAACTGAAAACTGACCCTGACCCCTAAAAATACCCCTTTACCCACTAACTGAAAACTGACCCTGACCCCTACAAATACCCCTTTACCCACTAACTAAAAACTGACCCTGACCCCTAAAAATACCCCTTTACCCAAAAACTGAAAACTGACCCTGACCTCTAAAAATACCCCTTTACCCACAAACTGAAAACTAACCCTGCAACCAAAGAAAGACCCTTTACCCAAATACTGAAAACTGACCCTTAACCCAAAAAATAACCCTTTACCCACTAACTGAAAACTGACCCTAACCCCTAAAAATACCCCTTTACCCACTAACTGAAAACTGACACTGACCCTACTAATACCCCTTTACCCACTAACTGAAAACTGACCCTAACCCCTAAAAATACCCCTTTACCCAAAAACTGAAAACTGACCCTGACCTCTAAAAATACCCCTTTACCCATAAACTGAAAACTGACCCTGCAACCAAAAAAATACCCTTTACCCAAATACTGAAAACTGACCCTTAACCCTAAAAATACCCCTTTACCCACTAACTGAAAACTGACCCTGGCCCCTAAAAATACCCCTTTACCCACTAACTGAAAACTGACCCTGACCCCTACAAATACCCCTTTACCCACTAACTGAAAACTAACCCTGCAACCAAAGAAAGACCCTTTACCCAAATACTGAAAACTGACCCTTAACCCTAAAAATACCCCTTTACCCACTAACTGAAAACTGACCCTGACCCCTACAAATACCCCTTTACCCACTAACTGAAAACTGACCCTCACCCCGACAAATACCCCTTTACCCAAAAACTGAAAACTGACCCTGACCCCTAAAAACACCTTTATCCACAAACTGAAAACTAACTCTGAAAGAAAAAAATTACCCTTTACCCAAATACTGAAAACTGACCCTGAACCCTACAAATACCCCTTTACCCACTAACTAAAAACTGACCCTGACAACTAAAAATACCCCTTTACCCACTAACTGAAAACTGACCCTGACCCCTAAAAATACCCCTTTACCCACTAACTGAAAACTGACCCTGACCCCTACAAATACCCCTTTACCCACTAACTAAAAACTGACCCTGACCCCTAAAAATACCCCTTTACCCAAAAACTGAAAACTGACCCTGACCTCTAAAAATACCCCTTTACCCACAAACTGAAAACTAACCCTGCAACCAAAGAAAGACCCTTTACCCAAATACTGAAAACTGACCCTTAACCCAAAAAATAACCCTTTACCCACTAACTGAAAACTGACCCTAACCCCTAAAAATACCCCTTTACCCACTAACTGAAAACTGACACTGACCCCTACTAATACCCCTTTACCCACTAACTGAAAACTGACCCTAACCCCTAAAAATACCCCTTTACCCAAAAACTGAAAACTGACCCTGACCTCTAAAAATACCCCTTTACCCATAAACTGAAAACTGACCCTGCAACCAAAAAAATACCCTTTACCCAAATACTGAAAACTGACCCTTAACCCTAAAAATACCCCTTTACCCACTAACTGAAAACTGACCCTGACCCCTAAAAATACCCCTTTACCCACTAACTGAAAACTGACCCTGACCCCTACAAATACCCCTTTACCCACTAACTGAAAACTGACCCTGACCCCTACAAATACCCCTTTACCCACTAACTGAAAACTGACCCTCACCCCGACAAATACCCCTTTACCCAAAAACTGAAAACTGACCCTGACCCCTAAAAACACCTTTATCCACAAACTGAAAACTAACTCTGAAAGAAAAAAATTACCCTTTACCCAAATACTGAAAACTGACCCTGAACCCTACAAATACCCCTTTACCCACTAACTGAAAACTGACCCTGACAACTAAAAATACCCCTTTACCCACTAAATGAAAACTGACCCTGACCCCTACAAATACACCTTTACCAAAAAACTGACAACTGACTCTGCACACAACATATACCCCTTAATAACCAAACAGAAAAGTAACCCAGAAGACTAAACCAACCTCTTTCCCCAAATACAAAATAATATATATATGAGAATATCTATAATTATATATATATATGTTATATATATCTTTATATATCTAATTATAAATATATTATATATATGTAATTAAATGTAATTAGACAATTATATTTCATATATATATATTTTATATTTAATTATTATAATATTAGTTATATCTATTTATATCTATATAATTAACATATTTTAAGTCTTTAACAATTATTTCATTATGAATACCAATTAATTAATTAACATATGTCATTACTTATAATTAATTAACTTCCCACCCTAAACGCCTATTAACACACAACCCACTACATAACATAAAAATGTGAGATGTAACATAATTTACTATAATAGCATTAATGTTAATAAATTTACAATTACATAAAATATAATTAACATATTTAATTTATTTTACAAATATTTAATTATTCATAACAATTAACTAATTAACATAATTAATTACTTACAATTAAATTACTTCCCACCCTATTCCCCTATAATCCCACAACCCACTACATATCCTAAAAAAGTTTGATTTTACATATTCAACAATTCCATTTATTTAAATAAATTAACAATTAAATTATATATAATTAACATATTTTAGATAAATAACAAGTATTTACTTATTCTTACCAATTAATTAATTAACAGATTTAATTACTTACTATTAAATTACTTCCCACCCTAATCCCCTATAATCCCACAACCGGCTACATGAAAAAAATGATTTAAATAAGCATAATTCTCAAATAAGCTATTAAAATAACATATTTACCAATTACATATTATATATTTAATTAAATAGTAATTTAACAATTAATTACATATTAATACCAATAATTATATTTACATATTTAATTAATTAATACCAATTAATATATTTACATATTTAATTAATTAATACCAGTTAATATATTTACATATTTAATTAATTAATACCAATTAATATATTTACATAATTAATTAATTAATACCAATTAATATATTTACATAATTAATTAATTATATTTAAAATACTTCCCACCCTATTCCCCTAAAAACCCACTACCCGCTCCTAGAAATTATTATAGTAATATAATTTTTTTAAAATTTATTAATTATTTTTAACATTAATTCTATATAAATAAATAAATAAAATTAATACATTTTAACACAAAATGCTATTATAAAACATTAAAACAATGTACATTGAACTATTACATATTATATATATACATATTAAAATTCAATATCATGAGAGTCGATATTGTGACAGTCGATAACACAACTTTCGATATTTTTAAACTAATAAACATATCGATATTTTTTACTGACGATATTACTTACTCGATATTTTTTATGTCGATATTTTTTACATACATAACAATCGATAAAAAAAAAATCGATATTACTTACCTCGATATTAATGCCATCTCGATATTCTCTAGTCGATATTATGTCCAGTCGAAATAAATGACTCGATATTAAGACTGTACACCGCTCATTTATGATTGTCTGTAAAACAATGTTATGTATATAAGTTTTGATGCTTATATGTTGACAAATGTCTTAAGTAAATGTTATGAATATTGAAAATAACATAAGCAATCATTTGAAAAGAAGTGTATAATAAATGCAAAAATAATTGCTAACACCGAACAAAAAGAAGTTTGTTTAAACTATTTTATTTATTAAGGTGCGGAGCACCAAGTGAACAGTGCTTGATTAGGTGGGCTAAAACTCACCATTACCATTTATTTGCAAGCCCACTAGCAGCATTTGGATCACACGCCCTGGGCACACTCAGTGCACTGTACTATGGTCTGACAGTAAACCAAACAGTCAATCATGGAATCACTAATTAATACATTCATTTACAGTAGGAAGAGCATATGCACTTTAGCACTGATCAGCAGTGGTAAAGTGCCCAGAGTCATAAAATAGCTAACAGCAGGTCAGAAAAAAAAGGAGGAAGCGAAAAGTTCAGGGATGACCCTGCACAAAGGGCCAAGTCCAACACTTGGGTGTTAGGATGTGCTATGATTCTCTGGCAGGCTTACTAGCTGGCCTCTGCCGAACAACTCAATTAGCAACTCAATTAACCTTGAAGGGGCTTTTCCTATCACAGGCAGATGTGGCTAATACTTGACCTTGCCCCTTCCTTTTCCCTCTTTGACAACAGTGACAACAGTGCTCATTTCCCTGGTGACATTTTAGGGTGGGCACTGAGGCGGAAAGATTCAACCATGTTGGTTTTGGACGGAGAGGGTCACTGTGATATTGCCTTGCATTACAAGATACAGGAAAAGTAAACAAAGTAGGTAGTATCGCCCTTGGGAACGTTCACAACATTGAATATGGAGTGGCCTGGAGTTTTCCCATTCACAATCTCACAATAGGCATTAATGTGACATCACTTCTGGACCTGTGGAAAAACAGAAGAGGACTGAACCTTCTGCCTATGACTTAAGAAGAGCCTTGATGACTGGACCTGCTCTCCCTCTTGCACTCAGGACAAAGAAGTGGACTCCAAGGGCCAGATTATACAAAGTATCCCGGTGGCATGATGGGAGTTTGCACCTAGTTTGCATGCCCCCAGGCCTCTTTAGTTTTGGAGAAGCAGCCACAGAAGCTTGTTTGCCCCGTTCTGTAATACAGATTGCGCTGGCGCACATATAGTGCCAGCACTATCAGGAGGAGTGGTCCCATGCTAATGATGGAATCTCTTTGCCTCTGCTCCCTCACTGTATTATAGAAGCGGTGCGAAGGTAAAGCAGCTGTTAAGAGGCACGCTGACACTGTGCCGCCTAAAAGGAGGCACACTGTTAGTGTACCCTCTAATGGCAGTCCTCTGGAGGGGCCTAGACATTCCCTTGCATGTGGTTGCAGTCACTCACTGATGTCAAAGGCACTGATGTTACCAAGGTAGATTTCAGCTACTGCTGTCTCACAGAAGCTGAAGGGAAAACATTCTTAGTAGAGCATATTATGGTAAGACAAGGCTTAACAGATATCTTAATGTGCTACTCTTACATTGTAAAGTCTAAGGGCAATTTTATAAGACAGTATTTGGCTTATAGCACACTTGCATTACACATTGAGCAGGATACCAATAGGTATATGTAGAAAAAAAAATACAGCTGCTTTGTCAGTTAGAAATAAGGGGGCTTATTTATGAGTTTCATGCACCATGTTGCATCACTTTTTGGGATGCTGTGGTAGCATAACAAATGCACCACATAGCGCCATGTTTACAAAGTGACACATCTTAGCAAGAGCGCCTCTTTTTAAAGCCCTGTGCTACATTATACCTGCGTTATGTATAATGTATGCAGTGTGCACCTTGCCCCTCCAAAAAGGCTTGTTGAAGTGTCGCAGTGAATTCTATGAGATTTCACTGCAACACTTCTAGGACACCACTGCATAATGCAGGCTCTGTCACATGAGGCTTGCCTCATGTGAAAGTATACATTGCTGGAGTTGTGTCTGTGTTCAGACACACTCAGCAATGTGACACTTTTGCACCTACAGATACGTCAGGAATACTGACTCATCTGTAAATCCTTGAGACATGGCGCTCCGTACAATAAATATGGCGCATCCATGGTGTCATAAGGAGGGAGCACTAAAAAGTGTTGCATTGCTGTTTTTATGCAGCAATGCATCACTTTTCATAAATGGCGCCATGGTGTAAGGGTGCCTGTGTTGCGGTAAGGGAAAACCTTCCTGCTCAAAAACATTTGCAAGAGGCTTTTTCCTCTTTCTATGTGTAAATGCAAACAAGCATAGAACAAGGAAAAGTGAGGAGAAATAAAGATATTTCTCCTCATTGCAGGAAGCCTACATTTTTGCACTGCCTCAGTTTTACGATTTCTCAGAAGTCTAGTGCAAAGTCAAACAGCCATGGATGTTGCTAGGAACGCCCCCAGCAACACCCATTGCAAGCCCTTTTAACACAGAAAACTGTGTTATTTGGAACGATATATAAGAGGCAGCATTAAGCCCAAAAGAATTGGCTTAGTGTTGACTCATAAATATGGAGCAGACTCCTGCAACATCGAACGTCACAAAAAGTGACATTTCGGTGGTGCAAAGGGCCTCATAAATGAGGCACTTGGAGCCTCATTCATTAAGGCCTGCAACACTTTTACGCTGCCGTTGCATCACTTTTTGTGACGCTGCGGTGGCGTAAATAATGCACCACATTGCGCCATATTTACAAAGTGACAGATTTAAGCAGATGCGTCACTTTGTACACCCATGCGCTACATTATACCTGCGTCAGGTGGGCAATGCCCCACAATATAGGGTTGTAGAAGTGGCACAGTAAAATCTATGAGATTTCACTGCGACACTTCAAGTGCTGCATCAATATCTTACGCCTGCCTAACAGCAAGCATAAGACTGACACAAGCCCTTTCACATGGGTGCTTTCTTCATGTGAAAGGACACATTGCTGGAGTTGTGTCTGTGTTCAGACACAGCCCAGCAATGCGCAACGTTTGCGCATGCAGACACGTCAGAAATACTGTTGTATCTGTAACTCCTTGCGACATGGAGCACCGTACATTAAATACAGCGCATCCGTTCTGTCGCAAGGAGGGCACAGTGAAAACTGTTGCATCGCTGTTTTCACGCAGCAACAGTTTTTATAAATGAGGCCCATAGTTTTTTGTGATGTTTTACCACAAATTTACTATAAGGGTTATCTCCTCCTCATTAAAATAAGTTTCCACTTCAGAAGTGCGGTCTGCATCCTTCTGGAAGTATTTAATGACTGCAGGTGCTGGAAGATGAGAAGAAAAGAAAATTGCCTGGTAGATGCAGCATATGTTATAGGTAGGAAATGGATGTCTGCTGTGTATGATTTGGTTCATGTGTATATAATTCTCATATCCCTTTCCATACGGAAGTCTCTGTTCTGCATGCCAAGGCCTCTGCTCGAGTTCAGGAGCTCTCTGTCGAGCATGCAGAATGTAAAATAGTAGTGCAAAGTTAATAGCAGTAACGTTAAGGATATATTTTGAGCTTTTGCATACACAATCCCTTGAACTGAAGGGGTGAAGACTTGTAAATCTCCACTTTTTAGTAATTTACACTTGGGAATTGTGAACACCCTAAAGTAATGTATTTGCTACAAAACGTAACACTACATTTACACATGTGTGAGTTTACCTTTATGGATAGGCTCCTTAGTACATAATATTAAATGTTAACGTGCACTGCATGCTAAACAACCATGTTCTGCGTTTCAAAGCACAACATGACAGGCACCGCACAGTGCCTGCCATGTTGCACTTTGAAATGCGGGGGGGTACCATAGGTACCCCCCATGTGCACCCCCCACCCACCCCCCCGGAGTCCCAGGGAGCCAACAGCAGGCCCCCGCAGGGAGTCTCTGCATGCCTCAATGCCGCCACGGAAAGGCATTCCCCAAAGCCCATCCTAACATGGCTGGCGGTGTCTGATACATAGACACAGCCACAATATTAGACCTTTTCCACCCCGGTCGCAAGGCTACCGAGGCGGAAAAGCGGCGGACGGTCTTTCCGTCCGCCGCGGACCCCCCAGCCATCCTAATGTGGCGGGGGGTCATTTCTGAGCGGATGGCGGGCGGATTGCCCCCGCCAGGCAGGAGGTGGCTAAAGCCAGCCTGACGGGGGCAATCCGCCCCTATGTGTGTCCATATCAAGAAAGAGATTCTTCCATTGTGATAAGACTTGCTTTAGGCTTGGCAAACATAAATAGACAAACATCCCATGAACAATGTGGCATTCAAAACACAAAAGCATTCTCTGTATCCCTGAATGTATGCGTTCACAAACGTACACATTTTCTAGAAGGAAAATGGAAATATGAGCGTTTAGTGTCATCTTTTTATATTCTTTGTTGCTGAGATGTATTTAAGAAGATTTAACCAGTCTTTACACTCCTGCTATGCAACAAGTAATACATCCTGCTTGACTCCGTATATACCAGCATTTATTAATTCAATATCGGCAGTGAAACATGCATGATTTAATTTCTTTCATGATTAAATTAACATACGTTAGCCAATTAATGAATGAAAGAACCTCTGGTTGATAATAGCTCCCAATATGCCTATCCTTTTTCAAGTAAGTTGCTTTAATTAATTTGATTTTCACTGCTGATATTTTTTATATGAAAAAATGACACGTTGCCTTATTTATCATTTTAATCTTTGAAATGGTCCGTTTTTATATTTAATGCAATCGAGGTTGGTTACATCATATATGAGTTTTCTTTATTTTAATAAAGTGTTACTCACCGAATGGTATGGGTCGAAACCTCAGACTTAGGATCTATCTGTCTAAAAAGCTGTTTCAGGAAAAGTGATTCTTGAGATTTTTCTTATTCAAAACGAGCTGCCGTCGTATTAGTTGCGCCCTGATCTAATCGCAAACCAAAGAGTTTGAGAGCTCTTATTATTTTAAATAAAGCACCGAATTAGCGTGGTTTTCCTCTAATTTACTCATGTATGTGCATTCATAAGCAGTTAATGGGGCTTTGCGGGGGGTGGCCGACCGGAGGGAGGCTCTCCCCCCTGGGGAGTTTGGGGCCCCGGGAGGAAGGGGAGGGGGGAAGGATTAGGAGGGACACCAGGAAGGGACTTTGGGCTGGTTGGGCTTGCTGGTGGGTTTTGGGCTCCTTTTGGGCGTTTTGCTACAAAACCGGCCATTTTGGGTCACTGGTCACCATTTCATGGGACAGTGACCCAGCAGCCGGGGGGCGCGGAGTATTTTGTGTAATTTTATTGGTGAAATTTATTAAGGGTATTTTGGAGGGCACTCGTGTGTTTTGTCAGGCGTTTCGAGACAGCGGCGGTGATTGGGGCAGTACGCGCGGCTTCAAAGTAGGTTACAGGCGAGGTGACGGGCTGTGGGGCAAGGAGGCGGCGGCTGACGCGAGGTACCTGAAGATGGCGGCGGACTCGTTGACTAATCCTCGAGTACGGGAAGCGCTGCGCCTGCTCGGCGAGGCTGGCAGGACAGACCTCCTCCGCAGCGACCTTCGGGTAAGGCCACCGCGGCGCGCTGCCGCTGGCGCCGCGGCAGCAGTGGCGGCTTGTGAACCGCCCAGATCACGTGCACGGAAGGGGGAGGGGGCGGGAACAGTGAAGCGAGCGGCGCGCGGTGGCGGTCAACAGGTGGTTGGGGCGGCAAAACGGGGAGGGGGGCCGGGGAGGAAGCGCGGCGGCCGGAAGAAGGCGCCCTTGAGTTTTGTGGTGGGTGCGGAGGGCGTGGGGGGGTGGGGGATGTCGGGGGAGCGACTGAAACTGGTGCAGAGGTTGTGGGTATGGCAGGGGATACGAGCATGACGATGGCAGCCCGCGGGGCAAAGCGAAGCGACGGGAGAGGGGCGGTGGGGGAGGACACGCGGGTGGAGGGGGAGGGGTGCAAGGCCAGGTAGTTGAAGCAGAGGGGGGGGGGCGGTGGAGGTGGAGGGAGGGGTGCATGGGGAAGGGGCTGGCAGAGTAATCATGGAGGAGGAGACAGGGGGGCAAGGAGGGGCAGGGGGCGAATCGCCGCTCATGTTTGAAGATTCAGGGGGGGGGAGGAGGAGGGGGCAGGGGGTGAGAGCGAGCAGGGGGGAGGGGACTCTGAAGATGATGATGTACTTCCGCCCAGCAGGGGGGGCTCTCCGCGAGGCAGGGGGTGCAGCGGGGAGGGGGTGCGAGGGGTGGCAGACGGGGGCGGACTGGGGGTTTGGGATTGCAACAAGGGTTGGGGGCGGACAGAGGAGGGGGGAGGGTGTGGGGGGGTTCAGCGGGGGGGGTGCGGGGTTGAGGGAGCGGCAGGGGGTAGCGGGGGGGAGATGCGGGGATGGGGTGAGTGGGGGGGTTCGGGGGGGGCGCGTGGGACGGTCCGGGCGGGGCGGGGAGCGGGGGAGTGGGGGGAGAGCGGGTGGGGGGGCGTCCAGCATGGCGGGGAGGGCATTCTGCGGCAAGGGGGAGAGGTGGGTGGGGAGGTAGCGGAGAGGGTTTTGCCCCGGCATGCTGGACTTCCCCGTTTTTCTCTTGGCAGGAGCAGTGGGGGAGGGGCTCGGGTGAGCAGCATGCGGCTCCACCCCGCCGAGTGGATGGGCCGGCTCTGCCTAGTACGGGCGGTCGCGCTCCAACGAGGGACCTGGTGTGGACAGACGACCGATGGATGGGCCATAGCTCTCCGACGCCCCCCTCCCGATGGGTCGATCCGGCCGCCGGGGGACGGGGATGGAGCAACGATGTGACGGGTTACTCAGGTTACCACCAAGAGAATAGGAGGAGAGTGAGTGTGGACCTAGGTACTTTGATGACGGAGTGTAGGGAGAAGGCAGGTCTAAGCAGGGTGTCCACAGGAAGGGTTTTGGCTGTCGGAGAAGGGAGTGCGGAGATGGAGTCGGAGGAAGAGGGGGAGCTGCGGGAGGACGGGGGGGAGGTCAGTAATGTTGTTGGCAGTGTTTTGCAGGAATGCCCCCGGCAAGTGGTGCCGCGAGTGACGGCTCCCCCAGCTGAAATGGTTAGGCGGCGGGATCCGGTGCGGACGCCAGCCTTGACGCCAGGTAAGACCAGTACGGGGTTGGGGAGTGGCTTGGGCGCGCCTCATGGAGGCAAGGCGGGTGGGAGTAGGGTTGGCAGTTGCCAAGTGTCGGTGGGGACGGATGCTGTGGGTGGTGATGAGGTGAGACTGTTGAAGGGTAGGTATGTGATGGATGCCGGGGTGTGCACGGAGGCGGATGGCGTGACGTTGGGGAGTTCGGGGACGGGCGTGGCGGCTGGCGGGTCAACGGCGGCGGGCGCCGGGGCGAAGGAGAGCTGCGAGGTTCCGGTCAAGAAGCTGCCGTACATGGGGGTAGCGAAGCCATTGGGGGCGCATTTGTCGATGGCAACTAGGGAGAAGATATGGAAGGGGGAGTACGTGGAGATTTTGAAGTTGCTCCACCGGGAATTGATGGCCAAGGAAGGGTCGAAAGAGGAGGAGCAGGAATTGGCGAGGCGGCCGAAAGTGCCGGTTACTATCGAGAATTGGTCGGCGGCTTTCTTGATTTATGCGAGCGTGTACTGTGAGAAGTACCCGGACAGGGCGGTCGCGCTGTTTAAATACATGGACGTGGTGCGGCGGGCGCAAGTGACCTACGGGGGGAACGCTTGGTCGCATTACGATGAGGAGTTCCGGGCGCGCATGGCGTCCGACCCGGAGGCTAAGTGGGGGGAGTTGGACGCGGACCTGTACCAGCAGACGATGAGTGGGGCAAAATTTGGCCGCACTATATACACGGCCAGTGGCTTGCCACTGGCTCCTCCCCCCTTTCCGGCCCGCCCCACCCGTGGGGGGGTGGGGACGGGGGGAGCCGGGAGCAGTCCCGGCGTTGGGACATGCTGGGATTTTAACAGGGGTTCCTGTCTCCGGCAGACGTGCCGCTTTCGGCATGAGTGCTCCGCTTGTGGAAAACGTCACCCAGAGGTGCGATGCTGGGGGCTTTGGGGAGGCCCCTCACAGGGTCAATTCCCGGCTCCCGTTCCCGGCAGGGGGAGGGGAGGGGGTAGAGGGGGAGCGAGTACCATGGGAAAAGGCTCGTACACCGGTTAGGCTGGATCGGCTTGAACCTTTCTTGGAGGCGAATCCGCGGGCGGACGATGCGACGGTGCTGCGTCGGGGTTTCAGGGAGGGTTTCCGGTTGGGGTACGAGGGTCCGCGGATCGCTCGATGGGCGGAGAACCTGAAGTCCGTGAACGCACACAAGGGTATCGTCCGGGAGAAGCTCTTCAAGGAAGTGAAAGAGGGGAGGATGGTGGGACCTTTCGAGGTTGCGCCGTTGAGAGATTTGATAATTTCACCCATTGGTGTGGTCCCGAAGAAAGAGCAAGGTCAATTCCGCCTGATTCAACATCTCTCATGGCCGGAGGGCGCGTCGGTGAACGACTTTATCTCGGCGGATTTGGCATCGGTGTCCTACTCGTCCGTGGACGTTGCGAGGAAGTTGGTGACGACGGCGGGTCGGCGGGCGCTCATGGCAAAATGCGATGTAAAATCGGCATTTCGGTTGCTTCCGGTTCACCCAGCTGATCATCATTTGCTGGGGATTCAGCTGGATGGTGCCATTTTTGTCGATAGACCGCTTCCAATGGGGTGCTCCGTGTCGTGTGCCTTGTTCGAGTGTTTCAGCTCTTTTTTGCAGTGGGCTTTTTCCTGGCGCACAGGCTCTGAGGCGATTACGCATTACCTGGACGACTTCTTCCTGGTGGGCAGCCCCGGTTCGACGGACTGCCAGCAGCAGCTGAGCAGTTTTACGGACCTGATGGATTACCTGGGGGTGCCTTTGGCGCCAGAGAAGACGCAGGGGCCCAGCACGGTGCTTTCGTTTCTCGGGATAAAGCTCGACTCAGCGGCCATGGAAGCACGCCTACCGGAGGACAAGCGGTCGGCGATGATGGATTTGGTGAAGGGCATGTTGGCCAAGCGGAAGGTGTTGGTGCGAGAGGTGCAGGTGTTGCTGGGGCATTTGAATTTCGCGTGCTGCGTTGTGCGAGCGGGGCGGACCTTTTGTCGGCGGTTGGGACTGGCCTTGTCCGGTTTGTCGCTGCCTCACCATCACGTACGGCTATCGGCGGGCGCGAGAGAAGATCTGTGCATGTGGTTGGCCTTTTTGGAATGATTCAACGGTGTTCCCATGGCGCCCCCGGAGGAGTGGGAGTGGGATGTGACGATGTCATCGGATGCGGCGGGCGTCGGAGGTTTCGGACTCTACTGGGCGGGTCGGTGGTGCGCGGAACAATGGCCGGAGCAGTGGCAGGCGGGGGGGAGAAGCATTGCTTTCTTGGAATTGTTCCCGCTGGTGGTGGCTGTGACAGTGTGGGCGCGTGAGTTGGCGCACAGGCGCGTGTTGTTCAAGGTGGACAATATGTCGGTGGTGCAGGTAGTGAACCGGCAGTCTGCGAGGGAGCCCCAGGTGCTAAAGCTGATGCGCGTGTTCGTGTTGAGGTGCTTGGTACATAATATCTTGTTTCGGGCTCAGCATGTGCCAGGAGTGGACAATGACATTGCGGATGCTTTGTCTCGTCAACAGTGGCAGAGGTTCCATGGGCTAGCCACGGAGGCGGCGGCGGTCAAGACGGAGGTGCCGGAGGAGATGTGGTTGGTGGGAGAGCGCGGGTCGTTCAATTGGTGAGGTCGTCCATGGCTGCGTCCACGTGGAGGAGTTACAAACAGGCCTGGCTGGAGTTTCTGCGTTTTGGAGCGGTAAGGCAGCGGGACAAGTGGCGTCTGGAAGAGCAAGTGGTGCAATTCGTGCTGGGGTTAATGGACAAAGGTCTGGCGAGAGTGACAATTGCGGGTAAACTGGCAGGTTTGGCGTTCATGGGCAAGCTTTGGTGGGGTTATGCCCCCTCGGCGGGTGAATTGGGAGGGCGTCTTTTGGAGGGTTGGGAGAGAGAGAGAGGGGCTCAGGTGCGGAGGAGACGGCCAATTACAGAGGCGATGTTGGAAGGACTGGTGGGCTGTTTACCGGTAGTGTGCAGAGATCAGGGGGAGACGGTGCTTTTTTCCACATTGATGTCGTGCATGTATTTCGGGGCCTTTCGGGTGTCTGAGTTGGTGGGTTTGAAGGGGCGGGCGGGGCTGACGTGGGGGGAAGTGGAGTTCCGAGGCAGGGAGGTCGCAGTGCGGCTGCAACGTTCCAAGACTGATCAGCGAGGGAGGGGTACTTGGGTGTTGCTGGGTCCTGGGGGTCCAGAGGCGGTGTGTCCGGTGGCGTGGGGGAGACGGCTGGCGGACGGAGGGGTGCAGGTTGGGGCGGAAGTGTTTGGCAGGAGAGAGGCGGGACGAGTGACGGGTGCGCAGTTGTTATGGGTCCTGCGGCACGCCCTGCGGTGTATGGGTGAGGATCCGAAAGACTTCGGGACGCATTCGTTTCGCATCGGGGCGGCGACGGAGGCGGCGCGTAAAGGTTGGGGGAAGGAGGAAATTAAACAGTTGGGACAATGGAAATCGGACTGTTATAAGACGTATGTCAGGTTGCGAGGGGTAGTGGTGGACTAAACTGGATTTTGGATTTGCTGCTCATCTATGTTTCTTTCCAGGTGCGGTGGCGGGGCCTACAGCGGCAGCTGTGTCTATATACGTGGTGGGCCATTCTTTTGTAAGGAGAGCGGAGAAGGCTGAGTGGGACAAATACAGGAACCTTAACCTGGAATTGGATGAGCAATTGTTTAGGTGTCATTGGAGGGGTAAAGGGGGCATGCGTTGGCACGAGTTGGTGCCGGTGTTGAATAACGTTGTGCGGGGAGGGGTGTGCCCAGATGTTTTGGTGGTGCATCTGGGGGAAAACGACCTGGTTCAGTGTAAGGGACTGGCACTGATAAAGCAGATGAGGAGGGATTTACTGGAGATCAAGAGGCAGTGGGCAGGGTGTTACGTCATCTGGTCGGAGTTCATTCCTAGGAGATGTTGGAGGGGAGCAGAGAGACCAGGGGCTATTGACAGGACTAGGAGGAAGATTAACAGGGAGATGAGGGCCTTTTGTGAGAAGGAAGGGGTAGGTAGAATGGAGCATCCGGAACTGAGGTATGGGGCGGTCTACTTTTTTATGGAGGATGGGGTACATCTGTCGAGATACGGGATGGAGCTCTATATTGTACAACTGAAGGAAGCATTGGATCGGGCAATAGGGGTGCAAAGGTATCCGAAGGTGCAAGGGTCCTAGGGGGGGGGGTCGAAAGCGGTAGGGGGCTTTCGAGTGGCGCTTTTCCCTAGTTATAATGGGGGGGTAGGATAGGAGGAAGGAGCTTGACTGGTTGAAAGGGAGGGAGTGTATATATGGCAGATGTTAAAACAGTTGAGGCAGGCGTTTGGGTAACTGATAAGGAATTTTATGATGTTGTCGGGGAACTGTTTAGGGGTGGGGGTGGGGGTATTGGTCAGGTATATGTATATTTAGTTAGGCCTAGTTTTGTACGGCAAAGGCCAAGGTTGGGGTATGTTTTCAGGATGCACCTGTTTTCCAATAAAAGCGTCCTTTATCACACCTTACACCTGTGTCCGGTCGGTTCTTCCCCTCCCCGTCTCCCGATGGGCCCCAATGTGAAATTTTAACGCGTCACATCTGTCACTTCGGATTTTCATAGTTATTGTAATTTTGAGCCCAGATTTAAATCTCTGTGTCCAGAATAATTTAGAAAGAGCCTCCTGTTCACGCCACAAATCGCCATTAAATTCAGCTCAGAGCTCGCGCATAGCACGTAGAGGGTAAGATTCAACTCAATACTGATATCCAATCGGAAGGACTCAGGCTTCCTATCGGACGCAGTGACCCGAGGAAATTGCGTTTGTTGGGTCCTTGCACAATACTCTCCCTCGCTGAACGTCTTGTTGTGTCTTTTAATACTCTGCAAGGACAGGTTCTGTCCTTTGCCTCAATCTAACGCATGCTCGAACCACGAGTGTTCTCGTTACCGATTGAAAGGATTTTAAGCTGTAAACAAAATGGAGTGCGTTCATCACGGACAGAAAAGACAGCAACATGAACAGACATCGTTGGACTGCAGTTCTCCACCTGGACTTACTGATGTGTGCTTGAATATAAAAATCTTTTCAGCAACAACTGTTGAAAAATTAAAGGGCCTTTTCGACATAATAATGGAAGTAATGTAAAAACGATTACAGAGACACACGAGAAAGACTGCACCTGACAGATTATCAAGACCATTTTACACCACATAACGGGCCACCGTTTGTAATTTGTTATAAAAACAGGCGGTTTGTCGAATTTGGGGGCATATTAGCAAGAACCTTGTTAAAATGATCCCCGTTTTAGCGGCAGAGGGTGATAATGGTCTTGCTAATATGCATTGTAGAACTCCAATAAAAGCCCATGTTAGATGTCCTGCACATCTAACCTAGGCTTCTATTGGAATTCTATAACTCATATTAGCAAGCCAATTATCGCCGTTTTAGCGGCAGTTTCCTGCCGCTAACACGGCGATAATTTTAACGAGGTTCTTGCTAATATGCCCCAGAAATCTCTATTTTTCGATCGTTTTAACACCATTTGTTAGACAGTTCTGTCTCTTATCAGCTGCTGAGTATAATTTGTAGCAGAATAATATTCAGTAAATGTACTGTTCCATCTTGATGCTTATTTTGTACGTTTGATACAAAACAATCACGACTGAGAAAGTATAGATTCATTTCCTAGACCGGCAAACAACTTTTTCTAACACCATTACTTGGTGGCCAGTTTCCACGAACTTTACTATCAATATTCGCCCAAGTGCTAGAACACAAACTAGCGTTTACATATTGCTGCAAACTGAAACTTAAGCTATTTCCATTCTGCGTAGATCTAAAGACCTGACGTAATCGAAAGGCATCCTGGCAGGTGGAGCATACCAAAACGGTCAAGGCATTGCACAGCGTAACTTAGGGGCATATCAGCAACATATCAAAACAAAGTGAGAGAGTAAGGGTGTTAAACTTAGTGTAAGGTAGGAACTCCTAGTCCCCTGTTTCAATATTGACCAACAAATGGAGGAGTACCCCCTGGAAGAGTAACAGAGAAAAATCTCCGCACCCAGAGCTTAAGGCTCTATGGAGCACAGTGTGTCCAACCTTATGTCAGGACAAAGCATGTCCTTTTTGAAGACCCCTCACTCACCAACCTGGTTGGTGACATGCTTCATCATCGGGGTCCCACCCCGAAGGCCGAGTGCCAACAGGGTGTGCTGCGACACCTGATTACAGTGGAGCGGGTATTTCTTTTTTATATGTGCAATGATTATAAAAACTAAGTGGGTTAAAAAGGGAACAATACTACTCACTACAAGACTTTATTCCTGAGTGATTGTGCCCCGATAAAATTACTATGTGACATCAGTGTCTAATTAGGTAGACTGTGATGTCTAAGACGTGTAGTGTTTATTAAAAATAGCAACGTGTGCTATGTGATTTTAAAATTAGGTCTACATGTTTCCACCATCTTGCGATTGTGGGGAGAAGACTTTTGTATTTTTGTAAAGGTCCATAATTTTGTGGGCCATATATTCTCACTTGATCGAGGACTGGACGCACCTTAGTGTGTGCGTACCACCCAGATCACTTCCTTCGGTCCTGATGAAAACCCACAATCGCAAGATGGTTGAAACATGTAGACCTAATTTTAAAATCACATAGCACACTTTGCTATTTTTAATAAACACTACACGTCTTAGACATCACAGTCTACCTAATTAGACACTGATGTCACATAGTAATTTTATCGGGGTGCAATCACTCAGGAATAAAGTCTTGTAGTGGGTAGTATTGTTCCCTTTTTAACCCACTTAGTTTTTATAATCATTGCACATATAAAAAAGAAATACCCGCTCCACTGTAATCAGGTGTCGCAGCACACCCTGTTGGCACTCGGCCTTCGGGGTGGGACCCCGATGATGAAGCATGTCACCAACCAGGTTGGTGAGTGAGGGGTCTTCAAAAAGGACATGCTTTGTCCTGACATAAGGTTGGACACACTGTGCTCCATAGAGCCTTAAGCTCTGGGTGCGGAGATTTTTCTCTGTTACTCTTCCAGGGGGTACTCCTCCATTTGTTGGTCAAGCATATCAGCAACAACCAGCGATAATTATAGCTAAGCGCACTTAGCGCTATGATAATTATCGCTGGCTATCGCTGGATTCTATCGCGGAGATAGCGTGCTATCAGCAACGCTTATCTCCAAAGCGATAGAAATCCAAGCTTCAGCTACAAAACTGGGCGATTTTCGCTGGAAATCCAGCGATAATCGCACTGCGACAGGCGATTCCTTGCTGATAGGGCAGGGTGGACTTAGCCATAATACCCACCTCCCATTGAATATCATGGCTAAGTCAGCTTTGAAGCAGGAGTAATGAAACCTGGGTTAAGCGCGGTTAGCTCTAATTTTAACATCGCTAAGCAGGTTATCGATATCCTTGTTGATTGGAGTAATGTCGGTTAGCGACATTCTCAGTGGAAGTTTGTCAAGGTACGCCCACTTTGCATCTCATTAGAGATGCGAAGCTGGGTGTTGGTGGAAAGGGCGCTAAGGCAAGGATTCATGCGATAGAGTGACCTTGCTGACAAGGCGATATAATTATCGCCGCTTTTCGCCCAAAAACGGACGCAAAAGCGGCAATAATTGTTTTACACCACCTTGATGATATGCCCCTTAGTCACCATGATTCTGCTAACATTTTCCAAAAATGCATACAACTCAATTTAAATGCACTTTAAAATTTGAATAACCCTACCAATACCAGTATTTTATTTAAAATCTTTCCTCTTACAAATAGGATCTATTTAATGGGGAAATTCCTAAAGCCTGTGGGTGATGAATCGCGTAATTATTCGTTTAAGTTTCAAAAAAGTTTATTGAGGAAATTCAAAGTAACAATACAAAAAACCATATACACAGTAAATAATTACATAAATTACACTAACATTCAGAATCAAAAGTATTGGACGTATGCGTCAGTTTAACATTTCTTGAGGATAGAAAGATCACAAGTCTGTGACGAGTACACATGATGATCAAAAACACAAGAGGTGCTGTAATTACAGTCCCAGGACACATTCAGAACCACACACTTCAGAGCACTTTAATGAATGGCACCCTAATTAACAATACACAGTAGATCGTATTGTATTGAATATGGCGCTTACTAACCTTGTGCAGGGGCTGGGCAGTGGTGTACAAATATGTCCAAATGCTGGTACACAGGGAAGTAAAACAAACTACAAATGACTAAGTGCAATGAAAGTGATACCAAAGGGAATGATGGAAGGAAAGTTTGAGCAAATGACCCTCAGTCGACTGATCTGGGTTTAATCCATCATCACTCTTTAGCTCACTCACCACCCCAGTTCAGACATGGCCATATGCAAATCAGTCTGACCCTGTGCCTCATGGGAATAGTCTAGCGCGGACTGCCAAGCCATGTCTTCCCTGGAACGGAAACAAGCATCCAGGGGCCAGTTTCAGGTTTGTAACCCTCATCACCCAGGCTATCTTGAATCCAGTGGCAGAGTGAGAAAGGGACCCACGTCTGGGCATACCCTGCCAACTTGGGCGAACAAAGCGATACCAAAGGGAATGATGGACTGAGTGTTTGAGCAAATCAAACACTCAACCCCAGTCAACTGATTTGGGTTTAATCCATCATCATTGTTTAGCTCACTCCACCACCCCAGTTCAGACATGACCATATGCAAATCAGTCTGACCCTGTGCCTCATGGGAACAGTCCAGCCCGAACTGCCAAGCCATGTCTTCCCTGGACCGGAAACAAGCATCCTGGGACCGGTTTCGGGTTCATAACCCTCATCAGCCAGGCTATCTTGAATCCAGTGGCAGAGTGAGCAAGGGACCCATGTCTGGGCATACCCTGCCAAGTTAGGCTGAACAAAGCGATACCAAAGGGAATGATGGACAGTGTTTGAGTAAATCCAACACTCAACCCCAGTCAACTGATTTGGGTTTAATCTATCTACAACAACATTTGTATTTCTATGTTCCATCTAGACAGCTGCGCTCCACGTCCCTCCGGTTTGCACAGGTTCCTCGATTTAAATACTGGAGGCTTGGAGGTAACTCATTGACAAGGAAGGCTACTGCTGCCTGGAATGCTTTGCCCCTTTCCCTACGCAATATTCAGGGCCCGGCGGTGTTTAAGAAACATTTGAAAACACATCTCTTCGCCTAAACAGACACTTTTCCCCCTTTGTCGGGACACTCGTGAGTATCAGTGCGCGCTGTAAATTAAAATGACATTACATAACATAAATGTATGTGAAAGTTTTTTATTAAATTCTTTAGAACTGAAGAAGTCGTAGGGAGCTCCCCTTATGACGAAACACGTGTTGCCTGGGCACATGAAGTTATGAATATTATTGTGTTGACAACAACTACAGAAATGTTGTGTAATTTTGCATGTGCTTAGGATTTGTTTTGTATTTGGAGGATTCTTGGATCGTAACTTTGTTTATTCACCCCATTTATTCATACTACAGAGACTATAATACCTATTTCAAACTCTACCCACAGCTATACCAAGACAGAAACTGCACTCATTGCAAGATAACTTTGTCAAATTTGTGTTGGGGGTACAAAGCAATGCTTAGTAAAAAACTATTGATGGCTACCCTAGAGAAGGGTGGACTAGCACTTCAGAACATACTCAAATACTATCAGGCGACACACCTTTGAATAATAGTCAAAAGACTAATGTGTGAGACTGAAAAACAGTGGCTTTCAATGGGCGAGAAGTTTGCAGCAGGGATGTTTGGTATGTCCCTTGGCTACTTGCACAGCACAGGCCTAAATCACTGTGCCTCTCAGATGTCACCAGAGCGACCATGGACATATGGGGTAATGGCTCTTCCCAGCTGGGACTCTTCACCAAGTTACATCATGTACACCAATTCAAAGTGAACCTAAATTTCACCCTGGACTATGCACTGAGGGCTTTAAGCCCTGGAAACAAGGGCGAGGCTTTTTTAAATGGTACATGTTTTCAAAGAAGGTAATTTGGTCCTTTAATGACTGTAAAAATCTATTTAGGATGAATGAAGTACAATGACTAAGATTCGTTCAAATTAGGCATTTAAGCACCAAGGGATAAAAGAAGCAGCAACTAGCGCCCACCTACTGAATTTTGGAACGTTCTGGGCACTTACACCATGACAAAATGTTTAATAGGGACACTTCATAAGATTCTCACAAAGCACAATGGTCATACCAAATAGCATGGGAAGCTGAGTTACTCCAAACATTTGGGGACAGACTATGGACTGCACACTGGCAGAATCTCCACAAAAACATTACAAGCCTGTTCCACAGAGATGCAAATAAAAACTACTAATGCAGTGGTACTTGACACCGTGTATACTCAAAACTATGTTCCAGAGTACATCAGACCATTGCTATAGATGTGGAATAGATAGAGGCACATACCTGCACATCTCTTGGACCTCCCTAAGGATACCAGAGTTTTGGCAAGAGATCCTCAACCATATAGACTCTCTCTTTGAGACTAAACTACATAGAGAACCTACCCTGATTTGATCAGCTGCTTTGGGGGTCGGTGATAGGGAAAGGGTGAACAAAGGCAGGGGACTGTTAGGCCACCTCCCAGGAGCACCCAAGAGATTCATTACGCTCTATTGGGAGAATAAAATGTCTCAATTACCCGAGCTATGGGTGCTCAATTTGTGCCACACTATGGCATTGGGGAAACAGGCATGTGATCTAAGGGAAGGTAAAAAAAATTGACTAAATCGAGTCCCCTCTCCTGACGTAACTAAGCTCCATGCCAATGTCCAGATTGATCCTTGTTAGACCTGGCATCTTTTGCTGCATTCCCCTTGTCTTTTTGTTTTCTGACCTTCTGGTTTTGACTCTGTTTTTGCTGGATTAGTGTCTCTACACACTTTTTTACTGCTGTTCAATTTTACAGTGCAAGTTCTCCTATTGTACATTGGATTATTGATTGGTGTTTCCATGATTGGCCTATTTGATTTACTGGTAAGTCCCTAGTAAAGTGCACTGAGAGTGCCAGTGACTGTAATTCAAATGCTGCTAGTGGGCCTGTAGCACTGATTGTGCCACCCACACAAGCATCCTTTCAAAGGGTTCTTAGACCTGTATCTGCACACAGTTTTTACTGCGATGTTGATTTGGAAGTGCACCCACTTGCCAAGACCTAACCTTGCCTTTTATTATATGTGAGTCACCACTATGGTAGCCTCAAGGTACCCCTATGGGCAAGGTGCAGTGTATTTGAAAGGTAGGAAATGTACGGAGAATGTGACATGTCCTGATAGTAAAATAGAGTATATTTTATTTTTTACTGTTGAAAGGCTATCTGTCCCATAGGATAGACTGGGGAATACTTGTTAACATTTTATGAGTATATCTCCCATTGGGACAAGATAGAGAAATGGAGTTTAGTATGCCTGAACTCAGAATGTAGAAACGCATCTTTTAGTAAAGATGGTTGTTATGTTCTGTGTCTGAAAATACCACTTTTATAAAGTAGGTATTTTCTTGCTTAGCCATCCTGTCCGCCTCCGCTGGGTTGTGGATTCACTCTCTGGCTTTGGAGTGACAGGGGCTGGGATGTGCATTCTCTTCAGACAGCCACGGGGGGGTTGAGGTGTGTCCAGCTTTTCCTTGATGAGTCAGGGCTCGGCTTAATAGACCTGGGCTGCATTTAGAGTAGTGGGAAAAGATTTCCTTGCACCTGAATGGCTCTTGTCTACCTTGAACAATGCTGTCTCCACCTCTTGATGGGAAGCTGGCCCAGAAAGGAAAAAACTGGCACTCTCTGCTCAAGAGAACAAAGAGAAACTGAGTATAAATATTTGGGCCAGACCCCAGAACTTTAGAACTCACTTGGATCAAGAAACCTGCCAAGAAGAAGAGCCTGGAGGAGAACTGCCCTTTTGCTGTGGTATTACTTTGCTGGGTTACCCTGAAGTTGCTGCTTCTGCCTTTGGCAGTGAAAGACCTGGACTGAACTTTCTTCACTTGTCGCTGAGTATCTCCACAGGCTTGAACTGGAGCTTGCCTCCTGTTCACAAAGTCTCAGGGACAGCAAAGACTTGACGTACCACTGGGTACTGCCTCTGGTACTGTGGGTTTCAGTTGCCACTGAGGGAGAAAGCAGCAAACACAGTCATTGACACCACTGCAGGTTCCGTGTCCTGAAAGCAGTGCAGAGGGCAATGCCGCACTTTGCACCACAACCCTGGTCTCACTGACGACGACCACCACCACCGCCACCAAGCTGCTGCTTGCACCTCAACGTGTGGGCACCGCACTCTGTATTGCCTTGCTTCATAGCGCCACCCTGGTCTCCCTGACAATGATGCTGCTCCCTGATCTATACACCTGTGACCGCACCGTGGTTTAGAGGCACTGCTTGTTAGTCACACGACGCACCGCACCGTCCCACATCGCTGTCTGGGCCTACCAACACCAGCTTCCATCAATCAGCACTGTCTCTTGCAACGTGACCTGTCAACACAGCCACAAGCACTGCATCACTCCACACCACAGCCCTGGTGTCACCGGCGCCGCTGGACGACCGTCACCGAGCTGTTGACTGCACCACGACTTGAGGGCACCGTACGCCGCACTGCTTCAAATCCCAACCGGCCCGCACCGATGCGGTAGGCCAGAACCAAAAGGCACTGTTTACTCGTCTGCTAACACAAACACCATTCTGCACCACCTCAGTCAGACTGAACTGTTAGATTCTCTTGTTTTCTACACCACAGCAGAAGTCCCTGCCTTTAAGGAACTGCATTTGAAAGTCATACTTGCAAAGTGCCTATTTTGGATTACTGTATGTTGGTCATTTATCATTTTGGTCTTATTTGCACAGATACATATTGGTTATTTTTTTCTGAAACTGGTGTGATATCCTTTTCTAGTGTTATTCACTGTATTACTGAATGTTATGTGCAAATTCTTTACACACTGCCTCTGAGATAAGCCTGACTGCTCGTGCCAAGTGACCAAAGGGGTGAGCAGGGGTTATTTCAGTGGTGTATCCCCCTTATCCTGACTAGAAGGAAGGGTCCATATTTGGACAAAGGTGAAACCCATTGCCAACTAGAGACCCTCATTTCTAACAATCCCTCATTATGTCAAAGCACTAGGGATGAGACTCAATCGAGCCCCAATGGACTAAAGATCTAGAGAAGGGGCATATAAATAGGCAAGGAGTTTAGACTACATCTGAGATTTCCCAAGTGGTGTTTTGCAGGGGGAGGGGGAAGGAAGAAAGATTATTAGAAAGTTGTATATTGTCTTTTTTATGCCTACAGGTTACACTGAACACCTCCATGGTGGTAAGTGCCTAAGGTAAATGGAGATAGGCAACCACAGAGAAATGAGGGTATTGAGGCACTAGATTGTATCACACTGTTTTATGCTGAAAATGTCATTAAATTATGTTATACGAAAAAAGGTGAGGAAGAAGGAGAATATAATGACAAAGAGATAAAACTGATAAGACAGATGAATGGATAAAACGAGACAGATAAACACATTGATGGTTCATTATAGACCGACTTCATGTATTTAGTTCTTAATATATTTTTACCAAACCCTGTTATATCTGTTTTGAGAACTGAGACAAGACCTTACCGAAGGTTCTTCACAGACTAAAGAGGAAGGATTGTTACTTGCATTGTCTGTTGGCCCTGACCTGCTCTGATGTCTTTGAACTCATTGCCATCAGGAGGGCTGCTCTAAGAGGTGGCTAGAGTACCGGGCAAGGATGGTGGCTGTGGGATTGTGCAATTTATCGATGTCACTAACATCACCGATTGTGTGTGCTCCATGCGAGGTACTTGGCATTCTCACCTTACACTGATTGCCCGTAAAGGGTCTCCACTTGAGTCTGCTACTGCTGTTATTATATTACGCAGGTTCCATACTATTTAATTCTGCGTGTCTTGTTTTTATTATTTCCTGGGAGCACTTATTTGAGTGCTATTGCTCTAGTTTTATTTGAGGGTGGGCCAAAGCTGTCTTTATGTGCAGGCCTGCAGCACAGATGCCCGAAAGGCATGCCAAAGGCAAGTCTGTCTGCACCCATCTGCGTCCTTTCTGCGGCTAGTATCAGCCACTATGCCGGCTACAATCCAGGTGAAGCCTTAACTTCCTATTATTTAAAGGCTTTTAGGGGCACACAAAACTAAATGCCATACCTGGGACTAAGAATGTTTACTGGGCCCAGTTGTTTGTTATGGGTGTAGGAAAGAGTTTGGTGTTTCCACTAAGCCTCCCATTCTCAGCCTATCCGAACCTACTCTAATCTCCCACTCTTTGCCAGGTGGCTTAATTAACGTTCTTTCTTTAAGTAAGCATACTCAGGAAGTAAATAATGTATTCATTGATAACTAACTTGATATTATATTTATTACTGAATCCTGGCTAAAGTTTTGGGCGAATCCTGATATTTTGAATACTCTTCCCATGGGGTACACCATTATTAGATGTGACAGAGAGGAATGCCGCTGTGTAGGAATAGCCATTATTTTCTGTGATTCATTACAATGTTGTTCTTTTGATATTGATTCTCTTAAAGGGGCAGAGAGCCTGTGTTTTTGCCTTAAAGATAATCCTTCACAGTCTGCTGCATGCTGTCTTTTATATCGTCCACCCCGTTTGTGGGATTTTTTTTTATCTTCACTAAGTTAGGCCCTTGTCCCCCCTTTGATCCAATATGCCAACTTTACTGTCCTGGGAGATTTTATCTTCCATTTTGATGATCCTTTGAACCGAGAAGTTATAAATGTTTTAGACACCCATAAAATATTAGGGCTATCTTAACCCCTCCGCTGCGCCGAACGTTCCGCGCTGGTGCGGAATGTTCTATTGCGCGGGCGGGGCCGGAACGTTCAGCGGACGTGCGCAGCACTACCGAGGTAGTGCACACGACGTCCGCTGAACGTGCCCCGCATGGAAGGGGTTAAAAGGGGACTTCTCCTACTCACGTAAAGCCATTTTATTGATGGGATCTGCTCGAACCATCTTAGGCTGTCCATTGAAGACAATATGCCTCAATCCTTGTCTGATCACAGTCTGATCACAGTCTAATCCTATTTAAACTTGCTGGCACAGATCATAAGTATCCAAACCTTTAGAAAGACATGACTCTGAGATCTCCCAAATGAGAAGCAAAGGAAACCAATCCAACCCTAAGTACTGATCTTTTGAACACGACCTCTATCCTGACCTATATCCTGACCGTAAAACTTGTTCAAAATTATCTAATAATTGGATTCTTAATTCTGCCTCAAAATTATCCCCAGTTTTACTCTAAGAACTGATGCCCAAATGTTTTGGACCCCTGGTTCTACCCAGCTCTAGTGGAGGTAAATCAGCACTGTAAATTACTAGAACACAGATGGCACCTTGCATACAAAAAAGGAGACCTGGACCAATTCAGGGCGGCCCAAAAAATTTATCACAAATTAATTAAGAAATCTAAAAAATCCTATTATGCTCTAAACATTGAAGAGCCCAGGTATGATTTAAAGGCTGTTTTTAACATTGCAAACTCATTTCCCCAACCTAAAATAATTGCCAGGGACATCCCTCCCTCCAAGGCTTTCTGTGAACTTATCTATACCTTTTTTGAAGATAAAATAGCCAGTATACAACAAGGCTTCACTCCATCCTCAAGCCTTGACCTTTTAAAAAACCCTCTCTTTTAACCCAATGGCAGGCCTAACTGAATTCCAAGAGGTCTCCTTAGCACAGTCCGTCAAGCAATATTGACATGCAAATCAGGGCCCTCTCTTGATCCTTGTCCACCATCCATACTGCATGCAGCTAATGACATTGTAAATCCCATTATCAACCAGATATTACATTTATCTCTTGCAGAAGCAGTGGTGCCCCTATAGCAAACTAGCAATTGTTAAACCTTTACAAAATACACCTTGAGCAGTTCCAACTATCCTGTCTAATTTAAGGCCTATTTCTCTCCTCCCAATGCTGAGCAAAATCTTAAAAAAATAGTCAATCAACAACTTATAACCTTCCTTGAGAACTTCCATCTACTCCACTCTCGAAAATCTGGCTTCAGGAATAAGCACTCACCAGAGTCTGCACTTCTTGAATTCCCTTGAACCATAAAAATGCCTTTAGAAAATGCAGTCTCGGGTTTATTGAACCTTTCTGGTTCATTTGATTCCATCTCCCATGCCGTCCTATGCAGCGGATCCTGAAAATTGGAATTTCCCGTAAGGCCTTAGCCTAGATAAAATCCTTTTCAACCAACAGATGGCACACAGTATCCCTTGGGGAATTTTTGTCATCTCAAAGAGCAGGCACAATGGGTGTGCCTCAGAGATCTTCTTTGAGCTCTGCCCCTTTCAACATTTAGATGGCCCCTCTCATCTCATTAATTGCCTCATATGGGATTGCCACCACATCGTACACCGATGGCACGCAAATAGTTTGATCCCTGGATAATGTCCCTGAAATTAATTTTCAAAACTGCCTTGCTGACATCATTTTGTGCATGCTGAATAATCATCTTAAATGCAACTCCAATAAGACTGGCATTTTGTCCTTTGGCAAATTCAGCTCTTTTCCCCCTTAAAATGGTAGCTAAAAATGTGTCCCTCCTCCCCCAGCCACTGTAAAGGTTGCAAAAAATCTTGGAGTTAAATTAAACATGATTTATCGTTCCTCCCTCAAGACTCGGCAGTGGCAGGCATGTTTTTTAATCTTAAAAAATCTATGAAGAAATGTTTTCATTTTCTACCTTTGACTGCTGGGGAAACAGTTGCCTGGCCCTCGTTTTCTCTAGACTGGACTATTGCAATGGTTTTCATGCTGGCTAAACCAAACGTCTCATCCATAAGCTACAGATGGTACAGAATGCAGTAGCCAGACTGGTGCTACTACTTCCCGAGTGATGTTCTGAATCTGCGCTGGCTACTAATTCACAAAAGGCTCCTTTTAAAATTATTCCTGATGATTCATCAAGCTTTTGGAACTACCAGTCCAAAACACTGTAATGAACAGTTTTGCCATTATTTGCCCCACCGTACATTAAGTCTTCCCTCTTTTCAATTGAAATCCAGAGTTGGAAAGTGTTTTGCATTTCTAGGTTCCAAGGCATGGCATCTCTTACACATCACCTTCCATTCCATCGAATCTGAAGCATCTTTTAAAAAATAACATTTAGCCTCTGACTCTCTCTGTAGGCTGTTAATTTAATACATTTTCACAGGACATGTAGAAGTCATTAGCAGAGCACCGGGATGCTCTCTTTTCTTTAACAGTTGCGCTCTACAAGTACCCATCATTGTCAAACTTGGGCTTCTTTGTTTACCAAATAAACATGGTGATTCTCAGAAAAAAGGTGTGGAGATGTTTTATTACTAGTCTTCTCCAAGATAGTGACTTGCCAATAGGATGTTAACCAAGGATACCAATCCTGGATAAGGCCAAGTCTTTCCCTGTGATGTCTGTTCCTGCTAGTATGTGTACAGGCATTTCCAAGTCAATGGTGCATCACCAGTCACGTGTTCCTTTATTTTTTGTCATGTTCATTAAAAGTAAATTTGCTTAACTATAATTTTGTCCCAGATGTTTGATCCTTATAGTTGGATCTCTGGAATCTACTTCATGATGTCATTACCTTGCTCCTTTCTCCTTACTGTTGTCTAGGGGAGTTTTCTACCTTACTAGTCATTTTAGAAATAATCTTCAACTTTAATCAAAACTTACAAGATTATCAAGGAGGTTCTTTACATTTTGTGTTTTTTTTCCATTATAACTGTACCCCTGTGAAGGAGACACTCTTCTCCTTTCACTGATAGTAATCTATGCAGAGTGGCACTGTGACGTATGGAAAAAGTTGCCTTTTCTTCAGGCAGTCAAGAAGGGGACTCTACAGACTTCCACAGAGTACAGTCCTTGACAAACCCTTGGATTTGTATGTGATAATCTTTACAGGTCTTGCTGAAAAATGTTCCAAAAAGTGGATTGCTACAGCTTTTAAAAATTACAATGAACTTGAAACATTTTAAAATACCCAAAAATGCAAGTCTTAACATTTTGATTCTGCTGACTGCCTAGCTCAGATGTTCAAGAGCCCCATCGGTTCTCTGGAGCCAGGGAGAGTGCTTGAGTGTTGGGTGAAAAATGGCACCAGGACAATGGAGATGCCTGCTCCCATGGAGGAAATCAATGGACAAATTAATGTGTCTGGCTAACGTTGACCTGCCTTGTACCTCAAAGACCACAGTAGGAAACTAGGGGCAGTATAAAACAGAACGCTGACTTCGCTGCCTGAGAACTGGATGTGATAAGGAGCATCATTTCTCAGGGAGGAGCCTGTGCTCGCTGCACAAATTCTCTAGGGGTACCTTAAGAAGACTTTACATTTTCAAATCGTTATATTGCACAGAATGCTTAAATACATATTGAATTGAGAAATCCCTTCACCGTTTCTCAAAGATTGCAGCCTCACCATTAGGAGAAATCGCAGATGAAGTGCAGCAGAAGTTGTGAAGTAATTTTGATGTGGGGGAGAGGGCTAAACACCTAGAAAAGGTTGCAGTGAGAGGTATTGATGGGAGCAGGACCCTGCTCTTCAGCACACTGGAGTCTGATATGGCATCTTAATGTAAGCAGGATCTCCACCATGGTAGCTCAACCTAGGATTCCAGTATTGCGATCATCACATGAAGGAACACCAATGTCAGGAGAACTGGGCAAAACGTAGAAAGCCTTAAAAACAAAATACTCCTGCATTTGGCGCCCTAGTGGAATATCTGCTTTAAGCGACGTTCGCAGCTGTGCACAGATAGCTAACTATAAATACCATAACAGTCTCTATAAAACCCTCGGCCACCCAAGTCACTGAACAGCATCAATAAAAGCCCATCAAAAGACTGTCAACACCTAATGTAGTGTAGATACAAGGAGCAACGCTTATAGGAACGTATATTGAACCAAACCTCTGGACCTCTGGACAGACATGGCACTCACGAAAAAAGATCTAATTGATACTCTACAGCTATTCAAAAACAAAATGCGGGAAGAGATCAGCACCGACCTGGTTAAGGATCTACAGATCCTTCAATCAGATCTCAGTGAGAAAATTGCAACTCTACAACAAGATGCTGATTCAGTTGGAACAACAGCTGGAGAAAAGAAATATAGATATGACAGATCAACTGCACGATCTACAAGCACAGACATACACTACATCACTGAAAATTGAAGACCTGAAGAACCACACCAGACAAGAAAATATACACATTTGTAGCCTACGAGGAGTAGATGGCCCAGACCGGTGAATAATTAATGAAAACATGTTTTAATCTTTGTTTTTGCAGACCAGAGAGAGCTCAAAACAGACTGGTTTCTTAGGGTTACTTACCAAACTTCAGATAATGCCTGCAAACCAAGAGACATACTTGTACATTTTCATAATGGTCAATTAAAAGAAGCAAAATTGGCAGCATCGTGCAAACAATAAGTTAATTCAATGACTTTGAATGTTTGCTTTACCAAGATATAGCATCTGTTACAATTTTGCCCAATCATGGACTAGCTCAGGCAGGAAGAAAAACAATAAGGCTCCCTATATAATTTCAGGTGTGCACGTAAAAATGAGGAATAAACAGACATC
The DNA here is from genome assembly GCF_964261635.1 of Lissotriton helveticus. Lineage (NCBI taxonomy): Eukaryota > Metazoa > Chordata > Amphibia > Caudata > Salamandridae > Lissotriton > Lissotriton helveticus. The sequence continues at coordinate 1,772,781,208 of NC_136063.1, forward strand.
TAAAGTATTTAAAGCATTGCAGATATGTGGGCTCCAAATTTAAATCAATTAGGTGGGCCAAAATTAAGGCCTTGGAGGAGGAAAGTATTTCCCGGGAACAGGACAAAAGAGGATTGAAGACACGTTGACTGAATGAGCGAGGGTACCAAAATATCATTTGAATATCTAATACTGCCTTCGGTCTTTGCACCTTTCTTGAGCCCACTATCACATTACATTGTTAAGGTCCTTTCACCGAATGTCAGTAGATTAAACTCCATAATAAAATAGCATAATTGTTGAGTTATGAGAAAGTAGTCAGGAACCCCTCCTATAAAAGAAAGAAACACAGTTCCATGCTAAGAAACCCCAATGCTTTTTGCTCCTTGAATGGTGCCATGAAGTTGCACTCTTTTTCCATAGATCGCTCCCATTCTCACTCAAAGATATTAAACAAGACAAAGAGGTCAGGATGTTAATGGTTCAGGGGTGATTAGACAGTAAGTAATAAGGTGATTTGGTGTGTGAGTTCATTTCCTATGTTGTAAATCTGCATGTAATTGGTTCGTTTTGTAATTAGTTTTACCTGTAGACGGATATTTTGCTCCCCCACGCATTAGCTTTAAATGACAATTATTTCAAAATATTTCTAAAAATAATAAAATATTAACGTCCTTGAAAAACCTGTTTTCTTTCATTTTGCTATTTTTGCACAGTTTTCTTTGCTGGAATGAATATTTTCTACAGAAGTGAGCCACTGCGATTTAAAATATGTAATGCTTGACCAACTGGATGGCTTGATTCGAATTCATTTGAGTCTTTTGTATCCCTATTACATGTGTCGTAGGATTCGAATTGTATTTTGCAAATAACAGTTTTCTTACTCATTGACAAGTGTGTTATGTGCTGGCATGTCCCTCCCAAGACCTCACCCTACATTTCTCTAAAGGTCTCTCATTTCATAGTAATTCAATCAATCAAACATAGCATTTGTAAAGCACGCTACTTACCCGAGAGGGTCTCAAGGCTCTGGGGGGGGGGAGTGCTGGTACTGCAGGTCTTGAGGAGTCAGTAGATCTTGGGTCTGCCGTGGGTGGATGGGGAGGGTGTTCCAGGTCTTGGCGGCAAGGTGGGAGAACAATCTGCTGCCGGAGGTTGCTCTTCGGATGTGGGGGGCTGTGGCGAAGGCGAGGTCAGTGGAGCGGAGCTGGCTGGGTGGGGGTGTAGAAGCGGAGTCGTCTGTAGAGGTACGCTGGTCCGGTGCTGTGGAGAGCCGTGTGTGCTTGGGTGAGGAGCTTAAAGGATATCCTCTTGTTGACGGGGAGCAAGTGCAGGTCTCTCAGGTGGAGTGTGATGTGGCTGCAGCGAGGGATGTTGAGGATCAGGCGTGCAGAGGCATTCTGGATGCGCTTAAGCTGTTATAGGAGCTTGGCCAAGGCTTCTGACGAGGGCCTGGGTGACCATACTTCTTGTTTTTGGTGGGGATCCATTTGTAGATCTTGCGGCACATGCAGGGTGTTGAACAGGCGGAAGAGACGGTGTTGCCTGCTTTGTCATGGAGAGGGTGGAATCTAGGAAGACCTCTAGGTTGCGTGTGTGGTCGGTGGGTGTTGGAGCAGTTCCCAGTGCGGTTAGCCTCCAGGAGTCATCCCAGGCCAAGGGGGTAGATCCGAGGATGAGAACATCCATCTTGTCCGAGTTCAACTTCAGTCGTCTGTTCCTCAGCCATTCAGCGACGGCCTTCATTCCTTCGTGGAGGTTGACTTTGGCGGTGTGGGGGTTCTTGGTGAGGGAGATGATCAGCTGGGTGTCATTGGAGTAAGAGATGATGTTGAGGTTGTGTAGTTGGGCGACGTGGGCGAGTGGTTCCATGTAGATGTTAAACAGCGTTGGGCTGAGGGATGAGCCCGGGGGTACGCCGCAGATGATCTTGGTTGCTTCAGAGCAGAAGTGGGGGAGGCGGACGCTCTGTGTTCTGCCAGAGAGGAAGGAGGTGGTCCAGTCCAGTGCCTTCTCTTGGATCCCGGCATCATGGAGGCGTGTACATAGTGTGCGGTGGCAGACCGTGATGGAGTCGGCTGACAGGCCCAGGAGGATGAGGGCAGCGGTCTCTCTGTTGTCTAGTAGGGTCTTGATGTCATCATTGGTGGCGATGAGGGCAGTTTCGGTGCTGTGGTTGCTGTGGAACCTGGACTGGGAGGGGTCCAAGTTGCTGTTCTCCTCCAGGTAGTGGGTCAGTTGTTTGTTGACGGTCTTCTCGATGACCTTCGCCGGGAACGGAAGCAGGGAGATGGGCCGGAAGTCCTTGAGGTTCTTGGGGTCCGCCTTGGGTTTTTTCAGTAAGGCTTTGATCTCGGCGTGCTTCCAGCTCTCCGGGAAGGTTGCTGTCTTGAAGTAAATATTGATGGCTTTCTGGAGATGCGGTGCGATGGCAGTGCTGGCTTTGTTGAACATGTGGTGTGGGCATTGTGTCTGACGGGGATCCGGAGTGGATGATGTTCATGATCTTAATGGTGTCGTCATCGTTTATGTTGGTCCAGGACAGCAGGTGGTTGGTGCGGATGATGGTCATGGGGGCGGAGGTCTCAGTGGGTGTCAGGGTGAATATGGCGTTGAAGCTGTTGTGGATGTCTGTGATCTTGCGGTGGAAGAAGGTGGCCAGCGAGTCGCACAGGTCTTGCGAAGGTGGGATGTCATTGGAGTTGGAGCTGGGGTTAGAGAGTTCCTTCACGATGTTGAAGAGCTCTTTGCTGTTGTGTGCGTTGTCGTTAGGCTGTCTTTGGAGGAGGCCCTTTTGGCGGATCTGATGAGGTGATGGTGTCTGCGAGTGGCATTCTTGTGGACTGCGTAGCTATCCGGTGTTCGTTCACGGTAGTAATTATTCCTCATTTTTCAACCACTCCTCTTCAACATTTACTACAGAACAATATATGTACACATGAGGAGATCTTGGTCACCAAGGTGGAGTTCTCTGTACAAAACAGATAGAAGAGCTGGAGGCGGTAATATATGGCCAGAGATCTGTGAATAGCATTTTGTATTAAATAAACTGTACCATTGGTGTTTTATTTACTCATAAGTGCGGATTGTAAATTGGACCTAAAAAGTTTCCAAAAATATGCATTTTTGATGCAAACAGGTTTGCAGTTCTTTGCTTTTCTTGAAAACTTTGGGGTTCATAGAATTAGTAAGCAACTGAACTTGGTGCTTTTCTTGAAATCTCTGGGGCAGATATACAATCCCCTTGAGCCACCAATGCATCACTTTTGTGGCACACCGGCGGCGCATTTTACTGCACATATTTACAAGGACAGGAAAAGTCACCCTGCGTGATTATTCCTGTTCTTCTAAATATTGCCCCTTTGAACGCAGCACTTTGCGTGACAGGGACTTCCATTCGTGTTGCTATAGGTGTTCCCATGCAACACCCATGGAACCAGACACATTTCCGGGTTTTCGAAAAAATGCATCTGAAAGCTTCACCTCCCCAGGAGAGGCGTAGGGAGGAGCAACGAGGAGAAATGTATTAATTTCCCCTCGTTGGGTCCATTCCTGAGCATAAACAATCAGTAAAACAATTACGTTTTGCATGTTCTATCTGTGCTATTGCAGCACACAAAGAAGTGGAAAACGTAATTTCTGATTGTTTGATAAACAATCTCCCCATAGCACAGGATCCTTGCACCATGGTGCAAGGGTGCCTGCGCCGGCACATGGCAGACATTTGTGCGCCAGCCCAGGAGGAAGCACACAGATGCAACATATTGTTGTAAATTGTTGTATATATGTTGCAGCCCTATGCTTTGAAAGTGACTCCGTGCAGTACAGCCAAATGACTTGTGGCACACACTGAGTCACTTTCCTTGCAAATCCCCCCACTGTTCTTTATGCAGAGTTTCCGGAAATATGTGCATGTTTTGATGCCTTGCACCAAAAAGGGACTGGGATGAATTGTGTCACACATTCAGAGTTAATTTATGGCTTCCCTTGAATTGTGGTCCGGTAGCAACTCCATTAAATCCTTTGTAGACTTGTGTTCAGAAGAATATCTGCAAATCTTACCTCATTTTCAGTGTAAAATTCCGTTTGTTTTATAATTTCAAAATTCTTGTTGCTAGGGAAGTACATTTTTTATCTCTTGCTACAAAAGTGTAATTAGAGTGTATTTTTTAATTACGAATATTTTTGATTTTTCTCCAAATTGAATCTACGTAGTAAAAGAAACAGGCTGTATCAGTGTGGTGCTATACATCTTTTTAATGTTTTGGTGCACTGGTTGTTCAAAGCGATGAGTAAGGGGTTATATCTTTAATTCTTTTAAATAACTGTAAGATAAATGTCAGATGTGGTTGCCAATTTATTTGAAAGCATGGCATGAATTAATGGAATATTCCTGTGAAGTACCAAAAAATATACCATAGAGCTATACTTACCAATAGCCCATTTACCTTATTTACCAAGAATAAGTCAGCCGGCAATGGAGAAGGTTCAATCGTTTATTTTGCAAAAGCACCCTATATAAGGAAGACTCCCTCTCGCCACAGCTCTCAGAGGTGTGCAGAGGAGACTGCTGGATTACATTCAAAACAGTGCATAAATACTTTCAGCATACCTCATAGACACCCCTTACATGGAAAAGAACCAGTTCATGAGAAACCAACAGGAAAGCCCATATAAGGCACAACTGATTGATTTGAAACTCATCTCAAGTTATTCCGGGGGTAGGTCAGTAAAGGTGCCTCCCTTTCATTCTGGTGCACGGGAGTACAGGCATGGCGCCTGCAAGAATGTGCTCATCCTACAAGAAAGACAGATGCGACCTTGAGTTACCTAAGTTAGAATCAATGGTCTGTTCATAGCCCGGGCCGACCTTTCAGGCTCTCCTCTCAGCAGCATGTCACGTGTTTTCCTAACTAACGAAAGAGGCCCCGGGAAATGAAACCAAGATGGCGTTTGTTCACTTCAGGCCCGATTCTTAGGATATACATGGGCCAAGTGTATTTACATGGGGGTATATTGGGTACATTACGACAACATTATATAATATCGATTTTATATTCCTTCAGACCACCCTTTTGGCGTGATGTAGCCAATACATAATATAACATGTCTCCTAATCCAAGAACACACCTTCATCTACTAGCATGAGGTCAGTAACCTCCTTTTGCACTAACTGCTTCTCAATTTTCGCCTGTCTTGAAACAGTCAGAGAGGAAGTGAGCTTGGTAGCACAATAGCAGCAGCATGCCGGCCCACAATGAAGGCACAGGCAACAAACAAACACCACTCCAAGTGCTCCAGCCAAAATCATGAACATTTTCCAGCCCCAAGTGGAGAGAAGGTCCCAAAACCACCCGGTCAAAGACCAAGTACCAGTGTCCGCATGGACTTCTGCAGCTAAGCGATGTAATTTCTGAATGGCCAAATGTATGGTTGGAGCAGAATCTGGAATATATAAACAGCAGGAGCTGCCGATTATGTGGCATGCTCCTCCTCGATCAGCTATGACGATGTCAAGCACCATCAGGTTAGTCAAAATCCCAGTTGTGGTTTGAACTACATTTTCCACCCCTCTAGAGAGACGTCTAACATCCCTACTAGTAAAAATAGGACCCCAGATTGGAAAGAGACCCTTTGCTATATCTACAAACTGCTGAGAAGCTGTGTCAGTCTGATGAGTGCCTTCAGTATCAAAACTTCTGCTAACTCGGTAAAGATCTGAACTTCGTTTATTCAGCTGGTGTGTCTTATGATAATTAGAAGGGGCTATATACACGGGGGGTAAAGGAAGGACAGGTAACATCGCCCTGCCCAACCTCTGGGGAGCCACGTATAAGCGTTCTTACCACATACAAAATACACATTAGGTGGAGTTATTGAAGGCGGGGTGCTGCTGGTATGCAAAGTGTAGGTATAGCTGTATCTACTATCTCCTACTTTAACATGATCTTGGCTTTGTATACAAAAGGAAGCAGTACTATTCAGGATAGGAACTGGCATTGCCTTATCATCAGTAACATTACGATCCTGGAAATGCTGAAAATATTGCGTGTAGTTAAATTGTTAAAAATCTAACATTTCTTCTTTTAACCAAGTAGCATTTTCATAAGTGGTATACATATTCATACAGGCATTTGGATCTAAAGATCCCTCCCCTTGGTTCCCCTGAGCATCAAATCCCTGATGTTGTTCTATATATTTTAAAACAGCTTCATAATCCTTTTCCGTGTATCTTTTGGGATAAGCTACATAATGCAAATACATGAGAGATAGTAACTGAAACCAGGCTTCACAGCTTGCTAAGTGTGATAATGGCAAAGAAATGAATAAATCATGGCGATGCATTACAGATGGCAAAAGGCCACATACCCAACAGTTTGTTTTATTCGTAGTGCTATGAGCTTCATGCAACATTTCTATAATTAAATTTTTAACATACATTTCTCGATGTTGTTCTTTGTGAGGAGGCAAGGTATAAAGAAATGCTCGGTGGGGCTGTGGTGGTACCTAATACCTTATGCATAGGGTATTGAAATTCCAAATACATAAACACGCTCATTAATATTACCATAATTACTGTGATAGTTATTACAAAGGCTATCTTTACTCTGGTAGCCCAACCGGAAAACATGGGGACATTTTCGAGAAAAGGTCTGGGAGCAAGAGGTCTCTCGTCTTCAGGGGCAAATCGGGCAAAGGGATACTTTCTAACTAAAAGTCCAAACTTAACTCGGAAAAAGGGTGCAAGCCAACTGCCAGGGAGTTTCTTCTCCCTGTGTCCATCTAGAGCCTCACAGGCAGGCTCTTATTATTCATCCACAGAAACAATCTTCACTGTAATTTTACTGTTGCAATTTAGGCCCTTTTTGTAACACAGTCTTTCTTTCTGAACAGAGCAATGTATCAGTTCCAAGCTCTCAACGGGTTCAGTCCAGTGTCTTGCTCAATACCCCAGAAAAGAACTATCTTCGACCCTACAACTCAAGTCTTTCCCTGTCTCCTACAATCTAAAACTGGGGTATCGCGTTGTTTTCGGGGCCGTAAATTGTATCGAAGATGGCCAGGTTGCTCCTGGTCATGGAACAACACAGCATCAGGGACATTTGGTGCGACACGGTTTTCAGAAGCCTCAGGGGGATCAGCCTTACCACGAGTTTCAGAAACTAAGGCTGATTCATCTCCTTGCGGCAGCAACAATCCTTCCTCTTGCCCAAATTCAATGGCATCCGAGAAAGGCACAAAACTCAACCTTCGTTCTCCCTCTTGTGTCAGAACTCCATCTCGGTTCTGCTGATTAGAAGGAAGCGGTAGGGGTAGCTTCTTTAAATGCGAAACGTGTATCCAGTGCTTTTTCCCATCCACTTTCACTGCTGACGGGTGGCCAAAAGAATCTGGTAGGGACGACTCCACCTCGGTTGTAGACTCGATTTCCGTTGGTAATTTCGCACAAGGACCCACTGTCCTGGTTCTAAACGATGTCTGGGACCCTCCGGAAGCGGCTGCAATACTGCTGACACCTGTTGATGAATGGAACGCAGATCTTTAGTTAAAGTGTACATATAATCTGTCATCATAGGATAATCAGGATCACGGAAAGATCTAGGCCTTGGGACACCCCACACATTGGCTGGCCGACCAAAAACAACCTCGTAGGGTGACAGCCCAACCCGAGAATGGGGGGTTACTCTTATTGACATTAATGCTAGGGGCAGCGCATCAGGCCAACTCAAACCCGTAATCTCCTGTATCTTTGCCATCTTTAATTTCAATATGCCATTATATTTCTCAACCAGTCCTGCAGATTGCTGGTGTCGTGCTGCATGAAATTTCTGTTTTAGTTGTAATCCTTTACAAACATATTTAACGAGTTCTGCATTGAAATGTACCTCATTGTCTGTCCATATAATTCGGGGCAAACCAAATCGAGGCAGAAACTCTTTAATCAGGGCTTTTGCAGTAGCTAGGGCAGTATTATCTTTGGTGGGGTATGCTTCAACCCATTTGCTAAACGCACAGACCACCACCAACACATACTTAAGATTGTTTACTCGATCAAATTGAATATAATCCATCTGTAGCACTTCAAACGGCAAAGAAGGGGGTGCAAAATTTCCACTAAGAACTGTCTCTCACCCACCGGGATTATGCTGTAAACAAACCATGCAATATTTAACCACATGGGCAGCCGTTTTGGGGATATTCGGGTTGTTCCACACTGGGTCCAATAATGCACAAATACCTTTTGCTCCAATGTGGGCAGTGCCATGGGCCATCACTACTACTGCGTACACTAGGGCATTAGGCTATAGCCATCTCTGTCTGTCAGTCAAATCAATCCAGCAATCATTTTTGTCTAACCACCCTATTTCCAGTTCCCATTTTAATAATTCATCAGGGGTGGCTTCTTTCTGCAATTCTCTACCACTTTCAATAGTATTATCAAATACTGTAGTCTCCGCCACCCATCGGTTTGCTACACTAGGGAACATTGTGGACGTTTTAGTTTCTGCTGTTTCTTTCGCTACTTGATCGGCCAAGGCATTTCCCTCTCCTGTAGTGTCAATAATTTTCTTTTGGGCACTACACTTAATGATGGCCACCTTCTCTGGTAAAGTTAGAGCATTTTACAATCTTTCAATCAAAGGGCCATGTTGTATTCTTTGACCATGGGAGGTAAGAAATCCTCGTTCCCTCCACAGCCGCCCAAAACTGTGGGCCACGCCAAAGGCGTATTGGCTGTCTGTAAAAATATTTACTCTTAAACCTTTGATCAGTTCACATGCTCTTGATAATGCTATTAGTTCAGCTGCTTGTGCTGAATGCTGAGAAACCCGAGCTGTCTCTACTACTGTTCTAAGGGTGGTTATAGCATAAGCAGCTGTTGTCGTGCCATCTGGCAATTTAAAACAAGAGCCATCCAGATACAACTCCCCTTGTGGGCCAGATAAAGGAGAGTCTGTAAGGTCTACACGTCCCTTCGTTTCTTCTTCAGTCCTAAATATACAATCATGCACATCGTCCTTTTGATCACTCGAAGGGAGGGGTAGTAACGTGGCTGGATTCAGAGTGGCACATCTTTTAATTTTAATGTGGGGTGCAAATAGAGTTAATTCATAACCAGTCAATCGTGCACTCGTGAGGTGCTGAGTTTTTGTTCGATTCAGTAATATGTCCACAGCATGCGGTTCCATCACTGTGAGATCAGTATTTAAAACAATCCCCTCCAACTGTCGAATGTCTAGGAAGGACCCTGGCAACATTATCCAATACTGCCGAAAAATATGCACAAGCTCATCGCTTTCCGCCAAAACTCTGGGTTAACACTGAAAGAGAACAACCGTCCACCTCATGCACATAAAGTACAAAAGGTTTTCGGTAGTCCGGAGTACCCAAAACGGGTGCAGAGCAAAGAGCAGATTTTAAAGAATTAAAAGCATCCTGATATTCATCCGTCCAGGGCAAGGGTTCATGCACATCTTTGGTAACCAAATGCAACAAAGGTTTAGCCAGAAGAGAAAAATTAGGAATCCATTGGCGACAGTAAGAGGTTATGCCTAGAAAAACACGAACATCACGTTGAGTACGGGGCACAAACATGTTAGTAATAACAGTTATCCATTCAGGAGTTAGTCTTCTCCCCGCTTTTGACAGTAAATGACCAGGGTAGGTCACTTCCTGTCGACAACACTGAAATTTGGACAAAGACACTTTATTACCATTAGCTGCCAAATGATGCAACAATTTAACAGTGGCTTCCTTACAATCGTCTGCCGTATCTGATGCCACTAGGATGTCATCCACATATTGGACGAGAACATTACCAGGAGGTAGGACTAATTCATCTAATTCTGCTTTTAGAGCTTGGCGATAAATAGTAGGACTTTCAGTACAGCCTTGAGGTGCACGGCAAAATCTGATGCTTCGGCCAGATAATGAGAATCCGAAAATATGACGGCTGTCAGGATGGATCGGGATACTAAAGAAAGCGTTCTTTAAATCTATTACTGAAAAATACTGGGCAGTAGGGGGAATCATAGTCAGGATAGCAGTGATATCCGGGACCACAGGGTATTGAGGAATCACTATTTTATTAACCTCTCTGAGGTCAATTACAAAACGATAAGGATCTTTATAATCAAGGTCACCATCTAGAGGGGCCTTTTTCAAAATCAGTAAAATGGGGCTGTTACAAATGTTTGCAGCCGTTTCTTCTACCACTCCTTTCTTAATTAAATCACGAATGACATGCAATAAAGCCTGCTCGCCTTCAGGTGAAATTCGATATTGGGGAATACGCGGCAGATGTACGTTTGGTTTTAAAGTAATGGATACAGGGGGTATTCTCAACAATCCGACATCCGTGACTCCCTTTGCCCAAAAAGTGTGGGGTATATCTGAAAATTCGGGAGGGAGAGGTGCATCGTTGACTAAACATTGCGACATACGTTCAAGAGGAGGCTGTAATGTTAGATACACACCATCGGGAGAACAATAAATACGAGCATGCAACTTTTTTAGTATATCCAATCCCAACAAATTTTCGCCACACCTAGAAGTAAGCAAGAATGGTGAGTCCACAGTAACAGGGCCAATAGTAAAGGGAAGTGGCTTTGAAACTGGGCTTACCACGGGGATTCCTGAAAATCCCACCAATACGTTATTTTGCCCAGACAGAGCAGCCCCTGGGACCAATGTCTGAGCAACAGAACTGTTCATTGCTCCAGTATCCAGCAAAAACGTCTCAGATGTCCCCATCAATTGCCCCTGTACATAAGTCCCCTGCTGGTCAACTGGTACTGATATATGGCCCTTGCTCTGTCCGTGGCTGTCTCATGAATAATTGTGTCCATCATATCTGTCTTCTCAAAAAATCCTCATTATTGTATTGCCTTCCTTGAAAATCATCAAAATAATTATTTCCTGACTCATCGCCGGACCTGTCACCACGTCTCATACTATTCCGATCAGTACCTCCTCTTCCCCGTCCTCGACTGAAACCACCCCGTCCATACAATAATGGACACTGGGCTCGCCAGTGTCCCTCCTGTCTACAATTGGAACACTGATTAATCCCTATATTAGGTCCCTGACCTCCTCCTCCTCTCATCATTCCGCCTCTTGGGAAGGAGCCCCTTCCTCCCCTTCTACCATTTTGCCCCCTGCTGACTTGTTGTAGCAGTACTCGGGTTTTCAACTCCTTAACCTTTTTATCCGACTTATCCTTGCTCTCATTTTCCCGATGTTCATAATACTGAGCCATGCTAAGAATAACTGAGGGGGTTGAAGTGATCCAAAGTACTTTCAGCAGCCTGTAGACGGGTCTTTATTTCTGGTAACAAATTAGTGACAAATCTATTTACCAATAATCGTATGCAAACTTCTGTGGACAAATCTTGTCCACTGAAGTCAATAAATGCTTTCTCAAAGCGAGTAAAGAAATCAGACACATTTTCATCCTTCTTTTGATTGCAAGCTGTTAACTTATCCCAATCCACCTTTCGTGGAGGAATAAGGGTTTGCATATATGTAATGATTCGAGCGGGTATAGCTAAAATCTCGTCTTTATGCTTGTTGCCCGGTTTTCGATCTTTGTCCCATGTCTTAATCTGATCCCAGGTCCCTCCAAGTTCAGCAGCATGATCTGAATCATGCACTTGTCTCCATATATCTACTGGGATCAAAAGACCAAAGAATAACTCAATGTCAGCTAAAGTCATAACGGCTGAATTTGCGGCTTCTGTCAATTCTTTATAATAGGCCGTAGGGTTTTTTCGGGGGTCAGGGAGTTGGGCTTTTAAGGTAAGAACCTCGCTCCGCTTCCAAGTAGTATAGACCCACTGTTCTTGGAAACAAGCCTCTACACGTGGTCTGTTACCTAGCCCCCTCCATCTAACACTTCAGGAATCTCTGGATGGAAAAGAGGGTGCACTTCCCTCATAGGATACTGTGCCCCTATATCCGGACATCTACTATTCATTCGGTTCCGATATCGTATCAAAGTTTCGACATTTTGAAATACTTCTTCGACCTGTAATTTGAACTTAAAAGCTCGATCTTTGATATCACACAATATCTGGGGGGCCAGCCCTTCCTGAAAACATTGCGCCCATAAGGAAATCAGTCTTATTGCCATATGTTCTAATGCTAGTTGTTGTGTAACTGGTTCAAAACCTTTCATAGTGCTCCAAATGTCCTCCAGAGTATAATTCGGATTCCGCATCCATTGGGACGCCTGAATCACTACAGCCCGCCTTTCTTCATCTCCTAAGGACGATCGAGTAAAAACTCGTCGACCTTCCATCCCTCCCATAGGGCGTCGTGGCGTGACATCTGAAGAACTGGCAAGTGTGTTCTGAGCACACCAAGTTTCTCAAAATAAACATGTTAAACTGTTTCTACTGATCTGTGTGCTGCACCTAATAGAGCATACCCTAATACTCAAATTTAAACAATGAAAAAGTGGCTGGTCAACGAAGCTGTTGACTCAGACTTAGCTGCGCACAACCAAAAGAATTTATAATGATCTACTGCTTTTTCTGTTTTTTCTAATACAATTTATTCCTGTTAATTCACAGTAATTTTCATCGTGCATAGTAAAATGCAACTTAATTTTTTACAAATCTACATTTGCAAGAACATTTTTCAAAGTCATTTTTCAGCGATACATCATTCAGTATAGGAAAGAAACAATCAACCCTAGGTTCAGTTGATAATAGCCCAATGCATTTCAGGACGTCTTGTAGGTCCCTTCTTCAGGGGCAACACTCTAAATAAATAAATATATACAGGCACATCAGTAAATTGAAAACAATGGTAACCTTATAACATGTTAGAATAGTTGCACTAAGAAAAGCTCCATCACCAGAAAAAACCCATCAGTGCAGTGTGTGAAAAAAAACGTACAATCACTCACACTATTAGTTGAGGGCCACACCCTCTGAATGATCCGTGACTTCTATGTTCAACCATAAACAATATCCGAATCCTCTAATGTTTGTGTAAATATTTACCAAGTTGGCATTTGAAAAGATCGTAAATTTAATACATCGCTGTGAAACACTGTTACACTCAAAACGAATCATACCTTCTCTAAAACAATGAGACAGCTTCAGTTTCAGCTACTCCAAATTACTCGTGTCCTCTATCCGTTTATCACCGAGCAACTCCTCCTTTTTACTGCACCATACTGTCGTACCCTGTCAAGTTTACCAACAATAGCCATTCACTATCAACTGTTTAAATTACGTATCGGTAACTTTATCTATGCATCAAACTCCTGTGCTCTCACCTCCTGAAAACTCCACCATCATCTGAAGAGGCAGTGGTCATCTCCATAGGGGTGACCGTCGCTCCTATAACAGGGGGGGTTTAAGAAAACTGGGGACAAGGGGGAGGCGGCAACAGACCCAGGTAATAAAGTAATCAAGTCTGAGATAGTTGAACGAAGGGTAGGAGGAGCGGACAACAGAGCAGGAGGGTGTACGGCTACCGGTGCGGTAGCGACTGTAGGTACCGCTGCTCTCGCCTTTCCTGTCCGGTCCACTGGGACCGCCGGGTACAAACCTTGGGGGGAATATGGAGGCGGAGGGCGAACCTCTAAGAGTTCCTCTATTTCATCTTCTGCCTCAGTTCGGGTCACATAACTTTTATCTGTTTGTAATCGAAACTGTCTATCCAATTGCTCAATATTCTTCTCTACTTTTTCTTTTTCATATGCTACTGCTTTTTGGGTTACAGTCTGTCCTGCTTTAATCTTTCCCAATTTTTCTTCTCGTATTCGCCGTTGCTTTGCCTCCTTTAACCATAAGGTCAAGGAGCCAAACATAGTCTGACGGCTTCTTCTAAAAAACAATTTATTCTGTAAATAATTATTTTTTCTTTCATCGAAAGACCCAGTTAAAGGCCATTGCAATTCTGCATTGTCTTTAGTATATTTATTCCACAGTGTATTAAACAAAATGGGAGAAATACCATGTTTAACATACATATCAATACTAGGACTACCTTCCGGAGGAGCAGGCTGTCTTTCTTCCAGCTGTCCACTTCTCCGACGGCAGCATCCAAAACACAATTTACTGAAACATGACATTTTTATGAATTCAACAAATCATACCATTCCAACTGAAGTCACACTCATGGAAGCGTCCACTCACCACACATTCTTTCACTGTTCAACTCAAACCGATTATATTCACATAACATACTTAAAGTGCATAAGTTTCGATCGATAAGAGTACTCCGGTCATGAATTTACAATTCCATACAACATCTCTTATACTCGAACAGAGCCCGTCGACTCCTGTTTGGGGAATCGATCACCTTGGATTCCAGACCACTAAAAGAATTCACAAAAGAGACAGTCCAAAGACTGCCCTGGGATCATCGGACAGGCGCACCACGAACCCTCTTACAGACTATCCCGCAGTCGGGCCGGGCGTTATGGGCACAACCCTAGACCCCGCGCTTACCCAGTTGCTCCTGCGGGCCTTTCCGAAGAGGATTCGGCCGAGTGAGCACCCCCGGTGCAACACTAAGGCATGCGATGTTGTCCCAACAAATCACCGAACAAGTCTGTGGGGCATCTGCCCGTGCAGTCACACCTCTGCCACGTCAGACCCCCAGATTCCATGTGGTTCACTAACCACTACATTCCATACTCAGTTAACTGTTCTTCTGAGCCACTTCTCAAAAGTGCTTGTTCCAAAATCCACAAAGGACTTACAAAACAATTCACTCACCTGGTGCACTCAGGTCTGATTGCGCGTTCTCCACTGCCGACTTCTTTTATAGACCAACACGGTCAGCTATTCCCGGGTTAAGCCCGAAGGACTCCGACGAAGGGTTATTTAGCAGCTGGGAAGGTCACTGGGCCAAAGAGTAGAATTTTCCTCTTCTACCACAAACTGGTTTCTCAATTAGGATCCTTTTTCAGTCCATCCCCTCGACCAGAACCCCTCCCCGTCCCTGTTCTCCTGCTTACAGGAGGGGACAACCCTATTGCGGAGTCCCGGCGGAGTCGCCAACTGAAGTACCAAAAAAATATACCATAGAGCTATACTTACCAATAGCCCATATACCTTATTTACCAAGAATAAGTCAGCCGGCAATGGAGAAGGTTGAATCGTTTATTTTGCAAAAGCGCCCTATATAAGGGAGCCTACCTCTTGCCACAGCTCTCAGAGGTGTGCAGAGGAGACTGCTGGATTACATTCAAAACAGTGCATATATACTTTCGGCATACCTCATAGAAACCCCTTACATGGAAAAGTACCAGTTCATGAGAAACCAACAGGAAAACCCATATAAGGCACAACTGATTGAATCGAAACTCAGCTCAAGTTATTCCGGGGGTAGGTCAGTAAAGGTGCCTCCCTTTCATTCTGGTGCACGGGAGTACAGGCATAGCGCCTGCAAGAATGTGCTCATCCTACAAGAAAGACAGATGCGACCTTGAGTTCCCTAAGTTAGAATCAATGGTCTGTTCATAGCCCGGGCCGACCTTTCAGGCTCTCCTCTCAGCAGCATGTCACGTGTTTTCCTAACTAACGAAAGAGGCCCCGGGAAATGAAACCAAGATGGCGTTTGTTCAGTTCAGGCCCGATTCTTAGGATACACATGGGTCGAGTGTATTTACATGGGGGGTATATTGGGTACATTACGACAACATTATATAATATCGATTTGATATTCCTTCACCTGTTTGTTGTATACATTTGTCTAAATGGTTTTGGAAAGGATTTAAACGTTGTATCCATCAAACATGATATTTCTAAACAATTCTACAGGTATAAACATGAAACGCTATGACTCACCTGCCATAAATAATGAAAAACTGCTTGTCTCAAATACTGTCAAAATACCCTTCCCCCTTCTATACTCAGAAAAATATGTAAACATACCAATATAGTAATTAAGCATTCTGCAGTATCTAAAATGAATTCAAAACATGCAGCTCTGTTTTCAAGTACCATACCTAATAAAAGGCAGATTAGAGAATCCTCTGTAAATCTATTGTATAGATTGGTGTAACAGACATTGAGGCATAGTTACAACCAAAGTTATGGTGCGTGGGTTAGCTCCAAAATAGCTAATGCAGCGCTCCTTTGCTGTACAAATGCAGGGCTGCGCCGTATTTACAAAAATACGGTGCACCTCTGCATTTCTCTGTGTGCTGGAGTTAAATTCTGTTGCCTAATTCCAGCTTCACCAACAAATCTATAGTGCACATGGAGCCTGCAGATCACAACTGCCCCATTTCCTTTTGCGTAACACAATGCTAACCCTTACTCACTTCACAACCTTCTCTAGAAAGGCGTACTGATCAAAGAGCCAAGCAACAGCAATGTTTGGGTGAAACTCAACTCTGTCTAACAGGTTTCTGAATTTGTTTAGTCCATCAATTAAGGATTCTGATGGTTATTGAGAAATTGATGGGTGTCCTATTCACCAACTATGCCATTTAGTAGTTGGAAATAGCACTATTTCTGGCAATTGGTCCATAGTGGGCTACATCGGTGGCATCTGTAATCTAGCAATCCATCTGTTACAGAACAGACAGATTATAATGGGTGCAGGATTCTCCTATTTAGGTAAGGCAAAATATTACTGTATTTTCATACTCTACATAACATAACATAATGTAACATAACGTGTATTTGTAACACACATGTTCACCCAAGGAAATCTTGGCGCTGAATAACAGATGTTTATGGTTACCCAACTCAATGGTATTTATTACTAGTACTCTGGCAAATAAAGGCAAGGAAAAATATTCAACAGTCCTGACCAGCAGTAAGAGTTCTCCATATACGTCAAACCCATTGTGTTTATTTTAATTTGGACCTGGTATTACAGGTTATAGTGTTCACATAATTATGCAGACTTTTTAAGAATCAATACATGTAATAGTTACATAAGTTAATTAGACCTACATTTCTTGAAATATTGTGTTGTGGGAGCAAATAGCATTACTACATTACTACATTCACTCAGAGTGTTCAAATTATAGAAAAAGAGGAACAAAATGTAGTCAACATAAACAAGCTATTTCTCAGCCTAGCTCATGGGAAAGAGCTCATTAACATCTAATTTAATAGTATTCAATTTGAAAATAGAGTATGACGAGTCAGTGAAAGTTGATGTTTTTTCTTCTCACGGGTTACGTTGAGATCTTCTATTCTGTACCACATCTGTTACACACGGACCCTATGGTAGGTCCCCACAAATGCCCTACATGCATCACCCATACCCCCCCCGGTAACACCCCCCACAGGTCTTAGCAGCACTCATCAATGTACGCTCCCTCCCTAAACATAAAACTGAAATCTTAGAATTCATTGTGTCACATAATCTCGATCTCTTGTTCATCACCGAGATCTGGGGTGACGACTCTTCCGGCCCGGATTTCAAGGCAGCCATCCCCGAAGACTATTGCAAGCACAGACTAGACAGAATTAAAAGAAAGGGTGGCGGTCTAGCCATCATTTATAGGAATCACTTCAAAGTCAAAATCATCAATCTTAAATACAACGATTGTGAAGCATTTTCCTTTTCCATCAGCCTCTCTGGCAACCAGTCATTCGTAGACATGCTACTCTACCGCCCGCCTGGGTCCAGATCTAAATTCCTCAACAACCTTAACAACTTAATAGAGGTTACAGCTGGAGCTCCACAATACACCATATTAGGAGACTTCAATTTCCACCTTGAATCCCCATGCGACACGGATACCATCGCTCTAATTAACGATCTATCAGCAGCCGGATTTCAGCAAACTGTCGCTCAGCCCACACACGAGGCAGGCCATACCCTAGATGGGATATTCACCAACAACCCTTACATTCTGATTTCAGATGTGATCCCTCTTATCTGGACTGACCACTCAGCAGTCTGCTTCTCCATAAAAATCAAATCCCCACTATCTCTAATCGGATTATCTCCTCCTATCTCCTCTAGAGATTGGAAAAACATCAATACTTCTCATCTTGCCTCTATGCTCACCGAGAGCATCATCACCACTGAACCAAATCCGTCACTAGCCTCCAGTAACTACCTCAACAGCTTAGACATGGCTTGTTCTAAACTAGCACCCTTAAAAACTTCCCAACGTAATAGAAAGTCTCCTTCTGCCCCATGGTTCTCGGAATCCCTACGTCTTCAGAGACAACACTGTAGAAATTTGGAAAGACAAAAAATACAAAAGCGCCCTCTCCAAATATAAAGACCTCATCACGTCTGAAAAAACTATGTATTACACATCCCAAATTAATCAGGCTAAAAATTCCGCAAGAAAACTGTTTCAAGTGGTTAATCAACTCTCAAACCCCCCTGCTCCCCGTTCCGACCTATCTCAATCCCTCTGTAACTCCCTTGCAAATTTCTTTAAGGACAAAGTTACCTCTATCTTTTCAGCCTTCATCCATAAATCTCCTTCCACTACCATAACCAATCAACCATCACCCACTAACGCTCCTTCCTTCTCTGTCTTTAAAGCAGTCACTGATGAACAAATCCTCCGTTTAATCTGCAGCACTAAATCAGGATCCCCCCTAGATCCTTGCCCTCTGGCTATTCTCAACCTTATCCCAGAAGCCATTTCCCCCGCTTTGACGAACATTTGCAACGCTATGTTCACTACCGGCTCATATCCCTCAGTTTGGAAAGAGGCTATCATTAAGCCACTCCTAAAAAAAACCACCCTTGACCCCTTCCTCCCATCTAGTTACAGACCCATCGCATGTCTCCCCTTCCCAGCAAAAGTATTTGAAAAAGCTATGAATATGCAACTTTCTAAATTCATAGATGAAAACAATCTATTGGACGAAACCCAATTTGGGTTTAGGCAGGGACACGGAACCGAAACTGCTTTAATAAAAGCCGCAGATGAAATAAGAATGACATTGGACAAAGGAGGAGCGGCAGTATTAATACTGCTAGATCTTTCTGCAACTTTCGACACGGTCGATCATGCCACCCTGATCGACCGTGTCTCAGCAATAGGCATTCAGAACAAGGCCAAAGAACTTCTCGCCTCCTTCTTGGCCAACCGCTCACAGGCAGTATAAATGGGCCCTTTCACCTCCCATACCTTCTCCCTTCCTTGCGGAGTACCACAGGGCTCCTCGCTAAGTCCGACCCTGTTTAACATATATGTTTCGGTCTTAGCGAGGGTGATTAAGTCCTACGGCATTGCCCTCACGACCTATGCCGACGATACCCAATTGGTCCTATCCATACACAACGACGGAGTGACAGTCGCTGCAAACTCTCAAAAAGGAATGCTTGCAATCAGTTCCTGGATGTCATCAAACCATCTTAAATTAAACTCTGACAAGACAGAGGTGATGACATTCGGGAAACTGGAACCTACCTGGTCCCCTCGATGGTGGCCAACTGAGATGGGACCTCCACCAGAACCTGTCACGAAGGTTCGTAACCTTGGAGTTATTTTCGACAATAGACTGACCTTTCACCATCATGTCAACTCCGTAGTCTCCACTTCCTTCTTCACCCTCAAGAAAGTCAAAAAAACTTCTTCCCGACCTTCCCATTTCAGCTGGTAAAACCCTAATCAGCACTCTGGTTTTCGCCAAAACAGACTACTGTAACGCCCTCCTTCTTAATGCCCAGGAAAAAGTTAATAATAGGCTTCAGCTAGTACAGAATGCCTCAGCCAGAATAATACTGGGCATTCCTAAGTTCACCTCCAGCTCCCCGTATATCCAACAGCTTCACTGGCTCCCCGTTAGGAGCCGTACAAAATTCAAGGCATTGTGTATTGCCTATAAAGCTATCAACAACTTAGGCCCACAGTTTCTCAAGGACGCCCTCTACCCGCTAGAAAATCCAAGAACGCTTCGTTCCTCCTCAGCTCATCTGCTTAAAGTCCAACGAACTAAAAAGGCCAACTGGGTGACAGATGCATCGTGATTTCCACAGCCAGACTTTGGAACGCACTCCTCCTCTCCATTTAAACGGCCCCAACGCTCATTAGTTTCAGGAAGAAATTAAAAACCTGGCTTTTCCCACATTAAAATCTGCCATAGCCATCGTTCTGTTCCCTGAGCGCCGAGACACCCCCGGGTAGTTGTGCGCTATAAAAATTGTCAAAACGTAAACATAAACATAAATATGTCTTGCCACTTCATATAATCAAGGCCATTGTATTTTTCTTTAAAAAGTTTGCCCAGCTTTGGAGGAGGCCCTTTTGGCGGATCTGATGAGGTGATGGTGTCTGCGAGTGGCATTCTTGTGGGCTGCGTAGCTATCCGGTGTTCGTTCACGGTAGTAATTATTCCCCATTTTTCAACCACTCCACTTCAACTTTTAGTACAGAAGAATATGTGTAAGGAGATCTTGGTCACCAAGTTGGAGTTCTCTGTACAGAACAGATAGGAGAGCAGGAGGTGGTAATATATGGCCAGAGATCTGTGAATAGCATTTTGTATTAAATAAACCGTACTATTGGTGTTTTATTTACTCATCAGTGCAGATTGTAAATTGGACCTGCAATGTTTCCAAAAATCTGCATTTCTGATGCAAACAGGTTTGCATTCTTTGCTTTTCTTGGAAACTTTGGGGTTCATAGAATTAGTAAGCAACTGAACGTGGTGCTTCTCTTGAAAACTCTGGGGCAGATATACAAGCCCCTTTAGCCACCAGTGCATCACGTTTGTGGCACACTGGCGGCGCATTTTACTGCCACATATTTACAAGGACAGCAAAAGCCACTCTGCGTGATTATTCCTGTCCTTCTAACTATGGCACCTTTGAACGCAGCACTTTGCGTGAAAGGGACGTTCCATGGGTGTTGCTGTAGGTGTTCCCACGCAACACCCATGGAACCAGACACATTTCCAGATTTATGAAAGCTTCGCCTCCTCAGGAGAGGCGTAGGGAGGAGCAACGAGGATAAATGTATACATTTCTCCTCGTGGGGTCCATTCCTGAGCATAAACAATCAGTAAAACAATGACGTTTTGCATGTTCTATCTGTGCTAATGCAGCACACAAAGAAGTGGAAAACGTAATGTCTGATTGTTTGATAAACAATCTCCCCATGACACAGGATCCTTGCACCATGGTGCAAGGGTGCCTGCACCAGCGTATGGCAGAAGTTTTATGCGCCAGCCCAGGAGGAAGCACAGAGATGCAACATATTGTTGTAAATTGTTGTAAATATGTTGCAGCCCTCTGCTTTGAAAGTGACTCAGTGCCGCCAAATGGCTTGTGGCACACACTGAGTCACATTCCTTGTAAATCGCCCCCACTGTTCTTTGTGCAGAGTTTCCGGAAACATGTGCATGTTTGGATGCCTTGCACCTACAAGGGACTGGAATGAATTGTGTCACACATTCAGAGTTCATTTATGGCTTCCCTTGAATTGTGGTCTGGTAGCAACTCCATTAAATCCTTAGTTGACTTCTGTGTTCAGATAGAATAGCTGCAAATCGTTCCTCATTTTCAGTGTAAAATTCCCTTTGTTTTATAATTTTAAAATTCTTGTTGCCAGGGAAGTCATTTTTTTATCTCTTGCTACATGGGATCACAGCTAAACATGTGATCCTATGTGGCTCTTTTGATATTTTTTTCCATATTTGGTATTGTAAACCTTATGACAATGTATTTAAGGGCTTATTTACAAACACCTTGCACAGCCATATGCCACTTTTTCCCATTATCAA
This sequence comes from Lissotriton helveticus, assembly GCF_964261635.1. NCBI lineage: Eukaryota > Metazoa > Chordata > Amphibia > Caudata > Salamandridae > Lissotriton > Lissotriton helveticus. The sequence goes on from NC_136063.1 coordinate 1,772,802,870, forward strand.
AAGTGATGTATTGGCAGCACAAGGGGCTTGTAAATAAGCCCCTTAGTTTTTTGGTAAAATTGAGAGATTTGAATACCGAGGGATTCAAGGTTGTTTCACATGAGCTGGAATTACCCACAGCCAGGCCCTGCACCCAAGTCCCCTGCTGGCACTCGCCCCCACCACCATTGCGCATGGTCTTCGGCCATTTGCAGTGCACTGGAGGGTTGGTTGCAGGGCCTGGCCACACCCAACCCCTCCGCTGGCATGCGCAGCAAACTATGCATACCAATATTAAGGATGTCATTCCATTTCCTCTAAAGAGTGACAAAACCCCTAATAAACTGTATGGAATTCTCATCTTTCTTCACAGAAAAAGTCAATTCTTTGGGAAGTGAGCTTAGAGCAGCTGCTATCAACATACCTTCCTTGTCGGCTTAACAAATCGATGAACCTTCACACTTCTGCCAAGAAGTGCCCAAAAATTAAGCGCAATGGTCTTACTTTAGCTATATGACAACAGGGACATCTCCGAAATCCTCTTGTCTACAAAGCTAAATAACGGATTCAGTCAGTCAAAAATACTTTATTTCGACAATTACTGCCATAAAAGCACAACAATATAACATTTATAAATGCAACATCATACAATAACATACTAAAATTTGGAAGAAAATGGAAAAAAGAGCAGTTAGGAATGCTATTAACATTTAAACCCCAGATGACAAGAAGGTGACAATAAGGAGAGGGTCACGCCCCCTTGTAATATTAACTCGTACAGTACTTTAGGCATAGACAGATAAATCAATTAAGGGCAATTTTTAGCAGCATATTGGAAAATGTCATCATATGGCACAATCCATTTAAAAGTATAAATAAACTAAAAAACAAAGTAAAAAAAATAAGCATCAATTAATAACATTTAAAATCAGGGAAATCGATCTTGGTTAAAGCAACACCATTTCAAGTCTCAACCCTAACTTTTCACTAAACATCTGCCTTTGCACCACATTGCAAATAGAAATTTTGTTATGGCAGCGACAAAGACCGGATGTCTATCATACTTTAGTAACCTAAAGACCTCTCTATGGTTTCTTATTCCTAAGTTTCGCAAAGTTGGAGAACCCGTTTGGATCTAGCCGCTTTAAATGCAGGACAAAAAAAGATCACATGGGTCTCCGTCGCTTCTGTCTCATTGCATCCAGGACATAATAGTTTATTGGCACCCACCCAATTGTTAGTAAATGTATAAAGGGGGAGCGTCCCATATCGAAATTGAAGAAACAATTTCTTGGCTGCAAAAGGTTGAATTAAGTCTAAGGCCGGCTCCAAGTTATAGTGCCATTTAACATCTAAAAACCTGGAGGTTAGACTAGGTGACTCAGTCGACCGAATGATGCACATCAGTCGATGTTCTTTCAAAGCAGAGGTTAGTGACTGTTTAGAAGTAACAAGGCATGACTCCTCAGGTGAAGACCACAAGTCATTTCTCCCTATTTTACAAAATGTATCCCCAATATAGGAAATCCAAGGGATTCTCCCCGCTCCCAAAATGTGCATAACTGATTTTAGTTCCTCCCTATAGTTTACCAGCTCTGGGGTGCTCAATAGCCATTGCCAATAGAGGAGTGGGCGAGAAACGATCAAATCGGCAATTGGGAGAATGCCCAGGTCCATCCTTAAGGGGATTAAAGGGGTGCTTTGAGGGAGACCCAAGAGTTGCCTTAAGAAATAGTTTTCAGTCACTGTCAGAGTTCTAATCTGACAGTGGCCCCAAAGTTCAGCTCCGTACAAGGTGGCTCCCCTTGCTGGTACTTTGTAAATTTCTGCAGGAGGGCCAATACCCTTTACGGCGCAGCTCCTATGAACTTTTAAGACCCCCCACTTTCGCTGAATTAATTTTAAATTCACCTTGGTAATCATTTACGGTAAGTCCCAAGTAATCAAAAACAGACACCCTCTCTAAGGGCCTGAGATCCATTTTAGGGTGTGGGCAATTTGTAGAATCAGCATGGAAGTATATATATTTGGTTTTCTTTATTCCTTTTCTTACAAAACAAGCCAAATTCCTCTAGGACACGCTGCATCCCCATAGGTGTTTTAGATAGGAGCAGCGTGTCATCCGCAAACATTAATGATGGTATTTTGCGGTTAGCAAGTTTGGGACAATCTATATCCTTAACTGCTAAGAGATCCTCAATTAGCCCGTTTAGGAAGTGGGAGAAAAGAGTTGGTGCAAGCACGCAGCCTTGTCTCACACCCTTCTCCACAGGGATCGAAGCTGAAAGTTCCCCTCTATTCCCGAATCTTATTTTGGCAAAGGTACCTTCATGGAGGCGTTTAAGCTGTTGACAGAGGTAAACTGGGACCCCCATCTCAAGCAGTAGGCCCCACAACTGGTCTTAATCTACCAAATCAAACACGGATTTGATGTACACGAATGTTAGGTAGAGAGAACCACCCTCCAGCGTTATAGTTTTCCAATAGATTAGTTGTATTCTAAACAACTGATCTATAGTTGAAATTTTGGACCTAAAAACCTGCTTGTATGGGAGTAAGTATGTTATGATCATCCATCCAGATCTGCAGTCTTCCCAAAAGAACACGTGCAAAAATCTTTTGAGTTACATCAATTAGGCTAATAGGCCTGTAATTTGCCGGTTCTAGGGGGATCCTTTTTTGTAGATGGGAATGATCTCGGCACCTGCCCATGTCTGGGGTTGACAAGCCATGAAAGATTGCATTAAAAAGGGACTGCAGATATGGAGCCCAAACTACCTGTTCAGTTTTGAACAGGTTTCCTGGAACCCTATCCAATCCGGGTGCCTTGTTTGGCAGAACTTTGGCCAGGGCCGCTGTTACCTCAGCCAGAGAACAGGGGGGGGATATTGGTGAGAGGAAGATGAATAGAATCAATGACAGGCGGCCCCATTTCAACAGTTCCTATTTGGGAATTAGCATATAACAATTTAAAATGGGAGCGCCAAACTTCCTTCCCAAGGTTTGGCTCAATTGCATTCTTACCCTCGGGTTTTCCTGTCTTCACCAGATTCCAAAACACTCTTGGGTCTCTATCATCTAGGGCTTTCTTAATGGCCTGCCATCTATCGATTTCCCATTCAGATTTCGCTTCTAAAATTATTTTCTTAAAAGACGCCATTGCCTCCCTAATACGTGCAATGTCATCCTCTCAAAGTTTAGTCAACAGAGCATTATTTGCTTCTCTACATGCCCTATTGTACCAGGGGTTGTTACCTCTTTGTTCCTTTGTTTTATGGGTTGCGGTGCTATAAAAAAACTCAGCTAGGGTTCCAACCATATGAAATGAAATGAATGAAATGAAACTAGTTTTTGTAGAGCGCGATAGCTACCCTGAGGCGTCCTAGTGCTGTGGACTCGAGCAAGAACAACGGGTGTTGGAAGACGAGGAATGTAGTTAAAGAGGAAGGTTTTTAAGTATTTGCGGAAGGCAAGAAGATTGGGTTCCGCCCGCAGAAGGAGAGGAAGGGTGTTCCATAGCTTGGACGCGTTGAAAGAAAAGGAGCGGCCGCCACTTCTTGATCTCAAAACTATGTGAACAAGGGCAAGATGGGCAGTGGTTGATCGGAGCTGTCTGGGAGGTTGATAGGGAGAGATGAGGGAGTGGCAGATGGCCGGGCCAGTTTTCCGGGGGGCCCTGTGGGCGATACATAAGGCCTTCAAATGAATTCGCTCCTTGACTGGGAGCCAGTGTAGTTCCCTCAGTCCCGGCCTAGAACACTGCCAACGAGGAATTTGAAGCAAAGTTTGGGCAGCACAGTTTTGGATGATCTGAAGCCTTTGTATAGTGGATTGAGGGGCCCCCAGGTACAGAGAATTTCCATAATCTAAGCGAGACAGGATTAGGCCCTGTACCATAATCTGTCTTGCCTGAAAGGGGAATTGAGGAATAATTTTACGTAATAATCTGAGAAGACTATAGCAGGAGGCGGATAGCACCACCGCCTGTTGATTAAAATTGAGTGAGCTGTCCAGCCGGATTCCTGGACTTTTTTTTGTACTTTTAGGGGTAAGGGGAGGTACAAGACATGGAGGCCACAATAGGTGTGCATTGAATGAAGGAGCATGGCCCAAGAGCATCAGGTCTGTTTTTTCTCCGTTAAGTTTCAGACAGGAGAGAGTCATCCAGTTAGCCACTTCCACGAGGCAACCGTTCAGATTGGATGCAGGTACGTTTGGCTGACTCAGAGTCACCACCAGCTGTGTGTCGTCAGCGTAGGTGATGATATTGATGCCGAAAGGACGGACAATCTCAGCTAGGGGGCTCATATATACATTGAATAATGTCGGGCTCAGGGAGGAGCCCTGAGGGACGCCACAGCCGAGCGGGAGACTGGGTGAGACGTGGTCAGCTTTAAAGACCTGGAAGGTGCGTTCTGTCAGAAACGACCGGAGCCATGAGATTGCATTTCCTGTGACACCTAAGGTGTTAAGTCGGTGTAACAGAATTTCATGGTATACTGTATCAAACGCGGCACTTAGATCTAAAAGAATGATTGCCGCGGTGCCTCCCTGATCCAAGATACGTCTAGCTTTTTCTGTTACTGCGAGAGGTGTAGATGCTCTGTATTTTGTTTACAATAAATTCTGCCAGATTATTACATCGAGTTTGGATGTCTGTGGTATAGGGAGGGATCTCAGGAAGTTTAAGCAAGTTTTTAGCAATGCGGTAGATTTCCTTAGGTGCTGAGGCGGCTGCTTGAATTTTTTGTTCAAAGAATGCTGCCTGAGATTCTTTAATTTGCTTCTTATATGTTTTTATCGCTTCCCTGTATAGAGATTTATTGGGGAGGGAGTAGTCGATTCGCCAATTCCTCTCTAACTTCCTGCAATTATGTTTCAGTTCTTGTAGCTTCGGGGAATACCACGGCGCTGAGGGATTACTACATAAAACCTGGGAAGATTTCAGGGGAAGTATGGAATCAAGTGTGCTGGATATCCAGTTATTGTATTCCTCATTTGCTATGATGGGGTCAATGTTAAAGGAGGGTGTGGAGACATCAAGAATTGGTGCCCAGAGTTCGGCCAAAGTTTGGGCCAGTCACGTGTGGGTAATAGGAGCTGATGACGTGGACAAATAAGAGGACTCCCACAAAAGTGGAATCAGAAAATGATCTGTCCAAGGAAGCGGACGGAGCGTCCCTACCGTGAGGTGTGGACAATTACTAAATACCGAGTCAAGGGTATGACCTTTTTTGTGAGTAGATTTGAATATTAATTGTTTAAGCTGTAGGGCCTCCAAACTCGCCATTAGTTGACGGGTGTTATGGTCAGAGGGATTATCCAGGTGTATGTTAAGATCCCCAAGAATTGAAAAAGTGGCTGGTGTGGCGGCTAAGTTGGGTGGAGGGCACATAGAAACTGTCCAAGAGCCCCCGGGGGACGATAAATTAGAATACCGGAGAAGGTGTTTGTGGGGGAGAACTCAATTGCGAAAGAGAGGCTTTCACAGTCAGGGACTAGAGCGGGGGAGCAGTGGCAGTTAACGGAATCCTTAAGAATAATTGCGATACCACCCCCTTTCCCGGTTTTGCGGTCCTCGCGGTGGATGTGATATCCCTGGGGTAGGGCCGCGACTATATCTGGTGCTGAGTCGCTATTTAACCAGGTCTCAGTTAGCAGAAGGGCATCAGGTTTAAGATCGTCTAGTAGCAAGGCGATTTCAAGCGAATGCTTTGGAAGCGATCTAAAATTCAGAAGGTATATGCTTCGTTGAAAGTTACCAGGAAGGAGGTCAGAATTAGTCCCTCTAGTGTGAAAGTGGAAACCACATTCTGGACAGCTAGTATGCCTCTCTATTACATTCCATTAGTGTTGACCGGGGGCTTCCTATTGAGCTTGTGGTGCTGCTGGGCACTAAGTCTCTTGAGAGCTGGGTAAAATAGTGCAGGGCTTGTGGCCTCTGGCCTTGTCTGCGAGCGGAAGGGTGCGGACGGGTGCAGACGGGCGCAGACGGGCGCAGACGGGCTTGCCTTTGGCACACCTTTGGTGCGCCATCATCGCGCCCGCTGCATGTTTGTTCTGACATTGTGTTTAAATAGGCTATCCGTGCGTGAGCACTAGCTCGCTCACCTGCCGGAAGCCGAGGAGACAGGAAGTGAGGATGGAATGTAGTGCCCTATTTTCACCCTCCGTTCGATCGGCACTTGCCAGGACGGGCCGGGGTGTAGGGCAAGGTTCAAAGGTAGGTTCAGCTATTTCCCTAACATTCCCCCACAATCAGTGCTATTTAAAGCCAAGTTTTATTTCCGTTTAAAAAACAAACTAAAGTGTGGCGCAAATTAAAATATGTAAGGAGCACAGCCTGCAGTAATCCTACCCCGTCCAACTGTGCCTCCGTCCCAGCAGGAAATTAATAGGACATCCGTGCTTGAGCACTAGCCCGCTCACCTGCCGGAAGCCGAGGGGACAGGAAGTGAGAATGGAATGTAGTACCCTGTATTCACCCTCCGTTCGATCGGCATTTGCCGCGACGGACCGGGGTGTAGGGCAAGGTTCAAAGGTAGGTTCTGCTATTTCCCTAGCATTCCCCACAATCAGTGCAATTTCAAGCCAAGTATTCCTTCCATTTAAAAAACAAACTAAAGTGCAGCGCAAATTAAAATATGTAAGGAGCACAGCCAGCAGTAATCCTACCTACATATCCAGGTGGTTATCCCCCAGCACCTCTAAGCAATCAGGACACCACTGTTATTTGTAATAGAGTTTGCCTTTACCAAAAAGGGTATGATAGATTTATACAGGGAAGCCATTGCCTCAAATGATTGTAAACATTTTCCCCAATGGATTCTTCTGCCTCCATCAATTGCAATTAGACTAGAAGGGGGTGGGGTAGTCTCAGTCTGTCCTGCTACCAGTTGACACAAATCCAGGGTAACAACCAGCGGATTGTGATCACTTTTAGTGCGAGACTGTACCAGAAAGTTCACAATCCTATGCCAGATATCCACCTTCACCAAAATATAATCAATTGTGGAGGCCTGGCCATTTCTTTCAAAGGTATGTTTCCCTGGGTTATCCGCAAACAGTCGACCGTTACATGCCCTCAGAAAGTAACTGAGGGTAAGTGAGGTCCAACCCCTCTTTGGATAATGATTACACAATGGGATTCCCCAAGTTGAATCCTCATCGCTCGTTATAGGGTGTGATAAACCATTTAGGCGTTCAAAGTGGCAATTGAAATCCCCACCGTTGGTGGGAAAAACTTGCTCAGGCAGCAACGAAAAAAAGGCGGACAAACAATCTAGTGTCTGCGAGGTCTGCCCATACCTAACAGGGCAGGAATAACCATTAATAATCGCCACCTTTGGGAAGTTGTTAAGAGAGAGAATAATACATAAAATATCGGAGGAATGGGTGTCTATCTGCTTAACTGAACAACCAAGATGTGTACCGACCCAGATACCCAGCCCCCACCGAGGGTCTGCCCCTAGGCCCCTAAACAGTTGCTTTACAATAAGTGGCAAACCCAACTCTATGCAAATATTTCAAGGCCCAGGTCTCCTGGAATAAACAGATCTCATGGGTATCAATAAATTCACCCCAAACGGGGAGGTTAATTTTAGCATTTAACCTGGCTATGTTTCAAGACAACATCCTTAGCCCTTGTGATATAACTACCTTAGTACTCTTCAAACCGTTAATGGGCACCCCTCTATCATGGGCCACGGGCAGAATCTCCTCCTCATGGCCACCTGTGGTTTCAACAATGGCCTCAAGGTGACTGACTACTTTCCCTTTAATATTCTCTACTAGTGCCAAATCGTTGCTCGTTAACGGAGCGTAATCAAGAACCACTGCTCCCTGAGGCCTTCGAACGTCTATGGCCTGAGGTACAGAAATAGGCTCTCCCTGTTTAATTATATTGGGCAAACTCCCCACCCTACCAGGCGGACTACTATCTTTAACCTCCTCGGTATCATCAATGGTTCCCCTAGAAATTTCTTCTCTCGGTAATTCCCTTTTCAAAATCAGTGTCTGATCATGGGTCACAACCCCCTCATCAATTTGGGGTAAGCATAACTGTTGGCCCTGGGGAGTAAAAGATTGACTACTAAAATTCAGTCAATCTACCTGATCTAGGATGCTGAATCCATTACTTAGAGGGAGGGCAGGTGGTAGGAAAGTATCAAAGTTACGGCATCTGTTGTTTGCGCTTCCTGCCTGTGCTCTTAATTCCCAACCTTCCCATCGATAGCCCCTACTATCTAAAGGAAGGTAGGGAGGATAAGGAGGGTAAAAGTAAGTTAAGGAAAGGGACTGTATCCCAGTTTCTGCCCGCATCTGATGCCAATCACATATGTGATCTACCACCCGTCTATCTCTAAAGTTAATCAAAATGCAGTCGCCCTCAATATGTTTCTTTCTTTGTCCCACCCAGCTTACTCTACGGGCAAATACAATTTCACTATATACCTGCGGTGGAAGTGGTCTATTAATGTTTAACCAGTGGGTACACTTATTTTTTAGGTCAGAATACAACTCCTCTTTACCTTGTTCCAACCCAGGGACACCAGCCAATACAACAACATATGGAATTGATTCCGGTGGTCGGTCTATACATGGCAGGCTAGAGTTTATTACAGCACGACTTGGAGAGTGCCTGCAAGAATCATAGGCTTTATCTTTTCTCATCAATTCAGGTGCTGAGCCACCCCCCAGAGTGGGTATCACTAAATTTGTATTCTCATTAGATACTTCCCCACCATGTATCACATTGCCAAGATTCCTGGTAGTACCAGCCTCAACATACCCACTCGAAGGGGCTAATGTTGTGTTAGGGGGCAGTGGGATAGGTGGACTAGTAGGGGCAGGGGGGTTGCACATTATATTTGATGTTACTACAGATAACCCAGTGTGACCCCCCCCCCCGTGGCATGTTGTTGTTAGCATGGTTAAGTGCAGAACATGATTCAAAATGCAAAAGTTGTTCCTCTATTGAAGAGAGTCTCCCTGCAAATTTCTCGACCTAACCAACCAATTTGTCGTCCCCATCTGGACAGAGATAATTAACGCCGCTTTGTCTCAAGGCTCTATACCAGACTGCCTAAAAACTGGGCAAGTCATCCCCATCATAAAAAAATCAGCATTGAACGCTGCTGGCCCGAATAATTTCAGGCCAGTATCCAATATTACCTTAATAGTGAAAGTGCTAGAAAAATGTGTGCATAAACAACTGAGCCAACAAATCTCTAAATGTAATCTTCTGGAGGCCTGCCAATTGGGCTTCAGACCAGACCATAGTACGGAAACTACAATACTTCCTATAGTGACACCTTGTAAGCTCCAAACCAAGACAAAGTGTGTCTATTAATTCTTCTGGACCTTTCATCTGCTTTCAACATTGTAAACCATGATAAATTGCTAGATCAAATCAGAAGCAGGATGAGACTGTCAGGAACCATCCTTGAATAGTTTCAATCTTTCTTGGAGACCAGAACACAAAGATATTTTGTAAATCTAAAGCTATCATCCCTGTCCCCTATTACAATGGGTGCTCTGCAAGAATCAACTCTTTCCCCAACTCTCTTTTACCTCTACATGGAACCTCTGGCTGAAAGACTGTGACACGCCAACATCTTGTTTCATGTGTATGCTGATGACACACAGATCTACATTAAATTCTCGTCACAGGAGGAGGTGAAGTCAATGAATGAAGCACTAAAGATGACCATTCATTGGCTAACAAGTAATCAGCTTCACCTAAATGGGCAAAAACCAGGATTCTTACTAATTCCCCCCACCTAAAATCTCTTCGGAAAAAAAGGAATGGACCAAACTGATCACAAGGCTTAACAACACTCCGATCATAGTGAAATCACTAGGAATCACACTAGACAAGAACCTGAACATGCACACCCACATCATCTTGTTGGCGAAAATGCCCAGTTCCACCTGAGTTATCTTAGAAAACTGAAACCATTTGTAGAAACATCAGACCTAAAAATGGCAGTTGAGGCATTGGTCATCAGGAGGATAGAATATGGATGTTCAATTCTATATGGCCTGCCCAAGATCTCAACAGGTCTGCTAAAAGCCTGTCTCAATACAGCTGCAAGACTCATAACTGGATCTAGAAAATGTTATCACATCTATTCGCAATTAAAACTCTGAACTGGCATCCATACGAAGCAAGTCAACTCAAATTGTCCTGTATCACACATAAGGCGCTACACTCAAAAACACCGGCATATCAAGCTCAGAAAGTGGTGATATCTGGAGGAGGCAGGTACTACCAGGGTGCAAAAGATCTTGTTCTGAAACCTTCATTCTTTCAGAAGAAGAAAACATGCAGCAGAGTTTTCTCAGGCGCTGCATCCAAAATCTGAACTCGCTACTGCCAAACATTAGAAGAATATTGTTCCCTTTAAAATTCAAGAAGGAAGCTATGATCTTTCTGTTAGAAATGGGATTTCTGGTTGGCTAACGCTTGCGCCAAAGCCAGGCAGAAACCACCACTCTAGTCAGGGCAAGGGATTTACACATCGAAGATAACCCCTGCTCACCCTCTTGGTAGCTTGGCACGAGCAGTCAGGCTTATCCCAGTGGCAATGTGCAAAGCGTTTGCGCAACACACAAACACAGCAGCAACACACTAGGCACACCACAAAAGAAACTCCACACAAGGTTATATCAAAAATAGCCTTTGTATTATCATAAACACATTAGAAACATACTCACACATGTACACTGTGTCAACTGGAACTAGGTAATATTCACAGGGGATTTTATACAGGACCAGGCCAATCAGGCAAAGTTAGAAACATTCAGAAAGCAGGTAGTAGATATAAAACACAACCAGTAACTACAGGTACCATAATGACCTAAGCATTATAACATTAGCATTAGACACCATCCTAAAATATCATAGCATGTCATTAGGCATAAACAATTAGGCCCATACCTCATTAGCATAAACACATTACACATTAGGCCTCACCAGCAGAAACACATTATGCAATAACCTCATAAACATGAACACATTAGTGTAAATGCCATGGGCATAAATCATACTTGGCAACCATCGTAGTAGGCATAAACACATTATTCAGTTTTGTAGAGCCTGGCACTCTACCAATGTCACGAAACAGTCCCTAGGCCAACTGGCCTTTCTCTGGTGCCCAATGCCCTATGTCCAACAATTTCAGGGCTCCTTCAGGACCGTCCACTGGTCCTATGGCTGCCAATGCAGTGAAAATCAATGTGCTCCAAAGCCCCGGTTGCGCAAATGTGCTGGGGGCGTGGGGTGCAACTCACCCCTTCCTGGCAACAGAAATGGTCCCCAAACGTTGCTGCTGCCCGCTATGACAGCGCAGCTAATGAAACAAACAATCACTGGCACTCACTGTGCCTCATGAGCCCCACTGGGACTATAAAAAAAACATGGCTCCCAAACGTTGCAGCTGCCCGCTACGGCGGCGCAACTGAAAAAACAAACAGGCACTGGTGCTCACTGTGCCCGGAGGGCCCAGATGGGACCCTGAAAACCAAATGTGCCCAAACATTGCAGCCGTCCGCCACGGCGCTACAGCTTTGAGGAAGACAGAGGCACAGGCACCTTTGTGCCTCAGGAATGACCACAGAGGGAGGGCACCAACAATGTGCCCCGACAACCCCCTCCCCACCAGGCTCACAACTTAGCCCCACTCACCAGGCTCACTCGCAGGAATCCTCCGATTTCCTCTGGTGCCGCTTCTGGCACCGGGAAGGCTTCATGGAGCACCCTTTCACCAGGGCCCCTCTAGGCAACACCACAGGGCACTCCCGCACTCACAGGAGCCCCGTTTCATGATGGGCACCGTTTGGCTGGACTTCCTCTCCGGCCGTCTTCCAGACTACCCTCAGGCTCCGCCCACAGGCAGGCGGCTCTTGCCTGGCTTCCGGGTCACCTCAGGTAAATGCCGCGGTCGCTCCTTCTAGAGTCGTGGCAATTACTGGGCGGGCTCCCGCCGAAAAATAAACTCACATGCAGGGTGGACTCCCGCTCCACCAGCGCATGGGGGAACCCATAATGCCGGGTTTCCTCCAGGAAACTTCACTCAGCACAGCGCAGCACGGCACCAGCGCTCCTTAAGGCATAATCCCGAAGATGGCACCCGCCAGAAAGGCACAAATGCGGGGTGGGCTCCCACTCCAGTAAATATCACAGGGGGAATTCCACATGCCAGGATTCCCTCGGGGCACGTCACAGCCCCGCGCTGCCAGGCCACACGCTCCTCTCTCCTTGACAAGTAAAGTACATCGCTCGCAAGGCGCTACGCCCACAGTTCTTGGAAGTTCTTAAAGTTCAAGGGGCATAACTGGGCACAGGGAGGCCAGTACACAGGGCCCTCCAGCAGGGAGGCAAGCCCTCGTGACAGTTCCTCCTGGGCCCCAGCAGCAGCAAGCCCCAGTAAACTCTGGAACAGCACCCCAAGCATGGGGTCACATCCCCTATATTTATATCTCTTTCTCTGTGAAACACAGGGCTTGGGGGAACCAGTTCCAAATGGTTCTGGAGCATTTTTTTTACAGAGCTCACACTCTTTTTTGGGAGATGTGGGCTCTGCCATCAGACACACCACAAGGGGGTGGATCCAGCATTGATCTAGGCAGGCACAATCCTATTCAGGGCAGGGGACTACTCTCACTACTCCAAATGCAGATGTCCTATTCAGCCTAGCGCTGACTCACCCTGCCCCTACTGGTGCCACACACACCTCACCAGCCCCTGTCACTCCAAAGCCAGAGAAGCAGTCCGCATCAGGCAGGCAGACACATAGCACACAGAAATGCCAACTTCTAAAAGTGACAATTCTAAAATAGTTATAATACATCTGCGCACACCATTTCATAGCATATATTATCACTATTCCAAACATACCAAACTTTACCACGATGCTCCTCTCATATCAGGAATTACGACTGAAACACGTATCAGGGAATCCCCAATGCATTCCTGTGGGAGGGCAGCCCCATAGCAGTGAGAAACCAAAATGGCTGTTTGTCACTACCAGGACACGTCACACACTTAAGGTAAATGTCCTATCCTTTCCTTCACCAATAACGATTTGTCTGCAGATATGGACAAACTGGTGTGCATATTTTTAAACAAATCTCCCTTGAAGAATCACGCCAGGCAATTCTGTCTATGAAATCTGGTTCCCCTTTTGATCCTTGCCCTCCATTATTATTAAAGAGAAATAGAGTTCCCTTGACCCAACAATCAAGACAAATAACCGTGGCTTTTTTAACAAAAGGATTATTCAAAAATTTCTTTAAAAAAATTGTACTGTCACTTTATTAACACAAAAGATTTTTGTAACACACATGTTAAAAAACTCAATCAGATTGAGCAAGTAGACCAATTGAATTGATTAAAAATAATACAATTACATCAAGATTGAATCACTAACATATATTAATTATGACCAACATAATTAAGACGGACAAAAAAACTTCTAGTAAGACACACTCTTTGTCTAATACTGGTGCACATCCAAATTGATACAAGGACACTGTGCTTGATACAATGATAAACCTGTATTGACACGATAGTGATGTTCCTTTAGATTGTACTTCTAAAAAAGCGTTGACGCGTTTCGATGGCCTTCCTCTTTTCACACCATCTTTGTCAATTGAATCTGTCTCTGCATGAGATAAATACTTTCTTCCCTGTTTGATCAGGATGCTTCTTATTATTCGTGTTTCTCCGTGCTCTGCACTTGTATATTGTTTTATTTAAAAGTCAGCGAATGCGCAATTGATTCTTGTCCTATAATATACCGGACTTTTGCTTGAATATGGTGGCGGTTTCCCGTACACGTTGATCCTACGTTATATATCCATACAATGTGGATCTTAATTATGCGTTCCTTTTTAGTATACGTACGCCCTTCAGTCAATTTAAGGGACTCCGATTCCTACATCCTCTCAATCAGACGTTTTTAGAGAACGCCGTCAATCGATCATGCCACTTAACTGGTCTAAGTTCAGCGTCCGAGTGTTGGATTCCGCGAAATTCCGCCAAAACAATTTTGGCGGAATTGCGCGGAAATCCAACACTCGGACGGCTTACTCTCAATACCCAGACCCCAGACCTCAAAGTGACACCAAGGGCCAGTTAATTGGCCTCCTGTTTTCTGAAGTCTCATGTACACAGAAGACTTCCAACCAACCTGCTCCTGCAACTGCACTCTGCCATAAGTAAGTCCTGACAAGTGGTACTACCCCAGTCCTGGACCCCTGGAAGGGGGCCTAAGGTGCGCTGCATTCTGTGGTCCTTATCAGAATAACTGTGAAGCCTCTCAAAGCAACTCCATGGAGGGCACTCAACAAGATTTAAGGTGCTGTGTAAAGAAGGCCCAAGTGGGTCCCTGTATCCGGCCCTCGCTCCATTGTGGTTGGCCTGAACCTCTGACTTTGTTCTGGTTCGGCACGACCAGATAACCACGGTTTACGTTTTGTGCCTCTATGGGCTATTTTTAACCAAATCTTTAAAATTGCACGTCTCAGAAATAACATATTGGCTTTTTGTTGTTTTACGTCTTGTTTTATTTATTAATTATTATTACTAAGTTCTATTTTTCTAAACAGGGGAGGTATCTTTTTGTGTGATGTTTTCACTGTTTACTGTTTGAAGGGTTGCACAAATAATTAACACACTGCCTCTTAAGTTAAGCCTGACTGCTCCATGCCAAGCTACCAGAGGGTGAACCCACATTGATTTAGGGAGTGTATCTGACTTATCCTGACTAGGATTGTGGTTCCTACCCGGATATGGTATATACCTCTGCCAAAGAGAAACCCAATTTCTAACAATACTGAAAAGAATGTCAGTGAAAATGTCAGTTAACACATACTGTTTTAAATAAACAACACCACTGAAATTAATCAATTATTGATGTCTCAAGCAATTGTAGCATGTGCACTGAAGTAATTATATCTCACTTCACCCTAACTCACACCACCGCCATGACAGTGTTGTCACCAAAGATGTATTTTCAGAAGTTACAGAGATGTTATTATTGATATCATAGAACATGAGTGACGTAATATATGAAGCAATTAGTAGTGCATGTTGAGTGTGTGATTCATAGTCACTTTAGAGACATTTTCAGGTAAAAATAAAGTCTCTTTAAACTTTGTAGGATGTCTATCAATGTGCGTGTGGTGTTGGGTACTTACGCCTGCTGTGTGTGGTGTGGGTTGGGTGCAGTGAAGTGCTAGAGACCAATCCCTGCCCCAACCACCTTCTGGTGCTCATGGCTAACTATGTCATATATACATAGATTTTGAACCTTAATTTCACATAAATACTTAACAGATTTAGACCAAATCACATAAAGCTAATTTTTTGGACATAGATCTAAGTTTCTACCAACTTTGGTGTATTTCTGGTCAGCCATTTTTGCAGTATCCCTGTCACTTTTTCAATGCAAAGCTCTTTTTGAGACCCACCTTTTTCTCAGCCCCCACTTGAAGGAGCAGCTAAAAACTTTCCAGAAAGGAGCTAAGGTGGATTGAACTTTTTTTTCCAAATTTTGTGAAGCTTCATCAAACAGCACTAAAGTTACAAGCAAATTAAAAAATCTATTTCCTGTGGAAATGTGATCCTAACTATAACCACCCACAGGCAACCACCACACAAAATATACAAAGCATATGTGCTATTTCTGGTTAGAAGGATTTTGAAAGAAAATCAATGTGCAATGAAAACTAGGTGTCTTTGGTTGGTAATTCTAAGTTTAGAAATTTCAATTTAACAGCTTTAACATTTCAAAGGTTAAAGTTGAAATGCCAACAGTCTAAGATGAAGAGTAAGAAAACTGAATTGTAAATATAAGTGAAGCAGGATAATAACTCTACTTTAAAGGTACCAAATGCTAAAGTAATTTCATGGATAATATACTTTCTTCTTACTGTATTTCAGCTCTTGAGGAATGTCAAATTAACCATGAAATTCAAAATACACTAGCAGCCTCATTCATCATTGCGCTTCTGTGACATCTTTTTACAGAGCAGGCATGAGCAGGAAATAAACATTTATCAATTTTTGCTGTTATTAAATGTATCATTGCATCAGGTATGATTTTAAGCCACGGAAGGAGCTGTGATATTTGTCCACCTGACTGGAGCATAACCATAAGGGCTGAGTGCTGATACTGTACATGTACAATCCCCTCAGCTGCATAGTGGATCTTTTTCAGCTAGCTGTTTGTGACCTCATGCTCCCACGTTTCAATCAGGAAGATACCCTCATCTTCTTAGCTTAAAATTCAAAGAAATTATTCCCAGAGAGTTGGGTAAAGAGTAATACATGTTGTTAGGGACTCTGAAATATGAAAAAGTATAGGCCCCCCATAAATACTGAAATTCATAGGAATTATTTAGTTCCCTATTAGACTGTACTGCTAATGTTCTTATTGCAGGCCCCTTCTCATGTAAGAATGAGCCTGTATTATGAAAAATATTGCAACTCACTTGTAATGATTAAATGGCAGCACAAGGGCTTCTTGGCTGTCAGGCAATTGCCTCCTTCATTTCAGTGAATTCGTCCCTCTACAGGAGGGAGCCTGTTCAATGATATAAGTAGAACATGTCCCGAAATTGCCCACATGATGGTTCTGAAGGTTGTATTATTAGGGACATTTATAAAAGCGCTGCGTTACGCACACCGGCGTGTCCACGCGCTATGTCAGTACAACGCATGCTTTTACCCCGCATGCCATTACAACGCAGGGATTACAATGCAAGTTGTTGCAACGACTTGTGTTGGGGGGCGCTGGATAGTGGAATAGTTTAATTTTCTATTCCAACTACAGTCCCCGTGGATAGAAGGGAAGGTGTTGGATAGAAAATTAAACTATTCCCTATCCAACAGCGCCCTCCAGCGAAAGTCGTTGTAACGACTTTCGTTGTAATCCCCGTGTTGTAATGGTAGTGCGGGGTAATAGTTGCATCATAAAGGATGTTCCCCGGTTCTGAAGCATGTGACAATGGACAAGCCATACAAGGTGCCCCAGCAGGCATAGCAAAAGGAGAGCCCTGCACGATGGCCCTGCAGGGAGTGAATGTGGAACCCTAGCAAGCTTTAATGAAGAAAAAGCCATGCACAGTGGCAAAGCTGCCTCTGACATGCTGGCAAGTGACTAGGGTACGAATACACCAATGGCTAGGTACATTATAATGATAGAGTATCTCACCTAAGAGCTCCACGCCTCTGTAAAGTCACTTGACTTTCCACATTGTGCCTCTTTAATAAGGTCATGGAATTTTCAGGAGCTTGCACTATCCTTATAACATAGAGCTGGTGAGACACTATCCTAAATAATAATAATAATAATAATAATAATAATAATAATGATAATACCAGCAAACATAATGTTATGATAATAATAACAGTTGCATTGTTAATATAATAAGAGCATATTATTATTGCTATTATTAGTAGTAGAAGTATTATTGCAATTGTTATTTTTTCTCAAACTGTATATTATATTGAGTTGTAGAGATTCAAGTGTTATTATATTGCATTGTTGTTCTATTGGTAAATTCCAACAAAAGCTGCCACCACACATGTGTAGAGACTGAAGGAACCACACAACCATGTGTATCTGTAGTTCTACTGGCAAATGTATGTTGATGATTCACCTCCCCATGACACCCCGAGTGATTGAAACATGAGAACCCCACTAGAGTGAGAAGAAACAAAACAAAAGCAAGGTTTTCCTCCCTCTTCCCGGCTTCGTTGAACATACTGACGCAGTGAATAAAGTCTTGTAAATAATTTTAATTGTATACACATAATAAAAAAAAAAAGCTGCAAATCTATGCACAACTATGTATTACTATGTTTGGGTGCAGATTTACCACTCAATTGACTTCAGTGATTATCATGGGAAGTTGTGCCTGGTGCAACTTTGGAGTCATGCGATTCCAAAAGATGATATCCGTTCCCTTTATATGGAGTTGTAGTATAGTGTATTTGGGGGTGTTTGCCTTTATCTATGTTAATTATGGAAGTCCGAGGTTCCTTTGTGACAAGGTATTT
This sequence comes from Lissotriton helveticus, assembly GCF_964261635.1. NCBI lineage: Eukaryota > Metazoa > Chordata > Amphibia > Caudata > Salamandridae > Lissotriton > Lissotriton helveticus. Next base: position 1,772,820,919 of record NC_136063.1, read on the forward strand.
TTCTAGAGTTTTACGAAGGCTCAGGAATGCCCTGACAGCCGAGGGAGTGGTTGGCAGCTGAGTGTGTCTCCTGGGCTCTTGTATATACAGCGTGTACTTCAACCTTTTATGGTTCATCACCAAAGTGTTTGTTATTCCATCACTACAATATTAGTAACGTTCAACAGTGGGGAATCTCTATGTGGATACAAGCACAATGTGTGACTTCTGATAGAGCGCATACAGCCCTCTAAAATGTAGGGGTGCATTATTCTCCTGATTTAAATGCACCTGCATATGTTTTCAATATCACAATGTATTATGTTTATTAAATGCATTTATTTTACACGTTAAACAAGATATGTAATGTGTATTTTACATAGAATTTGCATATATTGAAAGACACCATTAATTTTGTATACACAGGTGCAGAGATACATTACATTCATCTTAATGTAATCGTATGTGTTAAAGTTGCCTGTACTGTAGGCCCAAAGGTAGAAGTTGTTTATAGTTTCACTTCTTCCGCTACTGAAGAAATAATTAAATGTATCTTTGTATGTGCTAGAACAGTATGCTCTCATCCCATCACAGGTATAAATAATTTGCCATCATTATTTTAGTTTGGGGGAGATAACTGGAATGTCTTTGAACAGTCTTGAGAAGCGAGAGGGCAGTATGTCTTCTGTGCCTGGCCTTCTTCAAGCAGGGGACACAGCACACAATAAAGTCCTTTCTATTTTCCTTGGCACAAACAGCCACTGCAGGCAACCCCAGACAGCACACAGCAAAGGGGCAATACTTCGCCTCAGTTTCTACAGCTATTCTCCTTGGCAAAGGCTCCTCTTGATTCCCTGAATGATCTAAAATTCAGGGGTCTATATTAAAATCAGTTGTTCTCTGGAGGCAGAGAGTGTGTGTGCCCAGTCAAAACCAGTTCTGTCCTCACTGGTGCAGCTTCCTGGTGGGACGTGCAGACAGCATTGTCCTTGGCAGACCAGGCCCATTCAGGTGTGAAAGAAATCTCCCCCCCTACTCTGAATGCAGCCCTGGTCTATTATGCCCAGCCCTGACTCACCCTGGATATGTAGGATACACCTCAACCCACCAAGTAGCTGTCTGAATAGAATGCACATCCCCAGTCCCTGCCATTCCAAAGCCCGACAGTCAATACACAATCTAGCAGAGGTACACTGGATGGTTAGGCGAGAAAATACCTACTTTCTAAAAATTGTATTCTCAAACCCAGAATGTCAAAAACACCTTTACTAAAAAATGCATCTTAACATTCTGAGTTCAGGCATGTCAAACTTTTTTTTCCTATCGTATTCCGATAAGCAGGTATGCTTATAAGATGTTAAAAGCAGACACTCCATTCTATCCTATGGGGGCAGATAGCCTTACAATAGTGAAAAATGTAATTGCCATAATTTCCCTATCAGAACATGCCACACACATCAAGGCATGTCCTACCTTTCACATACACTGCACCTTACCTACAGGGGTACCTTGGGCCTACCTTAGGGGTTACTAACATGTAAGAAAAGGGAAGGTAAGGGCTTGGCAAAGGGGTGCACTGGCCAGGTCGACATGGCAGTACCAAACTGCGCAGAGACACTGCAGTGGCAGGTCTGAATTACATTTACAGGCTGCTTATGTAGGTAGCACAATGAGTTCTGCAGCCCCCTTAGCAGGATTTGATATAAAGGCCCTGGGTACCTGTAGTGCACTGTACTAGGGACTGACTATTAATTCAAATATGCCAATCATGGAATCACCAATCCATAACAACAATTTACAGGTAACACTTACAAAGCGGTGCAAAGTGCCGAAAGCATATAG